>NC_136470.1:61584357-66584357 GCF_902686455.1 Sciurus vulgaris | reverse complement strand
AATTTTAAAATACTTTATTCCTGAAACTATAAAAGTAAAGCTGGAAGCAATGGAGCCAGCAAGTTGAAATTGCCGATTGCAGCAAAGACCAGTAGGGGTTCCTGAGGGTCAGCGGTGAATCCCCAAGGTTTTTTTTTTTTTTTTATTTCATACTAAATCTAATCTTAGAACATGGTAATGAAGCAGAGATGATCCAGAATGATTGATAATTCAAAATTCCTTAAATTCAGTATTTAACTAACTTGGTATTTTTAAAATGTGTTTGCATAGTTCTTGGAATTCATTATACTTAAAATAATGTTGCAAAGCCAGACAAAGGACTCCTAACTCAGAATCTGAGACTGGGATATTTTCATGATGGTTTATGCCATCCTCTGCTTAGAAATTTCCCTGATTCCACACTTTAATGCTGGTAATATATAGCATCACTTCTCAGACCAATTATCTTTCCTTCTAGAATGAAATGATTCTATGATAGTTTTGCTGATTCACTAAGGGTTTTATTTGTAGGACTGAAGTTTCAAAGCAAATGGTATAAAAATAAAGGGCCAACACATTCTTGAAGATTTCCTTCCCATCTACATCTTGAATCTTCCATATTTTACAAAAGAGGGAGATTTGCAAATGTGGAAAAATAATAAAGCTTAATTTTTAAGAAGTTTTCCTAGGAAGATAAAAGTTAATAATTTCTAAAAAATCAAAATTTTCCACAACTGAATCGATTTTCCCTTACCTATCCTGGGTGTTACTGATCCATTTTTATAAAGGGAGTAAAATAAAATACTAAGGTTAAGTGATTTGTCAGGCACTAAATTAGGAACCAAGCAAGTTATAACTTCTCTTTTACCATCAACACTGTACAAGATTATAGTGTAATACAATTGTGATGCTAAAATTAAATAGCAGAAAGGGCTTGATTCCTTAAATACTGACTTAATACATTTTTAGTTTTAATTGACACATAACTGCATATATTTATGAAGTACAGTGAGATTTCAATACATATATACAATACATAATGACCAAATCAGGGTAACTGGCCTATTACCTTAACCATACATAATTGTGTGTGTGTGTATGTGTGTGTGTGTGTGTGTGTGTGTGTGAAACATTTAAAATCATTTTAGCAATTTTTACATATTCAAATAAAATACAAACTTAGAATCAAAGCATCCCTAGGCCTTAGTGCCTCTGTCCTGAACCTGACTTACAGTTCAGAGACTCTGCTGGAGTCAGTCAAAGGTCTCATACAGAAAGAAGCATATTCTTATGAAAAAATGCCTTTGCATAATAGATGTTTGTCCTGTGACTCTGGATATTTAAACCAAGAGATCAAAATCCACCTCAGTTTTTCAACCTTGACACTGTCAAAATTTTGGGTAGAATATATCTTTTATTTTCTCCACAATAAAGACATGGTGAGATATTTGGCAACATCCCTGGCCTCCACCCACTAGAGACCAGTAGCAAGATCTCCCTCCTCAGTTGTGACTAACAACAAATGCCTCCAGAACTTGCTTATGTCAGTGGGGGCATGAACTATTCCATTTGGGATCTCTTACCTAACCATCCTTTCTTAATTTAAGAAACAAATAAATCTCTTCTACTCATCCAGTTACAATGCACCCAGATCCTATAATTTGAAAGAAGGAATATAGCTAACTAGTGAGAGATTAAATCAAATGTATTTATTTTTTATCAATCAATAGACATCAGATTATACTCTTGAGAAATACAGAAAAGTTGTATAAAGCTAAGTTTGGATAAATACTAATGCTAAGTTAGTATGTCTTTAGCCAATAATGCTAGTTAAATGTGAAGAGGTGTCTAGTAGCAATTGAACAGGCTTAATATCTAGTTGATGTGTATCACTTTCCTTGTGGACCCTGAAGGTAAATAGGTTATTAAGTAATCTATTAGTACAAAACTGAATTTAACATTTTTTTCCTCCAATTATATTCATCATTTTAGAGGTATAATCCCCAGTTTTTTGAAGTGTGAGTGGAATTGTCAATGTACCTGTTCATACAAGTCTGCATAATATACTTGGTATAAAATCTTTGCAGAGATCCAATGCTCAAGATTTTTATGAGTGCATTGATTTTTCATGACACTTTTATGGATTCAGATATACTGAATGGAGAAGTTAAAAATTTGTCTGCTTACTTTTCCTGTTATTTTTAAAGCTGATTAAAAAAAAAAAAACAGTTTTATATAGTTAAGGTAGGTAACCCACCTAATATTTGAGGGTTAATGGTTAAACTGGCCAAACTTCTGCACTCTTATTTAGTGCTTTATACTTCTTTCTTTGTTTTCTTACATTCCAGAAATAATCTTTCTTTGTAGTGACAAGGAGCACATTTATTCCTTCTTCATTTTTACTTCAATACTACAATTCATAATTCTCCTAAAATTTTCTTTGTATCAGATCATTTTAATTATTTCTTAAGAAATGTTAAAATGTTGTCAAATTATTCTTTACCTATTAGATAATTGAGTAATATCTGATAGATGACCTAATAGCAATTTATTAAATTTGGTGTTGTTTTTCCACATTCTGCAAGTATCTATTGCATGGATAATGTTTAGACCACTAATCAGTTTGGACTGGATAGGTACATTATAAGAGGATCACTGTCATTAATAAACTTATGAGTGAAGCTGAGTAGAAATAACCAATGTAATGCAGAGTATTATAAGGTAATGACAAGGAGCCAAGTGAAAGGGCATCCAAGACTTTCTGTAGAGGAGGCAGTCTGTATTATAACCCTGCAAACTTAGCTACCAGCAAGAAATTCCACCCAAAATGAAATAATAATCTCTAACTCTTTCTGTGTGGCACAAACACCCACTCTGTTCAGGGTGTAGTCCTTTCTAAATTTTAGAATAATTTACAAAATTGTGAGCTCCTTGAACAAACATTCTATTAAGTCATATAACATATAATGCAAACTTTTTTATTTTATATTATTATTATTGTAATTATTATTAGTAGTAGTACAAGTAGTACTGGGAATTGAACCCAGAAGTCCTTTAACACTGAGCCACATCCCTAGGACTTTTATTTTATTTTATTATTTTGAGACAGGATCTCACTAAGTTGCTTAGGGCCTTGCTAAGTTGCTGAAGCTGACCTTGAACTTGCAATCTTACTGTCTCAGCCTCCCGAACCACTTGGATTAGAGGCATGCACCACTGTACCTGGCTACACCAACAGCTTCTTTACCATTTTCCTGCTTTAGCCCAGACTGATTTGGGAGATAAAATTATTAGTTATACAATTCTGCACTGTCCAGTATTGGAACATCATTCCAGGTGGGTGATATTTTATTATTATCCTAGTACTATGGCATGGCCCTAGAGTCCTCATTTACTTTGCAGGCCTGCCTAACACAGGAGCAAACTCACCTCCTCAATGCAAGCCCATGATACTTTTTGTTAAGTCAGTGAATGCTGGGAGCCTGGGTCTGCATTTAGATCAGCCGTTCTTTTTTCCCTATAGCCTGGCAATCTGTGATTACCCTGTGTGACTGATTATTTTCACTTAAAAAACATAGGATACCCTACGAATTGAGACTACTACTTTGGCACTTACCATCTTTCTCTTATCGACTAAATACTTTCTATGGTTTAAAAAGTTTCCACCTTAAATCAAGATTTGAAAATGTAAAACTAATAATAGAATAGTTCTGAAATCACATTATTCTTTTGCTCATTTTTCAATAAGTTGTGGTCACATTATAGAGGGACTTATTTCTTGTTTGTAGGGTCAATACATTTACTTTGGAACTTTTGACCACATAAAAAAGAACCCTGAAAGACCTGGAGAAGTAATTTTTTAAACGTTATATTGTGCTCTGGTGCTTAGAGTTTAACTAAATACAAATCAATAAAATGTATATTCTAATATGCTTTCCATTTATTTGTAAGTAAAACATAAAATTAAAAATCAAATAAGGACAAGAATAAATGTACACTAAATCTTGGCTAAATAAAAGGAAAGGTAAAAATACATTGTATTTTAGATTGTCATGACAAAATTTCCACATAATCCATTGTTTCAGTAGATGCATTTTTATGGGTCTGGCAATTTGCTGAAATAGTCGATTACTTTCTTAGGTAAGATAGATCTGAACAGTCTCAGAGAATAATTTGGAATAATGATCTATGTAATTTTAACTTTTCCATGGATAAAAATTGCTAAAATGTCAAAGGAACCTAAAGTCCTGACTTTGAAACTCTATCTTGTGCTGATAAAGAAATTCACGTGATTTATTTGTGGATATTGTAGGGTAGGTTTTAAAATGGGGGTGTTGAATATAAGGAACCCTATATTCTGTATCTGTATGTGTGACTTTGTTAGTTTACATGACAGGCATTTACCTAGAGCCTATATTATTACAGATTTGTTTTTGCATATATTCATGAGAATAGCTTAAAAATCTATGTCTTGGTTTAATTTATAGACCATATTTGTGTTATATTAGTGTCAAATATATTATATATATATATATATATATATTTTTTAATGAGCATATCAAGGCCATATTCTGGGCTAAGAATAATCAGGGTACTTGTCTGTGATCCAGCAAGTCAGGTCATTGCTGTGTTGAGCTGTACAAGTGAGAAAGCACAAGGGAAACCTGCTAGGGGATTTAAAATACATTTGCACAGGTAAAGTTTTGTCCTCAATAGAAAAGAAAAACATCATAACTTTACATTCCAGACTTTCATTAATGGTATAGAAAACAGGAAGCAGTCTATTGATTAATTCATAAGTGCCTTTAAATTGAGAGGTGTTGGGAACACCACCGAGGACAAAGAAGTGATATCTCAAAAAATTAGAGCAAAAAGCTAAAATCAAGCCTGAAAAGAAGAAGCAAGCATCTATGAAGTGAAGTGAGCTTTCTTCTCCTCATAGGACCTCTAAATTCTCAAACACATGGAGTTGTTCACAATTATATTGCATGGCTGAGAAACATATTCTGGGAAGTAGGGATTCTAAATGATATTAAGTCTGTCTACGTTAATAAAACAAATAGGTAAAGCAGAGAAGGAAGATCTGTGTATCTTGACACATAAATTAAGTCAAATTCTCATTTGAAATAAAAAAGATTCACCTAAAAATAGTGGGAGAAAATGGTCTTCTATGATGGAATATTACTCAACTTTAAAGAAGAATGAAATTATGGCATTTTCTGGTAAGTGGACGAAGTTGGAGAATATCATGCTGAGCGAAATAAGCCAAAGGTTGAATGTTTTCTCTTATATGAGGATGCTAATTCACAATAAGAAGGGGAAGCACTACGGAGGAATACAGTCACTTTAGATTAGGTAGAGGGGAGTGAAGGGAGGGGAAAGGTTATGGGGACAGAAAATATAGTAGATTGAAACAGACATTACCTGATTTTCAAATATGACTGCATGACTGATGTGATCCTACAATATGTACAATCAGAAAAATGAAAAATTATACTCCACTTACATATGATTTATCAAAATTCATAAATGCATTCAACTGTCATGTATAACTAATTACAACAAATAAAAAATAATTTTAAAAGACTTAACAGTTTTCCTCCATACGTAGATACAAATTGGCCTCTAAGTCCCTCTGTGGTCAGCTTGTGGATTACGTACCAATTTCCTTTCTATGCATGGATAGGGAATCTCTATTCCTGGCTGATTTGACCTGAGGGAAATACCTGGATTTGATTCTGTTTAGGAAATACAGGGGAACATGGTGTTTTAATTGTTCTGCTGTCCTACTCCTGGCTCTTTCTGTCTATCCCTTTATACCCCAGAGTTTTGAGCAGCTGGTTCTGCAGCTGTGAACAGTGTCTGGAACCATCTTCCTGTGGGGCAGTCATAAATCTTGCCAAGGGATACAAAGAGAGACTTTTTCTTCTCTTTCTTCCTTTTATTTATTTATTGTGTATTTGATTTTTTTCATTGTCAGATTTTCTGCTGGAAAACTGAGAGAAAAAACTTCATTCACCATGAAGCATTTATTCCTGCTCTGCTAACCTATTCTTTGCCCCCTTCTTTGAAGTTTCAGAAAGGGATAATTTTAGTTTACTAAAAAAATCATTTAGACAAACATTTATCCTTCACCTTCTCTGGAATGACCTACAAAATTGTTTCTTCATCTCCTATGAAAAACTGCATTCATTCAATATGACCAGAAATGCTGGGAGCAAAGTACCTTGTCATTAGACAAACTGCTGCTCTCAGCAGCTGGAACTAGACTTGTGCCAGATGATGTTTGCTTTGATTTCCTTGATCCAACATGTATCCACTTATCCTTGGACTTGCTGACACACTTCTCAATCCTGGGAGTATGCACTTCAAACTACTAAGTGTCAGAAGTCAACTCTGAAATCCAGTCTTGTTCCTGCAGCAATGGAGCATATCTTGAACCTACTATCATGCAAGACTTTAAGAAACACTTAGGAAAGAATATAATACAAGATGGAGTAAAAGTGACATGGTATCAATTGTATAATTCTCAAAAATACTTCAGCAAATAGAGTTCTGTGTGAATGAATGACCTTTTCCTAAACAAGTTGAAGGTAATCCAGGAGGAAGTCAATACCCATTTAATGTTATTGGCCTGAATTACTAATACTCAGAATGTTTATTGCTGAACCAAATCTAATATAATGACATTCATCCACTGGATGATAATTAGATCTTAAAGGAAACAGTGAAGATACTAAGGACCCTAAGAAATGTCATGGCAATGATTCATTATGCATATAATTATTTTTCTTGATTGATCTTGTTGAGTCCAATCATGCAGAGAATGAAAGCAGATAAATTATGGTTAAGCCACTAACATTATTACTCTGCTCTGACAGATGTGTTGTAGAAGACAAGAATTCGAAGGTGGCCTGGTTGAACCGTTCTGGTATCATTTTTGCTGGACATGACAAGTGGTCTCTGGATCCCCGGGTTGAGCTGGAGAAACGCCACTCTCTGGAATACAGTCTCCGCATCCAGAAGGTGGATGTCTATGATGAGGGTTCCTACACATGCTCCGTTCAGACACAGCATGAGCCCAAGACCTCCCAAGTTTACTTGATTGTGCAAGGTAAGCAAAGGGTGGGATACAAGGATGGTAAGGAAGAGATGCAGTTCTAGAGTAATCATAATGTATAAAATATTTGAAAAATTCTTTCTAAAGAGGAAAAACTTTCAAATGCAGTATTGCACTTAAGTATCAGTTTTTCTTCTAGAAAATGGATTTTAAATGAGAGGGCTAAGGAGAATACAGAGAGTACCCTTGCCATTGTGAGCCAGTGCCTTTGACAAGATTTTCTCCTAGTTCAGAGTATAAAAACACACAGCAAAAGTCACAGGTATCAAAACCAGGTAAAGAATATACAGAATTCTTAGAACTACAGGAAGTTCACTTTACCACCCTACTAGGTACCCATGCTTCACCAAACTTAAGAAAGTTTGATTTTACATGCCCTCACCTTAAAGATTATCATTAATTATCTGTTTTTATGACAGCAAAAATCTTTTGGAACAATGAAAGTCCCAAGAGGCCTTGGTATCAGCTTTCCAGCTTTATGTGATTTCTATTTTCACTAAATAACAAATGACTTGTGAGCAAGTCCAGTGACAAGGAACTTCAAAGTCATTGGGGACAATTTGCTTTGACACTGGGATTTCCACAGGCACATCTGAGTCGTGGTTTTACAGAATGCAAACCCTAAATGGCAAACGCGTGCTCCTAAACTATAGCTCCCTTGAGTCCCTTTTCTCAAAATTGCAAAATGAAAACAAAGCTGATCAGCTGCAAAACTTTATTGCAAGTAAATTCAAACCACCAGCAGTTTCAATCCATCTATCAGGAAAGATCTAAACACTAACAAATATTAGGGCTGTGTTCATGTATTCTTGATTTACAATTTTATGTAAATTTAATGCAAATTAGGCATGGCCCTAGGGCTCCTGTCAGGATTCCAGTGCAGTCAGTGATGTGGCAAAGTTTGATTGTAGCTTCTATTAATGTGTTATGGAATGGATTATTGCTGTGTTTAAATTATTGCTCTTCCAGATCCTCTGATTAACGGATTGAAGCTAGAATAAAATACATCAGAGACTGGCTGATGCAACAGTGGTTTAGTCATGTGACCTCTATCTTGGTCCATTTTCAATGACTGACAACTTCATTTTATTCTTTATAAAAGCATTATCTAAAAAAAAAAAAAAAAAGGCATGTCTACTGGTTTGCAAAGTTCCATTCACAGTCGAAGCATAGTATACCTTCCTTGTACTTTAGTGAAGAGTACATGAGCTCTGTAATAACTACTTTACTTAAGGCTCTTCAGAACAGGTTTTATCTAATGACCTGTTAGTAATATTATCTTGTGATTTTTCTCACCTGTTAGTAATATTATCTTGTGATTTTTCTCCTTTGATATGTGATGTATTTCATTCATATATTTATTTATAATGTTTTATGCTTAAAAATCCTGCTTAATTATGAGACTTTTAAAATACAATTTTAGTATCTTTATAACTTTTATTGTCATTAGGAGGATCCTAGGGACCACAATAGATATTTTGTATTGTCCTATACTAAATAAAATTGAATAATCTTACTATTGTATTTCTTGATGAGGAGGAGATGAGAAAGAAATCATTAAGTTTAGATTCTTTGCCAAGGTCACACAGAGAATTCAAGGAGCAATTGAGAGATAAGCAGACCTGGAATCAAATCTGAAACACTTTCATTATGATTTTTTAAGAACTACTGTAAGAATTTTTATTTAAGTCTGAACTGACACCCACAGTTCCCTCTTTTATTTTATTATTTTCTTATCCATTTGTGTAATTTTAAGCTACAAACATGACCTTCACAAGAGGGTTAAACCGAACTCATATCTTATTGTACATATATTTATACCATGGCAGTGCTAGTGAAAATAAAGTTAGCATAATATTAAATGTTGGAGAAGAGCTACATATTATCAATTGTCTTACTTAATTTTTATATTACTATTAAGTAGATGTTAATACTTTTAAATGTGTATTAAAAGTTTATACATACAAAAAAAAGTTAAAGTTCAGAGACAAAAAAAACACACCCAAAGCACCTTCTTGGCTTAGGACAGAGTTGCAAACTCATTTCTATCTGATTCAAGATAACATATTTTTTTCTACTTTATCATATTGCTCTGAAAGAAGCAACAAGGAGAAAACCCTTTATTTATATGTGAAATGCAGACAGAATTGTCTCTTCCTGTAGCCTGAATCATTGAGAGGGACCTTTTAGACAATCGTGGAGATGTTGGCATGTGACCCCTAGTACTAGGTGTCTGCCACTTCCCTTTAGGATATTCAGTTTTGAGGTTGTCAGAGGATTCATTCATTTACATTATTTATTCCCCCTGATTCCTACACTGTCAATCATCTGTATGTGGTTTTTTCCACATCCAAGATTCTCCTTCTATGTATGAGTGACATCACTCTTGCTCAGACCCATAGCCCCTTCCTTCAGACTCTAAGAGCCTTCTGAATTTTTAATGTCCTTCCTTGATTACCCTCTGTTGTTCTCTCAATTCATGTAATTAGAAATTCAACAAATATTGTATTCTTTTTCTTTAATCAATGATGAGGATACAATTAACTTAAAGGAGCTCTGAGATACCACTACCAAACCATGACTCTGCAGTTAACACTGCTTGATTCAGATATTTTCCTTCATGTTACATCTGTAAAGTTGAAATAAAATGATTTAATTTCCTTAAAGCTCACTTTTGGCACATGTAAAGTAGAGATAAAAATTAAGAATTTTAAATCCTCCTAAACTTATCATAAGAATTAAGTAGGTGACCACTTAGCCTGATGTTTGGAGAGGATGTGTACTAACCGCATATATGGTGATGATGGTGATGATGCAGAACAAGACAGTACTGTTGCTGCTCCAGTATTTCTGTAAGGCTTACTCTTGTGCTGGGGTACACCCCAGAATCAAACAGCTGTTTTGAAATTCTTATGATTGGAGTGGGCTCAGGTCTGCTTCTTTGGCACTCTAGAAAGCTTTTTGGACCTGTATCACTTTAAAGTTCTTACCTATATTTATTAAAGATGTTGACACAAACATCTTTAATGTTTGTGTCAACAATAAAGTTCATATCAATAGCACTTAGAGTGTTTGTTCAATTTTAGATTGGCGAAACCTCCACAGGATCGCTGATTCACTAGATCGGGATAGTGTCTGAGAATATGCATTTATAACAAGTTCCCAGGTGACGCTGATACTGCTGATATAGGGACCACGAAAAATTTTGGGAACCACAGTACCAAAAGGTTTATATACTTTAAGAGCAAAAAAAAAAAAAAAAAAATTACATAGGGAAGTCATACTGCATAATTTTACTCATTATTAGATAGTAGTACAGCTCCAAATAGTCCTAAAATTAATCTTCTTAGACATGAGATGGAGAACAGATAGAATGATAAGTACCTTAAATTTCATGCCCCACTTTAGTCCCTCAAAGATGCCTACATAACTTATCCCCATGGAATGAAAATCTGCCTCTCCCTAAACTGTCCTTTTTCAGGTGTTGAAGCAGAAAACAAAATGATTGTGGCATATTGGTTCATGATGGTCACCACAGATGAAATATACTTTTTGAAATAAATATGCTGTGATTTTTCACTAGACTCTGTCTAAATAATAGCTATACACACCTTCCTCATAAGGTAAACTGATGAAAGTTTTGCATCAGCAAATACAAAAATTTATAGTGACCTTTGAGATACTTTCTAATTTCTTGATATTAGATATTACATCTGTGTAAGTCAAGGGTACCCAGACACAAACATGTATTTGAGATACTTAATAATGGAGAGACCCATATCTAAAGCCAGATTTTTTGTTTCCCATGCTAGCTACTTTACAGAGTCCAAGATCAAAGATTAAAAACATCACCCTTAACTTCATTAAAATAAACAGATGAATATTAATGCATCATTTCCATTAATAATTTATTTTTCTCCAAAAGTTACCCTCCTGTGATTTCACTATCTTTCTGATCATATTGATATGGAACCATGTGTTAAGGCAATGTTTCTCTAAATATGATCCTTGACAACTTGCAGCCAAGTCAACATTATAGTTGCTTGTACTTGTTAAAATGCAGATGTCTGAGAACTACATCCAGAACAACTGAATTAGAATCCTTGTGGATGGGGTCAAAATTGCAAATACATTGTGCTTTGCAGGTGATTCAGACACACAAAACAAAATCAAGAACTACTATTCTAGAGATCTAAACAATCAAAAAAAGATTGACTGCTGCCTGCCTGCTCATTTTCCCATATGACATCGCATCAAATTATATCTATAAGTTCTTACAGCAGGTACTAGAGGATTGCAATAATAGTATTTTAAAATAAAATAAAATAAACCAGTGAATTTATCAAAAAACAGTAATCAAAGAGGGAGGTGGGTATGAAAAATGGTGGAATGAGACAGACTTCATTATCCTTTGCACATGTCTGATGACATAAATGCTATGAATCTACATCATACACAACCATAGAAACGAAGTGATGTGCCCTACTTGTATACAATGAATCAAAATGCAGTTTGTAAAAATAAAAAAATTGAATAAAGTAAAATTTAAAAAAGAATAAAACAAAACTGTAATCAATCAGGGTGCTAGGGAATAGTGGCTCTAAAAATGAGTGTAACTGTTAAAAAAAACTTCCATGTATAATATGAATACCAAGAAAATTATAATATGAAGGTATATTTTAAGTGTGAACCTTATTTTTAAATACTCCATTCACCATACTAACTTTCATCTTACCTTGAATGTATATGCCTAGTACTATATAATTCATAGATTGATATCTATTATATATATATATTATATATATATATACACACACATACACACACACACACATACATAAACATAATATGGAAATGGTCATTTCTATGCTGAGTATTCAGCTTTATTTTTATGCCATTAAAGTTTATTAACTTGTTTTCAAAATGGTCTAATGTAGAAAAAACTAATATTGGAGTGTTTTTTTTTAACATGTTAGAGTTTAAAAATGTATTAAAAATAAATTTTTTTCTATTTTTTTTTATTGTAAACAAATGGGATACATGTTGTTTCTCTGTTTGTACATGGCGTAAAGGCATACCATTGTGTAATTATAAATTTACATAGAGTAATGTTGTTTGATTCATTCTGTTATTTTTCCCTTCCCCCCACCCCTCCCCACCCCTCTTTACCCTCTATACAGTACTTCATTCCTCCATACTTGCCCCCTCCCTAACCCTAACTCTAACCCTAACACTAACCCTTCCCTCCCCCCCATTATGTGTCATCCTCCACTTATTAGCGATATCATTCGTCCTTTGGCTTTTTGAGATTGGCTTATCTCACTTAGCATGATATTCTCCAATTCCATCCATTTGCCTGCAAATGCCATAATTTTATCATTCTTTATGGCTGAGTAATATTCCATTGTATATATATACCACAGTTTCTTTATCCACTCATCAATTGAAGGGCATCTAGGTTGGTTCCACAGTCTGGCTATTGTGAATTGAGCAGCTATGAACATTGATGTGGCTGTGTCTCTGTAGTATGCTGATTTTAAGTCCTTTGGGTATAGGCCAAGGAGTGGGATAGCTGGGTCAAATGGCGGGTCCATTCAAGTTTTCTAAGGAATCTCACACTGCTTTCCAGAGTGGCTGCACTAATTTGCAGCCCACCAGCAATGTATGAGTGTACCTTTCTCCCCACATCCTCGCCAACACCTGTTGTTGCTCGTATTCTTGATAATCGCCATTCTAATTGGGGTGAGATGGAATCTTAGGGTGGTTTTGATCTGCATTTCTCTATTACTAGAGATGTTGAACATTTTTCCATATGTTTGTTGATTGCTTGTAGATCTTCTTCTGTGAAGTGTCTATTCATTTCCTTAGCCCATTTGTCGACTGGATTATTTGAATTCTTGGAGTAAAGTTTTTTGAGTTCTTTATAGATTCTGGAGATTAGTGCTCTATCTGAAGTATGATTGGCAAAGATATTCTCCCATTCTGTAGGCTCTTTCTTCGCATTGCTGATAGTTTCCTTTGCTGAGAGAAAGCTTTTTAGTTTGAATCTATCCCAGTGGTTGATTCTAGCTTTTATTTCTTGTGCTATGGGAGTCCTGTTAAGGAAGTCTGATCCTAGACCAACAAGGTGAAGATTTGGACCTACTTTTTCTTCTATAATCTGCAGGGTCTCTGGTCTGATTCCGAGGTCCTTAATCCATTTTGAGTTTAGTTTCGTGCATGGTGAGAGATATGGGTTTAGTTTCATTCTGTTGCATATGGATTTCCAATTCTCCCAGCACCATTTGTTGAAGAGGCTATCTTTTCTCCATTGCATATTTTTGGCACCTTTGTCTAGTAGATAAAATTGTATTTATTTGGGTTTGTGTCCGTGTCCTCTATTCTGTACCATTGATCTACCTTCTATTTTGGTACCAATACCATGCTGTTTTTGTTACTATTGCTTTGTAGTAGAGTTGAAGATCTGGTATTGCAATACCCCCTGTTTCACTCTTCCTGCTAAGGATTGCTTTAGCTATTCTGGGTTTCTTATTCTTCCAGATGAATTTCATAATTGCTTCTCTATTTCTGTAAGGTACGTCATTGGATTTTAATTGGAATTGCATTGAATTTGTATAGCACTTTAGGTAGTATGGCCATTTTGACAATATTAATTCTTCCTATCCAAGAACATGAAGATCTTTCCATCGTCTAAGGTGTTCTTTAATTTCTTTCTTTAGTGTTCTATAGTTCTCATTGTAGAGGTCTTTCACCTCTTTTGTGAGATTGATTCCCAAGTATTTTATTTTTTCGAGGCTATTGTGAATGGGGTAGTTTCCTAATTTCTCTTTCTGAGCTTCATCACTTATGTATAAAAATGCGTTGGATTTATGGGCATTGATCTTGTAACCTGCCTACTTACTGAATTCACTTATGAGTTCTAAGAGTTTTCTGGTGGAATTCCAGGTTCCTTAATATATAATCATGAACATCGAGGCAAAAAATTTCTCAACAAAATTTTAAGCAAATCGCGCATACAAAAACATATTAAAAAGATAGGGGCACGGCATGATCAAGTTGGTTTCATCCCAGGGATGCAAGGTTGGTTCAACATCAGGAAATCAATAAACGTAATTCGCCACATTAATAGACTTAAAGTCAAGAATCACATGATATTTCAATAGATGCAGAAAAAGCATTTGATAAAATACAGCACCCCTTCATGCTCAAAACACTAAAAAAATAGGGATAGTGGAACATTCCTTAACAGTGTAGAGGCCATTTATGCTAAGCCCATGGCTAATATCATTCTAAATGGTGAAAAAACTGAAAGCATTCCCCCTAAAAAACTGGAACAAGGCAGGGATGCCCTCTTTCACACACTTCTATTCAACATCGTTCTTGAGACTCTGGCCAGAGCAATTAGACAAACCAAAGAAATTAAAGGGATACGAATTGGGAAAGAAGAACTCAAAAATAAATTCTTAAGTTTCACTATAGAATTAATAGAACCCCAGAAATTTTTCTCACCACTATAAATCAAATAATACACATTGCTGATGGTAGTATTTTGATTATTGTCATGACATTTATTGCATAATTACCATAATTAAAATAATATAATTGTGAAATGATGTGAGAGTGAGATTCCTTATAGGACCAACATGCTTAGTTTTAATTCCCATCCTTAAAATGTGACAATTCCTGAATCTCATTAATCTTAGAATATCTGTATTGAACTACAATTGCAATGCTCTTTTAATTTAATAATTGAAAACCCAAATAAGCACAAATTAATTTTTTCATGAGGAATAATCTAGAACCTATTATTTCCAGAATCAAATTTTTAGAAGTCAGTTTTACAATTCTGTTAAACATTTCTAATGCTAACCAAAATCTATTCACAGAGCTGTAAGGAGGTATTATTTTTTTTTCTCTGTCAATCCCTTTCTTCTTTTCTTCTTTCGTTACTTAATTCTTTCTCCCTTTCCTCCTATTCTTTCCGTCCTTAATAAACATTGTTGCATTGATTTTAATTAAATAATTGATCATTCCTACAAAATTCTATACAAGTTTTGCCAGTGCATTGTAATTGAATTTAGACTGTAGCTCTTCTCATTTTAAGCATTCTAATAAAATAAGAATTTGAAATCTTCATTAGTTATATTTGTTCTTAAGGTTAATTCTCTTGATTAATGAGATTCCTAGTAATTAGCTGGAATTATTGTTTGGACAGTATATGCTAAAGTCTAATAATTTTCCTACTCTATAACTTAATTTTTCAGACAATAGCCTCTTGATTGGCTGTTAGTAGATCAGGTTCAGTCTTAAAAGACATTAATATCCATTACAGCATAAAGGTAGTTAATGTAAAGGAAGAAGTTATGTTTGAGTGGGAAATATTTGGTAATATTTCCTCATGCTGAGATCTATTGTTGACATTAACTTGACATTCTTGTCAAAGGAGGAATTCAAGTTTTATCAAAGTCAATCGCATCTACTCATAATTATTTTTTATTTCCAAGTCTGCACTATGTATCTTTAACCCACTTTTAAATTATTAGAGAGTTCACATCCACTCACTGTCCAATCCAAACTGCATTTGTCCCTTTTGAAGACAATTGTCATCTCAAAGATGAGAAAAATAAGAGAAGAGAGAAAAAGTTATTGTATTACCAGCAGTGGCAACAGAGAGGTCTCAGCAAGAAACTGTTGACTTCATATAAAAAAGAAAGCTACTTGAAGACTGGAACTAATGAACATTCAGCTACATACTCTAATCTTGAATCATTGCAGCAGATTTGGAGGTAGATATTTATTCCATATTGGATTTGCATATAATATCTGGTAGATATTAAAATGATGTACAGTATGAATGACAAATTATTTTTACTTAAATTTTCATAATATCACATATAGCTACTCACACAGATCTCATTTTTAAAGAGAGTTTATCTGAACATTTAAATAAGTATATATACTTCCAAATATTTTAAAATAGTACCATAAGCCGCTATAATCATAATCATGTAGCATTTCTATTTTCCATATATTACTAAAACACCAAACTCTAAAATTATTGAAAGCAACTTTTAAAATTTGCATATTTAAAAGCTCAAGAAAAAATTTATCTTTACATACAAATACATCATACGTTTCTTTATATTAAGGACTATATATATATGTACACCACACATATATGAGTATATATAAAATTATAACATACACACAAACACACACACTTTACTTATATCAGTTTGCTATAAACAAGTAGAATTTCTTTTTGGAAAACAATGTAACAGGTGATATGATCTTTCTAAAATTTTTCCAGTCCGAGGCCTGCATGAATGACAGATGACTTAAAGGTACAACACACAATGAGTCTCTTTCTTGCTTTTTATTCAAAAAGCTATTAGGCAGTGTAGTGGAAAAGCAGTCTAACCTGTGTCAGGGGCTATCCAAGGAGGACTTCTGATTGGTGGCATGTCTGAAAGGCCAAACAAGAAGTTCCAAACAAGAAAGTAGCTGAGTGGGGAGGAATCCAGTAAGGTTAGGACCTTGGGTGCATTCAAAAGAATGAACAAGTAAATAAATATGTTTTGGAATAATTTCTCATTGTTGAAGAAGAAACACGTAACTATGGAGAATGAGGAATCTGGAATGACTCCTGTGGTTTTGGGTTGAAGTTAGGCTTTTTAGTACTTATTCATGAGGTGTTTACTATTTTAATGGGGTGAGAGAGAGAAATATGTGTATGTATTTCATAGACCTACCATTGAGAGGCCACGGAGCACTGACACGACCCTCATAGCATGAGTGTTCCTAGTACCTAGCATCCAGATGTGCCTCACTATCCATGGAAAGGAACAAAGATTACTTGGAGAAGTAACTGATTCAGGGCTGGGTGAAGGAGGGAAATATGAATGTAGAACATCTTTTGTACAGGAAAATAAAGAAATACTCAAAGTATAATGATACATACCAAAGGAACAGAGAAACCTACTTGAAAGAGACTTCTATCAGCTGAGCAGCTGAGTCTGGGATGATTGTGGTATCACAATAAATAATTGTAATATCAAAATAAATGATCATGATAAAATATAATACATGTATAATAGCATATATAATAAATTATAAGCTAGTTATTAATTAAAGAAAAATAAATTCCTTTCTTAGAATACTGACTAATAAATGTAGAAGAAATGATGAAAATTGAAAATTATCATTTGCCAATCACCACAGAAATAATTGATGCAGGCAAAAAATATCCATTGATTCTAAAACTTGCTGGTGAAAATAGAATCAGGAATGAAAATTTTACATAATCTAAAAGTAACTCCCCACAAAGTATTTATTCAGACAAAGGGGAAAGAGCATAATTAAGAAAAGTAGAGAAACCTAGCTGATACATTACCAATCAAGTGCTCAAAGTGGACACTGCCAGAATTAATACTAACTGTATCATGTGCCAGAAGATAGGAAGCAATCAAAACACAGCATCACTTCTCTGATATTTCTTCCAAATTCCGATTCTAACCATGAGAGGACATTAGGCACATCCAAGCTGACATTATAGAGCAGTACTGTCCTCTAATCTTCATAAATATCAGCACCATGTAAGTCAGGAAAGATGAAACAACTAGGAAAGAGACTAGGAAGATACTACAATTAGGTATATAGCTGATTTATATGAGACCTTTATGCTGGAAAAGATATGATGGAGCAATAATAAAACAAATGGAGTCATTGGGTACATGGGAATTTTTTGTAAAACTCTTATGATTTTCTGTAAATATAAATTATTTCAAAATAAAATGAAACAAGCTATAATAATTAAGACAAGTAATAAAATTAGTGAACAAAATCCAAAATAATATTTAATATGGCATAATCAAACAATACTTTCAAGCTTAATATTATAAATATATGTAAATACAATCCCCCAAAAACAAAGGACAAATGTTTTCTCTTTCTACCAGTGAAGGTAAACTAAACATCAGAGCCCCTTTCTAATGATAGTTTTGATGGGCAAGGTCATTACTCATTTATTTTTTTACATACATACTTTCTATATGTTGACTGCGTAATAGTATGCATGCTGTATCTATGAGTTGTCATGTCTTAGCACAATTTGATCTGAATTATATCTAAGTGCATGTAATGCAATGATGAGTCATATTACAATGTGGTTCTGCTCCAATGATACCATTTTCATAATGTGTGTATGATAAGACTATAAAGTAAGGGGCTAGGTTTTCAAGTGAGACTTATGGAAAACAGTCTTCTAACTTTTTATAGCCATGCTTTGTACATCAAAATGCTCATCCTAAGTGCTTTATAATTTATTGTACACTCTTTTATTTCTCCTTACTGCTGGAATGAGATAAAGAATAAACCCTACATGGTACAGACCACATATTTTTCCCTTCTGGAATTTAGCATACTTTTGATATTTACTTTGTAATGACTCAAAAGGTAACAGAGTTTTCTTCAAATAGCTGTGGAATTGTTTTTAATTGCATAGTGAGTATTTAAACTACATATCAGAGCCAGGATCCCAAGACTAATTTTACTCTTTCAAAGATACAACTCACGGCTGCATTTTTTTTCCCCTTCTAAATAAAGGGATTTTTCAGAGAATGGAGACTCATAGGGAGAATCAAAACAAAAGGAGTTTTAAAATTACTGCTCATCTTCTCTCAACCGTATGGGGTGGAAAGAGGAGAATCTTTAGTTCATTGGAGAGGAAAGGTTTGGGGATTATTCCTACTTCACTGAGAGTATAATTACCACTCCTGAGAAGGCATAGATAGGCCTGTTCTTGCAACCTGAGGGTTCACAAAACATACAAAGCATAAAGTATGTCTTCTCCAATCCAGGAGGAACCACAATTCTGCCAGCAGATCTCTGCAGATCACAAAGCACCATATAGACCGGCTGTTGTCCTCCATTGAGACTGTCCTTGAGAGACAGCCATATGTGGGCTCTGCCTTTTATGAAACAAACTGGATCTGATGAAAGTTATGAAGCATCTAAAACCTGAGCTGTCTATGCACAAGTATCCCAATGCCCCTTTTAAGATGTTCTAGAGATGGAATTAGAGCCTTAGTTTATACTGCTGTACTATAACCAGGCTGCACCATACCAGCTTCAAGTTAAATTTTATGGGCTAAATGGGATCCATTGGTGATAGGAAGGGACCAAGGAAGAATCAGATATAAGAACATGCAGAACCCTAAAATATTTCCCTAGAGATGTCTATTAATAAGCAAGGGTTGAATTTAACCATAGTATCTTGAGGTTGCTAAATTTAACAAAAATTGAAGTTTCTACAGAATGAATGTCCAAGTTTTGGAGTAAGGAGCAACATGGGGGGAAAATTTGTTAGCTTCTTCCAAAACTCACTTGGTACTACAAATATACTAACCTATTCAATAATCATAACTATCTAAGAAAATAGTTGCTATTTCCATGTTGCAGAGGAGAAACACTGAATCTCTTCAACAATATCAGACATCCTCAGACCAGGTTCTGCTCTGTATATTTAAAATTAACCCACACATCATATAATCCCTTAACTCCAAGTCACAGTTGTTTTAAGTGTCAAAATAAAAATTCCTGCCTTATTCTTTTACAGTCTTATAATATCACAATGTGATATTTCTGAGCTTTTCATGATAATAAAACATGAGGTGAACATTAGATATCATTGTTTTAGGCATATCTCAGAGGATTTGCAGGTTTAATTCTAGCACACCACAATAAAGCAAGTGTCATGAATTTTTGGGTTTCCTAATTTATACAAGTTATTTTTACACTATACTAATAGTCCATTAAGTGTGTAATAGCATTATGCCTAAAAAAAGTACATATCTTAATTTTAAAATACTTTATTCCTGAAACTATAAAAGTAAAGCTGGAAGCAATGGAGCCAGCAAGTTGAAATTGCCGATTGCAGCAAAGACCAGTAGGGGTTCCTGAGGGTCAGCGGTGAATCCCCAAGGTTTTTTTTTTTTTTTATTTCATACTAAATCTAATCTTAGAACATGGTAATGAAGCAGAGATGATCCAGAATGATTGATAATTCAAAATTCCTTAAATTCAGTATTTAACTAACTTGGTATTTTTAAAATGTGTTTGCATAGTTCTTGGAATTCATTATACTTAAAATAATGTTGCAAAGCCAGACAAAGGACTCCTAACTCAGAATCTGAGACTGGGATATTTTCATGATGGTTTATGCCATCCTCTGCTTAGAAATTTCCCTGATTCCACACTTTAATGCTGGTAATATATAGCATCACTTCTCAGACCAATTATCTTTCCTTCTAGAATGAAATGATTCTATGATAGTTTTGCTGATTCACTAAGGGTTTTATTTGTAGGACTGAAGTTTCAAAGCAAATGGTATAAAAAAAAGGGCCAACACATTCTTGAAGATTTCCTTCCCATCTACATCTTGAATCTTCCATATTTTACAAAAGAGGGAGATTTGCAAATGTGGAAAAATAATAAAGCTTAATTTTTAAGAAGTTTTCCTAGGAAGATAAAAGTTAATAATTTCTAAAAAATCAAAATTTTCCACAACTGAATCGATTTTCCCTTACCTATCCTGGGTGTTACTGATCCATTTTTATAAAGGGAGTAAAATAAAATACTAAGGTTAAGTGATTTGTCAGGCACTAAATTAGGAACCAAGCAAGTTATAACTTCTCTTTTACCATCAACACTGTACAAGATTATAGTGTAATACAATTGTGATGCTAAAATTAAATAGCAGAAAGGGCTTGATTCCTTAAATACTGACTTAATACATTTTTAGTTTTAATTGACACATAACTGCATATATTTATGAAGTACAGTGAGATTTCAATACATATATACAATACATAATGACCAAATCAGGGTAACTGGCCTATTACCTTAACCATACATAAGTGTGGTGTGTTTGTGTGTGTGTGTGTGTGTGTGTGTGAAACATTTAAAATCATTTTAGCAATTTTTACATATTCAAATAAAATACAAACTTAGAATCAAAGCATCCCTAGGCCTTAGTGCCTCTGTCCTGAACCTGACTTACAGTTCAGAGACTCTGCTGGAGTCAGTCAAAGGTCTCATACAGAAAGAAGCATATTCTTATGAAAAAATGCCTTTGCATAATAGATGTTTGTCCTGTGACTCTGGATATTTAAACCAAGAGATCAAAATCCACCTCAGTTTTTCAACCTTGACACTGTCAAAATTTTGGGTAGAATATATCTTTATTTTCTCCACAATAAAGACATGGTGAGATATTTGGCAACATCCCTGGCCTCCACCCACTAGAGACCAGTAGCAAGATCTCCCTCCTCAGTTGTGACTAACAACAAATGCCTCCAGAACTTGCTTATGTCAGTGGGGGCATGAAACTATTCCATTTGGGATCTCTTACCTAACCATCCTTTCTTAATTTAAGAAACAAATAAATCTCTTCTACTCATCCAGTTACAATGCACCCAGATCCTATAATTTGAAAGAAGGAATATAGCTAACTAGTGAGAGATTAAATCAAATGTATTTATTTTTTATCAATCAATAGACATCAGATTATACTCTTGAGAAATACAGAAAAGTTGTATAAAGCTAAGTTTGGATAAATACTAATGCTAAGTTAGTATGTCTTTAGCCAATAATGCTAGTTAATGTGAAGAGGTGTCTAGTAGCAATTGAACAGGCTTAATATCTAGTTGATGTGTATCACTTTCCTTGTGGACCCTGAAGGTAAATAGGTTATTAAGTAATCTATTAGTACAAACTGAATTTAACATTTTTTCCTTCCAATTATATTCATCATTTTAGAGGTATAATCCCCAGTTTTTTGAAGTGTGAGTGGAATTGTCAATGTACCTGTTCATACAAGTCTGCATAATATACTTGGTATAAATCTTTGCAGAGATCCAATGCTCAAGATTTTATGAGTGCATTGATTTTTCATGACACTTTTATGGATTCAGATATACTGATGGAGAAGTTAAAAATTTGTCTGCTTACTTTTCCTGTTATTTTTAAAGCTGATTAAAAAAAAAAAACAGTTTTATATAGTTAAGGTAGGTAACCCACCTAATATTTGAGGGTTAATGGTTAAACTGGCCAAACTTCTGCACTCTTATTTAGTGCTTTATACTTCTTTCTTTGTTTTCTTACATTCCAGAAATAATCTTTCTTTGTAGTGACAAGGAGCACATTTATTCCTTCTTCATTTTTACTTCAATACTACAATTCATAATTCTCCTAAAATTTTCTTTGTATCAGATCATTTTAATTATTTCTTAAGAAATGATTAAAATGTTGTCAAATTATTCTTTACCTATTAGATAATTGAGTAATATCTGATAGATGACCTAATAGCAATTTATTAAATTTGGTGTTGTTTTTTCCACATTCTGCAAGTATCTATTGCATGGATAATGTTTAGACCACTAATCAGTTTGGACTGGATAGTACATTATAAGAGGATCACTGTCATTAATAAACTTATGAGTGAAGCTGAGTAGAAATAACCAATGTAATGCAGAGTATTATAAGGTAATGACAAGGAGCCAGTGAAAGGGCATCCAAGACTTTCTGTAGAGGAGGCAGTCCTGTATTATAACCCTGCAAACTTAGCTACCAGCAAGAAATTCCACCCAAAATGAAATAATAATCTCTAACTCTTTCTGTGTGGCACAAACAACCCACTCTGTTCAGGGTGTAGTCCTTTCTAAATTTTAGAATAATTTACAAAATTGTGAGCTCCTTGAACAAACATTCTATTAAGTCATATACAATATAATGCAAACTTTTTATTTATATTATTATTATTGTAATTATTATTAGTAGTAGTACAAGTAGTACTGGGAATTGAACCCAGAAGTCCTTTAACACTGAGCCACATCCCTAGGACTTTTATTTTATTTTATTATTTTGAGACAGGATCTCACTAAGTTGCTTAGGGCCTTGCTAAGTTGCTGAAGCTGACCTTGAACTTGCAATCTTACTGTCTCAGCCTCCCGAACCACTTGGATTAGAGGCATGCACCACTGTACCTGGCTACACCAACAGCTTCTTTACCATTTTCCTGCTTTAGGGCCCAGACTGATTTGGGAGATAAAATTATTAGTTATACAATTCTGCACTGTCCAGTATTGGAACATCATTCCAGGTGGGTGATATTTTATTATTATCCTAGTACTATGGCATGGCCCTAGAGTCCTCATTTACTTTGCAGGCCTGCCTACACAGGAGCAAACTCACCTCCTCAATGCAAGCCCATGATACTTTTTGTTAAGTCAGTGAATGCTGTGAGCCTGGGTCTGCATTTAGATCACCGTTCTTTTTTCCCTATAGCCTGGCAATCTGTGATTACCCTGTGTGACTGATTATTTTCACTTAAAAAACATAGGATACCTAACGAATTGAGACTACTACTTGGCACTTACCATCTTTCTCTTATCGACTAAATACTTTCTATGGTTTAAAAAGTTTCCACCTTAAATCAAGATTTGAAAATGTAAAACTAATAATAGAATAGTTCTGAAATCACATTATTCTTTTGCTCATTTTTCAATAAGTTGTGGTCACATTATAGAGGGACTTATTTCTTGTTTTGTAGGGTCAATACATTTACTTTGGAACTTTTGACCACATAAAAAAGAACCCTGAAAGACCTGGAGAAGTAATTTTTTAAACGTTATATTGTGCTCTGGTGCTTAGAGTTTAACTAATACCAAATCAATAAAATGTATATTCTAATATGCTTTCCATTTATTTGTAAGTAAACATAAAATTAAAATCAAATAAGGACAAGAATAAATGTACACTAATCTTGGCTAAATAAAAGGAAAGGTAAAAATACATTGTATTTTAGATTGTCATGACAAAATTTCCACATAATCCATTGTTTCAGTAGATGCATTTTTATGGGTCTGGCAATTTGCTGAAATAGTCGATTACTTTCTTAGGTAAGATAGATCTGAACAGTCTCAGAGAATAATTTGGAATAATGATCTATGTAATTTAACTTTTCCATGGATAAAAAATTGCTAAAATGTCAAAGGAACCTAAAGTCCTGACTTTGAAACTCTATCTTGTGCTGATAAAGAAATTCACGTGATTTATTTGTGGATATTGTAGGGTAGGTTTTAAAATGGGGGTGTTGAATATAAGGAACCCTATATTCTGTATCTGTATGTGTGACTTTGTTAGTTTACATGACAGGCATTTACCTAGAGCCTATATTATTACAGATTTGTTTTTGCATATATTCATGAGAATAGCTTAAAAATCTATGTCTTGGTTTAATTTATAGACCATATTGTGTTATATTAGTGTCAAATATATTATATATATATATATATATATATTTTTAATGAGCATATCAAGGCCATATTCTGGGCTAAGAATAATCAGGGTACTTGTCTGTGATCCAGCAAGTCAGGTCATTGCTGTGTTGAGCTGTACAAGTGAGAAAAGCACAAGGGAAACCTGCTAGGGGATTTAAAATACATTTGCACAGGTAAAGTTTTGTCCCTCAATAGAAAAGAAAAAACATCATAACTTTACATTCCAGACTTTCATTAATGGTATAGAAAACAGGAAGCAGTCTATTGATTAATTCATAAGTGCCTTTAAATTGAGAGGTGTTGGGAACACCACCGAGGACAAAGAAGTGATATCTCAAAAAATTAGAGCAAAAGCTAAAATCAAGCCTGAAAAGAAGAAGCAAGCATCTATGAAGTGAAGTGAGCTTTCTTCTCCTCATAGGACCTCTAAATTCTCAAACACATGGAGTTGTTCACAATTATTGCATGGCTGAGAAACATATTCTGGGAAGTAGGGATTCTAAATGATATTAAGTCTGTCTACGTTAATAAAACAAATAGGTAAGCAGAGAAGGAAGATCTGTGTATCTTGACACATAAATTAAGTCAAATTCTCATTTGAATAAAAAAAGATTCACCTAAAAATAGTGGGAGAAAATGTCTTCTATGATGGAATATTACTCAACTTTAAAGAAGAATGAAATTATGGCATTTTCTGGTAAGTGGACGAAGTTGGAGAATATCATGCTGAGGCGAAATAAAGCCAAAGGTTGAATGTTTTCTCTTATATGAGGATGCTAATTCACAATAAGAAGGGGAAGCACTACGGAGGAATACAGTCACTTTAGATTAGGTAGAGGGGAGTGAAGGGAGGGGAAAGGTTATGGGGACAGAAAATATAGTAGATTGAAACAGACATTACCTGATTTTCAAATATGACTGCATGACTGATGTGATCCTACAATATGTACAATCAGAAAAATGAAAAATTATACTCCACTTACATATGATTTATCAAAATTCATAAATGCATTCAACTGTCATGTATAACTAATTACAACAAATAAAAAATAATTTTAAAAGACTTAACAGTTTTTCCTCCATACGTAGATACAAATTGGCCTCTAAGTCCCTCTGTGGTCAGCTTGTGGATTACGTACCAATTTCCTTTCTATGCATGGATAGGGAATCTCCTATTCCTGGCTGATTTGACCTGAGGGAAATACCTGGATTTGATTCTGTTTAGGAAATACAGGGGAACATGGATGTTTTAATTGTTCTGCTGTCCTACTCCTGGCTCTTTCTGTCTATCCCTTTATACCCCAGAGTTTTGAGCAGCTGGTTCTGCAGCTGTGAACAGTGTCTGGAACCATCTTCCTGTGGGGCAGTCATAAATCTTGCCAAGGGATACAAAGAGAGACTTTTTTCTTCTCTTTCTTCCTTTTATTTATTTATTGTGTATTTGATTTTTTTCATTGTCAGATTTTCTGCTGGAAAACTGAGAGAAAAAACTTCATTCACCATGAAGCATTTATTCCTGCTCTGCTAACCTATTCTTTGCCCCCCTTCTTTGAAGTTTCAGAAAGGGATAATTTTAGTTTACTAAAAAAATCATTTAGACAAACATTTATCCTTCACCTTCTCTGGAATGACCTACAAAATTGTTTCTTCTTCATCTCCTATGAAAAACTGCATTCATTCAATATGACCAGAAATGCTGGGAGCAAAGTACCTTGTCATTAGACAAACTGCTGCTCTCAGCAGCTGGAACTAGACTTGTGCCAGATGATGTTTGCTTTGATTTCCTTGATCCAACATGTATCCACTTATCCTTGGACTTGCTGACACACTTCTCAATCCTGGGAGTATGCACTTCAAACTACTAAGTGTCAGAAGTCAACTCTGAAATCCAGTCTTGTTCCTGCAGCAATGGAGCATATCTTGAACCTACTATCATGCAAGACTTTAAGAAACACTTAGGAAAGAATATAATACAAGATGGAGTAAAAGTGACATGGTATCAATTGTATAATTCTCAAAAATACTTCAGCAAATAGAGTTCTGTGTGAATGAATGACCTTTTCCTAAACAAGTTGAAGGTAATCCAGGAGGAAGTCAATACCCATTTAATGTTATTGGCCTGAATTACTAATACTCAGAATGTTTATTGCTGAACCAAATCTAATATAATGACATTCATCCACTGGATGATAATTAGATCTTAAAGGAAACAGTGAAGATACTAAGGACCCTAGAAATGTCATGGCAATGATTCATTATGCATATAATTATTTTTCTTGATTGATCTTGTTGAGTCCAATCATGCAGAGAATGAAAGCAGATAAATTATGGTTAAGCCACTAACATTATTACTCTGCTCTGACAGATGTGTTGTAGAAGACAAGAATTCGAAGGTGGCCTGGTTGAACCGTTCTGGTATCATTTTTGCTGGACATGACAAGTGGTCTCTGGATCCCCGGGTTGAGCTGGAGAAACGCCACTCTCTGGAATACAGTCTCCGCATCCAGAAGGTGGATGTCTATGATGAGGGTTCCTACACATGCTCCGTTCAGACACAGCATGAGCCCAAGACCTCCCAAGTTTACTTGATTGTGCAAGGTAAGCAAAGGGTGGAATACAAGGATGGTAAGGAAGAGATGCAGTTCTAGAGTAATCATAATGTATAAAATATTTGAAAAAATTCTTTCTAAAGAGGAAAAACTTTCAAATGCAGTATTGCACTTAAGTATCAGTTTTTTCTTCTAGAAAATGGATTTTAAATGAGAGGGCTAAGGAGAATACAGAGAGTACCCTTGCCATTGTGAGCCAGTGCCTTTGACAAGATTTTCTCCTAGTTCAGAGTATAAAAACACACAGCAAAAGTCACAGGTATCAAACCAGGTAAAGAATATACAGAATTCTTAGAACTACAGGAAGTTCACTTTACCACCCTACTAGGTACCCATGCTTCACCAAACTTAAGAAAGTTTGATTTTACATGCCCTCACCTTAAAGATTATCATTAATTATCTGTTTTTATGACAGCAAAAATCTTTTGGAACAATGAAAGTCCCCAAGAGGCCTTGGTATCAGCTTTCCAGCTTTATGTGATTTCTATTTTCACTAAATAACAAATGACTTGTGAGCAAGTCCAGTGACAAGGAACTTCAAAGTCATTGGGGACAATTTGCTTTGACACTGGGATTTCCACAGGCACATCTGAGTCGTGGTTTTACAGAATGCAAACCCTAAATGGCAAACGCGTGCTCCTAAACTATAGCTCCCTTGAGTCCCTTTTCTCAAAATTGCAAAATGAAAACAAAGCTGATCAGCTGCAAAACTTTATTGCAAGTAAATTCAAACCACCAGCAGTTTCAATCCATCTATCAGGAAAGATCTAAACACTAACAAATATTAGGGCTGTGTTCATGTATTCTTGATTTACAATTTTATGTAAATTTAATGCAAATTAGGCATGGCCCTAGGGCTCCTGTCAGGATTCCAGTGCAGTCAGTGATGTGGCAAAGTTTGATTGTAGCTTCTATTAATGTGTTATGGAATGGATTATTGCTGTGTTTAAATTATTGCTCTTCCAGATCCTCTGATTAACGGATTGAAGCTAGAATAAAATACATCAGAGACTGGCTGATGCAACAGTGGTTTAGTCATGTGACCTCTATCTTGGTCCATTTTCAATGACTGACAACTTCATTTTATTCTTTATAAAAGCATTATCTAAAAAAAAAAAAAAAAAAGGCATGTCTACTGGTTTGCAAAGTTCCATTCACAGTCGAAGCATAGTATACCTTCCTTGTACTTTAGTGAAGAGTACATGAGCTCTGTAATAACTACTTTACTTAAGGCTCTTCAGAACAGGTTTTATCTAATGACCTGTTAGTAATATTATCTTGTGATTTTTCCTCACCTGTTAGTAATATTATCTTGTGATTTTTCTCCTTTGATATGTGATGTATTTCATTCATATATTTATTTATAATGTTTTATGCTTAAAAATCCTGCTTAATTATGAGACTTTTAAAATACAATTTTAGTATCTTTATAACTTTTATTGTCATTAGGAGGATCCTAGGGACCACAATAGATATTTTGTATTGTCCTATACTAAATAAAATTGAATAATCTTACTATTGTATTTCTTGATGAGGAGGAGATGAGAAAAGAAATCATTAAGTTTAGATTCTTTGCCCAAGGTCACACAGAGAATTCAAGGAGCAATTGAGAGATAAGCAGACCTGGAATCAAATCTGAAACACTTTCATTATGATTTTTAAGAACTACTGTAAGAATTTTTATTTAAGTCTGAACTGACACCCACAGTTCCCTCTTTTATTTTATTATTTTCTTATCCATTTGTGTAATTTTAAGCTACAAACATGACCTTCACAAGAGGGTTAAAACCGGAACTCATATCTTATTGTACATATATTTATACCATGGCAGTGCTAGTGAAAATAAAGTTAGCATAATATTAAATGTTGGAGAAGAGCTACATATTATCAATTGTCTTACTTAATTTTTATATTACTATTAAGTAGATGTTAATACTTTTAAATGTGTATTAAAAGTTTATACATACAAAAAAAGTTAAAGTTCAGAGACAAAAAAACACACCCAAAGCACCTTCTTGGCTTAGGACAGAGTTGCAAACTCATTTCTATCTGATTCAAGATAACATATTTTTTTCTACTTTATCATATTGCTCTGAAAGAAGCAACAAGGAGAAAACCCTTTATTTATATGTGAAATGCAGACAGAATTGTCTCTTCCTGTAGCCTGAATCATTGAGAGGGACCTTTTAGACAATCGTGGAGATGTTGGCATGTGACCCCTAGTACTAGGTGTCTGCCACTTCCCTTTAGGATATTCAGTTTTGAGGTTGTCAGAGGATTCATTCATTTACATTATTTATTCCCCCTGATTCCTACACTGTCAATCATCTGTATGTGGTTTTTTCCACATCCAAGATTCTCCTTCTATGTATGAGTGACATCACTCTTGCTCAGACCCATAGCCCCTTCCTTCAGACTCTAAGAGCCTTCTGAATTTTTAATGTCCTTCCTTGATTACCCTCTGTTGTTCTCTCAATTCATGTAATTAGAAATTCAACAAATATTGTATTCTTTTTCTTTAATCAATGATGAGGATACAATTAACTTAAAGGAGCTCTGAGATACCACTACCAAACCATGACTCTGCAGTTAACACTGCTTGATTCAGATATTTTCCTTCATGTTACATCTGTAAAGTTGAAATAAAATGATTTAATTTCCTTAAAGCTCACTTTTGGCACATGTAAAGTAGAGATAAAAATTAAGAATTTTAAATCCTCCTAAACTTATCATAAGAATTAAGTTAGGTGACCACTTAGCCTGATGTTTGGAGAGGATGTGTACTAACCGCATATATGGTGATGATGGTGATGATGCAGAACAAGACAGTACTGTTGCTGCTCCAGTATTTCTGTAAGGCTTACTCTTGTGCTGGGGTACACCCCAGAATCAAACAGCTGTTTTGAAATTCTTATGATTGGAGTGGGCTCAGGTCTGCTTCTTTGGCACTCTAGAAAGCTTTTTGGACCTGTATCACTTTAAAGTTCTTACCTATATTTATTAAAGATGTTGACACAAACATCTTTAATGTTTGAGTCAACAATAAAGTTCATATCAATAGCACTTAGAGTGTTTGTTCAATTTTAGATTGGCGAAACCTCCACAGGATCGCTGATTCACTAGATCGGGATAGTGTCTGAGAATATGCATTTATAACAAGTTCCCAGGTGACGCTGATACTGCTGATATAGGGACCACGAAAAATTTTGGGAACCACAGTACCAAAAGGTTTATATACTTTAAGAGCAAAAAAAAAAAAAAAAAAATTACATAGGGAAGTCATACTGCATAATTTTACTCATTATTAGATAGTAGTACAGCTCCAAATAGTCCTAAAATTAATCTTCTTAGACATGAGATGGAGAACAGATAGAATGATAAGTACCTTAAATTTCATGCCCCACTTTAGTCCCTCAAAGATGCCTACATAACTTATCCCCATGGAATGAAAATCTGCCTCTCCCTAAACTGTCCTTTTTCAGGTGTTGAAGCAGAAAACAAAATGATTGTGGCATATTGGTTCATGATGGTCACCACAGATGAAATATACTTTTTGAAATAAATATGCTGTGATTTTTCACTAGACTCTGTCTAAATAATAGCTATACACACCTTCCTCATAAGGTAAACTGATGAAAGTTTTGCATCAGCAAATACAAAAATTTATAGTGACCTTTGAGATACTTTCTAATTTCTTGATATTAGATATTACATCTGTGTAAGTCAAGGGTACCCAGACACAAACATGTATTTGAGATACTTAATAAATGGAGAGACCCATATCTAAAGCCAGATTTTTTGTTTCCCATGCTAGCTACTTTACAGAGTCCAAGATCAAAGATTAAAAACATCACCCTTAACTTCATTAAAATAAACAGATGAATATTAATGCATCATTTCCATTAATAATTTATTTTTCTCCAAAAGTTACCCTCCTGTGATTTCACTATCTTTCTGATCATATTGATATGGAACCATGTGTTAAGGCAATGTTTCTCTAAATATGATCCTTGACAACTTGCAGCCAAGTCAACATTATAGTTGCTTGTACTTGTTAAAATGCAGATGTCTGAGAACTACATCCAGAACAACTGAATTAGAATCCTTGTGGATGGGGTCAAAATTGCAAATACATTGTGCTTTGCAGGTGATTCAGACACACAAAACAAAATCAAGAACTACTATTCTAGAGATCTAAACAATCAAAAAAAGATTGACTGCTGCCTGCCTGCTCATTTTCCCATATGACATCGCATCAAATTATATCTATAAGTTCGTACAGCAGGTACTAGAGGATTGCAATAATAGTATTTTAAAATAAAATAAAATAAACCAGTGAATTTATCAAAAAACAGTAATCAAAGAGGGAGGTGGGTATGAAAAATGGTGGAATGAGACAGACTTCATTATCCTTTGCACATGTCTGATGACATAAATGCTATGAATCTACATCATACACAACCATAGAAACGAAGTGATGTGCCCTACTTGTATACAATGAATCAAAATGCAGTTTGTAAAAATAAAAAAATTGAATAAAGTAAAATTTAAAAAAAGAATAAAACAAAACTGTAATCAATCAGGGTGCTAGGGAATAGTGGCTCTAAAAATGAGTGTAACTGTTAAAAAAAACTTCCATGTATAATATGAATACCAAGAAAATTATAATATGAAGGTATATTTTAAGTGTGAACCTTATTTTTAAATACTCCATTCACCATACTAACTTTCATCTTACCTTGAATGTATATGCCTAGTACTATATAATTCATAGATTGATATCTATTATATATATATATATATATATATATATACACACACATACACACACACACACATACATAAACATAATATGGAAATGGTCATTTCTATGCTGAGTATTCAGCTTTATTTTTATGCCATTAAAGTTTATTAACTTTGTTTTCAAAATGGTCTAATGTAGAAAAAACTAATATTGGAGTGTTTTTTTTTAACATGTTAGAGTTTAAAAATGTATTAAAAATAAATTTTTTTTCTATTTTTTTTTTATTGTAAACAAATGGGATACATGTTGTTTCTCTGTTTGTACATGGCGTAAAGGCATACCATTTGTGTAATTATAAATTTACATAGAGTAATGTTGTTTGATTCATTCTGTTATTTTTCCCTTCCCCCCACCCCTCCCACCCCTCTTTACCCTCTATACAGTACTTCATTCCTCCATACTTGCCCCCCTCCCTAACCCTAACTCTAACCCTAACACTAACCCTTCCCTCCCCCCCATTATGTGTCATCCTCCACTTATTAGCGATATCATTCGTCCTTTGGCTTTTTGAGATTGGCTTATCTCACTTAGCATGATATTCTCCAATTCCATCCATTTGCCTGCAAATGCCATAATTTTATCATTCTTTATGGCTGAGTAATATTCCATTGTATATATATACCACAGTTTCTTTATCCACTCATCAATTGAAGGGCATCTAGGTTGGTTCCACAGTCTGGCTATTGTGAATTGAGCAGCTATGAACATTGATGTGGCTGTGTCTCTGTAGTATGCTGATTTTAAGTCCTTTGGGTATAGGCCAAGGAGTGGGATAGCTGGGTCAAATGGCGGGTCCATTCCAAGTTTTCTAAGGAATCTCCACACTGCTTTCCAGAGTGGCTGCACTAATTTGCAGCCCCACCAGCAATGTATGAGTGTACCTTTCTCCCCACATCCTCGCCAACACCTGTTGTTGCTCGTATTCTTGATAATCGCCATTCTAATTGGGGTGAGATGGAATCTTAGGGTGGTTTTGATCTGCATTTCTCTTATTACTAGAGATGTTGAACATTTTTCCATATGTTTGTTGATTGCTTGTAGATCTTCTTCTGTGAAGTGTCTATTCATTTCCTTAGCCCATTTGTCGACTGGATTATTTGAATTCTTGGAGTAAAGTTTTTTGAGTTCTTTATAGATTCTGGAGATTAGTGCTCTATCTGAAGTATGATTGGCAAAGATATTCTCCCATTCTGTAGGCTCTTTCTTCGCATTGCTGATAGTTTCCTTTGCTGAGAGAAAGCTTTTTAGTTTGAATCTATCCCAGTGGTTGATTCTAGCTTTTATTTCTTGTGCTATGGGAGTCCTGTTAAGGAAGTCTGATCCTAGACCAACAAGGTGAAGATTTGGACCTACTTTTTCTTCTATAATCTGCAGGGTCTCTGGTCTGATTCCGAGGTCCTTAATCCATTTTGAGTTTAGTTTCGTGCATGGTGAGAGATATGGGTTTAGTTTCATTCTGTTGCATATGGATTTCCAATTCTCCCAGCACCATTTGTTGAAGAGGCTATCTTTTCTCCATTGCATATTTTTGGAACCTTTGTCTAGTATGAGAAAATTGTATTTATTTGGGTTTGTGTCCGTGTCCTCTATTCTATACCATTGATCTACCTGTCTATTTTGGTACCAATACCATGCTGTTTTTGTTACTATTGCTTTGTAGTAGAGTTGAAGATCTGGTATTGCAATACCCCCTGTTTCACTCTTCGTGCTAAGGATTGCTTTAGCTATTCTGGGTTTCTTATTCTTCCAGATGAATTTCATAATTGCTTGCTCTATTTCTGTAAGGTACATCATTGGAATTTTAATTGGAATTGCATTGAATTTGTATAGCACTTTAGGTAGTATGGCCATTTTGACAATATTAATTCTTCCTATCCAAGAACATGGAAGATCTTTCCATCGTCTAAGGTGTTCTTTAATTTCTTTCTTTAGTGTTCTATAGTTCTCATTGTAGAGGTCTTTCACCTCTTTTGTGAGATTGATTCCCAAGTATTTTATTTTTTTCGAGGCTATTGTGAATGGGGTAGTTTTCCTAATTTCTCTTTCTGAAGATTCATCACTTATGTATAAAAATGCGTTGGATTTATGGGCATTGATCTTGTAACCTGCTACTTTACTGAATTCACTTATGAGTTCTAAGAGTTTTCTGGTGGAATTTCCAGGTTCCTCTAAATATATAATCATGAACATCGATGCAAAAATTCTCAACAAAATTTTAGCAAATCGCATACAAAAACATATTAAAAAGATAGTGCACCATGATCAAGTTGGTTTCATCCCAGGGATGCAAGGTTGGTTCAACATCAGGAAATCAATAAACGTAATTCGCCACATTAATAGACTTAAAGTCAAGAATCACATGATTATTTCAATAGATGCAGAAAAAGCATTTGATAAAATACAGCACCCCTTCATGCTCAAAACACTAGAAAAAATAGGGATAGTGGGAACATTCCTTAACATTGTAGAGGCCATTTATGCTAAGCCCATGGCTAATATCATTCTAAATGGTGAAAAACTGAAAGCATTCCCCCTAAAAACTGGAACAAGGCAGGGATGCCCTCTTTCACCACTTCTATTCAACATCGTTCTTGAGACTCTGGCCAGAGCAATTAGACAAACCAAAGAAATTAAAGGGATACGAATTGGGAAAGAAGAACTCAAAAATAAATTCTTAAGTTTCACTATAGAATTAATAGAACCCCAGAAATTTTTCTCACCACTATAAATCAAATAATACACATTGCTGATGGTAGTATTTTGATTATTTGTCATGACATTTATTGCATAATTACCATAATTAAAATAATATAATTGTGAAATGATGTGAGAGTGAGATTCCTTATAGGACCAACATGCTTAGTTTTAATTCCCATCCTTAAAATGTGACAATTCCTGAATCTCATTAATCTTAGAATATCTGTATTGAACTACAATTGCAATGCTCTTTTAATTTAATAATTGAAAACCCAAATAAGCACAAATTAATTTTTTCATGAGGAATAATCTAGAACCTATTATTTCCAGAATCAAATTTTTAGAAGTCAGTTTTACAATTCTGTTAAACATTTCTAATGCTAACCAAAATCTATTCACAGAGCTGTAAGGAGGTATTATTTTTTTTTCTCTGTCAATCCCTTTCTTCTTTTCTTCTTTCGTTACTTAATTCTTTCTCCCTTTCCTCCTATTCTTTCCGTCCTTAATAAACATTGTTGCATTGATTTTAATTAAATAATTGATCATTCCTACAAAATTCTATACAAGTTTTGCCAGTGCATTGTAATTGAATTTAGACTGTAGCTCTTCTCATTTTTAAGCATTCTAATAAAATAAGAATTTGAAATCTTCATTAGTTATATTTGTTCTTAAGGTTAATTCTCTTGATTAATGAGATTCCTAGTAATTAGCTGGAATTATTGTTTGGACAGTATATGCTAAAGTCTAATAATTTTCCTACTCTATAACTTAATTTTTCAGACAATAGCCTCTTGATTGGCTGTTAGTAGATCAGGTTCAGTCTTAAAAGACATTAATATCCATTACAGCATAAAGGTAGTTAATGTAAAGGAAGAAGTTATGTTTGAGTGGGAAATATTTGGTAATATTTCCTCATGCTGAGATCTATTGTTGACATTAACTTGACATTCTTGTCAAAGGAGGAATTCAAGTTTTATCAAAGTCAATCGCATCTACTCATAATTATTTTTTATTTCCAAGTCTGCACTATGTATCTTTAACCCACTTTTAAATTATTAGAGAGTTCACATCCACTCACTGTCCAATCCAAACTGCATTTGTCCCTTTTGAAGACAATTGTCATCTCAAAGATGAGAAAAAATAAGAGAAGAGAGAAAAAGTTATTGTATTACCAGCAGTGGCAACAGAGAGGTCTCAGCAAGAAACTGTTGACTTCATATAAAAAAGAAAGCTACTTGAAGACTGGAACTAATGAACATTCAGCTACATACTCTAATCTTGAATCATTGCAGCAGATTTGGAGGTAGATATTTATTCCATATTGGATTTGCATATAATATCTGGTAGATATTAAAATGATGTACAGTATGAATGACAAATTATTTTTACTTAAATTTTCATAATATCACATATAGCTACTCACACAGATCTCATTTTTAAAGAGAGTTTATCTGAACATTTAAATAAGTATATATACTTCCAAATATTTTAAAATAGTACCATAAGCCGCTATAAATCATAATCATGTAGCATTTCTATTTTCCATATATTACTAAAACACCAAACTCTAAAATTATTGAAAGCAACTTTTAAAATTTGCATATTTAAAAGCTCAAGAAAAAATTTATCTTTACATACAAATACATCATACGTTTCTTTATATATAAGGACTATATATATATGTACACACACACATATATGAGTATATATAAAATTATAACATACACACAAACACACACACTTTACTTATATCAGTTTGCTATAAACAAGTAGAATTTCTTTTTGGAAAACAATGTAACAGGTGATATGATCTTTCTAAAATTTTTCCAGTCCGAGGCCTGCATGAATGACAGATGACTTAAAGGTACAACACACAATGAGTCTTCTTTCTTGCTTTTTATTCAAAAAGCTATTAGGCAGTGTAGTGGAAAAGCAGTCTAACCTGTGTCAGGGGCTATCCAAGGAGGACTTCTGATTGGTGGCATGTCTGAAAGGCCAAACAAGAAGTTCCAAACAAGAAAGTAGCTGAGTGGGGAGGAATCCAGTAAGGTTAGGACCTTGGGTGCATTCAAAAGAAGTGAACAAGTAAATAAATATGTTTTGGAATAATTTCTCATTGTTGAAGAAGAAACACGTAACTATGGAGAATGAGGAATCTGGAATGACTCCTGTGGTTTTGGGTTGAAGTTAGGCTTTTTAGTACTTATTCATGAGGTGTTTACTATTTTAATGGGGGTGAGAGAGAGAAATATGTGTATGTATTTCATAGACCTACCATTGAGAGGCCACGGAGCACTGACACCCTCATAGCATGAGTGTTCCTAGTACCTAGCATCCAGATGTGCCTCACTATCCATGGAAAGGAACAAAGATTACTTGGAGAAGTAACTGATTCAGGGCTGGGTGAAGGAGGGAATAATATGAATGTAGAACATCTTTTGTACAGGAAAATAAAGAAATACTCAAAGTATAATGATACATACCAAAGGAACAGAGAAACCTACTTGAAAGAGACTTCTATCAGCTGAGCAGCTGAGTCTGGGATGATTGTGGTATCACAATAAATAATTGTAATATCAAAATAAATGATCATGATAAAATATAATACATGTATAATAGCATATATAATAAATTATAAGCTAGTTATTAATTAAAGAAAAAATAAATTCCTTTCTTAGAATACTGACTAATAAATGTAGAAGAAATGATGAAAATTGAAAATTATCATTTGCCAATCACCACAGAAATAATTGATGCAGGCAAAAAATATCCATTGATTCTAAAACTTGCTGGTGAAAATAGAATCAGGAATGAAAATTTTACATAATCTAAAAGTAACTCCCCACAAAGTATTTATTCAGACAAAGGGGAAAGAGCATAATTAAGAAAAGTAGAGAAACCTAGCTGATACATTACCAATCAAGTGCTCAAAGTGGACACTGCCAGAATTAATACTAACTGTATCATGTGCCAGAAGATAGGAAGCAATCAAAACACAGCATCACTTCTCTGATATTTCTTCCAAATTCCGATTCTAACCATGAGAGGACATTAGGCACATCCAAGCTGACATTATAGAGCAGTACTGTCCTCTAATCTTCATAAATATCAGCACCATGTAAGTCAGGAAAGATGAAACAACTAGGAAAGAGACTAGGAAGATACTACAATTAGGTATAATAGCTGATTTTATATGAGACCTTTATGCTGGAAAAGATATGATGGAGCAATAATAAAACAAATGGAGTCATTGGGTACATGGGAATTTTTTGTAAAACTCTTATGATTTTTCTGTAAATATAAATTATTTCAAAATAAAATGAAACAAGCTATAATAATTAAGACAAGTAATAAAATTAGTGAACAAAATCCAAAATAATATTTAATATGGCATAATCAAACAATACTTTCAAGCTTAATATTATAAATATATGTAAATACAATCCCCCAAAAACAAAGGACAAATGTTTTCTCTGATGTGTGGAAGCTATCCCAAAATAAGGAGGAGAGGGAAAGAATAGAAGTTCAGCAAAATATACAAAGAGGAATGGAGAGAAGGGAGGGGGTTGGGAAAAAAAAGAGAGTAGAATGATTCTGAAATAATTTTCCTATGTACATACATGAATACACCACATTGAATCCCACCATTGTGTACATGTACAAGACCGGGGTCTTAATTAGAATAAGATATATTCCATGCTTGTGTAATTGTATCAGTATGGACTGTTCTGTCATGCTTAATTAAAAAGAAACAATAAAATTAAAAAAATATATTTTAAAATATTACATTAAAAGTCAAATGAAAAAACATGAGATAATGCCAGTAACTATCAAAATACACATGACATAACCTCTTGAATTTTTAAATATTTAATAAATTTGGTGAGGTAAGTATGGACTATATCTTCCTTAACATGAAAAAGACAATGACAGCAATTAAAGTTAAGAATAGGAGGGTTTCAAGATGGCGGCCTAGAGGGTGGCTGCATTTCATGTTGCTCCAGGACTCAGGATTCAAAAGAGGAGATATTGAGACACTTGGGACCAACTCAAAGCAGCCGGGTGAGTCTCTCCCATTGGGGAGGCGTCCTGGATGGGCCAGTGGTCCCGGAACGCAGGAAACTTTGTGAAGTAGAGCTGCCGGTGAGACGCCCCTCCCCCCGCTGGAGCAGTGAACTCGGACAACTAGGAGCGCCGAAAAGGAGGCCGCTCGGCACAGCGCTGGGACTTGGAGCAACCACTGGGGCTCCGGCGGCTGCCCAGGGGAGGAGTGGCGAGGAGAGCTGTGTGGACTCAGGACACCTGGGCCTGCCCTGAGGAAGAGGAGGAGGAGCGTGGCCACTTGGATTCAGAGTGACTGCACCAGAGCTACAGGCGGTTGCCAGAAGAGAAGCTCTGCGGCGAGCTGTTTGGACTCAGAACGACGCTTCTGAACCCCGGGGCCTGCCCTGAGGACGAGGAGGAGGAAGAGGAACGCGGCCGCTTGGATTCGGGGTGACTACACCAGAGCTTCAGGCGGTTGCCAGAGGAGGGGCTGCGTGGCGAGCTGTTTGGACTCAGACCACTTCTGAACCCCGGGGCCTGCCCGGAGGAGGAGGAGAAGCCGGCGGGTCCTTTGGACTCGCAGTGACTGCATTAGCGCTCCAGGCGGCTGCTCAGAGGAGAAGGTGAGTGGTGAGTTGTTTGGAATTAAAGTGACAGCGCCTGAACACAGGGGGGCTGCCTGGAGAGGAAGCGTGGTGGGTCGCTTGGTCTTGAGTGGCCGCACCAAGAGCTCCGGGCGGTTGCCCATAGGACCCGTGCAGCAGGTCACGTGGATTCAGAGCCACTCAGAGCGACCACTCCTGAACACTCGGGGGGTTATCTGGAGGAGGAAGAGGAACGGGGAGGGTCACTTCGACTCGGAGTGATTGATTGCCCAGGGCTACGGGTGGTTGGTGGGAGGTGGAGGCACGCAGTGAGTTTCTTGGACTCCTAGTGACCGCACCAGAATACTGGGCGGCTGTCTGGAGGAAGAGGCGTGTGGCGGGTCTCTGGGACTCAGAGAGATTGTACGGGGCCCCAGGTGGCTGCTCAGAGGAGGGGCCGCATAGCCAGGCAATTAGGGGCAGAGCAGGGTCCCAGGATCTAGGAGGCTTCTGGGTGGAAGAGCCGCACAGAGACAGGCTTAGGGCGGAGCGAAGGTTCCAGGCCTGCGGGCAGATTATCTGAGGAGGGGCAGCCTAAGGAGATTCATCTGCAAAGGGTGAGGCTCCCAGGCCCAGGAGGTAGGGCCGGGCCCCTGAGAACTTTGCAGAGAAAGGCAGCCCAGCCCAGGCGGTAGCTGTAATTGAGGGGAACCTCTAGGAGGGTACTGACCAGCGAGACCTCCCACCGGGTGAGTTTTCCTGCCGGGTGAGGTTTCCCCACAAGGACGGTAAAACCAGAGACTCAGGCCCAAACAGGCCTTGCCTCAGCCCGCAGCCTAGGTCCCCTTTGGATGACCATTGGTCAACAAGTGGAGGCACCTCTGCACACTAGCAGGGATTAAACCCCACCTGAAGGCCACCACTCCTAGAGAGGCAGCTTCCTTGTGGAGCACCGCATTATCAACTTCCTCCAAGACTTCAGCCTACTGAAGGCTAAGGGGGGATATATATAGAAATCTTCAGGGACATTGTAAGTCAATAGAGGAAATCTGCAATATCTCAGCAGTCAACTGATACCTGAACAATATGAGAAAACAAGGAAAGAAAATGCTGCAAACAAATCTAGATGTTACATCAATAAAACCCAATGACAGCATGGCAGAAGAAATGACAGAAAAGGAGTTCAGAATGTACATAATTAAAATGATCAGAGAAGCAAACGATGAGATGAAAGAGCAAATGCAAGCATTGAATGATCGCACCAATCGACAGTTAAAAGAGCAAATACAGGAAGCAAAAGATCATTTCAATAAAGAGTTAGAGATCTTGAAAAAAAACCAAACAGAAATCCTTGACATGAAAGAAACAATAAACCAAATTAAGAACTCCATAGAAAGCATATCCAATAGGATAGAACACCTGGAAGACAGAACCTCAGACATTGAAGACAAAATATTTAACCTTGAAAACAAAGTTGAACAAACAGAGAAGATGGTAAGAAATCATGAACAGAATCTACAAGAACTATGGGATATCATGAAAAGGCCAAATTTAAGAATTATTGGGATTGAGGAAGGCCTAGAGAAACAAGCCAAAGGAATGAACAATTTATTCAATGAAATAATATCAGAAAATTTCCCAAATCTGAAGAATGAAATGGAAAATCAAGTACAAGAGGCTTATAGGACTCCAAATGCACAAAATTACAACAGACCCACACCAAGGCACATTATAATGAAAATACCTAACATACAAAATAAAGACAGAATTTTAAAAGCTGTGAGAGAAAAGAACCAAATTACATTCAGGGGGAAACCAATACGGATATCAGCAGACTTTTCAATCCAGACCCTAAAAGCTAGAAGGGCCTGGAACAACATTTTTCAAGCCCTGAAAGAAAATGGATGCCAACCAAGAATCTTATACCCAGCAAAACTTACCTTCAAATTTGACGATGAAATAAAATCCTTCCATGATAAACAAAAGCTAAAAGAATTTACAAAAAGAAAGCCAGCATTACAAAACATTCTCAGCAAAATATTCCATGAGGAAGAGATGAAAAACAAAGCAGCAAATCAGCAAAGGGAGGAATTATCCTAAAGGAATTGTCAAATAAAGGAGGAAACAAGTTGTGTCAAAGAAATAAATAAATAAAATTTAAAAAATGAACCAAATGACCGGGAAACCAAATCATATCTCTATAATAACCCTGAATGTTAATGGCCTGAATTCATCAATCAAAAGACATAGACTGGCAGATTGGATTAAAAAGAAAGATCCAACAATATGTTGCCTGCAAGAGACTCACCTCATAGAAAAAGATACCCATAGACTAAAGGTGAAAGGATGGGGTAAAACATACCATGCACATGGACTCAGCAAAAAAGCTGGAGTATCCATCCTCATTTCCGATAGTGTGGAATTCAAGCCAAAGTTAGTCAGAAGGGATAAAGAAGGTCATTTCATACTGCTTAAGGGAAGCATGAATCAGCAAGATATAACAATCATAAACATCTATGCCCCAAACAGTGGCTCATCCATGTATGTCAAACAAATCCTTCTCAATTTCAGAAACCAAATAGACCATAACACAATAATACTAGGTGATTTTAACACGCCTCTCTCACCACTCGACAGATCTTCCAGACAAAAATTGAACAAAGAAACCATAGATCTCAATAACACAATCAATAATTTAGACTGAACGGACATTTATAGAATATACCATCCAACCAAGAGTGAATACACTTTCTTCTCAGCAGCACATGGATCCTTCTCTAAAATAGACCATATATTATGCCACAAAGCTAATGTTAGCAAATACAAGAAGATAGAGACACTAGCATGTATTCTATCAGATCATAATGGATTGAAGTTAGAAATAAATGAAAGAGTAAAACACAGAAACTATTCCAACATCTGGAGATTAAACAATATGCTATTATATGATGAATGGATAACAGAAGATATTAGGAAGGAAATTAAAAAATTCTTAGAGGTAAATGAGAACAAAGAAACATCATATCAAAATCTCTGGGACACTATGAAAGCAGTACTTAGAGGGAAATTTATTTCATGGAGCGCATTTAATAAAAGAAGTAAAACTCAACAAATAAACAACCTAACGCTACAGCTCAAAGCCCTAGAAAAAGAAGAACAGACCAACACCAAAAGTAGTAGAAGACAGGAAATAGTTAAACTCAGAGCTGAAATCAATGAAATTGAAACAAAAGAAACAATACAAAAAATTGACAAAATAAATAGTTGGTTCTTCGAAAAAATAAACAAAACTGATAAACCTTTAGCCACACTAACAAAGAGAAGACGAGAGAAAACCCAAATCACTAAAATTCGGAATGAACAAGGAAATATCACAACAGACAGGATGGAAATACAAAACATAATTAGAAGCTATTTTGAAAATCTATACTCCAACAAAATAGAAAATTTCGAAGACATCAACAGGTTTCTAGAGACATATGAATTGCCTAAACTGAACGAGGAGGACATAAACAATTTAAATAGACCAATTTCAAGTACTGAAATAGAAGAAGTCATCAAAAGCCTTCCAACAAAGAAAAGTCCGGGACCAGATGGGTTCTCAGCCGAGTTCTACAAAACCTTTAAAGAAGAGCTCATTCCAATACTTCTCAAAGTATTCCATAAAATAGAAGAGGAGGGAGCCCTCCCAAACTCATTCTATGAAGCCAATATCACACTGATACCTAAACCAGACAGAGACTCATCAAGGAAAGAAAATTTCAGACCAATATCCTTAATGAACATCGACGCAAAAATTCTCAACAAAATTTTAGCAAATCGCATACAAAAACATATTAAAAAGATAGTGCACCATGATCAAGTGGGCTTTATCCCAGGTATGCAAGGTTGGTTCAACATCAGGAAATCAATAAACGTAATTCACCATATTAATAGACTTAAAGTCAAGAATCACATGATTATTTCAATAGATGCAGAAAAAGCATTTGATAAAATACAGCACCCCTTCATGCTCAAAACACTAGAAAAAATAGGGATAGTGGGAACATTCCTTAACATTGTAAAGGCCATTTATGCTAAGCCCATGGCTAATATCATTCTAAATGGGGAAAAACTGAAAGCATTCCCCCTAAAAACTGGAACAAGGCAGGGATGCCCTCTTTCACCACTTCTATTCAACATCGTTCTTGAGACTCTGGCCAGAGCAATTAGACAAACCAAAGAAATTAAAGGGATACGAATTGGAAAAGAAGAACTCAAACTATCCCTGTTCGCTGATGACATGATTATATATTTAGAGGAACCTGGAAATTCCACCAGAAAACTCTTAGAACTCATAAGTGAATTCAGTAAAGTAGCAGGTTACAAGATCAATGCCCATAAATCCAACGCATTTTTATACATAAGTGATGAATCTTCGGAAAGAGAAATTAGGAAAACTACCCCATTCACTATAGCCTCGAGAAAAATAAAATACTTGGGAATCAATCTCACAAAAGAGGTGAAAGACCTCTACAATGAGAACTATACAACACTAAAGAAAGAAATTAAAGAACACCTTAGAAGATGGAAAGATCTTCCATGTTCTTGGATAGGAAGAATTAATATTGTCAAAATGGCCATACTACCTAAAGTGCTATACAAATTCAATGCAATTCCAATTAAAATCCCAATGACGTACCTTACAGAAATAGAGCAAGCAATCATGAAATTCATCTGGAAGAATAAGAAACCCAGAATAGCTAAAGCAATCCTTAGCAGGAAGAGTGAAACAGGGGGTATTGCAATACCAGATCTTCAACTCTACTACAAAGCAATAGTAACAAAAACGGCATGGTATTGGTACCAAAATAGAAAGGTAGATCAATGGTACAGAATAGAGGACACGGACACAAACCCAAACAAATACAATTTTCTCATACTAGACAAAGGTGCCAAAAATATGCAATGGAGAAAAGATAGCCTCTTCAACAAATGGTGCTGGGAGAATTGGAAATCCATATGCAACAGAATGAAACTAAACCCATATCTCTCACCATGCACGAAACTAAACTCAAAATGGATTAAGGACCTCGGAATCAGACCAGAGACCCTGCATCTTATAGAAGAAAAAGTAGGTCCAAATCTTCACCTTGTTGGTCTAGGACCAGACTTCCTTAACAGGACTCCCATAGCACAAGAAATAAAAGCTAGAATCAACCACTGGGATAGATTCAAACTAAAAAGCTTTCTCTCAGCAAAGGAAACTATCAGCAATGCGAAGAAAGAGCCTACAGAATGGGAGAATATCTTTGCCAATCATACTTCAGATAGAGCACTAATCTCCAGAATCTATAAAGAACTCAAAAAACTCTACACGAAGAATACAAATAACCCAATCAACAAATGGGCTAAGGAAATGAATAGACACTTCACAGAAGAAGATCTATAGGCAATCAACAAACATATGGAAAAATGTTCAACATCTCTAGTAATAAGAGAAATGCAAATCAAAACTACCCTAAGATTCCATCTCACCCCCATTAGAATGGCGATTATCAAGAATACGAGCAACAACAGGTGTTGGCGAGGATGTGGGGAGAAAGGTACACTCTTACATTGCTGGTGGGGCAGCAAATTAGTGCAGCCACTCTGGAAAGCAGTGTGGAGATTCCTTAGAAACCTCGGAATGGACCCTCCATTTGACCCAGCTATCCCACTCCTTGGCCTATACCCAAAGGACTTAAAATCAGCATACTACAGAGACACAGCCACATCAATGTTCATAGCTGCTCAATTCACAATAGCCAGACTGTGGAACCAACCTAGATGCCCTTCAATTGATGAGTGGATAAAGAAACTGTGGTATATATATACAATGGAATATTACTCAGCCATAAAGAATGATAAAATTATGGCATTTGCAGGCAAATGGGTGAAATTGGAGAATATCATGCTAAGTGAGATAAGCCAATCTCAAAAAGCCAAGGGACGAATGATATCGCTAATAAGTGGAGGATGACACATAATGGGGGGGAGGGAAGGGTTAGTGTTAGGGTTAGAGTTAGGGTTAGGGAGGGGGGCAAGTATGGAGGAAGGAAGGACTGTATAGAGGGTAAAGAGGGGTGGGAGGGGTGGGGGGAAGGGAAAAAATAACAGAATGAATCAAACAACATTACTCTATGTAAATTTATGATTACACAAATGGTATGCCTTTGTGCCATGTACAAACAGAGAAACAACATGTATCCCATTTGTTTACAATAAAAAATAAATAAATTATAAAAAAAAAAAAAAAAAAAAGAATAGGAATACCAACAATCATTATTGTTATTTGACATGAGTTTGAAGAGCTCAAGAAAATAAAATGAAAAGATTTAATTAAGTGAGAGGAAATAATCAATACCTCTCAGTAATTATAATTAATAACTAAACAAATGCTTATAAATTTATGAGAAAGAATATTAACACTAATAGCTTAATATGTATGCTGTCCGGTTAACTGAAGAAATACATAAAATCAATAGTATTTATGTGTTTATTATAATTAAATATAAGTATACACTCACAAAATTGCAAAAATTAAAAATATTTAAGAATGAATTAGCAGGGCACAGTAGTGCACACCTATAATTCCAGCAATTTGAGAGGCTGAGACAGCAGGATTGCAAGTTTGAGATTAGGTTCAGCAGTTAAAAAATACCCTCAGCAACTTAGCAACTTCATGTTTCAAAATAAAAACCAAAAAGGACAGGGGATGTAGCTCAGTGGTGAAGTTCCTCCAGGTTCAGTCTCCAGTACTTAGAAGAAAAAAAAAATTAAAGAATTAAATAAGCAAGGTAGAGAACCTAACTACAGAAATTTAGAGATTAAAGGAGCAAGTTTTAGTTTAGTTTTGTTTTTTTTTTTAATGGAACAAAGTAATTCTTGAATGGTAACATAAATAATATTAAAGATGTAAAGATGTAAAAAATATACAGATGGTACCAGGTCCCAGAGACCCACTCCTGTAATCCAGCGGCTTAGGAGGCTGAGGCAGGAGAATCATGAGTTCAAACCCAGATTCAACAAAAGTGAAGTGCTAAGCAACTCAGTGATACCCTGTCTCAAAATAAAATACAAAAAAATAGGGCTGGGGATATAGTTCAGTTGTTGAGTGCTCCTGAATTCAATCCCTGGTACCCTCCCCCCCCAAAAAAGTTACATATACACATACAGATAGTAATTTTCCTCAAGGTAAATGGAATTTTTCATGTACCTAAAAATTACTTGGGAGACTTTTGTTCAAATTAGTCTGAGCATATCAAATTACAAATGAAGAATGGATGGACATAAACAGCCAACTTTTTAAAAATGTAATTGTTAATTGCCTTTATGTCTTTTTCCGTAAAATATCTGTCCAATTCCTTGGTCCATTTATTGATTGGGTTCTTTGTAAAGTTTTGTAAGTTCTTTGTAAATTTTGGAGATAAGTGCTCTATCTGAAGTACGTGTGGAAAAGATTTTCTCCCATTCTGTAGGCTCTCTCTTCACATTCTTGATTGTATAAACAACTCTAAGATTTCATCTTACTCCAATTAGAATTGCTATTATCAAGAGCACAAACAAAAATAGATGTTAGCATGGATGTGGGGAAAAAGGCACACTTTTACATTGCTGGTGGAGTTGCAAATTGGTGCAGCCCCCACTCTAGAAAGCAGTGTGGAGAATCCTCAGAACACTTGGAATGGACCAACCTTTTGACCCAGTTATCCCACTCCTTGGTTTATAACCAAAGGACTTAAAATCAGCATACTATAGTAACACAGCCACATCAATGTTTATAGCAGCTCAGTTCACAATAGCTAGATTGTGGAACCAAACTAGATGCCCTTCAACAGATGAATGAATAAAAAGAACTGTGGTATATATATACAATGGAATATTATTCAACCATAAAGAAGAATAATATGGCATTTGCAAATAAATGGATGGAATTGGAGAATATCATGCTAAGTGAAATAAGCCAATCCCAAAAAACCAAAGGCCAAATGTTTTCCCTGATAAGTGGAGAATGATATATAATGGGGGTAGGGGTGTGGGGAGTGAAAGAAGAATGGGGGAACTTTAGATTATGTAGAAGGAAATGAGAGGGAGGTGGGGTATGAAAAATGGTGGGATGAGACAGACATCATTACCCTATGTATATATATGATTACATGAATGGTATGAATCTACATTGTGCATAACCATAAAACGAAATGATGTACCCCATTTGTGTACAATGAATCAAAATGCAGTCTATAAAAAATTAAAAATAAATAATTTTTTAAAATGTAATTGTTTTATTGGGGAAGATTACCTATGCTAGATGCCAAAATATTTTATGAAGCCAGGCATGGTGGTACATGCTTATAATCCAAGAAACTTGGTAGACTGAGGCAGGAGGATTGCAAGTTTAAAACCAGCTTCAGCAATTTAGCAAGACCCTGTCTAGAAAAATAAATGTGCTAAATGTGCTGTGGATTTGGCTCAGTGGTTAAGTGTTCCTGGGTTCATCCCCCAGTAACCAAAAAAACACAAAATTTTATATATATATATATATAATAAATACATAATATATATCATATATTATATATTATATATTATATAATTATATATATATATATAATATATATAATATAATATGTATTTATTATATATATAAAATTATATATACACACACACACATGTACACACACATACACACCCACATATATATATATTAGTCAAAAGAGTATATGTTTGATTTAACAATGATCAAGTCAGTAGATAAAAGTGAAAGACTGAAAGCTATCATATAATACAAGATTTTTTTAAATCATGAAGAAACTATGATTAAGAAATAATTTGAATAAATTAATTGAAGAAAAATAAAGTTATTTTTTACTGAATAAGTAAGTACTCATAAAAATTGATGCCATACTTTTTAAAATTCTAAAAGTAAGAAATAAAAGACTAGAAGATTCAATAAATATGTATTTCATTTCAGAGTGAGGAAGGCTTGGTTGGCATAAAAGTAAATGAAAAGACAAGAAACAATCCTGAATAAATTTGACTATATGGATATACATAAATATATAAAATTAAGAGAAGTAGCAAAGTTATTGCAACACAAAATAGGTGATAAAGTTTTCGTACCTTTGATAAATGAACAGATTTCAACAGATAATTAAAGAAAATAAGGAAAAAATCAATAAAGAAAATATAGCTAAAATTTGTCAAAGGATATAGATTGCCAATCTATAACAGAACACATGCAACTAGAAAACATAGGAAATTACTTAAAAACTCAGCAATAATTAAAGAAATGCAAAGTAAAAGAGGAATAAATTGTTATTTTTGAAAATACCAGTGCTGCAAAAGAGTTAACAAAATGAGGATATCCAGAATTGGCAAATCAATAGGAGAACTAACACTTTTATATCTCCCTGTTGAGAGTGTAAATTAGTGGAAACTTTCCCTAGGGAAAAGTAGGGATGTCTCTCAAATTTTTAAATTATATATCTATCATCTGACCCAGTAATTCATCTGACATGAATGTGTAGAAAGAAAATCATTTGAAATGCAAAAATAGATTGGTGTACTAAGTGATCAAAATGATTCCAAATATTGAGAAGAAGGACTTGAGAAATTACATTGGGGATATTTCCCTACTATTAATGTGGACATTATAGTGGCTATTCAGCATCTAAACCTCTTTCCTACATTTGGAAATTTATATCCTTGTCAACTGGTGCCAGCTGGAGCAGTGGGTTAATGTGGGAGTGGCTGAATCACTGATGTCCCAACAAGGCCTGGATCCATTCATGGATCTCTGTTGCGGCTGGCAGGAATGTCAGTGTCTGGTGTTCCCATTCACCGTTGGTCCTGCCCCTCTCGTAAGATGTTCTAGAATAATTTTCATTGTGCTGCTTTCCTAACCATGTGAGCTGGAATGAGTTCCTTTCTATACTAGATAGCCAGAGATGTTTTCTATTTCATTCAAATAAAAGTACTTGAGCTATGCAACTAATCAGCCATTAACCATCATATTTTAGAAAGCAATTTATTAAATGATATACATCTAGGCAATTTATGGTTAAATGTAGTGCCACTTTCTAAAACAGTATCATCAATAGCATACATTTTGCAGACTCTAGACACTCACATCATATGCACTCATATATCCATTAGAAAAAAAAAGTAGAATGAAATATAACAAATAATTTTACAATGATTTGGGGAATGTTGGCTTCATAGATAAAATTTCATATTATTTTGTTTCTAATTTTATGTGTGTGCTGTTTGTCTATATTTTAGTTGGAGAATAACTCAATAATTTTTTAAAAATAATGAACTTATGACTATTGAAAGAACAAACTATCAGAAAAAAATTCTTAGATTTCTTTTATGCCTTCCTCATTTTTATTTTTCTTTTATTTTTCCTTCTTCAGCTCTCCATCATGCTTTAATGTGAGTGTTCATATTCTTTTTTTTCTGTTTTTTAATTAGTAGAATTAAGCAGTAGAATGCATTTTGACACATGGTACATAAATGGAGTATAATTTCTCATTCTTCTGGTTGTACATGATATGAAGTTACACAGGTCATGTAATCAGATATGCACATAGGATTCGTTCTTCAACCATTCCTACACCCATGTCCTCTCTCCTCCCTTTATTCCCACTCATCTAATCCAATGTACCTCCATTAAGTGTTCATATTCTTTTGTCTTTTTTTTTTTTCATGAAGGAAGCAAACTGATAAAGTCATCTAAAGTAAGTAGGACTTAGGTTATTAAGTTATTATGCCTTTAAGGACACATTCTTTTTTAAAGACATAGTATAAAGATAATACTATATGTATACACACACATGACAAAGTCTTGGGAAGAAGAATCAAAGTCGGAGATTTTGTGTGGGTAAGACCCTGTCAGTCTCCTCGATTCAAGCAAAACAAGAAGAATCAGTTTTATGTATAAAATTTTCTACTTAAATTTTTAAAAACGTAAGAAACAAAACCAAACCTTCAATCAGGACCTTGTGGATGCTCTAACAATCTGCTCATTTGCTTACCTGTCTTCCTCAGCTGGAGCCTGTAGTCTGACATTTCAGAGGTCTCCCTCATGGCACCAAAAAATCAAGGTTATTTGATCTGATCTTGTTCATAACTCTTCAGACTCAATCCACAAGTGACTCCTATAATTCTCTTTCTCCTCTAACTTAAAGAGTATTAAATTTTGCTAGGAAATGGGATACCATGACATTTTATTGAAGACCATACAAAGTCATGCTAATGACCTCATTTGAATCCTCATGTTTTCTGTAAATCTTTTCATTGGTCACTTGTTTTCAATTCAGTTGCCTAAAATAGCTTTTCTTATCTTTTTCCATATTCCCTATTTTCAACCTCCCACTGCCCCTGTCTTCCAGTCTTATGTCATTCTCTTTGACCTTTATTTAAGTACACTATTAAAAAGTCCCTCTTTTCTTGCAATCTTTTTTCCCTTTATTTCCTGAAATAATGTGCTATCAAACAATGTCAACTTGATCTCCCTGAGTTCTGTGATCTTCACATTTCTGCATTTCACCAGAGCTGCCCTTGCTTCTCCTAACTTTTCAGATCTTGTCTATTAATGACCTCATCTTTAACTATAACATCTATATGTTTTAATTCCAAGTCTTCATTGCCAAACTTGCCCTTTATTTTTCTGAATTCTAGCCCAGAAAGGATTAATAAACATTTCTTTCTAATTCATCAGCCACTTCATGTTCATTGTGCTCAAGTCAAAATTAAGTTTCACCTCCAAAGAATTTCTTCCTTTTCTTTCTGATACCCTTACTTCTGATAATGGCATGATTTATCTTCCTGAAACAGGTTATTTCTAAATTCCCCATTTCACCTCTTTTTTTCAATCAGTGATAACGTTTTTGTGAAGCATGCTTTCTTACATTCTGTGAACTAGACCCTCACTACCCTCTTTCCCAGATTTTTTTTTTCAAAAAAAGTGCTTTCACCTTTTTGTATACCAAACTGTCCTGAAGACAGCTTCTAGATATATGTGAGATATAGCTCTGATACTTCTTTATCTCAAATCTTCTGACTCTTCACAATGGTGATAGAATAGTCTAGTTTGAAGTGCTTCTCCCCCAACATACTGTTCTAAACCTTCTTCTCCCTATGTGCATATGCTAGATCCTTTATAATTAAACTCTTCCCCAAAATTGTGAAAATGGAGTCAACCAGGTATAGAATATAAGAAAGTGGATTCCTGTCAGAACCAGGGCATGTGGAAATGCCCTAGCAGTACTGGAACATGGTGAGCAAGGAAGGATGAGAGACCAGGGCAGGCTGCTGAGATGCACCGAGCCCTGCAAGCATGGTAGTGTTTAGTTTTGGTTTGTCTTCTTTTTCAAACTGTATGGGGATCCTAAATTGACAGAAGTTGACGAAAGGTTTTAAGCAGAGGTGTAACAATGGGTTCCCATTAGAAGTTCTTTTTTTTTTTCTTTAGGTAATTATTTTAATTTCAGTTAGAATGTATTAATTGTACATACTAATGAGTTCAATGTGAGATATTTATTTCCACATATGTATACATAGCATGCATTGATCAAATTCAACATATCTTTACACAACCTGTCCCTCTCAACACCCTTCCCAATCACTGCTAATCAGTAGTCTATATTCAGGTTGACTTTTTTAGGTACCACAAATGAAAGAGCATGTGGAGGAAAAGGAACTCTTATACGCTGTTGGTGGCAATGTAAATTAGCACAGTCATTATGGAGAAGAGTATGGAGGTTCCTCAAAAGACTAAAGATAGAACTACCAGACGAGCCAGTAATCTCACTTCTGGTTATATAGCCAAAGGAAATGGTCAGCAAAACAAAGAGAAATATGCATATCTGTGTTTATGGCAGCAATACTCAGAAACTCCAAGATAAGGAATCAGTGCCCATCAACATCTGAGTGCATAAACATGTGGCATATATGCACTGTGAAATCTTATGGTATAGTCACAAAGAAGAATGAAATTCTGTTATTTGATGTAAAATATGGACCTGGAGGACACTGAGTGAACACAGAAAGAAATACCCAGTGGGATTTTTAAAATGTCACCCAACATACTATATGTAAAGTACTTTCTCTATCATGGCTTACTTGATCTTACCATCCAAAGGTAAGTTCTTCCTTCTGTAGATCATAAACACATTTATCTCTCCCTTAAAACATGTTGTATTCTACTTTTTAACACAGCTATTTGATTGCACTTTTCCTCCACCAGCACAAGCTCCCAAAGTACATAGGATGGAATAGATTTATCTTTGAAACCACACAAATCTTCAGAAAATGGAAGCTTCATAGAATACCTGGCAATGGATGATGTTCTTATTTTCTGAGAGTGATATCCAGGCTCACAAGGCAGGGTGAGATCACATAAAGAACGTTGAGACTGTAGATGGAAATTTTAGTTTTTATTCATTGTGATTCTTTATCCCTCTCCCTTTGTATATATGAAGCAAATCTTTGTAATTATCTATACCTGTTCACTCTGTCTTGAAACAGCAATAAGTATTATCAACTCATTTACCAGGATGTAATGAACATCATCTAACTCATAATCACTGAATACTTTAAGGTTTCTAAAGAAAATTTTTCGTTTTTTTCCACCTAGTATTTGCTATATTAAATCTGAAAGAAAACTTATTATTTTCTATCACATATCCAGTCAGAAAAGCTGGAGCAGGCAGGCCTATGAGTTAGTAAAAATGAGAGCATTTCAGATTGTTCCAAGAAAAATGGGGGGAGATGTAACTTTCCCAAGTGCTGATTGGTTGCTGAGCAGATAATGATTTATGGCACATTTTAAATTACTCTTCTGGATGGAATGGTTTATGGAGGGGGGAAATGGGATTGTTCTTTAATATCCTGAAGCATCTGAAAACCTATGCAACTTTCATTGATCTGCTCTCTGCTGGATAATACTGCTATTTAAAATCGATGACATATTTACTTCTCTCAGAATGCCTCCATGGTTGTAAACCATTCTTTGTTGTTTGTTGAGAAGTAAATTTCTTATTCATTTCCCTGTTTAACTAGGGTTTCATAGACTTTGGGGTACCCCAGATTTGTCAGCCTTCAGTCTACCTTTTTATCCTACTCCTTGTTCCATTTTCACTTTGTAATCATTTGAGATAACTTGAGGGTCAATAGTCCCCAACAATCTCTGAAAAAAAATATACAATTGACTACTAAATTCAGCATATTGCTTATCACCCATTTCTCAACAGAATGTTCCCTAACAGTTCTTTAATAAAGAGAAAGAAATATTAGCTTGGTGTTTTCATTTTTTTTTATTTGGGTTTGGGGTATATTTTTTAAAAAACTTTTTTTAAAGGAATGGTAAGACACAGCAAAATATATGTCCAAAGATGAACAATAAACTTCCTATATCAGAAACTAAGATCAAATTTTTATAGCAGCTTATTTCATCATCTTAAAAAAGTTCTTTAACTGAGTTAAGAGGGGAAGAAACCTGTTCAAGAATGTTGCCTTGCCAAAAGGCCCATGATTGATGAGGCAGTAATAACCAGGGGGTATTTGCCAGTTCACCAATGCCAAGTCCTCGGAGTGATTTTGCTGCCTGTGACAGCTGGTATTCTCAATTGGAAGGCTGTTTCTGTATACATCTATGATTTGCATATTTATATACCTCTGGCTGCTGTATGAGGGCTACATTTCACAGTAGTGCATATAAGCTGTGTAGCCTTGCTACTTGAGTGCCTCTGGGCATGAGATGGTGAACTGATTTGGATAAAAGGAATATTGTAGGTTTTTGTGTTTTGCAGGGTAGCCAGTAACACCACGTTTTTGTTTCTCTCTGTCTTCATCAACTTTGATAATATTTCTGAAGTATCTTTATGATGAGCTACCACTTGAAGCAGGTAGATGGCATGATCTCCAGGTGGGTCCAAGCTCTGCTATTAAGGCATCATCACACAATGATAGAAAAAATGATATTAAAGAAATAGATCTAGTCAAATAGAAGACTGACAGGAATTATGGGATTTGCACACTAAACAGAGCTCCTGATGTTTCTAGCTAAGGATTTACCAGGGTAGGAATTGCAGTATTAAATCAGACAGATGAACTCTGCTGCAGCTTCTCTTTCTAAATAATGAGAGCACAGAGATTCTGCAACAGAGCAGGGTCAAGATCCCTGGGGGCAATGCTCAAAGATTTTGAAACATCAAATAGAAAATAATTGTGTAGAAAAAAAGGGGGAGGTGCTTTGGATGAGAAAATGTGAGGCATACAGCTTGAAGGAAAAAGAAGTTACATAAACAACAATGAATATGTGGAAATGAAGTGAGTAGGAAGAGATATTAAGTAGGTGTATCAAATAAAGAATTTTGACTATAAAATCTAAGTCATTCACTGTGAGATGTAAAAAAAAATAAAGTTATAAGGGTATTGGTAAAATGGTGGGTGGGTCTTTGATGGAAAAGATAATCTGAAGTAGGATACTTTAAAAGGCAGTTTTGAGAAAGGAATAGTATCAGAAAAAAAGGTAACCAGACTAAACTTGTAATGGAAGGGGCTATTTTTTTGACAGATTAAAAAGCATATTGTCTGGCAAAAATATTCAGATTCTCTGTGAAGAATAATGACGAGTTTAAAAGTGAACTAAAGTGCTAGGGATACTGACCAAATAATATCGTTACACTGTGTATATCTACAAATATATAACAACAAATTTCACCATTATGTACAACTATAATGTACTAATTAAAAAATGTGGGGGTAAAGTTTTTAAAAAGGAGGGGAAGGGGTGAACTGAAGGTATCTCTACAGTGTGTTGCCACCTTAGCATCACAGAGTGTAGTGCCAATATATAGCTCCTGCTTTGAATAACTTACTTACTATAGACTGTTTGCATCCTCGCCTCATCCTGAATGTTGAAATTTTATTCCCAGTGTACTAGTATAGATAAGACCTTCAGAAGGTGATTAGGCTCTCCCTCATGAATGGGATTAAGATCTTCATAAGGAGGCTCTGAGAGGGCCTTTCCTATTTCCCTCAGGTGAGAAAATCTGTAAAACAAAAAGCAAGCCTCACCAAACACCAAACCTGCCAGCACTTTGATCATGAACTTCCCAGGTCCAGAACTGTGAAAATAAATTTCTGTTGTGTATAAGTTACCCAATCTATAGTATTTTGTTATAGCATTCTGAACAGACTAAGACACTGCAATATGTTCCAGACACACATTCATAATAATGAACCTCGCATGAAACCTCCAGAGTGAATATTGTCAGTTCTGTTGCATATAAGGCAATGGAGACAGAAGAATTAATCATTCAGCCATATTCACACAACAGATATATGACAAGGTATGATTCAAACTCAGGTCTGTCACATTCCAGAAATTGTTTTGGTTTGTTTGCTTGTTTTCCTAACACTCTACTTCCTTGGACACAGGGGACTATAAATAAGGTAGTGAACTGTTCTCTTGGGTGTATTTAATTTGAGTTGGCAGAGAAGTAACTGTCTGGAGATGTTACTTTGACAGAGTGCTTGCTGGGTTTGCTTTCTCCATATCTGTGAAATATGTGATGTAGGTACTATTGTCCTTATTTTATAATTTAAAAGCTTGAGAAATAGAGTGGATGAATGACTTGATAATAACAAGACTTGTTTGTGCTAAAAGGGCTAAAAGTAAGGGTGATGCCAGGGTTAGTTTGCATTATTCCAAGAATAATCCAATGAATGGATGTACAGTTCCCTTCAACTGTACAGTACAGTTCAACTGTGAAGCATTTTAACTATCTAGATAGTCATAGCAAATAATAATTACAACTATTGATGAGTTATATAATACAAACTTAAATGTATAGTTGTAAAATACAGATATAGTTGTTTGAATATTACTATCTAATGAAATGATAAATATCATAAATGATTAAAAAAATCTAATTTTTAAAACTCATCATTATCTCCCTTATTCAGTTTGCTGTGGGCATGGCTCAGAATGGCTTTCAGCATACTGCTCATGTAGTCTGAGTGAACAGCTGTTCACAGAATCTTTTACTGGCCCAATCACAAAATCAACAAAATGCTATCCATATGTCTAATAGAAGATATTTCATATTTGGCCATGTCTTCTGAGTAAAATCTGACAAAGTGCTATTGCTGAATACCATTCTTAAACATCAGGTAAATATCTACCCCCAAAATAAGCTCATACATGGTAAGTAATTTTTAAAGTATTATTCTTAACTTATATTACTTTTCACTTTTCACTTGACATTTAGTACATGGATCTGCCAAAAATCACAAAAGTGGCCTTAAAACTTAGTGTAAATTATATTCCCATTTGACTCATTTACTAGCTGAGCGATTTAGTGCAAAAAGGATATCTAATAGTAAACCTGTTATAGTAGTGTATTACAAAGTCTATACCCTATTGTCTGAAATTTAGTAGGTGCTCAGTTAATATGAATATTAATATTATTATTTTTATTTTTATTTCATCTACCTTAAAAAACATTAACTAACTACATCTGAGGTATGCTTTTCTTCCTTTTTTACACCAAGAATAATATTTTCAATAAGTCATCAGGCTGGCTATCCACAGAGGGCAAAAAAGATGTGATTTCATTTTCTGTGTTCATGAAAGTTTTTGTATTTATCTTCTAGAGGAAACTCTAAACACATCACTGAAGAGAAAGAGGCTATCCCTCTAGGAATTATTAATGGCATTTTCTTGAATCAATTGCTGATTCTCATTAGAACCCTCTTCATCTGAGACTGTCTCTGAAAAAGAAGGGGAAAAAACCAAGACTGGAATTCAGTGATTTACTCCTGTACACCACTACTAATTTATTGTGTTTACCTAGAATTTGACTAGAGAGACGGCAAAGCAAATAATGGCAGAATAAAGAATGCTTCAAAGTGTAGGGTAATAAAACAGAGGTTTGGAGAAAAAAAAGACTGGAAAGTCTTGATAGGGTGTTCTGCCTTTTGAATAAAAAGTTGTTCTTTTTTTTGTTTTTTGGTAACAACAGACACTTCCTTTCCATGGAGGGTGGCAGGTACTGGGGATTGAACTCAGGGGCACTCGAACACTGAGCCACATTTCCAGCCCTATTTTGTATTTTATTTAGAAACAGGGTCTCACTGAGTTACTTAGTGCTTTGCTTTTGCTGAGGCTGGCTTTGAACTGTAGATCCTCCTGCCTCAGTCTACAGAACCACTGAGATTAAAGATTTATATTAGTCTTTATTGTCATGAATTGGTATTCATATATTTTATTTCCTAATTTATATTTATTTGAGAGTCTTAATTGCTGTACTTTTTTACTCTGATCAAGTAGTTGATTTTAAATACATATATTAATACATTGAAACAGTTTTTGTCAGAGTGAAATATTTACTTTTAATTTTAGTCTAATAACATTGTTTTCCAATTTGTGCTTATGTTTTCTATGCAATATTAAGCTTTCTTAAAGAGAGATATGCAACTATTCTGCTTATATTTCCTATAGAATTTGTGAGCCAATCCTTTGGAAACATGAATTGAGTTGTCCTTTGACGATGAATGAGAATAAATTTCTGTTTCCCATCAAAAAAAAAAAAAAAAAAAAAAAAAGCTTAGGATGTATTTTGTGTGTTTTGCTTCTTTAGTGTGTTCCAACAGTTTAATTGCTAAAGTATCTCAAGAATTGTTCTGTGCCTAATTCAAAAGGATACTAGAAACTGCAGCAATTTCTGTTGTGAAATGCTTAATGAGGTTTGTCAGATGCAAAGTTCGAGGCACTATAAACAGTTATTCAGATTTAGCATTTAGATTAAATTAGACAGGAAAACTTACTCTCTGAATCAAGGTGATTATGTACACACACACACACACACATACACACAGACACAGAAATATTTGTGGACACAAGGAAACATAATAACAAAATGAAATTATAAACAATATAAGAATTGTTTATGAATTTAAATTAGTTTTAACCTTCAAAATACTTCACACTACTTAAATGGAATCTCTTCAACCATTGTTAAAGTCTTTCACCATTTGAAGAACTATTCATTCACTGATAAATTTATGAATAATGAGAAAATAATTTTACTATTTTTGTGGGTATTTTTTCTTTACAGAACGTAGTATTACCCAACTTACATACTTTAATTATTAATATCTGAAGAAGACTTAGTGAATAAATGTTTATTGCTTACTGCCAAGTGTCAAGGTCTTGGAAATCAATAAAGTAAGTTCTAGAACGTGGGGATGCTAGCACACATCTTAATCCCAGTGATTCAGGAGATTGAGGAAATACTGCAACTTTGAAGGCAGATGTGGCAACTTAATGAGACCCTGTCTCAAAATAAAAAATAAAAAGTTTTAGGGTTGTAGCTCAGTGGCATAGCATTTCTGGGTTCACTCCCCAATACTGCACACATGCACACACACGTACACACACAGAGAGTTCTACAATAATTTAAGCAATTATTACATTATTGAAATAAGAATCTATTTTTTGAAATAAATTTTCTAAAAATCATATAGCAAGTGAGACACAACCAATCTCTGTCTGAATAAGAAAGAAGAAAGAAACATGAGAGGAACAATAAGAAAATAAAGGTCACTTCCTCACTTTGTGCTTCACATTAAGTATGAATGGGTGGCCATCTGCAATTATAGGATGAGCAGGAGAGTTGACCTCCATCACTCCAACTCCCTGCATCAGAGATGAGTCCTGCATATGGGTGGAGCCTTCTTGTACTGTAGATCTTGCATTCAAATCAAAGCAGTGAGCTGTTTGTCCCTCTGGAGATGGCCCACATTCTCCCTTGAATGTGTATTTCTTACTTTACTCCTTCAAATGTCTCTTGCCTTAGATAGCCCACATCCTGCCTAGAATATAAGGAAGGGAGGAAAGGGAAGAAGAGAGAAGAGAGGCAAAGAAAAACCCCCAAAGGCATTTGCATGTTCCCAATCCTCCATAGCAAGTAACTATTGGCAGTACAAATTTCTGACTGGAAATTTAGCTATGTCACATAAATCACAGAATGGCCATGGCTAACCAGTCATGCTTCCAGCAGAAAGGCTACATGCTGGGTTGGAAGGGTGAGGGCTCCTTATTACCCTGCCTGGTGAGCCACACAAGCACCCACATGACAAGGCAAGGGACATTTCATTAGAGAGGATGCTGGTGATTTTTCATCATCTACAGTTGAGATTCAGCCAAGTCCAGCAGTGGAAAGCCAGACCCTAGTTAAAAGACCTCATTTACATTTGTTTAACTAATTGTGTGTATAAGACCTTGAGGTTAAATAAGCTGAGTTTTCAATGAAAACTTCTATGTTAGAAGACACCTCTCTGCCTTGTGAAGGAGTCCCAGCCCATGACCTCAGTGGTGGCTCTGTGCTGTTCCTTTCCCCAGGTGCACTGTGGTGTTTGGTTTGGGAAATACTGAAGGAAGAGGGATATCATAGCTCAGAAAAATAAAACAAAGGTGATAATAATGTCATCTTCAGAATTCTCAGGAGGAGTTAGATATCTTTTCTCACAACTCTTCCAATTTGATAAGCAAAATACCAAGAGGGATACAACCGAAGCATAGTTAAAGGAACACATCTTTGCCTAATTGTATTTTTCTTGATTTTAATTCATCTGAAACTATGAATGACTGAAGAGAGTTGAGTAAGGCAAAAGCCTTTGATGCTTTATCTCTGCAGCATGCTAAACAGACTCTAAGGTAACATATTTACCTCTCTAATTCACCTAGAAGTAAAATAAGATTTTAGGGTGAAATCTAAATCATTTGAAGCATCAGTGGACCAGTTTCTCAACAAATTGCCCTCGTGTTTGGACATAGAAATTTTCATCTCTGGAGGCTCGTCATTTGCAGCTTTGTAGATGTATTTATGTTTAAGCTCATGTCTGTTTTGAACTAGATAGGGGATGTGTCATAGTCCTTTATATATCACAGGTATCTGCCAACATTTCATGGAGCCCATGTTTGCTGGAAATGATGACAACAAAGCCCAGAAAACCTTTTGCTGGTTGATGAACAATACTTGTCAGTGTTTAGTTCCTTTTCCAGTGGCTAAGAAGCTGAAGACTTATATGTGTCATGGGAACACATACGTCATTTTCTTCAGTCATCTTTATCATTCCTCTCTGTTTACCTTTTATGCTTCAGTGACATAAATTGGTTTGTGCTTTTTCTGGTCCTTGTTCCAAATCTGAGAATCTAAAACATTTACATGAATTCCCAAACTAAGTTCTTTTTTTTTTTTCATTTTTATTCAGAATGCTTTGCAAAGGTAAAAGATTCCCAGTGTTGAAATTCGGCCAACAGGCTTGGATTAAGTAAAAGCAATCACAGAAGATGGTTATTTTCTGTGACTAAGTTACTGTATTTCTGGTAGAAAATTTGATTTAGGGATTAACTTTGAAGACTGTTAAAACCGGAAGGGACTTAGGGATCATCAAGTTCAATGTTTTTAAACTCTCTTTTTTTAAAATTTTATACCACAGAAACCTTTCATATGAAAGTTGACTTTCAAGCTCAGTAGATTAAACATATATTGAGGCCTACTCTGGTTTAGAGGGCACGGGTGGAAGGGCAGTGTTGTGTGAAAGACTGCCCCATCAGATAAGTACAATTCTTTAAAGAAAAGACTCTAAGTAGATAAAAGCAAAACACAACACCACAAAAAAATAAATTACACATACATGTATAGCTAAAATGCCAAAATAAGATTTCTCACATCAAAGTGATTTTACCTGTAATCTACTACCTGGCTGACTGATTAGTTTCTTTTCTGTTTCATCTTAAAGCTCCAATAAGAAAAATCAATATCCAAAGTGAGGGTCCTTTGGGACCAGTGACTCTTCAACAATCACAATTAGAATAGTCTACCATGGATCTTGACTTTCACTGGAAAAGCTGCTAAGAAGAAGTCATGAGAGGTGCAACAGGAAGGGAGGGCTGGACTTTAGTGCAAACGATATGTGCTGACTTCTCAGAGGCTGTACCCAAAATTCTTCACAATTCTGTTTACTACACATTCCTTTCTATTGTACATGAGGTCATTTCTCTGCCATTCACTTTATAAGTGCATGTGTGGCATAAAGCTCAGAACACAGTAGGTACTCATTAAGGATTTATTCATGAATACACAAATCAAGGAATAAAAACTTCTCAGGGGATATTGTATCTATATCAAAATCTTTTTTTTTTATTTTTTTTTTATTGTAAACAAATGGGATACATGTTGTTTCTCTGTTTGTACATGGCGTAAAGGCATACCATTTGTGTAATCATAAATTTACATAGAGTAATGTTGTTTGATTCATTCTGTTATTTTTTCCCTTCCCCCCACCCCTCCCACCCTTCTTTACCCTCTATACAGTACTTCCTTCCTCCATACTTGCCCCCCTCCCTAACCCTAACTCTAACCCTAACACTAACCCTTCCCTCCCCCCCCCCATTATGTGTCATCCTCCACTTATTAGCGATATCATTCGTCCTTTGGCTTTTTGAGATTGGCTTATCTCACTTAGCATGATATTCTCCAATTTCATCCATTTGCCTGCAAATGCCATAATTTTATCATTCTTTATGGCTGAGTAATATTCCATTGTATATATATACCACAGTTTGTTTATCCACTCATCAATTGAAGGGCATCTAGATTGGTTCCACAGTCTGGCTATTGTATCAAAATAGAAAGGTAGAACAATGGTACAGAATAGAGGACACGGACACAAATCCAAATAAATACAATTTTCTCATACTAGACAAAGGGGCCAAAAATATGCAATGGAGAAAAGATAGCCTCTTCAACAAACGGTGCTGGGAGAATTGGAAATCCATATGCAACAGAATGAAACTAAACCCATATCTCTCACCATGCACGAAACTAAACTCAAAATGGATTAAGGACCTCAGAATCAGACCAGAGACCCTGCAGATTATAGAAGAAAAAGTAGGTCCAAATCTTCACCTTGTTGGTCTAGGATCAGATTTCCTTAACAGGACTCCCATAGCACAAGAAATAAAAGCTAGAATCAACCACTGGGATAGATTCAAACTAAAAAGCTTTCTCTCAGCAAAGGAAACTATCAGCAATGCGAAGAAAGAGCCTACAGAGTGGGAGAATATCTTTGCCAATCATACTTCAGATAGAGCACTAATCTCCAGAATCTATAAAGAACTCAAAAAACTCTACTCCAAGAATTCAAATAATCCAGTGGACAAATGGGCTAAGGAAATGAATAGACACTTCACAGAAGAAGATCTACAAGCAATCAACAAACATATGGAAAAATGCTCAACATCTCTAGTAATAAGAGAAATGCAAATCAAAACCACCCTAAGATTCCATCTCACCCCAATTAGAATGGCGATTATCAAGAATACGAGCAACAACAGGTGTTGGCGAGGATGTGGGGAGAAAGGTACACTCATACATTGCTGGTGGGGCAGCAAATTAGTGCAGCCACTCTGGAAAGCAGTGTGGAGATTCCTTAGAAAACTTGGAATGGACCCTCCATTTGACCCAGCTATCCCACTCCTTGGCCTATACCCAAAGGACTTAAAATCAGCATACTATGGAGATACAGCCACATCAATGTTCATAGCTGCTCTATATCAAAATCTTAATGAAGATTTTTTTTTCCTGGCTACCTCTCCTCTCATGATAGAAAGAAAGGTATGTGTGAGCACTCTGTGTATGTATGTGTGTGTGTATATATATATATATATATATATATATATATATATAGAGAGAGAGAGAGAGAGAGAGAGAGAGAGAGAGAGAGAGAGTAGATACAAAGGGTTATTTACAAAATATTTTCTATGCTTAGAGAGTTCATTAGAATTATTTGTATTCCTAGAATGTCTGCTTCTGATTTTATCATTGTATAATATTTTGTGTTTTCTTCTTTTGTTAATAAAAAGGGCAAATATGTTGTATCTGGGCTAGTTAGTTCAGCTTTTTTGTCTGAATTATATTTTTTTGTGGGTCCTATTCCTAAATGAGCTGGTTAACTCTAAACCAGATTTCACTTTTACCCCAAATGAGTTCTTTAAGCTGTACATTTGGTCACAGAAGAGTATGGAAAGTATTGTGTCTGACCCTATTTAACCTGTCCTTAACATGAGGAAGACATGCCTAATAAGTGTAGCTCAGTCAAATAGATCAGTTGTGTGTTGATATGAAGAACATTGTACTATTATTACAAGACAATTCATCTCCTAGATCATGATGTTCTTCTGTGAATGGTATATGTGCCACAGAAGAAAATAAATAAAGAAAATTAGTCACAATACAGATTAAGAACTAATAGCTATTTTTTATAATCATGGAACAAGAATTTTTTTTTTTTTTTTTTTTTTTTTTTTATAAAAGGCAAGCCTCCATGCTTGGCAAAGCTGCAGGCTCAATATTTCTGTTGGGCTTTAAAAAAAGAAAGAAAGCAAGGGCCCCTTTCCATCTTTTGCTTAGCTACAATGTTAGTGATACACCAATTTGCAAACTATTTGAAAATAGTGATGATGTAAGAACAGGCAGAATTTTTTCAGAACCTACAAGGAATTTGCAAACTTAACTCAAAAAAATCTTCTCTTGACATATAGACAAAGCAAATTCACTCTATAAGTGATTTAGAAAGGACGCACTTGGGATTCAATGTCACTTTTCTCCAATCATTTTTTACTTCTTCCACATACATTTGAATAATTACAAATGTGACAACCTAGAACAGGGCCTAGGATTAGCCAGGACTGAGAAACAAGGTCTGCATGAGATTTGAAGAGCCCTGTTCCACTCCATAGGTTACTGTGGTCTGAGGGGACTGTCAAACATAGTCATTTCCATTTTTTGCGAGTGTGTTATAGCACAGTGTATTGCAAAAGCTGAGGAGGAGGACCTCACCTCTTAAGTCTGACTTGTACAGAAAACATGTCTGTGCCATTTTAGAGAGACTCTTCAAATCTTCACACTCATTCATAATTAATCAACTGCTAAATAAGGTGAACACAATTCATACACCTTTCTCATGGCAATGATCACAATTCACTGTTCTTATTTCCAGGTCACTTCTGCCTACTCTTGGCTTCAGGCTACATATTGTCACTGTGTCCCCAGTTTCCATCATGCCTGACAAATAACACATGATCAATGAATAGATAGTAACCTCCATCAATTTTTAACTTTATTCAAAATATATGCCTGCATATTATTTCTTTTCACAAAACAATGTTTTGATAGCATACATAGAGTGAATACTTCTTACATGCTGCATGACACACAGGGAAACTGAGGTGTGATAATGCTTTTTGAATCTGATTCTAATTGTCCAGCAAATCTGGAATAAATGTAGTGTTTGCCTGCTCCCAAGTCAAGAATCACTGCATTGCAGTTACTTCAGAATGTATCTCTATGTACTGGAAACATGAAAAATACAACAGAGAATAAGAAAAAAAGTGCAAATCTTCCAGAATGTTAAGTGGAGAAGGAAGTACCCTAAACACAGGGCAGTTTTGCTCTGTGGTCTTGTAGCAGGACATTACCACATGGTGGTAGATGTGACTATAAATTACAGAATATATGTTGTTAATTTTTCTCTCAAGAACAGAAGAGTTACTTCAGTTTTTCAAGTGTTCAAACCATTCTTTTGCAAAAGTTATTTTTTACTTTAACCCTGATATTAAGTTCTTGTAATCTTCAGTATTCTTGTTAAAGCTTTATTCAATGCTGACCAGAAGCAAAGCAAAATGACTGAGTATATAGCTGGGGCAATAAAGTCCTAACTAATGCCCTTCATCTTTATTTTGATTTGCCCATGAGACACTGTAAGGGTCAGCTTCATGTCTGACATCTGGGACAGGTCCCACAGCCTATGTTTGGGGCTTCCCACCAACCCTCTCCTGTTATATTTTTTCTCTGACCTACATATGTCTATTGTAGGCAGAATGATGCTCCCTTTCATGTCCTAATCTCAGAAACCTAAGAATATGTTACCTTACGTGGCAAAAAGACTTTCCAGTTGTGATTACACTAATGACTTTGAGATGAGAAGATTATCCCAGGTTACATAATCACAACCAGTGTAATCAGAATCAATGTAAGGCATTAGAGTCATTAAATGAATCTGTAAAGGAGCTATATGACAGCAAGTGAGTGTCAGAGAGAGATTTGATGATGCTACTCTGCTGACTTGGGAGGTGGGAGGTAGCCAGGAGCTCAGGAACAGGAAGCCTTTAGAATCTGGGAAAGGCAAGCAATGGGTTCTCCCCAAGAGCCTCAGGAAATATCACAACCATGCCAGCAATTTATTTTTAGCCCAGGGAGACCCATTCTGAACTTTTGATCTCTAAAACCACATGATAAGGTTTGTGCCTCTTTGAGCCACTAAGTTGTGTCAATTTGTTATAGGTGATGAATACAATGTTCAAAAACTGAATTAAATTACAAAACTGAAAGAAAAGGAGACTTACCAATTTTCTTTAATCTAAAACATTTCAATCTACATATCAACACATTATTTGAGTTGTCTTTCAAAACACACCAATGGCCGATACTCCCCCATTTAAATGCTTGAAATACTCTTCCTTACATACTAAGTAAAGTACCACACTTTAGCCTGATATTCATCTTCCTCACAAACTCCCTACAATCTCATATTGTGTCTCTTATTATGTATAGCTGCATTCTCCATGTTTCAGTCATATGGGTGTGTGCTTTCAGGACTACTATATGTCCTGAGAACTCATGTGACTTTACTACCTTTGAATCTTTGCACAGGGTATTCCTTAACTTAGAATTTCCTCTTAGCCTCTTCTTTAAAACATTTGTATCCAGCTGGGTGTGGTAACCCACACCTGTAATCCCAGTGGCTCTGGAGGCAGAGGCAGAAGGATGGTGAGTTCAAAGCCAGCCTCAGCAAAAGCGAGGTGCTAAGCAACTCAGTGAGACTCTTCTGTAAATAAAATATAATATAGGGCTGGGGGTGTTGCTCAGTGGTCAAGTACAGCTGAGTTCAATCCCTGGTACAAAAAAAATATTGTATCCACCTTATTTATGAAAGCCAGGTATGATGCTATGTCAGCAAAGAGATTTATCCAGCACCCTTCTTCAAAAACCTTTTAATTTGTTACATTCCACTCTGTTGCCTATTGATGCCATCATTGTCCACATGCATGTCTCCTTCCCTGGATCATAAGAACACTGAAAAGAATCCTGAGTAGATTGGGCATTTTTTACACACACTTTCTTGTGCTAGGAGCTTGATAAGCATTATCTAATTGAATCTAAACTGATCTTTGCAGCCTGGGCTACAGATCCAAGACTGGGACACACAGTGCTCAAGTATCATAAAAAGATCGATACTTTAAGAGTGAATTAAAAATTTCTACTTTTCATAACAATAAGCAACAGAGTATGGCCAGTGCCAGGTGCTTAACAGCAGAGATCCTCCTTTCCTCTCTACTAGATCAGAGCAGGGAAGACTTGTAAATAGAGATGCTTTACCCTGATTTCATCCCCAGTCTTTTCACTCTGTATTACACTCTGTTTCTTTTAATAAAACTGAGTTTTGCTTCAGAACTGGTTGACTGTCTGCACCAGGTTAGAAAGACCAGAGAGCATGTACAATCAAATCTCATCCAGCTAAGCAATGAGATGTGAAATAGGTTTGGGAGCACCTGAGTACCTTCAGTGACATCACACTGACTTGTTTGCTACGAGAATGCATGAGTGGAGACCCTTTCAGAAAGAAGTTTCCTGGGTAATTGGGCCTGAATGTCTGGGAACTAGAAACTAGCAGGTGAGAAATTTCTTCTTAGTGGAGGTTAAACACACAAAAAAATCTTGTCTTGTTGCCCCATCATGCTTTAATTTTGAACTTCTTGGCCTCAGTGGGGCAATGTCTGCCTACTGGGAACCTAGAAACATATACCATTAGGTATGAGATCCCTATTTGTATAAGATCCCTTTTGTATAAGGGGTTTTTGTATATGGAATAATAATAAATTTATACAGAATACTTAACCTTTATAGAATTATCTCCATAATTTAAAATAAATATGTATTTGTAAAAGCTATAGCCCTAGTGGTTTGATGGAATAAAAATTAAATGAAAGGCCACATGTAATGTTTCTTCTGTTTTGCTCTAATATTTTAACTGGCATGTTTATTTCCCTGCCCCTTTAGCTGTCTCACTCTCCTCTTCATTCTCTCCTTTGTCCTTTTCTTCTTCTTTCCTCATCCTCTTCCTCTCCTTTCATATTGATTGATGACTCTATGCACCAGGGATTGTTTTTTGTTCTTATTAGTTATACATAATAGTGGAATGTATTCTGACATATTAAACATAATATGGAGTATAACTTCTCATTCTTGTACATGATGTAGAATTACATTGGTCATGTATCATATATTCACATAGTATAGTAATGTCTGATTAATTTTACTATCTTTCCTCTTCCCATTCTTCTGCCCTTCCCTTCATTCCCCTTTGTCTAACCCAAAGTACTTGTATTCTTCCCTAACCTTCTCCCCCTTATTGTGAATTAGTATCCACATATTAGAGAAAACATTTGACTTTTGGTTTGGGGGGACTGGCTTAGTTCACTTAGCATGATGTTCTCCAGTTCCATCCACTTGCTGACAAATGCACCAAGGATTTTGTACATAATCATAAACTATTCATCCTTGGGAAGTATCCACTGGTAATCTGCTCTCCATGGTGCTGAAGTATATGACTCACTGACCTGCTGTGAGTGGCAAGTCATCAGCTCATTGCTCCTCTTTCTACTAGTCAATCATCTTCTTTTAAATCTTACCTTCCTCTACATTCTTCTCTTACTCCACATCTTAACACTTCTCCTTGTTTCATTCAGCAGTTAAGGTTCTGAATCAGTTGTTGGTGGTAAAACAGCTGTTCCATTTTTATTCCCCCAGAAAGCAATTTTACTCCATCAGGAGAGGCAAATTCAATCATGCTTCCTTGGTCTCTTGCACCATTTCAGCAGCCATTCCCTGCCAGTGCCCTCCAACTGGGAGACCTAATATGAATGGGGCCTTAACCACATTGTGCATGGCCACCCAAACTAGAAGTGACATTCCTGTGCTTCTTTTGGCAACCAGAGTTGGTCAAGAGCTCATAGCTTAAAACTTCCCACTTTCTGTGAAGGGGAAGGGATTCTCTCTGCCCAAGGCTGAGGGAAAGAAGAATAGGGTGATGACTTTAAGGAGATATGCTTCTTTGAAATCTTACTTACTGATATCTCTCCAAAGTAAAGATTGTTGTAGATGGGAGTTATTCTCCAAATTGTTTTTAAAAAGGATTTCCAGGCAAAGCTCAACTATTTGAAGGGAAGAATGCTACTGCCTTTCCCAGCAAGTTCTGCATTTTCAAAGGGAGATTTGTGCTGCAAGAAGCAGCTTTTGGAAGTCATCTCAGGAGAAGATCCTCTTTTTTTGCCTCACTAATCAGCCCTTTTGTGCTGTCTGGGTCCAGTGATGAGTCACATGGAACCTGCAGGAAAGCTATTTTAAACTCCTGTTTTGAGTGCCAAATGTATAGGAGGCTAAAACCTGACAAGGGAGGTCACTGTCATTCACCTTGCTGCTCTTGGGCTGGCCATGATGATTCATGACCCTTTGCTCTGCCAGGTACCAAAACTCTTTTTCCCCTTTATTCTTCGTGTTAATTGTAGATTTCAGCACCTCTGGAGGGGAAAATGAGACTCTCAAATATGTCCCTCACTGTTACTGCCACCAGGTTTCTGTTGGAGTAAGACATGGAGAAAACTTTCATTATTTCACCATTTGAATTATTTTGTGCTAGTTTTTATTATTTAACTCTTTCCTGGAATTCTAGAGTTGTTTCTGGGAATCTTGTTGAAATACTGGATGCTAGTAAGCCCTACCCTATGCCTTATGAAGCACAATTTAACTTTCACAAGATGTCATTGATCACACTGCTGATACAAATGAATTGTGTGGTTGTTGGGGGAAAAAAAGACAGAATTTCATAGCAACTCGTAGTTTGAATCTTTTAAAAAAGAAGTCATTTTAGAAGTAACTGGGAAATATGCCCTTGGCCTGGGGAGAGGAAAGCTGATTCCAAACCTTTTATTTTGCTATTAAAACGTTGACTTGGAAGCATGTTTTAGTGGGAGAAGGTGAGCTACAGCCTAACAGCCAGTATCTGGCATGAGAAACTCATCTACTTTATTGGTGATTTTCTAGGCTTAACCACTCATCTTCTACCCTCTGACTCAGTGGTTGCATTTCCCCCCCTAATTTCTCCAAAGACCATATTCATGCTTCAGAATAAAGGTAAATCTGAGTTATAGGGCTTTATCAGTTGAGGTCTCTGCAGAAAACAGATGGCAAACTTAAATTGGATAATTTCAAAGAAATTTTAAAAAGGCTTTAAAAAAGATATTTGGGCAGGAGGCAAGGGGTACAGAAGTCACAGGGGACAGTACAGTGTCCCAGGACTATTTAGCACTTCTAGGACTGAAGAAGCTAAGGGGAGGGAGCAGTTATGAGAAGCCAGAGAAGCAGGGAGCTATGTGCAAAAAGCATCTGACAAGAATTGGAACTTGTAGTGGAAGCCCATAGTAAGCCCATGCAGATGCTGTGGTGTGGAAGCTAGGGGAATAAATGCCCAGGTTTCACCCCCACGCCTTCCGATCTTTCAGCAATGTTCATTTGATCCATCCCAACTGAAAACCAGAGGTAAGGAGGTCATGATATAATTCATATCATCAGGCTCCCAGGTCACAGCACAGGGGAACCTGAGGATAGAGTTCAGTGTATAAATGGAAGACATCCTGTGCAAAATAATAATCCCGGGATTCATGGAAACTTTAATTTTCTTTAAAGAGAAAGAATCTCTACTCTGTCAAAGGTAAGTAAATAAGTCCTGGGGTTGTGGCTCAGTGGCAGAGCACTTGCCTAGCATGTGTGAGGCACTGGGTTACATTCTCAGCACCACATATAAATAAATTAATTAAATAAAGGTCCATCAACAACTACAACAAATATTCATTTAAAAAAACTTTGCTTACTTTGAAAAACAAAAAAGCAAGTGAATAAGACCTTTGGCTTTTCCTCAAGTTGAAAAATCATGAGTAGTACCTAATTCAACCTTGCTGTGTCTATTTAGCTCAATAATTGATGTTGATTAAAATGTGTGTGAAATAGAAATATAAAGTAAAACCTCTAGTACTCTTCCATCTAATTTCTGAGGGCTAATAATGGATTTTACAATTGGATTACTATGAATCCAGATCTATCCATCATCAGAAAAAATTGACTGATACAGAAAGATATAAGTCCAGTCGTGCATGAGGCAGCTATAAACTTTGTGTACCCATTCAACAAAAGAAAATGTAAGTTAGGAGCTTAGCAAATGGTCAACAAAAGTAACTACCCTATTATCTAAGTAAGTATGCATTATAACCTCAGTGTAACTACTCAGTGGTCACAGCATTTAAGATGGAGTTTAACACGAAAATACCTTTTTGAGGATGAAAAATACAGGGGGAAGTTGCCACCCAAAAACTTACTATAAATTACTGGAATGGTTCAGATATTTTCTTTTCCAACTAATGGTCATTGGGAGGAAGGGAACACTTAAGAACATAGAGGCTACTGAAGATGAACTGCCTGCTCCCTGGATTTGCTACAGGCTGGCCCAGAAACATGCTTTACTATCCATAAATTCTACTAACAGCCACTTATGTAGCCAGAAACTGCTCCCAGATTACTAACACTGATGCCTTCTGATTCTGTTTGGCAGAAAGCAGAGATAGCAAAGCCTGGTCAACCCCATTAAATCTAGGACAGATGGACACCTCTGGCAACAAGCTCCAGTAAGGCATTTCAATCCTCTATAATACAGACACTGTATTCACTGTCTCCTAGAATTTGTCTGAGACTGAATCAGAAGAAGGTTCTGTGCTCAGCTGAACTTTACAGCATGGACTCCAATAATAGCTGCAGTAGCAAACCTCCACTCATTCATTCCTGCACTGCCTTTTATACCTTCTCTACTACTGTGCTGGCCCTCTTTATTTTTGATTTTTGTATCCTCTCTACATCATATATTACTTCCCCTTATAATGGAGAAAAGAAACACAAAGTTACTATATAGTGAAAGAAGTCATGGTGAAAGAAGTCATAGCCTTGAAAGGGGAATGCTGCTTTGATACTGGGACCTGGATGACTTTTATCATCTCATTAGATCGTAGTAACTAATCATTTAAAAAGGAAATGATGACAATACCTTGAATAAAATAACATGAAAGGACATTGCACAATTTCTAAGGTATAAATGCAAAATAAATTCTTCACTTTGATTCCCCCTCTTTTTTCATTAAGGTGATGTGGATGTGAAGGCAACTCATAGAAATTCTGTGGTTAGATTCGTATCTGTTAATTTTATTCATACTGGCAGTCCTGTGACAACTATTTATTTCTTCTGGTGTTTCTAATTCAGAGACCAGGGCTAAGTGACACTCTTCAGAACTGTACTTTTGGTGATACTTTACACATTATCTATTATCACCCCATTTTCATTCATCATTTTTCAAGGATATAATCTACCATCACCATCATTTAACCCTCACAACTCTACTGCACAAAGTATTCCTTCCTTGGTAAGACAGGTGATATTTTTGGACACCATGTTTGTTGTTTCTTTGCCATCTTATGTAAAGAATGAGCATACATGGCAAAGTTTTTCCAAAGCATACATTTGCCACCTCTACCAAGTTGAAAGATACATGATCATTCAGAAGTACTATCATTGATCCTCTTCTCTAACAATGAATCACTACATCATTTGCTACCAAGACAGCTGTATTCAGTGGCAAAATTTATTCATGAATTCATTCCTTCAGCAGATATTTATTAAGTGCCTACCATATGCTAAGCATGGTGTCATATTTTGGAACTTCAAAGATGACTAAACATATAACCCTTGACATGATTGACTCAATGTGCATGGATGCTGAGGAGGGAAAGGAAGGGACAGGAAAGAGGAAAAGGGAAAGGAAAGGAAGAACAGAAGTAGACAAAAACTTATATGTTCAGTAACAAATAAGGAAATGTGAGCTAACTCCATTTGGCATGCAGAAAGGGAATGGTTTTCTCTGGAATATGAAGGATTTCATTGAAGAGAAGATGGGTTGGGGCCTTGTAAGATAAGACAGAGCTGTTCAGGAAGGCCAAGGAACAAAAGAAACAGATGCATAGGCATAGAAGTGCTTCAGATGTTTGGGAAAGTGCAAATAGTCTGTTTTTCTAAGGAAATAAAGAGAGCAATTTGAGGAGATCCACCTGGAATAATCACTTGAGACCAGAATGATGGGCTTTGAACATCCTGATAAGAATGTTTGACTTTACCTTGAAGTCTAGGGTAAGTAAAGATTTTTCAAAGGGGAGTGAAATGATTAGAGTCATATTTTATAAAGGATGCTAGGAGCAGAGTGGTGAGGGGAAGATTAAGTCTATATCACCTGTAGAAATATTTGACTGTATATATGATTTTTCTGCTTTGGACTTAGACATAGCCTTTTCTCTTTCCAACTTATTTGCAATGCATAACGTTGTGCTGCTTCTGAAAGAGGATCATAATCTTTTAAATGTATTCGTTGAGAGAGTAGTCATCAGTATAGACCAGCTCAGGGAGGATTTCCTTGAGGGCATCAGATGATTTTTCTGACTTGCTCAACTGAAAAAAACATGTCCCAAAGGATGGGAACTGCATTCCAACTTTAGTTAAGTATCTGAGCCTGGCTGCATAAGAAAGAATAAATAAGACAGGAGTTATTTCTCAGTCATTTGCAATGAGAGATGATTTGGACCACTCTGACCTAACCATTCATTTTATCAACTGCCTGAGTGTGTATGGGTGATCCCCTAGAATAGCCACTGCATATTGTCTATATACAGGAATGAGATCTGGGGGGGGGGGGGGGGGGGAGTAGTAAAAGGGGCATTGCTAATGTTTGCCTTTATTGTAAGTGTATTTTGGTTTTGTTGCTCCTAGCATCCTTTATAAAATATAACTGTAATCACTTTGCTCCTCTTCAAAAATCTTTACCTACCCTAGTCTGCAAGGTAAAGTCAAACATCTTATAAGGATGTTTAACCCTTTGAAGTTCTGAAAACACATTATTTGAGCAAATGCAGAAAAGGATCAGACTCTAATTCTCAGCTGCCCTGACTCCCTTGCCATTACTGTTTCCTCTCAGAGTTGCCCCAGCAGAAACATCTAATGCTGCTGGGGGTATTGGTGGATTCTGCCTGTTGTCATTGCTCCGTCTGCTGCAATCTCCCAAACCAGGGCCTTTGAGTTTTGCTCCCCATTTAATCTGTGCCTCCCTACCTAATGGCACCCACTAATGTGTGCTAACAGATGTCTGAACAAAAATTAGCCATGGTGTCCAAATCAATTAGACTGGAGTTCTGTGCAGGAACAATTGCTCCATAGACTGTAAGGCTCTATTTTCCCCCTATTATTTTTTTCCAAAGGTGAAATCATGTAGCCCCAGCTGAAATTCCCCACTCCATATTTTTCTACTTCCAGGCAGTCTACTTTGAGGCTTAATGGAATCTGATTGGATCACCAGATGGAGATGCCTCTACCAGGTGTGTTCCCAGTAACCCATTTTTGAACAGGAGAGCTGCATCACCCCAAAGGAAATGTAGCCCAGAATAAAAGTCATGTCAGTCTCAAGATATCACTCTGGTGTATGCTTTAAATTCTAAGGAATGATATGTTAACTAAGTTGCCTTATATGGCTCTTTAGCAAAAGACTGATAGTGTTAAGAATGGAGAATGGCTTGAGTAGCCAGCATGCTGACTTTAACTCATACAGCAGGATTTCTACTTCCCATCTCCTAATAGGTAGGCCAAAGCAGAGGCAGCATGATCAAGTAGAGTAAAGAGCTTCTCCTCTGAAGTTGGGCAGACCTGAGATTCAACCCTGTGGTCTGTGAGACTTTGAGGATACGTAAACTTGAATCTGGGTTTTTGCTTTAAGAGAGGTTGTAATTTTCCTTGAGACATAATCATTTTGACCCTCAGTTTACAAGTAAAGAAGGTTTAATTATATAAACATTTCAAGGGAAGGAAGTAAGTAAAATATTCTTAAAACAAGGACTGATATATATTCAATAAATGATAGTCATTTGGACATCAGACTTTTCATTCTATTTCTCAGAAACTCTCAATACCCAATTTAGTAAGAATTCCCACATTTTATCCTTTTTAAACCTCCCCACAAGGAAAAAATATTTCTGAAATATCTGGGTTTGCACTATTTCTTTACCCTCATTGTTTTCCTAGGTTTGCCATTGCTTCCTAGAATATTATACCAAACCTTCAAAAACCACCACTACCTCCTTCACTCCCTCCTCTACTAGTTTCTTGCTACCTCCTCTTCAGACATACTCACTGTGATCCTCTGTATAAGTTTATGTTGAGGAAATGAATTCTTGTTCCCACAATAGACCAACATTCATAATAAAAATTAATAAAAGAATACCACAGAGAAAAAGAGCAATATTTAGAGGCAGTTGTAAAAAGTTAATTTGTTTCTCTTTTATTCTTTGTACCCATACTCAGAGTTTTATCTTGCTTAGGGTAGAAGATCCTTTTGAACATTTAGAACAGCTGTCCTTATGCTGTTCATAATCCTTCAATACCTCACTGCTTACTTATGTATTCCATTTTAGAGTTAACACCCTTGGTGAGACCCACCTGAGGCAACCCATGTATATGAAATGATCCTATTTTCAAGAACTTCTGACATTTACTATAAAGGATTTTCAGAAATGGCAGCCTGTCTATTCTCTCCTTTATTTTTGCTTTCCATTCTGGAAATTTAATCGCCACCGTAAGGCATTCAGTCTTTCCAGGGTAACTTCCACTGCTAAGGGAAGTCAGTGGGCACAGAGAGAAATGGAGGTGTCTCTGTGCAACCTGAGCCCCCACACTCACCTCTTCTCCTCCCATGGGCAAAGGATTTTTCGCATCTCCCTCCTGGGCAGTCTTCAGGTCTGGCCAAGTGAGACTATGAGAGCCGAGGACTGTCAGATGTGAATAACCTCCCAATCAGAAACTAGTGGGGTTTATTTCATCTTCATAGAATTGTTTGTTTTGTTTTGTATTCATTTTCGAAGTGAAGTTGCATTTATATTTTAATCTGCTAGCCATGGTTTACAAATAGAGACCTACCAGACTCCCCATTTCAGTCTTTCCCCCTTTTGTGCACAGAGCAGTTTCCCATGAACACACAAACATCACACTCAGCTCTGTCAGATCAGCTTCATGGGCACATTTATCAAAATTATCCCAGAGTCCCTTGCAGAAGCGAATATTAATAGGGTTCATTTAAAACCAAGAGTGTTACTAATGCTTTTTTCTATGTGCTAAATGGGAGGAAACAAGAATTACACAAACAAAAAAAAAAAAGGCAGGGTTGTTAGAATAGTTAATAAAGCGAGGTGAAATCTTTGGGCAAGGGGAAATAATGCTGAGCCTTCAGAAATCTTGATACATCAATTTACATATTATTATTCCCATTGCTTTCCATCCAGAAAGCAAAGCAGCATTTCTCTCAGTACACAACACACTACCAGGTAATCAACCCTGAATATTTTCCCTGAATACAGTCTGTCTGCCCAGCTATCTATAGCATGCTTACTAGGTAATGCCTTAATTAAAAAGGGAATGATGTTACCTTTGCCTTCAGTTGGTTAAGAGATCTCAGACAGGATGAGTAGAGGAACTTTTGAAAGCATACAAAGGAACACATTGGGATTATTTCCATTTTCTCTCCAATCATATATAGCCATTTGCACACAACAGGACAGGTTTTACTGGCAGGTAGCTCCACATGGCAGCAAGCTAACCGAGTGGTACTTCTGGTAAGTTTTGTTGGATAGCACTTCATGCTGTGATGTTGCTTCCATGCCCAGGAAATGTCATTTTGTTGCCTTATCCTAAGGTGGTATCTATTCTGACTTACATAGATACTTCTTCCTTCTTCAAGCAGAGGAGAGAATTAGGAGCACACTTTTCATGTGTCTTGGCACTAAACTGACTTTAATAATTTTGTATTATCCTGCCAGAATCTTCATGTTTCACCTTCTACCTTCTATAGAAGTCTTGTCCTAGAAACTTGTATACAAGCACATAGATTACAAAGTTTTAAATTAATTGATTACTTTGTTTTTTAAAAAGAACACAGTGACCAGAAATGAATGTTTAGTAAGTAAAAAGTAATGGTATTAGATGAAACCATCCTTTATCACTTTTCAGTTAAATGAAGCAGCATCTCAAGGAATGAATTCAGTATTTTTCTTGGAGCTGTTAAAAACCTGATTCCATGGTTAATTTTACAATTGGACTAGAAACAAATGGGTAATTAGATTTTAGGGTCAAGAGCTCTATTGTGGGAACTGTTGTTGTCTTTGAGAAAGGCGGGTCATGCCATCTCCATTTACCAGGAGCATGTCCTTCCTTAGACTAATCAGCACTAGAGCAGTGACTCTCAAACAGGTACATTTTTGTTCCCCAGAGACATTTATCAATGTCTGAAAAGATTTTGGTTGTCCCAACTTTGGGGATTCTACCAGTATCCAATGAACAGAGGACAATGATTTTGCTTAACATTATCTAAATATATAGGACAACTCTCAATACAAAGAATTATCCAGTCCAAACTGTCAATAGAGCCAACATTGAGAAGTCCTGCACTAGAAAGTTATATAGAAATGTATAAAATTTATAATAAGGTCAGGGATAAATTGAGGTAATAAAAGGTATTGGCGCATAACTTCTAGAATTTCTAGTGGAAAGACATAGGTGTTTATACAAATTCAAGTCAAAAAATATTTTCTTTGTTCTGCAAGGTCATCCTTTGCTACCAAGCATGCATGTTGGGGAGAGACACATACAGAATAGTAAGAAGGAAAGAGAGCATGCAGCAAGGTTAGTTGATTCAGACCTGCTCATTAGTAGACAGATACTCATAGGAAAAATAGACAGCAGACCTAGAATTCTAACCCAGCCTATATAATGATCAACAAAATGGAAATAGTAATGGTAGCTATCTCCTATAGAACTAAAGAAGATTAAATAAATTGACATTTACAAAAGAGTATTAGGTATTATTATCATAGTGGAAAATTAAGAATAAGTAATATTAATCTTTCATAGATTTATACATGCTTCAGAATAGTGAATGAAATGTTCAGTCAGTGAAAGTCCTGTTCATCACTTAACATTACCCATAAACTTAATGTGCAATTAAGTTCAATCTAAATGAATTATATAAGACAGAAAATATTGGTTCTGCTGTAGCAGTATGCTGAAGTCTATGTTAAGAAAAGATAAAGAACATATTTTACTACAAGCATAAATTCATCTTCTATGTAAATCCAAGTACAATAGCCACAGATAAAATAACTTGACATTCAAGAAGTTTTCTAAACAGTCATTCTATTGGATTAGGTATTTCATTTAAAAGTCGAAGTTTACTCTCAGTTACTTTTGTGGCACCATGACATTTGTGTGACTTTGCTTCCTTCTTGTTGAATGAAAATGGAATGATGTTTCAGGAATTTTTACTATCTAGAATACCAAGAGGTTTGGGGTTGGCATCAAGCATTAGCTTCTACTGCCTATTCTCCTGCTCTCTTCTTTATGGCACATAGCTGTATGGCATGATCAATTGTCATTTGAAAAGTGCAATACCTCAGTTTTGCCATCCTCTTCCCACTATAAGAACAGACATAAGAGGGGAATATTCAAAAGTCCTCAGTTGCAAACAGACTAAATTTTGAATATGAATCATATTCACCTAAGCCCTGAGTCTTCAATTTCCTATGAGAGGAGAAACTATTCTGAGATCAGATGGATTTTGCCCATCTTCAACCGAAACTTGGATGGATTTGATATATTGGTACTCGTTAGTAAGAAACTGTGAAATTAAGAAATCATTAGGATTTTTTAAATAGATCCTTCTTTTGATAATTTTCCTGGATCAATTTGTCACTGTATTGACTAGAATAGGCCTTCAAAGCATGTACCTAGTGCACTGTAGACACTTTAGAGTCCAAATGAAGTTGTCATGGAAGATCCTTGTATGATTAATTCCATCTACACCAAAGATGTTCAAAGGGGCATTATTACTATTTGATCTAAGGGTTATCATCATCTTTTGTGTAATTACTAACATAGTTAATAATAATGGAATACAGAGGTGAGAAACCAACCAAGAGAATAAAAATGGTAGACTGGGCATGGTGGTGTATACCTGTAATTCCAGTGGCTAAGGAGGCTGAGACAGGAGGATTGCAAGTCCAAAGTCAACCTCAACAACTTAGCGAGGCCCTAAATCTACTTAGCGGGACCCTAAATCTACTTAGTGAGACCCTGTCTGTAAATAAAATATATTTTTAGAAAGGGCGAGGGATGTGGCTCAGTGGTTAAGCACCCCTGTGTTTAATTGCTGGTACCCCCCCCCCACAAAAAAATAAAAATGAAGAGTTACAAAAATAAACAAGGTTGGGTGGTAGATCATGTAGGTATGTGAGTCTTAAGGTTATGCAGGTTTTATGTAGAAGGGGAATGATTTTTTTTTTTTTCTTTTTGTCCAGGTGAGCTTTATCTTGATAGTAGTCATTTCTCCTTGCTTGTCTGAGACAGGGAGTCAGACAACTATCACCTCCCTCCATCTCCTTTCAATGAAGACAAATTGCTCTCATCAGCTTTCCCATTCTGAACTTTTCTCCCCTGACCTACATCTATTAATTCTTAATTCTTATCCTGGAAGTAGAAGTAGGAAAAAAAAAAAAACAACTTTGAGTGCTCTTCTACCTATAGAAACACTGGAGTGAAGTCAGAATCACAGTGTTTTACCTGAGTATTTCCCTCCCTTCCATTGTGTTTACCTAGGTAGGACAAAATCATTCATACCCAACACAGATTTACTTTGTCTTTGCATATTTCATTCCACTGTTCTACAAACTTTCCATTTACTTCTTTTAAATTCCACTTCCAATAAGTAGAGAAGGGCACTAGGAAAACATTTTCCAAAAAGAGGCAGGGTAAAGAGTAGTTGTTACCTGAAGCATGAGACTCAAGATGAGACAGGGCTTTGGTGATGGAAGCTGAGGGCTAAAGGGAGAACTTTGAAAGGTGAACCTCAGAGAGACAAGCTGGTCATTGAAAACTAAATTTCCAACTTGCCTCCAGTGAACAAATGCACCTGCCATTCGTATTGCAGCCAATTTGCCGTTTCTACTTTTATCTCTCTCATGCAGCAGGCTCCAAATTCTCAAAGGTTTTCCTGTACCTCTTTTGTGATGCCCAAACCATCAGAGCTGTTAGATAGACACTTCTCTGTGTGTAGTTTATTCCCTCCTCCTCTCCCACTCTTTGCATTAAAATAAATTGAGACAATAATATTCATAAGAGAAGCAAAGTTCTAAGGAGCAGCACTCTTCCTCCAAATCCTATTGCTACTGGCAATGGTCCAGTTTTTCAAGATGGTGCATGGTATCTCCATGAATCGCAGGCACTGGAGCCTAGCCACCAAGGGAGAGACTCTCTGTGCTGTGAACACATTTCTGAGGTGTGAATTAATGCTTTTAAACCTACTCTCTGAGAGTGCATAATAGCTTTCTGAGGAAGGCTGCCTTTGAAGGATGGAATTTTGTAAGCAAGGTTTTGGCCCCCAAACATTTTTTCCATGTGCAAAAATGTTTGATAATGAATGATCATCAGGTGACTACTTTTAATTACCTAAACAGGAGGGAGAAACAACATCTTTCCACAAAAAGAATTCAGTGTGACAAATGTAGATTTGCTTATAGGAAAACATCCAGTTCAATCATTTCCAAAAGATTTAATTATTTCAACATGTATTGTTGAGCTTTCACAATAGCTTACATTTCTAAGCCCTGGAAGATGCTTCCAGTTACAGACTTACAATTCTCCTTGCCTGTGGTTCTCAGAAGACACCTCTATACATTTAAATATGTGCTGTTTCAAACACTGGCAGGGAAGAAAGACAGACCTTGGAACTGCATCAAATGTAGCTTCCCCCCCCCTCCCATGAAACCTGATGTAAATGTTATGCAAAATATTCTAATGCTGCCTTAAGGTTGGTATTTTAATTGCACAAAAGAGAAATCATTCAACCGCGATTTCCCAATCAACTGTAACTCTTGCCCAGTGTAAGGAAAGATCTCAGTCCGATGAGAGAAGAAGACAAGCATTTGAGCAACGTTTCTAATCTGCCACCCTTTGCCTTTCGGACTTGCACTTCTCTTACTTTAGGCTTGCCAAATGAATAGCCTTTAATTTTAAGTGGAAGTGCAAAGAAACTAGTATATACCTGAGAGAGGAGGAGCCAGGTTTTAACTTACCTGAGAGCGAATGAGTTAGAAATAGAAAACATTCAAGGTATTCCATTGATGAGGAAATAACTACTATTTAAAAGCTTTAGGCTATGCTACAGAGATGTTCCAGATTAAAGTTAATAGAAGTTGCTGGGTTTTTTTTTTTACCTTTTACTACCCAAGTGTTTATTTCCAGAGAGAACTCTACTGTTCTTCACTGATTCATTCTTTCCTTTTTTTTTTTTTTTTTTCTTTTGTTCTGGAAAAATATTTTAACTCACCTGTCTGATAAGGTGGCACTAGTATGTTTGGAGATCAGCCACATTTGTTCTAAGTAATTTCTGTAGTTTAGGCATCATGTTGAATATTAAAATACATTATCTTAATATTTCTAAAATCCTATGAGATATGCTAATTTTCCATTCTGCAGATAAGACTGAGTCAAAGAAAGATTAAACAGTAAACCAAGGAACTAGAATTGAAGCTCAGCTCTGAAGCCCAGTGTTTAACCACTTAATTATGCACTATAAATATATACTGAAAGAGGTGGTTCCCACTCTTATATACTTTCAGACATCAATAAGTTGTTCCTTTGCTCAATTCTAAGTGTATAAATCCAATATACTTTTACCTAAATGATTTAGTTAGTCTTCTTATCCACTCTGGAATCTACAAAATTGGTGTATTATTTTTAATATTTTTAAGTAGAAAAGCCACTGAGGTATGAAGAGATTTTCTAGCATAAAGGAGCCCTACTGAGAGGCAGAGGAAGTGTAGGGCTCAAAATCTCCGTCTCCTGAAGCCTTATGTGTAGTGAATGGAGCTGCTGTTGTGTAACTCTGTGTGCTTATGTGGGTCAGATCTTATTTTCTATTCAGAGCCACCGCAGTTTAAGAATGTCCCCTTCACTATTATCCTGAACTTCTCCCCAGTTGACCTTAAAAATAACTCCTGTGCTTGAAAAATATTCAGTGAACTCCCTTTATGTTTTTCTTATGAAGAAGTGATTGTGTAATAATGAGACCTGCAGAATGCCAAATATAGAACCATTACACTATGGGAAAGCTGAGGATGTTGCTCAACCCATGTTAGAAATGGTATTTGTTCTGATAAAGTGTAATTTTGTATTTCTGCAAGAGAGAGGAATACAGAGATCCCTGAGTCCTTACATTGATTATGTAACATAGTTTCCCTAAATAATTCCTGAGACATTATCTTCCTCTTCTAGCTGGGGGGAGGAAAAGAAACCCTGCAGGTTTAAAAGATACCAAGACAGAGGGAAAGCCAAAAATATAACCTAGGGCTCATTTATTCTAGCAGTTATGCTATTTACTAGCACATTCAATTGAAGAGAAACTTGGTTATAATACCTATACTATAAAATAAGCATGTTTGGTAGAATGTTTCCTCAGGCAATTTTTAGAAATATCTGATAACAGTTCCATGATTTCTACAATTGTGAATACAAGTTGTGACTCCCTTGATGAGAAATGCTATTTTGCTAATCCAAACAATATTCTGTTACACATTTTTGTTTGGATTTTACAGGGTGATTTTTTTTTTCACATTATGCATCTCAGTCATAAAAATTATGAAATTCAAATTTGAGAATACTAAATTTCTAGGATATGTGACTGACAGATCAGGGATCTGAGAAGAAGCACTTTTAGTTTCTTACCACCAAAGGCTTATAGTCAGGCCAATCATGCAGGTAGGAAACTTCTAAGAGGTGGTAAAGAAAGACAAAAGTGAGACACGGCATTAGATGAAGAATCAATGTCTGATTCTGCACTGCAGCTTCAGTATCACAGAGCAGAGAAGTTCCTGTGCCCCTCATAGATGATGGTGGATGTCATGTAGAAAGTTACAATTCATCAGAAAGTAAAAAAGAAAGAGATTAACACACTGGAAGATGAATTTCTGTAGTCATTAGCAACCACCGATCAAAATCTCCATTGAATGGAGAAGAAAATTATCATGAAACATGAAGGACCTTGAGAGGACATCAAATCCCATTTCAATGTGCACTTCTAAATAAAGGTTGTATAGTTTGAACTTTTAATGATGTTTGTTGGTCAGAGTAATTAATGTTTGCTTCCCAGTAGACCTTGCCCAGCTCTCATGGCTCATGAAGTCTAGTACTGGTCAGGGTGCCCTGGGTGACATAGCATTTATGCCAGCTAGTCACATATCCATCACTATTTTATGACTATTTGGGGCAGGACTGGAGCAATGCATTTTTTTCTGTTTTTTGTTGTTTTTTGTCTTTTAAGGGGTAGGTCTGCATGGTAGTGACCTCACTTTCTCCAACATTTTCTTGGACAGAGAGCTAAATTATATCATTCTAAATTCATCCCAAGAGGTTGGGAAATATAGAGATTCACATGGATACTTGATGAACACTAAGAACCTTCCACATAATCCCCAAGGACATAAATGTAAATTCAGAATGCTATTCTGAAGTGCACTGAAAGCTAAAAGGTGCACACATTCATCCCTCCTAGAAGCAGATGGACTAAAGGATGAGGTCCACAATTCCCCAACAGAGTACAAATGGGACTAATGTAAGAAATGTCAGGGCAGACAGCTAGCTTGGAAGCCAAGGATTAAATGTTAATGTATTTGTCTTTGGTTTTTGCATTGATTTGAAGAATGTGAGGCATTTGAAGTATTTTAATGAATGATGTTAAATAGAAGCACATCCATGTAAAGGATCGTATTTTCATTTTCTCATCCCCTATTCCTTCCCTTGTCTATTACCATTTTAGTGTAGCAATCTGAAGTTACTTTCAGTCTACTGTAAGTGAAATGTTCCTCTTAGTCCCATGAGGACCTATAAACTAAGGTGTCTCTGAGTTAAAGTGTTTAGCATCTGATTGAATGAGAAACAAAGGTTGTAAAGTTTTTAGTGTGCAAATGCTGGATTCAGGTGTCAGGAATTGACATAACCTGACATTGCACATGTGAATGTCTTAATCTCAAATTATGTTATAAGCATAGTAGATTTCTGTTTGGTTGATAATTTTTCTTTTTTACAGTGTTTTAAGACACTTTAAAAAACATTTATAATAATTTACTCTACTTTGTAATTAGACTTAGTGATTAGAATCTTGCTCACTTACATTGCTGTTTTCCTTAAATGGATGGCACCAGCTGGCTTATAGCTGAAACCTGATCTGACTCCCAAAGCTCTTGGAGGGGCCAACAGAAGGTAGAGCCTAATAGCTTGTACAGTTTCATGAAAAGTTTAACAGAGGGGTGAAGTTTTGCATTCTTTCCTTTTTCTTTCATAACATTGTGTGTAGGTTAACCATGTCAGAGCAGCTTTTCTTTAAAATATAAAACTTTTCTACTCTGGGCATGTATTTGATTTGCATGATATGGAAAGAGGCTGATATTTTCTTCTCCCATAGCCTCTAATCATTAGCGGAAGGGCAAACAGCTGAAAATCTACAGTTTGAAGTTGAGCCACTTGGGGTATTTTACCGTCAGGAGAATGCAATGACTGTATAATTAATGGAAGAGGGCATTAGCAAAAGACCAAGAGAGCAAAGTCATCACAAGTGGCCCTGACTACTGTTTTCATGTAATTTTACCCAGGGTACTGGAGATTCAGCACGTTTTTCCTTCACTCCCTTATCACACGGTTAATGAGAAACCATATTAAGTTAGACACTGCTTTCATTCTAGTGTGACAGGTATGCAGAAGTCTGACTCATGGAAATCAAAGGCTCTCAATGGCCCAGGTCTCCCATGGCCAAGTTCTCTTCCAGTGGTCAGGTTAAGAGGCTTACCCAAAACCCAAGGGAAGGTAGGTAGAGTGACATATTGAGAGACCTGGGCTTCAAATCAAGAATACTTACGGATAGCCATCAGGCCACCCAGCATGTGTCTCTGTCTCATGGTTTTGTGGTTTACTGAGAACAAAGGAGACATCATGTCAGATGACTTAGTCAGCTGAAACCAGGGAGAAGAGGACAAGTTGTGCGAGCAAGTGCACAATTGCGTGACCATAGTCACTCTGCATCCTGAATCCTGCTCTGCACCCTGCCTCAAGTGGCTGTGGCAGGATGTAGGCAAGAAACAGGTTATGGATGTAATGCCCTTTCCCCCTCTAAGACTCAGTTTCCCAGGAGTTTTGAATGCACATTCTATAGACTTACAGTCTCAGCCCTGTGGAGAAACTGCAATCCCTGCAGACCACCAGGGCAATACCAACACAGAACAGAAATAGAGCCTAGCAAGAGAAATTTCTCCTTGCTGCCCTAGTGGAGGAGCTGCTGATTCTGACCTGCTTTAGGTGGGGCGTCTGTATCGACTCCTGCTCTCCCCTACCCAGACTTATTTTCCCAGCACTGAGGTTTTTTCCCATAAGAGCCCAGAGTTCCAGTGGTAGTTAAAACCATCTCTTGCTGGAAGGGTCAGTGAACACATCGTGTTGTATAAGCACCAGCATTGTGAGATGGATACAAACACAGTTACAGAGGGTGACAGTTGCCTCAGAAATCATTTGCTTGAGTGCTCTGGCCCCACAGCATGTTACCAAGAGACTGCTTTTCCTGAGAATTGATCAGCTCTCCTAAACACAGGTGTTGTGCATGTTTATGTGTGAGACTGGGAGGCAGGTGGGTGAGATTTTGATAGGCAGTGTTTGTTTCCTTAGGACATGGAGGTTTGAATAAAACATCACGGCAGGGTGCAGAAGCAAGAGAAGAGAAATCCTTGACATTTTCTCCATAACATGCCTAGGGCTCTGAACAAACAGGTGGGACCTGAAGTCCCTCCATGTCTAACTTCACATTTAGCTCAAGATTAATGAGAGATTCACCCCATTTGGGATTCATTTATGGAAGCAGAAATGGAATATTCCTACTCACCAGCACCACCGTGTCCCCCCTTGTGAGATTCAAGAAGAGGAGGGAGAAAGAGAAATCCCACTTTCTATTGGCCAAACTGAGAGAAAGGACACATGATACTGGCAGTAAACAGGCTTGTAGAAATGGATCTAGTTTCCACAGGAAAACTGTTCAAGTTCTACAGGCTATGGATATGAATTTTATCACCATGCGTTTAGAAAAATACCTCAAAATCAAAAAGCCAATTCTTACCCATAACATTAGATCTGAATATTGCACAAAAATCTTACTTCGGCAAACCAAACTCCCATAACCTCTACAAGTTCAGTGACATTCCTACCTCTTTGCTCGGCACAACTGCCAACCCACACAGGCTTTCTTATTTCTGGCTTTGCCCTGGTTATCCTGGCATCTCACATGTCTGTGATAGGTAATTTAGTCTGTGAAACATCAGGACCTTCTTGACATGACCGGAAGAACTGACTCTAAACTCAATACTTTCACTCTTTAACTGTGACATTGGCCTAGAAATAAATCTTCCTGAACCTCAGTTACCCAAACAATAAGTGGTCAAGTTAGGGTGGCAGTAATACCTGTCTCAGCTATCACGCAGAAACACATGGGGACCAAATAAGTCAAGAAATGCCCCAGTGTTCTATAAACCGTATACTATAACATGCATTATTATTATTAACATTATTAATTTTCTTCTCACTTTCTACTTGCCTGTATCTTTTTTCATTCTTTAATGCTCATTTGCCTCTCTAACAGAGGGCTAGCAAAACTAAAAAGGATAACTCTAACTCCTGCTCATTAATTCTAAGTTTCATATTTGATTCCTCACTTACCCCATATCCTGTCCAACCTATTTACCTCTCTGGAATTTTCAAACCTATTTAGAATTGCAGAAAGTGTTCTCTCTCCCCTAGCTACATTTAACCTTTGTAATAACTATTCCGTTTTCTCCATTATGTATAATTTTGGAAAAATTATAATTGGCATGAATGTATTAATTAATTCATAGTAGAAACTATTTGTTTAGAAAGAAATTATGTGCATATTCCATATGCTGTTCAAACTGGTTCATTCGAAGCTTTGAACAGGGGCACTGCAAAGAAAGAAATTCTAAAAACCTCCTGTCAATCCCATTTTTTCTCTAAATATTCTATCTTCTGGCCCTCAAGCAGTGGCAGGAAACAACTTTTATTATTTTCATTGTATTCTAGGCATGCTTTAGTTCACCCTGGTTGGTTTCTCTTAGAATCTACCTCCTCCCCTGCATGCAAAGAACATTATATGCCTTAAGCAACTAGAAAAATAGAATTTAGGCTAGTAATATGGGCATGAAATCATTAAGTTTAAGGGGTTCTTACAAGCAAATGGTTATCCAACATATTTCTTGTTCCCAGAATGAAATAAAGAAATGAGATGAAAAGTAAGCATTTTGAAAACGTTAGAGTGACTATTATTATTTTCATGATAACTTCCTACTGGCTCTTCTGCTGAGACAATAAAAACTGGATGACGTAAAACAATTGTCATTGTTTCACCCTCTCCTCACCTCTGCCCAAGTCTAGCACAGTCCCTTTACCATGTTATAAAAACTAAAAAAAAAAAAAATTTTCTCTATAATCCTTAAATCCTCATGCATAATAGAATAGATACTAGATAATGTCTTTGAACCCTTATAATTCTGTTTTCTATTTTCTCAGTTATTTTCTCTTTGATTTTAAGTCACTGATTTGATTTAAGATTTCTCATTCATAATATTCTTGTTATAACTAAAGAATTCATCCACAGGATATAAACAATATTTTCAATATTCAATTTTTTAAAGAATTAATGGAAGAGAAAAAATATTTTGCTTTCCTATAAAATATTTTATAGACTTGAAGGATATGTCATGGTTTTGAATTAAATTTTGCAGGTTTGTCCTGGAGTAAGGTGGGTTTTTTTTAGTAGATGCCAGAAATACCACTTGAATTTTCATCTAGTCTAAGAATTATACTACACAGCTCCTTTTGATACAGAAAAATAAATCTTTTACAGTGCAAAAGGGAGAAAGATACATTTCTTTTTCTCTGATAAATTCTTAGGGTTCTACTTCCAGACCTTGGAATTCACCCAGTTGCTATTTTGCCATCTACCCAAGGTAACCTGATATTTTTGAGCCTCCCTCTGCTCAGTACCCCTGCTCCTGCCAAATAAAACCATCTGCTCTGGTTGAACAGCATCTAAGTCCTGTTTTGCAAGTATAAGACATGAGAAGATATTTTGTAAAGGGAAGATAGCATTTCCATTCGGCCCACCTATTGGTTAAATTAGCATCTGGAAGCTTAACCAGATTAGCAAAAACAAGTATCCAAACAGCTGGAATAGAGGTCTGGGAATATGGATCTCTAAGAAGCTGCTGACTTGCTCAGGGGCTGCAGTTTCAATGGGCAGAGTCAGAATGGCTCCATTTGCACTTATTTAGCAAGGCAATGACCCGTCTTTGGGAATAGTTTCTTGACATCCCACAGAGTATACCTATTGCTGAAGCAGCACTAAAGGACATCCTCAGCTGGCATGAATGCACACCCTGGTGTCTGGATAATTTGTTCTCTTTCTAAACCAGCCCACACACTTACATTTGAAGTGATTCTGAACATTTAATAAATATAGAGAAATTCTAAGTTAATAAACCTTCTCTTTAGATAGACAAAGGGATTCTTTTTAGATAACCATACCATTCACATGTCACTGAAAGAACGGATCCAATAGTGAGTGGTATATAAGTGAGCTGTGTAACATTTCTCTGAACTGTGGTTATTGTTTGAGTTGGAGCTGTTGAACCCAAATTGACCCTCCTTTTTGATGGTTGCTCCTGTCCTGATGAGTTTCTAGGGAATATTGTGTTGTAAATCTGCAGTCCTGGGATAGTACTCAGAGGGCCAGTTGAGAATGTGATCATGTAGGGCTCAAAGGCCCCAAAAAGTATGTCTTGCCCATCTTGCACCTTTGTCCAGCACAATAAAATGTTGGTTGGATCTCAGAGGACTATGATAAGAGGCTAAAAGCGTGAACTTTAAGTTGCATGTGCAGGTCAGAAATGTTGCCTGTCTGATTAAAAGAGAATTAAAAGAAGGTGACTACTTTTTTGATCATACAATGTTTTAATAGGTCATTTTTATGAGCATCCCCATTCCAATATCCTTGGATTTACCACATTATCATACACATGGCACCTAGCATCACTTGGATTTGTACATACATTTTATATCTTCCAAATAATTAGCATATTATCCCTTTTACCTTAAGTTATTTGGTTCATCTTTAATGCATGCATAAGCAAAGCATTTATAATCATGCCTGGCAGATAAATTTGAGTAACTGACACATATAATGAGTTTTTTCTACCCTCAGCCTCACCTGACACCCAAGGAACCTATAGTTTCCATACTTCCCCTACTCACTATAATATTTGTATCTTAATGGAACATGATTCGTACCCACAGAACGTGATTCAAATATTGACTTCAGATGCTGATACTTCTTGTTTATAAATGGATCCTAAGGAGTGAGAACTGGTACTAGTGGAAAAGAAATTATCACTGCTAGTTATTTGATTCTACCACAAGGTGTAATGCTTCAAAAACTCAAATTATAGCCATGATACACCTGGCAACATCTGATTACAAAAAAAAAAAAAAAGACGACCTATACTTTACTGAGACTTATACTATAAATATGTAATGATGACCAATTTTTGTAGGAAGAACTGTTTCTTGGGACCCTGAGAGTCAGTTGTTTCTAAAACTTGTGGTGAAAATTATTTCACTAATGGCAGTACACTCTTAAATCATTGTGTCTTTTTTATTATAGTTATAAAATGGATAAATGTTGACTAAAGGATTGAACATATTGGCATAGTTCTGCCCATTAGTAGGAAAAAAACTCAATACTTATTTTCAGGATAACTCGTTTATGCCAGTACTAATCATTAATTATGAATTAAAGTAATTACCTACACCTCTTGGCAATAATAGGGCCTGCGAAAATATAACTAGAATGCCATTAGCATAGAAATGCATAAAACATTTTATCCTGTTATCTTAGGAAGGGCTTAGTCAAGACTGCTTTATTAGCTTATTTTAACATGTGATATCAAATAGCTTCATTTGTAGAATTTCTTAGAATTTACAGGTGAAGTTCACATGTATTATTTTATTTGGCCCTGATATCAATCCTGTAATATTGCCTAATATAAACCTAATATGTACATTGCCTCCAATTGCCAGGTGAGAAAACTGAGACTTAAAGAGATTTAAATAAGTTGTTATTAATTTGTTCATTTAAAATCAGTTAAGGACTTGCAATATACCTGATTAGGAGATTCAAAAATAAATATCATAGAATATTCTGTTGCATTGTGAGACTGTGGAAGGGCAGAATCAAGATGTCCAGGACTCAATCTAGTATAGAATGCTACCTTTTCAATCCTGTCAACCATTCTTGGAAATTCCCATACCACACATCAAAAACAGGCTTTGAGGGCATTTTCAGAAGTAAAATGCCAGGCTGGATGGATTTTTGATGTTTCACAAGATGAAATTTATGTGTTATATTATATATTTTATTCTTATTTTTGAATTCTGAAATCATAATTATTAAAGCCAAACACTGCTCAAGAAACATCCTGTGGACTTCTGAATTCAATTCTTGTATAGACTTGCCGTACTGTTCCATAGCCTGTTACATATGCAAATGACAGGGTTTAAGCTTCTTTCATTATTCCAAATAAAAGTCAGATATTAAGGAGCTAATAATGTTTTTAACACCCTACTGTCACCACACATACACAGTAACCTAAGTACCTTGCCCCAGCTTCAAAAGAACAATAACTAACGAGACCAATTTGTTGCTAATTTGTACCATTAGAAATGGCATTTTGAATTAAATACAATAACTGCTAATTATTTGAGGTTAGGAAAAGGAGTCAACTGACCACTTTTCTTTCCTATTGATTTCCTTCTGTTGGTTGGTCAGACAGGAACCTAGGATAAAGTCATTAAACCATACACAGTTGGTATTAGATGGTATTGCAGGCCTAGCATTATTTTTAAAGCAACATGTACTGATAGATAAGAATCAATGATAAACAAGTAACTAAATTAGTTACCTGGAAGTCACAGGGTGACCTAAGCAGAGATCCTGAAAATCTACTTCTATGGAAAGTTCTCTCTTCATACTTTCCCTTAATAATGGGTCCCAACTTGTCACAATTAGAATTCTTTGGTTTAAGCAACAGAAATTGATTGGCTAATTTGATGGGAAAAGGTAGTGATTCATTGAAAGAATATGGGAGAATTTATAGAATCAGAGGAAAAACAGAAAAATCTTGCCTTGAAAATCACAGAAGCCATGCACCTCTATAGATTCAGGTATAAAATTTAGTAAATTATAATAGTACTTTTAGGTGGTTGCCATTTCATGATGAATATCAATATCAATTATTGCAGTAAGATGAAATCTTAGAGTTGTTTTAATTTGCATTTCTCTAATTACTAGAGATGTTGAACACTTTTTCATATATTTATTAATCACCTGTATGTCTCTGTAAAGTGTCTGTAAAGTGTCTGTCCAGTTCCTTGGCCCATTTATTGATTGGGTTCTTTATATTTTTGGTGTAAAGTTTTGTAAGTTCTTTATAAATGGTAGCATGGATGTAAGGGAAAAGGCACAATTTTACATTGCTGGTGGAGTTGCAAATTGGTGCAGCCACTCTGGAAAGCAGGGTGGAGAATCCTCAGAACACTTGGAATGGACTAACCTTTTGACCCAGTTATCCCACTCCTTGGTTTATACCCAAAAGACTTAAAATTAGCACACTATAGTAACACAGCCACATCAATGTTTATAGCACCACAATTCACCATAGCTAGATTATGGAACCAACCTAGATGCCCTTCAACAGATGAATGGCTAAAGAAACTGTGATATATATACACAATAGAATATTATTCAGCCATAAAGAAGAATAATATTATGGCAATTACAAATAAATGGATGGAATTGGAGAATATCATGCTAAGTGAAATAAGCCAATCCCAAAAAACCAAAGGCTGAATGTTTTTCCTGATAAGTGGATGATGATATATAATGGAGGTGGGGATGGGGGTGAAAGAAGAATGGAGAAACTTTAGATTATGTAGAAGGAAATGAAGGGAAGTGGAGTATGAAAAATGATGGAACGAGACAGACATCATTACCCTATGTACATGTATGATTACACAAATGGTATGAATCTACATCGTGTACAACCATAGAAACAAAATGATGTACCCCATTTGTGTACAATGAATCAAAATACAGTCTGTAAAAAATAAATAAATAATTTTAAAATATATTAATTATTGTTGCTGAACAAACCACTCAAATTTAGGAGCATAAAAGTCATAGTTATTCTTTATTTCTCATAAGTAGGAAAGTCAATTGATCTAGGCTAGATCTCATTGGCAGTGACTCTGTCTCTGTGGTCATCAGATTTACTAAACATAAATATAGTATGCCCAGTTTAATTTGAGTTTCAGATAAGTAACAAATATTTTTAATGTCATCATGTCCCACACAATAGTTAGAACATACCTATGTTAAAAAGAACACTTGTTGCTTGTCTGAAATTTATAGTTCACTAGGTACTCTGTATTTTATCTGGCTCTCTCCTTTCCTCCTCCTGGCACCAAGAAGTTTAGCTAAGCATGCTCTTCTCATGGGAATGGCAGAGGCACAAGAGTAAGTGAATCCAGTTGTGCCAGCACTTTTCAAAACTTCTTGGATTCCACGTGCTGACATTCTGTTAGTGAAAGCAAGTAACAAGGTCCAGGGATGGAAAAGTACGTGCTACCCACTGCAGGAAGGCATAGGCATGACAAAGGATGGACCCAGGGAGGAGCACATAATCGGGTTGATTAATACAGTCTACCACAAGTTGAATCAGTTTCAATTTCTCTCAAGTCATTTCTAATAAAAACCATGTTCCAGAGGAGGAAATACTTAACAGGCCAGCTTAGTGTAATGCATCCACCCCTTGGCAAAGGGAGAGTGGGTCTCTTGATTGACAGTTCCAATAAACCAATGGCTGTGAGAAAGGTGTCTTGCCAGAAGAAATAGGCATATGTTCTGGTTAGTAAAACAATAGACATCTGTTTTGTTTATGTCCTTGACTCTGCCTACATTTCTACCTCCTGTCATAGATAAGAGATATTTGATTTTTAACAAAAAGAAGGAATGAATTGAAACCTAAAGAACAGTACAAACTTATAAGGCAGAACTGGCTCCCCCAAAATCAAGACAAACCCTGGAAATCTGGTACAGGATTGGTAAAAATAATTACAAAAAGAAGAGGGCAATAAAAACATGGGTGGCAGAGCCAAACTGTGTCAGAATCTTACTTACGGCTGGTTCACTGCACATCTGAAGGAATCCATGTGTTTAAATTCACCTTGAATTTAGCATTATATAAGAAACCACCATTAAATTCATACTGAATAGGAACAATGTAAATTTCTTTAACACAGAATTTGTGTGCATTTCAATGACACACTTACTATCACTTACTTAGAAAATGCAGTGTACACAAGATTAATTTTTAAAGATATTTTGCTAAAATTACTTGGCATGGTAATTTTTTACCTGTTTCCCAGAAATAGTAGGCTGGCTAATTGGTAGCACATTATAGGGTGGTTTTGAAAATCAAGATATCATATGTATTTTAAATTATTCAACAAATGGTATTGTGAAAATTGCCTGAATAATTTAGGGGATGGATCTGATTATCTCTCATACACAAATAAATTTCAAATGATTTGAAGATTTCAATATAAAAGAAACAAATGAAAGAAAAAGAAGAAATAGAGATAAGTATTAATCTGATCTTATGTTGGAAAGGTATATCTATGCATAAAAGCAACAAAAGAAACCACAAAAAGAAAGATTAATAGATACAACAGCAATGAAGATTCAAACTTTTGCAGAAGAAAAATGATCCCAAACAAAAATTAAAAACCAAAGAACAAATTGGGGAAATTGCAATATGACAACAAAAGGTCAATTTTTACAGTGTAAGTAGCTCTTATTAGTCACTAAGGTAAATAAAATCATCCAAATTGGAGAGATCACTGAAACTGAATAGGTTGAAATATTTTTTTAAAAAGTGGTTCATGGCATTCCATGTAGGAAAACATGATAAATCACACTAATATCCTATGAATAAGAGTTATGAGGAATAGTCCAGAAAGAAAAAGTACTCAAACTATTAGAATGACCTGAGAATGGAGCATAAATCAATATTACAGTGATTCTAAGAAACAACTTATATTGGCTGATACATATAAGATTATCAAGTGAAATAGTAACTTTCTAGGTATTCATCCTTGCTAAGAACCAAATAAAGTGAAAAAAGACTTTTTGTCACTTTTGCAGAAATTAATGGGGTACAGAGGAAGAACAAATTTAGGAAATATACAAAACACGAGTTTTCACCTTAGCTTTAATTTGCAATGAGATTTTTACCCACTCTGTCCACTATGGCCACATATGTAAAATGGTAGTAGTAGTAGTAGTAGTGGTAGAAGTAGTACTAGTAGTAGCAGTAGTAGTAGTAATAATAATAATAATAACCTCTACTTTCCAGATTTGCTGTAAAGATTTTAAGAAGTGATAGAAGGAAACTTTTGAATTGCCACCTTGATATTACCAGTGATATTCTAAATTTAAATATCATGACTTTCTAACTAGTAAGAAAGAACTGGTGAACTACTGCAGTAAAGAAGTTATTTCTTTCCACATATGACTCCTCACAGAAAAGGAAGTAGCTAGTTAAAACTCAAAAACATCTGTCGCTGAGGAAGTAAGACATTATGTGCTTCATGCTTCCTATGTGCCTGAAATGTACAAACTCATCTCTACCCCATGGCTTATTTTTTTCAGTAAGTCAAAGAAGGTGATGGTAAAACAGATGACTAGAGGGCTAGCTAAAGAAATATTGATTAAAAACTGGATTTTAGACTGGGTGTGGTGGCACATATCTGTAATCCCAGGTTTTGGGAGGCCAAGACAGGAGGATTATGAGTTCAAAGTCAGCCTCAGCAATGGTGAGGGGCTAAGCAACTCAGTGAGACCCTGTCTCTAAATAAAATGCAAAACATGGTTGTGGATGTGGCTCATTGGTTGAGTGCCCCTGAGTTCAATCCCTGGTACAAAAAACAAAACAAACCCCCCCCCAAAAAAAATTACTGAATTTTACTAAGCAAAATAAAAATTTACACTTTTGTTTTTTTATTAAGATCTTTTTTTAGTTTTACAGACTGCATTTTGATTAATTGTAACAAGTGGGGTACAACTTTTCACTTCTATGGTTGTATACAATGTAGATTCACACCATTCATGTAATTATACATATACATAGGGTAATACTGTCTGTTTCATTCTACTATCTTTCAGTTTAGTGAGATACCTTCTTTGTAGGAAAGCTGGTAGGATTAGAAGTTTTCTTTTCTTTTTCTTGTTTTTTTAATTTCCTAATTGTGGTGTATTCCAAAAATAGACTTTAGAGTTACTTATTGTGTTCATGAATTTCATATCCTCCAGGCTATGTTCCATAAATATTTTTCTTATATTCATTTTTATTGAATTGAGAAGCAGTGAATTTTTTGGAGTATATTCCTCAACTGACATATACTTGCATTGTAAATAGTTTTATTGCCATTAAATATTTTTTTAATTTTTATTTGTTCTTTTTAGTTTTACATGACAGTAGAATGTGGTTTGGCAGATTATACATACATAGAGTATAACTTATTCTATTTAGAATTCCACTCTTGTGGTTGTACATGATGCAAAGTTTCCCTGGTTGTGTATTCAAATAAAAAGCTAGGAAATTCATGCCTGATTAATTATGTCTTTCCTATTTCCCTCCCCTGCCCTTCCCTTCATTTCCCTCTGTCTAATCCAGTGAATTTCTATTATTGCCCTCCCCAACTTCCCTTGTTTAGGGTTAGTATCCACAAATCAGAGAGAATATCTGGCCTTTAGTTTTTTGGGATTGATTTGTTTCACTTAACATGATATTCTCCAGTTCCATCCATTTACCTGCAAATGCCATAATTTCATTCTTCTTTATGGCTCAGTAATATTCCACTGTGTATATATACCACATTTTTCTTATCCATTCATCCCTTGAAGGACACCTAGGTTGTTTTCAGACCTTAACCATTGTGAGTTGAGCTGCTATAAACATTGATTTGTCTGTGCCACTGTAGTATGCTGTTTTTAAATTCTTCAGGAATAGACCTAGGAGTGTGATAGCTGGGTCAAATAGTGGCTCCCTTCCATGTTTCCTCAGGAATCTCCATATTGCTTTCCATAGTGGTTGCACCAATTTGCAGTGGCACCAGCAAAGTATGAGTGTACTTTTTCCTTCATATCCTCACCACCATTTATTGTTACTTTTATTCTTGATAATTGCTATTCTGACTAGAGTGAGATGGAATCTCAGTATAGTTTTTTTTTTTTTATTTTTTTTTTATTGTAAACAAATGGGATACATGTTGTTTCTCTGTTTGTACATGGCGTAAAGGCATACCATCAGTATAGTTTTGATTTGCACTTCTCTAATTGCTAGAGATGTTGAACATTTTTTCATATATTTTTTGGCCATTATATTTCTTCTTCTGTGAAGTGTCTATTCAATTCCCTTGCCCATTTTTTGATTGGGTTATTTATTTTCTTGTTTTATGTTTTTTGAGTTCCTCGTATGTCCTGGAAATTAATGCCTTAGGTACTGGTAGTAATGATTTTCTCTCATTCTGCAGGGTCTGTGTTCTTGATTATTTCCTTTGCTATGAAGAAGCTTTTCAATTTGATACTTTTTTTTCTTTTTATTTGTTCTTTTTAGTTACACATGGAATTTTTCAAACACTTTTCAAGCACCTACCATGTTCCAAGCACCACATTCTCTAAGATTCAGCCATTTGGAAAACAAAGACCCTGCTGCCTGTCTCTTAAACTTTAGTAAAGGGCACAAGTAAGTAGTACAGCAGTTAGGATTCAGTGTGGTGAGGGAGAACTAGAGGATCCAGTGTGAGAACACATTCCACAACACCCCGTTCATCATGTCATGTTGGGTCTTGTGGAATGACAGGAGAGTAAGGAGACCAGCCGACTAGCTGAAACCTGAGCCAGGAAATGGGCTACCCGTCTGAAGGGCTGGAAGTAGCATATTCCATATAGACAAAACAGAATGTCAAATTCCAGGTGTAAGTGAGTAGATCATTTCAAGAACTAAAAAGTACTTGGTCTGACATCAGATATGGATGATGTAATGGAAAGGGAGTAGGAGTGAAGCTGGGAAGGTAAGCAGGAGTCAGCCATGAATTATCTGTTAAGCCATATTAAGAAGTTTGGATTTCATCCTACAGGCAATGAGGTTAACCAAGGGACACTATATTCAAATTTATAACTCAGGAAAAACATTTGATTGTAGTGTGGTGACAGTATGGCAGTGAACATGAGAAGAGAAAGGTTAGATGCAAAAAAAAAAAAATTTCATTCTGTGCAATAATTCAGGCAAAAGAAGGAAGGAAGGAAAAAAGAAGAAAGGAATGAATGAACAAATGTTGATGTCTAAAGCAAGACATGGTAGGCGTAAGCACTGGGAGTAAAGGATGAATCTGAGAGATATTTAAAGATGTATGCCACAGAACCTGGGGACCAATTTTTATGTGTGGGCCAAAGACAGAGGGCAGCCAGGGAGATGCTTTATGGGTTATTGTTGTTATTTGTTTGTTGGTTGCTTGGGTAAATCTTTGCATAATGATACCATTCACTAAGATAATAACTCAAGTTTTTCATGGGAATATAGATGATGATACTTCTATTTTGAGTCATGTGATGTAGGTATAGAACAGTCTTATAAAGCTTATAAGAAAAATCTGGGTTGAAGATACTGATTTGGAAGTCATCTTGACATGACTAGCTTTTGAAACTACAAAGTAGGTAAGATCACTTGATGAATATGTAGACTGACATGAAGAAAGAGGCTATGCAGATATTTAAGGAACAGGATACGATAAACCCAACAGTTAAATTGGGAAGACTGACCAGAAGGGTATGAGGGAAAGCAGTTGAATTTGGTGTCCTAGAAACCAAGAAAAGAAAGGACTGTAAGAAAGAGGTTATGATCAACAGAGTTAAATACTTCACAAAAAAAAAAAAAAATAGGAAAAAGACAAAAATTGCCCATGGACCTAGACACAATATGGTCATTGGTAAACTTCTTTAGAGCAGTTTCTTTGAAGCATTAGGAGAGAATCCACATTATTGGAAGTGGAAGTATTAACGGGAGAAGAAGATGTGGTACAGAACAATCCCTTCATAAAATTTGGAAAGAGAGGCTGAAAGTTAATAAGAGGGTGGTGTGGAGTTGGGGAGAGATTTATTTTGAGAGTAAAAAGACTACATATGGGTGCTTATGGGAAGAAGCTGGTATAAAATAAGGTAGGAAAATAATGAATAAGTGAGACCCATGGAAAGTGACACAGAGACGAGGGATATAATGAGACAACATGATTGCATTTCTAACTGTTCAACAGGAACATTTGCTGCCTCTCCAATCTCTGAGATTCAATACTGAGTATAGTGACCTTAATTAAGAGAAACAATACAGTTAAAAATAACCCTGTCATCAATTATTCTAAATTTCATATTCAATTTTACTAGTACCTGTCTATGTAAGACTGAGCAAGTGGCTTAACTAGCTTGACATGTCCATGTAAAGTCCTTAGTTCATATTCCTTTTATTAAAAAAAAAAGAAGTACCCTAGTAAATTTTAATATAAGGAAGAATTCTCTGGGAATAATTCTGTCAATTATAGACATTTATTTTCTGTTGTATACATTTGCATGTTTTGTATTAGGGTTTTGGAACCGCTATTGATCAGAAAACAGCTATATTTTTCTCTTTATACCATGTCCTTTGATGCAGTTCAGTGATAACTACTCTTAAGGAACATGGGCTCTTTTATAGCTTCCTGTTACAGGTTTTAGATTACTGAAGAAGGCACCTAAGATGTTTAACCTTATTCTTTGAACACTGTCATTGATTTATATTTTATTGCAGTTGATCTGGAGATTTCCAGAACACTGGCTCACCCAGGCGAATATTAGCAACTGTGAATATTAAACAATGGAACAATTATACACTCAGGAAATTATAATTCTAGCCATAGTTCTTGAGGGAATCGTCCTTCACAAGCTGTTATGAACACCATGTTCCTCCTTATAAAATGGGTAGGAACTTCCAGGTCCCCATTATCAAAGTCTGAAAAATATGTTGCAAGTCAATGTATCCGTATGAGAAAATGATCCTTAACCCCAACAGTCAAAAGGAGGAATGGAGACTATAAATAGAGGCTGCTATACAATGGGAATCAACTACATATATACTTCTGTCACTAGGCTTGATTTTTAGTCATCAGTCTTCTACTCAGAGACCCTATAAAAGAATGTGGTGAGAAGAGTGCTAAAGTCAGGAGGGTTCCTCCCTCCACTTCCTTCAAGTGATGCTCTTGAACTGGTCAGTTACCCAGGTACCATCAATGTCCCTTATAGGAACTTGCAGGGATCATATGGCTATCAGGCAGTTGCCTCTTTAAGCAAAAAATGTCCTGATGGGCAGGAATACAGAATCTGAAAAGGTCAGGAAAAGTGAGAAAAATATTTATTTATTTTTTTTATTATTGAACCCCCTTCAGACTTTCTTATCCTCTTTTCTCAGAAACATACCCTATCAGGGACAATGTGAGCAACTGAGTAAAAAAGAAAAAAAAAGGAAAAATCTCATTGAACCACAAACCTTTCTATCTGTAATCAGTATGTAACTTCTGAGATAAAATCTGTGAGTAATTCACATGCCACTTAAGCCTACCAACATGGAACCTAATGTTGCCACCCTGAATACTAATGAAGGAAGTCAGACGGCAGTACAGCTTGCCCTTGGGGACTCATCTCTCACATCACCAGAAAGTAATTTCTGTCATTTTTGGCCATCTGGTGACCTGGGTTGTGAAGATGGAATTTCATTCAGGAAGTGCTTGAGAGCATAGGTCCTAAAGTCTGCCCGGATTTAAATTCCTGTTCTGCTTTTAACCAGGTTCCATTTATGCCTCAGCACCCCTCCTGTAAATGAAATACTCATGGGATGTCATGTCTTTAAGAATTTATTGAGATGACACTTTCACTATACCTAGGGTTTTTGATATAGTAAGTGTTTAATTAAAGTTAGCTATCATTAAATTGCTAGTGGCAGAGGTGAGGGGAATATTAAGAATAGTAGTGTAGACTTTTAGCAATGTCTACTTGTCTGTGACATATGCATTATTAATTCAGTTTTTGTGTTCTAAAGTATGTTATCTGGTCTGGTAACACATTAAAAAAATATTTAGAGGATTTCTATTGTACTGATTAACCCATGGCTTTCTCATGTGCCTAAGTAATAAGCATCACATTTTACTAAAACAATGATACAGTCTTATACTATAACAGTTGTTCTCCTTGGCATTGGAGGAGAGATTGGACTATATTGTTTTTATGTATATAAGATAATAAGTTTAAACCATAGTGCTAAGAAATATTGTTATTTTAAAAACGTGTATACCTTTTAATTATTAAATACAGTTTTTCTATCAGAAAATAGCTAAACATTTTCATTGTATGACTGTATTTTCTACAGCACTCAGATGGTCACAATGGGAGATATTCTCAACCTTATAGTATAACTTTAGGACCTCCTTGGTGACTTGGTTAGCACATTGACAAGGATCTTAAAAGTTCCCTGGCTACTTAACATAAAAGTTCAAATTAAGAAATTAAAACTCAAATTTGTCACTTCAGTAACATAGATCAATACTGCAAGCCTCCTTTTATCGACATTGTTACATATTCCATCTATTTTTGTCTTTATAGTTCCACCAAAGATCTCCAACATCTCCTCGGATGTCACTGTGAACGAGGGCAGCAATGTGACCCTGGTCTGTATGGCCAATGGCCGCCCTGAACCTGTTATCACCTGGAGACACCTTACACCGACCGGTAAGCAATCCTCCAGTTCAAAATGCCACATTCTATTTAACATTCTGTTAATGTATGTCAGTTTTGTGGTTGTATATCTTGGAGTAATGTTTGATAGGAATTAAAATTACAAAGCTTTCTGTAAGTTTGTTTTGCTTTGTTTTTAATCATAGTTTCCTGATATATAGAACATTGTAAAGAAATTAGTGAAGAATAATACAGCATTGTTTGTGACTTCTGCTGTCCTGTCTTCGGCCTCTGGCTCAGTGATGCATATCCAGCATGAGTTAATCATAGATCCCAGCTATTGACAGAAATTCTGGAACATCAAGAAAAGATTTCCAGGAATGTCTTCTGACTCCTCCCCCAACCAAACACCCCTCATTTTCCTTCACCTCAACTAGGTTCTAAGAACTTCCTGGCTTTTAAACAGTATATGAATATTTTACCAAATTATTTGGGATTAATTACACACATACTTCCCTACTCTACCAATTATATTTTCTTATATGCAAAACTATATCTTTCCAAGTAATGCAGTCATTGTAGACTGGGGCCTGCTATTTAATTATTCCAGAAAGAAGTCCTATGGATCAACTATTTCTATAAAATGTGTTTTATTTTGGTAGAGAGTCCCCAAATTTTAATTGGTTTGTGCCTCATATTTTCTTATAATTTCTCCATTAATCTAGACATTTAATGTATAACCTTTTCATTTTGGAATATACACCTTAAAACTGTACAAAGGTAGGCACAGAATGGTAGATATATTCAGAGATGTCTAAAAGGTAAAGGTAGTCTTGTTATGTCTTTACAAATCTCTGTATTTTGTAATATGAGAACATGGGGTCTCCCTTTGACATTACAACTTAAGTTAATTTCTCAGGTGAAGTTTGGACCAACTTATGTAGGCAAGTATTCTTGAAAATGTCACTTAAAACCGTTTTTTATTAATGCTTGCAACTCATCATTTATTGATAATATATGCAAGCAATGCTTGACATACTTGTTTGGGGAATCAACGTCAGAAACTCATTTTATAACTCACGTGGGGAAAAAGGCACATATGGAAGATTGAATGTATCATCTATCTTTCCCCTGAAATGAACTAAACCTTTGGAGCATATTGTACCTGAATGTCACTATATTAGCCCCCAAACCCAATCCACCTGCCCCTGTACCAAGCAGCATCTTTCCCTGACTAGCAATTTGGTATAAATATTATTGGCCAATATTTGACAATTTTATCAAAGATAACTGCTAATATCATTGTGTTTGATGTTGCTAAAGATAAATTATTAATATTCTTATGTAATTTTATTTTGAAAGATGCCTTTGAGGAAATTCCCCTTTGTTTTCAGTATCTTTATGATTCTTTTAATAAACAATGGTTTGCTTTTCTATAAATAGAACCAATGAGTTTTTATAAATGACCATGAGTCCTTCATTGAATTAAACATTAGCAAACTCAGGGTCAAATTTATGCTCCATTTATAACAGAATATAAATTATTATATATAAATTATATATTAATAAAATTGATTGTACACAAACTACATAGTACTTTTTGGCATTAAATTTATGTACAGACCACACTCCTGTTTTCATCTGGTTTTACTAAAATTACTTAAATTTTTGTCTTACCATTTATAATTAATTTAAAAGGTTATATAAATGTATTATTTATAATCTCTTAATCTCTTTTATGGAACAAAGTGGTAGTTTAAAAAACAGAGAAGGTAGTTTAGAAAAAAGAGAAGGAAAAGAGATTGTATTCATGTTACAGTCAAGTAAAGAGCTACATTAATAGAAGGACATTATTTCTTTTGGTGCAATATCGAATATTAAATAGTATTTTCAGGCAAAAATGCAGTCGCTGCCAGAACAAAAAGATTAATTCTTTCCTGTCCCTTGACTTTAGATACATTCTGAGACAGAACCACTACTTCAAGGTCTTTGCCAGCCTGTCTAGGAGGTTAGAATTCATGATTAACTCCAATAAACTTCCCCATGATAATGAACCTATGATTCACACCCCAAATAACTCGGTTTTTCTATGATGTTAAGCCATCCAAAGAACAGAAGACAAGCTCTATCTTCCAGAGTAAAGTTAGCATTTGCATACACTCAGAGAACCCAGAGACAGCAAAATCAACTAGAAAATGTGATGTATTCTCAAGGATTCCCAATAGTCAATACCAAGAGTCAGCAATCTACAGCCTGTAGGCCAAAGCCAAACTGCCCTATTTATGCACTGCCTGCAAATAAGAAAGGTCTTTAAATTGCTAAATGGTTGGGAAAAATCAAGAGAAAAATTCTTTTTTTTTAGCATTCAAAAAAAAAAATGTGAAATTTCAAATTTCAGTGTGCAAACATAAAGTTTTATTACAACACAGCCATACCCATTTGTTTACATTTTGTCTATGGCTTGCTTTTTTACTAAAACAGCAGAACTGAGGTTGCAGCAAAACCTTAAAATTGTATCTGTCTGGCCCATTAGAGATTATAGACCCCTGTTCAAGAACATGGCTTGGGACGCAGGACAAGGATTTGCTGTATTTGTCCATGGTCCCATAGGGCTTCAGGTATGTCTTCCATCAAGTTTTTTCAGATATCTGAAGAAAAGAACTTTATTTTTCTATAGTTATCTATCTATATACTCTCTTTGGGTCAAATTCTGTTCTGGCGCAGGCAAAATGCATCCTGATGCATTTGCAGATTCAAAGGCAAACTGCTCTTCTCTAGTACAATGACTATTAATTCCCAAGCTTATTCTTTCATCTCTTTCACATCTGGCCTAAATAACCACCTGATCAAAATCATATTCCTGGTGACAGAAGAGAGAACTTGCCTCTATCATACTATAAAGGAAACTTGGATGGTTTTTATGTGGGTTTTTTATTCCTTTCAAAATTTGGAAACAGGGTGATCCTTTTCAGTCCATCATGCAACGCCTTTCTCAGAGACCCAAGGAAGAGACTTGGTCCCTGTGTGACAGCCAAGCTGGCTGGAAACTGTGGTCATGTGAGAAAAAAAAGTCCAACTAGCTTTGTTCAATTATTAATTGTGCCTTCCACTGTGCACAGTAGAACTGCCATCCAGAGAAAAAAAATTGTACCTGTAATTAGCTCAACCCCACACGGACATCAAGTCCTGAAAGGGAAAAGATTCCATGCAGGGTTCCCAAATGCCTGATTACCTGTCATTTGATGACATGAGAAGGAGAAAGGAAAGAAAGATGCATGGTATGTTTTTATAAGGAGAAGAATGTTTATTATCTCTGAATTTTCTTATTTTATTTATTTATTTTTTGAATTATCACTAGACTCTTGTTTTTCTTTCTTTTCACACTTGAAGTTTGTTTTTCAGCTACATTGCAAGCATTTCTAAGATGAGAAATTAGAGGATTGGTGAACTTTTCTTATGTACAAAATCAATACACTTACCTGACTTGGACTAGAAGAAATTGATGCTTGCTGTGCTTGTCTTTCTTACACTTCTGATTTCTTAATTTTTTTCTCCTCTTCAGTTATTTTACATAGTCAAAGTGATGTGTCACATATGTGGTTATTAAATGTGACCTATTTTCTCCCTTAATTAAGTTAGACTTTCATAATCCTGTGACTCCCAGGGGGCAATTGCACCGTAACATGTATTTTCTATGGAGTGTTTGATCTCCATTCTGTGAGCAGAGCTGCTACCCTCTTCATTTAACTTTGTTTCTAAATCTTTCTCTTACATTCATGAGAAAGTCCCTTTCTCAAAGGTGCATCATGTGGTGTCAGGTTTGCTCAGGCTTACAGAACGAGTTTCTCAACATTTTGTTTCTACAGTGGTTTTTACAGCCTCAGTAGCATTCTGAGAAATCTACTGGAAAGCTCAAAAGGCATACTGAGGATTAGCCTGTTAGGCTGAGAACAACCCAGGAGGTATTGTGTAATTTTCTTGTCCAGCCATAAGCCATATTGGACATCAACAGGAGAATATAGAAATGTTACTTAAGAGATATTTTGTATTTTGATGGAGTGAGTGGAAAAACATTGTACTGGGAGAAGCCAAGAGTACTTCAAGGAATCTGAAATTCCATTTTCTCATTAGACCTTGGGTTTTTTTTTAAATTTATTTTTATTGTAAATAAATGGGATACATCTTGTTTCTCTGTACATAGAGTAAAGGCATACCATTTGTGTAATCATACATTTACATAGGGTAATGTTGTTTGATTCATTCTTGTTATTTTTTCCCTTCCCACCCACCCCTCCCACCCCTCTTTTCCCTCTATACAGTCCATCCTTCCTCCATTCTTGCCCCCTCACCCCCATTATGTGTCATCATCTGCTTATCAGTGAGATCATTCTTCCTTTGGTTTTTTGAGATTGGCTTATCTCACTTAGCATGATATTCTCCAACTTCATCCATTTGCCTGCAAATGCCATAATTTTATTATTCTTTATGGCTGAGTAATATTCCATTGTATAAATATCCCACAGTTTCTTTATCCATTCATCAATTGAAGGGCATCTAGGTTGGTTCCACAATCTGGCTATTGTGAATTGAGCAGCTATGTTTTAATCACTTGGTCTGAGATTGTTCTTTCAATTCATTTCAAGTCTGAACCCATGACTGATGGTTATCTTGAATTCAATCATGTTCTACCTTCATCTATATTATTTCCAGTTGTAGAGCTCACCCCATTTACCAGCATAATTTCTGGCTACATGGTTTTGGGAGAAATACATACTGTTAAACTGAACTCATTTATTTTAGTCAAATTTAAAACTACAAACTACAATTTCCACTTAGCATTTTAGAATCTAGGACATCATGTTAACATGGAGAACATATGATCTACTTGTTAAGTTTTAGCAAATAATTTCTATGGGGTTTTCTTGTATGAACTTTTCAGAAGGTTCTATGAATCTATCTTAGTAGCATATGAGTAAGGAAGAGTCAAACCTAGGAACTTTTCAGGTGAAGGCTATTAACCACATGGTCATAATTCAAAAGAGAACAATGATTCAACTTGTTCTATTAATTGCCTTCATTCATTTCCTTCACTTAAAATTTTTAATATTCCCATTTTCCTTTTAAAAAGAAGATGAAATTTTAAAAAGTATTGTTATGTTTTTTCCACAGTGTCTTACTTATATATTGATTTCAAATATGTCATCCATCAATGCAGAATTATATTCAAATTAATCTTGCTCTCCATACCACAAATCACCCATTTGGTTGGACTTATTTATAGAGTTCTCACTCTGTAAAAAGACACATTGAAGAGTAAGACAGACATGGTCCTTGCACAAATGGAGCTTATAGTTCAACAAGAGAGCAGAGCATTAAACTAATAATTGCATGAGTAACCCTTTAATTAGATTCATACATTATAAAGGAAAATTATAGCATTCAATAAAACCGTAAAACAGGACCATATAGCAAAATCTGCAAAGCCAGCAGAGTCTCCTGAGGGGATGTTATGCTGAGATCTCAAGAATGAATAGGACCTGGCCAAGAAAATAGGAGAAGAAAGGATATCTTAAGAATGGAAAACAGCACATACAAAGGCCTAGAATGATACTTCATTTAAGAATTTGCATGGACATCTTAATGGGAAATGGGGATTTTAGCTAGTGTTTTGTTATAGTACTTTTCATGTTTCAATCTCTTACTTTAAACACACAATTTGTTTCTATTTTTTTAATATTCCCATTATCTCTTTCCCAAAGGCAAAAAAATAGGTTAAAAAGTATGCTTTATTTCACTGTATATACTGCAATATGTAATAGTGTATATACTACATTATAGATAGATGTACATACATAAACATATATGCTGGTATACAGTTTCCCTGTGCAACAGATAGATGGATAGCAAAACTTGTGTGTATGAATATCATTTTAAAATTTTTTAGTTGTAGATGGACACAAAACCTTTATTTTACTTGTTTTCATGTGATGCTCAGGATGGAACCCAGTGGGTTGTGTATGCTAGGCAAGTGCTCTACCACTGAGCCACAATCACAGCCCTGAATATCTTAAATTTAGGTCAAACCCATATTCTTTCCCTCTACAGATGACTCCATAAAGTCCAATTAACTAAATGCAAAGTCTTTTCCAGTATCCTTATCATTAAAACAAATGAGTAATTTAGAAAATAAAGATTACAAATGCAAATGCATCATTACTGGCTTCCCCTATCCAAAACTAAAACATCCTGGAAATACAATAACCTACACTTAAAGATCTCCCTTTAAGCAGTGGAGATCTCCACAACCTGATGTGCTGTCTCTTCTTACAAAGGCTGGCAAATGCCCTAGTAATACCCTTATGCCCTATTCCTACCCTGTTCAGATGTGATTAGATCCCAAGAGTACTCTGCCCAAAGAGAAATGAATTAGCCTCAATGTGTTCCTAAGGGACTAACTTGGACTTTGGTGCTGCAGGTCATTAGATAGGGCAGAAGCAGTATCTTAATTAGAACTTTACAAATGACTGAATATAGCAGAAATACAGAGCCCACACCTAGCACTATTTTTATTTTGCCAATATTCCAAGTAGTCTGTTTTCACATATTTAAAACAGGTTTTAAAATCATAAAAGTTATCTTGAGAATTAAAAAAAGTAAGATGGCAAAGTTATTATAATTGATAGTATTGTTCATATTTATTGTAATTATTAGTTATATAGACATTAGATGCCAATATTGATCATTTTGAAGGACATTGATAATATGGTGGAAAACAAACTCAATTTCTTCTTTCTTCAGGTCTGTTCTCCATTCCAACACAACAACCAGGGGGATTTTTAAAATGCTATCATTGAGACTAGTATTAATATTTTTATTTCTTATACTGCATCACATATCAACACACTCGCCCAAGTAGTCCCTTTTTCAATGTGTCTTTCCCACAGAGATATGAGAACAACAGTGCCTTGTTAGAGATTTTCTGGTGTGGTTTGTTTATGTGTCAATCCCTCTCCTTAGGGACAGTTTTCCTAGATTCTGGCTATTAACTATAGCTCTATAGAACCTATAAGGGTAAATTACAGCTTTGTTATCTTTTTTCAAGACTGATGTTTCAGAAGAAGATTAAAAAATTTTTAAAAAAAGACCTGCAATGTTCAGAAATGAGTTATTGAATAGTAACAGAGGAGTTATACACCAGAAAGAGAAAAAAATTATATATAGGCAAGTATATAAAAAGATCAAAGTGACCATGAAATTGTTGAAATGAGAAGATATATACCTATTGAAATGTATCAAGATAAGTTCAGGCTTGATTTACAAACAAGCCACTAAAGAAGACAACATCACAGTATCCATACAGTGTTGATATGCCTTACTTCTAAACAGGAAAAAGTTGAGTTAGATAATGCAGTTCTTCTGGATTTCCCACATTTGGCTTTGGAAACTTGACTGTGGATATTAGCCTGGATCTACCCTAATATGCATTATGAGATGCCAAAGTAGATCTGATTTGGTCTTGCCAACAGGGACAGTCTCAGTTCCATGAATCAAGGTATGGTTGTTGGAAGCAGAGGGTCCAGAGGATTCATTTCAAGAGGTATTTATGGTAATGGATAAAAGTTGTCCAAACCAGAAATGTGAGCGTGATCCTAGCTTGTTTCTTTTCCTTTGCCCCAGCAGTGATTCATTTGACACATAGTTTTGATTATTTTAATAACTGCCAATCCATTTACCTGTCTTCATTGTCACTGTCATAGTGTAGGTCAGCCAATATTTTCTCTGACTTGTATTTCATTAGTTTTCTGATTGGACCCTTGCTTCTATTTCTCAATATAAAAATGATCAGGTTAATTTTCCTGCTTAATTTCTCAATTTCCCAATGCCTTTTGAATAAAGTTCAAAATACTTAGTATGGCATTAAAACTCTTATTCAACTTATTCTCCTACCCCTAAATCTCTAACCACTCAACTTTATGCAGTAGACAGATTATAATACTTACATTTTAAGAAGGTACTTTGTTCATACCTTGAAACATGATTGCCCCTTCCACATACATCATCATTTTGCCAGTATAACTTCTTGCAAGAATCGAGTCTTCTGGAAGTAACATAAAATTCATGAAATTCCATTTAAATTATTTGTCCTTTCTCTACTTTGTAAGATCTCTTCAAATGCAGAAACTATCCCTTATTTATGTGTGTATTCTCAGGACATTGTTCAGCATCTTGTAAGTGCTTAATTGAGTTAATAAAGAACTTTATAAAAATCTGAAAGTATTACTGAGGAATAACTCATGAGGAATAAATGAAATACACACTGATAAAGCAAAAGTGAATAGAAAGTATACTGCAAAAGAAAGTTGTCCTGACATGCTGATCCACATCTAACTTGCATCATTATGCACTGAGCTATGGAGATGCTCTAAAATCTTCATATTCTTTTATCTAAACCTTTGATGTTCTTTTGTCAGTCTTTTATTATCAGTAATTGTTACTTTTCTTCTCAGCAGTCTTCATATTCAGTAATTGTCTTAACTTTTTTTTTTTTTAACATTTTTAGCAATCTATTTTCCTCTTGAAAGCCAACAACTTCATTAGTTTCCATCTTAGTACCAGGTACAGAGCTAGTGCTCAAAAAATATTTCTTGGTTGAATACATAAATTATTTATTGTAATGTCTGTTAAAACTTGCTTAACTTTTAGGTTTAAAGAACAGAGTCTCCATAAACTATAATTTTGCTGTATTGTGTCATATGTCTCTAAAATACAGGACATTTTCTTTAAGACCCTCTGACATGTCTGTTGCAAGTTTTTCTATCTGGGAAAGGACTTTTTTTCTTTATATGTGTGTTGACAAAGCTGTCAACACTGTCACTCCAGTGATTGTGGGCTATAAAATGGATGTTTGGGTGGCAGTAAAAAGTTTCAAGTCCACCTGGTTTTTGCAGGAGATAACAGTGTGCAGGTTGAGTTAAATTGAAAAAAAGAAATGTTCATTGTAGAGCTGTTTATAAAGTCTCCTATGCATCTTTATGAAACATCTTTTCTGGTGGTAGCCACCTATGAAGGAATTGGCATGTCCACTATTAGACAGTCCACTGGATTTCCAAATCTGGCTAATCATCAGATTTATCCAGAGTAGAGGCAAATTTTAAAACATACAGATTCCTTGCTCACACCACACTAAATCATCTCTTTTGGTGAAATCAAGTTTCTTATAGGAGTAAATCCTCCCTATTAATTCAACAACCAGCCAAGAGAGCAGAATAATGACTGTAAGCACAGGAAAAAATGGTTAAAGAACTTGAATGTACTGGGAAATTATCTGGAGGATCTTATTAAAATGTGATCAGAGTTAGTAGATCTGAGGTGGGGCCTGCCATTCTGCTTTCATAGCAAGCACTCAGGTCATGGGAGTACTGCTGGTCCATGGAACACAGTTTGAGCATCATTCAAGATCCTCTGGACAAAATAAGTTGTGAGATATTGAAATGTATAAATATCCTAGCAGAAGGAACAACTAAGTATGTATGACAATGTATGTAACATTCACCAAGTGTTGTTTTAATTTTTTAATTTTACTTTCTCTTTTACAACTGATAGATTGGGAAGTAGCCCAGAGGAAAATGAAAAGAAAATGGTTTTGAGAAACAATTCTTCCTTCCTGTTCAGGTTAGACTCTGACCATCAAAATTGTCATCACCTAAGAACTTATAGACAAAAGAATATGGGGCCCAGCATGAAGTCACTAGATCAGAATCTGCACTCTGTGAATATACCCAGGTGGTATGTATGCAAGATGAAATTTGAAAAGCCCTGGGACAGTGGGAAAGGATCTTGTGTTGAGAGAAAGCCATTTTCCTTAGCTTTTGAAGTGTAGAAATTGAAGACATTTCCCACTTTTCTATCAAGGAGTAATCTTAAACTTCATTCCTTCACTCCAAATACATACATACCTCCTAGGAAAAGAGAAAAGGCAATGCTGTAGAAGTGGGGGTTGGGTACTGTACTGTGCCGTTGAATATTTATCACCAAAGAAGAGAACATCTAATGCTTTACCTGCTTCATCACATGCTGCTGCTAAATATTTCAGGAAAAATTTAGCCTACTGGATGAAAAGATGCAGTCTGAATGACAGTAGCCACTTTTCTCATCATCTTTTATAATAGCTTTATCTGCAAAATGTAGACAATAATATGTGGCTTGCCTGCCTAGTGCTGGTGCTTTGAGGGATCAAATGAGATAATGAATATGAAAATAGTTTGAAAAGTATAAAATTTTCTAGAAATGTAAAGGGTTGAGAGGAAGACTGATTTGAAGGGAGAAAGAATGCAGAATTGGGGATAAGAAAGCCTGGGTTTGAGTCCCTGCTCTCCATACTATACTGTTTTTTTGCGAGGCGGTGGGGGATGGACTCTTTGAACTCTCTACATTTCATCTGTAAAGTACAAATAATGGAATGACTGCTCACCTACCAATACCTATGTTGCCTCAAGTGAGATAAGGTATAATAAAATGATTATAAACAAGTAAGTATATTCAACTGCTATTTGTTCTTACTATTGTCTTAGATTTCACAAAGCAAAATGTAGACCTAAATGCTTGACCAAATAAGGAATAAAACTAGTGTCTTTTTTTTTTTTTTTTGGCCATTATTTTAAATTTATTTAATTATTTATTTGTTTATTTTTTATTATTTTTTAAACAAGTGGGATACATGTTGTTTCTCTATTTGTACATGGAGTCAAGGAAAACCATTTGTGTAATCATAAATTTACATAGGGCAATGTTGTTTGATTCATTCTGTTATTTTTTTCCCTTCAACCTCACCCCTCCCACCCCTTTTTTCCCGCTATACAGTCCTTCCTTCCTCCATTCTTACCACCCTCCTTATCCCTAACCCTAAACCTAACCCTAACCCTAATACTAACCCGTCCTACCCCCATTATATGTCCTCATCCGCTTAACAACGAGATTACTCAACCTTTATTTTTTTGAGATTGGCTTACCTCACTTAGCATGATATTCTCCAACTTCATCCATTTGCCTGAAAATGCCATAATTTTATCATTCTTCATGGCGGAGTAATATTCCATTGTATATATATGTCACAGTTTCTTTATCCATTCATTAACTGAAGGGCATCTAGTTTGGTTCCACAATCTGGCTATGATGAATTGAGCAGCTATGAACATTGATGTGGCTGTATCTCTGTAGTATGCTGATTTTAAGTCCTTTGGGTATAGGCCAAGGAGTGGGATAGATGGGTCAAATGGTGGTTCCATTCCAAGCTTTCTGAGGAATCTCCATACTGATTTCCAGGGTGGCTGCACTAATTTGCAACCCCACCAGCAATGTATGAGTGTACCTTTTTCCCCACATCCTCGCCAACACCTATTGTTGCTTCTGTTCTTGACAATCACCATTCTAATTAGGGTGAGATGAAATCTTAGGGTAGTTTTGATTTGCATTTCTCTTATTACTAGAGATGTTGAACATTTTTTCATATATCTGTTGATTGCTTGTAAATCTTCTTCTGTGAAGTGTCTGTTCATTTCCTTAGCCCATTTGTTGACTGGGTTATTTGTATTCTTAGTGTATAGTTTTTTGAGTTCTTTATAGATTCTGGAAATTAGTGCTCTATCTGAAGTATGAATGGCAAAGATATTCTCCCACTCTGTAGGCTCTCTCTTCACGTTACTGATAGTTTCCTTTGCTGAGAAAAAGCTTTTAAGTTTGACTCTATCCCAGTGGTTGATTCTAGCTTTTATTTCGTGTGCTATGATAGTCCTGTTAAGGAAGTCTGATCCTAAGCCAACAAGTTGAAGGTTTGGACCTACTTTTTCTTCTATAAGATGCAGGGTCTCTGGTCAGATTCCGAAGTCCTTGATCCATTTTGAGTTGAGTTTTGTGCAGGGTGAGAGATAGGGGTTTACTTTCATTCTGTTGCATATGGATTTCCAGTTTTCCCAGCACCATTTGTTGAAGAGGCTATCTTTTCTCCATTGCATATTTTTGGCACCTTTGTCTAGTATAAGAAAATTGTATTTATTTGGGTTTGTGTCCATGTCCTCTATTCTGTACCATTGATCTACCTGTCCATTTTGGTACCAATACCATGCAGTTTTTGTTACTATTGCTTTGTAATAGAGTTGAAGATCTGATATTGCGATATCCCCTGCTTCGCTCTTTCTACTGAGGATTGCTTCAGATATTCTGGGTTTTTTATTCTTCCAGAAGAATTTCATAATTGCTTGCTCTATTTCTGTAAGGTACATCATTGGGATTTTAATTGGAATTGCATTGACTCTGTATAGCACTTTAGGTAATATGGCCATTTTGACAATATTAATTCTGCCTATCCAAGAACATGGGAGATCTTTCCATCTTCTAAGGTTTCCTTTAATTTCTTTCTTTAGTGTTGTGTAGTTCTCTTTGTAGAGGTCTTTCACATCTTTTGTGAGATTGATTCCCAAGTATTTTATTTTTTTTTTGAGGCTACTGTGAATGGGGTAGTTTTCCTAACTTCTCTTTCTGAAGATTCATCACTTATGTATAAAAATGCATTTGATTTATGAGGATTGATCTTGTAACCTGCTACTTTACTGAATTCACTTATGAGTTCTAAGAGTTTTCTGGTGGAATTTCCAGGTTCCTATAAATATATAATCATGTCATCAGCGAACAGAGATAGGCTGAGTTCTTCCTTTCCAATATGTTTCTCTTTAATTTCTTTGGTTTGTCTAATTGCTCTGGCTAGAGTCTCAAGAATGATGTTGAATAGAAGTGGTGAAAGAGGGCATCCCTGCCTTGTTCCAGTTTTTAGGGGGAATGCTTTCAGGTTTCACCATTTAGAATGATACTGGCCCTGGGCTTAGTGTAGATGGCCTTTACAATGTTAAGGAATGTTCCCACTACCCCATTTTTCTCTAGTGTTTTGAGCATGAAGGGATGCTGTATTTGATCGAATGCTTTTTCTGTATCTATTGAAATAATCATGTGATTCTTAACTTTTAGTCTGTTGATATGGTGAATGACATTTATTGATTTCCAGATGTTGAACCAACCTTGCATCCCTGGGATAAAACCCACTTGATCGTGGTGTACTATCTTTTTAATATATTTTTGTATGTGATTTGCCAAAATTTTGTTGAGAATTTTTGCGTCGATGTTCATTAAGGATATTGGTCTGAAATTTTCTTTCCTTGATGTGTCTCTATCTGGTTTAGGTATCAGAGTGATATTGGCTTCATAGAATGAGTATGGGAGGGTTCCCTCCTCTTCTATTTCATGGAACACTTTGAGGAGTATTGGAATGAGCTCTTCTTTAAAGGTTTTGTAGAACTCGGCTGAGAACCCATCTGATCCCAGACTTTTCTTTGTTGGTAGGCTTTTGATGACCTCTTCTATTTCATTGCTTGAAATTGAGTGATTTAAGTTGTGTATGTCCTCCTCGTTCAGTTTAGGTAATTCATATGTCTCTAGAAACTTGTTGATGTCTTTGAGGGGTTCTGTTTTGTTGGAGTATAGATTTTCAAAATAGCTTCTAATTATGTTTTGTATTTCACTCGTGTCTGTTGTGATATTTCCTTGTTCATTCCGAATTTTAGTAATTTGAGTTTTCTCCCTCTTTCTCTTTGGTAGTGTGGCTAAGGGTTTATCAATTTTGTTTATTTTTTCAAAGAACCAACTATTTATTTTGTTAATTTTTCCGATTGTCTTTTGTTTCAATTTCGTTGATTTCAGCTCTGATTTTAACTATTTCCTGTCTTCTACCTCTTTTGGTGTTGGTCTGCTCTTCTTTTTCTAGGGCTTTGAACTGTAGTGTTAAGTCATTTATTTGTTGGTTTCTACTTCTTTTGTTGAATGCGCCCCATGAAATAAATCTTCCTCTAAGTACTGCTTTCTTAGTGTCCCAGAGATTTTGATATGATGTGTCTTTGTTCTTGTTTACTTCTAAGAATTTTTTTATTTCCCACCTGATGTCTTCTGTTATCCATTCATCATATAATATTGTATTATTTAATCTCCAGGTATTGGAGCAGTTTCTGTTTTTTATTCTGGCATTTATTTCTAATTTCAATCCATTATGATCTCACAGAGTACTAGGTAATATCTCTATCTTCTTGTATTTGCTAACAGTAGCTTTGTGGCACAAAACATGGTCTATTTTAGAGAAGGATCCATGTGCTGCTGAGAAGAAAGTGTATTCGTTCTTTGTTGGATGATATATTCTATATAAGTTGGTTAAGTCTAAATTGTGGATTATGTTATTAAGATCTATGGTTTCTTTATTCAATTTTTGTTTGGAAGATCTATCCAGCAGTGAGAGAGGTGTGTTAAAATCGCCTAGTATTATTGTGTTGTGGTCTATTTGATTTCTGGAATTGAGAAGGATTTGTTTGACGTACATGGATGAGCCTATGTTCGGGGCATAGATATTTATGATTGTTATGTCTTGCTGATTTATGCTTCCCTTAAGCAGTATGTTATGTCCTTCTTTATCCCTTCTGACTAGTTTTGGCTTGAAGTCCACATTATCTGAAATGAGGATGGATACTCCAGCTTTTTTGCTGTGTCCATGTGCATGGTATGTTTTTTCCCATCCTTTCACCTTTAGTCTATGTGTATCTCTTTCTATGAGATGAGTCTCTTGCAGGCAGCATATTGTTGGATGTTTCTTTTTAATCCAATCTGCCAGTCTATGTCTTTTGATTGATGAGTTCAGGCCATTAACATTCAGGGTTATTATTGTGATATGATTTGTATTCCCAGTTATTTGACTCATTTTTGTTTTTTGACATGATTTGGTTTCTCCTTCATTTGGCTATTCCTTTAGGCTAGTTCCTCCTGTTGCTGATTTGCATCGTTGTTTTTCCTCTCTTCCTCATGGAATATTTTGCTGAGAATGTTCTGTAATGCCGGCTTTCTTTTTGTAAATTCCTTTAGCTTTTGTTTATCATGAAAGTATCTTATTTCATCGTCAAATTGGATAGTAAGTTTTGCTGGGTATAAGATTCTTGGTTGGCATTCATTTTCTTTCAGGGCTTGGTAAATGTTGTTCCAGGCCCTTCTATCTTTTAGGGTCTGGTCTGAAAAATCTGCTGATATTCTTATTGGTTTCCCCTTGAATGTAATTTGATTATTTTCTCTCGCGGCCTTTAAAATTCTGTCTTTATTTTGTATGTTAGGTATTTTCATAATAATGTGCCTTGGTGTGGGTCTGTTGTAATTTTGTATATTTGGAGTCCTATAAGCCTCTTGTACTTGGTTTTCCATTCATTCTTCAGATTTGGGAAATTTTCTGATATTATTTCATTGAACAGATTGTTCATTCCTTTGGTTTGTTTCTCTAAACCTTCCTCAATCCCAGTAATTCTTAAATTTGGCCTTTTCCTGATATCCCATAGTTCTTGGAGATTCTGTTCATGATTTCTTACCATCTTCTCTGTTTGGTCAACTTTGTTTTCAAGGTTAAATATTTTGTCTTCAATATCTGAGGTTCTGTTCCAGTGTTCTATCCTATTGGTTATGCTTTCTATGGAGTTTTTAACTTGGTTTATTGTTTCCTTCATTTCAAGGATTTCTGTTTGGTTTTTTTCAGTATCTCTAATTCTATTGAAATGATCTCTTGCTTCCCGTATTTGCTCTTTTAACTGTTGATTGGTGCGATCCTTTAATGCCTGCATTTGCTCTCTGATCTCCTCCTTCAATGCCTGCATTTGCTCTTTCATCTCCTCGTTTGCTTCCCTCATTGTTTTAATTATGTACATTTTGAACTCCCTTTCTGACATTTCTTCTGCTGTGCTATTGTTCGGTTTTATTGATATAGTATCTAGGTTTGTTTGGGACATTTTCTTCCATTGTTTTCTCATATTGGTCAGATGTCAGTGGGACTCTGTGATATTGCAGATTTGCTCTATTGGCTTATAGTGTCCCTGTAAATTTCCAGTGTATCACCTCCCAGCCTTCAGTAGCCTGAAGTCTTGGAGTAACTTGATAATGCAGTGCTTCCAAAGAAAGCTGTCCCTAGCCCGCTACTGGTTCCAGGGCTTGGAGCTGGCTCTGTGTGGAAAGGCTCTCACTGGGGGGCCTGCTCTGAGAAGCTGGCCGTGTGGGAGGAGCCCACCGCCAGAGTGCACAGGGCTGCCTGGGGAAGACTCTAGCTTCCTTGCCCTACTCTGATAAGCTGCCCGAATCCAGGCCTGCTGCCCAGGCCCAGCTTCACCAGGTGGGGGAGACTCACCCTGTGGCTCTATTTTAGTCCGAGTCTCTCAATGCCTCCCCTTCTTGAATCCTGGGTTCTGGAGCAACTGGAGATGCAGTCACCCTCTAGTCCACCATCTTGGATCACCCAGTGGAAAAAGCCTGAGGCTGGAGGGGGCAAGGCCGCCTGGAGAGGTCTCTGGCTGCCCTGCGCCCCCAGAGGCTGTATGAGGGTCGGAGCTCTCCGCTGGCCTGGGGACTTGTGGTTGGCTCTGTGTAGAAAGGCTCTTACTGGGCGGTCTGTTCCGAGAAGCTAGCCTAGAAAGGTGCTTCCCACTGGAGGGAGCTGGGCTGCTTGGGGAAGTCCCTGGCTGCCCGGTCCTGGTCCCTGAAGCAACCCGCAGGCCAGAGCTCGCTGCGCTGGCTCAGGGACTTGGAGCTGGTTCTGTGCAGAAAGGCACTCACTGGGGGGCCTGCTCCAAGAAGCTGGAGAAGCTTTCCGTGTGGAAGAAGCCCACCGCTGGAGTGCGCAGGGCTGCCTGGGGAAGACTCTAGCTGCCCTGCACTATTCTGATGAGCCGCCCGAATCAAAACTAGTCTCTTAATAGTCCGCAACAGTAGATCTTGGAGAGTGGTCCACAAACCAGCAGCATCGCATCACCTAGGAACTTGTTAGAAAGGCAAGTTATCAGACCCCACACCAGACTTCACTTAAATCAAGAACTCTGGGCATGGAGCCCAACTGTTTGTAGTTTTTAACAAGCTCTCCAGGTGACTTTGATGCACAATCAACCTAGAGAACCTTCGCACTAAAGAAAATGTGTCTTTCTGAGATAGTGAGGGCTGTGTACTGTTTCTACTAAGCATGAGTGTAAGAATAATTGGGATTCTTTCACTTTCAAAGACCTGGTGTCTCTGTGAGTGTGTGTGTGTGTATAAAATGATTTGATATAAAATGTGCTATCACATTTCTTCAATTAGAATTTCTATCACTTTAGATGAAGAGGTTTGGAAGTAACAACTACACAGAAATTCCCACTTTGTCTTTTTCTATCTACATTCTAATGATGTTTGAGGCTAACATATCACTTAAAATGTGCACACATTTCTGAAATTCTCATCATTCTCTTGGCATATTCATTTGCAAGTCTCCCAGTACACTAAGGCTGCAATTCATCCTAATAAAACAGAGAAACCTCAATAGGTGATTCAAATAGGGTCATACTGCTCACAAAAGACATGCCAATAAAATCACCCCATGTCACTTAAGAAACTTTGTGAGAAATAGACTACTTTGCAAAAAGGAAAACAAAAAATGCCTTGTCATTTCCTTTATGTGTCATTTACATTCATTTTATGAATCAAATTAGGTATTTTTCTCAGGTTGGTCAACAATTCAAAAGCACAGGAGACTCTGTGAAGTCACACAATTGCTAAATTGTGACTGTCTGCTGTTGACTGAAGTGTTAAAATCTGATGAAGGGAAGAAGAAAAATACTTTAATAATTCAGCTGGCAAATATCAATGCAAATAAGATCTAATTCTTCAAGGTATTCCAGTAATAAAAACTGAAATGTCAGTCTTTGAGTGACATCGGTCATTTTTTTTGTATGATTTTTTTTTTGGCCTGGTCACTGAGGCTTTGTGCTGTTTTGGCTGTGGAAGACAGATCCAGATCAGAGCATGAGGGATTTGAGAGGTGAATGGGAAACAGGCACAGCAACTTAGTTAAGAGAGCAATCTAAGAGACATTTTATATTCACAAGAATTCCACTCTCCTCTCCTCTCACAAAAAACCCATGGGAAACGGTTTGAAATTGCAACAGATCATGTATTCCAGAATTTTATCATAAAACAAAAATCATTTCAATGATAGCATGGAATCGAAGACTTAGTTGCCCATCACTGGGTATCACTTGCTGTGGACATAGAAGTATGCAGTAGGTGATTATTTAGGTAGTTCTACAATTTAGGCAGGCTTTCTTTTGGAGTCATCTAAGAAAAGATGGATGAATTACCAGCAGAGATAGATTTATTTTCTAATAAAGTATTTAATTGTGGTAACTACATTTATTGCACATGAAATGAACTCTATAAGCCCACCTATTTAAAATAATTGAATAAGCCTACTTCTTTATTAAAAAAAAAAGTCACTATAGGATATTGTTAACTGGAGTTACCATAATAAAATACAATAAACCGGGGGTTTAAACTATAGACATTTATATCCCCACAGTTCTGGAGGCTGGAAGTCCATGATCAGTGTACCAGTATGGTCAAGTCCTTGGGAGAGTCCTCTTCCTGGCTTGTAACTGACTAACATTTCCCTGGATGTTCCCATTACTTCTTCTTTACATTTGTGGAGACAGTAAGCAAATTATCTGGCATCCCTTCTTAAAATGGAATTGATCCCTCCATGAGGGTCTCATCCTCATGATCACATCTAATCATAATTGCCTCCCAAAGTTCCCACCATGAATTCCATTATACTGTAGATCAGGGATTCTATATACAGATTTTAGGGGACACAGTTCAGTCCATAGCTTATATCTATTCTCACAGTTCTGACTACTTGAATTCCTGGCTCATCTGTTTTTCTTTGAGCTCTGTGGTCACGGAGTTTCCCTGTTGTCTTTATGTATTTATTTATTTATTTTTGAGGACTAGGTACAGTCTACAGTTAAATTTTCTCTAAAATGCAGAATATGCAGTCTTAATCCAGAAACCAAATGGAAATGGCACTCTATTGCTTGATGCCTTCCTCAATTCCTGATGCCTTGTCAGTAGAGCCAATCCTGAATGTCTCCTCTTTACTGCCAAAGAACCAATAGAAGACCAAAAGCACATGCCATTGAGTTATTCCTGTAACACACCAAGGCCAGGCTGAAAGGAAAATTTGCTTTACGCATGTCTGAGTAGCTGTAACTCTCTATATCCTTGGCAGTTCTGTTACTGATTATTGCTAGAGGAGATAATTCCCCCAGGAACATTTAAGTATTCTAAGCTCTCCACAGCAGGCTGACTCAGCTGCTGCATGTCAGAGTGGATCAGGGGCTCTGCTGAGCCAGTGTGCAATGTTGCTAAGCCTTTGAGAATGTATGTGAATCTTCACTCAGCTGTGTTCCTTGTCAAAGGTGTGGCTCTGCCAAGGAAATGTTTGGCAGCAGGGATAACCCATAATTTTATCTCTCCTGCTGTGTAGGAGTGGGAGACTAGTGACTGGGGAGGAATGAAGAGTTGCTACTGTGGCCAGCCTGTAAATGCTGCATCTTGCTTTTGATCTGATCTTCCTTAGGACAGAGGCTAAGAGGTATTTTAGCAGATCCAGAAAATCCATTCTTGATCTTAGCCTCCTAAGGTGGTTCATTTCTGAGTTTCAAACAGATTCTCAATAACCATAGAAACAATAATGAGGAGCCAGTTCCCTTTCTTTCGGGCTTCTTTCTTCCATGAGAGACTTCCAGAAGATTTTGACAAATCCAAATGGTTATTTAGTTCTTTTCTCACTCTGGTATCTATTATCACCAGTATGTTACTCTTGTTGTTGTTGTTGTTATTACTATTACTACTACTACAACTACCACCAACACTAGAAATAACTTCATTCATTTGTCAAAGATGGAATGCCCTATGTCATGCCAGTAATGTGCAAGTTTCTCAGCATTAATCATTACTGATTTTTGTAGGAACTACAGGTCACTCACCCCTGAGTGATTCCTTGAATTTTCAGGACCTATTCCCAGCCCAAGCTTGTAGAGCTATAGGAAACCCAATATGAATCCACTTATCAGGACCAGACAGCATTGCCAAGGGAATTTCCAGAGTTTAATTCCTTGTCCAGTTACTAGTAGGGACTCTGTATGCTCTTGTCTTCTTTTTTGACCTTTTATAAGAAATCAAACATGCAACAAGTGGCACAAAGAGATCATACACACAAATGCACACACTCACACACACACATATTTGCTTATTGGTTATTGATACGAATTTGAACTTGATATTTTTATAACCAATTTCAATTAAACTATTTTGCTTATGTAGTTGTAATGATGAGCATTAAATTATGATGAAATATTAACTGTTAACTGTTATTTTTTTCTAATTTTTTACCCTCAGAGCATTGGAAGTTTTCATTTCATTCCTGAAGTGGAAAAGAAACCATTCAGGATCACATTGTATGTTATATTGAAACCTTGCATGCCAACTGGACTTTTTAGAGTTTTTTAAAATAAACACTGTAATGCCTCATGATTTCTCAGTTTATATCATGAGAAATGGCATTCCTGAGACCTAATTGTAGTCAGGAATCACAGTTTTCTTTAATATTGTTTGTCAAACTGTTTTGATAGCTGTATCATCAAAATAATGTCTGTATATTTGTTTCCTAGAACTGTCACAGCTAATTATCACAAGCTTGGTGACTTAAACAATACAAATGTGTTATCTCACTATTCTGGAGGTCAGAAGTTCAAAATCAAGGAGTTGCTGGGACTCTCGGACAATTCTGGGGAGCACCTTCCCTTCCCTCTTCCAATGCCTGGCTTTCCTTAGCTGTTGCACCTGATCTCCTGTCTGCCTGTCTTCACATGGACTTCTCTTTTGTGTCTCAAATCTCCTTTTCTTTCTTTAATAATTATTATAGTCATTAGATTTAGGGTCCATCTTGAGATTCTTTAATTAATGACCTTTGCCAAAACGCTTTTTCCAAATGAGATGATGTTCACTGGCACTAGAGGTAAGGAATTGGGCATCTCATTTTGAGGACTACTATTGAACCTACTAAAATATGCTTTGCAGAAAAAGAAGTTGGAGTATAACAAGATTTGAGTGGAACAAACCCAAATGACTTTTAAAAGGCAAAGTTGGGGGAGTCACAATGATTGTTATTAGTAAAGTCAAATGTAACTAAATCTTGCCTTTCTATTCAAATAGTCTGTGAAGAAGAGATTTTATGTGTTATATAGTTTTCTGAGTTTACCTATAAAGACAAAGTTCTTCTTTAGGTAAATACAGAGGAAATATACATTATAGCTAAGAGGATACAATTAGGAAGTAAGCTAACTTGGGTTTGAGTTTTAGCTATGATTTGCTAACTGTATAACCATGGTTAGGTGACTTCCTTCAGCCAAATAATGACCTATAAAATGGAGGACTGAATAGGACCTTCTCATTACTCTTGTAAAAATTAAAGAGATAATGTTGATGAAGCACTTTTGATAGCACCTGACTGTTCAACTCTCAATAAAGATAGTTTCTATTATTCAGCCCAGTGTTTGAGTTGTGGGGACTTGTTTCTATGTCTTAACCAGGCTTGAAAACAGTGGAATCACCAGGCATGGTGGTGCACACCTCTAATCTCAGTAGCTCAGGAGGTTGAGACAGGAGGACTACAAGTTCAAAGTCAGCCTCAGCAATTTAGTGAGGCCTTAAGCAACTTAGTGAGACCTTGTCTCAAAATGAAAAATTTAAAAGGGGGCAGGGGCTGGGGATGTGACCCAGTGGTTAAGCGTACCTGGATTCTATCTCCAGTATGAAAAAAGATTACAAAAAATGTTGGAATTATGGATCTTGTTCCTTCAAACATTGCTTATAAAACATCTGTCAGTTGTCTTATAAAAGTTCTAAAGGTTTTGCAAATAGCAAGACTTATTAAGCACCCAAATATGAGGTAAAAGAGAAATTTCCAATATAATTCAGAGGCAAGCAGCCAAAGTGAACTGAGGGTAAAAGGTGAGTAGAGAGGACATTTGTCTATGGCTGAGAAACAGAAGCCCAGGTTGTTTGACCTGTTAGTACTTTCTTCCTGTCTGAACATTTTGTCCACAGAGCTAAAACCTACCGGATCCCTTAGCTAGTCTCTTTCTCATAACCTTAATCTTGACTTTCTCATATTCTCTGAGTGCACTGGGATGTTTTGTTCCAAGGGATGCTCTCCCGCTCCTCTTGCAAAGTGTAGAGAGATGCAGAGGTGCACATTGCTGCTAGGAAAGCGGCCAAATCTGCATACTCAAAGGCCTGTCAGATGGCATCCAGTGTTTCATTCAGCCTGGCTTTCTGCCTCCTCATTTCTCCTGCCCAGTCTCCACTTGTGCTCTCTACTGTCTAGCACCAGGAAAATCTTCTCCATCTTTCATGTTTTAACTCCAAATTCTTCCAATCTTTCAGTCAAAGCTTTGAGAAAGAGAAGTTTGAGCAACTTCTTCTTCAGACACAAGTGCTGGAAGGCCCCTTCATTGCAGTAGGTGCTTGTGAGGTTTGCCTCTTTCCTGCTGGCTTTGACCAGGGGCAAGACCAGAATCTGCCAGACACTAGTAAAATGTCTTATGAGCTTTATTCCATTAACTGCAGCTAATCTCATGAGACAGAATAACAAGGCCCCTAAAATGTCAACATTCTAATCTCCAAAACCTGTGAATGCATTACCTTACATAGCACAATGAATTGTGTAGATGTGATCAAGATCTGTAGTAAAGGAGATTATTCTAGATTATTTGGATAGGCCCATTGTAATCACAAGGGTTCATGTAATTAGTTCATGTAATTAGTGAGAGAGATTTGGAGATTCTACACTGGTGGCATGAATGCAGAGGAGGTGGCCACAAGCCAAGGACTGCAGACTGCTAAAAGTTGGACAAGATATAAGAAAACAGATTCTCCTCTAAAGCCTCCAAAATTATCTCAGCTGCACTGACACTTTTATTTTTGTTCTGGGAGATCTGTTCTGCCTGCTCACCTCCAGAATTATAAAATGATAAACTTGTATTGTTTTAAACCACCACTAAACTGTGGTATTTTTGTTATAGGAGCAACAGAAAACTAATACAGGAAATTACCCCTCAGAGTTGTTCACAGCCAAAAGTGGTATCAAATTGGCTTGAGCTTTGGGGAGGAAACAAAAGGATACTGAACATAATGTCCATATTATATTACTTGTCTGGCATAATGAGAAACATAGGGAATTGAGGTGCTCTGATCAATGATGTCAGCAAATATTTCGTTACTTGTGACTAATATTCAAAGAATTGTGTTATTATAAATTGTAGTGAAAAAATATACCAAAGGAAGCTTTTATTTTTTTTTAATGATCCACAAGTCACTGCAGGAACTTGCACTGCCTCAGGGTAATCATTGTGAACATCAATTATAATTGTATCATTGAAGCACAGAAGTAGCACTAGTAGTAATATTTCTAGGTGATGAACACTAGATAAACCACCACTTACTAAGATATAGTGCCTACACCATGTCTATTAAATTATAATTTTGGGGAAAATGTTGTAATTTAAGATAACTGTTTCAACATTTAAACTTAATCATTTCAGGTATTGTCTTGAAAGTTCATGGGGAGAGAGACAGGGTAAGAGATAAAAGGAGGTCTCGTGGTTTTTATTATGTGAGGCTCTTGAAACTCTGGCATGAGAACTCAGCAACCGTGTTTTTTTTTTAGTCTCATTTGGCAAGTTTGGGGATGTCCTTAACTTCAGTGTTACGAATCTGCAAAATGATAGATTATTTTTCTTACCAATGTTTGAAAAAGAAAAGTAAGTTACTTGAGGGATGAGGCAATATTGTTTTTCCCTCCACTCCTTTCATCCTTACATTGTAACTGACTGTACTTCACAGACTAGAACAGCTCCAGAACCGGGTCTGCAGCAAGCACCCAGTGAATAAATAAGTGAATGTGAGCTCTTCACCTGACAGAAGCTTACAGTGCAGCAGTACCAGGTCAACAGTGTGTCCTCCCACAGGTTGCTTTGCTTAACCACCAGCTGCATGATGGAGAGACCATCAGCCTTTGAAGAGGCATGGTTCTTGTGCATCGTGACTCCAGAGTCACACAACTGGGAGTGGGAAACTGACTCCATCATACTCTCTCTGGGCATTATAACAAAATTATTTAATCTTCACAGAGTTTCAGTTTCTCATCTATAAAATAAGTAAATAAATACAACAGGAAAGAAGAGCTCCCATCTTATCAAGTGGTTGTGACCATGCAGTGAGATAGTCCCCATGATGTACTTTAGCAACGGGCCTGAGACATATCAAGGATTCATAGATGTTGCCATTATTAGCTGACAGAGAAGGGAAATGAAGACCTGAGGCATAAAGTGACTTAGCCAAAGTCCCTAATACCAGAAGGGGAAATCGGGCTCAAATCCTGATCTCTTCCCTCTATCACGTAAAAACCTGAGTTCAGAATCTATAATTCTACCTTTTCTTTTTTCATTGTTGTTTACACACAAACACACCTGTACTGCTGCCTGGCTTTGGTTGCTGGGGAGAAGCACTGGGGAACTCCACATGTTCCTGTCAGGAACCTGCTAATGGCAGATGACAGCTGTGCTGTGACAGAAGCTGTGTGCTTCAGGGGCCAGTCCCCTACAGAGAGGAGCAGTTTCGCATCAGCCCTAAAAAGGCATTCAGCTTTATCCTCCTTCCGTATGAGCCTGTGGCAGTCTCCCTGCCCACCAACCACTGCGCTCATGCAGCAGTTGGTTTATCTGCCCTTTATAAACCCACTAACCTCCAGGAAACTGGAAAAACCTTTTGGCAGAAGTGGTTCACCAAATCACTCCCAGGCTTCTAAGAAGACAGGGCTGCCCTGGCATTTCCAAGGCTTAGAGAGAGAGATTGGTGTCTTGTCAAATTAAAGGCAGCCTTGAGGATTTGAATCACTTTGCTTATCCTTCTTTCCCCTCAAGCTCATCTTCCAAACCAGCCTCTCTAATTTACGATATGATGGGTCCCACATATTGGGATAAGCACAGTATATTAGCTCTGCAGGAGCTGCCAAAAGGACAGTAGCTATTTTGTGCTTTAGATTTTGAGGTGAAGAGAATTTGACAAATGGTTCACGTCCCTGGGGATGAGAAAGTAACAAGTCTGGGACAGCCAAAGAAGAGGATGATCAAAGCAAGGGGGACACAGACTGACACCCGATTTCCCCAAATCTCTGTATATAAAAGGGGGAAATTGTTCAAGTTGCAAATCCTGCTGCTTGTGATCTGGAAGATTCCTGTCACTGAATATGCAGCTGAGCATCCCTCTGAGCAGGGGATGATCTCAAAGCCGCATCATCATTTCCCACACCCCAATCCTAGCATCACTTTTCAAGGGATTTGTTTTGTATTTTCAATGTTAACACACTGAGCTGGGAAAAGAGGCCAGCCCTATAAGCAGCAGCAACACAGCTTGGTAATTGGTTTTTAAATGCTCTTTTGCTTTAAATTGATACCATGGTTCTTTTACTCTTCTTCCCTGGAGGAATGTCAATCTTTTATTTTTTGAAGGGTGACTTTTTCTTATCCTATGAGAATTCAGGGACAAGCTTACAATTCCTAGCTCTCTAATTAAGGACTCTAAGAGGAAATATATGTTATCCTACCAGACAGCTACTGGAAAGGATACTGAACCAGGAGATGGAAGAATTGGGTCTCTGGTTCTGACTCTGACTGATTTATCTGTATGACCTTGGACAGCTCCCTCTTCCGCTCAAGGTACTTGTTTATGAATAATGTGGATAACTTAATCTAGACATGTGTTTCTTAAACTTTTCTATGCACAGCAGTCACCTGAAGTCTTAATAAAATTCAGATTCTGATTCAGCTCCTCTGGGGTGTCTGGGATGGTGCACCTAAGCTCTCAGGTGATGACAAGGCTGCTGGTCTCATGAATCATGATATGAACCTCCAGGATCAAGAATGTAGTTTCTCTAAGTGTAGTCTAGTGACCACCATGTCTTTCCAGGGTTCCTTCCCTTCCCTTTCCTGAATCCCACATATTCTCACCATCTTTTCTGTTAAGCAATATTTCAACCCCATAATCTCTCTTGGACTACTGCAGCAGTCCACCAACTCTTATCCCTTCTTCCACTTTCCATGCCCTCTGTTTCCCTTCTAGTCACTTGAATATACTTTTAAAAATATAAAGTAGGTCATATCACTCCCTCAGACCAAATTAATGCCTCCAATGCCTTCCAGAATCCCAAGGAAAACAATCCAGGGATTATCCTGGCCCTACATGATTTAGCCACTTTGTATCCTGCCTGTCACCTATCATTCTCCCTCCCCCTCTGTGCCCTAATGAAATGGTTCACAGCTAAGTATGGCTTTGCTGCTCAGGGAACACTTGCTACCAGCTGGAGACATTTTCTCTTATTACAACTGGGAGGATATAACCAATACATTGTGAGTTGAGGCTAGGGATACTGCTGAAATCCTGCAATGCACGGAAAACCCCATCCTACAAAGAGTTATTTAGCCCAAAATGTCAATAGTTCCACTGTTGAGAAACCCTACTCTAGCTGCACTCCATTACTTTGTGTTGCTGAAGGTTACCAAGTTCCTTCCTACCTCAGGGCCTTTGCTCTTGCTATGACTTCTGTGCCTGCTACACTGTGTCTCACAAGCTTAAAACAAAAAGATGTCTACACACACACACACACACACACACACACACACACACACACAAACACATACATCTTTTTCATCATTAAAATCTCATAGCTCAACTATGACATCCTTAAAGAAAATTGTCCTTGATCACCTTCACTCACATACTCCCAGTTACTCTTTTTTCCACTATGCTACTTTAATTCCTTGTAGCACTGCCACTATTTGAAAGTTTATTATTTGCTTATTTATGACATTTTTATCTATAGTTTCACAGCAGAATATAAATTCCATTATCCCATGATGGAATGTGCTTATGCTGTCTAATTCACTGCTATACCCTCGATGACATTGCTATATCTTAGAAGAGTGACCAGAGAATGTTTACTGCTCACATGTATATGTTGAATTAATTAGCAAATGAAGGAATATACACTTGAATCCACTCAGGTGTACATATTTTTTTTAAGTGTAGACTTTCAACCCTTACTCTAGACTTAAACATAATCTGTTGAGCGTGGAGACCAGGAATCTACATTTTTTATTTGTTCTTTGTAGACATATATAATAGTAGAGTGTATTTTGACATATTATACATTTGTGCAGTATAATTTCACATTATTGTGATTGTACATAATGTGGAGTTTCACTGGTCGTGTATTCATGTATGAATGCAGGAAAGTTACTTCTAATTCATTCTACTGTCTTCCCTATTCCCATCCACACTCCTTTCCCTTCATTCCCCTTTATCTAATCCAATGAACTTCTGTTCTCCCCTCCCCTTATTGTATGTTATCATCCACATATCTGGGAGAATATTCAGTCTTTGGTTTTGGGAGATGGGCTTATTTCACTGAGCATGATAGTCTCCCGATTTATCCATTTACTGGCAAATGCCATAATTTCATTTTTCTTTGTGGCTGAGTAAAATTCCATTGTGTATATATAGCACAATTTCTTTATCCATTCATCTGTTGAAGGGCATCTAGGTTGGTTCCATAACTTAGCTATTGTGAATTGAGCTGCTATAAACAATGATGTGGCTGTGTCACTATAGTATGCTGATTTTAAGTCCTTTGGACATATACCAAGGAGTGGGATAACTGGGTCAGATGGTGGTTCCATTCCAAGTTTCCTGAAACATCTCCATACTGCTTTCCATAATGGTTGCACCAAATTTGCATTCCCACCAGTAATGAATAAGTGTAGCTTTTTCCCCACATCCTCACCAACATTTATTGTTACTTGTATTCTTGATAATTAGCATTCTCACTCCTTCTGGAGTGAGAAGGAATCTCAGTGTACTTTAAATTTGCATTTCTCTAATTGCTGGAGATGTTGAACTTCTTTTCATGTATTTGTTGACCATTTGTATTTTTTCTTCTGTGAAATGCCTGTTAAGAGGAATCTACATTTTAACAAGTTCTCCTGTGGGTTTTGCACAGTCTAGGGTCAGCAATCCACTGGTTGGATAACAGTAACCAACTCCTATTGCTCACAGGGAGAGAGCCAGGTGCATACTTCCCAGTCTACACATGGAGCCTACAGGCATACCTGCTTTTCTTCTTTCCTGTCAGGAAAATGCCAGGAATCCCATCTTTGGTTTTATTTCAGGGGAAGAATTGGTAGGAAGGCTGGAGTATGACTGCCCAGGAACCCAATCCACCCTTTAACATTGAGTAGAACTGGTATGTTTTTCTTGAAAGTTGAAGGGAATATGGAGGGATGGGGAGGAAATGACCTTTGCTGAGCAAATAGTAATAAAGTGAGAAATGAATAAAGGAAGAGCAAAAGTTATATGAATTTAATTTCCAATAATGAATTTAATGAGAATTTTTTTTAAAAAATTTCTGGCATTTTTTTTTTTTTTTTGTTTCCCTGCAGCCATATCAGTAGCTATGAAACCATATTCAACCAAACTGGTGACTTCACACACATGCTAAAGAACCATGCATTTCTCATTGTGGATTTACATATCTTTCTCTTAATATGAGGTGAACACTTTGTATTTACTTGTTGTTACATGTGATCTTAGTAGATTGGTTTCACTCTTGAAGTCTTATGGTAAGGCAATGATTGTGAAGTCTTGTTTTGACAGACCAAGCAGAAGACTAATTCTCCGAAGACCTCCCTTGAAACAAATATGGTAGCGGTTTATCTATTATCTGCATATATCAGTTCAGAAGTAGAACTCACCTTTGGGATATTATTCTACCATCTAAGTATTCCTAAAATATAATAAATGTCCAATATGTGATCTCTATTATTGCTGCTATTCTTGGTTTTGTGATTTTTATTAGCTTAATGGGTTATTATTAGTAGATTTGTTACCATGTTATTTTTTAGGTCCCTAGATTTAATGTCAGTCCTTTAATCAGAACTCTTTAGGATAGTTTCCAATGAGTTATGGATCCACTCTCCCATGATACAGCCACATGTCCCATGTTGCTTACAGAGAATGGTTCTGGCAAAATGCTTTGCTTAAATTTAAACATACAGTGTTCCTTTAACCAGTTGGTTGGCAATGTAGTTAATTAATTCCAGGTATTTGTTTGGTCTAGGGTTCTGGTTGTTAAAATACTATGTCTCAAGCTATGCTTTCTCTCATGATTATTCATATATAACCAGAGACAAATTATTGATGCTGCCAAGGAAAAATTTAAAATGTATCCCCATCAGCTCCTAATAAATGTCCATTATCTGAGGATATTTGATCTTGGGAGTAAGACAAGGGGATCAAGTATTACATATATAGCTTCTCTAAATTTTATACTGAATGGTACTTCTGCATTACCAACAAAATATAAAGTCAGGTGAACTAAAACTTATAACTTCCTAGTTGAGTATCCCTTATCCAAAATGCTTAGTTCCAGAACTGGTTTGGATTTTGCATTTTTTCAGACTTTAGGATATTTGCATATACATAATGTGATATCTTAGAGAGGATAAGCAAATCCAAACATGAGACTCATTGATATCTCATCATATATACCTTGTACACATAGACCAAAGGTAATTTCATTCAATATTTTTAGTGCACCTGAGTTGTGACTGCAACCTATTACTTTAGGTCAAGTATGGAATTTCCTACTTGTGTCATTATACCAGTGCTCAGAGTTTTAGATTTTGAAACATTTTGGATTTTTGGATTAGGGATGTTCAATCTATATTTTCTCCCACTGCCATAAATTTGCTGCAACATTAGTTGATAAATAGGGGGGGAAAGCCTAAAATTAACCATCACCATCTTCTGAATATAGTTTGGAATTTATATAATTCCTTCACTTCACTCACAACAAAAATGTGAACCCAATAATTTAAGAGTTTGTTATTTCTCAATCAGAGAAGGCACAAATGGTCTGTGGAATGGAATAATCATCACCGTCATCATCAACAAATACTCCATAAGTAGCCTCTGTCATGGGCAAAGCGGTAAAATAGGCCCTGGGTGCTGTAGAAGAGGAAAGGCACAAAATTAAGCAACGGAAAAAGGCCTCCTGGTCTAGGATCAGCGCTGACTACCACTATTTTTAGGTAAAGATATAACAAAGCCCTGGAAGAGGTGAGCCTATTGATCAAGTCTACCCTTAATTACCTGTCTATTGACAGAAATAATGATGACATAAACATAAGAAAGTGATGGCCCTGGGCACTGGACAGGCTTATTTACTTATCTTTTAAAGGAATTTGTGTAAAAGTCCCTTAATAAATTCAGTATGGGGAACACTAACTGTATTAATCCAGCAAGACCAAAGATTGTAGGTTACATGAACCATTATTTGCACTTGTCCCTGAAAACATGGGCTTTTTGTCATGTATAGACATCCACATTCTCACTTATACCCATATCAAATTTGGTACATCTGTTTCAGAAAGGGCTGGGCCAAATTATCTCTGCTGGATTCTCCTCCAATATCTCCAAGTACCTATTATCAATCAAATATCAATCCATGTAGACTGCAAAGATAATTGCTGAAATTGACTCACTCCTTTCAAAACCATATGCTGAAGTTAAAGGAAGACTGAGGTCACCTCTGGTCAAATTTTATTTTATTTATTTATTTATTTTTTATTTTTTGAATATTGGGGATTGAACTCAGGTGCAGGAAGCTTAGGGAGCTGATGTCATGTTGCCATCCAGGAAGTCATTGTCTTCATTGCTATTGTCATTGCTGCAATACTGGGTTGTCACCGGTCATTTCCAAAGACCAGGTTTAAACCACAGGGGTGAAGAACAAAACAGCAACTAAATTTACTTTGTCCCAACTCCCATTATGGAAGCTCTAGGACTTGGGACCTCATTTCTATTCTCTGAAAACAGAGTTCAAACCTGGAAAATATTTCTGAATTATTTCTAAAATACCTACTGATATGAAACAATAATACCACCATTCTTTTCAGATATTACTTGTGTTTGCTGAGAACAATCAGCATTCATATCTCGATTCATTCATTTATCAAGAATAAAAATATTGCATACAAATAAAAAGGGAAAGGGATTAGGAATGTAAGAGAATAGAGTAGCCCACTCATTTTACATTTTACACAGATAACTCAATTTCTACATTAATTTTTTTCAAACCACCATTGTAGAAGTGTCATAACTTTGAGAACAAAAGTTAAAAGGTGTATGTTCATCTCTGATAAGACATAAAATCTGTTTCTTTAAGAACACAAGGGAAATAATCATTATAATAAAAAATCACATTAGCATGAACTGTCATGACTTAGAAACTTTTAAAAGACAAGTTATGAACAAATTTCAAAAGAGGAATAGGTGAATTTAGTTTGCCTAGTCATTAAATGTTAATAAGATTATCTGAACCTTATTCAGATAATCAGTCAGAAAAGTGAAATAGTCAAAAATTTTGAGGAATTGATTCCTTTACAAAGTATTCAATTCTTTCCCCAAAGGTAGTAAAGATCAGGGGAAATCACCACTGCAGATAACACAGCAGTAGGAATGAAAACAAAAGATGAACTTTTTTTTTCAAGCCTGTCAAGAGGACATGTTATATTTTACAGTAGGGATGAGCATGGGGTTGTGTCACTTATTCAAACTGTCACTAGAAAAATTTAGGGAGACTATTGTCTGTTTCTTTTTCCAGGAGTTTGTTTATCACCTTCTCCAACCATTCTCTGTGCTTCATAAATATGACCTGCAGGTAATATGAATAACCACTTAGAGTGTATAAGGGAAATAGAAAATTATTTTAGTTTACAGAGTAAAAAAATGAGGCATATATTGCTTTCAAGTCAGATGTCTGTGTGCAACATCAAGATTTAGAAACCTGAAAACAAGTGCAAGAAAAATTGCCACCACCCATACATCTAGTATCAGCCAGGTAGAAAGAGAAAGAGAAACAGAAGAGAGGGCTCTCCCAAATCCAAGTCCTGATGGAAGAGACAGAGAACTAGCTGGCTGCGGGAGGTCGCTGATATCTCCACAGCACTAACTAGAGCAACAGGTACATAAATGAGCAGTTATATCACGTAACTTTTAATTATCCATTTCGAGATAGCTTTGATTTGTTATAAGTTTGCTTTTCTTCAGTCTGCTCTGTTTTAGTCAGCTTTTTCATCACCATGGCCAAAATACCCAACAAGAACAAATTAGAGGAAGAGAAGTTTATTTGCAGCTCAAGGTTTCCGAGGTCTCCAGTCCATAGATAGCTGACTCCATTGCTCTGGGCCACACATGATGGGGCAAGGGACCCAAAGCAGAAAATACTTAGTTCATGGTGGGATCAGGAAGCAAAGAGAGAAAAAGGTGCGGGAAAGGGGCCAAAGGGAAGTTGTACCTTTCCAGAGCACTCCTGCTGTGACCCACTCCATCTAGTCTTGGTCCCTTTGCCTACAGTTACCACATAGTTAGTCCATTCAAACTAGGATGGACTGATTGGGTCACAGCTCTCATAATACAATTATTTTACCTCTGAGTATTCCTGCATTAACAGGAGCTTCTGCAGAACACCTCATATCCAAACCATAACATGCTCTATCATAACTCTTTAGTTATCCTTATGAACTATGGTCAAAATTATCTCTCAGTCCTCTTCAAAGGAAGAAAGGCCATTTAATAAACAACATACACTCATTTTTTACAAAATGTTTCTATAAAAACATTTTGTAAAATGAATCATTTTTATATTCATTTGCATTACACGAGAAGATTCGACTCTCGGGTTTTAAATGGACAAATCTACAAAGTGATTTTTTCAGTAATAGAAAAAGGAGAGTGACATTTATCATCTTGCTCACTTGTAGGAGCATACATGTGCATCTTCAAAACTATCAAACAAGAAAACAGAAGAAGCCATTTAAAAAAGAAGATTTTTTTAACCCTGGGGAGAGCTGCAGTTAGGGAAATAGTTACCACATCACCCTCACCCACTCTCTGGTTCTCCTTAACTGCAGCTGTCATTTGCACATGCAGGCTGATACTGCCATCCTGATTGGGTGTCTGTCAGTGTCCCACTAGCCTGACGCTGATTCTGCATGGAGCTGGAGGGGCAAGGACATCTACTCTAGGAAAAAGAACCCATGTATTATTCTTTAGCTAAATATTTTGTAAAGTGCATCATAATAAAATTGTGGCTTTGCACATTTTATATTCTCAAGCTATACTGGAGGTAAAGAAAATAACTATTTCCCACAAACTGTATCATCTGCCTGTCCCCTTGCAGAACAACTCACTGAGATATTTGTGGGAATAACATTCAAGTAGAATATGTAAGAACAAACATGGGTGGGCAAAACAGTTCCAGATGATCCACCTTTACCCTAGAGCATAGCATTTACTTATTCTGCCAATCTGAGCTTGCAATGAAGTTGCCAGGCATGAACCAACCTCAGCATATTTAGCCACCTGCAATGCAATCCCATGGCATTGCTTTTAGAATAACAACCTGCCTGTCTTTAAATGGCATTTTCCCTTCTTCGGTTTATTGCTACTCTTACTCCACCTGTGAGGAACACTAGGTTAGAGAGAGAGACTAGAGGCTACATTTTCTTTTCCCCAGATACATTTTATACATTTGAAGAAGTAATATTTCTTTATAAATGCTTGACAATTAGAATAAAAATATAAGATTACTCTGGGGCAATTACTTTGCTAAGACTGTGTGTGTGCGTGTGTGTGTGTGTGTGTATGTGTGTGTGTACGTGTGCACAATATGTAATAACTTTTAATTTTATAGAATCTATAAGTTATGTATTACCATTCCTATTTTATAGATGAGGATACTACAGATTAGAGGGTTAAAGAGCTTAAGTCTAAAATCATTTTGAAGAAAACTTCTCATACATGGTAACCATGTGTGCAAGCTAAGACGCCTAATACTGGGTCACACAATTTCTTTAAAAGAAAGGAGCATTTCACCAAAGGTTTTGCAGCATGTGCTAATAAGTACTGTGGATAATATCTGAACAAACTTCTCATGCTCAAACTACTATACTGTGAGTTATGGCCTTGGCAAAACCTAATCTCTCTTCATTTTTAAAGTCATGCTATGCAAGCAGAAAAGCCCTGTGTTTTTCACTTTGTTTTTCCAAGTAAATAAATTCACTCAAACATTCATTAACAAAATACTGTTTAAAAGTGATTATTTAGTTTAGAGGAAATGACAGCATAGACAGCAGAAAGAAATAAAATGAAAACCATTTTATCAATACATGTAGATAAAATACTGTGTTGTTTATAGCATCAATCCACAATCCACCAGTAATTGGCCTTGTACAATGATTCTCAAAATGTGATCCAGAGCCAGGCACTGTGGTGTACACCTAAAATACCAGTAGTTTGGGAGACTGAGGCAGGAGGATCATAAGTTCAAAGCCAGCCTCAGCAAACTAGTGAGTCCTAAGCAACTCAGCAAGCCCTGTCTCAAAATAAAATATAAAAGAGAACTGGGAATGTGGCTCAGTGGCTGAGTGACCCTGTGTTCAATCCCTGGTACAAAAAAAAAAAAAAAAAGTGATCCAGAGAGCTATCCAAATAACTGGGGTGGTTGTTAAATGTCATTTCCTGGAGCCCCCAACACATAATAAGTAAGAGCTTTTGAGGATGAGCTGTAGGAATCTACATTTGAAAGCATATCCTTCCTGAGATCCTTATATCCACTCAAGAATGAGAACAAGTGCCCTAAGATCTTGTTGCTTCACAACTTAGTGTAACAAGTTATTGGACAATGCAGTTGATGTTAGAAAAATTGTATGTTTTAGGTGGATATAGCCAGAGACTTTCCCAAAAATTACACAATGAGAATAGTAGTATTAGTTTGTGAAATTCTGGTGCATCAGCAGCAGTTAGAACCCAGTTACCTTTGGAATTTGTGAGGAAGTGGAAGCTGGTTGGTGTACTCAGACTCTCATAATGGATGACTGACTGGGAAGACAATAAACATTTTGAAGACAATTTATTTTATACGGTGACCTTGTGTGCAAGCTAACATGCCCACTACTAGGTCACAGAGTTTATTCAAAAGAAATGAGCATTTTACCAAAGGTTTGCAATGTGCACTAATCAGAAGCTGCCTGTCAAGTTGAAGTAGCATCAAGAGGCTCAGAATAAGGGCTCTTGGGTGTTAAATGGTTCCTACCAAATACCAAACCTATTATCATGATTGGCTGTTATAGCCCTCTAAACAGCAAAGTGCTTAAATTGGTCATTATGAAACCCTAAAGATGCATAATTATGACAAATAAGACTCAAGTGCAGGGAGATTTCTATCTCTGACTGGATTACATTTCAAGAAGGAATCAATGAAGAAATGTTTTCGAAGCCACTATCAGCTGTGCAGAAGCTGTTAAGAACTGGATTCTCCTGATCTTCATGCGAGTCTTTTTTATGCATCCGAACACACTTAGTTAAGGAACCTCTCCAGATCTTATCCTAAATGTCAATCCTGTGCAAAAACTTCTTTCCATTTACATTACAGCCCTCCCTTTATACAGAATCCTCTATTTCATCATTTGCCAAGAATCAGGTGCTTCTCCCAGGATCTCGAGTTTATTCTGAGTCACTCATACTTGATCTACATCAAGTCCTCAACCTGCATATGTACTCATTAATTTACTTATCATGACTGATGAGGAGGATTTTAAAAGTGGACTTTTACAAAGGCCAGGCATAGTGGTACATGTCTATGATCCCAGAGACTCAGAGGCTGAGATAGGAAGATCACAAGTTCACAAGTTCAAAGTCAGCCTCTGCAACTTAGGGAAACACTGTCTCAAATAAACAAAAAAGGGCTGGGTATATAACTCTGTGCTAATTCCACTACTGTACTGTACTGTCCCAGTACAAGGAGGAAAGGAAAAAGGAAAGGAGAAAGGAAAGGAAAGGAAAGGAAAGGAAAGGAAAGGAAAGGAAAAGGAAAGGAAAGGAAAGGAAAGGAAAGGAAAGGAAAGGAAAGGAAAGGAAAGGAAGGAAAGGAAAGGAAAGGAAAGGAAAGGAAAGGAAAGGAAAAGAAAGGAAAGGAAAGGGGGAGGGAGGAAGAGGAAGAGAGGGGAAGAGAAAGGGGAAAGAGGAAGGAGAAGTCAAAGCAAGGCAAGAATATACCAGGTGCACAAAGAAAGTTTAGAATATAAACAAATACATTTTTCTTTAGCAATATAGAGAAGACAAATCAGATGAATCCAGTTTCTTGATTCAACTCTTTTTTAATTATTGCAGATTGACAACAAATTTAATGAAGACTTTTTAAAGTTAGCATTCAGATATAATACTAGTGTATCATCTACTACCAAGCTTCAATTCCGGTGTAAAGCTTTGTCATTAATACAAACTAAGTACTATTTATTGAATTCTAATATTTGTCTAATTACCAATATCTTCTTAGAAATACATCCCTTCCAAGAGTGTGGTATGAGGGACAACACAAACTGTATTTGTGTTGATGTATTTGTATTTGTGTTGATGTTCCTTGAAACAGAAAATCACCAGAAATGCGATTAGTATTTATTCTCTGTTGTATTGTGTACAGAGCACAAGTTATTCATGTTTCACTTTTTTCTTTTTGTTTATTCTCTCCCATGAGTATTTTTTTTTTTGCTTTCCCCAGTTATATTTACCACATAACTTGAACTGTACTCTCATCTTCTGAACAACTCATTTAGTCCGAAAATTGAATGCCCTTTAAAAAATGAATTGTCGGTGTTTAATATCACTGTACTTCTCTTTGGAGAAATGCTATGGTTTTATTCATTAGAAGGGAAAATAGCAGGAGAAAGGGAGACAAAACATCTCGAAGGATTTTAACTGGTTTAAAATACATTTTTAAGACTATCATAGCAACATAGGAAAGAGAACACAATAGATGATAATGATGAAAATAAAGGTGTCCAGACCACATTTTTGTATATGAACTACAAGAATCCATAACAAATCATGACTTATAAAATATCAGCCATGTTGACCCTAGAAAATGTTGTTTCACTAAGAAAAATGAAAGCAATCAGAAAAGTCTACAAAAAAATCAATGTGTTTAAACTTTCAGTTCTCTCATTTTCATGACTATATTCTATCTTCAGGGCTCATACTACCTCTACCCACAATTAATTGATATCAAGACTAACTTTCCCTGAAGATGTTCTATACCTTGCTTTGATAGACCATAACTAAATTTTGTTCTAGAGAATGCTTGAGAAAGAACTGTCACCTTGGTACTATTCTTTCAGATATGCTGAGTGATTCCATGAGCATATGGAACTAAATTGGACACCATTTGAGGAAAATTTACTATGTAATTTTAAGTGAAATACAGTAGATTAAAAGGAAAAGAAATCATCTACATAATATTTTGGGGCATTTTTGTGAAATATTTCAAATAATCTTGTTATCAATTAACATTGAAAACTAAAGAATTTACCCATTCTAGTAGTTTACCTTTATCTGTTTTCCTGGGAGTTAAAAAGGTTTGAGTAAGATGAATCTCCTCATATTTGCAGAGGAGAAGGGGCAATGGATATATTTGCAGTATAGAAAATCATTCAGTTGGAGAATGATTAGAGAGGAAATGCACATTAAGCTTTAGACAAAACACACACACATAGATTTGTTGTTGTCGTTATTAATCACTCCTGTATAGAGAAAAGTTTAAAGGGAAAGTAAAAGTTCTGGTCTTGTTTAGCTTTCCATGGATATGACCAAAATACCTGACATAAGCAACTTAAAAGGAAGAAGGAGTTCTTTTGTCTCTTGATTTTAGAGGTTTTAGTCCAGGTTGGCCAGCTCCATTGGCTTGGGTCTAACATGAGGCAGAACATGATGGCAAAAGCACATGGCAGATGGTAGCTGCTCAACTCATGGCAGCCAGGTAGCAAAGGGAGAAAGAGAGGAAAGACCCAAAGACAAAATGTCATCGCCAAGGGCATACACACAAGGACCCATTCTTTAACCAGGTCCCACCTGCCAGTCTTCACCACCTTCTAAGAGTCTACTCAGCTATCAGTGGATTAGCCAATTGATGAGGTCAGAGTCCTCATCATTCAATCCATTCCCAGAAGCCCCACCTCTGAAGAGTATTGTGTTGGAAACCAAGCCTTTAACACATGGGTGTTTGGGAAACATTCCAGATCCAAACCATAACAGGCTTGTTGGAAGAATTTGTAGAATTTGAAAGCTTTTATGAATGCAATGATAGGGAAGCTATCACATTCAATTATTTAAATAGAATTCTGGTGTCCAAGCATTTTCTTCTGATTGAACAATATGCCTGGATTAAAGGTCCCATATTAGAGGCATTATTTGCAGGTGTAATGCATGAGTCAGTATACAGATAAAATAATCCTAATAGTCATTTAATAACATGTTTGTAAATTTATAAATCATATAAGAAAGCATTCTGTAAATGAAACATTGTAAAACTATATTTTATCTAATTAATGCTTCCTAAATTTTAAGGATTTACCAATACAACATTCAATTAGTAGCTGCTTTTACTGTTCCTATGCATTGAGGAAAAAAAAGGGGAATCTACCTCAATCAGAATAACTCAATGTTAAGCAAGTATTGCTTTGACACAATAAAAATCTATCCCTCCTTCACATTATAATCCTATCTGTATCATTCTTTACTCTGTAATTTTACTCTCTGAAAAACATGGCCTCTGAGGTCTCTGGGATGAAGAAAAAGCACGATCTCATAACTACCTCAGCCAAAAGAAATGCTCTACTTTCACAATTCACAAATGAATTCACAATTCATTAACCAGAACTTATTCTTATGGTGCTACCTAATGGCAGAAGATGCTCAGAAATGTGGTCTTGATTATACTCAGGAAGAGGAAAATGAAATGATATAAGGTAAATATGAAGTGTTTTCCCTGCTATAGTCAGCCCTTTGGCCTCCAGAGAGTCATATACTTTTTTTACACATGGAATGCCATCAACTGCTACCACAAGGAAGAAGACTAATAACTACATGTACCTTCACAGCTATACGCAATATGCATAGTCATACCCATGAGATCCAGATATAATTCCTCCTTCACCAGCAGATAAGGAAATAAAAGAGAAGTTGTCCATTTTCTCTATTCTACCATCATGTGTATATGTGGAACATATATCAATGGAATAGAGATGGAATTATTTCAATGAACTATTTCTCTGCATAAAGAGATAAATGAGAGATACATTTTGTTCTAAAGCAATTCTAGTACTCCACTGGATGTGGTAAAAGTCCTTCCTTCAATCAGGTGGTAAGGCATGATTGGTGCTAATCCTCTGATTTCATGTTCTTGCCCACTTGTTTCTCAGGGGTTTCTAGATCTTCCTTTGGCAGGTAGGGATTATCTCTCACTCATTGCTTCCTTGATCACATCTGAAGTAGGAATTTGGAAATATGCTCTTCTCAGAGGCTACACTCTTCTACAGTTCACCTCTTTCTCATAGTGGCCCAAGACTTTTTTCAAAAAAATCTAACAATGAAATTCTTCAGCCAATTCATCAACTAAATAAAATTCAAAAACTATTCTTTTTCCTCAAAGTTCTGACTCTTTAGTTTGAGATCACAATGTCTTTTGTGACATATTTCCCTCAACACCTAGTGGACTTCTGACCAATCTTCTTGTAGTCAGCAACATGTGCTAATATCTATGCCCCCCACTGTTCTTTTAGAAAATTGTTCTGAAGCATGTTTGACTTTCTAATTTCTACATTCTCTCTCCAATTAACTTAATGCTAGCCACCCTAGCCCCTTCCAATAAGATGAAATTTTCCCTGAGTTTCTTTAATCAACTAACAGCTTTTTTTTTCTCTTTGTTGTTCTATGTCATTTAAAATCTCATTTAGAATCAAGAAGCAGTTCATTTTTATAGTTTTCAGAACCACAAATTTCTGGACATTATTTTCTTTTGCTTCTTTTTGCAGACTTGTCAATTCTCTCCTTTGCTCATCTCTTCCAAAGGCAATCATATTAGTTATATATTGCTGAGCAACAAATTGATTCAAAACTTAGTAGCTGAAAACTGTGAAGATTTATTATCTCACAATGTCCATGGGCTGAGAATCCAGGAGCACTTTAGCTGGGTGGTTTTGCATCAGACTCTCATGAGATTGTAGCTGAACAACTGAGAATACAGTCTCTGAAGAACTGATGGGAACTGGATAATCTACTTCCAAATTCATCTTCATCTTCTTGGTTGTTGAAGGTTGGCAGAAGTCTTCTGTTCTTCACCACACAAGCCTTCCTACTGAGCCCATCATGATATGCCTCCCTCCAACTTGTGTACTCTAAGAAAAGTGAGAGTACATGAGCAAAAGAGCACCCAACACTGAAACTGTAGTCTTTTTCAACTTGATCTTGGAAGTGACATGCCATCATTTCTGCCTATGTTATTGGTCACACATGCAAACCCTAGTACAACATGGCTACATGTGAATACCAGGACTCAAAGGTCACTGGGGCCATTTTAGAGGTTGGTTACCGAAGAAAGCCCATAGTAGTAAAAATAAAGGTTTTGGGTTTCTTTCCAAACTGCTGGTCCAGTAAACATGTGTCCTACCTCACAAATTAACCCAGGTGAAAATTTTGCCAAATATGCTACATAGCCATGTTTTGGTCAATGGCAGACCATATTTAGGACAGTGCTCCCATAAGATGATATTCCCTGGTGATGTGGTGTCTGTCTTCATTTGTGTAAGTTCTCTTTCTCTTCTTCTCTCTCTGATGTTTATGCAATGACAAAATCACCTAAAAACCTGTTTTGCTGAGTGAGATGTGGTTGTGTTTTCATGCTTCATATCATAGGTCACATGTGTAGTCCTTAACTGGCCACTAACCTTTCAGTTTACTCATCAATTAACCCTAAGCTAGTAAAACATTTTATAGTCTTGCCATAGCACACTCTATTCCCAGTACTGATTTTTTTATTAGCCAGGGTATTTAATAATAGCCATTACAATAAACCCTAAGTTATCCTAAATATTTCTTATTTTTAGACTATAACCAATCCTTCCTCCATAAAGTGACCAAAATCAGTCTATGAATGAATGAAAACTCTCTGGCTCTGGTGCCTTTAGGACAAAATTTGTCTCCTTACTTTTGCTTACAAGGCCCTTTATAATCTGAGCCTAGTCTGTATTTTTACTTTCATTTCCAATAACTCCAACCTCTATATTTTTGTTCATATCTGCTGATCACTTTACCTAAGATTCCATGCCTTCTCCCCAAACCTGTTTAGAACCCGCATGTCACTCCCTCTTTGGCCATGTGCCACTGTGATGCACGCATACCTTAAATGTAGCACTCTCCACAGTGAATTATGTCTCCTGCACTACAGTGTTTATTTCTCAGAGGAGCAACACCAGAAATTAATTTCCATTACCACAGGGCTTTATCAATCTTTCTAAGTTACTGGATTCCTAGCAGTAATCACATAATAAATATTTATTGAATGCATAACTGAATACATGAATGAATTGACAAGCATTTTTCCTTCTTCCCATTCTTACAATATAGTTAAACTCCCAAATCTCCTTGTACTTATAGTAGACCCTTAATAAATGTTTAACCGTTGTAAAATGGATGAAAATAACTGGTTCTTCATGCTGTTCCTGTTCTCCTTGGTTGATCTCCTTTAAACATATATCCATCTCAACCTCTACCCTAATTTTTTGATGGAAATTTTCATTTATAATTCCCCAAATAAACTTGAATTCAATATGTACAAAATTGAATTTGTCCATTTCCCATTCGTATACATTGGTACTCCTGAATTTTCTTTCTTTGTGAATGGCACCCATATTTTCATAAGCCAGAAGCATGGGTGGCAGGCCAGACTCTTCCTACTTATCTGCTTTCCTATCCAATGTGTCTCTAAGCTTGTAGTTTAAATGCCTCTTGAACTGTTTCTTTTTTTTTTTTTCTCTCTCTGCTTCTTTTCAATTTAAGTCTTATCTAGGTTACCACAAGAGTCTCCTAACTGGTCTCCATTCTCCTTTCTGACATTCCTCTGGTTTATTTTCCATACTGCTCCCAAATGACCATTCTACAACACAGATTTGCCATCTGTCGATTCTGCTTAAACACTGTCCATAGTTTCCCATTGCCTCAATGTTAGCATTGCCACATTTGTGCCAACATAGAGAATTTTCTGGTTTTGCCCTCACCTATCTCTGGAGTCACATTTCTTGCCTGTCCCCCTTCTCAAAGGTGAGGTACCATACCTGAGTAACCTACTAATTTGCAGTTTCCACAAGGTGCTATCCTTTAATGTGCTCTGCTTTCCCCCATATGTCCTTTATCCTTACTGTATGTTAATTCCTTATCCTGAGTAATTTTGCTTATGGAGCCCATCTGTAAGTAGTTGTTGACCAGATGCATGATTACCAGAATTCTGTGCACTGCAGAGCACAAAACCTAAAAAGAGAATGTACTTTGTAATTTGGCCATTGATCTCTTCATTGATACTGCTAAATGCCACCTAAGATGTTGTAGTTTTCCTTTAATGACCCAGATGACCCATCCCCATTTTCCCTTTTGTGTCTCAGAAAGCCAAGTTCAGATTTTGATTTGTTTTTTTGTTGTTGTATTTTGATGTTAGGGCAACAAAGACAAAGTGGAACATAGAAAAGTTTGACTTTCTGTAGTATCACTTTTATATAGAATCTCAACTGATCTCTCTGGCAAGCTATTCATACTTTGCCTGAGACTGGATTTTTTTTTTTAAAAAAAAGAAAAAGTCTCTTTGGGCAGTGATTGGTTAAGACAGAGAAAAGAGATAACGATACACCCATGGGAGGAGGCTGAGACAAGCAGACAGTGACAGGCAGATAAACAGAAAAGAAGGAAGCAGTTAAAAATAAAAAGTCTTGGGTACCTGAAAAGCCCTGACTGAGACAGTGAGAGAGATAAAAAGAGAACAAGGAGAAACACAATCAGTACTGCTGGTAATTGGAGAGGCTGGGGTGATGGGGGTGTAGAAACTTGAAGGGGCCAACGGGCAAAGAGAGAGAATAAAGGGGAAAAGAAACACAGGAAGAGGTTCTAAAAACTGAGAAACTACTCAGAGTATGGAAGATGGGAACTTGAGACCCTGAAAACCTCTTAGATCTCAGTTCTCAGCTGTTTTGCTGACTTCTGAACCAGTTTGGATAATTTTCCCTTTTACCCAAAATAAATAAGTGTTTAAATAAATAATCATTGTCTTATGAAACAAGGTGTGGACTAATCACAGGCCTCCAGATGATTTGGAAACTCAGTTGCTAACCTAGGAAGTTAGAAAACTTGACAAATGCACTTGCTGAACTATTGTTCTGTCTGAGTCTGCAGTTGTCTCCCATTCTTGACTTTCTGTCTATAAATTTCTTTATGCACAGTCCATCCTTGCATATCCATCAGTTGCAGAAAGATTCTTGCCTATCCTTCATCCATAACAGTTGAATGCCTCAGAATGTCTCAACTCTATCCTTTCTCTATCTGTAAAATGGATGGATAGTAATGATTAAATTTTATTCTATAGATTCTACTTCATTCAAAGATAAATAAAGTGTAGAAGCATTTATGCTCCAAATTGCCATTCTTTTTAAAAGAAAAAATATTGACCAACACCTTGGAAGTGATTGAGATAGGTACACTTTAAACCTCTAAATCACATTTTCCCACTATTAGTGACTCTGTAATCTTTGTTGCTAGACCCCTAATCCCACATAGATTGGGCTTCTTCTGTATCTATGCAAAGATTTTCTTGTGGAACCATTGAAAGGAAGGTGCCACAAAAAGAATAATGTAATTTTCATAGCTGGAGTTCTGCCTTGGAAGTTGGAAGGAAACAAGGTTCTTGGTTAGAATTCTGATGTGCAGATTTATTTTTGTTGCCTGATATTGTTGTTGTTGTTGTTGTTAAATAATGCTGTCAGAAATCAGGCCTACAAAAGAACATGGGACAATATTGACTAAGGCACAAAACAATTCAAGTGACCTTCATGCTTCTGAGCAACAAGCCAATCAGAATTCATCGCAAGTAGATACCATCCAATCAGTATTCATTTTGCATGACTAGCAACATGCTGATGTCAGAAAATGGATGAAAACCAGCATTGAAGTATGTAATATGATTATAAAATAATGGATTGGAGTGCAATTCTACAAAATCTACAGGGTTAATGGGTTTGGGAGAATGTATTTTTGTAGCTTTAGAAAAGACACAGTTTATTTATTTTTTTGTGAGATTACACTATCAACATTGGCAAAAAAAAAAAAAAAAAACAGAAACTAGCAAACAAGCAAAAAGGGATTTATAACAATACCTGTTGCTTTCTTTTTTATTGCCAGCTCTATATAAATATCTAATAACTTATGAGAAAGAATATAACTATAAAGCCTTAATGGATATTAGTTTCCTGACATTTTTCTGCAAACTCAGCTTTGGAGGGCTATTTGATCACTGAACTTACTTCCTTTCTTCTTTTTATATATATATTTTCCATAATACAACAATTTCTTATGGAACAATATTCACTTCAACCAGAATACTATGCCATTGTTGGATTATAGTTTGAAGAGCTCAGTCTGGGATACTGGCATTGTGACCCAGGGTCAAAAACAATTCTTGGAGGTACTACTCAAAGCTCTGGTTATCTCTAGTGAAATAACAATTCACCTATGTTTTCTTTCACTGAAACCAACACTGTAAGTAACAAAATGTAGTGAGGTTTCAAAGAAAGGAAAATGACCTTTAAATTTTCTGAAGCATAAAGGCCACTTCATGCAACAGAGAACAGCAAAAGATACATGGCCTTAGGAGGTGAGTGAGATGACTGAGATTAGGGGATAAAAGGGGAACGCAGCTGGGACCTTGGGGCTTGTCCTTTCTGAAGTCACAAGGACTGAGGTCTCCTTTAAATGGAAAACAGAGGTGGATGAACCTCAAAAGACTTGGTACAGATAATAACCCAAAGATCTCAATAATTATGTAAAGTATCTGAGAATTCCAAAATGGGTCAGTCAAATTGCTATATTTCAATATTTTCCATTGTGCTTGTTTAAAACTAGAATTGAAGAGAATACGTATACAAATTCATACAGAAATGTTTCCTACTATCTATAGTCTCAAAGTGGAAATTGAGACTCTTTTCTTTCTATGTTCAAAGAAAGGCAAACTCCGAACTAAGAAATCACTAAGGGCTTATTTTTCTTTTATATAGGAAAAAATATTGAGACTTTGCCAAAAAAAATTTGTTTAGAAGTTCTGAGAACTATGAAAAATTTCAAAATTAAAAAGAGAAGATATCAACAGCTAACATTAATAGAAAAAAATCTATTTTTTTAGTATTTTATGAAACTTTAAATGATAAAAGATGTGCAGTTTAAATGAAGGGATCTTTATTTAAGGGAGAAAAGAACTAACAAAGAATTAACATTCTGAAAATTTGAAAGTATTTTCCCACATGTCAGCAATGCTCCCAATCTTAGGGTAAACTTTTGGAGTTTAATGGGTTACCTCATGTATTTTGTACAACAAGCTTAAGAAGAAGTACAGTGCATTTCAGGTTCTAAATCTTAAACTAAGTTGAAATACAAGTTGACTTTAGAGCTCAAAGTATAAGACTAACTTAATAATCTATGGAAGGAAAACAGTGAAACAAATATGCTAATGATTAAAGGGCATCTTTAAGCAGAAAAATTATGAGCCTTGCTAAGGGTATCTTAATCTCTCTAACGTCTATTAGCACTTAGAATTAGCAGACATTTATTAAATACCTATTGTATGCAAAGGTGAATATTTGCACCAATGAAATATATACCATGATTAGAAGGACTTATCTCTACCCTTTATCTAGAGCAGAGAAACCTGATGTATCATGATCTGAATTATTATTCATGGAATCACATGTCTCAAAGGAATTTCCTTGTTTATCCTATTCTGGGGATTTTAGGGAATGAAGATTCATCCATTTTCCTTGGAAGTTTAGTTCAAGGTTATATCAAGAAACTATTTTCTGAACTTCCAATCTGTACAGTAGACACTGTGTAATTTCTGTTTATGTTCCTGGGCCCTAAGATACTTCCCGAGAAAAGCACAGAATCATCACAGCCATGCTTTCTAATATCAGCTGAATCCTCACTGCTCGAAAGAACTTGCATCTAACTCATTCTGAATATCTCACATGCATTTCATATTGGAAATGACAAGCATTTCCCATTCTCTTCAAACTTGTAAATCCCACAGTATTCGTGGCTTCCTCTCACCTCTCTCTGTCACATCAGCTAGAGTTGTTGAACATCAGCATTTTCACCTTCCCTTCACTCCTCTTCAGACTAGCCCTCCTAAAACAGACAGGTCTAAGCTAAGCATTGCTCTAGGATTAATGGAGAAGCTCCCACAGGACCACCCTAGTTGTTTCTCTCCTCCCTCTCTCTCTACCTTCTTTACCCTTTTTCCCCATGTCTAACCTCTCAATCTGTATGTGCTTCCCTAAGCTTTTAAATATTTTACTTCTTCAGCCCCCAGGTATTGATCTCCTTTTGCCTTTTCAATTTCTCTCTATTCATGCTTAGTTCTCTGTCTTAAATGCATAAAACTCAGTTTTATTGATTTTTTCTACTTTAAAATATTGTCCTTTCTATCAATAAATGAATTTCTTATTCCTTTTGTGCCAAATTTTTATAAACAGTTGACTTCATCTTCTTACTCAATTCCTTTGCTTCCAATTAAATTTGGCTATCACCAGTTTACTCTTTAATGCAAAAACTAGAATGGTTTTTGCAACATCTTAATTTGACATGTTCCATGGTAGAAATCAACTTCTCAACAACCCAAGTCTCCATCAACAAGGCCACTGTGAGACCATAAGTGATGACCTGCCCTATTTCATTTTATTTCTTATCTTTTTCCTTTGTAACTACTCTTCACATTTTTCTTCAAGAACTTCTTGGCACCATTTCATCTGTTTGTGTTTTACCTTGGGGATAAACCCTACAGGGTAGAATTTGTTCAGATAGTAGAAGTACCATTAATAATCCTGCATTTCTGAATTTATTTTCTCCTTACAATTTGTCCTTATTGTAAGAGAAATGAAATTTCTTGCTTGGCACCATCATTTTCCAAAAATTTATATTAAATTACAGATGGGAAGATTATAAATCAGAATGTTAAAAGATCTTGGTGAAGGATGACAACTCCCATTGACTAGGTAAATTATAAAGAAAAGAAGTTTATTTTAGATCACAGCTTCAAGGTCCTGCACCTTGTGATGACCTTCTTGCTGGCAGAGTCCTGAGGCAGTTCAAGTCATGACCTGGTGAGAGAAAGCATGTGTATGTGTGCGCGTGTGTATGCATATCTGATCTCACTCCCTCCTTTTGCAAAACCACCAGGATGCAATCATAGGGACTCCACTCTAATGACCTATGTAATTCTAGTCACTTCCCAAAGACCCACCTGTAAACACAATGATCTGCAAAGTTTCCAATCTCTTAACATTGCACAGTGGAGATTGAATTTCAACTCATGATACTCTGCAGAATACACAAACTTTCTCTGAACAATAACATCATCTTTTGATGGAAGTGATTTGGAGAAACTTCTTTTCTACCTTGAGTATAGAAAAAAGGATAAATCTATCTTTTTTCTACCTACTGGTCTTTAGGCTTTAGTGTCAACCATACTGAATAAGTTAAAGTAACTCTCCTCTCCATCATTTTTCATATACTGAAAATATATCTCAGAACATGCTAAATCTCATGTTCAAGCCAAGTATCAGTTCCTTAAACAATATTTTAAATAATATGAAATTATTCCATTTTCTTCATTTAACATCAAGTTCCTTCTCCTAATGTTCTTAATTAAGAAATTAAATTAGGAATGTTCTTAATTTTTCTACATCCACTTTAAAGGATAATACTTGAGTGAATCCTGACCAATAGGATAAAATAATACTGTGCGGTCCAAAGCCTCGAGATCATACTCTTCTATTTGCTCCTGAAATCTTTTTCTTCAAATAGAAGTCCCTTCAATGGTGATAACTTTTCTTGTTGCTTATTTATGCTCAGCTACTTCTAATTCAGATTGAGTTTATTAGCACATATATATTATGTGTCCAATAAAATTAGTCACCTTAGTTTTGCAACGGCTTAACCAGTTTCATCCTTCTACACCTTTCTGTCTTTCCTTATCTTGTCCTTGTGCTCTTAATTGTTTTGAACCCAAATAAAAGAGTTGTTATTCTCTTTGAAAAACTAGAGATATTTTATGGAGAGTATTCATGAAAAGGCTTATAAATTTGCCCTTAATTAAGTAGACAGTGAGAAGCCACCAACAATTTTTGACATGATCATATTTCTTTTTAAGGAGACTAATCTAGTGGCCACAAATAAGACAGATTGAAATGAGGAGAGATAGGAATGCAGTCTGGAGAAGACTTCAGTTGCCTCTAGAGTAATGACAAAGAAAATGAAGAAGAGTGTTAAACTTGGTGACAGAAGCTAAAGAATTTATTAATCATTGATGTGAAAAAAGGGGAAAATCAAAGTGTTGAGTAAGGTTTTGACATGTAATGACTGGGATAATTGTGAAATGATAAAAACCAAGCAGAAAAGTTGCTTTTGGAAGAGGGGACTCTTAGGACCTGCCCAGTTTACATGTGAGATAGGTAAACAAGTGAAGCTACATAAAAATGACTACATAGATGGTTAGAAATAAGAGCTAGAGCTTATGGGAAACATAAGCATTAGACATACATACTTGTGTTCTATTTACACAGAAGATATTATTTAAGAATGCCAAGAGCTCAATAATGTATCATACTGCAGTTTATCTGGGATGTTGACCAAGGAAAAGTCAATGGTTTGGTGGTTTAGAAAGCTGTGTGTCCAGAAAAGTAGGATAACTTGGAAGACACAGAGATGAAGAGTTTATTCTTGAATGAGTCTATCCACTGTCTCTACACCATCATCTCCCTTCTCTGTCCCTCCCTTGAACTTCCATTCATCACACTCTTGCCCTTACAGATCTACTGAAGTTGACTGGTCAGGAAATACCATACTCTCTGCCACCTTTCAAAATTGCTCTGACTTGTTTCTCTCTCTGGCTTCTTACTATCCTCCATTTCCAAAGCCAAGCCCTATTAGTTCCACCTACAAAACATAGGTTAGATTCACACTGTCTGCATGATTCCTTTCACCACCACCACCATTCTAGCTCAAGACCTCATTATTCCTTAACGTGTGGTCTTATTCTCCTAGAGGGACGCCCCACATCTACTCATTCTCATCTCTAATTTGCCCTTATAGATTGCTGCCAAACTAATCTTCCTAAAGTACAATTTAAATCATGTCATTCTACTACTACAAAATGTTTAATTGCTTTTTATTATCCATTGAATAAGATCCAAACTCCTTAAAATAACATTTAACACCATCCACCATCTGGTGATATCCCATATTTCTAGATGTCTCTCCCCTTTCTTTCTAATACTACATTCAGACTACATGTCCTTCTCCTGTTTCAATCCCTTTATTCATTCTATCCTGTTATTACCCTTCTCTGTGAAGCTTTTGTTGATTGACCCAGCAGTAAACAACATATAATTCAAAATTTATTGTGCTAGATGTTAAGGTTATTATATATATTATCCTGCTAATTTCTCAAAATAATCCTATCACTTATCTGTTTTCGAATTTTTACCAATAAATAAGCTGATGTTTATTTGAATTTGTTGATTAGTGCAATATAACATGTTTGTCTGATTTCGAAGTCAATGCCCTTAACCTTAATCCAAATATTTTTAAATTTATCATCACCCCTTCAGGTAGAATAATAAGTCTGGTAGCTTCACTGAAGTCATAGTAATGGGGAAATTTTAGCATACGGAACTATTACTTAGCCACTACTTTTGTTTTTCCTATGCTCTTCTTTTAGAGTCAAGTGATTAATTTTTGTAGCCACTTTTAGTAGATTAATACAGTTTCAAGTTTTTGTTTTTTAACTTTCCTTTTAACTTACTATTTCTTTGAACATCCTGAATGCTGGCAACATTATTTTTATTAATTCTCTGAATTTTATTTATAAAACTGAAGTTTATTCATAAAGTAAGAAGTTGGAGTTTTTTCAAAGAATAAGTGACTCAGTGTGGTGGTGTACACCCATAATCCCAGTAGCTCAGGAGTCTGAAAGAGGATCACAAGTTCAAAGCCAGCCTCAGCAACTTAGCAAGGCCCTAAGCAACTCAGTGAGACCCTATCTCTAAATAAAATACAAAAGGGTTGGGGATGTAGTTCAGTGGTTAAATGCCCCTGAGTTCAATCCCCAGTACCAAAAAAAAAAAAAAAAAAAAAATGAGAAGCTAAGTCTATAGTTATGGTCAAAAATTCATAGATTTCCTCCTATTAGATCCTTTCTATTAGTGTCCTAAACCAAACAAAATTTGTACTCTTGAATTTATTTTCTACATCTTTATCTAATTCACTTATATAATGTTTAAGATCTATTTTTTAACAGACATAAGATTTTTTTCAGACAATATACCTTCTTCAATGAGAGTTAAATTCAATTCCAAATGCAATCCCAGGGAAGAAGATAGGAAGGAATGCAATCAATTTTTCCAGAAATCATGTTTCTGCTAAACCTATGTGAATACTTTGTTCATTTCCTCATTGAATAAATATTTATTGAGCACCTATTATGTAAAATATTATGAAACGTTCCATTAAACATTTTATCATCTAATAGAGAGTCTGATTAATAAATTTCATATATAATAGGTAAAAGAAAAAAGTTCCAGGATGATATTCACTTTAATGAGAGCTAATAGCCAAGTTAATTAAATGTTGAAGTCACCAAAAGAGTAAGAAGGCTTTATAATTTTTGTTAACTTTTAGGAAGAGCTAACAAGGTAATATCTAGAATATTATTGAAGTTCGATAGAAGCAAAAAAAAAAAAACAATAATTAGGAGGACTTGAAGCCAAAAGTGGTTTCAAAGCTTCACTAGTACTAGGTCAATCAGTTCACTGAAATTAAGAGGACTAGTTTTCATATAAAAGCGAGAGTCCTTTGAGTATCTTGAAAGCAAAAGAAAGTATTCCACTGAGGGCTTTTGAAGATAAGATAAAGCCCTTTGAAACAGTTTTATCATGAAAGTTCTAACAATAGTCTTTCGTGCCATTGTAGTATAAACATGTCAACTTGTTTTTGACCTCTCCTTTTATTGTGAAATCTTTGAAAAATGAACAAATACATGTACAGGCACGCCTCATCGTAATACCTCCCTCATTAGTTGTACAGGCACCATTCTGAACTTTTAAAATGAAGAGTTAAGAAAGCTGTTGTGTATCCCTTTCCTCACTCCAGGACCACTGTTCCACAGCTTCTCCGTCAGCCTCATATGCACTACCTGTCTACCTCACCACTGCACCATTAATTCACATGCCTTCTAATGATCTGAATAGGTACTAGAATTTTCTAGCCCTAAACTGCCCTGGCTGAGTGGATGCTTCCCACTACTCTATCTTCTTCTCTCTCCCATCCTCAACTCTTATAACATGTTATTAAAATAAAAAGTATTAAATGAATTATAATGTACAAGGATTGTTCTAAAAACCACATATATGCATAGATAATAGGTCTCATGATAATGCAAACATCACTGAATTCAGAGAAGGAAGAGCTCTTTCACCTATCCCACCTGCTAAGAGCAGTACCAAAATTATCTCTTTGAATAAGTAGGTAAATATTCTATTTTTAAAGAATTTTTCAAGTGCAAAAGTGTCATGCTCTTGCCCTAACAATCTCAATTTTCACACCCCATAGAATTGTCTACATATATCTGTGATACATACATTCAAATACACAGCTAAAATATTCAAATATACACAATAAGTAAATGAAGAACTGCTTTATTCTGCCCTAAAAATACCTCTTTAGTGAAGATGTCCAAGATAGACAGCCTCAAATACACTAAGTTCCAAGGGCATGAAAGACCCTTTACTCTTACAGACTAACAAATGGATTCATGCAAATTAGTATGTGATCTTGAAGATATTATCATGACAAACTGATTGGTACAGACATGCTGCCAACAGGAAACACCAGCGAGGTAGCATTATTATTACTGCTATAATTATTGCCAAAACCACAAAGATCTTAAAGCTTTCTGGATGAAAGACTGGCAAGGGAAAAACAATCTATCCTAGGGTTTGCTCTGTGGACTTGAAATTACTTTTCAACCTTTTCTTCTTATTTATCCAACTCATTTCAAAAGATGAAACACCTATTCCAAGGTGAGGAAAGAGGCTTCTGGGGAAAGGAAAAAATAAATTCTTTAGGATGGTCTTATTATTTTCTGTTCATTCTCCTGATTCTTCCTCCCCCTGACCCCTGCCTATTTCCCTGGTTTTAATTTGTCTTACTTCATTTCTATCCTTTTGCCCTCAATTTTTCAGTATGTCCTGCATGTTTTCTCTTTTCTCCATCTCTCATCTTCCAACCTCTCAGAGGTACTGTCAGTAATCAGTCATATATATATATATATATATATATATATATATGAAAAGGAAGAATATAATATATACATATATATATAATATTTTTCCTTTTCTGTTATTCCTTTAGAACATCTCCATGAACATTGCTACAGAGAAGTCATCATCCTCATTTTTGTCACTGAATGAGTGACAGTAAAATAGTCATACTTGAAATGAGGGCTATAGAATAGTAGTATAATATAGATGTTGGGAAGTTACATTTTGGAAGCAGATGGGTTTGCATTTGAACCTAGGAACTGACTGCCATTTACTAGCTGTGACAAGTCTAATTTATTCACTATGCTGAGACTCAGTTCCAAAAGCTTAGGAAGGATTAATAATATCTAGCTCATAGGATGTGGAACCAACCTAGATGCCCTTCAATAGATGAATGGAGAAAGAAATAGTGGTATATATACACAGTGGAATATCATTCAGTCATAAAGAAGAATAAAATGATGGCATTTGCAGGTAAATGGATGGAGTTGGAGAATATCATGCTAAGTGAAATAAGCCAATCCCGAAAATCCAAAGGCAGAATGATTTCTCGGATAAGTGGATGATGATACACAATGGGGAGTAGGAGGGAGGCAAGAATGGAGGAAGGATGGATTGTAAAGAGGAAAATTAGGGATGGGGAGGGGGTGGAGGGAAGGAAAGATAACAGAATGAGACCAACATCATTACCCTATGTACCCTATGTAAGATTACGCAAACAGTGTGACTCTTCTTCACGTACAACCAGAGAAACGATAGTTGTACCCCATTTATGTACAGTGAATTGAAATTTTGAAAAAATAATAATATCTAACTTATTTAATACTTGGGGATTAATTGAAATAATGACATAAAATACCTAATAAAATGTCAGGAACATAAATTAATGGTACAAACTAATAACACAAAGAGGATAGGGGAAGGGTAACAGTGGTGGAGATAGCCATGATCCTGACAATTATAGACATGAGCTTTCAAAGAATCTTTTGCCAGTAGGGATCCTTACCTTTGTCCATTTGATATTTCTGAGTTACTCTATGTCCTTTGTTCTTACACACACTTTTTAAAACTAGCTTATCAAGATCAACAACAAGAAAGAGGTTGCACAGTAAATCTAGTGATCAATGAAAGAAGAGCTAACATCTGCATACACTAGGTATTCTTATTCATGGCTATCCGTGTTAGTCAACTTTCATCACTGTATAAATACCTGAGAAAAACAACCTAAGAGGAATGACTTATTTTGGCTCTTTGTTTCAGAGGTTTCTGTTAATGGTTGATTGTCTCTATTGCTTTGAGGCAATAGAGGTGAAGCAGAGAGCATCATGGTGAAATTGTGGTGGACGAAACCTGCTCAGCTTATAACAGTTGGAAAAGAGAAAGAGAGAGAGAGAGAGAGAAAGAGAGAGAGAGAGAGAGAGAGAGAGAGAGAGAGAAGAGAGAGAGAGAGAGGAAGAGACAGGGAGAGAGAGAAGGCCAGAGACAAGAAACACCCTTCCAGGTTATGCCCCTAGTGACCTACTTTCTCTAACTAGGCCCTACCTCCTAGAGTTTCTACCACCTCCTCAATAATGCCATCAAACTTTTAAACCATCAATTTATTTGTCCACTGATGAGGTCAGAGCCCTCATGAGTCAATCATTTCCAAGAAACGCCACCTCAGAACACTATTGTTCTGGGGTTCAAGCCTTCGATACATGGGCCTTTTGGGGGAACTTCCAGATCCAAACCACAACACTATGGTATACTTTTCATTTGGTTTTCTATAATGGCTTTCAGTTATGTTTTATGATTTTAATCATAAAGGTCCAGCAAATAATGTGTTAGATTTATCCCCACATGTGTAATAATATTGATACTGCTAGTCTTTTCTTTATAGAAATATTCTTTTTCAGGCTGATTTTTTGCTGTTGTATAGAAATGCAGTTGTTTTGTTTCTTCATTTTACATCCATCCAATTTTCTAAACTCCCTGTATTCCAAAAATGTATAGATTGAGTTTCTGTATAGAAAATTTTATCATCTGTGCATAATTAATATCTTGTTTCTTTCCTTTTTGTCCTTACATTTCTTTTTATTCCTATCCTATGATACTGTGTGACGCCTCCAACATAATGCAAAATAGAAGTGGTGATAGAGTGCATTCTTGAACTCTTCTAATTTTAAAGGAAATACTTAATGACACCTGTCCATTAAGACTGATATTTTAAGTAAGTAAATGAGGTAATTCTTAGACACACTTCTGTATATGTGGTTGTTGCTGTGTGTATGTAATGACAATTGAACTGCCCAATAATGAATTCATTTGATCATTTTAATTAGATAGTTGTAATACCAAAGCCTACTCTAGTTGATATGTGAGATTCTAAGATAAATCAGACACAAAACCCACCATCAAAGAGTTCACTACCTATAAGAAATGATGAGAACTAAGTAAAAACTAAGAACAATAAAACACAGAAAGTAAGAAATACCATTAAAATAGTTCAACTAAAGTAAAATGAAAGTTCAAAGAACAGAGCAAACATTGCTGATCAGAAACATCAGGAAAATCTTTATAATTACAATGGCATTTAAATGAGCTTTAAAGAATAAGCATAGTTTGGGTTGCAAAAACATTCTAGGTATAGGACCACTATGAATGATGACCTCAGTCTCATATACCTGTGCTCTGAGTGAAGCAGAAAGTCTCTGACACAGACTTAAAATAGATCTAAAATAGTTGTAACCACTAAATCCTCAATGAAATTCAATTTTTTTTTTTTTTCTTTTTTGCGGTACTGGGGATTGAACCCAGGGCCTTGTGCTTGCAAGGCAGGCACTCTACCAACTGAGCCATATCCCCAGCCCTTCAATTTTTTTTTTTTTTTTTTTTTTTTTTTGGCATTATTAGGGATTGAACCCACGGGCACTCTACCACTGGGCCACATCTCCAGTCTCCCCATTTTTTTTTTTTTTTTTTTGTTTGAGATAGCCTCACTGTTTCCGTGGCTGCCTTCACACTTGCAGTCCTCCTGCCTCAGCTTCCTGAGTAGCTAGAATTGCGGGCAGGTGCCACTGATCCTGGCTTCAAGTTCAGTTTTATGCTTGGGTCAAATCTAATGGCCACAGTTTTGTTCTGTCATTCTCTATACTGTCACAGGATCATATAAGTAATGAGATGGGTCCTTCAAGCGAACACAGATAGGATTCTTCTGCTTGATCATCTGCCATAGCATCATAATAACCAGAGCATATCTAAGCATCTTATAGATAATTCCAAATTCAAATCTACCCTCAGAGGACAATTTGCCACCTCTGAGACTATTCAGAATAATAAATGAGTATATAAAAGCAACTGTCAAAGGATATCCTACTTTTTAGCCATGATGGTATCATTAGAACAATTGTACAAATTTACAAAGTGACCGTTTTGAAGGAAGCACCATTTGAATGAATTCATTCTGGTATATGTGTTAAAATTCTAGTCATGTTATTTAATAGTTGCACTGATATACTGTTTCCGGACTACTTCTTAAAATGACTCATGGGGATTCTGTGACCTCACACAATCAAGGTGTTCAGAACTATTTTTAAGATGGAAAATAAGAAGAATAAAATTAGAAGGGAAAAAAACTTAATAGATAACCAGAGCCCTCAGTAGCAATTTAGTCCCTCGCTAATGTATTACTCATAATTTATTGCAAATTTATTAAACCTCAGTAGCTTAGAAACCTAGTAGCTATGGATGATCCTCTAATTAGTGGAATTAGAGAATGATACTGTTTCCTTTGATTAATTGGCACATGTGGAGACTGGGTTCCCTCTGAGGCCTACATTTGCATATTAAGTTACCACATATCAATGTGCTGAAATCCGAAGGGCTAGGGGCCCCATCTACGCATGTGAAGGCAATGTCCTGTGGATCTAATTAAATTACTATCTTCTTGCCCCTTTCCTTTTCTACCCACTTTGGCACAATTTTCCAAGGAGTAACCTAAAAGTTAAAATATGAATAAACAATTTATGTATATGTAGCAGTTCCATTTGCAAATTCCTTTCACGTCTATTTTCCTGTTTAACTCACAACTCTCTTGAGGAAATACAGTTTTATTCCCATTTTACCAATAGATGGTGAGATTGATAGGCCTCCCAATTTACAAAGTAGTAATTGATCAAGCTGGGACCTACACCTGGATCTTCTTACACCAAGATCAGAGATAGCATCACTGTCCTGTTTAATCATTAGGGAAATATCCCACATGGTATAATAAAAGAGGTGAAGAAAACATTACTCTCCCAACACTGGTCATGTTCTATACAAGCAATGTTATACTCATTGCTCTTGGGGTAAGAAGTAGGTTAAATGGAATTAATTTTAGGGGGTTTTATTTAGCACATGAAGGGAAAATGTGTTCAGTGAGAGTCAATATGCAGGATGTAGTCAATTCTATAATTCTTCATCCTAGGATTTCGGGCACAGGTTGGGTGGGTACTTGATTACAATTCTAATTGAAACGTCAACTGTGTGGTCAAACAACTTGTTCACTAAGGTCTTTCTTGCCAAGTTTATTCCTTTAAAAATATAGCAAATTACTTTGTGGGGGTCAAAGAAATCTGCAGGTCAGTGCCTCTGCTGGGCATCTGTCAGAATCTGGACACAAATAAGGGAGTTATTTTAGACAACAGGTGGTTCCAGTAGCCAAAAGCTATGTAGTCATCTCCTAGGCACTTGTCACAAAGCATATTATCTTTGCTGGATGGAAGCAAGAGAGTATATTTGAAAGGATTTAATAAAGGTTCTGAAGGACTCTCTTGGTATAAATACCTGTTATTGTTGTCAATGTTATTTAAGAACAGCAGGAGGGAAGCATTTCAAATCCAAGTTTAGCTTATACTCCCAGGAGCTCCTCCAGATTCAGAACTGCAGAGGTCTTTATGAGCCTCTGAACTTGGTCTCCAGGAAAAGAAAGGCAGGAGAAGGTCGCCCTGTCCCACTTGACATGATGGGATGTGCTCCTTGCTAGCTCAGAGTATTGGCTGGGAACTGTTTTTCTGTTTAGTTACAGAATCACTTCTCTTTCTGGTCCTATTGCCAGAGGCTGAGGCCCCCCACCTTGACAGCACAGGGGAGAGAGAGCTCCATCAGCTCCCCCATGGTTATATAAACTGAATTTGCTTCAAGCCAGACTGGTCTGAGAGGTAGAAAACAACTTGTGCTTTTCTTCATGTTTCTCACTGTGATTTCCAAAAGAATCCCCAAACCTGAAACTGTAGCTCATCCTGGGAGTTGCAAAGAGAAAAATGAGAATTGGTAGTGTCCTCCAGTTTGCCCATAAGATAAAACTTGTATAAGGGTGGCCAGCTTGCTGCGATTTGGGGCTTCATCACTCATCTTCCACTGCCTCTTCTGACTTTCGGAGGTTGGAAAACACATCTGCATGGAAATGACAACATGAGAAGATCTCAGGAGAAAAATCCTGTTGCTTAATGGCCTATATCTTGCTTTTCTCCACCACTGCTCCTTTCTCAGCTTCTCCCAGTCCCTCTAAAATAGCTTTAGCCTCTTGGTGATGCCAGCTCCCTCATCTCGTTAAGCTGCTTCTGCAAAGGAGACCTGGGGATTGATGGCAGACAAGTTTAATGTGGCTGGCACAGAGCAGTTGAGTTTGGTGAGTGTGAGGCAGCTCAAGCTTGCTGGCTGATTGAGGTTGCTTTGAACTGACAACTAATTGGGGAGCGTTCTTTGATAATCGTTTCATTTTGGGTGTACTGGATTAAAAAATATAAAACCCTCCATAGGGAAAATAATTAATGATTTTGTTTGTTTGCCTTGTATTTAACAGTTGATTTCAGGCTATTCCAGAGGTATTATTTTGGCCAGCATTATTTTTCTGATAAAATCCTGGTTTGCTAGCTCTCTCTAAATCCTTTCTATAAGTGGTGAACATGCCAGGCCCCAGGGGCAGCTGGAAATAATGCCAGCTGCATATTGGAGATGCCATTACAATTACTCTGAAAGGAGAGGAGATGAGGGAACCATCTGAGGAAAAGCTGACTGAAATATGTCAGCTAAGAAAGTGAAAACACTGATATGGGGGTGCCTAAGAGATCCCAACATATGCCAGAAACATTTCACTTAGGGAGAAGGAAGAGTACCGCTGAAATTCCAAGGGAATACCAGACTTCAACATTTTTCCCTGAGAGTGGATTTGTAAAGAAAAGCCATCAGTCTGAATTAAGCTAAAATATGAATTCTCCAGGACTTCTAGGGCCACCATAACAAAATGCTTTAGACTGGGCTCCTTAACATCAGAAACTCATCTCCTCACAATTCGGAAGCTAAGCTTGCTCTAGTGCCTTCTCCTTGGCTGGTAAGTGTCCCTCCTTCCCCAGGAACACCAGTCATATTGGCTTAGGGCTCACGCTAATGACTTCATTTTATCTTAATTACCCCTGAAAAGACCTCATTCCCAAATACAGTCATATTCTGAACACAAATCTTTAGTTTGGTCTATAGCATGTTCAGTCAGCCAGCATGACCCAGACCCTAAGATACTATCCATCTACCTTGCTGTCTGTCTCTGTCTCTCTATTCTCTTTGCCACCAGAATATTTTGTGCTCTTTTTCCATGAGAAAGGGTCTTATAACCTGTGGGAATAAACCTACTAACAGGGAAAACACACACACACACACCAACAATAACATTATAATAGCAAATTCCTTTTACTGAGTGCTTACTGTCTGCCAAGAGAAATATAGAATACCTCCACGTATTACCTGATTCAGGCCTCATTACAAGCCTGTGAGGATAGGCACAATTATTTCCTTAGTGCCATAGGTACAGAAACTAAGGCCCAGTAAGTGTGAGTTAGATGCAGAGCTACATTCTGCCTATAACCAACACTCATGTTCTGAAACTGCTACATTTTTTCGCATGAACCAGACATTTCCTAAATCAGAGTTGTGAAACTATCTTTTAGTTACAAAACCCTCTATTTTTCCAGCCGAACTCTTATATTGAACTCCATTATATTGCACATCTTGACCACCCGTAAGTAGAGGAGAGGGGCATTGAACCATGCCATTTCCTCCTCTTGGTGTACCCAACGATTTGAAAGAGTACAGCCCTAAATCTTGACTGAAGTTCTCACACTTTCAGACTCTACGCCTTGGATGTATTGACAACACTCATGTGTTCTGGTTTCCTTTTCCTCTCTGCAAATGCTATATTTCTGTCTCACAAGGAAAAAAAAAAAATCTGGGGCTAAAATCCACAATTACTTGCCCACTGCCTTTCCCAATGAGCTAGATTATTAGCAGTATCTAGTGATAGTAATGAAAGAAATAAGTGGCCGTATTCAGAACATAGAACATTATAGATTACTAATAAGGACAATGGAAACATCGGTATCAGGAAACAATTCCAGAATCTGTGTTCTAACTTCAGGATGTGATTTGCTGAGGAAAGAGAGGAAACTGGCAATCACTAGGCACCCCTGCAGGCACAATGCTGTGTGCTCCACAGGGGCCTTATTTATGCCTCACCAGAGCCTATGGGGGAGGCCTGCACTCCTGGCCTCACTTGCATGAGCTTCCCCTAACAACAGCAACGCCCAGAAATTGATCTCATTCAAGGGGAAAAGTTGTATCATTTAGAGACAAAAATAAGAAAAGCACTTAACGCTTCACTTGCTGAATCCTGTGTAGAAAAACAGCCTTTGCAGCCACCCGTCTGCAGAAACGAACCCTGCCACAGAATATTATCTTCTCATCTTCTCTGCCATATGTTCAAGCAATCTGTGTTCCACAGTCTATATTAATGCTCTGCGTCAGAGGCAGTGGGGTTCAGTGGGCTAAGCAACGGCCTGGAAAATTGAGGGGTGTGAGTTCTAATTCTGTCCTTCCCTCTAGCTTGCTGGCTGACCTTCAGGGATGTTAGATCAACCTCACTGCTCCCTGCATTTCCTCTTCCCTTCCCCTCCAGGGTTTATAGCGTCTGAGCAAATCGGAAGAGAAGCACTAACAATGACAGCCTAGAATTTCACAAACACCTCTGAAACTTTCAAACGCTCACCGTTGAAAAACACTGTTTTGAGACTGTCAAAGTGTCATACAGAAATGATCCTTACCCCTTAGTCATCTGTAATCTAGCTGAAAAATTAAATACATAGTGAACATTTGTTGAAGTCCACATCATCTTACTTACAGATAATAATTCCCCCCCTTAAAGTTCTATTAGTCTTATATAATTAAAAAGATATCAAGAAAGGTACTTTTCAGCTTCTAAAACAATCCATTGGTGTAACTATTAAAATTCTTCATAAAATGAGCCTAAATATGTATGTATGCATCTGCACATATATTCATGTTAATAGATAAAATTTAATTATGTTCATTTCAAAAAAATATAACAGGCTCTGTACTAGTTATTTCTGCATTCCTGGTAAGGCTAGAATGTTCTCCTAACCTCTCTCATTCAGGGAGCAGAGGAGCTTTCTTCCTCTCTCACTACATTCCTTGGAAACCTAGCAGCACACACCTGAAAATGTTGGACAAAATTTAAAGGTGACAGGGGGGTAGTAGACAAAGACCCTTCATAACAAAATGAAAATTTAGTTACAGATGGAAGCCATATTGTTCAGAAGAGCATATTTTTGAAAGTTCTTCTGCAGATGATGAACACCAGAAAATGGCACAAAGTGGATTTGCTGTATACACCAAACTACAAGAATAGCAGCAAGGATTCGAGATGGAAAAGAATCATCACATTCATTGAAATTATACTATGCAGTCATTCAAATCTGTCATGGGTAACACAAATTCCCTGACTATTTTGACCTGGTATTGAACTCAACAGTGATGACCTACTTCTCATGTAAGAGCAAGACAACTGATGAATTAACTATTATTCTCAGGGTCCCTTTGAGGGTCATGTGGTTCCATTGGGCTGCCACAAATGTATTTGAGTTTAAGTCATTGTAAAGACATGACACAGATAAAAATAGATTTGTGTATTGGTTCTATGGCCTCAGGATTTTCAGAATTTCATTTGAGGCAAACACAGAATGGACAGGGCATCACTGAACAGTAGGATAGTCTATGGTCATAAAGTGCTCGTGGAAGTTCCCTAAAGAAATAGATTTTGTTTTCCCACATAAGCCATTTGCATAGTGGTTGTGACCCTTGTGGGTGGATGTGACATGGAAGGAACTCCCCCATCTATCATGAGTGCAACTTCCTGGTTGTTTGGTACATGCTTTGACGTTCTATGAGTTCTAGGCTTCTTCACATAAAAAGACCAGGATTCTCATGCTTGTCATGGATATCTTTACCCCACTGAAATAATTTAGTTAATTTGAGTTATGCTTCTGTAAAATATTTACAGACACAGGGATAGCATCAGGGTACTCTTAAAATGGGAGAAATGTAGGGGTTTGGGTAAAAATTCTGATCATAACTGCTTTTTGGAGGAATATTTAAATACACTGTGCTTTCAAAAAGTCTGCAGAGAAACAGGTTTTCAGGTTCTAGAAAGCCTCTGGCTGTTGAAGAATACTCATTCTTCAAGAAACCCATGAGGGGTGATTAAGGCTGACAGGATATCCAGGAACAGATCAGAATACTCTGTATGTGCAGGGTTAGGTCCCAATCTAATGATGTAGATACCCCAGTATTTTGCCAGGTTTTCCCCTTTAGTCTATAAGTTTCTCAGCACAGCTAAGTAGAAATAATAAAAACAGGAGCAGTCTGAAACTCTTCCTAAAGGGCAGTATATCTCTAGATAAAATTTTGGACAAGAAGGTGGATCAGGGTAGCTGCCTTCTGAACTTAGTCACATACCCGGTGAGCCTGTTCCATAGCTCAGGTTAAGTTTTATCCTTAGCAGCAATTTGAATTCTCTACAAAAACTCCTTTCATCTTTTTTCTTTCTTTTTTTTAGGTAACAGGGATAAAGTCTAGGACCTTACACATGCTAGTCAAGCACCATACTATTGAACTCTCTCTCCAGCTGTCTGCCAAAACACTAAAAAAAAAAAAAAAAGTCTAATGCTGGTCCAATACGTGCTGTAGGGGTTTATTCACAGTACCTCACTCCTTGCACAGGCCCCCTGATGAAGAAGGTCACTGACTTTCTCAGGACCAATAGCGTTCATGCTGGAGATTTATGTTTGCAGTAACTTTAAAACTTCACAAACTCCCTGACCAGTAGAGTGTGGGTGCCATAAGACAGCAACCAGAGGAAACTTTATTTTGCTATTGTCCATAAAAACACTTGACTTATTCTGACTTATGCCTTAGATCTCAGCTTCAATAGCATTTCTTCCAGAAAGTTTTACCTGATCTGACACACACACACATGAGCATGCCTGTGAGCATTCACACACACACAGAGTTACCTTCTGGGTTGTTAGTATTCCTCTTCTTTTCCCATTGAGGGTTAATACAATGACTCTTGAAAATACCTGTTGCTCACACCAACCTGTAAGTTCCCTGAGAGCAAGTACCACACTGCATTTGTTTATAGTTGTATCCCCACCCTTAGTACAGTATCTATATACAGTAGGTGATTAATAAATTTTTGTAAAGAAATTAATAAAATTTGATACAACCACTATTTTAGTGAGATGTGAACATCATCTTCCAGGGTATTTTCTTAAAAAGAGTATCAAGACTAAACCTGGACATGAGTAGAACAAGTTTTAATTTTTGAGATACAGGAAATGAGAGAAATACTATTCAGGATGCAAGACTGCTGTGAAGTCAAGGTTTACCACCAAGTTACAAGATAAAATATCAAAACATTATTAAGTAAAAAGATGGAAGAGTGATACAGAAGTCAAGTACAAACTGCCTGGCATAAGATACTACATTATGTGGACCCATGAAGTCAGGAATGAACAGAAACAGGTCTGTAACAGAATTTAGTCCCCTGAGAAAGAAATAATTATGGAGCTATTTTAAAAGATTGGGCCAGTATCTTTTTTGATAAAAGACTATCATAAAAGGTAACTTCTAATAAACGCTGGGTTCGGGAAAGAGAATGCCTTTTATTTGCCACCCATCTTAAAATCATATGTTTGGTTAAAAACACGTTGCCCTTTTATTCTAATCTATATTTGGTCCCAACATTGAAAGACTTTGGCTTTAATACAAATGAGTGCTCTATTTCAGTGCTGTAGCTAATGCATCTAAGAGGAATGTATCACACCCTTGCATTTTTCTAGGACTCTTTCTCTCTCCATTTGCCATATCTATTTCAACTTCTCTAGCCTCTTGCTGAAAAAGTTCCTGTGCATTCAGGACTTGATTTTTCATGCTTCCCATGGTAATATCCCTGTACCTGTCTATCAAGATAAGCATGCAGGTCAGTTTCATCCCATCAGCATAATCTCACAGAGCTAAGTACATGAATGCCTGAGGGTGAAGGAGTGGAGGAAGGGCATTGTCCTTCAGCAAATAGCACACCCAATGTGAGTTATCCACAATCACACTGTGCTTCTGGGCTGGCTGTCCCTGGAAGCCCAGATGCCAGAGATGGATGGGGAAAATTTGCAGGTATTGCAAATAGGCAGACTCAGAAAATAGTAAGCAAAAATAAATAAATAAATCTTTAACCCATATTTATCAAGCTTCTTATGGATATAATGTGACAGCTGGAAAGCAGGAAGAAGGATTGGGGATTAAGCAGAAAATAAACTGTTAAGAAGTAAAAGATACAGACACGGTGGTGCACACCTGATGCAGGTCTGTAATCCTAGCAACTTGGGAGGCTGAGGCAGAAGAATTGCAAATTCAAATTCAGCCTCAGCAACTTAGTGAGATCCTGTCTCAAAATAAAACATAAAAAGGGCTGTAACTTAGTGGTAAAGTGACCCTGGGTTCAAAGCCTAGTACCAAAAATAAATAAATAAATAAATAAGCAATATATCCTTATATTTGATATGTGACACAGAAGAAGTACAATTCTTCTGACATCTTTCACTCAGTCCTGCAGATATATTTCTTTTACACTATTATGCCATCTGTAATTAATGACCATTTAGTACTTACTTTACAATTATCATAGCCTCCATTATTTTCTTTCCCTTATTCCATTATCTGAGAGCTTCAGTATAATATTATTAGAAGAGATAGTAGATGTCCTTATAAATAAATACTTCACACTTTTTAGGAAAATTTCATGTGTACCAACTTCCTTAACATATATTAGACTAATCTAAAGTAAATATTTTCTGATATTTCTTATATGATTTTGGTAAATTGTTTTCCAAGGTATATACTAGTTTCATTCAGTTTTCCAAATTAATTTGCACAATGTTGTTTACAACATTCACTTAGTACATTCTTAACATCATTAAATTTTGTAATATTGCCAACCTATTCGTTCCTGATAATTACAGTTTTTTTTTTTTGGTCACTATCTTTCTGTAAATTTTCTTATGTGGAGTTTATCAATTTCATTTGTCTTTACATAGAACTAATATTAGACTTTATTTTCCTCATAGTATACCTGACTTCTCTTCTATTAATTTCTACCTTTTATTGTTTCTTTTCTTTTTATTACTAATTATTTTCCTGTTTTATTTGTGTGTCATTTATTTTATAATTACTTGAGATAAAAATTAGCTTATTCTATTGAGTTCTAGCCTTTTATTGATACACTTACTTAAAGATATAAATTTACTGTATTAGTTTAGCTTTACTTTCAAAACTTTATATGTATTGCTTTTATTGTTACTCTGTTCAAAATAGTCCTAATTTCCAATGTAATTTCTTTCTTTGACCTGTGACTTATTTAGAAAATTGTTGCTTAATTTGAAATGTTTGGCATTTTCTTAACTACCTTTCCATTGTTGAGTCCTAGATTTTTTTAAATTATAGTCATATTATCATACTCTCTGTAAGATTTTAGTTCTTTCAAAATTACTGAGGCTTGTTTTATGGTCCAGGATATGAGAAATTTCTGTAAATGTCCTAGGTGCACTTAAAAATGTTTTATTCTCCATTTGTGTAGACTATTTTATATAGGCCAATTAGGTCACTATTCAATTAAGTTTTTCAAATCTTCTGTATCCCTTATGGTTTTTCCTTATTTATTCTTCTCCTTCTGGCTGTTCTACCACTCACTGAAGAAAATTTTACACTCCTCTATGATTGTCAATTGTTCTATTTATCCCTCTATGTCTGAAATTTTTGCTTTTTGTATTTTGAGAGTATGCAATTAGATGTATCCTACTTTAGCATTGTGTATCTTCTGTTTATTATTTTATTATTTAAAAAGACCTTCTTTACCTCTAATAGTAAACCCTGATCTACATTGGTTTTAATCCTAGTTTAGGTATGTAACTTTTTTGTTCAACATTTGCATGTTATAACTTTTCTCTTTTTGTGCCCTTATATTTAAGGCATATCTCTTTGAAGCAGCACATAACTTGGTATTTTGATAACCAATTTGAAAATCAGTATCCTAATTGCACTGTTTCATGTATTTGTATTTAATATAATTGTTGACATTTGTATGCTGTCATATTATTAATTTTTTTCTTTGTTCGAGCTATATTTTCATTCTTATTTTTCTTGATTCATGTCTTCACTTTGAGTGTCATTTCATATGGTCCCTTAGCAAGCCTAACTTCAATTTTCATCTCTTAGTACCATCTCTGCTTAGATTTTCGAAGCAGCCAGTGGCTGATTTCTGCTTGGTTTCTTGGCATCTTGCCCACAGATACCCAACTTGAAAATGGACATAGGTCTTTAGGGAAATTTTCTTGCATACCTCAGAATTGTGAAAAGAGCCCTGGTTGTTTTGGTAGCACCACATTCCAGTTCCGGGACTGCTGCCCTCTCTCAGCCTCTTTGCCCCACATTATGAGTTAATAAGTGCTTGCCTTCCCTTCTGGGACCTTGGCCCCCCAAATCCAACTACCTTGGTTGATCTCTGATACAATGAGTTTTATAGGTTTATAAACTTATAAAAAATTTAAATTCATTCCCTACTTGTATGTATTTATTGCATGCAATATGATGTTTTAATACTTGGTATGCTTTATGGAATGACTAATGAAGCTAATTAACATAGCCATTACCTCAAATATTTATTTGTTATGGTAAAAACACTTTAAATTTTGGGGGGATTTTTAAGCATGCAATACATCATTATTAACTGTAGTTAATAGTTGTACAAAAGATGGTTGGAGGTGAGTCCTCTTATGTAACTGAAATCCCCTACCTGTTGACCAACATCTCCCTAGGTCTATCTTACCCTTCACTGAGCCCCTGGGAACCACCATTCTATCTTCTGCTTCTCTGAGTAGGACTTCTTTTAACTCCACCTATAAGTGAAATCATGCATTACTGTGTGTTTTTTTAAAAGTCCTAACTCATAATTTTTCTCAACAGAAGGTTTACCATAATGCTTTCTCATATCTACAAATGGGAAATATTTTTATGGCATTAATTTTTATATTGATTATTATGCTTCGTTCAATCAAAATGTGTTAAATTTGTAAGTGGACTTTTCAGGGGATGTTCTATTTAGAAGTTTGACTTTAAAACAGTCTTTCCTTCAAACTCTTATTGTATTTTAAAACTTCAAAAGACAAGTACACTAAAGTTGCCTTAACAGAGATTTAACTGAATTGAATAGGTAATAATGTCAATAAGAACTCAAAAGCAAAATTTGCTTTTGATGATCCACCTGTGAATAATTGAGCAGTATCTACTTGAGCAGAGTTTCTATGATAGTGCAGGCTCTATTAAATTTTTTAAAAAGCAGCTAAATCATGGTATTTCTGAAAGCTAAGTTCTGATTTCTTCTAAAGTTTCCAGGTACATTACAAAGGAAAAGTTGTTGAACTCCAGGACAAGAAAAATTGATGGCACGATATTTTAAATGTCACTAGTCGTTTTGTTTGTGTCAGCATGATGTAGTAAAAATAATTCTGCACTGGTGTGAAGGTGATCTGAATCACACTTCAGTGGTTTTGAAGCTTCAGAGTCCTGTGACCTTTGATAATTTAGTTTCTCCTCCCTGCCCCACCCCACATTTGATAATATCTTAAACCTTATAGAGCCCTAGACTCACATCCCAACTCTCAGTCCCCTGAATGGGATACAAAGACATGTGATCCCTGGCCCCCATAAATGAAAACCTGATATGTACAAATACTTAGTCTGAGCTCTGACCCAGATGGATTTTAGGAATGCTTTCAGCCAATTATATTCCATAGATATTTATTGAGAAAACCCATTATGTGAAAACTATTGGAGCAAGCCTTTCTGGAATATGAATGAACCACCATTTGAGAGTTCACATTGAATAGCCAAGTAGAAAAAGCAAAAATAAGATAAGAACCATACAAATTGTAAGGAAAGTGCTGAGAGTATTCAAAAATGGAACCCATAGCTGGTTAAAGGGGTGGAGAGAAGAGGAAATGAAAATTAGGATGAACTTCATAGAAAAAAAATGGTATTTAATGTCAACCTTGAGAAAATATATAGACTTCTGAAAGATGTAGGTAAGGAAAGGAATGTACATGGGGAATCTGTTCAGGTTGCATGGATAGTATGAGCAAATGCACAGAGGTGAAGGACATGCATGGATGGGTTGTGAACCAGGGAGAGGCACGATGCTATGGAGATGAAAGAGCTCTGGTTCTGGAGTTAGTCTTGGGTTCCAATTCTGGTTCTGCTATTTTGAGACATGTGACTTTGAACAGCATCTTTGCTCTCTGGGTCTCAATTTCTTTATCTGTAAAATGTGGGTAATGACACAAAGCATTATATTATATTATATTATTATAATTAATAACTGAGATAAGTTATGATTTATTTGTCACTGTATTCATCTCTTCAGAAAAGATAGCTGAGACTACTTCAGGACTGGTAGAACCAGGTACACTGGGACCACAGAAGTTTTTTAATCCACTATTTTGTTTCCATCAGGAACAGGAAATTATAAGAGGATGGAGTTGAAGGGAGTTAAATAGTTAGCTGATGAAGTCCCCTTTAAAATTTCAAATTGACAATCACCCAAGGATTTAGTGTGAAACATGAGGCTGAATTTCAAATAGGCAAAACTGTGAGTTATTGATAACAATGCATGTATCCAAAGAGATTGTCTTTAATTACCTAGGTTAGATACGATCTTACTTTCAATGAGAGCTAATACCTCACCTTCAGCCCTTCATCTGTTCAGCAGCATAAGCAAGGACATTCCTACTGAGAAGAGTTGAGAACAAACTCTCAATGCCTCAGCCAGCAGCAGCTTCCTTCCCTGGAGAGCCCCTGGCAAGATTGTACAGTCAGAAATTTATCATTACCACCAGCCGTCATCCTCATTAAGTACTGTGGGAAAACTGTATTAATGATTGTTTTTTAAAGCTGCACTGAAAATCTGTATGTTTGGTTATGTATCATTTTCTTCTTCAGGAGTCCCTGGATTTGGAGCCATCAGGATAGCTCCTGGCAAATTGTTCCTAAACAAGCCTGTTACAGAGAGATTTGTTTTCCCTCAGGGAGGAAAGAGAAGCAGTTAGAAGGCAGTTGGGTATTTCCCCAAAGACTTGTTTGAGGACTGGTTCAGATGTTCTTGGCAAGTGGAATCTTCTAAGAGCCACCCACACCCCCAGATCCTGCCAGGGGCTCTCCAGAGGCAGTGGTAAGGGCAGATGAAAAGCAGAAAACTCTGAATTTTCACATGTGCAGTTTCATTTGAGCTTCTGATTAGACCTAAGAAGGTTACATAGTATTTTGGGTAAGTACCCACTTAAGTGAGAATAGCTAATAAGGACATACAGAGGCCTATTAGTTAAGAAAATGTTTCACAGTAGGAGCTTAAGGAAGTAAGACCCCCAAGGAGTAAATAGCAGATCCTGCTAGTCATATGCTCAGGGTCTAACTGATTTTAGAGGATGGCAGTCAATCTAATAACCAGAGCAGAGCATCGAGAACAGGTATCCAACTTGTTCTCTGAGGGCAGATACTTCAGGTAAGGGGAATAGAGAGTTTCATCTTGACTTTTCTGTGAAAGAGAACTGCCAGCTCTCCAGCTTCCCAGTAAGGTGGGGGGAAAGGAAGAGTTAGTACAGATGAAGTATTCCCAAAGAGAATTCAGAACCAAATCATGGGACAATGGGAATAGCCCATGAACCAACTCAGCTCAGCAGACCACCCCAGGCCCTCCTCCCAGTACCCCCAGATGTAGTCCTGATTCCTGCCTAACTGACTCACCTGTGTACCACAGGGCAAATCTTTTCCAGGTGTTTTTTTTTTTTTTTTTTCCCTACCTTTTTCTAATACTGAAATCCTCCACCATAAATGCTCACTTTTCAAATCTCACTTCAAATGCATTCATCTCTTTAACCTTATAATTGAAAATGATCTTTACTTCCTCTCAGCTTTTCTTAAATTATACCATTTGTACATGCAATTTAACAAGTACTTTTTAAAAATTTCATTGTATAGTTGTTATTTGAGCTTCTCTCCTTCCATTAGACTATAAAGTTGATCTAATAAAGCACTAATGTTGACAATTGCATTTGGATGGTTTGTTAAAGCCATGGATGACAGCATGATTCTATTTTCACCTTTAACATAAATCTAAATGCCCAAGATAGTTTTTTGTCCAGTTTCCCAAGTGTGGCTGAAGATTTCTAGTTTGAAATTCTCTCAGAAATCTTTAAAAATATTCACTCTTCAGTTTTACTGCAGACCCACTGAATCAAAAGCTCCAGAAGTAGGACCTGGAAATAAGCATCTTAGCAAACTTAGCACATCAAGGGTTTCTAGGTCAAAGTAAAACTTGAAATGATGGAGTCATTATGCTTATGGTTGTAAAATGAAGCATAAAATGAAGATATGAATGAAACTTGTATGCATTGCAGTTCAAATTTTGTACGTAAGAGAACATAACATTTTTCTGATGCTTGTGTTCTCTTAAAGTACAGATTGTCCACAATCGTTTCTGTAACAGTGGGATATAATTATCAGCTGATAAAAGGAGAAACTGACTCAATCATTGTAGTCTGACTTTGTCTGATGACCACGTTTTTACAAGTAGACACCTTTTGCTTCTTTGAATACTGATAGAATTTTGACCCTTTATAATGATGGGAGCTTTCCTATAAAGGAGAAAGTAATAAAGACATGTTTGAAGCTGGATAATGCTTTATGATGGAACTCAAAAGACACACAAAACTGGTTTGCAAAGAAATTTATTTCTTTGTTTTCTTTTATTGAAACTTCCATGCATGTCTTTATATAATGTATATTATCTCTTCTTTTATCAACTAGACAGAATACTGGTCCTCCTTTGTAATATATTTATCTTACTAAAACTTATTGAACAAATACCAAGTTATTGCACCATAGGGAAAAATGTAAAAAAAAAATTAATTTAAAATCTGTAATTTACAATAAAGCTTGTATGTATTTGAGACATACTCTGCGATGATTTGTTCTACATATATGTTGTGTGATGCTTAATTAATTACATCTATCACCGTTCAAGCTGAGCATTATTAGGTCCTCAGAACTTGTTCATCTTATGGCTGACCATTTGTAACCTTGAGCACTATTATCCATTTCTCCACCTCCCACCAGACCCTCAGAGATGCCACTGTATTCTGTTTCTCCACATGTAAGTAATATCATACAGTATTTATCTTTCTTAATATCACTGGCATACTTAGCATAACATTCTTCAATTTCATTTAGTAATCCTGTTTTTTTTTTTAATCTTTGGAAAGTCTACTCTGTTTTTTTTATTTGTTCTTTTGAGATAATACAGTAGAGTGTATTTTGACATATTATGCTAGAGTATAACATTCTTATTAGGATCCTGTTTTTAATTTTTTGAGAAATCATACTGTTTTTCATACTAAGTATGTCAACTTACATTCTCACCAACAAAGTACAAGGGTTTTCTCTTTTACACACACTCTGACACTTATCTCTTGTCTCTTTGATGATGACCATCCTAGTAGGTATAAAATGATACCTCATTGTGGTTTTGGTTGTATATCCTTGAAAATTAGTGATATATTTTCATATATCTGTTCGCCATTTGTACATCATCTTTGGAAAACTGTCTATTCAGGTCCGTTGCATATTAACCTAGTCTGTGGAGGTGTTTTTGCTATTGAGTTGGGTGATTTGAGTGAATTTCTAATACATTTTGGACATTAGCTCTTTGTCAGGATATGATTGGTCATTATTTTCACTCCTTCCATAAATTGCTTTTTCATTTTGATGATTGTTTCTTTTAATGTTCAGAAACATTTTAGAAAGAATAATTCTAAATTTGTATGCATTCATAGAAGTTGAGAGTAGAATTGTGTTTACCAGAAGATGAGAGTAGGAAGGAAGAAGAGGAAAATGTGATCTCTTTGTAGTATACTATGGTTTGATGCGAACAAGAAGTTTTGATGTGCTATTACACAGTAAGGTGGCCATAGGTAACAGTTATTAGCTGCACATTTCAAAAAACTAGGAGAAACTATTTTGTAAGTTTTACCATGAAACAATGATAAATTTTTGAGGAAATAGATATGTTTAACCTCACTTAAACATTAAACAATGTATATGTGTATGAAAACATAACATTACCCCATTAATGTGTATATTTTTATGTTTTTTGTATCAGTTAAAAATTCATTTAATAAAAGACATTCCTATGGAAACTCAAAAGATGCTGAGTAGCCAGAAAGAAGAACAAATGGAGGCCTCATATGCCTTGATTTCAAATTATATTTCAAAACAAAGTAATCAGAGCAGCATGGTACTAACACAAAAACAGACACATGATCAATAGAATAGAATAGAAAGTCCAGAAATGACATATGTATGGCCAACCAATCTTTGGCAAAGCAATAATAATACACAAAGGGGAAAGGAGAGTCTCTTCAATAAAAGGTGAAGAGAAGATGGGATATTCACATTGAAAAAAAAATTGCATTCTTGTCTTATATCATATACAAAAATGAGCTCAAAAGGACTTAAAAACTTAAAATAGCACCTGAAACCATAAAACCTTTAGAAGAAAACATAGTGAAATAGTTCATTGACATTGGCTTTGGCAATGATTTTTTATTGTATCATAAAGAAATGTATTCTATAAACATTTCATTTTTAAAAAACATAAAATAAATAATGGAAGTATATCAAACAAAAATAATTTTAAAAATAAAATAAAACATTATCCTTGAGAAAGAAATCTGATGTAGTTAAAAGAGCACAATGCTGAATCCTGAGTGTGTCACAGTCTGTTTGTTCTGTTTTAATTTAGGATTCATTCCCACCACCACTTCTTGTTTTATGTCTTCTTAGGATGAGCAAACTAAGACCAGGGCTTTACTGAAAACTTGTACCTTGATGCTGAATGTACTTATTATTTGTGAGAACCAGTTTTTCATTAATGGAACATCTCTAGTCTTATACAATAAATTAATTTTTGACAGATATCAAGTCATTTTTGTGAACTTCAATTCCTAGTTTTAAAGAGTGTTCCCTTTGTTGTTCTTTCCTAAAAATTCCAAGTCTTAGACCCAGCATCTGAAAGCCACTGAAGCATTTAGAATAAACACTATTTAATCCTGTATTCTTATATTAGTATTTACTGAATATTTGCTTTTCTGGTGCTAGGCATTCAAAGAATAGTGACCCAGTACTAAGATGGATTAATTCAGTATCTCTTAAGAAAGACATTTTGTAAGCAAAAAGTATACCTTAGGTTGAAGGAGATTTGTACAATTTGGTTATTTTGGTAGCCTTATGACTGCAATTTTTAACCTATTGGCATGCCTGCATTAATAAGATGTATCTAGACAATTAAGTCTGTGTGTTATGCATCTTCTTTTGGATCTGCATTTTATGTAAGGGAACTCCTTCTTATAACTTTCTGTAAATGAAACATATTATTCAGGATGAATTCTATCGAGGAGAGATAGGATTAGTATTTTGTTTAACCAAAATCATATGTCTATGCTATATGAGCCTAAACACAATTTATGGTTTTTTCAACACGGCTTCTCTGACAAATATGATTCTTGATATTTTGTCAAGTGATTTGGGATATACTTACTATAAAAAGAAACTCATAGAAGTGATATAATAGGAAACTTAAATGGTTAGTTCTTGAAAAAGTCAGTTCAAACATAAAAATCTTACAAATGTATTCACCCCCTCATCTCTTGATTTAGAATCAAGATAATTTTGTGAGTAGGGTCAGTTTACTAGAGTTCTGTGTTATTTTTCTCTCATAAACTATACCCATAATAAATTATCTTAAATTTCCTGTTTTGGATTCTTTCAAGTACAATGAAAACCTAGAGGACTTTCTAAAGTAAACTAAATGCAGTATTTTTCTTTGTAATTAGTTGTTTTTATTCTTTTACCTTATCTTGTCCATATGTAATACAACAAACATAAAATATCTTTCCATTAATGAAAAGTTGCAAAATATTCATTATAGTTTAAATAGAAAATCTTTTCTTTTCACAGGTATTTCATGTAGTCTACACAATATGAAGTTAAATTATTTGATCATAATAGTAATACAACTGCAAGAAAGAAGTTTGGAAATAAGCAGAACCATTTCTTAGCAAGCATACAACATCACTGTGGAAGAAATAGGTAGCCATACAACACTGGCCAATACCATTCAGCATCCTATGGGCATCCCTCTTACAGAGAGATAGACTGTTATCCAAGAATGTGTAAAGTTGAGACTGGTTAGAGATCAACCACTGGTATTGTAAAATGTGTTAATCATTCTGAATGTCACATTATTATGCAACCATATTTCAATTTTTTAAATGGCAATTCATGTAAAATTCTACTGCGTTAAATATATACTTTATTCATTGTGTTTGAAATCCAGCAAGCTGACACCAGGTGCTGCTGTTAATAATTGATAGATAAAATAATAGGTTTTCCTCAAAAAAATTTTATATGTAAAACAATGAAAAGAGGATAAGATAGATGGATGATGGATGAATTGATGGACAGACAGATGATAGAGCAAACATATATTTTCAGGGTAAAATAATGCTTTCAGTATCTTAAAACACTTAATGATGCATACTAGTTTAATGATATCTTTAATGTAATTCCATGATTGTTGAAAATGATACAATGTGAACAAAAATTTAAACTAATTGAAATATTTAATATATATTTATATACTTAACTAAATGACAGCTACTATGAATAGCTAGTATTCACAGTAGCTATTCTACCATAGCTATATCTAAGTTCTGAGTTTCCCCAGATTTATTTTACACATTTTCCTAATGTCCCTTCATGGAGTCAGAATTCTTTTAATTAGCTGACCTTAGTGTGGCAACTATGCTATGTGCTTGGTTATATGCCTGAAATATTTTAGGGCTTTAATCTGATCATTTTTAATGAATGAGTCAAAAAAGGAATTTTGTATATCACCTCTTTCCTGGCCTAAAACTGCCCTTCAGACTCCTAAAGGCTAATTTTTAGATTGCTGCTTTCCCTAATCACCTATAAGTCTCACTTTTTCTCCTTTACTCTGGGGAATAGTGATAGATCCTGGTCAATTCCCTGAAAGATTAGAGCAAAAATGACCTTCTATCATCATTTCCTATCTTCTGTCAAAGGGGCTGCCAAACATATCATCTGTTGTTTTCCCGAACACTGGTTGCAATCAGGAAAATATTGTTACTTTTCCAATAATATTATTATGGTGACAATATTATTAAGTCATAGTCTCAAGCAAAATAAACCTTTAAACACATTTGAATGAACACAACTGAATTATTTTTTACATTTCATGATTTTCTTACATGTACATGACATCATTTAGTGACCAAGGTAGAACTGTAAAAAGGGAAGAAATGATCATCTACCATGCCAGGTATTACATGTTAGAAAACAGTTCCTACTAAAATTAGAAACTCATGTAGGATCAATAATTAGTCTAGAGTCCCATGACCACTACATAGTCAATCAGGATGCTCATCCATGATTCCATACTTGTTCAGCATTTTCAGGATGGATTAACAAATAAGGAAAAAAAGAAACAAACAAACACTAAATTAATAAAGACACACAGTACTCAAAGTGAAGATACATTTAATTTTAAATTTCTTCAGAGTCAGTAGTGGCAGCCTAATTCTTTATGCATGCTGGTCTTTACTTATAGTTCAAATATTACCTACAGAATTTTCAGCAGAACCCACTTTCCCAACTTAGGTAAAGATTCACGAGAATCTAGTCAGTTAGCTAGCCCAGCTAACAAGTAATACTGAATCTCTACAGCAAACCTATGATGCTTTAAGTAGTAAAACACTGGAAGACACTGGAAGTGTTATAAGAAAAGGTAGTTCTCTCAGACTTCCAGCTCAATTTGCTTGTTGAGAGAGGTTTGGATGTGACTCACAGTGAAGGTTAAAGACCTTGCCTTGTGGGTGTTCAATAAATGTTAATTGAACTGAATTGAATCGAGACCCAAGTTCAAATCCAATTTAATACCAAAATAGTGAAAGTTTGGTCAGATCACAAAGTCACAGCTGACAGGATTGCCCAGGACAGGTATCACAGCATGTGTAGTGGGCAGGAAGGCGGGGTGGTTTAGCAGGACACCTCAGATTACATTCTGGGTTCTGAAAGAGTGCTATTTACAGCCAAGAAGTGTCATGACACCATGCTAGCTTTTACAGGTACTAAAACGTTTTGCTATTTCTTGAAATTGTCATGATGATGAGAAAAATCTTTGTCTCTTCCTTTCCTCCTCCCCCAAAGACATACCCCGATTCTGCCACTTTGATATGGGAGTCTCTTCTGATAGGAAATACAGTAGGTGCAAAGCTATGTCTCAAAACCAGAAACAAAGTGGCAACTCCCCAGTCAACTCCCACAAGTCAGGACTTCTAAAATCATTTCCCAGGAGCCACAGAATAGGGCATAGGTGATCAAGTAGTGAAAACAACAGAGGAACCTCCCATGAGTAATGGACTTCCATTCTGCTGAGCCCAAAATGGCATCAACTTGCTCAATCCACTGTCCTTGAGGACCAGTAAGGCAAGATTGCAGCTTGCCCATTTTCTGTAGTTCTTTCCATTTGACTTTCTCAAAAGGATCATGAGCACTCTCTCAGAAAGCAGGGAAATCATCTTTAAGCATCTCTCTTGCCTCAGATTCATTCATCATCTTCAGAGTCAAACGTTTCTTCCATACAAAATGGAGTACTGTCTAAAACTGCAGATATTAAATGAGCTTGACTTCACCTGTTCCCTTCCTCCCTCTCTCCTCTTCTTTCCCACTTTCCAGATGGGGTACAGCCAAAGACACTCTCAGGTATCTGGCAAAATGATTTCGAGTTGGAAGACTGCTACATAGATTCTTATTCTATAAGCCAAAAGAAGATCATGTCTGAGAGTGCAATATGGCCACAAAAAATACTGTGCTCTCAAATTATATTTATCAAATTACCTTCTCTTTTTATTTTTGTTTTCAAGATTATGTATAAACATTCCAGAGATGGTCCATTCTTTTCTTTTCTCATTTGAATTCTCTGTATGTGGTCTCATTCATGTCTTTTCCTTATTTCCAAATAAAGTTCTTGAATCTTTTTTCTTAAAGCTTGACCAATATTCTGATCCTACGCATCACAGGTACACAATGTTTTCAAAACCTTCCCCCAAATGGAGCAAAAGCAAGAAAAAGAATCATAATATTTTCTAGCTTTAATATGGCTAAGTGATTTCTGAGTCTGGAATTTTTGTTTTCAGAAAATGGAATAGATGTTCAGAGAAATCAATTACTTTTCCCTATGCTTCAAAGTTGATCAGTGACAAACCCAGAACTGTTATCAATACAATTCTACATAATTCTTCTACTTGTGGAAGGAAAGTCAGACATAAGAAATCTAGGCAGAAAAGAAAACAAAATTTTCTGATATAATGTTAAAACACATAGTCTATTTGCTCAAATCACTGGTTTATCAAGAGGTGCTGTCTTACACAATATAGCATCGAAGTTCTCATGCTACAAAGATTCAAATAAAATATAGTATACTTGTGTTTTGTATAGAATTTATTTAGTTCAATAATTAAAGAAGTATAAGTTATATATTCAAGGAAACCATTTTGGAGAACTATGTTAAGGTAAATACATCCATGCTTTGAGTTACAATGCCTTTTTCAAAAGTCATTGCTAGAATTATGTTTCATAGTAAATAACTTCCTTTAACAGTGCTAGTTCTTCAAACCACTGCGTCCATCTTTCTCCTTTCCTTTCAATGCCAACGTTGTGAAAACAAGGAATTACATTTATTGCTTCTTCTTGCCTGGCCTACATTAATTCTACAGGCTGACTTCTGTTCCAAATGGTCTACTATTTCCTCCCCATAAGAATGCCAAAACCAAATAGCACATTCTCATTGATATCACTGCATCTTTGATGCTAACTCTTCTCTCCATGTTCTCATAACACTTTATTAAATGTCTACTGTCACTTGAGATGGTTGCCTCATCTCTATGACACTTGAATCTAGTCTTTGTGTTTCTGCCACTGATCTTTCTATACACCCTTCCAGGGCTTTCCTCATGCACATGTAGACCACAGCTAAAAGCAGTCTGTGGTGAGCCAAGACCTGATTTTTTTCCTGCTTGCTGATCATGCTTTTTCGACATTTTGCAAAGACCTCAATGTCAACATGACTAATAGCTGATCTCTTTCATACGTGGTTACTCTTCATGGTTTATAATATTTTTTCTACTCATCCAGCATTATCTTGATTCCTTTTCTACTTTGTTCCCTAAATACAGTCATTCAAAAAGCCTTTCAATCTCTCTGTACCTGCTCTCAACCCATACTATCATTTGCACTGTCACTGATATTATCACTTATTGAGCTGGAGCTGTAGCATTCCAACTAATCTTTGGATCCTCCAGTCTGTGCCACTTTCAGCCCTTCCAAATTAGCACTGTTGAGTCAAAGTGTGTGCTCTGCTTCTCTGCTGCCATCACTATCCTATGAAAATGTTCAATGGTTCTCCATCACCTTCCTAGTAGAGTCCCAACTCACTAAACTTAAACTACTGCCTTTATGTGAGTTCCATACTCTGGTTTTCCTGTCTATCTCTCACTTGGTAACTCCATTTCCCTACACTGTATTTTCTCTTCTTCTTCCCTTTTGTCTTTGGCCACTTCATGTTGCTGTAACAGAATACCACAGACTAGGTGACTTATAAAGTAAAGTTTATTTCTTAGAATCCTGCTTGCTGAGAAGTCCAAGGCTAAGTGGTCCACATCTAGTAAGGTCCTTTCTGCTGCATTATCCCATGGTAGGAGTAAAAGGGTAAGAGATCATGAGTAAGTATGAGGGCCAAACTTACTTTTGTAACAAATTCATTCTCACAATAAAAAGAGTACACACCCATAATAATAACATTAATCCATTCATAATAGCAGAACCCTCATGGTCTTGTCACCTCTCAAAGCTCCCACCAATCAACACTATTGCATTGGGGATCAAGTTTCCAAAACATAAACTTTGGAGGACACTTTACTAAATGTCTACTGTCACTTGAGATGGCTGCTCATCTCCATGACACTTGAATCATAGCACCCTTGAATTATTAGCCTTCAAAGGAGTGTTCAAGTGTTAGTTGAGTTTTGCCTCCTTCCTCTAGCAGCAAGCCCACCACCTCTCCATTGTATGACTGCTTTTCAGCATGGAGAACTATTTGTGCTGGTACTTTATCTCTTCATTTGAATGATATGTACTTTATCCATTACTCTATTTAATTTATCCAGTGCTTTGAACATTAGTAATTAGAAAATGTTTTTAATTAAATGAATATTTCTCAACTAATTGAAGCATGAGATGGATGATTTTTTAAAAATGGTTACCATGTTGAAAAGAACTAAGTACCAGTAAAAATAGAATCAAGAGATGGTCTATAGGACTATTGCATGTGTCACAGTTTTTCCTCTAAATTGACTATAATTTTCATAATAGAAAAGTTATCAAACAAGATCTATGTGATCATTTTTTAGGCTTTAGGTTTAGCAATGAACTTTCTCCCCCCTATCCAAATTGACTGTCCAGGGGTTTTGGAGTTGACCCTGCTATCTTAATCCACTTTTTCACATTCACACACCTTTTTTCTGCTGCCTGGAATAACTTTCACTCACTTCCTACCAAAAACTTTTCTGATAAAAATGAATTAATTCATGCCCAACTAAAATTACCATTTCTCTTTGAAGTTGTCCCCCTCATTCAATTAGTATTGCAAAAGGCAGAGTATGGACACTGTGGTCAGAAGCTCCAAATTCTCTTTCTCCCATTTCTCATCAATTTAGGGAAAGGTACTGTGTCATAATCTATAACATGGGAATAATCATAATATCATCTCTCATAAGTTGTTATCAGATTCATAGTAACATAATAAATGCCAGTTATTTTATCATTATCTCACTCCCACCTTGGTGTTATCAAAACATTTCCTTTGTTCCATGTGATGCAATAAGTTTTCACATTCTTTCCCATACTGTCTTTCTATAATTTAGTATATGACTGTCTCAACAACTACAATGTAAACTACTTAGAGCCATGGCTTGTCCTGTTTCATTTTTCTTCCCCAGTGATGCTCAGCTCTGTACTAGGTTATCTGACTTGATATAGCAAAGGGTTTGAGCTCATGTGTTTTGTAGACAGATAAAACTGGGCTAAAGTCTCCACTCTGCTATTTACTACCACTCTGTTTTGAAACAAGTTGCCTAATGTTCCTGAATCTCAGTTTTCTTTTAAATAAACTTGGATTAATAACAGCTTACCCTATAGGATTGTTGTTAAGTTAGATAACATATAAAGTACGACTGATACAGAATACACATATATAGAATGAGCTAAGTGCTCAAAAAAGATATATGTTGAATTCCACGAATCTTCCTGAAAATTAGTTCAAGAATTTACATAGGAAATCCTTTCCACAATTTTAAAGGTAGTTTGTGACAAGGGCACATGGTGCTCTCAATAGAACCCTCTCTGGTCCAAGAACTGACTTGTACCTGCAGTCTGACCCTCTGCCTCAGAGAATAAGAACCACTTTGATCCAACCCCCTGAAACTTGATTTCATTCTTCTCTTTGTGAAACAATCTCATTAGAGAAATCGTGCTGCTGAGAAAGCAGGTCACTCAGCTGGGGGCAAGTAAAGAAAGTCTTGCTTGGCTTCATCATGACCTCTGTGAAAAGTGAAACATTAGTGAGGGGCCCAGGGATTTGCAGCGTGCCATGGCCGAGGTTTTCACCAGAGGCTGCTGGGAGTTTGGGCAGAAAGAAGAGTAATGAAGGGGTTGACTGAATTGCTGCTGTGGGTGTAAGCATCAATTCTCCCCTCCTGGTTAGTAATGAGCTCCCTCCCCATCTGGTGGGGAATCCCAGGTGCAAAGAGGAAGGGGATGCTGCCAAGGGTGAAACTGGCAGTGATATATTTAGAACAAACACCCAAATGGGTTGCTCATCATTTGCAGTCAACAATGACCTTATCACATTTCCTACAAGAAGAGAAGTGTTTATTAAGAAACCTAGGACTGACTTCAATTTAAGACTATTTCTTTTTGGCCAATGTATGTAAGACTCTCTTATCATCTTTATAAACTATAATAGCAAAGAAAAAAACAAGCCAACAGGACACTCCATTAAGACTACTAAGCTTGTGTCCTCATTCCATGTGTATATATGGAAGACCAGCTGACCTCCACAGAACAAGCCAGGAAAAACCCCTGGTTTCACAGTGTTATGTGGAAGTACTTTGAAAAACAAAAGTAACTATTAATCTGCTCTTACCTAAGTTGAATATGGAAAAGTTTGCATCTGAGCCATTGAGGTAATCCTTTGCTGCACTTTAAAGCTGCTCCTACCTAAAGATTCACATAGGCTCATGGTGCACTTGGATGGTAAACAATTGACTGATCCAAAGTTAAGAAGTAAAGATAATGAATGCTAGCCCCATTTTGCTGGAGTGGATTTTCTTCCATGACCCTCTCTTTTGATTTACTGTGATATGATTTTCCCTAATGGATCTACCAGGGAATGTACTGACAAAGAGACTATTCTAAATAAGAAAACTTATCCTTTTCCCAAAAGCAAATTGGTCACAAGAGTCATATGATCACTATCAAATTTCCCAGTATTCTTTCTAAAGGAGGTACTCAGGCAATAAATGCAAAAGGAACAAACACTGCCTAGCCCATGACTGCATTTGTGCTTCATATGTGTCTATTCTTTTTTTTTTTTTAATTTTAGCTGTAGAATCACAAGTTTAAAAAGGCTATATTCTGACTCTCAGAACCAAATGGGTAATTTTGACTGACTGGAGTTATTTTCCTATTTCAAAATGCTGAGAAAGGATTACTGTTACCTTTTTTTTTTTTTTTTTTTTTTTTTACAGTAGCAGACCAAACAGTAAAATGGATGGAATTGATGTAGAGTCCCACCCAAAGTTTCTGGTAATGAAGTAATCCTTTTTCCATTCTGAATTTTAAGTACCCATAGGTCCCAATACCTCACAAACCTATCTTATGGGTCACTCAAACAAACAATTTGGTAGACCAGACACGTGGGCATGTGGCTCCAGAATCTGAGGCAAGAGGATTACAAATTCAAGGCCAGCCTCAGCAATTTAGGGAGACTATCTCAAATTTAAACCAAAAAAAAAAAAAGACTAGGGATATAGCCCACTAATAGAACAGCCCTGGGTTCAACCTCTAATAGCGCATATCTGATCTCACTCCCTCCTTTTGCAAAACCACCAGGATGCAATCATAGGGACTCCACTCTAATGACCTATGTAATTCTAGTCACTTCCCAAAGACCCACCTGTAAACATAATGATCTGCAAAGTTTCCAATCTCTTAACATTGCACAGTGGAGATTGAATTTCAACTCATGATACTCTGCAGAATACACAAACTTTCTCTGAACAATAACATCATCTTTTTGATTAGGAGAAACTTCTTTTCTACCTTGAGTATAGAAAAAAGGATAAATCTATCTTTTTTCTACCTACTGGTCTTTAGGCTTTAGTGTCAACCATACTGAATAAGTTAAAGTAACTCTCCTCTCCATCATTTTTCATATACTGAAAATATATCTCAGAACATGCTAAATCTCATGTTCAAGCCAAGTATCAGTTCCTTAAACAATATTTTATATAATATGAAATTATTCCATTTTCTTCATTTAACATCAAGTTCCTTCTCCTAATGTTCTTAATTAAGAAATTAAATTAGGAATGTTCTTAATTTTTCTACATCCACTTTAAAGGATAATACTTGAGTGAATCCTGACCAATAGGATAAAATAATACTGTACGGTCCAAAGCCTCAAGATCATACTCTTCTATTTGCTCCTGAAATCTTTTTCTTCAAATAGAAGTCCCTTCAATGGTGATAACTTTTCTTGTTGCTTATTTATGCTCAGCTACTTCTAATTCAGATTGAGTTTATTAGCACATAATATTATGTGTCCAATAAAATTAGTCACCTTAGTTTTGCAACGGCTTAACCAGTTTCATCCTTCTACACCTTTCTGTCTTTCCTTATCTTGTCCTTGTGCTCTTAATTGTTTTGAACCCAAATAAAGAGTTGTTATTCTCTTTGAAAAACTAGAGATATTTTATGGAGAGTATTCATGAAAAGGCTTATAAATTTGCCCTTAATTAAGTAGACAGTGAGAAGCCACCAACAATTTTTGACATGATCATATTTCTTTTTAAGGAGACTAATCTAGTGGCCACAAATACAGATTGAAATGAGGAGAGATAGGAATGCAGTCTGGAGAAGACTTCAGTTGCCTCTAGAGTAATGACAAAGAAAATGAAGAAGAGTGTTAAACTTGGTGACAGAAGCTAAGAATTTATTAATCATTGATGTGAAAAAAGGGGAAAATCAAAGTGTTGAGTAAGGTTTTGACATGTAATGACTGGGATAATTGTGAAATGATAAAAACCAAGCAGAAAAGTTGCTTTTGGAAGAGGGGACTCTTAGGACCTGCCCAGTTTACATGTGAGATAGGTAAACAAGTGAAGCTACATAAAAATGACTACATAGATGGTTAGAAATAAGAGCTAGAGCTTATGGGAAACATAAGCATTAGACATACATACTTGTGTTCTATTTACACAGAAGATATTATTTAAGAATGCCAAGAGCTCAATAATGTATCATACTGCAGTTTATCTGGGATGTTGACCAAGGAAAAGTCAATGGTTTGGTGGTTTAGAAAGCTGTGTGTCCAGAAAAGTAGGATAACTTGGAAGACACAGAGATGAAGAGTTTATTCTTGAATGAGTCTATCCACTGTCTCTACACCATCATCTCCCTTCTCTGTCCCTCCCTTGAACTTCCATTCATCACACTCTTGCCCTTACAGATCTACTGAAGTTGACTGGTCAGGAAATACCATACTCTCTGCCACCTTTCAAAATTGCTCTGACTTGTTTCTCTCTGGCTTCTTACTATCCTCCATTTCCAAAGCCAAGCCCTATTAGTTCCACCTACAAAACATAGGTTAGATTCACACTGTCTGCATGATTCCTTTCACCACCACCACCATTCTAGCTCAAGACCTCATTATTCCTTAACGTGTGGTCTTATTCTCCTAGAGGGACGCCCCACATCTACTCATTCTCATCTCTAATTTGCCCTTATAGATTGCTGCCAAACTAATCTTCCTAAAGTACAATTTAAATCATGTCATTCTACTACTACAAAATGTTTAATTGCTTTTTATTATCCATTGAATAAGATCCAAACTCCTTAAAATAACATTTAACACCATCCACCATCTGGTGATATCCCATATTTCTAGATGTCTCCCCTTTCTTTCTAATACTACATTCAGACTACATGTCCTTCTCCTGTTTCAATCCCTTTATTCATTCTATCCTGTTATTACCCTTCTCTGTGAAGCTTTTGTTGATTGACCCAGCAGTAAACAACATATAATTCAAAATTTATTGTGCTAGATGTTAAGGTTATTATATATTATCCTGCTAATTTCTCAAAATAATCCTATCACTTATCTGTTTTCGAATTTTTACCAATAAATAAGCTGATGTTTATTTGAATTTGTTGATTAGTGCAATATAACATGTTTGTCTGATTTCGAAGTCAATGCCCTTAACCTTGATCCAAATATTTTTAAATTTATCATCACCCCTTCAGGTAGAATAATAAGTCTGGTAGCTTCACTGAAGTCATAGTAATGGGGAAATTTTAGCATACGGAACTATTACTTAGCCACTACTTTTGTTTTTCCTATGCTCTTCTTTGAGTCAAGTGATTAATTTTTGTAGCCACTTTTAGTAGATTAATACAGTTTCAAGTTTTTGTTTTTTAACTTTCCTTTTAACTTACTATTTCTTTGAACATCCTGAATGCTGGCAACATTATTTTTATTAATTCTCTGAATTTTATTTATAAAACTGAAGTTTATTCATAAAGTAAGAAGTTGGAGTTTTTTCAAAGAATAAGTGACTCAGTGTGGTGGTGTACACCCATAATCCCAGTAGCTCAGGAGTCTGAAAGAGGATCACAAGTTCAAAGCCAGCCTCAGCAACTTAGCAAGGCCCTAAGCAACTCAGTGAGACCCTGTCTCTAAATAAAATACAAAAGGGTTGGGGATGTAGTTCAGTGGTTAAATGCCCCTGAGTTCAATCCCCAGTACCAAAAAAAAAAAAAAAAAAAAAAAAAAGCTAAGTCTATAGTTATGGTCAAAAATTCATAGATTTCCTCCTATTAGATCCTTTCTATTAGTGTCCTAAACCAAACAAAATTTGTACTCTTGAATTTATTTTCTACATCTTTATCTAATTCACTTATATATGTTTAAGATCTATTTTTTAACAGACATAAGATTTTTTCAGACAATATACCTTCTTCAATGAGAGTTAAATTCAATTCCAAATGCAATCCCAGGGAAGAAGATAGGAAGGAATGCAATCAATTTTTCCAGAAATCATGTTTCTGCTAAACCTATGTGAATACTTTGTTCATTTCCTCATTGAATAAATATTTATTGAGCACCTATTATGTAAAATATTATGAAACGTTCCATTAAACATTTTATCATCTAATAGATAGTCTGATTAATAAATTTCATATATAGGTAAAAGAAAAAAGTTCCAGGATGATATTCACTTTAATGAGAGCTAATAGCCAAGTTAATTAAATGTTGAAGTCACCAAAAGAGTAAGAAGGCTTTATAATTTTTGTTAACTTTTAGGAAGAGCTAACAAGGTAATATCTAGAATATTATTGAAGTTCGATAGAAGCAAAAAAAAAAAACAATAAACTTGAAGCCAAAAGTGGTTTCAAAGCTTCACTAGTACTAGGTCAATCAGTTCACTGAAATTAAGAGGACTAGTTTTCATATAAAAGCGAGAGTCCTTTGAGTATCTTGAAAGCAAAAGAAAGTATTCCACTGAGGGCTTTTGAAGATAAGATAAAGCCCTTTGAAACAGTTTTATCATGAAAGTTCTAACAATAGTCTTTCGTGCCATTGTAGTATAAACATGTCAACTTGTTTTTGACCTCTCCTTTTATTGTGAAATCTTTGAAAAATGAACAAATACATGTACAGGCACGCCTCATCGTAATACCTCCCTCATTAGTTGTACAGGCACCATTTGAACTTTTAAAATGAAGAGTTAAGAAAGCTGTTGTGTATCCCTTTCCTCACTCCAGGACCACTGTTCCACAGCTTCTCCGTCAGCCTCATATGCACTACCTGTCTACCTCACCACTGCACCATTAATTCACATGCCTTCTAATGATCTGAATAGGTACTAGAATTTTCTAGCCCTAAACTGCCCTGGCTGAGTGGATGCTTCCCACTACTCTATCTTCTTCTCTCTCCCATCCTCAACTCTTATAACATGTTATTAAAATAAAAAGTATTAAATGAATTATAATGTACAAGGATTGTTCTAAAAACCACATATGCATAGATAATAGTCTCATGATAATGCAAACATCACTGAATTCAGAGAAGGAAGAGCTCTTTAACCTATCCCACCTGCTAAGAGCAGTACCAAAATTATCTCTTTGAATAAGTAGGTAAATATTCTATTTTTAAAGAATTTTTCAAGTGCAAAAGTGTCATGCTCTTGCCCTAACAATCTCAATTTTCACACCCCATAGAATTGTCTACATATATCTGTGATACATACATTCAAATACACAGCTAAAATATTCAAATATACACAATAAGTAGAAGAACTGCTTTATTCTGCCCTAAAAATACCTCTTTAGTGAAGATGTCCAAGATAGACAGCCTCAAATACACTAAGTTCCAAGGGCATGAAAGACCCTTTACTCTTACAGACTAACAAATGGATTCATGCAAATTAGTATGTGATCTTGAAGATATTATCATGACAAACTGATTGGTACAGACATGCTGCCAACAGGAAACACCAGCGAGGTAGCATTATTATTACTGCTATAATTATTGCCAAAACCACAAAGATCTTAAAGCTTTCTGGATGAAAGACTGGCAAGGGAAAAACAATCTATCCTAGGGTTTGCTCTGTGGACTTGAAATTACTTTTCAACCTTTTCTTCTTATTTATCCAACTCATTTCAAAAGATGAAACACCTATTCCAAGGTGAGGAAAGAGGCTTCTGGGGAAAGGAAAAATAAATTCTTTAGGATGGTCTTATTATTTTCTGTTCATTCTCCTGATTCTTCCTCCCCCTGACCCCTGCCTATTTCCCTGGTTTTAATTTGTCTTACTTCATTTCTATCCTTTTGCCCTCAATTTTTCAGTATGTCCTGCATGTTTTCTCTTTTCTCCGTCTCTCATCTTCCAACCTCTCAGAGGTACTGTCAGTAATCAGTCATATATATATATAATATATATATATTATATGAAAAGGAAGAATATAATATATACATATATATAATATTTTTCCTTTTCTGTTATTCCTTTAGAACATCTCCATGAACATTGCTACAGAGAAGTCATCATCCTCATTTTTGTCACTGAATGAGTGACAGTAAAATAGTCATACTTGAAATGAGGGCTATAGAATAGTAGTATAATATAGATGTTGGGAAGTTACATTTTGGAAGCAGATGGGTTTGCATTTGAACCTAGGAACTGACTGCCATTTACTAGCTGTGACAAGTCTAATTTATTCACTATGCTGAGACTCAGTTCCAAAAGCTTAGGAAGGATTAATAATATCTAGCTCATAGGATGTGGAACCAACCTAGATGCCCTTCAATAGATGAATGGAGAAAGAAATAGTGGTATATATACACAGTGGAATATCATTCAGTCATAAAGAAGAATAAAATGATGGCATTTGCAGGTAAATGGATGGAGTTGGAGAATATCATGCTAAGTGAAATAAGCCAATCCCGAAAATCCAAAGGCAGAATGATTTCTCGGATAAGTGGATGATGATACACAATGGGGAGTAGGAGGGAGGCAAGAATGGAGGAAGGATTTAAAGAGGAAAATTAGGGATGGGGAGGGGGTGGAGGAAGGAAGATAACAGAATGAGACCAACATCATTACCCTATGTACCCTATGTAAGATTACGCAAACAGTGTGACTCTTCTTCACGTACAACCAGAGAACGATAGTTGTACCCCATTTATGTACAGTGAATTGAAATTTTGAAAAAATAATAATATCTAACTTATTTAATACTTGGGGATTAATTGAAATAATGACATAAAATACCTAATAAAATGTCAGGAACATAAATTAATGGTACAAACTAATAACACAAAGAGGATAGGGGAAGGGTAACAGTGGTGGAGATAGCCATGATCCTGACAATTATAGACATGAGCTTTCAAAGAATCTTTTGCCAGTAGGGATCCTTACCTTTGTCCATTTGATATTTCTGAGTTACTCTATGTCCTTTGTTCTTACACACACTTTTTAAAACTAGCTTATCAAGATCAACAACAAGAAAGAGGTTGCACAGTAAATCTAGTGATCAATGAAAGAAGAGCTAACATCATACACTAGGTATTCTTATTCATGGCTATCCGTGTTAGTCAACTTTCATCACTGTATAAATACCTGAGAAAAACAACCTAAGAGGAATGACTTATTTTGGCTCTTTGTTTCAGAGGTTTCTGTTAATGATTGATTGTCTCTATTGCTTTGAGGCAATAGAGGTGAAGCAGAGAGCATCATGGTGAAATTGTGGTGGACGAAACCTGCTCAGCTTATAACAGTTGGAAAAGAGAAGAAGAGAGAGAGAGAGAGAGAAGAGAGAGAGGAGAGAGAAGAGAGAGAGAGAGAGGAAGAGACAGAGGGAGAGAGAAGGCCAGAGACAAGAAACACCCTTCCAGGTTATGCCCCTAGTGACCTACTTTCTCTAACTAGGCCCTACCTCCTAGAGTTTCTACCACCTCCTCAATAATGCCATCAAACTTTTAAACCATCAATTTATTTGTCCACTGATGAGGTCAGAGCCCTCATGAGTCAATCATTTCCAAGAAACGCCACCTCAGAACACTATTGTTCTGGGGTTCAAGCCTTCGATACATGGGCCTTTTGGGGGAACTTCCAGATCCAAACCACAACACTATGGTATACTTTTCATTTGGTTTTCTATAATGGCTTTCAGTTATGTTTTATGATTTTAATCATAAAGGTCCAGCAAATAATGTGTTAGATTTATCCCCACATGTGTAATATATTGATACTGCTAGTCTTTTCTTTATAGAAATATTCTTTTTCAGGCTGATTTTTTGCTGTTGTATAGAAATGCAGTTGTTTTGTTTCTTCATTTTACATCCATCCAATTTTCTAAACTCCCTGTATTCCAAAAATGTATAGATTGAGTTTCTGTATAGAAAATTTTATCATCTGTGCATAATTAATATCTTGTTTCTTTCCTTTTTGTCCTTACATTTCTTTTTATTCCTATCCTATGATACTGTGTGACGCCTCCAACATAATGCAAAATAGAAGTGGTGATAGAGTGCATTCTTGAACTCTTCTAATTTTAAAGGAAATACTTAATGACACCTGTCCATTAAGACTGATATTTTAAGTAAGTAAATGAGGTAATTCTTAGACACACTTCTGTATATGTGGTTGTTGCTGTGTGTATGTAATGACAATTGAACTGCCCAATAATGAATTCATTTGATCATTTTAATTAGATAGTTGTAATACCAAAGCCTACTCTAGTTGATATGTGAGATTCTAAGATAAATCAGACACAAAACCCACCATCAAAGAGTTCACTACCTATAAGAAATGATGAGAACTAAGTAAAAACTAAGAACAATAAAACACAGAAAGTAAGAAATACCATTAAAATAGTTCAACTAAAGTAAAATGAAAGTTCAAAGAACAGAGCAAACATTGCTGATCAGAAACATCAGGAAAATCTTTATAATTACAATGGCATTTAAATGAGCTTTAAAGAATAAGCATAGTTTGGGTTGCAAAAACATTCTAGGTATAGGACCACTATGAATGATGACCTCAGTCTCATATACCTGTGCTCTGAGTGAAGCAGAAAGTCTCTGACACAGACTTAAAATAGATCTAAAATAGTTGTAACCACTAAATCCTCAATGAAATTCAATTTTTTTTTTTTTTCTTTTTGCGGTACTGGGGATTGAACCCAGGGCCTTGTGCTTGCAAGGCAGGCACTCTACCAACTGAGCCATATCCCCAGCCCTTCAATTTTTTTTTTTTTTTTTTTTTTTTTTTGGCATTATTAGGGATTGAACCCACGGGCACTCTACCACTGGGCCACATCTCCAGTCTCCCCATTTTTTTTTTTTTTTTTGTTTGAGATAGCCTCACTGTTTCCGTGGCTGCCTTCACACTTGCAGTCCTCCTGCCTCAGCTTCCTGAGTAGCTAGAATTGCGGGCAGGTGCCACTGATCCTGGCTTCAAGTTCAGTTTTATGCTTGGGTCAAATCTAATGGCCACAGTTTTGTTCTGTCATTCTCTATACTGTCACAGGATCATATAAGTAATGAGATGGGTCCTTCAAGCGAACACAGATAGGATTCTTCTGCTTGATCATCTGCCATAGCATCATAATAACCAGAGCATATCTAAGCATCTTATAGATAATTCCAAATTCAAATCTACCCTCAGAGGACAATTTGCCACCTCTGAGACTATTCAGAATAATAAATGAGTATATAAAAGCAACTGTCAAAGGATATCCTACTTTTTAGCCATGATGGTATCATTAGAACAATTGTACAAATTTACAAAGTGACCGTTTTGAAGGAAGCACCATTTGAATGAATTCATTCTGGTATATGTGTTAAAATTCTAGTCATGTTATTTAATAGTTGCACTGATATACTGTTTCCGGACTACTTCTTAAAATGACTCATGGGGATTCTGTGACCTCACACAATCAAGGTGTTCAGAACTATTTTTAAGATGGAAAATAAGAAGAATAAAATTAGAAGGGAAAAAAACTTAATAGATAACCAGAGCCCTCAGTAGCAATTTAGTCCCTCGCTAATGTATTACTCATAATTTATTGCAAATTTATTAAACCTCAGTAGCTTAGAAACCTAGTAGCTATGGATGATCCTCTAATTAGTGGAATTAGAGAATGATACTGTTTCCTTTGATTAATTGGCACATGTGGAGACTGGGTTCCCTCTGAGGCCTACATTTGCATATTAAGTTACCACATATCAATGTGCTGAAATCCGAAGGGCTAGGGGCCCCATCTACGCATGTGAAGGCAATGTCCTGTGGATCTAATTAAATTACTATCTTCTTGCCCCTTTCCTTTTCTACCACTTTGGCACAATTTTCCAAGGAGTAACCTAAAAGTTAAAATATGAATAAACAATTTATGTATATGTAGCAGTTCCATTTGCAAATTCCTTTCACGTCTATTTTCCTGTTTAACTCACAACTCTCTTGAGGAAATACAGTTTTATTCCCATTTTACCAATAGATGGTGAGATTGATAGGCCTCCCAATTTACAAAGTAGTAATTGATCAAGCTGGGACCTACACCTGGATCTTCTTACACCAAGATCAGAGATAGCATCACTGTCCTGTTTAATCATTAGGGAAATATCCCACATGGTATAATAAAAGAGGTGAAGAAAACATTACTCTCCCAACACTGGTCATGTTCTATACAAGCAATGTTATACTCATTGCTCTTGGGGTAAGAAGTAGGTTAAATGGAATTAATTTTAGGGGGTTTTATTTAGCACATGAAGGGAAAATGTGTTCAGTGAGAGTCAATATGCAGGATGTAGTCAATTCTATAATTCTTCATCCTAGGATTTCGGGCACAGGTTGGGTGGGTACTTGATTACAATTCTAATTGAAACGTCAACTGTGTGGTCAAACAACTTGTTCACTAAGGTCTTTCTTGCCAAGTTTATTCCTTTAAAAATATAGCAAATTACTTTGTGGGGGTCAAAGAAATCTGCAGGTCAGTGCCTCTGCTGGGCATCTGTCAGAATCTGGACACAAATAAGGGAGTTATTTTAGACAACAGGTGGTTCCAGTAGCCAAAAGCTATGTAGTCATCTCCTAGGCACTTGTCACAAAGCATATTATCTTTGCTGGATGGAAGCAAGAGAGTATATTTGAAAGGATTTAATAAAGGTTCTGAAGGACTCTCTTGGTATAAATACCTGTTATTGTTGTCAATGTTATTTAAGAACAGCAGGAGGGAAGCATTTCAAATCCAAGTTTAGCTTATACTCCCAGGAGCTCCTCCAGATTCAGAACTGCAGAGGTCTTTATGAGCCTCTGAACTTGGTCTCCAGGAAAAAAGGCAGGAGAAGGTCGCCCTGTCCCACTTGACATGATGGGATGTGCTCCTTGCTAGCTCAGAGTATTGGCTGGGAACTGTTTTTCTGTTTAGTTACAGAATCACTTCTCTTTCTGGTCCTATTGCCAGAGGCTGAGGCCCCCCACCTTGACAGCACAGGGGAGAGAGAGCTCCATCAGCTCCCCCATGGTTATATAAACTGAATTTGCTTCAAGCCAGACTGGTCTGAGAGGTAGAAAACAACTTGTGCTTTTCTTCATGTTTCTCACTGTGATTTCCAAAAGAATCCCCAAACCTGAAACTGTAGCTCATCCTGGGAGTTGCAAAGAGAAAAATGAGAATTGGTAGTGTCCTCCAGTTTGCCCATAAGATAAAACTTGTATAAGGGTGGCCAGCTTGCTGCGATTTGGGGCTTCATCACTCATCTTCCACTGCCTCTTCTGACTTTCGGAGGTTGGAAAACACATCTGCATGGAAATGACAACATGAGAAGATCTCAGGAGAAAAATCCTGTTGCTTAATGGCCTATATCTTGCTTTTCTCCACCACTGCTCCTTTCTCAGCTTCTCCCAGTCCCTCTAAAATAGCTTTAGCCTCTTGGTGATGCCAGCTCCCTCATCTCGTTAAGCTGCTTCTGCAAAGGAGACCTGGGGATTGATGGCAGACAAGTTTAATGTGGCTGGCACAGAGCAGTTGAGTTTGGTGAGTGTGAGGCAGCTCAAGCTTGCTGGCTGATTGAGGTTGCTTTGAACTGACAACTAATTGGGGAGCGTTCTTTGATAATCGTTTCATTTTGGGTGTACTGGATTAAAAAATATAAAACCCTCCATAGGGAAAATAATTAATGATTTTGTTTGTTTGCCTTGTATTTAACAGTTGATTTCAGGCTATTCCAGAGGTATTATTTGGCCAGCATTATTTTTCTGATAAAATCCTGGTTTGCTAGCTCTCTCTAAATCCTTTCTATAAGTGGTGAACATGCCAGGCCCCAGGGGCAGCTGGAAATAATGCCAGCTGCATATTGGAGATGCCATTACAATTACTCTGAAAGGAGAGGAGATGAGGGAACCATCTGAGGAAAAGCTGACTGAAATATGTCAGCTAAGAAAGTGAAAACACTGATATGGGGGCCTAAGAGATCCCAACATATGCCAGAAACATTTCACTTAGGGAGAAGGAAGAGTACCGCTGAAATTCCAAGGGAATACCAGACTTCAACATTTTTCCCTGAGAGTGGATTTGTAAAGAAAAGCCATCAGTCTGAATTAAGCTAAAATATGAATTCTCCAGGACTTCTAGGGCCACCATAACAAAATGCTTTAGACTGGGCTCCTTAACATCAGAAACTCATCTCCTCACAATTCGGAAGCTAAGCTTGCTCTAGTGCCTTCTCCTTGGCTGGTAGTGTCCCTCCTTCCCCAGGAACACCAGTCATATTGGCTTAGGGCTCACGCTAATGACTTCATTTTATCTTAATTACCCCTGAAAAGACCTCATTCCCAAATACAGTCATATTCTGAACACAAATCTTTAGTTTGGTCTATAGCATGTTCAGTCAGCCAGCATGACCCAGACCCTAAGATACTATCCATCTACCTTGCTGTCTGTCTCTGTCTCTCTATTCTCTTTGCCACCAGAATATTTTGTGCTCTTTTTCCATGAGAAAGGGTCGTATACCTGTGGGAATAAACCTACTAACAGGGAAAACACACACACACACACCAACAATAACATTATAATAGCAAATTCCTTTTACTGAGTGCTTACTGTCTGCCAAGAGAATATAGAATACCTCCACGTATTACCTGATTCAGGCCTCATTACAAGCCGTGAGGATAGGCACAATTATTTCCTTAGTGCCATAGTACAGAAAACTAAGGCCCAGTAAGTTTGAGTTAGATGCAGAGCGTACATTCTGCCTATAACCAACACTCATGTTCTGAAACTGCTACATGTTTTTCGCATGAACCAGACATTTCCTAAATCAGAGTTGTGAAACTATCTTTTAGTTACAAAACCCTCTATTTTCCAGCCGAAACTCTTATATTGAACTCCATTATATTGCACATCTTGACCACCCGTAGTAGAGGAGAGGGGCATTGAACCATGCCATTTCCTCCTCTTGGTGTACCCCAAACGATTTGAAAGAGTACAGCCCTAAATCTTGACATGAAGTTCTCACACTTTCAGACTCTACGCCTTGGATGTATTGACAACACTCATGTGTTCTGGTTTCCTTTCCTCTCTGCAAATGCTATATTTCTGTCTCACAAGGAAAAAAAAAAATCTGGGGCTAAAATCCACAATTACTTGCCCACCTTGCCTTTCCCAATGAGCTAGATTATTAGCAGTATCTAGTGATAGTAATGAAAGAAATAAGTGGCCGTATTCAGAACATAGAACATTATAGATTACTAATAAGGACAATGGAAACATCGGTATCAGGAAACAATTCCAGAATCTGTGTTCTAACTTCAGGATGTGATTTGCTGAGGAAGAGAGGAAACTGGCAATCACTAGGCACCCCTGCAGGCACAATGCTGTGTGCTCCACAGGGGCCTTATTTATGCCTCACCAGAGCCTATGGGGGAGGCCTGCACTCCTGGCCTCACTTGCATGAGCTTCCCCTAACAACAGCAACGCCCAGAATTGATCTCATTCAAGGGGAAAAGTTGTATCATTTAGAGACAAAAATAAGAAAAGCACTTAACGCTTCACTTGCTGAATCCTGTGTAGAAAAACAGCCTTTGCAGCCACCCGTCTGCAGAAACGAACCCTGCCACAGAATATTATCTTCTCATCTTCTCTGCCATATGTTCAAGCAATCTGTGTTCCACAGTCTATATTAATGCTCTGCGTTCAGAGGCAGTGGGTTCAGTGGGCTAAGCAACGCCTGGAAAATTGAGGGGTGTGAGTTCTAATTCTGTCCTTCCCTCTAGCTTGCTGGCTGACCTTCCAGGGATGTTAGATCAACCTCACTGCTCCCTGCATTTCCTCTTCCCTTCCCCTCCAGGGTTTATAGCGTCTGAGCAAATCGGAAGAGAAGCACTAACAATGACAGCCTAGAATTTCACAAAACACCTCTGAAACTTTCAAACGCTCACCGTTGAAAAACACTGTTTTGAGACTGTCAAAGTGTCATACAGAAATGATCCTTACCCCTTAGTCATCTGTAATCTAGCTGAAAAATTAAATACATAGTGAACATTGTTGAAGTCCACATCATCTTACTTACAGATAATAATTCCCCCCCTTAAAGTTCTATAGTCTTATATATTAAAAAGATATCAAGAAAGGTACTTTTCAGCTTCTAAAACAATCCATTGGTGTAACTATTAAAATTCTTCATAAAATGAGCCTAAATATGTATGTATGCATCTGCACATATTATTCATGTAATAGATAAAATTTATTATGTTCATTCAAAAAAATATAACAGGCTCTGTACTAGTTATTTCTGCAGTCCGGTAAGGCTAGAATGTTCCTCCTAACCTCTCTCATTCAGGGAGCAGAGGAGCTTTCTTCCTCTCTCACTACATTCCTTGGAAACCTAGCAGCACACACCTGAAAATGTTGGACAAAATTTAAAGGTGACCGGGGGGTAGTAGACAAAGACCCTTCATAACAAAATGAAAATTTAGTTACAAGATGAAGCCATATTGTTCAGAAGAGCATATTTTTGAAAAGTTCTTCTGCAGATGATGAACACCAGAAAATGGCACAAAGTGGATTTGCTGTTACACCAAACTACAAGAATAGCAGCAAGGATTCGAGATGGAAAGAATCATCACATTCATTGAAATTATACTATGCAGTCATTCAAATCTGTCATGGTTAACACAAATTCCCTGACTATTTTGACCTGGTATTGAACTCAACAGTGATGACCTACTTCTCATGTAAGAGCAAGACAACTGATGAATTAACTATTATTCTCAGGGTCCCTTTGAGGGTCATGTGGTTCCATTGGGCTGCCACAAATGTATTGAGTTTAAGTCATTGTAAAGACATGACACAGATAAAAATAGATTTGTGTATGGTTCTATGGCCTCAGGATTTTCAGAATTTCATTTGAGGCAAACACAGAATGGACAGGGCATCACTGAACAGTAGGATAGTCTATGGTCATAAAGTGCTCGTGGAAGTTCCCTAAAGAAATAGATTTGTTTTCCCCACATAAGCCATTTGCATAGTGGTTGTGACCCTTGTGGGTGATGTGACATGGAAGGAACTCCCCCATCTATCATGAGTGCAACTTCCTGGTTGTTGGTACATGCTTTGACGTTCTATGAGTTCTAGGCTTCTTCACATAAAAAGACCAGGATTCTCATGCTTGTCATGGATATCTTTACCCCACTGAAATAATTTAGTTAATTTGAGTTATGCTTCTGTAAAATATTTACAGACACAGGATAGCATCAAGGGTACTCTTAAAATGGGAGAAATGTAGGGGTTTGGGTAAAAATTCTGATCATAACTGCTTTTTGGAGGAATATTTAAATACACTGTGCTTTCAAAAAGTCTGCAGAGAAACAGGTTTTCAGGTTACTAGAAAGCCTCTGGCTGTTGAAGAATACTCATCTTCAAGAAACCCATGAGGGGTGATTAAGGCTGACAGGATATCCAGGAACAGATCAGAATACTCTGTATGTGCAGGGTTAGGTTCCCAATCTAATGATGTAGATACCCCAGTATTTTGCCAGGTTTTCCCCTTTAGTCCTATAAGTTTCTCAGCACAGCTAAGTATAAGATAATAAAAAACAGGAGCAGTCTGAAACTCTTCCTAAAGGGCAGTATATCTCTAGATAAAATTTTGGACAAGAAGGTGGATCAGGGTAGCGCCTTCTGAACTTAGTCACATACCCGGTGAGCCTGTTCCATAGCTCAGGTTAAGTTTTATCCTTAGCAGCAATTTGAATTCTCTACAAAAACTCCTTTCATCTTTTTTCTTTCTTTTTTTAGGTAACAGGGATAAGTCTAGGGACCTTACACATGCTAGTCAAGCACCATACTATTGAACTCTCTCTCCAGCTGTCTGCCAAAACACTAAAAAAAAAAAAAAAAAGTCTAATGCTGGTCCAATACGTGCTGTAGGGGTTTATTCACAGTACCTCACTCCTTGCACAGGCCCCCTGATGAAGAAGGTCACTGACTTTCTCAGGACCAATAGCGTTCATGCTGGAGATTTATGTTTGCAGTAACTTTAAAACTTCACAAACTCCCTGACCAGTAGAGTGTGGGTGCCATAAGACAGCAACCAGAGGAAACTTTATTTTGCTATTGTCCATAAAAACACTTGACTTATTCTGACTTATGCCTTAGATCTCAGCTTCAATAGCATTTCTTCCAGAAAGTTTTACCTGATCTGACACACACACACATGAGCATGCCTGTGAGCAGTCACACACACACAGAGTTACCTTCTGGGTTGTTAGTATTCCTCTTCTTTTCCCATTGAGGGTTAATACAATGACTCTTGAAAATACCTGTTGCTCACACCAACCTGTAAGTTCCCTGAGAGCAAGTACCACACTGCATTTGTTTATAGTTGTATCCCCACCCTTAGTACAGTATCTATATACAGTAGGTGATTAATAAATTTTTGTAAAGAAATTAATAAAATTTGATACAACCACTATTTAGTGAGATGTGAACATCATCTTCCAGGGTATTTTCTTAAAAAGAGTATCAAGACTAAACCTGGACATGAGTAGAACAAGTTTTAATTTTTGAGATACAGGAAATGAGAGAAATACTATTCAGGATGCAAGACTGCTGTGAAGTCAAGGTTTACCACCCAAGTTACAAGATAAAATATCAAAACATTATTAAGTAAAAAGATGGAAGAGTGATACAGAAGTCAAGTACAAACTGCCTGGCATAAGATACTACATTATGTGGACCCATGAAGTCAGGAATGAACAGAAACAGGTCTGTAACAGAATTTAGTCCCCTGAGAAAGAAATAATTATGGAGCTATTTTAAAAGATTGGGCCAGTATCTTTTTTGATAAAAGACTATCATAAAAGGTAACTTCTAATAAACGCTGGGTTCGGGAAAGAGAATTGCCTTTTATTTGCCACCCATCTTAAAATCATATGTTTGGTTAAAAACACGTTGCCCTTTATTCTAATCTATATTTGGTCCCAACATTGAAAGACTTTGGCTTTAATACAAATGAGTGCTCTATTTCAGTGCTGTAGCTAATGCATCTAAGAGGAATGTATCACACCCTTGCATTTTCTAGGACTCTTTCTCTCCTCCATTTGCCATATCTATTTCAACTTCTCTAGCCTCTTGCTGAAAAAGTTCCTGTGCATTCAGGACTTGATTTTCATGCTTCCCATGGTAATATCCCTGTACCTGTCTATCAAGATAAGCATGCAGGTCAGTTTCATCCCATCAGCATAATCTCACAGAGCTAAGTACATGAATGCCTGAGGGTGAAGGAGTGGAGGAAGGGCATTGTCCTTCAGCAAATAGCACACCCAATGTGAGTTATCCACAATCACACTGTGCTTCTGGGCTGGCTGTCCTGGAAGCCCAGATGCCAGAGATGGATGGGGAAAATTTGCAGGTATTGCAAATAGGCAGACTCAGAAAATAGTAAGCAAAAATAAATAAATAAATCTTTAACCCATATTTATCAAGCTTCTTATGGATATAATGTGACAGCTGGAAAGCAGGAAGAAGGATTGGGGGATTAAGCAGAAAATAAACTGTTAAGAAGTAAAAGATACAGACACGGTGGTGCACACCTGATGCAGGTCTGTAATCCTAGCAACTTGGGAGGCTGAGGCAGAAGAATTGCAAATTCAAATTCAGCCTCAGCAACTTAGTGAGATCCTGTCTCAAAATAAACATAAAAAGGGCTGTAACTTAGTGGTAAAGTGACCCTGGGTTCAAGCCTAGTACCAAAAATAAATAAATAAATAAATAAGCAATATATCCTTATATTTGATATGTGACACAGAAGAAGTACAATTCTTCTGACATCTTTCACTCAGTCCTGCAGATATATTTCTTTTACACTATTATGCCATCTGTAATTAATGACCATTTAGTACTTACTTTACAATTATCATAGCCTCCATTATTTTCTTTCCCTTATTCCATTATCTGAGAGCTTCAGTATAATATTATTAGAAGAGATAGTAGATGTCCTTATAAATAAATACTTCACACTTTTTAGGAAAAATTTCATGTGTACCAACTTCCTTAACATATATTAGACTAATCTAAAGTAAATATTTTCTGATATTTCTTATATGATTTGTGGTAAATTGTTTTCCAAGGTATATACTGAGTTTTCATTCAGTTTTCCAAATTATTTGCACAATGTTGTTACAACATTCACTTAGTACATTCTAACATCATTAAATTGTAATATGCCAACCTATTCGTGTCCTGATAATTACAGTTTTTTTTTTTGGTCACTATTCTTTCTGTAAATTTTCTATGTGGATTTATCAATTTCATTTGTCTTTACATAGAACTAATCTTAGACTTTATTTTCCTCATAGTATACCTGACTTCTCTTCTATTAATTTCTACACTTTTTATTGTTTCTTTTCTTTTTATTACTAATTATTTTCCTGTTTTATTTGTGTGTCATTTATTTTATAATTACTTGAGATAAAAATTAGCTTATTCTATTGAGTTCTAGCCTTTTATTGATACACTTACTTAAAGATATAAATTTACTGTATTAGTTTAGCTTTACTTTCAAAACTTTATATGTATTGCTTTTATTGTTTACTCTGTTCAAAATAGTCCTAATTTTCCAATGTAATTTCTTTCTTTGACCTGGACTTATTTAGAAAATTGTTGCTTAATTTGAAATGTTTGGCATTTTCTTAACTACCTTTCCATTGTTGAGTCCTAGATTTTTTTAAATTATAGTCATATTATCATACTCTCTGTAAGATTTTAGTTCTTTCAAAATTACTGAGGCTTGTTTTATGGTCCAGGATATGAGAAATTTCTGTAAATGTCCTAGGTGCACTTAAAAATGTTTTATTCTCCATTTGTGTAGACTATTTTATATAGGCCAATTAGGTCACTATTCAATTAAGTTTTTCAAATCTTCTGTATCCCTTATGGTTTTTCCTTATTTATTCTTCTCCTTCTGGCTGTTCTACCACTCACTGAAGAAAATTTTACACTCCTCTATGATTGTCAATTGTTCTATTTATCCCTCTATGTCTGAAAATTTTTGCTTTTTGTATTTTGAGAGTATGCAATTAGATGTATCCTACTTTAGCATTGTGTATCTTCTGTTTATTATTTTATTATTTAAAAAGACCTTCTTTACCTCTAATAGTAAACCCTGATCTACATTGGTTTTAATCCTAGTTTAGGTATGTAACTTTTTTGTTCAACATTTGCATGTTATAACTTTTCTCTTTTTGTGCCCTTATATTTAAGGCATATCTCTTGAAGCAGCACATAACTTGGTATTTTGATAACCAATTTGAAAATCAGTATCCTAATTGCACTGTTTTCATGTATTTGTATTAATATAATTGTTGACATTGTATGCTGTCATATTATTAATTTTTTTCTTTGTTCGAGCTATATTTTCATTCTTATTTTTCTTGATTCATGTCTTCACTTTGAGTGTCATTTCATATGGTCCCTTAGCAAGCCTAACTTCAATTTTCATCTCTTAGTACCATCTCTGCTTAGATTTTCGAAGCAGCCAGTGGCTGATTTCTGCTTGGTTTCTTGGCATCTTGCCCACAGATACCCAACTTGAAAATGGACATAGGTCTTTAGGGAAATTTTCTTGCATACCTCAGAATTGTGAAAAGAGCCCTGGTTGTTTTGGTAGCACCACATTCCAGTTCCGGGACTGCTGCCCTCTCTCAGCCTCTTTGCCCCACATTATGAGTTAATAAGTGCTTGCCTTCCCTTCTGGGACCTTGGCCCCCCAAATCCAACTACCTTGGTTGATCTCTGATACAATGAGTTTTATAGGTTTATAAACTTATAAAAAATTTAAATTCATTCCCTACTTGTATGTATTTATTGCATGCAATATGATGTTTTAATACTTGGTATGCTTTATGGAATGACTAATGAAGCTAATTAAACATAGCCATTACCTCAAATATTTATTTGTTATGGTAAAAACACTTTAAATTTTGGGGGGGATTTTTAAGCATGCAATACATCATTATTAACTGTAGTTAATAGTTGTACAAAAGATGGTTGGAGGTGAGTCCTCTTATGTAACTGAAATCCCCTACCTGTTGACCAACATCTCCCTAGGTCTATCTTACCCTTCACTGAGCCCCTGGGAACCACCATTCTATCTTCTGCTTCTCTGAGTAGGACTTCTTTTAACTCCACCTATAAGTGAAATCATGCATTACTGTGTGTTTTTTTAAAAGTCCTAACTCATAATTTTTCTCAACAGAAGGTTTACCATAATGCTTTCTCATATCTACAAATGGGAAATATTTTTATGGCATTAATTTTTATATTGATTATTATGCTTCGTTCAATCAAAATGTGTTAAATTTGTAAGTGGACTTTTCAGGGGATGTTCTATTTAGAAGTTTGACTTTAAAACAGTCTTTCCTTCAAACTCTTATTGTATTTTAAAACTTCAAAAGACAAGTACACTAAAGTTGCCTTAACAGAGATTTAACTGAATTGAATAGGTAATAATGTCAATAAGAACTCAAAAGCAAAATTTGCTTTTGATGATCCACCTGTGAATAATTGAGCAGTATCTACTTGAGCAGAGTTTCTATGATAGTGCAGGCTCTATTAAATTTTTTAAAAAAGCAGCTAAATCATGGTATTTCTGAAAGCTAAGTTCTGATTTCTTCTAAAGTTTCCAGGTACATTACAAAGGAAAAGTTGTTGAACTCCAGGACAAGAAAAATTGATGGCACGATATTTTAAATGTCACTAGTCGTTTTGTTTGTGTCAGCATGATGTAGTAAAAATAATTCTGCACTGGTGTGAAGGTGATCTGAATCACACTTCAGTGGTTTTGAAGCTTCAGAGTCCTGTGACCTTTGATAATTTAGTTTTCTCCTCCCTGCCCCACCCCACATTGATAATATCTTAAACCTTATAGAGCCCTAGACTCACATCCCAACTCTCAGTCCCCTGAATGGGATACAAAGACATGTGATCCCTGGCCCCCATAAATGAAAACCTGATATGTACAAATACTTAGTCTGAGCTCTGACCCAGATGGATTTTAGGAATGCTTTCAGCCAATTATATTCCATAGATATTTATTGAGAAAACCCATTATGTGAAAACTATTGGAGCAAGCCTTTCTGGAATATGAATGAACCACCATTTGAGAGTTCACATTGAATAGCCAAGTAGAAAAGCAAAAATAAGATAAGAACCATACAAATTGTAAGGAAAGTGCTGAGAGTATTCAAAAATGGAACCCATAGCTGGTTATAAGGGGTGGAGAGAAGAGGAAATGAAAATTAGGATGAACTTCATAGAAAAAAAATGGTATTTAATGTCAACCTTGAGAAAATATATAGACTTCTGAAAGATGTAGGTAAGGAAAGGAATGTACATGGGGAATCTGTTCAGGTTGCATGGATAGTATGAGCAAATGCACAGAGGTGAAGGACATGCATGGATGGGTTGTGAACCAGGGAGAGGCACGATGCTATGGAGATGAAAGAGCTCTGGTTCTGGAGTTAGTCTTGGGTTCCAATTCTGGTTCTGCTATTTTTGAGACATGTGACTTTGAACAGCATCTTTGCTCTCTGGGTCTCAATTTCTTTATCTGTAAAATGTGGGTAATGACACAAAGCATTATATTATATTATTATTATAATTAATAACTGAGATAAGTTATGATTTATTTGTCACTGTATTCATCTCTTCAGAAAAGATAGCTGAGACTACTTCAGGACTGGTAGAACCAGGTACACTGGGACCACAGAAGTTTTTTAATCCACTATTTTTGTTTCCATCAGGAACAGGAAATTATAAGAGGATGGAGTTGAAGGGAGTTAAATAGTTAGCTGATGAAGTCCCCTTTAAAATTTCAAATTGACAATCACCCAAGGATTTAGTGTGAAACATGAGGCTGAATTTCAAATAGGCAAAACTGTTGAGTTATTGATAACAATGCATGTATCCAAAGAGATTGTCTTTAATTACCTAGGTTAGATACGATCTTACTTTCAATGAGAGCTAATACCTCACCTTCAGCCCTTCATCTGTTCAGCAGCATAAGCAAGGACATTCCTACTGAGAAGAGTTGAGAACAAACTCTCAATGCCTCAGCCAGCAGCAGCTTCCTTCCCTGGAGAGCCCCTGGCAAGATTGTACAGTCAGAAATTTATCATTACCACCAGCCGTCATCCTCATTAAGTACTGTGGGAAAACTGTATTAATGATTGTTTTTAAAGCTGCACTGAAAATCTGTATGTTTGGTTATGTATCATTTTCTTCTTCAGGAGTCCCTGGATTTGGAGCCATCAGGATAGCTCCTGGCAAATTGTTCCTAAACAAGCCTGTTACAGAGAGATTTGTTTTCCCTCAGGGAGAAAGAGAAGCAGTTAGAAGGCAGTTGGGTATTTCCCCAAAGACTTGTTTGAGGACTGGTTCAGATGTTCTTGGCAAAGTGGAATCTTCTAAGAGCCACCCACACCCCCAGATCCTGCCAGGGGCTCTCCAGAGGCAGTGGTAAGGGCAGATGAAAAGCAGAAAACTCTGAATTTTCACATGTGCAGTTTCATTTGAGCTTCTGATTAGACCTAAGAAGGTTACATAGTATTTTGGGTAAGTACCCACTTAAGTGAGAATAGCTTAATAAGGACATACAGAGGCCTATTAGTTAAGAAAATGTTTCACAGTAGGAGCTTAAGGAAGTAAGACCCCAAGGAGTAAATAGCAGATCCTGCTAGTCATATGCTCAGGGTCTAACTGATTTTAGAGGATGGCAGTCAATCTAATAACCAGAGCAGAGCATCGAGAACAGGTATCCAACTTGTTCTCTGAGGGCAGATACTTCAGGTAAGGGGAATAGAGAGTTTCATCTTGACTTTTCTGTGAAAGAGAACTGCCAGCTCTCCAGCTTCCCAGTAAGGTGGGTGGAAAGGAAGAGTTAGTACAGATGAAGTATTCCCAAAGAGAATTCAGAACCAAATCATGGGACAATGGGAATAGCCCCATGAACCAACTCAGCTCAGCAGACCACCCCAGGCCCTCCTCCCAGTACCCCCAGATGTAGTCCTGATTCCTGCCTAACTGACTCACCTGTGTACCACAGGGCAAATCTTTTCCAGGTGTTTTTTTTTTTTTTTTTCCCTACCTTTTTCTAATACTGAAATCCTCCACCATAAATGCTCACTTTTCAAATCTCACTTCAAATGCATTCATCTCTTTAACCTTATAATTGAAAATGATCTTTACTTCCTCTCAGCTTTTCTTAAATTATACCATTTGTACATGCAATTTAACAAGTACTTTTTAAAAATTTCATTGTATAGTTGTTATTTGAGCTTCTCTCCTTCCATTAGACTATAAAGTTGATCTAATAAAGCACTAATGTTGACAATTGCATTTGGATGGTTTGTTAAAGCCATGGATGACAGCATGATTCTATTTTCACCTTTAACATAAATCTAAATGCCAAGATAGTTTTTTGTCCAGTTTCCCAAGTGTGGCTGAAGATTTCTAGTTTGAAATTCTCTCAGAAATCTTTAAAAATATTCACTCTTCAGTTTTACTGCAGACCCACTGAATCAAAAGCTCCAGAAGTAGGACCTGGAAATAAGCATCTTAGCAAACTTAGCACATCAAGGGTTTCTAGGTCAAAGTAAAACTTGAAATGATGGAGTCATTATGCTTATGGTTGTAAAATGAAGCATAAAATGAAGATATGAATGAAACTTGTATGCATTGCAGTTCAAATTTTGTACGTAAGAGAACATAACATTTTTCTGATGCTTGTGTTCTCTTAAAGTACAGATTGTCCACAATCGTTTCTGTAACAGTGGGATATAATTATCAGCTGATAAAGGAGAAACTGACTCAATCATTGTAGTCTGACTTTGTCTGATGACCACGTTTTTACAAGTAGACACCTTTTGCTTCTTTGAATACTGATAGAATTTTGACCCTTTATAATGATGGGAGCTTTCCTATAAAGGAGAAAGTAATAAAGACATGTTTGAAGCTGGATAATGCTTTATGATGGAACTCAAAAGACACACAAAACTGGTTTGCAAAGAAATTTATTTCTTTGTTTTCTTTTATTGAAACTTCCATGCATGTCTTTATATAATGTATATTATCTCTTCTTTTATCAACTAGACAGAATACTGGTCCTCCTTTGTAATATATTTATCTTACTAAAACTTATTGAACAAATACCAAGTTATTGCACCATAGGGAAAAATGTAAAAAAAAAATTAATTTAAAATCTGTAATTTACAATAAAGCTTGTATGTATTTGAGACATACTCTGCGATGATTTGTTCTACATATATGTTGTGTGATGCTTAATTAATTACATCTATCACCGTTCAAGCTGAGCATTATTAGGTCCTCAGAACTTGTTCATCTTATGGCTGACCATTTGTAACCTTGAGCACTATTATCCATTTCTCCACCTCCCACCAGACCCTCAGAGATGCCACTGTATTCTGTTTCTCCACATGTAAGTAATATCATACAGTATTTATCTTTCTTAATATCACTGGCATACTTAGCATAACATTCTTCAATTTCATTTAGTAATCCTGTTTTTTTTTTTAATCTTTGGAAAGTCTACTCTGTTTTTTTTATTTGTTCTTTTGAGATAATACAGTAGAGTGTATTTTGACATATTATGCTAGAGTATAACATTCTTATTAGGATCCTGTTTTTAATTTTTTGAGAAATCATACTGTTTTTCATACTAAGTATGTCAACTTACATTCTCACCAACAAAGTACAAGGGTTTTCTCTTTTACACACACTCTGACACTTATCTCTTGTCTCTTTGATGATGACCATCCTAGTAGGTATAAAATGATACCTCATTGTGGTTTTGGTTGTATATCCTTGAAAATTAGTGATATATTTTCATATATCTGTTCGCCATTTGTACATCATCTTTGGAAAACTGTCTATTCAGGTCCGTTGCATATTAACCTAGTCTGTGGAGGTGTTTTTGCTATTGAGTTGGGTGATTTGAGTGAATTTCTAATACATTTTGGACATTAGCTCTTTGTCAGGATATGATTGGTCATTATTTTCACTCCTTCCATAAATTGCTTTTTCATTTTGATGATTGTTTCTTTTAATGTTCAGAAACATTTTAGAAAGAATAATTCTAAAATTTGTATGCATTCATAGAAGTTGAGAGTAGAATTGTGTTTACCAGAAGATGAGAGTAGGAAGGAAAGAAGAGGAAAATGTGATCTCTTTGTAGTATACTATGGTTTGATGCGAACAAGAAGTTTTGATGTGCTATTACACAGTAAGGTGGCCATAGGTAACAGTTATTAGCTGCACATTTCAAAAAACTAGGAGAAACTATTTTGTAAGTTTTACCATGAAACAATGATAAATTTTTGAGGAAATAGATATGTTTAACCTCACTTAAACATTAAACAATGTATATGTGTATGAAAACATAACATTACCCCCATTAATGTGTATATTTTTATGTTTTTTGTATCAGTTAAAAATTCATTTAATAAAAGACATTCCTATGGAAACTCAAAAGATGCTGAGTAGCCAGAAAGAAGAACAAATGGAGGCCTCATATGCCTTGATTTCAAATTATATTTCAAAACAAAGTAATCAGAGCAGCATGGTACTAACACAAAAACAGACACATGATCAATAGAATAGAATAGAAAGTCCAGAAATGACATATGTATGGCCAACCAATCTTTGGCAAAGCAATAATAATACACAAAGGGGAAAGGAGAGTCTCTTCAATAAAAGGTGAAGAGAAGATGGGATATTCACATTGAAAAAAAAATTGCATTCTTGTCTTATATCATATACAAAATGAGCTCAAAAGGACTTAAAAACTTAAAATAGCACCTGAAACCATAAAACCTTTAGAAGAAAACATAGTGAAATAGTTCATTGACATTGGCTTTGGCAATGATTTTTTATTGTATCATAAAGAAATGTATTCTATAAACATTTCATTTTTAAAAAACATAAAAATAAATAATGGAAGTATATCAAACAAAAATAATTTTAAAAATAAAATAAAACATTATCCTTGAGAAAGAAATCTGATGTAGTTAAAAGAGCACAATGCTGAATCCTGAGTGTGTCACAGTCTGTTTGTTCTGTTTTAATTTAGGATTCATTCCCACCACCACTTCTTGTTTTATGTCTTCTTAGGATGAGCAAACTAAGACCAGGGCTTTACTGAAAACTTGTACCTTGATGCTGAATGTACTTATTATTTGTGAGAACCAGTTTTTCATTAATGGAACATCTCTAGTCTTATACAATAAATTAATTTTTGACAGATATCAAGTCATTTTTGTGAACTTCAATTCCTAGTTTTAAAGAGTGTTCCCTTTGTTGTTCTTTCCTAAAAATTCCAAGTCTTAGACCCAGCATCTGAAAGCCACTGAAGCATTTAGAATAAACACTATTTAATCCTGTATTCTTATATTAGTATTTACTGAATATTTGCTTTTCTGGTGCTAGGCATTCAAAGAATAGTGACCCAGTACTAAGATGGATTAATTCAGTATCTCTTAAGAAAGACATTTTTGTAAGCAAAAAGTATACCTTAGGTTGAAGGAGATTTGTACAATTTGGTTATTTTGGTAGCCTTATGACTGCAATTTTTAACCTATTGGCATGCCTGCATTTAATAAGATGTATCTAGACAATTAAGTCTGTGTGTTATGCATCTTCTTTTGGATCTGCATTTTATGTAAGGGAACTCCTTCTTATAACTTTCTGTAAATGAAACATATTATTCAGGATGAATTCTATCGAGGAGAGATAGGATTAGTATTTTGTTTAACCAAAATCATATGTCTATGCTATATGAGCCTAAACACAATTTATGGTTTTTTTCAACACGGCTTCTCTGACAAATATGATTCTTGATATTTTGTCAAGTGATTTGGGATATACTTACTATAAAAAGAAACTCATAGAAGTGATATAATAGGAAACTTAAATGGTTAGTTCTTGAAAAAGTCAGTTCAAACATAAAAATCTTACAAAATGTATTCACCCCCTCATCTCTTGATTTAGAATCAAGATAATTTTGTGAGTAGGGTCAGTTTACTAGAGTTCTGTGTTATTTTTCTCTCATAAACTATACCCATAATAAATTATCTTAAATTTCCTGTTTTGGATTCTTTCAAGTACAATGAAAACCTAGAGGACTTTCTAAAGTAAACTAAATGCAGTATTTTTCTTTGTAATTAGTTGTTTTTATTCTTTTACTTATCTTGTCCATATGTAATACAACAAAACATAAAATATCTTTCCATTAATGAAAAGTTGCAAAATATTCATTATAGTTTAAATAGAAATCTTTTCTTTTCACAGGTATTTCAGTAGTCTACACAATATGAAGTTAAATTATTTGATCATAAATAGTAATACAACTGCAAGAAAGAAGTTTGGAAATAAGCAGAACCATTTCTTAGCAAGCATACAACATCACTGTGGAAGAAATAGGTAGCCATACAACACTGGCCAATACCATTCAGCATCCTATGGGCATCCCTCTTACAGAGAGATAGACTGTTATCCAAGAATGTGTAAAGTTGAGACTGGTTAAGAGATCAACCACTGTATTGTAAAATGTGTTAATCATTCTGAATGTCACATTATTATGCAACCATATTTCAATTTTTTAAATGGCAATTCATGTAAAATTCTACTGCGTTAAATATATACTTTATTCATTGTGTTTGAAATCCAGCAAGCTGACACCAGGTGCTGCTGTTAATAATTTGATAGATAAAATAATAGGTTTTCCTCAAAAAAAATTTTATATGTAAAACAATGAAAAGAGATAAGATAGATGGATGATGGATGAATTGATGGACAGACAGATGATAGAGCAAACATATATTTTCAGGTAAAATAATGCTTCAGTATCTTAAACACTTAATGATGCATACTAGTTTAATGATATCTTTAATGTAATTCATGATTGTTGAAAATGATACAATGTGAACAAAAATTTAAACTAATTGAAATATTTAATATATATTTATATACTTAACTAAATGACAGCTACTATGAATAGCTAGTATTCACAGTAGCTATTCTACCATAGCTATATCTAAGTTCTGAGTTTCCCCAGATTTATTTTACACATTTTCCTAATGTCCTTCATGGAGTCAGAATTCTTTTAATTTAGCTGACCTTAGTGTGGCAACTATGCTATGTGCTTGGTTATATGCCTGAAATATTTTAGGGCTTTAATCTGATCATTTTTAATGAATGAGTCAAAAAAGGAATTTTGTATATCACCTCTTTCCTGGCCTAAAACTGCCCTTCAGACTCCTAAAGGCTAATTTTTAGATTGCTGCTTTCCCTAATCACCTATAAGTCTCACTTTTTCTCCTTTACTCTGGGGAATAGTGATAGATCCTGGTCAATTCCCTGAAAGATTAGAGCAAAAATGACCTTCTATCATCATTTCCTATCTTCTGTCAAAGGGGCTGCCAAACATATCATCTGTTGTTTTCCCGAACACTGGTTGCAATCAGGAAAATATTGTTACTTTTCCAATAATATTATTATGGTGACAATATTATTAAGTCATAGTCTCAAGCAAAATAAACCTTTAAACACATTTGAATGAACACAACTGAATTATTTTTTACATTTCATGATTTTCTTACATGTACATGACATCATTTAGTGACCAAGGTAGAACTGTAAAAGGGAAGAAATGATCATCTACCATGCCAGGTATTACATGTTAGAAAACAGTTCCTACTAAAATTAGAAACTCATGTAGGATCAATAATTAGTCTAGAGTCCCATGACCACTACATAGTCAATCAGGATGCTCATCCCATGATTCCATACTTGTTCAGCATTTTCAGGATGGATTAACAAATAAGGAAAAAAAGAAACAAACAAACACTAAATTAATAAAGACACACAGTACTCAAAGTGAAGATACATTTAATTTTAAATTTCTTCAGAGTCAGTAGTGGCAGCCTAATTCTTTATGCATGCTGGTCTTTACTTATAGTTCAAATATTACCTACAGAATTTTCAGCAGAACCCACTTTCCCAACTTAGGTAAAGATTCACGAGAATCTAGTCAGTTAGCTAGCCCAGCTAACAAGTAATACTGAATCTCTACAGCAAACCTATGATGCTTTAAGTAGTAAAACACTGGAAGACACTGGAAGTGTTATAAGAAAAGGTAGTTCTCTCAGACTTCCAGCTCAATTTGCTTGTTGAGAGAGGTTTGGATGTGACTCACAGTGAAGGTTAAAGACCTTGCCTTGTGGGTGTTCAATAAATGTTAATTGAACTGAATTGAATCGAGACCCAAGTTCAAATCCAATTTAATACCAAAATAGTGAAAGTTTGGTCAGATCACAAAGTCACAGCTGACAGGATTGCCCAGGACAGGTATCACAGCATGTGTAGTGGGCAGGAAGGCGGGGTGGTTTAGCAGGACACCTCAGATTACATTCTGGGTTCTGAAAGAGTGCTATTTACAGCCAAGAAGTGTCATGACACCATGCTAGCTTTTACAGGTACTAAAACGTTTTGCTATTTCTTGAAATTGTCATGATGATGAGAAAAATCTTTGTCTCTTCCTTTCCTCCTCCCCCAAAGACATACCCCGATTCTGCCACTTTGATATGGGAGTCTCTTCTGATAGGAAATACAGTAGGTGCAAAGCTATGTCTCAAAACCAGAAACAAAGTGGCAACTCCCCAGTCAACTCCCACAAGTCAGGACTTCTAAAATCATTTCCCAGGAGCCACAGAATAGGGCATAGGTGATCAAGTAGTGAAAACAACAGAGGAACCTCCCATGAGTAATGGACTTCCATTCTGCTGAGCCCAAAATGGCATCAACTTGCTCAATCCACTGTCCTTGAGGACCAGTAAGGCAAGATTGCAGCTTGCCCATTTTCTGTAGTTCTTTCCATTTGACTTTCTCAAAAGGATCATGAGCACTCTCTCAGAAAGCAGGGAAATCATCTTTAAGCATCTCTCTTGCCTCAGATTCATTCATCATCTTCAGAGTCAAACGTTTCTTCCATACAAAATTGAGTACTGTCTAAAACTGCAGATATTAAATGAGCTTGACTTCACCTGTTCCCTTCCTCCCTCTCTCCTCTTCTTTCCCACTTTCCAGATGGGGTACAGCCAAAGACACTCTCAGGTATCTGGCAAAATGATTTCGAGTTGGAAGACTGCTACATAGATTCTTATTCTATAAGCCAAAAGAAGATCATGTCTGAGAGTGCAATATGGCCACAAAAAATACTGTGCTCTCAAATTATATTTATCAAATTACCTTCTCTTTTTATTTTTGTTTTCAAGATTATGTATAAAACATTCCAGAGATGGTCATTCTTTTCTTTTTCTCATTTGAATTCTCTGTATGTGGTCTCATTCATGTCTTTTCCTTATTTCCAAATAAAGTTCTTGAATCTTTTTTCTTAAAGCTTGACCAATATTCTGATCCTACGCATCACAGGTACACAATGTTTTCAAAACCTTCCCCCAAATGGAGCAAAAGCAAGAAAAAGAATCATAATATTTTCTAGCTTTAATATGGCTAAGTGATTTCTGAGTCTGGAATTTTTGTTTTCAGAAAATGGAATAGATGTTCAGAGAAATCAATTACTTTTCCCTATGCTTCAAAGTTGATCAGTGACAAACCCAGAACTGTTATCAATACAATTCTACATAATTCTTCTACTTGTGGAAGGAAAGTCAGACATAAGAAATCTAGGCAGAAAAGAAAACAAAATTTTCTGATATAATGTTAAAACACATAGTCTATTTGCTCAAATCACTGGTTTATCAAGAGGTGCTGTCTTACACAATATAGCATCGAAGTTCTCATGCTACAAAGATTCAAATAAAATATAGTATACTTGTGTTTTGTATAGAATTTTATTTAGTTCAATAATTAAAGAAGTATAAGTTATATATTCAAGGAAACCATTTTGGAGAACTATGTTAAGGTAAATACATCCATGCTTTTGAGTTACAATGCCTTTTTCAAAAGTCATTGCTAGAATTATGTTTCATAGTAAATAACTTCCTTTAACAGTGCTAGTTCTTCAAACCACTGCTCCATCTTTCTCCTTTCCTTTCAATGCCAACGTTGTGAAAACAAGGAATTACATTTATTGCTTCTTCTTGCCTGGCCTACATTAATTCTACAGGCTGACTTCTGTTCCAAATGGTCTACTATTTCCTCCCCATAAGAATGCCAAAACCAAATAGCACATTCTCATTGATATCACTGCATCTTTGATGCTAACTCTTCTCTCCATGTTCTCATAACACTTTATTAAATGTCTACTGTCACTTGAGATGGTTGCTCATCTCTATGACACTTGAATATAGTCTTTGTGTTTCTGCCACTGATCTTTCTATACACCCTTCCAGGGCTTTCCTCATGCACATGTAGACCACAGCTTAAAAGCAGTCTGTGGTGAGCCAAGACCTGATTTTTTTCCTGCTTGCTGATCATGCTTTTTCGACATTTTGCAAAGACCTCAATGTCAACATGACTAATAGCTGATCTCTTTCATACGTTGGTTACTCTTCATGGTTATAATATTTTTTCTACTCATCCAGCATTATCTTGATTCCTTTTCTACTTTGTTCCCTAAATACAGTCATTCAAAAAGCCTTTCAATCTCTCTGTACCTGCTCTCAACCCATACTATCATTTGCACTGTCACTGATATTATCACTTATTTGAGCTGGAGCTGTAGCATTCCAACTAATCTTTGGATCCTCCAGTCTGTGCCACTTTCAGCCCTTCCAAATTAGCACTGTTGAGTCAAAGTGGTGTGCTCTGCTTCTCTGCTGCCATCACTATCCTATGAAAATGTTCAATGGTTCTCCATCACCTTCCTAGTAGAGTCCCAACTCACTAAACTTAAACTACTGCCTTTATGTGAGTTCCATACTCTGGTTTTCCTGTCTATCTCTCACTTGGTAACTCCATTTCCCTACACTGTATTTTCTTCTTCTTCCCTTTTGTCTTTGGCCACTTCATGTTGCTGTAACAGAATACCACAGACTAGGTGACTTATAAAGTAAAGTTTATTTCTTAGAATCCTGCTTGCTGAGAAGTCCAAGGCTAAGTGGTCCACATCTAGTAAGGTCCTTTCTGCTGCATTATCCCATGGTAGGAGTAAAAGGGTAAGAGATCATGAGTAAGTATGAGGGCCAAACTTACTTTTGTAACAAATTCATTCTCACAATAAAAAGAGTACACACCCATAATAATAACATTAATCCATTCATAATAGCAGAACCCTCATGGTCTTGTCACCTCTCAAAGCTCCCACCAATCAACACTATTGCATTGGGGATCAAGTTTCCAAAACATAAACTTTGGAGGACACTTTACTAAATGTCTACTGTCACTTGAGATGGCTGCTCATCTCCATGACACTTGAATCATAGCACCCTTGAATTATTAGCCTTCAAAGGAGTGTTCAAGTGTTAGTTGAGTTTTGCCTCCTTCCTCTAGCAGCAAGCCCACCACCTCTCCATTGTATGACTGCTTTTCAGCATGGAGAACTATTTGTGCTGGTACTTTATCTCTTCATTTGAATGATATGTACTTTATCCATTACTCTATTTAATTTATCCAGTGCTTTGAACATTAGTAATTAGAAAATGTTTTTAATTAAATGAATATTTCTCAACTAATTGAAGCATGAGATGGATGATTTTTTAAAAATGGTTACCATGTTGAAAAGAACTAAGTACCAGTAAAAATAGAATATCAAGAGATGGTCTATAGGACTATTGCATGTGTCACAGTTTTTCCTCTAAATTGACTATAATTTTCATAATAGAAAAGTTATCAAACAAGATCTATGTGATCATTTTTTAGGCTTTAGGTTTAGCAATGAACTTTCTCCCCCCTATCCAAATTGACTGTCCAGGGGTTTTGGAGTTGACCCTGCTATCTTAATCCACTTTTTCACATTCACACACCTTTTTTCTGCTGCCTGGAATAACTTTCACTCACTTCCTACCAAAAACTTTTCTGATAAAAATGAATTAATTCATGCCCAACTAAAATTACCATTTCTCTTTGAAGTTGTCCCCTGTCATTCAATTAGTATTGCAAAAAAGGCAAGAGTATGGACACTGTGGTCAGAAGCTCCAAATTCTCTTTCTCCCATTTCTCATCAATTTAGGGAAAGGTACTGTGTCATAATCTATAACATGGGAATAATCATAATATCATCTTCATAAGTTGTTATCAGATTCATAGTAACATAATAAATGCCAGTTATTTTATCATTATCTCACTCCCACCTTGGTGTTATCAAAACATTTCCTTTGTTCCATGTGATGCAATAAGTTTTCACATTCTTTCCCATACTGTCTTTCTATAATTTAGTATATGACTGTCTCAACAACTACAATGTAAACTACTTAGAGCCATGGCTTGTCCTGTTTCATTTTTTCTTCCCCAGTGATGCTCAGCTCTGTACTAGGTTATCTGACTTGATATAGCAAAGGGTTTGAGCTCATGTGTTTTGTAGACAGATAAAACTGGGCTAAAGTCTCCACTCTGCTATTTACTACCACTCTGTTTTGAAACAAGTTGCCTAATGTTCCTGAATCTCAGTTTTCTTTTAAATAAACTTGGATTAATAACAGCTTACCCTATAGGATTGTTGTTAAGTTAGATAACATATAAAGTACGACTGATACAGAATACACATATATAGAATGAGCTAAGTGCTCAAAAAAGATATATGTTGAATTCCACGAATCTTCCTGAAAATTAGTTCAAGAATTTACATAGGAAATCCTTTCCACAATTTTAAAGGTAGTTTGTGACAAGGGCACATGGTGCTCTCAATAGAACCCTCTCTGGTCCAAGAACTGACTTGTACCTGCAGTCTGACCCTCTGCCTCAGAGAATAAGAACCACTTTGATCCAACCCCCTGAAACTTGATTTCATTCTTCTCTTTGTGAAACAATCTCATTAGAGAAATCGTGCTGCTGAGAAAGCAGGTCACTCAGCTGGGGGCAAGTAAAGAAAGTCTTGCTTGGCTTCATCATGACCTCTGTGAAAAGTGAAACATTAGTGAGGGGCCCAGGGATTTGCAGCGTGCCATGGCCGAGGTTTTCACCAGAGGCTGCTGGGAGTTTGGGCAGAAAGAAGAGTAATGAAGGGGTTGACTGAATTGCTGCTGTGGGTGTAAGCATCAATTCTCCCCTCCTGGTTAGTAATGAGCTCCCTCCCCATCTGGTGGGGAATCCCAGGTGCAAAGAGGAAGGGGATGCTGCCAAGGGTGAAACTGGCAGTGATATATTTAGAACAAACACCCAAATGGGTTGCTCATCATTTGCAGTCAACAATGACCTTATCACATTTCCTACAAGAAGAGAAGTGTTTATTAAGAAACCTAGGACTGACTTCAATTTAAGACTATTTCTTTTTGGCCAATGTATGTAAGACTCTCTTATCATCTTTATAAACTATAATAGCAAAGAAAAAAACAAGCCAACAGGACACTCCATTAAGACTACTAAGCTTGTGTCCTCATTCCATGTGTATATATGGAAGACCAGCTGACCTCCACAGAACAAGCCAGGAAAAACCCCTGGTTTCACAGTGTTATGTGGAAGTACTTTGAAAAACAAAAGTAACTATTAATCTGCTCTTACCTAAGTTGAATATGGAAAAGTTTGCATCTGAGCCATTGAGGTAATCCTTTGCTGCACTTTAAAGCTGCTCCTACCTAAAGATTCACATAGGCTCATGGTGCACTTGGATGGTAAACAATTGACTGATCCAAAGTTAAGAAGTAAAGATAATGAATGCTAGCCCCATTTTGCTGGAGTGGATTTTCTTCCATGACCCTCTCTTTTGATTTACTGTGATATGATTTTCCCTAATGGATCTACCAGGGAATGTACTGACAAAGAGACTATTCTAAATAAGAAAACTTATCCTTTTCCCAAAAGCAAATTGGTCACAAGAGTCATATGATCACTATCAAATTTCCCAGTATTCTTTCTAAAGGAGGTACTCAGGCAATAAATGCAAAAGGAACAAACACTGCCTAGCCCATGACTGCATTTGTGCTTCATATGTGTCTATTCTTTTTTTTTTTTAATTTTAGCTGTAGAATCACAAGTTTAAAAAGGCTATATTCTGACTCTCAGAACCAAATGGGTAATTTTGACTGACTGGAGTTATTTTCCTATTTCAAAATGCTGAGAAAGGATTACTGTTACCTTTTTTTTTTTTACAGTAGCAGACCAAACAGTAAAATGGATGGAATTGATGTAGAGTCCCACCCAAAGTTTCTGGTAATGAAGTAATCCTTTTTCCATTCTGAATTTTAAGTACCCATAGGTCCCAATACCTCACAAACCTATCTTATGGGTCACTCAAACAAACAATTTGGTAGACCAGACACGTGGGCATGTGGCTCCAGAATCTGAGGCAAGAGGATTACAAATTCAAGGCCAGCCTCAGCAATTTAGGGAGACTATCTCAAATTTAAACCAAAAAAAAAAAAAGACTAGGGATATAGCCCACTAATAGAACAGCCCTGGGTTCAACCTCTAATAGCACAAAGAAAAAACATGTGGTAAATATATAGCTCTGAATAATAAGCAGTTATTATGCTTTGGACATTAACCCTTCTAGGAATTCTGGCATTCTTGAGATGGCCACTGGACCAAAACTATGCTTGATCATTAAAAGATGAAACAAAGGGTAGAATTTTAGAGAACTAGAGGGTGGCAGAGATCTGCTTAGTTCTTTCCAGTCATCTTGAAGTCTGCCACTTTTATTAGAACTAGTCCTGAATATCTCAGAAGGGGATCTTTTCCCCTGTTTGACTTTTTTTTTCTCTATAAAACAAGTTAAGAATTTTATAGCATTTTCAATAGGAAAAGAATTTATAATCTGTTCAACAGGTGAATTTACTTTTCTCAAGTTAAGCAACTGATTGATGGATGAGTTTGTGTTGAACATCAAATTATCTGACTCTCTTCCAGGACCTTCATAAACTATACCAAGCACCTATTTCTATGTATATTTTCAGCTGTCTGCATGGTAGATCTGGAGACTCGTTTCTCTTCAGAAATAAGAAATAAGGAGAAGGTTTCTTCATTTTCTCACTCATTCCACTTCTGTGAAAAATATTCAGTTTGTTCAAAGGCCACCTATTTGAGGATGTAGACTGAGATAGTGTCATAAGTCGTAGGTGATATTTTTAGCTTTGCCTGTTACATAGCTCTCACCAATCCTTAAAGACCCTTCCTGCTTCTTGAAATTGCCATGCTGCTCCTCCTGGATGTTTGGGACTAAGGCGTTTGTTTGTTTGGTTTGGTTTATTTTCAACTAGTCTCCACTGCTGAGTAATTAATTCTATTTATATCCCCATTTGTTGCACTAGAAGATTAAGATGCTTTGCTTTCTTAGTAGGTTCTAGATGTACACCTTCACCTAGTTATATTCAGCACCCCGATAAACTGGCCAATATTCTTATACCTAAGATCTCCCTAATTAGCCATGTTCAACTTCTTGTAGTGTAAAAATGTGGATATCAAAAACCCACACTAGGGGCTTGGGTTGTGGCTCAGTGGTAGAGTACTTGACTAGCATGTTTGAGGCACTGGGTTCGATCCTTAGCACCACATAAAAATAAGTAAATAAAAATATTGTGCCCATCTACAACTAAAAATATTTTTTAAAACTCACACCATAAACCATAAATAAGAAAAAGAAGACATGTCAACATCCCATCGTGCATAACATGGGTCTTCTCCCCTGTATCCTTGCCTCTGAACTCCTCTTGGCCATAGCATCTCAAATGGAAATGCCTTAACATTCCCTCAGAATTTCCATTTTCTCTCCATTTCCTTTCACTGGCCTGCAACCTGGGATTATAATTACAAGCAGGATCCCTACACCAGGGGCCAAGTTCCTTGAGTACTCTGTACCCATGCTCCCCTCTCTCTTCATTTTTCGGTGAACTCCCTCAGTGGGACTCTGCAGCCCTTTCTACTAGGGGTCTTCTCACTTAGATATAATTCAATAAACCCTGTAAAACATCTCTAGAGATTCAAAATATGCAGTTAACATTTTAAAGGCAGCTTTCCATCTTTTCCACAATCCCTGATTTCCATTAAGCAATTAAAGCTATTAAGTTTTTCACATTTGCATTTTTAGCAAAGGAAATGTGGTGTAAGCCTTTTTGCTAACCCACACTCCTTGCAAAGGGGATATTTTTACCAGTGTGTTCTCCTTGTAGCTGTATCCTGAGCTACTTGGGACTGTCTTCTCTTGCTTTTGCCTCCTTCATGAGCTCAGTGAGGTATTCTATGCAACTTGGTCTTAACTGAGTATTGTTTAATATAATCATGAATGCAACAAACACAAATGCAGGGTGGAAGATGAAGTCCAAAGGACAAGGCATACCCAAGGTCTTTTGTGAGAGTTAGTGAATTATTTCTTTGATTTTATTTAATTTTGATATTCATTCACTTAAAAATGCAGAGAACATTTATTAAGTGTGTGTTATATACTAGACATGTTTCTACACATTTCAAGGCATAGATATTTGCCTGCCTTAATAAACATTCTAGTTAGAGAAAGTGTTTTGGGAAGGCAAATACCAATCAATTAGACATAATAAAATACAAAAGAATATTAACGAGTAACAAATACATGAAAAAATGAAGAGCATGAGCAGGATAAAGACCTTAGAAGTATGTGAAAATAAAAGGTTTGCTGTTTTAAATATGCTTGTCAAAATTAGACTCTGAGAAGGTGAAATTTGAGCAAAGCCTTGATGCAGAGCTGAGAAGGAGTCAAGTGGCCCTCTGAAGGAAGACCTCTCCAAGCAGTTTTACAGCCAATGCGAAACTCCAAGGTAGGCATATACCTGCTGGGCTTAAAGAAGAATAAGAAGATGAATGAAGCTGATGCAGAATAAGTAAGAACAGAGTACCAGGGGAGAAGAGGAAGGAGGCCAGAGAATTAAGAGAAGGAGGAGTACACATCCTTTCCATCAGAAATGAAATCATATACAACCATGGTTAGGTGAAGGTGATGCCAGCCCTCTCTTTGGGAAGGAGGAGGAAGGACTGTCTGGGAGTGGGAGGGGCTAGGCAGCAAGCTGCTGTATGGGAGGCAGGTAGGAGGCAGAAGGGTAGCAGATCCCTCAGTGCACATCTGTTATTTCAGAGTGTGGTAAATATTTCAACAAGTCAGCTGCCATAACCAACTTCTCAGCAGGCTGCTTCACTCCAGTGCTCTCCGGTTCCTTTTTAATTCTGTTATCTTTTATGCCAACTCTCCTCATCTTCTTCTTCACCATTCCCTAGCTAATCTCTGAATGGACAGAAACTTTTGAAATCAGTCAAACTACATACTGGCCATGATTCAAGATTTCTCCCAAAACATCAAGCCTGGGTTCAAGCATCTTCCCCTTAACTGGGGAGAATCATTCAATCTGTCATTCAAACCCTCAACCAACAAATAACTACTCATTCACACATTTATCTATTCACTAATTTATCAAGTATATGCTGATCATGTATAATGTCACAGACTTCCTTCCAAGCACTGACTGTGCCGCATTGAATAATACAAAGTCATTGTCCTCACGGTGAATGTAACCTATACTACAGTGGCAAAGAGAAAAACTAACATAAAATAATTTCAGATAGGGGTGAATACAAAGAAAATAAGAAAAAGGAAGCAAGGCAAAGGGAAAAGATGGGAGATGGGCCTACTTAAGATCTGAGTGAAGTGAGGAAGCAAAACTCTTAAAAGTCTGGAGCATAGTGTTTTATGCAGAGAGAAGATCAAATTCAAACTCCAGGATCAAGAAATTAACAAGCCTTTAGTACATGCTGGCCTTTGTACTTCACAGTATGACTGGTCCTTAACTTCTGATGCACATCAACATCCCTATGGAATGTGTCAGGACTCCAGAGCAGCACACACTGAAAAGACCTCTTAAATCCAGATCTCTGATGATAGAAGCTGAGCATGACTATTTTCTCAAAGGTCTCCATAACATGTTCATTGAAGTTTGAGATCCACTACACTAGGTATTTGGCTATGAACAGACAGATGTTTATCTGTGGAACATTTTCTCTGTCCTCATGGAACTTTGTAGATAAACTCTCAATGCTAGAAACTTGTTAAAGAATATATGGTCCAAAATCATCTCCCTGCGAATTCCTAATCTTTGCCTGACTGTCCTCTAGGACTACAAAGAAGTTTATTCCCATTTGCATATGGTAGTTATTAGTCAACTTTTCATCACTGTGACTAACATACTTGACAAGAACACCTTAGAGGAGAAAAATTTATTTTGGTTCATGATTTCAGAGTTTCCCATACGTGGTTGGCTAGCTCCATGGCTCCTAACAACACCGTGGTAAAAGGGAGAGATGGAGGAAAGATGTTCCACTCATGGTAGCCAGGAAGCAGAGAAAACAGATAGGAACAAGATACAGTCCCCAAGGACATATCCCCAGTGACCTACCTCCTCTAGCCACACCACTGCCTATAGTTACTACCCAGTAGTCAAGGCAAACTATTAATTGGTGAAATGAATTATCCACTATTGAGATTACAACTCTCATAATCCAATCTTTTCACCTCTAAACATTGCTTCATTCCTTAACACACAAGCCTGGGAGACATTCTGCCATGGCCTCATCTCTCAGTCACAGCCATTAATTCAGGAAAACCAGTGAGGGACAATGGGGGAGTGAGGAAAGACAGACAGACACACAGAGAGAAAAAGCTGAGGCCAGGTAGGACATCACCTTTGATGGAGGATGATGACTCCTAGCTAGTATAGTACATTTATTATATAGGTTTCATCAAAAGGTTATTTGTGGGGAAGTTTCAGCAAAGCAGGCAATCTGAAGGACACGGGACTGGTGAGACACAGCTCTGCACCTTTGCACAGAGCCTCCTCAGGCCAGTGTCACCATAGCAACTGGATCATCTTGACCTGCACCTTTGCACAAGAAGTTCTCAGTGCAAAAGAGCCACAAGGCTAGTCAGTGAGACCATGATTTGAATCACTGCTCTCCACAACATTCCTAGATACAAACTATAACTGTAGTCAATCAGTTATTTGAGAACAGCACTTGATCTAATGAGTTCCCTCAATCTATGCATAAGAAATATCAGACTCTTTACCATCCCATTCTCTCTCACCTAAATATGCTCCAAAGCCCACATTTGTTTTTAAATCCAGTGCCCAGAATTAACAGAAAATTCCTCTTTATAATCATGGAGTTGGTATCAGTTCATCTCTAGGAACCTGTTCCCCACAATTTCTCATAGTAGTTCAGCATAGTCTCTTACAAGTGTTTGGTTTATTTATTTATTTATTTATTTTCTTTTTTCTCTTTTTGTGGGGAAGGAAATTTTTAAGTTTATCAGTGTTTTTTTCTAAAACTGTTTCTTATTTTTGCAAGTAATTATGCTGTCACTTGCATAAACTAGTCAAATTTTTAACATGATTAAAGGCAAAGATATTTATGGTGCACTAACATTGAGAAAATAATTGTATTTATTACAAAGTATACCAATAGCAACTGCTGAAATTCAAAGAACATATCTTAACACAAGTGCATTTCCTCAGATTTTGCTTTTAATTTCATCAAAGATTTGAACCATTTTTATGTTTCTATTAGTGCATTATACTTATACATAACAGTGGGGTTCATTTTGACGTATTCATAAATGCATATAAGTTTGCTCATTCTCAGTCTCCCGTATTTCCCCTTTCCCTCTATTCCTCCCTTCCCCGACCCCCCTGTCTACTGGTCTTCCTTCTATTTATTTTTTTATTTATAAATTGGCACATTATGGTTATGCATAAAAGATGAATCATTGTGATGTATTCATACATGCAAAAGCATAATTTGGTCATTTTCATTCTGCATTTGCTCACAAGTGTTTCTTTTTAATGAGCTCTAGAATGTACTGTGATCCTTCTTTGTTAATATCTTTATATCTTATATAATTATCATTTATGTTGATCAGTTTTCTTTCAATGTTTTGCTCTTTGGATCTCAAGTTCTCTCAAGATAGAATAGTTGAATACTTCTGATTTGCATTATAAAAGCCATTGCATTGATTCAGCCCATCCTCTTCCTATTTTCCTAAACTAAGCATGTCAACATCTTCTACAGAGTCATATATATATTATTCGGAAAAACCTTGATTGATCCTATTAATTGGAACACTCAATCTGTGGCATTCCACTTCAGAATAAAAAGGGAAATTTTAGATAAAGAACCAACAACAGAGTTTAATTAAAAAGAAATTTCAAGGTATGATTCAGATTGATTCATATTAACCACACTCCATAATGTTGGCAATGTATCTGATTCATCATTATCAAATGCTTTTATTGTTATACAGGTTGCAATTACCAAAGCAAATGTAGTCTTTTTCATAATACTTAATACTTACCAAAGTAGAGTGGACTGTCCCCTAAAATTGTGAGTCTTTGAGCAAAAGTAAAAGTAGAGAACAATAACCTATAGCTACATATTTAAAAGTTACAAACCAAACTAAACATGTTCTATCTTCTAACTTACAAAATTAATTTAGAATGGCAGGGAAGCCAGGTTTGAATTTAGAATGACTAGATACTTCCAAGTTCAGAACCAGAATATGATGATATCGACAGCAGAATTCTCAATTCTGCTTCATAGCTAATCACTCTCCTCTTTTCACAGTTGGCTTCATTCCACAGCACAAGGAGCTTTGTGAACACATATGTGAGCACCCTAGTCCATGGTTCCAACTTCCATCCACACTCACCACAAACAGCTGTTGTTCGTTCAACCCCTGGGCCTGGGAACACACAGACCTGAGAAATTACCCACACTCTAAAGAATGGCCTAGGAATGAAGTCCAGGCAGAATCAGAAAACAAACTAGGAATGATGAGGGCAGAGAATTTGGGGAGCCTATATACCTAATACAAGGTTTCAAAGGTTACAAAATAGATACTGGCTATGGGAAGACATGCCCCAGTGGTTCCATAGACTCTTCATCTCATGAAAATGAGCAGGCCAAAAGAAAGGCTAGAATAAGGTCTTCTGAAGCACAGATTTTCTAACCTCCATCTCAGCACCATACAGTACCAAGGGAGAAATAGAGATCTTTTTATAAGAATTTTAACTGCAAAGACTAAATAAAGTGGGTTTCTGGTTAACTTGAATTTAACCAACATTTATTTAGGCATAATTTCTAATGTAAGCATTTTTGTAAGACATATTAACTTCCTACAGAATCTTCTAACAGACTGTAAAAGGAATTCTGGAGGACAATGATATGTTTGCTTCATCAACCTAGGTTATGTAAGTTGGAATAATCTCAAAAGTGCCTTAACCCAAACCCACAATGAGGCAATTTCCTTGTCTCTGAATGACCAAAGAACTATAGACAACTTGCTTTACGCCTCTGGGAAATAAGAAGGCAAAATATGGAGAATTTGTAAGATCTCTTCCAGTCCAACATTTTCTGTTACACTGTGTATTCACTGTTCTCCCAGAGACTTAGAAAACAAATCCGTTGACACTTGTTAAATTTAATGAAAGGCATGTTTACAAGGAATATAAGAGAACCAAAAGAAAAGTGGAAAATGGAAACTATGTGTTGATGAAGTTCTGATGCAAACAAAAATTAGATGGCAGTTACTGAAGGGGCATAAGGCAATTAGAATAATGCTGCACAAAGTGTTATGATAGAAGCAAGGAACTCACCATTTCATTTCAGGTGAAAATTTTAATCAAGACCAAAAAGTTCAGATTAGGAAATAAGCAAGAACATCAACAAACCTCAGGATGTCTGGCTAATGCGAATCTGAATCAGGTTCCTAAATTCAGATTAAATCAGCATTATGGTCCTATGTAATTCAGTTAGTAAAATCTTAATAACAAGTTCATGTTAGTCACCTTGCTAGGTGCTAGACAAATAACAAACAAGTATCATGAATGGAAATACAGATAAACTTAGGCATGATTACTCTCCTAAAGAAGTTTAGAGATACATGATGCTAAAAGCTGTTTAAATGTAATTTTATGTGAGTCCTATTATAAAATAAAGAAAGTACTATGGATATTTTAGAAGAGGAACTTTTTCTCTGGTAATTAACAGAGAAGATGACATTCATAATTTTTCTGTAAAGCTGAGTAGGCATTCATTGGGCATAATGGAGAGGAAAAATTATTCCTGTCAGAAAAGACTATATAAGAAATGGAATATTATATCCAGCAAAACTGTCCTTCAAAAAACTAAGAATAAGTAAATTATTGCCCATATCAACCCAAACTGAGGTAGTTCATCACCACTCAACCTATCTTATAAAAACTTCCAAAGTCATTAAAATTGAAATAAAAGAATGCTAAAAGGATTAAAGAATATGAACTACTATGGAAAACAGTATGGATATTCCTCAGAAAACTTGGAATGGAACCACCATTTAACCCAGCCATCCCACTCCTACCTAGGTTTATACCCAAAGGACCATACCACAGTGATGCAGCAACATCAATGTTTATAGCAGCTCATTTCACAATAGACAAACTATGGAACCAACCTAGATGCCCTACAATAGGTGAATGGATAAAGAAAACGTGGTATATATACACAATGGAATATTACTCAGCCTTAAAGAAAAATGAAATTATGGCATCTGCCAGTAAATGGATGGAGATGGAGAATATCATGCTAAGCAAAATAAGCCAACCCCGCAAAACCAAAGGCCAAATGTTTTCTCCGATATGTGGATACTAATTCACAATGAAGTGGGGGGCTAAGGAAAAATAGAGGTACTTTGAATTAGGCACAGTGGAGTGAGGGGAGAGGGGAGTAGGTATGGGAGTAGAAAGGACAGTAGAATGAATTGGACATTATTACCCTATGTATGTTTATGATTACATGACTGGTGAGATTCTACATTATGTACAAGATGAATGAGAAGGTATACTCCATTTACATATGATGTGTCAAAATGTATACTACTGTCATGAATAACTAATTAGAACAAATTACAAAAAACAGACTGCAAATATAACACTCACAAAAAAGATTAAAGCATATGAAAGCTCACTTGTAAATGAATATATATGGATACATATAAAATACTCTAATGTTGTGATGATGGTGCATAAATCATCTTTTATTCTGGTTAAAAGTTATAAATGTATAAAAATAAGCTGTAAAATATATTAATGGATACATAATATTAAAGATATAACTTGTGACATCAATAACAACCTATGTAAGGAGAAGAAAAAGTATAGAAGATTCATATGCAATTGAAATAAATTATTATCATCATAAACTAGATTGCTATAAGTATAAGATGTTAGATGTAAGCCCCATGATGAGAAAGGAATCAATGCACATCAGTACAAAAAAAAAAAAAATCAACAAAGCACAAAGGAAACAATAGGAGAGAGAAATAGGGACAAAAGGATTACAAGACAGAAAACAATGAAATGGTAATAGTTCTTCCCTGTCAATAATTACTTTAAAAAGATAGTGAATTGAGGTTTTCAAGATGGCGGCCTAGAGGGTGGCTGCATTACGTGTTGCTCCAGAACTCAGGATTCAAGAGAGGAGATATTGAGACGCTTGGGACCAACTCAAAGCAGCCGGGTGACTCTCACCCCCTGGGGGGGCATCCCGGATGGGACGGGGGTCCCGGAACGCAGGAAACTTTGTGAAGTAGAACTGCCGGCGAGACGCCCCTCCCCCCGCTGGAGCGCCATAGAGGAGGCCGCTCGGCACAGCGCTGGGACTCGGAGCAGCCACTGGGGCTCCGGCGGCTGCCCGGGGGAGGAGTGGCGAGGAGAACTGTGTGGACTCAGGACACCGGGGCCTGCCCTGAGGAGGAGGAGAGGAGCGTGGCCACTTGGATTCGGAGAGACTGCGCCAGAGCTGCAGGCGGTTGCCAGAGGAGAAGCCGCGCGGCGAGCTGTTTGGAATCAGAACGACGCTTCTGAACCCCGGGGCCTGCCCTGAGGACGAGGAGGAAGAGGAGCAGCCGCTTGGATTCGGGTGACTATACGGGAACTACAGGCGGTTGCCAGAGAAGGGGCTGCGTGGCGAGCTGTTTGGACCCGGACCACTTCTGAACCCCGGGGCCTGCCTGGAGGAGTAGGAGAAGGAGGAGAAGGAGCGCGGCGGGTCCTTTGGACTCGCAGTGACTGCATTAGCGCTCCAGGCGGCTGCTCAGAGGAGAAGGCGAGTGGTGAGTTGTTTGGTCTTAAAGTGACAGCTCCTGAACACAGGGGGGCTGCCTGGAGGAGAAGCGTGGTGGGACGCTTGGTCTTGAGGGGCCACACCAGAGCTCCGGGCGGTTGCCCAGAGGACCCGTGCAGCGGGTCACGTGGATTCAGAGCCACTCAGAGGGACTGCTCCTGAACACCCGGGGGGTTATCTGGAGAAGGAGGAGGAACGGGCAGGGTCACTTCAACTCGGAGTGATTGATTGCCCCGGGCTACAGGTGGTTGGTGGGAGGAGGAGGCACGAAGTGAGTTTCTTGGACTCCTAGTGACCGCACCGGCATACTGGGCGGCTGTCTGGAGGAAGAGGCCTGTGGCGGGTCTCTGGGACTCAGAGCGATTGTTCGGGGCCACAGGTGGCTGCTCAGAGGAGGGGCCACGCAGCCAGGCGATTAGGTGCAGAACAGGGTCCCAGGATCTAGGAGGCTTCTGGGTGGAAGAGCCGCACAGAGACAGGCTTAGGGCGGAGCGAAGGTTCCAGGCCTATGGGCAAATTCTCTGAGGAGGGGCAGCCTAAGGAGATTCATCTGCGAAAGGTGAGGCTCCCAGGCCCAGGAGGTAGGGCCGGGCCCCTGGAAACTTTGCAGAGGAAGGCAGCCCAGCCCAGGCAGTAGCTGTAAATTGAGGGGAACCTCTAGGAGGAAACTGACCAGCGAGACCTCCCCACCGGGTGAGTCTTCCCTGCTGGGTGAGGTTTCCCACAAGGACGGTAAAACCAGAGACTCAGGCCCAAACAGGCCTTGCCTCAGCCCACAGCCTAGGTCCCCTTTGGATGACCATTGGTCAACAAGTGGAGGCACCTCTGCCCACTAGCAGGGAATATACCCCACCTGAAGGCCACCACTCCTAGAGAGGCAGCTTCCTTGTGGAGCACCGCATTATCAACCTCCTCCAAGACTTCAGCCTACTGAAGGCTAAGAGGGGATATATATAGAAATCTTCAGGGTCATTGTAAATCAACAGAGGAAATCTGCAATATCTCAGCGGTCCACTGATATCTGAACAACATGAGAAAACAAGGAAAGAAAATGCTGCAAACAAATCTAGATGTTACATCAATAAAACCCAATGACAGCATGGCAGAAGAAATGACAGAAAAGGAGTTCAGAATGTACATAATTAAAATGATCAGAGAAGCAAACGAGGAGATGAAAGAGCAAATGCAAGCATTGAATGATGAGATGAAAGAGCAAATGCAAGCATTGATTGATCGCACCAATCGACAGTTAAAAGAGCAAATACAGGAAGCAAAAGATCATTTCAATAAAGAGTTAGAGATATTGAAAAAAAAACAAACAGAAATCCTTGACATGAAGGAAACAATAAACCAAATTAAGAACTCCATAGAAAGCATATCCAATAGGATAGAACACCTGGAAGACAGAACCTCAGACATTGAAGACAAAATATTTAACCTTGAAAACAAAGTTGACCAAACAGAGAAGATGGTAAGAAATCATGAACAGAATCTACAAGAACTATGGGATATCATGAAAAGGCCAAATTTAAGAATTATTGGGATTGAGGAAGGCCTAGAGAAACAAGCCAAAGGAATGAACAACCTATTCAATGAAATAATATCAGAAAATTTCCCAAATCTGAAGAATGAAATGGAAAATCAAGTTCAAGAGGCTTACAGGACTCCAAATACACAAAATTACAACAGACCCACACCAAGGCACATTATAATGAAAATACCTAACATACAAAATAAAGACAGAATTTTAAAGGCTGTGAGAGAAAAGAACCAAATTACATTCAGGGGGAAACCAATACGCATATCAGCAGATTTTTCAATCCAGACCCTAAAAGCTAGAAGGTCTTGGAACAACATTTTTCAAGCCCTGAAAGAAAATGGATGCCAACCAAGAATCTTATACCCAGCAAAACTTACCTTCAAATTTGACGATGAAATAAAATCCTTCCATGATAAACAAAAGCTAAAAGAATTTACAAAAAGAAAGCCAGCATTACAGAACATTCTCAACAAAATATTCCATGAGGAAGAGATGAAAAACAAAGAAGCAAATCAGCAAAGGGAGGAATTATCCTAAAGGAATTGTCAAATAAAGGAGGAAACAAGTTGTGTCAAACAAATAAATAAACAAAATTTTAAAAATGAACCAAATGACCGGGAAACCAAATCATTTCTCTATAATAACCCTGAATGTTAATGGCCTGAATTCATCAATCAAAAGACATAGACTGGCAGACTGGATTAAAAAGAAAGATCCAACAATATGTTGCCTGCAAGAGACTCACCTCATAGAAAAAGATACCCATAGATTAAAGGTGAAAGGATGGGGAAAAACATACCATGCACATGGACTCAGCAAAAAAGCTGGAGTATCCATCCTCATTTCCGATAATGTGGACTTCAAGCCAAAGTTAGTCAGAAGGGATAAAGAAGGTCATTTCATACTGCTTAAGGGAAGCATAAATCAGCAAGATATAACAATCATAAACATCTATGCCCCAAACAGTGGCTCATCTATGTATGTCAAACAAATCCTTCTCAATTTCAGAAACCAAATAGACCACAACACAATAATACTAGGTGATTTTAACACGCCGCTCTCACCACTGGACAGATCTTCCAGAAAAAAATTGAGCAAAGAAACCATAGATCTCAACAACACAATCAATAATTTAGACTTAACGGACATTTATAGAATATTCCATCCAACCAAGAGTGAATACACTTTCTTCTCAGCAGCACATGGATCCTTCTCTAAAATAGACCATATATTATGCCACAAAGCTAATGTTAGCAAATACAAGAAGATAGAGACACTAGCATGTATTCTATCAGATCATAATGGATTGAAGTTAGAAATAAATGAAAGAGTAAAACACAGAAACTATTCCAACATCTGGAGATTAAACAATATGCTATTATATGATGAATGGATAACAGAAGATATTAGGAAGGAAATTAAAAAATTCTTAGAGGTAAATGAGAACAAAGAAACATCATATCAAAATCTCTGGGACACTATGAAAGCAGTACTTAGAGGGAAATTTATTTCATGGAGCGCATTTAATAAAAGAAGTAAAACTCAACAAATAAACAACCTAACACTACAGCTCAAAGCCTTAGAAAAAGAAGAACAGAACAGCACCAAAAGTAGTAGAAGACAGGAAATAGTAAAACTCAGAGCTGAAATCAATGAAATTGAAACAAAAGAAACAATACAAAAAATTGACAAAATAAATAGTTGGTTCTTCGAAAAAATAAACAAAATTGATAAACCTTTAGCCACACTAACAAAGAGAAGACGAGAGAAAACCCAAATCACTAAAATTCGGAATGAACAAGGAAATATCACAACAGACAGGATGGAAATACAAAACATAATTAGAAGCTATTTTGAAAATCTATACTCCAACAAAATAGAAAATTTCGAAGACATCAACAGGTTTCTAGAGACATATGAATTGCCTAAACTGAATGAGGAGGACATAAACAATTTAAATAGACCAATTTCAAGTACTGAAATAGAAGAAGTCATCAAAAGCCTACCAACAAAGAAAAGTCCGGGACCAGATGGGTTCTCAGCCGAGTTCTACAAAACCTTTAAGGAAGAGCTCATTCCAATACTTCTCAAAGTATTCCATAAAATAGAAGAGGAGGGAACCCTCCCAAACTCATTCTATGAAGCCAATATCACACTGATACCTAAACCAGACAGAGACTCATCAAGGAAAGAAAATTTCAGACCCATATCCTTAATGAACATCGACGCAAAAATTCTCAACAAAATTTTAGCAAATCGCATACAAAAACATATTAAAAAGATAGTGCACCATGATCAAGTGGGTTTCATCCCAGGGATGCAAGGTTGGTTCAACATCAGGAAATCAATAAATGTAATTCACCATATTAATAGACTTAAAGTCAAGAATCACATGATTATTTCAATAGATGCAGAAAAAGCATTTGATAAAATACAGCACCCCTTCATGCTCAAAACACTAGAAAAAATAGGGATAGTGGGAACATTCCTTAATATTGTAAAGGCCATTTATGCTAAGCCCATGGCTAATATCATTCTAAATGGTGAAAAACTGAAAGCATTCCCCCTAAAAACTGGAACAAGGCAGGGATGCCCTCTTTCACCACTTCTATTCAACATCGTTCTTGAGACTCTGGCCAGAGCAATTAGACAAACCAAAGAAATTAAAGGGATACGAATTGGAAAAGAAGAACTCAAACTATCCCTGTTCGCTGATGACATGATTATATATTTAGAGGAACCTGGAAATTCCACCAGAAAACTCTTAGAACTCATAAGTGATTTCAGTAAAGTAGCAGGTTACAAGATCAATGCCCATAAATCCAACGCATTTTTATACATAAGTGATGAATCTTCAGAAAGAGAAATTAGGAAAACTACCCCATTCACAATAGCCTCGAAAAAAATAAAATACTTGGGAATCAATCTCACAAAAGAGGTGAAAGACCTCTACAATGAGAACTATACAACACTAAAGAAAGAAATTAAAGAACACCTTAGAAGATGGAAAGATCTTCCATGTTCTTGGATAGGAAGAAATAATATTGTCAAAATGGCCATACTACCTAAAGTGCTATACAAATTCAATGCAATTCCAATTAAAATCCCAATGACGTACCTTACAGAAATAGAGCAGGCAATTATGAAATTCATCTGGAAGAATAAGAAACCCAGAATAGCTAAAGCAATCCTTAGCAGGAAGAGTGAAACAGGGGGTATTGCAATACCAGATCTTCAACTCTACTACAAAGCAATAGTAACAAAAACGGCATGGTATTGGTACCAAAATAGAAAGGTAGATCAATGGTACAGAATAGAGGACACGGACCCAAACCCAAATAAATACAATTTTCTCATACTAGACAAAGGGGCCAAAAATATGCAATGGAGAAAAGATAGCCTCTTCAACAAATGGTGCTGGGAGAATTGGAAATCCATATGCAACAGAATGAAACTAAACCCATATCTCTCACCATGCACGAAACTAAACTCAAAATGGATTAAGGACCTCGGAATCAGACCAGAGACCCTGCAGATTATAGAAGAAAAAGTAGGTCCAAATCTTCACCTTGTTGGTCTAGGACCAGACTTCCTTAACAGGACTCCCATAGCACAAGAAATAAAAGCTAGAATCAACCACTGGGATAGATTCAAACTAAAAAGCTTTCTCTCAGCAAAGGAAACTATCAGCAATGCGAAGAAAGAGCCTACAGAGTGGGAGAATATCTTTGCCAATCATACTTCAGATAGAGCACTAATCTCCAGAATCTATAAAGAACTCAAAAAAACTCTACTCCAAGAATTCAAACAGTCCAGTCAACAAATGGGCTAAGGAAATGAATAGACACTTCACAGAAGAAGATCTACAAGCAATCAACAAACATATGGAAAAATGTTCAACATCTCTAGTAATAAGAGAAATGCAAATCAAAACCACCCTAAGGTTCCATCTCACCCCAATTAGAATGGCGATTATCAAGAATACGAGCAACAACAGGTGTTGGCGAGGATGTGGGGAGAAAGGTACACTCATACACTGCTGGTGGGGCTGCAAATTAGTGCAGCCACTATGGAAAGCAGTGTGGAGATTCCTTAGAAAACTTGGAATGGAACCACCATTTGACCCAGCTATCCCACTCCTTGGCCTATACCCAAAGGACTTAAAATCTGCATACTACAGAAATACAGCCACATCAATGTTCATAGCTGCTCAATTCACAATAGCCAGACTGTGGAACCAACCTAGATGCCCTTCAATTGATGAGTGGATAAAGAAACTGTGGTATATATATACTATGGAATATTACTCAGCCATAAAGAATGATAAAATTATGACATTTGCAGGCAAATGGATGAAATTGGAGAATATCATGCTAAGTGAGATAAGCCAATCTCAAAAAGCCAAAGGACGAATGATATCGCTAATAAGTGGAGGTTGACACATAATGGGGGGGAGGGAAGGGTTAGAGTTAGGGTTAGGGAGGGGGGCAAGTATGGAGGAAGGAACTACTGTATAGAGGGTAAAGAGGGGTGGGAGGGGTGGGGGGAAGGGAAAAAATAACAGAATGAATCAAACAACATTGCTCTATGTAAATTTATGATTACACAAATGGTATGCCTTTACGCCATGTACAAACAGAGAAACAACATGTATCCCATTTGTTTACAATAAAAAAAAAAAAAAAAAAAAGATAGTGAATTAAATTCACCAATTAAAAAGCAGAGGTTCCTGAAATAGTTTTTGAACAAAACTATTATATGACCCAAAAGTTCCACTTCTGTGTATTTATTCGAAAGGATGAACTCAGATTCTTATAGAGGTATCTATACTGTAGTGTACACTGAAGCATTATTCATAATATGCAAGAGGTAGAAACTACCAAAATGTCCATTGATGGATGAATGGATAAAGAAAATGTGGAATATAAAGACAATAGAATATTATTTGTTCACAAAAGAGGAAATTTGTTTGATGCTACATTAGGATTGGCCCTTGAGGCCTAAGTGATAGTCACAGAAGACAAATGCTAAATCATTCCACTGATGTGAGATATCTAAAGTAATCAAATTCATAGAAATGAAAAAGCAAAATGCATATTAATGGGAGCATTGGGGAGGTGGAAAGAGGGACTTATTTTTCAATGGATATAGAATTTTAATCATGCAAGATGAAAATTTTCTAGAGATCTGCCCTATAATAGACCAATATTAATAGTACTGTATTATACACTTAAACATTTATATGAGGGTAGATAATATGTTATGTGGGGATTCTTAACCATAATAATGATAATAATAATAGAATCTTATAATAACTCTGCCAGTAACTGCTACACTAATTTGCAAATAAGGGTCTCAAGGCAGAGGCTTAATTTTACAAGTTCTCCACAGCTAGCAAGTAGTGAGTTGAGATGTAAACTGTTAATCTCCAGAACCCATATTTTAGAACACGATGCTATTCTCCTTCCTTTAAATAACTTTATAAAGATAAGTAATAAAACATCACACATACCTTGCTAGGGAGTTTGCATTTTTCAAGAAGTATTGAATCTTTAGCAAACATGTATCTGTATGAGTGTGTGAACCCGTTTGTAGCACTTTCAAGTGCAGGAAAGAAATAAGGAAAGGCAATGCTACTTGTTCCCATTCCAGAGCCCCAATGACACTCACATACAATATGTAACACCTATATTCACACACGCACACACACACACACACACACACACAAACCTACAACCGCACTCAAGAATTACAGAGGAAAACAAATCATTGGCCAGCAGAACTATGGGTCTGTTATGAGGCAGTTATACCCCTCTTTCCCTCTCAGATGGTATGGCTGAGATGCTTAACTGTAGATCATGTATTTATCAATCTAGCAGGCATAAAAAAGAAAGGTCACCTGTGACTTTTTCCCTTAGGGCCAAACAAACCTAGGTGTACTGACTCTGAGTGGATTGTTTTGGCATTTAATTTCTAGGTCCAGGAAGCTAAATTTAGAATGTCCTATTGACAGCCTAGCATCTAGCAGGACAGAAGGAGGGGGAGCAGAAGTTTTCAAGTGCTGTGTGGTCTGTCCTACAGGAAGTAGGGATGCATGGGCTCTTCTAGAGCAGCTAATTCACCTCTCTCTACCTATTTCCACAGATGTTGTAGATAGTGTTAAGATTAGATGCTTGAGTCCATTAGATCTGTTTTCCCTCTGCCAGTTTTATAGCAATCATTTTGAGGCAATCATTTCACCTCTTCCTCATTGGATTGGTATGAGATTAAATGAGATAATGCATGCAAGAAGTATGGTACAGTGGCTGGCACATAGAAAGCACTATCTAATTGATAGCTATTACTTAATCTGCTCAAATTTAACTCATTTCACAATCCTTTGGAGGTATTTAAGAGTAGCTCTCATTTCTGATCTGTAAGCACCATAGAAATGGGGACAAAACTTTCTTTTAACAACTTGTCTGTAATTTTAAAATAAAACTGTCTGAGGATTTACACTGAGTAAAGCAGCCACAGAGAGAAGCAGTTCATCATCACTCAGCCAAAGCCACAGTCAGGGCCAAAAAAACTTGAGCTGACTTCAGGGTAGGTCCCTGTGCCTTCCATCACAGCTCTGTTGGGGGAAACTGATGTAGAGGAAGAGTCTTGGCCAGAAAGAAAGTAGAATGTTTCTTTCCCACCTAAAAATTTAGCAAACTAATCTAAGAAGTTATTCTGATTTTGTAAAGTCTTACTAGAATGATTGAATCTGAATTTGTTTTTACTGAAAATATGTCATATCATATCAGATAACATCATTCACTTCTCAGCTTTGGGAGAAATCTTTGAGCATTAGATTACACGTGGGTGTTTTCTACCTCAGCCAGGAAGAATAATCCCTAACCTTTGCATTGCTTGAAATAACATGATCTTATCCTGGACACATGCTAGTAATCTCCCTAGCTAACCAATAGATCTGGGGTCTTAATGGTCCTGAAAGAATAAAACTCCTTTGTCCCTCAGTAAGAGTCAATGACCACTGACCTAAACAATCATAGAGCCGGAGAGGTCAGTAGATAGAAATGTGCAGTTGAACCTGACCCCTACCCACAGCCACATCATTGGTTAGGGTTCCATTCTGCTTCTTATGCAGCTTTTATTGAAGAGTACTTACATTTTGAAGATTGCCTCAATTTGGAACAGGAGGTGCTTTTAGGAAATAATAATATATAATTAAAATCTCTCTGATGAAAGAAGATAATTTTTATATTCAAGGAAGTTGCCGAGGCAGCAGATTTTTAGTCATTAGCATATTTGCAAGGTTAATGTACTGTACTTAATAAAATAAATAAAGTGCTTTATAATTTCTTAGGCAAATTGTATAAATGGGAAAAGTAAAGGAAATTCCATTCCATTCTGAGTATCTGAGGCAACAAATTAACCCATCTCCCTACTGAATGTGTAGTTCTTCTCCAAAGTAAGCATTCAGATATCTAGTAGTTATCATGAACTTGGAAATATTCTTTTTAAAAAGTGATGCAATGGAAAATGTTAGTAAGTTTTTCAATACTGTGACCAATACCAGAAATAATCAGTCTACCAAGAGGATAAGGCTTATTTTAAGTCATGGTTTTAGAGGGTTCAGTTCATGGTTGCTTGACCCTATTGCTTTGGTGGTATGGCAGCACAGTACTTCATGGTGTGAGGGTGGAGTTACTCACCTCATGGCAGAGAGAGACAGGAAGGGATCAGTGGCCCAATGTCCCACTCAAGAGTACATCCCCAGTAAACTAACTTCCTTCCACTAGGTAGCACCTCCTAAGGGTTCTAACATCCCCCAATAGTGCCACAGGCTGAGGAACAATCCTTCAACACATGGGGTTTGGGGGACATTCAAGATCCAAACTATAGCAGGAAGGAATGCAATAAATGGATAGGAGAATATGTGAATGTATAGTGACCTTTGGGGATAATATAAAACAAAGAGACAGGGGTTATATGAGTTTTGAGAATGGAAAAAAGTAAAGGGAAGTATGTTTTAGTTTCAGGATGGAAGATGAGGTGGTAATAGCAATACTTAGGAATGACTTCTGGGAAGGTAATAAAAAGAAAATCACTGAGAGATAGGGTCTATTGCTACAGAGGTTCTATGATCCCTGGATTGAAACATTTTATTTCAGAAGTCAGCAACAATATAGGAGCAAAGGCAAGTAATAAACAATCAGCTAAAGTGGTAGAAAGGAAAGGTTGGTTGCAAGTCAGAAGTATTGAAGCAAGTGTCCATGGATGGCCCAAGGCTATTGAGCATTTTTTAATGTCCTAATTCAATCCTTACCTTAATATTTTATTTTTCCCTTAAGTTTCTCAACCTAGGAAATAGCTGAAACCATCTGCAGTAAGCCAGTATGTGCCTGGGGATGCAATCATTTCCTTCTTCCCAGCTGTAAGCCCCAGGCAAGTTTCAGAAAATCATTAACAGAGGCCCTTGTTCCTCTGCTTGGAATTTTGCACAACTCTTGGTCTCTTACTTATAGTTTTAATAATAAACACATTGGAGACCTCATTCATAAAAAAAAAAAAAAAAAGTGAAGTTACATTTTATAAGGAGAATATTGTCACTTACTTTCTATTCATATACCTGCAAGGCTATAAAAGCATAATGACATACATACAATGTCTATAATGCTTTCATGACAGACAGACTTGGATATAATTCCTGAGGAAGTGACTTAAAATTCTGTAGCTTTAGTTTTCCTACCTGCAATATGAAACTAGTGTCTGCTTCGATGGATTGTTGTCCCAAGAAATATGTGAGATTATATTCACTCTTTTTCTTACCCTAGAATTATTTTTAAGTTTCTATTGGCCACAGTACCTGGAACGTTGGACTTCAACATTGACCCTCAATGGATTAATGAATAAATAAAGTTAGCAAAAGATAAGATAAGGGAGGTTCACACTAAATACCATAGAGATTTTTCTGAGTTTGATTTAACTTATAGACAAATAGTATCAATGATTGAATGGGCCTTTATTCTCTTGATCTGAATGATAGGACAATTAAGATATCTTTGTTAATAGGAATTTATATTTGAGACGAATAGGTGATGTTTGATAGCTATTTTATAGAAGATTAAATTTCTGCTTGCCTATTGTATATTTCAGATGTGTTAATTTTAATATACCATTACATAAATAGTTTCTATTTTGGCTACTGAATCGCTTGTGCTTTCCATTGCTTTTTCTTTGATTTGCTTTGCTTTGCTTTTTTTCATTCTGAATTCCTCTACTGTTCACACTACAGCTGAGCTAGCCAGTTATGCAGTAGGCTTTGAAGAGATGAGGCAGGTTAGAGATACTCCTGAAGCAGGGCCAAGTTTGTATCTACTATGGCCTCTGATGCCTGCTTGTATCTACTTCTCTGCTGGATGATTGTTGTTGGACCTTATGCTTTAATATTCTACACTGTGGTTTAACATTCTACCAGATGTGGTTCATTCATCTGGAAAATAACAAAATCTCACTCATACTCTGCCAAATAATGACTTAAACAAGGTGGTCTTCATGAGGTATTTGTGGTTACTTGAATGTTAACTGCCCTCTCTCTGAGCCAGAGTTAGCATAAAAGTCTAGGGCTTGTACCTAGTGTAAGATCTTTCCATTCCCTGTTCTCTTCCCTAAGACTGCATCACGAGGAGGTTTACACACAGTGATGGAGAAGAAAGAGCCAGAAGCAAGAAGATGCAGATCCGCAACAACACTGGCCATTAATTTGCTGGGAGGTCTAAGTCACATTGCTTCACCTTCCTAAAGTTCTTTTTCCCTACCTATAAAATAAGGGAGGAGTTGACCTAGTTGATCCCTAAGGTCTCTTCTAGTGCAAAATTCTGAAGTCAGCAAAACCTTTTACAACTAGGCAAGCAGACACTATAGAAACCCCATCTCATTTCTCCACTTCTAAATTTATCACTTCAGTCATCAACAAGACATTGCCCAATATAAGTGAGCTGAGTTGGCCATATTTAATAACAAGGCAGTTGTCCCAGCCAAGTGAGGAATGTCAAACTTCTCCAGTGTTTGGTGACAGTCGAAGAAAAGCAAAGGAAATGGAAGGGCACAGCATCCTGATGCCCCAGTTGCAATTTAACTCACATGATACTCAGCAAAGAAAGGAGAAGAGGCCATCCCTTTCAGTCAATTTCTATATCACAGCAAGAGGCCAGCCTTTCACTGCCTTCTGCCTTCTAGGTAAATAAAAGAAGTAAATAGCTCATCCCCTCCCTCCATACCCTTCCACATCCCTCTGAATACAACTCTGAATTCAAGGAGATGGTTCTCCCCTTCTTTGACATCTCACCAAGGATGCAGACCTTTTAGGTTTAAAAATTCACTTGCCAATTCCATCTTCCCAACGGTGCAGTAGAATCCTAAGAGGTTCAGAAGAATGCAGAAACCTCTGAGAGTACTTAACATCCCATTCTTTTAGCACAATAGATTGGTTTTTATATGGTATGCAGTTACAAAGGACATATCTGGGGAGCACAAGAAGCTGCCTTATCTGCCAGTAGAAAAGATGCTTATTTCCTCAGTTTTAGAAATAAAAGAAAGAAATATAATAAGAGAGAATGAATAAAGTGGTTGCCTCCCTAGCCCTCTGGATTTAATTTTTGTTAAATATATATATAAACAGCATCAAGACTATTGCAATCTCAACTCTGAATATAAGAACAAGTGGAGATTGATAGCTAGGGACCAGGATAAGGACCAGTTTGCAGGATGGAGAAGACAGTGGATGGATGCAAATTTACTTAGAGGAGATATTAAGGATGGGGAGGGCGGGATTCTTGCTAAACATATCTAACAGGATTCTTGGCGAAAGTGGGTCAAGGGGAATCAGGTGTCAAGGTTGGGATGTTGAGGGATGACAAATTCCATCAGAAAGGAAGGTTTGGGGGAATCCCTCTATACTGACTTAGCAGGATTCATGCTAAAACTGAGCTATCCAGACCTAACAAGGCTGGGGGAAGGCAGGCAGTAGAGTAAGGTCAAAGTCACAGGAGCTTGACTTAGATTGATCAAGGAAATAGTCTTTGTCATTCTCTGAATCTTCAATGTCTTTCAGGGATTTTATTCTTTAAAACATATCAGTCTTGTGTATCTGCTAAGCTGCTTCAGTCACATAATTATCTCATGAAACCTACCAGTCTCAATAGTCTTTGGACTCTGCATCTTTTCATCTTTTCTTTCTTTCTTTCTTCTTCTTTTTTTTAAGCATCAATTATGCTTTTGGATTGGCAAAATTCAATTCTCTGGACATTGTCTTTTCAAAATTCACGCAGGGTTTAAAGCACAATTATCACTTAGTATGACTTTGTGCCAGGCTCCATACTAGGCACTCGGGAAACATACATGAAAAGGCAGCATCTACCCTTGTGGAAAAAGTGATGTGTTGTGGCAGAGCCCACCTGAACTATGCATTTCTCTGTTTTCTATTCCATTTTTGTGTCAAAGACAAATTCCTCATCAACAGAGAGTGAAGTTCATGTATTTTTCTTTTCTTAGTATAGAACTCAGTCCAAGCTTCAAAAGAGCTTTGTTAAAGGAAGGCACTTCCAGGGCATTTTTTATAGCACCTAAAGCACCTGTGCACCCTTCAGTTGTCTGCAGTCCCTGCCTTGGGGATGCTGATAGCCATTGTACACTTGCTGCTGCTAGTCTGCTAAGCTTGCCACACAAGTCATTCCCCGCAGGGCATTTATAACTATTTGACTGACAGCAGCCTGCAGGTCAGAAGGGCCATGACTCTGCCATGCAGTCAGGTGAGCTGGAGATGACAATATGACTGAGTGGGTGAGAGAAGAAACACTGGAAATTGAGTTACTCCAAGTCTAGAAAAGTATAAATTCAGAAGTGAAAAAATGGTATCAATTATATTCTCTCCACTATGGGTCATCACGTGGGCAGGTTACACAATTGATGAAGATGGGTTTGGTTGGGATTTTTTTGTTGTGGTGGTGGTTTATTTTCCCCTTCTTTTTTCAATCATCAGTATAAAAATCCTGTAATTTATTCGAGCATCTGTCCTCCCTATAGCCTTATGTTATGGACTTTAAAAAGCATACTTAAATAACAGAGCTAGCTTGCTAGAATAAACATGATATATTTTCAAGACCATCAAGTTTTATTTAAAAATCAAATTAGGGGAAATCCATTTCTGGGAAGATGGAATAGACACAGTAGTCCCTATTCTTCCAAATAAATATAAATGAAGACCCTTGAATGTACCTACAAAATATTAAAACAAAACACTAAAGATTGAAAAGAAGAGCAAACTAGGTAAAACCTTGGGATGAAAGGAACCCCACGGTCATAAGCTCTTGAGGGGAAGTGATATTTATTTATTTGTAGTTTTATTTAGTTGATTTAAAAACCTTTCCTTGCATTGCTGGGAATCTAACCCAGGGCCTCACACTTGTGGGGTGTGGGCTGTACCACTGAGCCATACCCCAGTGATTTTGTATGTGTGAGCTGAAGTTTGAGCTGAAGAAGCCAGCAACTTCACAATGCCAGTGGACACTGACCAAAGAAGTCCTGTCTAAAGCCTTCTCTCTATAGCTAAAGCATAAAGAAAGAGGCAAACAGCAACACAGAAAGCTTTCAGATAGCAACCTGTCTACTCCAGCCTAATACCACAGCAATACCTGGCTACCATGCCATCCATGCCCAGAAAGGTCAAGTACAAAACCTAGATTTCTACACCCATTGGGTATAATGAGGCACAACTCTGATGCTGACAGAGCAGGCCATGTAAGGAGCTGGGACTTTCATATCTCCTAGCCAAGAATGGCACTCCACCCCTGGCACTGGGTGTCAGTGTCGTCCATGTGGACTGCGTGGACATCCTCACCCACCCAGCTGCAACAGGCCCCTCATTCCCCTGAATGGGTTGAGGTCAACAAAGGGTCTTGTAGCAATTGGATAGGCACAGACAATAAATACATAAGCAAACAAACTGACTTAAATCTAACACCTTAGAGCCCCAAGCCGAGGTCGGACGCCATCGCTGAGCCTGCCTGCCTGCCCCCCTACTGCTGAGGAACACTGCAATTGCCTCTGTGCTGACTCAGCGCACCCTCCCTGGGGCTCCCCAGCTTCTTTGGAGGTTGGTGCAGGCATTTTGAATTATTCCCGAGGGCGTGGTCATCATCATCTGAAGGGCAGCTCCCTTCCTGAGACATCTACAGGAGACTGGAGGCCCTTTGACAGGTCTCAGGATTCAAGAAGAGGAGGCATTGAGAGACTCGGGACCAACTCACAGCAGTCAGGTGAGTCTATCCCACTGGGCGAGGCTCTCTGGACAGGTCAGTTGTCCAGGAATGTAGGGAACTTCATGAAGTAGAGTTGCCCAGTAAGACTCCCCCAGTGGAGCCGTGAACCCAGACAACCAGGAGCATTGTGGAGGAGGACCGCCCAGCAAGAGGCTTCGGCGCAAAGTGAGGGTCCCAACCTGGGCAGTAGTTCCAGTTCCCAGGGAACGTCGTAGAGGAGGGTGGCTAAGAGAGAGTCCCTCGCAGGGCCAGGACCCCAAGACCAGGTGGTAGTTCCAGTACACAGGGAACGTCGCAGAGCAGGGGTGCCCAGTGGAGTCTCAATTGCAGGGCGATGCTCCCTGGACCAGGAGGTAGGTCCAGACCCCTGGGAACATCCCAAAGGAGGACTGCCCAGCCCAGGTGGTAGTTCTGGACCAAAGGGAACTTCTCGGAGGACAGCTGCCCAGCAAGACATCCCCACCAGATGAGTCTTTCCCGCTGGGCAAGGCTTTCCCACCAGGGTGGTAGAAGCAGAGACACAGGCCCAGACCAGCCATCGCCCAACCTGCAGCCTTGTCCCCTTTTTGACTGACCATCGGTCAACAAGTGGAGGCGCCTCTTCCCACCAGCAGGAAATATACCCCACCTGAAGGCCACCACCCCTTGAGGGGCAGCTTCCTTGTGTATCACTGCATTATCAAGTTCCTCCAAGACTTCAGGCTACTGAAGGCTAGAAGGCAAGTTATTGGAAATCTACAGGGACACTATAAGTCAATAGAGTTTCACTACTAGATGGGTAGATACCTGACTAATATGAGAAACAAGGGAAGAAAATGTCCCAAACAAACCTAGAGGCTACATCAATAAAATCCAATGACAACATGAAAGAAGAAATGTCAGAAAGGGAGTTCAGAATGTACGTAATTAACATGATCAGAGAAGCAAACAATGAGATGAAAGAGCAAATGCAGGCTTTGAATGATTGCACCACTCAACAGTTAAAAGAGCAAATGCAGGAAGCAAAAGAACATTTCAAAAAAGAGTTACAGATACTGAAAAAAAACAAGACAGAAATCCTTGAAATGAAGGAAACAATAAACCAAATTAAAAACTCCACAGAAAGCATAACCAATAGGATAGAACACCTGGAAGACAGAACCTCAGACATTGAAGACAAAATATTTAATCTTAAAAACAAAGTTGACCAAACAGAGAAGATGGTAAGAAATCATGAACAGAATCTACAACAATTATGGGATATCATGAAAAGGCCAAATTTAAGAATTATTGGGATTGAGGAAGGCTTAAAGAAACAAACCAAAGGAATGAACAATCTATTCAATGAAATAATATCAGAAAATTTCCCAAATCTGAAGGATGAAATGGAAAATCAAATACAAGAGGCTTATAGATCTCCACATATACAAAATTACAATACACCCACACAAGGCACATTATAATGAAAATACCTAACATACAAAATAAAGACAGAATTTTAAAACGGGGAGAGAAAAGAATCAAATTACATTCAGGGGTAAACCAATACAGATATCAGCAGATTTTTCAATCCAGACCCTAAAAGCTAGAAGGGCCTGGAACATTTTTAAAGCTCTGAAAGAAAGCGGATGCCAACCAAGAATCTTATACCCAGCAAAACTTACCTTCAGATTTGACAATGAAATAAAACCCTTCCATGATAAACAAAAGCTAAAAGTATTTACAAAAAGAAATCCAGCACTACAGAACATTCTCAGAAAAATATTCCGTGAGGAAGAGATGATATACAATTATGTAAATCAGCAAAGAGAGGAACTAACCTAAAGGAAAAGTCAAATAAAGGAGAAGCCAAGTTGTGTCAAAAAACAAAAATGAGTCAAATGACTGGGATTACAAGTCATATCTCAATAATAACCCTGAATGTTAATGGCCTGAACTCATCAATCAAAAGACAGATTGGATTAAAAAGAAAGATCCAACAATATGCTGCCTGCAAGAGATTCATCTCATAGAAAGAGTACCCACAGATTAAAGGTGAAAGGATGAGAAAAAACACACCATGCACACGGACACAGCAAAAAAGCTGGAGTATCCATCCTCATATCAGATAATGTGGACTTCAAGCCAAAGTTAGTCAGAAGGGATAAAGAAGGGCATTTCATACTGCTTAAGGGAAGCATAAATCAGCAAGACATAACAATCATAAATATCTATGCCCCAAACAGTGGCTCATCCATGTATGTCAAACAAATCCTTCTCAATTCCAGGAATCAAATAGACAACAACATAATATACTAGGTGATTTTAACACACCTCTCTCACCACTGGACAGATCTTCCAGACAAAAATTGAACAAAGAAACCATAGATCTCAATAACACAATCAATAATTTAGACTTAACAGACATTTATAGAATATACCATCCAACAAAGAGTGAATACACTTTCTTCTTGGCAGTACATGGATCCTTCTCTAAAATAGATCATATTCTATGCCACAAAACTAATGTCAGCAAATACAAGAAGATAGAGATACTACCTTGTATTCAATCAAATCATAATGGATTGAAATTGGAAATAAATGACAGAATAAAAAACAGAAACTACTCCAACACCTAGAGATTAAATAATATGCTATGGTATGATGAATGGATAACAGAAGACATCAGGAGGGAAATTTAAAAATTCTTAGAGGTAAACGAGAACAAAGATACATCATATCAAAATCTCTGGGACACTATGAAAGCAGTACTTAGATGAGAATTTATTTCATGGAGCTCATTCAATAAAAGAAGAGAAAATCAACAAATAAATGATCTAACACTATGACTCAAAGCCCAAGAAAAAGAAGATCAGAGCAACACCAAAAGTAGTAGAAGACAGGAAATAGTTAAAATCAGAGCTGAAATCAATGAAATTGAAACAATCGAAAAAATTGACAAAATAAATAGTTGGTTCTTTGAAAAAATAAACAAAATTGATAAACCCTTAGCCACACTAAAAAAGAGAAGGAGAGAGAAAACTCAAATTACTAAAATTCGGAATGAACAAGGAAAAATCACAACAGACACGAGTGAAATCAAAACATAATTAGAAGCTATTTTGAAAATCTATACTTCAACAAAACAGAAAATCTTGAAGACATCAACAGGTTTCTAGAGACATATGAATTACCTGAACTGAACCAGGAGGACATACACAATTTAAATAGACCAATTTCAAGTACCGAAATAGAAGAAGTCATCAAAAGCCTACCAACAAAGAAAACTCCGAGACCAAATGGGTTTTCAGCAGAGTTCTACAAAACCCTTAAAGAAGAACTCATTCCAATACTCCTCAAAGTTTTCCATGAAATAGAAGAGGAAGGAACCCTCTCAAACTCATTCTATGAAGCCAATATCACCCTGATACCTAAACCAGACAGAGAACATCGAGGAAAGAAAATTTCAAACCAATATCCCTAATGAACATCGAGGCAAAAATTATCAACAAAATTTTAGCAAATCACATACAGAAACATACTAAAAAGATAGTGCACCACGATCAAGTGGGTTTTATCCCAGGGATGCAAGGTTGGTTCAAATCCGGAAATCAATAAATATAATTCACCATATCAACAGACTTAAAGTCAAGAATCACATGATTATTTCAATAGATGCAGGAAAAGCATTTGATAAAATACAGCATCCCTTCTTGCTTAAAACACTAGAAAAAATAGGGATAGTGCCTAAAAAATAGGAACATTCCTTAACATTGTAAAGGCCATCTATGCTAAGCCCACGGCCAATATCATTCTAAATGGTGAAAAACTGAAAGCATTCCCCATAAAACTGGAACAAGGCAGGGATGCCCTCTTTCACCACTTTTATTCAACATCATTCTTGAGACTCTAGCCAGACCTATTAGACAGAACAAAGAAATTAAAGGGATACGAATAGGAAAAGAAGAACTCAAACTATCCCTATTTGCTGATGACACGATTATATATTTAGAGGAACCAGGAAATTCCACCAGAAAACTTTTAGAACTTATAAGTGAATTCAGTAAAGTAGAGGATAGAAGATCAATGCTCATAAATCTAATGCATTTTTATACATAAGTGATGAATCTTCAGAAAGAGAAATTAGGAAAACTACCTCATTCACATTAGCTTTAAAAAAAATAAAATATTTGGGAATCAAGCTAACAAAAGAGGTGAAAGACCTCTACAATGAGAACTACAGAACACTAAAGAAAGAAATTAAAGAAAACCTTAGAAGGTGGAAAGATATCCCATGTCCTTGGATAGGTAGAATTAATATTGTCAAAATGGCCATACTACCTAAAGTGCTATACAGATTCAATGCAATTCCAATTAACATCCCAATGATGTACCTTACAGAAATAGAGCAAGCAATCATGAAATTCATCTGGAAGAATAAGAAACCCAGAATAGCTAAGCAATCCTTAGCAGGAAGAGTCAAGCAGCGGGTATCGCAATACCAGAACTTCAACTCTACTACAAAGCAATAGTAACAAAAACTGCATGGTATTGGTACCAAAATAGACAGGTAGACCAATGGTACAGAATAGAGGACATGGACACAAACCCAAATAAATACAATTTTCTCATACTAGACAAAGGTGCCAAAAACATGCAATGGAGAAAAGATAGCCTCTTCAACAAATGGTGCTGGGAAAACAAGAAATTCATAGGCAGCAGAATGAAATTAAACCCCTATCTCTCACCCTGCACAAAACTCAACTCAAAATGGATCAAGGACCTTGAAATCAAACTGGAGACCCTGCATCTTAAAGAAGAAAAAGTAGGTCCAGATCTTCAACGTGTCAGCTTAGGATCAGACTTCCTTAACAGGACTCCCATAGCACAAGAAATTAAAGCAAGAATCAATAACTGGGATAGATTCAAACTAAAAAGCTTTCTCTCAGCAAAGGAAACTATCAGCAATGCGAAGAAAGAGCCTACAGAGTGGGAGAATATCCTTGCCAATCATACTTCAGATAGAGCACTAATTTCCACAATATATAAAGAACTCAAAAAAGTCTACACCAAGAATACAAATAACCCAGTCAACAAATGGGCTAAGGACATGAACAGACACTTCACAGAAGAAGATCTACAAGCAATCAACAGATACATGAAAAAATGTTCAACATCTCTAGTAATAAGAGAAATGCAAAGCAAAACTACACTAAGATTCCATCTCACCCCAATTAGAATGGCAATTATCAAGAATACAAGCAACAATAGGTGTTGGTGAGGATGTGGGGAAAAAGGTATACTCATACATTGCTGGTGGGACTGCAAATTAGTGCAGCCACTCTGGAAAGCAGTGTGGAGCTTCCTTAGAAAACTTGGAATGGACCCACCATTTGACCCAGCTATCCCACTCCTTGACCTATACCCAAAGGACTTAAAATCAGCATACTACAGAGATACAGCCACATCAATGTTCATAGCTGCTCAGTTCACCATAGCCAGATTGTGGAACCAACCTAGATGCTCTTCAATTGATGAATGGATAAAGAAACTTATATATATATATATATATATATATATGTAATGTATAAGTATATATATATATATCAGTAATGGAATATTACTCAGCCATAAAGAATAATAAAATTATGGCATTTGCAGGCAAATGGATGAAATTGGAGAATATCATGCTAAGTGAGATAAGCCAATCTCAGAAAACCAAAGGACAAATGATCTTGCTGATAAGCAGATGATGTCACATAATGGGGGGTAGGAGGGGGACAAGAATGAGGAAGGAGGGACTGTATAGAGGGAAAAGAGGGGTGGGAGGGGTGGGGGCAAGGAAAAATATAACAGAATGAATCAAAAACTATTACCCTATGTAAAGGTATGATTACACAAATTATATACCTCTACTTCATGTACAGAGAAACAAGATGTATCCCATTTGTTTACAATAAAAATAAATTTTAAAAAAATCTAATGCCTTATGCAAAATTAACTCAAAATGGATACAGATTTAAATGTAAAATGTAAAACTATAAAACTTCTAGAAAAAAAAAAAACTTCATGATCTAGGGCCAGGCACAGTTTGTAGAATTAATTCTAAAAGGATGATTCATAAAAGGAAAAATCAATAAATTAAATTTCATCAAAATTTTAAAAATTCAGCTTTGTACAAGACCCTGTGAAAAGAAAAAAGTGACAGTTACAAAGAAGGAGAAATTGTATACTAGGCCAAGGACTGGTATCTAGGGTGTATAAAGGACTCTCAGTGTTCAACAGTAAAAACAAATAATCCAATTAGAATACAGGCAAAAGAAGTGAAGAAACATTTCACTAACAAGGATATAGAGAATTTAAATAAGCCCATTAAGAGATGGTAAACATCACCAGCCATTAGGGAAATGCCAATAAAACTGTCATAACACTACACACTTACCAAAATGGTTAAAATTAAAATTATTGCAATGGCAAATGATGACAAGAATTTGGAGGAAGTGAATCACTCACACATTGCTTGTGGAAATATAAGATGACTTAGCTACTCTGGAAAAATGTTTGAAACAGACCAGAAAAATAAAAGAGGTATATTCATACAAAACCCAATATACAAGTGTTTATAATAGTTTTATTCATAACAGCTGAAAACCAGAAACAAGTCAGGTGCCCCCAGGTGAATAAACTGAGGTATATCCCTTCAACAGAATATTGCACAAAAATAAGAAGGAAGAAATGATTGATATGTCAACAAGCAGAATGATTCTCCAGTGACTTGTCAAATTAAAAAATAAATTATGTGTTCTATAATTTCATTTATATACCACTCTTTAAAGGACACAATTATAGAAATGAAAATAGGACTGGGCCCATTAATCCAATCTGTAGTCCTAGCTACTAAGGAGTCTGAGGCAGGAGGATTACTTGAGCCCCTAAATCCAAGACCAGACTGGGCAACACAGTAAGACCCCTGTCTCAAAAACAAAGCAAAACAAGAAAAAACAAAAACCGAAACAAACGAAATACCTTTAAAACTGGTTTCCAGGGTAAAGAAGAGAATGGGAACAAGAGGGAATAGTTCAATATAGAAGAGCAAAATGTAGGATCCCTGTAGTGATGGAAATTCTATTTCTTAACTCTATCAGTGTCAATATCCTGGTTTTGATATCAAGCTATAGTTTTGCAAGATGTTACTGTTGCGGGAAACTAGGTAAAGGGCATACAGGGATTTGTGTATTATTTCTTACAACTGTATGTGAGTCTCTTTTTTATTATTTCAAAACTTTAAAAAACCAAAAATCGCATGGGGGGGCAGGTAAAGTAGAGAAGACACTGCATGTACTAAAAAACACTAATATATTATGAATATAATGCAAAATTTACCTCATTATTTTTTATAAACCATGAAACTGAGAAATTTCATATTAGTAACAGACCTTTTGAGCTATATTTCAGATGCCTAGGATCAAGAATTTACACAACTCTGTTTCCCACCTATATGTGTTGGGGTCGGGGTGTTGCGGGATGTGACCAGGAGGAATGCTTGGTGGAAAGAAGAGGATTTTGTGAAATACCAGATTCTGCTTCTTATTGCCTATGGAACTTTAAACATTTCACTACATTTCTCTGAGCTTTTGCCCCCTCCACTGTAACCTGGAAATAATAAAGACAAGCAAAAATTAACTAATAAAAACATTCATGCAAACGGGATAAAGAATTTTATTTTTTTTAGAAGAGTAAAACACAGGTGCTTTAAACTCATGTAAACAGAGCTAGAATAAACTCACTTCCTCTCTAATGAAATAACTCCCCATTAAAGTATATTTATCTTGAGTGGATTTTTGCTACTCCCCTCCTCAAAATAAACAAAAGTAAAATAAAGAAATGATGGAACACAGATAGAATTCAGCTATTTAGAATATTTTGAGTTTTATCTTTCTGGGCCCATTTCTTTAAAATCAAATAAAGATTTTAAAGGTCTTCAAATTATTGAAGAAGTGATGCACTTCCTGATTTAAAAAAGCATCTAGCCATCACCTAGGAAGAGGACCTAAGTAAATCAAGATGTGCTAAAGGGCAGGATGGGGCAGTGAGTGATCTTACATTGCTGTTGAAGAGGAGACATGTGCTGTTGCAAGCTACATGAGTTGACTATAACACAGAAACAAACTCAGAGACATTTGACATTTGGTTACACTGAGGCATGTGACTTTCACTTGGAGGTCTTTCACTGGTTCTTACACCATCTCTCATGACAAAGACAAACGTGAAAGAACCACTTGTAGAATTTCATAGATTCAGAGAAGCCAGATGGGGACCTAGCAATCCTGTGGTGTTTGGGCAGGTAGAGAGAAATTCAGAGCCCTAAAACCAAGACACCCAATTGGAATTCCAGAAAACAGTGGGCATCAGAAATTTGTGTCAGTGGGATGGCTAAAGGGATATCAAGGCTGAGACAGGAATGGAGAGAGGAGAAAAAGTTCTATAATAAGGCCTAGGTAGATATGGAACCTGGACAGGTCCCTAGGACAGGGAAGATGGTAGGTAGCAACAACATTAAAATCTAGCTATTTTCAGAATTAGAGTCAAAGTAGAGACTTGGAGAAAAAGGCAAAAGTTATTTAAATTTAAGAACAGGGTCATCATTTGCAAGACAAACAGCAAGGATGACTTGGTTTGGAATCCTAAGGAGTGAACTGGAGTGAACTGGAGCACCTTATGTCACTCTTCACCCAGGTCAGGAGAGATTCAGTGCCTGGGGGCAAGGTTGCTCATTAGGCAGGTTGGAGGTGAAGACAGGCAAGTGTAAGTGGTAAGATTTTTCAGAAAGGAAGCAATAAAAGCCCTAATACAGGTACTTTATTTCTTGAAAATTCCATGTCTAAATGACTCAAAAGTGTTTTTTTTTTTTTTTTCACTAAAAGAGATACAATATTAACAGCAACCAGAATAATAATTCTACCTCTTGTGATTTTCCTCCTACCTTCTTCTTTTGTGCTCTGATCACAGCAGAAATAAGTTCTGTATAAATATCAGAGGCTGCATATCTGAAAAATCTTGGGGAAAAAAGGTCAGGCTCTAAGCAACTTCAGAATTATGCTTTCAGAGGATCAGAACAGGAGGCAGCCTCATCCTTTCCTTTGTTAAACACCAAGGTAGGTTCTTGTGCTCCAGTTTTTACAAATCCGGCCCTCTGCAATGTTTTCTTCTGAGGCTAGCAGGTAGATAGACATGTTAGAGAATTCTTGTTAACTAGATAACTCCAAGTTTAGAAATTTTCTTACTTTCATAAGATATGAGGTGAACTAAAATGATTCAGCTGGATATTGGAGGATGGATTTTGAATATTATTTAGGTGATCTTTTTCCTAAGAAAATATTTTACGAGCTTTCTTATCTCCCTCTTACAGTTAAACACCAACATTTCATATTTCCCCATGAATTAAGTATAGGGTATTAACCTCTTAACATTAAATATCCATTCTATATGCACTTGAATTTATCTATTTATTAAGACTAAATGATGTTATCTGTTTGGAAACTGTCTAGGAAGTGCCATGGTGATCCTCAGGCTGCAAAGGCTTTGAAAAGCCCCAAACTTATTTCACATTTTAACCGAGTACTAATTCGTAAATGTTTTCTTTCTCTTCAGCAAGATATTTCACATAAACTGTGATTTTTTTGCTTTGATTACAAGCTAAGTCATTTCAATGAAAAAGTTTTACTATTGAGTTTACAGTCTACTCACAAGCTGTTTCTCAACTATTTGGGGTTCCCTTTATGCTAATTTGCCTTTCTTTTGTGATTTTTTTAAGGAAATGGAGTTTTAAATATTTAAATTATTTTGATATGGTGCTAACATTAAAGTATTAGGATTATTGTTTACCTATTTATTTGGATTGTCTTTCTGGAACCTGACTAAGAATTGAAATAAGTCCCAAAAGTTATGTTGCACATTCTCTGAAATGCAACCAGGTATAATTAGCTGCCTTTAATTCAGTTTAATTTGTAATACCTGTTTATTGGACCACATCTTATCTCTGAGCTTTCAGAAAATGTGTATATAAAATAAGGAACAGGACTGAACATGCAATGGGCACCTGCTGTGTGCCAAAAATTGTGCCAGACTCTTTACACATAGTAATTTATTTAAAGCCTTCAGCAAACAAAGCTATAAGCTTTACTTTACAGATGAATAAATTAAAGCTTTGATGGTTGAAGAAACTTGCTCCTGGATATGCAGCTAGTAGGAGAGAAATGGGATTCCAAAGTTAATGCTCCTTCTGCTCTTCCATGTCACCGCCCCCTTTGGATTACAGAGCTGTGAACTGCCTGCTCTTTGAAGTCTAGTTTGCAGAAAGCTAGATGGTGCAATAACTATGATAACAACTAATAATAAAGTTGGTCTCGTAGCAATACCTACTCTTAGACAACATCTGATTCATTTAAGTCATTTGCTCTCCAGAGCAATATCATTTTCCCCAAGACTTACATGCAAAAACAATAAAAGAAAACTGAGGGGAAATCAAGTGTAATCTCAGTACCATGCTTAATAAATGCTGGTCTTGTATAGATGAAATGGCATAAATAAAAGTAGCTTCATTTAGCTACCTCTGCTTTCCCAGAGACAAAGTGCCGCATGTTGTAAGTGGCAGAACTCCATCACCGAATACATTTCTGGCATCAGATTGAAAGAGAGAGCCCATCACATTGTGAAATTCCCTGAGTTAATAATCTCAGCTCTTTTTTCTTCCTTTTGACATTGGCAAAAGCCTGTAATCTGAATGGGAGCTCTAATGGCTTTCCATAAGGTTCCAGCACCTGTTTCCAGGGTCCAGTGTTCAGATGAAGAGAACAAAGGACAAAAGTCACGTTTGCTATTTCCCATTCTGCCCTAGCCTCGTCACCTTGGCATCATGGTGTTCCCAAACCTCATCCCATCTCTCCTGCATTTTGCAAAAATGATCACCCAGTAATTTCCCACTACCAAAATGTCCTAAGGTTTTTTTTAGTACCTTGATATTTCAGAATGGAAGATGCCCCTAAAGAGCATCCAAGATGAGACCTCCTCATTTTGGGGGAGATGCAGGTGTCGATACAGGTGAGGGGAATGAACACACTGGCATCTTTGGCCAGGTTCATGTGCTGAGCCTCCTGTCTTGTAGATAAGTGACTTTTCTCTGTGAGTCTATATTTTCTGCAGCACATGTTCCCAGGTATGCCCTGTGCAGCTGAGCAGCCTGTGACTTTAATAACTCTCAAAGCCTTTTCCTGGTTTTATGTTACTGACTCAATAGCAAAGGATCAATTTATATTAAAGGCCAAATATTAAAAATTCTAGGAAGGACTCTGGGGTCCCTATTTTGGAATTTAATTGAAATCAGTGTTATGTTGTTCACAGATGAAAAACTGAACAGGTATATTTGAGGGCTTATAATGATAGGTCTGTATGGTGAAATGAAACCCAGCAGGGAGGAGGTAAAACATTGATTTTTTTCAGGATGCCATGAATGTGTGCACTAAAGAATGCTTCCCAGAATCATCAGTATCTCTATTAGACCAACTGTGAGTTTCCTATTTTTGAGGTACTTATGAGAAAAAGGTGATTCTTTTATTGTCTATTCCGAACTTATGAAAAACTTTTCATAACTAGTAAAGACATAGGCCAACCTAGAAGTGGGCTGGATTCCAAAAGTATAATTTGGGATGTTCTTTGTAACCTAGAATATTTTTCCTATAGAAATAGGATTCTGCTTGATATTTAGGACAAATTGTTCAAAAAGCATTTCATCTGTGATTTGCCTTGAAGTAGAATATGACCCACAATGGGCCAGCCATGGGGGAGGCCCTGCAGACCCACAGATTCCTGGAGGAATTCACAGTATCTTGAGAAAAACAAACATTTATAGAAATCATAGTTCCATGTGGTTTGATAGGTCTGTGAAGAAGATAGGCAAAAGTTCACTATTGGTTCAAAGAAGAGACCAACTAAATCTACTTTAAAAGATGAAACTTGTGAAGGTACAGAACTTGTAAGTGAAAAGGCAGAGTCATGTTTGGAAAAGGGCAAGAACAGCACATTGGAAAGGACTGAATACTGAGGTTGGAAAGGCAGGTACGAGATGAGACCAACAGGGAGACAAAACACCAGAGGAAGGAGTGAAGGCTTTTGTCCTGGTGTCCATGAAGAGCCACCAAAAGGGTGTCCCTAAGGCACTGTCATGATCAGATCTACATCTGAGAAAGATCACACTGAAAGTGAAGGGTAGATCTGGGAGAGAGGTGAGACAGAAAGCAAGGATTCAGGCTAGGAGGGAATATCAAGATTTTGCTAATCTAAGAAAATAAATTGTGGTAATAATGTAAGAAGAGTGTTTCCATTATTATTTTCTTGACTATTTAGTAGAACTTTGCTCCCATTTTGTCTGAGCATGATGTTTCTTTCACCAACATATAAATTTCTTAAGTCACGATGAAACTACATATATTTCCTATTTCCTTTTGAATCCATTTTTCTAAGTTATACTGTTTTAGGCATTTGAAATTTTTATCTGAACTTTAAAAAGTACTTGACATATTTATCTCATATGTAGAAGCTAGAAAGGAAAAAGGAAAAAGAAAGATGGGGGTGAGAATCTCATGAAAATCAAAAGAGATCAGTGGGGGCAGGGAGCAGGGGCAGGAGAAGGGGAGGGAGAAGGGAAGTGTTGAGGAGGGATATTGACCAAATTATATTATGATATTATAAATATATATGAATATGTACCAACAAAGCCCATCATTGTGTGCAGCTATAATGTACTAATAAAAATGTGAAAAGAAAAAGTATTTGACATAAATATTTCTAACTTCCCAATAAGGAATTTCTAAAATATGTATGATAGTGCTTCTCTTTTAAAATCTATAATAACATTCAACTTTCCAATGGGATGACATCCAATTTTTAACTAGCTTCTGTAGTCTAGTCCACTGTCTTTTCCAAATATGTATTCCTTCTCTCTTTTTCTTCCTTTGTTTCCTAAGTACTCCTAACAGATAATTTTTAATCTTTTTAAAGAACAAAATAGCTTTATTGTTTTTTTATTGTTTGTGTCCTATTGTTCTCCAATAATTTGAGTTCATCTTTATTTTCATTTTATTTCCTGTCTGTGAGTTTTTTACAGATTTTTACAAATTGTTCTTCATATAACTTGTAAAAATACATGCTGAGTTTATTAATTTTCAACATGTGTTTCTTTATAATACTTAAAGCCAGGTGTGGTGGCATACACCTGTAATCCGAGTGGCTCAGGAGGCTGAGGCAGGAGGATTGTGAGTTTAAAGCCAGCCTCAGCAACTTAGAGAGACCCTAAAAAACTCGCTGAGACCCTGTCTCCAAATAAAATACAAAAAAGGGCTAGGGATGTGCCTCAGTGGTTAAGTGTCCCAGGTTCAATCCTCAATATCAAAATAATAATAATAATACTTAAAGACTTAGATTACCCATTGGAACTTAGGAGACTCATTTATACTTTTTATTATTATTTATTCATATTTTGATATTTTTCTATTGATTATTTAGAATTTCTAAGTGGACAGGGTTTTTTCCTAGTTAAATTTTATTACTGATTTATAATTCAATTGTCTTTAGCCAGAGATTATGGTCTATAGATCACAATCCTAATTGTTGAGAATTTCTTTTTTATTCCTGAATATAGCCAATGTTTACAAACAATTCATATGCATTTAATAGAATTTTATACTCCATTTGTAAGGTACAATATTCTATATATGCCCATAGATTAAATCATTGCCTCTGAGATAAGATAAAATGTTGAGCAAAAGCCATGATAATGGAGAACAGAAGAGGTAGATTTGTTGGAGTGACATGTAGAAGATCTTTTTTGGTAATTAATTGGATGTTGGATATTATGGCAAGTTAAAATCCAAATATTTAACAATATTCTGGCTTAGGTTATCCAGTGAAGTTGGGTACTCATTGAAGCCAGAAATACAGAAGGACAAGCTGGTTTGCAGGAATGGGATGAAAATTTGGATTTTGACATGTTGCTTTTAGAAATACTGGTGTGACATCAGGTTAATATGTGTAGGAGATAGTTGAAAATAGGTAAGTGTAGCTCAGCAAAGAGACCTAGTCTGGAAACACTATTTTGGGAGGCATCCACATGAAGGGAGTAATTACATCCCAAGTAAAGTAGGTAGAATGAGAAGAAAAGGCAGCCAAGGACACACTTTAAAACCTATAAAAATGTATTATAATATATATTACCTCTTCACATGCCTTCCTCTATGGTATTTTGCTGCTAAATTGGCAAAAGGCAGTGAATTATATAAGTTGTTCTTGGCTGCCATTTCTGACAGGTTAAGCCCACACTCTCAGACCCAGAATGTTTCCAGTGGCAGAGCCTCCCAAGGCTTATCCAGGGCAGCTGGACAGACACTAGACCCACCATCATGCTCTTGCTGCTTTAGCTTCTCTTACCAAGCTCACAGAGGGTACTCACAGCTAAAGCAAAGAGGGATATAGAAGAGATAAGAAGAATATGTGTGGGTAGAGGAAATGGAAATTCTTGTTTTGTCACAATTGATAGGGAAGAGAGCAAAACTTTTCAGCAAAGACTACTTTGGAATAAATAAAAAAAATGTTTCATGCTGCTCCAGACTTTTCTGTCTCCAAGATCTATAGCCATAAGCCCCAATCAGCTGTGTTCATCCAGATGTAGAATCCACATGTCAGCACAAAGGCTCAGGAAGTCAACTGGAAGAGGTGTATATTTGTCCAGTTCACCCTCTTTCCTTTGCTTACTGCTTCTCCTTTAGTGCAGAAGAGACAAGAATTAAATAAATGGGGACAGCAAACATCTCTCCTTTTACATGTATACCTACCCACTCATCCTCCAATTCTTCCATGATGCAGAAGAGTAGCAAATATAGATGAGCTTCAAATATTGGATTGTTAAACCTCCGCATCAGGATTCCTGGGAAAATCTTGACTTTGGTATATCAAATGGTAATTTGAGTTTAGGTGAACTCTTATCCTTCCTCAGTTTCTTCACCTGCAGAATTTGCACTTATGAAGTGGCATCTTTGAGGTCACAACCCCATTGAAACTTTCTGATTTGTTGAGTTTAGAAAGATATGTAAGGAAATAGATATTCTAGGATTAAATCTTTAGATATAATTCCATATCCATATTATTTATCATGCTTAGAGCACCCCACTGAGGACAGGAAGGATTATAATACACAGAGGCCATTCCTCATCTCTCTGCTTTTACGTCTTAAGAAAGCAGGCTATTCCTAATGGTCATCAGGAAGACCATCTTTCAGTTTGGAAACTGGGTCTGTCCCTCTGAAATAAATTAGATGTGAATAAATATAGACTCAAATGCCATTTTTAGAGACTTCTGTTGTTGAAAGTAAGCACAATTTAAAGTAGAGCCAGATGCCATGTCCCCTTCCCAGGATATTTAAGAATCTAGATTGTTGCTGATTATGCAAAGTTCATGTTTGGACTATGTATAGAGATAGATACAAAATCATTTTAATCAACACAGTAAAACAGCATCACATTTAGATTTCATGGCAATTTGACACATAAGATTTAGTGGATGTGCAGGATTGAGTTATTGGTAAAGTTCAGGCTACATCTTTTATTGAATGCTTATTGTGTTCCAGGGATAAGGCTTAAAAATAGACATCAAGCCATTGTGCATACAAGGGTAATCACAACTCTCATAATAATTTTTTTAAAGTACCTTTTTCTTATTCTTCAAGGAAAGCAAACTCGTTATTGATAGGAATTGTGAATGCTCTGCTCTGCCTCTTCTTTCCAAAGTAAGGCATCCTTTTTTCATATAATTCCTTTTCTGGTGTGTATCCTAGGAAGGCAGTACCCTCAAACAAACAGGTGCTAAAGAAAATCTGATGCAAATAAGGACTCCTGCTGCCACAGAGACAAATGCTTTGTACCTATATAAATACATTTCTCAGAAAGCTCTCAGTGTTGAGAATAACTGTTTGAAAGGAACCCAAGCAAGCTAAAAATGTTATTCTTTGTACCCTGAATACATCTGCCTCTGTTTCAGATTGGCTGCGTTGGTTATGTGTGTGTGTTTAACATATTAAAATGAGACTTCTTTATCCTTTTCCATGATTTCAGCACAATTCTGTCCTTTGGGTTCGGGATACTGAACTGATTTGCCTCATTTTGTATTGTGGTATCATCTGAGACTCCCATGCTGTACCACACTGATGCACAGCTCCAAATGACCATTGCCTTACAGGCCCTCAACCCCCACAGCACATGCTCAAGGGTGTTGTTCACAGTGGCTAAAAAGAACTTAACATGCACTAGCTCCTCCCTTGCCTGACACTAGCTTCCTGGTTCTAGCTATTTAGTGAGATGATCACCACTGCAGATTCCCCCAGCCTTCAAACAAGGAAACACTGAGTTCCCCATCTCCATGTCCGAGTTTTCTACTAAGTGAACAATGCATGGTGCTAGCACAGCAAGGGAGGATGGCAGCTGCCTGGATCCCAAGTGAGCATCATTCTAATTGTACCTGTTAAACCTAGAGACATCTCTTTCCGGTAACTGTATGTACTCATTGTGAGCAGACCTGGAGACAAATTTAGAGAATCACATTGCTACCAACATGCTCTGACATGCAACCTAAATAGCTAGTTCGGACTTCAACTTTTTTGGCTCTTCCCTGTATTCAACTCTCCAGAAAATTCTTAAAGAAGAGAAAAGAGAAAAATCTGAAAATGTCCCCAGAACAGTGCTTCTGTAAGTGTGCTTATGACTTCTTCTGTTAAATGCTCTGGAAAACAGTCCCATGGTCAAATATATTTGGAAAACACATTGCTTTATCTTTGGGAAATTCATAGTATGCATTAACATTTTAAAGGTTTTAAGAACTCTTATTGTTGAAAATGTGTTCTTTTTTATAATCCTGTGTTTCCCAAATTTATTTTGCTATAGAAACCTTTTCTTTCTTTTTCTTCCCTTCTTTCTTTCTTTCTTTTTTTTTTTTTTTTTTTTGTATAGTATTTATCATCTAAACTTTGGAGAAACACTAAACCCCAAAACAGTTAGAGAAAAATCCAGAAGCTCCTTATTGTTCCAGGTTCCTGAGTATAAGTACTTAAGCAAGATCTTCCTTGAGCTTATTTAAACCTGTGGGCTTCCACAAGGAGAATATTATGGACTGGTATTTTGGATCTGGAGTGGGAATCGAATTCAGAGTGGAAGGCTAAGTTGGCCAGACATGCACACTGCTCCATGTGAAGTGGCACTTTGCCTGTCAGCATGGATTTCTGACATTGCTCCTTGCATACATCAAATCTGCCCTCCCAAGTTAATTAACATGAGAGCTTGGAGGTGGGAAAGCCAGTGAATTTTGCCAGAGGCACTTCTGAATTTATTGTAGCAGGCAGTGAGTCAGTGCTCATCTTTTCATTTTAAAGGAAGTCCAGACATTCTTAAAGCATGTTCTATTTTTAACAAAACACTATTAAACTGTCACATACCCTTCTTTCTGTTTTCTTCTCCACTGCTGCTGATGGTGACCAAGATATTTGTAAGGGAATAAAAGCTGTCTTCTTTATATTCAACCAATGTCTCTCCTTCCTTGATATTATTATTTTGCATTTCTATAGACTTTATCTTTCTGAAAGCCTTTACAATCATTTATTAGTTATTCGTCCCAGCTTCCCTATTAGGTAGAACACTATGATTTACCACTTTTACCATTTCATCTCCCTCCGCTCAGTTCCTTCCCTCTTCTTTTCATGGAGAGAAGCGAGAGGTAAATAACTAAATAATAAGGGCCTACTGTGTGTCAAGCATTTTTTTAATCACATAATCACCTTAATACCCTAAGAATAATATGATTTTTGGATGGGTTTTAGTGAGATTCATGCTGTTCTGCCTTCCTCCCTTCAAGATTGCTGTAGAGAAAATTATATACAACAACAGCACTGGCCAAATGAAAGGACAAATGATCAGCTTGAATAATAGCTGTTTCAAAATAAAAAAAATTTAAAGGACTGGGAATGCAGTTCAGGGTAAAGAACCTCTGGGTTCAATCCCCACAACCAAAAAGTAACAATGATGATGATAAGAGCTAGGCTGTTATAGCTAAGGAAGAGTGCTCCCCCAGCACCAATGCACACATATGCACACCATAGCCCAACCCTACCCAGTTCAGAGTCTCCTTTAGGGGACATCAGTGGGAAGCCTAGGTCTGTAGTCACAAATGAGGTTTGTATTCCCTCCTCATCATCCTTCCACATCTAAATGTCAAGGTCTGCACTTCCCCGCCTAGCAGTGGCAGGAACAGGGAGTAACAATATAGAAACAGGCATGAAGTGGCAATATGGAAATCCAATGGCAGGTTTTATTCAGGGGCTTTCCAGGTAGTACATAAGCACAGAATTCAGGGAGACATGGAACTTAGAAACATATTTTCAAGGCTTAGAAATCCCATGCTGGTTAATTGTGACCATAAAAGTTGAAATTCTGTTCCACTGAATTAGAAAGTCCTTCCAAGAAGGGCAGTGAGGTGTGATCTACATGGAAAAATAGTGGAAGCGGCATCCCATACCACCAGTTTAGAAAAATGAGAGCAGCAGCGATTTTCTTTCCTTCCCACAGATGCTACTGAATATCAACCCTGTTTTATAAAAGAGAAAACAAGGCACAGGTGTTTGAATGAATGGTCTAAGGCAACACAAGCAGGGAAAGGTAGACGAGATGATGCCCTCTGTATTGTATCTGACAGTGCACGATGCCCCAGTGTCTTCTGTCTCTTGAATCCAGAGCCGCTTGCCTTGCAGCTATGGTTCCATTTTTTCTTCTCTCACACAATTTTTATCTCAGGAATTTCTGTGTAGCCCCAAAAAGAACATATTACTCTTCACCTATCTTCCTAGGTACAGGCCACCTTATAACTACACCTACCTAGAACCAGGTATCAGTCAATTTCAGAAAAATATCTTTGTGATATCTATTATAGCAGCTAAGGCCATTAATTTTTGTTACTAATGCACTTTTTCATAGAAGACCCTGTCAGGACCTTTATTATGAGGCCCTTTATCCAAAATTTTTGTACATTCAGAAGAATTAGATTTAATGCATTGGTGACTTTAAAGTTTTAGCAGATAAGAAGAAATAAAGAGGTAAAGAATCTTAGGAAAAATTAGAAATGACCAAGAATAATAGTTAACAGCCTGACCAGGGAAAAAGCAGAAAAAAAATTTAATGCAAAAACTTAAAACTCATAGTAGTGTAAGGACATTGACTAAAAATCAAAAAGGCCAAAACATTCTTCGATGAATTTTAAAGACAGTGGTGTATTATATAACTAAATGCTCGTGCTGGTTCTTCAAGGAAACAGGTTGAATTAATGGTAGTTTTCCTTTTGAAATGGCTAGAAAATATATGTTACATATTTAAGAAAGATTTCCATCCCAAGAAATTAAACGTAACATGTCTTATAGTACTTAAAGAGGTAACCCTTTAACTATTAAAAATAAATAAATGATTTTTTTTTTGTTTTCCAGAATGATAAATATGATCTTAGAGATAAATTTTGTATTCTTCCAGGAATACATACAATGGAAGGGAATTACGAATTTGTCACAAATTTTTCTAATGGATTAAGCACACATATCCCTTGTTATATTATTCCCTTCACATTCCATAGATTTATTCAAAAAAAATATCATCTCTTGTTGTATTCCCCCCAAAAGGGATCTTATGCTGAAATTTCTGCTGTTTAAGTGAAATTCAAGATAAGCTGGACATCCTGTACCATTATTATTCCATCTAGAAACCATACTCAGGAAGTTCCAATGATCTACCAAACTGTGGAACCAATGGGTTTTCTGCTCTCCTATAGAGACCTTCACTCCCAGATGAACACCCTGGTTGTCTGAAACTTAGTAGTCATCTGGTCCATTGGCCTGTTCCCTTAATTAGCATTTGGTCTCTTCGCTGTCAGTGGTAGAGCGCTGACCCACAATACCAAAATGATACACCCCTGACGTCCTTAGTGATGTTTTTACCAAGCCTCAAAGACCTCATAATTCACTCAAGAGACTGGCCTGCTTTGATGACAAGAACTCAGGTAATAAAACAGAACAAAGACTCACAGAAAAACAACAGATTCTATGAGGAAGGACAAAAGCCTGTATTTATACCTGATGATTCTGACAATTGTCAGTGGGAACGAAGCATAGCACAGATGATTTTTATAGGCATGAATAAATATAGTACCCCCCCTTTTATATTTGTCTGAATTTAGGAAGGTATATTAACCCTTAATTTTCCTTCCTTTCATTCTCCTTTTATTGCTCATCTCATTAAGCTGTCTTGAGAATAATGAAATGAAATCAAAGTGCCTTTGTGAGATTTGACAACCAAGTGCAAATAGGTTGATTAAAAACATGGTATTTCTTTTCTTTAATTTAAATAGAGGAGAGATTTGTGGGTAATATGCATATTATGTGTTCACTAGTAACAAACTAACAGTGGGAAGAAAGAGAAAATCTGGAGGCACCAGTAGTGTTGTTCTGCTTTTAAGCATGAGATTGATTTTAAATTTTTTCCTGTGTGTCAGTTTCATTACAAGCAAATTAATCCTTCTTTCAGTGACTTGAGACTTTTTTTCTGAATACCTTGTAGAAAAAATAAGTATAGATGCTTTTCATTTTTCACAGTGAATTGCCTGAATGCTGAGTTAGTGGTCTTAAATAAGTTTTAAATAAGACGGTCTTTCCCTTTAACTTGTATTTTCTCTCTCCTCAAATTCTAGCATGAAAGTAGAGAGCTCAGAATGAACTCATTTTTTTCACACTCATATAGAATTTTAATTTGAGGATATTCCTTCATTTAGAAAACCTTGAAGGTCTTAGACAAGCTCATGTATGATCAGCACATACTTCACTTGCCTGCTTCTCTCCTTTGCCCTGAGATGCTTCATGGAAATAGGTAAAATGGGAGCAAAACCAGATGCTAGGTGAGGAATTGTAGATGGTGGGGAAATATTTGGGTCTATTCAAGGTCTAGGCAACAGTCCTGGATGAAGATAAGTATATCATAAAACTTTGCCCCTTTTGACTAGAAGAAAAATTTAAAATTTTAAAAAGTTTTTTAAATTTTAAAAGTTTAAATTTTTGGAGAAGATTTTATGCACTAAAGTTATCCATACTTATTTCTCTAATTTAAATTCTACCATAGAACAGGAATGTCTAAATTAAGAAAAAGTGAGAAAGAACAAATAAAGATAGTAGAAGTGGAAAAGGAGAAAAGAAGGCCTGGTATGTGGTAGAGAAGAACAGTCAGAAGGTTGGAAGGAATTTAAAGTGATAATAGCCCACCTACCAAGAGACAGTATTATAATTGGCATACACAGCTGTGAGGTACATATGTCCATTACCTGTGAAGGTATCCAGGTTTTCTGCAACCTAACCTGAAGTTTCTACATCTTGGGAGAATTCTTTAAAAAAAAAAAAAAAAAAGTGAATTAGATATAAAAGTCAATTTTTATTTAGAGTAATAATATGACTTGCAATAAATTACAAACTTTAAGGGCTGATTTATAGCATAAACGTAAAATCAAGAGAATATCATCATCATTTTATGAATTAACTACCTGAAATATAACTAATATTTTAAACTTTACCCTTTTGTTGAATATGTTTTGATTGCTTCTTCATAAGACTATGCTTTTGCAATAATTTCTATAGAGTAAATGAAAAAGAATTCAATTTTCCTCTATACTATTATTCAGAAATTATATTTTTATATTGATTATTTTCAAAGTCCTTTGATTTTTGCAACTCATATTGGCAATATCAAGCAAATGTTTAAAATTGTTGTCGATTTAGGGAAAAGGAAATGTCTACTGATACTCTTTTACATATGAGCTTTTTTTAAGAGGTAAGAACACTCAGAATTTTTTTGCATCGAGATTATTCCTAACAATTTTTTGAGTTGACAGCACTCATTAATTAATTTATGGCCAACATCCCCATTCTAGTGGCAAATTAACAGTAACTATCTTTGTTGACTTTCCTAATTGTATGAAGTTAACAAGAAACTTTAACATTTCTCAAATGAATGAAATTGCACATTTAATTTCACAACCACCATACCTGAGGTTGTGACTCTGACAAACTTCTGTTCTTTCCTTCACGGAAGAATTTCTATTTTGGTGACAGTAGAATCCTCTGTTTATGATTTTTCAGATATTTTTGTAAGGCATGTACACACTGAAATGTGACCATGTGTCCCTCAAAGCATTGTCACAAATGTAAACTCGTGAAATTGATGTCATGATCATCAACTGGAACACTCAGCACTCCAGAGTCTCCCCTGTGCCTCATGGTTACCACTTTCACAGGAGGAGCCAAATCTGAATCATACCTATAGAAATCTGTTTTGTGCCTGGTTTCTTTCACTGAATATTTTTTTGTGACATACACATAGTTTATATGATTTATTCCTGTGCTGTAGCTTTCCAGTATGCAAATATATCACAGTTTTACAGTCTTTTTATATTATTTATAGATACTGAATTTTTGGTTAGGAGCTATTATAAATAGTGCTGGGGAGAACATTCTTTGCAAGTCACTTAATGAACAAATGAACCCACTCTGTGGGTTATGTTTTTGGAATTGTTATTACTTGATCCTATTCAAATATTCTACTTTAGGACATTCTTCCAAATAGTTTACCCAAGTGGTTGAACTCATCTGCATAAACTTTACATGCCTAATATTTGAAACAATCTTCCATTGACTAACTTCTGACTTTGTACATTTGCAACTTTGACCTTTACTGGTTATTTAATTCTGGTACTGATGTAAAACAATGTTCATATCATATTACAACCTTTGTATCTTCAATGCTAAGCAAAGTAACACATGGGAAGTAAGTATATTCCTAGTGGGTGCTAATATTTTTCAAGGAGTGAACCATAGATCTCAATCATATTCTATTCTACCTCACTATATGTTGTACCAACTCAACTTACTATTAGGACAATTCCCAAGATAACTGGAGCTATAAAATAAAATGCCACCTATACTAGAAAAAGTATGATTTTAAAAAAAAGGCAGTTGGAAGGAGGCAACAGTTGTAATCTCTTGTGATTAAAATGCCAAGATTTTTATAAATTTTACAAAACATAGACTCAGTTGAACAAATAACTATGGCCTTCCTCAGGGGGTTGCAAAAGGGCCTTGTCAGGGAGTGGCCCTGAAGCTTAAGTTTCATTAGGCTATCCATTGCCTGCAGCTTGAATGTTGCCACTTTAAGGGGAAAAAAAAAAATCACAAAAATTAATTGACATTTAACATGAAGCATATTTTATTCTTGTGTCAGAGGTGATAGACCAAGTGGTTCTACTAATTTTACCTGAGATCACATGTATGTTAGGGGAGATCAACTGATCTAGGTAGGAAGACTTGGGGAGGATTTGGTGTGCCTCAGGTCTCTTCAAGTTCTTCCATGAAGCCAGGCCAAGGTTTGTTGCTCTTCTCTTGACAGGAGCTGGGAGCATGAACAGAACAAGCTCCAATGCACAAAACCATTTTAAACTGTTTTTTCTTTCCTTCCTTCCTTCCTTCTTCCTTTTCTTTTCCTCTTCCTTTCTTCCTTTCTTTTCCTCTTCCTTTCTTCCTTTCTTTTCCTCTTCCTTTCTTCCTTTCTTTTCCTCTTCCTTTCTTTTCCCCTTCCTTCCTTCCTTCCTTCCTTCCTTCCTTCCTTCCTTCCTTCTTTCCTTCCTTCCTTCTTTCTTTCTTTCTTTCTTTCTTTCTTTCTTTCTTTCTTTCTTTCTTTTTTTCTTTTTTTTTTTCTTTCTTTCTTTCTTTCTTTCTTTCTTTCTTTCTTTCTTTCTTTCTTTCTTTCTGCGACCTATCACCAAAAACTGTTAAATCACCCAACACATCACCAAAACCTCTAAGGGAGTGGGTACCTCCATTAGATGACTCTTGAATTCTTATCTTTAAAATGGCTCAATGAAAGAAAGGAAAAATTAAAACTATCATAAAAATGCTATGATCGGAACATGTAACTTTTTTGGTATTTTATTATTATTTTAAATTTTTCTTTTTAGATATATGTGACAGTTGAGTGTATTTTGACATATACATACATGGAGCATAACTTATTCTAATTAGGATCCCATTCTTATGGTTGTATGATGTGGAGTTTCACTGGTGGTGTATTCATATATGAACATAGGAAAGTTATGTCCCATTCATTCCACTGTCTTTCTTATTCCCATCCCTCCTCCCTTCCCTTCATTCCTTTTGTCTAATCCACAGAACTTCTATTCTTTGCATTTACCAATTTTTTGATTGTCATGGACAACCATGTGGCTATTTCCAGAGTGAAAAGTGGAAGAGGTCTACAAAATAAAAAGAAGGAGGAAGATTAAGGTCATGCCATCCAAGTATGACAGTTAGGTACCTAGGAAATCTGTCTCTGGCCCCAGTCTTCCTTCAGCTCATATCCAGAAGTACCATTGGGGGTAAGCTAGGATTGGAAGAGCAAAGTAGACAAAGAAGACAGAGCTGTTGTATGATTTGTGTCCTAATGGAAACATACCCCATTCAAAATGTCTGCTTTCTTCCAGCTGAGCCTTCCATAAACTGTTTTCACATGGAAAAGGGCATGGAAAATTTTTTATATTTTTCTAGGACAAAATGGAAAATGATATCTTTATAGCATACTGCAATGGGTTGCTCATGCTAAGCCCAAACTGTGTGAGTTCCCTAAGGTCTGGGATGCTCCCCATCTCTGTAAACCTGAAACTAAGTCCTGTGGTATCTTTATGATTCAAAGCAGTAGTTTGCAAAGTCTTCATTTTAAATTTAAGCCTGAGGCTGCTCAGATTTTCACCAGTAGGTAGTCCTGCTTTGAGTGTGGGAATTGCTTTTCATATAGAAGCACTTCTAGAATGATGTAGTCTAAGCTTCCTCAGTCACTCACATGTGAGTACAGAAAGGCTAACTATCTCTTTCTTTTATTAAGGCTTCATTTTCATTTGTTTGGTGTTGTTTTCTGGAAAAAAGAAAAGGGAGAACTATGAAAATTTAAGCAGGAAAGAGTAGGAGAAGATGTGCTTTGGAAGTTCAGAGAAAAAAAGAGTAGACAGGAAGTGAGAGGACTGAGAAGGCAAATTTCCTTTCCAATTTGGGTTCAACTTCCACTTAATGTGAAAACATCTTATTCTTGACTAAAAAGTAAGAAACATCTTCATCCCAAACTATTAATTTACTATGGAAGAGATGCCCAACCTGAACTACCAGGGCCATATTATTTTGTAGGAAGTTTAGATACAGTAGGGGAATAAATAATTCTTTTTGCCTTATCATATAGAGTTATGTGACTGTTAATTTGTTAGGTCATTGACTATTTTAGTTGATTGATGTCTTGATACCCTCTATATGGGTTCACATAACTAGTTCATGAAATGTCCTAGAAAGAACACATTAGCATTTCCTGTTTTGAGCCTGTATGTAGAGATATGAATGCTTTTGAGATTTAGGAATTCAGGTAGAAACTTATTTTAGCCAACTTGAAGAGAAATCAGAATTGCCGTATTGAATAGAAATCTCATTAAAATGGAAGTTTACTGCTGTAGAGGATGAAGGGATATATTGTTTATTGAGTTTTTTATTTGTTTCCATAAAACAAACGTTAGGTATACACTGTGTCTGCAAACAATAACAAATGGGAGAGATGCAAAAGAGTATGTTCCTACCACTTCCCAAGGAGTACCTACAATTATTCCTTCTACTGCAGCTATATTTAAATGCAATATATGATGCTCTTCATATGATTGGTGTGTTTTTCACATTTTGTTAGTAGTTATTGGAAGCATGGACAGAATTTATTTCACAGTATTCAACTTTTAGAACTGTGTCTTAGACAATAGCTTGGTAGGGATGCCTTAAACGAATTACTAGTGCTATATTATTTGTAGAGAATTCAGATTTAGTAAGAAAGCAAATTATTCTTGTAAGATTTTCATGTGCCATTATAGAATATTAATCTCTGAGGTCATTGCCAGTTTCTACTAAGTTTTACTCTCTAAGGTCATTTCATTGACATTCCAAGGCCACCTTACCTATTTACTAGCTGTATTTAATTGAAGGCCAAAACTAAAAACCGGACTTTCTAAGATTTAATTTAGTTATTTGTTCATTTAGAAATATTATCTCTGTCTGGATTTAGATCTACTCACAGATTTTATAATTCAATGCCCTCTTAAGGTCTTTGAGATTATGTAAATATAACTCCAGTTTGAGCCCCAGAGTCCAAATTTCATCCTTTAGTAACCCATATACACAGATGTGATACACCCATCCATAGAAGTGCACAGGACTGTGAAAATTCACCAACACAACATCCAGCATTAAATGGATTGAGATTATGCAGATATTTAACCTCCAATTTTACATATAATTCCAAAAGATTAACATAGCCTTTAAGTAGAATATCAGGTAACCTCATTATGGTTTTTCAACATAAGGAATCTTGGCCATCCTCAGTCCTTCAATTTCAGTTGGCTGTCCCCGGGTGGATCAGAAAGTCCTAACTAAGCTCCCACCCAGCTGGAGCAGGGAGGGAGTGCTTTAGGGGGAATGAGACTCTTCACAAGAGCCAGTTGTCTCGGCACAGGGTATAAATAAGGCATACTGCTCCCCTATTGCCTTTCTTTTCCTCCCTGTCTGTCCTCTCTGCTTTATGGAAGACAGAGACTTACCTTAAAAGGAACTAAAATCTTTAGGGTTCAGAAGATCAGTATGGAGTACCATTCCTCAGAACCCACTTTTTCTCTCGCCACAGAGAGACAAGGATTCCATTCTAAATAATCTTGCCCATCCAATTTTGCCAGATAGTAGACTTTCCTCTTTTCTATATTACCATACCTCCATTCTGAGATCAGGGCAGAAAAAGGGGAGAGAGGGTATGAAGAGATAGATGGGAGTAGGTTGAAATTTGTTCAAATTAAGCATTCTTTATATAGATTTTTCAAAACACCAAAAGGAAGACTTAGAAACTTCAGGAGACCAAGTAGTAATTGGGAAAGTCTAATTCTCTAAGAAATCATGGACCATAAGTTGGAGCAGATCAGGTTCAATTTAAATATATTCCCCATCTTTGTTTTCAAATGTATTGGAAAGATGTTTATTTTTGAGAGAAAATGGGGATACTTGCAACTCTGAATAACAGGAGGCATGATTTATAGTAAAGACACTGAGCATGATTGAGGTTAGATGCATTGTAGAATAGCAAAGTGTGAAAGAGGTAATTGATGAGTATGTTCTAAATGAAAGCTAGGTTTTGGAACAGATGGGAATACAAACAGCAGAAAAGTCTGGGGGTGATGATAAGAAGATAAACATGAATGTATTAAGAGAAGGAGCTCTTACTATAGTTATGTCAATGACAAGATAATTAATTGGTACTTCAGAGCTTATACTTCTTTAAACCTTGCCATAGTAGTACATGGTTTATGATAAGAAAATGGAATAATTATTTTATGTAGCTTTCTTTTTGTAATTATTTCATTTTATTTGTTCTAATTAGTTGTACATGATGGTAGGATGCATTTATACATTTTGATAGATCATACATAAATACAGTGTAATCTCTCATTTTTCTGGTTATACATATTGCAGGATCATATCAGTCATGCAGTCATACATATACATGAGGTAATAATGTCTGTTTCACTCTACTGTCCTTCCTACCCCCATACCCCTTCCCCTCCCTTCACTCCCCTCTACCTAATATAAATAACTCTATTTTCCCTATCCCCTGCATTGTGAATTAGCTTCTGCATATCAGAGAAAACATTCAGCCTTTGGTTTATTCAGTTTGGCTTATTTCACTTAGCTTATTCTCTAATTCCATCCATTTACCAGTAAATGCCAGAATTTCACTCTTCTTTAAAGCTGAGTAATATTCCATCGTATATATGTACCATATTGTCTTTATCCATTTATCTGTTGAAAGGCATCTAGGCAGGTTTCTTAATCAACAAAATTATATCTATAAATAGCTACACACTCATCTAAACATACATGTATATACGTTTTTTGAGTGAGCATTTATAAGGACAAATCTTTGCTTTCTTACTCATCAATGCCTGGCCTAGATCTTATTAAATGACCAGATTATTTTTTTCCCTTAAAAATATCTACCACTTAGCCAGTACTTGCTTCTGGCATTTCTTTCCATGATAATGTTGTCTAACAAATCCCCTTCAAAAATATGCATTTCTTCTTCTCTTCATAGATTTGCAAGCTAACTTTGTCTTTACTGATCTAAGCAAGGCACAGTTATATGACTGTGTCTCAGGTTGCATGGCAGATGGGCTTACCTCCAGGCTGCAGTTTAGGTTTAGTTGAACTTCACGTATGTTCATGCTGGCAACCAGGTTTTAGAGTCAAGACATGTCCTTCTCATGACAAAGGGAGTGAGCCAAAATACCATGCAAATAAGGTTTCATCCTAGAGGAAGCCCAACCATGACTATGTTTTTGGTGCTTATTCTTAGATCTTAATAAGACTGACTTGTATTTCATCTTTACACTTTGCAATCTGAACAAAGAAGTACAGAATTTCTTCAGTCCAGGAACCAGTGAATAGACACCATACTAATTTCCAGTCTGATATGATTTTCTTTGGGTTTGGTACTGTACACTTATAAACCATGAGTCTGATGCATGGCCCTTTATTTAAGATAAAATTTTCAACAATAATGAAGAAAAGTCTTTATGTTATGGTTTGGATGTGAGGTGCCCCACAAAAGCTCATGTGTGAGACAATGCAGGAGGTTTAGAAGTCAAATGATTGGGTTATGAGAGCTTTAATCCAGTCAGTGAAATAATCCCCAGATGGGATTAACTGAGTAGTAACTAAGAGCTGATAGGGTGTTGTTGAAGGAAATGGGTCATTGAGGGCATATCTTTAGGATATATATTTTGTGAGTTGAGGTTAGTCTCTCTCTGCTTCATGGTGACCATGTCTGAAACCACTTTCCTCTACCATATTCTTCCACCATAATGTTCTGCCTTGCCTCAGGCCCCAACGAGTGAAGTTGCATTCTATGGACTAAGACATCTGAAACCATGAGCCCTAAAACAAACTTTTCCTCTTCTAATTATTCTGTCAAGTTTTTTGGTCTCAGTAACAACAACAACAACAACAAAAAAAAAAAACCTGATTAAAACAGTCCATATCTTTTATTCCACCACAAACTCTTAGCTTTAAATCATTACATCTATAAGAAAAAGGAACAATAGAAAAATTCTGATCCATGGGGCCTTGAGGCTTCAGTTATTTCCCCTTTGCAATGTGGAGAACCTTGAGATATGGAGACTATGGTTGCCTTTACTGCTCATTAAATAGGTTAATATTTTAGATTAAATGAGGAAAAAATCTCCTAAAGTACTTACTACTTTAGAAATATCAATGAATGCTTTACTCAGTGGCCTTCTGGCATGATTATGCTCACCATAACCAGATAAAGCAGATCTGTGATTCACAAAGCAGAGTATATAATTGACCTGTCTCCCCTAGGTCTAAATGCTCTAAATTCCTGCCTATTTCCTATCCTATCCACCAATCACTGTCATTTAAAATATTTTTGCTGTGTATGTATACCAAACGCTTGCTGACTTGATAATTCATTAAAAGACAAGATGGCCTCAGTTTCTGCCTATTTTCTGAAAAGACAAAAAAATTTCAGAAAATATTTAACCCCTATCCTATGCCTGCCCCTCAAAATTGATGGCAACTTGGAGAAATGGGTAAAATGTATTTAAAATACTTATTTTCAAACACTAATTCATTAGTATGGGTGCTCTACTTAGTTCAAAACCAAAAGCACAACATCTGAGTTGAATAAAATTATTAAATGGCAGTCACTTGTTAAAACATTACACTCATTTTAGCAGGTGCAGCGAAGTGGTCTTAATATATGCAAAATTTTGTTTGTTGCTATTTATTAAAATAAAATCTATCTTTACTTTGATTTTATCTTCCAAGATAAAAATTACAAGTTTTTCTTATAAGTTCTGATATTTGCATCAACAGGTATACATATAAAATTATACAAACAATATATATAATGGGAAAGAGAAAAGCAGCTCTTGTGTATTCATCTGTCTAGTCATAATCAGTCCCACCATGATCTACACATTTAATATTAGAAAGTATTAAGGGTGATTTGAAAACTAATCAAATATACTGACAACTTCATAAATTTCTTAAAAATGGGGCTTTTACAAAGGCCATGCCAGTTCCTGTAGAACATTCCTTTGTGCCATGCTTTAAGGTCGAGATGGTTCAAAGAACACTTATTGATCTAATATCAAAAATATGGAAAATGCCTTGCATGTTAGTTTTTACTGATGCTGACAAGGCATTTTGTATTAGACCTCTGTCACAGGAGAATGGTTTTTAAAAAATAATTAAAGCTGAGCATATTTATCCAAGGGAACATTATTGTCGAACTTTATTTGCATTGATAGCAATGAAACATTCGACCTTTTGAACAGTAACATTTGACTTACTATCTAAAGGTGGCTTGTGATTTCCCAAATATTGAAGGAACCATGACACATGATTAATCTTCAAACACATTCCAGCCTTAGAAGCGACTGCTCCATTTCTTCTTGAATCACAAGTGAAGCAGGTTTGTAGTAATGTGGCTTTAGTCTATTCAAGAAGCTCTATCACCCCACTTTGTTTTTGACAACTGCTCTAAAGGGGATTAGGACCAGATTAGTTAAAGGAATAAAAGATCAGAACTGAAAGTAGTAGTTACAATATTGTTTAGGCAAAATATCGAAATGCTACCAGAATTTCAAGTTGAAGGGAAAAAAATGAAGACTTTAGAGTTGAATTTTGGACCTTTACTTAGTTGGTCATGCCATTGTCTCGCTCTGTAAGCATCTTGACTGTTCTCATTTCAAGTGTTTTGGGTGTCCTTTATGTCACTGCTACTCAAACTGTGGCCTATATGTAGACTGGTCCAGTGCTAACTGGTAAACAGCAATGACCCACAGTAAGATGAATGTAAAAAGTGACAATAAATGTTTGGGTAAGCATACTCACCTGGTGTGATGGTTAATTTTATATGTAAGTTTGACTGGATTGACAATGCCAAGTTCGCTAATAAACATTATTTCTTTATGTGTATATGAGGGTATTTCTGGAAGAAAGTAGCATTAGACTGAGTAAAGATCTATTCTAATTAACGTGGGTAGGCAACATCCAATCCTTTGAGGACTCAATTAGAACCAAAAGGCAGTGGGAAGGCAAATTCTCTTTCTTCTTGAGCTAGGATACCAATCTTCCATTGCCCTCAGGTATTAGAGTTCCTGATTCTCTAAACCACAGAAGAATCTGTGCTCCTAAAGAATAAGTTTCTGTCAAAGACTTGAATATATATCTGCCAAAAACTTGAAGAAATTAATTTTCCATTAAAGTAAAATCCAGACAGACAAAGCCCTATTGTAGATGCAAACTCCAAAATTGCTCTTTATTGGGTGCTATAAGAAGGAACATTCTAGGGCTGTAGTTGTATCCCAATGTCAAAGTGTTTGTCTAGCATGTCCAAGGTCCTGGGTTCAATCCCCAGAACTGGGGGTTGCGGAGGTGGTGGACAACTTTACAAGCTCATCTCATGTTGAGATGATAGGGCAACTAGGTCTTTAGGTTCTCCAGCACCATGGGAATTCTTCATGGTACTGTTTCAGGTCATGGCAATGTTATCCTGCATAAGTTTTGGCTATAACTCAAGCCTTGCTCTCCTAAGTTGTTTCCAATACCCCGTTTGATGAAACAAATAAGAAAATATTTTTAGAGTTACTTTAGATTAGGTAGAAGGGAGTGAAGGGAGGGGAAGGGGTAGGGGTAGGAAGGATAGTAGAGTGAAATAGACATTATTACCTCATGTACATATATGACCAACATGATGTTACAATAAGTGCAATCAGAAAAATGAGGAATTATACTTCATTTATATGCAATTTATCAAAATGCATTCTACTGCCATGTATAACTAATTAGAACAAATTTTAAATTTTTTTTTAAATTTTAAAAAAAGAAAATATTTTTAATTTCCTGGTAGATATTTATCCATCTAAAAACCTGTTTTTCTTCCATTGACCTCTGATGGTCATAGCATGAGTGTGGCCTGGATTCTGACCTGCTGCCCAAGTCAAAAGCTAATATTAAGCCTACCTCCTTCAATCTCTCTTTAAAAATACTTTTCTTAGACAATATGACCTTAGTCAATATGACATATCTCTCCTCTAGTATTCTAGTTTTTCTTTAGAATTGAAAACCATGGAATTGTAATATACTGAAAAGAATTGAGATCATGTCTCCCAAGCACTTAAATTCCACAATTTGATCTCTGTTCACTCTACTGTCCCTTTGAAAATTACCACATTTGCAATTTTTAAAATTATTGAACACAATGCAGAATCTGTTGTGTGTAAGTCTCTCTCCCAAAGAAAAATAAAACACTGGAAGACAGTAATGGACAAATGCAAATTCTGTTTTTCTTCTTCCCTTAGATTATCAACCACATTGCTTTGTAAATTGAAGGTGTTAAATTTAAGTACTTGTTGAATGAGATTGCACCATTTTTACAGCTTCTCCTGTCCATTAGTTTTTGCCCTTCTCTTTTGTCAATTTCCTCAGTTTTTATATTTGGATTATAAATATATTTAATTAAATTTCACATGTTTAATATAGTTTCTTCTGTGAAGGCCTTAGTATTTTGTACATGCTAACTGTTAAATAACATTTCTTTTTTAAATCTATTTGCCCGACCTTTGCAGAGTGCTTCCTTATAGTCAACATCTAAAACAGCAGATCTTTTGTTTACATTTGCTGCATGCAGAATATAGTTGTGTTTTTCATCATCATTCATGCTTGTTCTTTCTTCAGTGTTGTTTATCTCTAGGCTCATCTTCTTAGTGAATATGAGTGTCTGTTAGATTGTTTTATCCTATGCTAAAGCATGTATCTTTTCCAATATCAATCTTGTTTTAGTTGTTTTCTGCTCACATTTGTGAATGTGTTAGCAATCCTTACATTATTTTCAGTTCACTGACATTTTGCAGTGTCTTTAAATCTAGTGCCATCTGCAACCTCTCCATAGTTGGCTTCCATACAGTGATGAACCTTTTAATAACCTCACTAAGAGTTCACCAGAAGTAGATCTCCACTCATTAATGATCAGTCTTTACTAGTTGCCAAATCAATAGCACTAATTTCAGATTAAATTCAAATGGAATTATAATTTTAATGTCTACTTTATATTAATTGAAACTCAACTATAACGGTTGTCCTATGTTGCCTTTATTGCTTGCTGATAATTTCATCCTCTATAAAGCTATCTGAAATGATGTCCACCATTTGTTCATCTCAAGATAATATTGCTTACCTGTCATCTTGATGTTTATGATTGTTCTCTAAGAACATCTGTTCCTTTTAAAAACTGCTTATGTCAGCCTCCAAAATCATTCTCTTTACCTATTATGAAGATTAGTTCCATTCACCCATTATTACTACATCTTTTAGATGTACACAGAGTTCTCTCTTTTTTCCCTACCTTTGCAAAAATCAAGTTCAATCACTGTGACATTCAAGCATCAAGTCAATTTTGGACATCATATACCCAGTCATTGTTTTGCTAATGTTCAGAATTTCCAAGTATTCCATTCTCTATTATTTAGAACTGTTTTTGCAGAATTTTAATTATAATCATACAGAGAAATCTTACTTTACCAAAGCAAAATGTAGGAAATTATCTAAGTCAGTCATTGGACTTATTAAAGTCATATGTCTCATTTTTTTCATTCCATTTACTCAATTCTTTTCTCTTTCTTGGTGTCACCTGAGGTTTTAAAATACCTTTAAACATATGAGCCAACCCTGACTCATCCTTCTTTGTAGTATTCTTTTTAAAAAAATTGTATATTACAATACCCTACCATTTAAGCAATACTAGTAAATAAGTGGAAAACAGGAGGGGTTAATATCACACACTAGATTAAGATCCAGGATTTTTGCAGCCCCAGAGGCAGTTTCAGTGCTTGCTTAGAAACCCAGTCAGCTACGCCCTGAACCTGATTTCTTATGTACACTGTCTGTAGACTTTGCCTACACCATTTAAACTGTAGTCCCACTATCATACCCCATACCTCAAGCCCATGGAGTGTCCACATATTCAACCTGAATGTTGGCTATTTTCTAGCCCTAGTTCACAAAGTACATGCCTACCAGGGCTATGGTTTCACCTCCTGAAAGACCATCCCAAACAAAGGGTAGACTTACACTAAGAAAGCTCCTCTTATGTATTATTATTGATTCCCACTCTCCATTCACCATCACATTTTCTTCTATTTGCCTTTGTACATATCCTTTCACCTCCTTACCTTCACACTCTTCATCTCTTTTAATCACTTGTTTCTTTTCTAACTCAAATGTGTTCTAATCAAGTAAAGACTAAAAAAAAAAAAAACCCTCTCCGTACCATCAAGGTATTCTGAATCTCTAGCTAGTTGCCTATTTGTTTATAGTGAAAATTGATGGAATGATTTAAGGTATTAAATATATATACATATTTACATTTTTATATAAGCTCTTCCTTGTAACTATCTACCCTCACATCCAGCATAAAAAAAAACAAGTAAAAAGAACTGAATTTGGTTAGTAGGATGAGGTCAAATGTTTCAATCATAAAAATAGGGATGAAAGTCCAAAAATAAGTATAGGGGCAAGGCAAGGAAGAGAAGCTTCCTGTAAATTTCATTGATATCAATACAGTACCAAGAAAAGCAGTACCTTCTTTATAGCAGTGAGATTTATGGAAATTCATATTTCAAAATAGACAATTTTAGTTGTTAATTATTCTGTTTATGGAAGTATTAAAATAGTGCTTTTAATAGTATCTCCCTTGTGCCATTTCAAATATGACTCTATTTACAGAAACTCTATTATATAACTTCCTTTTGGATAAAAATAAGTGTATCAAATACAACAATGTATGGATTCAAAGAAATGGGAAATTGTGAATTAAGCAAATCATTTATTACTCAGCAACTATTGGATCAGAATCTATTTGGAGAAATCCATAAAATGGAAAAAAAAAAAAAAACATTGAGTCATTGGGAAAGGGAAAATGTCTTATTCAAATTTTCAGCCTTTGTCTACTACCTAGCACAAAATAGGTAATTGCCATTAGTCTTATTCCTTAGTTCACAGAATCTGAGATGAGGTTTTAGGCATATGTGATTTATTGAGGAGTATTGCTAAAGAAAATTCTGTAAGTGGGAAAGCAGGACAGAAGAGGAGAACGAGTCAAAAATGATAGTACCTTAGGAAAACTCTCACCTTACCCTGGTAGATGGTAAGGCTCTGGATTGTAGCATGACTGCAGAGTTGTCCCATCTTCAGACAAACCAAACAGATTGAGCTTTTAAAACCTGGAATCAGTCAATCATTAATCACTTGGGAGCAAGGAAATCATAACCAGCCAGGAATTTCTGCACATCTTGGCTCCCATCCCCTGACAGAGGAAGTTACAAATCCAACCTGCTAACCATAGTTCTCAAATAGCTGAGAGACAAAGGCACCTTCTGGAAAGGAAATTTTGACTATGCCAACCACTGTGGTAAGGAATACACATTTGTTAGATGAATGAAGGGATGGAAATGACCCAATCTGACTCTAAACCAATTTCATATTTTATAGGAGGAGCAATATTTTCTACTTTTTTATGGCAATAAATTTTATTCAGCAAGCTTCATATGTCCCATCTGGCTAAAGCAGTGTTATTTTTGAACCTACATTTAAGTCATAAGTGAATATCAACAACTACCAAGCCCAAGAACACAACTAGTCAAGAAGCAGTAAAGGATGTTTGCTCTTAACATAGCTCTTACTGACAGAGTGAAAGCAAGATTCATCAACAGATTCATAGATAGCTGTATGGACTGAGACGATGAACAAAAAGAAATGCTAGCAATACACATTAAAACAAGGCCCCAAACAATGCAGAATGGCTCATAATCATTGGCAAAAAGAATAGTTAGATATAAAGGTTAAACAAGTAATACCCAAACATGGATTGATTTTTCCAAATAGACCCATTCTCCAATGAATGAAGGCACAGAAGTAGGTCATATGTCTCCAATGGAACAAGGCACAGGAGTAACAATTTTATTTTCTGATGGTGGGGAAGTTTTCAAGAATGCCCAGATTTTCAAACAGCAATGACTATGTGCATAATTCTTTACATGAACACAGGCCTACAGCCATCTCTAGCAGCAGTGTTTATGAATGCAAGTGCTAAGACTATTAAAATGTCACTAGTTCAAACACAACATTAATAACAAGGGTGTAAGTATGATAGAATCTCACTGGAAACAGTACATAAAACATTACCAACATTTTAATAAAGTGGATTTCAAATTTTAAGCTTTAATATAACCATGATCTTTTGATCCATTTTTCAACTTATTAAAAATATTCTCCATTTGCCAGTGTATTCATCATCTTTGTGTCTTTTTGACCAAAATACCTGAAAAGAACAACTTAAGAGAAAGAACTAGTGTTTTGGCTCATGATTTCAGAGTTTTCAGTCCATGGTCAGCTGTCTCCACTCCTTTGGGCCTGAGGTGAGGCAGAACATCATGGTGCAAGGGTATAGTAGAGGAAGGCTGCTTACCTTGTGTTGACCAGGAAGCAGAGAATAAAAGAAGGGAAGGGGCCAGGGAGAAGATAAGACATTCAAAGGCCTGCTCCCAATGTCATAATTCCTCCAACAAGTTCCCACCTCCCAGTAGTCCATCCAGCTATGAGATCAAAGCCTTCAAGATCTAATTATTGACTAAAAGTCCCACCTGTAAACTCTACTGCATTAAGGACCATGCTTCTAACACTTGAGCTTTGGAGGGACATTACGGATCCATCCCATAATAGCTAGTAAGTAATGAATATATTTTACTCATAATTCTGACCTTAGATTTTCTCAATGATATAGAAGTTTTGGTAATTAAACACAATTTTCAGTGTAATTCTTATTAAAAAAAAAAAAAGAGAGAGACTATAAATAGAGAATCTGAGAAAATAAAGCTGTTCTCAAGAGCATTTCAGGAGGGAAAGTTAGTTGTCAAACATTTATTTCTGTTAATGTCTCTTGTTTGTAAGTAACAGAAACCAAGTGACCTAACATAGGACAGAATAGAAAATGTATTGGGAATTTGCAGGAGCAAGTCACAGACTTAAAAGAAAAACTAAATAATATATCCTTAGTAAGTCAGAGCTCTTGATCAGATTTGTGGAGATTTTCTGTATGGCATGATGCCATTACTGAAATTCATCTCATTCTTGAGAGTCTCCATTCAAGTTTCACATTTCCAAGAGAGAGTTTTGTTAGTCATGCTTAAGACATTGTTCCCTCTGGGTCAGTGGAGCTGTCTTGAGACTAGTGACATAAAAATGGTTACCAGATTGCTGGTGTCTATGCATCTCTCCCAGTTTATATTAACTTGAATATTAGAGTTTTTCCCTTGGGTACTAAAGATTTTCAAATTCATGAGAACCTTTACAGTTATTTTTATTTATGTGCTTCTTTGGTGGCTCTTGATACCTATACCCAATTAGAACATTTTTTTAAAATGTAAAAGAAATGGATTTCACAGGCACCAAGCTTAGGTTTTATGCTAACATTTTTATGTCATATACAGGATCTTGATTATAATAAATGGAATGCCATAAAAATCTTAATGAAAAATCACAAAAGACTGTGTAACCAATCTTTATTCCATGATTTGTGGTTTTACTTTTGATAAGTTGTTTTCTTTCTTAATAAGATACCATTTTTTTCCTCATCTGCACATTGATCAATCAATCAGTTTTCAGTTGTTCAGATATTGCTGTGTAGTATCAAAATTGTCACTCAAATGTGATCCCCTGAAGGGCAGGAACACTGCCCTCCATTTGTAGAGCCCATGCTTAGTGGAGCATATTATAGGCACTGATGATATGTTAGTGGAATGGGTGAGTGAATGACTACATCTCCCCTCCCTACCTTCTTTATCAGCTTTTCATTTATGATTAACAGTATAAACTAGTGTGTACAAGCTCTGAATAAACATATAAAACCCAGGTTGTTAGGTTTTCCACCTGAGAGTAAATAATAGATGCTTCAGTGACAAAGGAGGGGTTTAAAATTAGTTAGCAATATAAATTGTAAGCTCTACCTTTGAGTTTCACTTGTGTATTTATGATATTTCAAGTATGCAATGGCTTGAGTAATTTGAAATTGACAATTTCCATTAATTTTGTTAAAGGCACACATTTGTAGATCTGTGTCTTGGGCAACAGAAAAGGGTAGATTAGTGTATCTTCATAATAAATCTGAACCCATTTACTTGCTTGGCTGGACTTGTACTTCTTGGATCATAAAATTTGTCCTCTGTAAGCCCAAAGAATAGTAATAATGATACAAACCTGAATGAACTTGCAGCCCCAAAAGCATGAAAGTGATTATGTAGAGCCTATCATAAATTTGCTGTCATGTAACTTTCATCAAAATTTGGAGACATGGATACTGCAGAGTTGGATTAATATATTCAACTTGCAGATGCTGCAAATGCCAACACTTTAGAAGTGGTTCTTGGTGTCTCATGTTGACCCTGTAATTCACCAAAACTGATTCATCAACTCCTTTGTAGCTGCCACACATGTAGATCCCTTCCCAAGTCATTCTCACTTACTTCTGAATTGGTCACCATTGTTATTGATTTTATTATAATAGCCTGTTCTAAAAATACCAAGTAAATCTTTCATTGATTACTAATGTCTGAGGCAGATATCTTCTATTGGGGTGGGGGTTTACTGGGGATTGAACTAGGGGCACTCGACCACTGAGCCACATCCCCGGCCCTAGATAATATTCTTTTGTTCCTCCCTCATTTAATACTCTTTATAACCAGAACAAAAGTGCTTCATCATTGTATTTTGTTTTACAATGTTACATATCCCATGACCAAAGGTAATAGATTGATGCAAAATACCTTCTATCTCCTTTCCTTTGCTCCCCTTCCATCTGGGCCATTTCATGCTAAGCAGCATTGCTGTTCTAAGGACACTCATTAAGAGTCTCACTTCCCTCTGAGATTGCCTTTCTAAGTCCTGATTATCTTTCCAAGACCCTGTGGATGCTGAGACTCTTCATTTTATCATGTCCCCATTGGCATTCACATACCTCATACGTGGTGCAGAACAATCTGCCTCTGCTATGGCTCAGGGAGACAAAGCATATTGGCCTGATGGCACACATTCTTTCCTATTGAGTTTAAAACCTTGAGTTGTAGTAGAAAATCAAAACACCTGTTACAGTGCATATTACTGCAAACCATCATTTGTTTGCTTTGCTATCACTCCAGTAGCTTTCCATATGCTTAAGGATGGAAGGATGAGAACCACATTTTCTTTATTTTTGCAGTCCCCTCCTGCAAACAGAAGAGCACCTCATACATAGTTTGTAATGCTCCCACTGACCAAAGGAATCATCTGCTGAAGTCCAGAGGGAGCATACCCACATGTTGGAAGTCTTAACGAGAATACCACACATTTGTTGCAGCCAAATAAAAATAGAACAAAACATTAAAATAGGAGAAAAGGGGAAGAGATGTGTTAAAAATCCAGAGACTTCTCTATGCTGCCAGTCAGGAACTGATGCCTTTTATGGAACAAAATATTGCACTCTGGGCTTGTATTCCTGATGAGATCGGCACATAATGCTGATAAGATCTGAGCAACGTTGTCGTTCTGTTTTTATTTTTTGTAAGCATTGCATTCATGTATAAATGTTTGAAAAAGAAAAAAACTACTCATTTTGAAATGTTATGTCTGTGAATAAAATATGTACATGTATTTGAGACTCGGTTTGACACTACAACAGTATATTTAAGATAAACTATTTATCTTTCGCAAACACATTTCACTGTTTTAACACATCCATTTGTTTCTGGATGAAGGCAGAGGCACGAGGGTGGGAGGAAGGAAAGGAGCAGGAAGGAGAAGGAAACAGTGAGGGAGCTTTGTGTTGTGATATTTCAGCTTTCCTCTTGATGGCAAAATTCTAACTGGAATACGGTTTTGTTATTCCGGATGTCAGTTCACAAATCATGAATTAAGCAGCTCAAGCCAAGTGGCACCTAGCAGTAAAACTGGCATTTCTCAAAATATTGGCAGATCGAGCAAGCAACTGTTGATTTTAAATGTTTAATGAGCAATATGTTACTTATTCCAGTAATATTGTCGTGTTTGCCTAACCTTTCTCAGACTGCCTCCTTCTGCTTTATTGCTGGAGAGCTTCCAGAATGGAAGGGTGAGTTGGGGAGGGGAGAGTATGGACAGTTCTCATGAGGAGTAACTACAAGAAGAAAAGATTCATTAAAATTGCTCTCCTGATCATAGGGAAGAAGCCATTTCTTCTCTGAATCATAACTCAGGCACTTATCTGGTATTATGGAATCCCAGCATGTTTTTGCTCACACATTTAGGATCGTAATGGAGTTAAGGGGAAAAAAAAACATCAAATGGAAGAGAGGCAAATAAACTTGCCAAGGGATGGAAGCACAGGACAGTCATGAGGTTCTGGTTGAGGAGGTCTTAAGAGTGAGATTGTGATGGCAGAAACCAGGGTAAAGTCACGGCACACAGTTGTGATGGGGAGTCTTGATCCAGAGGATGAACATGTGGCAGAATTTCAACAAAATCAAATCACAGAGCAAAGGGGTAAGAGAGAAATCAATAGTAACTTTATACTGTGCAGCAGAAGCCCTTGACTTCTTGGTTCCCCATACAGTTAAACACTACCAATACACACTCATTTCTCAGCAGTACTGCTTGGTAAGTCTGGATGTATCACTGGTCAGCATGTGTGAAATATCTGAAGGAAATTAAACCTCCATCAAGGTAGAGTTAATGAGCCCTATGCAAACCATGGGTATCATTTGTTGCCTAAAAAAAATCAATTAGCTTTCTTTATCAGAACAATTTCTTTTAGCAAAAGTGAATGAGGAACTTGAGGCATTACTGAGTAAGTTTGAAATCCTCTACAGGGCTAATGCAGATAATTCATGCAAAAGATCTGGAGCAGTAGGGGTGTTAAAATGGAGATAACCATATGACTGATTAGCATAAAAAATTAGCTACCGAGGCAAATCTCCTGAACAGAGCTCTCATTATATTTGGGAACAGAAAGGAATTCCTCAGTGCTCTAAGAATTAAAATGAAAGAAAAAAATCAATTACCTGTTTGTGGAAGTTAGGGAAGGATTTTGCCTTTATATAAATACACTGTCAGCCTGCAGTTGTTACAGCATTAGGGATATTGTTCTGAAGCTTCAATAGAAAAACATTGCCATGTACTTCTCATCCAGGATCACATTTTGCAAAGTTATTTTAAAATACATACATATTTGCACTCTTCCATATTTGTTTTCATAAAGAAAGAAGCTAGACTTTTCCTTAATGCAATCAAAAGACCTATTTTTGTTGTTAAGCCCCAGAACCCTGGAAATGATGCTAATAGGTTCAGAACAACAAGGACAGTCTCCAAATCTGGTAAGCTTTGCTTTTGTCTTTGGTTACAGTATTTAACTCTTGCAGTGACCCCCAACCCCCAGTGACTCTTCAGTCACAGCAACAGTAGCATGTCAAAGGAAAGTCATTTGAGTTTCATCATTAACAAGTCATCATTTATTGAGTATCTACTACATGACAGGTAGAATACACAGTGATATTTGGGATAATATTATAATTATCCTATAATCTGATGTTATAGATTTCTATTTATAGAGACATGACTACAGTACAGCAATTTTGATAACCCATCCTTTTGTGAAAATGAAGTGCAGCTACCACTTATCAAATCCCAACTCTTGTTATCTCACTCAGTTAAAGATTCGAGCATATAATTCTAGGGTTGACAATGCACCTCAGTGGTATAGTGTGACTTTTGCATGTGTGAGGCCCTGGGTTCAATCCCTAGCACCACAGACAAAAAGAAATTGAACTGGAATGATAAATTCAAATGTTAGGTTAGCTTTATTTGGCTTGCTTTCTCTGATGGAAAAGAAAAGAGACAACATCTTTTCTCAGAAGAATATATGGGAGAGGATCTCTAGAATAGTTTGTGATTAGGTCTGAAAGCAGTAGACACTTGGTGTAACCTTTCACTCAATGTGTAATTCCCAATCTATCCTTTTTGAAGTTGTCATAAAAAGAAATTAAAAAAACAATATTCTTTCACATGGTTGTTGCAAGAAGTACCTGAAGTAGAAAGACTGATTTACTCATCTTTTTTCCTGCTGTGAACAAAAGACCTGACAAGAATAATTTTAGAGGAGAAAAAAGTTATTTTGGGTTCACAGTTTCAGAGATCTAAGTCCATAGATGGCTGGCTCCATTGCTCTGGGCCTATGATGAGGCAGAATATCATGGCAGAAGGGCATGGCAGAGGAAAGCAGGCTAGGACATCATACCAGGAAGCAGAAATAGAGCTCAGCTCACAGAGAACAAAATATTTACCTCAAAGGCATGCCCCTCCACTGACCCACCTCCTTCAGCCATATACCTGCTTATACTTATCACCCACTTAATCCCCATTAAAGGATTAATATCCTGATTAGATTAAGGCTCTCGAAACCCAAACATTTCACCTCTGAGCTTTCTTGCATTGTCTCACACGTGAGTTTTCTTCATTAAACCATAACAAAGTCTTAAATTTAAAAAAAACCTATTTTATTAAATTTATCCATTTCATTTGAGGAAAACTATTTTTTTTCTTAAGAATCTACTCTGTGCTGGAAAGCCTTCTCTAAGTAACAAACTACTTATCCTTCAGATCTCAATGCAAGTGACTTTTTCTAGATGATCTTTCTTACCTCCATAATCAGATGAAATCTCTCTCTTTTATCAAATATCTTGCCTTCTTAGTACTGAGCAGTTATAAATGATACTTAATCAAATAATCACACATACATATGTTTGAGAGGGAAACTTCATGAAAGTGAAAATGGACTGGTTTATTCACCACGGAGTTCCATCAGCACCTCATGCAGTGTGTGGTGTGTAGCGGGCATTCAATAATATACTGGTTTGAATGTATGAAAACACATAAAAATCAGTGAATGAATGGGGTATAAAAATAAATAGACCTAGAGTACTGACCTTACAAATCTTAGAGTAGATGGGGAGGCCTAAATGTGTACGGATGATGACAGTTCATCCTGAATCTAGGCCACAACCACTTAAGCACACAATGCTTTGAGAGTGTAGGAAGACCTAAAAGAACTGGGGGTTGGGAATATAGGTACTTTGAACAAGAGGTTAGGAAAAGGAGACAGGAGAAAGGAAGATGCTGACAAAGACTTCATGAAGCAGATGGTATTTGGGCTGGTTCTTGAGGGTCACAAAGAAGGAACCCAGAAACACTGAGGAATATCTTTCTGGAGGATGGAGATTAAGAATGCACTGTTTGCATTCATATTTGCACTGAAATCTTAAAGTTCCAACTCGATTGCATCACACAAGTCAATGTTTTGCAATATTCAGAAGCAATATTCAAAGCTTGATCAGATTTAAATATACGATAAAAATTATGGAAAAGCTCCAAGAGGGAAAAATAAACCTATAAAATTGCAGAAGCTCAAGAGTGTAAGATATTTTTAAGTAAATGGAGACTCTGACATCCTGCAAATTGGTAGAGGTCAGCTCCTTCCGGCATGCACCTTCATGGTCTGATTCCTAAGTGGAAGGTCAAATCCTGGGATGCTCTGCAGAAAGGACAGAAGAGAAACAAGCTGGAGGCTCTCCAGCAGCCTACAACAAGAGAGCTATTAAATTTAAATATGTGCATTTACCTACATATGTATAGTACTTGGTAATTTGCATATATTTCTGCTTTTGAACTTTTTAGCAACCTTATGAGGTCAATCTTATGAAGACAGGTGTTATGTCTTTTATTTTACAGATGAGGAAAGTGAAATTTGGAGATTTTTGAATGACTTGCCCAAAGTTAATGAGTCTGTGAATTCCAGTTCCCTGAATCCAGTGCCAGTACTCCGTTATACTACCCAAGCTTGATTTGTTTTGCAAAATAAAATAGAATGACCAGAAAAAATATGATAGAAATATTAAAATAAATTCTCTGGATCTCTTTATTTATCAAAAAAATTTAAATTATAATCACCAAATATCTTGCATTTTAATATACTTCCCCTCTTCTTTCCCATATTTTGTATACTTGTGCTATCTTGAACCATAGGTCTCATTTAATTCTAATTCTTTTTGTTGTTTCTAAAATAGAGCTTCTCTTGTTATTTAAAAACCATGAACTGCAGCTGGGGTGAAGCTCAGTGTTAGAGCAAGTAATTGGCATGTATGAGGCACTAGGTTTGATTCTCCAGCACAGAACAAAAACAACAAAGTATAGACTTTGGAGCTAGGCAGAGTGGAATTCAAATCCTGATTCCACTGCTTACTAGCTTTATACGCTTAAAAGAACTAATTCAGATATCTGTGTCTCACCTACATCCATAATGAGGAATGGTTATATACAGAAAATGATGGGTGGATGGATATCATATATACCATAATGTTATTTTTCTTGAATTGAACAAAGTAATATATGTGGAATTGCTTAGCACATGCCTGGTTCACAATGAACTCTCAAATGTTTATTTAGTGAATGAATATTAATTCTCTTCTCCTGACTCACTGTGTCATCTTAGACCAAATACTTAATAACTCTGAACCTCAGTTACCTCATCTATTGGGATAAAAATATTTGTACTGCAGAGTTTTCAAGAGGTTACATAATATAATTCATGTGAGAGTTCTAACCATATAACTTTCACTGAATAAATGTTTGTGTTCCTTCTTCTTCTTTATTTTATTTTTGCACAGCATTTAAACTTTCCTATCTACCTTTCGGTTCTCAGGATCATGGTCGATCCTCTTTCCCACCTGCTAGTGCTCTCCTCTTGGTACTTAGACCTCTCCTTTCTAGACTTCCTATTCCTGTTTTCTCTGGTACTCTTTCTGTAGTTCTCTGTTTTTGATTCCTGGCTGCCTTATGTTCTGAATAACATCTACATAAGTGTTTTTATGAGTCAAAGATGCCAGAGATCTCTTTATGTAAAGAACTTTTCATCAGTAAAATGTGGGATGTCTTGCCTCTTGATTACCTCCCTTCTCCATTTGTGTGCACAAATCCATGTGCACATCACACACACACACACACACAAGCCTACGCAAGAATTATGCATCTGATCACTTCTTAACCCATTCTTTGTGTTTATATTTATCTTTGTATTTATAGTTAATTCTTTACTTAGTTTCAGAGCATCAAAAATAATTGAGTGTGTAAATCAACAGAAATCTAAGAGAGAAAAAGAATATAAAAAGGGAGATGCTGAGATCTGACAGCTAGACATGAACCATTTAACTCTCTTAGACCCAGCACTCTCTCAAGTGTACTAGCCAAGCCTATACTTGTTCTAAGCAGTTTGTAACTCTCTCTTCTTTCCCACCAGGCCCTCTGCTACATGGTGTCAAGGTGTTTCTGAGTCCATCTGGTGATCACTTTATAGCCTGAGGCAAAAGGATTGATGGTGTGTGCTCTGCTTTTCCTAGCTTGTGTAATGCAGATGCTATTCCTGCTCTGCTCACTCACATAAATGTTTAATTCTACCTAGAATCTTACAAAGCTTGAACTGTACCCCAGGAAAGTCAGGCAATAGGGCACCCTCCAGGTAAAGAAAAACAAAAAGGAACAGAAAGCTGGAGATACCTTTTTCTCTCTCTCTCTCTCTCCTCTCTCTCTCTCTCTCTCTCTCTCTCTCTCTCTCTCTCTCTCTCTCTCTCTCTCTCTCTCTCTCTCTCTCTCTCTCTCTCTCTCTCTCTCTCTCTCACAGATACACTTTGGTTTTCTTTGGCTGAAGTTGTTCTCTGTGCACCAAAACAATATAAACAAAGCTATCTTCTCTTTATACTCTGCATTTCAGCACTACTCTGCTAACTGTTTTTCCTTTGAATCTCTGCCTTTCCTGAGGCCTTCTAGGGTCTCTCAAACTTCTAGAACTTCCAATGAAAGGTTGATTTCTGAGGGCCAGAAATCAAGACAAGATGGTTGCTTTCTGATTCCCCAAAGCCATATTTTCTCAAGGCCTGCTGAATAGATTTAATCTTCATCTTGAGCTTTGACCAGGGCAAAGAGGACAACGTAAAAACAGGGGGAACTGAATCCCTGTGCATTTCAGAGTCTGAACTGTGTGGCCATTTCAGGCCGCCAGTCCCTGTGAGAATGTCGTGCATTCTATGGTCCATCAATTTTAAGAACTCCCAGCCAGCATAAAATGAGAAAGAGGTTTATTGAGAATTTGGGGTAATACTACTCTCGGAGGGAAAACATTTCAGCTATTGGAAATATAATTTCCAGTTTCTTAATTTGAAAGTTCAGTGAGTGATTCTTATGTAATTCTCTCCCATCTTGTTGGGCGTTTATGTGTGATTTTACATAGTGGCTTTTCTGGGGGGCCCTGAAACATTGCGCACCTTACAGATTTGTGATCACGGTCTCTCCAGCAGGCAAAAGAAATGCCTGGGGCCTTTTCAGTTTTTTTAGAGGAGAAACAAGTGTAAGGCTGTTAGTCTGATTCTAACTTTTACTGCATTTCTCCTGAGAATAACTCCACAGCAAGAGCAGCAATTTCTTCCCTGGAAAATCTCAGGATGCAAGATAAAATAGTTCAGTTCATACCAGGAGACAGGGCTTTTAAAGCTTTCTGTACATCATGGCTGGTTTCCTGAGGCCAGGGCAGAGGAATCCGTGAACTGGGCTGCCTGTGCGAAGCCCCAGCAGTGAACATGTACATTGGACTCACCCCTGGAGTGTTGAAGACTCCTGGGCTTGCCAGAGTCTGCTGCCTGAGTATTCCTGCAGATGGGCCTGAGAGGCTGCCTCTTTAAGGAATTCCCTGTGAGATTTTTCCTAGTTTGGGAGCCACAGTTTTAGAAGGATATTTAGGATGACTAAACGTGTAACTGAACAGATAGGTATTAAGACCGTAATTATGGGAAAATAATTGAATGGTGTCTGCATCACAGACTGTTACCTCTGAAATGCACTTTTCTTGTCATCTACTACACGCCTCGATTTTAAAAATGCCAACCACAGAAACCCAAGGAAAAACAGTTTGTCAGACTTGTATGTTAGCACCTGTCCCTCCATACCAGGGATGAGCAAACTTTTCAATAGGACAAAAGTAGTAAATATTTAATACTTTGAAGGCATATAACACCCATGGCAACGAGACTCTGCCATTGCAGCAGAAAGCAGTCACAGACAAGAAGTAAATATTTGGGCATGTGTCCCAATTAAATGTCATTTTTAAATACTGAAATTTGAATTTTATATGGATTTCATGTACAATATAATATTGCTTTTGTTGAAAAATTTTTAACCACTTAAAAAGGCAAAACTCATTCTTAGCTATGCACTGTACAAAATCAGGCAGCAGGTCAAATTTGGCCCATGTGACACAGATTGCCAACCCCTCTTCTACAGTTCTGTTGGTTCCAACTTAAATATGGAAAAGAATAAACAGCAATCTTAGGGAATAATTATATGCACAGTATAATCATATATATATATATATATATATACACACATATATGATATAATCCAAAATTTTTGTTCAGAGAAGACATCTGTGGTAAATTTCAAATCTTACATTTTACAAGCAAAAACTCTTAGAGATGAATATAGCAGAAAGAGAAGGACTAAAAGAAATTAACATTTAGTGAGTACATGACATGTCTACACACTATTCAACAGTCAAAAGCAGGGAACTAGAGCATCTAAAAGTAATGAGCGTTAACAGTAAAAGCAAATCTAAGTCATTATTGATTTTTATCAGTGTAATAACCATTTCCTAAACAGTGGCCTCCCCTTTACTCTTTAGTATTGCTTTGTTGTATTGTTCCAGTGTAGTGTTGGACATATAACAGCTATCAAATTAAATTCTTTATTTTGCTTTTTACTCAAAGGAGCTGGTACATTAAATAGAAATCTACAAAAGGAGAACCATCCTTCCTGTATCTGTGGTCTCTCTCTCTTTCTCTCTACACACACACATTCTCTCTCTCTCTCTCTCTCTCTCTCTCTCTCTCTCTCTCTCTCTCTCTCACTCTCTCTCTCACACACACACACACACACACACACACAAAGAATTCAGCCCTTTATGAAGTCTCAAGGAATATCAAATTATCTGCTGATCTTATTTGGCTTTTCACTATCAAATTTGTAGAGTTGTCAGTGGATCCATGAAACAGTCACACTCTGACCATTCCTTTAAAGTACTTGATTTTAGTTTATTCCTTGAGTTTAGTTGCATTGATTTGCCTTTCTGAAATTATTTGACTGGTTTTTAAACTATGTGTTAAGGAATACTGATGTTCCTGAAACTGGCCTTAGCTTTTAAGCCACTAAAGTGAAATACTGGTAATCTTTTCCTGATTTATATGGGGATATTTATATTACCTAGTAGGATTTTGTTGAGTGAAGGTTGTCCCATAAAATATTCTTAAATTATTTTTGGTGTCTGCACCATTTTTCTAAATTAAAACCTAACAATTCACTGAAGGATAAGCACAAAATCACATAATCAAATATTTTGCTTTCTGAATTTAGATTTGTCAATCAAACAGTTTTGGGAATCTGTGTCCTGGATTGTCATTTGGAAAATTTAGTAGTGTCTTTTCCAGAAAAGAGAGATGAAATCTGCATGATTTTGATTAAATCTGATGAAATTACTTTAGAACATTTCTTCAACCAAATATCATTTTAAATGTATATCTTAAGTTTCTTCAACCCTGAGAAAAATGTATTTGTGCTAGTTTAGGAATAATTATATACTCCTATTAACCTATACTCACCCAGGCACTTTCCTCCAATTATTCCTGAACACATTTTACCCCCACATGTTCACATGCACCACACACTCATGTACTGCTCACATCCCTTTTATCTTCCCAGTACTTCTCATCCTTACATTGCTTTATGACTTCTGACTTTGGCTACTTTGATATTGAGAAGGACAGATTTCTCAATGGATTGAGTAGGAAGAGGGGGTGGTCAAGTCCTTCATTCTTGAAATTCCATCTGTTTTGACTAATATGGATCCAACTTAGTCATGCTCCTTCCAGTGTTTACCTAGTGCCACCTTAGCCATGCAGTCACATGTGGCCAGCACCCCGATTTCCACAGCAATGGCCCATGGCTCTGTTCTGTGATAGCACACAACATATCTCTAGGTAGATACTCCCATAGATTAAGAGTTGAATGTAGAGACAAAACTTTTTCATTATCGCTAATGAAAGTACCTTGATCACCAGCCCAAGTCTGAATCTAAAACCCTTTGTTCATCTGGAATTATTTCAGGACCAGAAATACTGGTTTTAAAAATCCCTGAAACATGTTTGGTTCCCTGATTCTTAAAAGAGGACTAAAACTCATCACTCCATTGTCAGGAGTGACAACTCCAGACTTTAGGGAATCTGAAGCTTTTCTATAGCCAGCCACCTTTGCAGTCATATGCTTTTGTCTACTCACTTATTCTCAGATTTGTGGAGTGCCTGGTGACCACCTCTCAGAATGATCACAGCATTTCCTATAAAAATGCAGCCTTTTATAGTGAATATGTTTCAAGATCCACCAGCCTAAACAAACTGTGTGCCCATCCTGAGCACCAGCAAGGCTGATTTCTTTCCTTTTTGGGTGGGGGGTGGTGTGTGGGGTGTGACTCTACTTTAGGCTATTGCAATCCTGGTAGCTTTTCCTTCTTGTTTTTATTTTTCCCCATGGCGTGATTTGCTTGGCTTCTGTGATCTCCCTATGCCCCACTCTATTACCTTCTTGTTTGCTTCAGGACATTCTCCCTCATGCTGTCCTTCCTTCACATCTTCCCTGTGGTCTGTCTCCTCTGCCCCTCAACACATCAGGTCAGGCAGTGTGGCCAAGGAACACTTCTAAGTTTGCCTGTTTGTGAAATCACATGCCAAAAAGAAATGATTTGAGAGTTTTAACTTCATTCACCTTGAAATTGAAAGTTTTTTAGGCAACCAGGAAACTAAAACTGCTTTAGCAGTTAAGATGTTGATATAATTAGATTTGGCCTTCCAGAAACCAACATTATTTTAAATTAGTACACAAGGAAGGAAAAAATGAGGAGTTTTGAAAACCTAGCAATTTATGGAACATATTTTCAAGACCTCCTGCTTAGAACTTTCCCAATTATTATCTGAAAAAGTGGGTCATTATTGTCCTCATCAAGAATTGGATCAGCAAGTTTAGAAGTCCACTTAGCTTTACCCCAAATGCACCCAAAGACTTATAGTTTGCCTTGTACTCAGTCCAGGATTAGGGTGTGTGTGTGTGTGTGTGTGTGTGTGCTTTATAAATATAATATATGTAAGATTTTATAAATTATAATGACTTTTTATCCATACCTGCATTTTTAATGTCACATCAAGACTCACATATTAGTAAGAATGATTTTCTGTCACAGTATTTGTTCATATGGATTTACTCACTTCCTATTGCCCCAGACATTCAGATAAATTAAGTCAGAGCTGTGCAAAACATGACATTTGAAATTGTCACCTCTGCCTTCCCCTCACAGTGTCCTCTTCTTCCATTCTAATCTGCCAGGTTTCCAAGAACCAATTCCCACAACTACCCATTCTGATTGCCTGCAAGCTGAGAAATCCCTTAGGTTTTAATCAAAAATTAAGACATTAGCTGATAAAAGGTAGAACCACTTGCATTAATATTTGCATTGTAAAAGGAGTCTTAATGGAAAAATAATTAAGCTTTAAAGACTGATATCTTTAAGGCAATTTATCCTGCCTGGCAATCTGTCAAATCTCCCCACACAAAGCCTCTGCTTTGCATCACCTTCTCTACCCACACTTCAGGTTGCCACATATACTCTCAATGTAATTCTACAACAACACAACAAAAATATGTGATGGGACATCTATGAATCCTACATGAGATGATCTGAAGAAATTTTAAATCACTCATTTTTTTATACATCAATTTACTCTTAGAGAATCTTCCAGCTCTTTAAGGTCAGCCACCATCCACCTGTTATCCTCCAACTTCTCTAACAGTTTATCTACCCATTAAAGTTGCTCTGTAACAAAATCCACCTGTAATGGAGCAACGAAAGGTCATGTGCACTTCTGTGGACAACTTTGCAAGTAAATAACCTATTCTCAATAATTTTTATAATATGAAAATCTAGTGATCATACTGGGCAACACAGAGCAAATCATAGGATGGGGAGGAAAGTAAAGGACAGCTAACAATTGGGAGTTCAGACTCAGGCTTTGTTTGGAGTTCTAAGCAGGCGAGAACATAGTCCACACAGGATTTTGTCAGGAACTTAGTGTCTAGAATTGGTAGGTATGATGGAGGTCAATCACAGAAACAGAACTGAGTCTTTGAAAATATAGTATAATGGATTAAAACATTATACTATTCCACCTCCTTCCCTCTCTTTATTTTTCTGTACTGGAAATTGAATCCAAGGATACTTTACCACTGAGCCACATCCCCAGCCATTTTTATTTTATGGTTTTTTTTTTTTTATTCTGAGATGGGTCTTGCTAATTTGCTTAGACTGTCTTTCAATCTGTGATCCTCCTTCCTCATCCACCTGAGTCACTGGGATTACAGGCATGCAAGCCTGGCTAAAACATTAGACCATGTACTATCTATATGATGTTAGAAAGTTCCTTAACTTCACTAAACTTCATTTGCTTCATTTGTAAAGAAAGAGAATGTAAACTTACACAGATGAATGAACTAGCATAGGTAAGTAGCCATGTGATACAAAGTATCACAACAAATAGAGCCTGAATTGTCAACTCAGGAATGGAAATCTAGTTCAATACAGAACACACATTCCCCTCAATATATTTCAACTTTCTTCCTTTAATCTCCCCTAATCCCAGGCCAAGTTGACTCCTGCAAGCTGGAGTGAATTGAACTCCTTTGATAGAAGAAAAGGGATGTTCATATGGATGTCAGACTACTAAGTTCATATAAATGGATACCAAATGTAGGAATTCCTGAGCATCACCTTAGGGACTTTATGAACATGGATTCCTAGATCTTAACCCTAGGTATTCTGATTCAGCAAGTCTATGAAGGACCCAGTTAGTGATTTGCATGGACAGCAGCTCCCATTGTGATTCCTGTGTAGATGATTTATGGATCACACTTTAAGAAACACTAGAAAAGATGCTGACAGGATCCTAACATGAGTTAATCACTACATATGGGCAGTATATTTGCATAATTTTTCTTAAGTGAAAGCAAAAGGGAAAATACATTGATTACATAGCTATATATTTGAAACAAAAAAAAAAAAAGAAAAATTTTTTTAATCCTGGAAAATATCTGGTGTAAAGAGTCCTTTAATAAAGGATATTGATCAATATGCTAGACAACATATTTGACTGAAGTTTATGAAATGCATAGAAAACATGTTCAAAAGGGTAATGTTTTTAATAGTCTTTATAGAAAAGCTGTGGTCTCACTTCAGTGAAGCCATTTCTAGGAAGTGCTGAAATAATTATGGTCCAAATGGCTTGCATTCTAAATACGTGATCCTTGGATGGAATCCAGAGACTCTTAAATAAATGGATAGTCATATGCGAGTAGATATGCCTTGCAATTATCAAGTATCTTAAACAAGCATTTGACAGGTCCTGGGTTGAAATCCATTAGCGACTGAATCTCTGGACAGTTGTGCTATGTGGTTGCAGTAAAGGCCTACGTGACAGAATGGGAGGCGGGGGGTGAAACCTCCCAAGCACACTGGCCAGCTACTCAGAGTAAGATGAAATGGCCCCAGCACAGAGCTGAGAAGTTACACAACCTTTCTCTCTGGTATAAATAAATGATTGAGTACATTTAAGTGCTTCATTGAGATCCAAAAAGTTCTGCTCCACGTAACAAGGAAAAAATAAGTACTGAATCTGATATTTTCACATGACAGGCATTAGTTATCACCTACTCTCTCTACCCTAAAAGTTCTCCATATAGACTCTATTAATTATATACATTTGAGCACGGAGGACTTAGCTCAGTGATAGAGCACTTGCCTAGCATGCGCGAGGCCCTGGGTTCAATCCCCAGGGCTGAAAAACGATGTATATATATGCATTTGAGAGAATGATTTTATGATTTATGCCTGTTAGCAACTCCTACTGAGGGGAGAAGTACTAAGCCACTAGGAAACTAAAATTTCCCAGTGAGACAGAAAGATAAGCTGACTTTTCTTGGTCTGAAGGAATGTAGAAAAAGAAATGAACTAGAACAAAGGATGAATTATTTATTTCTATCTGCACTGCAGACCTCTCTCCATTTCTTTTAAGACTCATAGTTCATATCATTTAGGAAACTTGGTTTGGGATCATTCCCAAATTTTCATCTATAAAGGGACCTGACAATAGCAGGGCACTGTGGTTTTTTGGTAATGGTGCTACATCAAGTTTTACAGCCTATTAGTCAGGGATAAAACATGGAAAGAAGGGTCCAGACTGGTAGGAAAGGTGATGGTAACAACCAGATGAGGGTCGAGTTCATGGTTTAGCCCAACTTCAGTTCTTGCTGGGGACAGAGTGCAATCTGACTGCCAGTGGCAAAGACGGAAGAGCTATCAGGCAAACTGATGCCACAGCGGGAAGAATAGGTAGGGAAAAATGGACCTACAGTGTTATTAACAGTCTTACTTTGGGGTTATAGGATTAGTAAGTAGTTAGGGAATTACCTCTCATATTATGTTACCTTACCCTGCTTGAATTTTTGACACAGATCATGTATTACCTTTAGAATAAGAGAGTTTAAAAAAGTGGAATTGTATTCAATAATTTCAGTATAGGAGGAAGATCTACCTACAGGTACTGCCACCTCTGAGATCCAGACCTCTGTCAACAGTGGAGAAAGGGCCTCTAACCATTGGCCAGATCCAGTCCTCCTGCTTGGACTGGGCCTGCAGTTTCCATTCTTGAAAACCACAAGGGGGCAGCAAAGGCGGTAGATTGGATGGAGCACAATGCCCATGTGCAATCACTGGAACCCCTAAATGGCCACTTAATTAGAAAATTTTCCTAATTTTATAAAATATCAACTTGCTTGCCGCTATTCTTCATGTCATTTGGAATTGCTGTCTTATTTCCCTTGATTTGTCTTTCTTATGCCAGCAGTAGAAAAATCTCAAAGATTTTTTTTTTTTTCTTTTTTTTTTTATTGTGAGAAACTTGCCCTTAGGACACAGCTACTGGGGCAGGTAGATCTTCCTCCTATACTGAAATTATTGAATACAATTCCACTTTTTTAAACTCTCTTATTCTAAAGGTAATACATGATCTGTGTCAAAAATTCAAGCAGGGTAAGGTAACATAATATGAGAGGTAATTCCCTAACTACTCACTGATCCTATAACCCCAAAGTAAGACTGTTAATAACATTGTAGAGACATCATACATATACAACTAAATGTATTAAAAATCATATATATTATATATATAGATTGATATAGATGCATCATTGTGTGCATATAACTTTTCTAACACAAAGAACATACTGTATATAGTATTCCAGACTATACATAGCATTCCATATTTTTATGACTGGATGACATTACATTATATGAATTAAATTTTCTTATGTGAATTAACTTATATAAACAGCATGACACATAGGAAGTACTTAATAAGTACTATGTATAACAATACTAAATTTTTTCAGAAAATTCTTTCCTTCCTTTGCTTTATGATTTTTCAACTCCATCGCCTCTCTGGAAAATAAAAAAATTAGTTTCACTATCTAAAATTTTCATTTGGTAGCGGTCATACTGTACTTACTCTGTTCTATTTCTTCCACACAACTTTATGTTTGTGCAGTTTTCATGCTGCCACTTATAATTGTTATTTATTCATTTTCTTTGATGTATAATATCTCACTGTGTGAAAGTACAATTTATTAGCTCTAATCATAATATGGGTGCTTCCTGTGTTGCAGTGAATATCACTGCACACAGTAATGAAATTGCTATATAATATGTATATTACAGATTTAGTAGATATTGCCAAACCATTTCCCAAAATGGCAAATCATCCTATTGGCTTCAAAAATTCAACTTTTTAAGGCATTTGTCCCATATATACCATATGTATTTTTTGTCTTGTTATTTATATATTAATTTTGTGGGCAAGAGTTTTGTGCTATGGAGAAATTTTTTTACTTTTTATACAGTCACAATGATGTCTCTTTTTTTATGATTTATTCATGGGTTGTTTAGAAAAGTGTTCTTTTCTTTAATATTATCAAACTCTTATGATTTGTATATGAGGTATCCCCCAAAGCTACTATTAATGCAGGAATATTCAGAGGTGAAATGATTGTATTGTAAGAACTGTAGTGTAAGCAGTCCATCCTATTTTGAATGAACTGACTAGGTGGTAACTATAATCAGTTGGGATGTGGCTGCAGGAGATGGGTCACTTGGAGTGTGCCCTGGAACGGTGCATCTTCCCTGCATCCACCCCTCTTCCTGAACTAGACATGAACTGAGTAACTTTCCTCCAATGGGCACTTCTACCATATCCAAGTTGGTCATCTATGGACTGAGATCCTGAAAACCATGAACTCCAAACAAACATTTCCTCCTCAAAATTGTTCTTTTCATGTATTTCAGTTATAGCAAAGCTAAAACTGGCTAAAATATTATTGCTTTGACTTTTAGTATTTATGGCTTAATATTTAATTTCATAACCTTTGATTCATCTGAATATGTTTTGGTGAATGACATGAGGTTATTATTTTTTTTTCAAAAACAATGTTCCAACATCATTCCAGCTTCAATAAGAGAAAAACACAATCCAATAGGTAGCTAGTTACAATACATACAATTATGGTTTTTCTGACTATGACTAATATCAGTTAAATTATAATAAAATGGACCATATTGACTAGAAATAAGAAAAGACAGCATCATAATAAACCTAACATAAAATTACACAGTGGAAAAAAATCACTCGTGGATAAATAAGATGTGAATGTGATTGATTATTCCTGGAGAGAAAGATCAAGATGGCAAAAATATATCCCTCTAACTTATCTATGAATCCAAAATAAACACAATCAAAAATAACAAATACTTATATTTGCTTTGTAAAAGAATTCTAAGATTCATAGGAAATAAATATGTGGAACAAATCAGAAAGTTTCTGAAAAATAACTATTCATATCAGTAGTTAAAATGTATTATAAAGCTATGATAATTAAAATAGTAACATACTGACCCAGAAGCTGATAAAAAGAATTTAAAAAAACAAAGCATGGCCAGAGTCAAGAAAAAAATCAAGTTTTAAATAAGATAAACATTTAAAATGACTGAGAAAAATATGATTAATAGCCTTAAAACTAGCAGACAAAATTCAAATATTGTTCCCAAAGCCTTCAGTCAGTTTCCTTTATTTCCACATGAAATTAAGTCAAAGTCTTCCAGAGCTGTCTGATGATGTTTATCCCTGATGAGAATGTAAGTTCCCTGAAAGTGAGGAGCCACACCTTTCTTCTCCTTCCTGTTTCTTGCACTTCCTGGCTGGACTGCTGGCTGGTACATGGCTGTAGTAGATACTTGCCAAATGACTACTTATAATTTACTAGGAAACTGTGCTTTACTATGCAGACCACAATCAACTTCCATATACATTTTAATGTATTCAGGTCTTTTTCTCCTAAAAGTTAATATTTTATTCAACATTCAGAGATATCCCCTCTCCATCCCCTTCACTTGCTCCATGGCTAATTTTTCTTTTTGCCTATAGTTATCGTCTCCTGATTTTAAAGACCTGGAAAAAATAAATTAATGGGTAAAGAAATGAAGCATGGGAGGGGGGCAAGTCGCTTTATACCTCGTTTGTGTGCCATTGTTTAGAAGGAGTCTCTATTTGAATGTCCTTTAAACATTCAAATTCAACAGATACGAAAATCTCAATTTATCCCTCTCACCCCTACCTCATTAAAATACCATCCAGGGGCATTAAAATATCACCCAACACCACTTTAATTAGTGAGGAGTTGGTGCAAGCAGCCCCTTCCCTCCACTCATCAGACTAAGACAGTCTTGTGAACTTCCTCCATTTCAACCATTTAAACCTCTGTGGTGGCCTTTTCTTCTCCCTTTGTTTTTATTTAAAAAGAAGTAGAGGAAACATCCTCATGCAGCGCTTTTTAAATGAAGTGACTTGTCAAGTCAGAGACTGTAGCAGTAATCTGAAAGGCAGTAAATTTAGCGACCCTCACTTGCACTGACAGCCTGTCGAGCTCTTGAAACATAAATAGCAGTGGAGACAAATCGCTGCTGTTTTCCTATTAAGCTTTGGCCCACTGGCCTCATAGCCTTTCAGGAGCGCGTGAGCCCAACCTGGGAGAGCAGCTGCTTTTAAGAGCAGGCGGGAGCTCTCTGGTTGGCTCCTGCTCCGCCTGGAGGTGTGCTCCTGACACTGCAGTTGGGCCCCACCCCACTGTGATCCATCAGCTTCACAGAAAGTCTAGAAATCCTGGGCCTGAACTGAGGGCCAGATCTGGTAAGCAGAGGCCTGTGATCCAAAGTGAACATCAAGAAGGCAATTTCTAGCTCATGCATTTTGGACTCAAATCAAGAAGCCAGTTGCCAGACCCCTTATTACTGTTGTGTTGACCCTGATTGACCACCAAAGGCCCCCACCTTATGTTAAATAGAAACATGTTAAGAACATCCCTTTAGTTCCTGCTTAAACCATTTTTTTCCTGCTCTGCTCCCAACCCTCACCCTTATGTTTCTCTTCATTACTTATGTATTGACTTTAAGCAAGAGCAGTTCTCTAAATTGGATCAAACAGCTCATTCAGCACAGCCTACCTGAAGAAGTGGAACTGGGATTTTGGGGTGAGCCCAAATGAGGTCACGACAACATTAGGACCGGTAAAGAAAGAATGGAGGACCAGGTGGGGTTATCATCTTCTGCTTTGTTTTAATTACATTTCAGAGGCCTCTCTGGCAGCCACAAAACCCTGCCTAGCAATCCTTCCACAGTGCAATTGCCCTGCTGAGTTTAACACACTCGCTTACAAAAATGCCAATTGATTTATGTGACTCTCGAAAACAGCAACCGCTGCTCTCATTTCTCTTGATATTTAATCCTCAGCCATGGCAAAATCACTAATGACAAGTCAGGTATTACCCCCGCAGCTCTGATGACAATGGCGAAAGATCTTGGTTGTTGCTGCCTCTGTCCAGCAATTCAAATTTTTCCCTACCTCCCCTATTAAGAAGCAGGCTGGAAAACAACCAACAACTGCAGGAATCCTTATTTCTGTCTTATTCCCTCAAAACTCTTTTTAAGTATTTTTGGTATATATTATTTTCCTCTTTTTAAGTTTGACCTCTTTTGCATCTTCTACCCCATGCCCTTTGGGTAGTAAAAGTGAAATAGGACAGTGCGTGCGTGCTTTATGACATAGTGATTCTATTAGTCCATTTTCCACTGCTACAAAAAATACCTGAGGCTAGCTTATATATAAAGAAAAGAGGTTTACTTTAGCTCATAGTTGTGGAGGTTGGAAGTCCAAACAGTATTGCAGTCACTCTGCTAAGGGTCCCCTGGTTACATCAGATCATGGTAGATGGCATCATGGTAGGCGCATGTGAAAAAGGGAGGGGTCACAGGGCAAGAGAAGGAGAGAGCGGGAGGGGCCAGGCTCACTCTCTCATAACAACCTTCCATCCAGAACTAATATGAGAATTAATCTGCATCCCTCATAAATACATAAATACTGTCCTCTTCTAAGAACAGTGCCCGTAATGACCCAATCACTTCCCATGAGGCTGCACCTCTTAAAGGTTCCACATTACCTTCCCTAAGGTCACCACTTTGGAAACCAAATTTCCAACACATGAGTCCTTGGGGGACATGCTCAAATCATATCCAACACGTGACAATGCTACATCAGATGAAAGTTAGGAAGCTCCTACTGTGGTGGTTTGAATTACCGTTGGTGTGCAGGAAACACATTCAAATCCAGATTCAACATGAACCTCTTATCAACCCTGTATTTCCAAGTGCCTATGGAAGGTACTTGACAGAATATCCCCAGAACACCTGAAACAAATATGTCAAGAATGACAGTCATTAATTTACTCCAAATTAAGCACTTCTACTTAATTTCCCAAGTGGTACCAACTGCATTTGCACCAGGAGGTCACTAGCTCCCAACCAACACACTACATTTTTTAAATATATTTCTTCATTCTTGAGAATGTCAGCATTTTTGTGCAATAGTGGGTTTATATTGCTAATGGAGGAGCTCCTAAAAAAATGAGTGGAGACTAAATTTTTAAATACCAATTTTTTCTCATTTATTGCTTTATTTGATTCTCTCAATAAGGAAGTTCAATGAAGTGGGCAAACCACAAAAAAGATGAAGTCTCTCTTATACCTTTATCTGTAACTGAGTTTCATTGCTTTGGAAATTCCCCAAGGGCCCCATTCCCAGCCTCCCAGTATATTCTTTAGAAAGTAATAGAACAGATGCAAAGAAGTAAGAATTCAGCAAAGTCTAGCATTTCCCAGCAATTCAATGATAAAAGAAAGCATGCCTAGTTAGGAATATGGGCTCCAAATATCCACAGACCTGGTTTAAAACCTCAACTCTCCTTGACTATTATTATAAACTCAGGAAAGTTCCTTGTCCACTCCAGATATGTGTTTCCTTGTGTTCCACATCTGTAAGCAAACCCCATAGTATCATGAATTAAATAAGATAATATATCTTGAGTGTTATTACTCAGTGTATTAGTACAGTTCTTGGAGAGTGTTTATTAAGTGATAGCTCATTCAACACTCATTCTACACCGTTTCTGGAACTTCCAGTAGTTTCTAACATTGTCCTGCACTCTGGTGGTAAGTGATGGGCAAAACCAGATGAGGTCCTTTCAGTGGTAAAGTCTTACAGTATAACCATAGCTATTCTTAGTGCAATTTCCCTCAAAGAACTAAACAAGGGGATCTAAACTTCAAGCATAGAATTTAGAAGGCCAGAACAATTTATAATCAGTAATAACAAGTATATAGTCAAGGTTTAGATTGGTAAAGAATACCATGACCCAGGACAAAAATGATGTGCAGGTGGCAGTCTCAGATCAGATGCTGAACTCAAACTGTCAGCTAGAAAAAAAAAAAAAAAAAAAAAAAGTATGTGAAGCAAAATTTCAAATCATAATGAATTGGATCTTTCAAGATGCCAGGAAAAAATAATGCCAGAGTGTTCTTCATTTTGCCCATACACATTCATTGAACCAAAGCCAGTTATGAATTTGCCTGACATTGTGCTTGTCACTGGTTTTTAGGTACTATAACTATACCCTTGCAGACTGCAGAAGGCATGGACCAATATACCAAATCCACACCCTGCTGTATCTTACTGTTTACACAGGGAATATTACTATATCTCAGTGACTTACCCCTTGCATCTCAAATATCTTAATAGTCAAATGCCTCTTTCTTAGGGAACTCTTCCTCCTTTCTTTTCCTTTCCTCAGGCTTAAAATCTTCCTCATTGCATCACCTCTGTGGTTTTTTTTTTTTTTTTTTTTTTTTTTTTTTTTTTTTCCTTTACTCCCTTCAATGCATTGCTCTTCCATATTCTTCTATGATTGTTGCTCTGGCAACTGTGACTGCTCCCTCCCCACCTTCTTTTCTTCAGGATCACTTACCACTCCTCACTCCTCCCTTTCAGTGATGAAAAGTGGGGATGAGAAGTGGTTTCCACCTTTGGACAGCAACATTGTCAAACACTAAGGCTGTCTCAGGTGAAATATGCAACTGAGAAACAAATCTTCAAAGGATCTGGAGGGAGACATGGCTGGAGATACAAACAGAACTCTATCACAGCCGTGCTTTCTGGAGTCTTTCTGTTCTTTCTCTCTTCCTTTTCTTAGGATTTGTGAATAGACCATGCTATGCAGAAAAGTAAGCAAGGAACAAAACCAGAAATAGGTGAACATGTCCTTAGGAAGAAAAGAAAGAAAAGTAAACATAAAACATATTGCAAGAACAGACACTTGTTACAGCATTTGAAATTCACCTAGGAAACTTCAAATGGCATCATTGATTTTGTGATCCTGCTTTTCTTTTATTGTTATAGGTAGAAGTTCATAGCTTGCTTGTGCTTACTTTCTTTGCTCTCATCTCCAAACCCAGAGTCATACAACACACACATACCTATACACATACCCTGCAGGATGAATTCCAGTTCTTGCTTTTCTTTAAACTACATGTGTTTGTGTTGATAGCTAATGTGTTTACAGCCACTTACTTACATGTAAATATTCTAATTGAGTTAGGGGGATGTCAGTGCCATTCCAAACACATCTTTGCTTTGGAAAAACATTGATGTACTGAGAAGTTATAAGTCTCATCTCAAAATAGTAAAAAAAAAATTGTTTCCTAATGTCCTTAGAATTCTACATTTATAACTGAAATACTCAAATTTAGCAAGTTCCCTAAATGGTATTTCTTACATCTCAAATAAAGGGAAAGAAAGACAGATATCATAACTATTATTAGGGTAATTGATTTTTTAAGAAATCTTTTTGATGCAAATAAAAGACAAGTTTTCATATCCTGGGAAAATTTCAAGAATAGTGTTCTGTTTAGTGAGCAAATATAGTAGGTTGATTGAATCTGCATGATGTTTCCTAAAAGTTCAGAGCAGAAGCTTATACATAAATAAGTAGCTCTGTGTGGGACAGAAGAAAGAGAGAGAAAAGAGGGAGAAAGTGGGAAGGGACAAGGAAAAGAGAGGAGGAGAAAAGGAAAGGGAAGAGAAAGAAAACACCAAGGAAATTAATTTAATTCCAATGAATGCTTGCTTAGGAACGCCTGGTTTGACCGTGGATTCTCAATAAATGAACATTTGAGTGCAAACTACAGATTTCATCAAAATGTCTTCCTCTGAAGGCATTGTACTCAAAGCAGCACCTGCAGACTTTAATTGGAGTTACCCTGGCTGACTTTCCTTCACATTGGGGGAACAACAAAGAGAACACTTTTCTCGTGTCATGAGCTCTAGGCTCTTCTTTCTGACTTATAAAGAAATATTAAAAGAACAATATGTACAAACTTGAGTAAATGGTGTCTAAGAAGGGATATGCTAATTATGCACAAGAGTTTGAAAGGTACAGACACTGAGGAGGAGGAGAAGTTATTCAGCACGGTAGCTGAATATTGCCAGGAGACACCAAAGCACATTAAGCGAAGGGAGATTTAAACTAAACACTAGATCCCAGAATAAATATAACATTCGGCTACATGAGCAAGCTGTGGAAACTGGTTGAGATGTTTAAAATGCCAAAATATTGAAATTTGCATTTCAAGTAAATATTTATACAAGGTCAGGAAATAATAGGAATCGGAAGGACCTGAGCTGTAGTCAGGGGCAAATCTTCAGAGAACTTCAACAACAGATTATGCGTTTCTGGTCTGAGGATCTTAAGTTCAGAGAGTCCAGGAAATTGTGGCTAGACCCTAGCCAAACTGACTTGAAAGAACTGGAGAACAGGTACACCCATGACACAAGCATACGGGGCAAAAGGGGAAAAGGAGAATCTGAGTGCATTTTAGAATTTTCTGTCTCAAAGTTAATGTGATCTATTCTATGCCTTAAAACAAGAACTACCATTGTAAAAGGAAAGGACCCGCACATCATAAGACCTGTGTTTGTGGGTGCCTCCACTGGTTTCTGAAACAGTGACTCCATGTGGCAGTCACGTCGTCGGGACATGGCTAATGAACTTCTGTCCCTAACAGCAGAGTTCTCCACACACCCTTTCTTCCCAACAAAGTGGTGCTCTATTAGAACCATTTATTTATTTATTTATTTATTTATTTATTTATTTTTTATTTTATTGTAAACACATGGGATACATGTTGTTTCTCTGTTTGTACATGGTGTAAAGGCATACCATTTGTGTAATCATAAATTTACATAGAGTAATGTTGTTTGATTCATTCTGTTATTTTTTCCCTTCCCCCCACTCCTCCCACCCCCCTTTTCCCTCTATACAGTGCTTCCTTCCTCCATACTTGCCCCCCTCCCTAACCCTAACTCTAACCCTAACCCTAACCCTTCCCTCCCCCCATTATGTGTCATCATCCACTTATTAGCGAGATCATTCGTCCTTTGGCTTTTTGAGATTGGCTTATCTCACTTAGCATGATATTCTCCAATTTCATCCATTTGCCTGCAAATGCCATAATTTTATCATTCTTTATGGCAGAGTAATATTCCATTGTATATATACATGCCACAGTTTCTTTATCCATTCATCACTGAAGGGCATCTAGGTTGGTTCCACAGTCTGGCTATTGTGAATTGAGCAGCTATGAACATGATGTGGCTGTATCTCTGTAGTATGCTGATTTAAGTCCTTTGGGTATAGGCCAAGGAGTGGGATAGCTGGGTCAAATGGAGGGTCCATTCCAAGTTTTCTAAGGAATCTCCACACTGCTTTCCAGAGTGGCTGCACAATTTTGCAGCCCACCAGCAAGTATGAGTATACCTTTCTCCCCACATCCTCGCCAACAACCTGTTGTGGCTCGTATTCTTGATAATCACCATTCTAATTGGGGTGAGATGGAATCTTTAGGGTGGTTTTGATTTGCATTCTCTTATTACTAGAGATGTTGAACATTTTTTCCATATGTTTGTGATTGCTTATAGATCTTCTTCTGTGAAGTGTCTATTCATTTCCTTAGCCTATTTGTCAACTGGATTATTGAATTCTTGGAGTAGAGTTTTTTGAATTCTTATAGATTCTGGAGTTAGTGCTCTATCTGAAGTATGATTGCAAAGAGAGTCTCCCACTCTGTATGGCTTTCTTCGCATTGCTGTAGTTTCCTTTGCTGAGAGAAAGCTTTTAGTTTGAATCTATCCCAGTGGTGATTCTAGCTTTTATTTCTTGCTCGCTATGGGAGTCCTGTTAAGGAAGTCTGGTCCTAAGCCGACATGTTTGAAGATCTGGACCTACTTTTCTTCTATAATCTGCAGGGTCTCTGGTCTGATTCAAGGTCCTTATCCATTTTGAGTTTAGTTTCATGCATGGTGAGAGATAGGGTTTAGTTTCATTCTGGTGCATATGGATTTCCAATTCTCCCAGCACCATTGTTGCAGAGGCTATCTTTTCTCCATTGCATATTTTGTGCCCCTTTGTCTAGTATGAGAAAATTGTATTTATTTTGGGTTTGTGTCCGTGTCCTCTATTCTGTACCATTGATCTACCTTTCTATTTTGGTACCAATACCATGCCGTTTTTGTTACTATTGCTTTGGTCGTACAGTGGAGATTCTGGTATTGCAATACCCCCTGTTTCACTCTCCTGCGAAGGATTGCTTTAGCTATTCTGGTTTTCTTATTCTTCCAGATGAATTGCATAATTGCTTGCTCTATTTCTGTAAGGTACGTAATTGGGATTTTAATTGGAATTGCATGAATTTGTATAGCACTTTAGGTAGTATGACCATTTTGACAATATTAAATTCTTCCTATCCAAGAACAGGAAGATCTTTCCATTCGTCTAGGTGTCTTTAATTTCTTTCTTTAGTGTTCTATAGTTCTCATTGTAGAGGTCTTTCACCCTCTTTTGTGAGATTGATTCCCAAGTATTTATTTTTTTCGAGGCTATTGTGAATGGGGTAGTTTTCCTAATTTCTCTTTCTGAAGATTCATCACTTATGTATAAAATGCATTGGATTTATGAGCATTGATCTTGTAACCTGCTACTTTACTGAATTCACTTATGAGTTCTAAGAGTTTTCTGGTGGAATTTCCTGGTTCCTCTAAATATATAATCATGTCATCAGCGAACAGGGATAGTTTGAGTTCTTTTCCAATTCGTATCACTTTAATTTCTTTGGTTTGTCTAATTGCTCTGGCTAGAGTCTCAAGAATGATGTTAAATAGAAGTGGTGAAAGAGGGCATCCCTGCCTTGTTCCAGTTTTAGGGGAGTGCTTTCAGTTTTTCACCGTTTAGAATGATATTAGCCATGGGCTTCGCATAAATGGCCTTACAATGTTAAGGAATGTTCCCACTATCCCTATTTTTTCTACTGTTTTGAGCATGAAGGGGTGCTGTATTTTATCAAATGCTTTTTCTGCATCTATTGAAATAATCATGTGATTCTTGACTTTAAGCCTATTGATATGAACCATTTAAAGGGAAAGGGTTTTTATGACAGCATCTCTCCCAGAAATGCTGACCACCTTGGGTTATCTAGCTCCATTCTCTTAAGCCGTGTGAAGTGTTGGATCTGATGAGTTCTGTTATGTTTCTTAATTTAATTCATTAAGGTTGCCAAACCAAAATTACTATACACCTTCAAATAAGGTTTACAGATATGGAATCATCTTTACATCTTCTCATTATAATCTAGCACCACTCTCAAAATCAAAAGTTCTATTCCAACCTCTGTACTCCAGTTTCTGATTAGCTTACACCTATTTCAGCCTGTTAAATAAAAACTAATTGTCAACATTGCCATAGTTTTCAGAGTACTGATGTTCAGCTAGAAAATCTGTGGCATCAAACAAATACATGACGTATCTATAAATGTATGTCAAGCACAAGATATTTTTTCCCTCCAAGCCCAAATGCTGCCCAGTTACACCAGTAAAGTGGATTATTACTCTTTCTGAGATTTCTGTTTTCTTCCCTACTGCTTTTCACTCCTGTAACACAATCAGATCTGACTACTTGCTTGAAAGAGGGGAAAGAAGAAGAAAAGAACACAGACAGGAAAAATAGCTTAATCTTTATAAATAACATTCAGCTGTATACCACAGATCAATTCTAAAACATTTTCAATAGAAGAATGGGCTGGATAATGTGCAGAATTTCAGAACAAAATAATTTTATATTACTATTGCCTGTTGTTGCTGGGATTGCCAAGTTTCCTCCAAACTAGTGATACTGACATTGACAGAGACTTAAAGCTTAGAGCATTCCTGACAGTTGAGTTATAGAATGTTATCAAAGAGGTCCTACGTTCTGTTGGAAGCCTAGTTAACAGGCTTAGCTGACATATTTTAGACAGTGAATTCATGTCCATGCTGGCTGGCTGTTATGTTGATTTGGCCATCAGGGAATTTCCAGAAAAGGAAAACAGCTTGTGGCATTTCAGCAGAGCTATTAATTGGTACCACTTTAATGTAGGATGAGCAGGAGCAAGATTCCATGATGGTGGTGGCCGTATTCTTAACACCCTCTAGAACCTCTATCCTTACCCAATTGGCTGTGGAGTCTTGAAATTTGGGGGTGAAGAGGTTTCAATTCAACTGAAGTCTATAGGCCTTCTTAGCCCAAGCTCTGGCTCAGCTCTTCCTGCTGTCCAATCTCTTTTTTTCGCACCTTCTCTTTCCCCTTTTTTCATTTTCTCCCCTTTTACTCACTTCCTTATCCTTCTTTCTCTCAATCTATTCAGAAGGTTATTTAATCAGTTATGGTTCACCTGAGAGGAATTTAAACAAACTTTCTTATCTTGAAATTTCTTTACTAAAATGGACATAGTCAAATTTGTACATCTTTCCAGAGCTGTTATGTCCCCATCCTAGGTGCCACAATCTATCACAAAATGCACCATCAGCAGCACATTCTTGTGAATCTAACTCACCGGCCTGAAAATCTCAATGATGATATAGCTTGATACAAAACAAGGAACCCGTAGCAGCAAGACTGGGTTTAACACTTGATCCTTGTGAAAAGAATTCCACATAAGGTGGCAGAGTGATTTCGCAAAAGGAAGTTGCTTCTCTTTCTAACAGCTACTTAGAGGGAAAAGTGTAACTAATGATGTCAGTGCTTCACCCACACAACTCAGAATGCTTGACAACTTGTGTGGACCTCCCCACAATCCCTACTTTGTATCAAATCCTTAAATAATGACTAATGCATATAAATATATAAACACTCCAACTTTGTGCCTTATGACCAGGACAACTTAAATGGAACATGAGCTATCCCCAGAGCTTCCTGAAAGAGTGATCCAAAGTTGCTTTTGGGGGGACTCAGCTTGACATCACACTCTTGCTTGGCTTCCTTCTCTTCCATCTTTCCATCTTTCCACTCCTCTATCAGCATTCAGGACAACAGTTCCCATTTAATCACTTTTGCAAGACTTTGTCTTAGGATCTGGGTGTGTGGAATCTGACCACAGATAAAGCTCACTGTTGAAGTATTAAAAAGCCATGTCAGTTTATTGCTTTTTAAGAAGAAAAATAAGGCAGCCTGCTGTAACTTAGCCTTTAAAAAAAAAAAATCATGCAAACTTCTGTTTCCAGGAAGAGAATTTGAAGGAGAAGAAGAATATCTGGAGATCCTTGGCATCACCAGGGAGCAGTCAGGCAAATATGAGTGCAAAGCCGCCAATGAGGTCTCCTCAGCGGATGTCAAACAAGTCAAGGTCACTGTGAACTGTGAGTATGGCGGCAGCAGCAGCAGGTGCTACATGCTTGGGGCTCATGCCTCCACCTCCAGCAAGCTCTAAAGATTCCATTAACAAAAGAGCATCACAGTCGAAGCAGATGCTCTTGGTCAGGGATGCACATTTATACATCGGATACAGCCAAGGGCAGGACTTGGCCTTTGAATTTGATAATCAATGCTACCAATTCTAAATATAACCCATAATACATTTAACAATAGCCTTTGTCTTTTACTCAGGCTGCAGAATTAAGAAAACATGATCAGACAACACTAGCATTTCCGGCACTCACTATTCTGGTCTTTGTGGACACCGAGGTCATATTGCTTTGGAAAAAGCAACCATTCATATCTGCTTTAGCTGGAATTTCTATATTAATTCATTGTTTGTCAAAAGGGAATACACCAAGATTATATTTTATCCTCTGCTATTTAACTAATTGGCCTTGGAAACAAATTCAAACCACTGTGGTCAGATGCCATGTGTTCCTGATGGCTATCAGGGATACCTGATAAGTTAATTTCATTTATCTATTTGTCCCAAGTACAGGCATTAGAAAGGAAGATTTCACTAAGATGCATAGGTAAGTGAGCATACTTTGAACTTCTCAGATGAAAGGATCCTTAGATGTAGTTCAAAAGGGGAAGGGAGAGAGAGAGGATCTATAAGATATGTGTCACCAGCCAAGGAATAAAGAGAATTTGTTTACTTTATTCAGTTAGGAGTGTCTTTGTGTATCATTCAAATTTACATTTCTACATCACACAATTGGGGCTAGCGACAGTATCCTGACAGTTCTTCCTTTCTAGGAATTTCACATATATATGTACCACCACACATATACTCTACATACACGCACATACACACATATTCACACAAAACACACATACACATATTCACACAGGCACAAATATCTAAACCCATCTTTGAAAGTATACTTTAGGACTGGGTGTAGCTCAGTGGTAGAGGGTTTGCCTAGCATATATGAGGCACTGGGTTTGATTGTCAGCATTACATAAAAATAAATAAATAAAGGTCCATCAACAACTAAAAACAATTTTTTTTTAAATAAAGTATACTTTAGACCATGATGAGTTATATTCTGTCATCTCATGTCCTCCCAACAGTCAACTATGTGCCAGAGTCTGTATAAAGTCTATGCATTCTTCCCCAAAAACCTGGCAATATAGGCCTACTTGATGATTCTTTAAAATTTGAGAAACTGAAGCCTAAGGAGATGAAATAGACTATCTAAAGCAACATGGAAATCAAATGTAAGAATAAGGAGTCTCATTTAATTAAAAAAATTCATGCTCTCAAGAAGAAGAGAGAAGGAGGAATTTTCAATTCTTCATACCTACTATGTACAGCATAAAATTAAAGGATTTACTTTTTATTTAATCCTCTTAATAAACCTATGAGATAAAAATTATTAGTCTTACTTTAGAAATTAGGAAACAGTTGTGGAAAAAAACAATAAAATTAAAGGTGACTTACCACACACACACACACACACACAAAGAAATTAAGAAATGAGGCTAGAGAGCTGATGAGTCTTGCATGAGATGACCCAGTATGTTAGTCAACCTTCTGTCACTGTGACCAAAATGTTGATAAGAACAACTCTGGATGAAAACATTTATTTTGAGCTCGTGATTTCAGATATCCATCATCAGCTGACTCCATTGCTCTGGGCCTCGAGCGAGGCAGAACATCATGACAGAAGGGCATGGTGGAGGAAAGCTACTTAGCTCATGACAGCCACATAGGAGAGAAAGAGGAAAGGGTCAGGGACAAATAATCCAAGGCCACACCTCCAGTAACCTACTCCAGTGACCTACTTTCTCTAGCCACACCTACAATTATCATTCATTAGTCTATTTAGCTATCAATGGATTAATCCAGCAAATTGATTAATCCAGCAAATGAATTAATCTACTGATCAGGTCACCGCCCTAATTTTTACCTAAAATTCCTACCTCTGAACCTTGCTATGTTGGGGGTCATATATTCAAAACACAATCTTTTTAGGGGACATTCCAGATCCAAAACATAACACCCAGCCTACTCTTGGGCTGCTCAATTACCCAAGACCTTGCTCTAGCCTTTGAGCTTTCTAAAACAGTCAGTGAAATCTTCACAGCATAGATAGAAGAATTCAGTAAATATGGCTGTGCTATGCACGTTTATGGTCCTCATTTGCAAGAGCAAGGGGCTGCATTTTGATGAACTGTGAAGTGCTTTTATTCCTAGCTGTCTCCAAATTTTTTAGTAATAGACTTTTGAAATGCCAGTATTACTATTCTTTTCTAGTACTGGGTGTGTTTCAAAGACACATTAATGATCTCAATGTTATAAAATGCTTTAGGTCCTTTTTTCACATGAAAGGCAATTTCTCTGGGTGTTTATATAAGTTTATAATTAGGTTAGTTAGCTTCTTTTATGTACACATAACCATTGCCATCATCTTCCACCTCTTTCCTGACTTTTGGAGTGAAGATTTCATTTTCTCTTAATTGACCTTCAACTTAATTAGATTTTTGAAAGTCCAATCACAGAGTAAATAGAAAATATTTATACTTCCATTGTATGAAACATCAAAGTGGTCTGGATTGCAGATGGTTCCCAAGATCAAAGCTAGCCGTCTGGGCCCTATTATTATTGGAGCAATTAGACTGACATTGCTCCTTCTTCACTGTCCCCAAAGTGTAATTTAGGACAGAAGAAAATACTGATAATTTTCAAGAAAAGACTTTTATGAAAATGTGAGCTTTTGCTAGTGATGAGTGAACCACAGAAGAATAAAGGACCGAACCTAAAGATTCTAAAAGGACAACTCATAACAAATTATATGGAAAGCTGTCATGAGTCTAATCAACTATCCAATATGCCCTAGCCAGCAGAACCTAGCACATGCCTGATTTTATAAAAATTGCTCAGTAGCTTTTACCAATGATGTAGCAAAACCCCTCAATACACCCTATACTCTTAACATCTCTCCAGACTTCATAAATGATACTGGTTATAATTCAGGAAGAATAATCTAATCAATTTCCTTTGGAATGACTGTTTTACCAAAACTTTCATGAACCACATCTACATTATATTGGAACAAGTCATCATACCAGTTGTCCTCTTCAAACAACTCGTCTAAACATTATTGTGTTAAGTAGAGGAAGTCCCCAGGATTAAATTATGGAAGTAGGTCTGCCTAGCAAAAACCCTTGCATATGAAGAGATATCCAGTGTCACTTCTGTCGCTTCAGTTAAGCTTCCTACTATGACAGTGCTCCATTATTTAAACTGATTCCTTTTCTTTTCAAAACACAGGCTTAGGAATTCAGTGAGGGGATCAGGATGGCTAAGATAACTACTGGCAAAAGAGATTATTGTAAAGAACAGACCCAAATACCACTCAAAATCCCACACTAGTAACTTTCTCCCGCCACCACTTCATTGATTCATTTACTCTGTTGCCAACAGATGTTTGTTCCAGGGCACTGAGAGGCCAGCGCAGTAAACCAGAGAGACATAACAGTTTTGCCTGTTGAGCTCACAAGCTGGATCCTACGGTTTCTTCTTTTTACTTCTCTGTGATAACCCTTCTCTGTGGTAGTTCTACAGCATTGCACATAGCCATTTTACAGGCAAAATCTATTTTCTAAGTGGTAGGAGGTCTTGGAATTTATGGAAAGCTAAATTATTGGCTCAAAATCTCTTCAATTAAATAAGCTTAGTAAAATTTATGAAATAGGACTTCTGTCTTCCTGTACCTTACCCAGAGCATGACTTCTAATTTTTTCTAGTTACCTGCCCTAGGGACAGTCTGTCCTTTCATTGCAGATTCTAGGTATACTCCCTCAATTTCAATTCCCAGAGTCCATTAAAAATTTGTACTTATGCCAGGTGCAGTGGCACACATCTGTAATCCCAGTGGCTCCAGAGGAGACAGGAGGATCGTGAGTTCAAAACCAACCTCAGCAACAGCAAGGCGCTAAGCAACTTAGTGAGACCCTGTCTCTAAATAAAATACAAAATAGGCCTGGGGATATGGATTTGTGGTTGAGTGCCCCTGAGTTTAATCCTCAGTACCAAAAAAAAAAAAAAAAAAAAAAAAAAAAAAAAATTTGTACTTATGAGTCTGTCTCACTCCAGTGCCCACTATCCCTCGTATAATATCTAGCACGTAGTAAATGCTCAATAAATACAGGCTATTAATTTTATTTGGACCTTTTTTCCTATTTCTGTACGAATTCTCCCAAAAGCTGCTTCCAGCTCTCAGTCTATCCTCTTCCCCAAGGGTCTGCTAATCTTCTCCCATCTTCTGCCTTTTCGTAACTCTCCAAGTAGGTCCACACTATCACTCATCATAACTTCTTTTTTCTCTTCTTATCTCCCTTTTCACACAACTCTGCCTCATTCTGCTGTCCAGAGCTAACCAGCCAACAGGCACAGATAGTGGTAGACATGGGATGCAGGCATTTCTACAGCTCAAGCTTGCATTTGAAAGCCAGCTATTTAGAGGGAGCAGAGGTTACTGCCGAATACACAGTTGGGCTTGGGAGAAACCAGTTGTCTCCAGATAGTAGATATATATTTTAACTGAACTCTTCAGGGCTTCATTCCAAAATCACCTAATGAGGAAACTTTAGGAAAATATTGGCTCACTATGGAACAAGACAATGTGAAATAGTAACCTCTCTAGGTAGTCATCATTACTACGCCTATTCAGTCCCCATGCTGACCTTTAATTTATTCTTGCATCTAGGAAGGTATCAAGAAAAGACACATCCTAGAGTTTGTGAATCTATTATTAGATCTTCAGAGGAAATATTCAGAAAAAAAAAAATCCAGTGTATAATAAATTTCCACCACAATTTTGACTTGTGGACAAGAACCATGATTTTCTGAGTACTTTCAGGGGACCAAGACAATCCTGATATTTCACATACATTCACAATAATCATCACACTGACAAAAGCCAACCAAGTGGAGAGGTGTAATGGGCCTGGTCTTTCTCAGAGAGGAGGAATAGCGACTTTGTTACAGACTTGTTTAATAAGTTTAGTACTGCTGGTACATGGTGAGTAATTTAAAAAAAAAAAACTAATTGAATCAGTATTACTGTTTGTCTTATTGTTTCTAAATTTTCTGTAGACAGTGCCTTTATTATTGCCCACACCCTCTGCTTCCTCTGCCTTCTTACACCACTGCACACTAACCTTGGAAGATAATCAATATTTCCATGTAGAAAGGACAAAAACAAAGCTCACAAAATGTAAGCATTCTCTGTCACAAAATCAAAAAACTTATGAGAGGCAGACCTGGAACTCTAACCCAGGTCTAACTCCAAAACCCTCTCACCTTTCATGACAACACATGAGTAACAGTAGTTGAAGAAATGAAGTCATTTTAGATATTGAAAGTGCTTTCCTGTGTATGGTTTCATTTGCTATTTACCTTAAAAGATGTATTTGATATAGGTAGGTAGGTAGGTAGGTAGGTACCGTGATATGCATTCATAGGTGAAGGGCTGCAGGAGAACACAATCTATGATAACCACCTAAGTAGAACAGGTGGGAATTAAGCCTGCATCTTCTAAATCCTAATGTGGCATTATATCTACTATATTAATACATGTTATGATTTTTGTTGTTTCCTGTGAATAGCAGAAATATGGAACACTTGCTTTTGAAGCTATCAGTGTGTGCTCTCTTAAATGGTATTTTTTTCCTTATTATGAATCCATTGTTTGTTTAAAAGAACTCATTCAAATGGACTTACCAGAGCAGAAAGGTTCAGAGCATGGGTTCCAGAACATGACAGACAGATCCAAATTTTATACTGCTCCAAACACTGACCATATGAATTGGACAAATTTTAACCCCTCTGTAAGCTTGTCTTCTCATTCATAAAATGAGGTTAATAAGACTTAGCTCCTTGGCTATTATTGGAATAAAGAAGATTTCTAAAACCTAGTACAGTGCTATTCATAGCCTGTGAATGCCTATAAATATATCCTTCATTCAAATTTTGTTCTTTTATACAATTATTCCAATGTTAAGAAGATTAAATGAATGACATTTTATTTCTTAGGTCACTGTTATTGTTATCAATATTCAATTCTAATTGAAAGAATTCTTGTTACTGGTGATGTAAGAATAAGAAGCCCTTGATTAATATTTTCAGAAACCTGGAATTTTGAAGTAATAAAAACTGGAAGAGTCCTCTGACAATTGTAAGCCATTCCAAAGTCACGTAAAGAATAACAATGGATCTCTGTGCAGCATTTTTATGAAGCCTCATTTTTATTATAACCATATTTTGAACAGGACATCTATTATTTTAACTACACTAGCATGCTGCAATATGATTGTATAATCTTTCTTAGCCTCATCTATACAGATTCATTACAATGAATTTGAAATGTTCATTCCAATAAGCCATGAAAGAGCAGACCTGCACCAGGGTGTCATTTGATAAATATTAGGAACAATGAGCTCTTTACATGCCTATCGTATTCATGAATTTACTTTGGCACAAGAAGCTTCCTAGGTTTGAAGAGAGAAGCAAGTGGTTGGCCTTGATATTGACCAGCAGCATCTCTTCTCAGATTAGAATGCACTTGAAAAGTACTCAACCCTAGTTTTTTGCCAGCTGCAGCATGCTGGGGCCTCTGTGGGCTAATGATGCCACTTACCCATTCAGGTTCACACAAATTGGGAAAATAAGAAAAGGAGGAATATGAGGCACAAATGCCCCCAAGGTTATGACCAAGGTCTTTAGAGGTAGTAGCTTAGTGGGTTGACTTAGCTCCCCAGTCATGGCTGCCCTGGGCTGGGAAGCCCACCCACAGGAGCGCAGGAAGGAGAGAGCCCGGGAAAGACTCCAGCTTAGAGAAACAAAGAAGAAACCTCTACTCCTACCAGAGCTAGGCTGTAAAAGAACAAAGGAGAAAGATGAGCCAAACAGGCCCAACTTATTCTATCCAAATGTTTTGATTTGAAAATCATCTCCCTCCCTGGGTCCCAGTGTACCTACTGGCTCTGGAACCCAGAACAGGGAAGCACTCTCCACAAAACTGTACCTCTGGAACCTGCTTCCTGGTCCCATTGTAGAGGGACTTGGAGGCATCTAACATGGCAATATTAAGTTAAGATACCTCAGCTCTGAGCCTGTTAGAAGTGGCGATGGTGGGAAGGTAGTCTTGCCCAGGTTACAGGGCTGGGTTAGTGAAGCCACAGTCACCGTTACAAACTTATCAGTTAATACCAACATAACTATAGAAACCTACAACTGTTAATACCCATTATGAAATTGTAAAATTGAACAAACCTGTAGAACAACAAATAAACTCTCTCTCTCTGGTCAACATAAATGGGTCACTGTGCTACAAATTTCGACATCACAGGCAGCTCATATAGTGAGAAGGTGAGGATGGGAAATTGATATTTATTAAGTGTTCTAGTGCTGTTCATCCTCATATCTCCCTTTGTGTACCATATCTCGGTGGACAGTACCACCTGATCCCAAGCCAGAACCTCAGTGTTATCTTTCTGATGCTTCCTGCTTTGTCTAATCCTTCACATCTAATCCATTGCTAGTTGGATCAATTCTGAGGTTTCAAATATCTCCAATCTTTCCCCTCCTTTCAGCATAGCATCTCCCAATCTATTGCCAAATATCTCTGCATTTCTTCAGCAGCTTCCAAATGGTGCCTCCCTGCCACTGGTCCCACAATCTATTGATGAAGGTATTGAAACAGTGTGACTCTGAGAAAAGTGTTAAACTTTCTAAAAAACAAGGAAGAACATGAGGGAAAGAGCCTTGATTTGAACTATCAAATTTCAATCTGAGCTCATGACTGCTCAGATTATACTCTGTCCTCTTTCCTCCACTAGTACCACCACCTGCAATTCTTGCATTTATCCTTTGAGCCTATGTGTTCTAATGACCTCTATAACCAATCACAGGATGACTTTCACATGCAACCATTGTGATTCTTTTAAGATAGCTTCCTCTTTTAAAACATAAGGGAAGGGCTCGGAGTGTGGCTCAATGGTAGAGAGCTTGCCTAGGATGCATAAGCCCTAGGCTCAATTCAAAGCACTGCAAAAAAAATAAAACTAAAAAAAGATAACAAGGGAAAAGAGGCTCAAACCAGTGCACAGGGTACCCAGACCCAATTCTGGCTAAGGGGCAGAGTCAAAATTCAGATTTCAGATTTCCTGTTCCTGACTGCTAATACTGACTCTTAACCCATAGAAGAGATAAATGGATTATAATTTGGAAATTTAGTAATCTGAAAGGTAAATGAATTAAGGCTATGAAAACATATGATAATGATACCAACAGTCTATTTATAAGGATGAGCAGTTTCAACTAGAGTTGAGATTTTTTGTGTCTGGGAAGGTTGCTATAGATCATTAAGTGTGGATCCTCATTTTAAAGGTAGTTAGGACCAAAGTCCAGAAGATAAAGTGTGCAGAGGGAGATATACACAGTCAAACTCAAGATATCTTCCAGGACTCCTCATTTCCTTTCCAGGTTTCTTTTTCTACATCATCTGCCCTTTTTGTGCCTGTACAAAAATGAGCAGATTAAATCCAAAGTGAAACACAACACATACAACCAAAAGCAACAAAACAACACAACCCCTACTCTGGCATGCCACTTTATATTGGGGGCTGATAGTATTGACCCAAACATGTTCTCACACCTCTGTCTGACAGTGATTTAAAGACTTACAAGCTGACGGGAGATGACCTGTGGGTGGAAATCACAGATGAACCTGATGTGCAATCCTTTTTAACTCAGATGATCAGGGTCTTCTATAGTCAGAAAACTTCAGAAATAGTTTTCAAAAATGAAGAAAAATGTTCAGAAATAAGGTAGGGTGCTACAGAGTAATTTAAATGAATTTGGTACCCTAAAGTTGACTTTACTGATTGCCTTAATAAGTTTTTCTTCCACAAAGTCTAAACAGATTGTTTTTTCTACTTTATCCACATGTCATTTTCTGGCTAATGCCCTCTAGGCAGAAAAGTACTTTTCTCCTTAAAGATCCATAACCCGTAAAGCATCGCCAGGCCCATGATCTCTCCCCTCTCACACTGTCTTCCTCAGGTGGATCTATAAACAGTTGCTCCACCTTCATAGAAGTGTTTGAAAGAATCATGGCAAACTAGAATCTCACATGCACTTCTGAGTTCATTTCAAGCCTGTCACAGGCCCAGTCATAGGCAGGAAAGCTCAAGCATAGAATCAGCAAGGATAGAACTGATAACACTAAGAAGTCTTCTATGCATTAGGATAAACCTTATAAACAAAAGCAAATTTTACCTGGATCACAGTAATAAGGACACATTTAGGAAAAAAGAAGAAATCACATAATCCTCATTTTTTTGTATGTTAGTTTCTGAATTGCTTCAAAATACCAGGCTAGCCTTGAATTGGACAGACTTTAGGCTTCTATTATTTTCATCAGATTCCTCAAAGCCATCTCAAGCTATAGTGATAATAACGATGATGATGGAAGAAAAAGAGAAATGGTGAAATCATACATTTAATATTCCATGTCCTTCAGTATCATGTCTTGATTTATGTAAAGAAAAACAATATGAATATTATAATTTATGGTTAGAATAACTAAGAATGGATTAAGAGAGAGAAAGATACTAGTTCTGTTTCCTTATCACCCTGCTGAGTGCCTCAGTTAGGCAAACAGGTCTATTTTCTTTAATCACCTCTTATTTTTGTTTAGTTCTCTAGTGGTCAGTCCCACTCAGCTGATGACATGATTCATGTCAGTGGGGTTTTCAGATGATCCCTTTCTTGCCTCCCTTCCATCAGGCTGTCCTTCCTGATTCCTCCCTGGAGCCCCCTCTGGCTCTTCTGTAATCACATGTGCCTGTCCTTCCTACAGATCCTCCCACTATCACAGAGTCCAAGAGCAACGAAGCCACCACAGGCCGACAAGCGTCACTCAAATGCGAGGCCTCTGCGGTGCCAGCACCTGACTTTGAATGGTACCGGGATGACACCAGGTATGCACCAAATCCATCATGCTCCCAGTGCCCCACCTGGTGGTGCTGGAGGCCCCAGAAACCCAATAACAAAGCTGAGCTTAGTAGTAATTATGCAGACCTATTCCATTTGGCTCTTCCTTTTCAGTATCTCTTTATCAAGTGTTTTGGGGCCTGTAACTCTTAAGCTGAAGCCTAAAAGCACTCAGGTAAAATACAAAAAGTTAAGTACCTGATTCAAAGGATCATTTCCACCTGCATGCCTTTCTCTTGGAGAGCAGAAATGAGAGCCCAAGGAAAGTCACCCATTCCAGAGTCTTCTCTTGATGGACATTGATCTTGATGATAGGGATTGCACAATTAAGATGAGGAATTGAGCAACTTTGAGAAACTGTTTCTTTTCTCTTCTTCCTTCAATGTAAAGATGAAGGAAGTTAAAACCTTCATCAATGTTCCTTTTAACTCTTCTGTTTTTGAACTCTTAGGATAAACAGTGCCAATGGCCTTGAGATCAAGAGCACGGAGGGCCAGTCCTCCCTGACTGTGACCAACGTCACTGAGGAGCATTATGGCAACTATACCTGCGTGGCTGCCAACAAGCTGGGGGTCACCAATGCCAGCCTAGTCCTTTTCAGTAAGTATGCCAGAGCAGGGTCCAGCTCAACATATTTAAATAGGTAGAGTTTTCTCATGGAAAGCTGACGAGCAACCCCTTTGTTACTAAAGATGAACATTTATAAAATAAGAATATACTCACCAAAGCAAAAGTATAGTTTTCTCAATCCCTGGGCACAAGATTTTCAAATGGAAGACTTTCTCTCTGTATTCCCTTACTTTTGGTAAGTGTGCTCTTTTGTTCTGTGTAGTTTTCTTTCTTCCTGGTTGACTAAACTGCTAGGATATTCAGAGAACATATATTTATTTGTTGGTAGCCTCTTCAATAAACATAGGTGACGTAAGAGCCTGGAAATTGATAGCTGTTACAAAATATCAGTGATGGGAATGATTGAAGAAGAAATATTCAATGAGAATGGACGAGGAACTGGGACATGGGACAAGTTGGAAAAAAGGAAATATATTTCAACAACTCAAGAGGAAGGGTGGTATTAATGATTAAACAAAATAAAATGTAAAGGAGGAAGAAATGCTCACAGAAAGGATTCAATATGACAGCAAAAGACATTACTTTTCTGATGTTTTTTGTAACAGAGATGGGAATATAGGCAAGGAAACATTTCTGAAGATCAGAAAAGATCCTGAGAGCAGACTAAGGAGAGACAGTAATTTCAAAGTTACCAATGTTAGTAGGAGGCTCTGCCTTGGAGTCTTGCTCTTTAGCTGCCTGCTGTAGTCAGAAATGTAACTCCCTGTCATGTTGGTCAGGAAGCTATGAGTATAAAAGCAAATGCCCCCTGAGAAACAGGATGATGATGGGTGGGATCATGGGAAATGACTATATCAGGATTAGGGACAAGTTTATCAGAATAAGGAAAGCAAACAAAAAAGTTAGCACATGCTGAGACACAAAGTTCATTTGGACCAAATGGAAAAGTCCAAAGAATGTGCTATTATTATTTTGGATATTTCAGAGTAATAAAGCACTATCTATAAAAATTTTTTTTCTGCACAGGTACAATTGGAAAAACTAGAAATACTATGGTAAGAAGAGATGTCTTCATTTTATTCAGTTTAGATGAGCCTTCACAAAAAAAAAAAAAATCTTAGAAGAAAATCAATTTGAGATTTCTCTTGAAATGCAGTGCTAAAGCCATTTTAAAACTGCTTCAGATTCAGCTCCACTTATGGAAAACAACAACCACAAACTACCCAAAATTCAGCCTTCATTTTCTCATTCATAACTCCAATTGACGTCAGTTTATGACAGTTTGATAGGATATAGCTATACAAATGTTGCATCAATATGAAGTTTAAAATTCATATCCCTGTTTACTTGTCTCCAAAAAACCAAGCATCAGTGTTCTTTGCTTCAACTGGAGCATCATATCCACAAGACACTTGGGAAGATAAGTATTAAGAAATATAGTTACCCATTCATTCCTGATATTAGGGTTTCAAAAGTAGGGGCAAAACCCAGCCTCAACTATAAATTCAAGATGCTGATAACTCTAAGGTGACAGAGTTATACTTAACAAATGTTTTATAGGGATTGAAAACGAGAAAAGGACTGCAGAAAGTGAGCAATTATACATTCTCATTAAAATTTTTTCTTTACGTCACTAAGAATACAAAGTATGCTAATGGTATATTTCAAATAACAAAGCATGTCTTTAGATTGAGAGAGAGAAAGAGAGAGGAAGGGAGGTAGAAGGATGGAATAGTTGGGGAGGTAGAGAAGAGCATGTGTGAGGTCAAAGATAATGGAAATATTAGTAGGGGTCATTGCCCTAACACAAAATTACATTTAAAGGACTTAACCAAGTAAAATTAAAGAATAGAAACTTACATAACCTGTTTATAATTTGGACGCAGGGATAAGGCAAAGTGGATCAAATCATTATGTCCTTGGTGATTTGGAAGAAAATCACCCTCAATTACACCTGTGAGAAGTGCATGGTGCCCTGGTTAATGATGTTCCACCCCCGACAGGCCCTCGCTGCCCTCTAACACCACAGCCCACACGGGTACCAGTTCTACATTTAGCAGCATGCATAGACAGCTCGTGCATCAGCATTTGGTTCATAATTGATTTCCCACCTTATGGGAGAGTTGAGAGGTGGTAGCACTTGCTGAAGAATACAATATGAAAGGTCATTAGGCTTGAGGTGAAAAGGAGCTAGGAGGATCACAGAAAATTAGTGAATCATCTGACCACAATTAGGCTTTGGGTCACAAAAGGGGGAAGCGGCTGCTTCTCTTATAACAAGAATGGCACTCCCTGCCAGTTCCACCACCACCAATCAGTTGTGGAAAGCATATTGTTACAGGGTGCTGCATAGCTGGTGCCTTTGAAGATGAGGTTCTGTGGGAGCACAGCACAGAGGGAAAAAAAAAAAAAAAAAAGAGGAGAGAGGGAGAGAGAGAGAGAGAGAGAGAGAGAAGCAGAGGAAGGGAGAGCACAGGGAAGGAAAGGAAAGAAAGGAAACATCAGAGTAAACATGTATGCAGGTTGCCCATTGCCTGTGGAGACAGAGTAAATAGGGTCCATGAAAGGAAGACAGTGAGCCAGGGGCTTCATGCTGGGTCTGTTCCTTGAGCAGGGGCAGGAAGAGCTGTCTTCAGCTGGGCCCCTGACCGAAGCACTATGCGGGCAGTGGGGAGCTCTGCTGACCAAGGCAGTAAGAAGCAGATGGGGCAGCTGGTGAGTTCCTGACAGCCAGAGGCAGCAGCAGGGAGAGACTCAGCCAGCGCCTGAAGAGTTCACGATTCTTCATCCTTGTTGGCAGTCAGCACATTTTCAGCCCTGTCGGCCCCAGCGACATGCTGACTTTTTGCACAGTGTCAATTTGTGATCACTTGTCCTCAGCAACACATATGTATGGCACTCCACTCTAATCAAATACCGATCTCCAAAGGGGTCAGAATAATTGAATGAGAATGTAAAAGCACAGTGCAGTCATAGTAATTTCACCCTCAGCTAATGGAAGCATTTCTTTCTCATTTGTTCTTCAAACATTCTAGTGCTTTGTCAAAGACTACTTCAGTCTATATAACCAAGTAATGCCTTTATATCTGTTTCTTCATTCCCAGACTGTTACCTTATAGAGTTTTTTCAAATGCATTAATCCAGTGGCGCAATGTGTGTGGGAAAGGATTCGGCTTAGTCTTTGTCAGACAGGGGAATGAGTATAACGTAGACAAAGACTAAGACTGTTAGTGATGACAAGAGAGTTCTCTTACCTGTGTATGCAACATAACAAATTTCATGTTCCCACGCTGATGATCAAGTTGTAACCCACAAAGTTGATAGATTTGTTTTATTTCAGTGCTTATGTTTAGTTAGGGATAGGGAGAAAGAATAAAGATGATGACTAAAAGGTCATCATGTCTTACCGAGTGCTTACAGTGCACCCTACAATATATGCTGCACTAGAGGTTTTGCATGCATGGCCTCATTTAATCATGGCAACCTTCCCACGTACTCATGTTTCTCCATTACACAAACAGGTTATGTCATTAATGCAACTAAGCAAGGCTGAACTTGGGATTTAAATTTGGGTAATCTGTTTCCAGAGTCCAATTTCTAGACCAATATCTATTTTTATATGTAGGCAAACATGTTAGGAGATACAGCTTGCAGTTTGGAGGTGAGGAGACATCTAATTTCTTCTTTCCCCTAATGAGACCTTTCTAACTGGCTTCATACTACAGTGGTCCCTTCAGATCCAGAGTACTGCTTCTGCTGCCTCCCACTTCCATTCCCATTAACTCTCATCTGCAGGTCACCTAGATTATTAAACTCATTTTATTTTTGACTTGTTAAGAACCTCAACTAATATTCCAGCCTAATTGCTTGAGTGAAAGATTATTCCTACATGTTGCAGGATAGGCCTACTGATAAATACGAAAGAGTAAAAATACAAAGCAACATACTACATAGTTTTCTACTGGACCTTGCCATAACAGTGTGTAGGAGGTATTTTTTTCATTTTCTTTTTAATTTTAAAATATCATTAACTTGTAAACCCATAATTGACTAGATTTTAAATGCTACCTTAAATAATCCAGCACTATAGCAAGTCTTTAGAATGAGAGCTTCCCCCTCTTCTTTAGAAACCATTCTTAGTTATTATTCCAGAGGCTTGGGGATAACATACACCACTCCATGATGCGAGTTAGGACTTGGCAGGTCTCTTAGCCAGATTCTTTTAGATGTCTCGTAATATAACAATCTAAGCTGCTATTTGAACACGAACCCCATGGTGTTTGAAAGACTAGCTGCAAACTCCCTAAAAGGGTTCTCTGTGAATACCAAAGGAAAGAGTGGGCACTTAGTTAAACTACTTTCATTTCAAGCATAGGCATCAAATAGGTTAACTTCCAGAAAGAACGCTGTACCTCTGTAATACCCAATGGAAAAGAAAAGAAAATCTTGTTTGAGCTAGTAAATTACCTTGATATAAACACCCAACCTTCCCTTCAACTCTAGATTTTTATTTTGTCATTTATTGCCTTTAATTCAAGTGTTTCTTTGTAAAGTGTTAATGACCCTCTAGCTGTTTCTTATGGTGTCCCACAGATTCAGACAGTCACGCCCCACCCCACACTCCTGTTGCCATTTGTATGGTAAAAACCCAAAGCTTAGAGATCAGGGACTTCCTAAAGGAGTTCTGCTCCTGACATCTCCTCAGGTGTTCACAACCTCACGTTCCACCAGCTTCATGCCCTCCCTTGCTTTTGAAAATCAAAAGTTTAAAATTTTTCAAATTAAATTGTATTTACTTCACTTTATACTCTTATAGAAACCCAGAAACCCTGGTTCTAAACTCTAAAACAGCAGCAGAATCATGGTGGAAGATTAAGGATAAAAAACAGGAATGGGGGAGCATCTAAGGAAAGACAAGTCAAAAGGATGGAATTAAGAGAATGAGACTAACTAATGGGGTGTGATAAGCCTGAAATGATGATAACAGGGTGGAGCTAAGAGGATAACAAGCTGGAAAGCAGTTGAAAGGCGATGAAAGGCAAGTGGTGAGATGGCTTAGCAGTATAAATGGTCTTGTGGAAATGAGGGCAGAGTGCATTTACCCAGCTGTGAACAGTGTGATGAGAAAATATGAAGCTGAGTCATTTAAACAGTCTGAATAATAATAGTAATAATAAAAATAAAATACAGTAGAAAGAGTATAATATGGGACAGTGGTCTCCAACAGCTACATAAATGCTGAAAGCAGTTTAGCTATTTATTTTCAAAACTGGAAACTTAATACCAAATAACCAGTGAAGGTTCAAACCATTTTTCTATTTGACACTCGTGTAACTAAGACACAATTGTTCACTGGGCGATTATTGACCTGCTCCATCTTAATGCACTTAGGGAACTTTCACATTAAAGCTACAACTTTCAGCTAGGGAGAGGTCACTGGGTTGGCTCAGTGTCCAGATGTATCAATGTCCAAAGACCAGGTAAAATCAAGTCTTTCTTGGTTTATGGTATATGGTGGCATGCAGATCAAATTTGAATATGTACATATGTTTTCCTCATTATGGTTTGGTTTTTGTTGATTTTCATTTCTCATTGGTCATTATTTAAACAAACTTCTAGGAGGGATTTAGTAAGTTCATGTTACTTATGTTACACTGCAATGATCAGGGGCAGCAAGCAGTGCATCCCATCCCTAATGTACCATTTGTTCTTTCTGCAAGAACCTCTGGAGGATTTAGAATTAAACCTAGGATTTTAATGAGCTATACAAAAGATACCTAAAAGCCTGAACTCTGTACATTCGGTTTGCACTGGTAGCTCAGATATGGGACTGGAGAGTCCCATAAACTTAAGAACCCAGTTTCAAAAGAAAAGTACTTCTTATAGATTAACCAGATGTGTCATCTAGCAAGTTTGAACAAATTTCAGATGAAATTATAACAGAAGGGTGGGATTAAGAATAGACTGGAAATAAATTATATAATTCCAAGAAATGTATGCCTGAGCATCACTCTTCCACTGATACCACTGATATGGAAGTAAAAAACCTGAGAGAGTTAAGAGAAGTTAAATTAGTGTTTCCCAAAATAAAGTTTCCATATGCTTGGCTAATGCTAATATGAGCTATAGAACTGAATCAATGGAGTCTATAGCTCCCATAGGTCCATCTGCCATGAGCTAAAGAGAGAAGACTCAGGACCAAGATGCAGTACTTGGATTTGATTACTTTAATGAATGCCCTCTATTCCAATTCTCTAAAATAGCTAAAACCTTAGTTGTGGATGTTGCCAGTGGAGATAGGATCGAGTATGTAGAATTACCATAATATGATGTTGTCTCCCTGTTGTAGCCATATTTTTAAAAATGTTTTGTAATTTTTATTTTATTAATACCTGTCTTTTATACTTTGGTGTTACAGGAAGAACAAATAAACACTTTATGAGAGAGATGATCCTACAGCATGGAAAGGAAATTCATCTGTTTTATAATTGAATAGCTAAACATGAAGATAAAACATAGATATTTTTAAACTCTCCGTGATGTTTACTATTTTTTCCCCTTTAGAGCGTGTTTTACCCACAATTCCCCACCCCATTCAAGGTCAGTATGCTTTTTATCACTGTAGCTCTGTTGCTGGGTCATTCTCCAACATTTATAATGAGCAAAAAGACATGGAGGAGAAAAATATATTCCAAAAATCTGCATACAGGAGATATTATTTTTTTCCTTAACCATTGAAAAGAAAGTTAATTCATTGCCCCACATTAGCTGACAGGTTTGTAACAGGTGTGCCACCTGCCCAAACTTCAGTAGCTCGGAAGAAAATTCCAGAGAGCAATTTTTCTTTCAGTCAGTATTTATTACAGGTAACCATGAACTCTCATATTTGGAACACAGTCACTTAAATTCTCTAGCTCTGTAGCGCACAGAAATACAATCTTCCCACCATCCCCACTCACATTTGGAAGATATATACTATTCAAATTTTAAGTCACTGATATTATTTATAAAAATGAATTTGTATACTTCCAAAGGTTACACTCAACCAAAATATAAAGACACTACTTTTTCTTAAACTCTGGGCCAACTCATGGGTTTTTCCTTTAAATATAACTACTTTAGAAAACACACCACACAAACACACACAAAAACCACTAAGGTAGTCATTCTGTATTCCTTTTCATAAAACTTTCTATGTACCCAAATTAAATTTTTGCCTTTTACATCACATTTAGATGCAAGTTGCAACCACAACTTTCTAGCTTAAGGCTATTTAAAGGCAAATTGGCAAATAAATTAAAATAATATAAAAAAAATTCTGAAATGAAACCAACCTACCATTGAAATTAAATTCCAGAAAAATGATTTGCAAATAGCACTCAAAGACCTGAGAAAAAAATGGAACTAGGCCATGCGGGGCCCTACTGTGGAAAAAAAAATAAATCCAATTAAACAAGATTATCATACACACTTATAAAGAAAATGTGCTCAGAATTAAAGGTAGAAAGCTACTGTTTGTAAGTTTGAAGACGGATCATATTTCATTAACACTTGTCCAGACTAAAAATTAGAGCAAAATTGGGTATAGATATTCAGTATCAATAATGTGATATTTTGCATATGTGTGCACTCACATATATGAAAACTTACTTTAATTATATTTGAAGTAAGTATGCAAGGTTTATAGGATCAATAAGACAGCTTAATAAAGTTATTCCTAAATTGTAAGAAGGGGTCCAAATATTTTCCAGTATACAAGCTTAGAAAAACTGTTTTAAAAAAAAAAAATCCCTAAACATTAATGAACTCTGTGTTGTATCCCAGCTCCTAAAAATAAACTGTTAAAAGTGTGTCTGTTTTTTAGGCTTGACACGAAAACTCAGTATTCATGGAAAATATCCCATCTTTGAATTCCTGACATGCCACAATTATTTAAGACATTTGTCTTCTGGTGTTGCTGCCAAGATTGACACCATTTTATCATGTTTGCCATCGTGCAAGTATCTTGATATGGAAAACACACACACACACACACACACACACACACACACACACATTTGTCCCAAAGGATAACATTTCAAAGAGGTCATGCCCCATCCACGATGAGCTTTGTACAGTGTCACAATGACTCTAGGTGTCTTTTGTGAGAGCAGTTCTGCAGCCACAAACTCGAATATTATCTGATCATAATTATGATACCTATAACACTGAACAAAGTGAGGGCAGACGCTGTTCACAAAGACAGCTGTCAGGTATTGAAAAACCCGGTCTTGTCTGGGGATGGAGCATGTGAGATTTTTGTTGAACCTTTTATTCCCACAAACTGAATTGCTGATTGGAGAATGACCCTAGTTTGGTTTATGTTGTAGGTAGACTGTTAGTTAGCTTTCTTAGATCTGATAGTTTTTAGAGAATTTAGTTTTCTCACTACTAATACTTTGGGCTTCTGCTAGTGGAAATTGAAAAGCTGTTCTTGAGACTTGGGATAGCTGGTGCGAGAGGTCACTATTGAAGATGTCCCCCTCTCTTGTTTACAGGGACTCTAACTTCCCAGAAATCCAATTGCTTTTCTTCCTTCTCTTTCCATCAAGAGGGCAACATCAAGTGAAATGCAGTTTCCCCCAGTTAGAGCAAAAGCGAACAGAGAAAGCTTAATTCTTTAGGGTGTTAATTTAGGATCCCAATAGCTATGAAAATCATGCCTTACTGTGTTTACCACTAGAGTGCAGACTCCTTCATTGGATTAAATATCATATGTTGTCAACATCTACATGGAACACTAAGTTTCATCCTCAAAATGTTAACATGTTCCCAAGCAGTTGGTTGAGAGAAGTGCCTGGAGAATTTTGAACCAACTAGTTTCCCTTAAGGTGTTTGAAAGTAGAAAGTCACAAAGATCCTTTTCCACCCTTCCATAATAAAAAGAATTCTCTCTCTTCATTTCCAACCTAAAAGAAATATACATTACATTTCAGCTGCTTCATTATTAACTATTTCATTGGAGAGTAACCTCCCTCATCCACACTCTGTGGCTCCTCAAGTTGGCTGGGGATGCACTGCAGAGTCACAGCCGGAATGCAGTCCTAAACCCCTTCAAGCTGTGATTAAACAAAAACAAGGCTCAATAAATCAAATGCATTTCCCTTGGGTTTTCTTCATCATATTGCTTGATTTTCTGCAGCAATAATAATAATACTGGAATTACACCAAAGGGTAATGTGTACCGGCTGTGGCCAATTAGAAATCTTCAAATGTCCTTTCCCCTGTGCCAAAACCCAAACAAAACAAAACAACAGTAACAACACAACAACAACAACAAAAAGTGTGCTTCCCTGCTCCTTAATTTAAAAGATACATATGAAAATAAGCAAAATAAGTAGTGTTCTGTTCTTGATCTGTTTCTGATAGGTGTTTTTCCCCCATTAATTTTAATTCAGGTTTACTTATTCTAAAATGAGTGCTGAATTGCATATATTTGCATAAATACCCTTGACTATATCGCTGCAGAAAACCCACTGAATTGTAAATGAGGAAAGAGTTGACTCTAAATGTCTGAGGGAACTTTTCTTGCTTTGTTTGACTCAATCATTTCCTGGGGCTCTGAATACTGGCAATGATATTGTTCCTTCCCATCAACCTACTGGCACATAGCCCATCTTTGTAAAGGAAGTGCACCTAGCCACGCCCTCATATTGAAAAGGACCCTGGGTTCAGGTGAGGTGATGAAACCAGCCTTCGAAAGTTAAAATCAAGTGAAAGAAGGAAAAAGGAAAAGGACAAATCACCATTGTTTTGTTTTTACAAATCTCAAGCCAAAAACTCCCTTGAGCTTGTGGCTCTCTGGGCTCTATCAGCCCATCCTTCTCCAATCACTGCCTCTTGAAACAAAACAAAACAAAAAAAAAACCCTGGAATGTGTCTCACTTGTTTGCCTCCCATCTGATTATTTATCCCAAGTGAACAGCCTTTCCAATCACTAACCCCGTGTGGCGAGTGGATCTGGGAAATGTTGAGATTATCTTCCAGGTTCAGGCTTTGCACCAGGTTTGTTCCCAGCTGCTTGCCATTCAGTCCCTGTTTTTCCATTGATAAAACACATTGCACATGGCTGGGTTTGCATGATTAATACAGCTGTCTAAAGCTCTCTCTGAAAACAAAACAAAACCCCCCAAAATTAAAGTTCAAAAAAAATTAAAATCCAACTAACAACAAACTAGGCTTGCATAAATCTGCAGTCTGGTACGTTTCCTCCCAAAGGGAGACTGGTGTTCTTATGGACAGGCCTGGCATCAGAACAGCTAGATTCTATCTTAAGTCAGAGGAGGGGCTAGCCCTGCCCTCACTTTGGTACTTCCAGGAATGGGTTCTAAAAAGCATACTCCAAGGGGGAGAAAAATCCTCAGCTTATCCCATGCTGTAAAGATCACTGGATAATCCCTGAAGTTTCATTTACTTTCTATAGGATACTATCCTGGGAATCAATGAGAAAATGCCTCTTCTCAGCCCTTTAATTTAACAGGAGTTTCATCTTGCCCAACAATGGTAATATTAACAATAATAACAATAGTTAACCCGATTAGTTGGCTTTCCATGTACCAATAGAGTTCTAAAGTCTTTTGTATGCATTAACTCAGTTAACTCCCACAACCCTAAGAAAATAACGTGCACTTTTTCCCACACTTAATGATCAATGTATACCCAGATTCCAATCCCAGGCACATATTTAAATCTATACTACATTATAAATAACCACTATGTATGCATTCATAATGTTCATTAGATACGCATCTGTCTAGTGATTTTAAACATCCATCTAATTTATTTTATGTATTACAATACTTATAATACATAACAGATATTTTAATGTCCACACAATTTCACAGAGTCCATTTTCAAACACACTAAACAGAGAGAAAGATGTATGCCTGACTCCCAGAAATTTATATGAAAGCATTCATCTTTTAAAAACATGAGCAGAGCTATCTGGCATCAGCACATCTAATTTCACACACTTATTCAGACTGATTTGCATACACCTCTATTAATCATGGATAATTACTAGCATTGTTCTCTGTAATTCAGTTTTTCCAACTGTGAAATGGGAAAGAAATTATATTTTCCATGCCTACAAGCTCAAAGTGGTATTTTAAATAAAAAAAAAGAGAACTTGAAGTTCCTAGAAAGTGTATTGAATTTAAAATAATCATATTCAGATATGCGTATTTCTTATAGTTTTAAAAAACACAGTATTTAGAGGTATTCCTGTGCCACATTGCATGCACACTAGCTAGATGTAAATTCAATGTGTTTTCATTATAGTTTGACATATTATGGAGTCTAAGGATGTCTGAAATGCTCACATTTCTAAGAAGTTTAAAAATAGAACCATCCCAAAGCCAAATAAAAAGATGTTTTCATTGTTTTCACCATTATAATATTGCACATAAGAGGAGCTATAAAATTTCAACATTCTTTATTGTGTGGCACAAACATATTTTTTAGCAAATGCCCATCATGCACATTACCACATGTCATTAGTCCATGGTCATCAACCCAAAGCATTTGCACTTTTGGCTGGTCAGAGATAGGAAGCACATCCTAGGAAATTTCCGTATTTAAAGATAATTCTCCTTTCCTGTTGGTCAACAGAAACAAGGGTCTTCTCTCTGCTTACAGACCTGGTACAGTCAAATCAACACAAATTTACAGCATTGTCATTTCCCTGATTAATACACATGAAAATGATGAAAAATCAGCCTTAATACCTGGTCCATTGCTCCTTTATTGGGAACAATAGCCTGAATTCCTCCTGAATTTTGTTAGGGGAACCAAGTAGCTGTACCAGTATTTCACATGGAATCAACAGTACTCTCATTGTCCATCCAATGATTTAGACCCAACTGTAATAGGGGAAATCATTCCCATTTCTATGTCTTACCTTTTCCCACCTTCCTACTCCTCCTTCTGCTCTGTTTCCTGCACTGTTTTGTTGAAATTTGTTAATAAGAATCAATCTAAAATTTATTCACACCATTATGTAAAGGTTCCAAAGGCTTGGAAGTGTTATTTCTCTCTGAATTTACATTTAGCTTCAAGCTAAATGGCAAAAAAAAAAAAAAAAAAAATCCTATAGCATCAATTTTCAGGTTGAAGAATTTTTAGTAATGGGATTTTTTCTAGTTCCTTTTCCTATTTTCCTAGTTGGATCTGCCTACCCCAGTCAGCCTTTCCTGGTGATCTCCCTGTGTTCTTTGCCTTGCTGTGCTATTTAGATTTCTAGAGCCAGCAGGGATTTGAAAATGAATTAAAAAAAAAAAAATCCAAGCTTCTACTAAATTTTAATTTGATGGAAATATTGCTCTTCTATGAGCTTTATGGAGAAAAATCTTTCAAAGTAACAATTACATTTGGGGATTAAGTTTAAGTAATTGGCAGTCTTGTCTTTTTAATTAAAAGGAATAAAGCTGCCTAAGAAGAGCTCAATGAGATTTGCAATGGAAAATGTTGGCACACTGCCCCAAAGGGTGAGAAGACTTGAGATCTTCCATGGACAGAAAAAGCTGACTCAGGCTCCTCTGGTCCTGAGAGCTCATCCCCAGTGGAGATTGCCTTGGTGCTTGTATCATATGCCATTTGGCATGAAGGTTGAAGTCTGCTGTAAGAAGCATTTTGGGTATAGCAAGGATAGATTCTTTCTTTGAGAGCTTATATCCGGGTTCAGGGACAAGGTATGAAGGTACAGACCTTAGAGGAAGTGGTAGTACTTAGAATCAAAAAGATAAAAAGGAATTCATACTTTTCTAAGTATTAAGGTCATCGGTGCAGTCCAAGGCCCTGACAAATATCATATGGCAGCCCCCCAAAATACAAGCCTCAAGTTTAATCTGTCCTTTGGCAACCTCTTTCTCTGTCAGCTGTAATTCTTATTCCTGATGTCTAAATTTCTTGATTTTTCTTTTCTCTACATTTTCTTCCACATTTACCTTGCAATCCATGTACATGCTCTTTCTGACATCCTTCCAACAAAATCAAGGAAAAAGTTTTGATCCTATTAGCATTCACTCCTAAACACTGGTTACCAGCTGTGCAGGCACCACAAAGTCATTGTCTCATGTATCTGGAGGAAATACCGACTTCTAAGGAGGCAAGATACAAATTAACCTTAGTAACAACTTCCCTTACACAGTCACTCTGTCCTCATGACGCTCTTTCATCATCACAAGTTATTTGTAGGTATTAAATTAAACGAGCATGTCGATGGGGAAAAAGAATCAGCGTAAATGGTGCCACCTTACATCTCCCCTTGTACACTGCTGAGAGGAAACACACCTGCCAAGTAAGAACACAGCATGACATAATGAGATTGGAATTCCAATTTAAGGTGTTCGTATGTACCAGATGCATGAGGGGAGTAGGCAGACTACTCACCAGGACTCCACTGAGAATTGTCAGCTTACATCCACCACAAATCAGTGGGGGGAGAGACCTTACAAGTCATTTATCATGCTTCCTAATTGGACGCTGGGGAGCCACGCACCACCATAGTTTACTACACTGTTTTGTTTATCACTGTGCTAATGGTAAAAGAAAATCCGTAACACGTGCACATTTAGCGCCTAGACATTACCACTGTAAGAAGTATCTTTGCTACCATCTGTCCATTATTTTTCATCTTCCCTACACAAAGATCCCGACTTAACCCCCCATGCTGTAAGCCTTGCATTTCTAATATGACATTTTTAACTGCTCAAGAACACCTTGTTTGGGGCAAGAGTAACAACCTGTTGTTGTAGGGGGATGGGAGTAGAGGCAGAGGATAGCTGAGCCTCAGCTGTCCGTACTCTTTAGATCACACAGCTCCAAGCATCCCCAGCCATGTTCTATGTTGGAAAGTCGCTTGTCTATTTTACAATACTTTCTCAACCAGATGTGTGGATTTTGTATGAAATGGAAGCAGGGATTGTTTGGAGAACAGAAACCAAGCAGTACCTTGCACCTCTCTGTTGAATTGAAAGCTATCATACCCTAGGAATTTGTTTTTATTTTTATGTATATATATATATATGTGTGTTTAACCTGGAGTTCCAGATCACAGGTAAGTTCATTATTGAAATCTGCTAAGAGTAGCAGTGCTGCAAAAGACAAAGGGGTTCATTCACTGGAGGTTTGTCTCCCTTGGGGATTTGACCCTCCGATGCTAATTCATTAACAGTGTGACTTCTTAGATGTACTCTCCACTGGTTTTTGCCTGTGCTTTATAGGGTTTCTTTTAGAGTTCATGTTTTCTTTTCCTTATGATTTCTAATCATTAGGAACACAAGAAAGAGCCTTCATTCTCAATGGCAGTTAAAACTGGTTTGGGGCACAGGTTACATTTGTTTGGCAAAGCACAATATTGTGAGGACACCATTCATTCAAACAAATGTTATCCTACAATTTGCTCTGAGCCAGGTCTTAGGGATGACTGTGGAGGACAAGTATAGTCTCTGTACTTATAGAATTTACAGTCAAGATGGAAAAGCAACCACAACAAGCTTTGCTACATCCATGTTGGGGTACCTGCAAGGTGTTTGAGGGAAACAGAGCAGAGTCATTGAAATCTCCTAGCAGAAAGTAAAGTTCATGAGGCAGGAAGGGGAGAAGGGAAAGAGAAGCAGAATACTATCATACACAAAAGTCTAGAATCCAGAAAGAGCCTGATAGGGATTTGATATAAAGTCTAATTAATGTTTAAAATCATGGGGAAAAAAATGACTTTCCCCTAAGTTTCTTACTTTGTTCTTTTACCTTCTGCCAGTGAAAGAAAAAGGAAAAAACAGAAAGGAAGGAAAGGAAGGAAGGAAGGAAGGAAGGAAGGAAGGAAGGAAGGAAGGAGGAAGGAAGGAAGGAGGAGGAGGAGGAGGAGGAGGGAGGGAGGGAGGGAGGGAGGGCGGGCAGGAGTGAGGAGTCAGGCATTTCCACCTCTGTTACACCTTAGGAGGAGGCAGAGCATGCGTTGGCTTAAAGTACATGCCCACCCCCAGGGGTAGGTAGCACTATGCAGGGTTAGCTTGCCTGGCTATACTGAGAATCTGTTATCTAGCAGAATATCTAGAGAAATATCAGTCTTTCAACAGAGAAGTTTCAGGTAGGTTCATTTTAGTGGCAGGAATGGTCTGCCACAAGGAGCCATGGGCACTCCGGGAGCGTTGCACCGGAACCAGGCTGCAGCGCTAGGTGTGGAGTCAGTGACGCGGCAGGAGCTATAGATAAACCGGTTGTCATTGAGGCGTCCCGGAACTTAGAGGAACAAAGTCACTGCAAGGGCCCCAGGCAGACGCCTTTACCAAGTGCCGCACTGTGGTAGTCGATGCCACAGAGGACGTGCAAGGGTCACTCCGAGCATACCAACATTCTTTAATCCCTTATCTTCCTATTTCCAGGAGCTTTAAAACCCTAGGAAATCTCACAAATTCACTTATTATCTCTGCATTCAAATTCCGCAGGCCAGTTACCTCGTTTCATGGTATTTGAATGTTTTTGATTTTGAAACATACAAAATGAAAACGCACATTACATGGATAAAGACGGTCTTGAATCCCTTAGGATTTTGAATCCACGATGTATTTTAAATGGGTCTGGAAATTCACAATTTAGAGCTCAGGAACAGGAAGTGAAGAGAAAACCGAAAAGACAAAATCTCTAGAGAACTACCTAAACCTGTGCTTTTAATCCTTTTTAGCAAGTCAAATAGATAAGTACAAAAGACTTTAAAATATACATTATCTATATTTTAAATTATAAGTATATACAAAGTTTATATTTTAAAACACAGAAAATATCATCTGTTTTCTGTTTTAAGAGCTAAGAATAACTAAGTTTGGGGCTGGGAGGTAGTTCTTTATTAAGTGAGTTAGCTGGTCTCTTAATTGCAGCAAGGGCAAAGGACCAGGATTGTACCTACTTTATTTTTCTGTACTGGAAATTGAATCCAAGGAACTTTACCACTGAGCCCATCCCCAGCCATTTTTATTTTTATGGTTTTTTTTTTTTTATTCTGAGATGGGTCTTGCTAATTTGCTTAGACTGTCTTTCAATCTGTGATCCTCCTTCCTCATCCACCTGAGTCACTGGGATTACAGGCATGCAAGCCTGGCTAAAACATTAGACCATGTACTATCTATATGATGTTAGAAAGTTCCTTAACTTCACTAAACTTCATTTGCTTCATTTGTAAAGAAAGAGAATGTAAACTACACAGATGAATGAACTAGCATAGGTAAGTAGCCATGTGATACAAGTATCACAACAAATAGAGCCTGAATTGTCAACTCAGGAATGGAAATCTAGTTCAATACAGAACACACATTCCCCTCAAATATTTCAACTTTTTCCTTTAATCTCCCCTAATCCCAGGCCAAGTTGACTCCTGCAAGCTGGAGTGAATTGAACTCCTTTGATAGAAGAAAAGGGATGTTCATATGGATGTCAGACTACTAAGTTCATATAAATGGATACCAAATGTAGGAATTCCTGAGCATCACCTTAGGGACTTTATGAACATGGATTCCTAGATCTTAACCCTAGGTATTCTGATTCAGCAAGTCTATGAAGGACCCAGTTAGTGATTTGCATGGACAGCAGCTCCCATTGTGATTCCTGTGTAGATGATTTATGGATCACACTTTAAGAAACACTAGAAAAGATGCTGACAGGATCCTAACATGAGTTAATCACTACATATGGGCAGTATATTTGCATAATTTTTCTTAAGTGAAAGCAAAAGGGAAAATACATTGATTACATAGCTATATATTTGAAACAAAAAAAAAAAAAAGAAAAATTTTTTTAATCCTGGAAAATATCTGGTGTAAAGAGTCCTTTAATAAAGGATATTGATCAATATGCTAGACAACATATTTGACTGAAGTTTATGAAATGCATAGAAAACATGTTCAAAAGGGTAATGTTTTTAATAGTCTTTATAGAAAAGCTGTGGTCTCACTTCAGTGAAGCCATTTCTAGGAAGTGCTGAAATAATTATGGTCCAAATGGCTTGCATTCTAAATACGTGATCCTTGGATGGAATCCAGAGACTCTTAAATAAATGGATAGTCATATGCGAGTAGATATGCCTTGCAATTATCAAGTATCTTAAACAAGCATTTGACAGGTCCTGGGTTGAAATCCATTAGCGACTGAATCTCTGGACAGTTGTGCTATGTGGTTGCAGTAAAGGCCTACGTGACAGAATGGGAGGCGGGGGGTGAAACCTCCCAAGCACACTGGCCAGCTACTCAGAGTAAGATGAAATGGCCCCAGCACAGAGCTGAGAAGTTACACAACCTTTCTCTCTGGTATAAATAAATGATTGAGTACATTTAAGTGCTTCATTGAGATCCAAAAAGTTCTGCTCCACGTAACAAGGAAAAAATAAGTACTGAATCTGATATTTTCACATGACAGGCATTAGTTATCACCTACTCTCTCTACCCTAAAAGTTCTCCATATAGACTCTATTAATTATATACATTTGAGCACGGAGGACTTAGCTCAGTGATAGAGCACTTGCCTAGCATGCGCGAGGCCCTGGGTTCAATCCCCAGGGCTGAAAAACGATGTATATATGCATTTGAGAGAATGATTTATGATTTATGCCTGTTAGCAACTCCTACTGAGGGGAGAAGTACTAAGCCACTAGGAAACTAAAATTTCCCAGTGAGACAGAAAGATAAGCTGACTTTTCTTGGTCTGAAGGAATGTAAAAAGAAATGAACTAGAACAAAGGATGAATTATTTATTTCTATCTGCACTGCAGACCTCTCTCCATTTCTTTTAAGACTCATAGTTCATATCATTTAGGAAACTTGGTTTGGGATCATTCCCAAATTTTCAATCTATAAAGGACCTGACAATAGCAGGCACTGGGTTTTTTGGTAATGGTGCTAACATCAAGTTTTACAGCCTATTAGTCAGGATAAAACATGGAAAGAAGGGTCCAGACTGGTAGAAAGGTGATGGAACAACCAGAGAGGGTCGGTTCATGGTTTAGCCCAACTTCAGGTTCTTGCTGGGGACAGAGTGCAATCTGACTGCCAGTGGCAAAGACGGAAGAGCTATCAGGCAAACTTGATGCCACAGCGGAAGAATAGGTAGGAAAAATGGACCTCCAGTGTTATTAACAGTCTTACTTTGGGGTTATAGGATAGTAAGTAGTTAGGGAATTACCTCCTCATATTATGTTACCTTACCTGCTTGAATTTTTGACACAGATCATGTATTACCTTAGAATAAGGAGAGTTCTAAAAAAGTGGAATTGTATTCAATAATTTCAGTATAGGAGGAAGATCTACCCTACAGGTACTGCCACCTCTGAGATCCAGACCTCTGTCAACAGTGGGAGAAAGGGCCTCTAACCATTGGCCAGATCCAGTCCTCCTGCTTGGACGGGCCTGCAGTCCATTCTTGAAAACCACAAGGGGGCAGCAAAGGCGGTAGGATTGGATGGAGCACAATGCCCATGTGCAATCACTGGACCCATAAATGGCCCTTAATTAGAAAATTTTCCTAATTTATAAAATATCAACTGCTTGCCGCTATTCTTCATGTCATTGGAATTGCTGTCTTATTTCCCTGATTTGTCTTTCTTATGCAGCAGTAGAAAAATCTCAAAGATTTTTTTTTTTTTTCTTTTTTTTTTTTATTGTGAGAAACTTGCCCTTAGGACACAGGCTACCTGGGGCAGGTAGATCTCCTCCTTACTGAAATTATTGACTACAATTCCACTTTTTTAAAATCTCTTATTCTAAAGGTAATACATGATCTGTGTCAACAATTCAAGCAGGGTAAGGTAACATAATATGAGAGGTAATTCCCTACTACTCACTGATCCTATAACCCCCAAGTAAGACTGTTAATAACATTGTAGAGACATCAGACATATACAACTAAATGTATTAAAAATCATATATATTATATATATAGATTGATATAGATGCATCATTGTGTGGCATATAACTTTTCTAACACAAAGAACATACTGTATATAGTATTCCAGACTATACATAGCATTCCACTATTTTTATGACTGGGATGACAGTCATTATATGAATTAAATTTTCTTATGTGAATTAACCTTATATAAACAGCATGACACATAGGAAGTACTTAATAAGTACTATGTATAACAATACTAAACTTTTTGTCAGAAAAATTCTTTCCTTCCTTTGCTTTATGATTTTTCAACTCCATCGCCTCTCTGGAAAATAAAAAATTAGTTTCACTATCTAAAATTTTCATTTGGTAGCGGTCATACTGTACTTACTCTGTTCTATTTCTTCCACACAACTTTATGTTTGTGCAGTTTTCATGCTGCCACTTATAATTGTTATTTATTCATTTTCTTTGATGTATAATATCTCACTGTGTGAAAGTACAATTTATTAGCTCTAATCATAATATGGGTGCTTCCTGTGTTGCAGTGAATATCACTGCACACAGTAATGAAATTGCTATATATATGTATATTACAGATTTAGTAGATATTGCCAAACCATTTCCCAAAATGGCAAATCATCCTATTGGCTTCAAAAATTCAACTTTTTAAGGCATTTGTCCCATATATACCATATGTATTTTTTGTCTTGTTATTTATATTAATTTTGTGGGCAAGAGTTTTGTGCTATGGAGAAATTTTTTTACTTTTTATACAGTCACAACTGATGTCTCTTTTTTTATGATTTATTCATGGGTTGTTTAGAAAAGTGTTCTTTTCTTTAATATTAATCAAACTCTTTATGATTTGTATATGAGGTATCCCCCAAAGCTACTATTAATGCAGGAATATTCAGAGGTGAAATGATTGTATTGTAAGAACTGTAGTGTAAGCAGTCCATCCTATTTTGAATGAACTGACTAGGTGGTAACTATAATCAGTTGGGATGTGGCTGCAGGAGATGGGTCACTTGGAGTGTGCCCTGGAACGGTGCATCTTCCCTGCATCCACCCTCTTCCTGAACTAGACATGAACTGAGTAACTTTCCTCCAATGGGCACTTCTACCATATCCAAGTTGGTCATCTATGGACTGAGATCCTGAAAACCATGAACTCCAAACAAACATTTCCTCCTCAAAATTGTTCTTTTCATGTATTTCAGTTATAGCAAAGCTAAAACTGGCTAAAATATTATTGCTTTGACTTTTAGTATTTTATGGCTTAATATTTAATTTCATAACCTTTGATTCATCTGAATATGTTTTGGTGAATGACATGAGGTTATTATTTTTTTTTCAAAAACAATGTTCCAACATCATTCCAGCTTCAATAAGAGAAAAACACAATCCAATAGGTAGCTAGTTACAATAACATACAATTATGGTTTTTCTGACTATGACTAATATCAGTTAAATTATAATAAAATGGACCATATTGACTAGAAATAAGAAAAGACAGCATCATAATAAACCTAACATAAAATTACACAGTGGAAAAAAATCACTCGTGGATAAATAAGATGTGAATGTGATTGATTATTCCTGAGAGAAAGATCAAGATGGCAAAAATATATCCCTCTAACTTATCTATGAATCCAAAATAAACACAATCAAAAATAACAAATACTTATATTTGCTTTGTAAAAGAATTCTAAGATTCATAGGAAATAAATATGTGGAACAAATCAGAAAGTTTCTGAAAAATAACTATTCATATCAGTAGTTAAAATGTATTATAAAGCTATGATAATTAAAATAGTAACATACTGACCCCAGAAGCTGATAAAAAGAATTTAAAAAAACAAAGCATGGCCAGAGTCAAGAAAAAAATCAGTTTTAAATAAGATAACATTTAAAATGACTGAGAAAAATATGATTAATAGCCTTAAAACTAGCAGACAAAATTCAAATATTGTTCCCAAAGCCTTCAGTCAGTTTCCTTTATTTCCACATGAATTAAGTCAAAGTCCTTCAGAGCTGTCTGATGATGTTTATCCCTGATGAGAATGTAAGTTCCCTGAAAGTGAGGAGCCACACCTTTCTTCTCCTCCTGTTTCTTGCACTTCCTGGCTGGACTGCTGGCTGGTACAGGGCTGTAGTAGATACTTGCCCAAATGACTACTTATAATTTACTAGGAAACTGTGGCTTTACTATGCAGACCACAATCAACTTCCATATACATTTTAATGTATTCAGGTCTTTTTTCCTCTAAAAGTTAATATTTTCATTCAACATTCAGAGATATCCCCCTCTCCATCCCCTTCACTTGCTCCATGGCCTAATTTTTGCTTTTTGCCTATAGTTATCGTCTCCTGATTTTAAAGACCTGGAAAAAATAAATTAATGGGTAAAGAAAATGAAGCCATCGGGAGGGGGGCAGTCGCCTTTTATACCTCGTTTGTGTGCCCTTGTTTAGAAGGAGTCTCTATTTGAATGTCCTTTAAACATTCAAATTCAACAGATACGAAATCTCAATTTATCCCTCTCACCCCTACCTCATTAAATACCATCCAGGGGCATGAAAATATCACCCAACACCACTTTAATTAGTATGAGGAGTTGGTGCAAGCAGCCCCTTCCCCTCCACTCATCAGACTAAGACAGTCTTGTGAACTTCCTCCATTTCAACCATTTAAACCTCTGTGGTGGCCTTTTTCTTCTCCCTTTGTTTTTATTTAAAAAGAAGTAGAGGAAACATCCTCATGCAGCGCCTTTTTAAATGAAGTGACTTGTCAAGTCAGAGACTGTAGCCAGTAATCTGAAAGGCAGTAAATTTAGCGACCCTCACTCTGCACTGACAGCCTGTCGAGCTCTTGAAACATAAATAGCAGTGGAGACAAATCGCTGCTGTTTTCCTATTAAGCTTTGGCCCACTGGCCTCATAGCCTTTCAGGAGCGCGTGAGCCCAACCTGGTGAGAGCAGCTGCTCCTTTTAAGAGCAGGCGGGAGCTCTCTGGTTGGCTCCTGCTCCGCCTGGAGGTGTGCTCCTGACACTGCAGTTGGGCCCCACCCCACTGTGATCCATCAGCTTCACAGAAAGTCTAGAAATCCTGGGCCTGAACTGAGGGCCAGATCTGGTAAGCAGAGGCCTGTGATCCAAATGTGAACATCAAGAAGGCAATTTCTAGCTCATGCATTTTGGACTCAAATCAAGGAAGCCAGTTGCCAGACCCCTTATTACTGTTGTGTTGACCCTGATTGACCACCAAAGAGGCCCACCACCTTATGTTAAATAGAACATGTTAAGAACATCCCTTTAGTCCTGCTTAAACATTTTTTTCCTGCTCTGCTCCCAACCCTCACCCTTATGTTTCTCTTCATTACTTATGTATTGACTTTAAGCAAGAGCAGTTCTCTAAATTGGATCAAACAGCTCATTCAGCACAGCCCTACCTGAAGAAGTGGAACTGGGATTTTGGGGTGAGCCCAAATGATCGGTCACGACAACATTAGGACCGGTAAAGAAAGAATGGAGGACCAGGTGGGGTTATCATCTTCTTGCTTTGTTTTAATTACATTTCAGAGGCCTCTCTGGCAGCCACAAAACCCTGCCTAGCAATCCTTCCACAGTGCAATTGCCCTGCTGAGTTTAACACACTCGCTTACAAAAATGCCAATTGATTTATGTGACTCTCGAAAACAGCAACCGCCTGCTCTCATTTCTCTTGATATTTAATCCTCAGCCATGGCAAAATCACTAATGACAAGTCAGGTATTACCCCCGCAGCTCTGATGACAATGGCGAAAGATCTTGGTTGTTGCTGCCTCTGTCCAGCAATTCAAATTTTTCCCTACCTCCCCTATTAAGAAGCAGGCTGGAAAACAACCAACAACTGCAGGAATCCTTATTTCTGTCTTATTCCCTCAAAACTCTTTTTAAGTATTTTTGGTATATATTATTTTCCTCTTTTTAAGTTTGACCTCTTTTGCATCTTCTACCCCATGCCCTTTGGGTAGTAAAAGTGAAATAGGACAGTGCGTGCGTGCTTTATGACATAGTGATTCTATTAGTCCATTTTCCACTGCTACAAAAATACCTGAGGCTAGCTTATATATAAAGAAAAGAGGTTTACTTTAGCTCATAGTTGTGGAGGTTGGAAGTCCAAACAGTATTGCAGTCACTCTGCTAAGGGTCCCTGGTTACATCAGATCATGGTAGATGGCATCATGGTAGGCGCATGTGAAAAAGGGAGGGGTCAGAGGGCAAGAGAAGGAGAGAGCGGGAGGGGCCAGGCTCACTCTCTCATAACAACCTTCCATCCAGAACTAATATGAGAATTAATCTGCATCCCTCATAAATACATAAATACTGTCCTCTTCTAAGAACAGTGCCCGTAATGACCCAATCACTTCCCATGAGGCTGCACCTCTTAAAGGTTCCACATTACCTTCCCTAAGGTCACCACTTTGGAAACCAAATTTCCAACACATGAGTCCTTGGGGGACATGCTCAAATCATACCCAACACGTGACAATGCTACATCAGATGAAAGTTAGGAAGCTCCTACTGTGGTGGTTTGAATTACCGTTGGTGTGCAGGAAACACATTCAAATCCAGATTCAACATGAACCTCTTATCAACCCTGTATTTCCAAGTGCCTATGGAAGGTACTTGACAGAATATCCCCAGAACACCTGAAACAAATATGTCAAGAATGACAGTCATTAATTTACTCCAAATTAAGCACTTCTACTTAATTTCCCAAGTGGTACCAACTGCATTTGCACCAGGAGGTCACTAGCTCCCAACCAACACACTACATTTTTTAAATATATTTCTTCATTCTTGAGAATGTCAGCATTTTGTGCAATAGTGGGTTTATATTGCTAATGGAGGAGCTCCTAAAAAAATGAGTGGAGACTAAATTTTTAAATACCAATTTTTTCTCATTTATTGCTTTATTTGATTCTCTCAATAAGGAAGTTCAATGAAGTGGGCAAACCACAAAAAAGATGAAGTCTCTCTTTATACCTTTATCTGTAACTGAGTTTCATTGCTTTGGAAATTCCCCAAGGGCCCCATTCCCAGCCTCCCAGTATATTCTTTAGAAAGTAATAGAACAGATGCAAAGAAGTAAGAATTCAGCAAAGTCTAGCATTTCCCAGCAATTCAATGATAAAAGAAAGCATGCCTAGTTAGGAATATGGGCTCCAAATATCCACAGACCTGGTTTAAACCTCAACTCTCCTTGACTATTATTATAAACTCAGGAAAGTTCCTTGTCCACTCCAGATATGTGTTTCCTTGTGTTCCACATCTGTAAGCAAACCCCATAGTATCATGAATTAAATAAGATAATATATCTTGAGTGTTATTACTCAGTGTATTAGTACAGTTCCTGGAGAGTGTTTATTAAGTGATAGCTCATTCAACACTCATTCTACACCGTTTCTGGAACTTCCAGTAGTTTCTAACATTGTCCTGCACTCTGGTGGTAAGTGATGGGCAAAACCAGATGAGGTCCTTTCAGTGGTAAAGTCTTACAGTATAACCATAGCTATTCTTAGTGCAATTTCCCTCAAAGAACTAAACAAGGGGATCTAAACTTCAAGCATAGAATTTAGAAGGCCAGAACAATTTATAATCAGTAATAACAAGTATATAGTCAAGGTTTAGATTGGTAAAGAATACCATGACCCAGGACAAAAATGATGTGCAGGTGGCAGTCTCAGATCAGATGCTGAACTCAAACTGTCAGCTAGAAAAAAAAAAAAAAAAAAAAAAAAGTATGTGAAGCAAAATTTCAAATCATAATGAATTGGATCTTTCAAGATGCCAGGAAAAAATAATGCCAGAGTGTTCTTCATTTTGCCCATACACATTCATTGAACCAAAGCCAGTTATGAATTTTGCCTGACATTGTGCTTGTCACTGGTTTTTAGGTACTATAACTATACCCTTGCAGACTGCAGAAGGCATGGACCAATATACCAAATCCACACCCTGCTGTATCTTACTGTTTACACAGGGAATATTACTATATCTCAGTGACTTACCCCTTGCATCTCAAATATCTTAATAGTCAAATGCCTCTTTCTTAGGGAACTCTTCCTCCTTTCATTTCCATTCCTCAGGCTTAAAATCATCCTCATTGCATCACCTCTGTGGTTTTTTTTTTTTTTTTTTTTTTTTTTTTTTTTTTCCTTTACTCCCTTCAATGCATTGCTCTTCCATATTCTTCTATGATTGTTGCTCTGGCAACTGTGACTGCTCCCTCCCCACCTTCTTTTCTTCAGGATCACTTACCACTCCTCACTCCTCCCTTTCAGTGATGAAAAGTGGGGATGAGAAGTGGTTTCCACCTTTGGACAGCAACATTGTCAAACACTAAAGGCTGTCTCAGGTGAAATATGCAACTGAGAAACAAAATCTTCAAAGGATCTGGAGGGAGACATGGCTGGAGATACAAACAGAACTCTATCACAGCCGTGCTTTCTGGAGTCTTTCTGTTCTTTCTCTCTTCCTTTTCTTAGGATTTGTGAATAGACCATGCTATGCAGAAAAGTAAGCAAGGGAACAAAACCAGAAATAGGTGAACATGTCCTTAGGAAGAAAAGAAAGAAAAGTAAACATAAAACATATTGCAAGAACAGACACTTGTTACAGCATTTGAAATTCACCTAGGAAACTTCAAATGGCATCATTGATTTTGTGATCCTGCTTTTCTTTTATTGTTATAGGTAGAAGTTCATAGCTTGCTTGTGCTTACTTTCTTTGCTCTCATCTCCAAACCCAGAGTCATACAACACACACATACCTATACACATACCCTGCAGGATGAATTCCAGTTCTTGCTTTTCTTTAAACTACATGTGTTTGTGTTGATAGCTAATGTGTTTACAGCCACTTACTTACATGTAAATATTCTAATTGAGTTAGGGGGATGTCAGTGCCATTCCAAACACATCTTTGCTTTGGAAAAAACATTGATGTACTGAGAAGTTATAAGTCTCATCTCAAAATAGTAAAAAAAAAATTGTTTCCTAATGTCCTTAGAATTCTACATTTATAACTGAAATACTCAAATTTAGCAAGTTCCCTAAATGGTATTTCTTACATCTCAAATAAAGGGAAAGAAAGACAGATATCATAACTATTATTAGGGTAATTGATTTTTTAAGAAATCTTTTTGATGCAAATAAAAGACAAGTTTTCATATCCTGGGAAAATTTCAAGAATAGTGTTCTGTTTAGTGAGCAAATATTAGTAGGTTGATGAATCTGCATGATGTTTCCTAAAAGTTCAGAGCAGAAGCTTATACATAAATAAGTAGCTCTGTGTGGGACAGAAGAAAGAGAAGAGAAAAAGAGGGAGAAAGTGGGAAGGGACAAGGAAAAGAGAGGAAGGAGAAAAGGAAAGGGAAAGAGAAAGAAACACCAAGGAAATTAATTTAATTCCAATGAATGCTTGCTTAGGAACGCCTGGTTGACCGTGGATTCTCAATAAATGAACATTTTGAGTGCAAACTACAGATTTCATCAAAATGTCTTCCTCTGAAGGCATTGTACTCAAAGCAGCACCTGCAGACTTTAATTGGAGTTACCCTGGCTGACTTTCCTTCACATTGGGGAACACAAAGAGAACACTTTTCTCGTGTCATGAGCTCTAGGCTCTTCTTTCTGACTTATAAAGAAATATTAAAAGAACTAATATGTACAACTTGAGTAAATGGTGTCTAAGAAGGGATATGCTAATTATGCACAAGAGTTTGAAAGGTACAGACACTGAGGAGGAGGAGAAGTTATTCAGCACGGTAGCTGAATATTGCCAGGAGACACCAAAGCACATTAAGCGAAGGGAGATTTAAACTAAACACTAGATCCCAGAATAAATATAACATTCGGCTACATGAGCAAGCTTGTGGAAACTGGTTGAGATGTTTAAAATGCCAAAATATTGAAATTTGCATTTCAAGTAAATATTTATACAAGGTCAGGAAATAATAGGAATCGGAAGGACCTGAGCTGTAGTCAGAGGGGCAAATCTTCAGAGAACTTCAACAACAGATTATGCGTTTCTGGTCTGAGGATCTTAAGTTCAGAGAGTCCAGGAAATTGTGGCTAGACCCTAGCCAAACTGACTTGAAAGAACTGGAGAACAGGTACACCCATGACACAAGCATACGGGGCAAAAGGGGAAAAGGAGAATCTGAGTGCATTTTAGAATTTTCTGTCTCAAAGTTAATGTGATCTATTCTATGCCTTAAAACAAGAACTACCATTGTAAAAGGAAAAGGACCGCACATCATAAGACCTGTGTTTGTGGGTGCCTCCACTGGTTTCTGAAACAGTGACTCCATGTGGCAGTCACGTCGTCGGGACATGGCTAATGAACTTCTGTCCCTAACAGCAGAGTTCTCCACACACCCTTTCTTCCCAACAAAGTGGTGCTCTATTAGAACCATTTATTTATTTATTTATTTATTTATTTTTTATTTTATTGTAAACACATGGGATACATGTTGTTTCTCTGTTTGTACATGGTGTAAAGGCATACCATTTGTGTAATCATAAATTTACATAGAGTAATGTTGTTTGATTCATTCTGTTATTTTTTCCCTTCCCCCCACTCCTCCCACCCCTCTTTTCCCTCTATACAGTGCTTCCTTCCTCCATACTTGCCCCCCTCCCTAACCCTAACTCTAACCCTAACACTAACCCTTCCCTCCCCCCATTATGTGTCATCATCCACTTATTAGCGAGATCATTCGTCCTTTGGCTTTTTGAGATTGGCTTATCTCACTTAGCATGATATTCTCCAATTTCATCCATTTGCCTGCAAATGCCATAATTTTATCATTCTTTATGGCAGAGTAATATTCCATTGTATATATATATGCCACAGTTTCTTTATCCATTCATCAACTGAAGGGCATCTAGGTTGGTTCCACAGTCTGGCTATTGTGAATTGAGCAGCTATGAACATTGATGTGGCTGTATCTCTGTAGTATGCTGATTTTAAGTCCTTTGGGTATAGGCCAAGGAGTGGGATAGCTGGGTCAAATGGAGGGTCCATTCCAAGTTTTCTAAGGAATCTCCACACTGCTTTCCAGAGTGGCTGCACTAATTTGCAGCCCACCAGCAATGTATGAGTATACCTTTCTCCCCACATCCTCGCCAACACCTGTTGTGGCTCGTATTCTTGATAATCACCATTCTAATTGGGGTGAGATGGAATCTTAGGGTGGTTTTGATTTGCATTTCTCTTATTACTAGAGATGTTGAACATTTTTCCATATGTTTGTTGATTGCTTATAGATCTTCTTCTGTGAAGTGTCTATTCATTTCCTTAGCCTATTTGTCAACTGGATTATTTGAATTCTTGGAGTAGAGTTTTTTGAATTCTTTATAGATTCTGGAGATTAGTGCTCTATCTGAAGTATGATTGGCAAAGATATTCTCCCACTCTGTAGGCTCTTTCTTCGCATTGCTGATAGTTTCCTTTGCTGAGAGAAAGCTTTTTAGTTTGAATCTATCCCAGTGGTTGATTCTAGCTTTTATTTCTTGTGCTATGGGAGTCCTGTTAAGGAAGTCTGGTCCTAAGCCGACATGTTGAAGATCTGGACCTACTTTTTCTTCTATAATCTGCAGGGTCTCTGGTCTGATTCCAAGGTCCTTAATCCATTTTGAGTTTAGTTTCATGCATGGTGAGAGATATGGGTTTAGTTTCATTCTGTTGCATATGGATTTCCAATTCTCCCAGCACCATTTGTTGAAGAGGCTATCTTTTCTCCATTGCATATTTTTGGCCCCTTTGTCTAGTATGAGAAAATTGTATTTATTTGGGTTTGTGTCCGTGTCCTCTATTCTGTACCATTGATCTACCTTTCTATTTTGGTACCAATACCATGCCGTTTTTGTTACTATTGCTTTGTAGTACAGTTGGAGATCTGGTATTGCAATACCCCCTGTTTCACTCTTCCTGCGAAGGATTGCTTTAGCTATTCTGGGTTTCTTATTCTTCCAGATGAATTGCATAATTGCTTGCTCTATTTCTGTAAGGTACGTCATTGGGATTTTAATTGGAATTGCATTGAATTTGTATAGCACTTTAGGTAGTATGACCATTTTGACAATATTAATTCTTCCTATCCAAGAACATGGAAGATCTTTCCATCGTCTAAGGTGTTCTTTAATTTCTTTCTTTAGTGTTCTATAGTTCTCATTGTAGAGGTCTTTCACCTCTTTTGTGAGATTGATTCCCAAGTATTTTATTTTTTTCGAGGCTATTGTGAATGGGGTAGTTTTCCTAATTTCTCTTTCTGAAGATTCATCACTTATGTATAAAAATGCATTGGATTTATGAGCATTGATCTTGTAACCTGCTACTTTACTGAATTCACTTATGAGTTCTAAGAGTTTTCTGGTGGAATTTCCTGGTTCCTCTAAATATATAATCATGTCATCAGCGAACAGGGATAGTTTGAGTTCTTTTCCAATTCGTATCACTTTAATTTCTTTGGTTTGTCTAATTGCTCTGGCTAGAGTCTCAAGAATGATGTTAAATAGAAGTGGTGAAAGAGGGCATCCCTGCCTTGTTCCAGTTTTTAGGGGGAGTGCTTTCAGTTTTTCACCGTTTAGAATGATATTAGCCATGGGCTTCGCATAAATGGCCTTTACAATGTTAAGGAATGTTCCCACTATCCCTATTTTTTCTACTGTTTTGAGCATGAAGGGGTGCTGTATTTTATCAAATGCTTTTTCTGCATCTATTGAAATAATCATGTGATTCTTGACTTTAAGCCTATTGATATGAACCATTTAAAGGGAAAGGGTTTTTATGACAGCATCTCTCCCAGAAATGCTGACCACCTTGGGTTATCTAGCTCCATTCTCTTAAGCCGTGTGAAGTGTTGGATCTGATGAGTTCTGTTATGTTTCTTAATTTAATTCATTAAGGTTGCCAAACCAAAATTACTATACACCTTCAAATAAGGTTTACAGATATGGAATCATCTTTACATCTTCTCATTATAATCTAGCACCACTCTCAAAATCAAAAGTTCTATTCCACCTCTGTACTCCAGGTTTCTGATTAGCTTACACCTATTTCAGCCTGTTAAATAAAAACTAATTGTCAACATTGCCATTAGTTTTCAGAGTACTGATGTTCAGCTAGAAAATCTGTGGCATCAAACAAATACATGACGTATCTATAAATGTATGTCAAAGCACAAGATATTTTTTCCCTCCAAGCCCAAATGCTGCCCAGTTACACCAGTAAAGTGGATTATTACTCTTTCTGAGATTTCTGTTTTCTTCCCTACTGCTTTTCACTCCTGTAACACAATCAGATCTGACTACTTGCTTGAAAGAGGGGAAAGAAGAAGAAAAGAACACAGACAGGAAAAATAGCTTAATCTTTTATAAATAACATTCAGCTGTATACCACAGATCAATTCTAAAACATTTTCAATAGAAGAATGGGCTGGATAATGTGCAGAATTTCAGAACAAAATAATTTTATATTACTATTGCCTGTTTGTTGCTGGGATTGCCAAGTTTCCTCCAAACTAGTGATACTGACATTGACAGAGACTTAAAGCTTAGAGCATTCCTGACAGTTGAGTTATAGAATGTTATCAAAGAGGTCCTACGTTCTGTTGGAAGCCTAGTTAACAGGCTTAGCTGACATATTTAGACAGTGAATTCATGTCCATGCTGGCTGGCTGTTATGTTGATTTGGCCATCAGGGAATTTCCAGAAAAGGAAAACAGCTTGTGGCATTTCAGCAGAGCTATTAATTGGTACCATTTAATGTAGGATGAGCAGGAGCAAGATTCCATGATGGTGGTGGACCGTATTCTTTAACACCCTCTAGAAGCTCTATCCTTACCCAATTGGCTGTGGAGTCTTGAAATTTGGGGGTGAAGAGGTTTCAATTCAACTGAAGTCTATAGGCCTTCTTAGCCAAGCTCTGGCTCAGCTCTTCCTGCTGTCCAATCTCTTTTTTTCGCACCTTCTCTTTCCCCTTTTTTCATTTTCTCCCCTTTTACTCACTTCCTTATCCTTCTTTCTCTCAATCTATTCAGAAGGTTATTTAATCAGTTATGGTTCACCTGAGAGGAATTTAAACAAACTTTCTTATCTTGAAATTTCTTTACTAAAATGGACATAGTCAAATTTGTACATCTTTCCAGAGCTGTTATGTCCCCAATCCTAGGTGCCACAATCTATCACAAAATGCACCATCAGCAGCACATTCTTGTGAATCTAACTCACGGCCTGAAAATCTCAATGATGATATAGCTTGATACAAAACAAGGAACCCGTAGCAGCAAGACTGGGTTTAACACTTGATCCTTGTGAAAAGAATTCCACATAAGGTGGCAGAGTGATTTCGCAAAAGGAAGTTGCTTCTCTTTCTAACAGCTACTTAGAGGGAAAAGTGTAACTAATGATGTCAGTGCTTCACCCACACAACTCAGAATGCTTGACAACTTGTGTGGACCTCCCCACAATCCCTACTTTGTATCAAATCCTTAAATAATGACTAATGCATATAAATATATAAACACTCCAACTTTGTGCCTTATGACCAGGACAACTTTAAATGGAACATGAGCTATCCCCAGAGCTTCCTGAAAGAGTGATCCAAAGTTGCTTTTGGGGGGACTCAGCTTGACATCACACTCTTGCTTGGCTTCCTTCTCTTCCATCTTTCCATCTTTCCACTCCTCTATCAGCATTTCAGGACAACAGTTCCCATTTAATCACTTTTGCAAGACTTTTGTCTTAGGATCTGGGTGTGTGGAATCTGACCACAGATAAAGCTCACTGTTGAAGTATTAAAAAGCCATGTCAGTTTATTGCTTTTTAAGAAGAAAAATAAGGCAGCCTGCTGTAACTTAGCCTTTAAAAAAAAAAAATCATGCAAACTTCTGTTTTCCAGGAAGAGAATTTGAAGGAGAAGAAGAATATCTGGAGATCCTTGGCATCACCAGGGAGCAGTCAGGCAAATATGAGTGCAAAGCCGCCAATGAGGTCTCCTCAGCGGATGTCAAACAAGTCAAGGTCACTGTGAACTGTGAGTATGGCGGCAGCAGCAGCAGGTGCTACATGCTTGGGGCTCATGCCTCCACCTCCAGCAAGCTCTAAAGATTCCATTAACAAAAGAGCATCACAGTCGAAGCAGATGCTCTTTGGTCAGGGATGCACATTTATACATCGGATACAGCCAAGGGCAGGACTTGGCCTTTGAATTTGATAAATCAATGCTACCAATTCTAAATATAACCCATAATACATTTAACAATAGCCTTTGTCTTTTACTCAGGCTGCAGAATTAAGAAAACATGATCAGACAACACTAGCATTTCCGGCACTCACTATTCTGGTCTTTGTGGACACCGAGGTCATATTGCTTTGGAAAAAGCAACCATTCATATCTGCTTTAGCTGGAATTTCTATATTAATTCATTGTTTGTCAAAAGGGAATACACCAAGATTATATTTTATCCTCTGCTATTTAACTAATTGGCCTTGGAAACAAATTCAAACCACTGTGGTCAGATGCCATGTGTTCCTGATGGCTATCAGGGATACCTGATAAGTTAATTTCATTTATCTATTTGTCCCAAAGTACAGGCATTAGAAAGGAAGATTTCACTAAGATGCATAGGTAAGTGAGCATACTTTGAACTTCTCAGATGAAAGGATCCTTAGATGTAGTTCAAAAGGGGAAGGGAGAGAGAGAGGATCTATAAGATATGTGTCACCAGCCAAGGAATAAAGAGAATTTGTTTACTTTATTCAGTTAGGAGTGTCTTTGTGTATCATTCAAATTTACATTTCTACATCACACAATTGGGGCTAGCGACAGTATCCTGACAGTTCTTCCTTTCTAGGAATTTCACATATATATGTACCACCACACATATACTCTACATACACGCACATACACACATATTCACACAAAACACACATACACATATTCACACAGGCACAAATATCTAAACCCATCTTTGAAAGTATACTTTAGGACTGGGTGTAGCTCAGTGGTAGAGGGTTTGCCTAGCATATATGAGGCACTGGGTTTGATTGTCAGCATTACATAAAAATAAATAAATAAAGGTCCATCAACAACTAAAAACAATTTTTTTTTAAATAAAGTATACTTTAGACCATGATGAGTTATATTCTGTCATCTCATGTCCTCCCAACAGTCAACTATGTGCCAGAGTCTGTATAAAGTCTATGCATTCTTCCCCAAAAACCTGGCAATATAGGCCTACTTGATGATTCTTTAAAATTTGAGAAACTGAAGCCTAAGGAGATGAAATAGACTATCTAAAGCAACATGGAAATCAAATGTAAGAATAAGGAGTCTCATTTAATTAAAAAATTCATGCTCTCAAGAAGAAGAGAGAAGGAGGAATTTTCAATTCTTCATACCTACTATGTACAGCATAAAATTAAAGGATTTACTTTTTATTTAATCCTCTTAATAAACCTATGAGATAAAAATTATTAGTCTTACTTTAGAAATTAGGAAACAGTTGTGGAAAAAAACAATAAAATTAAAGGTGACTTACCACACACACACACACACACAAAGAAATTAAGAAATGAGGCTAGAGAGCTGATGAGTCTTGCATGAGATGACCCAGTATGTTAGTCAACCTTCTGTCACTGTGACCAAAATGTTGATAAGAACAACTCTGGATGAAAACATTTATTTTGAGCTCGTGATTTCAGATATCCATCATCAGCTGACTCCATTGCTCTGGGCCTCGAGCGAGGCAGAACATCATGACAGAAGGGCATGGTGGAGGAAAGCTACTTAGCTCATGACAGCCACATAGGAGAGAAAGAGGAAAGGGTCAGGGACAAATAATCCAAGGCCACACCTCCAGTAACCTACTCCAGTGACCTACTTTCTCTAGCCACACCTACAATTATCATTCATTAGTCTATTTAGCTATCAATGGATTAATCCAGCAAATTGATTAATCCAGCAAATGAATTAATCTACTGATCAGGTCACCGCCCTAATTTTTACCTAAAATTCCTACCTCTGAACCTTGCTATGTTGGGGGTCATATATTCAAAACACAATCTTTTTAGGGGACATTCCAGATCCAAAACATAACACCCAGCCTACTCTTGGGCTGCTCAATTACCCAAGACCTTGCTCTAGCCTTTGAGCTTTCTAAAACAGTCAGTGAAATCTTCACAGCATAGATAGAAGAATTCAGTAAATATGGCTGTGCTATGCACGTTTATGGTCCTCATTTGCAAGAGCAAGGGGCTGCATTTGATGAACTGTGAAGTGCTTTTATTCCTAGCTGTCTCCAAATTTTTTAGTAATAGACTTTTGAAATGCCAGTATTACTATTCTTTTCTAGTACTGGGTGTGTTTCAAAGACACATTAATGATCTCAATGTTATAAAATGCTTTAGGTCCTTTTTTCACATGAAAGGCAATTTCTCTGGGTGTTTATATAAGTTTATAATTAGGTTAGTTAGCTTCTTTTATGTACACATAACCATGCCATCATCTTCCACCTCTTTCCTGACTTTTGGAGTGAAGATTTCATTTTCTCTTAATTGACCTTCAACTTAATTAGATTTTTGAAAGTCCAATCACAGAGTAAATAGAAAATATTTATACTTCCATTGTATGAAACATCAAAGTGGTCTGGATTGCAGATGGTTCCCAAGATCAAAGCTAGCCGTCTGGGCCCTATTATTATTGGAGCAATTAGACTGACATTGCTCCTTCTTCACTGTCCCCAAAGTGTAATTTAGGACAGAAGAAAATACTGATAATTTTCAAGAAAAGACTTTTATGAAAATGTGAGCTTTTGCTAGTGATGAGTGAACCACAGAAGAATAAAGACCGAACCTAAAGATTCTAAAAGGACAACTCATAACAAATTATATGGAAAGCTGTCATGAGTCTAATCAACTATCCAATATGCCCTAGCCAGCAGAACCTAGCACATGCCTGATTTTATAAAAATTGCTCAGTAGCTTTTACCAATGATGTAGCAAAACCCCTCAATACACCCTATACTCTTAACATCTCTCCAGACTTCATAAATGATACTGGTTATAATTCAGGAAGAATAATCTAATCAATTTCCTTTGGAATGACTGTTTTACCAAAACTTTCATGAACCACATCTACATTATATTGGAACAAGTCATCATACCAGTTGTCCTCTTCAAACAACTCGTCTAAACATTATTGTGTTAAGTAGAGGAAGTCCCCAGGATTAAATTATGGAAGTAGGTCTGCCTAGCAAAACCCTTGCATATGAAGAGATATCCAGTGTCACTTCTGTCGCTTCAGTTAAGCTTCCTACTATGACAGTGCTCCATTATTTAAACTGATTCCTTTTCCTTTTCAAAACACAGGCTTAGGAATTCAGTGAGGGGATCAGGATGGCTAAGATAACTACTGGCAAAAGAGATTATTGTAAAGAACAGACCCAAATACCACTCAAAATCCCACACTAGTAACTTTCTCCCGCCACCACTTCATTGATTCATTTACTCTGTTGCCAACAGATGTTTGTTCCAGGGCACTGAGAGGCCAGCGCAGTAAACCAGAGAGACATAACAGTTTTGCCTGTTGAGCTCACAAGCTGGATCCTACGGTTTCTTCTTTTTACTTCTCTGTGATAACCCTTCTCTGTGGTAGTTCTACAGCATTGCACATAGCCATTTTACAGGCAAAATCTATTTTCTAAGTGGTAGGAGGTCTTGGAATTTATGGAAAGCTAAATTATTGGCTCAAAATCTCTTCAATTAAATAAGCTTAGTAAAATTTATGAAATAGGACTTCTGTCTTCCTGTACCTTACCCAGAGCATGACTTCTAATTTTTTCTAGTTACCTGCCCTAGGGACAGTCTGTCCTTTCATTGCAGATTCTAGGTATACTCCCTCAATTTCAATTCCCAGAGTCCATTAAAAATTTGTACTTATGCCAGGTGCAGTGGCACACATCTGTAATCCCAGTGGCTCCAGAGGAGACAGGAGGATCGTGAGTTCAAAACCAACCTCAGCAACAGCAAGGCGCTAAGCAACTTAGTGAGACCCTGTCTCTAAATAAAATACAAAATAGGCCTGGGGATATGGATTTGTGGTTGAGTGCCCCTGAGTTTAATCCTCAGTACCAAAAAAAAAAAAAAAAAAAATTTGTACTTATGAGTCTGTCTCACTCCAGTGCCCACTATCCCTCGTATAATATCTAGCACGTAGTAAATGCTCAATAAATACAGGCTATTAATTTTATTTGGACCTTTTTCCTATTTCTGTACGAATTCTCCCAAAAGCTGCTTCCAGCTCTCAAGTCTATCCTCTTCCCCAATGGTCTGCTAATCTTTCTCCCATCTTCTGCCTTTTCGTAACTCTCCAAGTAGGTCCACACTATCACTCATCATAACTTCTTTTTTCTCTTCTTATCTCCCTTTTCACACAACTCTGCCTCATTCTGCTGTCCAGAGCTAACCAAGCCAACAGGCACAGATAGTGGTAGACATGGGATGCAGGCATTTCTACAGCTCAAGCTTGCATTTGAAAGCCAGCTATTTAGAGGGAGCAGAGGTTACTGCCGAATACACAGTTGGGCTTGGAGAAACCAGTTGTCTCCAGATAGTAGATATATATTTTAACTGAACTCTTCAGGGCTTCAATTCCAAAATCACCTAATGAGGAAACTTTAGGAAAATATTGGCTCACTATGGAACAAGACAATGTGAAATAGTAACCTTCTCTAGGTAGTCATTACTACGCCTATTCAGTCCCCATGCTGACCTTTAATTTATTCTTGCATCTAGGAAGGTATCAGAAAAGACACATCCTAGAGTTTGTGAATCTATTATTAGATCTTCAGAGGAAATATTCAGAAAAAAAAAATCCAGTGTATAATAAATTTCCACCACAATTTTGACTTGTGGACAAGAACCATGATTTTCTGAGTACTTTCAGGGGACCAAGACAATCCTGATATTTCACATACATTCACAATAATCATCACACTGACAAAAGCCAACCAAGTGGAGAGGTGTAATGGGCCTGGTCTTTCTCAGAGAGGAGGAATAGCGACTTTGTTACAGACTTGTTTAATAAGTTTAGTACTGCTGGTACATGGTGAGTAATTAAAAAAAAAAAACTAATTGAATCAGTATTACTGTTTGTCTTATTGTTTCTAAATTTTCTGTAGACAGTGCCTTTATTATTGCCCACACCCTCTGCTTCCTCTGCCTTCTTACACCACTGCACACTAACCTTGGAAGATAATCAATATTTCCATGTAGAAAGGACAAAAACAAAGCTCACAAAATGTAAGCATTCTCTGTCACAAAATCAAAAAACTTATGAGAGGCAGACCTGGAACTCTAACCCAGGTCTAACTCCAAAACCCTCTCACCTTTCATGACAACACATGAGTAACAGTAGTTGAAGAAATGAAGTCATTTTAGATATTGAAAGTGCTTTCCTGTGTATGGTTTCATTTGCTATTTACCTTAAAAGATGTATTTGATATAGGTAGGTAGGTAGGTAGGTAGGTACCGTGATATGCATTCATAGGTGAAGGGCTGCAGGAGAACACATCTATGATAACCACCTAAGTAGAACAGGTGGGAATTAAGCCTGCATCTTCTAAATCCTAATGTGGCATTATATCTACTATATTAATACATGTTATGATTTTTTGTTGTTTCCTGTGAATAGCAGAAATATGGAACACTTGCTTTTGAAGCTATCAGTGTGTGCTCTCTTAAATGGTATTTTTTTCCTTATTAGGAATCCATTGTTGTTTAAAAGAACTCATTCAAATGGACTTACCAGAGCAGAAAGGTTCAGAGCATGGGTTCCAGAACATGACAGACAGATCCAAATTTTATACTGCTCCAAACACTGACCATATGAATTGGACAAATTTTAACCCTCTGTAAGCTTGTCTTCTCATTCATAAAATGAGGTTAATAAGACTTAGCTCCTTGGCTATTATTGGAATAAAGAAGATTTCTAAAACCTAGTACAGTGCTATTCATGCCTGTGAATGCCTATAAATTATATCCTTCATTCAAATTTTGTTCTTTTATACAATTATTCCAATGTTAAGAAGATTAAATGAATGACATTTTATTTCTTAGGTCACTGTTATTGTTATCATATTCATTCTAATTGAAAGAATCTTGTTACTGGTGATGTAAGAATAAGAAGCCCTTATTAATATTTTCAGAACCTGGAATTTTGAAGTAATAAAAACTGGAAGAGTCCTCTGACAATTGTAAGCCATTCCAAAGTCACGTAAAGAATAACAATGGATCTCTGTGCAGCATTTTTATGAAGCCTCATTTTTATTATAACCATATTTGGAACAAGGACATCTATTATTTTAACTACACTAGGCATGCTGCAATATGATTTGTAATAATCTTTCTTAGCCTCATCTATACAGAATTCATTACAAATGAATTTTGAAATGTTCATTCCAATAAGCCATGAAAGAGCAGACCTGCACCATGGTGTCATTTGAGAAATATTAGGAACAATGAGCTCTTTACATGCCTATCGGTATTCATGAATTTACTTTGGCACAAGAAGCTTCCTAGGTTTTGAAAGAGAGAAGCAAGTGGTTGGCCTTGATAATTGACCAGCATCATCCTTTCTCAAGATTAATGCACTTGAAAGTACTCAACCCTAGTTTTTTGCCAGCTGCAGCATGCTGGGGCCTCTGATGGGCTAATGAATGCCACTTACCCATTCAGGTTCACAACAAATTGGGAAATAAGAAAAGGAGGAATATGAGGCACAAATGCCCCCAAGGTTAGTGACCAAGGTCTTTAGAGGTAGTAGCTTAGTGGGTTTGACTTAGCTCCCCAGTCATGGCTGCCCTGGGCTGGGGAAGCCCACCCACAGGAGCGCAGGAAGGAGAGAGCCCGGGAAAGACTTCCAGCTTAGAGAAACAAAAGAGAAACCTCTACTCCTACCAGAGCTAGGCTGTAAAAGAACAAAGGAGAAAAGATGAGCCAAACAGGCCCAACTTATTCTATCCAAATGTTTTGATTTGAAAAATCATCTCCCTCCCTGGGTCCCAGTGTACCTACTGCTCTGGAACCCAGAACAGGGAAGCACTCTCCACAAAACTGTACCTCTGGAACCTGCATTCCTGGTCCCATTGTAGAGGGACTTGGAGGCATCTAACATGGCAATATTAAGTTAAGATACCTCAGCTCTGAGCCTGTTAGAAGTGGCGATGGTGGGAAGGGTAGTCTTGCCCAGGTTCAGGGCTGGTTTAGTGAAGCCACAGTCACCGTTACAAACTTATCAGTTAATACCACATAACTATAGAAACCTACAACTGTTTAATACCCATTATGAAATTGTAAAATTGAACAAACCTGTAGAACAACAAATAAACTCTCTCTCTCTGGTCAACATAAATGGGTCACTGTGCTACAAATTTCGACATCACAGGCAGCTCATATAGTGAGAAGTGAGGATGGGAAATTGATATTTATTAAGTGTTCTAGTGCTGTTCATTCATATCTCCCTTTGTGTACCATATCTCGGTGGACAGTACCACCTGATGCCCAAGCCAGAACCTCAGTGTTATCTTTCTGATGCTTCTGCTTTGTCTAATCCTTCACATCTAATCCATTGCTAGTTGGATCAATTCTGAGGTTTCAAATATCTCCAATCTTTCCCCTCCTTTCAGCATCTTCCCAAATCTATTGCCAAATATCTCTGCATTTCTTCAGCAGCTTCCAAATGGGCCTCCCTGCCACTGGTCCCAACAATCTATTGATGAAGGTATTGAAACAGTGTGACTCTGAGAAAAGTGTTAAACTTTCTAAAAACAAGGAAGAACATGAGGGAAAGAGCCTTGATTTGAACTATCAAATTTCAATCTGAGCTCATGACTGCTCAGATTATACTCTGTCCCTCTTTCCTCCACTAGTACCACCACCTGCAATTCTTGCATTATCCTTTGAGCCTATGTGTTCTAATGACCTCTATAACCAATCACAGGATGACTTTCACATGCAACCATTGTGATTCTTTTAAGATAGCTTCCTCTTTTAAAACATAAGGGAAGGGCTCGGAGTGTGGCTCAATGGTAGAGAGCTTGCCTAGGATGCATAAGGCCCTAGGCTCAATTCAAAGCACTGCAAAAAAATAAAACTAAAAAAAGATAACAAGGGAAAAGAGGCTCAAACCAGTGCACAGGGTTACCCAGACCCAATTCTGGCTAAGGGCAGAGTCAAAATTCAGATTTCAGATTTCCTGTTCCTGACTGCTAATACTGACTCTTAACCCATAGAAGAGATAAATGGATTATAATTTGGAAATTTAGTAATCTGAAAGTTAAATGAATTAAGGCTATGAAAACATATGATAATGATACCAACAGTCTATTTATAAGGATGAGCAGTTTCAACTAGAGTTGAGATTTTTTGTGTCTGGGAAGGTTGCTATAGATCATTAAAGTGTGGATCCTCATTTTAAAGGTAGTAGGACCAAAGTCCAGAAGATAAAGTGTGCAGAGGGAGATATACACAGTCAAACTCAAGATATCTTCCAGGACTCCTCATTTCCTTTCCAGGTTTCTTTTTCTACATCATCTTCCCTTTTTGTGCCTGTACAAAAATGAGCAGATTAAATCCAAAGTGAAACACAACACAACAACAAAAGCAACAAAACAACACAACCCCTACTCTGGCATGCCACTTTATATTGGGGCTGATAGTATTGACCCAAACATGTTCTCACACCTCTGTCTGACAGTGATTTAAAGACTTACAAGCTGACGGGAGATGACCTGTGGGTGGAAATCACAGATGAACCTGATGTGCAATCCTTTTTAACTCAGATGATCAGGGTCTTCTATAGTCAGAAAACTTCAGAAATAGTTTTCAAAAATGAAGAAAAATGTTCAGAAATAAGGTAGGGTGCTACAGAGTAATTTAAATGAATTTGGTACCCTAAAGTTGACTTTACTGATTGCCTTAATAAGTTTTTCTTCCACAAAGTCTAAACAGATTGTTTGTTTCTACTTTATCCACATGTCATTTTCTGGCTAATGCCCTCTAGGCAGAAAAGTACTTTTCTCCTTAAAGATCCATAACCCGTAAAGCATCGCCAGGCCCATGATCTCTCCCCTCTCACACTGTCTTCCTCAGGTGGATCTATAAACAGTTGCTCCACCTTCATAGAAGTGTTTGAAAGAATCATGGCAAACTAGAATCTCACATGCACTTCTGAGTTCATTTCAAGCCTGTCACAGGCCCAGTCATAGGCAGGAAAGCTCAAGCATAGAATCAGCAAGGATAGAACTGATAACACTAAGAAGTCTTCTATGCATTAGGATAAACCTTATAAACAAAAGCAAATTTTACCTGGATCACAGTAATAAGGACACATTTAGGAAAAAAGAAGAAATCACATAATCCTCATTTTTTTGTATGTTAGTTTCTGAATTGCTTCAAAAATACCAGGCTAGCCTTGAATTGGACAGACTTTAGGCTTCTATTATTTTCATCAGATTCCTCAAAGCCATCTCAAGCTATAGTGATAATAACGATGATGATGGAAGAAAAAGAGAAATGGTGAAATCATACATTTAATATTCCATGTCCTTCAGTATCATGTCTTGATTTATGTAAAGAAAAACAATATGAATATTATAATTTATGGTTAGAATAACTAAGAATGGATTAGAGGAGAGAGAAAGAGATACTAGGTTCTGTTTCCTTATCACCCTGCTGAGTGCCTCAGTTAGGCAAATCAGGTCTATTTTCTTTAATCACCTCTTATTTTTGTTTAGTTCTCTAGTGGTCAGTCCCACTCAGCTGATGACATGATTCATGTCAGTGGGGTTTTCAGATGATCCCTTTCTTGCCTCCCTTCCATCAGGCTGTCCTTCCTGATTCCTCCCTGGAGCCCCCTCTGGCTCTTCTGTAATCACATGTGCCTGTCCTTCCTACAGATCCTCCCACTATCACAGAGTCCAAGAGCAACGAAGCCACCACAGGCCGACAAGCGTCACTCAAATGCGAGGCCTCTGCGGTGCCAGCACCTGACTTTGAATGGTACCGGGATGACACCAGGTATGCACCAAATCCATCATGCTCCCAGTGCCCCACCTGGTGGTGCTGGAGGCCCCAGAAACCCAATAACAAAGCTGAGCTTAGTAGTAATTATGCAGACCTATTCCATTTGGCTCTTCCTTTTCAGTATCTCTTTATCAAGTGTTTTGGGGCCTGTAACTCTTAAGCTGAAGCCTAAAAGCACTCAGGTAAAATACAAAAAGTTAAGTACCTGATTCAAAGGATCATTTCCACCTGCATGCCTTTCTCTTGGAGAGCAGAAATGAGAGCCCAAGGAAAGTCACCCATTCCAGAGTCTTCTCTTGATGGACATTGATCTTGATGATAGGGATTGCACAATTAAGATGAGGAATTGAGCAACTTTGAGAAACTGTTTCTTTTCTCTTCTTCCTTCAATGTAAAGATGAGGAAGGAAGTTAAAACCTTCATCAATGTTCCTTTTAACTCTTCTGTTTTTGAACTCTTAGGATAAACAGTGCCAATGGCCTTGAGATCAAGAGCACGGAGGGCCAGTCCTCCCTGACTGTGACCAACGTCACTGAGGAGCATTATGGCAACTATACCTGCGTGGCTGCCAACAAGCTGGGGGTCACCAATGCCAGCCTAGTCCTTTTCAGTAAGTATGCCAGAGCAGGGTCCAGCTCAACATATTTAAATAGGTAGAGTTTTCTCATGGAAAGCTGACGAGCAACCCCTTTGTTACTAAAGATGAACATTTATAAAAATAAGAATATACTCACCAAAGCAAAAGTATAGTTTTCTCAATCCCTGGGCACAAGATTTTCAAATGGAAGACTTTCTCTCTGTATTCCCTTACTTTTGGTAAGTGTGCTCTTTTGTTCTGTGTAGTTTTCTTTCTTCCTGGTTGACTAAACTGCTAGGATATTCAGAGAACATATATTTATTTGTTGGTAGCCTCTTCAATAAACATAGGTGACGTAAGAGCCTGGAAATTGATAGCTGTTACAAAATATCAGTGATGGGAATGATTGAAGAAGAAATATTCAATGAGAATGGACGAGGAACTGGGACATGGGACAAGTTGGAAAAAAGGAAATATATCTTCAACAACTCAAGAGGAAGGGTGGTATTAATGATTAAAACAAAATAAAATGTAAAGGAGGAAGAAATGCTCACAGAAAGGATTCAATATGACAGCAAAAGACATTACTTTTCTGATGTTTTTTGTAACAGAGATGGGAATATAGGCAAGGAAACATTTCTGAAGATCAGAAAAGATCCTGAGAGCAGACTAAGGAGAGAACAGTAATTTCAAAGTTACCAATGTTAGTAGGAGGCTCTGCCTTGGAGTCTTGCTCTTTAGCTGCCTGCTGTAGTCAGAAATGTAACTCCCTGTCATGTTGGTCAGGAAGCTATGAGTATAAAAGCAAATGCCCCCTGAGAAACAGGATGATGATGGGTGGGATCATGGGGAAATGACTATATCAGGATTAGGGACAAGTTTATCAGAATAAGGAAAGCAAACAAAAAAGTTAGCACATGCTGAGACACAAAGTTCATTTGGACCAAATGGAAAAGTCCAAAGAATGTGCTATTATTATTTTGGATATTTCAGAGTAATAAAGCACTATCTATAAAAATTTTTTTTCTGCACAGGTACAATTGGAAAAACTAGAAATACTATGGTAAGAAGAGATGTCTTCATTTTATTCAGTTTAGATGAGCCTTCACAAAAAAAAAAAAAAATCTTAGAAGAAAATCAATTTGAGATTTCTCTTGAAATGCAGTGCTAAAGCCATTTTAAAACTGCTTCAGATTCAGCTCCACTTATGGAAAACAACAACCACAAACTACCCAAAATTCAGCCTTCATTTTCTCATTCATAACTCCAATTGACGTCAGTTTATGACAGTTTGATAGGATATAGCTATACAAATGTTGCATCAATATGAAGTTTAAAATTCATATCCCTGTTTACTTGTCTCCAAAAACCAAGCATCAGTGTTCTTTGCTTCAACTGGAGCATCAATATCCACAAGACACTTGGGAAGATAAGTATTAAGAAATATAGTTACCCATTCATTCCTGATATTAGGGATTTCAAAAGTAGGGGCAAAACCCAGCCTCAACTATAAATTCAAGATGCTGATAACTCTAAGGTGACAGAGTTATACTTAACAAAATGTTTTATAGGGATTGAAAACGAGAAAATGGACTGCAGAAAGTGAGCAATTATACATTCTCATTAAAATTTTTTCTTTACGTCACTAAGAATACAAAGTATGCTAATGGTATATTTCAAATAACAAAGCATTGTCTTTAGATTGAGAGAGAGAAAGAGAGAGGAAGGGAGGTAGAAGGATGGAATAGTTGGGGAGGGTAGAGAAAGAGCATGTGTGAGGTCAAAGATAATGGAAATATTAGTAGGGGTCATTGCCCTAACACAAAATTACATTTAAAGGACTTAACCAAGTAAAATTAAGAATAGAAACTTACATAACCTGTTTATAATTTGGACGCAGGGATAAGGCAAGTGGATCAAAATCATTATGTCCTTGGTGATTTGGAAGAAATCACCCTCAATTACACCTGTGAGAAGTGCATGGTGCCCTGGTTAATGATGTTCCACCCCCGACAGGCCCTCGCTGCCCTCTACACCACAGCCCACACGGGTACCAGTTCTACATTTAGCAGCATGCATAGACAGCTCGTGCATCAGCATTTGGTTCAGAATTGATTTCCCACCTTATGGGAGAGTTGAGAGGTGTAGCACTTGCTGAAGAATACAATATGAAAGGTCATTAGGCTTTGAGGTGAAAAGGAGCTAGGAGGATCACAGAAAATTAGTGAATCATCTGACCACAATTAGGCTTTGGGTCACAAAGGGGGAAGCGGCTGCTTCTCTTATAACAAGAATGGCACTCCCTGCCCAGTTCCACCACCACCAATCAGTTGTGGAAAGCATATTGTTACAGGGTGCTGCATAGCTGGTGCCTTTGAAGATGAGGTTCTGTGGGAGCACAGCACAGAGGGAAAAAAAAAAAAAGAGGAGAGAGGGAGAGAGAGAGAGAGAGAGAGAGAGAGAGAGAGAGAGAGAGAGAGAGAAGCAGAGGAAGGGAGAGCACAGGGAAGGAAAGGAAAGAAAGGAAACATCAGAGTAAACATGTATGCAGGTTGCCCATTGCCTGTGGAGACAGAGTAAATAGGGTCCATGAAAGGAAGACAGTGAGCCAGGGGCTTCATGCTGGGTCTGTTCCTTGAGCAGGGGCAGGAAGAGCTGTCTTCAGCTGGGCCCCTGACCGAAGCACTATGCGGGCAGTGGGGAGCTCTGCTGACCAAGGCAGTAAGAAGCAGATGGGGCAGCTGGTGAGTTCCTGACAGCCAGAGGCAGCAGCAGGGAGAGACTCAGCCAGCGCCTGAAGAGTTCACGATTCTTCATCCTTGTTGGCAGTCAGCACATTTTCAGCCCTGTCGGCCCCAGCGACATGCTGACTTTTTGCACAGTGTCAATTTGTGATCACTTGTCCTCAGCAACACATATGTATGGCACTCCACTCTAATCAAATACCGATCTCCAAAGGGGTCAGAATAATTGAATGAGAATGTAAAAGCACAGTGCAGTCATAGTAATTTCACCCTCAGCTAATGGAAGCATTTCTTTCTCATTTGTTCTTCAAACATTCTAGTGCTTTGTCAAAGACTACTTCAGTCTATATAACCAAGTAATGCCTTTTATATCTGTTTCTTCATTCCCAGACTGTTACCTTATAGAGTTTTTTCAAATGCATTAATCCAGTGGCGCAATGTGTGTGGGAAAGGATTCGGCTTAGTCTTTGTCAGACAGGGGAATGAGTATAACGTAGACAAAGACTAAGACTGTTAGTGATGACAAGAGAAGTTCTCTTACCTGTGTATGCAACATAACAAATTTCATGTTCCCACGCTGATGATCAAGTTGTAACCCACAAAGTTGATAGATTTGTTTTATTTCAGTGCTTATGTTTAGTTAGGGATAGGGAGAAAGAATAAAGATGATGACTAAAAGGTCATCATGTCTTACCGAGTGCTTACAGTGCACCCTACAATATATGCTGTACTAGAGGTTTTGCATGCATGGCCTCATTTAATCATGGCAACCTTCCCACGTACTCATGTTTCTCCATTACACAAACAGGTTATGTCATTAATGCAACTAAGCAAGGCTGAACTTGGGATTTAAATTTGGGTAATCTGTTTCCAGAGTCCAATTTCTAGACCAATATCTATTTTTATATGTAGGCAAACATGTTAGGAGATACAGCTTGCAGTTTGGAGGTGAGGAGACATCTAATTTCTTCTTTCCCCTAATGAGACCTTTCTAACTGGCTTCATACTACAGTGGTCCCTTCAGATCCAAGAGTACTGCTTCTGCTGCCTCCCACTTCCATTCCCATTAACTCTCATCTGCAGGTCACCTAGATTATTAAACTCATTTTATTTTTGACTTGTTAAGAACCTCAACTAATATTCCAGCCTAATTGCTTGAGTGAAAGATTATTCCTACATGTTGCAGGATAGGCCTACTGATAAATACGAAAGAGTAAAAATACAAAGCAACATACTACATAGTTTCTACTGGACCTTGCCATAACAGTGTGTAGGAGGTATTTTTTTCATTTTCTTTTTAATTTTAAAATATCATTAACTTGTAAACCCATAATTGACTAGATTTTAAATGCTACCTTAAATAATCCAGCACTATAGCAAGTCTTTAGAATGAGAGCTTCCCCCTCTTCTTTAGAAACCATTCTTAGTTATTATTCCAGAGGCTTGGGGATAAACATACACCACTCCATGATGCGAGTTAGGACTTGGCAGGTCTCTTAGCCAGATTCTTTTAGATGTCTCGTAATATAACAATCTAAGCTGCTATTTGAACACGAACCCCATGGTGTTTGAAAGACTAGCTGCAAACTCCCTAAAAGGGTTCTCTGTGAATACCAAAGGAAAGAGTGGGCACTTAGTTAAACTACTTTTCATTTCAAGCATAGGCATCAAATAGGTTAACTTCCAGAAAGACCGCTGTACCTCTGTAATACCCAATGGAAAAGAAAAGAAAATCTTGTTTGAGCTAGTAAATTACCTTGATATAAACACCCAACCTTCCCTTCAACTCTAGATTTTTATTTTGTCATTTATTGCCTTTAATTCAAGTGTTTCTTTGTAAAGTGTTAATGACCCTCTAGCTGTTTCTTATGGTGTCCCACAGATTCAGACAGTCACGCCCCACCCCACACTCCTGTTGCCATTTGTATGGTAAAAACCCAAAGCTTAGAGATCAGGGACTTCCTAAAGGAGTTCTGCTCCTGACATCTCCTCAGGTGTTCACAACCTCACGTTCCACCAGCTTCATGCCCTCCCTTGCTTTTGAAAATCAAAAGTTTAAAATTTTTCAAATTAAATTGGTATTTACTTCACTTTATACTCTTATAGAAACCCAGAAACCCTGGTCTAAACTCTAAAACAGCAGCAGAATCATGGTGGAAGATTAAGGATAAAAAACAGGAATGGGGGAGCATCTAAGGAAAGACAAGTCAAAAGGATGGAATTAAGAGAATGAGACTAACTAATGGGGTGTGATAAGCCTGAAATGATGATAACAGGGTGGAGCTAAGAGGATAACAAGCTGGAAAGCAGTTGAAAGGCGATGAAAGGCAAGTGGGTGAGATGGCTTAGCAGTATAAATGGTCTTGTGGAAATGAGGGCAGAGTGCATTTACCCAGCTGTGAACAGTGTGATGAGAAAATATGAAGCTGAGTCATTTAAACAGTCTGAATAATAATAGTAATAATAAAAATAAAATACAGTAGAAAGAGTATAATATGGGACAGTGGTCTCCAACAGCTACATAAATGCTGAAAGCAGTTTAGCTATTTATTTTCAAAGCTGGAAACTTAATACCAAATAACCAGTGAAGGTTCAAACCATTTTTCTATTTGACACTCGTGTAACTAAGACACAATTGTTCACTGGGCGATTATTGACCTGCTCCATCTTAATGCACTTAGGGAACTTTCACATTAAAGCTACAACTTTCAGCTAGGGAGAGGTCACTGGGTTGGCTCAGTGTCCAGATGTATCAATGTCCAAAGACCAGGTAAAATCAAGTCTTTCTTGGTTTATGGTATATGGTGGCATGCAGATCAAATTTGAATATGTACATATGTTTTCCTCATTATGGTTTGGTTTTTGTTGATTTTCATTTCTCATTGGTCATTATTTAAACAAACTTCTAGGAGGGATTTAGTAAGTTCATGTTACTTATGTTACACTGCAATGATCAGGGGCAGCAAGCAGTGCATCCCATCCCTAATGTACCATTTGTTCTTTCTGCAAGAACCTCTGGGAGGATTTAGAATTAAACCTAGGATTTTAATGAGCTATACAAAAGATACCTAAAAGCCTGAACTCTGTACATTCGGTTTGCACTGGTAGCTCAGATATGGGACTGGAGAGTCCCATAAACTTAAGAACCCAGTTTTCAAAAGAAAAGTACTTCTTATAGATTAACCAGATGTGTCATCTAGCAAGTTTGAACAAATTTCAGATGAAATTATAACAGAAGGGTGGGATTAAGAAATAGACTGGAAATAAAATTATATAATTCCAAGAAATGTATGCCTGAGCATCACTCTTCCACTGATACCACTGATATGGAAGTAAAAACCTGAGAGAGTTAAGAGAAGTTAAATTAGTGTTTCCCAAAATAAAGTTTCCATATGCTTGGCTAATGCTAATATGAGCTATAGAACTGAATCAATGGAGTCTATAGCTCCCATAGGTCCATCTGCCATGAGCTAAAGAGAGAAGACTCAGGACCAAGATGCAGTACTTGGATTTGATTACTTTAATGAATGCCCTCTATTCCAATTCTCTAAAATAGCTAAAACCTTAGTTGTGGATGTTGCCAGTGGAGATAGGATCGAGTATGTAGAATTACCATAATATGATGTTGTCTCCCTGTTGTAGCCATATTTTTAAAAATGTTTTGTAATTTTTATTTTATTAATACCTGTCTTTTATACTTTGGTGTTACAGGAAGAACAAATAAACACTTTATGAGAGAGATGATCCTACAGGCATGGAAAGGAAATTCATCTGTTTTATAATTGAATAGCTAAACATGAAAGATAAAACATAGATATTTTTAAACTCTCCGTGATGTTTACTATTTTTTCCCCTTTAGAGCGTGTTTTACCCACAATTCCCCACCCCATTCAAGGTCAGTATGCTTTTTATCACTGTAGCTCTGTTGCTGGGTCATTCTCCAACATTTATAATGAGCAAAAGACATGGAGGAGAAAAATATATTCCAAAAATCTGCATACAGGAGATATTATTTTTTTCCTTAACCATTGAAAAGAAAGTTAATTCATTGCCCCACATTAGCTGACAGGTTTGTAACAGGTGTGCCACCTGCCCAAACTTCAGTAGCTCGGAAGAAAATTCCAGAGAGCAATTTTTTCTTCAGTCAGTATTTATTACAGGTAACCATGAACTCTCATATTTGGAACACAGTCACTTAAATTCTCTAGCTCTGTAGCGCACAGAAATACAAATCTTCCCACCATCCCCACTCACATTTGGAGATATATACTATTCAAATTTTAAGTCACTGATATTATTTATAAAAATGAATTTGTATACTTCCAAAGGTTACACTCAACCAAAATATAAAGACACTACTTTTTCTTAAACTCTGGGCCAACTCATGGGTTTTTCCTTTTAAATATAACTACTTTAGAAAACACACCACACAAACACACACAAAAACCACTAAGGTAGTCATTCTGTATTCCTTTTCATAAAACTTTCTATGTACCCAAATTAAATTTTGCCTTTTACATCACATTTAGATGCAAGTTGCAACCACAACTTTCTAGCTTAAGGCTATTTAAAGGCAAATTGGCAAATAAAATTAAAATAATATAAAAAAAATTCTGAAATGAAACCAACCTACCATTGAAATTAAATTCCAGAAAAATGATTTGCAAATAGCACTCAAAGACCTGAGAAAAAAATGGAAACTAGGCCATGCGGGGCCTACTGTGGAAAAAAATAAATCCAATTAAACAAGATTATCATACACACTATAAAGAAAATGTGCTCAGAATTAAAGGTAGAAAGCTACTGTTTTGTAAGTTTGAAGACGGATCATATTTCATTAACACTTGTCCAGACTAAAAATTAGAGCAAAATTGGGTATAGATATTCAGTATCAATAATGTGATATTTTGCATATGTGTGCACTCACATATATGAAAACTTACTTTAATTATATTTGAAGTAAGTATTGCAAGGTTTATAGGATCAATAAGACAGCTTAATAAAAGTTATTCCTAAATTGTAAGAAGGGTCCAAATATTTTCCAGTATACAAGCTTAGAAAAACTGTTTAAAAAAAAAAAAATCCCTAAAACATTAATGAAATCTGTGTTGTATCCCAGCTCCTAAAAATAAAACTGTTAAAAATGTGTCTGTTTTTTAGGCTTGACACGAAACTCAGTATTCATGGAAAATATCCCATCTTTGAATTCCTGACATGCCACAATTATTTTAAGACATTTGTCTTCTGGTGTTGCTGCCAAGATTGACACCATTTTATCATGTTGCCATCGTGCAAGTATCTTGATATGGAAAACACACACACACACACACACACACACACACACACACACATTTGTCCCAAAGGATAACATTTTCAAAGAGGTCATGCCCCATCCACGATGAGCTTTGTACAGTGTCACAATGACTCTAGGTGTCTTTTGTGAGAGCAGTTCTGCAGCCACAAACTCGAATATTTATCTGATCATACATTATGATACATATAACACTGAACAAAGTGAGGGCAGACGCTGTTCACAAAGGACAGCTGTCAGGTATTGAAAACCGGTCTTGTCTGGGGATGGAGCATGTGAGATTTTGTTGAACCTTTTATTTCCCACAAACTGAATTGCTGATTGGAGAATGACCCTAGTTTGGTTTTATGTTGTAGGTAGACTGTAGTTAGCTTTCTTAGATCTGATAGTTTTTAGAGAATTTAGTTTTCTCACTACTAATACTTTGGGCTTCTGCTAGTGGAAATTGAAAAGCTGTTCATTGAGACTTGGGATAGCTGGTGCGAGAGGTCACTATTGAAGATGTCCCCCTCTCTTGTTTACAGGGACTCTAACTTCCCAGAAATCCAATTGCTTTTCTCCTTCTCTTTCCAATCAAGAGGGCAACTCAAGTGAAATGCAGTTTTCCAGTTAGAGAAAAGCGAACAGTAGAAAGCTTAATTCTTTAGGGTGTTAATTTAGTATCCAAATAGCTATGAAAATCATGCCTTACTGTGTTTACCACTAGAGTGCAGACTCCTTCATTGGATTAAATATCATATGTTGTCAACATCTACATGGAACACTAAGTTTCATCCTCAAAATGTTAACATGTTCCCAAGCAGTTGGTTGAGAGAAGTGGCCTGGAGAATTTTGAACCAACTAGTTTCCTTAAGGGGTTTTGAAAGTAGAAAGTCACAAAGATCCTTTTCCACCCTTCCATAATAAAAAGAGAATTCTCTCTCTTCATTTCCAACCTAAAAGAAATATACATTACATTTCAGCTGCTTCATTATTAACATATTTCATTGGAGAGTAACCTCCCTCATCCACACTCTGTGGCTCCTCAAGTTGGCTGGGGATGCACTGCAGAGTCACAGCCGGAATGCAGTCCTAAACCCCTTCAAGCTGTGATTAAACAAAAACAAGGCTCAATAAATCAAATGCATTTCCCTTGGGTTTTCTTCATCATATTGCTTGATTTTCTGCAGCAATAATAATAATACTGGAATTACACCAAAGGGTAATGTGTACCGGCTGTGGCCAATTAGAAATCTTCAAATGTCCTTTCCCCTGTGCCAAAACCCAAACAAAACAAAACAACAGTAACAACAGCAACAACAACAACAACAAAAAGTGTGCTTCCCTGCTCCTTAATTTAAAAGATACATATGAAAATAAGCAAAATAAGTAGTGTTCTGTTCTTGATCTGTTTCTGATAGGTGTTTTTCCCCCATTAATTTTAATTCAGGTTTACTTATTCTAAAATGAGTGCTGAATTGCATATATTTGCATAAATACCCTTGACTATATCGCTGCAGAAAACCCACTGAATTGTAAAATGAGGAAAGAGTTGACTCTAAATGTCTGAGGGAACTTTTCTTGCTTTGTTTGACTCAAATCATTTCCTGGGGCTCTGAATACTGGCAATGATATTGTTCCTTCCCATCAACCTACTGGCACATAGCCCATCTTTGTAAAGGAAGTGCACCTAGCCACGCCCTCATATTGAAAAGGACCCTGGGTTCAGGTGAGGTGATGAAACCAGCCTTCGAAAGTTAAAATCAAGTGAAAGAAGGAAAAAGGAAAAGGACAAATCACCATTGTTTTGTTTTTACAAATCTCAAGCCAAAAACTCCCTTGAGCTTGTGGCTCTCTGGGCTCTATCAGCCCATCCTTCTCCAATCACTGCCTCTTGAAACAAAACAAAACAAAACAAAAAACCCTGGAATGTGTCTCACTTGTTTGCCTCCCATCTGATTATTTATCCCAAGTGAACAGCCTTTCCAATCACTAACCCCGTGTGGCGAGTGGATCTGGGAAATGTTGAGATTATCTTCCAGGTTCAGGCTTTGCACCAGGTTTGTTCCCAGCTGCTTGCCATTCAGTCCCTGTTTTTCCATTGATAAAACACATTGCACATGGCTGGGTTTGCATGATTAATACAGCTGTCTAAAGCTCTCTCTGAAAACAAAACAAAACCCCCCAAAATTAAAGTTCAAAAAAAATTAAAATCCAACTAACAAACAAACTAGGCTTGCATAAATCTGCAGTCTGGTACGTTTCCTCCCAAAGGGAGACTGGTGTTCTTATGGACAGGCCTGGCATCAGAACAGCTAGATTCTATCTTAAGTCAGAGGAGGGGCTAGCCCTGCCCTCACTTTGGTACTTCCAGGAATGGGTTCTAAAAAGCATACTCCAAGGGGGAGAAAAATCCTCAGCTTATCCCATGCTGTAAAGATCACTGGATAATCCCTGAAGTTTCATTTACTTTCTATAGGATACTATCCTGGGAATCAATGAGAAAATGCCTCTTCTCAGCCCTTTAATTTAACAGGAGTTTCATCTTGCCCAACAATGGTAATATTAACAATAATAACAATAGTTAACCCGATTAGTTGGCTTTCCATGTACCAATAGAGTTCTAAAGTCTTTTGTATGCATTAACTCAGTTAACTCCCACAACCCTAAGAAAATAACGTGCACTTTTTCCCACACTTAATGATCAATGTATACCCAGATTCCAATCCCAGGCACATATTTAAATCTATACTACATTATAAATAACCACTATGTATGCATTCATAATGTTCATTAGATACGCATCTAGTCTAGTGATTTTAAACATCCATCTAATTTATTTTATGTATTACAATACTTATAATACATAACAGATATTTTAATGTCCACACAATTTCACAGAGTCCATTTTCAAACACACTAAACAGAGAGAAAGATGTATGCCTGACTCCCAGAAATTTATATGAAAGCATTCATCTTTTAAAAAACATGAGCAGAGCTATCTGGCATCAGCACATCTAATTTCACACACTTATTCAGACTGATTTGCATACACACCTCTATTAATCATGGATAATTACTAGCATTGTTCTCTGTAATTCAGTTTTTCCAACTGTGAAATGGGAAAGAAATTATATTTTCCATGCCTACAAGCTCAAAGTGGTATTTTAAATAAAATACAAAAGAGAACTTGAAGTTCCTAGAAAGTGTATTGAATTTAAAATAATCATATTCAGATATGCGTATTTCTTATAGTTTTAAAAAACACAGTATTTAGAGGTATTCCTGTGCCACATTGCATGCACACTAGCTAGATGTAAATTCAATGTGTTTTCATTATAGTTTGACATATTATGGAGTCTAAGGATGTCTGAAATGCTCACATTTCTAAGAAGTTTAAAAATAGAACCATCCCAAAGCCAAATAAAAAGATGTTTTCATTGTTTTCACCAATATTATAATATTGCACATAAGAGGAGCTATAAAATTTCAACATTCTTTATTGTGTGGCACAAACATATTTTTTAGCAAATGCCCATCATGCACATTACCACATGTCATTAGTCCATGGTCATCAACCCAAAGCATTTGCACTTTTGGCTGGTCAGAGATAGGAAGCACATCCTAGGAAATTTCCGTATTTAAAGATAATTCTCCTTTCCTGTTGGTCAACAGAAACAAGGGTCTTCTCTCTGCTTACAGACCTGGTACAGTCAAATCAACACAAATTTACAGCATTGTCATTTCCCTGATTAATACACATGAAAATGATGAAAAATCAGCCTTAATACCTGGTCCATTGCTCCTTTATTGGGAACAATAGCCTGAATTCCTCCTGAATTTTGTTAGGGGAACCAAGTAGCTGTACCAGTATTTCACATGGAATCAACAGTACTCTCATTGTCCATCCAATGATTTAGACCCAACTGTAATAGGGGAAATCATTCCCATTTCTATGTCTTACCTTTTCCCACCTTCCTACTCCTCCTTCTGCTCTGTTTCCTGCACTGTTTTTGTTGAAATTTGTTAATAAGAATCAATCTAAAATTTATTCACACCATTATGTAAAGGTTCCAAAGGCTTGGAAGTGTTATTTCTCTCTGAATTTACATTTAGCTTCAAGCTAAATGGCAAAAAAAAAAAAAAAAAAAAAAATCCTATAGCATCAATTTTCAGGTTGAAGAATTTTTAGTAATGGGATTCTTTTCTAGTTCCTTTTCCTATTTTCCTAGTCTGGATCTGCCTACCCCAGTCAGCCTTTCCTGGTGATCTCCCTGTGTTCTTTGCCTTGCTGTGCTATTTAGATTTCTAGAGCCAGCAGGGATTTGAAAATGAATTAAAAAAAAAAAAAATCCAAGCTTCTACTAAATTTTAATTTGATGGAAATATTGCTCTTCTATGAGCTTTATGGAGAAAAATCTTTCAAAGTAACAATTACATTTGGGGATTAAGTTTAAGTAATTGGCAGTCTTGTCTTTTTAATTAAAAGGAATAAAGCTGCCTAAGAAGAGCTCAATGAGATTTGCAATGGAAAATGTTGGCACACTGCCCCAAAGGGTGAGAAGACTTGAGATCTTCCATGGACAGAAAAAGCTGACTCAGGCTCCTCTGGTCCTGAGAGCTCATCCCCAGTGGAGATTGCCTTGGTGCTTGTATCATATGCCATTTGGCATGAAGGTTGAAGTCTGCTGTAAGAAGCATTTTGGGTATAGCAAGGATAGATTCTTTCTTTGAGAGCTTATATCCGGGTTCAGGGACAAGGTATGAAGGTACAGACCTTAGAGGAAGTGGTAGTACTTAGAATCAAAAAGATAAAAAGGAATTCATACTTTTCTAAGTATTAAGGTCATCGGTGCAGTCCAAGGCCCTGACAAATATCATATGGCAGCCCCCCAAAATACAAGCCTCAAGTTTAATCTGTCCTTTGGCAACCTCTTTCTCTGTCAGCTGTAATTCTTATTCCTGATGTCTAAATTTCTTGATTTTTCTTTTCTCTACATTTTCTTCCACATTTACCTTGCAATCCATGTACATGCTCTTTCTGACATCCTTCCAACAAAATCAAGGAAAAAGTTTTGATCCTATTAGCATTCACTCCTAAACACTGGTTACCAGCTGTGCAGGCACCACAAAGTCATTGTCTCATGTATCTGGAGGAAATACCGACTTCTAAGGAGGCAAGATACAAATTAACCTTAGTAACAACTTCCCTTACACAGTCACTCTGTCCTCATGACGCTCTTTCATCATCACAAGTTATTTGTAGGTATTAAATTAAACGAGCATGTCGATGGGGAAAAAGAATCAGCGTAAATGGTGCCACCTTACATCTCCCCTTGTACACTGCTGAGAGGAAACACACCTGCCAAGTAAGAACACAGCATGACATAATGAGATTGGAATTCCAATTTAAGGTGTTCGTATGTACCAGATGCATGAGGGGAGTAGGCAGACTACTCACCAGGACTCCACTGAGAATTGTCAGCTTACATCCACCACAAATCAGTGGGGGGAGAGACCTTACAAGTCATTTATCATGCTTCCTAATTGGACGCTGGGGAGCCACGCACCACCATAGTTTACTACACTGTTTTGTTTATCACTGTGCTAATGGTAAAAGAAAATCCGTAACACGTGCACATTTAGCGCCTAGACATTACCACTGTAAGAAGTATCTTTGCTACCATCTGTCCATTCTATTTTTCATCTTCCCTACACAAAGATCCCGACTTAACCCCCCATGCTGTAAGCCTTGCATTTCTAATATGACATTTTTAACTGCTCAAGAACACCTTGTTTGGGGCAAGAGTAACAACCTGTTGTTGTAGGGGGATGGGAGTAGAGGCAGAGGATAGCTGAGCCTCAGCTGTCCGTACTCTTTAGATCACACAGCTCCAAGCATCCCCAGCCATGTTCTATGTTGGAAAGTCGCTTGTCTATTTTACAATACTTTCTCAACCAGATGTGTGGATTTTGTATGAACTGGAAGCAGGGATTGTTTGGAGAACAGAAACCAAGCAGTACCTTGCACCTCTCTGTTGAATTGAAAGCTATCATACCCTAGGAATTTGTTTTTATTTTTATGTATATATATATATATATGTGTGTTTAACCTGGAGTTCCAGATCACAGGTAAGTTCATTATTGAAATCTGCTAAGAGTAGCAGTGCTGCAAAAGACAAAGGGGTTCATTCACTGGAGGTTTGTCTCCCTTGGGGATTTGACCCTCCCATGCTAATTCATTAACAGTGTGACTTCTTAGATGTACTCTCCACTGGTTTTTGCCTGTGCTTTATAGAGTTTCTTTTAGAGTTCATGTTTTCTTTTCCTTATGATTTCTAATCATTAGGAACACAAGAAAGAGCCTTCATTCTCAATGGCAGTTAAAACTGGTTTGGGGCACAGGTTACATTTGTTTGGCAAAGCACAATATTGTGAGGACACCATTCATTCAAACAAATGTTATCCTACAATTTGCTCTGAGCCAGGTCTTAGGGATGACTGTGGAGGACAAGTATAGTCTCTGTACTTATAGAATTTACAGTCAAGATGGAAAAGCAACCACAACAAGCTTTGCTACATCCATGTTGGGGTACCTGCAAGGTGTTTGAGGGAAACAGAGCAGAGTCATTGAAATCTCCTAGCAGAAAGTAAAGTTCATGAGGCAGGAAGGGGAGAAGGGAAAGAGAAGCAGAATACTATCATACACAAAAGTCTAGAATCCAGAAAGAGCCTGATAGGGATTTGATATAAAGTCTAATTAATGTTTAAAATCATGGGGAAAAAAATGACTTTCCCCTAAGTTTCTTACTTTGTTCTTTTACCTTCTGCCAGTGAAAGAAAAAGGAAAAAACAGAAAGGAAGGAAGGAAGGAAGGAAGGAAGGAAGGAAGGAAGGAAGGAAGGAAGGAAGGAAGGAAGGAAGGAAGGGAGGGAGGGAGGGAGGGAGGGCGGGCAGGAGTGAGGAGTCAGGCATTTCCACCTCTGTTACACCTTAGGAGGAGGCAGAGCATGCGTTGGCTTAAAGTACATGCCCACCCCCAGGGGTAGGTAGCACTATGCAGGGTTAGCTTGCCTGGCTATACTGAGAATCTGTTATCTAGCAGAATATCTAGAGAAAATTCAGTCTTTCAACAGAGAAGTTTCAGGTAGGTTTCATTTTAGTGGCAGGAATGGTCTGCCACAAGGAGCCATGGGCACTCCGGGAGCGTTGCACCGGAACCAGGCTGCAGCGCTAGGTGTGGAGTCAGTGACGCGGCAGGAGCTATAGATAAACCGGTCTTGTCATTGAGGCGTCCCGGAACTTAGAGGAACAAAGTCACTGCAAAGGGCCCCAGGCAGACGCCTTTACCAAGTGCCGCACTGTGGTAGTCGATGCCACAGAGGACGTGCAAGGGTCACTCCGAGCATACCAACATTCTTTAATCCCTTATCTTCCTATTTCCAGGAGCTTTAAAACCCTAGGAAATCTCACAAATTCACTTATTATCTCTGCATTCAAATTCCGCAGGCCAGTTACCTCGTTTCATGGTATTTGAATGTTTTTGATTTTTGAAACATACAAAATGAAAACGCACATTACATGGATTAAAGACGGTCTTGAATCCCTTAGGATTTTGAATCCACGATGTATTTTTAAATGGGTCTGAGAAATTCACAATTTAGAGCTCAGGAACAGGAAGTGAAGAGTAAAACCGAAAAAGACAAAAATCTCTAGAGAACTACCTAAACCTGTGCTTTTAATCCTTTTTAGCAAGTCAAATAGATAAGTACAAAAGACTTTAAAATATACATTGTATCTATATTTTAAATTATAAAGTATATACAAAGTTTATATTTTAAAACACAGAAAATATCATCTGTTTTCTGTTTTAAGAGCTAAGAAATAACTAAGTTTGGGGCTGGGAGGTAGTTCTTTATTAAGTGAGTTAGCTGGTCTCTTAATTGCAGCAAGGGCAAAGGACCAGGATTGTACCTACAGGCACATGTTATAGGCACAAGAGAAGCAATATTTATTTCTTTAAGGCAGAAAAATGCACATCTGGCCCCTAGTGCTGTATTGACAACTGCTTCAAATGAATTTAACTTCTAGAATTTTTTTCTAATCTTATATATACTTTTAGGCAGAACAGTCCAGAGAAATTCCTTTATTAAACTTAACCCTTTGGGCATTCTTGAACATTTTAATTCATTGATTATTAAAAGTTAAACCTCTCAGGCTGAATAAGAAACTCTCAGGATTTGAGAAAGCTGGCTTGGTGTAAGAGACTTGATGAAGCTCTATGTCCACGTTGAGAGTACTTAGTGAGGCTGCATTTTCTCTATCAATCCAAAACACCACCCAGCAGAGCCCACAGCCTGTAAAGTCGAGTCATATACCTCTGGTACTCTATAGGACAATTAACAAGTATATCAAGGTTATGGTCAGAAAGACCTCATAAACCTATATAATACATCTTTTACTGCATTGCCATTTCATGCTGTTAAGACCCTGTTCCTCATAGAACTTAGACTTCGCCCCATCTCTTAGCCTCTTTTAATTTTACTGTATGATATCAGCCACCTAAAACATGAGGAAGAAATGTCAGTTTCCTTGGAATATTGTTTGCCCAATGTCAAATAATCAAAAACTGGTTGTTCTGGTTGTTCTCTTTTCCTGAGATTCAGAGTCTAAAAAAAAAAAAAAAAAAAAAAAAAACGCATAGATTTGTTTTCCTAGTTTTCTACTCTGATAATGAATGTAAAGCACTCTCCTTAGGGAAGATCTGAAAACATATGAAACTATAAAGAAAATCAAGATCATATATGAACCCTTTCCTCAGAGGTAACATCTGTAGCATGATGCAACTGAATGCAGTCTGAAGGTCTGAGCAGTGGGTGTACTATAGAGTGTTCCCTGCTTTCACCCTGCAAGGCTAGGCCTATTTCTGTGACTTAAGGTGGTAGCAGAGGCAAGCCCAGGAGCAGCTCCTCAGCCCTGCACTCTCTCCACGGTGACAGACACCTTCAAGCTCTTTCAGGTCCTGACTTAAACTTGCCTCACTTCACAAAAGGCTTTCTTGTGTCACCTTTATGATTCCCAGGAAGGGTCCCCTTTGAGGTATGCAAGTGCCTATATTATGTCTCTAAATTAAAATAATAATATTTTCCCTATTGCAGATTTTTTTGCTTTTTCATACAATGGGTTTTTAAATCTAAAAACATTTTTCCCCTCATTCTACTCATTATGGAACTTTGGTTTATATAAGATGGATCATCCAATAGGTAAGAGTGAGTGAGGCTCAAATATTTCACTCACATTTTATAACCAGAAATTATGCCAGCATGAATTTTAGTTCAAGGTCATCGGTTTATTCATTTAACAAGAAATTAGTACTTTTGTTCAGGGTTGCAGTGTTCTGATACTTCTACTTACATCTAAGTCATCATTTGCTCTAAAACACATCAACCAGCTGAAGTCTATTTCTGGTCAGTCAACTATATGAGGAAAATCCCTTCAAAGTATTTGAAAGTCAAGTGTGGGATTCCTTTTTGACCCAAGTCTAGCTAAAGGAAGCCAACTTCCTTTCTCAAATATTGAGAGCATGCTAGGAGTTCTTGGTTTTCTCAGTCAGTGTGATAGTCTTTCAGTCATGAGGACAATTGTCCACCTATGAACTAAACAAACAGAAATAAGCTTATGTTGAGATGTAGATTCGTTTGTCTATTTTGACGTTTAGACCTACGATGATTACTGTGGTTCTCAGAGAACATTATTCTAGAAATATTAGGCATTAGGATTTATTCAAAATGAATATCATACATGGGAGAAAATCAAAAGCTCTAATACTATAAAAAAGAATCACAGGCCATATCATTTTCTATGGAAAAACTAAAAAGTAATCATACTTGTAAGTAGAAGCTGCGAATCTGTAAAACCTCTGAGTAGAGTAGAGAAACCCTTGGGAAAAAAATTAATAACTTTCCAAGTATGATTTTGAAAAGTGAATTAATAAAATTGACCCTCTTTTAAACCACTATAATAATATATAATAATAGTAAGGGTCTTATTTTGCCTCCCACAAAATAAAGTCGGAAGACAAAAAATCATAAATTTCCATGGAGAAACTTCCCACTGTTATGTTTCAGGTCCTCAGCATCAGTGAGGTAGGAAACAGCAGCAGATCAAATCACCTCCTTTGTTTCTTTTATTAAATGTCTTAATGAGTTTAATATTCTCTCTCTCTCTCTCTCTCTCTCTCTCTCTCTCTCTCTCTCTCTTTCTTTCACACACACACACACACACACACAGACACACACACACACACACAATTTCCAGGTAACTAGAGGATCTTTATTGAATTTAGCAAACCCCCACCTCTGTACACACACCTATCCCACAAGCACACACTCTGACTTGCTCTGGCCCAGAAAAAATTAAAAGTGCCATTAAATATGTTAAGTCTTCTAACCAATATGTCATTCAAACCTGCAGCATGCCAGAGGACTGGCCTTATAGAAAAGGTATGTCTGTTACACACAGAGAGAGAACATTTCTTTATTTGAATGACTGTGGCAGGTAAAAAATGAGATATTTATCTTCAAGTACATGCCCTGGAATTAGAACATTTGTGCAAACAAGGTAAAATCCAAAACTCTCCATGTCCTACACATGGATGAGAATGAGCGCTTGTAAATAGGGACCAGAGGCATTGTCTAGAGTCTACTTGTGTGCATATTGTTCCCTCACCTCCTGTCCCAGAAAGGACTCAAAGGGAAACAAAATGCCAAAATTTCCCACATCCAAAGGTATGAAAATTTCGCAAGACAATGAGAAAGTTCCCAAACTATAAACTTTGGAGCTTCCAATGAAGCATCTCTCACCTTTGCAACACTGGCATAAAGTTTGAGAAAGAGAGAGAGAGAGAGAGAGAGAGAGAGAGAGAGAGAGAGAGAGAGAGAGAGAAATATAACAGTAAAAGTCTAAGACAGGAAGTAAGGGGAATGATAAATTTTCTGAACCTTAAACAAAAAAGAAGCTCCAAGTTTTTTTTTTTTTTTTTTTTTTTTTTAGATTTAAATGTTCATTAAGCATGAAGATATGTTTAAATAAATCTCAGTCCTCCAGAAAACTTCTTACATACCAGAATATGGGGGCTGATGATAGGACCTTCTGACCCCATGTACCTCTTCAAATGACTGAATTTCCATCAACAGTCTTGCTTTGGGGTTAAGTCACTGAGACTCCACAAAGGAAAAACAATCTACCCTTCCTAGATCCTTACCGAGGGCAGTTCCTGAGGTAGTAATGGATTCTGTCATTCATTCATTGCACTCAAATGTTAGTTCAGCAAATCTATCAGATACACCCTCAACTAGAGAAATAAGCTGAGAACACAGTATCAGGTGAAACATCTTGTCTGTGCTGATGAAAGGGGCCAATAAACTGGTTTTTGTTTTGTTTTATTTTGTTTTGTTTTGTTTTCAATTCTGGGGATTGAACCCAAGACTTCACACATTCTTGGCAAGCACTCTACCACTCAGCTCTATCCCCCTCGACTGGTGAAGCAAGTTTGTTTGATGTGACCAGGTATAAAGAATTTGCCTGTCAAAAGTCAAAGATTAGCATAAACAAATCCAATAAGGCATTTGCCTTTTCTAATATTAAATTCTTCTCTTCATACCAGCTCATCAGGAGTTAAGATCTAAGCTGATAAAAATCCCCAATGTTTTTGTCCATTGTATCCTGCAGTAGACTTTTCTGTTTATATTATACTTCCAAACTGCAATGCCATGCTGACTTGTTAAGTGTATTTACTAAAGCTAGATCAATATGTAGGGAGGTTTTTTTTTTTTTTTTTTTTTTTTTTTTTTTTTTTTTTTTTTTTCAAGATGGCGGCCTAGAGGGTGGCTGCATTACGTGTTGCTCCAGAACTCAGGATTCAAGAGAGGAGATATTGAGACGCTTGGGACCAACTCAAAGTAGCCGGGTGACTCTCACCCCCTGGGGGGGCATCCCGGATGGGACGGGGTCCCGGAACGCAGGAAACTTTGTGAAGTAGAACTGCCGGCGAGACGCCCCTCCCCCCGCTGGAGCGCCATAGAGGAGGCCGGTCGGCACAGCGCTGGGACTCGGAGCAGCCACTGGGGCTCCGGCGGCTGCCCGGGGGAGGAGAGGCGGGGAGAACTGTGTGGACTCAGGACACCAGGGCCTGCCCTGAGGAGGAGGAGAGGAGCGTGGCCACTTGGATTCGGAGAGACTGCGCCAGAGCTGCAGGCAGTTGCCAGAGGAGAAGCCGCGCGGCGAGCTGTTTGGAATCAGAACGACGCTTCTGAACACCGGGGCCTGCCCTGAGGACGAGGAGGAAGAGGAGCAGCCGCTTGGATTCGGGCGACTATACGGGAACTACAGGCGGTTGCCAGAGAAGGGGCTGCGTGGCGAGCTGTTTGGACCCTGACCACTTCTGAACCCCGGGGCCTGCCCGGAGGAGTAGGAGAAGGAGGAGAAGGAGCGCGGCGGGTCCTTTGGACTCACAGTGACTGCATTAGCGCTCCAGGCGGCTGCTCAGAGGAGAAGGCGAGTGGTGAGTTATTTGGTCTTAAAGTGACAGCTACTGAACACAGGGGGGCTGCCTGGAGGAGAAGCGTGGTGGGACGCTTGGTCTTGAAGGACCACACCAGAGCTCCGGGCGGTGGCCCAGAGGACCCGTGCAGCGGGTCACGTGGATTCAGAGCCACTCAGAGGGACTGCTCCTGAACACCCGGGGGGTTATCTGGAGAAGGAGGAGGAACGGGCAGGGTCACTTCGACTCGGAGTGATTGATTGCCCCGGGCTACGGGTGGTTGGTGGGAGGAGGAGGCACGAAGTGAGTTTCTTGGACTCCTAGTGACCGCACCGGCATACTGGGCAGCTGTCTGGAGGAAGAGGCCTGTGGCGGGTCTCTGGGACTCAGAGCGATTGTTCGGGGCCACAGGTGGCTGCTCAGAGGAGGGGCCACGCAGCCAGGCGATTAGGTGCAGAACAGGGTCCCAGGATCTAGGAGGCTTCTGGGTGGAAGAGCCGCACAGAGACAGGCTTAGGGCGGAGCGAAGGTTCCAGGCCTATGGGCAAATTCTCTGAGGAGGGGCAGCCTAAGGAGATTCATCTGCGAAGGGTGAGGCTCCCAGGCCCAGGAGGTAGGGCCGGGCCCCTGGAAACTTTGCAGAGGAAGGCAGCCCAGCCCAGGCAGTAGATGTAAATTGAGGGGAACCTCTAGGAGGAAACTGACCAGCGAGACCTCCCCACCGGGTGAGTCTTCCCTGCTGGGTGAGGTTTCCCACAAGGACAGTAAAACCAGAGGCTCAGGCCCAAACAGGCCTTGCCTCAGCCCACAGCCTAGGTCCCCTTTGGATGACCATTGGTCAACAAGTGGAGGCACCTCTGCCCACTAGCAGGGAATATACCCCACCTGAAGGCCACCACTCCTAGAGAGGCAGCTTCCTTGTGGAGCACCGCATTATCAACCTCCTCCAAGACTTCAGCCTACTGAAGGCTAAGAGGGGATATATATAGAAATCTTCAGGGTCATTGTAAATCAACAGAGGAAATCTGCAATATCTCAGCGGTCCACTGATATCTGAACAACATGAGAAAACAAGGAAAGAAAATGCTGCAAACAAATCTAGATGTTACATCAATAAAACCCAATGACAGCATGGCAGAAGAAATGACAGAAAAGGAGTTCAGAATGTACATAATTAAAATGATCAGAGAAGCAAACGAGGAGATGAAAGAGCAAATGCAAGCATTGAATGATGAGATGAAAGAGCAAATGCAAGCATTGATTGATCGCACCAATCGACAGTTAAAAGAGCAAATACAGGAAGCAAAAGATCATTTCAATAAAGAGTTAGAGATATTGGAAAAAAACCAAACAGAAATCCTTGACATGAAGGAAACAATAAACCAAATTAAGAACTCCATAGAAAGCATATCCAATAGGATAGAACACCTGGAAGACAGAACCTCAGACATTGAAGACAAAATATTTAACCTTGAAAACAAAGCTGAACAAACAGAGAAGATGGTAAGAAATCATGAACAGAATCTACAAGAACTATGGGATATCATGAAAAGGCCAAATTTAAGAATTATTGGGATTGAGGAAGGCCTAGAGAAACAAGCCAAAGGAATGAACAACCTATTCAATGAAATAATATCAGAAAATTTCCCAAATCTGAAGAATGAAATGGAAAATCAAGTTCAAGAGGCTTACAGGACTCCAAATACACAAAATTACAACAGACCCACACCAAGGCACATTATAATGAAAATACCTAACATACAAAATAAAGACAGAATTTTAAAGGCTGTGAGAGAAAAGAACCAAATTACATTCAGGGGGAAACCAATACGCATATCAGCAGATTTTTCAATCCAGACCCTAAAAGCTAGAAGGTCCTGGAACAACATTTTTCAAACCCTGAAAGAAAATGGATGCCAACCAAGAATCTTATACCCAGCAAAACTTACCTTCAAATTTGACGATGAAATAAAATCCTTCCATGATAAACAAAAGCTAAAAGAATTTACAAAAAGAAAGCCAGCATTACAGAACATTCTCAACAAAATATTCCATGAGGAAGAGATGAAAAACAAAGAAGCAAATCAGCAAAGGGAGGAATTATCCTAAAGGAATTGTCAAATAAAGGAGGAAACAAGTTGTGTCAAACAAATAAATAAACAAAATTTTAAAAATGAACCAAATGACCGGGAAACCAAATCATTTCTCTATAATAACCCTGAACGTTAATGGCCTGAATTCATCAATCAAAAGACATAGACTGGCAGACTGGATTAAAAAGAAAGATCCAACAATATGTTGCCTGCAAGAGACTCACCTCATAGAAAAAGATACCCATAGATTAAAGGTGAAAGGATAGGGAAAAACATACCATGCACATGGACTCAGCAAAAAAGCTGGAGTATCCATCCTCATTTCCGATAATGTGGACTTCAAGCCAAAGTTAGTCAGAAGGGATAAAGAAGGTTATTTCATACTGCTTAAGGGAAGCATAAATCAGCAAGATATAACAATCATAAACATCTATGCCCCAAACAGTGGCTCATCTATGTATGTCAAACAAATCCTTCTCAATTTCAGAAACCAAATAGACCACAACACAATAATACTAGGTGATTTTAACACGCCGCTCTCACCACTGGACAGATCTTCCAGACAAAAATTGAGCAAAGAAACCATAGATCTCAACAACACAATCAATAATTTAGACTTAACGGACATTTATAGAATATTCCATCCAACCAAGAGTGAATACACTTTCTTCTCAGCAGCACATGGATCCTTCTCTAAAATAGACCATATATTATGCCACAAAGCTAATGTTAGCAAATACAAGAAGATAGAGACACTAGCATGTATTCTATCAGATCATAATGGATTGAAGTTAGAAATAAATGAAAGAGTAAAACACAGAAACTATTCCAACATCTGGAGGTTAAACAATATGCTATTATATGATGAATGGATAACAGAAGATATTAAGAAGGAAATTAAAAAATTCTTAGAGGTAAATGAGAACAAAGAAACATCATATCAAAACCTCTGGGACACTATGAAAGCAGTACTTAGAGGGAAATTTATTTCATGGAGCGCATTTAATAAAAGAAGTAAAACTCAACAAATAAACAACCTAACACTACAGCTCAAAGCCTTAGAAAAAGAAGAACAGAACAGCACCAAAAGTAGTAGAAGACAGGAAATTGTTAAACTCAGAGCTGAAATCAATGAAATTGAAACAAAAGAAACAATACAAAAAATTGACAAAATAAATAGTTGGTTCTTCGAAAAAATAAACAAAATTGATAAACCTTTAGCCACACTAACAAAGAGAAGACGAGAGAAAACCCAAATCACTAAAATTCGGAATGAACAAGGAAATATCACTACAGACAGGATGGAAATACAAAACATAATTAGAAGCTATTTTGAAAATCTATACTCCAACAAAATAGAAAATTTCGAAGACATCAACAGGTTTCTAGAGACATATGAATTGCCTAAACTGAATGAGGAGGACATAAACAATTTAAATAGACCAATTTCAAGTACTGAAATAGAAGAAGTCATCAAAAGCCTACCAACAAAGAAAAGTCCGGGACCAGATGGGTTCTCAGCCGAGTTCTACAAAACCTTTAAGGAAGAGCTCATTCCAATACTTCTCAAAGTATTCCATAAAATAGAAGAGGAGGGAACCCTCCCAAACTCATTCTATGAAGCCAATATCACACTGATACCTAAACCAGACAGAGACTCATCAAGGAAAGAAAATTTCAGACCAATATCCTTAATGAACATCGACGCAAAAATTCTCAACAAAATTTTAGCAAATCGCATACAAAAACATATTAAAAAGATAGTGCACCATGATCAAGTGGGTTTCATCCCAGGGATGCAAGGTTGGTTCAACATCAGGAAATCAATAAACGTAATTCACCATATTAATAGACTTAAAGTCAAGAATCACATGATTATTTCAATAGACGCAGAAAAAAGCATTTGATAAAATACAGCACCCCTTCATGCTCAAAACACTAGAACAAATAGGGATAGTGGGAACATTCCTTAATATTGTAAAGGCCATTTATGCTAAGCCCATGGCTAATATCATTCTAAATGGTGAAAAGCTGAAAGCATTCCCCCTAAAAACTGGAACAAGGCAGGGATGCCCTCTTTCACCACTTCTATTCAACATCGTTCTTGAGACTCTGGCCAGAGCAATTAGACAAACCAAAGAAATTAAAGGGATACGAATTGGAAAAGAAGAACTCAAACTATCCCTGTTCGCTGATGACATGATTATATATTTAGAGGAACCTGGAAATTCCACCAGAAAACTCTTAGAACTCATAAGTGATTTCAGTAAAGTAGCAGGTTACAAGATCAATGCCCATAAATCCAACGCATTTTTATACATAAGTGATGAATCTTCAGAAAGAGAAATTAGGAAAACTACCCCATTCACAATAGCCTCGAAAAAAATAAAATACTTGGGAATCAATCTCACAAAAGAGGTGAAAGACCTCTACAATGAGAACTATACAACACTAAAGAAAGAAATTAAAGAACACCTTAGAAGATGGAAAGATCTTCCATGTTCTTGGATAGGAAGAATTAATATTGTCAAAATGGCCATACTACCTAAAGTGCTATACAAATTCAATGCAATTCCAATTAAAATCCCAATGACGTACCTTACAGAAATAGAGCAGGCAATTATGAAATTCATCTGGAAGAATAAGAAACCCAGAATAGCTAAAGCAATCCTTAGCAGGAAGAGTGAAACAGGGGGTATTGCAATACCAGATCTTCAACTCTACTACAAAGCAATAGTAACAAAAACGGCATGGTATTGGTACCAAAATAGAAAGGTAGATCAATGGTACAGAATAGAGGACACGGACACAAACCCAAATAAATACAATTTTCTCATACTAGACAAAGGGGCCAAAAATATGCAATGGAGAAAAGATAGCCTCTTCAACAAATGGTGCTGGGAGAATTGGAAATCCATATGCAACAGAATGAAACTAAACCCATATCTCTCACCATGCACGAAACTAAACTCAAAATGGATTAAGGACCTCGGAATCAGACCAGAGACCCTGCAGATTATAGAAGAAAAAGTAGGTCCAAATCTTCATCTTGTTGGTCTAGGACCAGACTTCCTTAACAGGACTCCCATAGCACAAGAAATAAAAGCTAGAATCAACCACTGGGATAGATTCAAACTAAAAAGCTTTCTCTCAGCAAAGGAAACTATCAGCAATGCGAAGAAAGAGCCTACAGAGTGGGAGAATATCTTTGCCAATCATACTTCAGATAGAGCACTAATCTCCAGAATCTATAAAGAACTCAAAAAACTCTACTCCAAGAATTCAAACAGTCCAGTCAACAAATGGGCTAAGGAAATGAATAGACACTTCACAGAAGAAGATCTACAAGCAATCAACAAACATATGGAAAAATGTTCAACATCTCTAGTAATAAGAGAAATGCAAATCAAAACCACCCTAAGGTTCCATCTCACCCCAATTAGAATGGCGATTATCAAGAATACGAGCAACAACAGGTGTTGGCGAGGATGTGGGGAGAAAGGTACACTCATACACTGCTGGTGGGGCTGCAAATTAGTGCAGCCGCTATGGAAAGCAGTGTGGAGATTCCTTAGAAAACTTGGAATGGAACCACCATTTGACCCAGCTATCCCACTCCTTGGCCTATACCCAAAGGACTTAAAATCTGCATACTACAGAAATACAGCCACATCAATGTTCATAGCTGCTCAATTCACAATAGCCAGACTGTGGAACCAACCTAGATGCCCTTCAATTGATGAGTGGATAAAGAAACTGTGGTATATATATACTATGGAATATTACTCAGCCATAAAGAATGATAAAATTATGACATTTGCAGGCAAATGGATGAAATTGGAGAATATCATGCTAAGTGAGATAAGCCAATCTCAAAAAGCCAAAGGACGAATGATATCGCTAATAAGTGGAGGTTGACACATAATGGGGGGGAGGGAAGGGTTAGAGTTAGGGTTAGGGAGGGGGGCAAGTATAGAGGAAGGAACTACTGTATAGAGGGTAAAGAGGGGTGGGAGGGGTGGGGGGAAGGGAAAAAAATAACAGAATGAATCAAACAAAAAAAAAAAAATATGTAGGGAGAAGTTTTCATGAAAGGCATAAAAATCATAGGCTCCAGGTATTTTCTAATGAATGTGTCCAGGGAATTCCTTCCATAATCATATCCCTGGCAATGCACTTTTCTCCAAGAAAATAAAATTGCCTCTTCATTAGAGGAATTTTCAGTTGCTAAGGACCAAAATAAATTTTTTGTTTATAATAACAGGGAAGACCTCTTTCTGACCAACATTTCATGCCTGATCAAACATTAAAAAAAAAAAAAAAAAAATTCTCTCCCTACTGCCACCTCGTGGACAGAGTTAATTTCTTCAGATAGCACATAGGAACTCATGGCAGTATCACCACAAGATGGCAGCACATAACCAAGCTTTTGAAAAATGAAACTCAAGGTATCTACCGTTTGAGGTCTCAGAATGTTCAGCTCCTAGAGAAGTGGATGAGCAGGGAAAATCAGTCTGAAATAACCATCCTATTTTCTTTTCTTAAAGACAAACAATTCCCATTTTTTTATGTCTTCAGTATTTCACAATTTGTTTGCAGAAAAAAGGAGTGCCAAAAATTTAACTTGTAACTTATTTACATTTTAAAAATATTTCAAGCAGATTATTTATTTCTCTGAATTTTTTCTGATAGTTTCTTTATAGAGTGAAGTACTCAAGAATGTTTTTAAATACTTCTTTTACTTGAGTCTTTTTAATTAATTGTAAAATATCTGTCCCTAACATATCATCTGGAGGTTACAGCCCATGCCAGTGACTGGGTCATATGGGCACATGGCCACTTTCATTCTGACCAAAGTTCTGCCTGAACTATCTACTTTTTAATCACTTTTGTGTGTGTGTCCCTCGTGTTTCATTCATCATATTGTCGCAACAGATTTATTTTTATGTATACACTCTTGATTTTTTGGAACTGCACTGTCATGACTTAATTTGTTGGGATATCTTTTTCTTTCCCTACAAAAATTGCACTAATAATCCTCTCTAGAAGAGATTTTACCTCAGAACTGGCAATAATATCTCTACTTAAGCACTTACTAGGTGTCTGGCACCATTCCAAGAATAGCATATAGATTAATTTATCTAATTCATGGTACAGATTTATAAGAGTCAGGTTTATTAAACTCATTTTACAGAAGATGAAACTGAGGCAAAAAGAGGGTAAGAGATAGTTTATAGCTTAAGCATAATATTGGCCTCCCTGCCTGACCCATTTCCTGAACAATTCCTTGACATTTGTTATGGTTTAGATAGGTTTAGGTATCTCCCAAAAGCTCATGTGTGAGACAAAGCAAGAATTTTCAGATATAAAATTACTAGATTATGGGAATTATGATTTAATCAGTGTAATCAATGAACTGGTTGGTAAAAGTAGGCAGGCAAGGGATGACTGGAGGAAGTAGGTCACTGGGCATGTGACTTTGGGGTTTTCACTTTGTCCCTGGTTGGTGAGCAGAGTTCTCTTCGCTTCCTAATGACCACCTCGTGAGCTGCTTTTATCTGCCGGCCCATCTGCCACAATGTTCTGCCTCACTAGGCCTAAGAGCTATGGATTTGACCCACCATGGACTGAACCTCTGAAATTTTAAGCCTAAATAAACTTTTCCTCCTCTGAATTTTTCTTGCCAACTCTGAAAATCTGAGTAAAAAAACACTGAAGCCTGTGGAGCTAATAAGAAGCACAGGAAACTTAGTGATCTTTACCTGAAGATGGTTCCATTGAGGATTTAGGCCCCATTGGGTAAAAATTATCACTCTGTTGTCTGAATTGTCCCTATAGAGTCTAAAGAATGCTAAGCCAAGAGTCTTGGCCCAGGAAGGAGAGCAGCAGTTTGCACAAGAGCAGAGAGCCTTTTTGGCCAGTATTGCACCATTTAAATGTCCCAGCAATACTGTTAGAGTTATAGAGGCCTCACTTTTATAGAAAAAAAAAAAAAATACCAGAGGGTATTAGAGAATACTGTACAAGGTTCTTGTTGGAGAACTGGGTGTGCTGAATTTCAGTCCCCGTTCTGCCTTTTGCTATCTGTGTGATCCCTCTGGGCCTTCGTTTCTTCATATTAAGATAAGCACAGTCTGTGCTGTGCCTTTCCAACAGTTTTAAAAGAAATTTGTTAATTTCAAAGTAAAGATGTCAAAAAGGTATTAAGAAAGAAAATTAGTGGGAGTATGTTTGAAATACCGTTGAAACATTTGTGGTTGGATGATGAGACCTACAGAGAAGTCTGTCAACGGCAGAGATCGGTATTGTGTATATTGAGAGATCCACATTCCCAGATGAACATGGCAAGGATTACTGGCTTCTGCTAGGGAAGGACAATTCTTACTCCATCCCATATGAACTTGCCATGGGTTGTATCTATCAACTGGAATATCTTCAAGTAGCATAGGTCAAGGACAGAAAGGCAGGTGCTGACATATTTGAAGATCCTCAGAGGTGCACCACGAGCTTCACCAGTAATCACAATACAGTAATCACAATACACTTCCACATCTGATCAGTTGGGGGAAATTGTCCTTACCTGCAGACACCCCTGGCTCTTTGGAACTGTGAGCCTGGCTGGCACTAGTTTTGCTAATGCTAAACTAGAGCCAAATACTTTCAGACTTCAGACACTAGGACAATCTTGCTGTTCTTTAAAGTTATAAGAATGCTAGAAAATATTATACTTATGTGACCTACTTTTAATGGACAAATGAAAAATGTATGAGGGAGGGGATTAATAGGTTGCACTGAACCTTGGAGTCTTTACAGACCTGGTCCCTCTGTGCTAAATCAGTGTAAAGAATTTAGTTACTCAGATTCCTATGTTTTTAGGTTAGGAGGATTTGGGGCATGCATTTTTCTTCTCACGTTTCAGAGATTCTGGATCTTCTGCTTTGGACCACTGTGCATCCAGAGTGCGCGTCATGCACTGACTGGACTACAACAGCCAACAATACCACTCTTTCCACCCCTACCTCCAGGGACTCAAAGTCCAGTGGGGAAGACAGGCATTAATCAAAGCATTAGGCAAGCAACATTTGAAATTAAGTGACATGCATGCTATGAAGGAAAGCAGAACTTATAATAAAGAGAGTTAATTTTATCAGGGAGACCAAAGAAGTGGGAACCCAGTTCTGAAGGATGAGTGAGATTACTAGTGGAGATATCCCTGGGCCACAATCCCTAGAGCAGAGAAAACATTATACCAGAGAGAATGCAGGAAAGCTGGCAAAATGATAGATGTGGATGAGACTGGAAGGTGGGGGTGGTAAGGGGAGCCATAAGAGCCATGATAAGGATTTTGGTCTTTACCCTTGAAGACACAGAAAGCTTGAACAAATTTCAGGCTGCTCTGTAGGATGACCAGATGTCCAATTCAAAAGGCTTTTTCTGACTGAAGAGACTTTCCATCTTTAGCAAAACCATGTTACTCAGGTGTGCAGGGCTCTCTCCTGAGGTTCACAGAGAACAACTTCTGTGCCCCACAGTCAGTTTGGGCTACTATAGCTGACTAATCACTAAGTTGGTCCTCAGATTCAAAGTGACAGGAAAATGTTGCATATTTACTTCAAATGATCCAAAGTTATTTGGGGTTATTTGATAAAAATACTTAAAAGGGTATCTAAATATTTGATCCATATGATATGATTTAACCTTGACATTTATTGACACATGCAACAAATAATTATGGAAACCTACTGCACACCAGGGTCTAATCTAAGTATTATGGATTCGATGGATAACAAGACATACACTGTGCTGCCTTCAGGGAGCATATATCCTAACAGAGGAGAAGTATCATAAACCAGCAGAGAAGGAAATGTGGGATTTGATGCCAGGTAGAGATCAGTGCCCTTCCATGAGTCGTGCACCATGAAGGAATAGAGAAATAACAGAGGGTGCAAGTTTTGAAAGAGTGGTGGGAGAACTCACTCCTGAGTTGGTGACATTTCAACAGAAATCTGAATGAAGTGACTGAGTGAGCAACACAGAGACCTGAGAAAAGATCATTTCAAGCAGAAGCAGCAGCACCTGCAAAGGGTTCAAGGTTGGGATAGACTTACCTATCAAAAGAGCAAGAGGCCATCTGACTTGAGTGGCAGAACTGATAGCAAAATGGTAGGATTAGGCTGGGGACCAGACAACCTATGGCTGCACTGAATTGCAGTCAAGGATACTTTACATTCCATACTCCAGGGCTCCCATGTTTGTCTACATGTACAACATGTGGCAACCAGCATTCATATTTGGAAATAATTTTTGCCACCTCATGCTGCACAACATTTGTTCCAACAAAGCAGTCTCTATTTGTCCTTCATTCAATCTCTACCAATCTCTATTTCCACTAAAATGTTCTTTCTGTCTTCTCTCTCATTCTCCTTTCAGTGGAGAGTACCAGACTACCATCATGTTTATTTTCAATGGATAACATTTTTTGTTTTTGTTCTGCTAAAATGTTTTTTTTTTTAGAAATTGGCACCACCGTGCACTTCAAGCAAAAAGGTATGGTTTTTATTTCTGATTACCTTCTATATGTTAAAAGTAAGATTTCACAGGAATATGTTGTGTATACTTGAGCTTATTTCAGTTCACTAATTTGCAATAATAATTTCCATAACACATTTGGCACTGTTTTTTCCAAGAAGTAAGTTTTCTTCTTAACAAAAATTCCCTGGTCCAACCCATGACCCCTGTTTTGATACTCATTCATTTTAAATCCCTGAGACCCAGCTAGTTATTCTATGCCCTGCCCTGCCCTCCCCCTTGTCCCCTACTGTCCATGGTTAGTTCTTGCAGAGCTGAGTTTTTTAAAATGGTCGCTGCCTAATGACAAGTGCTCTTAGGAGGGACATAGTCTATTTTACAGTCACCTGTTGGTTAAATTAAGTAAATGCGTTGCTAAATATGACATCTAGATATCCAGTAGATATCCAGATATCTCCTCAAATGAAGCACGTGAGCAGTGAATATTTCCCCCTCCCTCATCATTCTCCCAGGTTTTTATAAAGCCTCACTCTGCTGCAGGACACCTGGGCTGCTGGGTCCTGCCAGGAACTGCCATGTCATGCCCTCTTTCTGTCCCATGTCTTCCACCAGCCATGTGACGCATCATCCACACACTTGTCTCTACAAGGAAAGGGCAAGCAGTTCAAACCTTCAAAAAATGGACCCAAAATTCAAACAATGACTAATTTTACAGTGCCCTCTTTACAAGTACAACAGATAATCCCAAATAGTTTCTATACTCAGACCAGAGCCACAGAGGCACGTGTGTGGCCAGGCACCATGCTCCCCGAGTCCTGTGGTCACTCACTCGCTTGGTAATTGTCTCATATGAAGGTGTTCTCCTCTCTGAGTCTCAAAATGAAATGAGACAACCAAGATCACTAACAATAGTGAGAAACTATTCTTATGGGACCTATGCCTTCCCAGCATCCAGGAGCCACAGAGATTATAAGGGCTGTGTGCTTACTTCCACCAAAGGACCAGCACCTTGTTAATGGCATGGCCTCACAGAAGGCAGCGGAAAGAGGCAGCCAGAAATATATACTTGGGAAGAGTATAAAGTAGGGAAGGCATAAAGTATTGTCCTCTTCCACTCTTCTCTCCCCAATGCTATGATTACCAAATTACCATTTACATTTGAATCTTGCTTGGCTAGTGCTGTTATGTGATACTTTCGGGCTTTGATGTGGATTATGATAGTATTTTTTTCTTGATTTCAAAGATTATCAAGGTAAACTGCCAATGCCACCAGAAGTAGGACCTAAAAGTTGTAAAAATTTGTATCCCAGAATACATGATGCCGTTTTGATGGGAAAGATGTTATTATTCCAGACTTACTATGAGACTACTTCAGCACCCCCAAAATCTCGCTTTATAGAGGATGGAGAAAGCTTGAAGGGTCCAGATTTAATATCAAAACCCAGGGCTTAAAGAGAACATCAGTATTTTTCTTCCTCTGAATTGCTCCACCCGGAGATTATAGATTTTCATTCTCAATGCAGGTGAAGTAGTACTGGCAGAAAACGGACAGCAGGTGGCGCCAAAGTCCATCTTCTCATGCTTCTCTATCAACATGGCTTCCCAGGAACCTAGCGTACCTTAATTAGCACGCCTAGATAATATCAAAGAGCGATACGTGGGAGATTCTGTTGATTGTTGCTCTCCTTTATTTTACAGTTGTTTTATAAATTGTTTAGACTTTTATTTCATTTTCTGTCACTTCATCAGCCTTTAACAGTTCTAAAAAGAATTCAAACTTAAACTCCTCCAACATTTTTTTCTTCTTGTATGCTGCTTAAATATAGATAAGGGAATAAAATTATGCCTGATTCTGACTCCTTTGTGGCTGAAAAGAATGCCTAAGGATCACTGATGGCATGACTAAGACCACTTTGATGAAATCTAGTCCTAAATCCAGGAAATGGGCCCTAAGGACTCAGAAGAAGCCACAGAAAACTGTTAGTCTGATTTGAATGACAAAGAATCTTGTAAGAGCACAAGGGCTACAAAACAGGTGTTGAAAAACCACCTTTCCTTTCTTGAGATTTTGCTGAAAGACAAATCAATTGGCTCAGTATCCTACATCAGGTTTGTAGTGTAGAGACTTGTCAAAAAAAAATTCTCAAAACCCTCAACTTCCAGATGTTTTATCAATCTTGCCCTGATTTATAAGTTTTGCCCTTTTAAAATTAAGCATTGTCATGGCAAAGTACAATCCAGTATTCACCTTGGCACAGTCGTACTTACCCTACCAGAGAAGGTAGTGTGTTGACTCACGGCTTCCAGTCTTGCTACAGCTGAATTTTGGCCCCGATGGTCAAACATTAAAGCCTTGACCCAATTCACAAACCAATATCCTTAATTCAGGTTGGTATTTCATTCATTTCTATAACCCAGACATCTGTGTCAATAATAATAATAATGCTACCATTTACTGAATATTTACCAGAAACCACACATTCAATGTACATGCATACATATAACACATATGTACAGTATGGTTAACTATCAAGACATGATTTTTGTCTGTTACATGAAAAACATGTAGCAAGTTTTTATATTGTGGTTCTATTTGCCCATCTATTCTTAAGGCTAATTTATGTTTGCAGACTCTTGCTTTCATTATATCTGTCAGTGTATGAAAGCACTTGCTGAGCATGGCCATCTGGCATGGGAAATAAGATTTATCATTTGCATTTCCACAAATAAGCAGAAATTTTATAACCATGAACTAAAACATAATTAATGATTTTGCTGATTATTCTTCCCTGAAATAGCCATTAAGTGAAGTAGTCTCCTATGCAGTCATATATATCCATAATTGCATATGCACTTGTGATGATTCCCCAACTATCACCCGTTTACCCTGGTATTCCTCAAGTCTGTTTACTCTCAAAATCAATTATGACAAGAGCAAGTCACATAAGCACATTAAATAGCTATATGAAGGCACTTAATGAATAATAATGATAGAAACGAAGATACCCTAAACAAATGCACACAGTGCATATCAAATGTATAATGATACTACGAAGGATAAAATTAAAGATTATTAACATAGTCATATTGGAATTCCTTATTATAATGCAGAATAACATGTGAAAGTAACAGGTAATTCTGTATCATATATACCAAAAGACCAATAATGTAAATGTATAGATGACTATAATATAGATATTTCTTTTTGTGTGTGTATATATAGATGCATTAGTAAGAATGTTATGTATGAACATGTTTACCCAGGTTGATATATGTGTATATTATGTTTTTCAATGACTTAATTTTTGCTTTTTTTCCTCCCAGTACTGGAATTTAATCCAGGGGTGCTTTGCCACTAAGCTACATCCCCAGTCCTTTTTATTTTTATTTCAAAATGGGGTCTCACTAACTTACTGAGAGTCCTGCTAAATTTGCTGAGGCTGGCATCAAACTTGCAATGTTCCTACCTTGGTCTCCCAAGCTGTAGTTTTTGCTTAATTAAATATTTATTCCCATTCAAATAAAATGATAAGACTAGTCCTGTTAGCCTTCCCCAGATACCGTTCAGTTCCCAAACGTCAGAAAAACAATATAGCCTGTCTTCATGCTACAAATTAGATTATGGAAAGAAGCAAAAATGGACTTTTTCTGAAAACCCTTTTCACACTATCCCTGAGGCAAAATAGAAATTGCTCTTGCTTTACTCTGTAGGACCTTAATGTTGGTGTAGATTTTTCTGTTTTGAAAGTCTTACTGACGCAATACTGCAAACGAATGTGCCCAGGAGCTCATCTCACCCTGTCTATGCAGAGGGGTTAAAACGTTTCGGCCAGGCCAGAGCCTCGGGGGTTTCCAAGAAGACAGCCTGAAGGTTCTCAAAGTTCAAAAGGTGTATGGGAGAGGACATGGAGACAGTGGAAGGGGAAGGACACAGACCTGAACCTCAGGACCCCTGGACTCCAGTGCTAGTCCACAATTGCTAATTAGTTGCCTAATGCAGGGTACATAACCTTGAACTTGAAAGTAGCTAATGTGTCTTTTAATAATATGATCTCATAGTTATTCAGAAAAATCAAAGAATTAGTTGGTTGATTCTTTTGTTTTTACTGTACCTCCATAACTTTTTACATTATAAAGCTCATTTTACATAATACTTATACTATTCCAAGTTTGTACCTGTTCATATTTTTAAATTAAATAATATTTTCAATAGTCTCAAGAAGGCATTGTAGCCAAAAAAAACTCTATCCTAAATCATTTTTGTGAAGATAATGGATGTTCTCCCCTAGTTTTTGTTTATGTGGGTTGTTGTTTTAATCAAACCCAAGTTTCATTTGTCAGATGTTTGACATTGGCTCCGGGCATTCAGTGTTGAGCTACACAGTGTCCTGGTGGCAGGCAAAACCTTGGAGCCAGTTATAGGGTAGACATCCCAGCTCCTCTGCTCAGGAGTGGTGTAAACTTGGACCATGGACTTGGTCTCTGTCTGCTTCCATTATTTCTCTGTAAAACAGATTTTAGTCTAGTGCCCATCCCATAGCACAGCTGTGTGCTTACATTTATTAAGCTTTTATAACAATACCTTGTAGTAAGTGCCACCTAATCATTTGCTGGGCTGGTTTTACTGCTGTTGCTTTTATTATTTGCATAAAACATAGATCAGGAGGCCATTCTTGAATCCAGCCTACCTTTTAGCCTACCTTCAACCTGCTATGTTTGTTTGAGAAAATTCCCATAACAGGAGGTGCTTCCATTGCACTTTCAAATCACAGATTTACACATACACACACAGAGATCTGCATATGAGCCCTAATAACTTCAAATTGCATTCATACCATTTTCTTTTTAGAATATCAGTGTCTAGCTATGTAGCTTTTAAAGCCAAAGTCTCTTGTCTCTGCAGTGAAAAAGATTTTTATTTCCTTTATTGGAATATGAACAGAACAACACAAAAGGAGAAAATGGACAAACATTTTTTAGTTGACCCTACAAATTCTGCCCCGATCCTATTCTTGCCACCGACACACAAACCCCTTTTCCTCCTTCCTCACATCCCACTCTTTCTCTCAGACGCACAGCCACATCCCCCCAGTTACACTCAGGTGGCAGCAGGGAACACAGCTGCCATGCCATGCTCGATTCTGGGTGAGTTGAAATCAGTTGTCCTCCAGGTTTGGACCTGCCTCATAATCCCCCAGGTTTGGTTGTTTGTGGTATTTGATTTTTAAAGTATTCAATGAAGATTTTGGGCAAGATGATTCCTGCTTCCTCATAAGACTATACAATGTGTTAACTTATCTTCGGCCTGGATATGGTGTCACCCATCCATAAAGTTACTTGATAACAATTCCCCTCCCAATTGAAAAATAATTAGTGCTTCTCCCGCAAGAAGCAAGAGAGTCACAGGGCAGCTCCAGGCTTCATTGATGCTGTGACACATTGGCAGAAGGAGCGCATGTGGGCTGATGAAGGACCCTCGCCAATACTTGGGAACTTAATGAGCACTAGCATCACTGTATCACCTGGAGTGGATCATGCAGGAGGAGGTGGGGTGAACAGGAGCCTGCAGTACATCAGACAGCAGTGACAGCCAGCTTAGGGACTGCTCCATCTAGAGCACCTTGTATGTAGAGTCCATTCAACTAATGATACTTCTCAGGATACTTGGACCTCGGGGAGGACAAGGATTAGGAAAGGTTCTGAGCCCTTTTTGGGTTTCACATAAAAGCACTGACATCGAGGCCTCAGTCCCAGCCAGGCCTCACCTCCAGCACCGTCACAGTCGGCTGTAACATGGACTGGGCAGGATGTAACTTCTCTTTTCTGTCTCCTTTTTTTGCTCTGCAGGACCTGGATCGGTGAGAGGAATAAATGGATCCATCAGTCTGGCCGTACCACTGTGGCTGCTGGCAGCGTCTCTGCTCTGCCTTCTCAGCAAATGTTAATAGAATAAAAATTTAAAAATAATTTAAAAAACACACAAAAATGCGTCACACAGGATACAGAGAGAGAGAGAGAGAGAGAGAGAGAGAGAGAGAGAGAGAGAGAGAGAGAGAGCGAGATGGGGGGAGACCGTTTATTTCACAACTTGTGTGTTTATAAATGAAGGGGGAAATATGAAAATGAAGCTGAAAATATAACATTGAAAACAATTTTGAAGTCCATCAATAAAAATTTGGTATAATCAGGGTGGGAAAAGCTCTACCAGGATGTGTGTATATCTGCTAAGGAAATGAATGCCGTGCTAAGAACATCCAGATGTTGTAAAAACAGGACGAGTAAAGAAGTACCAGATGGATACTGACTCCCCCACGCACACTTATCCTTCCTTCCTTCATCCTTCGTCATCTATGGGGGAAAAAAAATAAGGTCTTGCCTTTGGTGTTATACTTCCACAATCTTTCTATTGTGTTCTCCATGCAAGCCAACCTGTAGCCATCTCAGACTCTCCTGGAGTCTTGCGTTGAGCCTTTTATCAGACTCTCTTGCCTCCACTCTCTCTCCAACTATTGAGATCATTCCCTCTCCCTCCAGTGTGTTCTATCTCCCACGCTCATTCCAAATAGTCCCTTTTTGCCCACCCACCCCCAACTCTTCACCCCCTCCAACCCCCAGAGCACCAGTCATGCCGCAAATGCTAGGAAGTGCCATTTTAATTTTCTCCACTGTGTGCGTGTGCTCGTCTCTCCCTCTCACGTGGGTGTACATGTGTGTGAGCGTGTGTGTGTCTCTCTCTAAAGCATGCCAAGGGAATGGTCCATGTGTACATAGACTCATCGTGCTGTAGATACTGTCCTGCATTGTAATTGTAAGATGCGGCTATAACCAGTTGCTGGGGGAGATGGCGGGGAGGGAGGCAAGGAGCAGAGGCCCTCCCCGTCCATGCCTGTCACATGACATCAGTGTGTATTCAAACCAAGTTGTGCCCCTTCCAAGGGCAGGACCCCATATTCCTCTCAGTCCCATCATCAGAACCTAGTCAGGAGTCACTCAGAATATCACTGTAAATGAAAGTGCCTACCATTGATGGGGTCAGCAAACAGTAGAAAAAATTAGTGATGGGGATGAAATGGCCTAGAAGAGAAGGTTTCTGATTTCACTTTTATTTCATGAGTTGGAGGGATTCATATGTTTTCTGGTGTTTAACAGGCTGGGCCCTGCTCTGCTGCAGGACTGAGCAAATCCCCAGGAAACAGAAAGATCTCAAGTGTTATCTCCTATCTGGAGAATGATGAGCCAGGTGGAGATCCTAAACAAAGCTATTTTGCCTCCTCCCTAACCTTCAAATAACACTGCATTTGCCCCATGAATCCCCCTGAGCAGAGATTGTTTCCTCTTTCAGATGAATACAGTGAGAGTGAGCAAGACAGGCAAAGTAGACAGAAGCCCAAGTCCCATCCTGTGTTCTGAATATACTGTCAGAGCACCAAGAAAAAGCACTGGCTAAACCAAAAGGAAAATTGCTCCCTGTGCTCCTTTACTGATTTTCATTCTGGTGTTCTTGGCTGATTCTAGGTTTGGCTGCCCAACTCATCCTCCTGCTGTTCCACTGATAATGTTTGTAGCACCACTTTTTTTTTTTTGTGCCAGGGATTGAACCCAGAGGTGCTTAACCACTGTGCCACATCCCCAGCATTTTTATTTTATTTTATTTTTTAGAGACAGAATCTTGCTGAGTTGCTGAGGCTAGCTTTGAACTCCCGATCCTCCTGCCTCAGCCTCTGAAGCTGCTAGGATTACAGGTGTGCACCACTGTACACAGCTGTAGCACCATTCTTCATGGTGGTTCATCATTATCCTAAGCCAGGCCTCCAGGAATTGCATTATATTAACCTTTCCTGCTATATTTAAATTTATGTCTCTAAGAATCATCTTGATATTCAGGCTGAAATATGAGCTCATTCCTAACCAAAAGTTCTGAGCGACTTGTAATTAATTTAGACATTATTTAAGTACCACAAAGTTTGGCATCACCACATCTCCAAAAAGGTTTTCATTCATAGGTTTTAAAGGGAGAGCTGGCACTCAGCTTGTAGACTTCCTTGTCAACATGAAACCAACTGCTGCTCTGTTAGACTATAGGAAACATTGGAAATGTCAGCTCATGAAAGGGAAGAGGATTATTTTGAGGTCATCATTGAAGGTAATCCTGCAGAGAAAATATGGCAGCTCATCAAGTTTTAAAAGCTTGATAATTGCCAAAACATGATATTAAATGAAAAATTTTATTAACAGAAAGAGGAAGGAAGAAAAGAAAGGGAGAGACAGAGAAGTGGGGAGAGGGAAGGAAGGAAGGAAGGAAGGGACAGATCTGAGAAGTATTTTAAATCTCTTCTAGGTGGTTCTGTGGTTTATTCTGGATGCATATCACATCCTTCTTTGAAACAGAGAACAATTTAGGGTTGGTATTAAGGGTACTTAAGGCAGATCCTGAGATAGGGCAGAAATTCTTATCCAAGAAGGCAGCTAGTCAAATACAGGGAAAGCGAGCCATATTCCTATGCAGCATCAATTTATTGACAATCAGGGATTTCTTTAAGAGTTTGGTCTTCTCTGTACAGGAACAAAAGGTAATGGTAAATGTTCCCCATATGTTGAAGAATCAGTCACACCCTTAAGTGGAACCAAGAGAGTAAATGCTAATTTAAAGATGTAGGAAGAGAAAAGGCCCAGGAGTTGATTCCGATATCATTTAGTATCAGTTTCAGGAACAGAGCCTGTGGCATGTTACAAGCTTTAATGCACAGCAGGCCTTTTTATGGTGTCCACCCTATCCTAACAACAAGGTTAGTGGGAGGAGCATTTCTGTTGAGAGGAATGTCTTGGCCATTGCTCTCTTGGTTTTAACATGATGGACCATGTATTAAACATGGATTTTTGAAATATGGTGTTTGCCTATATCTCTAGCAGGATCTGGGATTTATAAAAAAAAAAAAAAAAATGTCCCTTGCTTCTATTTCATCATTAGTCCCAGAAATCTCAAAGGTTTGGAATGTCTCTAAGTGATGTGGAGAATGGAAGACAAGGTAGCTTAGAGAAAGGTCAGAAGAGAAGGTAGGACAAGAGGATTGACCCCCAAGAAGTTTTCAAGTCTCAACACAAGAGTCTTGGAATTTATAGTTCATCATATTGCTATAACTCTCCCCAAGCACCTTGTCCTTTGATAATCAAAGCATTGAAAAGTAGTTTTTGGAAATACTATATTGAAAGGAGTAGGAAGCACCGAATAACGTCAATGGCTAATATATTTCACATCCTTTGAATACAAAGTGAAACTCTACCATTCATAAAATAAGATCCTTTGCCACAACTTTTAGTAAAGTAGAAATGACCTTGACCCAGGGTGGTTCCTGAAGGATAAAAACTATCCTAGGTTTCACAACTGCAGAATTGTAATTAGACTCTCTGTTCAATTCTTCATCAAAAGGCCTTGACTTATAGAAGGAATGTTTTGTTGTTTTGTTTTGTTTTGTTTTGTTTTTTAAGACATAGGATCCCTCTGTCCTAAAAGAATCAAGGCACGTGGAAAAGTAGATGTGTTTTCTGTTGGGAAGGATTGTCCTATTGGTCTTTGCCAGATGAACTCTCCAACTCTTCCTTGCCTTGAGCTTTTTATTTTTTTTTTTTTTATATATAATCAGACAACTGGGGCTATTCATAGAGACCTTGTAAAAGTACTCGTGATTTTCATGTTCTTGGAGGACAGAAATGAAAATCTGTTTCACCTCCAAAAATGGACTTACCTCCTTTGCACATAAAAACGAAACTCCTCAGCATGAAATGATTTGAGTTGTTACCCACCGAGTTGTTATTCTTCTTATCTAGAGTTGCAGGCACATCCCTGAACTGATTAGGGCTCCACCGTTTCTCTGGGCTAGTCTCCCTGAATTCCTCGTTTTGTTCTTTGCAGGCTTTGAATTATTTGTGGAAAAATAATATATGTGTGTATGTATTTTTTTTTAATCTTATCTTTACAGATGCTATATTTACAACAATGTGTGTATTATAAGAAATATTTAGAATAACAGTTTAAACTTCAAGGAAGAAAGTGCTGGATTTGGTTTATTTAAAGAAAAAAGAGCTATGTTTCATAAAGAAAGACATGGAGCCCCATTCTTTTAAACTATTTGCTTATGGATCAAATATCATGAGAATAACCATGTCCTCATTTTTTTTTTTCTTTATCTTCATAAGCTTTTAACCTGGATTTAGTCTTGGTCCCCAGAAACTATCAATTTCTACAGCAAGTGCAATGCTATATCTGGCCTAAAAACTATTAAACATTTAAAGAAAATAAGCATACCACAAAAATAGTGAGATAAGACCCTGAGTTAAGAAATACAAATCCAGTTTAGGAAGCCCCATTCTTTCTTCAGTATTTAAAATATTTCTCCTCCAAAGACCAATTGCCCCAGTAATGTAAATTTTCCATCATGGTTGGCATCCTATCCATAAACATCTCACTAAATGCAAAATGGAGTTTACATTTATGTTCATACTAGTGGGAAAAGAAGTAAACTATTCTCATTTGCATTTAGCTATGCTGTTCAAATGTCGCCAACTGAAATTCAAAAAAGAATTTGTTTTCACCCAGCAAAGTACATCACTTTCCTCTTGGCAAGGAAGCTGGTGTTAACATTAGGTTTAGGTTTAACATTTACACCAGTGAAATGTTTATGGATATTGTGGAAAACGTATTTTAACATCTTGATTTCTTTTCAGCGCATTTACATACTGTGCGCTGATTAATAAATTAGGCACCAATCATGTGTAAATCAATGTAAATCACTAGTTTATGTACATAATATAAACTATGTAAACTTCATTTTTCACGCAGAGGCCAAGTTCAACTAAACCCATAAATCTTAAGGAAAAAAAAAAATCAAGAAAAACCAAAGCATGTCATAGGTCAAAATGGGAAGCAGTAGGACAAAAAGCCCAAATGCAAGGTTGTCTCAGCCAAAGGAAGCAGAGGACAGGGGCACCTACAGGTTCACATGATGCTGCAGTCACAGGTTAAGGGTTACCTCCTTGTTCCTTCAGGTCAAAAGTGGAGATTTTCTCAGCTGTCACCATCATTGTCTCACCCCAACCCCCAAGCAAGGGAATAAAGAGTAAGAGAGAGTTTGAGGGCTCGTGTGTCTGTTGCATCAGCTCTCTGGTGTCCTGTTATTTCTCCCTCACCACAACTCCAAGGTAGTCAGCTATACCTTGGTGAGCACAATAGTACCCAGTTTCTGTTACCCACTCAACAAAAGCATTGGGAAAGCTGCTCTGTCATCTGAATTCTAATAAATTGTGAGATTATAATAGGTTACATTCTTGAGAAATATCTTGCTGAGTCATCTTAGAAAAAAATAACTTCCTTTGCTTTATCTAATATACCTCTCTGTTCCTGCACATCTATACTAAATTTTACAAATAAAGGACAGAATCACTTCCGTTTGGAGTCTCTCTGTCTCAGGCATGATCTGAGTCTTCTGATGTGCCCGATGTGTTTAACAGAATTATATATATGTCCCTTCCCTACAATCTGAACAACTGGTAGATAACCAGTCACTAAAGAAATGACTTCGGGAGCCACATGAATGTTCTACCAGGACTGTTCTAGAAAGAAATTTAAGTCACATTAACATGAGAATAAAAGTGCCCTCCTCCTCCTAACTGACAACTTTAACGTGGAAGTGTATTGGACTGGGAATAAGGAAAACTGCTCTGTAAACCTAGGTCTAGCCACAACAGAGCTGTATGACACTGGAAAGCCATTTAACTTTCCTGAGTCTTGGTCTTCTCACCCTGAGGTACTTGGATGACATCTTAGAATCCCTTTCACCTCTAAACTCAGATTCTGAATAAGAATTTAATACTCAGTGCTGTGCGCACCTAAGTGTTCTGGCTGCTGTTTGTTGGATCTCACAACCTTCATCCTACATTTTCCATTTCAAAAGCTAAAACTTTCTAGGGAACAGGGTCTCTGCACTGACTCTATGATCCTCTTCTCATCAAAACTTCTTGGCAATGTAGAGAGGGGATACATTTGGAATATACTGAGGGCTTTGAAATAGCCAGGACTGTTTCCTTGTTTATAATATTACAAAATCTAACTGTTGAACTATATCCTAATGACCTTTCATAGGAAGGAAAATAGCCAAATTGGGCATTATGCGTGTAACAAATGAGGAAGTTGTGCATATGAAAGGAAACATCGGTTTTCTTTCATCCTAGGCCAAGTGCCTCATTATAGCAAATGTGTGTCCTTGGAAACTCTTGGCTTGTGCTAATGGCAGTAAGCATGTGGTCTGAGGCAAGTTCAAAAGGCTGGTCTGTGAGAACAGGCAAGACAAAACATTTTGTTTGGGAGGAAATTTCTCATGGGATGAGTTTCCTGAGCTTGACTTACAAGCTGTGAAATCAGGCAGGTGGATGGAGAGCAAACAAGCCTCATATTTTTTTTTTTTTTTTAAGTGCAGGTCTATGCTGTTTAAAGAGGATAAACTGAAAATAAGACCAAAATAAACACATTTTGAAAGGCCACAGTTGAAGACACAAAAAGCTGTCATAAAAGCTGAAATCAAATGTGAAAGTAAAGTTCTCTGAGAAGAGATTTTACAGGAAGGATGGTTTCTGAGGCAGTTAAGGAGGAATTATTTTCTTGCGCCACGTTCTGGGATGTATTGAGCACAGGCCCACTTGTCCCAAGCTATCCTAGATGCTCAGTTTAGCATCTGTCAAAAGTTATCTTTTCATTAATGTCTGAAAGAACTGAAGGAATTTGAGTGTCCTGGGCACTGAAGAGCAGGATTTATCCATGATTTCCTAGCACTAGCATCACTTGGGGGTAGAAAAAGATGTACCAGGGCTTAGCGTACTCAGGAGCTCTTTTTATGTGGGAACCCAGGAACCCGCCCCCGCCATGGGACAACTCCCCATTTCCACAGTTACATCACAGTTACCTCTTTTGAGTGGTGCTCCTGAATCCACTCCTACGGCTACATTTTTCTTTGCATAAGCCCTCTCTATGTAAAGCTAGGCACAGTAAAAATCTGCTTCTTGCAAATGAGGAAAACACATGGAACCACTAGCTTCAGGCACAGATCCTAGGCTATCAGGAGCCTTTTATGAATCCACTTCCCTAAGTTTTTGCTCTTCACCAGAGAATGTGAATAGTTCTTCCTGGTGAGTTGTGGCCAAGTTCTGCTCCCTAAGTATTCACCGAGAGGGAGGAGGCTGAAGGGAGGAAGTTGCAGGGGGAGAGAAGCAAAGGACCACTCCAGTCTCCTCTCCCCACCACTGCTTCACCCTTTCCTTCTCTCTGCTCTACTGAAGGGTGTGTAAATCCTGCTCTTGGTTAGAATTCTCCTTATTAACAGTGTTATATACATATAAATATATATATACAAATATATTCCTTTTTTCAGCCCTGTAGACATGAACTGATCTTCCCTTGATGATACAAACACATGGCCATTTTTCGGTTGGGTTTTTTGTTGCTCAAGGTATTTTATTTTTGTTTATTGGGTGATTTTTTTTCCTGGATACTAGCTCTGTGAAGGAAAATAAAAAGCGCAGTGTGTGTTAAAAAAAATTAAAATTAAAAAAGCTTTTCTTTTCTTTTCTTTTTAAATGTATTTAAATTCTGTTTCTCTCTTCTGTTACTTTACACGTATGAATGCTCTGCTCTTCTGTGAACTTAAAACAAAATGAAATAAACGTGAAAAGGAGATGTGTCTGCATTGACCTGAGTCAGTGATCTTGGGGTTGGCTGCACTGCTTCTTGAAGGTTTTCATGAGCAAGTTAAGAAATGATAATGAGCATCACATGAGGGAAGGATAAACAAAATAATTTAAAATCACTTGGAGGCTTTCTAACATCTTTCCTAAAGTGAAAACACTATGATAATTGTCTTCTGCTCTGCAAAAAGATTCTCTGAATCCTCCCTCCTTTTTTCCTTCCTTAAGGGATTATAACAAATTACCACAGGGAAGTTACATTAAAGCATTAAAGAAGTTCCTGAGTGAGAATTTGAGTGAGACATTGGGATATGATACCAAAAAACAACAACAAAACATTAGGGAGTACACCTTTAAAGTATCCATCACAAGGGTCATTTTTAAGGTTTAGGGTTTTTTTTTTTTTCCAACTTTTTTTATTGTTGCATTCAAATTGTACATACTGATGGGATTTGTTGTTACATATTCGTACAAACTCACAACACACAATATAAGAACATAATTTAAGGGTTAGTTTAAATGAGATCCTATGTGATAACAGCAGGAGGAATTAAGTTACCTCCCTAAACCACCTATTATTTCTAAATGTAAAAAAGCAGCTTTTTTTCTACTCTAGCTGAGAGATATTATCTTCACATAATATTTCTAGAATCTCCATAGAGTCCCTATAGCATTAGACAGACCAGAGAAGAGATGGCAAGAAAAAACAAGAAACAAGCAATCCATGTTTGAAGGAGGCAAGAATGGCTAATTACATATCAGAAGAGACTGGGAGAGTCTAGAGAACAGATCCCAATTTGGGGTAACTGGGGAGAAAGGAAAGGAGGGAGGACTCATGCTCAGCTTCCATAATAAGAAAAGCATCTCAGAAGCAAAACTGTCTAGTTCAAAGAGACAGATGAAGGGTCCAATCTCCCCACTTTTGAATTTCATTTAAAAATCTGAAAAGGCCTTTCTGCAACATGTTTACCAAAATCAAGGTTAAAGACACAATCATAAAACACAACTGCCCTCACTTCAGACACCAGCTGCATTTCTGAATTAGATAACCCTCATTTCTGATCAGCTGACTGCAAACTCAAAGGTTCTTACTACCCCTACAGGTTCAGGAGTTTGCTAGAATGACTCACAGAAATAAGGAACATAGTATACTTAGGATATTAATTGTAGTATAGCAAAAAACAAAACACATCAGAATCAGCCAATGGGAGAGACACATAGACAAAGTCAGGGACAGTCACAAGTGTGAAGTTTCCTTTGTCCTTTCCCCAGAGAGTTAGGACACATGCCCTCCTAGCACACTAATGTATGATGTCAGTGTATTGTCAATTAGGAAAGGTCATCTGAGTTTTGGTGTTCAAGGCTTCTTTTGAACTTTATAGAGGCACAATGAATGAATCAGCCACATGCTTACATGTAAACTTCAACTTCTCTCCTTTGCCCAGAGGTCAAGCTGATATCATGAGATTCAAAGTCCCAATGGGCTAATCACTTGGCTGAACTTTCTAGCTAGGGCCCCACCATGAGTCTGCTCTTAAACATAAACTATTGGGTGTCCAACATGAATAACAAGGGAACAACTATCACTTGGAAAATTTCAGAGAATTAGAGTGCATTTCCCAAGGCCTGTGGACAAATGTCAACCAAAATCTTTATGATGTACTTTCCATTACAAAAACAAATTTTGGAGCCTCTAAATTTTCCAAGATGGCCTGAGATTTTATTCCCTTTAAGCCACAGTAGATTCAGTATTAGAAAACCAGCACCTCCTTGGGCTTCCCTATCAATAGTGATTCAAAAGAAATTTTCTGTTACAGACCCATTTTCTACTCCCTTTACATCCCTCTCTGTTAAAGTATGTTTAAAGCAGCATGTGAGGGCTGAAAAGAAGGTCTTGGGCTGGGGTTGTGGCTCAGTGGTAGAGCACTTGCCTAGCATGTGTGAAGCTCTGGGTTCAGTCCTCAGCACCACATATAAATAAGTAAAATAAAGGCCCACTGTTTACTCCCTCCCCAACTTAAAAAAAAAAAAAAAAGGTGAGTCTTTGACTTTATTATAGAAGGAACCTTGTCTTTTTCACCCTTATAATCCTTTTAGACCCAGCACAGTTCGTACCACAGGCTTAGCAAATATTGGTCACAATAAGATTGAATTGTGTTCAAATCCTCCAAGGCATCTACTGGATGTGGAATTCTTTTCTAGCAATCACTCCAATTTCACCATAGTTATGGAGGATTTCTGAAGCCAAGTCTATGAAATAAAAGATGGATCTTTGCCTCACATAAAAAAGAAATTAAAAAAAAAAAAAAAAAAACACCTGACAACTGCACTTAAATATGGAAAATTTAACTTAGTTGCCTGGAAATCCAAGACTGAAGTATTAATGGTCATGGACAGGAAAAGATCTCTTCACTTTTCTTCTTGAATTCTTCTCTTCTACTTTCTATGCTGGCCACTGGTCACTGACCGATTGGCATGACCTTTTATCAGTCAAAGCTATGTCTTACCCTTTGTCCAGGATCTCTTGGGAACCCTGGGAACTGTTTCTGAGGACACACACTGGGGGAGAACATCTAACTTAATTTCATTTTATACATGTAGCTGTTCTCAATGAGGAGGCACTACTGAGTAGTCATTTGCTTTCAAAATAAGACTTCGATGTTTATTCTACAAGACCATAAAATTTTGTCATGTTACTTTGCATCATTCTACCTGCTTATCTTTTTTTCCTATCTGGTTCCCCCCCAGATCAAATAAGAAATCCACTAATCTTATAGGTCTTCAGGTTCTGTTTGCCCTACCCCCCCACCAAAAAAAAAAAAAAAAAAAAATGGTCCTACTAGTGGTAGTAAACACAGGAGGCAGACCCCGATCAGCAACTCAGGAATGGAGAAAAGTACTGGTCAGGTTAAGAGAAATGGTAGAGTTACAGCCCTGAGCAATTTCAGTTTGAATCTTCAGAATCTGTCAGGCAATTGTCACTAGAAAACCTACTGAAGCCCTCCTTCATCCTCTCTAACCAAAAGCCCCATCCAGAGATCACTGTTGTATTAACACGTAGACTCCAAATCCCTAGAATATGAACAAATTTCTCAGTCCTTTCATTATGTTCTGACTTTTAGACAGTAGCCCAAATTACACTAGAGAGTTTTCCTCCTTATCTGTTTTTAAAAGATACTTTTTTAGTTGTCAGTGGACCTATATTTTTATTTATTTATAAGCAGTGCTGAGAATTGAACTCAGTGCCTCACACTTGCTAGGTGAGTGCTCTACCACTGAGCCACAACCCCAGCCCCTCCTTAACCTTAACATACAAACCCATAGGCCTTTACTAGCAATCAGGCAATTGTGAAGCCTTCAGGTAGCATTAATTTATCCAGCTACATTAATATTTGAGCAAATTCTCAAAGGAAAGCTAAGCAAACAAAAGTAAAATTCCCAGAATCAGGAGGATTCACCAGGGAAAAAGACTGAGAACTGTTTCTAGATGGAGATGTCTCCTAAGTGCAAGATAGTTGTGTTGTGCATGTAAAAGAACTCCTCATAAACGTGCTTCCCAGGGTTGTTAGTCCACCCCCCCCCCACCCCCCCCCCCCCCCCCACCCCCGCCATTTAGCCCTTTCCCAGCCCCGGCCAGCCACACTGCCCTGAACCTATTAGCCAGGACCAGTGAGTCATGTAGTCCAGCCAAGAAATACATGGGTCAAGAGGAGGCATAGGTCATATCCATTAAATACTTGCTAAGATGCCAAGTCCTCTCTACCTACAATGCAGTCTCATCATGCACCCATGTTCTAAGACTTGGAGAATCTGCCTCTGAGTATATCTAATGGTACAACCAAGAAAGGCACAGGACTCTTGCTGCACATTTATTAATTGTTTGGGTTACCAATTCCATTTTCCAAGTGAGAACCCACATCTAAACCACTCTCCTTGTTCTGGAAGAGGATTTCCTACATAGAAACATTCTGGTATTTTTTTTTTTTTTCTCTTTAATTCCAATTTGTGGTAGAATAATGGTACTATCAGGAAAACAATAGATTTGCTTATGAACTAGTTGGACTCTCAGGTATACTAATTGCCCACTTCTGTCCCATATCCTAAATGCATACTGCAAAGAAACAAAAGATAAGAAAAATAAAAGAGTAAATCTTCAAGTATGTTTAGGGTTAACAATGTAAGCCTACATTTCCTGGGCTGCTGTGCACAGAAATTAGATCTGCTTTCGCAGTTTGTAGCATGATACATGCAGGCAATAGGCTCCTCACCTTCCCAAAGACCTTTTGAAAATAAGCAGAGGTTAAAACAAAAATTCCTGGTGGTTGCAATTAGTTTTCATTACCATTTTAAATGGTTATTTTTAATGGTACATTTAACTAAAGCTAACTTATCCATGAGAAGAGAATGTGGCCATTAAGATCAGCATCTGTTGAACAAACTGAGGCTCCACACTCGGTGATGCGTGATTCCAACACCAAGAATACTGCCTGCAAACAGCAGACTCATTAGCATTAATTGCTGCATTTAGTCCCACTTAAAACCTCCTGTATGTATAACAGTTGAATACATTATCCTTTTTTACAAAAACTACACCCTAAAATATTATGATGTTATCATGTAAGTAACGATGGAACTAATTCAAGGTGGGCATGTATGTACAGTGATGAGAAGTAAAGAAAGTATTGCTGATAACCCTGGACTGACATCTGACCGTGGAAAAGCACCACTTGTTGGCAAGGTGTGAAATTCAGCTTGAAAAGGGAGGTTGACCAGAAGTGTGAGGTAGATGAGGACATAAGTTCAGATATAAGGTTGCTTTGTGATAGTGAACAAGATGTTCAACCTGAGCAATGGAAAGACTCTGGAGAGGTGTGTTGCACAAATGCAAATCACTGAGCTGTTGTCAAATCCTGAGGAAGAGAAGCTAGGGGCTGGGCACCATGCTGAGCCACTTGATTCCTCAGGGCAAGCTCATGTCCTTCTGTCACACACACAGACATTTAACAAAGATTTATAAGTTAGTCCTTTCATGATGCAAATAAAATACTTTAGTAACCCTCTCACAGTCCTGCCCTTTGTTCAAACAGATTTGCCTATAGCCAGGTCTTAGGTAGAATTGGGGTCAGTAAAACATGGAGCTGGGAACACACTTTATGAATGGAAGAGGCAGCTCCCAGGGCCCTTTGCCATATGCAATATCCTAATCCCTCCTTTTCCATTTATTTTATTTTATATTTACTCAGGTTTGGGGATTGAACCCAGAGGTGCTCTACCACTGAGCTACACACCTAACTCTTTTTATTTGTATTTTGAGACAGGATCTTGCTAAATTGTCTAGGGTGGCCACTGGCCTCCAACATGCGATCTTCTTACCTCAGGCGTTAGAGTTGCTTGAATTACAGGTATGTGCCACCACACCTGGATAATCCCTCCTTTTACTTTTAAAGGATTTGATTCTGATTCTGAACTCTACTTTCTGTCCATCCTTCCAGAAAGCCACACACACACACACACACACACACACACACACACACACACACACACCCCTACCTCCTTACCATGTTTTCTGGACTTTGTGTTCCATGCTGTCCTCCCTTATTATCCCTATAAAAATTTCTCCCACTTACTTCCTGTCACTGAAAAGTAAGTTTACTACTCTTTTAGTAGTATCTTGGTTACACATGGTTCATTTAATCACTCATTACCACATATTTCTGAGTCATCGTTTGCCAGGTACTGTGCTAGGTGCTGGGAATACAGGTTACAGGTGATGAAGGTGACTACTGCTTTTATCCTCTGCTCCACTAGCCTATTCACACTTCAGGCTGAGAAGTTATGTTTGAAATCATGGCTACTTATAAACATTTTCTATCCTATCAAAGGAAATGGTTATGACTCATGCATGTGTTATGCCAAGGGGGCTCTAATGGAGAGGAGATGATAGATCTGCAAAGGAGAATACAAGAATGCTTTTTGCATCTTCACAAAGGTACAGAACTCCTCCACTATTGAAAGCTGGTTGGGGACAGGAAGAAGAGGAAAAACAACACTGAGGAACAAATTGCTCTCATTAGCACAAAATAATATGACAAAGATCATTCAGAGAACCCAAAGCAGGAGTAGAGCTGAACTCCATTTGGAGGTCAATTAGTGTATGGGAAGAGGCAAGGGAATGAGTTTAAAGAAATAAATTAATGATGATGATGTTGGTGATAATAATAAATTATTTTCAAGCCCTCATACTTTACATGTATCATTTGCCCTAATTTTCATATGTGTTTTGTGTGGTCGTTTCTATTACTAGGTGTACTTTACAGAAGAGGAAACTGAATTTTTCAGAACTAAATGATCACTCAAAAGAAGTATTGGAACGTGTTCTCTAATAAATATAAGTCGAACACTTAATTATGAATGCATAATATTGGGAATAGGGGCCTAATCAGAGATAATTAGGAGAGTAAGGCAGAGTGAATGGATTAATGTTGTTTTCATAGGAGTGGGTTCCTTATGAAAGGGGGATGATGTAACAAAAAGGTCCTTGCCAGATGCCAGTCCCTCAATTTTGGACTTCCCATTCTCCAGAATCATGAGTGGAAAAAAAAAAAAAAAAAAAATATATATATATATATATATACATATGTGTGTGTGTGTGTGTGTATTGTGTGTATATATATATATATAATATATAATTTTTCATGAAAAATTACTTTGCACAAACATAGTCCAGCATAAAATGGACTAATACTGGAAATGAATTGATTGGAATTCAAACTCAGTTTTGTCCGCCTTCACAGAACTTGTCCTTAACGCCTACCCTATCACTTGACCCAAAGAAAAGTTACCAGTTGGAAGATTAGCTATAAAAATACCATGCACTGAAGCAGTACATATACTTTCATAGAACTCCTATAACTAATTATTTTAAGCACCCAAACATTGATAATTATACGCACTGATAGTTAATGGTAGAGCACCAACAGCTCCTGTTTCAAAGTTAAAGAAACTTGAGTCTCAGAAAGTCTTGTGTGTTGACAAGCCGAATAATGGAACCCAGACTCACTGGATATTCTGGATCTAATATGAATGTAGTTTCCACCTCAGACTTCTCTATCCCTGTGGAACCTAGGAAGGGAACTCTCAATTGTTCATGTTAAGCATGCATGAAGAGAGTTACAGACTGAATTGTTTCCCCTGCAATTTATATGTCAAAATGCTAACCCACAACACCTTAGAATGTATGTGACTGTATATAGAGATAGGGCCTTTAAAGAGGGAATTAAGTTTAAATAAGTCATAAGAGTGTGCCCTAATTCTATCTGACTGGTGTTCTTAGAAGAGGAGGAAGTGACATTGGATGTTCATGCACAAAGGGAAGGTCATCTGAAAACACAGCTTGAAGGTAACTGTCCACAAGTGAAGGAAAGAAGCCTCAGGAGAAACTGTAGCCAAGCACATTTCCAACTCTAACTTCCAGCCGCCAGAATTGTGAGAAATAAATTTCTGTTGTTTAAACCACCCAGACATTTTGCATTTTGTTATGGCATCTCTGGAAACTAATACAAAGAGCAAGTTCACTGGTCCATGTGAGATATTACTTCATGTTCTTTTTGTTTGTTTGTTTTCACCCTAGGATGATAGTTACTGTACAAACATACATTTCTACTCTCCAAATTTGAGGGAAATTTACTGCATCCTATAATGTGATAAATCTTGTATGTAGGTGAAGTATTGGTGGAAGTACATGTATGAGAGAGATGAGGGTAGATACTATGAGATTTTTATAGAACATACACATACTTATCATCACATTTCTACTATCAGTAGAAAATACAGCTAGAGAAGTTCCCATGCCCACTACGTAAGGACATAGATTCATATAATCCATACATGCTTTGTGATGCCCTCTTTTTACCTCACAGAGGCTGAGAAGGGCAGTGAGCCCACAGTGTGGAAGGGAAAAACACTCACTGACCCCTCCTGTAGGCAATACTTGGCCACAGCATCAATGAAACCCCACTAAGGGTATAGGTTCCAAGGCTGGAACCATGATGGAAGATCCTAGACAGATTCAAGAAGAAAAACATATCACAAAGGAATAACAGGGAAACCAAGGAAGCAAAATGTAAATAAATGTTCACATATATGTTAAAGAGATAAGTAAACAACTATTTTTTTAGTTACCTTTTGGTGGTATTGGGGATCAAACCCAGGGCCTTGTACATGCTAAGCAAGCGCTCTACCCCTGAGTTACATCCCCCGTCCCATAAACAATTATTTAATGATTGGGAGATAGATAACATAATTAACTGGTTAACACCTGTGGAAAACATTTTTCCCTATGGCATCCTTTTGCCTTAGCTCTGGTGAACATCTTTTAAGTTTTCAAAGCACGTTCCATATATATTAAATCTTTTGAACCTCAATGACAACTTACCTAACAAGAATAATATAATCCTCTCATTTGATAATAACTGTTTTACAGGAGGATTTTGTATTTCAAGGTCCCAAAGCATTTTTTCTTCCCATTACTTATCTATATCACAATCCATTGACTAAAATTAAAAATGATTTATTTCCAACCAAATTCCTATCTTCAAATATTTCTGGCATGCCTCAGAATGAGGATCAAATACCAAGATGGCCACTCCCCTGAGCGCTCCTTCTGGGTGATATAAATAAAGCTGACCAGGGAGATGCCCATTCCCCCACACAATCATACAGATAGGCAACAACTCCTCAATATGGCAGAATAAATTGTATTGACCAAAACATTTTCATGAAACCATTTGTTGTGGCAAATGAGTTTGGTCATTACTGCCCACGCCCATATGCAATGATTCATCTCCTGCCAAAACAGTTTTTATCACCCTGCCCAGACTTTCTAAATGTGACCCCGCCTCCCCAAATCTGGAAAAAGACTGGGTTATGTTGGCAAAACAGTAACTAAGGATGGGGTATAGAAAATTCCTTTCAACCTTTCACAGCTTGCAGGGAGCTAAAACTAACACATACCCTGCACTATCTCTCTGCTTTTGTTCTTTTAGAGATGATGAAAGAGATTAGGTCAGGAGTTACAGATGCAATTCAACTGAAGAAAATTTGGTGGCAATTTGTTGTTGTTCGGGACTTTGTTTTGCTTGTTTGTTGATGAGAAGATGGCGGAAGCAGTTACAAGAATATTCATCACATACATTTGGATTCCAAGCAGCTACTGGTCTATTTCCCAGAGGACAAGGGAGTCCATATCGGTCAGTGGAGAGAGAGAAAGTAGGCACGTGAAATATGAATCAGAATAACAAAAGCAGATGTAGCTGATGGCGGCTGTGCAAGGTGGGAGTTAATATGCCAGCATGCACAGTCTTCTGTCAGAACCAGGGAATGTATGGCATAATTGTTTCTGCCTCTAATGATCTTAGTGATGTGGGAGACAAGAGAATATTAAAACAAGACAGAAAAATGGAAACTCATTTCTAGCAGCTGCCAAACAAAATGGGATGTAAAATAGGAGAGAGGTATATTGAAATGTTCACAAGGTTCACTTCACCAAAATGAAACTTTACCTCTTACAGATGTCAAATCCTCCCCTCTCTTGCATGCATAAGTCCCCTCCCATTTCCCATCAAACTGTTGCTCCCTGCATTCTTTTTGCATCCTCCGCTGTCACTCTAGTCCCTCATCACTGTCACTTCCTCTCTTGCTTTTTAATCTTTCATTTTTCCTATTCCTTTCTTTCCTCCCCATTATCCTGTCACCACAAACAACATTCTTTTATACTTGTTCTCCCCTTCCCTCTTTCTCTCTCAAACACACACACACACACACACACACACACACACACACACACACACACACACACACACACACACACACATTCTCATTCATTAGTAATAAGACTGGGAACCACATCTCCAACCCCAGAGGTTGAATGGAGCTGTAAAAACATTCCCTTTGAAAAAAACGCCCAGGAGTGACGCTCCTGGGCTGCGGGTGAGCGGTGGTGTCAGCGCTGCTGCGATGCTCGCACCTGCCGCGAGGGGGCAGAGGAGCGCGCCAGTGGGCGAGCGCCACTGTCAGACACACCAGAAAGTGCTTGGAAGGCGGGCGCCGACCGCTGCGTGTTCGGTGTCACCCATCACAGCGGTTGACAGCCTGCGTAAGGATTCTGACCGCGTCCCGGGCAGCCACGGATGAACGCAGCAAATAAGCAGACGATTCCTGATGAGTACGGGAGGGGTGAATTGCGCCTCAGGCTAATACAGATAGATGTTTTCCAGAAACAAAGGAGTGAGTCATGCTGCCTCTGATTAAGAGAAGGAAAAGAGGCAAAACTGGGCGAGCCCCTGGGAACCCGGCAGCCGTGCATCTCCCCTGCTCCCCTCCCCTTCTTCACGATCCCGGTGGTGGTCCTGTGGTCCAACGCGCCCGCTCACACTCCTATTCTCCCTCCCTGGTAGCTAGATCAGTCATCCTGTCGCCAGTCAAGGGAATCTAAAAGTCTGGCCACTTGGGGGTAGACAGTGATGGAACTGACTCACACGTTATATGTGTGTTTGGAGGAGAAGGTTGATTAGCATCCCTACCCAGCGGGTGTGGCTTCGAGCTGCCTGGTGAACTCGACTGCAGGTGGCGGTAACGCATCTGTCAATCTGCAACCTCCGCACGGTTGGAGATCAGAGGGCTGCAAATGTCTCTCTCTCTCTCTCTCTCTCTCTCTCTCTCTCTCTCACACACACACACACACACACACACACACACACACACACACACACACGGCGGAGGGGCCTGGTGTCCCGCAGGGATTCCACTCCCTCAAACATACTCCAGAATAGGATACAGAGGGGTGACAACATTAATAATATTGTAATCGTAAGCAAGTATTGAGGGTTATGTGCCAGGCATAAACTGCTTTTATATGATGGAGAGTAAAATAATGATAATTAATAACAATATGACAAAGTAATGTTGATTGGGAAATTAGCTGTATCTTATTTCCTTGATTTTAGTGGAGAGAACACAGTGGTATTTTTTTTTTCCCTTCCAAGAAAGTAGGTAAGTCTGATTCTCCCCATCTCTAGAGACGCAAGAGGCCTTATTTATTTATTCATTTATTTTGTTTATAAAATCTAGAATTATTCAACTACTTTGGGCAGAATTCAGTCTGGTGGACTATTCCTCTCCACCACCCCCACCCCAACATATTTTTAAAGGAAATTTTTATGTAGTTGTCCAAACTTACAGCTCCCCTTGAACAGGAACGTCTAGAGACACTGGATCCAAGCAGCAACCAGTGGTGTGAGTTGAGAAGCTGTTACTACCATCGGAAGGGGCAAATATCTGTTGGTTTGTGACAGTACCCACTTGGCCCTAGGGTACAACAACCAACTTTTTCACCTGCATAGCCATTTTAGGCATTGGAGCCTGAAACCTCTCATCTACTTGGGACCATGGAGATTGGGAACTGAGAAGAGGATAAGAAGAGGGTGGCTGCTCTGAGTAAAGAACTGGACATGGGATGGGGAAGAATAGACAGATGTGTCACTGAGAGACCTGCACTCTTATTCCACACAGTGCTCCAAGGTACCTGGTTTCAGGAAAAAGGAGTGTTGTGTTACCTGGAGCCTGAGCTATGACAGACTCGGTGAAGGTCCTGCTGACTAATGTGATGGCAAAGGAGAGACCATCACTTGCAGAGCTCCTTGCCTTGGTATAACTCCCATGTGGGTTTGGTCAAGGAGATGAACAGGGATCACCCACCAAGACACTTCGTGAATGCCCTTAAGTCCCCCCGGGACTTAATTCCAAAGGAGATGGCCAGAACCTCAAAAAGTGATTGAGCTAAGTTTACCTGCCATTCCTAATATGTGAGAAATGAATCATCTTTCCATTTGACTGAGGCAAATAAAGAAATATGATTTTTTTCTCCAAGCATGCAAATATTCATAACACTAACAGAGAAGTCCTGTACCAAGAATGTTGCTGAATAGGGCTTAATGTAGTGAAAACTAAATCTCATTGTGTTCCTCATTTTGATCCCTCACCACCTACCCTTCTTCTAGGCTTCTCTATCTCTGAAATGACCCACCTTCCACCCAGTTTCTCAAACCAAAAGTCATTTAATGAACTAACTTTGTCACCTGTATCACCAAATTAGGTCCTGAATATTTTAAACTCTACAGTCACCATCAAAACATATGTCTGTTCTGCTGTTATAGCTTTCTGTTTTCCTACTGTTTTTTTCCTTCTTCTAACCCATTCTCCAAAGGCAGCCAGAATGTTAGTAGAAAAAAGATGAATCATAATAATATTAAAGTTTATAAGGTGTATTCATTATACTATCCTGGATGTCAACGTGAGATTTCTGGAGCACAGTGGATTCTTCTTTACTTACACAAATAACATATTACCTCCTCGTTGCCCCAGCTTTTACCCCTGGGGTGACATGGTGAAAACTAGATGTCATCTTACATGTCAGGAAATAGACTGCTGGCGAGGAGCCCAGAAACACGAAGTTGGGAATTTATATAGAATAAAAAGAGAGGCTGCTGTGTCCTCATGTCTGGCTTTTCAACCCAGAAGAGTCTTAACCTCTGGTCAGGGATCTTATCCCCTCTAGGATGGTAAATGGTTAAGTTCAGGAGATAAATCTCCCTATTACTCAAGACCTTGTCTGATTTTTCTTTCACCTGCTGTTCCTCCTGTGCTCCACTCCACTGCTGTTTCTTCTAAATTACACAGGTTTGTCCCTTCCTTAAGTGTCTTATATGTGCTATTCTGTAGCTCTTTGCAAAGTCTGTTTCTTCTTATCACTAAGGATCAAGTTCAAATATGACTTTCTCAGGCAGCTCTTCCCTGACTACACTCAATACACAGCATCTTGACGTCCTTATTATACCTTCCTGTTTTATTTCTTTCATTCCAGTTAAGATCGTGGGGGAAAAAAAAAACTTTCTTATGGAATTATTCATTTATTTATGGTTTTCTTCTGAACTAGACTGAGAGTAAGAACTTTTTCTTGTTTACTACCTTGTCACCAAAGACTGTAACAGTACCCGGCACATCATAAATGCTCAAAATGTGTGCACTAATGCACTGAACATGTACTTCACAGAGTCCAGTAGGGTCTGTCTGTAACACTCAGGCTCACTCCAGGCAGGGCTTTACACCTTAAGACCTGCATACAGAGCCAGTTTAGAGGTATCTCCAATGATCCCATGTGGGCTAATTTATGAGAGAAAAGATGCCACAGTTGGAAGTTCATAGGCTTTGAATCAGAGTCATGAGTTCAAATCCCAGTTCTAACACTTGCAATATGCCCTTCTACAGATGAGAAATCTGAGGCAGTGGCTTATCTAATGGGCATAAATAACAACACCCTCTCTGTAGGATCTTTGTAAGAATAAAGTGTAAAATGTTCACCGTAGAATTGTGCCCTTCCCTTCCCAGCCTTTGCACTCACTCAATGTCACCTGAGTCCCACAGTTCAGCAGCCACTGATCATCTACTAAGGAAGGAATCGTACCACACATGGAGGACCTGGATGACAACTCCAGGACATGAGTACAGGTGACCAAATGCAGTGGCTGCAAGAAACAAACACCTGTCTTTCTGGTTGCCTGTTCAGAGCGTCCCTGTTTTAGCAAAGAACTCTCTAAACAGGTCCGCTGGTACTCAGAGGCTGATCCCCACCCGTGGTGATCATAGACTTCTTATTTCATATTTTCTGATTCAAATTAAACATATAAATAAATTACCATAGTCCAATCTGTCACCTACTATTCCATACTAAATAAATATTTAAATAAAGGGTGAGTGGTTTGAAAGCACAATGTGCTGAATAATGTAATGAGCTATGGGACCAGGCACTATGAGGAAGTTAGAGTCAGAATTGGCTGCAGGCCCAAAAGGGGAAATGTTCACCTTTCTATAGAAATAAAAAAATATAACACTTGCTCACTGAGATCTCAATTCTGGTGGTCTCCAAACTTTTGGTCATGTAGCCAATCTGGAAAAAAATAAAATTTGAGGATGTATCTTGAAATATGTACGCTTATTCATAAAGAATGTAGTTGCATTTCTGTATTAATAAACTGTACGTAATTTGAAACATGTACAACTTTTAAGCCTTTTAAAAGTCTGATTTAAAAATACACAAAGAGAAATTATAATATTTTCTTTTTGTGCTTTACTGGATGATCTTGCACACATCCTACTTTAAAAACCACTGATTAAATTATAGATCTATTTATTTTAAAATATTTTTAATGGGCTGAAATGCTAATCCTAAATCTTACAGTTTACACAAGTAAATTGTCCTAGGTTTGGACATGACCAGCGAGATGGGATTATAAAGAAAAAGTGAATCTGTGACCTTTCTTCTCACCTTCGCCCTTATCACCTACCCCAGTTGCTGCAGGGAGAAAGTACTGAAAAAAGATAAGAGGAAGGAAGAGGCCACAGGGTTGTGCTCACACACACACACATGCACACACCAATTCCCCCTGGACATAATGCATTTTCTTTTTATGTAACTACACAATAAATATTGGTCCTTTGTGCAAAAATGAGTCAAGGATTGACTCATAATCAAACTTTGTACAAATTAGAAATGTAGCTACTCCCATTGCTTTGTGGCTTAAATACAGTTACAAAGCATGTAATCTGGCTTCTAGTAGTTCCACCAAACACCTGGGTAACATGAATTAAAAGAGTGGGGCAATTAACACTCTCTGGGACTAATTTTGTCTAAAAAAAGGGAAAGGGCATATCAGACAAATCCTTTCTTCCTGCCCTCAAAAACTACTCTGTATTAGTTTGGTCCAAGTTGCTTTATCTAGAAAATATCCCACACACAAGCAAGAGGCTGGGTTTTTGTTTGTTTTGTTTTGAAGATGTGGGGCTCACTGGATAACCTGCCACATTGCGAGTGGTAGTCTGTTCACATTCAGAACCTCTCATCTTTTCTAGCTTGTATGCTAAAGGATCACATCTGAGATCTGTACCAAATGTTTTGACATCTCCAACAACACTCTTTGGACCAAAGAGACCATCTCTCTAATCCTGGACAGCTAGCTTCCTGTGGATGTCAAAAAGTAGCACTGGGTCATCTCCTTTCCTGGGATTTGGGTTTTTACAATGGGTCCTTTGTTTCTCATATTTGAATTATGGCAGCTTCTCTGTATCTCTGCATTCTTATGACTTATGCAGGTCTCTGCTCCCCCCAATTACAAACATCTCTGACTGAAGTATTATTGCTACCCAGTATCTATCAAAGACCTAGTTGAGAGAGCAGATGAACCCGCAGTCCACTTGTCCAGAAACGATAAGAAACTGCCTCTGGACAAATGCAAGTCAGCAGAAAGCTGCAAAGCTGATGGACTTAGCATCAGCAACTCTTCTCCAAACCGCCCTCCCCAGACAGCTTCTTCTCCATCATGTCTCCTGTATCACCACCCGACTTTTCTTGTGAACTCTACAAAGCAGACTTACGACATTCATTGTCTCAACTATAAGAATATTGTTGAAGAATTTATTTATAATATTGTGGCATACTTTTCAAAAAAACTTCTCAGAAAAATGGCTTACTAGTCCAAAAAAATAAAACCTATTCCTCACCAAGAAAAACTTAATTTTGCTAGGATCTTTTAGTCTTAGAATTTATATAAATGTATGTTGACCAGAATCGAAAGCTATTTTTCATTAGCTTCACTTCCAATTCTAATTTATATTCTGACCTACTCTTTAATGTCTTTCTTTCTCATTTGCTTTTAAATTTATGTTATCTTGCTGTGTGACACATATCCTTGAAGCCATCTTAAATCCTTTCTGAAATAATGCAGATGTAAAATAATATACCCCAATATCAATAACCCAGAAGGCAAAAAAACTGTAATGTTATTTATGACAACAGAGTTTTAAAAACCAAAAGGGTTAAACTCACAAATTATTACCTAGTTTCCAAAATGAAACAAGCCTCCTAAGGTAACAAGTTTAGAGAATTAGCTAGGTTTCAAAGTTGTATATTTCTACATTAGGGAGCTAAAAATACCAATCAGTATACACAGAGAGGTATAAGCTTGGGGGAAAAAAAATCAAGAACCCAGCAACCATCCATCACAGTTTGTCTCATATTGATCTGAAATTTTAACCTCAATCTGGGAGTCTCTTATAAAGGATAGTGGCATTCAGTAATAAAAAGAAGGCAATATAAAATTACTGTTATCAATATGGTCTGTCTACAAATCTCCATCTGCTAATAGGACTGAGTGAGTTTAAGAAGTCCTATTAACTGTTGATCTGACCCCCCTTTACTTTTCTTTGCAACGCCTAGGAGAGGGATCCAGCTGCTTTTTCTAAAGGCTCTTTGCATTCATGAGAGTAGCAATGTTGTTTTCTATGCTCCCTTTAGTTTATTGCCCCCGCTTCCCAAATTTCCAATTTCCCTCCAATAAGCTTCCTCTTCTTTTCTATCTACTACTATCTTTGAATTATTTAAATTCATTGCACAGGGAGAAAGATGCTGTTCCTGGTCTTTGGCCTTATTGCAGTCTACCCATGGTAAACTGTCCATAACGTGATTGAATCCCGACATCTAATCCATTACTTTGCTTCTGATTCAAGAACATACCTTTCAACGAAGTCATTCCAAATTTGAGCCCATCTTTCTCTCTGATATACTAACTTCCTTCCCATATTCCTCCTATTTTCAATAGGAGACTCTGGTGAGGGTTGAGGAGAGGGAGGATCTTGCTAATCAGGTTCCTGCCTCCTCTTCAGCATAAGATCAGATGATCACTATGATTTCATGAAAGGAAAAGAGAAAGTGGTTTCATGGGATCAGGTTTTGAAAACACTAAGCTATGGACTTTGGTGTTCTCCATATGCACTGGAATAGAAAACAATCAATAGGTTGCCAATTCACAAAAGCATAACATTTCATGAGTGAGGACTTTACAGACAATCTGCCATCCTTTTACAGATGAAGGTACAGGCTCTAAGAAGTATGACTACCCCTTCCTGAACCACAATGTTTTGGAACCTGGGAACATGAAGCTCTGGAAAAGGTCACAGGACTCCAGCAGAAAATTCAACTCATGCTCTCCATTTTTTAGCCACATTTCCACATATATGGCACCAGTCTGACTGACTGCAGTGTCATATTCAGACCTCTGAGCATTTAGTTATCCCATTCCTTCAGCCAGGAAAACTCTTCTACCCCATTTCTGCTTATTAAAATCTAATTTTTAACCAAATTCCTCAACAAGACTCCTAAAGTGCGAGAAGTAGAATTTTAAAAATCTATAAATAGTGTATCAAACTAAAAAGCTTCTTTACAGCAAAGGAACTAATCAAGAATGGGAAGAGAGAGCCTACAGAATGGGAGAAAATCTTTGCTACCTGCACCTCAGATAGAGCATTAATCTCCACAATATATAAAGAACTCAAAAGACACCAAAAAATAAATAAATTAATTAAATAACCCAGTATCCAACACTTAATAAACTCAGTATTTATCAGATAGTTTTACCATTTCTCTGTTCTATTAATTTCTTCCTCTATGCTTCCATACTTTCTTTTTCTTTCCTTTTCTTTTCTTTTTTTTAGGGACTGGGCATGGAATCCAAGAACACTACTACTGAGTTACACCTTCAACACTGGGATTAAAGTGTTGAATTTACTTGGTCCTTATCATATCTGTCTTAGTCAGCTATTTTGTTGCTGTGACTAAATGACCTGACCAGAACAATTTTAAGAGGAAAAGTTTATTTGAGGGCTCACAGTTTCAGAGGTCTCAATCCATAGACAGCAAGCTCCATTCCTCTGGACTCAAGGTGAGGCAGGACATCATGGCAGAAGAGTGTGGCAGAGGGAAGCAGACAGAGAGAGTCTCCAGTCTCCAGATACAAAATATATACCCCAAAGCCACACCCCAATTCCAATCTCCTCCAGCCACACCCTACCACTCAGTTAATCCTTAGCAGGGGATTAAATCACTGACTGGGTTATGACTCTTACAACCCAATCATTTCTCCTCTGAACCTTCTTGCATTATCTCACGCGTGAGCTTTTGGGGAACATCTCATATCCAGACCATAACATATCATGTAGCTCATAGTCAGACTAATATTGCGGACTGTTCCCAGACTTTGGAAACAAGTTAAGCTTTGTGCTCACACATGAGCTTAGGTTACTTAAGCTTCTAAAGCATTTTTCACATATAAAAATAAATATTAATATGATGCCAGATTGCTTTATGAGATTAAGTAATATAATATATGTGAAATACCTAACAAAACTCCATGCCTCACAGTAAGCATTCAATAAATGTTAGCAACATTTCCACTTTCCCATCTTCCAGTAACCTGTAGACTTAGTAGACTTTATTTTCCCTAAGACCTTCAATTGCAGTATACATGCACATGACACACGATATACACAGTACATCAATATCACACATGGAGGCACACATTCACATGTGTGAACTTTTGTAGTTCTTAGTAAATGACTGTGGTAAAGGCTGGCATATTCTGTTCCTGGAAGACTGTGGGGAAATATAATGAGAGCCAAAAGACTTCCCTCATTTTCCTAAGTTAAGTTGAGTGAGCTTTGGTTCTTTGTCACATAAAATGTTAGTTAAGAAAAAAGCAAGAGAAATAACTTTCCCTTTACAGCCAACTTTCATTTCATAAAATTTCTCTTACTTATTTCTAGACCAGCTTCATGTTTACTCCATTGCAGGAAGACCATAAACCATTTCTATAAAAAAATCAAATAAACTTAGACAAATTTCAACCTTATAAGTCACAGTATTAGTTAGGGCCCCCAAGAGTTCAATCTTACATATAGAGGTATTCAAAGGAAACATACATTTAACTCTACAAAATTTGAAAACTGATATAGACTTTTACTTTGGATTTTTATATAGACAGTTGATAGGTTTTATATAGCAATGTAACTTTATAATCTATTACCCAATCTGGACAGGTTTTGAAAGAGACAAATTTATCTTTAAAAAAATTATAGCAGGCCAATCAGCATAAACCAAAACCAAACTAAGCAAACCCAGACATATGGTCATCCCAGTTCTGAGACATTCAGCACATGGACCCTTCTCAAATATTCTATTCAATGATCTTTTTTCTTTCCCCAAATTTCCCAATGTCCAGCTCCAAATGTTGCTTCCTTTACTTCAGCCCAGAGAGCTGCCTCATACCACAATACTCCTTTTATTTTTCTTTTATGCTGCCATTGGTTACTCCATCTCCTTGCTAGAAGTCACTCTGGGATTTTCTATTCCCTACAATACCAAGTCAATCTAGGGAGCCTAGAGAGCATAATGGTTCCACGCAGACATTCCTCCTTTGCTTCCTGAGGAAAAAGGCAACTCGAACCCCCAATAAGTCTAGTTTCTCTATATGATTTTCTTACAAGAAATATGTAGTGAATAAACTTCTCAACTTCATTACATTTTCTTCTACTTAATATTTACACTTCTCTGCACAGAGGGGTATAATATATGTTCAAATCCCTCAAGAGTCTTAGATCAAATATCATATTCGAAGAATCTTCTCCTCTGCCCTTTGACTAACAAATCAGCCTATTTTATTTACTTCATAATCTTGAGTATAATCAGAAATTTTCTTAATATTTAAGTTTTACTTGTTTATTTCTTGTTTCCCTCCATGAAAATGTGCCAACTTTATTTTCCCCCCTGTACTTAAGAGACTGGCTGTACCCCAGTTCTGAGACAACGACCCTTTACCCCCATATCAAATGAAAGGAGACATGTGCTCTTGGTATTGTACACAGCTTCCCTAGAATTCCTTCAGTTTAACTTCAGCGTTCATGATTAGGCATGTACACTCAGAGAAAATCATCTCTGCACCAACAATAGGTCAAGCGTGCATCTAAACCGGAGATCCATATAGTATCTTTTCTAAGACTTCATCTCAGTCCCTAAAGTCAGTAGGAGAATTATGACCTGAGACTAAGCTTATGACCCTCGAAGCTCTTCTGACTTCATTATCATGGGTGAAGAGGGAGCCTCAGAACCACACTCTTTTCCAGTCCACAAAACACAAAGCCCTGTCATCCCTGGAATTAATTATATCACCCCTCAAACTCTTAAGCACTAATTCACATAAAGCTCTTAACACTCCTACTCAGTAATTTTTCCTCCATCACCTGTATTAGTCATAGTTCTCCAGAGAAACAAAACCAATAGGAAGCAAACACAGAGAGAGAGAGAGAGACAGAGACAGAGACAGAGACAGAGACAGAGACAGAGAGAGTCAGCCTTTCCATATATGTGGGTTCTGCATCCTTAGAGTCTATCAACAGTGGATAGAAAATATTCTGGGGAAAAAAATGGCCTCTTATTGAAGATGCACAAATTCTTTCTTGTTATTATTCTGTTAGCAATATAGTATAATAACTATTTGCATGCCATTTACATTATATCAGGTATTATAAGTAATCTAGAGATGATTTAAAATATTTTGAGAATGTTTATAAATTCTATGCAAATACTATGCCATTTTAGTAAGGAACATGAGTATCTATGGGGTGTCCTGAAACAAATCCCCATGGAAGCTGAGGGACAACTGTATATGTAAGGAGATTTATTATAAGGAATTGACTCATATAATTAGAGAAGACTGAAAAGCCCAAAATTTGTAGTGTGGGCCAGCAAGTTGGAGATTCAGGAGAATGCCATCGTGTAGATGAAATCTGCGTGCGTATGGAGGCTAGTCAGTTAGTTCTACTGACCTTCAGCTTACTGGATAAGATCCCTGAATATTGTGGAGGGCAAGCAGCTGTACTTAAAAGTCACCAAATTAAATGCTAATTTTACCCCAAAACATGATCCAAATTGATACAGAGAATTAGCAATCACTACAACCTTTCATTCAAAAATCTTCTAAAATATTTTCTTTGAGTTCCTCTGGAATTCCATTGTCATTATAAGTAAAAGTACCCCCATCAAACTTGTCTATGAATGTTTCTTCCCCCTTTCTTCTGAGCTCTCTTTTGACTGTCCAAGTTGGTGACCTCCTTGACCCTTCCCTAATTTTTTCCTCTTTCACTCATATGTAATATAATGGACTAATGAAATACATAAAATGAAAAAATAATAAGTGTATTATTAACTCAAATCATTGTAAGAAACTGACTAAGTCCTCTAAAGGACTTTAATAAAATCATCTGCTAATTGCTTTAATAGTAGAATTTAGCAAAAAAAAAGTAGACTCTTTGGATCAGACAAGAGGAGCTAAATGTTAACCAGAATAATATCCTAAGGTAAGTTAAAGAGTTTATCAGGGCACTCTGATGCCCATAAAGCACAGTAGTACCTAGAGTTAGGAAGATGATTACACAGTAGCCAGAGATTTATTCAGTGATATGGGTGATGGGAGAAGAAGCAGAGTAGTATATAATGATTCTCATATAGTAATAATAATAAATGCAACTAACATTTATTATGTGCTATTAACCTAACACACACTACTCATTAATCTGATCATCACCACAGTTTTAGGAAGACCGTACAAGTTTTATTCCATTTTTCCTCCAGGGGTCACATAACTAATAAGTAAGGCAGCCAGAATTCCTTCCCGGGTATCTGACTACACTTGTTGCTATTTAAATCTTATGCTCTCCTGAAGGTGGTTTTCCGATAATTATTTGCTAGTTCTTTTTTTTTTTTTTTTATTGTAAACAAATGGGATACATGTTGTTTCTCTGTTTGTACATGGCACAAAGGCATACCATTTGTGTAATCATAAATTTACATAGAGTAATGTTGTTTGATTCATTCTGTTATTTTTTCCCTTCCCCCCACCCCTCTCACCCCTCTTTACCCTCTATACAGTCTTTCCTTCCTCCACACTTGCCACCCTCCCTAACCCTAACTCTAACCCTAACACTAACCCTTCCCTCACCCCCATTATGTGTCATCCTCCACTTATTAGCGATATCATTCGTCCCTTGGCTTTTTGAGATTGGCTTATCTCACTTAGCATGATATTCTCCAATTTCATCTATTTGCCTGCAAATGCCATAATTTTATCATTCTTTATGGCTGAGTAATATTCCATTGTATATATATACCACAGTTTCTTTATCCACTCATCAATTGAAGGGCATCTAGGTTGGTTCCACAGTCTGGCTATTGTGAATTGAGCAGCTATGAACATTGATGTGGCTGTGTTTCTGTAGTATGCTGATTTTAAGTCCTTTGGGTATAGGCCAAGGAGTGGGATAGCTGGGTCAAATGGAAGGTCCATTCCGAGTTTTCTAAGGAATCTCCACACTGCTTTCCAGAGGGGCTGCACTAATTTGCAGCCCCACCAGCAATGTAAGAGTGTACCTTTCTCCCCACATCCTCGCCAACACCTGTTGTTGCTCGTATTCTTGATAATCGCCATTCTAATTGGGGTGAGATGGAATCTTAGGGTAGTTTTGATTTGCATTTCTCTTATTACTAGAGATGTTGAACATTTTTCCATATGTTTGTTGATTGCTTGTAGATCTTCTTCTGTGAAGTGTCTATTCATTTCCTTAGCCCATTTGTTGATTGGGTTATTTGTATTCTTCGTGTAGAGTTTTTGGAGTTCTTTATAGATTCTGGAGATTAGCGCTCTATCTGAAGTATCATTGGCAAAGATATTCTCCCACTCTGTAGGTTCTTTCTTCGCATTGCTGATAGTTTCCTTTGCTGAGAGAAAGCTTTTTAGTTTGAATCTATCCCAGTGGTTGATTCTAGCTTTTATTTCTTGTGCTATGGGAGTCCTGTTAAGGAAGTCTGATCCTAGACCAACAAAGTGAAGATTTGGACCTACTTTTTCTTCTATAATCTGCAGGGTCTCTGGTCTGATTCCGAGGTCCTTAATCCATTTTGAGTTTAGTTTCATGCATGGTGAGAGATATGGGTTTAGTTTCATTCTGTTGCATATGGATTTCCAATTCTCCCAGCACCATTTGTTGAAGAGGCTATCTTTTCTCCATTGCATATTTTTGGCACCTTTGTCTAGTATGAGAAAATTGTATTTATTTGGGTTTGTGTCCGTGTCCTCTATTCTGTACCATTGATCTACCTTTCTATTTTGGTACCAATACCATGCCGTTTTTGTTACTATTGCTTTGTAGTACAGTTGGAGATCTGGTATTGCAATACCCCCTGTTTCACTCTTCCTGCTAAGGATTGCTTTAGCTATTCTGGGTTTCTTATTCTTCCAGATGAATTTCATGATTGCTTGCTCTATTTCTGTAAGGTACGTCATTGGGATTTTAATTGGAATTGCATTGAATTTGTATAGCACTTTAGGTAGTATGGCCATTTTGACAATATTAATTCTTCCTATCCAAGAACATGGAAGATCTTTCCATCTTCTAAGGTGTTCTTTAATTTCTTTCTTTAGTGTTGTATAGTTCTCATTGTAGACGTCTTTCACCTCTTTTGTGAGATTGATTCCCAAGTATTTTATTTTTTTCGAGGCTATAGTGAATGGGGTAGTTTTCCTAATTTCTCTTTCCGAAGATTCATCACTTATGTATAAAAATGCGTTGGATTTATGAGCATTGATCTTGTAACCTGCTACTTTACTGAATTCACTTATGAGTTCTAAGAGTTTTCTGGTGGAATTTCCAGGTTCCTCTAAATATATAATCATGTCATCAGCGAACAGGGATAGTTTGAGTTCTTCTTTTCCAATTCGTATCCCTTTAATTTCTTTGGTTTGTCTAATTGCTCTGGCCAGAGTCTCAAGAACGATGTTGAATAGAAGTGGTGAAAGAGGGCATCCCTGCCTTGTTCCAGTTTTTAGGGGGAATGCTTTCAGTTTTTCACCATTTAGAATGATATTAGCCATGGGCTTAGCATAAATGGCCTTTACAATGTTAAGGAATGTTCCCACTATCCCTATTTTTTCTAGTGTTTTGAGCATGAAGGGGTGCTGTATTTTATCAAATGCTTTTTCTGCATCTATTGAAATAATCATGTGATTCTTGACTTTAAGTCTATTAATATGGTGAATTACGTTTATTGATTTCCTGATGTTGAACCAACCTTGCATACCTGGGATGAAGCCCACTTGATCATGGTGCACTATCTTTTTAATATGTTTTTGTATGCGATTTGCTAAAATTTTGTTGAGAATTTTTGCGTCGATGTTCATTAAGGATATTGGTCTGAAATTTTCTTTCCTTGATGAGTCTCTGTCTGGTTTAGGTATCAGTGTGATATTGGCTTCATAGAATGAGTTTGGGAGGGTTCCCTCCTCTTCTATTTTATGGAATACTTTGAGAAGTATTGGAATGAGCTCTTCTTTAAAGGTTTTGTAGAACTCGGCTGAGAACCCATCTGGTCCCGGACTTTTCTTTGTTGGAAGGCTTTTGATGACTTCTATTTCAGTACTTGAAATTGGTCTATTTAAATTGTTTATGTCCTCCTCGTTCAGTTTAGGCAATTCATATGTCTCTAGAAACCTGTTGATGTCTTCGAAATTTTCTATTTTGTTGGAGTATAGATTTTCAAAATAGCTTCTAATTATGTTTTGTATTTCACTAGTGTCTGTTGTGATATTTCCTTGTTCATTCCGAATTTTAGTGATTTGGGTTTTCTCTCGTCTTCTCTTTGTTAGTGTGGCTAAAGGTTTATCAATTTTGTTTATTTTTTCGAAGAACCAACTATTTATTTTGTCAATTTTTTGTATTGTTTCTTTTGTTTCAATTTCATTGATTTCAGCTCTGAGTTTAACTATTTCCTGTCTTCTACTACTTTTGGTGTTGGTCTGTTCTTCTTTTTCTAGGGTTTTGAGCTGTAGCGTTAGGTCGTTTATTTGTTGAGTTTTACTTCTTTTATTAAATGTGCTCCATGAAATAAATTTCCCTCTAAGTACTGCTTTCATAGTGTCCCAGAGATTTTGATATGATGTTTCTTTGTTCTCATTTATCTCTAAGAATTTTTTAATTTCCTTCCTAATATCTTCTGTTATCCATTCATCATATAATAGCATATTGTTTAATCTCCAGATGTTGGAATAGTTTCTGTGTTTTACTCTTTCATTTATTTCTAACTTCAATCCATTATGATCTGATAGAATACATGCTAGTGTCTCTATCTTCTTGTATTTGCTAACATTAGCTTTGTGGCCTAATATATGGTCTATTTAAGAGAAGGATCCATGTGCTGCTGAGAAGAAAGTGTATTCGCTCTTGGTTGGATGGTATATTCTATAAATGTCCGTTAAGTCTAAATTATTGATTGTGTTATTGAGATCTATGGTTTCTTTGTTCAATTTTTGTCTGGAAGATCTGTCCAGTGGTGAGAGAGGCGTGTTAAAATCACCTAGTATTATTGTGTTATGGTCTATTTGGTTTCTGAAATTGAGAAGGATTTGTTTGACATACATGGATGAGCCACTGTTTGGGGCATAGATGTTTATGATTGTTATATCTTGCTGATTTATGCTTCCCTTAAGCAGTATGAAATGACCTTCTTTTTCCCTTCTGACTAACTTTGGCTTGAAGTCCACACTATCGGAAATGAGGATGGATACTCCAGCTTTTTTGCTGAGTCCATGCGCATGGTATGTTTTTCCCCATCCTTTCACCTTTAGTCTATGGGTATCTTTTTCTATGAGGTGAGTCTCTTGCAGGCAACATATTGTTGGATCTTTCTTTTTAATCCAATCTGCCAGTCTATGTCTTTTGATTGATGAATTCAGGCCATTAACATTCAGGGTTATTATAGAGATATGATTTGGTTTCCCGGTCATTTGGTTCATTTTTTAAATTTTATTTATTTATTTCTTTGACACAACTTGTTTCCTCCTTTATTTGACAATTCCTTTAGGATAATTCCTCCCTTTGCTGATTTGCTGCTTTGTTTTTCATCTCTTCCTCATGGAATATTTTGCTGAGACTGTTCTGTAATGCTGGCTTTCTTTTTGTAAATTCTTTTAGCTTTTGTTTATCATGGAAGGATTTTATTTCATCGTCAAATTTGAAGGTAAGGTTTGCTGGGTATAAGATTCTTGGTTGGCATCCATTTTCTTTCAGGGCTTGAAAAATGTTGTTCCAGGCCCTTCTAGCTTTTAGGGTCTGGATTGAAAAGTCTGCTGATATGCGTATTGGTTTCCCCCTGAATGTAATTTGGTTCTTTTCTCTCACAGCTTTTAAAATTCTGTCTTTATTTTGTATGTTAGGTATTTTCATTATAATGTGCCTTGGTGTGGGTCTGTTGTAATTTTGTGTATTTGGAGTCCTATAAGCCTCTTGAACTTGATTTTCCATTTCATTCTGCAGATTTGGGAAATTTTCTGATATTATTTCATTGAATAAATTGTTCATTCCTTTGGCTTGTTTCTCTAGGCCTTCCTCAATCCCAATAATTCTTAAATTTGGCCTTTTCATGATATCCCATAGTTCTTGTAGATTCTGTTCATGATTTCTTACCATCTTCTCTGTTTGTTCAACTTTGTTTTCAAGGTTAAATATTTTGTCTTCAATGTCTGAGGTTCTGTCTTCCAGGTGTTCTATCCTATTGGATATGCTTTCTATGGAGTTCTTAATTTGGTTTATTGTTTCTTTCATGTCAAGGATTTCTGTTTGGTTTTTTTTTCAATATCTCTAACTCTTTATTGAAATGATCTTTTGCTTCCTGTATTTGCTCTTTTAACTGTCGATTGGTGCGATCATTCAATGCTTGCATTTGCTCTTTCATCTCATCGTTTGCTTCTCTGATCATTTTAATTATGTACATTCTGAACTCCTTTTCTGTCATTTCTTCTGCCATGCTGTCATTGGGTTTTATTGATGTAACATCTAGATTTGTTTGCGGCATTTTCTTTCCTTGTTTTCTCATATTGTTCAGGTATCAGTTGACCGCTGAGATATTGCAGATTTCCTCTATTGACTTACAATGTCCCTGAAGATTTCTATATATATCCCCCCTTAGCCTTCAGTAGGCTGAAGTCTTGGAGGAAGTTGATAATGCGGAGCTCCACAAGGAAGCTGCCTCTCTAGGAGTGGTGGCCTTCAGGAGGGGTATAATCCCTGCTAGTGGGCAGAGGTGCCTCCACTTGTTGACCAATGGTCATCCAAAGGGGACCTAGGCTGCGGGCTGAGGCAAGGCCTGTTTGGGCCTGAGTCTCTAGTTTTACCGTCCTTGTGGGGAAACCTCACCCGGCAGGGAAGACTCACCCGGTGGGGAGGTCTCGCTGGTCAGTACCCTCCTAGAGGTTCCCCTCAATTTACAGCTACCGCCTGGGCTGGGCTGCCTTCCTCTGCAAAGTTCTCAGGGGCCCGGCCCTACTTCCTGGGCCTGGGAGCCTCACCCTTCGCAGATGAATCTCCTTAGGCTGCCCCTCCTCAGAGAATATGCCCGCAGGCCTGGAACCTTTGCTCCGCCCTAAGCCTGTCTCTGTGCGGCTCTTCCACCCAGAAGCCTCCTAGATCCTGGGACCCTGCTCTGCCCCTAATTGCCTGGCTATGCGGCCCCTCCTCTGAGCAGCCACTTGGGGCCCCGTACAATCTCTCTGAGTCCCAGAGACCCGCCACACGCCTCTTCCTCCAGACAGCTGCCCAGTATTCCGGTGCGGTCACTAGGAGTCCAAGAAACTCACTGCGTGCCTCCCACCAACCACCCGTAGCCCTGGGCAATCAATCACTCCGAGTCGAAGTGACCCTCCCTGTTCCTCCTCCTCCTCCAGATAACCCCCCGAGTGTTCAGGAGTGGTCGCTCTGAGTGGCTCTGAATCCACGTGACCCGCTGCATGGGTCCTATGGGCAACCGCCCGGAGCTCTTGGTGTGGCCACTCAAGACCAAGCGACCCACCACGCTTCCTCTCCAGGCAGCCCCCCTGTGTTCAGGAGCTGTCCCTTTAAGTCCAAACAACTCACCACTCGCCTTCTCCTCTGAGCAACCGCCTGGAGCGCTAATGCAGTCACTGGGAGTCCAAAGGACCCACCGCGCTTCTCCTCCTCCTCCGGGCAGGCCCCGGGGTTCAGAAGTGGTCTGAGTCCAAACAGCTCGCCACGCAGCCTCTCCTCTGGCAACCGCCTGAAGCTCTGGTGTAGTCGCCCCGAATCCAAGCGGCCGCGTTCCTCTTCCTCCTCCTCGTCCTCAGGGCAGGCCCCGGGGTTCAGAAGCGTCGTTCTGAGTCCAAACAGCTCGCCGCGCAGCTTCTCCTCTGGCAACCGCCTGTAGCTCTGGTGCAGTCACTCCGAATCCAAGTGGCCATGTTCCTCCTCCTCCTCCTCAGGGCAGGCCCCGGTGTCCTGAGTCCACACAGCTCTCCTCGCCACTCCTCCCCTGGGCAGCCGCCGGAGTCCCAGTGGTTGCTCCGAGTCCCAGCTCTGTGCCCTATTTGCCAGTTCTTAGAGGCAAAGGAAATAACATTTATGATCATTATATTATAAAATGTTTTCTTAAGATTATTTTGAATGACTGAAATGATACTGGAATCTCCCACAAACTCCAAGAAAGGTTTAGCAACAAGGTACCATTCCTTAGGACTCATACTAGAGTAGCTCACAGGACTCAGACACAGAAGGTCAAGATTTTCCCTAAGAAAGTCTACCACTATCATAATCCATACATACCTGCTACTCCCTGTATCTCAGTTCAAACCATCTCCCCACCCCCAAAAAAGGATAAGCAGTTGAGCTTGGATTTGCTGTCCAGCTGTGGCCAACAAAGCAAAGGCAAGGAGCAGAAATCTGACTTCCAAAGACTGGAGGAAAGGATTTGCAAAAATATATCAATATATTTATTGTATGACTATTTTTCAGAAAGCATTTGGTTATAACAGAGCATAAGATTTTTTGGGGGGGGACAGTGAGGGGGTGACTAGGGATTGAACCAGAGGTGAGCTATCACTGAGTCACATTCCAAGTCCTTTTTATTTTATTTTTTTTATTTTGAGACAGCATTACACTGAGTTGTTTAGGGTCTTGCTAAGTTGCTGAGGCTATCCTTGAGCTTGCAATCCTCCTGCTTCACCCACTTCAGTCCCTGGAATTACAGGCATGAGCCACCACACCCGCTCATTAGAAATTTTATGAACAGGATTAGGAATAAAGTAGGAAGAACCTTCATAATTAGGAGTGTCCAACAGGTACCACTGGGCTAGAGAGGCAGGCTCCCATATCCAAGAATCCAGGGAATATTTAGGAATGATATTTTAGTTCCAGACTGTACAGCAAGGGTCAGGGTCTATAAGACATTGGAACTGCCTTTAGCAGAACAGGCGATGGACCACATCAGAAATGTTTAATATTATTTTTACAGAAATAAAGACATTTAGAAGGGAAAGATACAAACAAAATCTGAACTAACAAATGTAGAAGTGATTTTTTAAAGTTTAAAAAGTAGTGAATCTCAGAATCAGAATAGGATTTGTTATCAAATGAGGTATCTTCATAAGGAGGCCTCTGATGAAGAAATGATTACAAAAACCAGCTTCAAAATTGGTACAAGATATAACCACAAATCTGACCAGGGGCCAAACACTAGATACATATAATTCAGCAGGTTTCTCTAGTGTGCCAGATAAAAGAGAAAATGGAACTGTTCTGCAGCACAGAACAGGATACATAAAAATAAGGAGAAAATGAGTTTTAGCTTGAATCAATACAAACTAAATCATCTGGAGAAAATATCTAAAGCACCACATATTACATCCACATATTAAATGAGCAGGAGCACATTGAAATGAAAAATGAAATTGAGAGAGAACTTGAGGTGATCATGGGCAGCACTCTTTGTGTGAGCTGGCAAACAGAGTGGTCAGTTTGGGATACATGAGGCAGAAGGAGGCAAGCATCATGATCCCTCCCGAGTTGCCCAGGGAACTGTACCCAAAACGCATGCTTCACTCTAGACCTCTAGAACCCCTAAAATGGGGTCATGGGATTACATCATTAAAATAACTTGAAAATTAGGTTTTTGAAGAGTCACTAGGGAGAGGCAAGGCACTGCCAATATGGAAATTGAAGATATAGTCCAATGTCCCTAAACACTTCTTAATTTGTTGAGTTGGTTTGTATGAGTCAAAGCAGGTATTTTCTTTCTTCTTCTGAAACAAAACAGAAAGTTGTCCTGGTTCTTCTTTCCTACACATTTTGTATAAATATCTAGTCAATCAGAAGTTAATTCCTGAAATTCTCCGGGAACAGATTGCAGAATTGCTGAAAATGCAACCCAATACAGTACGTTCATCCTTGGTTGAGTCCAAAGCCCATAAGCACAACCAGGAGATTAAAGATCGACAAGAGGTTTATTTCTTTAGCACGCAAGCAGCACACTAGAAATAATTCTCAAGGCAACATCTCCCTGAACAAGGAAAACAAGGGACTTTCATTGAGGAAACTTTCATATATTCACATAGTAAAGACTCCACACACATGGAGGAGGGCACATTCCTGAGCATGCTCAGGTCAGACCATACGTGGTATATTCAAAAAAACATGGCGGTTAGGAACACTTCTGGATGTAGAAGTTTACATTGAAAACTTAGCAATAAGCAAAATTTACTCTAAGTCACCTAAAAAGAGTGAATCAAACTGACTCAGTGATTTTGTCTGGTTTTTTTTTTTTTTTTTTTGGCGGCCTTATATGAAACGAACATCATGGAAGCAGTGTTTACAGTCATTTGAAAGGGCAGCAGTCCCCACTGCCACTCTCTGTAAGCTTAGGGCTCTAAAAGTACCTGATAAGTAGCTACCAAAAGTTGTTTTATCCTTGAGAGGAGGTAGGAGGTGGAAGTGAGGATTAAAGAAAGGGCCGAAGACGTGAATACTAAGCAAAGTGAGAAGTTGAAAGTTGAGGGCCTTTCTCACAGGCTGTGTGAGAAACGGCAAGGTGTGTCATTCCTGAAGAGAAGGCTGATCTGGCTGTCCCTAAGGATTTATGATCCAGCAGCTACTTAGTTTCAAGAAACAGAAATCCACTCAAGCTAGCTTAAGTTAATGGGGATTTATTCTCCAAACTTGAGTGCTTCATGGAACCCAAGGGTAGGAGGAACAGCTAAATCTCATAATTGGATAAGACTGAAAACAGGCTTTCCTTCAAGAACCAAGGCATCCACTTTCCATCTCCCTCTCTTTCTGGGCCTCTAAAGGGTTCTCTTTTCTGGTTTGGGACCCATTTACCTGTTTCTGCAGAGTGTTTCTTTCATGCAGCTCTCAACATACACAGGCACCAAACAGTTGCCGTAAAATGACAGCCACACTCTTCTAATCATCTAAACCCAGTAACACTAGGTAATTGACTGGGCTGAGTTGCTGAATTCTAAATTAAAATTCCTTGGACAGTGGTTCTCATTGGTCTAGCTGGGTCAGGGATCTTCCCCTTGTCCAAAAAGCCATGGTCAGATAGGTAGGGTCACAAGGTTACTCAGGAAGAGGGGGCAAGTTTTTAGAGATCTTACAGCCAGAAGTATAGACACAGGTGGGAAATGATGGACAAAATAAAAATTAAAAAACAAAGTAATTTGGGCCTTTTTCAAAAATTGAGATCTTTAACCATTAGGCTGAAGGAAAGGCTTTTAATTTTGCATGGTAAATAATTCAATCTATTCATATGCAATAATTTAAACCATTTAATCAAGAGAGAGTTAAGCAAAAGATTGCTATTATAAGATTACTCTAGCAGCAGGAGAAATTGAAGAAGGGAATGATGGAAGATGCAAAGACAGAATAAAGACTGCAATAACCTCAGCTTAGCATGATAAGATTTTAAGCTGGGTGGTGGCAGAGAGAACAGAAATAGAAGGATTTGAGAGTCATCTCACTAGAATTGGTTACACCCTGGTTGTAGGGATCAAGATAATGTATGTGAATACATGTTATAAGCAGAAGAGTCCTGTGTAAATGCACCAATAAATGTGTCAGGAAGTGAAGGATGAGGAGTGTAGTCATATTTGGATACCAGACAGGAGTTTAAAGGAAAACTATGTGATAAAATCTGAAAATTTTTGAAAAAGCAAGTCCAGACGTGAGCAGAGGGTACAGACTGAAGATAGGGATGTGGGACACTCTTGCTGAACTTGAATCTTGATCAAAATAAAAGGAAATCTGGGAGGTCTTCCTTCTAAAAAGGCTGGTAAGGAATGAAGGCGTGTCTAAAGGGGATAAGATTATTTTCATCTATTTATAAAATTATTATAATAATAAGACTTCTTCCTCTTACTCCCTCTCCTGAAAAATTTAGAATATCTTTCCGGACCTGGTCATTAAACTTTAGCTATGATTTTGAAGCAAAAATTGAACTTACTGGCCTTTAAGCAATCCCCTCTTTCCTATAAAACAAGAAATGGGCATGACATCACACAGTTGCCTTTCATGGGCCTTTGCTAAATTTTTGATCGTGTAATTTCCCTATAGCCAGATGATTATGCATGGAAGACTGATTTAGAAGCCATTGTCTGTTTTGAAATGAACCCCTGGAGTGCACTAATGGGATTTTGTGCCATTAATGCTGAATAGAGTGGGATGAAAAATCACAGTGCTGATCTGTCTGCTCTGTGGTCTCCGTACTCAATGAGAGTAAAAGTGACCACCATGAGAAAAAGGATTCACTGAGATCTTGACCCTTTCCAACCTACCCCTAAATGTCTGCAGGGAGTTAATAGGACCTTACCTTTCCTGTCTTTTTATCTTTTCTACCTAACTTGAAGACATCAAGCCAGGACCAGCTGGTCAGGGTGGGTGAGTCATCTGTAAACATTCTCTGTAGCCCACTTCAAAATAAAAAGTTTTGTTCTATGGGAATACTTTATGCCAGGGACAAGAAGCTTTGCAGTTGGAGCCTTACATCAAATTCCCTGGGGGAGTCTTTCCTTTGCAAATCTTCTCTTTTTGGTCCTTCTAATTTTTAAGAATCTAACTGTTTTTGTGTCCTGGGGGAGGAGGAAAGATAAGCTGAGCCTTAGCTAAGCCATTGACCTTGTCTTGTCACCATGTAAATCACCCTCCAACTCTATCTTATAAGAACAAAGAGTAGAGAGAGAACAGTGGGGTCTAGATAACTCCTCTGCAGACAGATTTTCAGTTATACCTTTAAAACTTAGAGCTAAGCCTGTTGTTTGTTCTCTTCTTGCTAGAGTCTAAGAGCATGTTTGCTTTTGCTGAGTCCACTTTAACCGAATTCCTTTGCCACAAAACAATTCCAAAGCTCTGAAAATTTTCTTGCAAGTTAGGTCTGTCTGCATCATCTTTCCTCCCTAATGTGAAGGAAAGGAGACTGGGGAGGGAGGGAGGGAGTGGGGGAGGAGCACTAGCACTAGAGAGACCGTCCTGGGGCTCTGCACTGTCATCCATGGGTATTTGTGAAAATTAGCAGTATGGGGGTCAGAGAGGAATTGGGAACAGCAATAACAGAGTAGTTTGCACAAGTGTGAATCCCAGAGATGAAAAACTGAGAAACTTTGAGTAAGATTCAAACATAAAGAGTTGAGGGTAAATCAGATGACTGCTACCTGTGCTGCAACAAAACACACGTGGAGTTTCTCCTGTGCCAGCACAAAAGCCATCTCTCTCCCTCAGCTGGTCTGGCTTCAGCCAGCCACACCAGCAGGAGTCACTTCCCTGCTTCTAATTTAACCCTAGAAGTGACCTGATATGAAAGGATCACCTTCACCAACTTACAGACAAAGACACTGAAACTCAAAGACAGAAAGAAGGTAACTTGGCCCAGGCCAGAAGCGCCAAGTGTGCAAAAAATATAAAAGGTGAGTGCTGATTCACATGCTTTCTACTATGCCACATTACCTTTGGGCTTTTAAAGTTAATGTAAAATTTTACATGTAAAGTGGAAAGCCTGATGAAAAGTTTTAATTTTATACATAGAACACATGCTAATTCATGGAGATCTTTAATTACAGAATTTATACATGCAGGCTTTTTGAATTTCATAAAATAATAGCAATAATTAGGCACTCAATTGTATAGGCAATGATCCATGTTCAAGAGGAATTTGAAATAATACTAATATTAGGACAATTGTATTTTAGGGTGGGAAGTCGGAATAAAAATTTTTTCTCTCCTTTATATGTTTTTCCATACCTAGAAGATGCTAAAACACAGGCAATACATTTGGTGCTTAAGAGAAATTAGATTTAGGAAATATGCACCTCCACAGAGGGAGAATGAAACTTGGCTCAGAAACAAGAGTTGCATAAAATGTAAAATTAAATCTATTTGCTATATGCTCCTTGGAGTGGGCATTTCCTCTGCCAGGGCTGAGGCTCTCTGCAGGGCTGGCCTCTGGAGTTTACTCCGGTCTTCACCAGCAAAGTGCATGTTGGTTTTTGCTTCCTCCAGAGAATTGCTCCAATAATTTGGTTTCCAGATGGCTCTGTGTCTCTGGAAGGCAGTTGGATGGAAGCACCCTTCCTCACTCAGTGATACACCACTGTAGAACAATCCGCCAAAGGCGTGTGACTACCCGGTAACTGGAAGAATTCTGGCACATTAGGATGATTTCATGGCAGAGCAGTGCAATCTGCGAAACTTAGATAAACACATCATTCTTGGAGAGTGTGTAGGCGGTCAGATGAGTATTTTCCTGTTATAAATAAATGTGTGAATGTTGTGCCCGTCACCACTCCACCCCTCCGCCTCCTACCTTCCAACCATGTGTGAATGTATTTGTGTGTGTGTGTGTGTATTTATGTAAACTAACAAACACAGTTCCATATAAATATATAGTTGTGCCTAGGAAAAATTTAAGAAAAAAGCATACATCCTAAAATAGATGATTTAAACCTTTAAATCTTTGAAACAATGAGTTTGGGCCCCTACCAGAAGTTAGGACAGATTAATCCACTGGACATCTCTCTGTAGATCTGAAATAGTCTGCTTTGCTGATAAATGTGAGAGAGGGCAGGTGATTAATTTTAGACAACTCAGGTCGAAGCTTTAGGTGCCCCTAACAAAACACCTTCCACTACTGCCCCGTCAAGAGTTCTAGTCTGAATCCTATTTTTTCTTAACCAAAAGAAAGAACAACATCCACATATATATTGGGCAGTTTTAAACACAGGTCTGTAGCTCAGGAGAGAGTCTAAATTCAAGGTGCAGTTTTGAATTCATGGGCACCCGGGGTATAGATGAAACAATAAAGGAGGAGGAGAGTGCTCAGGGAGGAGGTAGAAACTGGGTAGTGATGAGGATTGAGGCCAATGGCTGGTCATAGTTGTATTAAGGAACAGGTGAAGAAGTCTTGAAGAAGATGGAATATGATCAGCCATGAAAGCTAAGAAGAAATGGTTTTAGGAGAAGTTGAGAAGAAAGGGTCTTAAGAGCTTATACTGGAGAGATCAAGTGTAGTTTTTATTCTTCTGAATAATAGAGAGAGGAAGTATCTTAGCAAAAATGTCAAGGTAAGTATTATTGTTACTAATATTATTTAAGTGCCCACTGGGTACCAAACTGAACCAATCATTTCACATATGTGTTGAAACTTGGAAACATTCCTTGAACTTGGGTTTTATGAACAATAATTCAAGATTTCAGATTTTTCTGTTTTTATTTAATTTTTGATTTTTTAAATTGATGATGAATGAAAACATTTGTTGTGTTTGACTTGATATTTTAAAACAAGAGTACACTTTGAAATGGCCAAATTGAGTTAATTATATGCATTATCTCACATCTTATTATTTCTTTTGTAGAGAGAACACTTAACATTTATTGTCTTATCAATTTTCAAGTATACAACATATTGATTAATTACTTGTAGTCACCATGCTGTAAAGTAGATCTCTTGAATTTATACCTCCTCTTGAACTTATACCTTCTGTTGAGTCCAATTAGAACTAAGTCCCAAGACTGAACTTTTGTATGCTGTGACCATCCTCAGTCCCCCCAGCCCCTGATCATTCTAGACTCTGTTACTATGACTTTTTAGGTTCCCACATATAGTATAGAGATGATATAGTATTTGTCATTCTGTGTCTGACTCATTGGTAAAAGCTATAAACTGGTGCTACTTCTAGCATTTTGGTCTTGTGTCAAGTGAAAAATCAAGCCTGAGAAGATGAGACAAGAGAAAGAGAAGATGAAAAAGAGCAAGCAGTGTTGGAATACTCTCTGGCATGGCCCGTAACCCTGAAGACTTCCAGTGGTCCACCCTGTGTGCTGGAATCAGAAAACACATACTTTTTCAGATCTGGCTCTTTTCATTTAGATTTGTTATTTTTTTAACCAAGGGATACTTGAGTAATATAATGATGGAAAGGAAATACATTCATTTAGGAGGATTTGGGGAATAGTTAATTAAAATAACTTTAATGACTGAAATAAAAAGGTAGCATTTTAAATATTAGAAACTTTGCATTGTGTTGGGTTTTATAGTGATGCAAGAATGAGAAACAATTCTACCCAAGATAAGCACCCTGGAAAAAATACAAACATGTGCTAAAATTCTACATAATAAAGGCATGTTTTACCATTTATTTGTGCTCTCTGAATTCTGAAATAGAAAATTTCCTACTATGAATGATTCCGTAATTATTTACAGTTCAAATATTTATTCTTGAATATTATCATGCTGTTATTGTAAAAGAGAGAATACAGTCTTGTATTTCTTATAAGAGTAATTCTCCATATTCTTCATTAATGTTTATAAGAGAAAATGTGAATTTTTTTCCTATATTAGTTCAAATTCTGACATAACTGAAAGCTACAAAATAAGTCATATTTTTAAAAATCTTTTCCTACTAAGTATTCATTCCAAATTAAGACTTTGATATAAGTACTTAAAGATGAATCTTTTCAAAAGCAATCTTGAATTGAAATTATGCTAACATATTCAAATAGGAATTTCTTGCTATGTATGGCATGTATGCCTTGATATGTATATATTTTCACACAAGCAATATGTATTTTAGTGTAATAAGAAGGAATAATTAGATTTTTCTTAATAGATAACCTGGCAATTTTATTTTTAAAATAGTTTTTCTAGTATTTTAAAAGGATACCTAAAATTTGAACATATTTTTGGGGTGCCATTTGACATTTCTTTATGCACGTATACATCATGTAATGTTCAAATTAGGGTAAACATTCTAATTTCCTCAAACATTTACATTTCTCTGTGGTGAAAACATTCAGAAATCCTTTTCTCTAGCTTTTCGAAAATACACATTATTTTGGATATGCAGTGTCCCCCAAGAGCTCACATGTGAGATAATGCAGAAAGGTTCAGAGGAGAAATGATTGGATTGTAAGAGTCTTAACCCAATCAGTTAATTAATCCCTGATGGGATTAATTAAGTAATAGGGTATGGCTGGAGGAGGTGGAAATTGGGGCGTGGCTATGGGGTACCTGTTTTGTATCTGGAGAGTGGAGTCTCTCTCTGTTTCCTGATGATGGGAGCTGCTTCCCTCTGCCACGCTTTTCCACCATGACATTCTGCCTCACCTTGGGTCCCAAGGAATGGAGTCTGCCTTCTGTGGACTATGACCTCTGAATCCGTGTGCCCTCAAATAAACCTTTCCTCCTCTGTAATTATGCTGGTCAGATCATTTGGCCACAGCAGCAAAAAAGATGACTAAAACAACACAGAACATAAACTGTTATCTAAATCCAGTACAATGCAAAATAGAACAGCAGAAGAACTTCTTTCTCCTAGCTGTGACAGTACCTATACACCAAACTTTCTCCATCTCGCTAGCACATTTGTAAGGAACTATGTATTCTACTTTCATGACTGCCAGATACATCAACAGTATCCTGGAATAAAGCCTGTTATCTTTTGGAGTTTAGTTTTTTATGCACAAAATAAGGCAGATTTGGAAGAATATCCAAGTTTCTAGCCAATACTATGTACTCTCTCTGGGACGTGCCCTAAAAGTACCCTGCATACTGAGTAGAGACCTGTATCATGGTGGCTAAAAGCAAGATCTCTGGAGTTCATCAACTAGGTTTCCTGCTCTGACTCTATTGCCTTTGTTTACTTATTTGTTGAGGGAAATTACTCAGCTTTTTTGTGCTTTAGTTTCCTTATGTATAAAATGCTGAAAATAATAACTCCTACCATACAAGGTAATTATAAGAATTAAATTACATAAGTTAAAACTTATAATGACATTAGTTCCTGGAACATAGTAAGTGCTCAATAATTGTTTTGTAATTAGTGGTGGTGATATTGTGATACCCATCCCAGGTAAGGGAATTATAAGCTTTGATACCTTAAAATTTCTATTTCACAATCAAAACTCAGCAGGAAACAACTAGTCTAGTACAAGAAGAATTATTTCAGACTTTGCTTGATTAAGCAATTAAAATCATAGCTTTAAAAGTTCTTGGTTAATAGCCAAATAATCAGCAAAAATTTTAAGCATCAAATTTTTGTGCTGTGCTTTTTCCTTTGATTCTTGCTTATGCTAGGAAATTGTGTTATTCTAATTTCAAATAATGGAGAGAAGGGGAAGTGATGGTCCATATTTTGCATCAACACACTGCATTAATGTTAGTATGGGCAGTTTAGTCTAGGATGATATTTGAAAAGTTGGACCATGGTCAACCCAGACCAAAATCACTCAGGACAATGGTAAGAATTTTCCTCATTCAATCACTAACATTTGTCATTAAACGTGTGTTCCAGCCAGTTATTAACAGTAAGTTTAAGCACCTGGACTGTGAAATATACTCTCATAATAAGCACATCTAAATACATATATGCGTATAGTATATTTGCTAAGTCAGTCAACCTTCTGGGAGAATTTAATGTACTTGCAGTTAAAAAAGACTTGGCCAAATTTCCTTATTCTGTGATTCAATTTTAAATCTAAACCAGGATTAAAGCAGTGTGCTGATAATCATTGTCAACTGAGCTACAAGACTTCCTGAAGAGCAGGTAATTTGGACCATCATAGGGAATCTTAATGACCATGCCACACACACCTGTTTTGTTTGATTTTCAAATTTTATTTTTTCTCTTCTTAACTGGAAACTGTACTGCAGAGCAAAATTTAGAGTTGTGGTTCTCAAACTTGGCTGCACATTAGAATCATCTGGGGAGATTTTGAAATCCCAAGGTTCAGCCCATACCATATACCAATTAAATGAGAAATTCTTGGGCTTGGATTCAAGCTTAGCTTTTTTTTTTTTTTTTTTTTTTTTTCAGTGTCCAGATGATTTCGTGTGTAGCCAAGCTAGAGAACCAAGGTCTTAGAACTTTACTATTCAATCTCATTAATATTTGATTCAGAATTTTATTTGTAAAGGTATGAGCTCACTCAAATTGTGGTATGTACTTTAAAGTTTGATAAAGTTTCCTTTATAATACTGTTTTTTTATCTGTAATTAAGAATGACTTGAGAAACTTGTTAACTGTACAGATTCCTGATGCTTTTATCCCAGTTTCTGGTTAGGTCTTGGATAGAGCCAAGAAATATGAAATTTTAAACAAATGTCCTAGGTTTAGGTTTAGGAGATTATAAAGTTTACCCCTGGGTCTTCAATGTATCAGTAAGTTCTTGCCTCATAACGAATCACCCAAAATTTAAGAACTTAAAACAGCAACCATTTCTTGGTTCTTCTGTCCACAACTGGCTTAACTCATGCATGCATAGTAAGATGGGTACTGGCTTTGCTGAAGTTGGCGGGATTCTCCCATGTTGAGTGCTGGCTGGCTCTTAAGAGTCTATTGTATGGCTTAGGACAACCTAGGTTCTTTTCCATGTTTCTCCTATGTTCCTCTAGTAGGCAAGCCTATGTTGATTCATGGCAAAGGCAACAGAACAATAGAGAGAGCAAAAACCTCAAAAACAAGCCATCGCTTCTGTCACATTCTATGGGTTATAGCAGGTACAAGTCCAGTCCAGAGGCCTAGGCAGGGAAAGAGACTCATGGAGAGGTGCTCCACAACCATGCTGCAGAGAACTTGAATACAGGGAGGGATCAAGAGCAGCAGCCATTTTTTAGCCATAAACATTCCTCATCTAGGCATTTTTATTAACATTCTTGAATAAATTATTTCACATGATCTTTACAATAATTTGATGTAGTGTGTATCATTAACTACCTTATACTAAAAGCAAAGGACTACAGAGATCCCAGAGGGTGGTGAGATAGTTGCTAATGACGTGTAAGAACAGACTTTGGATACTCTTTGCAGATAAATATTTTAACTTACATGAGCAGCAAAAGATGAGGTCAACACAGTTTGGCAGTGAGGATACATTACAAGTGTAAAGGTGCTGATTATGTGAGATGAAAGTGTTTTATGAAGGAAGGGATGACATTCAAGTTTCAGTTTCATTTAGATCCCAAAGCATCCTTTTAGACCCTAATCCTGATTTATTTTATCCGATTCTGACACAGTGGGGCATAAACAGTTAGTTGATGCCTGATGCTCCTGTTCAGTTCTGTCTCAGACTAGAGAGTGAAAGCTGGAGGATTATATTTATTTGACCTTTGAGGAGAAATTGCCTGGTGATCTAGTTATTTGAGGTTGCAAGGAAGATGACCAAATCTCTATTCCAGCTAGGATGATTTCATGATATCATTTTGTGTTTTAAAGTCTCTGCAAGAAAAGTTAACTTGCATACAGTGAAAAAAATACATAGCAACAAGGAATAGGAACTACGATCATGACCCTTAATCTGCTGCACCATTTCTCAGCTCTGCTTCTCTTATCTCTCTGTAGTTAAAACAGGAACTCGCTCCGCCCTTCTGACAGAACTGAGTGATAAAAGCTCTATTTTTACATGTCCAGGCAGAACTGTCTTTTCAATATATCAGAGCAAGGGAGTCAAATGACTTTTCAGATAAAATCAGAGCTCGTTTTTAGATCTACCTTGGGAATTTACCTTTCTACCTTAGGAATTGTGTTATAAGAGAAGGGTGTAAAATACTTTAATGAGATTTTACATTTATTTAATTAATGTATTTTACTCAAGCAATGCTATAGTCATTTAACATTACCCCCTTATGGGGAATCAGTTCATTTTTTCTGGGCTTCTGGGGTCTGTCTTCACTAAATGTGAACATAAAACTGAATATTTGGGGGCTTGGGTCAGAGATCATAGGTGAGAGGTCTGAGAGCAGGCTTCATTTTCTTAGGAGACTATGAGATCCTTGGGAGAATTTTTCATATCTTTTTGTCATCTTGTGACCTAGTTCATAACAAGAAGTAGTTGAGAAATAGTGTGGCATGGTGGATTAAAGATTAGGATCTGGTAAGGTGTGGAGGCACAGGCCTGTAATCCCAGCTGCTTGGGAGGCAGAGTCAGGAGGATCATAAGCTCAAAGCCAACTTCAGGAACAACTAGTCACTATACAACACAGCAAGACCCTGTCTCTAAATAGGGCTGGGGATGTGGCTCAGTGGTTGAATGTCTCCAAGTTCAATCCCTGGTATCCACCCCTGCAAATAAAAAAAGATTAGGATCTGGAAAAAGACTTCTTGAGTCTATTCTTGAGTCTTTTTTTTCTATTTATGCCTCTTTCTCAGTGACCTTCAGCAAATTATGTAGCCTCTCTCTGCTTTGTTGCTCATCTTTAAGTGACAATAAAATAATATCTATTCTGAGGATGAAATGAATTAATACAAAGGAAATATTTAGATCAGTCCCTAGAACATAATAAGTACTTAATAAATGTTTGCTGCCATTGCTCAATAAATATACATTCAGTGAATAGGAATAGATGTTATATTAATGTCCTATAATTTGACATAGATTTTCATTATAGTAAATGAAAGAATTCTCAGGCAAAGGGAGGACAACATTTAAGATGCAAAAAAGTGGCATTAGTGACTAGTCTCATTTTTTTAGCCACTCTTTTCCTATCTTGTTTGTTTATTATATCTCTCAGTTTTGTCTAGCTTTTCATTGTAGATGTCAGTGCAGTTTCATAGTTCCTTCCCCTAGGAATTATCCCATTTAACATGATTTATAATCCAATTACATAACACAGTGTTTATATAAGCACCACAAAGAACAATTATTATGATTTTATTCAGTTTATGCTCAATTTATTTTTAATTTATTCATCTAATAGGGATTATTCAAAGATTCCCCCCAAGTTTAAAATTAGAGTAGCTCATTCTGCTTCAAAAATAATTTTTGATTATTAATTTTTTAATAGTATTAAGGTTTGGAACTCTTAAACTTCCTTTAATAAGACAGCCAGAAAAGGCAGGAGAGTTTGGGCTTTGGTGTCAGAGTATGTTTTGAATTCTCAGGTCTTCTAATAAAGACTTAAAGTGTTTTGATTTCTAGGAGGCTCAATTTCCATATCTTTCAAAGACAATTATATTTACATGAGAAGATTATTATGGTAACTGGCATATAGTAGGTACTTAGTAAAGTGCAGCTATTAAAAGAAACAGACTGCACTAGAAAGAGATTCATACTGGAAAATAGTTATCAAGTAAAAGGCTTTAAATTAATGTGTCCCACTTATATGTATTCAACCAAGCACAGGTCATAACTATACAGAAAATAATAATTTTGCTTATACTAAACAGGTACAGACTTTTGTTCTTGTTATAATTCCTTAAGCAAGTAGTATAAAAATATTTACATAGTATGTAATTTGTATTTGGTATTATGAGTAATATAGAGATTATTTAGAGTATAGGGAAGATATACATAGGTAGTATGCAAATAATATGCCATTTTATATAAGAGACTTGAGTGTGTGTGTGTGTGTGTGTGTGTGTGTGTGTGTGTGTGTGTGTAATTATTTTAGTGTACAGGATTCAAATCCCTGGTCTTCTAAGCTTCTAATCTCTGCTTCTCCATACTGCATCTCCAAACTTTTCCAAACTCCTCCCACACATCAGTTTCAAAGTCTTCTGATCTCCATGATTAGGTTAGTCACAGCAAGACCGTATCTCAGTACCAATTTTTGCCCTAGTCAGCTTTGCATCTCTGTGACCAAACTACCCAAAAAGATCAACTTAGAGGGGAAAGTTTATTTTGGCTTGAAATTTTTAGAGGTTCCGTCCATGGTTGACTGACTCTTGCCTTGGGCTGAAGGTAAAGTGGAATATCATGGTGGGAAGGCATAATAGAGGAACTCTGCTTGCCTCATGATGTTTGGGAAGGACAGAAAGGGATGGTGGCTGCAAAGATGAACTCTTCCAGTGCTTGCTCATAATGACCAGTCTTCTCCAGCCACACCCCATATGCCTAAGTTACCACTCAGATAGTCCATTCAAAATAGGATGGACTGATTAGGTTATATCTCTCACAGTCCAATCATTTTACCTCCAAACCTTCCTGCATTAAACAGGAATATTTGAAGGACATCTCATATCCAAAACATAACAGTAGATATGTTTGTTGTTGAATGATCATTATCTTTCTCACCCCTACTCCCTGAGCTGGAGTAAGCACCCCCACATCTATCGTTGCACTGCCCTCCTCTCCTCTCATTCCTTCAAGGTTTATTTCCCAATGGAGGAGAAGGTGAACATGAAAGAAACTGCTAAAGGCCCATGAATATTTCAAAGGAAAAAGGCAAGGGACTCCATTAAACCTTGTACACTCTTCTATAAATGGAGAAAGAGGCTGAATAATGAAATCCTCAGAGGTACTGAGGCAATTTCAGAGTAAAACAGGCAGATATAAAATAAAATGTCTCTCACCACAAATAAATCTCAAATTTCTTCCCCAGCCTTCTCTCTCTGCCAGTGCTTTTCAGACCTCTAACCTCCCTGTATTTCACCAAAAAAGGCACAGGAGAACAAATAATACAGTGGTTAAAAACAGGAACTTTCTGGTTTAAAGGTCCTGGTTGGAATCTCATTTCTTGCATTGATTATCTGAATTTATTTATAGTGCTCACTTCAGCTCAGAATCAAATGTGGCAAAACATAAATCTTCCCAGTGGCTCAGGAGGCTGAGGCAGGAGAATTGGAAGTTCAAATCCAGCCTCAGTGAAAGCAGGTGCTAAGCAACTTAGGCAGACTCTGTCTCTAAATAAAAAAATACAAAATTGGACTGGGGATGTGGCTTAGTGGTTGAGTGCCCCTGAGTTCAATCTTCGTTACCAAAAGAAAAACAACCCAAAATTGCATAAATCCCAAAGCATAGGCTAATCTCTTATTAAATGTTCTGATTATGTATTCCTCTTTCACACTTCTTTTTTCTACCTATATAAAAACCCTCTTCTCTTAACTTCCTTCTAAAGTACAGTCATGCAAGGCCCCTGCCTCTACATTCGGGTCATTGGCTAGCCCTGGCATTTCCAGTGCTGATTAGCCCAAGTGTGCCCAACAGACACATATCTTACAGCAGACTGGTCCTTCTTATAATGGCCCTGGGAGAATAGGGCTTTTAAGCCTGAACATGCATGTGACAGGCTAGGAGACTTTATTAATGGCCCATGTGTTGTCAGGACCAGTTAAGTCAGTTGGTGTATAACTTGTGATACCTTTTACTCTCTGACCTGGCAGGAAAACCTGTGCCTCTTTTCTTTCCCTTTCTTTAGATACCTTCAAAAAACATAAAAATCATTTTGAGTTTCAGACCATCCATGTTTTCCATAATCAATTGGGTATCTCTTTGGAGCTCTGCCATCGGTGGAGTAGGAAAAGTGAGAAATGTTTTTCCTTCATGATCTCATCTCTGTATAAACCCCTTGAAGGCAGAGGTGGCATAGATACTTACCTAGGTGTTTTGAGTCAGTTAATCTGTATTCTTCACATCACAGAATTTTCCCTGAGCCATTTAAAAACACTGCATTCCACTCACAAGTATTATTTTATGTCTATTTGTCAGCCACAATACTCAATTCTGTCTGTGCAAAGAAGATTTTGTCCTTTCAGTGTCCTAGCGTTTAATGAGGAAGGAAGAAAATGAAATGGGTGATTATAACACAGTGAAATACAAACACAGAAGTTCAATCCAGGGCAAGATCCATGTGCAACAGTCCTAAAGCAGATGGAAGAGTTAGCTCTCAGGAATGGTAGTATCTGAACAGAGTGCTGGGAAATGTTGGTGAGAATTGACTAATTGTTCTGTATAAGATGCAAATTCTATTCTCATCTGGGCACATTCCTCAAATATAATGCTATATAATTGCTCTGAAATTTTATCTTTTTATGAAGACTCCAACCCAACTGTTTTATCACGAATTAATCTCAACTGTTTTTGATCTTCTATAACTCATTAACTTAGACTTATGTCAAAACCTAAACAAATCTTGAATTGCTTTGTTATAACCATTGCAAATATTTTTACTTCTAAATAAATCATGAAATTCCTAAAATTAGTAATGTGAATTTTAAATTCCCAATATTTCCTGTGTGGTTTTGTCAAAAGTTTGCTTATCTGGAGGGAAGAAACAGTGAATTCTGTTTCTGACCTGAAGGTGTTTGCGTGACTTGCTGAAATTCTCATGAAGAGCAACTGCCAGTTTTTCTCGCCTCATCTATAAACTGGTATAATATTTGTCTTCCAGTCATCACATTCTGTTAGCACCACAGTTTGAAAAGTAGTAAAATATTATAAAATTCATTTAGTGAATATGTCTCCAATAATTGCCCTTTACTGAATTTAATGCTAGGAATTCTGCTCATTGCTGCCTATATCAATCAAGATAGGTAAAAGTAGACTGGGATAATGAACATTCCCCAAATCTTAGTGACTTAAGTGTTATTCTTGATTATTCCACTTGTCCTTTATAGGTTGTGGTTGGAACTCTGCTCATTGTAGTCACTCAAGGCCACCAACCATTGGCCAGCTACTACCTTGAGCACATCCAGTTGTAGTGACAGACAAAAAGAAAATCTGGGAGGGGGGGGGGTCTCACCTGGACTCATACATGCTCATGTCAGGAAGTCACTGCTACTTATAATTCAATACCTAGAACTACTTACATTACTCCAAGAGACCAAAAGGAGACCAAGTATAATCCTAGTATGTGCCCAAAAGACACAAAGCTATAAAGATTCTGAATAATAAGAATGTTCTGGTGTACAATGTATGAATGGCATACACTGCATATGAGCAGTCTATAGCCTATAGAAAGGAGATGAGAAAATAAAGTTCACAAAATGACAGCAGTAGGAAGTGACTTCACACTACTAAGGGATACAGATGATGAGCCAATTCATTTGCTTAAGAAATACTTATTGAGGACTTACATGATACCAGGAACCAGAGAGTCCAAGAACCCCATCCCCTGCCCTCAAGGAGCATATGTTCTTAACAAGATAAAGAGAGAAGACCATGAACTGAGTGCCACCTATATGCCAAGCTTTGTGGTATGTTTCTGATTTAATTCCCGGCACAATCCTACAAGACTACTATTCTTGTCCCTATGTTAAATGTAACTGACTCATTGCTAAGGTCACAGTGTTATGGTGACAGAGCTGGGCCTAGAATCAGGCCTTTCTATTTCAAAAGCACTTTTCTTTTCATCACAGTGATCCATTGGTCAAAGAGAGAGAATACATAAGCAGCAAATTACAGCACGGGAAATATTATCATAGCAGCATGAACAGTGTCTGCACTGTGTACTCTGTGGGCTCTGGAGAGGCAACTTAATGCCTGGGGAGTGTCTGAAAGGCTTCTCCATAGAGGTGACATTTTATCGGGGGCTTTTGAAAGATGAGTCAATATTTGCCGTGCAGAAATCAATTCAGTCTAAGTAGTAATAAATGGGGCTTAAAGAGGCAAACAGCCAAGTTGTTTATCTAATGTCAAATATAACTGCAATCACACATTCCCATCCATCTTCCTTGCCACTGGCATCTTTCTAAAGTCTCAGACCCTACAGCCATTTCCTCTGACTTCCACTCTTTCAAATTCTGACAAACTCTCCCTGCACTAATTCTTAGGAGTCCTCAACATGACCAAATCCCAAGGAGGGTGTTTGTCTGGGGGAGAGGAAGGTCGGTGGCTGTTGTCATGAACCTTCCATCTGCTTATGTTTCCTCATCAGCAGCTGAACTGGACAGAGCTCTTCTACAATTTCAGCAACTGGCAGCTTTAGCTGTGCCTGGTTCTGGCAAGGGAACAAGGGGGAGGGCAATGTGATTGCTTCAGAAGGGGTAAAATTGAAGCTGGAATAGCAGAAAAGGCTACCCTACTTACAATAAGGACGCATTGGCACATTCCAGCAGATGGTCCCTTCTTTAGCTCCTTATAGAAATGTAAAGAAAGCTATTTTTGTCTTTAGAAAACCTTTCACTTCTATTTGCTAAATGAGCCCACTTACCAAAACAGATTTTAAAAATAATAAGTAAAAATATTAACATTAATAATACTCTGGGTTTATTCTCTGCTCTCTCTCTTATGTACTCAACATGATAATGCCAATCAGAACATGTTATTTTCTTTTCTCTGTGAGCAGCATTATAAATTTTATCTGTTTTTAGAAAATCCACATATCCTTTCTTTTACATGTATGAAATAAAGACCATGCAGTTAGAAATGATCCAGAAATTTTGTCAGTGATACATGATTCAGCTTGGGAATGCTCTCAGTTAAGGGCTGACCTGTGTTAAAGAATATTTAGCAGACAGCATGCTGTGGGACAAAAAGGGCAGTAGTGGCATTTTGTAGGTGGACTTATTTGTACTTAGGTTTTCTAAATAATTGAATTTTAACCATACATTAAGGTCATCTTCCAATAAACCTGGGGGATGACCTCTAAACTAGGTTAGGTATGTCTAAAACATTCTGCAATGAGAGATGCAATAGTTTGAATCTGGATTGTCTCCCAAAGTCTCAATTATTGAAGACTTGGTCACCAACCTATGGCACTATTGGGAGTTGGTGGAACCTTTAGGAAATAGGGCCTACTGGAAGGAAGTTAGGTCATTGAGGGTCCCCTTGTAGGAAACGTTGGGACCCCGACCCCTTCCTCTCTCGTTGCCTCCTGGACATCATGAGGTGGGCAGCTTAGCTCTACCATGCCCTTTCTGTCATGCTGTTCTGACTCACCACAAGCCCCCAACCAACAGAGGTTTCATGGACTTAAACCTCACAAACTGTGAATCAAAATAAACCTTTCCTCCTTTTAAGTTGTTTATCTCTGGTGTTTGTCACAGTGACAAAAAAGTTGACAAACATAAAAGATTTTTGAGAGTCTTGAGCAATGAGATAAACAGTGTCAGTTCTGAATCCAAATAAAGAATGAAGAAAAACAGGTCCTCTCTAATAGATCTGAGAAAGATCTGTGAAAAGGGTAAAAAAAGAAAAAAAAAAAGGAGACCTTTGAGAGTAATAGGAATTTTCTCATCTTAACTGTGATAAGGGTTGCAAAGAGTATATATACATTTGTAAAACTTATTGAACAGTATAGTTAAAATATAAGCACTTAAATTTATGTAAACTATACATTGATAAGGTAGATTTTATTTTACTTTAGTAAAATTGACAACTATTTCTTTCTTGAAAATGTTTTTTCAAAAATTTCACATATTTGTGTTCTTCTTTCTTTCTTATTATTGCTTCTACATTTTCCTTAGGGTTTCTAAGCAGAAATACCACAGGGTTTTGTCCTGAGTCCTTTCCTCTCTCCTCTCTTAAAGTCAATTTAAATACTACTTGTGTATCAATGCCTCTCAAATTTTGTAGCTCCAACTCTGATCGTTCTTTTGTAAGATCCATAAAATCATCTTCCTACCTGACATCTCCAATACAATGTATTACAGGAATCTCCAAATAAATATATCTGCTATGGTCTGAATATTTGTGTACACCCCAAATTCATATTGAGAACTGGTCTCCAGTGCAGTGGTGTTAACAGGTGGGGCCTTTGAGGTCATAAGGACTCTATCCACTTGAATGGGATAGTGCTCTTATAAAAAGTCTAAAGGAGCTTGTTTGCTCTTCTGCTATGTGAGGATGCAGCAAGAAGATGCAGTGATGAGAATGGGCCCTCACTAGACATCAAATCTGTTGGCGCCTTGATCTTGGATTTCTCAGATTCTAGAACTGTAGGAAATTTCTACTGTCTATACATCCTGCCTAACTCATTTTCTTATAGCAGTCCAAATGGACAAAGACAGAAATTGGAACCACTATAAGGTACTACTATAACAAATACCTACCAATGTGTATGTAACTTTGGAACTGTGTAATGCATAGACGCTGGAAGAGTTTTAAAGTATACACTACAGAAAACCTATATTGTCATGAACAGACTGTAAAGGGAAATTCTGGTGAGGGCCCAGAAGAAGAGAAAAGCTGTAGAGAAAGTCTTACCTTCTTAAAGATTATCTAAATGGTCTTGATCAGATATTGGTAGAAATAACAGATATTAAAAGTTATTCGGACAAAAACCTCAGATAGAAATGAAGAACATGTTACTGGGAACTGGAGGAAAGGCAATATTTATTATGAGGATGAAGAACTTGCAGGATTTTTCTTTGAGTCCTAGTGTTTTGTGGAAGACAGAGCTTATGTGTAATAAAACTGAATGTCTAAGAAAAAAGTGTTGAGGGTGTGATATGGCTTCTCTTGCTTGCTTATAGTAAACTGCAAGAAGAGAGAAAAAAATTTAAGAACAGAATTTATAATTGAAGGGGAAGCAGAACTTTAAGAATTTTTTTTTTTTTTTTTTGAGACATTCTCCACCTGGATATGTTGCAAAGATGGAGAGCATACCAATGGTATGGCCAAGTCCACACCTATGGTATGGCTCACCTCTGAAGAGGACTGCACAGCAGATAGCATCATACTGGGAGCATGTGTGAAAGAGAGAGAGCACATGGGCAAGACAGAAAGCTAGAGAGAAAAGAGGGGGGCTGCGTTTTCCCTTTTGTGAGAACTCATTCTCTCAGGAACTAACTGGGGTCCCACAGAACTATGTAATTCCTTCAGAGGGCCACATTGAGGACCAAGCCTCCCACAGCAGAGGGCAATCTGTTTTGCTCACAGCTCACAGAGTTCAATGTAAATATTATCCAAAACACTCACAGAAACACCCGGAATAATGTTAGACAGATTATTTACATATGGTAGCCTAGTCAAATTGACATAAAATTAACCATCATACCGTTTCTCACTTCTTCCTTCCTTCTCCACCACCATCCTTCTGTTGGCCTCCCACTTGCATTCCTTTATTCCCTCAATTTTCTCTTTATACAGCGAAGTTCCCTTTACACATGACACATCAAGTCACATTGCCTTCCCGGCTTAAAATTTGCGAGTGTCTTTCTATCCCTTTAGGGCTAGGAAGTCTCATCAGGGCTACAATGATCAGAGGACTGGCCCCTCCTGCCCTGATAGTCTCACACTGCCCTGCTGTCCCCTCAGCTCACCAACTTCTAACACTGCCCCGTTTCCTTTTCCTAGAACACAGGTGCCCACTTCAAGGTTTGGCAACCGCTATTTCCTCTGCCTCCTCTTCTTTCCCCCCACTTCTTCCAGTTTTCTTCTTTCAACTCTATTTTCAGCACTGCTATTCCTCCCCCATCATCTCTCAACTGAGCAGTCACCATAGCCTAACCACGGCTTTCGCCTTCCCAGCTTCTTTGTACTCTGCAGTGTTAGTTTTCCTCCTCATGCACAAATCCAGTCTCTAAATTATCTCCAACACTAGGTTCTTCACCTTTTATGAATTTCAGGTTCTTTTACACTTGAAAAAGCATATCATCCTTCTTATTTTTTAAAAAAAATCAAAATAATATGCACATTATTCTCTTATTTATTCCCATATGAACAATTTTTGTGTGAAGAACAGTTACCACAGTGAAACACTGCAAGAACCCATTAAGAAGATAACAGCAGTAGATCTTCTAACTACCAAAATTTTGGAGAAGTGAATAGCATGTATATTATTTCTATATATATGTAGTAACTGTAATATGAAACAAAAACACCAGATTTATTTGGGTGACCACAGGTACTGCTAATACTGCTGATTTGTTAGCTACACCAGCAATTGAAGGAAATGCTGAATTTTACATGATAATCAGTAAAAATGCATATAAATTTTATTTTCCCTACATGTTTACCAGCCCCTGGAATTCTAACCTAGATATATCTTCCAGTTGAGTCCCTGAATACCACTGGCTATGTATTCAGTAGTCTAAAGTCCTCAGTTGGTCTTCTAAATGATTTAGATATCTCCAACATTTTTTTCCTAGCCTCAGTATACAAAGCTGAGAATTGAGTATTCTAACTGCTAGACATGTAGACCTTCTATCATTTCCAGTTAAACCCAGCTCTTTGGGACCTTTAGATCTCTGAAGCAGGAATATTTTTTTCCTACCTCTTCCCCTGAGAAACTCTTCTATATCATTTAAGACTCAGTTATTCTTACTTCTCCTCTAGGAAGCCTTCTTTATTGACTGGAGAGTGGGGTGGGTAGCTTCCTTTGCTTCTCCAATTCTCTGTTGTCCTCTATAGTAGCCATCTGACTTTGCTCTGCCTTGTTTGATGCTTGATTTCTTTTGTTATCTCCTGTGTGTAGGGCAGTACAAATGTGTAATTCATTTTCACGGAATCAACTGATGATAGCTTGAACCTGTAGTAGCTTCTAGTCTCCTGTGGCATAGCCATAAAACAAAAATTGAGCATTTATAAAGAAGTGAACCCATCAGTTGCCCTGGTTATGGCTTGACAGTCCAGATGAGGACTTGGATTCAACAGCACCCAGCTTGATGCAGGAGTTCTAACCAGCACACAGACTCAGCAACAGGATGGGGACACACACTCTAACTGCCTGCTCAAGAACACAAGCAAGCATCCTTCCAGGGAAGGCCTTGTCTCTGGCTAATGATCTTGATTTTAAGAGATATCCTGGTAAAACAAGCTCTTCCTGTTTCCTAAGTCCTTTGGATCCAGGATAGGTACAAGGAACACTGGATTCTGTGCTATTGCTGTCAAAGTGAGGCGTTAGTGTTTTTATGTTCATTTTGTTTTCAATTTCATATTTATTATCTAACTTTTCTATATCTTATCAAATATATCCATGTATATAAGTAAACATACATATCCATATATGTATAAATATGCACACATATGTGTGTGAATATATATGTACATAGTGTTTTCTACCCGAGGCAATAAAACTGTACTAATTTTCAATTTGTTAAACACCCACTCTATTGTAACATAACAGTGCTATATCCAGAGTAAATATTTTAAAATATTTGCTCAACATAATTTGCTAATAAAAAGGATTCACGTTCATTAAAATGTATAATTACTTTCATACCATATGCTGTCCTGATGTAACTTAAGGTTAGATTTCTGAAGAAAACACCTATGATTTCAAGATTAGATAGTATCCAATACAGTGTACTTCTAAAAGTAAATCTGCTTTATGATTTTTACTCTAAGTTTGAAAATAGAAAATGTGTTATTAGTAACATTTCACCTCATTTTGAAACTTTGGTGTATGTTACTATATGTTCTGTCCTCTGTGGACATGATGATGGTCCTCACTATTTTCATTTTGTAGATTAAATATTGAAAATATCTTATTAACCACTTGAAGGGTGAAGATATGTACACACATTAGGAAAAAAAAAAAATCATGCTTATGCCACATTGTGAACCTGTTCAGGGACCAAGAAACCAGGACCAACTGAGTAGGCACATCACTCAGAGGAGATCGACTCAAGAGCGTGTAGATAATGGAACTGAAGCAAAGGGCTTATAATGTTAGGGATCCTTTAAATTGCACATGACAGAAAGCACAACTTAAGCGAGCGTAATCAAAAAGAATATTAACACATATGACTTAAAAGTCCAAGAAGTGTACTTGCTTTAGGCACTGTTAAGTCTTCATGACCAACAATGTTGCCAGGATTTTCCTTTTCCCTTTTCTTTCCACATGGTAAGCAAACAGCCCCTATCTGAGGAAGAGTCACATGTATTTGTTTAGAAATTTACCAGGTTGAAAGAGTTTTGTTTTTATTTTTGTTTTCCTTCTAGCTCTGGCAGAAAACTCCAGGTGAGGACATGGTTTAAGTCACATGGCCATGCTTAATCCAATCACTATAACAAAGAGATATGGGCCAATTTTCCAGGTATGGTTCTTATGTCTGCTTTATGTTGAAGGTGAGAGGAGAATTAAGGTCAGCTCCATCAAAACAAAATAGAATAGGAATAGTCTCTTACCAGAGGAATGGGAAAAGGTGTTGAGTGTGTAAGCAGGATGCTTTCTGTAAGAAATGTAGAAGGATAGTGGCCCCTGAATGAAGGCTATATTTGGGAGAAACCAATTTTAAACGTGAGATCAAAAAGCGTGTGCCAAATTCAGGTATCAAATTTAAAAATAAAATTTGTGATTGTATTTTTGAGACAAATTCATTCAGCTGTCATTTATTGAAATCCTTCTGAATTCCAGGCAATGACTTAAGAGCTGGAGACACAAACAAAACAGGTCAAGTCCTTACCTTCATGAAGCTTATATTAAAAGGATGGAAGACAGATACATAAAAAGGTAAGGCTTATCTCTATTTGAAATATTTTCATTGGAAAAGGTGAGATAAAATGTTGAGTGGGCTGGGCAGGTAAGACTTCAATGAGAAGGTAGTATTTAATGAACAACCTGAAAATGCCATGTGAATATTGGAAGAAAAACTTTCCCAGGAGAGAGAACAGCAAGTGCAAACGTGAGAGGAAGTGATGGTGGCACAATGGTGCATCAGGAGAAGACTAAATGAGGACAGTGAGAAAACCACAGTGGCTGGATCTCTCAGCTGTCATGTATGGATGAATGAAATGTATCAGATTCACATGGAAATGATTTCTCCAAGTTCATCATCAGGTGTGATATGCGAGAGTTCTGAACTTCCAGCAAAAGTCTTTTCCCAAGGGGCATGAATTGTATCGTGGCACTCCTCTGGGAATTTGTAAAGTCAAAGGAAGGCAAAAGGGGAGAGGTTGCTAGGCAGGAATTGGTTTTTATTTATTCATTTGTTCATTCATGCATTTGTTCATGTATATGCCTGCTGTTTTCAGATGCTCTCAGGTAATAGATTACAAAACTATACAGGACAAAATTCTCATGCTTAAGGACTTTAAAGTCTAGCAGGAGAAATCTAAGTAGACAGGGTTAACTACATCTGGGAGGATTTATAAGTCTAGGCTCACAGGGTGATCCAGAGGCAGGTCAGAAGGCAGCAGCTCTGCCAAACCCTTTTGGTGGTCTCTAATGCTAAGGCAGAAGCTGCTGAGCCCTCCCTGAGTAGAGGAGATGGCTATAGACTTCACTGAATCTTCCCAGTCTTGAAGCTGGGACCAGGTGCTGTCTCCCTCATGCTGCATCTCCATGTTTGTCTTACTTAATGAACCCCCAGCTCTAGTACCACCATGTTGCCACCCGCAGCAACAATCCCGCAGGAAGGAATCGAAGGCGGACTGGGAATGAACTACTTCTATTATCTTTTTCTGGGCTGCTTTCTTGCTTGCTTGCTTGTTCGCTAGTTTATAGAGGAAGAGAGGCTTGTTTGCTTTTAGAGGTCCTATACTTTCAGAGAGGCTATGCTTATCAGAGAGGCTAAACTTTCAGAGGAGCTATTTCTTAGAAGTCTGCTGCTGCTGCTTAGAGGTACATCCTGCATCCTGCTTCCTAAAGGTGCGTGCTAGAGGCGTGTCCTAGAGGTGTGTGCTATCAGAGGTGCTTCTTAGTGCTGTGTCCCATGAACTGTGTCCTTCATTCTGCGATCTAGAGGTGTGTTCTTAGTCCTCCGAGGTGAAGAGAATGTCTTATATACACTAAAGCAGCCAATCAGCTTAGGATTAGTAGCACGATTGGAGCACGCATCACGGTACCAATCGAGAAAGAATGAGGAACATCCGTTGACCACTAGCACAGAAGAGACATTAACCAATCAGGCAAAAGGTCATGAGAGATCATGCTATGTTAACACTAATTATGCACCACCTCTTGGCCCAACGCCAGCCGTCATCTTAGAGCTGCTTAAACATGTCTCTATACCACCAGACCAAAAGACTCCCTTTCTCCTTAATTTCCTTACTAAAGAAAGAAGAGGAAAGGAATAGGGGAAAGTAGACAAAGAGAGAAAGACAAAATGTTCCTCCTTTTGTTCCCATTCTGGCTGTTAAAGATAATTTAAAGTATTATTCTTCCTCATATGCTTTTCTTTTGATTATTATTTAGAGAGAGAGAGAGACAGAAAGACACACAGACATCTATTTATTCCTCAGTATAAAATGAAATATCCATCTTCTTCTGATCTACAACTTAAATATAAATTCACTCTCATGGTGAGATAATAAGTACTTAGTTTCCACAATACCTACTAATCTTCAGATTTATAACAGGCCCTAGTTAATCAACTTCTTCAGAAACTTGATTCTTCAAGTGACCGAGGTCAGTTTCAGAACCAAGTTCTTCCAACACAAATGCAACCCTGAGGAGTGGTAAGTGACTACCAGTCATCACAAATTGGTGGTTTGGTTTGGTATGCCTGGGTTATTCTTGTTTTTAATTTATTGTTAGAGTGTTTAGGAAGAACTTATTCTTCATGTCCCCACAGTCCAAACCAGTTTCTAACCACTCTTGTTGTCTACATTCAGTTGTTTCATTGTCTCTACAGTCTTAGTTTAGGCTGTATTAAAGTACCACATAGGCTAAGCAGTTTATAGGTGATAGAAATATATTTTTTTAAAATTAGTGCTTTATAGTTATACGTAACATTGGGGTTCATTTTAACATGATTATATGAGCCTGAAATATAATTTGCTTCAATTCAATCCCCAGTACGTCTCCCTTCTCTTTTTTCCCTCCCTCCCTCTTCTCTCTTTTCCCTCCCTACCCCTGTTTGCTTTTCTATACTCTACTCATCCTGGTTCTATTTATTTACAGGCTTTTGTTTATTTGTTTGTTTCTTTATTCCTGGGGATTGAACCCAGGGATGCTCAAACACTGAGTCACATCCCTAGCCCTTTTTATTTTGTATTTTGCTTAGGGTCTCACTAAATTGCTGAGGCTGGTCTTGAATTTGCAATCCTACTACCTCAGCCTCTTGAGTCTCTGGAATTATAGACATGTACCACCATACTCAGCTTATTTACAGTTTTTTTTTTTTAAATTAGTGCATTATATATATATATATATATATATATATATGTACACACACACATATGTGTGTGTGTACATATATATATATATGTGTGTGTGAAATTTACTGTGGTATATTCATATGTGCACATAGGATAGTCTGATTCGTTTCATTCCACCATTTCTCCATTTTCCCATTTTTTCAATTAGACTTTCACTGCTGTGATCAAAATACCTGACAACAACAATTTTAGAGGAGAAAAAGTTGATTTGCAGCTCACAGTTTCAGAGGTCTTAGTCCATAGACAGCCAAGTCCATTTCTCTGGGAATGAGGTGAGGTAGAACATCATGGCAGAAGGGCATGGAGTAGGGAAGGCAGCTCAGAACATAAGAATTGGGAAGCAGAGAGAGGGCTGTGCTCACTAGGTACAAAATATATACCCCAAAGGCCTGCCCTCAGTGACCCAACTCCTCCAGGTACACCCTATGTGTCTACAGTTACCACTGAGTTAATCTCTATCAGGAGATTAATGATCTGATTAAGGCTCCCGACCAAATGATTTCACCTCTAAACTTTCTTTCATTGTTTCACACATGAGTTTTGGGGGAGTATCTCATATCTCAATCATAATAAACCCATCCCTCCTCCCTGTCTCTCAATTCCCTTTTTAAGTTTACTGATCTCTCTTCTATTTTCATGAGATACCCATCCTCTCCACAAGCCCCACTTATTTTCCCCCTCTCTTCGGTCTAGCTTCCACAACTGAGGGAAAACATTTGACCCTTGACTTTATGGATTTGACTTAGCATGATGCTCTCTACATGGTCATTTGCCAGATGCCATAATTTCGTTGTTCTTTGTGTGTGTGTGTGTGTGTGTGTGTGTGTGTGTGTGTTTTCTTTATTTATTCATCTGTTGTTGGGCATCTAGACTGGTTCCATAACTTGTCTATTGTGAATTGTACTTCTGTAAACATTGATGTGACTATATCCTTATAGTATGTTTAATTTAGATATTTTGGATATATTCCAAGGAATGAGATAGCTGGAACTGGGTCATATGGTGGTTTCATTCCTAGCATGTTTGAGGAATTTCCCCACTGCTTTCCAGAACCAAAAACATACATTGGGGAAAAGAGAGTCTTTTAAACAAACAGTGCTGGGAGAACCCGATATCAATATGTAGAAGAAAGAAACTGTATCTTTCACACTGCTCAAAAGTCAACTCAAAGTGGAGCAAAGACCTAGAAATAAGACCAGAAACGATGCAACTTCTAGAAGAAAATGTAAGCTCAACATTCTAACATATTAGCACAGACACCCACTTCCTTATCAAGATTCCTATAGCACAAGAAATAAAGCTAAGAATCAATAAGTGGAACAGCATTACATTGAAAAGCTTCTGCACAGCCAATGAAACAATTGCATGAAGACAGAACCTATAGAATGAAAGATCTTTGCCAACTGCTGCTCAGACAGGGAATTAATATCCAGAATATATAAAGGATTCAAAAAATTTAAAACCAAAAAACCTAAATAATAAATGGGCAAAAGAACTAAACAGATTTCTCAAAGAAAAAATACAAATAACCAGCAAATATATGAAAAAAGTTTCCACATCTCTAGCAATCAGGGAAACACAAATCAGAATACATTGAGATCTTATCTCAATCCTGTCAGAATAACAATTATTCAAGAATACAAATAATAATACATGCTGGTGAGGAAATGGGGGAAAGGTGCATTCAAACAATATTGATAGGACTGCAAATTAGTACGGAAATATATTTTATACAGTTCTGAAGCCTGGAAGTCTGCCATCTGTGTGCCAGCATGGTCAGGTTCTGGTGAAGGTTTTCTTCCAGGCTTCATTATCTACCTCCCACTTCTCACATGGCAGGAAGAGGGGTAGGAGGCACTTCTCCTCTTTTAACAGGGCACTAATTCAATCACAAAGCTTCCACCCTCATGATCTGATTGCCTTCCTAAGACCTTACCTCCCAATACCATAATTTTGGTATTAGAATCACCATAAGAATCACCATATGAATTATGAGGGGACAAACATTCATTCCATACCAATACCTTCTCTAGAGAGCAGGGAAACTTCTTAAAGTCATCCTATGAACTTTCTAGGAATATTTTTCTAGGAATATTAGAAATTTAATTCCCAAATCCTGATATCCTCATCCACCCTCAAGCTTTATAATTCCTAGGTATCACCAAGACCTCACATAATCACAGCGGCCTAAAAACCATCAAAATATGTTCTTCTGACATATTAGTCATCTATTTATCCCTATCACAAAATAGGCTACTATGAAGTAAAGAAAGGTTTATTTGGATCACAGTTTGGGGGGGGGCTGAAAGTTCAAATGACATAGTGCCGATCTATATAGCTTGGGGCTTTTGACTGCATCACCTCATGGTGCAGATAGCAATGAGAGAAGCACATGTGGGAGTGACAAGTGACCACAGCTCTAACAAGGAGCAGAGAGCTGGACAGGGCCAGGCTTGGGACCAGTAGAGCACTACCATGGGAACTGCTTTACACTCCCAGTGAACTTAAAGACCTTTCACTAGACCCAACCTTTCAACACCACCCTGGAGAACAAGCCTTTAAACACAGTGGACACTAGGGGAACACTCAAACCATATCAAAACCATGACATCTGGAAACCAATGATTCTAGCAATTCTTTCACAAGAAACTGGATCAGGACTCAGGTGAAGCAAGAGAAACACTTAGCTCAAGTGCAAAATTTAAGGTTATACCAAACAAGTTAGTAATCAAGATAGCATTTGAATGCAATATTTTCAAATTTGAAATTAATGCACGAAGACCTATTAAAAATCTTTTTAAATGAAAATCAACTGCTGTTTTATTTCCCCCTACCTTACTGTGCAATGGGACCAGTTCTTTCCAATCAGTCCCCATTTCCTGGGCCTGGCAAGGTAATGCAACCACCCTGTGTCCATCAGCTGGCAGATTTGTGGGAGTTGACAGTGGCATGTCAACAGATTGAGCAACACAAGTTTTAATATATAGTCTTGCTTTTGAATGTAGAGTTTTTATAACTTTCCCACTTGGTTCAAAATATGGGGTAATACTTTGATCAATATATGTTGGGTTACACAATTTTCTTTTGTCTCAGGCTTCAATAGGGCTCAGCATGGCATTAGGAAACAGCAATGGCAACCAGGAATTTTAAAATCCTCTTCTCTGATATGGCAAGCTATATGAAAAATCTTTAAAGCACCTGCCCTTTGACCCAATTTTTCCATTCTTTTATGGGTTTGGTTAAATAAATTCTCTTACAAACACATTATAAAACAGTGAAGCTATTAAACTGCATTGTTGTAAATGTGTATTTATCTTCATAACATTCCTGCAATTTGCTGTTGAATGTCTAAAGCAGTTGACAAAATATGTACAACATGAACCAATTTTTGTCTGAAATATATACAATATTGTCTAAAATATTTAAACAGATGTCTATATACACATATGAATATAGATAAATAAGTGGATTATATATGGCAAGGGACAAAGATAAGCAGGTTGACTATATGAGGCTACCTCTCTAAATGTTCTCTCTTAATTTTTGGTGGTAAGATTATTATTTTTATCTTTTTTCTTATTTATAATTTTTACCTTTCTACAACAAAATAGCATTATTTGAGTGATTAAACAATAGGACTATTTTTTAAAATTCTTCATGTTAAGACCTCATGTTCCATTGCCTAGTCTTATGTGATATGAGATTAAATGGCAACGTTTTTAAGTTGCCCAGGTTGTCCTTGAACTCAAGATTCTCCTGCCTCAAACTCTCTAATCTCTGTGATTACAGGCTCATGTCAAGAAGCCCACCTTCCGAATGTTCATTTGCTGCATTTAGCTAGAAAGGTCACTGACCAACTTATTTTTATATCTAGCTAAACAGAAGCTGTGTTCCCTTGACAACAGACAATGTATGTCAAGATGAAAAAAAAAAAAAAAAAAAGTTAATGGAACCTGTGGTGATCTTGATAATGTTCTGTTCAAATTCTTCATGACGTTGATTTTTCTATTGTTCCAGGCTTCCTTGCCAACCGCATGGTTGGTTTTTGTGGTGCTGCCAATATTAAGAATAATGCATTTCTGAGACCTCCAAGAATATTAACCCAGGTTATTGAGAGAAGGTGTTTACCAATCCCCCCTTGACTCCTCTTAGGAGCTGTGTATGGGAAGACACTAGAGAGGAAGAACACGTGGAGCACCTCACACTAAACAAGGAAAGGGCAGGACTGTCCAGAGCAGTAGCTACAAGTTTCATTCTATTCTCTCCTGAATTCATGGCAGCAGATTTGCTCATGAATTAAATGTTATGTAAAGAAAAGAGAAATCAGGCTGTTTTCCGGATTTCTGACCTAAACCACTGAGTAGAGGAGGATGAAAATAATTGGAGGATCAGCAAAGTGGGTATGGTAGGGTGATGGGAATAAAGAATTCTATTTTAGAAATCCCTTTATCTTCAAAGAGCCCAAAAATGTATTGCATCATGACTGAACATTTTAGATCCAGATAATGCAGCTTGGTCAAAAGAACTTGTTTCCTACAGACAAGGGCATGGTTTTGCTACCAATGGGATATTGGGTCTGATGCTCAGGGTGTGATCTTATTTCCATTCAAAAGCATCCCCTGTCTATGCTGAGGCCCTCTGTACTTGTCCTCAACCTAGTTTTATTTCTCAAAGTAATCCAGATGCAGATGTTTCAGTGTCAACAACTGACAATGTCGCAGAATTTAGAACCTTCGCTTTTGTGTCTTGAGTTGTTTATACTTTTCAGATATACCCTGCTTTTAAATGTGCTGTACATAAGTTTGAGTCACATTGTTTTGCCTCAAAGTGAACTTCCATCATTCTTGGTATGGCCTCAGGATCATTATGAGCCTGTAATGTCTACTTCCCACCTTTCAAATTCTATTAAGAAACTGAGACTATACAAATCAAATAAAAATAGACACCCAAAAGTAAAAATAAAATCCCAACTCTGACACAAGATGTAAAACCACTAAATGGTGTATATTAACATGCTTTAAAAACCCTATGCTCATGTTTTCATTATGAATGTGAATTCAGTAAGAAAAGTTTGGAATTATGCTTTGGATAAGATGAATTTCTCCAAGTAATAGCAAGACTGCTTTGAGGTAAAGATTTGGGAAATTAAAACATTAATATATATAACAACATAACACATATAACAATTGTTGTGTTTCTCAGGTGAACTATTTACCCTACTATTTACCTAGGTGAACTATTTACCTACTAACAGAAGGTGTGTATATATATATATATATATATATATATATATATATATATATATCTTTCCCTTCGGGTTCGTACACTCACCTGTGCTTAGAATTTCTAAGAAGGGAAGAGATAACCAAATGAAAGAAAAGTCCTCAAAATCACAACTATAGTGAAAATAATTCATCTCAGGAGGTAAAACTTATAGTTTGATATCTCTGATCAGCTCTGTGGAACCTACTTAATAATTCAAAGAAAGCTGATGCCCTCTGAGGTATATATATATATATATAAATGCAATTTTAAGGTAAAATAGAATTCCTTAAGCAGTAGGTTACTTGCCAGCCACATCCATGAATAGCCAACACCTTGACTCACATCTTGTGAGACGTTCTTCAGATGATGTTTGAGCCTCAGACACTTGCTCCAAGGATTCCCATGGAAATCATACCAACTCAGAATGAAGTCACACTCTTGTTTTAATATATGGTATTGATGCTTCCTGATACTGTTCTTTATAGTGGCTTCTCCCAATGAAAACTTCACTTAATGTTGGTGACCAAGACCTTGACCCAGAGAAGACTCATACCTCAGAGGGCATCAGCTTTCTTTGAATTATTAAGTAGGTTCCACAGAGCTGATCAGAGATATCAAACTATAAGTTTTACCTCCTGAGATGAATTATTTTCACTATAGTTGTGATTTTGAGGACTTTTCTTTCGTTTGAAATTCTTAGAAATTCTAAGCACAGGTGAGTGTAGGAAGCCGAAGGGAAAGATTTGGCCATTTATGTCCATAGGAGGAGACCAGGGCCAGGGCAGATCATGACCTTATGAATTCGTACCAGGATAGAATTAGGAAATTAGGGAGGAATGAACAATGTGGATTCTTCTGGATTTAGAGACACTGTTGTGTTTCTCAGGAGAACTATTTACCTACTAACAGAAGGTATTTAGACAATTGGAAAGGGAAGGAAATTTGAAAAGGACTAACAATGGATGTACTACAGGTACTCTTTTCTTTATGGACCTCCACCATCAGCAGGTGCAATGATTATGACTAGTCAAGAATCTGACACATGCCTGGCCAAACTCCTTCTGAATCCTGAAAATATTCTGCAGTTCCTTTACAAAAAGCAAGTCTTAGTGCCTGTCATGGACTGAACTTCCTTAACACCTCTCATAAATTCATATGTTAATATTCGTCTCCCTTGTACCTTGTAATGTAACCTTATTTACAGGTAGGGTCTCACAGAGGTAATGAAGTAAAAGTGAGGACATGAGAGTGGGTCCTAATCCAATATAATTGGCATCCTTAGATAAAGGGGAAATTTGAACCCAAAGACAGGCCTAGAGAGAAGCTGCAGAGACACAGAGAGAAGATAGAAATCTATAAACCGTGAATAGAGGCCTACAACCCATCATTTCCTTACCACCCTCAGAAGGAATGAACATGGCCAACAACTTGACTTGATACTTTCAGCCTTCAGTTCTTTGAGATAATCAATACCTGCTGTTAAAGTCACCCAGTCTGTGGTACTTGTTACAGCAGCCTTAGCAAGCTACTGCAGCACCCAACTATTTCATCTAGGCCTGGAGTCAATGGTACTAACCAAAACCTGGGTTTCATCTGTGTTTTCTTTATCAGGGCTGATGGGGTCAGGTGAAGATGCCAGAGAAAGATGAAATGTAAGATCCCAATGTACCAAGGCAACTAAGGGAGATGGAACAGAAACACAGAGCCACTGGAGTTTGATTACTCTCATGATTTATTAATATTCAGATTGAAAAAGGAGCCTTAGAGCCGCAAGTTACGCTAATTGGCACATTTGCTTTATTTATTTATTTTTAAAACAAACTGGGTTTTTGAATTTTTTTCCTTTTTGTTCATTCCATCACATTGAAAAGGAGGAAAACAAAAATGGTTTTGAATTCACTCAATATTTTGGACTCCTCAGATGAACGGAACATTGCACACACACTTGGAACAGAGAGAGAGAGGAAAGTGGACTCCCACAGGGCCACACGCACCAGATCAAAAAACTGGGATACAGTGCAAGAATTTCCCAAAATGATTGGATCATCATTACCAAAACTCGCCATAACAACACCAAGAAACAAAAATGTTTAAGCCACACTGTTTGACTTGGGATCTTTCCTGCTTTTTTTTTTTTTTTTTTTTTTTTTTTTTTTTTTTTAATGTTTGCCACACAGAGAGAAAGAAGGGCTAGTGGGTGGGAGAGGACAGACTCACAGACGTGAGCAGGACAGGAGGGGAAACTTCAGAGTGGAGTTGAGAGAGGGCAGGAGAGACAGGGCTCAGGAGAGGGGAGGGTGGGGACGTGGAAAGCCATTTCTTAAAGTTCAGGCATGTTCCTGGTCAGCCTCACGTTCTTCTTCTTTACCCTCATCCTGCCGGGCACTTTCCTTAGGTTTGGTTTCATCTACAGCTTCTGAGGAAGAAAGCAAGATGGGGTGAGAGAGAGAGAGAAAAAAAAAAGAATTAGTATTTTGTCTCATCTCATTGTAAAATGGCACAGTGCATTTTTTTTTTCATTTTTTGAAATTTTGTGTTGTTTTTTTAGTTATACATGACAGTAGAGTATAAACATTTTGATATCTTTATTCAAACATGGAGTACATCTTATTCAAATTAGGATCCCAGTCTTGTGGATGTACACGATGTTGAGATTCACTGTGGTATATTCATATATGTACATAGGAAGAGTTATGTCAAATTCATTCCACTGTCTTTCCTAAACCATTATATAAGAACTTTAGGATTAAAAGAGATCATCGTTTTCCCAGTAATACAATTTCCAAGTTCAGAAGAGTTTACCTCTTGGAAGCTCTTCAGTGGCACATACAGAAGAGCTCGGGAACAAGAAGCATAATTTTAGGGACAAGTGGACCACTCAGAAGAAATTATTGTGGTCTTTCACCTCTCTGCCTTGCAAAGAAAGTATCAACATGTGATAGTCATGTGGGGAATCAAAAACAGTCTTGTTTTCTTGTTCCATAAGTGTCAGAGAGTGGTGATAGATAATTTACACGGAGCACTGAGAATTCATCCTAACTCTCTTGCCCCTTGTATCTAGTACTATAATGACCCAAAAGTAAAATACTTGGATTTCCAGCTTCTGTTGGAGCTATGGGTAGCCAATAGCAGTGCTGGTCACATAGAGATAAAATTTCCTGGATTGGACTGAGTTGGTTTTTGCCCTTTGCATTCTCTTAGAATGATGGAAGCATCAAAAAACATATCTGGGAGTGTAGTAACTATGCTATAACCACAAAGACAAAATTCAATACACTAAATATGATGGAACCGAAGAAAAAATTCATCACTAGATGACCAAATCATTCCTGGACGTCTTTGCCTTGGGCTTCTTATTGAGTGAGATAACTAACTAACCTCTTTAAAGCACCATAGTAGTTTTTAGTTTCTTGCAACCAAGCACATTCGGAATGAATACTCTTATTCATAGGACATATATTACCTTGATTAACATGTAGGATGTTGAGTTTTTTTGAAGGGTGATTTCTTTTCCCTAAAGATTTCCCTATAGAACGCAGTTGATTTTATGCTACAAGATAGTTCACTTATGTCAGCCTATCTAAAGAGGGTTCATTTGTCCATCACCTGTTTTACCAACCAATAACACGCCCCTCCCATCCAAGACCACTGCTAGGTTCTATGATTTGCCAGGAGGACTCACAGTACTCAGCAAACAGTTCTATTTGTGGCTATAATTGATTACAGTGAAAGGACACAAAATAAAATAAGCAAAGGGAAAAATTACCTGGGGCAAAGATTGGAGGAAACCAGAAAGAGGCAATTTTCCAAGAGTCTTGTCCTGTAGAGTTCTAAGGAAACACTTAAATCTTCCAGCAATGAATTTTGACAACACAGGTTAAGGCTACAAGTCCAGAATTTTTACTGGGAGCTGGTCATGTAGGGACCCTCTACCTAATATACCAAATCCAAAATCTCAGAAGGAGAAAAAATATTCAGCGTAAATCACATTGCAGGCTAAATGATTTCAAGCTCAGGGACCCATCCTTATCAATTAGGGAATTGTGAGAAGCCCTTCAAAACTGTTCATGGATGCCAGTCATGGATCAATTTTATGAGCAAGCCTTTCAATCCCAGACCTGACATGTTAACATTTTTCTGCACACTTCCTCACATTGGGAATATCTGTGTCCTTCAAAACGAAGCTCTTGCTATTACTTTTTTCTCCCTTTTTATGCGTACTAGCTGCAAGTTTTTCTTAGAAAGATAAACTGGAGTCAATGGAATCTTGTTAGGCTCACAAGTTTGTATTTAATTGAAGATAATAGATCGTCTTTGAAAACTCATTGAAGCTTGTGTCTGGTTTCCTCCAATCTTTACCCCAGGCAACTTTTCCCTTCACTTCTGCTTCGTGTCTTTTCACTGTAATCAATTATAGCCAACTGAACAAAGAAGTATAATACAGATATGCTTAAAGATTAAGCTAGGAATACCAAATAAAATGTATTTGGAAGATAATGTTATGATTACAGAAATGGGGCCCAATAGAGGACTTCATAAAAAATGTTTTACTCTCCAAATCAGACAGCTACATGTTTATATTCAGATGAAGTTGAAAATGTATATTCAAATAAACCTACCACTGTTAAATACATTTTTGGAACCCATTTAGAATACTCATCTTAATAATCTTTTAAATATCTTCAACATAAGAAAATGCTATTTTCTTGAAATTATATTTAGTTTCTAGACTCAAACCAGGCGGGTCTGGTCTAGTAAAAAATGTAAGAAGCTATGACAGGTAATTTCACCTTACAGTGATTCATTTTCCTCTAAAGTCTGGTTTATCTTGTAGGGTTCATAATTCAGTCTGAGCTATCTTCCAAACGTAGCTATTCTAGTGATGATACCTACTACTACTTGTAGCATTCTTTTTTTAAAGTCTGTAGTTTTCCGAATTAACAATTATTATTAACTCTTGAACAACAGAGTGCCAATACAAGTTCTATGATAAAACTAAGTCCTTTCTAAACGTCATACTATCTATGTATCCTTAGGGATCATAGAACTTAGGTGTACTAATCAATCATATATTTTCTGCTAGAAGCTTCCAGATTTCTTTTGGTGAGGTCCTTCTCTAGCAATCTGAAATTCTTTCAGAGAATTCATGTTCTGCCTCTGCCCTGCCCAAAACTTTGGACACTTCAAGTATTCCCAAGGTAGTTTAATATCCTTTTCAATTCCAAGAAACATTTTTAGTACACTTTTCAATACCAAAGAGGAACATAATATTGAATTAAATTGCCCTGAAATGTATAGAATAATCAGTTGTGGGATCAGGAGAAGACATCACATCTCTCTGACTGAAACGAAAACTTGGGAACCATTTTGTATGATTTGAGGGAAAATTAGGAAACTCAAGAATTTAGGGAAAGTGCTTTGGGTGTGTATTTGTGGAATAAAAAGGAAGAAAACCCAAAAGGGAGAAACAAAAGAGCAGAGATTAGATGATTCTGAGATGCAGCCATGCTTTTATCCTTGTTCAAATGGAATCAGTCAAATACTTCCAAATGCCCTCAACTTTCGCTTTTAGCCTTTGTCCTAGGTCTAGGATAAAGGTAAAATTTGGTAAAAATCTGTTCATTATGACAGAAAGTCATGGCTGTCTGTTCCCTATTAAAAGATCTTCAATAGCTACATATGCTTTCCCTTGAATGCTTCAAAGTATTTTTCATATCATTATTTTGTCTATTTGTTCAATTAGTCGTTGGTCACCTGCCACATGCAAGGCATTCTTCTCTGTGTGGAGGATAAGCTGTAGAAAAGAGTAGGAAGTAAGCCTGTTCTCACTGAGACCTTTCATAATATATCTTTAACAGGTAATAAAATTCATAATCATGAAGTGTTGTCAGTGAAAGGGCCCTTTAAAATCATCCACTCACTAAACTATAAACTCTGTAAAACAACAACATTATCTACTTTTGTTCGACTTTGAATCCCCAGTGTGCAGACAGACTTAATACAGGGAAAAGCCTCAATAAATATTTGTTAACAGATAGAATACATATCCTCACTTTATAGATGAGGAAATTAAAGTCCAGATACATAAATCATTTGGTTTGCTCAGGGCTCAGCCAGAACTAACACTCAAATCTTCTACTTGTCCAGGTAGCAGGTGTACAAATTCAAGCAGCAGGGGTCAAGCAAACCTATTTTAGCACTTCAGCACCCAGATGCCAAACAATTAGAATCTATGAGCTTTTAGTGACATATAAAACTTCTGAGATTTAAAAAAAAAAATGTTGGTTCTAAATTATAAAAACCATAAAATTAAAATCAGTTTTATTAGATGATTAAAAGAGGAAATGTCAATCATTCATCTGAATGAATGATTCATTCAGCTGAACCCATAACTATATATACATTTTATTTTGTATGAGTTGAGAGCAATTTTTTTTTATTTGATAATACTGAACATTAGACAGAGGGGTCATCTTTGTTTTAGATGAAGGACTGACTAGTTGGCAAAAATAAAATGGGTTAAGTCAATGGGTTCAGTGAAATTTTTATAGGCCACCAAGAATTTATGGAGAGAAAAAACACACAAAGTACCAATCTATCGCAACCATAAAAGTTAGGTCAGCTAAGAGCCCACAATGATGTTTGGGGGTGGGGGGATACTTACATACAAATGAAGGAAACAATAGTTAGATGTGGGCTTATACTTATTCCAGCTACATCTACTTTGATGGGAAACTAAATATGAGTTTGGGAAAGGTTTAAAACTCAGACAAAGGAGAACTTGTTATAAATGAAACCCGAGTTATTTATGTATAGATTCATTTCGGTTTAAATGCAGGAGAAAACTTCTCCATGGTACTAACTTGTTTCTTCTTTCATTGATATCAGCCCTGAACAAGTCATTATAGATAATAAATCATATTGGCCATATAGTTGTATGTGTACATTTGTGTGTGTACAGGGGTTTGGAGGTGGCAGGTACTGGCATTGAATCCAGGAACACTCTACTACTGAGTTACATCCCCAGTCCTTTTATTTATTTTTTATTTTGAGACAGGGTCTCACTAAGTTGCCCAGGCTGATCTTGAACTTGTGATTCTCCTACCTCAGCCTCCCAAATAACTGAGATTACAGGTGCACACGACTATACCTGGCCTTATGTCTATATTTTCTAACCTGTCCATTCAGCAACCTCAATGCCTGGAAAGAACTGTAAACAATGACATCCTGACCTTTGTATATAACTAGAGCTAATAGTTTAAAGCTCTAACAATGTGCTCTGAACAGTTCTAAGTATACTAGTGTCATTTCATTTCCTTTCATCCTCACCTAAAGGTGGGGACTTAAGGTGGTTATTAGACCATAAAAGTGGCATGCTCAGAAGAGTTCTAAATATGTTTAGATCATTCCATGTCATTTCATCCTCAAAGTTTCCTTAATCACCCTGTTTTAAAACTGGGAAAGTTGAGGCACAAGGATATTAATAATTTACCTAAGGTCACACTGATAGTAAGGGGCAGCAATTCCAACCTAGGACAGAGTCATGCAGACAGGTTCTACTTTAAATTGCTTTCCTTGCTTTCATCTCAGTCCAATAAGGATGGATGGACTCAGAGTGGGAACTAGGGTAGGGAATCCACAGGCACAAAGGCCTGGAGCCTAGTTGAAAACATTGATCGTATTAAAAACAGTTCAAAATGGAGGAAAGATCCCTGATTAGTATTTCATAATATGAAATCTGGTCTTGGCACTTTCTGGCACTAATTGCATAATTTGCAAATGTTAGAGATGGGTTAATATGTAATCTTCAGTATTTTGTGCAAAAACTTTGATCATCATGGTGAGTGTCAAAGACAGATGAATGTCTGAGGCCAGCTGTCACTCCAATTACGGAGATCCAATTAGAGTAAACAACCACATTCCTCATCTAGAGGATCAACCTCCCTCTGTGACAGTTATTACTTAAGAGGCTGTAGAAGCTAAAAGACTGAAGTGAGACTTTCAGTGCCAAGGGACAGTGAACAAGGGAGCGGGAGAAACCAAGCCTGAAGCTGGCAAATGAGTAAGACCTGGAGTTGCTGCTGTAACTGCAAAAAACTCAGCAAGTCCATGAGTAGACTGAACTTCTTTATTCAGGTTAGCTCTGAATAGTACTTTTACTTATATTAAACATGAAAACCTAATATTGTCATTTTGGCTAAGACATTACAGAAAAAGCAAGATTAAGTAAATCAGTGTTATGGTCTGAATGTTTTTGTCCCTTCAAAATTCATATGTGGAAATTCTAATCCCCAAGGTGATAGTATTAGGAGGTGGGGCCTTTAGGGGATGATTAGATCACAAGGGTGGAGCACCCATGTGTAGGATTAGTGTCTTATAAAAGAGACCACAGAGAGATGCATAGTTCTGTCCTCCATGTGAGGACACAGGGGGAAGAATCCATCATGAGACGCTAGGCCTTCACCCAAAAAACTGAATCAGCTGCCATCTTGACCTTGGACTTCACAGTCTCCAGAACCATAAGAAATACATTTCTATTGTTCAAAAGCCATCCAGTTTACAGGATTTTGTTACAGCATCCAGGCTATGACACACAAACAATATGTACAAATACGTAATGTGTACACACATATATGCCATGTGACTAGTGAGAGTCATTACTGTCACGGAGCTCACTATGGCCTTCCCCCAAATCAGTCTTCATCAGGACAAAATCAGTCCTCCAAAATCTAGTTCTATTACAAGACACAATGTATCCAAAGCAGAAAGCGCTTATGTGTTTTAGTAGTTTGCACTAAAAAGAAAAACATTTTTTTAAGATATGAAATTGGGTAATTTTTTCAAATGAAACATGGTCATATTTTTACGAGAAAATAACTATATTACTAGTAGAAGTTTAAGCTATGGAGGCAAAAACTTCTTTAATCTACCTTCCTGATGTGTAATAATTTAAATGGTATAAATATCATTTGGCCTCAAAAAGTATATCCAGACAATTTGGATAGATGATGTCAGTGTATGACAAAAAGGTATAACCTGCCCATGTCATGACATTTTAGCCTTAGCAAAACATCACTCTTCCAAGTCCAATGACCTCTTAGAAATCACCAAGTTCACTGGAAGTCCCATAAGTTTTCTTGGTTATTAATTTAAAAAGGGAACACTTACATCATAGTAAAATCATGTATTTCTCATGCTCCAGAGTTGAAGGATGCTTCAAAACAGAAGAAAAACTGTGTTCACTCATTCATTTATTTATTCATCCAATGGAAAGAACTGAGCCTTACTACATGCCACATATTGTTCTACAAATTGAAAGTATAGTGGTAGTGTATGAAAATATGAAACCAAAATCTTTACCTTCTTGGACTTAACATGCTAGTAGTTACTATAATGATGGCTTGATTTTTGTTGAAAGAGTAGCAAAGGATAAAAGAGTAGCTAGGAATAAAAGAGCTCAGCCCAAAGGGGTATTATTTTTCCTGGGTCACTTAGCTTGGATTTGCAAAGTTGAGTTTTAAATGAATCTTATATATTCCGAAAAGTGGGAAACCCTAGCAGTTTCACATTCTTGATCCATAACTACCAATTTTAAAAATAAGGATGCATTAAGAAGCAAATAAAGATGCTAAGTTATTTTTGTATCCATTTGCAACAGTGCAATGGCACTCTTAAAAGACAAAACGATTGGGGTGGACGATTTCACAGTGCTCCTTGAAAGGTGTATGTCACACTCACTCTCTGATACATGCTGAAAAATATTCTGGAAGCACCTCTTGCCTTTATGCATTCCATTTATTTCCTCGAAAGGGTGAGAATGGCATGTCTGTGCATTCTGTTGGGGAGCAAATACCAGGAGCATATGCAGCAGTGGCTGCTTGTGCTCAGCTAGGCAGCCTGGTTGCAGTGTTGCTGGAGGGATGGCGGTGTTCCCAGCTGCCATCGCCCACACTGAGCTCTAATGGCCCTGTTTCCTGGCTTGGGTCCAGGCCCCTCCACAGCCCTGCATTACTGAAATTAGGTTGAGTGGATTTCCGAGTAAAACATTACCTCTTGGGACCTGCCCAGCTCTCCCCAGTCTTGTCAACATTGATTAAATAGAAGCTGCTATCATCCTGGGGCCATGCCCACAATACTCTACCAATCACCACAGAGATGGGTGTTTGCTTCCTTTCCCTTTTTATTTTCATCTTTCCTGAATTTTAAGCATCATCACCTCAAAAGCTTAGAGGAAAGCAATAAAAAACATTTGTTAGTTGACTCACATACGGTCCTTTTGTTACTTACATGGTCTTTCTCTTGAGCCACATACCAGATATCAGGCTGAAACCCAGATCATGGTCTTTGATGACCACTGGAATCCACATTTACTCTTTTCATCACTAATTTCATATTTTAAATCCCATTCAAAATACTGGGCCCATAGACATAATTTTGATGTTGAGATAATAGCCCCCAAAACCCTTGTGCCTCTACTCCTTGCTTTCTGAGCCTTTGGAAGAGAATAACCTTATCACTTCCATCACAAAACACTTAAGATTTTCAAAGAATAATAAAAAATAATTTTAACCCAGAAGAAAACTCAGAGGATGAATGAAGGGGTCCAAGTGATACCTGAAACACTATAAATATATTTTGACTTCTCCTGTCAAATGCTTAGGATAGGGATCAAGCTAAATTACATTGTAGCCTTGAGTCTCCCATCAACTAGGCATATGAACTTAGACAGGTTCATAATCCTTTCCTTGCTTCAGTTTTTTCATAAGAAAATTATATGGATATTAAAGCCTGCCCCAACTAATTGTGGGCTATTTGGAAGTTGTAGAAAGATATTTGAAAATACTTTGTATAATTCAAAGTGCAGGGTGCAGTGTATTGAGATTTTTAGTACAACCTCTGTGATTCAGTGTTCATTGGATTATAATCCAACCTATGGATTTGGGAAACCCACTCAACCTAATGTGAGCCATCACATTTAACATTTTCATGCCAGGAGGAAAAAAGCAATTACCCAAAGGAGAAAAATCTTATTTCCCAGATAAATGATTAAGAATTTCTTAATCATTCTTTACCTCCGAATATTTCTGTAAAATCTCTGACTCAGAAACTAAGGATATAATTGAGTATTAATTAAAGAAAGCTATTCTTACAGAAGCTAAGACAAAAATACAGAATTTCTATTCTACGGAACAAAGGTTAATGTTTTTATTTGAAAGAAGAAAACCACAACTTTAAAAGCCATCCAAACAAAAGCCAAAGAAGGTAGAGGTTGACAGATAGCCTTGAAAACTTCTTAAACATTATCTATACAGAGTTTCTACCAAATTGTCAAAAATCAGTGTTCTATCTTCTTCTCCCACTTGAGACTCACAGAAAGATCAATAATTACAAATTATGTGGCTTGCCTAGTAGCCATCAACAATTTTTTGAATAAGATAAAGTAAATATATAAAATTAAATTATGTTAACTTTATTTATGTATTTATTTCAATGCTGTGGGTTGAACCCAGGGACTCAAGTAAGCTATACAAGTGCTCTACCATGGAGCTACACCCCTAGCCTATTAATTTACCATGTTTCTTACATGTTAATTTACCATGTTTCTTATGATTTTCTTTATGATCATAATGAGTAAGTCAGCTTCTAGAAGTTAAAAATCAAAACAAAAATATGGAGGTATTGTCATTCCAGCATAACAGTCAAGTAGACTTATTCCCACATTCCTCTTCCTAGTTAATTTACATAACAGTCAAGTAGACTTATTCCCACATTCCTCTTCCTAGTTAATTTACATACCAAGCTGGCAGTTAGATCTGGTTTTATCAAAGTGTTACTTCTGTTAGTATATGAGAGGAAAGGAATAATGTGGAGTCAACAATGATAAACAATCATTGCACCGGTGACAGAAATTTTGAGAAATGTCACATCAAGGATAAAAAAGTAACATTGTGATATTGAGTATCAATAATAGTGGTGGTCAGAGACAATTGAGTTTAGGAATTTTTGTTTTCATCTTTCTATGGACTATCCATATATTTTTAAATAAAGCTCAAAATCCCATCTGACAGGACAGGAGCCTGTGCTCAAAATTTACCACAGACTTCTACAGATTTTAGTTTCAGGAGATCTGTTTTCTCAGTCTCTGCAAATTCTCATGAGCTTGCCAATAGTTGGTTGGAAATGGTCAGTCCCACATTTGGAATGTTGGCCTGTAGCATTTTGCCTTCCAATGATTTTGCAATCTCTTTTTGAAATGAGAGAGGGAATTTTAAACACATGCACACAAATGTATGCATACAGGCACATGTATGATCATGAGCACATTTTATAGGTTTATTTAAAAAAATCTTTCAGGTATGGTAGAAACACAGAATCCTATGGCTTAAAAAGAATTAAGAGATATTCTAAATATCCCCAAATTTTTTGTTTTGTTGTAGGTACTGGGGATTGAACTCAGGGCCTTGTATATACAAGGCAAACACTCTACCAACTGAGCTATATCCCCAGACCCCTATCCCCAAATTTTTTGATGAGGAAGTTGAGACTACCTAATAAGCAGAATCATAAAGTATTTCTTTTGTCCTGAGGGTGCCATAAAATAAATAGCTTAGTCATGAACCAAGAAAGTTTGAAAACCTCTGTTTAAAATTAATTTATAAATCAGTTGCTGAGATATGTCTTCATATATACTTCCACAATAAAGTAAAAATTGAGATTTGTTTAAAACTTCAATTTATTGTTAGTCCAGTTACAATAACTGTTTATCCAGTAGCATCTCTTTTTTTCATGTTATCATGGTAAAGAATTTAGTTAATATCTGTACATGAAAAATGCTTTATGATTTGATTTGCTACCATGTATTCTTTGACAAAGGATCTAGGATGAAATAATCAAATTAGATAGTCAATTTATGTTGTTGTTTTAGAAAACAAAGAATTTACCTACATTCAATTCTGGGGGTCAATGTAAATTCTATACACTTAAATATGTTTAACATCCAGAAAACAAGTTTACAACAAACACGTTAGCAATTTCAACTCTACATCTCTTTTTACTTCATGAGGTCCTAAGTGAGGTCCTACCTGGGAGAAAATCTTAGCTGTATCTCTGGCCTTATAAACTCAATTGTCTAACATGCCAGTAGGTAACATTAATATGAATATCTGACCATCAGTAAAATTGATGGTGAGGTCTATGAGGAAATGATAGTGCAGATTTTGCCTTTAAGAAATAACTTCAAGTCAGAGGCTCTGAATTATAGTGCTACTTCTTCTACTTGGCTAAATTTAAATTACCTTCATTCTAGACATTTTTAGTGAATTTGTAAAAAAATAAATATTACATCAGATTTTATAAATGGCCAAAAAAATCAATTCGCAATATTATCTCTTCCCTCATTTGCCATCCAAATAATCTCTGTATCTCTTCACCCTATCTCTACTTCTGGATGTCTCAGTTCTTGTGGTCAATGCTATTGGTGATCCTCTCAGATTTTTACCAGGCTGAGGCAACCATCCCCCAGCTGTAGGAGGTTTGCAACTCACATCTGCCTCCTTGGGTAGGAGAGATGAATTGAGAGCCACCTCAATGTTAGGTGTGAGAGATCATGTCCCTTCTAACTTACTTGCTTTTGAACAGAACAACCCGTATCATAGAATTCATGCTTCAGAGCTCTCCGTAGGATGAGGCAGGACTACCCACCCATCCCTTGAATGCTTCTCTTTACCTGGATTCTTCCTCTATACTATCCTCTTTGGTTACTCTCTTAAAGGGTTCCGCCAATGTACTATTTGCACAGAATTTTCACCTCAGGGCCTGATTCTAGAGATCTAGACTCAAAGATATCCTTTAAACCAAAATGAAGGCCTGCAGTTGAGAGGCAGACCAGTCAGCCCATCAGTAAATCTCTGAAGTTGAATCATTTGGATTTTTGCTTATCATCCCTCATGACCCAGTTCAAATGATGTTTCCAACAACATAAAAAAAGGCAAAATTAATCAATTATTTTCATACAGAAATTGTATTTCTTACATTATATGCTAATTTTTCTGTTTAGTCTTCTGTGACTATGAACTAATGTTACAAAAGGAGACACTAGAATTTAAACTCCAAAAAGGCAGAGATTTTTCAAATTTGTTCACTAACAAATTCCAAGTGCCCAAAACATGCCTGGGGTTGGGGATATGTGGAGGCATCTACATTACTACATTACCCCCAACTCCTAATATCATGCATATATATATATATATATATATATATATATATATATTACATATATATAAAATCTTGAAATTTTATTTATATGTCAAAAGCACTCTTGGGATGTATATATCCCAAGGAGAAAAATTGTAGACTGTGTTACTATGACTGAAGGAAATAGCAAAAGTTAGTCTGAGTTTCAAAATATTGAGTGAGAAAACTGAATCCTAAGATTATTCTGGTTCATGGTGATGGAAAGCATTCTCTCATAATTCTCCATTTCATTGCTAATTTTGATATAATAACTACTAATTTTATAACATATTATTTAGATAAAAAATAAAATTAAAATAGATAGCTACTCAAAGCATAACACTTTTTAGATCACACAGAGGATAGTGAGCGATTAAAGGGACTGATTCTAGAGTAAGACTTTGCATTTAATTCTGACACCATGGCTTTGAATAGGTACTAAATCTCTTACTACTCATTTTCCTTAGCTATAATTGGTAGTAATAGGAGTATCTATATTATAGGGTTGTTTTGTTTTTGTTTTTGGTGCCAGGGATTGAACCCAGGGGCATTTTACCACTGAGCCACATCCCCAGACCTTTTTATTTTTTTATTTTTAGACAGGGTCTCACTAAGTTGCTTAGGGCCTTGCTAAGTTGCTAAGGCTGGCTTTGAACTCAGCCTCCAGAGTACCTGGGATTTCAGGCATGCACCATCATGCCTGGCTTCATGGGGTCGTTATGAGAATTAAATTTGTTGATGTAAAGTCCTAAACAATGAATGTTCAAGTAACATGATTAAATAAATGGCCAAAAGTACTGATTCTTATTATTAGTGTCTTGAAGGGAACTAACAGTGATTTAATGTTTACTATGTGTCAAGCATTGTGCTAAGGAGTCTCACGTGTAAATATTCTATTTGATTTCCCTGTGTTTCTAATTTTTCATAAGTACTTACCTCATAAATTTGTAAATAATGAAGAAAAAAATGAACATTAAATGATGGGGAAAAAAACTCCAAAAACTAACATAATACCACTTCCCTGCTCACATGCATGCCTACTAAACTAAGGTTAAAGTTCTCCCTCTTCCCCAGTAGTTTGTGCTTATTCTAACTTAACCCACAGGGGGAAAAAAAAAGAGAGAGAGAAACTCTCCCAAATATCCTGATAAAAAGAGAAAAGAGTCTATGACTTACGAAGGTTTTGCTTATAGAGTGAAAAAAAAGAAAAAAGGAAAAAAACAAAAAAGCCCTTTGGAAAAGGCTAGAACATGAAGTCACTGGCCAAAATTTAAGGGTAGCAAAAAAGAAAAGTCAGCACTCCTGTGATACAAGAATCAAGGCTGCTAAAGAGTAATGTGAAAAAGGCAAAGGCTCTTCTGCTGTTACTGCCTCCACTTAAGGACAGAACAATCTTATTTCACACCCAAACAACAGCAGCCAGTTGATTTCAAAAGGAAATAACCTTATCCCTTGGCTTAGCTCCATTTGTAGAAAATTATGCTTACCATACCAAATGCAAGAGCCAAGTCACCGCCTACCTCCAGCTGTGTAGTAAATCTTGCATCCACTCAGTAAGCAAGTTATACAGGGAACGGCAATTCTCCAGGCTTAAGATATCATAACCAATTTTTAGAAAAATTCCTTTATTTGATCATAATCATAGAATTCTTCATTTGAAAAAGACTAAGACTTCTTGTTAATAGTCCCCTAAATTAAAAAAAAAAAAAAAAAAAAAAATACAGTGAGATTGTTCAGCTTCTTATAGGGAAGATTTTTTTTCATTTCCAGGAAGTCTTGTAGTCATCTGGAGATGGGAGATGTCAAGGGAGAAATCCCTGGGGAAGACAGCTCTGATGAGGTTTTTCTCTACTTACATATGATACTCATTTATGGGTCTTCTCATGAAGGGATCCCAAGAGACTATGAAGAATAGAGACAGGATTAGACAGGGAAATAGCTGTCCTCTTTAAAGATTTCTGGGAAAGATATGTCATACTTCTTTTGGAATCTTTTTTCAGACATGATTGAAGTTAACATCTGACTCTCTTACCTAACTTCCAAAAGAATGTTGTATAGATCTATAGCTCCATTTAGGGGGAAGTTAATAGTTTCTAAAATCTCAGATACACTTATTTTATCATTATTATTTAGTTTCATACTTAGGAGTAGAAAAATTAAACAGGCTAATCATGTTTTCTGGTTATTTTTCATTGAACCTACTCTCTTACTTTTCTTTCTCATAATTTTTCGTATTTATTGAAGTAGATTATTTAGGCATTGTGCCATTTCAGAGTCACCCTTGACCTATCTAGTGACCATTTATAAAAATGTTAATGTAGAAATTCCAATCTGTATGGCTTTGAGAACATTATAATTATGATAATTTCCTTTTACATATTCAGTTAATCATTTGTATTGTTTTAATATACATTGAGTTAATATGCCTTATTGCAAAGCTGATAATTCCAATATTTATCTTTAGGAGCAGAAGTAAATGTGTGTTTGTTAAATCCTACAATCTAATATTGGATTAAATCATTTTATTAGCTGATTTAAAGGTTAAAAATCAGAAAACAAAGCTAAACATAACTCTAACTCTACAAAACTGTATTTTTAGGCTACTTGAGAATATCTATTGTCTGGGTAACATTTAAATTTTTTAAATAAAAACTCTGCATTCATGAGTCATATTGTACTTGTGCCTTGCCATGCCTAGCCATGATGTGTTTGGGTAGAACTTGAGATTAGGCAGACAATTATTTATCTTTGTTGTTTAATTTTCCCTTATGGCTTTTCTACACAACACAAAGAAAACCAGAGACTTGGCAGTTGTCTTGCTAATTTTATCAATGCAAATGGCTAAACTATATAATTCAGGACAAAAATCCTCAATCTGTATACATTGTCACAGACTTGGCTTATAATTGTTCATAAAATTACATAAAATTGTTCCTGTAATTAGTGGAAGCTGAAAGAGCCCTTTTCTATTATCTCTGATCTCAGCCCTTCATTCCCTATGAGAAAAACTGAAGACAGAACATTCCTGTGACTTGCCCAAAGTCACACAGCAAATTGAAATTCAGCAATATTTCCATAAGACCAGATTGTCTTTCACAGTCTTTGGAGATGAATGGATTCCTCTGACTTTAACTTGGATCTCTCCCGAGCAGTCCTAAGTATACTGCATGACTCTACTCCCTCTTTCATTTCTGACCCTTCCTCCCTCCTTTCATTCTGGTTTTTCTTTGTGAAATACAAGGTAATTCAATACATTTTTTTCTTCAAGGGTTACCAAAAGTCATTGTAGTTACTCTGGAGGCTTGCAAAACCAGAGTTGAGGATTATTGCTTTATCAAATTTCACTATATTATGTTCAGATTGTGGGAGGTAATTTTTGTATTCTACACAAAATAGGAAAAAAAGGACCTCTAGAATTAGTAACTTAGCCTGAATAGTTATCACTGATTATGACAGGCTTCATAAATTGAATGACAAAAAAAATTACTGGATAATGAAAGTGCAGAAGGAGCTAAAATTACTACAAATCCTGTCATATTTAAGAATCGATAAAAAATCATTTCTATATCCTAAAGTAGAAGAAATAAAAGTATATTTATCATTCCCCCCTTATAACCTCCATATTACTGTGGTAACAGAAAGTTAAAAAACCAACTACAAAGATTTAACTCAGTTTTGAAGTTAATTTAACAAGTATTATTGTAACAAGAAAGCCCTATAAAAGGTGTGTGTATTACATGTTGGCACGTGGGTAAATAAATGCAATTCTCATCTCTTACTGAGACAATTCATTTTGTACTCATTGTGTGCTTTGGCTTCCTAGGGCCTATCAAATTATGGTGCTGCCTTTGAGTAAAAAAATGCTTTAAGAATCAATAGCACTCACTGGAACACAACCAGAACTATATTGGAAAAGTAATATTAGTATTTTGTACTGACTTTTCCTCTTTTTAGTCAAGATCTCCAAGTTCTTATTTATATTTAGTGACAAAGAATGTTATAGCTTTGGCTATTTGGGGATACTGGAACAATAAGCAGTGAAAGAATAAAGATTCATGGTGAGTCTGAGTCTGTATCTTATCTGGGCTAGAACTACAGATTTATAAGTACCTATCCATTATACAAAACTGCCATTTGCAAAAGCATCCCTGTCTTTTGTTCTTTACCCAATGTTTTTTTCCTTCAATAAAGCCATTTTCCAAGACATACCTTATGCCTAAGATTGACCTCTTACTATTTTCCTTTTTTCAAAACCCCATTTATTTCAAAATAATCCTAATATATACAGAAACCCTAGAGTAAAAAAGAAGTCTTGGAGATCTCCAGTAACCAACTATTCAAACACAGGAATTCCCCCACAACACCCCCATGGATGGACAGTGGCCACTGCAACAGGCCATTGCAGCTCTAACTGTAAGTTATCCTGGATATCCTTGTGAAATTTACCTTCCTGCAAAACCTTACGGAGTTCTGCTTCTGCAACAACAGAACAAACATATCAGTGTATCCTCTCTTGCCCAAGATTGCCTTTCAAAACTCCAAAGGTAGCCTCTTTCCTCATGGAGTTTATAGACTCATTCTTTTTCTCTTCCATCAACAAGCTTCATGAAAGAATAAACTATTAGTTTTGCCATCTTTACCTCGCCTTCCTTATTTCTCTGTGAGATGACTTTTAACATATAATTTTTTGCACGGTGCTTTCCAAAACAAAATTATATTCCAAACCCTCATTTATGGATCTTTCTTTGACCACTCTTTGTTTTGGGTATTGACCTTTGCCTGAGTTCTATTCTCCAGAAAACAGCAACAGTTAAGGAATTCACCCAATCTTCTGCTTTTTGAAATCCCCCACCCTTTGGTACTCCAAGAATTGGCTTACAGTGGAGAACATCTTCTCCATAGAATTTTTTACCTACCCTTTCTCAGGATTCCCAAAAGACTCAGGGATGACACCCTTTTTTTACTTGTAATAAGGTGAAACATTGACCTGTCCTTTTTGCCTAAACTTATAAAACCAGGCACAGATTCTCAAAATTCTCATTCTTTGTCTCTTGAATATCCAGCTGAAATTAGAATTATTTGTCCTTTTGAAATGATCTAGACACAAAAATAATCCTGCTCAGTTGATGGGGTTTCCCTGCATTGTAAAACTGTACTAGTCATAAAAGCACCCCACCTGTAATTTGTCTCTTTCTCCCTATAAAAGTGTAACAGTAAACCACCCTGCCCAGACACTATGATATTAGGATCTAGAGTTCCTCTTGCAATAGCTTGAACAAAATCATTTTAATTATTGACATACTTTGACTTTGACATTTCTGAAAATATTATTCTTTCTTGATTTCAGTGAAGACTGTTTTCTGGGTTTATTTCTGCTGTTTCCTGGAATTTGTTTACTTATTTATTTAGCCATTCTGGAGCTAGTTTTTCTATCCTTGTCTCCTAACACAACCACAATCCAAAATTCAATTCTACATTTCAATTCTTTGTAGACTTTTTATCAAAAAAATTCATAATCTGTAATGACTCCAGTCCTAAATTCTACCCAGATAGCCAGTTAATTTATCACTTTCATATTATTAATCCTTAGACACCACTATAAGCATAATACTTTTTTGTCCCAAAACTTTAATGATTCCTTCTGTCAGATTCATCAAATTTCAGATTCTATTGTCAAATATTTCTCTATATCCTTGACTCCACCCCTAACTTAAATCCTATATTTTAATCAATACTGAATATCACCTGATCATGATCACTATAAATATAACTAGATTGACCTTATCATTCTTCCAGTAATTCAAGTTTAAATTCCCTCTCTCCATATGCACCTGTATCTGTTGATTCTTCCTTCTCTGACTGAGGACATAAAATGGGAAACACATAAGAAATGTACTGATAAAGTCAATGAAAAATATACCAGATTCAAAGGGAATAGAGATTTGCTATAAAAATACTGTTTGCCATGGAACCAACAGTAAGCAATGGGAAGAGGTGGCAGTGGCTGGGGGTTGTACAATATCAGAAGTATATGGTTAAGGTCAATAGCCCAGCAGGAGGCAAAGAGCAGAGGTAGTCAATAAGCAAAAACCACTGTGGGGGTGCAGATGACAGCAACTGGGAAGAGGCCAATGCAGACAGACTATGGACATCTAGGGAAACCTGCCAACAAGCAAAAGGATTCCTAATCACATATCTAAGAACAATGTTTCTGTCTCTAATAGGATGGGTGAGAATAAGACAGACCTTCATCTCAGAGAAATAAGAGTCTAAAAAAAAGATGAGTGAAATAGGGGTTTAGGTAATGCAAACTAAAGAGTCTAATTTGTGAATCTTTTCTCAATTAAGAGACCAATTATTAGTGGGCACAAGTCGACGTGATCCTAAGACAACTTAGTGAGGGTCTTTAAATTGACCTAGCCTAGGAATGAAGATGATAATGATTCCAAAGCCAGGAATAGAACTAAACCTGAAAGAGAGATAATAAGTGACCTCATCAGTGGAACCTAGAAGGCTGTATGACCTTATTACACCAACTTGGCACTGCAGGATGTGGGGAGACACCAGTAATTGACCAACACAGCCATTTCTTAACATTTCTTTCTGCTCCCAAGGTAGTCTTCTTCAAAACTTCTCTGTTATGAACAGTGGTAGCTAAAATAGTTCGCTAATGTTGATGGATGATAAGAGAAAAGGGACATTGCTACCCAAACAAATTCTCTGACACCATTGAGTCAGAAACAGGGATATACTTTTTCTTATAATTTAAATGAAAGTAAAATTTTGTCATGCTAGCACTACAGTTTTGCCTGGACATGTTTAAAGTCTGCTGTCTGATTCATATGTCAATGAATTATCAATGCTGACCTGAGTCATAAAAGAGTAATAAGGAAGTTTTCCAAATCATCCAGTGCCCCAAGTTATCATGTCTAATTACTGAGATCAAAGATGGATAAATAATCAACACAGAAAAAATAAGTTGAGTTAATTTTGTTTTCTAACTTAGGTTTTATGATATCTTAGAAGGTAAATCAGTAAATTTGGGGATGTATGATACTAAATTTTGGGGTATAGATAACAGAACATACTCAGATGTGGGAGACAGTGAGGAAAAGATTTTTTTTACTGAAGTTAACTTCAGTATACACAATATAGAAAGAAATTCTATGGAGTATCAACACCTTCCAGTCAAAGACCACCAGGAGCACATATGTAGTAGAACACAGTTGGGTTTATTGATATTTCTGTAACCAGGAAGAACATACACTGTGGAGAACCACAAGACTTCTCAGAAGGGATTAGAAAGGACATACTTGGGGATGTTTTAGGTGGTTTGGAGATGAATTCAAGGAAGCACAATATGGTACATTGGAATACTCTCATGAAATGGACTTTTATGATTAGTCATTCCATTAAATATTGTTTAGAAAGAAGAAAGCATAAAGTAAGCATTTTTATTCCTATTAGCCAGGCAAAGGAAATATTTGGCCAATTTGTGGTTTGGATAATGTTCATATTTAGTCTGTGCTCAGATATGATCTTGGTGGTTGTGTTTTGTTGTGATGTGTCACACAAAGCACACTTGTCTGATGTTGGTGTTCCATAAAAGTGTTTATGTCCACAGGAGAACATCAAGGCAGACTTGTGAGCACCAGGCCAGGTCTGGATGTCAGGTGGCTTTTCTCTCTCAGGAGAAATAAAGGAGCTTTAAACTTGACTTTCCCAGATCTGAGGTTTCACGAAAGGCCCTTTCTTGTGTTTGACTGTATACCATTTCATAGTTTTCCATCTAGTAATACTGAAGACATGAAATTCCCCTGAGCAACATAGAAACGGAAATTACATTGATTGCCTGGAGACAGTGAAAAATGTCTACCTGAACTCAGTGCCATCAGCTGAAGTCCTATCCTGAAAAAATGCTTTTACTGGCTCTTTAAGATGCCTAAGACTCCCAATAGACTAGTGGCACTGTTTTCTAATTTAAAATATTTTAATTTAATAAAATCCTTCATGAGGAAGAAATAACAAGCCAGATCAGCGTCTGTCACCTCAGTTGTCTTCTCATTGCACTGATCTGACAAGACAGTAAATTTGGGTTTTTCATCCTCTCTCTCTTCCCCTCCTTTCTTTAATGGCCTGTCAAAAGGAAACCCCATTCAGTGTTGGCATTAATGCCTGCTGTAAATAAAAAGGATATGGAAGGAAAGAGGAGGAGGGAAGAGAGCAGGGTGTGTGATGGAAGCTAGATTTGCAGCTCAATTGCAAGGCATCTCTCAGAGTGTCTAGACACCAGCTGCCTGGTTACCATGGAAACCCACTAACTTTGGCTGATGGGCTGAGTGGTAACGACTCTCAGGAGATCTGGGTGGGAGCATAGTGGTGGCAGAAGAGGAAGAGGTTGGGAGTGGTGGCACAGAGGATATCAGAGTAATGTGGGAGACAATAAGAGAAAACAAAATTGTCTATGTGAAAGGGTGGCATTAACCCTGTTACTATTCTGCTCATGCACATTCTACACGTGGTGACAAGGTACAAATTTGCCACACCCAGCAGGTGTCAGGACACAGGTTGCTAAAGATGAATAGCTGAGCTGGAACAATTACATTCCCATCAACCTCCTGCCAGTGCCAAAAAGTACTTCACAGTAAGCAAAAGCATCCCACAGTAAACAGACACAATCAGCAATTGTCCACCCAAGTCTCAGGAGAAGGAAATTCTAGTCTCCAAGAATGGCTGACACTTTTATAAGCACTCAGCAATGAAGATTCATCACAGCTCTTTCCTCTCTTCTTGTTCCTCCCATTTTCCCATGCCATCTGTAAGGGCTGGCTAGTTATTTGAAGAAGGAGGATGGTAGTGGAGACATTGAAGGGAAGACTAAGCAATGAAGGGTTATGGGTGGAGGGTCAAATCATTAGGTATACAAATATATATTGTTGTCTTATTCAAATGCAGACCCTTGTTGTTAAGAGTCGTCCCATCCATAGATTTCAAACCCTTACAGTGGCTTGCTGGTGTCCTGGTCCTCTACCACAACACCTTCCTTTTGGTGGGGATTTTCAGGTGACACAGGTACACCCACCTGCTTGCCTTCTTCCTCAGTTTTCTGCCCATACCCTCCTCTGCCCACATCTTTCCATTCCACTTCCTAAGGCCTACCACATATAAACACACCCCACACAGATCTCCAGGCCACTTGGAAATAAAGAGCAGGACTTCCTCACCAGTTTGGTTACAGTTATACAGACTAGGTTTATTGTTTGTCTCACAATCATGGTGAGAATCCAAGAGAAGATCCCCCAGGTTTACTGGAGTTATCTGGGTCACAAAACTGGTCTAAATGGGTCAAGCAAATAGCATGAGACTTAATCCCTAGCCTCTGATTGATCATGACCAACAGAGCCTGAATTTATCTACTTATTGCTTTTACATGTACTAACGTGCTAACATGTTATTTATACCTATATAAATAGCTCCCATATGAAAAAAAATGCCCCAATCACATTGAGTTATAATCAAAATGTGAGCAATTTCAACATACTAAAAAAGAACTACTGAGAGATAAATGCTGAATTAACTGTAATTTAGAGTGCACAGAAAACTTTTAAACACCAGAGACTCTTTATTAGACATTAAAGCTTTGACTGGGTGATTCAACAGGAGAGAAAGGCAGCTAATTTGCAAGCAGAGGTGTGTTTCACTATCTATTGACAACCAGGGCAGAATTACCAATGGTTTGGATTGAGAGACGAAACAATTTCCTCCTTATGGCTTGTCCTCCATGCAGGTGTGATTGCTAAGCAGAAAGGTTAGTGAAGCACAGATCGGATACCCTAGTGCCACAGACAAAAGTCCAGTTGTTGTCACTGTGCACTGCCCACTTCTTCCCATCATTAGGAGGGATGATGTTACATGTGAGAACTATGTGGGTCAACAGAGAACTTGTAGGGACAAAGGGAGATTTGCCCAGGTGGCAGTGAGGAAGTGTCTTCAGTGGTGGCATAAAACAAATTGGAACAAATTTTTAAAAATTTAAAAAAAGAGAATAGATGATAGGAAATAATTATAAAGTATTAAGTTTGATATATTATCTTTGCTTTAATAAAATTTCTTTATTTAATTAAAAAAATAATAAGCCAAATGAAGGTGAGTGATTCAGGGTCACCTTTGCCACCTCTGCCACATCAGAATTGACTACTTTGTTTCTATCTGGTCATGACCAACAGAGTTGCCTGTCATATTTATCAGTTAGGTAACTTCTTTGCTTATTGAATGAACAAAGGTCTACTGAGTGTGCACTATCTGTTTGGGTTCCTGGGGATCCAGCAGTGTACCAGACAAAAATAAAGCCCCAAATGCCTGATGCCTCATGGAGCTTATAATATATGATAGATAGATAGATAGATAGATAGATAGATAGATAGATAGATAGATAGATAATAGAAAGAATAATAGATAATAGACAGATAATAGAAAGAATGAATGGTATGTTAGTGGTAAGAGCTATGAAAAAAGTTGGGAGGGAAGAAGAATAAGATTGCTGGGATGGTGGTGGGTTGATAATATCAAACAAGGAAAGTTTCTGTGAGAAACTGAAATCTGAATAGAAAGCTGAAAAGGCTAGAGTGAACTATGCAAGCACATGGAAGAGGGAGGTTTTGAAGCAGAGGGAAGAGAAAGTGCAAATGCCCTAGATGTGAGCACAGGGTGGGTGAGGGAGGAGCTGGGAAACCAGCACAGCTGGAATGAGGGAAAGCAAATGTCAGTGAAATCTGAGTGGTGACCTAGTGGAATGAGAATCATGACATTTTAAGGACTTGGCTTTTATTGAAGTCTTATGGGTGCTAGCTAAAGCGAGATGTGCTGAGATTCTAGAGACAGTCTGAAGGCAAATAAGATTTGCTTGTAGATTAAATGTTATTGAAGGAAAAATGAGTCAGGTATAATTCTAAGCCTTATTGACTAAGCAAAAGGAAAAGGCAGATTCGACCTTTTCTAAGATGAGGCAGACTGGTGCAGGAGCAGGGTCAGAGAAAAAAATAGAGTCTGGTTTTCAAAATGGTTAGTTTGAAATGTCTAACACACATACAAGCTGACATGTAGAAACAGTTCTCTGGAGTCAGGGCGAGTTGTGGGTTACAGATAGAACCCTGGGTTTATCACGCTTGATACTTAAAGCCATAAACTGGGTATGGTCATCAAAGTCATAAACATATACAGAAAGAGAACAGAAGATCCAAGAATGATATTATGGGGGAACTCAAACATTTAGAAAGCAGGAAGGTAAGAAAGAAGGATGAAGGAAAGTGAAGAGACTGGACGGTGCCCTAGGGAAAAAAATCAAGAATAAGTAATGTACCAGAAGAGTAGTGATGAAAGTGTTTCAAAGAGAACAAAGTGATCAACTATCTAATGCTGGACAGAGAAGAGGAGGCTGTAGGATTGTCCACTGGATTTTAGCAATCTCATTTGTGACTTTGGCAAAAGTTCTTTCAGTTGAAGGTGGGAGCATAGATGGGCTTCTTGTGGGTTCAAGAGAGAAGAGGAAGAAGCAAGCTGGAGACAGTGAGTATGGACAACACTACTGGAGAACACAGACCCTAGTGCAGACTTGGAAACTAGACTACCTGAGTTTGAACCTGGAACCCGCCACTTGCCACATGATACCTTAGGCATGTTAGGTGACCTCTCTGAACCTTCTTCATCTGTAAATTGCAGGTATCGTACTTACCTCATAGTGTTATGGTAAAGTCTGACACAGGTAAACTGCTGAAATGATATGCTCAGTATTAACTAAAACTGTCCTTATTGTCACTTCTCTTAATTCTTAAAAAGATGGGGTTCTTGCAAACACGTTCTATTATCAATTCTGGAGTCTAATATCATAAAAACTGATGCTTGAGCAACTATGATGAAAATTCTCCCAATGCAGATCTACTCTCACAGTGCTTTATGACAGACTTGGATTGAACCACCTCAAAGGGATGTCATGTTCCATTCTCCACACAGTATAAGGTTCAGGTTTTAAAAAGCATAGTCTAATGATATTCAGAGGACTAATGAAGACTGTTGGAGGAGCAGTGAATTTGAGATTTCCCCAGCACTAATATTCTTTACTTCTGAAAGATCTCAAAGACTTCTTTTCTGATCACATTGAACCTCAGTGGCACTTTACATAGAAAGTACTTTGAAATGCATAATACTCAAAATGGTAAGGCAGATATTTCCTTGTTATAAAAACAGTGCATCTGGCATTCTGTCAAAAAGAAGTCTTTATTAACTAACACTTCTGCTTTACAATAAAAATTGACATTTGTATAATGGTCCTGAAACATTTTATGACTGTGATTGCTATATTTCTAATTTTGAGTATGGTTTGTACTATTCCAAACCTTTCTCCATTGGAAATTCAATAATGACATAGATGGCAATTATTAATCAAAACGTTCTATTAAGCAGGATAGTCCATTTTCCCGATCACGTTGGGTCACATAGGATTTACTGTAAATATGGTTTTCTTTTCTATTTCAAGGACACTCGCGTTAAACAACAAAGGGAGAATAAAAATAATTATATAGAGGAAGCAAACATGAGTGCCTATTGTGTTCATTCTTGCTAGCCATGTGGCCCACAATATGTCATTTAAGTTCTCTGGCTCCTGTTTCCTCATCTGTAAAAACAGATTCATGATACCCTTCAACCTAGAATCATTGTGAGCATCCAACAAGAAACTCATGTAGAGTATTTAGCACAAATGTAGCAAAAATAAAAGCTGTCTGCAATTTTATCCTCATCAGTATAATTATTGCTATTGTAATTACTCTATGGGAGGACCTAATAAGCGAACGCCAGATCAAAGACTGAGTAATTCGAAGCTATCAAATATGTATTAGGTTGACTTCACATTTTAATTAAAGCTTCAGTTAATATTAGAAATATAGAGTCACCATTGTTTTGTGAGGAAGGTTCAATTAATTATAGGAGCTCAATAAACATTCAGGATATCTGATATTCACATGGATTTATTCCAAATGGATGGCTTTTGGGGTGGGACTGGAAAAACAATCTCTACTTGGATTTCTGGGCTGCCTACAACAGCCGCAGCAGCCACTTGGGCTTTAGGAAACATTCTCAGCGTCCTGAATGACTTCACCCCCCTGAAGTGACAGGGGACAAATGGCTGCTGTCTCCCCTCGCAGCTCTGCTTCCCATAGCCTCCACCCTCCCACCAGCCCGCCAGGCACGTGCCAACAATGAGCTCCCTGCCTCACTGGGATCCTCAGCTCCATTAATAAGCCCTGGAAGGCTGATAATTGGGGATTTGTGGAGCCTGCAGCCTTTCAATAAGCCAGGTTGTTATGGAAACCAGAAGCAGACCTCCATGTCCATATTATTGATCCTTAGAAAAAATAAAATAAAAGTGGAGAATTAAGGAGGGCCATTTCAATCCAGTCTCTTCCACCCAACTCCAGCTCCCATGATTTTTATTTTAGAAGTTTACCACCAATTAATACACCTGAGAATTCATAACTCTTCTTCTTTGGTTTCTTAGCATTCTCCCACCTCTTTCTTAATTACAAATGAATGTTTTTTCACCTCTAGCAGAAAAATCAGCTGAGCAGGGAACTAAAGGAACACCAGAGCAGACACTCTAAATCTAATTTAACACCATGGCATTAATTCTGATTGAGCCAAGAAAATCAGCAAGGAATATCAATGTGCTTTCCTCACCATTAAAAAAAAAAAAAAATGATAATTGAACAGAATTAAGAAATGACCTCAGAGTCTCCCCCAGGTCTCTTAAGACAATTGTGCAGTAGCACGATGGCCACCCCGTACCACCAGTCATGGTAGTGTGTTCAGTGAAGGGGAGCCCAGCTCTCAAACTGTCAGAGCAAAGAGGGGCTCTTTTCTGGATTACTTTTAAAAATTAGCTGACAGGCTCCTTACCATAAAAATCCAATTATTCCTTTTAGTTAATGAATTCAGGCATGATGCCAGAGCATACCTGACTGAGAGGCCAATAAATAGTACTAAATGAATCCTGCCTGGAGGCTGCTGTGGGCCTAGAGTCAGTGACTCTGCATTGAAAAGACCAGGGTACCATTATTTCCTGCTGAACTTCCTACCTCATCCCAGCAGAGGGCACCAGCGTAGTTCCATTCCCAGTTGAGAAGCCTGGGTAGAAAACAGACATCAGGAATCTCTCCAGGAAGGACTCCAAACGAATATATGTGATAGAGTAGGAACAATCTAGTGTGACTGGTGCTTTTTTATTTTATTTTAGTTGCAGATGGACACAATATCTTTATTTTATTTATTTTTATATGGTGCTGAGGATCAAACCCAGTGTCTCACACATGCTAAGCAAATGTTCTACCTCTGAGCTAGGACTCTGTTAATTCTTACTTTTTAATCTGGAAATTTATTAGAAAATAAGTCCAGAAATACTATTTATTAAATTCAGTTGAATAAATAAAGTACAATTATTATTAATCTGAACTGAATTAAGTGTGGATAGTCATTTGTAGAGACATCAAAATCATTTTAGGAGCAAATATAATAACTTCAATCACCTCCTCTTTGAAGGCTCTAATTACATCTAGGTGCAACGTATCACACCCCCCATCACTGACACCAGCTACTGGTGCTGTCCACTCACCAGTGTTCCATAATGATGTCCACTTCTTTCCTTCAGACCCCACCCACTATCCTGGCCTCTGAATTACTTCTCTGCGATTACAGGCTGCAACTTACAAGCAGGCACAAACTTACATTGATCTTGACTGGCCTTGGGTTCTTTCTCTTTCTGTCTTGAGACTTACTTTTTTTCTCCAGCCAGACTGTAACTTCCATGACAAAAGATATTCACCTTTATATATCAAATCTTGCTTAATGCCTAGTGCACAATGGAAATGACACACATCAATTAAAGCAAATTATTTCAATGGCAGTCAAATACAGTCTTTGGAACATCTGGATTTATCTCCTCTACTCTGAAATTAACTCAATGTGTGACCATGGAAAGACCATGCAACCTGAATCCTGGAACATGCTTCATCTTTCATATAAACACATGCATATATAAACTCTCCTGGAGATTGTTCAAATATAGTTGATTTAACCTTCATAAGTAATGGTCCCAGCTGAGTGTCTGATGAAAGACAGGGACATTCTCCTAAGAAATTTCTCTCTATGCACACACAGTATAAGATGTTGCAAATTATTTCAAGAGATGAAATAATCTTTCTGAAACCCTTCAATTTCCAGACTTAAACAATTCTAACTTTCCTTTCAATTGTAAAATTGTAAGATTAAAATCCAGGATACGACAGTTTATGCCAGTATTTACCTAGAAAGAGTATATTAGCTGTATCCTCTAAAGGTTCCCAACATTTTTTATCTAATCCTTGGACTGCAGTTTCTGAGGGACCAATTACATGAAACCTAAATTAATCTTAACATCACTACCTTGTGGCCTTGGCTAACTTCCAGGTTCAATCATTACTGATAATGTAAGGAGTAGGTAATGTTGCTGAGCTACAAAGTAGGCCAAATAGAATCATCTCTGACTCCCAGAAGAGACTGCAAATCATTGTGTCTCTCTTGCTGGCCATAAATCAAGTCATATTTGCACATTAATTTCTGTTATGAAATCAGAGGTATGATACCAAGGAGGGAAAAAAAAAATGTTTTCCAATAGCTTCAGTTGAAAGGAAGAGAAATAATTGTGATTTTCATCAGGCACTTACTATGTGCTCAATAAAATACCATAGTAGGTACATTACATGTGATCAATTTAATACCAACAAGCATTAGGTTCAGCAATGAGGGTATCATATCACTTCTGGATGACAAAACTGATGTTTGAGCTAGTGGCATAGAGCTGGTTAGGGACAGTGCCTTTGTTTCACACACATAGTTTTAATTCTAACACCTGTGACCTTTCTCGTATATTGCTGCCAAAGAAGAGATTTGGCTAAACCCAGGGATGCTATAATTCTGTCTGTTATTATAGTATCCATTGAGTTACAGTTTTTTCTCATAGTACTTTATACTATTTGAAATACTTTACTTAAGATCTCTATTTACTGGATGATAAAAGCTTTTCCACTATTTTGTCTATAGGAAGAAGAGAGACAACCCTTGATTTTACCAACTCCATTGAATGATCTGACCAAATGATCCCCATATGGAAAGAGGAAATAGTAGTATGAGGAGTAATTATTTTAGATTATCAGAACAAACATTTAGTCATCATTGACTAAATGATGTTAGTCAAGGGTCTACTCTGTACCCAGTTCTTTAGATGCATTACACCATTACATCCTAACAACTGTCTAAGGCAAACATCCTTATTTTCATCTTATAGATAAAAAGACTAGGGTTTGAACAAATTATTTGAGCCTGCAGTGAGAAACTTAGAATTGAACCTGGGATTGTGAAATTCCAAGACTATTTCTCCATGAGGTACTCTAAGTGGAAAAATATTTCTAAAATATTCCTTGGAATTTACAACATATTAGTATAAAAATCGGCCTATAACTGTGGGAATAATAAAGCTCAACTCCTCTTTTGCTGCCTGGAAGCAAGCAGAGGCAGTGGTTCTTGGATTGTGAGGCGGGGCTGGCTGGGCCCTGATGCTGCAGAGAGTTCAAACAATAGTGTGTGTGTGTGTGTGTGTGTGTGTGTGTGTGTGTGTGTGTGTGTGTGTGTGTGTGGGAGGGGGTCTCTCCTTGGGGATCTGGGCCCCATCTGCCACTTAGATCTGCTCAAAGACAGAAAATCCATTTGCCAGGAGCCCTTCAGGGCCTGCTGTTTGGGGAAGCCAAGAACAGAGAGTGCTAGTGATGGAAGATATCTTAAAATCTATCAGCTGTTACCAGCGAGGAAGGTAAATTTGCCATGCCCATGGCCAGAGAGCTGCTTGCAGCAGAGCTTCAGGGGAATCTGTGTGCATCTTGTACAGCTGCTGGGTTATCTTTTCCTGCTTTTTCTGCCCCTCTGGTCCTGCTTCTCCCATGCCTCAAACTTCTTCCCTATCACCTCCACTTTCTCTTTTCTAGCCTTCTTTCTCCATTTGCTCCTTTCTTATTCTTTTTACTTTTGATACTTCCATTTCTGGTCCCTTCCATTTTTCTTCTCTCTGTTCTTCCTCCTGTGTTGTATTCCATTCTTCTTTCCTTCTACTTTCCCTTTCTAATTCATTAAGTGAAGAGTCCCCATCCACATCCTGCCTGCTTCTTCCTAGGGACTCGCACTTGTTTATTCTGACCAATTTTCCTTCAGAGTCAAATACCCTCCTTTAGTGTGTCCGGGTGCCTGGGAAATAACCAGAAATAGGTCATGGAAAGGAAGTCGCTGATTTATAACATTTAAAAGAAATGAGCTGTAAGCAATAAAAATGGACGCTTGCCTGAAAAATTCTCAGCTTTTTTTTTTTAAAGTTGGGTTTCAAATTTGAAAAATGAAATTGTTCTTTCCCTTCAAAGCTATTTATGAGAGAAATCTCTCCATTGGAGAAATTGATATTAGTAGTCAATCAGGGGATGTTCATTGAGGCTCTTCTATGTGCTGGGCTCTATTCTGAGCACTGTGCTAAAAGATGCCAAGTTCCTACCTTTAAGGAACAGAAAGTCTATGACAGACAATAGACACACCACAGAGATAAACACAGTCATTCTAGACTTTGAAAATGCTATAGAGAAAATAAATTGGTTAGTATGGTAGGCATGACTGCTGTGACCAAAAGGTCAGAAAAGTCATCTCAGATCAGGTGAATTCAAATGGAACCCTACATTCCAAGAGGCATTCATGAGAAGAGTAAGGGAGGAAGCAAGTGCAAAGATCCTGGGATAGGAATGAGCTGAGTGCTTTAGAGACATTAAGGAAGCTTAGTAAGGCCAGTGAGGAGTGAAGATGGGCAGAGTACAAGGTTCTAAAATCAGATATAAGCAGAAGTCAGATCACAAGATGCCTCATCAGCTAGGGTAAAAATTTAGATCTTATTCAGTTCAGAGGTAAATATTATAAGGTTTTATGTAGGATATTCATATGGACAGGTACAAATTTGTGGCTTTGGATGAGTGGTCTTCAGAGAAGTCTACTATAAATCAGAAGGTAAAACCCTTCAAACCTTCAATCTAAAATTATTGAATCTACTCCTTTTGCCTATTTGGGTTGGGTCACATAATGATGTGCATCACTGAAGGGATATTTAGGATGTCAATACTTCGAGTTAAACAGGAAATGGTCCCTTGTCCATGAGTCTTTCCCTTTGGGGCAGCTTTTCAGACAGACACAAACACCTAGAGTCTTATTTTTTTGTGGATATTTCAAAATTATACAGATAGGATTCCTTAAATAGTATACTATGAGAAAGGACAGCTTGTTTATGTAATTTTATTGTGAACTAGAATAGAACTAAAAAATATTCTGGTATCATTAATCTGTTTTTCTTTTTCTTAAAGATCCAGAAGCCCTGGATATAGTAGTTTTACTTAGTCTTGGTTAGTAATCCAGGGTGAATCACCTAAATCCCATTTGCTTATGATTTACACTGTAAACAAATTCTAAGACTCTGAACAATTCCTATACTGTATCTGGAAAGATCCTTTGTTTGGAAAATAAGTAATTCAAACTAAGGACAGAGAAAGTGGCTACATGTGAAGAGGAGTTCTGAATTACTTAGTTGAATTGAGTCATTTCAAAATTCAAGAACTTTTTTCAAGATTTGGCCTTGAGTTTAGAGCAGTTAATTTTTAACTAGTACTTGTTAATATTTTAAAAGTTTAATCAAGATCCAGAAATATTTTAGTGGGGGTATAGAGGATTGTGAGATGGTGGAGGACCCAGATCCCTGCCAACCTGGCCTCTGTAGAACAGCCCAGTTCCCAAAATCCTCTCTAACTGCTACTCAAGGGCTCTGGCAACACAATCCGAAACTCACTGATTTATGGCTTTAAAATAAGATTTTATCCTTGTGTGCTTGATTTGTAAAATATTTATAAAATAAATTTTGCATGGTTTCCATGCTATTAGAACAAAAATAAAATAAAACATTTTTTTTTTTTTTATCACTTAATACATTTAGAGGTGATTCAGACCAATCCTATCTGTGATTGAACTATAAGATCATAATACAGGTCAGTTTTCTGTTGGCCTAAATAATGCACACAATCTTTATAATACTCATTGTGAAGAGCAGTTTACATGAAATAAGATTGACATTAAACGTCTTTCTGGCCATATAGACAGAGAGCAGCAGAGAAATTTCTTAAATTTGAGTTTTCAAAATATAACTTAGAGCTCAGAGATGATTCATTTAGAGGGAATGGGCAGAAGGAAAGGAAAAGGGATTTTGGACATCTCTAGCCAACTCTATTACCCCCTTTCATCTTCAACCATAATATCATAGTATCTCTGCTTTAGGGATGGAGATAGATAAATAGATAGATTAGAAAGATGATAGATAGATAGATAGATAGATAGATAGATAGATAGATAGATAGATAGATTGATTGATTATTAACTCAATCTAATGGTGCCAGACTAACAATTTGGAAGCCTTCTGCCTTCAGTAATTGCTCACTAATCTTATCCCACCCCATGAATATTTTTTTTTCTTTCTTTTTTCTTTTTTTTTTTTTTTCCGTAGCCAGGGCACTCAACCACTGAGCCGCATCCCCAACCCTATTTTGTATATTCTTTAGAGACAGAGTCTCACCGAGTTGCTTAGCACCTCACTTTTGCTAAGACTGGCTTTGAACTCTTGATCCTCCTGTCTCAGCCTCCTGAGTTGCTGAGATTACAGGCATGCACCACTGCTCCCAGCCCCTGTGAATATTTCACAATGTTCCTCCTACCATTAAAATCAGTATGAGGAAAGAAAAGAGGTAATTCTTCATCTGCATTAGAGATTAGAAAAGACAGCAATGGATGTAATTCAAACTGAACCCTGAATTCATTAACGAAAAAATTAAAGAAAGTTTCAATCCAATTCAAAAGATGCAATTTAGATCACAGTTTTGAGGACAATGTATCCAGGCTTCAGGAGCAATTATTTTTCTTATGGAATACCAGGTACAATTCTAAATTTTACCATTTCCTTTAATCATTTTAACAAGTAAACAATGCTCAACAGAAATGACCACAAATGTTAAAGCTGGTTCTCAGGGTATCACACAACTATGTACATAATTATGTAGTTTATAAATGGATATTTATGTACTTCTATACCAAAACATTATTTGGGAGTTGATGATTACTGTTTTAGTATTTTATGAGTTATTAAATATGAAATTAATGAAATCATTAAAATGTATTGATTTGAGATATACCAGAGCTGGTTTACATTGGCTTCTAAGGAAAAATTGCTAACATCACATTCAAACTTCTTGTTCAGTGGCAACATATTGTTAGCCTGAAATCAGCCATGATGGGAGTATTTACACCATAGACATTGGCAGACAAGGTTTTTTAAGGTTTTTCCACTGCTGCTTTTCATTCTAGAATTATACCAGTGGGGGGAATGTTGTAGCCACACTGTTAAACTCTGGGCTTTAAGTCAGAATAGATAGAGTCTCACTTCCCAGTCCTCCCCGCCCCCTTTTTTTTTAAGAGACAGGGTCTCATTGAGTTGCTTAGGACCTCACTAAGTTGCTGAGACTGGTTTTGAACTCACAATTCTCGTGCCTTAGTCTCCCAAATCACTGAGATTACAGGTATATGCCCTCATGTCCAGTTCTTTTTTGCCTTTTTACCAATTACATGAGAGTTATTTCAAGTTGCAGTATATGCAAGGGGAAGAATCTGGGATCAATCTTCCACTCTGCTATGATCTATAATCTGAATGGCTCACAGGCTATACACAAATTACTTTTGTACTACTGCAGAAAAAGGGAATAGGCAATGGGAGTGGGAAAGCCTGGGTTCCAAACAAACACTGTGGATTGGGAAAGGCATTGACAATTCACCCTATAGTGGGCAGCAGCAGGTTGGGTAGACTCTTACACACCTTGCAAAGATTACTTAAATGTGTCAGATGAGGGAAAGAAGCCAAAGAACCTGGCAGATTATTCCTTCCCTGGGTGTACCTGCCACACACTGACAAGAGCCACCCACAGGTCACTCATGGGGCTGGAATGAAATTAATCACCTGCTTTTCGGAGGGAGCAGCCTTGCTTTCCTCTAGTTCTCAATATGTTTCTAAACATAATGCAAAATGCTCACATTGGTCTATGAAGCCCAAATTGGTTTGAATTCTGGCAACCACAGGGAGGACTTATGGCCCGGAGTTTCCAGTGAGCTTCTGTACTCAGCATCCAAATTAGCAGAAAGGTTGACAGCTCTGTACCTTTTTGTCTGAGCAAGTGTCTGCTTCCCTTTGCTACTTAGAATCTGCATATAAAATGAGAACGAACGTGTCATAACACAGGCATCGTCATACCTCTTTAGAAGTAGAGGTGATTTTGAGATCCTTTGTCAAATATTTTTGTTTTATTAAAGGGTAAACTCACACCCAAAGAACCTAAAGAATTTGCACAAATTTTTAAGGTTAGAATCCAGTCTTTTGGGTGAGTTTAGGACTTTCTCTACTGAATGATACTGCTTATTCCTTCTTAACTTATTCATCAAATATTTATTGACTATATCCTATCTCCAAATCATTGAAATAGAGAATCGATAATCAGCAAAACAGATTACGAAGCGACTTTTTCCACTGACTCTTAATATTAAATATTTCCTGCTAAATTATGACTTTTAAACTATTTGTATTTTTGTGTTAATTCAAAAAAAAGGTAGCTTTTCAAATTTTGTGATAAATGTTATCCCTTTTCACTAGCTACATCTTGTCCTTCAAGACTCAAGTGATGAAACCTTTATACCAACATGTACCTCTAATTAGCCTAAACAGAATTTTAATTTTTAGATGCCATAAACTTCATCATTGATAGTCTTAGTCACAACTCCTGGTTTGCCCTGTCCCATTGTAGATTCACTCAGAAGAGAAAGAACTATTAATCTCCACAAATACCCTCAAACAGACAGAAAGATATTCCTGGAGCCATTCCCATTCCCATTTCTTATTGACCAAATGGTAAAAAAAAAAAAAAAATGTGTAGCTCATTGTTCTTTCAGATTTTTCTCAGACATCCTAAAGCCTTGGGAAGACTTACCACAAGAGAAGTACCCCTGTATTGAGCATGATTTATGAGGAAGGTAAACAGCCTTCCTTGTGTATGTTTTTCTCCCTAAAAATACTTTTAGAACTGTAGTTTTCCTTCCTGACCACATGATGTGAGATGATCAAACTGAAATATTTTATCTTCCACAGTCCCTGAATTTGTGACTTGAAGACTGAAAATAAGTATGAGAAATGATAAGCAGTCACATGTAACTTCTCTATCGCCTCTGCCATCTCTTCTTAGGATATGTGGTATCCCAATTCCAAACACTGAGGCCTGCTAGCCAGTTTCACAAATGATTGAAGATACTATTACAATGAATATAAGTTAAAAAAAAAAAAAAAGAACTAGAAGAGAGCTGCATTATACTTATCCATATAGTGTTTATTTTAATGACAGTCTAGGGACAAGATTTTTAAAAGCTTATCAGATGTCTTCCAGATGCTTCCTTTGTTCTGCACAAGAATCTAAGGTTTTATAAGCTCCTGGAGATGTTTTAATTACTTAATGAAATTAGGTAAATATAAAAGTAAATTCATTTCCTTTAATAAAAGTTAATTAATAACATTAAGTCTAAGAGGAAAGTGAAAATTCTAATGGCAAATTATGGTCTACATAGCTGTAGCCTTTCATCTCAGAGACAGAGTTTGGAAGGCTATGAAGCAGGAATACAACCATATCAGAAAATGTCATTTTCAATTCTTTATTTTAATCTCTAGTATAAAATGAATTTCTTAGGGAAATCCATTGAGATTTCCTTGTTGTCTGTTGGGCCTCCAAACCATAAACATCCTTAGAGCTGACTTTTCTTAGATTATTTTCTGCTCTCTCCAAACTTCTCTACCATCAACACCTTCTCCCAAACCCACTATCTCATAGATAAGAAAGGAAGAGACTACAGGAAAGTAAAGGTGGTTAGGTAAAAGACCATATGCCCCACTCTACGAAGATGCCTACTTGGACTCCATAGCAAACTTGCCTCTTGGACTAGGAAGGCAGAGATGACCAAATCAAACACACTTGCTTTACAGATATCTGAACTAAACTCAGAATAGAAAGGCTGGCCTGATATCAGCAGAATTTCATCAAGAACCCAAATCTTTTGATTTTAGGTGGCATTACTCTGTTATGCTAAAAATACAGAGCTATGGCTCCATATACATTCTGTAAGATATTGGATCTATTAAAAACATGATACTATTCATCAACTTTATGAAAACAAATTATGACAGCTCTTTTAAATAAACCCCAAAATAGATATTTCTTAGAGAATCGAGATTTGTTGTTTTAAGACCAATAACCGGTAAAAGCTTTTGTGAGGAAGGTCATAGTTCAAAGTTCCTTAACCACGTGAATTGGAATGAGGTTTAGTGCTTGATATAGTCATTTTTTTGTGTGTGGGGAGGATGGAAGATTGAATCCAGAGGCACTTTACCACTGAGCTACATCCCTAACCCTTTTTAATTTTTACTTTAAGACAGGATCTCACTACTTTGTTTAGGGACTCTGTAAGTTGCTAAGGCTGACTTCAAATTTGTGATCCTCCTACCCCAGCCTCCTGAGCAGCTGCTGGGATTACAGATGTGCACCACTGCACCCGGCTGGTCATTTTCTTTCTTTCTTTCTTTTTCTGTACCAGGAATTGAACCCAGGGGCGTCCTTTTTTAAATATTTTATTTAGAGACAGGGTCTCACTAAGTTGCTTAGGGCCTTGCTAAATTGCTGAGGCTGACTTTGAACTCGAAAACCTCCTGCCTCAGCCTCCTGAGTCACTGGGATTACAGGTGTAGATCATCATGCCCAGCCTGGCTAGTCATTTTCTTCCAACATAAAATTCAAACATGACTAAAATGGCAAACATTACACACCCTTTCAAACTCCCCACCTCTTTATGCTTTAAACTAGATAATTTGGGGAAATCTTCAAGGTCTAGTAATTTTAAGTGGTGCCATTGGTTTCCTTCTTCTCTTCCACTCTCTCTGGCTCCAGGAAGTGTTCATTCTCTATTTAATGAGGTCATGACTGAGAACAAAATGAGAGCAATGGCCACTCAACCCTCTCTAGTCCATTAGGATCAGGGGGGCTCTGTTTCTGCTCCATGATTAGCCACAGACTGGGCTCTTTTTCCTTCCTTTTCCCTGTTTTTAAAAAATAGCTGTAGAATTGTGTGTATATGTGTGTGAAATAGAGACAGAGAAAGAGAAAGAGAGAGAGAGAGAGAGAGAGAGAGAGAGAGAGAGTTTGCATGTACATGTGGCGAAAAAAGTAAAATATCTTAGGTATATGTATTAATATCTGAAAAACATTCCATGTTTTAAGAAATATTGTTTGATTCTCAGTGCCAAATATAATTTCACCACTTTAAAGTTAGGGAGGCTATTTACATGCCTTTCTGTTTATTAGCTTCTTTTAAAAGGTGATAGAAATAATTTAATGAATAATGAAAGAATAAATAAAAGCCCTCAACAACATGAGTTTCATGACTCTAAAACCTATTTCTTCATTCTCTCTTTTGCTTGCTTCCTTCTTTAACTAAAGAAATAAAGACTGTTCTCCAAATGATCTTTTCTACTAAGTTCTTTCATATTTTAGCTATATATATCATAAGCCTTTCCAGATCCTTTGGAAATGTGCTGAATTGGGGGGGGGGGGGTAGATCCAAATGAGAAAGTAAAAAAGATACTAATTCTAATAAGCTGAATTTAGGAATTTAGGATAGGAATTGTGTAGAATAAATAAAATTACTTTCATCCATTTGAGATCTGAAGTTTTCAATTTCTAATTCAGTTCCTTTAGGCATATTTGATGAAGTTAGTAATATTTCTGTTAAGAACAATCAATTTCAACTGATCTTTATAGCTCTTTTAGGTCTAATAAAACAGCACTGGAAGCATTTCTGAAATAATAACCTAAGAATCAGAACTAGTTTAATATTATTTTTAATTCTGGGGCGATGGAACTGTGAAGGAATTATGATCAGGGATGATGGTAGTTACTGGATACCTATCTGTAAATGTGATCACTAATAATTCACAGACAAGTCTAGAGTATCTAATTATACAAAGAAGAGGGTTGTTCTTAGACTGAAGCATGATGTTGTGGTTTGGACATTTCTTTTTCTTTCTTCCAGAATAGTACTTGTATAAGTGTCAGGGTTCAGCATGTGGCTCTGCAACTAGACTGTCAGAGTTTGTTTTCTGGTTCAACACGTCTTAGCCACTGAGAATGATTAAGTGCCATCATCTATAATCCTCAAATTCCCCATCTTTAAGTGGAGAAGGGGAAATTACATTATTTATACCACTGAGAGGATATGACAATGAAACGGAATAATTTCTATAGCACTTCAAGGTCTGGCACCTAATAAATGTTCATTAAGTGCTACCTATTGTTGGACTTTTCATTTTACTTTTTAAAATACCTTTAAAATTAACTATCTTAACCTATCATTTTAAGGATGAGGCCAAGGAAAGCATAAGGTGCCTAAGGTCCCAGTTGGTTGGCAGAAATATTGCACCTAGAACCCTGATCTCCTTATTTCTGTCCAATGTTCTTCCCCTACATACCTTAAAGAATATATAGGATGGAAAGTGCCCTATAAATGTTCTCATTGGTATCTCCCCAAAATAACTGGAAATGGTTGCAAGTGCTAAGATAAGGAAATAAAAATGCAGCAATTGAGATAAAACAATTTAAATCAGAGCAAGTTAGGAGATAAAAACTTGTCAGGCTAAAGTTAAGGTAGGGATTTAGAGGTCCATCAATTTGACCTCTGTTTTGTCATGGATTGTGCCTTTGGGAAGAATACCTGATTGCTTTGGCCTCAGAATGTAAAAACAGTAAGGAAAATATTATCAAATGCCACTGGATTATTGTCAAGAAAAGCCAATAAAAATGATTAGCAATATACAAGTGTTCCATAAAAGCTTAATAATCAACGGTATGTAAGCAGCATACCACTGAGTATCTGACAGGATGCCCATGTTTTATAAACAGCATTTATGGACTTTCACAACTCAAATGTTCACTCTTTATGAGTTGCGTATAAATTTGGGAAGTGGTTGAAACCACATTTCAAATCAAAACCGTTTATGAGGCACCCTGCCAAATAAGTGTAAATATCCCTGGGAAATCTCATATTGAACACACAGCTCAGTAGAAATGGAGCTGTTTTTTGGAAAGCTAAAAGGTGAATGGTTCCTTTGGGTCTTAGAAAAATGTTCTGGGAAACATAAAGAATTTCCCTAAATCTAAAAATATGGGCTGGGTGTTTTATTTTCTTACACATAATTAATCATCCTTGATTTTGCACCTATTCTTTTTGCTAGTAATTGGCTACTGTAATACACATTATATACAACTTATTTAATAGCATAGATCAAAACTGCACCTTGGCTACTGAAGCACTCTCATTCATATGTTGTACCCGGCATACAGAGAAATTCCACACCTATTTGCACAATTTGAGATTCTCAATATGACAGTTATAAAAGCTACTACTTGATTTCCAAAACCAAATGAGAAATCTCTAAGATCAAAGGACCATATCTTATTCATTTTTGTGACACTAATACCTAGCACAGCAGAAAGTTACTATAAATGGAAGGGAAAAAGGGAAAGAAAAATAGAGAGAAGAAGGACCATAAACAAAAAGGAGAAGATGAGAGGGAGGGAGGAAAAAAGGAAGAGAGAAAGAGATAAGAAGATGATAATTTTTTCTATTCAACTAGAGAATGGCAAATGGAAACTTTCTTCCTCCCCAGAGCATTACTAATGAGTCCTACTTGAAAGATGGAATGAGACCATGAAAATAAAAAAATGCAGCCAGCATCAACCTACAGGACATCTAGAGTGATTCAGAGTTATAATTCCAACTAGCACCAGTTAAATATCCAGTCACCCAGTCAATATCACTTGAAAGCCACATGGAAGGGTTACCTTGGAATATTATATCCCTGCATATAGTCACAGCATCAGTTTTGGAGTCCTCTATTGGGGAAAGTCAATAGGCTTTTATGGAGAAGAGGAGACACAGTAGAGAATTCCTTCACTGAGAGGCAATAAGCACACTGCTTGGCAGGAGACTCAAAGGACATAATCACTAAAAGTGGCTCAAAATTTTTCTTCTCATGGATGAAGTGGGCAGTGTCCTACAGATACTTTAAACACTAAGGAATCCTCATCGGAAACACACTGAGCCAGTGGCACACACTTGTAATCCCAGCAGCTTGGAAGGTTGAGTCAGGAGGGTCATAAGCTTAAAGCCAGCCTCAGCAACTTAGCATGGCTCCAAGCAGGCTAGTGATACCCTGTCCCTAAATAAAATATAAAAAAGGGCTGTGGATGTGGTTCAGTGGTTAAGCACCCCGGGGTTCCATCCCCAGTACCAATAAAGAAACACACTGAAATCTTTTAATCATAAGCACATCTAAAGCTGGGCAGGCAGAGTGGTGAAACAGGGAGAGGAGATATGTTTGGAAGATTAAAAAAAGAAGAAAATGAACTAATTTCAAAGTCCCTAAGTGCAAATGGCATCCACCAGTTATAAAATACATGACATATTTATAATTTACAAATTATTTCCATATGAATTAAAGCAGTGATCAGATTCAATCCAAAATGTTTGACCCTCTTACTAGTAGAAATTATTTTCTTAGATTCTTTCTTTTGAATTATTTTGCTGCCACCCCCACTGCACACTCTTGGTTTCTCTCTCTGTGCCCCTCTAGGCAGCCACAGAGTTCTAAATCAAACCATGGTAACCATCCATTTCCAAACAGTATAGCCCAATTGAAAGCACTGCTCTTTTAACCTGTGAGAATGAAGCTCAATGGGAGATGGAGGAAATGTGATACAGAGCCTCTGGGAATTTGGGGCTGATATGAAGTGATAGATCTCCTTGTCATATTTAGTTTCTGTGATTCCATGCTATTCAACACAACTGAGCAATCTGTGCTTGTCACACATACCAGGCAAAGCTAATAGATAACTCAGTCCAGAAAGAAACTGCAGGCAGCATGTCAGAATCTAACCAAGAGGACAATATCTACCCGAAGCTAAGAAACAATGTAAATAAACTGCCCTTGGTGATTACCTTCAAGTTGAACTTCAACTACACTTCCAATCATCTTGCAATGCATGATACACAATCCCATTAGTTGAGATAGTTTTCAGATAAAATTTGCACAATTTAGGACAGAGTATGATCTCTACTTTCAGTGATCAGACACATTTTAAATCAAATAACTGAATAAAATTAGAAAAGGTACAGAGGAATATATGAATTGGTGAAAAAATGATTAACTATAAATTAAATCTAGTCAATTTTCATTCATTCTACTTTTGACATTTATTGAGCACTTACCTATAAAATATTTTAATAATCCATTTATAATGATCATAACTTCAAAAATAGCAAAATGAAATTTCCTTATATTACATATTAGACTTTTCATTGATTCCAAAAGTCCTTCTTACTATCAATCTCAGTCATGAGTAGATACCTAAAATCACATCAGGTCTTTGCGTATATACTCAAAATTTTAGAAATCCTAATGAAAATATGGTCTGAGCAATACCAAATATGTTCTGTATTTAAAGGCATGATTAATTTCCAAGATTTATATAATGACATGACAGATAGTTGTCCCTATGCAGAATGTTTTCCATACAAGAAACTCAACCCTTAAACTTAAAGAAAAGATATTAACGCCATTTATTTTGCTGAGTAAATTAAAACCAACACCCCATTCTTTATCACATACCTTACCTTTTCCAGGGGGAAATTTCCCATCTTCTTAACCACAAAGTCAGGCCCCTGGGGCAGGTATGTAGTTAGGATAAAGGTTTAAAATGAGTCACTGGTACAAAGAAGGATGAGATAGATCTGGAGCTAGAGTTTGAAAGTATGCAGTGATAACTAATCCACTATATATTCTTACAGAACTTTAGGGATAAGACAAAATAAATAGAACTGAAAATATCTAGAATGATCACCTGCCATCCTATAGTATCTAATTTGGAGAAATGGCAATCAAAGCAAATGGTTACTTTCTCAATCGATCTGATAGTAAGATGCCAAAACATATCCCAGACCATTCTCATGAAGTAGGTCCTTTCCCAAGGGTAAGATTGACTATGGTCATGTCTTTATTTGGATACTTGGTCACTTGATTGATTAAAACTATGGGGCTTTAAAGTGGTAAATCCAAACTTTTAAGTTGGTACAGAAGCAACGTTATCTCTAAGGATCTTTGGGGTTAGAAGGTCAACTAGAGAAAGACCTTGGAGACTGTTGGCATCCTTCATCACTGTGGATGTGTTAAGAGTGAGGACAAACCTAGTCTCCAGAAGTGAAGGCTCATTCTATTTCAATTCCGCACAGGCTCTTTGTGCAGTAATAGTGGAAACACTCAAACTTGAGTTACATTTCCAAACCAAAGAGAATCCAATAATCATAGTCAACACTGAATTATTTATGCATATGAAAGAAAATAGTGTCTTCAAAAAGAAAATAATAATTTATGTTTGACTTCACAACACATATTTGGAGTTTTTTCTTTTGCTTTTGGCAACATCAACAGACTTATTTTCCTAATTATGTTTGACCTCAGTTAATGTCACAATTAACATTCACCAAGCCTACACATACAAACACACACTACTCACCAATTGATGGTGGGTGGAATGCCCAGAAACATATTGTAGGATAGGGAAAGGTGGTCTGAGATTATGTTTTTGCTGCGGGCAATTCACACACTAATAATCTGGATCAGTAGAGTTGGCTGTATTTACACCACTGTCTTCCTGGAGCCAATTAACCACATTAACTAATTCCCATCCATAAAATATATGTAGCCTCAGTAATTACTTATTAAACTAAGTCTATCAGCACACAGAATATTTTCTTTTCACCAGGATTATCTAGCCTGACTGTATCAATCCAATTAAGCTCTCTCTAGCACTGGCTGCTGTACAGATCTTTCTGAGTTTTCCCTCAGGCTTGGAGAAATTTGGGGAATTAAGTACCTCCCTTGATTCCTAGAAAATTCCGTCTAGACTTTTCCCTGGTGCCCTGATGGTCTGAGTGGACGCCCTGGGGCATCCGCCCACTGCATCGCCCCTCTGGCTGGCTCACCTATCTTCTCTTCGGCTTGGCTGCTCTCGGCAGTCTCCGTCGGAGGCTGGGCTGTCGCTTTGGCGGCAGCATCCTCTGCAGCAGGGGTGGTGGCAGCAGCAGCAGTGACAGCAGCAGGCACGTCGGCTTGTTTAGGCTCCTCCTTGGCGGGCACGTCTTCGGCCTTGGAGGACGGCGAGTTGTCGGTGGAAGCTTTAGCGGCACTTTCTGTCTCAGCAGAGCCGGCCTTTTCCTCCGAGGGGGCAGGAGCCTGGGGGGCCGCCTGCTCGGGGGCAGCGTCGGGGGCGCCCTCCGCCTTCTTCTCCTCGGAAGGGGTGTCTCCTGCTTTGCCGGGCTCGTCGGCCTTGGGCCCAGGGGCTGGGGCCGCGTCGGCAGCCGGGCCTTCTCCCTCCTTCTTCCCCACCCCGTCGGCAGCAGGGGCTTCCTCCTTCTTCTCGTTCGCTTCGGCCTCAGCAGCTTGGGCATCGCCCTTCTTCTCTCCTTTGAGCTTTTTCCTTGTTATGTGTCCACGGAAGCTAGCCTGAATTTTGGTCGCGGCCTTATGAGCTTTGTCTTCTGGTTTGATTCCATCTTGTTCAATCTTTTGGTCCTCATCATTTTTTTCAACCTTCGAGGAGAAAATAAGGAGGAAAAAAAGAAGCTCAAGTCACAACATTCGACAAATATTTAGTGAGTCATTTATTCTGTGCCAGGCACTGTACTGAGAGTTAAGGAATCAACAATACTCTGAAGTTCAAGTCAAGGTTCCTCTCCCCCACAGTATTATATGGGAATTCCCTTGACCTTCCAGAATCACTGGCATTATTTCATTCTCATTTCCTTTCTGCAGCTCAAGTGTTGCTCTACTGACAAATTTAAACCACTTTGGCTTTAGATGTACCTTGACAATTCAAGTCGCATTCGCCTTAGGCTTTAGTCAAAGAGCTCTGAAAGACTGCAATTTAGTATTTCTGAGAACAACTCTGTAAATCTGTAAAACATTTTTTTTTAAATTAAACAAAAGTTTATATTCACCCTAAGAGTTCAGACATAATTAGAAGATTAATATTTTGATTACTGAAGGTAATAAAATGATATCTAACTTTCTCCTATGTGTGGTCCAACATCTGTAATAAACATATCAGACTTTCAATTTCTTTTCTTTTCTTTTTTTTTTTTTTCTTTTTTTTTTTTTTTTTGGTACTGGGGATTAAATTCAGGGGCACTCCAACCACTGAACCTCATAACGAGCCCTATTTTGTATTTTACTTAGAGGCAGGGTATCCCTGAGTTGCTTAGCACCTCGCTGTTGTAGAGGTTGGCTTTGAACTCATGACCCTCCTGCCTCAGCCTCCCAAGCCACTGGGATTACAGATGTGTACCAGCACACCCAGCTAGACCTTTTAAATTTGAATACAGAAAATAGTCATTATTTCTGAGTTTAAAAAGTAAGAAATACTCTTTCCATTTTTCAAAAATTTGCATATATTTACTAAACCACAATTTCTTATACTTAAAACAATTTAAACCTAAAATTAGCTTTCATTATCATCAGTCAAGTCATCCTACTACTATGGAAGACAAGAGACTGGAATATTATATTGTGCACTTGTGCATGCATGTGTGTGTGTGTGTGTAATATTGGAAATTGAATCCAGGGGTAAACTACCACTGAGCTTCATACTCAGACCCTTCTACTTTTAAATTTTGTGACAGGGTCTCACTAAGTTGCTGAGGTTGTCCTTGAACTTGTGATCCTCCTGCCTCAGCCTCCTGAATCCCTGGGATTACAGGTGCTCACCATGTCCGGGTAGAATGCAAAAATTGGGGATGGCAACATTTGCAGCCTCACATGTGCTACAAATGACTTTTCCACTTAGAAATTAAATTAGAAGATAATAATATAAGGAATAGTAGTTGGGGGAAAGTAAAGGCAAGTACACAAGATTCTCCATAGCTCCATTGCTTGTCATGGTACCCCAGCTAGCTTCTGACAGTACCCATTAATTCCTTCCTTTAACTTTTGAACATTTAACTTTGGCTTGGTTTGTGAACACTGTTCTAGCCACTGAGAAATAAAGTAGTTAGCAGTATCTTTCCTTCAACAGACCACTAGCAAAAGAGTGTTTATCATGCACGATGTCTTGTGCTTAGTCCCAAACTTGGCCTTGGCCTTGAACTTGGCCTTTGCTTCAGTTAAGGAGGTAAATCACAGTAGCCAAAACACAGTATGTTTTCCACCTGCCATACCAGCTGTGCCCCAGTGACCCAGATCCTGCTAATCATGGTGTAGTCTTGTTTGACATTCTTTGGAAAAGCACACAGGACTGTTACCATTTAAAACAAGTTAGAGGATTGACAATTTTCTCAGTAAAATTCAAGAATAAGTTTTTCTTCTTCCTCAGTATCCATACAAAGGAGGGAAGGGTAGGGGGAAATTACTTTGGAAAAGCCCATCCTGCTCCCTCCTCCCAGCCCCAGGCTGCAATTGCTTCTCCCTCTGCTGCACTACCACCTTCCTGCCATCCTGCTGTTCTTGATGATTCCTACTGGGATGCACACAGCACAATCTGGGGCATAGGAGCAGCTGTCTCTGCCAGGAGCTCTGTGCTCAGAGATGGAATCATAACCCTGTAAAATTAACAGTTGTGAATGGAGCACAGAGCCAAGATGCTGTTATTTATTTTATTCTGTCTTGAGTTTTCTGAATGAGGCACTATCTTATATGATAGGACATTTGCACTTGGGCACTGATGCCAAGTGGTTCTTTAATACAAATACTGTTCCTCATAAAAGTAAAAAAAAAAAAAAGATTATTTCAGAGTGGGCAGGTGTGCAGAAAAGACCCTCTAGTGACTCAAGAAATCTTAGAACCTTGTTTTCCTTATAAAAACACAAAGGAGATGAAGCATTTTACAATACTGGAAAATACAAAAATAAGAAAGCTGATAATCTGCATAATATTAAGAAACTACATAGATAAAAGCTCCTCTTGATTCTCTTTCACAGAGCATCTGCCACTTTGACTTTACAGATGATCAGGATTTAAGTTTCTGTATATAGCATCTCTGTTAAAATGACTATCTAGAAAGGTTCAGACTAGACCTGGATGCCTACCCAGCAATCTTATTGCTAATCAGGAGTATAAAGAACACGAGAAGACGGGGCGGGCAGGAAGAGAGAAAATCAGGGAAGATTGACTACAGTCAGAAGAGAGAAGTGAAGCCAAGACCATAGAGCCAGGTACCCAAATAGGTAGGTAGATCCACTCAAGGAGATGTTTTAAGTACTCCACAGGCATGCAGCTTGTCCTGGAGAATCTCAACCTCATTAGAGATTTAAAGAAACTTGACTGGAAAAGGACAATCAACACTCTAAAGATTTTTCAGATAGAGTGAAGAAAGGGGAGAAGGGGAAAGGAAGTGTGGGAAAAGGAGGAAGGAGTTATGGGAATAGAAGGAGAGGGAAGGCGAAAGTTGTAAAACTTGGGTGTTAAGCAGTCAAGGTCGAATTGGGTATGTATGCATCTCTTTTGCATTTGTAATTGATTCTGTTAATAAAGCTTAAATTACACGTTGTTTTTCTGGTAAAAATCTTTTTTGCAGTACTTAAAGTAACTAGTCTGGGAATGTATTTTGTTAAGGGAGGAGATAAGGAAAAAAAGAACATTTCCCTAGGCTGGCTACTGGGGTAGTCTAAGGTGTCGGGATACTTGAAAATTTTCCCAACTAGAAAGAGAAGGCAAAGGACATTTGAGCCCAAAGAACCAGAGATCACTTGAAACATTCAGCACAATGCTTTCAGTTTCTAAAAGGGGAAGACATGGCTCTCAAAAGGTAAATGACTTTCTAAATTCATAGAGTGAGTGAGTCAGTGGCCTTTTACTTGAACTCAGGTTCCCTTCTCCAAGTTCATGCATCTCCCGAGTTCAACTTTATTGCTTGTAGAAAAGTTTGGAATTTCTTGTACCAGATAATCCATAAAGCAACATTTCAACATTCTCATTCACATATTCATTGACAATACTGAATTTCTATGCTGAGCACTAACGGGAGCGCACATGCAAAATACACGCACACACGCACATGCACACGCATTCTCACTCGTGAGGAGATGGATGCTGTCTCTGCCCATGCAGGATTCTCTCTTAAGTGCACTTAAATTACTCCATAGTACTTTATCATTTATTTTCCAGGAATTCATATTAGATGCCGGATCTTACATTCAACTTGTAAAATAAGACCAACTGTCTAAAATTATGAGTTCCAAAAGGAAGATATTCAGAAAAGGGATCCTGGTATTTAATGACTAGAGAATCAGCTCATATGTTTCAGTAAATATCGATTTTGTTTTTTTAACTCATTCTTGCCACAAATAAGCTTTGTGCTAAGCTATGATGTTTTCTGAGAGAATCTCAAGATTCTTTGATTTTACATGGAATTCTCACTATCTGGGAATTAACTGAAGGGGACATTACCATGCAGTATGTCATACGTAGAAACAGTATCATTACGAATTGCCATGATTATTTTATGAATTTTTATTGCTATAGTTGAATTTTTTTTACTGACTGGAGTATTTGCAAGCTGTGTAATTTACAAAATTTTATAGGAAATCAAACTACATGAACACTTGACTTTTCAAAAAACATTAAAATCTTGGGTGAACATTGGTCTGAAAAAGTAGTATCATTATACTAACATTTTGGAACCTAGTCAAATTTCTAAATAGATTAGATAAAAGAATGATAATTTTCATTGACATTTAATAATCACACATGAGAAAGCCAGAAAAATCCATTTGAATATGCAGTTTTGTTGCTCTGATTAATGTTTCTTTTCTCCTTTTTGGAGGTGGGGACAGGGAGAATGAATGGACAACTTAAGTTTTATTTTAAAATGTCCAAACATTGACATTCATTATGTTACAGAAGAGCACTAGGCAAAAACCCATGAATGCCTAATTTTCAGAACTAAAATAATATCATCCATCTTTCTAGGATACCTCAATGCATTTAAATTTTTCCAATTATCATAGGAATACCTTGACCTTCCAAGCAAAGAAAAACTTCTTCTACTAAAATAATACTATTATAGTACTTCAAATTTTTCTCTTTAAAAGTATTGGTTTTTAAATGCTTATCAAATAATTATCAACAATATACCAATTCTTCTAAGAATATCTTTAGTAAACTATAATGTCAATTTGAACACAAGACATTTTTGAGAAGCAAAACTGAAGAGGTAAAGACATCCTAAGAAAAATGTTTTCTTTAGCATATTTTCATTTTCATGCTCATCAGATTTTTATGTAGACTGTGAAGCAGAATAAAGAATTGGTGAATAGGGCTGGGGAGATACCTCATCTGGTAGAGTGCTTGCCTTGCAAGCACAAAGCCCTGAGTTCTATCCCCAGTACCAAAACAAAAAAAAAAAATTGGTGAATATACATGAAATCTGGCAAGAACCTAGTTACGGCTCATTCTATTTTTTATTAATAATTTATTGAGGTAGAATTCACATAATTTTACCCTGTTTTGAAGCATCATTGATACCCATCTTTATACTTTTGAGAGAATATCCAAGTACTAAAATGGTTTACAGTGGAGCTTTTGTACTTTCTTTGAACCTAATCAAAGACCAGAAATACAGTAGAGTGCCCTTATAAATAGAAAAAAAAAAAAAAAGGAGGATGGATGAACTTCCTCCAGTTCTGTAGTTGAAATATCTTTGCATGTTTCTTGGCAATGTAGAAAAGCAGGTGTTATTCAAAAGATGAATAGTCACAGCTGGGATACACAGGGATCCCTCAACAATCAAGTCTGGTTTGAAGGTTGAACTGAGAGTAAGAATAGAATGAGGAGCAGAATTTAGGTAGAAGCAATATAAGTGTTATGCCTTTGTCAACAATTATCATAACTTGTTTAAACTCTGATGTTCAGTCCAGTAAAATGTCATTTCTCAGTTACTGAGAAGATAGGAGCACACAGACTATAATGACTGAACAATTATCCAGGGGAATGTGAGGCAGAAACAGGAAACATGGAACTGCTGACAAAAGGATGTTGTTTTGTTGTTGTTGTTGTTTTATACTGAGGATTGAACCCAGAGGACACTGAGTCACACCCCCAGCCCTTTTTATTTTTAATTTCGAAACAGGGTTTCACTGAATTGCTGAGGCTGACCTCTAACTTGTGATTCTCCTACCTCAGCCTCCCAAGAAGTTGGGATTACAGATGTAATCCCCCACCCCACCTTATCCTTTTTAAAAAAAGGTATAGCATAATACTGCAACTCCAGAGTCATAATAAGTGGACAGGCAATGTTATTGATTGACTGACTACATAAGAAAACCAAATATCCTGTGTTGGAAACTGTAATAGTAGTGATAATTTTACAGGAAAGAGCCAGTGATTAAAAGATAAATCTTTGGTTCACTTTCATATATTTCTTATTTAACCTGTATGACTCACCTACTTCCAAAATGATATGAGATAGTATATTTAGCATGACATATAATACTATTGGAGGAAAACTTAGTTTCCATTCAGAAGAGTTATCTTTCATTTTATTTTATGTATTTGTAAACCTATTTTCCCACAGAGACAGATAAAGGTAAAGAGCACATTACAATGGACATCTTATAAGAGATAAAATACTCAGTTTATGAGAAAGATATCTATTTTGCTGCTGATTCCCCAGTTTCTAGAATGCTACCCGACACGCAGAAGGTACTCACTTAATATTTGCTTAACGAATCCAAAATTTCAGCTTCTCAAGTAACATCACTTCACAAAAATGGTACAGGAAGTTTAGGATTGCAGTTCAAAGCCAGTCTTAGCAACTTAGCAAGGCCCTAAGCAACTTAGTGAGATCTTGTCTCTAAACAAAAAATAAAAAGGGCTGGAGATGTAGTTGAGTGGTTAAAGCCACTGGATTGAATCCCTGGTACTAAAAAAAAAGGGCAGACAAAGAAGTTGGGATTCTTCTTTTACTATGGAACATTTCAGCAATTTGCATGTCATCCTTGCACAGGGGCCATACTAATCTTCTGTGTATCATTCAATTTTAGTATATGTGCTGCCAAAGCATGTGCTAAGATTTAATTTTGTTAACTTTTATTAAAATGATTCACTTCCCAATGATAAACTTCAAGAACATCTAAGATAAATTTTTTTTTTTTTTTCCAGTTACAGAAGTGGATGTGAGGAGTCCAACAAGGAGAGACATAACAAAACTAATGACATGCCATCACATGACATCAATAATAACAATAATAATAAGCCAAGCATTTATATATATATATTTATTTGTACTGGGAATTGAACCCAGAGATACTTAAACACTGAGGCACATTCCCAGCCTTCTTTTATATTTTATTTAGAGAAAGGGTCTTGTTGAGTTGCTTAGGGCTTCGCTAAATTGCTGAGGCTGACTTTGAACTCATGATTCTTCTGCCTCAGTCTCCCAAGCCACTGGGATTATAGGTGTGTACCACTGCACCCAACTAACCCAAGCATTTAGAAATAGTAAAGATGCAAACAATAATGATAAAGACAACTGATTTATATTCATTTTATTTATGGATTGGCTAGACTCATATCAATAAAATTAGTTTTCTCAATATCTTTCTTTTCTTCAAAGTAACTGGTGAAAATTTCATGGGGGATTGTTGAAGAATCTCTATATCCCTCTATTAATACTTAATCTGTGTATTGTTCTCCAAGGTCTAAGAAAAATAGGATGGGGAGTCTAGTCCTTTAGTTATTCAAGGAAGAAAGACCCTTTTCCTCAAACTGGGGTTGGGAAGAGCCTAGAGTTGAGATAGGCACATATTTATGCTGGTCATCTGCCAGGGCATGTTTTGGGCTGAATTTGACTAGCTCTTTTAGATAACTTTTGGGTATGGTAGACATAGTTATAAGATGCCTAACTGAACTAAGGGCCAAAGTCACTGACACTCAGGCAAATACCTGGTGAGAATCTGCCCTTGGAGAAAGAGGCTCTGCTCTTGAGCAATGGGAATCACTTGGCTCATGAATGCTGCCTGCTGCAGAAGTTTATGTTGACAACCTCTAGAAGTGGGATGCTCAAAGAAGAAAAGGGCAGGGGAGGTGAGGGAGACACTGAACTCAGCTCTCAGAGCCATCACTTTGCCTGTAGTGGCCACTGAACTGGAAACAAAAGGGAGGGACTCCCCGTCAGGTTGCTGAAAAGGCTGACATCACAGACTAGGCCATGAGAGGGACTGTGAGGCTTCTGCTGACAACTGGAGTGAGAGGGGAAACAGCAGGCAGCCGACACATCTGGGAAAACAAAAAACAGAAAACATCCTACGAGCAGACAGCTCCCTGCACCACCACCAGAGATGGCCCCTTTCCCATGAGACCCCAACAGCAAAACACATCCTGAGTGCTAGAGATGGTCAGAGCCAACCAACAGGAAGCGAGCCCCTGTGCCTGTGGAATTTAGCATAATACAAACTTCTTTGCAGGTAAGACACTACAAAATGTCTCTTACTGGACAATCAAGAATACAAGATACGATGAAATAAATATTTTTAAATTTCTAGATTCTTCCTATTATGTGAAATCCAACCATTGATTTTGGTAATAAGCCCCTTTATAAATTATATTCTGAGTCAGCAAGTGCTTGGTGCCTTTTGTTCAATGAGTCCTTCCTCATTCACTCTGTCATCCTTTCCCCAAATGTTACCACCCTTGGTCTGCTTATGGTACAGTTTGCTATCGTTTTTGAGTTGTCCCCCCAAAAGCCCATATGTTAATACAGGACTATTGAAACAAATTGATCAGATTGTGAAAATCAATGGATAAAGCTGATTGATTAATTAATAATATGAGTGGATTATTGGGTGGTAACTATAAGAGGTGGGGCATGATAGGAGAAGGGTCACTGGGAGTGTGCTCTTGAGGATTATATCTTGTCCCTGGCTCCTTGCTCTCTTGCCTCTGGACTGCCATCAGCTGAGCAGTTTTTCTCTGCTCTTCTGCCCTTCTCACCTCAGGTCCAGAACAATGGAGTAGGTCACCCATGGACTGAACCTCTGAAACTGTGAGCCCAAATGAACTTTACTTCCTCTGAGTTGTTCCTGTCAAGTATTTTGGTCACAGTGATAAAAACCTGACTAGCATAACTTACCCTGTTTTTCCTTCTTAGTACTTACAATCATCTGACATACGATTTTGTTTCATTAATAACTAAAACTTGCCATGAACTATAAACTCAGAAAAAAACCCCGTCAATTTTGTACAATCCTCAAAACCTTAATGACTAAAACACCTCCAGTGCATAGTGAACTCTTAAAAGGTATTTATTGGTAGTTAAGTGACTATTTGCCACTTGGCATTGGTGACCACGAAGCATGTAAGTGGAAGGCTTTCAGTCAACTGGGTATCTCTGCCCTGCTATGCTGTGGATAAGTTCCTGGTCATGAATGCTGGGACCCATCACCAAGCTTCTCTCTAGCAGTCATCTTTCTCTAAGCTCTTACATTTATAATGAGTACACAGTACATGCATTTTGCATTTAAATTCAATCCTCGTAATAATTGTGTGTGGAACACATCACCCTCCCTTTTTTATAATCAAGTCGACTAAGGAAACAGAAGACCTGGTGCTACCCAGCTTCCAGATTACAGAACCCATCCTCTGTCCTACTCTTTGTCCAATGCCTTTTAAAGTACAATGTAGAAAGCCAATAGTACTTTGCCCTGTAAGAGCATGGGTTATGGAGTTAGACATGTGGAGGTGTGAAACCCAGCCCTGCCACTTACCAGCTCTTGACCTTGAACAAGTCAGCTTCCAGTTACTTATCTATAAGATGGGGGAATAGCAGGAAGATGCTATTGAGTTGTTGTGAAGAATAAACGAGCTAATGTACATAAAGTACTTAGTACAGTCCCTGACACATTGTATATGCTGGAAAAGAGGTAGATCCTACTATTTTTATCATCATAATCATTGTCATTATGATTATCCTTTCAGAGTATTTTCTACATCATGACAAGACTAAGCTAAGATATGTGAGTAAGGTAAATACCAAAGGAGGTTGGTCATTATGCCTCATTCACCCCGTGATCACTGATGTCCACATCTGGGAGGGGAGATGTTCTTTAACTCTATGGTTGTACTGAACAATCTCTCCTCAAAGAGATAAGCAGAAAACTGTCTAAAATGTGCCACAATATTTGAATAAGTTTGTTCCTATCCCTAGAAAGTGGAGAGATCTAATTACATTGTCAAGGTTAAATCATAGTCCTGTCTTCTACCAACTGATTCCCTCTCAATCCTCTCTACCTTTATCCATCCCTCAAACCTCCACATGTTCCAGCAGTTTAGTGATAAAGTCTATTTATTTTCAAAATATGAACTTCACCTGACATCCCCTCATTCCACAAAAAAATAAATAAATAAAATAAAATCTCATTTAACTACCTTTTATTTATCAACCCAATATTGACCCGGATATATCCCTTACATATCCAGTAAAACAATTGTCTGTGTAGGTTCTGAAAGATACTCTATGTGTTTATGTCTGGTAATCTTCCTATCTGATACCAGTTATGAAAGCAGACATTTGTGGGGGACTAGCTTAGGAGTATCTGTTCTCAAGGAGAAAGATCATTATAATCTCAGATTTCCAACTCTATGGCCAATGCTCCCCACATGCTATTTAATAATACCCAAATGTCATGTATCTAATATCTAGTAAAAATAAATATCTTCTGTCTTCAGAGTGCAAGTTATTATATTCTTGTTGGTGAGAGAGATGAAGAAGAACTTGGGACTCTATTTGCAAAAAAAGAAAATAATGGTAGGGGCATAAATCAGTGTATTACACATTATGACGCACTTTCAACTTAAAATTTTTCCTCAAGGAATTACAATGAAGTACACTGAGCAAGTGTGCTATCATCTTTGCAAAATGAGGAAAGAGATTGGTGGAAAGCCCCATAGTTCAGAGAATGTATCTTAAATGTAGGTCTCTAATCTCTTACATTTTAGAGAGCCTAACAAAATCAAACTAAAAATTGAATGCTAAATATTCAGGAAGTATCTTGGAATAAGTAGCAATCCTAACATCAACTCTGAGACTCTTGGAAGTTCTTTTTAATTAACACAATCAGTCTATATTTCAGATATTATGAAAAGAGTGCCTTCAGAATCTCTTTTAAAGTACACCTACATGTATTTGAAGTGGCTGGTAGGATGATCTTATAGGGCTCTGCTGTCTGTCAGCAATAATTTTGCACATGCCTTAATATTCTATATTGATCACCAGGTGACTTTCTTTTTGGAACAGTACTTGAAAAATCAAAAAAAAAAAAAAAAAAAAAAAAAAAAGCAAGTGTGTTTCTTCCCTATTCTAGAAGATACATGGTTAGATTCTTCTGTGTATGGAAAAATCAATCGAATATTTTCATTGTTAGGCTGCAGCAGAGGGCAGGTAAGGGGGTGAAGTGGGGTGTCAGGTACAGGTCATATAATTCTGAGCATGAATACACTTTTAATTGGATTTCCACCCCCAAGCAGCTGAACTATTTAAGGTAAATACACAAGAACCATCAAAATTTTGTAAATCATCCTGGTGTGATGCCACATGCCTGTAATCCCAGTGACTGGGAGGTTGAGGCAGGATCTCAAATTCAAGGCCAGTCTCAGTAGCTTAATGAGGCCCTAAGCAACTAATCAAGAACTTGTCTCAAAATTTAAAAAAAAAAAAAAATTAAAAGCACTGAAGATGTAGCTTAGTGCCAAAAGATCCCTGGGTTCAATGCCCAGTACCAAAAGGGGAAAAAAAAAAAAAATCTTTACATCTAAATTTGTTATAGTTGCACATGTTGTTATTGTGCTTGTTCTTTCTTTCTGGCCACCCTCTTTGTTTCTGGAATTCAGTTCCCTCTTGATCTTCTGTCACTGGCACTCATCAATTACATGTTCCCTGATATGACACGGGAGTCAAACAGTTTAAGTTTGAATCTTGGCTCAAGTGTAGCTCATATATATAGCCAGAGGTAAATTACTTAATGATTCAATTTCTTCATCCCTCATATTAGGATACTAACACCTATTGGGCAGAATTTTCTTGAAGACGAGAAAAAATAGAACTTGTGTGTGTGATGACATAATATAAATGAAGTAAAAATTGCTACTTTCTGAAGACTAGGAATTGAGTTATTTGAGTTATTTGATAAATATTTTAGTTTTCTCTTTTTGACAACTCCATGAAGAGATGTTTCAAGGCTATGCACACTTGAAAAACAACATCTCCCCCCATTAAAAAAAAAAAAACATTAAAATTAAAGATTGCAAAATACCCCCATATCCTTGGTGAACGTACTACTAACAACAAATTGAAAAAATCATATAGCACTATGTATCAAACACTTTTCTAAGTACTTCATTATATGGTTCATATATTTGTTTATATGTATTTACTAGATATATATTTTATATAGTAACTGATTTAACTCTAACATTGTTATATGATGAGTATTATTATTATTCAGAGGAAAAAGGATCCGGCATTAACTTGTTTAAAATCACACAGCGAGTAAGTGGCAGAGCCAGGATTTGAATGCAGAAATGCTTGAATAGGTTATGTGTGAAGCAGAATGAGCCTAGGAAGCCAAGAAGTTAAGAAACCAAGTAAGGCTAAGACAGATCTAATCTCTGCAGGTTTTTTCTCAAAGCTCCCAGGTGAAGAGCAGAGAGGAAGGTGGGACAATTCAGAGCAGGATTTTGTCACTGCCAGTGCCTGCCAATGCTGGGTTAATTCAGAGTGTGCAAAGAATGAAACACTAGAGCTGTCGCCCCCATCTCAACTTTTTCTTCAAAATCTGTTCACAAAAAAAAAAAAAAAGCAGAAATAAATTGCCAAGCAGAGGCTGTGGCATCATGACCTCATCACCCAGATGAGGCCATGATTCATTTTCCTTGTGAAGATTTTAATGGGGAAGATTCACACTTGAGATGTGGAGAACAGCCCAGAGACCAACTTTCCTATTAATTCTGGAAGCAGGAGAGAGAAATTATCAGAGAGCAGAGAAAGGAATACTGAGAGGAGAGAAGAGGGAGGGAGGGGGCCTTAGGTCAGGAATTATGGCTACTTAATTAAATGAGGGAAGCAAACAGATGAAGTAGTTACCCTTATGTATTCTTATCACAAAAAAAGGGTTGAGCAGGTTGTAAAGGGCAGGTTCTATGATCTATTTCTGTGTCTGAGGATTTAAATCCAGCCCAAGTTCCTGAATTAAACATGTCTTTTCCCTTGAACCAGCTATTTTTGTTTCTTCACAATTGTAGTGAGGAAGATAGGGAAATCCATCTAGAACTATTTCATGGATGCACTGCCAGCTCTTCCCATTTATGCCACATAGCTCCTTGGAGGAAGATACTGTTTGTTTAGTGACTGTTTGTTGTGGCACAAAGCACTGGAACACCTCCCATTTTGTGGTTCTATAGGGGGAAACATTGCATCCTTTGAAGCCATCAACAAGAGAAAATTCCCTCTTATCCCTTTTTGAAACTACATAAGCAAATTTTACAACTTCTGAATTAATTCATTTGAAGCTACCTTCCAGGGATTCATAATAACCCAGTCTTTGGGCAGAACACATAGGCTGAATTAGGAAAAATAGGAAGATACTGTCTGATCCTGGGGTCTTGAGGTCAATGAGAGCTATTTTCCTTTCTCCTTGATGTCTAGACAACTATGAGATGCACCATAACCTCATATGCGATGTCACATGACCCAGAGAGACACACAAGGCACCAGATCTGTGCCTGGTACAATAAAACTCCAAAAAACAGGGAGTTTTCCAGATGTGCTGCACATGAAAAGCCTGGAGGCTCTCCTGAGTGCCAGGATTGTGGGAAGCTGGGATGATGCCACACTCTTTGGGGGTTTACTCCCCCAAAATTAGTGGTTCCTCACATTTCTGTTTCAGCCCAGAACTAAGATCCCAAACTAAGAATAAAAGATTGCCAGCGGGCTCCAATAACCATCGCTGTCTGGGGTTGAAGCAACATACTGACTTGTAGCTAAAATAATTCCCTAGTTTCTCCTTAAGTCCAAGTCACAGTTAAAAGTCCTATCAGAGTCCAGTAAGTGTAACAAACCAAAGCTGCTCTGCAGCCTCTGATTAATAGGCTCAATAGTTTGTGCCATGATGGAGAAGAAGCCCAGAGACATGCAACAGGAGCTGTAAATCACTGTGGAGCAGCAAAGTAATATTTGGGAGGCTGGGGGTCCTGGTGAAACAGATGTACAAGGAAGACCTAGACAAAGACATTTCTTTCACCAAATGTCTGAAACTCTGCCTTGGAGCATTATTTCCATATTTTAAGGCTTAAAATTGACACTAAAAGTTAACACTATACTATTCAATTTAAGAAGCTCTCTTACTTGATCCGTCTTCCACTCTATGCTATGTATTTTATCATATTAAGTTAAAAGTTATGAATTTATCATAATATACATCTCCCTCCCTTTAAAAAAAAAAACCAAAAAACTTTAAGTATTCTTATTGTTTAGCAAGCTAAGAAGATATTAATTGATTTGTCATTTAAGAAATTCATAGGATGGACCCAATCTGCCTTTCCAACTTGTCTGGTGAGTATGCCCTGAAGTTCAGACAAGTAAAAGCACACCATTCATGCGTTCCACACTGGCCTGTCTCTGTGTCCTCACTGAAAACATGGTCCTCCTCATGCAGCTCTCAAGTTTATGTGTCTTTTAAAGACCTATACATCTTTATGATTTTTCCTAGTCCTTATCTCCTTAGTTACACAGTTTTCTTGCTCTGCCTCAATTGGAGAGGGCAGAAATGAACATTTGCCTGCACAAGGCCAAACTGTAAAAAATATTGAGTCAGATAGTTTCTATCATAACCATTCAACTGTCATGGTGGTGTGAAATGAGCCATAGACAATACTTAAGAAATGAACATGGCTGTGTGCCAATAAAACTTTATGAATAGCAAAATTTAAATTTCAGATAATTTTGAGGTACTGCAAAATATTATTCTTTTGATTTTGCTTCACCATTTAAAAATAGTAAAATCCATTCTTAGCTTTCAGGTCATAGTGTGCCAATCTCTGGGACAGATTATACCTTGATGTTAAATTTCCAGTGCACTCTAAGATGTCCTTCTTTTTGTATTATATTTACAGGTGTACTTACTTCCCAAATACTCTACTAGTCTATAAATTCTTTGAGGGAAAGAATATTGCTCTAATAATAATAAAAATAGAAACTACTATTTATTGATTACCTTAGTTAGACACTGAGTTTTACATGTAAAATCTCATAACAAATGCATAAGGTAGGTACTACTATTATGGTATTTTGATACTGGGGAGTGAATACAGGGGTGTTTTACCACTGAGCTACATCCCCAGTTCTTTTATTTTATATATTTATTTTTTGGGGAAGACAGTGTCTTGCTAGGTTGCTGAGGTTGGCCTTGAACTTTCTGCCTCAGCCTCTGGAGTTGCTGGGATTACAGGTGTGTGCCAAATTGCCTGGATTAAGGTAGGTGTTATTTTTATTATTACAGATAAGGAATTAACACTTGAGGAGGTTCTGAACTCATTAAGCGGCAGAGCTAGGAGCTGACTACCTCAGCAACCTGACTCCAGAGCCCAATCTCTCTAAAACTGCTTCATAGTTTCTACTGTCATGTATAACTAATTGGAACAAGAAAAAAAAAAAAAAATTAAAAAACCTTAATATGTGCCTGAGAAATGAGCATTTTATTTTGGAGTAAACTCCTGAGACAAGGTTATAATTCCAATGCCTCGATACAAGATCACAGCAGAAGCTCTTTTGGGGAGGGCAAGCTGCAAAGAACCGAGAAGAGGTGACACTGTAGTGGGCCTGCCTTAGAAGAGCCTTTGCCCTGTTATCTCTTAACATAACATGCTCAACTCAGATGATGCACAAATCCCGATGCAACACACAGAAGTGCAGACAGAAATGAATGGGGAAAAACACACAAAATTGTTGCTGAGCCCCAGAGGAAGGGCCAGGCCTATGAGCTAGCAGCATGCCAGCTGCTCTCCCAGAAGGAGAGAAATGAGTGCAGCTGGGAGGACACTTGTGCAATAGAAAAAGATTTTTTCTTTTTTTTGTAACCATCAGATTTGAGCAAATTGCTTATGTGTGAAAGGTTTTGCGGAACCAAGCTAAATGGTGCTAAGTCACTAGACAAAAGATCACACCCTCCAGCTCAAGACACCTGTCTCTAGAGACTATTTCTAACACTCTAAGTCTAGATGAGGACAGGCAGTGAACAGCATCCAGATCAGGTAAGGGCACACAGTGACCTGGCAACAGGAACAACAAAAATTCTTAAATCCCCAGGGCTGTTGTGTCAGTGAGAAGAGAAAGCTGAGGAGGAAATATGCCCTCTGTGTATTTCTCCCTCTGTGGACCAGCAGCACCTGTACCGTAAGGGCAGGGCAGGCTGGAAATGCAAATTCCCACCAGGTCCAAGGTCAACTGAATCAGGATCTGCATTTTAGCAAATCTTTTGCACGTTAATGTGTGAAATATGCTGGCCACATCACTAACCACATCTGTTGTGGGAAATCCAGTTTCTTTAGAATGGTTCTGTAAAAGAAAGGACAAATTCAGAGGTTCCTCTTTTTATGAAATTCAGAAAAACAAGAAGCAGCAAGTAAGTAGTAAAAATCCTGGACCGTGGCTATATACCTGACTCATCCCAAACTGACCACAACCTGTGGATATCTCCTCACTTCTTCAGACCTCAGTTTGTTCCACTGTACGCTAAGAGAGTCGACAAGGTGGTTTAGGGCTCAAACATTCAAAATATCAAAGTTCAAATTGTGTGCATATAAATGTTCTGATTTCCTATTTCCTAGAAAAAATGCACCTAAGAAGTTATCTGTGATCTAATCCTAGGATCTGGAATGGACAGGGTCTCCTCTATAGATTTTGGTATCAACTGTCACTTGCCTTTTAATATATATATATATGTGTGTGTGTGTGTGTGTGTGTGTGTATGCATATATATTATATACACACATATATATCCTAATTATCTAATTATATATGTAAATATGTGATTTGTATATATATTTGCATGTATAACCAGTTATATACATACATATGTGTGTGTGTATATATATAGAAATATATGTATATATATGTTTGTGTGTGTGTGTGTGTGTGTATATATATATATATATATATATATATATATAAAGAGAAAGAGAGAGAGGGAATATGTGTCAGTTCTAAATGGATCACCAAATCAAAAGAGCAAAATCTTGTCTATCAGCCAGGCTCCATGCGGTAAGACCCTTTACTGTACAGTTCAGGATGCCTCTACTTTCATGCTCCTATGAACTGGTAAATGACCCATCTCATCAGAAAGACATTACTATCCTTTAGACACCTGAATCCAACTCTCTCCAAATGCAGGTTCACATGATTCATTAGTCAGCAAAAAGTGACATTTGCCCCTAAGCCTCTATGATGAAAGAGTGAAGGATTCTAAAGGAAAGTCCTACTTGACAATTTTTAAAGCCATGTTGTCAGTCTGTGTGGAAAATCTGAATGATTTCTATTGTTCTAGTTGGAGGGGGAGAGGGAAACTGCTAAATAAGTAAATAAGATATATAAATCACTGTTATCCTCTGCCACAATTATTTTAAACCTATTTCAGCAAGAAAACAGGGAAAGATAATTCTAACTCCCATCAGCTTCCTACACTCATCCCTGGCAAATGCAGTATTGTCTTGCTCCTTGGTGACCCCAGATGTCTTTGCAGTCACCAGCATCCAGGACTGAGATTCACCGAAACTGGCTGCCTGACATCTTGGCTCGCTCTTCTTCCTTTTGGCTTCCTTCTCATGTGGACCTGAAGTCATTTACAGCCCATCACATTGTGAGTGTTCAATGCTCATTCATATAACTGAGTGAATGAACAAATGCATGCTGGTGCCACGCGTTTCCAGACCAAGAAGAAATCTCACACCAAGTCTAAATTTGGTTACATGTAGTCATCGCACTTCTTTCCACCTGCTTCATTTACTGCCCTCCCCGAAAAAAGAAACTGGTTTGCAATTGTCTACAGAGCCTGCATTTCATAATGGGGAACGGAATTCTCAAATGAAGGACGCCTAGAAAATCTAAAATAATAATTACGAAGGATCATCGTTTTCCAAATGGAGCCTCTAGCCATGCTCCTTAGCTGCTTTTCTCTCCTGTGCTATCCTCTAATGACAAGTCATTACTGTTTATTTTTCAAAGGTCTGCTTCTGCTGACATAAAGAAACCTTCCTGCCCGCTGCTCTGATCTCGCCGCGCTGGAGAAATGGTGCAAACAACCCCAGCCCAGGAATGCTAATGTGCACTTTGCAGCCTCCAAGCCTCTAAGGCAAGAAAAATAGGAGGGACAAGCCGATTTGCAAGTGACCCAGCTTTCTCTCTTCTTTTTTCCCCACCCACTGTGTAACCTTGACACCGCCCAGGTCTCAGTGCGCGGAAGCAGGCTGCTGCTGATGCAGGCGAACGGTGCAGGCAAGCCCACTAATGAAGGGCCAAGGAGGGGCCTTGTCCCTCGCTGCTCTTCTACCTCGGGGAGGCTTGGGGCATAGACTGGTGCTTTTGTTCTCCAAGCCACAGGAAGAAGCAATTATCTCCCAAACAAGAGTTTGTGGAGGTTCATGAAAATAAAACCAAACTCCCCATTGCTCCGGAAGAACAAGAGACCTCCGCCCCCTGTGCTTGGAGAGTTGGAGGAGGGGCTCTGTAGGTTGCAGGTCCCAAATCGCTGCCTCGACAGGAACTGGAGACTGCCAGTGGAGGACCCACCCGAAGCGCAGTGCGCACCACGCCCCACAGTCCCTATGGTCTGAGCAGCCCAGGCCACGCCCGCCGCGCCCGCAGCCCGCTGGCAAGCCGGAGGTGGGGGCGCGGAGAGTCGCAGAGGAGAAACAAAGGGATGAGATCACCGTGAAGAGGGGCCAGAGCGATCATGAAGAGACAGAAAATGAAGAGGGACTGCTGGACTGAAACAGGAGTCAAACATGCTGGTTTGGGGCAGGGAGAACAAGCAGTCAGGTGGTGGGCACAAGAGCGGAAACAGTGGGGACAGGGACCAGTCAAAACTAGCCCTGGTTAGGAAAAAAGAAGAAAGTTTGCTTAATTCCTATCTCTGCTCCCCATCATGTTGCTTCCCCCAAACTCCCACGTTTTGTGTCAGTTGTTTTATATACTTAACTTTTGTAAGACGGGAGAGTAAGAATGGACTTCAGGGCGTCCCTGAATCTGAAGCAGTAGGCAGTGCGTTTAATTTATAATTACATTTTGTTTTCTACAACTGTCAGAGAAAAATGTCAGCTTGAGGTAAGATAGAAGAAATAAGTAGAAAGGAGACATAAAGAACAAGAAAATAAGATTTTAATTCAGAAGTTTCGCATACTTTTTCCAGGTCTGTCACCCCCTACACCACTCTCCCTTCCGGGCATAAGTCTACCTTTGTACTCTTAATTAACTTCCCAATAAATCAATTAAGGCAAGAGAGATAAGATATTTTGAGGAACCTATAATTTAGGGAACTTTCCAGCCCTACCAATCAGATAATGAGGAGCACACCAGCCTAAGGATCCTGAGACTGGCCAGACCACCAAAAACGGTTTGGGATCACCAGACAGATACCATTCCAACATTTCCTTCCCACCACTCATAAAGTTTCCTTTAAAAGAAAAGCCAGGAACCCCAAAATCTGGATTCTCACTCTTAAGATGGCCCACATTCTCCCTTGAATATGTTCCTTACTTTGTTCCCAGAGACAGAGAGAGATTGCCCCAACTCTCCCTTAAATATGTATAAACTTCCGTGCATGTGGTGTGTGACGGAATTCTTTTACCTCAGGTATGCCAAAAACCCTGCTGGTCCCGATTTGACTTCCCCCTTCTCTCCAGGAACTTACCGGACTATTCTTTGGAGACACCTCTTCTCCCATGACAAGAGGTGTACACTACTACCCACCAAAGTTTAAATGAACAGTAGCATTGTGGAAAAGAAAAAATAAGAAGAAGAAGAAGAAACATGAAATGCAAAATGGTACTAGGGGTGAGGAATTTACTAACATTTCTCTTTGATTAAGATGAACATTTTGAAGACAGGGGTGAAAACCAAGTGTGTTTTTATTTGAGGAAAGATTGCAGTCTAGATCATGGAAGAACAAGATGGGGGAGAGAAGAGGAGCCCATGAGGCATGCTACCCAGGTTTAGGCATCAAGGTGTGGGCAACTAATGGAGAAAAACAATTGCTGGGGCTAGCTTTTGGGCCTGGATTTGGCCTTTAGACAAGTAAACCAGAAAACAACTTTCTGAACCTCACTACATAAGAAGAGTATTAACTACTGAAGACTTTCATTTGTATCTGGGGTCATCCTTGGACCTATTAGCTTCTTACTCAGATGTAACTTGATTGAGGAAAGAAAGCTTGTCTGGTTTGCCATGTTGGCATCAGTCCCTAGCATAGTTCAAAGGACTTAGAGGGCACTCAATAAACAGTTGTGGAAGAAATGAATGAACTGCCAAGTGATGTGCACATTTTTCTTTCCTCCTACACCACAACTGACCAGTAACCAAGAGGCCTGAGATCAATTTCATCATCCAATGATAATCATGGGTCATTAAAAATCTCTTACCCAGTATTTCTTTCTTCTCCCTGGGGATGACAGACACCCCATAAGCTTTTCTCTCTAGACCTGAATAACTCACCTCTCTTAAACATACACTTCAGCTCATCACTTGCTCACATAAAGCACTAACTTCTTCTCTCACTCTCATTTCTATTTTCTCCTTACCCTTCTTCCTTCCCACCCAAATAGTGTTTCTTCTAACCTTTGCCAAATCAACATGGGAAAAAGAGAAATGTATGTGTGATATATCTACATCTAAACATGGATACATATATATGCTTTCAGATGAAATTAGGTATAAAGAAATGACTCAATTACTCTATAAAACCCAGTAAAATTATTTCTTCCTATGTTTCCATGTGGCAAATGCGCAGAATCTGTGCTACATTTGGATCAAATAGAGCTAGAAATTTTAACACTGTTTTTTGCTGTTTTTGTGGGGCAAGGTTTGCATTTCAAATTTAACAATTTAGTTTTGAAATACAATCTATTTGTAACTGGGAAATGGTCTGCTTTTTTCTAAGAAACCGTTAAGAGACTGTTCCACTAAGAAACTAACACTTTTACTTTTTGGAAATGAGAGAAGATAGGTAATATTTCAATCGTTATAAAATAGATTCCTGAATCCCACCTCCAGTGATGCTGATTGAGGGAGACCAGTGTAAAGCAGCCAAAATGCATTTTAATTGGTGCCCTAGTGGGCTGCTTGTTACAAGTGATCCTTAGGTCACAAGTAGCTTGGGCCACACTCCTGTTTAGAAATAGCTTCCTTGATTTTATTGAAAATGTCTATATTGAATAAGTCAGTATTTTCTACTCTTGCCACACTGCCTCCTGACATTAAACTCATGGATACTTAGAGGCAGCTATCACACGCAAATGACCAAGAAACTCTATGCTAAATTCCAGCATACGCAGTCCAATTGAACATAGGTACAAGGCCTAGACAAGACCATTACATCATGTTATTTCATAGCCATGGAAACAGACCTAGAGGGTGAACCAATCAGTGATATAGCTGGGACTAGACCTCATCACCTTCTATGTTTTCCCTTGAGTCCTCAGGACCACAGAAAATGAGAAGACTAAATTTGGGACAAAGTAGATAACTGAATTAGATCATTAGTGTCAAAAGGCATGCTTTAGCCTAAGGCATTTGGCAGGTCTCAATTTATTATCCTTCCATTCTGGGCCTGAAAGACTCAGATTAGCAGACTAGATTGCTCCTCTGTTACATTTCAATCATAAAGCTATGATTTGGTGCTTCTGTGTAGCTAGCATGGGATCATAAAAGCTGAAGAAGAGTGTAGCCTGAAAAGAACAGATTATGTTTTTTCTGCCCCAGAAGCAAAACTCCTGAGTTTTGCATAATGTCATTGAATATTACAATATGTAATGTAAATGCAAATTACCTTTTAGTGTTTTATCATCACATTTAGTAAATTGTAGGATACATTTTGTTCTTAGCAGATTCAGTACACATGGCAGTACAGATAACCCTGATCCAGAAGAAATCCCATCTTTTAGGCACACACTGGACCACTGTATAATATTCTGCACACAAGTTGATGTTATTTAAGAGAAAAAGAAAATTTATGCAAAAAGGTAGTGAAACTTCCAGCGATATATATATTTGTATTAACAACCCTGTTCAATAAGCTATTAATACAATAAGCCAACTTGATGGTGTTTTGTTTTGACTTTCAGAGTTAACACTGATTACCATATAATCATATAAACATATATCCTTGGGAAAGCAAATATCCATAGTACAATACATTTATTAATATAAATTATTTCCCTTAATTATTTTTGTTGTTTCCAAGGTAGCACCAGCTTTTGAAGTAAAGAGCCATTGGATTCTAGTTTTCAGGAACTCAGATCCTGATCCAGACCTTCTGTGGTAAGTTTAGGAATATTCTGTGTTAACACATCAAAAGTATGATCATCTTGACATAATCTAGCTTCAGTGAAGTCTCGTTTATATCTAAGAGGCACCAGTCTCAAAAGCATAATGGGTATCAGAGGTTCCTAATTCCATTGTCTATATATACTTCTTAACTGCAAATCTTTAGAATCAAAGATTTGTTACCACCTTCTTCAGATGTGGAGCTCTGTCCAAGATCACCAGAAATTTTTAAACACATCAAACCATCTAATTCACTTTCTAGGTTCCCCTGAACTTTTCTACTACATGCTGCCTAGTTTCCATATTCTTTAAGTGTAAGCACATTCAATTATAGACACTGAAGGGACCTCTACACAGAATGTTACAGCTGCACCGCACTGTGTACATTTCTGGAAAGTGGACTTGGCATTATTTTCCCCCAAGAAACCACCAATTTACACATCTGTTCTTTGCAGCAATGGATATAATTACCATGATGTTGTTTGTAGTCATATGACCCTCTGAAGGGGCACTGGTTAAACATCTGTAAACAGGGATAAACATCATATTGTGTCTCTTTCTCAAGCAATTTGAGCAATTTTTGCTGGAGGGGAAAAAAAAGGCATCTTTTGTCCAGGCAATGTTCAGCAGTATCTGCCTTCCTGAAAGTGTGACTGTGTGAGATTGGTTTTGCCCCCAGGAAGGCAGATTTTGCTGAAGCGCTCTTTTGACTCAAGGAACAGTGTTCAAAGTAAAAAAGGGCTTAAAAAAACAGACTGTAAGAGAAGTGTGCTGCAGCAGTATTGGGTTTGCTCATCATTTTCTCGAATCTTCCTGGGCAGAGGTAGGCTCTTCAGCAAGGATAGTTTGTATTTCTTAAGTGTCTTTCTCCAGAGAAGAACTTTCCACACAGACCTGTACATTGCTGTTTAATCTACTATAGGTGGATAGGTAGCCAAGTATATGACTTGCTTAAGTACCATCCAATTCTGTTTTATATAGAGAGAGGGAAAATGATAAATTAAAATAAGTACTACACTGTGCTTGAAAGATGGACTGTTTTATACCAAAGCAGAAAACTTCAAACCCATGACAATCAATTGAACAGAGCTTTCCAGCTTTAGCAAAAGGCAAAATTATCTTATCACAGAAGTAGTGCATAAAGGCATTAAATCTATGTATAGTAGATTTGAAATAAGAAGAATGTACAGAAGAAAGAAGAAAACCAAAATTTCCTCCTTCTGTTGTTCATATATTTTAGAAAACATTCTTTGGTGCTAATTTTTAATTTTTCAAATACTAAGTAATTGAAAAGTTAGAATGTCTGTTTTTTCTCCTGGGAAAATTTTTAAACATGAACAAGACAGAAATGTTAATATAATATTTATATTTTGATAAAATTACCAAACTCTAGGGCCAGTACAGAACTGGGGGTTTAGATATAAGGACAAAGGTGAGTTTGGAAAATCTAACATACATGATTAGGAGGGAGGAGCTTATCTTTAAAAAAGAGGTTTGGAAGAGTCCATCAAGTTTCTAACTCTTTAGTTCTAAGAGCTGTAAAATCTACTCCATATTTTGGTTTAAAAAAAATAAAAATAAGAATAAGTATATTGCCTGATGTTCAGTATTCTCCTGCATGATTTATAGAAACTCAGTCTCTGAGTTTTAGCTCAGCCTTAGCTCTCATTTAGTTGCTTGCCTAACCAACTCTAAGATCCTTCAACTTTCCTCATACATTTTTAGCTGGTAGTTGCTTTTTTCAGAGGTTTTGAATAGAAGAACACATTCAGTGTAAAGGTGCATAAGACTGTGCAAAATCTGTTAATGATAAATTTCAAAAACTATCCGATCAGCAAATTTATTAACTGCCATTTTGTCTCAGTATGGTGGTCTGAACCAAAGTTAAATCTCCCTATCTTCTAATTCTCATCCAAATCTATTAACCCTTTCAAAAATTAGCAGTGAAACCAATATAAGCAAAAATATTAGCAATTTAGTTGAGAGATCTTAATAAAAATAATTTATTGTACACTAGATAGGAATCAAGAATATAGAGATGTAGAAAATGCAATTCTTGCCCTCTATATAGTTACCATTTAGGTATGGATAAAAACAAAAATGAAATGAAAAAATTAAATAATACAAGGCAGCATATACTTGGAATTAAATGTGTAGTACAGTTAATATGTGGCTTAGAATTTTAAAACAGAGAGTCATCCCTGAGACCAGAAGAAATTCAAGGATGAGGGGAAATTCAAAGGAAAAGCAGGGTTTTGGAGCAAGGTTATGGACTTGGTTTCAATTATAAAGCTTTGGAATAGAAAATATATCCAGTAAGATCTAAGTACACATCCAGTAAGCAATTAGAAGCATCTTAGTACAGGAAATATAAACTTGAGAGTATAAAAATGTGAGAAGGTAGATGAGATTTCTAATGAAGATGATTAGAAATAAAAGGTCAGAAAGACTAAGATTTTGTTCTGGGAAACATATTTAGAAGCTAAAATGAGAAAGTTGATTCGGGAAAGTTGGCCTCAAAAAACAAAGTAAGAATTGAAAGGGCCACAATAGAAGCAAAAAGAAAAGAACATCCCAAAGAGGAGTACATTTTGAAATGAAAATGTTAAGTGAAGGCTGAAAAAAATGTTTTTTGGAAATGGAAATAAAGAGGCCACTAGGGACTTCAGAGAACAATTTTAGAACAGCACAGGAGGGAGGGAAGGATAGATTACATGTGTTTAAGAAAAGCATAGGTCAGATAAAAATGAAGGAAATTACAATATTCTTTTCAGATGTTTATCAGAGAAGAAAACAGACAAACTAAAACTTTGTTTCTGTGTTAAGTAAAATGGAATGTAAAGAGAGGAAAGAATAAATAAAAGTAAAAAGAAATGAGTGTAGGAAATGTTTACTCTTAATAGCAGGGTTCAATTCAATATTCTGGCATTGAACTTCTCACCCTAGGTAACTGGTAGTAAAATCTTTCTTGCCAAATAAACAAAAAAGTTCTCAACTAACCTATTAACAAACCAATCAGTAAGATATGTTTCAAATACCAGTGTAACTTTTCAAACAAAATAAAATTCTTTGGTTTGTGAATGATTGTGTATGTGGTATGTGTGTGTGTGTGTGTGTGTGTGTGTGTGTAAGAGAGAGAGAGAGAGAGAGAGAGAGAGAGAGAGAGACTTAAGAGTAAAGTCATCATGCTGTAATTCCCAGAAGACCACCACTAATATTTCCACTTCCTTCCCTGAGTGAGGGCCTATGGTATATGGGTTGCAAAGGAAAAAGGTACTTCAGTGTGGCAGAATTGGATTTTACTTTCTTCCTTACACTTTTCTTTCCCCTTTAGTCTTTATAAAGAATGAGACTAGATTACAATCAGTAACTTTTAAAATCACAATATGTCAAAGTGTTATGGTTTGAATGTGAGGTGTCCCCCAAAAGCTCACATGTGAGACGATGGAAGAAGATTCAGAGGAGAAATGATTGGGTTGTAAAAGTCTTAACCTACTCAGGGATTTAATCCCCTGATAGGGATTAATTTAGTGGTTACTGGAGTGGTAGGGTATGGCTGAAGGAGGTGACAATTGGGGTGTGGTTATAGGGTATATATTTTGTGTCTGAGAATAGAGACTCTCTCTCTGCTTCCTGATCACCATGTAAAGTTCTTCCTTCTTGCCACACTTTTCCGCCATGCTGTTCCTGCCTCACCTGGAGCCATGAGGAATGAAGTCAGCTGTCTATGGATTGAGACCTCTCAGTCTGTGAACCTCAAATAAACTCCTCTACAATTGTTCTGGTAGGATCCTTTAGTCACAGCAGTGAAAAAGCTGATGAAAACATAAAGTTATGCAACAAGTCAGGTTAGCAAGAAATCATCTGGTTATTTATGTGCATGCTTGAAAACTCTAGGAACTAAATATCTGAGGGTTCAAATGCTGACTCTCTAAGATAGAAGTTGGGGCACTGCATAGAACCAAGAAGATTACATCTCAAGTGTAGGACAAAACTGCAGTTGAGAAGGGAAAGGGACAGAGGGATTAAAAATGGGGATGCAAAGAAGAGAGAAAAGAGATGGACACCAGAGAGAGAAGGATTCCAGGTATCTATCTTAAATAAATTCTTAATAGACTGAAAGGTAATTCTATAGAAAAAAAAAAAAAAGATGGTTTCCTCATCTTCTAAACTTCATGAGTGTACATGTTCATTATTAAGGTTCTCTTTTTAGTTACTAGAATATTCTAATGTTCTTACAGATATAATGGACAGAACCAAGAACCCACACTAATGAATAATTTACTCTTTTCCTTGAAAATATACCTAGTGAAGGCAATGAAGATTAAAATGACCACAGCATGAAAGGCAACGGAGCTTCCTGTTAAGTTCCCAGATTAGTAACTGCTTTCAAGATGGCTCCATCTCTCAGTAGAATTCTGATGACTCCTAAACCTTTGCAAGAGATGAAGGCTTAGAACTGAAGTCTCTCTCCAGAAATAATTTCTGTAAGTTTCTCCTGTTGATGCCAAGTCAAGTGATCCATAAAACAGTTGGAAAGTCCTGCTTAACTCATTTTTGTCATTTAGTACACTCCCTTAAATGTTTTCATTTCCCCATTTTTTAATTCAAAACTCTTCACTGAAAAAACATAAGGTTCAGGATTTTAGTAAGGTACTCAATTCTACATCATCCAAACCAACACATTTCTCATTATGCTGTTCTTCCTTTCTGTTTCAAACTTATATATAATCTTTCCACAAGGAACCCTCCTGAAATTTGAGTCTTTGAAACGATCTCCTCTTTGATGTCACAGTGACTTCCTCCTTGCTCCAATTTTCCTCAGCTAGTCTTTCCTCTGCTTTAACACAGGTCTCTCCATAGCACCCTTATAGGAATTCAACTTGACATGACTGCAGCCGTCTTGAGTGGTAATCTCCATGATTGCTCCTGAATACCCCTACACACCATGCCCTTAGATAGATTCCCAACATCCTACAAATGAACCTTTAGAGTGGCATGGCTTTACAACTCTGACCCTAGTTCCATCAGTGCCAGGAATGTGCCTAACGTCCTTGATAGCAGCTTAAGATAAACCAGACACACTCCAGTGTGGATGAAATCACTGTTGTCCTGAACACTTTTTAAGTTTCTTACTTCTGATCCAAATCATAAGGATCCACTTGGTCTTGCTGCCTCTCAGGACCGTACTTCTTCTAGTAAGTCAACAATAAATTGCTCCTGCAATCTGAATCTATCTCTTCTTTCAGTCTCACGGCATCTTGGGGCCAGGTTTCAGAATCTAAGACCAGGTTATTCAGGAGCAACACTTATAACATCTAGTTTCTTTTCCTCCATTCAATACTGCTATAGTTCAAAAGTTTATGTCTCTCCAAAATCAATGTTAAAACTTACTCCCAGATGTAACTGTATTGAGAGAAGGGGCCTTAAGGAGCTAGTTAAGCCATGAAGTTCAGTCCTCATGAATGGGATTAGTGCTCTCATAAAAAGTGTGGGTGAGTGAGTTTGCCTCTTTTTACCCTTTTGCCACATTAGTACATAGCAACAAGGTGCCAACTTGGAACCAGAGAGTGAATCCTCACTAGACACAAAATTTACTGGCATCTTAATGTTGGAATTCCCACCCTCCAGATCCGTGGGAAGCAAATTTCTATTATTTATAAATTCCTCAGTCTGTGATATTTTTCAATACAGCAGCACCTAGATAAACAACAAATTTCTAGATATGTGGTTTATCCCACTTGTCTGTAGTCCTGCCACCCCAGTCTCCTAAACTGCTAAAATTTGGCTTTCATCCTTAGCACTCCACTAAATTGCCTACTCAGAGACTATCAATGGTCTCCTTGTTCCCATATTCAATGGCCTCTTCTCCATTCTCATCCATCTTGATCACTCTGATTTAATAGTACTGACCATTCTAATTTGAAGACTTCTCCTAATGTGCTTCTCCGATTCCCTGTACTAGTTCTTTCCTTGACTATTCTTTTCCTCCCTCCCTTCTTTCCTTGGCCTGGAGACTGAACCTAGGGTTATTCTGCTGCTCAATTTCATTCCCAGACATTTTTGTTTGTTTGTTTTTTGAGACAAGGTCTCCCTAAATTGCTGAGGCTGATCTTTAATTCCCACCTCAGGCTTCAGAGTTTCTGGGATTACAGGCTGTGTCACCACACCCAGCTCTTTGTTTCTTTTAGTGAAATATTTTCTGCCATTCAAGGGAGAATAAGCCCTTCTCAGATATTCTCTAAGTCTCCCTCACCTGAGTCCATGAATCTGTCCTCATGACCCACTGAGGCACTTGCACCCTGTCCTCCCTGCCTTCACTTCTGAATATTTAATTACGCTTTTCTTTCTGGATGTTTCACTTATACTGACCATTGTGGAAATCTGAACAATTGTCTTCCTTACCAAATCAGTCCTCCTTTCTATTTTATCAATTCCACCAATAGTACTTCCACTTGACAAAACCTAAGCTAGAAATCTTAGAATCATATTCACTTCTCCACCCATCACAGCAAGTTAGAGGAACTGGCCTGACTCAGAGTTCAGTGGGTTCCTAATGGAATTCAGTGTTAGAAATGGTGTCTAAAGTTAGAGAACCAGTAAGAGCAGAGGTCAGTGAGCAGAGGATTCCCACTCTCACAGGTTAAGATGAATATCTGATAGGGTACATCTGAAAGAGTCAGAAACAGAAAATAAGGTTAGGGTATAGAGATAGCAAACTAAGAATCAAATAAATGAAAATGAAAAGCAAGCAGATATGAAGAAGAGCCCTGAGCAATTAACTAAAATTAGAGACTGCTTCTGAGTTACCTTGTCATACCACATGTCAACAGGTCAGTCAAACTGGAGATCATATGTACTCACAGAGACTTTTCTTCACATTCCCTAAGTACTGAAAATGATCCATTTTTCTTCAAAGGGTCTCCAATTAGCTTCACATGTAAGTTCCGATTATGAACATCCTACCCCAAGGTTTGATTTCCTCACCCAGGCATCCTCATTTAGTGTCTCCCCACGCAATCCTGCATGCATAACTACCATAATGTAATCTCTTAGTCAAAAGTTACCAAAGGCAAAAATCTCTTATCACATCAGGCAAAAAAATATTTTCGGCTAGACCGGATCCTACATACCCATTTCCACTTCAGTTCTTACCATCAAGCGTTCTTCACTATTTTCAGAATGGTCTCCTCAAAACTCCATGAATATTCTTCTTGTCATGCCTCTCTCCTTATATTGAGCACTCTCCTAGTGTCCTCATCTTTAGAGCCCTCAGTTTCCTCTGCCTCCTCCAATGAGTCCTCACTGACTCTCATGGCTCCTGTATCCTTTAATTACAGACAGCCTTGCTTTGTTGTTTTCTTGGGTGTTATTTCTCAGCTCATACATATTTCCTGAATACTAGCAGCCTTCTTTCCCCTCTGTCACTGTTAGTTTGTGTTCATATAACAAAACACCACAAACTGAGGAGCTTATAAACAACACAAAGGTTATTTCTCACGGTTCTAGAGACTGGAATGTCCAAGACCATGGTGTCAGAAAATTTGGTGTCTAGTGTCTTGTGTTCTCACATGGTGGAGCGGGCAAGGCAGCTCTGTGAGGTTTTGTTATACAGGCACTAAGCCCATTCATGAAGACTCCATTTTATGACCTAATCAACATCCAAAGGTCTCACCCCTTATTACCTTCACATTGGGTTTAGAATTTCAACAGATAAATGTTGGGGAGGGGGACATAAACATTCAGCACATAGCACCCTCCTTGGTGATGGCAACCTACTCCCATCAGAGTATGTCACATATCACCTAATAGACTTAAGTCCATCATAGGGGTTCCAGAAATACACACTGGTTTTTAGGTTCTTGGGAAAAGATACTTAATTTATAAAACAGGGTGAGAAGGGGATTTCTGACATATAATATGGCACCAAATTGCAAACAATTCTCAATGGACAGGTCTTGCAGTCAGGGCCCATCCTAATTATGTGTTCTCTACAAGTGATGACAGTCTACTAACTTAGGACACTGCAAATGTTTCTCTGAGGGCTTATGTTTAATTCAAGATCCTGCAGGGCATCCCTTCCTTTGGTCACCTTATAACAACCATCCTTGAGTCCTTGCTATATCACCAAGGTATACTGTGCAAAGCTTGAGTGTTATAATCTTGAGGTCTTCTCCTTTAACTTTTATCCTTGACCAAAAAGCACCAATTCTTTAAGCCTTTATTGTACTCAATACACAGGAAATGGAAGGAGGAGGAAAAAAAAAAAAAAAAAAAGAAGAAGAAGAAGAAGAAGAAGAAGAAAGAAGAGGGGGAAGGGAAAAGGGAGGAAGAAGAAGAAAAAGAATTTCCTAGCGTATAATAGCAATTAGTTGTATAAGCAAAACAAACCTGGGAAATGATAGCTTTGGAAGTTTCCACTGTGCATATAAACAGTTGACACAAGCAGGGCTGCTTGCAGGAGAAAATCTTTATAGGTCACAAATGTTGGACAGATTGGTGGCCTAGGCCAGACAATCTGTTTATCTAAGGCTGACTTACCCTTGGCACTGAGTTTCTGGATCCTGACAGTGAGAGAATAATAGGAAAATCTTGGATCATGGTTTAAGAATAATCTTATCAAGAGGGATAATATGCTTTCATTTTTAGTAACATATTTTAAATTTTAGAAAGTTAGTCTAATATTTAATAATTTTATGAATTTTTACTAAGCCAAAGTTCTGATAAATGACAATTGACCATTACCTTAGACCCAAACTAGAGTCTCAAAACTTCCTAAAATTTCATAATTTTCATTTTGCATGTTTACATGACATTTTATTTTTTATTTGGGGCTACTTTATAATGCCTTAAGTATTGCTAAAACCAATGCTAAAAAACTTCAAGAAATATTTTCCTTGAGATATTTCTAAGCATTTTACAAATGTACAAATTTCATTTTAACCATTTGGATTTATTCTGAACCTCAAGTTTTCTGTACAAATGAAAATAAAAATGAATTGATGAGCCTTCACTTAATAACAAGGAAAATTATTTTGAAATATATTGAGATTTTGGGATATATTTGTGACATTAATAGTCTGATATTTATTGAGTTACAAATATCCAAATTTGGTATTTAAATCCTATCTCTGCATTAAGCATGGAGAATAATCAGGTACAGTTAAGTCTGAGAAAAGTCAGAAACTACAAGATAAGCAGGTGTGGGGGTGCACACCTGTAATTCTAGCTACTTGGAAACTGAGGCAGGAGGATACAAGTTCCAGGTCAGAATCAGCAGCTTAGCAAGACCCTGTCTTGAAATAAATAAATAATAAAAATGACTGGGGATGTAGCTCAGTGGTAGAGTACCCCTGGGTTCAATCTCAAGTACTGTAAGAAAAGAGAGAGACAGAAGAGAGAGAGAAGAGGAAGGAAGGAAGGAAGGAAGGAAGGAAGGAAGGAAGGAAGGAAGGAAGGAAGGGAGGGAGGGAGGGAGGGAGGGAGGGGAGAGAGAGAGAGAAAAAAAAGTGGGGGTGGAAGCCAAGAAGAGAAAGTTGAAAGAGTTTCCCAAATTAGCAGCTACACTTCTACTCTAATTCTATTTAAAATTTTGAATAAGGAATAAGCAAAATTTGTCTGGGCCTCACTAATTTTTTAAGTGAAATGCTATAGTAGATGAACAGCAGCAACACACTAAATACTGAAGATACTGCATCAAAGACTGAACTTCAACCTAAGAAAGATGTCATAAAGAGGAATGAATGTACCCTGCAGGTAGAAGCAGCATGTCTGGTCCAGTTTTTAGTCTGTGTCCCTTGTAGTAGTCACTAGATAAATACTTCCTAATGAATAAACGAGTAGTTCATAGACAAGGTGACTTCTAAAATCACTTTTTACTCAGAGATACTGTGAAAGTAATAGGTGATCTATTAATAAACCAAGATAGCACTGTGGCCAACCATACATATAATTGAAAGGTGTCTCTCTGCGGGGAAAGGTGAAAGATTGAATAGTTTCTTTAGCCTTCCTGCCTCAACAAGACTCTTGACTAGAACCAGACAGAAGCCTGACTTCTGTCTGGAAGAAAGCCTAAGCCTCTAGTGGAGACAGGGCTTTGATGTGAGCTCAGGTTACAACCACAGGACCTGGTGCCTGACAGCACTACTTGCCATCATTCGTTTTATCCTTTGGTTCCCATAAACCAAATTTTCTCTTAGTATGTCTCACACTGTTTTGAAGGGTTGAGTTTTTGTTTGTTTGTTTATTTGTTTATTTAATCTCTATTTATAAATCACTGATGCTAAGAAACATGCTGAATTCTAGACACAGCCACAACTGAGTGAAACCGAAGCACATTCAGTAACCATAAAAGATTTTTCTTTTAACTTGGAGACCTAAATCTTTTCTAGAAGATCTTGCTAGTTTTATCTTGGAATGTCTTTTGCCATGTCAACTCCTTGAAGATTAACCTGGAATGCAAATAGGACATGACTTGGATATTCTATCTTTTTCAGGGCTTAGAATGCCTCATAGTGTCTGACTTATTGCTACAGGTTTGTTATCCTTTCTCCACCAGTGTTTGAACTCCCCTCCTTCTCACCCATTTATCACCCTGATAGTCCTGTCCAAAGACTATCAGGTAAAATGCAATAATCAGTCAAAGCCAGATGGTGCCAGTGGCAAAAGCAAGCATTTCCCCAGGAGTGCTTGCAATAAATAAATAAATAATACAGTCACATTTGACAATTTAATGAGTATAAATTTACCACAGCAGGAAAATCCTCCCCAAATATTTAAACAATTAAAATGTGAAAAGGAGAAATAAATAAACATTTTAGAGTGGAAGGCAGGACAAAATTCCTCTTCCATTATTCTTTGGAAACCCACTGCATCACCTATCTTAGACTGACAGACTGAAAGAAATATATGAGATGCTGCTGGTCAAGATCAAAGGACAGGAATCAGAATGGACACAGGGAAAGATGGAGTAGATTCATAAGCTATAGCATATTTTTGAATTATTCCTATTACTTCTGAATAGAATTTAAGTGCATGCATTCAATCTTTCAATAAATATTTATTGAGCAGCTGATATGTAACAGGAATTACACTAAGTTCTCAGGAATCTAAATCGTTAACAGAATCATATGAAGCCCTCATGGAGTTGACATACTACTGATATGAACAGATTATAATAAATAAGTATCTAAAATAGGCACAAGGGATAGAAATGAAAATGGAAGAGAATAAAAGGGGACATACAGGAACTGAAGCTATGTAGTGTTCTTTTATTCAGGGTACAGAGTCTTCTTGATGAAATTTGACGAGGTGAGAAGGTAAGGGAGCTAGTCGTGAGTATATGCTGCAAACGAAGCATTTCTAGCAGAGGAAACACAAGTGCAAAAGCCCCCAGTCTGTTGCACTAATTTAAGTAAGAAATGTTAGGACCTTGGGCTTGAGTTTTGAGTATAGGAATGTATTAGTAAGATTCTTGAGTGCAGGCAGTAGAACCTAGCTTGAATTAGGAAAATGTCTGAATTCACATCATTGATGAGAAAAAAGCAATCAGGAACCAAGGAAAGATGAGCCCAGGAAACAGTCAAAGAAAGCACCCCAGCTAGTGAAGACATTGGTCCATGGGCACTGGATGCCATGACCACTATGGATAATTTGTAATTGCCATTGTACCTTTGCATCATTCCTTGAAGACTCAAAGCAGTCAAGTCTAGGTCCAGAGATGCCCATGTTCCAGCTCCCTGTTAGTGATGAGCCTCTCTAGCTCTAAGCTGATGCAGGCCCAAATTTCTTTTTCTCCTATAGTGCCATGTCTATAAGAAATACTAATAATACCCAAATTCCAGACTCCAACAACCAATATATATTAGCCCTAAAAACTGTTGATAGTACTGAGCAAGCGAAGTTTAAGTCAGTCGTATTAAATTTTTATTCCTTAGTTAAAATTTCACTGAACTTCAGACATGTATGTACACATAAACCCAGATATATAAAAACACACATACTACCCCCAACCCAGAAATTAGTCCTTTAAGAATTCCTATAAAACAAGATTTAGATACATGATTCATTTAACATGTATACAACATTATAGTCATCAACAGAATCAAAAATAAACTATAGCTAACTAGAAGTGCTTACTACATGGTAGGTGGAGTTTTAAGTACTAAACATATATTAACACACTTAATCACTTAAAATCCTTTGGAGTTGTGGTGTTTAAGGTTTTATACCTGTGAGTGTTTTTTATTTACAAAAGTCATACTCCAAGTTTCCAAAGCTGGTTGCATATTCCATCTATACAAGAAGAAACACTAGTATGTTATTCCTACCTTGGGAAACAACCTTGAATAATTAAGAAAATAACACCTGAGAGTAATACAATTATCTAGAGTACATTCTAGAATACAGACTTTTAAGGAGACACACATAGTCTGCCATGCTATGTTATGGTCTACATTAGGGTAGAAATTGTTTCTTTTAAAAAATTTTATTTCTACATTTTCAGCACTTGACATAGTTTTTGACTTATAGTAGATGATTAATGTTTGTTGAATGAATAAATAAATGATTTCTATACAATATTATATGATAAAATATTCTCTCCAGTAATTAGTTTTGATGAAAAAGATAAGAGCCAAAGAAGAAAAGAGTCAAAAGGAGAAAAAGAGAAAAATAACATCCAGTCTTAATGTGTAAAAGAACCATGCTCATTGATAGAAAATTTAAGAAAGTCCAGAAATTGAGAGCATGATCTTCTTTCATCACTCCCAAAGGAGTAGCACAGATATAGGAAGGAATTCCAGTTTGATCTTTGTGTAGAATGACCTTGAGCCCAGAACTTCCCAATATTCACATCATGACGAATTGGGTGTAAATCAGTGTTTTAAAAACTGTTCCCCAGGTTTCATCAGAGGGTCTCAGAGGAGTAAAGACAGGGCTGACTAGACAAATTTCTAGACCATCAAGACTGCCTTACCATAGCAGCATCTTTTATTTATTTGGATTTTGAGAAATGTTTCATCTGGGTCACAAAGTGTATGTAGCTAAAAAGAAGTTTTTAAAATCCTAGATAATCCATAAAATCTTTTTATCTTCTATCACTCAATGATGATAATTACCATCATGTATCCAGGCAAAGAGGATGACAACCTATCCCTGGGAGATTAAATAATAAGGTAGGCAGTAGCTCAAACAGTAGGCTCAGTATGTACAAGCACTGTACAGTGCCTCATGCCATCTAGAACAGGAAAGAAAACCCAGGAGTGGACCTTATGCAATCTCTAAGAAAACAGGAAAGGGTAATACATATAAAAGTATCAATGCATTATACATACACACACAAACATACATCCGTGCATATGCATATACACGTTTTACACATATGTATATATGTTTATATATGTATGTTTGTGTTTGTATACACATCTTTATGGAGAGAGAAAGAAACACATAAACAACATGAGAAGGGGAAGTGGCAAGGGAGGTTACTACAGTGAATGTAGTATGGAACAATAGGGAATGGGGAAATATATGAATGATTTTATCAAAGAGGTGACATTTCAACAAAATTTTTGAAACTAGAACATAGTTTGGCAAATGGGAGGTAGGAAGCATCTCCAATGGAGGAAACAGTACTGGGTTTAATATAAAGAGGCAGTAATAGTTCATATGCAGGAAAAATGGCTAGAAATTTTTGTCTAATCTCTGATATTCTTATACCAAAACATACCTAACTCATTGACATTTCACTGGAATCTTAAGGAAACTCCCTTCTTAGTTCCAGAGAATTTGGCTTCAATGTAGCTTAATTAGAATAACCCAGATTTGCTGGTTATTACTAGAAGATTGAGTAGTTATTGGCAACTTAAAATTTGTGATGGCCTGACACTGCAATGTCTACAGTTGTACATCAAAGAGTGCAGAGTGTTGATGTGGAAATGGTTGTGCTCTACAGAAAAGTTCTGATGAGAAAACAGACTAATGGAAAGTGTGAACACTGAAAGCAAAGGAGTGGATGGCTAGATTAGTGAGATAGAAAATGAATTTTCTTCTGAAATGGCTGCAATTGGTTGTTTCCATGACTAGTGGGTCTTACAAAGTTCTATCATATCCATGAAACCAATTTCTCCAATGTCAATTACTTGTCTCTCTAATCTACTTTCTCATCAACCCAAACTACTCATGCATCTTCCCTACTTCCCACATAATTACCAAAATAAAAAATGTACAACTGAGAAAGGTGACTCACATTTTTTAGCTGAAGTCTGCTTCATTTTGCTTTCCTTATGATCATATGATCCCTAAACAGGAAAACTGTATTCTTTTCGTACTTCTCAAAATTTGATTTTGGACTGAGCACTATCACAACCTATAAATGAAATGTGTTTCCAAAGTTTTTTTTTTTTTTTTCCAAGTTACCAATATGCAACTTACACTATCATTTCCTGAAGAAATAAATATAAAAACAAAGTATGTTTCCCATCCAGACCAAATAAAGAAAACAAACAAACAAACACATATTTAATGCTTTAGTTCAATAGAACCTACCTATCTCATGATCATAGACCATTCTTTCCCCTTTTGGATACTCACAACTATTCTTAGAAAAAAAAAAATTTAGTTAGGATATATCTCCCTCACTAGAATTCCAAGGAGACCCAAATTCCTTCTTAGCTCCACTTCCCAGGAATCATATCACTGTGTAAACAAGATATAGGGAAAATGTTGGCAAATCATTGATTTCCTAGCCATTTGCTCTATAGCCATAGAAGAATCTACTAGTATCTTTCCTTCTTCTTGTCAGTTTGGAAATAGACAGAGGGTGTCTCATTAGTATAGAAGGGTCAGGAAAAGCAACAACTGAACATTATTGTACACAATTTTCTTAACTAGAAATTAAAGAGTGAACATCAAGACAGGGTGTACATGCAGCTACCAGTCACATTATTAACAAGGAGAAAACTGTACCAGAATTCCTGAGAAAGCAGTACAAAAAAATAATGTTTTAGATGTGAGCAAAGGACTGAATGTCCAGCAACTGGCTCAGGAGGCAGAATAATTGGCTATGAAGACAATGCTGTATATTTTAAAGTGACTACTTATCCTGAGCCCAGGTAGTTAGTACTTTATTGTGTCAAGTATGGATAGCTTCCTCACCATGATAAAATATTGTTCTACAAAATGGTGATTGTTATTTGTTGAAACAACCAGCTGGCACTGCTTGGGTGAAATCCAAGTCTGTGTGGTCTTAGCTCTGTGTGAGGTAGCTATTAGGTGCCCAATTATGGACTGTGCCAGAAAAGGGCACTTTCTATGATTGGTCTGTGGGACTTGAGCAACCTTTGCCTTAGTCCTAACCAAATTTTGTCATCACATATTACTTACTGGACACTCATGTTTGCTCATTTGTGTATCCATTTATTCCCATAATGTGCCCAGCACCAAATGAGAACTGCACCAAATGAGAACTGCACAGAGGCAATATGTGAAAAATGACCTGTACCCTAAAGGAGACATGTGAATACAGGAATACTTACCCTGGAGTCTGCTGGATGTTGTAGTAGAGTTACATATGAGATACAATGATGGTACAAAGGAGAAGACAATCATACCTGACTAGAGGATCAGGAAGCAATCATAAAGAAGAAAACAACTGCAGACACATCATAGAAACAACTGGAAATATGTTATGCAGAAAAGACTGTAAGCAGGTCAAATGACCAGTAGTTGGAAAGAGAGAAAGTATGAAATAATGTGGGTCATTCCATGAAACAACACAATTGTAATAGGACGTGAAAAGGAGTGGGCTTCAAAGTTGGAACAGGGAGGTAAGGAACAGATGTTTTGTTTTGTTTAATCAGATTGTAAACAGTCCTACAAAGAAAATAAAAGAAGTGTGATAAGTAGCTTGGACGCTGCTGGAATAGGTAGGCCTCTCAAGTAAAGAGCTAGAGAAAGAGGATTCTTTGCTCAGGAAACATGCTTGACATGTTTTACAAACTTAAAAGGCCAGGACATTCAGTGACCAATACAGGTATGGTTTCAAGGAGTCATAAGAGGCAAGGTCTGGATCGTGAAGGAACTTACAGGTCTTGGTAATTATGAGTTTAGTTTTATTTCTAAGTGAAATGGAAAGTCGTTAGAGATTTCTCAGTAGGGGGAGACACAAGATTTACTAGACAATTTTTTAAAAATTGATCTGGTTCTAAAGGAAAAATGATTTTTAAGGGGTTAAAGGTAGAAGAATCAAAACTAAAGGGGAGCCTATCACATGGGTTTCCATGACATTAGATTGCATTAGAGATGACTAGAAAAGAACGGTGAGGGGAAAGGAGAGATGAAAGGTTTTTGGTTTGGTTTTCCTCTTATAGAAACTAGGGGGAACATAGTAACATCTAATGCTATAACGAAGACATGGGAAATGAGTTCAATGTTCTATTTCTGAATTAGATGACTATATAAGAGAGAAGAAGAGATCTGGGAATATGACATCATGACTTGTGTTTAGGACATGTTGAGATCAGGGTTCCTGTGCATCATCAGACCAGATTTCCAGAGGATAGTTATATACAAAACTCTAGAGTCCAGAAAGTAGATTTGGCTGGAGAACCTAGAAAATTTGAGACCCCTCTTCCATGTGAGAGTTGTGGCCATAGATTAGATTCTTCATGGAGATAGTTTATTACAAACATGAGAATAATGGCAAAAGCCTTAGCAACACCAATTTCTCAGAGATTGGCAGAAATAAGTGAAGCCAAATTGGAATTGAGAGAGAGTATGCAACCTTCAGTTTAGGATGAAAAATCCAACAGAAATGGGTGATATGGAAGTCAAGAAGATAAACATATTCAAGAGGGAAGGCATCTTTAATGATGCCAAGTGTTCCAGAGAAGTCAAACAAGACAGTTCCACTTGTCTTTCTGAGAGTTTACTGAGCCTTCTATTTGTCTCCTCAGAGTCTAATACAGAACTCAGTATAGAGTAGACATTAATCAATATTTCAGTCAATGTTCTTGAGGCAGACACTACTAGACATCTTACCTCAAAGTGTTTGCAAACTAGTTGTGTGAATCAGGTATAAATAAACACAATTCATGATTAGGCAAGGCTCCGATTGGTGAATAGCAAGGAATGAGGACAGGGAGTACATGCTATGGAAGATCTAGAAGGGGCAGAGGTCACAGAGCACCACTGCAATCAGAAAAGCCTTCATGAATGAGACAGCTCTTGACTCAGGGAGCTGGGTTTGGGTGCGACTAGGCTAAGAATAAAAGGGATTTTCCAAGTAGTGAAAATGACATACTTAAATACAAAAAGTCATACTTAAATCAGCTAAGATTAGACATACTAAGTCTGCCTGGAACAGAATGCTCAACAAAAAAGAGATAACTTTTTCTATAGAGTGTGTTATGTTACAAGCTGGAAACCTTAGAGATAACTTTGTTTAATACCTTCGTTTTTGCATAAAAGAAAAGGACAACCCATAAAGACTGAATTTGTTTGAATTCATAAGCTAATCAATGACAGACCCAGTAGAAGAAAAAGTGAAAATAGAGTAAAACAATCATGAATATGTAAGTTCAAATTAACTCTGTATACAAAGAGAAACCCTTGAAATTTTGGAAAAAGGGGAAATTAAATGTTAGGTTAGTCAATAGTGTGCAGAGTTGATATTGAGAACAGGGAATTTGGGTGACTAACCACATTTTCACCAGGGGTTTCTCATCTGAATCACAGAACACAAAAAGTGAGTGAATTTTCTCTTCTTCCAAGAATGGTGTATAAATATTATCAATCTGATGTACCAGAGAATGGTTAACTTGTCATGGACAATTATGCATAAGTATTGTAGGGACTTAGGTGTCTGTTCTCTTCTGAAACATTGACTGAGAAGGTTTTACAGAAGATATAAAAGATGACTGTAAAAGACACATCAAAGGAGCTGGGGGTCAGGCACAGTGGTGCATGCCTGTAATCCCAGCAGGTCAGGAGGCTGAGACAAGAGGATCATGAGTTCAAAGCCAGCCTCAGCAAAAGCAAAGCTCTAAGCAACTCAGTGAGACCCTGTCTCTAAATCAAATATAAACTAGACCCTGTCTCTAAATCAAATATAAACTAGGTCTTGGGGATGTGGCTCAGTGCTTTAGTGCCCCTGAGTTCCATTCCAAGTAACCCCCCCACAAAAAAAAAAAAAAAAAAAAAAGAAAGAAAGAAACGGAAGTGGGGATGTAGCTCAGTGGCAGAGCACTTGCCTGCCATGCTAGACACCTTGAGTTCAATCCCAGCACAAAAAAAAAAAAACAGGAAACAGTGGTAAACTGATAGTGTTGTCTTAATAAGAGAAAGAAAAATAATGCTTTATTTCTATGTTAAAAGCTGGGAAACTGGGAATGTACTATTCGATCTAAAAGATATTGTGATGAGTATGGAAATCAGATCTAATCTACAAAGAAGATAGTTTAGCATGAAATTCTCTGAGATGACAATAAAGAATAGAAAAATAACATTTTTAACATCTGGAAAACTTGGATAATGGTAAAGTTGATTTTCTACTGATTTTCTTTTTGTTTTTACTGATGGATATATACTGTATATCCAATTGATTAATAGTAACAATTTTTGTAAGACATGTTTATAAAATAAACTTAAGCATGTACACCAAAAAAGTCAGTTTCCAATGATACTGAACTGTCAATGTAATAAAATAGTAGAGGCTTGCAGAAAAACTCTTAATTGCTGAAAGATATTATCTAGCTTAAGATGAAACAATAACTGTAACAAAATTGGCATTTCTCTTTTTTGCCAAGTTTCTTCCCACTAAACAAGGATAAAAACTGAATTTAGTCCTAATTATGGTTAAGTACATTTAAGTACACTAGCACCCAAACTTCTTGAATTTTTTTTTTTTTTTTATGAATACTATTTCTCTTAGGCATATTTTGTTTTCCAGCTGGTGTTCAGAAGTGAGGTCTGAGCCATTTGTGGTCATTAACGTTCCCCTCACAGTTTTTACTAGAGGGTTATGGCTCAATTCCAAACTGAGTGATTTTATTTTATATCTGTAGCCACCTCCTCCCTTTTTCAGTTAGAGAAATCCTCAATTTTTCCTCTCTACTGGTTTCACCTAAGAGGCATAAGGTATGAAGGTCTAGATGGAGGAAAGAATGTACAAGAAACTAAGTCTTTCCTTAGATTTTCTTCATTTTAAGAGGGAGTTGGGAGTACTGGAGATTGAACCCCACTTTTTATTTTTTTATTTTGAGACAGGGTCTCACTAAGTTGCTGAAGTTGGCTTTGAACTTGCGAACTGCCTCACCCTCCCAAGCTGCTGAGATTACAGGCATACACCCAGCTTGTCCTTAAATTTCCCATACAGCTCTCCAATTAATTGTTCAACAATTTGGAAACATAAGTCTGACTGAGTTATCTAAAAGCCATCACCTTATATCCAAGCCCTGAGGAACACTGCATTAAGAAGATTTGTGTAAAAGGCTTAATCAAAAGAATATACAATACCGACCTGAGTTCTCCAGATGTTCCAGATGATGAAGAAAACATTTCCCTCTATTTCATTGGAGTTACACAAATCTTTGAAAGTTAAGAAAATTCTTCAAACTATGGTCTTTTTAAAAAGTCTAAGTAAAATTCCCAGTCTAAGTCCCCAACTTAGATTTTACTAAAGAAAGTTGGTGAACTTTCTGAATGATCCATGTCATTCTCCCCTTCTTTTTGAAATTCTCTAAATATTTTAGAAATATTGATCCAATAAAATTTGGAGGGAAAACATCCTCTTCAAACATCCAGATGAAGATGTAATGGAGAGGGTTTTACAATGGATCATTATTCCTTCCCATTTTTCAAATAAATTATTACTTTTCTTCACTGATTTAAAGAGAGATCTTTGAAATGTAATGTGCACCCAAAATATACTTAACATCTATTCTTCTTCCTGCATTAGAACCCCGAGAAGAGTCTGGATAACCAAAGTGAGCCACCCTAATGCAACGTGTGCCTACAAATCTAACTGCCATTTAACTACTTAGAAACTGGAAGCTTCTTTCAAAGAGAAATCTTCCTTCCTTCCTGTACATAATGGAGGAATTTGAGTAGAACTGCAGAATTCATTCTTTGGAAGCAGCTGTTATAAGATCTAGTTTGGTCATCAAGAGGAGCTTTTAATTCTCAGCTTATACTCAAAGCAGGAAAATTGGTCTCTGAACCAAGGCAAAGTAAGAATGGGTAGAAGATGTGCATCCTAAGAGTTTCTAGTCAAGCCTAGTTCCTCAGCTACTTACAGGGTCTAGGAAATTCTAAATTCACTTTTAAAAGCAGCCAATTCCTGAGTTTGCTTAGCCTTTGAATATCTTCCCATTTATTTTTTTCTTTACCTCATCTGGCTCTTTTATGTAGTTATTAATAGGCAGATATTAGGGTTTTTTCCAGTTTTCATTTAAAAACTACATTTTAAATAGTTATTGGAACTGAGATTACAAATAATGGATGTAAGGCTAATTATCAACATTCTACATTTAGAGCAAACTGGTGCATATGGAGACAACAGCTCAATATTTTAGAAAGTGCCAATTTGCTAAAAATAGATAAATATGGTGATGATTGTTGGAATTAATTCAAGAACATGCAAAATGAGATGACTAATGTCAAGGAGTAGCATTTCTCTGATATAAATTGAGTGGAGCTGTTTTATACCAATTATTGCCTTTTGCAGAAACTGACCTTACAAACAAAAAAAAAAAAAGAGAGAGAAGAACAAACAAAACTACTTCTATTTCAAACCCTACCAATAGTAAGAATATGTAATACAGACAAATTAAAAACAGCCAAAGATGTATATATATATATATATATATATATATATATATATATATATATATATATATATTACACAGAGCACTCTTTCTCAATTTGCCCTCTCATAGATTTACAGGTATGGGTTTCCAGAAACTATGTGACCAAGCCCTTTCTTCCAGTCAGAGAAGACTATCCCAGAGGTATTAGCTAACCCAAGAAGGGCCATTCAAATCACTATCCTTATTCATTCTATTATTTATCTCTATCTGTTTATCTGTCCATCCATCCATCCATCCATCCATCTTACTTAGAATTTTGAAATGAGGAACAGAGAATCTAGGATTGTTTGTTACTGAATCTTTTAACTACAAGGCCCCAGAAAGTTTTGAATTCCTGCTGGCGAGGTCCCCAGATTTACTCTGGTTCCCACAGGGTTGACTGTTGAATTTCTTCATTTCATATGATCTCTAGTTTCCTATGGACACCACTGAACGTCAGTTTTTGTAACTTGTGCTGAATCACATAAATAATAGCAGTATATAGGAGAGAGATAGAGATGAAGAGAGGAAAAGAGTGTGAGAGGTGACTAGAGTGAAGGTTTGCAGGTGATATTGATCATTTACTAACTACCAACATAATTATATAAATTATCATTTCCTTTTGGGTACCAGCTAGAACTTCCCAAATTTCTAATTAGCATACTTTTCTATTGCAGACTCTAAGAGGCCCATACATAAAAGTATTTTTGAAAAACATGTATGATACTAATATTTTAAGGGAGATATTTGGCTATGTTAAAACAGAATCTCTCGCACTAATGATGCAATTATTATACTTTAAATATATTTCCAAATATCATCTATGTATTTAAAACTCAGTTTCTTGGGATTGCAGAATTTCATTGATTTATGAGAATTTGAAAAGATTTTTTTATTAAGTTGGTAACTTATCCCAATCATAACCTGAGACACAGAAGAATCAAAATATCCTGAGAATTAAAATAACCTGGAGATTCTGAGGATTACAAAATTTTTTATGGTATTTAGAGTTGAATTTAACAAGGCTTAAAATTTTATCCTCTCCTGATAAAGGTTTATTCCTGATGCATTGAGGAATCCTGAAACTGCAACGAAAAGGTGCCCAGGTAATAATCTGGAGTTTGCTTCCAACCAGGCTGTCTCCATTTTCAATCTCCCAACAGGCCCTCCCTGCCCCCTCCTCTCTTCTGCCTGACGGGCCCTCATGTGACGGATGTGAGCACAGCGTGCCTGGTAATCTTAGTACTGAGAACCCAGTTAGGAGGTGAGTGGGGGTGGGGGTAGGGACAAGCAGCAGACTTAGCAAATGGAAAAGAGAACAGAATGTAAAGAAAAGAATAAAACAGAAAAAGGTAAAAAGGAAAACAGATATTTCTAGTGAAATTTGGGGCTCATGACAATTTGTATATTTTCTTATCTAAGAAAAGATTCTGTCGCTGAAATTTTCGAAGGAAAGGATAAAGATACACTATGCTCCCACCCATCAGCATGGTGGTTTTACTTTACTTTGTAGAGAATGGGAGAGGAAGGGTGGGGACAGAAGATGCGCGTATGTCCTCTACAGAGAGCCAAGCTACTTCTTTGAATAGAGCTATGTATACCTAGTGATTTTTTTTTTTGTGAAATTAATTATATATTATTTCTGAAAAACACATTGTTTTCAAAACACTTTTATTTTTAATCACGTCATTTTACTTCATAATGAAGCCATATACCAACCTAATAAAAGGGCAAATCAAGACTTAGAGGGTTTCTTGTGCCCACTACACAGATGAATAAACTGAGGCTCAGAAAGATTAAGTTACTTACCCAAGACCACAGGACAAGCAAATGGCAGAGCCAGGTCTAGAACCCAAGGGAAGGGTTTATTGCACTACAAAGACATGAAACAGGGCATTAAACAAACAACATCTAAGAAAACAAGATCTGTAAGTAATTAAGGATAGGAAATCTGGAAGATCACACTGCCATACTAACCCAAAATAACTGCAGGTATATCACTGTGATCTAAGCAGGGAGGAGAAGGAATTATAATTTTAACCACATCACCTTGTAAAAAGGACTAATAGACTTGAGTGCACATTTATACAAAGCCTACTCTGAATAAATACACAGGAACCATCTTCTATCCCAGAACATCTCCCCTAATAACCCATCATGATGGTCCCTCTCTTCCTACACTTATCCCTCAAATGAATATTCATTGACAATCTACTATATGCTAGGCATAGCTTAAAGTACCTGATTGGATTGAAACACTTGTTTTGAAAGTTGGTCTGGACATGATTTTCTTAAAGTTCTCCTTTAGCCCCATCTACTAAACACTAGCATGAAATGGAATTACTTAATCAGAAAAACTTCACCTGTATCTGAGGGGAGGAAAGAAGGAAAAGAAAATTCAGGGCAAGAGACTGGGAGCATTGAGCAAGATATAGAATAAAGGGACAGTGGGTTAAGGAACACTACCCAACTTTGGTAGTGAAAAGTCGAGCTTCACCTCTAAATCACTTTGTTTTGCTGCTCGCTCTTCTTAAGGACATGCCATGTCAGTCTGAGAAAACATCCTATTTAATGACTGGCAAAGGTTATTTTCATGGAAACCGTAGTTGCAATTTTCCCCACACTAGGCACAAGAGGCCTACTTTGGAATCCAAATCCTTTGAATTTATTCAAACCTAAGAAAGGCAAAACTGATCCAATTCTCATACATTTAGCACACTTTTGAGAGATCACTCAACATTCATCTTCCCTTTACCTTCATGCAAGATATTTATGGATATTATTATGTGGATACCTCAGTGGGTGGGGAAATATCTAAGTGAAGTTAAAATTAATTCTTGAGTACACACCCATAAGTGTACTTTTCAAAAAGTTGTTGAGATCAATAAATAAATCAACTAAAGGCAATAAGAGATTGATTCAGGGTCATTTGTAATAATTGTGGAGCAAAATAAGGAGCCCAAGTACTTGATGCCCCAAAGGAAGGGTACCTGAGGAACCAAGAGTGTGTTAGCCCGGTGTCTAAACAAGGACTCCATTAACTTTGGAGGGTAGGTCTGTCACACTGGTTGATGAAGGTCAAGGACATAGAAGGAAGGTTTCCAGATAACACCAGCTAAGGCAGTCTAGAGAATTACAGTGTACACATGAGCTTAGTTTTTCTGACTGCTTTCATAATTGTCATAAGTCAATAACAAGAGTCAAGGATGATCAGCTCCACTTTATTTATTTTGGAGTATTGGGGATTGAACCCAGGGCCTCACACATGCCAGGCAAGAATTCTTCTGCTGATCTACATTGCTAACCTTTTTCAATTTTTGTCTTGAGATGGCATCTAGATAAATTGCCCAGGTTGACCTCCAATTTGAATCATCCTGCCTCAGCCTCCTAAATCGCTGGTATTACAGGTACATGCCACCCTAACTGGCTGTTCAGCTTCACTTTAAAATTTCATGCCAATAGATTTTTTAAAAACCTGTTAGTGATTCTGTCCATTTAAATATGCCACAATTTGTGGGAAGGCTCTAACCTGGTTCCATACTCATTCATCAAACAGATTATTCATAGTTTAAACCATTTACTTTATGCATCAAGCAGTACTATAAGGACTAGGGATAGAAAAAGAATTAAGATTTTATCCTTTTCCTCAAGTACCTCACAGTTTGGATACTAGTGTAGGGAAAAAATTAATTCTACATAGTAAAAGAAGTGGTCTTAGAGATAGTACAAAATATAGTATGGACACAGAAGGTTGGAGAAAATTTGGGAAGTTAAGAGTAGATTCAAACAGCTATCTCTTGTAGAAGAAATGAAATTTTTTTCAGGCTGAGAGGGAAGTGTAATGTAGGCAGAGAGTCCAGTGTGAGCAAGGCCTGAATACTGATGTAGTGTCATAGGTGAGAAGGCAGAGGACTTTGAGGAGGACTCTGGAGGCTGGGCAAGACTAGCCATGCCTCCATGCTGAAAAGTTTGTATATTTGTTCATAGTGAAATTGAACCATTATAGGATGTCAAAAGGAGTATGACCAAATGGTGGGTCCATTCCAAGTTTTCTGAGGAATCTCCATACTGCTTTCCAGAGTGGCTGCACCAATTTGCAATCCCACCAGCAATGTGTGAGTGTACCTTTTTCCCCACCTCCTCGCCAACACCTATCATTGCTTGTATTCTTGATAATAGCCATTCTAAATAGAGTGAGATGAAATCTTAGGGTAAAACAGTAAAAATAAAATAAAAAAAAATCAACTTTAATTTTGGTTTGTTAAAAAAAAGTAGTATGACAAGATTAGCATTAAGTAAAGATAACTCCAGTTGTGTAAGGAGAATGGGAAGACAAAAACTTGGAGATAGGAAATCCATGATAGCAGTTATTGCCTCTGTACAGAGGAGAGAGAACAAAGTTGAAACTGGATTGTTTATATAAACAGGTAGGGTTGAAAACAGAGGAAATATTCAAAATAATTTTAACTGGAGTCAAGAGTTAGTAAGTGGATGTGAGAGTTGAAAGAGAGGAGTGTATTTGTGATTCCTCCCAGGTTCTTGGAGCTCTGAAGCTAGATGACAGTGTTATAGCAATAAGTAGAGTAAAGAAGACCAGAAGGGACCAGAGGACATCACATGTGATTCTGTACATGTTGAACTTGGGTGTCTTTGAAATATTTCAAGGTATCTTCAAATGAATCAGGAGCTCAGGACAGATGTCTGATCTATGGATTTGGAAATCACACAGGTGGTTACATCTCTGGATATGGATGAGATCTTCTAGTATTAGTGAGTTAAATGAGAGAAGTAATAGATCAAGATTATGGGGCAGGAGGTTATTAATATTTTGGAGAGAAGAGAACGAGAAAAGCCAGAAGAGGAGTCTGAGTAGGTCCTTTCTCAGAGGAGAATGAGGAGAACCACAGAGGGAACTCAGTGAGGAGTTTCAGGAAAAGGAGTGGACAAGAATGCAAAACACCAGAGTGGTACCCTGGAGATGGTGCCTGTTCAGAAAGTCTCAGCGGGATTCTGGGAAGAGAAGCTTCATTAAAGCCAGGGGAATAGTGACTAGGGAGTGATGAAGAGGAGAAAGTTGAGCACTTTCAGGAAATTTGTTCTACAAAGAGGGTGAGATGGAGCCCTGTGGAGATGGGGACTTGGAGTCAGGAGAAGATCTTTAAAGACACAAGAGCATATTCATAGGCTATGGGGAGAGGAGTTAATACAGCTTGAGATGAGGAAGAGAGAGAGAAGGGCAGGAGGGAGTGAGCCTCTGGAGAAAGAGAAGCAGAAGAATACACATGGAGCTTCACCCAGGATCCAGAGGAACTAATCTCTAACAGAAAAGGGCTCACTAAGTAGGCACCACAAGACAGTTCTGAAAAACTGTCAATTCTGTCAAGCCTCACATTACAAAACTTGGAGAAAATCTTATAATTGGTCTTTGGTTTCACATAAATTATGTTTAATCTTTATAAAAATCCTTTAAGATAAGCAGGATGGGTTTGGGGTGGTTGTTGCTATTGTTGTTTATTTTTTGGTTCCCATTTGTCAGGAGGAAACAAAAACCAAAGGTGATGTGATTCATTTGTTCAAGATCACAGAATCAGTGAGGTGGCATCAACTAAGGGCTCACAGCAAAGTGCTCTTCCCAACCCCTCCAGAGCACATTAGGAAGAGTTCATTGCAGTGGTACAGAGGCAGCTGGACCACACTTCAGAAATTCAAAAGGGAGAATTCTTATGCATATTCAACTTCTTTGGTTTACAACAGACTGCTGAGTTGTCCAAATGCCTCTCTTCTAACTAAGGGGGAAGTGAAGAGTTAAATGCTGGGTCTTCTCTTGAGATGCACTGGCTACCTGCATTCTTTGAACTATTAATAAAGGGAGACTTTAGATGTGTCTTGCTTTATCAATATGAACAAGGAGAACATTGGGTTAATATATATGTTCTATTAGTCCCTGAAAGACCCCCCCATCCCTTCCTTATGAATTCATAAAACTCAAGTCTGTGGATGAATTCAACCCCAGGCATATCAGGACAACTTCACCATGCTGGAGGCAAAGAAGACCCTGAGCCACTCTCTCTTGGTGAACAGGAGCTGCCCTTCAGCAGGAAACATCAAAGGGAGGTTTCTGTAGTTTTCACCAGCTCAGCAAGAAAGAAAATTAACCCTCTGTTTTCTCATTCCAGTTGCTTCCGCATGGGAAAAGGGGCACAAGGAACAGCGTTCCACAGACACCCTCAGCAGGAAAGATCAGGGTTCATTGTGTATTCACCCTGGCATAGGTTAGGAAGAATTACAGAGTCACCAGAAATGAACACATTTCTAGAATCACCACAAATTGTCTAGGGTTCTCTGCAAGACCAAATAACTGGGTAGGAAAAAAATGCTTTTTAAGTAATTTCTTCTGTTTAAATTTGGAAATGTGTGGTAGAAACCACTATTTTTAAAAATGAGCTGCTTCAATTATATTAAGTAGAATGCCTCCATTTAATTAATTCACTAAGTCCCTGGATGACACTGGGTGTGGCTCAGAGAGATTTAGGAGGAATCCAATTCATCACTAGGAAGAATGGCCTGTACCAGGCAGCCAGACTATGTCCTTCTCTACCTTCCCTGGGCTGCAAGGGGTGCAGAGAGGTTTGAATTCCAAACCACAGATCACCCTCTCAAAGATAAGAATCATTTGTTGTATAGATAAAACGTCAGGTGTCAGCAGGGTTCAGGACTGGGGGAAAGAGAGGTTCCTTGCTTGCAGTGTATTCTTTACACTTCAGGTTACAAACTCAACTTACTATTTTTAAACAAAAAAAAAATTTCAGTTTTCTTGCTTTGTAGACATACTTCACACCTTGCAAGCTTTTAATCATCTGCAATACATGTGGTAATTGAGCTATTTAAAGTAAGCCCCAAGATTGAAAATCATAAACCAGTAAAATCCCCAGAATTCTTTTATTTCTCCTTTACCCACTCCTTTACTATCTTCTCATCTCCATCCCACTCTTTCTCTTCTTCTGCTATGATATTCTAGAGTGGTAACTAATAGCTAATATAGAGCACTTCTGCTTTCTTCTCACCCATTGGCAATGTATTACAACTTAGAAATCTGAGACTGCTTCTTTATGCTGCTCAAGTGGAAGAGGAAGGAAGTGCAAGCCCTCCAGCCCCCTCCCACGTTTCTGCTGGATTTCATGGGTGTGGCAGAGTTTAGACCTTTGCAGGTTTGTGCCCTTGTTTTTTTTCCCTGTTAAGGACTAGGATGATGAATAGATGCCAGAAGAAGGATGGACACCACTAGATTCTGCCATGAATGATGATAGAGGATCATTTCACTCACAAGCAGGAAGACTGCATGAGACTTAAGTATTCACACTATATAAATGCCAGTCAGTGTAGTGTGAGCCCACACCCTGAATACACCATTTCCTTTGGTCTGATTTAATAGTATCTTAAATACTGATGAATGAATGTGAATGATACCTAACAGTGTAATGTAGGAGATATGACCACACATATGTACACATTTATATAATGTTTGCATTAAAAGGACCATTTCTGTACCTTTCATTTGCTCTTTTGCATATGAATGATGCTGAAACACAGGAAGGCATGGAAACCACAGAGTACATGCATGACTGTTGCATATGAAGTATGCGGATGCTATACACATTTACATGTGAATTTTTACAACTCCCTAAACACAAAATTTCATCTTCATCACTTTGCACATCAGTGAATTCTTGGGGCTGTTGATAAGATAGATCCTGAGTGAAGGTGCTGCCCTCATTTTGAGACGGGAATTCCTTTAGCCCCAATTTCCTTTCTAAAAATCTTATTTTCCTTTATCAAAGGAGATATTTGTATACCTGCATATGTACAAATAGGGTGAGAACAAGTAGTAAACCTGTGTATTTTTCTTCCCCATCTTTAAAGCTTTTTTTAATGAACAGCACTGGCTTCCTTAGGGCTCCGCCTTCCTAAATTTTATTTCCCCAGCTCAGCAGTGGGGGTAACCTTAGAACCTTTTTTTGACAGTGTGCTTAACCCAGACACCTGTGTCTATTACATTTATATATTAAAATGAAGGAAGACAAGAGGAGGAAGTGTCCTAGTTTCAAAAATGATCCAGTGGAAGCATCAGTCTCTGGAACCAGAGAGTGGTTTAGAGAATGCTGCAAATAGCCACCCCACCCCCAAGCTGACTTTTCTCCAAACATCCAAGGATGTCTTCTACTTCATTCATTCATTCATTCCTTTTGGCCTTGCCTCTTCTCCCACTGCTCTGACATTCTGCTTCTCTCTTCCTTCTCCTTCATCCTCACTCCCCACCCCTCCTTCCAGGGCGCTGGCTAAATTCAAGGCTGGCAGGCTGTTTCTTCTGCACTCTCCTCCACCCCCTTCGGATTCAAGGAGTGTATTACAAATTGCCCAATTTCCAGTACCTGCAAAGGAATAACACCCAAATCCCATCTCCTGCACCCCACCCCTAAAGCAATCAATCTTCAAAGGGCTTCTTTAACCAGGACTACCCCCCACCACCTGGCAATGGGCATGTACACCACAAACACTCACACACACACACACACACACACACACACACACACACACACATTTTTCTCCTTAACCTTTGCCAAAATCACTCAAACGTGTTCCAACAAATGTCAGAAGCCTTCTTTTGGGGAATGTCACTGCACTGTCTCTGTTACTGCAGAATACCCAACTCGTCATTCCTCCCCACCTTCACTCCAATCAAGTTTCTAAAATGTCTTTCAAGAAATAAGTGAGCAACTGGAAATGGAAGAAAAATCTAGGCAGTGGGGGAGGGAAGGAGGAGATTTGGATTCTTCCTAATCTTGGATGTGTCCCTCTTCCTGATGAAAATGAGTCACCATGCTTATTATCCAGGGTACTAGCATGTCTCTGGTCACTGATAATCCAAGGAGAAAAGCAAGAGAAGGGGAAAAGGAGAAAGACCTGGTTTCCAACAGGTAATACCCGGCTCCTCTTTCCCATCCCATCGGAGCTCAAAGCTCCTAGGGGCGTGGTCCACCCTCTTCTCCGACCAGCTGGTGCACAATCGGCTACTGATCTTAGAAGGGGATTTTCCCCTTCTACACAACCAATTTCTCCCCCAGCCCCAGTGGTCTTGAGGTTCTCTTTTTTAAAATCTCAAATCATAGTTTCATTCATTCATTGAAAAATAAATAAATAAAATCTTCACATGCTTTTTCCATAAATACCTGAGCCCCTTTGAAGCGCATGCATATACGAAATAAGGCATCTTCCGCAGCACATGTGAGAAAATTGAACGACAGAACAGGCAGTACTCATCCCTGAATATAATTCCCTCAACCCCGCGGTTTGCAAATAATATAAAGGATCGCCTTCCTATCTTGTAGGAGAGCCCCCACATCTTCCCCACACCCCTTTCTACATCCACACCCTCGAAACCAGAGACCTAAACGGCTGAGCATTTACTAATAGTCAAAAAAGCAATCGTATTTCTAGCCAAACGGGCATATTTTTCTACACTCATCCTAATTAGTAGCAGCATTCCAAAACCAGAGCATGAAAGACAGAAAAGAAGAAAAGCTGGGATGCAACCATCAGTTACCATATGCTAAGGAAACGCGAGCACCACGCCAGAGCAGAAGCAGTTAAAATATTTTTTCCTGCCTTTACAGGGAAATACTGTTCTGTGGTAATTTTACAACAGCAAGAAGTAAAAATCTTTAGCTCTACCTGTTTGGTTCTTCTCATACAGCACAGCATGGTTGTATCGTCCCTTGCCTTCTTCCTGCCTTCTCTCCTTTCCTCCTCTCTCTTTCTTATTCCCCCCCTCTCCACCTCTTTTCTGCTCGCTTGCTCACTCGCTCTCTCGCGCTAGCGCGCTCTCTCCCTCCCTCCCTCCCTCTCTCTCTCTCTCTCCCTCACACACACCAGGGCAGTTAGCAGCAACTGTAAGGTCCACAGCTATTGCTCTTCGCACATGCTCGCTCTCGCTCGCTCGCTCGCTCTCTCCCCCTCTCTCTCTCTCTTCTCTCTTTTCTCTTCTCTTCCCTCTTTTCCCTTTTCTTCACCCACCCCAGATCCCTGCCTTTTCTTTCTCTTGATCTCTTAGAATTGTTCACTAGCTTTCAATGACTAATCACTTCCTGTAGCCCCTACCCCATTCGAGACAGTCACCCCCTCCCAGTCCCCTGCCAGCCTCATGAATATTTAAACACCTCCAATCTGGACCCAATTACCCACCGACTTTCCCACTGCACTGGGAGGGTGGTAGGGTGGGAGCAGAGAAGAATATTCCAGCCAGTTCAAGAGATTGGAAAGAGTATGTTTTAGGGAAGAGGGGCCTGGCAAATGAATGCTTGGGTTTTTTCCTCCATCTCTTCTCCCTTTTTCCTCATACCATAAAAGCAAAGAACAGCTAATCCTAAAAAGGAGTCATAGTCGAACCTATACAAGTTACAGCTGCCACTTAGATTTTATACCCAGTTATAATTGTTGGTGTTCAGTTCCCTTAAAAATACGCTGTATATATACACTTCTCAGTATGCACATAAACTAAGATAAATACAAATATATAATAATCCTACATATACATAAATATACCTTCTACATGTTTCAATATCCTAAAGAAATCCACACAAATATACAGCATTTAAACATTTTAAACACTGAAGTTTGGAAATAATAACTAATGCTAAGGAATCAACATCCATATCTAAAATCACATGGTAGTCTTTTTCTTAATATTCATACACTTAATTGAAAATCGTGGTTTTTTTTTTTTTTTCTTATTTTATTGAAAGAGTTGAGCACAGGTGAACAGCAGCTCTGTGTAATATTGATAGTGACATTTTACAAATGGTCAAGATGAATAACAGTAAAGTCACCTGTGAAGAGTAGAATAGACACATTATGAAACCTACTTCAATTCCTTCATTGGTCTCTCATAATTTGGTTGGGGTTGGGGGTTGGCGATTGGTAAAGTGCATACAACACAATTTTTAGATATTATTTAGTTCTGTGTGAGCTTAGGAAGCTCTTTGCACCTAATTTTCTCATCTGTAAAATGAGGATGGTAACATTGGCCTTGCCAACATGTTATGGAACCCAGTAATATAAGGTATGCAAAACACAAGAGAGCCTCTCTCAGTGTATAGCAACTTCATCCCATAATATTTTTCTGAAAGTTTTATGGTGTTTTCAAATGACTATCTCAAAGAACTTTTCAAACTATTTCTTGTTGTTCATTAGTGATGACAAGCACCTCTAATTAAACAGCTCATATTCTTCCTAGTCCCTTCTAGACATAAAGCTATTTAATAGGTAGCAACCAGACAGCTTGTTACCATGCATATTTCAGGATCACTGAGCACAATGGGTGCTTAATGCATTTTAACAAAATTCAAGATACACCTCTCTCAGAATGGACTCAGAAAGTCATGCAGAGTTGATGCATACAAACAGAAGTTGATGGTTATCAGTTATCCCTAGGACTCTCCCTGAAAATGACTTGTCTCAGATTCAGACCAGTTGATCTTTTCAGTTTGTATCTAAGTTTTCGTAGTTTATGATAAAAATTAGAATTAGATTCTGAGTTAGATAGTTGCTTAATTTTGCAATGAACCTGGTTAGAGCTGAGCTTTCAAAAACAACCTTCCATGAATTTAAGTGATAAAAGAGGGCAAAGGATGGATTAGAAATGGCTCCCATCTGAGACATTCCAGCTGTGGATTAGGATCCTCCTGCTAGTAGCTGGAAAGTGAAGAAGGGAGGAAGCAGAGGGGTGGGGCTATGAGTGACAGAGAAGAAATTGCTTCTTTTGGAATTTTAACAGGCATATAGCATAATTGATAAGATAATTTCATTAGTTGTGTGGCCAAATTTAGGGCAAAGAGTGAGGTCAATTTCTTTCTCTGTCATTGTACTTACCTCAGCCTTCCCATCTATACTTTCTTTCCCTTTTATTTATTGGAAGGAATCTTGAAAATGATGTGACATTATGAAGACAGACAAACTGGCCTCAAAACCAGGCACAAACATTGATGGATTTTATGACTACATCGCTTAAACCATGCAGCTTAGCATCCGTTTTCTTATCAATTTCCTTGTCAGTTGCATACATGATTTCATCTAACACGCTATGAAAGAGGTGCAAACATTAATTCAATTTTAACTGGGTTAGAAGGCTAAAGAGAGGTTAATGTTAAGTGCCTTGATGAGGGCACCCAGCTAATAATAGGTAAAGCTAGGACTCTAATATCCTTTCTACCACTAAACTCCATCACCACTCAATAGTCTTCTGTACCTTGTTACTTCTGGTCCTTAAGAGATTAAAATAACAAATAGAAGTTTTTGTGTTGAAATGAAATCAGCATTCTGCAAGGTCTACCCATTAGGCCAGTCCTTACCTCCCTTACCACTGAACAAACTGATACCTTCATCCAATTGAGAGACCTTATGTATTTCAAATCAAATGGCAGCTCCTTCAAACTCTCAGTTGCCTTAGTGCGTAGAAGGTTCACCATCTTGACATATTGTTGAGAACCTCTAACATTGCATCCCAAGAAGGGAACTCAGGACTCCACACTCTTTCCAAGTAATATGAAATCAGTTCCAAGGTATTGTTTTTCTGTATAATGGAGATCTTGGGATGGCAAAAGACTATGGAAGAGTAAAGCACACATTGATCTGATCTTGGAAAAAAAGATATATATCGTTTATAAATACATGTAAAATAAGGAAATAAAACCAGCCATGGTTGTCTTAATCTCTACCAGGCAACCACCCAATGTATTCACTAACATTTATGCCCTTGTCAACAGTCTCAGAAAATGCATAGTCTTAAGCCTCATGACTGAACATTACAAAATTTTATATTAGCAGGTTAATTCATGGGATCATTAGCTAATTTCCTGACTATGTCAATAATATCATTGTAGAAAAAGATGAAGAGTGGTGGAGGCTAGTTTGCAGTTCCACTCTTGGCTATGTTTGATCTTCATATTAAAGTGATCATGTTCAAAATCTGGAAGTCACTGGGCTTTCCTAATGACTGTCCAATAGAAATAAGAAAGAAAGAGCCAGGTGCAGTGGCACAGGCCTGTAGTCCCAGCAACCTGGGAGACTGAGACAGGAGGATTGCAAGTTTGAGACCAACCTCAGCAATTTAGCAAAATAAACAATAAAAAGAACTGAAGATGTGGCTCAGTGGTTTCAAAATAAACAATAAAAAGAACTGGGGATGTGGCTCAGTGGTTAAGTGCCTCTTGGTTAAGTCCCTAAGAAAGAAAGAAGGCTAGCATTTGAGAGAAGAGAGTACCAACATTTCAAGTAGAAAATATGTTCCTTTCTTATTTTTTAACTTTTATGGGGGGAGGTGGGAGTATGGAGGATTGAACCCAGGGGTGCTCTACCACTGAGCTATGCCCCAGTCTATTTTATTTTTTTATTTTGAGGCAAGGTCTTGCTAGATTGCTTCCAGCTAAATTGCTTAGGGCCTTGTTTAATTGCTAAAATTAACCTCAAACTTGTGATCCTTCTGTCTCAGTTGCTGGGATTACAAATTGCAGGGATTACAGGTATGCACCATTACCCTCCATGATTTTGTAACTCTTAGCCTTAGATTTTACCTGCTGTATTAGTTTACTAGGGCTGCCATGAAAAAGCATTACAGACTGGGTGGCTTAAACAACAGAAATTTAGTTTCTTATAGTTCTGGAGTCTGGAATCCAAGACCAACGTGCCACTTGGCTTGGTTTTCTCTGGGAGTCAGAAGGGAAGTGCGTCTATGAGGCTATCCTGGGTTTGCTCACCAACAGTCACCCTCTTGCTTGGTCATTCCTCTGAGCACTGTGCACTTCTGGTGTCTGTTTCTGAATGTCCTATTCCTCTTTTCTTATAGTGACAACAGTCAGATTGGATTAGGACCTACCCCTAAGAAAGACCTCATTTAACCTTAATTATCTCTTTCAAGGCCCTATTCATAAATACAGCCATAGACTGCCAGGGGGTTAGTGTCAGCATATAAATGGGGGGAACAAGACAGTTTAACCATAACACCTGCATTCTCTGTCAACACTTGCTGACTTCATTTACTTATTCAACATTTTCTAAGTTTGAAAAACCATCCTGCCCTCAAGGAGATACACATTTATGGGAAAAGTAAAACATGCTATTTGAACAAAACATGATTCAATGTCAAATGTGTGCCATAAAAATTCAAAGCAGGAAAGAAACCAGGCCTACTAAAACAGGCCTTTCATTTTATGATTAGAATTTGAACACACAGGGAAGACACAATGAGTTTTAGAGAAAAGGGGATTCATTAAAAAAGGTCAACCACACAAGGTCCCTGAATGATAAAGGGACACTCAGAGTGCAGGAGAGGGACAGCTGTGAAGGGCAGGAGTAGGAGAAAGGCTGGAAGTGGAGGTTAAGTTCTGATTAAGAGGAACCTTAAATATTTGACAAAAAAAGAAAGAAAAAAAAAATCTTGTCAATTGCAACAATATGGAACTGGAACTCAATATGTTAAGTAAAATAAGCCAGGCCCAGAGACACAAATACTTTATGATCTCACTTGTGAATCTTACGAAGTTGATCTCATGAGTTGAGAGTAAGTAGAATGGCAGTTACTGGAGGAGGAAAGAGAAGGGAGGGATAGGAAAAGATGATCAACGGGTACTAGGAGCAAGAAACTGGTGTGTCATTACACAGCAGGGTGACTATAGATAACCATAACGTGTCATACATTTCAAGAACTAGAAAAAATATTTTGAATGTTTTTACCATAAAGTCATGATATAATATCTGAGGGTGTAGATATGTTTAACCTGACTTAAACATTGTACAATGTATACATGTAGTGAAACATTACATGGTACCCTATTAATATGTACAGTTTTTAATCTTTTTATGTCAGTTAAAAAAATAGATTCAATTAACAAAAAGACCAGGCTAAGGGGATATACTGTGATTCCCTAGGACTGCCATGATAAATTTCCACAAATTGGTGACTTAAAATGACAAAAATTTGTTCTATCAACATTAATGGAGACCAGAAATACTAAGTTGAAATGTGGCAGGGTTAGTTCCTTCTGGAGGCTCTGAATCACAATCCAGTTCATTTCTTTCTCCCAACTCTGGGTGGCTGTGGTCAATCCATGGCATTGCAGTCTGAAAACGCACCACTCCAAACTCTGCCTTCTTCACTTGGCTTTCGCTTGTGTGTATGAATCTCTTCTTATAGTACACCTGTCATGGAATTTAAGGCTCACCCTAAATCTAGGTTGATTTCTTGAGATCCTTAAATTAATTACACTTCAAAGGTATAAGTTTTTCCAAATAAGGTCACATTCACAGGTACTAGGGATTAGGGTATGGATATAGATTTTGAGGGATATAAATGAACCCAATTCAAGACATTAGATTAAGGATCTTGTATGTTCCAGGTATCACATATTTTGTGTTGTACATATTTTGCTTCATTCATCCCACAGGACAGTACCTAGGAGGAAAGGAAAATGAAAGAACTAAAAGTTGTATGGAGATTGAACCTAGGCAGCCTGGAGAATAAGAACTCAAAAATTAGATATGAGGAGCTCTGGAAAGGGAGGTGGTTTTATGAGGAAGGTGATGAATTGTGCATTTAATAGAAACATCAAAATGATCAAATGCAAAACAGGATTAGATTATAAGAAACAAGACACAGAATTGTCTTTCCGTAGGTGATTGTTGGAGCTATCAAAAATAATTCATCAGGCTGGGGATATAGCTCAGTTGGTAGAGTGCTTGCCTTGCAAGCACAAGGCCCTGGGTTCAATCCCCAGCACCGCAAAAAAAAAAAAAAAAAAAAAGAAAGAAAAAGAAAAGAAAAATAATTCATTTTCTGAACTACCATGTGCTATTGAAATGAAAAGACCAAGGAATAAACTTTGAAAAATCTTCAGGATTAAGTAACCTAAAGACAGGATCAAAAAAATAAGAATCACAGGGGAAACTAGAGGCAAAAAATATTCTCAAACATGCTTGAAGAAAAAGATTGTCATTTTCATCTGCTTAAAATTGCATTTATAAATTTAATAAGTTGGTCATTATTTAAATAATTTTTCAACTAAAGACACCTAGAAGTGATTTTATAAGTATCCACAGCTAGAACTATTCACAGAATAGCACAACCTCTATATGGAAGAAGGGCACTTTCTATTCTGTGCTTTCTTAAGATGTTATTTTCAAACATCCTGAATGGATGTAACTCAAAATCCATGACAATGGTTGATCAGAAAATTATATATCATGAAGACCCAAGATTTAAAGTAGACACCATGGAGGACACTATTGAAAAATCTCTCTGCCAAAATGGAATAATGCTAAAAACAAAGGAAAGAAAACCCAAGTAAAAATCCTTACCTTTCAATTGTTCAATTAATAAAGCATATGGTTTCCACACCTTCACCACTACAGTGTGGCACCACCCACACCTGGATGCCTTGTGGGCATCTAAAAGGTAAAGAAGCAAGGGCAGCAGAAACCACAAAATTAGATCTTTGCTCTACATAAATCAAGATGCAACAATAATAATATCTAAGAGTGTACAGGGAAATCTTTAATTCCCCTTTATACGTATATATACTCTTAAAGAGCACTCAGAGCCTTCTATTTGGAGCATAACTCTCTAGGTTTGTCAGCACCAAACCAACCCTGGATATGGATTCCTCATGTATGTTTTGTCCCTTGGGTTGGCAGTGAGCTGTGCAATGGTGAGCGAAATCTCTCAGTAGGAACGTAAGAATTGAGTATTCAATTTCTTGAATTTAATTGAAGTATTTAATTGAAACACACAGAGATGTCTAATACCACAATCTCAAACTAAAACTCACCTTGACATCTTAGCTGCCATCTTGCTCATCTTTCTATGGAGTCAGTATTATTGAAGAGCCACCTCATCCATCATTCACTGAGTCATCATCACCTCTTCCTTCTTCATCACTACCACCATTTCACTACCAACCAGTTTTCATTATCTCCAAAATATTCTTCCCATCTTTCTTCCGAAATATTTTTTCAAATCTTTTTTTTTTCTCTTTCTTAGTCCATTCCTCTATCTCAGAACTTTACAGCATTCCTTGCCCATACTAATGCAATAACCTTCTTGTTCACTATTTTTGTATTTATCCACCATTTGGGATCATATAATATTCCTCTTCATCTTAAAATCTCTCTGGATCCCTATGTCATAATTAGTTTTTTATTTTCATTGCACATAAGAGTCTCCTGAGGATCTCGTTAAAGATGCAGATCCTTTGGACATCTTTAACAAATAATTGAATTCGGTAGATATGAGATTGGGCTTAGAATCTGCAGTGTGTATAGTTACACTCAGATATTTTGACAGAAATAATTCTTGTGCCAGACTTTGAGAAAGAATAGTCTGAGGAATAAGGCCCAAGCTCAACCTCACAAGGCATCTTTTACTACTCTAGCTGTATCTTCTACCTGACCTCACGTTATACTTCACAATATAGTGAATAGTCCACTGAACAAATCATCTGGTTTCAATTTCTTAGGTCATCCTGTTTCACATACTTAGAAGAACTTGCCTACTTTAAATGAGTATTGAAAACTGAATAAGCTTTAACCAGATAAATCATAAATTTATCTGAAAAGTCTTCCTTGAACCCCTAGAAGTGGATTTCTAACTCCTCTGAGTCCCAGGGCACTCAGACAGAGCATAGCCTTTTATTGGTACTTACCACTCAAATGTGAATTTTTGTTTGAGAGACCTTCTCTTATTCATCTTTATACCTTTAACACCTGGCCCCGAGGCTGGCACATAATAGATATTTAGTAAATATTTTCTGTCTGGACCAGGATTGCTGGTCTGGGATACTGCTACCAGACAAAGTCTGCCAAGGGCTCCCAGGCAGACATGGCTACATCTGGTTCCAAGGAGAGGTTAGTCTCCATGATATGATGTCATCATCTTAATTAGGCTGATAGCATTTCACTGTGACCTTGCTGCCAGAATTCACCCTGCTTCCTCTAAGCAGACAAGATTTCTGAAGACAGAAATTGGATGATTTTTAAGACCCTCTAAATCTCCATTCATTTTTCCAGATTTATCTCAAGTCCCCTCATAATTTCTTCTTCCAACGTACCCTGGAGGCCATCTGAATCTGAGTAGCCAATATAACAGAGCTAGAGAGGGAAACTGTACTAGCAGCACTAGGAGAAAAGACAAAAGCAGCTAAGACTTAACTTGACACTTTGCTAGAGAGGAAGTTTGTGGTTGCCTGGATGAATAAATCTAACTAGATGACTTACTCATTAAGCAGATGACATAGAAATATTCCACTAGATTATACCAAACTCTCCACCAGCACACCAGCACAGTCTGAAATCACAACATTTCATTATAACTTGATCACTGAAGTAACCACAACTTTTCACAGGCCTTTTTTCTAGACCTCATTCAGATTTTCATAGGTTATTTATTACAGTTTGTTTACTGTCTTCCCTGGAAGGCATAATTCTTGATGGCAATACCAAGTCTTAGTTTTTAAATTTATTCTTAGAATTTCTATCATGAACAGATAAGGGTTTTATAGGACTTCAAGCTTATGTGATTCAGAAGGACTTCTTTAAGAGAAAGAATACAAGTTAAACATGAAATGAATATTTATTTAAATAAGGAAAGAAATCACAAGTTATATATTTTTAAAAATTAATAACAATGACTGATATCACAACATTCAAAAATTATGATATTTTATAACCACCCAACACATCTTTATGATATTTTCCCAACACATTTTAGCTACTGATTCTTTGATCACCCTTTCTATGACATTGGCTTTGTAATATAAGTTTTTAAAGGAGAATGGAAGAATAGTATCATCTTTCCTCTAACACAGTTGATTGATTTACTTTTATTACTGAGAGTTTGGAGATTGGAAACATGAGACTGTATATACAGATGTATTTTCTGTGTAGGGCAAGAGCAGTAGAACAAAAACACGGGAATTCTGAGAAATTCTATTTCAAATAATTGCTATCAAAAGAGAAAAGTACGTGTGAAATATTTATCATTGTTTACGTCACCTTATCAAATTTATTTCTGACAGAAAGAACTTTGGTTTTGATCAGACTTCAGTAAGAACTGATTCTCCCATTTAAAATTTTACACAGAAGATAACTGAAAAAATTTTCCACAGACTAGCCTCTGGATTCATTCATTTTAAACCTTGTTTATCATCTTAACCATATGACATGGGTGCCAGGTGATGTAGTACCTATTTATATTGTCATTCAACCTCTGGCTCTACATTTCTGACTGACAGGTCTAGGAAGTTGTCACGCAGTTTCTTGACCCCGTTATTATTCTAGGGTGGCAAGTGATATTTCTATATAAAAGTTTCTAGAAACAACATAAATATATTCCATTAAAGCCAACCTACACTAACACAAATAAAACTCTTCATCTTTCAACTGGTTCCCCAAATTACCTATAGTCATTCAGTACAAATGAGGAAAAATGTTGCAAAGGCAAGACTGAATGGAAAAGGTAGTAATCTTAATGGATCTATATTTAAAATGTTTTACTATTTCAAGTTTATACAAATGCACAATCATGTGGCACATGGCCCATCCAAATGAGGAACCCTGAAGGCTACATCACTTCTTTGTTAATCTGCTGTGGTTTCTAGGATCAAGTACAGAGCATTAAGTCTTCAATGAATAAGTATGAAAGAAAAGGAGTAAAGCAGAAATGGAGAGATTATGGAGAAAAGGAGAAAATAAGAGAATGTAAGGGTGGAAAACGAAACCAAATTTTAAGCATTGATTTTCAGTTATTTCAATGTGCAGTACTTATTTTGTTCTACACAGCCTTGGCTCTGCTGCTCACCATTTCCTTTATATCCTGAACTTGTCCCATTCTAAACTTTCTTCTGGAGTGTAGATGGCTTGGAGAAATAATCAAATACAGCCTTCCTGGTGGACTCAAACATAAAACTCCTCATTTGGGTTCCATTAAACTCCAGCTGCCATCACATGGCAACCAGTGGAGGAATCCTGTCCAAAGACCATATCCCTACACCTGTCACCTTATATCTTCTTTAGAATCTCATGATAACTCTTCAACATTGATACCTCCTAAAATACACTATTTTCCATAAACTGCTTCCATGTTGGGAGATTTCTTATATTAAGTAATATGTAGTTGTATTGTAAAAGAAATTTCAAATATATAGCTTCATATTAATTTGCTTGTCTTTACTTGAAGCACTGATAGACTTCAATATTGACTTCAATATTTATTCAAAGATGGCAGTATGTCCTGTAATTCAGTCTCTCAGGTTATTTTTCCCCATATATTTTGCTTCACCCACCATGATTATGTCAAGTCCTAAAGAGACCTTTTTGCTTAATAGCCTGTGTTCTTTTATGTTTGAAATCCAAGGATACCCTTCTCCTTTATAATAACATTCTTTATGATGAAGTTATTTGAAGCACACCTGAAGTGGCTAATGTACACTGTTCACATAATTTTCTTGAAGAAACTTTGTCATTCTTAAGACCTTGGGATAAACATTCCCAATAATTCTCATTTGATTTTCTTTAAATTGCTTCTAGTATCTGTTTATTCCTCCCAAATTCCTTTTTTTAATTTTCAGTTCTCTACTGCCAAGTTCTATATACCAAGTTCCTTATTACTTTATTCATCTCAAAATCCCGAACTTCTCTAAAATTCAACCATTCAGCCATCTTGAAATTCTTTGTGGATTAAAGTACCTCTCTGACTTTCCAAGCAAAATCGGCTAGCGATAATTTTCCCCAACTTCAATTGCACTACCCTTCAGTTCATAGTATGGTCTCCTTAATCCACATATAAATGATGAGTTACTGGAAAACGATATTGTATTTATATTATTTTATATCTTTGTCCATTTCTTTGGCCTACACAGCATTGGACGGTTAGACATTTTTTTAATTGAAGTTCAAAAATGTCATCTTGTTTATCTTGACACTAATCACTTCAAAGTTTCCTTTTTTTTTTTTTAATCAAAGGAGACTTTTATTAAAGTTTTGTCTATCTCATTCCTGGTATCTGTTGTATTAGGATCCTCCTTCCCTCTAGTTAGTGAATTGTCATCTTTGGGCTTCCATCAAAGTGGTTGTGTTTAATAGTCTGAATGACAATGAGGATGTGGGCTCCCTCTTAATAAGCCTTGAAATAATTAGCTTCACAGAAATTGGTCCCTGCATGCCTTCAGTCATTTGCATTGCATGCTGCCGAACTTCAAAGATTCCAGGTTAGACAACATCTATAAGATGCTGGGCACAGCTCCCCATTTGATGTTAGCAAATGTTAAAATATCTTGTTCTGAAGAAAAGTGTGTTACTTTCCAAGTTTTTTGTTTTTAACTTTAGACAACTGTTGGAATATACTTTCTTACAGATACTATTTGTGTCCCTGTTTGGTTTATCTGTTAGTCCAGTTTGCCTGCCTTGGGGCCACCAAGAATAAAATCTTTCACACATTATTTCAGCAAATTGCTCAATACAATTCACGCATTCTCCCTGAGTCTTCTGCATGGTAAGCAACTTTTGAGCTCATTTAAGAAGATTTTGAATTCCTTGGCTCTGGACGTTCTCTTATCTCTTTTCAACATACTACCATTTATCTGTATTTCTTAAAATGCAGCATCTGTAACTAATAATTATATTTGGGGGTGAGAAAGAATTTGATGAGAAGAGTGAGTATACTACTACCATAATTTTAGATAATGAGTATTAATACATCACAAAACTGTAAGAGCTCTGTGTGCATGTGTGTGCATGTGTGTGCCCTATCATCATACCAGTTAATTGTAAAATTATTCAGAGGTTTGCTGTAAATGTTTAACAACTGGCTCTCAGGGGATGGGGAAGATGTGATTTGTAGCATTTTCAATCGCTAAGATGTAAATACTCCCACTATGGTATATTTCAAGTTACAAATGTGGTGTCACCAAATACAGAGCTGGAAAGATATTCACAACAAAGCAACATTATACAGTATTTTTACCATATAGATGCAAGAGACATCTAAGAGCACAGAGAATAGAAAAATATAATATAATTGGAAGTTAGATATTTTGGGTTATTAATTACCTTTATTTTTATTAAAATGATTTCATTTTGAGTTTATGTACTTCAATTTTTTAATAATGGCTGTATTTAACAACTGACTTGCAAATTTTTGGAAGCATAACAGTTGATTCACAGAAGTTCATATGATCATGTCTAGTATATCACTAATTTACTCTAGCCAGGATTTTGAAACACTTGTTTACATGTGATACTGCTGAAGTAAGCATCTTCTATACCACTCTGAAGTTGTCTAGTCCTATTGTTAAGATTTGTGTTTTTTACTATATAAAACACTAGCTATGTGTTCTTATTTATTTTTGTCTTATTAGATTCAACCAATCATTTCACCATGTCAATAACTCTTTAGATCCTATTTCTGTCATCTCATATCTCTGTCAGCTTTATCCCTTCTGGCTTCATGTCATCCACACATTTGATGAACAAGCCTTATATTTCTCTGTTCAAGGCATCAAATTAAAAAGAAAATGCCTGACAGGACGGAGCCAAGGACAGAATTCTTGGCCATGCAAATAGAATTCTCCTTCCATACATGCCTCAGACCATTAATCAGCATTGATTCAATAAGGTATTTGTCTACTGAATTGCCTTTGCATCCAATCCAGATTTCTCTACCTTGTCCATAATACTCTGGAGAGATTATTAATGAAATGCATGACCAAGTCCAGAAACTGTCACTACTTCCTTCTCATGTCAAAGAAAAGGATCGTACTCCCACTATGCAAAGTTAATCACTTTCTCCAGAATTCATCAGTTATGCCTCCTATCTTTCTTGTTTTCAACTTGACTCTTTTTCTATTTCCACCTGCCTACCATATACACAGAAGAGCAGTGCTTTTTTTTTTTTTTTTTTTTTTTTTTTTTTTTTCCTACTCTGCTTTTTCTACAATTTGGAATATTTCACATTTCAATTTTTTCCTCCTCCTCTTTGGATTTACAATTCCATGTTAGATGACTAATACCATGTCCTTAGTCCTACTTGCAAAGTAGATGTGTTCAGGCAGAGACTCCACCCATTTGCTAATTTGCCAGCCTTCAGATGTAGAAGCATGAGAACCTGGACAAGGAATGATCGTCTTCTCATAATTGCTCAGAGACTCTGGTTCTTATTCCCTTTCTGATACCATTCACACTGTTCCTCTGAGCTGAATCTTTAGCTTCCTCTTTTCAGACTCTTCCATTTTTTTCATTAATAAAGCATCCTCCTTCAACCCTAGCTTTCTATCTTTTGGTACCTTTTTTGCCCACCATCTTTACCTTTTTATCAATTCTTAGTTTGCAGCAAGTTACCTTTTACATTCACTACTTCATTGGGTTTAAAAAGGTCACTAGGAACTTCATAGTTGCTCTCTCTTTCTCTCTCTCTCTCTCTCTCTCTCTCTCTCTCTCTCTCTCTCTCTCACACACACACACACACACACACACACACACACACACACACACACTTCTTACCTTACCACGAGGCTTTTCTGCATAGAAGTTTTAGGTTAACCATTCTGGCTTTGTTTCATTTTTCTTTAGTTTTGTCTTTGTTCCAATGACTTCTCACTCTCCTACTTTTGCTTCTCTATCTCTGTATGTCTTCTCCTTCTTCTTGTCAGGTTTATCTTTCTCAGTCACCACTTGCCTGGGCATTCTAAGCAGTGCCCACAGCTTCCACCACCACCACATCTCTGTGTATGACTCTCAATTCTCTATTTTCAGTCCAGACCTTATTAGAATCCTGTTTCAAATGCAGATCTCCATATGCATGATTCATTCTCCCAAAATGAACATCTATCTCATCTTCCCCCTACATTCTCTCACCAAAATATGTACCTCTTCCTGCAATTCCTGGATTTTAGGACCTCTGCTCACCCACTTGCCCAGGATAGAAATATTCTAAAAAAAAAAAAAAAAAAAAAACAACTCTCCCTTTCTCTTCAATTTCATTTAAGAAGTCTCAAAACCCTCTATTTGTCAAAACTTTAAGTTTTCATTTTTTGTCATTTTTTATGGGGGTACCAGGGATTGAACTCAGGGACACTTGACCACTGAGCCACATCCCCAGCCCTATTTTGTATTTTATTTAGAGACAGGGTCTCACTGAGTTGCTGAGCACCTCACTTTTGCTGAAGCTGACTTTGAACTTGCAATCCTCCCATCTCAGTCTCCCAAGCCTCTGGGATTACAGGCAAGTGCCACTGTGCCTGGCTCTTGTCATATTTTTTAATGATAGCTTTCTAATTACTTCCTCTGCCTCACTCTGTTTTAATCTTTCTTCTACTTACTAACAGAAACATCTTTCTAGAAACACCTGCCATATCATGGGCCTCCTTACCTTAATACCCCTTGGTGACTTCCAGTTCATTGCAGAAAAATGTCCAAATGCCTGATCCTTATATAGCCTGCCTACCTACTTCTCCAATGACATCCCTAAACATGTAATTCACTCACTTTTCCCAAAGCTCTATGCCTTAATTATCTCTGTGCCTTTATACACATTCATTTCAATTCTCAGAATAATCTCCTCTAATTGTTTAGTGATGGGATTCCTATTTGTCCAAGTAACAGCACAATCAAACTATGACCAGTCTCCTCAGTCCGCCATGTCTTGTATGCTACTACTATTCTTTCTTATGCAGCTTCCTGTCCAGCACTTATCACTCTTTATTGACAGTACTTATTTGCTTTCCTACTTCCATCAATGAATAGAAACTAAGAAATTAGCAAATATCTTAAGGGAAGGAATTTAATTTTATTTAACTTTGTATCTGCAGTTCTTTGCACATGGCCCAGGACATACTAGGTAATTTAGTACATCATCACTAAATGAATGTCTTTCCTTTGTTTAATATTTAATGCCTAAATCCAAGAAAGAAATGTGGAAACTAGCATGATTTGTTCTTGGTAAACAGATGCGGGTTCTTTGAGATGAGCACTTTTTCATCTATTTTCAAAAAGGATTCTAATATTTAGCTATAGATGAATGCACTAATATTAAGTTCATTAGCTTATGGGAAAACTTTTTCTCTTAGTTTTAATTTTTTAAAACAAACAAATTTACCCAAATATGGCTTTCTTGCCCCAGAAATGCCACTGTAGATACACTGCGATTTATATAAGATTGGTTGTTGTAAGGCAAAATTTTCGAACTGAGTATAAAACTAGAGGCAAACAGGACATATCAGGAAGGTCTTAGAGGCATAATTAAGTAAATCTAATTAATGATTACTGTTATGGTTTAGATATGAGGTATCCCTCAAAAGTTTATGTGTGAAACAATGCAAGAATGTTCAGAGGTAAATGATTAGATTATGAGAGATGTGAACTAACCAGTGGTTTACTACAATTCACTGATATTGATTAATGGGTGGTAACTATAGGCAAGTATGGTACAACAAGAGGAAGTAGGTCACTGGGGGCATGCATTTGGGGTTCATATTTTGTCCCTGGTGAGCAGAGGTCATTCTCCTTCCTGGTTGCCATGTCTAGAGCAGTTTCCCTCTGCCTTGTTCTTCTGCCATGATATTCTGCCTCACCTCGGGCCCAGAGCTATGGAGATGACTGACCATGGACTGAACCTCTGAAACCATGAGCACATAGATAATTAAGGCATTGAGCTTTGTGGAAAGTGAGTAAATTGCATGCTGGAAGAAGAAAAGTTGTTCTTGTCTAGCCTTTTGGTCAAATGCTTACTTAAAAAATGACTTTAAAAATAAGAGTTAAACTTCATTACATTAAAGAAAGTGTGGTAGTAGGTGATTTTTTTTGCACTTGTTTATCTTGTGGGTAGCATCATTAGAGACCCAAACTCTTTCCTCTGGGATAGCTCTGACATCTTTAACTTTTAAAAATTTTTTTTTTTATTATTATTTTTTTTTACTTTGGTCCTACCTCACCACAATCTTATGGGTGCTACATCTCATCTGATGATAAACAACTGTTGAGATGTCTAGGTAGATCTGAGAGGAAAGAGCAGAACTGATATCTGTTCCTTTTATAAGAAGGTAAAAGCTATCCTCAATCCTCCAAGAAGACTTTACCATGTGTGACACTGGTCAGAAGTGAGCTGGGTGATGATACCTACACAACAAGGAGACTGGAAAAGTAAGTATTGTGCTCTGTGTGTGTGTGTGTGTGTCCATATTTGCGTGTGTGTCCATATTTGAAAAGTGTGGTGGGAATTTCAAAAACAGCTCCTGTCTACCTTAGGGCATAAGATCAGGTGTCTCTGACTAATTACTGCTATATTTTTCCCAATTAGTATTGGCCATTAACTTATGTTACTCCATTGCTTTCTTAATTCAAAAATTTTACCAAACTTATCCTAAGATAGTTTGGACCTGGTTTCTGCTGTCTTTCTCGCCTACATAGCATCTGTTTTGAATAATTTTCTATTTTAATACATTCAATGTTTAAAATCTTTCACAATTCTAATCTTTTCTATTTTTCTTTCTAAGCTCTTTAAGTCCATTTGTATTATTTTGACTTAAATAAGTAAAATTTTTAAAAGTTGTAAATTTTACTAGTGTGCTGCTTACTTCCCCCTCTAAATCACAAATTTTGTATTAAATGGAACCAAACTGGAATGTGTAATATTGACTTTCAAGTCTTCCTAATGGAAACAGTTCTAACCAATTATATATATGCTCATTTTACAATTTTTTCACATCTCTAACCCACAACCTAAGACTTCGTGGAGAGTTAAATAAGATCAGAAGTAAAAGGAGTATTGGGCATCATGCTCCAACACCCTTTATTTTATAGTTCACATAATCGAGAGGGAGAATGTCAAAATAATTTGTGTTTGAGACAAAGCTAAAAACTCTGATTTCATGGCCCCCATTTTGATGTTTTTTCCATTAGATTGAGGTGTCTGCTTTTGCATGAGAAACATGTTAGATATTAGACACAGGACTAATGAAGCAGGTGCCAAGAAGATAAAACTAAAGAGTTGGTCCCTGAAAGAGCAAGGAAAAGCTCAGCTGGAAAACATAGAGTAAGCTCAGGCATGGGTCAGACAATCTTGAGCATCAGGTCCAATGTGGAAGGACAGGGCACAGCAGTGGGTGAGCCCTTGGGAGCAGGCAGGTGGCAGTCATGATTCTGGGAGATGTGTCCATATGTTGCAGAATCTCTGCCAGAAGGCTCAATTTGGGCAAAATTCCAGTTCCTGGGGTGGAGAGCTGACAGGTGCCAGGTGGGGTTCAGGCCCTAGCCAGATGTACTACAGAATAGAGTGGGGGTATGGGCATCCAGAAGAGATGCCTATTTCAGGACAACTGGTCACAAACCAAGAAGGAAGAAGATAGGCAAAAGTAATACAACTGGAATAGGGCCAATATCAGTGGTAGTATTATGACATGGGTCAGATAAGCATCCAGGCCTCATCCCTGGATTTAAGTGATTGGGTATGGCTGCAGGAAAATATAGTTGTAGGGCATGAAGGAAACCCAATAGCCATACCTGCATCTTCACAGCTTAGTTCTAGGGATATGGATTGATTTCAAGGCCTCATCAGTCATACTGAATATTGTCTAAGGTTGGGAGACAAGACCACTGCCAAAGGTTTGCAGCACTGTTGAATGCAGGGAGAGATAAACCATCACAACCTACAGTTTCTGGAATCTGATTTACACTTCAAATTTAACCCAACATTATATTGGGAGTAGGGAATGAAATAAAATATGTCAGGATCTACAAACCTTAATCTAACAATTCCACAGGAAAAGTTTATCTTGCAGCCGTTTTTTAAACAGCATCTCAGTTGTAGGTGGTATTCATGAATTCATTATCTACAATATGTTTACAGATTTGTATGTCTTATTATAGTTACATTGTTGGTTTGTGTTAATTTTAGAACTCCTTTAGGCAGCAATTCATTCTCTGAGACTTGAAAAATATAGAGACAGCATAGAAACAGATATAAGGACAATATATGGATGATAAGAATATATCAGTTGAAGATGAGGAGAATGCATGGTGATCAGGCTTCTCCACGGTCAATACAATTGGGTTATTAAGGTGACCAGGATCACCAGACCATGAAACACTTGGGTCAATCATTTCATCCATCTTAATGACCAAATCCAACCAACTGCACAATGATAACAATCAATTGCTCAGTAACTATACATTATGATGGCAGAAAATGAAACAAAATAAATTGGCAATGTTTGGTCAGTTCAGTAAAGCTACAGCTGACAAGATTGCCAGACGGGTGCTGGTTCTTCCTTAAAAAAAAATAATAATAATAATAATGCTTTTTGTGATTCATATGCATTTCCTCTATTCTGACTCCTTAGAAATACTCAACTCCCTGAGTTTTTATCCAATGGCTTCCTCATTGCCATTAGTTTCTATTTAATTATCTTATTAGCAACTAATTTTTAAAGCAATTGGTCTTCATTTTTTAGTTGTCATTCATTTTATAACCCTATTTAATTATTTTGCCTTCTTAGAAAACCTGCTTTCTCCTTTATTTTCTCTTTCTCTGCTACATTTATATGAGCCTTTCAAATTACCTTCTATTTTAAAGCCTTAATACAAGCAAAACACTAGTATAAACTGTATTTTACATATAAGCAAAGATAAAATAAATGCATCTGGTTTTTTTTTTTTTTTTTTTTTTTTTTGCACTTACCTAAATATATATTAGTTTAGATGTATACCTACCTATGAATTTTTGGATTAGCTACAATCCATTTCCAAATACTTGGACTATCTGTCCTTAAGTTGTCATGTTCCTATCTTTAAAATAGATTATTTTTTCTTTCTTGAATTCTACATAACTATATCTCTAGCTTTAAAATTTGATATTTTTATATAGATTCCACTGTTTTATCACCCTTTGTCCTCCTTAGCTTCTCTAGGCTGGGTCTATATAACACTTCATCAGTCAGAAGTTAAATATTTGGTAAACTAATAGCTGTTCATTCTGGGCAATTGGGCAAAAAATTATTTACATTTTTTTTTTTTTTTTTTTTTTTGCTGATTTCTATAGTTATCAGAATTAAGTGCTTTGGTAGATGTATCCACAAAAATCATTTTTATTTTTATTTTATTTTATTTTTTGTGGCACCAGGGATTGAACCCCTAGGTGCTTGTTATGTTTTGGATATGAGGTGTCCCCCAAAAGCTCATGTGTGAGATGATGCAGGAAGATTCAGAGGAGAAATGATTGGATTTCAAGAGTGTTAATCTAATCAGTAAATTAATCCCTGATAATCCTATTAATTGGAGGTAATTGGAGGCAAATGGGGTGTGACTGGAGGAAGTGGTTAATTGGGGGCACGGCTATGGGTATATATTTTGTATCTGAAGAGTGGAGTCTCTCTCTGCTTCCTGATGACGTGAGATGCTTCCCTCTGCCACACTCTTCCACCATGATGTTCAGCCTCACCTCCAACCATGAGGAATGTAGCCAGCTATCTATGGATTGAAACCTCTGAAACTGAGCCCTCATATAAACTCTTCCTCTTCTCCAGTTGTACTGGTCAGGTCAGTTAGTCACAGCAGCCAAAACTGACTAAAACAGTGCTCTACAATAGCTTTACATCCCCAGACCAGTTTATACTTTATTTTGAGACAAGATCTTCCTAAATTGCTAAAGCTGTGATTCTCCTGCCTCAGTCTCCTGAGTTGCTGGAATTGCAGGTAAGTGCCAACATGCTGGCTCACAGAAGTAATCTTTAAAATTTTGTTTCCCAAAACTAAATTTTTGATTGATTGAAGAGAATGTTTTATATTCACAATACATCTTTTTCATTTTTGGTAGTGGGAATTGAACCCACTACTCTGAACTCTGCCACTGAGCTACGTTCCTAGACTTTTTTGTTTTTATTTTGAGATAGGGTCTTGCTAAATTTTCTAGGCTTACATGGTGGAGCATGCCTGTAATCCCAGCAGCTTGGGAAACTGAGGTAGGAGGATTTCGAGTTCAAAGCCAGCCTCAGCAACTCAGTGAGACCCTATCTCTAAATAAAATACAATATAGGGCTGGGGATGTGGCTCAGTGGTAGAGTGCCATTGAGCTCAATCCCCAGTCCAAAAGATAAAATAAATTGTCCAGGCTCACTTCTAACTTGTGATCCTTTGCCTCAGCTTTCTGAGTCACTGAGATTAAAGGAGTATGCCATTGTGCCCTGCAATACAGCTTTCTTTTAAAAAAAAGAGAGAAAAAAAAAAAAGGATAAAATTTATCTCTACTATCCATCAATTAGCTTTACAAAAACCTGATAAGATTTGAGTGTTGCACAGTTTGTGTATGGACATATGTGTGAGAGCATGTGTGTGATTGCATGCTGTTTTTTTCTTGGCAGTATTACTGTTGAATGGTAGTAGTAGAGGACTCAATACCTGCTATTACTGGAGTGCAGACATAGTGTGTATTTTCCTCATCCTCTGCTATAGGAGTTGATGGTAGTTGAGGTCAGATTAGGTCATGGCCAACCAATTTGATCAGGAAACTAATTATAAGGATTAATGATGTACAGGTGAGGGTGTGATAGGGTTCAAGGTAGGCAGCTGTTCTTGAGGGTGCTTGAAATTGGAGAGACAAAGTTCTCACCTAGAGAGAGCAGTGGGTAACTCTGGGTGTGTAAGAGAGAACTGCTGGTGAAATCTACCTGAGGTCCAGACAGCTCCCTGGAAATGGTTTAACAAACAACTGTCCTTGGAAGGCCATTTGTTTTCAAAGTTTCAGATTTCTATGTTGTCTCATCCAGATAGCACAACTCCAATTAGCTTAGTTGACCCAAACTTTTGTGTCATGAATAAATATCCTCTGATCCTTATTCTACTGTGACTAAAAACTTGGTCCTTGTTCCTAATGCCAATTTAATAAGGAGGGCATGGTTTTGAGAAAAAGGAAAAAGAAGGTTTATTGCTTTGCTAGCAAAGGAGAAGCACAGGGAATTCCAGTCCCAGAGGCTGTGGTTCTGTTCATCAGAGAGATCAGAGGACTTTTAAGAAATTCATCAAAGGCTGCATTCCAGGTATGCCCTGACAGGGGTTCGCAGGTTGTTGTGTTGAAATTCACTTGTTAATTTAGGAGATAATCACTTCCTAGGTCTTCCTGCAACAAACATCCCCTTCCTGTGGAGGGTGTGTGCTTTAAGAATAGATAATGGGCCTTGGATGGGAAAAGGTAATCTTGTTCCAGGTCCCCAGATTAGGGAGGAGGAAAGGAAGAAGAAAAACATGTCCATTTTAAAATAAGCTGCCGGTGCTATATTCAAAAGGTGAAAGCGGACCACTGTTACACTACATTAGCCTAAAGAATCATCTCCATAATGTGGAGAACTGTCAGTTTCCATGTCAGACAGAAAATCTACACCTTTCTACACCAAATTGGGCTATTTAAAAATGTCAAAGACTAAAAAGTTTGAAAAGAAGAGAATTTCATAATATATGATCTACATTTCCAGGATTTATGGTTAACAAGATGGAGAAAAAGGAATAGGAGAATGTGGTATAATAAGAAATACATTTGGTATTTGTCCCCTATTCCTGGCATAGAACTCCTAAAACCCTTTGAATTTATTGATGATAGAGATATCTTTTGCTGTGCATAAGGAGTCCCTTTGATCATGCCTGAGTTTATTTTAATAAGACAACTTAGGCTGGGACTTCTAGATAGTCTCAAGATGAGGGCTGTTCATCAGAAACACCAAAGTAATTAGAGAATGGGAATTTTAAGCCCCACCTCCTGAACTTTGAGAAAGAAAAGGAGGGCTGAAGATTATGCTACAAAAACTTATTTTTTTTTCTGGTGCTGGGGATCTAATCCAAGGGTCTTTTACCATTGAGCCACATTCCCAGTTCTTAAGTTTTTATTTTGAGACAGGATCTTGTTAAGTTGCTAAGGTTTGCATTGAGCTTGTGATCCTCTTAGTCTTATAAGTGACTGGGGTTACAGGAATGTGCCATAACCATCTTCAAAAGAACTCCTTCATAGAAATGTTTAAAGAGCCTCCAGGTTGGTGAACACATCCTCTTGCAAAGTGCTTTCTTGAGTTCTGGGAGCCATTGTAGCAAATTATCAAGCATCAGGAGGAAGTTGTGGGACCCTCTGATTTATGACTTGTCAATCAGAAGTATGGGTAGTCTTAAGACTTGTGACTGTGATACCGCCGTTTACTGGTGAGGAGTTCTGCTCCCTTTAATGTTCAGTGTGAACACTAGAGAAGTACACCAAGGCAAGCATGTTAAGCAGGTTTTATTTAAAAGTAGTAATAATACAGATCTGGGGTGGGGGGGGGGGAAGGGGGCTATGGCTGATGTTCTAGAATCCCAGGAAGTGAGCACACCCACATCTTTCATAGGTTAAGGTCTCTTTTGTTCTCCAGTTCTCTCCCCCCTTATCTCTCCTTTCTATCTATGTGACTAGGCCTGGTGTTGCAGGTGAGATGCATAAAGTGAGAAGCGATGGGCAATGGGAGGGTCAAAGTGATTCAGCCAGGTAAGGGCCCAGGGGGCATTAATTAGTAGCTCCTTGTCTGCAGTCCTTGATAAGGGCAGGTAAATCTGGTAATCAACGGGCTCTGCAGATCCTTGGCATTCCATTTTCCCAGGGGCAGTCTCCAAATTCCAGAGGCAGATGGCTTTCATGGCATCCATTTTCTCGACTTGACCCGATCCCCTATTTCTACACTAACTGCCTGTCCCCAATTCTGGCTTCAACTAGTGTCTGCAGTAATAGAAGTCTTGTGTGACTGAACCCTTAACCTGTGGGGTCGGGGCTAACTCCAGATAATGAGTGTCAGAATTGACTTGAACTGTTGGATGCCAAGTTGATGTTAGAGAATTGGTTGGTGTCAGAGAAAATACTCTGTAGGCAAAGATTAGTTTGAAAGTCACTGCAGAATTCAATCAGTCAATTTATAGGTTTGGGGAAGGGGAGGTAAAACAGGTCCAGGGATCTTGATTTAGTGGTACCATAGATCTTTCCATGAAAATACAGAAAAAATCTTTAATCTACCCTGGTAGTGGAGGATGAAGGATGGGTAATTTTGGGGCAATTTATGATACATTAGTTTAAGAAGCCTAATGTAATTTTCCAGTAATTAAGTTTAATTTCTATATCTCACTCCCCCAAAGCCAAAATATCAGAAGAATGAACTTACTCTGTATTACTTATAAAATGATAAAAGCCGGAGCTGCTTGATCAACACTAAATTACAGTCAGAGAGAAAAAGAGCAGCATTCATGTTTAACCCTGTTCTTCACTTTTCAATATGACAAATTTTGAAGATGGGCTAGAAAACTCAGAAAAGGGAAGGATGCTACCCATATTGGTTTTGATCTATTTCAGGCTGTAAGTAACAGAAACCCAGAAAATAATGGACTAAAGTTCAAGCCTGACATGACCATCTTATGGAACCAGGTTTATTCTATCTTCTTCCTTCACCATCCCTAGCATGGTGCTTCCATCTCTGGTTACAAGATGAACATTACACTTATGCAAATCATGTCCATGTTCCAGGCAGGAAAACAAATGAAATGACAAAAGCAAATGGAAGTAAAAAGCCAGTTGTCTCTCTCCTTTTAAAAGGCTTTTCATAAAGATCCTATTGGTGATTTCTGCTTGATTGTGTGTCCACTCCCAGATGAAGGTAGTCTGGGGTCATTAGTATTTTAGTTGAGCATATTACACCCTTTAAAAATAACTGCAACATGGTTCTGATGCACAAATTCAGGACAAATGGATATTGTGCTAAGAAGCACTGATGGCTTCATTGGCTGTAATGTAAACAGTGACCCCCTGCAAAACACATGACATTGCAGCTACGGATCAAAAAATTCCAGGGTCAGATATTACTGTTGACTATAATACACACTCCATAGAAGATCTGTACCTCTTCCTCTCTTTCCCCTCTCTCCTCCTTCTATTCTTCCCATTCTTTCCATCAAATCTTCCTCTCTCATCTGTCTTCCCCAGGCATTCCCCTCTCCTATATCTCTTCTCTCCTTTCATTTCTCTCTCTTGTTGTAACTCACTTTCAGTGAGAACTTGCACTTTTCTCTAACCACTTGTTTCATTTCTGTATAACCAACCACTGCTGAAATTACTGACTTAAAACAGGGATCGGCAAATTTCTCCTAGAAAGGTTGTATATAGGAAACATTTTCAGCTTGGTGGGTCCTATGGTCTCTGACTTTGTATTGCAAAAATAGCCATAGATGATATGTAAACAAATGAATGTGACAGTGTTTCAATAAAACTTTACTTACAAACAGGTGGTAGGACAAATTTGGCCTGAAGAATGTCATTTTCTAACAAAAACGATCTCATTTCTCACAATTCTGTGAGTCGATTGACTTGGCAGAGCAATTTTATTTTTCTACATGGCATAATGAGGTCAATTCTTACTTTGAAATATTTACCAGCTGGAGATACTAGAAATGAGAAGCATTTATATTGTCTAATCCAGAAAGTCCTGAGATGGAAATAGTTCCTCTAAATTCTGCTTGAAAACTGAAGTGCTCTCCTCAGTTTCTATTTCACTTACAATATCTCATTACAGATGACCGAAAACACCATTTGGCATAGTTAGTATTCTGGAACATTCTTCAGCTAAATTCTCAACTTTATTAATTATGTTTTCTATCTTTTAAATTACCATCAGTGAAAATTTCCTTCATTTTTCTACAATATTTATCACAGGTCCTTTTTTCTCTCATTTTCATTAGAAACTTTATTGTTCTTTCAGGCTCAACTCGCAGTTCCCTTACTCTTCAGCTTTCATCCAATTCCCAATATTTTGTTAATCAATTTTTATAGTCTATATGTTATGATGCTTTGACACCTTGGGGCCTGACTGACCTAGGAGAGACTGCCCCTGCCAGAGCTAGCTAATTTCTAGAGATAGCAAGGAAACCCCTGAGGCCACACCTTTCATACGAAAATTGACTATCTTAGTCCTATACAGCTACTATAAAAAAACAACACCACGGATTGCATGGCTTCAACTACAATTTCTCATATTTCTGGAGGCTGGAAAGTTCAAAATCTGGATACTTGTCTCATCTTATTCCTGGCGTGGAGTCTCTTCTTCTCACACTGACTTCACATGGCAGAGAGGGAGAGAGCTCTGATCCTATTGTGGAGATGCATCCTCGTGATCTCATTTCAATCTCATTACCTTCCTAAGGCCCAAAGTCCAAATACTTTTGTAAGGGAACAGATAGAAGAGAATGGTGGGAACACAAGGTTAAGAGAATAATTCTATAAAAAGGGCCCACCGTTCTCCCACCTCCACATACTTTCTTTGCCAAAAAAGCAATCTGCCTGTGGCACGGCCTGGTCTAGGCGGGGACTAAGGTCAGGCAGTCAGTGTAGGATGGAGGTGGAAAAAGGACAAGGACTGATTATCAAAGAAAGAACAATGGATTGTTAACCTCTGCCATCTGCTCCTGAGCACTCTGGGTTGCTAACAATTCACCTCTGTTTCCCTGCTCCCAGGCATGCACAAAAGAAGAAAGAGAAGGCAATAATTAAACAGGGGTTTCTGGTGTCTATAAAAAAGCAAGAGGCACCCTCTCCCACGGACACCCAGCCCTGCTTTCTATGTTTGCCTCAGTGTTTCTTGGGTGTTTAATCTTCAACACTTTGGGGGAAGGGCCCATACCTAATCTCTAAGACCCGTATCACAAGCACCTGGGAGATCAGGGGTTCAGAATATGAATTTGGTGAGACACATATATTCAACCTGTAACACCAATCAATCTGAACCCCATACCTTCCAACCTTCTGCTCCATCAAGCTTCACCTACCACCCCTGCCTTAATCACCTGAGGGCAGGTGTCATTCTAATCAGGACAGTCTCTGTATCCTGGAGCCTACTAAAGTGATTCAAACCAGCCAATCTCAATGACTTCAACCTGTTCAGCCTGCCCCCCCCCATTCCTTCCCCACAACAAAGACTCTTGCCCATGCTTTCTGCCAACTCCTTTTGCCTCCTAAGAGACCCTGATACTTTCTTATGTGGCCTTGAATTAAATGGCATTCCACCTGATCTTAAGAGCCTTGAATGAAAAAAATATCTTTTCAGTGGTAATTGTCTACTAATCTTTTGGATTCACCGAACATCAATAAAAACAAAATCCCAGGTATTTTTTTAAAACAATGCCATATGCTTTAGGTTTTTGTTACAGAAACACTCTCCTTCTAGATACCAGTTGTTATGTTAATTACTTGCTACTATATAACAGTTACTTCAGAAATCAATGACTTAAAACATCAACAATGTGTCATTTCTCACAATTCTTTGGGTTTGCCAGCTCAGCTGTGCATTCCTCTACTCCAAGTGAAAGCTGAGGTCTCTCAACTAACTGTTCTCAGCTAAGAGCACAGCTAGGGCTAGAATATCACAGATAGTCCTCCAGGGCCTTTCTCTACTTGTCTTCTCATGATTCCATTGTCAGTACTGAACTTCTTTATAACAAGTAGCTTCTGAAAGTAAATGGTCTAGAAGACAAGCCCAAAGTGCCAATATCAAACCTGTGCTGGAGTCATGCTTACTAACATTTCACTAGCCAAACCATTGGTCAGCTCCAACTGTGTGGTAGAGGACTGCACAATGGCAGAATATCAAGAGGTATGGTCCTTGGAGATCAGTGATGTTGTGACAGTCTACCACACCAACACTATTATGCATACAGCCATTCCAGGTTTCTCTAGAAATACCCTAGAGAATAGCCCATGGAGTGTAGTAGAAGGTGCACATGTAGAGATGTGGCAGAGATAAAAGGTCCAAGAGAAAAGGACGAAGAACAAACAATCCTGATGGGCTTGATTTTTACTATTCAACTGGCCATTTTGGTGTTCCAGAGACACAAATGGTCATTGTCTAGAACATATCTTCATTTCAGTTTAAATAGTGTTGCATTTCCAATATACTTTAAATTGATATCCTTATTGCTATTCAATAGGCCTTCCACAGCTAACTCTATGTGAAACTACAAGATTTTCCATTTACTTAATTTTTTTTTTTTTTTTTTTTTTTTTTATTATCACAGTTCCTGTTCCTTCTTATTCTACAGAGATTCCTCTGGTTACATTGACATTCTGAGAAGAGATAGTCCTTAGCAATTATCCACATGGAAACATGTACTACTTATGGCAGTCTGCTTTTGCTTGTTTCCTATCTTGCTAATTTTGTGAAATTGGCTATTTGTGAATAGTTACTTGATTGCAGAAATAACTTGCTTCAGCCTAGAATTGTGGTAAAGACTTAGACAATTAAGGTCATCTATATGAGTGTGAAACACTGAAATGAAGAAAGAAATATTCAGATTACAATCTGACTACTGAACATTTAGATATTTGGTAATATCTTTGGGCTTTTAAAGCACACAGAAAAGCTAAACTGAGAGGTACTTTATTGAGAAGTTAAAAATATAGCCAGGCCTGAGTCCATCAGACCACTCACTCCAGATACAGTTTTGATCTAGGCATCTCCCAGATATACATTATGTACGTTAACCTCTGTCACACCTTCTGCTTATGATGCATTGCCACTTCTGTGTCCCACATTCATGTATATCATCTTGGCATTGGAGTTCTCTGCAAGATTTTCAAAGTAGGATCCACCTATAATATGCATAAAAATGACTAAAGTGTTAGGATAAAATATAGATCCCTGAACCTAACCTAAGATTCACTACATCAGATCTCTTAGGATGGAATCCAGACATATTTCTGAAGTATCCTTGTCAGCTTTTATGTACTGTGAATTTCAAGAAGCACTATTCTAATGGGAAATATAAGATGGGACATAAGACCCAAAGCTGAGTTAAGTGGTATATGTTTGACATCTAAGAAGGCTATGATTTGATTTTGGCAAAATTTAGAACTGAATCATGTCTTTGGAGACCTTCTCATCTCCCTTTCATTTCTGATCCTTCTCATTCTTTAAAAACTGAACAGCAATTGCCATTTATCCAGCTTCCACTATGAGTACACACTGAACCTTGAGCTTCACAAAATCTTGTGGGGTAAGTAATAGTGTCATCCCTATATTTTTGCTAGTTAAGGGTGTCAAGATCTATCCAGGTTGTAGAATTTGTTGAAGCCAGGAGCTGAGAAAATGTAGAGCTGAGATTTGAACTTGTTTCTTCTCTCCAGTAATATTGAGAAACTAATTCATAACATAGGATTAGAGATGTTATTAAATGTCCCTCCTTTGTTTTCTGGAAGCTTTAATGCCAGCACCTCTCAAAAACACCTTTCTCTTTCCTTTCTAAATCACTCTCCAATTTCCTTTGTGTGGATTTCTCCCAATTCTTTGTAGAAAGGATTAGCAGCTGATAGCCAGTATCCTCCCCAACTTGGCCCTCTCTGGAATGCTGGTTATTGGGTAAAATGAAGTGTCTGGTTACATGATGGGCTAAACATCTTATTGGGGGGGGAGTGATTATAGATCTTATTGTGGAAGCCCTTTCTTGTGCATAAGTGACATTGCAGAGCATAAACTCCATGTTTGTTTCAATCACTGTTTCCGTTGCAACACCTAGAGAGGACCACATGGTGAACAGGACACACTAAATCATAATTAAGTGAACAAGCAAACCCCATTTTAACATTATGACTCTCATCAGAAACTCAGAAGGTAGAATAACTAAGATCTGTTTTAAAATTTCTGAGGCCAGGTGTGGTGGAGCACACCTGTAATCCCTGCAGCTTGGGAGGCTGAGGCTGGAGGATCACAAATTCAAAACCAGCCTCTGTAAAATCAAGAAGTTAAGCAATTCAGTGAGACCCTGTCTCTTAATAAATACAAAAAAGGACTGCGGATGTGGCTCAGTGGTCAAGTGCCCCTGAGTTCAATCCCCCATACCAAAAAAAAAAAAAAAATTTTTTTGGAAAAAAAAAAAGTTCTGGAAAGGTGTCATGAATGAGCTATGCCATTAACATAGATCAAACACATTTGTGTCTTTCTACAATGCCAGAATGTATTGAATAACAATAAATTCACATATTACACCACTTTTGGCAGTGACAATTCACCACAAACTCGGGGGTCACCTAATAGTCATACCACAAGTTCTTTTATTCCATTCCAATCTTAATTTTTAATATCTTTGAACACTCAGTTCATATCATAGTTCACACAATGATACATATAGGTCACAGAAAACTAAGAAAGGGGTAAGGTTGCAGAAGGATTATAGGATGCTGTGCTAAAAGCACAGAGAGAAATGAATGCACAAAGAATCACTGTTGTTGGTCAGATAAGGATTTTAACAAACCAGTTATGCAGAGTTGTCAAGGTAAAGATCAGAAGGTAGGGACTCATGTTAATCTCACTCTTTCAGAGTATAGCTTAAAGTGTCAGCTCAAGGTGTGAGCTTGGAGTGAACCATGCATCTTCATCACAGGTGGGAGAAATCACACTGTGCTGAAGCCTGAAGGAATAAGAAATCAGAGGTTCATTGTTGTCCTGATTTTCCTGGGCAATTTTGACCATGATCCTAGATGGGCAACCCCATCCTTTGCATTGACCTTAGTATGGCACAAACTGTGGCTGTGACCCAATGTGTGGTCAAGGAATAGGAATCTATTTGCTTCACTATGACTATCCAGCCAAATGCTGTTGGGGGATTGCAGATGTTAAACCTTCCTGTTTTATAATAAACCTATATATTCATTCTTTTCATTATTAAACAAATGTTTATTGAGCCCCTGCTATGTACCAGATGCAGTTGTAGGTATTGAGACTATAGCAATATAAAAAATGATAAAATAATCCTAGTTTCATACAGTTTATTGTATTCTATGTGGGGGCTGAGGGTGGGTGGCAGTTGGTAAGTTTCACTGTGAAGTTTGTAGTTCAGGTTCTCCTACTTTGGATGCTACAGAAATCCTGATCTTGGGAATCTGGAGCTGACATGGAGTGAGCGGTGTGTGCAGACAAAGGTTGTGCCTGCTTACTCTGGACTGGTGGGCAGCATGAGATGACATTGACTGGGAAGATCATGTTCATTTGTCTGGGACCAGTCCACCAAGCCTGGACCTCACTAACACATGAAGTTCCTAGTTCCTCAGGACCTAGGAGGATTCTCCCTTCTGAGACCTCAAACATTTATTTTGGCAATCTCATAGAGAATCAGGCGGGTCTTTCCTCCCTCTTTCAATGCATATGCTCATGATGTTAGTCTGGGAGTTTTTGTGTCCACCCTTTGACAGGGATGGGGTGGGTGGGATTCATGGTCCTCAGAATATCTTCTTTTCTCTTTCTAGAAAATAGATTGATCTACTTCTGTTCGAAGGACTGGTACATTTTACCAGTGTCTCACTCTTTCTTTATTTCCTCTTAAAATGCAAATATTCAAGGGAGAGTCAAATTACTGAATTCCAATGCATGTGTGTGAAGTAGTTTCTCAAGCAGGTGACAACTGAGAATAAAAAATCAACTGCTAGGGTAGGTAAAAGAGGTGAAAGAGGTGGGTGACTGGGAGAAAGAAACTGAAAAGAAATAAAAATAAACATGCTTTCACACACAGAGATACTCAGAAACACACAGCCTGGGACCCCACAAAAGTCCAACTTCTCAGCCGCTCTTCCTTAAAACATTCCCAACGTGTGGAGGTTCCACTGTGAGCTGTATGAGTAAGAACTTAACTTCTGGATTTGGACAAAATGGGTTCTAATCCTACTTCATTTCTGTATCTTTCTATGATGTACTGCAAGTTCTTGAATTTCTCTGAGTCTTTATTTCCTTATCCAATAAAAGGGGATAATAACACTTCTTAAGATTGTTCTAAGGATTATATATCATGATAGATTTTGAGTGATTGGTATGGTGCCTAGGACATCACAAATCCAATTGTGTGCCCTGAGCTTCAGGATATTTTTGGGAGGACTCCAACTTGTAGCAGACAAGCCAGAGCTGACCTCAAGTCCCTTTTGTCACCTCTGTTGCTTTATCCCTTTGGAAGGGATTAGGACCAGGAGACATGGAAGAATAGGTGGTATATCTTTGCTGTTAATGCTGGTTTGACACAATCTGCAGAGATTTCTTTTCCAAACCATATGACACTGAGGTGTTTATCTCACTGCACAGTGATTTTCATCTGTAGCTACTATTTCTCCAACCAGCACACAAATCAGCAGCATGGCTAGTTCCTTTCGGAGACCTGAATGAGAAGGAGACATTACAGGTGAGGACAGGGGAGCATTGTGTGGGAGACACTCTCTTGGTGCCAGCCCCTCTGAGCTGGGAGAGCTGCCACTTCAACAACAAATGTAAAACCCCTCCCCCACCCTTGGCAGGCACTCTTCGTTCTTCCTGCTTCCACACAATCTATAGTCACATTTCCTCTCTAGTTCTGTTTGTAAAACTCATTTTACCTTTTGCTCTCAGCCTCAGGCTTTTCTCAGGGAATATTGGAGGGTGAAAGCAGCATTCAGATTCACTTTTATAAACAAAAGCCTAAATCCCCAGGGCAGCTGCCATCTCTCCAGTTTCTATGCCAGCCTCAAGTTTTGCCCTTAAGCAGCCTGGTTCATTGACTTGGGGCCTTCCAGTAAACTCTTGGCAATAAAGAGAACATGGGACAGCCTCCCTGGGCTTCTGAGCAGGAAGAGAGCAGTTGAAGCAATAATATCTCAGGTCATTACCAAGGGCAGCTAATAAGCTAATAAATCAATCAGTGCCATTGTATCAAGTCTTGAATATGAGTTAGAAATTAGTTTGGTTAAATACTCAGGGCTGGAATGTGCATGCTTATGCATATGTAAGGACAAGGGATTTAGTGAGTCATCTGAGAACTGCTTCTTTCTCCAAGACTTACTTTCTCCACACATTTCCACCTGCACCAGCATTGTGCTTAATTTTAATTTCATGCTGTCCCAAGCTTCAACCTGAGCATCATTAGGAGGATGAGGATATGCTCCTGCCCAGCTATACAGGGGTCACTCATTCATTTGGCATGCCCCATAATAACTGAGCCCTGGCAAGAATGACAACATGGGGACTGTAGAATTGGGTTGCTCAAGCCTGAAATCTTTCTGGGGCACACTTACTCTTATGCACAGGATCAATGTAAAACTTAGCTTCTTCTCCAACAAAATGTGAATAGCAGGACCTACCTCCAAGGTTTGCAGAAGGGTTAACTGAGCTAATTAATATAAAGTGCCAGCATGCCTGGCACATAATAAGTACTTAATAAATATAAGATGCTATTAATAATCCTCTACATTTTTATATCTCTTAATTATTTTCCAAGTTCTTTCACACAGGCTCACATGACTTTCCTAACAACCCATCAGGTAAGATGCAAAGCATGTAGTATTATCTTCATTCTTATAATCAGAAAATTGAGTTAGTAAAGGTTTACATGTTATAGCTAGAATTAATGAGACTCCAATTTAGACTGCTCCATGCCCTTTCCACCACCTATGGTTTCTTTAAGAAATCAGACTAAGGGGCAGGGAATGTAGTTCAGTGGTACAGCACTTTCCTCACATGCATGAGGCCCTGAATGGGAAAAAGAAACCAAACTAGGAGAAATTCACTATTCAAATAAAAGTCATTAGGATATCTGAGTAGAATTTGTTCTTCTCATGAACCCACCTGAGACTGGCTTTTGTATTTGTGGTCTTCAGCTCTCCAGGAACAATGGGGTTTGGTCCACAGACATGCAGTAAGGCGAAATGGCCTAGAGCTCATTGGTCCTCAGCCCTCCCTCTCCCGTGATCCTTAGAACACATAAGCTGCGTGATAGCTACTTCTGAGAAAATATTATCTTCTGGTATAGCCTGGATCCGGAATATTCCCCCCAAAGTTCTTGTATTGAAGACTTGGTCTCCAAAGCAGTAATATCCCAGAGGCGGGGTTTTTGGAAAGAGATTAGATCATGAAGTCTATAGCCTCATCAGTGGATTAATCTGTTTAATGGATTGATAATTTGAATAGTCCCAGAGATACACACCATAATCACAGGTTGTTAGAAGAACAAAAAGAGCCCTCTTCTTGCTTATACCAGCATTAGTCTTTCAGGATCTTGATTGAAAGTGAGTGTGCCCCTGAGATATGTATTGAAGAGAGCAAGGAGGACCCTTGACTAGGGTAACAGATAATTGTCCAGCCCTCATGAGGGCAGGGATTACATAGAGGACACACACTGCTTTCCTCCATCAGTGTTTTCTTTCTGTACCAGGAAGTCACCAGGAAGCCTCAAAATCCTTTGGAACACAAAGTCTTAAGCAGCCATAATAAATGAACAGGAATCAAGATGTTGGGTGAAATGTATTTGCTGTCTCTAATCTAGGGAGCACATTTATAGAGAAAGGCAATTACATCAATGACATCATTCCCTCTCCTCATTTTATAGATTTTAATTCAAAACAAAAACATTTTGCACTTTTAGACAAATCTGGTAACTTTAACTTAGTTAATGATTGTGTCTTTATAAGGCTTCCTGGACTATGATCATGAGTAACTGATGGCCTAAGTCACTGTATGTGCTATAGCCAACTTTGCCACTCCTTTAAAATTAAACTTTATCATGAGATCAGAGTTGAATAGCCAGTCCATCAGAGGAAATATACAAAATTGATAGGCTATTTGGGAAAATATAAACTGGCAAATGTTAAAGAAATCCAAATATGTATTATAATAATATAGCAATATATAACTTTTAGTTGTTATAAATGCATGTTTAATTTGGATTCTAGCATGGGATGTCTGTCAAACAACCATCCAGAAATTTTCTTATGGACACAAACATCCCAAGATTTATACTCAGTGTCTTGTTTTCTATATTGTCTTGTCATCAAAGGCCCTCACAGGAAAATTTACTCCTTTTGCTTAGCACACATATCATCTGATTGTTCAGTGGTTCTGCTTACTCTTTAAATTCTTTACATTTCAAAATAGTGAATTTCGCTTTCTTTTTTCTTTCATTCTTCCTCTCTTTATCTTTCTTTCTTCCTTCCTCCCCTCTCCTCCACATTTATTTTTGTTCCTATTCCAAAAGCAGATTTATAAGACTCCAAAGTCCTTTGTAAAAACCTGTTTCCCAATAGAGATTTATTTTTATCTAACAACTTTGTTTTACACAAGAATGTCTTTCAAAATCTAGGGTTGAACATTGACATACAAATTAAGTTTTTTTCTTAATTACATTTTTACTACAAATTTTCAGCAAGTTGTCTTCTATCAAAGATCCATGACAAAAATGGTTTAAAATTTGCTTTAAAAAAAGTACATTCAAACAGAATACCAAAAGATGTAAGTTTTCCAACTTATTATGTTTAAATAATTTCACATTTATAGAAAATGTTTCTGAATAATACAAGTAACTTTCCTATTCTCTAAATATAAATTTACCAATTAACCTTTTGCCACATTTGCTTATTTATTTCTCCATACAATTTGTATTATCCTCCCAAACCTTTTGAAAAAAGTTGTAGAAATTATGCTTCTCTACTCCTCAATATCTAAATATTTCCGAAAAACAAGGACAAGCTCTTACAAAACATAGTATAATTATCTAATTGGAGAAATGTAATATTTATTCAGTACTATTATCTGTTATAAGGTTGAGTATCAAATTTTGCTAGTTGTTAACAATATTGTCCATTTATAGTAATCCCTCCTGGTCCCATTCCCAATTCAGAATTTAATCCAGGGTAACACATTTTATTTAGTTTTAAATGTGCTTTTAGTTTCCTTTAACCTGGAATAGTTTTTCAGTCTTTTATCATCTTTCATGATACCAACATGTTTAGAATACAGGTCAATTTTTGGAGTTAATCTGTTATTTCCTCCGGTTTTCAGGCAGGTTGTGCATTTTCAGCAGATTTAATGGGTAAGAAATGTTTTGTTCTTCCATGTGCATGACATCAGGAAGCACAAAACGTCCAGTTGTCCCATCATTGATGATGTTAAGTTTGGTCACTGGGTTGAGACACTGTGTGTGAGATTTTTTTGTTGTGAAGTTATCATTTTTCTTCTCATACTAACAAGAAATCTGTGGGGAGAAATTTTCTCATCAAACTTGCATCAATCACTAGTCTTACCAGATTACTATGGATGACGATTTTAATGGCGATTTTTAAATTCTATCATTCATTGTACATTTATGATATAGCATTCTACTCTTTTTTATTGTTATTTATACATTTCCTTATCAATATAAACTCATCTGTTCTTATTTTATTCAATGGATTATAGCAAATCATCATAATACTTCAATCACTAAATGTCACATATTTTATCAGAGAGAACTTTACAGTTGGCCATTTTGTCGTTTTGATAGTTCCCCATCATGCAATCATTTTAATCACTTCCTTATTTTGAAGCACAGCAAGATGTTTTAAGTTCATTTTGTATTTTCTCTGCTCCAGCCCTGGAATAAGCCCTGGTCCATGTTAATGGAGTACACAGAAACACAAATTTAGACACACAATTAGTTTTTTTTTTTTTTTTTTTTTGGCATTGGGGATTGAACCCAGAGGTGTTCAACCACTGAGTCACACCTCCAACCCTTTTTAAATATTTTATTAGAGTTAGGATCTCACTGAGTTGCTAAGTGCCTCACTAATTTGCTGAGACTGACTTTGAACTTTTGATCCTCCTGCTTTAGTCTCCCGAGCCACTGGAATTACAGGCATGCACCACCATGTCTGGCCACAATCAGATTTTAAAAACATATTTTAAGAGATATTCCATATTTCTTTTGTCATGGCTAAGTGCTAGTTTAGGCAAATCTAACCGTTAAAACTGTGAGCCATCTATATAGGCAGACCTAGTCTTATAAATCTTCACAAAAATGTAAAACACTACAGCATTTCTTCTATTTTATTAAAACCCTAAGATACATTATAGTTTTAATAATGGATTCTTGTAGATAGAAGGAGGATAAAGAGTCAACATTAAATGCTCACATTGATTATAAGGCATCCACTAATTTAAAAAACATCAAGATGCAGAAAATTTGCATCTTAAAATCAAGAAGATAAGCAATTTGTCTCAAAGAAGATCATATCATTATGGATTCATGCAGACTTATTCAAATGATTTAAGGAAAACATTGAATAATATACACAGATTTGTTTATATCTATTCTCTTATTATCTGTAACTATACATCCTTTTATTTTCAGTACATTCTAATAAAACTTCAAGGGGCAAATCAAATGGGTCTTTTTTTATTTTTTTGCAGTTCTGGGGTTTGAACCCAGGGTCTTGCAAATGCAAGGCAAGTGTTCCATTACTGAGATACACTCCTAGCCCCTATTTTACTTTTTACAAATCCATAAAAGATGAGAAGAAATCATAGCCTGATCTTCTACTTCTCAAGGACTAAGGTTAAAGTAGATATGCTATCATGATAAATATGTTGATTTGTCCCATATTTTCTCATAGGTCTAAATTTTAATAAGTCCATTATATAATTTCTTCGAATCAGAAAACTAAATGACTTTATTTTTATTTTTCTTTTTTTGTGTGTACTGGGGATTGAAATCAGGGGTGCTGTACCACTAAGTCACATCCCCATTCTTTTAAATTTTTTTTATTTTGAAACAGGTATCACTAAGTTTCTGAGGTTCTTGCTAAGTTGTTGAGGTTGACCTTGCACTTGTTACCCTCCTGCCTCAGCCTCCTGAGTTGCTGGGATTATAGGCATGTGCCACCATACCAGGCTAGGCAACTTAATGATTTTAATAGCAAGAATATTTTATGTATGATTATGACTTTGTAGTTAACAATTTGCAATCTTATCATGTGTGGCATAGTGTGTTCTTAATTATAAGAACCCCTTCTAGGCATCTGACTGCCTGGGACAAGTCCTATCCCTGCCGTTTATTAGATTTGTACCCATGTGACCTCTGTAGGCCTCTGTTTTCCCAATAGTCAATGCAAAATAATATCCCAAATGAAGACCTACCCCCAAAAGTCAGAGCAACGATGAAATGAGAGAATTAAGGGAAAATGTGTAGGCTAGTGCCTGGTACTCAGTAAACTCTTAGCTCAATGGTAGCTAATAAAAACATAGTTCAAAGATGGAGGTAAGCAACATTCCAGTATCTCAAATGAATATTTTTCTTTGTACATATTTATAAGTCAATTTAATACTTTTTTTTTCCTATGTAAGAGCTCAAGTGAATTCAACAGGAAGACTCTTCTTATGTGTCAGGAATAAGAATTAGGAAGCTACACCACAGTGATCAGTAAGTGTACTTGCCCATAGTGGCTGTTTTCTAATTCTCCATTTTACTGACCACCAGCACATCTGCCAAACCCTTTCTTTGTCTTCTTATCTACTACCCTCCCATCTATAGAAAAACTATGACTTACAGGACCAATTGCTCAGAAGTCTGACAAACATTTTTGAGCCCAGATAATCAGAGAAAAGCTGAGAAGGACACACACTCAATCAATTTGGATTGTCAATGTCTCACTAAGTTGTATCTGCTATCAGATGATTCATCTCTCTGTTGTCCTAATGCCACTAGTGCAGAGGTACTTATGCTGAGACAATAGAACACAGATGTTACCTTTTTTTTTTTTTTTTTTTTTTTGGTGGTGCTGGGGATTGAACCCAGGGCCTTGTGCATGCTAGGCAAGCGCTCTACCAACTGAGCTATATCCCCAACCCAACACAGATATTAACATTTTAACAACAGAAAAACAGAAGACACCCTTCATCTTCGGTGATAAGAGCCTCATCGTTTCTTTTGCATTCTTAATTGGTCTTTCTACTTAGAGGGATTTGCCGCTTTATTTGGTAGTGGTTGACTGGGATCTGTATGGTTTCTGCAAGACCAGTCAGATGGTTTGCTTCTTAAAGAAATTCTGGGGACTCCCCACTGCTTTCTAGGGTTTCTTTCATGCTCTTCAACGGCTTAGAGAACTGATGTCAAAGATGATCCATTAGTGTGCAGACGAAGGAAGCTGGGACTCCATCATTTATTTCAAAGCAATTACATCACTCACTCTGGCACATCTCCCAGAATGTCATGTGCAGTGGTGGATGAAGCAAAGGTGTGATCAGACTGTCACAGGTCCCCTGCCATTTGTACCACTCTTGTCCTATAAAGCTTTAGCAACCACAGGTCTAACACTTGAGAGAAGATCCTAAGTGTTTCCTGTTAAATTTGTTTGTCCAAAAGTTCTACCTAAGCTGGAAAAGAAAGGATTGTTTGGAAAATATTATAGCATATGGCAACATGTGGGATAACAGCGTGGGACATAGTTCACTCCCGGTTTCACTACAGAGTGGTTTAAACAAATAACCTCAAACAAAAAGAAACGTAATTACATGATCATCACAAAAAGCAATTTGTAACAATTAACTCTTCAGGGAGGCCTCTTCCCATCTTGCCCTGAGCAAACCTCAGGTGTTTTGTTCCAGAGGACCAAACCCACAAATTGTGAAAGTCTTTAAAACTGCCTGGAGCTTTGCATTTTACTGCTCAGGCAGTTCTGCTCAATTAATATCTCCCGCCACCCCACACACACCTGACCCCCAGCACCCTCAGCCCTACCACCCCAGGTGTACAAGGCTCAGAAGTGTCTCAAGTTCCTACTTTCTCTCATGCTCTGGACAGAGACTTAATGGTTTTTAGAAACTGAGTGTTTGACTGCTTTATCCCTTCTAGCTACTAGTTCACTGACCTTGGTCTCTCGTCTGACCCTTGCTATCAGTGTATACCCCCTTTGACTTGGGGGTTTTCATGACTATGCCTGGTCTGAGGTTTCCTTGCTTGAGTTCAGTGGCTTACGGAAGATCTAATTCAGCAGACTGTCTGCTGTGGCTCCTTAATTAGCTCCCTAGAGGCTTTTCTTGAAAGTCCTTCTGGATCATTTTGAAAGGGGCATTTCCTGTATATAAAGCTTCTCCCCATCAGGAGGTATAGCTTAAAATTTGCCTTATCCATCCCATCAATAGCTCAGTAAAGCCCCTGATTATAAAAACATGGTAGGAGAAGGATCAAGGATGGAATGATTTCTCTTTTTATGTCTTTGTTTACTCAACTGCTGTTATTTGAGTATGTATTATATTTATACACAGAAAGGGTTACAGTGATGAATGCATTTCCATTTCTATCTTAGAGGACTTAACAGTCTCAGGCAATGGTTCTTACACTTCATTGTGCATAAAAATCAACTGGGGAGCTTATTAAAAACCAGATACAAATGTTCTGTAACTGAGATTATGATTCCATTGGTGTAGAATGGATCCTGAGTATCTGTGTTCTTGATAAGCACCTCAGAAAACTGATCTGAGAGACCCTATGGATACTTAAAGAAACACTAGGTGTAAGAGAGAGACTTTAAGTTTATGTCATTCCCTCTTAGGTACACAGTTCTGGAAACCAGTGGGACAATATGATCTCTATGTTGGGTTATCCTAAATACGATGTGGAATTTATATTTTACCTTATTATTTAATTTTACCCAGCTTTTCAAGTTGCTTTGTTTTCCTTTAGCTCTCTGACCTTTGTCACACATCAGTATGTCTGTCTATTTTAGGGATGCAGAAGTTGAAAACTACCACTTGATCTGCCACACATCAAACAGCAAGTTGAAGCAAGTTCAGGTTTCTAGCAAGACTCACGACCTTTGAAGCATAACAAGACAGGACTCTTCACATTCAGATTATGTACTGATGTCCCTGAGCTCCTGTGTGCCTTGATTACCCAATATTCATAAATAAGAAACAGATTGACTTCCTTATTTCACTAAGCCATGAATGGTACCCAGGACTCTGAAGCTTTTGGCTTTCCAGATGGGGATGCTTCTTCTAACTACTGCAAGCAGGAGGGAGATGCAGACTGTACACAAGAGGATGAGTGAGTCTCCTCAGGGGCCCATCTCACCACCACCACAGTGCTTGATTTCAGTACATTGAACTTCGTGGTCATATCTATTCTTTTTCTCTTCTGGAATCCTACCTCCAAATATTTGATTGTTTTTATTTCCCCTTGGAAAAATACTCAGGGCACAGTTCCCTCTGTCTAGTTGGAGCAGTATTTGTCTTTTTTCCATCTGTGGGTGTCTGAGTCCATTCATTTCCAGTATGAAGCCTGCAGATTTTCTCTGTTATCTAAATTATGCTGGTGTTGAGAGGTCTACTCAAGGTACAGAAAACTATAGATAAGACAAATACATGTATTAAATGGTTCTTAGGTGTCTATATATAAGTGATACACATTTTGAAAATCTGTAAAGAAATTATATTTATCACCAATCCTTTCCTTTCAACCCCACCTACCACCTTCTACTTCTGATATTATATGATGCTTATATCAGAACAGTTCCTAATGCAAACTGTAAGTAATTATTTGCTGGCTATCCTCCAATTCGGGGAAATGCTTTGTAGACAGATATGCCAAACTCATGTTAGATATCCCAACACTCTGGAGAAAGGTTTTTTAAAAAATCTCTAACTATCCTACTCTACATAATCTCAATCATCAAAACTGGTTCATAGTAAAACCATGAAGAATGCTAATATTCTCCTGGGCTCCAGCTCCTTTTCTTTTCAGTGTTGCATATACTCTGGTTAACAATTCCTTTGGTCTAATGTAAGATTCTGTATCCTCAATTCTGAAGAAAATATGGATGCTTAATTTTTTTTTCCTCTGAGGAGAATTGGAAAGTTCTTGATGCAGTGTAATAAGTGAGGTTTTGCAATCTATAGACCTTTACTCGGACCTCACTCTTTGCCTTATTAGCTCTTGGCCTTGGACAAATTGTGTGACCTCTCTTAACCTAAGTTTCTTCAGCTCTAAAATGAAGTTGATAATAGCACCTCCTTCAAACGGGTGTTGTAAAGAACGCATAAGAAGAGGCACACAAAATGCTTAGCATGGCATGGAACCATAAGTATCCAGTAAAAGTTAAACTTTACTATTACTTGTTAGTCTTGGGAACACTTATATTTCCATTGGTATTAGAACTTTAAGCAAAATAAAGGGAACTTCTCAATAAGAATATCAGCAAGCAAACGAATGAAAATTTATGGGGTGCTCAATAAATGTTCTAGCCTGAAAGAATACTGCTGGCTTTTTATAGTTTGACTGTTGGATGTCTCTGGAAGTCCTGGTTTTCTTCACATTCATTTATTCTGTATAACTATACTTTGCACATACTCTATAAATCACATCTCGATAAATTAAACACATGCCCAACTGTGCTGTGTACTCATCTATAAGCAGTGCCCTGAGATAGGATGCAAGAGATATCAAGATAAATCAAGCACAGTTCCTGTCCTCAGAATGTGAACGGGAACTCATCTGAACTTAGTTCACATCCTTACTCACCTTCTCCCACCTTCCTAAAGCAGATTTCAGCTGTGCCTAAATGAATCATTGTTGAGAATGGAATAAGAGGTCTGTCTCTGACGGATCTTTAAGCTCTGTGGGACCTATAAAAAGTCTTTCCAGTTCCACATGCCTTCCTCACCCAGCCTGGTATCAAATTGACCCTGGTCCTGTCAAGGGTCTCTTTAGAAGGAACTGGAAAATGGTTATTTTGAGAATGGTAAGGATCATAGCAAGGATCAGAAGTTTAAAATGTAACTTCTACATTTGTAATTAAAAAGTGGAGAAAGGAAATTTCCTGCCACTTTGGATTTAAAACTTTACACAAGTTCCCAATTGCTGCAAGACGGGGGAATCTGGAAATACCCCTTTGTCAGTACACAGCTACTTCTCTTATCCCCCACCAGGAGACTTAAGTGCAGAAGCCTGAGTAGAAATTTCCCATTATTTCACTTTTTTTAAGAAGAAAGAAAAAGTGGTAATTTCCAGGGCAAGACCAAATAAAATACAGTTTGAATAAAATAGCTATAGCAGCAAAAATTAGTTGTAAACCAAATATTATTCTGATTCTATTAAATTGAAACTGAAAAATAGACTCTTACAGATGATGATTCTTTGTCTAAAGTGAGGTGTCTTTTTTTCAATAGCAAAAGTAGCTGTGAATCCTGAACTGGGAGTTAATTAAGAAGCATGGATTTCATTCAGACTCCCATTGGTCTCTGCAACCTTGGGTAAGTTGCATAATCTCTCTATTCTCAGACTTAACATATAGTAGAGAAAACTATATGATCTTTAGAACCTCTGCCATCTTGGATACAACATCTGCCTCGAAGTATAAGAATGTAACATGCACCATTCTTGGAGATATTTGGATTACTGGATGAATTTTCTTCCCAAATCTCATCCTGGTTATCAACACGCAGTTTTTATAGATTATTGGGCACACACTTCTAACTCTGGTTATTGTCTTTTCAAACCCTAAACCTAAATAATTCCTAAGACTGACACTCTATTTCTTCCAGCTGCTATTTTGTTTGGCAGCTTACAAATCAATTTCACATACAACATTTTATTTAATTATTATCATCACCCTGTGAGGTATTATTTTTCCATATTATTGATTAGACAAAACGTGAGCTCAAGGAAATGAAATACCATTTCACTGAAGATAATCAGTATAACTTGGAATCAGATAAATATGTTGACTTTCATGTTACTTGAGGTCCTGGTTAATGTGAAGAGGTATAAATCTTTGGTTTAAAAAAAGTTGCTAGTTGAAATATTTCTATTATCTGTATTCTGAAGCCCTGCCTACACCTGTTCTAATGGCACTAATTAACTGCCAACTGCCCATGTGAGTCACTGACCAAAAGACACCTACAGCCATTGCTTCAGAAACACCACTGAGTCAGACCATGGCATCCTCTTTCCTCTTCTTGTCAGTACATCAGCTTCATTTGTATATTACCCAAACCCAAAGCTCCAATAAATTTTACTTTTTTCATTGTCATCTCCAGTATCGAATAGGTTAATAGATCTTGTACAATTTTTCTTGGAAATATTTTAAATCCATCTCCCCCACCTACACCAATTCCAAATGACCAGGATCAACTTAAATCAGCCAATACCCCTGACTCAAGCTCTACTGGCACTAACCCATTTAAAACACACCAGTAATTATTTTTCAGAATCAGAACTTGCACTATGTTATTCATCTTCTTAAGACTTTAGCCGACACCCACCACTCCTTTTGACCTATCCCCCAATTTGGACTCTATATTATGGCATTAATATCCTTCTCCAACCGGCTTCCAACTTCAGTGTTCTGTCTTTATTTCTTCTTTCACTTTATACTTAAGTCTCCACTTCACTCCAGGAGAGAAGATCTAGAAAGAGAAGAAATGAAATGACCTAATTCTAGAACCATCAACACTTAAATGTTAATTGAAAGAATAGGAATCAATTAGTGGAACTCAGAAAAACCTGAGAGGTAAAAGTTACTGAATTAGTTAAGCAATGATGTGCAGCGATTTTTTTTCTTTCTCTTCTTCCCTTTTTTCTTTTTTTTTCAGAGACTCTTTTTTAAAAAGATCTGAACATAGCTGAAACATTCTTGGTAGCATAAAGGGGCTTTGGAGGGTACAAAGGAATAGAGAACAGGAGGTCAAGCAAAGGGAAGGGCTGAACTGATTGGAAATGAGTACTTTGGAACAGACAGCTCTGTAGATCTCAGAAATAGGAAAGGAACAAAGAAATGTGACTGGATCTCACTTTAATATCAAGGTCTGGTTGCAATAAGATTCTGACTAATAAGATTCCCATACACATATTATCCTCAACTGTTGATTCATTCATTCAGCAAGGAATTCCTGAATGCTTAGTATAAGCTCAATTAAGTAATGCTGACCCAGGGATTAATAAGAAAACAAGGGGAGGGACAATCTTAAAGAAAAAGAAGAATTTAAAATATGACAGTTCTTGTATTCAAGGAAACACGTGACCCAGTGTTTGGGGCTAACAAGTAAAACAAGGAAAAGGTGCAAACTCAGTATTGGGGGTAGATAGAACCCTAAGGAATCTAGGAAGTTTTCTTTATATGGAAGATGATGAAGAGGTGATTTGGGAAGCTTTAGCCTCAATTAAACTCTTGAACTTTGAAAGAGTTTGTCCCACATGTGGTATTAGGTGTTACGGAGTGCGCAAGAGTTATAAAGTACCATGCATACTGAGCCAAAATGAAAGGGAACAAAAGGTCCTTTAATGAGCATGCCAGGCAAGTGAATGGGAGCAGGCTAACGTCTCAAAGAACTCCCAGCACCTGAATTTTGGAAGTACAGAGTTTATAAAGGCAAACCCCACAACAACCACAAGAACAATTGTGGTACACGTAAGTCAGAAAGACCCTGTTGAGACAGATATTTTGATTACATAAGAAAATTGTTTTGATTATACATTTCAAAGTCATTTTGTTAAATATCAGGGCCATAGTCAGGGACACCAGACGGTCTTGCTAGACTGTCAACATAGATACAGCTGTCAGGAGACTGAAATAAAACATTCTAAGCAAACATAAAATGGAGTCAGATTAGAACAAAATGGTGTTACTTTGGTTCTTGTCCATTTCATTAGACTTTATTAGTCTGAAAGCATGAGGTTACAGTAACCTAAGTACTCCAGTTATAATGTGCTGTCACACTTGCCTGTGTGATAGGATTTCTTCCACTTACCTTACTGACTTGGTCCTCTCCTCCTCTGGTGACCAGCATGGTAGTGTCTAACTATGTTCATTTGTCAGTCTGGGCCTCTTCCTCTTTCCCTACTTCTTATTGCTCTGGATTTACCAATCTCTATTCCATCACATGATTTATTACGTATCTGCAGTATACTTCTGTGATTCTGGGACCCTGATCTCTCTGACGAATTCTAGAACATACCACTAGCCTTGGGGTGGGGTAGAGACTCTTCCTTAAGTAATACACCACTGAAAACACAAAATGCACCTCTCTTCATTCCCATGGCAGAGTTTAGCACAGGCTATGTCATTAATAGGACTTTACTGAAGTTCCTTATTGGCAGAAGAGTCTCACAGACCACTGCGTAACACAGTTGTATCTAGATGTATCTGCTTTTAGAGCTTAAGTTCCAATCAGGGTACATTTCCAGGTTCACTACATTGTTACCTAGTGAGCTACACAGCTCCCTGACTGCTTCTAAGCCTTTCTCTGAGGTAGGGACTATAATCTTATCAACTAGAATGTGTGCAACTAAGCCTATAAACTCGATAATTGTAGTGACAACAGTCACAAGGTTCTTTGTGAACTGTGGTGATAAGAGCCACAATGATCCAAGAGGGGAAGAAGTTCTACTTGGTGAACTGCTATGTCCTACTGTCCCAAATCCCATTACTTCTCCAGAGGTCAGCAGACTCCCAAGAAGACTGCATTAAAATAATATTTTTTTATTAGACAATTATCACATCCTACCCATTGATGTGGCCCTGTTCTCAGATTCTAAAGTGGCAGCATTTCGGTAAAGATGATAATGAAAATAATAGTAGATGTTTTATTGTGCCAACTAAGAGTCAGGTACTGTTATGAGCACCTACATTAATTCGTTTAATTGTTAAAAAAGATCTCATGAAGTGTATGTAGTTATTTTCCCTGTTTATAGATGAAGATATTTAGGCACAGGGTAGTGAAGCAACTTGTCCAAAATCACACAGCTATTAAGTGACAGGGTTGATATTTGAATCCAGGAAGTCTTACACACTCTCTTATCTACTATATCATACCAGTTCACATCCGGAATTATATTTCCCAAACCCCAAATCATTCACTTTTTAAAAATTCTGATTTAATTCACATTCCTTATAATAAACCCATTTAAAATGTGCAGTTAAGGTTGGGGGGTCATGGTGCATGCCTGTAATCCATCTGCTCTGGAGGTTGAGGCGGGAGGAGTATAAGTTCAAGGTCAGCCTCACCAACTTAGCAAGGCCCTAAGCAACTCAGTGAGGCCCTAAGCAACTCAGTGAGGCCCTAAGCAACTCAGAAAGACCCTGTCTCTAAATAAAATATGAAAAAGGGCTGAAGATGTGGCTCAGTGGTTAAGCACCCCTGGGTTGAGTCCCCAGTACCTAATATAGTAATAATAATAATTAATTTAAAAAATAAAATGCACAGTTCAGGGTTTTCAGTATATTTTGCAAGTTGCATGACCATCACCACAATCTAAAGCTAGAATATTTTCATCACCTTCAAATAACCTTATATTAGCAGTCATTCTCCATTTCTCTCCCATCCCAGTATATTCCCTGGTTACTACTACTCTTTCTTTTTGGATTTTTCAATTCTGGCCTTTCATATAAATGGAAACATAAAATCCATGGTCCTCTGTAACGGGCTTAACTCATTTAGCATATCTTCAAGGTTCACTCATATTTATCAGAACTTCACTTTTTATTATCAAATTATACTTTACTCTATGGCTATACTGTATTTTGCTTATCCATTCACCAGTTGATGGACATTTGGATTGTTTCCACTTTGAGGTATTATGAATGTTCATGTACAAGATTTTGTGTGGCCATGTTTTTCTTTTCTGGGATTGAACCCAAGGGCACTTAACCACTGAGTCACATCCCCAGCCCTTTTTAAAATGTTTTATTTTGAGACAGTTGCTGAGGCTGGCTTTGAACTTGCAATCCTCCTGCCTCAGCTTCTGGAGTAGCTGGGATTACAGATGTGTGCACCATGGCTGGCTCATATTTTTTCACTTCTTCTGGGCATATATCTAGTAGAAATTTTAAATTATTCAAAATACAGGTCATCATAAGAATAGCCTTGATGGAATTTCCAGTGGTTTTCTTTAGTTATTTACTTTTTTGAAATATTTTCTACTGTGGGAATTAAAAATCCATTCTGTAGTTCCTACCAGCTTGGAGGACTCAGCTCAATGACCTGGAGATTCAAGGACACACACACTTTCAAACATACATACTCACATGTTTACAAGCGTAAAAATTTACCAGTACTATAAGGAAGAGTACATAGTACAGGCACAAATCCCTATAAAGACATACATATATCTGCCTTACCCCACCCCTGCCTGCCCCAGAGCAGCCCTTTGAAGGAATATTTCTCTGGCTCAGAATCACATTACAATTCACCCCTTGGTTTCTCACTGAGAAGCATCTGCATTTAGATGAATGCTTCCTTGGCAGCATTTATTTTTTAAAAGAACACTGGGTAGATACTTGTTTAGAATTTCTGTAACTGCAGAGTTATTTCAGTGGTTTGACCAAAGGACAAATATTCCCTAAAAGAGCAAATCTCCTTCTCTTATAAGTCAGAAAACCACTTCAGCTGTTTCAAGGTTTGGAAAAAAAGTCATTTAAAAATTTTTCCTCTATATAAGTTAGTTTATTCTAAAGAGAATGCCTCTTTAGATTTACATTTTACTTTGAGATAAGAATTTCTTTAGGTAATTTAAAAGTGAACTGATGTTTTTCAGCTTGAACATACTGTAAAAATGCCAAAACAAACAAATTTTGCTGAATGGGTTTAAAGTCAAAAGCAGTACCCCAAAGGACGAAAGCACTCTAAAAGTATCAAAGAGTTGACACAGATGAAAACAACAAATATTTTACTTGTTATTTAACTATCCCTGGCTCCCCAAACTGACCACTATTCAACATTTTTGCCCCACTATTTCCCCACTCACTGAAGGCTCAGTAGTTTTTCCTTTAAGGAGATGCTTGCCCTTTATTTCTTTTCTCTTCCTTCACGGAGTCCCTTTCACACAGGGCCTGCTCACCCATGCATTTGAAGCGCCAAGCCAACTCTGCTACAATGGAAGCAAACTGGAAGTGGGAGGTCTCTGTGTTAAGAAGTAGACCTTGAAGAAGGTGTACCAGCTCATCATGTGTTGAGATGCCTCAGGTGCCTCCCGCAGCAACCTTAGGTCACTATCGCTGTCCTCAGAAGCCACCCGAGCATGGCCCACATTGGGTCTCTGCATTTCTAGTTAACAAACATTCCCTGCTCCCCCAAGGGAATTTCCTTAGGATTAAAGAAGTACAAGTTTGAAAATAGCCAAATAGAAACTTAAGGTATTTTTCCCAGAGGTAGAAAGTTTCTTGAATCATCATCCTCACCATCACCACCACCACTATCATCATCATCATCATAGAACAACAACTCCTTTTTTTTAAATTTTAATTTATTTTTATTGTAAACAAATGGGATACATGTTGTTTCTGTTTGTACATGGAGTAACAGCATACCATTTGCATAATCATACATTTACATAAGGTAATGATGTTTGATTCATTCTGTTATTTTTTTCTCTCCCCCCACTCCTCCCACCCCTCTTTTCCCTCTATACAGTCCCTCCTTCCTCCATTCTTTCCCCCCTCCAACCCACTATTATGTGTTATCATCCACTTATCAGCGAGATCATTCGTCCTTTGGTTTTTTGAGATTGGCTTATCTCACTTAGCATGATATTCTCCAATTTCATCCATTTGCCTGCAAATGCCATAATTTTATTATTCTTTATAGCTGAGTAATATTCCATTGTATATACATACCACAGTTTCTTTATCCATTCATCAATTGAAGGGCATCTAGGTTGGTTCCATAGTCTGGCTATTGTGAATTGAGCAGCTATGAACATTGATGTGGCTGTATCTCTGTAGTATGCTGATTTTAAGTCCTTTGGGTATAGGCCGAGGAGTGGGATAGCTGGGACAAATGGTGGGTTCATTCCAAGTTTTCTAAGGAATCTCCACACTGCTCTCCAGAGCGGCTGCACTAATTTGCAGCCCCACCAGCAATGTATGAGTGTACCTTTTTCCCCACATTCTCTCCAACACCTATTGTTGCTTGTATTCTTGATAATCGCCATTCTAATTGGGGTGAGATGGAATCTTAGTGTAGTTTTGATTTGCATTTCTCTTATTCCTAAAGATGGTGAACATTTTTTCATATGGAACAACAACTCCTTTTGCAGCAATGATTTCTAGAGACTGGTAGGCCATGTTAGACGTGAGTCCTAAAGCCATAGCCCCAAACATGATTGGATGGATGCTATCTGATCTTGGTGATTCATCTCTTCTATCTCATCAAACAGATTTTGGGTGCATCTCTCTTAAGCCACTACCTCTTCTTTTCTTCTCTCCAGTTAGGTGACTGACTTCTTCCTCAAACCTCCAGTCCTGAGCAGTTCACCAAACATACTACTTTTCCAGTCAAAGTAGCTAAGAAAATGCTGTGTAGGACAGAACTCTGCTGCAGAACCAAGAGACCAGAGGTTCCCTGGTTGCTGTTGCTCCTGTATATTTGTCCCTGCCCGCCCCCTAATGTGTCCCTTCTTGGGTTCTCATATCTGCCTTCCTGCCACAAGTCATCTTTATACTCTGACCTTTCCTTCGGTGTTGAGTCCAGTTTCCCACCATGGCCTCCATTCCTGTTGCCTTGTAGACTTGTCACTACTCTGTCAGTGTGTTCACTGTCCTGTGGGCCTCTCCTTGCTCTCCTGATGCAAATACACTGTTTCCTCCACAGGCTCTGCTGCTGCTGCTGCTGAGGGGTCAGCAGGACATGGAGCATTTAATCCTGTGTCATCAAGTTTCTAGTCTCTCTCTGCATCAAAGGATTCTAGACCAACATGGGTTTAATTCTATTTTCTTTTCTATTCCCATTTAATTTCAACAAAATCCATATAGGTTGTTACAGAGAGAGAGAGAGAGAGAGAGAGAGCAAGGCAGAAAGAGGCAGAGAGAGAGAGGAAGGAAAATACAGAAAACAGAAACAGAAAGAATATTATATTCCAGGCCACATTTTAAAATGATGATTTGAAAATTGTCAGTGAATCTGGGTAAAAAGCCATCAACTGGTTAAAAAGATAGAGCTGCTCTAAGTCTATCATAACTTAAACTCTCATTTAAGTAAATTTACATATTATTTTTAAAAGGGAATATTCAAGAGAGGGTGGGAGAAAAGTAATCTATCATTGCCTAACATTTTAATATTAAAAAATTGATTGATTTTGAAGGCATTAAGAAGCCCAGTTTTACGTATGACACAGTATCAGATATACTATCAGATAAAGAACTAGAAATGAGGCATTCACTCAACTTATTCAACATAGGTGTTTGAACCAAATGTTAAACTAATAAACTGGGGTTTCAAAATTAGACTCAATTATGTTGACTGTCACAAAATATAATAGCTAATTTTCTATTATGTGCCAAGAACTGTGAGAAATTTTAAATGCATTTCTCAATTTAATCCTAAGAAGAACCTTTCTAGGTAAAAATTATCATTCCATTTTAGTGATAGAAATGCTGAGGACTTGATAAATTAATTAGCTCCCTCAAAGTCACTTACCTGTTAAAATTTGGACTACTATTCCAACCCAAGCTACCTGACTCCAAAGTCAGCACAATCAACTGAAAAGTCCATCTGTGAGAGAATTCAGATTGTTCCTTTTTATTCTCCATATTTCTGCACTGTGTTCAGGCCTTGACTTGAAGGAAAACTACCATTTTGATTCATTTGAGCGGTGTTGCCAATGTCAATTGAGGAATCAAAGGTTAGGTCAGTGAATGTGTTCTTAAAAAAAATATTGTACAAAATGTCTTTTCACGAGATATTTATTCCTCAGTATCTGAACAGACTACCCACAATGGAAGCATGAAATACAAGTTACTAGTACATTTTTCTGATCTTCACAAGGAACTCAACAGCCAGAATATCCATGAGCCACAATATAGACAATGCAAAATTCATATTTTTCACAATATATCTTAGGATATTTTATGATAGCTATTATGTATTTGGTGTACATATATAGTTATTTTTCTTCAGTTGAATTGTCCATAATAGGCACTGACTTCTGATAGCTTATGCTCACCATTCCTGTCCATCTGTCTTCCTCATCTTTCCTTTATCAGTTTCCTCTTTACATAATTGGACCCATTTATCTCTCAGACACCACCCTTCCCCTCCTTTTCTCCATGTTTTCTCAGCAATCTTTTTCCATGCATGCCCTTCAGGTTAAATGCTATCACTTTTTTTTGCCCTCAATCTATTCTCAACATATATTCTGCAAACAGATGAAATAATTAAAAAAAAAGAAAGGAATCAATTCCATTTTAAAAAACACTTTTTAAGTGAATCCAGCTGTATATTTTTTTCTTGTTTAATTCTGACCTCCCTCCTTACCTATTGCACTAACCTCCTTATGTTTTGGTTATCTGTATCTCCCTCTGCTCATCATGTTTATATAAAGGCTTTTTCCACTGTGATTGAGTGTCTAAGCCATCCCTTCTTTGGCAGTAGGTCCATCTGTATCATAGCTGCCTTGTTCATCGGCGTTGTCAACAGTCATGTTTGCCTGTCCCTCAGCCATCTTCTATGTTTTCCCTAAATGGTTTTCCCACCCCAGTTGACCTTTCTTCTCTAGTTGCCCCCTTTCCCTTGTCTAAAAGAAGAGAACCCTGACAAATGAGATCTATTTACAGTCCCTCCACGTTTTCTCTGCAGATTGTAGGCATGATTTGTTTCAGAACATTGGAGAGGCAGAGAGTGGCTGTTGATGTGTCTGCCCAAAGAAACTATATGCCTGACACAAATCCAGAGAAAAAGGCCATGATCCCTTGACCCCTTCTCTCAGAATTTTTATTAACAAGAACATTTTTTTCAATGTACTTCTCTGACACAGAATTGATGCATACAATTACCTGAAACGTCCACATTTTTAAGACTATTAAGTTATATGTGTAAAGGTAATTTTAGAAAGCAGGATGGATACTTTTACTGATAATTATGTCAATAATTATATTGCAAAGTTCTTCAATTGCATTGATTTGTACACTGCATTTAGAAGAACTGAAAGGAAAAGATTTGGTCAAGTTCAGTCTCCATCGCAGCCATTACCAGTGGTTTGCCACCTGCCCACACCAGCATCTCCAGGGAGACAGTGGATTTCACTGCTGCATCACCAACCTGTTGCCAAGGAAACAAGAGGGCAAAAAAATCCTCAATGACATTCAATTTCAAGGCAGTCAAGACACCCCTGAAAGGAATTTGAACAGTCCTATGTAGGAAGCTTAAATAGGCTTCTAATTATAAATTCTAACCCATCTCCTTTTGTACCAGGTATTCTATCTGCCTAGATCTCAGTCTTTCATTCATCCTATTTATCAAGTATATATGCCAGACATCAAAATAGCAAGAGAGCTTTCCTGGAGGAAGGAAGTAGCAAGGGGAGAAAAGAGAGGCTAGGGGTAAAAATGGGTAGTGGTGCAGTAGTTAAAAAAAAATACAACACATTTCTAAGACAAGTGTTACTTTCTAAGGTTACTTTCTAACCTAAGTAGGGCTGGCATAAATATCAGTCTACAATTATAAGGTTTAAAATGCATATATAAGTGTATTTGTATGGAAACAGATTGAAAAATTCTGTACACATACACATACATTAGAAAGTATGAGCATTTGTGTTCTTGAGTTTCATTAAGGTACAAAACACACAGCAGAACTTTTGTGTAACTGTTTTGGCTGAGTGGAATCTGTCGTTCTCCCAGCTCCAACCGTATACAGAAAACAGGATACTTAACTTATTGGTTTCATTAGTGCTTTAATTTTCAAGTGTGTAAAGATTTAGCTATAATGCTATGTCTGGGGACACATAAGTAATTTGGGGAAGAGTGTGTAGATATGTCACTCTTGCCTTTGTGAGGACAATGACGTGTCCACTAGTGTGGAAGTAGGGAGCTCTTAATTGATGCCTTGACCTCCCCACCCCATCCAGCAGCCTATCCTTAGTTGTTTTTCAGAAAGAAAGTGTTCTCATTCTGCTTCTTCCTCCTCCACAATCAACACAGAATGTTTCTATAATCCCAAAAGATGCAGATTTCTCTCTACCAGCAAGCAAACCATTCTGCAGTGGGCACCAGCTGAGTATCTTCTAATTTAATTTAATTCTGACACTATCAACCTGGGGATGGCATCAGATCCCACAGGTTGAGGGTTCAGTCCACAACCTGGTCCACACTTCAGAACCAGCCACAAGTCCAGGCTTCCAGAACTTCTAATCAACTGGCTACAAATTGGGATTCCAATGACCCTGTCCTCAGGTTTGATTAATTGGCTACGGCCTATCACAGAACTCAGAGAAATAATATACTTACATTCATTGGCTTATTATAAAAGTCTGTTTTTTTCATATGCAGTAATGGGCATCAAATAAAGGATATTTTAAGGGATACCAATAAGCAGCCAGATGAATGAATACATTGGAAAAAGTCTGGACACACCTGGAGCACTGAAGCTTCTGTCCCCATGGAATTGGTGTGTGCCACCTTTCCGCATGTGAGAGTTCTGCTCACCTTATTATGAGCTGCTGAGTGTTCAGCTATTCAGAGCCCCTCTAAAACCTGCCTTTTGGGATTTTTCAAGAGACTTCATTGCATGGCCATGACTAAAGCATGGATGATCTGAGGCTAAAAGATCTTAGGGGAAACTCAGTGTGAGGCCTGTCGAGTTCAGAATTGTTCTGGCCTCTTTGTAGAGCATCCCTCTCTTCAGAGCATGGGACAAAAACTTTCTGGAATGAGAAGAGACTTATGATCTACTATCAAACAAGGATAGGAGAGGTTATAGATTTTTTTTTTTCCTTTTTTATGTATGGCCAGCTCCAAGATAAAGGTGGTTGAAGTTTAGTTCTCCCATGATTTGCCTTGGAAGATAGAAATTCTAGTTTCTAGGGCCTTGCGGTGAGAGAGTTATGAGCCAGGAACCATGGACAAAAGCTAAATAATTCATATCATGATGCCACATTAGTGTTCTGTCCTGGGTTTTCAGTCATCTTCTATCTCTCCAGCAGCAATTTCCTATGCTCACTAACCTCTTACACTCAGACTTGCCGCCTAGTGGAATTTAAAGCTCTTTAGATCCCTAGGCCTCAGAACAATGTTTTCTAAGGTAAGTGCCTATGAAATGCCTTAGACTAGTGCTTTTCAACCTTTTGTGTATATCTGAATCACTCAGATTCTTTCTCAGTAGGTCTGGGTCACCAGTCATCACTGGGGTGGTGTCAAATTTGCAGGTTCATAAATACCCTGAAGATAGCAGTGAATTCTGATTAACAACTAATATAGTTGTTAATATTAGTTAACAACTAATTAGTTAATGGCAGGAAATGTGCACTTAATGCATCTTACTTTATGTTGTACTTTGAAAAATTTAAATTTTTTGTCACCTCATGCATATTACAGTGGCTGACATGCAGTACAAGATTAAGTTTGCTTTATGAATTAGTAAATAAAGATGGTATGATTATTTAGTCTTTCACATGTTCAATTTATAGAGCACCTGCTGTAAATATCATTTCACTCTCCTGTCCCATAAAAAAGAAAGGAGTAAAGAAAAAAAATGAAGCTAATTTAACTATGCTGAGATTTTAGTTTCTTTTTTTAGGGCACAGATGGTATTAGGTAAGGGGAGGGGGAAAGATTTGCTTCATAGGCGTCTTTACCTTCATTCTATGGTATGCATGACCTTTCCATGACAGATTTGATTTCCATGAGAGATTTGATCATACAGAATAAAATAAGAGTGAATAAAATGGTATTAAAAAGTGATCAGGGGATTCCATGAAGGTGATTTGGTACTGGGCACAGTGGAATGAAAAATTATAGATTAAGGGGGAAAATGTATATAAATGTATATATGAAGCACATACTGTGTATTTCTGTGTATATGACTGTATAGTCTCCCTATTATTCGGAATATTCCTTGTGTAATACAATTGAACTTTTCATGTTATTCATAATCTTTACAGTTCTTATAAAGTAAACACTTTCACTTACAGTACAGGAAATTAAGTCTCACAGAAGATAGTTGAATGATCTGATAATTTGAACTCATATCCATCTGATTTCAAAGCTCAATTTCTTCCCACCTCATTATGTAGGGCAAAAAAAAAAAATGTGCATAGGGAAAGTTGTGATAAAATGTTTGGATTATCCTGCAAATTTCAGCTTGTGGTTGTTGTAGGTACTTTGTGGGAATTTATAAGCAACCACACCAGAAAAACATATTGCTTCTGATTTCCTCCCTCCAAGAAAAGTAGTCATGCTGGATATGTTCTTTTGAGATGGATGGGTGGAGGAGGAAGGGGCACCACCAGAAGATCATCATATGGTCTCTGAAATAGAGGCAGAAATGAAATCATCTGATCCCTTACCAGGGGGGGTAAGAGGGGTACGGTGGCTGCTATCACATTATAACTTGAACAAAGTATTAGAAATTAAAACCTCAGGTTTCTTGACCTCTAAACCTCTGCCTTTCCACTGGGATAGCCTTTCTACACCTAGAGATGTGGGTCAGAAGTGGACTATTGGCCCTATTATATCTTTTTTAAACTTTAAAACCTTTTATATTCCTTTGGGTTGACCTTTGAAGCTAAAATCTGAATAGAGGCACCACATCATGCTTTCTAATAGATCTATCTGCACTTGTTCTTGTAAAGAAATTCAATGGCGCCTAAATTTTCAAATCTAGCTTTATTCTTTTAAACTTGTATTTTCTAAACAATCCATTTGTAAATCTTTCCTGAAGTTCACCATGAATATCTCACATATTTTTATGTAGGCATCATAGGTTTCATCCTGAAACCTAACCCAATAAGCAGTACTATTCTTTCCCTCTTCTAATTGTAATATTATTCCTAATTAATCTCACACTATTATATTTGCATTGTTCCAAAATTGTTTTGTGAATGTAAATCTTGTTGACTTATTTGGATTGCTAGAGATGGGAACGTATCTTGCCACCATATGTAAACTCCTTAAGCATAAGGCCTTCATCTCTGTAAGTCTCTCACAGCTCCTACAGCACTTGTGTATGTACTTATCGCTAATAAATATTTGGCAAAATGAATTCTGCTTCTTTAGAGTTCATGTTGCCTGATATAGTTCAGGCCCCTAGCAAAGTATCTGTATAACTATAATCCCCATATATATAGTCTGAATTATTCTTTGTTGAGTCCCTATATAAAGTTTCTAGCACAGTAAATATCCTATGGAAGGTGCTCAACAAATACATGTTGAGTAAATGAATTGGTGTTATGAATGTTTATTGCATATTTCCCATGGATTGCCCTTCCATTCCTCCATATCTACTAAGGAAATTGCATAGATCGAAGTTTCTCAAATTCTAACATTCTTATGAATCACCTGGGCATCTTGTAAACATCTAGAATTTGCTTCTGTACATTTGGAATGGGGCCAAAGTGTGAGTGAGCATTTCTAACTAGATCCTGGTGATGCACAGATAGTCTATAAATCACATTTTAAGTAGCAAAGGTATAGACAAGCCCATAAAAAGATTCAAGGTTTTCACTTTTAAATTGGATGCTATCAGTGAACATCAGCATATGTCTTTCATAAAATGTGTTTTAAGATCTTCGTTTTTCCAACCTCTTGGAAAAAGGTCCTGGGACACAATCTGTATATGCTAAGATCAGGATTTTATAGTTGTTGGAACACCACCACCAACATTCAATCATCTAGATCTGCCAAATAAGTATTGACAAAATATAATTCTGCTTAGGAAGTACTAGGAATGAATTGGAGAAAATTATACTTCATGTTTGTACAATTATGTCAAAACGAACCTAATATTATATATAACTATAATGCATTAATAAATTTTTTGAAAGATTAAAAAAATACATCTGTTCAGTATTAGTTCTGATGAGAATATGACCATAAATTTAAGGGTAAACCCAAGAATGGTCAATATTAAAATCTGACTGAGTTCCCACAATTTTGTGTATGTGTACATAACAAAGAGGCAGTAACAATGCTGGAGAAATTATAAAGGAAGATTACCAATGGCAATAAAGATTTCTAGTTACTGGAAAAGGGAAAAAGCTTTCAAACCATGTAAGAGATCAGCTTATTATGTGCTCTTAAATTGTCTCAGTGCCAATACTAAAGAATGCCAAATTAACTGTATTGAGTTAAAGTCTTGGGGTCAAGGGGGGAAAAATCAATGAAAATGTTTAACTGTAATTGTTGTATAGAGCAAATAACAATTTAAAGATGTATCTTGTTTTTCAAATATTTCAGGTATCAAGAGCTACTGCCCAAAAAGGAAACAATCAAGAATGTGAAGAGAAAGCCTACAGAATGGTAGACAATCTTTGCCACCTGCACCTCAGAGAGAGAATTAATTTCTAGGATATATAAATTACTCAAAAAACTTAACACCCAAAACCAAGTAACCCAATCAATAAATGGGCTATGGAACTGAACAGACACTTCACAGAAGAAATAGGATTGGTCAACAAATATATGAAAAAATGTTCAACATCACTAGCAATTAGAGATATGCAAATTAAAACTTACACTGAGATTTCATCTCACTCCAGTCAGAATGGCAATTATCAATACAAGTAGCAATAAATGTTGGCAAGGATGTGGGGAAAGAGGTATACTCATACATTGCTGGTGGGACTGCAAATTGGTGAAACCACTCTAGAAATCCTTCAGTATGGAGATCCCTCAGAAAACTTGGAATGGAACTGTTATTGACCCAGTTATCCCACTTCTAGGCATATACCCAAAGGACCAAAAATCAGCATATTATAGTGATGAGGCCACATCAATGTTTATAGCAGTTCAATTTACAATAGCTAAGCTATGGAACTAGTTTAGGTAACCTTTAAGAGATGAGTGCATAAAGAAAATGTGGTACATATACACAATGGAGTATTACTCAGCCAAAAAGAAGAATTAAATTATGGCATTTGCTGGTAAATGGATGGAACTGGAAACTATCATGCTAAGTGAAATAAGCCAATCCCCAAAAACCAAAGGCTGAATGTTCTCTCTGATTCGCAGATTCACAATAGGAGTAGAGGCATTGTGGGGAGTGGAGGTTCACCAGATTGGACAGAGGAGAGTGGGGGAAAGGGAGGAAAGATGGGAATGGGAAAGATGGTAGAACGAATCAGAGATAACTTTCCCATGTTCATATATGAATACATGACCAATGTAACTCCACATCACGTACAACCACAAGAATGGCAAGTCATACTATAGGTATGTATGATATATCAAAATACATTTTATTGTCATGTATAACTAAAAAGAACAATTAAAAAAATGTTGACATACAAAACTAATGGGGGGGGTGGTAAAAAATCTACTGCCCACCATACCCAACCATTAAAGAAGTAGGATATTAGCTGTCATTTGATCACCTCCTATCTTGCTGCATAAAATAATGTTTTGCAATTAGGGTCACTGTCTATACTCTAAATATTTAAAAATGTTAATTGGCAAGCTCTATGCTATGCAAACCATGGATAGGGTAAATAATAATAGCTTCTACTGATTATTAAGCAGTGCTATGTTGTAGCCAAAGCTTAAGAGCTCAATTCAATCATAAAAGGAACTGATTTTTCATTTGTTGTCATTGCAGTAGATGCTGTAGTAATCATCATTATTGCTGTTATTCTGCAGAAAGGCATCCATTTTAGAAGCTCTGAGTACATTTTTAGAATGTGTAATCAAATTTACTCTAACCACTTGCACATATCATTGAGCATTTTGTATCTATTTAGGTAATGCTTTGATATTGAGTCTCATCCATGCAACTTTACACCATGTCCAAGATGTAAATACACCATCACTATGTCTGAAGAAAGAACTTAATAGATACTTGAGTAGAATAGATTCCAGGAGATGATGCACATGAGACAGTCAACCCCTTTTTCCTCTATTTTTCCTGGTTCTGATCATCCCAAACTTCACTCTCCCAAAATGACTCGAGATATGGGCAGAGGGTTTATGGAGAAAAAGAGGCAAAGACAGCATTAGAGTGTTAGGAGAGGTTGTATTAAAACAGAAAGGCAGGAAGAAGGAGGAGGAGGAGGAGGAGGAGACAAAGAGGAAGGGGAAAGGGAATATGAAGAGAAGGAAGAGGAAGCAGCAGCAGCAAGAGGTGGAAAAACTAAGGATTCAAGGGAGTGATATGGTTGATTTTGGAGAATCAGGGTGTGGGAAAGTAAAGAACCTCCATAGGGAAGATAAATACAATCTGTCTTAGTGTGCCTCAAAAGTTTCAAAACACATATAGACTTATAAGTAAAATGTGAACAAAAGTAGAATGTCAGCTTTCAGTCTCTTTTGCTTATTTTAAGTTCCAAAATAAGTCTCTGGGAGATTTTAGTTCTTAGATTACAGTCATTATCGTTGACCTTATTCCTGTCACTATTCATTACGATTTCTACGTCCACATAAATAGGCCCAATTTGCCATCCCAGTTGCATGGCCCCCTTTCAGCTCTAAGTGTCTCATTCACAGACTGCTGTCACTGTCACTTTGCAGCTCATTGCCTCTAGAATCATGACTACCATTCCTTGACCATCACCAGATCACTAGTACTTCACTGCCTTTCATCCCTCTTGGGTCTTCACTTCTCTCCTTAAATAGCTTAAATTCCATGGTCCATTGTTAGAATATATACACTTGCATACATTCTCAATTCCTTTTCCCCTCTTTTATTATGATTTTAATTTAACAAAACTTCATACTAGCTTAACTCTAACTCTCCATTTACTCCTAAACTTCACTCCTGCAGCTGTCTATTACTGGAGAAAAACACATGAAATGCTTCGCTATTATCCTCAAACAGCCTTTATTTCTCTGCTCTATGTAGTTTCTTACTGTATAAGATGGTTACAGATGCTCCTTGGTTATGATGGGGTTATGTCCCAGTAAAAACCATCATAAGCTGAAAATATTGTAAGTTAAAAAAATGCATTTAATGCACCTAATCTACTGAACACCATAGTTTAGCAGCAGAGTATGCTATGGACTCTTGTTTGATCTCATGACCTGTTATTATGACCTGTAGCTCACTGTCTCTGCCTAGTATCATACTGCATATGATTAGCCTGGGAAAAACTTAACATCCAAAATTCAAAGTGTGGTTTCTAGTAAATGTGTATTTCTTTTACTCTATTATAAAGTATATAAAAAAATAAATAGAACCATTGTAAGTTGAGCACCATCTGTTTTTCTTATCTCCTTTTCTTTAAACTGCTACCACTCATTCCCCATTTTCAGTCTCATCTCATGACTTTGGTTTCAGGTACACTGAAAAACACAGAAGTGATCAGAAGAAAATTTCCACAAGCTTCCACCACCTCATTTAAGCAACCTGCTTAAAAGCTGTGCCAATAAACTTTGTCCTTATTTTTTGTTCCTGTGGTATCCATCCTAAAGCTAACCTTCCACTCACATATTAAATCAGAATTATTTTCTTCAGTGAAAGATCAAATTTTTCTTTGCTATTAGGTTATCCCTCTTATCTTAAAAAAGTGATGTTATTCTTCCCAACTTTTTTTTCCCCCCTGTGGTGCTGAAGATTGAATCTGGAGCCTTGTGCATGCGAGGCAAGAACTCTACCAACTGAACTAGCTATAGTCTTAGCCCCTCTATGATTCCCATCTTAAAACACACACACACACACACAAATGGTATAGATACTAAGACAAATTCAAGAATGAATAATGAATTGATTTCCCATATGACACTGAAAAATTTTTGACCACACTTTCCTCTCTAGCTACTTTCCTCCCTGACCTCATTCCAGATGGGATTAACTCTCCAGTCCCAGAGAACTGCCTTGCTCCTTCCACTCTGTAGGGTTTCAGAAAGAAGTCTACAGAGTCTGATCCAGGAAATGGGCTCTCACCAGACACCAAATGTACCAGTGCTTTTATCTTAGAGTTCGTGGTCTCAAGAACTGGGGGAAATTAATTTTCTCTACTTTGTAAGCCAACCTGTATATGGTGTTTTGTTTTAGCAGCCTGAACAGAATAAGACGGCTTCTTCACTCTGACCTTCCTGCTCCTTCGCTCTTTACCCACTATGTTCTATTGGAACAGATGATCCATCATTTACAAATAGAAGTCAGATCCTATCACCCTGTTCATACCCTCTAGTTGCTTCTGGTGTCATTACAAACAAATGAAAAAGTCCGCAATGGCTACCAGGTCTCTTGGTTCCTCTTCCACTTTCCTCTTCACTGTTTTCCACTCAACAATGGTTGCTTCACTCAACCATTCCTTGAACACTCCATGCACATCTCACCTGAGGGCGTTCGCACTGTTGGTTTCATCTGCATGGAGCAGCTTTCCTTCTAGATAGCCATATGATTTACTTCAGCTCCTCCTTTTGGACTTATTTTCCATTCTAGCTTCTCAGGCCTTCTCTGACCCCTCTCAGATTGCAATTCTGATCTTCCTGTTTCCCCTCTTACTTTTCATTTTCTTCATGTATTTCTGATCATCTGATACTATTTATTAGTATTTTACTTATTATCTTCTCACTCAAATTTAAGTTAAAAAGAGGTGGGATTTTTCTTTTCCTATGTGTTCACCACCACGGCTAAACTTTTAGGTACCTGATAAGTATTTCTTGAATGAATAAGTGAAGTATAACATTCATGTTTTTCTTGATGAATAGCATGCAGTATAAGGGGAATCTCAACCCCACATGCTTTTGCATTAATCTCACCCAACACGAAACCATTACAATTAAATAAGAACTATCCAGCTGGTTATCCAGATGTTTTAATTGTCCACAGGAATCTATCATACACAATTTCTTATATCTTCTTCTAGTAACTAAAAGGATTTTAGGATGATTGGATTCCAGTTGACCAAGCCTGGGTCACTGTTTTACTACTTAAGCAGAAAAACCATTGGAACAAATCTTTCATTTAAAAATAGAAACCATATGTGAGGCCCTGGGATTGATTCCCAGCATGACAAAAATAAATAAATAAATATAAAAATAAGAACCAGTGGAAAATAGGATTCAACACAAAAATTAACTTTCAGTAAACTACAATTAATTATAATCAATTTATTCTATCACACAATATTCACAGTGGTCACTAATAACACAAATACGTTCACCATTGTAAGACAAACACCACCCATGTGCTTAACACCTATTTGAGTCTCACTTCATTCTACATAAATTTGGAAATAAAATACCTAAATTGCATGTTTGTAAAAATAATATGTGAGTAATTTAATAGTATATGGAATTTACTGGCAGAAATGTTGTAGATTTTCTTCCTTCCATGAATATTTCACAATGATTTTAATGCTATCAGTGGAGCAAAATTGTGTTTTCTATTAGAGTTTCAGGTAATAACAGTCAGGTTGGAGAGACTTTGGGTTGGTGCTTGTTTCAGTGAGAACCTTCTTCTTGCCTCTGTTAGTCTTGTATAATCATGTTGTTGGCTTTGAAGAGACTTGGATATTTGATTTGCTCAAAGTAATGAAAAGTTGTATTCCTCTTTTTACCCTTCTTAGGTTGGAAAAAAAAGCAGAAAGGTCTGGATTCACAGGGAAGCATATGGGATATATTATGAGGGAGGGGAGATGGAAAGGAGATGCTGGAGTCCTGTTGGACAATTTTTGTCACTCTGAGGATTTTGTTGAAATACTCATAAGTTTATCTTCTTATGCACTAGAATGTGAGCCCCCCAGATATTTATTGTCCTAAAGGACTAAACATAGTTGTATTTTCAGTGACTGGTGTGTATTTTATCTGGTATAGTTTTGATTAATTCTAGTGCAGTTGCCTTGAAAGTAAATTTTAAAGTGGATGATACCCAAGTCCTCCCTCTCCATCTCTCCTTTACCCTAACTTGCTTCCTTAACTACTGTCCCAGTGTGCTCTGAGACAAAGAGTACCCACACTCCTACTGTGTCACCACCCAGGCCTTTCTAGACGTGGGTCTCATTCCCTAGTTTTTGTAGCTCAGAATTTCCCCATAGTCTTTAATTGGAACTTCACTAACCCCTGAATACCATTCAGGAATTTAGCTAATTAGATGTGGAAGATAGCAACTAGAGATACCTTGGGCGGGAGGGGAAAGATAGAGAATGCATGAGAGTCTGGGCTTGACATGAGGATTAGGGTAAAATATTCCTACGGAATTGAGTCAAACCAAAGGTAATTTCAGAGAAAATTAAAACTTCCACCATTAGGGTTTAATAAAGTCATCATTATTTATTAAGAAAGAATGAACAAAGAAAGAATGGACTTAGAGAAAGTGTCATGTATAGATAACCACCAACAAAGTGAGAAGAGATAAACTGAATGTCATTTGCAAGTAATAGTAATGTGCTCTGCTTCTAAGGGAGGACTGGGCTTCAGTGAACTTTTTGAATGTGTGTAATTATTACAGGTGCTTTAACTATTTCTGTCTCTATATACATTGTGGCTAAAAATTGTAGAAAACACTGAAAACATCACTCCTAACTCGATATTGAGATCTGTATTTTTTAACAGTTTAAATATTAGCTCCCCCCAAAAGCTCATGTGTAAGACAATACAAGAAAGTTTGGAGGTGAAAAAATTGGGTTATGAGAGTCTTGACCTAATCAGTGCGTTTGTCTCCTGATAGAGATTAACAGATGGTAACATAGGCAGGTAGTGTGTGTTTTGAGGAGATAGGTCATTGAGGGTGTGCTTTTGGGGTTTTATATTTTGTCCATGGTGAGGGGAGTTCTCTTTTTGTTTTCTAATTGTCATGTCCTGAGCTGCTTTCCTCCATCACACCCTCTGACATGATGTTCTGCCTCACTTTGGTCCAGAGAAATAGAGGCAGCCATTTATGAACTGAGACCTTTGAAACCATGAACCCTAAATAAACTTTTCCATCTCTAACTGTTCTTGTCAGGTCTTTTGGTCACAACAGTGAAAAAGCTGACTAAATAGTACTCCATTTTTCTTTCTTTTTTTAACATTGTGTGAAAGAACGAAAGTCTAATTTTCCCCTTGCAATGCTCTATCATGTTTTTAATCTTCACATGGAATGAACAAAATAAACCAAAATGTTAGAATCTTGCTAATAATACAGTACTAATCAGAGTTAATTATGTGTTAAATGAATAATTGTATGTCAGATAAATAATATATATTAGTTGGAAATCAGTATCTATTCAAAACCACATCTGTTGAGCCTGCCTGTGTATTAGGTGGTAGAGATAAGAGAAACAAAGATATAGCCCTGTCTTGAGGAGCGCATAGTGCATTACTTCTCAAAATTGAGTATCTATGAGAATCACCTGGGGATTTGTAGAAATAGAGATTCTCAAGTTGCATTGTGAAAAATTCTGATGTATACAGAATGGAAAGGGATAAGCATTGTGCATTTTGAATACGTTGTCTCAGGAGAGTCTATTGCAAGCATCCTGTGACTATGCTTTGACAAATGCAGATTATTTTAGTTGGCTTTTTTTCCTGATGTGACCAAAAGACCTGACAATAACAATTTTTGAAGAGGAAATGTTCATTCGGGAGCTCACAGTTTCAAAAGTCTCAGTTCATAGATGGCCAACTCCATTCCTCAGGGCCTGAGATGAAGCAGAACATCATGGAAAAGAGACTGGTGGAGGAAAGGGGCTCAGGACATGATCAGGAAACCATGTACAAAATATACACCCCAAAGGCAGGCCCCCAATGACTCACCTTCTCCAGTCACACTCTACATTGCTATCAAGGGATTGATTCACTGATTGGGTTAAGGCTGTCATAACCCAATCATTTCACCTTTAAACTTTCTTGCATTGTTTCACCCATGAGCTTTTGGGAGGACACCTCACATTTAAACCATAATACAGGTCTAATGAGATAAACAGATACATGAACTGACAAATTATAAAAGAGAGTAAATGTTATATCAAAGACATGATAATAGAGACTCAACAAGTGTCACTGACTGAAGAAGTCAGGGAGAGTCCCCCAAGGAGAGAACATTCACTGGAGCAGATCCCTGAAAGATGAATAAGAGTTTGCCAGGTAGAGAAGAGGAGGAAGAAATTCCAGATCTTGTGCAGAGAAAATGTTGCAAATGTGGGAATTAAGGCATCTAGAGAATGGCATGAGATTCATTGTGAAAGGAACAATTCAGTGTTGTGATAGAGTGACACCAGAAAATAGACTGGATTCCAGTCTGCAGTGTTTGTGCATTTAAAACTGTAGGCACTGGGAAACAAAAGATATTTGTAATCAGGAGACAAAAATGATCACATTAAGTTTTTGAGCCAAATTTTTCCATCTGTGTAGTAAAGGATGGATGGGAGAGGAAAGCTCTGGTAACCAGGAGAAAGATACAGAACTGTGACAATAATCCATGAAGTAGATTACACTAGGAAGAGTGTGGATGAAAGAACTGCAGGGATTTAAGAGACACCTGTGTAGAATCAATTCATAGATCATTGGGGTAAGACGGGGTTGTGAGGAAAGAAATTGTTGCAGATGATAGCAAACTTTGTAGTCTATACAAGTATTAAGTGTCACTATGAACTAGATCCAGAATTAGGAATGCTATTAAGAGTAAGGTGAACTGGAGAAAGTTTATGTGCATATGCTAAGTTTGAAATATCTGGAGGAAATGTTGGTACACAGAAGGTAACTGACTACTTGAAACTGACTGCTTAGTTTTATCTCCCAACCCTGAAAGGGTACCACTATCCACCCTTTGCTCAAGCCAGAATTTTTAAGAATCATTTCCTATTCCTTCATTTTTCCCACCCATTACATCCCCTTCAACATTATGTCCTATTGCTCATATTCAAACATATATACTCAGCCTTTGGTTGCCATGGGTTCCACCTTCATGGAGTTTATCAGCTGTGGATTAAAAATATTCTGGAAAAAATGTATAAATGCATTGAACATGTACAGACTTTTTTCCCTGTCATTAATTTCTAAATAATACAATATAACAATTCCTTACACAGCATTTACATTGTATTAGGTGTCATGAGTAACCTAGTGATAATTTTAAGTTTAAAGGAGGATGCATGTAATTTCTATGAAAATATTTTACATGAGGGACTGGAGCATCCACAGATTTTGGTAGCTGCAGAGAGTCCTGGAACCATTCTCCCATGGATATGGAGGGATGATTATTTATCAATTCAACTCATTTCCATCCACATCTACTTCCATCAGTTTAGCATCCCTCATTTGAACTTCAACAGTCTCCTCATTAATTCCACTTTCTTAGTAGCAAGAGTAATAGCAAAAATAATAAATCAGATTACATCAATCTTTTGTTTAAAATGATTCAATGACTTTCATATCTACCTAGAATAAAAATCGAAGACTTCAGGATCCTACATCATCTTGCTACTATGTTTTTCCCCAAAAATATCTCATATCATTCTATCCCTTGTTAATCATCATCCAGTCACAAAGCAAGCATTATTTTCCCACCACAGGACTGTAGCTCATGCTCTTCCACTCAGCTGGAACAGTCTTTCCATCATTCAATTCCTTCTAAAGGTCTTTTCCTCAGAGAATCCACCCTAACAATCCTATTTTGTAGTACGTCTCCTATATTCTCATGCTCATCTTCTTGCTTGATTTCTGTATGTAAATCATTACAATGTGTAATTATTTTCATTCATTTGCTTGTTTACTTGTTTTTTTTTTTTGTCTCTCTCTACTAGACCATGCCCTAGTTTTGTATTCTTGGATTTCCAACTTTTTGCAAAGTGCTGGGGAAAGAATCAATGCTCATAAGTTTTAAATGAATGAATTACTGTTACAAGATCAGAGATAGAGTTATTAACATGTATCAATAACAGTTGAAGGTTCAGAAATCAATGAGATCATAGACAAAGCTTGTGGATCAGGGAGTGGCTTTTGGACAAAATTGTAGAAATACCTTAATATTTACAGTATAGGACAGATGAGAAGGGACTGCAAAGGAAGTGGAGGAAGCCATAAATGGCTTAAGAAAAGAGGACTACTAGCAGAGAAGGGGCAGGTAAAACACACCATGTCCTGGGTTAGCTCCCCAGCAGCCAGCACAATGCCTGGTGTTCCACTGGCACTTAAACAACATGTGCCCATCCCTGGGGTGAAAATGGAAAGAAGGAGGGGGATGGGCTCAATTATACCAAATGGCCTGAAGAAATCAAGGGAGATAAGGTTTTTGTAACTAAGAGGCTTCTGGCCACCTTGACAGAAAAATTTACTTTTGAACACATCATACAATTAATTTACTTAAACTGTTTACTTCTATTGTTCATCTCCCTTGCTAGACTGGGCACCCTTTGAGGTCAGGAAATCTTTCATTATGCACTACTGTGTCCCCACCTTCCAGAATGATTCCTAAAAAAAAGTCATGGGATGTGTATGAGATTTTTTTTTTTTTTTTTGAAGTCTCAGTTTATGTACTCAAAGAATTGTCTTTTAGAATGTCTAGTTTCTTCAGTGAGCTCACACAATAAGAGCATGGACTATGTTATCAAACTTGTCCATTGTTCTCCTGGTGAATCCCTTGGACGTTATGTAGTTCAAGGCTTGTGCTCCATCATCGCTTCCCCCCACCCCCACAGATTTACTGTGTGATCTGGAGATAGGTTTAAATGTCAGCAGCCATTATTTATTCAGTCGGCTCACCAGAAGCCAGTCCGTTACATCTTTTCATGCAACAGTAACAAAGACCAGACGATTCCTTTTTTTCTGTATCATCAAGGCCTATACCCCTTCCCACTCACTGAAGTTATGGCAGGGAACATTCATTCCACAAGGAATTCATTTAAGGCCAAGAAAGCCTGACATTTACTGAAGAGCCAGGATTAACCACCTGAAGTAAATCTACAAACACCTTTCCTAACCAATAGGACTAATCTGCCGATTATTGCAAATGCATAATGTATTCATTTTTAGAATGCAGACTGTTCTTCCAAGGGCTCTAACTTATTTATTCATTCATTCTTCTTGAATTTTCCTGAGAAGCAGAGTTGTTTTTATATCTTGAATTCAATAGGGAAATATGATATTGCCTTTTTCATGTTTCTAGTCATTGAACCTTCTTGTTCTTCTGAATAAAGCATATTTTTAAGCTGGCCTTTTTATTATCTCTAAAATTGGATAGAGCTTTAACTTGACTTGCATTTATATAATTCTTGATGTTGTAGAAATTGCTATATGCCAGCTAGACTGAAGTAGTTTGGGATAGTAAGTGAGCTGGGTGGTATGAGGAAATGGTGAGTAAAAAAACTAGGAGTGGAGGATGTGTGAGAATTTTAGTGAATGTTTTACAGGGATATATAATTGTGTGAGTGTCTGCACATGAAGATTGAAAATTTCAGGACTAAGAATTTACACAACTGATTTTTAAAATAACAGATGTGTGTCATATACTTAGACATTGAAGAACTGTCCCTACAAGTGGCATCAGAGCCAAAAGGACTGTAATATCAGGACATCAATTCATCATGTCTGCAGAGGCGAGGAGGCATATGTTCTGACTATTCTCCACTGATTGGTCAGCTGCTGTTTCCATAGCAATCCATGTACAGCTCAGACACATTTTTTTTTTCTCTCCTATCCTGCATTACCTCCATTGCATAGCAAAGAACATCAGATTTATAAACAGACATGCTTGATAAACACAATGTGGTTCTTCACTCTTTTTGTTGTGGCTGATTATTCCAATTGTACAATAGTTACAGTCCGTACCATACTCCTGACTACTGACAAAGCAGGGAGGAAAAAGTCTTATATTTTGACCTATCACTGGGGAAAAACAACCTTCATCTAAATAGTTTTTTTATATAGATAGTGTAGGCTTAGGAAAATAATAGTGTTTTCTTTAAATTGGAATGAATGAATCCTCTAGGATTTCTCTAAATTTCTTTGTTTTTACATGTATATTTGAATTTTTGCATGTAGAATTAGAACATTTATCTAAAATGTGGCTCACATCTAAACAGTTCTTTTAGACCAAAACTGGTGTTGTATACTGTAAATGTGAAAAACAGTAATCACTACTCTCAGAAACTTGAACCAGGAAGATATTTTTATTACAGATGGCTATTTTTCACTGTTTATTTCACTGGATGCAATCAAACATTTCTTAGTCTTCATCATAGTGAAATTGGCTTCTGGGGTAAAATTGGATATCTGCTTTTCATTCAGTCTGCTGTTAAAAATAGTACAGGTTTATCTTTAGGGGAATTATCCCATCCCTATTCTGAGACCACATACTTGGCACAGCTAACACCATTCCCAGCTCCAGCTGGGTGGGAGGTCACCCTAGGTCTGACCATTCAGTGCCTAGCGTTCTCCTGATGACTGGATCAATGACAGAGGCCAAGGCCAATATAGAAACTGGGGCCAAATAGTTAATTTTGGGATTTTCACCTGAGCAATGGGGAAAGAGGCAAGAGTTGTATTCTAGACTTGGACCTGAGTGAATAATCTGGAACAACTAGGAAAAGAGAAACTTTGAAGGAGTGGGTTAATGGAGAAGAAGAGAGTGGAAATGAGATAAAGTTAAAACAGGACTATGTTATTCTTGTTATGAACTCTTATGAGAATAAAATGAACTAATTCTATCAAGTACTTAAACAGTACCTGGTGTACAGTGAGTGCTCAAAAAAGTTTTAGTGATTATTATCATCATTAATGGTTTGACACACCTAAACTCAGGCCTGTTCTGTGATCTTTTCAATTATGTGGACCAAAACTGTTCTCCCATCCCTCCTCCCAATTTTCATTGGTTTTCTGTTATTTGTAACTAAAAAAGTTTCTCTTTCTTTCTCTCTCAAAAGTATTATTTGAACTCTGGAATTTGCAATCTTTATCTAGTCTACTTATAAGCACATATCTGAAATATAATGAAGTTTATATGCACATATAGTCATTCTAGTGCTTATATACTACCAAAAAAAAAAAAAAATCAAACCTGATTGTTAAAACAAATGGAAAGGTTAAGCATCTTTTAAGATCTGTAGATATATTCATATATGAATGTGCCATTAAAAGGATGCCCATTAAGGTAGGCATCGTGGCACATGCCTGCAATCCCAGCAGCTTGGGAGGCTGAGGCAGGAGGATGCAAATTCAAAGTCAACCTCAGTAACTTAGTGAGTTCCTAAGCACCTTAGTGAGTCCCTGTCTCTAAAATACAAAAAAAAAAGGGGGCGGGGGGGAGGCTAGGGATGCAAATTAGTGGCTAAGCCCTCTGGGTTTTAATCCCTGGTACCAAAATAAATAAATAAATAAATAAATAAATAGGTTGTCAATTATATTTTACAACATATGTGCAATATAGTGTGATTTTGTATACACTAAATAGTGTTATAGAAAGAAGAATGGAAGGAAAAACACGAAGATATTAATGGATATTTTCTCTGTGTCTTGAAATGAAGAGCAACTTGAATTTTTTCTTTCACTGTATTTTATGTTACATATAATAAGCACTTGGTATTTTAAATTTATTTTTCATTATCTATACATTTGTAGAATTTTACGTTTCAAAAAGCAGATTTGCTATAATTTTAACACATACAAATAAAAAGGAATTTAGAAAAATTAGAAAATGTAAAAGATCTTAGAAATGTTCTCTGATTCCATCATCTTTGCAAATTTGACTGGAAGCAGAGGCTGAGAAGTTGTAACTTATTCAATATCTCAGAGTATCGGCTAATATTTTAGGACTCAGGAGACACTAATGTGCATCATATTTCAGTTCTCTCATCTCTATTATAACACATTTTTATTTTAATATGCAGCACAAGGATGTGGAGATCTAAATTTGCATCTGGTCACCATAGCAACTGTGTTTTGACTTTGAACATTAGGTACACCTGTTGTTGTTCTGTGGACAAACCTCCAGATAACACCACTGATTACAGAGTGGAAGAAAGGTTGCATATATCTGTCTAAAATTTCCCTTACCTAATACACTAGTTCAAAGATGACTGACCACCCACTGACATATACCTAAAATACCAAGCACATTATTGTATATCTTACTATAGCTGCACATACAGCCGCTCATTTCTTGACTTTAAAAATGTTAAATCCTTACTTTCACACATTGTTATGCCAACATGGAGCTCACAACCAGACATACTAGAATATTGCATATAGGACTATACTCCTATGCTGCTTATTTCGTGTGACAGTTGATGATTGTGAAAACTACAATATAGTCAAAGTTCTCTCACAAAAGCTTTCTGGTTTCCTACATTTGCACAAGAAAACACACACACACACACACATAGAGTCACACTTCTAAATATATCATGTTATTTTAGAAATTGTGTAAACTCTTTTTCTCTGATTCATTTTTAGGTTTTCCTATTTGCAAGCAAACCAGCTGTTGGGGAAGACTTGGGGGTTTTCCTTCATTAAAATGATTTCTCATTACTCTGATTTAAAGACTCTAAATTATAATAGGAAGAGTCTCCCTCCTTGGAAAGACTTCCTTTGCAAAAGATGAAGGAATTTTCAGACTAGCTTCCTTAGGTTTTATCATCCCTTGGATATACATGATTAACTCTTTAATATTGAAAGTATTAACTTTCTTAGCATTTAAAATACTAAGAAAAGATTCAAATGCATTTTTAAAAATGATCAATTGCTCAAAAAGTTGTATAGGATATATCATGAAAAGAATGTAGCTCACAATCTAAATCCATTGAAACTGGAATGCTTCTGTGGGTACATTGAGTATTTGTGTTATTTTTAATTAGTCTCTTTTTGGCTCAACACCTAATTTTTTCATTGAGTTTTTAGCCCAGCCTCCTTTCCACCCAGTACCCAAGTCAGGAGTTCCAAGCAGTGGATCATGTTAGGTCTATGGGTTTCAACTGATAATGTTCACTTGTTTTTGTGAAGTCCTGGTTCCCCTTTCTCTGCTATGCTTTTCTCTCTTCCTCTCCTTTCTTCATTGAGGGGCATAGGAAAAGGGTTAGATTTGAAGACAAACAGTCCTAGTTAGAACCTCCGCTGCATATGCATTAGCCACATAACCTGTCTGAACCTCATGCTATCTGCAGAGGGAGATAGTAACACCCATTTCACATGGTAAAGAGAGAATGAGATGTAAGAAAGCATATATTACTAAGCATGATGCTTGGTAGGCACTCATGAATTTTATTTCCTGGATCTTTCTCCACTCATAATATTTTCCAATGTCCTCTGTACTGTGACTACTAAAGTAGTCACCTCCTGGTACCACTCAAACCAGTAATCCTTCCTGCCACACAGCTGCTGTCTGGCCTTCATCCTTAGCTCCACTATCCTACTAAACAGCGGGGAGAGCAGTGGCAACAAGAGTGACCTCAAGACTTCAGGGAAATGAAATGCATTTCTGTCTCACAAACAGTTATGATCTGCTGGTTCCACATCACAGTAAAGCAGAAGACAATTTTCAGAGCCCTGAAAAGAAGCAATAAAAATTGGATTATAGGAGATGGTATTTGCAGAATCTTAGCTCAGTGCCTTGCACACAGTAAATGCTCAGAGAATATTACACATTCCCATAAATTATTTTTGGAATGAATGGCTAACCAGGTCAGTGAGGGCACTACTGGATCCTTCGTTGAAAAGTATTAAATGAACTGATAATGATGGTGACCATGAACATGAAACCAATTTCTGGTTAAATAAAAATTTGCAGAGATGAAATTTCAGATGACACACAAGGGTAGAATATCTCACTTTTCTCAAGACAGAGCAGTAGGTTAAATTAAGTGGAGATAAAAACCACAATACAGACATTTATTTAGCTCTTAGCTGAAGTCAACATACAATGACTCCCCCAAATCTTTCACCTTGGATTTCAGAAATATTATTCTGGAACATAGTAATCTCTAATGTTAACAAGAGGAAGAGGTGAAATTGTTCTGAACTTTTCATGATAGCTGCAAGACTTTGTCAACTTTGCCCTTAAAACAGAGAAAAAAAAAAATGGATCCAAAAGAAAATGTTATTGCTGGTCTGAAAGTTATAAAGATAAAAGTCACTCATTCCATCATGAAATCCTGTTACTGTGGTCTGAAGGAATACTAGTAATGAGTGGAATGCATGTTAAGATAAAAACATGTTAGAGGTCAGAAATATCCTAAAGGTCATCTTATTCAGGACTTCTTAACCTGGAGCACAGAAGGTTAATTTGTGGGGAGTGTCTGTGAACCCTTTGAAATCAAGTGCCAAGCCAGCGACAGTGGCATACACCTGTAATCCCAGTGGCTTAGGAGTCTGAGGCAGGAGGATTGTGGGTTCAAAGTCAGCCTTACCAATTTAGTAAGACTCTAAGCAACCTAGAGAACCTGTCTCAAAATAATCTGTTTTAAAAAGGCTGGGGATGTGGCTCAGTGGTTAAGCACTCCTGGATTCAATCCCTGGTACATAAATAAATAAATAAATAAATAATAAATAAATAATCACATGCCAAATTGCATATGTGTGTGTGTGTGTGTGTGTGTGTGTGTGTGTGTGTGTGTGTGTGTGTGTGTGAAGAGAAATAATTTACTGGAATATTTGAAAACTGAATGTGGAAATAAGGGCACTGATTTTTACCTTTTCCCTGTATAGGAATGTGACTGAGCTGATGCCACCTGATTCAACAATAAAGGCTCAACTCTTTGTGAAAATGTTCTTGAGTGGAAGCTCACAGGCTATTAGTGTGAATGCATCAATAGTTGTTCAAGCCCAGAATGCAAAGGAAAGTGACAGCAGCAAGAATTTCCCCTTTTGGATCAAGTAGAATCCTCATTTGCACAAATAGTGTCATCATCCCACTGTTAGAGAGCTGGGCCCAAGAGAAACTATGCTGTGATGAACTGTGCATGTTCCTACTCTGTGTGGCCACTCCATTTCTAAATATGTTGTATTTTTGGAACAATCAATTAGCATGCTAATATTGCTTTCACAAGGATGTCTCTGTGTGTGTGGTTATTTCTTGTTATTCCATAATACTGTAGTATGCATGATTTTATGAATAGAATCTGTGGCTTTTATTAGATTCTCATCATGTACTTGACCTAAAGGACTTAAGAACCATTCAACTAGAGAAATAAAATGATTTTATACATATGGAGAGTTGAGTCTTGGAGCAGTTAAATTTACCCTAGCACCATTTGCAGAATTAGGGTTAGTAGACGATTTTATCCTTTCTAGTTCACCACCTTTGTTCATTAACTTCAGTAGAAACTAATACTTTAGGAGCCTGTGGGATGATTAGATGACCTAATGTCAATAAGGTGCCACTCAAAATCTGGAGTCAGAAGTCATTCCATGGTTTGTGTCATCCTTTCTTCCTAATCTTGGTTTCAGAAGGAATAGGATAAACCAAGGCAACCAGACAACTGGATAACAGAATCAAGTTATCCAGGACCCACAGGATCTTAGGTATGTAAACACATGGTTTTAGTTAAAGACCTTCTGTTATTACTCAGTGAATGTCCCAGAGGCATAAAAACCAACATTCCTTGCTGTTCACAAGGTGCTCTCCTGGAAAATCCATTGTTCCACACACCGCGAAGGCAGCATCCAGTGACAACGTATGCATCTCCCTTTTGGTTTTAGCTGCACCATGAAATGGCTATGGAAACCAAAACTCTACCTACATGAGCTTACTCATTTTTATGTCTAATGACACTGACCTTTGAGAAGGCTTATGAGAATATTCCAGGGAAGGCCACTTGTTACTCTGACAGAACTTTTCACTAAAACAGCATCTCAGCCCAATGGTTCTTTCTGATCTTTCCTAGTTCCCTGCCCTTGATGTTGGTTCCCCCTTTATCTGTCGTCCCTCTTCTAATAGCACCTTTTTCTGTTTGGTTTCATCTGTCTTGATTTTTTTCAGTTACCTATCTTCCTTCATAGGTTCAATGACTATTTAACTGTGCTGACTACATCACATAGTTTGGTAAGGAATTTCTTACACCATTCATCAACATAGCAGCAAAAAAGACTTTCTGGGATATAAGAAGATGAGACATGCTATTCTAAACTTAAACAAATAGCCCATTTAGTGCAGTGTTCTTGTCTTATAAAGTAACAGCAGGATGTCTATAGAAACACATGGAAGATCTCTATCTAATCAAAATCTCGTGGGCAAAGTATTCTGAGCATCATCAGTTTCTTCCCAATAACTCATTCCATCAGTAACAACACATAAAGTTTATTGAGTACCTACTATATGCCAGACATTGTATAAAGTTCTTGAATGCATTTATCATTTAATTATCACACAGCTAAATATCATAAGTACCATAATCATCTCAACTTTATAGATATGGAAATGTATTCAGAGAGTTTAAGTAGGTACAAATGGTAGAGTTAAATTCTTACCCAGGTCATAGCTATGCATATTACATGCATATGTTTAAAACCCTTCAATACACGTTAATAATTTCAGTTTAAACTACCTCTTGGTGTTAACAAAGTCCATTTTATTACTATAGAACACACTGATTCTCTGTGTTAATTCAATAATGTAATTCAAATTCAATAATGTAATTCATCTAGGTTAGCTTTTGGTGAATTAATCCACATTTATTTTATCACATCAGATCCAAACTCTAATTAGTAGATGCCCCAGAAAAGAAAAAGGGAGATGATGAAGAACAATTTCTTGAAGAAGTAATACAAGAACATTTTCCAGAACAAAAAGACAAAAGCCTTGGGTCCACTTAATCCCCAGCACAGTAACAGAAAAAAGATATTCCTATCATTGAAATTCTATACAGTAGGAATAAAACCAAGAGTTTTAAAATGTCTAAAGAGAAAAACATATCACACAGGGAAAAAAAAAGTTTCAAACTCCTTTGCAGCCACAATCCAGAGGATGTTGAAGACCTGCCTTTGATGTTTTCAGTGAAACATGTTTGGCTTCGAATTCCTTACTAAGCTTTTTCTTTGCAAAGTTTCCCCATATTAAGTGCAGGAGAAGAATAAAATCTTTTGTCCTGAAAGTACTACTAGAGACTGTTCTCTCTAAAAACAGGAGATAAAACCAAGAAGACAAGGAATCCAGGAGACGGGGGATACCACAGTGCTAAGGCAAAGACAACCCCAGGGTAACTGGGAAGGGAGAGCCCAGGGTAATGGAGCAGCTAGTCTGAATGGAGAAGGACTCTAGGAGGTATTATCTTGAAAGAGAGAAAAATATATATATAACTTTTAGGGTATATGACAGGTTTGAACATGAAATTTTTTTCTCTTTTGGTGGTGCTGGAAACTGAGCCAAGTTCTCCATATACTAAGCAGGTGTCTACCATGGAGTTACACCCCAAGACTGTCAATTGAGAGATGTTCACTAGAACTGCTGGAATATGGGAAGACTTAGCTGGTGGGTATCTGAACATGCGAAGAATTACATAGAGCAAAAAGTAACTTCAGAAAAAAAAATTTGAACCGGGATAAAAATGTGATGACAACTTGATAGTTAAACCTAAGCTTTATCTATATAGTCCTAATAATAAAAATATGGAACATGCACTAATAATGGTGAAATTAAGGAATATGCAAGACTTGAATGGAAAAACAGAAGAATCTTATCAACAAAATAAAGGAAGACTTGAGTAAGGACAAGTATGCCAAGTTCCTGAAAAAGGAGATTAGATTTTTTTGTTGTTGTTATTCTAGGGATTAAACCCAGGGTCACTCAACCACTAAGCTGCCATCTCCAACCCTTTTAAAATTATATATGAATATATATATAAAGGAATATATATATTATATATATTATTATATTATATTATATTATATTATATTATATTATATTATATATATATTAGCTTGAGACAGAGTCTTGCTGAGTTCCTTAGGGCCTTGCTGAGTTACTGAGGTTGACTTTGAACTTGTGATCCTGCCTCAGCCTCTCAAGCCTCTGGGATTAGATGCGTGCACCACCATGCTTGGCTATCAGATTAGATTTTATAAAGATAAAAAACTTTCCAAATGAATATAAATGCAATATTACCCTAACAAAAAGCCAAATTGAGTTTTTAGATGTAAGTTAGCAAGTTTTTTAAATTTTCAAAAAGCAAAATAAGAATTATAAAGTTTCAGAGATTCTCTCATCACCCCAAAACAGATCCAGAGTCATGAATGGAAATTAAAAGTATTATAATTAAGGTATTAAAAGCAATAATAAATTAGCAAAACAGCAAGTTCATACAGTAAACTGCTTAATCATTAGCTAATACAAATATAGAGAAACAGACATTGCTGGTTTGATTGATAGGCATTACAACTTGTTAATATCCAGTGAAACTCTGCATACTTACTCTGTGACTTCATAATGCAATTTGTTTATATTTTTGCTAAAAGTATAAAATGTATAGTAATATTTTTTAATTTCATTTATTTATTTTCTGGGTACTAAGGATTGAACTCAGAAGCAGTCAACCACTGAGCCACATCCCCAGCCCTATTTTGTATTTTATTTGAGATGGGGTCTCACTGAGTTGCTTAGCACCTCATGGTTGCTGAGGCTGGCTTTGAACTTGAGATCCTCCTGTATCAGCCTCTCAAACCTCTGGGATTACAGTTATGTGTCACTGTGCCCAGCTTGTACAGCAATATTTATAGTCTTATTCCTTTATTATAGCAAGATTGAAAGTGACATAAATCTAATGGGACATGGTTGATTTCTGGAAAATATTTTTTACAGCCAAAGTAAAGAATAGGACAATATATATATGTGTGTGTGTGTGTGTGTGTGTGTGTGTGTGTGTGTGTGTGTACTATTTGTAGAATAAAGTGGACAATTATGAGTATATGTATGCATATACTTGAAAATGTACACACCTACTCTCTCTCATCTCTCTCTCTCTCACTATATATATATATATATATATATATATATATATATATATATATATATATATATTCCTGGGTGCTAATAACATTGGGTCCTCCAGCAAAGAAAATGAATAAATTGCTGAATTGCTGGATATCAAGTTGGTATAGAGCTTTTAATATATACCCTTTTGTGGCTTTTAAAAATCATGATGAAACATCTTGAACCATAATGCAATAAATAAAAAAAATATAATATTGAAATAAAATGAGTCAATGATGAGCCTTTCATCACTGATTTTAAAAATGAGTTGGCTAATCCTTTAGCATCCCTTTAGATATTGCCAGGAGGAAGCATTTCCTGACATAACTATCAGGCAGTACTAATGTCTCTTCTTCTGTGGCATTTTGAGCACGGGTCTGTTACAACATTCATCACATTGTATTATAGCTAGCTGCCTATGGGACAGGGATAAATAGATACTCATAGATTCATTTATTCATTTTACTCACTCTCTTCATGTTAGACCAGGTGTTTATTCTACCATATGCGGTTGGTGGCCAGAATGGAAACACCATATAAGAACTCAATGTACCACTTTTGAATGGATGAATGAATGAATAAAGAAGTAAGTTCAGCAATTCATCACAGGACTCAGTAGGATGGCTTCTTGAAGTCATTATTGCCCATATTGAGGAATTCCAAAACTCCTAACTTTCCTTGCCCCAATAGTGAAGCTGTATTCATGTTGGATACTTACTTCTGATCATCAAGAAAGCTGTTAATCCATCTGAAGAAAGATTAAACATATTCATGAAGATTAAAAAATGTGTTAAAAGTTTCTTCAAATACTATTTATTATTTTTCTTCCTGGTTAAGTTGCATATTTGTAAATACCATAATTATTCCAAACAGAATAACAGACATAAGCAATTAATACTTTATGTGTAAAATGTTTCATAATTATAAGCATCTATATCACTTAGGCAAAATCCTTACCTCAAAAGCCCTGGAAGGTAGAAGATTTTGATGAAGACAAGTAGATAAAAACAGTGTGAATATGGATTCCTACCAAATCATGTAATCTGTCAATTTTACAACTGGATTTAACCCAAACGAATCTGTGTTCTAAGACCATTGTTTCATCTGTTTCCTCCTGAATTAAGAACCATATCTATGCTAATAGTGAAGAGGTCAGAGACAAATATTGATAATATCTGACTCAAAGGGATCTTATAAGAAGGTGTGTGCTATCAGAAGTACTGAATTGAGTCCTAGCTGATTGGTGCACACAGAGGGTAGAAACTGAATACTCCTGTGGTTTTGCTTGAAAAACCACAATTGCAGTTATTTTTCAAAAAATTGCTGTGATCCAGGGGGAAAATTTATAAACCAGAACTTCTGAGAAAATCAAGTTGTCTTCCCCTGCTTTCCTTGAGAACTATATCATCATTTTTCAGTTTCATTTCCAAGGGCCTAATCCAGTGCAAGGCATATAATAGTGCTAGGCACTTAACAAATAATGGGCACCAAAGAATATAGTACCTGTTCATAGTACAGTTCTATCCTTAGTTCTGTCCCTGAGCAGCAAATTAACTAACCCATGCACAAATAAACCAAGTGTCTATCCATTTTTCTAAAAAAATTAGGAGTTCACCAAGTGATTTGTAGTAACCTTTTTGGTTCCAAAGTCCTATGATTTTGTGAGTATTGGTGCAGGATAGAGAGAGGCAGGGTAAAGACAGATAAAAGTAAATAAATAAATAAAACCTAGTTAAGTATTAAACCTTTACCATGCGCCTGGAACTATGCTAAGCAATGTCTGGAGGAGTTCAGGAAATACCATCTCAAAAAATACCATTTTGGATTTCAAAGGGAGGGAGGGCACTTGGGAAAAGCAAATGCAGCAGCAGGAGTGGGGGTGTTCCCTGAATTTTTCTTATCTACCTAAATACAGATCCTCCAAAAGGAATTCAATTGCCATGAATCCTCTCTTTGGGAATATCACCACTATACCCAATGGACTTTGTCATGGGATATCCTAAATCAGTTCCTCTTACCTCTGCTGCCTATATCAGTCTCTCCTCTCTTCTGTGAAGAAGATATATAACCAATAGATCTCCCTGAGTTTTGGGGGATTCACTTTTCTTTCAGGTAAAGCTCCCATGCATGTAACGAATGTGCATAGCTTTTCTCCTATTAATCTATCTACTGTCTGTTTATTCACAGACTCAACCATCAAACTTTCAGAATACAGGGAAAAATTTCCCTCCCCTATAGGTTCTTACAGTTATTTAAAAAAAAATTAATCCTTACGATAATCCTATGTCTTAGATACTACTGCTATTCCCATTTCACACGTGGAGAAATTAAAGTTCAGAGAGGTAGGTCTGACTTAGACTAGAAGAAAGCTCGGCTGACTGAAGAGTTCAGACTTTTCAATCAACAATCTGATTTGGATTCCACATTATTACAAAAGATGGCTGTATTTCACATTAACCTGAAAATTGGGATTTAGTCTACAGCATGTAGGTACTAATGATAGATTAATAATGGAATTGATTTTTTTTTTAAATCAGGAAATCTAATTCATATAATTATGTATCTTTTCTTTACCCAGGACTTTGAAATGGCTAAATATTTAATCCTCTAGTCCTTTTTATCAGAATTAAGGTATACAGAGATGAGTGACTTTGGGTGGCCATAGTTGGCTCTAAGTATAAGTCTATGCATGGATGAGTTCAATATAATCATTTCCATTAACGAACACTTTTTATTTAAAATTACTAAGAATATTTAACACAACACAGCATAGCTCTCCTAAACTTTATTGGTGACTAACCTTGATATAATCTTTCAATCATCATACAATTTATGGGTTATTCTGTTCCATCAATCCACTGCTATTGGGATGTAAGGGACACCAAAGAAAGTTATAATCTCTGTCCTTAATAAACAAACATCCTGTAATGTCTTGCACATGAATATGCAATTGACATATGCACTGATTAACCAGGGAGATTATTCTATAAAATAATAATACTGGAATTCAAATACAGACCTCTATAGCTAAAGTTTAAACTTTTATATACTGTTTTGTATATGTACATATATCATATTCTTTATTTTAATGTCATAATGTCATATACAGAGCAGAAATCAATAAGCATTATTGAAGTAGTATGGAATAAAAATTCAAACAGAGGTATTAAAGAGACGTAGTATGCCCTTATGTGAATCACTGAGAAAAACTGAGTATTGTTTCCATGGTACTCTTGCAAGGAATGCATGACCTGAGGCTGGTCATAAGGAAACATCTGACTGACCCAGCTTGAGGGTCACTCTGAAGTGCCTAATAGCACTTTCTCTAATGTTGGCAATGACCTGTATTTGATCGTTTTTCTGTCAATTTAGTAGCCATGAGTCATGTGTGGCTATTGAGCACTTAAATGTGGCTGGTTTGACTGAGAAGTAGAACTCTTAAATATTTTATTTAATTTTATTTAAAATGTTCATATGTGGCTATTGGCTCCTGTGTTAGACAACCCAACTCTATAGCTGTTGAACTCTATAGTTGTACAAACTGTTGAGAACATGAAAGATAAGGAAAGATGAAGAACTAGTCTCAGATTGGAAGAGACTAAAGAGAAATGGGAACTGAATGCAGTGAATCCCTGGATGCCATCCTGGACCAGAAGAGAAAAGAGTCATTGTTAGGACAGTTTGCAAAATTGAATTGGGTCTGTGTTCTGGATCAAAGCATGGCTTCATTATTTCCTGGCTTAGAGGGGATGAGACTGTCCCTGTTTTTGGTAAATTGGAGAATTTAGCAGGGCATAGGAAATACTGCTTGCAACTTGCCTTCCAGGGTTAAAAAAAAATCCATCATATTAAAAGGGCAATAAGTACCATATGGATTTATATTATATAAAGTATGATTCTATATTTCATGGAGAGAAAGATTATTTGGAGAATTTTTATATATCTCTTTCTCAAAGGACAGGAAAATGAAGATGGTGTGAAAGGTGTTCTTCTTTGTGAAAATAGTATACCTAAAGAAATGTCAGGAAAATAAAAGAAGAAGAAATAATAGGAATCTAAGCCAAAAAATAATAGTGAAGCCCAAGATCCATCTTGAGCTTGAAAACTTCTAGAAACAGAGAAATTATTAAGCTCCCTGAGGAATTTCATAGTGTCATCAGACAAATTCACCTTTAGAAAATTGTTCCTTAAACCAAAACCTCCACTCCTGATTAGTTGACCCCACAGCTTCCTTTTAGGGCCATAGAGAACAAGCCTGACCCCTCTTGCTCTTCCACACGACAGTTCTCTAAATATTTTAAAACAACTGAATCTTCTCCAAGCAAATATCATGAAGTCCTACTTTTTTGTTGTTTTTAGTTCTCTCAATCATGAAGAGGAGTCTGAACATGTAAAGATATTTTTCTATATCTTTCTTAAAGTGTGGTGAGTCTAAATGAAGTGGCGTGTTTCATCTCATCTGGCAAGGAACAAGATTGGTGGGACCTTTGGTTTCTGCTTCTAGGCATATAAATTCCTATTAATGGACTATGATACTATGGTTGCTTTTGAAGAAGGCCACCATGTGACATTGACTTCCACTGAGCTGACCTTTAACTTAAAGTATTCCTGCTTGGACTGTTTTCCCTATTATTGTTGGGTATTTGATTTTTTAGAAACCAAGTAAAGGAATTTACACTTTATCATTACTAACCTGTATTTTTGTAGAGCCCAGTGATCACTCTATTTGTGGAGATCTTTTGGGTCCTGTCTTGCCATATGAAATATTTTATATCCCTCCCAGCTTTATATCAATTCAAATTGTAATGAGATTAGTTTCTATGTAGTTACTATGAAAGTTTAATTATGATAATTACAGTAAAATAATTAGAAAAAGATTTATATGAAGAGATAAATCATAAAAGATATTAAAATGCAGAATTATAAAAATGACCAAAAATATATGGGTGTACATAAAGAGAAAAAGAGAGAGAGAGAGAGAAAGAGAGAGAGAGAGCATGTCAAAATCAAAGAGAGAATCATAAACTAAGCAATTGGTTAAATATAGAAGAAGAAGAATTTTAACTATGTATCAAAAATAATTGCTCCAGAAAGACATGGGCAAAATTTCACCTAAATTCTGAGCTATCTTACATGAGTCTACTTGTTAGATATTGGAACATGCCGTTCCAGTTTGATATGTTTAAGCTACTATGAATAAAGTCTTAAAGTACTGCTTAAAATTTTCAATGATTTCTCTATTACTCAAAGAGAGAATTCATGTTATGGCAGATTATTCTTTCTAAATTTGGCTCAGGACTTAAAATCTTCTTACACTTCCTTGTATGAAACAACCTAATATACATACCCTGTAAGAAGATGCTTGCAGAGGACAAAGCACATCATGCTCTGCTTGCACATTTCTTTTCCTCTGCCTGGACACCCTTCCTTTCCTCATGTGTTGAACCCATGGTTCAAGTAAGTTATAGCACCATTGGACTATGTTCCCTCCCTTTAACTTCCATTTAATCGACAAATCTATTATTTTGTGAAGGTGTCTGACAGAACATTTCTTATTATATCATAATTACCTCGTTTCTCTTTAAAGGTTCCTGCAAGAAGGCTAACAGAGAATCATTTGGCATATAATAGATGCTCCATTGCCATGTTCTGAGTGAATGAAAGAAGGAATATAAAATATCCATTCTTAAATCAGGTTATTTCATTACTTAGTACTCTTAGATTGCCAGTATGAGACACCAACTCAAGGTAGTCTAAGAATAAAAGAGTGGAAAGGATATGACTCTATTTGAGTTACAGGAATATCCCCCAGAGAAATCAAGAAAGGGAAAGCACCAGACCCTCCAAAGTTTTGATATAAGTTACTAAAAAGACATTAGGACACTTCCACTCTTTATTTCTACAATTTTTCCAGATCATCTGCATCTCACTGTAGAATTGTTTTCTTTGTCTGTATAACAGTTCTTCCACTTACATCTTAGAGTGACAGTTGCAAGTCATGACTGCTGTTTCAATTTCAGATGTCTAATTAGGAAGGTGATTGACCCAGGTCCAGTCAGGTATACCTTCTGTCCAGTCCCTCAAGATCAGGAAGCAGGAGGAGCATGGTGTAAATATGGCTGCTGGTGGGCCCTCTGCCCTGCATGCTGGGGTAGGCAAGGCTGGCCTCAGGAAGTGGGAATGGCTTTGGTAGGGAGCAGACACCCAAACACAGTCCACTACAGACTATCACAACTGAAAAAGAATGCAGGGAACTGCTACAAACAGGGGAAACTGGGTCAACAAACTTAGATTTTAAAGAAACTCTGTGGTGATATTATGTTGAAATAACATCAAAAGTTGTCTTTTTATTTAAGCATGAGTGGTCTAGGGCAGCTTTCCCCTGAGCATCCACTTTCTAACGCAGACTATTAGGAGTTATGTGTGAAGGAGAAAAGAGTACAAATGTATGTGTGAGAGGGAGGAGAATCTGAAGGGAAACTTTGCAATTAATCTTTTGAAAATCTGCGTTTTATGTCCACTGATGAGTTATTGTTCAATTCCCCTAATGGTCTGCATTACAAAAGTTATAATAATTTTTATAGTACATTCAAAGAATAGTGAGCAATTGATTTTTTGGAACATAGAGTATGAGAGGGAGTAGCAGAATATAAAATTTCCAAAGATAGTCTAGAGAGATAATTTAAGAACCCTCAGTGTATTTGAAAGAAATTGGGAAGTGTTGAAAACTGTTGATTGGGGAAGTGAACTGATTGGAACCATATTTTGAAATATCTATGGCAGTGATATAAATGAATTAAACTGGAAGATTAAGAATTAGGAGGCTATTGTATTTGGGTAGCAAATAATTTTTTAAAAAGCTTGCAACTACATGGTAACAAAAAAGCAGAAATAATAGAAATAGGAGAACAGTAAGTAAGAATAATTGTATATATAACATTTTTGAATAAAGACCCGTTTAAGAATTTATAATAACTATGGTCATTCTCCCCATAGACTATCAGTTTGTAGATTTCTTGTAGCCCATTTATGACCCTAGGTTAGAAACTCTGGATTAGAAAGACATTGGAAAAAACAAAACAACAACATCAAAAAAACCCCAGAGCTTTGAAATAGAATAACTCGAGGAGATGAGGGAGGTCGAGTCAAAGATGATATGCAGGTTTCGAACCTGATGACTAAAACAAAAGTATTGCCATAAACAGAAACAGGAAAGAAATTGGAGGTCAAATAGAAAATTAAGTCTTACCATGTAGACAGGTGGGGAGAAGATCATGCAAGTAGTTTTAAACACCTTGTCTCTGTGATTCTCTTACAATAGGCAGTCATGTGAATTTAGGAAAGAAAACTATATTTTTTGAGAATCTACTACAACCAGGCAGGTGATGTGTTTTAACTCATTCTAAACAAGGCTAAAACATTTTCTTCATTTTATAGATGAAGTCTCTGAAATGTTGAAATGAAGTAAATTGCCCAAGGTCATAGGGTTCATTAAACAGTGCAGAGAGAATTTAAATGTAGGTCTGCTGGCCTATATACCTGTGCACCTGTACCACCCTACAGGGCCTCCCTGCAGGCAGCTAGAAGGCCAAGCTGGAGCTTAATATTGCCATTCTCATCATGCCAAACAGTTTAGAATTGAATTGTTCTGTAAATTCTTTGTGTGTGTTTGTCTTGTTTTCACATGAAAGGTATAAATTCTTTAAGCATAGAGACAGCATTATAAATTTCTCTTGCTTCCTTCTGCAATATCTCTGTGCAGCTCTGGACACAGAAGAGGCCTCACTGAATACTTAGATTGATCAATGATCCTGGTCCCTGGTGATAATTGCATAGCATCTTCATGTTGAGGTTGTAAACCTCATGAATCATTTATTTAGAGGCCTTCTTTCCTGGGTATAGTGGCAGGTACAATGCAGGGAAAGATGAAGCATGTAGAAATAGCAGCAAAACAATCAGTTTTATTCACAAATTTACCATCTCCCAGTCTCTGAACCTTTGTATGTTCTACAAGTCATTAAGGGAAATGCCAAGCAGCAGTACTTGCCATGCTTGTCAGAGGCCAGGGGCACTCTTATACAATGTTGTCAGCACTCTTACCCCAGATATGCTTTCCTATGCAATTCATTAAATAACCTAGCTATGGAACTACATTGTGACACTTGATCAAGTCTGCTGATCTTCTGCCTCTGTCCAGAAGGACAGTTGACTGCTGCCTGAGGTGGGAAATTAGAGAAATGATTTGAAGAGATCAACAGAAACACATGAGAGTTATTGATGCCTGATGTGCTTATCTAAGAACAAAAGCAATTTGAAATAGTCAGCTTGACCAATTTTGCCCCTATGATTTCCTAAAGAGCATAATGCTACCATTAATAATAGCTACCATTTAATTGTCTTATGTACTATTTTGAGAGCTTGCTAAGTGCTTTAAATAAGTTACCTTATTTAAAACTGAAACCAATTTCCTCAGGAAAATGATTCTCTGGGTTACCCTAAAGTCTAGGCAATGAAACATAAAGGGATTCAAAGGAGGAAGACAGAGACAACCTGCATAGCTTAGAGCTAGAGCTTTCAAAAACCCCAGACAATCCACACATCCCTGACACACTTGCTTTTCATGGAGATTAAGGTCACCTGTGAATAACATCCTACATAACAGGTAGAACTAAATCTGACTTGTTTACTATTATATCCCCAGTACCTGAAACACAATAGATGCTCAAAATATGTGTAGAATAGATAAATGAATCTTTAAATACATTATTACATGCAAGGTCTTCCTTATATGTAGAAAACACGAGTGATTCCTGAAGCTGTTGATCTGAGGAATAAAGAGATGTGACTTTTGTCCAAGGATAGCATGCTATCTATCTTTCACATCATCTATATCCCATCATTAGAGTGTCTGTTTTTAAATAGAAAAATGTCTCTCTTGGGGCTGGGGAGATAGCTCAGTTGGTAGGGTGCTTGCCTTGTAAGCACAAGGCCCTGGGTTCAATCCCCAGTACAGCAACAACAACAACAACAAAAAAAAAAAAAAAAAAAAAAAAAAAAAAAAAAAAAAAAAAATGTCTCTCTTACTAGCAAAGCCATATTAGGCTCTTGACAATCATTTAGAACTTAGAGAGAGACAATTGGGTTATCCAATCCTTTTCTGCCCAGATTGCTAACTATGGAATGACTAACCACAGCCAAGTTCAAAGCAGTAGTGGGAATTGGCCTGTGAGTCTATAATTATAAAAATCAAGGACAGATTCCTGCACCATTAAATTGTTATCCACTAAAGTAGAGCCCTAAGCCAAATGTAGTTTAGGTTTTGGAAGAATTTCAAAGCCCAGTGGTCCCGAGTTGGCCCACAAGAGGTAGAACTGCAATTAGAATCCTGAGCTGTTACACTATGGAAGGGTCTCAGGGGGGAAAATGATTCAAAAGGAGTTTCTGCGAAGAACTGCTATCACAGTAGCAGGCAGTAGTCACTGAGAGGTCACCCAGGAGAGAATGGCTCTGGTCATTTTACATCAGAGTTATCAATCCTCCTTTTAGCAAACCTAGCACACTAGAGAAAATTAGAGATTATTCACCAACTTCCATAGTTATCCTTCAAAAGATAATGACAATTAACTTTGGAATAAATTCATAAGATAGGGGAAAGGAAGATCATATTATTAATGGTTTCTTTGTAACTCCACTCATGGTTTAATATCTTTAGTGAATATCAAAAAGCAAGCAGAGGCTACAAATACCTGAAGCAAAGATTGTTAACTGTTCACTTAATTTTTATTTTCTTCTTGACGTGGATCCATAGAGAGACTAAGTTAGCTTTCTTTGCATTAGTCTTCACAAACAGAATATGAATGGAAGGGCTATGTGCCCTTTCAGGGCAAAGGCATTTTAAGAAGGACATGTGCTTCCTCCATACTCTCTCTCCCATTTATATTCATCATGGAAGATGGCAAAACCCTAGATGACAGCAGAGCCACCATAGGGAAGAAGCCTGGGTTCCTTGGTCACCACATGGAGAAGGTCATTTGCTAATAAGGAATACCTACCTCGGGCTGTTGGCTGAGCAAGAGATAAACTTTAACTGAGTAGAGTCAATGTGCAATTTGGATGTTGTTATGGGTTAGCTATGAGGTGTCCCCCCAAAATTCATGTGTGAGATGATGCAAAAAGGTGTAGAGATGAAATGATTGAGTTATGAGAGCCTTATCACAATCAGTGAATTAATCCCCTGAGAGGGATTAACTGAGTGGTAACCAAAAATAGTGTGCCTGTAGGAGATGGGTCATTGGGGATGTGCCTTTGGGGTTTATATTTTCTTGTGGTGAGGAGAGCTCTCTCTCATTGCTTCCTGTTGCCAAGGTCCCAGCTGCTTTCCTCTACTACCCACTTCTGCCATGGTGTTTTACCTTACCTCGGGCCTCGAAGAATGGGAGTCTATGGACTGAGACCTCTGTGAGAGCTCAAATTAACTTTTCCTCCTTAAAATCATCCTCGTCATGTCTTTTGGTCACATCAGCAAAAAAAAAGCTGACTACAACAGATGTATTTGTTACAGCAGACTAGATCACTTTGATAATATATGCCCCCAAATACATCCTACAGACTATGACAATAGATGACTAAGCAAAGTTCAGTAAGACAATAAGTATTAGGAAGTAACCAGGTTCTATGATTGCGGATAACATGATCATACATGCTGTGAAAAAGTCACCATTGGTAGGAGTCTTATCACCTCTTTCCAAGAGTGATTTGGAGAGTGATTTGCTGAGTCTGCCTGCTCATCATGTTATGTCTTTGCTCATGTGGTGATCATGAGAAGAAGAGGATGTTAAGTTCAAAAAGTTAACTGGTAAAGTAGTCCACTAATGTCATGTAGGTAGGGGTATCAAATTGCTTTGAATATCTAAAATGATCAAATTCTACTAGTAAAGCCTCAGAATTTTGGGTTTTCAGAGTGTGCAGTAAAGGGCTAGACTTTGCAGTAAAGGGCTAGAATTGGTAAAATCAAACAAAATTATTATAATGTCATCTAAGGGATCTTTCCCAATTTGGAATTTCCAGCATTATAATAAATCATCAAAAGTATTAATGGAGATGGAAACTGATGGGTTATTTTCAGAACTTCAAAAAACTGATTAAAATCCATGTTTGAATGAGATCGTGTAGTACCGACTATTTAAATGACTATGTTCTTTGATCTGACTGGAAATAAATTGTCTACCATGACAGCAATGTATGTTATTTTGTGTTGATGAGAAACTCTGATCAATCATTTCTATCTCAAATTAAAATATACTAGAAAAGCATTAACCAAAAATGTTCACCCACCCAAATCTTTTAAAATATGGGACCATCATTAAAGAAAGGCAACAAAAGGTCTTTTGCTGAGGAAAAGTTCAAACAGAATCAAATCAGAGTACGATTGAGTCATTCAACCACCACTTTAGATCCAAAGGAAATGTATATAAATGTCCTCAATTTAGACTACCTTGCAGCCTCTTCTAGTCACCTCTGAAATGGAGGAAATAGCTCCCTTGACATCTGTCTTTTTTATGGGTTATCTTAAAAGATTAGTAAGGAAGTATACATAAAGTGTAAGTAGTGGGTGCAAAGGCAGAAGGATGGTAGAGAGAGAGAATGTGTGTGGGTGTGGGTGTGGGTGTGTGTGTCCTTAGGCAAAAAACTGAAGACAGGCAGAACTACTATTGGTGTGCTCGTTCTCACTGTGAAAATAAAAGGAGACCATCAAAATGAGATTGGATAGGCTCTTTATTCACAGTATGCTACATAACAAGAGGTTCAACCACCATCCCTTGTGTTTGATAGTGTCTCAAAGGGATACAGGGGACTGAGAAGGATTTATTAAAAAAAAAAAAAAAGGATGGGTCTCAAATAGCTGTGATTGGAGGGGTTGGCGTGGGAAGCTGGATACGGACTAACTTGAGGTAGGGTGTCCTATGTGATTGTGATTGGTTTGAGAAGCATGCATGGCTTTTCTCACTGGTCCTGAATTAGAAGAAATGAGGGTGAGAGTAGGGAGTGGGCAATCATTAATTGAGTCCTCACTGTTCTGGACTGCTTGCTGCAGAAGAGGTGGTTTGGTTTCCTGGGGTGGTGACTGGAGAGGTTATAGGTCAGAGTTCTATTGCTATACATCCGGTCATTGTCCATGTGCACATGGCTCCTTATTCCTCCTCCATGCCCCTCCCACTCCCATACACATCCTGCCAGTTTAGGACACAGGTTTCATTTCTTTCTTTACCTCCTCCTCCTACTTGTCACCAGCCTTGTAAGTACAGTTCCCCCACCCTGGTGTGCCCTGCACCTTCACTTGGTTATGGGAGCATCACCCTAACACCAAGGGTAGCCTAAGCCTCATTACTGTTACTAGGTTTTCTTGGGAAAAGTTTGTTTCAAGTAATTTTACTTTTCTCTAAACTCCTGTTTCACTTAGAGTTTGTGCCATATCATTAAACACTTAATTATAAAATGTTTTAAACTGATTTTCATTATTTTGTGCATGTTAATCTTATCTCCCCAACCAGATTACAAATTTGAAGGTTGGTATCATAGCTTATGCTTTCTCTTATGTATCATAATAGTTTGCAGTGCTGAGGCCATGTAATACACAGTGGACAGTTGTTAATTGAATATTTTCTATATGCACTATTCAGTTGAGGGAATAAAATGGAACTGACTAATCACTTTATCTGCCATCATTCCAGGTGCTAATTTTAGCCATAATCATCCCAATTTTCTTGGAATTTGCAGATTTTGCACATTAAAGTTCAAGGACCCAGAAGAAAGGCTTCTCTCACATCAAGTGAAAAGGTCAAAAGAAGAAAGAACGCTACTGATTCTTTTTCAGTATATCAGTGAACATTATGAACAATTCTTGAGGTACATATTTGAGTTTTTTAACAGGAAGGATATGGGGTCCTAGGGGTCAGACAAAAATAAGAGTTCATTGTCTCTTTGAACATCCCTGGGAACAGAGGAGTGTCAGCCAAAATGGGAATTCATGAGAAGAGTTGTGTGAGCACAGACATTTTTTTTTTGTTTTCTGTATTTTCATTGGTGCATTATAGTTGTATATAACGGTAGGATTCATTGTTACATATTCACATATGCACACAATATAACCATATAATTTGGTCAGTATTATTTCCCCTTTCCCTCCGGTTCTCCCTCTCCCCTAGTCCCTTTCCTCTACTCCCTGTGATTTCCATAAGATTCTCTCCAACTTTCTTTTCCTTTTCTTCTCTAGCTTCCATATATGAGAGAAAAATAAATGATCCCTTGACTTTCTGAGTTTGGTTTATTTTTGCTTAACAATGTTCAAGTTCCATCCATTTTCCTGCAAATGACATAATTTCATTTTTCTTTATGGCTGAATAAAACATTGTGTATATATACTTTTTTCTTTATTCATCTGCTCATGGACACCTAGGCTGATTCCATAGTTTGGTTATTAAAAATTGTGATTCTGTGCATGTATTGATATAGTATGGTGACTTTATTTCTGTAGAATATATACTGAGGGATGGAATAGCCAGATCACATGATGGTTCCATTCCCAGTCTTTTGAGAATCTCTGGAGTATGGACATTTTTCTAAAGGAATTCTCCACATATTCCTGATAGGGCTTCAGATGTATTAAGAACAGCAGCTAGAATAGAATCAAAGAAAAGTTATGACTATCTTTTCATTCATAACAAAGCAGGAACACCACACACACACACACACACATACACACACACACACACACAAACACACTACTCATTGTAGTATACAGATAATCCAGCTACGTGTCTACATATGAGAGACTATTTATAGATGTAGCTCTTTCTAGGTGGGGAGAACTAGTGGAGTATTGGAGCACCTCACCAGCTCATCCATTGACAATTGTTCAATTGTCAGAAATTTTAGTAGCTAGTTGTTAAACCACTGGTATCTTGGAGGCAGCCATGTTTAGAACACTTACACCAAGGGAATTAGTAAACTCTACTAATTGGGGTTTTCCTTTTTAGGGCACACTAGTAGCAGATAAGAAAAGTCACCTATCTTCTATTCTTTAGAGGACCATCAGGGAAAAAGGCAGCAACCTGACAAATCCTACACCTTCCATACAATCTTAAAGTTGGATAAGACTGTGGAAGAACCAAAGTCCTTAGTGACTACCCAAGATCATGTGTCTGGCCTGGTCACAAAGAAAGTTTGAAGAAACATCCAGGTTTTCTGACCCTCATCCATTACTTTCTGGAAATGTAGTGTGTGGTTATTCACAGTGGTATCTTTTCCTCCCTCCTTCCCCTCACATCAAGGAAAGCTTCTGCTGGTAAGGCCAGATCGCTCTCCTGTGTCGGAGCCCAACTCATAAAATGCTATTAAGTGAATTACTGATGACCTAATTCCCAGCTGCAGGACACATTCCATTAGAGGCAGGCTGGCTGCCAAGAAGTGTCAGCAATGACTGGATGGCAGAGTGATTGAAACCATCCTGCCTTGGATGGCCGGGACTCTGAAAGTGAGTTCAGAGTGGGGAGGAGGTGCTCCTTTCCCCAACATTAGATGTGGGTCTTTTTCTGGGAACTGAATTCATCAGATTCAAATAGAACTTTCCTGAAGTAACTGGAATCATCATTACAGGAGCAACTAGAGGTAGTGTCTCTTCTTCCTAAGTAACTACTATTGTGAACACATTTAACCACCATCCACAGCACCAACTTGCATTTTTTCCTCACCCACAGCAGTACTTTTACTTGCCTCTTTTGTCAGGCCATCCATCCTCTTCCTCCTGTAAATTCAATTTTCTAAAGGCAAAATGAGTTCCTCATTGGTGCTATGGCAGAGAACAGAAGAGAAGCAAGATAGTTCTTTTTACCTTTAATTTACCTTAGTGCTCTTGGATAAGAATTGTATAAACATTTGTAAGGAAAAAATACATCACAAGTCAAAATTAGGTAAGTCTCCTGTGGGCCATTTTATAGCTGATACGTACTTCTCTCAAAATTAGTAGAAGGGTTAAATCAAATAAAGCATTTTGTAAACTGTGAAGAAACAACATAAAAAACAGATATAGATATTACAGAAAATATGAAAAGGTATTTAAATTTCAGAGAAACTTTGGATACAAGCAGCTTTGACAGATGAAAGAAATGAGGCACCAGAGCTTCCACTGGGCCAGAGTTGAGAAACCCAGGTTCTAACATTGACTTCATCTCTAATCCGCTTTAACACTAGCCACGTCACTCACCTCCTGCCTTTTCTGTGAATTGAAAAGGTGGACTGAATCATCACCAGTTCCTCTGCCTATGAAAAGTGCTATCCTAAGTCAAGAAGAGAGTCAGTCGGAGAGTCCAAACCCACTTTTCTAATGCTTAAGACACACTTTGCTCTATTTGATTTTTCCCCTTAATCTCTTTCTCCACTTCTTTTTCTCCCCTCTCCATCTTTCTATTATTTAGGTGACACCTTCTGTTTTATATTTTTATTTTTTCTTCCCTTTCTCTTCTTCAAGCTATTAATGATGTCAAGTGGTCACTCATATTGCAGAACTAATTTCTAGGAACTGTCATTCAATATTGACTATTACATAAATTTACTATGTAAGTGCATTTAACTGTGTAGGGGTGAATGGGGTACCTGTGAGTCGGGGTGTTCCTTTGAAGTTAAAAACTCAGAGGGGTTTATTCAATTATTTGAAAATTTTTGCAGAATGGCATTAAAGAAAGTAAATTAGGGGCTGGGGAGATAGCTCAGCTGGTAGAGTGCTTGCCTTGTAAGCACAAGGCCCTGAGTTCAATCCCAGTACCGCAAAAAAAAAAAAAAAAAAAAGAAAAAAGAAAAGTAAATTAGGACTCCAAAGAATCTGTGGTAAGTCATATGACTAAGAATGAAAAAAAATTTTAAATGAAAATGAGTCAATTCTTGGCATTCTGTGTTTTTATGATTTTTTAAATCTGAAAATTGCTAACATCCTTCTACACCGCCAAATCTCTGGGGAGATTTTTTTATTATAGGTATGCATGTTCCTTAGCACACTTGAGAGTTCAAAACAAAACATTAGTAACTAATATCATAATGACAAAGAAACTACCACTAGTTTGAGCACTTGTCTTTCTTTTCTTCTGCTTTCTAGAAATAACTGTTCTCCTTTAATTCCATTACCCTCAGATAGCTTTCATGCAAAAGTTAATGCCAAGAATTAGGCTTTGACTTCTATGTCATTTAATTTTTTCCTGAACTTTTCCTAATTTTGTAATGAAAACTAGAAGGGCTGAATGACATGTACTCAACTCAGACCATAAACAATAAGTATTTCAAAAGTTTCTCCAACATTGGTGATGCTAGCTAGTACTTACTTCTTCATTCATAAATCTCAGGACTCAGAAAATGAGCTCTGACTGGCACAAATATCTCCATTATTTCAGTCCTGTCTCAACTAAAAATATTTGCAAGGCCCTTCATACTCCTAAGGTTCTTACTTTGGCCTGAATATTTTTTAAAGCATTCTTGCTCAGAATTCTACTTTCTGGGTTTATTTTAAAATGAGATAATAAGACTTAAACCTCCAATACCAAAATATGTGGTAGGTTTGGCAAGTGGTAAAAATGGAATAAAGGACAAAGCAAAGGCCCTCATAAGTGCAGCAATAGAAAAACATCATCAGAGAGAACATTGGACACTTAGCTCAAAGTATCACTTGATAGAAAATTTTACAGAATTGACATTTATATCAAACAGGCAATGTGTTAAAATTCTTTTTTATTCTACCTCTGCAGAGCTTTCCTGTGTACTTCTGTCTTCTGTGTCTATTATGAAAGACTAGACCTCAGAGGCATCTAATAAAAACTGCACTTGTCTTTCCTGTATTTTTTATTAATTTCACTTTCTTTGAAGTTCCCGCAATATCTATTACTGCTGCCCCTGGCACTATCGAACATTTTTGAGCTATCTGCCTTCCTCATCAGACTGTATGCACCTTGAAGGAAAGACCATCTCAGTCATTTTGCACACACGGGCTCATAGTAGACCTCAGAAAGTCTACAGAAAGTGTATTAAATTGAATTGGTTTTACTTTACAAGACTGGCAGATACTCAGATGGCTTGTAAACCCCCCACCCCCAACCCCACCCCACTGGTCCGCCGCAAAGATTTCCTTTTTTGGTGCAAACTCCATGTGACTCGCAGTTATCTAGGGCAGTAAGTAATGTTCAAATGATTATAGCAGAAAGCTGAGATTCCACCAGGGCTTTGGGAGTTACAGCAGGAGATCAGCAGAGCCAGACTCTTTTTTTAAAGAAAAAAGAAGCCACACGATCCTTTCATGGAGGTTGCTGCCATCGATCCCCTCTAAGGATTCAGTCATTCAGCCACATTTAACATTCACTGGGTCAGACCTTTATCCAAGCTGACGTCATCCAAATCCCAGAGCAATTCAATCTTAGCATATATTCTGCCCAACCCCCATCCTCTTGCTAGAGAGTCAGCTAATGAGCAGCAGTTCTCCAGAGCCCAAAGCTTTGGAACTCGTCTTTTTCAGGGCTTTTATTCAGTTCCGTTGTAGGGGGAGGGGTAGAGTGAAAAAATAGAGGTGCGGTCCCTCCTACAGCAGCAATGAATCTTTAAGATTTGGTACTCGGTGAAGTGAAAGTCCTCACTTGCTTCTTGGAAACGAAAACGAGGAGCACTAACAACCGGGAGCCACCCCCAAGAAAAAGGGGTTCCCAGATGCTTGGGTAATTCACTTCCCCACACCCTGATATCAGAAAAGAGTCTTTGGAATATATTTCTTGCGCATGAAATAAACACCCCTCTGCCCCCTGCTGCCTTCTTTTTTGATTTCTCCTCTAAGCGTGAGGTGACTGAATAATCCGACTAGATTTTCCTATTCCTGAGTCCTTGAATCAGCGAATTCACCTCCTCCATCCTCCTCACTCCTATTTCTTCCCCTCCTCTTTGACGTCCCCTTCCCCCACTTTCACTCATTTAAATACAAACGCTCAGGTTTCCCTCCTGCTCTGGAGCCGCCATTGACATCAAATAGGGTCTCCATGGAAACCAGAGGCTCGGGGCTGTCTCCTGCATCCCGGTACCAGATTCTCTGGTATAGGTGAGGCAAGGGTCTTAGGAAGCTGCGAGTAGAGAGTCTTCTTATTAATGTGAACCCAGTGAGGGAGAAAGAGCATTTAGGCAGAGAGGTATGAGAAGAGGCAGAAAGAGAGGTGCTAAAAAGGACCAGAATATCTTCGAATTTGGTTTCAGCTTAGAAATTGCCTCGAGAAGAAACAGTGATGTCCCAGAGTCAAGATCATCTCACCCTCAATTTCTCATGTTCCCAGCAAAACTCAGTTTAATGTGGAAATTACTTGGGGGCTCCTGTTTTTGGTGTTTAGTTACAATGGAGCAGCTGTCACATCCTACTCAAGCAAAATGTTCTTCCTGAAAGCACTTAATCGAAAAGAGAACTAACACTAACCCTCTTCCTGTGTGCCTAGACAGTCTACAAATGTTACCTCATTTTATCTTCTTGAACCTGGCATTTGGCATCCATTTTAAAGACAAAGATGCATGTGAGAGGATAGTGTAGTTATTCTGTCTATAGTCTCACATCTGATGGGAAATCTTGGAGAAAACTCTTTACACCTCCATAGTAGAAGGGGCCTCTCTATTGCCACTTATCCTGGTTTGAATACACTCTCATTCTTATATGGTTCTGTCAGGGCACAGAACATCCTACCTCCAAAAATGGCACTTTGGAGATCACTCTTTCTCTACTGAAGCATGATCATAAAAAGGATTTCTGACCTATCTTCATAAGATCATAAGGCCCTTATCCCAGAGAGGTCCTGCCATAGGTCTGGAGGCTAAGGAGAACCTAAACAAACTAGCCTTGCTGAGTTCCCCTTGCCCACCACCATTGGATCGCGTCCTTTGTATGCATGATGTACATTAAAGTACAGTTTTCTCTGGATGTTCCAGTCTTCATTTCTGAAGGCTGTCATGTCATATAAAACTTCAGTTAAATACATTCGTTATGCTTTTGTCTTGTTAGTCTCTTATTACAGGGATGTCAATCAGGAACCTTGTGAGGGTCAGGAAAAGACACTGCTTTCTCTTCCCTGCAGTTCTTTTTGAAAGCATATGAAATATACTTGCATTAGTTTCCTATTGCTGCTGCAACAAATTACCGCAAATTCATTGGCTTAAAACAGCATAAATTTATTGTCATACAATTCTGGAAAGATGACAGAAGATTCACTGGACTAAATCCAAGGTATCAGGGATGCCATGTTCCTTTCAGAGGCTCTAAGACAAGAATTCCTTTCTTGCGTTTTCCAGATCTCAGAGGCACTTGGTCCCTTTTACTCTTCAAAATCAGCCATATAGTCACTCTAACCTTTGTTGTCATATCCTCTTCTCTGACCCTGACCCGTCTACTTCCTTTAAGGACCCTTGTGATTACATAGGCTTCCCTGGATAGTCCATGATAATCTCTCCATCTCAAAATCCTTAATCTAATTGCATCAATTAAATACCTCTGGGAATGACTTTGCCAACAACAAACTTCATGTCCTTTTCATCTTAAAAATGTTGATATCAGAATCAGGGATGGGGAGAAATGGACTGAAATCAAATTCCATGCAGGTATGATTTTGTCAGGAGGAGCTCAACTACTACGTATAACTCTAATGCTCCAATATAAAATGATAATGCTATTTTTCAGCCTTTTTTTTTGGCGGGGAGGGGGGTGCCAGGGATTTAACTCAGGGGCTTTCAATCACTGAGAAACATCCTAGCCAGTTTTTGTGTTTTATTTAGAGACAGTTGCTTAGTGCCTCATGGTTGCTGAGGCTGGCTTTGAATCTGAGCTCCTCCTGCCTTAGCCTCCCAAGCTGCTGGGATTACAGGCATGCACCACCACACTTGGCTTTTTTCAATCATTTGTCCTTAAATTATCACCCAATTTGTCTCTTTCTATTGACAGCCAAGTTTTGTTGGGTTTTGTTTACAAAAAGCAGTCCATACTCACTATCTCTACTTCTTCACTTAGCATTTTCTTAGCTACCTGCTACAATTTGCTTCTGTCACCTTCCTGGTACAAAAACGGTTCTGTCAAAGTTCATCATTACTTTCAAATTGCCAGTCTCAGTTGATGTTTAAAGTCAATTATTACCCTATTTGTCAACAGTTTTTGAGTTTGTTGTACATTTTCTTCTTTATGAAGTTCTCTCTTTACTTTTATTCCATGATAATTCTCCTCCTTCCTGCCAGCCCCCTGCCGCCTGCCCCCATATCTCTGACTTCTTCTACTCTGTCCTTTGAGTGTCTTTCTATCCTTAAACACTAATGTTTTCTAGACAGTTGCTTCTTAATGCAAGGTCTGAAAGCCCACAGAAGAGGCATCACCTGGAGGCTTGTTAACCATGATAAAAATTGGGCTCCACCATGGAGCTACTGAATCAGAAACTATATTTTACCAGGAACTTTAAGAAACTTGTACACACATTGTACTGGTGAAACATAAGTCCATTCAAAATACCCTCTGAAAGATCTAATCTACAACTCTATCTCCAGCCACAAAACTCAAACTTATATCTTCATCTCATCTCATTTATTGAGGTTTGACTCATATATAGAGCTTTCAATCACACATTTTTCTCTAGATGTTCCACAAGCACTTGAAACTCACTCTGTTCAAATTAACTCATCATTCCAATTTCCCATGTTTTCTAAGGGTATAAAAACTTCTTCACCCAGGTACCCCACCCAAAACATAAAATCCCTTCCTTTCTTGATCCCATATTTATTCAATGTTCTTGATGTATCAGTTTTAAAAAATACTTTCCTCCATTTCCAACACCCAGAAATAATCTGCATTATGATGACATCATCAGTCACCTCTTAAATGTTCACCTTGTCTGCAGTTATACCAGAGCCTCTCCACTACTTCCACTCCCAAGCATTTGAAATGTTTCTAAATACACACACATACACACCACTTGATCAAAGCAGTTTATTGTTGACTCTTAAAGTTGACTATCACGTGCAGAGTAATGTTCCAGCTCTTCAGTATGATGATAAAGCCTCCCTTGATTTGGCCCCTGACTCTCTTTCTAGTCTCTTTTCACCAGCGCCTCCTCCCCAAACATGTATTCTGAAATGTACCCATCATGTGTACCACATTGCTTTATACTTGAACTTGTGTAATTTCTGCTGCTTGACACAAGCTCCCTAACATTTGCAACTGACAAAAATCTTATTAGATCCTTCAAAACTGAACTGAGATGCCATATCTTTTTTGCTGACTCCAATCTCCCCTAACCTCTACAGATATTGGTATTCTCTCCTCTGTAAATACCTATCCCTCTTCTATAGTGGTTTCAACACTTATCATCATGCTTTAAAATTGTAACTGCATGTCTGCTCGTCGACATCAAAAGCTCACTGAGATGGTGTCTCTATGTCACTAACATTTTGCATAACTCTTAGCACATAAAAGGCACTAAATATTTTGTGAATTAACTAATAGGATCAGCTAGTGAATTAATCAAGCAGCAGTCCTCAGGTCTCAGTTTCCAGCAGCATGAAGGTAGAGATCCTTGGAAATGCTCAGTCCACTCAACATTCTACCAGCAACTTAAAATGGAAGGGATCTTCTAGCCAGTGCTTAGAAGGGCACTTAGATATACAAATAAATACCATTAATACCATTGAATTATGATACTTTCTCTGGTGTGGGGATAATTTCCTAAATTAGCTTGAAGAATAAAGGACTTAAAAACAAATCTGACTATAATTCATCTGCTTGATTTTACATGTAAAAATGTTTGGAACCTAAGAGTGCAGTTGATTTATAGTTACATGTTTTTAAGAAACTGATAGATTCCTTGTCCTGAGCATCCTCGCTACTGGGTGCTTCCTCATACTCAGTAGGAATATTCTGTTTCTTACATAAATAAAAAGGGCCCATCTCTACAGCTATGGCTGTATAGCAAAGGTACACCTCCAGCCTATATAGTCACCATAATATATGCTGAGACTCACTGAGAAAAGAAATCTTACTCCCATTGCAGGACAAGGCAGGGCTCAGATTCCGTGGGGGGTTTCAGGCTGCCATGGCAACCCCCAGTCTTTTCTTTACTCTCTCTGTGTGCTGAGGGGTGGAAAGCTGTAATCTTTCCCTCTTTGCTCCCACTCCTTTTCTTCTCCACTGAGACCAGGATGGACAGAGGTTAGCACTAATTCCTGCTTTTGATTGTCCATGCCTTGTGAGGCTGAGTCTGTGTGAGTCCCTCTTACATACACATGAAGCACCTGGATTCCAGTCCTATCTTTGAAATTACGGTGTTAACTCTTAGAATAACACATAATCCCCATCAGGGTTCCTCTGGAGAAAAAGGAATCTGGGCTAAGGTGGGAAGAAATTAACTGGGCAAGTCAGTTATAAGGATGTGTTGACAGGTTTGCATAATACATTGCAATTCATAATTGGCACATTAGAGCTCAGGTAGGAAGATTTTGGAAATACGGATGCCCTGACCCAGACTGTTTTAGCCAAATGGAGTGACCCTGTGTGCAGCACCAGGCAAGTCAGAACAGAAAATAAAAATAAAATGTGTGGAATGAAGTTCTATGAGAGGTAAGCTGAAATTGAGAGCTTTTATAGGAGAATAAGGATAATGTGACAAACTGAAGTCAGGGGTCATGCTGAAGAAAAAATGGAATGGATTGTTGTATTTATATGGTAAAATCAAGGACTAAGGAGCCAAAAAGAAGTAAAATAATAGTGAATGAATCTCTCAAATCTTTTTGGAATATTAATATTGATGTTAGACATACCTTATAATCTAGTCCTTCAAAATTGGTTGCCCCTCTTTATGATTTTGCAGGTTTTAATTGTACTATATTATTTACTTCTTTTTGTTTATAATATTCCCAATTATGTATTTGCACTGAAAGAATCTCGTTCTTCATCATAAAACATTTTTGAATGAGATATTAAAGAATCAGTGGCTATGGGGCTATTCATGAAGTGCAGTCAAGACTACAGATCACAAAAATTTGCTGAGAATGACAAAGCGCCATCCCTAATTCTTGAGAGATAGGAATGAGATGCCCTTGTATCCTCTAAGTAAAACTAGCATGTGTGCTTCTGGGAGACTGACAAGATTTGGGTTGCTTTTTGGGGGACCTGAGGCCAATATTGACTTTCCTCCATTCTATTAAGAGTAGCAGCAGTAACTAGAGATATAAACATGTTGAAGATTTTATAGTGAATAATATATCATCCTTTTTCACTTCATTCAGTAATTGAGCAACCTTTTATTGAGAAAGGAATTCACTGTGATATTGTTTGTTCATGTTAAGAGTATTGTGTTTTAGAACCATTTTAAAGAAGAAATATTTTATATATGATAAATATAAATGAGTATACTTACAGGTATTAATTTGTGATAAATAAATTAGTGTTTGTTGAAGATGGTATATGTCAAGTACTGTAGAGGGTGCAACCTTTTGTCCTATTTGCAAACTAACAAGTTAGCTTGCATAGTTTTATGTATGCTGGCAGAAGACATGAGACTCCTGTCAGAGACAAAGGACTGTTACTCACAGCACAACAGGTAGCATGAGATTCATGTTCATGCCAGTCTTCCCCTAAGATCCCTAGACTGACACAGGTAAATGCAGATGAATGCTGTGGGGAAGACACAATTGGCTTTTGTCTCATATAAGGAACCTTGAACCTAGGAAACTTCAATCTTTTTCAGTAGGCTGTGAACAAGTCCACCCACTCTTCCCTAGAAGGAGAAATTATCATAATGGACAGCAAGCAAACATTTCCATCTCTACTTTCCAAGCTGTTTATTATACAAACATTCTTAAAAACTTAGTTGAGAACAAAAAGCTGTCAGTTCTTATGCTTGCAAAATGTGCCAAAACACAAGGTATTTGCGGAGAATTGTCTTCCAACAGCAAAATAGTACAGGTAAGGTTTAACTTGAATACATAAGAATGAGAAAGATTTTTTTTAAAGTAATTAATAAAAACAGATGCCAAAAAATAATCCTTACATACTTAGGATAATTAATCCTAAGTCTAATTAAACAATAGCAAGAACTGGAAAAAAGCAGGTAGAAAAGTTAACCAATGCTTAATTCTTAGAAAATAATTCAAAAATTTTCAGTGAAAACTAGAAAATCTAAGAAGTTTCTTAGGGAATATGGAGATCATCTGAAGGATCATCTGAAAGAGCATCTTCAGGTTGCAGGGTAATTTGAAAGGGTCTGACTGCCTAAGAAATTATGTTTCTAAGAAAAGTACCTAGCAAATCTGGGAGCCAAATAGAAGGATATTATCTACTTAAGTGACTGTTACAAAGATACACACTACAACTATCCTACTCTACCTATGATGTGTTGATTTACAGAAACCAGGCTGCTGGATGTTCACCATTTTCCAGATTTTTGGAGAAGTCTCAAACCAGTTACTTTTAAACCAAGTCAGTCTAAGGATGCAGGGACTTTCTCCTCTATATCATCATCAGGGACTTCTTTTCCAGGGACTAGTGATTGTCCTAGGCTATTGAAGGGACAGCAGAGTTTATTATATTACAGTGAATTCAGTGATAACAAACAACTCAAAAACCTGAGAGACTTGGCCAATATAGTTCATCTCTCATTCAAAAAATCTATTCCTAATTGTCCTGATTGAGTGGCATTTTAATCAGGTTTGCTGCAACCACGAACAAATCCAAATCTTAGTGGCAACAGACCACATTATATAGTGATGGCTGCAGATGCTTTGTCTGTGCTTGATTCCATTTGGCACTGCTCCATGTGTCTTTATAATCCTGAGTCTAGAATAAAGATGAAATCTCTGTGTGGGCGGCACCATATTCATAGCAGATAAAAAAGCAAAATAATTGGAAGAATCTCACAATGCCTCCCAAAGCTTCTGGAAGATAGAAACATATATCATGCATGCTCATATTCCATTAGCTCAAGCACATCACATAGCCAAGCTTAACATCAACAGGCAGGGGTTCTTACGAGGAAGAGAAAGTACTTGTGAACAATAGCATAGTATGATGGGTGGTAATTTTCTTGGAAAACTTTCTTCAAATTGTCACTCAGAGATGTTTCCTTCATCTTGTGGTAGAATCTAGGGTCTTTCCGAGGTGGAGAAAAAAGCAGATAGTAGGAAATTCCTTAGAAAACAATAGAAAATATTGTGCTTATGAGGAAAGGGAGAGTTTTCAACCAAAAGCGAGTTTTTAAAAATTAAGGGAGGAAAGAGGTACAGGTCAAAATTACATTTTAAGCAATTGCTTACCATGGCCACCATGTCTTGAGGTTGGGTCATTCAGAACGCTCAGGGAAATCTTCCTGAAAATATGCAAGAGAGTAGAACTTGAAATTTGTTTTTCTGTCCCTAAGAGTTTACCAGTCATCCTAGAAGAAGTTGAGTGAACAGAGTTTCTTTCTTACTACCTCAGCAGTCTAGTGCAATCTCTTACTGGGTATGTTCCTGACACCCAACATTCTGAATGCTACGACTGATGAGCAAGTACACCTATTTCATTCACTTTATATTTCATATTAACTCTTCTCTTAAGTGGATTTTTAATCTTCATTTTTACTCTGTATCCAGAGTTACTACATGGAAAGCAGAAATGTAAGAAAATTTTGTAGTGAGCCAGGAGATGACCTTTGGTGACCAAAAAATTTTCCTTTTATCCTTGGGTACAGGCTGAAGAAAAGTAATACTGACAGCAAGTGATGGGCAGAACGTACCCTGGGGGAACCCTTAGTCTTTTAAAGGTGACTCTTGCTCTGGACTGGAGTAGTTTGTCCTAACTCAGCACCTGGGTGCATAGCCACATTAAGATTCAAATATTCAATAGAAACTTGAGGAAATTCACTCACTGTGTATTCTCCATTCTTTATCCAACTTCCAACTTCTATAATAAGACTCCAGATATATACGACTCATTATTTGTCTATGTATTTGTCTAATACCTTACTTCAACATCCCAGCTTTGAATCAAAAGCTGTTTAAATTGCCCTGTTATGCTAGTTAAATTCCAGGGCTTTCAGCAACCATGGGGATAGCTGTATGCATTTGGATCTGGAAATTTAATTGAATTTACAGGTGCACATCTATGAAAAAAAAGAGTGCCACAATGACTAAAAGCATTGCTCATCATGCTCCTTCAATTCTTTTGCCTTTTCTCAAAAAAAAAAAAAAAATTAAAAAGTAAAAAGCACTCTGTTGATTTCTCAGCTATTTAAATGTCATCACTATTCTAGCCACAAGTAAGTTTTTGACATTCCAAATGAACAGTTTGCCTGCATGCCCCAAATGGGAGGGAGATGCCAAGAAGATGCTCCTGAGAGTGACAGAGAACATGGAAAGACAAGATACATGAAACCCTATAAGTCATTCTTGTGACATGGTTGGAAGCAATAGCTGTATCTCTGCAATAACAGATCAACTCCCAAGTCTCAGTGGCTTTATAGAAAGATACAAAATCCAGTTGACTTAAGTGGAGAGGGTTTCATAGACTACCTTATGAATAGTTCATATAGGGACCCTGTTCTGGCCTGTTCTTCCTGTTCTGGCACCTTCCTCCTAATGAGGCTCAGATTCTTCTCCATTCAATATACAGATGAAGGAAGAGACACTAGCAGACCCTGCCAAGTTCTGGACGATGGCGTCAATTGCTTCTGCTCATATTCCATTGGTTACAACTCATCATATGATTCCACCTGACTGGAAGCTGGGAATTTAATTTAACCAAATTCTCAGAAAGAACAAGACAGTAACTTGATGAACATCACTTTTTTAGACTGGACAGTCATAAAATTAAGAATGCAATTAAAGTCTCCTTACTTTGAATTTCCAGTGTTCACAAACTGTTGCTGAACACCTTCTTTTAGTCTATCTTTGAGGGTGATATTGCTGCCAGAGAAGATTCTGCAGTGCTTAAGGATTCTGAAAGCCAGGCCTCCCTCCCACCCACTCACGCCCATCCTGCTCTACATAGTAAAGAGATTTGCTGGTGACAGGGAAGTGTTGCTTGGGGTAGGTGGGAGGCAGGTAATCTATAATAAGCTTGGGATACTGAACTTACAATTTTACCACTGTCTGTTTTTCCAGTTTCCTCTACAGTCTCAGTATTCAGAGCTAATGTCTTCCTGTTTTCTTAGTCTACAACCTAGCTTATTTTAAATACTAGTGCCCACCCTCAGGGTTTCCTGACACTCATTCTATGGACAAGACTGCATGCCAACTTGAGGATATAAAATAGATCTAAAAATAATATTTCTGTCTCCACCCATAACTTTCAAAAGAATAAGTAGAATATTCTTGTATGAGATAAAATTGGTTGCTATCCCCCTGCTCCAGGTTTCCCCTTCATTTTTAATTACTTCCTTCCTCCCACTGTTTTCTAGACTATCAGAATCGTATCAGTCCTAAGCATATGGGGAAGTGGGTACCACCGGATGGCTATTGTCAGTCAGGAAATAGCTACCATTCAAACACTGTTTGCTAATGATCATATTTGATGTGATAAAATGGATGTGAATATTAAGTTGGATCCATCTCGGCACCATCTCTGATTTTAAAAAAGCAAGCATGAGAACTGACAGCTTTGCATAAACCTCTTTCTTTCCATTTTCTGTGATTCTGACATATTCACATTCCACTAAATAAGAGTGAATACCACCATCCACCCACTCACCAGGCGTTCACTTTATATATAGCTATAGATATTCAATGCAAAACAAAGAAAAGCAGGATTCATCTAACAGAATTTGAGGCAGGGTTTTGAGGCCAGAAGGGGCTAAACCTTCTATATTTAATTATCAGTTCTTGTCTTGATCCTGCAAGACACTCTTGGTTAAGGCCCTGCACAAGCTTGTATTTTAGCTTCTTGTTTATTCATGCATGCATTCAATATTTTACTGTGTACTTCATGAATACCTGGGACTATGCTAGTTTGTGCAGATATAGAGTAGAATGACATGGTTCTTGCATAAAGAGCTCAAAGTCTCATGGATGTTATAATAGAAATATAAATAGTACCTGTTATGTCTGGGGAAGGAGAAGAGTTTTTGTAGCCCTGGCTAGCTCTTCAAAGATGAGGTATTATTCAGTCAGAAGACTTTATCTTATAAACCTTTGTATAGAAAGCTCATCATGCCTAGGCACTGTTTGGGAAACTACAAATGCAATGAGAGCTAAGGCTGCAGAGATTCTCAGGGTTTATATTTTGAAAGATCTTACATACTGTGCATGGATTTTGGCTCTCATATCTGAAGACCATGAGTAAAGAATCTCAAGATTAGCTTCTCAGAACTGCTTTCTGAACTGTGGTGGGGAACACAAAAGAATAACACAAATTTGGAGATTATTTTATTATTTAGCAACACTTTTGTTTATTCATTCTTTGGTCCTTCATACAATGAGATATTTCTGGGTCTTTTTTTCAAATGGACAGGATCATTCGATTCTATTTGTGTTCTCACCCTGAACATATTCCCCATTTCAGTTATGGTGAAAGGAAATGTTGCTCTTGTATAGAATTTCCTTTTTCCATTTCTACCTACTCTTGAGTTTGGGGAACCCCCTAAAATCAAAGCTCTTGGAGCTTCATTTGAGTAGTCTAGAAGGTACAACCCCTAGAAAAGAGACAGGATGTCATAGTGTATACCTTTGGTTCTCTGTAAGCATCAGAAGATATTGAAGAAAGATTTGGAAGGCCTCCAGTTTTCTTGCTCCCAAGAGTATAAGCCTAACACTTTAAACAGGTTATACTTGGTTCCAATTCACAGCAGAACCCCCTGCTTGCTTTTAATTTCTGACCATAGCTATGCCACTGATGTCTAACCACAGATCACCAACCACTCTGATTTCAAGAAATTCTGGCACAATAGTCAACTAATTCTAGCCTAGGCAAGTTAGTCTCCAGGATGTATGTAAACAATTAAAAATGGTCGTCTCTAATGACTGACTCACTAAAATGCCCACTCCCTACTCCCTGCCCTGCTACCTCCACTCAGAGGTCCCAGTAGTCCTGGGAGATATTTAAACTTGAAAATCAGCCTAGTATGATCTTTCTCTGCAGTTGTCCAGGAAAGATGCATGATCTTCCACTACATTCTCACTGGGCCTGAGTGACATTCCTTATCATAGCCCCATGAGGATGTTCTGGACCATGCAGGTATGAACAGCTTAAGCATGCTACCTTGGTGGGCTGTTGGAACACATTTGCCTCAGCAGCTCTCCAATGGTTTATAGTTAGTAAATTTTCACACCTTTTTTTCCCTACTCTGACCAAAATTAATCATATTTGAGGAGATAGTTCAGTTTTTAGCTGAGTTTAAAATGAAAAGTTCACTGAGAAACCCCATCTCACATTTGTCCCAAATGAATGTAAGTGACAATTCTTGTTTAAAGCTTCCTTCAAACAGTTCTCCAGCATCAGGGTATATGCCCTCTCATAACTTTGCAGATATTGAGAAGGTGAGTGACCCAGCTCTCCAGTTCTCTTCCTGTCCCAAGACTTGCTCAATAATTCTTAGGCATTAAGAACAAAGACTGAAAGTCAATCTATATTTGGATCCTGAAAACCTCCAACCCCGCAGGTAGAAGTAGGGGCTTAGAGACATCTCATTTGCTTTAAGTATTCCTTTGACTCATTAACCTGGTATTCTAGTAGGGTCATAATGGGATTCTCTAGTTAAGTTTTACATGCTCACTCACTACACTAGAAAGTGTTTCTTCCCAAATCTCAACTTTCCACAGTCAAATCCCTCAGAAACAGAAGGAAAATTTTCTGTAAGAGCAGTGTTAAGAATTGATTTTAATTGCAAATAGTGCCCTTCTCCTCAACTATATTTATTATGTCTTTCAGAGTCTGGGCCTCGCTCTTTAGAAATAATGTCCTCCTTTTCACAGAAAGTTGAAAGAAGAGGGATGGATTTGTGGATAATGTTTCATGGCCCTCTTAGGGAAACCAACTACCAAAAAAATCATATCAGAATCACTACTCTGCTATTATATTAGTCACAAGAAACATTTCTTTGTTGATTCTAATTTAGATCTGATGATACCTGCTGTTTTCCAGTGTTAGTCCCAGATTGCAGATTACCCTGCCTCCCAAGCCTTTAGGAAGAGTTTCCGTTCTCCTAAACCACTCTGTTGGCAATAGACTTCTAAATGGAATTGAGAGAGACTTGGGGAAAAACTCCACAAACCATGACATACTAACAGTAAATGAGGGGGCAAAGGAAAAAAATCTGACAGAGAAGCCTGAAAAGTAATATCCAAGGAAGCAAACTAGAGGGAAAAGAAGTTTCAGAAGTTAAAAGAGAAGACACTTTTAAGAGGGAAGTGGACAATGCGTCTACTGCCAGAGATGCCCAACAAGACTGGAATTGCAAGCAGTTCATTGGAATTGACAGTTCTGTCATCAGAGAAATTTGTTGAAGTGTGACAGACAGACATGTAATTTCAGTGGAATGATGAGTGAAAGGAGCTAAGGCAGGGAAGGAGGTAAATGTGCACTATTCTTTTGAGTGATTGGGCTATGAAGTGAAGGCCACAGAGGTTGTGGTTTTTAGAGAGAAGAATTTCTTTTTCTTTTTTCTTCTAAGGTCTGAATTTTTTCAGAAAAAGAGTTAACATATTGACCACATTTATACTTTGTTGAATATTCATGGTGAAATTTGGGGTGTGTGTATATGTGTATAATATATATTAAAATGCGTACACACCATCACACAGACTAATGTGTTTCATTGTGACATACTTATTCATGCAAATAATATACTTTAATCATGCCCACCTCTTCCATTATTCTTCCTTACTCCCTCTTTCCCTCTCCCTGATCCCTATCCTCTTTTCTAATAGTTACCCTGTTACTTCCTTATTTTCATATTCCTCTTAGTTTCCACACATGAGGGAAAACATTTAATACTTGTCTGAGTCTTAGTTATTTCAGTAAATATTATGGTCTCCAATGCTATCCATTTTGCTAAAAATGATATGAGTCTACTCTTTATGGCTGAATAATAGGCCATGTGTATATATATGCCATATTTCTGTATCCATTTATCCATTGACAGGCATCTAGGCTGATTTTATTACTTAGCTATTGTGAATTTTGCCATGTAAAATGTGGGTATGCAGGCATCACTATAGTATGCTTACTTTAATTCTTTTAGGCATATACCCAGGCATGGTTTAGCTGGATCATAAGGCAGCTCAATTTGAGGTATCGCCATATTGATTTCTATAGTGGCTGTACTAATTTACATATTCCCACCAACAGCTTATAAAGTTTCCATTTACCTTACATCCTCACCAGCATTTATTTTGTTTATTGATTGATTGACTGATTGATGATAATCATTCTGACTAGGGTAGAATGGAATCTCAATGTAGTTTTGAATTACATTTCCCTGATGTTGAACATTCTTTTGTATAATATTGGCCATTCATACTTCTTCTTTTGACCATACATGTGTAATGACACTATTTTTATTAACAGCATTTAATAATCCAACTTTTTTGTTATTATTGTTCATTTGCCTATTTATTGATTGGGTTGTTTCTCAGTGTTAAATGTTTTGAATTCTTTTTATAATCTAGATATTAATCCTATGTTGAAGGGATAAAAGAGTTTCTTCTCAAGAGGCTTTACATGCTCACAAATTAAGAAGAAGAACCCAGTAAAAGGAGATGTCTAAACATCATGGAAGTAAGAGGGGAAGAAACCAGGAATACAGGTAAATTAATTCTCTTTGAGTAGGAGATATACCTTCCTTAAGACTGAAAGGAGAAGAGGAAAGGCTGAGACAACAAACATCTGTAGAAAGATGATAGCTACTATTGGGAACCTCCAACTTTTTAATGAAACCAGGGGCAGCGATGTTTGCAAAAATGGAAAGTAGACCCAATAGGTAGTTTATAGAGAGTGACAAGGTTTGAGGAAGCACTGTGTGGAATGACAGTCCACCAAGGATATGTGAAAAATAAAATCACAGTGATGCTGAGAATCTAATTAGGATAGGGTACCAGACCATAAATTTGTAATGACACCATTTTTTCTCACCAGCATTCCATAGTCTACATAAGGAGTGCAGAGGCAGAATTGAAGGATGAGTCGATGGATGATTTGTGTCATCAAAGTGACAACATGGTTAGGGAATGGAAGATGCTAACAAGAGAGGAACTAAGTGGTGGACTATGGATTCTAGGACACTTATGGAATTGAAGAAAGTGACGAATGGACTCCAAAAAGGCAAGGTTCAAAGTTTTGAAGAATGGGAATGTAAAACTTTAAGAGACAGGAATAATGTTCAGTAACTGGTATATTTATTTTACATACTTGTAACACTATGATCTAATTATCGTTTAATATTAATTTATTAAATCCATATAATCCTATGAGTCATTATATAGTTGTGACCTAATTTACAGACAACACTGGTAGTTACATTTTAAATATGATGTACCGAGAAATGTAGTGGCCTATGGTCACACAGATATTAAGTGATAGAACTGGGATTTAAAATCAGGCAATTTTGCAAGAGAAGTTGTAACTAATACTTTATGGTGCTTCCTATTAAAGTTTTAGGTTTCAGAGTTGCTCTAAACAAATAGCTTTCAATCTTTGCTGCACCTTAGATTTAGCCAGTTTGACCCAGAAATAAAAATACCTGGAAGTGAAATCAGGAATCCAGGAATCAGTGTTCTTAAAGCCCCCATATGACTATTCTGTGCAGTCAAGGTTGAGAGCCACTGATAGAGACCTAAGTGAAGAAGCAGTACAGGGCAATATGATCATTCTGATGGATAAGTCAATGTGCAAGAACAAGAGTCTAAAAGAATATGTTGTGGTCTAGGTAGGATCTAGTAGATTTGGAATCTATAAGGACAATTAATTGTTATACAGATTAAGAATAGGAAGTAAGGCAAAAATCAAGATAATCTCTCTAGAGAATAGTAATGAAAATCAGTGACCAATTTACAACCCCTGTTTTTGAATATAGAAGCATTTATTCTCAGGATCAAAATGGCATTTAAGAAATTAAGTGACCTACCTAGGAAAGGCCAGACTCTTTCATATAAACCTCACATTCCAGAGTAAAGCTCTCTTTAGTGGGCACTAGGTCTGTGTTTTTGGGGGGATAGGGTGAGAGGGTAGGGCAGGAACATATGTATCTGTGGACTGCTCTACTTGTGCAGTCTAAAATGAAAGGTTATGGGCAATCCAAGATGGCGGATTAGAGGGTGACTGTATCTCCAGTCGCTCCAGAACTCAGGATTCAAGAAGGGGAGGTATTGAGAGACTTGGACTAAAACAGAGCCACAGGGTGAGTCTCCCCCACCCGGTGAAGCGCTGCCCGGGTGGCAGGCCCAGATTCGGGTGGCTTATTAGAGTAGGGCAGAGCAGCTAGAGTCTTCCCCAGGCAGCTCTGCGCACTCCGGCGGTGGGCTTCTCCCACAGGGCCAGATTCTCCAGCATCTCGGAGCAGGCCCCCCAATGAGAGCCTTTCTGCACAGAACCAAACTTCAAGTCCCTGAACCAGAGCAGCGAGTTCCTGCTCACAGGTTGCTTCAGGGACCAGGACAGGGCAGCCAGGTACTTCCCTAAGCAGCCTGCAGCCTGGCCTCCTCTGGCGGGAAGCGCCTTTCTAGGCTAGCTTCTCGGAGCAGGCCCCCCAGAGAGAGCCTATCCACACAGAGCCAACTTCAAGTCCTGGAACCAGTAGCGGGCTAGGGGCAGCTTTCCTTGGAAGCACTGCATTATCAAGTTACTCCAAGACTTCAGGCTACTGAAGGCAGGAAGGTGAGACACTGGAAATCTACAGGGACACTATAAGCCAATAGAAGAATTCTGCAATATCACAAAGTCCCACTGACATCTGACCAATATGAGAAAACAAGGGAAGAAAATGTCCCAAACAAACCTAGATACTATATCAATAAAACCCAATGACAGCACAGCAGAAGAAATGTCAGAAAGGGAGTTCAGAATGTACATAATTAAAACAATCAGGGAAGCAAACAAGGAGATGAAAGAGCAAATGCAGGCATTAAATAGGCATTAAATGATTGCACCAATCAACAGTTAAAGGAGCAAATACGGGAAGCAAGAGATCATTTCAATAAAGAGTTAGAGATATTGAAGAAAAACCAAACAGAAATCCTTGAAATGAAGGAAACAATAAACCAAGTTAAGAACTCCATAGAAAGCATACCCAATAGGATAGAACACCTGGAAGACAGAACCTCAGATATTGAAGACAAAATATTTAATGTTGAAAACAAAGTTGACCAAACACAAAAGATGGTAAAAAATCATGAACAGAATCTACAAGAATTATGGGATATCATGAAAAGGCCAAATTTAAGAATTATTGGGATTGAGGAAGGCTTAGAGAAACAAGCCAAAGGAATGAACAATCTATTCAATGAAATAATATCAGAAAAATTCCAAATCTGAAGAATGAAATGGAAAACCAAGTACAAGAGGACTCCAAATACACAAAATTACAACAGACCCACACCAAGGCACATTATAATGAAAATACCTAACATACAAAATAAAGACAGAATTTTAAAGGCCGCGAGAGAGAAGAATCAAATTACATTAAGGGGGAAACCAATAAGAATATCAGCAGATTTTTCAATCCAGACCCTAAAAGCTAGAAGGGCCTGGAACAACATTTACCAAGCCCTGAAAGAAAATGGATGCCAACCAAGAATCTTATACCCAGCAAAACTTACTTTCAGATTTGACGATGACATAAGATCCTTCCATGATGAACAAAAGCTAAAGGAATTTACAAAAAGAAAGCCAGCATTACAGAACATTCTCAGCAAAATATTCCATGAGGAAGAGATGAAAAACAATGAGACAAATCAGCAACGGGAGGAACTAGCCTAAAGGAATAGCCAAATAAAGGGTAAACCAAATCATGTCAAAAAACAAAAATGAGTCAAATGACTGGGAATACAAATCATATCACAATAATAACTGTGAATGTTAATGGCCTGAACTCATCAATCAAAAGACATAGACTGGCAGAATGGATTAAAAAGAAAAATCCAACAATTTTCTGCCTGCAAGAGACTCGACTCATAGAAAGAGATACCCATAGACTAAAGGTGAAAGGATGGGGAAAAGTATACCATGCACATGGACACAGCAAAAAAGCTGGAGTATTCATCCTCATTTCAGATAATGTGGACTTCAAGTCAAAACAAGTCAGAAGGGAAAAAGAAGGACATTACATACTGCTTAAGGGAAGCATAAATCAGCAAGACATAGCAATCATAAATATCTATGCCCCGAACATTGGCTCATCCATGTAAGTCAAACAAATCCTTCTCAATTCCAGAAATCAAATAGACCACAACACAATAATACTAGGCGATTTTAACATACCTCTCTCACTGCTGGATAGATCGTCCAAACAAAAATTGAATAAAGAAACCATAGATCTCAATAACACAATCAACAATTTAGACTTAACCGACTTATATAGAACATACCATCACAAAGAACAAATACACTTTCTTCTCAGCAGCACATGGATCCTTCTCTAAAATAGACCATGTTTTATGCCACAAAGCTACTGTTAGCAAATACAAGAAGATAGAGATACTACCTTGTACTCTATCAGATCATAATGGATTGAAATTAGAAATAAATGACAGAATAAAAAACAGAAACTTCTCCAATACCTAGAGATTAAATAATACACTATTATATGATGAATGGATAACAGAAGACATCAGGAAGGAAATTAAAAAATTCTTAGAGGTAAACGAGAACAAAGAAACATCATATCAAAATCTTTGGGTCACTATGAAAGCAGTACTAAGAGGAAGATTTATTTCGCGCGGTGCATTCAACAAAAGAAGTAGAAATCAACAAATATACGACTTAATACTACAGCTCAAAGCCCTAGAAAAAGAACAGCAGACTAACACCAAAAGTAGTAGAAGACAGGAAATAGTTAAAATCAGAGCCGAAATCAACGAAATTGAAACAAAAGAAACAATCGGAAAAATTAACAAAATAAATAGTTGGTTCTTTGAAAAAATAAACAAAATTGATAAACCCCTAGCCACACTAACAAAGAGAAAGAGGGAGAAAACTCAAATTACTAAAATTCGGAATGAACAAGGAAATATCACAACAGACACTAGTGAAATACAAAACATAATTAGAAGCTATTTTGAAAATCTATACTCCAACAAAACAGAAAACCTCGAAGACATCAACAAGTTTCTAGAGACATATGAATTACCTAAACTGAACCAGGAGGACACACACAACTTAACTAAATCAATTTCAAGCAATGAAATAGAAGAAGCCATCAAAAGCCTACCAACAAAGAAAAGTCCAGGACCAGATGGGTTCTCAGCCGAGTTCTACAAAACCTTTAAAGAAGGGCTCATTCCAATAGTTCTCAAAGTATTCCATAAAATAGAAGAGGAGGGAACCCTCCCAAACTCATTCTATGAAGCCAATATCACCCTGATACCTAAACCAGACAGAGACTCATCAAGGAAAGAAAATTTCAGACCAATATCCTTAATGAACATCGATGCAAAAATTCTCAACAAAATTTTAGCAAATCGCATACAAAAACATACTAAAAAGATAGTGCACAATGATCAAGTGGGTTTCATCTGAGGGATGCAAGGTTGGTTCAACATCAGGAAATCAATAAATGTAATTCACAATATCAATAGACTTAAAGTCAAGAATCACATGATTATTTCAATAGATGCAGAAAAAGCATTTGATAAAATACAGCACCCCTTCATGCTCAAAACACTAGAAAAAATAGGGATAGTGGGAACATTCCTTAACATTGTAAAGGCCATTTATGCTAAACCCATGGCTACTATCATTCTAAATGGTGAAAAACTGAAAGCATTCCCCCTAAACACTAGAACAAGGCAGAGATGCCCTCTTTCACCACTTCTATTCAACATTGTTCTTGACACTCTAGCCAGAGCAATTAGACAAACCAAAGAAATTAAAGGGATACGAATTGGAAAAGAAGAACTCAAACTATTCCTGTTCGCTGATGACATGATTATATATTTAGAGGAACCTGGAAATTCCACCAGAAAACTCTTAGAACTCATAAGTGAATGCAGTAAAGTAGCAGGTTACAAGATCAATGCTCATAAATCCAACGCATTCTTATACATAAGTGATGGATCTTCAGAAAGAGAAATTAGGAAAACTACCCCATTCACAATAGCATCGGAAAAAATAAAATACTTGGGAATCAATGTCACAAAAGAGGTGAAAGACCTCTACAATGAGAACTACAGAACACTAAAGAAAGAAATTAAAGAAAACCTTAGAAGATGGAAAGAACTCCCATGTTCTTGGATAGGCAGAATTAATATTGTCAAAATGGCCATATTACCAAAATAGCTATATAGATTCAATGCAATTCCAATTAAAATCCCAATGGTGTACCTTACAGAAATAGAGCCAGCAATTATGAAATTCATCTGGAAGAATAAGAAACCCAGAATAGCTAAAGCAATCCTCAGTAGAAAGAGCGAACCTGGGGGTATCGCAATACCAGATCTTCAACTCTATTACAAAGCAATAGTAACAAAAATGGCATGGTATTGGTACCAAAATAGACAGGTAGATCAATGGTACTGAATAGAGGACATGGACACAAACCCAAATAAATACAATTTTCTCATACTAGACAAAGGTGCCAAAAATATGCAATGGAGAAAAGATAGCCTCTTCAACAAATGGTGCTTGGAAAACTGGAAATCTATATGCAGCAGAATGAAACTAAATCTCTATCTCTCACCCTGCACAAAACTCAACTCAAAATGGATCAAGGACCTCGGAATCAGACCAGAGACCCTGCATCTTATAGAAGAAAAAGTTGGTCCAAACCTTCAAGTTGTTGGCTTAGGAGCAGACTTCCTTAACAGGACTCCATAGCACAAGAAATAAAAGCTAGAATCAACCACTGGGATAGATTCAAACTAAAAAGCTTTCTCTCAGCAAAGGAAACTATCAGTAATGTGAAGAGAGAGCCTACAGAGTGGGAGAATATCTTTGCCACTCATACTTCAGATAGAGCGCTAATTTCCAGAATCTATAAAGAACTCAAAAAACTCTGCACCAAGAATACAAACAATCCAATCAACAAATGGGCTAAGGAAATGAATAGACACTTCACAGAAGAAGATGCACAAACAATCAAAGATATATGAAAAAATGTTCAACATCTCTATTAATAAGAGAAATGCAAATCAAAACTACCCTAAGATTTCATCTCACCCCAATTAGAATGGCGATTATCAAGAACACAAGCAACAATAGGTGTTGGTGAGGATGTGGGGAGAAAGGTACACTCATACATTGCTGGAGGGGTTGCAAATAAGTGCAGCCACTCTGGAAAGCAGTATGGAGATTCCTCAGAAAGCTTGGAATGGACCTACCATTTGACCCAGCTATCCCACTCCTTGGCCTATACCCAAAGGACTTAAAATCAGCATACTACAGAGATACAGCCACATCAATGTTCATAGCTGCTCAATTCACTTTAGCCAGATTGTGGAACCAACCTAGGTTCCCTTCAGTTGATCAATGGATAAAGAAACTGTGGCATATATATACAATGGAATATTACTCTGTCATGAAGAATGATAAAATCATGGCATTTGCAGGCAAATGGATGAAATTGGAGGATATCATGCTAAGTGAGATAAGCCAATCTCAAAAGAACTAAAGAATGAATGATCTCGCTGATAAGCAGATGAGGACATATAAGGGGGGGTAGGAGGGGTTAGCGTTAGGGTTAGGGTTAGGTTTAGGGTTAGGGATAAGGAGGGTGGTAAGAATGGAGAAAGGAAGGACTGTATAGAGGGAAAAGAGGGGTGGGAGGGGTGAGGGGAAGGGAAAAAAAACAGACTGAATCGAACAATATTGCCCTATGTAAATTTATGATTTTCAATTAAAATAAAAAAAAATAAATAAATAAAATGAAAGGTTCCAAGAGTTCAGATCCCTAAACAAGAAAACCTAAATATCTATATAAGAAGCCCAGGGCAGCTGATGAATTATTTATGACTACTTATAACCAGTCACAGATTGCCAATTAATTTGTCTATAACTAAGATGTTATCAATTGTAGAACATAATTTTTATAGCCGTAAAGGAGGAAAGCACTGCCAATTAAGCCATGAGGTACTATTAATTATTTGATGCATCCCGATTTCAAAGATATTAAATGTGGGAAAGAAAAAGAATGTCTGTCTTAAGAGGTGGGGTTTAGTGGGAGGCAATTAGCTCATGAAGGTACCACTCTCATGAATGGATTCATGTCATTCTCAAGAGACTGGGTCAGGTCTCACAGGAGGGACTCAGGTTTCTCAGGACTGAATTACTGACTGCAGAGTCAGTAGTTATGAAGCAGGTAAGCCTTTCTGAACCTCTCTTATGCTCTCTTTGCATATGCTCCCACCCTGGGGTGCCATCTGCCATCAGGCCTCGCCATGCTCTTGGGCCTTCAGAACCGTGAGCTAAATAAACCTCATGTCTTTATAAATCACCCAGTCTCAAGTATTTTTTTAAATAGCAACCCAAACAGACAAAGAAAGGGCAGTATTAAAGAGTTTTAAAAATTTTCCCAAATGTAAAGCAATATACAAATGATAGAAAATTGCATAGAAAATGTGAAAGATATGTTCTAACATAGGAAGAATTAATGTTATTTAAATGACCATATTACCAAAAGTTATCTACAGAGTCAATGTGAGGCCTATCAAAATACCAATGATATTCTTCACAGAACTAGAAAAAAACACTCCTAAAATTCATATGGAAGAATAAAATACCCAGAATAGCCAAAATAATCCTGAGTAGTAAAGAAATCTATATGTATTAAGAGTACCCAATCTCAAACTGTATACTGAGCTCTAGTAACAAAAACTGCATGATATTGGCATCAAAACAGACATGAAGACACAGAAACAAATCCACACATAATCAGTTATCTGATCCTTGATAAAGCACCAAAAAAATGTGTTGGAGAAAGATAGCCCTTTTAACAAATGGCATTCAGAAAACCAGATATCCATATGTAGAATTAAAACTAGACTCCTATCTCTCATACTACACAAAAGTCAACTCAAAATGAACCAAAGATCTAGGAATTTGACCAGAAAATTCTCAACTGTTAGAAGTAAACATAGGAGCAATATCCCAACATATAAGTGCAGGCACCGACTTCCTTAATGACTCCTGAAGCATAAGAAATAAAATCAAGACTCAACTAAAAAAGTTTCTGCACAGCAAAGTAAACAAAGTATGAAAAGAAAGTCTACAGAATGGGAGTAACTTTGCCAGTTACTCTTCTGACAGATTATTATCTAGAAAATATAAAAAATTTACCACCAAAAAAATCCCAAATAAACCAATCAATAAATGAGCAAATGATCAAAACAGACATTTTTGATGGAAGAAACAAAAATGACCAAGAAATATATAAAAATTTTTTCCCAAATCTGAAGAATGAAATGAAAAATCAAGTACAAGAGGCTTCCAGGGCACCAAATGTACAAGATTACAACATATCCACACCAAGGCACATTAGAATGAAAATGCCTAAAACACAAAATAAAGATAGAATTTTAAAGGCTGAGAGAGAAAAGCATCAGATTACATATAGGGGGAGAACAATACAGATATCAGCAGATTTCTCAGCCCAGACCCTAAAAGTTAGAAGGGTCTGGAACAACATATTTCAAGTTGTGAAAGAAAATGAATGCCAACCAAGAAATACCAAGCAAAACTCATCACCTTCATATTTGATGATAAAATAAAATCCTTCCATGATAAACAAAAGCTAAAAGAATTTACAAATAGAAAGCCTGCACTACAGAACATTCTCAGCAAAATATTCCACGAGGAAGAAATGAAAAACAACAATGTAGGTCAGCAAAGGGAGGAACTACCTTAAAGGAAAAGCAAATTAAAGGAGAAACCAAGACAAGTTAAAAACCAAAAATAAGCCAAAATGACCAGGAATACAAGACATATCTCAATAATAACCCTGAATGTTAATGGCCTAAACTCATCAATCAAAAGACATAGACTGGCAGATTGGATTAAAAAGAAAGACCCAACAATATGCTGCCTTCAGGATACTCATTGCATAGAAAAAGATACCCACAGACTAAAGGTGAAAGCATGAGAAAAACATACCACGCACACGGACTCAGAAAAAAGTGGGGGTTTCTATCCTCATATCAGATAAAGCAGACTTCTAGTTAAAGTTAGAAGGGATAAAGAAAGACATTTCATACTGCTTAAGGGAAGCATAAATCAGCAAGACATAACAATCATAAATATCTATGTCCCAAACAATGATGCTTCCCTGTATATCAAACAAATCCTCTCAATTCCAGAAAACAAATAGACCACAACACAATAATACTACATGACTTTAACACACCTCTCTCACCATTGGACAGATCTTCCAAACAAAAATTGAACAAAGAAAGCATAGAACTCAATAACACAATCAATAATTTAAACTTAACAGACATGTAGAATATTCCATCCATCAACAAATGAATACACTTTCTTCTCAGCAGCACATGAATCCTTCTCTAAAATAGACCATATGTTGTGCCACAAAGCTATTCTCAGCAAATACATAAAATAGAGATACTAGCTTGTATTCTATCAGATCATAATGGAATGAAATTAGAAATCAATGATAAAATAAAAAACAGAAACTACTCCAACAGCTGGAGACTAAATAATATGCTACTGAATGATGCATGGATGATGACATCAGGGAGAAGATAAAAAAAAATCTTAGAGGCAAATGAGAATATGATACAACATATCAAAATCTCTGGGATGCTATGAAAGCAGTACTAAGAGGAAAATTCATTACATGGAGCGCATTCAATAAAAGAAGAAAAAGTCAACAAATAAATGACCTAACATTACAGCTCAAAGGTCTAGAAAAAGAAGAACATATCAACACCAAAAGTAGTAAAAGACAGGAAATAATTAAATTCAGAGCCGAAATCAATGATATTGAAACAAAAGAAACAATTTTAAAAAATTGAAGAAAGAAAAAGTTGATTCTTTGAAAAAATAAACAAAATTGATAAACCCTTAGCCACACTAATGAAGAGGAGGGAGAAAACTCAAATTACTCAAATTTGTGATAAAAAATGAAATATGGTAGACACTGTTGAAATACAAAACATAACTAAACGTCATTTTGAAAATCTATACTCCAACAAAAGAGAAAATCTCAAAGACATCGACAGGTTTCTAGAGACATATGATCCACTCAAACTGAATCTGAAAGACACACTTTAAATAGATCAATTTAAAGCAATGAAAAAGAAGAAGTCATCAAAAATCTACCCATCAAGAAAAGTTCGGGACCAGATGGATTCTCAGCCGAGTTTTACAAGACCTTCAAAAAAGAACTCATTCTAATACTCCTCAAAGTATTCCACAAAATAGAAAAGGAGTGAACCCTTCCAAACTCATTCTATGAAGCTAATATCACCCTGATACCAAAATAAGACAAAGACACATTGAGGAAAGAAAATTTCAGACCAATATCCCTAATGAAGATAGCATGCAAAAATTCTTAACAAAGTTTTAGCAAATTGCATACAAAAACATATTTAAAAGATAGTGCACCACAATCAAGTGGGTTTCATCCCAGGGATGCGAGGTTTAGTTCAACATCTGGAAATCAATAATTATAATTCACCACATCAACAGATTTAAATTTAAAAATCATGATTATTTCAATAAATGCAGAAAAAGCATTTGATAAAATACAGCACCTCTTCATGCTCAAAACACTAGAAATACTAGGGATAGTAGGAACATACCTCAAGATTGTAAGAGCTATCTATGCTAAGCCCATGGTCAACATCATTCTAAATGGAGAAAAACTGAAAACATTCCCCCTAAAAACTGGAATAAGTCAGGGATGCCCTCTTTCATCACTTCTATTCAACATCATCCTTGAAACTGTAGCCAGAGCAATTAGACAGACAAAAGAAATTAAAGGAATATGAATAGGAAAAGAAGAACTCTAACTATCACTATTTGCCAAAGACATGATTCTATATTTATAGGAGCCAAAAAATTCCACCAGAAAACTTCTAGAACTCATAAATGAATTCATCAAAGTAACAGAATATAAAAACAACACTCATAAATCTAATACATTTTTATTCATATGGGATGAATCCACTGAAAGAGAAATTACCCCATTCACAATAGCCTCAAAAAAAATAAACATTTGGGAATCAATCTCACAAAAGAGGTGAAAGACCTCTACAATGAGAACTACAGAACACTAAAGAAAGAAATTAAAGAAAACCTTAGAAGATGGAAAGATCTCCCATTTTCTTGAATAGGCAGAATTAATATTGTCAAAATACCAAAAATTGCTATACAAATTCAATGCAATTCCAATTAAAATTTGAATGATGTACCTCATAGAAACAAGAAAGCAATAATGAAATTCATTTGGAAGAGTAAGAGACCCAGAATAGTTAAAGCAATCCTTAGCAGGAAGAGCAACCAGGTGGTATCACAATACCAGACCTTTAACTGTACCACAGAGCAATAATAACAAAAACGGCATGGTACTGACACCAAAACAGACAGGTAGACCAATGGTACAGAATAGAGGACACAGACACAAACCCACATAAATACAGTTTTCTCATACTAGACAAAGATGCCAAAAACATACAATGGAGAAAAGATAGCCTCTTCAACAAATGGTACTGGGAAAACTGGAAATCTACATGCAGCAAAATGAAACTAAACCCCTATCTCTCACCCTGCACAAAACTCAACTCAAAATGGATTAAAGACCTTGGAATTAGACCAGAGACTCTGAACCTAACAGATGAAAAAGTAGGTCCAAATCTTCATCATGTCAGCTTAGGACCAGACTTCCTTAACATGACCCCCAAAGCACAAGAAATAAAAGCAGGAATCAACAATTGGGATAGATTCAAACTAAAAAGCTTTTTCTCAGCAAAGGAAACAATCAACAATGTGAAGAGAGAGCCTGCAGAGTGAGAGAAAATCTTTACCACACACAGTTCAGATAGAGCTCTAATCTCTGGAATCTATAAAGAACTCAAAAAATCGTAAACTAAGAATATAAATAACCCAATCAACAAATGGGCTAAGGAAATGAGCAGACACTTCACAGAAGATCTATAAGCAATCAACAGATAAATGAAAAAATGTTCAACATCTCTAGTTATAAGAGATATGCAAATCAAAACTATCCTAAGATTTCATCTCGCCCCAATGAGAATGTCTATTATCAAGAATACAAACAACAATAGGTGTTGGTGAGGATATGAGGAAAAAGGTACATTCATACATTGCTGGTGGGTTTGTGAATTGGTGCAGCCACTCTGGAAAGTAGTATGGATATTTCTTAGGAAACTGGGAATGGAACCACCATTTGATCCAGCTATTCCAGTCCTTGGCCTATACCTAAAGGACTTAAAATCAGCATACTACAGTGATGCAGCAATATCAATGTTTATAGCAGCTCAATTCACAGTAGCTAGATTGTGGAACCAACCTAGATACCCTTCAATAGATGAATGGATAAAGAAACTGTGATATATATACCCAATGGAATATTATTCAGCCATAAGGAAGACTAAAATTATGGAATTTGCAGGTAAATGGATGGAGTTGGAGAATATCATGCTAAGTGAAATAAGCCAATCCCCAAAAAACCAAAGGCCAAACCATTTCTCTGATAAGTGGATAATGATACATAGCATGGGTCGGGGGTGTGGAAGAATGGAAGATGGATGAATTTTATAGAGGAAAATGAGGGGTGGGTAGGGGATAGGGGGAAGGAAATATAATAGAATGAGATGATCATCATTACCCTATGTACATGTATGATTACGCAAATGGTGTGACTCTACTTCTTGAACAACCAGAGAAATGAAAGTCGTACCCCATTTGTGTACAATGAATCAAAATTTTTTTTAATTTAAAAAAGAATGCAAATAAAATAATTGCTGGTGCAGATATGGGGAGATAGGAACATTTGTACACTGTTGGCGGAACTGCAAATTAGTACAGACAGCCTCTATGAAAATCAGTATGGAGATCTTCAAAAGACTAGGAATGAAACCACCTGTGTGGTGCTGCTGGCCTGTAATCCCAGCAGTTTTGGAAGCTGAGGCAGAAGGATCACAAGTTCAAAGCCAGCCTCAGCAACTTGGCGAGGCTCTAAACAAGTTAGCGTATAAGTAAGCGCCCATGGGTTCAATTACAGGTACCAAAATTTAAAAAATAAGATCAGCATACTTTAGTGATATATGCATTCCAACGTTTACAGCAGCTTAATACACAATAACCAAGTTGTGGAACTAGCCTAGGTATCTTTCCACAGACGAATGGGTAAAGAAAATGTGGTGTATATAAGCAATGGAGTTCTACTCAGTCATTAATTTCTTTCATTAAGAAAGAAATGATGTCCTTTGCAGGTAAATGAATAAAACTGAAGAACATCAAGCATCAAATATTTTCTCCCATATGCAGAAGCTAAGTGGAAGGAAGGAATTAGAAAAAGACAGATGACATGAAATAGAAAGGAAAACAGTTAAGGAACAAGATCTAGCAGAGGAAGGAGGGGAAAGAAAGAAGAGGAACTGGGGAATGATATCAACCAAATTATTCCACATACACATGTGAGTATAGCACAGTGAATCCCACTTTTATATATAATTATAAAGTACCAATTAAAAAATAAATAGAATGGAGACCAGTAGAGTAGAGGATAGGATCCAGAGAGGGAGGAGGGGAAGAAAAGGGGAAGTACTAAGGAATAATATGAAGCAAATTATATTATCTGCATGTATGAACATGTCACACTGAACCCCACTATTATATATAATTATAATGATCTAAAAATAATTAAAGAAAGTTGGAAGTTAGGAAATCACTGCAGGGGACCCAACACACACCTAATATATGTTTGAAAAAGAAGGAACAGAGACTATGTAAGAGATGAACAAGTTTTAAACTAATTTAGAGCTAAAGAACTGGCCCAATGATTAGTAAGGTGAATAAAAAATTCAAACTTTAAAGATGGAGAAAAATTGTTTTAAAACTTTCAAAAAGAAAAGAGGGAAGAGTGTTATTAACAAATGAGTAATAAATAGATTGTCATCCAGTTCCTACTCAATAACATTGGATACCAAAAAGCAATGAAGCAAATTGCTTTAAAACTTGTACACTCTAGATAAACATCTAAGTATTATACTCAGCCAAAACATCAGCAAAGTAGGAGGCAAAGGTCTCAACGTTTTTTGGCATGTAAATATCCCTAAGTTCCACTTAACATTTCTGACAAGTATTACTTGTGGAAGTACTGGAGCAAACTGAGAAACAATCTGAGAAAGAACAATATGTGACTACAAGCACCATGGAATTAAACAAGGGGCACAAAAGGAGGAAAATCCTGGCCTGTCTAGTGAGAAATTAAACAGTCATATCAGAACAGGTGTAAGAGGATCTTAAGAGAGATGCTTTCAAGAAGAAAATGGATTCCCCATAGCAAGCAGTACAAATAGGAACCTGTAAAGAAAGTGAAATTGTATAACTCATTTAACAACATTAAAAACATGAAAAACAACAGAAGTTTTAAAAACTGCATAATGAAGTGCAAAAGTCATAGTATACATGTGAAACAAACTAAAATAGGGCATGATTTTGAGTGATTGGTGGAGATTAAGAATTTTTACTAAATATTCTTCTTCAAGACGCTCTTTTTTTTGATTCATTCATGCTTTATTCATTGGACAGCAAAGAGAGCATTGCCTTTGGATCTCCCAGTTTTTATAAATTCCAAAGGATTCTTCCATTTTCCTCCAGAATTTTTGCAGTCTTTGCTGAATACCAGGACTTTTGCATTCCACGGAGGAGTTTCCTGGGATGTTGAACTTTTTTTTTTTATTGTAAACAAATGGGATACACGTTGTTTCTCTGTTTGTACATGGCGTAAAGGCATACCATTTGTGTAATCATAAATTTACATAGGGTAATGTTGTTTGATTCATTCTGTTATTTTTTTCCCTTCCCCCCACCCCTCCCACCCCTCTTTTCCCTCTATACAGTCCTTCCTTCCTCCATTCTTGCCCCCCTCCCTAACCCTAACTCTAACCCTAACACTAACCCCTCCCTCCCCCCATTATGTGTCATCATCCACTTATTAGCGATATCATTCATCCTTTGGTTTTTGAGATTGGCTTATCTCACTTAGCATGATATTCTCCAACTTCATCCACTTGCCTGCAATGCCATAATTTTATCATTCTTTATGGCTAAGTAATATTCCATTGTATATATATACCACAGTTTCTTTATCCATTCATCAATTGAAGGACATCTAGGTTGGTTCCACAATCTGGCTATTGTGAATTCAGCAGCTATGAACATTGATGTGGCTGTATCTCTGTTGGTTCAACATCAGGAAATCAATAAATGTAATTCACCATATCAATAGACTTAAAGTCAAGAATCACGTGATTATTTCAATAGATGCAGAAAAAGCATTTGATAAAATACAGCACCCCTTCATGCTCAAAACACTAGAAAAAATAGGGATAGTGGGAACATTCCTTAACATTTTAAAGGCCATCTAAGCTAAGCCCATGGCTAATATCATTCTAAATGGTGAAAAACTGAAAGCATTCCCCCTAAAAACTGGAACAAGGCAGGGATGCCATCTTTCACCACTTCTATTCAATATCGTCCTTGAAACTCTAGCCAGAGCAATTAGACAGACCAAAGAACTTAAAGGGATACGAAGAGGAAAAGAAGAACTCAAACTATCCCTATTTGCTGATGACATGATTATATACTTAGAGGAACCAGGAAATTCCACCAGAAAAGTTTTAGAACTCATAAGTGAATTCAGTAAAGTAGCGGGATATAAGATCAATGCACATAAATCTAATGCATTTTTATACATAAGAGATGAATCTTTGGAAGGAATAATTAGGAAAACTACCCCATTCACAATAGCCTCGAAAAAAATAAAATACTTGGGAATGAATCTAACAAACCTCTACAATGAGACCTACAGAACACTAAAGAAAGAAATTAAAGAAAACCTTAGACAAAATAAATAGTTGGTTCTTCAAAAAAATAAACAAAATTGATAAACCTTTAGCCACACTAACAAAGAGAAGATGAGAGAAAACCCAAATCACTAAAATTTGGAATGAACAAGGAAATATCACAACAGACACTAGTGAAATACAAAACATAATTAGAAGCTATTTTGAAAATCTATACTCCAACAAAATAGAAAATTTTGAAGACATCAACAGGTTTCTAGAGACATATGAATTGCCTAAACTGAATGAGGAGGACATACACAATTTAAATAGACCAATTTCAAGTAATGAAATAGAAGAAGTCATCAAAAGCCTACCAACAAAGAAAAGTCCGGGACCAGATGGGTTCTCAGCTGAGTTCTACAAAACCTTTAAAGAAGAGCTCATTCCAATACTTCTCAAAGTATTCCATAAAATAGAAGAGGAGGGAACCCTCCCGAACTCATTCTATGAAGCCAATATCACCCTGATACCTAAACCAGACAGAGACACATCAAGGAAAGAAAATTTCAGACCAATATCCTTAATGAACATCGATGCAAAAATTCTCAACAAAATTTTAGCAAATCGCATACAAAAACATAGTAAAAAGATAGTGCACCATGATCAAGTAGGTTTCATCCCAGGGATGCTCTTAGTTGGATGGTATACTCTATAAATGTCTGTTAAGTCTAAATTATTGATTGTGGTATTGAGATCTATGGTTTCTTTGTTCAATTTTTGTTTGGAAGATCTGTCCAGTGGTGAGAGAGGCATGTTAAAATCACCTAGTATTTTTGTGTTATGGTCTATTTGGTTTCTGAAATTGAGAAGGATTTGTTTGACATACATGGATGAGCCACTGTTTGGGGCATAGATGTTTATGATTGTTATATCTTGCTGATTTATGCTTCCCTTAAGCAGTATGAAATGTCCTTCTTTATCCCTCCTGACTAACTTTGGCTTTATCTGAAATGAGGATGGATACTCCAGCTTTTTTGCTGAGTCCATGTGCATGGTATGTTTTTCCCCATCCTTTCACCTTTAGTCTATTGGTATCTTTTTCTATGAGGTGAGTCTCTTGCAGGCAACATATTGTTGGATCTTTCTTTTTAATCCAATCTGTCAGTCTGTCTTTTGATTGATGAATTCAGGCCATTAACATTCAGCGTTATTATTGAGATATGATTTGTATTCCCAGTCATTTGGTTCATTTTTAAAATTTTATTTATTTATTTATTTATTTATTTGACACAACTTGGTTCCTCCTTCATTTGACAATTCCTTTAGGATAATTCCTCCCTTTGCTGATTTGCTTCTTTGTTTTTCATCTCTTCCTCATGGAATATTTTGCTGAGACTGTTCTGTAATGCTGGCTTTCTTTTTGTAAATTCCTTTAGCTTTTGTTTATCATGGAAGGATTTTATTTCATTGTCAAATTTGAAGGTAAGTTTTGCTGGGTATAAGATTCTTGGTTGGCATCCATTTTCTTTCAGGGCTTGAAAAATGTTGTTCCAGGCCCTTCTAGCTTTTAGGGTCTGGATTGAAAAATCTGCTGATATCTGTATTGGTTTCCCCCTGAATGTAATTTGGTTCTTTTCTCTCACAGCCTTTAATATTCTCTCTTTATTTTGTATGTTAGGTATTTTCATTATAATGTGACTTGGTGTGGGTCTGTTGTAATTTTGTGTATTTGAAGTCCTATAAACCTCTTGAACTTGATTTTCCATTTCATTCTTCAGATTTGGGAAATTTTCTGATATTATTTCATTGAATAGATTGTTCATTCCTTTTGTTTGTTTCTCTAAGCCTTCCTCAATCCCAATAATTCTTAAATTTGGCCTTTTCATGATATCCCATAATTCTTGTAGATTCTGTTCATGATTTCTTACCATCTTCTCTGTTTGTTCAACTTTGTTTTCAAGGTTAAATATTTTGTCTTCAATGTCTGAGGTTCTGTCTTCCAGGTGTTCTATCCTATTGGATATGCTTTCTATGGAGTTCTTAATTTGGTTTATTGTTTCCTTCATTTCAAGGATTTCTGTTTGTTTGTTTTTCAATATCTCTAACTCTTTATTGAGATGATCTTTTGCTTCCTGTATTTGCTCTTTTAACTGTCGATTGGTGCGATCATTCAATGCCTGCATTTGCTCTTTCATCTCATCATTCAGTGCCTGTATTTGCTCTTTCATCTCATCATTTACTTCCCTGATCATTTTAATTATGTACATTCTGAACTCCTTTTCTGTCATTTCTTCTGCCATGCTGTCATTGGGTTTTATTGATGTAACATCTAGATTTGTTTGGGGCCTTTTCTTCCCTTGTTTTCTCATATTTTTCAGGTATCAGTGGACTGCTGAGATATTGCAGATTTCCTCTATTGACTTATAATGTCCCTGAAGATTTCTAGTATATCCCCTCTTAGCCTTCAGTGGGCTGAAGTCTTGGAGGAAGTTGATAGTGCAGTGCTCCACAAGGAAGCTGCCTCTCTAGGAGTGATGGCCTTCAGGTGGGGTATATTCCTTGTTAGTGGGCAGAGGTGCCTCCACTTGTTGACCAATGGTCATCCAAAGGGGAACTAGGCCGTGGGCTGAGGCAAGGCCTGTTTGGGCCTGTGTGTCTGGTTTTACCATCCTTGTGGGAAAACCTCACCTGGCAGGGAAGACTCACATGGTGGGGAGGTCTCACTGGTCAGTTCCCCTCCTAGAGGTTCCCCTCAATCTACAACTACTGCCTGGGCTGGGCTGCCTTCCTCTGCAACGTTCCCAGGGGCCTGGACCTACCTCCTGGGCCTGGGAGCCTCACCCTTCGCATAGGCTGCCTCTCCTCAGAGAATCTGCCCGCAGTCCTAGAACCTTTGTTCCACCCCTAAGCATGTCTCTGTGTGGCTCTTCCTCCTAGGTCCTGGGACCGTGCTCTGCACCTAATCGCCCGGCTATGTGGCCCCTCCTCTGAGCAGCCACCTGGAGCCCCATACAATCGCTCTGAGTCCCAGCGACCCGCTGCACGCCTCTTCCTCTGGACAGCTGCCCAGTGTTCTCGTGTGGTCACTAGGAGTCCAAGCAATTCACTGCGTGCTGCCTCCTCCTCCCGCCAACTGCCCGTAGCCCTTGGCAGTCACTCTGAGTCCAAGTGACCCGCCCTATTCCTCCTCCTCCTCCAAGCAGCCCCCCGTGTTCAGGAGCGGTTGCTCTGAGTCCAAACAACTCACCACTTGCCTCCTCCTCTGAGCAGCTGTCTGGAACTCTGATGTAGCCACTTCGAGTTCACGCGACCCACCACACTCCTCCTCCTCCTCCTCCGGGCAGCCCCCAGGTGTTCAGAAGCAGTCTCTCTGAGTCCAAACAGCTCTCCGCACAGCTCCTCCTCTGGCAACCCCCTGTAGCTCTAGTGCAGTCACTCCAAGTCCAAACAACCCGCCGTGCTCTTCCTCCTCCACCTCAGGGCAGGCCCTGGTGTTCAGGAGTGGTCGTTCTGAGTCCAAACAGCTCTCCTCATAGCTCCTCCTCTGGGCAGCCGCCCGGAGCCCCAGTGGTTGCTCCGAGTCCAAGCACTGTGCTGAGCGGCCTCCTCTACAATGCTCCCAGTTTTCCGAGTTCACTGCTCCAGCGGGGGCAGGGGTGTCTCGCGGGGCAGCTCTAGTTCACAAAGTTCCCTGCGTTCCAGGACTACCGCCCCATCCAGGACACCTCCCAACGGGAGAGACTCACCTGGCTGCTTTGAGTTGGTACCAAGTCTCTCAATATCTCCTCCTTTGAATCCTGAGTCCTGGAGCAACATGAAATGCAGCCACTCTCTAGTCTGCCATCTTGAAATCCCCCAAGAAGCTCTTTTTTTTGATCCAAAGAAAACATTACCTCATCCATAGGTCCATTCATGCTGCCTCATATTTAATGAATAATATTTGTACAATTATGAAATTTCAATTATTATAATTTTTTCCATAAACAAACCATAGATAATGAACACTCTTTTTTTAACTTTACATGACAAAAAATAAAAAATTGCCTAAGTAGCTATAAGTAGGTAGGTAAATGATGGCTATTTAATTGCTATATGCATGCACATATATTAAATATATATTTATAGATAATTTTATGTATAGCTTTAAAGTCATGGTTTAAATAAATACTTTTATAAAAGTAGTCATTAAGAAAGCTAAAAAAATTAAATAAACACAAAGGGAGAAGAGAATAGAATATATAAATAGCCCAAATTTTTTATGTTTCATGATGGAGAGGTAAGTGATGATGTTATAAAGTTGCTTAAAAAATAGCAAGGATATAAGTACTTTATTTGAAGCAATATGTCTTACCAATCAGATATCTAAAACAAAAAGTATCCCAAGATGGGTTACTTTTGTGGAGTGGGACTGTGGAAGAGGGAAATGATTTGTTTTTATTTATTAACTATCTATAATGCTTGGGATTTTTATTAGGACTGATTTTATGATAAAAAAGTAAAAATCAAAATGATAAAAATCCTTGCAAAACTGAAAATTCTTTCTTTATATACTATTCCCAGTTTTCCATAGCTCTAGGGTAAGCCTTGATAAAGGATGAGCAGATAATCCATAAGTCTTATCATAAACAGAAACTTCCACACCCTCCTCTTTGACAGAACAGCTTATTTTGTTATCCATTACCACCATTGATTTTTCCTCCTTTTCCCCTCATCACCTACTGGGTCCTAATGAAAGGCAAAATGACTGAAGGGAAAAATAAGATGGGAAAAGAACTATCTAAATATCTCACTGATCTTCTGATTTGAAAAACAAGACCCTAAATGATTGGGAACTTTTTCAGGAAGTGTATGACCACCACAATTCAGAACCCCTTCAAACAATTTGGATGAATGAATTCCTTTACAAATTTGGTGGGAATTTAACATGGTCTATAGCACAATGCAGTTAATTTTTGTATTACTGTTTGGGAGATCTATTGTAAAATTTTATCATCTCTTATCGAGTTCCAATGACCGGGTCTGGGACACAACACAGGAGATGAGCTATGAAAGCTTTGTATCACAGGCAGAATTCAAAAACTACTTTCATAATTGAGATTTAGGTGAGATTAGTAAATGAATTCACAGACGATATTTTCATCTGAGCCTTGAATAATTTCTGATTTAGATACTTGCATTGAATAAGTACCAAATGCCTCTTGCATTGCATCTGACTGTTTCATGATCAACTGAGTGGAGTGTTATGGGAAGGAACAAGCAATCCTACTGGCTAATGTAAGAGTGCAGATAGGCAAAACTTACCTTCCCATCTGCTACCTCTGGCACTCATTAATCACACTGGCATTTAGGAAATGGCAGGCAGGTGCAAAAGCTGGTGGAAAATGGAAGCTGTAAGAAAGGAAAAAAAGGAAAGGAAGGCTTTTATCCTAAGCAACCATGATGTGCTATGGAGAACGCATGAGGGGAAAATGTTCCTGGCCTGATGATGACTACATCAAGAATCTGTGTATGTTCACCAAGCTCCTATCTGTATCCCAGAATCAGGGAAGCAAGTATATGGAAATTTTAGAAAAAACATTTTATTTCTGCTTTTAACCATTAACGGTTCAGAAGTTTTGAAGTTTATCTTGAGTTACCTACTGTGGGTTCAAGTAAGTCTGTTTTTAACAGGTAAAGAATGGCCATTTGTATCTGGTTTTAATATTCTATTTCCAATAAAAAATATATACCAAATTATCTGAGTTTATACAAGAATCCTAAATATCTTTTATTATTATTATTAAGGCTTTATAGTAGTTAGTAGTTGGGTTCATCTCACCAAACTTATGCATGCATGAAACTCAATTTCAGCTCATGATCTCCCGCGTCCTCCCTCTTTTCCCTCCTTTCCACCCTCCTCTCTCCCATTCTCCTTCCTCTACTCTACCTTTCTTCCTTTTGCTTGTCTATTAATTTGATTGGTTCTTTATGTTATCCTATCCTTCCCTCCCCTTTTCCTTTATTTTACTCTAGCTTCCACATATAAAAGAACAACGTTTGAGTTTCTAAGTTTGGCTTATTTCACTTAGTATGATCTTCTCCATTTCCATTCATTTATCAGCAAATGCCATATTTTTTTTCTATGGCTGATATATATATATATATATATAATATGTTTGTGTGTGTATATATATGTACATATATATACATGTATACATATATATATCACAATTTCTTAATCCATTTATCTATTGACAGGTACCATAATTTAGTTATTGTGAAATGTGCTGCTATAACCATTGATGTTACTGTATCACTGTAATATGCCACCTTTAGATCTTTTGGGAAAATACCAAGGATTGGAATAACTGGATCATATGGTATTTCCATCCTTAGTTTTTCAAGAAATTTCCATACTGATTTCCAGGGTGGTTGTTCTAGTCTGCAGACCCAACAAAAATGTACAAGTGTACTTTTCCCCTACAACCTCTCAAGAGTTATTATTGTGTTCTTGATCACTGCCATTCTAATTGAAGTGAGAGGAAATTTCAGTGTAGTTCTAATTTGTAATTTTCCCTGATGGCTAGAGCTGTTAAACATATTTTCACATATTTGTTGGCTATTCATGTTTCTTCTTTTGAGAAGTTTCTGTGTAGTTCTTTAGCCCACTTTTTGATTGGGTCACTTGTGGTTTTGCTGTTAAATTTTTTGAATTCTTTGTATTTTTTGGATATTAATCCCCCATTGGAGGAGTAGCTGGCCAAGATTTTGTCCCATTCTGGGGGCTTTCTCTTCATGCTCTTAATCATTTCCTTTGCTGTACAGAAGATCTGCTGTTTGATGGCATCCCACTTACTGATTTTTGGTTTTATTTCTTGTACTTTGGGGGTCTTGTTAAGCAGTCGGTGCCAGCACCCACATGATGCAGTGCTGACCCTCTGCTAGCATTTGTGAAGTTTCTAGTCAAATTCCTATATCTTTGATCCACTTTGATTTGAATTTTGTGCAGGGTGAGAGATAGGGATCTGATTTCATTTTTCTACATATAGCTATCCAGTTTTCCCAGCATGATTTGTTTAAAAGGATGTCTTTTCTCCGAAATATATATATATTTTTGCCTGATCACTTTGGCTAATATTTTGAGGACTCTATTGAATAGGAATGGTGAGAGTGGACAGCCTTGTCTTGCTCCTGATTTTAAAGGAAATGTTTTTATTTTTTTTTTCTCCATCCAGTATGATGTTGGCTATGGGTTTGTCATAAATGACCTTGATGATGTCGAGGTAAATTCCTTCAATCCCAAGCTTCTCCAATGTGTTTAACATGAATGGGTGCTGAAGAATACTGGAAATCTTATTCTGTGCTAGAGTGGTTGAGAGTTTCCACAGCCATTATTGGAATTTGTACAATTTAATAACACAAGGAAAGCAAAACGCTAGTATCTTGATGACAAAGGAATGGCAAGCATGAACACTGAAACTGGAGCCAGGCGGCTTTGCCTAATCTCAGTACCTACACTCTTCTTTGTGGTCATCTGCTCTGGGTTTGAATTTTCTCATCCCATTTTATACTTATGGAGCTAGACTAGATAACATCTACTATTCTTTACTTTTCTAAGACTGCATAGTAATTAGTGTATTTTGAAGAAGAATTTCTTAAATCTGTTAATACAGAGCACTGAAATGTTGGAAGTAAAAGTGGATTTATGAAAGTTATTTCATGAACCAAATAGGAAGGGGGACATGGTTGTGACTGGAGGGTCACCTTGCAAAGTTCAGAAGATATACTTAGTAGTCGGATACATAACTGTACCTTATTAGATCCAGTTATAGTTTCAACTCCCAGATTCCTTTGCACTACAGTAAAATAGTCATGTCCACTACAATAGATATGTCACACTGCACGGAACAGCATAAGGTGATGATATTTGAAGAAATATTGGTAGAGAAATTCACAGAGAACAGAAAGTAGAGGCAATAGAAACTTAATGTAAAAATTCAGCAAAATGTCCTTTGGTTGAGATGAATGATGGGAAAAGGGGAAGAGAAAGAGGGAAAGAGAGCTTGTTTATCCTAATTCATTAATTAGTAAAAGAGAGCATAGAGGCTGGAAGACTCTGTATTCAAAACCCTTGACCACAAGAACCAGTACCATCCCCCACAGCAACACCACCACTATTCACAGTATTATTGCCAACTATTTATCTACTATAGCACCATGCTTCAAAAACAGATCTAATCTCTAATTAGTCACACTTTTCTGACTCTTCTTTCCACATAACCCAAAAAATATCTTTTATCTGAGTTTAATGTTATTCTGAACAGCGTATAAATTCTGACAATATACTGAAATATCTGTTGTATCACTGGGAATACCCTAGAGATGCCACCAAATCACCTAACATAAGTGGAGCTAAAATGAATTATAAAAAAAGATGTACTGCAGGTTTTAAAGGAGGTTTATGTGGAAATTTCCTTCATATAGCTATCTATGGGATTGATCAGATGGCCTCCTGAACTTTCAGGTTGTTCATTTTGACGGTTGATAATATACCCTCTTGGATCATTGTTTTTTGTAGTCTTTTCAAATGTGACATAAATTTTGTTGATTAAATTTCACATTTATACCTCATTTCCTACGTCTAAGCTCATTGAAAGCAAAGTCACTTACTTATTTGTATTGCACCAACAACCTTGGAACTAGCAGTGACAGAAGCTCTATCACCCAATGAGAGCTTGGATTGGATGACCTGTAAGTTATATAACAACCCAGAAATTCTGATTTCACTTTGGTAAGTCCTTAATTTGAATTGTTCATTTATTATTGTCTCTGAATATCAAACTTATGAAACTGTTTAAGTGAACAGGTATTCATCTCTAATGAACATTTCCTATTTGCATGTCAACTGAAAATAAATAGCACACTAGAAAATATTTTGCCTTCTGTAACATTGCTTACTTTATCAGAATGTTTACCCAACATATTTTTGCAGATATTATTAATAAAACCTTAGATCCCTGTGTTTATATTAATAAATTACAATTCAGCAATGCCAGAATTAACTATTTTTATTAAAATATAGATAATTAATTTGATCCTAAGCCCAGAGTGTTAAAGTATAAATGACAAAAAGGTGTTTACTCAACTTTCAATTAGATCAGTAATTTTCAGTTTTTGAAAGCTGTAAGAGCCTCTAAAAATGACATATTTATACCAGACTTTGAAATAGAATCGATAAATGTTTGCTATTAATAATTTCATTAAATCTAATTTATGACAACTTATTAATTCACTAATGAGAGACAAAACTTTTTATGAACACAGAACATTTAAATTAGTAACTATAATAAAAATCTTAGTCCCAAAAAAGATTTTATTTTCATTTATTTTGGGTATATAATAGTAAAAGAAATCTGACTCATAGGTTAAGAAGTAACAAATAACTATAACTATTAATATAGCTATATATAAAATTATACATATAATTACATGTATTACATATAAATAATGTAATTGTATATAATTTTATATACAAATAGTGTATGTATGTGTGTGTGTGTGTGTGTGTGTGTGTGTGTATACAATCAACCCCATCCAGAAACCTGAAAAGGGAGCAGAATAGAACATCTTTATTCTGGAATATAATCACACAAATTATCAAAACTGTGGGACTATCCTAAAATAATTTGAATGATTATTCACTCAGTAATCCTACTATTGTAACAACTTTAAACAGCATTTGCTAAAACGTGTGTCACATATTTAGGATATGAACTTGCAATTGATCCCATCAGTGAGCAGGGCCCAAGCAAACATAATTGAATTGGATGGTCCAAATCGGTAATAGTTGAATCAAAAACTATTTTCTCAGAGACAGTGAAAATCCACTTGCATTTCATGGAACAAAAATTATTTCCTGCTGGGGAGGAGGCACTGCTCATGTGCTACTAAAAGTTAGACACCACAAGGAAAGCCAGGGCAAGAACAAGAACATTACACGCAACATCTGACCTTTTTCAAAGGGCTTTTACATCATCCTCTTCTTTGGTTTCTGCTGAGGGTATAAAAACAGATCTCAGTGTAAATGGTTCTGTTGTACTCCTGTACATAGACCAGGGGACTTTTCAGCAAAAAGAAATTCCTTTAAAAACTTACTGAATGCTACTTACTGTAATGATTACAAAATAAGTGGGAATTGCAAATTCTGATTTTTGACAGCAGAATTGGTTAGCAGAAAATTCCTGTTATATTATAGTCTCCTTACTAAATGTTTAGGGTATTGCGTGAAGTTTTCTTTTTTCAAAGATCCTACCTGTTTGTGATGAATGTGAAAGGACAACAGTTATCTTACTTATTTCTAATCAATTTCACGATTTGTTTATATTAAATTACAGGTCTTCCAAAACACATGTTTTTCAAAATTCACTAATTTCATTACTATACTTCATGCATAATACTATTTTATGACTTAAAAAGTCATTATTTGTGGCTGCTGGCTCCTCTGGGGATAGAAGCTATGTTGCAGAGGCATTCATGTGTGTGTATACATGCATGTAGGTCTGAGATTGTATAGGGAAGGCATTGCTTTATCCTTGCCCTTGCAATCTGCCCTTGGTTTTATCTGGCCATGGTTGTGCTGACTCCTGTCATCAGGTACACTGTGGATTGCTCAGATAACCCTTCCTCTTAATTGCTGAGGATCTCCACCAGATTCCTTTGATAATACAAATGCATCTCCCAAACTGATTCATTTTCCCTCCATTAGTCCTATGCCTGTTGACTGAGTTCTCCCAGCTCTTCAGACAACTCTCTGAAGTAACATGCAATAAGTTTTTAATGCAAATTCTTCTAGAGGGTCCACACCAAGTTCATGGGAAATATTCCTGAATCTTTGACCACACACTTGGAACGTGCACACAGTCCCTGCTGCCATGACCTTTGTTTGCTTCTTATAAGAACAATCAGCTACAGGCCTAGCTTCTCGCTTGAACCTCAAGCACATATCAGACATAAGCTCACTGTTTTCTCAAACTACAGGCGAATTACTTAAACTCTGGTCCCAGTGAAGTCCTCCATCTCACACCTGTAAACTGTGGATGAAGTTCCAAACTACTATGGGTAAGCTGAAGTTAGTAAATTCACATACTTGGAACATTTCTCTAAGAAAAAACCTTTCTCAACTTACCTAGTTTCCCTTCTCTTGGTTTCTATGTCCCCCTTTATATAGTCAATAAGAGATCATAAAACCATTATTTTCAAACCTACTTTGCAAACCAGGGTTCATTACCCTGCTTTGGACTATGAAATGGGAATTTTCCAACTTTGTTTTGTTCCTGACATTTTGTTTGTTTGTTTATTTATTTATTGGTACTGGGGATTGAACCCAGGGGCACTTAACTACTGAGCCACAACCCTAGTTCCTTTTTATTTATTTTTTTTATTTTTGAGACAGGGTCTCACTACAATATTTAGGGCCTCACTAACTTCCAATCCTCCTACCTCAGCCTCTCAAGCCAGGATTATAGGCATGAGCCACCAGACCCTGTCCTTGTGGTGATTCTGGGCAAAGAGTAAGTTTAAAAGAGATTTTTTTTAACATCTTACTTTATACAAAAATTTTTCTGAGGTACTTAGGACTGAATCCAGGGGTACTTTACCCCTGAGCTACTTCCTCAAACCTTTTTATTTTTTATTTTGACAAAGGTCTCACTAAATTGTCCAGGTTGACCTTGAACTTATGGTCCTCCTGCCTTGTTCTCCTGGGTAGGTAGGATTATAGATGTGTGCCATCATGGCTGGTTTATGAAGATCTTTGCTATAATGATTTCCAAATCTATAAATAGTACTTATCATTTTCCATACTCATTTGTTTGTATGCCAGTGACTTCTAAATGAGTGGTATGACGTGCACCAAATATGTTCTTGTGCCTTCCTTCACCTTTAAGTGAGCTCTGTAGATCTGTTTTACAGAGATGTGTGAGAATGAATTGTTTTCTAGAAAATTAATATGAAATTAGCATTCAATGACATGTTTCACAAAGCTCCAATACATGCAGAATAAGAACTGGAAAACATTTTTCTGAGGATTACATAAAACTCTGCTTACCCCACAACATTATGTATGTGATGTCCAGTATATAAATATATATAACATATTTGAGTGTGTTTATTTTATTTATTATAAACTTTCAGTGTTAATAACAAAATACATTAAAAGAATGAAAATATGATGAGATTTGTTAAAAAAGGTATAATAGTGAAAAAATAATAGTTTCTGGTTCCTTTTATTTAACTTTTATTTCATAGTCTTCTGAGAAGTTCTTTCTTGCATTTTTATTATCAGCATAGAGTATTTACTCACTAGGTATTGGTAGAGCTCCCACCACCTCTTAAAGTTGAAGTAATATGTGAGTAAATTAATAGGTAATCTATAAAAAGAGAAAATTATCCATTTTCACACTTGAGGTATGCTATTCAGTCATGAACCTACACCCACACTTGTCTGTGTTCCATGGAATGCAGAAATTTACAAAGGCTCATAAAGGTGGTGGGATGAAGCAAAGCTAAACTATTCGAAAGATGATTCATTAAAGGAAGAGAAGTATGCCAAACCCATAATCTTGAGAAAAGCCTTCCCTCCAACATCTATCCCAGACCCAGATCATCAAAAGGCATTTCACTTAAATTAAGAGCTGCAAATAATCCCAGGAACAGGTCCTTTTTAAATAATTTAATGTGAATTACTATAATTGAATGCATAAAGAAATGAATTGCATTCTGAATCTGGGAGTTAGTTGAAATTAGCTCTGAAAGAGAGGGGTCGTTTGGAACTTTGAGCATTATAGTGGTTGGTAGGGTACCTGGGTGCAGTATCTCAAGGGAGGACTTTGGCAGAGATGAATACTACATAAGGGTTCAGAAAATGGAAAATGGAAGAATGGAAAGGGATCAGAAAAAATGAGATGGAATAATGTATAAAAATGTTCTCTTTTAAAAAAAGTAGAAGCATCCCCTTCAAGTTCTTTGACTTATAGAGTCAAGGTCCCCAATGCTCAAGTTTCAAAATGATCCCTAGATGCCGAGACTGGAGTAGAACACTGAGATTTCAGTCTCTCCTACTCCCATCATGTCAATAAGCTCATGGTCATCCTTTGGATGCTCAGTCTTGCCACTGCATAGAGCACAGGCAAAATGAAGTGGAGGTGCTGCTACACACAGGTACCTGCTGGAGGTTAGGCCCCTACCTGCTATTGACCTCGGCTCCCTCTTAGCAACTGTTCCCATTTATTATTTTGGCTCACTGTTACCCTCCCAGACTTCACCATTCATTTTATTTGATAAAATAACTTTATCTTTCCCCATTCCAAGATGTTAAATTTCTATAGCACCAGATTAAAGTGAGGAGAAAACAACTTGTTCAAAATAATTGAGCAGTAGGCACATGTTGTTAAATTTCTTCATTGCCTGAGACATTTATCCTCTCAGCTCAGGAGTTCACTTTCAAGTCTGCCGCCTGCTCACAAAAGGAAAAAAAATATATATGTATGTAAAGCTTCACTGAGATTTTCAGCCACCATGAGAATAGAAATGTAATGGTTATTGGAGCTTGTGGGGGCTAGTGTGCCTCATGACATTAGCTTCCTTCAAGGCTGATTATAGCATCACTTCTGCTCCCATTCCACCTCCCTGCCCCCTGCTAACACACGTATATAAATCACAACTTTTTCTCAAGCTCTCATCTATTCAATCATATAAGTAGCCTTGAAAATAAATTAATCTGCTGATTTACCAGGATATAAAAGAAATTAAGTATGAAATAATCATAGATCTGCAGATAGGTGAGCAAATGTGTCTGAGTATGTGTGTGGTAGGTGTGATGCAGGATGTTGTGTATATTCGTTGCTTTTATTCACTTAAAAGAAATATTAAGTGAATATAGGAAAGTAAATTTGACTCCTGGGAAAGAAAGGAGCTCTGAAAAAATGGGAGCAAGGCAAATCACATTGGATAAACCAAACAGTTTTTTTTCTAGCTTTAATGATTTTGTAAGACCATAGATAAGGCTGTTATAATATTTTTTGTCTTGTGGGCCCCTTTCATGGCCTCTACATTCAAACAGATAATGCAGGATAAACCTATCAAAAGAGGTTCGATTCTTATTTCCACCTTAAAAGAATGCAAATGATAGGAGTGTCATTTCAATTTTATCTCATGTTTATTATTTGTTGCTAAAGAGATTAAGTAAAAATAGAAAGATAGTGAGTGGGTTGTGGACTGAGAGGAGAAAGACTTAATTTGTCTTGAATGCATATGGTGTGCCAGTTACTTCATTTGTATTTTTCATGCCTGATATCCTTTATCCTGGAATTATTAGGCTGATAAAGAGCATGAATGTACTAGCAATAACAATCTGGATGTGACATTAGCCATGAAAACTTTTATGAGTCTAACATTTAACATCCAGGGCAGGTCCTGTGTGGCTAATTAACAACTGAGGTCATTCTGACACTACATGGGCAAGCACCTTCTCACAGCTCATCAGGATTATTCTAGCTCATATATGCTCTTTCACACCATGCATTAAATCTTTGCAAGAGCACATAATTTCACCTTTGAATATTTTACATTTATTTAAGAACACAGTAACAATGCTTCTCTCAGAGGTAGACAATCTTAAATCTGCTTCAATCTTATTCTCTTATCTTCTACTATTTTGGAAAAATTTCTACTGTTTTCTTGTTAGGTGGTATTAGATATCAAATTCATAATTTAATCATGCAGAGTACAAAAGGTGGGGTTAGAACAGTAGAGTTTGTGCTAAAATATTGAACATAGTGGAGGATTATCAAAGGGATAAAACATGGCAGACATGTACATGCTGAGTATCGCAAAAAAGGGATGCAGGAATATAGTCACATGATTTAAATTAGAAAAGCCTTTAACCCAGTGACTTAGGATTCTTTCTCCCAATACAAAATCATGACACGATGTCATCTTTCAACTAAGTTGTAAAGATATGTGAGAAAGTATATTTCAATTGGATGAAATGGTAGATGGAAATTGGAGGAATCATGGGAATAAGACAAGGTTTCCCTTCAGTTTCTTTAATGTCAATGTGATCCTTTACTTTTTCATGTCAGTTGATGCTAGATAGAAAAAAAGGTGGAAAATAAAAGTGAGATTTGGAGATGCAGCTAGAGCTAGTCACAGTACTGAAAGATGGCACTACTAGTAAGAGCAGAAAGGTCTGTGTATACTGGGAAGACAGTCTAATATTGCAAAGTCATAGTGGGTGGAGGGGAGGAGAGAAATGTAGTCATCCTAACTATGGTCATTTGGTAGCTCTGCCAGGGAAGTTTTACTTTATTTTATTTCTTTTTTTTTTTTTTTTTTTTCTTTTGCTTAGACTTTGGAAAGGATGGGGTAAAAATATTTGGAAAAAACGATTCCCTCTCTAGATGATGGACTCATAGAGTTGGGAGGAATATGAAAGAAATCAGTTTTCCAAGTTAGGTCATGGCAATGCTGGGCACTCTCTCTCTAGAAGCACTGACAAATGGCCAGCTCCTACCTGGGCACTTCCAGGGACTGTCACATAGTCATAGTTATTAGAAAGGTCCTCCACAAACTGAGTTACAATTTTTCTTCCCTTTACTTTCCACTATAAATCTTCATTCTGCCTTATGGAGCTACATAGAATAATCACAATCCTTCTTTCTGAGGGGAACAACCTGAACAACCTTGGAGAAAGAAGTCAGGGCAAAATAGCAAAGTGATGGGGCTGTCAGTTATGAGAAAGGATTGTGAAGTGATTTTTCAGATAGACATAACTTTGAAAGGGAGAACTGGGAAAGAGGCCCAATAGAAACAGAGGAAGCTGAAAGCTGAGTCAATTTCCAAATCAAGAGAAATTATAATAAAACACATGAAAAAGTGATATTCTTATAAATTAGAAGAAAGCAAGTTGTTGATAACTTGAAGGATATTTTTAAAAAGGAGAAAAAATTACTTATAACCCAATTGGAGAGAGAGGACAACACATAATAAGTTTAATGAATAGGATGTATGGAAACTAAGATCAAGCTACAGTATATCATTGTCATGATTAATGTGGTAAATGTTCTACTTTTAAGTTGCAGAGTATAAGAAGATATTTCTAACTGCATTGAACTTAATTCTGTGGAAGAAAACAATCGAGAAGACATTAGACAGCACTCTTACCTCCAGGAAAAGGGTAAATCAGGGTGGCCCATGTAATATGAAATTCATGCCTTTGTATAGAGTCCCCTGTTCCTTGAGTTTGGGTGGGATCAGTGACTTTATTCCAATCAATAGAATACAACGAAGGTAATGGGATGCATGTGATTGCATTGCATAAGATTTTACTGTCTTTCTTGCTGGAAGCCTCTCTTTACCTTGCTGGTTTGCTGGCTTTGAAGAAGCAAGCTGCCATGTTGTGAACTACATTTGGAGAGCTATGGAGCAAAAATGCCACAATGGCCTCCAGTCTCCATCCAGCAAGGAACTGAGATCCTCAGCCTAGCAGTCCACAACCAAATAACCAACAAATGGGTGCATCCCAAGATGAGTCTCAGATGAGAGCACAGTCCAACTGACTCCTTAATTGCTCCCTTGCAGATAAACCAGCTAAAATATATCTGGATTCCTGACCCACAGAATCTGTGATAATAGAAGTGTGTTATTTTAAGTGGTAAATTTGTTGTAATATTATCACATAACAATAGATTAATTATGCGGCCAACTTGACACTCTTCAGATGAAAGAACCACAGGAAGACTAGATAATTCTAGGAAGCTGAACTATGACTTTGCCAAACAGACAGTTCTGCCATATTCTAGCCTTGATTGGTCTAGACTTTTATAAGAGGTTTTAGATAGATCTTTTACTACTGATGTGACTGATTTATAAATGCATCTTTGTATTCATTTAATATGTAGAATTTACCTGATTATAAAAGTTCCCTCTGAGAAGGGGGAGATCTAGTGGACAATCTTGGGTAACCTTAGATAATTTTCCAGCACAGCAGAAGCACGAATGCTTACAAAAAAGTCAGAAGCCTGGCTAGAGGGTGTTTCTCACTACTAAATATAGAATAAGAGAAAAAGTAAATAATGAAAAACTTAAAAGTTATAAGTCTAATATTAACAAAAACTTTTAGAATAGTTTAATAGTGAGAATTTTCAAAAGTTTATAAATGTACACTGACAATACACATATACATTGTATTATTAAAATATGTGAGAACAATAAACTCAAAAACACAAAATGCTTGGAAATTATTCTAACCAAGGGGTTGAAAGACCTCCACAATGAAAACTATAGAACACTGAAGAAAGGAATTGATGATCTTAGAAGATGGAAAGACCTTCCATGTTCTTGGATAGGCAGAATTAATATTGTTAAATGCCCACATTACCAAAAGCATTATACAGATTTAATGAATTCCTCATCAAAATACCAATGATTTTGGGTGTGGTGACCCATGCATGTAATCCCAGGAGCTAGGGAGGCTGATGCAGGAGGATCATGAGTTCAAAGCCAGTCTCAGTAACTTAGTGAGGCCCTGTCTCTAAATAAAAATATAAAAAAGACCTGGGGATATGGTTCAGTGGTCAAGTTCCCCTGAGTTCAAGCTCTACTAGAAAGCAAAAAAAAAAAAAAACAAGGACCTTTTTACAGAACTAAAAAAAAAAATGTGAAGAACACATTTTGAAGAATAAGAGATCCAGAATAGCCAAAGCAATCATAAACAAACAAGAGTGATGCTGGAGGATGCAAAAATGTCTGATTTCAAATTATAGTATAGAGCTGTAGTAATAAAAAACAGTATGGTATAGGCATCATAATAGACATGAAGACCAATAGACTAGAATACAGAGAGACAAACAGACATACTCATAGTCATCTGATACTTGACAACAGTGCTTACAAAAAATATATGTTGGAGAAAAGATAAACTTTTTAATAAATGGGCTGGGAAAACTGGATATCCATATGTACAAGAATAAAACTAGATCCCTGTCTCTCACCCTGCACAAAAGTCAAATCAAAGTGGATCAAAACTTTAGGAATTTGACTGGAAACTTTGCAACTACTAGAAGAAAATGAGTCAACACTCCATTATGTTGGTAGAAGCACAAACCTCCTTAATAAAACCCATTAAACATAAGAAATAAAATCAAGAATCAATAAGTGGGATTACATTAAATTTAAAAACTTCTGCACTGCAAAAAATAGTGATTATGAGTATGAACAGAGAACCCACAGAATGGGAGAAAAATCTTTGCCAACTACCCCTCTCACAAGGGATTAATATTCAGAATATATAAAGAACTCAAAAAGCTCAGCACCAAAATATCCCATATAAGCCAATCATTAAATGGGCAAAAGAACTAAACAGACATTTTTCAAAAGAAGAAATACAAAAGGTGAACAAACATATAGAAAAAATGTTCAACATCCCTAGCAATCAGGGAACTATAAATCAAAACTACACTGAGATTTCATCTCATTCTAGTCAGAATGGTAATGATTAAGAATACAAAAAATAATAAATGCTGGTGAGAATGTGGGAAAAAAGGTATACTCATACATTGTTGGTGGGACTGCAAATTAGTACACTCTGGAAAGCAGAATGGAGATTCCTCAAGAAACTACTTATGGAACCATTATATGTTATAGCTATCCCACTCTTCAGTATTATCCAAAAGGACTAAAATCAGCATACTATAACAGCAAAACCGCCTCAATGTTTATAGCAGAGCAACTCACAATAGCCAAGTTATGAAACCAGCCTAGATGATCTTTAACAGACAAATGGATAAAGAAAGTGTGGTATATATACACAATGGCATTTTCCTCAGAGATAAAGAAGAATGAAATTATAAAATTAACTGATAAATGGATGGAACTGGAGACCATCATGCCAAGTGACATAAACCAGACTCAGAAAATCGAGGGTTGAATGTTTTCTCTTATATGCAGGGGCTATAGCAAAATAAGAGAAAAAGGGGTGGGGAACAGATATCATAAGGATGGCGTGATGGTCAGTGCAGTAGAAGTACAAGAAGTAGAAGAAGAGAGAGAGGGAGGATGAATGAGAAATATGGAAGAAATTTGGCAAGATTACACTATGTGCATTTATAAATACACCACAATGAGGTTTATCTTTACATATATTTGTAAAGCACAAATTATAAATAAATAAATAAATAAGTAAAAGGAAGACCAGTAGATTAGAAGAAGGGGAATAGTAGGAGAGGGAAAGAGAAGGCACTGGAGACTGAAATGGAGCAAATTCAATTCATGTATGATTATGACAAAATGAATCCAACTATGGTTTTAACTATAATACACTAATACAAACATTTAAGAATGCATGTAAGGTTTAAAGAGTTAGTTAATTGTGTGGTAATGTATTTCCTAGGATTTATGGTTTTAGATATTCATATGGCTGATTCCTGATTGGTAGACTCCTTCCTTTCTTTTCTTTCTTTTCTTTTTCCTTTTTTTTTTTTTTTTTTCCTCTATAGTCTTCCTGCCTCTGTGTTATTCCACAGACTTGAGTCTGGTTTTGTTTGGACCTTATAATCCCCGCACTCCCTATGACAAGCAATATTCTCACCACTCCAACTCATCAGGAAATGAATTCTACCACAAGTGAGGTACTGCCATTTTTACTAAAGAAAAAAGAGTCAAGATCTCTCTTGCTTCTTGTCTTTCTCTTATCTTGAGATCTGCTAGTTGGCAATGTTTCTGCTCTTTTTTACCAAGACTCTAAAGACTGGATAAGAAGTATTCAGTAAAAATGAAATATTTTCTTCCTATATGGAGAGGAGAAACAAAGTGCCTCTCATCTCTTCTCTTTATATAAACTTCAGGATAGACAAAAATTAGTTTAAAAGAAACTGAATTCCAGTTACTTCTCATCCCCATGAATTGGAACCTCCTCAAAAGTAATGGGAGACCAAAAAACAAGAACAAATCTCTCTTTATTAATAAATTTGGGAAGTACAAATAAAGGATAGCAAATAATATTTAGCTCTGTTCCTCTCTTTTCCTAACTTAAGGAAGTCATTATAGGACAAAATCAACCACTCTCTCTGAGGAAAAATCATTAATCATGCTGCAATTAATTACATCGCACAACTGCATGTGAACATCAAATCAGTTTCATTGCCATTTCATCTCTGAATCTCAACCACAATTTTCACAATACAAGGATGATCCAGGCCCTCCTCTTTATGAATATTCGAGGAAATTGGTGCCTTTATTACAAAGTTCCCACCTTAAGCTTCTGGAAAAGTAATGACCGTATAGTGCCCAGAGGACATTTTTGAGCTTGGAATCCTTACGCTGGACTCCATTGATACATACGAATCCCTGGTCCTCAGTGCTGGTTCTTTCTAATGACTTCTGCCCTGTTGGTGCTTCTTCCTACTGTCAGTCATTAGATCACTAATGACTGCACCCCAAGATCTCTCTGAATGAAGTTCTACCAACACTGGCTGTTCAGGAAATCACCAAACTTCTATAATATGGGAAAATTCACACATTCTGTGAATAAGAATAAAAGAACAATTGATTTTGCAACACTATCTGAAACACATTAATCCAAATTTCTTCTGGTTTGACAAAAAAATTATTTTGTGTATTTTATTTTACGTATTTTATGTGTCCTACAGATCATACACCATCCTCCATTGAGAAGGAGCATGCTGTACTAAAAGAACCAATGACTTTGGAGTCAAATGGATTTTAGTCTAGGTTGAATCATTTATTATAAGATCTTGGTTTAACCATATTATATTTATATTTTTTTCTGAGCCTCAGTTTCATCATGAGGCTAAGAATAGTAGTTTCCACCACTTTACCTGAAAATGTAAAAATAAATTATATGAAAGTATTCTCTAACCTACTAAGTTCTGTGGGCAAGAGACTATGAAATTCATATAGAACAAGTTAGTATTATTAAAAGATGAGTAGCATGACAAAATAGTGCAAGTCTTTCCAATCTTTTTTTAAAAGCAGCTTTATTGAGCAATAATTTATTTTATAAAATTTACTCACTGAATTAAATAAGTAAGTGGTTTTTAATATATTTAGAGAATTGTAAAATCATCAACATAATCTAATTTTAGCAATTTTCCTCACCCCCCAAAGACACCCCATACCTGTTATTGGCAGCTTCCCAGTCCCACCTTCCCACTTCAGTCAGCTCCAGGCCTCAACGAATGTACTTTATGTCTGGAGATTTACCTATAGGAACCTTTCATATAATACATGTTCTTCTATGACTGGCTTCCTTTAATGAGAATAGTGATTTTGAAGTCTGTCCATGTTTTAGCAGGCATCAGTACTTCATTCCTTTTTGTTTCTTCAACTTTTTAATCATGATAAAAGACACAATATAAAATTTAATATCTAAACCATATTTAAGTCTATCGTTCAATAGAATTAAGTGCATTCATACTATCATGAAACTGTCACCACCATTTCCAGAAATTTCTCATCTTGCAAAACTGACTCCAAATACACAGTAAGAAGTAACTTCCGATTCTGACCTCCCCCTTTGCCCAACACCATTCTACTTTCTGTCTCTATGAGTGCAACCACTCTGGGTACCTCATAAAACAAAATCATATAATATTTGTCCTTTCCTGACTAGTTTCTTTCATTTAGCATAATATCTTCAAGATTCTCCCATGATTTAGCATATGTCAGAATTTCCTTCCTTTTTAAAGCTGAATAATATTTTCATTGTATATATGTAAATATATATAATATGGTTAAACCAAGATCTTGTAGTAAATGACTCAACCACATTTTGCTTTTCAGTTCATTCATCAGTGGATATCTGAGTTGCTATTGTTTAGCTATTGTTAAGAATGCTACTATGAACATGAATATTTGGATGTATGGATATTGCTTGTGACTCGACTTTCAATTCCTTTGAATATATACCCAGAAGTGAAATTGTTGAATCACATGACTATTCTATTTTTAGTTTTTTGAGGAACTACAAAACTGTTTTTCACAGTGGCTAAACCCTTTTACATTCCATCAAAGATGTATGAGGTATCTAATTTCTCCACATCTTTGCCAATATTTGTTATTTTCTCTTTTAACTTTTTAAACAGTAGCCATCTTAATGAATATGAGGTAGTACCTCATTGTGACTTTGTTTTGCATTTTCTAAGTGATTGGAGATATTGAACATTTTTACATGTGCTTATTGGCCATTTGTTTATCATCTTTGGAGAAATTTCTGTTCAAGTTCTTCATGTACTTATAAATTAGATTGTTTTGCAGTTGCCGAGTTTTAAATATGCCTGGTTCTTCATTTCTTTTTTAAAGAATAGTATTCCATTACATGATAGATTACATTTTATTTTCTATTTCTAGCCTTTTAAAATTAGAAGATCTTTTATAATATTATCATTACCATGAAGAGATGGCCAGTAAATATCCTCATGGGATCACTATTGTAAGAAACCACTGATTTAATGAACATTTGTCAAATCTCAATATCAGCAAAATATCAAGCACAGTGCTAGGTACCCACTTTTTATCAAGGCAGGGATGTAGCATCATAATACACACAAATATTCTGAACATCTCATACTTTCACAAGTAACATATGCTTCAGAACTTTTATTCTTAATGCTTGCAAGGATATAGTTTAAACAAGTCTTCAAATTGATGCAAATATTATGCCAGATTCTTTAAGTAAAAATCTCCTACAGTATGAGCAAGAGAATGACAGAATATTCACAGGTATAGTTGATGACTCACTTTATCTTATAGTACCTGCAAATGGATAGACACAAGAATGCAAAAATAAATGTCTATGAACCTTGTGTTATCTGCCCAATTTGTTTTTCCAGAAGAATGTGAGACAAAAAAAAGAAAAAAAGATACATTGCAGTTGTATTGCATATGAAGTAAATATAAAACAGAGATGCGAAGTACCTGAGTAGTTTTCTGAATAGACAAGTCAGATGAAAGCAGACCACCATGAACAAAGCCTTCACATTATTCAGACAGAACGTGCCATTCCTCTAAATGACACCATGCAATTAAGCAGTTTTAAAAGATCCAAATATATTAACCCCCCCCAATCAATATGCTCAAAAAGTCACACTATCTTCAATTACATAGGGAAGTAAATTAGTAAAACAGAGGACTTCTCTCTTTAATGCAAAAGAACATGATTCATCAGAAAAAAAAAAAAAAAAAAAAAAAAAAAAAAACACCAGAATAGCTGGGCACAGTGACCTATGACTGTAATCCCAGTGGCTAGGGAGGCTGAGGCAGGAGGACTGATTTCAAAGCCAGCCTCAGCAAAATTGAGGCACTAAGAAACTCAGTGAGACCCTGTCTCTAAATGAAATACAAAAACAGGGCTGGGGATGTGGCTCAGTGGTCAAGTGCCCCTGAGTTCAATACCCTGGTTCCCTGACCACCACCACCCAAAAAAAGAAAAAAAAAGAAAAAGAAAAAGAAAAAGAAAGAAAGAAAGAAAAGAAATAGAGTAACAATATTGAAAAGGGCTGAATAAAGACCAACCTGCTACCCTTTCCTGCCACAACACATACAAACTAACTTTTTAGGAGTTTTGTAAGTATTCAAAACATTTGAGAGGCTTTCCATATACATCATAAACCCACCTTTACACTACACAATGCATATTTCTACTTCTCTTTGTCTCTTGTTTTTTTGCCTTAGTCCAGGACCCCAAGAAACTCACTTGGAGCACAAAACAGCTTCTTAACCATCTCCTTGCTTCCCATGCTATTGTTCCCTCACAGTCCATTTCAGCAGCAGCAAGCTCTATCTTCCTAAGATATAAATCAGATCATATAGACCATCTACTTGAAATATCTCTATGGTCTTCTACTTCAGAATTTTCCCAACACTTGCCCATGCTTCGTTTTTTGTCTCTCTTGACCTTGCTCCCAAGAGTCCAACTATGCTGGCCTTCTTTCAGTACCTCAATACCTCGTGCCTTAGTCTTTTGCACATCCTGTTCCATTAGTATGGCACACTTGTCCCTGCCCACCTTTCCTATGATGAGTTCTTTTAAATCTCACTTTCTCAGAAAACTTTACCAAACTATCTGAAGTGGCAGCCCAGCATTCAGTCATTATTAATATTAGCACAATACTGCTCTATTTCTTGGCATTCATTTCAATTTTCAACTATTTTTATTTGTCTGATTGTTCATTTCTTTATACATGTAATGTCCTACTAGACCAGATATTCCATAAGAGCCTGTTATTCTCATTTACCTTTGAATTCTCAGATCTTAGCACAGTGACTGACACACTAGAGACAGGAATAATTATTTACCAGGTTAGTATTGAAGATGACTGCATTATCTGGGTTTACCTTTTTTTTTTTTTTCCTGCTCCTTGTCTGTATTGGAGTCTTTCATCTCAGTTAGCCCATGGAAGAAACTGCTCTATTTTGTGGTAGACCTGAAATCAAAGTTGTTGGATGATTAAGAATTCAATAGGGTGATCCAATAAAGAATGGACAGAATCAGTAACTAAGATACTGAATTACCCCAGAAAGAGACTGAATTCCCTATACATCATGAGTCTTCATCAATGATGTAGGCATCTTGTTTTCTTTTTCTTTCTTTCCTTTTTTCAAACTTCTTTCTGTGAATGACTTACCAACCTAGTGAGAGATGCTTATTAATTTAGATTATCACTTTTATAATTTTCTTTGTAATTAAAATTAAAAACTCCCCAAAATGGACTCAATTAGTGAGTTTGTAACTTCTGTCAAAAATAACATTTTTTTTTTTCTTAATGTCAATATGCTAAAAATATTCTGGGCACCATTCAAGGGGTATCTGTGTGTGTGTGTGTGTGTGTGTGTGTGTGTGCGTGTGTGTGTGTGTGTACAGAAATGCTCCTAGACTTATGATGAGGTTAAATAAACTGATCATCAGTTGTAAATATTGTGAGTCAAAAGCACATCTCTCGCTCTTCACTTGACCAACCAAGCACCGTCATGCTGCAACGTGAGCACAGTGGAGTACCAGTGGTTTACCCATGTGATTGCGTGGCTGACCAGGATCTGCTGCCCAGTTAACACTGCCAGGGTTCCATCCATGTCTCAACTTGTTGCCATCTTCAGCAATTGAGACGGAATTGTTCCATAAGTCTTCCAGCTTCTTAGTCCAGGAAAACTTCACACTGTGGAATTATAGGATGACCCAACACAAAGGAGAGAACTTCATCTTTTTATTAAAATAGAACACAAGTACGGTCTTCAGTGTCTGGGGAAAGGAAATTGTCAATTACCATAAGTTATAAGACATAAAAGAAGCTAAGCTTTACTGTTTCAATTGTCCAGAGAAGCTCAAATCTGGGAACATATTGAAAGCGCTGGCCCTCTGAAATGAATAAATTATGACTGAAGAATCCTTTATGATTAACATATCAAATCCCTGCACAAGCAGTGGTTTTTCTTTATGTCTCCATTACACTTATTTATAAGTAAGCTCTTTCTCAGTTCTTGCAAATGCACAGATCATTCCCTCAGCTAAGTGATCACACTCTTCACTCTCCTCACCAGCTTGACCTCTCCATGAAGAAGAAAGACAAAATTTCCTACCTACATTCCAGTTAGTAGGGAGTTGAACTTAGTGACTTCTAAAATCACTACTAATGCTGGGGCATTTTAGGTAAGATTCAGCAAAACTTGAATTTCTGCTAGCACTGAGAATGTGAGTTACAACATTGTTCTATACTTCCCACCACTAAACATTTCTTTAGCACTGATTATGTGCCCTTTAGAGCAGGGATTAGCAAACATTTTAAATAAAGAACCAGGTGGTGAATATTATAGGTTTTGTGGACCAGATAGTCTTTGCCACAACTACTCAGCTTTACTGGTTTGGTGAGTAGCCATAGAAAAGACATAAAGAAATGGTCTGCGTTCTAATAAAACCTTATTTGTCAAAATCTTGTGTTGGGCTGAATTTGCCTGACAGGCCACAGTTTTTCAACATCTGCTCAGAGACATGATCTGTGAAGGACGGGGGATGCCGGTCCACAATGGAAATACTGAATCAGCACTAACCAAAGCAGAGTAAGAGCACATTATTGTAATTTAGTCCCTAAGAAGATATGGCCTCTTCAACTTTCCTTAAAAAACTGTGCCTCATATCACTTCAGGCCTACACATAGTTCCTTCCATATATAATGTAAACTGTTGGTCATTCCTAAAAGTTAACCAAAAATGTGTGATGTTTTCATAATATTAAAGTTCTTCTTAAATTTCAAATGCCTGTTGTCCTTTATTCTTTATTCTTGATCATTTCCTTGGAGATAACTAGAACAGCCTCTGGGAAACCTATGTATTACAATTCACAAAATAGTACTAAAGTCACTGTAAAGGAGACCCTAAAGTGTAGATCAAAGTCCCAATTGATGGCCCAGAAGGCAATACAGTTGTGAAAAGAGAAGAAGCAGCTGAGAAAACAGTTGTGTTTTAGAATAAATTCACCATAGGGCACTATGGAAGAGTCCTCATTGATTGAGAGTATTTGCAATACAATGTGCTCACTTCATTAGCCAAGAGTGACTACAAGACTGCTGTGCTGGCTCCCGGTAGCCAAGAGAGAATTGAGCAATAAAGTATATATGTACATATAAATATATGCAGTGTTCTGAATGGACTGTTATATATATGTAAACAATTTTCTTAGAAATTATTTCAGAGATAGATAGTATTAGATCAGCATTGTGCAAAAATAAAAGTGGCACATGTTTATTACATTTTGTGAAAGTCATCTATTAGAGGAAAAAAATCTTTATATCCATGGAACTTGAAATACAGTAGCTATTAAAATCAAGAGAATATATTTAAATATATTTAAAAAATGTACATTTAATATTTCAGAAGTTTGTAGTCAGCCTGAATGTAACTATTTTAGGAAGAACCAGGTAATGCATAGACTAATACCTGCATCTATTTTAGTAAGGGGCTAGAGTTGAAATATGGCAGGGAGAATGCTAATAGATTTTGTCCAAGTTTCAGATGAGGCGAGTTAGGTGAGGTAGGTCAGAGTCACTATGCTTTCTCTAGAATCTTTTTAGTTGGTTTAAGAAAAGCAACGAAAGATATTTGGCTATAGCTTACAACATTCTTCAATACTTATCCTAAAAAAGTAAAGCCATTATACTATAGCAATACATGCATACCAATGTGTATAGCAGCATAATTCACAATGGCCAAACATGGAACCACATCAAATTTGGAACACACACACACACACACACACACACACACACACAAGTTATGGGCTGTAGAGTAAGTGTTACTATAAGGAGGATGGATCTAGTTTGATCTCAATCCCACTGATGCATACATAAAGCACAAAAAGAGTGGCAGAACTTGAATGCACAAGGAGGGGAAAGAGGTCAACATAGCTGCAGTTAACTCCTGTGATGATATTTGGAGTCACTAAGACTCCAGAATTATTCTCTAATGTGCAGCCAGTGCTTCCACTCTTCAGGAGAAACTTCAAATATCCCAACAAAAACTAAAATTTTATTAGAAAATTTTGCTTTGAACTTTGAATATAAAACAAGAAATTTATTTCAAACTCTGAAAGGATTGTCTTAAACTGCTAGTTAGTCCTCATTTTAAAGGTGAATAATGTGGAAGCATGCTTATTCTGATGCTTTGACCAAGGGAGACTAGTGTGTAAAAGAGCAATGGGTTTCCAACCAGCAGATTCATCTCAGAACCTATGAGGCTTGAATTTTTAGGCCTTCTTTTCTATTCCTTTGCTATCTTCTCTTTTAGTTTTTCAGACTGTCTGGAAACACAGATGCCCACTGAACATGTGTTTAACTTTGGTATTGGCATTTCCCTCCACACCCACTTTCCCTCTCTCTATGCCCGTCCTTTTCCTTTTCCATTTGTATTTTCTTTTTATAGTCCCACCACCCAGTCTGTCTCACTTCTGTCCTTTGTCCCCCTTTTCCATCCTCTTTGCCCTTCTCTGTGCCTTTCTCTCTTTTTTTTGACTTTAAAGCTTCACGATGAAACTTAAATATACTTGTAATTATTTCTTTCAATGACTGAATTTATTTTCTGAACTTGGCCTTTAATTTTTTAAGTAAATGAAGACAAGGTCACATATGTGTGTACATATGTACATACGTGAATTTATATTTTACACATGCACGTGCACACATATACATACATATAAAATGTGATGTTATTCTTTAGAAACAAAGACAACAAAATGTAGGTGGTTTTATGTATGAAACATTACTCTGTTTTATTTTTATTTTCTTGTTCTTCCTGTGGATCTTCCCCTAACTCATCTTAGCTATTCAGAAGTAGTACCTTGACCTATGAATCTGCTCCTGACCTTTCAAAGGATCAATACATCTTCACATTATCCTTTTTTTTTTCTTTTGAAATAATAAGAAATTGGTGCCAAACTTTCCCTTTGCAAGCATGAACATTTAGGAAGGTGAGAGGAAAGGACTTATTTGGTCTTCTATTTTACACAATTAAACAAACGGCTCCCTTGGCCCAGCACACCAGGAAAACACAATATGCGGTTCTTTTCTAATGTCATTATGTGTGGTTCTTTTCTAATGTCATTATGTACTCCAGCCATATACTGTCAAATTTCCCGTCTGTCAGAAGAGCCCAGGTTTCCTTGCACAGTGTGGAGCTCTATCATATTACACCATTTCTTATATCTCAACCTGTTTCTGGGTTTATTTATACGTATGCAAAAGTGGAATTTATGTCCTCCGAGGAGTTGGCAGGTACCCTGTGGTCTGAATCCTCTTGTCCCTGAGCATTAGACGCTCTGTTACCAATGAAAAGCCGACAGAGAAATCATGTAGATCGACAGTATTAGAAATTCCACTTTTATCTTAGTTGATTAGCATGTTTTTTTCCCCCCTCTTCCTACTGTCAGCACAGAAAGATGTCAAGAAAAAGAAAATATAAAGTTAATGCTAATGGAAAGGGAATGGAAAATTATACAGTTCAGTTTGCAGTAGTAAAAAGTCACATTTCTACCACAGGTTTCTCTTCCACCAAAGATTATAAAGGTTTTCAGCAAATGTTGCTGGAAAGTGAAATTCTTTTGGATGAATTTTACTTTTCTATTGTCTTTTATTATGAATTAGGGATGTGTTATAACATAACAGTCTGATTTCTCTTGAGAGCCAAAGCTTTTGATCTAGGGACCCCTGTTAATTGCCACACATTCCTGCCTAGTCCTCCCTGCAGTCTGCTCCTATCCCTTCCATTCATTTGGTTCTTTTAAATGTCAGGAGTGACCTCTGGCTTATCAGCCAGTCTCTCGTCAGTTTTCATCCTCCTGACTCTTTATGGCCTTGACACTGTGGAGCACCTGCTCCTTCTACGTTTTCTCTTGGTTTCCATGGTACTATTCTCTGTTCTACAATCTTGATGAAGGATTATTTGTTTTCATTGCTGGATCTTCTCCCTCCTTCCACAACCAAGCTGTGGGTTTCCATCAAGACTAAAATCTTAACCTTCTGCTTGTCTTCATTTACATTTATTCACTTGTCCCATTGTCTCGCCTTTACACACACACACACACACACACACACACACACACACAAAGTTTATCTGTTTATTTTCCCTTTGCTCCTACCACTTGGTACACTGTGATGGTGATGGTTAATTTTATTGTTACCTTGATGGGGCTAAGGGACACGCAAATAGCTGATAAAATATTAATTTAGGGTATGTCTGTGAGGGTGTTTGAAAAGATCAGCATTTAAATCAGGAGACTGAATAAAAAAGATCTCAATCACTAATGTGGGTGGATATCCTTTAATTGGCTGAGGGTCTAAATAGAACAAAAAGTGACATGGAGCTGAGGCATTTCTGCCCATAGATATCAGTAATTCTGGTTCTTGGCTCTTAGGACTCAAATTGGGAGTTAATCATTGGCTTTCCTGGTCCTCAGGCCTTTGGTCTAGGACTAGAACTGTGACTTCAGCTTTCATGTTTCTCCTGCTTGCAGACAATAAATCATGGTATTTCTCAGCCTCTATAATCCCATGAGCCATTACTTCATAATATCTGTCTATCTGTCTAGCAACTAGCTAGCTAGCTATCCAATCTCCCATTTACTCTGTTTCTCTGGAAAACCTGACACATATACTCTGAATGTCTACCAAACACAAATACCCCAAAGCCAGACTATCAAAAGATCTGACAACTTGAATGCATTCTACAAAATACTGTATCAGTTTAAGAACCTCTATGACACTTTAGTGTGTGCTGCATTAAATTCGAACTCTTTTGCATGACTTTCACACTTTCTACATATTGCATTAATCTGTCTAATGTTGGTTTTTATAACTCTTCAATGTGGGTCATTACTACTGCTCAAGAAAATCTCTTCATTCTGGATATGCAACTCCACCAACCCTTATATCAGGTCTACCTCTCCAGAGTTGCTCTTTTGTTTCATGTGGAACTACTTTGCCTAGTCATTGTATCTACTGATTGTCTTGTAGGACAAATAATTGTGTGATAACAGAATGTTGCCTGACAATAATCAGTGATTTTATAGGAAATCATCATGTCCCAGCCTGAGAACAGCCTTGAGAGTCTGAAACCCTTGTTCTGATAACAAAATCCAGTGTGAATTTGGAGAAGTTATTTATGCTCTTTAGTCCCCTATTTCCTCATATAAAAATGGAAAAATAGATTACAACCACAGGGTTGTTGGAGGAAAACATGAAATAATGCAAGTATACTAAGCATAGGCCTTAATAAATAATGCATGTACACTAAGCACTCCTAAATAAATCCTCAATAAAGCTAGACATGATCATTTTATGTGTATCTATCTTCACCATACTGAACCCGATTTCAAAGTTTGTTTAATAGATCAATCCTGGTGGGAATAAACAAATAATAAGCTTGCATTGAAGACTAAGAACATGCTAATGCTGGATATTAGTGGATTGTTGGAAATTTAAGGGACACACAGGCACAGGATGGCAGGCACACTGCTGGTACCACAGGACAATCTCTTTATTTTGCTTACTATTGTATACAAGCTAGAGTATAGTAATTAGGAAATGATTGGGGATATATGTGTATACTCCCACATGTATGTACAAGTATGCTGTGTGTATATATTGAATGAACTATACAGAATCCTCAAATCTGAAGTTTGAATCTATGACTTAATGAGTTCCTCAATTTAAGCTTTCTAAATAGTAAGTTTTTGCTAAGCCAAGGAAATTGGCTTAAGAAGCTGGTCTTGGGTCCTTCCTCATTATGGATCGCAGAGTTCCTCATGCGTGGGACTAAGCAGAGAAGAGGAATCTTTGGCTTAGTGGTTTGGTGTCATCATTCACTAGCTTGCTTCTATCTTTTATCACATATTAATAAGAGATTTTCCTTAAAATAATCTAGCAGTAATGTTTTATAAAGGATTAGTTCCATGTAGTTCTTTAGGAAAGGATGATAACAATCATAAAAATGCTTATGATAAAACCTGAATGATTTCGAAATGCTTCTTATCCATCAAAGTATCTTCAACATTGACATTAATAAAATAATATATTTTCATTTCTTTTCTAATTATGTGTAGGCAACAAGTATTTTACAGATATATGAAAAGATCTGGTACCTAGATAAAATTGTGAAATTAAACAAATTTCCTCAGTACCCTCTACATATCTTCTTAGGTCCCTTGAACACATCTTACAAGTAACCACATCTTTCCTTTGTCTTATTCTTAAGCCCAGCTCTCAAGAAGAGCCCACCCAATGGAGTGTCACACTTAGGCCACCTTATTCCAAAATTTTTCAAAGTCCAGAGTCATAATTTCTAGTTTATTTCCCTTATTTCTCTTTGCTTGTATTTCCCATTCTTTGTAACAGCTGAACAAAAACATCATCCGATTATAACAGTAAAACTTATGCATACTGGAGTATGAATAGTTAGTTCAGAAGCTTAGTATTCCCCAAAATACCTTAAAATATTGGGTAATTAATACAATTAAACCTCTAACTTTTGATCTCTCAGAATCTTAGATTTGAATATCTCAGACTGACCTCAAGAGTCAAAAGGCTCATCTACACTATCATGAGGAGGAGGTTTATCACCTACTATGCTTTGAAGGACAAGCAGGTGTTAGCATTAATTATTTCAAACTGCCATTGTAGTGCTCCATTTAGTGATGAACAGTCCCATTATAAAGCCCTCCTCCTCTTACGTGCCATCTTGTTTTGTCAGTTCCATCTCCTAGATGTTTCATTTACAGCTAACTTTATCTAAGTACTGTTATATATGATTATTAAAATAATCATAATAAGACACAGTTCCTTCCTTAGGGAGTGCAAGTCAGTTTTCTACTCTGAGTGTTTTCTGAGGTGAGGATTAGAAAACATTTTTTGAAAAAGTCCAAATTATAAATAGTTCAGGTTTTGATGGCCAAGAGGCAAAATGAAGGATATTGTACTTATTATATAAGGTACTTATATAATAAGAAATAAATTTCCATACTTCATTCCATATTTTATTCATGAAATTTAAAAACTTATTTATGAATACAGAAATTTGAATTTCATATAATTTTTATTTATCACAAAATATTCTTTTAATTTTTCTCTCAACCATTTAAAAATTTAAAAACTATTCTTGGTTTATAAGTCTTCCAAAACAGACTGGGAGGGATGGATGGGAATAGAGGTGGGAATAATGCATTTGTAGTTTCTCAAAATCTATATTCAGAAATAACTTAGGTGGTCCAAAGTTATTAATTCACATTCCTACCTTCAAAAGGAATAAACATCGAACATCTTTGAATTGGGTACCTATCTATGATCTGCTGATCTGCTAGCTTCATTAGATAATATACAGGTTATATTGTATATGGAATAAAGGCTCTCTTGAGTGTTTGCAAGTCATGAAAAGCTAAATTAAAAATTAAATCATCAGAAGCAAAGAAGAAGAAGAAGAAGAAGAAGAGGAGGAGGAGGAGGAGGAGGAGGAAGAAGGGAGGGTATATTAGCTAAAAAAACAAAAACAAAAACAAAAACAAAAAAAAACAGTGGTTTCAAACAAACCGTGATGCAGAGTCAGAATTTTGTCTCTGTCATCCCTCAGCTTTTTCTCTCGGCTTTCTCTCATTGCAGATTTCATTGTTAGCCACTGCAAAAAGTATTCTATATATGGTGGAGAATACAGCTACAGGGAGCTTGAGGCTCATCCATGCCAAAGTGTTCATCTCAAGAGGACAGTTTCTCTAGCCCATGGTTCAGTATATAAAATCTCAGGGTGGATAGCTGTAATAGATGCTGTTAGCACTTCGCCTATATCCTCTCAGGGCCAGGGCCATTTTTCATGCATGAGTCTCCCAGTGAGTTATCACTCCAGCCAGCACCTGCATCTCTTTGTTAGAGGACTTGCCTTCAGGCAAGCTGGAGCCAACTTAGCTATACACACAGATCAGTAAATGCCTGAAAATCTATGTTTCTGGCAGGTATCCTTTAATCAGTGACCGACAGGTATGGAAATATATCCTAGTTGGCTTATCCAAAAGTGAATCGTAGTTCAGTTTTTATAGCTTTCCTATGGGATCGAGTCAAAGTACCTGTGGAAAAAGAAGTTAACGGCAAGACTGAAAACTAGTCTTAGAAAGGCTGGCTCAAGGTTTGCCCCTGGCAGGCTTTTGGGAATGTGGATTTTGGAAGGTTTTCCATCATTTGCTGACAAAAAGCCACTGTACCCAATCTGTTTGTACAAATGATGTGGTTTATGCTGAACACCTGCTGGAAACTTTCAGGGAGTTAGGAATTTGAGGATATGATAAAGTACACCTATGTAACAAGACCCCAGTAAGAGCCCTAAGCACTGAACCTCTAGTGAGCTTTTCTAGTTTGGCAAGATTGCATAAACTATCACAAGTCCTTTACTGTAGGAATTAAAAATTTCTTATGTGACTCTTCTGGGAGCTGACCCTCAAAAGATTAATCCTCATTTTCTTTGAACTTCACCCTAGGTGTCTGTTCTCTTTGCTGATATTGCTTTGTATCTTTTCTCTTTAAGAAAAAAAAATTAAAAAATTAAAAAAGCACAGTCCTTAAATACAACTGTGTTCTGAGTCCTCCTTGTGAACACTGAAACGCTGAACCATGGAACCATGACACAGCACCCTTCACAGGGCTCTTCTGGATCCTTTGCATGACTTTCTCTCCTTCTTTGTACCACTTCCCTCCTCCCTTCTTTCCTCTAAATTTTTCTTGGAAATATTTCCTAATAAATCACTTTTCCCTGTTCCCTTCAAGGTCCACTTGTGGGGAGCCCAGTCTAAGATAGATTCTTTTCATTGTAATCCATAAGTACTGTGATCAGGAAGATGAAGTGCAATGACAGTTCAGACCTTGGACATGTGCTCATACCTATAGTCAGGAAGAAAAGGACCTTCCACCATGACTTAGGGAATGGAAGGCAAGTGCCAGACACTCACAAATCATAGCTAAATTACAGATAATATGGATCTTTTTCTAAGATATAAATGCTAATATTTTTGAGGGAATAGGCTCACCTGAAAATGCTTTTCTTCTCTCTTAATGACCATCTTTTATAAAGTGAGATTTCATTATTTTACATGATTGCAGTTTATAAATCAGAAAAAAAAAATCAAAGCCTGTTTTGGTCAGCTATTTTGCTTCAGTGACTAAAAGATATGACCAGAACAATTTTAAAGGAGGAAAAGTTTATTTGAGGACTCATGGCTTGAGAGGTCTGAGGCTGGCTCCATTCCTCAGTGCTCAAGGTGAGGATGAACATTATGGCAGAAGAGGGTGGTGGAAGGAAGAAGCTGACATCACGGGTGATCAGGAAGCAGAGAAAGACTCCACTCACCAAATAGAAATATACATACCTCAAAGTCATGCCCTAATTCCCACCTTTCCAGCCACACCCTACCTGCCTCTAGCAATCACTCAGTTAATCCCATCAGGGAATCAATTCACTGATTAGGTTAAAATTCTCAAAATCCAATCATTTCTCCTCTGAACCTTCTTACATTGTCTCACATGTGAGCTTTTGGGGACATCTCACATCCAAACCATAACAAAGTCTTATTGAAACAAAGAGGCTAAACCCTTTGCAAGTCTTGCTAATGTCTAAGTGACCTGCTTCCAGCTTTTGAGCATCTAATTTGAGCTTATGTCTGGAAAAAATGAAAAATTAGTTTGTATTGCGAAATTTCAATGGAAACTCTAAAGATGTTTGAAATTAATTGTCCATCTGCCTTTCTTTCTACTTTTTCTTTCCTCTAAGCAATTTCTCAGAATAAGTTTCTCTTATGCACTTGGGAATCCATTGCTTTTTCTTCATTTTTTTTTCTTAACTGAAATTTCTTTTATCCTTTTGTGAAAAAGTCTAACCTTAAAAACATTTCAAAATATACAAAGATGTTCAAAATAAAGATAAATCATCCATAATTGAACTTACCAGAGTTATGGCTTTTTAATGAATATATTTCTATTTGCTTACTACTAACAACATCTCATCCTTCACTTTTTATGCTTTAAAAATATAAGTATCTTCTTCAGTCATAAAAATTATCCAGAAATCTACTTCATTGTTATAGGATCATGTAGTATTCCATGTCACAACTATCATTATTCATCATTCATTTATTTCTCTATTAATAAGGGCATTTAGTTCTTTCTAATTTTTCACTACCCAAATAATTACATAGTAAAGTAAGGTAATATTTCTTTATGAATTCATGAGCGTTTACTCTAGGATAAGTTCCTACAAGTTGATTGGCTGGGTCAAAGTATAGGTACACTTAAAATTGAAAATAATTTTGGAATTGGCTCAAAAGAGGTTGGACATATTTTAATTCTCTCAGTGGTATACAAGAGTATCAGTATTCATGTACCCTCACCAACATAAAGTATTTTACATCACTAAAAATTTTACCAACCTAATAAAAACATAGTTTTATTTTACATGTTTTGGTAATTAGTGTCTTAGAGCATCTTGTCAACTATTTTTAGTAACATATTTACTTAAGTAAACTATCTTTTAATGTAGTTTTCCTATTTTAAAATTAAACTTTTTTTCTAATGGATAACTTAATAAATTTTGGATATTAACTCTATCAGTCATATTTTTACTTACTTTTATTTCTCCTTTAGTTTGTTTAATGCAAATTTGTTTTTTATTCCAAACTTTAAATTGTTTCTACCTATTTGTTCATTTTACAGCTCGTGATTTCTCTCTCTTGTCATGTTAAGCAGTTCTCACTTCCATGTTGAAATACGTTTTCTTTTTATAATAAAATTACTACAATGCATTCATCTTTCTCTTTATATCATTTCATTTCTTCTTTGAAGCTTCACCTTTAAAACATGTGTCCCTTATCATCAAATTCCACTTAATCATCACTTAGTCTAGCTAAGTACATTCCTTTCCTTTCATCTTTTCTCAAAGCCAGTCTTCCATTCTCACAAATTCCTTATCTGAATTTCTCTCAATTTACCTAATTGGTTCCTCTCTATCCACCTAAGGCTTAAAGGAGTGAGCATGCTTTTTCAAGTGCAGATTCATTAGTTACATGCAGAAAATGAGTTCTGCCCTTTTCACATAATGCTTTCCTTTCTAAACTAAATGGGGATCGTGTTTCCCACCCTTTCACACAGCAATTCCAATTTGTACTCACATCTTTTACACTTCTCTTTAAATGAATCAGGTATGCCAAAACTTGAAGCAAGGACCTGTTTCCACTTTCCTTTTCATCTCAGTGGGTTCCCTCTCTCTTCATTTCCTTACTTGTATTAATGACATCTAACAATAAGTTTATTAATTTCCTAAGGCCACTATAACAAAGTATCACAAATCAGATAGCTTAAACAATAAAAATGTATTGTCTCACAGTTCCAGAGATTAGAGACCCCAAATCAAGGTTTCGGTAGGGTCAATTCTTCGGAGGGTCATGAGGCAGAATCTATCCCATGCTTGTCTCCTACCTTCTGGGTGAGTTGGTGATGAGCTTTGGGCATTCCTAAGCCTGAGGGGGCATCGCTCTAAGCTCTACCATGTCTTCACATATTCTCCTCCCGTACCATCTATGTCAAAATTTTCTTTTTATTTAAGGACAACAATCATATCAGATTAAGGGTCAACACTTCTCCAGAATTACTTAACTAAGTACACCTTAGTGTCTCTATTAAAAAAAAAAAAAAAAAAAAAAAAAAGAGGGGGGTCACATTCTGAGGTACTGGAGGTCAGAATCTGGGGTGAGATAGCAACACAATTCAATCTGTAACACTCAGGCATAAAGTTGTAAAACTATCTTTGTGGCCCATCCCTCCAACCTTCCAAACTCCAGCAGTATCAAATCGTGTCAAGTCCTATAAAACATCCTATTATCATGCTCACCTTTTTTTTTTTTTTTAATTTATTTTTATTATAAACAAATGGGATACATGTTGTTTCTGTTTGGAGTAACAGCATACCATTTGCGTAATCATACATTTACATAGGGTAATGATGTTCGATTCATTCTGTTACTTTTTCCTTCCCCCTCTACCCCTCCCCCCCCCATGCTCACCTTTTAAGTAATAGTTATCTTTATCCATCTCTGAGCTACTACAAAGTCTTCTATTTTCACTATTCAGTTCATCCTAAATGAAAGCACCCAGAAACCATCCAGACGTGGGAACTCACGTAAGAGATTTTAAGTGGACAGGCAGAGTGTCTTCCTGCAGGGTGAGAGAGAGAAAATGAGAGAAAGAGAAAGAGAGAGAGAGCGTGCGCAAGAGAGAGAGAGTGAAAACCAGGAGGAGAGAGCTTGAAAGCGAGGAGGAGAGAAAGAGAAAATGGTGGGGGAGCTATTCTTAAGTAGTGGAATTTCATGGGCTAATAACAACAGACCAATGGCTGGCAAGGAAGTTCGTGGGCTAACAATTTGGGTTGTAAAGTGGTGTGGGGGAGGGAGAATAATGGCAGCAGCAAAATAGCAGATCTGATGTCAACAGGAAACCCTGAAAATTTATCAATCCTAAATTACAGCTAGTAAACTTTTCAATAACTCTTCATTACCTATAAATAAAATGCAAGTAACTTTAGTCAATCTCCCCTATACAACAAAGCCTGAGATAAGGACTAGAATTCCTGTATGCTAGTTTTGGAAGAGAGCTGAAAAGAACATATGAGAAGAATTGTATGGGAAGAATGAAACCAGAATGGTGGAAATGTCAATTTAAAGAAATGATACTAAGCAGGTTACTGCTGTGGGCAGCTGGGTATCAATCCAGTCCTCTTGAGAACTCCAAGGACCATGGAGTGCAGTCTTCAGAAATGTCTACCTGATGGGCTTAAATTGATGATATTTATCCTTAAGCTCTCAATCCCTTGTTACCTGTTGGTCAAAGGTTGCCCGAGATAGTTGTGTCAGATAAGTTAAGCAGGTTCTGTAGAAAATCATGTTACATCGGAGCCCCAGGTCAGCAGGTCAGATATCTGTGGAAGAACTGACTTGAAGTGCTGTCAGGATGCACCTTTGTGCGTCTGGTTACCATGGCAATGATGAGAATAAACAAGTGGGTCAACATGGTGTGAGTTGGGGCATTAGGGAATTAGGGACTTTCCTGATGTTCAAAACAAGTGGGAAGACAAGTGGGAAGATGTACAGGCATTGTCTTGAAGTCAGAGTTAGTACCTCTAAAGTGTGTCCCATAATCTGCACAGAGATCCCAGAATCCACTGGAGGTGATTTCTCTTTGCTGAAGATAAAAGAGCCACTTTTAGGGCAAAACTTGAAAGTTTTCTTGTTCTTTGTCAAGACTGAACATATGGAGTTCCTGTTAATGAAACTGGTGGGGTCCTTATCAAATAGGGAGCTTAAAGTACAAAAATATGTGGGTAACAAGATGAGAAAAGATAGTATGTTCTACTCAGACATTGTTGAGTTAGAAGGAAAGTTAAGATGACAGTGTTCATCAAACAGCTAGAAATAAAAGCTTGAGAATTGAGGTGTGACCTGGAACTGAAAATTAGGATGCCATCTGCAAATATATTTTAATTTTAAAAGTCATAAATATGTTTAAAATTATAAATGAAATTAAAGAGAAGAAAAAGAAGCCAAATAAAATAATTTAAGTAACATTTATATTTAGAGTTTGGAAAGATGAAGTGTTAGAGAATGAGTCATAAGATAAAAGAAATAGGAAATCCAAAGATTATTGAGTCACAGAAGTCGAGAAACAAGAGTTTTAAGGAGGAGGAAGAGGCCAACAGTGTCAAATGCTGCAGAACTGTGGAGAATAAAGAAACTGAGTTGGATTTTGCAGTTGAGGTTCTCTATGTTGGTAAACCAAGAAGTACTACTGAAGCAAATATCCAGATGATCTAATAAAATGTATATTGAATGTATCCATGTACTCAACACTACATATTACCTGCAACTTCATTCATCTCCTCAAGAAGTATATATTATCCTTGGGCATGCAAGACTAGGACAAATGATATCATGATATCAGGTAACAATATAATAAAATTATGTCTACTTAACATTCTAGATTTGAGAGAGAGAAAGAAAGAAAGAAAGAAAGAAAGAAAGAAATTCCTTTAATAAAACTTTCACCATTTTTAAGGCAATTTTTAAAAATTTGAGATACTTGTAGATTCAAAAGCAGTTATAGAAAATAATACAAAGAGATTCTGTGGGTTCTTTTTTTTTTTTTTTTTCCCAATGTTAGGATATTTAAAAACGGTAGTAAATTATCATGACCAGGATATTGATATTGATATCATTAAAATATGAAGTGTTTCTGTTCCTTTCTATTGTTAAGCACAGTATTCCATGAGATGAATTTACTACAGTTTGATCACCACTCACCATCTGGGTTGTTTTCACTTTGGGTTATTATGAATAAAACTACAATAAGTATCATTATAAAGGATTTTATGTATATATCTCTTTATTTCTCTGGGATAAATGCCGAAGTGAGCAAGTGCTGGGTCATATGTTAGTTGCATGTAGTTTTTCAGGACTTCAAAATTGAGCGTACCTCTTTTTATTTCTACCAGCAATGAGAGAGTGATCCAAGTTTTCCAGTTTCTTGCTGCATTTGGTCTTGCCTCCATATTTTACTTTAGCCCTTCCAATAGGTATGTGTTGATGTGTCATTGTGGCTTAATGGTCAATGATGTGCATTTTTTCATGTACTATTGACTTTTTGGTAAAGTACCTTTGTATGCCTTTCCCCTATGTTCCAATTATTTTAGACTTGAGTTTTGAGAGTTCCTTGTATATGTTAGGAAGCACATATGAAATATGGGGCTTGAAAGATCTTCTAGTCTGTAGTGTGTCTTTTCATTTACATAATATGATCTTGTATGGAGAAAAAGTTTTACATTTTAATAAAATAAAATTTATCATTTTTTTCCCTTATAGTGCTTTTGTGTGAAGTTTAGGAACTCTGCCTAGTTCTACATCCTCAAAATATTTTCTCATATGCTTATTTTATGCTTTTGCATTTAACATTTAACTTTCTGATTCATTCTGAATTAATTTTTTTGTTAGATGTGAGACTTAGGTCAAGTTTTTTTTTGTTTGTTTGTTTTTGTTTTTTACCTACGGAAGTCTGATTGCTCTAAAACATTTGTTGAAAAGATTGCTTTTCTTACTTTCTAATTGTTTTGAAATGTTCATCAAAAGGTAGGAGGTTCTCTTTTTTTTATAAGTATATATCTAGGTTTCTTATTCCTTTTCATTAATCCATGTGTTTATCCCTCCACCAACACCACACTGTCTGGATTACTATAGCTATAAAACTCAAAATTAGAATGATTTGTGCTTCTTTTACTTACTTTTCATTCTTTGCTTTTCTCTGTAAATTTTACAATGATCTTGTCTTTATCTACAAAAACGTCTTACTGAGATTTACATGAAATGCATGTCATAGGAAAAAAACGATGTCTTTACTATGTTGTCTTCTAATCCATGAACCGGGTACATCTCCATTTACTTCACTTTCTTCGATTTTCTTTTTCAGTGTTGTGTAGTTTTCATCATAATGGCCCTGCTTACATTTGTTTAGGTTTTCACCTAAGTTTACATCTTTTGAGCAGATATATATGATAATGTATTTTAATTTTAGTGTCACTATATTCATCATTAGCATTCAAAAATACAATATAATGTTAGATTCTGTGACCCTGCTGAACCCACTTATTAGTTGTAGTTTGTTATTTTTGTTTTTGTAGATTTCTTGATTTTCTTCATAGAAAATTATATCATTTTTCAGATATAGTTTTACCTGTTTCTGACAGGTCTTTTTTTTTTTTTTCCATATTACACTACTTAGAACTTCTAACACTCCTTTGCATAACAATAGTGAGAATATATATCCTTACTTGGTCCTAATCTTAGGTGTAAGCATTTAGTCTTTTACCCCAAAGTATGATGATAGTTATGGAATTTTCTTTATTAATGAGAAAGGTTCTCTGTATTCTTATTTTTCTGAGAATTTTTAATATGAATGGATATTGAGTGTATTCATTTACTGATGCATATGGGTCCATTTTAATTTTGCACTATTACAAAAATTGGTTATAGAAAATGTGAAGGCAAAGTAAAGATTAAAGAGATCAGGTGGTGGGTGAGGTGAATACAATCAAGTGAGAGGAATACAATGAGCAATAATTTGATGAAAGCAAACCACTGAGAGGTGAAAAAGATAGTTTTATTTCTAAATTGTTTGTTTATTATATGTACATTTAATAAACATTAATCTGTCAGATGCCATTGTATTTAATCTGCATTGTCTTCAGAGCTTCCCCCCAAAATGTGATTTTGGATGAGTCACTGAAATCAAATAATTTAGTAGAAACACAATGGAATGGGCACTTGAAGGATAGGGGATGAGCACTTTAGGTAAGTCCTGTGTTTCTGCTGACCCACAGTATCAAGAACATAACAATAATATCCATGCTGCAGGATTGTTAAGAATATAAAATGAGACAATTTAACTAATATCTCCAAAATACTTTATCAGTTATTTGGCCATTTTCCAAAATATTGATCTATGTCCAGTCTTTAAAAGTTGCTCAGTTTTTAATTATATATTTTTTTCTAATTCAAAAACACACACTATATGTTTTTTTAAAAAATACAAAAAGCATATTTCGTATTTTATATTCACAGGGTTGCACTATTTTATTTCAAGTTTATCATTTTCAATATGGGAGAGTAGATTTGATTTCCTATCTCTTGTATAATGTTGCATGATGAACTGATCAGTATCTTCAGAAATCTTGTCTGAATTGGTCTTGTGTGTGAGGTAAAATTTTTTTCAAAAATTACTTTCCCAAGAAAACTCTCAACAAAAGATTTTTTAAAAGACTGAGAAAAAGGAAGCTCTCTCAAATAAAATAAATTCCACCAATTTCCAACTATGAAGGATAGCATTGGGGTGGGTGTAGCTTTCTTCTTTATAAAGGAAATATTTAACTTCTTCCTTCTGGTTAAGACCTTCCTTTTGTAGTCTCTATATTGATGCTGAAACTTCTCTTTCTTTGATTTTCTGCTTTGTGGAAAGAAAGAACTGTTGATCTGAAGGAGGGAACAGAAATCCATATATAATTAAATTAACAGTAGTCTATAATAAAAAATGACTGGAGTCAATATATTAATACCTTAAAACAGAAAAGTTACAAGTGCTCTAGATATCAAAATAATCTAAATTTTTGTATCTATGTACATTCCAGGTGTACATTTCCACCTGTACTTTCCTCAATATATAGAACAATGCTTGGCAAATGATGAACTTTTTATGAATATTTATGAAATGAATGAAGCAATTGGTATGTGGAAAAATAATTAAGATAAGCAAAATGATTTTTTCATAAAAGTAGGAATTATATTTTAACTCTATTAAGCAAGGATCAATAATAAATAAACTATGGGGGTTACTTGACATACATTACCTGAGTCATTAAAAATAAAATTAAAAAAAAAATGAAATTATGAAGGGCAAAACTTTTTGTGACCACTCTTGTCTTAAATTTTTAATTAAATCTATGGCTTTCTGATATACATTATATATTCATTCATGTTTATTATCTGTATCTTCCACTAATTTAAAAGATCTACAAAGGAAAGAATTTTGTTTTGCCCACTGCTACATTCCTAGCACTAAGAAAAGTACTAATACACAATAAAAAACACAATAAATATCTCTCAAATGAAAGAGTAATGGGGTGGACATTTATATAATGCCTTGACATATTTTAGAAACATATTTTTAAAAATAAACACCGTTCTTTAAAAGTAAGTAAAAGTGTAAACTTTGGTGGAAGGGATATTTTTCATTTTAATCTATATGCTTATGGATTGCTTCAAGTTTTGAAAATAAGAATGTAATTGCATGTTGATTTACCAATTTAGAATACTATGTTTCTAAGAAATTTCCCATTTTCTACCTTGTGTAAATTTTACTAATCCAAATCATCCAAAATAAGCCTTAAAAACCATAGAGAACCATGGTTATTTTACATTTTTTAGGGTTTATTCTAGGAAGCAGTTCTCAAGAAATTGTGAAAATTTGCTCATCTGTACCTAAATTTGCATTGTTTATTCTCTTACTCAAACATTTAACAAATACTTGCTAATACAATATACCATGCTGGACTCTTGGAGGGATTAAAATAGAGATTAGAGATCCAGCATTTAAATGACTTGGAAGTGGTTACTTCCATCCTTACAACAGGAAAAAATGTTAAAAACTAAAAATGAATGTTTTTTCTTAAACAGGCCCATCAAAATACTGAAGTCATAGGAGAAACTCTCATCCTGAAGTTTGGAGGTAAAGATGAAGAATCACAGCCAAGATTATTTTACCTGGAGTGGTAGCCACTAAAGCCATAACTGGTTGGAATGCTAAATAGATGATTTTAATGAATTGCTGGGAGTGTGGACTTTTATGAAGGTAAGAGACATTGAAAAGCTACAGTTTTAGAGAGAGCCCCACAGGGTTACAGTATGGTAACAATGGATTCTTACAGCTATAAAATTTAGATTCTATTTAAGAAGGAGAGTTTAGGTAAACCTAAGACAACAGAGAGAAAGACATAATCACACTGGAAGCATGTGAAACCCTTGACACCTGTAACTATAGCAGATAATAAGCATAGCCTAATCACTAGCCAAATTAACTCCAAAGGTCTATTCACCTCAGTTCCTAATATATTACTCAATATGTCTGCTTTCAACAACAAAAACTGCACAGCATATTAAAAGGCAAGTAAAAAATACAGACTGAAGAGAAAAGCAAGCATCACAACCAGACTCGGACACCATGCAGATTTTGGAAATACCAGACAGATGGGGAATTTAACACATGTATGATTAATGTAATTAAAGACTCAAATGGAAAAAGTAGAAAACATATAAGAACAGATTGGTGTGGCAGCAGAGATGGAAACACTAAGAGAGGATTAAAAACAAAATAGTGTAACAGAAATGAAAATGAGATCAGTAGAAATCTAGAACAGTTGAGGAAATTGTTATGGTTTAGATGTGGTATCCCCCAAAAGCTCATGTGTGAGACAATGAAAGAAAGTTCAGAGGAGAAATGATTGGGTTGTGAGAATCTTAACCCAATCAGTGAATTAATCCCCTAAGAGGGATTAACTGAGTGATAACTGAAGTATTAGGGTATGGCTGGAGGAGGTGGGCATAGGGGCCATGACTTTGGGTTATATATTTGTATCTGGAGAGTGGAGTCTCTCTCTCAGCTTCTTGATGATTGTGTGAACTCTTTCCCTCTACCCCACTCTTCTGCCATGATGTTTTGCCTCACCTCAAGCCCAGAGGAATGGAGTTGGCCTTCTATGTACTAAGACCTCTGAAACTGTGAGCCCTCAAATAAACTTTTCCTTCTCTATACTTGTGCTGGTCAGGTCTTTTAGTTGCAGCAGTGAAAAAACTGATTAAAACAGAAAGAATCAAAGAACTTAAAGATATGTTGATAAAAACTGTAATACAAAGCTGCTCTCCCCGCCCTTTCTGGTGCAGCCATTTTCCCCGCCTCCCAACTACTGTCAGTCTGTGAACATCCTAACTCGCTATTGGTTCATCAGTCAGCTTATAAGTATCCTTCTCCGTTATTGGTCCCCGTTAGCCTGGCAGGATTCTTAAAGATAGCTTCACTGCCATCTTCTCTCTTGCTTTCCTCTCTCCCTGACTCTCTTTCTCCTCCTCACTTTCCACTCTCTCTAGTGCGTGCCCTTTCTCTTTCCCTTTCTTTTCCTCTCATTTTCTCTTTTACCCTGCAGGGAGACACTCTGTTTGATTAATAAGCTCCCTTATGTGATTTCCTGTGTCTGGCATGGTTTTTGTGGGATTTCTTACATTGATGCCATGACTCGGATGGGTCCTTCCACTGCCTCTTAGGCAAGTGGAACCCCATCTGACGCCCCAGTGCCCCCAAACACAGCCCCACCTTCCATTTGCCCAGACGCTCAGCTTTTTCGCATGCAACCCTGGACTTCAGATTGGTGAGATCCCTTAGACAGGTCCCCACTCTAGACCACTTAACACACCTCTGTTGACCTGAGAAGCGACCATTGAGTGTCCAGGGCTCTCAAGGTGGCTGAGGTGTGGGGGTACCCCCAGCCACAACTTTTATAGTTACAGCTGGCCCCTATAGTTAGTCTTATCTGCTGGGTGGATTCCTGATTTTATGGTGGAGATTCTCTCTCAGGGTTGAGGCTCATCTCGCGCTCGCACTCATACTCGGAAACCCTGACATCAGGTCCTCAACTCTTCTCAGCTTTTGCCTGGCCCCACATTGATGCTTGTGTGATAACACCATCTGTGCTGCCTTCTCATCTCCAGTTGACTACTCTGGCCTCAGGACGCCCTGGTCATCCTGGTCATAGACTCGGCTGTATCAATCTCCTCCATGGGATCTGGGTCCTCCATTCCCGCAGATTCAACCCTTCGCCTGACTCCCAGCTTATATTTGGCCATAGTACCCTTTAGATAATCAAAATGGCCTCATATGCCCTGGCCACAGACTTGGCTATATCAGTCTCCACCATGGGACCTGGGTGCTCCAATCCAGCAGATTCAACCCTGGGAACCCTTCACCTGACCCCTGGCTTAAAGCCATCAAAATTCATTTGTGTAATGGCACACAGCTTCCGTGAGTGAGCAGGCAGATGGAAAGGGATATCTTATCTTCAAGTCTCTTCCTTCTTGCTTCTTGGCTCTTCCTGCAAACTCGAAGGCCTCCTTCTTCTCCCCCTCTTAATCCCTCCTCCTCCTCCAACTTTGACTCAGCTGTTTCTGCTTCCATTCCCTGGCCCAGTCCACCTAGTCCTCCTGCCACAAGGTCCCACATATGCCGGTGTGGAGGGAGTAACCAGCGGAACCATCAGTGGTATGTCCCAGTAAGGAGTATGATGTAGCAGCCCCATTCCCCACAAGTAGTGGGAGATAATGTTTCACAATTTTCTGCATCCAAACCTAATTGATTACTAACCAGGAAAAAGGGTAAAAATGTCCTAGGCATCAAGTTTCTGCTAGAACCTGTTAGCTGCTTTCAGATCTCAGTCAAGGCTTACATTGAAATGTAAATGGAGGAAGGCTCAGTAGGAGACCAGTCTCAAACCCAAGGAAAAAAAAAAGTGTCCATTTTAATTTTCTCCTGGGCTGCAACACAACACTTTATCTCTCCCTTTTCCCCTTATCTTTGCCCTTCTATTTCCCATTTTCTCATGCTATATTTAATGGCCATTATCATTTTTCTTCTAGGACTCTTGTTTTTCTTAAATGCTATATTTTTGAGCTCACAATTTTGATCCTACATACCTAGGTTAATGATTTTTGATCAGTTCTTTTTATCCAACTCTAGGGTTATTTTTGAACATCTGTTACATTGCAATGGAGATAAACATTACAATGCCTTTGCTTTTGTGTTAAATATAAGCACGCATAAATTTAAAATTTAAAAAATGGATACTTTTAATTCCCATGATTTAAAATGGTTCAATTTTAAATGGTTCACCTATAGGACAGATAATGTAGACCCCAATTAGATAAAAGGGGGTAAATAACTGTAAAGTTATAGACTTTGAAGTTAAAGCCCAGTACTCTTACTTTACAACTGGTGAGACTGACTTGCTTGATGGTTAAGATCAAACTTAGAGATTGAGATTAAATAGAGAGGTCAAGAAAAGTCCATATTTGGGTCTTGCCCTCAAAGTCAGCCTGAACTCAGGGAACAATAGGACTTTCTAAGGAGCTTTGCAACTCTAGGTGGGTCACACAACCTCCTGATCAAGGAGAATGATGAGGCCACTAGAGGATGAAAAGCCACTCAGTGCACCTGCTGCAGAGGAGGGTCATGGAAAAAGGGCGACACCCCTAATGCTTCCAAGGGAAGCCACATCATCGAGGAAACCCTGCCTAACCAATGGCACTAATGGAGCTAAGAAGCTGCTCTTAAGTTCTCTATGAGTGACCCCTGTGGGAACTCAGCTGATTCTCTAACAGACAGGAACAGGTCACTTTGACCAGCTTGATCTTAAACACCTAGCAAAACAGTTAAAACCAAAATATAGCCATTCTTGAGCATTTAAAAGAAATAATAGTTAAATGTAACTTAAGATGTACACTTGTGTTAGCCCATTAGAATAAAGACTAAAACTTCCAGAGTCAGAAGTTTTAGTCAGTTAAAGGCCTACAGACACAGGTAGGCTTAATCTATGTTTGCTAGTATCTCTACTAAATGTTGTGTTTACATTCCTGATAACCTAAACAATGTTAAAGTTCCCAAATAAAGGCCTTGTCCTCTCCAGCCTTTGCTAGGCCTTGTTATGGGAACAACTCCATTCTTCCACCCCCTGGTGAGGAATTATTGACTTCTTTCATCTTTATGATATTCATTGGCATGTTCCAGATTCTGCAACATTTATATTGTATTAATCTCATTTCAGTACTCATGTCTTTTTGTTCTTCTCTCATAGAAGCACCCATCGCCAGATGCCTTTACAACCTGCTCTTCCCCAACCAGACTTCTACCATGGACTCCTCGATTAACCCGATCTCTAAAAAGGAAACTCCAAACTGCTTGCCCCATGCTGCCCCCTTCCAGCTCGAAGAAGCCAGAATGGTCATCAACCCCCTTTCCCTATAGCAGTAAAGAGTTCCTAAAACTAGAGGGGTGAATGAAGCCAGAATTGGGGACAGGAAGTTAGTGTAGAAATAGGGGATCAGTTAAATCGAGGAAATGAAGTCCATGAAAGCCATCTGCCTCTGGAAGTCTGGAAGGTGAACACTGCCCCTGGGAGAATGGACTTTTTACATCTCACCTGCAAAACCAGCCCTAGTCACTTAGGAGGAAGGAGAGATAAGGCGGGAAAGAACTGGAGAACAAAAGATTTTCTTATAAAAAACAGAAACGGGGAAATGTAATACAAAGCTGCTCTCCCCGTCCTTTCCAGCGCAGCCACTTCCCCCGCCTCCCAGTTACTGTCAGTCTGTGAACATCCTAGCTCGCTATTGGTTCATCAGTCAGCTTACAAGTATCCTTCTCCATTATTGGTCCCCTGTTAGCCTGGCGGGATTCTTAAAGATAGCTTCACTGCCATCTTCTCTCTTACTTTTCTCTCCCCCTGACTCACTTTCTTTCTCCTCCTCGCTTTCCACTCTCTCTAGTGCGTGCCCTTTCTCTTTCCCTTTCTTTTCCTCTCATTTTCTCTCTTACCCTGCAGGGAGACACTCTGTTTGCTTAATAAGCTCCCTTATGTGATTTCCCGTGTCCGGTGTGGTTTTCGTGGGATTCCTTACAAAACTTTCCAAATTAAAGCACAAAGTAAAAATGTGATTTTGAAAAATCCAAGAACAACTGGGTAATTTTAAAAGGTATAAAAATACATAATTGGAATACTAAAGGAGAAGAAAAAGAATAAAATAGAATGAATATTTGAATTCATAATGGCTTAAAACTTTAAAAAGTTAATGACAGACAACAAACCAACCATCAAGAAAATTCAGACTACACAGAATATGTATAAAAAACTACACCCAGACATATATTCAGACTGCAGAAAATGAAAGAAAAATAACATTTTGAGCAAGTTAAAGATATAGAGAGAACACCTTACTTATAGATAAAAACATAAAAAATATTACTTCTCATCAGAAACCATGCAATCTAGATAAAAAAGGAATGAATTTAAAGTATTACATCAATTTTCAACTTAGACTTCTCTGTCTACTGAATGTGTCCTGTAAAATGAAGGAAAAATAAAGACTTTCTCAGACAAACAAAAACTTAGGGAATTCATTGCCAGCAGACCTGCCCCACATGAACTACTAAAAGTTCTTTAAAAAGAAGAAAAATGGTGTAAGTCAGAAACCTTGATCAACACAAAGGAAAAAAGAGCATCAAAGATTAAATAAATAGAATAAAATCTATTGCATTTATTCTTAATTGCTCTGATAACTGTTAATAGTTATAATAATAACAAAGTTTTATATGACTATAGCATATTAAATTAATAAATGAATTTCATAAGGAATGAGAGGGAAAAATTGAGAAGACACTGTTAAAATTTACCTGAATAATCTGTGAGGACGTGTAGTGTTGTTTTAAGGTATATATAGAGTAGTTGTAAATATATGTTGTAAACTCAAAGGCAACTTAGAAAAAATTTTATATGAAGTTAAATACATTAAAATAGAATCATATAAAGTGATTATTCCAAATAAAAAGGCACAAAACAGGAAGAAATAAAAGAACAAAGAATAGAAAAAAAATGTATAAACATGTCAGATATTAATCTAAATGTATCAACAAACACTTTAAACGTGAATGACCCAGGATGTTTCAAGATGGTAGAATAGAGCAGGTCACTTTCCTGTATACTCTGTGGCATGAAACCAGAAAGCAGATAGGCAATTTCTCAGCAGGATGGTGAATGGAAAAAAAAAGGTGGGGGAGACTTTACTGGAATTTAATACTGGAAACTCAAAGCAGATCAAAGACTTGGGAGGTTGGGTGCAATAAAGTAAGAAAGAAATCTCCAGCATCATAGCTACTGCCATGATTGGAGGCACCAGCCAGAGCATTCCCTCAATGAGCACTGTAGAGGCATAAAGGAATTAAAGGAATTCACACTTTTAGGAGGACTAAGGGGTGTCTAGGTACAGAGAGTTTAGAGATCAAAGATAGTGCCCGACTAAACTTAAAGGCACACTGCACAATAGCCTTGTAAGAAACCACATTGCTCTTGGCAGCCTGCAAAGGACAGAGGAAGGAACTATTTTGCAGACACAACACAAGGACTAACAGCTGAGGAAGCCAAGTCCTGGCAAACTCACACTGCATGACATTGAGTGTTCCTAAGTGACCAGGAGAAAATTAAACACGGGAAGAGGTTTACACAGGGGGCAACTGGTCATGGAAACTCACCTGGCTCTCCCGTTCCCCCTTTAATTCAGTTGCTTGCAGGACCTGCTGAGAGAGATAGACCTGGCCAGGAATTCAGAACATTGGGGGTGGAAGAGACTGGAGACTGAACTGCAGACCATGAAACTTGGGCTGCAGGTGACATAGTGGACTAAGAATTGGCTCTTCCACCACACCAGTGGAACCCAGAGGAGATCCTTGGGTGCAGACTTCTAGTGTGGACCAGGAATTACTAGACCCCGAAGGTGAGCTGATTTAAGATCCCCAGACAAATTGGCACCCGGCAAAGAGCTTAGAGCATACCTAAACCTAAACCGCCCTCCAGGAGTTCTACAGGATTACCTCTCCGACCCTAGCAACCCCACCCTGAGGGTAGAGCAAGCATCATCTCCAGAAAACCTCACCAAACTGCTGGGAACAGAAACAGAGAATCTTTTGAACTCCAACAGAAAACATTCTTTAACTTTTCATTGAGATCCTTTACCCCCCATTTTTCTTTTCTCTACTTAATTGTGACCTTAATTGTTCATAGATATTTATACATATTCATATTTTTCTCCCTTTCTCATTGCTAGTATTTTTGAAACCAGTTATTTTTCATGGATCTGTTTTTGAGGACCAGTAAGTTTGATCATTATATTTCAGTTTTGTTTTGTATTCTTTCACTTTTTATTTTTTACTTTATATATTTTTTCTCTCACTTATCTGTTACCCTTGAATCTCTTTTTTTCTTGTCTTCTGCTAACAACCAATCTCTGTTGTTCTCTCTTTCACTGTTCCATTAACTTTTTACTTCTATTTGCTCTCCTCCTTTCTCATAATCACCACATTCTACATCACTTCTATTCTCTCCCTGTCCACCACTTAAAATTGTAAACCATATTGCAAACTTATTGTTTTTATTGTAGGCAAAAATTGATCATATCATTTCTATCTATTGTGACAACATTGTAGACATAATAGAAGGAACTGTTTGGTTTAATGCTGTATATTGTTTGCATTGGTTGTTCTTATTATTTGTTTCTCCCTAAATGGTGAGGTATGGGAAAACTTCAGAGACACTAGAATTCTACAGGGTAGAAACTCCTCTTCCTCACATACATACTGTTAGATGGGTAGACACATAAATAACATGAAAAAACAAGAGAACACATCACCCCAAACAAACCAAGATACTTCAATAACAGAACACATTACTACCCCAATGGAAGAAATGTCAGATAAGATGTTTGGAATGTACATAGTTAAACAAATCTGCAAGGTAAAGGACAATGTAGGAATGCTATTAGAGAGAAAATACAGGTAGTGAAAAATCACTTCAATAAAGAGAAATTCTGAAAAAAATCCAGAAGAAATCTGCAAAATGAAGGATTCAATAAGCCAAATTAAAAGTTCAATGGAAAGTATCACCAACAGACTATAAAACTTAGAATAGAGAGTTTCAGGCAATGAAGACAAATATATTATCTTTTTGTTCATGTATTGATTACACTAAATATTTTATTACACTGTTTTATCATATTTATCTATCCCCAAGGAACAAATTTTGAGAAATAACTTTTATATTTCTATAATTTTAACTTTTTTGAATTTGAATCTCATTTTATAATTATTGTATATTTTAAACATAGTGTTTGTTTTTCTTTTAATGATTGTTTCTAACACAGGGAGGACTCTTTTTCTTTTTTTAATTAATTTTTATTGTAAACAAATGGGATACATCTCGTTTCTCTGTTTGTACATGAAGTAGAGGCATATCATTTTTGTAATCATACATTTACCTAGGGTAATATTTTTTGATTCATTCTATTTTCCCTCCCACCCCTTCCACCCCCTTATCCCTCTATACAGTCCCTCCTTCCTCCATTCTCGCCCCCCTCCCACCCCCCATTATGTGTCATCATCCACTTGTCAGAGAAATCATTCGTCCTTTGGTTTTCTGAGATTGGTTTATCTCACTTAGCATGATATTCTCCAATTTCATCCATTTGCCTGCAAGTGCCATAATTTTATTATTCTTTATGACTGAGTAATATTCCATTGTATATATATACAACAGTTTCTTTATCCATTCATCAATTGAAAGACATCTAGGTTGGGTCCACAATCTAGCTATTGTGAATTGAGTAACTATGAACATTGATGTGGCTATATCTCTGTAGTATGCTGATTTTAAGTCCTTTGGATATAGATCAAGGAGTGGGATAGCGGGGTCAAATGATTGTTCCATTCCAAGTTTTCTAAGGAATCTCCACACTGCTTTCCAGAGTGGCTGCACTAATTTGCAGTCCCACCAGCAATGTATGAGTGTACCTTTTATTAAATGCACTCCATGCAATGAATTTTCCTCTTAGTACCACTTTCATAGTGTCCCAGAGATTTTGATATGTTGTATCGTCGTTCTCATTGAACTCTAAGAATTTTTTAATCTCCTCCCTGATGTTTTTTGTTATCCATGTTTCATTCAATAGCATATTATTTAGTCTCCAGGTGTTGGAGTAATTTCTGTTTTTTATTTTGTCATTGATTTCTACTCTCAGTCCATTATGATCTGATAGAACACAAGGCAGTATCTCTATTTTTTTAACATTTCCTAAGGGCTGCTTTTTGGCATAACATATGAAATATTTTCAAGAAAGTTCCATGTGCTGCTGAGAAGAAAGTGAATCCACTCATTGATGGATGGAATATTCTATATATGTCTATTAAGTCTAGGTTATTGATTGTGTTATTGAGTTCTATGGTTTCTTTGGTTGGATTTTGTTTGGAAGATCTATCTAGTGGTGACAGCAGTGTGTTAAAGTCACCCAGAATTATTGTGTTGTAGTCTATGTGATTCCTGAAATTGACAAGGATTTGTTTGATGTACAGGGATGCACCATTGTTTGGGGCATATTTACTATCGTTATGTCTTCCTGATTTATGGTTCCCTTAAGCAGTATGAAATGTCCTTCTTTATCCCTTCTGACTAACTTTGGCTTGAAGTCCACTTTATCTGATATAAGGATGTAAACTCCCGCTTTTTTACTGAGTCCATGTGCATGGGAGGTTTTTTCGCATCCTTTCACCTTTAGTCTGTGGATGTCTTTTTCTATGAGATGAGTCTCTTGCAGGCAGCATATTGTTGGGTCTTTCTTTTTAATCCATTCTGCCAGTCTATGTCTTTTGATTGATGAGTTTAGGCCATTATCATTCAGGTTTATTATTGAGATATGATTTGTATTCCCAGTCATTTGGCTTATTTTTGGTTTTTAAGTTGGCTTGGTTTCTCCTTTGATTGGTTTTTCTCTAAGGTAGTTCAACCTTTGCTGACCTCCATTGTTGTTTTTCATTTCCTCCTCATGGAATATTTTGTTGAGAACATTCTGTAGTGCAGGCTTTCTATTCGTAAATTCTTTTAACTTTTGTTTATCATGGAAGGATTTTATTTCATCTTCAAATGTGAAGGTTAGTTTTGCTGGGTATAGGATTCTTGGTTGGCAACCATGTTCTTTCAGAGCTTGAAATATGTTGGTCCAGGCTCTTCTAGCATTTAGAATCTGGGTTGAGAAGTCAGCTGCTCTCTGTATTGGTCTCCCCCTATATGTAATCTGATGCTTTTCTCTTGTGGCCTTCAAAATCCTATCTTTATTTTGAATGTTCGGTATTTTCATTATAATGTGCCTTGGTGTGGATCTGTTGTGAGTCAGTGCCTTTGGTGTTCTGTAAGTCTCTTGTATTTGATTTTCAAGTTTGGGAAATTTTCTGATATTATTTCATTGAATAGGTTGTTCATTCCTTTGGTTTGTATCTCTGTGCCTTCCTCAATCCCAATAATTCTTAAATTTGGTCTTTTCATGATGTCCCATAGTTCTTGGAGATTTTGTTCATGATTTCTTATCATCTTCTCTGTTTGGGCAACTTTATTTTCAAGATTAAATATTTTGTCTTCATTGTCTGAGGTTCTGTCTTCCAAGTGGTCTAGTCTGTTGGTGATACTTTCCATTGAGTTTTTTATTTGGTTTATTGTCTCCTTCATTTCAAGGATTTCTATTTGGATTTTTTTGAGAATCTTTATCTCTTTGTTGAAATGATCTTTTGCTTCCTGCAGGTGCTCTTTCAGCTTATTGGTATTATCATTCATTGCCTGCATTTGCTCTCTTATCTCATCCTTTGATTCATGAATCATCTTAATCATGTATAATCTGAAGTCCTTTTCTGACATTTCTTCTAACATACTGTCATTGGATTCTATTAATATAGAATCTAGATTTGTTTGGATCATTTTCTTTCCTTGTTTTTCATGTTGTTCATGTATCTTCCCCTCTAGCAGTGCAGATCTGGGGTATTGCAGATTTCCCCCATAGGCTTATAGTGGCCCTATAGGTTTCCAAAACCTTTTCTTTAAGGGGAGATCAATATTAGCAGTGCCCAAATCAGACACTATGCAATCCTAGACCAAATAGCTCCCATGGAGACAATAATAAAATTGTCATAATAAACAAAATGAGTTTAAATATTATCTTTGGTAAAACAAACAGGTTTGCAATAAGGTCTGCAGATTCTAATGGAGGACAAAGAGGATGCAGAGGGAAGTAGAATGTGGCTGTTAATGGGATAAGAAAAGAATATACTGAAGTTCTAGAAAATAGAAAGGGTGAGAGTGTAATCCAAAGAAATTGGATGTTAGCATGCAAAAAAGGGAGAAAGAGACTCTGAGGGAACAGGTAAGCAAAAGGAAAAGAGAGCAAGAAAAGTAAAGAAATAATAACTTAAATTTTTTAAAAAGGAGAAAAAGGAGGTTTCATATACTAATGAAACCTCCCAGTGTTCAGTAGCCTGATGCATGAGAGGTACCTGACAATGAGCTTCAAGCCTCCAGCAGGCATCACAGGATGGCATTTGCCCCACCCAAAGATCGGAGCTATGGCTTTCAGGATTATCCAAGATGGCCGCTCTGGCTTCGAAATGTGTTGGCAAATGGGGAGTTGCAGCTCAGGGGTGGACGTGGTCAGCTGGAGGTCCTGGAGACGGGATATGGTTGGTCCGGCAGGGGTCCTGGAGGTCCAGTGTGTTTGGTGTGTTTTTGGGATCCTGGAGGCCGGGTGCAATCAGTAGGTCTGGGGTCCTGGTGATAGGGCGCAGTTGATCTGGGGGTCCTGGCGACAGGGAGCAGTCAGTCGATGTGAGGGCTCCAGAGGCAGGGAGTGATCAGTTGAGCTGAGTATCCTGGAGATGGGGCTCAGTCAGTCCGGTCAGAGGTCCTACGGGCCTGGCTGTTGTCTCAAAATGGCGGCAGCCACGTGTAATCCTGCAGTAAACCTGCAGGTACTGTAACAGTGAACTTCCAGGCTACAGCAGGCAGCTGGTGCTCTACTGGTGGTCGGCGATCAGTTTGCTGACTGTTGTCAGACGATCAGGAGGTGAACCTCGTGCGCTGGGTGATGGATAGGTATAAGGCAGGAGATGGACAGGCAAGAGGCAGGCAAATGGCGGATGATAGACGCCTGACAGTGAGCAATCTGCACTCAAAAAAGGCGTCGATATGCTGGCAGACTGCAGGTCATCACAGCAGACAAATGGGGTAAACACCAGGGGATCGATAAGCAGCAAAAACTGCCTCACGGAGAAACAGATATCCTCTGCTTGAAACTGGAGTTAGGGCAAGGATTTGGAACTATCTTTTCTTCTATAAGATGCAGGGTCTCTGGTCTGATTCCAAGGCCCTTGATCCATTTTGTGCTGAGTTTTGTGCAGGGTGAGAGATAGGAGTTTAGTTTCATTCTGCTGCATATGGATTTCCAGTTTTCCCAACACCATTTGTTGAAGAGGCTATCTTTTCTCCATTGCATATTTTTGGCCCCTTTGTCTAGTATGAGAAAATTGTATTTATTTGGGTTTGTGTCCATGTCCTCTAATCTGTACCATTGATCTACTTGTCTATTTTGGTGCCAATACCATGCCATTTTTGTTACTATTGCTTTGTAGTAGAGTTGAAGTTCTGGTATTGCAATACCCCCTGCTTCACTCTTCTTGCTAATGATCACTTTAGCTATTATGGGTTTCTTATCCTCCCAGATGAATTTCATGATTGCTTGCTCTATTTCTGTGAGGTACGTCATTCGGATTTTAATTGGAATTGCACTGAATCTGTATAGCACTTTTGGTAGTATGGCCATTTTGAAAATATTAATTCTGCCTATCCAAAACATGGGAGATCTTTCAATCTTCTAAGGTTTTCTTTAATTTCTTTCTTTAGTGTTCTGTAGTTCTCATTGTAGAGGTCTTTCTCCTTTTTGTTAGATTGATTCCCAAGGTTTTTTTTTTTTTTTTTTTTTTTTTTGAAGCTATTGTGAATGGGGTAGTTTTCCTAACTTCTCTTTCTGAGGATTCATCACTTATGTATAAAAATGCATTAGATTTATGAGTATTGATCTTATATCCTGCTACTTTACTGAATTCACTTATGAGTTCTAAAAGTTTTCTAGTGGAATGTCCCGGTTCCTCTAAATATATAATCATGTCATCAGCAAATAGGGATAGTTCGAGTTCTTCTTTTCCTTTAATTTCTTTGGTCTGTCTAATTGCTCTGGCTAGAGTCTCAAGAATGATGTTGAATAGAAGTGGTGAAAGAGGGCATCCTGCCTTGTTCCAGTTTTTAGGGGGAATGCTTTCAGGTTTCACCATTTAGAATGATATTGACCATGGGCTTAGTGTAGATGGCCTTTACAATGTTAAGGAATGTTCCCACTACCCCAATTTTCTCTAGTGTTTTGAGCATGAAGGGATGCTGTATTTTATTGAATGCTTTTTCTGCATCTATTGAAATAATCATGTGATTCTTAACTTTTACTCTGTTGATATGGTGAATGACATTTATTGATTTCCGGATGTTGAACCAACCTTGCATCCCTGGGATAAAATCCACTTGATCATGGTGCACTATCTTTTTCATATATTTCTGTATGCAATTTGCTAAAATTTTGTTGAGGATTTTTGCATCAATGTTCATTAAGGATATTGGTCTGAAATTTTCTTTCCTCAATGTGTCTCTGTCTGGTTTAGGTATCAGGGTGATATTGGCTTTATAGAATGAGTATGGGAGGGTTCCCTCCTCTTCTATTTCATGAAATGCTTTGAGAAGTATTGGAATGAGCTCTTCTTTAAAGGTTTTGTAGAACTCGGCTGAGAACACATCTGGTCCCAGACTTTTCTTTGTTGGTAGGCTTTTGATGACTTCTTCTATTTCATTACTTGAAATTGATCTATTTAAATTGTGTATGTCCTCCTGGTTCAGTTTAGGTAATTTATATGTCTGTAGAAACTTGTTGATGACTTTGAGATTTTTTATTTTGTTGGAGTCTAGATTTTCAAATTAGCTTCTAATTATGTTTTGTATTTCACTAGTGTCTGTTGTGATATTTTGTCGTTCATTCCAAATTTTAGTAATTTGAGTTTTCTCTCTCCTTCTCTTTGTTAGTGTGGCTAAGGGTTTATCAATTTTGTTTATTTTTTTGAAGAACCAACTATTTATTTTTTCAATTTTTTGTATTGTTTCTTTTGTTTCAATTTCGTTGATTTCAGCTCTGATTTTAACTATTTCCTGTCTTCTACTACTTTTGGTGTTGCTGTGTTCTTTTTCTAGGGGTTTTAGCTGTAGTGTTAGGTCATTTGTTGATTTTTCTTCTTCTTTTATTTAATGCACTCCATGAAATTAATTTTTCTCTATGTAGTGCTTTCATAGTATCCCAGAGATTTTGATATGATGTATCTTAGTTTTCGTCTACCTCTATTTTTTAAATTTCCCTCCTGATGTCTTCTGTTATCCATTCATCATCAAATAGTGTATTATTTAATCTCCAGGTGTTGGAGTAGTTTCTGTTTTTTATTCTGTCATTTATTTTTAATTTCAATCCAATATGATCTGATAGAATACAAGGTAGTATCTCTATCTTCTTGTATTTGCTAACAGTAACTTTGTGGCATAATATATGGTCTATTTTAGAGAATGATCCATGTGCTGCTGAGAAAAAAGTGTATTTGCTCCTTGTTGGATGATATATTCTATATATGTTTGTTAAGTCTAAATTATTGATTGTGTTATTGAGATCTATGGTTTCTTTGTTCAATTTTTGTTTGAACAATCTGGCCAGTGGTGAGAGAGGTGCATTAAAGTCACCTAGTATTATTGTGTTGTGGTCTATTTGGTTCCTGGCATTGAGAAGGATTTGTTTGATGTACATGGATGAGTAACTGTTTGGGGCATAGGTATTTATGATTATTATGTCTTACTGATTTATGCTTCCCTTAAGCAGTATGAAATATCCTTCTTTATTCCTTTTGACTAACTTTGGCTTGAAGTCCACATGATCTGATATGAGGATGGATACTCCAGCTTTTTTGCTGAGTCCATGTGCATGGTATGTTTTTTCCCATCCTTTCACCTTTAGTCTGTGGGTATCTCTTTCTGTAAGATGAGTCTCTTGCAGGCAGTATATTGTTGGATCTTTCTTTTTAATCCAATCTGCCATTCTATGTCTTTTGATTGATGAGTTCAGGCCATTAAAAGTCAGGGTTATTATTGAGATATGATTTGTATTTTCAGTCATTTGGCTCATTTTTGTTTTTTTGACACAACTTCGTTTCTTCTTTATTTGGCTTTTCCTTTAGGGTAGTTCCTCCCTTTAGTGACTTACATCATTGTTTTTCGTCTCTTCCTCATGGAATATTTTAAAATATATAATATTAAAACTAAAATTGACCATGGAGAAAAAATGCTAAGAGACCATGAACAGAACTTCCAAGAAATATGGGATAACGTGAAAAGATCAAATTTAAGATTTATTGAAATAGATAAAGGTTCAGAAATACAAAAAAAATAAATAAATAAATGCACAATCTTGTCAATGATATATCAGAAAAGTTCCCAAACCTAAAGAATGAAATGGAGACACTGCAGATGGAGGCCGGACACCAAGCCTGGCTCCCCTGCCTGCCTCAGTGACTTGGTGTACCCTCACTGGGGCTCTCCAGCTTCTTTGGAGGCTGTTGCAGGCATTTTGAATTATTCCTGAGGGTGTGGTCACCATCATTGGAAGGGTGGCTCCCTTCCTGAGACATCTATCATAGACTGGAGGCCCTTTGATAGGTACCACTATTTACTCACTTACAACCTACACCCTTCCCATCCTTTTCATTCACCACTAGAAATACTGTAAATAATAATTAAACTCATCCTGTTTATTACAATAATGTTAAAGTCTTTATAGGGGCTATCTGGTTCAGGGATGCATTTTCTTTGTATTGGGTACAGATAATATGAATTTCCCCTTCAAAGGAGAGCTGCTGGAAAATTGCAGGGTCATAATAAGCCTGCAAGGGGGAAAATTCAGTATCTCAGATCTTCACTACTAGAGGGAAATATACAGAAACAATAAGAAAAAACAGTGGAAGAGAGTGTCCCTCACAAATCAAGATGCTGTTTTGATAAAATCCAATGACAGCATAGCAGTAGAAACGACAGAAAATGAGTTTAAAATATACATAATTAAAATGATCCGTGAAGTAAAAGATGAGATAAGAGAGAAATGCAGGCAATGCATGATCATGCCAATAAACAGTTAAAAGAGCAAATGCAGGAAGCAAAAGAACACTTCAGTACAGAGATAGAGATTCTGAAAAAAGAAAGCATCACCAACAGAATACATCTTGTGGAAGACAGAATCTCAGACTATGAAGATAAAATATTTAATCTTGAAAATAAAGTTGAACAAACTGAGAAGATGTTAAGAAGTCATGAACAGAACCACCAAGAATTATGGAATATCATGAAAAGACCAAATTTAAGCATTATTGGGATTGAGGAAGGCACAAAGATACAAACCACAGGCAAGAACAACCTGTTCAACAAAAAAAGTCAGAAAATTTCCCAAACCTGACAAAATGAAATAGAAAATCAAATACAAGAGACTTAAGAACATTAGGTGCACAAAATTACAACATATCCACCACATGGCACATTATAATGAAAATATCTCACATACGAAATAAAGAAAGGATTTTAAAGACTGCAAGAGAAAAGCATCAGAATACTTATAAGGGCAAAATGGATATCAGCAGATATCTCAGCCCAGATTCTAAAACCAAGAAGGACCTGGAACAATATATTTCAAGCTCTGAAAGAACATGGATGCCAATCCTATACCCAGCAAAAGTAACCTTCAGATTTGATGATGAATTAAAATCTTTCCATGATAAGCAGAAGTTAAAAGAATTTACAAATAGACAGTCTGCACTGCAGAACATTCTCAGCAAAATATTTTGTGAGGAGGAAGTGAAAAGCAACAATATAAAGGGAGAAACTACCCTAAAGGAAAAGACAATCAAAGTAGAAACCAAGTCAAGTTAAAAAAAAAAAAAAAAAGCCAAAATGACCCAGAATACAAGATATATCACAATAATAATCCTGAATGTTAATGGCCTAAACTCAATAATCAAAAGACATAGACTGGAAGATTGGATTAAAAAGAAAAACCCAACAATATGCTGCCTTCAAGAGACTCATCTCATGGAAAAAGACATTCAGACTAAAGGTGAAAGGATGGGGAAAAACACACTATGCATAAGGACTCACTAAAAAATTGGGGTCTCCATCCTCATATCAGATAAAGTGGACTTCAAACCTAAGTTAGTCAGAAGGGATAAAGAAAGACATTTCATACTGCTTAAGGGAAGTATAAATGAGTAAGACTTAACAAATTTAAATGTTTATGCCCCAAACAATGGAGCATCTATGTACATCAAACAAACCCTTCTCAATTTTAAGAATCAAATAGACCATAACACATTAATAGTGGGGGTCTTTAACACACCACTTTCACCACTGGGTAGATCCTCCAAACAAAAACTGAACAAAGTAACTATAGAACTAAATAATACAAACAATGATATAGGCTTAATGGACATTTACAGAGCATTTCGTCCATCATTGAGGAAATATACTTTCTTCTCAGCAGCTCACAGATACTTCTCCAACTACTAGAAGAAAAAGTAGGCCCAACTGTCCATCATGTTGGCTTAGGAAACAAATTCATCAACAAGACTCTTAAAGTGAAGTAGTAAATTCAAGAATCAATAAATGCGACATTATCAAACTATAAAGCTTCTTCAAAGTAAACAATCAAGAATGTGAAGAGATACCCGATGGAATGGGAGAAAATCTTTACCACCTGACCTCAGAAAAAGCATTAATCTCCACACTGTGTGAAAAATTTAACTCAAAAAAAAAAAAAAAAAAAAAAACCCAATCAATAAATGGGTTAAGGAACTGAACAGACACTTTGAAGAAAAAAATATTATCAGTCAACCAACATATGAAAAAATGTTCAACATCACTAGCAGTTAGAGAAATGCAAATTAAAACCACACTGAGATTTCATCTCACTCCAGTCATAATGGCAATTATCAAGAATACAAGTAACATTAAATATTGGTGTGGATGCAGGGGAAAAGGTATATTCATACATTGGTTGTAGGACTGCAAATTGGTGCAACCACTCTGGAAGGCAGTATGGAGATTCCTCAGAAAACTTGGAATGAAACCACCATTTGACCTAGTATCCCACTCCTCCATACACACCCAACGGACTTAAAATCAGCTTACTGTAGGCATGCAACCACATCAATGTTCATAGCACCTCAGGTCACAATAGTTATGGAACCAACCTAGGTCCCCTTCAAGAGCTGAATGGATAAAGCAAATATGGTACCTATAGACAATGCAATATTACTCAGCCATAATGAAAAATGAAATTACAGCATTTGCTGATAAATGCAAAAAGTGAACTGGAAGGTATTATACTAAGTGAAATAAGCCAGTCCCAAAAAATCAAAGGCCAGTGTCCTCTCTGATATGCAGATACTGACTCACAATATGGAGGTGGGGAGCAGAAGTCGAGGTCAACTGGATTGGACAGGGGGAAATGGAGGGAAGGTAGAGGAAATGGCATGGGAAAGACAGTAGAATTAAGTGGACATAACTTTCCTGTATTCATATATGAATATATGACCAGTGCAACTCCACCTCATGTACAACAAGAATGATAAGTTATACTCCATGTACATATGGTATGTCAAAATACATTCTACTGTACATGTACAAACAGAGAAACAACATGTATCCCATTTGTTTACAATAAAAAAATACATTTAAAAAAAAGAAAATACAAAGAAACAAAAAATCATAGTTAAAGATAATTAAACAAAATAAAATGCAAATAAATAAATAAATAAAATAAAATAAAATGAACAAATCAAAAAAAATTTTTCAATGTGAATGACCCAAACACATTAAGTAAAGACAGATTGTTAGAGTGATTAAAAAATTAGTACCAATTATATATGTTGTCATTAGGAAATCTACTTTAAATATAAGCATACAAATTGGTTTTTCAGCCTATAAATGGGTAGAGAAAGATGTGAGAAAGTACAAGTAGCTCTATTAATTTCAGGTTAATGTAGACTTCAGAAAAAAGGGAAACAAACAGAGCTAAAGAGAGGTATAAAAAACAGTAACTTGGTCAGTTGTCTAGGAAGACATAACAATTCTTAATATCTACGTACCTAGGTGTGCAAATACATGAGGAAAAAAACAGATTGAACTACGAGTAGAAAAAGACAAATTCACAGTCCTTGCTGGAAAGCCAATACCCCTCTCAATACTGTTGCACTGGGGATTAAGTTTCCAACATATGAATTTTGGAAGGTATATTCAAACCATATTATATGGGGAAAAAAAAGACCCAAAATCACCAGTGCAATACTGAAGAAGAACAAAGTCAGAAGACTGATACTACCCAATATCAAGACTCAGCATAAGGTATAGTGACCAAGACAGTGTGGAATTGTTGAAAGAGCAAGAACATAGCTCAATGAAACAAAATAGAGAGTTTAGAAAGAGACTCACACACACACACACACACACACACACACACACAGAGTTATCTGGTCTTTGATAAAGACAAAAAGGCAGTTCAATGGAGAAAATATAGTCTCTTGAACAAAAGTTGGTGAATAATTGGATGCTCATTTGCACATCCATTAATCTAAACACAGAGTATATGCTTTTCAGAAAAATTATTCCAAAAGGGAATATACATTTAAATGTGAAATCCATAACTATAAATTTCTCTTTCTTTTTTCTTTTTGTACCAGGGATTGAACTCAGGGGTACTTGACCACTGAGTCACATCTCCAGCCCTATTTTGTTTAGATTCAGGGTCTCACTGAGTTGCTTAGCACCTTGCTCTTGCTGAGGTTGGCTTTGAACTTGCAATCCTCCTGCCTCAGCCTCCCTAGCTGCTAGGATTACAGGTGTGCACTACTGTGCCCAGCATAATAACTATAAATTTCTAGAAGAAAATACTAGAGCAAATTTAGGAGGCCTTAAGTTTGGCCATGAAATGTTAGATATAATACAAAAGTATTATTCATTAAAAAATCAGACTTGCACTGAGCCATGCTATGACTACCAGCATCCCAGGGTCTCCATGTTGCAGTTATCTGTTGGGAGAATTCTCCATAATAATGTGAGTCAAGTTCCTTAATACATCCCCTCTTACAAATTTGTATCTATATCTATATCATTTACATTAATATCTGTCTATCCTCCTCATTCTGTCTCTGTAGAGAATTCTCACTAATATGGAGAGTATTAGCAGGAAAGAACATACTTCAGATTGAAGAAAATTCTTCTGAAAACTAGTTTGGCTAAAGTATAACACTGTGTTAAAGGGAAGAGAAATAGATTTGGACCACACGGCACAAATCACTTATTGCCTAATTTAGAAATTTGGTAATTTATTAAGAAATATTATACTACTCAACAATGCTGTGTAAGCCCAAAGTTTAAAAAGCTTTATTTTTGCACTTAAATTTGGAATATCTATAAGAATATTATTAAGCAGAGCTATTCCTTGGACTACATAAATAAAAAATATTTTGTGTAGGTTAGAGATTTGTCTATCTCCAAAGTTAAAGGGAAAAATTCTTCTTAGGTTTCAGAAATAAAGATTAAAATCTGCATACTAATATAAAGCCAACATATAGTATCTTCAGTTGTGAATATTTCCTGTTTATGTCATCTCTGAGCTATTACAAGAGTATAATGCCTTTTTAATGAAAGATCAAGAGTTGCAAGTTGTTATCTAGATTTTTCTTACTGCAACAAAAACCAAAATATGAAATAGCAAGCAACTTTGAAATGTTTATGTATCTTAAAAACAGTCACCACAGAGATGACTGTATTCTGACTCAAAATAGAACTTTTAAAGCACAGATTTGGAGTCAAGTAGAGCTGAGATATAAACTGTTTCCACCATTTATTACCTAGGTGACCTTGAGTGAGTCACTTTATCTACTCAACACAATTTTTCTCTTCTGTAAAATGGGAGTAATGGTTTAGTATGTAGTTTTTTTATAAAATTTAAACTAGAAAATATGTTTAAATGCATCTCAACTTCTGTGTAGTAAGCCCCAATAAATGTCAGGTATTGTTATTTTAAAATAATAATAAATAAGGTACATCATTAATGCTCTAAAGTGTTTATTATTTTGCATTATGCCCTTCCATATATGAATATAAATAACCTTCTTGAAAAGACATTAGGAAAGACACCTCTACATTTTATTAGCCTTGCTTGTCAAAACTCTGAACTTCTGAAGAGTCTAACATTGGATGGCTTCCTTTTCATTTGGTCACTATGGTAAATAAAGGAACTCAGCACTATTCTCTTCCATCTCATCCTGAAACTAAAATGTTGCTGCTACCTCTGCCTGGCAGGATACTGTGTGAACTGTAATTAATTAAGGAAATTTAGATGCACATTGATTCCAAAAATATAGGGTGATAATTCAAGTCCAAACTTGTTTTCAAAATGCAGCACCTCAGAAGTAATAGACCCATAAGTGGTGCAAATGAAAGAAGATATCACACCAGATGATCCCCACAGCTTATACCATTTTTATGTCTAGTGAAAGACCAGATGCCCAGAACCTATGAATAATATGGGCCAACCAAAAAGTAGAGTCTATAGAGGCTGAAGGCTTATCCCCACTTCTGCATTTTACATGCATTTGAAAATCAGATTCTAGGCATCAGTACTCAGAAGATTCTTCTCTATATAAAGTAATGACAAAGTCTAGGTGAGCATTACCAGAATGGACAGTTTTCCATTTTCAGTTTCAGAGTACTGGCCATAGTTAATCTTCAAATTCATGAAAGCGTGAGTATGCAATTATTCAGAAGTAGAAACAGAACAGGGGGAAGCTTAGACACAATGAAAGAACAGTTTTTATGATAACTAAAAGAGTAATGAGAGAAGAGGAAAAGAAATGGAGAAAAAAATGAAAACTCACAATAGAATTGTATTTAAAGAGGTAAAGAGATGCAATGAAAATAAGAGTCTGAAAGAGAAGTCTTGACAATGTCTGAGTACATGATCACATATGTGCTGTGCTTGAGACATAAAATACAAGACAGAAAAAAAGGAGCAAGAAAGAGAGGCTACATTTTTTAAATTGAAGCAATAAATTATACCTTGGATCTCCCCACAGAGCTATAAGGAGGAAACTGAAAGCATTTCCTTCTACTTATTTTATAAGTACAATAAACTTTATCAGCTTTTAGTATTGGGAACTTGTACAATATTTATAGGCTGCTTACTTTCAATGTTATTCAGGAGATAGTATCAAGAGGCTAATGAAAAAGAAAATTGGGGTAGGTTAGGGGTCTTTTTACCTCCTGTCCCACAACCAGGATTTTTCATCAAGATTTATCATTTTTCTTCCTGGCCCATTCTCCAGAGCCAACATAAGGTGCCCTGCCCAGCCTATGATATAATTGGGTTGGCCACAGGCTCCTAGATTCCTGGCTCTATGGAATGTCATTATAAGACTGCTTTCTCGCACCAGCACAGTAACATCTGTCTTCTAGACCTCCAACAAGGAGACATTAATAGAGCAAAGTTTGACCAGAGGAGAGACTTAAGGTGGCTCTGTGTCACACATGGCCAGATCAATAAGGAAAGTTTCTCTGCAAAACTACCATCTGAGAAAAACCTTCAACCACTTGCCAATGGCAGCAGCTAATGTGGTATTCTGGACCTTAAGAGCGGGAAGGGTTTAGACTTAGAAGTGGTAAAAGACAGTTCATCTAAGACTTAAACGTCCCTATAACAAACAAATTTCAAGTTGTGGATCAAAGGACCATAAATTTAAAACTTAGGTATTGCCAACCTTCACACAATTCTCTCTAATATCCCTACATTCTTGCCCAGCAGCATATATTTACAAGGCTTTTATAGATTTCCAGACCTTTCAGAGGATATGTGAATAGTGGCCACTCCCACCCCTGAATCTTCATAGAAGTCTGTAGTTTGATCAGTGTTTTTACCTTTTCATCCATTGGCATGATCTTCCTGTTGTCATTTGTGTAGCAAAACTGCTCACAACTTTATCTCAAGCTGTTTCTCCCCCTTAAAATGCCTATTGCTCTTATTTTAATAAAGATTATTGTATTAACAAATGTAAGAATTGCAGAACAGAAAACCAACTCTTGCTTTAAGATTTTATGTAACTGCCAGGAATTTATTTTAAAAAATTAAAAAACAACATTATAAAAATCTCAAATCCTTTGACAGTTTGCTTTGTAGGGAATTAAAATTAAACTAAAATAAAGAAAAGAGACTATTTTTATTAGTTTAAGTTATGATTATGAATTCAATCAAGAGACAATTTCAGAAGGAAGTCTATATAGAAGTCTTATTTGATGTTACTATAAAAAACATCCGACAAGGGTGCTATGTTCCAGAAATCTATAGCCAATGTCAACTTTAGGTAATGTGATCTGTTCGGGGACAAATATTGCACAAACAAATTGTAAAAGTCATTGTATTCCATACTCATATCTCTTTACAGTTTTCTAGGTCTCACAATCAAGCATAATTGGGTTGTGTTTTCAGTTAAACTAATTGTTACTAAGATCCTGGAAGGCAAGGGCAGTCTATGCAGTACACTTGTATTGCACCTAGAACTGTAATGAGAAATAGGATGTTTAATAAATTAGTTTGATTTTGTTTTTTGTTTTATTGCATTTTATTTTATTTTATTTAGGGGACAACTGACCATATCTCTCTACTAAGTGACCTAACAGGGAGAGTTGGAGACTATGTTGTGTCCTCTGCCCATTGCAAGTTAAGATTTCCAATCTCTAGTCCCTTCTAGAGTCCCCACACTCCAAGAAAATAGGACCTGAAATGAATTGGGGATCAGTTTTTTTTGCAGATTATTAAACATGACTAGGAATCCTATTTAAGCCTCTGCAGGATTCAGGTCCACCTTCCTTGGAGAGCTGGTTTAATTTAAATTCCCTCTAGAAGGAATGCTTCAGGAGGGCAGGGAATTCTATGTGTTGTTCAGTGCTATATGCTTCTTGTCTCATTCTCAATAAATATCTGTTCAATAAATGAATAAGCCCCATGAACTTTCTGGGAGTTTATAAGAAGATGTAATTACATCTTAGGTTTCATGGGAATCCTGAAAAGGCCCCAAGGCCAGTGGGATGGCAGAGTTAGGAAAGAATGCTGGCAGGTGCAGCACTATTTAATAGGGTCAGCTGCAGGCATTATTAAGAAAACTGTAACAATATTACAGATCCTTGGAAGTAATAAACTGTACATTTCATATATTATGAAACTTTGGGCTATATTATATGTTTAATCTCTTCTGGCTTTTGGCTAGGCCTAAGAACAAAGAGAGTAAAATTTGGCAAGTAATAAGAAATAGCAAAGAGTTTGAAAATCAGTTCAATTTTCTATTAGTTGACAAATATTAGCAAATACAGACAGTAAGATCGTTTCAGCGGAGTATCTTTTTGAGCACTTTGTCAAATGTCACTTGTAAAGATTTTTTCAACTATTACTGGAGACCACTTTAAAACAATATTATTAGTCTGGGTCAAATTCAAACAAAATAAATTCAGCCGATTGTCACTAACTTGGATTATATAGCTCTGTGACTGCATAGAGAAAACTATTGTCTGAGACTTGTTTTAAAAAATATAACCATGATCATAAAACCTTTAGCCATTTCATCTACCTAATGGGCTATTTCTATTGAAATGAAAGCTATTGACTGAATTCTTCTCAATGCTGCCTGGTGGCCGTTCTCAACCTGAGAGGGTGCTGTACTTTTCACTTTGTCTAGAAACAAATACACTATTCCAATGTGAATTTTCATCCATCTGTAAACTGCATGTGAAGAACATTAAGACATTCCCCAAACGACCTATGTGACCTGAAGTATCTCAGCCCATAGTAATCTGGCAGATTGACCCCAAACTCTATATTAAGGCAGTAACAACCACAAGTTGATATCAAACCTTACTTTAAGAAGAACTGATCTTGCAAACATTTGCTCTTTCTACCACAACCTGTGGATCCTGATGCCACTCAGCTCATGGCATCATAGAGGAAAAGGAGCCCTCAGGGATACATAGGCCTTAAGTGTGCTTCCCTGAGCTATTTACAAATGTGCAGCAAACCTGGAATTGGCAGCAGTTTAGATACCTTCTCACTGTAACTATATACACAAAGTTCTGTGTCATCATTACTGAAGATCTATAAATCTAAGTTCTATTACTTTATACAAATTAAAAGTATATATGCTAGGGTTATAACTGTAACTTTTTAAATCAACATGGAATTTTATTAAATCTGAATGCTATCTGATGATCTAATTTGGAAAACAAGATTTTTTAAAAAATTACTTATCTATCTGTGTGGTCAAATTATGAGAGTTACTGTATGAATATAAGCCTGAGGAGTTTAAGTTATAAGTACAGTCCAGTAATAGAAATTAAAAAAAAAAAAAAAAAAAAAAAAAAAAAGATGAAGGAGGAGTCCCAATGTAAATCATGTTTAATTGGAATAAGGACAACTAACTGAATAAAATTTATAAACTCAATTAGAAAGTTAAATGCTTGATTATTTGAGGACAAACAACAATTTAGAAGCAATGAGGTATTTGTCTAAATTTTTCTCTAATAATTTAAAATTCATATCCCTAAGTCCAAACCTGTGGTTTTTCTGTCTATATAGCATCTGTACTAGTCAACTTTCTATTATTATAATAAATACCCAATATAATCAGTTTATAAAGAGAAAAGGTTTATTTGTGTCCACAATTTTGGAGGTTTTAGTCCATGGTAGGTTGGCCCCATTGCTTTTAGGCAAGGCTGTACATCATGGTGACAGCACTTGGCCCGGGACACTGCTTACCTCATGGTAACCAGGATGAGAAAGGAAAAAGGAAGAAGAGGGCATGGGGTCCCAGTATCTTCTTCAAGGCCTCACCCCCAATGACCCAACCTCCTTCCACTAGGCCCCACCTACTACTTCCCAATAATGCCATGGTTGGGGACAAAGGCTTTAACACATGGGAGTTGGAGAGACATTCAAGATGCAAACTACAACATTGACATTTTAATAGCTATGGCTAGCCTCATATGGAAGTTGTCTACCCCAAAGTCAAGACTCCAGAATGACACAACCATGACCTTGAGATCAATGGGAAGTCAGGAAATGATCACATAGTATATGTTCAGATTTATTCTTTCTACCCTGTGGAACTTGATGCAATCCCTCCCATTAAAGGTTCCAAGTCACAAGTAACTCTGCCATGAACCCTGTAGGTCTTTCATCCTCAGGGAAATAAATCTGTAATATCCTACAGAGAGCTTGGGAGTCTAAGGCCATTTTGTCTAAGAGAAATTGCAAATGTAGTTCTCAAGTCACATTCTAGAAGTGTTATGCATGAGAGTCAACTGTGTATGACTCAGTCCATTTTGTTAAGCAAAATTTCCTTTTCATCCATATCTGATTAAATAAGAATCCAAACAGCTGAACCCTCTTTGTCCCAGATGAGGTGCCATATTTCTTTATATTCAGTCTGTATAGTTCCAGGAAATCACTTCACCTAATCATCCATTCTATTTTCATTCAGCCTTTCAAAAATATTGGTTAAAAACTACCAAACTAACTTTTTGAAGTGATCTGATAAATATTTGCTATATTCTCTGGAAGAATAAAAGATGTGCTTCAGAAGCTAGTGAGTGGATCATGAAGACTCAGGCAGTCATTGCCATTTTTTGATTTTTGTGAAATATCATGTTCTTAGTGCAGGGATAGACTTAGAAAAAGACATAAGTCTTAGTCAAGAAGCTAATGACCTATGTCAAAAAGACAGAGGAATTTAGTCATGAAGTATATCAACAAAAAGTAGATTTTAAGCCATGTTGGAGTGGTATCTTAAGATTATTTTCAGTTTTGGGAAGGCAGTGTAGGAAAAACTTGAATGATGAAGAATCAATGAGACTGTTCACTAAGGAAACAAGGAATTGAGCTATCCAGAAAGATCAGAAAATCTTCTGTGACTTCATGCATTCGTTTGATTCACAAAATGTATAACATCTTGCCTGATGATATAATAAGTATAGCACATCTTTCCTTCTTCAGGTTGCAAACATTATATGTTGTTTTCATAAAATTAGAGAATAGTGCTCATTCCTTTCAGAGTACATAGTATGTGCTCAATAAAATGGTGTTGAATGAATAAACAAGAAAAGCTTGGTTATTTCAAGAATAATGTGTTCTCTGAGAGAAATGGTAAGTCCTGAAAAAAATTTAAGAAAACATTTTGGTAAGGAATTGGCTTGAGCAAGGAGAATTAACCTATGGAGAGAAAACTAACAAACAGAAACCTAGCAAAGCCCAAAGTAAAGATATGTTGATCTATGCTTTAAATGTATTTTGCTTGCCATATTTCAGAAATTTCAATAGAAACTAAATTACTTTTCACTGATTATATTGATACTGGCTTTGCATTTCTTATAAAGCTGGGACTGGACATGAAAGAGTTGTTTTATTTGGGTAATTCATATGCAAATTAATTTGCATTTTGCAATGTTCTGTATTTTAAAGATTATATGAGGTTATCTGTGTACCTGTAGAAATGTTTCTGTGTTTTCATTATTCAATAAAAACAGGACTGTATATAAGTTTGTCTTGAGTAGATTATGAGCAAATAGGAGCCAAATTGGAGATGAGTGTGTAGAACAAGTAGGATAGAAGAGGGAACACAAAAAGAGGAAAACAGATGAAGATGGAAATAAAATGTTCAGTCTTCTTTGTGATTCTCTATGCTAGTTATGCATGTAGAAATTGAGATTAAGGAGTTAGGTATGCATCTAAGTTGTATGCTTAGCTTCTCTGTTTTGTACTAATAGCCAGATCCCCATGTCTTCATGGAATGTGTAACATTAGGCATACTTCATTTGTTTTCTGGGATGAATTCACAAATTAGGCTGTAGAGGTACACTCATGTGTAATTTTATTCCTATTCCCAGAATAGACTAGAAAGAATAAGTAGCCTAAGGAATCTACAGCTTGATTGGATAAGGAGATGAGGGCATAACGACAATTAGAAAGCCAGGGTCTCCTCAGTGGGAAGGAAAAATTAGACTGATTTCACTGGGATCATCACCGCTGAGCAAACATATTGGTTAGCTCATTTTGTTTATTTCCTACAGTGCCATTTTTCAGGACTCTGGAGTTGAAGGCTAAATATGTCTTCCAATCCACCTCTCCAACTAATTTGCTGAATGAGGCAGGAAGCTGATTTGTGGAAATCCATCAGTATCTTTATAGCATGTCAAGGGAATCTTGACTTCCTGAGATACCAAATTCAGGTTTCTCCTCAACAGCATTCTGACTAGAAATAACATGGTAACCATGGAAACACTCATTCAATGAATGGTCATGGGAGAAATGACAGCACAATTCCATTCAAAAAGAAAAAAAGCAGAGATAGAATCCCCTGCCAAATTTGATATGGAGAAGGAAGAAGGTTTTTTTTTTTTTTTTTCTTTTTTTCCCTCAACACAAAAGCACAGTATTGTGCTTAGACAGTAGGATATTCAGGTATTTTTTTGTTTTTTGTTTGTTTTGGTTTTCTGTTCTGACTCTCACAATAAGTAGACAATTTTTTACCTATCTCATTCATTCAATGAATATTGTTGAATGCCAGACACATTCCAGGTACTGTTCTAGGCACAGCAGTAGCCAAAAACACCAAGACTCTGTTGTCTACTAAATAGACAATATATAAGGAAGTAATAGATTTAAAGGAGAACAAAACGGGAAAGGAGATAGAGCGTGATCATAATAAATAGCCAAGGGAAGTTATTTATTAAGAGATGACCAAGAAATACCTCCATAAAAAGGTGACATTTAAGATGAGACCTGAGAGAAGTGAGGAAACAAATAATTTCTTATGCTGGACAAAGAGAACAGACTGTGAGTGTCCTGCAGAGGGAATGTGCTTGGGTGAGGAAGCAAATGTGAGGAGGCCTATGATACTGAAATAGAGTAAAGGAGGGTGAGAGAGTTGGGTGACAAGTGAGGTAATGGACTCAGATTATGTAGAAATTCTCAGTCCATAAAAGGGACTTGGATTTACTCTAAGTGATAAAGGAATCCTTCAGAGGTCTTAACCAGAGGAAGAATATGATCTGCTTGAGTTTGAGAAAGATTACACTAGCTGCTATAAGAAGATTAAATTGTACTGGGGACTAACTGAGACACAGGGAGGCCAATTAAGGGGGCTATTAGAATAATCCAGGAAAGAAAAAATAGTGACTTGGAGCAGATGGTAATAGTAGAAAATGGAAAGAAGAGGAGGATTTGCAATATATTATGGAGCCAAAACTCGTAGTACTTACCAATGAAATGAATGAGAGTGACTAGTCTAGTGCATTATTGGCATATCAACAAAAAAATATTGACAAAATAAAAAAAGCCTTATCCAAATTGCTGATTTTCCATAGAAAACTGAAGCTTAGAGACATAAAAGTATTATTGCTTTTCATAACAATGATGACATTATGAAATTGTAGCCTCTTTCATGGTGATTTTCAGGATCTTTTGATGTGCCAACTTATCTAGGCTATGGTCCCCAATAACCCAATTAAACACTAATCCAGGTTCTGCCATGAAAATATTTGTATATGTAATTAAAATTGACTTTAAATAAGGGAGATTATCCTAGATAACTTGTATAGTCCTGGCTCAATCAATTGAAGGGTCATAAAAGTAAAGCTGAAGCTTATCTGATAAAGATATTCTACCTGTGAATAGCAGTTTCAGCTTAGCTATGGTTTGGATACGTGGCCTCAAAGGCCCACGTTTAAAGGCTTAGTCAGTGGCCTGTGGTGCTGCTGGGAGATGGAACATTTAAGACATGGGACCTAGTGGGAGGAAATTAGATCATTGGAGGTATGCCCTTGAAGATAATATTGGGACCCAAGCCCCTCTTTTGTTTTTCTTTTTGCTTCTCAGCTGCCATGAAGTGGGATTTGCTCTTCCACATGCTTCCTGTTGTGATATGCTGCCTCACCACAGGCCCAAAGCAACAGGGGCCACTTATCATGGATTGGAACCTCTACAACTGAACCAAAATAAATCTTTTGTCTTTTTAAATTAATTATCTTAGGCATTTTGTCACAGTGATGGAAAGCTAACACAAGTGTATATCTGGAGAGACCTCAGTCTGTCCTTTCTGGTGATCTGCCTTATAGATTTCAGCTTGCCTAACCAGACCCTACCATCACATAAGCAAATTTTTTTAAAAAATTGCCCTAGTAGGTACTATGATGTATGTCTGTGATCCTAGCAACTCTGGAGACTAAAGTAGGATGATCACAAATTTGAGGTCAGTCTCAGCAACTTAGCAAGACCTGTCTTAGAATAAAAAGTTAAAAAGGACTGGGGGTGCAGCTCACTAAGCACCCCTGGGTTCAATCCCCAGTACAAATAAATAAATAACATTAAAAGTGCACTAAATATGTTCACTTTGCATCCTAACAGTTCTGCTTCTCTGGTTGAACCCTGACTAATGTAGTGCTGAGTTAAATTCTTCGAACATAAGCTTGCAAATGTAAATAACTTACTAATCACCTGTTAGAGTTAATGCTAACTCTTGTGACCCACTTCTACTTGCTTGCACAAGTATGAAACATAGTTGGAAAGAAAACTCATACAAGATAATTTAAAACATGTTTATTCAATAATTGAATAACCATAGGATTTTAAATGAATTTTTAAAACTTGATAAAACCTGGTTGTGTTTGAGAGAATCACTTTAACAATAGAAAGCATAATTAGTAATATGGATTGTATGGATTACCTTTTGGGGAATACTTGCCTCTCCTTACCTGCAGTGGAGATTGTATAGGGAATATTGCTCTGGAGGTAGAGGAAGAAGGTTCAGGTAGGGGCTAAAGCCAGTGGATACCATGAAGAGTACACTGGATTGAAAGCAAGACAATTTAGCTATTATTTTGACCTCTCTTTTAAATTATTTTGATCACAAGGATAAAACCATATTCAGATTAGCTGGATAAAAAGGAGGTTTGCTCTAACAACCAGGACACTGACTGGGGCTGGAACCAGAACTGGAGAGAGAGCAGCTTCAGGAACCCTTGCTTTACACCTGCTGACTTTCTCATGGACTCTCACACTGGATCTATGCTACTTTGCCCATCCTCCTCAATCTTCTCTCCCAGCACTTGTTTACTTTTTCATCTAATAAATAATACCCACTTGCTCATTTGTTAGATCTGGGTTTAAAATAATAGACTCTGCTTTTATTGCCAGCTTTCAACCTCATGGTTCACTGTGAGGTCTCTGTCAGCTCTGCTTCCACTGTTGACTCTCCCGTTCTTGCATTTCTTACTTCAAACTCTCAAAACAAGAGACAGAGGGGCTCTGAATTCCCCAAAAGTCAGAGGATGGTTTTAAAGGTGCAAGGTGAAAGGTAATAACAGGTTATTGGCCACCCACCTCTTTTAAGAAGGCTGTAGTTGAAGTTAGGAAAAGACAATGGTAAACATGTAAGCCTGTTAAGGTCTGGATGTGAGGTATCCCTCAAAAGTTCATGTGTGAGACAATGCAAGAACATTCAAGGTGAAATGATTAGGTTATGAGAGCCTTAATCCAATCAGTGCACAAATCCCAACAGGATTAACTGAGTGGTAAGTGAAGGTGGGTAGGGTGTGGTTAGAAGAGGTGAGTCACTGGGGGCGTGACTTTGGGGGTATATATTAGAGGAGCTGAGCTTAGTCTCTCTCTGCTTCCTGATCATCATGTAAGCCACTTCCCTCCACCACACTCTTCCACCGTAATGTTATGCCTCACTTCAAGCCCGAAGGAATGGAGTCTGCAACTGTGATCCCCCAAATAAATCTTTTCTCCTCTAAAATTATTCTGGTCAAGTCTTTCAATCACAGCAGTGAAAAAGTTGACTAAAGCAAAGCACAGGTAAAAGATATTGCTATCTAACCTTTCTAGCATTAGCAGCTTGACATTCCCTCCTCTTGGTTCTACAATATTTTAAGAGGTCTTTTTTTTTTTTTTTTTTTGTCTCTGGCCCATCTTTTGCTCTACCTTGGCAACTATTTCTTCTTCTATCTGTCTTATGTGTTTATATTCCAATGTTTCCATCTTGGTTTTCATTCTTTTAGAGACATTCCTGGGATTATCTTCATTTAGTTCTTGAAATACTATGTGCACCAAGCATTGTTGGGGGAAAAAAAAACTTATACTAAATTTCACACATATATATTTTCATTGATTCAATAATGTTGGATTTTGTTGTAATTAAAACTTTAATGTTGAAAGGAGTGGTCATAGGTAAAATGGATGTCCACTGTACATCTTTCCATGGTGCTCTCATCCTTATTCACACATTCATTACCATCTACATGCCAGCAATTCCCAAATCTATATCTAACTTATTAAAGATATACATTTTAGTCAGCTATTTTTCTGCTGTGACTAAAAGACCCAACCATAACAATTGTAGGGGAGGAAAAGTTTATTAGAGGACTCAAAATTTCAGAGATCTTAGTCCATTGAAGGCCAGCTCCATTTCTCAGGGCTCGAGGTGAGGCAGAACATCATGACAAAAGAATGTGGCAGAGGGACATGGATCACATATGATCAGCATGCAGACAGAGAGGTATCTACTTGCCAGTACAAATATACACCCCAAAGTCATGCCCCAATGAACCACTACATCCAGACACACCCCACCTGCCTCCAGTTACCACTCAGTTAATCCCATCATGGATTAATTCAATGAATAGGTTAAGGCTATAGACCAATCATTTTTCCTCCAAATCTTCTTGCATTGTCTCACACGTGAGCTTTGGGGGACAACACATCTAAACCATAACAATATATGTGTAGCAAAATAATTATGACAAAACACCAGGCTATCCTTCACAGCTACCACAATATTGAGACACACACACTCTCTCTCTCTCAAGCAGCCCATAATCCAAGCAGCCCATAATCCAGTAAAAGTGATAAGTGAGCAGGAAATTCAAATAGAGTGTAGCAAGACCCTCAAAAAAGAACTAAGCATAAACGGTAAATTCTCAATATTAAGTGGTTGTATTGTGGATGACTTCTCAGAAGAAATGTTTGTCACTCAAATAACATGCCTGTATTTGTAAGGTCACTAGATTTCAACCATCATTATGTATCAGAAACAACATGGAAGTCTTTGAAATATATATATGTTACAAGATTCTGACTTCTGATTCTATTATTATGGTGTTGGTCTCCAGCACTACTAATTTCTTTAAGGTAATGCAAATGCTTTTAATGGGAGGCAGGTTGAGAGTTACTAGGTTTTAGGTAAAGAGGAGGATGGGTAGGGACACTCCAAGTAGATACCCCCAGTATGTTCAGAAATCTAGAAACAAGGAGATTTCTTACCTTAGGAAAAGAATATCTGAAAAACAGACAAGTGGTTTATTAGGAAGGCTTTCTAGAAAATACCCATAAAATAATGAGGGAATTAGGATTAGGTAAAAAGAGAATTGACAGAAGATGGGAATTCTAGGAATCAGCTCCCTTTAACCAAGGACCATTTCCAGAAACTGTTTCATCTGTATATTGTCAGCAGTCAACAAGTTTGTAGCTTGGGAATGGGTGCTGTGGTCCTAAGGAGGGAATCTAGGTGGTATACCCACAGGATCTAGGTAGTATATGCCTCAGTATCCAGTAGAGACCAATTTTTATACTGCTTGGTTTCACAGGATTCATATAGTAAGTTAATCCCACCTGAGAAAAGTTCCTTCAAATTTCCAGTTTTTTTTTCCTGGGGAAACTTACAAGAGGAAGATGAGTAGGACAAATTCTAGCCTTTGTCACTTGTCTTATGGCTTTATCAGACACTCGTTGTCTCCTTCCTGTACACTGTGTCCAGATTCCCCTTATCTTAGTTTAGCTTTTCTACTGGTCTATGTTACCCATTGGGGTTACCCAGACAGTCATCCCTGAGTCTTTAGCCTCTGGTAACATACCATGATGGGACTTCTGCATCCATCCATTTCTTGATAAAATCAGTAGAGTACCAAGAGACAATCAGTAAATCATCTGACAACCAAACTTACACTCCTGGACCTCATCATGTAATAGCAGCCTGCCCTGTTTTGAAGGTGTTTACATGTGTTGAAAACCCCATTGCAACAGTGTTGGGAGATGGGAACTAATGGCAGATGTGGATCTGGATTAATGCAGAGTATAAAAGGGCTTGAAGCTATGAGTTGGATTTCTGTTTGCTCTCCCACATGTGTTTACTTGCCTTCTGTTTTCTGTCACAGATTGATGGTGCAAGTAGTCCCTGCTGCTCTTTCAGAAGTCATTTCATCATCTCTCAGACTTGCAGCTTCCAAGTAGTGTGCAATGTAACAGACCCAGTGGATACATGTTTATGTGTGCACTGCTGCAGCATCTTTGTTTGGTCTGAGGCTATGTTATACAATATATGGTGTGAGTGGATATTCTATAATATTTCCGTGAAGCTTCTGATAGTGGTATTGGCGTAGGCCCTGCAGCAAGGAAGAGGAAATTGATACCAGAATATTTTTCTTTCCCAGTCAAGATAAATCACTACCATTTCCAGGATAGAAAGGTACCAACATTATCAACCAGCCACCAAGTGGCTGATTGGTGTCCTTGAGGGCTGAACTTTCATCAGATTCAGTAATGATCTCTGTTGCTGGCAAGTTGAAGAGGTAGCAGGTAGATGGAGATGGAGAACAGTAGGTGGAATAGCCTTAGTTAGTATGGACTAATGCCATTGAGTCAGTACCTCAGCAATGACTTAATGTAATGCATCTGTTATGCCAGCAATGCAGGGACAATAACTGAAACTGAATGACATCACCTGGCTGAGTCATTTTCATTTACTTGGCTATTTAATACCTCTTCCTTAGTAAATTTTCCTTACTGGTTATTATCATGAGATCCAAAAATATTTAAACTTCATCTCTATTGTACATTACTTCCTGCAAGTTCCTTTTTTTTTTTTTTTTTTTTTTTTTTTTTTTTTTTTTTTTTTTTTTTTTTTTTGTGGTGCTGTGCTTGAACCCAAGGCCTTGTACTTGACAGGCAAGCACTCTACCAACTGAGCTATGTCCCCAGTCCTCTTATTGATTCTTACTTCCAGTCAGATCTTTTAATTTTTCCCAAAGAGAGGAGAAAGAGTTGACTATCTGACACTAATTCTGACACTAATTGTTGGTAGTATTTTGTGCTGTGGAGTAGCAGTAGTGCTTTCTCAGCTTAGACCCACAAATGGATCCAACCCATCCACAAATCCATTCTTTGTCAGTTTGTCATAAGTGTAAGCTGAGGGAGAGGTGCCAAAGTCACAGTGGCAGATGACATGAGATCTGAGCCAACTGCAACTTACTTTTGCCTTCTGGCTCTGCTCATGCTTGACCCCAAAAATACCACTTCCATTTATAATGAATTGGTACTGGTTCAGCTCAAACTTATAACTTGATGGATCAGATGGTATATAATGAGTAATTCTGACTATGATCAATTGAACCCCATGTTTTTCCCCCGACCAAGTCCCAGAAACATGGCAAGAGTTATTTTACCAATTGTATGTGGGTCTCTGTGCTGCAGATGGCATGACCTTGCACTAGAATCTCAGGATTCTACATTATAATGTATCACTTGGGTTTTACCTAACACTTGACACAATATTTTTTCCTATCACAGATACCTACCATTTGTTATCTAAAACCATATGTGTCAGGCACATTACAGAGCCCTTTCTTGCTCTGAGCAAACAAAGTTGGTACTCTTTTCTGTCTATTGATGAATGAATTGAGGCAGCACTTTCAAGTATAAAATAGGTTGTCTCCAGAAACCAAAAAGGGCTTAAGAGTGTTGTGCTTTTTTCCTCAAAGGTAGAAAATAAGACAGGCATTAATCTCTCCTTTTCTTTGGAATGAATATTCTGGCATGTCTCAAATGATTATACTCCTAAAAACAGATATGTCAGATCCCTGAATTTCCATGAGATTTATTACCCATCCTTTTGAGAGTGTTGGTATTACCAAGGCCATCAATGTACTTGCCATTTCTGCTTTAACTAGTTTAATTAACATGATGTCATTGATACAGTGAATGCAGATAATGTTCTGCAAAAAGAAAAATCTCCATTTCTTTGGACTATATTCTAACAGAGAGCAGGAGAGTTAACAGCTTAGGGCAAGAACATAATATACTGCTATCCATTCCACATGAACACACTTTGCTTCTGATTCTTCTTTCTGAAAACAATGGAAAAGATCTCATTTTCCAAAATAGTGGCCACATATCATGGGTCTGAGGCTGTTTTAGTCACCTCTAGTAAAGACACTAAAGTATTGCAGTTGTAGTTAGGGCCACTACTTAATTGATTTGATAATAGTCTGCAGTTATCCTTTATTGTAGAAAACAGATTAGTGATTGGAATAGAGGCTATGATGCCCTCAATGAAGCATCAGAGTGCTCTCACATATGATAGTAGTCATGTTCAGTTGGTAGAAGAATGTGTCAGTCCAAAGGCCAAAGAACAAATGCAGCAGTTCTACCAACTACCAAATATATTTATTCCAATTTTATATTTGAGGCCGGGAAAATGACCACCTAAGGAGTTCATGGACCCAGTGAACTCACTATAGAATGGAACTAGGTCAGGATTTCATTTGCAAATTGACCTTTGTATGTTCCTACTGTAATTGAAGCCACAATGATGCTTCAGTTCCCTAAATATTAATGTCAGCTTAGATCTGTGTACAACACTACTCAAAGTGACTGGCATAATCGTCCAACAAGTTATAGCACCTTGAGGAAGGACTGAGGAAATCATTATCATAAATGCTTAACATGGGTGGCAAGTTTTCTTTTTTTCTTTTATTTTACTTTTTATTTTTTGGTGGAGAGCAGGGCAAGAAAATCCTGACCTCTCCATGAAGCAGTAAAAATCTGAGACAGAAAACTGACATAGTTTTCTGAAAATGGACAAGGGATGTTGATCTTGAGGTAATTCCCCTCAAACTCCTTTTATGTTTCCTTCAATTCATTTGAGTGCATTCACTAAACATATCCTAATTGACTGCCTGTAGTCACACTATGTTCCATTAACCATTTCCTTGGACCAGTGCTGATCAGGTCTCTCTGACCATTAATCAGAATGGTCACTTATGATGATAATTTTGACCACACTGCATCCAATAATTAAGTACCACATCTGAACCACTATTACCTTTGCATTTTCTTCAATTCTATCAGGGTTCTCAGTTCTGTAACAATATCTTCCACTGTCACCCCTAGCTTACAGAGGACAAGCACAATAAGTTTCTTATATACGCTGGTCTCCTTCTCATGGGTGCTTTCTTTATCACTCTGGTAAATGGATTGTCCTGTAGGCTCTTAAGTGAAACTTGGTTAATAGGTGAATTTTCTGCTTTAGTATATCAACTTAGTAAGATCACTTCTCTGAATGTTCTGAACCCTCTTAACCATGTTCTATGGATATTCTGGCTGTTTTAATGTGAGGCATAGTTTTTCTCCAGCTAAGTGCCATTGTAGTAGCACTTTAGCACTCTTCACTATGTTCTTTACAAGTATTAAATCTTGCATAAACACTGTTTACATATTGATAAATTCTCCCTTATCCATATTTATGTTTTGGTCCCCATCGCTCTATATATTCTCTCCTGGTTCCTGCTGCTACATGTTGACTAGGTCCTGTAGCTTTAGTATGTATAGTTTTTTTCCTCCCCTAGTAGACAGACCAAACACTTTCCTAAGCCAGTTATGTTGTGACCTGGCCCTAGTTATTGGTCTAATGTCCAGTAGGAAAAGTGGAGACAAGTAAGAGGAAAAGAAAAGAAGTGGAATGTACCTTATCTTGCAATCTGTGAGCAAAGAGAAACTGATAGCTTTTAGCAGGAAAGAATGAGCAGTTCTGTGAGTTCAGAAGAAATTGAGGACTCAAGATTTTCAAATGTATCAACGCTGAATACTCCTAGTGTCAGAGCCTCATGCTTTTCCAATTAAGACCCAGTCCTTGATGAAGCAAGTATACCAGGGTTGACACATTCATCTTCACCAGAACTCTGTTACACTTAGAAGCATATTGAGGGTTTGTTTCTCAACTTTTCTACCTTGAGGTCTCTGGATTTTACAATTTGCACTAAATTTAGGATTCATCAATCTCTGTCATTGTCTCCTTCATTGTTTTTCTCCAATGTCTGAATAGCACACAGCCAAAGCTTACCTGAACCATGATCTTTATAATTTCTCCTTTCTTAGAACTTCTCAAATGTCTGATAGTGCACTATCAGCCCATCTTATTTCAGTATCCCATCCCACTTTACTACTGATAAAAGGTTTCACTTTTGCCTTGCTACAGCATTCCATGGGTCATCAAAACCACCTACCACCAGTAATGGAGTGCTCACTGCCAGCCAGCCAAAGGGTAATATAGCTCCAATATCTCATGTTGGAACTGCTTCCTAGGATCACTCTGGTATCAACTATTTTAGGTCAGGCTTCTCAGGAAACAGACTGTGAGGTAAAGATTTGAATGCAGATTTATGGAAAGGATTTGAATCCAGATTTATGGATATGAATTTTCTTATTTGGAAGAAAACACTTGTCAGAGAATAAGGGAACAGGCTTAGGCAGAGAAAGAAGTTGAATAGCAATGCAGTTCCAAAATCAGACTCAGCCAGTCCTATGAGAGAAGCTCTGGAGACAGAGTGGCCTCAGAGTTTTCTCATTTTGAGGCAAGGAAACAGGGTCTTACACCCTTGCACTGATCAGTCATGGGATGCAGGATGCTTCTGAGGCAGGGTCATAGCTGTGCATAGTATCTCCCTTGTTGAAGGGAAATTTCTTCAGAAATTCTCATCTATAAGTGGATAGCAGTCAGCAATTCTGGCCGCTATGGAAATGAATGCCTTGATCTCAAAGAATAGATATATGCAGTGTACCATGAGATCTATTATGCATTTATTTTTGCTGAAATGCAAGTAGTTCAGAGGAGTGCAAGTGTAGGATATGAGAGGGAGAGAGGTATATGATAAGTTCAGATCTGCAAGCAGTTGCCAGACCAGGAGAGGACTTGGATTACAGTGCTAACCTCCAAATGGTAGAAATGCTTTATAAATACATTTACTTGTAAGTTTGAAGTTCAAGATAAATATCTTGACACAGAATTATCTTATATCTGAGACAAAGTTGAGGGTCATCAGAAAAAGCCAGGTCACTTGAGTACTGATGCCAGCTTCACATATATTAGAAATGGGACCTTGGACAAATTACTGAGTACTTGAACCTTAATTTCCTTGCCTACAAAACCTTCATGGGGTTGTTATGAAGAATAAATATGAAGATTCATACAGAGCACTGAAATTGAGTTTGGCGGACTTAACATCAAATAAATTTTATCTGTTATTATCATTAGTATATGAATGGGAATTGAAAAGTGAATGAGAGCATAAAGGTGAATTTGTAGAGGAAAAAGATAAAAGATAATAAGGCATCATCAATGGCATATCAGGGAATGAAGTGGAATAGAGACCAGACTTCTGACTCTTTATCATCTTTTCCTGAATGTGTCTACCTGGATGTATAAAAGGCACCTGAGCCTCACTAATCATAAATTCAAATTCATTACATTTTCCTAGAAATGTATTACTTCCCTGGTGTACTTAGGAAATGAACAAGTTTTTCTTAGGTACTGAGGCCAGCTCCAAACTCATATTTTAGTGTGATTTCCCAGGACCTAAGAATTATCCTTGCTGGGCATGGTGGCAAACACCTGTAATCCCAGTGGCAAGAGGCTGAGGCAGGAGGATCACCATGTCAAAACCAGACTCAGCAACTTAGCAAGACCCTAAGCAACTCAGCAAGATCCTGTCTCTAAATAAAATATAAAAAGGGATTGGGATATGGCTCAGTGGTTAAGCACCCCTGGGTTCAATCCCAGTACCAAAAAAAAAAAAAAAAAAAAAAGAAATATCCTTACAAATTATTTTCCCCTCAACAATAACCTCCCTCATCAACCACTAAGGCATTTTATCCCATCTCCAAAATATTTCACAAATGCCCAATTTCTGAGACTTTTAACATTTCATCCGTTTCTTTGCCTTCATCTTGTCCAATGCTGTCAATATTATATATTTAAAATGTATATGTCATACACACGTGTATAATCATGCCATATTCATGCTCAAACTCCTATAGTCTTTTCCAATGAGTCCAGATTTTTTGCAGCTTGTAAAGTCCTCGACGTTCTGACAAACACAGTCTGTGAAGCTTTACTCCTGCCATCATGTCACACTCAGCCAATACCTCAGCCAGGTTGAACTACTTCAGGTCCCCCAAACTATTTACAAGGCCCCACCTTGATTTCACTTCAGTAGCCCTGAAGAAGCCATTTCCTATGCCTATGACACTCTTTTTACCCTCTTGTCTACTCAGCAACGTCTTACTCATCCTTTCAATCTCTGCTTCAGTCTAACTCACACAGATGGACAGAAAGACAAACTTATTTTTACCCTTCTCTTACTACTCACATAGTAACACCTGTCATTTTGTTTGCTCTCTCCCTCTCCACCAGAAGTTTTATTTTTAAATTTCTGCATGCTCCATTTCTCATAACGAAAAGAATACAAGTCCATTGTAGAAAATATAGAACTGCTGTAATAGAGAAGCCATTGGTCACATGCAACTACTAAGTCCTTAAAATGCAGCTTCCCTGACTTGAGATGTGCTAACTCAAAAATGCACATCTTATTTTGAAGACTTAATATGAAAATATGTAAATATCTTATTAATAAAGTTTATACTGGCTACATGCTGAAATATATTTTGGATATAGTAAGTTAAATAAAAAATAAAAATTTCTTTTTACTTTTTAAAATACTATGGGAAATTTTTAACTTGTTTATATATCTTGCATTATATTTCTATTGGACAGAATTGGTCTAGAAGACAAAAATTTTCAAGGAGAAGAAAAATGAATATAATTTATAATTCTAACACTTAGGATTAATTACTATTGAAATTGCATTTTATGTATTTCTAGTGGTTTGGGGCTATTGTAATACTGTACATACTGTATTATATTTTTTTCACCTCATTAATATATTTCTGTCTCATTAATGTAATGTTATGCTATTGCATGCTCAGTTTATAATTACTATAGTTTCTAAAAATGTTTCCAAATGACCACATACTATGTATTTGTCATACTGTATATTGTTCCTTTTCTATCTCCCTAACTAGAATATCAGCCTCAAGGGACAGAATTTTGTATATCAGAAGCATATTTCAGAAAATACACAGTCAACCAAATAATGGATGGACAAATCAATGACTATACAGCAGGAATATCACATGATCATATTTAGATCACATGTAAATTATATTTTAATTATTATGGAAAAGGTCCCTCAACTCTGTTTGTTCTGAGTATGACCCTTTTTTCTCTAAAGAATAATGTTCCTCTTAAGCAAATTGGTATAATGTGTAAGTGTAGGTTTCACAACTGGGCCAGTAGTTGATTGACAAAAAATACTAACTTATTGGAAAAAGAAGAGACAGATGCTGAGCTGGAAAGCAGTGTGCACCATCTTCTATTGGAACTGAACAGTGGCATAAAATTAATAGAAAAGTAGTTCCATTAGGAGTTGGGTTCCTTTGGGGATGAGATGGAAACTTAAAAAACAGTGTCCCCAGAACATTTATGGAGAGCAGTCAAAAAGATCAAATTTGGGAGATAGAAAGATCGATGTTTAAATAAGAGTTCAAGAACCTATCAAGTATGATTTAGCAATTACTTAGCACTGTGACCCCAGTGCCTAGGCTAGAACTTGGAGCTTAGTGAGTGCTACATGAATATTTATTGCTTTGATGAATACATATATCACTTCATGAACTCTAAGGGTCATGTGACAGGCATCAAATTTGTCCTCCTCAGTGCAGGATCCTACTCCCTTGTTCAGTACCTAATGTATAACAGATGTTTAATATAATTGGTGGAATAGAGGAATAAATGAATGAAACAAGTAGAAGAAAGGAGAAAGAAAGAGAAAGAAGAAAAGAAGGAAGGAAGGAAGGAACAAAGAGGAAGAAAGGGAAGGAAGGAAGGAAGGAAGGAAGGAAGGAAGGAAGGAAGGAAGGACGGAAGGAAGGAAGGAGGAGAAAGAAAGAAGAGAGGAAAGGAGAGGGGAGGGGAGTAGAAAAGGAAATAAGGGAGACAGAGAGAGAGGCAATCTTAGGATAAGTCATAACACTTTGGATTAAAGATGCAATATGAACCTGTAATTTAATTATTCATATTCTGTTTTTACCTTGGCATTTTTCACACTGTGGTAGAGGGACATGTACTCTAAAGAATAAGCAGAGTGCCAAGTGGTCTCAACTGAGGATTGATGGAGTGACATGGAAGTATAGATGCACAAGGTCAAACTTGTGCAGTCTGACAATTAGTCAAGTTGATCCTTATGCAAGATGATTACTATGTATTAAATATTCTTTTGGTTTTTTTTTTTAAGAAAAGACTGGTTTTTGAACAATTTTAAGTTTACATCTAAATCGAAAGGAAGATATAGAAATATATTCCCCGTACTCTCTGCCCCCCACATATGCATAGCCTTCCCTATTGCCAACATGAATATCCTTTTACTGACCTTTTCATTTAGTATCAGTGAAGCCCACAGTTCCCCATGTGGTAAGGTTCTCTGGGGCACCACAGCAACTCACATCAGTGGCAAGGGACATTTTATTCTTTCAATGATACCAAAGCTGTGCAAAGCTAGGTGATGAAAAGCAAGTTGCATGTGAAAATCAATGTGGAGTAGGATAAGAGGGTAGCACTGTCTAACATGAATCCCAGGATTAAAAAGCTGCACCAATGTCCAACAGGATCACATATCCCATTGGTCAGTAATTATAGTGACTCAGGGATAAAATAAAAAGTATCTTTTTACTTTGGATTTAGGCATATTACTTTTTAAAATAGCCACTAACTTCTCAGAACATAAATACTTTTTAAGTTGTTTGGTTCTAACTACTTAATAAATAAAACTATTAGTATTTCTTTTGGCCAAGGGGACCATGAAAAATGTACTGAGATACAGAGAATTTGGAAATTCTAAATTAAGATCTTCCTCTGATTCTATATCCAAAGCATTCTTCAATGAATAAGGATGTGGAGGCAATTTGAAAGGATTTTAATGGAGAAGTGTCTTAATGATTATCAATAAAAGGTAGAGACAGGGTGAAAGAGAGAGAGAGAGAGAGAGAGAGAGAGAGATGAAATGTTCACACTACCCCTTTAAATCCAAATTCTCCAACTGAAATTAATCATTTCCACTCTTGTATTCCTCTTCCTCTTTCTTTTAATTTTTCGCTCTGTATTTATTTTTGTGCCTATATTGTTATATATTTTTTAAATTTATTTTTTGGTAGTTGTACATGGACACCATGTCTTTATTTCATTTGTTTATTTATTAATTTTTTTATGCAGTGCTAAGGATCAAACCCAATGCTCACATGTGCTAGGGAAACGCTCTGCCATTGAGCTACAGACCCAGCCCTATATTGTTATTTTTATGGATAGGATTTTGCCTTATTTGGATAGATATTTTCATGGCACCTAGTACTTAATCTATGCTCAGGGAATGGGGGAAAGTCAAGGAATAACTTAATAACTGTCTCCAGTCTATGAGAAAAACATTTATACTTAAGATTGTGAGCAACTGTCTTTCGTTTATTATAAGGAAAGATCAAGAAAACATAGATGTGAAGGGATTCACTAAAGGATTTGGTTGAGAGAAAGCAATTTCCTTGCTGCTAGAATGGTTTACTAGGGAAGCTTTTATAATCTGCTTGTCTAAGAAGTCTTTAGAAACAGCAGTGTTAGATGGTTTCAGTAGGCACCACCTCCTACTGGTGATGAAAAGCGCAGGTGCAAGATCCAGTCTCTGAGCATCTTAACCCTCTACATAGCATGCTAAACAATGCCAGCATTGTTCTCAGGTCAGCCAAAAGATTAATCCAGAACTGACAAAACTAATATCCCTATTTATCCTTCACAAATACCCATGAAATGTGTGGGGTGTGTGTGTGTGTGTGTGTGTGTGTGTGTGTGTGTGTGTGTGTGTGTGTGTGTGTGTGTGTGTTGAGAGGGAGTTTTTATTACATTACTATTTGTATTTCCTGGCTAGAAAATTGAGTTGAACTATTAAGATCTTTGGCTAAGGTCCCACAGCAGGACTAGCCAGGACATTCCATTCAGACCTTTAAATTCCTCATACCACTGGGCTCTTTTAGCACCAAACTCATTACCGACTTGGAAAAGAAAAGGGCACTGATGTATGATGATAATCCTGCAACAGATAAAAGGACTTCAGGGTCATCTTTCTGAGATCATTGCTCAGGGATCAGGCCCCAGGTGTTGAGAAGGGTAGATATTATAAGGTTTATGGAGGAGAATATGACAGGACGTAGTATCAGGTGACAGTGATGAAGCAGTTGACAGGCCTGCACCTGGGTTATGAGGTCAGACTCAGGGTGATGGAGGCCATGTGTTTTGCTCTGTGGGGGGGGTGAGAGTTTTCAGTCACTTCTTAATGAGAGCTAATGAGCTTCCAGACCCAAGCAGCAGCCTCCCTCTCCTGGTTCTTATGGATTCCTTAAGTTTCCTACCTTCTTTTTGCCATTTTATATTAATATCATTCCAGGAAAGGAGACTGGGGAAGTAGCTCTGGAAATCCCAGATTTTTCGAGTTAGGGTCAAAATGAAGCTACAAATATAAGAAGGATGGGAAAAGAGTGAACATTTACCTGATGTTGTGGGGGAAGGGATAGATACATCAAAAAAGATGTGGGTTGGCTGGAGGGAGAAGGGGAGAAGAAGGGAAGGAGGGAGAGGTGTGACTGGCAGAAAATATCTAACAGAATGATTTATCTGTTTGCTAAGAAGGGAGAAAGGATGTAAGGTGAAAGCAGAGGTTGCTAAATATAAATGTTAGCTGCAAGCTTGAAGTATAAAGTAGTGAAAATAGTTTTTAACAGAGAAGAAAAAGAAAATGCTCACCATACTCTCCAATATTGCCAGCCGGTTTTTTGTTTTTTTCATTTTTGACTTTTATTCACTCAATATCTCTACTTGTGGCAGAGAAGCAGAAATTGGCAAATGCTGAGTCAACCCTCCTAACTCCCCTCCCCACCACATTGGAGAGCCAGGTGTTAAATATTTAGCAGCTCACCACTAGTAAGAATTCTCTGGAGAGTTTATTAAATGTGCATGTTGCAGGCCCATCTACAAATATTCTAACCAATATGCCCAGAGAAGGATCCAAGAATATACTTTTTCAGCTAACACTTTATATAATGCTGACGTAAGTGGTCCTAATGCTGTACTTTGACAAATGCCTTTCTACATGGTCAGTAATCTTTCCAAGTTTACTCTAGAACTTGGGGGGGGGGCATCTAGAACAAATAAATAAATGTTTACTTGGCTAATCCAAATAAGACACTAAGATAATAACAATATTATCAATATAGACTCTTCTTTTCCCTCAAGGACTTTTTCTAACTAGGAATCTATAGAGGAGAACAAAGAAGGAATTACCACATATTGTAGTTACCTAGAGTTTACTGGCGGTTGACTTAAGTGTAAATGTCAATTATAATTAATATATGAGGTTCAACTACAATACAGTTCATGTGCTCATGACCAACATGCTACTTAGAAATCCTTGAATCTTTAGAGGAAGGTATTGGGTCAGTGTTCTCTCAAGGATCTTGTATGGGATTTCTTGTAACCTTATGATTTTTATTTATTTCAGGTCCTGTTTCTGACATAGTTGAACTCTGGGGCCATGTGCTATAGGAAGTAGAGAATCCTGCCTTCACAGTTAAATAATCATAGAGCTTTGGGAAAGCTACTTAACATCCTGGAACTTCAGTTTCTTTTTAAGATGGTGATGTTTTGTGTTGGAATGATCTAAAACAATAAATATCAAGAAATATTAAGCACTCAGGGCAGGTTATTCATACTTAGTAAATTATAGTTATTATTTTGCCATCTAGGAGCAGAGCAGGGAGACTTTCTGCAGGAAACTTTAAGCCTGTTTAGGGTACAGTTCTCAAATATGAGTCCTTAATGTATATGCTGTCTGCCTCAATTATGCAAAGTGAAGAAATTATTTCTATTGCACTTGCTGTTTTCATTTCTGTTCCTCATTCCTACTGCACAAATCCAAGCAATATGGAGACTTTAAGAGGGATAACACACACGCACACATGCACACGCACACACACACACACACACACACACACACACACACACATACACACACACACCTTGCCTCAGCCAATGGATGCCTGTTCCAAATAGTGGTGAGAGTTTTAAGCAGAAAAAGAATAACTTATGAGGCAACTGCTTTCTGGGAGATACATGCTTATTACTGTAAAGTCTTTTTCTGATTGCCTTGGTCTACAGATTGCTCTACTGCAAAGGACATGTCTGCTTTAGGTACTGAATTTAGTTTAACTGAAGATTATCTGTTCAATATTTCACTTAGTAACAAGAGACTGTACTACCAAGTCTCAGAGCTAGATGTATTTACATTCATTCTTACAAAACCATATCAAGTACCTATTAAGTTTAAAGAGGTTATTTATTACCTGCTGATAGAGACAGGCATGAAGAATGCTAACGTAAATAAGTGAACCATGTTTGAGTACTCGGAGAGTTGGAATCAGTGTGGACTGAGAATGAAAAAACTGACCTACAGACAGATGTCATCTGGATTATTGCAAAGACTACCCAACTGGTCTCCCAGCTTTGCCCTTGGACCTACATTCTATTTTCCACTCCTCAGCTAGTTATCCTTTGAAAAATATAATTATGAAAAAATGTCAATTATATTTGAAAAATATAATTAAATATAAAGCAGTCTGCTATTTTATTCAGAGAAATACCCAAGTCCTGCAGACACTTTAAAGTTTCCTTACTTTGCTGATCTCTATCTTACTCGCCTCCTTTTACTGACTATACTCTTGTTAAATGGAATTAATAACATTATAAAAGAGCTGGAGGGAACAAGCTAGGCCCTTTTGCCCTTCTGTCCCTCCCACCATGTGAGTATTACAGAGCTGGGGCCTTCTGAGAAACTGAGGCAGTGAGAAGACCCCCTCTTCAAACCTGGATTCTTGCAAACAAGTCAGAAAGATTTCAGACATGTCAGTCAGAGTAATAGGCATTAGTTTATTGAAGGAATAGGAAAAGGGAAAGGGAACACTTCCGAGAGAGAGAGAGTGGGTCCTCTCAAAGAGAAGAGGAACAGTTTGCCTCTCCTGCACTCCAGTTTTATTGGGGATTCCAGAGAAGTTTCCACAGAGTCCCACCAAGGTCCTCACTTCACTTTTGACTGATATCAAGATAACATCAGACATTCGAGTAACCACTGTCATGGCAAATCTAGGTCACCTTGGTCCATGCTGACTGGTTTTAATTAGATTCTTAACCATACCTTCTTACAAATTTTTTTTCTTTTATTTTAATTAAAAATCATAAATTTACATAGGGCAATGTTGTTTGATTCATTCTGTTATTTTTTCCTTTCCCCCACCCTTCCCACCCCTCTTTTCCCTCTATACAGTCCTTTCTTCCTCCATTCTTACCACGCTCCTTATCCCTAACCCTAAACCTAACCCTAACCCTAACGCTAACCCCTCCTACCCCCCCTTTATATGTCCTCATCCGCTTATCAGCGAGATCATTCGTCCTTTAGTTTTTTGAGATTGGCTTATCTCACTTAGCATGATATCCTCCAATTTCATCCATTTGCCTGCAAATGCCATAATTTTATCATTCTTCATGGCGGAGTAATATTCCATTGTATATATATGCCACAGTTTCTTTATCCATTCATCAACTGAAGGGCATCTAGGTTGGTTCCACAATCTGGCTATAGTGAATTGAGCAGCTATGAACATTGATGTGGCTGTATCTCTGTAGTATGCTGATTTTAAGTCCTTTGGATATAGGCCAAGGAGTGGGATAACTGGGTCAAATGGTGGTTCCATTCCAAGCTTTCTGAGGAATCTCCATACTGCTTTCCAGAGTGGCTGCACTAATTTGCAACCCCACCAGCAATGTATGAGTGTACCTTTTTCCCCACATCCTCGCCAACACCTATTGTTGCTTATGTCGCCATTCTAGTTGGGGTGAGATGAAATCTTAGGGTAGTTTTGATTTGCATTTCTCTTATTACTAGAGATGTTGAACAGTTTTTCATATATCTGTTGATTGCTTGTACATCTTCATCTGTGAAGTGTCTGTTCATTTCCTTAGCCCATTTGTTGATTGGATTATTTGTATTCTTGGTGTAGAGTTTTTTGAGTTCTTTATAGATTGGGGATATTAGCGCTCTATCTGAAGTATGAGTGGCAAAGATTTTCTCCCACTCTGTAGGCTCTCTCTTCACATTACTGATAGTTTCCTTTGCTGAGAGAAAGCTTTTCAGTTTGAATCTATCCCAGTTGTTGATTCTTGCTTTTATTTCTTGTGCTATGGGAGTCCTGTTAAGGAAGTCTGCTCCTAAGCCAACAAGTTGAAGGTTTGGACCTACTTTTTCTTCTATAAGATTCTGGGTCTCTGGTCTGATTTCAAGGTCCTTGATCCATTTTGAGTTGAGTTTTATGCAGGGTGAGAGATAGGGGTTTAATTTCATTCTGTTGCATATGGTTTTCCAGTTTTCACAGCACCATTTGTTGAAGAGACTAACTTTTCTCTTATGCTTAGGAGGAACTATCCTTATCTTCCAAACTCTGGTCAGTAAAAAGGGTCACAAAATATTTCCCCTTCAAAGTAACTTGGGTTCCTCTTATCAATGACTTTCTGACTCATTTCCTTGCAGATAACAGGTAGTTTTCTGAGGAATGTGACATATCCTGTCCATTTAGGCCAGGCAAGGTTGCAGGCAAAGTGCTTTTTGGCAAAGCAAGTGGGGGTCAGCACAGTGGGTTCATTTTATACAATTTTTCTCTTAACCTCGTGTTCCCACCTCTGCATCTACCTGTTCCCTAATATGAGGACACAACATCCTCTCCTCTGCAGAATGTAGGATCACCATGCCATCTTGGGAGCAGAGACCAGGCTCTCAGCAGACACTGAAGCTGTCAATTTCTTGAGCTTGAATTTTGAGCCTCCAGAACTCTGAGAAATAAGTTTCTATATTTATAAATTACACAGTCTGGTATTTTGTTATAACAGCACAAACCAAAACATGCAGTTAGGAGTACCTCTGCTTTAGAGTCTTGGCAATTGCTGTTCTCTCTGCTAGAATGTTCTCCATCAGATATCCAATAAATTACCCCCTCCTTTCCTCCAGATCTCTGCTTAAAATTTACCTTTTCAAAGTCACACACACACATCTAAACACTCTCTAGCGCCTTATCATTATTTTTTTCATAGTAATTATCTCATGAAATATGACATCTAATAAAGGAAGACATTCAATAAAATAAATAATCAAATAATGAATATGTAAGGTGACAATAAGAGATTCTGTCAATTTTGTTCATTTATAGTACATTAGGAGCCTACCTCAAAAATAGTAGGTATTGAAAGTACATTTTTAAATAAACAAATAACTTCACTCTACTGTATCCTATCAGCCTTTTTCTCCAGCATAGTTGAAACCGGACACTAATTTTTTTATAAGATTTGACTAAAGGCCTGAGGATAATGGAGAGACCATGCACTTGCTGTTTAAATGACTAATCTTAGAGCCATACTCCTAGACTTGGCCTCAAGGTCCCTTCTGCCCATAGAGGTTAACCTCTATGTGACTTTGTCTGGTTTACCACCAACCAAGTAGTTTCATCTCTCAAGCCTGTGGCCATCACTCAAACCCCAGATTATCTCTCCAAATCCCCATTCCACCTTTAGATCAGCTTTTTCCTGGATGACTGAATAAGTGCATATCCCTTTGTTTCAGGAAGAGCCCTTCTCTGAACTCTAGGGATGGAAGAATCCAACTCCATATCCCGCACCTGCAAAAAAAAAAAAAAAAAAAAAAAAAAAAAAGAAAGAAAAAGAAAAAAAGAAAAAGAAAAAAAAAAACTCAATAATCCAACAACAAATTTTTGTTTGAAATATTTCGTCTTAGATAAAATCATAGCTGAGACACCCATAATGTAGTCTAGGTTTTATGGTCCAAACAAAAATCCACATTTTTCATAGTATTTCTTCTGAATGAAGTTATGGGTATTCAGGTCATACTGTTACCAGAGAAGAGATGTTTCCAGAGAAAAGTCTGCCCAGAGGAGATGGGGAACTCAACTCAGGACCAGTGGGGTTCTTGCCATATATGATGAAAAAGAGTTTCAGCACAAGCCAAAGGCATATTGATTTAGGAAGGTAGATACACATTCAAGGGAGAATGCAATTGCCTCCAAAGCAGACCTGACTTGGGCTAGGAATCCAACATTTATAGATGTTGTCTAACATCTATAGAATGTTGAGAATGTCTCAGAGGCCAGACTGGAGGTGGATCCAGGGTGGAGTTATACAATTTCATGCCAGTTTTCCCTCTGCTTGTTTATTTCCCTCATTTTACAAGGGCATGGGCCAAGGGCATGAACCAAAGGCATGTTGCTCAAGATTTACAACAATGCTTTTTACATCTCCATGGCTTATGGGTATTTCCTTTAAAATTCTATATTTCTTTCTCTTTATCCTAAATCCCTATCTCAATATATCCCTTTAGTCCTCCTTTTCTTCCAAACACCTGTTATAAGGGACAACACACACAATTCTATGAAAACAAGTAATAATGTATAGACATAGAGAACTCTAAATTTGGATTTCTAAAGTCACTAAAAAATATTCTCTAAGGAAATCTTCCACAGCAGTGAATTCACTAAAATATGCTCTTGAATTAAGATTCTACAGAAGTTTTACCATCTCAGTCTGCAGCCTGTGCACTAGGTTCAACCCTAGTTACACAAAATGGTACATTTGCATAAAAAAGGCATGCTAAATGACTCTTCCCAAAACAAAGGATAGTCTGCCTCCAAATTAATATCCATTTCACCCTAGAAGGCCAAAACTGCTGGTAATTTTTTAAAGTGAGTATTTAAAACTATACTGTATGATAAGTATAATATTAGGTCCTAGTTCCAGATTGATTTTCTCATTATAAATTTTAGGCTGTATGTAGTAGAGTCGAAACCCTAGAACTTTCAGTGATGAATGATCACTCTAGAGTTTCTTTCATTTCATTTATCTGGTTGAACCCACATCCGATAATATAATAGGTTGAGAGGTAGATAGCTTCTTGGTGTCTGTGTCTTGATTTGCATTGACAGAAGAGATTTTTTAAAAGGAAGTTTGTGAGGAAATCCAAAGAATTCAATAGTAGATACGGAGTGAAGAGTAATGATGTAACAGAAGAAAGACTCTAATTGTTCCTCAGCCAGATCCCAAGCACTAGAATACATCTATACAAAAGGAAGAAGTAAACATAGATGAGTGTTCATTTTTGTTTGCTTCAGAAACTTGGCAAAGCAGAATTACAAAAGCCAAGTCCAGATGGAAAAGCAAGGCACTATACTGGAAAAGGGACATCTTAGAATCTCTGTGTACCTGTGTCTCCAGTGCCATGTGGAGTACAGATGATGGCAATCCCTGTGGCATCAAAAGCTTGGAAAGACTTGGAAATTGTCTTTGGTGCAGGAAGAGTTCTCATTTCTTGGCACTGTTTCCTTAGGATTAATTCCTATCCCAGGCCATCATGCTCACAAAATATTAAATTATGAATTTTAGGATGAATTTTATTTAGGAATTTAGGATGAAATGACATTTTACTGCTGGGAATCCTAACATTTTTTTTAAAAAAAGGTCTCATTCTATCTCATCAGCTTTGACTCATTCATAAACCATCCTGAATCAGTCACTGTGGTAAGGAGATGTACTCTGATAATGAGTACTGGATGCTCACACCTAGAGGTCAGGTCTAGGTGCCCTAAACTAAGACTGGGAACAAGGAGGTGACTATTTCCCAAAAGCTGATGCTCTTTTTTTAAATTACTCACTCATCAACACTTATTGAACACCTTCCAAATTCACATTCCTGGTGCTCCTTTAGGAGTTGGAGACACCTGAGTGAATGAACACCCCAAATCACTTAAGTTGTAGTAAAATGCCAAATATTTCAAAGCTACATAATTGCTTTGTGACTTTGTCTTGAGTAACATACCTGTTGTCTGGAAATAGGGGATATGCCCAGTTGACTCTTTTTCACATGCCAGAAGAGAGGAGCCATTCAGTAGAGCTGCCAGTTCCCTCTGTTAGTCTTGCATGATGTGACTCTCCTGCCACAAAAGCTACAATCACTCAGAGCAATCATAACCTTTCCCCTGAACTCAGAGGGTGTCAGCTGCTTAAACTGTTTCTCTTCACCCAATATTCAAGCATATGCATGGATGGAAAGGCGTCTGTGAGGGCAGAAGCATGGATGACAGGGTCATGACTTCTCCCAGACACCAGAGAAACTTCTCTAGTGCCCTCCTGACAGAGGAGCATTCACTGAATTTTAATACAATGCTACTCTGAGGATACTTTGTTTTCAAGGCTACAGTAGAAAAGTGAACATCAGAAAAAAGAACATTGATGGGAATTAAGGACTGATTAAAAGTGAAGGAAAGAGAACTAATAAACATTTCCCTTTCAAGGCAATACGAAAGCACCTACCTTACAGATAAGTAGATTGCTTGAGAAAATTTGAAATCAAAATTAAGTATGAATTACTGATTTTTGGTAAGTCAGAAATTAACATTCCACTTTACCTCTGTTCCATACTCACTAATTTTGACAGTAACTCAACAGTCTCTTTCATGTAAGTCAGTCTGCCCTTTAAATACCATCCAATGCTTTAATTTTACCTTCCTTTTTCATTCTCGTTCTTATTCTCTTTTTTCTTATTTTCTATCCTTCTCTTTCATTTTCTCTTCCCTCCTGTTCTCTTTCTCTCATTCTCTTGTTCTCTCTTTCCCTCTTTTTGCTTTAGGCTGTATTCTAGCAACAGCTATTTCAATTAAAAGAGGATGGGAAGGGCTACCAGTGTTGCCAAGGTTACCAGTATTTCCTGCTGCCACTGGAGGAAGTAACCTGTGAGGTGATCAGAATGCAATCATGGGCTACCACAGACACCTTCCTGTGCTATTCTGTTTTTATTCTCATCATTCAGGGATAATGAATGAGTCTTCCACAGCAAGAAGTTTTACCGTAATGTCCCAGTGTCATAGATGTTATCTTTAAGCAAGAAACTAATCTATAGCCCAGGTATTTATAGAAAAATTGAGAGAAATACAAATGACAATAATTCAATTTTGACATCATTTAAGAGGTCTGTGATTCTATTCCTTTTGATATACTATAGATTTCAAATAACAATAGATAACAGTAATGTAGTTGGTTTCAACAGAAACCATCATACTGATTCAATATCATATAAGTTGCCTTTTAAAAATATAATAACCCTGGTGATGTGTACCTGTATGCCATCATTTAGGTGCTATATCCAATTTAAAATATAAAAATATTTTTTAAAATTTCTCCAACTTATACTTATCATCATCAAAGACTAAAAATTCACTCAGCAGGATCTTTTCATTCATCATATAAAGATAGTCATTAATGTCTAGGAGTAGTTCAAAGACAGTCTGGCATCAGGCCACGAGTATGCACATGAACCCCAGAGGCCTAATACCAGCCTCATGCTTATCTCCAGCTCTGAACTCATTCCCCAAACAAATTAAGTTCACACATTTACATTTTTCCTAATATTCGGGCACCTTACACTGGCATACCACCTTACAAAACCCTCATACTTTCTTGTTTTATTTCCATGATGGCTCTGTAGGCATGTACTTTCTACACTTTTATAAATGACCAAACTGAAAACCAAGGAGTTTGAGTGACACGTGGCAGAGGACTGGTGCCTGGCTTTCCATTAATCCCTAGCTTATTGCACATCAACTTCCTTCTACCAGGCATTGATACAGTGGTACCCAGACATAACTTCCTTCCCTGCTTCCTTTACTTCCTCACCAGTTTCTTCTGGAAGCACTCCCTGAATTAAATCATCTACCCATGAATTCTCCTCTCAGTTTACTTCTAGACCTAAGAAAGGGTATAGTTCCTATCAAGGTGCTATTTATTCCTGGCTCCAGTTTTTACTGTTTCCTCTCCTTAACCCTTTATGTCTGGAATTGGTACCAATTTCTAGTGTTCCTGTTCCTTGTTGCTTTAGTAGTCTTGGTGGTTTCCTTTTGCTCACATTCGCTCTAGAAGTCGATCTTTAATTAATGTTTCATGAGATATCTTAGTTTCTCGTTCATGCAGATACCATAGTGATAGAGCCTCCTATGTGATATGCCAAAATTTACCCTTGCTTCCCTTCAATCCATTCTCCATGGAATGTAATATTTTAAAATCTTAATAAGATCAAATTCACTCTCTAAACAAAAGCATCAGTGGCTTTCCACCATGCAGAGATAACATCTATATTTTTCTACCATGACATAGAAGATCTTTCCTACTCCTGCTGGTAGCTCCAGCCTCAACTCTGACCACTTCCTAACACACTTATCCTGCAGTAAAACCAAACTACCTGTAATTCCCAGCACTGATCAGTTCAACTCACACTGCCCTCCAAAGTCGCATGGACTCTGCTCCTCCAAGCATCACTTACACTTGTCTCTCAATTCAAGCCAGTGTCATCTCTGCAAAAAGCCTGTAAGTTCCTTGGGATTTGGAGTTACTCACTTTTTAATTGTTATTCTCTCAATTTTAGTCTTACACAGACCAGCAAACTTGCTGAATGAATTTCACTAGAGGAGTGAAAATAACTACTAATATGCTAAAGCACTTTGACAAACCCTAATTATTACATATCTTTTAAAAGTGAACCAATGGTGTTAATAGCTGCCATTTATTTGTGCCAACTCTGTACAGACACTTAATGCTTAATATAGGTTATTCAATCATCACAACAAAACAAGTCATTAATATACTCTCTTTGAAAGACAAGAAAAAATAAGTCTCTAACAGATTAAAAATGACCCTAGGGCACACAATTAACAAGGGGTAGATTTAGGATTTGAATCCTTTCATGTCTGCCTTCGTTCCTAGCACTGAGCTCTCTTCTTTACAGAGAAACAGCTGTGCCAAAATGTAGACTAATACTTACCACCTCATGTGTGCAAAGCCCTTACTCAACTTTAATTTCCAGTGAGTCAACAGACAGAAGAAGATACATACTGGTTTCACATTGCATTCACAAAAGTTTGCATAATTCATATTTTATGTGTGCACCTATTTCCAGATTTTTGTAAGAAAAAGCATTTGGTTTGGGGATGCTGGATTTGAAGAGATGATAAAACTAGAGATATTTACATAGAGTTTACGCATTCTTAATATATACTATATAAAATAAAATACTCATGGAACATTGCTTCCCTGCAAGAGCTACTACTACAGTCTGCAATCCTGTGAATGTGCTTCACCAGTTCTCTTTAGGACTCAGCAAGGCCCTTGATCACATGCTGATCACACACACAGAGCCAGATTCAGACAATTAACACCGTGATTTGTTCTTGCTCCCATCAGAACTTGATAACTCAATGGAAGCAGTAGTTAATGTGGCATTTTATAAGCAACAATGAGTTACCCATGGTTAGTGACTAATAATAAATTAGTATGGTTATACTCACCACACAAAAAGTTCTACAAATGGGAATTCCTGTCACAGCATGAAATGACAAAGTTTGAATCAGGTTACACAAAATCATGGAATGGGTCAATCAGGAAAACAGATCTGCCTCTTTTGCACTTTGGCCCAGGTCATTTTCTTTCACCACAGCACAGCAATATCATCCTTCTCTATACCTTCCCACTCCAATTAAGGGACAAATTTATCCGTTTTTTTTTTTTTTTTTTCCCAGAACTTTCTTGGTTTTAGTACTGAAGGCCCTACATCACAAGCTTCCATTTATGCTAACTATAGCAGGCAGAGTAAAATTCCCAAAAATGTCTGCATCCTAACCCCAACCCTATGAATGTTACTGTAAGTGGCAAAAGAGACTTTGTAAAAGTAATTAAGAATCTTGAGATGGAAAGATCATACTGGATAATCCCTATGTAATCACACAGGTCCTTACAGCTGGGAAGACTGTTATGACTACAATCAGAGGGAGATGTGACTATGGAAGAATGATGCTCTGCCACACCACAAGGCCCAGAGACAATGGAGCCAGCTGACCATGGACTGAAACCTCTGAAATCATGATCCAAAATAAATCTTTCCTTCTCTAAATTGTTCTTCTCAGGTATTTTGTCACAACAATGAAAAAATGACTGACATTATTATATTAGTTTTCTATTGCCATTATAATAAATTACTACAAATTTAGTAGATTAAAACAATACATTTATGATCTTTCAGTTGTGTGTGTCAAAAATTCAATGCAGATTTCACTGGGCTAAAATCAGCTTTGGAAGAGATGCATTTATTTCTAGAGACTCTAGGCAAGAATCCATTTCCATGTCTTTCCTGCATCCAGAGGCCACCTGCCTCCATCTTTCTTTCTTTCTTTCTTTTTTTTTTTTTTTTTTTTTTGTGGGAGATTGAACCAAGGGGCTCTTTACCATGGAACCACATCTCCAGCCCTTTTAATTTTTCATTTGAAAGAGTCTTGTTAAGTTTTCCAGACTGGCCTTGAACTTGGAATAATCCTGCCTCAGTCTGGGAATAGAGGCTTGCCCCATTTTTGGCGTGGTTTCAGGCCATGATCAGCTGGCTTTATTGTCTGTGGGCCTGTGGTGAAGTAGAGTGTCATGATGGAGAAAGAGTGGCAGAGCAAAGCTGCTCACCTCATGGAGGCCAGGAAGCAAAAGAAGAGAAGTGTTCAGAAACAAGATAAACCCTTCCAGGGCATGTCCCTAGTTACTTACTTGCTTCTAGCTCGGCTCTATCTCCTACAGTTTCTACTATCTTCGAATAATACCATGAAGTTATAAATCTATCAAGGGATTAATCTGCTAATGAGGATAGAACTATCATGATTCAATCACTTCCCCCCAACCCCACCTCTGGATATTGCTGCCCTGGGGACCAAACCTTCAACATAAAAGTCTTTGTGGGATGTTCCAGCCCCACCATAACAATTAACAAACTCATCCTGGTATTCCCAGGCCTGTTTCACATTTAAAACTAAAATTTGTATTATGGGAACCCCTTTAGTACTTGGTAAAACAGTACTGTTGGTCACCCTACTGCTAATTCTTATACCTTGGTATTGGGCTCTAGATTTCCCTATTGGTAGTAGTTGAAACAACTTGAATATGCAAGCAATATCCAAAATCTGCAGTTCTCAAACATTACAGATCATCAGAATCTCCTGGAGGGCTTATTAAAACACAGATTTCTGGGCCAACTCCAGAGCTGCTGATTGAGAAGATCATATATGGAGCCCAAGAATTTGCATTTCTCACTTGTTCCAAGGAGATGCTGATGTGCTGGTATTGGGACCAAATTTTAACTACTATGCTGAGACAAAAATTTCCAGGACTTTTAACAGAATATCATCTGTTCATCTACATTCCAGGCACAGAAAAAAATGAGGTGAGTTTGAGGGCAATTACCAGTTATTAGAGCTGATCCAAACTGTAGTAAAGAACACAACTCTGACACATTCACCCTGATCTGTTAGAACTTTCTAGAGAAAACACCATGAGGTAGTGGTAAGGGTTCTGAGCTCATTCCTGTCTTTTACAAGATTTTAGGCACTGGGTGAGTAATTTATTACTATTTAAAATCTTAGAATTTGAGCTAATCCATGTAAAATACCTAGCATACTGACTGACATATGACATACGCTCAGTAAGTGATAGCCATGAAAGAAGCTTTTCTAAAATTGTGACTCACATGGCTCAGAAAACCTATGAGAATATGCATGGGGAAGGTGACTGTTTTCCTTTTGACCTTGGTGTAAGACTTGAAGTCTTGGTCAGTTCAGCTGTATTGCCAGCACATTCCAACAGTATTAATTTTCTGAATTGTCCTGATTTGCAAACAGGTCGGAGTATCTCATGTACAAATAGTCATGTTAAATGGCATAGCCTCTTCTATACCTTAGATTCATTCATTCAGTAATTTAAATATGTATTAAACATTACATTAAATATGTATCAGACATTATTATAGGAGTTGACATTACAGCAGGCAAGGATACAGAAAACATTGTAGTTTCCACAGAACTTATGTTTTAGAGAAGTGAAACAAAAAAGAAGATGAGAAAAGAGGAAAATGAAAATTTTAGTAGTGATAAGCACTATGACAAATTAAAATTGGCAAGAAATTGCTTTATAATAAACATGTGGTCAGAGAAGTCTTCTATGCTGAGGTGCATTTAAGTTGAGATCTCAGGGGGGAGTCATTGCAAACAGAGAAATAGCTAGTAGAGGATAAAAAGGAAAAAACTCATACATACAAGAAGTAGCCAAAGAGCCAGGTGTGGTGGTGCATGCCTGTAATCCCAGTTAATTGGGAGGTTGAGGCAGGAGGATTAAAATTGCAAGTTTTAGGTCAGCCTGGGCAACTTACTGAGAGCCTATCTCAAAGCCTATCTCAGTGGTAGAGCACCTTGAGTTCACCTCAAAAGAAAAAATAAAGTAACCAAAGAAGGGACAATGTGATTGGATTATGGAGAACAATAAGATGAGTATTAAATGGAATGATCTATAATTCAGTGAAGTTGTTGATCTTGGGTTGACTTGGATTTGTTTTTGGTCTAGCAGGAAGGCTTATGTGACAGAAAAAAAATAATTTTAAAGTGCATTCTTCATGCCTGCTTAGTTTCATATGTCTGTTATTCTGAGGACCAATCTGGTTACTGCATGCAGTAGATATTTGTTATTATTGTTAGTTCAATGTTCCTTTCCCTCTTTTTTCTAGAAAAATGAACATTTTATCCACTCTCACTCATCATTTTGTTCATTGTGTTGAGGTTCCAATCAGAGTGTCCTCATAAATTGAATAATCTACACAAAACTTGGAGTCTAGAGTATGGTTCAGGTGTAGACCACTTGCCTCAAATGTGTGAGGTCCTCAGTTTGAGTCCCAGAATAAAATATCTTCATCATCATCATCATCTAGGCAAAATCAATCAGAAAATCTTCCAAGGATTTTTATGACTGAAATCTTTAGGGATGGGCTCTATTTTTTCATGAGTGATGGAACTGTAAAGATGAAATTTTGAGGCATCTTATAGTTGTAGTTTAGACTCAGACAGAGTTGGTCTTAATTAGAGGGAAAATAAAGAGAGGGATTTGCTTTTTGCTGCTGGTCAAATGGGATAAAATTGCTTCATTCTTTCCCCGCCCCCGCCCTCAACTGGTGCCCTCCTGACTGTCTTATCAGATCATAATCTATAAAGACAAATTGAGGCTGTGAGTTCATGCAGATCTAAATAAAATGTAGGTGAGTAACCCCACTGATGCTATTGTGTACTTCAGATCACTAATGCTAATTGCAACACAGTATGTCACTGCTGTGACTTGGGAAAGTGTAAGATTGGTTGCACATAGTTTTATAAGCTGATAGGTTTTTGGAACTCAGCTATGAAGCTGTTCTACTATTGAGAATGTTGACAAGATAATATATGCAAAGCATTTGGTTTCCTTGGAAGACAGGTATGAGAAAAATACGAAGTAGGATTAATTATTGATTATCTGTGGAAATGAGAAATGGGGAAGCAAAGATGCATATATCTCTTTTGGCATACTTTACACTGGGCCTTCTATTTCACTTATTGCCCCAAGCAGGCTATAAGAAGGGACACCTTGCCTTATGAACTGCTGTACCCCTTGTAAGCTTTAGAAAAATAGGAAGTTTTCATCAAACGTTGGCTAAATGAATGTTGAATGAATAGTGGAATTTGTGATTAATAACAAAACAGCAATTTTTTGTATGTGTTAAAAAGAATTAAGCAAAAAAGTAGACTGTGATTTGGGTAATGAGAACATGCTTTGGGTTTAAATACAAGCTCTTTCACTTAGGTCAATACTTGACATATTAAAAATTTTTATCTAAATAATGGGAACTTCAATGCCCACTTGATACTGTTATAGCCAAGAATTAAGTATAACAATGTCTGGAACTGCTGAATAAATGAAAGTATAATAGTATAAAACTGATGCTTACAATTGTGCTTTGGGTAGTTCTACCTTCATCCTGCTATGGACCCAGGTGACCTCTCTTCTCACCTTGGTCAAATGCTTCCTTAAAATAGTCTGTTTTCCTCAATTGCAAATGGTGAGCATTGCTTTTTAAAGTATTTCTCCTTCTTTCTTAAAAAATATAATTAAATCAACATTGTAGGCCAAATAAGAAAAAAGACTTCACACTTACTGTACTACAACTGGGCATATCTCCTACTTTGGCCAGGCATCCCAGATGGCTGCAGCATTCCCTTGGCTGTTCCTATACTTGAGACTTTTTCTTAAATTGAGTGGATTTTTAAAAATTTATTTATTTATTTATTTATTTTTGCTTCAAAGACCCTGGATGCAATACAGCAGGAATTCTTTAAATGTATTGCTCAGCTAAAATATGCATAGGAGGCAAATTACTTTGTTTGTGGGTACAATTTGAGAAAAAACTGAAGTGACAGCAAAGATAACTCACTCATGAATTGCTCACTAGGCCCAGGAAACTCCAAACCATCTATATATTTTTGCTTTGACTTATGGAAGGGGGCAGGTGTTATCAGTCCCCTCTCCATGATGAATGTTCCTTACAAACATCAAATCACATAAATCCTTACTGGCTGCCAATTTCAGAAAATTTTTGATAGTCCTTGGATGGAAATTTGAGTAAGTAGGTGTGTGAGGAAAGAGGGCTTCCAGCAACCTGGACTTGGGATAGTTCCTTACCAAAAAAAAAAGAAAAATCATGTATCAATAGAAGTTCAAACTTCTTTTCTCCACCTCATCATGGTCAAAAGAATTCAATTTCTTCAGACTTTAATGAGCACACAAACACATCCTAATATAACCTTCGTGATCCAGGTTCTGGGTAGGCTTCAGGGGAGGAAGGAACCTGATTATTCTGTAAATAAAACATATAACAGCAGACTTGATCAACATAAAATGGGAAAAAGAATTTTGAATACTGCCTCCAGATCAATTCTGCAAGCTAGTCTCCCATAAGAAAGCAATTGGTCAACTGACCAGTACAAGACTATACCTGTTGCCTGGTTTTTATTTTGTCTTCATAACAATATGTGATAAAATGTTCAGTTTGTCTCTAACCTTTCTTCTTCTATTGCACTGGAGGTAGCAGAGAACAGAACCATCTGGAAGCTTTTGTGAGCTGCATTAGTGATGAAGCACCTGTGCTCTGTGATCTGAGTTCCAAAAGTCCTTGGCATGAGGATCATGGACACAGTTAGGAACATCCTAGCAGTATAGGTCTGTTTCTGGTGAAGTTGGGGCACTGGCCCCTTCCATTTTCATTACCTCCCCTTCCCAGGCTCCTTAGGCTCTTCTGCTATCTTCTGTTTACCCAACCACAAGTGTCTGCCTGGGTTTCCTGCCAGCTGTATCTGTCCATTTCCCTGTGCCACTTCCCCCAACATCATTTTTTTCCTCTTTCCTATTCCTTGGGCCCTCACTATTTTCCAAGGTGAAAGCGAGTTAAACTGATTAACCAAGAGCATTACTCCTCTGAGGAGGCACATTCATATTTTAGTAAGTACCTTATGGAGAAATAAGCTCTGAATATTAAAATAATACATTTATTATTCATCTGATATACACAAGTCCTCAAAAAACATTTTACATCCTTTATTTCCATTTTATACTACAATCATACAGGGAATATATTATATTGCCATTTTTCAGGATAAGAAAATTGAAGTAATTTTCCTAATTTTATATCTGGTTATAAACAAAGCTAGAATATGATTCCAGGTCTATCTGGTTCATTCTGACTGAATGTTTTTAATGCAGGACCTTAGGTTCTAAAAATAATAAAAGTAATCACAGAGCATTTTCAATGCCATAACAGGAGAGCCATTTGTGAGTACCTAGGGTTCTCAATAATTTTCTTGTAAGACCTGGTCAGAGTTTTTTTCTCTACCAATAAATATAGACAGTTCTTTATATCAGAAAGACCTTATCATTTTGTCGATCATCATACCAAGCTAATCAGGTTTAAAGGGGTTTCCTGATTTCAAATCCTTACATTTCTTAAACACAACCTCTCTACTTTCTTCAGTTCAGAAATGGGGATCTCAATGGACAGTAAAAGATAGAAGAGTCCATTGGAAAAGAGTTGAGAGGGAGATTTCCATTTAAGAACAAAGCCTGCTTGGCCAAATGTGCAAGTTTTATGACCATGGCAACTATAAGGGGAAACCCCTTTCTGCATGCTGCCCCATATTCCAACTTGGCCTACTTAGAAAAGTAGAATGAGACTGGCAAGAATGTGAATTCAGCACATAATCAGGAGGACAGTGGACTGGGCCAAGAATACCAGGGCAGTATATTTAGACTCTATTAGTCTAAGTAGTCTTCAAAGCTGAACAGTGTTAGAAGTTTTCTATTTAGGCAACTGCTTATCTCTTGTTAATGCAGATTCTCAGATCCCTATGAAGCAGTTTATTATAACCAACATAGAAAAACAAGAATTGTAGATGTTTCCTAAACACAAGGCTATCTAGTAAAAACACAGGGAAAGAAGATGTGTCCTGAAATTGGAGAATATCATGCTAAGTGAGATAAGCCAATTTCAAAAAGCCAAAGGACGAATGATATCGCTAATAAGTGGAGGATGACACATAATGGGGGGGAGGGAAGGGTTAGTGTTAGGGTTAGAGTTAGGGTTAGGGAGGGGGGCAAGTATGGAGGAAGGAAGTACTGTATAGAGGGTAAAGAGGGGTGGGAGGGGTGGGGGGAAGGGAAAAAATAACAGAATGAATCAAACAACATTACTCTATGTAAATTTATGATTACACAAATGGTATGCCTTTACGCCATGTACAAACAGAGAAATAACATGTATCCCATTTGTTTACAATTAAAAAAAAAAAAAAAGAAGATGTGTCCCAAAGGCAAAACTATAAAGAAGGACCCCAAAGACCTTGTATTGTTACAGTCAAATTCCCACCCCCATCTTCTCATCTTTCTCTTACACACACACACACATACACACACACGCACACCCCACATTATCTCAAACCATCTCACAGTGGTCAACCAAAATTCATTGAGTACCTTTTCCATGTAAGTTCCTCTGGTTGGTATCTGCAAGGATACGTGACATACAGCCTTGACTCTTCAAAGCTTACAGTTTAGTGGGATTTTCTAGCCCTGTAAAACCACAGAACTGAAAGCAAATGATTTTCAGTTGGATTGCACCCAAATTACTCTGAATTGTTGCAAGTCTTTAAAATCAGATTTTTTTGTGAAGGGTCCCACGCAGAGCTTATGCACCTAAAAATAGTAGCCACTAATATTCTGGGGCCAGCTTTCCTACTGACCACCTCACATGTGTTCTTCACTTTAACTGTCGCAGTGACACTCTGAGAGAGGTATTATTATCCCTGCAATGGGTAAAGTGAGCCTCAAAAGATTAAACAATCCATAGTAGGTTGGTATACGTACTAAAGTCTGACTCCCAAACTCACACTAGCTTCTACTCCTCTCTCCTGTCTCCTACTTGTTTTGTTCCAGAATGTGGAATCTGGGATAATCTTCAAAGCACAAGTGCAAAGCAGATGCCCTGGGCTTTCTTTACAATTCCAGGGGGTTCAAGGAGAAGTATGACAAACTCTGGCCTTCCTACACCCTCCTAGATCCAACTAGGCAGATTCTGATCTTTAATAAATCAAATAAGATCATAATAGTCAAGGGTGTGACCAAGAATTACAAAGTGGATAGGAACCTATTTTCTACAGGCAATACAAATAGATCCCTGAAATAGAGTTGACATAAGGAAGATGGCAACAGACCATTTTTGGAGAACTACCACAGTGCACTGGAAGGCAGAAGAACACTTTTTATTGAATCCCAAATCTGCCACTTACTAATCGTGTAACTTTGAACAAGTCATAATCTCTCAGAGTTTTAGTCATGTCATCTGTGACACATCCATTGCAATGTCTAGCTCAAGGCCTATTGCAGAACTCAATTTATAACAAATACAAATCAATCTGAAAACGGCAAGTGCTCTTGCAGAAGAAGTTATACTGTTTCCAGTTGTTTTCACTTCCATGAAGAATCTCTTTAAGTAAAATTATACATCCCTGTTCTATCTCCCTGTTTCACTCACACTGTGCTATTTTCTCAAAAAAACACAGTTTTCAATGTTTGAGGATAGAACGTGATTTTTTTGTGATAAATCACTTGAACTAGTGGTTAAAAAAGTTTCAAGAAAAAGAAACCCGGATGCTGAAGTTGACAGCTAGTGGCATCTGTGACAGATAGAATAACACCTTCTCACCATGCTTCAGGAATCCTGAGCTGGGAAGGCAATCGAATCCTGCTGTTTTCTCCTGGTTTTCATCTCTGCAGGCTGGCGTTAAGGGAAAGCAAACTCCTCTCACATTTGCCTGAGGGGGGAGATGCCTAATTACCATGCTTCTGATTTCCCTCTGGAAGGGTTGGCGCCAGAGCCTGAACTCAGTTCTCCCGCCAAGTCTCCTGAGACACACGTACTCCTGGAAAACCTCAACGTTGCCCTCCCCACTACACACACACACACACACACACACACACACACACACACACACACACACACACTCCTCTGAGAACCTGAGAACACAGGAACACAAACAGACAATGGCTGTCAGCACCAACCCTGCCCCACCCAATACCACCACCCCAAACCAGACCTCAGACTAGAATGAAACCAGACCTGAAACTAGAACGCAGACAGGAAAAAGACAGCAGGTAACTGACAGCAGGCACTAGGTCTGAACAGAATACCACAGAGGCTTTGACAAGGTCTGTTTTAAATATTTCATTCACATGTATATTCCGCCACTGCATTGACCGCTCCCTGGTGAGAGGACCTGATTTTCATATTTCTTCTCATTGCTTTTACAGAGCTTGCTATGTAGGATAAGGAACCCCTCCCCCAATTCGGTATTATTCCTAGGAACATTCCTGATTAAGGCTGTTTCCAGCTTCCATTCCCTGCCCCCTCCTTCTATTGCTTGGAGAAACCATACTGTGGAAACTCAGAAAATATTTCATCCCCCTTAGGAAAATGCAATTTGAATGTTTTAGCAGGGAAATCACTTCAAAAGCATCTGTTTCCACCCACCCTTCACCAGCCTGAGAAACCAGGAAATGAAGCCATATTCTACAGACACCATCAAGGAGTAAATCAACACCCTAGGGACAGCAGAGAGGGGTGCTCCCATGCATAAATGCCCATCCACAGTTCATTAAATGGAGCTGGTTTAACAGGATCACAGGGGTTGACTCTTAGCTTCAAACCCAAAGGCCTCCTTTATTCTGTATGCCTGCCTATAGTATCTTTTCCTCTGGTGTTTGCAAATCTCATGATTTCCTCTTCTCTTTCACAAAGCAAGTAATACCGACCCTGCTAAATAAGAGGTTCCACACCTTGTCAGGCCGATGTGACTAACATCACACAAACCTATAGTTTTGTTAGTTGTGACTATGTATTATTTTCTTTTTTTCTCTCTTGTTTTTTGTTCTTCCTTCTTTGCCTCCTTCCTTCCTTCCTTCTTTCCTTCCTTCCTTCCTTCCTTCCTTCCTTCCTTCTTTAGAAAGGGTGGAAAATGGGAAGAAGTGGAAACAATTAAAAAGGGATGGGGATGTGGTTCAGTGGTTAAGCACTCCTGGATTCAATCCCTGACGAAGGAGAAGGAGAAGGAGAGGGAGAAGGAGAAATTGTAACTACAGTACCATTATTTTCTTCAGATCACTGACTCCAATTAGCCTGTAAAGCAAGGACCAATCTTGTGTTTCTTTTGCAAAAGGTTGTGAATTTCTGTCACCAGGGATGTGAAAACCTGGTTACCTGGCCTCTTTCTTAAAATGAAGAATTTCAAGCCTCATCCCAGGCCTTCTGAACCAGAATCTGCATTTTAACAAGATCTACAGGAGATTGATGCAAATTAAACCTGAGAAGCACTGGCCTATGACATGGTGACATATCACATTTGCCTGCCAGGACTTTCCCACTTTACCAAGAATTCATGCTAAGTCACAGGGAATAATCTCTACTGCTCTGCATATGAAATTACTAAGTTCAGTGAGTCAACTAACAGTATATATACAATATTATGCAAGGGTTATAGGCTCCCTGCCCCTGGAAGTAAGTGCTGCCCGGTTGCTCAGCTTCTGCTGAGAAAAAACTCTAGGACTACTGGCTGCCCCAAGTCTGGGTCCTATCAGCTACTGATAACCTATGAGATCCTACTGCCTGGCACAATGGAAACAACCCTGGGCCCAAAATTAATGGAGCTGGATTCAGAGTCTACCATTTCATCCTGGTTCCATGACTTTGGATAATTACCAAACTGATTCTCAGTTCTATGATGAGACTATTAACATCAGCTTAGCCCACCCCATAAACTAGTTGTGACAATTAAATAAAATAACATATTTAAAAATACCATCTAAACCATATTGTAGCATTCAATTGTTATTTATTATTATTAATTAATATAGGGTTATAGAATAGAGAAAGATCTTCAGGTTGGAAGGAACTTTGTAAATACAGTATCCTGCTTCAAAGAGGAATTCCTTTTCACTAGTAAGGGAAATGAACAGTAAGTTCTATGACCCTTGGGAGGAAAATGGCAACAAAAATGTGGGTGGAAAGATAGGTAGATGGGTAGATGGATGAATTGACAAGTGAACACTTACTGAGCAAGGACACAGTGTTAGGTATTTTCACACATATTCCACTGATGTGCACAGAGTGTGAGAACACACAGATGTCCTGTGGTGGATACTCATCTCTCCCCTGAGGGGAAGAACTTGGTCTTCTAGCTATAGGGGGTGCTACTAGAAGGAATTCTCAATTATCAACCCCCTTTGGGGGTTGCTTCAGTTAAGGGGAGCCACTTTATCCCAGACTGTATCAAATGGCTGCTCAGCACAAAGGCATCAAGGCCCAGGCTGCCTTCCTAACTCATGACAGCTCTGAAAGGTTAACCCATCTGTGTTTTCCACTCAGACTGTGACACAGCTTTACTGGCCCTGCTCATTCCCATCATTCCCTTTCCTTCCCTTCCTCATGGACCCTCCCCAAGTGCATGCCCTCATAGAACACCTGCTTCCCCGTCTGGGAATCTATTTTCCAGAGAACCCAACCTGTGTCATGTTCCTGTACTAGTCTCTTATGCATGGAGCCTAGCTTGTCAGCCATAGGCACTCAACGAACACCCTTGGGGTGACTCAAGGAGGAACACAGAATATCAGAGCTGATAGGAAACTTGGGGGACATTTCATTCAAAAATTTACAAATGCAGTCTGTAAAAAAAATAAAATAAAAAAGAAAATATATATCTTATTAAAAAAGAAAATATATATCTTATATTACCTCAAAAAAAAAAAAAAACCCAACTTCATTTAATTGAAAAGATTCTGAGTTTGAGTAATTTAACTGGATTCAACTTGCTAGTTAATGGCAGAATTGAAACCAAACCCTGGGTTTCCTGACTAATGATCCATTGTCGTTTTTTTTTTTTTGTTTGTTTGTTTTTTTTTTTATTATACAGCGGCATTGTCCTAGAAAAAGAAAAGGCCTAAATTCACATCTAAGGATGAATGTAACACTACACATCAACTTACAACACCAAAAGGTAATAAATTGTTTAATAACAAAACTTCCTACCATGAGTTTTGGCTTGTCTTCAAAAACAGATATAGTTAATATCTTAAAATATTGCTGATTTCTTATTTTTTCTTAAGATAGACAACCAGAAGCACCATTTCAGTTAGGTCAACCTCCATTTCTGATGATACTTTTAACTTGAGAAATAACCCAGATTCAACAGACTTTGTTCTGGAATCCTATAATGTCTATTGTATTGAAATGCAAACTTTAAAGTGCTTCAAATAATTTCTGGAAATTATCATCCTTATGCTAGGCAAAATTATCATAATTCAGACCTTGAGTTAAGACAGAGCAGGGCAGGAAGATTACAATGAAGGCTGCTAGGGGAAGATAAAGAGCAATGGAATTGCCCATTGCTCTTCGTAGCTTGTACACAAGGTATGGCAACTTTCTTCCTGTAACAGATTTTATGGTCTCTCCTGTATACTCACTTTGTATGGATCTTGATTTTATTGTGACCATAGTGAACAGTGACTATTCTCCATGTCCCCCATAAAACTATGAATTCCTTGCAGTCAGGCACTGAGTTTACTCACTTGAGTGTCTGTATCTGATTAGCACTGATGGTCTACCAGATACATAAATAAGTGCATGAATGGCCAAAGTTGTGATCTCTTTCCTCAAAATATCTCGCTCATAGAAGTCTCATACTGCCTGAGGATATCGTGGGAGTCAGGAACAGAGAGGGGCTTTGAGAATTATCTTGTGTTATCACAACACATTCTACATATTGGGAAAAGAAGCTGGAGGGATAAGAGGTAGAAGGATTGTAACCTTCTGCTATCAAAAGAGTAAATGTTTTGTTTGAGTTAAGGGCTTAAAAGAAGTAAGATCCAAAGGTTTATCTGCCCATAATTTCTTCACCTCCTCAGATAAAGATTCTCAGTTCTTTCTGTTTTAACTCTTCCCCACTGAAACCTGCAGATATTCTTCTGACTGAGCATTGTGTTAAAACTGGAGAAACAGGTCTCCAAGTTTCCCACTCTGCAGAATAAGGACCTTCTTTGCCCACAGATCTTTCTGCTTGTATGAGATGAGCTGGAGTGCAGCTGCAAAGTCTACCTCAAGTCCTATTAAACAGGGAGCTAATCTGATCAGAGGTCCAGCTTAACTGAGGCTGACTACATTTCCTCAGGGTGTCTGCTGTCCCCTAGGACAAGGGGAGTGAAGATGCAGATCAGAAACATGAGTGCTTTCATGGAGACATGACTAAATTTGCAATTCAATTCAGTAAGAGAGTGGGGGATGGAGTAGGCTACCCAGCTGAAGCTAAGTGCCTTAGGGTCACTGGGTTCCTTAGCAGCAGTGATTGTTCGAAGGGATGGGGGGTCATGGATCTAGGGCATGGTGAAAGGCATCAAATGTATTCTCTGTCACTATGGAGAGAGGGATCTTCTGGGAAATGGGGAAGATTGCATCACTGATTGGATGAGCAGATGGAGCTGAGCTCGGGAGAGCTGGGCTAATCCTGTGCGCTGTGATTTTTTTTTTTTTTTTTTTTCAAATGTCTCCAACTTACACTGATGTCACTACTGCTGCTTTTTAAACAGGCTATCCAATCTAAGCCAGAAAGAACTGGATAATTGTATAAAAATTATAAGCCTTGTTATTATTTTTTGTAATATCATCAGGTTCCAAAAATATGCTTTATATAAAAATATTTTTTTATTTTAGGGATAACAACACAGCCCTGAGGAATTTCAAAAATAAATGCCAACATAGAATTAACAACGGGTCACTGAAGGTGAAGCTTAGAACACAGGTGGGCTTTAAAATACGAGCAGAGGTCAGGAACCCTAGGGAAGTATGAGCCCTCAGTGTTAAAAAATTAGGAATTAAGAAACTGAAAGATGAGAGAGAAGTACCAAGAAACCTACTTTTAGATTTAGTTAATGTAATAAATAGAGATTATTTTTATCCAAATCATTATGTGATAAAGAATTATGTGATATAACTTGATAATTAAGTTCAAGAGAGGAAACATTTTCTTCACCAGATCAAATTTATATCTGATTGTAAAACTGGAGCAACCAGTGTTAAAATCCCTCTTCCTGGGGTATCCTGAGACATAAGGCCTGCCATAGCTACATTTATGCATAAAAGACAAAATGATAGAAACTATGGGAATCTAACTTTACTGAGACAGGATGCAATAACAGAAGTATCCAGAATATTAATTTAAATATCACAGAGCAAAACAATAACTAAATTATATCTAGCATTTGAATAGCCTTTCACATTCTTTACAATGCTTCCCTAGACCTTTTAACTTCTTGTAGGACTAAGACTGGTATGGCAGCACTATTATGTCCATTTTGCCATTTTATCTCTTTTCCCTTACTGTCACGTTAATAAGTAAGAAAAGCTAAATACGCAAACTCAGGACACAGATTTACTAGTTAGCTTTCTGACATCAGTTTCTTCATAAAAGAAATTCCAAAATTCCATTTTAGACATGATCAGACAGAGGAGCACAAGCTTTTTGTATACAAATGAGGTTCTATGCACAGCGAAGAGTGTGTCCACCATGACAGCTCATCCTGGGAATGAGGACTCTCTGGACATCTGCCTCCTGTCACCATTGATCAGTTCAAACAGATCACTGCAATTAAATACACCCATAAGAGCCAAAGAGGACCATTAGTGTCCCAGTCCAGGAGCCACAAAACAGCCACCAGGTAATTCATACCATGTTGAATCAGTTAAAATGGAGCACATTGCACAATCAAATGACAGGTTCTGATGAAAAGATAGGGAGGTACAAAGGGGAGAAACAAAGCTGCCCTCACTCTATTTCTATTTCATGTGCCACTAGATAGAACAGATGTCTAGAAAAATCAATTTAAAGGGTCATCAGCCTTTGGATCATTTAGTGACTCCTGTTACCCTTAAGAAGATTTTAAAAACTCTCTGTAAGGAACTTTCCTTAGACCCTTAGCACTAGGAGGAAAAGAAAACTTAATAAAACTCTAAGTATATGCCAAATATATTTAATACTGGCTGTACCTAGAGAGTATCCTTATGGGAGTCCTTGTCCTTTTTACAAATCACATGGTTCACAGCACTCCAATTTTTAAAGATTATATATAATTTTTGTAATTAGAAAACATTAATAATGATGAAAGAAAGAGAAAGCCCATTTAGGTTCTAGGCTAATGCTATGATTTTTAGAACTAAAACCCAAAGACAGAGATAGTTTGGTTCGTCAAAATTTACATGGCTAGTTTTTGGCAAAACTACAATGTCTGGTTGACAAAGATACTATAGCTTTTCCTGTGCACCCATGTGGTTAGAGGCTGGCAAATGACTCTAAAGATTCTTCTTGCTCTAATCACCCATGTTTTGGAGAATTGGTTTGTAAATACAGGCCTTAACAGGGTAGTCATGACATTTACTCCCCAAAGTAAGACATGCTTGTAGGGGAAGAGGAGTGCAGTAATAATTATTCCCAGACACCAGGTACAAACTCTCTGGGCACACTGTGTTGTATGATGACCCTGTCCTTAATAGACAAAAGATTTCCAGACTCATTGGAACTTCAAACTGTTAACTTTATATCCTGCTGACACTATTTCTGAAAATAATAGATGACACAAAAAGAAATAAGCTCTAGCCTGTTAGTACCATTATCTGTTTCAACATCTTTGGAGATGTTTTGAAATAGAGGAACAAAATTTAAGCAGTCTATTTTTCTGACAAATGACTAATTGAGGCTAGGATTAGACAAAACATTACAGGAACTCTAGAATATCATGAAATGAAGCAAGGGTTGAAGAAGCAAAAAGAGAGGTAGGAAAAAATTCTGGGTGGAACACGGAAAGAGAACAACTAATCATTGATGGATTAACTAAGCAGTCATAGGATCCCCTCAGAAGTAATATTTAAATTAACAAAGTCACAAAAATAAGCGGTCAGACAATAGCAAATGAATACCATTGATAAATATTATCAAAGTAAGCATCATTCCTCACTGTGGCAAGAGAAAAGCTGAAATACCAGGATCCTAAGCAGATACCACTTCCATATTTCCTGACTTGCAGGCTGTTAAATTTTCTCAGCCATGATAATGCATATTAATGGGAGGTTGAAAGTTAAATAAATATAATTTGAGCAAGCCAACTCTCTGTGGCATACTTTCGTAATGGATAAAAAGCTAACTGAAACGATTAGTCATTGTCGAAATAAGGCATTGATCATAGAATAATAATAAGATTTTAAAGCTTCCAAACATCACTTATACAGTGTGAAGCACTACACAAAGCAATCAAAGATACATCATTTGATCCTCTTAAAAGCCCTGGGAGGCAGGAATTGTATTATCATTCCAAAAAAGTGAGGTGACTATGGCCCCAGGGAATTAAAGAATTGGCTTATTGTTTTATCTTTACTGAAGAAATAAGAACTAGAACTCACTTCTGATCTCTCACTCTTCTCTGAATCCAGTACTCACTGTATTTGAATGCCTAGAAAAAGAGTTGACCTTGAGGAAGCTGCAGTGTTAGTGACTTCTGAACATCCAGTTTAGCCAAAGTCCATCTCTTTGGTTTTCATAACCCCCCAGGGGTGATCCATCTCACTCAGTCCTACCCATTCACCATCTGACCTGTCGTGCTCTCTGAAAATTGCAACTGTGTTTTACCTTTCGAGTAACCAAATTCAATTATAGTTTCTGCCTTTGTGTTTCCTCAGCCTTTTTTCCTGCACAAATTGATGGTGACAGCAGCGATACCAATTCAATTACATACCATCTTCTGGTTCCCAGTAATGATTTGGAGTAGGTCAACAGGGAACAGGAGGAACAAGAATGACCGTGAAATAAAAGGAAAGGATAAGGATCCAAAGCCTGAATTAGAAATCCATTTTCACTTGCTGGGAAAATTTAAGTCAACTTTTCTCATAGGATCAGCAGGACAAACCATAGAACAGGAAAAGAAAAGAGTAGATTGGCCAATATATGAAAGAAGATTTCTAAATGAGATTGACGGACTTCACTATTTTATTTCTCAGATGAACGAAACATGAGGGGGACCAAATAAGAATGCTTCCAAACAACTGAGTTTTGTAACAAACATGTCAGAGAACAGTCAATTTTTTTGACATTTAAATTCACTTAACAGATATCTATATATTAAGCTGTTACCATGCAATGGTATGTCTAGATTAGATTGCTGGTGATACTGCAGAGAACAAGATAGTAAAATCCCTGTCCCCAAGGTGGTTACATTCCAGGGGAAAAGATATGTGGGTATTATAAATGCTATGAAGAAAAAAAAAGATGAACTATTGTAATATGAGAGGTACTTGCTATTTATGTAGAGGGGTCAGGAGGATAATACTAAGGAGTCCACATTTGAAAAACAAATGAATTGAGGTGCAGACACATTCTATACACTACCAAATTCATCAAGGGTCAAATAGCAATGAAATTTAACTACATAGTCTTTGTGTATATGTATTACTAGCAAAAAATTTAAAGGTTATTATTTTAATAATTGTAGTTAACCCTGAAAATGAAGATGAGGCCAAATAAATAATCATTGTCTCTAAAATGCTAAAGTGAATCCTCTATTAAATAAAGCCAAATAATCGAAATATTTATTTTATTTTTTATTTTTTAACTTTTTGTTTCCATGACAACCTCTGAGAAAAACAAGTCCTCAATAGTCTTCCTAGGCCTCTTTCTCTACTACATGCTACCTGGTTGCCCACTCTTGGTTAGGTAATTACTTTTTGTTTATAGACTATTTTTGTGGTTTCTATATTATTTTACACAGAAAAACTTAAACAAGAAATATTTTGTTCTTTCTTTTCTAAATTAGACTTTTGTTTTACATTTAATAAAGGAGCTTATGCTATATAGGGTTAAGCCAGTTCGACAAGCATTTATGATCTAAATAACTATGAGCAGGCTAGTGTAATAAACACCTATGGGAGGAATTGATGAGTATGATCATAGATGACATGCAATGCAGTATAGCTGATAAATATACAAATAACTATATTATGAGGATGCATTGGATTTCTCTCTTTAAGAGAAATATTTTAAAATTGAGAGAAGTGTAGTCAGGAGCATAAATGATTTGGAGGAAGAGCGTGAGATGTGAGACGAACCTTGACAACAGGGTGGGATTTCAAACTGAAAACAGAACTAGAAGGCTATCAGACCAAAGGAACATGACAAATGCAAAAATGAAGAGAGAAGGAGGTAAGGCCTGTTTGGAGAAGGGTAAGTACTCCAGTCTGATTGAAATGCAGGTCTTCTGGAAGCAGTGATAAATAGTAAGAAAGTAATTAATACGCTAGGACAATTGGGAAACTGTAATGTCATAGACAATGCAGGCCTACCAAGGTCTCGAATGGGAAAGGTCTCTAAGTGTACCTACAATGGATTGGGCAGAGGAGACATGAGATGGGAGATCAGCTAGGAATGCCTTCTAAGGTATAGAAGAGGGGGAATGAAAGTCAGAAGTAGAGTGTTGGCCACTGTGAACAATAATTATCAAAAAGAAATTCAAACTGTAACATTACAATTAATGGGCCTTGGTAATCGATGAGATATGGGGCAAGATAAAGAATGTGTAAAAGATTTCTTTGAAAAAATAAGTGATACTTTTGGGGAGAAGTTATTATGAAGAGGAAGTGAAGAGTTCTGCTTTATAAATATGAAAGCATCTCTAGGACATGCAGGTAGAGGTGAGTAGGTAGACATCTGGGACTGGAACTTGAGGGAGAGTTGGGTATAAGAAATAATTTTAGAGGTTAGAGTTGTGGTATTGGGAGGGAATCAGAACACTGAAAAAGAAGAAAACTGTATAAAGAAAAGAGCAGAAAGCCATGATTTAATCTTAGAAGAATATTTTCTTGGGAGCAACAACAACAACAAATGAATCCAAAAAAGAAAGAAGAGTAGTTAAAAGTAGGATAGTAACTTACATAGAAACCAAGAAAGGCAACACTTCCACAAAAACAAGCTGTCAATAGCATCAGGTGTAATCTGGAAATCCATGAGGTCCAGAAGTAAGAAAAGACTTGCTACCTGATAACGGAGGAAAGCTTGTTTAGAGAAGAACAGGTGTAAGCACACGTGTCCACAAAGCAAAAAGAACTGGGCGGCAGGCATGAAAGCATGAAACAGTATGAATTCTTAACACAGCATCAGGAAAGAGGTAAAAGCTTCCATTTATTCACTGCCATTGTCCCAATATCACACAAGATACTTTTATGTGTTACTTAGCTCTCACACCAACACTGTAAGAAAAGTGTTATTACTTCCCATTAAAAAAACAATCTAAGGTACAAAGTGGTTAAATGAGTTGCCCCAGGACATCTAGGTGTCAAACAGTGCTGGAATCCTAACCCCTGTGAAGCTAGAGCTGGAAGGTCAGGCCTTCTCCAAGACACCATGACACTGCTCTATAGCAAGAGGCCTAGGACCAGTTTCAGGGGTTTTAGCAAAAAGGAAGGACATGCCTCCTCCTCAGAAATGGAAGCAAGGGAAGAGGAGATGGTCAAGTGTGTAGTAAAAGCGAAGTCATCTGATGAAAGTGGTTTGATTGAAAAAATAGATTAAAAAATTTTTAGATGTAGTACAAAGCACAGAAGGCAAGAGATTCTACAATGGTACCAGTTGCATAATTGAAACCATTCATCACCATGCATTATAGGCTAAAGATGGAGGCACAAGAGGCTAGAGTTTATGGTAAAGAGGAAGAGTTGAGGACCTGGAGGTCACAGAGGCAAAGAATAGATCATAGGAATGAATAAAGAGAAAGAAAGACTCAGAATTGAAAATCTAGAATATGTAGTCATTTGGAGTGAGATGACAAGAGCTGAAGAAATTAAAGAAGTATGGCACCAAGATATTTAATAAAAAGTCCAAATATAATGGCTAAATCCTGTAAAGGACTAAGTTACACACACACTTATACAAAGTGCTAACCAAAAATATATATGAAAAACTGTACAAAAATGTTTGCTTCATGTATTGAAGTTGGAGGTAGAAGAGTTTGCAGAATATGAGTATATTTTTGTAGCAAGAAAAGAAAGAAAATGACATAATCAAAGGGAAGAACCTTAATGAAGAAGTCATCATGGGAGATTGTACTGAATGTAGCCAAGGGAAGCAACAATACACAGACCATTTCTTGTCACAAGAGACAAGTGCATTAGTAACCAATTGTTCTATCAGTGGGTTGGCATAGACATGGTATCCCTGAAGAAAATGCCAAAAGGTTGGCAAAATCTTTCAGGGAAAGTTTGAAAACAAAGGAAACTTTATCTGCTGTCAAAGGATGCAGGTGAAAGAAGTGGTTGAGAAGTAGACAGAATATAAGAGGAACTTTAAAACGCCATGACTGAACTGAATTGATAAGCAGGTATTATGGAGGAGACTGCATGCAAGGCTAAGTCCAGAATGAAAACCAGAGGAGCAGGTTCAGGAGGTAGGCCAGAGGGACTCAGCAACACAGCAGGATAAGTGCCAAGTAAATAGTGATTTATGTAGGCAATTGTAGAACTAAATAATCTCAGTTTTCTAATAGATGTAAAGCAATAGGGGGAAAGGGAAATGGTGTTTTATAAACCTGCCTCTCCAAGCAGTTTATCATAGTGATTGGATTCATACTTGCTGCTGAGGTAGGAAGGTAGATGCACTCACTCCCCCTACACACAGAAAACATTCATGGAGAGAAAGAGAAGTGCATTGCTATTTGATGTCTCAAGTGGTTACCTCAATAGGAATAAGACAACAGCTCAGCTTAGGCCTATTTCAAAAGATATTATTACTACTTTTCTTTATCAATCCTTTTGCACCTAGCATTTTATTTACATTTTTTTGTTTGTTTGTTCATTATCTGTATCCCTCCCGAACTCCACCCTAGTATAAAATAAGCTCAATCATGTCAGAAACTTTGATTAATTCACTGCTGAATCTTCAGCACCTAGAGTAGTGCCTGGTATGTAGCAGATATTCAATAAATATGGATCCTCAATTGGTTGAATCAATCAATCAATAATATCCAAACAATAAGGGTAATAATAAAAAGTGTATTAGATGCAGTCTTTGCTTAAAGGGTGTTATGAATGAGAAGGTGTTATAGTTTGGATGTGAGGTGTCCCCCAAAAGCTCACATGGGAAACAATGCAAGAAGGTTCAGAGAAAAAATGATTGGGTTGTGAGAGTCTTAACCCAATCAGTGATTTAATCCCCTGATTGGGATTAACTGACTGTTTACTGAAATGGTAGGGTGTGGCTGGAGGAGGTGGGAATTGGGGTGTGATTTTGGGTATATATTTATATCTGGCGAGTGAACTCTCTCTCTACTTCCTGATCACTGTGTTGTGAGCTGCTTCCCTCCACCACCCTCTTCTGCCATGATGTTCAGACTCATCTCGAGACCTGAGGAATGGAGCTGACTTTCTATGGATTAAGACCTCTGAAATCATGAGCCTTCAAGTAAACCCTTCCTCCTTTACAGTTGTTCTGGTCAGATCCTTTTAGTCATAGCAGCAAAAAAGCTGACTAAAACAGGAGAAACGGGTTAACAAATATATTATTATAAAGGCATATAAGAGAGCATGATCAATTCTGTTTCAAGGGGAATCATCAAAAAAGACATTATAGATTAGAGTAACTGGTCATCCAAATTCAGGGCTTTTACCCCCAGAGACACAAGTCAGTCCATGAACATAAAAATAAAGCTTGAAAATATCTAATTCCTTTTTAAATTTTTTTTGTGTGTATCTTTTAAATGCACATATGTAATGTATATATGATAGCACTGGTATATAATTTTGAGTAAATAAATTAACAGTCCTAAATATGGGTTGCATACTCTTAATTTTGTGCTAGTCTTGCACTCAAATAAAATAATTAGTCACAACTGGACTTGTGGATTAAAGGTGTAAGCTGTATCTTAAAGAATTACTGAAAATATGCCTGGTAGGCAGAAGTGAGACAAGGAGTTGCAGAATGAAGGTAACAGCATGGATCTAGGAAAACCCAGAGGGTATTCTGGGAACTTCAAACCATTCAGCATATTTATTATACTGCCTGGGTCTGGGTGGCATAATAAACACAAGAAATTAATAGGAAATAAGCTGGAAAGCTACCATCTTGGAAAGGGAAGATTATCAATAGTTGTAAATAAAGGAGTGGAAAGATGAGGTTTCATTTAATTAGATGATTTGTATCAACAGAGGATGAATTGGAAGGGTTTAAAGCTGGAGATCTGTATACCAGTTTGGAAATATTTAAATTATTTGAGTCAGATAATTAGAATCTAAACAAGGCTGGGTTACAAGGTATGGAGAAAAGGAGCTAGAACTGGAACTGTTAAAATGAATTAAGTTTGACTAAAGCTGTCTCCATCTGTATTTGAAGTTTGGCCTACATATTTCTCCATACATAATGAACTATAACTGTTAGCAGACTCTGTGATACATAGCTGGGACTCAAGTACTCATAGCAGTCAACCTTCAGTCAATCACCGGCAGCCAATCTTTCAAACCAGGTTCAAGGCAAATGCCCAACTGCAAATAGTGGAGTCATCACTATACTTCACTTCCACTTTCTGGATGTCATTTCCCTTTCACTGGCTATAAACATAACTTTCACATGTGGTGGAGTGGCTTATTCTGAACTGTCTTAGGTCCAGACGGATGCCCAATTCTTGAATTGTTATTAAAACACAATATCTGCAAAACTAGACACAATTTCACAATTTTCTCTCTTAACAGAGTACATTTTGAGGTAAAATCAGGAAATGTCAGTGATAATTAGATAAAGCGTTTTTTAGTTTGTCTTTTTTTTTTTTTTTTTTTTTTTTTTGGTGGTACTGGGAATTGAACCTAGGGGTACTCTACCTCTGAGCTACACCCCCAGCCATTTTTGTTTTTCAGTTCACTGCTAGTTTTACTGGCAGCACTCTCATGGGAGTTAAAGAGGCAGCAAGTAGATTGAGTGTAAATCAAACCTGAGGAAGTGGGAAAAATGACTATGTACACCAATGCTTCAAAAACTTTAATGGATATGCTAATCATCTGGGGATTGGGTTAAAAATGCAGACTATGAGGAAGGACTCAAGAATCTTTGTTTCTTACCATTCTTAATAATTCTTCTGCTGCTAATATGCAAAGCATAGCCTGAGTAGAAAGGTTGTGAACCAGTGGTTCTCAAACTTTAGTGTGAGTCAAAATCATCTGGAAGACTTGTTAAACTAGATTACTGGGCCCCACCCTCAAAGAGTCTGCTTCAGTCAATTTGGGATAAGATTCTAAATGGTCCAAGGGATTACTGATGCTGTTGATATGGGAGACCACACTTAAAGCGCTTCTGTTAGGTCTTCTTGCTTTAATAATAGATCAGAGAGAGGCTGGAGCACGGCTGGAGAAACATCCCATGAAGAGAGGGGAGTGGTTTGTTGATATTTCTACCTTCATTTTATTATTGGTAGTAGCAGAGCCAATGCATTCACACTCTGATTGGGTGAAACACAAACATCTACCATAAGCTGGTCTGGTATATGTCCCCAAGATTCTCCCTCCATATTTTCTCCACATTAGCCTGTACCACAGACATACTGCAATTCTTATTCAGCCAACCATCTGTACCTAGTTTCACAGTCTGTGAGTAAAATCAATATGTAATACAAAGAAATCAAAATATCCTAGTATCTCCAGCCAGAAGAGTCTCTCTGTTTTAAAGGGATGTCTTCTTCATGGTTGGAAGAAAACAACCTGCTCTACTCAATCTCATGTTTGTTTTCTATGTCAAAATTATTGGATCACCTCCTGATTATCATACTTGGCCAATTAGTCTGATTATCACATCACATATTTTCAACTTCTCAAGCTGTGAGAGTTACTTTTAATGTTGACTCATTCAACAAAGAGCTCCTGTAGCTGAGACAAATGATGAGAAAGTGATAACCACTAACCAGCAGTTTAACTCGAGTACTTATTTAGAGTAAGAGTGAATTCAGGAAATGAATGGTGATGCTATATTTTGAGGCTCCGAGGAAGTCCACAGCTTCTGGCACATGTAATGTGATTCAATTTGAAACTAACACCAATTTCAGATAAACGTTTATGTGTATATGTGTGTCTGTTTCTACATATATATGTGTATACACACACATATGTGCATATATATGAATATATGTATACATATATGATGAAATTGCTTTAGGAAAGTGCTAAGTGTTAACCTTAAACAAAGATTTATTGGTTTCTTTCCTAGAGTGGTAGGAATTAGAAGAATAAGCTAGCAAAGAAGCAACCTACAAAGACAAACCCCCTGTACAAGAAAGTATAATTTAGCATGGTTCCTTATTTCCTTCCCTTCTAGGGAAGCCAGGGACATAGATAAGGTGCCTGTGTTTTAACATGCTCAGTGAGCAACAAGGTGGAGGATCGTTAAAGAAAACTCACAGTTTCAGCTTCTCCCATGTTTTCCTGGTCTTTAATGGACAAAGTGGTTATGTTTCTATAAGTCCTACACATAGGAAAAATCTAACCTGTTGTTCTTTTATTCTCCCCACCAAAATCCCCCTTAGAATTCTATGGAAAAAGAATCATATTCTTGGGATGATCAGCTATCTTGATCATGCCCACGTTAAAAAGATAGTTGACAACAACCCTACATCTTGTTCAAAGCCTGCCATCTCTCCAGGCCTCCAACCTGTCCCCTCCAGCTTGCTCTCTGATCAGTAAGATTCTCTGTGTCTTTCTGTAAAGGTCATGAAATCCTAACAGCTGCAAAACATACTGCAGAGGGATTAACTAGCTTGATTCCATCCTACTTGGTGAAATACATGACTCAGAATGAGAATCTCAGATTAGTGCGCCAGATCATCATCCTGAACACTAGGAAATTCAGACACCTTTGTAACCTCACTGGGAAAACTGAATATCGATATCATTTTCTCAAAGCACCTGGGAAGAATAAATAAACAATGGTAAAGTGTTCAAAATTGCCTCATGGAATGTTCAGTTTCAGCCTTGAGACTTCTGAAGATGATTATTAGGATCAAAATTCATTCACTGACACAGTGTTTCTTAATTTTCTGCCAAATAGAACTAAGATAAATGTAGAAAGAGACTGGATGTGGGCAAAACACACACACACACACACACACACACACACAGTAGTTTACTGAATTTATGACTAACTGAAATAAACACAAGCTACAGCTGGTTTCCAGTCATTTGGACAAGTTTGTGAGCATGGTTGGGTCTGGCAGTTTGATGTGTGGTGTAGATAGGAGGAGTTCAGGAGCAGCAGCATGTTTATTGGTGCCTAAATAGAAACAGAGGTAGCTAGTCCAAGCAAGAACTTCCTTCACAGAAAGATACTACAAATAGCCCATCCCTTGGCTGCCAACTAAAGTTTATTTTAGAAGAAATATGAAAAGGAGGCCTGGACAGTCCAGGAGATTGTGAGGTCCTCCTCCTACACACCAGGCGCTCATTAGCATGTCTACTCAGTTTTTCAACCACAACCACGTAACAGCTGCAAACAGACAATAGTGGGAAACTCAGAAGTAGGGAAAGTACTGGAAAAGGCAGTTAATTAAGAAAAGTGGAGAGGGATGATTTCTTTAGAAAGGAACACAACTCTTGGACAAAAGAAAAGGTTTCATAATAGAGAGTGTGGGGAGAAAATCACTCAAAGGAAAACAAATCATAGCAAAATATAATATTATTCTGTCCCCACAGTCACTTGGCCCTCAGGCATATATTGAGTATTTGTTGAGCATAGTGGGGAGAATAGGAATGTAACCAGACAATTTCTATCTTTAGACAACGGGCATTTAGTTGTGAGGACAAAATATCCATACCAGCAACTACCATGCAAAATCATGAGTTGCAGTCACTTCAGAAATGGAATGTGTCAGGCTCAAAACCATTGCCTTACTCAGTCACATTTCTAGGTTAGCTTAAAAGGATGACAACTTAAGGTGATTTTGGAAGGAAAGGATATGGACAATAGAATTAGAATGATTGTCTTTTTTCACTTTCCAAAAACCCATTAACTCAGGAAAGTGACTTTAATTTATTGGTGGTTCACTCCCACCAGATATCTGTCATTCACTCTGTAAAAATGAGTGCCACTGTAAAAATCAGAGCCACTGTCTGGAATGGCAATATTGGGGACATTAACAGAAGCTTGAAAACAGTCAAACAAAACAGGTAAAAGTCAATTCAAAGCAAATAGAACCAAGGAAAGCAAAGCAAATGTAACCAGGACTCTCAGGGGATATAAACTAAAGAAAAAAAAGTTATTTAAAAAATGAGTTAAATATCAGATCACATTTAATGAGAAATGAAGAATGAAAATAATTTATAGTTTAATCATATTACAATGATCATGACCTTAAGGTAGGGCAATAATGGTTCCATTTAAAAGAAATAACTGAGATATGAACAGGTTCATAAACTCGCTATTGAACAGAGAAATAGCAGATTACACAGCCAGAGTCAACACATAGTCACTGATTTAACCACTATGTAATATGGACTCCCACCACAAGGAACCTGCAAATTGATAGTGAAAGCAATGGATCCCTGGATTTCCATCCAATTTCCATCTTTCTCCTTTTACTGTAGGTTTTGGACTAGGCCATGTGCACCAAACTTCTATAGGCAAAACACAACACAGAGTCCAAGTGAATGGCAAGTTCAGTTCAGCAGACAGCAGACACGTCTGTGCACTGTCATTTTTCTCCCTGCAAAATTCCATTATGTAACTTTTCTGGGAGTGTCATACTAAAGCCTTTGCTTTTCTGGGTAGGACAGAGTGACTTGAGAAAAATGAAATTCAGTAATCACAGGTAATGCCCTGATGTGCAGAGAAGCAGGCTCACACCTTCAAGAACAAAGTCACTTCTTCAGAACTGTTTTAGCAATTCTAGCCCATAGCTCCCTGTCCTATGGTCTCTGCAGGAAAGGGGTTAGGGTCCAGGGTTCATGCAGGCCCTCAGTTCATGCGAATGGGCATCCAGAGGGTTGGCATGAGGAGGGCAACATGGAGTTGGGGCACAGGGACCAGGGACTAACTCCAACCAGCTAAGGAGATCAAGTTTACACCTTTAATAAAAAGCATGATGAAAAATATCCTAGTTTCTTACATTTCTTACAACTTACTCTGAAATGGATCTTCTTAGCACATGAATGTGCATAAATGTTAATTTTCTGAAAAGAGCAACTTGTGGAACTGCAGCTCAGTTTATTATTCCAGTGTTGCTTTTGATCTCCATGCTGTTTGCCTCCTAACACATCCAGGCTGCCTCCAAGTAGGAGGCCAGGAAGGAGGGCGCCAATGGAGCGGAGATGTACAGACGCCATTAATAAATCACTGATAGTTAAGATATAGATTGGATGATGGGCGGCAGATGGGAAGGAGGTACATCAAATTGCTTTTCTCATATAGATTATTGGATTAACAAGGAAGCAGCAGGCAAGTGGCAAACTAGTGTAACAAATTACCATCATAAAAAAAAAAATGAACTTATCCCAGGATAGTAATAAGACTCTGTTGGCTATTAACCCTCTGAAGATGTGTTAGGAGCCGAAATATCCCTCTGAGATGGTAATACAAAGAATCCACTCCCCTCCCCACCTCTTCAGCTATTGTGTCTAAGCACATCCTAGTGAGGGGTGGGGAAATGGAAGAAAGTCCAACTGTAGAAAGGTGAATTAATGAGTGTGGCTTTTATCATGTCCAACTCATTAAGTGATAAGTGAAGATATATAGTCATACCATTCACTAATACAGCCTTCTTTGATTTTGTGCCCTGCCAATTTTTATTTTGAATGATTTCAAATGTAGAGAAAAGTTGCACTAGTAATAACATAAATACTTGACACTATTTATCTAGATTCATCAGTATTTTTTTCTTTTCTTTTCTTTTCCAAAGTTCCTTCATTCTTCTTTTCCCCTCATCACCCTCCCTCATTGTATATTGTCATATACTTATCAGAGAAAACATTCGGCCTTCAGTTTTTTGGGCTTGGCCTATTTCACTTAGCAAGATATTTTCCAACTTCATCCATTTACCAACAAATGCCGTAAGTTTATTCTTCTTTATGGCTGAGAAATATTCCATTGTGTATATAAACCACAGTTTCTTTATCCATTCGTCAATTGAAGAGCATCTAGGTTCGTTCCATAATCTATTATTGTGAATTGAATTGAGCTGCTATGAACATTGATGTGGCTGCATGACTGTAGTATGCTGATTTTAAGTCCTTTGGGTATAAACCGAGGAGTGGGATAGCTGGTCAAATGGTGGGTCCATTCCAAGTTTTCTGAGGAATCTCCATACTGCTTTCCAGAGTGGCTGCAACAATTTGCAACTCCACCAGCAAGGTATGAGTGTGCCTTTTTCCCCACATCCATGCCAACACTTATTATTGCTTGTGTTCTTGATAAGAGTCATTCTCATTGGAGTTAGATTAAATCTTAGGGTAGTTTTAATTTGCATTTCTCTAATTACTAGGAATGATGAGCACTTTTCATATATTTGTTGATCACCTGTATATCTTCTGTGAAGTTTGTGCCCATTTCCTTAGTCGATTTAATTGATTGGGTTCTTTGTACTTTGGGTGTAAAGTTTTTTAGGTTCTTTATAAACTTTGGAGATGAGTGCTCTGTCTGAAGTGTGTGTGGAAAAGATTTTCTCCCACTCTGTAGGCTCGCTTTTCACATTATTGTTTCCTGTGCTGAGAAAAAACTTTTTAGTTTGAATCTATCCCATTTATTGATTCTTGCTTTGATTTCTTGCACTAAGGGGGTCTTGTTAAGGAAGTCTGGTCCTAAGCCTACTGGAGATTTGGGCCTACTTTTTCTTTTATTTGGTGAAGGGTCTCAGGTCTAATTCCTAGATCCTTAATCCATTTTGAGTTGAGTTTTGTATAGGGTGAGAGATAGGGGTTTAGTTTCATTTTACTGCATAAGGATTTCCAGTTTTGCCAGCACCATTTGTTGAATAGGCTATCTTTTCTCCATTGTAAGTTTTTGGCACTTTTGTCTAGTATGAGGTTACTGTACTTAAGTGGGTATGTCTCCTTTTCTTCTATCCTGTACCATTGGTCTACCTGTCTACTTTGGTGCCAGTACCATGCTGTTTTTGTTACTATTGCTCTATAGTAGAGTTTAAGGTCTAGTACAGTGATACCTCCTGCATCAATCTTACTGCCCAGGATTGCTTTGGCTATTCTGGGTCTTTTGTTCTTCCAGATGAATTTCATGATTGCTTTTTCTGTGTCTATGAGAAATGTCATAGGAATTTTGATTAGAATTGCATTAAATCTGTATAGTTTTTTGTGTTTTTTTTCACATTTGCTTTCTCTCTCTTTTTCTTTAGAGATATTCCTTTTTTGAAGAATTAACTGGCAGGCACCAAAATGCTTCATCCCTAAATACTGTACTGTGTATCTCCTACACAGTATGAATGAGGCCATTCTCCTACATATCCATGATAGGATTTATCATTTTCAAAAAATTTTTGTCTTGATATGTACTATTACATAACATATACTCCATGATCATATTCCCCAAATTGTCCCAGTAATGTCTTTTGTAACTTGTTTTCAAATCTGGTTAATAAAAAATTGTGCATTGCATTAACTTATTCTACCTCTTTAGTAATCTTTAATCTAGAGCAGTGCCTTAATCTTTTTAATATTTTTATTAACTCTGAAGACATTGATCCTTTTGAAAAATCAAGACTATTTATTTCACAGATTATTTCTCAATCTGGAATTATTTGATTGCTTCACTATGAGTAGAATAAAGATAAACATTTCAGAAGGACATTATGTACTTCCTAGCATAGCATAGCATATCAAAAGGCAAATGTCAGTTTGTCAAACTTGATGATTATAAATTTGATCCTTGGGTTAAAATGATGCTGCCAGACCTCTCCATTGGAATTGTACCATATTCTGTCTGTAATTAATAAACAGTTCTGAAACTGGGTAATTACAAATACCAATATTTTATGCAATAGTTTTAGAATGCTGTGATTTTTAGCTCCAATAAGTTACTACAATTATGACTGACACTCTTAGAAAATCATCATTTGACACTATTTCATTTACTATTTGCTATTCTCCTGTAAAGAAGAACATTCCTTTCTTCTACTTCCATCTTTGTGGGTACTAGTATGAGTTTATGCAGTTTTTAAAGCAATTGTATTATAATCTCTTCCTGCCATTGTTTATATTGATATTCCATTTGTCCCAAATTTGGCCAGTAGAAGTCCCTTCAAACTTTCTTCTGTTTTTTGACATTTTTTTTTTTTTAAGTTGATGTTTAAGTACTTCTTTCCTTTTTGTACAACTCAGGGTGTCAGTTCACCTTGTGCTTCGTTGCTCCCGAGTTAAAAATCAGTTTTTCAGGAGGTCCTTGCTCCTTTAAATGGGAAATATTAGATTAGGAACCAAGATTAGGATAAGTACATTTATAGATATTAGGTTATAATTGCTTCTAAGCCATTGTATCCAATAAGGAAATACATGTTTTAATAAAGTCTTGAGTTCACACTGATAACTTTAAGTCTAATCTAATATAATAGAGTTATTTTTCCTCTCCCTTTCTATATTTGTCTCTCCACTCTGCTACAGGGAGAACTCTATTCTCCAAAAACACTAACACATTTGCTCATTTTTTCAATTCTACAGTACACACAAAGTAGTTTCAAACTATCCCACTATCAACAACAGTTTTGGTTTTCAGAAAATATTCCACTGAAGATAGGATTTAGTTCCAAATTTATGTGAATTTATTCTAGATTTTCTTCTTCGTGTTACTATTATCAATTTGGTAGAAATCTTGATTCGTGTGTTTCTATTTGTATTCAATTCTAGGAGTTTACACTTGCTGATTTAATATTTTTTGGAATACATAAAATATATGGCTCAAGAGTCAAAACTATAATGAAAGATAAACAGAAAAATGACATTCCTTTTATTATTGCTTACACTTCATATTTACTCATCCCTAATAGTTTGCCAGTTTCTTTAGTTTCTGTGCTATTCATCTTGTGTTCCTTATAGAGAGATTTATGTGCAGTGTGTTCATGTGCCTGTGTGTATCTTATTTCCTCTTCTTTCTTATCATAATGATAGCTTACTATTTGACTCTTGCTTTTTTCACTCAATATATTTTGAAAATATGTTTCTTTTTAAATTCTCTGGTTCTGTTCTACTAAGTTCCTCAGTCAATGAAATCATAACTATATGTAAAATAAGTGGTTTAACAAAAAAAGTTAGGAATAGGAAAGAGGTGGCTTATATTAACTTTGTAACTGACATGGTGATTTATGTTCCAATATGTTACTTAATATATTTACAATGGTGATTCATATGACCCCAAATCTGAACCGGATAAGGGTGTCATTAAAAATTCTTACTTCAAGCATCCCCTCCTGATCTATTGTCTCAGATTCTTTGTGTGACAGAGCTAAGGAATCTGCATTTTAAAATTCTCAGATGATTCCCTGGACGATCAGAAGAACTTAGGCTGTTATAAGTGGAATAAGTGACTGGGAAACTACATGGGTCACTAATTATCATGACAAGTTCTCTTAACCCACCCAAGGGTCTGAAGCTACACTTTTTATTTATTTATTTATGTGAGAGCTTAGGATTTTATTTATTTATTTTTAATGAGAAGCTGTTTTTCTTGCTTGTTTCTTTTGGTGCAAGTTGTGAAACCATGCCTTCTGCTGGGCATGCTGGAAGCACAGCCCCTTCCCTAACCTTCGAATCTCAGGGTAGGGTTTCCAGGGAACATAGTAGTCTTCCAAATGTTGGGATTCTAGTTCTTGTTCTGTTTCAGCCCGTGGAAACACAGGGGGGAAAAGGCAGGTGGGTGGGAACTTTAAGGGCCATAAAATCTTAACATTCCCATTGTTCTCATCTTCCCTAACATTTCATACTCTACAAAGATATTGTGATTTGAGGATACCCAAGACCAGCTATTCCATCTAAAATTAAGTGCTTTATTTAAAAAAAATATAAGAGATGTTTTGGGAAGGAAGTTAGGTGAAATGAGTCATCTAATTCAAATTTTGAAGTTGTGAAAATTGAGATCCAGAAAAATGGTAGGGATGGGAGGATTCTGGCTGAAGCAACATCCGATATCAGGAGGGCCCTTTACCACATCATGAAGTAGGTAGACTTTGCATTTAATAACCTTCTTTTAATAGCCAGTGTTTACCCAGTATCTACTGTGAGCAAGGACTTTGCTAGGTGGTTTACCTACTTTAGTTCCTTTAATCTTTTCACATCCATGAAACAGATATTTGCACCATCTGTTTTATACAGATGAATAAACTGCTACTTAAAGATACTGTTACTTGCCCAATTCACTTAACAAAACAAGAGCCAAATCTATGTTGCTCTAACCAAAATTCCGGCCCTTAACGCCTACACAACTGAATAGAACCTCAGAAAAATCTGTGTGAGTACTAACCTAAGTGCTCAGTATCTGTTGACAGTCTGCTTCGGGATTTCCACTTTACAGTCAATGGGATCTATCCCTCAAATTTCAGGGAATTCAGAAAATATGGTTATTACCATAGCGAGGCCACTTTACTTGCTGAGTGATCAATACCCTTGTTCCAGGGGAAAAAAAAGAAAAGAAAATTCCACCCCCCCCCCGCAAACACACACACACACACACAAACACACACACACACACACACACACACACACACGAGATCACTTTCATTTCTTATAGTCTATACTCCAAAACCAAATGCCTGACTACCAGATTCACTTTTTCTCCCTAAGCTTTTAAATATTTTTGTTTTCTCCCTAATTTTTGCTTAAACGTTTTAAGGTATCCCTTTTTGTGACAAGAGGCATTAGAATTCCAAAAGAGGGGCTCTAATAGTAAAAATTTCTAGGCTGAGGATCCAATGCTTACTGAGAAAATTGCTGTGTCCTGATTATATTTCTTTTCCTATAAAGATGATTGTGCTCAGAGAATGCACTCTGAGATAAGGCTAGATAAAGTGGGAACCAGGCCCAACTCTCTGAAATAGGGTTGGCAGAAATGAGGTGAGAAAACAGGGCCCACAAGCCAGCTGGCAGGCATGGCAGAGGTCCCTCCCATGCATTAGAGATTCAGAGGAACCATAGAAACCATATGGGAGAGAAACCTTGGCAGAGCAGGGATAGCATATAAGAATCCTCTCGGCATGGGGGAGAATCCCAGTAGTTATGAGATGATGGTGCTTTCCAAGACTTGTATTTCAGTGTGGGTGGCAGAAACTCCTCTGAAGCCCACCAGCAGACAAGACCACTACTCCTGCCTTAATCATCCTTGACCTCTCCTGGTCCAGGGATCCCTTCAGTCAGCAGTGGGCTGACTAGCAATGACCTATGTTTGTGCTCCTTCCAGTTGTGAGTGTCAAGAGAGCAGTAAAAACATTTTGCTTTTTCTCACAGCTCATACCCATTCTTCAGAGGAGGCACCAACTCTCTTGTATTAAGTTGATGTTATGTTGCATCTGCAATGTCTCCTAAAAGTCTTGAGTTGAAAATATTGTCCCCAATGCCACAAGGTTCAGAGGTGGGTTTTAGGCAATGATTGGGTCATGAGGGCTCTGACCTCAGACTACTGGGAGTTGAGATGGAGTTGGAGAAAGTAGGTCACTGGGGGGTATGCCCAGAATATGTTTATTTTCCCCCAGCCCTCTCCTTCCCCCTCCTTTTGTCCCCCTCTCTCCCCTTCTTCCCTCTCTCTCTGCTTTCCTGGCTGCCATAAGCTGAGCAACTTTCCTCTACTACATCCTTCCACCATAATATTTTGCCTCACCTAAGGGACCAGAGCAATGGAGTCCACTGACCATGAACTGAGACATCTGAAACTGTGAGCCAAAATAAGCTTTCCCTCTTCTAAGTTGTTCTGGCCAGGTCTTTTCATCACAGTGATAAAAAGCTAACACATATGCTTATATTTCAAACAAGATTGTGAATATATAGTCCTTGTCTTTTAAAATATTATTTCCAATTCATTCAATCATTTAACCAATATTTGCTGGGCACTTACTATGTACCAGGCTCAGTAATGCTTGAAAACCGTTCCTAAATTCGTCAACTGCTTTTGACAGTAGTTATAAAAGTAATACATGCACTTGTTAAAATATTTACATATTATAGTAGGATACTATCTACCCCCAAACCCTACTACTCACGGCAATTATCTTACCCATTTTCTTTTAAATATTTTCTGTGTGTTTATGTATATACATATATGTATTCTTTATATGAAATGGAATTATGTTGGCTTCCTCTACTTCACCACTCTTTTCATTTCAAGAAAAATGTCCTTGCAAGGCATGGAATGATCCAACAGCCTCCAGATTTTAAGTTTTGCCTTAACTTTTCTGTCACAAGTGACCCTAACCAATGATTGAGTCATACTATGGCATAAAGGTCTAGCCATATCTGCCCAACTGAGACTTTTCTAATTAGGTATGTTTAGGTTATATCTATTTTTTTTTTTTTGCCTTGCAATTAGCATCTTTAAACATATGTCTTCACACACCAGTGACTCCATTCTCTAATACCATTCAATATCTAACTTTAAATCTGTGTCAATCTGATAGAAGAAAAATGGCACTTCACAAAAATTTTAATCTGCAATTTCCCTATTATAAGTAGATTCAGAATTATTTTATGTCTTTATCACTGTTTGTACTTATCTGGGAATTTCCTGTTTGTGTTCTACCCCACTTTTTCTACCAGGTTGCTGGCCCCTTTTCTATTGATTTGCTGGGGCATTTTTTTAAGGAAATGATCTTTTTCATAAAGGTTGCAAATATGTCTCTGTTTGTGGTTATGATTTTAATGGCATTTTGCCATTTTATAATTTTAATTTGCATGTAGTCAAATTTATCCCTCTTTCTCAATATAGCTTCTAGGTTTTGTCATGATTATTCAGTTCTCAGCTCTTATATTTTCAAAATAGTTAGACTTTATCTTATTTTAATAACTTTGTATTTTCTTTTGAAATTTGTGTTTCATCTGCAGTTTATTTTGTTATAAATAATGAGGTAGGATTTCAGTTTTTTCTAACCAAACTTTCCTCATCCTTTTTGGATATTCCATCTCATCCTCACTAATTCTAAATTTTCCTTCTGTAATAAACTAAAATCATTTATATCTATAAGGATCTATTTCTGAATCCTATATTCTGTTCTACAGATCTGTTTTAGTATTTTTTACTGACATCAAACTGTTTTATTTATTCTAATCAATTCATACTCTATTAATAGTTAATAGGAACCGAACTCTTTAATTTTGAACTCTTTAATTTTTCTTCTTTCTTTATGAACTCCTTGATCATTCAGTCATGTTTACTACAAATGTTGCCTTTTATACATTATTTTCCATAGCAACACCTTGCTTTGTGGCAAGTAGCTAAAACAGGAATCTAAAATTTTAATTCAATTATATATTTGATTTATTTTTCCAGGTAAAATTGAGTAACTTTTCCATGTTATGCTATAATTATATAAAATGGTAGGGTGGGGGATAGAAGCTTAGTAAAAGTCATATGGGATCTCTGTATTATTTTCTTACAAATGCAGGTGAATCTACAATTATATAAATATTGAAAGTTTAAATACTGATAGTCCAATGTCTGATATATATAGTAGATGCTCAATAAATGTTATTTTTCTGTAACATTCCCCGTCTCCCTTCAACACAATTTCTTCAGTTTACAGGTGGACACTTGTAAATACATCTCCAAGGCAAATCAAGTTTAGTTTTGAATTAAGCTATAAAATTGGTATTATGCTTTCACATATTCAGGAGACATGTGAAAAACAGCTACAGAAATTAAGAAGTGAGAGAATATGCACTATATTATAATAGCTAGCTACTGGATCATGGGATCTTTCTCAGTATAGCTTTTTATCTTTTCAGTAATTCCAGGTTTTGATGTTTTCTTCTCACTTTGTAATTTCTCCACAACCCACTAGCACCTCTCCCCTTCCCAAACTGTAAGAAATAGAGTATATATGTGGATGTCATGTAGTTTTGTTTCTGTATTTTTGAGGCCAGAAAATTTTTTTGCTTAGTGCCATTCTCTGAAAAACAGATTACTGACAGGGCCAGTTCTAAGAAAAATTGGAATGTAAGTAAAGCTTGTCTTGAATCCCAACCTCATTTTCCTTTCCAATACTTCTACTTCCTCAGCCCCCAAGGAATTTCTGGCGGGGATTGAGGAGTGTATAGTTAGTTTCCTTTTGCTTTTTAGAATCCCTTCTAATGTCAAATCATTCAAACCAGCTCTTGGTCCATGTTCAACATGTGTTCACCCACCTGCCATATTGTCAAAACTTACTTTCCTTCTGTCTGTGGAAGTCTTATTTCCAAACTTCTGTTTAATTTTCATATTCAAAATATTCTGTGTGAAACATAAAGGGCCCTTGAACTGAGCAGTGTATTGTGGAACTAGATGCTGGTATCAACAATCTGGTAGGTTAATAGGCTTTCTATTATTACATGTGAATCAATTTATATATGTTCCAGCCAAAGGAGAAGAGGCTATGAAAGGATAAGAAATCAATTCAGCAGAAATGTACATAGGGAAATTCCTTTTGTACTGACCAGATTGAGGATTTATAAGATCAGGAGTTGTTTCTGCTCCATCTCAGAAAATGATCTGGCCTCTGGTCAGAAGGAGGGAGACAACTGAAACAAAAACAAAAACAAAAACAAAAACTCCTAAGATGAGTGATTGAACAATAAGACCAATGGATAACAGAGGTGACTCTAATGCTGATAAATCACACCTATTTTAGAGATGAGATAGGTAAGATAGAACCACTGGCCCCTTAAAGGAAAATTCCCAAGTGCTTTTGATACTAAGTTAATCAAAGCAATATCTCAATCAAATTTCAACAGTGAATTAGATTCAGATCCAAACAATGTGGTTAAAACCTATGCACTGACTCAGGAGTAGACTCAAAAACACTTAGCAATAATTAAGAGAATATAAGAAAAGTATTATTTTGTTCAACTGGCATTTACTTTTACATAAAGAGACTTCAACCTTTAAGTTGTTTTAGAAATCTTTGCCTCTCGTGCTGGCCAACTCTAAGTTCAAGTGCTTCTTAGAGAACATGCACCTGGTAGGAAAATACTTAACACAAGTTGTCTGTCTCTATCTTAATTAACAAACCCAAATATTAAACCTGGGAAGATATGGCAAAATAAAATAGTATTTCCAGTAAAAAACCTGGGTTTAAGTCACAGCTTGGTTATTAGCTAGCCATGGGATCCTAAGCAGTTCACTTAGATTATCATTGTCTATATCTTAATTTGCAAAATGAGTGATATATTACTAAGCAATAAGATTGTTGGGGAAATTAGAGATAATGTGTGTAAAATGATTAGCACCATGCAAGGCACACTGCATGGTAGGTACATAATGAATGGCTTGACTTTTATGATTTGTGCACATTTCAGGCCCAATTTTCAGAAATTCGTTTCTAGGTTCATCTTCTATGAGTCCTAAATAAACCTATTTTCCAAATTGATTATACAAATTCAAATGATGGTGAAGACAATGGTACGTTTCCTTTCCCTCAGAAACAATCATCTGCTTTGCAGCAGCTAGGACTGCATTCCCACTGGGGTAGTTCTGGCTTCATGGGAGTCCTTTCTTCATTTGACAGCATTTTCTCAGTGATATGCTTCATTCATGTAGCAACCTACTATGGCCCAGGTGCAGCACTGCCTCAGAAAATCCACAAAATAATAAGATCACCCCTTGTTTCAAGGAGCTCATAAAAGCTCATGACTATTTAACGTAACAAAAAAATTCCTAAAGACTATTAAAACATTCCTCTTTTGACAGTGTATAGAAAAACTTAATTTAAGTAAATATATATATATATATATATATATGCTTTATGGTTGATTCCTGTATGTCTTAAACTAAGGTTCTTGCTAAGAAAATAAAAACCATGCTAGTTGTTTTTATAGAGAGAACTTAATATAGGAATTTTGCTAAAAAGGTATTGGAAGGACTATAAAAAGCATAAAGAGACCATTGCGATAACACAGAGATAGTAACTGCAAAACAGCTACCAACACTAGGGCTAGGGTGACAAAGAGAAATTATTGGGGTTATGAGAACTAAGAGATTGGGGGCTGGTCCCAGACAGCTAGGACCCAAAATTCTGAGGAAGAGATGCTGTGTGGCTGGTTTGATGGCTCAAGAACTCTGGGGAGGGTCTCAGTAGGGTGGGGATTCAGCTGGGGCAGGCATCTGTGAGGAAGAGGGGTTAAATATGGGATTATGGAGATAAAACTGGGAAATGAAGTCAGCAGCTCCTGGAGCCAGTCACTCCGCCCACTGGAGCAAAGAACCACGACTGAGACACTGTGCAACAGGAACCAGAAACCAGTAGGAAGAGCTCCGCCCTTCTCTTCCTCCTGCCTTCGCGTCTGCCCCTAGTGTTCTCCATTAGCAGAGCTCAGGGAGCAGGTGTACAAACCAGCAATATGGCCTACAGGGTCCCAGCCACTGCATGGAAGAGCAGAGTTTAGAGGAACAGGTTTGAAATATGACAGCTTCATAAACAACACATGATTTAGTTTTTAATAATCTGTTTTTCACACAAATTAGTTACAGTTATCTTGAGCTAGGAGAAAAAATTTGCCCAACTTCAACAAGGATCTGTATTTGTGTATCCATCAATCTAGATGGCCAAGGAGATTTTTTCCAAGTACCTGAAGGTCAGAAAACCTTGACTCTAGTTCTTTCTCTACCAGTATATAGTATTAGAAAAACAAACTTGAAGAAAAAAATAATTGTTTGATTGCTTGGAAGGAATCATAAAGATCATGTACACTCATCCATTTATTTTTTGGAGTACCTTAGTTATTTTCATATGGTAATAATTTTTTACTATCCATATGCACCTCCTCACACCTTTTTTTTTTTTTTTTACTTTAAAATATAAGGGATAGACCAAATGACCTTGAATTTGTTTCCAACCTGTGCTTTGTTCACATCATCATTCTGTCAACACCCCCACCACACACACACACACCAATCACACTTAATCATCCAGTAAATATATAACTAAATGGTAGGCATTATGCTAACACCTAAAAGCAGAGCTAAAAGCAGAGTTCCTATCTTCAGGTATATTAAAATCTACTGAGGAGACTGAAAGACAAATAATGGACTATGATACTATTTTAGATTTTCTGAAGAAAGGTTTTAAGCAAACAGGGAGAGGGACATTTAATCCAAACCAAATGTGGTACTTGAGTTGAGTCTTTAAGGAAGATTAAGAATTAGGTAGCTAAGAAGAGCAAGCAGAAAGAAAAAAAAAAAAAAAAAAAAGGAAAAAGTTTGGGGTGGGGGTCAATTGGAAGCCATTCCAAGTTGAGGACCAGTGTGCAAAGGTTAATACACAAGAAGTAGTTGTTTTGGTCCCCACCAGAACTGGCATAAAACCAAAGCAGATCACAATGTGTATCTAGATGTTTGTAGTTACCATTAAGAAACTCCCAGACAGCAACATTTTTAAAGCCTTATTATTTCACATAAAAAGCAATCCCAAAGAAGGCAGTTCCATAATTGATTAATTAGGCAGCTTAACAATTTCAGGGCTTTTCCCTTGTGATTCTTTGTGGATTCTCTCCTTTGTACTTCTCTGACTTCTCGTGTTGCAACTCCAAGCATCATATTCTCAACACAGTGTCTTGAAGTGACAAGAAAGGGCAGAGCTTCCTCCCTATACATCTCTCCTTTTTTAACAGGGAGAATCATCTTTCCTAAAACCTTTGTAGTAACCTGGGCTACCCCACTCCCACAAAAAATAGCCTAGAGTAAGAGTCTGCATGGAGGTAGTTATTTACAGATTGTGACAGGGAGACTGGAATGAGTGAAATGGGAGGAAGGGAAGCCAGTGCATTATTAAGCTGACTACCACTACAGGCAAATGTCGCTTGGTCCCACTATAGTCCTCTAAAATACCATGTAGATTGGCCTTCAGGCTTGTCAGTCCAAGACAAAAGGCAACATTTTTCTTCCAGCTCCTGTCCCTCATTAGACAAGGGTTGACTTGGGAGGTGAACTCAGTTCCTCTTCCTTCTATGAAGGCATGGATAGGGCTGGGCACACTGCTGAAGGCATTCCATAGAGTGGGGAGAGATGGTCCGAACCAGAAAGTAAATTCAGGGTGAGCAAGTGTGTGCACTATATTTGAATACACATTTTCTTGTTGCAGCAATGACAAAAGCAAAAAATAGAGTGAATCTGAGGCAGGACTTATCATGTCCAACATATCTCCCACTAAGTTCTTCCTCAAGCTCCTCTGGTAAGTTTTACTCCTTGACCCATCTCATAACTACAATGGTGACAGAAGATAGTACTGGAAGACAACAGCAGACTCATTTTCCAAAGTATCAGATCAATAGATAATGCCTAAAGAAACACTAAAAAAGCAGCACTTTTTTAGCCATGTTAAAGATGTAAAGGAAAATTACAAAGAAACAGTTCAAAATTTTGAAAGAATTTCTCTCTTCAAAATAGGAAATAGGGGTGCAGAGAATCGCTGATTTTATTTTACTTCTTAATCTTTGACTCCTTCAACAAAGTTTATATTTAACCTTGATTTAAGAAATATAAATTGAAAAATCATTTGTGGAAACTAACAGACACCTGTGTTAACTTACATAATCCATCCACTTTCTGCTTTCAGGAACTGTGGGTGGCCCTCAAGATGGCTGAGTGTGGGTGGAAAGAGCAGAGTAAGGGAACACTGCTAGAGCACCATGCCTAGCTCCTAGGAGAGAAGCAAGAGGTGCTTAAGAAAGAAATAGAGGGAAAAGAAGGATGAGAAAAGACAACTTTTGGAAAAGAAAATTCTGACTAGCATTACCACCAAGACCACCTCCCACTGTGGTACCATGAAAAGTACCAAATAGCAAAATCAATCTGGTAATTCCAGTTCAGAGACCATACTACGAAATATTTTTGATGTAGTTATAATAAGGACAAGAAGGGAAACCTTGGCCTGATTTGATTTTATCTTTCCATTCTTGATTGCAGGATGATGATATTAAATAACGGGATCGTGTTGGAATCTTAAATGTCAAGGTTGTGCTAGACACATAAAAAGCTCCTCTGATAAATGCTATTGTCCCAGGAAACAGAACAACAATCAGCCTTGCTAGATCTTAATTATTTAGTGCTCAAATACTGCTACATAAACTCTTTAGTAAACAGATGAAGAGTGGAGAAGATAAAAATTCTTTCCAGCGAAAAGAAAATAGTCAATGGATCTGAATTAAATACACCAGAATATAATATCCTTTAAAATAAATTGTTAAAATCCATCTTTGTGTCCCCATGCTTACTATAATGCCTTGCATGTAGGAGATACTTAATTATTGTTGAACCGAATTAAACTCCATTGAATAGTGGAATTTATTTGGCATGTTTCCCAGTTATTCTAGCCCTTATTTACTCTTTCCTCTATTTATCACTTACACTTGTGAGCAGACTGGCAATTTTTTTCAATACCCTATTGGAAAACTGTAATGTGGGAGAAGAGAAAGAAGGTGGCAGGGGCGGGCCAGGGGGCAGGGGAAAAGCATAGGAAGAAAGAGAAAGAAGAATGGGAGAGAAAGAGGAAGAGGAGGGAAACAAAGGGAATTGCATCTTTGAGTAGGGTCCCTAAGGAAGAATCAAGTGTAGGAGGTAATAGGTAAGGAGTGATTAAAATTGCCTTCTCAACTTTACTCAGCCTGTGAGTTTTACATCTATTTAGCCTATTTTACATCTTCTTGATATTTTCAATTTTCTCCACTGTCCGCACACTCATTTTTGAAAGTGTTCCCCACTGTGCAATTTTACCTAAAAAAAAAACATAATTTGAATCCTCCAATGCTATTATTTAAATCAAAATACCTCCACCTCCTAATTTCTTTCATTACTTTGCTTATTCTTAAAAGTTCTGGTATCAAAGAGGTTGGTTCAGATGCCATGGAAAACAAGGCTTTATTTTCCCAAACTGATTGCTCTTCAACACAAACTAAACACAAAATTCAGTGGTGGAATGCCATGCACAGGATAATACCAGACTTTAGAGAACTAAAGCACAGCATCTTGGTTTGAATTTGTACCTCCTTTCTGTTTTAATATTTGTCAGTCTTTGGGAAAACTGTTTGAATTTTGAACAATTGAGGTGGGGTCCTTGGAGAAATTCCAGATAATAGAAACTGAAATGACTGCAGAATAATGAAATGAGAACCAGAATAAACTCCAAAAGAGCTGAGATTATGTGACTTAAGAAAGAAAGAAAGAAAGAAAGAAAGAAAGAAAGAAAGAAAGAAAGAAAGAAAGAAAGAAAGGAAGGAAGGAAGGAAGGAAGGAAGGAAGGAAGGAAGGAAGGAAGGAAGGAAGGAAGGAAGGAAGGAAGGAAGGAAGGAGAAAGAAAAAAATAGTAGGAAGGTATAATTAGTTTTTCTAACATTATTCAATAAAATAGGACTGGTGGGGTTATTTTCTGTTCATATTAAGGAAAGAACAAAAAGGTCAGTCTCAGATCAAAGGATACCTCCTGGTGAATTTTGCCACAAATATCCAAGAAAACAAATTTACTTTTGGATCACAATCGTATTTCATATGCCAGTACCTCTGAGGTAGTGTGTTAGCACATGGCTTTCTTATTTAGCTATGCTATACAGAAATCTGCCTTCTTTTGGAGTGAGGAACATCTAAGGCACATTATCCACGGTATCTAGCGAAGACCTTCTGCTTAAAAGGGCATAATTCAGAACATTGAATTTTACAAACCCAATCTCTTTCATTCTTGGGCTAGTTATCCAATTCATAGCCTGGGTTGTCAGGGACACCACACCTTGTTAAGCTCCAGGTATGATTCCAGTCTCCACTGACAACTGAACCTTGACTTACATGTTCCCTTGAGTTTCATACATTAAAAATCTTTTAACAAATCTCCTTTGAGTCAATTTTTTTTTTACTTAAATTTTCCACCATTCTCATTATCTTCCTATTCACACATATAGATTATTATGATATTCATTTGTGTTATGTAATATCCATTCGTGTGTGTGTGTGTGTGTGTGTGTGTGTTGATATTAATCAGGCTTATCTAAAATTCATTTAGGAATACAAATTTTCACCAACATACTTTTGATAATTTAATGGAAAGCAGAGCAACTCACAATGTATAGGAAAGTAGGAAAGCCAATCAGAGTGGTTGGCATTTTTCAAATCTACATTTGGGGCCTGCTATTATCTTAGGCCTTCCTTTTATTTATTTATTTTTGTTCTTTTTTGCTTTAATATGACATAATTGACAATTAACATTTTATACATTTAAGGTATACATTTAGGCATTTAAGGTATACAACACACTGATTTGATATCTGTATATATTACGATTACCTCAATCAAGTTAGTGATTGAGGTAATCATAATGATATCCCCTCACATAGTTACCAATCATGTTTGTGTGTGATGAGAACATTTAAGATTGCTCTCAGCAAATTTCAAATGCACAAGTGTTTTTGGCTACTGAGTTCCTTATGTGTTTTAGATATTAACCCCTTTTCAGATATATATCCTGCAAATATGTGCTCCCAGTCCAAAAACTGTCTTTTCATTCTGTTGATTGTTTCTTATGCCAAGTTTTGTAGATTAATGCAGTCCCACTTTTTATTTTTGCTTTTGTTGCCTGTCATATCCAAAAAATCATTGCCAAGACCAACATTAAGAAACTTTATCCATTTATTTTCTTTATGGGATTTTTTTATGGTTTCAGGTGTTACACATAAGCCTTTACATCATTTTTAGTTAGTTTTTGTGAATGGGATAATATAGGGATCCAATTACATTCTTTTACATGTGGATATCCAGTTATCCCAACACCATATACTGAAGAGACTATCCTTCTCCATTGTGTATTCTTGGTAACTTTTCAACCATATACTTTAGATTAATTTCTGGAATCTCAATTCTTTTCCATTGTTCTTGTGCCTGTTTTCATGCTAGTACCATAATGTTCTGATCAATACAACTTTGCAATATTGTTTTAATTTAGAAGGTGTGAGCCTTCAGTTGTGTTCTTCTTTCTCAAGATTGTGTGACTATTTAGGTTCGATATGAATTTGTGGATTATTTTTTCTATTTCTGTGAAAAATGCTGTTGGAATTTTGATAGAAATTGCATGGAATGTATAGCTCACTTTGGGTAATGTGGACATTTTAACACTTAATTATTCCAATCATAAACATCATACTCCTTCCCATATCTCGTGTCTTCTTCAATTTCTTTCATCAGTGTTATACTTTTCAGTGTATGAATATTTTACCTCCTTGAATAAGTTTACTACAAAGTATTTTTTCTTTTGATACCACTATGAGATTATTTCATTTATTTCTTTTTTCAGATAATTAATTGTTCATGTATAGGAATGTATCAGTTTTTATATTCTGCAAATTTATTGAATTTATTGGATAATACTTAGTTTTTTTAGTGGGCTTTTTAGGACTTTCTATACATAAGATCACATCATCTACCAATTTTACCTACTATTTTCTAATTTGGATGCCTAGGATTTCCACTACTATGTTAAATAGAAATAGTGATAGTGAGCATTCTTGTCCTGTTTCTGATGTTAGAGGGAAAACTTTCAGCTTTGCACCGTTGAAAACAATATTATGGGCTTGTTACATATGACCTTTATTATCTGAGATATGTTCTTTCTTTATCCAACTTGTTTATTATGAAGGGATGTTGAAAATTGTCAAATGCTTTTCCTGAATCTATTGAGATAATCATGTGGTTTTTGTTCTTCATTCTGTTAATGTAGAGCAACATGTTTGTTGATCTGCATATGTTGAACCATTCTTATATTCCTGGGATAAATAACACTTGATTATGGTATATGATCTTCTTATTGTGCTGTTGGATTCTGCTGCTAGCATTTTATTAAATTTTTTTGCATATGTCACTATGTTCACTAGGCACATCGGTCTATAATTTTCTTTTCTCGTACTATCTTTGAATGTCTTTTGTTACAATGGTAATATAGGCCTCATAAATATATTTAGAAAATATTAGAAATATTTTCTTCTCTTCAAGTTCTTGGAAGATTTGAGAAAGGATAGAATTAATTCTTAAAGTTGTTGGTAAAATTTAACAGGGCCTTTTGATTCTGGGCTTTTCTTTGTTGGTAGGTTTTTGATTTTTCATTCAAAATACTCACATATTTTTTAGCAATTCAAGTATTCTGTTCATGATTCAGTTTTAGTCAATTGTATGTTTCTAGGATTTCAAATACATTTCTTATAGATTATACAATTTGTCAGCATATAACTCTTCATAATAGTATCATATCTTTTGCATTTTTATGGTATCAATCATATATATCTTCTTGTTCACGTGTGATTTGAGGGGGGATACCAAGGATCAAACCCAGGAATGCTTTACCACTGAGCTATATCCTCAGTCCTTTCGAATTTTTTATTTTGATGGAGGGTCTTGATAAGTTGCTGAAGCTGGCCTTGAACTTGGAATCTTCCTACTTCAGCCTCCCTAGTTGCTGGGGTTACAGGCTTGTGTGACAGCACTGGACTTCGTGTATAATTTTATTTCAGTCTTTTTCTCTCAATTAATCTAGCTAAAGGTTTGTCAATTTTTTCTTTGTCTTTTCAAAAAACCAACTCTTAAGCCCAGCACAGTGGCACATGCCTGTAATCCAGTGGCTACAGAGGCTGAGACAAGAGGATCACAAGTTCAAAGCCAGTCTCAGCACAAGCAAGGTGGTAAGCAACTCAGTGAGACCCTGTCTTTAAATAAAATACAAAATAGGGCTGGGGATGTGGCTCAGTAGTCAGGTAACCCTGAGTTCAATCTCCAGTATCCAAAAAACAAAAAACAAAAAAACAAAAAAACCTCTTAGTTTGGTTTATTTCTCCATTATTCTCCTATTTCACTTATTTCTTCTCTAGTCAGTTTTATTTTCTTTATTCTGCTGATTTTGGGCTTGATTTGTTCTTTTTCTAGTTCCTTGAGGGTTAAAGTTAGATTGTTTGTGTGAGATCATTTTTTTCTTAATGTAGGCATTTACCGCTATAAAATTCTTTCTTGAAACTGCTAGCTCTTACTACATCCTCTAAATTTTAGTATTCTGTATTTCCATTTCAATTTGTCTCAAGATATTTTTTGATTTCCACATGTTTGTGAATTTTCCAATTTTCTTTCTGTTATCAATTTATAGTTTCATACCATTAAATTTGGAAAAGATAGCTGATGTGATTTCAGTCTTCTTGAATTTATGTTTGTTTTATGACATAACATATTATCTATCCTGGAGAATGTTCTGTGTGCTCTTGATAAGATTTTGTTTTCTGTCATTGTTGGCATGAAATGTTCTATGTTTGTCAGCTGTTGGGTCCATTCAGTCTGTGGTATTGTTCACATCTACCCTTTCCTAATTGTGGGATTTTTTTTTTTTTTTCTTTCTTTTTTTGTCTGGATGATCACTGTTGAGAGCAAATATCTGGTAGCATTTACTTACATATTTAGGTGCTCTTATGCCAGACACATTAAGTATTTCTAATTGTTCTATCTTCTTGATGAATTCATCACAAGGCGTACAAAAAACATCTTACAGATGTAACATTATGAGTTAGTAAGAACTTAACTTCAATCACATACAGAAATTCTATACTTTTACTTCCCCTCCTCACGTTTTAGTTATCAATGTTAAAAATTAACATTTTAAAAATATTGTGTATCTATTAACAAATTTTGCAGTTATACACATTCTATTACTTTCATTTTTTTTAAACCTTTTAAACATAGGTAAAAGTGACCTATGCACTACCATAATAATACTAGAGAATTCTGATTTTCACTACAGTGGCCTTTATATCTACATATTTCACATCTTCAGATTCAAAAAGTGATAGACAAAAAATATCAAAAACAAATTGTGTCTATAATGAATTAGTACTGACTTTTCTTCTTGTCATTATTCCCTAAACAACTGAATATAAGAACTATTTACCTTGTATTTACAGTTCACTAGGTATTAAAAATGTCTAGAGAGAATTTAAAGTATATGAGAGGATATGCAGAGATTATATGCAAATAAAATGTCATTTTATGCAAGGTACTGAAATATCTGTGGATTTTGATATCTCCTGGGGTCCTGAAAAAATCCCCCAGATGATACCAAGGGACAACTATATGCATTCACCTTTACCAATGAATTTTATACATTTGTGGTTTTATGTTGTTAAATAGTGTCCTCACATTTCTACTAGTTTAGCGTTTCTTACAAGGAAAGTATAATAGTGAACCCATTCAGATTTTGATTGTCCAGTAAAGTTTTTATTTCTCCTTCATTTTGAAGGACACTTTGCCAGGTATAGTGTCCTTGGTTGGACATTTTCTTTCAATATTTTGAATATATCATCCCTCTCTCCTAGCCTCTGACTGAGTTGAGGGATGTCCAACACAAGTAAAAGATTATTTCTGGGTGTGTTTGGGAGGGTGTTTTCATAAGAGATTTGCATTTGAATTGGTAGACCTAGTAAAACAGATCACTCTTACCAATGTTGCAGACATCTTTGTACCAATTGAGGCTCCACTTAAATAGAACAAAGAGGTAGAAAAAGGAGAAAATACTTTAAGCTGAATCATTTGGTCTTTCCCTGCCTTTGTGTTTCAGAGTACCTGGTTCTCAGGGCTAAATTGCACCACTGGCTTTTCTAGTTCTCCCACTTGCAAATAACCTAACACAGAACTGCTTGGTTTCAAAGATCACATGAGCCAATTCTTATAATAAACCACTGATGCACTTTGTCTTTGCTGTTGGCTCTGTTTCTTTGGACAACTTTGCATAATACAAGTTACTCCTAACATAGTCCTTCCATACTATTTATATGTACATCATCAGTCTTTAGACAGCTCCCATAGGAGCTTGCCCTATTGTTTTAACATACCTGGTACTTCACACATTAGGTATTTAATGTTTGTTAATTGAACTGTTAGACAATTGAAGGTGTATCTATAGAAGATGAAAAACACCTTTATTGTTTCAAAGGAAATATACTACTTTCAGAAATAGTGTGGAATCAGTGGGAGAAATGAACAAAAGCAGATGAAGGAAGTGAAGCCATTTAAGACTTCTTATCTTTTCAGTTAAAAAGAAAGTCATAACATTCTTTCAAAAGAGGAGGAAGAGAGAAGGGAGATTTGAAACAATCATAAAAAGCAAGGTTTGGATGTTATAATAGCCTGAAGGGGAGAGCATACTGACATTATTGCTTCATATATATTGAGAATGAATACAGTGATTAAGTTATGAGGGCAAGGCAATAACTTTCCCCAGATTATTACAGGTAGGCTGGTACCCCCACAGAAACCCGACTGTAGTTTTCTTCTATATTAAGCTGGCAGAGCCAAGCATAGTACACCTGTTTTCCACTTCCTGCCCTGACTAACAATTTGCCTTTAACATTCTAGAGTCTGCCATTCCATAAAAGCTCCTGATTAAGTGAGCAATGAACAAAATGAGATAATGATACAGCATCCAAATGAGTCACTAAGAATTCAAACAAACCACAGTCTAAACCTTAGGAAAACTGTTTGCAACAACCCATATTTATGAGGAAGTGAGGAGGGGTAGAAAGCATAATGTAATCAGTGTTCAATGTGATTGTGTTTGTTCAGATAGAAAAATCCTACTGAGATGTCAGAAATTTCATCCAAAGCGTTATGTCAGTCTGCTGTGTTGATTTTAATCAGCCCATTCTTTAGAACCACAAAACTATGGATCTGAAATAAACTTTTGAGAGATACTAGTCCTATTTTCTCATTTCTTAGGCAAAGAAACCAAAACCTAAAGTTGTTAAGAAAATGTTTAGAAATTGTTTTTCATGCTCTTCTTCTATAGCCCGGATTAGCGAAAATTATCTTCTCATATTTTAAACTAGAATTCTAAACTTGTCTTAGCTTAGTTTATAAAACTTTCAGGTCTGAAGTCACTATTTTCTTAGGCTATACCACAAAGGTTTCATTTCCAAGCTACTGCAATATTGCAGATTAAATAGTGAGGCAATTACTATGTGTCAATGTGTGTTTACAAGTTAAGTAAGTTAAATATATACAGTATTTTTTTTCTGTAAGTCTTGAAAGCCTTAACCTAGATAGCTTTTGTTACTTAGAAGACTTAGCTAGGGTGGGTGGGGGAAGGAATTTTCCAGTTAAATATATGGATCTGTGAAGGTCACAGTGAAATAAAGTCATGGAATAAATTTCCAGGGAAACTAAGCTATACATTTTCACGAACTTTCAAGTAATAGCTGAAATCTTCAAAGAAGAGATGTTGTGGGCAGAAATCAATGTAAGAAGTTATCAAAAATAATCAGTCATGTTTTTCTTCTCAAGCTGTAGCAACCCACTTGCAGGTAATTGACCAATGAAGACTCATTTCTTTATTTTCTTCTTTTGCAAAAAGTAACCCAAGGAAAAAGAATTAGGTTAATTTTTTCTAAATTGGAGAGTCTTGGAAATCATGTTTGAAGTTAGGGGAATACATAGTTTTTCATCCTGACAAGCAATGATTTTAGGGAGTGGGTCAAGCCAGAAGACAATTTGGACTCAAATTCTGCTGTCTATCTAGGTAATGTTCTTTCTGCTGAATCCAGAAAATTCTTGCCAATTTGGACAATTTGTAGTATGGGCTTCTGTCCAGGGTTGTTGAATGGTTATCAATTACTGCTTCACAGAGAACCATTTACAGTCATGAAAAGTTCTTTTAGTCAGGAGCCACACAAAATTAAGTGTGAAAGAAAGTTTCACATGAAGTAGTCCTGAAAAAAGATATCAATGGAATGGCCAGAAAATATGCACAACCAGATCTTTCTGAGAAATGTAAACTAGTTCAATCCTGGAAAAACACTGTTGTAGAAAGAATCAAGATTTACCTTGATACTCTCCCAGCTCTGCCATGATACCTCTTTACTCATTCTTCATAACTTAATGAATAATTGACAAAAGTTTATTCATTTTATTTATTGATTTTAGTGGCTATTGAACCCACTGAACTACATTCTCAGCCCTTTTTAGTTTTTATTTTGAGACAAGCTCTTTCTACATTGCTGAGACTGGCCTTAAACTTTAGATCCTCCTGCCTCAGCCTCCCAAGTCAGTGTGATTATAGGCATATACCTCCATGACTGACTTGACAAAAGTTCATTTAACATATATTATATGGCAGGTGATTTAAACAATGTGTATAGATCTGATGAGAGATAAAAGTAACTCCTGTACTCAAACATCTAATTAAATGTTAGGATTGAAAGACATAGAAAGCAAGCAAAGCAGAAGGTGATAAATACAAAATGAATTCTATACAATAAAGGTAAGCATTTTTTCATCTAAGAGGATTTATCAGAAATTCAGTGTTTCAGGAAAGGAACCATAGGATTTGTGCTAGGAAGGAAAGATAATACCAGTTACCATTCAATAGTTATTCTCTTCTTTCTCTTTAGTCAAAGAAACCAGTTTTTAATAAACAGAAACCAAGCCAAAACATTATGTTTCCTATCATACTATCTACCTAGTTGTAGGTGTGTGATTAGTTTCTCACCAATAAAAGCAAAAGTATTGCAACACTTAAAGCTGTTCAGAGGTACATGAATCAGTAGACAGAGGCTCCAGTTTTCATTTGCAACTTTTCTTCTTCTTCTTCTTTTTTTTTTTTTTTTTTTTTTTTTTTGATTTGAAACGTTAATATGTTGACTGAAACAGAAGGTAATCTTAAGGACGGAAATCACTCTGTAGGACAGCAGAACAAAATGATGGGAGCAGATGAGATTTCTGGGTATGGTAAAATAAAAATGTCTATGAACATTCTTGCTCAAAATAGTAAAAAGTTTAGCAAAATTATCTAAAGCTATCATTTGGGGACCATGGCAAAAATCTAATTTTTGATCATCCTTTGTGAGAAACCCATTAATTTTTTTATTCATGTACAAATATTAAGAATCTATGAGCTCTGAACCCTTCAAAATGGCAAGCTAGAGAATGTCAATTTCCTGGTGCTCCATGGTGTGAAGTCAACAATTCAAATATGCAGCTTCTCAGCAAGGTTACAGAGGGGAATTCTCAAGGAATTAACTCTGGATATTCAAAACAGATTGGGGAATCAGGCCACTGGATATAACAAAATAAAGAAATCCCCAGCACTGCTGGGGCCACCATTGATGCTGGTGGAAGGAATCTCCCCTGCACTGAAATAGTGAAGCTATATGTCAGTTAAAAGAACCTCCAATTTTCTGAGGTGTATATGGATACATAGACCAAAGATCAAAGACACTGCATGAACCATTATGGAAAGTATGAAGATTCCTCAGAAAACTTGGACTGGAACCACCACTTGATCTGGCTAACCCACTCCTTAGATTGTACCCAAAGGATTTAAAATCAGCATACTACAGTGATGCTGCCACATCAATGTTCATAGCAGCTCAACTCACAATAGCTAAACTATGGAACTAACCTAAGTACCCTTCAATAGATGAATGGATAAAGAACATGTGGTATATATACACAATGGAATATTACTCAGCCTTAAAGAAAAAATGAAATTATGGAATTTGCTGGTAAATGGATGAGCTGGAGAATATCATGTGGAATGAAATAAGCAATCCCCAAAAAACATAGATCAAATGTTTTCTCTGATAGGTAGATGCTAATTTATAATGAGTGGAGGGAGTGCTAGGGAAGAATAGAGGTACCCTAGATTAGAGAGGAGTGAAGGGGGTGTGGGAGTATTAGGGTAGAAAGGATATTAGAATGAATAAGACATTATTACCCTATGAGCATATATGATTATATGACCTGTGTGATTCTACAACATGTACAACCAGAAGAATGAGAAATTATACTCCATTTATGTATGATGTGTCAAAATGCATTCTACTGTCATGTATAACCAATTAGAATGTAAATAAATTAAAAAAAAAAAAAAGACACCACACAAGTAACCTGAAAGGTGTCTTGCACAATATTGTGTGGAGGGATAGAAAAAAGGATATCAAGGAAATCACCTCTCTCTGGGCTAACAGGGAATCATAGGAAGGAACCATTTTGCAGCTCCAACATGGGGGAATGGCTGCTGGGGCATCCAAACAATGACAAATATGCCTAATCTGAAAAATAGGTTTGGCAAACCCATGACACATGGCATAGTGTGTGTCTAAGTGACCAGAAGAAAATCATAAGTGGAGCGGGGTTTATATAGGGGGGAAATGGTTGGAAAAAAACACCTGGCTTCTTCCCTCCCCTTCCAGAACAGCAGCTTATAAGATCAGCCTCTTGAAAATTCAGCTGGGAAAGTCTCACCTAGCAGAGAATTGTAGAAGAGCTGGGGAGGAATTGAGTGAAGTTTGAGACTGAACCCAAGGGTCCTAAAAACACTTACTTCATACTTGTCTAAGAGAAACAAGAACTGGTTGCTAGACTACTTGAGTAAACCCAGGGGTTTTTCCTAGGAGACAGTCTCCCAGCATGGCCCAACAACTGCCTAACCCAGGAGGTGCACTGATTTAAAATCTTCAGATCAATCCAAGAAGAGCCCAGAGATTAAGCATAAGCCCTGCTCCTAGGAGTCATGCACACAGGATCTCTCATCACTCTAGCAACTCCACCTGACACACATGAAAATATTTAAAACTCCAAAGAAATTTGTTTGTTTTGTTTTTGTTTTTTCCTACTTACTGTTCAATTGTCACTTGAATGGTTCACTGGCACTTATTACATATTCATACCTTTTATTTTTGTTTTGTTTTGTTTTTTGTTTATCATTCCTAGCATTTTTAAGGCAGTTATTTCTAGTTGATTAATATTTTGAGAACTAAGATGTTTGATTAGAATATATCAGCTTTGTATTTATACTCTTTTACTCTTATTTTTATTTTCATTTTTACTATTCATTTTTAAATTTCTATTCTATACAGTTCTTTCTCTCACTTATCTGTCTTCCTAGATTCTCATTCTCTCTTTTCCTCTGCCAGTCAACATTTATTGATCTATCACTCCTCCTCTGTTTTATACTTCTATTTCCTCTCCTCTTCCCACATGAATATCACATCCTACACTACTTCTTTCTATCTCTGTTCATAACTTAAAATTATAAATCCTTTTGTAAACTTATTGTTTTGACCATTGGCAATAACTGATCATTTAATTTCTGTTTATTGTAACAATTAGCACAGTAGATGCCAAAGCAGGAATTATTTGGCTTGATGCTGTAAACTATTTGCACTGGTTCTTGATAATATCTGTTTCCCCCTAAACTGTGAGGTATTGGAAACATTCTTAGTTTCTATAAGTCCACAAGGTAGAATCTCCACTATTTCAAAATCATACTGTCAAATAGACACACAAACAACATGAAAAAGAAGGGAAAAACATTGCCTCAAACAAACCAACATAACTCAATAACAATCTATTGACACCACAATGGAAGAAATGACAGAGGAGTTTAGACTGCTCATGGTTAATTGATTTTCTTTTACCAGATGATGTAAGGGAGAAAATTCAGGAAGCAAAAAGATTACCTCAATAAAGAGATAGAGATTCTGAAAAAAACTAAAATAAATAAATAAATAAAGCAATCAAGCACAAATTCTCAAAATCAAGGAATCAATCAAATAAATTCATTGAAAGGCATCACCAGTAGACTAGACCAATTGGAAGACAGAGTTTCATGCAATGAAGACAAAATATACTCTTGAAAATAAAGTTGACCATGGAGAAAAGATGTTAAGAGACCATGAACAAAATTTATGAGCTACAAACATATGGGATCAAAAAAACATGGAATAACATGAAAAGACCAAACTTAAGATTAATTGGGATAGACAAAGACTCAGAGGTACAAACCAAAGGAATGCATAAACTTTTCAATGAAATAATGTCTAAAATTTCCCAAACCTTAAGAATGAAATGGAAAAGCAAGTACGGAGGCATACAGGACCCCAAATAGACAAAATTACAACAGACCCACATGAAGGCACATTATTATGAAAATGTTCAAAGTGTAGAATAAACAGAGAATTTTAAAGACTGCCAGAGAAAAATATCAAGTTACTTTTAGTGGGACACCAATCCAGATCTCAGCTGATTTCTCAACCCAGAACCTTAAAGCTAGATCATGGAATAACATACCAAATTACACAGGAAAATGAATGTCAACCAAAAATACTTTACCTTGCAAATTAAGCTTCAAATTTGATGATGAAATAAAAAAAAACCTTGCATGATAAACAAAAGTTAAAAGAATTCACATCTAGAAAACTTGTACTATAGACCATTCTCAGGAAAATATTTCATGAAAAAGAAATAAAAAATAGAAGAGAAAACCAGCAAAGGGAGGAACTACACTAAAGGAATAGTCAATCAAAGCTAATTCAAATTAAAAACCAGAAATAAACCAAAATGACAAGAAATAAAAATAATTCCTAAATAATAACATTAAATGTAAATGACCTAAACTCATCAATCAAAAGACACAGACTGGCAGATTGGATTAAAAAATTAGACCCAAAAATCTGCTGTCTCCAAGAAACTCACCTTACAGGCAAAGACATTCACAAATTGAAGGTAAAATAATTGGGAAAAAAATTTATTATTCACATAGATTTTCATAAACAGAGGTTTCTGTACGCATATCAGACAAAATGGACTTCCAGTCAAAATTAATTAGAAGAGGCAAAGAACACCACTTCATACTGCTGAAGGGAACTATACATCAAGAAGAAATTGTTATGTTCCAAACAATGGAATATCTACATACATCAAACCAACCCTTCAAAAATTCAAGAATAAAACAGACCACAACACAATACTAGGTGACTGTAAAATACTTCTTTCACCACTGGATAAAGCCTCCAAACAAAAACTAAATAAATAAGCTCTAGAACTAAAAAGTACAATCAATAATTTAGACTTAACAGACATATAGAATATTTCATCCATCAATGACTGAATATACTTTCTTCTCAGCAGCACATAGATGCTTCTCTAAAATAGACCATATCTTAGGCCACAAAGCAACTCTTAGCAAATACAAAAAAAAAAAAGAGAGAGAGATAAAACGTTGCATTTTATCAGATCATAATGTAATAAAATTAGAAATAAATGATAAAATAAAAAATAGAAGCTACTCTAACACCTGGAGACTAAATAATAGACCATTGAATAACCAATGGATAGCAGATGACATAAAAAAAAATACATAGAAGTAAATGAGAATAGTGACAAATTATCAAAATCTCTGGGACACTGTGAAGAAGGTGCTAAGAGGAAAGTTCATTGCATTGAGCTCATTCATTAAAAAGACTAAAATTTACCAATTAAATAATCTTATTCTCCATCTCAAAGCACTAGATAAAGAAAAACAAATCAACACCAAAAGCAGAAGACAGAAAATAATTAAAATTAGAGCTGGAATTAATGAAATTGAAATAAAAACAACAACAACAAAAATAAAAATAAATTGATAAATGAAAGTTGATTCTTTGAAAAAAATAAATAAAATTGGAAACCTTTAGCCAGGCTAATGAAGAGAAAGAAAAATCTCAAATTATAAAAATTCACAATGAAAAAGGGAATATTTATTGCCACAGACACAATTGAAATACAGATGATTATCAGAAAATACTTTGAAAATCTACCCCTATAAAATAGGAAATCATGAAGATATCCACAAATTTCTGGAGACATATGATCTACCCAAATTGAATCAGGAGAACATAGGAAATTTAAACAGATCAATTTCATGAATGAAATTGAAGACACCATCAAAAGCCTACCAAGAAAGAAAAGTCCATGACCAGCTGCTTGTCAGCTGAGTTCTACAAGACCTGCAAAGAAGAACTTACACCAAGACTCCTCAAACTATTCTATGAAATAGAAAAGGAGGGATCACTTCCAAACACATTCTGTGAAGCTAGTATCAACCTGATACCAAAGTCAAAGATACATCAAGGGAAGAAAACTTCAGCCAACATTCCTGATGAACAGAGATGCAAAAATTCTTAATAAAATCCTGGCAAATTGCATACAAAAAGACATGTTAAAAAGATAATGTTCCACGATCAAGTGAGTTTCCCTCCAGGGTTACAAGGTTGATTCAACATATGGAAATCAATAAATGTAATTCATCACATCGATAAGCTTAAAGATAAGAATCACAAGATCATCTCAATAGATGCAGGAAAAGGGTTTGACAAAATTCAGCATCCATTCATGTTCAAAACACTAGAAAACCAGGGATAAGAGGAAGATACCTCAACATTGTAAAAGATATATGTGCTAGATTCAAGGCCAACATCATTTTAAATGGAGAAAATTGAAAGCATTTCCTAGAAAAACTGGAAGAAGACAGGGATGCTGTCTTTCAGCACTCCTATTCAATACAGTACTTGAGACCAAAGCCAGAGCAATTAGTTAATAGAAATTAAAGGGATATGAATAGGAAAAGAGCTCAAACTATCCCTATTTGCCAATGACATGAATCTATATTTAGAAGACCCAAAAACTCCACCAGAAAGCTTGTAAAACACATAAATGAATTCAGCCAAATAGCAGATGTAAAATTAACAACCATAAATGAGTTGCATTTCTATATGCCAATGCAGAATCAAATAAAAGAAAAATTAGGAAAACTATCCCATTTACAATAGCCTCAAAAAAAAAAAAAAAAAGGTTGGGAATCAATCTAACAAAAGAAGTAAAAGACCACTACAATGAAAACTACAGAATACTAAAGAAAGAAATTGAAGAAGACCTTAGAAGACAGAAAGCTCTTCCTTGTTCCTGGATAGGAAGAATTAGTATTGTTAAATGATCATACTACCAAAAGCATTATACAGATTCAATGCAATTCCTATTAAAATTCCAAGGATAGTCTCATAGAAGTAGAAAAAGAAATCAAGAAATTCATTTGGACCACCATTTGACCCAGCTATTCCACTCTAGGCCTATACCCAAAGGACTTAAAATCAGCATACTACAGTGATGCAGCCACATCAATGTTCATAGTTGCTCAATTAACAATAACCAGATTGTGGCAACAACATAGATGCCCCTCAGCTGATGAATGGGTAAAGAAACTGTAATATACACACACACACACACACACACACACACACACACACACACACAATGGAATATTACTCAGCCATAAAGAATAATAAAATTATGGCATTTGCAGGCAAATGGATGAAATTGGAGAATATCATGCTAAATGAGATAAGTCAATCTCAAAAAAACCAAAAGGCGAATGATCTCGCTGATAAGTGGATGATGATATATAATGGGGGGTGGGAGGGAGGCAAGAATGGAGGAAGGTGGAACTGTATAGAGGGAAAAGAGGGGTGGAAGGAAAAAAATAATAGAATGAATCAAACATTACCCTATGTAAATGTATGATTACACAAATGGTATGCCTCTACTTCATGTACAACAAGAGAAACAAGTTGTACCCCATTTGTTTACAATTAAAAAAAAAAAGAAATTCATTTGGAAAAATTAGAGGCCCAGAATAGCCAAAGCAATCCTCTGTGAGAAAAGTGATGCAGGAGATATCACAATACCAGACCTTAAATTATACTATAGAGTTATAGTAACAAAAATGGCATGGTTTTGGCACCAATACAGACATAAAGACCAACAGAACAGACTATAAGACACAGTCATACCCACATATATCTGGGTCGTAATCCCCCTTGCTCTTCCCAGCCAGCAACAAGGGAAGGGAGCACTCCCCAACAAGGTCAAACAGGGAAAGATAGGGCCGACTGACTGCCCGCACCCAGCCCTCTGGGCAGAGGACAATCAGATGCGGCAGGGAGACCAGTCACAGCAGGAACTCGTTTATTGAGGAAATCACACAGCTTTTATGTAGGTTGGAGGCTAGGCGGGAACCAATCAGCTTATAAAGGTCAGCAAGGGTGGGGGGGGCGGAGTTCATGCAGGCAAGAGTCCCATAGGACTATATGGCAAGCACAAGCTGATCACGTTCACGGCACTGTTGTTAACCAATCGCTGACACTGGTCCAATTTATCATCATTAACTTTTGAAACTGCCTTTGAGGCCTTGATCTTACTCACTTGCCAGGGAGTAAGGAGTCAGCCTGAGTTAGTTAACATGTCATTAGTCCCAACACACATAAATAATTTATCTCATTCTAGACAAAGGTGCCATAAACATACATTGTAGAAAAGATAACCTCTTCAACAAATAATGCTGGGAAAACTGGAAATTCACGTGCAATAGAATGAAATCAAACCTCTTTCTCTCACCTGCACAAAACTCAAGTCAAAATGGATTAAGGACCTAGGCATTAGACCAGAGACCCTGCATGTACTCAAATAAAAAGAAGGCCCAACTGTCCATCACATTGGCTTGGGAAACAGCTTCCTCAACAAGACTTCCAAAGTGCGAGAAGTAAAATCAAGAACCATAAATGGATTTTATCAGACTGAAAGGCTTCTTCATAGCAAAGGAAACAATCAAGAACATGAACAGAGAGTCTACAGAATGGGGGACAATCTTTACCACCAGCACCTCAGAAGGAGCATTAATCTCCAGGATAAACAGAGAACTCAACACCAAAAAAATAAACAAACAAATAACCAAATCATTAAATGGGTTAAGGAACTGAACAGATACTTCACAAAAGAAGAAAGAAGAACAGTCAACAAAAATATGAAAAAAAGTTCAACATCTCTAGCAATTAGAGAAATGCAAATTAAAGTTACACTGTAATTCCATCTCACCCCAGTTAGAATGGTAATTATCAAGAATACAAGTAATAATAAATGTTCATGACAATGTGGGGGAAACGTTTCACTTATACATTGCTGGTGGGACTGCAAATTGGTGCAACTATTCTAGAAAGCAGTATATAGTTTCCTTAGAAAACTTTGTATGGACCCACAATTTGACCCAGTTATCCCACTTTTCCATTTATACCCAAAGGACTTAAATCAGCATACTATAGTCACTTGGCCACTTCGTTTATAGCATTTCAATTCACAATAACCCAGGTATGGAACCAACCTAGGTGCCTTACAACAGATGAATGGATAAAGAAAATATGATACATATAGACAATGGAATACTACAAATCATAAAGAAGAATGAAATTATGGCGTTTGCAGGTAAATGAATGGAGTTGGAGAATATCATGCTAAGTGAAATAAGCCAAACTGAAAAACCCAAAGGCCAAATGTTTTATCTGATAAGCAAAGCTAATCCTTAATGGTGGGGGGGATCCTTCAAAGAATGAAGGATCTTTGGATTATACAGAGGGGAGTAAGTGGAGGGGAGGGGGTACAAGGATGGGAAGGATGATGGAATGAGACAGACATTATTATCTTATATACCTGTATGATTACACTACAGGCATGACTCCACCATGTTCAGCCAGAGGAAGGAGAGGATATGCTCCATTTGTGTACATGTGTCAAAATCCATTTTACTATCAAGTATAACTAATTAGAACAAATAAATTAATCATTAAAACTTTGGCAAGGAAAATGAGACATTATTTTAAAATTTTAGGAATAAAGAGAATGCATCTCTAAAGATACAAGGAAGGTTTAAAACACCACAAGAAAATGTACTAAACCACTAAAGATCATAATTCAAACAGTGAGACAGAAATCAAGAGAAATTTTGAAAGAAGCAAGATAAAAATGATTCATCACATAGAAGGGACAAAAATATAAATTAATGATTGGTTCATCAGAAACAATTGAGAACAGAAAACAGTGGAAAGGTATATATAAAGAATAAAGGAACAAAGACAAAACCTCATCGGGCAAGAATTTGATATTTATAAAAACTATCCTTCGTAAATTAAAGCAAAGTAAAGATAGTTTCAGATGTAAATATTTAAAAATAAATTTCTGTTGGGAGAGATTTCCCTATAATAATGAAGAAAGTTCTCTAGAATGAAAGGAAATTGCATCAGTTACTTGAATACACAGAAAGAAATAAAGAGTATCAGAAATAATAAATGTGGGTAAATATTTTTAAAAGGATAAAAATGTTTTTATCTTTTCTCTGATTTCCTTTTAAATGCATAATATTAAATAAAGCAATACACACAAACAGCATTACTGATTTATAATGTATATAGATGTACAAAAAATAGTTCAAAGATGTAGGAAGAAAGAAAATGGAACCATATTTAATTAAAACTTATATTTTTCCAGGATTAACCACAAATAGATTATAGTAAGCCAAGGTACGTATAGCACACCCTTGATTGACTACTGAATAAATAACTTTAAAAAACAAGTAAAACTTAGTAGAGAAATTTGAATGGTACACACAAAAATTATTTAACACAACAGAAGGCAGAAAAAAATGAGCAGCAGATCAAAAAACAAACAAGGCATACAAAAGGAAAAGAGAACTGGCAGGTGTAAACATATTTCAACAGGTACATTAGATATAAATAGGCTGAACATTCCAATCACAAGATAAAATTGTTAGACTGAGTTAAAAGAAAAAAGTAAAAACCAACTATATGTTGTCTACAATAGGTACACTTACATTCCAAAAACACAGTAGAGAAAAATTAAAATAATAAGAAAGAAATATCATACAAATAGTAAGAGAACTAGAAATGCTAAGTTAATATCAAAATAGAATTTCAGACAATAAATATTACTAAGACAGGCAAATAAAGGCTTTTAATTATATTTTAGAAGTTTATTGCAATTATAAATATATACATGCCTAATTACAGACTCCCAGAGCAAAAAAGAAGACAATTAAATAGAAAAATTGGCAATTCAGTGATGGTAGTTGGAGAGTAGTGTGTAGAACAACAATAAACAAAACTATAAATAAGGACACAGAAAGCGTGAATAACTGTATCAGAATTTCTGACTGAACATTGATAGAACACTGTACCTAACAACAGCAGTTCCCACATTCCCATGAAAACATACCTGCAACATTTCCTTGGATAGATCACCTGGTAGACCATAAAAAATTCTAATTTAAAGGATTAAAATCATACAAAGTATGCTCTTTACTATAGTGGACTTAAATTAGAAATCAGTAATAGAAATTAATTTGGGAAATCCTCAACTATTTGTCAATTGAACAACACACTTCTAAATAATCAATAGGTTAAAGAAGAAAACACAAGGAGAATCAGGAAGTATCTTTTACTGAATGAAATAAAACCACAAATGACAAAACTTATGGGATTGTCTTGTGCTTGTGTCTTAATTTCTAAAGATAACTCAGTGATAACGTGGAAAGATGGATGTGATTGAAAGAAAATCTTAGTGCTACTTGCAGTTCCCCCAGGATCGAGAAGCACAGCTTAACACAAATGGTTGCAAGAGGAACACTGAGTTCTGGCCAGGAGGCAGAAGCAAGAGAGAGGGGAAAGCATCAGGTCAGGGCCTTTATTTGGTTTTCTGCCAGAAAGCAAAGCAAGGTTATGGTGAACAGTTCAGGATTGTCTGAATACTTTGGTGGACTCTCAGCTGTATTAGTTGTTACTAGAGACCTGGTACCTGTCCCTGGGATAATTAAGATTACAAGAATATTGTCTCCTGGTATATAGGGGTCAGAGAGAAGGGGATGTGGTTTTGGATTGGTTAGTGTGTAAATGGGAAACCTGCTTCACACTGAGCCCTTTGCTATCTCTAAGAATCGGCTAGCCCTGAGAGAGTTTTGCCAGATTACAAAACATCATCATAATAAAAATATACACAATATAGGGATGCAGATAAATGTATAGCTTTAAGACCTTAGATTGGAAAGAAAGATTCAAATATCTACCCCCAAAAGCCAGAAAAATAACAGAAAAATTAAATCAAAAGTGAGAAGGTAAGAAATAATGGAAATCAGAGCAGCAATCAATGATACAGACAACATTTATTTTTTTTTATTGTAAACAAATGGGATACATGTTGTTTCTCTGCTTGTACATGGCATAAAGGCATACCATTTGTGTAATCATAAATTTACATAGAGTAATGTTGTTTGATTCATTCTGTTATTTTTTCCCTTCCCCCACCCCTCCCACCCCTCTTTACCCTCTATACAGTACTTCCTTCCTCCATACTTGCCCCCCTCCCTAATCCTAACTCTAACCCTAACACTAACCCTTCCCTCCCCAGACAACATTTAAAAAGAGAGAAAAGATAAGTTAAAGATTGTTCTTTGATAAACAAAATTTTAGCTAATCTGACAAGAAAAGCAGAGGAAAAATAACTAATTTCTGAAATCAGGATTGAAAAAGGGAATGACACTAGAAAACCTACAGAAATTAATAGGATAAATGGGAATAATATAACTAACTTCACACCAACATGTATGAAGACAGTCAACGCCAATATAGCTGGCATTACATCATTTAGTGCCATTCAACTTCAATTCTAATTTCTAAATTAAAGAACCACTGTTAAATTAGTCATCATTTAAATATCACTTAAGGATTCTAAAGTTTCTTTGTCATGACTTCTGTGACCAGGATTTCTGCCTCCAGCATTCCAAGTGATGGAAGATCTAAAGTCTAGGGTATTGGAGTCATCAAGGCTGTGGACCCCACAGATTCCTTCAGATGCAAATCTCAGGATGTGACTTCCCCCTTGATCCATACAGCACAGTTTGCAGAAAAAGCAAACCGTCATACATGTTCAGGAGTCCTCACTCGAAGACATTTTCCATTTATGAACTCATTTATTTTTCCTCCTATCTTGTTCCTATAAGGTAGCATCATGAATAAATTAGTTCTCACTCCTCTGAGGCATTCTCAACATAGTAAGGAAATCTTAGTATACAAAGGGAGTACACAAAGTATCCACAGCCTTTCAAAGTTAAAAGTCTAGGTAGGAATTTCTAAAATTGTGGTATTGACCAATTTCTCTGACCACCACCACCAAAATAAAAGGGGGAGGGGTTCAAAATAGGGAAGGATAAAGGTTTACCTTCAATATAAAATTAGAAAAAAATTCTCCCCATCACTATCATCTCATGAGCCTCATGAGCAATCATTTTAACATTAAAAAGACATAATCTCACAATAATCATAAGTTGAATAATCTTAAATTTAAGAAAATTCACATATTGTATCATTTTTTACTTCAATATGGATCAACAACAATGCTTTCACAGATCAGCTGAAGTTTACACCAAACATTTGAATATTGTTGTTCCAAATTTTAGAAATTTTATTCTAAAGTAGTGATACCCAAATATGACACTTAAGGTGATTTTGACCCAATATATGCAAGGTCATAGGTTCAATCCCCAGTACTTTAAAAAAAATCTTAGGTGGTGTATGAGAACCTTTCACACTACTATAGACCTGACAACAAATAATATTAAATGACAATGAAGGAAGTTCTGTCTTTTTCTATTTCCCTTTAGTTTTTCTGATTAGAATGGGAGACTCAATTTGATACTAGTTGTTTTTAAAATTTATTTTATTAGTTCTTTTTAGTTATGCATGACAATAGAATCCAATGGACAAAATTATACAAGCATGGAATATATCTTATTCTATTTCTGACCCTAGTACCTCTCCTTCACTTTCCCATTCCCCACTTCTGGCTCCCTTTCCTCTGTTGATCTCTCTGCCATTTACCCACGTACATTCCACGTGAATGTACACAATGATGTGTACATAGGAAAGTGATGTTAGATTCAGGGATAAAGAGCAAGTGTACATCAATATCAAAACCTGGCAAAAGTGCAAGTATAATTAGTTGCAATTTAATAATTTTGCCTTATTTTTTTTCTTAGTAAACTGTTTAAAATAGTGACACAAAATCTCTTCTTAAAACAGATATTTTAGGGTTTTTTAAAAGTCAGGTTATGTAAGCAAACTATGTTAGGTAGATCCATGAGGTGGTACTTGGATATACCAAAACTCAGGAAGGTGTTATGTGAATGATAAATAGAAACTTAGCTATGTGAGGGCCTTACAGAATTACCTGGTAGAGCACTGGAAACCTGGGCAAAATGAAACAACCTGTTTTAGCCATAACATCTTATCTTGACCTCTTTGCCAACTCTTTGGTCTTGATTTATCTACTTGCATTACCCTTGACCTGGCTAACCCGACCCTAAATCTTGCCTAGTCCTTTATCTCAAACCTTAATCCATTTTACTGTGAAACTCATGCCACCCCATTCTCCCTTGTTAGTTCTGGATACCCCCGAGCCCCAATGCTCCCAGAACTGCTGCTGACCTAGTGTAGTCTATCGAGAGGACAGATCATGTCCTGTTCTGAGCACTTCATGCCACCTTCACCAACCTGCTCACTCTTGATGAACTCTGCCTAACAGCCAGGATGACTTGTAAATTTACCTGGCTTCCATTTCAATTTAGAAAGACAAGTTACAACTGCTCATTTTTCAGAACTGACCCAAAAAATGTTCCCTTTTTTATAGTTTTATTGAAACAATCCAGTTTAGTTCAGTCCAGTCATTAGCAGCATCACTCTACAAACTAGATTTTTCCCCAGATACTGTTTCTTATCACAACAGATTTTGATTTCATGAAATAAAATATCATTACGGCTTCCAGAATCAAGTCAAATAAAATCTCCTTTCAGCAGACAGAATATTCACTTTATTTCACTGTCAAATCCATCAGAACTTCCTCAAGTTTTCAAAAAGATTTACTTTCAAAGTCAGTGCAGTTCTCTGACCCCAGAATCTCAAGCTTATTTTCTAGACTTTAAATAATTTGCACAGGCATCGTGTTGAAAGAATCTTTGATTAACAGCCCATGCAATGTTTAAACTCTTTCCACCAAAAGCTCTTCACGGAAATAGCTTTCACTTAAGAATATGTTATACTGCTTGAAAGTCTTATATAACCTTACATAGCTTCTCAAAGGGATGAGAGATCACTGGGAAGTCTCACTTTCAGGTTGAAGCCTTCTTCAGTGTCTCTTAAGAGATGGATAGCTAGGATTGTGAGCAGTGTTATCTGTGGCAATGTAACCATTTTTTTCATTGTAGAACTAACTGACCCCTACAGAGAGCAACTGATAACTTGGCCTCTTAATCAACCTGAGAACCTAATACTAACAATTGTGGGAGTAAAACAGTTATTTGGGGAAGCTGCATGTCTTGAAATTTAAAAAAAAAAAATTCATGTTACTCAGGAAACATTTAAGTTATTACAAAATTGCCACATTACATTAATAAAAACTAGGAAGTATTCAGTTATATCTCCTGACTTCTAATTCAAAAGAAAGTAGAAAAACATTAACATTTAATAGTATTATGCTAGGCATTTTCATCTATGTTATCTTATTTAACTGTAAACATTTAGAAACTCAGTAATTGGGTTTACATGCAATGATGTGTACACAACATTATAGATTTGTCAAAACCCACAGAACTGTGCAACAGAAATAGTGAACCCTAATATAAACTAGGAACTTTAGTTCATAATAGTATATCAACACTCACTTATCTGTTGTAAAAAATGCAATACAATAATTCAAAATATTAATAATAGGGGAAAACTATGGAAGGTGAGAAGTATAACTCTGCTCAATTTTTCTGGTATACCAAAAACTGCTATAAAAATTATTCTCAAAAGGAAAAAAAGAAAAAAGATTCACATACACACAAATTTAACTGTCCATTCAGTGGCTTCCTGTTATCCCCTACATTCACTCATGCCAGGCTCCCAAGGCCCCACCTTGCTATGGACATCGCCCTTGTCAAGGTCAGCTGAGACCCTCTCTTATGACATGTAGCTCTCAGTCCTCTCTTACTGGAATTACGGGTTGAATTAGAAACACGAATCACAACCTATTTGTTGAAATACTCTTTTACTTGGCTTCCAGGCCATCACCTTCACCTGGTGTTTCTCCCTCTTCCCTGGTGTCTCCCTTTCAACCTTTGCTTTTTCTTCTTTACTTTGACTGCTTCCCGTAGAAGGGCCCAGCGGTTAGTCTTTCCTCTCTTTATCTACCTGAATTGCTTAGTGATATTTAACCTGATGACTTTAAATTAGGTTCAATGCTGGTGATTCTCAATTTGTATCTTCACACTCAATCTCTCCCTAAATTCTAGACTTAAGACTATGTAATATCTTGTGTCATTCTGGGTTCTCCAGTAAAATAGAACCAACAATTGTGGAAGATGACAAGTCCAAATCTAGAGTGTGGACCAGCAGACTTGAGCCAGAAGAGCCAACAGTACCTTACAGTCTAAAATTTGACGGCCTGACCCAAGAGGGCTGAGGGTGCACCTCCAATCTGAAGGTGTTCTGCTGCAGAATCCCCTCTTGCCTAGGAAGTATTTTTGTTCTACTCATACCTTCAACTAATTGGATGAGCTCCACTCACATTATAGAAATCAACCTATTTAGCCAAAAATTTGCCAGTTTAAATATTAATGTCACCCCAAAACATCTTCCAAGTTGACATATCAGATTAACCATCACACATCTCAAGCATACTTTGTCCATAGTGTGCCACCTGTTTTCTTCTCCAACTCAGTCAATGAGAACTCCATCCTTCCACTAACTCAGGCCAAAACTCTTAAGAGTCATCCTTGGGTTGTATTTTCTCTTATACCCACATACAGTTACTCTTCTCATCACTTACACTGATAACACTATGATCCATGCAATTATCAAGTCTCATGCGGTGAAGGGGTAAGAGCTTCTTCACTGTCCCCTGGGTTTTTCTCTTAACTTTCTCTTTTCTTACCCTTCTCCAACTGCATTTTGCACACCAATCATCTTGATATCTCACTAATGGTAGATTAAGATTTAGTAGTTCTGAGGTAGGGCCTAAGACTCTCCATTTCTGATAAGTTCCAGGAGATACCAGTGTTCTTTGTTCACAGATAAATTGAATATAAAAAGTCAGAGTGATCTCTTTCTTTTGTCTTTAATTTTATCAATTACCATATTTTAAAAATGCATGCAAAAATAGCTCCAATAAAAATGTTCTAGTTGTATGTTTTTGTTGGCAAATCTGTTTAAACGTGCTCATATTTAAAGTTCTCTAAGTCAAAGTGATACTTTTATGGCATAAATTAAATCATGTATGTTCTTTGCTCAAAATAATCCAGTAGCTCCTCCCATGTAAAAGCTATTCTCCTGGTGATGGCCCATGATCATAAATGATCCAAACTCTCCTCTTATATCTTTCACCTTCATCTCATCTGCTCTCCCCCTTGCTCAATCCACTTCAGCGACACTGGTCTCCACAGAGTCCCTAAGTAAGCCTTTCCATTAGCTCTTCCTTCTGCTTGGAAAGTTCTTCCCCCAGCAAGCTCCCTTGGCTTTCAGTGCTGGCTCCATTGTCAGACTATCAATAAGACCTTATAACCCTATTGCGAATTGGGAGTGCTTTTTTCACCCCCAGGGCTCCTCATCTTCTTTGCCCAGTTTTATTTTTCTCTATGGATCCTTAGCACCTTTGTCATACTCTATTATTTACATACTCATTAACTGTCTTGTCTACCTCTACCCTCAAAGTTTATGGTGTTTGAGGGAAATGATTTTTTTCTACATACCCAGTGTTGTGCCTTTGGTATTTACAACAGTCTTGAATATAGTAGATACTCAATAATCATTTATTAAATGAATGACTTGATGAATAAATATATTATAAATCCTCTGCTTTTTCTAGGACATTGAACTCTCTTGAAAAATCAAAAAAATACCTTAATAAAGTTTCAAAAATTGAGAAATAAATTTGACTTTCATTCAGAAAGACAAATGCAAGCAATGCTTATTAAATATATATAGTTAATGCCACCAGTGTAATATAATGCAGTATAATATAAACTATGTGTGCTTTCTCTTATTAAAATATATTTAAATATAGAAATAGAAAGGAAGAAATAGGAAATATTAGTAGTAATGAATTATGGATGATGCATACTCCTATATCTTCAACTTTTTAATTAAATCACTAGTAATTATTTTAATGTATGCCAGATAATTGTATTTTTTCTACAATATCAAATTTTAAATACTTCATCATTTCATTTGTGTGTGGTAAAATAGAAATTAACTGCTGCATTAAACCAGGCTCTTTGTTTGAAACCTCAGAACCCATCTAAGTATTTCAAGCAGAAGATAAATTGATTAAGAGAAAGATCGTGGGATCTCTAAAAGCTCACAGCCAAAAATCAGACTGAATCTCAGCTTTGAGGTTGATTAGCTCTGAATAAGAGCCAGATTACTCTGACAGTTCCCTGAAGGTGGAATGCAAAACAGCTCTCACAGTACAGGGGACATGGAGGGCCACCACAGGGGTGTCCACCCTACTGCCCCTGCCTCTCCATGCCCCTCTAACAACCCTGCCAGGGAAAGGGATTCCAAGCAACACCTCCTTCTTAGTTCAGATGCTTGTGACTAGCAGCAAAAAGAGAGAAGCTTATAGGACTCTAACATAGGGAAATGTAAAAATGTAAGAACAGCATTTAAAAGGTGCTGGGTAACTACAACACTACCATCCTCCAGGATCAAAGCAGTTGTGTGCTAAAAAATGTTCAATGAATATCTCTTGATGAGGGAGAGGGGCAAAACTGATTCCCAGTATTTGCCTCTTTCCATGTGCAAAATATTCCCACCATGGCTGATTTCTAGTTACCAATATGACAACACTAAACAGAGTTTTGGGAAGAGATGTACAATACCACATATAGTATTTCCATTACATAGATATAATAGATATAAATTTCCTAAAATGCAGAAGAAACAGTAAAACCTAATAAAGCAAGTAGGAAATTATAAGTTTGGAGCATACATCACTTTTGTTTTAATATAATTCATTTAATGGAAAGTTGCCTTAGTCTGTTCTGGTTGCTAGAACAAAGTTGGAGTGGCTTACGAATAACAGAAGTTTATTTTTCACATTTCTCAATGCTAGGAAATCCAAGATCAAGTCACTGGCAGACTCACTGTCAGATGGAGGACTTCTTCCTGGTTCATAGATGTCATCTCAGCTGTGTCTTCATCTGGAGGAAAGATGAGGGAACTTTCTGGGGTCTATTTTATAAGACCACTAATCCCATAAATGAGGGCTCCATCCTTATGGCTTATATATTTCCCAAAGGCCCTACCTCCAAATACTCTCATACTGGGGATTAGGTTTCAACATATGAATTTTGGGAGAACACAAACATTTAGTCTATAGCACAAGTTTACAGGATTTAATTTATAATAATGCATATTTATCAAGTAGCTCATAGGATTTCTGACAGTTTGGGAATTGTCTCTCACCTGCCATACAGCTGACTTTACCACATCACAGGCTCAAAGTAGATAATATTGTTTTCTTTCTACATAGTTGATATCTTTATAGTTTCTAAAATAATTAGATAATATCTTCACTGAAGTATTTATAAATATTCCTAATTTATTCTTTAGGAAAGGAAATAAAATTCTTAGCTTCTTAAATTTCTTCTTATTGCATCTGCCTTTATTTTTGAGTGCCTAATTTAAGGCCTCATCTCACATGTTCTATCAGCCTGTCATAGTTCTGATGCCCAGTCTTTTCTTGCCTGTTAGGCCTGCATGACAAGAGAATCATATAAACAGGTTGATGATTTTGATTAATTGATAATTATATTTATTCTCTCAAAGTGAGACTTTACATACCCCAAACTTCTGTTGCTAGATCAGGACCCTTTGTTTCCTTAATATTTAATTTTAATCTATTTCTCAGCCCAGATTTCACTCATTTGAGGTGTGTCTTTCATATTCTAATGTACCCAAAGTTAAAGGTCCCTCCTCAGTGTTCCCAGAGAAACTCACTATTAGTTCTATCATGACCTTTAGCAGCACACTAATAATGTTTGGAGACTACTGATTTACTTGTCTGCCTTTACATTACCTTTGATGGCAGGGGTCCTGTTTTATTGTCTTTGTATTCCCAATACCCTTTGAGTACAGGACTAGGGATACAGTAGACACTCCTCAATTTATCTACCCATTCATGCCTTCATTTCTTCATTCAACTTATCCCATACTTGCTGAGCATCTTCAGATGCTGGTTTGAGTGACAGAGGTAACAGCAAAAAAAAAAAAAAAAAAATCCTGAAATTATATAACCAGCACTATAAAGTATAAAGGGTGTATAAGTAACAGGAGTATGTTGGATGAGGAGACATACGATGGAGAAAAAGTAAATGGTTATGGCTTTTAAGTAAAGCATTAAGAATATCACAGTGGTAAGTTAAAACTTGAAAAGACCAGAAGGAGGTGTGAAGGCAAATATAAATAGCCAAAGACAAGTCCCTCTCTACTTTTACAGGACAATATAAAATGAGACCTTTTTCAGTTGGTATTTCAGACCCAGTGTTTTAGTCAACATTTTTATGAGGCAGAACATCATGGAGGGTGTAGCAGAACAAAACTGCTGACTTCATAGTGGTCGAAGTAGAAAGAGACAGAGAGTAAGGGGCCAGGGTCCCAATATGCTTCAAAAGCCCACCTCACTGACCTATCTACCTTCAACGAGGCCCCACATCCTAAAGATTGCAACACCTTCTTATGTGCTACAAGCTGGCAACCAAACCTTTAGCAAATGGCCTTTGGGGAACATTTCAGATCCAAACCATAATATCTGGCTTATCAGATTCCGGAGAACCACCTTCTCCAAGCAGTTCCCACCCCCACAGCAATTACTGACTCCACACATGGAAGTCTCCTTTCTCTTCCTCCTGCTTCTCCGTTTAAACCCTGGCTCCTCTCATGCCTTTGTGACTCATCCTGCTTTTTTATTCTTGGTCATATTTCTGTATTCTGACTCATTCAGTTCTAATCACTGAGGATGTACTTCCTATGTGGCCAGCACAGTGCTATGTGAGAGGAATTATTGCAAAAACCATAAGATCCTTGAGGACCTTCTACCTAAATCCTGAAAAGAAACAAACAATTCCTTTCTCTCCACAAATGTCTGCATGGATGTCTTGTTGTCTATGAAGTGATTTCTGTTTTGTTAGCAAAGAAAATGTAAAAGATCAAGTAAAAGGGTATACACATAGAATTGGAGAGAGGTTTATTCGTTATCAATGCTCATATCTTCTGATTATTTCCCAAATCCTACTCTCAAAAAGTCCATTTGTTTTCCCCTTGCAGACAGGTAGTAACTAGATATGCATTATTCATGTACTCAAAGCATCTACATTGGCATTTCAGTAAAATACCACCTCTCTTTTAGATCAAGCTGTAATAATCACATAGTAGCTAAAAAAACAACTGAGTCTTTGTTGTAGAGCTCAAGTTCCCAAAAGGCAAAGTATATTTTTATTGATTTTAAAACAACATACAAGGGACTAGAAACTGGCAGAGTAGAGGCATCCAGTACATATGGGCTGCTGCTCCCTGAAATTAAATCAAATCAATAGTTTTGTAGCTGCATGATGAAGTGGGGGGGGGGCATGGGAAAGTGCTCAAGTACAATCTACAGAGTCAGTGAGCAGGTGAAACCCAGAAACATAATTTTTTTAGAGAACTACAAGAAGAAACAGTCTGCACCAGTGCTGGGCATGTAGCAACTCCATAGGGGAGGGAAAGCTCTCCTCCAGGTCGAAGTAAAAGAAAAATCTCCTATGGATTTCAAAACATACAGACTCCACTATCTGAGCAGAAAGGAGACCTGAATCCTGCAAAAGGAGTCAATGCAGAAGAAGAGATTCCCTGCATTTCCCAGCAGACTCGTAATCAGAAAAGGGTGATAAATAAAAGGGATTTCATTGTCTAAGCTTCCTGCAGAGGACATCAGAAACCTCTGATTTTTTTTCTTTTCCTTTTTCCATGTTTCTAAGATCCAATATTTTTTTTTTCTTTTTTTTTCCCCCCACGGGGTCAGTGGGTACCAAGCCCAAGAGGCAGTCTGAGCTTACGGGTGAGACTGTGGCACAGAACTGTTGTGACATCCAGATAGTGGCAGGCAAGATTGCCAGTCTCTGGGGCTGCAAATAGAAGGAAAGCAAAGCAGACAATTTTTGAAGTTGGTGATCTTAGCTTTGTGACAATGAAGGAAACATGCTAGGTGTGCATGTGGGACAGAAATGGGTATGGGAGTGCTGTGATTGAGTCTAGTGGAAAGCCTGCTGCCTGCAGCACCACAACCCAGCCCTGACCCAGGAGGAGGTTCCTTCCTCAATGCTCAAAAGCATTTCGAGGATCCCTGCTGGGACTTGGACACCAACTCCATATCTCCTCTCAACATATAGATTAAGCCTAGGATGTGGGATACAGAACAATGTGGACAAGCCCACAGGCTCTTCAGCTTAAAGGGTTGGTTAAGGGCTGCTACTATAGCAATCCCTGACTTCTATCATAAAAGATGGAGCTACTGAGGTGAACTTAACTCTTCGGCCATTCCCTCAGCAATCTCTGGTGGGAAAAAAGGGGAGGAACATAGCATGCAAACTCCCTAACAGGTTTTTTTGCCTGTTGGAATTGGAAGTAGTAGAAAGAAACTTAACTTCATTTGTGTGGTACAGACCTCTCCATAACTGCTAAGTTCTAAAATCAAATCCCCAGAAAGAAGTGTCTCCATTTTAATTACATTGGCAAGGAGAAATCTTAATCTTGTTTTCTTTTTGTTCTTACTATTTTTTGTAAATCATTTTGTTCCATTTTCCATCATTGTGTTCTTATAGTTCTATCTAGTTTTATGCATTTTTCCATGAATTGTTTTTTCTCACTATCTCTTTTCATCTATCGTTATTCTCCGTTTTCCCCCTCTAATAATTTCTTCTTCTGTCTCCCCTCCCTTTCCACTTTTTTCATTTCTTTCTATATGTTTTATTATTAAGTACACTACCATTAATGCCTAATTTTCAGTCTATTTTATATTATTAATTATCCTTTATTTCTCCTTAAATAGTGGGGTTACAGAGATCATAATTAATAACTTTTTAAATTATATACTGATCTATAGGGTTACCACTCTTAAATTATCACTGTTACTGGTGATTATTCTGTTCTGTCAATGGGGTGCTGGTGGCCAAACCAAGAACTGAATGGGTTCTTTGGTGCTGTGATATAGCCCCAGTTGAGAGCTCATTACAAAGTTACAACTTTTCAATAAAAAGACACACATAATAGAAGAAAATCTATTCCAACATATGCACAAATCTCAACATAGAATCACAGGAACTTTGAGAAAATGAGCCAAGATGATGCCTTGAGTAGTTCATAACTTCTCAATAAATGAATTCATAGACACTGAAGTGAAAGTAAAGCTGTACAAAGGATTTAAAAATTGTTAAAATGATCAATGATTTCAAAGAATATACAAAGAAACAAGTGAATGAAATTAGGAAGACAATATACAATAAAAATGAGAATTTTGAAAAAGAGACAGAGATTCTGAATAAGAACCAAACAGAATTTTTGGAAATTAAAAGTTTAATAAATTGAAAGGAGATTAAATAATATGCTATTGAATGAAGCATGGATAACCGAAAAAATCAGGGAGGAGATGAAAAAAATTTTAAAGGTAAATGAGAATAATGATACAACGTATCAAAATCTCTGGAACACTATGAAAACAGTACTAAGAGGAAAATTCATTCTATGGAGTGCATTAAAGAAAAGAATAAAAAGTCAACAACTAAATGACCTAACATTATAGTTCAAAGCCCTAGAAAAAGAAGAATAGAACAACACCAAAAGTAGTAGAAGACAGGAAATAATTAAAATCAGAGCTGAAATCAATGAAATTGAGTCAAAAGAAACAATTCAAAAAATTGATAAAGTGTTGGTTCTTTGAAATAGTAAACAAAATAGACAAACCCTTTGCCACACTAACAAAGAGAAGGAGAGAGAAAACTCAAATTACTAAAATTCGTGATGAAAAAGGAAATATCACAACAGACACCACTGAGATATGTAACAAAATGAGAAGCTACTTTGAAAATCTGTATTCCAACAAAATAGAAACTACCAAAGACATTGACAAATTTCTAGAGACATATGCTCCTCTCAAAATGAACCAGGAGGAAATACACAATTTAAGCAGATCAATATCAAGCAATGAAATAGAAGAAGACATCAAAAGCCTACCAACCAAAAAAAAGCCCAGGACCAGACAGATTCTCAGTTGAGTTCTACAAGACTTTCAAAGAACTCATTCCAATACTTCTCAAAGTATTCCAGGAAATAGAAAAGGAAGGAACCCAACCAAACTCATTCTATGAAGCCAATATCTCCCTCATACCCAAATAAGACAAAGACACATCAAGGAAAGAAAATTTTAGACCAATATCTTTGATGAATATAGACAGAAAAATCCTTAACAAAATCCTGGTAAACTGCGTCCAAAATCATATTAAGAAGATAGTGCACTCTAATCAAGTGGGGATCATCCTGGGAATGCAAGGTTGTTTCAATATCCGTAAATCAATAAATGTAATTCATCATATCAGAGACTTAAGGTTAAGAATCACATGGTTATTTCAATTGATGCAGAAAAAGCATTTGACGAAATGCAACACCCCTTCATGATGAACACACTAGAAAAAATGGGGACTGTAGGAACATATCTAAACATTGTAAAGGCTATTTATGCTAAGCCCATGGCCAACATCATTCTTGTTTTGTTTTGTTTTTTGCGGTGCTGGGGATTGAACCCAGGGTCTTGTGCTTGCCAGGCAAGCACTCTACCAACTGAGCTATCTCCCCAGCCCATCCAACATCATTCTTAATGGAGAAAAACTGAAACCATTCCCTTTAAAAACTGGAACAAGACAGGGATGCCTTCTTTTACCACTTCTATTTAATATCATCCTTGAAATACTAGCCAGTTCAATTAGACAGACTAAAGAAATTAAAGGGATACGAAAAGGAAAAGAGGAACTCAAGCTGTCACTATTTGCTGATGACATGATTCTCTATTTAGAGGATCCAAAAAACTCCACCAGAAAACTTCTAGACCTAATAAATGAATTCAGCAAAATAGCAGGATATAAAATCGACACACATAAATCTAAAGCATTTTCATACATAAGTGATGAAACATCTGAAAGGGAAATGAGGAAAACAACTCCATTTGCAATAGCCTCAAAAAAAGTAAAATACTTGGGAATCAATCTAACTAAAAAGGTAAAAGATCTCTACAATGACAACTTCAGAACATTAAAGAAAGAAATTGAAGGAGACCTTAGAAGATGGAAAGATGGCCCATATTCTTGGATAGGCAGAATCCATATTATCAAAATGGCCATACTCACAAAGGTGCTATAAGATTTAATGCAATTCCAATTAAAATACCTATGACATTTCTCATAGAAACAGAAAAAGCAATCATGAAATTCATCTGGAAGAACAAAAGACCCAGGTGATGCAGGAGGTATCAAAATACCAAAACTTAAACTCTACTACACAGCAATAGTAACAAAAACAACATGGTGTTGGCATCAAAATAGACAGGTAGACCAATGGTACAGGATAGTAAAAAAGGAGACATACTCACTTAAGTACAGTAATCTCATACTAGACAAAGGGGCCAAAAACTTACAATGGAGAAAAGATAGCCTGTTCAAGATAGTGCTGGCAAAACTGGAATTCCATATGCAGTAAAATGAAACTAAACCCCTATCTCTCACCCTATACAAAACTCAACTCAAAATGGATCAAGGATCTAGAAATTAGACCTGATACCCTTCACCAAATAAAAGAAAAAGTAGGCCCAAATCTCCATCATGTTGGCTTAGGACCAGACTTCCCTAACAAGACCCCCATAGTGCAAGAAATCAAAGCAAGAATCAATAAATGGGATACATTCAAACTAAAAAGCTTTTCCTCGTCACAGAAAGCAATCACTAATGTGAAAAAGAGCTCACAGAGTGGGAGAAAATCTTTTCCACACACACTTCAGACAGAGCACTCATCTCCAAAGTTTATAAAGAACTTTAGAAACTTTACACCCAAAGTACAAAGAACCCAATCAATAAATGTGCTAAGGAAATGGGCAGACACTTCACAGAAGACGATATACAGGTGATCAACAAATATATTAAAAAGTGCTCATCATCCCTAGTAATTAGAGAAATACAAATTAAAACTACCCTAAGATTTCATCTAACTCCAATGAGAATTGCTATTATCAAGAACACAAGCAATAATAAGTGTTGGCATGGATGTGGGGAAAAAGGCACACCCATACATTGCTGGTGGAGTTGCAAATTGTTGCAGCCACTCTGGAAGGCAGTATGGAGATTACCCAGAAAACAGAATGGACCCACCATTTGACCAGCTATCCCACTCCTCAGTTTATACCCAAAGGACTTAAAATCAATCAGCATACTACAGTGATGCAGCCACATCAATGTTCATAGCAACTCAATTCACAATAGCTAGTTTGTGGAGCCAACCTAGATGCCCTTCAATTTATGGATGGACAAAGAAACTGTGGTATATATACACAATGGAATATTACTCAGCCACAAAGAAGAATAAAATTATGGCATTTGTTGGTAAATGGATGAAGTTGGAAAATACCCTGCTAAGTGAAATAGGCCAAGCCCAAAAAACCAAAAGCCAAATGTTTTCTCTGATAAGCGCATGACAGTATATAATGAGGGGGGGTGAGGGGAGAGAAGAATGAAGGAACTTTGGAAGGTGTAGAGAAAATGGGGTGGGAGGGGGTGGGGGACAGAAAGATAGTGGAATGAAACAGACAGTATTGCCCTATGTATATGTATGATTACATGAATGCTGTGAATCTACATTGTGCACAACCACACAAATGAAAAGTTATACCCAATTTGTATATAATGAATCAAAATGCAGTCTGTAAAATTAAAAAAGATTTTAATAAAATAAATAAATAAATTGAAAGTCTCACCAATGGACTGAGAATACCATTTCAGAACTCAGTGACAGAGTGGATGAACTTAAACATTCAGACAATTATAAAAGTAATCAGAAACTATGGACAGAATAGACAAGATTATATGCAATATACAGAATATCCAAAATTAAAATATCTAACTTAAGGACTCATAGCCTTGAGAAGGAGTAGGAATATAGGCTAATGGTACAGACAAAGTATTTAGTGAAATAACAGTAGAAATTTTCCCAAACAATGGAAATGAGATGGATGATAAGATACTGGAAGCATTTAGAACTGCAAATAGACAAAATCAGAAAAGAATCTCTCCATAACATATAATAGTTAAAATGCCAAACATTCAGAATAAAGAACTTTAAAAACTACAAAAAACTCCCCACAAAATTCCTTATAAAGGTAAACCCATCAGAACAACAAAAAAAATTTCTTAGCAGAAACATAAAGGGCCAGGAGATTACTGAATAATATATTTAAGAGTTCTGAAAGAAAATAATGCCACCCAGATTACTATATCCAGCAAATATTTCTTTTCAGAATTGAATAAGAAACAAATATAATATAGTATAATATAATATAATAAGAAACAAGATAAATATAAGCTAAACGAACTCATGACCTTAATCCAGTATTTCAGAAGATACTTAAAGGAATCCTACACTGTAAAGGAACAAAACAACCAAAGAGAGTTCATGAAGAAATAAATCTTTTTAGAGATGTAGATAAGCAAAAGAGTATTAGAAACAAATCAAACATCGGAAATAAAGTGACAGGAAATAATATAGATATTTATATAATAATAATGTAAATGATCTTAATTCTTCAATTAAAATACGTAGATTTAAAATAATACCCAACTGTAGGTTACCTTTAAGAAACAAACTTTCCCAAAAAAGATTCACAGACTGAAACAGAAAAGATGGAAAGTGATATTCAATGCAAATGGAATCTGAAAGCAAGCAGGAGTAGCTATTTTTTCAATATTCAACAAAGCAGATCTCAGTCAAAATTGGAAGAGAAATAGACAGTCGCACATAATGGTAAAAGAAAAAATCTAAAAATAAGGTAGAACAATTGTAAATATTTGTTCCCCAAACATTCATGTACCTAATTTCACAAAATAAATACAACTTGACATAGAGGAATAGACCCATCCCAATACCCCACTCTTCAATTGACTTACCCCAGACTTCAATACCCCATTCTCACTAATAGATAGATTAATAAGAAAGAAAAATACCAATACTACAGAGAGGACCATACTTTAGATAAAATGTATTTAACAGACATCTACAGAATATTTCATCCAATAATAGCTGAAGACATTTTCTTTTCAGCTAATCACAGACTTTTCTCCAAAATAGATCATATATTAAACCACAAAGTGAGTCATAGAAAATACAAAAAATATTTTTTGGAAATAATTTTTTGGATCTTTTCAGATCATAATAAAATTATAAACCATCAGCAAAAAAATTTACAGAAAACAAACACAGTGATATTGAAACTTTTGAATGATGAATGGGTCATTGAAGAAATTTTAAAATTCCTAGAATCAAATTGGAACAAAAACACAATATACCAGAATCTGTAGGGTACAGCTGAGGGAGATACAGAAGGGCTTAGGCAGTCAGGACAAATGGCAAATAAGGAGGTTGGGGGCAGAGCCAGAACAAAGGAGCATGGAGAGGGTCTTCTGATGAGGTTAGCTTCCTGCTTGACAAAAGCTCTCATGGACACAAGTGGGGAACTCAATCAGACATTTCTGTATTCATGCTTCTAAGCGGGAGACCTAATAGAAAAACTAAAACAGATGCATGGACAAAGGGGGCATCAATCAATAATAGTGAAGAGTATGTGGACAGGGGAGAATATAAGAAAAGGAGGAAATCCCAGAGCATAAAATGAATAGGCCAATATTGCCCCACCAGATTCCCAACTCTGGGGCCCCTTCTCTTTGGAGAAGTCTATCTCTGTATCTCTGCCTCTTTTCAATAAACCTACTTCTTGCTTGCTATTTCTGTGTTCTGTTCTTCAATTTTTGCTGAACGAAGACACAAACCCAGCACCCCTAGACAGTAACAGAATTGGGGATTCACCCAGGATTGAAACTGTCAACTCAAAGTTAATAATAGTCATCTTAAATGGATGACGAGACCTGGAAAGGGACCATTGATCATCCAGCACTTCTGTGGCTCTCTGAGGCCAGGGAATCCCCCAGTCATGTCTAGCATGGCTGAATTCCCAGACTGAATATTTCTCTCTCTCCCCCCTTGGGTAACAACATAAGTAATATACCCCATAATTTGTGACCAAATCAGCAACATTTCTTTTTCTCTTTATGAAAACAGTTTGTCATTTAAGACAAGGTCACTCCTAATTTGTCTTTACCTTATGTAGAAACCTTGTCCCTTTTGTCAGGATAGTTACCCCTGATCAAAAGACCATATAATACAGGAATTCCTTGTCTTTTTGAGACATTTAAAAAACCACCAATCTCCCTCCCTTGTGGCTTTAAGGACCCTCCAAATGGAAGAAAAAGAAACAGCGGGATATTATAATGACCATCACAGGACCACTCTTGGGAACCTCCTTGCACAGGAAAAAGACCCTTAAATGTGGGCTGAGAGACCATGTTATTACTGCAGGGAACTCTCCTTATCTCAGCAACTCCAGCATAAATCTTTTTACAGACAGATGCTTCCCTTCCAGATTCTTATTTTCCTGAGAATTCTGAATCCCTTTTAACAGGAATAAGGAGGTAAATACATGCTTTCTGGGAATGAAAGCATCAGAGAGATCTGGGTTACAAAAAGAAATTTCTGGAACGTGAACCATAGGCCATGGGTAAGGTTGGCTAGTCCCTACCTGGACATGGTCCCCCTCAGATAGATTCTGGGCCCAGCCAGTCTACCTTATTCACAGTCTGGAGCCACCACTCCAGATTTGCAAAAGAGTAAGATGGGGATTGGGTGACTCCCATCAAGACCTCTTATTTCTTTTTGTTTCCAGGTGGAATCCAATTCTTCCAAAATCCCATAAGGCTCACCTCTCTTCTGTTTGCTCAAAAACTGGGATAATTTGGACCCAAATTAAAGAGAAAATCCTTGGTCTTCTTTTGCACTGAGGCCTGGCCCCCTTACACATTAGGAGATGGAAAACAATGGCCACCTGAGGTGACCCTAAATTACAGTACTATTCAGCAATTAGACCTTTTCTGTAAATAGGAGGGTAAATAGAGTGAATTCCTTATGTAAAATTGTTCTTTTTATCTGAGAGATCATCCTATACTAGCAAAGAATTGCAAGCTTGACACTAAGACCCTCACAGCAGTCTGCTGCTCTAAGTCAGACACCAAATCCCCAGAACATAAAAATTTGTTGTCAAGAGGAAAAGAGACCTTTACCAGTTAAACGGGAAATTCCCTCAGCCCCATCTAAAGGAAAAAGATGTCTTCAGATTGCTTCCCTTTTATATCCCAATTTAAAAGGATTGGAGCCCACAAACTTCACCTAGGATCCTAGATTTGCTAGGACATTGTTGCTCAGGACATTTTTCCTCTCAGGACAATGCTGGGGGAAAATTTGGACCTGAGATAGTACATTGTCCCCTTTTCACTAACTGAATTAAAGGACAAAAAGAGAGACCTAGGAAACTACCCTGAAAACCCAGAACAATATTTTCACACCTTCAAGCAGTTATCAAATCTTTATGACCTAGTATGGAAGGATGTTATATTGCTTTTGAGTCAAACTTTAACTTCCTTGGAAAAACAAAGGGTGTTAGAGAAGGCTATTGAAACAGGAGACAACTACTCTACAGCAGGGGAGGGAAAGTAACCATTGCTGGCAAGAGTGGGAACATCCCCACGGGGAGTGAGTCAGTTCTCTTCACTGAAGCAAACTGGGATGCTAACAGAGATAAAGACGAATGGGACAGACATCACTTTATATACTGTGTGTTAGAAGGACTGAGGAGGGCCCTAGTTAAGTTTTTCAATTATGCCCAGCTGGCCAATGTAATTCAAGGGGAAAAGAACCCACTGGTAACATTTATACAGAGGCTCCAGGAGGCCATTACCAAACACAATAGATGGGGAAATCATTCTTAAAGATAAATTCTGGACCCAATTGGCTCCAGACATATGAAGGAAGCTCTAAAAACTGGCTACAAAACAAGACAAAACCTTGGACCAATTAGTCTGGGCTGTTACAACTGTCTTCTATACTATGGACCTAGCAAAGGAGAAGAAGAAGGACAATTTCTGATGGCAACCATGCAAGCAGGTGTCCAGGGGTACTCCTCCCCCTCCTGCTTCTCTGGTAGGAAAGAAGACCATTTCATAAAGGATTGTCCCCAGAGGCATTGACCACCTATTGGACTGCCTCCAAGACCTTGTCCTCTGTGTCAGGGGAACCACTGGAAGACTAGATGTCCTCAGAACCTGAGGGGATCAAGGCCATCGCCTACCATTTCCCAAAGATGGATCTCAGGGACTTCCTTTATGGCTCCTATGACTGAAGTTCAGCTTGAGGAGCCCCAGGTACAAGCACCAAATAAATTTCCTCTAAATATGGGAGCACAATTCTCAGTTCTGTCCTTCTCTCCTGGACCGAGGTCCCAAGATAAAGTAAGCATTTGGGGCATATCAAGCCTCTTCCTTGTTCCTGGGGTAATTTCCACTTTTGCCACTCCTTTCTCATTAAGCCAGAGACTCCAACCCCTATCTTAGGAAAAGATCTATTATGTCAATTAAAAGTCAAGTTGTTGTTACCCCCTGGGGAATATAGCTGTCTACCCTTAATAGAAGAAGAAGTGAACCCCACGGTTTGATCAGATAACAATACAGTGGGAAGGGCACAGACTGCAAATCCTGCTGAAATTCACCTTAAGGATCCTTCCCACTTTCCTCACTAAAAACAGTATCCCTCAAAACCTGAAGCTAGGAAGAGATTAATACCTATTGTACTGAGCTTGAAACAACTTTTGGTAAAGTGCTCTAACCCTTAAAATACTCCTATATCCAGGGCCCCAAAGGGCCCCAATAAGTGGAGATTAGTTCAGGACCTTTGAATAATCAATGAAGCAGTAGTCCCTTTATATCTAGTTCTTCCAAACCCATATACTCTCTTACCCAAATTCCCAAGGGAACTACTTATTACACTGCCCTAGATTTAAAGGATGTCATTTTCTTTTCGCATTCCTTTGCATCCAAAAAACCAGCCTCTATTTGCCTTTGAGGATCCTAGCCATAAGGCAGGACAAGTTACCTGGACATTCCTTCCCCAGGGATTTAGAGACAGTCCCTTTCTGTTTAGACAAGTGCAGGCACAAGACCTCATGGACTGGTCCTTCAGTATGTAGATGACCTTCTTTTGTGTGGACTTACAGAAAAAATACTTCCTGAGGGCATTAGCTCTCTTCTCAATTTCCTGGACACTTGGGGATATAAAATCTCCTGAGAGAAGGCTCAGTTAGGCCTACCCTGGGTTGCTTATTTGGGCATGATACTGGAAGGTGAAACTTGAAAACTTGGTCCCGAAAGAATTAAACCCATACTCTCATATCCCCATCCTCAGATGGTAAAATCAGGGCCTTTCCAGGAATAACTGCATTGTAGAATCTGGATCCCTGGATATGCTGAAAAGACCCCTTTATGAGTGCCTTAAGAAAGCATGGGGACATTCACAGGCAATTATTACTTTGAATCCAGAGGCAAGGAGAGCCTTTAATACATTAAAAATAGCTCTTACCCAAGCCCTTGCCCTAGGTCTGCCCACTCAACTTTTCAATTATATGTTACAGAAAGAACTGGAGTGGCACTAGACGTGATTACATAATCATTCAGGGTTACTCTCCAGTCAGTGGGATACCTAAGTAAAGAATTGAGCAAGGTAGCCAAGGTGTGGCCTGGATGTCTTAGAGCTGTGACTGCAGTGGGATTATTTGTTCCTGAGGCAAATAAACTTACTCTGAGAAGGCCCTAACTTACTTACCTCCCATGACATAGGAGGAATCCTAAATTCTAAAGGTAGTTTCTGGTTAACAGCCAGCCATATATTTAAATATGAGGGCTTTTTGTTGGAAGGACCTGAAATTACCTTAGCTAAAGGAAATAGGGCTGCAGATGTAGCAGCTAAGGCAGCTGCTTTACAGAACCCCACAATTTCCCCACTTCTATGGGAAAATTATTTTCTGACCTCTGAATGCCCCCAGTATTGATGGAAGAGGTCCAACAGGCTGTAATTCAAGAATACCAACTAGATCATAGAGGATGGTGGGTTTCTCCTGAGAGCATCCTAGTATTCCCCAAGCATCCCAGTGGAAGGTTTTAAAGTCTCTCCATCAATTCTACCATTTGGGAAGAGCTAATACTCTTACCCTAATACAAAAAATGTTTCCAGGAAAAGGCTTAAAGGACACAGTCCAACAGATCATCCAAAACTGTGAAATATGCCAATGGATTAATCCCTCTAATAAATGTCTCCACCCTCCTGGACACCAAAGAACAGGTTGATATATGGGGAGCAGACTGGCAGTTAGATTTTACCCATATGCCAAATTCGAAATACTTACTAGTTCTGGTGGACACATTCAGTGGATCAGTAGAAGCTTTTCCTTGCTGATCTGAAAAGGATATTGAAGTTGCAAAAGTTCTACTTTATGAGATCATTCCTTGATTTGGTCTCCCTTAAAGTCTTCAAAGTGATAATGGACCTGCTTTGAAGGCATAAATAACACAAAAACTCTCAAGCATTAGGAATTAAATTTCATCTTCATTGTTCATAGAGACCTCAATCTTCAGGCCAGGTAGAAAAATACCAATGAACTTCTTAAGAGACACTTAAGAAAATTGCTTCAAAGGACTAAAAATCTCATGAATTAAACTTCTGCCCTTGGCCCTGATAAGGCTTAGAAATACTCCTGGCCAAACACGGTCTAACTCCATTTGAGTCCCTGTATGGAAGGCCATTTTCATCCAATGATTTACTTGTAGATTTTGAGACTTCTCAATTAGTATCCCAGGTAACTCAGTTGGCCAAGTTTCAACAGATTCTTACAGAAATCTGACAAGAAGTTCCTTAGGGAGATCATCAAGGGCCCTCTCTCTTTGGTCATAGTAAAAACTATAGCTCTAAATAAGGGGCTACATACTCCCAATTGGGAGAATCCTTATCCAGTAATCATGTCAACCCTTTTAGCAGCCTGTGTGGCAGGATAAGACCCCTGGTTACATCATACCCACCTTAAGGCCTGGAGACCCCCTATTGAGTCCATCAAAATGAAGGTTCCTACAGACCACTACACCTGGGAGCCAATAGAAGATCTCAAGTTCCTGTTTAAACAAGCTAAGTGATATGCTTGATTTTATTGGTCTTTTGATCGCAATATCAGTGGACGTACTACTTGCTATTGGGTTAGTAGCAACAGCTCCACAAGACTGGAGTCCTATATATAAGCTATTCCTAGCTTTAATCTGTTTAGACACAACAATCCTGTTCTGCATATTAATCTTACTATATACTAAGTCTAGTTCTAACGAAGCCTAATTATGACTACAAGCTGTGCACAAAGATTTGTTCCAGGAATCTTTCTCCTGGGAACCTGGACTGTGGTATGCATGTGGACTCAAAGAATGCCTTTAACTCCGTCCAGCAGTTCACCTCTCACTTGCTTGGACCTATGATACTAAGATGTGAATACATGATAACTTCATATGCAATAGTTACAAGAAACGTGTTTTTGCTAATTGTTCTCTTCCACCAAATTCTCCTATGTGGAAAGGATCCCCACCTTTGCATGCCTTGGCACAGGGAACACTTTATTTTACACTGGACATATGTCACATCTCACCTTGTCATGCTGAGATGTTTCCTCTTCATGGCCCACTATCCCTGCATGGCATCATTCTTATCCACGTTCCTTAGCCAATAGTTGCTCTGGTAATCCTGTCTTTAATGGTATTAATGAGGATGTTACTATAAACAAACCACAGACTATTTTACGTACTAATGCTATAACCATCCACAACCATATAGTGTGGGTGAACTACATTACCGTTTTATCAAATGTGACAAGGTTCAGCATCCCCAAATAGTTAGGGATCCAAGATCTTGTGTAAATGTCCCTCAAATATATCAGAAACATCAAATACATTTTAATTTGACTTTCCCTATTTTAAAAGAGTGTAATCAGGAAAAAAGAGCTTGGTATGATACCTTGCTTGGTGAAGCTGCAGCTAGTTAGGGCATAGTAAATTCAATTGACCTTGAGAGCTTGACTGGCAAACTGCACATTGCTGGACAAGATGTGGCTCAAGTTTTGATAATTAATGTTCATTGGCTGCCCATGACAATCCTGCCTCACCAAAATGCTCTTGACTATGATAAGCAATTCCTGACCTTATTCAATAGGTCTACTTTTACTAATCTAAATATAGACACTAATGTTAGCACGTTGTTTAACTGGACTATCTGCTCCCCCCCAAAAAATATATAATACAGAAAGTGTACAACGACCGTCAACTGCTGGAAATGATGTCACTTTCAGGAAGTTGTTTGTTACTTATATTCCTTTAATCCACTGGATGACTTTACAGTCACTTAATATATAATGCTCTGATTTTTCTTGTACTAGGACTATATAGCATTATGAAACCCAATCAACACGTTTTATGTAATTTTCATGTTATACATTTTGTTCTACATTCCCATTTTGCTTTGCCTCATTTAATTGGTACCCATGTATATAAAACCAATTTAATTTATTCCCTACCTAAATGTGTTATTTATGATCAAGGACAAGTATGCAGCTGCTTGCATAGGCAGATGGAGCCCTGTTTACTTAACCATTCTTCTAATCTATGTGACCTCTTTCTGTACTCTGTGCATAACTTCTTTATGCTTTATGAAGTAACTGGTCAACATGTCTGCTTAGCAACTAATAATCAACCTGAAAAAAACTTAAACCTTCTTAATTAAGTTGCTCCTTTTGCTGAGTGTACTGAATACCTCAAGGTCCTCCACTGGCAGGGTAAAATTTTTTTATCTTTCTTCTGACCAAGTGGATGATGTTACTTTAATATGAACTCTCAAACCATTACCTTTACCCCTTCTGTATATAAGTTTAAAATCCTTGATATGTTTGCTTAATCCAAGTACTGTAGTTAAAGATTTATTAACACAAAATCAACATCAATTAAATGAATATAAAATACATACTCAAATTACAGCTAACAGGCTATCTGAGGGCTTGCAAGATGGTGGACTACAGGGTGACTGCATTTCATGTCGCTCCAAGCTAACTGATGTATCACATCTAACAACTACTGGGGAGTTGGTATCAACCATCATAGGTATGATTTTCGGTTTCTTTCTCCAACTGCACAATGATATTCTTCTGCTCAGTTTAACCCTATAATAATATTTAGTTTAATGTCAGTCTCACTTTCTTGTTGTAATATTTATCTGTATGTTAGGATCAGAAGAATGGCTATATAGATGAAACCCTACATAAATGTGCTTGCCAGTTTCTACTGAAGACCTCTGGACATCCTGACGACACCTCTTTGACTTAACCTCTCCTCAGGAGGACACCCTGAGTCAAGCTTTACAACGCCCATTTCCAGCTTTAAATAGTCAAAGAGGTCATCGTCCCAACTCCCAAGAATAGTTGGGGTGTCCTCTGGAATGGGGGATTGAGGGAGATATAGAAGGGCCTAGGCAATCAGGGCAAGATGACTAGTGAAGCTAGGAAGTTGGGGGCAGGGCCAAAACAAAGGAGCAGGGAGAGGGTCTTCTGATGAGTTCAACTTCCTGCTTGACAAAAGTGCTCATGGACACAAGTGGGGGACCCAATCACACAGACACTTCTGTACTCTTGCTCCTAAGAAGGGGATCCAATATACAACTAAAACAGACTCGTGGACAGAGGAGGCACCAATCAATAATAGTGAGTAGCACATGGAAGAAACTTAGTTCATCACAATAAATGCTATGTATGACAAACCCAAGGTCAAAATCACACTAAATGGAGAGAAACTGAAAGCACTTCTTCTAAAATTAGGAACAAGTAAAGAATGTCCACTGTCACTATTCCTATTCGAAATAGTACTTGAAATTTTAGCCAGAGCATTTAGGAAAGAGAAATACATAAAAGGGATACAAATAGGAAAGGAAGAAAAATCAAATTATCCCCATTTATAAATAATATGATTTTGTATTTACACTCTAGAGTTTCTACCAGAAGACTTCAAGAGCTGACAAGCAAACTTAACAAACTTGCAGAATGCAAAATCAACACAGAAAAATCAATGGCTTTTCTATATACCAATATGAATTTGTAGAGAAAGAAATCAGGAAAACAATTCCATTCACAATAGATTAAAAAAAATGCCTAGGAATATTCCTAACCGAGGAGTTGAAAGACCTCTCCAAGGAAGATTACAGAACATTAAAAAATGAAATTGAAGAATTCACTAGAAGATGGAAGAACCTCCAATGCTCTTGGATAGGTAGAATTCATGTTGTCAAAATGACCATATTACTAATAGTAATTTAGTTTCAATGTAATTCCTGCAAAAATGCCAATGGTTTTCTTTATAGATTTAGACAAAAAAATCCTAAAATTCAAGAATAGCCAAAGCAATCTGCAGCAAAAAATGAACAATGCTGCAGGCAGCATAATACCTGATTTCAAATTATTCTAAAAAGCCAAGTAACAAAAACAGCACAGTATTGGCAGAAAAACATGTTGATCAATAGAATAGAAAATACAGAGACAAACCCACACAGCTACAGTCATTTTCAATGCAAATGAAAACTATATTGAAATTCCATCTCTCTCCAATCAGAATGGCAATCATCAAGAATACAAATAACAATAAATACTGGCTTGGATATGGGAAAAAGGAACTATTGGCAGAAATATAAATGAATAAAATCATTATGGAAATCAGTAATAGAGAGTTCTCAAAAAATTAGAAATGGATCCAGCTATACCACTCCTTGGCATTTACCTGAAAGAGTTAAAGTCAGCGTACTTTAGATACATGCATACTCATGTTTGTCTCATTACAATTCACAATGGCCAAGTTACAGAATCAATGGAGATGTCTGTCAACAGATGAATGGATAAAGAAAATATGTTTATCTATCTACCTTCCTATCTATCTACACATACACACACACACACACACACACACAACAGAGTTTTGTTCAGCCATAAAAAAGAACGAAGTTATGTCATTTGTAGAAAAATGGATGGAACTGGAGAGTATCATGATAATGAAAGAAGCCAGATTCTGAAAGACAAGTATCACATGTTTTCTCTTATATGGGAAAACTAGAGGGAAGGATAGGGAGGAGGAGAAGGAGAAGAAGAGGAAGGGGAAGGGAAAGAGGATGTTGTGAAAGTGGAAGGGAGACCATTAGGGTAGAGGAGGGGAACCACGAGGAGGGAGGAAGGGAGGGGAGAGGAAGGGGAGTTTTATATTTTAAACAGATATGTCACAATGAAACTCACTTTTCTGTATAATTAATATGCATGAATTAAACAAGAAAAAAGAACATGTGGGTTTTTCCAGTTGGATTTTTATTTGTTTATGTGTTGCTAATTTAAAGGGGCGGTGTTTTGCTTGCAAACCTGTATGAGTCAGAAAACATTTCCTGTTTAGGTTATAAAGAAAGAAGGAAAAAAAAAAAAATTAGCAACTAGATACCTGCTTGGTTCCAGGTATTGTGGCAGGTACTTTCTAATAGAGTTTCTTATTTAACATATGCTGTCTCATTATGCACAAATGTGGGAAGAAGTTACCATTAGTGGCCTTAGTATACATAAGAGGACATTGAGCCAGGCATGGTGGTGCACGCCTGTGATCCCAATGGTTCTCGAGGCTGTGGCATGAGGATCGCAAGTTCAAAACCAGCCTCAGTAACTTAGTGAGGTCCTAAGCAACTCAGCAAGACCCTGTCTCAAAATTAAAAAATAAAAAAGGGCTGGAGATGTAGCTCAGTGGTTTAAGCACTGAGTTCAATCCATGGTTCCAAAGAAAAAGGAAAGGAAGGAAGGAAGGAAGGAAGGAAGGAAGGAAGGAAGGAAGGAAGGAAGGAAGGAAGGAAGGAAGGAAGGAAGGAAGGAAGGAAGAAAAGAAAGAAACTGAGGTACTGGGAGAGTTTGAATAAGCTTTCCAATGATACACAGCTTGTGGGTGGTAGATGTGGGACTCCAGTGAAGGTGTATCTGACCCTGAGAGCCATGGTTTTCCCACTTTTCATGCTTCTTGCTTTCTTTTACTTTCTCCTGTTTTTTCAACTTGTATTTATCATATTCAACATGATGTTTTGAATTATATACACATTGCACAATAGTTGAATCTACTTAATTAACAAATGCCTTACATTTTTGTTGTGAGCACACTAAACATTAACCGTCTTTGCATCTTCCAAAGATAAAATATATAGTCCTTAACTATAGTCACTTTGCTGTACAATTGCTCTCTCACAGATGAAAGCATCGTGTGGATGAGGCAAAAACCTGAGGTGTATCATCATCAGTGTTGGCTTTAATCCCAACTGCACCCCCTATACCCTAGCTTCAGGCTGGATCCTTAAAGATCCAAATTGCGGTTAAAACAGATCCCCAAAAGAATGTATAAACTGGATGGAACACGTAAACCCATCCTGATCACCAGATGAACAAAACTAAACACACATATCGATGATGAGTCATTAGTATGTGTTAATTGTTGTATTTAAAGGCTGAAACAACCTGGCCTTTCTCTTCCATAAATACATGTCACTCCATATCCTTTAAATGACAGATGCTATCACTCACCATGTCAAAGGAGTGAATTTTAAGGATTCTAGCTAACTAGACAGAAGAGGAAATGACCAGATGCATTTTGACTAATCATACCCTTCTTAGAACCAACAGCTAAAAATTGCTGACCTTGTGTGTCTAATTCACTGCTGCCCTTTCATGGGGGATCACAGTTGTTCCTGTCACTCTGGCCTTAGTTATAGAGAACAATGCTGGTGTGCGCGCGCGTGTGTGTGTGTGTGTGTGTGTGTGTGTGTGTGTGTTCATTCTGATATCTGGACATACACAGAGTAAGAATTAGAGTAGTTGATTGATAACAAACTGCAGGACTTTTAGGGTTCTTTTAAGAGTGATTAAATAAATATGTGACCCAAGAAACAATAAATCAGCGGTCCTCAATCTGGCTACAGTTTGTGGCCACCAAATTTTGATCAATGTGTAAAATACTCTTGCAGCAACCAAGTAAATTCATTGGTCAGTATTATCTATCAAATGGATTATTAATCCAGGTAGATTTTAACACACTTTGAGGAATGAGGTACAAATTATTGCCAAATATAAGATAAAATGTATAGCATTAGCTGGGTGTGGTGGCGCAAGCCTGTACTCCCAGCAGTTTGGGAGGCTGGGACAGGAGGATCTGGAGTTCAAAGCCAGCCTCAGCAATGGCGAGGCACTAAGCAACTCAGTGAGACCCTGTCTCTAAATAAAATACAAAATAGGGCTGGGGATGTGATTCAGTAGTTGAGTGCCCCTGAATCCAATCCCCAGTATCCTTCCAAAAAAGTATAGTATTAAGACAAGGTGATGACAAGGAGAGAGTTTGTTTACTAGAGCATTAGGCACTTTATTTAACACATTTATAAGTGAGATCATTGACCAATACTAACATCTAATCAAAGCCTCTTAAAAAGAAACAAAGTAGAGCTTAGGAGTGAATTCAGAACCCACTTCTAAGACTTAATTCTGTTCATTTATCCATCTATTGGTTTTACTCACAGACATTACTGAGCACTTACTTGTGTGATGAAAAGTTCTGGGGAACTACATGGAAGGAGACCAACCCCAGATAGAAATTCAGTGGCAGTAAGTGACTACTCAGCTCAATGAGGACCTTGATTCAAATATGAAGAGTATTATACCGCACTGCACTTTCCCTGCTCATTGTGTGTTTCTCTCTTACCTATTCAGGACCCACTGGGGACATTCAGTGCCTTGTAACTTTTAATTGCTGATGAGCATCTGGCAGGTGTGGCTTACCCTAATGGACTGAAGATGTATCAGTTGCTTTTAGTTATATCCGGAAAAGTGCCCTGGTCAATGGCAAACCTCTTTAATTGGGCTTTTATCAGTTCCTACCCTCAAAGGAGGAGAGGCTATTGGAGAGAGATCAGTGTGTGTTTTAGGGAGTTCTGACACATGCTTCTGAAAATGAATAGAGGGTGTGAATTCTTTTGATGTCATCGATAATCACTTGCTGGAATGAATTTAATATGGATCAGCCACAAGGACTCTATTATTGATGGATGACACAAATGACTTTGTACCAGCATCTAAGCCTATAGATTCTATACCCTCTACACTTTGAAAGTGTTGTATGGCCAGCAACCAGAGGCATTAGAACTGACTACTCCCGAAGATGAATGTTTATGCATTATTTTAATTTTTTTCACAGGTATATTCATTTTTGAGTGCTGCCATAATAAAGTATCACATACTTGGTAGCTTAAACAACAGGAATTTGCTGATAGTTTTGGAGGCTAGCAGTCAAGATCAAATTTTAGTCAGGTTTCCTTCCTCCAGAGGGCTATAAGAAACAACCTGTTCCATGACTGTATGAGTCAGCTTTTTCGCTGCTGTGACTAAAAGACCTGACCAGCATAATTGTGGAGGAGGAAAGGCTTCTTTGAGAGCTCACGGTTTCGGAGGTCATAGTCCATAGAAGGCCAATTTCATTCCTCGGGGCGCAAGGTGAGGCTGAGCATCATGGCAAAAGAGTGTGGCACAGGGAAGTGGCTCACGTGATGATCAGGAAGCAGAGAGACTCCACTCACCAGATACAAAATACACACCCCATAGCCACGCCCCCAGGGAACCAGTTCCTCCAGCCACACCCCACCTGCCTCCAGTTACCACCCTGTTCATCCCATTAGGGATTAATTCACTGATTAGTTTAAGGCTTATAACCCAATCATTTCTCCTCCAAAACTTTTTGCATTGTCTCACACGTGAGCTTTTGGGGGATACCTCACATCCAAACCATAACAATGACTCTTGTCTGGTTTCTGGTGGTTCATTGTCAATCATTGGTGCACATTGGCTTATAGAAGTATCTCCCTGTCTCTGCCTTCATCTTCATACAGCATTCCCCCTATGTTCATGTCTACGCCCAAATATCTCCTTTTTATAAGGCCACAAGTCATATTGGATTGGAGCTCATCCTATACAGTCTGAACTCTTATTAGCTAATTATATTTTCAACTACTCTATTTCTAAGTATGGTCATTTTCTTAAAGTGTTAGGGGTTAGAAAGTTAGCATATAAATTTTGGGGGAATGTTATTCAACCCACAAATGTAAGAAAGGAATAGACAAGGTGAGTGTACTGCTTCATGGTATGAGTGAAATATAGGCTGTAGGACCATTCCAGACACCAACCATGAATGACACTTCATGGAGAAGCCTCACAAAATTCACAAAGCTAAAGATATGCAAATTTTCCCACTGAGTCAACTCTGAGTCAATGGTCTTATGGCCATTTAACTCTGATATCTGCTTCTTAAAGTCTGCTTGTAGAAATAGTTAAGTAAATAAATCATTGATGTAGAATGATTCATTTTAGCAAATTATTTATATTTTGTCCTATTCTTCACGTTGGTCCTATTATAAAAATGCAAGTGTATTAATGGAAAACACATGTATATAAAGAAACAAAATTAAAAGTATAGAAAATAAAGAAAAACTTCAATTAAAATAATCATAAAATAATTATGAAACTCCAGTGAATTCAAAAAATGCAAAAATTTTAGCTATAAAATAATGCCCAATATCCTGTGAACAGATATATTTGTTCCACATAGAAGTCCTCTTAGCAGTTTGACTGAGATTGTCACCAATCTCAATCTGAACTAACATTTCTTCCTCTGCATTCAAAATAAGTATTGTACTTTCTCATAACTGTCCTCTACCACCCCATCATTTGAACTTAGCATCATTTGAACTTCTCCAGATTCTGCCTTAGAAAACCTAGAGAGTTGTTAGAATATTCCAGGTAGAGGAGATAATAATACCTAATTCAGGAGTTGAAATGTCCAATCCCTTCTTATTATTGAAGTTCAGCCTAAAATCTGCTAGGACATGTGGTTGTCTAGCAACCAAGTAATGTCCTATAATGATCTAGAAATTGATGTCTATGTTGAATGAATGTTCTAGTCCAAACGCGAAGCTTTATATAGTTAATTGAAAACAAATGTCCTCATTAGTGGCTGTTAGGGAGGTTCAACAAGTGCAGTTTGCATGTGCTGAGTGTTGAATATTTATTAGACTTGTGGCTTAATACAAAGTAGGAGGAACTGGACAACCCATCTAGTAACAACTCTAAGTTTAAATGATGGTTTGGAACTTCCCATCCATAAATAAGTGCAGAAGTTCCGAAAGTCACCATACTTTTCACCTGAACCATCTTAATCTACATCACGTCTTTTTGGTTCCTGCTGTTTTGTTTGTTTCAGCAGGGTCTCTCCTAGTACCAAGTCCATATCACTACCAATTCAGTGAACACAGCAGATAAACTCAAGATTTCTTATATTCCCTGTCAATCATCTATAGTTCATCATAAAATAAAAACAAAAAAAATGAAATTCTGTAGTTGGTATCTATAAGTCCCTTTCAACTGAAATTTACTTAGGGTAAGTTTAAAATGCATTGAAACTTGAGAAAATTACACTAGCCTTAATTTCTGTTCACATAACCACACTGTACTTCCAGGACTCATCCTGATATCTTCTTCCTTTGTTTTGTTTTTGCTTTTCAAAACTTTTTAAAAAGTTATAGACTAAGAAAATCCCCTAAAGATCTGCAACTAAAAAAGGTGAATGACTGATTATTGTGAATTACCCTCTATTTTGAATTTAAGATTATATTGCATTCTGTAGTGGATAATGAAGTATTTCATGTAATTCTTCTCACTCATTACAAAAACTGTCTTCTTAGGGGCCACAAACATAGAACAGTTTTTGTAATAAGGTAAGATTCCCAAATATTCCCCTTTTCTAACCAGTTCCCACAAGAAACCACTCCTTTCACAGTTTTCTTATAGATTGACTTCAATCATGAGCTGCAAATAGCCTTATTTAATTTTATCTGCTCTGATACACTGTCTTAAGGTCAATGACAATGTCTCCTTTGTACCTTGTACAAATGAACATACCAGAACGCAATAGATGCATTGTGTGTATTTGCTGAATGAATAAGTGATTATTTTGTACTTTTTCGTCCAGTCTCCAGGTCTATGAACTCATATCTGTGATGCCTTTAGATAAGCTTAAGAACAGCATTACAACCACTAAAGAGTTCTATGTGAAATTAATGGCCTGGGCTGGAGTCAAAACCACGTTATTGGTAACTGCAGTAAACCAACTAAAGTATCTAGTCAGTCCATCAGCAAAAATAAACATCTGTTTTGTAGCTTTGTATAGCAGCACTGTCCAACAGGACTTTCTGAGATGATATATTTTGTCATACATCTACATTACCCAATACAGTTAGCAATGAGCCATGTGTGGGTAGTATGACTGAGAAATTAAAAGGTTATTTATTTAATTGCAACTAATTTAAATTTAAATAACTACACAGTCAGTGGATACCACATTGGAAAGTTCAATTCTATTGTTTAGAAGGTGATTATACACATCCCAGTGTGTTAGCACAGATGGTAACACGACTTAGTTTCATGACTTTTCTATCTGGTTCATATTTCTAGAATATCCCTCTGCCTAATGATACAGAAATTGGCAAGGAATGGATGGGAATCTAGCTTTATTATGGGAAACTTTCATTCTGTAACCAGAATTTAACACTATATTTACTAATTTCCTTTGTTCTCTGGTGCTTTTGAATGGCACCCTTGATTTGATATCAGCTTTTCAAAAAGAAAAGAAATAAAGAGAAAAGAAAATCCCCACCATTTTTCAATATTATTTTCTTTAATTTCAGAATATGTTATAAAACTGTGGGTATCTTGAAATTTAAAAAATTTTAACTGATACATTAAAACATAAAATTGTATATATTTATGGGATATCATATATGATGTAATGTTTAATTTTAAGAGAGAACAGCATTTAGCCTTCTAATGTAGAAAACATGATTATTCTATTTTTGTGTTTCTAAAAATGTCCATTTGTGACTCTTCAAAAAATTAAATAAACAAAATAGAAAGGAAAATTATTTTTAAAAATGTAGTTTTCAAAACCATGTGAATTTTATGTTGTTTTAGTCAGCTTTCTTTGCTACTGTGACTTAAAGACCCAACCAGAAAAATTATAGAGGAGGAAAAGTTTATTTAAGGGCTCACCTTTTCAGAGGTCTTCATCCATATACAGCCAACTCCACTCCCCAGGGTCTCCAATGAGCTGAACATCATGGCGGAGGAGTATGGCAGAGGGAAGCAGTTTACAAGACCATGAGGAAGCAGATTCTCCACTATCCAGATACAAAACATATGCCCCCTAGCCATGCCCCCCCAATGAATCACTTCTTCCAGCCCCAACCCACTTGCCTCCAGTTACCACTCAGTTCATCCCATCAGGGATTAATCACTGATTATGTTAAGGATGTAACACCATCATTTCTCCTCCAAACCTTCTTGCATAGTCTCACACGTGAGCTTTTGGCGGACACTACATCAAAACCATAGTACATGTGCCTTTGAAGCTTCATTAATCAGTCATTATATCAAATGTGCTAGATTTTTAAACACTCAGCATGTTGGGACACATTCATATTATTCCTTTATCTCCATCCTTTTAAACCTCTCATTTTCTCTCCTTTTACACTGAAATCCCTAATTAAGTCCCCACATTCCCTCCATCTACTCAAGTATATTTTTACTACTAATCCCATTGTTTAACTAAAGGTTTGGGTTTTGCTTTTAAACTGATAATTCTGTCTTTTAAAAACTAAATTTGTCTTTTAATTCATATAGCTGTAACTTAATTTGGAACTTCACCTCATTAGCCCTCAAATTTTTAAAAAATGTGTATCTTAAAAAGTCTTTTCATAGCAAAGTTTTGCAGTATAAAAAAGTATACTTTGCAAATGTAAAAAGAAAAAAAAACCTATTTAACTAAAGTAAGAATTTTCCAAGACAAAAGAAGAGAATTCTATTTTTAGACATATGCAAGCTCAAGGTGAAAAGTCTCTTATGGTCGTATTAACTTGTTCTCTACTCTAAAGTTCTAAAAGTTACATCTGGCAATTCTGTGGTTTCCTAGGTAAACATAATTATAACACTAGTTATAAGATAATAAGGTACCTACTATGTGCTAGGCACTCTGCTGGTAGTATGATGTGTATTATGTTGTTTAATTTTAACAATTTTAAAATCTCGCATTCTCTCTTACTCTTTTACAACACACACACACATACACACACACACACACACACACACATGCCCCATATACTGAAGGACTTCATTATTATAATTTCCTGCAGAGTAGGAAACAAAAACCAAGACCATAGGTAGGAAAATTTCTTGATAATGATTCTATAACCCTTATTGATTTTCTACCCTTGGACCTCAAATTTAAATTTTTAGCCATGATAAACCAATATTTTTTCAGTCCTCTTGCATATAAATACTTACCCTTGGTCTGGTCAAAAGGAACCCATATATTACAATATTTTTTTCATCTTTAATTAATTAATTAATTTGCCTTTTTCCAATTGATATACAAATGTCACATGGGAAGGCCAGTGTTTACTGCTATATCTAGAAAGCACATGTACCAAAATATATATCTATATAATTTTTACTATGTATAAAAGGTACCAGGAATTGAACCAAGGGTTGCTTAACCACTTAGCTACACTCCTAGCCCTTTTAAATTTTTATTTTGAGATAGTGTCTCTCCCTAATTTGCTTAGGGCCTCTCTAAGTATCTGGGGCTACTCTCAAACTCACAGTCCTCTTGCCTCAGCTTCCAGAGTTGGTGAGATTACAGGCCTGGCTTACTACAACACAATTTTTAATTTTTACTTTTAAGCTTAATTTATCGAAAGTTTAACTTTTTTTTTTTACATAACTTATCAAAATAGAATTCACATACCATAAGATTCAGCCTTTTAAAGTATCTAATTCTATAATTTTAACATATCCACAGAATTGTGCAACCATCATCACATCCTGATTCCAGGCCATTTTTATCACTGGCAAAAGAAACTTCTTACCTATTATCAGTCACTTTATTCCCTGCTACACAAACACATTACCTCTAGCTCTAGACAACCACTAGTAACTTTTCTGTTTCTATAAATTTGCCTATTCTAAATTCCAAAGAAATGGAGTTATATAATGCAGTATTTTTTTGTGATGGCTTCTTTGACTCAGCAGGTTTTTAAGGGTCATCTGTGTCACAGCATATATCAGAACTTAATTTCTTTTGTATTGCCAAACAATATTCCACTGTATGACATAGCACCATTTTATTTATACATTCATTAGCTGATAGACATTTGGGTTGCTTCCTCTTTTTTATTGTGAATAATGCTGATATGAACATTTATGTACAAGTTTTATATAAACAGATTTTTCATTTCTCTTGGTTATGTGTGCTTGGTCATACTGTAACTATGTTTAACATTTTAAGAACTATACAACTGTTTTCAAAATGATTCTTTTACATTCCTACTAGCAATCAATATAGAAGGATTTCCCCGCCTCCAACAGGACCCATTCTTACATCTTATCACACGACACATAATTTAATAATGGGCATTGTGCACAAACATAGCATTCAGGGAAGATTTTCCAAAGGTGAATTCATAATGCTGTTGAATCCTCTATAATGAAAAAGAAAAATATGAAGATAATTTCTATTTAGCTGATACTGAGAAAATTTACTTCCTGAAATTCTGGTCTGGAAAATATCTTATGTTAATATTATTTTCAGAGGTCCTTTTCTCAATTCTAGAAGATAACTAACTAGAAGGGTCTGTTTCACTTTGATTTTTTACTCCTAACATTGACCATGATTATTTTTACACAAGAAAAGACATTAGCATTACCCAGTTTAAGGCAACCACATGTAAAGTGATTAGCACATTAAAAATACACAAAATATATATAATTATTACCATCATAATAGTTGTTAGTATTTTTAAAAATACACCAAAAACTGTTGGTCACACACAATGCCAAAGGTTACATTTTTTCATGATCCAACCCAAAGATGGCCTTCCTATTTGAATCTTCTAAATGTGTGGGATTTCAAAAAATGATTCCATGTTTCCCTATAATAACAAACAAACAAAAATGATCTGTGACTTTTTGTACATCCAAAATCTATGTAACATTTAGAACTTTGACTTGAAAAACTTAAATTTAGGTTTGGCTTATTTTGCCTAGCATGATATTCTGCAACTCCATTCATTTACCAGCAAATTTCATAATTTCATTCTTCTAAAGCGGAGCAATATTCCATCATGTGTGTGTGTGTGTGTGTGTGTGTGTTTGATACATATACATCACATTTTCTTTTCTTTATTCATTCATCTGTTGAAGGACACTTAGGTTGGTTCCATATTTTAGTTGTTTCCATAAATAGGTTCCATATTGTAAGTTGAGCTGCTATAAACATTGATGTGGCCTTATCACTATAATATGCTGATTTTTGGTCCTTTGGAACATAGGTGTGAGATAACTGGATCAAATGGTGGTTCCATTCCAGTTTTCTGAGGAATATCCATACTGCTTTCTAGAATAGTTGCACCAACTTGCAGTTTCACCAGCAATGTCTGAACTTACCTTTTTCCCCACATCCTTGCCAACATTTATTGTTACTTGTATTCTTGATAATTGCCATTCTGACTGGAGTGAGATGAAATCTCAGTGTGGTTTTAATTTGCATTTCTCTAATTGCTAGTGATATTGAACATTTTTTCATGTATTTGTTGATTGAGTGTATATCTTCTGTGAAGTGTCTTTTCAGTTCCTTAGCCCATTTATTGATTGGATTATTATTATTATTATTATTATTTTTGGTGTTAAGTTTTTTGAGTTCCTTATATATCCTGGCAATTAACACTTTATCTGAGGTGCATGTGGTAAAGGTTTTCTCCCACTCTGTAGGCTCTCTCTTCACATTATTGTTTCTTTTGCTGGGAAGAAGCTTTTTAGTTTTAATCCATCCCATTTATTGATTCTTAACTTAACTTCTTGTTCTTTAGGGATCTTGTTCAGGAAGTCAGAGTCTAGGCTGACACGGTGAAGATTTGGGCATACTTTTTATTCTAGTAGGTGCAGACATAACATTCAGGGAAAGTTTTATTGCCTAAGTCTTTGATCTAGTGCCTAAGTCTTTGATCCACTTTGAGTTGAGTTTCATGCAGGGTGAGAGATAAAGGTTTAATTTCATTTTGTTACATGTGGCTTTCCATTTTTCATTAAATATTTTATGGGTGTCATTGTAACTATATAGAAATGATTCAAATAAAATTATAAAAGCATAAAAATTTAAATTTAGATGATACAACATATTCTGTATTGTCTAGCAATGTGGTGAACACATATTAGGAACTAAGTAAGCACTTTTTCAGAGAGAAAAGGAAGAAACAAAAGAAGGAAGGAAAAGTAGGAACAGAAAGTGATGGCAGAAAGTTATTTGAGAAATTTAAGAATTTCCTGGGATGTAGAAAGGTAGGTATTTAGTAGAGTATAATAAGAACATGCAGGAAGCCAGTATCTATACAAATTACCTCCAAAGCATGTTGTGCAATATCATAATATGTGAGGCTTTCTGAATATTTGCCTACCTATAACTAGAAATAATTATAGCTTGGCTTAAAGGTCCTGCTGGATACATGTCTCAATGACTAGAGAGAAACCTGAGATCTAAAGGAACAATGAGGTATTATTGCTAGAGCAATTGGGAAAGCTTACCGGAAAAAACTGGAGACAAAAGTGAATAGGGGTATATAAGAAAGCTGTCATTGGTCATTTTGTCATTGCCAAAAAGGCTAAAAGAAACAGAGAAAGCTCTGACAATTTTAACACCTTAAATCTGGTAGAAAAATATGACTTCCAAACTAAATTAAAATTGTTGGAAATAAATCTGAGAGATTCAACAGTCACCAATTTCAGACTTAGGAATTCTCTCATCAAGTTCAGCCTATGTGAAAGGAGAAATGTACAGAAAGTATGACTCAACGACTAGGGGAACAGGAGAACTGTTGAAACCATTCTCTTAAACACTGAAACTATAAAAAGGATACCAAGAGATGATGGGTGTGACCGGACATTCCCCCAAAACACAGGATCTCCATCTCCTGCAAGCCAGTCTTGGCTTTTTATCAATCTTCTTTCATCTGAAGTTCAAATTGGAAATAGTTCAATGAGTTAATCAGTATAAATAGTGTATTTACTCCTAATGGAGTAAATTCACATTTTCTTTAGGGACAGTCCTTTTTGATTTAAGTAAATGACTCCTAAAGTGGTAGTAGCAGTCAGATGGTGAAAGAATTCAGTTTGGGAGGAAGGGGAATGAAGGAGGAGACACAGGACCTCAGTAGCTCCTTGTGGCATATGCCATAGTTATTCACTTCCAAATTCTTTTCCAAAGGGAAAATCAAATTAACTATACAGATATAAAATGAAAATGTGTCCAAGAATGTAATGAGGAAACCAGAAAGATTTTACAAACTAGCTCAAAGAGAACTCAGTGTGTCACACAGTTGTGGTCAGAAAAGGAATGCTGAATTTGCAAATGCATAACTAGCAAAAACAATCTATAGCATAGACTGATAATCAATATCATTCTACTACATTCATTTCTATGGACAGAAATTATTTGCATTATGAACAGTGTTTTTACAAAGTTAGCTTTTATCTTCACAGAGTTGTAAAGTATTCTTATAAAAAAATTAGTCAAGACATCCACCAAATTTTAGTCTTACACAATTTTTCCTTATAAAATACTAGATTATCTCTTAGGCTCTTTACAACTCTTATATTGGTTTTCATCATCATTAAATGGAAAAACAGAAAGAATAAAAAGGTAAGGGAGGCAATGAATTGAATAGTCTGAAAAAAATCTAAGCTTACACAATAGTAATCTAGTCTTGTCACTAATAACCTTCCTCCTGTCTCTCATTGCAGAATTGTATGCTTATTGTTAATAGACGCTATACAGTTTAAACAGAAAGAGAGAAAAACATAAATCACAAGACACTCTAAATTTATTATACCCATGGATAAATGGCAAAGCCTTCATTGCACATTCACCGGATGTCAATGAAATACCATGATCCTTGGTTGAAGGAAAATTTGTTCTTGGTTAGACTGACAAGGGTAATTAATGCTTCTATAGAAAAGCCCTGATCTTAGTTACTTTATGTCACATGAAACAAAATTCCCCTATCCACTCCTCCCTCATCTACAGTTAATATTGAGTTATGAATCAAACAATGACAGCCCTACAGAGACAGGGAAGGTAGGGGCTGAGCTAAGCCTGAAACACAAAGCACACACCAGGACTGCAAAAAGAGCACATTCACCTTCCCAGAGCAAAGAAAAACAGGACTTGTTTCATACAGTGTGGTCCAAGAGAAGGATATTCAGGCGACTGGGTATCTCAGCATCTGTATAGGTCATGTAGTGAAGTATATAGCTCCTCCCTTCAAGCCCATACACCTTACTTTATTCTCGCAGCAGGACAAGTCATTTAGAAACAAGCCACACCACAGTGCTATGGCTGAAGGGAAAAAATTATATGGAACTCACACAGGAATTATTTAAATTAGCATTATAAAATGTGATAATACTTATGGAATACTTCCTCTATGTCAGGCATATTATATTCACTATCATTTTATCCATCCAATAAAGCATGAGGTAGGTTCTGATACTACCACATCTTATAAATAAAGGTGGTTTAACTAAATTCCCTGAATTTTTGTAGCTAATAAATAGCCAAGTCAGGGTTTAAAACTGGTCTGGCTGATACAGACTCCATATTCTTGAATGTTGTGCAAATAACCTCAACCCAAAATTCCTCCCAACTGACCTTATCATATTCATGGGCAAGTCAGGAGTGATTCTGCTTCCCTCAGAAAGGTAAATGGCAGATTTTGAAATAGTCTCCCATGCTGAATATGACAGGCATTCCCTCCAGGCTGTGGTAAACTTAGATCCAGAGCATTTTTGTGCAGGGAGAAAACTGAAGAGCTTAAGACAGAACACAAGAGATACTTCTGAACATCTTGATCACTGCTGGTTTTTGTTTTTGTTTTTGTTTGTTTTTGTGTGTGTATGTGTTGTCTTTTCTCAGTTAGCCCACCCTAATGTAGAAAGGAAAGCAGGATTTGCTTCTTAACAACGAGTGTTTTGGGCAGTAGGGTTTTCCTTGGGCAGAATAAGTAAATATAGTGAGATCTGAGAGTCTTTTGTAAGACCACTAAACCCCCATGTATTAAACAGAACTTCATAATCTGTTATTAGAAATTCCTCCAGAAGAAGTTCTTTCCTCTGGGATAAGCATTGCCAGGATATGAAATTAGATCATATTTTGAAGGAAGATCAATCTCACCTGTAATCTGTCCTAACTGTATAAACTCTTGAACTTTGAGTTCACCTCCTCAAAACTTAGAGCTGAAAAAAATGTGCTTCTTCAAGCTTCCAAAATGTTTAATGCAAATTAATCTGGAATCTCTAAAGTTTTGTTGTGATTTTATTTATAAAATAATCTTTCCCTTCAGTATACCCTGGGAACTTGGTTATTTGGGTAGAAAAAGGGAGACCCAAAAACTGAAGAAATAAACACAGAAAGAGAGGCAAGAAAAACACCAAAGACACCCTTTCACTAAATCATAATTTACCTCAAGATGAGAGTATTTTTTTTCTCAAAACCTGCCTCACAGGTGGTAAAGACAGAAAATGGGGAGTAACTCGTTCACCAAAGGACAGTGACAACAGGGAAGGACACTGAAGCACAGGTTCCTTGCCTGGACAAATCTTTTCTCTGTGGTGCAGTGTTGCCTTTAGCCTTTATTCACAACCTAACAGATCTTCAGGGGCAGAGTCCTAGGGCAATGTTGTATTTAAGTAGTTATTATTATATATTTGAAAATTACAAAGTGGAGGTGATGCATTCATATATCAAACAGTTAGAGGAAAACATCTGTGAGTCAACATAATACTGTTAGGGCAAGAAAAGCAATATAGGAAACATCACGTATCATGTATCATTGCCCTTTCCAGCTCATGTAGATACCAACATCACTCCCACACACACACACTTATGTACACTATTTTTGTTTAACTTAACAAGAGTAGAAGCTATAACCAAACTAGGTGTGCAATTATGTACAATTCACTTTGTTAATTAAGGTTTGTGCCTAGTTGCATTGTTGCACTCCTAAGAATTCCCCAAGTCCAAACCTGTCACTAGCTCTGTATCACTTCCTTTCCGCCACTCAATGTCTTTTCTCCCTGATGCTTATATTGGAAAGAAATTAAAATATAATCAAAATGGATGAATCTATTTTGTTTGTGCTTCAAAGAGCATCTAGGACCAAAGTCCATAGAGAAAGAACATTAGTAGAATGATTCCACACTTAACTAAAAGATCTGTGGACTCCCAGTGGAGAAAAAATGGCCTAAACATCACCATGAATATTTATTGAGAGTTCACAGGTATGCTAATGCTGAGCTTTTGTTATTTTTGAGGACACTGACAACTTCAGACAGAAACAAAGGCATCTTTTTATTGAGAAAAAGGTACTGGGGTTACACACACAGAGACACACATAAACACACGCACACACACACACACACACACACACACACACCCCTCCCTCTGCTCCAGAATCTGATACATTCTATTTGATTCCCTCTAAGTTCTTCTTTTGGAACAAGGTTTACCTGACTGACTGAAAGGGTTATAGTGAGAATCAAGAGAGATCATGTATAATCTAAGTGTTATATCACTATATTATAAAACAAACACATGCTGTGATTTCAGTGGAACCAAGGTGAATACCACTATGGCAATGAACTCTTCCCACCTTACAAACTGTATGACAGCAGTAGGAAGAAATCAGTGTTTAAATGAGGCTTTGGGGATCTGTATAGTCAACTATGCTCACTCACTAACAAAGTGTCTCACCACTCCACCTCACTCTCAGTACATGACTCCAACTTATGCCTCAGCAAAATTATAAGAAATGTAATTTTTCATTATTGATTTTGAACATCAGGAACTATAATGCCAAACTTGCCCATGTCAAAGAGCTAAAATATGGTGGAAAGTGTGTACCAATGGCAAGTGTAGTTAGTACCCAATGTCAAAACCTTTCTCAATTGACCTTGTCTAACCCTTTCTGTCCATCTCATGTGTGGCATAATATGGGAGTACCTGAGAGAAAGGGAGTATTTTCCACCCACCTCCAAATTTCCAAAGTGGAAAGGTAAGTATCCTATCTTTTGGAAACATGTTAAAACTATTGAAAGTAAACAAAACTACATCATTTTTGGTTAAATGGTATGTAACATTGAAAGTTCAAATGCTTAATCAAATTGGACATCTTTAATACACAAATATTTTTAGTTTTTTTTATATCACTCAACCAACAATAACACTTTCAGCATCTCATTCCTACCTGGCTAACATTTTGCATGGAAACATTGTTGAAACATGTCAATACTACATAATTTTGCCTCCTTTGTAGCACAGACTTTCCTTGATGTAGCTGAATGTTTCTCAGTGATTACTATTTCTCTGATAACTAGACATAATACAAAAGAATAGATCGATAGCTATGTATTTATTATGAGACTCTACCCTCTGTTGTATTTGACTGATTCAGGGTAGTCATCTATCCCCAAATATTTTCCAGAAATTTTGGGTTTCGATATGAGACACAAATTTCACTGTGATGCTGTGAAGAAGTAGTCCAGTAACTGAGGTCTTTAGGGCTTCCACAGAGCTTATTTTTCCCAAAGCCTAGCTGATCAATTCTTCCTTGGATAGTCTAGCAAATGTCCAATGAATTCTTTTTTAGCTTAAGTTTTTTAGGACCAATTTAATTACTTGTAATCAAAAGAATCTTCACATGGAAGTTTTTCACACGTTTATTTTTCCTTTGCTCATTGTGGTAGAAAAATTCTAAAATGGTCCCCAAGATTCCTACTCCCTGATGTGTGCAACTGATATAAATCCTTCCCCTTGAGTAGAGGCACAACCTGTGAGTATAAAGAGGTATCACATCTATGATTAGAGTACCAATCATTTTTGTCAACTTCAACTTAAAGTTATTTAGAAAAGGAGATAGTCTAGGTCAAGCACTAAAGGACACTCTCTCCTTTCTGAAGTTAGAGGGACTTAAAGGACCTATGGAGGACACCAAACGTCAATGAATTGTGAGTGGCCTCTCAGATCTAAGCATGGCCCTGGCCTCAAATCCAGCAATAGTGTTAGGAACTCAATAATCAACCACAATTAATGAATTCTGCTAACAACCCCTGAGTTTGAAAGAAAACCACCAAGCTCCAGATGAGAATGCAGCTCAGAGTCCCTTGATTTTTACCTCAGGAGATTCTGGCAAAAAATTCTAGCTAACCCATTTCCAGAATCCTGACTCAAAGAAACTGTGAGATTAGTTTGTGTTGTTTTAAACCACTAAGTTTGCAGGAATTTGTTGTTCACTAAGGGAAAACCAATGCAGTTATCCAATATCTTATCTGAGATTACTTGTGTTTGTGTTTTCTCCTGTCTGTGCAATTATTTCAAAATTGTCACAACTATGAACAGCTATACCATTGGAATCATTTCTTATTCTCTACTTCCTATCTTCTTTCCCTTTCTCCAGTTTTCCCCATCAACCTTTCTGCCCATACCTGGTTCAGCATTCCTGAATTTAGACTAATTAGCAAGGGTTAAGAGAGCTAACTAACTGTGATTCGGAACCTTGGATAGCAACATCCCCCAAGATTCCTTGATAGTCCCTTTCTCCACAGCTATGCTCTCTATCTTGACTGTATAGTCATGGCCCCTTGAAGATGAGTTATATTATATTGTAGTCATTCTTCCCGTTGCATGTTACCTGTCATGAGAACCTATAGTCACTAACCAGTGGAGGAATAAGAACGTTGTATAGATCAATGTTCTCTTTAGTTCATCATTTATGCCTACCTTCCCCACAAAATTATATTATCTCAGCCCACACTGATTCTTCTCACACATTATATTTTGTGGTATGTGTATATACATCTTATAGCTGATATAGGTTACTGAATTCTTCTCCCCTACCTAATTTTCTCTTTTCCTGACATAGCTATAACTGACTCCTTAAATGAAGGGATCATATTTTGTACATTAGTATATCCTTTAGTATAGATTTGCATGTTTATATTGGTTTAGAGGAGCATGTCAAATATTATCAACTTTGTCTTTTGTGCCAAAATAAACTGTTCCTCATCTAAAATAAAAAATGATGTGGACTTTTTTAATCAACTTTTTCCTTTTCAGTGTGGGAAGAATCTGTAGTATGATGGAAAATAGAAAAAGATAAATACTAGATTTGAGGAAATTAAGCACCTGGGCACCAACCATTTCTATACTTAAGCTTTCTCAAAAATCAAAATTATATGGGAGGACTTGGATTGTGGCTTAGTAGTTGAGCACTTGCCTAGCATGTGCAAGGCACTGGGTTTGATTCTCAGCATTGCATAGAAATAAATAAATAAATGAAGATTCATCAAAGCTAATAAAATTTTTTTGAAGAATTATATGGGAAATACAGAGACAAAGTGTTTAATCAAACATATCTTCCTGGGAGCCCTTCAGTTTCTCAGGGAATAAACCTTCCTCAGTACTACTCCTATACTCTCCTGGAGTTAAGTCATGAAAATGAGAATTTCACCAAAGAAAATGAGAATTTCACCAAAGTATATCTACCGCCATGTAGTAATAACCACATAAGTACCCTGAAATAATCTATGCATCCATGTAAGGCAATAATCATTCTATTTAGCATGCACCATTATGTTGACTCCTTATATAAAGGCTCTGGGCACTGAAACTCTTGCTTATGCAATCTACCTATTTCAGAGTATGCAGGATTTTGTTGTTTTGTTTCATTTTAATATGACTTGGCACTGAAGGACCTGAGAATTTTTTATTTCCATTATTGTAGGAGCTTTCAAAGAACACATATAGCTTTGAACCTTTACATATTTAGAGAGGTCAGTTCTTTTGTTCCTATATAATCAGCATTAACCAAAATAAAAATCAATTAATTAAAAATTGTCCTCAGGAGAGAGTGATATATGCAAACACATAATAAAACATGAGAAGTGACACAATGGAAATAAAAACAAGTTGCTATGATAGAAGAGATATGGAAATAATTGTCCTTGGGGAAAGTTTTAGGTTGAAAGATAAATGAAAGAACAAATTGGAAAGCCATATAAACAGAAGTTTAAAAGTTAGACATTTATACAAACAATATCAAATCAAAATCAAAAGCTGAAAATTATTTAAGCGAGATATTTCATGTAAGGGGATATCCCAGAACTCAGTAAAAACATCACATGTGCCAAAGACTTCTGTTATGGTTTGGATGTGAGATGTACCCCAAAAGCTCATCTGTGAGACAATGCTAGAAAGTTCAGAGAAGAAATGATTGGGTTCTGAGAGTCTTAACCTAATCAGTGCATTAATTCCTGATGGGATGAATTGAGTGGTAACTGGAAGCAAGTGGGGTATGGCTGGAGGAAGTGGTTCATTGGGGGCATGGTTATGGAATATAGATGTTGTATCTAGAAAGTGGAGACTCTCTCTCTCCCTCTGCTTCTGATCATTATGTGAGCTGCTTCCCTCTGCCACACTCTTCTGCCATGGTGTTCAGCTTCACTTGAAGTCCTGAGGAATGGAGACTGCTGTCTGCAGATTGAGACCTCTGAAAGTGTGAGTCCCCCAAATAAACTTTTCCTTTTCTACATTTTTTTCTAATTCAGTCTTTACGTCACAGCAGCCAAAAAAGCTGACTAAAACAACTTATAAACATGAGGGTCAAAAGTCATTACTGAACTTGGAGACAGTTTGCATTGCTTTGTTTTTCCCAGATCACTTACCATACTTTCTGTACTGCAGGGACAACTTTGGTGCTTTATTTGCATGCCAGTTTCAGATGACACTGATTCAAGCAGATACCAACACAGAATCACAGAGGGAGTCACATTGAGTCAGCACTGGCAAAGGAGGACCAACTAAGGCACAGTGGATACCCTGATATGCAGGAAGTGGGTGGGCACAGGTATGTGGCCAAGGATGGTAGAAGTATGATGTACCACCTAGGAGAGTATACACAGAAGGTAGGTGTGGATATAAAGAAGAAAGAGGCAGAGAACCCAATGTGGAAATATATGGAAGAGAGAAAGACTAGAGCATAAATGTTAAGTTCTACACAGAGAATGAGGAAAGAGGAAGAGAAAAGATGGAGTCCAAGAAATAGCTGTTAGCAGAGGCTTAAAAAGAGAAACAGGCTGTAGTACCAGGCAGAGATAGAAAGATTATCTGCAATGCAAGCTTGGTGGAATAAAACTGCCCTGTTGGCCTCTGAGTTTCATAAGACTGTCTATTCAGCATATTCTATGGAACACCATGCCCTAGAAATAGTTTCCATTTTTTGAGGGCAAGAAAAGAACTTTCTTTGGTCTTTTTTCCTCCATGCATTCTGCAACCTTTTCTTTCCATTGTGAGATTTCAGCTATATTTCCCTTTATCTTGAGAGCACACTCATAACAAGTAACCTATTATGATCATTTCAATATTTTTAGAGAATTTTGTGATTTTCTAATGAGAAGATTGGAAATTATAGGAAGAAATGTTCAGCCAATTCTTAAAGGTTGTTTCTACTGGAAGAAAGCCTCACTAATTATGAGCCTTTCTTGTGATCAAGCAACAATCCCTATTAGGATAGTCAAGAACAGGACAGGTGGTAGTTGTGACTATGTATAGCTAAGGACTCATTTCCACTTTACATTTGCAGTTCAGGCTGTGATGCCAAAGAGGAATATACTGCAGCAGCATCAGGACTTCTGCAAGCAGCCACGACATGGTGCTTTTGTTAAACCTAAGAGTCGCTTCTGGACTTTAAAGACTTGCCACAGGGAAGGTCGAGGCAAAGCAGTATGCCTTCTAACTAACAGGAAGAAATTCAATTCTAGGATAAGGAGAGAGAGACAACAGAAAAGTAACTTTCCCCCCATTTCTTTTTGTTTTTTGTAGTCATCTTCTTTCCTTGACCCTTATTAGAAAGTGTGTCTGCTTTCTCCAAATACTGTAAAACAATACAATCTTCCAATTACATTAACCTGTCTATGAAGGTAATTTACCCTCCTACTTAGACTCATCAAAAAGAAAAAGAAAAATAGACCCATGAATATAAAGATAAAATTATATTCTTTCAATAATTCACTAGATATATAATGATATATAACCTTATTCTTATCCTAGAAGACTATTCTAAGGAAAGAGTCAGGAAACCAAGTTGGATTATGGGTGGGTAAAATATACCCAAGAGATCTCTGAAAATCACATTTCAGGGTAAAGTCAAAACTAAGGACCAATCAAATAAAACCTCATTCCAAAGGGTTTGGGAAGAGAAAAAGAGACAAGACAGGAAGAAATAGGAATTAGGACAGTAGGGTTCACCCTAGGGTGCTTCTTGGATACAAGAGAGAGATTTAGTGACTTTGTGGAGAACTCAGGCCCCTTATCTACCTGAGCAGAAGAAGTTCCAAGAGCAAAGCCAGGCAGTAGTGCATTCCTTTCTAGTCATCGCTTGAACACTGAAGCGTTCAAAACTTCAGTTTTGCTAGACAACCCATTCCCTTGCTGGACAGCTCTGTTTACTATAAAAGGTGATCACAAGATCTGATTCAGGAAGTTCTGCCTTCTATCACTTCATTATCTCTTCCTATCACATTTATCTTTCTGTATAACAGGCCTTATCTATATGTCATCATACTAGTCCTTCAACTCAAGCCTTTTGTATTATTCTTAGCTGCCTTCCTCCTAACAGTATGAGCTCCTGCTGGACTTTTGCTTTCCTTAACTACTTTTCCAGGAGACTGCCTCTCTCTTCTTTTGTATTTATTTTTTATGCTCTTTGTGTCATTCCTGATTGTGAATGTACTTTAAAACAACTTGCAAATTCCCTCTGTGTAGCCACTTTAGTTACTAACTAGATTCTCTGTTTTTCTTCTCATGTAAATTATTCATTATTGTATTCAGAATTGCATTTGTGTTTTGCAAATGTTCCAGCCCTTACAGTCATAGAATACCATGCCTTTTAGAGTTCCATTGTAGAAGCAGTCATAACACTGTATCACAGTGAAAAGACACACCACAGATCCTGAGGTATGCAAAAGGGCATGGAACGATGGCCAATGGACACTATAGTAGACAGCCTCTTTTAGGTAGTCCTTCAGGAGTGTTACTGTATAGAACAAGAGACAACAATGTCACACGACAAGTGGATGCTGAGCTAGGCTTAGTGGTTTGCTTCTGCTGAAATAGGAATAAGGACAGTAGGGTTCACCTTAGGGTACTTCTTGGATACAAGGCTTTCAAGATGAATAGTTCTAATTTTTGCCTGAAAAGAATCACAAATCTCAATGAGTCATGGATATTTGGGTGGTTTAGAGTGGTTAAACTCACAAATGTCAGATTCACAAATGTTAAAAGCCTATAGCAGGAATGAAACACAAATGTTAATGGGAGCCAGGCAGGAAATGAGTAACTCAAGATGGATGGAAGATAATAACAAGTAGTGAAGGCTATATTTAATTGAGAAGGAATCATAATCGTAATCATAGCAAACACTGATATAACATTTATTTTGTATTGCACTTGGTTTGAAGGGCTTTACACATACTAATATATTTAATCCTAAAATAACTCTATGAGGTAGTTTCCCTTATTTTCTCCCCACCTCTATCAATTTAAAGGTAGAAAAATGGATACACAAAGAATTACACATTACAGGCTTATCTGAATATAAAGAGGGGCATCAGTTACTGAACTAATTGTTGCCATTAACATTAGGAATCCAATATTGTGAAATCTTCTGATTTTATAAAACCAACTAGGAATTCAAATTTGTATTTGAAATCTTAGTATCAAGTTGTGTATAAAATCTTTCATTTTATTAGTCCATGTAGCCAATCATGTCCTGCATTAAGTCCAGAGGACATTAGTTTGTTTGGGGTATATAACATACTTTAGTAAAGAAATCTTCCATAACAGTATCTCTGCAGTTAGTACTTTCTGCATGTTCTTTCTGGAAAACACTTAAGAGTAATAAGATGAAGGATTCCTTATAAATGAGTGAATAAAAGAATGAACAAATGAATTTATGGGCCATAAATTTTTTTAATATATGCACACACCACACCATTACTATACAAGACAACCAATTCTGAATTCTAAAATGACACAGAAAAACTTCGTGCCAAGCAAGGCGAAGTGGATCCAATGGATAATAAGTATGTCCTATGCTTATTGTCCTATCACTGTTTCTCAAATAATTTTCTGAATCTCCTCAAACCAAATCCATTTCAACCATCTTTGCCTTCTTCCCTCCTCTGTTTATTACCTTATGAGATGGTGCCAAAGTCACAGCTGCCTGTCAACCTACCTACCACTCAATTCCCACACACCAAAAATCTCCCCATCCATCCCAGTATTCCGATTACAGTCCAGAAAGTCCTTTCCAAATATTTCTATTTCCAGAGAACAAAATATTCCTCTCATAAAGAGGTTACAATGTAAGCACGGAAATGTTCATAATTCAAGTCATTGGTATTAAAAGTAAAATAACTAAGACTTAGAGAACACAACTTGTGCAAGAGTTCATTCTAATAAGCAATCTGTGAGCCTCATTCCATTGTTCTGTGGGATGGCCATTTGGCTTATTTTTTTTTGGAAACTTCTGTTACTGAAAGCTTGGTCCTTATCGCCAAAGACAATTCATATCAATTCAATAACAAGGACACAGATTTGGGGAAAAGAGAAAAGAAAGTTTTACTGCTTTGAAGCAAAGAAGAAACACAGGGAACCATTCTCCCCATCAGGAAAACAGTGGACTTTTAAAGAAACTATTCAAAGGCTATTGTCCAGGTGTTCCCTGTAGGGATTGTGATTCACTATTTAATTTGGGAGATAGTCACTTCTTAGATCTAGTGCCATCTCCTTCCTGTGGTGGATGTGTGCTCAAAGACAGATAACTAGGCCTAAGGTGGGGAAGAAAAGATAACCCTGACTCCCTAATCCTGTTAAGGAGGAAAAGCGGGAGAAGAGAAAAAAAGAAGAAGAAAAAAAAGTCCCTTTTAAAATAAGCCTCAGAGCAGTGAGGGCTATATTCAAAAGGTGAAGTGGACCACTGTTATACTTCTGTGAGAATTTTAGTGTATCCTGAAAGCAAACAAATGCAAATTCCAGGGTTTTTTTTTTTCTTTTTTTTTTTTTAATTCTAATACAAACCCCTACTCTTTCCAGGAAGCCTTTCAGGACGACTGAGATGCTGTTCCTCTTTCTCTACATTTACTTTTATCAGTATTCTCACTGAATTGCAAACACTCTTTAGGTGTTTCCTCTGCTCTCCTCAACTCCCGTCTCTTGAGATCAATGAATGTGTCTTTTTATTGCTGTGAACCTACAGCCCATGAAGTTACTGCCAGATGCATAGTGAGTTGTCAGGAAAAGTTAGTTAAATGAATAGATGAGTACACAATTCTCTATGCCTTTTGGAAGCCACAAGGGACAGTTAATATCTCAACCCAGACACTGTATGTCTGATGCTGAACTCTGACACAAAGGAAGACGGGACTTTCTCAGTGGCATTATATGTTGAGGGCAGTGGAAAAGTAACACTGTCTTTCTAGACAATTTCTTTCTGTGATGATAGAGTCTTAATAAAAGTACAGTTGTTCGTACCTAGGATGACTCACAAGATACCTATAGTACTCATTGATTTTTTACAGATAATCTGTTATGTTTGAACATGAACTCTGGTATAGGGGTCATGGAAGAGAGAGAGAAGGAATAATAAAAAAAAGATTTTCTGGTTTGGCCCTCAAATAGGATTAAGACTGGGCTTGCTTACCTACTAAGAACTAGTATTGAAGGGTCAGAACCCTGTCCTTTGTCTGATACGTCTTGAGGCATTTTTGTGTATGTTTGCAAGCTTTCTTTTCTTATTTCTCTTTTGTTTTTTCCTGAGTTCTTTACCAAAGTTCCTTTCCTAAAAATTCTCAAGTCGAAGCCTTATAATGGCCAAGAGAATAGTCTTCCCAATTCTAATGTCATAAAGAAAGAGAGAAAAGCAGTGTTAACAGAAATAAAAATAAAAGAACAACAGGGCCTATCTACCTACTCTTCACAAGGGAAGGATGATTAGAGAAGATAGAAATAAGATAGTTCATAAATCTCCTCAATGTGTTTTATATTTAACGATTTCTTTCAGTCTTCATGTCTACAACCTTAATTCATCTTCTTACAAGTATCCCAGACTTCAAGTCTCAACCCTCAGATCCCAAAACATTTGTCGTTCTCTGGTGTGATCTCTTTGAACAATTATTTTATTACTGACCAAGTTAAACTTTAGCATCATACACTTGCTTAAAAATCATTTAACGTCTATAGGGATAATATTTCCCTGGCACCAAAATCAGACAAAGATACTAAAAGTACAGACCAATATCTTTATGTATCAAGGTGCAAATCTCATCCTTCACAAAGCATTACGAAACTGAGTCCAACAAAAATATAAATGATTATACACTAAAAAGTGCATTTATCCTAGAAATGTAAATTTACTGTAATATGTGAAAATCAATCGATACAGTATATTAACAGGATAAAAGGCAAAAATCATATGATCATCTCAATACACAAATAAAATGCATACGACAAACTCTAACAACCTTTCATGATAAAACAAATTAGAAATACAAGAAAACTTCTTCAAACTGATAAAGGATATCTGTACAACTTCACTGCTAATATCTTAACCTAATGCTGAAAAACTAAATGTCTTCTAATTTAAGGAAAAAGATAAGGCTATATAACTCCAGCTACTTCTAGTCAACATTGTATTGGAGGTTGTAATTGGAGAAATTAGGCAAGAAAAAAGAAATAAGAGGCATCCAGATTAGAAAGGAAGATGTAAAACTGTATATCAAATGCAATGATTTTGCATAGAAAAAACTCTAAAAACCTACTAAAAATAGTAAAGCTAACAAATGATGTGGCATGTTGCAGGATACAAGATGAATATATAGAAATCATATGTTTACATACTAGCAATGAACAATATAAAATAAAATTAGGAAAGCCATTCTTTCTTTTATTTATCTTTCAATTTTTTACAGACTGCATTTTGATTCATTGTACACAAATGGGGTACATCATTTCATATCTGTGGTTGTACACAATATAGATTCACACCATTCGTGTAATCATACATGTACATAGGGTAATGTTGTCTGTCTCATTCCACCATTTTTCATACCCCCTCCCTCTCATTTCCTTCTACATAATCTAAAATTCCCCCATTCTTCTCTCCCTCCACACCCCTCCACCCCCATTAAATATCATTCTCCACTTATCAGGGAAAACACTCGATCTTTGGTTTTGGGGGATTGGCTTATTTCACTTAGCATGATATTCTCCAATTCCATCCATTTATTTGCAAATGCCATAATATTATTATTCTTTATGGCTGAGTAATATTCCATTGTGTATATATACCACAGTTTCTTTATCCATTCACCTGTTGAAGGGCATCTAGGTTGGTTCCACACGCTAACTATTGTGAACTGAGCTGCTACAAAAATTGATGTGGCTGCGTTACTGTAGTTTGCTGATTTTAAGTCCTTTGGGTATAAACTGAGGAGTGGGATAACTGGGTCAAAAGGTGGGTCCATTCCAAGCTTTCTGAGGATTCTCCATACTGCTTTCCAGAGTGGCTTCACCAATTTGCAACTCCACCAGCAATGTAAAAGTGTGCCTTTTTCCCCACATTCACACCAACATCTATTATTGTTTGTGTTCTTGATAATAGCCATTCTAATTGGAGTAAGATGAAATCTTACAGTTGTTTTAATTTGCATTTCTCTAAATACTAGAAATGTTGAACACTTTTTCATATATTTATTAATTGCCTGTATGTCTTCTTCCGTAAAGTGTCTGTCCAGTTCCTTGTCCCATTTATTGATTGGGTTCCTTGTATTTTTGGTGTAAAGTTTCTACAGTTCTTTATAAATTTTGGAGATAAGTGCTCTATCTGAAGTGTGTGTGGAAAAGATTTTCTCCCACTCTGTAGGCTCTCTCTTCACATCAGCATCTATTGAAATAATCATGTGATTCTTAACTTTAAGCCTATTCATGTGATAAAATGCATTCATTGATTTCTAGATGTGAACCAACCTTGTATCCCTGGAATAAACCTCACTTGATCATGGTGCATTATCTTTTTAATATATTTTGGTATGCCATTTGCCAGTATTTTGTTAAGGATTTTTGCATCTATGTTCATCAGGGATATTGGTCTAAGGTTTTCTTTCCTTGATGTGTCTTTGTCTGGTTTTGGTATCAGAGTGATACTAGCCACATAGAATGAATTTGGAAGGGTTCCCTCCTTTTCTATTTCCTGAAATACTTTGAGGAGTATTGATATCAGTTCTTCTTTAAAGGTCTTGTAGAATTCAGCTGAGAATCCATCTGGTCCTGGGCTTTTCTTGGTTGGTAGGCTTTTGATGGCTTCTTCTATTTCAGTGCTTGAAACTAATCTGTTTAGATTATGTATGTCTTCCTAATTCAGTTTGGGAGGATAATATGTCTCTAAAAATTCATCATTGTCTTTGATATTTTCTATTTTGTTGGAGTATAGATTTTCAAAGTAGCTTCTCATTATGTTATGTATTTCAATGGTGTTTGTTGTGATCTTTCCTTTTTCATCATGAATTTTAGTAGTTTGGGCTTTCTCGCTCCTTCTCTTCATTAGTGTGGCTAAGGGTTTATCAATTTTGTTTACTTTTTCAAAGAACCAACTTTTTGTTTTGTCAATTTTTTGAATTGTTTCTCTTGTTTCAATTTCATTGATTTCAGCTCTGATTTTAATTATTTTCTGTCCTCTACTATTTTTGGTGTTGATCTGTCCTTCTTTTTCTAGGGTTTTGAGATGTAATGTTAAGTCATTTAATTGTTGACTTTTTATTTTTTTAATATATGAGCTCAATGCAATGAACTTTCCTCTTAGTACTGCTTTCATAGTGTCCCAGAGATTTTGATATGTTCTGTCATTGTTCTCATTTACTTCTAAGAATATTTTTATTTCTTCCCTTATGTCATCTGTTATCATTGCATCGTTCAATAACATATTATTTAGTCTCCAGGTATATGAGTAGTTTTTGTTTGTTATTTTATCATTGATTTCTAATTGCATTCCATTATGGTCTGATAGGATACAGGGTAGGATCTCTATTTTTTTTGTATTTACTAATGGCTCCTTTGAGGAAAGCCATTCTTATGATGGTATCAAAAAAGTAAAATACTTAGGAATAGATGGAACAAAAGTAGTTTTATACACTGAAAGCCACAAAACATTGTTAAAAGACATTAAAGAAAAACTAAGTAAATGTATATATGTATATAAAATACACATTTTGTCTTCAATGTTAAGTCTTCTAATCCATTATGTATATAAAATAACCATTAAGAAAGCAATATACTTCCAAAATTGATCTACAGATTCAACACAATATTTTTAAAAATGTAGCTATTACAAAGAAATTGATCAAAGGATCATAAAATTCATGTTGAAAAGGAAGTAATAGCAAGAAACAATTTTAAAAATAAATAAATTTGGGTTGGCAGTACAGTTCAGTGGTAGAGTGCCTACTTAGCATATGTAAGGTGTAGGGTTATGAAAGATAATATTTCTATGAGACAGCCCCTGAGACAAATGGAAAGGCAATGTGGCTTGGGAGGAGGAAAGGAAATTAGCCAAACATTATACATTTTAGGAAATCCTTTCCCAAAAACAATTGGTCCTGAAGGAAGGAGGCATATACTGAATGCTGGACTCTGGATTTTGACCTTCCTACATTGCCAATTTGTCCTGAACAGAGACACAGTAAATAGTGAAACTCTGGGAAACAATGAATCCCAGAGGAAGAAGAAAAGTAATGGGTGGGATTTGAGTTTTCATCCCTTAGGATCTGAGCTCCTATCTCCTAGTAGTAACAATGAGTTTCAAACTTTTTACAACTGCCTTCCTGAGTTAAAATTTTAACCTGCACAACTAGTTCCCTGACTGTCTCATAAGCATGTTTGCAGTTTCCTATGATTAAACCACCCTCATTATAATCTATAAAACTACAACTCCTTCTGTAACTGGGAGTCATTTTTATACCCGGAAAATGAGCCCTACCAGTGCCTGATTGATTGACTCCACTGCAGAATAAAGGAAAGCTTACTGATCCGTTTGAGGTCAGCAACCATATGGTCAAATAACAATTTCCATCCTGGTTATTTGTGCTTTCATAATAGTGCCAAAACCCTGTTGGTTATTTTTGCTTATAAAAGGCCCTGGGTTCAATCCTCAGCATCAGAAAATACAAATGAAAACAGAAACAAACAAATAAACAGAAGTTTGGCATATTTGTCCATTTTAAACTTAGCTGCAAAGCTGTAGTAAGATAGTGTGGTATTTAAATAAGCAATAATACATAGATCAATGGAATAAAGTTCGGATTCAAAAAAATTTATAAAATTCCACTCAGATTTATAGTCCATTAATCTTCAACAAGGGTACCAAGATAAGTCATTAGGAAGAATAGTTTTCAATAAATGATACTGCAGCTGAATATCAACACAGAGGACGGAAGTTAGAACTTTAACTCAAAATGAAAGATCTAATGTAAAGTCTAAAACTGCTCTTAGAAGACAACATAGAAGCAAATTTTTGTGTCTGGGAGACACTTCAGATCCAGATCATAATATGTTGAAGACTTGGTCCTCAAAGCAGCATTAATCAGAGAAAGGGCTTTGGGAAGTGATAGGATCTTGGTGGTATAAGCCTCATCAGTGGATTAATCCATTGAAAGCTGAAACTGTAATAGATGAGGTATGGTTGGAGGAAGTAGGTCACTGGGGGTGTCCTCTTGGGGACTGTATCTTATTACTGGTCCCTTCTTCCCTCTTTTTGCTTCCTACCTATCATGAAGTGAGCAGCTTTTTTCCTGTATGTCCTTATGCTAGGATATTCTGCCTCACCTCAGGGCCAAAGCAATAGTGCTGGCTGACTGTGGACTGAAACCTCTGAAACCATGAACCAGAATAAATCTTTTCTCTTTTAAGTTGCTTTTCTCAGGTATTTGTCATAGCAAAGAATGACTGACAACAGTGACCTTGTATTCAGTAATGAATTCTTAGATATGACACCTAAAGTGTAAGTTATGAAAGAGAAAAGCAGATAAACTGGATTTTATCAAAATTGAAAACTTTCCCGTTTCAAAGGACACCACAAAGAAAGTAAAAAAAAAAAAAAAAAAAAAAGTAGGAGAAAATATTTGCGAATCCATGTATCTGATAAGGGAACTGTATTCAGAATACATAATTCTTCTACAACTCAACAATTAAAAGACACATAACCCAATTTTAAAAAATGGTGCTATAGACTGAATTGCATATCCCCCAAATTTATATGTTGAAGCCTTAACCTTCAATGTAACTGTGTGAAAATAGGAACGAAAGGAATTAATTGAGGTTAAACAAGCTCATAATGAGAGGTACAGGTAGTAAGAGATTTGAGGTACATGCACAGATAAATGGCCAAGTGAGGATGCAGTATGAAGGCAGTCATCTGCAAGCTAAGGAGAAACTAAACCTGCCAACACTTTGATCTTGGACTTCCAGATTGTGAGAAAATATTTTTTTGTTGTTAAAGCCACCAAGTCTGTGGTGCTTATGTCAGTCCTAGCAGACTAATAGCAGTGGATTTATATATACATACAAATGTTTATGTGCATAAACATACATAATTAAATAAACACACTGAAAACTCAAGATAAATAATTATCAGGGAAATGTAAATCAAAATCACAAATACCACTTTATACTCACTAGGATGGCCAAAACAAAAAAGACAATTACAAGTATTGTCAAGCATATGGAGTAATTAGAAACTTCATACATTGCAGGTGGGAATGTAAAATTACAGTCATTTTGAAAAACATTGTGGCAGTTTTTCAAAAGTAAACATGAAGTTATCATATGACTCAACAGTTATCCTTATAGATATGTAATCAAGAGAGGCAAATAAAAATATTTTCACACAAAACTTATACACCAATGTTTATAATGATGTCATTCATAACAGCATGGAAACTGAAAAAAAAAAAAGATTGACAAATTATAGTCTATCCAAAATACAATATTTTTCAGTCATAAAAAGAATGAAATACTTAGACTAGGTATAACATGAATGAACCTTGACACCAGTATGCTGAGTGAAGGAAGCCAGTCACAAAAGACTACATATTGTGAATTCCTATTTACAGAAATGGTTCTGCAAGAGCAAATTCACATCCACAGAAGGCATATTAATGGTTGCTCAGAGGTGAGGAGAGAGGTAAATGATAAGTGACTACTAATGAGTACACAATGTCTTTTTGGACACTCTGAATATTTAAAAATATTCCGAAATTGGAAATAGTTGCACCGTTCTGTGAATGTACTAAAACCACTGAATTGTATGCCGAAAGATAGATTTTATGGCATATGAATAATTGGTAAATGTCAGAAAAGTTTTTACTTTTAAAACAATACTTTAGCATCCCCCCCACCTTGCCTACATATTTAAATACAAGCACCTTCGTTAGCCTTCTGAAATCTAGCCTTGCTTATCTTTCCAACCTTATTTCTTACCACTTCAGTATTCTCATCTATTTTCTCTTAATGGAAGTCCCTCTCTTCCTTATCTTTCTGGAATCTCATAATTGTTCTTTTATGAGAAGCTCAACGGTCAGCTCACTGTAGTTCTCCAACTAACAGACTTGATTGCTTTCTAGCTTTTGCCATGCTGTATGTATATTGTACATATTTCTGATTGCTTATGTTTTTTCCTGTGGAAGTATTTCCTCTAGTGGCTAAGTAAACAATGGAATTATTCAGAAAAATATCTTTAAATCCCACCATTTTCAAAAATCATAACATGTTAAAATTTAAAAGAAATGCAGTGATATTTGGCATTTTATGATGTCAGTTTATGGTGCCTTACTTACAAAATAAGAACAATGAAGAGACTGAAAATAAATATGGAAAAGACTATGAAAATTCCTTCAACTCCTTAGAGAAAATGCATTTTCCACTAAGCCAATTATAAGACCAAAAAAAAGTTGAAAAGACATAAAAAATTGGCACATGTTACGTGTTTTCAAAAGTTTTGTTTCATCATTTTTTCTTTTGCTTTCAGCTAATGCTGTTCCATCACATCCTGACCATGTGTGGTATGTGCTATATCCTTATGTTTAAATAAATTGATATTACCATTTAATATAAAATTTAACTTACTCCTTTTATGTTGCATCTCCAGGAAAAATATATATACTTACTACTACACCTGAATTGGGGTATGACAGTTCATAACATAAAATGTATTCATTGTTTTTGTGTCACTACATTTTTTTTTAATTTTTATGTAATTTTGTTTTCCAATTTCAGGTAAATGATGAGAGGTAACTTAATTTATTTTTCAATTGATTTATATTAAACGAAAGCCTTCCAAGATATAAATAAAAGTCTTTATGAGTAGCTGGATATGTGGGAAATAAAAAGTATTGATTACTTTTCTAAAAGCAACCAAGATTAGGCATAGTCATAAAACTATTTTTTCTTGTTTTTTGAAACTGGAATTTACTAGTTGGTTGATACATTATACAACTATTGAAAAGAATGGACACAAGGTGATCACAATTACCCTTCCTCTCCATAAGTCATTATGGGCAATTAAAATGAAATTAGGCTATGGTAGGCCACATTGTAAACTTTCTACATTGGGTATAGAGGCAAGTACAGTCTGATAATGTTGATGTAAACACAATCATAATAATTTACATTATATTGAACTTGCAAATTTAGAAATCCTCACATGTATTACCTCACATAATCTTTATCATATTCTCTGAAATAATAAAGTCATATTTTATCCCCATTCTTTAAGTGAAAAAGCTAAAATTCAGGGAATTCATTTGGTCAAAAAATGATTTAAAAATTACCATGAAACCAGAACCAGAACTCAGGTTTACTGACTCATTTCCTGGAGCTCTTTCTACTTCACCACTTTTAAGCTGCAGAGCTATGTACCAATAGAAGGGATGGCAAATCTGATGAAGTCACTAAGGTTGATGAATGGGACTTGCAGGTATATTCAGGTGTAAGGAGCAGTCCCTGTGGTTGGTCAGGCTCTGTGCTGGGGGCTATGAAAACTGGAATAGTATGCTCTTAGGTTACCTTACCCAACTTAATATGTATTTTATTGTGCCATGGTTTAGATATGTGGTGTCCCCCAAAACCTCATGTGTGAGATAATGTAAGAAGGTTTAGAGGTGAAATGATTGATTGTGACAATCTTAACCCAATCAGTGCTTTAATTCCCTGGGTGGTGACTGAAGGCAGATAGGGTGTGGCTGGAGGAGGTGGGTCATTAGGAGTGTGCCTTCGGGGAATGTAATTTGTAAACTGAGCTTAGTCTTTCTCTGCTTCCTGATGCAATGTCCTGAGCCACTTTCCTCCACCACACACTACCACCATGATGTTCTTCCTCATCTCAGGCCCCAAGGAATGGAACTGACTGTGTATGGATTGAGATCTCTGAAGCATGAGTTCTCAAATAAACATTTCCTCCTCAAATTATTATTCTCAGGTTGCTTGGTCATAGCAACAAAAAAACTGACTAAAACCTATTAGAAGGAAGGAAGCCCTGGACCCACTAACAAGTGATATTACCATACACAATATTAAAAGGATAGTTAAAGAATAAAAGACAAACCAATAGGAAAATCTGTGTGGAAAGATTGTACTTCCGCAAGACAGGAAGAAAAACAACTTACACCTAAATCATTATAGGGACAGCATTTCTCTCTTGACCTAATACTACAAAAATAACTATAAACTTTACAAAATAGTGATATCCTGACTAACAAATTTTTGAATTTGTTTTTCATGATCTATAATAAAGAATATTTCTTTTTGGTTCAAACTCTCTCCTCTTGGACTCTAAAGTTTTATAAGATTGCTACCTAATCTGTGAAGCATTAACCACTTTTATTTACTTCATCTTATCATTTTAAGTTTAAAGGATATTTTTCTAGGGTTACCATAACAAAATACCACAGACTGCATAGCTTAAAAAATAGTGACTTATTTTCTCACAGTTCTGGAGGCTGGAAAACCATGACCAAATTCAGTCCATTTCTGGTGATGGCTTTTTTCCTGGTTCAAAGACAGCTGCCTTCTCACTTTGTCCTCACATGAACTTTCTTTGGTACACACACACATAGACACACACACACATACAGCACTCTGATGTGTTCTTATTAAGACCCTAATCCTATCAGATCATGCCCCATCCTTCTGACCCCTTTTAAGCTTATTACTTTCTTAAAAGCCCCATCCTCAAACAGCCACAGTGGGAATTAGGACTTTGTGAGGGGGACCAATACTCAGTCCAACACATATACTTTCTCTTAAAATATTAAGTATTAAAAAGAAAGTATATGTCCATCAACTTCTGCGCTTCAAATTTCAAAGTCTTTGATATTATTTCAGAATTTATTTTTTCAAGCAAGAGTCCTAAAATTTATCATCCCTCCAAATCCTTTTGATTAATGTAACATCCCTTCTCTAGACTTACTGCCTTTTTAAAAATATACTGTTGAGCTATACTTTACATATAATAAAATACACCCATTGTGACAATATTGTTTCATTAATGTTGTCAAATATATTCACCTGTATAATCATCATCACAAACAAGAAATAGAACATCTCCATCACTCCAAAAGCTCCATCATGCCCTTAGCTTTAATCACCATACCCATGACTCTAGACAACCATAGACTGCTTGCTATCTCTCAGTATAAATAAGATTTGCCTATTCTGTTATTCCAAAAATGGGGTAATATAATATGTGCTTTCTCTCTCTCTCTCTCTCTCTCTCTCTCTCTCTCTCTCTCTCTCTCTCTCTCTCTCTCTCTCTCTTCCTCTTTCTCTCTCTCTCTCTCTCTCTCTCTCTCTCTCTCTCTCTCTCTCTCTCTCTCTCTCTCTGTGTATGTGTGTGCACATGTGAGAGAAAAAGAGAAAAAAAATCTATTTATTGACATAATGATAGATACTGAGTGATTTTTAGTTTATGCAAATAAAGCAACTATGGATATTTGTAGACATGTGTTCTAATTTTCTTGGATAAATATGTTATAGTAGAATTAGTAGGTTGCATTGTATATGTATCTATTGCTTTTTAAGAACTACCAAACTTTTTGCAAAATGGTTGTAGCATTTTACATTCCCATCAACATGTATGAGAGTTCCAATTGATATATTTTCCACAGTGCTAGCTTTTAACATTTTTGGTCATACAGTGTATGTGTAATGATTTTAATTTACATTGCACTGATGGCAAGTAATAGTAAACATTTCCATAGACTTACTGGCCATTCACACTTCTTCTTTTATGAAGTATCAGTGCAACTGACTCTTAATATATGTCATGCATATTTAATATATGTATTGTGAATATATTTTCCTAGTGTGTCTTAACTTTTCACTTTCTTATAAAGAGCAGAAACTTTTTAAATTTTGTGTCAGCTATCACTGTATTTAATTTTGTGTCAATTATGCTGTTTTTTCCTAAAAAGTCTTTGCATACTCCAATATTGTAAAGATTTTCTCTTATATTTTAGTTACTTTATAGACTAGGGTTTTTTTTTTTTCCCTAGATGTTTTATGATTTTACTTTTTTAAAATTTTTTTGAATTTTTACTGAGCTTTTAATTTTTTACAGACTGCATTTTTTTTTTTTTTGATTCACTGTACACAAATGGGGTACATCATTTGGTTTCTACGGTTGTACACAATGTAGATTCATACCATTTGTGTAATCATACATGTACATAGGGTAACCATGTCTGTCTCATTCCACCATTTTTCATACCCCCTCCCTCTCATTTCCTTCTACATACTCTAAAGTTCCCCCATTATTCTCTCATTCCCCACCCCACCCCCATTATATATCAAAGTTTAGCTTTTTATCCATTTGAAATTAATTTTTGTGTATTGTGTAAGGTTAGGGTCAGTTTCGTTTCCAGTTTTTCCAGCACCATTTGTCTAGAAGAGTATGCTTTTCTCCCATTGAATTGCCTTAACAGATTTGTGGAAAATCAACTGAATACACAAGGGTTTTGTTCTAGTTTTCATCCCTACACAATCCCACACAGTCTTGATTACTGTTGCTTGATGGAAAGGAAAAAGTGAAAAGTGCTAAGACATTGTTACTTCTTTTTAAAACTGTTTTGAGCTCCTCAAGATCTTTTGCCTTTCCATGTAATAATAAAATTATTATTTTCTACAGGAGAAAAGTCTGGAAGAATTTCTACCAGGATTCCATTGAATTTAATGATCATTTTGGAGAAAGCTAACATTTCATCAATATTGAATCTTCCAATCATGAATATGATACACATAGACACACACACACACATACCACGCATACACCCTTCAATTATCTGAATTACCTGTAATTTATATCAGCAATATTTTATAGATTTCACTTTCAAGTTATACACATATGTTGTTAAATTTAACTTAAATATTCCATATTTATGGATCATAAATAATATTTGGTTCAACTTGCTAATATTGTGTTAATGATTTCTTCGTCTATAATCAGAAGAAATACTGCTGTGTAATTTTATTTTTATAATATGATTATGGTATCAGAACTGTATTCTCCCCTATGTTTTCTTAAGTCACTTTTATAGAATTCGTATTATTTGTTCCTTAAATATTTGGTAGAATTCGGGGATAGGGTTGTGGATCAGTGGTAGCACACTTGCCTAGCATGTGTGAGGCTTTGGGTTCAGTCCTAGCACCACCAAAACAAACAAAAAATATTCTAGAATAATTCTTCAGTGAAACAATTTGGCCTTATGTTTTCTTTATGAGAAGTTTTTAAACTGTAAGTTAAATTTATTTAATAGTTATGCATCAATATAGTTAGCTTATTTTTTCTGGAATAAACATTCATAGTGTCTTTCATGAAATTTGTCTGCTTCATCAAATTATAAAATTAATTGGCAGAAATTAGTTTATGTTATCCCCTTATTGTTCTCTTACTATACATAGGAGCTCTAGTAAAATCCCCTTGCTCATTCTTAATATTAGTGAACTGACTTTGCTCATCAGTCTGCCTGAAAGTAATTAATTTTTGGATATTTTCAAAGAATCAACATTTGGATTCATTGGTTCCCAATTACTTTTAATTTCATTATTCTACTCTTCATTATTATCTTCTTTCTGCTTGCTTTTGGCTTAATTTGCTGTTCTTTTCCTAGTGTCTTAAGGTGGAACTTCAGATAATTAAGACTTTTTTCTTTTCTAATATAAGTACTTCATGCCCCAAGTACATCTCTAAACTCTCTTTTCTTGCCCTCCACATATTTTGATTTATTGCAATTTCACTTTTATTCATTTGAACTGTTTTCTAATTCACCTATGATTTATGTTATACCCTGTAGATTATTTTTAAAAGGATTATTTTTAAAAGGATTATTTAGTTCCAAATTATTTGAGCATTTTTTCAGGTGTCCATCATTGACACCTGAAATGGTTCAGAAATGTATCTAGTATGGTGTGAAACAGTTTAAATTTGCTTGGATTTGTTTTATGGCCCCTGATATGATTCATCTTTGTGAAAGTTCTAGATGCACTGGAAAAGAGGTTTTTTCCCTTAGGTATTTTCAAGCATGGTTGTTTATGCAGGCACACTTAGAATGTTTTTATTGATTAATTGTTTTATCATTATGTTATGTCCATTTTATCCCTGGTAATATTACTTTTCCTAAGTATACTTTGTCTTTTATTAATATAGTCACTTCTCTTTTTGTTAGGATTTCCATGTAATGTGTTTTTCTATTCTGTTACTTTTAACTTTGCCATGGCTATATATTTCAAATGGATTCCTGGCACACAGCACATAGTAGTAGTGCCTTGCTATTTTTATTGGTGTTTTAAAGTCATTTCATTTAATTATTGATATATTAAATTTAAATCTATAGTCTTTGTTATGGTTTGGATGTGAGGTGTCCCCTAAAAGCTCAAGTGTGAGAAAACTGAAGAAGGTTCCAAGAAGAAATGATTGGGTTATAAGAGCCTTAATCCAATCAGTGAATTAATCATATGATGAGATTCACTGAGTGGTAAATGGGCCGGAGGTCGGGGGGACTGGAGGAGGTAGGGTGCTGGGGGTGTGGCTTTGGGGTGCATATTTGTTTGTGGGAAGTAGTCTCTCTGCTTCCTGACCATCATGCAAGAGGCTTCCTTCTGCCACACTCTTCTGTCATGATGTTCTGCCTCAACTCCAGCCAAAGGAATGGAGCCTGCTGTCTATGGATTGAGACCTCTGAAACCAAGAGCCCCTAAATAAATCTTTCCTCCTTTACAGTTTGTGGTGGGGTTCTTTAGTTACAGCAGAGAAAAGGCTGACTAAAACAGTCTATTTTTTTCCTACTTGTCCCATCTAGTATCCAATATTTATTACACTTCCCTTGTCATCTTTTATACCAATTGTATATTCTTTATATAGGATTGATTTATGCTTTGACAATCTGCAAAAATGAAGGAATGCACACTGATGGACACCCACCCAAAATTTGTCTCACATGTTGAAACTGATAACTGCATTCAGACACAAAAAGGGGGAGGAAGTTCCCCATAACCTCTGAAATGTTTTGAGAGAGCTGGAAAAGATTAGCTTGGAGTTTTCATGGTGGTTATGGAGTGGGCCTGAGGTATTGGTTTCCACATACTACATGGGGCCTGTATGACTTGAACTTCTCAGAATGTGTAAGGAGGGAAGGACCTGAATTTCTTAATTCTTCCGCGAGTGGACAGAAGAGGAAGATGAAGGAATGAGGCTCAAAAATCTGCTGTTGAACATCAAAAAGTGAAGTTATTTCAGCTTATGTAGCTCCTATATTTACTTTTTTCTGGTTGCTCTAGAATTCACACATTTTCAATGTGTATAGTTCAAATATACTCATGCTTCATGTATAGAGTAGGAAATTTAAAACAGTAACCACCATTTCCAATTTCCCATCCTTTGTGCTACTGTTGTCATTCACCTTATTTCTACATATTTACCTCACAATATATTCTTTACTATTTTTATTTGAACATTTATCTTTTAAAATAATTTATAATTAGGAAAATGTCTTATTTGCCACCAATTTTATAATTTCTAGGGATATTCTGATTTTGTATAAAGTCAAATTTTCATCTGGTCCCTTACTCTGCTTTTATTTATTTATTTATTTTGGTACTGGGGATTAAACTCAGGGACACTTGAACACTGAGTCACATCCCCAACCCTATTTTGTCTTTTATTTAGAACAGGGTCTCACAGTTGTGTAGGACCTTGATTTTGCTGAGGCTGTCTTCGAACTTCCCATCCTCTTGCCTCAGTCTCCCAAGCCACTGGAATTACAGGCATAGGCCACCACGCACAGCTGTGGTCTCTTACTCTTTTGCATGAAGTTTTTCTAGTACTTCTTGTTGCATACATCTGCTAGCAATGTATTTTCTCAGGTTTTTGTTTTAATCTAAAAATGTCTTTATTTAAGGCTCATTTTTAAAAGATAAGTTGTCTTGATTTAGAATTGTGTTGGGCAGATTTTTCTTTTAGTATTTTTGTTGTTGTTATTGTTTGGGTAGTATCAGGAATTAAACCCAGGACTATTGAGCTATATCCCCAGTCTTTTTATTCTTTTTATTTTTAGACAGGGTCTTGCTAAGTTGCCCAAGCTATCTTGAACTTGCTATCCTCCTGCCTCAGTCTACCAAGTTGCTGGGATTACAAGTGTGCATCATTGCTCTTTTAAAATCTTTTTTGTATACTTATTTGTTGTCTTTTGATTTTCTATTAGTGATAAGTCTGATGAAATGATCTGTTTCTCTAAATTCACTGTCAATGATTTCTCTGATTTCACTTTATGTTCAGTTTTCAAAATTTTTACTATGATAAGTCTAAGTAAAGGGTAAAGAGAGAGAGAGAGAAATATGTTGTTGACTCTATCCTAACTGGTATTCTACAAACCATTTTATCTATAATTTGTTTCTTTCATTATTTATGGAAAATTCTCAGCCATTCACTATTTAAGTACTTATTTTGCTTTATTCTTTCTTTTTTCTGGAAATCTAATTCCATGAATATTAGACTATTTGATATTATTCAGTACTTGGATAATCTATTATTTTTTCACTGTCTTTTCTGTTTGTTTCACTTCAGATAATTTCAGTTTTCCCATTTTCGGGTTTATCAATTATTTGCATTGCTGCGTCAACTCTGTTGATGAGCATTGATAATGAAGAATATTACTCCAATTTTTTTTGTTTTGACATTTGTTCACAACTTTCAAGCCTCATAACTTCCTTTTTCCTACTGCTCCAGAACTGGGCAAATTGGTAAGAAAGCTTGAGTGATCTTTCCTTTGGTGTGATAAGAGGTACAGACCACACACATCCCAGCCCTTGACTTGGTCCATCACCTTATTCCTACTACCTTTCTAACATAAACTTGTTTGTGTAATCAAAAAAAAAACAAAACAAAAAACCCATCTCATTATGTAAGTAATAAACCATTCCATGTCTCCTTAGTATGTGACTGGCATCACTAGGGAGGACATCTGAGCCAAATTTTGGACAGGGTCCAAAATTGCTTTTGATAATAATCCTTTATAAAAAATATCATTGTTGTTACTTTTTTTTTTATTTCTAGCACATTATTTAACTCTTTCTTTCAATTCCTATCTCTGCTGAAATTCCTTATCATGCGTGTTGTGTACTTGTTCCATTAAATCTTTTAACATATTAATTGTAATTATTTTAAAGTTGCTACATAATACTTACAATGTCTGGATCAATTAGTTGCCTTATTCATTGACAATTTTATTTGTTTTGTATTTGAATGACATCCATCATGTGTGTAGGAGAATAGGAGAGACTGAATTAAAAAACATTTACACCTGGAAATTAGTCTTTTCTTTGTCAAGCATTTAGGGTGGGGAATAATGGAGTTGAGCTAGGTTGGAGTTCTTTGTCATTATTGTAAACATTTTCAGCAAAACTCAGACTTCAAATTCTTCCAGTGAAGGGTTGCTGGTACCTCGTGTTTTATATGAGATCAGGGATGCTTAAGGGTTCTTCTGTGTTCCTGCCCTACCTTGGCTTTTGGGAGCCCCAGTTCATTTGAGCAACACAGGAGCTCTTTTCAGTGCTCTCGTGTTGCTCCCAAAGCAGACCCTTTATTGGTTGTTACTCGGTTCTTGGCTTGTTTTGAAGTCAGGGTTCTTTTCTCCATTACAAGAGTCCAGAATAAGTCTCAGGCTATGTGCATTTGGGTCTATGGGGTAGACTTTCTCAGCCATCTTCATCTGAATTCTGCCTTATGTCTTTGGAAGGTCAACTTGGATGGGAGCAAACTTCTTGCCTCTCCTCCAGTGACATCAATGTAGAATCATAAGCTTTTACTTCCGTTCTTCTTTTTGAACACTGTATCTTTACCTAGGTCCAAGGTAAGGTTTCTACCCTTTCCCCCAGAAACAGTGAAGCTTAGCCTGATCCCTGGGAGAAAGGGTTTACTTCTCCTTACAAAGATGCTTTTGCTTCAGAAGAGAGAAGGCTCCAGAAAAATGGGTGAGTTTCTCATATATACAATAACCACTAAGAGGATCTTTCTCTGCTCTTCTGCTTTGCCTCCAACGTTTTCTATAAGAATCCAGTGAAGGCCTATAGAAAAGAGCTGTGCATACAGACTTCAGAGTCTCAAGCGTTTAATTCAAAACATAAAATTATGTGAATATATTTATGTACCATAACTACATGTAGATTGCTTGTAGACTTGAGTCATTTTAATGAGAATATAACAGTTTTTCTAATTCACTCATATGTAATTTTTTAAAATACATCTTTTAATTTACACAATAAATTCCACAATATTCCTAGCAGTTCAGCACAGAAAGTTATCCTTACAAGATTTAGTTTTGAAGATGGCAGACTAGAGGGTAACTGCATCTCCCGTCTCTCCAGAACCCAGGATTCAAGAAGGGGAGGCATTGAGAGACTCGGACTAACATAGAGCTGCGGGGTGAGTCTCTCCCACTGGGTGAACCTCAGCCCAGGCGGCAGGCCCGGACAGGGTCACCTTCTTGGAACAGGGTAGGGCAGCTAGAGTCTTCCTCAAGTAGCCCTGCTCCCTCTGGCAGCAGGCTCCTTCCACAGCCAGCTTCTTGGAGCAGGCCACCCAGTCAGAGCCTTTCTGCACAGAGCCAGCTCCATGACACGGACCCAGTGGCGGGCCCTGGCCCACAGGTGGTTTCTGGGACCAGGGCAGGGCAGCCAGAGACTTCCACAAGCAGCCCTGTTCCCTACGGCGGCAGGCGTGATCTACAGCCAGCTCCTCGGAGCAGACCCACCCAGTAAGACCTTTTCCACACAGAGCCAGCCCCCAGCCCTGGACACAGCAGCGGGCTAGGGGCAGCTTTCTTTGAAAGCACTGCATTATCAAGTTGCTCCAAGACTTCAGGCTACTGAAGGCTGGAAGGTGATATACTGGAAATCTACAGGGACACTATAAGCCAAAGAGGAAATCTGCAATATCTCAGAGTCCCACTGATATCTGACCAATATGAGAAAACAAGGGAAGAAAATGTCTCAAACAAACCTAGATACTATATCAATAAAATCCAATGACAGCACAACAGAAGAAATGTCAGAAAGGGAGTTCAGAATGTACATAATTAAAACAATCAGGGAAGCAAATGAGGAGATGAAAGAGCAAATGCAGGCATTGAAGGAAGAGATAAAAGAGCAAATGCAGGCCTTAAATGATCACACCAATCAACAGTTAAAAGAGCAAATACAGGAAGCAAAAGATCATTTCAATAAAGAGTTAGAGATACTGAAAAAAAAAAAAAAAAAAACAGAAATCCTTGAAATGAAGGAAACAATAAACCAAATTAAAAACTCCATAGAAAGCATAACCAATAGGATAGAACACCTGGAAGACAGAACCTCAGACATTGAAGAAAAAATATTTAATCTTGAAAACAAAGTTGACCAAACAGAAAAGATGGTAAGAAATCATGAACAGAACCTCCAAGAATTATGGGATGTCATGAAAAGGCCAAATTTAAGAATTATTGGGATTGAGGAAGGCTTAGAGAAACAAACCAAAGGGATGAACAATCTATTCAATGAAATAATATCAGAAAATTTCCCAAATCTGAAGAATGAAATGGAAAACCAGGTACAAGAGGCTATAGGACTCCAAATATACAAAATTACAACAGACCCACACCAAGGCACATTGTTATGAAAATACGTACCATACAAAATAAAGAAAGAATTTTAAAGGCCATGAGAGAAAAAAATCAAATTACATTCAGGGGGAAACCAATAAGAATATCAGCAGATTTTTCAATCCAGACCCTAAAAGCTAGAAGGGCCTGGAACAACATTTACCAATCCCTGAAAGAAAATGGATGCCAACCAAAAATCTTATACCCAGCAAAACTTACTTTCAGATTTGACAACAAAATAAAATCCTTCAATGATAAACAAAAGCTAAAAGAATTTACAAAAAGAAAGCCGGCATTACAGAACATTCTCAGCAAAATATTCCATGAGGAAGAGATGAAAAACAATGATGCAAATCAGCAACGGGAGGAAGCAGCCTAAAGGAATAGCCAAATAAAGGAGAAACCAAATCATATCAAAAAACAAAAATGAGTCAAATGACAGGGAATACAAATCATATCACAATAATAACCCTGAATGTTAATGGCCTGAACTCATCAATCAAAAGACATAGAGTGGCAGATTGATTAAAAAGAAAAATCCAACAATATGCTGCCTGCAAGAGACTCATCTCATAGAAAGAGATACCAATAGACTAAAGGTGAAAGGATGGAAAAAAACATACCATGCACATGGACACAGCAAAAAAGCTGGAGTGTCCAGCCTCATTTCAGATAATGTGGACTTCAAGCCAAAACTAGTCAGAAGGGATAAAGAAGGACATTACATACCACTTAAGGGAAGCATAAATCAGCAAGACATAACAATCTTAAATATCTATGCTTCGAACATTGGCTCATCCATGTATGTCAAACAAATCCTTCTCAATTCCAGAAATCAAATAGACCACAACACAATAATACTAGGCTATTTTAACACACCTCTCTCACCAGTGGATAGATCTTCCAAACAAAAATTTAATAAAGACACCATAGATCTCAATAACACAATCAACAATATAGACTTCACAGACATACATAGAATATACCATCCAACAAAGAATGAATACACTTTCTTCTCAGCAGCACATAATCCTTCTCTAAAATAGACCATGTTTTATGCCACAAAGCTACTGTTAGCAAATACAAGAAGATAGAGATACTACCTTGTACTCTATCAGATCATAATGGATTGAAATTAGAAATAAATGACAGAATAAAAAACAGAAACTTCTCCAATACCTGGAGATTAAATAATGCACTATTATATGATGAATGGATAACAGAAGACATCAGGAAGGAAATAAAAAAATTCTTAGAGTAAACGAGAACAAAGACACATCATATCAAAAATCTCTGGGTCACTATGAAAGCAGTACTTAGAGGAAGATTTATTTCATGGGGCGCATTCAACAAAAGAAGTAGAAATCAACAAACAAACGACTTAACACTACAGCTCAAAGCCCTAGAAAAAGAAGAGCAGACTAACACCAAAAGTAGTAGAAGACAGGAAATAGTTAAAATCAGAGCCGAAATCAACGAAATTGAAACAAAAGAAACAATCAGAAATATTAACAAAATAAATAGTTGGTTCTTTAAAAAAATAAACAAAAATTGATAAACCCTTAGCCACACTAACAAAGAGAAAGAGGGAGAAAACTCAAATTACTAAAACTCAGAATGAACAAGGAAATATCACAACAGACACGAGTGACATACAAAACATAATTAGAAGCTATTTTGAAAAATCTATATTTCAACAAAACAGAAAACCTTGAAGACATCAACAAGTTTCTAGAGACATACGAATTACCTAAACTGAACGAGGAGGACATACACAACTTACATAAATCAATTTCAAGCAATGAAATAGAAGAGGTCATCAAAAGCCTACCAACAAAGAAAAGTCCAGGACCAGATGGGTTCTCAGCCGAGTTCTACAAAACCTTTAAAGAAGAGCTTATTCCAATACTCCTCAAAGTATTCCATGAAACAGAAGAGGAGGAAACCCTCCCAAACTCATTCTATGAAGCCAATATCACCCTGATACCTAAACCAGATGGAGACACATCAAGGAAAGAAAATTTCAGACCAATATCCTTAATGAACATCGATGCAAAAATTCCCAACAAAATTTTAGCAAATCGCATAAAAAATATACTAAAAAGATAGTGCACCACCATCAAGTGGGTTTTATCCCACGGATAGAAGTTTGGTTCAACATCTGGAAATCAATAAATGTCATTCACCATATCAACAGACTTAAAATTAAGAATCACATGATTATTTCGATAGATGCAGAAAAAGCATTCGATAAAATACAGCATCCCTTCATGCTCAAAACACTAGAAAAAATAGGGATAGTGGGAACATTCCTTAACATTGTAAAGTCCATCTATGCTAAGCCCATGGCCAATATCATTCTAAATGGTGAAAAACTGAAAGCATTCCCCCTAAACACTAGAACAAGGCAGAGATGCCCTCTTTCACCACTTCTATTCAACATTGTCCTTGAAACTCTAGCCAGAGCAATTAGACAAACCAAAGAAATTAAAGGGATATGAATAGGAAAAGAAGAACTCAAACTATCCATGTTCGCTGATGACATGATTATATATTTAGAGGAACCCTGAAATTCCACCAGAAAACTTTTTGAACTCATAAGTGAATTCAGAAAAGTAGCAGGTTACAAGATCAATGCTCATAAATCCAATGCATTTTTATACATAAGTGATGAATCTTCAGAAAGAGAAGTTAGTAGAACTATTCCATTCAAAATAGTCTCAAAAAAAAAAAATACTTGGGAATCAACCTCACAAAAGAGGTGAAAGACATCTACAATGAGAACTACAGAACACTAAGGAGAAGAAATTAAAGAAAACCTTGGATGATGGAAAGATCTCCCATGTTCTTGGATAGGCAGAATTAATATTGTCAAAATGGCCATACTACCAAAAATGCTATACAGATTCAATGCAATTCCAATTAAAATCCCAATGGTGTACCTCACAAATATAGAGCAAGAAATTATGAAATTCATCTGGATGAATAAGAAACCCAGGATAGCTAAAGCAATCCTTAGCAGAAAGAGCGAAGCAGGGGGTATCGCAATACCAGATCTTCAACTCTATTACAAAACAATAGTAACAAAAACGGCATGGGATTGGTACCAAAATAGACAGGTAGATCAATGGTACAGAATAGAGGACACAGACACAAACCCAAATAAATACAATTTTCTCATACTAGACAAAGGGGTCAAAAATATGCAATGGAGAAAAGATAGCCTCTTCAACAAATGGTGCTGGGAAAACTGGAAAACCATATGCAACACAATGAAATTAAACCCCTATCTCTCACCCTGCACAAAACTCAACTCAAAATGGATCAAGGACCTCAGAATCAGACCAGAGACCCTGCATCTTATAGAAGAAAAAGTTGGTCCAAATCTTCAACATGTCAGCTTAGGATCAGACTTCCTTAAAAGGACTCCCATAGCACAAGAAATAAAAGCAAGAATCAACAACTGGGATAGATTCAAACTAAAAAGCTTTCTCTCAGCAAAGGAAACTATCAGCAATGTGAAGAGAGAGCCTACAGAGTGGGAGAAAATCTTTGCCACTAAAACTTCAGATAAAGCACTAATTTCCAGAATATATAAAGAACTCAAAAACCTCTACACCAAGAATACAAATAATCCAATCAACAAATGGGCTAAGGAAATGAACAGACACTTCACAGATGAAGATGTACAAGCAATCAACAGATATATGAAAAAATGTTCAACATCTCTAGTAATAAGAGAAATGCAAATCAAAACTACCCTAAGATTCCATCTCACCCCAATTAGAATGGCGATTATCAAGAACACAAGCAACAATAGGTGTTGGCGAGGATGTGGGGAAAAAGGTACACTCATCTCCTGCTGGTGGGGTTGAAAATTAGTGCAACTACTCTGGAAAGCAATATGGAGATTCCTTAGAAAGCTTGGAATGGAACCACCATTTGACCCAGCTATCCCACTCCTTGGCCTATACCCAACGGACTTAAAATCAGCATACTGCAGTGATGCAACCACATCAATGTTTATAGCTGCTCAATTCACCATAGCTAGATTATGAAACCAACCTAGATGTCCTTCAATTGATGAATGGATAAAGAAACTGTGGCATATATATACAATGGAATATTACTCCGCCATAAAGAAGGATAAAATTATGGCATTTGCAGACAAATGGATGAAAATGGAGAATATCATGCTAAGTGAGATAAGCCAATCTCAAAAAACCAAAGGACGAATGATTTCACTGATAAGCAGGTGATGACATATAATGGGGGGTGGGAGGGGTTAGCATTAGGGTTAGGGTTAGGGTTAGGTTTAGGGTTAGGGTTAAGGAGGGTGGTAAGAATGGAGGAAGGAAGGAGTATATAGTGGGAAAAGAGGGGTGGGAGGGGTGGGGGGAAGGAAAAAATAACAGAATGAATCAAACAACATTACCCTATGTAAATTTATGATTACACAAATGGTATACCTTGACTCCATGTACAAACAGAGTATCCCATTTGTTTACAATAAAAAAAAAGAAAGAAAGAAAAGATAATCACTGAAGGTAGAGGAATTTAGGGCACACTGAGGCTGCTGATGTCTGTGCCGCTGCCACAAGAAGACTAAAGCAAATAATGAAAAACAAACATTTGTTATTATTACAAATGATAACCTGACACTCAACACCACAGTACTTGAGTAGATTAATACACAAGGGCATGATAAAGTAGAAAGAAAGGAGGGAGGAAGAGATGGACTAGTTTAGTTGCCTTTTCTTGCTATAATAAAAGACCACAAACTTTGTGGCTTGCTGCAACACAGATTGACCATCATCAGGTCTGAAGTTATGAAGCCTGAAACCAGTCGTGCTGGGCTAAAGTCAAGTCTGAGTTGCTTCTGGAGGCTCCAGGAGAGAATCTTTTGCATACCTTTGCCAGCTTCTGGAGGTGTCCAGCATTTCCTGGCTTGCCGTCCATCACCAACCCTACTTGTCATCATCTCCTACCCTTTTTTAACCTCTCTGAGGACTAAATAAAGCAACATGTACACAATGAAAAAAAAAAGATTTAGTTTTGAGAAATATTTAACTTCCTAATATATATACATATGCACACATAAATACACATATATATACAATTTTATATATATATATATACATACATATATATACCATTATAAGGATCATTGTATTGCATTCAATCAATTATATCATGCGATACAATGATCCTTATAGTGGTATTCTATTTTTTTATTTCTATGATTTTTTTAGCAAAGGATCTGTTTTCTCTTCTGGGGGAAAGGAAAGGAAAGCTGCTAAAACTGTAATGTTTTTGATCCCTATCAACTCTAATGAGAAAAAAGCGATCTGGTGTGGGTAGATTTTTTTCACATTTGATTTGTGTAGAGAAATGACTTCACTGAGTATCATAGTTTTTAAAGATAAATGGCATGAGTGGTTCAATTTTACTTTATATAATATTGGTTTAAGAAGAGAGGGTTGCTGTTGCAAAATTGGCTAAGAACAGTAATACTGTGAGGAAATAAGGTTCTGATAACTAAAGTAAGCATCAATATATCAGACACCCAGAGAAAAAGTTATAAGATTTCCAACATTTACTATCTCCTTAACTCTATGCTTATTAGATAATCATTTTCAAAATGTTTGTCTTTTGCCTTGACCTCTTGCCTGCGTTTTCAATTCATATGTTGATTTCCCTACTTGTTATAGTACTTAGGTAACTAACAGAGAGCCTAACTATAATTTGTTTACAATACAACTCTCAATTTCTACCTTTGCCTACACCAGCTCAATTTCTCCAACAATCTCCCCAAGGCTCCTATTTACCTAAGCTGAAGACCCCAACATGGTCCTTTAACTTTCTTGTGAAGACCATTCTCTGCCTCATGCTTGCCACTTGGTTGCTTCCATATGTTAACCCTAAAAAAGTTCAAATCCAGCTTGAATTCTTTAGTAAAAAGAAAAGCCAGGGTCCTCATCCAGCAATAAGTAAACAGTTACTAGTACCAAGGTCAAGTTCAAAAGGTTCTTGTCCACTATTAGTTCTACCAAACTCCCTCAGCTAAATCAAGGAGATGCTTTAGCAAAACTGCCTGTTGGTGCTATACATGTATTTGTTTCTGATGATAGTTGTAATGGATTGCCAGAAACTTGGAAGTTTAAACAACAGAAATTTATTCTCTCAAAATGGTGTGGGCCAGAATTCCAAAATCATTTTAGTAGGCCAAAATTAAGATGTTATCCAGGACATCCTCTCCAGATGCTCTAGGAGGAGAATCTTCCTTGCCTCTTCCAGCTTTTGGTAGCTGTGGGCATTCCTTCACTTGTGGACCCATCACTCCAGTCTAATTCTATGGTTATGTCACTTTCTCCTCTTCTGTCTGTATCAGATCTCCCTCAGAAGAAGGCATTTTCTCCAGTCTCTCTCATAAGGATGCCTATGATTATATTTAGGTTCCACTCAGATAATCCAAGATAATCTATTCCCCAATCTTTAATTTAAAGACCTCCACAAAGCCCTGTTTTGTCCTGTTAGGTAACATTCCTCTGTCCCGGAGATTAAAATATGGATGTCTCTTGGGGGAGAACATTATTCAGTCTACCATGATCAGAAAGGTATTTCAGATAATGAGTTAGGCAGATCACTAAGTAGATTAAAAGACCTAGGGTTGGATTAGAAATCCAACTTCAGTCATGTATTTACATATGTATAAATTGAACTGATATGACCTTCCCTAGATGCACTAAATAGGAGTACAAGCCTTACAATTTTTTCCAATCTCTCATCACTATTTATTGTTACCTACAATATATTTATAAATAATCAGTGCTTACATTAAATTATACTAATAATTTATACTTTCTGGATTACTCAGAATAGTCAACTTGTCACTGAAGGAATACTGTTGACAATTTTACTCCATGAATTACATATCAGGCCTATCTTCTCCATCAATGGAATCTCTCAAAATTGTTCTTTCTTGTTGATTTTCTTCTGTTTTTATAGAGGGGACTTATTCCCCAGATATGGTTTATCATAACACTTTTATATTATTCAGGGAACAATGCCAATTTATTTTTGTATCTAGTTACTTTAAGGCCAGATTTTTCAAATGCTTGTTTTTGAAACAAAGCTGTGCTAACTCTGTAAAGAGCTTCCTTAAAAAGAAGTGGGGGGCGGACACTATTCAGTGTAATGTCATGGATTGAGAAAGTTCAAGGTTTTGGAAAGATTCCACCATCTGTGATCATAGAACCAGGGTTTCCTTGGCTGTGCTATTCTCAGGTCAAGTTCCTCATCGGCAGAATGAAGATGATGGTAAAAAAGTTATAGAACCATATTTTTATAAGAATTAAATGAAATAAGTAATATTTTGTGAACTGAAATACCAGTCAAGTTGTTATTATGGTCATTTTTGAGACTCCTCATAGGGGTTTATTCCAGATTTTGTTTCAAATGACTGTTCCTTTTTCCCCATTGAGTTATTTATTACTTACAGATTACCTATTATATATCAGACACTATTCCTGATACTCAGGAAACAATAGTGAATAAAGTAAACTAAGCTTTTGCCTTCATGGCACTTATATTTTAGTAGTCTATTTAAGCTGTGACTCCTATCTGTAGGGACTACTACTAAACCATTTGCTTTTTAGACATTTTTTTTTTTTTTCTGGTTTATGGAGAAGTCATATATACACTTTTTTTATTTACTCAATAAATCACTGTGCATCTACAATATGTCAGAATTTGCTATAGAAACATTTATAAAAATGACAGCCCCTTCCTTCAAATGGCTTAATTCAGAAGTTAAAATAATAAACGATAATGCTATCAGAAAGATAAAGAGTACAGCATGCTGTAAAGAATCCTGTGAGGGAGTATCCAGCCCAGGCCAGGGAGTCTTGCTTTCTGGAGGTGATAACATATAAGCCGAGCCTTGAAGGACCAACAGGATAGCAGGAAGCAGTCGGCAGACATTCTGGAAGAAGCTTGCTAAGATTAGCAGTTAGTGTAGAAAAATGGTGAGCATCAGGTAAGAAATTACAGGGCAGTCAAATAATATTCTCCACAAATTTTAGAAGACCCAATAACAAAGTACTTAGCTGTTTCATTTCTAAATCCCTTATTATTAGTATTATATGCCTATTGGTTGACATACTAAGGAAATGTCCTATCTCTTTAGAAGACCGAATGGTGAGTCAAAAAATTCCCATTTGGCTAGGTTGGAAAGGGCTTTTCAAATCTATCTTTGGTAAGACCAGGCAGGTTTTTACTGAAGAACTTCTGTTGACATTTGTCTTGATACCTACTTCTAAGTGACTCGCCTATGGTTTCTTATAATTCCCCTGATTAATAATAGAAACCTAACAAAGGCATAGCCAAGAATACTGATGGAAACAAAATAGATTCTTCTGTGGGTTTTGGCTATGGTGGGGAGCAGAACACAAGCTAGTCGTTTCCAGTGTTGTTTACTGATCAGGTAATTTGCACTTCGAATTTAGCCAATTCATCCTACCTCTTAGAAAGTTGCTAATTGATCTTATACCCATGGTGTTAACCATTAATTGGGCTGGATATTTATTTTACATGTGCAAAATATTTTTGTATAGTGGTCTTTTAAATAAAAATTTTAGCTCATTTTGTGATTCTTCATCTTGGACCAAACATATCAACTATATTGCTAAAAGCCCACATGTTGTAAAATTGTATAATGACCAAATTTCCATATGATCAAAGTTTATCTTGCATTATATCTGGATTTTATGTTCTATGGTTGATTTCCAAGTTAAATCTTTTTTATGACAGTATGTGGTTCTGTCACCCTTTTATGGCTGGCTTATGTTGTATTGAGGATTCTTGAGATTGTGGCATTAGTGGAAATCTGAAGGTTTTATTTCCTTGCTCACAAAGAGGGTGTTATCTCTTTCTTTAGGGGAACATGATAGCAATTACCCTTTGGTTGACTGACTGAATATAAAACATGACCTTTGTTATGACTTCTAGCTTTTGTGAAGGTGTCATCCTGTGATTCAAACTCAGAGACCTGGACGGAGCTAGTTAAACTTGGCATTGAGTCCTGTAATAAATTATAAATTACCACCCTATAAAATATTCAATGAAGGGGATGGTCTGACGATAAGACCCCCTTCCCTCTCTATACACTCAACTGTCACCCCTTCATGTAAAGTATTAAGAACGGCTTGGGTCATTTGAGTGATTTAGTGCTTCCTCTACTACTTCTCTATCATCAATTCACCTGACATCCCCATATTTCACTGATATAATATTTTCCATCCAGATATCCCCTGAAATCACAGTGTAGGTTTCCTTTTCAATTGAATGCATTCTTTCCCAAAGGGGAATTAAAATTTCCCTCTTATTGACATAGTACACCAGAGAAGAGGACATTTATCGCAACAAAAAACACCAATGCAGAACATTTGGATCAGAAAGACAGAGCTATAATACCCTATAGCTAGTTTCAGCATTTGAAGGGAACAAAGCCTTTGGTGAAAATCATCTGATGAAGAGCCAACTCTGAAAGGCTGTTTCCAACTGACTAAAATTTAGCATAATGCCAAGTAATAAGGGCACTGAAGCAAGAATCGGTGATGTGATGGTACGGCCAAATAGAACAAGAGCAATGTGGGATGTGGAAGATTGGGTCCAAATCAGATGAAGGTAGTTCTTTCAGTCAGCTAGCTAGTGGTTATTTCTCTTAAGAGAAACTGGACAAGTAGATCATATCTCCTCAAATACTGTAGTCATCTATAAGCAAGTATGTTTCCATTTGATGCTATTAATTACCACAAGGTGGGTGACATAAAGCAACACAAATTTATTATTGAACAGTTCTGAGGTTGAAAGTTCAAGATTGTTCCATTTCCTTTAGGGGAGATTCCCTTTCCTTGCCTTTTCCAGCTTCTAGAGGCTTCTCCCATTTCCCTGCTCCTACTTCCATCTTAACATCTTCCTGACTGATTTTAACCCTCCTGGGTCCCTCTTATAAGGACTATTATGGTTACATGGGTACACCCAGAAAAGTAGGATAATTTCCCCACCTCAAGAGCCTTAACATAATCACACCTGCAAAGTGCCTTTTACCACATGAGGTAACATATCACAGGTTTCAAGGATCAGGATATAAACATCCTTGAGGGACCCTTATTCATCCTACTAGCATGAAGTGAACTCCCAATAGCTCTTTTCAAAAAATGTTAGAAATTGTCCACAAATACTTCTTGTCTTTACATTCCTCTTGTAGTGGCGAGGGTAGAGTCTGAGTAAACAGTATCCTACACAAAATTATCTTAAGTGAGATCTCTTTTTATCCAGAACTCACATGTTCTATATAATATATAATATACTCCTTCATCCAGGGCACTGGTATAGATTTTGACCTGGAAAGTGACAGAGTCCTTTTCTAGTAAACTTAAGACCTTACTCCTTAAATATTAAACAGAGCTATTAGACAACACATTAGAAATGCATTTAATAGTCTGTGAAGTATTTTACCATCTTATCCATAATAACATTAAGGAAAAATTATCAAAATTCTCATGGAAATCAACAAAAAACTAAATCAATTACTCCTTCTGAAATTACCAATCACTATTTTAAAATGATATGAGATCAATAAGACTTTACTCATTTGTGCAGAGTGCATATTGATTCTTAGTGACTATCATATTCCCTTCTAAAGGTTCACAAGTCTTCTATTTAAAAATCCAACTCTGGAAGCTGATAAAAATTAATTTTAAGTTGTTTCATTCATAATTTGCAATATTACCATGTCTCCCATAAAAATTGGAAGAGTTTGGGTCTTGAGTTTTCTTTAGCTCTCTCAGAAGTCATTGGCTTACAGCTTCTTCTTATTCTCCGTAGTTGGAATCAGAATTTTTTCATCTCTCTCTTTCTCTAGAGCTTACCTGATTCACCTCACTTGTGCTCTAGGTTTGTTGGTATTTTTCTTATATTCTTGTCATTCTTTTATATTCATCTTCCATTATATGTCTCTCTTTAAATCTTTTGTAAAAGTCTTTTATGAATCTGAACTTAGAATGGAATTTAACTACATTATTTTCCTTAGATATCTTTCCTTTTGCCTTTCTCATTGAACTTTTCAAAATTTTTATACAGTCAGAATTTTATTTATAGAACTTTCCACCCTTCATCATCTATTTCCCTTTCAGAGCCTCAGAGAAGCGCTTTAACAATCGGTTTTTAAAGTCTAGGGCACATGAATAAGCCGAGTGTTCCTTTTCTTTGGTGTTAGGCATTTACTGTTACATTAATAACTAGTTTTTCCTTTTTTCTTTTTTTCTTTCTTTTTTTTTTTTTTTTTTTTTCCAGCTCTGGGGATTGGACCCAGGGCCTTGCACATACTAGACAATGCTCTACCACTGAGCTATATCGCCAACCCAAATTTCCCTTCTCAGTTAAAATCAAGCGCAGCATTTGTCTACATTATTTTTTTCTATAAAAAAAGTCTCTTAGTCAAAAATTTATCAGATCCCCTCCTTTTAGTCAAATTAGACTTCCAACAGTCAAAATTTTCTGTGATACTAATCCAAAATCTAATAACACCATGCTTTGTAATACCTAAAATTGTGTTTACTCTGACAACATTTTGGATTCAGTTTATTGTCCATTTTCTTTGGGCTAATTATGTATCAGTTTAAGGCCCCAGGTATCTTTCAACATCAGTTCTCATGCTGCTTTCACTTAATAATTCTTATTCACAATAATCATTATAAAAGATGCACTACTGTGTATAGTTGACATCAAGTAGAGGCCACCAAAGAGAACTAAACACATCTGACACAGTAGAGTAGTATACAAATAACAAGTATATGGATAATGTTAATACATGGAAATAATGATGGTCTTGCATATAGAAAAATATTACAAGATGCAGACCACCACGCTGATCCAACTATGTGAATATTACATAAAATTAACAGCAATTAGAAGATCATCTGGAGAACATAAATAGTTGATGTTGCACCTTCAGTAGCAGTTTGGGTTATCAAGGGTTCAATATTTTAAAACTGTAACAGATCAAGAAGTCCATGTCATATTTCTGTATGTACATAGAAAAAACTTTACTCAATCACATTTTATTCCAGTATCATTGTTAGCTGAACCAGATGTAAAAGCCAAATCACTGGAATTCTTGTGAAGCAGGTTGGGACCAGAGGAATGGGGAAAAAAATTTCACTTACTGTTTTGGTATATGTGGAAATATCAAATATTTTAATCGAGGGTTTCAGAAACTCCCATGTTTCCCAAAATTCAGCTAAAGTTAGCCTGTACTAGAATTACCCAGTGTTGTTTGTTAAAAATACATTTTCCTGATCCATACCAAGCTCACAACAACCATAAATGCTAGAGTGTGGAGCATGATACTCTGCTTTTGTTGATGAGCACCTCACCTGATTTGTAAGAATCCTACATCTAAAGAACTATGGCATTATCATGAAAGATACTGAGATATCCTTAAGTCCCAAAATTCTGAATGTATCATAATTTTTCTGGAAAGAGAACCCACTTTTGAGGGTTCATGACTCGCAAAATTAGAACCAGAAGAAAATTGAGAAGTCTCTTTCATGAGCACACTTGCCTAGTTGATACAGACCAGTATATTTTGAATGGCCCAGAATGTTTTGGGAGACAACCCCCCCACCACCACCTTTCCAACTTTTTCTTGAAGAGCTACAGTTTCCTAGGTTGATTTGACAAATAATCCTTTTCTGCTTTTTGACTCAAAAAAGAATTACTTATGGAATGAACAATATGAAAGACCAATATATGCCACACATACTGATCAAGTTCAGCAATTAATTTGACATGAACCGCCCTGATTTTCTACAATGAAATGTAGGATGTGAGTTATGCCTATAGTCTTTACAGTAGATCTAAAAATCTTCTCTTAATCAACACCTTCAGATAGAATCCAAGCAAATCCAAACTCTATACAGAGATTAGGCAGTGACTTAAGTTACTAAGGACAACAAAAGTCTCTCTTTTAAGAATGACAATTCTTAGATGGCAGGTGTCTTCAGCACAACCCTATTCATGACAGTGGGAATGATCTAGTTCTATTCTAAGCTATATTGAGACCATGGACTTCAAAATAGATAATGGAGCTATTAAAAGAATAATTGTGTATTTTTCATTTAGAAGACAGAAAATAGACCGTGGCAGACCGAAAAAAATGAAACCACAATATTTCAAAGCCCTTTTCCATAAAGTAGTAGTCTATTTTCTACTCCTTGGATCTGAGTAGTTTTATAATTTGCTTGGCAAACAGAGTGTTGCTGATGCTGGTGTCTGGGTTATAGTTTCCATATTTACCTCTTGGAACGTTATCACTGTCATTTCAGGAAGCTGAGCTACCAAGTGAGAGGTTACAAGCAAAGACACAGTTGATAGCCAACATCAAGGCCCAGGACATGAAAGACTGAAGAGCTCCTAACCACACTAAGAGGAGACATCACTACAGACACCTGAATGGCCTATGACAAAACAAGTAGGAGAATCATCCAGTTGACCCCGGCCAACACAGAGAATTGTGAGAAAGTACTAGATTACTGCCATTTTTACCCAATAAACACTGAAGTCTTGTTGTATGAAAATACGTAGTGTGTGCTGCAATCTAGTCAGAGATTTTGTTGAAGAAGTAGGAATAAAAACATAGAAAGCACTAGGATATAATTCCATAGGCAATATCATCTTACAATAGACAAGGTATGCTACCCAGACCCTCTTCAGGACATGACTTGCTGCCTAGCTGTGAGAAAATAAATTAGCAGACAGCCTCAATTGTCAGCTCCTTCAGGGTACCAGGATTGCCTCTCCCAAAGTCATCTTTCCTAAAGTGACTCACATTTATTAAATATATGAGGTGTGGACACAAATTCTAGAAATTTTAGTTCAAAGGGTGCAATGATAATGGGCAATTCTTGTTCAAGAGCTCTCCTCTGGGTTAACCAAAGTTTTAAAGTATGTTTGTGGGAAAAGTTGTAATAAGGGACAGTTTCCTTGGGGTAGTAGATAATGATGGCAAGAGTTAGCCCACAGTTGGCCAGCTTTTAGGTTTCTCTGATAAGAATTTCCATTATCATTTTTCCTCAAGACAGCTGCTATCAGGTATGATGTGGAAGTAATGAGCTACATCTATTATGGGTCAATGATTCAAGCATTTCTTGCTAGTTAAGCAAAGTCAGTTCTTCTTGCAATTTACTTGGCATCAATGGACTTTTAAGTTTATTTTAAAAGGTTAATAATAGAAATGATAACAAGAAAGACCCTGTCTTGAGACTTTCATTGATTTGTTTATAATTAGTTTAGTTAGTTTTATTATAGTAATATTGAACTACACAACCCATATTTTCCAAATCATTTAACCTTCACAATGAGTCACTAAGTTGGTTGTGTTATTCTTGGGGAAAGAAGAAAGAAAGAAAGAAAGAAAGAAAGAGAGAGAGAGAGAGAGAGAGAGAGAGAGAGAGAGAGAGAGAGAGAGAAAGGAAGGAAGGAAGGAAGGAAGGAAGGAAGGAAGGAAGGAAGGAAGGAAGGAAGGAAGGAAGGAAGGAAGGAAGGAAGGAAGGAAGGAAGAGGGAGGAAGGAGAGAGAGATAGGAAGGAAAAAAGAAAAGAAGGAAGAAAACCTGAAGTTCAGTTACTCATAGTCATATGCTTAGCAAAGGAAATGGGAAAATTTTAACCCAAGTCTGTCTGACTCTTAAACCCAAATAGTTCTTTTGGCAGGTTCATTGTTATGCAGCCAAGTAGAGACTGAATAGGAGGAATGCAATACAATTGTGTGAAGAAGGGGCGTGGCCCAAATTCCTACCACTATAATTCTCCATAGCACAACTAAGTAAGACAGAGGGAGAGAGAGAGAGAGAGAGAGAGAGAGAGACAGAGAGAGAGAGAGAGAGAGAAAGGAAAAAGAAATAAGAATGGATAAAAGGAAATAATCAAGTCTCTGGGAAAAGGAGGGCAGGCAAGGAATGACAACACAAAGGGCTGGCTAGAAGCCCAGAAAGTCATAAAACAATTGAGAATGAACAAAAGTTCTGAAACTCACACATGGAAGAACAGGGAGCCATCTCTTGAAATCTGAAAATGTTAATTTTAACACAATTAAGAATTATCACTTTACACAGCATTGAGTGAAATTAAAGAATTTATTATCCCACAAAGATAGTATTGGCTAAAGAATTACAAGAAACATTTAAATATTTTCATGTCAATTGTTTTGGTGAGGAAATCCAGAAAATTTGGGGTAGGGACAGGAAGGAAAACCCTTAATACTGAGCTCCCCCCGCCCTTCTGCGATTTTCTGCCATTTTCTGCCACAGGCAGAGCTCTGGGCAGGTTGGCCCTCAGCCCGTCCTCGTTTAGTCTTTCTTGTGTTCATTTGCTAGCATGTGAGAAAAAGAATATGCTGCTCTGGCAAAATCTGTCCTGACAGGGCTTTGGATTCAATTTCCAAACTCTGAAAATAATCTCCCTTTCTTTCTCCCTTAGAGACAAAGCTTGTTCCTTTGTCTGAAGGTCATTCACGCAGTGGGGTGTGGGACAGAAATGGTCCAGGGCAAGCTGAACCCCTAGGACAACCCCTGGAGCAGATTCCCTGTAAGCCACAAAGTACTTCCTACTTGAGAATAACTCCTAGATTTCTTGTGTACAAACTTCATCTGTGCCCCTCAATTGTGCCTGTGATGAACAGGTTAAATTTTTCAGTCCCACACTACCATTGGTAGTTCAATAGATTTTTGTTCTCTCTTCATCTCCTGCCCCTCCACTCTAGGGCTAAAGGCTTTAGGTTTAAGTTTCTCTTGAAGAAACAGCCATGCTTCATTTAATTCTATATCAGCCAGACTGCTGTGGATGTCATGCTTCTGATGAGATATTAAATCAAGGTAAACATTAATCCCCCAGGCTGGAGCATCCATGAAGAGAAGAAAAATGTGACTTCACCTCACAGGAGGCATTTCAGCCAGTCCAGACCCTCTACCTTGCCTGCAGACCCCACATCCTCACAGTTAGTTGTAAAATACTACCTCTGGGATATATTAGAAGCCATATTTAATTTGATGGAGAAAATATTTCCACAAATCTTGCCTGAATACAAATGCCTTAGTAAAAAACAACCAAAAATTAATAATAAATTGAACATCAAAACAGAGTACTTCTACTTTCAGCAAAGAAGACCAGTATTATCTATATATTTGCACAATCTGGGTGAGATAAATTGAAATGCAAACTATATGGGCAATCACGTAATCTATTTAAATAACCCCAAAGAGAAAAACTGGTTTGGGAAAAGACAAAGGGAAAAGACCAGCTCAAGACTGCCATTTGCCCTCCATATTTTCATTTTCTCAGACTTCAATCCAATTTACCTAGAAAAATGATGTCAGGTAAGGATAGACTTCAACTTGTTTTTTAACTGTTTTATCAGTACTATCCATTAGATAATTATTCTTAAAATTATTTTACAGTGATATAAAGCATGGTAGCCTACATCTAGGCTTTCCATTCTGTCCTCTGTTCTCCTACTCTGCCTGTTGATCCCTATCTCACACTGACTTGATTATTGTGGTCTACTTTGTGTTTTATGTTTTACTATCTTATAGTCCAAGCATCTCTGTTCTGAATAATTTTAAAATATTCATTATTATTCTTTCTCATTTATTCTTCCAGTTAAAAAATCACTTTGTTAAACTCAGATAAATAACTCTCAATAGGATATTCATGGAAATTACATAGACTGGAAAAAGAACTGACATATCATCTAGAAATACATCTCCACTAGACAAGGTCTTTCTTAAAATGTTTTCATTCAATATTTGTGAAGGACCCAATCTATGTTTATCAAAACTGGTTGCCAGGGACAGAAACTCAATTTAAGTCATCTTTAAAAGGGGAAGCACTGTGTAAAAGAATTAACCCCAAATTGATTATAGTTCTATTTGTAAAACCTAAAACTATAAGGAAAATATAAGAAATATTTTATGCCCTTGAATTTAATAACAGCAACAAAAAAAATTAAATTGGACACCAAAAGCATAAAGCATAAAAACAAATGAGATAAACTTCTTCAAAATTAAAAAAGTTCTCTCCTTGAAAGATACTAAGAAAATGAAAAATCAAGTCATAGATGTGGAGTAAATATTTGCAAAGCATAAATTTGATAAGGGACTTGTTATCCAGAATATGTAAAGTATTCTAGTGAAATAACAGGAAAAGCAAACAACACAATAAAAAAATGAGCAAAAGATTTGATCTTCACTAAAGATATGTATATCATAAATAAGCAGATGAAAAGAGGCTTAGTATCATTTTTCATTGAAACTACAATGAGATAACTACTGCACACCTATTAGAATTATTCACATTTTCTAAAAAATATAAAAATATCAAATGCTGGTGAGAAAGCAGAGTAGTGGGAGTTCTTATTGCTGGTGGGAATGCAAAATGATACAATCATTTGTGAATACCCTTTGGAAGATTCTTGTAACTTTAAAAATATATTTGCTGTACAATTCAGCAATCCTACTCTTAGGTCTTTACCCAAAAGAAATGTAAGTACCTCTATACCAAAAAACCTGTATGCAATTATTTCTTTTGACTTTTTGTATAATCACCACATCTGGGAACAATTCAACTGTCCATTAACTGGTGAATAGATAAATAAACTGTGATGTATCCATACAATGAAATACTAGGTAGCAACAAAAATAAACAAAATACTGATATTCAGCAACAACAGTAATACTGATACTTTGTAACAATCTAAATGCATTAAGCTAAGTGAAAGAAGCTATATTCACAAGGCTACCTCCTTTATGATTCTAATTACTGACATTCACAACAAGGCAAAACAATAGGAACAGCAAAATAGATCTTTTGCATATAGATGTTATAGATGATGTAGAAAGGACTAATAACAGAGGAGCATGAAGGAAGTTTCTGGGGTGATAAAATATTCTGTATTGATTGTGGTGGTGATTGCACAACTTTTGTGCTCTAACCAAAATGCATGGGACTTTTCACCTAAACAGGGTGGATTTTATAGCACATAAATAAATCTATGCTAAAAGGGGAAGAGGTATTTATTGATTCATGTACCTGAAAAGTCTGGGTGTTTCCTGCTTTCAGGTAAATCTAGAGATGAGTGTTTAAACAATGTCCTTAGCCATGTGTTGCTCTCTTGCCCTTATTCCCTCCAATGGCTTATTCTTCTTTCCAAGTGGTAGTGCCTACTAGTTGTTTATTGCTCCCCTTTTGCGAGGATCTTTACAGATCATAAACTCAAAACAAAATCCTCTCTCTCTTCACCCAACAATAGTTGTCCCCTGATGAAGGGCACTGATTAGCTCTCCTTATTTAATATCTATCCCTAGTCAATCAGTATCTGGACCCTGGGGAATGACATACTCTGACCACCTTGAGTCATCTGCCCACCCCTGTGGCAGGAGAGATAGCCATATCAGAATCACTTGCTATGGTTGTGGAACAGATTCCAAAAGGAAGGAGAGCCAACCATACAAAATAATGGATGCCCTGACATCCTTATTTGTGATTATTGCATATCATGTTCATCTACGGTTCATGTCCTTCCAACAATACCCAGCCAGCCAAGACTCATTTCTTCAAGCCATGTTCCAAATAATCTTTACAGCATATTTTTCAGATTTACATCTTGAAATTTTATGATTTCACTGAAAATAAGGCAGCTTCTATGCACATTCTTCTTAACCTCCTGTTATGACTTGGATGTGAGATGTCCCCCAAAAGCTCACATTTGAGCCAATGCAAGAAGGTTCAAAGGAGAAATGATTGATTGGGTTGTGAGGGTCTTAACCTAATCAGTGAATTGATCCCTGATAGGATTAACTGAGTGATAACTGGAGGCAGATGGGGTATGGCAGGTGGGGAGTGGTTCATTGGGGCCATAGCTACAGAGTATATATTTTGTTTCTGGAAAATGGAGTCTCCCTCTCTTTGCTTCCTGATCAACAATGTGAGCTGGTTCCCTCTGCCACACTCTTCCACCATGATGTCCTGCCTCACCTGGAGCCAAGAGGAATGGAGCTGGCCTTCTATGGACTAAGACCTCTGAAACCCTGAGCCCTCAAATAAATCCTTCCTCCTCTGCAATTGTTCTGGTGAGATCATTTAGTCACAGCAGCAAAAAAGCTGATTAAAACACCTCCCCCTTTTCCCATAAAACCCCAACCAGTGATTTCTGGGTTGGAATGACTCTTCCGTGCTAAGAGACTGGCTCTAAAGTGTACTGCGTTTGACTTTCCAGTTGGTGATCTGACCTACCACTTTGGTGATAACAGACACAGGATGCAACTCTGCTGCCCATACTTGCCTGGTTCTCAATTGACTCACTCAGTAGTTGCCTGACACACAACAAGAAAGGACAAGGTAAGTGAGCTGGACTGACTTGCATAATTAACCTCACCAAATAAACTTAACCCATGTACAATGCTGCCACAGCCCTCACTGAGCTGCAGAGACTGTTTCTACTGACTGTGGATTCTTTAGACCCCTCAGGAAGCAGATATATTTCTGGAAGAAACCTTAAAGACTACCTACCAAACAATCTAATTTTATGAATGAGAAAATAGAAGCCCTGAGAGTTTCTTGCCTAATAGCTGGGATTAAAGCGTGAGCCTCCCTATCTGCTCACCTGTGCTTTTGCCACTCCTTTCTGATGCTTCTGTAAAGATACATTTAGTATCCTAACATCAGACCTAACCTAACCTAACATCAGAGCTTAATAACAGTGTACTATGGAATTTTGGTAGCTTACCCTTGGGATTGTCTGGCTGACTGAGAATTGTAGCTTGTCACTGCTGTTCTGTATTCTGAGATATCACATGTTGTGAGGTTGGGAAAAGATCAAAATTCAAAAATTGAAGTACATTTTTCTATTCAATGTGTCTTTTTCTTTTTCTTTTTTTTTTCAGTACTGGGGCTTAGACCCAGGGACACTCTACCATTGAGATATATCCCCAGCCCTTTTTATGCTCTTATTTTGAGACAGGATCACTAAATTGCTTAGTCTGGCCTCGAACTTGCAATCTTCCTGCCTCAGCCTCCCAAATCCCTAGGGTTACAGTTGTGCAGCAGCATGCCTGGCTCAATTCATCTTATTTTTACACCATGGTAAAGTTGAAATAGCATAAATCAAATCATCATAAATTGGGATGGTCTGTAGTAGACTGTAATGTTAGTTTGTTATCCTGGGAGGATACAGAGCATACTGAGCTTTAGATCAGGAAGCTGAATTTAAATCATGGTTCCAAAGATTGTTAGCTGGATGACATTGACAACTTACTCATTCTTTCCTCACCTACAAAGTGGGGCTATCTCCTTCAGAAGGATATTGTGCAGAATAAATAAGATTTTCAAAATATTTATCATAAGAGCTAGCAGGTAGTCTTTACTTGGTAGAGGTTAGTTGTTTGGTCAGTTTGTTCTTTTTATCTATGCCTCAGCCTTAGTCAACAGAAAGGGTGTAGAAGGAGGGGAAAACAGAGAACTTTCCCAACAGTAGCACTAGGAGGACTGAAAAAGATTTCATATGATGCTACTTAAAGTTTTGTCTCATGAAAATATTCAGTAGTGCCATGCAGGACCTCAGGACAGAGGAGAAGTTAACAGTCTCAGGACAAGGAAAGTAGCCTTTAGGATTTTGCTAAGTAACACTGAAGATTACTTTAAAATCTTGATCTTTTAAAACCTTGTTATGATACAATGAAGAGAAGGTCAGGTCAAGATTTGGATAGCAGGACAGGGTAGAACAAGAAAGACCAGCCAAAATGACACAGGAATAGAAAGTATAGAGGTATTCTTACATAAGGTAAGAAAAAGAAAAAAGAAGCTGGGGTGTTGAGGAAAGGCATCTTGGGTTCAGGCAGGCAAAGGGTCAACTGTAGGAAATCAGCTGAACAGACAGATGCTCTAGGTCAACACCATGGAAGATACAGTAGTGAGAACAAACAGCAAGAATAAAGAACCAGGGGCTGGGGTTTTAGCTGAGTTGTAGAGTGCTTGCCTAGCCCGTGTGAGGACTGCATTCGATTCTCAGCATCACATATAAATAAATAAAATAAAGGTCCATTGACAACTAAAAAAACTTAAAAAAAAAAAAAAAGAAGAAAGAACCAAATCCCATTCCAAGAAACAGGGACAATAAGATATTGGATCAGAAATGGGAGCTACTAATAAGGGACTCAGGTTCTAACAAATGAAATCACCATTGCCACTAAGGCAAGAATTCCACATGTGTCCAGCCAGGACCAGGGCTGAGGCAAGGGTACCTTCAAGTCTGTGACAGGGTAGAGGGGAAAAGATTTTAGGCCAGAATGGGTGGTAAGAAAACAGCACCCTGTTTTTGAAGGAAACCCTTCACAGTCCTCAAGTGAGAAAATGCTTTTAAGATCCAGATAAATTGAAATAGAAATAAAGAACAGGGAAATATGATTCCAGAATTTATAAAGATATTTTTGGTACACATGCCTGGAGGCATTTAAAAATATGGCCTTATTTTTCAAAACTAAGAAAATAAACTGAATACATTAATGATAAAGAGGAATCATACTAAAATTCAACGGATACACTTATATGTTATCTTCAAGAGTACTCTAAGGTTATTTGGGTGCAAATTTAGTGGATGGGGAGGTATTTTTTCAAGAAATTTACAGTTTTTTCTATGAAATTCAGAGGTAGAAAACCCTGCAGTCATAAACAGCTTTGGAATTATAAATTGTAAAGATATATAAAGATCATGAAAGGGATATCTTTGCTTTTTATTATAACACAGTACCTTTATGTGTGTGTATGTGTGTGTGAGAGAGAGAGAGCAGAGAGTGGGTAGAGTCAGGAGATTTAGTAGCACCCATTCTCCTCAATGTACAGAAATGAGAGCTAATAAAGGAAAGTTGAGAGACTGAATGTAAAGCCAATTGGTAGTTACAGAAATCATTTGCTGTTTTCCAAACTAATTTACACAGGTACTCAAAAACTCTGGTTCAGTGACTAATACAAGAGAATGAATAAAAAGATAGCTTAAGTCAATCCCTACACTCATTTTAACCCAAGAAACTCCACCTTTCATGTGTATTATTAATTGAGATTCTCTAGAACATTTTTTTCCAAAACAAAGAACTCCAATATTTACATCAGAAAAATTGTAAAGGGTTTTTAAATGCACAAGAATAGACTACTGGCTATTCTGTCCAGTACCTCCTCACAGGTTATTTCATTCAAAGAAGCCTGCACTTTTTATTGCCTTTGAGGTATTTTACAAATTTTTAAGTTATATAATACTTATAGTAAAGCATATCATTCTTGTCCATAAAAAAAGCAAATGATATATTTCTGGTGAAATATGGTTTGAGGATATTGACTAATTTTGCATGTTTTATTAAAGTTTTTCTTATTGCCTATATACATGTGTTATTTGACTCATATTGGGAACAATTTTCCTCAATAATAAATGAGTTAGGTAAAAGTCTTCAACATGTTTTAATCTTATGTTTGTATGGAAATCATGATTTTACTTTTAAAAAAATTATCCTTCAAAATTTATAAAACAATGATTGGCAGCTTCTGATACAGTGTAAACACCATCACTCATAGCTAAAGAAATTGAAGCCTAAGTGATTGGCCAAAGTAATGGTAAATTGTTAGTTTCCTCACCATACTAAAACCAAAACCTTTCTGCCCAGTATTGACATTGTTCATGTAATCGATGATTAATATTTAAACATGATAAGAAAATTTAAGCTTAATACACAAAGGTTCTCTGGATACCAAAGTATGAAAGTAAAATCAGTTAATTAAATTTTGTCAAATGTTACAAAATTAGCTTTGTCATGTCTGGGAATATGTATAAAATATCTGATATAAACTCAAATAGGACAAGTCTAAACTGAAAACAAATGATTCTTTACCTCCCTAGGGAAGGCCTCTGGAACTCAATAACTCAATGACTCTGCAGGAGTGACTTTCATCCATTTTTCTGCCTAGACAGACATAATGGGTGAGAGTTACATGTGTGACACACTCCTTTGGGTGCAGATATATAAATCTTTATTTAAAGTTTAATAATGTAAGCTTACTTCAAACAACACACTCAGAGAAGTAATGAGAAATAGGTCTATATCATTTCTGTAATATGTCTCCCCATTGCACACAAATTCTCTTATTCTGGCTATAACTTCCCTTTCTTCTTCAAAGAGCACATCAGAATGCAAATGAATGGAGTGACTATGAAGGAATTATTCTCAAATACATATTTTTAAAACACAAATCATTCACAGAATTGGGTATTTTACCTATTATGAGAAATAAATGATCTGAACACAATTTACAATCCTGGGACTCAGGGGGTACTTTACTTTCATGGCTGATAATCACTGATTCAAAGAGATAGTAACCCTTCTTTTGAATAAAAGGAACAGAAGTATACACAATTTTTAAAAAGTAGAAGCAAGAAAAACAGAGGAAGAAAATACTTTGAAGGAGATAATTAGGATTTAAAGAAAATAGATTACTAAGAGAAATGAAGACTTCAAAGTAAAACTGACTTCAATGTAAATTTTAAAATATATGTTGTCTTCTTGTGCTTTCTGATGTAGAAAATCTGTATTCTTGTTACAGTTTGACTTGTGTCTCCCAAAATTTTATATGTTGAGTTCTAGCCCTTAATACCCAACAATGTAGCCCCTTTTGGATATAGTGTCTTTATAGAGGCAGTAAAGTTAAAATTAGGTAATTAGTGTGGATTCTAATCCAATATTGCTGGTGTCTCTGTGGGAGAAATGTGGATGTACACAAGGAGATGGTGATGATAAAGGCAGAAATTAGGTGCTAATTCTACAAACCAAGAAACACAAAAGGTTGCCATAGAGATACCAAGAGCTAAGAGATCTATGTTTTTCTCACAGTCCTTAGAAGGAATCAACCCTGTTGATATTTTGATCTTGAAATTCTAGCATACAAAACTGAGATGGTAAGTTTCTGTTGTTTAAGCCACCCTGTTTGTGTTCTCTTGTCAAGGCCGTTCTAGGAAACTAATACAAAAAGGCAGTTGCAGTAGTCCTTAAGAAGATGGGTTCATGTCTACTTGTCAGATAAGATGGCTGTCTCTGCTGAGGGTCTAGAAATCAGAGAGAACTGGAAACTGCAGGTCAGGCAGAGAACCAACTGCTTGACAGTGACTGCCAATTAGCATTACTTCAGTGGAAAAGAAAGAAGGAAAATTAGACATTTTATTATGTATATCCAAATCACATTAAAATAATGAGAGGGTTACCAAGTGCTTCTTGGGTTCAGAATTGTATTTCTGGCATCAAACAGATCATGCAAGGTGGAATACGAGATAAGCCTGAAAAGTCAGGCTCACCCACAGTCCGGTTCTCTCCAATTCTAAAAAGCTGTCAATAATGTGAGTTCCTGCAGCTTGAATAGTAATTCTTCAGATAAAACAAAACCAAATTAAAATTCATGTTATTTTTAACTGTTGTCTTTAAAACTGTGGCCAAGTACAACTCTGCAAGCATCCACAGGTAATGAAAAATAATAACTTTGATTCTTCTTACATGTAAGACCTAATTTTATACCCTGTGTTAGCTTTGTGTCCCTGTGACCAAAATACCTGACAAGAACAACTTAGAGGAGGAAAAGATTATTTTGGCTCATGGTTTCAGATATGTAGTCCATGGTGGTCCCACTGCATTGCTCTGGGCCCGTAGAGGTGGAGTATCATGTCCAAAGGGTGCAGCAGAGGAAAGTTGCTCACTTCATAGCAGCCAGGAAACAAAGAGCAAAGGGAAGGGACTGCAGGAAGATGACTCACTCCTTCTAGGGCACGACCCCGTGACCTACCTCCTCTAGCAATACCCCACCTGCCTCCAGTTACCACTTTATTAGTTCATTCAAACTAGGATGAGCTGATTAGGTCACAGCTCTCAGAATCTGATCATTTCACCTCTGAATATTTCTGCATTAACACAGGAATTTTGGGGAAATACCTTATATCCAAACCACAACACACCCTACATATAAGTCCTCTTCACACCTTAGAAAGGGGAAGACCAATAGAATTAACCAATAGAATTAACAAAATTACAGATTAGAAAAAAAAATCAAAAGTTTATGAAAGTGCATGTCATATAAAGAACACAAAATTATCCCTAAGGCTAGAAAGCAGTCTACATCTCAATGATTTTGGTCCATTCAGTATTTGACCTTTGGTTTTCTTATATACTGCCAGTGGCATTAAGGAGAGGAAGACTTAAGATTGAAGCAAAAAAAAAAAAAAAAAAAAAAAAAAAAAGCATACAACCATCAAAAGTATATGTATCAAGGGAGTACAAGAACCCCTTACACAGTACATGAAATAAATTGACATATGTCACATCAGATCATTAGATTAGGTTGACTACACTGAGCTACTATATTGTTATGTGGAAAATTTATACCACCAACCATCCCTCCAGTAATTCCAGGGTCTTCTTTCCCACAGCAGTTTTCCCTTAGTAATAAGATGTGGCTACTACCATCTTATATACACCATGATGAGAAACGCTGTGGAAAGTAGCAATAAGGTGCACACTATCCTGCTTTGAAAATGAATACAGGTGGTTTTCCTGGCAGTCAGCTGCCATAACTGTGGTTACCAAACCTGCGTCACAGCACTGGATATATGACATTCTCTTTTCTGGAATGCATCCTACTGCCTTTATATTAGTCCCTAGATCACTATCCCTTCTGCTTTTCTTCTTTCTTTGATCTTTGCTTTTTACTCTTGTCTTCTTAACTGTATTAATTTGCTAAATCACATACTTTATACCTCATATTTCTGGTTCTCCATTGTGAATTGTCCCACCACCTGTCCAGACTGAGTCTTCCTTCTCACCAGGTTCATACTTCGTATTCCTTCATCTTTTTTCCTCGGAAAGGACACACTGATGCTAACATCCTTTACCTCAGCCAAATAATTGCAGTAGATATGTCTGTGTCTTTAAGGGAAAGAAAGTCGAGTCCCTTCAAACATTCATAGTCTTATAACTTCATTATCTTAAAAAAAAGAAATTAGAGGAGTGGGCACAGTGGCACATGCCTGTAATTCAAGTGACCTGGGAGGCTCAGGCAGGAGGATCACAAGTTCAAAGCCAACTTCAACGATTTAGCCAGACACTAAGCAACTTAGTGAGACACTGTCTCAAAATAAAAAATAAAAAGGGCTGGGGAGGAAATTAAAAGGACGAAGGAGATATCTCAATGGTTAAGAAACTCTGGGTTCAATTCCTCGTACCCCCCCCCCCCCAAAAAAATAAAGAGATATAACATCTTTGCTTACCCATTTCCACCACTTTTCTTTTCCCTTACTGTTGATGCTCAGTCACTTGTAATATCAAAAGGAAAACCCTGGACTTAAATCTAGACTCTTCCATTTTCTTGCATGATAGAAACGAAGTCCGGGGTAGTCCTTTAACATTTTAGCATGGCTTCCTGTGAAATGGGATGATTATCATTAACCCTGCCTACTTCAAAAGCTTGTTGTGAGAGAAGATTACCCCCCAAATGCCTGATCTGACTCAAGCTAGAAAAGTTAATGTATTCATGAGACACTAAATATTTTACAGTCTTGCCTGAGAGGAATCCATGAGCAGGAGGTGGGTAAACAAACCACACCTAATCTAAAAAGATCAGAAGAATCTTGGATAAGATAACGGGGCAGAATATGGTGTCAGATTCTGAAATGTTAACAAATAATTGAAACAGATTGTGAGAATAAGATGGTCTGAGGGAAGTTTGAAGAGGATGCCATTTTCCCAAAACAAATAAAAGCTTCTGCTCATACCACTGTCCCTTTCTGGAATTTTATTCTCACTTTCCTACTAAGCCAAATCTTTCCAGCTCTCTCTAATAATTCCATACAGCAGTGACCTTTCCTTTTTTCTGACTTTCTGAAGTGCAAACCATCTGTGTCATTAACAAAAGCCTTAATTCACAAGTAAGTGCAAAGTGTCTTGATTTCTATGCATGTTTATATGTTAATAATGTTCAGTAGTATTCTAGGCTGACATGATTTGTACAAGTCCACAGGCCTGAGTGCTGCGTAAGATATATAGTGTCATCTCATGCATCTGCTTGTGCATCCTACCCTAAAATGCTTTCAGATGTTTGCTTTCTTTCCTAGAAGTATTGTTATATTCTCTTAGAAAAGTCAATGTTCTAAAATTCTTATAGATTTTGCTAAGCCATTTTCAAAAATATGACTTTTAAGTCTTCACAGTAATTTTTCTTTCTTTGCTCTGAGCATTTCTTCATAGTCACTATGTTGGACTTGCACTCCCTGTAAGGTCAAGCACTGGCTGAATTCTCTTCCCATATACATGGTTGTTTTGGAGAAATGTCTACAACTATTTCAGTTGGATTTCTATAAGTTTCTGTGGGGATGAAATGCCCACTTTGTGACTTTATGACACTCTGAAAAGATGGAGTTCAGCTGGGCATTGAGGGCTTGTGCCTTTAATCCAAGAGGTTCCAGAGGTTGAGGCAGGAGGCTGGAGGTTTGCAAGTTCAAAGCCAGTCTCAGAAACTTAAGAGAAGCCCTAAGCAACTTAGAAAGACCGTGTCTCAAAATAAAAAATAAATTTTAAAAAAGGGGGCTGGGGATATGGTTCTGTGGTTAAGTACCCTGGATTTAATTCCTGGTGCAAAAAAAAAAAAAAAAAGAGTTCATATGTGCTTTAACCACCACTCTGTCTCTTTTCACAATGGTATTTTACTTGTAGAAACTACATTTACACTCTAATGCAACATTTAGATCCCACCTTCCACCTACCTCATTATTTCCTCCTTTTCCGTTGCTACAGGTTTCTGAGTAAATATGAAAAGAGAGGACTTCACAATAACGTGAATATACTTAAACACTACTGAAATGAACTTGAAAATGATTGAGATGGTAAATTTTCTGTTATCTGTTTTTACTACAGGAAAAAAAAAAAATTAAGTGGCCTTGACTGTAAACAAGGAAAAGCAATAGGGGAGAAGAAAGTATGATCGTTACCCTGGAAAGAAGCACATAGGAGTAGCGGGTAGGTGCTCAAGATTTTATGTGAAACAGCTTTTGTGAATCACAGAACAGATGGGGGGCAGGGAGAGTCTTCTTAAGGACTTTCTCTTGAGCAAATTCAAAGTAAACCATTAATGGTGTCCTTCGATCTATTTCCAAAGATTCTATAGTTAATGGAAAACCCCATATTCCATCAATGAGTTGATTGTCAGTCATTGTTTCCATTTCCACTGTGAATTTTCACTTTCTTTCTCACCTTCATAGGTGTTTTTGCTGGAAGAAAAGCGAGACCTGTATGAAGAGCCATTTTCAAGGTTTTGTTTTAGAGTATCACTTGAAAGGAAGCTCATTTAACAATACATTTTCTAGTCAATATTCCATTCATGTTTAAAATTTCTTAAGGAAAAGGGAGAACAAAAAAGAAAGTAAGAAAAGAAAGAGAGAGAAGAGAAACATCAGCCTAATATTAAGTCCCTGAAAATTTTAGGAACCGATTAGAAAGGAAGCAGAAATGAAATATGAAGGTGGGACGTGAGAGACTTCATTTTCACACATTTTAAGCACAGCCTAATAATGTGGGAACCATCCTGGCAAACTAGTTGCAAAAGGAATTTTTAAAATTATTATTTTTATTATTATTATTATTTGATTCATTTTACACAAATGGGGTACATCTTTCATTTCTCTGGTTGTACATGAAGTAGATTCTCTGTACACAAAGTAGAAAGGATTTTTATTTAAGGGAAAAATTGTCTTCCATACTGGCCTAATGAGGGATAGATTGTTCATTAGCATATAGCCAACATTTTGTTACAGTTTCCAGCTGTTCAGGGAACACTAAGAAACAAGAAAACTGAGAGTACTCTCTGGAATCATCAAACTGTGTATAAAGCTTATGGATTCCAGAATAAGAAAACCATTCATTCCACAAATATGTACTATATACACAGATCTTAGTATGGTTCCTTAAAGGGGGAAAATATGGGGGTACTTCAGTGGCATGTGATAACAGAGAATTTCAAAACTCCATCTTACTCCTGAGGCCTTCCTTTCTATTCCCTTTCTTCCCACCATAAGAGGATGCCCCCATGAATACACACCTAAGTTTTTCTCTAATTAACTAGGTTTTGCCCTCAGAAGCAGGTAGAGGGAATCCAATCTAAAGATAAGTTGCAGAAGGAAACACTTAATTTACTTTTATTTAACTTGGTTTTACTGAGTTCTTAGTAAATGAATCACCACTCTAGGCCCAGTGAAATGTGCAAAGAACAAGTCATTGTGATATCCCTCAAGGAAACTTTATAGTATGGTGGGAAAACATTTTAGCCAATGAGTCACTGTAGGAAACAAAAATAGGTTAGTTTGAAACTGAACTAAATATGGAAGAAACTCTTATCAGAGCCCGGTCACTAGTTCTCTCCTGTCACTTATAAACTCCTGTTTAGTGGTAAGGATGGTCTTAATGATCTGCTCTAGCTACTGACTACAGAAGAGGCTGCACAGAGGAGTTACATTTAAATTCCATTCCAGCTGCTCCATATATCTTAGTGAAAGCTTAAAGGATGTAGGAAAGTTCACACTGGAAAGGAGGAAATGCCCCTGACATAAGAGAATTGCACCTACATATCAGTTTTTTGAGAGCATAGACAGCTTAACACACTCATCACTAAGTACAGCAGAATGTAGTAAAGGCCTTGCAAGTACACAAAATTAAATGGATGGTCTTACGGAAAAATAAATAAGGACCACTGTCTAAAAACTTGATTTATTTATTTACTCACAATATTAACTGAGCACCTTCTGCATGCCAATCCCCATTTTAAGAACTGGGCATATGTAAGATGAAATATAAGCATACAATCTGAGAACCAAATCAAGACCATCCAAATAGAGCTTCCATATGCTTTGTTAGCTGTGTGCCCCACCCTTACAGGGGTGCATCTGACCTAAAGCTGTCTGCCTCTCAATGATTGTGGCCTATTAGTTATTTGACCTTTGATTTTCTTCCATACTGCCATTTGCATTAAGGATTCTTCAAGGTATTCACTTGAGACTATCTGTGTTATTAGAAACCATTACAATCAGAAAATTAGAATTCATTAAAAAGCAGATAATGTGCTTGCTACTATGATATATGGGACTATATTTATCCTGCAGTATAACGTATCTGCTTCATCAGTGCAGGAACAGGACAATCTTTCATCTGGATGAAATAGCCTTGAAAGCTTCGTCACTGCAGTGCAGCAAGAAGCAACTAAAATGGTTCTTCCTAGTCTCTTTCTGCTGATTAAAAAAAAAAAAAAAAAAAGAGACTGCACCACCTCCCAAGGGCCTCAATGCAGTTGCTATAGCAACACTTTATCTGAGTCAGAACTATTAACAATCACCATGGCAACAAGTGTCTCACTTGCCATTTCCAGAAACTCATTGCATTTGGACTAGAATCATCACACCATGAAAAAGGGGTGGGGTTTTCCTCACACAGGGACACAGGGATACATTCTTCAAATAACTATCCAAAAATTGTTTTAGATAAAATAAAATTAAAGGAATTATAAAGGAGTCATGCTGTCATAAACTTAGTAACCTTTTTTCCTAAAATATTATAATTTGATAGGAATAATAGTAAAATGTTAATAATTCATATGGTAGGCTTGTTTTCCCCAGTAAGAGCCAATAAAATTTTTGTATATATAAATTTCTTTCCTATTTTATAAATTCCAGTAACTGTATATTTCATTATTCTTACCTGGCTCATTTTGTCTGCTTAATTTCCCTTCTTTCAGTCTGTCAGACACCCTCTTGAATATTTAGCAGAGCAGAATTCTGTAGAGATTTGCAGATCACACTTGTCGAGTTAGAAGCAGAAGAAAGGATAACACATATTTCTGCAGTTGCACCAAAATGAAATGTGTGGTGCTCTCTGGGAAGTGGTCATAGTGGAACTGAAGACCCATCCTATTCTCTGTCTTTAAACCTAAGACTGTAAAATGATAGAAACAGAAAGTGTTCAGATTTTCAGTCAAGCTATGACCTACACATGTGATTGGATTCTAGAAAAGAGTCAACACACTGCAGCTTGTCTCAGAGATGATTGGTTCCTCATGGCTCTCCTATTACTCTTCCTTCCTAGATGTCCCAGAACACCCTTCACTCCCTGATCCTGCTGCCCTTATCAAAGCATGTCATGTCACAAAATGATGGTTTCTTGGGATTTTGTTCCTGGTTCAGAGTTGTGAGGGTCAAATGAAGTGGCTTAGTGGCTTTCAGGATAACTTCTCATATGTATTGACAATAAAAGTTGGCAAAAGTGAAACAAAACATTTTTTTAAAACAAAAGACAAATTATGTTAAACTTCAGATAGATATTTTTTTTTCTTTCCCAGTATCTTGCTTAGTTATAACAAGAATTCTGTGTATGAAATGCCCTTTATTCCTTCAGAGTCCACATCCAGGAGAATGAAGTCAGACTCCAGGACAAGCAGGGTTTAGTACGGAGAACACAAACTTACCAGGAATATGAGGAAGGCAAAGGAGGGGACCCTTTTCACTGTGAGTCATAGGTTATTTCACTCTTACTGCCTAGTATTTATTTATAAAAGAATTGAAGAAGAGAAAGAGAGAGGCAAAATTAGAGTATCTCTTTGAGTTGGCATGAAAGGAAGTCCTTGGAGAGGCCTCTCCAACTATTGCTGAGAGGTAAGAAAGATTCCCAAGCTCAGCGTGATAGACTGAGAGCTGAGGACTCTCCCGCTGCCAAGGGCAAATAGTTATTCAGAAATAAAGAAAGAAAGGTGGGGGAGGGAGGAAGGAATGAAGGAAAGTTGGATGATGGACCCACATCTGAGTGAGGCTCCTATATTGCTGCCCTGTCTTGGACTACCAGAGAAAAAGTGAATTAAACCTTCCTTTAAGAACTGTGACTTGGAATGCCCACTTTTGCAAAGTTGTCTCTGGAATGCCATAATTTGATTATGAACTGCTTATTTGTTGATTTCTATATACATTTCCCCCCATGTTCTGAGTGAAACCAAGCCAGTTCCCCTCTGGGGAAGAAAGCTGAGGCCCTTATGACATGGTGCAGATAGTCAAGGTAAAAAGATACACCTGCTGGGCGGACAATTTCAAAGGCTTAAGTTAGGCCCCTATAATCTGACTGGCATTTATATGACTATCTGTGTACCAGACTTCAGGTAAATTATCAAAGCACCAACTTTGGATTCCAGTTGCTCCTCTCTTTACTAGCTTTAAGATCATGATCACAGTGTACCACCTTTTTTTTCTGTCAATGAGACAGTGCTAACAGTAATATCTAAATCACAAAATCATTTTGACAACTAATGAACTAATATACAAAAATATCCTAGAATAATGCCTGGCACTCAATGTATCCTTACTACATTATTGTTGGTTCAATCTGATTATGTGATTTTGCTTTTTCATTTTTTCCTTAAAGATTATTAACTTTTTTATTTAAACTATTTTTATTAACTTTTTTCATTCACCTCTTCATTCATTCAATGACTGTTTCTGAGAGGCAGAGATAAGATATAGACCTTCCCTTATAGGAGTTATAATTTACCTAAATTAAAAAGACCAGCAGGGAAGGGAAAGCCTTGCAAATGATATTTGTTCCAGAACTGAACAAGAGATTTTCCCAACTGGATGAAGGGACCATGCATTTATTTTCTAGTGTGGACTGTTCTCCTACTCTAACACCATTCTTAATAGGTAAATATACCCTTGTGCTTTTTTATTTCATTTGTGAGGCTGTAGTATAGGTTGTCCCAATACTGCCATTAAAATTGCCTAGTATAAAGTGTGTGTTACTCTTGGCTATAAAAATAAAAGTTCCCTATAGACTGGAACTTGGCAAATATAGTTTGATTAAGTTGGGCTATTTTTATTTTATGCTCAAAGGGAGGCAACATGCTCTAGTGAATCAAGCTGTTCTGAAGTTAGAAGACTAGACTTCCCCTTCCAACCCTGACATTAAAGAGTTATATTTGGAAACTTCCTCCATTTTCCCCTATTTGAAAATAAAAATGGAGAATAGTTTCAGTCTCCTATATTTTATCATAATGAAGGTAGTAATTGGGTTAAATGATATATTGAACTTTAATTCTTTCACATGCTACCTCAGAATGGGAACCTGGAAATGCCAATTCTACTGCTTTCTAATTCCACAGAATAAAAGCAAGTAAATATGATCAATCTAGTCTGACTTAGCCACATGCAAATAGACCTACAGGTGTCTGAGATGAAACCTTCTGGGAAATGGTCTATTCCAAAACCATTCAGACATGTTTGTCCACAACAAGAGAAAAGTGGATGGAGGGGTACTCATCTCTTGAGCTCCCACTCAAACATGTTGTTTTGCTACTTGGGTATCCCCATTGATTTTTCACAAATTTGTTCCTCACAGTAATTTACAACTTGAGGAAAGAAATTGCTTTGTGATCCACTCTGGCTTCCATTGCTACTTTCAAGGAAGCTAAGGGAAAGTAACAAACACAAAACTCTTCTCTTTCCCACTTCCTTAGAGACACACACACACACACACACACACACACACAAAGCTGAAAATCAGCTGCTCCACTGGCTGTAGGAAGCAGGGACATCGCAGGTCTAGCCTGGGCTATGAAGTCCTGTGAAATCATCTGGATACTCAAAGTATGCAATAATTCTCAAGGAACTTTTCCTTTCCTGGTCTCTCTAACTTGAAGATTAATCTTCTTTCTCACAGAATGTTCAAGTCTGTTTGTCTGGTAACCTCTGCAAAAAGGTTATGTGCTCTCTGTGGGTAGAACCTGTACTTTTGTTTGTTTCCCTTGTAGCAGCTAAGACAAATTATTTGTACATCTTAGTTAACAAATGTTTTGATTTTAATTTTCTGTAGAGACAAAAAAAAAAATTATGAAATGATCCCTGGCTGCTGCTAAGATATGGCAAGGAAAACCATTCTCCCTGGCCACCATGAGTGCAATTTTCTTTGCAATCTTGCCTACTAAGTATAGACAGTGCTTAGGTATAGACTAAATCAAGATCCTACTAGTAATTTTGTCTTATGTTTATGGGTCTTGTTTGGAACCCAAAATACATGTGACTCAATTCTATCCTAATTAATCAAACTGTAACAAGACATAGTAGAGAAAGAACTAGAAACATGGGTAAGAACCACTATTTTAAGAAATTAACATTATCCCTGTGATTGAGAGTCTAAATGTTATTGCATATTCAGATCAACCCTGTTACTTCCAAGGATTCACTCCAGATGTAATTATCCCTCTGACACTCTGCTTTTATTATAAATAGTCACTCTCATCCTTTCAGATAAAATAAAAATGGTTAATCTGAGAACTGTATTTTGGGGAAGCAACTGGAGAACATATGTGATCATAAACAGATAGTCAAGAACTAAATGGCTCTCAATGGTCTCAAAAGAATCTCAGTAGAAGGTCTTATGTTGGGATGAGTGGACTTTCTTTTTGCCATGAGAGTAATTAATCAAGTTTAGTGCACATGTTCACTACTTTGGCTGTCCTGGAACAGTAAGAAAAGCAATCAGGCAGAAAGAAGCTTCAGGGAAGCCCATGTTTCCATTCAGGTCAAATAGATAGCTGAATTCACCAGTCCACCAAAATTGCACCTATTCCTACTCCTCATATATCAAGAAGCTTAAAAGAATGGGAAAAAAATATTTAGTACCTCCAAAACAGTAAGTATCCACTATAAGCATCACCCCCTTTCTCTTTTGCTATCAAGGCATTTTTTAGATCAATTCTCTCCAAGTCTATTAGCTGCAAATAGAAAAAGTAAGAAATTATGTGTGCCTGCTGCTTAGAACCTTTCTAATGAACTTATTCCATCAGTCAGCCTAATTTTTCCAGTATATTACATCGATATAAATGTCTAAAATAAATATTCTGCCTTTTCTCCTCTGTCCCTATGTAGCACAGCATGCAATCCAGGTGCTCAATGTAGCACCATTTTGCAACATTGATACTATCCCCACCTGATTTGCTTGGAATAAAATGACATTGGCAGCTTTTAATATTTTCCAAGCTTAAAAAGGAAAAAAGATTCTGTAGTATTAACATTCAGTTGGGTTGGAATAAACAGCTAATGCAACTGGCTGTGCAAGGTTTATAATGTCTAAACTCCCACCAAGCTGCTATCATCTTTCCATATGTCTCCTGGTCATCAGGAGCCAAGTTTAGGATTTGTAAAATTCAGGGCAATGCCTTTTTTGGTCATGGTACCTGTAAGTGAACAAATGATGACAATGACCTACTATTTACCAAATCAGCATGTTTTGTATCTGTCATCCAAAAACCACGAAAGAGAGCCAGGACAGCACTTGCCTTCATACAAGCCTTTAAAAGAAAGATTCTACATGTCCATGTTCTGTTTTTTCCTCTCTAATATTTATGCATTAGAATATGATAGCATAATGTATATTTACCCTGATTACTAGGTCATTTTCACTTCCCAGCTATTTGGCTGATAATTGCTACTCACTGTGTTGCCTAAATTCTAAATGAGCAACACTCTAATGCTGATGAAAGTTCTATGTGCCATTTTAGCACTGTGCCAGGAAAAGAAGCTGGGCCTCAGGGTGCCAACCGCAAAGGATTATTCTATACTGACCAAACATTGAGCCCTCAGTTTTTCATCTGACATTTCAGAAGTTGTAGCTGCAGTTATATATTTAAATAATAGAAATAATTATGATTGTGGTTCAGTTATGCTGTTGGTTAGCCATCAGACTCAGTCCAAAATATCCTGAGTTATCTGTCTTAATTGAGTCTCTACAATGAATACACAGTCTGAATAATTGCCAACTTTTTTCTATGCTATAAATTTATAAGCCAAAAGTTTGGTTGTCTTTCATGCTGGTTTTAAATCAGTTCAGACATCTGTTCCAGCTATAAGAACACACTGCTACTCTTTAAGATGTGGCATTTCCTGCCCAGTAAAAAAACCCTTTGAAAAATATTCCTCCTAAACTCCAATTTTAGATGCATCGTATCTGCAACTTTGTGGGCTTAGGCAAAAAGAGGAATATAAAAGCTGAGGCTGTCATGCCTGGCTATGTTTCCTGAGGTTTGGGGTAAAGATCAGTAACAGCACTGCCACGACCTAATGAGCTTCAACTGCTACTGACTTCAGGCAAGTGGATGTTCAGACAAGGTTTGCAAAGTCAAGGGGCATGAAGTCAGGCACTAAGGAGGTGAAGTGGAGAGATGAAATCACATGCCCTCCACAGATAAAGCTACAAGCTCACCTACCTGTTCTGCAGCCTTACCTTGCCAGTAAGGTACAGAGTGCTATACTGACAAGGAGGCAGAGTATAAAAGTAGGCAGGAGAGTGGGACAAGTCAGGCTTGGTATTATGAAAGTCTGTTCAAGGTAGGCTACAGGATGGATAATTAGTCCCAATGCTTTCCCCATGGGTTTGCAATTTAAATGAGGCAGACAGTGCTGGGAATTAATTACAGGTGTTCCAGCAAAACCAACAGGGGAGTATGGTACTTTTTGATTGTGGATATAGAGTTACTATAGTAACAAGAAAAATTAAATATAAAATTTTTAAAGCCACAGTAATAAATAAGAAACAATAAACAGTTCTGTTTGTTTGTTTGTTTGTGGTATGAAGATTAAACCCAGGGCACTCTATCATTGAGCTACATCCTCCTAAATGCCCAGGCTGGCCTTGAACTTGTGATCCTCCTACTCAGCCCTCAGAATAGCTGGGATTACAGGTAAGTGCCATGATACCCAGCTAACAATGAAAGAGTATCATAAATTTTAGAATAAGTGTCATATCACATATACCATTTAGAAAATTAAAAACAATGAATACCACTACATACAGCAACAAAATCCACAACACTATGTTTTATAATTTCCTCATTTTGTCCATTTTTTTTTTTTTTACCTTTCCAAGTCATTCTTTCCACAGCATTGTCTTTCCTTGATATGAAGACGACTGTAAAGATAAAATAACATCTGCCACCATTCACTCTTCTTATGTTCCAAATATTTCTGGTGGACCTAGGTTTGATCCTTTGTTTGCTTTGTTGGTGATAGTTAGTTTGAAACTTCATGGAAAGATAGCTGGGCTCAAGTATGACCATCTGATTTCTGTTCCCTTCTTAGAAGCTAAGCAAGACATTACACTTCCCTGGGTTTTAGCATTTTCCTTTGTGTAATAATTTTTTTTCTCCGACTTACAGCTCATAAGACACAATTTTAAAGTCCAATTCCTCATTTTTGCGCAGACATCCAACTGGGACAGCTCTCCACAAATAAGTAGCAGCACTTCCCAAATTCATACCTGAATCTGTGATACACGAAATCTAGAAAATACATAGGATATGGCAATTCCAGCATGCACTGCTACCCAGATCCTTTCCAGATCCCTCTAAGGATTGCATCTTCCAAGATGGAATATTTCTATAGTAATTACTATTTTCATGTTCAGTTGATTTCTGGATACTTATCTCAGAATTATGTAGGACTGCTAGAAAATTGTGGTGTCAATTAAAATGCCACAAAGGAGCAACATCCCACAGTGCATGAAATAATTTGGATATATGACAGGCACAAGTCCTGGTGATTGATGGGTATCTTTCTTCAGGTCTTCTCTGCTCTTTTACCATCGTGTTGTTTGTTCATTTGTTGGTTATTTTCTCCTCAGTCTGACTACATCTGGATTATAGGTAGTAGAGTGATCCTACATACGATCTTAAAGATGTCTGGCAGTTTGGGTTTATGGTCGAGCTGTGATTTGGGCCTTTCCTCTGTACTCAGCATTTTACAATCAAATTAGGAGATACAGTATTTTAATTAACTAGCAAATGTCTTGACTATTCTCCCAGAGGAAATGTTTTATCCATTGTTTTTTGTCCTTCCATAACTGAATCCATAATATCAGAATTCATAATATTAGAGCAACTCTGTCCATGCCCTCCTCCATGATACCTGGACAGTATAGCTAGGAGGTGCTCTTGCAATGGAGTCTATGGCAAATGAAAGAACAGAGAAGACACTGAAAATTGTCCAAAGATTCCTAGTGTAGCACCTACCCTAAATTCCTGGTTCCCTCTTTTATAATGTCTGGATTCCCTGGCCACAGATTTTCTTGTCTGAAAGAGAAATTTTAAAACAGTAGAAGCAGAGTACCAAGTCCCAATATATATGCAGAAGACAAGGTTGATGGTGGCAGTGAGCCAGCACAGGATGAGCCCTTGTGTGCACTTCTGTCTTTCCTTGAGTAGCGGAAAGAGTTCAATCACATTCATCAAAGATTAAAGTGCTGTGAGCTGCCCCTCCAGAGCACTTGGGAAGAGTCATTGCCTTCTTCTCTCTCATCCAGAAGCAGCTTAAGTTTTTCCATCCATCTATTAATTTTCTACATCTGGTACAGTTTCTCCATCTTTTCACCAGGGCCCCTCTTAAAAAGTCATTGGTCATTTAGAGATTTTCATTTCTTTTTCTCTGAAGAAGCTTTGGGATGCTTGAGGGGCAGGAAGAGGAGAGAATAGGGACAATCTCCAAAATATGTGAAGATAAATTTTATTTTCAGAACCCTAGTTTCCTGCTCTGTACATTGTATCTGTAGAACTGGTTTTGAAAATTAAATAGAATGACTTGTGAGAGAAACCTAAGAAAGCATGAGTCTGGATCAGGTTAAACTCAATTCAACAAGTATTGATTGACTGCCTAGGATGTGCTATCACAGGGTTAGCAGGCTAAAAGGCAGGAAACCTACAGAGAGGAGTGTGATTACAGCTTTTTCATCTGTTAATCTTGTTGGTATCTGTTCTACCTGAATTTTGACTAACAACTTAAATCATGAATTGTAGGAAGTTTTTGTGGGAAGTTTTGGCCTTCATAATATCTTTTTCCCTGCCCCGAGTAATACTGATTTTCCTCTAGAAGCATCCCTTTTCACTTTAAATCCATGTCATTCAGATGAAGTTGACTCCATCTCCAATAACAGGGGAGGAAGAGGCACTAGCTAAGGTGGTCAGAGCATCACTTTTCCCTGGCTACCATGAATGGGTCCAGAACCAGTGCTTAATATTCCAGAAAATCTGAGCTAACTCTGAGACTGTTTTCCAGCATCACAGACAAGAAATACTTTTTCTGCACTACATATTTTAAAGGTAAGAGATTAAGGGTCTGAAGCTGCTAGCAACTATATTGCCACTAAAAGAAAGCCACCCAAGAAAAGACTTAACCCAGAAAAACACAGAGCCGAGTCCTGAAAGAGAAAACCCTGAAGACATTGAGTCCTTCCATACAGCTCTTCCTGAAGTCATTCCTCTGGAAATTCCCAGTTAGTTGAGCAAATAAATTCCCTCTTTTTTATTAACCCAGCTTGAGTTGGTCTTATTTTTATTTGCAACTCAAAGATTCCTGACAAACTTATCCTATTTGATGAACAGGATGATTTTGGTAAATAGAACAAACACCCAAAAGACTAATTTCCCCTTCTTTAACCTTTAGCTAAGTGAAAGAAAATGCAATAATCAAGAAATCATATTTATGATTTTTATGTATAATTTTACACATATGTAGTTTATCTACCTACTTATTGCCTTACCAATGAGGAACCACAAAGATAATGTATAGGGTCAATTATTTGTTTGGAGTGAGGGGAAGACTCTTTATAAAACCATTGATCAAGTATGTATGTTCATAGGAGTGAAGATGAATATTAGGGCATGATTATTAATTGACACATTCACGAATGGTATTTTTGAACCTCTCTTGCCTGGCATTTTCTAATAACATAATCATATGTGAACATTTACCCTCCTTACTGCAAGGAATTAATCAGATTCTTTAAAAAGATCAGCAATTCTGCTTACTTCATCTAAAAGATCCTGGACAAATATCAACCTCCTATCATAGTAGCATAGAGAACACAATCTTACTAAATACACTGTTTTTTAGAGTGTTCACTATGTGCCAGCCACCTTATCAAGAGCTTGATACGCCAAACATTTTACAGAAACTTCACAAGACCCTATTGTGAATCCCATTATGATGTGGATCTAGAATGTTCCTGAAAGGTTCATGTGTTGAAGATTTGGTCCTGGATGAAGAAATGTTCAGAGGTGGGACTTTGAGGAAGTGATCATATCATGAGAGCTCTGACCTCAAGAATTAATTAATCCATTGACAGCTAAAGGGACTACTGGAAGGAGGTGAAAACTGTAGACAGGAGGGGTATGGTTAGAAGAAGTAGGTCACAGGGGATGTGTCCTTGGGGACCATATCTTGTCCTGGCCCCTTTCTGTCTTCCTCACTTGGAGAGGCTGCCATGAGCGAATCCATTTTCCTCTGACACATCCTGCCACCATGAGGTTTCTGCCTGTGAACTGACTATGAACTGAAATCTCTGAAACTGTGATCCAAAATAAATGTCGGGCACAGTGACACATGTCAGTAATTCCATCAGCTTGGGACCCTAAGGCAGGATTGCAAGTTCAAAGCCAGCCTCAGCAACTTAGCAAGGCCCTAGGCAACTTAGCAAGACCCTGTCTCAAAATAAAATAAGTATATAAAAATAAAAATGGGATGGATATATGGCTCACTGGTTAAGCATCCCTGAGTTTAATCCCTGGTAATAAAATAAAATAATAAAATAAAATAAATAAATAAAATAAAATAAAATCTTCTTCCCTTAAGCTGTTTATGTCAGACATTTTGGTCATGCACCATTATAATTATACAACTGAGCTTCCTGCAAATGATGCGCTTACCAAATTTCAATTAGAAATGAAGACTTAGACTTGAAATTATGTTCATATGATCCCAAACTTTGTGAACTCAACCACTATGTTACTTCTTAGCTCATCCTCTTCTCACCTTTCCACCCCTTACCCACCGTTATGCTTGTCACCTAAGCTCAACAGAATGAGCCAACTGATTCAAGTCAGTTTTCTGAGGCTCTAGCCCTGCCCACCCCCACACTGCCTCTGCTCACTTCAGTCCTTGGATTCCCACTGCCCAGGCTTCAATGACTGAATCCATCTCAGGAAGAGTTATCCAAGGAGACTCAGCTTCTGTCTGGAAAAAGGAAAGAGAGCATGAGGGAAGTCATAAAGTCCTTTCTAACAACATGTACTAATATCAACTCATCCTCCTCCTCTTTAAATCAACTTCTTGTTGGTATGGTGATGTTCACCTGTAACCCTAGTGACTCTGGAGGCTGAGGTAGGAAGATCTCAAGTTCAAGGCTGGCCTCAGCAAACCAGCAAGACCCAGTAATAAAATAAAAATAAAAAGAAATAGGGATGTAGCTCAGTGTCCCTGGGTTCAATCCCCAGTACCAAAAACAAACAAAACAACAACAACCACAACTCCTCTTCTAAAACTGGCACCAAATTTCAATTTTTTTGAATAGTTCTTTTAAATACAGTATCTACTAAGATGCTAAAATCTTTGGATTCCTCCTTCAAGATCACACTTGTGTCTTTCTAATCCTGCTACAATATGTATTGTGTTAACTGCTCTCCTTAGGGAATGATAAACTCCTCTACTCAGTTTCTCTGTCTCTGCTTTCTCCCTCTCTGATCCCACCTGGAGAATAATTTAAAACACACCTTTTATCCTATTACTTACCAGTTCAATGAATTTCATCTGTTCCCACTGTTTACTTAATAAGTTTAAGACTTTTATTTTCTTTTTTTGGGAGGGGTTGCTGGGGATCAAACCCAGGGCCTTGTGCTTACAAGGCAAGCACTCTACCAACTGAACTATCTCCCCAGCCCCAGGTTAAGATGTTTTAACATAATTTCTAAGGATTTACATAAACTGGCCTCTGCTTTCTTTCTCTGTATTTCCCTATGCTTTTGATTGCTGGACCCTGGACTCAGCTTGCTTTCTAAATTCCAAGATCCTGTTGAATTGTTTACTCTGCATGAGATACACTTCCCCTTTGTTACACCCACAGTGATCCTATGTCACCCTTAAAGACAAGGTTACATTCCATTTCTTCTGACACACTAACAAGAAATTACTCTTCCACATCTGAATATCCAAAGAGGTTACTAACATTACTACTTCCTTGGTATCCATCCCATACTGTCTTCTACTGCTGTGACATGACTTGGTGTTTTATCCTTCCTGACAAGTATGAGCTTTTAAGAGCAGGACTCACAAATTACACATTTTTATGCCCCATTAGAACACTTGACCTAGTGCCTTGGCTATAAGGGATACTGACTGAATAAATGAAAATATATGAAATAGGCAAAAAACTGTGGTAGTAAGAATTCCAAGACAGTCCCCAAAGATTTTTGTGTTCTGGTATTCCTGTTCTTGTATAGTTCCCTCCTACACTGAATAAAAAGTAAGAGGTTGTGGAAATGATAGAATGTGATTTCCTAGGTGAAGTTATAAAAGATATTGTGGCAGTGCAATCCTGAAAGTGGTTTAGACAGTGTAGAACTGAGGTCATCTGCCAATAGCCAGCTCTAACTTGTCTATTACCTCAAAGAGCTGTATTGGAAGTGGATCCTTCAGCTCCAGTTAAAACTTCAGATGAAGGCACACTAACTAAAATCTTCTAAGAGACCCAAACCAGAATCATCCACTTAGAAGTTATATGAGATAATGTATGATTATTATAATTTTAAGACCCTAAATTTTAGGGTCATAGCAATAACTCTGAATGTAAGCATAAGAAAGTCTAAACACTTACACTGGACTTTAGGGAAAAGTGAAGATGAAAATGAAGTAAAAAGAAAAAAAAGACTTCAAAAATTTGAATACCTGAGTTATGAGTGCAAGATTTTTCTTTTGCTAGAAGACTTATTAAAAGATTGTTTTGTGTCTCCAGGTCTCTGTGCACATTGCTGATTTGTGAGCCATAATTTCTAGGCATTTTTGTAATCTTGATGATCAAGCATACCATTAATATTAGTAAAGATCATTTGTTTTACAGTCGCATGTGTTAGAATGTGTTCTAAAATCTCTTTAATAACCTTAGGATCCAGACACTCTTATTATTCCCATTTCACAGAAAAGAATGTGGAGCCTACAGAAATTAAATAACTTGCTTGAGATTTCATAGGTTGTAGTTGGCAGAGCTGGTTTCATATACAGGCAGCCTGAATTTATAGCCAGATTCTGAATCACTATGCTATACGAGATAGTGTGCTTCCTTTAAGAACATTATATACAACATTTCACAGAAATCATTTCAAGCATTAAGTATTTAAAATTAGTGACTATTATTAACTAATAGAGTTGAGCCAGCAACCCTTATTTGGTTATAAGATGATTTTACTGTGCTACCTTTGATAGGTAAAATTGTGAGGTAAAGTTGAGAGGCTGCCTCATTCTGAACACCCTCAAGAGAGACACTTAAAGTCTTGAGTGTATTTATCTCCAGCCTAGAGGGATTTGAAGCATCCTTTGATTCAAGTTGGGTGCATCAGCTATGTTTGAATCCAGAGACAGCAATTGTTGATTTTCTAAATACAATAAAATCCATTTTACTCTTTTGTTGAAGTCTAGAAGAAAATAGCAAATAGAAAGTGAAGTGTAATTTCAGACATATTTTCAGTCTATTTTGGACAAATGCTGTTCAATATTCTAAGGAAGATATGAAAATCTACAAGACCCTGTCCTTAAGGAACTTAAAACTTTCCTCATCTTTCCTCCATTTCTACTCTCAACTGTTCAAATTATGTACCTCTTCATAACTTTTCCCACACCCAAACATGTGCAAATAGAAGTATACATATATAGTGTTTTGTGATGACTAGCATCATTTGCTTTATAAAAATGGGATTTCAAACACCACATATTTCTCTTCCACTGAAGATTTTTCCTTAACAATTATTATAGTTTGTATGTAAGGTGTCCCCCAAAAGTTCCTGTGTTAATGCAAGATTATTCAGAGGTAAAATGATTGGACTATAAGAGCTGTAACCTAATCAGTCCATCTTGATTGACTGAACTCACTGGTGGTAACTGTAGGTAGGTGGGGCTGGCTGCAGGAGGTAGGTCACTGGGAGCTTGCCCTGTGACAGTGCATCTTCCCTTTGGCCCCTTTTCCTTCCCCACTTCTGCTTTTTTGCTGCCACATAGAGAGTAGCTCACCTCCACCATTCCTTTACACCATTGTGTTCTTCTCCATCTTGGGCTTAGAGAAGAGAATTGGTCACCTATGAACTGAGACCTCTGATAGCAGGAGCCCAAATAAACTTATCATTCTTAGTCATTCTTGGTAGTTGTTTTAGACACAGCAACAAAGCTAACTAAAACAATAACATATCATACAAATTCCACTAGATCAATAGATAAAAGTGTTAATGTATTTCTCATAACAGCTGCATGATGGTCAAAAATTATCCATTAGTTTATTCTCCCTTTCCTCTATTGATGGTCATTCAATTCTCTGTACAAATATTTACTACTACAAAAAACATCACAGTTAAACAAGCTTGTATATGTGGCCTATATTATACTTTTCTCTTTCTGAAGGAAGAATCCCCATAATTGGGTCATGAATATATATTTAAAATTTTTAACTTAAATTTCTAGATTATTTTTCATAGAAACTTTATAGCACTTCATGTTCTCAAATATCAAAGCAATTAAGAGGAAGTCACCTTCCCTGTATCCTTACCAGCAATAGATCTTCTAATTCTATAGTTTTGCTAACACAAGAAGCAGAAAAAGATATCTTCACGTTGCTTTAGTTTTGTTTTCCCATTAATATGGTCAAGCATTTTTGCAAAAGTTTACCACTTAGATTTTTCTCTTTTAACAAGTATGTATTGCTATCCTTTGTTCCTTTTTATTTATGTTTTTATTTTTTAACAAGATGTGGAAACTATTTTGACATATTCTTTGTCATTTTACTCTCAGTTATTTCCAGTCAATCCTTAGGTTTTTTTATTTTGTGTAATATGACACCATCCACTTTTATTTTTATGTAGTCAAATACATCTTTTTTCCCCCTTTATTGTTTTTGAGCTTGATTTTTGAGGAAGGTTCTTGTAAACCCAAAATTATTTTCCAAATTTTCTTCAAATATTTTGTTACTTTATTTGGGTTGTATGTCTTTTCTTCCAGTATGAAGGAGGTCATTTTCCATTATCTTCTAGCTTTCAAAGTTAGAGATGGGAGTTTCATGCTAGTCTTAATTTCCCTTTTAGTAAACTAGAGTCTTGAGTGTTGTTTGTATGTACTGGGAGTGTTGTTTGGTTTGGTCTGGTTTTTAACTGTCTGAAAACTTGAATAATTTTCTCTTTATCATTATAATTTAATAATTCCACCAAAGGGGCTATGGATGCAGCTCAATGGTAGAGTGTTTGCCTGCCATTCACAATGCCCTGGGTTCAATCTCTAGTACCTCCTCTAAAAAAAAAAATCTACCAAAAATCTACCGAAATGTTTATGGGTCTATATCTACTTCCATTTTTCCTATCTGGGCTTCAATAAACACTTCCAATTTATAAACTTAAAAAAAAAAAAACCTACTATTTTTTAAGTTTTCAATTCTTCTCCATAAGTTTCTTCTCTTAGATCTTCTAACCCCCTTGTCTCTCAGCTTTGTACTCACAGTTTCTCCCTCTGTTGAAATAGATGTTCTACTGAATCTTCCCAGTCATGAAACTCAGTTTTAATAACTAACCATCTTGTACTCCTCCTCTTTCTTTTTGTAGTCAATAATGTTTCAATTCCAAAAACATTGTTTGAAGTCTTGCCACATCTCTTTGAGAATTATACTATCTTCCTGCCTAAAAGCATCCTTGAACTTTTACATCTACCTCAGTGGAAGTCATTTATAATAGATACTCATCTAGGAAACCCTCTCTGCAAGTGCTTTCTAGTGAGGATTATTTTCTGTTTTATGGTGTTATACACTTTCAACAGCCATACAGATCAAGCTGTTCAATCTCTCACCCCAGGACCAACCGCAAAGTGGAAGCTTAGTTTAGATTCAGAGGCAAGAAAATACCACCCTGTTATATAAGCATGTCAAAGTTATCTCTCATGGTCAATTTTTTCCCAAAAGGAGTATGTTGCATCAATGTTTATAGCAGCTCAATTCATAATAGCTACATTATGGAACCAACCTAGATGCCCTTCAACAGGTGAATGGATAAAGAAACTGTGGTATATATACACAATGGAATATTATTCAATCATAAGGAATAAGAATATCACAGCATTTGCAAATAAATGGATGGAATTGGAGAATATCATGCTAAGTGAAATAAGCCAATCCCAAAAAACCAAAGGCTGAATGTTTTCCCTGATAAGTGGATGATGATATATAATGGGGGTGAGGGTGGGTGGGGAGTGAGAAAAGAATGGATGAACTTTAGATTATGTGGAAGGAAATAAGAAGGAGGTGGGTATGAAAAATGGTGGAATGAGACGGACATCATTACCCTATGTACATGTATGATTACATGAATGATATGAATCTACATTGTGTACAACCATAGAAATGAAATGATGTACCCCATTTGTGTACAATGAACCAAAATGCAGTCTGTAAAAAATAATTAATTAATTAATTAATTAAAAATTTTTAAAAAGGAGTATGTTGCAAGGTAGTTTTAATGTTTAAAGAAAATTTATCATTATTTCAATGTGAATTTTGGAACTCAAGGGGTCTAAAAGGTTATAAATGTTAATAGTGAATAAAAAATTATATTTAGTATCTAGATCTGACTCAGTGGAATGTAGGAAGCATAGTCAAGTCACTGTGGCATATACATAATGAATTAATGTCATTAGTTCAGGTTATTGCTCAAACTGACCCTTTTCAGCTTTTAAAATATTCTAACTAAATGAAGAAACAAAATTAAAACAACAGATGACATTTAAAGATAAAGAAACAAAGAATTATCAACCTTTATCTTCACATTGTTGTTTTGGAGAATTTTATTTTCTTTTTGAAAGTAGTCTCTAACAACAAAGGATGAATTGGGATTCAAAAGAAAAGGAAAAAAAAATGAAAGAAAATATTTCAACCTGCAAAGATTTTATAGTCCCTGCTGTAGAGGAAATTGTCCTTGGCTTTGGTCTCTGCCATTATTCCAGTAACAATAAGAGCACTAACTAAACTGCAGAGTACCTTATCTCCCACTATGCTAAGAAACCAATTATGTTAAATAATATTGCCTGAAGGGATTCTCAGAGTTGCTGGAGAAAGATCAATGCAATAACCTAAGACCTTAAGTGTCAATATTTAGGAAGCACACAATTTTCCAAAATAAAGTTTTATTGAATATTATTTTTTTAAAGCACAGATTAAGCCATTAACATTTTATAATAACGTTTATATTGTTATCCTTTAGTGAGAAGCACTTGAAAAATACAGGAGGACAAGTAATAAAGTATAAATACCAAATATTTACTGAAATAATATTTCAGGGAAAACATAAGGCTCTTATCAGATCAATCCAAAGGGACTTATCTAACTGACTACAACCTTTAATATAACTATCAATCAGATGGGTTGGATATTCAGTGTCTCCATTTCCCATACACTGCAAAATGCTACACGTTTCTCTGACTCACATAAATAATAAATTGCCTTTTGTACAAAGATGAGACTTTATTGTTCAATCCCTTAATCAAATGGAAGTACCAAATGGAAAACTATATCCCTAGGCAAGAAAGGAATGAACTTCAGGAGATAGGGAATTTAAAACAAAATTAATGTTGTAAAATAACAAAGAAAATATTGAAACAATTTTCGTAAAAATAATATCTAAATAACTTAGCATTTTTAAGGGATCCTGTCAAGAAATAATGATCTGTTTGAAACGTGTGCAGAAATCACCACAGGCAGCGTTTCTTCAAAGGAAGGAGAAAACTTGATCTAGACCTGGCAATAACCCTTATGGTGAAAATGCTGGATTCTGTTTCACATTCTGCCACTGACATTGCTGTGAGGACTGGAACCACACACTGTGTCTGATAATGGGTCCCAGGTATTTTCCATTCAAGACTTTTCAAAATTCTCCATTGAATATATGTCATGACAAGCCTAGGTAAAGCCAGAAACAAAAATTCTTTAATAGCAAGAGTTTTCTAATGAATATGGCCCATTTCTTGTATTTTTATTGTGTCAAGAATATCATAAAATCTCTAGGGGAGAAAGAGGCCTCTTTAAGGAGCTTCTTGCTTGATGGAAACCTTCCTTTACTCCCTACTTTCCTCTGCACCCTCAAATGGGTGATGGACTGATCAAATTAGAGCACATGCCTTGGGTCTCCCTTCCAAGAACTGAAATTTTCATCAGCAATTAGACAAGGGCTTCAGGTTTCTTTTCAGACATTACTGTGCCAGAAATTTGAAAATATAAGGTAAGGCACAAGTAAATATATTCTCAGCTTCACTGAGGCATTGAGGCAAAGGTCTTTTCAACATTGTATTCTCAATAGCATGTGAGGTCAAATTTGTAATTTGCAAGCCCAAGTTTTAGGTGGGAGGTGAAATTAAAACAAGTGGACTTTCTAGCCTCTTTAGTTTTAGGTCATTAACCTACACTTTGTAAAGGACTTCAGAATCCAGACAAATCCACCACAGTTTGCGTCCAAAGCACCAGAAATAACTTTATGTTACTTTTTATCCTCTTTTAGGTAAATATATCTTGGAGTCTTTCTAGGTGAGAATCTGGTTGTAGATACTCTGGGTCTCTTGAGTAAATACTATCACAATGCTATCTCAGTAGCCAAAAGGCATAGTCATTAGCATAGACATTTTGATGGATTTTGTTGCTACAAAAAAATAAGTGAAATAAGCCAAACCCAAAAAAACCAAAGGCCAAATGTTTTCTCTGATATATGGATGCTAACTCACAATAAGTTGGGGGGAAGATAGGGAAGAATAGAGGTACTTTATATTAGATAGAGGGGAGCGAAGGGAGAGGAAGAATTGATAGTAGAGTGCAACAGACATTATTACGTCATGTACATACATGACTGCATGACAGATGTGATCCTGCAATATGTATAATCATAAAAATGAGTAATTATGCTCCATTTATGTATGATCTATCAAATGTATAAATGCACGCTATTGTCATGCACAACTAATTAGAACAAATAAAATTAAAAATTAAAAATATATATACTACACTGTCAATATTTAAACAAATACAAATCCTCTAAGAGTCGTGGGTTGCATCTGCTATTGTCTTAGCAATGATTGGGGAACCATTCCCTCTTTGCACCTTGTGCAGGAAGTGTAGACTCCCAGTAGGCATTATGGCTGAGGCCATAAGAATTTAAAGGACTTTCAAGTGTTATAAATTAGCAAGAGCTCAAAGGTCTGCTTTACCATTAGTGTCAGGATTCGCTCCTGAGATGTTCTGGACATCCAGTGTCTTCTGCCAGTTTGAGGTAACTTCCAAACACTTTTTTAGATCTAAATTGTGCCAATATTTTCACATATTCTCAGAGTAATTTAAAATCTTTAAGGCATCCCCAAACCTGTCTTGATCTTTTGAGAGCCAGCATTTCATGGATAACTCCAACCAGAATAATTTTCTGAGTTAGTCATGAGCTATATGTGCATTACCATGCATTTCTTTTCTATATACATGCTACCCTGCCAGCTACCACCACCAGCTCTGCAGATGTTGCTTCTTGTCTTTAGTTATGGACCTTTGATGAGTTTGAGGTTATTGAATTCTCTGTAATACTTGTACTTCTCACCAGGTTTAAGTATTAAAATTTTTCCACAAAGGGAGACATGTTGTCATGTTCTTTTGTCAGTTGGTGATAAAGGATGTTAATTTTCTCTCTGTGAGGTACACAGGGAGAAGATTTGCCTTAGTTACCATGTTTAACAAAAATGTTAACTATATACTGTGAACTGAAGTAATATTCTCTCTCAAGGAAATTATTTCACATCTTGTTTAGTCCTTTCTACTTCTTTCCTAAAGGATTCTGTAGCAGCACATCATATCAAATAAATCATCCCAAAAAGGGACACATAACAACTATTGATAGGTCCTGCTGGAAGAGGAAGGAGAAACTCTAAGAAGACTGTTAGGCTGTTATGATCCAGGTACTATTATTATGGCAACTCTATAGGTACATGGAGATATTCCCCTGGCATATTCTAGAGGATCTAAAGATCCAGTTTGAGTGTTGCTGGTACAGGGTTTATAGATTCTTCCTCCTCCTCCTCCTCCTCATCATCATCATGCAGCATTGCTATCAACCATATGTGAATTTCAATGTCCCTATATCAGGAATCGTGATTAGAGACAGTGAGACAGAATTATTTGCCAAGAAAGTTTCAAAGCAGAAGAAATGAAATGTAAATTTTTTCTACATATCTCAACATCTGCTTCCAAAATTTAAGATGCCTTCTAGGAACATGCTAATAAAATATCCCTTTCTCTATTTTATCAACTTATTTACACTCTCACACAACAATCTGGAGTTCTTCGTCTTCCCACAAAGAAGTCACTCCTCCTTTGCCACATTCTCCCCTCTCCTTGCCTCCAACACAATCTGTATTGTGCAAGTAATACCCCATACATTGATCTGAAACACTCTATTCTCTTTCTGTGCTATTCAATCTATATGAATTGCAACCAATACACGTTGATTTCAATATGGTTCCCAATCTGTCATACATATGCCATTTTATTAAACATTCACAGTAAATGGAAGAATGGAAGCATTAAGTATGGAGTACTAACAATCATTGTTCTTTGATTCTTTATGCTGTGACTGATGGACATAGATAAATTAGCATTCCAGAGTGAACTTCGGTTCACTGGATCATTTTGTAGAACATATAACCACAGGTCAGCTCGCTGTACCTCTCACTTTGCTCTTATACTCTAGACTTTTCAGGAAGGCTTTTTGCTGGCTTTGATGTATATTCCTTTCTGATTTAATTGCCATAGCTCAGTCATTCTAATGAAATGTTCCAAGTGGACAAAAGATTTGTGAAACTGATACCTTAATGCCAAAATGATTATTGCACAGCTTTACTACTTTTTATCTCTTAAAGTTAATTGATAAATAAAGTAGATGCAAGTCTATATATTGACACCCATATTTACAAACTCACAGGTTTTTTGTATTATTTACTCAAGAAGCAATTGTTGAGCATTAGTTGGGCATACTTTTCCCCTATAAGAGCAATATCCTTGGCTAGGACCCTGAAATGTTGTACTCATTTAGCAACACTAGAACAGTGTCATCAGCCCTAAGGCATACTTTTTTAAAAGTTCAGATTGTTTTCAGCATAATGGCATCTGAACAATTCACTAGATGATACCTGAAGGGAAAATAGAGAAAAGCGAAACTTTTTCATTATTCTGATAGCTGGAATTATGTAATATAAAATATAACAATCCTGAAGAATGTATATTTCCATATATTATGATGTTGACACATTCAATTGTATGCTGAGATATATAAGAACAGAATACAGAGAAAAATGGAGAGATAGAACATTTTCCTGCTTTCACATAAGCCATTCAGATAGCTCAGTCTGAAAGGCTGTGTGTGTCGGTGGGAGATAACCCTGCCCTCTTCCTTCTTCTCTCCTGCTTCTCCAGGGAAATGAGTCACACCTGGTTACTGCCCTTGATATGATGTCTGATGTTCTGAATTCCCATCAGCTCGGCACAGCCAGGATGATGTCAGCACAGTTGACATTGTTAGATTCCTGCTCTGTTTACATCAACTCCCTGTCGCTCAGGCGTCAGATGAGTGTGGAGAAGGGGAAAAGGCATCATCTTAGCAACCAAGCCCACATATCCAGAATCCAGAAATGACATATGGCACTTAGCATTTGGGATTTCCAGTGTTTCCCAGAATTTTAGCCAGATTAAAGCACTGTTTTTCAGTTGCAAAGAAATTTCTTATCTCCCCATAAAGATATATGTGCTTTCACATCATTTCAGATTAAATGTTTATCAGTAAGCTATGTTTTACCAAAACACTCATCTCATCATTCCTTAATTCTTCTGGGATATCCTTATTTACTGTGTAGAAATAATCTTTCTTGTGGCTAAAAACAGAAAAATTTAAATGAGGCACTTTTGTCATGTTTCAGTAGACAAAAGTCAAAGGTGTGAATAATATAAATAAGCAGCAAGCAAATTAGATGGAAAATAAATGATTTACTAGTAATAATAATAATAATAGTCTCTCACTATTTCTTTTTTCTTTTCCTTTTTTTTTTTTTTTTTTTTTTTTTTTTTATACTATACCCATTAAACAAAAAATATAACAACCCACTTAGACATTCAGTCATAGGGGGAAGGGAGAGGGGTAGATTTTAGGGAAAAGACATAAGAGAGTAATTTAGAAACTGGTACAGTAAAAGACCTGCTAGTACCACACCACCATGTCATGTCAGAAACCCCAACAGTGGAAACTTAACATCTACTTTTCTCGGAGGTTATTGTGGGTAACTTAACAGCTCATATAAATCCTTCCAGTTCTTTGATAGTTCTCTTACTTATTCTTTCCACAAACACTTCTGGGTAGGATCTCTGCCTTCATGATACTTGGAGTGAAGTGGAAGAAAAGTAAGTAAGCAGACACCAAAGTAATGTGTGATAAATGCTCTCAAGAGAAGTAGAGTCAGGATGCTAAGAACAGGGAAAATGAAATACCAGCTCAGTCTGGATCTCTGACAGACTGAGGGGGGGAAGTCCTCAGGGATGGCTTCTTTGAGGCTTCATAGTTCTTTTCTCAATTGTAAAATGCAAATGGTAAATTTAAGTCTTGACACTTTTTGTCCATGAAACATAACTAAAACTTTTAACAAGTAATTTCATACAGTCCAGACAGTTCATTTATCTCCTGGCATGCCCGAGTTATCCTAAGTATCCACATTCTACAAAATGAGAAATGGATATTCATTTGGCCTCCCATGACAGAGAAAGGAGTAGAGCTCAGTGAGCCCTCATTCTAAATCTCAAGCTTAAATGGATATAGGCTGATGGTATGGTAATATAAATAACACCATTTAATTCTCACTCCTCCAGCAGATTATCTTTGTATTCTTGTTGGGACTAATGACATGTTAACTAACTCAGGCTGACTCCTTACTCCCTGGCGAGTGAGCAAGATCAAGGCCTCAAAGGCGGTTTCAATAGTTAATGATGATGAATCGGACCACTGTCAGGGATTGGTTAACAACAGTTCCAAGAACGTGATCAGCTCGTGCTTGCCATATAGTCCAATGGGACTCTCACCTGCGTGAACCCCCCCTGCCTTGCTGACCTTTAAGCTGATTGGTTCCCGCCTAGCCCCCACCCTACATAAAAGCTGTGCGATTTCCTCAATAAACGAGTTCCTGCTGTGATGGGTCTCCCTGACGCGTCTGATTGTCCTCCGCCGAGGGCTGGGAGCGGGTGGTCAGTCGGCCCTACCTATCTGGGTCTGACCCTGTTGGGGAGTGTCCCCTTCCCTTGCCGCTGGTCGAGAAAGGCAAGGGGGCTTAAGACCCTGACATATTCTAACTACTTATTTACTTGCCCCTTACTGTTAAAGTTTAGATATGAGGAATCCCTCTAAAGCTAACATGTGAGACAATACAAAATTTTTCAGAGGTGAAATTTATTAGATTATGGGAGGTATAAATGAAATAGAGAATTAATCCACTGATGTGGATTAAGTAGGTGGTAACTGCAAGCAGATAAGATGTGGCTGGGAGAAGTAGGTCACTGCAGGCATACCTATGGGTTTTATATGTTGTCCTTAGTGATTGGAGCTCTCTCTCTGCTTCCTGGTTGCCATGTCCTGAGCTGCATCCCTCCATTATGCTCTTCTCTCATGATTTTCTTACTTATGAACCCAGAGGTGTGGAGCTGTCTAACAGTGGACAGAACCTCTGAAAGTATGAACCAAATAAACTTTTTCTCCTCTGAGTTATTCATTTTGGGTATTTAGTACCAGAAGTGGGGTCATTTCTATGACTAAAATGACTATGTGGTTCAGAGCCTTTGGATCTGGTTTGTGAGGGAAAAAATTTGAAACTTTCAGAGATGCAAGTTGGAAAACCTTAAGAATTTTATAAGCAAAGCTTAGTGGGTGATTTTGATGGGGGTTCAGAAAACCAGAATGCTGAGAGGACTATGGACAGTAAAGACTGGGCTCATGAAATTTCAGAGGAGGAGGACTCTGTTGGAAATTGGACTAGAGACATTCATGTTATTTTCTGGCAAAGCAATTGTCTATATTTTGTCTGTGTCCTGAGAACTTTTATAAGGATAAATTTAAAGGTGATATACTAATTAATCTGTTGGAGGAAATTTCAAGGCAGTATAGTATTCAAGCAGTGGCATGAATATTGTTGGCAGCTTTTAGTAAGATTTATTATGACAATAAGGAGCAGAAAACAAAAGAAGAAATATTTGAAAAACTTGCAGTTTGATCATTAAGTGCATGTAAAACTAGGGCTAAGGAAGTTATTGTTGTTAAAAACACCATAACCACTAAAGAACTGCTAAGTACTCTACACAGAGATAATAAGAAAGATGACTTGCAAGCACCTCAGGAGTTGGCAAGATCACACCCATCTCAGGCTCAGTGATGTAAAGTAAAAATTCCTTTGAGAAGAGACCATCAGAGCAACCTGCTTGCATGGGGGGTGGGGGAGAGGCTAGGAAGTTGCTCATTTGGTTTTTGTTTTTGTTTTCTTAAAACATGTTCAGCTGCTCAGGCACTCAGGCTGCCATATCCATGGTCCCAGAAAGCTTGGCTACTGTTTGAATTGGTAGCAGACCTTGGCATCAACCATGTGGTGCTGGTTCTGCCAAAATGCAGGATGTTGAGTTAAGGTGTCATGAAGACTTCCACCAGGATTTCAAAGGAAGTCTTTGGAGAGTACAGCAGGGTTAGAGTCCCTGGAGGCTGCCCCTGAAAGAGTGATGCATGAAGATGTGAGAAGGAAGCTAAAGGTGCAGTGCAGACTCCTGAGAATAAGAGATGCCAGTAATGTGGGATATCTGCTAAGAAAAGTTAAAGAAATCAAGCAGAAACAAACCAAGAGAGAGACCATTTTGGCTGCAATAAGTAAGCACTCTACTTTCCTAGAGTTACCACCCAGTTAAGCCACATCAGTGGATTAATCCACCATATAGGTTACACTTTCCATAATCTAATCATTTCACCTTTCAAAATTTTCCCATTGTTCACTGCATGAGCTTTTAGTGAACACATCATATCCAAACTATAACATTCATTCCCTAGTCCCCAAAATCTCATGCACACCTCACATTGCAAAATTCATTTAGTCCATTTTAAGAGTCCCCATAGTCTTAAGAGTTGTAGTATTACCCAAGGGTCTGAGTCCAAAATTTTATCTGAGACTCAAAGCAAACTCATGGATGCTTTCCCTTGTAAAGATAAAAAACAATTCACATATATCCAATATATCCAATGTATGATAGCACAGAGTAAATATTTCATTCCACAAGGAATAAATAGGGTCATAGAAAGAAGGGATGGAACCAAAGATCAAAATCTTCCTGGGCAAACAAATTCTGTAGCTCCATGTAAAGTATCTGGAGTACCTAGCATTGTGATGTTCTCTACAAAGGGCCTGTTTATTCCCTCCCCATCCGCTGTCAAGGCCACTGAAGAAGTAGGTCACTGGGGAGTGTGTCTTTGGAGGTTATATTTTGTCCCTAGTGAGTGAAGTCCTCTCTCTCTCTGCTTCCTAGTTGCCGTGTCCTGAGATGCTTCCCTCCACTGGAACCTCTGAAACCATAAAATTTTCCTCCTCTAAGATGTTCTTATTTGGTATTTTGGTCACTGTTAAAGAAAAAACTGACTTAAATTCACCTTTAAGAAATAAAGTATTTTTAAAGTATTTTTTTTTCTTGTTTACCCTATAGCTTTTCCCTGTTAACCCTGCAATCTAATCTATCACCTAGAATAAAGCAAGCGCTCACTAAATACTTCTGGTGAAAGAATATTTTGTTTTTTCATTTCCAGGTTTTCATCCTGACTTTATAGTTTAGATAAGTGCTTCTTAATCTTTTTCATATACTAATCCACAAAGAAAAATCATAATATTTGGAAGGCATTCCGGGATAAATGGGGGAAGACTGCTTCACATTGTAGGCTTTAGCCCAAAACCTCACCTGACTCCCCAAACTCCCAATTCCATACCAGTAGAGTTTAAGGAACCAGTAATATGGCATATCTGAAACTCAAAGATTTATTACTTGAATGACTCATTACTCATAACAAACTCTTTTGATTTATAGAAATCAAAAAAAGAAGAGTAGGTTTTTTCCACTTCGCTTTTTGTTACTGATCTTTTCCTTACCAAGGTTTTATAGTGTATTTCCTTTTAAATTTCAGTTCAAAAAACATCATTCTTAGCAAATTCACGTATTGCTGATAAGCATGTAAAATGGCACAGTCACTGGGGAAGTATTGTATTCTAAAATTTCAGTTTGGGAAGATATAAGATGTTATGGTATAGATATAAGGTGTCCCCCAAAAGCTCATGTGTGAGACAACACAAGAAAATTTAGAGGTGAAATGATTGGACTAAAAGAGCCTTAACCTAAATAATGGATTAATGCACTTGAATGGATTAACTAGGTAGTAACTGGATAGGTGGGTGTGCTGGAGGAGGAAAGTCACTGGGGGGCATGTCTTTGGGGTTTATATTTTATCCCTCATGAGCAGACTTCTTGCTCTGCTTCCTAATTAACATGTCCTGAGCTGCTCTGCTCTACCACACTCTTCTGCCATGATGTTTTGCCTTACTTGGGCCCAGAGCAATGAAGCCAGTCAATAATGGACTGAGACCTCTAAAACCACGAGCAACAAATAAATTTTAACTTCCTTAAAATTGTTGTTATCAGGTCTTTTGGTCACAGCAGTGAAAAAGGTGACTAAAACATAAAAGTTCTGGAAATGAATAGTGGTAATAGTAGCAGAACAATGTAAAGGGACTTAATGCACATCCATACACTTCAAAATGTTTTAAAAGATAGATTGATATTACATGTGTTACCATAATAAAAAAGTTTATCTTTTTATATGGCATCCAAAACATGAATAATGATAAAAATTAGTACTGTAACTATTTGTGAAGTGATTAATGAGACACTTGGATGCATTGTTGATTTGTCCAGACATCTTAGAAAGGCACTTTGTTTCTCATCTTGTAGAGATTTTTCAATAATTGTTCATTAGTCCACCCCCACTCTCCCAACTAAGCATTACCACCACCAGTATCTGTGGTCCCTACTAATCCACACATTATGAAATTCTCAAGTCATTTCAGAATGGACCTCAACTTGACTTCTTTGTCATAAGCCCAGACTCATGTACTTTTCCATTCTCACTCTTGCCTTAAATTTTTAATAAAATGTGATTGATTAACATTTAAATGCCAACACAACAGCCTTGATCGACCTGCACTTACACTGATCAATTCTTCTAAGAAATGCAAAGCTCTAGTCCCTTAAAGATGGAACATAGCTTTGGACTGATGGATTTTCATGGTGTGCGTAGCATTAGATTAACACTTTTCTTATGATGTGCCTACACAGCATTAACACAGACTTTAACAGGACTCTAATGACCTATTTATTCTCTTGTTCATTCACTCCCTGCCTTTCCAAGATAACAATTTCACATTGGTTGTTTTTCTCTCGCCCAGCTTCTATACCTCCTTTCTAACCCTCATCTTAGACTCTTAATTTAGAGCTCCATTTCTCATTCTTGATAAGAAAATAAAATCGAGGACAGGTTAAGGACATAGTCTTCTGGGGAGTGAGCATAGTGTAGAAACTGGCCAAGAAAATAGGTATAATTTGCAGAAATGGAGAATGCTATGATCAATCCAAGAAAAACAGTCAGAAGCCTGATTACCCAAGCTTAAGAACTAAGTTTAGCAGTTTAATCTCTTGAAGACACAAGAAGAACTTGGAATTTATACTTCAGTGCCCTCATCACCGCAAGTTCAACTCTGGTCAAACTGGTTGGCACATATTAGTCCTTCTAGAACCTTACAACACCACCTTCTAAATCAGTAAGTGATACCAGTCCCTGGCAGTAAGTGACTTTGTAGAGGGAAATGCAGGTAAGGAAAGCATTGATTACATTATTTTCTACTTCACTGAGACCTGTCCTCGAAGGATTAGGAAATGTTCCCTAGAAGAATCAATATCTGCATTGAATAGTAAGGACAAGTAGAAGAGGAAAAGGAAATTTGGGGTTTTGTCTTGGGGCAATAGGGAGGTACAAAAATGTTTTAAGCAACAAAGGGATATGACCAGATTTGTATTTAGAAAGATCTGTATTTTAGAGATGATATCAGCCTATAGGCATAAAAAGAAAATATAGTAAGATTTATTTTTTTTCAATTTCAAAATCTTGTGTTAAGTTTTAAAGGATAAAATTTCAATCATGGAGAAGCCCTAAAGGTTCATTGGGTCCCAAAATTAATGACAATCTGTAACCATAAGAAATTTCAAACTTGAAATGACCCCAAACTGGACTTGGCCTGTATCCAAAGCATTGGGCCAGTTTCCAGTGGGGCTCTTTTTTCAGGCTACATCTGGGAATCCTTTCCTATATGTTCCAGAGATGCATTAAACTCAATGTGCTCCAAAACCCAATGGCCTTTGTCTGTCTCCTCTCTCTCCTTGATCATAGTTTTGCATTCTGTATTATTTAATTTAGTAAATGGCATTACCTTTCTTAAACACCATTAAAAGTAGAAACCTTTGCTCTCCTGGATTTCTCTTTTTTTTTTTTTTTTTTTTTTTTACCATCCATCTGCTCATATGTCCTACCTTCATTTCATTTCCTGAATACCTCCTAAAATCTCTTTTTTTCCTCTGACTTCATTGATCATGCCATAATCCAGGCCCTGTCATCATTTACTTTGACTATTAAAATAGCTGCTGCCAGACCTCATTGTATCACATCTCTCTATATGTAATTCTCCCTTGCACTGTTGCTCCACTGAACTTTTTCATGAGAAAAATCTGATCATGTCACTCTCCAGTTTAAACCCCTGCAATGACTGGAACAAATTAAAACCTAACTCTTTCATACAAGTTCATGTGGCTCTTGACCTCTTGACCAAGCTATCTTTTTAGCACACCATATCTTGTCACACCCAACCTTGGCATGTCAGCCCTAGTCACAATTCTGATGGACAAACTTTAACCAAAACATCGAACTCCATTTTCAATGTCATTTTCTCTGATATTAAACAAAATCAGTCACTTTCTTGCTCTGTGCTCCTGTAACACTTGATATGTTTGACTTTAACTTTATCCCTTTGGACTGTAATTTTTCACTCACATGTCTTCCTCATTCCCTCTAAATTCTAAGTCTTAATTCTACTTCCATTGGTACCAGGATGGGTCTTATGAATTTCAAAATTCAAATTGCATGCAAAATTATGTGTGTAAATGAGGGTATGCACAAGTAGGCAAATGGGTCCACAACCTCAAAAAAGTTAAATATCATTACTGCCCTAGACTGTGTGCTTTTTTAGGGCACAGAACATATTTTGTCTTTCTTTGTATAACCAGTATATTGAAGAGTCTGATCTCAGTATGGCATAAACATGAAACAGTTTTATTTTTCTCTAATCCTTACTTTGAACTATGTTCTGTCAAATATGCCTTCCTGCTCTTTAATGACATCTCAGACAGATCTCATAACTTCTCCATCTCTTTTAGTTATTAAAAAGACCAGTTTATATGTTTGGTTCTTGATTCAAACAATTCAACTCTAAAAAGACACCTTTGAAACAATCGGGGAGTTTGAATATGGATTACTATTAAAGACTATCCTGAAATATTATTTGGCATAATAAAATTGTCACAATATCATTTTATGGGCCTAAGCATTAGAGATCTATGCTAAAGTATTGTCTTATCTTTTTTGATAAGAACTATATACTATCTTGAGTTTGATTCAAAATACTTCAGAAAAAAAGTGGGAGAAAGAGATTAAGCAAGATTGACAAAATGTTGGCAATTATCTAAGCTGGGGGAATGGATATATGGGTATTCTTAATAAAATCCTTTCCTTTTTTGTGTGTGTATATTTGAAATTTTTTCTAACAAAGTATATTCTTCTAAACTCATTCTGGTATAGTTTAAAATGCTGTTCTCACTCATATCTAATGGAATGTTGATAAATGTTTAACAAGCAGCTCTACAGAAAAATTAAAAAAAGAAAAAAAACAAATTAAAAAGCCCTGCTTTTCAGCATTTGCCAATTTTCATATTGTAAATGAAATTTTTGTGTAAATTCCTACCATGACCAATTTCAAGCTAACCAGTATGAAACTAATGGATGCAGAGCTGGGAAAGAGATGTGCATGAGCACACTGTTACATAGCATTTCTACCACACATATACAGTAGATTTAAATGGTAGCATAAAGTAGATTAATTAAGAAATGATGAACTTTGAGTATTTTTGCCTTTGTTTGAAGAAAACTTGTTTATTTGTTTGTCAAAATTTATTTTTAAGAATGGTCATATAACAAGTGATATGCAAGATTCCTGAAATTTTAACAATATTTTCCTCTGAACAGGAACAAATCAGCTCCAGAGAACCACTGCAACGTGGCCCATTTCTTCAACTACCTAATGCAGCAAAATTGGAAAACCACAGCACTAACCTCAAAAGGCACAACCCCACTCCTTAAACATTACTCTGAGCACACCCAGCTCCTCTTACAAAGGCACAACCAACAAAGAAAGGGAGAGACAAATAAATTACATCTTTCCTTCTTTCGCTATCCCTTCATGCTACTCTAAATCCTCGATGCAAGTTTGCCTCTTGAGTGATATCCCATTCATGCCCTGACTTCTTTAACCCTGTGTTTGCTTCAAAATAGTTATGCACCCAACTCTACAATATTTAATAAGTGCTTCAAACACTCATAAAGGCAACACTTGATTTTTCATGAATCATTTTTTGAATCAAGAGGATAAGAGAAACTTTTTATTCCTAGTAAACACTGTTAGGGTATTGATACCTTAAATTACTGAATGCCCTCTTGGCTTAAGCTTAAGTATAATATGTCCCTTCATTATTTATAACTATTTTAAAAATTTAAGTAGTACAACATGCTGGTAGTTACATTTGTCTTTTCTATATTCTAAATCACATGACTTCAATTCAACAATGATAAGCCATAATAAGTATTTTAACATCCTCACTGAGATGATTGAATTTATTTGGACTACTTTTGTGTACATTTTGGCTAGGAGAAACAGACACAAGAGAGTAATTTTAATACAGAATTTTATCATAACCAGAACAAAGAAAATTACTAATCAGTATATACTGCTCCTATAATCTTTGCTCAGCCAAAAAAGAACAAATTTACATAGATTTCCAAGGTTCAAATCAATTCTGAGATTGTACTCCTTACCACATGATTTATAAAACAGGTGACTCCTTCATGTAAGTAATATACTGGACTACCAGAGTGTCAGACTAATAACATTGGAAGGAAAGTAAATAGTATTGTATATAGATGATTCCTTAATGCCAAAGAATTTGAAATTTCACACACACGTGCTAATATTTATTTTACCCTTACTAAGTACTCAAGGTCCTTTGTATAAATTTTATTTAATACCCATTTTTCAGATAAGGAAATGAAGATTAAGCAGGTTTTAGAAATTTGGAGAAAGCCTGGATGCAAATAGAATCTATCTGATCCCAAAGCCTGGGGTCTTTGCCCAAAATCACAGTTTTCCAAATGTGGAGCTTCACCTTGTACTGTTGACTCTAATGATCTTTCCACCACAACCGGCACCATCTCAAAGCCCACATTTAGATCATATTTAAAGTTTCACTGATGCAAATCCAGAAGGGAGAAAAATAAGCCCTGATAACCATAAAAATTGAATCCTGGTAAAAATCTCACTCTACCATCTATCCGACTCTCCTATACAAACATAATAATGTTATTTTGAGTCCAGTAATTCTTGCTTGTTTTTACTACCACGTGTTGGAAGATATCTATAAATTAATATATAACATGCAAGAGTGGAGGAGGAAAAAAGAACAGTTTCTTACCAATCCTGTGTTCATGACTGGGGCCCCTATAACAAAAGACAGATTTATAAGAGGAGAGCATAAAGAGCATACAAATTTATTTATTATTATTATTATTATTATTTATTTTTTACTTAGGAGCCTTCATAAGGAAATGGAAACCTGAAGAAATGGATAAGGCTGTGTATTTTTATGCTGCAGTTAATGAAGACTGAGATTGTGGAGGAATATGACCAAACAAAAAGGATATGCCCTAATCATAAAAAACAGAGGGACATTTAACAAGACCTGTGTGTTAAGGCCTGTGTCTCTGGCTCCTTTCCTCTATGTAGAGGGAAGATACCTCTCACATGTGGGTTTTATGTCCTACTCTAGGAAGAGGTCAGAAAATCCTCGCTAGGTTTCATAGCCTACTTCAGGAAGAAGAGCAGGGTGAAGGGTGAGATGGTATTTTTGATGCTGCTGTTTTCTCAAATGCCAAGGTTCCATATCTTGGAAAGTATACCTGAACTATTACAGGTCAAGAGAATCTGTTAGCCTTTCCAGCCTCCCATCTTTATCTTTGGTTCACTGCTGAAGACTCAGCACCTAGAATGGTGTCTGAATCTTAGTAAGAGCTCAAGAAATGCATCCACTGTACATAACCACTTCAAAAAGGGGGGATTTTGAGCACAGCAAGCTATCTTAGTGTTCTCTCTTGTACTGATTTTTTTAAAAAAAAGTTTTTCATGAAAGAGATGATGTTCATGAAGTAAAATGATGAACTGCATAACAGAAGTGAAGAATCTATTTGAGGTTGAACTGGAAGGCACGCAAAAGTAAATGCATATTTCCTTCTCATGGACAGTCTTTCATTGCTATATATTATTTTTGGGCCAAGATTATTTGAAATATTACTGAAGAATGAAGTTAGGCTGCAGTACAATAGTTATCCGTTCATTGAGAACTCTCCAGAGGCTTCTAACAAGCATACACAGTAATTTTTGGTTCATTTTGTTGGCCATTTATTTTTGGCAGAGACTTTTAAGATGTGTGCTCTTTTCTTTAGCAATTATTAAACTAGAAAATTTTGAAATTAGCATATCTGTTACATCTGAGTGGGACAATTGCTACAACTGCTTGGTATTTCAGCCTCATTGACATGCAGGAAGGATCTCAGAGACTTTGATTTTAAGAAAGAACTTCAATAAAACAAAATAAACAATTCAAAAAATTGACAAAATGAAAAGTTGGTTCTTTGAGAAAGTAAACAAAATAGACAAACCCTTAGCCACACTAACAAAGAGGAGAGAGAAAACTCAAATTACTAAAATTTGTGATGAAAAAGGAAATATCACGACAGACACCACTGAGATACGTAACATAATGAGAAGCTACTTTGAAAATTTGTATTCCAAAAAAATAGAAAATACCAAAGACATTGACAAATTTCTAGAGACATATGCTCCTCACAAACTGAACCAGGAGGACATACACAATTTAAACAGATCAATATCAAGCAATGAAATAGAAGAAGCCATAAAAACCTAGCATCCAAGAAAAGCCCAGGACCAGACAAATTCTCAGCCGAGTTCTACAAGACCTTCAAAGAAGAACTCATTCCAATACTTCTCAAAGTATTCCAGGAAATAGAAAAGAAGGGTACCCTACCAAACTCATTCTATGAAGCTAATATCACCCTCATACCCAAACCAGGAAAAGAAACATCAAGGAAAGAAAATTTTAGACTAATATCCTTGATGAATATAGATGCAAAGATCCTTAACAAAATATTGGCAAACCGTATCCAAAAACATATTAAGAAAATTGTGCACCATGATCAAGTGGGGTTCATCCCTGGAATGCAAGGATGGTTCAACATTGGTAAATCAATAAACGTAATCCATCATGTGAATAGACTTAAGGATAAGAATCATATGGTTATTTCAATTGACGCAGAAAAAGTGTTCGACAAAATACAACACCCCTTCATGCTCAAAACACTAGAAAAAATAGGGACAGTAGGAACATACCTGAACATTGTAAAGGCTATTTATCCTAAGCCCATGGCCAACATCATTCTTAATGGAGAAAAACTGAAACCATTCCCTTTAAAAACAGGAACAAGACAGGGATGTCCTCTTTCACCACTTCTATTCAACATTGTCCTCGAAACTCTAACCAGAGCAATTAGGCAGACTAAAGAAATTAAAGGGATACGAAGAGGAATAGAGGAACTTAAGCTGTCACTATTAGCTGATGACATGATTCTCTATTTAGAGGATACAAAAACCTTCGCCAGAAAACTTCTAGACCTCATCAATGAATTCAACAAAATAGCAGGCTATAAAATCAACATGCATAAATCTAAAGCATTTTTATACTCAAGTGATGAAACATCTGAAAGGGAAATGAGGAAAACAACTCCATTTACAATAGCCTCAAAAAATAAATAAATACTTGGGAATCTATATGAACAAAGAGGTAAAAGATCTGCACCATGAAAACTACAAAACATTGAAGAAAGAAATTGAGGAAGACCTTAGAAGATGGAAAGATCCCTCATGTTCTTGGATATGCAGAATTAATATTGTCAAAATGGCCATACTACCAAAAGTGCTATACAGATTCAATGCAATTCCAATTAAAATCCCAATGACGTACCTTACAGAAATAGAGCAAGCAATCATGAAATTCACCTGGAAGAATAAGAAACCCAGAATAGCTAAAGCAATCCTTAGCAGGAAGAGTGAAGCAGGAGGTATCACAATACCAGAACTTTAACTATACTACAAAGCAATAGTAACAAAAACGGCATGGTATTGGCACCAAAATAGAAAGGTAGATCAATGGTACAGAATAGAGGACACAGACACAAACCCAAATAAATACAATTTTCTCATACGAGACAAAGGGGCTAAAAATATGCAATGGAGAAAAGATAGCCTCTTCAACAAATGGTGCTGGGAAAACTGGTAATCCATATGCAACAGAATAAAACTAAACCCCTATCTCTCACCCTGCACAAAAATCAACTCAAAATGGATCAAGGACCTTGAAATCAGACCAGAGACCCTGCATCTTATAGAAGAAAAAGTAGGTCCAAACCTTCAACTTGTTGGCTTAGGATCAGACTTCCTTAACAGGATTCCCATAGCATAAAAAATAAAAGCAAGAATCAATAACTGGGATAGATTCAAACTAAATAGCTTTCTCTCAGCAAAGGAAACTATCAGTAATGTGAAGAGAGAGCCTACAGAGTGGGAGAAAATCTTTGCCACTCATACTTCAGATAAAGCACTAATTTCCAGAATATATAAAGAATTCAAAAAACTCTACACAAAGAGTACAAATAACCCAATCAACAAATGGGCTAGGAATATGAACAGACACTTCACAGAAGAAGATCTACAAGCAATCAACAAACATATGAAAAAATATTCACCATCTTTAGTAATAAGAGAAATGCAAATCAAAACTACTCTAGATTCCATCTCACCCCAATTAGAATGGCGATTATCAAGAATACAAGCAACAATAGGTGTTGGAGAGGATGTGGGAAAAAGGGACACTCATGCATTGCTGGTGGGGCTGAAAATTAGTGCAGCCACTCTGGAAAGCAGTGTGGAGATTCCTTAGAAAACTTGGAATGGACCCACTATTTGACCCAGCTATCCCATCCCTCAGCCTACACCCAAAGGACTTAAAATCAGCATACTACAGATACAGCCACATCAATGTTCATAGTTGCTCAATTCACAATAGCCAGATTGTGGAACCAACTTAGATATATATATACAATGGAATATTACTCAGCTATAAAGAATAATAAAATTATGGCACTTGCAGGCAAATGGATGCAGTTGGAGAATATCATGCTAAGTGAGATAAGCCAATCTCAAAAAACCAAAGGGCGAATGATCTCACTGATAAGCGGATGATGACACATAATGGGGGGTGGGAGGGGGGCAAGAATGGAGGAAGGAGGGACTGTATAGAGGGAAAAGAGGGGTGGGAGGGGTGGGGGGAGTGAAAAATAACAGAATGAATCAAACATCATTACCCTATGTAAATGTATGATTACGCAAATGGTATGCTGTCACTCCATGTACAAACAGAAACAACATGTATCCCATTTGTTTACAATAAAAATAAATTTAAAAAAAATCCAAAGTTTTAAAAAAAAAGAAAGAAAGAAAGAACTTCAACTGCCTCTGGGAAAATAATGACCCTCAGTGAATGCCAGGTTGTGGGTGGTTCTGTTGAAGAAGGTGGTGATGAGACTCAAGGAGAACATACCTGTAAAAATACTCTGGAAACTGAAATGATTTCAAAGAAAGGAGGCATCATTAGCGAAGTGTTAGTAATGATGCCAAATTAATGCATTTCCTACCCTTATTTTCATCTTCTTTAAAATAAGAAAAAAATCACAAACTAAAATGGAAACATACACTAATAGTTCACGTAAAGGGATAGTAGGCTCTTAGTCAAGTTGGTGCATAAAGGGTGGTGTTCATCTTTTAAGGATGACCATGACATTGTTAATTAACTGAAAATCGTAACATAATTTGTCTCTGGTTTCCCTGTTTCAATAGCAGCTCACTTAACAAGAACACAGTATCAACTAAGTTTCCACCCAACTGGAATATGAGCAGAGTTTTTATGTGCAGGAACAAAGGAGCAGTAAAAGTCTGTGTCTCTAAATCCAGTGGATTAGAGCACTCATTTATTTGACCTCTCTGATCACTCTCAGATTATGTACAATTCTTTATGTTTTCCAAGACCACAGCAAACTATAAGCAACATATTTTTATTAAGGAGACAACCTACTTGAATTAGATATACTATATATTGACAGTGGTGAAAAAATATGTGTTTAATGCCTACAATATAAAAAAAGACAATGAAGTGTGAATATAAAAGCAAAATTCAAGTAAGAGTAGTATAGAAATGAATGGCCTGGTATACCCTGATGGCCGTTGAGGGCACTATTGCTTTACAGAATAATCATTGATGTGCATAATGATGACCTTGAGTCATCAAGAAAAGGTTAAATAATGTCCAAGCTTCTCTAATTAAGAAGGCGGCAAAGTGTGCAATCCATTTTAGAAATATTTCCTTAATAAATGCCTCAAATCTTTTTTTTTTAAATAAAGTTTTAAGCAGACTAATCTCCTATTATCTAGAATGACTTATTTCCCAATAGTTCGGGATCCCTGAGACTTCTCCAAGTTCTACATCTTAACTCTTTCACTCTCTCTCTTACCCCATTTAGATAAAGCCATGAGGTCCTCATGATGATATTAGTGCTCTTATAATGAAAGATCAGAGAATTTCCTTCCCCTAATTCTCACCATCTGAGGATATAGGAAGAAGGAAGGACCCCGTTGCATGCCAAGATTGGGCCCCCACCAGAGCTCAATCATGCTGACACCCTAAACTGAGATTGTCCATGCTCTGGAACTGTGAGAAATAAACAACTGTTGTTTAAGCCACCCAGTCTTCAGCACTTTGTTATGGCAGTCCAAGCAGAATAAGACACTGAGACTCCCTAGTATCATACTCAGTGTTGGTATGGTTTGGACAAAAGGTGTCTCCAAAAAGTTGCTGTTTCTACAAGAATATTCAAAGGCGCAATGATTGAAACCTGAGAACTGTAACATAATTAGTTCACCCTAATTGAATGGGCTGGATGGTAACTATAGGCAGTTGGGGTGTGGCTAGAGAAGGTGGGTCACTGAGGGTATATCCTGGAGGGGTGCCTCTTCCCAGAGGTTCCTTCCCCTCCCTTGTTTATTTGGGGGTGCGGTACTGGGGATTGAACTCAGGGGCACTCAACCACCTAGCCACATCCCTAGCCCAATTTATATTTTTATTTAGAGACAGGGTCTCACTGAGTTGCTCAGGCCTCCACATTGCTGAGGCGGGCTTTGGACTCGCCATCCTCCTGCCTCAGCCTCTCAAGCCTCTGGGATTATAGGCATGTGCCAATGCTCCTGACTCCCTTCCCTTTCAGTTTCCTTCACTGATCCCTTTCCCCCGAGATGTGCTGCCTCACTTTGGGCTCAGAACAATGGATTTAACCATTGAGTGACTGAAACCATAACCCCTAAATAAACTTTTCCTCCTTTAAGTTGTTCCTGTTGGGTACTTTGATCACAGTGATGCAGTAGTTGAGCAAAACACCCAGCAACTGTTATTCACTATTCATAATCATCCCCTTGAAGCCAAAATTATAGGTGGTCAGGTCAAATCAAGGAAATGGAGACCAGTTTGGATCTGGGAAGTTGGAGACTGCCCCTGGGAGATTGGAATGTCAGTCTCTCCAGAGCCCTTTGATCACCAAGGTTACCTGCCTATACTACCCCATCCAAAAAGGCTGCAGGCAGGGAATTGCCAATTAATGCCCCCTGGGCTGTTACCTGCCTGAATCACTCCATTTGACCCTTCCCTCTCCCTTTCTACCTTCTCACCAGGATCTCCTGGGCCTAGTAACCTGTGAGGAAGCAGTGAGATAAGGCGGGGAGAGCAGGAGAACAAAGGAAACTTTACTCTACAAAAAGTGCATGGCACTCTCATTTCTTGGGATACCAGAATACCAGCCATGGCCCCCTTCTCCCTCCTGGGAGAAGTCTGCTTCACATGCTTGCCTCGGAGTGCTTCCCTGGTGTTATACTTCAATATTTGAGGAAGCAGAACTCATCACCAATAACTGGCAATATCACCCTCAGGAAAAGATTTGAAGTTTTTACATTTTTTACCTCTAGGATAGCATGGGAAGGGAACAGTCTGCCCAGGGAGGAAGAAGGAATAAGGAGTAAATAATGATGTGGTCATTCCAAGTTTACCTTCATCAGCTCCTTGTTCTGGCAGTCTTTTGCTCCACCCTGATATTTCCTATGTGGGCATAAGCACCAGTGACCTGGGCCTCTCCAGCAAAGGAAATGGTAATAATTACCTCTGAATATTTTAGGAGAAAGGGAAGAATAAAATTTAAACAGAGGCAAATAATAGTCTTATTAGTAATAAGGTAAATTTCCACCAAGGACACCAGATTTGTTTTTTTCTTTTTTCCAGATATGATCAGATAATCAGAAAGTTTCCTGAAAAGTGTTCCTTATTCCCAAAAGAAAAAAATAAACTCAGCATTTGAGGATCTCAATATAAAAACTGAAGGAGTTCAGGGACTGTTACACCCAAATATGGTGACCTGGTATATGACTGTTAAAGGCCCTTGGGGATCAGCACCTGCTAGAAGAGGCTTTTTTCTGATATCCTTTATCCACTTAAAGATCAGATCCACCAAAGAGGAACACAATTGCCTTAGTTACTCTCCCTGATATTCCATTAACAAGGGAGATTAGATTGATGCAGGAAGATTGAGGAATGTCACCATGCCCAGGCAGACTTTGTCACCATGCCCAGACAGACTCTGTCACAAGATATTGCCTGTTCTTCAGCCCCACTCAACATCCAAAGGTAGTCATTTACAAGGCATTGTCTGGTCTTTGGGGCCATTCATTCCCTTTGAAAGTGGTTTACTACTCCTCAAACTTTGCCTATATTCCTCCCATTTTCTTTTCCCCTATGAAGAAGGAGATAAAAGTTGCTGAATATCACTGAGTTATTGGGTCACCTTACTATGAGGCCCTCATGAATATTAACATATGCCTTTTTTTTCCTGTTAATCTGCTTATTGTTAGTTCATTTCAGTAAAACTTCAGAGGGCATAGGGGAAATTTCCCTTACACTTACAAAACCAAATTTCAGCCCAATGCAAGACTTACCCCAGGGTGAAGGCAGGGAGCCCTGGGCAGAGGCTTCAGGAACCACAGAGAACTGTGTCCAAGTCAAAACTAAGTGTTAAAGAACCCACATTTTAATTGGATCTCAATGGGTCCTCTCAGATTGTCAAAAATTGACTCCACAAAATATTCAAAACATTACCCAAACAACTATGAATAAGACAAAACTTACTGTGGTAAGGGAAAATATTGCCTCTCAACAGCCTTGGTTGCATCTCAGAAGGTTACTGAAAGTCCAGTCCTTGTCCCCAGTGCCAATCCAATAACAAGGACACAGTTTTGAGAAATAGGAAAAAGAAGGTTTACTGCTTTGCTAGCAAAGGAGAAGCACAGTGTACTTCTATTCCAGAGGATATGATTCCATCAGGGAGAACACGGGACATTTATGGAGGTGATTCAAAGGCTACATTCCATGTGTTCCGTCCAGATTGTAATTAACCCGTTTTTTTTTTTCTTTTATTTTTAGAAATAGAAAATTTATTTGAAAAACAAATAAGAATAATGAGGCATATTTCCATTACCATCAAAATCGTTGCTGATTAACCTCTGATTTTTTTTAAATTTATTTTTATTGTAAACAAATGGGATACATGTTGTTTCTGTTTGTACATGGAGTAACAGCATAACATTTGCATATTCATACATTTACATAGAGTAATGATGTTTGATTCATTCCGTTATTTTTTTCCTTCCCCCCACCCCTTCCACCTCACTTTTCCCTCTATACAGTCCCTCCTTCCTCAATTCTTGCCCCCCTCCCACCCCTCATTACGTATCATCATCCACTTATCAGTGAGATCATTCATTTTTTGGATTTTTGAGATTGGCTTATCTCACTTAACATGATATTCTCCAATTTCATCCATTTGCCTTCAAATGCCATAATTTTATTATTCTTTATAGCTGAGTAATATTCCATTGTATATATATACAACAGTTTCTTTATCTATTCATCAATTGAAGGACATCTAGGTTGGTTCCATAGTCTGGCTGTTGTGAATGAGCAGCTATGAACATTGATGTGGCTGTATCTCTGTAGTATGCTGATTTTAAGTCCTTTGGGTGTAGGCCGAGGGATGGAATAGCTGGGTCAAATGGTAGGTCAATTCCAAGTTTACTAAGGAAACTCCACACTGCTTTCCAGAGTGGCTACACTAATTTGCAACCCCCCCCCCCCAAGCAATATATGAGTGTACCTTTTTCCCCACATCTTCTCCAACACTTATTGTTGCCTGTATTCTTGATAATCGCCATTCTAATTGGGGTGAGATGGAATCTTAGTGTAATTTTGATTTGCATTTCTCTTATTACTAAAGATGGTGAACATTTTTTCATATGCTTCTTGAGTGCTTATAGATCTTCTTCTGTGAAGTATCTGTTCATTTCCTTAGCCCATTTGTCGATTGGGTTATTTGTACTCTTTGTGTAGAGTTTTTTGAGTTCTTTATAGATTCTGGAAATTAGTGATCTACCTGCAGTACGAGTGGCAAAGATTTTCTTCCACTCTGTAGGCTCTCTCTTCACACTGCTGATAGTTTCCTTTGCTGAGAGAAAGCTATTTAGTTTGAATCTATCCCAGTTATTGATTCTTGCTTTTATTTTTTGTGCTGTGGGAATCCTGTTAAGGAAGTCTGATCCTAAGCCAACAAGGTGAAGATTTGGACCTACTTTTTCTCCTATAAGATGCAGGGTCTCTGGTCTGATTCCAATACTCTTGATCCATTTTGAGTTGATTTTTGTGCAGGGTGAGAGATAGGGGTTTAGTTTCATTCTGTTGAATATGGATTTCCAGTTTTCCCAGCACCATTTGTTGAAGAGGCTATCTTTTCTCCATTACATTTTTTTGGCACCATTGTCCAGTATTAGAAAATTGTATTTATTTGGGTTTGTGTCTGTGTCCTCTTCTGTACCATAGAACTACCTGTCTATTTTGGTGCCAATACCATGTTGTTTTTATTACTATTGCTTTGTAGTATAGTTGAAGTTCTGGTATTGCAATACCCCCTGCTTCACTATTCCTGCTAAGGATTGCTTTAGCTATTCTGGGTTTCTTATTCTGAATTTCATGATTGCTTGCTCTATATCTGTGAGGTACATCATTGGGATTTTAATTGGAATTGCATTGAATCTGTATAACACTTTTGGTAGTATGGCCATTTTGACAATATTAATTCTGCGTATCCAAGAACATGGGAGATCTTTCCATCTTCTAAGGTTTTCTTTAATTTCTTTCTTTAGTGTTCTGTAGTTCTCATTGTAGAGGTCTTTCACCTCTTTTGTTAGATTGATTTCCAAGTATTTTATTCTTTTCAAGGCAATTGTGAATAAGATGGTTTTCCTAACTTCTCTTTCTGAGGATTCATCACTTATGTATAAAAATGCATTAGATTTATGAGCATTGATCTTATATCCTGCTACTTTACTGAATTCACTTATGAGTTCGGATTTTCCAGTTCCTCTAAATACAGAATCATGTCATCAGCGAACAGGGATAGTTTGAGTTCCTCTTTTCCTATTCACATCCCTTTAATTTCTTTGGTCTGTCTAATGACTCTGGCTAGAGTTTCAAGGACAATGTCGAAGAGAAGTGGTGAAAGAAGGCATCCCTGGCTTGTTCCACTTTTTCGGGGGAATGCTTTCAGTTTCTCACCATTTAGAATGATATTGGTCATGGGCTTAGCATAGATAGTCTTTACAAGGTTAAGGAATGTTCCCACTATCCCTATTTTTTTCTAGTGTTTTGAGTATGAAGGGGTGCTGTATTTCATCAAATACTTTTCTGCATGTATTGAAATAATCATGTGATTCTTGACTTTAAGTCTGTTGATATGGTGAATCACATTTATTGATTTCTGGATGTTGAACCAACCTTGCATCCCTGGGATAAAATGCACTTGATCATGGTGCACTATCTTTTTAATATATTTTTGTATGTGATTTGCTAAAATTTTGTTGAGAATTTTTGTTCATTAAGGATATTGGAAGTTTCAAGATGGCGGCCTAGAGGGTTGCTGCATTTCATGTTGCTCCAGGACTCAGGATTCAAACGAGGAGTTATTGAGAGACTTGGGACCAACTCAAAGCAGCCGGGTGAGTCTCTCCCGTTGGGGAGGCGTCCCGGATGGGGCGGTAGTCCCGGAACGCAGGGAACTTTGTGAAGTACAGCTGCCCGGCGAGACACCCCTCCCCCCGCTGGAGCAGTGAATTCGGACAACTGGGAGCATCATAGAGGAGGCCACTCAGCACAGCGCTGGGACTCGGAGCAACCACTGGGGCTCCGGGCAGTAACCCAGAGGAGGGGCTGCGAGGAGTGCTGTTTGGACTCAGAGCGACCACTCCTGAACACAGGGGACCTGCCCAGAGGAGGGGGAGGAGGAGTGTGGCCACTTGGATTCGGAGTGACTATACCAGAGCTACAGGTGGTTGCAAGAGGAGGAGCGGCGCGGCGAGCTGTTTGGACTCAGAGCGACTGCTTCTGAACACCAGGGCTTGCCCTGAGGAGGAGGAGGAGGAGGAGGAGGAGCACGGCCACTTGGATTCGGAGTGACTGCACCAGAGCTACAGGCAGTTGCCAGAGGAGGAGCTGCATGGTGAGCTGTTTGGTCTCAGAGCGACCGCTTCTGAACACCGGGGCCTGCCCGGAGGAGTAGGAGTGAGGAGGAGGAGGAGCGTGGCGGGTCGTTTGGACTCGCAGTGACTGCATTAGAGCTCCAGGCGGCTGCTCAGAGGAGGAGGCGATTGGTGAGTTGTTTGGACTCAAAGCGAGCGCTCCTGAACACAGGGGGGCTGACTGGAGGAGAAGTGTGGTGGGTCACTTGGTCTCGAGTGGCCGCACCAGAGCTCCGGGCGGCTGCCCAGATGAGGTGTGCAGCGGGTCACGTGGATTCAGAGCGACTCAGAGCAACTCAGAGTGACCACTCCTGGACACCCGGGGGGTTACCTGGAGGAGGAGGAGGAACGGGGTAGGTCACTTGGACTCGGAGTGACTGCCCAGAGCTACGGGTGGTCGGTGGGAGGAGGAGGCACGCAGTGAGTTGCTTGGACTCCTAGTGACCGCACCGGAATACTGGGTGGCTGTCTGGAGGAAGAGGCGTGTGGCGGGTCTCTGGGACTCAGAGCGATTGTACGGGGCTCCAGGTGGCTGCTCACAGGAGGGGCCGCATAGCCAGGCGATTAAGTGCAGAGTAGGGTCCCAGGACCTAGGAGGCTTCTGGGTGGAAGAGCCGCACAGAGACAGGCTTAGGGGCGGAGCAAAGGTTCCAGGACTGCAGGCAGATTCTCTGAGGAGGGGCAGCCTAAGGAGATTCATCAGCAAAGGGTGAGGTTCCCAGGACCAGGAGGTAGGGCCGGGCTCATGGGAACTTTGCAGAGGAAGGCAGCCCAGCCCAGGCAGAAGCTGTAAATTGAGGGAAACCTCTAGGAGGGGAACTGACCAGCGAGACCTCCCCACCGGGTGAGTCTTCCCTGCTGGGTGAGGTTTCCCCACAAGGACGGTAAAACCAGAGACACAGGCCCAAACAGGCCTTGCCTCAGCCTGCAGCCTAGTTCCCCTTTGGATGACCATTGGTCAACAAGTGGAGGCACCTCTGCCCACTAGCAGGGAATATACCCCACCTGAAGGCCACCACTCCTAGAGAGGCAGCTTCCTTGTGGAGCACCGCATTATCAACTTCCTCCAAGACTTCAGACTACTGAAGGCTAAGAGGGGATATATAGAAATCTTCAGGGACATTATAAGTCAATAGAGGAAATCTGCAATATCTCAGCGTTCCACTGATACCTGAACAATATGAGAAAACAATGAAAGAAAATGCCGCAAACAAATCTAGATGTTACATCAATAAAACCCAATGACAGCATGGCAGAAGAAATGACAGAAAAGGAGTTCAGAATGTACATAATGAAAATGATCAGGGAAGCAAACGATGAGATGAAAGAGCAAATGCACGCACTGAATGATGAGATGAAAGAGCAAATGCAGGCATTGAATGATTGCACCAATCGTCAGTTAAAAGAGCAAATACAGGAAGCAAAAGATCATTTCAATAAAGAGTTAGAGATATTGAAAAAAAAAACAAACAGAAATCCTTGACATGAAGGAGACAATAAACCAAATTAAGAACTCCATAGAAAGCATATCCAGTAGGGTAGAACACCTGGAAGACAGAACCTCAGACATTGAAGACAAAATATTTAACCTTGAAAACAAAGTTGAACAAACAGAGAAGATGGTAAGAAATCATGAACAGAATCTACAAGAACTATGGGATATCATGAAAAGGCCAAATTTAAGAATTATTGGGATTGAGGAAGGTACAGAGAAACAAACCAAAGGAATGAACAATCTATTCAATGAAATAATATCAGAAAATTTCCCAAATCTGAAGAATGAAATGGAAAATCAAGTTCAAGAGGCTTATAGGACTCCAAATACACAAAATTACAACAGACCCACACCAAGGCACATTATAATGAAAATACCTAACATACAAAATAAAGACAGAATTTTAAAGGCTGTGAGAGAAAAGAACCAAATTACATTCAGGGGGAAACCAATACAGATATCAGCAGAATTTTCAATCCAGACCCTAAAAGCTAGAAGGGCCTGGAGCAATATATTTCAAGCCCTGAAAGAAAATGGATGCCAACCAAGAATCTTATACCCAGCAAAACTTACCTTCAAATTTGACGATGAAATAAAATCCTTCCATGATAAACAAAAGCTAAAAGAATTTACAAAAAGAAAGCCGGCATTACAGAACATTCTCAACAAAATATTCCATGAGGAAGACATGAAAAACAAAGAAGCAAATCAGCAAAGAGAGGAATTATCCTAAAGGAATTGTCAAATAAAGGAGGAACCAAGTCATGTCAAATAAATAAATAAATAAATAAAATTTAAAAAATGAACCAAATGACCGGGAAACCAAATCATATCTCAATAATAACCCTGAATGTTAATGGCCTGAACTCATCAATCAAAAGACATAGACTGGCAGATTGGATTAAACAGAAAGATCCAACAATATGTTTCCTACAAGAGACTCACCTCACAGAAAAAGATACCCACAGACTAAAGGTGAAAGGATGGGGAAAAACATACCATGCACATGGACTCAGCAAAAATGCTGGAGTATCCATCCTCATTTCAGATAATGTGGACTTCAAGCCAAAGTTAGTCAGAAGGGATAAAGAAGGACATTTCATATTGCTTAAGGGAAGCATAAATCAGCAAGATATAACAATCATAAACATCTATGCCCCAAACAGTGGCTCATCCATGTATGTCAAACAAATCCTTCTCAATTTCAGAAACCAAATAGACCATAACACAATAATACTAGGTGATTTTAACTCACTTCTCTCACCACTGGACAGATTTTCCAAACAAAAATTGAACGAAGAAACCATAGATCTCAATAACACAATCAATAATTTAGACTTTACGGACACTTATAGAATATGCCATCCAACCAAGAGCGAATACACTTTCTTCTCAGCAGCACATGGATCCTTCTCTAAAATAGACCATATATTATGTCACAAAGCTATTGTTAGCAAATACAAGAAGATAGAGACACTACCTTGCATTCTATCAGATCATAATGGATTGAAGTTAGAAATAAATGAAAGAGTAAAGAACAGAAACTATTCCAACATCTGGAGATTAAACAATATGCTATTATATGATGAATGGATAACAGAAGATATTAGGAAGGAAATTAAAAAATTATTAGGGGTAAATGAGAACAAAGAAACATCATATCAAAATCTCTGGGACACTATGAAAACAGTACTTAGATGGAAATTTATTTCATGGAGCGCATTTAATAAGAGAAGTATAATTCAACAAATAAACGACCTAATACTACAGCTCAAAGCCCTAGAAAAGGAAGAACACAAAGCCCTAGAAAAGGAAGAACAGACCGGCACCAAAAGTAGTAGAATACAGGAAATAGTTAAACTCAGAGCTGAAATCAACGAAATTGAAACAAAAGAAACAATACAAAAAATTGACAAAATAAATAGTTGGTTTTTCAAAAAAATAAACAAAATTGATAAACCTTTAGCCACACTAACAAAGAGAAGACGAGAGAAAACCCAAATCGCTAAAATTCGGAATGAACAAGGAAATATGACAACAGACAGGATTGAAATACAAAACATAATTAGAAGCTATTTTGAAAATCTATACTGCAACAAAATAGAAAATTTTGAAGACACCAACAGGTTTCTAGAGACATATGAATTGCCTAAACTGAACGAGGAGGACATACACAATTTAAATAGAACAATTTCAAGTAATGAAGTAGAAGAGGTCATCAAAAGCCTACCAACAAAGAAAAGTCCAGGACCAGATGGGTTCTCAGCCGAGTTCTACAAAACCTTTAAAGAAGGGCTCATTCCAATACTTCTCAAAGTATTCCATAAAATAGAAGAGGAGGGAACCCTCCCAAACTCATTCTATGAAGCCAATATCACCCTGATACCTAAACCAGACAGAGACTCATCAGGGAAAGAAAATTTCAGACCAATATCCTTAATGAACATCGATGCAAAAATTCTCAACAAAATTTTAGCAAATCGCATACAAAAACATACTAAAAAGATAGTGCACAATGATCAAGTGGGTTTCATCCGAGGGATGCAAGGTTGGTTCAACATCAGGAAATCAATAAATGTAATTCACAATATCAATAGACTTAAAGTCAAGAACCACATGATTATTTCAATAGATGCAGAAAAAGCATTTGATAAAAACAGCACCCCTTCATGCTCAAAACACTAGAAAAAATAGGGATAGTGGGAACATTCCTTAACATTGTAAAGGCCATTTATGCTAAACCCATGGCTACTATCATTCTAAATGGTGAAAAACTGAAAGCATTCCCCCTAAACACTAGAACAAGGCAGAGATGCCCTCTTTCACCACTTCTATTCAACATTGTTCTTGACACTCTAGCCAGAGCAATTAGACAAACCAAAGAAATTAAAGGGATACGAATTGGAAAAGAAGAACTCAAACTATCCCTGTTCGCTGATGAAATGATTATATATTTAGAGGAACCTGGAAATTCCACCAGAAAACTCTTAGAATTCATAAGTGAATTCAGTAAAGTAGCAGGTTGCAAGATCAATGCTCATAAATCCAACACATTTTTATACATAAGTGATGAATCTTCAGAAAGAGAAATTAGGAAAACTACCCCATTCACAATAGCCTCGAAAAAAATAAAATACTTGGGAATCAATCTCACAAAAGAGGTGAAAGACCTCTACAATGAGAACTACAGAACACTAAAGAAAGAAATTAAAGAAAACCTTAGAAGATGGAAAGATCTCCCATGTTCTTGGATAGGCAGAATTAATATTGTCAAAATGGCCAAACTACCTAAAGTGCTATACAAATTCAATGCAATTCCAATTAAAATCCCAATGACATACCTTACAGAAATAGAGCAACAATTATGAAATTCATCTGGAAGAATAAGAAACCCAGAATACCTAAAGCAATCCTCAGTAGAAAGAGCGAAGCAGGGGGTATTGTAATACCAGATCTTCAACTCTACTACAAAGCAATAGTAACAAAAACGGCACGGTATTGGTACCAAAATAGAAAGGTAGATCAATGGTACAGAATAGAGGACACGGACACAAACCCAAATAAATACAATTTTCTCATACTAGACAAAGCGGCCGAAAATATGCAATGGAGAAAAGATAGCCTCTTCAACAAATGGTGCTGGGAGAATTGGAAATCCATATGCAACAGAATGAAACTAAACCCATATCTCTCACCATGCACGAAACTAAACTCAAAATGGATTAAGGACCTCGGAATCAAACCAGACACCCTGCTGATTATAGAAGAAAAAGTAGGTCCAGATCTTCAACATGTCGGCTTAGGACCAGACTTCCTTAACAGGACTCCCATAGCACAAGAAATAAAAGCAAGAATCAATAGATTCTTGATACATTCAAACTAAAAAGCTTTCTCTCAGCAAAGGAAACTATCAGCAATGCGAAGAAAGAGCCTACAGAGTGGGAGAAAATCTTTGTCAATCATACTTCAGATAGAGTACTAATCTCCAGAATATATAAAGAACTCAAAAAACTACACCAAGAATACAAACAATCCAATCGACAAATGGGCTAAGGAAATGAATAGACACTTCACAGAAGAAGATCTACAAGCAATCAACAAACATGGAAAAATGTTCAACATCTCTAGTGATAAGAGAAATGCAAATCAAAACCACCCTAAGATTCCATCTCACCCCAATTAGAATGGCAATTATCAAGAATACAAGCAACAACCGGTGTTGGAGAGGATGTGGGGAGAAAGGTACACTCATACATTGCTGGTGGGGCTGCAAATTAGTGCAGCCACTCTGGAAAGCAGTGTTGAGATTCCTTAGAAAACTTGGAATGGAACCCCCATTTGACCCAGCTATCCCACTCCTTGGCCTATACCCAAAGGACTTAAAATCAGTATACTACAGAGATACAGCCACATCAATGTTCATAGCTGCTCAATTCACAATAGCCAGACTGTGGAACCAACCTAGATGTCCTTCAATTGATGAATGGATAAAGAAACTGTGGTATATATATACAATGGAATATTACTCAGCCATAAAGAATGATAAAATTATGGCATTTGCAGGGAAATGGATGAAACTGGAGAATATCATGCTAAGTGAGATAAGCCAATCTCAAAAAGCCAAAGGAAGAATGATATCGCTAATAAGTGGATGATGACACATATGGGGGGAGGGAAGGGTTCGTGTTAGGGTTAGAGTTAGGGTTAGGGAGGGGGGCAAGAATGGAGGAAGGAAGGACTGTATAGAGGGAACAGAGGGGTGGGAGGGGTGGGGGGAAGGGAAAAATAACAGAATGAATCAAACAACATTACTCTATGTAAATTTATGCTTACACAAATGGTATGCCTTTATGCCATGTACAAACAGAAACAATATGTATCCCATTTGTTTACAATAAAAAAAATAAATAAATAAAATTAAAAAATTTTAAAAAAAAAGGATATTGGTCTGAAATTATCTTTCCTCTATGTGTCTCTGTCTGGTTTAGGTATCAGGGTGATATTGGCTTCATAGAATGAGTTTGGGAGGGTTCCCTCCTCTTCTATTTCATGGAATACTTTGAGGAGTATTAGAATAAGCTCTCCTTTAAAGGTTTTGTAGAATTTGGCTGAGAACCCATCTGATCCCAGACTTTTCTTTGTTGGTAGCCTTTTGATGACTTCTTCTATTTCATTACTTGAAATTGATCTATTTAAATTGTGTATGTCCTCCTCGTTCAGTTTAGGTAATTCATATGTCTCTAGCAACCTGTTGATGTCTTCAAGATTTTCTATTTTGTTGGAGTATAGATTTTCAAATTAGCTTCTAATTTTCTTTTGTATTTCCATTGTGTTTGTTGTGATATTTCCTTGTTCATACTGAATTTTAGTAATTTGAGTTTTCTCTCTCCTTCCCCTTGTTTTGTGGCTAAGGGTTTATCAATTTTGTTTATTTTTTCAAAGAACCAACTTTTTATTTTGTCAATTTTTTCGATTGTTTCTTTTATTTCAATTTCATTGATTTCAGCTCTGATTTTAACTATTTCCTTTCTTCTACTACTTTCGGTGTTGCTCTGTTCTTCTTTTTCGAGGGCTTTGAGCTTTAGTGTTAGGTTGTTTATTTATTAATTTTTGTCTTCTTTTATTGAATGTGCTCCATGAAATTAATTTCCCTCTATGTAGTGCTTTCATAGTGTCCCAGAGATTTTGACATGATGTATCTTTGTTCTCATTTACCTCTAAGAATTTTTTTATTTCTCCACTGTTGTCTTGTTATCCATTCATCATTCAGTAGCGTATTACTTAATCTCCAGATGTTGGAGTACTGCCTGTTTTTTATTCTGTCATTTATTTCTAAATTTAATCCATTATGATGTGATAGAATACAAGGTAGTATCTTTATCTTCTTATATTTGCTAACAGTAACTTTGTGGCATAATATATGGTCTATTTTAGAGAAGGATCTTTTCTGCTGAGAAGAAAGTGTATTTACTCCTTGTTGGATGGTATATTCTATATATGCTAGTTAAGTCTAAATTATTGATTGTGTTATGGAGGTCTGTGGTTTCTTTGTTCAATTTTTGCTTGGATGATCTGTCCAGTGGTGAGAGAGGTGCATTAAAGTCACCTAGTATTATTGTTTTGTGGTCTATTTGATTCCTGGAATTGAGAAGGATTTGTTTGATGTACATGGATAAGCCACTGTTTGGGGCATAGATATTTATGATTATTATGTCTTGCTGATTTATGCTTCCCTTAAGCAATATGAAATGTCCTTCTTTATCCCTTTTGACTAACTTTGGTTTGAAGTCCACATTATCTGATATGAGGATGGATACTCCAGCTTTTTTGCTGAGTCCATGTGCATGGTATGTTTTTCTCATCCTTTCACCTTTAGTCTGTGGGTATCTCTTTCTGTGAGATGAGTCTCTTGCAGGCAGTATATTGTTGGATCTTTCTGTTTAATCCAATCTGCCAGTCTATGTCTTTTGATTGATGAGTTCAGGCCATAACTGTCAGGGTTATTATTGAGATCTGATTTGTATTCCCAGTCATTTGGCTCATTGTTGTTTTTTAACATGACTTGGTTTCTCCTTTATTTGGCTTTTCCTTTAGGGTAGTTCCTCCCTTTGCTGATTTACATCATTGTTTTCCATCTCTTCCTCATGGAATATTTTGCTAAGAATGTTCTGTAGTGTCAGCTTTCTTTTTGTAAATTCTTTTAGCTGTGGTTTATCATGGAAGCATTTTATTTCATCGTCAAATCTGAAGGTAAGTTTTGCTGGGTTTAAGATTCTTGGTTGGCATCCATTTTCTTTCAGAGCTTTAAAAATGTTGTTCCAGGCCCTTCTAGCTTTTAGGGTCTGGATTGAAAAATCTGCTGATATCTGTATTGGTTTCCCCCTGAATGTAATTTAATTTTTTTCTCTCACAGCCTTTAAAATTCTGTCTTTATTTTGTATGTTAGGTATTTTCATAATACTGTGCCTTGGTGTAGATCTGTTGTAATTTTGTATTTTTTGAGTCCTATGAGCCTCTTGTACTTGATTTTTCCATTTCACTCTTTAGATTTGGGAAATTTTCTGATATTATTTCATTGAATAGATTGTTCATTCCTTTGATTTGTTTCTCTGTGCCTTCCTCAATCCCAATAATGCTTAAATTTGGCCTTTTCATGATATCACATAATTCTTGGAGGTTCTGTTCATGATTTCTTACCATCTTCTCTGTTTGGTCAACTTTGTTTTCAAGATTAAATATTTTGTCTTCAATGTCTGAGGTTCTGTCTTCCAGGTATTCTATCCTATTGGTTATGCTTTCTATGGAGTTTTTAATTTGGTTTATTGTTTCCTTCATTTCAAGGATTTCTGTCTGTTTTTTTTTTTTTTTTCAGTATCTTCAACTCTTTATTGAAATAATCTTTTGCTTCCTGCATTTGCTCTTTCATCTTATCATTTGCTTCTCTGATCATTTTAATTATGTATATTCTGAACTCCCTTTCTGACATTTCTTCGGCTATGCTGTCATTGGATTTTATTGATGTAACATACAGGTTTGTTTGGAACATTTTCTTCCCTTGTTTCTCATATTAGTCAGGTATCTACCCATCTAGTAGTGAAACTCTATTGACTTATAGTGTCCCTGTAGATTTCCAATAACTCGCCTCCTAGCCTTCAGTAGCCTGAAGTCTTGGAGGAACTTGATAATGCAGCAATACACAAGGAAGCTGCCCCTCTAGGGTTGGTGGCCTTCAGGTGGGGTATATTCCCTACTAGTGGACAGAGGCACCTCCACTTGATGACTGATGGTCAGCCAAAGGGGGACTAGCCTGCAGGTTGGGGCATGGCTGGTCTGGGCCTGTTTCTCTGGTTCTACCACCCTGGTGGGAAAGCTTCACCCAGTGGGGAAGACTCACCCAGTGGGGAAGTCTCGTTGGCCAGCTCTCCTCTGAGAAGTTCTCTTCATTCCAGAACTACTGCCATGGCTAGGCAGCCCTCCTCTGTGACATTCCCTAGTGACTGGACCTACCTCCTGGTCCAGGGAGCTTCTCCCTGTGCCAAAGACTCTCGCTGGGCAGCGCTCTTCTACAATGCTCTCGGTTGTCCGGGTTCACCACTCCAGTGGTGGAGTCTCATTGGGCAGCTCTACTCCATGAAGTTCCTTGTGTTCCAGGACTACTGCCCTGTCTGGGGAGCCTCGCCCAGTGGGAGAGACTCACCTGGCGGGTCTGAGTTGGTCCCAAGTCTTTCAATACCTCCTCTTTTTGAATCCTGTGTCCTTTCCTAAGTCCCGGGGGCTTAGGCACATGCCCCTTAATGGTGCTGGACCTGCGGTCACTGTGGCTATAGTTGCTGCTCCAGAGCTTAGGGAGCAGCCTGACACGGTGAGGGCAAGGCATCACCGAGGCTGCCAGACTTCCTTGGCACCCCCTCTGTAATTCACCTGTCAATTTGGGAGAAAATCATTTCTGAGATCTTTTGGTGCCATCCTCAAGCCTGAATTACTTTGTTCCTGTGGTGTGTGTGTGCTCAAGAACAGATAATTCTGTTTATGATGGGGAAGAAAGGTAATCCTGTTTCCCCTGACCTTAGGGCCAGGGAGAGATTAGGAAGGAGGAAGAAAAGAGGAAGAGAAAGAAACATGTCCTTTTGAAAATAAGTCACAGAGACAGAACAGCAAGTGCTATATTTAAAGCAAGGGCTATATTCAAAGCATTAAATGGACTACTGTTGTAGGAAAGGAAAGGTAAAAGTTGAGATAATTATTGGAATTTGAAATTGTGATTTAAGCAGTTTTTCAAGCAGGGGCTTGGTTAGAATTAGGTAAATTTTATCTTAAGATTTGTGGTGTAATTGGAATCTCTGAAATAAAAGGTTGCTAGCCAGAACTTTTCTGTCTGGTCCTTTTGAAGCCAGAATTGGGGACAGGCAATTCTGTGTAGAAATAGGGGATCGGGTCAAATAGAGGAAATGGAGGCCATGAAAGCCATCTGCCTCTGGAAGTTGGAGACTGCCCCTGGGAGAAAGGAATGTCAAAGATCTCTGGAGCCAGTTGATTACCAAATTTACCTGTGCTTGTCAGAGACCAAAGGCAAGGAGTTGCTGATTAATGCCCCCTGGGCCCTTATCTGGCTGATTCACTTTGGCTCTCCCCCTGCCCATCCACTTCTCATTTTTTGCAGCTCACCTGCAAAACCCGGCCTAGTCATGTAGGTAGGAAGGAGAGATAAGAGGGGAGAGAACCGGAGAACAAAGAGACCCTAACCTATAAAAGATGTAGGGAGCGCTCACTACTTGGGATTCTAGAACATCAACCATGGCCCCCTTCTCCCTCCCAGGAGAAGTCTGTATTATTACCTTTAAATAAAACCTGCTTAATATGCTTGCCTGGGCATGCTTCTCTGATGTTATACTTCAACAACTGAGGAAGCAGAACTTGTCACTGGTAAATGGCAGTATCACTTTGACAAGTTCCCCTAGCTACCAGCAGTAAGGTAGAATAGCAGTTGGAAATATGTCTGCTGTACCTATAAGCCAAGCATTTTGTATAATGAAAATTTTGGAAAAGAAAGCATAACTTGTTTCCATTGAGCTGCACTGGATATAGGTAAGAGGGCATGATAACAAGAAGGGAGGAAAACAGGGGATAAGGTAGTCCATAAGGAGAAATGCTAAGCCTCTGCATTGACTAGGATTATAAGTAGGACGTGATGATGCCTTCTGGTCTGACCACCTGGGATTTGAGTTGAATTTTTAAAATGCATTTAAAAATGTGGGATTTTTTGTTTGTTTGTTTGTTTGTTTTTGGTGGTGATTTGGTGGTTGGTGATTTGGTGGTTTGTCTTGGAGCTGTTAACTGATTAACTTCCTTTATTTCTCCTCCCCTCCGTCCTCTAGCCCTTGTAATTATATTTAGGACATCTCAGAATTTGTCTTTTATCAGTAAACACAGCAAGGCAGAGATTTAGAAGTGAAGAGTTCTGAAGGTCTTGGGTAGTAATTGTCTTTGACAGTTTCTAGTGGAGTTAATGGGTCTTTCAGGAAGTTCCAAATGAACAATCAAGCTATTTGTAACATTTATCTTTCAGGGCAAGAATATCCTAGGATAGAAATGTTGTGTTGATGACAGTGAATAGGAAAGTGGATGTAAGCCATTTGGATGGTTTCCACTCTCATTCCACGATGCTCTTGTATTTGGTTGTTGTAAGCTTTCTCTGAGCTTTTCTGACCTGGTAATATTGCCTGTTGATTTTTCAGTCTTCCACAATATTTTGGCTTCAAAATTACCACCATCTCTAAGACATATATCTTTAAGAAGTTTCATTATAATTTCCAACCCTTCTGTAAGCAAAAAACTGATGAACAAGGAAATAAGGAATACCAGTTGGTTTTTTCTAAATGAAAAACTGGAAAAAAGCTGAAATCATCTTAGATTTCCTGAGTATTTTCAATGTAATTCATTCAGATATGTTTTCAGCTGACTTTAACTGGATCAATTGTTAAGTTCTCCCAATTGTTTGCAAAACAGTGCTAACATAAGATAGCTTGGGTATGTAAAAGTCTATCCTATTTTATTTTCCATAGTTGTGCTTTGTGTTTAAGAATCACAATTGTAAAAATTCCATTTCAATGTGTCTTTATTGTTATTACACCAGTTTGTCATCAGCAAAACACTGTGAAGTTTCCTGAGGAGTGAAGAGTTCTTTTGCATTTGAAATGTCTCAGAAAGAAATGTTTTTAATTATCACTAGTAATGTTTCGGATCTATGTTAGTCACTGGTGCCACCACTAGTGACCTTCCCCATGAAACTGCTTTCATTTATACCTTGTAAACTACTTTACTTTTTTAGAGATCATCTTGATCTTTCTTTTCTCACTTTCCTTGCATTTTATATATCCCTTCCTTAAATGTTATTAGAAGGGGAATTTGAGGTAAATTACAACTTGGTGGGAGGTTTCTCAAAGACATCTTCAAGCTACAATAAGAATGCTTCTTCTTGAAGACAGCAATACAGTAACAATGGTTGGACCTATTTGCCACACCCAGCATTGTGCCAGGCATGCTGGGCATTTTCTCAATTACTTTTAAGATTGTTTCACATTCCAGATTCAGAAATGAGATCCCCAAATGACTGACCAGACCAGAATTCACATTCTACTTCTACATCACATTATCATTCCACACCCTACCTTTTTTAAAGTAATCTGTTGGGTCTCCTTTGGAGAGTCTCAGACATGGTGATAAACCCAATGGGACACTGTTTTCCATAGTTGCCAGTTGATGACTCCCACACTCTTCTGAAGGCAGTGGAATATAGTGTTATATGGAAATGCACAAGTTTAAATTGACCAAAACATGCCACTGGATCTTAAGATTTTATGATTTATTTTCAAATCACGATCCACATCTTTTTAAGTGTTAGAGAGGAAAAGTTTATAAGCCTCAGAAGATATGAGAGATAAGAGGAGCAGTGCTATTAATCCTGCTACGAAAATCTTAACTGGTTTAACTCGAGTTAGGTAGATAAAGGCCTACAATTTTATGTCCCAAAATGTGATGGATATTAATCAACAAATATCTAAAAAGATAATTTTCATTACATTCTTTTGCAAAAGTTGAATTAAACAAAGCTAATATATTTATTGACTGCAGAATTTCTAAACATTAGTAAGTTCTTAAGGGGATACAGTATATGATGTTTTCCTAGTTAATCCATAAAAATAAAATGCTATTTCACAGAGTATTTTCCATGACTAATATTTAAGGAAAAATCATTGGGAAATGCAGAGGTATAGAATTAATATTAATTAATATTAATTAAAAATCACCCTAGGCAACTCCCTTTCATCTTTTATCAAAAGCAGACAAAATTAATCATTCTTATTGATAATTTTTATCAAAGTCAGGTCTAAATCAAAATAAATACAATGAGTTATTTTATCTGTCCCTCACCATTTGCTATAACCAGGAGAAAAAAAAAGAATGTGCTTGTTACATGGCCTCGGACACATAATCATCCATAATATCTCCATCTTTGAGAGGGTGGGAAAGGCAGTGGGGATCAGCCCTACCCCCATAGACAATGTGAAAAATCATTGGGTACCACATTGACATACGAATACCTACTTTATAACCAGCAGGATTAAATGAGATAATATGTTCAAAGCACTTTAACATAACACCTGGCTTATAAGAAGTGAGGAATAAGTGAGCAACTGCTACAACCATAAGCCCATCATTTCTAACAATGCAGACTAGTCATGCAGGCCTCCTGAACTACAGCAACAGTCTCCCAATTGATCTATTGCTAATTCTCTTGGTAACTCCCCAGACTACTTCTAAATTACCTTTCAAAACTCCTTATCTGAATATGCCATTCCTCTACTCTTTGTAGCACTCTATGGAATAAAGTTCAGGCTCTTGAGCATAGGACGGTCTCTGCTATCTGGTAAATCTACCCTTTCATCTTCCACCACTGGCAGGATCCAGCAGTCTCTGCCTTTCAGCCCTGCTGTACCCCTTGTGTCTTCAGGCATTTAAACAGGTCCTCTTCATGTGCTCCTGCTACTCCCTCAACCCCGTGCTGCCCCAACTCCAACCTGACAAAGGCCTCCAGGGCCTCAAGTCAATTCCTATCTATCCTTGATATACCCAGTCACAGCTAACCACATTCTCCTTTCTGTTCCCACATACTTTCCCCCTCCATTAGAGCATTTTTCACACTCTTCATATAACAAATATCTATTTCCATAATTACTCAGGACTGTCTCACAAGATAGAAACCTTATTTGAACTTGCTTGGAAACAAAATATGGAGATTAAATTGGAAATAGTTTGAGTCAGTCAGGTAATTTATAAAATATATTCAGGCAGTTCTTTTCCATCTTTTATCAAAAGCAAATGAAAAAAATAATCTTTTTAAATAGTTGAACTACAAAAAGAGCACTGACACATCCGGATTTCTGAAAAAAAAAAAAAATAAAAAAATAAAAAAATAAAAAAAACTACAACTACTGACAAAAACACTGCTGGAATTTCATAGCAAAGACAAATCCACTTCTGTTTCTCACTGAGTTTCTTTTTTCTGTGAGATATACTAAGATAAAATTTACATATAGAAAAATATGCCCTTTCTCATATACCAATATATTAGTTGTAGCAAATACACACAGTCATGTAATGACCATCATAAAAAAGATATAGAATAATTTTATCACCCTCCAAAATTCCCCTCTGTCACTTTGTAGCCAAACTTTCCTGAAACTCCACCACTGGCAATCATTAAAATCATTGCTTTTTGTCCTCAGAATTTGACCTTTTCTAGAATACCATATGCAATCATACAATATATAGCCTTTTGTGTTATTTCTTTCATTGTGCATAGTGTATTTGAGATTCATTCATGTTGTTCCATGCATCTATAATCTTGCTCTTGCCTTACTGCACTAACTAGAACCGCTGGTGTGATTTTTTAAAATATATTTTTTAGATGTTGATAGGTCTTTATTTTTTATTCATTTATTTATATGTGGTGCTGAGAATCAAACCCAGTGCCTCACACATGCTGGGCAAGCACTCTACCCCTGAGCCACAACTGCAGCCCTGGTATGATATTGAATATAATTGATATGAGTGGACATCATTACTTTTGTCCCAGTCTTCAGGGGAAAAGTATTCATTTACCATTAAATAGGTGTGAGCCATAAATTTTTTGCACATGCCTTTTATTAGGTTGATGAATTCTCCTTCTATATCTACTTTGCTGAGAGTTTTGTTGTTGCTGCTGCTGTTGGTGATGTTATTTTAAACTAAGAATAGATATTGAATTTTATGAAATGTGTGGGGTTTTTTTGTTTGTATCATAAAGATTATATGATTGTTCTCCATTAGTCTACTGATATGGCAAATTACATAAATTGATTTTTAAATATTGAATCAGTTTTTTTATTCCCATGATAACCCCTACTTATTTGTAATGTACTATTCTTTATACATATTATTGTATTCTATTTTCTAATATTCCATTGATGATTTTATTAACTATTCATGCAGTATATTGATTGTTAATTTTCTTTATTTGTAGTGTTTTATCTGGTTTTGGTATCAAGGTAAAATGTGTTAAGTATTCCCTCTTCTATTTTATGGATTTCTATAGACTTGCTATTTTCTTTCATGATTTTTTTGCAAAAAAAAAAAACTATGAATTAAATTTCTTTTAATGGATACAGGGCCATTCAGATTATGTATTCATTCTTGAATAAGTGTTGGTAGTTCTTGTCTTTCAAGGAATTTTTCTTCCATGTCATCTTAGTTTTTGAATATATAGGAGTATAGAGAGTTGTTTGTATTAATCCACCATCCTTTTAATATCTATAGAATCAATAATGATGTTTCTTCTTTTGTTTTTGATATTAATAACTTTATGTATTCCCTGCTTAGTCTTGGAGGTTTATAAATTGTCTTGATTTTTTCAAAGCACTGGTGTTTTACTTCATTGATAGTCTCTGTCCCTTTTTGGTTTTAATTTCTTTGATTTAAACTCTTTATTTTCCGTTCATTCTGTTAACATTGAAATTTAATTTGTTCCTCTTTCTAGATTCTCAAGGTTTAGATAATGAATTCAAGACCTTTCTGTTCTCATATAAGCACTTAATTATATAAATCGAATATATAGTATTGCTTTAGATATATTAATGTGTTGTCATGTGTCATGTTCTAATTTTCATTCATTTCAAAATATTTTCTAATTTCATTTGTGACTTCCTCTTTAACTCGGATTATTTAGAAGTGCATTGCTTATCTTCCAAAATATGTGGAAATTCCAGATATCTTCCTATATATGTACTTTTAGTTCAATTTCACTGTGGTTAGAGAGCGTGCTTTGTATTATTTCAATTATTTTAAAATTTTAGACCTCTTTAGGTTTGTTTATAGCCTACCTTGTTGAATGATTAACTTGTATTCAGACAGCACATATATTCTGTTATTAGGTAGTAAAACCTATAAATGTCACTTAATTCAAGTTTGTTGATAATGTTTTTCATGTTTTTGATATCCTTACTGATTTTTTCATTCTCTTTATTCTCTTAATTATTGAGAGAGTATTAACATCTTTAGCTTAACTGTGAATTTATACATTTCTGCTTTCAGTTCTGTCAGTTTTTGCTACCTGTAATTTAAAATCCTATTATTAGGTGCATATACATTTAGGATCATTATGATTTATTAGTCATTCTTTATCATTCTGTAACTTGCATGAGTAGGTTTTAATGTCTATCATGACTTCCTCACACACAGAAGGACTAGCTAGCCTTTGGTTCCTATCACCAGAAATTGACTGTCTTTCCTAGGCAAACATAAAAACTAACTTGAATTGACCCAGTTTGTGTTAGTACTCAACTTTGGAACAATCAACTGTGACAAGGAAGAGTATGTAAAAACAGAGCATCTACCTTGTAAATTGCATGTTTTGATTGTTGAAAGAGTAGTTCACAGAGGGGGGCAGGTTGAGAAGATAGTACCAGAATATCTACCATACTCTCTCTTCTAAACGATAAACATGCTGAAGTCATTACACTTGTCATATTGGTCATGTTTATCCCGAAGAATCTAGTAAATGTATCCATATGGAAGGGCTGGCTAAGGTCTTTGTTTTAATTGCATATAGTCTACCTTCTCCTTTTTGCCCAATTCTTTTTCTTTCCCTTGATCTTAGCATTTTCTAGATGTTTCCTGCACATTAATCTCCATTTCAGAGTCTGCTTCCCAGTAACTTGACTGGCAAGAATCTAATAAAAGATATGACTATGCTTAGAAAAAAATGACCCCACAGGCATTCAAGTTCATATAAATTTAGAACATTCACTGTGCTCTGATTCTTACCATGAACCCTAAGAGAACAGTTTGACTATATCATTTTGCAGAAAAAGAAAGGCCCAGAGACATTTGTAATTTGCCTAAGGCAATATCATGGTTCAATGGAAAAACTTTGTCTCTAGTCAGAAGGTCAATCCTATTTTTCACCATCTTGAGAAATCTGGGGCATTTGCCTGTTTCTACATTTTTAATGACTGAAATTAATAAGTAATAATTATGAGAAAATATCATGTTCCAAATACTGTGCTTAATATTTCCCCTGTATTATTTCATTTATTCCTCACAAGAAATTTTTGAAGTAGACACAAAGTCTTCAGCTTGCAAATGACAAACTAAGGCTCATAGTGGTAACTTCCCAGAGGTAGTAGGAGGGCCAATATTTGGGTCCAGTCATCTTTTATAGGGCTAGTTCTTATAATAGTAATACTATACTCATATTGAAAACATTTTTGTGTATATTTTATTGATTTTCTACATATTTCAGATCTTAAACTATATGAATCCTACACAAAATTTGAAAACCTCAACTCATTCCAAATGGTTGGTTCATTAACTCAGCATATAACATTTAAGTGCTTTCTGTGTGCCCAGAACCCCAACAATGTCCAAGAAACATAAGAGCTTTGCCTTTAAGAAATTGATAGTCTGGAAGGAATACAGACATTAAATTATTGCAAATTTAATTTTAGTTTAATCCATGCCAACTATTATTTTTGTATCAAATTATGTTTAAAAGCATTTACAAATTATGCTACGAAGCACTTACAAGAGAACCTAAAATAGAATCAAAGGGTTAAGGGAGATTTTTCAGGGAATGACATTGTGACTGACAATCAACATGAGTACTAGAGAGTGCAGTGAAATAAGGGATAACAGGTACAGTGAGTGAAACAGGGATGGCAGAGACACATCTCTATTTAAGAGACTAGCTATGTACCAGGGTTCTAAGTGTATTCAACTACCTTTGCCTTCATCTGTTCTGTTTAAGTACTTTTTACTTCATTTGTACCATATTTTATCATGTTTATCTTTCTTTTTCAGTCCTAAGATCATTATTCTTGAGAAAATGGAAATGAAATGGTGTTGGTTGTCATTTTCTTTCTGGTACAGGCAGTCAAATCTGTGGAATAATTTGAAGAAAACACCAAAAGCACTCTTTGTCCCACTTTACTACCTACCTTCTCAATACACACAGATACAGAATACCTCCTGCTCATCCTCTTCATTCCCGCTGTCCTTGCTCCTTGTTCGAAAGGCAAATCCTCCAAGGAGTACCTATAAGTGAAGTCCCTACATCAGACTGAACACTTTAATCACTTTCCTTATGACCCAAAAGAACAAGCATCAGAAACCTGTTCCACACTTTTGAAAGGTAGTGATTGAATCCCTGATATAGCCTAAGTCTCAGACTCTAGTTGCAATGGCCTGAATATTTGTGTTCATATGTGGAACGTTAATCCTCAAGGTGATGTATGAGAAAGTTTAAGGCCTTTGGGGTGGAGCTCTTGTGATTAGCATTAATACCCTTAGGAAAGAAACCCCACTGAGTTACTTTTCCCCTTTCACCATGTGAGATGTGTACAAAGTGCCTTCTATGACTCAGAAAGTGAACCTTCACCAGACACCAGTCAAGAAGCACCTTGACCTTGGACTTCCCAGCTGTTAGAATTATGAGAAATAAATTTCTTTTATTTGTAAATTAGCCAGTTTATGTTTTGTTTTGTTATAGCACACTGAACTAAAACATTAATTGTCCCCCTCTGTACCTGGGAATATATTGCTCCTATGTTTTGTATTTTGCAATGTCACTGAGCAAGGTACAGAACAGTGTTAATGATAGGTGTTCTCTACTCTCCTGGAAAAGCAGCCAGGAATTCCCACAGTTGGACAAATGGCCTTCAGATCTGAGACAGCTATACTTGGAGCCACTCACCCACATACTTGATCATATCCTAAGTTCACCTCATATGAATGGTCACGTGTCTATTCCACAATCCACTAGTGCAAATTTAATGTTTCCTGAGAAACTTGGAAAAGGATAGACATTTGCAATAATTAGGGAGAAAAATAATTCTGCAGGGATCTTATAATTTGTATAGGCCTCATTCTTCTCAGTTGCAGAATAAGGTAATTAGATTAGATGGCTACCAATTTTTTACTCCAAACTGGGTCCTTTTTCCCTCTTGGAATTGTAGAACCAATAACAAAACCAAGTACAGATTGAAGGAAGGCTTTTTCTTGGCCAAAAATAGAAGAAAAAAAAAGGGGGAGAAATTTTTACAGAGCAGCTTCTCAATCTGATGGTGGTAGACAGGTTATAGATACAGAGCAAAAGAAATGAGGGATAATAAAGAGGATGGATATTCTTGTGTTTTCTGGAAATGGGTGGAGATTTTTCTGGGAATTTGAGTGCCATCTCTTTTTACTCCTTTTATAGTTCTTTCTGATCATTTCTAGGATAATTGTCAATTGTCATGGTGCAGTGAGGGTTGAGGGGTGTCATTTACTATGCAGATGGAATTATAATGAAGTTAGAGGACCTGTGGGTCAAGGGGGCAGTCATCTTAGGTCCAATCACTTTTGACTAGCCTTCAGGCATCCAAGGGTAGTTGATCACCCTATTTTCCTCTCCAGTACATGAGGAAGTCCTAACTAATACTAGATAAAGAAATATTTAAGTTCACCATTTGGTTGAAATAGCAATTTAACTTCATAATGCTTAATTTCAGTGGTAACACAAATATTTCAGTATCATTTCTCAAATGGGCTTTAGACTTTGTATATTGCTCAGTATTTCTTAATTGAGACTAATGAATGATAAGAGTTAAAGGCCGAAGGATTTTTTCCTTTGTGAACTTTTTGGATCTGATCCACTGCATGTTCTGACCTTGAGTGGCATGGCAACTGTGTTGTGGCCTCTGAGCACAGTGACATGATGTCATTAGCAGTCTTTTCAAGAGCTGCTCTCCCAACATCATTTACCTGGCAGAGCAAAGCATTTTACAAAGTCTAAAACCAAGAATATTTGTAACTGCTACATAAATGGTCAGTTGTTAAGTTATATTCATATTAATGCAATTATTTCTTTGATTTTTCCAAATCCATTACTTTTGTAGTCTCTGCTTAGAAGGAAAGCAATGACCTCATTCCTTGCTACTATTCTGAAATCAGTCATAGTGACTAAAACTCCTTGTTTTCTTCACAAAAGAAAAATCAGATGACCTTTGCTCTGACCTTTGGCTTGATATTTATAAAAGCTAATTATGGGGTGGACCAACTCCCCTTTATCATTCAGGGACATTTGGTTAAGGTCCACTCTTTAAATCAAAAACAAAAAAGTCAACCAGAGGGCTATTTAGGGCTGTATGCAGAAAGATGAAATCTACTGTGATGGTTAATTTAGAATTTTGGCCATCAACATTGATTTTCTCCAAGTCAATCAAGTGAAGAAACATGGAGGGGATATAAGTTCATCTTAAAAATCAGTGTTTCACTAACCCAATGAAATCAGTTATCTGGTGGTCTGCCATTGGAGGTTATAGAGATACAAGGTCTGACAACTTCAGCATTAAACCTCTCTCCTTTTTACCACCACACCCTCATTTACTGCACCAGCAAGAAAAGAAATGCAGGCAACTGTATGTTGTTTAAACTCTAAAGGTTACTTGGTTAATAAAGAGAGAGAGTGCAGTCATATATCCCCAGCGTGCACGTAACTTACTTATTTACCTTTAATACAATCTTTATGCTTATAGACTCAAAAAGGGTAAAGATTCAGAAGAGGGAAAAAAAAAGCATTAGGTAATTAAAGCAATTAAGGAGAAATACAGCATTCCTCTTTCTTCCCATGCTTCTCCTGGCAATCTTTTTCTCAGGGTAAAAGTAAAGGTCTGATTCTTTTGTTCATTCCAGCCACCGCCCTTTAGCAATCTGTGTCTGAGCAAGACTGCCACGCCCAATAAAGGGACAAAGGCAGAGAAAAGGGAATTCTGGGCATAGGAAACAGCTCGACTTTATTTATAGACATGTAATATATTGGTTTCAGTGACATGTAGATGCAAATCATTTGCTATCTCCACAAACAATTAAAACAGGGGGCTTAAAGTATATGTATGTTCTAAAATTCTGTCTGATAAAACTATTCTTTTCCTAGAAAGAAAGGGATGTAGCCAAAGGATTCTCTGATTTCCAGAAAAAAGGGTGAATGCTGCCCCCTTTTGACTGAGAGTTGTATATACTTTCTACACAGTCATAATCCTGAAATAATGAACAGATAGATCTATTTCTGTAAAGAGAAATCTGGTTAAATCTTGGAAACTGGCAGACAGAAGGGGGCTAAGAGTTTATCAAGTAAAACTCTCACTGAGACTTTTATAGCTTCCTGAAATACTGCTCATCCTTCATCCCTATATCTTTTCAGTTGTGGCTCTTTTAGAGGCTTTTAATTCTGCCTGGAATAATAATTTGAGTTTACTGCTCTGTTATCTCTGCTATTGACAGACCAGGAGCTTGTCCAATTTTTTGTTGTTGTTTTTTTGTTTGAAGGTTTTTGCTGTTTTTGTTTTGTTTTGGTTTTTTTGTTCATCACAGTATAGGCAGTGACTTATATACATTGGTGCTCAACAGCAAATGTTGTTTAATGACAAATGTCTCGCTGAGATCATCACAGTCTAGAGTTATAAAGAGTTCTCTCTGAACTAGTGTGTGCAGCCGGGTTTTAAAGTCAAGAGATTCACACAGCAGTGTCATATTTTAATTGAGGAACTCCAGACTTTAAGCACATATTCCTGTTCATTTATATATTATATACACCCACCACTGAGCTGTTATGCTATATATGTTAAAAAATTCATCAAGAATAAAAATTATGATGAAAAACTTAGTTACCCTACACACAGATATAACACTGAATAAAAGAAACTAGATATGTGAGATTGAATGCTATATGATTCCATTTATATAAAACCCAAAAGCAGGCCAAAGTAATGTATACTGTCAGGAGTCAGGAGAGTGATTATCTTTGATTAGAAGGAAGAACTAGGTTACTAATGTTTCATTTCTTAATCTTGGTGTTGGCTGCACAGATATGTTCAATTTGTGAAAACTCATTAAGCTATACACTTATGTGCATTTGTATACATTATACTTCAATTAAACATTTTTATGCAGTATCTTTCTCAAACTCAGTAAACAGACTTCCATATTTCCCAGGGCACATGCACCCCATTTTAGATACCTATACTTTAATTAATGAAGTTAATCAAATTCTTTCAGCTACCAGCCTGACAGTAAGACTTCCTCAATATGTGGAACTTCTCTAGCAGGAATGCCTGTACATTGGTTTCCAGTTGCTATGGCAACTACAGGGCACCTATTCTCCTTGAGAACATGTTCATCTTCCTGCCCTTCTCTGCTCCCTAATACATTAATGCTCACTTGGGAAAGTTATTTCATGTATGTGAGTTTATCTTCTGGGATAAAGGAAAGTGGTTTCACCATGCGAAACCTCTTGTTTGTGTTTGTCAGACTCAGATTTCTTATCTGTAAAATGGCCTTGTAAGACCTTGTGGGGAGTACCTTACTACACTTAAACGTGAAGAGGACAGGACTTGGAAATTTGTTGACCCTTAATAAATTTCAATTATTAGGGGGAAATATCCTGCTCTATGAGTCAGAAGACCCACATTCTAACCTGGTTCTGTCAGTCTCTGCGGTGAAAATTTAACAAAGTCACTTAATTTCTCCATGTCTTAGTTACTTCAATTATAAAATGAACAGATGGACTTCAAGTCACAAAGGTATACATTTAGTGAATAAAGACCAAAAGAACAAAACAAAACTGCCAGCCAGTGAGTGAGTTTCAGTTTATCCCTACTGCATGATTAGAATTTTATGACTTGCTGGCCAGTTGCTACCTTGGCTTTTCACTTTATTACTATAATTTCCTGGGATAGTATAATTTCCTGTTTGTTCCCCTGCTTTCCTTTTACCTTGCATTACCACATTATGCTGTTGGACCATGACATTCTAAGGAAAGGAATCCAAGGAGTCCTTTGTGACTGTTAGCTCTACTAACAGAACACATCTCCTGACACACTGGATGAAAATTATGGTAGTTTAAAAAAAAAAAAAAAAGGTTTGGCCTGTGTTGAAAGGTGCAGCAGGGAGAGGATATTTTAAAAGGAAGGATGTCAGTCATTAACTTTTCAGAAGCAAACAAGAACAATAAAAACCAATTGTAATAAAAAATGAGCTGCAGATGATGCTAGTCAAGAAAAATCTGTGGAATATTTTAAGTAGAAGAAAGTTGGCTAGAAAAACAGGAGATCAGACCTCAAGTATAAATCTGCTTTTAAAGAATAATCAAGTCCTCAAGGTAAGGAAGAACACTGCCAGAGATAGATGGGCACAATTCAAGAAAATATATTTATAATCAAACATGTATTTAGCAATAAGGAACGTATGAGAAAATATTAAAAGGTGTTGAAAGATATATAATAAATGATGCTATGTACTATTCAAGGCTCAGGACAATTGGAATAAAACCAAATTAAAAAGAAAAAATTATGAAATTGGTGAAAGACAAACTTTCATATTTATCTCATTAATATTCTTGAAACAAGAACTGATTAAAACTAAGATTAGATCATCTTAAGGATAGAATGATGGATAAATAATTGCAAAGAAAAAGAAAATGCAAAATTAGAATTAACTTTCAAAGACAGGAAAAAAAGCAGAAGCTACCCAACATAAATAGACTTATAAAGAATAGATAACAAAAAAGCAGGTATCTTCACCTAGGGAAGCTGAGAGACAACTCAAATGCCATATCTGTCCACAAGAAAGGTCAGAGTGGTGATGAGTGAAGCTAACTCACAGTCCGAGAGTGATTGTTTTAGACTTACTTTGGAGAATCCATAGTATGAATTCAGGTATAGATTCATATGTAGAAATTTCATTAATGAATAGTGAAGATTTCTTAGAGACATTGACTTTGACTTTGTCATGTAAAGCAAGGTTTCTCTAGCTGATGAGAAAAGCTTATCAACTCCTAACACTGTATGCTTCACTGACGTACATATGTAAGACACTGATAAGGAATTCCTGAATATCCTAAATGCAAATAGAATTCTCACCTATCTCTGGGACCCATGCTTCTCAAACTATATTATAAATGTGCATCACTTGGGAATCTTGCTAAAATTCAGATTCTGATCCTATACATCTGGAGTCCGAGATTCTGCATACTTAAGAAGCTACTGGGTAATACTCATATGCAGGCAATGCCACTGCCCAGATGATGATATATTTTGTGCATCGAAATAAACATGCAGATTTTAAAAGGGAACAGTACAGTATAAGACATGTACCAGATCATCACTAATTCTAGCTAGAGATTGTTCATTTAATAAACAAAGATAATTAGATATAATTCCAGTCCTCCAGAAGTAAAGACATTGCATTACAGCTGTCCACAGGACTAAGCATGAGAATAAGATGTATGATTGTGGTGTTTTGGAGCACAGAGATGGGTAAGCCCACAGCAATGTGGGGGAAAAACAGGAAACTGCTTATATAAAAACACAGTGGCCAAGCAAGTGGTTTAGTATTGCTTATGTGGAGAATTTACATATAAAACGCAGGAAGATGAGGCTAGTAGATAACTAAAGTCTAGTTCTCCATCTTGAGGAATTTTGGACATTATCTAACAAGCAATGTTAAGCCATTGAAGAGAATGAAGTGACAGCCTTAGATTGGTGTGTTTAGAAAGTCCTTCTTGCTACAGAATAGAGTATGGGGTTAACTAGTTGGAGACAGAAATGGGGAAACTGTTGTAATAATCACATTCAAAAATAATGAAGTCTTGAAATAAACCATTGTCTGTGGGAATAAAGAGGGAAGAGAAATTAAGAAATATGTATTTAAGTAAATTGCCAGCATCCAAACCAACATGCCACAAGAAATACTCAGCAAAGAAAGTTTCAAGTAAAGAGAGGAAATTCCTTCCATGCTTATTCTCCAAAAATTAAGTTAACAGAGGGTCACGCTTCCCCATCCAACACACACTCCAACACAGGGTGTCACTATGTTGACACAGGGTGTCACCACACTTGGCCTCAAAGTCCTGGGCTCAAGGAATCCTCCTGCCTCAGCCATCTAGGTAGCTGAGACTTCAGGTTCATGCCAACACACCCAGCTTTAGATTATGCATCTTAATTTGTGTCAATGATATAATTATCAGTTTTGAGCAAAAAGGTGATAATGACAGAAGAATACATTAAATTAACTAGAATTTTAAGACAAAAGACTTTGGAAATATCACATGCTATCTTGATATGGGAAAAGATGGGATGGAAAGAAGCAGCCATTTTCTGCAATCTAACACCAAGAAATCTTTGTCCCAAATATACAATGAAAGTGAAAACCTATTTAAGAACAAACTACTTAGAGAAAGAGTGAGAATATGAATTGACCACTGAACAATGGACAGCTTGGAAAGGGATCTAGAAAAAAAAGTATTAATATGTAACAGATGCTGACACAGTCTCCATTGATCTGAAAAGCTTTTTGTTTTGTTTTGCTTTTTAATTTAGGGTATATTTGACAGGAACCCCAAACTGCTATCAGGCTTTCATTAATCTTGTCTATGAAAAGTCTTATCAAATCCCCTCTGGAGTGGCTCCAATGTAGTTTCTGAACACTATTAAATTCCCCATTTATGGCTGGGCGAGGTGGCACACTCTTGTAATCACAATGACTAGGGAGGCTGCAGTAGGTGGATCACAAGTTCAAGGCCAGTCTCAGAAGCTTACCAATACCCTAGCAACTTAGTGAGATCCTGTCTGAAAATAAATAAAGTTGAATTAGGGATGTAGCTCAGTGGTAAAGTGCCCCTGGGTTCAATTCCCAGTATCAAAAATAAACAAATACTCCATTTGTGGGCATGGACCAGGCAGTTCCATGTCCTGGCACATCCTTCATAGGTGCTTTCTCCTTGTTAACAGGGCCTCCTGTTATCACCCGCTGTTGCTGGCACTGCTATTCTTCCTTCTATTGGCATATCAGCTACTACCCAAGAATCATTCCCAATCACATTTAGGCATTGCTGTCCTCCCTGCCACTCTTTTGAGACCTCCGAATGCACACACTAGCTACAATTGGGTAGAAAGTGAGGGGGGTGAAATCTCTGCATCCACGTAGGCCTTTGAACACTCTTCCTGTCACAAGGTTCTGCTCCCACAGTCTTCTTTTGCTTCCCATTCTCACTCCCAAAGACTTTCTTTGGGAAAATCTTTGCCCATGTTTTCCAGCTCTCCTTCACTGATTTAATTCCTACTCCTACATCTGGGCTCTTGCTGCCTAGCAAAATTCCATTCAAAATTCCTCTTATTAGAATGCATGTTGTTATAGCTCAGGCAATCTTAATTAGGAAAAGACCCAGTTCCCAAATAAAATAATTTAAATGCAATGGAAAAAATAAAATGCTATCCATAAGAAATTTTAAATGTTAGGCTAAATCTACTGAGTATTGTACTTCAAATTTGAATTATATAAACCATGTAGCTACTGCAAATAGCATGGTCAAAAGTACACCATATGCCTTAAGAGGTAGGAAGTATTTTATCAAAAGTCAATGATTTAATGCATTACTTTCTACCTTGACTTTTCTGATATTAGACTCTTCTATTTCTTCTGCTGTATATTAGTTTTCCATTGTGGTCATAAAAAATTATCACAAATTTAGCATTTTAAAATGCCCATTTACTAAGTCAGTGAGTGAGTAGGTCAGAAGTCTGGGCATGGAGTTGCCCAGCTGGATCCTCTTGCTTCATGAGACAGAAATCAAGAAATTGTCTGGGTTCTTATCCGAGGCCCTGGAGAATATTCTGCTTCCAAACTCATTCCAGGTGTTGACAGGATTGTTTCTTGTGCTCGTAGAGACCACTTTCCCTATAGCAATTCTATTAAAATTGGAGGAGCACATGCATTTGACTAAGCACCACCACTGAGGAATACTATGTTGTTTTATCAACCAGTTATTTTTAATTGTGTTATTAAGTTTACCCTTTGCAGATGTCCTAATCCATGCATGTTTCTATTGCACCCTGGATTTTTCTATGTAATAACTTAGCAGTCTGTTTTTACAACAAATGTCCATGCTTTTCTTCTCTCTTTATCATTTCATTTCTGGTAATAAATTAGTGAGGCTGGGTTTACAGTAACTGGACTCTACTCCCATCCTTTCCAAGTGAGAAAAATCCCAAGTTGAGGGCACAAAGAATTTACTATGTTCAAATCTTTTGATTAATATTAAACCATATTTTAGTCCAGGAATCATCCCTTTATGAATATCAGGCCTTTTAACCACAAGAGAAAAAAATAACAATGTTTCATTCCAACTAAAGGATTCCTAGTCCTTCCATAAATCAGTTTTATTATTCTGTAAATTTGAGAATAGAGATACTACCTCTGTTTTAATGGTTCTGCTTACAGTAAACTAAGGGTAAAATCTTGAGTGTTCTGATCCTCACTAGAGCATAAATGACTTACTTCCACCAATGTTCTACCTACTTTTCCAGGATACAGAATTATATAATAGGTTCAATCTCATGACCCAGCAGCATTCACAATTATCTTCATTATTTCATCCTTTTTCAGAACTTCAGGAATGTGTCCTAACATACATGAACTCTGTGCTTAGACATACTAAGCTGTCAATACTAAAAAAATAAAAATAAATAAGTGAGAGAGTTAACCAGAAACATCAGAATAGGTGTGAAGGGAATGTTTTGTTAGTAGGGCTGATCCTCAAGGAAGAGTACAAAATGAACTCAGTCCAGACTTGTGCAGATATTCAGTGAAAACCACCTAAGAAGGCAGGGCACTATTGAACGACTCTTTGGATAGTAGCTACACTTGTTGTTAGGCATATATTTTGCCTAAAGTTAAATTAGCCCAGTTTGAAAGAGGCCTGAAATTAAGGTCAAACCCCCAGGGGAAAAAAAGCTTAACAAAAATGGAGGAGGAAGAGGAGGGGAAGGGAGAGAGAAAGGAGAAGGAGGAAAGAAGGAAGGAAGGAAGAAAGAGAAAGGCAAGAAGGAAGGAAGGAAGGAAGGAAGGAAGGAAGGAAGGAAGGAAGGAAGGAAGGAAGGAAGGAAGGAAGGAAGGAAGGAAGGGAGGGAGGGAGGGAGGGAGGGAGGGAGGGAGGGAGGGAATCAGAACTCCAGGAAAATGGCAAGGAGGTTAAGCCACGCCTGCAGGCTCAGCAGGAAGCTGGACCACACATCAGAAAGGAAGCAGAAACCATGGCACATGAACTAGTTACATATGTTGAGCATTACTGGGCATATTGCCCCTAACTGCAGAAGCAGGTGGCAAAGGGCTTCGCTGAGAACACTGAAATTCAGACTGGAAGTCATAGACTATTTCCAGACCTCATCCACTTATAAATCTGAGCAATTAAATGCTGCCAAATGTTGTTTCCACTGGTTCAGGGAGTTACAGAATTTAGCTTATAGAAGAAAGATTGTTGGCACTTATATCTGAGAAAGTATAAGAAAGAGTAAAGAATTAAATAATATAATATGACTGAGAAAATGAGAACCAAACAACTAGGAGACCTCTGAAGACTTTCAGAAGAGCAATAGTCATAGATGCCTCTCCATAGAAACGAATTTTTTTAAAAAAAGAATCTCTATTCCTTTATCCTTCTGAGCATATCCACATCATTTTATTGATCGTAAGATTTCTTAACCACACTTCCCTTATATAAAGGTTTTACGAATGTCTTGTTTCTCTGTCCTAAGAATGGACTTAAAAAAGAAGTACAAGCAATTCATTTACTTAGTTGGGACATTACAAGATATACACTTTGTTTCACTACATCAACATAGCATCTGTCTGGCTGCTCACCTTAGCATCTCTCCACTACTCATAGCAAAGATCACTTGAAGACCTCCTATGTGCTACATTCCTCTGGTTGGGGAAAACCAAAAAGCTCAGGGGACACTCAACTTGTCTTACTGCTAGCTCTGCTTTAAGTTTATGGGAAAGGACATTGATCTTCAAAATTGGGGATAATTTTGCATGTAGATTAGTGGTAAAAGTGGTTATTAGTATCTTATGTTGTTAGTAAGAATAACTGAGATTCTGTCCCCTATGATCAACCCCACCACCTACCAGAGTTTCATTGATTGGGTCTGTTATGTTTACTATATCTAACTGAGTGATTAGCGATTTCTTTCTTTTTGGGGGGGTGGCAGGGAAGGTGGGGTTTGCTGGGAATCAATTACATATTTCTTCCTTCATTCATTTAAGAACAATTGACTGACATCTCCTTGGTACCAGGCTTTATTCTAGTTACTGGGAATCTAACAGTGAGTAAAACAGACACAATTCCCTGCCAAGAGAAGACAAGAAGAAGATGAAGTAAGAAAGATTCAGGTAAGAGTTAGTTCACATTCATGGTAGGGAGTCTGGGTTTTATCCTTAGTGGGTTGGGAAATCTACTCACCGGTTTTATGCACGAAATTAACAAAACTGAGTTTATATTTTTAGAGGATCATTTGGGCTGCCATGTGAGAAAGTTAGAGTGAAAGCACAAGGTAAGATTAGTAAGCTTTTTGTAGCTGTGATGAGGATGAGGTGGTTGAGATGGAAGTAGTGGATTTCTAGCTAGATTTTTAAATCTTTTAAAATAAATTATTAAATTATTATTTTAATTTTAATTATTTTATTAATTATTTTAATAAATTATTAAATTATTTTTATTTTATTGGTTCTACTTAATTATACATGACAGTAGAATCCATTTTGATAAAATTATACAAGATGGAATATATCATATTCTAATTAGAACCCCGTTCTTTTGGGTGGGTACAATGGTGGGGTTCACTTAGGTATTTTCATGTGTACATAGGAAAATTATGTTAGATTTATTCTACTGTCTTTCCTATTCCTATACTCCTCCCTCCCTTTCATTCCCCTTTGTCTAATCTGCTGATTTTTTCTTCTTCTCCTCCCCCCACCTTTATTGTGGCTTAGCTTTCACATATCAGTGAAAACATTTAGTTTTTTGGGATTGGTTTATTTTGCTTAGCCTGATATTCTCCAGATTCATCCATTTACTGGCAAATGTCATAATTTCATTCTTCCTTATGGCTGAGTAATATTCCATTGTGCACTTGGACCATAATTTCTTTATCCATTCAACTGCCAATTGGCATCTAAGTTGGTTCCACAGCTTAGCTATTGTGAAGTTAGCTGCTATAAACACTGATGTGACTGCGTCACTGTAGTATGCTGATTTTAAATCCTTTGACTATAGGCCAAGGAGTGGGATAACTGGGTCACATGGTGGATTCATTCCTAGTTTTTTGAGGAATTTCCATACTGCTTTCCAGAGTGGTTGTATCAATTTGTAGTATGGTGTAAGAGTGTACCCTTTTCCCCACGTCCTTGCCAATATTTGTTGTTACTTGTATCCTTGAAAATTGCCATTCTGACTGGAGTGAGATGAAATCTCAGTGTAGTTTTAATTTTCATTTCTCTAATTGCTAGAGATGTTGAACATTTTTTCAAATATTTGTTGATTGTTCATATTTCTTCTTTTGAGAAGGGTCTGTTCAATTCCTTTGCCCATTAATTAATTGGGTTATTTGTGGTTTTGGTGTTAAGCTTTTTGAGTTATTTGCATATCCTGGAAATTAATGCCCTGTCTGAGGTGTAGGTGGCAAAGGTTTTCTCCCATTCTGCAGGTTCTCTCTTCACACTTCCTAGACTGATTCTTTTGCTATGAAGAAGTTTTTTAATGTCATGTAATTTATTGATTTTTATTTTATTTCTTGTGCTTTAGGAGTTTTTTTCAGGAAGTCAGTTCCTGTGTTAATATGTTGAATTGTTTGGCCTACCTTTTCTTTTTTTTTTTTTTTTTTATTCTTTTTTTTTAATTTTTTTAAAATTTTACTTTATTGTAAACAAATGGGATACATGTTGTTTCTCTGTTTGTACATGGCGTAAAGGCATACCATTTGTGTAATCATAAATTTACATAGAGTAATGTTGTTTGATTCATTCTGTTATTTTTTCCCTTCCCCCCACCCCTCCCACCCCTCTTTTCCCTCTATACAGTGCTTCCTTCCTCCATTCTTGCCCCCCTCCCTAACCCTAACTCTAACCCTAACACTAACCCTTCCCTCCCCCCATTATGTGTCATCATCCACTTATTAGCGATATCATTCTTCCTTTGACTTTTTGAGATTGGCTTATCTCACTTAGCATGATATTCTCCAGTTTCATCCATTTGCCTGCAAATGCCATAATTTTATCATTCTTTATGGCTAAGTAATATTCCATTGTATATATATACCACAGTTTCCTTATCCACTCATCAATTGAAGGGCATCTAGGTTGGTTTCGCAGTCTGGCTATTGTGAATTGAGCAGCTATGAACATTGATGTGGCTGTATCTCTGTAGTATGCTGATTTTAAGTCCTTTGGGTATAGGCCAAGGAGTGGGATAGCTGGGTCAAATGGAGGGTCCATTCCAAGTTTTCTAAGGAATCTCCACACTGCTTTCCAGAGTGGCTGCACTAATTTGCAACCCCACCAGCAATGTATGAGTGTACTTTTTCCCCCACATCCTCGCCAACACTTGTTGTTGCTCGTATTCTTGATAATCGCCATTCTAGTTGGGGTGAGATGGAATCTTAGGGTGGTTTTGATTTGCATTTCTCTTATTACTAGAGATGTTGAACATTTTTCCATATGTTTGTTGATTGCTTGTAGATCTTCTTCTGTGAAGTGTCTATTCATTTCCTTAGCCCATTTGTCAACTGGATTATTTGAATTCTTGAAGTAGAGTTTTTTGAGTTCTTTATAGATTCTGGAGATTAGTGCTCTATCTGAAGTATGATTGGCAAAGATTTTCTCCCACTCTGTAGGCTCTTTCTTCCCATTGCTGATAGTTTCCTTTGCTGAGAGAAAGCTTTTTAGTTAGAATCTATCCCAGTTATTGATTCTTGCTTTTATTTCTTGTGCTATGGGAGTCCTGTTAAGGAAGTCTGGTCCTAAGCCGACATGTTGAAGATCTGGACCTACTTTTTCTTCTATAATCTGCAGGGTCTCTGGTCTGATTCCGAGGTCCTTAATCCATTTTGAGTTTAGTTTCATGCATGGTGAGAGATATGGGTTTAGTTTCATTCTGTTGCATATGGATTTCCAATTCTCCCAGCACCATTTGTTGAAGAGGCTATCTTTTCTCCATTGCATATTTTTGGCCCCTTTGTGGCCTACCTTTTCTTCTAGTAGGTTCAGAGTTTCTGGTCTAATTCCTAGGTCTTTGATCCACTTTGAGTTTGGGTTTGTGCAGGATGAGAGATAGGGGTAAATTTTATTCTATTACATATGGATTTCCAGTTTTCCTAGCACTATTTAGCACTATATGTTAAAGAGACTATCTTTTCTCCAATGTAAGGATTTCACACCTTTGTCAATTAATGAGATAACTCTATGTATGTGGGTTTGTCTCTGCATCCTTTATTCTATTCCATTGGTCTTCATGCCTATTTTGGTGCCAATGCCATACTGTTTTTGTTATATTAGTTCTCTAGTATAATTTAATATCTGGTATTGTTATGCCTTCTACTTCATATTTTTTCTCTAAGGATCGCTTTAGCTATTCTGGGTCTCTTAGTTTTCCAAATGAATTTCATGACTACTTTTTCTATTTGGATAAAGAATGTCATTGGAATTTTGATGAAATTGCATTGAATCTATACAGTACTTTTGGTAGTATGGCCATTTTGACAATATTGATTCTGCCTATCCACATACATGGGAGGTCTTTCCATCTTCTAAGGTCTTCCTCAATTTCTTTCTTTAATGTTCTGTAGTGTTCATTGCAGAGATCCTTCAACTCTCTTGTTAGATTGATTCCTAAGTTTTGGTTTTTTTTTTTTTAGGCTATTGTGAATGGGATGGTTTTCCTAATTTCTTTTTCAGTTAATCCATCATTAGAGTGTATGAATGCAATTGATTTATGGGTATTAATTTTAAACATCCTGTTACTTTGCTGAATTTGTTTAGGAGTTCTAGAAGTCCACTGGAGAATATTTTGGCTCTTCTAAATATATAATCATGTTGTCATCAACAAACAGAAATAGTTTGAACTCTTCTTTTCCTATTTATATTCCTCTAATTTCTTTTTTTTTTTTTCCTCTAATTTCTTTTTTTTTCCCAATCACTCTAGCTAGATTTTTAATGCAGAACTGACCGAAATCCCTAATGGATTGAACATAGGTAGGGAGACGTTAGGAATGATTTCTAGGTTTTTATCTGAGCAAATGCATGAAAACAGGTGTCATTCTGCATAGAAACATAAGATTTGGGAAGTTTAACTTTTAATTTTGGATATGTTCAGTTTGAGATGCCTGTAAGAGGTCAAATGGAAACATCAAATAGGAATTTGGATAAAATCTGCAGGGGTAAAGGGAAAGTTCATGCTGAAGAGAGATTTGGGAGTCAACACTGGTCTCCTGTAAACTTTTAAGTGAATAGATTTATTGTTACATTCTGGGAGAAGAAGGATTTATTCCTCCTGAAGCAAATATGGTATATTTGTTTGCAGTGTAAGTCCCAACACATAATCTGTATGGGTGGCATTATTTTGATTGCAGTTAACAGAAACTGGCTATATAGCTCATGCAAAAAGGAAATTAATTAACAGCAATCTTTCAGTTCTTTCACACAATGAAAGAAAGAGTCGGAAGTCTCAAGAAGTACAGCAACCACAAGCTCAACAAAGACCATAGTGATATGGGTTAGAGGGAACTTGCATTAATAACATTCAGCTCCAAGGACTTTAAGTCCACCAGAGTCAAACTGATGCCCAGCAAACCCAGGCAATGCAATGTCCATCCATTTCTGTTAAGCTAAGACACTAAAATAAAATTTCGTTACTCAAAGTGTGGTCTTTGGATCAACAGCTTGTTTGGAATACAAAACCTCAGGTTGTATTCTTTCTTGTCAGTTATAATTTTCACTTTGACAACATCCCCAGGTGATTCTGATTCATATGCAAACTAAAGTTGAGAAACACTGAACCAAATAGATTTGAGACATAAAACTCTATTATTGTCTGGATAAGGCAGGTATTTTCATGTATCAGTTATATCCTGAAAGCTTGTTTGAATTCCTACCTGTAAACTTTTCCTACCTATAAACTTTACCTTAATGAGAATTATAAATAATTCTACATTAAATGACTATTAAATTCACTATTTTGTGAAATTTTATGCTTCGTATGTAGCATGGCTATATAAAGAGAAATTATACTATTGAAACATTATAAACTCCTTGCCACACACCCCATGACCCTTCTTCTTTCCAGGAAGTTCAGAGTTAATTTTGAGGCAAACTTCTGCTTAGGTAGCTGATAGGTTTATTGTAGTTCATTTAGTCCTTTAAGACCTATAGTTTTGATATTCTGATGGTGTCAAAGTGCTCTAAAGTAGTAGTCTTTTATTTATACAACATAACTGTCTTCATTGATCAGAATTCTGCATTTGCAGTGCTTTATATTTTACATTTTTCTTTTTCACACTTTTATAACAATGTTCTTGGGCATTCACATTATCTATCTATTATTATAAAATAATAAGAACAAGAGGAAAGTTATAAATAGTAATGCCACTGTTTGATAAACAGGCATGCCACTTTTTATTTGATCTAAGTAAAGACTGGCAGCTCATTAAAATGTTGGCTTAGAATTGTGGTCTAGAAAGCCAATAGGTCTTGAAATGGAATGTAGATCTGCCTCTGAACTCACCAGTCCCCTAAATAACTTCTATGTTGCCTCAAATAAACTTGTCTAAAAATTCCTTCTAGAAATGAATTTAGTAGAAATTATTGAAAGAAAATCTAGCTATTTTAACTTTTCCATTAGCATCATTTCTTAAAATGTGCCCTCAAATCTGTTACATTAGAATTATCTTGGGAATCAATTAAAATAAAAATTCCATGTCCACTCCAAAACTTCTAAATCAGAATCTCTGGAGGTAGAATTTAGGAATGTGCATTTAAAAATATTTTCCTTAGGTAAGTCTTATGTACACTAAAGTTACAGAATTATGCTAAACATTACATTTTCAAGTTGAGTTTTTTATTGATACCGGTGTCAATTTCCTATGACTGAACAAAACATTCACCTTTATTGTTTCACATTGTATTTGTTCAGGCTGTCTAAACTTCACATTGGAATGACATTTTGAAACATATGTGACTTAATTTTTTCTATTTTTCCAAAGGCTTTAAACAAATATTTTTTCTTAATAACTGTTTTAGTCAGCATTTTCATTGCTGTGACCAAAAAACCCCTGATAAGAACAACTTAGAGGAGGAAAAGTTTATTTGAGGCCCAAGAGATCTCAGTCCATAAATGGCAGACTTCCTTCGTCTGGGGCCAAGGCGAGGTAGCACATTATGGGGAAGGGCCCAGCAGAGAAAAGCTACTCAGCTCCTGGCCCAGTCAGAAAGTAGAGAAAGAAAGGAAGGAAAAGGGACCACAGGGAAAATGCTCTTTCCGGGCATGCCTCAATGACCTGCCTCATCTAGCTACATCCTACCTGCCTACAGTTACCATCCAGTTAGTTCATTCAAACTAGGATGGACCTCTTTGGTTACAGTTCTTGTAATCTAATCATTTCACCTCTGAACAGTCCTGCATTAACAGGAGCTTTGGGAGGACACCTCACAGTCAAACCATAAAAATAATAACTTATATGCATCAAGTAACATTTCCAGAACATTCAAGAATATTGTCTTGGCTGGGATGGAGAATCACTTTTCAAACAGTATCACAAAGAAAAACTGAAAAGTGATCAATTTAATTTTATATTTCAAAATAGGATGTATTTATCTGACTAAAAATTAAGATTAAAAACTTTCAAAATTGATAACACTTTTACTTGTTTGTTAAGTTCAAGATACAGAGAAAATGGTCTGTCATTATCTTATACCCCATATAAAATTACATGGATATCCGTTTAGTGCTTCTACAGTACTTAACACATGGTCAGTACAAAATATTGTTATATTGTTTGAATAAATAAATGGCATATAAAATATGTACATTTTGCATCCTTTTTGTTATCTAATACCATAGAAATTTATATTTTTCAGTTTTCAATATGCCCTATAAGTTTTCTACAACAATAGATGTGTAATATTCTATTTGATATATCATAATTCATTCACCCAATTCCTGCTGATGAACATTTTCAATTTTATACTACTAAAATAAATTACAAAATAAACAGTTGCACAGTTATCTTTTTATTTCTTTAGGACAAACTCTTAAAGCAAAATTGCTGAGTCAAAATGTGTGTGTGTGCGTGTGTGTGTGTGTGTGTGTGTGTGTAATTTTCATACATATTATCATCCCGAAACATTGATTTAGTACTATTACATTATCTACCATTATAACTATTTTCCTACAATGGATATCTTTATAAGTCTGATATCCAATAAATATAATTTCATTATTTTAATTTGTATGTACTTAATTACTAGTGAGAACATTTCTATTTTTATACTTTTATTAACCAACTTTTATCTTTTTCTATGAATTGTCTTTCATAATCATAAACTCATTTTTTAAAGGAGTAAAACAGGAAACTGTGTTTTAATTTTGGTTCTGAGATGACTGATTACCTTCTGCTTCCCTTTTTAAATTGACCAGTAGAAATTGTATCTATTTATGGTGTACAATATGACCTCTTGACATATATAATAGGAAAGTCTAAGTTCTAATTAATAAATATGACATTAGAGCAAAACTGTAATATGTTGTAGCATAAAAGAAGAAAGACATGCAAAGAATTGAAATCAAATAAAAATTGAGAAAGACATGGAAAAATGAAATATAGAGATAGAGAAAGAAGAGTCAGGTTAATAGAGGAATCCATCAAAATAGATATAGAAATAGAGAACACAAAATCATATGCATCCAAAGAGGAAGAGAGATATTCAGACACAAAGACACACTGAGATATGCATTTATAAAAGCACTGACAGAGATTAAAAATAGAGATGCTCAAAGAAAAATAGATTGGCGTAGGTGAAAAGGCACAAATACATAGACATAGGTTTACTCATAATTAGATGTATATATACTGGATTATACAAAAAGTCACATGGAAAATAAGAGTGCAAACATATAAAAAATATTATGCAAAATTACCAAAGAGATATACAAGAAAATATGATGCAGAAAAACAAACTTAGGAACACAGGGTGTTATAGTTTAGATGTGAAGTGCACACCAAAAGCTCACATGTGAGACAATGCAAGAAAGTTTAGAGGAGAAATGATTGGGTGATGACAGCCTTAACCCAATTGGTGAATTAATCCCCTGATGGGATTAACTGAATGGTAACCAAAAGCAAGTCGAGTATGACTGGGGGCATGCCTTGGGGTGTATATTTTGTATCTGGTGAGTGGAGTCTGTGTCTCTGCTGCCTGATCATTTCATGAGCTGTTTTACTCCACCACACTCTTTTGCCATGATTTCCTGCCTCACCTCGAGCCTCAAGAAATGGAGCCAGCTATCTATGGATGGAGACCTCTGAAACCATGAGCCTCAAATACACTTTCCCTTCTCTAAAATTGTTCTTATTAGGTCTTTTGGTCATAACAGTGAAAAAGCTGACTAAAACACAGGGATAAGTAAATTCAGTGAGAAAGAGGCTTTCATGAATCAAAACCCTCATAATACAGTGGTTTTAGATAGACATACTAAAACCTTAAAATTTCATTGCACTGTCACCCCCAGAAGTCAAAATTAAGGTGATATTACTTGCTCTTCTTTAGATAAACTAAAATTGAGGCCAAGATGTAATCATAAACTTAAATTTTCCTATTTATTTTAGAAAAATGCAAAAATGAACCCTCCTAGAAAATACAAACATGCAAAATAAAGTTTTATTTGACTATTCCACATAAATGCACAAATAATTTATCCACTTTCTTTCTTCATTTAGATAGAGTCATGGAATATAAAAAATATTTTTAAAAATGTTATAAGTTCCATATAAAGAACTACAGGTCTCATTAAAGCTACATCTATTACTAAATACCAATACCAAAATGATGCTAAATAACCCATGATTTTACGAATTGCTATTGGAAAAGAGAGGGAAGAAAGAGCTGAAATAGAACTGAGAATCAAACATCTGGCAAGATTATAGTAAAATTAATCTAATTTAAGTTCATTTCTCTGAGAAGTTAGAAAGTCATCTTACTCTTGAGTTAATAAAATCAACTGTGTGGAAATTCTATCAAGCACTCATCAATCAACCACTATGGATGACCAAAAACAAACAAACAAAAAGACTGAACTAAAAAACTATCAATTCAGTCCTACTCTACAGACACCACCAAAGTATTTCAGGGATGCATAAATATTTTGAAATATGTTTAAATAATGTGTCCTGACTGCCAGTAAATTTTTTTCCAAGCAAATGTTATTAAAAAAATGTTTGGGCTATCCACAAATGTTTTTACAAGCATTCCTGCCAGGCAACTACTGGAGCCTCAGAAAAAATTGTGGCCAACAGGAGAACTCATAAGAAAGATGCGTTGGATAGAAGGTGACCTAAGGAAATGTAGACAGGAATATTTTAAGATGGTCCAAAAACAAATGCATGTTTCATGAAAGCATTTGAAACAAATAGTACTGGCTGAAAACAAACATTTGGACAGTGAGGACACACCCAACAAAAATGTTTGTTTGCTGATATTAACATTTTATTTGGCACATATTTGCCAGAGTAGAAGTGGGCAAAAATAAGATAAATGCAAACATCTCACAGAAGGCAAAATTATAGTAAATGTTTAAGTATAAAATAAAAATAAGGACTTTTTTTTACTGAACATGGCAAAATATAGCTATTTATGACTTTAATAACAATATTACCAGCATAAGATCAGAAGCATAAAAATCTTTAAATATCAATTATGTTATTCATTATTTTATATTTTGCCTTCATAAAATGATGCACAATTCTTTTCAATTAACTCACAGAACAATTCTCAGAGATAAACTGATGACAAGTATTATTATTCCCATTTTACAGGTGAAATATATTAGCTAGATAATTTTGTTCTTAATCTCTTATATCACATTTGCCTTTTGGCATTATGAAATACACTTTAAGAACACCATATTCTTTTAGAAAAAATATTTATGGCATGTACAGTTGTTTAATGTTAAGAAAAAAAAAGCTTGTATCATAGGGGATAGAAATTAGGAAGTGTAGGAAAACATAAATGTTTATTTATTCACACATTTCTTTAGTCACAATTTTTAGGACATGTACTACTCACTCATTATTTTCATCCTACATTAGTCACCATAATATTAAGTCCTAAATTAAGTTCTATTTACTGTTTTAGTTTTCTTTCTTAATCCTATGATCTAAAGTAGTCCCAAATTATAAATGTTGTATAAAATGAAGTTCACACTCAAAACAATTTTCTTGCCTGATTTTCTGTTTCCGATCTCCTTTCACATCCGCTTCGTTTGCCCCTCCTATTGCTTGATGGAGTCACCTTCAGAGTTCTGGCATCGGTTTGTTCTACACTCACTCCTTGAGCGACCTGCAAGACTTCCGTCATTCAACTGCATGAGGGAGATCTCTGCTTCTTCTTCCCCATTAGTTCACCAAACTCAAAATTTTGAGAAGATTACTCATCGTCTTCCTTGCAGCAATCCTAACTTCCTTATTTCCCTGGATGGCAACATCTTCCCTCAAATCTCCTTTTAAAAATCCCTCCTGAAACTGTGTCTTTATATCCAATAGCTAAACCCTCTTGATTTTGATCTCATATGTAATAGCCAACACCTCCTCTTTATTCCAATCAACACTAACCACATCAACCACCAATCATCATCCACTTACTGTTAACTGCCTTACTGTCTCTTCTGTTTTTCCTCTCTCACCTTGCTTGTTATCAGATTAATCATTCTAGAGCAATGCTATACGATCATGTACTGAAATGAAGTTTATTAGACCGACACCTCTTCAGTTTTTTGGCAGCAAAGAGAAGTTAGAATTCAGCTTGAAGTACTTCTAATGCTTCCCTTTACTCCTTTAAAGGACTGAGCAATCCATCCGGAGGAATAGGAATTTCTATGGATAGAGTTCAGTATCAGAAAGGCTAGGCTAATGTATTCTTATGGTTTGGATATGAAGTATCCCCCGAAAGCTCATGTGTGAGATAATACAGGAATGTTCAGAGGTGAAATTATAAGATTATGAGATCTGTACCCTAATCAGTGGATTAATCCATTTGGAAGATTATAATTTTAATTAATTAATGGATAGTAACTGTAGGGAGGTAGGGCAAGGCTGGAGAAAGTAGGTCACTGGGGCATATCCTTGGGGATTATATTACCCCTGGCTCCCTGCACTCAAGCTCTCTTTGCTTTCTGGCTGTCATGAGCTGAGCAGCTTTCCTCCAACACACTTTTCTGCCATGATTTTCTGCCTCACCTCTGACCCAGACTTATGGAGTTGACTGACCACAGACTGAACCTCTGAAATTGGAGACAAAATAAACTTTTCCTCCTCTAAGTTGTTCTGGTCAGGTATATTGGTCACAGCAATGCAAAGCTGACTAACATAGCTCTCATTTTCTGATCTTTTTGCATCAATCATCTTCATATTATATACTCCAGCAAACTAACTGCTCTCAACATTTAAGTTGAACTATATACTTCTCAAGTTCTAAGTTTCTTCTCAAAGTGTTCACTTGAACAGAAGGAATTTTTCTTTTTCTTAAAATTTATTTAGAAAGACAATAACTTTTCTCTTGAACTTATTTTTAAGCTAATGCATAAAAACATAAAATTATAAATAGTAATGAGTACTTTGTTAAGTTGCACACGTGTATATATATATATATATATATATATATATATATATATATATATATATGAATACACACACACACAATAATATTTAAGTTAGGTTAACCTTAGCTATCTTTTCTCTCTTAAGTCCATATTTTTTTCCTTGCCTTTTAGTATGCTGGGTGATGTTTTGTTAAATGGTAGACATGATATATTGGGTAACAGGACAGGAATTCAGCTAAATGGACCTTTAGTGTGAGGTTTATTTTAATTCGGCTAGCAGTTAGGCTGTCTGTATTCAATATTTTCTGTATTTGTAGGTGTTAGGAAATTCAAATGCTTCTAGTACACTTATTTTTTCTCCCATGTTATCGTTAGGGTTATGTGAGAACTCTTCATAGCTCTTACAGCTCTTTCACTTATAATTTATTGGTAGTACACTGAAGACCTGTTGATGGGGTGGGAAGGAGTGGGCAAGAGGAATTATTCTATAATCATGTGATTACATTTTGGGTTTTTTTTTTGCCTGTTTTTTTTTTTTTTTTTCTGTTTTTGTTTTTGTTTTTAGTGGAACTGTGCCAACTGGCTGTGACTTTCATGAATATATTTCAACCCCTCTCTCCCAAATAGAAAAGACAGAAGAGAGTGTTCGGACATATTACAAAATGTTTCCTTTTCTCTTCTCACTCCTAGAAGTAAAAGGGATTTTCCTCTAATATTCTCTGTAATAATCTGGTAGACAATTCTGAAGTAAAATTCACAAATGTGTGGGGGCCCCCTGATGACTGTATTTCCTGGGAGATCTTATCTTTCAGATTTGTCTCCACTGAGCTGCTGGCAATTTATCAATTATAGTTCCTTTTTCTTTACTTCCTGCATTGGTTCTTGCAAGGTTTCTCTTCAAGAGTCTCTGTCTCTGGTAAGTTTTGATTCTCTATATTTATCTGCTGGTCTTTCCAATTTTGGGGACAATGTTTTTTCCCTATGACCTCACTTCTATTAGATCTAAAGAATTGTTGACTTTCAGTTTATTCATCTTTTCACTTTTGTAGTAACTTCCCAGATTTGCATATGCCACACCAGAAAGTAGTAATGTTATTTACCATATTCTTTTGACTCTTTACCTGACACCTACTTGACATTCCTGATGTCTTAACTTAATTTTAATTTTCCCTGGTGAGTCTTCCCTAAGTCTTCCATGATTCACTCAGTACATCGTATTATAACTGCTATAACCAATATTTGTCTTCTCCAACAAACTGTAAGCTCATAAGGTCAGTACTTCAACACTGTAGTCTCAGTGCCTACCACTATAATTAATAGAATGTATCAAAAGGCAAAAAAAAAGATGTATTATCTTACCAGTGTACTCTTTTAGCTTTTATAATGTGTTTAAATATCTGGTTGAATATATTTTATTTTATTTTTAGAATGTAATTTGAGTATCTGTGCCTATTTATTTTAACACGTAAAGGATTTCGTCTGGATAAATAAGATATACTACTCATATATTTGGAATGACAAACAATACATATGAGAAGAAAGACAACTTTATAATATTAGCCCGCCAGTCCAAGAACATGATGTATTCCTCCATGGGCCCACTTTGATCCCTTTGTTTATTAAGAAAAATTAATTTCTTCAGATAGATGAGGCATATTTTCATTAATTTCTGGAAATGTTATAATTTTCTTGCTATTAAGGATGAGATTTTTCTCCATTTAATTTTTTTATTTGTTGTTTTTAGATATGACATGACAGTAGTGTGTATTTTGACATATTATACCTGCATGGAGTACAACCCATTCCAATAGGATCCTGTTCTTGTGGTTTTACACAATGTGGAGTTAAACACTGGTCCTATATTTATGAGCAAAGAAAAGTTCCATCTGATTCATTCCACTGTCTTTCCTATTCCCATTCCCCTCCCATCCCTTCATTCCCCTGTGTCTAATCCAGTGAATTTCTATTCTTCCCCTCCTGCCTTCCTTTTTTGTGGGTTAGCATCCACATAGCAGAGAGAACATTCAGCCTTTGGTTTTTTGGGACTGGTTTATTAAAATCAGCATACTACAATGATACAGTCACATCAATGTTTATAGCAGCTCAATCCACAATAGCCAAGCTGTGGAACCAACCTAGGTGCCCTTCAACAGATGTATGAATAAATAAAATGTGGGGAGTATTACTCAGCCATAAGAAGAATGAAATTATGGCATTTGCGAGTAAATGAATGGAACAAGAAAATGTACTAAGTGGAATAAGCCAGTTCATTTAAATTTTCAAGCAACTTATATTAAGGAAGTTTTCCATTAAAAAAATTACTTCAAATATTAGAGTTTTTACTTACCCCCATGCCCAGTTTTCTTTATTGTCATAATATTTTTACTTCCTCCCAACACCCTTCCTTACTCTATCCTTTCCCTTCCCCCATCCTCTTTCTCTTAACTAATAGTCTCCCTGCTACTTTTATATCTCCCTCCCCTACCAGATTCCACACATAAGGCAAAATAGACAATACTTGTCTTTCTGTGTCTGACCTATTTCACTTAACATTATGATCTCCAGTTCTATCCATTTTCCTACAAATGACATGATTTCATCCTTGTTTATGGCTGAATAATACTTCATTGTGTATATATACCATATTTTCTTTATTCATTCATCCATTGATGGGCACCTAGGCTGGTTATATAACTTGGCTACTGTGAATTGTGCTACAATAAACAAGAGTACGTTTATATAGTACGCTAACTTGAAAATTTTTATATACTGTGTTATAGCTGGATAATATAGTAAATCTATTTTTAATTTTTTGAGAAACCTCCATACTGATTTCCTTGGTGACTATACTAATTTATAATCCTACAAAAAAATGTGTAAGGGTTCCTCTTACCCCACATCATCACAGAAATGTATTGCTTTCGTATTCTGACTAGAGTGAGATGAAAATCTCAATATAATTTTAGTTTCATTTCCCTGATGTTTAAAGATGTTGAAAATCTTTTTCATATAATTACTGGCCATTTGCATTTGTCTTTTGTGAAGTGTCTCTTCAGTTCATTTGCCCACATTTTTTACTAGGTTGTTCATGCTTTTGGCTTTTTTTTTTTTTTTTTTTTTTTTTTTTTTTTTTTTTGAGATCTTATATATTCTGAGTATTAATCCCCCATTTGAAAAAGTAGGTGGCAAATATTTTCTCCCATTCTGTAGGCTGTCTGTTCATTCTATTGCTTCCTTTGTTGTAGAAACATTTTAATTTGATGCAGTTCCATTTGTCGATGTTGCTATTTATTTCCTGAACTATTACTCTATTTAGGAAGATTTGCCTGTGCATCTGTCTTGAAGTACTTCCCCTGTTTTCTTCTAGCAGTTTCAAGGTTGAGGGTCCTACATTTACAAGTTTGAATCAAATTCAACTGGTTTTTGTATAGGAAAGATAGGGGTCTAGTTTAAACGTTCTACATGTGAATATCCATTTTTTCCAGCATTTTTGGTACAGTCACTAATGAAAAATACCAATACATTATCATTGACCAAGGTTCATTTTACTCGAATTTCCTTGATTTCCACCTATGTCTTTTTTCATTCAAGGTTCACATCCAGGATACTACATTATATTCAATAGCCATGTCTCCCATTGGTCATGATGGTTTCTCAAACTTTCCTTGGTTTGGATGACCTTGACAATTTTGAGGTTTACTGGTCAGGCATTTTGTAGAATTCGTCCTGATTGGGATTGAGCTGATATTTTCCATGATTGTACTGAACCAGTGTGTTTCTTGGAGAAAGCCCACAGAAGTAAGGTGACATGCTGATCCCATCTCATCACATCAAGTCCACATATTCTCAGTATGATCTCTCACTCCTAATATTATCATGATCACCTGGCTTGAAGTATTATTTATCAGGTTTCTCCACTGTCAAGTTACTTTTTTGGTTTCTATTTCTAAATAGAACTCTATTCTTTAGAAGAATTTTTCCTTATATTTTTAACTGAATATTTTCTATTTAAGTGAAGGTTATTAATTTTAGTACTTATGGATTATATAAAGTAACACTAAATTGTAAAAACTTGGTGAAAATACTTACTAATTATAAAATATCAATTAAGAATTAGACTACTCCCACAAGTAATGCCCAAGGGGGTCTTGACCAATCTCATTTTACAAAAATATCACTTGCTTTTCTATGGGCTTAGCAGTGTTAATGCTTTAGTTTGAATGTGTCCCCACAGTCCCTGAGTTGGAATTTAAATGTTAAATACATATGTTAATGATACTTGGAGGCTGGACCCTTGGAATATAGTTAGGCTTAGATGATTTTATAAAGTGAATGGCATTAGTGCTTTATAAGAAGAGCGACCTGGGCTAACATGCTCATTCTTTCTCACCATGTGATACCTTCTACTGCGTCATTATGCAGCAAGAATGCCCTCACTTGAAGTTGAGCAGATCAGGTCTCATGCTCTTGAACTTCTGAGTCTCCAGAACGGTGAACTAAATAAAACTTTATGCTCTATAATTACCTAGTCTTTGGTATTTTGTTAAGACAACAGAAAATGGATCAAGACAATTACTATAATTAATTTCTGAAAAAATAGAATGCAAGCCAGGTACGGTGGCACATGCCTGTAATTCCAGTGGCTTGTGAGTCTGAGGCAGGAGGATCACAAGTTCAAAGCCACCTTCAGCAATGGCAAGGTGCTAAACAACTCAGGAAGACCCTGTCTTTAAGTAAAATACAAAATAGGGCTGGTGATGTGGCTTAGTGATTGAGTGCCCCTGAGTTCAATCCACAGTACCCCCCCCACACACACACACAAAATAAATAGAATGCAAATTAAAACTGCAATAAGAAACAACTTCATCTCCATCAAAATCATTATACTATAAAACTAGTAACAAGAGGAGGGAGTCAAGATGGTGGAGTAGAGAAGGTTACTTTGCAAATGGCTCTGTGGTGTGGGACCAGGAAAGTGGACAAACAGCTTCTCTATGAGGTCAGTAAAAGAAAAAAGAAAAAAAAAAAAAAAAGAAATTCTAGGGATTTAATACTCTCAGAATAGTCTAGGGACTCAGAAGTTTGGGTAGAATAAAATTTTTAAAAATTAAAGAAAAAACACACCACTGACCCCAGCAGCTGCTAGTGTGGATCCATCATGGGCAGGTCACAGAGAGAGGCCACATTTCAGGTGGCACTGAGGAGTGTCTTAAAGTGGAAAAGATAGTGATTGTGGACATTAATGAGCTGAACCAGTGGATGAGCTGTACTTTGTTTTCATATGAGAAAGATAATACATATTTCCTAATGACTGTGGAGAACAGAGACAGCCACTGTCTTTTTCCCACTGTGCTACAGGGGCCAATGGATGGGGTCCAAACTCAGGAGCCCAGTCCTGTGTAATTCTAGCTGGGTCCAAAAACCTGACCTGGCAGAGACCTGCCATGCAACTCAGAGTGTGATTAGAAAACAAGGTGAAATTCAGGCATGGGAATTGTTGCACCCAGGGGAATTCAAGGCACTCAGACTGAAGAGTTCCTGGATGTCTTTCACATTTTGAATCTTGCAGTTCACAGGACCAGTGGGACAACCAGGGACTTGATGGGTAGGGAAGGAGTAAATATACCCTTTTGGACTGAAGCCAGGTGGCCAAGATATGGGAGCCTTGGAAGGCAGAGGGGGATGAAGGACTGGCTCCTCCACTGCTCTTGAGTGTAACCAAGGAGAGATTCAAGTGCTACAGATACCCAGTGTGGATTAGAAGTAGCTGGGTTCTAGATGTGCTGATTTAAAGACTTCACCAAACATCATTCTACAAAGCACTGGGGGGTATAGCTAGACCCAAAACCAGCCTCTAGGAACTCTGCCTCTGGGAACCCCTTTCACAGAATTCTATAGTAATCCCTCACTGTGAGTGGAGTAGACAACACCTTCCAAGACATCCCACCTCATACTACTGAGAAGGGAAGCTGAGAACACACAACCTGACCAGCTCCACAGAAAGAAGGAACTGACAGCCCCTGAGTACTACTCTTGCATAACTCAAAAGAAAAAAAAAAAAAAAAAAAAAAAAACAGAAAGAAACATAATTGGGAACAGACGATCAACATATAATGTGAATAGACAAATTTTTGACCATTACAATGGAAACAATTCATTAATCTTCTGTCAAGAACATTTTTTCCTTTTTTTTTTAATTTTTGTGTGCTGAATGGTCCAGGGACATTTGTACATATACACATTTGCCTTAGGCTTCTTATTTCTAGCACTTCTTAAAGGTAGTTATTTTCTTGACTCTGTCTTTTAAGGACTAGGGATTTTGATTAATATACCTTGATTTTGCTTTGCACTATTTTTGTAGTTGTTGTTACTGCTGTCTTATATTGTATTTCCACTACTTCCCTTGATTCTCTTCCTCTTTTTCTTTCAAGAACAGCCAAATTCTATTGTCCTGTATTTCACTCTTCATATAAGTCTTTAATTCTACTCTCTCTCATCCTCCCTCTCAGTTATGTCCTACATCTCCTCTACATTCTCCCTCTTCACCTTCTTGCAATGGCAAACTCTTTTGTAAACATGTTTCTACTGTCGGCACCTGCCTACCATACGATTTCTGTATATGGGTGTCAATTTTAACATTGTAGATGCCAAGATAAGAACTAAGCATTTAGTTTAATGATGAATATTGATTGAATTAGTTGTTGTTATTGTCTCACCCTAAAATGTGGGCTACAAGAAATCTCAAATCGATAAATTCATAGGGTAGACACTCTGCCACTTCAGATTCTTACTGATAAATGTGTCGACACACAAAAAAAACATGGAAATGCAAGGGAAAAAAAATCCCAAACAAATGAAAATACCTCATTAATAGAATACAATGATATTACAGTAGAGAAAATGTCAGAGATAGAATTCAGAAAGTTCATGGTTAAAACTAACCTGTGAGGCAAGATGATGCACGGTGTGAAATCAGATAGAAAATCCAAGAAAAGTGAAAGACCACTTCAATAAGGAGATAGAAATTCTTAAGAAGGATCAATTGGAAATTCTCAAAATGAAGGAATAAGTGAACCAAATTAAAAACTCAATGGAAAGCATCACCAGCAGACTAGACCACTTGAAAGATAGAGTTTCAAGCAATGAAGACAAAATATAAATCTGGAAAATAACGGAATAAAAAAATGTTAAGAAACCCTAAACAGAACTTTCAAGAAATATGGAATAACATGAAAAGATCAAACTTAAGATTTATCAAGATAGGTGAAGGCTCAAAGATATAAACCAAAAGAATGTACAATCTTTAAAAAAAAAATCAGATAATTTCCTAAGCCTTAAGTATGAAATGGAAAATCAAATAAAGGCTTACAAGATTCCAAATACGCAAAATTAAACAGACCTATACCAAGGCACATTGTTATGAAAATGCCCAACATACAGAATAAAGATTATATTTTAAAGACTGCTAAAGAAAAACAAGCCATGTGCAGAGGTGTGGTGGTGCACACCTGTAATCCCAGTGGCTTGGGAGGCTGAGACAGGATCATGAGTTCAAAGACAGCCTTGGCAACAGTGAGGTGTTAAGCAACTCAGTGAGACCCTGTCTCTAAATAAAAATACAAAATAGGACTAGGGATGTGACTCAGTGGCTGAGTGCCCTTGAGTTCAAACCCTGGTACCAAAAAAAAAAAAAAAAAAAAAAAAAAAAAAAAGGAAAAAGGACAGGTCATGGTTACAGGGAAGTCAATCTGGATCTCAGCTTTTCCCAACACAGGCCCTAAAAGCTAGGAGGTATTGGAATAAAATATATGAAGCCCTGAAAGAAAAGGAATACCAACCAAGAATACTATATCCAGCAATATTAAGCTTCAGATTTGATGGTGAAATAAAAATCTTCCATGATAAACAAAAGTTAAAAGAATTCAGAACTAGAAAGCCTGCACTATAAAACATGCTCAATAAAATATTTCATGAAGAGGAAATGAAAAATAAAATTGAAAGCCAACAAAGGGGGGAACTACACTAGGAGAATAGTCAACTAAAGAAGAAACTAAGTCAAATTAAAAAACCAGAAATAAATCAAAATATCAGGAAATAAAAATACTTTCTCAATAATAACACTGAATGTAAATGGCCTAAACTCTACAATCAAAAGATATAGACTGGCAGATTAGATTGAAAAACAAGACAATAATATGCTGTCTCCAAGAGACACGCTTCATAGGCAAAGACATCCACAGACTGAAGGTAGAAGAATGGGGGAAAAACATATTATTCACATGGATCTTGTAAACAAACATGTGTTTCTATCCTAATATCAGATAAAATGAACTTTAAGTCAAAGTTATTCATAAGGGATCAAAACGTTCATTTCATACTGCTGAAGAGAATTATATATCAGCCAGAAATAACAATCATAAATATTTATACCACAAACAATGGAGCATCTACATACATCAAACAAACCCTTCTCAATTTCAAGAATCAAATAGACTGAACAAAATAATACTGGGTGATTTTAACTTTCCTCTCTCATCATATAATAGCTCATCCAAATGAAAACTAAACAAAGAAACTATAGAAAAAATACAATTATTAAGTTAGTCTACATGTCATATATAGACTATTTCATCCATCAATGACTGAAAAGACTTCTCAAAACATATTAAAAAGACAGTGCACCATGATCAAGTGGATTTCATCCCAGGGATGCAAGGTTGGTTCAACATCAGGAAATCAATAAATGTAATTCACCATATCAATAGACTTAAAGTCAAGAATCACATGATAATTTCAATAGATGCAGAAAAAGCATTTGATAAAATACAGCATCCCTTCATGCTCAAAACACTAGAAAAAATAGGGATAGTGGGAACATTCCTAAACATTGTAAAGGCCATCTACGCTAAGCCCATGGCTAATATCATTCTAAATGGTGAAAAACTGAAAGCATTCCCCCTAAAAACTGGAACAAGGCAGGGATGCCCTCTTTCACCACTTCTATTCAATATCGTCCTTGAAACTCTAGCCAGATCAATTAGACAGACCAAAGAAATTAAAGAGATATGAATGGGAAAAGAAGAACTCAAACTATCCCTATTTGCTAATGATATGATTATATATTTAGAGGAACCAGGAAATTCCACCAGAAAACTTTTAGAACTCATAAGTGAATTCAGGAAAGTAGTGGGATATAAGATCAATGCACATAAATCTAATGCATTTTTATACATAAGTGATGAATCTTCAGAAAGAGAAATTAGGAAAACTACCCCATTCACAATAGCCTCGAAAAAAATAAAATACTTGGGAATCAATCTCACAAAAGAGGTGAAAGACCTCTACAATGAGAACTACAGAACACTAAAGAAAGAAATTAAAGAAAACCTTAGAAGATGGAAAGATCTCCCATGTTCTTGGATAGGCAGAATTAATATTGTCAAAATGGCCATACTACCTAAAGTGCTATACAGATTCAATGCAATTCCAATTAAAATCCCAATGACGTACCTTACAGAAATAGAGCAAGCAATTATGAAATTCATCTGGAAGAATAAGAAACCCAGAATAGCTAAAGCAATCCTCAGTAGAAAGAGCGAAGCAGGGGGTATCGCAATACCAGATCTTCAACTCTACTACAAAGCAATAGTAACAAAAACGGCATGGTATTGGTTCCAAAATAGAAAGGTAGATCAATGGTACAGAATAGAGGACACGGACACAAACCCAAATAAATACAATTTTCTCATACTAGACAAAGCGGCCGAAAATATGCAATGGAGAAAAGATAGCCTCTTCAACCAATGGTGCTAGGAGAATGGGAAATCCATATGCAACAGAATGAAATTAAACCCATATCTCTCACCATGCATGAAACTAAACTCAAAGTGGATTAAGGACCTCAGAATCAAACCAGACACCCTGCAGATTATAGAAGAAAAAGTAGGTCCAGATCTTCAACATGTCGGCTTAGGACCAGACTTCCTCAACAGGACTCCCATAGCACAAGAAATAAAAGCAAGAATCAATAACTGGGATAGATTCAAACTAAAAAGCTTTCTCTCAGCAAAGGAAACTATCAGCAATGCGAAGAAAGAGCCTACAGAGTGGGAGAAAATCTTTGCCAATCATACTTCAGATAGAGCACTAATCTCCAGAATCTATAAAGAACTCAAAAAACTCTACACCAAGAATACAAATAATCCAGTTGACAAATAGGCTAAGGAAATGAACAGACACTTCACAGGAAAAGATCTACAAGCAATCAAAAAACATATGGAAAAATGTTCAACAACTCTAGTAATAAGAGAAATGCAAATCAAAACCACCCTAAGATTCCATCTCATTCCAATTAGAATGGCGATTATCAAGAATACAAGCAAAAACAGGTGTTGGCAAGGATGTGGGGAGAAAGGTACACTCATACATTGCTGGTGGGTCTGCAAATTAGTGCAGTCACTCTGGAAAGCAGTGTGGAGATTCCTTAGAAAACTTGGAATGGACCCACCATTTGACCCAGCTATCCCACTCCTCGGCCTATACCCAAAGGACTTAAAATCAGCATACTACAGAGATACAGCCACATCAATGTTCATAGCTGCTCAATTCACCATAGCCAGATTGTGGAACCAACCTAGATGCCCTTCAGTTGATGAATGGATAAAGAAACTGTGGCATATATATACAATGGAATATTATTCAGCCATAAAGAATGATAAAATTATGGCATTTGCAGGGAAATGGATGAAACTGGAGAATATCATGCTAAGTGAGATAAGCCAATCTCAAAAAGCCAAAGGAAGAATGATATCGCTAATAAGTGGATGATGACACATAATGGGGGGAGGGTGGGGTTAGTGTTAGGGTTAGAGTTAGGGTTAGGGAGGGGGACAAGAATGAAGGAAGGAAGGACTGTATAGAGGGAAAAGAGGGGTAGGAGGGGTGGGGGGAAGGGGAAAAAACAGAATGAATCAAACAACATTACCCTATGTAAATTTATGATTACACAAATGGTATGCCTTTATGCCATGTACAAACAGAGAAACAACATGTATCCCATTTGTTTACAATAAAGAGAAAGAAAGAAAAAAAAAAGACTTCTCAGCTGTACATGGAACCATTTCTAAAATTGACAACATCTTGGGTTACAAAAGTAATGCTTAGCAAATACAAAAAAAGAGATAATACTTTGCATATTATCAGATAATAATTAAATTAAATTAGAAATTGATGACATAACAAAAAATAGAAGCTACTCTAACACCTGGAGACTAAATAATATACTACTGATGATCAATAGTTGGATAGCAGAAGAAATCAGGGTTGAAATAAAAAACACTTAGAGGTAACTGAGAATCATGAAACAATATGTCAAAATCTCTGGGACAGTGTTAAGATAGTTCTAAGAGGAAAGCATTGAGCTCATTCATTAAAAGAGTAGAATGTCACCAAATAAATAACCTAATATTACATCTTGAGGCTTTGAAAAAAATCAACACTAAAAGTAGTAAAAGGCAGGAAATAATTAAAATCAGAGCCAAAATCAATGAAATTGAAACCAAAAAAAATTCAAAAAATCAATGAAACATCAATAAAATTGTTAAACTCTTAGCTATGCTAACCCAGAGAAAGAAAGGAAAAACTCAATTTCTGAAATTCATGATGAAAAAGGAAATATCACCATATACCACCACTGAAATACAGAGGGTAATCAGAAACCATTTTGAAAACTTATACTGCAATAAAATAGAAAATCTTGAAGACATTGACAAGTCTAGAGACATACGACCTATTCAAATTGAACCAGGAGGATGTAGAAAGTGTAAACAGATCAATTTTTATATAATGAAATTGAAGACAACATCAAAAGCCTACAAACAAAGAGAAGTCAAATACTAGATGTATTCTCAGCTGAGTTCTACCAGACTTTCAAAGAAGAACTAACATGAATCCTCCTCAAATTATTCCATGAAATAGAAAAGGTAGGAACACTTCTGAACTCATTCTATGAAACTAGTATCACCCTGATACCAAAACCAAAGACACATGAAGGAAAGAAAAGTTCAGGCCAATATCCCTGATGAACACAGAGGCAAAAATTATTAATAAAATCCTTGCAAATCATATACAAAAACACATTTAAAAGATGGTGCACCATGATCAAATGGGGTTCCTCCTAAGGATACAAGGTTGGTTTAAAATATGGAAATTCATAAATATAATTCACCACATCAAAAGACATAAAGATAAGAACCATGATTGTCTCAATAGATGCAGAAAAGCACTTGACAAAATACAGCATCCATTTTATGTTCAAAACACTAGAAAAAACTAGGGATAGCAGGAACACACCTCAACATTATAAAAGCTATATACACTAAGCCCAAGGCTAATATCATTCTAAATGTAGAAAAACTGAAAGTATTCCAGGAACTGAAAAAAAAGAGAATGCCCTCTTTCACTACTTGTATTCAGCATACTCCTTGCAACTCTAGTCAAAGTAATCAGGCAAAAGAAAGAAATTAATGGGAAACAAATGGGAAAAGAAGAGGTCAACCTATCCCTATTTGCTGATAGCATGATCCTAGATTTAGAAGACCCCCCCCAAAAAAACAATCACCAGAACACTTGTAGAACTCATAAATGAATTCAGCAAAGTAGCAGGATAAAAAATGAACACTCGTAAATCAATTGCATTCCTATATGCCAGTGATGAATCCACTGAAAGAAAAAAATTAGAAAAACTATACCATTCACAATAACTTCAAACAACAACAAAACCTGGGAATCAAGCTAACAAATGAGGTGAAAGACCTCTATGATGAAAACTACAGAACACTAAAGAAAGAAATGTAAAAAGATCTTAGAATGCTTTTTCTGCATCTATTGAAATAATCATGTGATTCTTAACTTTTACTCTGTTGATATGGTGAATGACATTTATTGATTTCCGGATGTTGAACCAACCTTGCATCCCTGGGATAAAACCCACTTGATCGTGGTGCACTATCTTTTTAATATATTTTTGTATGCGATTTGCTAAAATTTTGTTGAGAATTTTTGCATCGATGTTCATTAAGGATATTGGTCTGAAATTTTCTTTCCTCAATGTGTCTCTGTCTGGTTTAGGTATCAGGGTGATATTGGCTTCATAGAATGAGTTTGGGAGGGTTCCCTCCTCTTCTATTTCATGGAATACTTTGAGGAGTATTGGAATGAGTTCTTCTTTAAAGGTTTTGTAGAACTCGGCTGAGAACCCATCTGGTCCTGGACTTTGCTTTGTTGGTAGGCTTTTGATGACCTCTTCTATTTCATTTCTTGAAATTGATTTATTTAAATAAATCAATAGTTGTGTATGTCCTCCTCATTCAGTTTAGTTAATGCATATGTCTCTAGAAACTTGTTGATGTCTTCGAGGTTTTCTGTTTTGTTGAAGTATAGATTTTCAAAATAGCTTCTAATTATGTTTTATATTTCACTCGTGTCTGTTGTAATATTTCCTTGTTCATTCCAAATTTTAGTAATCTGAGTTTTCTCCCTCTTTCTCTTTGTTAGTGTGGCTAAGGGTTTATCAATTTTGTTTATTTTTTCAAAGAACCAACTATTTATTTTGTGATTGTTTCTTTTGTTTCAATTTCCTTGATTTCGACTCTGATTTTAACTTTTTCCTGTCTTCTACTTTTGGTGTTGGTCTGCTCTTCTTTTTCTAGGGCTTTGAGCTGTAGTGTTAAGTTGTTGATTTGTTGATTTCTACTTCTTTTCTTGAATGCGTCCCATGAAATAAATCTTCTTCTAGGTACTGCTTTCATAGTGTCCCAGAGATTCGATAAAATACAGCATCCCTTCATGCTCAAAACACTAGAAAAAATTGGGGCAGTGAGAACATTCCTTAACATTGTAAAGACCATCTACGCTAAGCCCATGGCCAATATCATTCTAAATGGTGAAAAACTGAAAGCATTCCCCCTGAAAACTGGAACAAGGTAGGGATGCCCTCTTTCACCACTTCTATTCAACATTGTTCTTGAGACTCTAGCCAGAGCAATTAGAAAAACCAAAGAAATTAAAGGGATATGAATTGGAAAAGAAGAACTCAAACTATCCCTGTTCACTGATGACATGATTATATATTTAGAGGAACCTGGAAATTCCACCAGAAAACTCTTAGAACTCATAAGTGAATTCAGTAAAGTAGCAGGTTGCAAGATCAATGCTCATAAATCCAACGCATTTTTATACATAAGTGATGAATCTTCAGAAAGAGAAATTAGGAAAACTACCCCATTTCACAATAGCCTCGAAAAAAATAAAATACTTGGGAATCAATCTCACAAAAGAGGTGAAAGACCTCTACAATGAGAACTACAGAACACTAAAGAAAGAAATTAAAGAAAACCTTAGAAGATGGAAAGATCTCCCATGTTCTTGGATAGGCAGAATTAATATTGTCAAAATGGCCATACTACCTAAAGTGCTATACAGATTCAATGCAATTCCAATTAAAATCCCAATGACGTACCTTACAGAAATAGAGCAAGCAATTATGAAATTCATCTGGAAGAATAAGAAACCCAGAATAGCTAAAGCAATCCTCAGTAGAAAGAGCGAAGCAGGGGGTATCGCAATACCAGATCTTCAACTCTACTACAAAGCAATAGTAACAAAAACGGCATGGTATTGGTACCAAAATAGAAAGGTAGATCAATGGTACAGAATAGAGGACACAGACACAAACCCGAATAAATACAATTTTCTCATACTAGATAAAGGTGCCAAAAATATGCAATGGAGAAAAGATAGCCTCTTCAACAAATGGTGCTAGGAAAAATGGGAAACCATATGCAACAGAATGAAATTAAACCCCTATCTCTCACTCTGCACAAAACTCAACTCAAAATGGATCAAGGACCTTGGAATCAGACCAGAGACCCTGCATCTTATAGTAAAAATGTAGGTACAAACCTTCAACTTGTTGGCTTAGGATCAGACTTCCTTAACAGGACTCCCATAGCACAAGAAATAAAAGCAAGAATCAACAACTGGGATAGATTCAAACTAAAAAGCTTTCTCTCAGCAAAGGAAACGATCAGTAATGTGAAGAGAGAGCCTACAGAGTGGGAGAATATCTTTGCCATTCATACTTCAGATAGAGTGCTAATTTCCAGAATCTATAAAGAACTCAAAAAACTCTACACCAAGAATACAAATAATCCAATCAACAAATAGGCTAAGGAAATGAACAGACACTTCACAGAAGAAAATGTACAAGCAATCAACAGATATACGAAAAATGTTCAACATCTCTAGTAATAAGAGAAATGGAAATCAAAATTACACTAAGATTTCATCTCACTCTAATTAGAATGCTGATTATCAAGAATACAAGAAACAATAGGTGTTGGCGAGGATGTGGGGAAAAAGGTACACTCATACATTGCTGGTGGGGTTGCAAATTAGTGCAGCTACTCTGGAAAGCAGCATGGAGATTCCTCAGAAAGCTTGGAATGGACCCACCACTTGACCCAACTATCCCACTCTTTGGCCTATAACCAAAGGACTTAAAATCAGCATACTACAGAGATACAGCCACATCAATGTTCATAGCTGCTCAATTCACCATAGCCAGACTGTGGAACCAACCTAGATGCCCTTCAGTTGATGAATGGATAAAGAAACTGTGGTATATATATATACAATGAAATATTACTCTGCCATGAAGAATGATAAAATTATGGCATTAGTAGGCAAATGGATGAAATTGGAGAATATCATGCTAAGTGCAATAAGCCAACCTCATAAAACTAAAGGACGAATGATCTCGCTGATAAGCAGATGAGGACATATAATGGGGGGTAGGAGGGGTTAGCATTAGGGTTAGGGTTAGGTTTAGGGTTAGGGATAAGGAGGGTGGTAAGAATGGGGGAAGGAAGGACTGTATAGAGCGAAAAGAGGGGTGGGATAGGTGGGGGGAAGGAAAAAAATAACAGAACGAATCAAACAACATTACCCTATGTAAATTTATGATTACACAAATGTATGCCTTGACTCCAGGTACAAATAGAGAAACAACATGTATCCCACTTGTTTAAATAAAGAAAAAAAAAGAATGTTAAAAAAAAATCTTAGAAGTTGGAAAGATCTCCTGTGTTCTTGGGTAAGCTAAATAAATATTATCAAAATGATCATACTATCAAAAATGCTGTACAGATTTAATGCAATTCCTACAAAATTCCAGTGATGTTCTTCATAGAAATAGAAAAAGGATGCATAAAATTCATTTGGAAAAACAAGAGGTCCAAAATAGCCAAGGCAATCACTAGTCAGAAACGAGATTCAGGAGGCGTCACAATACCAGACCTTAAATACTACAGAGCTATAGCAATAAAAACAGCATGATATTGGTATGAAAACAGACATGAAGACCAATGGTACAGAATTGAAGACACAGAAACAAACCCATCTACAATTATCTAGTACTGGATAAGGGTGCCATAAACATATATTGGAGAAAAGATAAGTTCTCCAACAAATTGTGCTGGGAAAACTGGAAATCCATATGTAGTAGAATGAAATTTAACCCCTATCTCTCATTCTGCACAAATTTCAACTCAAAATGGATCAAAGACCTAGACATTAGGCCAGAAACCCTACATCTAATAGAAGAAAATACAGGCCTGACAATCTATGATGTCAGCTTAGGAACTGACTTCCTCAACAAAACTCCTAAAGTGCAAGAAGTTAAATCAAAAATCAATAAATGGGATGGTATCAAACTAAAACACTTCCTCAAATCAAAGGAAACAATCAAGAGTGTGAAGAAAGAGTCTACAGAATGGGAGAAAATGTTTTTTACAAGCACCTCAAATAGAACATTAATTTCCAGGATATAGAGAGCACTCAAAAAATTTAATACCAAAAAACAAATAAACCAATTCATAAATGGGCAAAGGAACTGAACAGACACTTAACTGAAGAAGAAATATGAATGTTCAACAAATATATGAAAAAATTCTCAACATCTCTAGCAATTAGAGAAATGAAAATTAAAATTACACTGAGATTTCATCTCACTCCAGTCAGAAAGGCAAGTATCCAGAATACAAGTAACAACAAATGTTGGTGAGGATATGGGCAAAAGGATACACTCATACATTGCTGGTGGGAATGCAAATTGGTACAACAACTCTGGAAAGCAGTATGGAGATCCCTCAGAAAACTTGGAATGGAACCAAAATTTGACCCAGTTATTCCTCTCCTCAGCATACCTGAAGGACTTAAACTCGGCGTACTATAGTGACACAGTCACATTCATGTTTATAGCAGCTCAATTCACCATAGCTAATCTATGGAACCAACCTAAGTGCCCTACAACAGATGAAAGGATAAAGAAAATGTGGTATATATGAACAATGGAATATTAGCCATAAAAATAATGACTTTATGACATTTGCTGGAAAATGGATGAAGCGGGAGAATATTATGCTAAGTAAAATAAGTCAATCCCAAAAAACCAAAGATTGAACATTCTCTCTGATATGTGGATGCTAATACACAACAAGGGGGAGGTGGAGAATAGAAGTTAAGTAGATTATAAAAAGAATGAAGAGAAGGGACGGGGACAGGAATAGAAAAGACAGTGGAATGATTCTGACATAACTTTCCTACATACATATGTGAATACACCACAGTGAATCACAGCATCATGTACAACCATGAGACTGGGATCCTAATTAGAATAAAATGTACCCCATATTTGTATGAATAAGTCAAATTATAATCTACTGTCATGTATAACTAACAAGAACAAAAATTTAAAAAATTAAAAGAAAAACAAAAAAAAAAAGAGTAACAAGAAGATAGGAAGAAACTATATCCTTCATGTGTTGCTGGTGAAAATGTATAATAGTTTATAAAGACTAATCAGTAGGTACTAATATACAGTTCAACAGGAGCAGAAGTTCTGGTGTGCCATTTTATAATAGGGTGAATGTCAATAAAGTAATATATTATACATTTCAAAAATCTAGAAGTATTTTAAAGCTTTTGCCATAAAGAGATGATAAATGTTTAAGGAGATTAATATGCTAATCTGATTTAAACATTACCCAATGTATATATCAAAACATTACATAGTATCCCCTAAATAGTTACAATTTATGTACTGAGGTCTGAATTAGAACAAGATATATTCCATACTTGTATAGTTATGTTAAAATGGATTCTACTGTCATGTATAACTAAAAAGAGCAAATTAAAAAATTAAAATGTATTACATAATGTATACATCAAAACATTAAAAGGTAACCCATTAATAGTCATAGTTTATATGTTATTTATCAGTCAAAATAAAAAGTAATGATTTGTCACCTTGTAAGTTTGGCAATTTCTTTAAAAGTTAAAATTTTATCATACAATCTAGTAATTCTACTCTTAGGTATTTTCGCAAGACAAATAAAACATATGTCCCTACAAATCTTTCACCTATCAGCTTTGTTTGTCATCATCAAAATTTTGAAGCAATGCAAATGTCTACAACTTGTGAATGAAGAGCAAATATGCTTGGGGTGATGCCAATAATATGGCAAAATAGAAAGCTCCTGATCTCCTTCTATCCAGGGACACATCAAATAAGCATCCATTTACAAATGATTTGAAAGACTTTTACTCACTGAGCAAGTAAGAAAACATCTACCTTAAACAGGTAGGAGAAACTGAGGCACACTAAGACATGCACCTGGCCCTAGGTATTGCACCACACAATAAGAAAAGGAATCCCCAACACATAGCTTCTTCCTATGGAAGGAGATTCTGGTCCTCATTCATAGAGGCTTATCTCTAAGGTTTACCATGGTTCAGCTTGTAATTCACCAATTCTGGGAGCAGAGGTAGTCGGAAGTTGTGAGCCCGACCCCCACACCAAGGTCAGACACGTCACTGAGCCCGCACCCCAAACCGAGGTCAAAGACAGTGCAGAGCCTGCCCCCCCAACTCTGTGGTTGCACCAGCGCTGAGCCTGCCCCCCTACTGCTGAGGGACACTGCGCCTGCCTCCGTGCTGACTCAGCGCACCCTCGCTTGGCCTCCCCAGCTTTTTTGTAGGCTGGTGCAGGCACTTTGAATTATTCCCCAGGGCATGGCAATCATCATAGGAAGGATGGCTCCCTTCCTGAGACACCTACAGGAGACTGGAAGCCCTTTGACAGGTACCTCTTTACTCACTTCTATCCTACATCCTTCCCCCATCCTCTTGTTCACAACTAGAAATATTGTAAATAGTAATTGAAGTGATGCTGTTTATTTTTAAAATGTTGAAGTCTTTATAGGGGCTATCTGGTTCAGGGCTACATTTTCTTTGTATTGGGTGCTATTGGTATTCATCTCTACTTCAAAGGAGAGGTAGTGGAAAACTGCAGGGTCATAAGAAGCCTGCAGGGGGCAAACTTCAGTATCTCTAATCTTCACTGCTAGAGGGGATATATAGAAACAATATGAAAAAACAGGGAAAGAAAGTGTCCATAACAAACCAAGATGATATTGTGATAGACTCCAATGACAGCATGGCAGTAGAAATGACAGAAAAAGAGTTTAGAATCGGCATGATTAAAATGATCCATGAAGCAAAAGACGAGATAAGAGAGCGAATGAAGGCAATGCATGACCATTCCAGTAAACAGTTCAAAGAGCAAATGCAAGAAGCAAAAGAACACTTCAATAAAGAGATAGAGATTCTGAGAAATAAAAAAAAAAACAGAAATACTTGAAATGAAAGAAATGATAAACCAAATTAGAAACTCAATAGAAAGTATCACCAACAGAATAGACCTCGTGGAAGACAGAATGTCAGACAATGAAGACAAAATATTCAATCTTGAAAATAAAATTTAAGAAACTGAGAAGATGTTAAGAAGTCATGAATGAAACCTCCAAGAATTATGGGATATCATGAAAAGACCGAATTTAAGAATTATGGGATTGAGGAAGGCACAGAGATGCAAACCAAAGGCATGAAAAATCTGTTCAATGAAATAATATCAGAACATTTCCCAAACCTGAAAAATGAAATGGAAAATCAAATACAAGAGGCTTACAGAACACCAGGTGCACAAAACTACAACAGATCCACACCAAGACACATTATAATGAAAATACCTCACATTCAAAATAAAGATGGGATTTTAAAGGCTGCTAGAGAAAAGTGTCAGATTACATATAAGGGAAAACCAACATGGATATCAGCAAATTTCTCAGCCCATACTCTATAAGCAAGAAGGGCCTGGAACAATATATTTCAAGCTCTGAGAGAACACAGATGCCAACCAAGAATACTATACTCAGCAAAACTAACCTTAAGATTTGACAATGAAATAAAATCTTTCCATGATAAACAAAAGTTAAAAGAATTTATAAATAGAAAGCCTGCCCTACAAAACATTCTCAGCAAAATATTTCATGAGGAAGAAGTGAAAAACAACAATATAAGTCAGCAAAGGGAGGAACTACCCTAAAGAAAAAAAACAATCAAAGGACAAGTAAAAAAAAATCAAAAATAAGCCAAAATGAGCAGGAATACAAATCATATCTCAATAATAACCCTGAATGTCAATGACCTAAATTCAATAATCAAAAGACATAGACTAGCAGATTGGATTAAAAAGAAAGACCCAACAATATGCTGCCTTCAAGAGACACATCTCTTAGAAAAATACATCCACAGACTAAAGGTGAAAGGATGGGGAAAAACCTACCACCCACATGGACTCAGTAAAAAAGCAGGGGTCTCCATCCTCATATCAGATAAAGTGGACTTCAAACCTGTTAGTCAGAAGGGATAAAGAAGGACATTTAATGCTGCTTAAGGGAAGCATAAAACAACAAGATATAACAATTTTAAATATTTATGCCCAAACAATGGAGCATCTACATATATCAAACAGACCCTTTTCAATTTTAAGAATCAAATAAACCAAAACACATTAATAGTGGGGGACTTTAACACACCACTCTCACCACAGGATAGATCCTCCATACAAAAACTGAACAAAGAAACTGTAGAACTAAATAATACAATCAATGATATAGACTTAATGGATATTTACAGAGTATTTCATCCATCATCGAGTGAATATGCTTTCTTCTCAGCAGCTCATGGATCCTTCACCAAAATAGACCATATACTTCTAAAAAGACATTAGTAATTACAAAATAATAGAGATCCTACCCTGTATCCTATCAGACCATGATGGAATGCAATTAGAAATGAACGATAAAATAAGAAACAAAACTACTCATACACCTGGAGACTAAATAATATGTTATTGAATGATGCAATGATAACAGAAGACATCAGGGAAGAAATAAAAAAATTCTTAGAAGTAAATGAGAACAATGACAGAACATATCAAAATCTCTGGGACACTATGAAAGTAGTACTAATAGGAAAGTTCATTGCCTTGAGCTCATACATTAAAAAAAAAAAAAGTCAACAACTTAATGGCCTAACATTACACCTCAAAGCCCTAGAAAAAGGACAGATCAACACCAAAAATACTAGAAGAACAAGAAATAATTACAATCAGAGCTGAAAACAATGAAATTGAAACAAGAGAAACAATTCAAAAAATTGACAAAACAAAAAGTTGGTTCTTTGAAAAAGTAAACAAAATTGATAAACCCCTAGCCACACTAACGAAGAGGAGAGACAAAACTCAAATTACTAGAATTCGTGATGAAAATGGAAAGATCACAACAGACACCATTGAAATACATAACATAATGAGAAGCTACTTTGAAAATCTATACTCCAACAAAATAGAAAATATCAAAGACACTGATGAATTTTTAAAGACATATGATCCTGATCCAAACTGAATCAGGACGACATTCACAATCTAAACAGATCAATTTCAAGCACTGAAATAGAAGAAGCCATCAAAAGTCTACCAACCAAGAAAAGCCCAGGACCAGATGGATTCTCAGCCAAATTCTACAAGACCTTTAAAGAAGTACTGATACCAATACTCCTCAAAGTATTTCAGGAAATAGAAAAGGAGGGAACCCTTCCAAACTCATTCTATGAGGCTACTATCACTCTGATACCAAAACCAGACAACGACACATCAAAGAAAGAAAACTTTAGACCAATATCCCTGAAGAATATAGATGCAAAAACCCTTAACAAAATACTGGCAAATGGCATACAAAAATATATTAAAAAGATAGTGCACCATGATCAAGTGAGGTTTATCCAAGGGATGCAAGGTTGGTTCAACATTCAGAAACTAATAAATGTAATTCACCACATCAATAGACTTAAAGTTAAGAATCACATGATTATTTCACTTGATGCTGAGAAAGTGTTTGATAAAATACAGCACCCCTTCATGCTTAAAACACTAGAAAAAATAGGAATAGTAGGAACATACCTCAACATTGTAAAGACTATCTATACCAAGCCCGCAGCCAACATCATTCTTAATGGAGAAAAACTGAAGGCATTTCCTCTAAAAACTGGAATAAGACAGGGATGCCCTCCTTCACCACTGCTATTCAACATTGTCCTTGAAACACTTTCCAGAGCAATTAGACAGACCAAAGAAATTAAAGGGATACAAATAGGAAAAGAAGAACTAAAGCACATGATCCTATATTTAGAAGATCTAAAAAACTCCACCAGAAAACTTCTAGAACTAATAAATGAATTCAGCAAAGTAGCAGGATATAATATCAATACACATGTCTAATACATTTCTATTCATAAGTGATGAATCCTCTGAAAGAGAAATTAGGAAAAGCACTCCATTCACAATAGCCTCAAAAAAATAAAGTACTTGGGAATCAATCTCACAAAAGAGGTGAAAGACCTCTACAATGAAAACTACAGAACATTAAAGAAAGAAATTGAAGAAAACCTTCAAAGATGGAAAGATCTTGCATGTTCTTGGATAGGCAGAATTAACATTGTCAAAATAGCCATTCTACCAAAGGCACTATACACATTCAATGCAATTCCAATTAAAATCCCAACATTCCTCATAGAAATAGAGCAAGCAATCATGAACTTCATCTGGAAGAACAGGAGACCTTGAATAGCCAAAACAATCCTGAATAGCAAAAGTGAAACAGGAGGTATCACAATACCAAACATTAAACTATACTACGGACAATAGTAACAAAAACAGCATGATATTGGCCCCAAAATAGACAGGCAGACCAATGGTACAGAATAGAAGATACAGAGACAAAAACCACATAAATACAGTCACCTCATACTAGACAAAGGAGCCAAAAACATACAATGGAGAAAAGATAGCCTGTTCAACAAATGGTGCTGGAAAAACTGGAAATTCATGTGCAGTAAAATGAAATTAAACTTCCATCTCTCACCCTGTGCAAAACTCAACTCAAAATGGATCAAAGACTTAGGAATTAGACATGAGGCCCCGAACCTAATAGAAGACAAAGTAGGCCTGAATCTTCAACACGTTGGCTTAGGATCAGACGTCCTCAATAAGACTCCTAAAGCACAAGAAATCAAAGCAAGAATCAATAAATGGGATGGACTCAAACTAAAAAGCTTTTTCTCAGCTAAGGATACAATCAAGAATGTGAGGAGAGAGCCTACAGAGTGGGAGAAAATCTTTTCCATGCACACTTCAGATAGAGCACTTATCTCCAAATTTTATAAGAAACTTACAAAACTTTACAACAAAAATACAAAAAAACCCAATCAATAAATGGGACAAGGAAGTGGACACTTTACAGAAGAAGACATACAGGCAATTAATAAATATATGAAAAAGTCTTTAACATCTCTAGTATTTAGAGAAATGCAAATTAAAAGAAATCTAAGATTCCATCTTACTCCAATTAGAATGGCTTTTATCAAGAACACAAACAATAATAGATGTTGGTGTAGATGTGGGGGAAAACGCACACTTTTACATTGTTGGTGGAGTTGCAAATTGGTGCAGCCACTCTGGAAAGCAGTATGGAGAATCCTCAGAAAGCTTGGAATGGACCCACCTTTTGACCCAGTTATCCCACTCCTCGGTTTATACCCAAATGACCTAAAATCAGCAAACTACAGTAACACTGCCACATCAATGTTTATAGCAGCTCAGTTCACAAAAGCTAGATGGTGGAACCAACCTAGATGCCCTTCAACAGATGAATGGATAAAGAAACTCTGGTGTATATATACACAATGGAATACTATTCAGCCATAAAGAACAATAATATTATGGCATTTGCAAATAAATGGATGGAATTGGAGAATATCATGCTAAGTGAAATAAGTCAAGCCCAAATAACCAGAGGCCAAATGTTTTCCCTGATAAATGGAGGATGATATGTAATGGGGGTGGGGGTGGGGAATGAGAGAATAATGGGGGTACTTTAGAATATGTAAAAAAAAATGAGAAGAAGGAGGGTATGAAAAGACAGACATCATTACCCTATGTGCATGTATGATTGCACGAATGGTATGAATCTACATGGTGTACAACCATAGAAACTAAATTATGTGCCCAATTTGTGTACAATGAATCGAAGTGCAGTCTGTAAAAAATTAAAAGCTAAATAAAAATAATAATTGAAAAAAGAAAGAAAGAAAGAAAGAAAGAAAGAAAGAAAGAGAAAGAAAGAAAGAAAGAAAGAAAGAAAGAAAGAAAGAAAGAAAGAAAGAAAGAAAGAAAGAAAGAAAGAAAGAAAGAAAGAAAGAAAGGTAGTGTTTAACGCAGAATTGAAAGTACTTCCAGGGTCTTCTTCATTCCTGAGGGGCAGTGAAAACAGGGATTTTTAAAAATCATAGCCTTGTTTCAATCTGGAAGAGATTTGTGACAAACTCCTCCAATGACTACTTGGTGACCTCGCTTCTAATTTATTTGCATTGAAGAGTTAATGGGACAGACAAATGTTAACTTGCTGCCAGCAAGTGTTCACATACTGACAGTCCCTACTTTTATAGCTTCAATAAGAGGGCTGTATCCTATTCCTTACAGGTCTCAGAGCAGAAGGGAATAGGCAGATTTCAGTCTCCCTTGATCACAGAACAAAAAAAGTGTTTTTAAATAGGCATGCAAATACTTCCAGGGCACTTTCCCCATAAAGCAATGCAGGAAATGAGCAAGAACAGGCATCTCTATTATTCTCTCCAGAGCGGGGTTTATGGCACTCACTTCTGGTGGCTACTTAATAGGCTGGGTACTAATGACCTTGAACAGGGAGGCAAATGGGACAAAGAGTAGTCACCTGGTAGCCAGAGTTGAAATTCATTACTTCATGAGTACTTCTTCCTAGAAAGACTTTGGATATCCAACAAGGTCTATTATTTATTTGCTCTCATCTAAGAGATTGACTCCTTTAACAACAGGGCTCTGACAGTTGAGGGGACTTTAAAACCTGAACAAACCAAACAGGTGAATGAATGTACAATAGGCCCATTTACAGTAGACATATCACTAGGATCTGAGAGTACAGTACACAAGTGAAGGCATTTGCCTCAGATCTACTACTTTGCTTAAGGAAGAAAGAGCGGAAGATTAACATCTACACTCAGTCTTACTGAAAAAATAAAAAAAAAAATGGAACACACAGTCAGCACCCCAATAATATCCATAACAGTATAAGCTATACCTAGAGAGTCTGGCTCTTACTTTAACAGTCTCAGGATATTGAAAGGATGTGACACATCCAGAGCTCCAGGAAATCACAAAAAGATACAAAGTAGTCTGAAAAAAAAATGAGAGGTACCTTAAATCTTCTGCCAATATGGATTATGAGGTCCTTCCAGAAAAGCCTGGTCTAACAAAACGAGGAGATATAACCTGTCTTATCTAATTTGATGAACCAATAAAAGGAAAAAAGAAAATAAACAGTGGAATTTATTCCAAACAAATGAATAAGATTAAATCCATGAAAATTCACCTGAAGTGGAGATATGTTATTTACTCAATAGAGAATTCAACATAATGGTCTAAGTATGCTCAGTGAGGTCAAGAACATTCTGAGAACGAGCTGAGAATTTTAACAAAAAGTTTTTCAAAGTATCAAACAAAAATAGCAGATCTAAAGAATAGTATAACTGAAGTGAAAAAGTCAATAGAGGGTTTCAATAATAGATTGTATCTTGTAGTAGAAAGAATCAGTGAACTAAAAGGTCACCTAAAATCTTCCAATCTGAGGAGCAAAAAGAAAAAGGAGTGAAAAAGAATAAAGATAAATTAAAAGACTTATGGAACACTCTTCAGGAAGCAACTTATGTATTACCCATGTACCAGAAGCAGAAGAGAATAAGACAGGACAGAAAAGCAACAAGAAGTAATGGCAGATACTTCACAAGCCTGGCGGGGGAGGGGAGTAGGAAACATCTAAGAAGCCCATTGGATACCATGTATGATAAATTCAAAGAAATCCACACAAATCCATATCACAGTCAAATTTTCAAAAGTTAGAGAAAAAGACAGTATTCAAAGGAGCAAGGAAAAGCAAATCATCACATATAGGAGAACTGGCATAAAACTTAGTGGATTTCTCAGCAGAAACCTTGCAAGTCAGAAGGGAGTTAGATGAGATATCCAAAATCCTAAAAGAATGAAAAAAAAAAAAAAAAAACAAACTTCCAACCAAGAATAATATATACAGCAATTCTGCTTTTAAATATGAATGTTAAGGGGGCTGGGGATGTAGCTCAGTGGCAACACACTTGCCTGGCATGTGCAAGGCACTGGGTTTGATACTTGGCACCGCATAAAAATAAACAAGTAAAATAAAGGCATTCGGTCCATCTACAACTACAAAATTTATTTTATTTTATTTAGTCTCTTTTTTTAATTGTTTGTTCTATTTAGTTATACATGATAGCAGAACACACTTTGATTCATTGCACACAAATGGAATACAACTTTTCATTTCTCTGGTTGTACACGATGTAGAGTCACACCATTTGTGTAAGCATACATGTACACAGGGTAATGATGTTTGTCTCATTCTACCATTTTTCCTACCTCCTACATCCTCCCGTGCCTTCATATCCCTCTACACAATCCAACATTCCTCCATTCTGCCCTAATCCCCCCAAGCCCCATCATGAATCAGAATCCACTTATCAGAGAAGACATTAGGACTTTGGTTTTTGGGGGTTGACTTATCTTACTCAGAAGGATATTCTCCAACTTCATCCATTTACCTGCAAATGCCGTAATTTTATTCTTCCTCATGGCTGGGTAATATTCCATTATATATATATAAATATATAATATTTTAAATATATACATAGGTATATATATGTGATATATAAATATATTAATATATAATATAATATATATTAATAATATATATATAATATAAACTGTGATATATATAAATATATGTAATATTTTAAATATATATATACATATATATATATGTATATATATCACAGTTTCTTTTTCCATTCAACTATTGAAGAAATCTAGGTTGGTTCTACAATCTAGTTATTGTGAATTGAGCTGCTATAATAAATATGGATCTCCATACTGCTTTCCAGAGTAGTTACACCAATTTGCAACTCCACCAGCAATGTATGAGTGTGCCTCTTTCCCCACAGCCACGTCAACACTTATTGCTTGTGTTCTTCTTCTTCTTTTTTCAAATTTCAAATTATTTTTTTAATTTTTATTTATTTTTATTTTTTATTAAAATATTTTTATTTTTACAGACACATTTTGATTCACTGTACACAAATGGGGTACAACTTTTCATCTCTATAGTTGTAGACAATGTATATTCACACCATTCACATAATAATACATATATATAGGGTAATACTGTCTGCTTCATTCTACTGTTTTTCCATCCCTATCCCCTCCCACCACTTTTTCCTCTACACCATCCAAATTTCCTTCATTCTTCTCTTCCCCCTGCCACCCGCCCTCATTATATATTATCATGCACTTATCAGAGAAAACATTAAGCCTTTGGTTTTTTGGGCTTGGCCTATTTCACTTATCATGATATTTTCCAACATCATTTACCACCAAATGAAATAATTTTATTCTTCTTTATGGCTGAATAATATTCCATTGTGTATATATACCACAGTTTCTTTATCCAGTCATCAACTGAAGGGCATCTAGGTTGGTTCCACAATCTAGCTATTGTGAATTGAGCTGCTATGAACATTGATGTGGCTGCATCACTGTAGTATGCTGATTTTAAGTCCTTTGGGTATAAACCGAGGAGTGGGATTGCTGGGTCAAATGGTGGTTCCATTCCAAGCTTTCTGGATAATCTCCACACTGCTTTCCAGAGTGGCTGCACCAATTTGCAACTCCATCAGCAATGTATGAGTGTGCCTTTTTCCCCACATCCATGCCAACATTGATTATTGCTTGTGTTCTTGATAACAGTCATTCTCATTGGACTTAGATGAAATCTTTAGGGTGGTTTTAATTTGCAATTCTCTAATTACTAGGGATGATGAGCACTTTTTCATATATTTGTTGATCACCTGTATATCTTCTGTGAAGTTTGTGCCCATTTCCTTAGTCGATTTAATTGATTGGGTTCTTTGTATTTTGGGTATAAAGTTTTTTAAGTTCTTTATAAACTTTGGAGATGAGTGCTATGTCTGAAGTGTGTGTGGAAAAGATTTTCTCCCACTCTGTAGGATCTCTTTTCACATTACTGCTTCCTGTGCTAAGAAAAAACTTTTTAGTTTGAATCTATCCCATTTTATTGATTCTTGCTTTTATTTTTTGTGCTATGGGGATCTTGTTAAGGAAGTCTTGTCCTAAGCCAACATGATGGAGATTTGGGCCTACTTTTTCTACTATTTGGTGAAGGGTCTAGGTCTAATTCCTAGATCCTTGATCCATTTTGAGTTGAGTTTTGTTTAGGTTGAGAGATAGGGGTTTAGTTTCATGTTACTGCATATGGATTTCCAGTTTTGCCAGTACCATTTGTTGAAGAGGCTATCTTTTCTCCATTGTAAGTTTTTGGCACCCTTGTCTAGTATGAGGTTACTGTACTTATGTGGGTATGTCTTCTATCCTGTACCATTGACCTACCTACCTATTTTGGTGCCAGTACCATGCCATTTTTGTTACTGTTGCTATGTAGTAGAGTTTAAGGTCTGGTATTTTGATACCTCCTGCATCACTCTTCCTGCCCAGGATTGCTTTGGCTATTCTGGGTCTTTTTTTCTTCCAGATGAATTTCATGATTGCTTTTTCTGTTTCTATGAGAAATGTTATAGGGATTTTAATTGGAATTGCATTAAATTTGTATAATGCCTTTGGAAGTATGGCCATTTTGATAATATTAATTCTGCCTATCCAAGAACGTGGGAGATCTTTCCATCTTCTAAGGTCTTCCTCAATTTCTTTCTTCAGTGCTTTGTAGTTTTCATGGTACAGATTGTTTACCTTTGGTTAGATTCCCAAGTATTTTACTTTTTTTGAAGCTATTGCAAATGGAGTTGTTTTCCTCATTTCTGTTTCGGCTGTTTTGTCGCTTGCATATAAAAATGCTTTAGATTTATGCATGTTGATTTTATAGCCTGCTATTTTGCTGAATTCATTGATGAGGTCTAGAAGTTTTCTGGCGGAGGTTTTTGTATCCTCTAAATAGAGAATCATGTCATCAGCAAATAGTGACAGCTTAAGTTCCTCTTTTCCTCTTCGTATCCCTTTAATTTCTTTGGTCTGCCTAATTGCTCTGGTTAGAGTTTCGAGGACAATGTTGAATAGAAGTGGTGAAAGAGGACATCCCTGTCTTGTTCCTGTTTTTAAAGGGAATGGTTTCAGTTTTTCTCCATTAAGAATGATGTTGGCCATGGACTTAGGATAAATAGCCTTTACAATGTTCAGGTATGTTCCTACTATCCCTATTTTTTCTAGTGTTTTGAGCATGAAGGGGTGTTGTATTTTGTTGAATGCTTTTTCTGCGTCAATTGAAATAACCATATGATTCTTATCCTTAAGTCTATTGACATGATGGATTATGTTTATTGATTTACCAATGTTGAACCATCCTTGCATTCCAGGGATGAACCCCACTTGATCATGGTGCACAATTTTCTTAATATGTTTTTGGATACGGTTTGCCAGTATTTTGTTAAGGATCTTTGCATCTATATTCATCAAGGATATTGGTCTAAAATTTTCTTTCCTTGATGTGTCTTTTCCTGGTTTGAGTATGAGGGTGATATTAGCTTCATAGAATGATTTGGTAGGGTACCCTCCTTTTCTATTTCCTGGAATACTTTGAGAAGTATTGGAATGAGTTCTTCTTTGAAGGTCTTGTAGAACTCAGCTGAGAATTCATCTGGTCCTGGGCTTTTCTTGGATAGTAGGTTTTTAATGACTTCTTCTATTTCATTGCTTAATATTGATCTGTTTAAACTGTGTATGTCCTCCTGGTTCAGTTTGGGAGGAGCATACGTCTCTAGAAATTTGTCAATGTCTTCGATATTTTCTATTTTTTTTGAATATAGATTTTCAAAGTAGCTTCTTATGTTATGAATTTCAGTGGTGTCTGTCGTGATATTTCCTTTTTCATCACGAATTTTAGTAATTTGAGTTTTCTCTCTCCTTCTCTTTGTTAGTGTGGCTAAGGGTTTGTCTATTTTGTTTACTTTCTCAAAGAACCAACTTTTTGTTTTGTCAATTTTTTGGATTGTTTCTTTTGTTCCAATTTCATTGATTTCAGCTCTGATTTTAATTATTTCCTGTCTTCTATGACTTTTGGTGTTGTTCTGTTCTTCTTTTTCTAGGGATTTGAGCTGTGATGTTAGGTCATTTAGTTGTTGACTTCTTATTCTTTCTTTGAAGGCACTCCATGCAATGAATTTTCCTCTTAGTACTGCTCTCATAGTGTCACAGAGATTTTGATATGTTGTATCATCATTTTCATTGACCTCTAAGAAGTTTTTATATCCTCCCTGATGTTTTCTGTTATCCATGCTTCATTCACTAGCATATTATTTAGTCTCCAGGTGTTGGAGTAATTTCTGTTTTTTTTTTTTTTTTTATTTTGTCATTGATTTCTAATTTCATTCCACTATGATCTTTTAGAACACAAGGCAGTATCTCTATTCTTTTGCATTTCCTAAGGGCTGCTTTGTGGCATAACATATGGTCTATTTTCAAGAAGATTCCATGTGCTGCTGAGAAGAAAATGAATTTGCTCATTGATGGATGGAATATTCTATATATGTCTGTTAAGTCTAGGTTATTGATTGTATTATTGAGCTCTATGGTTTCTTCGTTTAGTTTTTTTTTTTTTTTTTTTTTTTTGGAAGATCTATCCAGTGGTGACAGTCATGTTTTAGTCACCCAGAATTATTGTGTTGTGGTCTATTTGATTCCTGGAATTTAGAAGTTTGTTTGATGTACGTGGGTGCATCATTGTTTGGGGCATAAATATTTATTACCATTATGTCTTCCTGGTTTATGGTTCCCTTAAGCAGTATGAAATGTCCTTCTTTATCCCTTCTGACTAACTTGGGTTTGAAGTCCACTTTATCTGAAATAAGGATGGAAAGCCCCACTTTTTTACTGAGTCTGTGTGCATGGTAGGTTTTTTTCCCATCCTTTCACCTTTAGTCTATGGGTGCCTTTTTCTATGAGATGAGTCTCTTGAAGGCAGCATATTGTTGGGTCTTTCTTTTTAATCCATTCTACCAGTCTATGTCTTTTAATTGATGAGTTTAGGCCATTAATATTCAGGGTTATTATTGAGATATGATTTGTATTCTCAGTCATTTGGGCTTATTTTTGGCTTTTTACTTGACTTGGTTTCTCCTTTGGTTGGTTTTTCCTTTAAGGTAGTTCCTCCCTTTGCTGACCTACATTGTTGTTTTTCATTTCCTCCTCATGGAATATTTTGTTGAGAATATTCTGTAGTGTAGTCTTTCTGTTTGTAAAACTTCTGCTTATCATGGAAGGATTTTATTTCATCTTCAAATCTGAAGGTTAGTTTTGCTGGGTGTAGGATTCTTGGTTGGCAACCATGTTCTTTGAGACCTTGAAATGCTATTCCAGGCTCTTCTAGGATTTAGGGTCTGGGGTGAGAAATCTTCTCATATCCATATTGGTTTCCCCTATATGTAATCTGATGCTTTTCTCTTGCAACCTTCAAAATCTTACCTTTATTTTGTATGTTAGGCATTTTCATTATAATGTGCTTTGGTGTGGATATGTTGTGATTTTGTGCATGTGGTGTTCTGTAAGCCTCTTGCATTTGAGTTTTCATTTCATTCTTCAGGTTTGGGAAATTTTCTGATATCATTTCATTGAATAGGTTCTGCATTCCTTTGGTTTGTATCTCTGTGCCTTCCTCAATTCTGATAATTCTTAAATTTGGTCTTATCATGATGTCCCATAGTTCTTGGAGGTTTTATTCATGATTTCTTACCATCTTCTCTGTTTGGTCAACTGTATTTTCAAGATTAAATAGACTTTGAATGGGTAGGCCAAGGAGTGGGATAGCTGGGTCAAATGGTGGTTCCATTCCAAGCTTTCTGAGGAATCTCCATACTGCTTTCCAGAGTGGCTGCACCAATTTGCAACCCCACCAGAAATGTATGAGTGTACCTTTTTCCCCACATTCTCACCAACACCTATTGTTGCTTGTATTTTTGGTAATAGACATTCTGGTTGGATTGAGATGAAGTCTTAGGGTAGTTTTGATTTGCATTTCTCTAATTACTAGAGACGTTGAACATTTTTTCATATATTTGTTGATTGATTGTATATCTTCTTCTGTAAAGTATCTCCTCAGTTTCTTAGCCCATTTATTGAATGGGTTCTTTGTATTTTAGGTATAAAGTTTGTTTTTTTTTTTTAGTTCTTTACAAATTCTGGAGATTAGTGCTCTATCTGAAGTGCATGTGGTAAAGATTTTCTCCAACTCTGTAGACTCTCTCTTCACATTATTGTTTCCTTTGCTCAGAAAAAAGCTTTTTAGTTTGAATCCATTCCATTTATTGATTCGTGTTATTATTTCTTGGTTTTAGGGAGTCTTGTTAAGGGAGTCTAGTCCTAAGCTGACATGATGAAGATTTGTGCCTACTTTTTTTTTTTTTTAATTTGGTTCAGGGTCTCTGGTCTAATTCCCAGGTCTCTGATCCATTCTGAGTTGAGTTTTGTGCAGGGTGAGATATAGGGGTTTAATTTCATTTTGCTACATATGGATTTCCTGTTTTCCCAGCACCATTTATTGAAGAGGCTATCTTTTCTCCATTGTATGTTTTTGGCGCTTTTGTGTAGTATAAGATAACTGTATTTATGTGGGTGTGTCTCTGTGTCTTCTATTCCGTACCATTGGTCTACCTGCCTATTTTGGTGCAATAACATGTTACTATTGCTTTGTAGTATAGTTTAAGGCCTGGTTTGTGATACTTTCTACTTCACTTATTCTACTAAGGATTGCTTTGGCTATTCTGGGTCTCTTATGCTTCCAAACGAATTTCATGATTGCTTTCTCTATTTCTATGAGAAATGTCATTGGGATTTTAATTGGCTTTGAATTGAATCTGTATAGAATTTTTGGCAGTATAGCCATGTTGACATTAATTCTGCCTATCCAAGAACATGGGAGATCTTTCCATCTTCTAAAGTTTTCTTCAATTTCTTTCTTTAGTGTTCTGTACTTTTCATTGTAGAGGTCTTTCATCTCTTTTGTTAGATTGATTCCCAATTTTTTTTTTTTTAGTCTATTGTGAATGGGGTAGTTTTCCTACTTTCTCTTTCAGAGGAGTCATCATTTATGAATAGAAATGCTTTAGATTTATGAGTGTTGACTTTATATCCTGCTACTTTGCTGAATTCATTGATGAGTTCTAGAAGTTTTCTGGTAGAATTTTTGGATCCTCTAAATATCGAATCATGTCATCAGCAAATAGTGATAGCTTTTTAACAAAATAAAAATGGATAATAAAGACTTTCCTAGACCAACAAAAGTAGTTTATGACTACTAGTCTTGCCTTATGCTAAAGTTCTTTAAGCTTAAGAAAGAAAAAAGCTAATTGGCAACATAGAAACATATGAAACTATAAAACTCACTAGTGAATTGTCAAATCCAAAACACTCTAATATTTAAATGGCCACAGGTAACTTGATCATATCTCTAAATTAAAAAGCAACATCATATAAGACAAATAGAGATACGATAATTGTTAAGGAATACATGTTATAAAAACACACAAAGTTTTTTTATTGTTTGTTCTATTTACATGACATGGCAGCAGAATGCATTTTGATTCATTGTACACAAATGGAGTACAGCTTTTCATTTCTCTGATTGTACATGATGTAGAATCACACCATACATGAAATCATATATGTACATAGGGTAATAATGCTAGCCTCATTCCACCATCTTTTCTTTCCCCCATCCCACCCCCTCCCCTCATTTCCCTCTCTATGCAATCCAACGTTCTGCCATCTTCCCTTACTACTCCCCCCATTATGTATCATCATCCACTTACCAGAGAAAACATTCAGCCTTTGTTTTTTTGGGATTGGCCTACTTTACTTAGCATGGTATTCTCCAACTCCATCCATTTACCTGCAAATGCCATAATTTTATTCTTCTTTATGGCTGAGTAATATTCCATTGTGTATATGTAACACAATTTCTTTATCCACTCATCTATTGAAGGGCATCTAGGTTGGTTCTACAGCATAGCTATTGTGAACTGAGCTGCTATATACATTGATATTATTTGATATTAAAAACATAAATGTGGAAAGAGTAGAAGTGAAAATGTAGCACCTGTGTATGCAAAATTAAGTTGTCATCAGCTTAAATTAACATTACATGTTTAAGATCTGGTTTTTTATTTTTTATTTTTTGTAGACCTCATGGTAATCACAGGTTAAAAGCTTATGTAGATATGCAAAAGAGAAAAATAAATGAGCCAAAGCATGTCACTATAGAAGCCATTGTACCATAAATGAACCAATTAAGAGAAGAAAGGTATAAAGGATCTACAAATGACCAGAAAACTATTAATAAAATGGCACCTGTGAGTCTTTACCTATAAGCATTAACTTTAAAGGAGGGTGTTTTAGCAAGATGGCTGAACAGAAGAACTGGACATACTAAGGCATCACAAAAAGGGATCAAAAATGAAGCAATAGCTACTATTTAGCTAAAAAATTTGGGGAAGAGTCCTGGAACATAGTGGGGATGAAATGGAGAAATTGTTGAAGGTGGAGACTGAGGATTGTCTGCTAAGGAAGAACATTTAGTATTTTGCCTTGATTGTCTCAGTACTCCAGACTAGAACAGTTTGAATACAGGAAAACCCTACCAAATAGTGCCCACACTGGCACTGTGGAAACTTGAAAGCTGTTCCTTTGGGGGAAACCTAAAGTCCTCAAGGGCTGCAAGCACAACTGGGGAGTGGTTGAGGAGCATGTACGTTGTACTGCTCCAGAGGGGGAACCCAGTTCAGATAGTACCATTCCCCCACTGTTGCTGTTGCTTCATAGCATACAATGATTTTGAGAAAAAAATCTAACCAATCCCTACCCTGCTGTACTGTGCGCCTTACCCTCTTGTAACACTGGAATGGCTCCACCTCTGGGCACTCCTCAGATTCCAATAAGCACATAATATATGAGCTGTGCTACATTGCCTGGGAATGATAGCGTGACCTCAGCCCTATACAGTCTTCTGGGACGGATGGGTGTACTCTGCTGTGCAGAGTTACCTCAACTCCACTACCACGTACGCAGCTGCACACAATGCCTGGACATGCAAGACTGCCTCCAGCCCTGTGCCATCCCCAGAGACTAACAAGTGAACTCTGTGCTGCAGAGGGGCCCATCGCTGCTTCCTCACAAGCTGTACCATACCTGACTTGCTGGAATAGCCCCACCATCTTATGGCCTGGAAAGACTAGAGCCCTCCTACCACTGACCTATGTCATACAACACCTGCCCAGTTATGTTGGGATGTCCCTACCCATATATGGCCATGGACACTGACAGGCACACTCCTGCCACCATGCGTACACACACAATGTACCACACCTGCCTGGGCTTGCTGGAGTGACCACCCAGCAGGCACCTCACCACCACTGAAGTACGTACAATATTCACCTTAGCCATTAGAGTGTCTCCACCCCTACACAGCCTGCAGAGGCAGGCAGACTGACAGGGCTGCTGCGTGCACCACACTCAAGTCCATTGATTATAAAAGCAGCGATACAAAGACTACATTACAGCACCTGACTGGAACAAAAGCCAACATAGCCTACCAAACTAACACCCTGAGACACATCTTCAGGAGAAAATCTTTCACTAGGACAGCCATTCTATAAAATTGATAAGATATACCTTGATCTTCTAGATGTGCATGTACCAGTGTAGGGACACAAGAAATATATAAAAGCAAACAGATCAGATCTTGGTGATGGGAACATGAGATTAAGTGTATAATTCTACAGGCCAGGTCCACTGTGTTGACCCAGATCACATGCTTTCTTTAAAAAAGCTGTTTATCTAAGCCACTCCGAGCGAAATCTGTCAGGATTCTCTGGAAACACCTCTAAGATTCCCAGTAAAACTAGATGGCAAGGGACAATGTTGACCCTTTCCTCTCTGAGAGGACCCATGCTCTCCCTTTCTCCTTAGAAAATGTCCCTTTTTCTTTTTTTTTTTTTTTCATTCTAAGACACTCCTGTCTTCTACTACATGTGACTTACCTGAAACAATTCTTGTGAGATTGCAAGAATTGGTGACTTAGAACCCCTGCAACCACTTTGGCTCTGTGGGTGGGTCTTACTGTGCAACTTGATGCTTCCAAAGGGACATATTAACTCCAGAAAAAGACTACAAACAAAAGGAAATCAATGAAAAGAGTTCAAAAGAAAGATTCTAAGTAAATTCAATCACAGGCAAGAGAATGCAGATAACTCAATGAAATTAGGTAAGAAAATTAATGATATAAATGAGAAATTCAGCAAAGATAAACCATAAAAAAGAAACAGACATAAATTTGGACTGAAATAATCAATAAATCAAAATTTAAAAATATTTCTGGGAGCCTCCACAATAGACTAGATGAAGCAGAAGAAAGGATTCCTGCTATTTTGAAATAATTCATTAAGATAAGAGAAGGAGAAAGACAAAAATAAGTAAAAAGAATGAAGGAAGGCTCCAACACTAAGAGCTCTCATTAAACAATCATAGGAGTTCTGTATGACAATAGAAGGAAAAATGCATAGAAAACCTATTTGATGAAATAATAACAGAGCTTCCCTAATCCTGGGAAACATGGACATCCAAGTCTAGGAATCCTGTAGAACCTCAAAGAGATTTAAGAAAAAGAAATCCTCCTTGTGATAGGTTGGTATCAAAATGTCAAAAGTCCACAGTAAAGAATTCTGAAAATAACAAGAAATGTGCCAAGTCACATTGAACAAGGAAAACCACACTAGACTTATAGTAGACCTTTCAGCAGAAACCTTAAAAGCTAGAAGGGCATGGGATCACACATTCAATGTTCTGGGGAAGAAAAAAAAAAAATCAAGTACTACTATACTCAGCAAAATAACTTTCAGACATGAAGGAGAAATAAAGACTTTCAAAGACAAGAAAAAGCTAAGGGAATTCACCAGTATCAGACCAGCCTCAAGTGCCTGACCATAGAAATGAAAGTTGTACCCCATTTGTGTACAATGAATCAAAATGCAGTCTGTAAAAACAAACAAAAAAAAAAGATGCTAAAGGGGAACATATATAAAATGAAAAGAAGATTAAATACTGTTATGGTTCGGATGTGAGATGTCCCCCAAAAGCTCACGTGTGAGACAATGCAAGAAGATTCAGAGAAGAAATGATTGAGTTGAGAGCCTTAATCCAATCAGTAAATTAATCACCTCATGGGATTAACTGAGTGGTAACAGAAGGCTGATGGGGTGTGGCTGGAGGCTATGGGGCACTGGGGGCATGGCTTTGAGGTATACACTTGTATCTGCCAAGCGGAGTCTCTCTGCTTCCTCATAACCATGTGAGCTGCTTCCCTCCACTACACTCTTCTACCATGATGCTCTGCCTCACCTCAATCCCTAAGGAATAGAGCCTGCTGTCTGTGTTTGGATCCTCTGAAACCATGAGCCCCCAAATAAACTTTTCTTCTTCTACAGTTGTTCTTGTTGGTCCTTTTGTCACAGCAGCATGAAAGCTGAATGAAACAAATTCATACTGAGAAGTCAGATTGCTGTGACTAATCTGACCATGTGGTTCATACGCATTTGGAGTTTTTTGGAATTGGTGGGAAAGATTTTTAGATGTTTAGCAGTGTAAACTGGAAATGCTTTATATTGTTGTAACTGGAGCTTAATGGCCAACTCTGGCGAGGTCAGAAGACCAGAAAGCCAATAGAGTGTGGACAGTGAAGAAAGGGCTCAAGAGGGTTTAGAGGAGAACCCTATTGGAATTTTGACTAGAGGCCATTTCTGTTATATTCTGACTGAAATGTTGTCTGCATTCTCCTGAGACTTCCTGTGAGGCTGATTTTAAAAGCGATGGACTTCTGGTCACTACTGCTGTCACTGCTGCCAGAGGTCCATTCCCAGGGTGCCACCATTGTGGCTGCCTGGAGTGCCTGCAAGTTTGGTTGCATGTGGCCACCTCCATCTTGAGACACCAGCTAGGGCCTGGGGCACCAGGGTGTCTGCAGGTTTGCTCTCACCACCATCTCTCGGCATAGCTGATTCTGTCTGGGGACACTGGCCAGGTCCTAGAGGTCCAATGTCAGGGTACCTGAAGGTTTGGCTGGCTGCACTTGAGGTCTTCCTGCTGGAAGTGCTGGGACTGCCATCTTGCTGCTTCTTCACAGGGTTGCTCCTTTGTATGAACTCATGCCTGGTGGTCTCTCTGCAAGTTGTTACAGCATTGAGATCTTGGGATTGCAATGTGGCCAAACCTGGGGTACCTGAAGCCCAGATCTATCAGATAGTGACTGGGTCTGGATGACCCAGTCTTGGTCATGCAATCCTGTGAAAAGTCAGAGACTGGGGGCATTTTGCCCTGTGGGGAGCACAGGTTGGAGAGACTAGAGAGAGCTGGGCTCTCTCAGCTCCACAAGTCCTGAACTACCATCAAACTCCAGACAACCCCACCTATCAGCAGAGAAGGGAAGCTGAGAAATGTTTGAACACTGATGGAAACAACTGTTCAATTTTCCATCAAGATTATTTTTTTTTCCTTTTTCACACCTCTACACATATTTGAATCCAAATATTTTTCACGCATCAGTTTATTGAGGACTTGGCTATATGGATAGTATTTTAGAGTTTTGATGTATTTTCTTAAATTTTTACTTTTTTTCCTGTTTAATTTTGTTTTTAGTATATATACATTTTTCTCACTTATCTGTTTCCTTGGGTTCTCTTTCTCTCTTTCTCCTAACAGCCAACCTCTATCAATACCAATTTCACTCTTCCTATTTTTACCTCTATCTTCTCTCTTCCTTCTTCATAAACATCACATCCTATACCAATTCTATTCTCTTTATCCACCTTTTGAAGGTGTAAACCATTTTAGCAAACTTACTGTTTATATTGTAGACAATAATTTAACACATCATTTGTTTATTGTGACAAAACTCTAGACATTTTAATAGGAGCTATTATGTTTAAGACTGTATATTGCTGTTAATATTGGTCTCTCCCTTAAAGGTGAGGTACTAAAAACCTTCAGGGACACTATAAGTGTACAGGGTAGAAACTGTACTGCCTCAGATCCATACTGCTAGATGGGAAAACACACAAACAATATGAAAAAACAAAAGGAAAAAGCACCCCAAGCAAACCAAGATGCTCCAATAATAGAATTCATTGACAACACACAAGAAATGTCAGAGAAGGAGTTTAGAATATACATAGTTAAATTAATCTGTGAAGTAGAGGATGGTATAAGCAATCAAATCAGAGAGAAAATACAGGAAGTGAAGATCACCTCAACAAAGAGGCAGAGATTATGAGGGGGAAAAAAGCAGAAATCCTCAAAATGAAGGAATCAGTGAACCAAATTAAAAATTCAATGGAAAGCATCATCAACAGACTAGACAACTTGGAAGACAGAGCCTCAGGCAATGAAAACAAAATATAATCATGAAAATAAAGTTGATCATGCAGATAAAATGGTAAGAAACCAAAAAAGAACTTCCAAGAATTATGGGATAACATGAAAATATCAAATTTAAGATTTTTGGGGATATGAAGGAGCAGAGATACAAACCAAAGGAATGTACAATCTTTTCAATAACATGATATCAGAAAATTTCCCAAACCTAAAGAATAAAATGGAAAATCAACTACAAGAGGCTTACAGGACACCAATGTACAAAATTATAGCAGACCCACACCAAGGCACATTATAATGAGAACAACTAATATATGGAATAAGGATAGAATCTTAAATGTCATGACAGAAAAATATCTGGATCTCAGCTGATTTTTCAACACAGACTTTCAAAGCTAAGAGGTCCTAAAATAATATATTTCAAGCTCTGAAATAAAATGAATGCCAACCAAAAATTTTATATTCAGGAAAGTTAAGCTTCAGATCTGAAGATGAAATAATAATCTTACATTATAAACAGAAGTTAAAAGAATTCACAACTAGAAAGCCTGCACTACAAAACATTCTCAATAAAATATTCCATGAGGATAAAGTGAAAAAAAAAAGTGAAAATCAGCAAAGGAAGGAACAAAACTAAAGGAATAGTCAATCAAAGGAGAAGCTCAGTGAAATTAAAAACCAGAAATAAACCAAAATGACTGGGAATACAAATCACATCTCAATAATAACCTTGAAAGTTAAATTACCTAAATTCATCAATGAAAAGACACAGACTGGCAGATTAGATTAAAGAATAAAACAACAATATGCTGTCTCCAAGAGACTCACCTCAAAGGCAAAGACATCCACAGACTGAAGATGAAAGGATGGGAAAAAATATATATCACTTATATGGACTGACTGTGTAAACAAAGAGGGTTTCCATCTCATATCAGATAAAGTGGACTTCCAGCCAAAGTTAATCAGAAACTACAAAGAAGGACTTTTCATACTGCTTAAGCAGTATACATCAGCAAGACAACAATCGTAAATATTTATGCCTCAAACAATGGAGTATCTATGTACATCAAATAAACACTTCTCAATTTCAAGAATCAAATAGATCACAACACAATAATACTGGATGACTTTAATTAACACACCTTTCTCATTACTGGACAGATCATCCAAACAAAACTAAATAAACTATAGAATTAAATAAATAATCAATAATTTAGACTTAATGAACATATGTAGAATATTGTATCCATGAACAAGCGAATGCACTTTCTTTTCAGCAGCACATGGATCCTTCTTTAAAATAGACCATATCTTATGCCACAAAGCAACTCTTAGCAAATACAAAAAATAGAGATAATAACTTGCATTCTATCAGGTCATAAGGGAAAGAAATAAGAAATCAATGATAAAAAATAGAAGCTACTTTAACAACAGAAGACCAAATAATACATGACTGAATGACAAATGGATAGCAGAAGAAATCAAGGATAAAATTTAAAAATACTTAGAAGTAAATGAGAATACCAATACAACATATCAAAATCTCTGGAACACTATGAAGACAGTACTAAGAGGAAAGTTCTTGGCATTGAGCTTATTCATTAAAAGAATAAAGTCAACAAATAAATGACCTAACGTTACATCTCAAAGTCCTAGAAAAAGAGAAACAAATGAACAACATAAGCAGTAGAAGACAGGAAATAAATTAAAATCAGAGCTGAAATCAACAAAATTGAAATGAAAGAAACAATTTAAAAAATTGACAAAGCAAAAAGTTGATTCTTCGAAAAAAATAAAATTGATAAACCCTTGGTCTCACTAATGAAGAGAAAGAGAAAGAAAATTCAAATTACTAAAATTCATGAGGGAAAAGGGAATATCATGATGGACACAACTGAAATACAGAAGATAATTAGAAACTATTTTGAAAATTTATACTCAAATAAAATAGAAAATCTTGAAGATATCGACAAATTTCTAGAGACATATGACCTACCCAATCTAAATCAGGAGGATATACATGATTTAAACAGATCAATTTCAAGCAATTAAATAGAAGAAAAAGTCTACCAATGAAGAAAAGCCCAGGATCACACATATTTTCAGTTGAGTTCTACAAGACCATAAAAGAAGAATTAACACCAATAGTCCTCAAATTATTCCATGAAATAGAAAATGAAGGAACTCTTCTAAACTCATTCTATGAGGCTAGTATCACCCTGATACCAAAACCAGACAAAGACACATCAAGGAAAGAAAACTATTAAGTATAACTTTGCACCAATAAAATAAATTTTAAAAATAGTGTTTTTTAAAAAATTCACTAAATTTAAAAAAGTTTTTAAAAATATTCTTTATCAATTAAAGAAAAAAAAAGATCTAATTGCCTACAAGGATCTAACTTCACCTTAAAGGACACTTACAAACTGAAAGTGAAGGAATACAAAAAGATATTCCATGCAATGAAAACCAAAAGAAAGTGGGGGTAGTTTTACTTATTTCAAACACAATAGACTTTAGGTCAAAAACTACAAAAAGTAAAAAAGAATATCATTATATTGTGACCAAGGGTCAATTCATCAAGAAAGTATAATAATTGTAAATACATATTCACCTAATGCTGGAGCACCCAAATATTTAAACAAACATTAAGAGATCTAAAAAGAGATAGACTGGAAAACAATAATAGTACAAGATTTTAATATCCTATGTTAGGTATTAAATGGATTATTCAGACAGAAAATGAATAAGGAAGCATTAGACTTGGCCTACACTTTAAATGGAATGAACATGGTAGACAAACAGAACAATCCACCCACTGGCAACAGAATAAACATTCTTTTCAAGTGCATGGGAAACATTCACCCAGAGAGATCATATAATAGGCTAAAAAACAAGTCTAACAAATTTAAGAATATCCAAATTGCATCACGTGTATTTCTAAACACAAATGATATAAAACTTAAAATCAATAAAAAGAGGAATCATGGAAACTTAACAAATACATGAAAATTAAACAACACACTCCTGAATAATTATTGGGTCAATGAAGAAATTAAACAGGAAATTTAAAAATACCTTGACTTACAAGAAAAATGAAAATACAATATACCAAAACTTCTAGACTGCAACAAAAAGAGACCTGAGAGAGAATTTTACAGCAAATAAACCTTAATCAAAAAGGGATGAAGGTTCTTAAAAATCAACCTAGTGATGGGGTTGTAGCTCAGTGGTAGAGCACTTGCCTAGCAGGTATGAGGCACTGGTTTCAATCCTGAGAACCACATAGAAATAAATACAGGTATTGTGTCCATCTAAAAAACTATATATAAAAAAAAAACTAGCATTCTACCTTAAGGAACTAGGAAAAGCAGAATAAACTAAGCCAAACTTAGCAGAGGGAAGGAGATAAAGATTAGAACAGAAACAAATGAAATAAAGAATAAAAAACAGAAAAGTTCAATGAAACTAAGAATTGCTTTTTTGAAAAGCTAAACAAAATTTGCAAACCCTTAATAAGACTTAGAAAAATGTGAGAGATAACTCAAATAAATGAAATAAGAAGTGAAAGAGGAGAAATTATAGCTAATAACAGAAATTCAGAAGATCTTAAAAGACTACATGAGCAATTACATACCAATAAATTATACAATTTTGAAGAAATGTATAAATTCCTAGAAACATAACCTATGAAGACTGAGTCAAGAAGCAACTGGAAATATGATCAGACCAATAAAAAGTGAGGAGGCTAAATAAGTAACTAAAAGTCTCCTAACAAGAATAAAAATCAAATGACTTCACAATAGAATTCTACCAAACATTTAAAGAAAAACTAATACCACTTGTGTCTTAGTCAGCTATTTTGCACTGTAACTAAATGATCTGACCAGCACATTATAGAGGAGGAAAGGTTTATTTGAGGATTTATGGTTTCTTAGTCCATAGAAGGCCAACTCCATTCCTCTGGGATTGAGGTCAGGCAGAACTTCATGGTGGAAGAGCATGGCAAGAGCATCATCAGGGAGCAGAGAGAGAAACTTCACTTGCCAGATACAAATACATACAAATACATATACTCCAAAGCCACACCCCAATTCCCACCTCCTCCAGCCACACTCTACCTGCCTCCAGTTACCACTCAGTCCCATCAGGGATTAATCCACTGATTAGGTTAAGACTCCCAAAACCCAATTATTTCTCCTCTGAACCTTCTTACATTATCTCACATTTGAGCTTTTGGGGGATACTTCACATCCAAACCATAACAACTTCTTAATCTCCTCCAAAATATTGAAGAGAAAGGAATAATTGCACACTTATTATATAAGAGCAGCCATCACCCTAATGCCAAAGGCAAAGAAGTTACAAGGAAAGAAACCTACAGGCCAACATTATGGATAAACAGAGATGCCAAAGATCTCAAAAAAAAAAAAAAAAATACTAACATTCTATATTCAACAGTACTTTAAATAAACTACTCACCTTAGAATTTGAATAGACTTCTAAATATATGACTGATTCAACAGATGCAACTCAATGAATTTGTTTGATTATATTAATAGAACAGAGGAAAAAAACTATCTTATCTAAATGGATACAGAAAAATCATTTGACAAAATTCAACATCATTTGTTCATATAAACTCTCTATGAAGTAGGTATAAAAGGAATGTTCTTCAATGCTATAAAGGTCATAAGTGACAAACCTACAATTAACATCATACTCAATGATAAAAAGTTGAAGGCTTTTCCTCTAAGATCAGGAATTAGATAAAGATTAGTATTCCCAACACTTCTTTCATACAGTAATAAAAGTCCTAGCCAAAGCAATTAGATAAGGGCAAGAAATAAAAGGCATTCAAATTGGAAAGGATGAAGTAAAATGGTCTCTGTTTGCTGATGATGTGATCTTTTATATAGAAAATCCTAAAGACTACACTAAAAAACTGTTTGAACTGATAAGTTTAGCAAAGCTGCTGGATACAAAATTAAAAGCTTAGGAAAATCAGCAGCATTTCTATACACTAACAAGGATATTTTTGAAAAAAATAATTAAGAAAACCATCTCATTCATAATAGTGTGAAAAATTAATACAATAATTAGGAGTTAATTCAAAAAAGGAAGTGAAAAGTGACATTGAAAACCATAAAACATTGATAAAAGAAATTGATGACACAAATAAATGGGAAGACATTCCATGTTCATGGGCTAGAAGAGTTAATATTGTTAACATGTCCATACTTCCAATGTGATATTCAGGTTCAATGCAATAAATACCAAAATTCCAATGTCTGTCTTTACATACATAGAAAAACCATCCTAAAATTTGTATGAAGCCTCAAAAAACCCCAAATATCCAAAACAATCTGAAACAAAGAGAACAAAGCTGTAGGCATCACGTTACCAGATTCAAAATATTTTACAAAGCCACAGTATCCTATAAAGCAGGCTACTAGTGTAAAAATGACACAGCGACCAATGGAAACAGGACAGAAATCCTAGAATTAAATTCATGCATCTATGATCAATTGGTTTTCAACAAAGTTCTCAAAAGAAGAAAGGACTGGGCTGGGGATATAGCTCAGTTGGTAGAGTGCTTGCCTCACATGCACAAGGCCCTGGGTTCAAGCACTGCAAGAAAAAAAAAAAAAAAAAGGACTGTCTCTTAAAATAAATGGTGTTGGGAAAATTGAATATCCATGTACAGAAGAATGAAAATGGACTCTCATCTTGCCCATTAAAAAAAAAGCAACTCAAAATGGCTTAAAGATTTAAACATAAGAGCTGACACTATAAAACCACTAAAAGGGGAAAAGGTCCCATGATTTCTTAGATAAAACCCTCAAAGCACAAGCAATGAAAGCAAAAATTAACAAATACTATTTCACCAAATTAAAAAGCTCTGCAAAGCAAAGGAAACAACCAAGTCAAGAGACAAACTGTGAATTGGAGAAAATATTTGCAAATCCTACATTGGATAAGGAACTACTATGCAAGATATATAAGGATATACAATAAGAAGAAGACAAAAAAAATCCTATTTAAAAATGGACTAAGGAATAGATATTTCTCAAATGGTATGTATATATGGCACAACCTCTTTGTCAGTGAAATACAAATTAAAACCACAATGAGATATCGCCTCATACCTGTTAGACTGACCATCATTAAAACTATGAAAGGTAACTATTGGCAAGGATGTGGAGAAAAGAAAACCCTTATATACTATTGGTGGTATTATAAATTAGTACAGTCATGTTGAAAACATATGGAGCTTCTTCAAAAAACCAGTAGAATTACCACATATGATCCATAAATACCATAATTATTAATTATATTAATTCCTTTTTTAAAATAAAAAGCAAGATAATCATCCTTTCAGTTTAAATTTCTCTCACTTCTGATCTCAGATTATTTTTACAATGTGTATTTTAACTGGTAGTCATTTTTTATTTTTACCAGCAGGTGGAGCCCTTTAGATTTATTTGTCTCAGCAATACATAAACTTTGGTGATTTCATTTTTAAGAATTATTTTTCTTGGATTTAGTATTTATTTATAGGATAGAAGTTGAAAGGGTAGTTCATAAGAATGGCCATTCTATATGCCCCACAAAAATGTCTACATTAATGACTTTCACATTAACATATTCAATTAAATTTTTAAGTTCACAGACACTGTCAGAGAACACAAATCATAGAGTAAATTTTTAATATTTATTTATATTTTCAATAGTGAAAAAACATATAAAGTAAATGTAAAGAGGTTTCTAGCCTCAGACAAGAGGTTGGCAAACTTATACTGTAGAGTCAAATAGAAAAGATTTTAGGATGTGTGGACCTTAAAGTCTCTATCAAAACTACTCACTGCTATAGTAGTATGAAAATAGCTATAGAAACATGTAAACAATGTTATGTTCCATTAACATTTTATATGCAAAAATAGGTCATAGTTTTTAACCTACTCCTGTGCTAGGTGAGTGATTCCTAAACTTGAGTGTGTGCATCAGAATCACCAAGACCTGTTAAAGCTTCAATTACTAGGTCAGATCTCCAGAGCTCCTAATTAAGCAAGCCTCTGGAAGGACTAGAGAAGTTGTATTTCTAATGGGCTTACAAGTGATGATGGTGCTGCCTGTCTCTGAAATACACTTTACTCAGAACCCCATAGTCTAAATCATGTTATCATTTCTGCTGTGCCTTGCTTCTGTAACATTCAAAACAGTTAAAATAGACTACTTTATTTCCTAAAGAGATCATTTATAATGGAGAGGGATCAGATTATTGGGAAGTAAGACTTTATATTGTGACTTATGTGGTTCAATTATCACCATCTTTATAGCAGGGTAATATCTGTATTGGGGATGATGTTATAGAAAATACCTCTTGCAGAGGATCACAGACCGAAACTATGTTGACCATTGAGGATGTGAGAAAAGAATCACCCATTTCTCAGAAGCAAACACTGCTGTCATCTGATATAATTCTCATATTTTAATGCATATTTTTACACAGTTAAGGTCATATAACACGTTTAATTTTATAACATTTATTTTCAATCTTAGTGATCAGCATCACAAACCTTGTGATTAAAAACTATTTGTGAACACAATTTTAAGTAAACATACTTCCACTGAGTTATATCCCCAGTTGTTTTTACTTTATTTTGACACAGTGTTGCTAAGTAGCCCAGACTGCCCTTAAATTTGGGATCTTCCTGCCTTAGCCTCCCTAATAGCTGAGATTACAGGCATGTTCCACCACATCTGGCTTGAACATCAATTTAACAGATACATATATTGCATTACATATAAATGTAACCATATTTTAGTTAACTATTTCTATCCCCTCTGCAATTTTTAAACATTTGTTTTCATCAGTTTTTATTAGAAGTAATCTTATAATGAACATCTTATACATACAATTTTACCCATTTTATATTTCTTGCAGAAACAACAGAAATGAAATTACTGATATATTTAACACTCTTGATGGATACTGGAATTATTTATAATAATCTCCCTGCTATTATCAGAGGGACAGCATCATTCTACCCTATCCTAGCATTGGACATTCTAGGAAGTTTTCTAAACTTGGTTATAAAAAAGAAAGTAGCTGTTAAATGTCTAATTTTCCTTATTACTAGAAAAACCTCCCTTTTTCTCCTTTATGTCCTGCACCAACCCCTTGATCTGTTGTCTCAGTCCATTTAGACTGCTATATCAAAATACTATAAACTGGGTATCTTAAAACAACAGAAATTCTCACAGTTCTGGAAGCTGGGATGTCTAAGATCAAGGCAATGGCAGATTCACTGTCTGGAGAGAGCCTTTTCCCTTATTATACCTGGTGCCTTCTCCCCATGTCCTCACATGGTACAAGGGGAAAGTCAGCTCTCTGGGGCTTCTTTTTCAAAGACTCAATGCCATTAATGAGGTCCTCATGACTTAATTACTTCCTAAAAGCCCCACCTTTTTCTATCATCTCATATAGAATCAGGTTTCAATATACAAATTTGGGGGGACACAAAAATTCAGACCATGTCACCATTCACCCTATGTCATTCCCCTCAATCCCCAATAATCACAAACACAAAGTATAATTGCAAGACGGTTGGTTTTAGGGTCAAAGACTATATTCTGTAAGGCACTATGGTTTTTAGAGAAACACTTGTATGTATTTCTGCAAAGGTACAGAGCAAAAGTCCTGCCAGCAAAACCACTTCAGAGAGTGACACTCCAGGGAATAGTCAAGGCACAGAGCTCTCTACCTTTCTAGCAGCATGCTGCATAGTTTGAATCAAGCCATTGCTGCCAGGTTGAGATAAAACAGCACGGGATAAAGGATGATTTCACTTCTATAAGAAACTGCAAATGTGCTTCTATGGCTATAGCAGTCTTTGCTCCAGGAAATTTCCCCTTGAAGACTGAGTGGAGAAGAGAGAAACTTTATAAACTTCTGCTCTACTTAACTTTGAAAATAGTTTTCAACTGACTCTTGCACACCTGGATTTGGTTCAGGCTGGAGCTTATTTATAAGTCTGTAGCACTTTCCTTATAGAGTTTTTATCCCACAGGCCCATCCAAGATTATCTCACAAGAGTCACAAGTTCAACAGAGAACTAGAAATTCATCAGTCTTCATTAATTTCTTTTATGGTGGAAAGGTGAAAAAGAAGTAATATTGACTATACTAAAATCAAAATCTCATTCCATAATCATAAATTTTAGGACTATTCTCTGCTTTGCAATTCACTGAAATTGTTTTCAGTCAAAAGTCTTGATTAAAAACTCATTATTGCAAAAGAAATACAGCTCTGGCCTTAGAAAATTCACCATAGAGTAGGGCCCATCCTGTGTGTTTGACTTTACTTTCCATTATTCCCCAGAAGAACCCGACTTTATAATCAAGCCAGTCTTCCCATTGCTAAATCAACTACTTTGTCCATGTCTGATTACATCAGCCCCCATTTCTTGAACCCTGTCATTCCTATACCTAGGGTCACTTTCACTTAATGCCTCTTTATGAAATCCTCTCCTTTAAGCCATAGACTAACCTTTAAATGCTAAAATATCTCTTTCCTAAGGTTCTTAGGGTTTCAATTAGAGACTGAAGCATAATTCCACACTATGAAGTATTAGCTAATGTTTGTTGAAGAGACTTGCTTTGTCCTGTGTGAGAATGAGGATGCAAATGAAGCCTGGAGTTGCAATGGTCACATGGATGTCTAGAGAGATTGGTCTGAAGCCCTTTCAAATTCTTTCTGTCAGACCGAACACGGAATAGGAGCAATAGGGTAATTATAACATGTATGTGAGAAGCAAGAAAGTGGTGAAATGTTAAACTAGATTTGGCAAGTTTCATGAGGGTGCATGATATAGGAGTAATGCAATGAACCCAAATATCTGAGAGGGGCATTAGAATTTTATAAAGTCAAAAGAATCTTATTATCAGGAAAAATAAAAACTTAGATATTTTCTTTCTGAGAGGTAGATCAGAGGAGAAAGAAGCTGTCTCTGATGATGCCAGTTATAAGGTAACACTACCTTATATCTAATTTTCCCTCTACCCCCACCACCCATGCCTTGGCATTTTATAAGACTTAAGGACCTTGGACTCAACATGGGGAGTAAACTCCAATGTGCTCGAGTTTCTACCACTGAGCAGAATAGGGTTTTGATCAAAATTAAGTTCACTTGAAAACTATGTGATGAAAATAAGTTGTATTTCTTTCAATCTGACTGTGTGGACAAAGACTCAAGACCAAATTCCTGCCACTTTTGGATACTTCACTACCAAGTATGACAGTAATCACTATAGCCTCCATCCTCTATGCAAAGGATATTTACAAGTGAGGGATACTATTGAGGTATAAAACATATCTATATAGTGTGGACATTTTCAGTTAGCTGGTCTACCAGTGGAACTAGTTTGGCATCATGTGTTTAACTGAGTTAGTTAAAGGAGCTCACTATGGCCTTATCCTTGTCAGTTTGACCAAATTTATTTAGAGAATAACAGCAGAAGACCCAAGTTTCTGTATTTATATTTCTTGCTTGAACTTCATGATGAAAAAACACATAAAATTGTTCTGAGCTATTTTAACGTTAAAAACATTTATCCTTGGAATTGGAAAATGCTAATGCTTTCCTATGCCCATATGCTGAATAAAATTGAAAGTAAACAGAGCTAACATATTTTGAGAATTGCTACTATAGTCATCAAAGCAATTAAAAACTCATTTCAAGGTGGTTATTATAGGAGTATTTGTTGTTATTTATATGTCTGAAGAAGAGACACTTCTGTAGTGGTATATTATGCTACATATATTAACAACATTAAAAAAACCAAAAAAAAAAAAAAAAAACTTACACATTTAAAAAATTATCAGGATTGGTTCCTTAAGCCTAAAATTTTCAGATCCAACGTCTTAAAGATGAAGTCTTTCCTCTACTATCACAAATTTAATATTTTCTAATAAAATTACATTTATGATAAAAAATAGATTAAGAATAATGATATTTGGTTATTTGACTTATACCTATAATTCTTCATTCACTTTACTAGTTTGCCAATAAAAAGACTTTTAAAGAATTGAGTACAGTTTGTCCTATATATTATCTAGTTTACTGTTTCTGATATATTTACCAATAAAGTAAAAAAAAAAAAAAAAGGTTCTCATGCACCAATCCTATCTAAATTATTCAAAATAGTATCCTGAAATATTTGTTAGAAAGTTTCTTAGTTAACATTTTTGCATAGTTATATAATTGTTCTTATATGAGAATTTTTTCTCTTTAACCATAGGGTAAACAAAAGGAGGAGAGATAAAAATATCACCACATTCACACACTTCTGTAGTTTTGAGCCCTACAACATCCTAGGAAATTTCATTAAATATATCTTTAGAAGCTTTACATATACTCCTCTCTTTTCCTTGAACACATGTGGACCACAGAGTACCAAGAGAAAATGTTATTTAAGTAAAATCTGGCCAAAAATATTTAATAGCTTATGACAAGCAAATTGTAACAGTGACTGCCATGCTTACAAATGCCCCAAACATATTAATGGTCCCATTCTGCCTCTGTGCCATGAGAGGTGGTGGACATAAAGTCTCTGTGTAGTTTAAAACTTCTCTAAGATACCATAATAGTTACACTGACATTTCTAGCTAGTCTTGTAAAGCCAAGATTCTTCCCTAGAAGGAATCTTGATTTTAGATTCTGGGTTTTGATCCACATTACACCTGATACTCCTGTATACTTCCTGATCCTGTCAATTGTCTATGCTGCACAGTATTTTCCATAGTTCTTCATGAATGTTGCTTGACGTTTTGGAAAGGTGTGAGAAAGTCTCAGCTACCAAAAGATTTGTTCTTCTAACAGATGCCTGGGATTTCTTCCCTTGTCATTCTAATATCTGCTTTTTAAACTATTATGTTGGAATTATCAGTCATAATCAAAGCCAATAGTATTAAGGATTGAAATTTTTGTATACAAACTCACGAAAAGAGATACTTTCTTGCTCATCAAAGTTTTTGGTTTGGTCAGTCTGTCTTTGGCTTCTTGACAGAGGTTCCACATGAGCGTACACTATAACCTTATTCAGTTTTTGACCAAAATAAATCACATGGAAAGGTCCAAAATAAGAGGATGAAAAAATGGTATTCTGCCTCTTCATCATAGCAAGTGGCATGGATTCAGAACAAGCTTTCCTGTCCCCATTATGCACCTTGCTGTATACCTTCACTTCACTGACTGTATTAGGAATCAGTACCTGATCCAAGAGCAGTCATCTACCGTGGCTATCAATTTATGAGGTAACCAAATGCAATAATTCTACCCAATAAGAATGCAACAAAAAGTTGGAGTGTAAGTAACTGATCCAATTAGGTTTTTGACCATAGGAAGTTTGAAATACATGTAGAGAAAAATGAACAACTGACTAGGGAAGAAGTTAAGTAACACAGAAAGTGAAGGCAACATCGAGACAGTATCAGGCATTAGAAGCTAATGGCCTTAATACCGTTACCACCAGTACCTGTGAATATTATTTTCTAGAACAAAAGAGATTTTTCAAGTGTGATTAAGTTAGAAATTTTGAGTTGGAGAGATTTTTCTAGATTATCTATAAAGGCCTGATATTATTATAATGGTGCTCAAAAAAGGGCTCAGAAGTCAGTCAAGAAAGAGTGCAACAAAAGACATATAAGCATATATTAGTGTGTTCTTCTTTAAAGATGGAAGGATAGAGGGGATCCCAGCCCTTCTATCTGTGATAGAGTGCTTGCCTTGATCCTGTGAGACACTGGGTTTGATCCTTAGCACCACATAAAATGAATAAAATAAATAAAGGTAATGTATTGTGTCCATCTACAACTAAAAAAAAATTTTTTTTAAAAAGATAGAAGGATAGAAAGGTTATAGGTTCTTCCCTCAGAGGCTCTAAAAAGAGCCAGCCTTGTTGATACCTCAATTTTAACCCACTGAGATTGATTTTAGACTTCTGACCTGAAGAACTGAAGGAGAATAAATTTGTGTTGCTTCAAACCACTAAACTTGTCATAATTTGTTACAGCACCAAGAGGAAACTAATACCAAATTCATAAGTAAAGAAAATGTCTTGTGGCACAAAGGAATATAGGAATATAGGTCCTCTGGGGGAGGACCCACTAATTAGTACCAGTAGTCACTGCAGAAATGGCAGTAAGCTAAGAGGAACTAATTGGGTTACCACAGTAGAACAATAGTATAGAAAGCATAAAGACTTGTGCTTCTACTAGTACTCTGTATTCTAAAAACCTTCCATTTCTCAAAGATGCCTTTAGCATTAGCTGCCAAAACTACTTTCACTATTTTCTAACTTTTCTATGTTCCCCACATATACTTAAATACTAGTTAACTGAGGTAAACTGAGTGATCCCATTTTTATTTCAACACAATAGGCCCTAACCTATAGTGTACTAACTTGATCAGACCAAAATTTTACAACAGTGACATTATTGTCCTTTATGTTCAAATACTTCTTTGTTGTAGGGGGAATTTCCTATGCATTGTGGTATGTTTAGCAGCATGACTGACCTCTATCCACTGGAAATAAGTATCATTGACCTTCCTAGTTGTGACAACCAAAAATGTCTCCAGATAGTGTCAAATTTTCCTTGGGAATTTAAAATTACCCCTGGTTGAGAACGACTGGATTCTATTGCATTAGTCAGGTTTCTGTTACTGTGACAAAACACCTAAAATAAACAACTTAAGAAGAAAGGTTTATTTTTGCCTTATAGTTACAGAGTTTTCAGGATTGGTTGGCCCACTGCTTTTGGGCCTGTGGTGAGGCAGCACATTATGGTAAGAAGTGCCTGGGGGAGTGAAGTCATTTGTACCATGGTTTCTAAAATATGACCCATCTCCTGACCACAGCTGATTTATTCCTGAGTCGAAAATGTTGTTCTACTTGGGAAAAATGAGTTCTTGTCCCGAAAAGTTTTATAAGGGACATAAATACTTCTGTCTAGGTGTTTAGATAAATACCAATAGGCAAGTGCAAACTTATAGGTAAACCATTGATTTCTACTGGTGGGATAGAAAAGCAAAGGATTACTCTGCACCTCTGTAGAGTCAAGAAATTGTACTTCCTAACTCTTTCTCTTTGCTTGGGATCTTCTTCTTCCTTCTACTCTAGTTTGTATGAGAGTTGGAAGTGGCAATATAGTTAGTGTATTCTTATCTCCACGCTGAAACCATATATTTGTATTAAGATCCACTCAGTAAGAAAAATCTGCTTCTGGATTCACCTCTACAAACAGAAAATTAGCCCTTAATCAGTTTGATTTGGGAGAAGATTATCAAAATTAAAAACAAAGTTATATTAAAAATTGTCCCAGATATTAATAGGTAGAGATGAAGGCTATTTGAGGCTATTTTTCATATCAACACTTTTATATTAGAATTTCCCCTCCCTATTCTCTAAAACTATATTATTGCTCATCGTTCATGTCACAGTTCAAATCCCTCATTGCCATAATATCTTACTTGGTCATCGATTCCCCATTAAATACATTAAATATTCTCTTCTATCTCCCAGAGCATTTACTAACTATATGCTTACTGCCAATTTTACCTTGGCTATGGTGTCCTACACACAAATTAACACAACTCTGTGGAAGGGGTAGCCCAAGGGAGTTGTGTTTTTTATCACATATTATACCTCCTTTCCCATAATCATTCCTACCCACAGATAAGTAAGTCAAGAATGAACACCTAACCTATAGTTAGCTAATCTGCCCATTGGTAGATGAGTTTCATTTAAGCTCAGCCTAAATGAAGTTAACTAAATCAACTACTAATGAGTAGTTAACTAAATCAAGCAGATTCATTCTTATAAATTTTAACTTAAACTATAGAACATAGAGGGACAGAGAAGATATAGAGAAAAACAGATCCAGAGAGAAGTCGCGTCACAATAATAGTAGAACACTAGTAGAGAAGTTCTTACATTGCTGTGAATCTAGGAGAAGCCATCAGTTCTCACCTTTATAATGCCATAACATGAATCTTCATCCTGGAACTCCAAGGGATCTCATATCTTAACATTACACACATTCTAATGAAAACTTCCAGGGACTCTATATGACTTAAAATGAAAATAACTAATAACAACAGTCATTTATTAATGCTCTTTTGTGTCTTTTGTATGTTGCATTTCTGTCTATTTAGGGAGACTATCTGTTCTTTTCCCTTCTTAAGGGAAGAGATATTATGTATCTTCCCAAAGAAACTAGTTATCTTCCCAAATAAACTTTCTAGTTTCTTGCTATTTGTTTCTTCCTATTATTCTTCCTGTTGCTTCCTATTATTTTCAGGAAGAAAATAAAAAGTTTAATTAATGCTAGTCCCAATATTTTGTATAAAATCAAATTTTAAATTATACCCAAATATATTTGCTATATGCTATTTTCAAAAATTACAGAACAAATTTTTTTTCTTTTTTCTTTTTTTTAATTTCAGATGTGGGATGCCCTACAAGATGTCTTCCAAGACAGCAGAGAGAACAGAAAAGCTTATATATTATTTTCTTTGGCATTTGATTTGCCTTCACTACAGAGAGAGAATCAGCCAGAAATTTCCTTAAACCACTGCTATGTATTCACAGAACCAAATGTCTGCTGGCAAAATGCTTCATTACTGAGTTCTCTGTCCAAATAAAAATTATACCTGTAGTAGAAAAAAAAAAAAAAAAAAAAAAAAAAACTACTCAAAGTCACAGTGAGAAATGAGAGTAAGTCAGAGAATTTTGAATACGTCTATTGTAGCTGAATTTACTCCCCTCCACACTCATTTAGTGTAGTGAAACAGGGGAAGTGTGGTGTTATCTCTCAGCCTTCATCTGCACATGACATTCTGACAGCACACTAGAGGATCATTATATGTAAGTACACAGAGTAACACTACAAGGCTTAAGTTTTTCTCAAGTCTGTGCTATTTTGACATTTCAAACTATTAATCTTTAATAGAAAAGATAAATCAAAGGCAGGTTACCTTGGAAGTATTTTATTTAGCAATATTCTTAAATTACATCTCATAACTTTGATCCTTCCCCAGAAGTCTATACTTGAATATGAAACTTTTACAAAATTTTAAAGCTTCAACCTTAACTTTAAAAATGGTCAATAAAGTTTTAAGAAAGGCAATAATACAGTTTTAAAATGCATTCAGGATCAAATTGCTTCCTACTATTTTTTTCTAATTAAACACTTTATATAAGTTATTCGTTCTAATCCCAGAGACTATCATGTGTGTTCTTACCCATTAGATTTAAGTCGATAATGTATCAGTAACCACTATATTTCTATCCTTTGAAAACCATGCTAAATCTTACATTTTATGAAAGGGTTGGGAGAAACTTGTCTTTTTCTATCAATTTCTCCTAAAACCTGATTTATTTTCTTGCACCTTTTATTTCCAGAAAAACAAATATTGTTTCTTCTACAGAGTGCTGTTGTTATAAATCTCAAAATTTTCACCCATTGGAAAATATTTATCTAATATTTTTATACTCTAAATAAAAATTCAGCTTTTTTTGTTAAAAAATTCTAAAATGTAATTATTCTAGTCTGTACATAATAGTAGACAAGGCTAATTTCCATTAAGAATATAAAATATGGCAATTAGAGATGTGATCTAAAAGTTTATTATAAGCATAACTCATTTATATTGTGCTGTACAGATACTATCTATATATGTATATATATTTTTCTTTTTTTTTTTTTAACATATTGTGGAAATCCTGCACTGTGCAATTCTATTGATGTCATTTTTTTCCCAATAGCAGGAGCTCACTTTATATTCTATGTCACATTTTGGCAATTCTATCAATGTTTCAAACATTTTCATCATTATTATATGTTGTAGTGATCTGTTACTGCTGATCTTTGAAGTTAGTATTGTGATGTAGGCACATGGTAAGCATTCAATAAATGTATCAAAACATATCTCAATCATGACCCTTATTAGATTTTAATAGAATTACCATCTTTCAGTAGACTGCATGATTCATAAGGGCAGGAACCCTGACTAATTTATTTATACACTAAATATTTAGCAATATTAGGAAGTTCTCAGTAAATATTTAAAATGTTCAATATGTCCATAATTTAATGTCAGAACTGAAACTTAAAATGACCATGAGGTATAATGGGAATAATATTTTTATCTTGAAAATATTTAAAACATATACAAATCACATTAAATCATCATATATAAATGCAAATGATAATTTTCAAGATACATGCCCTGCACTCCCATCAAATCCAAAATGTATATTACCCCTTAACTTGAATGGCAAACAGCACAAACAACAAAGAAAACAAGCACTCATCCACTATGTAAAAAATAAATCAGGTTGCTCATAATTAGAATTAGAAAGTAGGTTTAAGGTCTTTCCTTATCTTTCCCATGATTTTCTGTTCCTCCACGGAGGAACTCAAATTTACTTCAGGCATATGTTCTCTTACACAATGAGGGAAGCACCAAAATGTATGAGGATTGGAAAAAAGTAGAATAGCTAACAAGGGCCATGGTTATTTACTACTGAATCTGTTTATTTGTAAGGAACCACTCCTTTGCTTATCCACCAAAACTAAATCATTTCAATTTCCTGTGAATATAACCCCCTATTGCAAAAGCATAGTTCTCACATGCTTTCAAAAGTAGTAGTCTTTCAATCAACTCCTTAGACATTTTAAAAATCTTGGGCTCCAAAACCAGTATTTTGTCCCATAATAGGTTTATCAGTATTGACCATAATGACAGATATATATGGATTCAATAAAAATTTTTTCATTCAAAATGACAGAACTATATTTTCACAATTTTAAATATTACTTGCAAGGTACATAGCCTAGAAGGCTTGAAGGAAATGGCAAAACTAAAATTTTTCATGAAGAAAAAACTCTTGATCTCTAAATATGCCAAGAAAATCAAGTTAGAAATAATATTCTTTTTTTTATTGTAAACAAATGGGATATATGTTGTTTCTCTGTTTGTACATGAAGTAAAGGCATACCATTTGTGTATCATAGACTTACATAGGGTAATGTTGTTTGATTCATTCTGTTATTTTTCCCTTCCCCCCATCCCTCCCACCCCTCTTTTCCCTCTATACAGTCCTTCCTTCCTCCATTCTTGCCCCCCCAACCCTAACCCTAACTCTAATACTAACACTAACCCCTCCCACCCCCCATTATGTGTCATCATCCGCTTTAAGAGAGATCATTCGTCCTTTGGTTTTTTGAGACTGGCTTATCTCACTTAGCATGATATTCTCCAATTTCATCCATTTGCCTGCAAATGCCATAATTTTATCATTCTTTATGGCTGAATAATATTCCATTGTATATATATACCACAGTTTCTTTATACATTCATCAATTGAAGGACATCTAGGTTGGTTCCACAATCTAGCTACGGTGAATTGAGCAGCTATGAACATTGATGTGGTTGTATCTCTGTAGTATGCTGATTTTAAGTCCTTTGGGTATAGGCCAAGGAGTGGGATAGCTGGGTCAAATGGTGGGTCCATTCCAAGATTTCTAAGGAATCTCCACACTGCTTTCCAGAGTGGCTGCACTAATTTGCAGCCCTAACAGCAATGTATGAGTGTACCTTTCTCCCCACATCCTTGCCAACACCTGTTGTTGCTTGTATTCTTGATAATCGCCATTCTAATTGGGGTGAGATGGAATCTTAGGGTGGTTTTGATTTGCATTTCTCTTATTACTAGAGATGTGGAACACTTTTTCATATGTTTGTTGATTGCTTGTAGATCTTCTTCTGTGAAGTGTCTGTTCATTTCCTTAGCCCATTTGTTGATTGGGTTATTTGTACTCTTGGTGTAGAGTTTTTGAGTTCTTTATAGATTCTGGAGATTTGTGCTCTATCTGAAGAGTGATTGGCAAAGATTTTCTCCCACTCTGTAGGCTCTTAAAAAACATATTCACTAAATTCTGCAAAAAGTGAAAATAGGCATTATATACATGTTTTCAAAATGTTCAGTCTTCAAATATCCTTAAAAGTTAATTGTCTATCATGCTAAGTGAGATAAGCCAATCTCAAAAACCCAAAGGACAAATGATATCGCTAATAAGTGGATGATGACACATAATGGGGGGAGGGAAGGGTTAGTGTTAGGGTTAGAGTTAGGGTTAGGGAGGGGGGCAAGAATGGAGGAAGGAAGGACTGTATAGAGGGAAAAGAGGGGTGGGAGGGGTGGGGGGAAGGGAAAAAATAACAGAATGAATCAAACAACATTACTCTATGTAAATTTATGATTATACAAATGGTATGCCTTTATGCCATGTACAAACAGAGAAACAACATATATCCCATTTGTTTACAATAAAAAAAAAAGTTAATTGTCATTTTTTCTTATGACTTTAGTATTTTTTATTGATTTTTCGGGAGAGTTATTTAAATTTGAATGTCAGGCATTCTGTTTGAAATTTTAGATGTTCTTAGCATTTAGAATATCATTCATTTAGGTGAATTTCATAAACCTGCAAACATTAAAATTCTAACTAAGATATTGAAGAAATATTGGAGTTATTAAAAGAGGTTTGAAACAAATCATCTCTGGAGACTTAATTCAGAACAGATTAATTTTTCGCATAGTTTGGGGTACACAATTTGCAGAACGGAACTAATCTCATATTTCCTTCTCACTTTCCCCTATCAGGTAACTCTACCTAGAGGTATGATCCCTTCTTGGCATAGTTCATGTCATGGTTTAGGTAGGAGCTGACCTCCAAAAGCTCCTGTGGTAATGCAGGAGGCAAAGTGATTATGTTAAGAAAGCTGTAACCTAATTAGTTGAATAATCCATTTGCTTCGTTTATAATTTAAATGGACTAACTGGATGGTAACTGTAGACAGGTGGGGCATAACTGGAGGAAGGAGATCACTGGGGGTGTGTTTGGGGGACTTATATTTTGTCTCTGGTGTCTCACTCTCTTCTTTCCCTCTATCATGAGCTGAAGTGTTTTTTGTTTGTTTGTCTGTTTGGTTGGTTGGTTGGTTTTTGTTTGTTTGTTTGTTTGTTTTTGCCACATTCTATCATCATGATGTTCTGTCTCACCTCAGTCCCAGACCAGTGGATTTGGTAGACCATGGACTAAATTCCTGAAACTATGAGTTAAAATAAATTTTCCTCCTCTCAGTTTTTATTGTCAGGTATTCTGTTCACAGTGAAAAAAAGCTGATTAATATAGTTCACAAAGTTAGCAACCTCTATCATGTGAAGATGTATTCTTAAAAAAAAAAAAAGAAAGAAAGAAAGTCACCAAAATTACTTTGCTCCTTTCTGCTAGTTTCAAATAGACATAAAATATGTCTCAGAGAATGGGCTTTCTGGATTTAAGGAGGGAGACAAAAAGTTCATTGCCTTTTCTCTAATGCTGACTTTAATTCTTGATTAGACATCATTGCATTTTTATGTACAAGAGATATGCAATTAATCTTTAATATACTGAGTTATTTACATAGTGAAGCATGCTGAATGATTTTTGAAAGATTGTGGTTTGTTCTCTTAAAAACACATAGTACTGTACTGTACAAATATTATTTACCTTTTCTACTTCATTCATCTCAACTTGTCAAAGGTCTATACATTGGGAAACAGCTCAGAAATCCTTCAGTTACAGAAACTCAGTAGTTCAGTTCCTGAGTTATAGAATTACAATTAAAGAAATAATTTCTGTTAAGACCTATGGAGTTGCACCTAGAAAATTGTTAATTTTAAAAATGTGGGTCACACATTCCTTGTTTTTTTTTTTTTTTTTTTTTTTTTTTTTTTTTTTGAGAGTGTAAAAATAAGAGTGGCAAGAGAACTTCTGTGGTCTGCTGAATAATTGTCCCCATGCACTAGAGATGTCTGCATTCTAATGCCTGGAACTTGTGAATGTTTTACATAGTAAGAGGGACTTTGCAGATGTGCTTAATTTAAGGATCGCATCTGCCAGTAGAGACCCATCATGTTCCACTTTGGGTTCAATTGAGTCTAGATGAGCTTGAGTCAGCTAATGGCACTCTTATAGTGGGAATCTACATCTCTCACCTCACACCCCAGGATTTTAAGACAAATATCTTTTTTTTTGCGGTGCTGGGGATTGAACCCAGGGCCTCAGTACTCGCAAGGCAAGCACTTTATCAACTGAGCTACATCCTCAGCCCCAAATATCTGTCTTAAAAGAAAAAGAGAAAAATTAACAGAGGCCAAGAAGATTTCACAGGTAAGCTCTATCATGAAACAAAATGTCTTCAGAGCATAGTTAAAACAAAATTCACCCAACTAATTCTATGAAGTTAACTTAATACAAATCCCAAAGGTGGAGTTTGCACAAAGTTCATCCAGCTGTGAATATTGATTTCAATTGTGAAGTTAGCAAATTTCAAGACAAAAATATTGGTAAATTAAACACATTAAGGTTTGAATATGAGGCGTCCCCCAAAAGCTCATGTGCAAAAAAATGCAAGGAAGCACATATATGAGATCAGGTTTATAAAAGGTTTAATCTAATCAGTACATTAACCCCCTAATAGAGATTAACTAGGTGGCAACCACAGGCAGGTAGGGCGTGACCAGAGGAGGTGGGCTCCTGGGGGGTGCCTTTGGGATTTATGTTTTGTCCTTGTTGAACAGAGCTCTGGCTCTGCTTCCTGGTGCCATGTTCCCTGCTACTTTCCTCCATCACACTCTTCTGTCATGATGTTCTGCCTCACCTCAGCCCTGAGGAATGGAGCTGGCTGTCTATGGACTGAGACCTCTGAAATCATGAACCCCAAAATAAACTTTTCCTACTCTAAAATTGTTATGGTCAGCTCTTTGGGTCACAGCAAGGAAAAAAACTGACCAAAACAACACAAACTCATTAAAAAAGTAATAAAACTAAAAACAAATATAGGAATGAAAGGATGTTTGAACATCAGTAAATTTATCATTATAACTCAATAAATTAAGAGAAAAAAGATAATGATTACATATTTAGAAAAGGTATTTATAAAATTATAATCATTGGTGAACTTTAAAATTCAGAGCTTTGCAAGCTATATGTATCACCTTTAAGAAAGATACTTAGAGGTGCAACGTCAAAAATGGAAAAATAAGACAAAGTTGCATACTATCATAAGTACTAGTGAATATTTTGCTGGACGTTCTTGTCAACAACAACAACAAAAAATAAGTAAAAGAAACAATGGGAGCTGGGGTTGTAGCTCAGTGGTAGAGCAGTTGCCTAGCATTTGTGAGGCACTGGGTTTGATCCTCAGCACCATTTAAAAATAAATAAATGAAATAAAGGTATTGTGGCCATCTACAACTAAATATAATATATACACATACATGAAAGAAAGAACAAATCTTTTTTAAAAATAAGCAAAAACACTGAAAAGAGGGGAAAAAAACTGTCACTATTATGAGATGACAAGAATGTCAACAAAACCCAGAAAATTAACTAATAAATGGTAAGTAATAATAGAGTTCACCAAATATATGGATACAAAGTCAACATGTAAAAACAAATAGGTTGCTCACACATAAAAATAACAACTAGAAAATATAATAGGAAAAAACCCTTCGTAAAATTGTGAAAAGAAACTGAAAATCACTTCTCATAATTACGAAATACTGTGGATTAATGTAAATAAAATTAAAATCATCTATGAACATCCTATAAATGCCAAATTGCAAGTACACATATATTCAAGTCATCTTAACCAATTAAAATTAGTGACTCATGCACTTAGAATGATTTAGTTGGATTTAGATACAACTGGGCCTGGGGATTCAAGAAGTTTGTGGGTCCTTCACGATGTTGGACATCCACTGTTTTTATCTGGAGCTCCTATTGGGGACTGCTTCTCCTCCCAGATCCAGTTATGTAATTCAAACAAACCCACCAGTTATAGTGCTCACTTCATGTTTGCAGTTTGAACACAAATGTAGTTCACAAAGTACCTGAAGTAATTTTTGTGTACTGTGTAGAAATTTATTTCCTTTTTTCCCTAATACCCTTTATTGGATATCTCCCCTCCCCCTTAATCAGCATTGCCAATCTATAATGTTATTAAATTCAAATTTTTTGCATGAGCTTCTTTCTGGTTTCTCTTCTATTCTTGTGTTAAGTTCATTTAATCAATTCATTACATCATTAATAGATTTCTTCTTTCCCCTTTTTCCTACTTTCTTTTCTCTAGTCTCATATTCTTTAATCAAGACCTTTATATTCTGTGAGTGAGGTTTGGGGAAAACATCTTATGGTTTTGGTGTCAGTTTCCCATTGAAATCAAAACTTAGGGTAGAACAGAACAGGCATGGAGAGTCTGGATGTATAGCAAATCAGGAAAACAAGGATTTGCAATCCCAGTGAAATATTATAAAGGGGTTCAGAATTCTACTATATTTTAATTAGGAGTTTCAAGGCAAATTTTATATAAAGTTTTCAGGGGCACAATAATTTGTCCTTCATCTGGATTACATAAAGATTTACAAAATTGCGCCCTAAATTGCATTGGATGTGAATTGTCTATTCTCAATTCTTTGCATATTGTCCTGGCAAATTTTGGTGTCTACCTCAATTTATTTCACTATAAAAGATAGACATTTTAACATTCTTCTGCTGGTTGTGAGCTCATTTATAGAAAAATCGTGCCTGTTTTCAAATGGCTAAAAATATCAAGTGATGTGTATTGCATATGTGGTTGTGTGAGGAAAGGTGGTAAGCTCTCTAATGGATTCTCTAAAAACAATCTCTAAAAACCAAAAGTTAGTTCTCCCTACACACACACACACACACACACACACACACACACATACACGTTATATATGGTCATTGTAAGTGCAAAAGGATGTGAAGCAGACCTCAATGAATTCAGAGAAGTCTTTATTCCTTCACAGACTCGGACACCGTTGGGGACAATTTTCCAGATGGGGAAAATGGCCCTCAGTTACAGAGGGAATTTTGGTTTTATAGAGTAAAATGATGTAATCATTGGGAGCTGTGTACGTGGAGTTTTTACAGGGGCTAGTTGAACAGGTTAAAGCTCTAATTTAGGAAGGTAGTTTTAAAAGGTTGAAACTCAGTGTTGTCTGGGGAGATAAGAGTCTAGATCCCAGGGATGAGTTCTCAAATCTTGCCCATTGGTATTTGCTGTGCTTCCGTTCAGGAGTAATTAGCCATGGGGGAAGGTCATGGTTTAGGGCCCAGCATTCAGTATCTGCCCTTTCCCCCAAGGGTCCATTATTCCTTGGCTAGTTTCCCCACCCTCCTCCCAAGTCACACCTCTCTCCATTTTTCTTTGGGGGGCTATGTTGCAGTGATATTATTTTCCATAACCCTTCAGTCATTATATAATTAGTTCCCTTATTAGAATCTAAGTGAGAGCAGAATATGATTTAACTTTTTATAACTGTATAGTGATTTCATTGTTATAAATATTTCCAGTTTCTTAGGAGTTAGGCATTCTTTCTCTTGTATTCTGATACTGTACATGCCATTTGTATACTCAGCATAGGAAGTTATTCATTTCTCTCTACCAAGACATAGAGAACTCTATGGGCGAAAACTCAAATCTTTTTTTTTGTTTGTTTGTTTTTTCAGTTTCTAAGCACCTATTGATTTTTAAATGTCCACTACATATGTTTATTATGAAGAATATGCACATGATATTTTTTGAATGAATGGGTATAGTATAATGGAAAGAGGCAGGCAGACTTGAGTTTGAACACAAGTTCTATCACTTGTGATGCTGGACAAAGTATTCAAAGTCTAAGTGTCCTCATTTGTAACCTAGGAAGATTATCATTTACTACTACTGACCACTTTTGAAACTTTAGAAACTTTACTAGAATCTCTGAAGGCAACAAGTTAGATAACTAACAGAACTTTTTCATAAAATTCTTTTCTAAGCAATCACCACTCTTATTTTCCTTTTCTGTCTTGCTTTCTTCATTATCTTTCCAGGCTTTCTTATCATGCTGTTCATATTCTTTTCCTCAGTTCTGCTAAGTGCTAACCAAAAAACCCTCTTGCCTATCATAATTATGAAATTCTTGTTATGTCTTTTGGAGAGTCTGTATGGTGGGGAGGGGTACAGCAGTGGAGATATTTAGGTGTGTAGTGTAAATATGAAGACTGGGGCATTCCTTAGGACATAAGCATTCTAATATTGGGAGAAACGGGTATAACAACTATCTTAAATAGAGGCAATAACAACCAGGACCTCACTTTATTATCATTTGAATTAGACTATTTCACTGCTTTCCTAGTGCATTATTAACCCCAACCTATGTCAGTTTACTGAAATACATCTTTAAAAATGTGTTGAAAGAGATAGGTTTTAGTAAGTACTTTGAGTGGCCATTGCTGGAGAAAACTACTGGAACACTTTGTAAACGATACCGAATTTTCTTATGTGAAGTTGATCTGTATGGAATACTCATTACTATCACTACATCACTTTAGGTAAGATTTAGGTATAAATTCAAAAATGTTCTGGCTTCCATTCTCTATAGCAATTTGTATACCTCACTGGTCTTTAGGTATGTGATACAATCGTTTTCTACATTCTGAAAGTCTCATATATATATAATTCTTAAGATAGTTTTAAGGTATTAATGAGGTCAAGGCCTTGTGCTTTTTTTCATTAGGGCTAATCTATTTTGCTTATATTCTGCCAAAGACTTCTATCTAGTCAAAGCCTGGCAGTTAGTGTGGAAAGCAGGCTGCATGTGCCAATGAAACCTAAATTAAAATCCAGAAGACTTAATTTAAGTCTATTGGAAACTCTACATCAAATCCATGTCTTAAAAACAATGTTATTTTCAAATAAAAAAATACAGTACATTTTATATGCATTGTATTTTTGATAGTCTCTTTTTTGTGTGATAGATCACTATTTAAGTTCCCTAAACATTTCAACTTCTTATTTTGGCAGGAATTATTTTTCTTTGTATACTGAAGGGCAATTATTTTTTTCCATCTTAGTCCTTTTAAGGAATTCATTTTAGGACTCTATCTGGGCTTTCTGCTGGCCTTGAGCCTCATTTTTCACCCCAATGCCTGAGTATTGGACCAATATTTGTATGAATCTGGCTCTGGGGAGAGCCATGTTGAGTACACATGGACGAGAATGAAGGTTTTATTGAAGCATCTGAATTGCATTTAATTTTTTTCGTGTTGCTTTATTTGCTCCTTCTAGCTCTCAGGTTATTGAATTTTGTGGGCTTCGGCTGGGTCGTTGGTACTTCAGGCGTTTGGTAATAAGAAACATAATCTGCTTTTTCTGGTAGGATAACAAATCCTCATTTATATTAAGGGCGGCTTATTCCAAACTGTTTTACATAGTATTTTTCTAAAAGAACAGATTCTCCCTTTGAGCCATGGCATTGCTTAGGCGGCCTCTTGTGACCTGCCTTGGCAACCCCTGTCCCATTTCTCAAGAATCTAGACGACCCAGCGTGGCCTTGTGCGCTGCCACCACGCCAGACCCTCTCCTTTGCTTTCCCTCCCACCACCCAGGCTTCGGTTTCCATCCTGCTGTCTCAGCCGTCTGCGACGGCGACACCCCCTCCTACCCTCCTGCGGCTCTCCCCCTCCGCGCGTCTCGCCGCGCCAGACAGCGGGTAACCGCCGCCTCCGCTGGGGCATCCCGGCTCCATAGGCCTAGAGCGCTCCAGACACCTGCCTCTCACTGGTCACCGCCGCTGCCCCTCACCCCTCAGTCCCCTCGACAATTGGCCCTAGGCCGCCATTCGTCATCCTCGGGCCTCTCCTCGAGTCCCGCCTCCGTCCTCGGGTCATTTAAGTTTATCACAAATAAATAAATAAAGGAGGAAATAGAAATGCGTAGAAAGTAAAAGCGGTTGGGAGGGGACGGAGGCGTGGAGGAAAAACCGGGAGGGGCGGAGGAGTAAACAACCGAACTTGATCGTGTCTATGTCGGCCAATCATGGCCCACTCCAGTCCGGTCTGACAGGCTCTGCGGACCAATAGTTTTCCATCTGTCGGATCACTGAACGACGAGAGGCGATTGACCTCTCCGGAGTGGGCGAAGGTGCGGCAGAGCGGGGGGAGTAGGACGACTGTCTACCAATCGTCTATTAACAATACTCAGAGCGAAGTTTCCTCGCCCCAATGGATGCTTAAGATAGCAGATTGGGTCTTTCCTGGCCCAATCGAAGAAGGTAGAGATGAGGGAAGGGTTAGTTGGGGGCGGGGACAGAAAGGGGAGGAGGAAGAGTGCATTTTGTTTATGGGCGGCAACCTCACGAGGGGCGTCCTATTCTTATTGGCTCACTGAAGCCAAGAGTGGCATGAGAGCAACCAAATAGTGGTGAAAGCTAGAGGTTCGCGGCATGAGGCGCCCAATGTGGGCCTTCTGCCGAAGAAGTAGGGGCGGGGGGAAGTTTAGGAGTTGAGGAAAGAAGATTAAAGAGCGCGAGGAGGTAACGCCAAAAACTCTAATTTGTTGTGGGGCCGGGGGGGAGAGATGGGTGTGTGCGTGCCGAGGGGGGCCAGGCGTCTGCGAGGCGCTGGAGTGGGGGGCGGCGGGGCAAGGAAAGAAGGGAGCGGGGTGGGGCTGGGGGAGCGAGTTACCGAGCCGCGAGCCCGCGGGCCGTCTGCCGGCCCAGCGCGCGTCCCGCGCCCCGCCCCGCGCGCGCCCCTTCCCCCGGACGCCCCTCCTCGCGTCCGGCTGCGCCCTCACCCGACCCGGCTGGGAGGGTCTCCGGGTGTAGGGAGCGGGCGGGGCGTCCCGCATCTGGAAACGTGTCTTCTGCCTTCTTCTCTTTACTCCCTGCGCCTGGAGCTGCCGCTTCCAAGAAGAGGAGCTGAGGGGGACTAGCCGGGGCTCCGGAGCTGCTAGAGGCGCCCGCTTGTCTTCCGCCCCCTCCCTCCTCGCCCTCCCCTGCTTGCCGTGGCTCTCGCGGTCTCTGGAGCGTCTTCAGAGAACTGGGGACGGGAGGTGTCCTGGCCCCAGAGCCGCTGGACGCCTCTCCAGACGCCGGAGCTACCGGCCCTCGCCTGCTTCGCTTCGAGGACTAGAGAGAGGAGGGGGCTTGGGAAGGGAAGACCCATCTTTCCTTCTTTCTCTCCTTCTTTGGGCCACTTTGGAAACATTAAAAAATGTTAACGCGTTTTGATATGAGAGAAAACGGTTGGAAGATTTTTGAAAGTTTATGTGCGCTCCCTTACATTGTTTAATGCATTCCTGTCCGTGTGGCTTTTCAGGTCCTCCCCCAACCCCGAAGGCGTTACCCTTTTTTAAGGATGCTGGAGAGGCAGGAGGCAGGGATTTTCTAAAAGTTTTATTGATAAACACACTTGCATAAGCATATGTTAGGCGCACACACAAACTGTAAACATTAGCGAAAAACACAATATGGCGTACAGCTACACTACCTAGCGCGGTAATCCGCTGATCTTTTACTCTCAATGGGGTTGAATGAGGTCAGTAGCAGGATGACAGCTCTCCAGTAAAAATCTGAATGAAACAGGAAGTAATTTTGAAGCCGTGGGTGTAGTACTGTCCTGAGAGTCAGCATTGGCCCAAACTAAATTGAAACATGTTACCTTTCTAGAAGTATGAAAATTATCTTCACTGTTTTTATCATTAAAATTACCGACATGTTGCTGAAATGGCGTTTTGTCCCTGGATACCTTCTGTAAATTTCAGCTGATAATACTGGAGGCCACTCATTCTACCAGTGTTTTCTAGTGAACTCTGTTCTAAAGTTAACTGTTGTAACTTGTTGCCATTGAAAGTTTTAGGCATATAATTACTTTTTTGTAAATAAATTATATACATGTCAACACTGAATTTGACTTAAAATGGTTCAATTTCATCCTGTTCCTATTCCTAATCTGAAGGACCTTTTGCCACCTTGTGGAAATAGACTCCACCCCTACCCTGCCCACCCAGGTGTAGATTTGATGGGTCAAAATTTGACTGTTCTGCATTTTTGCTTTGCAACTGAGGCTCTTTCTATTTCTAGGAAAAGAAAAACGCTGCTTACATTGATAATCATGCCCTTAATCTTTTTCATTCTTAGCTAGAATATATCAGAATTGAATCACAAATAGTACATGGTGATATCCCTGTACCATCTCTTGAATTTTATTATCCCCAGAAAGGTTTTGAAGATGTTCTTGAAAGTTTGCTGATGTTACTGTTCTTTGCTCAAGTTTTAATTCCTGAGATTGGGGCTGTGATTTCCACTGAGCTCAGTTTTGAAGGACTTTAAATTTGAGAACACATGGTGCTCAAATAAACAGGTGAGAAGAAAAATTTTTTAGAAATCCAATAGCTTGCTTAAGTGAGTTGAGCAGTTGGGTATTTCTGATTTTGTGATTTCAAACCTTAAAACACCAGTGAAATATAAGGCCTCTTGCATATGAAGAGTGTGTGACAAACTTACTGGCTACCAGCCTTCAAATCTGCATGCCCTTTCATGGTGAGGTTCCAATTTTAAAAGGTTAAAGAAATTTGAGACTAAAAATTGTCAAATTTTATTCATTTCCAGGAAGAAGTCTTTATACTTAGCCATCTAGGCCAGTGTTTTAAGACTACTACTATACCAAGAAGATACAGATGCAGATCATGTGCACCACTAGCTACTGAAAAGCAAGATGAGATTAAAGGAAATAATTGAGGAAGGAGAAACTTCATGTGGGAAGTTTTTTTGGGGGGTGGGGTGGGGAGGATAGGTATTTAGAACTATTTGAGGTGATGCCAGTTTCCTGTACAGTTAGCCTGGAAAGATGAGACCCACCAATATCCAGCTTCTCTGTCAATTTAATAAGAATTTGACTGCTTGGATAAGGAAGAAAATCTAAAGGAAAAGCAATTTTAATGAATTATTTTTGTCTCATTAGTGAAAGTCTTCAGAACAACTTTCTGAAAAATTGGACTTCCTGGAAAAATGACTAGACCAAATAAATAATTAGGTCATTTCAGAAGAGCAATAGGGCTACCAACAAATTCCTGTAAAGGATCTATAATTTATAAGTGAATTTCAAATTATTCCAAATATCTTCAGAATAAGTGATAGGAAGAAACTTTAAAACATTTAGAATATGGAAATGGAGCTGAATGGATTGTTTTATTCTCTGAAATAGTCATGTTTTTCTGAAATTGATGGTTAAATCATCAGACTGTTAAAGACATTGTTCTAGGCACTTGGGATGTTGACAGTGAATAATACAGAAATTGCCTGCCCTTGTGGAACTTACATTGTACTGTCACATACAGTTTGTGTACCCTGCATTGCTAGGAAATGAGATTTTTGGATGAAACTTTAAACTCTAGCTGCTTTCTTATTTTTAGGAACTATGAATTGAAAAATCTTATAGAAGTTTCAGGGAGAGGAAAGTGTTTACCATTTGCAAATTATAGGACAGGGAACTATTAGTTTACTTCTATTTGTACCTTTTGTTACTGTTATGAAACATTTCCATATATTTCAGTAAGTCTTTTTGACAGGGATTTTATGTTTTTCACCATTTTAAGCATGTTTTTAAAATAAATAAAAATGTTGCTTTATATTTGAAAATATCTTGTGTCTTGAAATTTACTGTAAAATTCAAATGTAGCATTGTCTTGTTAGCTAAGTATGGTAAAACAATTGTTAGAATAGCTGTTGATTTTTAGTTAAGATTTGTTTTAGGAATAAATGTGAAAAATCAAGTACCTTAATCTTTTTAGTTGTGGTTTTATCAAAAGAAGAGGGAAGTTGTAATTAATTTATAGTTGACATTAAAGAACCTGAAAAAGGGAGGACTGCACAAAAAATCTGTTATTTAAACCTTTTTTTTAAAACTCCATAAGCATTTGATTGGCATATCTTTGATTTAATAGACCATTTGTAATGCAAGAGGAACATTACAGCAGATTTTAGCATTACTTTAATCATTTAATCTGTAGGTGGAAAAATCTTAGGTTCTAACAGAAGGAAACTTGGTACCTCATTAAATGAGTATATAATTTAACTCTGAGTTTGTGACTTCATGTAGTGGGTGTCTTACCTTTTCAAAACTTAGTTCATGGTTCTTAGAGAACAAGTTCTGATTTTTATTTTTCTCTTTATCATTGAGAATCTTACTTTGTAAGCCAAATGCAAGTTTAGTTCTTAAATGGGATAGCTTATTTTATACACAATCTTTCTTCTTCCAGTACTCCCATCCTCAGATGTTAAGGGTTTGTATCTCCATATGTACATCAGGATCTTTCCTTATGCTAATATGTAGCAGAATCAACCTCTATACTAATACATTTTAGAGGATCTGTCATCATAAGAAAGGTATAAATACGAAGATTTAGTAGGATATGAAGATTTTATAACATGAAATGTATTGCTTTAGCTGAATATTTTTTTAAAAGGCAAAGTGGAAGAATGGTTGGTTAATAGAACGGTAAAAACTAAGAACTTTACCTAATTCTAATATGGGTGGTTGGACAATGTGTGTTTATATGTGTCTGAGTATATATTTATATATGAACTTTTTTTTTTAATAAAGATATATTTCAGTACTGGATAAATAATTCCAGCTCTGCCCTGTGGTCCTTGATATGAAATGCATTCAAAGTTCCCAGGTGATTTTGCTTAACATACTTTGTTACTAGAACTTAACTATGGGTAATATAGAAACAAAAACTAGTTAAATCTTTGTAAAGTTTTATTGGAGGAAGGTAGCATGTTATTTTGGAAGTTTTCTTGAAGTGTGATTACCAAGCCCTCCATAAATGAATAGAAATTGAAATGGGAAGTTCGTAGGACCTGAATCCACATTATATAGATGAGAGTTTCAAAACAAGGTATTCATAGTTCAAAAGATAAAATCCTGACATTTGTCAAGCTTTTTATAGTAATAAAATAAGCATGACTAATTCTATTAATATTCATATTTGTAAGGTAAGTCTAAGCATGTGTACAGTGCATTTTAAGTCAAAATTTGGGGTGTTATTGGCTAGACACAGTCATTTCTTTGCCAGAGATACTAGGCTGTGTGAGGGCTAACCATCTGTCAAATGGTGATAGAGACAAAGAAAGGTTTTAATATACTAGTTTAAAATGTCGACAAACTTATTTTGAACTGTATTGTCATTTTGTTTTGGCCTTCATACTCTGTTGAATATGCACTGGGTCAGTTGCCCACTTTGTTTAATGAACAAACAATTCAAGGTCTAGATAAGGTTATTGTCACAGCTGATGAGTTCTGGAGGCAAGATAAAATATGTTTGATTTGCTTTCATGTAATGATCAAAAACAAATGGACTGGCCACCCACTAGCAATTATACAAACGTTTTCAGGCATGCTTATTTTATTGACCTGTTCTCAATTTGGGGTATCTTAATTTTTGTGCTTTATAGATTCAAACCTTATATTTCAGATTCATTCCTGAGCTGTTTGGGGGAAAAAAAAAAAAGTTGCAACAGGAATCCAGATTGCCTGTTTTAGGTACAATATGGTGTGATGTGAAATTGAAACAGCAGATTGGTGAGAAACTTTAGTTTCAAACAAATATAAACTAGTTTGTTTAGTGAAGTCATACACAAAACAGTAGTCTCTATTGACAGGACAACTTTTTTTTGTTGACGTTTTTTCACTAAAAAACTTTCGTTTTTTATGAGGTCACTTTGGTTCTGTGGGCCAGAAGTTTATTTCCAAGTTGTTATATAAGAAAAAGAAGCCCTAATATTGCTGATTGTAATGATAGTTAGATATGGCACGCCAAGGAATTATTTATAGCAGCACTAATTATATCAATAAAAATAGCAATATTAATACTGTGTCAAAATCCATTCTTGACAGTATGAGGTAAACAAAACTATAGTTAAAGCAGGCAGCCTGTCTTTACTGTCAGCTCATGAATATGCACTTCAGGAAAAATATACACACAGTTTAGAGAGTTAGGTGTACTGATTTAATCTCTTTTCAATTACTTTTGACTTTTTAAGAGGTGTTCTTTCTAATTCAACACAAGATTAAAAATATCTGGGTTTTTAGTTTTGAAATTCTTGGGATCCATTATCTCACTGTCATTGGTAAGTTTATAAAGATTTACTTATTTATACTTCACTGCTTTATAAATGATCAGAAATTCGTTTTATGTGTACCTTCATTCTTGGAACACAGATTACCATTGCAAAACTAGAAGAATCTTTAACAATTTACAAAACAAACAAAAACAACCACCATATCCTCCTTTCCCTTTCTCTCTCTCTCTGTCTCATACATACACACACACACACACACACACACACATCTCTGATAAAAAAATGTGCTCTACTGTAGTTTTGATTTAAGGGAAAATTCAAATTTTAAGTTTACTTTTAATCAGTTTTTTTTTTTTAACAGTCTTACAGTATTCTAAACTTACTTTCCTAAGAATATGTAATTAAGGAGGTTTTTAACAAGTTTTTTACTTGAGGGGACAACATCTACCTTTTCAATACCTCATGTTAAATTTAATTATTTTATTGTATATTGTCAAAATCTTGGGTATAAGAGTGAGCTAGTAGAAGTTGGTCTAAATTGAGTGTTGCCACTAACTAGTGGTATGATTTGCGGCATGTCATATAGTTGTGTGGATCTCCACCATAGTTTCATCATCCCTTGATAATGTTTTCATCAACATTTGAGTCCTTAGTTTCAGGTAGTGATACTGGTTGGTGAAGTTTAGACCACCAGGAAAAAGTGAAATACTCATATGTAAAATACTTTACTTTGTTTTTTCCTTTTAATCCTTGGTAGTTTAAATTTAATAATACCTGCTTTCAAATTAAGCATAATATATAACTGTCTATAGTTAAACACTGTAGACAAAAATATTAAGAGCTTATAATTCCTTGAAGTTGGTAAATATAATAAATTTATTAGTTTATTAGTATGAATTTTTCACCAACTGGCCTTAACTCAGGAAGCTATATTTATAATTGAATTCATAAACTTGATTCTTTGAATCTCATCCAGCATAGAATTGTTTACCTAGGGAAAACAGGTAATAACAGAATGAATTCACTCCTAGTCTTTTCTAATTTCATAAAATATACAGGTAGTTCAATAAATATGTCTCCAAAGGGAAAAAAGTGAACTTGGTTTTTGTACCTCTTTTAAGTGAGAAGTAGATATACTTCGAGTAATCAGGAACTGCCTCCATACAGATCTTAGAAAATTTGTAATTTTTAACTACGCATTTGATTTTAGATCCTACATTATACCCATCCAGGAATAGATTTACATAGGAGGGATGATAAAGCAGACAAATTTGACTATTTTCATATGGGGTACTGGAAAGAGTCTGTGTTAGAAAAGACTTTGCACACACTGTCCTGTCATACATAGAAAAAACAACTGGATGCAATTCATGTGGACATACTTTATAAATCTATATTTAATGAGAACCTCAGTGTTTTCATTTAAAGTTCCACTTAGGTCCTTTAATTGACTCATTTATTTCTTTTGCTATTATAAATGCTTATGAGAGGCTCAAATCTATTAAATGATACCTATTCACAAATGTAAACAGAAACTGCAAAAATTTGTATAAATCTGAATCCTTTGCCTTTCCTACATCTACACACAGCTCCGAATGTTCCTGGTACTGATCATATAATGTTTTGTAAATCACCCCATAGAATATTTAGTAAATTCTACAATATAATAGGCAGTATAAGCAATTCTAGCCTATCAAGTGTCTAGTTAATAGAAGTTGCAAGAAAAATTTTGAGATAAATCATTTGGGACAAAAAGTGATTTCAGTGTTTCAAAGCATGCACATAATGGGAAAGATACTCTAAATGGCTTAAGTGAAACTGATTTTGGAGTGTTGACTAAAACTCAGCACATGTATTGAGGACTTACTGTAGACTGTTTTCTAAAGACATTGGTGTCTTTTTTAGAGGGAAGCACACTGAAAAGAAAGTTAAGTGCATTTTATCCTTGTACTGAATAATAATAATTCAGTAAAAGGACAACAGTAGTTAACATTTATTATGAGCTTACTCTGAACAAGACATTGGTTATATATGTATTTTTTAGTTAGTTCCACAATCATAGGAAACAGGTACCTTTATTATGCCAGTTTTCATGATAAGCTAAGGCTCAGAAAGGGTAATTAAATATTCCAAAGTCACATAGCTAGTATATAACAGATGGAAATTCAAACTCAAGTCTAGCTCTAAAGCACCTAAACTTTGGGGCTGTTTTCACTCAGAGCTTGTTCAGATTAGTACTGGTAATTTTATTTAGAGAAAGGCATACTAGAGTTGGAGAAGGTTCTAGAGAAGGGCACAAAGTCAGAGTTGTAAGTAATAGGAATGGTTGCTATGGGAGAGTCTGGTTTTTACAATTTAACTCTTCAGTCTAGAATTAAAAATGCTGAGGAAATTTGTGCAAAGATTTTACAGAGAATACATTCAGTAGCTGCCTCCTGATGTGGTGCCATAGATAACAGTGAAAATCAGTAGGAACAGGTCAAAGGAAAGGTTAAATACTGAGTGTATTGGGAAGGTAGAAGTTAAAAAGAAATACTAAATCAAATCAGCTTGAATAATCAATAATTAGGTATCATAGGGAAATAAAGATATGGTAGAACATAAATAATATATTCAAACTGTGTAGATCCTACGGACTTTGGAAGGCCTTTATGTTTATTATTTGTTATCTTTGCCCTTATATTTATTTCAGAAACCCTAGTGTTTGAAATACAGAGACTACTATACTTCGGGCACACACACACAAAAATCCACAAGAATCAATGCTAGCCTAGATTTAGGCAACGCCTCTAAGCATACTACAAAGTATCTGATTAGTACAGTAAACTATGTGGTAAACCCATTTCTTGAGTGCCTGTTGTGTGCCAATTTTGAACTGTTCTTAGGGGCATTTATAAGCTGAGTTCAGCTTTCAAATACAAGAAAATACCTGTTCTTTTCTGAGGGTTTGATGGATATGAGGGGTAAAATAACTTATATTTTAATTTTAATTCTTTACATAATTTAACCTTTGATCCCTTCATGGAATTTTAAAGCAGGGTCTACCAAGGTTAGCATGGAACATAGTCTAGACTTTGCTCATGTAATTTTAACTTTACCTTAGTATGTCACTATAATGAAAGAAAGTTTTAATTTTATTTGATAATATACCTCAAACCAAGTATTCATACTCATACATCCTTTGTCTACAAGGTACTAAAGATTTCAGAGGTTTTTAAGAGATAATATTTATTTTTGAGCTATGTTACATATATTAGTGTGAAAGAATAATGAAAATGCTTTAACGTCACTTACAGGACTTACCACAGTATCTCTGATATTTTATTCAGATTCTTATTGTTAGCACATTATGGTATGTAGTACAATAATAATTTTTCAGGTTATATCACTGAAAAAATATATTGTGAAATTGGAAAAATTAACATTCAATTCTAGCCTGAGAGCTTTCCTCTTCAGGTTTGTTTTTAGATCTAGTCTTGTTTTAGTTCTTTGGATATCCTATAGTACCTAGTCTTCTTAACAGCTATGTTGTTTGCATTTCATTATCCTTTATATATATGGCCACCAGATATACTCCCTTGAAAACTTGTGCCCTTTTTGGGGGGTGTGCCAGGGATTGAACTCAGGGGCACTTGACCACTGAGCCCTATTTTGTATTTTATTTAGAGACAGGGTCTCACCAAGTTACTTCCAGCCTCGCTGTTGCTAGGCTGGCTTTGAACTTGAGATCCTCCCGTCTCAGCCTCAGGAGCTGCTGGGATTACGGGCGTGAACCACAGCACCTGGCAAAACGTATGCTCTTCATCTTTCTTGTTCTAGAGCAAAGTAACACTATGATATAGAGGGGTCTTTTAAGCTGAGACGCAAAAAAGGAAAAAATGAACAGGATTTCAGGTCCTTCCATTCAGATATTCTGTATTACAGTCTCAACATTTGTAACAAAGTTAGAATTTGAAACAAAGTATACAGGAGGCAAAAATAAATGCTGGTTTTTCTGTGTATTTGGGTTATGCATATCTTTCTATTATATGTGTAATGATGACACTTTCTATTTAATGTGTGATGATGAGTTTTATTTGGCAAAAATGGATGGTTCCAGTATAAAGTGAATTTGATTCAGTTTTGTGTTCTATGTGCAGTTAACTCACAACTCGTTTTTGAGATTTTTCACTTAGGAAAAGTAACAGACTTAAACCACACTAAATGTGGTATTTAAGGACAGATGCTATGCTTTACTTATCTTGGTGGCCAAGATATTTGTCACACAGGTGGTATTCAATAAATGTTGTTGGGCTTTTTTTTTTTAAATCTATCTGAGGAATATGACTTTCTTTAATTTTTGTGTACTAGTGTAACCATTTCCTGATCTTTAGCTAACTCTGGTTCAGATTTAGAGTTGTGAAAATTATTACTTGTTTTAGACTTTCTCTGTAATTTTCCAGGACCCAAACATTTTTACACATGCTCATGATCTTTCATCCTTTTAGATACTTAATGAAATTCTATCATGGCAAGTTCAATAAAAAAGTACATTTATCATGTTTCAAAAAAGAAATATATCAGATATCACCCATCAATGGTAAAGCAAATCTACTACAATCAATTCAGGATATTGTGTTGAATAGAGTACACAGAATTATATTACCTATTGATTCAAGGATGAAACCCAAATTTCATATCCTATATGATTCTAATCTGGTTAGTAGGACAAACAAACCATAGTACTTTTTGCACTTTGTAGATCGCAATTGAGATTTTGAACATTTCATTTGAGCTTTTTAATTCTTCAAAAAAGTTTATGAAATTTCATATAATTAAAGTACTTTTTGTTAGTTTTACCCCATCTGAGTTATTTAGAAAATAATTCTAATTAAATACTTTAATGTTAATGATATTACATCCATAGCTCTTTTAGAAAGTGAAAAAGATAATTGGACTGTGAACAATATTGAAGCCAATATAGGTAAACCACGTTGGATACATGTTTAATTCCTGTATAATAGTAACATCCTTTTCGTATTTTTAGAACTTGCTAGTACATATTGGAGATTTTACTTGATTGTCCAAAATCATAATTTTGTTTTTGTACAAACTGGAACTACAACAAATTGATTTGAAGTTATTTTCAAAACCAAAGATAATTATGCCCTGAAATAATTAAAACTGGAATTGCACTAAAGCTTACATAAAGTGATTAATAGCTGTAGTATATTTGCAGATCAGTATCTTAAGAGAATACAAAAAATATCATTTTTATATACTATATGCAGGAATATGTCTTCTGAGGAAACTGTTGATTTGGGGGAATAATAATAATGAAGTCCAAATATAGGCCTGCACACCCTAGACTATTTTAAAATAGATGACTTAAAAAGCACATTGATATGTATGTAGAAATTTTGTTCCTTCAATTGGGCAAGTAACTAGGAGAAAAACTACAGGAGTCCAGGGTCAACATCAGAAAACAGCAGACATTGGGAAGAAATTGGACTTCAGAAGTCTGTTAGCCCCTAAGGAAGAAGAAGAATATGTATTTTAAGAATCCAAATCTTCCCAAATAGCTATAAAGTCAAAATAGCTGAACAGAGTATTTTCTGTCTCTGAGGCTAAAAAGAAATAGAGATAGGACAACGTGGAGATATTCTTCCATGTGCCTTGGCAGGGCACTGACAGTCAATATTGGCTTTTTACCACCTGTGATACCTCTTTCATTTAGAATTCTCTCACCATACCTGAACTCCAGTTATCAATGAAAATTTAACAATCCATTTGTGGAGACCCAGTAAAAAATGAGACAAGAAGATCAGGTAGGAAAATTGGAAAAAAACACCCAAAACAGCTAATTTTATTGACTAATATAGATGGAACTGAAACTTGAAATAAGTAAATAAATAAATTAGGAGCCCTTAAGGAAATTCAAATAAGAGAATTTCAGGTAATAAAAAAATACCTCATTTGAACAACTTAGTGGACAAATGGAAGGAAAACATGGTCATTTTTGAAATATGAATTATAGGAGCTGGCATGGCATCACATGCCAGTAATTGATAGCAGATTCACAGGCAACGTCAGCAAGTTAGTGAGACCCTGTCTCAAAATAAAAAATGAAACAAGGACTAGGAATATAACTCAGTGGTAGAAAGCCCCTGTACTGGAAGAAAAAAGAAAAAAGATGAAGAAATATGAATTAGTATATACTAAAAGACCAAATGCAAGAAATACATCAAAGCACAAAACAAAAATAAAATCATATCTTAACTAAAAAGGTGAGAGTTGCAGAATATAGAAATCAGGACATGTGAATAATAGTAATTACAGAGGAAACAATTAGAATTGATGAAGGAGAAATATAAGTTAAAAAAGCAAATATCAGATTAAGAAAAATCAGTCTATGGATTGAAAGTGTTTACTGATTTATGGTCTTGATCAAAAGGAAAAACAGGTATATCCTGATAAAGTTGTGAATTCTGCATATTAATTGAAACAACTCCTAAGTAGAATGAACAAAATTCTATAAAGGAAAAATATTCCAAAGTCTCAGAAGTACATATCTGCAGTCCTGGAAACTAGAAGATAAACTTCTGCGGACTTCAAAAAGGAAATAAGTGTAATCTAAAAATCTCAGTTACCAATTGGACCTAAGGTGAAATGCATAAAGAGATATGCAAGAGCATATGTGATTATACCCCATCTGAGAAAAATGCTTGAGAACAGATTATAAGCAAACAACAAATGAACCAGAACAAAGACTTCAGGATGAAGACAATGAAGAGGAAAATAATGACTAATAATGAACATTTACATATAATTCTGCATGTGAAAATATAGATAAAATTTCATCTTAAAGATAGGTGACTAGCAATATTTAAAATAAGTAATTTCAGGATCTCGAAATAAAAGAATCATCTTTCTGTAAGAAAAAATTTAAATGTAGTAAACTGCTCCATTGAAATAGGAAATAGAGGGGGCTGGGTAGCTAAAGTATAAGAGGAGGCAAATGGTAAGGAATGAGGAGAAAGGCAAAAAACAAGACAGGGACTTATTCTAAAGACATCACAAGAGAAAATGAAGGTGCGGAATCTTTTGGTGGGAGAAAAATGTCACATACATGATGAACAGATACACAGTATCTGTTTAAATAGAGTTAGGAAAGGGAAGATAATGAGATGGAAAATCACTTAGAACTTGCATATTAAGAAAACAGAATGCATTGCCACTTGTTTAAACAAAATACAGGAAACTGTAACAGTAACAAAAAATAAAGTAATTGTAAGTTATAAAGTTAAGTATTACAAACTATTGCATTTAATATGCATGGACTAAATTCTCCCATTAAAACATAGATGATGTCAGATTACATTGAAAACAAGCCAGCAAAATTATATTATTAGAAAAACACCTAAGACAAAGTTATGAAGAAATGGTGGTAAAATGATGGGTATAAAGATATGAAGCCAATGCAAACAAATAAAAGAGGAAAAAATGAGTGGTAACATTGACATCAAACAAGATAGGATTTAAGTTTAAAAGTTTGGAAGAGATAACAAGGGGTACTTTATAATAAAAGTCACATTTATGAGCAAAATCACACCATAGAATGCTATGTAGTCTTTAAAATATGTGAATTAAAACTGTCTCAGGTGATCTGAAAGAATTTCCAAGAATTACTGTTGAGTGAGAAGAGTCCTGGATAGAAAAGTATGTGTAACATTCAGTTTTTGAATAATAATGACAAAATTCCTGAATATGTGTATTTAAATGTAATATCTAGCTATGTATATATCTACTTTATGGTATAATTATTTGCAAAGGGAGAAGAATATAGTAAGATGCATAGTAAATTGTTAAAATGGATTAGCTATGGGAGGAATTGTGAAAGGAGAGCAATAGTGCCAAGCAATAAAGGAAAAGACAAGTTACACTAAGAAAAATGAATTAAAAAGTCTAAAAAATAAAAATTCTACGTATGGATTTTAATAAAATTCAATGTATTTGAATATATATTATGAATATATTAAGCCTTTAAAATATTAGGTCTACCTTTGATGCTAAAGAGTTCTTATTTCTGTTGTTGGTATCCAGGAAGATTGCTTTTTTCCTTTACGTTTACATTTTCTTTAATTTTGTATTACTTGCTACCAGAAATTTCTACTGTTCTCTTAACTCTTTAGATGATCTTGTAGGCTTTCAGGTCAAACAAACTTATCTACAAATGGTATATAGTTTGGGATCACATCACATGTCTATAGGCCAAACTTGCATCAGGGCTGATGTGAAGCTGATATCCTTAGTAAAATTTTAGGGGCAAGTTTTAGTTAGTTCAGTGTTCATTTTCTTTGTTCAGTACCTTTCTGTGTCAGTTATTAAATATTTTTAATATTACTTCTATTGATGTTACAAATTAATTAAAATGCCAAGTGTACATGAATTAGTGCCTTGCACTAGAATTTAGCTGATAAATATTTGCTGATTTGACTCCATAAATTACAGGTATAATAGTGATTTCAACAAGGTAATAAAATGTAAAAATGAAATATAAAGGTAAAAATGAAATAAAGGTATTAGAGGGAAGAATAGAACTGGAAGTATGTAATTATTGTAGGCAAAAAGCTTGATTTCTGTGCCTCAAGAGTCTTAATCTTTAAAATTGTGATAGTTGTATTTTGCTTATTTCACATGGCTTTTGTGAGGGTCAAATTCAATAATGTTGATGTGCTTTGAGAAGCATAATGCATTGTGCAAAGAATTATGATGAAAATCTGAAGGGAGTCATTTTTTCCGTTAATGGTCATGTATCTGTATTTCAAGTTGCATGTTTAATATTAAACCTCAACATATTATAGATGGAACATATTACTGATGAAACTATCAAAACCTGAAACAGACAAATCAGTGAAGTCTATTGATGATATGAATATAGTCAATTGCTTAAAGTCTAAGATTTTTAGAATTTCTTCATTTCTTTTCCTGGTCATTAAGGGACATTTTGCATTCAGGTACATCTCCTGATGATCTCTTGTTCCATTATAGAGATATGGATATTTTGATGGGAAATCAGGGCCTTTATTCTATCTGGACATAATGATAATGCTATATTGTTTTGAATAGCTAAGTACGATTTTGTTGTTATGTTTTATTGGAAATTTTCTAACGTATAGCCATAGTAAATAGTGACTACAGCATGAATACTCTATGTAGTAAAATATTTTATATTATTTTAGTTACCAAACACCAGATTTGTCATTGTCTAGTTTTTTGGGTGTGGGAGAACCAGGAAATGCCTAATATTTAGTAGGTTAACACCACTACAAAAAGATTAAAAACACCTTTGTTACAAAAATGAATAGAATGTTAACATATCTTATTATTAAAGATAACTAGATTCCGATTTGGAGAAAATGGAATAAACAAATATATCTAAGTCTAAATAAATTATATTATACTTGACTCTTTTTTCCAATAGTATGTTATAGTATGTCCCTACTTAAAATTTTCTTTCCTCAATTATTTGATTTTTGCTTTCTTCATAAACCTTCTTTTCACTAATATAACCTACTCTTTTTCTAGTAGTGGATATGATTTTAGAGTAAAAAAATTCTTAAAAAGACAGTAATCTTTCTTTTTCATTTATTTAAATAGTAAAAACTACCTGAATTCTCTTTGATATTGTATGTTTCATTTAATGAAATCTTTTTAATAAATTGAACACATTTTCACTTTCTTATGTATTGATTACCTTTATTAAATATGAATTAACAGCAATTATGTGGTATTTTGAATATATTTTTCAACTCTTGTTTAAAGATAGAAATTCTACTAAAGTAGTAGTGTTTTTAGTATATGCTGCATACATACTTGGATGCGTATGTCATTGTCAGTCATCTCTTCTGTTCCTTTTATATCTTTTAAAAATAAATTTCTAACCACCAGTGATTTTTCTCTCCAAATAGTTGGCAGTTTTTTAGTGAACACCAAGGCACTGGAAAATTCAAGTGATCTGTTTATTCTGGTCCTCAAAAAACCAATGTGATCTTTATTTCTTACAAAGGATATTACTTTATACGGATATTAATCCTTTCAGTTTCTTGTAATTCTCAAAAAGATGTCTTTTACTTCAAAGTAAACTCTGAATTACAATATCTTTTATCAAAATTTACTTCTCTTTGAAATGGGCTAAAATAAAATCATTATTTCTAAGTAGTACAATAAATTTCCCAAAATGTGGCATCTATTATATTAGTTAGTATTCAGTTCAGTTTAATAAGTTGGCCTTCAAGTCTCTGGGTTTTATGTTTGTTTGTTTGTTTGTTTGTTTGTTTTTGAGGTACTTGGGATTGAATCTAGGGCCCTGTGTATGCTAGGCAAGCACTGTACCACTGAGCTGCATTCCAAGCCCTAAGTCTGAATTTCTTGAATCAGTGATATTCAATCTTAAAACCATAGTGGTGGGTTTTTTTTTCTCTTACTTTTTAATTTAACCAGGTTTTAAGCTATCTAAATAAAATACTTATTTAAACCTTTTCATTAATGAGGTTTTATATTGTTGCCTTGATTTGATTCTCTTACCACCAAATATTTGGAATTGACTGGATCATACAGATTTTATGGGATGAGCAGCATTTCATATTACCTGGAAGCTAAGAATATAGAATTTCAGACTCTGTTCTAGACCTAATGAATCATCATACTCCTTTTAGCAAGACTCTATGTCATTCATGTCTACATTAAAATTTGAGAAGTACTTCTAAAATATTTGTCATTTAAAAAAATTGAAGTCTGAGTGCATAGAATTAATCATAACATGATTCATAGTCATTGTCCCATGTATTATCCTCATTTCATTCACTTATTCATTCATCCATTCTCTTAAATCAAAATAAGTACCTGTGAACTTGTCTCAAAGAATTTGAACATTAAAAATCATTTACTTCAGTCTGTATATTCTTCAGTATGCCCTGAGAGGTACCATTGTCCTAAAATTTGTGTTTATTTTTTCATAGTTCTTTCAAAAAATGAAATTATATTTATAGATTTACCACATATAAATGTGTGACTAAATAATAAAGTAATTCAATCATTATCGCCTGGATTTTTTCGCTCTCAAGCTTAGGTTATTAAGGTTCACCCATGTTGTATGTAACTATAATTTATAGAGTTCATTTTTACTTCTATATAATATTTGGACTATGCCAAAATATATTAGTCATTTTTCCTATTAGATTTGTTTCCTCTTTCATTTCCATCAATAGTGCTGGTATAAACATTCATGTGTATTTCTCTTTGGTGACATAAGACATTTTCTTGTGTATATTTAGATTGGAGTTGCTATGTCATAAGGTATGTTAATGCTCAACTGTACAAGACATTGTTCAATTGTTTTCCCAAAATGACATCAGTCATATGCACTTCCACAAGTAATCTGTTGATCTATATTCTATTTAGCATAATGTCAGATTTTTAAATTTTTGCCCCTCCAAAAATCTCATTGTGGTATTGATTTGAATTTTCTTCTTTATCAGTGAGGCTGTGAGCATGTATGTGTGTGTGTGTGTGTTTTCCTGTGAAATGGTTGTTCATGTCTTTTACCTATTTTTTCCTTTTAATTTTTTATGATTCTTTTTATTGACTTTCATGAATTCTTTTTATACTCTGGGTGCCTTTTCTATTTCCTCTCCTAATTTGTACCCTATCTCTTCACTTCCTTTTAGTTATTTTAATAAGCAGAAAAATCCTCATTTTATGTGGTTATATTCATTATTTTCTCTTACGGTGGTATTTATCATTCTCTGAAATTTATATTATATAGAAATAAAAATTTAAATTGTTTTCTTAAGGGTAATACATTTCCAGCTATATTTATTATGTGTTGTGGTTTTTGCTGTGATTTGCTGTGCCACCTCTTATATAGCAAGTTTGTATCTAGGTAAGGGTCTGCTCATAAATTCTTTTATACATTCTTGGTTGGTTTGACTATTCTTATACAAGTTATACATTTTCTTGATTAGTAAAATTTTATAATAAAACTTTATGTGTGATGGTGCAAGACCCCGAGAATCTTTTTAAATCTGCCTTTTCCTTGAATGTCAACTCTTCTCCCCAACCCACTGCTAATTTTTAGTTTAAAAACTATTGCTTCAGATTATCCATGTACTATTTTTTAATCTAAAAGTTCATCCAGAGCATTTCTTATAGTAACTGCTTTTTTAGCTTGCAGTTTGATAATACCAGTCTGTTAGATATGAAAACAAACACAGAAAAAAGCGAACAAAATATATTGTCAATGTTATAAAATTCAAAGGAATTCAATTAGTATACCAAATTTGATCCATTTATGTATTTTGATTCCAAGTTCATATGTAATTTCTTAACAAAATACAAAACACACACTATTAATTTGTTACTTTTAGCAGTTTTTTTGTTAATATAAAATTACCCAATGGAATCATATTCACTTAGGAATTATTATTTTCATTTTTAGTTCTATATCACCACTATTTGCCAAACAATTCAACGCTTAAACATATTTTCACTCATTTGTTTCTTACAACTCCCTGAGGTAGTTAGCATTATCTCCATATTACAGTTGAAGCAAAGACTGAGGGTGGGTAAGTAGCTTGTTTACAAGTTGTTTAGATGGTATATGCAGACAATGCTAAGGAATGTTCCTTGTGAAAGTTTCACTGTTATCCTTCAACAGAACCAACTTTATGATGATTTACAGAATAGTTTTATTCAGGAGAATAAAGTTACACATTGACATCAAAGCCAATCTTGAAAGGGAGTAGAAAATATGAGGTAGATAACCTTGGAGAAGTATGTAAAATTGCCTTGGAAATGATGGATTGAATGTGTGGTTACTGGTTTTGAGTAATTGACTATGTAAGTGACAAGCTTTAGGTCTCAGGTCATATTTAGCATTAGCTGAAGGAATTTCCCTCGTTGATTTGTCTTTTTCTCCCCTAGGATGTCCAGAGCATATATGGTGGTATATTTTTCAGAGAATTGATAAGTATTCTGCTTAATGTTTCTGGTAAAGAAACACTCTTTGACAATTTAATCTGCTTCCCTTCTTAATCCTTTTGTGTTTCCAGAATGCTTACCTCTTTTGTTTTCTAATCTCTGTGTCTGTTTTGATTTTTAAAATAAATTATATGATTAGATAAGTAAATTTTTTATCCATAAGTCATGTTAGAATATCTTCAATTATTAATCTGTCCTAAATATTAATTGTTTAATTAATTATGTGAAGGGCAGACATTCAGGAGAAACAAGTTTCTGTGAATGTAATGAAAATAAGTGCTCACAAAATTGAGATGATGACAAAACTGATACATCATAAGACTCCTAATACTCTTGTGTGCTATCTTACAGAAGTATAAATTTGATAAAGTAGATGAAAGACCCTCATGCCTTCATGAACCTAGAGTGGATGCCACAGAAAGGGGTGCGTGTTACCATAATACACAGAACTAGGCTATGACAGATCATTTGGAAAGGAACTGTACTTCCATCTTATCAAAAATCATGGATGTTTTCCAGTAATTGTAATATCTCAATAAATTACTAGGTTCTGACTTTTGACTGATATATTTTTGCCTCAAAAGCAGAGGTTTGACACTGGAAATTAGAGAAGGTAAAATTTTGAGGGGTAAGTGCTAGTTGATAAGTGATCTAGCTGTGTGAATACAGGCTTGTGGGAAAGTGATGGTAAGGAGGGAATGAGGATTAGTGGACACCAAGGTACTACAATAAGTAATCTATAGTAGAAATATAGTAATCAGAAGGAATATCCATTTTAGGAATTTGTGGTCAGAAAATGAATAGGATCAATATGTAGGAAATTTTATAGAAAATGTTCATTGGAAAAGCAGGATTAGACTTTATGGAGAAGCGGGACAAATAAAGGCATTGTAGGATAGTGATGCCTTTTGATTGAATTAAAAAATCCATGGAAATTGGAGATCACATCAGAGATAAAGGATTGTACAATCATTATGTGGCTTGAGTTACATCAAATGTAGGTGGGAACATTGAGGAAAATTTTTACATTTAAGGGAGAATGGAGAGCATGAAACAGCTTTATGCCATCATTTACTACAGAAAATAGAGGGGGGAATTAGACTCTTCATTGGATTTGCAATTGAAAGTTAATTTGGAGGGCCCAATAGAGAAAAAAAGAACATGTGATCTTGATACTTAGATTCATGCTTTAAAACTTCAGTTGGGCCTTACTAGTTATTTCATTTTTAACTCCCTTACCCCAATTAGAAATTCATCTCTCCTGTCTCTACCTGCCAATTCTTGCCTGTGGTTTCACAATGAAAATTAAGACAACTCAGCAGGACGTTTTTCACATTTTCTTTTCAATCTAGTTGTCTGAGATATAGTTGTATTTGCTGCATAGTCAGCTTCTAGTAGCCTCTGCTTTTAACATTTAGATCGGAAATGGAAGTGAGAGTCTAAATACTCAAAAGATCCCCTAACGTCCTGAAATATGTAGTTTTATCAATACTTAAAAAAAAAGAAAGACCATTGAACTTGATAAGAGGAACATTAAATTTTAATTTAAAAAATTTCAAAACCTAAAAATGGGGAAAGTTTCTCAAGTGCATAAAAAGAACTACAAAGGACATAAAAATAAATTTTGAGCATTAAAAATAGAGACTGTGGTATTGATATTTTATGAATAGTGCAAACTATTCTTTAAATAGGTGGTTATTGGAATATGTTAGGTTAGTGAGTATATGAATTTAAACATGATGAAATTAACCTATATGTTCCTTTAAGATATGCCTAATTTTAGAAACTATAATCTCTATAATCTCTCTATTAAAGCTTTGCAGCATTTCCTGCCATACTATTTGGCGTGAGACTAAAAAATGTTTGAAAATAACAAAACACTCTTCTCCATAAACAGATCTACTGATTGTCAGATAACATATCTGAACCATGTCATTAACAGATTTTCACTTTATTATCCTTGCCTCTTGTATGTTTAGGCCTCATGATCTGTAATCTTCCTGGTTCAAGTCTCAATAATAGTACAAAAATATTTCTTCCATCCTTTCTTTTTCCTTATCAGAGATGATTCTGTTCTTAATCTTAAATCAGTTTAACCACTCTGGAAAAAACAAATGAATGGTCCTGGCAATAGGTATAATATGAAAGGTAAAATGTTGTTAATTATTGAATTGGATGGATGATGAGTAAAAAGAAGTCATGGTTTACTATGATTCTATTTGAAAATTTCCATCATAAAAAAAGATTTTTAAAATCCAGTCAGAAAATAATTATATAAAATAAGTCAGTTCAACCAGTTGCCCAATTGAAACTAGATGTGAATTTAGGAAATTTTAGGATATAGATTATAAAACTGACTTTATTTCAACAATTTATTGATTTCAACATAAATTTATTTATTTGTGCTCTATAGTTTGGTCATTTTTAACTTTAAAGAACGTTTTATTACCTTAATGGCAAAAACCAGGCCTTAAATTACCAAACAGGGAATCTTGACATTATTTCTCATTAATTCTGAAATTTTGTCCCTTTTCAAGTCCTAAATTGTTCTCTTCTGATTTAAAGCCATTTTGAAATTGTAACCATTCTCTACCATACATGCTAAAATACTGGAGTCTGACTCAAAGACTTTTCATTACTTTTTTTTCCTTGGCTGAACATAATTTACTGCTTTGAGTCAGACATGTTTGATTGTGCTATTCTGTTATAGTGAAAAGAGCTCTGAACTGGTAGTCATGAGTTTCCAGTCTTGAGCTCGAATTTCTAGTCACAGCACCAAGACCTTTGGGAAATTATTTTCCCCCCTTAAAACCTAACTTGAAATTATCTTAAATTTCTCATTTGGAAATTTGTAACCATTTTTTTTTCTTTCCTAGATTAAGGCACTGTGATATTCTGTCATTTGTCCCCATTTGTCTTCAATGCATCTTGATGATTTCATCCCCTTCATGTCTTCGCTTTGTATGTTTACATTCCCAAAACAACTCTTGATTAATTTTTAAAAATCTATTTACAACAAAGAAACAAACATATCTATTTACTATTGATTTTTGGTTTAACTGCTTGTGCTGAGAGTATGATATTATGTCTTTGAGATTTGTTGAGACTTTATTCAAGATCTACTATGTGATGATCTTTAAAAATAAGCTTGAATTTTTAGGGCAGATTTTGATTTAAGAGCATAAGGTCCAGAGATTTCCTATATGTCTCCTACCTCCACACATGAATAGCTTCCCACATTACTAAAATTTCCTACTACAGTGGTACATTTGTTATAGTCTATGAACATACGTTGACACATGATTGTCACTCAGAGTCATAATTTATATTAGGGTTCACATTTGGTGTTGAGATTTATATGGTTTTGAACAAATGCATGACTTGTGTCCATCATTGTAATACCAATGGTGTATATTACAGAGTATGCCCTAAAAATACTCTGTGCTCCATATATTCTTGTTTCTTTCCCCCAACCACTGATTATTTTGTTGTCTCCAGAGTTTTGCCTTTTCCAGAATGTAGTATAGTTGTAATCATAGGGTATGCACTCTTTTCAGACTGGTTTCTTTTGTATTTAAGTTGCCTCTGTTATTGACTTTTATTAGTTAACTGCCATTTACAAATCTGGTTTGTAATAGTAATCCCAAATAAGTGATTCACAATTAGTGTGCTTGCCCTTTCTCCCTGTCTCAGAATGATCATGTTGGGTAGAAAAGAATCATGAAATTAAAGTATTTGAGTACTAGTTCATTCAATTTACATCTGTTAAATATGTTGACATTTAGATAAAATAGAAATAAATACATGTTAAGATATAGTGAATGCTTTCTCTGTGCCAGACATTTAACTTCACACATACCTAGCATCTTTAGAGCTTATTGCTTATAGTTAGGGTGCTGGATTGAATTTAGTTAGGGGACCTTAGAACTCTTATTATCTATAAAAGATAAAATAGGACTCAGTTATAGGATGCTTGCCTAGCATGTGCAAAAGCTCTGTATTCAATCACCAGCATCACACACACACATGCACAAAGGATATACTAATACTGTAATATTACGTATAGGGTTTATGATTGATTAGATGTGGAAGATATTTTAAAATGCTCAGCATGGTTTTTGAATATGGTCAAATGTTTGATAAATGTTAGCTACCTTTATTAAAAATAGTTGGATTATTTTAGGCATCACAAAATTATATGATATAGGTTCTTTTGTTCGAATGATGAGGACAAAAGTTTTAATACATTTAGGGATTTGTCTAAAGTAGTAGAGCCAAGATTTGAACTTAAGTGGTCTAAATCTAGAACACACAGACCTTTAAATTTTATGCTCAATTTTCTCCTAATTAGTAAAAAAATAGATAAAAGAGAAGGTATGGGCTCAAAAAAATGATTCTTCAATTGTGTTTTGAAAAGTTCTCCTGGGGTCTTCTAAATGATTAATCAACTTTTCTCTCAAAGTTAGTTAGATGAAATGAGGATCTTGTTTTAATAGACTACCCAATATTTTAGACATTCCTATTTTACTGATATAATTTTAAAAGAAATTAAATAATATTGAGAAATTTATCAAGGAAGAACACAAAATTATACTCTTAAATTTTGTTTGTGAATCTTTTCCCATCTGGAACAAGCATATAGCTATTGAAAGTGTTCATGTGGGCATATCTGCTTAATTTAATGTTTTTCATATAAAGCTGTTTTCTAGGAATATATTACTAAAATATTTGTGTCAAGTAAAATCTTAGCTCATAGAACTACTGATGATAATAATGTGACTATGTTTCTACATCACTTTGAGCTGAGTCAGATAGTTTAATATTTATTATCATTAGGTATTTCTTTCTTGGTGTATCTTAGCTAACTTTCTTGGTGTATCTTAGCTAGCATTTTTTTTAATGAGTCAGTGAAGCAGCTTGGATGGACTGGGGAGATACTAGATGACCTATATTAAACTCTGGCTATGTAATTTACTACTTTCAAGATCTTGTGAAAATCATTTACTTTCTCTGAAGCTCAATTTATTACTGTGAAAAATTGGGATAATGACAAATTACTTCACAGGGTGGCAGTGAGAATTTAATAGTTTATGTGAAGAAATTCTTAAGCTGTTATTTGATACATGTAAATTGTTGATGTGAATCATTGCTAGTTAGAAGAAATCTATAATACAATAAAATTTGAGAATATTTGGTTTGGGAAGAGAAGGAAAAATGAATTATTATTTAATGAGTTTTGCTATGGATCAAACATTGTATTTATTCACATTTACTGCTTTTTTCCCTTATTTTACAATGAGGAAACTCAAATTTAGGGAAAAATTTAGCTATTTAGGGTCATAACTAGGCAATGTGGATGCTTGACAAAAATCCAAGTTTGTTTTTCACTGCCAAATCACTCTGCTTTCCATATACCTGAAGATGGAGTATATGATCCATGAATAATTAAAAATAAGATGAAACAATAAGGTTCTCACTAATGATGCCTTTTATTATGAGAATAAACAAATTCCTATTCTTTATAGCAATAAAATACTTTATAAAATTCAAAATTCTTTATTTTAGTGAAGCAGATAGTGTGTTGTGTTTCATAATATATTTCAATTGATTTTTGAGAATACCTAGGCAAACTCAATTTCAAATTTACCAATAAAAATTCCCTGCTTTCTACAAAAAAAATCCTTGTGGAAACCAGTAAAGAGTTTTTATTTGAGGAAAGGCAAGTTCCATGTAATTTCCATGTAGTTTGAGTAATCAGAGTAGTATAAGCTATACAGAGTTGTTAAATAAAGGGTAAAGATCAGATAAACTATATTGTGTTCAGCTTCTTCAAAGTCAGTTTTTAATAGAGTACCTTACTTTGTTTGAAGTATATTATTTATTATGGAATAATTAGACATACCCATATTCAAGTATAAATATGGAAATACATTTCACATTCAAATAAATTATTTTTGCATATCTATATTGTAGTTTTCCTCTCAGTACAAATAATCAAGGGTTATTGCACTTTCAAAAGTTCTGGTAAGTTTTATCCTTCCTGCAAAAGTATAATAGGATATGTATAAAAACAATAACATGTTTTGCTTTGTTAGTGCAGTTAATTGATCACATATGTCAATAGGGGAGTTGCTGAATTTTACATACAATGAAAAGCAAGTTATGGTGATGCCTATGTAAATTCACTTAACATTTTTAAAATTACTGAGCCTTGATCCATTCAGAAAATTGTACTTCATGCTCTATTAAGATATATGGATGACTATAACATGACTTTGCCTTTGTAAACTTTGAAGTTGTGTGAGAGATAGGCATGTAAACAACACACTCTGTTTACCCTAACAGTTATTCCTTGTATGGTACAATTAAACACTCTTTTCTGGGAAAGAAAGCTAATACTTATCAAGTGCTCATTATGTATAAAACTGTACTCAAGAATTAATAAACTCAGTGTGTTTTGTCCAGTTCCTTTAACTTTACTTTGTATGTCATAACAGATGTTATCACATTATCAATCTAATATAATCATCAGAATAGCTCTGTGATATAGCTATTTTTATTCTCATGTTATAGATAAGTTATATGAGACTTGATGATAAGTAACTTGCTTAAGAATACAGAGTTAGTAAATATTTTTCAAATCTAATACAAGACCAATTTTGTAGAACCATGGTCTTAAATAGATTGCATTTTCTCTAGGGAATAGTAGGGTTTGAGAAAAAAAAATCAAAACTTTTGTGTATATTTTTATAAAACTAAGAATTGAAGTTTACTAATATTTAACATGCAGATAGTTGATAATGTCAGAATATCATTTATATGCATTTTAAATTATGCAAAGCATCCTGAAGGGAGAGTGCAATTTCATTCTATTTAAGAGTTAAAGGGATTGAATTTTTTTGAGGTATTAAATTTTACTTGTGCCTTGTTACAAGGAGTCATGGATTATGTTATCTAGTTTTAACTAATAAAACAGACAAAATAATACTGAATAAAAAGCGTAATAAGACAATACTAATACTTCTAGCACATTTCAACAAGAATCCTTAGAGCATACCATAGATACTTGTCAGTTACATCATAAAAATGGTGTTTAATCATAGTTGACAATAGGTCAACCAAAAATAACAAAGAATCTATTTGAAAAGTTGCTTAATACTCACTATCATTCCAAAGGAATTTCAGCTTAGGTATATAGTGTATCTTGAGATATTTTTGAATGATGACACAAGACCATCTCATTGATAATGCAGTAAAATCTATCCATATCATGAAGCAAACAATGTTCAATGTTACATGATGCTCAGTTCAGACTTTACAGAATCATTAAATTAATGTTTAGAAAGTTTGGGGGGATTTTTAATAGTAAATATATAAATACTTATTTACATGTAAATATATCATTTATGTATGCATTATATATATATCATTGAAAACATTGTTTTTCCTTCTACAGCAAACAGCTGAAATAGTGTATAAAAATGATAAATCAATAAACTGTCACATTTGTCATCAAATGCTGTTAGAAGATTTATAGAAAACATTCCTGAAGGGACTGGGATTGTAGCTCAATGTTAGAGCACTTGCCTAGCCCCTGTGAGGCACTGGGTTCGATCCTCAGCACCACATAAAAATAAAGTTATTGTGTCCATCTACAACTAAAAATATTTAAAGGAAAAAAATTGCTGAAGATCTGAAGAAACAAATATTGAACAAATTATGCATTGTGAAGCGTTTACTATGTAGTTAAATGCGAGTCCCAATATTTCTAACATTTTGGTCAGTGGTATTTGTTAGGTTCAATTTCAGTAACAGGAAGAACTGTTTTTTACAAATCACTAAGGGATTACTGGAGAAGATGATTGTGAAGAAGTAAAATACTCTCTTAGTTAAATGATGCATTCTGGAAAATCTATGTTAACAGTATTAACATAATTTTAGAGTATTGGAGTGGTTGTTTTAACTGGAAGAGACAAAAGGTTTCTGGATCATGTTACAGAACTCTTGTACATGTGAAATTCATTTACTCACCATTTATAAACAAGCTATTTTAACAAATTGAAATAAAAAGTACACACGAGGACTGTAGGATGTTCTTAATGTAGAAATTCATTTTTTAATTAAATCTTTAAAATTTTGGAGAAAATATATTACCAAATATGGAAGAAACAATGTTTTAGTAGAGGCATTATGATAACTTGTAATAAGAGAGATTGACCATGAATTTCCTGTGCACAATTGAGGTTCACTGGTTATCCAGTGTCAAGAGTGTTGTATTTATAATATCAAATTTATGGAAGTTACACATTTTTATTTTACATTATGATAAGGGTATTCATTTTGTGTACCTTTTCTGTCATGACAGGTGACAGGTCCTTTCTAATTTTTTTTTAAATGTATTTGATCTCTCTTTTTAAAGTAATGGTACTAATAATGAGGGAAAAGGTCATTGCTGTTTGAAAGATCCATGGCATTTTATTTCTAATGTTTGTAATTATTTTCATTATAATGAGATTTTGTTGCCAAGACCAATTTTTCATTGTGAAACTAGTTTCTGTAAACATTAAAAACTGTAAAAAGAATGTATCCACATATTTTTAAAAACTTGGATTAATGTTATAAGTTGTTTTAAAGTCTGCTAAGTGCAACCTTTACATAGGTTTTAAAATATCCTTTTTCAGTATATCAGTCATGAAAGATTCCTAAAAGTACCCCTATGTTGTTTCCAAAACTTCACTGATATTACAGCACACAGCAAGAAGTATATAGCATTGTCTTTTCCCTTAACTTTCTATTTGTATAAGTAAAAATAAGAGAACTTTCTAGTTGTGTAAAAAAAAAAAAAATGAAACAGAAAAAAATGTTTACATTTATAAACTTTCTCCAAAGGAAAAAAAATAACTAAAATGAAACATTCTTTTAGTTTATTAGAATGACTTACTGACTGGTAGGAAGATAAAAATTTACTAGTCAAATTTCAACAAAATTTCTTTTACATAATTTGGATTGGGATTGAAAATTGAGTTCTGTGATTTGGTAAGCAGAAATGGTACTCTTCATCCATTTGGGTCCTATTTTCTGAGACTTTCTCCCTCACTCTCTTATGACAACCATTATAGCTAAATATTACAGTAACAAACATAGTATCATCTTTTCAAATGACTGTTTCACAAAATGCAAAACCAAGCCAAGACATAAAGAATGATGTATATTTAATTAAATGTTTTATTGTTTCTTAGAGTAAATATGTTTTTAAATTACTGATAATAGAACAAATTAAATTTTATTTCAAAATGTTTATTTCTTGTTTATCTCATCCTTTAAGATATCGATTACTGCCTATTCTATAATGTATATAGTGTAGTAGTATATGTCTGTAAAAGTTATAAAAAATTATACCTATATTGGAGTGTGGACTTAACATTAATCAATACCCAGTTATACAAACAAGTAAGTCAAAACAGAAATTCTAAACAAAGGAATTGAATACAAAAATGCTGGAAAGTCTGGTGTAACAAAAACAAGATGGCAATGTTATTTAACATTAGGTGCCTGCAGAAAGCAGTGAAAAGTTTTGTTATCCAGCTTATAAGTGCTGTGCTTCTGAGGCAACTGAAGCACTGCTGCTGCAGCTATTAGAATACCAGTATCACTTTTTAGCAAGTAGCTAGGTAACTGCACCTCTTTCAGACCCTCCCAATAGTCCAAGAGTCCACAGTTCCACTAATGCTGTTGTACGTGTCAAGGCTGCTAAAGCTTTCAGTCATTTGAGGCGGCTGCTGCTGTCTATACTCACAATACCATTGCTGCAGTCAGCAGTCCTAAGAGCTAACTCCCAAGAGCTCTGTGTTGTAGAGGATGCTGGAGGACCAGCTAAGACTGCCAGTGCCAAAAGAGAGGAAGAAAAAAAAAGTCTTGCTTTGTCTTTAATATTATGCCAGTGCTTCCCATTCTTGCAAAGCAATTTGGGAAAGATAATTTTCAAGTTCTACCATGGAATCGAGCATGTAAAGAGAATTTATATGTCATTCATAGGTATGTTATTTTAGCAAAGGACTTGAAGCCAAGGTACACAAAAATACTCTAGGATGTCATGGATGTGTCTTTCAATTTGTAATGAAAGTTTAAGTTTAGTAGAAAATATATAAACAAGTATGGAAGAACCTTAAGATCTTAACTAAAATTTTACATAATATTGAAGTTCAGAACCAACAAAGATCTGTGTAGAGTTTAAATATTTTCCTGATGGAGGGTACAGATTTTTAAAAACGGGCATCAGTAGCTCTAGAGGAAGTAACTCAGTAGTAAAACTATATCTTCAGTTTTTTGTTTGTTTTGTGTTTGGTACTGGGGATTGAACTTAGGGGCACTTGACCACCGAGCCACATCCTCAGCTGTATTTTGTATTTTATTTAGAGATAGGGTCTTACTGAGTTGCTTAGCACCTTATCTTTGCTTAGCACCTCACCTTTGAACTTGTGATTCTCCTGCCTCTGCCTGTTGAGCCACAGGGATTACAGGCATTCACCACTGTGTCTAGCACATCTTCAATTTTTATTAATTTATTTTAGGAGATGAATTCTGTTTTGTTACCTATAGCTAGAGTTGATATTCAGGGTGTGTTCACTGGTAAAGTGTCATTTATTTACAGTCAGCATCTGTTTTCATTAGTTGCAGTGACCTTTCTTACTGCTAAGCACCTGTACCTTGTCAGCTATAAGTATGTTGACTATCACTCACCACTGTCTCATACTCTCTAATTCATTGTTTATATATACCTCTTAAGGTAACTTTTAAAGTAATAGTGAAAATGTAGCATCTAGGGAACTTTAAAATTCATATTATTATAATAAATATTATATGATGTTTAACATTAAATGTTTCATAATGTCTATTATTTCATTAGGATCATGTATTTTAAACATCTAATTAAACTGATAGAGCATAAATTAATTACTGTGTGATATGCTATACTAAATGTATTTATTGGTGGAATGAGTTAAGGGGGAAAATCTCGTTATTTTAGGCAAAAACACATGATTTTTAAAGAATTATTACCTTAGAGTGGTTTGCAGTACATTTCAATTTTATACCTTTAGAGTTGACATCATAAGAGGCATATGTTAGTGTCTAGACAATTACAGTTCTAAAATGAACTCCATAATGATGGTTTATTTCTTTCATAGTTCTTTTCACAATTAACACAGATTTCATTTTGGGCAGTGATCTTCTCTTATTTATTACTAATAAAATTTTCTTAACTGGTGAGATGCTTATGTTTCTATTTCACATAAGTTTAAATGATGATGGATTATTATGGTACAAATATTACTTTTTTGAGGAGTTCTGGGGATTGAATTCAGGGGGCATTCAACCACTGAGCCATATCCCCAGCCCTATTTTGTATTTTATTTAGAAACAGGGTCTCACCAAGTTGCTTAGCACCTCGCCTTTGAACTCTTGATCCTCTTGCCAAACAGCTGGAATTACAGGTGTGCACCACCTTGCCTGGCCAATTATTACATTTTAAGTAGTAAAAGGTCATCAATTTGAAATAGAGTATGGCGTGTTAATATAGTGCCAAGTACACATTTATGAAGTAGAATTTGTTTTGTACAGAATACTTTTCTACAGACTAGAAATCAAACACATGAACTTGTGTATGTTAGGCAAGTGCTCTACCTCAGAGATATACCCCTAACTCTACATAAATTTATAAACTAGTCAAAATTAAGCAAACTATAACTTTGAAATACCCAATATAATTATTAAAATAAAATGACTTCAGATTAAAATTTAGGTTGATTTAAAATTGATTTCAAATTTATTTTGTAAGAATTATTAAAAGATATCTGATATAAATTTTGAAAGTATATAGTTTTTCTGTACTTATTAATAGACATGAAGGAGGTTGAAACTTTATATAGATAATAACTTTTGACATAACCTTATACTTTTTAAAAAAATTATGGCAGTAAACGTACAACTTATTGTCATTAAATGAGTTTTCCTAAACAACAACAAAAATGATAGTTTTTACCCATTTTGAATCATCACTATGTCTTGTTGCCTCAGAGAACTTAGCAGGCTGCTATCATGCTGACTCTATTATTAATAACTGGCTTCAGAATTATTGGACAGATTGTTATTAATGTTTCCAATGCTTTAATCAAACTGGTTCATGGTATGTTTCCTTTGTCACTTTGAAAATCATTTTTATATGCTGCTTTTCATTTTCCTTTCTTTAAATTTTATCTTCAGATATTTAATGTACCTTCCTCAAACATATCTAAAATAAGTATGGCAATTTTCCAGGAAACATACATACTTTCCAATCTTTTCCCTATCATAAGTTTTTTTTTCTAAATGTCTTCCTGATCTCTACAGTTTATCGTTCTGAAAAATTTTGGAGTAATTTTGTTAAACCCCTCCTTAATTGTTCACAAATTCCATTGAGTGTTAGACCCTACATTATGCTACTTACGTATGGACATTGGGACTCAGTTTTCTTAATTATAAGATGAAAGCATTAATATTACCTTTCTTATAATGCTGTTGGAGGATTAAATGAGACGGTGCATGTAGCACTGCTAGCAGGCCTAAAATGTATAGCAGTAATAACTTATTTGCTGAAGTTGTACCTCAGTGGTAGATCTGCTTGCCTAGCATGTGTGAGGCACTGGGTTTCATCCTCAGCACCACATAAAAATAAATAAATAAAGTTGTTGTGTCCATCTACAACTAAAATTTTTTTAAAGTATCCTTATTAATAGTAGCAACTCTTATATACTGCAAAGATATGAAGACAATTGAGTTTTTGAGTGTACATTCACCAGGCATTACAGTGGGGATCTCAGCCAGTGTGTGGGAAAAACAATATCTATTGTAATTAAGATGCCTTTTTAATTCTTTTATGTGACTTTCATTTTTCCAATAGAATATACCTCTGTAGTTTCTTTTTCATTTTCTCGTATAATGAATATAAGATGCACATATGAATAAATTATGTAGGTGTTGAAAATAGTCACAAGCATTATCCTAGATTGTTTCATAGAAAGGGTTGAGCAGGGAGCAGGAAGGGTTTGCATAGTATGACATTTGTTGTTTTTTAATCCATTGACTTTTGCATTTATTGATTGACAGTATTCTACCCTATAAATTCTGCAGACAATAATACCTTTTAGGATCAGTTTATAGAAATGGTAACAACAATAATAGCATAAAATAATATAATTTCACTTGTCCTGCATATTTGTATACAAAAGTGATTGACTCATATCCATATCTGGGTCATTCTGTCATTCTATGTTAAGGATACATTTGACTTTTTAGTATTCAGTGTTTACTGGCTATTCATTGTTTTGCTGGCCACTGCTCATTCTACCACTGGTCACTCCCTGGAACTCTTGAGATGATTTCTCTCTTGTGAGAAAACTGGCATGTTTGCAAAGGCTACCGTGTATAGTGAATATGGGATAGTACCTTCACTTTTTATTCTTTTAGTCCTCATTATGCTAAATAAGTGTGTAAAAAATATTTTCCCAAAGGTCTAGAGAGAAGGAGTATATTTTCATTGCAAAAATGCAGATTCTTAGAATTCAATATTAGACATCACTCTTAATCTTTGGGCTACCTTAATATTAGAAATTCTGCACTGCTCATCTTTATTTTCTGCTATTCTCCTCTTCCTCATCTCTGTGCTTCCTTGCCTTCAGGTTGTCATTTATTTTTAATAAGCACATTTACAAAGAATTATTCAGTCTTTAATCTCTGACCCCAACTAACTTACCAAAGTATTTTCTTAAAGGAGACAGCTCCATTCCTATAAAGAACTCTTAGGCCAACTTCAGACTTTTACTTGAACACATAACATTGTAGATGTGAAAGAAATAGATGAATGAAATGTAAATGCAAGTTGGATTTTCTTCTCAGAGTTGATGTGAATTAAAATTATGCTAGCCATAGGGATTTAATTTTTCATTTAATATTTTATTTTATTGTGAAATTTTTTAAAAAACACAGAAAAATTGAAAAGTTATTACTTTTTTGCCTAAAAATTTTGTCACAAGATCTCTAATGAAGGATGTTTTATATGTAATTTAATAAAACTTTAGAAGCACTATTGATAGGTGATTTATATCATTCTTAATGAATTTTATTGAAGTTTTAATTAAACAAGGTTTGAAATCCCTACATACCATTGCTTTGTGTAATCATGCATGCATTTGCTCATTTATTCATTCATTCAAAACTACTTTATTAGCTTCAACTATATACCAGAAGTACTGTCAGGTGCTAGACTAAGGATACTAAGGCCCCTGCTCTGGTATCTGTGGTGTGGGATTTCTGAGTCTAGTGGGGAGGCGAGGTGTATAAAATCCTCTAGCACTGCAAAGGGCCATGATACAGGTATTCCCTGTGATGTAGATTACATGTAATGCTTTGTTATCATTTTAAACTTAAACATTTATTGATTAAAATTAAAATTAGATATGTATCTCTTCCTCCAAGGATAATACTACTGGTAGGTATTGGTAAATTATGATTTACCTATAGTCTCTTAGTTTTTCTTGAGATCAGTGGGACACAAGTTTTAAACATATTTGAAAATTAAGGATTATTATCTAATTAGGCACATTAATGTTATGATGGTGGACTCAATGACAGAGTCATTTGCTTAGTGTAGTCTTCATTCATTTAGACCCATCAGTCCAAGACATTGCTTTTCTTTACCCAATTTCTAAGACTTCTAAAACTGTCCATTATTGCAACATGACTTTTTCCCCATCCACCATTTTCTCCTTTGCAGTAAAGGTGTATTCTGGAAAACTTCCTGTAAACAATCTTTAAATTTATCAGAACATTGTTTTTCTGTTAAGCTTCATATATTATAAAAATATTAAAAACATTAATAATTAATGGATTCAGCAAAAGTATAACTTGGGGTAACAGCATATGCTTTTGAAATTACCTCACTTTATTTTGAAAATTAAAAAAATTCTCATCTTTCACATTCTTTTGGAAGTATTCACTTGTCAACATCTCCCTGACCAAGGTATATTGTAAACCTAAAAATAATGAAATTTTACACTTCTGGGGAATATTTTTACTGGTTTTTATAGCCAACTAAGTAAATGTTCTGTGCTCTTATAGAAGATACTTTACTATGCATTTTGGGGGGAAACTGATAAAGTATATTCAATGCATCTATAAACCACACTAAGGTACTACTTTCTAATGCTAACCTCCGTACCTACCCCTGCCCTCACAAATGCATATACTCAGTAGTCTTTAAGCCACATTTAAAATTTAGGCATTTTTATTTGTTTTGTTGAATTTAATTTTGGGCTAAGGGAGAAGGGAACACAAAATTTAAGGTACTGCATTATGTGAAATGTCACATTATGTTATGGCAGTATTATTTGCTTGTACTTGCTAGATTATTTACATGTCTGTCCTTGACTAGTCTGCAAGGTCTCCAAGGGGATAACTACATTGTATTTTTTATCTTCGCTTTTCAACCCCAGTTATAGAGTTTGTTGCTATAGTGGGCACACAATACATGTTAATGCATAAAGATCAGAACAAGGGTAATTTTTTTCTTTGAGAATAAGTTTTTAGCATCAAAATTCAGAATATATCTCTAAATAATTCAAAGTTAAACCCACTATATAAAAATCACATGATAGTGTTATTCATTCAGTGTCTGTTATAAATCTTTTATAATTAAATACTTGCTTTTTTCCACTCCTTTCTCAGTTTATAAAAAATGGAAAATGTTTTATTGTATTTTATGTATTATTTAGTTTTTTTAAAAATTATTCACAGTATTATATATTAGATAATCAGATTATACAACTTTTAAGAATATGTGATAGAGTATATATTTTATACAGAGTTGTTATACTTTTATACCAAATATGTTGAGATTTCTGGGTGTTAAAGAATTTGGTCTGAGCTCTATTAATAAGCAGGGTATGATGAGGAATCATTAGAATGTGTTGCATTTGACCCATAGCTATAGAAGTCGTATAACTGGATGGGGACTTAGCTATCATTAGTTATTTGGAAACATCATTGTTATAGGTACTAACTATATGAGATCTAAACCAGTTTGGATTCAGATCCCATAACTGTTTAATTGTGTGATCTCATGCAAATCACTTAATCTCTCTTGTTTCTTCATCTTGAAAATGAGGCTAAAAATAATTCTTATCTCATAGGGTCATTATTGGGATTTAATGAGTTAATAATTGAAAAGTACTAGGAATAGTTCCTGACACATAGTGAGTACTTAAACACTATCATAATTATTTTTATATTATCCAATCAAATTCTTTTTTTTTCTTTTAATTAGTTTGTTTTTTATTATATATACTGAAGCTGAGTGAGGATAGTCACATGACTTGCTAGGGTATGCAAATATGGCAATGTTGAGACTGAAACCAATTTTTAAAATTTATTTGTTAACAGACTTCATTTTCAAAGAGTTTTAGTTTCACAACTTATCTGAGGGAAAGGTACAAAGATTTCTCATACTCCCTGCTCCCACGAATCCATTGCCTCCTCACCTATCTACATCCCCCACCAGAGGGCTACATGAGTTATAATGAATGAATTTATTTTGGCACATCATTATCACCCAAAGTCCATACTTTACATTTAAGTTCACTCTTGGGGGTGTACATTCTATGGTTGGAAGAAATTAATCACACGTGTCTGCCACCACTGAATCATGCAGAGTAATTTCACTACCCTAAAAATGTATTTTTTTTTTCTGTTGATCATTCCCTCACCCTAAATCCTGGCAACCATTGAAATTTTTACTCTGTTATAATTTTGCCTTTTCTAGCATGCCATATAGTTGGAATCATATGGTGTGCAGACTTTTCACATTATCTCTTACATTTAGTAATATGCATTTAAGTTTCCTCCATATCTTTTGATAGCTTGATAGCTCATATCATTGTAGTATTGAATCCATATTCCATTGTCTGTACTGATGCAGTTCATGTATCCATCTACTAAAGAACATCTTGATTACTTCCAAGATTGAGGAATTATGAATAAAGCTGCTATAAACATCTCTCTTTAGGTTTTTGTGTAGATACAAGTTTTCAGCTCCCTTGCACAAATAACAAGTGTGATTGCTGGATCACATGATAAAAGCCTGTTTAGTTTTGTAAGACACAGTCAACTGTCTTTCATAATGATTGTAGCATTTTGCAGTCCTATCAACAATGAATGAAAATTCCTGTTTTTCCTCATACTCATGGGTATTTGGTATTGTTGGTGTTCTGGATTTTGATCATTCCAATCATTCCAGTAGGTCTGTCATGGTACCTCATTGTTTTAATTTGCATTTTTGCAAATTATGATGTGCAACATCTTTTTATATACCTATTTGCCATTCATGTATCTTCTTTGGTGAAGTGTCTGTTAAGCTCTTTGGTCTACTTTTTAATCAGGTTTTTTTCTTTTTCTAATTGTTGAATTTTAAGAAGTCCTTGCTTATTTGGGGTAAGTCTTTTCTAGGGTATGTCTTCTACAGTATAGTTTCCTGTCTGTATCTTTTCTTATTCTCTTGAGACTGGCTTTTACAGAGAAGACATTTTTAATTTTAATAAAATCTGGCTTATCAATTCTTTCTTTCATCTCTTCAGTGTATTATCTAAAAAGTCATTGCCAAACTCAGGACCGTCTAGATTTAAACCTTTTGGAGTCTTGGAGTTTTGCATTTTACATTGAGATTTGATCCCTTTTGAGGAGTTAATTTTTGTGAAAGGAGTAAGGTCTGTTTCTGGATTTCTATTCCTGTTCTTTTCCCTTTTTGGTGGTGTGTTGTTGTTGTTGTTGTTCTTGTTGTTTTTGTACATGCATGCGAATTCCAGTTATTCCAGCACTCTTGTTGAAAAGATTATCTTTATTCCATCTTATTGCATTTTCTATTTTGTTAAATTAAGCTGACTAGATTTATGTGGATCTATTGCTCACCTTTCTATTCTTTTCCATTGATGTGTCTGTTTGCTGGTACCACACTTGATTACTGTAGTTTTTCCAACTTTGTCTTCTTCAATAACATGTGGTTATTTGGGATCTTTTGCCTCTCAATATAAATTTTAGAATCAGTTTGGCAGTATCTACAAAATAGCTTTCTGGGATTTTTGGTTTGGATTGCATTGAATCTTTAAGTCCATTTAGAAGAGACCTAGTTTTTAAATCCCACTTTAGGATCTTTCAACAGAACCAGATTGTCCCCATGACATATTAAGATAGGAAAAAATTTAATTAGTTTATAACTTCCACACTTTGAGAGTCAGTTAAGATTACTATAGATTCTCCATATCTATGGGTTCTGGGTCTACAGATTCAACCAATAGCTGATCAGAAAGTTGGGAAAAAAATCACATTGTTACTATATTCATAAGACTTATTATTTCATAAGCAAGATAGTTTAACAGCTATTTACATGGCATTTACATTGTACTAGTTATAAGTAATCTAGAGAAGATGTAAAGTATATAGGAGGATGTGTGCAGATCACATGCAAATAATATAATTTTAGTATTAGGGACGTGAGGATCTTTGTCATTTTGTAGGGGTCCTGGAACCAAATCCCCATAGATACCCAAGGAAGGCTATATTGTTTCACCTGGTATAATGGTTAATTGAAGTTAACCACTTTCCAGTCTCAGCAAGAAAGAGCATATGTAAAGATCCGGAAAATAACAAATGTATTACTTGGAAGTATGAAGTATGGGGAAAGTGTCAGAGTTGTGCTTTTTCATGAGGCCAATTTTTTTTTTTTTTTTTTTCTCTTAAATTCACCTCTCTAGTTTTTCTTTAGAAAAGGAGAAAAGCCTTCTTGGTCTTTTACATTATCTTTGATTCCTTCCTGCAAAAGTAAAATACTGTTTTCTTGTTCTCTTAAGATTAAAACAATACAAAATAACAACAACACAAAAACCTAGAACCTTATTTTCAAAAGTCAAAGTGTACAAATATCTAATTTGAATTATGTTTTCAAACTGTAAGGATTGTGTACTTGCCTTAACTGGAATTTTTCTTGACACATTCCAGTAAAGTTTTAGAGAAGCAATCAGGCAATATAGAAAAATAGAACTGCCAGGCAGAATAATAAGATGTGAGATGCATACATGTACCTTGGATATACCTAGTGTACTTAATAAAGGATTTTCCTTTGACTAACCAAAGTAGGGGTCTGTTAGTTAATTTTAGCGTGGGTTTATCACCTCTTTAAGCAGCCACTCCTGAGAGGCTAAGGCACTACTGATGCACCAGAGAAGTAGAATTGGGTTTACAATGAGACCAGAGGTCCTGAACACTTGACTTCTCACTAGAATTTCCTTAGGATAACCTGTACAGTGTATGGGTAGACATTAACTTCTAATTTTTATGTTATAGGTTATCTACCATTAAAATAACTCAAATGCTATTGATCTGTGTTTTGAACATGATCCAGGATTTACCTGACATTCTAATAGATTTGTAAATTAAGTGAAGTGAAATGAGTTATATATTTAAGTAGCTAAGATATTTACCTTTTAATGGAAAACTAATTGTTAAGCAAAGGAATTGAAGGTTACATAATATGGTAGTTTTGATTATACAGAGGAATACACTGTGATATTTGAAGCACAGAAATATACCAAGATATATAAAAAAGATGATTTTATAATTAATATAGTTAGGATAATTGGTGCCCAGATGCAGGGTTGGAATAATTCAGATGCAATCTTATCTTTTATTTTTTAAACATTTTTTTTAGAAAAATTTATCTCTTTTCTAATGTTTCTAAATCCTATCTGAATGATACACAGCCAGACTGTATAAAAACACATTAATGAAGGTGGTTGTCTAGATCAATACAGTGATAGAATGAAGTCCAACTCATCAAGCAGAGTCTAGTTTTGAAAAATTGAAGGATGAGGAGAATGGTTTTAAACTAGTTCTATTTTCTGATGTTTGTAATTCTTAAGTTGCAAATACGTCACTTAAAGGGAAAAAAAAGGTACCTGGGAGTTAGGAAAGGGCATGGGGAGCATGTGATAAGTGAGGAATATAATACCATTTTTTTTGGAACTAGAATGTGAAAAAAAAAAGTTGATTAGAGGTGTCAGACAAAAACATTTTTTATTCTTTTAGGAAAGTTTATTTAGAAGCATTAATTATTTTAATATTTTCCTCTTAATAAAAGATCAAGTGATATCTGCAATAGTTTCAGATCCATATTCTATGAAATCTTGTCTGCTTGTGATGATATCTTCTTAAGGGATCTTATTTTTGTTGTTGTATACTATGTACTTATTTGCACCTGTTCATACAGAGTACATTGCATTGTGGTGTTTATATAGCTAGATGCTTCAAATAAGAAGTCAGTCTGCCTTCTCCTAGAGTACTAGCCTATTAGTAACTTAATTAAACTTAATTCTATTTTTGTCTGCAATTTTCTATATGGTCTTGATTTATTTACTGAGCAATGATTTCTTCTTTGCAGTTATCAGTTTTGTCTGAGATCAGTTTTCCTATTGTATGGAGTCTGTTTCTTGCAGAGCCTTCTTTAAGACTGCTCTGACTTTAAAATCATTAATAGGCTTTTGTCAGGATAGATTTGTTGACATTTTTCTCACATTAAAAAATAAATGTAAAAGATAGCACAAATAAGCTATGCATTTCACTATTTCCTGCTAATATGTAAAAAATGTATTTATGATAATTACATGTACTGTGTGCCAGAACTGAAACAATACATTCCTCATAATGGAGCATAAATAAAGAAGGTGGAGCCAGCTGCTCTTAAACTGTTTATTTGCAAGCAGTAATGTTATAGAGAATATACCTTTTTCACTCTGTTAGTCTAGCAATACTGAACCTGTTGCTGCATTAGACGAGTTGCATTTTACTGGATAGGGGAAGGAGGGCTGTCTGCTGTCTGGTAGGAGGGCTTTGTCTGTGTCTTTCTCTCTCTCTGTTTCTTTCTGTTTTTCTTTCTCTCTCCCCTCTCTCTCACTCGCTTGCTTGCTGTCTCTCTCTCTCTCTCTCTCTCTCTCTCTCTCTCTCTCCCCCCCTGTCCCTCCCTCTCTCTTGCTCTCTCTCTCTCTCTCTCTCTCTCTCTCTCTCTTCCCGTCTCTGTGGTTTGTAAGGTAGGTTGCAGTGTGTGTATATACACAACATCAAGAGCAGGAAAATGGACTCATTAGGGAGGCAGGCAGTCATTACCACTCACACTGTACTTCCAGGGAGACACCGATTATGAGAAGAGAAACTCAGCGCTGGGGAAGAAGGTAGGGCAGACAACTTTCATAAAAAAAAAAAAAAAAAAAAAAAAATAAAAGAATCCTGCTGCCTAAATCACCCCTCTATCTATCATCTCTTAGTCCCCAATGCTTTTATTCTTTCTTCTTTGAATTTTAATTTCCATATTTAAATTTGACAGAGCTAATGCTAGCTTAAAATTTGGAACATATATAGGAGGCCTAACCTTTACTAATTTTCTTGTTACTTATTTAAGGGTGTGACCTTGTGATTCAGTTTTATTACTTTAAAAATAATCACAAACAAACCTATTTTTCTCACTAAAGTACCAAATAAATCAGAATCGTTCACTCTTTTAAAACAGACTCCTCCGTATGTTTGTCTCTTTGCTTTTCTTGTCTGTTTATGCAGTTCCATCTGTCTGTCTATATATCATGTTGTCCTTATTTATTGCTAACTGGGTTTTGTTAGTTATTTGCCAGTGAGTTTTAGCTGCAGTGCCAGTGTGGGTATTACTAAAGTGAGACTTGTTCTTTGTTTTACATTGAAGTTTAAAGTCCATATTTACAGTTTAAATCCTTGAAGCAGGTTGAATACTTTTTGCCAACATATTTATTTGATGTCATTGTATATAAAGTGAGGAGTAGTTGTTGAGGGTAGGTAAGAACTAAGTAATTGTTTTTATCATCACACACATAGAAATATTGCATCTGGGGTTATATTTGGAAAGAAATAAGGTACTCTGTTTTCCATCTCTTATTTTACAAATGGACTTTTGCATTTATAAGACTATCACTGTGGTTAGAAGAATGAAAACTTTCTTAACAAGCAATTTTTATCCTAGGACAGTTTCCTTTTAGTATGTTACTGTTTATTTATGCTTGGGGGAGGTGGGATGGGTGCTGGGGGCTGGCTATCTTTTTGCAAAGTGGAAGCTATGAAGTGTATCAGGCCATCTTATGCAACAACTGTAAGTATTCATTTAACATTTTGGGACCATAAATAATGTATTTTTTATTTCAAATACAGTTTTGAGGTGCTTTCTTTTTCTTCTTTTTAATGGTGGGAAAAGTTATGTTTCAAACTAGCTGATATTATTGAATAGTTTTCCCAGAATAGTTTTTCTTCAAAATTCAAAGGAATAGTTATGTAATGTCCAGTTGAAATAGACTTCTTTAATAGAGTTCTTTTTGGTTTGTCTGAAAGCAAAACTGCTATTCATTTGATAAAAATTAAGTCAGTTAGACACATAAATGTTTTCAGCATATGTAGGAGTTAGGACAGAAAATGGATGCTCATATGTAGAGATCTTTGATAATAACACCTTTTTGTAATAAATTATTTAATATAAGTGGCAGACTTTTTTTTTCTCCCTCTTAATTCCATTAGGCCTCTCTAACAACTGTACAAAGAAGTCCATAAGCAATATTCTTAACCCACCTGGGATGCTAGAACAGATTCCCAAACACATTCTCAAGGTTCAGATCTAGTAAAATGTTTATTAAAAAATCCATTATTCCAGATGGGTGGTGAACTTTTGGTGCTAAAAGTCTTTTTTATCTCTTTTCAAAAAACACTTAGATTTTTGCTTATTTTCTGAAACCATCTTTTAATTTGGAAGACCCAGCTTTGACCAAGAGTAGTACAAATACAAAGTACACTCAATCAGGTCCTGCCAGAGACTTTTTTCCCCCTCTTAAAGGTTTAAGGGGAACTTTGAGGGAAGTCTTTTGTAACTGCATATTAATATGGCACACAGTAAGTGGTGTTTTGAATATGATTTCTTCCATTTCAAACTCTGACCCAAAAATTGGTTTCAAAACTGAGGTAAAAATATGTATATTTTCTTGCACCTATAATTTTCTATATTCACATGTGAAAATTATTTAAAACTCTGCTCATGTTTTTAAAGAAAATTTTCACATATCTCTTTACTAACCTCTTTTTCTGTACACATGCATGTGTGGAAATATTGGTGTGCATTTTTGTACCTTTATGCAGGGATGTGTATAGATAAGGAAATCACAGATTCTTTGCTGATATGATCTTTTAAAAATTTCACATTAAGTATATTTATGTTACCTAAAAACAAACAAAAAGTGGAGATAACTCACAAGAAAAATTTCTTTTAACCTTCTAGAAAGAATAGGTAAAAATTTAGTCATTTTGCAGTTGTTTTAATTTTTAGAATGTATATTTTTTGCATTATAATTCTTAGCCTTGGATAGATTTTAAATATTTTTAGAATGAAAAGTAATCTTGCCCTTTTCTGGAAGGAACTGTCACAGTCCAAATACAGCAGGACATTGTAAAATGTGCATAAGTAAACTTAAAACCAGTGTGCTCTGCTGTATAGGGATTTGGAAGGCTGAAAGGCTTGCGTCACAGGAGGGCTCTAGAGTGCCAGAAAAATTCATTAACCAGCCTTTCTGGTTATGGTGGGCTCTTCCTATCAGCACATGAAATCTGCCTGTTTAGATCCCTGAAGCCTTGGTCAGGTCACAGTGTGTTTCATTTTAATGTTGGAGCAAACAGTTATCTAACACACCCACATGAGGAAGTGCTCTAAAGCAGTTATTTCATGCTTTGCCATGCCCTGTAGCTAAAACAATTTGGTAGTGAGTGACATTTGTGTGCTTTTTAACTCCTATCCGATGAAAATCAGCTTTGGCTCTTTAAAAAGGACCCAAACAGTGGAATGCCAAACAGTATAATTAAAATGCTAAGCACATGCCAGTTTAAACTTTTTAGTTATATTTTAACTTGAGGGGAGAATCACTATGATTATTTTTAATACAAGGATGATATAGTGATTTCCTGGTTCTTACTCATTAGGGTCTCAAAAATTACAGATATATTTTCTTATTTTTCATCAGAAGTCTATATTCATCAAAAGGATAGCAGCTGCATACTTTCCCCCTGAAATGTTAACAAATAAATGGCATTCCTGTTTATTTATCTATTTTTGAATTTTAATGATTAGTCCTTGTGCTAATTAACAAATTCTTGTATTCATAAAATCTGGCACTACATAAATATCTAATTGTGTGATTATCTACACATGTTCTGGCTTTCCATAAATATAGAAATTATCAGTGGATGTGTTCATGGACTTGCCCAACGCTGAGTAGTAGTGGCCAGTCATGCTGCCACATAGGAAGCCAAATTCAGGATCTGAGAAAAAGTGTTGCCCCAGGGTCTGGCAAGGTGTGTAGAAGCAGCATCTGACTCATATTGCTAACTAATGATCTTTTCTGGCAAAGGAAGGACTGGTGTTGACATTCTTTGAATACTGTTAGTTCCAGTGTTCTTCAACATCAAGAGTAGCCTTTTAGGTTAATGTTGTTAATGGGCATTAAAACTGACTTCTCTTGGAGGCCACTTTAGAAATATATTTAATTACCTGTGTTTTTTAGTGTGAAATATGCTTTACTAAACTTCTGCAAAAGAAGTATAATATTATGTCCATCAGAACTTTCTTAACTAGTGAGTTTGTGTAAGAAGTCACAAAGCTCTGAAAAGGAAATCTAAATATTTTCATTTTTATGGGAAATATTTATTATGAGCAAATTATAGACATCAGGTATTCCTTATATAGAAACAGTTTACCCTGCATCAAGGACAAAAACTCTAGCAGTTGTACAAGTGTGTACTTGCAAGAGCTATTATTCAATCAGAAACCAAACACTTTCTTAAATGAGTTTTTCATATTCTGTTCTATACAATTGGCTGTCCTATACAACTAGTAGGGAGTATTTACAGTGCTACCAGAGTCAGCATTGATCACTTGATACTTGGCTTTAAATCTGTAAGTCAAATATACTCACAGGTATCTTAGAAAACTTGAAACTTATAATTTTCCTGAAAGCTGTTTCATATATTTCCATTTCTTAAATAATTTCTAGTATTTTGCAGAATTCCAAGAAACTATAGTCAATGTCAAATAACTAGTAAGATCCTTTTCATTCTTTACCAAAAACCTGGAGACAATATCATACCCTAGAAATTCTAGAGAATGCCTGAATTCATGTTTTCTTGTTACATAGATATTATACAATTAATCATGAAATAAAATTGATGCCAATTATGTTTACTATTTCAAAAATATCCTTAAGCTCCCTTATAATTTCAGTGTAGGCAAATTTCTGAGGACGTGGGAAGAAATAATGCCATCTATTATTACTCTTATGTATGTAGTAACCACTATAGCTGATGATGGAAACAGCATTCAAGGACTTAGAAGGAAAAAGTGCTTTTCTGTCACTCTAACTGTTCAACTGTGATAATGAATAAGTGGCATGCTATTTCTGCACCAAATTGTGGAAAAAAATAATGCTCAATTTTGGCTTCCTAATCTCTCTAATACTCTAGGATCAAGCCTTTTGGTGATCCTACAGTTCAGTGGAAAGTAATCAGTTTGAGGACGCGGAGCTTGCTTTTCTGAAATATCTCGATACTCAGCTGAAACTCCTGAAGGGTGTTTTATAGTTCATTTATCCAATTCAACCCTTATATAGTCACTTGAATTTAGACAAAGTTAGCTACTGACTTCCAACTGAGAATAATAAGACAAGTAGCAAGGACTTTAAGTTCATTGATCCTCTAGCTCTCAGATGGAAATGGAAGACATTAATATTAATTCTGAGTATCTAGCATTACCTTTGGAAACTCTGATGGAAAGAGTGGCAATTATATTGTTTACCTTCTTTTGGTATTTGAAAGGAATTTTGGCCCTGAATAATTCTGTCTCAAGATATGATGAATTTATACATTAAGCATTTAAATATCAAAAATTTATTTGAAAAGCTTCCATATTAAACTACTAATGTAAGGATTTACATTCAATAAATAAAATTATATAATAAAAATTATGTGATGGAGTTTAGGGTTTGGGGAAACTAAAAAGATGCCCAATAAATTAAAACTTTAAAGGTAGAAGGGTAGAAATGGCAGTAATTATTAATGTTTATTCTTAGGGAAATTTTTAATCTCAACTTTTTTAAGCTATAAAATTTATTTAAAATTTAATTTTCTCAAATTTTTAGAATTTTTTTCCCCTAAGTTAGCTTGGATACTTGCTATTTTATCTTTCTTTAAGAAGTGTCCTGTGAATTACTGTTGTAACCCAAATTGTGATATGTTGTTGCAATTCCTTTAATACTATAAGCTTCTTTCAAGTAAATGAAATGTACCTGAAGAAACTTAAAGGAATATTCTCACTTTTTTCAGGTACCAACTTAAAACTTAGTCAAAACTCTTACTAATAGAAAGCTATGAATATGCTAAGCTATAATAAATTTTTGTTTGATATGTGTACATGTATGAAAACTCTTAAGATTATCAGTTTTTAAAAAAGTACCTTACTTAGCAAGATGTTTAAACAATGAGAAATTGTTTCTTTTATTGCTTAAATAGAAACTAAGCAAATAGTGTCATCAGGGTGAATTTATTCTTTTTTTTTTTTTTTTTTGTCAGTTGATTTGATTTTTTTTTTTTTTTTGGATATTTGACACAGTAACATTCTTCTTGTCCAGTAAATATACTCTGGTTCTGTATATGTTTGTTAATATCTCCATCTTCTTGGTCATTTGTACCTATTGGTAGGACAAAGGGAACCAGAAGTTCTAACTTATTCTGATTCTTTAAATCAACAGTAATTTAGAGGAATAAAGATATTTCATTTCTAGAGGGCAGAAGAAGAGAGCTAATTAACAAGAAAGTGAAGATAAGTTGAGTAAGTAATGCTGAGGTAGGAAGGACTGTGTACTTTTAAAGCTTCTATATTTAGAAGTATCATGAAAGAAAAAGATTCTTCCCTAACCCCCAATAAAAGCCATTTGACCTATCGATACAGCATTAACTTTTTCATCTAAGGCAGATCTAAATTCCCTCTCCATCCCAAGACAAATTTCCAATGACACCACCGAGAGATCATAGAAGAAAAAGTCAAAACATCTCATGTTAGTAATACAGGTACTGCCTGGTTTCCAGCATATCTTTTGCCCTTTAGTCCTTGAGTTTGGAGTTGTGAGCAGATTTTCATACTTGGTGGACAAATTTCATTTGTTTTGATAAGAAGCCTTCTTAAAGCATTCCCAAAGCCTGCACCAAAGCAGCATCATGAGCTGAATTAAAATGGATAAATGTTCGACTAAGTTTGTGTTTCTTTCTTATCTTAAAGTCAAATAATTTCTATATACAATAAAACAGAAAATGCTGAAACTTTTCATCGATCAGAATGGATTCACATTCTGTTTTACACTACCTTCTGAAACCAGTTTTGTATAGCAATTTTGAACAGCACATTCTACTCCATTGCCTGCCCCCTTGATATTTTGCTTTCTAAATGTTGAATGGATATGAGTGATTTTTAGGATTAAAAAATTATGTTCTTACATTCAGAATGTATCCCTGAGCCAGGCACAGTGGCACACACCTGTAGTACCAATAACTTGGGAGGTTGAGGCAGCAACAACGCATGTTCATTCAAAGCCAGCCTCAGCGACCTAGCAGGTCCTAAGCAACTTATGACCCTGTCTCTAAATAAATAATAAAAAGGACTGGGGATGTGGCTTAGTGGTTAGGTGCCCTTGAGTTCAATCCTGGGGAAGTTAAAAGAGAGAGTGAGAGAGAGAGAGAGAGAAAAAAGGAAAGAAAGAGAGAAAGAGAAAGACTATACCCATGAATATAGAGATGTGCTAGGGCCCAGACAATACTTACAGTCATATCAACTAAGCATGAAAATATATTGAAGAAAAGTTTTAGATATTAATTATTTTCCTGGCTGATAAAAACCCTATGGTGCAGGACAAGAAGCACTCCATTGCCAATCAGGAGGCATTAATGTTCCAAAGAATTTGGAATAGTTAAATTTAGAGGCCTGAGTTCCTGTACTGACTATGTGACTGAGTGAATCATAATCCCTCTGTTCCTCAGTTTCCTTGCCTCTAAAATGTGGGGAAAGCAACTTTGTAGATTTTCTTTTATCTTAAACAATGTGTGATTTCATCTGAAGTAGCAGGTATATCTGCTTGCACTCTCTACTTATGAGTTACAAACTTATGGAGAGAAGTTTGGGCTAGTAATAGACAAATAGAGTATGTGGTCTGAGAGAGCACACACACTTTAATTCTCAGGTGCTTTTCTCTGTGTAAGTAGATGTAACAATACATTATTGAGTCTATTTAACAATCTAATGAATGAAATAAAGAAAACATTATTGTTTGTCAGATTTACTGACTGAATTGCCTATGAATGTTTTGATAAAAGACTGTTTTTAACTAAGTGAAGTACAACATGGTTACTATGGCTCCACTCTTCCTGACTGGCCACTAGATGGAGAGGCGATCCATGTCCACAGCTTACCCATGGTAAACAGCTCTCTTCTGAGTTTCTACTGGCAAAACAGAACTATATGCCTTTGAACATTTTATGAACACAGACATGACATTTTGGAGAAGCCATCAGAGAATATGTTCTCTTTTATAAAGGCATGTGATATTCATGAAATTCAAAATGCTTTGCTCCTCATTAGGCCACTAGTAATGCTAGGAGAAGGCCAGTATTACAACTCTGGTCTAAGTTGTCACAAAAGAACCTTTTGCCTCTATCAATTTTGTCCATTAGAAAGGGCCCTGAAATGAATGTCAGCACGACAGTGCCACCTTGTGTCTCTTTTACTGTGAGAGTAACTAATGCATGAGCCAGTGAAAAGGAAAGAACAGGGCATTTGCAATAATTTGGCAAATTGGTTTAATCTCTGATTTTGCAGTAGTTCTACAAAAATTCTATAAAATACTTTGTGTTTGGCAGTTACTATTACTTAAGGAAAAGTTAGAATGTGTGTACTTTATCCTTTCTTTTGAAACAGTGAATATTAAAAATACTTTAAAAACTCTAGGCACAAACAGAGATGTATTCAATTTAGAATTAGAGATGGAGAAGGTGGGATCGTCAGAGATTCTCACCTATTTCTTTACTACTCATAAAACCTCAGTGCAGTCATTTTAGACAGTGAGGTATTCATTTTCTTCATATTCTCATGGCAACTTTTATATGCATACTTGGTAATACCATTTCTCACATGATGATGTTGTTGTTTATAAGCATATACTCCAACTGAGCCTTGAACTCAAGGAGAGCGTCTGTGTTATGTTCATCCTTCTGCCTCCAGAATCTTCTATGATGTTCGTCTCAGAGTCACTCAAATGTCTGGAGCATTTTCTCCAGAAAAGTATCTCTAATACCACCTCTTTTCCAAACATTCCTTTACAAATTTACTTCCTTTTACATTAAAATGACCTTTCTCTCCTTTTGGTTAGGAAAACAATGCATCATTTGTTCACGAGTGTGTATTGTAGCTAACTTTGGAATAAAGATACTCAATTTCTAATTCCAGCTTTATAGCACATTTGCTTTGTTATCTGAGTAAGATAATTTGCCTTCCTAGGTCTGTTTTCTATGCATAAAAGGAGTGCACTGGACTAGTTTATATGAAAGTGTGTTTGAGGATTTTTGTGGAGACTGGACTCATCTTAGTATTATTCTAGTTGTATATTTTGTTTCTCAGTTTTTTAGAGTACCATTGTAGTTGAAAATGAATTGCTAGCCTTTAAAAGTACTATTTGATATCTTACGTTTTAGAAACTGATTTTCTTGTATCACGTGAATTGTATAGGGTAGGGCAAATAGTAAAATTGAGGGTTTTTCCAATTTTTGTTTATTTTTAGATTTTTTGCATGTTTTTGGATAATTCAGCTCCATTTCTGTCCTTTGAACGTAATTAAGTAAATTTAATTAGCAAGATGAACCATGTTTTAGTAGAGGACTATAGACTACTAGCATTTTTGAGGTTATATCAGGTTATTTTGAGGTTTATTCAAATAGATAAAAATCACTGCTAACTTTTAAATTTCACATATATATTTGGATGAAATTTACCTTTGGAGGTTTAAGTCCACATATCATTACAAACACATTTACATTACAAGTAAAGTTAGGACTGGACAAGCCTCTTAACTTTTTAAGCTTGATTTTCTAATTTGCAGCAAAGTAATTATACATGTTACCTTTCCTTCGTATTTCACAAGATTACTATGAAGATTAAATGAGTTAATGTATATAAAATTGTTTAAAATAGTAAAAGCTATATACAAATATTAATATTACTTATTACTACTGCTGTAATTAAAGAAAGAATGTATAATAAAATCTAAGTAAAAGGCAAATACACAGCTTTAAAATTATTAAAACTCATGACATTTCTTAGTTGGAATATTTCTATGTGGTATTAGTTTCAGGAAATGACTCAAAATGGTAGCTCAATTTCCTATGTTTGGCTTTAAAACCTTTACTAATAATTATAATGCTTAGCCTAAAACTAATGTTTTCTTTAGATAACAATTTCGACCTATCACATATAAGTTCATTTTTGATCATGATATTTATTAAAGATAAAAACTAAAAAATTTAAAATAATCAAAGATGAAAAAAATTTCTTTTAAATATCATGATATTATACATAGTTCAGTAGTTCTTAAACTTTGGTGTACATAAGAATTACCCTAGTGTGGAGGATGTGGTGGCACATGCAGTAATTATAGCAACTTGAGGAAGGGAGGCTGAGGCAGGGGAATTACAAGTTTTAGGTCAGCCTCAGCAATTTAGCAGGACCCTCAGCAACTAAGGAAGACCCTGTCTTAAAATAAAAAGACTGGAGGTGTAACTCTGGGTTAAGTCCTCAGTACAAGGAAGGAAGGAAGGAAGGAAGGAAGGAAGGAAGGAAGGAAGGAAGGAAGGAAGGAAGGAAGGAAGGAAGGAAGGAAGGAAGGAGTTACTCTAGGGTGTTAAAATTCATATTTCTAAGTTCCATTCTTAGTAGGTATTATGTGGAACTCAGGAATCCTGAGTTTTAGCTGATCCACACACTTTGGAAAACTTCAATTTAGTTACTTCTTATATATTACCACCAGTCAGGGGCTTTTTTCAATGCACAGATTTCTAGGTTCTATTCTGAGACATCTTAAATCAGAATATCTAGAGTAGTATGTGGGCATCTGTATTGTACGAAAACTACTTCAGAGATTCTAATATTGAAGATTATTTGAAACAGATTATATGAATGAAAATTTCACTCTTACCTATTATGACATGCCAAGAAATATAGGAATTTCATAATATAGTCATTGTTATTAGTCTTAAAATAGTTTGCATTGAAAATACAATGAAAGTGTTATCAAAATCAATGTATCAGTGCTTTATAAAATCTCCAAACTGATTCCTGACCATTCTTAATCTTCTTTGAAAAGAAAAAGCTTCATAGTATAAAGTAATAGCCTATCTATAAAGTATAGGGTACAAACTAGTGCAGTTTACACTCATCTTGTATATAAATTGCTAAAAATGTAATGTTTATTTTGATAGGTTTAGAAATATTTTATGTGCAATAGGTCTATTCACAACTTAAAGAAACTCTGAAATATATTCTTTAGGTGTGAAAATCATGATTATATAAATTAAGAAACACATACATTTGGGGGATATTCTGAGTGGCTATATATTCATGTATTAAAAAGTACATTTTTAAAAAAGATCTGCAAAAATCACTAACCAGGGAATATAATCTTATCTTTAGCAGACTTCTAAAGTTTGTGGATATTTGAGTTATATTTCAATTTTCTATTTTTAAAAGTGATATTTTCTGAAATGGCAAACTTTTCAAATACTATCAAGTGAAGAGAGAAAGATGGAAACATAAAGTGAAATTTACCTATGCTCCCTTTTCAGAAGTAGAATATAAAACATGATTTTGTAGAAAGTCCCATTTAGCAGCAGAGCATGAATTGGAAAATTTGGTCAGTGATTTATTTAGGTTCCACAGGGAAAATCTTGTAGGGTGTTTTCGAATATCCTAAATTTATTTTGACTTGAAACCAGCCTAAAGGGCATGTCTATCTTAAAACAGTTCTCCATTTTCCTGAGAAAAATTCCAGTAGAGCTAGTTGTGGGAGGTAGTATCCCAACAATGAACCTTTTGGAGCCAAATAAGCACTTTAGCACAACTTACTTCATCTCATTCCTTAAACCAAAGCCTGTCTTGCCCACTGGGCATGTTTAACTTTGACTGCTAATTTTATTTCCTCACAGAAGCAAAGGAGACAGGAAAAAGGAGGGAAAATAACTGATGGCATGTGGGTGAAGTTTTGGCTCAGGAAATAAGTTTAAAAAAATCCAAGCCAGTATAGAGATGCAGAAAGCAATTGGTGTCTGAAACTGTATTACCCTGTTTTACAGATGAAGAAATAGAAGCCAATAGAGGTAAAATAAAGTTGCATAACAGTTTTGAGGATCTGGTTTGGTACTGGAAGCTAGGATACTCAGTGTTTCTATAAGAAAATTGGACAATACAGTTCCTCTGCCTGTCAAGATAATCCTTTAATGCCCCTTACCCCTCTATCCCCAATACTCCTTTTTTATTGCTATCTTAACATCTAAAAAAAAAAAAAAAAATACTCTGACCATATTCTCAGATTTAGAAACTGATTAGCAAATATATTTTGAGTATTCAGACAATTTGAAATTAGTTGAGCTGTAAGGACAGTTTGCAACATTTAAAGCCTCTACCTCTTTTTTATTTGGATTATGTAAGTAATACACATAGAACCAGAAATGAAAAATGGTGTTGAATAAATTGAGCTCATGGCAGAGCTCTAAACATGAAAAATGTAGGGGACATCTATTACAAGATACGCATTTTTTTTTTTTTTACATCCTAATTACAGTTGATCAGAGGGTTTTGAAATGAACATAAGCTAAATTTGGTACCTTTTTTTGCTAATTTGATGTCATCATATGAATTTAGGGTGGAAAGGAGGACCATAATAGAAATACTAATCAGAACTTTTGTCTTCTAAAAAGAATTTATAACTTGCCTAGACATAACCCTTTGCTTGAAACTCTGGAAAAATTGTGTTTGGGCCCTAGTATCACCCTGTCAAAGTTGTATGCATTTTGTCAATTTCTCACTGATATGATAAATATTTGCTTTAAAAAATAGTGAAAATTCTTCAGTGTTGAGGTATCTGCTTAGCATTCCCCATTTATGTTTTAATGCCATTAGTAAGATTCTAGAAACTTAACAAACTAAACTAGAATATTAGTTTAATTTGGTCACCAGTAGCTAAATAAATGAACGTGCAGCAGAACTTAGACATGTTTGTATCATGTCCATCTTATCAGACATGATACAAACAGTCCATTGAACTAACAGATCCTCTAAATTTTGATTGGGAAAAATATAAGATTTATTCAGAGCTCCAAAACCCCTATGCAAATCAGATGATTACCTTTATATTAACACATCTGAAGTCTTGGGTTTCATTTTAAAGAATCGTGATTAATTAGGGCCAGAATTAATTGAGGTCAGAAGCTGCAATATTTTTGATTAACCAAATGTGTCCTGGCTACTTGCACATAGGGTCTGACAAATTTGTTCCTTTTTAAAACCCTTAGTAATAGAGTCAATAGCAGAAGCATGCACAGGCTAACTTTTAGGATATAAGGCTTTTTACAAAATGAACACAGGCTTCTGGTAGTATACTTAAATTCACACCAATTGGCAGGAAATTAAATAAGGCTGTTAAGAAATGTATGTAGAAAGCTTAAACTAGAGGTGGTTAAAAATAACCTCTTTATAGGTGTTTAGTTATTTTCTACCCAAAAATATAATTTTCATTTTATTTATATCTTTATTAAGTCCGTAAAATGAAAGAAAAGAGTGACAACCACAAAATGACAGGAAACTAAAAGTGTAAAATTATAGTTAGTGGAATTTGGGTAGTCTTGGGTACAAATATAATTTGAGATATTAATCAATGAACTAAAAGAGGAAAGAATGTGCTTTCAGCATATTGTAACTAAAGTACTTAATTAAAATTCCTTAGAAAAATGAAAAACTTATTTTAAGAAATTACTTGTGAAGAATTGAAACAGAAAAAAAGCAATTTGTACTTATAAACTTTTTTATATCTAAGTGTTTTCAAAAATTGTTTTCATTCCTAAATTTAAGTGAGAGAGAGAGCGAGAGAGGATTTAATTGCTGTTTAATATGTAACTTCAGGTTTGTAGGCATCATTCTGAACTAGGATGGAAAGACCTGGTATGGAAATTATATTTCATCTAGCTTAAAAAAACTCAAAACCCAAGAAGTTTCTTGTCATAATAAGGTGAAAGTGGTTACCAAAGAAACAAAAGTTTGTATCACTAGGCCTGAGGCAAGTGTGGCATATTAAGCTCAAAATGAATTCTCCTCTCCTGAATGCACACAACTCTTATTAATGTCTTGGAAATTATGCACACATAGGAAAAGAGAATAAGATTTTCTAGATACATTTGAAAAAGCATTCATTGAGGTATATGGGCTATTACGTAAAGACACTTCAGTGCTGAACTAGCCCTAAATCAGTTTGCGCTATTTTACCTTTTAACTTGGGTTTAACTTTGGAGGAATGACTTGTTTTCATCTTAAAAGAGGCCTTTCTTTTAGTGAGAGTTAGGTTCCCTGGTGGCCTGAAAGAGTTAATGCAGTTTCCAAGAGTGCCCAACTTCCTTCCAGGGAGATGTGCGTGCATGTGAGAGAGTCTGGCTCCAGGATATTTGTTCACATCCCAAAACCAATTTGGCACAACTTAAAATGTCTGCTAGGCAGAGGATTCAGTGTTGTTAGGCCACGCAATTAGTGCTTTATTTCATGAGCACCAAATTCACCCAATAGTGTTTTGTTTTAAAGAAGAGCTTGAGATTCACAATAACGGGTTTCATTTATCAGAGCCATATGGGACTCACCATCTTTGGATATATTTGTAAGGCTTTCACAAAGAAGACTCCTTAGGCATCTCAGATTTCACGGATTGGAGGGCAATCTGGATGAATATCTTTTTTGGAAATGATAAATTATCGTTTTCATATGTAGTCTCCAATTTCAGTAATCCTTGAGAAGCTCAAAAAAACCAGGAAAGAGTTAAGTAAGCCTCAGCTTATTAGTTTTTATTAGAAAATAAAGACCATGATTCTTAGAGATCTGGTTCAAATGCCAAATGCACCTTTGATGTTGAAATTTGGCCACCTAATCTTTGCAGTTTCTGATGTGGCATTTATGAGAGGGAAGGTGGGTTCTATGTCTCAACCTATTTTTGCACTTTTTACACTCTGTTGGTCATATGTCAATGGATTTCTGGGAAGCTACCTACAATGTAGCTAACCGAAAATTTAACATTGTGCTTCTGTTGATGTTTACCCAAGATTATTTCTTTGTTGCTTCCTCCTTTTCCATAATTTTGTGTTCATGAGGGGTCTATCTTAATGCAATGTGTTCTTGAAAATGTCAATGTAAATTAATTTTTAAAAGAAATCTTCTATTTTTCACAGATCTATAAATGTAAAGATTTTTTAAAATATCTAATTGTTCTTTATTTGGCAGTAGTTGCTAATACTTTAATTTTTGGTTCCCAAATTCTGTTAAGCCATTAATGACCTAGAAACAACTATTTAAGTTTTTCACTAATTAAAATGAACATTTTTTTTAAAAAAGATAGAATGCTATCTTTATGTTATGACAGATACCTGCAATTATGGCTTCAAATTTTAATTTTCATAGTTTTGTAGGCTTTTTTTAAAAAAAAAAAAAAAAGATCACTTTTGACTCTGTGTGAATCTGATTATGTCAGAATATTTACAAGTAGTAAATAGTACTGTAATAATTGCTACTTACGTATAAACTCCACAAGAATGGTAATTTGTTTTATAAAAAATGATTGTGGCAAGTTGGGAATTATTTGAAATAAATTTTGCTCATTTGAAATGCCATATTGCTCATTTTAAATACCATCTTATTAGTATATCTTCTAGATTATATTTTAAAAACAATTTTTAACATTCAGTTAGCTAATAGTGCTTGTGTTAGCATTATTAGGTTTCCCAGAGAATATCTGCTAAATTTTGTTCAGTTATGAGTAATACTACATTTTAAAAACTTAGTGTATTCTTGACTATAATTTAAATTTTATATTGATATCAGTGTCATATATTTTAAATAATATTTTATAAGGATTCAGAAGTTGTCTTCCCATTTCTTCTCTAGTGTATATTATACACAACAGAGAGAGCACTTACACCTTTCTTATTTAGTACATCTGGAGGGTTCACATCTGCATTGATATGGGTCATTGACTATGCTATATAGGACGATGAGGCTATTGGACAAAAGATAGAAAATTGGAATTATACAATAAGTTATAATAGCTTAAATCAACTTGAGCATTAATTATTCTGGATGACTGATTATCTCATATTCTCTATTTCATTCATAGTCAAAAGTTCTCAAATAATTAAATGAGTATAATCAATTGTTAAAATATTCTTAAGATTAAATTTTATTGTTTCCTTGTTTTCTCCAGACATAGGTATTATGACCCAGTGAGGTTAAGTATTTTTCCTCACTGAAAATTTCATTATGGAATTAAGCACAATCTCTTTTGGTTGAAGCCTAGTGTTTTTCATAAAGGGCTTTAAAATATTTTCTTTGTGAAAACAATGTATGGTTTGGGATAGTGGAGAGTAGAAACAAAGAATTAAAGATGGCAGAAGGATTCAGGATAGAATATGTGGCTGTACATACAATCATATCTCACAGAATTTCGGATTTAGTATAAATTATAGACTGAGGAGAAGATTGATGCTGAGAGGATAGCATGAAGTAGAGATAAGGATTATATGTAGTTTTATGGCTATAACTGCCTAGTTTTCTGCATTTACATTGAGTTTCTGTTGTAGGGATGAATGACTTGTATATAATGTTTGTGATTTAAATAGAACCCAAAAATCATTTGGATTGAGCAAAAATTTTATTTGCTTGTGAAGATAGACCTGTTTGATTTTAAGGTATAGTGTGCTATTATTCTTACCTTATGGTCAAAGTATATATCATTTTTGTTCAAATTATATTTATGTGGGGCACACGTGTTTGTGCATGTGTGTGTATGCATGTGTGTGTGCACACATTTAAGGAAGGACACTGTCATCTCTAGCTTTCCTGGGAATACTACCTTTTCCTTGTCAGTTTTTCTTTGTCTCTGTCATTTTTTATTACTGAACCCATCTGTGTAGAAAACAGAATGCTTGGTTTTATCATTTTAAATTATTTTTTATTTTTTTAAAATTTTGTCCTCTCAGCTCGTTTTGCCTCAAGAATTAGGCTCTAGTATAGAGCCTTTCAGTTCTCACATTCAAGAGGTGTTTCTGCCTTCTTTTCCGTCCATTTGTCCATATGTTTGCTGGTCTCTGATAGGCTGTGCAGTGAGACAGCAGTTTACTATCTGTGTGTGTGTGAAATTAGCTAATTGGTGTTAGCAGAAATATTTTCACATGTTTTATAAGCAAAGTGCAGCAAGGTATATAAATGTAGATATGATCCAGACACGCGTACGCTCACGACTGTCACTGCTCATGCATAGGCGCTCAGAAGTAATTAATGTTAATAAGATTTTAATGTGCTTGTGAGATCATAATGAGGAGAAATGAATGCTCTGATTAGGAAAAGGTAACTGTGTGTGTGTTTTGGCTTAGAACAAGATTTCAATTTTTATAAACCGCAATTTTAGAACTTGTTTGTGATTGCATCAATTGGTTTTTATTTTCAAATTAGAGGTCTGTTTAGCCATTTGAATGATTAACCAAATAAATGGGTGAAACCCTGATCATAAGGAATAGTGCAGGTTTTCATTTGCAAGGCAATGTTAGTGTACAGCAATGATGTGATGTCTTTTGCCAATGTACCATTTTACTGTTTTTTAAAAAAGAATTTTCAGAAGCCACTTGTGGATACTCTATTTATTTTCATTAATGTAGATGCTATCTATATGTTCCAGAGACACCAATCAGACAGTGTAACTATTGTGTCTGAGATGCATTCCTGCCAGTCAGTGATGTTGTATTAGGTGTCCAAAAAATATGTATTTTGCTTCTTGAAATGTTTATTGAGAAAGATATAAAACAAACAATATTTTTTTCCTAAACATAATCTTCAGAAATTTTCAAGGCTTAATATCTTTTATGGTAAAGTAAAATATTTCAAAGTAGGCAAAGATGCTATCTCATAATGAATTCAAATGCTGTGCAGTCAACAGCTACATCATAGACTGGCTTAAAGCCAGCTGGACACCAGGGGTCCTTCTCCACAACAAATTTTTTGAAAATATTGTTTACAGAGTTTTGGCATATATCTGCATTATTAGTATTTTTACTCATAGGATATATTTATTAGGGTATATCCTATATATTATATATCTATTATATAATATATCTATATATTAAGGGACCTTGTGCTGTAGCACATAGAAATAACATGCATTTTAATATAAATTATGGATTGAGATATTTGAAGATTATAATCCTTTTTAAAAGTAAACATACTGAAATGCAAAGAGAAGTTTGGACCTGAATAGAGCTATGGTGCAGTGTAGTTTACTTCTAACTAAACCTACAAGTGTGGCTTAAGCTTTCCAATAGTACTGAGATTTCTGTGATTCTCAGAGGTATTTTAGGTTTTACTTTCTATAGAATCCTGGGAATTATGATAGTCTGACTAAAAAGAGACATTTTCCTTTAATATTGTTTAGTTTACTTTCTTGGGTCTTATAACATTGAAGCATAATTAGGAACAATTTTCCCACTTTCACTTTATAAAGAAATGCATCATTGTTTTTTCTAGTGCTTGCTTGATATTCTATAGTAAATTTTTCTAATAATACCATGTTTTTAGATTTTCTATTCTGTACCATTAGTCTGTTCATATGCCATTTTATTTAATTATAGAGGCTTTATAACATGTTTTAATGTATAAGATTGTCATCCTCTTTCCCCACTCCCACTTTTATTCTTCTTTTTCAGGGCTCCCTGAGTTTTACATATTATCCTAGATGAACTTTATAATAGACTAGCAGACCTCAAGGGAAAAAAATCCTGATGGTATTTTTTTGTTGTAATAGAAATAAACTCATGAATCAAATGACATAGGGGCAGTTAACATCTTTATGAAGACAGCCTTTTTTTCTTTCCATTTTTTTCAATAACATTTGTGTTAACAGAGGTGTTGTATAGTTTTCTTATAGGTTTAAAATTTTGTTATTAAGTTTACCCCAGGGTATTCTTTCATTTATTCATTTACTTGCTTACTTACTTTCTTATGCATTTACTATCCTAAGCAGGGTCTTCTCTTCTATAGTATTTTCTAACTGATTTTTTGCTTCTGTGTCAGAGGCTGTTGACTTTTGTATGCTAATTTTGCAACTTCCTACTTTGCAAAATACTTTTATTGTTTGTGTTAGCCCAGGGTGAATTTGAGTCTGATTCTGGTAAGGTGTTTTGTATCTGTGACTATAGACAAGATGTTTTGAGTGTCTTAGTTTGGGTACTACAAGTAAGTAATATAGATTGGGTAAACAATAGAAATTTATTTCTCACAGTTTTGGCGGCTGGAAGTCCTAGTTCAGAGTGCCAGCATGATTAGGTTCTGGAGAGGGTTCTCTATAAGTTGCAGATAGCTTACTTCTTTTTTCCTCACCTGGCAGGAGGAAAATAAGCTAACTCTTTGGTATTTCTTTTATAAGGGTACTGACTGTTCCCTTTCATGAGGGCTCAACTCTCATGACCCCATGTAATCCTGACTTACCTTCTAAAAGCCCCATCTCATAATACTATCACATTGGAGTTAGGGTTTCAAATATTAATTTTTGGGGGGGGTGCACACAAACTGTCAGTTCATAACACTGAACTGTTTTCCTCATCTGTTAAATGCAGATAAGAAAACCAAACTCCCAGAATTATGGAGAATAAATGAGATTGTGTGGTAAAGCATCTAATTTTACATGGCACATAATAGGCATTTAATTATTGACAGCTATTAATAATATAATGTGATATGATATGTAAGATAACATTATTATTATTTTAAAGCATGGCTAATATCCTATTAGTTATCAAAGGTTTATCACATACTATTGAAGGTTTATTGTATCAGAATTGTTGCTAAGTTGAAGTGAATCAAACAAAAATTTAAATTTATGATAGGCATTTGTGATTTAAGATACTAGCAACTGAAAATTAATGTTGAGATTATGTTATTTTATAGCCATGCACATACATATCCATTACTTCTGTTTTAATCATGTTTATTGCCTGCAAACTTTCTTAATTCTGGAGAATAAGTGGAGGGAACTTCTTGATCACCTAGGGATTATTCAAAGCAATTTTTAAAGTGCATTGATTTTAGCACTTGCTAACTACATAAGTGGATGTGAGCATTAATTTAAAGTCCTGTAACCCTTGTGTCCTAACTCAAGATTCTGGCAACTTTAGTAAGTTTCTTGGTAAATAGAATACTAACTTATCAATGGGTTCATGTGAATTAAATACTGAACTCACAATTGTATCAATGTAAGTAGAATAATAATACTTGTCAGACAATTTTTAAAGATTTTTTGCTAAGTTAATGAAAAAACAGTAATTAATAATGAGATACTCCAGTATAGTAGTCAATGACTTTTAAGCATTACTCTAGTTTACTAAAATTGGTATCATCTTTGCAAATGTACTCTTTTAATTCTTTTGACACAATCTGTTTACAAATGAGAATTCCAGAATTTTGGGGTGCATTTTATTCCTTCCTCATGGTTGTGATAAGAGTGAAGTGAGATAATGTGCTTATAATGCCTACTAAGGTGCCTAGCTCATGGTAAGTTTTTGATAAATATTAGTTGTTTTGTTCCTATTCTTTTATTACTACCATTGTCCCTCCCTACATAGACATTTTCCTATCTGTATGTATTCTTTTGTTTTCCTCTCTTCCTTCCTTCTGTTCTCTCTCTCTCTCTCTCTCTCTCTCTCTCTCTCTCTCTCTCTCTCTCTCTCTCTCTCTCTCTTCCTCTCTTTCTTTCTTCTTTCTCTCTCTCTCTCCCCTGCACCTCTCTCTCCCTCATCCCCCAGGGATTGAACTAGGGTGCTTCACCACTGAGCAACATCCCCAGCTCTTCTTTTTATTTTTAACTTTGAGACAGGGCGTTGCTAGGTTGCCTGCGGCCTTGTTTAGTTGCTCAGGTTGGGGACTGGTTTTGATCTTGCCATAGTCCTGCCTTTCCCTCCTGAACTGCTGGAATTACAGGTGTGTGCCACCATGCCTGGCCATCTGTGTATATTCCTAATAGTAGTATTGTTCTATACTTAGGATAAATATATGAATATGTCTCTTAATTGTCATTAAAGATAGATGTAAAATAATACATCAATAATCTACTAAATGTTGAAATTAGATGAAAGTGAAGTGAAACTACATCAGTGAAACGTGAAAGATTTAATAGTGTGTGGATGAAATTTCTGAGGAGTTGTGAGGATGAAGAATAATTTCTATCAAAGAATTGTAGGTATATTGCATTTATAGTTTAGGGTTTACCAGAGTTCTAAGTACTTGCTGTAAGTACTCTTGTCAACTTCATCTTGCTCACTCATTCATTCATTCATATCAAAACCAACAGAGTATTATGAGATATAAAGCATTGTTCTGGGTTGTGTGGCATATACAAATAGCAAGATTAGTTAGATGAATTAGTTAGATTCTGACAGGAAAACTGCTAGGTTATGTGCATGGATTTTGGAGCCAGATTCTCTATTTTGAATTTGTGTTCTAGAATGTATAAGCTGTGTGACTTCAGCTCAGTTATTTAGCTTGCCTGTGTTTCAATTTCCTTATCTACAAAGTGATGCTCAAAGTAGTAGTAGTATTGTATATGGTTGTTGTAAGGATTAAATAACTTGGTACATGCACAGCATTTAAAGAAATAATGTATTAAATTCTCTGAGATCCTGACTTCAACTGTTTTGGATAAATGCCAGAAGTTGAAGTGGTAGATTATATGATAATTCTATTTTTAATTTTTTGAGGAACCTCTATACTTTTTCCTTAGCAGCTACACCATTTTGCACTCCCACCAATATGTGCAGAGGTTTCAATTTTTCTACATTTTCACCAACATTTTTTTTTGTTTGTTTCATTAATGGACATTCTGATAGGTGGTAGGTGATATCTCATTGTGATTTTGATGTGCTTTACCCTGATGGTTGGTGATATCTTCCTGTTGGCCATTTGTTGGTCTTCTTTGGAGAAATGTCTGTTTAAGTCTTTTAATTGGTTTGGTCTTCTATAAGAAAATACTTTAGATTAGGTAATCTGTGAACAACAAAAATTTATGGTTCACAATTCTCTAAGAAATCCAAGATCAGTGTTCTAGCAGATTTGCTGTTTTCTGTTGAATGCCAATGCCTGTTCCTCATAGATAGCACTTTCTGCATTCATACAAAGTGGTAGGGGCAAAAAAAAAAAAATCCTCTTTTACATCTTTTGTAAGTTCACTAATCCCATTCTCAAGGTCTGTGCCTTAATAACTTAATTACTTCCTAACATCCACCTCTTATTTCTATTGTATCAGTGATTAAGTTTCAACATTCAGAGTATAAGTCTTTAGCCCAATTTAAAAAGTTGAGTTATTAGGGGTTTTTCACTTTTTTCTTTTTCTTTATTGCTATATAGCTGTTACATATTCAGATATTAACCCCTTATCAGCTATATGATTTGCAGACATTTTCTTTCATTCCATAGGTTGTTTTTTACTCTTCTATTTCTTCTGTTGTATGGAGTTTAGTTTGATATGCAGTTACATTTGTTAATTTTTGTTTCCTATAATTTTGGTGTCATGTCTATGAAATCATTGCCATAATCAATGTCATGAAGTTTTCTTTTATGTTTTCTTCTAAGAGTGTGAACAGCTTCAGGTATTACATGTAAATCATTAACATATTTGAGTTGACTTTCATGTATGGTATAAAATAAAGGTCTAATTTTGTTCTTTCTCATTCTTTTGTATGGATATCCATTTTTTCCATTTCTTGGAGACTGTGCTTTGTATTGTTAGCACCCTTATCAAAGATCAGTCAACTGTATATGTGTGGATTTATTTCTGAGACCTCTATTTTGTTGCATTGGTTTATGTCTGTCTTAATGTCAGTATCATACTCTTGATTACTATTGCTGTGTAATATAATTTGAAATTAGGAAGTGTGATGCTTGCAGCTTTATTCTTTCTCAAAGTTGATTTTGCTATTCATGGTGTTTTGTGGTTGCTTATGAATTGTAAACTTGTAGAATGGTCTTTGTAGATCACTGAGTAATTTGCACATGCTCACAATATTTAGACTCACAGTATTTGAACATAGGGTATCTTTTCATTAGGTGTATCTTTAATTGCTTTCATCAGTCTTCTGCAATTTTTGTTGCACAATCTTTCATCTCAGTTTGTTTTGGAGCATTTTATTGTTCTCCATTCTATTTTAAATGGAATCATTTTCTCAATTTTGTTTTCAGATAGTTCAGTGTTAGTTTATAGAAATATAACTGATTTTTGTATTTAGATTTTTTTGTCCTAAAGCATCACTAACTTTATTAGTTCTGTTTTTGTTTTTATTGTGGTAGTTGTTGTTTTATTTTGTTTTTAGTGCTGGGGATTGAATCCAGTGGTACTCTACCACTGTGCTAAGTCTCCAGCTGTTTTTGTTTACTTTGAGACAGGGTCTTGCTAAATCACCCGGACTGGCCTGGATCTTGAAATCTCCTACACAACTAGAATTACACCTAGCATGGAGTGTACTACCACACCTAGCATGGAGTCTTTAGTATTCTCTATACCTAAGATCATGTCATCTCCAAACATTTTTACCTTTTCCTTTCTGATTCAGATAACTTTTGTTTCTTTATCTTTCCTAATTGCTCTGACTAGGACTTCTGATACTGTGTTGAATAGAATTGGTGTGAATGGGTATTCCTGCCTTGTTCCTCATCTTAAAGGAAAAGTTTTCAGTTTCTCACTGAAAACAGATACATGGATTTTTCATAAATGGCCTGTATTATTTTGAGATGATTTTCTTCTATTTTTACTTGGTTGTTTATCCAAAATTATTAAAATCAGTATCTTGAGGAGATATCAGCACTTTATTCATTGCAGTGCTGTTCACAACAGCCAAATACGGACACAACTTAAATGTTCTTAAAGGGATAAAGAAAATGTATTATATATACACACATGGAATATTATCCAGCCTTAAAAAAGAAGGAAACTTTGCAATGTGGGACTACATAGATGAAATTTAAGGATATTATATTAAAACAAGTCAATTACAGAAAGACAAATACTACATGATTCCACTTACAGGGCTATCTAAAATATATTTAATATATTTAATTTAAGAGTTGAATAGTTGTTTCCAGGGTCTGGGGGTGAGAAGAAAATGGAGTTTGCTCATCAATAGGCACAAAATTTCAATTAAGCAAGATGAATAAATTCTAGACATCTACTATATAACATTGTACCTGTAGTCATAAATCATGCTTTTAAAATTTTTCTAAGAGGGTAAAGTTCATATTAAATGTTCGTACAAAAATAAAATAAAATATGGTAAGTCCTCAATAAATGTTAGTTAAAAACATTAGTATTAGATAAAGCTGAATAAAGTTAATGCCATAATAAGAATAAACATAAGGTAATACAGTATTTTAATGATATTTTGTTTTTTATGTGTTTTTTTTTGTGTGGAATCAGGGGCGCTTTATTGAATAATGTTTAAACTAAACCTTGAAATATGATTTCTGCAGGCAAAAGAAAAATAGAAGTAAAGAGGTGTTAAAACTTCGGAGACTTTGTGTTAAAAAAGAGTCACAGGTAAAACCCAGTTCCACTCTTCATTAGTTGTGTGGCTCTGGGTAAAACAGCCCCTGTTTGGGTTCCCCTTTAACCATGATCTGCTAATTCCTTCCAGGCAGTAAGCTACAGCAATGATGGGAATAACTCTTCATTTTTCTTTCATGAGAGATTGCTGTTCTGGTCTGCCTATTGTCCAATGTGTGCAAACCACTATTTTATATATTGTATTCAGTTTTTTGTTGTTTAAAGCAAGAGGCTAAATCCTATTTTTGTTACTCCATTAGTTTCAGAAGCTGAAGATTAAACTCTTACTTAGACTTGTTCTCAGTGAGTTTTTGGTACTTTGGAAAAGTTCCTTGTAGTTATTTTTACCCCTCTACACTGCATTACAATTTTTACTTTACTTACCTGCTGCCTGTTATACTGGATTCTTTAAAAATAAGAAATATAATAGATTGTTTGTGATTATAGCATATAACAGTGAGAATAGGAAGGAAAAATTGATGGGACTTAGTGATTGATTGTTAATTGAAAAGGTGAACAAAATGATGGCCCAATGTTTCACTAATGGTTGACCAGTTTCTTTGGAATGAGCTGTAAGGTTCTTTGGTCTTCCTTATGCTAGCTGATTACTTTTAGCATAAATACCTGAAAACAAAATTTCATAATGAAAGAAGTTAATAGTAATAGGAATTTATCTAAAAACTTTTGAATTTAAAATATAATCCTCAGGAAAATGAATTCTGGGTTTTATAATTTTCAAGTATTTTTTCCTTTATCAGTTGCCTTTTCTTTTTTTTTTTTTTTTACTCTATTTTATATATTTATATAACTTATGATTTTCTTTCCCTGTTGGTTTTAGGTTTGTCTGAAAGATTGCTTCCTTAAGTCTTTAGATTATGTTGGTAATGGATTTAGGGCTCAAAGTTCACTTTGTGCAATTAAATGGGCTCATAATAATAGCATCAGCCAGAGTGAGAATTAATTTTTCTCAAATTTATTTTACTTTTGCTTTTGTAGAAAGTTTTCTAAGTTTAAACACTTAACTTTTCAAATAGAAAACAGTTTGCTTTCAATGTTCTGAAGAAGATTAATTATAATGAACAGAGTAAATATGTGGGAAAGAAATCTTTCTCCCACTGGAGTTTTTTCACTTTGGTATAATCTAAAGAAGCAATGGTTCTTATAAAATGTGATCTAACTTGAAGTAAATATTCAGTGTTTGAATCAATATCCCCCAGACAGGATGGGGGATATTTTTGATACCATGTTCCATTTATCATTGCAGTTTCTTATGTGAACTATTTGTTATTGAGAATGGCACAGATAATAACTACCATTTATTGAATCATCTACCCTTTGTGCTCCTGTCTAAATAGTGAGGTAAATATTATCTTGTTATTCTTTATAACTATCTTATAAGGCAGACATTATTTCCATTTTAGCAGCAAGGAATCTAAGGATAAATAAGATTAAATCACTTCCACAAGCCTACACATCTAGTTATGGCAGAGTTCATCTGAATCAGTGATACAATTAAAGAAGTGATTGAAGTCTAATGTGTGCACCATTATAGGCAATGAAAGCAATCTTTCACATTTATCCTGTAAATAGAGGAAGACCCGGAGTGTGAGAGAGCTAGGCAGGAAGAGCAAGTGTTTCTGTTTTTGACTAAGAGGAGTGATTATTAGAGAAACTGATGCCTCATTATGGCATGCCTTTCTACATACCTAGGTGCTATTTTTGGCACCTCTGTAGATGGAGCTGAAGAATTGGACTGTGCCTTGCCATGGCCCATTGAGGGGCCAGAAGCAGTCGTGGTTGCAGGGGAGGCTCTTTTGACTGTAAATTCTAGTTGGAGCACTTTTTGTCAGCAAACTTACGTGGCATAACTATTTTAGACAGTGAGACCCCATGAGACCTGATGCCATGTAATGAACATCAGTTTTAACATTCATCTGGCCTTAAAGTATGTGGTCTTAACCAGTGTGCTATTTGTTTAACAAGCATTATTATCCAGTGTACCTGCATCAATTACAGAAAAGCCCGATACCTGTTCTTCATACAGTTCTAAACTCTGAAGTAACACTGAACTCCAACCCAGAGAAGAAAATCAATTATATAAATCAATTATATAACATCATTTCATACCATAAATGAAGATCTTCCTAAAATGCATAACCAATTAGAAATTCTCCAAATTTATTTTAGTTGTGAGAATATTTACACCTGGGTGAATTGAAGAGATTAAAGGAACCCTGAATCTCCCATGTTCTGCTATAAAGAAGTCTGGTTATTGCTTTAGTTTCAAAAGAATAGTTCCCTAAGTATTTCAAAATGTCCGGCTGGCTGCCCTGGCCATTCTCTTTGGAAGTTTCTTTGTCATCCTCATGGCACACCCCTCTGGCATGCATGACCAGCTGCAAGCTAAACCCTGTGGAATAAGAATTCTTTCATCCTTTTGTGTGATGTGTTTCATTTTCAGAGTTTGGATGATCCTCTTCGGTAGCAGCAGCAGCAGGCATTGTTAGTTTCAATAGGCGGCCTGGATGCACAAGAATAGTCATCTTAGAGAGACAGGCTCTCAGGGTCCATCCCTTCGTGCCATGGTGCTGTGCTAGATCACTTTCCCCTACTAGATTAATGGCCAGAGAAAAGGGGAGATAAACTGTACCCAGAGAAATCCAATTAAAGTACTTGAACTTCACTGACGTCCGTCCTATTGTTTTCTTAACTTCCTAACCTATGGTTAATTACTCTGACCAGTAGAAAGGAATATCATAAACATAACAATTATGTTAAATTTCCTAATTTCTTTAGTTTGTAAAGGCATCAAAATTTTTGTATAATATGGAATAATTGTTTGGTATAGTATAGTTGAAACTTTTCTTTTTTTCCTTAAGCTATTCTGTTTTTTTCCTAATATCTTCACCAAAGCCACTGCTAAGACTCCTTGTATGAAATTGAGTGATGTCACAAATTTTATCTCTGTTCACAGTCTACATTAAACATTACTTCATTTTGTGCACTTTTACTTCTTTCAATCTCCAACTGATCTCACCCCTTTGTCTATAATATTCTTTTCTTGATTTGTCAAGAATTCTCTTTTTCTGCTCTGTTATTGATGCCACTGTAACAAGGAAAGTAATTTAACTTTTTTTTTTTTTTTTGGTACATAGAGAGTCAACTAAGAGCTTTGTGCCTGCAAACACATGCTCTGTCAGTAAGTTTCACCTCCAACATTAAACTTACACTTTTAAAATCAGCTTTGGAGATGTAAGTTCAGTAGTAGAGCCCTGGGTTTAATATCTGGTACTGCAAACAAACAAACTTTAGCCTTGTTATTTTATAAATTACCTTCTCTGACTCTGAATTTCTGTGTCCAACATATAAACCAGGACTTTGAGTAATATTAATTTATATGTTTATGTGATGATTGAACATTTGCAGTGTTTTAGTATATTTTATGCATTTCTGATCATACATCTGTGAGATAGAGAGAACTGGTATTATTATTATTTTTTCATTAAATAATACTGTAGCTCAGAGAGGTGAAGTAACTAACCCCACATGAAGTAAATAGTAACTGGTTGAACCAGGACTTTAAATTCAGACTTTTTTCATAGAAAAAAGTAGGGAAAAGTTTTTTTTTCTTAAAAAAAAAGTTTCTTCATTTATTAATGATTAATCTGCATGTGAGTATATATACTCATGCTTTGAGAAAGTGTCACCTAATGCTTCATTGAGTTAGGGGTAGACTTTTGTAATCTGTTTTTTAATCAGTTGAAGGAGTTTCCTAGAATTTCTAACTAAAGAAAGATAAGGAGAAATGTTTTTCATTTTTGTAAAGAATTTTGGTGTCATTATAAATCTCTCTACCACATTTGTTTCTATTCTTAATTATAAATCTATTCATCAGAAACTTAATATTCTTATTAAATTATCCTGATTGTAATTTGGAAAATTATAACAATACTGCAGAAGACTTCTTTGCCAATCAGAGTAGTATACACTCTGAAAATGTGGTACTTTTCTATTTATCTGTTTACCTGCTGGTATGTTTACCTAGAGTAATGTGTATTTCAAATTCGTTTTCAAATTTGTATGTGCCAGTCAGATGTGCAGCTAATTTAAATATGAAAATTGATGAAATATGAGTACAAAAATATAAAGGATTATTGATTTTATGCAAGTTAAGTTAAATGCTTTGGAAAGACTTTTGAAAGGTGAATCACAAAAACAAATTGCAGTTTAGATAGGTGTGGGCTAGACAACTGTGAAAGATTGCCTTGGGTATAGGTGGAAGATGAGTGTAAACCCTCCAAATTCTTCATTCAGTTTGCTTTCTAAGTCCCTTTATGCTTTTGCTGATTTTAAATAAACCCAAACTGGAAAATCATAGATGATATATTATGGCATAATTTAAGAAAGAAAATAATATGAAACTGCATAGCCCTTGGTCTTGCATCACAATGTTGGTAAAAAGTTATAAAGTTTTATATTTCAGTTTTAAATAAGCCAAATATGTTTAAATTGTTTTAGCCAACTTCTCTTTCTTAGTGTCCCTTTGTGTAAAAGGTGATAAAAAATTTTACCTAGCAAGGATTTTTTGAGTATGTGAAGATTAATTGAGATGTATAGCACCTAGAACAGTGCCTTGCATAAGGACTAAAAAAGTTTACTGTCATCAGTCATCATCGTCTGAGATCATCTGCTCTAAGACTTATATATTTTAAAATATAATATTTTAGATCACTGTTGCCTACTATTAGAATATTTTAGCACCAAGATATAACTAGTTCTCTGTGGGTTAACAGAGAATCTGTTTCCTAGTCCCACCTTGCTCTTTTTTTTTTTTTTTCTTCAGTATTCTTGAGAACAGGAAGTTTGACCATCACTACCTGTTCTCAGGAAATTCTGAGACCTGAAATAGTGTATGAGATATAAGTGAAACAGCTATGGTTGTCTCAGCTGAAGCCTATCAAAAATATTGGAATCTAGAGTTTAAGGTGCATTAGTAGAGGTGTGTGTGAATGCTCACACATCACCTGCCCATACTGAGTCTTGACATCAATATGTTTTTCACTAAAATGAACACTAAACTTCACACACTGCCAATTGTAAGTAGAGAATAAATAAAGGAAAAGAAAAAAAAAATCTTGACAAAAATTCTGGTAGCTAAACTGCAATAGTTGTGTTTTATAAAAATACTGATTGAAACGGTAGACATTGTACTACATGCGTTCAATTCCTAAATGATTCTGCTGACTGCAAGGTTACAGGTTTTTATTAACGAATCCTTATGTATAAACTGCTTTTTGGGTGCAGAAGTAAGCTTTTACCTGCTTTATTTCTGAATGCCAGCACACACATTTTTATATAATTTCCTGTTTTCCTCTTAGGAATGTGTTTCTCATTGGAAAGAGGCCATTTTAAAAAATTTTAGCCATTTTAAACATTTTTTGAAATAAAAATTATATTATATTATTATTTACTATCTATAGGTGTTTACACAACACTTCCATAATATTTAAAAATAAAACAAGTGGTTAGTAAAGTGGAACTTGAAACATTTTCTAATGTTGAAAAAAATTTTGAATGGTATAGTTGAAAGGTATTAAGTACCCATTTGTTTTCTTAAATGTTGTAAGTATTATCATCGATTACCTGTTGTGGAATTTAATTCTGTTTATTCTTCATGTTGTATCTGTCATAAACCCTTGGATAAAAGAAATATTGTCTGACTTAACTTTTCTATGTACATATATGAATGACACCACAGTGAATCTCCACATCATGTACAACCACACGACTGGGATCCTAATTAGAATAAGATGTACTCAGTGTTTGTATAAATATGTCAAAATATACTGTACTGTCATGTATAACTAAAAAGAACAAATAAAGAAAAAAGAAATATTGTCTTTCTATATCATGATCATAGCGTTGGGATTACCTCAGTTCATTGAAGATTATACAGATTTTCCCTCTACTGTCCTGTGCTTTCATTTTGATCATTATGTGTTGCATCAATTTCAACTCTTCTCAGCCTTTTCCTCTCAGACATGGCTTCTTCATAGACTTTGTTTTTCTTTATGACAGTATTTATTAATATGTGTCCTTTTTAGCCCACAATTTATTCCATAGTTTACCAATTTAAATTTCAGCTATTTTGTTTCTTTAGATGTACCATTTCCACAAAGTTTTTAAATATGAGGATAACTGTAGAACTTATAAAAAGTTGGCAGTATCCCAGAAAATGGCAATCTTTATATTGTACAATGATATTACATACTGTCGTTTCCTGTTTAGACAATGGGCTAGGTATTTAGGCTTCTACACAGTGATAATTAAAATCTGAGACCTTTAAGGAGGAAAAAGTCAAGAGATTTGCCTTCATTTGACTTCTATCAGTGAACACGATTGATTCAGAACTTCTTGTTAATCAGCTTTCTAGGCAAAAACAGAAAAGAGAGTCGCAGTTTGGATGTTTAAGAGTTTTCTGGGTTTTTAAAAATATCATTTAATTAGCTAATTATTTTTTCTTTCATGGTAGTAGGTATTGAACCCAGGACCTTGCACATGCTAGGTAAATGCTCAACCATGGAGCTACATCCCCTGTTCCTTTAAAAAATTTTTTATGTTGATGCAAGTTCTTGCTAAACTGGCCAGTTTGGACTCAAACTTGTTATCCTTTTATCTTAGCCTTGGGTTTAGAATAGATGAGATTACTGGTGTGGGCCACCATACCTAAGCAGAGTTTTCTATTCTTAACCTAAATGTCTGAGTTGGACCATCTCCTTGATGTTTAATATTTGGTTTGTGGATTTCTGGCCCAGGATCTATTGCAAAATGTGAAGTTGAAACAGGAGAAATCTACAATTCTGGTATGTGTATATGTACCATGGTGCTATTCTATTTTGCTTAGAAGGCAGTTTGGATAGCAATGCAATGGTGTGAAAGGCAGTAACTTGGCCAAACTTCTAGCTAAATGTTTTCAAATTCTCTGTTATGGAGCGATCTGCTGTGGAGCACAATCTAAAGAATGGTAACAACAGGAACATCTTTCTTTCATTTAAATTTTTTTAATTGACAGATGTAGCACATGTTTTTCTATTATGTTCTTTCTATGTTGTCCAGTGAAAGATTTAACATTTGCTGAAATGAAGATCTGATGAATATGTGTGTGTACAAATTTTAAAATAAGTGTGCATGGTATTTTGACTAAGTTTAATAGCTATAATAATTAATTAATTTAACTGTTGAGCTTAACAAGTAACAGATAAGTTACTTGAGTTTGTGGATGACATTATGTATAATTTTATTTACTCATTCATTCATTCACTGTACACCTAATTATGTTGGAGATTGTGTTTGGCACAGTAGGGAAAGCAGAGATGATTAGAACATGGTATCTGTTTACTAAAGTTGTATAGTCTAGTGATACTGTAAAAAGCATTCTTTGTTTTGTCCTTTACTATAATAATATGTTATCCTTCAATTATTTCACACCCTAAAATTCTATTATTGTTGTGCTAACATATTTAATTTGCATCTTCAATGTTCTGAATAACAAGTTTAATATACTGCCAATACTTTTAAAAAGATTATAATTCCTAAAGCATAATATAAAATATTTTAAAAATGAATACATTAAATTATGGTAAAAGGACTTTAATAATTTTTATATGGCTAATACTGGTTTTTAATCATATAATTCTCTTTCATTTGACTGCCTTTATTTGAGAGAAGGGAAAGGATAATTGCATTTGGTGGCGAAGATCCAGTTGGAATAGAAGCCCAACAAGAGTTTTTTGATTTCTACCTGATTCCTAGTTCAGTAAAATGCAAAGTAAGGAGCCATAGGAGATGAAAATGAAGGGATAAAGAGTTTTCTGTCATGAAGTTCCTTATATGTGACATACTAAGTTGTCCCAAATGAGGTGGGATCCACTAAAGGGTTTAAAGTAAGGAAATGACTCCTTAGTTCTGTTGAGAAAAACAAGTAAACAAAACAAAACAAAAACCACTTCATCCATTGAGTGTGGAAGAAGGGGTATGAAGAAATTAGACTTGAGTCTGTGCTTTTGGTAATGAGGATGATAGTAATCCAGATACATCAAGGGCCTGAACTGAAATGGTGACTGAATCTATGAGGAAGGTTAAGAGGGATGGTGTCAAGAGATTATTAGGAGTTAGAATTGTGAGGACTGTTTAGGTGGAGGGGTAGGAGTTTGAGTGCTGTTAAGGAAAATGGAAATTTAGGATTACTATCAAACTTTTTGCTTATGTACCTCAATAGTGCCATTTATTGAATAAAGAGACTATTTTAGGAGAAGCCAGATAGAGATCAGTGAGCAGATTGGGAAAAGGTTGAATTTCAAACAAAAATTTACTTTTCTTTGAGAAAACATTGGGTGATCCTGGGGTGTGAAATATTGAAAATTTGGGTAAGTCTGGCATGCTGTAGCAGGCTAAGGAGAGAGTGTTTCATAGTAGAGTATTGATTAGGGAATTTCTATAGAAAATAGGAGGGTCAGAGTCAGATATTTATTTTTTAAGTCATTGTTTCCCAGCTTGTACTTAATGGCAGCCTTCTCCCATTTTGCTGTCCAAAAAGTAGACTGGCTAATTTGAATGTTTTAACCTTAGGATGAACCTGGGAGTACTGGGTAAGAGATTTTCTGTGTGAGGAGCCAGGATGGTAAGGATAGAAAGATCAAGTTCCAGATCTATGGATTGCTAATTAAATAACCTTTCACAAATGACATAACTTTTTGGATTTTCATTTCTAAAATAAGGTTGACTCAGATGATCTCTGTGATACTTTTTAATAGCAAAAGTCCTATGATTTATGATCCTATAAAAATATGGTTATACCTGTAGGATAAATATTTTTAGAAATTTTTAATGGCAGACTTCCATTAACTTGATGATTGAACATATGTTTTCCTTTTTTCTTTTCTAGTAAATGATTAAAGATTCTAAGTAAAAAACTAAAAAATACTTGAATATACAGGCACAAGGAAGAGGAAGCAACATATGAAAGATGTAAAAGAGCAATTAGTATAACTGAGAAAGCTGATTACAAATGACTGGAGAGAGTTGTGTCAAAGACAACCAAAGCAATTCATGCTCCAGAACCTGTATAATAATTAGAGGCAGTTTATTCCATGGACAAAAATAGCTGAAATAAAATAAATTATAATAAATAAATTATAATTAGTATTATTAATTCAGTAGATTCCAGCTCAATGTAAGATCAATGCACAACTATTATCCAGTAATTTCCTTTTACCTTTTCATTTTCAGTAGAATCACTATTCAATGAAATATGACAGGATAATATAAAAAAGGAATAATCAAAGAATAAGCTTTAATAATAGTATCTAAAGTAGCTATTAATAGCTAAATAATAGATCATAATAGCTAAAATAGTAGATTTATAGGAGGGTTAAAATTTTCTTGTAAGCAGTAAAAAGTCAAAAATGGAAAATAGGGGAGAAAAGATAAAATCAGACAATATAATAAGCTGGAAATCTGACTAATAGGATAAGAAAACAGGGACCGCAAAGAAAATGACAGGGAGAAAATTATAAAATTATATGGTAATATTTTTTAGCACTGATGGATATGAGTTTCTAGCTTGAATGATTCTGCTTGGTGCCCATAAAAATGCAAAGCAAAGTCACACTAAGGTACATAATTAGAAATTTTTAGATATTATCAATGCAATAGATCATAGAAACTTCTAGAGAGAAAATACAAAACCTGTAAATTTGCTCAAAAATTCAGATGAATCTGGTTTCTTAATAGCAACATCCAAAACTAGAAGATGTGATTTTAAAATTAATTTTGAGAGAAAATTACTTTTAAGTTACAGTTTTGTACCCAGCCAAACAATCAGGTGTGAGGGTCTGAAAAACATTTTAGACTCATGTCCCCCCACATACATCTCCTACACTTACTTTTTCAGAAATTATTTGGAGGTTATACTATATCCAAATCAGGAAAAACCGAGGAGAAAAGAGTAAGACAGCACACAGAAAATAGATGTTGAAAATGAAAAGGAAAAAGATGAAAGGATATTCCTGGATAACAGCTGTGTATTGATCTTATATTGAACTGGAAGATGGAAACTCCAGGACAGGATGACCTCAGAGGGAAAAAAAAAATGGAAAGAATTCTTCATGTTTAAAAGTGTAAAATATTATATTAAGATAATATTTTTAATTTTAGATTTCTCATATAGACTTTGGGAGTGGCAGGGCAAAAATGATAACTCCAAGAAGGAAAAATTGTTACTCAACATAGGAAATGTATTCAAAATATGCTACTTGACTGAATATTGGGAGGATGGCAGGAAGGGAAATGATGTAGTTAAGAAAGCTAAGTCTTTATCTTTCATGATTGGAAATTAATAGATAAGATTTATAAATAAAAATAGCAATATAAGCATATAATTTAGAAATAAAGATATAAACACTTTAATGAGTTTTAGCAGTGAACCTAAAATGTTGGGATACGGGGTTCTGTTTTTTCATGTAGACCTTGTGGTACTATTTAATTCAAACTATATAGATGTGTTGCTTTGAAAATAATGAAAAATTATAGTTTAAAAATTTCAAAGAATATGAGTGCTATGCACAGAACTTTTGGGGCTCCTCAAAATTCATGAGCTGAAACTCTAATCCCAGGGTGGTGGTATTAGGACCTGGGGTCTTTTGGAGGTGATTAAGTCATAAAAGTGAGGCACTCATCTTGAGCTAAGTGCTCTTATAGACAAGAGCTTTCTTCCTGTGCCTCTCTGCTCTCCATTATTTGAGGGCACAGCAAGAATGCAGCCATATGCGAACCAGGAAGAGGGCACTCACCAGAACCTTACCACACTGGCACTCTGATCTCAGACTTCCCTGACTTCACAACTGTGAGAAATAAATTTCTGTTGTTTAAACCACTCAGTCTATGGTTGTTTGTTGTTTTAGCCTGAATTGTATTAGATACTAAATACATTTAACTGATTTTTCAGGTAGAAGAGCACCTGTTTGATAAAACATTCAGCTTTTATTTCTCTGGAACAATTAAATTTATAGGTTGACATTGCTGAAATTTGGACATTCTGTCTTTTGAAAATAAGTATTATTTGAAGGGATTTCTGCTTATTCCTATAAAGTACACATGTTTGCATAGTAAATGCAATAGGGAGGAATCTAAAGTTGTTGCTACAATTTTCAGACAGATCTCAAATATGTGTTCCAAATAAAAGACAGGCATTAACTATTGATGGCTAAGAAACAGAAAAAGAGAGATAAGTTTTTATTTGGTAGGTATAGTCATATAAGACAAGCAGTGTATTTGTTGAACAAAGAATAGCTTCCCCATAGTCTAAGTAATGTTTAAATACTGAATATTTTTTCTATCAAAGCTTCACATGACAAATGCATGCTTTCTCATTAAATGCTTTTAACTGTTCACTGACTCATTACCTATTAATCTATAGCTAATATAAGTCACTTTTGTTATGGCTTACAAAATTTTGGAGGTTATGTGATTCAGTGCATGTAGTTCAGAATTTAGATTATCTTTCAATAATCAGAAAAATGCTTTGCCAAAAAAAAATCCAGTATGAGTGTGCTCAAAATATCAAGTGCCTTTTGAAGGTTTTAAATAACAACTCCACAGTAAAAAACCAACAACAAACAAACAAAAAGAGCCCAAAACAGGTCTGATAAACAAAAGTGTTTAGCAGACATCCTTAAACCTCCTTGAGAAATTGTTTAGAACATTGCAGAGGCAGAGACCACAGTAGAAAAGGGAGGAATTTCCCCTTTATTTCTCTCATTTCTCTCTCTCTCTCTCTCTCTCTCTCTCTCTCTCTCTCTCTCTCTCTCTCTCTCTCTCTCTCTCTCTCTCTGCCAAGGACATTTGGTGTTGAGAGCAGGAGAGGAGAAATGAAGAAAGGACAAGATTTGTTTCAAAGATTTATTTTGTCATTGATTGTGGTTTATAAAGGTTTTCATTGATAGAGCATGGGAGGGAGAATTGTAAGTTTCAATGCCTACACTTTGAAGAGTTGCCCTGTTGTTGCAGCTGCTTGGGCAGGCTTGCTCAAACATCAATGGTGCATTGTGGCAGTTTGCTCTGCTTCCCTGTTTCTGATGGACATCCTCCAGGCAACGAAGGGCAAATGGGCTGGCAATGCTGGTAACTGGCATAATAGAAGTTGTTGAACCAGTTTTGAATGTGTGTGTGTGAACTGAACACTTAATGATAAATTCTGTATTATGAACAATCTAAGATGAGGGTCAGAAAGTACTTTCTTGTTAATTAATGCAGATGGGAATATATATTTTTATATTATCTTCTTATGGCATAGGGTGCATGTTATTTAGTTTTTATGTAGTGGTTGGTAGAAAGGAACAATGCTTGGGAGCTAAAAAAGAAATTCAGGATGTAACCACTCTGAAATAGTCTCATCATAAAATGAAAAAATTGGCTTTTGCTATTCATAATACTTATTTTTTGAGTATAACCATGTCAAGTTCTTTTAACTATTTTGAAAACTTGTCCCCCTATTTTTTATTTATAGATATACTGTAACTCTCTACTCTTAACTTTTAAAAGAGATTTGAAAATTCACATTCCACTTAATTACTTGGGAGCTATGACATTATGTTAGGAGGTGATATGAAGGCAGAGATTATAAACATTTGTTTATTCTTTTTTTCTGCTAAGAAAAATAATCTTCAAATTGGAAAAAAAAAGAATGGGAATTGATGAATTGGTTGGCAAGAGGACGTTCTGGCAAACATAAAATCAGAATCTACAGAATTTGGCAAACTTTATTCAAGAAAAAAAACCATAATTTAAAGAACCCACATATTTAGGCAGTGTTTTTCAAAGCAATCCCAATATGCATTCTTACTGGATTCTTCTGATAATCCTGAAAGTTAAGAAGGGATGTTTATTTCCATATAGGTGAGGACACAGAAAAGCAGGAAGCTAAAGAGCAATAGGTGCTAGATCAGATATTTTCACTTAGACTCATTTAATAATCACCATTCTCTCAAAAGATAATATTATCTCCATCTACAGTTTTCTTAACTAAAATTACATGTTTTTTTTTTTTTACTCAGATGTCCATCAGAGCAACTGAAATCCCAAACTAAGGATTTTAGAAAAGCTTATGCTTTTTCTATTGAACCTCATAATTTTCACACATGAAGATTTGAAATGTATAAAATAATGGATACAAGCAAATGTGTAAAGTGTTAAAGGTAGGATGCAGATGAATTCTGTAATCTACAGTGCAATCTTTATCTCCCATAAAATTCCAAAATGAAATAGTGAATAGATTGGCTTTATGGTAAACTGCCTAAGTTCAAATTCTTATTTAACTGACTTAGAGAGCAAGTTATTCTAGGATCACCTGTGCCTTCACAGTATTATTTTAAAGTTAGGTAAAGCAATACAAAACACACCTCAAAAGAATTGTAGAGAATAAAAGAATCAGAGTATATAAGTAATGAATGTGAGCTAATGGTATCACTTACAGACCTTTTTCCTATTTCTTTATATGCAAGTCATATTCATAATTCAAGTTCCAGCTAAAATGTCACCTCTACAGGAAGCTGTCATCTAGGTCCTGAGAGTATGCTTTCTTAAAATACAAACCACAGAGTATTTATGTTTTTTTTTTCCCCTCAGATTCTATACTAATGAAGTCCTTAAAGGAAACTTCCATATTTTACTTTTAGTTTTAAATGAACAAAATTATACTCATAGTAGACATAAATTGCTTTGTGTTTAGTAGGTCATTAACAAATATTTGTTTAAGAAGACAAAATCAAACATGAATATCTGGGTGAAGTTTTTCAGAAAGCTATGAATCTGTGTAAATTTATTGCCATTATTTTGTCAGACCTTTGCTTACACCAAGATGAATACTTTGCAACATTTTCTTATTCAATAACCTCACTAGCCTTTTCAGAAAAGAAGAAATGAGTTTAGCAGGACATGACCTGATCTTGGGGAAATAATGATGTGGTTAATAATCACCTTGGTTTCTGTAAACTCTCAAATAAAGGCATTACTTTAAAAAAGAAAATCAAGAAAATGGGTGTTAAGTGGAGGTTTTTTAGGTAAGGATACCCAGTTCAGAATGGCTAGAATCTAGATATGTCCAAGGGGAAGATATTAAATGAACTTGTTTAATTTGCCATTTTCTCTATTATTTTGTATGTCAGTAATTTGGAAGACAAGATAAGGAACTGGTATATAATTTTCAGATTATTCAAAGATGAGGCTTAATAAGAATACATATAAATCCTATTATATTCCTAAATATAATTATTATATAATATATTTTGTTTCAGAATAGTAATGATAATCAGATACCATATGAAAGACATGGTTCTTTAAAATAAACCCTGAAATATTTATTAAGCAATAGGAAGAGGCATGTATTTAGAAAACTGTTACCATGTTATATTGTGTGGAAAGAATTATACTTAGGTATACTTTCCTGATCATGGTATAGAGAAGGGGAACCTAAAAAGAGTACAGTGAACACATTAAATTGAGAAGACAGAAACTGAAGTTTGGAGAGCCTATGTCAGTGGAATTTGCAGGTAGAATATCAGAGGGGAGTAAACTATTCAGGGAAAGAGCTCCAGAAATCTGCATAGATCTTTGAGTTTATTGCTGAACACTAAATTTTACATACCTTGTGTAAACTTCCAGAAAGCTGAGCAAAGAAGAACCAGAGTTGACAGGCAACCCACTCCTAAAATGTACAGGATTTGTTGATGTTTGAATTTTGTTTAACTGAAGTAGCGAGACCTTGTTAACAGCCAGGGTCATGAGATACCAAAAGGATCACGAGTTTTCTTCTGGGCCTAATACTTGAATAAAACAACTCTAGGCCCACCCTAGCAGAACTAGAAAATGCAACTTAAAAAGATCAAGCTGATACACAAGCTATTGAACAGCCTACCAAAAAAATGTTTTAACATTTTTTAAAGGAATTCAACAAAACTCAACACTCAACAACAGAAACAAAACATCAAACTAAAATTTATATTGCATGAAAAGAAGCTGGAAAATATGACATATAACCAGGAGAAAAATCATCAATGAAAGCAGACCCAGAAAAGACAGATAATGGAATTAGAAGAAGATTTTGTAATGGCTATTATAAATGTTAAGGAAAACATCATGAGGAAGAGAGGAGTGAACCAAATGGAATTTTAGGTTGAAAATATATTTGAAATGAACTAAATGTACTGCATTGACACAACAGGAAAATAAATGCTACAGAGAAAAAGAGTAGTGAATATGAAGACATACTATCCAATCGAAAGTAAAGAAAAAAGATTAAAAAAGCAACAAAAAGCAAGCAGACATTTGAGGGCTCAGAGATACATGGTACACTATTTAAGCTGTTTAAAACATGTTAGTCCCAAAAAAAGGTGGGGAAAGAAAACAGAAAAATACTTGAATGATTAATGGATTAAAATATTTTAAAACTATTTGACTACAGCTGTGTCTAAAGATCTGAGGATCTTAACATAGACAAAACAAAGATATCATCAATACATATCATATTGAAATTCTTGAAACTCATTGATAGGGAAAAATTTCAAAAGGAGACATAGGAAACATGCATAATATATTCAGAGAAAAGATAATTATAGAAGACCTCTTGCCAAAAAGAGTACAAACTAGAAGATATTAGAATGACATCAGTTTCTTGTTGAAAGAAAAAAAAAGTGTAGATTATATAACAGAAAGACTTTTTAAGGTTAAATAAAAGGAGAGAAATCATCACCTACAGACATGTACTACAAGAAGAGTTAAAAGAGTACTTCAAGAATAAGAAATATTACACCAGATGAGATGGAAAGTTGTAATAAGACAAAGTAAAAATGATCAGAATTGGTGAATATATAGATAAATATAAAATACTCTTTTATCTTTTTAAAATGTACTTAAAGTTATATATATATAATGACCCTAAGTTGATCACCCCTTTTTAGTAGAGCCTAACAAGCACCCTAGGCCTTCCCTGTTAGAGTTTTAAAATGAAACCAATATACTCTTTATGTTTACAAAAAAGGAAGAGGTGTATGATCTCTACAATGAAAACTATAGAACACTAACCAAAGAAATTGAAGGCCTCACAAAGTGGAAAAATCTCCCATGTTCTTTGATAGGCAGAATTAATATTGTCAAAATGGCCATACTACCAAAAGCGTCATATGTATTTAATGCAATTCCTATTAAAATTCCAAGGAAGGTCTTCATTGAACTAGAAAAAATAGTCATAAAATTAATTTGGAAAAATAGGAGTCCCAGAATTACCAAAGCAATCCTTAGCAAGAAAAGTGAAGTAGGGAGCATCATAATATCAAACCTTGAACTACACTGCAGAGGAAAAATAACAAAAAACAGCATGGTATTTGCACCAAAACAGGTGTGAAGACCAATGGAATAGAAGAGAGGATGAAGAGACAAACCTACATAAATATAGTTATTAATTGACAAAGGTGGGAAAACCTTACATTGGAGAAATGATAGCCTCTTTAACAAATGGTGTTGGGAAAACTTGAAATTAATATGTAGTAGAATGAAATTTAACCCGTATCTCCCACTCTACACAAAACTCAAAGTGGATCAAAGGCCCAGGAATTAGACCAGAAACACTGCACCTTCTGGAAGAAAATGTAGGCCCAACACTCCAACATATCATTTCAGGAACTGACTTTCATAACAAGGCTCCTAAAGCACAAGAAGTAAAACAAAAAATTAATATATGAATTTCATAAAATTAAAAAGCTTATTAATAGCAAAGGAAACATCAAGAGTGTGAAGAGAGTGCCTACAGAATGGGAGAATATCTTTGCCACCTGCTTCTCAGGATATTAATTTGCAGGATATATGAAGAACACAAAAATCTTAACACTAAAAACACAACACAATCAATATATGGGCAAAGGAACTAAACGGACACTTCTCAAAGAAGAAACATAGTCAACAAATATATTTAAAAACATTTAAAATCTCTAGCAGAGAGATGCAAATTGAAACTACACTAAGTTGTCATCTCACTCCAGTCAGAATGGCAGTTATCAAGAATACAGGTGGGCACGGTGGCACATGCCTATAATTCCGGTAGCTTGGGAGGCTGAGACAGGAGGATCTCCAGTTCAAAGCCAGCCTCAGCAACAGTGAGGCACTAAGCAACTCAGTGAGACTCTGTTTCTAAATAAAATACAAAAGAGGACTGGGATGTAGCTCAGTGGTTGAGTGCCCCTGAGTTCAATCCCTGGTATCCCCCCAAGGGGGGAAAAATACAAGTAGCAATAAATGTTGGTGAGGATGTGGACAAAAGGGTGCACTCATACATTGTTGGTGGCACTGCAAATTGGTACCATCACTGGAAAGCAGTGTGGAGATAAAAAAAAATTGGAATGGAACCACCATTTGACCCAGTTATCCCACTCCTCAGGATATATTGAAAGGATTTAAAATCATCACACTGTAGTGATTCAGCCACATCAATGTTTATAGAAGCACTATTCACAATAGCTAAGTGAGGAAAGGGAAAAGGAAATGTGGTATACACAAAGGAGTATTACTCAGCCATTAAGAATGATGACTTTATGACACTTGCTGGTAAGTGGATGGAGATCTAGGGACTATCATGCTAAGTGAAATAAACCAGTCCTCCTAAAGTTCAAATGTTTTCTCTGATATGTGGAAGCTAACACACAATAAGTGGGAGGAGGAATAGAAGTTCAGTGGAGTAAACAAGACAGGGGAATGAAGGGAAGGGAGGGAGAATTGGAAAAGGAAAGACAGTGGAATGAATCTGACATAATTTTCTATATACATGTATGAATATACCACAGTGAGTCTCACCATTGTGTACAACCACAAGAAATCAATTAAAAAATAACTATGGGGACTGGGGTTGTGGCTCAGTGGTAAAGCAACTGCCTGGAATGCGTGAGGCACTGGGTTTGATTCTCAGCATCACATATAATAAATAAATAAAGGTCCATCAACAGCTAAAAAATATGTATTAAAAAATAACTGGGTAAATGGCACAAAGATCAATATAGGGAAGGGAGCAGGGGCTAGGGGAGGGGAGGGAAAAGACAGGTACTAAGGACTGAATTAGAACAAGATATATTCCATGCTTTTATAATTTGTCAAAATGGATTATACTGTCATGTATAACTAAAAAGAACCAATTAAAAAAACAAGTTATTGTAAAGTATATGTATAAGATGTTTGACATGAATTGTATAAATAACAGTAGCAGGGGAGATAGAAGTTTGTTGCTGAAAGGGTCTGACTTTATGAAGTGGTATTACAGACAGTCTCCCATTTATAATAGTTCAACTTGTGGTTTTTTTACTTCACCACCGAAGCAAAAGCAATATACAAACAGTTGAAATCATACTTCAAATTTTGAACTTTTTCTGTATTAATAATATATAGTGTAGTGCTCTTTTGTAAATTCTGGGCAGTTTCAGTGAGCTGCAGCATCACATGATCATGAGGATAACCCATACTCTACAGTGTACTATGTTTCTTAGCTATGATGTTCAGTAAGTTAGGCATATTAAGTTCATTTTCACCTTACAATATTTTTAATTTAAGATGGGTTTATATGGGCAGAACTGTACTATAAATTGAGAAGCATCTATATTTCAAGGTAGACTTGATTGACTTAAAATTACATATTTGGAACCCTAGTATGATTATTATAAAGTAAAACAGAAAGATATAACTAAAAGAGATAAAATCAATATTAAATACTCAACTAATTAAAAAGAAGTCAGATACAGAAGGAAAAAGAAGAAACAAATGAGACTAATAGAAAAGAAATAGTAAATTAGTAGAATTAAGCTCACTTGTATCCATAATTACATTAAATGCACTCAACAGTTTCCTGTTAAAACATAGAGATTGTTAGACTGCATGCATAAAAAGTAAGACCCAAATATATGCTATGTATAAAATAGAGATGTATTTAAAGTGAAAAGATGGAAAAATATATTTCATGCAAACACTAATTACAAGAAAGCTAGACATATCTTTCTTAATATACTTCGTGACAAATAATATTGACATAGGTAAAGAGGGATAAATTATAAAACCAAAGGTCTATTAATCAAGAGAATACAACTGAACACAGTGATGCAGACCTGTAATCCCAGCAATTCAGGAGGCTGAGGCAGGAGAATCTCAGGTTTTAGACCCTTCTCGACAATAAGTGAGACCCTGTCTCAAAATAAAAAGCAAAAGAGACTAGGCATGTTGCTCAGTGGCAAAGTATCCATGGGTTCAATCCTCAGTCCAAAAGCTAACACACACACACACACACACACACACACCACAAAGACACACAACCTAATTTTTTTTTTTTTTTTTACCTTTAACAGAGCTCCAAAATTAGCAAAAAGTTAATTCAATGGAAAGGAAAAATATATAACTATAGATGGAAATTTCAATACTCTTAATAACTGATAGGAATATGTGAAACAAGCAATAAAGAACTTCCAATTAGACTTAATTGATATTATAGACTCCTCCATCCAACAGTAGTAGAATACATATTCGTCTTTGGTCTACATGGAACATTCACCAAGATGAATGAATACTGAGCAGTAAAACAAGCTTCAATAAATTTGAAATGATTGAAATAATTCAAATATTTTCTTCGTACATAACAAGATAGAACTCAAAACCATAAAATTGGAAAATTTTTAAATATTCATAAATAAAGCAGCATACTTCTAAATAATTTGTAGATCAGAAGTCAAATAAGTAGTTGTACTATTTTCTCAGCACTGCTATAACAATTAACCACAAACTGGATGGCTTAACATAATATAAACCTATTTTTTCATAGTACATGAGATCAGAATCCTAAGTCAGTTTTACTAAGCCAAAATCAGGTTGTTTGCAGGGTTTCATTCCACATGGAAATTCAAAAGAAGAATCTATTCTTCATCTACTCAAAATACTGGTGGTTGTTGACATTACTTGACTCTAGCCACATCTCTCTGTGCTTCTTACATCTTTGTATGTCTTTCTGTCAGTGTGGTTGCATTTAGGACCCGGCTAGATAATCTAGGATAAACTCCTCTCAATATCCTTAACAAATATTTTGCCATATAAAGTAAGATTTACCCTTTTCCAAGTAAGGTAATATTTTCTTATTCTAGAAATTAGGATGTGTACTAATCTTTAGGGCTAAAGTTCAATCTTCTTCACCAAGGGAAATTATAAAATCTTTTTATAATAATTGGCAGGATATTTTCAGAATTTATTGGGAAATTTAAATGATCTAGAGTAGTGCAAATAATTTATTTTAATGATGAATGAAGTTGAGGAGCATAACATTATCTTATTACAGGATTTACTCTAAAGCAGAATTAACCCTATAGATTAATATGTAAGAATAGAGAAACCAAGAAATGGTCTCACACATTTATCATGAGTAAATGGTTTGTTTTAAAGACTGCTCATATAATTCAACATGTAGTGAAAAAGTTTTTCTAACAAATGGTACTTGTACAACTGGTTATAAATTTTCGTGAAAAGGAGAAGAGAAAATACTTGCAATCTTGGGTTAGGCAAACCTTTATTAAACAGGTTAATAAAAGCATGAACCATAAAAGACAAAAAATATGAAATATATTTAAAATATATTTCAAAATATTGACTTTTGATGATGAGCACTTTTTCATATATTTGTTGATCACTTGTATATCTTCTGTGAAGTGTCTGCCCATTTCCTTGCCCATTTATTGAGTGGGTTCTTTGTATTTTTGGTGTAAAGTTTTTAAAGTTCTTCATAAACTTTGAAGATGAGTGCTCTGTCTGAAGTGTGTGTGGAAAAGATTTTCTCCCACTCTGTAGGCTTTCTTTTCACGTTAGTGATTGTTTCCTTTGCTGAGAAAAATCGTTTTAGTTTGAATCTATCCTATTTATTGATTCTTGCTTTGATTTCTTGTGCTATGGGGTGTTGTTAAGGAAGTCTGGTCCTAAGCCAACGTGATGGAGATTCGGGCCTACTTTTTCTTCTATTTGGTGCAGGGTCTCTGGTCTAATTCCTAGATCCTTGATCCATTTTGAATAGAGTTTTGTACAGGGTGAGAGATAGGGGTTTAATTTCATTTTACTGCATATGGATTTCCAGTTTTCTCAGCACCATTTGTTGAAGAGGCTATCTTTTCTCCATTATAAGTTTTTGACACCTTTGTCTAGTATGACGTACTGTACTTAAGTGGGTATGTTTCCATGTCTTCTATCCTTTACCATTGGTCTATCTGTCTATTTTGGTGACAATACCATGCTGTTTTTGTTACTATTGCTCTATAGTAGAGTTTAAGGTTTGGTATTGTGATTCCTCCTGCATCACTCTTCCTGTCCAGGACTGCTTTGGCTATTCTGGATCTTTTGTTCTTTGAGATGAATTTCATGATTGCTTTTTCTGTTTCTATGAGAAATGTCATAGGGATTTTAATTGGAATTGCGTTAAATCTGTATAGTGCTTTTGGAAGTATGGCCATTTTGATAATATTAATTCTGCCTATCCAAGAACATGGGAGATCTTTCCATCTTCTAAGGTCTTCTTCAATGTTTTGTAGTTTTCATAGTAGAGATCTTTCACTTCTTTGGTTAGATTGATTCCCAAGTATTTTATTTGTTCTGAGGTTATTGAGAAAGGAGTTCTTTTCCACATTTCTCTTTCAGATGTTTCATCACTTATGTATAAAAATGCTTTAGATTTATGCATGTTGATTTTATAACCTGCTATTTTGCTGAATTCATTTATGAGCTCTAGAAGTTTTCTGGAGGTGTTTTTTGGATCCTCTAAATATAGAATCATGTCATCAGTAAATAGTGACAGCTTGAGTTCCTCTTTTCCTGTTCATATCCCTTTAATTTCTTTAGTCTATCTAATTGCTCTGGCTAGTATTTCAAGGATGATGTTGAGTAGAAGTTGTGAAAAAGGACATCCTTGTTTTTTTTCCAGTTTTTAAAGGAAATGCTTTCAGTTAGTTAGAGAAATTCAAATTAAAACCACCCTAAGATTTCATCTAACTTTAGTTAGAATGGCTGTTATCAAGAACACAAGCAATAATAAGTTTTGGCATGGATTTGGTGAAAAAGGCACACTCATACATTGCTGATGGAGTTGCAAATTGGTGCAGCCACTCTGGAAAGCAGTATGGAGATTCCTCAGAAAGCTTGGAATGGACCCATCATTTGACCCAGCTATCCCACTTCTCGGTTTATACCCAAAGGACTTAAAATCAGCATACTACAGTGATGCAACCACATCAATGTTCATAGCAGTTCAATTCATAATAGCTAGATTGTGGAACCAACCTAGATGCCTTTCAAGTGGTGAATGGATAAAGAAACTGTGTATAAATACACAATGGAATATTACTCAGCCATAAAGAATAATAAAATTATGGTATTTGCTGGTAAATGGATGAAGGAAAATACGCTAAGTGAAATAGGCCAAGTCCAAAAACTCAAAGGCCGAATGTTTTCTCTGATAAATGCATGACAATTTATAATAAGGTGGGGAGGTGATGGGAGGAAGAGAAGAATGAAGGAACTTCAGATGGTGTAGAGGAAAATGGGGTGGGGGAGGGTGGGGGATGGAAAGATAGTAAAATGAAACAGACAATGTTACCCTATGTATATGTATGATTACATGAATGGTGTGAATCTACATTGTGTACAGCCATAGAAATGAAAAGTTGTACCCCATTTGTGTATAATGAATCAAATGCAGTCTGTAAAAATAAAAAGAGTTTAATAAAAAAAGAAAAAATAAAAATAAATGAAATAAAAAATTGGCTTTTGAAAAATGAAAGTAGAGGAAAGTAACTTTATAATTTATTATTATCTGGTTATAAACTGGGTATAGCCTTAATAATCTCTTCATACCCATGATTCATTCTGGTCCCATGAACTATGAAAAAATAAGTTTATATATTCAATATTTATAGTTGTAAGTGTACTTTATAACCATCGATGAGAAGATACTTTACAAAAACAAAAATGACATGTATCAGTTTATGACTAACTTTAAAGATTTAGCATATAAGAGAGATTTGTCTTAAGAAGTTATGGGTACACTTATACATGGCTCTTTGCACACTGAATGATTATTTCTTTAGGATAGAAACATTTCCAGGTAGAGAGTGGTTCACAAAGTTACACAATATATTGTTAGAGTATGCTTCTGGAAATCCAGGGTCAAGCACTCATGAGATTGTATTTTTCTACCCTGTAATGAATACTAAATATTTTTAGTGAAAATATTGTTAATGTAGGTAAGAAAGTGATCCACCATGACTTCTTGATTTTTTAATTTCCATAATTTTGAGTGTCTCTTTATGTGTTTTCTAATCATTTGAATGCTTGTGAAATTTCTCTCAGTAACTTGCTTTTTAAAAAAAAATTTGCTTTAAGAACTGTTTCATACCTCCTTTCCCCATACATACTCACACATAAACTCACAAATCTCATTGTTTTGTAAGGCTATGTACTGTAAATATATTCCCTTTTGTGGTCCACACACACACATATGCATATATCCATATTCATATATATATATATATCCATATCCATATATATATGTTATTTACCCTTTTGGCAATTAACTTTTGACATGTAGAGTTATTTATTCCCCAAGTATTTTTTATAGGTAATCCTATCTTTCAATATTTTTATGTTGAATTTACTTTGGCATCATGGAAGAGAAATTTTCCTACCCAAGACTATGAGATTAATCAGTATTTTCTTCTAATATTTTATTGTTTCATTTTCTACAAATTTTAATTTTCTGTATCTTTTTAGTGTATGAATTTGATCAACTTAGCTAATGAAGTAAACATAAGCCAAAAATAGTTATGAAACATGGTAAACTTCTGTGATTAATAATAACAATATTTGATTATAACAATGGGATATAGTAACTGACATTTATTGATGTTTTATTGTCTATAGGCACTTTTTTTACATTGTTTATTTTTACAACAGTACAGGTTAGATATTAATTTCTCCATTATCTCTTCGAAGCAGTAAAGAAACAGATTCAGATAACTAGATTATTTAAATAATTTCTCATATTGTATGTTTGTTGCCTGTTACATGTAACACATTACCCAAACTGAGTGACAAAAAAAGAAACATTAGCTCACTATTTATGGGTTAAGTTTATAGAAAACTGCTACCTGGATGATTCTAGCTCAGTATTTTACAGGTTGCAGGGAAAATTTGGCAAGGGTAGCTGTCGTCTGAATTCTAGAAGACCTGCTTCCAAGATGGCTTACTGTCATGGTGATTCGTAGGGAGACTCATTTCCTTGCCGATTGTTGTTTGGAAGTGTATCAGTCTCTTTCTACAGTGGCTTTGCCATAGGGTTACTTGTATCTCATTGTTTTTCCCCCATGTGCAGGGAGAGAGAGAGAGAGACATTGCAAAGAAGCAGCAAAGGTTTATTAGGGTTAAAATTACTCTGTGACTATAGATAGTAATAATTAGAGAAGGAAGTTGAAAAACCTGGGACCTGTGTACATGGCTCTGGTGTCAGGGAACCTGTGAAATGTGTGTGAGGAAAACATGAAATCTAGTAAAAGATCTGATTTCTACAAGATCTGACTTGAAGACCTTCAGCATAAATTATCTTCAGAATTGAGGGAAATTGTAATAATTCTTAAAATAGTTTCTATATTTTTCTGGTGCATTATGTGAATAAATTATTGATTACTAAGAAAATAGCATGACTGTTACTTTTCAGAATAGTTCTAGTGATATTAATAATCCCTCTACAAGTCAACCAAGGAGCATGTACTAGTTTTTTTGTTTGTTTTAGGATTTATATAGATCAGTGTCAAATCAACCAATTTTGAGTTATCCAAATAATTGTTGCTTTCATGATATGGATAACATTAAGTATCATTGCTGTTTTGGCAAGTAATTATGCATTGTTAATTTTCACTTCAACTGTGTTGTTTCAGCTTAGACAGACTAAAATTAGAACATAGTAGTGTTCTATGGGTAGAACATTGTGGTGTTCTAAGGGAGTGCTTCACTGGGAAAAGATTTGGGTTTAGTCGTAATGCTGCTATTGAATAACTAAAAATCTGAGGTAATTCATACAATCTTTCTGAATCTTCATTTTTAATATTAGGAAGTTGCATGAGAAGCTCCAAAACTTGCTATGATTTCGACCATTGAACTTAACAAAGTTTAAGGAGTAATTATACTATGTCACTTTGTTATTTCAGCCCTCTTTGGAAAGACACATTAGAAAAGAACAACCTGTGTTGAAAGTGCCTTTGTATGCTCACTATGGGCATATCATTTGATATTTTTATCATAGTAAGAAATATTTTCTTTCACAAGCTATTCATCTACAGTTTGTTCCTTCAAAGGTTAACTAATAGATTTTATTTTGTGGTTATGTGGAAAACTTCATTTTGATGCCTCATGTTAAAATTCTGAATATTTAATTTTACAGAGCAGATATTGACTAATGGGAGAAAATTATTATGATTGTGCCTGCAGAGTAAATAACTAATTTAAACAATGTAACATAAAAGTCCAATTTAATTAAAATTGTAATAACTGGTAGTTTGTGGAAAAAAGTGTATGGTGACAAGCTAACCACAAACTAATCCAAATAAAAACTTTGCAACATATCCCAATAGTGATAGATTCTGCATTAATGCTTTGTTTCTCATCATTTTTGTGGGTATTATGGTACTTTATCTCTTAGAAGTTTGATTCAGAATTTAAGAATGATACACTGAGAGTGTTGAGATAATATAAGCAGAAAGAAAATAATTGTTCTTAGCTTTCAATATGGAACTTCTTGAATTGTAGGATGAATAAATATAAAGGATGAAATGTGGAATCTCCCAATAAATAAGTTCAAATAAGCATATCTAATTCATACAAATTTTACCACGTATATTCCCTAAAGGAGTAAAAGAAATATAAATCTAATTATTGGACAAGTACTCTTGTTATTATTCTACATATATGAGAGATATGAAACATGGTTGGCTTCCATTCCTATTTACCTCTCAGGATGTGAATGTTTTATTATTCTAAATGATTCTAATACTTGATGAGGCTTTTAAAGAAAAGAGCATAGAACCTGGAAAAACCCAACTACTTTTTGTGGAATAGGACTGTAAGAAAAACAAAACAAATGAACAAAAACCCTATAGCTCTAATTATGAAGGAAAACAGAAACTCTATTGGGCTTATAGAGAAAAGATATATAGTCCATAATATGTTGTAGCTTTTAAAGGAATAGATGAAACAATATAAAAGTCTTGTTTCTCTTGTTCAGATTTCACATAAAAATAAAATAGTCTTTGTTTTGTAGTTATTTATCTGTATTAAAAATATTCAGTTCAGGGGAAATAGCTATCTTGAAATGGGAGCTAAATTTGCTAGCTCAAAGGAGAGAATCATTGACAGAGTGTTTAGCATTAAGATGGGTCTTTACTGTGAATTTTACTGTAGAGTAAGAAAAATTGAAGAAATTGGTTGACTACAAAGATTTTTAAAATTACTAAAAACTCAAAGAATTAAAATTACTATTAATATTAACTAAAATAATTTAAACACCAAAATGTTTATAGTATTCATTTTTCAATGATGCAATTCTGAATAAGTTGATCTTCTGAAATTTTTATGTTTTTTCATTTTCTAAATTTCCTACAAACAATGCATAGTTGGATATTTAAAATTAAATATACTTCAAAATTAATATAAAACTCGGTTATTTAAATTTGTTAATTTAAATTTTTTTTAACTTCTTTGTATAGGATGATCAGTGACAGGAATAAAAACATGACAAGATTTTTTCCTAAACAGCAAGTTATTTTCCTTTTACTTGAACTTTGTAAAGAAAGGGTGATGAATTTTCTTTTAGTAATAAAGTATAATTTTCATCTGACTACATAGTTCTATAGGATGCAAGATAATACTGAGGTCTGGGCTCTGTGATGTTTAGAATGCTTTAGTTGTAATCAAATATAGGTAAAGTCTCATCAATTACCACTAATTTAAACATATGATAATTGGAAAAAGAACTAGCTGAAATTTGTTTTATTCAAAGGAGTTTGTGAAACACCGATATTGTGAACAGCATCACTAGAATAAATTCTAATACATTGAGAAGAACAAACTATCCATAAGATATTACTTTACCATCATTAATGTCCATTCCAATAATTAATTAACAAGCAACTCTTACCAGCTGTTATGATTTGGATAGGAGTTATTCCTCCAAAACTCCTATATTAATGTGGGAATTTTCGGAGGTGAGATTATTAGATTATGACAGATTATTGTTTAATTTCAACTAAATAATAACTTAGATCCAGTATCCTAATCAAGGATTAATCCATTGATAGATTAATAATTTGAAAGTACTTCTGTGTTGGGTGGTAACTGTTGGCATGACTGGAGCAGGTGGTCAAGGCTGGAGGAGGTGGGTCACTGGGGGTGTACACTTAAGAATTTATCTTGTCCTTCAGCTCCTCCCTTGCTCTTTTTGCTTCTCAGCTGCCATGAGCTGAGCCAGCTGTCCTCCACTATGACCTTTTACCATGATGTATTTTACTCATCTTGGGCCTAGAGCAATGCAATTAACCAATCATGGACTAAACCTCTGAAACCATGAGCCAAAATAAACTTTTCTCCATCTAAATAGTTCTTGTCTGGTATATTGGTCATAAGGACAAAAAGCCAATTAACACACAAGCATATGCATTTCTTTAAAACAGAAGCTCAATCATAATTTTGCCCCTTACTATCTTTAATTTGCTGGTTCCTAACCTCCTACTGATCCATCACATTTTAGATTAAAAATATCACTTCCTCAATGGAATCTTCATATGCATATATCAGTCTTTCCTCAAATGCTTTCATAGAATTTCATTTTTTCCCCCTTTAAAATCTGTTGGTAGTTATATAGTCATTTCTGTGACTACTGGTAAAGTCTGGCTTTCATTGTGCATTAATTATTTAAAAACAGGGATTGTTTCTGTTTTCTCTTCTCATTGTCTTTTTAGGAGCTAACCTATATGTGAAATATTAATAGGCTCTCCATATTTACTTATTAATTAGTATCTAATTCAATACCTGAATAAATTGTTGAATGAATATTACCAGAAGAAATTTTGGCTGGGATATCTTAAATCAAAAGCTTTAGCATGGGCTGGGTTTGTAGCAGTGGTGGAAAAATTGCCTTGTACATGTGGGGTGCTGGTTTTGATCCTCAGCACCACATAAAAAAAATAAAATGAAGGTATTGTGTTCATCTACAACTAAAAATATTTTTTTAGAAAGCACATTAAAAAAGCTTTGGCATTATAAGATTTCAACTAAATTATAACTTAGATGTCACCATATTGGAATTTCTGAATACTGAGATAATATACTTAAAATTGAAGAATATGCTTGAAAATAATAGCTCATCATTTAAAAATAAAATTCTATAATTTTATGTTTTTATTATTTTGAGTTGATTTAGTTTTCTGCTACTGCAATTGAGTTTTATAGTAGACTTTTTATTACCATCTTTCTATTGTTACCTATTTCTGTAGCTAAAATTACATAGTGATATTCTAGTCATATGTGCATATCAGTTGACATATTGATATGATGTATATAGAAAAATTTGTTGAAAAGTTCTCTAAGTTTATATGCTTATTATCCTATCTTTCTGAGATGATATGTGTTTATGGCAGGTATTATAGAAGTTAAATAAAACTTCAGAAATCATTTTCAGATGGAGCTGACCAATTCTAGAGAAAGCACATGTTCTCAGGAAATCTTAACTTGAAAAATGTCTTATAAATTGCTTTTACATCAATTGTTTGATAATGTAATACCAACTTTGATTTCTAAGACAAGAGGACTGAATTAGAACAAGATATGTTTCATGGTTTTAGAATTATGTAAAAGGGATTTTACTGTCATGTGTAACTAAAAAGAACAAACAAAAAAGAGAAGTGAAGACAGCTTAATTTAGTCACTCAGTTAATCATACATACATCAAATTCCATATATGCCACAAAATAAGGTACTTTTGATTATTAAGTCAATAGATTTTATATTTTATAATGAAGAAGTTTTGGGGATAAATTAAAATAAGCATCATTTACTTATTGAACTTACTAATTTGGTAATATATGCATAACTAAAACTAAAGTTCTATAAAATATTTTAGTTTAACATTTTTTAATTCTATGAAAATTTTATATTCTTAACATACATTTTTAGAATTAGTACTTATTTCAAAGTTGTTAGAAACACATCACTTCAACTTTGCCCAAGTTATTTTAGTTAATAACATGTTTTGAATATATTTGATAATGTCATTGAAGATATCACAAGATACAATACCATTTGCATAATACTAGAGGGATTTTTTAATACTTGTTCCTTAAATATATATTTATGATCTCCATATGTTCCTTAAATATATATTTGATATCCATGATATAATCATATAATCTTTTGCTTTTCTGTGTGATCATTGAAAGACTGATTTATATTGGCATCTTATACCTACAATTATGAATAAACTATCAGAAATAAAATCTAAACTTTTTAAAAATTTTGTTCTTTTTAGTAATACATAACATTAGAATGTATTTTCACATATTACACATACATGGAGTATAACTTCCCATTCTTGTGGTTGTACATATTGTGGAGTTAGACTGGACATGTATTCATATATGAACATATGAAAGTTATGTCTGATTAAAATGTAAACTTTTATTAAATATTTTTGTCTTCATTTTACTTTTAGTATAATATCCTCAAAGATCATCTAAAACCAATACTGATAGTTGTCATTTATAGCTAATGCATTTTTGCTAAATAATACTTTGTTATTCCAAATAGAGTATGTGCCCCGTGATATGAAAGTCTTTTCTTTCTGAAAATAATACTGAATAAACAGTTTGCCTTTATTTTCTGATAATGATATTTAGTCAATGCTAGCTATTTTTCTAGGACCTAGAAATAGAAAAGCAGTCATCGATACTCCCTGTCTTCAAGGAACATGTGGTATGCAGGGGGAGACAAGCAGACCATTAGAATTTTCAGTACTATACAATAATTGCTATTACAGTAAGTTACTCTAGGGAGGTATAGAGTCATATAGAAAGAACACCTAACCCAATTGACAGAAGGCTTCCCATAGGACAAGATGGCACTGGCAACGTTAGCCAGAGGGAGAAGTGTTAAGGGTATTGCAGGAAAACAAACAGCTTGTCCAAAAGCATGGGGATTTTTTAGAAGTGTGTGGCAGGTGAATGAGTCCATGTGCTTCAGCATGATAAAATAAGTTTGCAAACAGTTCAGTATGCAGTTCAGTATGCCTGGTGAAAGTGTGTATATTGTATCTGTGAAAGATGAAGTTGTAAAGGTAAGCTAGAACATACATGGATTATTATAAATCCTTTTAAATATAGAAATCTTTAATAAATACTCTTTTGTAGATCATCCCAAAATTACTATTTAAGTCAAATGTTGAAGAAATGCCCATTTTAAATGTAAATAAAAATTCAAAATAGTCACATCTTTATAAATAAAGGACAGATCATTGGTTTCACTTCCTATGTGTGTAAGGAAAGACTGATGGATGACCTTTCATAGTAGTCCTTACATAAACTTCGTGAGAGTAGCAATTGTGAATTTGATTCATTTTGTGGAGCTTATGGTTGCTTTGAAATGTACACAGTAATAATCACCTCAACATTTGTTTTAATTCAGTCAAGATTATTTATCTTATCTGAAATGACAGACACTTCTGTTGGGATATTATTATGATTATTATAATTTATCAATATAAATCATATGAACCCAAGACCCCGACTTTAGCATAGGATTTAAACCACATTAAATAGACAGACATTGAGAACTTCTCAAAATGGTATGTTGCACAGGCTTCCGTGGGAACATTTCTATATTGGCGATTCAGGAATGTATGCAGATAATTGGATTAATTAGCATATCTTCAAATCACAGCAGTATTATTTGTATGTGTTTTGTTTCTGTGAAGATATAATCCAAGTAAGAACAGAGTTGGTAGTTGATGCAGAAAAATTTTTGAGCCCTTACAATTAATTTTATTATAGCATCATGATCATACCATTTCTTGGATCAAGAAATCGTCACAATTACAGTAAAGTGTATAGAGAACAGCCTTGTAAACACTTCATTTCACCATACATGGTGTAAACTTTACTGGAGAGAAAGTTATTCAGCACCAATTAAATCCTGAAATTGATTTATTTATGTTTAGTAAATTGTGGCAACATTCAGATACAGTTTCAGATTTTTGTATTCTGTTTTCTTCAAAATATAATAGCTAGAGAAATATCATAGTTTATACATTTTAATGCATCTTTAAAGTAAATTTTGCAACATGCATAGAGTATACAAACAGCAGGGGCAGAGAGGATAACTTCTCCATGCCACATTTATTCTCCACACAGACCTGTAGAAGATCCATATTTGGGGCAGAAATATATGGCAATTTTGAAAGAGTATCCTTCATAATATGCCTTTAAGGAGTAGAAACAAAATTATTACCATTTGAGCAGTATCTAAATGCTTCAATAGAAAAAAAATGAAGAACTGGTGAAAGGTGATACAAAGTTTTGAAATAACTTGCTGTACATACCTATGAACTTTATTTTCCATGATTCCATCACCAAACCTTCCTAGGCCTCTCATTTTAAAATATGGTGTTATAGTTTAGATATGAGGGGGTCCCTCAAAAGCTCATGTGTGAGACAATGTAGGAATGATCAGAGGTGACATGATTATGAGAGCTATGCCCTTAACATGGTTTCAGCCATTTGATGGATTAATAATTTGAAAGGACTAATATACTGGGTGATAACTGTAGGCAGACATGGTGTGACTGGAGGAAGCAGGTCACTGGAGGTATACCTCTGGGGCTTATATTTTGTCCCTGGGAACTTTTACTTCTTGTCTGTCAGAAGCTGAGCTCCTTCCCTGTGCCATGTCCTTCTGCCGTGATGTTCTACCTCACCTTACACTGATTCAGCAGACCATGGATTGAACCTCTGAAACCAAAATTCAAAATAAATGTTTCCTCCTCGAAGTTGTTGTCATAAGGTATTTTGGTCACAGTGACAAAAAGCTGATTAATACATATGCTAAAGAAGTTGCAGTACTATAAATACAGTGCATGGATATTAGAAGGTGGAAATATACATAAGGACTTTTATCTTAAAATGTCATATATATACATTAGTTTTTCTAACATTTAGGAAGAAAACCTACTGAAATCATATCTTCAGTGTGGTAATTTGTGTTGCTTGTTTGAGCTATTGCTCAAAAATGATCCTTTTCAGATGCTAGTCAAGCCAATTTATACCCAGGAAGCACACATTTATATAAGACTAGACTGTGCATCTGAGTTTTATTACCCAGGAGATCCATTGAATGTGATATGGCTGTTACTTTCTAATAAGATATTTGGAATAAGCATGTTTTTCAATCACAGATGAAGGGGAGGAGGATTCTTTATGATATAATGGGATTATTTTTCTAGAAAGTTTATTGATTACTTACAAAAGTTTGCCTATTTGTGGTAAATCTACCTTGCTTCATCACCTGTCCTAACTCAACCTTCTGTTTTTATCCAGTATAAGTTTCTCTCACTGTTATCTGTGGTTTTGGCAATTTATCAAGAACTCCAGGACTTTCGGTGTTTTTACAGAGAAAAAAGGCAATGAAATAATTTTGTCCTTATTCATTTCTAATCTTCAGATATACTAAATCATTTTTTCACAAACTTTTTAAATTGTAAGTTCACACTTACATTGCAAAGACTAACTCAACCAACATCAGTTAACAAGATATGGTATGTAATGTATCTTGACTAGTTTTTATATAAATTACAGATTATGTAACTTATTAAATTTTGCATTGTTCATTGTTACATTTGTTATATTCCCAATTCACAAAAATACATTAGTAGTTAAAAATAGATTCATTGAAATATATAAGTATTGGTGAAAATTTTAACTAAATAATTACCAATAGTATTAAAAATAGTGAACAGTGTTCTGGAGCAATAAAATGTACATTTAATATGTATTAGGGAAAGTGAATGTTCAAGTGTGAGGATTTTATATAAGCAGTTTAAAAAGTACAAACAGAAAGCCCAGTTATGAATACCAGCAGTCCTTTTTCCTCTTAGCTCCTAGTGTGTTATCTTTTCTCAAATCTTGTAGAATAATCAAAGGGAACTATTGAAGCTTTTTTTCATCATTTTTAATGCTTTCTGATATTAAATAGATGACTTTGTTGCCAAAGGTGAAAAGATCAAAACTACAAAGGCTTTATTCAGGAGTGTACTCCTCATAGCAAAACCTGATACAAGAGATTCTTAGGATTGCATCAGAACTGGGAAATCAGCCTCAAAGTTGATGGCAAAAATGTTCAGAGAAAAAAATAGAAGAAACTACTGATAAGATTTATCACACAACCTTCTTGGATTTTGTATCATATTGACATGTTAGTGCATTGTGGAAATATAGACACCATTTAATGTATGTGCTAGTGATAATTAAATTTTAAGTTGGAGGGTCTAAATCAGCTCTCGCTATTTTGCTATAAATATCTGAGAGAGAAAAGTGTGATGACTTTTATCTTGCTTTTCACTAAAAACCCAGACTCTACAGTAGATATTTGTGTTCTTCATCTCCTTTTTTTTTTTTCTTAATTTTTTTTTTTTTTTTTTTTTTTTTTTTGGTACTAGGGATTGAATCCAGGGGTGCTTAATCACTGAGTCACATCCTCAGTCCCTTTTGTATTTTATTTGGAGACAGGGTCTTGCTGAGTTGCTTAGGGCCTCACTAAATTGCTGAGACTGGCTGTGAACTTTTCAATCATCCTATCTCAGCCTCCTGAACCACTGGGATTACAGGCATGCACCACCGTGCCCGGCTGTTCATTCATTCATTTGTTTATTTTTTAAAAATTTGTTCTAATTAGTTATGCATGAGATCAAAAATCACCAAAAACACAAATAACCCAGTCAATAAATGGGCTAAGGAACTGTTCATTGGTTTTTAATAATTATTTTCTGAGTTGTGATGCTGACTGGAAGATGTCATTGTGACAGTATGGAGAGCCAGCCTTGCCCACCCATAGCAACGGGAGAAGACTACATCCACATGTGTAAGTGAAGAATGAGAGAAATATTATTTCTTCATATAAAAAATTTCCAAGTAATTCAAATAGCTTCATCAAGTGATATAAAAACACACGTATGGATATGTGTGTGTATTAAGTAATACATGTTATAGTATTTTTAACCTATTTTAAGTACTCTTAACCTATTAATTTAAGATCAACACACTTTTTGGTTTCAAATAAGATAGGAGGATTTCTTTAGAACATAAACTCTGCAAATGGCTCAGTGATTTATAAGAATTTGACTCTTATCCAACATTTGGTGTGTTTGTTTATTTTTGGGACAAGGAACTGATGCTATGTTGTTAAGCCCATTTCAAAATGATTTTCATGTGCAGAAAATAAAGAAATGCTTTTTCTTGTTATGATCTTATGGAACTGAATGCTGCCAAAGTAGCAGGATTAAGAACACATTTTCTTCATTCCAAGTTGAAACCGTCAGGATTTTAGGTAAGAGTTTGGTATAATTGTTGACCTAGCATCTGACACATGTTGAATGTAATCAACAAGAAACCTTTTCATAACTGTGGGTCAGTATTTTTTGCAAATTATCTAGAACTTTCTGACAGAGACACCTATAATTTACTACTAATCCCAAAGGTCTATAATTATAAATTAGTATTTTCTGATTCAGTAAAAACAGAGGTTAACACTTTTTTTCCTGGCTAAAAATTTTCCCTGATCTATGGCTCACACAATTTATGATTGAGCTGAATAGACATACCTTGATGAAAAATTAAAAATAAGTGCATTCTTCCAAATGAAATTGGCAGTGCACATGTTTGTTGAATCCTCAAGTAATCTAGCAGATAGTAACAGTTTGAGAAACAATCATAAGATGTTAAAATATGAGAAGAAGAAAAGTAGATTCAGATCTGAGTTAGAATTTAAGAACAAATAAGTATTAGAGTAAAAGAAATAATCTATACTGAAATTTTTCTCCCCTAATTTTTTTGGAAGGGATATTTTTTGCTGAGGGTACTGGGAATTGAACTCAGGGGCACTTGACCACTGAGCCACATCCCCAGTCCTATTTTGTATTTTATTTAGCAACAGGGTCTTACTGAATTGCTTAGCACCACACTTTTGCTGAGGTTGACTTTGAACTCGGGATCCTCCTATCTCAGCTTCCTGAGCCACTGGGATTACAGGCATGTGCTACTGTGCCCCACTTGAAAAGGATATTAAATACCTGTACTCATATTTCCTTCTCTTATTTTTTCCTTTTGTAATATAAGGTTCTTCGCTGCTGGTGATTTTGGAGAACATTATAACACCATGAATTTAACTGAATTGATTACATTTTAGTTGTTTGCAACTTTTTCCTTTAAGAAAAGGTTATGTCAGTGTATATAATAACAATATCAGCAGACAACTTCGGTATAAATTAGCTTTGTACTTTTTAATGAACATAGTTTTTGGTTTAATTCAAATGAAAAGACTTTTGTAGTTTCAATTATCAAAAAAATGATGAGTGCTTATGGTGCAAAATTCAATCCCTGAGGAAAAAATATGTTAAAAAAGAAAATCATTTAGCTTTCTTAGTATTTTAAATAAATATATATAACATATATATATATATACACACAAATATGTATTTTTGTATAAATTGAATCATATGCTACATGTCTTACAGTTGATTGGAATTAGATATAAGGAAATTGAATAAGAATGTTCAATATGACTGACTAAATGAATGAGATTTGAGATTCAAAAATCCTTACAGGAAATTGTATGTTAGGTCCCTCAGAGCCATTTGTGTTTCTGGGTGTATGGCATAAGAATACTTTATTAAGGCTAACATCTATCAGAGGAAGCCAATATACAATTTGCTGATTTGTTTCCTGTCTCGCTTGCAGACAGAGGTTAATGTTTGAAGAATGTTCTCCCTTCTCCTTATTCACAGATATACCATTTCCCTTCTGTTACACATATGGTTCCATCCATGCAGAGTAGCAAGATTTCTAATAGGAAAACTATCAACAAATGTGTGAGTGCACACCATGGACTTCTCACTGTTCTAAGTTCTTTGCAAGCATTATTTCAATGACCATAATATCTACACAACTTAGTTATTTTGCCCATTTTTGAGATGAGGAAAACTGAGATGCAGATAGATACAAGTAACCTCTTTTCTTGATAACTTAATTAAACAATTAAAACAAAAAAGCTATACTAGGTATGCTTTAAAACTAGGACTGTCACTTGTGATTTCATCAGTGTAGGGTAGGGTTCTGGCAATAGCATGTTTCAGAAGGTTCCCAAGTGATTATTATCTCTAGCCATGATTGGAAATAACTGCTGTAGAAAAAATTACTATCTAATTTTTTGCAAAAGTTTAATAAATGAACATTGAAATCTACAAAACAACATAATTTTGTTTAGTTAGATTTATTTATTTTCATCATTGATTTCACCTTTCAGATTAATCAAGTTATAGGATGAGCCACATTTGAATTCACCTCTCATTTGAGTTTGAAGTTTGGAAAAGAAGTAAAAATGATACCTATAAATAAAATGAATGTTTGTATTTATAAATAAAAACCAGCTGTAAGGATTTGGTGATTTCTTCTTCTCACTAGAGATTAAGAGAGTGAACCTAGACCAGCTGGCAGTAAAAATGACACCATTTATTCTTATGTGATTTGAAATTTAATTAGAGAGTGAATCCTAAAAACAAAAGTATCAGAATGCAAGGAAGTAGAAATAATAGAGAAGGAATAAAGTGATAAAGAAAACATGGATTAAAACTTTGTATCTAAAAACTCAGCTCCTATGTACTGGATGACCTATTCTTTTCTGCTTCCAATTCTTTTTTCTTAAAAGATTTTAAAGGAAGTTATAAATTCTTTTATAGAATATGTTTTCAGACTTAAAAAATAAAATGTATTCATTTATTCTGATATTATAGAGAACTTATAACTCAATTTTATTTAAAACACCATTTAACATGAAACTTTAGGGGCAGAAACAATGTGTTCAGGTTTAAGGTAAGGAAAAGGACATGCATTTGTAGACAGAAGCAGCCCATAACAGAGAAAACTAGAAGTTCTTGGAACAGAATTTAATGAAAAAAAATTTGCTAATGACGTATCTTCAGTTAATTATTTTCTCCCTTTATGCTAAAACCAAATATCTCTGGTTTTAACTTGGATTTCAACTCTTACAATCAAAGATATTAGTCCCCCTTCTTTCCACACATTTTTTTTTCTTTTGCTTAGCTGAAAAAAAATGGAATATAATGATCAAGCATGGAAAAGAGCATCCTAGTGAAGAGCTCATGGATTTTTTTTTTTTTTTTTCCAGATTTAAGTACAGGTTCCTTTTATTCACTGACATACCATTTCCCTTCTATAACAGAATCTTACCTAACAAACAGCCTTCATTATGAAAAATAATTTTTGGTTTTAGTCAGAACAGGAATATATGAAATATCTTTTGTTCAGGTGTGGATATATATGCAGAATTTGTCCAGTTTATAAACTAGTAAGTTCACTCAAAGTCAAACCAAAAAGATTCAGGGAGTGAAGGAGGAAGAAAGAATATTTAATAATTTAGAGTATATTTAATGGAAGTGGATTTTATTTTAGCTCTAGGAAAATATACTGGACACTTTGTTTTTAGACTCACTGTTGCACAAATAAAGATGTTTTAAATCAGCTCTGTTCTTTTTAAAAGACCTAAATGGAAATTTCCACTGTATTTGACAGACTTCAGCTACTAATCTGCTGATGAACTCATCCATTAGAAAGTTTCTGCATATGGACTTCAGCATGTTTTACCTTTTATAAAATGTGAACATAATGTTTTGAAATTGATTTTTCCTTCACTTATGGCCTAAAGAATATTGTGATACGATTTTAATTATTTGGGACATTGAATTGAGCTCTAAGACACTGCTGATATCAGTTGCTCTTTTTCAACACTTTGTGTATCTCAAATTTCCGTACTGCTCTACTTGAGATTTTGCCTTCTTTCTAATTTCATAATGGTTGAACAACTTGGTCTCAGTCTACTTAAGGCTATCTTGGTGAAGATTTTTAACTAAATGGTGAAGATTTTTAACTAACTCATGCCATTCTATGGAAAATGGAGAAAAAATGTACTCTTAGGTATGGGAATGGAAGAGATGAGTAAGTTGAGAAAAGAGAAGCTCTTAATTCTCCAAATCCAGCAGGATCATTATGGCTCCTTCACCATAGGAAATGGAGAGAACTTTTACACTACTAAATAAAGAATTTAACTCTTGAGTATTTCAACTTTGTGCTTAATTTTAAAGGTATTATAACATGGTATAAGCAGAGCTGATTTCACCATAAGAAATTTATAGTCATTTGGAATTCTTTAGGTTCTAAATTACAAACTGCTTTTGTGTTTCCCATTAATCATCTTGTCAAAAAATTTAAAAACCTAAACAAAAATTGTATATAAATTCTCCAATGTAAATTCCTCATTGGAACTAACTAAATATTGGTCATTATTTTCTTTGGGGTGCATTTTTTCAAAAATAATTCTCAGAAAAGCATGCATTTAATGAATATGCAATTTGATTTAGTATTTGCCTTTTCTTTCTCTCCATTTTCCACAGAGTGGCATGGGAATCATTTGGTCCTTCTACTTCTTTTTCTTAACCTATTCAAATTCTTAACTGCTTTTTAGTTGTTCGATATGACAAAGTAAACCAAAGACTGGATTTCTAATCAAAGAACCAAGATTCTGGGTTAGGCACTATCATCTGTTAAAAGTATCATAGAAAGTAGATGAGTTATTTAATTTTTATGAACCTTGGTTTTATTCTTGGTAAAAATAAGGACATGTTAATATGGTCATGGTGGGGATCAAGGGAGGGAGGAGAAATGATGAATACAAAATGACTGTAAGTTTTAGGTCTTATATGCACAAGAAAAATGGAGAAATGTAAAAATCCATTGAACTCAAGGTTGTAATTTTAATTTTATTCAGGATTAGCTTCCCCCAAAGTATAATTTAAAGCAAAAACTAACATTTGACAGACATGAATTTCTCACACATCTATACATTTTGTAAAATCCACAGCAAACTATTTCACTTTTCTATTTGAAAATATCTTCCCTCTGTGTTCAAGGTTAAACTCAAACACCTTAGAATGGTTTATATATTGACTTCATGTTTTTAATCATTTATTTTTCTCACTTTTATTTTCATTCTTTTCTTATGTTTTATAGTTCAGTCTTGTCAGTTATCTTTCCAGTCTTCCTAAACACATCTTGTGTTTTCATGCCTCTGAGCATGTGATGCTTCTTCTACCTGAAACATCATTCACTTCCCTTATTGTCTATTGAAATCCAGTTAATCCTTTTAAAGCCCAACTCAAATATCACTTCTGTGAAGTCTTTTTGGTTTTCCTTGGAAAGTTAAACACCATTCCAGCATGTTCCCAGTGTACCAGTTTCTAGAATAAGATTCAGTACTTTGACAATCATCATTTTTTTTTGTTTATCTACTACCCCCAACAAATTACCAGCATAGGCCCTCTCTTGTTCCCCCCTTTAGTCTGCCACCTTGCAGTCCTTGACACATATTAAGCTCTGAATAAATGTTTGTTGAGTGAGTCAGTGATTGCATTGGTTAATGGATCATTCAGCACTTGGTTCAGGTATAAAACACAAAGTTAAAAAGTAAAAAGTAATTTTATATTTTTTCTTATGATAATCCTCTATTGGTTCTTCTTACTTAGATATGACAGTAGTATTCATTTTGATAAAATTATACAAACATGGAATATATCTTATTCTAATCTGGATCCCATTCTTGTGGGTGGGCACATTTGTGGGATTCACTTAGGTGTTTTCATATACATACATAGGAAAATTATGTTAGATTTATTCTACTGTTTTTCCTATTCTTATTCCCCTCTCTTTGTTTTGTTCCCTTGTGTAATCTAAACTTTTCTTCTGATTTTGTAATTGTCTTCCTTAGCCAGGTGTGGTAGTTCATGTCTGTAATCCCGCATACCAAAGAAGTTGAGGCAGAAGAATTGTACATTCAAAGCCAGTCTTGGTAACCTTGGCAACATAGAGATACCCTGTATCAAACTTAGAAATAAAGTTTGGGAATATGACTCAGTGGTAAAGTGTCTCTGGGTTCAATCTTCAGTACTAAATAAATGAATGTCTTTAGTATTATTTTAATTAACAAATATAAATTATATATATTTATGGTATACAATTTGATGTTTTGAGATATATATATACAAAAACACTTTGGAAATGACTAAAGTCTATTAATATATTCATCACTTCATATACTTGTCATTTTATCCATGTTAAGAACATTCATAATCTACTCTATTAGCAATTTTTAAGTATACAACATATTCTATTAATTATAGTCACCATGCTGTGCAATAGATTTCTATAACTTATTCCTCTTGTCTATCCCAAACTTTGTACCCCTTGATTAATATCTCTCTATTTGTCAATCCATATCCTAGTCCCTGGTAACACCATTCAGGATGGTAATCACCATTTGAAACAACTTTTGAAAAACAATTGACATTGGATAAGCTGTAGGAAAATAAAATTTTTAAAATGAACAGCATTTTAATATTCTGATAAAAGAAATCAAATCATAAATAGGTTTGTAAATGCACATCAGAAAAAACATTCACAGCTCAACCACATTAAACATTTCAGTTCTGAGCTTTGTGAAGAGTCATAGAATCATATGGTAAAACTGCTCCTAAGGGTGACCTAGACCAACTCTCTCTACTATTTGTGTAAACATCTCCGGTCTCCTTATGATTGCTAATATTTCAAGAAAAACACATCATTTGTGAGCAATTCTAATGATAAGAAGTTCTCATTTGTTTTGAAAGCTATTATATCTAGTATTCTCAATCTGTTATTTCAGTATATTCCTTGAGAACATGGAATAAATCTAATCTGAAAATTTCAAATATCTGGACCCCTTCTTATTCCAGTTATTTCCTTAATCTCATAAATAGTCCACACATAACACCCTTGATTCTTTCTACCATTCCTTGTATGTTATGATTCTCCCTTCATTAGTCTTCTTAGAATATTGTAGTTTTCTGAGTCATTCTATATCACAGTCTTTTCATGTCATTTGACCATTACTGACTTGAGTGTGACTGTCATCTATATTGTTATTCTGCGTGGACATTTTAAGATTAACTGATAGATTTTAGTCCCATATCACATAGTTGATTCATATTGACCTTAGTGAAGATGCTATCTCTTCCTATCCAAGGATACAGTAACAAGCCACTGTGATATTATCTAGTAATGATATCACAGAAATTGTCAGTAATCTCCAGAAAGGGGGAGAATGAAAAAAGAAATCTGAAACAAAAGAGTGAAAAATTGTGTGAATTACATGTAAACATACAATGACTAAAAACTGAGAAAAATATGATATTGAAATGTTAAATTTTCAGATTTTGCCACTGTTATATTGCAGATATATTAAGAAAATGTTGATAGTATATTTTTATAATTACAGTGTAGTTTAAATTTCATTACTTCAGCATTTCCTTTGAATATAACACAATAATGTTAATTTACTACAAACATATGTTGATTTAAAATTTGTGATTTCCATGATGTTGGGTGATTTTTTACATTTAGGGACAAACTTGTTTCAAGAAAATATACTTTGGCTTGACAATTAAAATTTGAGGAAATTGATTTATGTAGCAACGAATTTATCAAAGAAATTTCACATAGATGAGTTTAGTTCATTCAATAAATTACTTTATGCTATTTTCATTGCTTTCTTAATATTTAGTAATTTACTAAAGTAAGTATACAGTGTATGTTTATTAATATGACTGGTTGTGTGTCCATCTATTTACTTGTGATCAATTTTAATTCTCTGTTTAAATGCTAAAACCCATGTGGCCATGGTAGTTCTCATGTTATTTGCTCTTATAGTGAGTGTTCCATGGTAGTATCATGCACACAAGGAATAAGTCTGTTATTGGAAATTGTTAACTGGTTGTTTGTGAGTAGCTTCAGAATTAAGGGTATATAATATAATAAGGGTATATAATATTTGTTTGTTGTTAACAAATATATTTTGGATTGATGCATACTGGATAACTCACCTGAAAACTTACCTAGATTTTACTTGCAGATCTTTGACCTCATGACCATTTATCATCATGGATTGCTTGAGATTGAAATTTTACTGCTAAAAAGCTGACTTAAAAAAATACATATAACCAGAATTTGGTAATATGTGACTATGTAGGTAGTGATGGTACCTGTGTGAAACATCATCATTTGAGTAGTTAAGTTTTCTATAGTTAGGACAACTGAGCTAAGTTTTAATCATATTTTTCAACTTATTTGGGCTATTTAGAAAAGCAAATAGAATTCTCTGTTAGGACCACAAAAATAAATGTCATCTAGTGGGTATGTTTATTATAAAATAACATTCAAAGCAAGATTTAAAGGAATAGTTACATCTAGGTTTAGTTGTGAGTTTTAACTAATCTTAACCTATTAATCACTGCTCAAATATCCTTCTCACTAAAAATTAATTCATCCAATATATTTATACTTCCTCCAAAAGCCTGTTACCTTTTTTTACAGCTTCAGTTGAGCTTGAGAATATTTTAGCTTCAGATAGTCTTGGGAGATAATTTTTACTTTTAACCATTAACTATGTCCCAGTTTTGAAACACTTATTACCTAAATAAAATTCTTTAATTTTTTAATTTGTTCTACTTAGTTACATGACAGTAGAATGCATTTTGACACATTGTACACAAATGGAGCACAACTTCTGAGTCCTCTGTCTGTACGTGGTGCAGTCACACCAGTTGTGTAATCATATATGTACATAGGGTAAAATGTCTGTCTTATTCTACTATCCTTCCCATCCCCAGAGCCCCACCCTTCCACTGACTGCCTTTTGCACAATCCAGAGATAAGCCAATCCCCCCAAACCAAAGATCAAATGTTTTCTCTAATAAGTGGATGATGATACATATGGGGGGTGGGGTAGGGATAAGGGAAGAACGGAGGAAGGATGGATTGTGTAGAGGGAAATGAGGGGTGGGGAGGGGTGGGTGAAGGAAAGATAATGGAATGAGACAAACATCATTACCCTATGTACATGTATGATTACAAATACAGTGTGACTCTACTTCATAAACAAATAGAGAAATGAGAAGCTGTACCCATTTGTGTACAATGACTCAAAAAATCAAACACAAAAACAAAAACATCCACTTGGGTAAAGAAGCAAAAAGGCAACCAGATGGCGACAACTAGCACACCTAGCAGAAACTTCTCAGGTGAGGCCAGACCTGCAGGTACCCTGACAAAATATCTCTGAATTGTGGATGCTGTCCTCAGACTGAAGCATCCATGCCCCAAAATGGCAACAGTGGTGGTGGCACACCTGCAGGCCCTACTGGGTGTCCCAAGATGGTGGTCGCCTCATGTAACCTTGTGTAACTGTGACAATGGACTTCCAGGTGGTAGTGGGCATTGGGCAATCCACTGGCAGTCTGTGGGAGGTCTGCAGGCTAACAGCAGCTAATCAGCTAATGGATGTCAGGCCATGGTCAATGGGTAGGTGAAAGGTAGGTGATGGGCAGGCAAGAGGTGAACAAATGTGCAAAAGGTGGACAGTAGGCAGAGATCAGTGAGTGATATGTGCTCAAAAAGGTAGGTGATATGCTGGCAGCTGGCAGGTGAATGTGGTGGATGAATGGGGGGTAAACAGCAGGGGATCAGTGGGCAGCAATGACTGCCTCAAAGAGAAAACAGTATTTCCTCTGCTTGAATCCCAAGTCACGGAGTGACAAGGGATGCAGCCTCCCTGTAGTTCACCATTTTGGATCTCCTAAAATTACTGACTTTGGAAACAGAAGGATAGATGTGAGTTTAACATCCACTCAACCACTTACTATTTGTGATTCTGGTTAGTTTTCTTAGTCTTGTGATCCTTGCTTCTAAAATAGGAGAACTTTATCTGATTGTTAAGTGAAGTAATTGTCATAAGTAAGAACACTGAACATTATGCTTATCATTAATAAGAGCTCAGTAACTAGTTATTATTTAAAACCATACATTAATGGTTATCCAAATTTCTTTTTTGTTATCCTTTTGAATAAGCAGAGTCATTTCCCTGTCTCTTAAAGTTTTTCCTAATTGTAGCTCTAGATTCATTTTAAGTTCCTCTGTGGATGAAGCTGAATTTTATTTTGAAATGCTATCTACTAATTCTAAATGTTCTTAGTTTACTTTGTGGGCTAGAGGTTTTTTGAGGTCTAGGGGTCTTGCAGATAATTTTTTTTTTCAGGCTCAGGGTCAAAATTAGATAAAGAAAGGTAATTGCTATTTCTTCAAGCCCAGTGATTACCATGATGAATTCTCCAGCATTATTAAAAGCATATATATTTACACACACACGCACACATGTATGTTGTGGGACAAAGTAAATAAAAAGTCACAAATACTTCCTACCATTTTTCTCAGTTTTAAAAATTGTAATTTAATACATATAATATATAACTTGCTATCTTAACCATTATTAAAGTTTAATAGTATTTTTAATTGATACATAAAAACATAAAAATTATACATACTTATGGGATACGATCATTTTAACCACTTTTAATGTCCAGTTTGGTGGCATAAGTATACTTACATTGTTGTGAAACCATCACCAACATACATCTCCAGAATTATTTTAATCTTATAAAATTAAAACTCTGTGCCCTTGAACAGTAGCATCTTATTTCCCCCTTTCTTCCTCTGGCAACCACCGTTATACTTTATGTCTCTATGATTTTAACAGCTCTAAGTATAAATTGCCCCATACAGTATTTGTCTTTTGTTTGGCTTATTTTATTCAGCATAATATGTTCAAAGTTCACCACATTGTGGTATATGTAAGAATTTTCTTCCTTTATAAACTTCTATAGTATTCTATTTTATCTGTATGTACCACATTTGTTTATCTATTTGTCCATGGATGGACATTTAGATTGCTTCTGTGTCTTAGCTCTTATGAATAATGCTGCCAGGAACATTAATGTATACCTATCTCCTTGAGACCATGTTTTCAGTCTTGTTTTTGTACCCAGAATTGAAACTGTTGATCTTTTCAAAGAACCCATCTTGGTTTTGTTGCTTTTCTCTATTACTTTTCTTCCTTTTACTAACTTTGGTTTTAGCTTGTTCTGTCACTAGTTCCTTAAGCTGTGAAGCTATGGAGTAAGGTTGCTGGTTTTAGATTTTTTTTTTTTTTTAGATTTTTTTATTTGTTTGTTTGGTTGCTTACTTAATGTAAGTTGTGTTTAAAACTTTAAAATTTCTCCTTAGTACTGTTTTTGCTCTTGGATAAGTTTTAGTAAGGGACAAACTTTTCTTTTTCATTTGCCTGTAGGTATTTTCCAATTTCTTTGGTATTTATTTTTTTTGATTCATTATTTCTTTAAGAGTATGTTTAATGTTTACAAGTCTGTGCATTTTTAAATTTTCCTTCTACTGATTTCTAACTGTATCCCATTGTGGTCAGAACAGACACTTTGTGTGATATCTTAAATCTATGGAGACTTAACTTTGGACCTAACATATATCTAGCTTAGAAAATATCCCATGCATACTTAAGAAGAATGTGTATTCTCTTGTTAGGTAGATTGTTCTTTATATGTCTAATTAAACACCTTTTTTATATATTACTAACAAGTGAGTTTCATAGTTTTCTATGCTTCAAAAATCCTCACTCTTGCCTCTTCTGCCTCCCATGTCCCCTGAATGTACTTACTTCTCCTTCCCCATCCTACCTATTTCTCCTTGTTAAAAAATAATTTGAAGGATCAGGACCACTAAATAGTTCCAAGAAGTCATGATTCTTACTACTGGCTAATTTAGCTTGTTTAAGCAATTTGAATTTTCCCACATCCCCTGAAAGCTCAAAGGAAGACAGTTTTGTCATGATAATATGGCACTAACTTATCTTTTGATAAGGGTGTTAAGAGCAAGCAGTCTGATGTACTCAGGGTTGGATAGCATGCCCTAATTTTTGTTGACTAGTGACCTCTAAAACTTATTACATTTGAGCCCACTTAATATCAAGTCACCTAATGGAAGCACATTTTTTCCACCAAATCATTTTGTACTAATTCAGTACAATTTTGCCCATTTAATATCAATTGACACTAAACGATTTCCTGTGCAATGTCAATTGAAAATCACTGATTTCTTGCTAATACAGCACTTAGTGTCAATTTCTTTGTGCAGCAAAAGCATTTTTTCAATTAACTACACCATATAATTTTTTGTTTTTTGTTGTTTGCATGGACTGTCTGATAATAGTTTTGTGAAACAAAGACATAAGGAGAAAAAGATGACTTTCCTTCTTGGCATTAAATAATTCAATTCTAATGATTTTATTTTCCATCTAAAGGAGGTTAGATATCTTATTGGAAAACTGTGAACTATAACAAGCATCATGGTAGTAAATTGACGTTACTGGTAAATAGGGTTGTGTGTTTTGGTACATTGTATAGACTAAGCTACATGAAGAAAATATTTGACTAACAACAACAACAACAAATCCTAATACTTTGATCTGACTCAAGAAGACCCACTGTTGGAGAGTTAGTAATGAAACTTGTTCTTTTGTAGAGGAATGAGTTCACTGAAATATCCTTATATACTCTTACTGGGAAAGTGTGATAACATTCCTTCTACTATTGCACTGAAATTGGGAAATTTCTGTGGACTAGCACAATTGGAGGAAGAACGGATGAAAGTTCTTATAATTGCATAGTATTGAATATACACAACAAGTGCAAAGTATTTCTGTGCTACCATGTAATACCAGTAATACCTGGTACCTAGCTATCATTCTGGATGATGATGGGGAAAGGAGGAAATCAGAGTTGACCCTCCCTGTCCTAGAGAATTATGAAGATAAGTATGTGTATACATACAGAAGATTATCCAAGGTTATAAGTGAATTTTTATGTATTGAATATTAAAGTACTAAGCCATTTACCCAAATTGTACATGTGATGACCTCATTGAATAAAGGAGTTCAACCTCTCATGGGAGAAAAGACTCATATATAGATTCATAGGTGAGAAATGATTAACTAACTATAAATTTTCGGTTGTGGGATAGTCCTTAAGTGGTTATGTATTTAGGTTTTTGGAAAGATTGTTATAAACTCAGGATACTGTAGGGTGACTCACTAAGCTATACCCTGAAGGAAGCTTCAGTATGTATTGGAAAGGAGGAAAGAAGGAATTCTCATTAAGTTTTCCTGTCTCCCCTCTCTCTCTCTCTCTCCTTCAGCATTCTAATACTATTTGATCAGTCTTATACTGTTTGGCTTTTTATTGATAGTAGCTCAGTTTTGGAATAATTTTAATTAGAAGATAATTCAGCAATAAATTCAAACATATCTTTTGAATGTGTATTACTCAACAAATATAGTGCTAGAAACTGGGCATGCAGAGAGAGGTAATATATTTTCTTTTCTCTTGAGAAACTTTAATCATAGGGTAGGGTAATCTATGTAAACAGATAATACTAATATTCTATAGAACTAATTTCAATGTGTGCAACAGTTTGCTATAGGCAAACAAAGGAAAGGTACGTATTCAAACCATCATCAGAAGCTTCTTGATGCCTAAAGATATGTTTGAAATGATCCCTGGAAGATGAATAGGAAGTGAATGGACAACCAGAGAAGACAGATCTTTTTAGTCAAAGGAGAATGCATTAATGAAAGCATGGAGATGATGTGTGGGACACCATTATACCCAAACATGCATATGTTTATATGTATATATGTGTTTGGGTGTATTGTCAGAAAGCAGTATATATATTGTCAAATATGTATACTTATATATTGACTAGTGACCTCAAAAACATAAACCTAGTGAATACATATTGACTATATTCATATTATATATGTATATATGGACTGTTTTCTAAAATAGTCTTCAATTAACAGTGGATGCTTATCATTTTCCCCAGGTTCTTAACCATTTTTCACAAGACATTATTTTCAGTTGCTACATAGTGTTCTGTCATATGTTGCAAATATTTATTTTCAAAATTTATTGCATACCTTTCAGTTTTGTTTGTTTTTGCTATATAGACCTTTTCATTTTTTATGTGCTCAAATATACTGTTTTCTAAAACTCTATTACATTTTCCTTTATGGCTTCTGCCTTTATTTTTATACTTAGAAAGACCTTCTCCAACTCAAGATAAGATTAAAAATTCTCCTATATTTGCTTCTAGTTTTTTTTTTATGGTTTCATTGTTTACATGTAACTCTTTAAACCATCTGGAATTTTATTTTGATATACAGTGTGAGATAGGCTCTAAATTTACTCTGTGCTAAATATTTAACCAGTTGTCCCAGCACCATCAATTGAAAAATCTATGTTTTCCCCACTGATTTGAAATGCATTATTTATCATATGCTAAATACTTAATTTACAAATGGGTTTGTTTCTAGCCTTTCTATTTTATTTCCAACCTTTTAATTTTTTTCTCTGAATTTGTACCAGTTTTTCTGTATTCTTTACTTGGACTATGCTATTTTGATTATTGTGGCTTTTGCAATGCAATTTAAACCTGATACTGAATTTCCTTTTATTATTTTAAAGAGTTATTGGCCAATCTTATTTATAGATTCTTTCATGGAAAATTTAGAATAATTTCACTAAGCTCCCTCATTCCCATCTTACCCTTCAATTTCACTTGACACCTGAAAAGGGTTCCATTAAATTTATGAATTGTTTGGGAGGAGAATTAACATATTTTTTTTTCCATTTAGAAGATGTCTAAATATATTTGAGATACAGAAACATTTTTAGAAATGTTTTTCTACATAGGTCCATCACTTCTTGAAGTGCTCTTATCTGTTATTTTAATGTGACATTGTTAGTAATAATAGACTGTGCTTTTCCTATGGCTGTCCTTAGTATAGTGGAAAAGATATATATATGTATATATATATACATATATATATCTTTATCAAACAGCATTTTATGTATAATATATATGGTAAATAAGCAACTTCTTTTATTCTAGTAGTTTCTTAGTTTATTATCTTAGATTTCTAATATAACTTGTGTTTACTTGCATAATGATAATTCTGTTGATTCCTCTCTCATATTTACAATTTTCAGGTTTTGTTGTATGGTATTTCTAGATTTTTCAAGTTATACTAGGTATAAGGAAGTGTATGTCTTTCAGCTTGAGTGGGAATGTCTGTTGTTTTCACCATTAAGTGTAGTGTCAACCATTTTTTAATTGGATATTCTTGGTTATGTGTAAAGGATTTATTCTAGTCAGTATATTGAGAGTTTTTAATTCAAGAATACTAGTTAATTTTTATAAGATGCCTTTTTAAAAATGCTTGCTTTTCTTTATCATATTTTTATTTACTATATGAATTTATCATGTACAAATTATATTAATAAAGATCCTAATGGTGAACCATATTGAACATTCTTGATCATTATGTATTATTATGTTTTGCTTATATTAATTTATATAGGTGTTGTGTATCCTTATTTATAAATAAGATGGTCTATAGTAACAATTGTTCAATGGAAATATAATGTTGGCTACACACATAATTAAATTTTTTTAATTGTGACAGTTTAAACAGTAAAAATCAGATGAAATGAATTTTAATAATTTATTCTCTTTAAACTGATAAAGCCAAAGTATAATCATTTCAACATATTATCAAGAAAAAGCATTAGTGAAATACTTTAGAGGGTTTTGTTTTGTTATGTTTTTACAATAAGTACTAAAAACTTGGTGTGTTTTACACTTTCATCCCATCTCAATTCAGAGGAACCACATTGTGTTGCTGAAGAGCCTCATGTATTTTCCTGTGAAGTTGTGTCATCAGAGTTGTACTGCCATAGAAAATAAATTTGGAAACCTTTTTAAAAATTGCTTTTGACTTTTTCTGATTCTTGAACATTTAATGACATTTAGTTTTCCATTAAAATTGGGTTTGGGAGATGCTGGTCAAAAGTTTCAAAATTTGGGTGAAATCGATGTAATACATTCATCAGATCTATCTTACAACATGGTGACTATGGTTAATAATGTATTGGAAAAATGCTAAGAGAGTGAATGTATTCTCACACAACAGAGGTAACACATATGCTCATGAAGTAGATTTAATCATTCCACAATGAATGTATACTTACTATAATGTGTATGGTAAATATACATCATTTTATCTGTTAAATTAAAAAAAATTAAAGGGATTCACCATTAAAATCATCTGTTTTGGAAAACTGCAACTAATTTTTAAGTTTCTGGTCTATTAGAATTTCCACTTATAAAATTGATTTTGAAAATTTCTGTTTTCTTAAAATGTTATACCTTTCATTGAAATTTTCAATTTTATTAGTTTATGTTTCTTTATACTATTTTAAAGTATTTTAACATGTTATGAACATTAGTAGTACTTGTCTTATTACTTTATTTTCTTATTTTTATTCTTTTGTTTATTCTTTATTTTGTATATTTAAGCATTTTTCCATGTGATTTGATTAGAATTATCATTGATTCCTTTTTAAAAAATTTTTAACTTCTAGATGGACACAGTACTTTTATTTTTTAAAATTAATTATTATTATTATTTTTTTAATGTGGTGCTGAGGATCGAACCCAGTGACTCACACTCGCACTACCACTGAGCTACAACCCCAGTCCTAGAATTATCATTGGTTATTAAGCTTAATTTTAAAATACTATTATCATATCTATTTCTAAGTTCTTTTGTTTTTCCTCCATTAAGTGTTCTAAGACAGAGGAACAATCTGTTGTAGTTTTTATTTTAAAAATGTCATTCTGGTATCAGTATGGAAAAAGATTTTAAAATAATATTTAGAATCAGGACTCTAGTAATACATGCTGTGATTATCTTAGTTGTCATATAAAGTGAATTTACTAATGTTATTGATGGCTTGGCTGTAGTGGTAAGAGAGAAAAAGTAGCTTAGGATCAATTTTGACTTTCCAGGCTGGGAGATTAAGGGTATGATTATACTGTGATTCAGAGGATTGGGTAATATTTTCAAAGCATTTTGAAAGGTAAGAATAGTTTATTTTTGTTCACTTAGAATCTGACATAATTACATGGCACACCATAGAATACAGTCAAGAAGTATTTGGACATTGAACTCTGAGGCTCAAGGGAGAGGTTCAACCTAAAGAGAGAGATTTGAAAGTCATCAAGTCATCAATACATTGGTTAGTTGTGAAGCTTATAAGGAGATTGTCAAAGGAGAAAGTGTTGTATAGGAATGGCTAGACTATGCATAAAAGCACCTGATTAACAACAATTTGCTTTCTTTACTAATTTCATCAGTAACATAGCATTTTGAATATAAATGTAAATGGACAAATTTCCCTTGGGTAAAGAAAAGGTTTTTAGCTTGTATCAAAAAGATAAATGTATTTACTTTTTTTTTTTTAATCTTAACTCAGTAATTGTAACATGAGGGAATTATTTATGTAAACATTCATAGAGATTTATAAAGACTTATGTATAAGCATGTTTATCCATACCATTTTTAGTAGTAAAATTTTTGAAACAACCCAAATATCTAAATGTAGCAGTGGATAAATTATATTTCATTCATATGATAGGGTATTATGCAGTCCTGAAAATACTATTTTAATATAATTTTCATAAAGTACAATGCTATTGGTAGAAATATTGAGTTTCAAAACTTTAAATGAGTCCAATTTACATAATTTTATTTTACCAGGAAATAAATGTCCGTGGTTAACAACAGGTAATTTTTTTATATTGTTATTGTTGCATTTTATTTTCTATACTTTTCTTTGTAAAATCACAAGTGTTTTTCATGTAGAAAAATAAATACTTTGACTTTTTTTTTCTTATTTAGTCAATGACAGGTGAGAAAAGGAGGGAGAGATGTTGCTAATAAGAGGTGCAGTGCCAACGGCAGTTTGTAGTTGGATAAAGGTGATTTATATGTTTTGGAAAAATAAAGAGCCAGTAGAGATGACAAGTATTGAAGATAAGTATTGAAGGTAAGGAGATAGAGAAATGATAATTGATAGAGCAAAGTTCCAGAAACTTTGGAAGATTACAAAATGGAGTACTTAAGTGAAGGGATTGAACTCAGAAAGATAATGATAGCGGATTGATATAATAACTGGAACTATGACATGCAGAGTTCTTCTGATTATCACAATAACTCTATAATGTAGATCTTACAGTTTTATAGGTAAGGAAACTGAGTTTTAAATAAGTAAGTTGAACAATTAATTTCTAGAAAACTTTGGTGAGATAAGATCTGGAATATATTTCATAGAGCAAGCAAGGTCTTTATATGTTGTAGACAAAATGATTTCAAACTGCCAGGCATAATTTGGGACAAGAGTGTCAGTACACATAGGATAGAGAACATTCATAAATCTACAGAAAGTAGATGAAGAGAAATGCCATAAATTATTCTAGTTTAAATGAATTTTTATTCAACTTCAGATTTATGCATTTTTAAATTTCTTGTTCTTGACTCCCCAAATAAATATCATTTTTTTTCATAGAACCTTGAAATCTGTTTTAAAAAAGCAAAAGATACTCAAAAAAAATCTCCCATTCATTCCTCATTTCTGTCATTATCTCTCATTAAATCTTCAGATACTTAGATATGCCCGTGACTTCACAAAATTCGTTTCCATCAACATAATTTTCTATTTATCCAATCTTCAATCCATGTAGTCAGCCAACTGAATTTTTACACAGGTTCTTACTTTGAGTTAAACATTGCATTAGTACTGGGGAAAGAAATATAAAAGGATATGCTTTTACTTATACAGATTCTCTAATTATGATGGAACTTGTAAAATTTCATGTGATAGGAAAATTGGGAATGATTTATGTAAATTATTTACATATATATCAAGTCTATAAGCAGAGGCAAAGTTTATTATGATTTAAATCCTTCATGTTACATGGGAGGCAACCCAGGTCCTACAGATATTAATTTCTTCCAAAAGATATTACGTTAAATTTGTTTTCCTCAGTATGTACAATTCTAATTTTTTGATCCCATGAATCATTTTCTTCATATATTTAAATATTTCTGATTACATTTTAGTCTTATAATTTTGGAAATCATGCTTTTGCAACTAGGAAACAATACCTACTTATGTATCTGAGGTAAATCTTCATAATAAATCAAAGAAAAAGGCAAACATGTAATTTTAAATCAATTCAATAACTATTTGAGTAATAGTAGTTATTGAACACAACTGCCATTCCTAACAGTAGTGATTAAATTATATTGTATTTTCTTACTAAGTACCTAGTATGCTATATTGTTTTAAATAATAATAACAGTTCCCAGACACGTAAATGGAAATTTTTTGTTGAATAGTTAATTCTTCGCTGTTGTGATTTTAAGATTTATTAGGACTACCTTCTTAAAATTTCTTTTTTAACAGCTTGCTGTATGTACTATATGGTTCTTGAAACTCCAACCACTGGCAATCAGTTCTTTTCAAGTGAAGTGAATTGTTAAAATATAAGAGATGTAGTATGTAGCTTTTATTCTTTTCATATTCAGTTTAAGTTAATTTGTGAGGTTGTTTTCCCAAGAGATATGCCTTAGGGAAAGTGGGATTTACTGACAGGTAAGTTTTAATGCAGAAGATAGAGAAATAGGTTGTAAGTTCAGGGAAAATTCAAGGGATAAAGTAGAGGACTCTTGAGCAGCAGGTGTATAATGAGAATAGCAATCTGTTTTTACTCTTGTTGTGACCTTATCACATTATATTGCAGTTACATTCCTGCCTCTCTACCTAGTTTGTAAGCTCTTCCAAGTCAGAGAAAGCTTAATTCATCTCTTTATCAATAACACTTAACCATTGTTCCTGGCAAATTGTTGGCATTCAGTAAACAATTATTGACTCAGTAAAGGAAAAAATGAAACTTAATAGTTTGAGTTTATTACAAGGAGGAAAAGGTGGGGGGAGACTAAAGACAAACACTATCAGTTCCATTTTTGCCTGGACCAACTTTGCCTTCTGCTAATGGTAATCCTCTGATTTAATTTTGCTGAAGTGGTGAGCTATAAAACATTCCATGCACTACAAATTAGACTATGTAGCATAGTAGGGAAATAGGATGTAAATATCAAATATAAATGACTACTTTCTCAAAAAATTATAGAGTAAAATATATTAATCTTCCAATTAAGTTACTTAATATCTGTTTCAGAAAATAAAGAAATATAACCTAGAATCATTAAAATCCAAATTGAACTTATGTGATTAAACTACCTATGCTTGGAAATACTGGTTAATGATTTTTCTGATATGAAAGAAAAAGATTTGCTGTATTTTTGCATCATTTTTTTCTATGAGTCTACCAGTAGTGTAATGTAAGAATCAAAACAAAGGAGAGAAAGAAAAGGAAGAAAGAGCAGAAGTGATATATAAAATTTGTAGAGAGTACAAAGAAATTGAGAAGGAAGAAAAATAATGAAGAGGAAATACAGAGAGAGAAATGAGTTGTTGAAAATTCCATAGTATAAGAGTTTATTCAAGTTTGTGTTTGTTAAGAAAGTATTTTCAAGTGTCAGATTAAAGACATCTTTCTGTTTTCAGCATTATCTAATGGAATTAAAGATAAATAGGTAGCTGAACTTATTGTGAATAAATAGGTGGTTTAAATTTTCCCTTTCAATAGGACAAACAAACCATTTGGAAATCAATGTGTATTTTTAAAAAGTCTGGAAAACATTAACTTACATCTATTGATATTATTTCTTCATTATTGTATTGACATAGCCAAAGGCTATCTATCAATATTATTTCTTCATTGAATTGACATAACCCAAGGATTACAGCTATTTTTAAAAAGTTTTAGGAATGTGTTTGTATTTAGAATTATGGTCATTTTAAATTCATGTTGCTGTTGGGATGAAGGCAAAGAGTTCTAATAGCTTTCACAAAATCTGTTTCAGCACTTCAGCAGACTTTTTGTTCTGTATTGTAATAAGAATCTGGGGATCAATATCTGCTCATGGGTCCTGTTTTTACTTGGCCTGCCAAGAAATTAAACTCTGTGCTTTTTCCCAAAACCAAATCTCAACTTAGGTCATCTGCCTTCAAAACATGCACATTTTGTCCTGAAATGAGTGAGAAGTGCAAATATATGAGCATTGCTGACATTTTAAATCACTTTAAAAATGCTTTAGATATAATCTCTGTATATGCAGGATCGAACACTCCATTCTACAGAAATATTGTGTGATGGAGAGTCTTACACTTCTCTTTTGAGAATATTTAAGGTGTGTGTTTGTTTTTCCTTTTGTTTTTAAGGAAGGGGTACATAGTCTTCCTTAAAAGATAGTTATCCAGAGACTTAGAAGCAAGATCTGACAATAACTCTCAGAAACAAGTTTTCGGCAGTATAATTAAGCCCTGGGATTTATAGTTTTGGGTTGTTGTTCAGTTTTATACATGTATAAAGGGAAGACACAAACAAAAGAGTCTTTCATTTGCCACAGCCCCCTTCCTTAAGTGCCATTCCTTCCATTGTTCAGAAAGGAAGATTCCTTGTGTTCTTACATAGAACCCTCAACCAATTTTCCTTTTGTTCTATTTTAAAGGGTATGATACTTTTTGAACTGAGGACACATATTTATAATATAATTTTGAAATAAGATTTTTATCATTTTTGTGGAAGTTTTCTCTAAATTGGCAAGAGATGTTTTGCTATAATTGGTCACATTTATCTGTCTTCATTTCAAGGATCTCCATGGTATTGAAATTTCTGTTTAAAGAATTTGAGGAATGTTTAATTATACACAGTTCATGCAACTTATTTACTTATTTCTTTCTTCTTGTCAGTCATTCCTTTGCAAATATTAAACAGGCTCGAGTTGTGTATGTGTACCTGTCAAGCGGGAGTGTGGACATAGGGAAAGCCACTAGTCAATGCATTTGAGCCAGTAGTCCCATTTTAACTGAGAATGATTTTATTCTGAAGAATTTGTTTTTAATTCTTTGCTTTTAAATGAATACATTTTAAAAGGTTTGATACAATATACTTGAAATTAATATGATCTTTCATCTCTTATGGGTTTTTGTTGTAATAAATTGGGCAATGCCTTAAGATCTACTTATTATAACCTCAAATATTTCATAAATCAAATATGTAAACATTTCTTTGGTTATCTGAGGAGTTATATACACATTTGAAAGCCAAACAGTTTATATATGAGTAGATGTTTAGTTGTGATCACTATTTAAAATTGAAGTAGACATTATATTAAAATAAATTATTGGTAAAAGAATGAGATTTATTGCAATTTACCTTATTGCAGTACTTTCCATGCCTTATCTCACATAATGCTCTGAACATCTTTGAATTGATACAATTCACCCTATTTTATAGCAGATAAATTAAAGCTCAGAGAGTTTAGAATAACCAAAGTGATTCAGAATACAAGTAACAAATCTCTCAGTTGAACTTTCTCTACACCACTGCCTTCTTTTTTATCTTTAGCTCTTTTTTAAAATAATTTTTTAGTTGCAGATGTACACAATACTTTTATTTTATTTATTTATTTTTATGTGGTTCTGAGGATTGAACCCAGTGCCTCACATATGCCAGGCAACCACTCTACCAAGGAGCCACAACCCCAGACCCCACATCACTGCCTTCGTAATGGAGGTCACTGAGATCACCTTCTGGACCATAACAGGACTTTACACTATCTTGCTGTCTTCAGTCCATGTTTTAGGTAGAAGATTTGCTCTTAGATTATATCATTCATTCTGCAGTGGCTTCCCATTTCACTTAGAGTAAATTTCTGTATGGTTTGTCTTTTCATTTCTCTTTAACCTCATTCAATTCATTTTCCTCTCACTGCATTCTAGCCACATTGATTTCCTTTTTATTCATAGATATTGTCAAGTGCTTTTCTTCTTTGGAGACTTCATATATGCTGGTCCCTACTCTGGCTTTCTGTATTATTGGATACTTCTTTTCCTTGAAGTCTCAACTAACTTTTATAACTGTTACCATCTCCCCTTGCCTGAATCTCTGTTAGGTATGTCAAGGGATCTTAATTTGCAATAAACTATTTTGCCTGTTTGCTTACCATCTGTTGCCCACCCTTGCCCTGTAGTAAACTGAAATATCTATAAGGACAGAAATAGTCTACTTTATTCATGACTCTCACATAGTGTCCAGTACTGTATGCACTGGACACTAGGCAAATGTTTGATGGATGGATAAATGAAGCCTTTGTTTTTGCCACTCTAATATGGTCTTCTGTTAATTAGTTGGAGTCATAAATATTATCCACTTGGTAATGTATATTTCCTAATTTACCATTTTTGGTATTTTTGTTGTCCTTTATTGAAGTATGGATTATGTAAAATATTGACACTTACTTTTATTTGTGTTGACTATTCTCCTTGGTCAGAACATATAATCTTCCTGCTTGACCATCCCAAAATATATTGTGGCCTTATGTTTTAGCAAAGTATCTCAATGAATCATAAAATTATAGCATCACAGAGGTTAAAGGCACCTTAGACCTCAACTATTCCTATCACCAATCTGGAACCTGAGTCTCTTATATAGTACCTACACCAATGGTCAGTCAGACATTACAGGCCCAAGGAAGTAAGTACACCTTTCTTAAACTACCAATATCTGATTATTAATGTGTCTGAACAGCCTTCTGTTTATGTTTAGAATTTTAGGCATTAGTGCATTCCAAGTTTCTGTTGCCCTCTGAATTTTTACTTTTTATTCTCTTGAAATCATTTGAAACCTTATCTGTTTAGCCTAATTTTGCTGTTTATTTAGAAACTCAAGTAAACTTTTTTTTTTTTTCCTCCCCGAGTTGATATAGCAAAGCCATTATAATTCCTTTTAGGATTAGTCCTTTAGATTTCTAGTAACCTTAATGATGACAGTAGAAGTATATGAGATTTTTCTGCAAAATATTTCAATTTTTGTTTGTTTCCATTTCTCTTTGTGTCAGTTCTGTACTCTCAGCCAGACACTATATTTACATCACAGTATAATGTTTTAAGTAAAATTTGAAAATCCATTTATCTTATTAGCTCCTAAATATTTCTAAAAAACCTTTCAGGTTTTTTTTGTTTTGTTTTTTTTTTTTTTTTTGGTGTGTGTGTGTGTGTGTGTGTGTGGTTTTCTTTTGTTTGTTTGTTTGTTTATTTTTGTTTTGGTACCACAGATTGAACTCACTGAAAACTGACTTCTGTCCACAAATCATAAGACTGTCAAATTTGATGAACTAGAAATCATCTTGACCTTAATTTATATTTTGGATGTTCTGGCAGTTTTGATCACCACTTTCTTTTAAAACTGCTGTTCTTCCAATTGGCCCATGATGTTTTTGGGTTCTTGTCTTGACTTGGGCTCTTCCTTTTCAGGTTCTTCTCCTTTCTGTCTCTATATGCTGGTTATTTTTTTTATAAAAAAGCCCTCTCTTGTTCTCATATCATACATGTCCTTGTGTGATTATATTTATGGCTTTCATTTCAACCATAATCTATATTTTGGTGACTTTCAGATATATAGCTTCAATCCATTTCATAGTATTTTTATATATCTGCAGACACAAACAGATTACCTCTGGCGGTCATTAACTGAATGCCCCATACGCACTTCAAGCTTAACTTGTCTCAAATTTCAGTTTTTATTTTCACACTGAAGTGGGTTATTTCTCCTGTTCTTCCTATCTATGTAAATGGCACCATCATTCACCAGGATGGTTTGGAAGAATCTTGACTTGAAGCCCTTTCTCCTTTACACTTTTACAGTTTTCCTGTAGCTGTATATGCAAGGGGTTAGAGGCAGAGCTAGGAGAAGACATGTCTCTGGTATGTGAAATTCATCATCAGTATTACACTGATATTGAAAAAAACCACCATCAAAATGCTCCTGAAAACTTGGAATGGAACCACAATTTGACCCAGTTATTCCACTTCTTGGTTTATACCCAAAGGATTTAAAATCAACATACTACAGTGACACAGCCACATCAATATTTATAGCAGCTCAATTCATAATAGCTAGATTGTGGAACCAACCTAAATGCCCTTCAACAGATGAATGGATAAAGAAAATATGATATATATATATATATATATATATATATATATCACATTTATACAAACACACACACACACACACACACACACGCATACATACGTACCCACAATGGGATATTCCTCAGCTCTAAAGAAGAATGAAATTCTGGCATTTGCTGGTAAATGGATGGAGTTAGAGAATATCATGCTAAGTGAAATAAGCCAAACACAAAAAACCAAAGGCCAAATGTTTTCTCTGATATTCAGAAGCTAATTCACAATAAGGGAGATGGGATAGGGAAGAATAATAGAATTACTTTATTTTAGGTAGAGGGAGTGAAAGGAGGGGAAGGGGTATGGGGGAAGGAATGATAGTAGAGTGAATCAGACATTGTTACCTCATGTACATGTAAGATTGCATGACCGATGTGATCCTGCAATATGTATAATCAGAAAAATTAGAAATCACACTATTTATGTATGATCTATCAAAATATATAAATGCATTCTACTGTCATGTACAACTAATTAAAACAAATAAAATAAAAAATATTTAAATGCTCCTGGGTGAAAAATAAAGGAAAACTCTGTAATAATGTTTGAGAGGTGGGAGTATCCTTGGATATCCTAAAAATCCCCAACATTAATCTTCCGTATGAAGGAAAAGATGAGTATCCAATGTGAAAGCAAGTCAATGAAATAGCATGAACTAAACTCTAGATTCACTTCTGAAATATGTTTTGAATTTTCTTAATATTTAAAACAACTAATTCCTCACTGCCCCTAATCTGTATAAAAGTATTCCTTTTTCTCCACATCCTCTCCAGAAGTTATTATTGTTTGTATTTTTGATGGCTGCCATTCTAACTGCAGTGAGATGAGATGAACTCTCATGATACTTTTTGATTTGCTTTTCTGTAATTGCTAATGATGTTGAAAATTTTTTCATATATTTGTTGGCCATCTGTATTTCTTCTTTTGAGAAGTGTCTATTTAGTTCATTTTCCCATTTATTAAGGAGATTATTTGTGTATTTGGTGTTCAGGTTTTTTTTTTTTTTTTTTTTTTTTTTTTTTTTTTTTTAGGAGTTGCATAGTTATAGTTTCTGGTCTAATTCTTAGCTCTTTGATCCATTTTGAGTTGACTTTTGTTCAGGGTGAGAGATAAGGATATAGTCTCATTCTTCTACATATGGATAACCAGTTTTCACATCACCATTTGTTCAAAAGGCTATCTTTAAGTTATGTTTTGGATGCCTTTGTCAAGGACCAGATATCTGTGCCTGTGCCTGAGTGGCTCTGCCTCTATGTCTTCTATTCTGTTACATTAGTTTATGTGTCTCTTTTGATGGCAGTACCATGTAGTTTTTGTAACTCTAGCTCTGTAGTATAATTTAAAGTCAAGTATTGCAGTGCCTCCTGAAAGGAAAATGCAGCCTGGGTTCGAATCCGAGTCTTGGCACCAAAATGAAAGGAAAATGCGACCCGAATGAGCAATGCAGGCACCAGGTGAGGAGATCCACATGTACAAAGTTTTATTTGCCAATCAGGGTCTGACAAAGGTCATTACTCGGGCGAAAAGCGAGAGGGACAGGAAAACTTAGCTCTGGGTTATTTTATGGGGCATTTTGGATGGCTTGCGTATGAGCTGCTTGCATAAGAACTTACCACGGGCTGACAGGACAAGTAATGATGTTCTAGTGGGGTGGTTAATGAGAGGTGGGAAGTTACATTTTAACTCCTTTTTTTCTGTAAGTACACCTCTAGGGCAGGAAGAACTTATGGTAAGAATTTAAAATGGCTGCCTAGATGCTAAGCCTTGGACTTAATACCTCCCAGCATTGTTTTTTTGGTTTAGAATTGCTTTGGTTATTCTGGGTCTTTCTTTTATTCCTCCAAATCAATTTTAAGACTGTTTTTTCTAGTTCTATGAAGAATGCCATTAGTATTTTAATGGGGATAGCATTGAATCTGTATATTACTTTTCGTAATATGGCCATTTTATCAATATTAATTCTGCCTGTCCACAAACATGGGAGGTCTTTCCATCTTATGCCTTCAATTTTTTTCTTAAATAGTCTCTGGGTTTCGTTGTAGACTTCTTTCACCTCCTTGATTAGATTTATTCCTTTTTTTTAGGCTATTACAAATAGGACTATTTTCTTTATTTCTTTCTTAGCAGATTTATTATTGGTGGAGAAGAAAGCTACTGATTTTTGTATGCTGATTTTGTAACCTGGTACTTTGCTAAATTTTAAAATTAGCTCTAGCGGTCTTCTGGTGGAGCATTTTGGATAGTCTAAGTATGGAATCATATCATCTACAAATAGTGATAATTTGACTTCTACATTTCCTATTTTTTTTTCTCTTGTCTGATTGCTCTAGCTAGAATTTCTAGCACTATATTGAACAGGAGTGATAAGAATGGACATCCCTGTCTTATTCTAGATTTTAAAAGAAATGCTTCCAGTTTTTCCATATTCGCCATGATGTTGCTTTTGGTGTGTTGTATGTAGCATTTATGACATCGAAGTATGTTTCTTATGTCCCTAGTTTCTTCATTGTTTTTATCATGAATCATTGCTGAATTTTGTCATAGGCTTTCCCTGCATCTATTGAGATGACTAAGTGATTTTTGTCCTTAATTCTGTTTGTGTAGTGAGTTGCATGTATTGATTTGTATAAACTATCCTTGCAACCCTGGTATAAAACCAGCTTGGTCAGAAGCTTGGTCATGATGTGCAAGCTTCTTAATATGTTTTTTAATACAATTTTCTAATGTTTTTTAAGGATTTTTACACCTAAGTTCATCCATGTTATTGGTCTATCATTTTCTTTCCTCGATGTTTTCTTGTTTGGTTTTGGTATGAGGTTGATCCTGGCTTCATGGAATGAATTTGGAAGGGCTCCAAACTATTCTGTTTCATGGAATAATTTGAGGAGCATTGGTATTAGTTTTCATTTAAAGGGTTGGTAGAGTTCAGCTGAGAATTCATCAGATTCTGGGTTTTTCTTTGTTGGAAGACTTTTTAATATTACTCCTTCTATCTCATTGCTAGTTATTTTCATTTTAGGTTTTCTAGGTTCTCTTGATTTAATTTTGGCAGGTCATATGTGTCTTGAAATGCATCAATTTCTTCTAGGTTTTCCAATTTATTACAGTATAAGATTTCAAAATAGTCCCTAATGACCCCCTGAATTTCTATTATGTCTATGGTGATTTCTCCTTTTTCATCTTCAATTTTATTAATTTTTTCTTTTTCTTTTTTTCTTTTGGTTAGTTTTTCTTGGGTAGGGCTTACCAATCTCGTTTATGTTTTTGAAGAACCAACACTTTGTTCATTGATCCTTTGTATTTTTTACTTCTCTACTTACTGATTTTGGCTCTGATCTTATTTTCTTCCTTCTATTGGTTTTGTAAGTAGTTTTGTAATAGGTCCTTAAGATGCATTATTGGATTTTTTATTTGGAATCGTTCTAATTTTCTTATGCAGGCACACATAGCCATAAACTTTCCTCTTAGGATGATCTTCATAGTGTCCCAGAAGTTCTAATATGTTGTATCCCTATTTTCATTTGCTTTGAATAATTTTCTTAATTTGTCACCTTATTTCTTCTATAACCCATTCATTATTCAAAAGTATATTGCTAAATCACCATGTGTTTACAAAGTTTCTGTAATATTTTTCATGTTAATTGCTAATTTCACTAAATTATTATCAAATTATATGCAAGGAATTATATCCTTTTTGCATAATGTAAATTTCTGCAGGTAGAGTTTACTCAATATTAAGAAATTTGAGAGTTATTTCTAAACTGCCATTCAAATATTTTCATTATTTATTTTCCCACCAACATGTGTTCTATCTATTTCCTATATGCTCACTGGCCCTGAGTATTAGGTAATTTTTAAGTTTGTCAATTTGATAAGGGAAAATGGTATGTTTATATATAAGAATGAAAAAATTTTCATACATTTCTTTAAACATTTGGTATTCTTCTGTGTGTCATGTTTTCATATCCTTTGACCATTTTCTATTGAGTTATTTGTATTTTTAAGATTAAATTATCTCTTGTTTCTTAAATTAGGTTTTCTTCTGGAATGTATTCTTCAGATATATTTTTATGCTACATATTATTTTTCCATACTATTTTTACATAGTTGTTTAATTTCATTTCGATTGTACAAGTCACTGTGTAGTCTTTACTATGTGCTTAAATACTTTGAGTAAAAGCTCCATGTCACTCTTTTCACCCCATGTGAATCCAGTTTAATTTCCCTTCTGAGCTTTCATTTCAGGATTAAAAGTTTGCTTTAACAGTCAGTCAGCTGAGGTGCTGTTTCTTTATTCGCCTACTTTCACCTTGTTTTCTCACCACATTTTAAACAGTAAAGTCATTCAGTTTTGCTATTAACAGTAATAGTCTAGAGCTGGAAAATAGGGACTAAATGTGTGCATGTTTATATGAATATTTCCAGCCTTTTTTCTCCTCAGATGACTATATATTATTTATTTATTCTTTTGTTGTGCATTTTACTGCATATTTATTAGTAAGAGTTATTAGCTTTGGTAAATTATCATGGTTTTTGTCTTCCTTTTTCTATTTTTCTTTCGATAAAGAATAAACAATGAGCATTGATCCTCACCTTTCCCTAGGAAGAAGCATGGAAGGCTTTCTAGTATTGTATTTAAAAAAGAAATACTCCTACTCCCATATCAAGATTTTCACACTTCTCAGTAAATGTTTTTTCAAACTGAGGACTAAATTTGTTGCTGTTTTTAAAGGATTTTGTCTAATCTGTTTTTTTTTTTTTTAAGAGACAGGGTTTTTTTCTTTAATTTTTTTTTAGTTATAGATGGACACAATACCTTTATTTAATTTATTTTTTGATGCTGAGAATTGAACCCAGTGTCTCACACATACTAGGCAAGTGATCTATCACTGAGCCACAACCCCAGCCCCCAATCTGTTTTTTAAAAGAACTACTTCTATTGGGAGAGAATGTTGCAAATTAAGAGTTAGATTCCTTGTCTTTCTCTGTTCTTCCCTGTGATGATTCTAAAGTGATGGAGAGAAGACGTGACCTTTACATCTACTAATTATTGTTCAAGATATTGCGGGAAGAGAAAATGAGAAAAATTCCATCAGAATTTGATTTATTTTAGTTTGAAAATAATAAAATACAAAATGTTTATATTTTTATTTTTTTAAATTTTAATGGGAAAGCCCAAATTTGCATATGAGATAATAATATAATAAATCTGTGTCCATCGCTCAGCTTCACTGATTATCAATGTGAATATCCAATTGATTACACCCTTCCTCCAGTTATTTTGAAGCAAACTTAAGATACATAAGTTACTTTCACAAAAATGTCAGCATACATATTATGTATATAGACATATACACACATACACTTCAAAATTTTTACATTTATATACTGGTTTTGTAGTGCTGAGATTGAACTCAGGGTCTTTTGTGTTTTAGGCAAGTACGTACACCACTACTTAGCTATACAACCAACCCCCAAATAATATAATTTTAACAATTTCTTTCTTCTTCTTTTTTTTTTTTTTTTTGGTCCTAAAAGTGTTTTCTAGAGAAACTGTTGACTTTCTTGTAAATTAGATTACCTTTCCTATTCATTTGTGGTCTATTTCATAACTTTTTTTAATTAAAAAAAAATTGTCTTTACTTAGAAGCATTCAGAATGTCAACAAACAACTGCAACTTTTTTTTTTTTTTTTTTTTTTTTTTTTTTTTTTTTTTTTTTACAATTACAGAGTGGTATTCAGTTAACAGAATAACAGTTATCTCATATAAGCTGCATCAGAGACAACTGAAGATGAAAAACTACTGTCCCCATAATATATATCTCATTTTGTGCTGTGCACTAACAAGAACTTGTTTTAAATTTCCATGCCAATTTACAACCCCCATACTGTACCAGGCAAGGTTAGTGGCTATTGAATATACCACAAGGACAGGGCTATCTAAAGACACATTGGGTAGTGTATTAACTATACAAAAAAAGACACCATACCATTTAAAAACAAATCTTACTCAGCCTTATATTTCAGTTTTTTTTTTGTTTTTGTTTTTGTTTTTCTTAAAAGGAGTGAGCTGTATACAGGGGGGTTAAATGCTTTATAGACAAGAAAAAAAGTGTGCTAGAACCAAGTTATTCATCATTAACATCTTCATCTTCTTCATCTTCATCTTCCTCCTCATTCTCTTCATCTTCCTCTTCTTCTCTGTTTTTCTTGCTTTTTGACAACTCCCTTTTTGCTGCATCAGGTTTTCCTTTATCTCAGTATGCAGCAATATCCTTTTCTTTTTTTTCCTTCAGCTTAGCAGCTTTCTTTTCCTAAAAGCAGTGGTATTCCACATCTCTCCCAGTTTTTTTGCAACATCACCAATGGACAGGCCAGGATGTTCTCATTTGATTTTTGGGCAATACTCAGAACAGAACAAGAAGAAGGCTGGCAGAGGCTCTTGGGTGCATTGGGATTCTTGAACTTCTTTTCTGTTTCCCCTTTAGGAGGGATATAGGTTTTCATTTCTCTTTCATAGCAGGCCTTGTCCACCTTTGCCATGTCTTCAAATTTTTCTTTCTCTTTAGCAGTCATGGTCTTCCACCTTTGATCACTTCTTAGAAAACTCTGAGAAGGTGACTGAAGCATCTGGTTGCTGCTTCTTGTGCTCTTTGCAGCAAGTTTGCACAAAGAATGCATATGATGACATCATGCCTCTTGGCTTCCTAGGATATCCTTTGCCATGTTTAGTTGTTTTTCCTCAGCGAGGCACAGAGTCGTCCAGTGCCCTTCTGGCTTTTACTTGCCCCGGTGCTGTCTCTATGGAGCTCAATGTACTGCAATGGCTATTTCATAACTTTAATGAAAAAAAAGTACAGGAACAGAGCACATTTGCAAACTTTCAAACTGCTTGACTTATTTAGGCCCTAGCCTATTATATTTTAGTCATTGAAGTATTATGCATGTGAATTCTGCTCAATAAGTATTTATTGAGATTTTTTTCTGTGAATCATACAGTTTTCCAAACTTCTGTCTACCAGGAGATGTAGCAGTGAATATAAAAGTTGCTGTGTGGAGCTTGTAGTCTAGTGTTTGCCATAGAGGGATTGCTCTAAAACTCAAAGCATCTAAATTCTTTTTTTTAAGTCTGTAAATCTAAGTGTTTTGTTTTGTTTTGTTTTGTTTTAGTTTTGGTCTTTCTGTTTTTGTTTTTCACGTGAGCTTTCTTCTCATCAAAACATTGGCTTAAGCATAATGTCAAAGATTCTGGCAAAACAAAACAAGACAAGACAAAACAAGCTCTTTATTGTATTGCCTCACTTATAAACTTATAAAGTTACTGTCACTTTATAAGAGCCTGAGAAAAAAACATTTTAATGAAAACCTTATTGGCTGTTTTAATGACATCACATCTTGTAGTTCTGTTGTGAGACACAGCATGGAAGGAGTGGGAAGATGTCTGGCTCTAGATGTTTGCTTACCTGCTGTGTGATGGGTCTCAGATGCCCCATACACTGTTGCAGGTAGAAATCATTGCTAATTATTTTAATGTAAGTTTGATTAGAATGTGACTAATTACATAGGAGAGTTATACAAGAAACTTAGAACGGGAATATTCTAGACCTGTGAATTAAGATAAACAGCATGAAGGAAAATAAGACATGATTTTTGCATAGATAAGGAAACATACTCTTTTATTTCTATACAATGGGTAAATACATTTACTTTGGACTGAGTTGTCAACCAACAGCTTCAAGAAAAGTCATGATACAAATTAATAGTTTAATTTGGTAATTTTTTTGCAGAAGGTCAAGAAATAGAAACAGTGTAACATGCTGTTACAGAGCGTTATAAATTGAACTACTGCTGAGGAAGAATGGAAATATGCTAACTCTAATACTTTCCTTTGATTTCTTTCATATTAAAGAATTTAAAATTTAAATTATATACTATTGCATCTATATCATCACCAATTTATAATTCCTTCAACAAATTTGTAGTGAGTAAATGTTATGTTATGGACACTGGTAGGGTTTGAGGATACTGTGATAATGAAATGAAGAATGACTTATGAGTTTTATAATCTAATTTCAGTAGAAATCTATTTATCCATCCATCCCCCTCACACATACATGTAAATATACACATGCACATACTGAAAATCACAAATATAAAAATATTTACTTTTTAGTAATGCTATGAATCATAAATTATGGTTACATTGCTGTTTGCAAGGAATATCTACTTCATTGAACTACGTAGTTCAGTGACTTTCACCAAATGTAATCCTGTTTATACATAAGGGTTTTGTTTTTTCTTTTTTCTCTGAGAGTTTAATTAAAAATTGATTCATTGTATCCATAAATGTTACTAGGACTCCTTATTTTGTGTGAAGTTTATGTGAACTAATATCTTCCATTAGAAAGTTGATTGAAAGATGTTTCAGTTGCCTGAAATTTATGGCATCAAGGATAATAGTGATTAGTGAGATAGAAATATTACATCATTGGATTAATCACATTTTTCCAGAGTGTCGTCACTGTCCTTTAAGTGAGGAAGGGAAAAAAAGGTCAAGTTAGAAAGCTTTTAACAAGTAAAACTTGTCCAGGGACTTTAAAGGAAAGTAATTTTCACAGGATTACTTATGCCTTCAAATAAAATTATAAAAACAAACTAGAAGATTATATATATGTGTGTATATATATATATATATATATATATAGAGAGAGAGAGAGAGAGAGAGAGAGAGAGAGAGAGAGAGAGAGAGAATGACATCCTCTTATTTTTTTCCAGATGATTCTTTGCATCCTTTGTTCTTTGATCTCCACATGAACAGAGGCACATAAAGTGGCATTGGGGCTAAGAGTGCTAGATGTCTTGGCATTCATTAACTATGGCAATTAGCACCATTTATATTGATAAATTCCCAAGATGAAAGCATGATTTGGACTAGATAAACAAAAAATGATGATGGCATTTGTGAAAGTAGAATAACAGTGACCGAGGGGAAACAAGAAAGAAATACAGCTCACCTCAAAAGACTTGGAATATTTCAAAAATTGATTACATGATAAGATCATTTCAACATAACTACAATTCCCTGAAGACTTATTAATGTTTCGGTAGCATTAAAGTAAAATGAAAAGACACCAGGGCAGTGTGCTTTAATAGCTTGCTGGCTTGAACCCTGATACATAATGTTCTTGTAATAGTTTATGGGTGACTGCAGTAAATTGGTAGCGAATGTTTTCCATTTTTTTGGCTCTTCATATCAGATCTGCTCTTAAAGAACATTTTGTTCTCAGAATATTATGAAGGCAATTGATCTAGTTTAGAAGTTGCTTGACAATTTTAATACAGTGATAACTTTTCTTCCCCCCCAAGATTGTGTGACTTTTGACTGAGGTCAAATTACAGTTAGTTTTTACTTGAGCAATTTGCTGTTATATTTCAATTACCCTGATTAAATATTTTATAGCTACAGCTACAAAAAAACCTAATTTTTCTTAATGCTTTGGTTATGCTTATCTATTTAAATAACAGTTTAAATATGTCCTTTTTCTTGACAACAATTTTAGATTGGCTATTTTTGAAAAATAAACTAATGTGTTTGTTAACTGATTTATGATCATATTTAAGGCTTATTTTTATGTAAAAATAAAATTATGATGTGTCAAATGAAATAATAGTATTTTAAACAAAGTAAAGTTAAGAATTACTTATATTTAGTGAATGGAATTATCTCATGGGATTCCCTGCAGCATTTAGTGCATGCCCTGTGTTTTAAGTTCTTTACAGCAACAAATATTCATGCTGTATATACAACAAAAAAGAAGTTACACACTTAATAGAAATAGAAATGTCAATATTAACATTATGCCCATGAACAATTAGAGAATATCTGAGTACTTTATTCATTCTTTTATTTTTTGGTGTGCCTTTAAAGTTTCATGTAAAATTATATTACAATATTAATGGACTAGTGGTGGAAAGGCAGTTTGGAGGAAAGTGAAATACATCTGGTTATATACTGAATGCAGGTTGAAGATGTCTGAGAAAAATTTATAGCAGCAAAGTGCAGTCTCTCCTTACTAAGGTACAGGTATCCAAAACCTACAGAAAGAGTCACTTGCTTATATACAAAAGCAAAGATAAAATCTTGGTCAGTCAGAAAGCATGAAAGAAATTACATTCTGATGAAGTAAAAGGGGGAAAAGAAGAACAAATAAAAAACAAAAAAGAAGGGAGAAGTTAAGAGATAATCATAGAGGAAATAAAATGTCTCAACAAAAATAGGAACAAGAAATCAGGATGTTTTAATGTAGAACAATATTTTAATGTAGAACAACCCAGAGGACAGAAAAGCATTTCCAAATTGAGTGTGCAAGAAGCAGAGAGTATGATTGGAAATGAAGTATTTGCTGCTTCTTATAAGATTTGAAAGGAAGGGAGGGGGATGGGAATGGGAGAAACAGTAGATTAAATTAGACATGACTTTCCTGTGTTCATATATGAATACATGACCAGTGTAACTCCATGTCATGTACAACCACAAAAGTGGAAAGTTATACTCCATGTATACAGGATATGTCAAAATACATTCTACTGTCATGTATAACTAAAAAGAACAAATAAAAAAATTTTTTAAAAGAGTTGAAGGGCAAGACAACTCTACATTAGAATTAGTTACATTTTTCTCAAATGTATTTTTAAGCAAAATCTGAAAGACAAATATCTTGAGTTTGAGCCACCTGAAGTACCCATATTATGTTACCACTTTACCTTTGGAGTCTTAGTGATGATATTTAAAAAAAAAGATAAATCATATTTTAAAATTGATGTGTGTGTGAACATGGTTATGCTACACCTATGAATTACTGAAACTAAGACTAATAACAACCATTGTACAGTCAATTTAGCCTTAGTGTCTTAAAAACACTTTAAAATGTTTTGTTAAATCCCATGAAAAACACTTCAAAATATTTTGTTAAATCCCATGAAAGTAGTTTCAACGACAAAAGTTTCAGATCTTTGCAAATAATAATGACTTCAGAGACATACAATGGGAACACTGTAGTCAGGTCTAGACAGATTTAGATAAATTAATGACCCAACTAGTTGACGGTGGCCACAGTCTTTAACTTTGAGTAAAGGAATCTTAAAAGCAGTTCAATAAAAAATATTTTTCTTTTCTTTTTAAAACTATTTAATTATCTTTTTTGAGGATGATAAAGAAAATGAAATCTAGGGAATTCATTGGACTATACTCTTTATATTCTCTCTCCAGTGTGTAAATCTAGTTTGTCTCTACATGCTTATTCATCCCTTTCTTTAAATAAACACATATTATACATATAATACATGTTCTTTATACACACACACACACACAATTTCCTCTTCCATTTATGCTCATATTGTAGTCTTTTATATATTTATTTAAATATTGGGGGGTAGATTATTTTACCTCAAATGATTTTATTACTGATGAAAGATTTTCTTCTATTAAATGGCACTTTCTTTTAATAGCAGAATGAAACAGAACATTCTTGCTACAGCATACCTTTGTATGGTTGGATATCTTATTGATTACAGAACTCTCAGTTACTTTAAATTTTTACTTTTAAATTTGTATGGACTGTTAGATGGAGTAAAGGGCAGAATTTATCAAGTATCAGGTTCTCCCAACTCATCCAGTTATTACTCAGAAAAAGAATAGTTATGAATTTCCTATAAAATACTCTAAATTAAAAATAGCATTGTAAAACTATGAGGAAAGACTCAACCAGCATCTAAAATTTAAGGTTGCTTTAGGCCTCAAGATAAAAATTTCCATTAATATGTAGAAAAAAATAACTAAAAGAAAAAAACCCTACAGTCCATGACTGCATTCTCCTCTTTACTCCAACTAACAGCCTATAAAAAATTTAATGTACATTTTAAATATAAAGAAATTATAACATCAGTTAATTTTCTCATGGATCAGACCTTTGGCATTGTACTAAAAATTCAGTGGCAAACCCCCAAATCACCTAGTTTTTGCATATATTATCTTCTAGAAGTTTTATAACTTTGCATTTTACATTTAGGTCACTGACCAATTTGGAGTTAATTTTGGTGTAAAGTATAATATCAGTGGTTAGATTAATTTCTTTTTCTTTTTTTCCTTTTGCACGTGGATATCCAATTATTGAACTCTTTGTCCAAAGAATTGCTTTTAGTCCTTTGATGAAGATTATTTGACATATTTGTGTGGTTCTACTTCTGGAAACTCCATTGATTTATTTGTCTGTTCACCAGCGCTGCATACTGTCTTCATTATATTAGCTTTATGTAAGTCTTGAAGTTTGGTATTGTCAGTCTTTGGACTTTTTCTACTTCAGTGTTGCTGTGACTATTATGGATCTTTTTTCCTCTCCTTATAAACTTTAGAATTAGTTTATTGGTATTAATAAAATAATGGAACTTTTATTGAGATTATGTTGAATCTCTAGATTGAGTTGAGAAGAATTAACATTTTGACAATATTACATGTTTCTGTAATGATCATGGAACATCCCCTATTTAATTAGTTACTTTTCAATATCTTTGATCAAAGTTTTATATTTTTCTTCATAGAGATCATACACATATTTGGTTAGATTTGTCTTAGAATTTATTTAATGTTTTGGTGCTAATGTAAATGGTGTTGTGCTTTTCATTTCAATTTTCAGAAGTTAATTAGTATTTAAGTAATGACTTTTGTATGCTTTTAATACCTCTCACTTTCTCTTTAAAAAAAAAATCCTTAAGCAATTGTAAATTCATTAAATTGCTCTTTGCTTCCATATGGATCTCAATTTTTCTTTTTACATGTAATTGGAAAACAAGAAGTTCCCCAAAATAAATTTATAATATTACTTTTGGTCAGTAGTTCATGTGCTTTATTTGAATGTTTGTCTGGAATATATACCAAATGTGGAATGATGTGTTTCCAGCATGTTATAAGGATGATCCATATATTCCAGTGGAAATAAGAGTAGTTCTGTTATTTTTTTTAAGATAGAAGTTTATAATTTATCTTGTAATTTTTTTCTGCTTTTTTTCTTTTAAAGCATATTTAACAAACCTAGAAAACACTGAAGAGTATAAAAAAATTTCCAGAAGTCTCATACTGGTAATATTTGGGGACACTTGATTTTGTGTTTTTTGTTTTGTGGCAAATGACATTGAATTTAGAAAGTGTCACTTTAGATGTAATTTTCCTCCCAGTAATGATCAATATTTGGGTAAATATAAGATGAAAGTTTATGCTCTCTTCCAAATATAAACAAAAGTGTGTCACCGCTAGTATTGATAGAAGAACTCTGTCAGTGAAGGAAGTTAATAGTATTTTCCTGTGCTTTTTGAGACTGAAACACAGTTTTTGCTATGTATCCCCAGAATTTTCTATTGACCTAGTTGTAGAGTCTGTAGTTTTCTTTACAAATATATGAGTAAATTTTCTTTGAGAACCATTCACTCATGGATATGTCATTTGGAATCTGGTAAATTCTTTTTGGCACCATGACCCTGAGTGACAGCAAGTTGAGTGTGAATGAAGTTATTATGAGTCACAAAGAAGGTAAAGTATAGTTATTTCCAAAGTGTTGACTTCTCTTTGGGAATCTTCACAACCTCAATATTGAGAGGTCTTGACAGGCCAATTTTTATTTTGAATTTAGTCAGACTACCTGGAGAAAAAAATTGTTGAGTTTTTTTCGAGGGCTTGTAAAACTTGAAAGGATATTGATAAGTAAAGACTCACAAAATACTTCTCTGAAGAAAAAAACAGGCCACCAGGCTAAGAGTTAAACTTTTCTTCAAATCTTATACTTAAAATCTTTCATTTAAACTTTCTGTTAAAGACTTTTTTGGAGATGGGGGGCTAGAGATATTTGGTTTTGTAAACTAATGATCTAATGTACAAAATTTTTAAAAAATTAATTAGTAGATATTTAAAATATAATGTACTACAATTGACATTTAAAATCATCTGCATTCAGATTTGTTATCCTAGAATCTTTAGAATTACAATATTACTTAGAAATGAAAACAGAAGACTTTTCCTCCTGTAAGCATTTTAGAGTAACTGCTCAGTAACTATACATTCCAGGTTAAATATACAATCCATGGTATTGTCAGGTAGATTTCAGATAGACAGTGGCCATCTTTGAGATAGCACTTTGTACTGTTTATTTTTTTAATTATAATGTTTTAATTGACAAATACCATTTGTATATATTTATGAGGTACAGTGTGATGTTTTGATTCATGTATAAATTGTGTAGTGATCAACTCAGGGTAATTAGCATATCCTTCACTTCAAACGTTTATTATTTATTTATGGTGAGTACATTCTAATTCCTCTCTTCTAACCACTTTGAGAAATATGGTGTATTATTATCAATTTTATTCACCTTGCTGTGCCATAGAAAACCAAAACTTATTCCTCCTATCAAATAGTTCATCAGTTAAAGATGTGTCAAGAAAATGTGGTCTACTTATACACAGCAGAATAGTATTCAGCCATAAAAATAATAAAATCCTGTCATTTGCAACAACATGGATACCTGGAGGACATTATGTTAAGTGAAATAAGTTATGCACTGAAAAACAAAAATGCGTGACCTCACTCCTAAGTGAATTCTAAAAATATTGATCTCATAGAAGTAGAAAATATAACAGTGGTTACTAGAGACTGGAGGGAATAGTGGGAGGAAGGGAGAGGGAAAGATTGGTCAGCATGTCATGTCTGTTCTTTTTAAAAAAAAATCACACAGAATAGTCTAGGTCATTAAATGAACTCAGGTTTATGCCTTAAATAAAGATTACAACATAACAAATGCAAGTGAATTCAAAGTTGAGGCTTACTTTTTCAATTCTATTTTATTTAATTACACAATAACTTCAATTATCATTGAAGAGTTTTTGTTGTTTTTATTGTTGTCAATGACATATCTTTTGACAAAAATACCTGTATATTATGTATTGTAGAGGCACTTAAGAAACAATAATAGCAAGACTTATTGGACAGAATAGTGGATGAGAGAAAACAAATGCAGATAGGAACTTTCTCTGTAGGAAAAAGAACACTTCCAACTCTATTTTTCCTAGTCTAACGAAGGCATAGTACCATTTTTAAGTTTATCAACATAGTGACTGCATTCCAAGGGCAAGATAGTAAAAATAAATACTTCATCTTGAAAAAATTAGAGCAAAATTTTTTCTGAGTAATACAGTTCTTTTTGAGCGAGAAATAGGATATTATATAAACTAAAGGTTTAAAGAAGTAAGAAATGTCCTATTACAATATATACTTACTTGTATTTTCCCTGGGAGGTTTTAAGTTTTTTTTTTAAATTCATTTTTATTGTAAACAAATGGGATACATCTTGTTTCTCTGTTTGTACATGAAGTGGAGGCATACCGTTTTTGTAATCATACATTTACCTAGGGTAATAGTTTTTGATTCATTCTGTTATTTTTTCCTGCTCCCCACCCCTCCCACCCCTCTTATCCCTCTATACAGTCCCTCCTTCCTCCATTCTTGCCCCCTCCCACCCCCCATTATGTGTCATCATCTGCTTGTAATAGGGCATATCAATCTCAAAGGCAGAATCCAGGAGGGGTATCCAACCCAGATACAGATAATAGGGAAAGGCCCAGCTAGAGGAAAAGATGTGTTTGTTGAAGTTCTTACTACCTATTTTCCTTTTTTTTTTTTTTTTTTTTTTTTTAATGGCAGTTGAGTAGTGTCTCTCTCTCATTGTAAATAATACTGTGTTAGCCAGCCTTATCAAGTCATTTGTCACAATAGTGGGCCTCACTGTTACCTGTCCAATGAGCAGGTTTGATGTGGTTTATCTAGAACCCTCCACCTCTAAAGTTTTATGACATGTGACCCAATGCAGGTGATGTCAGTTGGCAGATGGTAGAAAGGCAAAAATACACGTGTGGAGCATTTCTCCCAACACATAGGCATGATTTTATGTATTTCACCCTTCAATAATCAGCATATGTATAAGGAGATTCAATTAATTAATCCCAGTTTTCATTCCAATAAAGCATAATTATGGTAAAAAAAAAAAGAAAACTCATAAGCTGCCATAAATTTAGTATAAAATAATTAATTTTTACTTTTCTATATGGTGGCCTTAGTTGAAGACTGAAATGTCATTACAAAAGTGTTTTCCTGTTTTGAGGTGTGAGTCTCTTATAAACAATATACCATTGTAATGGTTATAGTATATTTGTAAATTGAACTTATAAAGAATGCTTGACATTTAGATGCTGGTCATATATTTGTGCTTTATCATTAAGACGATTTTATTCACGTGTTTCAAATAAATAATTAAACTTTTATTCTTAAAAAAGGAAGTAAGAAATGTTTCATTAAATTTTATTTAGCAATGATCACATTTGTTGATTGGAATTTGAAGTTCATATATGTACAGAGTGTACAAGTTCATTGTCTCCATCCTTCTCCTTCTCTGCTGCATCCTTCTTTCCTTCCTTTTCTTTTCTTTCTTCACTGCTTTGTCTTCTACCTCACATTCTCCTTATTGATTCTATCCACTCTTATGGTCTCAGTTACTAACAGTACCAAATTACCTATGAGATATTTCCATTTAAATGACCGGTAAGTAACTCAAAATAATAGAAACAAACCCCAATTTTCCCCGTATCAGTGAATGATACTACCATCTGCCTAGAAATCCAAGTCAGATAATCTTATGACTTGTTTATCCTCCACCTGTCTCTCCAATTCCCCATTCAATCAATTACCAGATCCTTCCATATTTACATCCTTGAATCCATCCACTCTTATCCATCTCTATTCTGAGCCTTTATACTTCACCTTAATTACTGTAATAGTATTCTAATGCTTCTTCTTTCTCCAGTCCTGTACTTTTCTGATCCCATTTGAACTGGAGGGAATAAGGGGATGAAACGTGAATTGGGTTATAAAGCATTTATCACTTAATACTTTTCAGTAACAACCCTCCTGACTTCCAACTCTATTACTCTTAAGATTAAGTCTGAACACTTTTTCATATATTTATTAATCACCTGTTTATCTTCTTCTGTAAAGTGTCTGTCCAGGTCCTTGGCCCATTTATTGATGGGGTTCTTTGTACATTTGGTGTAAAGTTTTGTAAGTTCTTTATAAATTTTGGAGATTAGTGCCCTATTTGAAGTGCACGTGGGAAAGATTTTCTCCCACACCGTAGTCTCTCTTTTCACATTATTGATATGAAAAAGTGTCCAACATCTCTAGTAATTAGAGAAGTTCAAATTAAAACAACTCTTAGATTTCATCTTACTCCAATTAGAATGGCTATTATCAAGAACACAAACATTAATAGTGTTGGAGTGGATGTAGGGAAAAAGGCACACTTTTACATTGCTGGTAGAGTTGCAAATTGGTGCAAACACTCTGGAAAGAAGTGTTGAGAATCCTCAGAAAACTTGGAATGGACCTACCTTTTCACCCCAGCTATCCCACTCCTTGGTTTATACCCAAAGGACTTAAAATTAGCATACTACAGTAACACAGCCACATCAATGTTTATAGTAGCTCAATTCACAATAGCTAGATTGTGGAACCAAACTAGATGCTCTTCAGCAGATGAATGGATAAAGAAATTGTGGTATATATACACAATGGAGTATTAATCAGCCATAAAGAATAATAATATTATGGTATTTGCAAATAAATGAATGGAATTGGACAATATTATGCTAAGTGAAATAAACCAATCCCAAAAAACCAAAGACTGAATGTTTTCCCTGATAAGTGGATGTTGATATATCATGGAGGTGAGGGAGTTGCGGGTAAGAGAAGAATGGAATAACTTCAGATTACATAGATGGAAATGAGTGTGGGGTGGGTATGAAAAATGGTGGAATGAGACAGACATCTTTACCCTATGTACATGTATGATTACACATATGGTGTGAATCTACATCGTGCATAACCATAGAAACGAAAAGATGTACCCCATTTGTGTACAATGAATCAAAATGCAGTCTGTAAAAATAAAAAATAATTTTAAAAAAGATTAAGTCTGGTCATTTCCAGGGTTTTCAAAAGGAGAAGCATATGACTTTAGAAAAGGAGCATAAATTTTTGGGTGTGTGTGACAAAACACTTCTGTATCTTGATTTTTATGGTGGTTATATGTGTACATGTGGTAAGATGTAGAATCATATACAAAAATGAATCAAAAAATGAGTGCATGTGTACATATGCTGATGAAATGAAGTAAAGTCTGTGGTCTAGTTTTATTGTGCCTGTATCAGTTTCCTTGTTTCCATAATAAAGTGATGTAAGGTGTTGACAATGTGGAAAGCTGGGCAATGGGTGTTCGTGACCTATCTATACTAATTGGCAATTTCATGTGTGTTTATAATTAGTTCAAAATAAAAAGATGTTAATTTGCTTGAATAAAGTAATCATCTTCACTCTGCATATGACAACAACATGTTATACACCTCAAATATATACCAAAAGATAAAATGAAAACATTTATCACTTTTTCTATGGAAAACATTGAAAATTCTTCTAGATTTTTGTGATCTACAGAACCCAGTCACTATCTATAATCACCCTACTGTGCAGTTGCACACCAGAACGTTTTACTCCTATCTAACTATAACTTAGTATCCATTGATCGGCTTTTATTTCTTTATCTTGCCTAGTTGTTTTGGCTAGGACTTTCAGCATTATGTTGAATACAAGGAATGAAAGTGAATATCCTTGTCATGTTCCTGAATTGAGAGTGAAAGCTTTCAGTTTTTCCCCAATCAATACGTGAGTACTGGCTTATTGTGTATGGCCTTTTTTTCTTTCCATTCCATGATATTTATTTTTCCACTTAAAACATTGTCCTGACATTAGACTAATACATATGTTTTGTTAATTTTTTTTATCACTGCATTAATGTTATACATAATACTGAAGTTCATTTTGACATTCATAAGTGCATATAACATAGTTTGCTCTATTTCAATTCCCAGTACTTCTTCCTCTCCTCCTTCTCCTTGATCCCTTCATATCTATTCTATTGGTTTTTCTTTTATTTATTTAGTGTTTCAAATTGGTGTATTATAGTTAAATATAAATTTGGAATGACTGTCCAAACCTATAATCCCAGTGACTTGGGTGGCTGAGGCAGGAGGATCACAACTTCAAGACCCACCTCAGCAACTTAGTGAGGCCTGAAGCAACTTAGGGAGACTCTTTTAAAATAAAAACTTAAAAGGACTGAGGATGTGACTCAGTTGTTAAGCACCCCTTGGTTCAATCCCTAGTACAGGAGAAAAATAAAAAACAAAAAAGAAAATTGGAATGAATTGTTATACGTTCATACATGAATGTAACATACTTTGGTCATTTTTATTCTTATGTTGAGTTTTGTTCCTTCTATACCTTATTTGTGCAGTACTGTCATCAGTAAGGCATGTGTAATTTTATCAAATGCCTTTTCTGCATATATTTAGATGATCATGTGCTCACCTTGTAAATGTGGTGTATGATGTTTATTGATTTGTGTATATTGAACCATCCTTGCTTCCCTGGAATCAGTCCTACTTGATGATAGTGAATAATCTTTTAAATGTGCTCTTAAATTTGGCTTCCTATTATTTTGGTGGGATTTTTGCATCTATGTTCATCAAGGATATTGGCCTGTAGTTTTCTTTTTGTTCCTTTTTTTTTTTCTTTTCTTTTTTTCCTGGTTTTGATATCAGGGTAATACTGGTTTCATAGAATGTTTCTGGAAGAATCTTCTACTCTTTGTTTTTGTGGAAAAAGTTAAGAAGTATTGGTATCAGTTCTTTTTTAAATGTTTGGTAGGACTCAGTAGTGAATCTGTCTGGTCCTGGGCTTTTCTTTGACAAGAAACCTTTTATTACTGATTCAATCTTATTAATTGTTATTGGTTTGCTCACGTTTCCTATTTCCTCATGATTCAATTTTGGTAAGGAGGATGTGTACCAAAATTTGCCCATTTCTTCTGTGTTATCAAATTTGTTGGCATATAGTTGTTCATAATCTCCAATTATCCTTTTTATTTCTGTGGTATTGTTGTAATCTTTCCTTTTTGAGCTCTGATTTTAAATCTTTCTCTTTTGTTCTTGGTGATCTAGCTACGGGCTTATCTTTTCAATGAGCCAGCTCCATGTTTTGTTGATTTTTGAGTCTCTGTTTCATTTATTTCTACTTTAATATCTCTCTCCTTCTACTAATTTTGGGTTGGGTTGTTCTTATTTTTTCCAGTTCCATGAAATACAGTGATAGATAGCTTGTCTTGAACTAGATTTCTTTGCACTGAAGTTTTTTTTTTTCTTTGTTTGTTTGTTTTTTTTTTTCTTTAAATGTTAGACTACTCCTGGTGGATAGTTCAGTATGTCTAAATGAAAATAGAAAAGCAGGTCTAACAGTAACCAGATGTCCTGAGATTTAGAATGGCACGCTAAACCTAGCAACCTATATAAAGCTTTTAAAAACTCACAATGCTTGTCATTTCTTATTTTTCTTTTATGAACTATTTCAAAAATATAATAAAGCAGAGTCAATAAAATAAACACCAAGTAGCCATTATCCATAATTTTAAAATGTTAGCATTTGACATATTTGCTTGAGATATTTTTTGCACAAATTAATCACTGCAGAAATTGTTGAAGTCCCCTCCTGGTTACAATTTCATCATTTTTTTTCCTGGAGGTGACCACCTTCTTGAGGTCAATATGTATATTTGCATATATTTGCAGTCCATATTTTGTTATTTTTTATATTTTTATTTTATTTCATTTCATGCATGTGTATGCATGCACACACACACACACACAAACATGCACACCCATAAACATTTAGTAAAATTTGTATACTTACAAATTTACATAAATCATATCTCTCATCATAATTCCATGGTTTCCAATTTGTATCCCAAGGAGCTCCAAGAGTGCCACAGGTGTGCTGCAAGATATTTAAAATTTTCAAGAGGAATATAGCAATATTCAACATTTGTCAGAAACACTAATTTGAAGTAGTTCACAGTTTCAACATTTGATTTCAATATATTCCTCTTGATGGTACCTGCAAAGCTGAGTTTTGGCAGTTGCTCTCATAAAAAGCATGTAATATATGAAAACAACATAGACGGGAAGTATGAGTGGCAGTGTCCTACAGGCACACACATCCCAATAATAAGTAATTAAAGGCTCTGAGGATGAAATGAAAACAATATTTAGTTACTTGTGCTTATTGGGGACTCTGAGAACTGAGAAATTTGGGGTCATTCTGCAACATATTTTGTTTTCCACTTGTCATTACATTCAGTGTTGTATGTTAGTACCTATAAATCCAGGCACTTTATTTTAGCTGCAACACATGCTGCTCTGTGCTTTGCCATTGTATGATTGAGCCCACAGTTCATCCAATTCCTAATACTGAACATTTAAATGTTTCTTTCTTTCCATCCCCTTCCTTTGCTCTTCTTTCTTTATCTTGCCTCCCTTTCCTCCTCTCTCTTCTTCCCTTATTTTTTCCTCTCCCTCCCTATCTTCTTTCTTACTTTCTTCTAAAATTGTCAATTGCAGTCAGTATTACAGTAAACATCTTTATAAACATGGGCAAGCCTCTGTATTTGAATTGTGGGATTCAGGGAATGCACTTTGTAACTTTACAATATAACAAAAGAGTGCTTTCCAAATGTATCTGCGTTTCCCATTCTCCATTCCCTTTCCAGCTCTACATATTGACCACGGTGTGCATTTTTTGATTAAAATAATGGAACAAAAGTGTATCTAGGTAGTATTTTAATGTTAATTATCTATTTGTTTTAAGTAAAGGTGAACATCTCATGTTCTTGTTGTCAAATCAAATTTTATCTTAATTTTTTATGTTCTTGCAGCAGTTTTTATAATAATGCTTGTCTTTTTATTTTGACTCATTTTGTTATGTACTCTCAATATAAATGCTTCAAAACTTGCCTGTTTTGTAATTATCTTCTCTTAGTATATTGCATGTTTTTTAATCTACATTTATAGTTTTGGGTTTTTTCTTGCCATTGAGAGAATTGATGGTTTTAAAATTTAATCTCTGAGTATAGTTACATCACTTAATGTATATTCTGATGTTGAATAATTCTTACATTTCTGAAATAAATTGTATATTTACATGTTTACATTTATATATGTTCACACATGCTTTTCTTTTTTAGGTTCGCTCTGATTTTATTTAGAATCTTTGCATTTATATTCTTAAGTGAGATTGGCATATGGTTTCCTTTCTCATGCTCTCTAGATTTAGTATCAAGATTTTATTTGCCTCAAGAAATTAGTTTTGGATATTTATTTTTCTTTTGGAACAATTTATATAAAGCTGGAATTCTTCATTCCTTGAAGACTTGGCAGGATTCCCTTTTAAATCATATGAGATATAACTCTTTTGTAAGTAGATTGTTTTCACCATCAACTATTGATCATATTTTTTTCAGGTTTTCTCTTTTCTTATTATTTCAGCTTTGCAGGAATTTTCAGGAAATTTCCAGGAAATTTCCCATTTCATTGGCGTTTGTAAATGGATTGCTATTTAGTCATTTTCTTGTGGTATTTTAAACCTTTCTTGTATCTTTAGAGATACATTCTCTTTATTCCTAATGTTTTAAAATAATGTTTCATTTTCCTTCACAAAATTTTAATGATTAATTTTTTTATTTGTTCTAATTAGTTATACATGACAGTTGAATGCATTTTGACATATTGTACACAAATGGAGCACAATTTCTCATTCCTCTAGCTGAACATAGTGTACAGTCACACCTGTAGTGTAATCATACATGTATATGGGGTAATAATGTCCATCTTATTCCACGGTCTTTCCCATCTCTACACCCCCTCCTCCCCCAACTCTCCCCTCTGCACAATCCAAAGTTCCTTCATCCCCTGCCCCCCATTATGGACTAGCATTCACTTATCAGATAAAATATTCAGCTTTTGGTTTTTGGGATTTGGCTTATTTCCCTTAGCATGATATTCTCTATTTCTACCCATTTACCTGCAAATGCCATAATTTCATTCTTCTTTAAGGCTGAGTAATATTCCATTGTGTATATGTACCACATTTTTTTTTTTTTTTATCCATTCATCTGTTGAAGGCATCTTGATTGTTTAGCTGTTGTGAATTGGGCTGCTCTAAACATTGATGTGGCTTTGTCACAGTAGTATGCTGACTTTAAGTCCTTTGGGTATAAACTGAGGAGTGGAATGGTGGTTCCATTCCAAGTTATGTGAGAAATCTACACTGCTTTTCATAGTGGTTGCACCAATTTGTAGTCCCACCACAATTATGAGTTAATGACTTATTTTTGATCAACATAAATTTTATTATTAGGTTGAATTGTGGCACTTTCATGTATCTTGTTATTTGTCTTCTTAACAAATTTTTATTTTGTTGATCCTCTTTGGTATATTTGTTTCATGTCATTAATTTTTGTTCTAATCATGTTTTTTCCTTTTCTTTGTTTCACTTTACTCCAGTTATATTTGAACTTTCTGATTTAGATCCTTAACCAATTAACTTTACCTATTTAAAAAATCTAATATATGCATTGAAAGTCGTGAAGTTTCCCCCAAGTACCACTTGAGCTGCATCCCACAGGTTTTTGATATATATTGCTGTTGTTGTTGTTCATTTTTAATATTTAATATTTCCATTATGATTTTTTATTGACTCATGGGTTATTTATGAATGTATTTTTAGCTTACAAATATATAGGACTTTTTATCTTTTTGTCTTAATTTCTGATTTTATCACTTTATTGTCAGACACATTGTATAATACCAATTCTTTGGTTAATATTGAGATTTCAGTAATTTCAAGATCAACAATTGTTAAGTTTTATAAATATATTAAGTTCATTTGTATTTGTTCTTTTTAGATATATGTGACATTAGTTTTGAGGTAAAAAGTTTCTACTGATTAGTTTTAAATTATTAATTATATGTATGGTTTAAAACTTTTTTATCTTTACTAATCACTATTGTTATATCTTCTGCCTTTTGACTCACTCCTTTTCTTTGTATAGGCTTCTGCTCAAATCTTACCTATTTAGAAATTCTTTTTCTAAATACCATTTCTCCATCTTTTTACTCTATTTTCCTATATTCTACACTTTCCTTGTGATCTTTATTAGTATTGTACACTATGTTTCATATTTGTGCCCACTGTCTTCCTTAGTGGAATGTAAACTTTCAGAATACAGGGATATGTTTTATTGACTACTATATCTTTAAGGTTCAATATAATATCTGCCTAAAACATGCCTTTGATGGATACTAGATTCATGAACAAAACAATAGCAGGTTTTGATATTATTTTGGGTTCATTTTCAATTGAAGGAGATTGTTTTCTGTGTGAGTTTTGTATGTTCTTCCAGGATGATATAGTACTTCCTTCTTGCCTGTGATCCAAGATCTGAACCCGTTCTAGTCTAAGGAAAATCTGATTATCTTGATGTTAATTTGCCTTGGGTTTTCTGTCGTAAGGTGCCTATAATATATAACTGGGTTTGATTATTTTCCCAGAAAGCCCCAAGTAGACATTAAGCTTTATTACTGCAATTCTAGTCTAGTCTGTAGACTCCTACTTCAAATCTTTTGGGTGGGTGTCTATTAAAACATAATTCTTAGGTGCTCTTTCACTCCTTTCAATGACTGCAGTTCTTGTCTGTTGCCCCACATTAGTGTTAATGCTCTATACATCAACCCAAATATATCTCAGTACATGTGATTGTGATGCCCTGGGGGACCACCAGGTCAACAGTACACTGTGGGCTATACCTTTGAGCTGTATTTTCTGACATCCAGTGATTATTCTTTCTATCTTTTATAACTTGGTTCACTCGTTAATTAGCAAAATTATACTTAATACCTGTGTATTTGAAAAGAAAGAGAGATATGGCCACATCCATTGAGTCAGCCTGTCTTTACAAGGGAGAAGTTGAAGAGTTTAAGTTGAGAGAGTGATTATTACAAAGAAAAAATAGTTTAGGAAATGAGAAATTAGGAAGAAGATGGGAAGTGGTGATTTTGCATCAATAATACAACTTGAATCTAGAAAAGATAAATCTTTGGGAAGTTTGGTTTAAGTTTTTTCATTGAGGCAGATAACTATAGCAGAGGTAGATACACTATTCCAATTCTAATCTGCTCTCCCCTTCAACTTTTCCTCTTTTAACATGTAGCTATACTAGTACTTTTTGGTGAAATCTAAGTGAAGTTGAGAGGTTTGTACTTGCACATAACTTTTGGTACTTTGTTTTGTACTGTACTGTGGTCCTTCTGAATACAGAGTAAATTATTGTCAGTTTGATTGTGTATGAAAGCTTCTGCTTTATCATGTGATATTTTCAGGAACCCAGGATCAACAAACCTCTGTTCTTTTGGAAATGTTTTTCTTTGGCATGCTGAATATGTAGCAAGAGCCCAGGTAATAGAACTATTCAAGCTTCACAAGTGAGATGTGAACACTTCATCCTCTTTTGCAAATGTTGCAACATTTTTGATTTTCCTTCATATCAGGATAAAGAAAGAATCTTTCTAATTATTTCTTTAATGAATTGGTTTATGGAGCTTCTGAAAATGTTATTTTTAAGATAGGTTCAACAATCTTATTCCTATTGTGTGATGTAGTGGTAAGCTTTTTGAATTCATCATACCTGGGAAGGTCAAGCATTTTATGACCTCAAAAAGCCTGATCCTTGTTTTGTGCAGACAATAACCTAAATGTTCCCATTATTTAGAATGGATATTTCAGCCATCTCAAGGTTTACTTTTACTAGGATTCTCAAGTGTTTTCATTTGTTGAACACTGAATATAACTGAAGCAGACTTTATAATATCAAAATCTTGCTTTTTACATATATGTCCTTATTTTATTTAAAAATCTTTGTTGTATGATATGCTGATGTAACTTAATAGTAAACTTAGATGTTGTAGCTTTAACAGTTTTGCAAGACACTAATTGAAGCAGAAAAACCATGTTTTGACACTATATATTTTAGAGATTCATGTAGTCAGAGCAAATAAAGCAGAATTGGATGTTAGAAACATAGAGTACAATTTATTGGTTAAAATGAATAGATGGACTGATTTCTTAATGAAAGCTGATTGGCAGTAGAATTTATTATAGCAACTGTAAGATGGAGAATATAAAATGATTGTGTTACTAATTAATAAATAATGTATCTCATGACAATGTGGATCAATGCACTATCATTTAGAATCTTTACAAAATTTCAGTTTAATTGTGTAGCTGTTTTGGTTTTGGAATGCAATTCTGAAAAGCTTGTAATGAGTTTAAAATACCTTTGAAAATAGCCACCAAAGAGAAACAGGAAATCGATATTTAGTATATTTTGGATATATAAAGGTATATTCTAATCGGGAAATTTAGAAGACCTGAAAGATTTTGAAGGAAAAACAATTCTTATAATGAATATAATGCAAATGTAATTTGAAATGGACTTACAGGGTATCTGACAACATTCTCAGAAAAACACCGGAAGAGAAGTCAGTAAACATCTTAAAGACAAAGAAATCATAAGCAATGAACTAGATGAGTTCATTACAAACAAATCATGTCTGACAAAATTAATAGTTGTTTAAAATAGAACTGCAGAATTAACATCGATAAAGGGAATGTGTTTTTTGAACTTCAACCAAATGTTTGTTGTAGCTTTTCAAAAATAATTTTAAAATTATGACATAAATAATGTGATGGATGGAATATTTATGGAAAGACAGTGAATCTATGCAAGTTCAAAATATAATACTGAGTACAGTCCCAACTTGATTGTGGAATTAAGCAGTGACAAGGATGACCTGAGGAGTTCAAGTTCCCCATAATCTCATCCAACCCCCACATACTTATTGTGTTAGTCAGCTTGTCATTGCTGTTACCAAAACACCTGACCGAAACAATCTAGAGGAGGAAAGATTTTTTTGGCTCATGGTTTTGAAAGTTTCAGTCAATGGTCAGCTGGCTCCATTGCTTTGGGCCTGAGATGAGGCAGCATATTGTGGTGAAAAGCATAGCAGTTAAAAGATGCTCACCTCATGGTATCTAGGAAGCAGAGGAGCAAAGAAGGACCAGGGTCAAAATACACTCCCCATGGCATGCCACCCCCCACCCCACCCCCAGTGACCTACTTCTTCCAACCATGCCCTATCTGCCTATAGTTTCAACCACATTTCAGTAGTCCATTCAAATGATTAATCCATCAAATGGATTAATTCACCTATGAGGTTAGAGCCCTCATCATCCAATTATCTCCCCAAAGCTGTACCTCTGGGCATTGCTAAATTGGGAATCAAAACCTTTAACCCATGAACTTGGGGAGACATTCGAGATTGAAACCATAGCACTCATATAATTCATGTAAAAGCAGTGTGTATGTCACATGAAGGTAGCTTCTAATGCAGAATTTCATAATACTTCCACCTGGTTAAATTTTACCATTAAATCCCTATAGAGAAATTCTGTAGTCTTCACTGATAAGTTAAATATGGGTTCCACAAGTCTGTCCCATCTTCTGTTTGTCTAAACAAAATTTTACTGGCATACAGCCATGCTCATTTGTTTATGTATTTATTACCAGTGGTTGCTTTCACACTCTGTAGGCACAGTTGAGTGGTTGAGACAGATACCGTAGAACTTGCAAAGCCTGAAATATTTATTATTTGGTCTTTTACAGAAAAAGTTTACTGATTCATGGTTTAAAAGAATGATTTTTGTTTTTTACCTGTAGAAGCATTTGAAATGTCAAGTTGAGGTAAGCAGAATATTTTTATGTTGTATGAAGGAAGGATTGAATTTGTACATGTTACTACACTGAAGGTCTTGTCTCCCCTGGAATATTACATCGTTCATGGGGATTGACCCATCCATTTGGTAGTAAAGGTTCAAAATGAGATGTGTCAACATCATTGCTTTCATTCAGTTGTTCTTGACATAGTAAAAGGAGAGGATGACTCATCAAGGGCTTAGAGGGCGCACATGGAGGGAACAATGGCTGAGAAAACCATGTTGTTACTCTAATGCATGGAGACATTGTAGGTGTAATTCTACAGCAATCTGTGTTTTTAGCACTCTTTCAAAATAAATGTCATGAGAATGATCTTGGATTTTCTCTCATATGTACTTATGTTAGGGACAGGACATTTGTCAGCCTAATTAAGTAAAAAAATTACCTTCTGCATTGTAGGTGCTTGATAAATATTTATGTCTTGAATATTAACTTCCTAATGATTTTTATATATTCATTTATTCATTACTCAGATATTTGAGTGCTTACTGTGTGCCAGGCATGACACCTAAGGGCAAGTGATTTGGCAGTAAACAAGACACACAGTATATCTAATGTAGTGAGATAGACAGTGAATGAGTTTATATATAAATAAAATAATTGTAGATAGTGATAATCTGTGAGGAACAGAAATCTGGAGAGTGGACTGATGAGTGACTTGGTTCAAAGAGATTGGATAATGGGATAAAGAGTAATGAGGTGCCATTTAAGTTGAGAACTGAATGATGAGAAGGGAAAGTCATTATAAAATGGTCTAGGGGAAGAGACTGCTAGAAGAGTAAGTCCAGAAGTCTCAAACTTCAGGTGTTGCCTGATAAAGAAAGGAAAGAATGGTGTGGGTGAATTTTAGTAAGATAGTATATGATTTGAGAATAGAATATAGATTTAAAAACAAATGATATTTAACAAGAAGATTAGGATCAGGGATGGGCCAGAATAAAGTGACTGAAAAAGAGACATCCCAAACCCCACAGTCTCCATTAGTGCCAGCCTCACAGAAGGAAAAATGGATTGTAGGGAAATGTGCTGGATAATGTGTGGGAGTATGGTATGTTGAAATTAGAATATCAGGAAATGAAAGGAGTATGCTCCACATCAATACACCTTTTGGAAGAAGGGGGGGAAAAAGGCAAATGCTGAGAGCAAAACTAGTTTTGGAAAAGAGTCAACAGGGCAATAAAATAGCAAAGGAAATAATCACCCTACAAAAGGAATTATTTAAATGGAAATTGAAGCAGAAGTAAAGAACTTGAAAACCATGAGTTTATGGAGACAGAAATGTATTTTTGAAACTAGAGACTAATGGGAGGTCTATAACATAGGAAATTACTAAGCATTTAAAACAGGTAGTTGAAAAATTGATTAACTTAACAAATTACTTAAAGTTTAAACTCTGTTAGCCATATTTTGGTTAAAAAGTAAAAAATTCCTAGTCTATAACTTAACTGCTTAATTGTTCTATATACCAGATAGGCAAACTCTTTGCTTTTAATTGAAAGATCAGAGCTTTTTATAATAGTGGAACTCCCAAATTATACTGATAACAAACTTCTTTCCCTTTTCAGTTTGCTTGCATCAAGTGCTAATCGGGTGCTTTGGTCACATACAGACTTGTGGTTTTACTATTAACCTTCATCAACGTTTTCTACCCTCACCACATCCCGGAAATACAGTGATCTGAACAACTTGAGAAGCAATGCTGTCCAGTTCCTAAATCTTGGTCCTGAGTGCTATGATATATAACATCAGAATTTAATTTCCCTACCTGGCGTTTCTCAAGTTAAAATTAGTTTTTATACCCTTTAAACTTAGTAGAAAATGACACGGCGGACCTCATGTTAAACTATATAGAAGAGGTATGATGGAGGACATGTTGTGGGCTTAGGAAAAGCTTGAGATATGTGAAAATATTTCAGCTCTATGAACATTGCATGACATGTTGTTGACACAAAAATTCACTGAATCAATGTACAGAATATTTAAAATCTTATCCCATTGTATTGGAATATAACTTGTGCGTTATTTGCAAGTGACAATACGTAGTGGGACCAGATATGGAGGATTTTAAAAAATAATTATTTAAGACTTGATGTTATATGTGATTGAGAATTATTATAAGGAATTGGCTAATAAGTAGATGATTTCAAAGCATTTGTTTTATTAGGATGAGTTAGAGATAGATTCCAAGGATGACTCTGAATTCCCAGCAAATCTCCTATTATAAGCAGGTTCTCATTCTCAGCCTGGGTTGGCTGCATTGAAATCGGTTACTCCATAAAAGTTCCTAGGTCTAATTGTAGAAGAGCTGCCTTAGTTATTAAGTTTCTTTCTTTTATTGTTTTGCATCTGTCTATCTATTTGGCTTGTGTCCTCTTTCCTGTATATCAGAGCTTTAACTGTTTTCATTATTTTGAATATTCAGCTTTCTTTTGATCTTTTATCTTTATGTCTCAATAGTACCTGCTTATTTGAATTCATATGTAGGAAGTAATCCAATAAAAATTAAATGGAATGAATTTATTAACTAAAACCTTTTCTATAATATATAAGGATGGGATTTATTTATTTCACTTTATTTATTTTTTTGTTGTGAACCTTTGCTTTTCTTGAAACTGCTCAATATGTAAAGGTTGTTAACACTAAAAGCAAATCTTGTACTACAAATTGGTTTCTATCTCTGGAAACACTCAATCTGTCAGAGAGAAGGATATGCCAAGAAAATGTTCACATTGCTCCAGCTTTGACCACTGAAGCAACTTGCCTGACCTCACTAAATCTGAATTTTACTTTAATATTTTACTTCGTAGAAATGATTTAAGTCTAGAAAGTAAAAATTATATAGTGTGGTTTGTACCCTCTTCATATGAATCAGAAATAGCAGAGAGTCCCACCTTTGGGAACTGTCATTATGATAATATTATTCATTTGCATTGTTGTCTTGGTTGGCCCTTCCAATATATAATCATTCAATTTTCAGTCCATAAGAACTATTTCCAAAAAGGAAATGAGGGGTCAGCATCTATTGTATGGTTCCACATTTACTGAACTAGTGGTGTCTTATTTTTCCATCTGGGGCATTGGCTCTGGGAAATTTACGATGGTATATAGCTGCCAGCTACCCAATGGTGATGCCAGTTTTGTCAGCAACTTACAAATAATTCCCCATCTGAATTTGTCTGGGCAAAATGATATGAATGCTTCTTGCATGGTTGTGAAGACGTGAACTTGTGTTAAATACCAAATCACAAACAAAATCCCATCAGTTCATGAAAGAATGAAACTGGAAATGTATATGGCTTATGAAGAGTATAGACGCTGCAGCCAGATTGACTGAGTGTGAATCCTGGTTTTTGCCACTCAGTAGAGGGGTGTCCATTGGCAAATTACCTAATCTCTCTGTGACTTGGTTTTACACATCAATAAAATGGGGATTATCCTCCTAGAGTTTGAAGTTTAAATAAATAAAAAAATATATAAAAGCCCTTAGAACAGATTGTGAATATAGGGAATACTTGTGTTTCTGTAATCTCTTTTTTAACCTTTTAATCTTTAGAATTATAGATGAACATTAAGTAACTTTCTCTCTTACTCTGTCTCCCCTGAGAATTATGAACATATAAGAAAAATATTATTGCCACTTCTAAAATATGCAGTGATGTGAAAGCAGCACTATTTTGTTTTAAAGCTCAAAGAGTCAGTAGTATAGTTGTCCAAAAGGAGACATTTAACCTTTAATAAACACTAAATTAACCAGAATCTTTTTATACTCCCCTTTTAGAAGAAAGGAGAAAAATCTACAGAAAAAAAAAAAATAGCTTATGTTATTTAAGTGTCTTCAAGAATGAAATTGTGGCATTTGCAGGTAAACGAATGGAACTGGAGAATATCATGTTAAGGGAAATAAGCCGAACCCAGAAAAACCAATGCTGATTGATAATGGTGGGGGTAGGAAAGAATGGAGGAACTTTGGATTGGGTAGAGGGCGGTGAGGGGAGAAGGGGTGGGAGTGTGAGGATGGGTAGGATGGTGGAATGAGAGGGACATTATTCCTCTATATACATGTACGATTACACTACCAGTGTGATTCTGCACCATGCACATCCAGAGGAATAAGAAGTTGTGTTCCATTTGTGTACAAAGTGTCAAAATACATTCTGTCATTTATAGCTAATTAGAACAAATTTTAAAAATGTCTTGAAAAATAAAATTCAAGTATCCTTTTTATATCCTCTGGGCACCATATAGTCAGTACAATCTCTGGGTCTAAGAATCTACAATTTTGTAAAATCAGAAGGAAGGGGGATTTTATGTGAGTCCTTGTACTCTGATGTTCTTGTGAGCATGTACACTTTTCTAGAGGAAAAGATTCCTGGTTTTTATGATATTCCCAGCGAGCCTTATGACCACTCACCCACAAAAGATTAAGAGCCCCCTATAAGGCAATATGAATTTTTTATGAAAAAAAAATTTCATAATTTTTTTAATGAAAGATAAACTTATAATATTTATCTTATTTAGGCAGGAAAATTTACTAATAAGTCTTAGGATGAAAGTATAAAGTATAAAGGATGAAAACAAAACCTTTTATCCCCCTTTGCTAATGGAAAATTAAATTGACCATCATGCAGGTAATTGATGTTTTCTTGTGTCAAGCAACAGTCATTCTTCAGTACCAGTGAGCTGGTACTTCTTCCAGAGAAAATGGTGATTTTGTCTACTGTTCATTCTTTCTTTTATTTTTTTCTAACTTCAGGATTTTAATATTTTCTATAGGTTAAGTGTATATTTCTTATGGCATGCTTTAAGTGTATTCTATAAATGCTTGCTTAAAATCGTTATTATATCAATGTAATTATTATAACTTGATACTGATTATTTCCACTTTTTTTACACGCAAATGTAGTATGAAATAAATTATCTGAAAGAAGACAAGGGAAAATTAAAAGGAGAGGAATTTTACTGACCTCTGAAATCTTAAAAGTGTATTCTATTTTTTATGCACTTTGGCAAATATTTACCTTCACATTTATTTGGTGTTTTTAAATTGCTTGTATTAAAATGACTTAGTAGAATAGTTTTAAAATGGCTTAATAGAGTATTTTTAAATACTTATTTTGGATCCTTAGAAAAGGTACACATTCCAAGCTCAAAAACTTTAAAGTTTTTAGTTTAAAGAGATTAAGTAAATAATTCAGAAATGCATTCTGTTTACCTGTTAATAATTAAGCAGGTTAGACTGTGTACTTTTTATAGTCATTGAGTTTTAATTTATTTATTTCTTGGTATGTTGGTTTTAAGAATTTATTTAAGGCATTCTGCTATTGAGAAATAAAAACAAACAGAGTGAAGCTGCATAATAAATGGACAGGTTTGGGTTGCTTTAAAGGGACAAGTAAGAAAAAAAAAAAAACCAATTGGATTTTAGGGTTAAAAGTAGTATTAAGTACATAATCTTTCTGAACTTTTTCCCTCTATTTGGAAAGGAAATTGCAATAACTAACAAGTATAATTGAGTTAAGTGAATAGTCTTTTGTTGTTGCCCCGGAGCTCTGGCTCAATGGAATTTGAGTTGATTTTAGATGACTTTAGTTATGGTTTAGCTAGGCCGCTTTTATGAAGGATTCTTGGAGAAGTCTACAGCAGAACTTATCAGATTTCTCTGGAGTTTTAAAAACTCCAATAAACCCCACATCAGAATCAATACCTGGACTGTTGTGAAGACTAGACCTAAGTTATCCTTTTTGAGACTTAAGAGAGAAAGCATCTTGTCATCTGCATCACATAAATGCAGATTCCTTTGGATGTTCTTTGAGGAGCATTAGCTGGTTTTCATTTACCTATTTTTTATTAGCTAAAACTAATCCCATTTAAATATTGATTTAATGAAGATGATTTGTTTTCTATAAATGACCTTTAGCAGTTTTATTAACTTTGTCTTAAATTGGGAAGGCCCATATAAAATACTAGTACTGGCTGAATGACTAACAAGAAAAGTCATAGTTCATTTGTTGTAGGTGACTTTTGAATGGCATGATAAGTACTATGAATTGAAAAAACATTTCTTATGTGGTTATGGACAGCATGACTTTATAGTTGATTAAAATCTACTTATTGTTAACTTTTATTTATTTGAAATTTATACCAGTCCTACTTTCAAAACTGATTTGGAGCAGCATCAGTTGTTTTCATGGGCATATTTTGTTTATCTTTCCCTAGTGGTTCTGTAATTAAAATTGGTGGATATTTTGTCTGTTTTTTCTTTTTCTGTTATTCTTACTATATACATTAACCTCAGACATTTTAAGTTTTCTACATACAGGCATTCTTTGAAAGTTTAAATAATAAAATTAGTTAAATTTTGTCTACTGGGAACCTAATAGCTATCTTAAGGTAGTTGCTGTTATTTTGACAAATTCTGTTTTTCTTCCCCTTTTCTTTTTTATTCTTTCTTTCCTCCCTCACAACATCTGCTCTTCTTTCCTTCCTCTCTTTTTTCTTCTTTTAAAAAACAAGTGTGTTAATGGAGGAAGTAGTTACCAAAAATGAGGATATGTAGACATTTTCAACTGAATTTCTTAACCAAGAAATCTAATAATATTACATTTAAATTTTGTTTCCAAAACACACATTAGGTGCTTTTTTTGGTGCTTTCTTTTGTTTGTATACACAAATTCCTAAAAACTGGTTAAAAGTTAAAATTATTGTTGTCATTTGTTACCTATTTTTAAGCCTAGTGACTCATTATAAATTTTCACTTATCACATTTAATTTTATATCACATGTAATTTATTTAACCTGTTCTTATTATTCAAATATATGTAATATATTTGTAATTTGCATTTCTTTTATCACTATTGCAGATTGATATGATTTCACGTATATTTTAGCTTTTTACTTATCCCTACATTATTGAGCTCATTATTTTATACATTTTTCAATAATATTTTATAAACACTAACATATTTATAATGTATGTTATATTTTAAAATATAATTTATAATTCTATTGCAAATTATCTATTCATGTATTTTGCTCATTTAAAAAATAGAATATTTGATTCATTTATTTACAAATAAAAATATTAATTATATGAACATCATACACCTTAAAATATTGAACTTTATTTGTTGTTGGTCTCTTAAATTTGTTAAAGTTTTTTTTTTTTATAAAACATTTTGTTATTTTAGTTGTAGGTGGATACAATACCTTTATTTTATTTTTATGTGGTGCTGAGGATTGAACCCAGGGCCTCATGCATGCTAGTCAAGTGCTCTACCACTGAACCACAACCCCAAACCTGTTGAAGATATTTTTAACTTGTGAAAATTTTTTAATTTTAAATAGTAAAATTTATAAATGTTTATGTTACATGCCACTGTATTTATGCCTTAAAAGTCCTTCTCATTGTAGAAACTGTATGCATATCTAGAGGTCTTTAAATACTTTGTTATATTCAGAAACTTCAATCTAATTTATATTTTGGTATCTGGTAAGAGAAGGTAAATGGTATTTATTTTTCCCCATATAATCAGTTAGTTACATCAACAACATCCATGGAAATGCTGCCTGTACCTCATACTGGAGTTGTTCTGTCTTTTTCTACTGATTTGTCTCTTTCATTGCTAATATCATACTGTGATTTGTATTTCAGGCTTAGGTAAAGATCTACCTTATTCTTTATTCCTTTGCTATAGGGCTGAGACCTAACACTTGATAATTTTATTGTTTAAATTTAATTTTTAAGTGTGTCCATCTCCTGTCTTTTGTTTTTGTTGTTTTGAGATAATGTTAAAGAATCAAGACTATTAAAGATAATTTTAGTTCAGTTCAACAAAGATGTTTTTAATATTTGGTATAGACTAAGTAAGCTCTGTGCTCTAGAAATATATGTTAGTCTGAGAGAGGTAAATAAAATATGTTAAGTGGTTGAGATGGTGGACTAATACTGAGAACTTTTTCTTTTTTGATTCATTCTTTTTCTCTTATTATTCAGGATTTTTTAGTCCTAATCATTTTATATATGTTTTCCTTTTTTCTTCCCTTTTAATCATGTAACAATTGTTACATGATACAGATGTAACAGAGATCGGTTGATTTTGGCATATGAAATATGACCATTTTTTTCCTTTATATAGTCTGTTTCTTCTAATTGATGAACTGATAAGTGTGTCTTCCTCTTTTCAGTTCTGTAAATGTTTATTGAGTTCATGCTAGGCACTGTTTAAGAAATTTTAGAGAAGATAAAAATGAGTACCTTCTACAAATTTATAATCTAGTGGGGAAATTCTCAGTTTGTAAGAATAATAGCATTATAATAAAATAATAGTTATTGTGTACATTGTAGCTGTATACTAGCCATTATACTAAGAAAGGTGATATGTATTATCTCATTTTAATCCTACAACAGCTTAGTTCCCTCTTTATTTTTTTGACTCTCTCCTTCACTTCCTCCTGGTGTCTTCATATTGTCACCTCTTCTAAGAAACTTCCTTATACAAGCCTATCTAAACTATCAGCCCATGTGAAGCCCAGTGATGTTACTCCTTGTACTACTTACATGACATTATAATTCTAGTAATTTACTTGCTTACTGTTTGTTTCCCTTGCTGGAATGAATGTTGAATGGAAGAATTAACAAGAAGTTATGGGAGTTGGGGTTGCAAAAGGGCAAACTCCATATATTAATATGTAATATGTAACTTCTTTAAATCTAAATTTGTACTCTATACATAGATGTGACTAAGTTCTTAGGTTAGTTAGATTGTTGATTCTTTCATTTAGTAAATACTCATTGATCTAGTCTGTGGCAGGCCCTACTCATAGAATGAAGATACAGTGAAAAAGAACTGCCTGCCTGCCCTGGTGGTACTTTCATTCTTATAGGAGAGACAGAAAATAAGTTAATAAAATTGTTTTTATAATATATGTTATAATGGCCAAATAAAATTTCTGAAGGTGTCTTTCCTGACCTTGTCTTTACAATCTGGACAAGTTTTTCTTTTTTGTTCCTCATCACCCTCTGTTTATTCATCTTTATTGGTTCTGATTTTGTCTCCTGATTCTAATTTTCAGTGCCTGTCCTCAAATTTACATTTGTAGAGTAAGTGTGATATTGCCAATACTCTGAATTAAGTAGCATAGTCATTTTTCTTTTCTAGATCTCATTTGGTTATTAGTACAGCTTAAACTTAAACTTGTTTTGATTTACTGGTGTGGTTTGATGTTTGCTGCTTTCTTTTCCCTTTGCAAAACCATTGCATATGCATATTAAAGATCCAGTCAATTAAAATCTTGAGACTTAAAAAAATTATTTTAAGGGGGTCTCTCACTGTAGATGTACTGTATTATAGGATTAGCTTATGATTATGTATTGCATTTCCATTAGTAAAACTGCTCTTGAGACTTTGGCTGAATGTGGAAGTTATTAATAAATATGACATTGAGGTCATCATTGGGATTTCATTGCAAATTTAGAGAGATCACTTTCCAAACAATTTTTATTTTTATTTTTTTCTTTGAAAGATATATTTTTATTTATTTAAAATATAATATAATATACATAACATAAACTTAGAATCATAACCATTTTAAGATACAATTCAGTAGTGTTAAGTATATTTCACATTGTTGAGCAACCAGTAACCAGAAGTTTTCGTCTTGCATAACTACAATTCTGTACCCATTAAACAACAATTTACTCTTTATCCCCAAGCCCCTGGCAACCACACTCACTTTTCTGTTTTTACTCATTTGACTATTCTAGATGCCTCATATAAAAGGAATTATACAATATTTTTCTTTTCTGTTTTTTGGTACCAGGAATTGAACCTAGGGGTGTTTTATCACTGAGCTCCATCCCCAGTTTTTTTTTTTTTTATTATTTCCTTTATTCTTTTTTATTGGTTCTTTTTAGTTATATATGTCAGCAGAATCCATTTTTATATAATTATGCAAGCATGGAATGTATCTTATTCTAGTTAGAGCCCCATTCTTATAAGTGGTGGTGGGATTCACTGCACTGTTTTCATATATATACATGGGAAAACTGTCAGATTCATTCCACTGTCTTGTCTTTGCTTATCCCCCTTCTTTCCCTCCCTTCCCCCTTCCCCATTGTCTAAGCTACTATTGCATTTCTATTCTTTCCCCTCCCTCTCTCCCTTATTGTAGGTTAGCTTCCACCTATCATTACATATTAGACCTTTGGTTTGGAGGGACTGGCTTTCACTTACATGATAATCTCCAGATCCATCCACTTTCTGGCAAATGTCAGAGTCATTCTTCTTTATGGTTGAGTAATACTCCATTGTGTATATACCACATTTTTAAAATCCATTCCTCTATTGAAGGGCACTTAGGCTGGTTACATAGCCTAGCTATTGTAAATTGACCTACTATGAACATTAATGTGGCTGCATCACTGTAGTATGATGATTTCAGTTCCTTTGGATATATACTGAGGAGTGGGATAACTGGGTCAAATACAGATGGTCAACAAATATCTGAAAAAAATGTTCAACATCTTTAGCAATTAGAGAAAAGAAAATTAAAACTACACTGAGATCCATCCCACTGCAATCACAATGGCAATTATCAAAAATACAAGTAACAATAAATGTTGGCAAGGATGTGGGGGAAAGGTACACTTACTCATTGCTGGTGGGACTGAAAATTGGTGCAACCACTTTGAAGAGCAGTATGGAGATTCCTCCAACAACTTTTAACAGGAAAGTTTTTTTTCTAGTTATACTCAAACTCACCAATTGTCTTCAAAGGCATCCCAATCTCTTACCTGCTCTACAACTCCCATGCTTTATTGTTATCGTGTAGTATCAAATGCATTTAGGTGGAAAGGGATTTGAAAGTGACTAATCCATTTGTTTGCATCTCTGCCTCCAAATCTGGGTAGGGTCCTGTACAGTCTTGCTGCTAAGATAGGAAGTATAAAGCAATGTCCTAATGTCAATGCCTTAGCTGCCATAGACCCTATTGCTGGAAACTTTGACATCTGCTCCCTTATTCTTTCTACCCATTTTCTTTGGATTACCTGTGATTATGCAAAATTTCCAATTTTACTTTCTGTTTTGAGGACAGGACTTGGGTCTTATTGTTTATACTTCCAAACTCAACATGCTTACCAATTCATTATATACTGTAGATCTTTGCAAGGTTCCTATTAAATAAGAATAAGCAAATTGATGGGTCAAAAGCTATTTAGGATTAATTTTTTAAAAATAAAAATGTAAATTCCATATTTGCATAAATTAAGAAAGCATCTAATAATCCTGTTATCCATATTTTCAGAAATGTGCTCACAATGGTTTAGATTGAATATAAGTGCCACATGTTACTGAGTACTTGTGCTGCATATATACATTTGAATATGTTAGTTTTTCTTTTAAAAACTATAGATTTTATTTGGCATAAACAAACTCAGTTATCTACTTCTCATGGCTAATCATAAAAGCATCACAGAAATGCAAATTGTTTCCTCAACAGATTTCTAATTTTAAGTATTTCTTTTTTAAAGGTATACAAAAAGAAGTGCTATGAATTGCCATTTGAGACTCTGAAGGCTGAAGGTAATATCCAGTGATTTTTTTTGAATGGCTTATCTTCCTGAAATGTTTTATGATATTTAAAGCCTTGAATTTATTGCATCATGTTTTTTCTTTATTGTTATTATTCCTTAACACATTATATAACTTTTCTGTCTACCTAAAAGTATTCTGAAATGATAAGTAAAAAGGAAGAAACCTTATGTCAACTCAGAATATTTCGGTCTAATTGGGTATTGTTGTTATCCCTTCTTACTTCTATATAGAAATGTATCATCCCTCCCCTGCCATTTATTATATTAGTTTAGAATTCTTGAAAGTTAAAACCTTTTCCTTTCTTTAAGAACACATATTGGCTCAAAGGCAAGAAGTCAGTACATATTCCTTCCAGGGAATAGTTTAACACCTTACTAAAAGAGATAAAAATACATTTGTTGGGGACAGTGAAACTATTCAGATGACATTTAATGTCTACTGATAGTCAGAAGTCCAGATATTTCAGGTAAGAGGTTTACAATAGACTTGTGTTGCTGCATTGTGTATTAAGAGCTCATTGGGCTTGAAGGAGGTTTCTTAGACAAGAGGGGGCTGTAATTACTTTGCTTCTTACATGCATGGTTAGATCTTCCAGTGAGAATAACATGGTAGGGTAATTTATTATAGAAGAGTAAATCACAGATTACATTGGAGGGGAATGGGGTAGTTCCATCCAACCATCAGTTTTGTGAATACATACACTTAAGCATGTGTGATAGCTTGTTTTTAATTTCTTTACACCAGTGCACACCTCAAACATTCCGTTTAGCTGTGGGATATGCAAATTGTTCCAAATGCAGCAGCAGTACTTTCACCTGAATGTCAAAACTGTCAGAGAGCTTTAAATCAAATCTTTATAACATTTTTTAAAAAACAGCCAGCCTTAGGATCGAGATACCAAACTCTAAAAAAACTTCATTCCCATACTTCCAAAAAGCTTCTGTATGTCAACAGGGTAATGTCAAAGTTTTAATTCACCTGCTTTCTAATTTTAACCTTTTAAGGATTTTATTTTATTTGGCTTAATTATGATATTTTCTACAAATTAATGATAAATGCCTTGATTAATAAAACCAAATGTCAGAGAAAATGACAACTTGATGAAAAATTAATACTCGGCAATATTTTAAGGTACAGAAATACTAAAGATGTAGTCTTTAAACCTCATATTTCATCAGCTCTTTCTGAAGGTAGGTAACCAGAATGCTCTCTGCACCTAAGTTTTCACAGTCACATGTGTAGGTATATTTTAGCAATACAAGTTCCAGCAATTTTCTGCTATTATTTTTGCTGTCAGCTATTACAGAAAGAAATACATTCATAATTTTTATCTCTTTTGCCCCACGAATCAAAGTAAACTATATTTGGAGGTTATTATAGAATTAAAGTTAGCATACAAAGAATCCAGTTAGCAACATGTGTGTGTGTGTGCATGCACCTGTGTGCCAATATTTGTGTGTTTCAAGAAATTTCACAGTGTAAAATTAATAATTGGTGACTTGATATCTGTTAGACTACTAATTCAGTTGGTTATGAATATTTTGAATTTTATATTTAAAATTATTCACTATATTCAATTATAAATATTATTTTTACTGAATACTTTCTATACATATATTTTTTATAACAGAGAGAAAGAGGGAGAGAGAGAAAGAGAGACAAGGAGAGCAAGAGCATAGCCTTTCAAAGAATGATTTTAACAAACATAGGTTTTTGCTTTTTTAAAAAAATGTAAATTTTTCCTGAGGTTTCTTTAAAAGAACCAAGTATAAATAAAGGGCTATAATTTGCTTTTTTTGCTTTTAAACTATCAGTTAAAAAACTGAAGAATGAGAAATATGACTATTTTATTTTTCCCCTTCTACTGGAGATCATGGGATTGAATACAGTAATATCCTGTGTATTCTTCCATTTTCACAAGTATCAGGATTTTTAACATGAATACCTAAATATTAAATGTTATATGGAAATGGTACCATGCATGATTATATCCTGTGTTAGTTTTCTATTTTCACATTTCACTGATAAAACTATCAACCTAATGAAGGAGGGCAAAGTGACCTCTTCTGTTGTGCTTTTGTTTTGCTTGATTGTTCAGGATAAAAAGACCCACATAATATAATGTCAGTGAAATGGACTCAATTTGACCATCTGTTCGTGAAACCACATGATGTGCTGGTCATACTTATCAACAGAAATTTTGGCCAACTAATGTTAGAATCACTTCTTTTTTATAAGATACTGTGAATTTTTAGATAGAGTATTTCAGGCATATTGCTGTACATAGTAAGATAAATAGAGGTAAGTATTGGTCAACATTCTGTAAACACAATATATGCCAAGCCCAAGAGGAAACATTCTTCAGTGTAGATTTCCAGTGATATTTAAAATTGGAAATGGATTGTGTTGAATCTTCCCTTAGCTGGCTCTAGGTTTTATTGTGTTTGTGTCTTGCCTGGTTCCAGGCATCCAGTCTGTACTGGCAAAGCTGCTTGATGAGTAGAGGCCACCAACATTGCTGCCCTGACTGCTTACAATACCTGCCATGAATAATAGCTCTGTCAGCTAGTTAATCATTGCTTTGTAACTGTCTCTGTTCCATCTTAGCTGATCACTGCCCAGAGATCTTAGATGATCACTGCCCAGAGGAGTTTACGTTCCACTGTAATATGAGACTCCTATTACATATCTGTACCTGCCTTTGTTTGTATGCAAAATAATTCATTCGTCTTTCTATATAATAGTAAATAAGACATGCCTCACTTTTTTTGACAGTTCTTAAGTTATATATTAAACAGTATGCTTTCTTCCCTTGTTTACCCTATTCTTTATCCTTTCACCAATTTACTTCTGCACATGGACCAGTTAACTATTTCTCCTTAGTTACAAGATTTTATAATGAATTACTAATTACTTCACAATCTGTAGTCTTACAAGTTTTTAGTTTAGATTCCATGTGGGGTTAGTACTATTTAAGAGAAAGTTGTCCTTCTTCCAAAATGTCTATGAACAAAGGAGAAAGACTGAAACCCAAAATGATCTGTAAAAGGCTTTTGCTTGGTCCTATGTTGTTTGATCTTAGAAAAGAGAATAACTGTGTCAACCTTACAAAGAATCTTTAGTAGCAAGTTATGATATTTTAAACCTGATGCTTGAATTAACACACATAACAATCTGCTGATGTTCCTTAAAGAATCTAAATCTTATGGAAAATTACAGTATTAGTCTTTTATCCAATAGAAAAAACTAAAAATAAATGTACTGAACTTAAATAAATTCTCAATTGTGATTCTTGTAATAGAAAACATCTTTCTAAATGATTTATCATTTATAACTGAATTCTCTCTTTAAAGCTTATATTTTATTCCACAAGATCAAGTAATCCAGATCTTCCTAACATGAAAATATTGATGTGGCTTCTAAAGTTCTCTAATATATAACTTGAGTACCAGTAGAATGATCAGTCTTTGAAAGCTTGAGTAATTTGCCTTATCACTACCTTTAAAAACATGTGTTTTTTAATTGAATAAAATGTACCCTTGAAACACACCGAAAACTAGAACAATCAAAATTATCAATAAAAATTTTAATATGTATGACATTTGTGTTTTTTGCTAAACTCTGTATTCATTCTTCTTCCATATCCACCATTCCTCCAAATATCCAGGTCTCTTCTTGTATCCTTTGGTGATGACAAGGTGGTTTTTATTCCGCTAATGAAGTGGGAAGTAAATTAACATGCTTTTTTTTTTTTTTTTTGGAATTAGATTACTTATTGTAGTATTCTCAACATCTTTGTAATACTCTCTAACTCCTACCCACAACTAATTAGAGACTTTCAAAATTAGAGAAGATCTTAGTTGTGTAGTGGCTCTATATTTACTAGTGATCAAGGAGGTGTTACTAATACACTTGTCAGTATTAAAAAAGAATTAAGTAAATAAAGGGCCAGATGGTCACGCCTAGGACCTATCAAACGCCCAGTATGTGTGGGCTGGCCCAAAGGAATGACAGAAACATTTATCAGGCTAAGTGAAACCAGAGTTAAGCCTTCACTTATTAGAAAAAGAATGTTTTCAGATGTAATTTCTAATGATATTTTGATTTACTTGTGGGGGTCTTATTTATACTAGTGATATTTGAGAGCCACACATTTCTTTGTACATCAAAATCCAAATGTGTTAACAAGTACCAAAAAAGACTATGGTGGCATGTGAAGTAAAGGGATTAAAAAAGAAGAATATTGGCTCTGAGAAGAATATTGTCTCTTTCAAAAAAAAAAACTATATTTGTAGTATTGCAAAATACTTTTTATACTTTATTGCATTGAATATTTGTCTCCTCCAATAGACTGTACGACTCATCATATAAGGTACTACATTATATAGTATTTGCCATAGTGCATGATTAGATGAGGAACTGGTAAATATTATAAATAATTTCTTAGTGTTTTGTGATGAGTGTTATAGTGGTGGTTATATCAAGATTAATTTAAATTGGAGAGTTTAAAAAGTAAATTCCTCTCTTTCCTGTGATTTGACTATGTGTGTGTATGTGTGTGTGTGTGTGTGTGTGTGTGTGTGTGTGTTCTGTTTCCTACCCTGGTTTCCATCTTTTTCATTTTTCATTTATTTTGATTTATTTTATCTTGTAGTTATTTACTTTGGGAAACTTAAAGTATTTGGGTTTCTATGATATATATATATGGATTAATGAGTTGTTGGATAGGTAAACAGATTAGTGTGCATATTTTTTTTGGAGTTTTCTTTCTACAAGTATACAAATAATGCTTGACAAGAAAAGTTAACTTTAGGCCTCAAGCCTTTCTTCCCTTCATCACTTCTTTCTATTTTCCAGCAAATATTCGTTGAATGTCAGCTCTGTGCCAGGAACTTTGCAGGTGTTAGATGTAATGTTGAACACGAGAGATACAGTCCTTACTGTATCTGATAATCTAATAGGGAATATAATAAACTCATAAATAAACATTAAAATGTAGTACATAATTAAGTGATTTATTGTGCTGATCTTCTCATTCTGTCATGGGTAAAGAAATTTGGGGTACAGTACAAGAGTTACCTTCAATGGCCTACATTCTTAATGGTGGATTATTTTTAGATGAAAAAATTGTAGAGAGGCCAAATTGTTTCAGAATATGTTTAAGGGACAAGTGACTTCTGAGTGAGAATAGATGCAATAATATTTGCTTCTAAGATGAGTTATAAAGAAGTGTTTCAAATCTGTATACTTTATATGATACATAGCTTCCATAGGTGTTTTCAAAGCTCAGACTGAAATATCATAAGAATTTCTAATATTTTTTAAATTATAGAAAATTATTTCTCTTCAAGGTTGCTAATTAATAGCACAGAATTTATCCATGAATTGGGTTGTTGTAATGGTGAAGAAAAAGCAAGTGATAGCAGCGTATGTATTTTTTTCACTCATTGGACATGTGTGTGGAATATTTTTGTCTTCTGATCAGATTGTTCATTATGCTTCCTTTTGGATGTGTGTACTGTTTGGCCTTCCAGCCTGTGTGCTCATTCAAAGGCATTCCAAGTCATTATGCTGGACTTCAGCCTTGTTCAGTAAAAGGCCATTTCCTCCATCAGCTGTCCACTTGGACATACATTCTTTTTACTCTCAAAAATATTTTATATGCATTCAGTGTATAGTAAACGGATTTGTCAAATTACTCACAGATAATCACTTTTTTAAAGTTATAATTTGAGCTATGACCTCTCAAACTGTGAATTATAAGGTTTGACCCTTTGGTTCACATTTTGACACAACAGCCATTAATTATAGTTTTTAAAGGACATTTTATTTCAGTTAGAGTTCATGTTATGAAAACAGTTTAAGTATTTTCCCTTTAACTTTCAGGAATAAATACTGAAATATAAATGTATAAATATAGACATATCTATATCTATATGTAATATGTACATTAAAATGTAATGATATAATGCACATGCATATTATATTGAAAGGTATTTATTCATATTTATAGCATACATTGTTATACATACCTATGGATTTTTTTATTATAAACTCTGAGTTAACACTTAGATCATACTTATTTTATAACTGATATGTGATTAAATATAATTAGTGGGGAGAAAAGTCTTTATTAGCTTTTGAATCTAGGCTTTTCCCTTTTCTTTCCTTTGAGCAGTAAACAAAAGTAAGTGCTTAAGAATGGCTAGAGTCTGACAGTAATTTGGGAAAATCCTGTAGACAGATCATTGAAGTAGCATGGCATGGGAGAATGTCAACTGTTCAGGTGATTTTTGCAAATGTGCATCTGAGAGAAAATTCATTGGAAAAAGGTCAGTTTGGGTAAGCCCAGAAAGACATACAGATGTGTGGACACTTTGCTGATATCATCAGTATTTGAAATTGAGGAATTTAATGTGTTTTTTATTGGATAAAAGAAGGTATTACTATAGCTGAAAATAACTCGGAGGACATAGTTTTCTGTTGCTGCTTAATAAAAATCTAATAATATTTAAGTTTTCCATTTACTTATAAAGCAAGTTTCTTCATTTTGTGCTAAACTGAATTCTTAGTTGCTAAATTTATAAAATTTAAGTCTAAAAGACTATGGAGAGATAAAAACTTAAAAACATCTGAGTAATTTTCTTAAAGGTACATAATCACCACCTTCGTATTTCAAGTATTTCTGAAACATTACCTTGGTTTTGTTCAAATTATTCTCTATCTAATGTGTTGTTCTCTACCATGATGTGTTTACTAGCAAAAAGTTATTTAGGCAAGAGAATTGAAAACAAAGAACCATAAAGAAAGCACTCTTCTTTTCTAGAATGGATTGTATTGCTCCTGACGTTTTCCCTATGAAAAAATATTTCCCTTGTATATTTGAGGATACTGCTTTAAGAATTTTTAAACAAATTAATATTATATAAATATCTTCATTTTACCTTCAGGATAGTGCAACTCTCTTAATTAACTTGGGAACCTCAAATGGTTTGTGTCATTAGCAGACTGACATGATTTGGAGTGCCTTGTTATATAGGAAATTTTTTTAATTCAATGTGTATATTTTGTACTATCCATATGGGAAAGAACATTAAATTTGAAGTTTAAACTGAGTTTCAGTCTTGGCTCAACTTCTTCAAGTGAATTAGAGCAAGTTACTTTCTTTCTTTGAGTCTGAATCTACTCACCTATAAAGCAAAATGTAAAAATAATATCAGTCTCATGGAGTTTTAGTTAGGATTCAAGGTCTTATTAATAAGATTTTTAATTCAATGCCTACATATAGAAAGTTATTAATAATTAATGATTATTTAAATTGGAATAAAGCTGAACATATTTTTAAGCATTAAACTATGTCTTTCTAATTATTTATATTTTTCTGAAAATTTACTGTATTATTCTTCATTTCCCTCATGTGCTCATTCTTTTTCTCTGTTCTCTATTTTTACCTGCCTAATTTCTACATGTTTATCTTTGTACCTGGAATTACCATCTCATCAAGCATATGCTGGATAGGGAAAGAAATTACTCCCCAAAAGGATGTCAGTGTACTGTTACAAGGGAGTGACTGATGTTCCAAAAAGAGGAAAATATTCATCATAGTCCATATGTTTAGTCATTTCTAAAATACTACTAAAACAGGAACTAAGTGGTAGAAAGTCTTTTTCTGATTATGTGTCTTGGATTGCATTATTTTCTTTTTAAACTCATTAGTTTGTGAGTTTTAAAGAAATGTTTGTATTTTGTTTTTCTTTTTTAATTTTTAAATTATTTTTTAATTTTTACAGACTGTATTTTGATTCATTATACACAAATGGGGTACATCTTTTCATTTCTATGGTTGTACATGATGTAGATTCATACCATTTGTGTAATCATACATGTACATAGGGTAATGATGTCTGTTTCATTCCACCATTTTTCATACCCACCCCTCATTTCCCTCTACATAATCTAAAGTTCCTCCATTCTTATATTATGGCATTTGCAGATAAATGGATGGAATTGGAGAATATCATGCTAAGTGTATTTTGTTTTTCTGAAAACAAAAGTAACAAAGAAAACAATCAGCACACTAAAGACATAACCTAAGGAACAGGACCATGTATTTACAAACTATATATATGATAAGGCATTAATATCCAAAATAGAGAAAACACTTGGCCTTTGGTTTTCAGGAACTCAAACAACTCAATAACCAGAAGACAATTTTTAAATGAGCAAAAGACCATAAACATTTCTCAAAAGAAGACATAAAATGGTCAAAAGATAAATAAAAAAATGTTATTAGAATGTGAATTAAAACTACAAAGAGCTGACATCAGCCAGGTAGAAGTGTATGTGAGTGTGTGAAGAAAAAGGACCCATTGTATATTGTGAATGAGAATGTAAAATAGTATAGCCATATGGAAAACAGTTAGAGGTTCCTCAAAAATTTTAAAATTGAATTACCATATGATCCAGCAGTTCCACCATCTGGGTATAAATCCAAAGGATATGAAAGTAGTACGTGGAAGAGATATCTACATTCCAATGTTCATTACAGCAACATTCATAACAGCCAAGATATGGAAGTAACCTAAGTGTCCATAAGCAGATGAATGGATAAAGAAAATGTGATAAATATATACAATATAATACAATTGAGCTTTAAAAAAAAGGAAGTATAGTTATTTGAATATGGATGAGGAGGACATTACAGTAAGTGAAATAAGACAGGAGCAGAAAGAAATACTGCATGATCTCACTGGTATACGGAATCTAAAAATGTTGAAATCAGAAATATGGAGTAGAAGATTTGGGGTGGGGGAATTGAGGAAATGTTGATCAAAGAAAACATAGTTTCAGTTAGGTCGAAGAAATAAGTTCAAGATATCTATTGTAATATCATGAGGATTATTGTTAATATGTTATATAGTTGAAAATTGCTGAGAGAAGATTTTTAACTCTTCTCACCATAAAAAATGGTTATGTGAGATAATGTATAAGTTAAAACATTGTGTTGTACATCATAAATATATACAATTTTTGTCAGTTAAATAAATTTTATTTTAATGAACTTAAACCAAAAGTAATTTCAGGTAATACTAAGGTAGAATTTTCAAAGAACAGAAAATTTCTGTGATTAACTGTAAGGAAAATTTTATTTCACCAACTACATTTAAACATCTTCAGATTTCCTAGAATTCCCTGTGGTATGAATCAAACAACTTGTCTTCCTTAGCTTCTATTATGTTACTATCTGATCTTTTAGATAGACACTCTAAGGATTTTTTTTTTTTCCTATGGCACAAACTAATTCTTTGTTCTAAATGTAAGAACTTTTAAATACTAATACTGTGGAGCTTTGAAATTTGAAAACAGTTTTCCTAGATCAACGGGCTAAAAAATTCAGTATAATTTGCAGAATTTAGATAGACTTCACCCTTATTTGCTAAAGATACCTTTTCATGTTTTCCTGTTTCTCATATTACTTTAAAGTCAGTACAGCACGACACTGAAAATTCCTAATTTGATCCCAAATCTATTTTTTTTAGCTCAAACTTCCAAACTTTTCACCTTTATTCCCATCCATTTTTACTTCTTTCCCCAAGCACATAGCTCTTACTACCCACACTTAACATTTGCTGTCTTTTAAACACTCTTATGTGCTGCCATACTTTGTGCCTTTGTTTACACTAGTCATCCTGCTATTGTCTTAACATGGCCTGGTTTTGTTTTGTTCTAATGATATTTCTGTAGTTGAGGACATGTTTATCCTCTAATACAGAATCAACAGAGCTCTTAGTGTCTCTTAACATTTCCTTATGTAAGCATACACTCACCATATGGTGTCACTTTTAGGTTTTGTTCTGTTTTCCTGGATGAGGAAAAGGGATATATCTTCTTTCTTTTTGTGCTTAACTTAGATCATGTACTAAATGATTTTGTGCTTAACTTATATCAGGTACTAAATGATTTACAAAATTGATTAGTCTGTGAATAGAGTTAGAGAAATTACATTATCAGCTGTACACAGAACTTAACAAAAACATAGCAAAGAGGGGTTCTTTAAAAAGATGTGTACTAAATTTTCCTTGATTCACTACTTGATTTCCTATAGGTTTGAATATTTTTTAATACTTGTTTTTATAGCAGCAATGAGGAAACAAATTTTTTGCCTTATAATCTGCAATAAAGTTGAATACAGTTTTAAGACAAGAGAGAATTTTTAGGTCAAAAAAGAAAAAGGACTAAACCAATGACTTATCAAAAGTAGTTTTAGATCTTAGTACTTGAAATGATAATTTGAATGATTAATATAGGATATTATAGAAGTGGGTTTAATGCTCTATGTTTTGTTACAATTACCACTAATGATTATACTTAGTTTAAAACAGTATGAAACAACTATATTTCTTTCCTTTTACAGTTGAGTCGTTTTCCATTGTGTCTGTTTCCCATATTTTCTTTATTTGTTCATCTGTTGGTGGGCACTTAGGTTGCTTCCATATCTTGATTGTTGTGGATACCCAGAATCTGGGATGTAGGCAATAATGAGCCTCATAAGTGGATCTGTTTGAAAAGTGTAAAATGATAGTTCCCTTCCCAAAGAAAGATGCAGTTGTGTTAAGACTATCCTTACGTGTTTAATATTATCTGAACTGAAACAGGTGCCTTACTTGTTTTGTTCTGCAGAAGCAGCTTTATAGATTTAAGTACTGAGTATACGGTACACAGTGGCACTATTAACAAATCAGAATGAGGCCAAGGGAAAACTCATCTAGGATCCACACACCTAAATGCAGTTAGTAAACAGAGACACTAAGTCTCATTAAGCATAATTAAACCTAATATTGACTGTAAACTGTTACTTACCTTAAACTTCTCTGTAGAGAGTGTAGAAAGGGATTAACCCAGCAGATTGGGACATTAATTACTACCTATTTCACATTAAAGTTACCATCAAGGATGGCTATGTTCATAAATAAAACATAGGAGGGATTGAGAGTCTGAAAATATGTAAATTCATTTTATAAGATGGGGGAAAATGCCTAAATTTAAAAAAAAATGTGAGCTGTGAGTGGTACTAGCCTCAGCAAAATGGAACCCTGGTTCATTATGAAAAAAATAGGCTAAAATAATTACAGAGATGTATCTTTGCCTTCTAATGGATGGAACCTGCTTTACAGGACACTTCAGCTCAGCTGAGTACACTCCTTTTATTGCACAGCTTCTGCCACTTTCTGAAAATAACGTGGGTTTTGTGAAGAGACTTTGGAGAAGCATAATTTCTTTCCTTTTTTCCCCCAGTCATTAATAGTCCTTTATTTATGAAATTGATTATAAAGATTGTATAAATGCTGTTTGGTTTGTCAGACAGAAGCACAGTGCTGTTTTTTGTTCAATCAAAATGGTTCTGTAACTGGTCTCCTGCTACTATTTAATAATCTCCTTCTTGGGTGCAATCTAAAGAGTATGTTGTGAAGGATATAAAAATGTCAGCTAAATTTAAGATCGACTGTTAAGTTTTTATATTATATCCTTCCCCAAGGGGGAAGGCCAGGATCTGGAAGATAAGAATTTAAAGAGAAAAGCAAAGTAATGACAGTACAGATATCTACTAGCCTCACAATTTTCTTCCAACTCTATCAGGCTGTTTGCAATGAATGTAGGCTGTTATCTTTGACTTGTTTGATATTTCCTTTCTAATAAGGAACCATATATTCAGTCTGGACTGTCTTATTACTTTGCCAAGGTGGCCTTTTAATTTTTTGGAACTAAAACCCAAATACAATCTTGCATATGTTCAAGGCATTAACCCAAGCATAGGTCAAACTTCTAAGGCACCTAGGTCTTAGTGCTATCATGATAAATTTTATGTTTTCAAAGGCTCATGAGAAAGCACCAGGGTAATATAGCAACTGTGTATGTGAAGAAGGGAGCCTAGAAAATAAGCCTGGAGCATATATTCATTTTTTTTTTTTTTTAGTTCATGTGTAGTTTAATTTTAGATTAATAATCTTACCTTTTTCTTCTGAATTCAAAGCTAGTTTCACAGCTTATGATATAAACTAATGCGAATGAAATAGTTAATGGACAAAAAAAAAATCTATCCTTCACTTCCCCCATTGAACAAAAATTCTCGAACTGGTTGGATGACAGAGGATGAACAAAAACAGTGAGAGTAAGAGTACTTCTATCCTCTGTTCTTATAACAATCGTGACATTACGAAATAACCATAACAATGGCATTCTTATTAATCAGACATATTTATACAGAATTAGTGTTGGCTTCTGCTCTATATTACCTTTAGTTTTACATGAACTTTTATTATCTGTGCATATCAAAAGAGACATGGTGAATGAACAAAGAAGCCCTGTTATGAGACAAGTATTATTTGACATTTTGGGAAGCTCTTATTATAGGGTTTCCTCTTAAGTGAGAACAACGGGAAGGTTGTCATTAGTTGCACTATTAAAGAAACTCTGGATTTTTAAAAACAGAAATGGAGCCCACTTTTTTCCTTGAAGAAGATTTATCAATTAGAACAATTAGAATAATCCAAGACTTCTAACCCAGACTTGTTCTCCAAAACTCCTTGTGTTATGGTGTAAAACAATGACCATAAGCTATCTCTTGAGATAATTATTTTTCTTTTGGTTTACAGAACTGGCTAAGTGCATGGTTTGCTTATTTCTATCAAAGATGAATAATATTTTTAGACCTCTGGAAAATCTTTGTTTAAGCCAAAATGCAGGAATCTTTCAAAGTCTACAACTCTATTGCAAACCAGATGCTTTTTTTTTTTTATACTAAAAGAGAACAGTTCTAAGGAAATTCCACTGAGGTCTTCTTCTCAGATTTATGAGACATCTGGCTGGAAATTTTGGTGAAAAAAAGTGTGATCATGGATAATATTGAATTGCCTGTGTTAGAAATGCTGGGCTTATACTTTCAGAGATTGACCAGTTACCACTTATTTGTTTCGTCTCCCCTAATATGACAGACATTAGTGTAGACTGTTGTCTAAGAGCAAAAGATACTAGAAAACAGTTTGACCATTGAAAATTTAGCTGCTTTTAGTTTTTTAAGATGCCAATAGAGTGATTATAATTGCAGGATGTTTTTGCACCCCCATTTTAATCTTCCTAAGTTTTATGTTAAAAGACACACAGTTTGATGATTAAATAAAAACAAACAAATCCTCCTAAAAAGACTGCCAGGATTGGAGTTTAAGCACATAAAAGCAAGCTACATTTTCTAATGAGCCATGAAAAACCATTAAACTCCTAATCAACCATCCATTCCTGCAGAGCAATAAGAAAGGACAAAACTGTTTTGTACCTTAAAATACTTATATTGGAATAGTTTTGAAATTATTTGTTTACCTATTTTGTTTTTAATTTCTAATTTTTTATTGCTGTGCACATTTTTAATTGGATGTTAGGTGAAATGATTTTACCTGGGGCCTTTTTCCTGTCTTTAAATAGGTGGACACTAATAATCTATTTAATAGGTGGAAACTAATAATCGGTTTAAAATTGGGGAGAAAAATCATCCTGTTCTGAAGTCAGGAGATTCCTTGACTTTGAATCCTACATCTTCTCACTTTAAGGGCATTAACTAAACCATTCATTTAAGGAAAGGTCACTCCATATACTTTTTGCTGCTTAAAAGGCACTTGTCCAAATAGCACTAGAAAGTAGTTCAAAGCAGTTTGTATTCTCACAAATCTTGACTCCCATTCCAGATTATGCACTGTGGGAGCAGGAAATATATCTTCATATCCTTTTTAGAGCTTTAGATATTACAGGTATTCAGCATATTTTTAAAAGTAATTCTTCTTAAATGTGAACAAGCTGCAGTGAGTGAGGAGAGTCATCACATTGGAGAGTAATTCAGTGGGCTTTCTCATATCAGAATTTGATTCATCTTCATTTTCAGGGAAATAAATGCACCTGTGACTCACAAATCACTTGATACCCCTTAGAGTCAATTATGTATGTACCACCTATGACCTAAGCTAGTTATATCTTGGATTTATAACAAATCTTTGGTAACAAATCCATCCTTTCATTTAAAAACATGTATTAGTGCTTACTATGTGTCAAGCATAGAAATATACAAATAGTATATAGGATATCTGCTCTCAAGAGACTGAAGAGCTGCTGGGGTCTCAAACTATGGAATTCTATAAGTACTAATACATAGTCTTATGTTTTGTTTCACTAGTGATATATGATACTCAACACATGCCCACAGGGGAACTCCTGTGGTGCCATTGGTTATGATTTGTAAAGCTATAATGTTTCTCTGATGTTTTTATTTAGGCAATTATTAATATCCCTTGAATCTCAGTTTCTTAGTCTGTAGTACATGGAGAGCCTTTTCCACTCTTTAGGTTTTCATGATGCTGTGCTTTGATGTTTTACTCTCTGAACAGGATGGTAAAATCTAAAGGATGTTCACATGACACTTTGAATTCCATAAACATTTGTAAAAGCACTTATTTACCTTTTCCGCCTCTATGTTGTTATTTTACTTACTATATATAACACAGTTTCATCCTTGTTCAAATATAATCCTAATTCTATATCTCCTTAAATTTTTTGGTCATATTTACTATGCAATTAACAAACCTTTTTGAAAATCTGAGTATTTTATTTATTCTCCTTACTGCATTTACAAATGCTTACTTAGTTTCACAAGAAACAGATATGAGAGGCTTAATTTACCAAGTGAGCATAAGCTTTTCAGGGATATTCAACAAAAAGAAATATACGTTTTATACCCATCCCCATTGTTCGCCTTTGGTTGCAAAGACTACTTCTAAACCACACCCCCTTTTGTGGTTTGGTCACAGTGCCAGTCTTTCAGTACTTTATGAAAATGACCATTTTTAAAAGAAGGTTAGCCATCTGGGGCACCGTTCTACATTTGATCAGTGCTCACTTGATGCTAATGATTCATATGCATCTGGCTTACTAATAAAGTATTTGTATTTGTCATTATTTTGAACTAGAACTTATCATTTTGTGTGCCTCACAATATATTTGAGGCATGGGAAACTCCTTAATGTTTTCCATGGCATGAGTGTGTGTGAGTTGTGTGTGTATTGTTTTCATTTTTTAATTTAGTAAAACTAATCTTTGAATTTCCCTACTTGTTACTAGCTGATTTGTCCCCTTTGTCAAACAAAAACAATAACATCAAAAACAAAAAAAAAATTAGTATGGTGTCACTTGCAAATTGAGTTTTATTAATTTTTCTTCTTTATTTAACTTACCCAATATCTAACAGCTTTTCTTTCTTCCTTTGGATAAATTTAGCTGAATATTTGCAATGTGCATCCCCCTCTCTTCCACAGTTGTGTGGCCTTTCTTTTCTCATTTAAAGAATCTGTATTTAAAAAATGGGCTTTTCCCTTGTGTTTGTTTCTTCGTTTTTGGTATTTAAACATATTGTATGATATACTCTATTCCTGTTTCTTCCTTCCTTCATGTCCATTGTTTTAAATCTTTACATTTTATCCAATAAATATGTTTGAAGTTTATCTTAAATAACTTGTGTGTTTTTCTGTCTTAAAAACTCTTCTTCAAGGTTTGCTTGTCCATCTTTTTCATTAATGATTACTAGAGCAAGTGAGAAAACAGTGTCTCTTGGAGTTCTGGCATGAAAATAACTGAGTAATTCAGAGTATTTTGAATTCTAAGTTTTATTTTTCTCAAATTTTGGTTACATATCAATTTGACCCCAGGAATGGGTGTACCTGCAAAAAAAAAATGTAAGTACAATTTTACCATTTTTAGGTAATTTATCAGTTCAGGCTGTTCTCTCAATTTCTTCAAAATATCTCTCATTTTAAACTTAAGGAAGATAACTACATTTTTGAAATCCATAAGAAAATACTCCCTCATTCAAGTGCAGGTGTAAATATTGTGCTCTAACAGAAAGCTACCAGCTAATTTTGTTTACATTAGAAATTTGTATATTCATATTCTCTCTCTCTCTTTCACACACACACACACACACATACACACTTTTCTCAGACTCTGTGGATGTAGATGGTAGATGATACACTGAGATCTGTGAAACAATTATTGCTGTCACACAAAATAAGTCACAAGAAGTAAGAAATCTCTGAACTGTAACAAAATATTAAGAGATAAATTCTTTATCCCAGAAACTAGGGATTCTTCTTATTGGGTCTCATCTCTAGAACAGAGGATCCACTAGTGTAAATACTCAATCAGCATAAATTGATGGTTAAGAAGTGCTGAAGTTTTTCTTTGAAGAGGGAGTTTTACCAAGTAAATGTTTTTGTACCTTTAAGGAAAACTTCCCTCCACAAATTCTGTGTATTGAAAAGCAGATATTTGTGTGGAGACACTCAAACAGAGATGAGTCCATTTTTAGTACATTGTGTGGGGGGTGATATGCATGAACTCCATTAATAGCAATGTATGTTGTGTACTTCTGATTTCATTTGCCAATTAATTTAGTATCAGATTGATGGGTGCTAGGAAAAGAAAACAACTTGCAGAGCAAGTAGTTAGAGTAGATAGGGCCTACAAAGCTGGCCTCCATTTCAGCTGGGAGGAAAAACTCTGGATACAAAAGGACACTCGGAAACATTTGCCTCTTATAGGTAGTAACCTTTTGTCTATGGATTGATATTCTCTTTAGAAGGTGACGTCACCTTTTTCCTACATAGTATTTAAAATGTGGGGTTTTCACAGTGGGCAGGAAGCACTACAGGAATTTAGTGATAGTGGTAAAAGATGACACTAAGTCCTGAAATTGGTGAATTCATTAGAAAGAAGACTTGACTAGCCCCAGAGACAATAATATTCCTGTGGAGAAATATCATTAGAATGAGTAGAGGGATGTCCTTTGTGACATTAGTTTTCAAACATTTTCATAAAAATTTACAAAAATAAATACATTTAAAGCATGACAGTACTCAGTCATATATAATTAAAACATTTTATAAGATAATATTTACCCTTTCTAAGTGTATTGCACATGCACATTTTCCATTCTACCCTCTTTTATCTCATTCTATCCCAAACCATTCGATCTTATCCTATCCATCCTATCCTATTTATTCCTTTTGAGGGAACAGGGGTTTGGGGGGTGGAAATTACTTCATTTTCTTTTAAAGTCTATAACCCACTATCTTAATTTCAAGAATGCCAATGCTATGACATGAAGTTTGAAAAAGTTGTATAGCTGTTTGCATATCCTAGTGAGAACAGGATAAAAGAGAAAATAACTTAAGAGTTGCCTCTAATATGACTTGGTTTTCTTTTAACTTAAGCCAAGTCCCAAATTTCCTAGCATAACTGGTTCAAATTTTATTTTATCATATTTTATTTTTTGAGAGAGTTTTGGAGCTATATGCCAGCAGTTCAGGCATAAAGCCTAACTGACACCTTTGCCCTCTGTGGCTATGACATCAGAGGAAGAGAAATAGAAAACATACCCAGCTGTCTCACAGCATTTGGATCTGATGACTCAGAGCTGTGTCTCTGGTTCATGCTATGAACAAGGTGGTGCTATGTCAAAATGAAGAAAGTTCACTGAGATGGCACTGAAACACTGCACTTCCTATCAAAGTGAGTCATCCTTAGGCTGCAGAATGGTGATTTGCCATATTGGGCCTCTCCCTTGCACGATGTTGATTGAGTCAAATGCACAGTCAAGTAACCTGCATGTTTTGGTACAGTGCCAAATTTGTCATGGTAGTATAAAGTTAACTAAGACTTTGGGTTGATAGACTATTTCCAGACCATTGGATTGTCACAGTGTCTTTAGCAGGCATTTTTGCTGAAACCTAGCCTAACATTACACTTTAACTTTGTCATGTCATTCACCTACTTCAAATGGGAAAGATTATATGATTAAATCTAGTCCATGGTTCACAGTTGAGAAAGGCAAAGGTTAATTTGAAGGAAGCTTCACCAGTGATTTCAGTATGTACTCCTAGGATCATTATTTGCCTATCTATTGGGTACTTACACTGTTCTCTTAAAATCTAAGTCATCAAACCTGCAGAACACGGTTTAGTAACAGAACTGAACTGTGCATTGGGAATGTTTTAGCATCACCATCTTGGTCCATGTGTTATTCTCTTGAATATTTGTCCAGCTGTTAGTCTGAAAAGGGTAGGATTTAACTCCATACTCTCTTGCTTCTGTTGTCCCAGTAATAATTGTGGAATGCCATGAGTTGTGAGTTGGAAGTATATATTTGGGAGGTGAGATAATTACAATAATTCCCTCCTATGAGCTGAGTTTGATGAACATTTATGTATACTTTTGCAATACAGCATGTTCTTATCGGGTTTTTCAGAAACTCTGATCTTATTTCCAGTAGTAGAACATTTAGTACTAAATCATTAGATGCATATATGGATATTTGGAATCTATATATAATATAAAACACACTATTTGACACTGAAATTTAAATCAGATTTAAACAATTATTAGAACAAATGTGCTGCAAAAATTTGCCCTTTCTTTGTCTACTTTTACTAGAATCTTCTCCCAGTTATCTTCCCCTCATATTATTCCATCTATAGAAATAGGCCCATTTCCTTACAAACTAAACAAAGTAAAAATACAATCCCACTTCCACTTTTTAATTGAAATTTAACCGTAAGAACAGATTCCTGAGAAAGCTGGAGTCAGAGATGTGGTGGAGTGATGATTGTATTTCCATTTCCTCTTTTGGAACCATCATTTCTTTTTGAAGAGGATGACTTACCAGTGCCCTGACCTTCCCTAACAGTGAGAAACACCTCACCTGTACGACATCTCTGTGGTTGATTTCAGGGGTGAGTACAAGAGCTAAGATTTTGAGGACTTGTCCCACTTGAGCTGGGCAGTACAAACAAAACAAAAAAATAATTTATTTATTTTTCTGTCGAAGCCCTTAGGGAGTGCTTGTCACTAAGTTAGTGAAGTCAAATCAGAAGACTTGCACAACAGTGCAACCAACAAATAAATTCAATCCAAGGGTTTGGAACGAAGCAATAGAATTTGAAGAGAAAAAGCAGAACAATATTGAGTGAACTCTGTGAACAAAACTGAGGCATTTGTATCTTGTTTACTTTGGTCCTAAGACACTTGGTACATGGATAGATATGTCTGATGTTTAGCTAGAGTCCTCAGGTAGACATAGGGGGCCCAGCTATCCTCTTCCTGTCTACACCATTTAGGAACTTACAGAGTCTCTGGATCTGGAATTGTAAGAATTCATTCAAAGTTGTAGTCACAGAAGTCATAATTGAGCAGGTTTGTCTGGGTTGGTTAGAAGCTGAAAACTTGATATCCAACTTCCAGGGAACCTTAGTGGCTGTAGTGCTGTTGACCTTGGGAGACACTTGTTCTGTGTGTGTGAAGCAGAAACTTGGACTTAGGCTTGGAAGCCAAGTGATTTCCTTTGGAATGACTATTAGCATTTATTGGTAGAGGAGATTTCTCCCCAGCAATGGCAGATGCAATGAGGCTACCTCTGTTTACCCTGTTCGCCAGTATCAGCTGGTGTAGGATGGAATCTATCTAGCTTTACAAGAGGTTTTTACACCCGTGAAGTTTTCTGGTCCTCTGATATGTCCACGAGGAGGGTTATTTGCTTCTAATAGTATTCGCTATTGAATGTACCTGAAGTGCCCCAAATCTATTACTTTAGAATAGACCTATGATAATTCACTGACTCTCAATGTTTTTACTGAAGCCAGCTGGCACTGGCACTTCTTTTTTTCATATTTTATTGACACACATTGGTTGTTAATAAATTGATATGTTAGCACACATAGGCTTCAGTGTGCTATTTCCATTAATTCATGAAGCATGAACTAATCAAATCCAAACACTCTTTTCCTATCTTTACTTCCTGCCCTTGCCCTTACTGTTCTACATTCAGGTGGACTTTTCAAAGCTTCCACATATGAGAGAATATGCAATGCTTATCTGTGTTTTGGTTTGTTTCTCTTACCATAACGTCCTCCAGTTCCAACCAACTTTCTGTAAATGGCAAGAATCTATTCTTTGTTTTGGCTGAATAATATTCCATTGGTACTGGCACTTCTCAATTTGTTTTTACTTTTTGGATCCTTCTTAAATGACACCTCCCCAAAACAATTTCCTCAGATCATGCTATGTAATTTAGGTCATCTTGTTAATCCACTTCACAGTAACTTGCTTCCTCCTTAGCATATATTGTTGTGTGTGTGTGTGTGTGTGTGTGTGTGTGCATGTGTGTCTAAAACAGAAACAAGACAAAGATAATTATACTTATTTCAAACTCATCTCATGATTTAAGGAAGAATTTGTAGTAACAATATTCTTGTAGCTACCTACCTACCACCTTACCGATTTTGTAAGAAAATGTTGGTTTTCTGTTTATAAAAATCCTTTCACATTATTAAAATGGCTGCTTTCTGATTTTATATTATTTTCCTAACCCCAAACCACATTTTTATATAGAATCTAAAGAATCGATGTATGGGTTTTCAAAACAAATATTTAAGGCAAATATTCAGCTTCATTGCAGTGAAAACTATTTGTATTATACAAATGTTTAAACAAAGTAGCAAGCCTGTTTCCTAAAATTATGATAAACTATTTGCACTTTCACAGTGAGATCAGCAGAACTTCATTTCTGCAAAGTTTCATTTCCAATTTACATCTTAAAAAGGTATGACCTACTCCTATCCTCAGCTTTATGCCTCTGCTGATGTAGGTCTTATCTATAACGATTAACTTTTACTCTTTCAAAACTATAGTTGCCTTTATTAAAAGATCACTAATTGTACCCATATTGAGTAAAACTTTGGTGAAGAACATGATATAGTCAAACATGATATAGTCAAACAAATTTTCCTTAATGGTCATGTGCCTTTTTATAACTCTGTAACTCTTCTATATCCTTACTATTTTTATATCTAGTGGGTCTACTGCAAAGAAAGGAATGTAGTGTTGATGTTACCAATTACAACTCATGGATTTGTCTTTTTCTCCTTTCAGTTTTGTCAGTTTGTGCTTCATGTATTTTAAAGCTTTGTTATTAAGAGCATACACATTTAGAATTGTTATGTTTTGCTAATTAATCGATGCTTTATCATTATATGATGTCCCTCTTCAGCCCTGGTTAGGTTCTCTATTTTTTCTAAAATTGACAGAGTCATTCCAGCTTTATTATGATCAGAGTTTGCATGATACAGTCTGGCCTCCACATATGTGGGTTCTGCATCTGCATATTCAACTACCTGCAGAATTAAAACATTTATATTGCAAAGAAATTTTGCATCTGTAATGAACGTGTGTAGATGGTTCTTGTCATTATTCCCTAAACGATACAGTACAACAACCATGTACACAGCATGCACATTATACTTAAGTATTATGAGTAATGTAGAGGTGATTCAAAGTGTATGGGACAATCTGTGTAGGTTACATGCATATACTGTGCCTTTTTATATAAAGAACATGAGTGTACACTGATTTTGATGTTTGGCGGAGGTCCCCAAATATCAAATTTATCCCCTGCAGACATCGACGAATAAACTTATATCTTTCCCCATCCTTTCTCTTTTGCCCTTTCTATATTATTATATTGGAAGTAATTTTCTGGTAAACTCCATATAGTTGGATAATTTTTCTAATCTATCCCAACAATCTCTGTATTTAATTGGTATGCTCAGACCATTTACATTTAAAGTTATTATGTTTGAATTTATGTCTACCACTTTATATTTTGTTTTCTGTTTGTTCTTCCATTTTCCATCCTGTTTACCATTTCCTGCTTTGTTTTGGTTTATTTGAATATTTTATTATTCCATTTAAAATTGTCTATTATGCTTTTGACTGTCTCTCTTTGTATGGTTTTTCCTTAGAGGTTGTTCTAAAGTTGACAATATATATACCTAACTTTTTATAGTCATCTTAGAATTGATATTTTATCACTCTTAGTAGAAAATAGAAATTTCATCACCATATGAGTCCTTTTGCTCTCCCAGTTTTACATTACAAAGTTGTTTCATATATAGCATCTATATAGATTGAAAACTCCATTAGATCATACTATGATTTTACTTTGAATTGTCAAATGTACTTTAAAGAACTCAAGAGAAGAAATCTTATGTTTAATCATGTGATTATTATTCTTGTTGCTCTTTTCTTATTCTTAACGTTTAATGCAACATTAAGTTTAATAAAACTTTAAGTTTCCTTGTGGTATCATTTTCCTTCTATCTGGAGAACTTCCTTTAGCAAATCTTTTAGAGGAGGTCTCCTGGCAGCAAATTTTCTTCATTCGCCTTCATCTGACAATGTCTTTATTTCTCTTTATTTTACCCAGATATTTTTACTGGACATAGAATTCTATGTTGACAGTTCTTTTCTCACAGTCCTTTAAAAAAAAAAGGTGTGTCATTTCCTTCTAACTTCTGTGGGTTTTGATGAGAAATCCATAGTCATTTGAATCATTTTCCCCTGTAGATAATGTGTGATTTCCTCTGAATGTTTTCAAGATATTTTTCATTGTCTTCAATTTCCAGCTTTTAGTTTCATTGTAACTGGACATGGATTGTTTTTGCTTTTATCCTGTTTGGGGTTAGCTGAACTTCGGGAATCTATAGGTTTATGTATTTCACAAAAATTTTGGAGGTTTCAAGCCATTATTTTTTCAAATATTTTTTCAGTATTATACTTTTCATTTTGATCCGATGACATAATGCTAGATTTCTTGCATTCCATAGATCCCTGAATCACTTTTGGGCTTAGTTTTTTCTCTCTCATTCACATGAATACTTTCATCTACTTTAAAGTTCATTGACTCTTTCTGTCATCTTCATTGTGTTTAGAAGATCTAGCCATTTTGTCATTATTCTTTGCTTCATTTTTCAGTTTCAAGACTTTTTTTTTATTTTTATTTTTTTAGTTGTAAATGGACATGTGCCTTTATCTCATTTATCTATTTTTATGTCTTGTAGAGGATCGAATCCAGTGCCTCATAAATGCTAGGAAAGCACTTGACCACAGAAGCCACAACCCCAGCCCCTCAAGACTATTTTTTATTGCTTGTTGGAGCATTTTTATAATAACTAATTTAAAGTATCAAACAATCCTAACATCTGTGTCATTTTAGTTTTTTTGTCTGTTGGTAATAATTTTCTCATCCAGGTTGAGATTTTCCTGGTTCTTCATATACATACTAATTTCAAATCATATCTTAGATATTTTTAATGTTATCTTAAGAGATTTTGAGTCTTGTTTAAATTTTTTAGAGATTCTTGGTATTTTTGGTTTCTCAGTCAACTGATCTGGTGAGGTTCTAGTTGCAAGTTACAAGCTTCTTTCTGTGGTTCCAATGTCCCTTTTGCTTTTAGTGTTATTCAGATCTGTCTTGCATGTATGTCAGTGATCAGTCTTGAACTTATGCTTTGATCTGTCAATTTACTTCTTTATTGATTTTGTATGCTGATTAACATCAGATCCATTCATGGGCAACTCAAGATGAGTCCAGAATTTCATATACCTATAAGGTCACTTTCTTGAGTTCCTTTCCCTCTGTGGTCTCACCAGAGTTTTTCACTTCCCTGAAACCCCTTATGATCCTCCAGCCAGCAAGCTGTTACTTTATTTACTTCACTCTGATGCACATTTTTGTGATTGTGCTTATGTTCAAGGTCAAGATGCTGAAGGACAGAGAGAGAGAAATATGTCAACTCCTGTGGGCCATAAATATTTTTAAACTACTTGTTTTTTGGGAGTACAGGGGTGGTACTGGGGATTGAACTCAGGGGCACTCAACCACTGAGCCACATCCCCAGTCCTATTTTGTATTTTATTTAGGAATAGGGTCTCTCTGAATTGCATAGCACCTCACTGTTGCTGAGGCTGGCTTTGAACTCATGATTTTCCTGCCCAAGCCTCCTGAGCCAGTGGGATTACAGGCATGCACCACCATGCCCAGCTTAAACTACTTTTTAAATTAAACATTTTAGTGCAAGAAAACATATACATAAAAAGTTCAGAAATCATAAAAATACAAGTAAGTGAATTTTCAGAAAGTTAACACACCCGTGTATGCAGTACCCAGACCAAGAAACAAAACATTACCAGACCATAGAGAACCTGTTATCCATTCTAACAGTCCTGACTCCTAAAGGATGACCATGATTGTGACTTCTAATATAATAGGTTAATATTGACTGTTTCTGAACAACATGGAAATAGAATCATATAGTATATATTCTTTTGTATTTGGTTTCTTTTGCTCAACATTATGTTTGTGAGATTCCTCTGTATTTTGTCACATCTGTGTGTAGTTGCAGATTTTTAAAAAGTTCCTGTTTTATAATATTCTTCTGTATTAATACTATATAAGTCAGCTTTTTGTCACTGTGACCTAAATACCTGAAAAAAGCAACTTTGAGGAGGAAGTTTATTTGGTGCTCAGGGTTTCAGAGGTTCAGTCACTGTCAGTTGATTCCATTGCTCTGGTCCCAAGGTGAGGGAGAACATGGCAGAAGAGCCTGGTGGAGGAAAGCTGTTCAGATCATTGAAGCACAGGGAGAGAGCAAGATGGTAGGGGAAAATAAAAACCTCAAAGGTATGCCATCCCCTCGGCAACCTGTTTCCTCCAGCTACATCTTAAATGTCTATAGGTATCACCTACTAGAGGAGTTCTTTCAAGTTATTAAGTCCATCAAGTGGACACAAGTCTCATAATCTAATCATGAGCTTTCGGGTGATGCCTTCTATCCAAACCACAACAAATACATTATAATTTTATTGCTTTTAAAAATAACCTATTCTAATATAAATAGACAGTTGGATTGCTTTCAGTTTGATGCCTTTATGAATAGTGGTGACCATATGTATATTCTCATACATATTATTGTGCAAGTCCAAGCATTTCTGTTGGACATGAACTAGAGAGTGATATTGCTGATGTGTTTATTGTTAACTTTAATAGATAATGTCAAATATTTTTTCTAAGTTTTTATACCATTTTCTAGTCTCCGTAGCTATTTGAGAGTTCTAGTTTTTCTAGTCTGTGACAACACTTAATATTCTCCTTTTCATTTTAACTTTTCTGGTATGTGTGACTTTAGTTTGCATCTCTATTAAGATTACAGAAATTTTTTCTTCACTATGTTCGCATGGTAAATTCAATTAATTTATTTTTGGATGTTAATCCACCGTTGTATTTCTAAAATAAATCCTCCTTGACATTGATATTTTATCCTTTCTTGTGATGAATTAGATTATTAATATTTTAAGGTATTTTTATCTCCATTAGAAAGGGTGAATAACCTTTAATTATTTTCCCTTCTTAAAGTTCTTTGAACGAGAACTAAACTTCTATAAAATGTGTTATAAAATATTCCCTCTACTTTTACGTTTGTTTTTGGTAATGGGGATTGAAACCAGGGACATGTTACCACTAAGCTCCATCCCCATTTCTTTTTATTTTCTATTTTGAGACAAGATTTCCCTAAGTTCCTAAGTTGCTGAGTCTGGCCTTACACTTGTTGTCCTTTTTTTTTTTTTTTTTTTTTGGTGCTGGGGATCGAACCCAGAGGCTTGGGCTTATAAGGCAAGCACTCTACCGACTGAGCTATCTCCCCAGCCCCAAACTTGTTGTGCTCTTGCCTCCTCTTAAGTCATTGAGTAAGTGTAAGTAGGCTCAGTTCTACTTATCTTGTGGGGGTTTACATATGATTGTACTATTTATTTTTCTTTTAGATTGAAAGAATTTACCTGTGAGCTATTTGGGCTAGAAATTTTCTTTGCGAAAAGGCTTTAGTAGTAGTAGTAGTAGTAGTAGTAGTAGTAGTAGTAGTAGTAGTAGTAGTAGTAGTAGTAGTACTAGTAGTAGTAGTAATAGTAGTAGTACCAGGAATAGACCCAGGAATGCTTAACCAGAGACAGGATGAGATACATCCCCAGTCCCTTTATTTTGAGACAGGGTCTTGCTGTTCTTTAGGGCCTGGATAAGTTGTGGAGGTTGGCTTTGAACTTTCGATCCTCCTGCCTTAGCCTCCCAAGTCGCTGGGATTACAAGTATGCACCACTGCACCTGATTTCTTTGTGGAAAGACTTAACTTAGATATTTAGTTTCTTTTAAAAATGTAGACATGCACAGGTAAATTCTATAATTACACCAGTTTTCCTTTGGTTAATGTTCAATTGATAATTTTTTTATACCATTACTTTCAACTTTTCTGAATGGTCATATTTAAAGTGTCATCATTGCAAACAGTCATATTGTTGTTTTGTTCTTAATTTGTAGTCTGATATTTATCTTTCATTGCAACATTTAGTCAATTTACATTAAATTTAGTGGTATTTATGAATTTAATTCTGTCATTCTCTTTTTTTCTACTTTTACTACCTCTTTAAGGTTTTTCATTTCTTCTTTCTTAACTTGTTTTTGGTTTTTATTTTTGTTGTTTTTTTTTTTTAATTTTTTGTTATTTTGTTTTTAAATTTTTTTTTAGTTGTCAATGGACCTTTATTTATATGTGTGCTGAGAAGGGACCCCTGTGCCTCACACATGCTAGGGAAGCGCTCTACCACTGAGCTACAACCCCAGCCCAATCTCTTTGTTTTTACTCAGTCTTTTTTTTTCTTCATTTCTGCCTTTTATGCTGCTAATTATATACTTGTAACTTTTCTCAGTGACCATCCTAGAAAGCTCTATTCCAAATTATATCTTTTATCCCCTTTGGCAAAGAAATTATTTACATCCCTCTTTGACCTTTTGGCGTGTTGTTTTCCTATATTATAATCCTTCAGATGTTCAAATTCCTAAGAAAATAATCGTTATTATTTTTGCTGTTTTTATATTTTTTAAAATATTTACTCACATATTAAGCTTTTCTGTTGTACTTCATTTCTTTATGCATATTCATGTCACTATCTGAGATAATTTCCTTCCCACATGAAAGATGTCCATCAGTATTCTTTATGGTATGAATCTGCTGGTGGAAAAGTTTTGTTTTGTTTTTCTGAAGCTGTTTTCATTTTACTTTTCTTTGAAAGAATATTCTCCTCAGTTACAGAATTCTAGATTTGCCTTTAATTTTTTTTATTCTAGGAATTTTTGGCCTCATTTTTGTTTTATTTTTTATTCTCAATAATTGTATTTATTTTTGGATATAATGTGATGTTTTAATATATGTTTACATAATCAAGCTAATTAATATAATAATCACCTCACATACTTATCATTTTTGTGAGAACATTTTAAATCTTTTAGCAATTTTGAAATACATATTATATTATTATTAATTGTGATCACCATGCTGTTTAATGAATGTGAAAAACTTATTCCTCCTGCTTGTACTGAAACTTTGTATTTTTTGAACTTCTCACCTTGCACCCTTGCACAGACCCCCTGCCTCACACTTGCTGGCTTTTGGTAACCACCACTTCACTCTGTTTCTACCTTACTTTATTGCAGTTTTAATTTGCATTTCCTTGACGGTTAGTGCTGTTTAACATTGTTTCAAATACCTATTGGTCATTTGTATATCTTGAGAAATGTCTATTTATGTCCTTTGTCCATTATTAAAATGTTTTCTTATTATTAAGCTGTTTGAGTTCCTTATTGGGTTGGTAGTTACTTTTTAAAGATATGATTACATTGTTCTTGGGCTTACATTGTTTTTCACAAGAAATCAGTTACTAAACATGATGTGCCTTAGAAAGTAATGCATTTTTATTCCTCTCACTATTTTGAGATTTCCTCTTTGATTTTTTTTCTTATTTTAGGTCATTTTAAAAACTGATGTCTTTTTATGTCAGTTTCTTTATGTTTGTCCTGCTGGGGTTCTTAGAAATTCTTGAAGTTGTAGCTTAAAATATTTTGTCAGTTTTGGAAAATTCTTGGTCATTATTGTTTTGAATTTTGCTTCTGCCTTTTTTCTACCTTTTTCTTCTGGTACTAGAATTACTTGGATGTTAAACTTTCTACTTTCATGTCCTATATGTCTCTAGTGCTTTTTCTAGCATTTTCTATCTTATTTTTGTCTATTTTCTAGTGTCTTATTTTCAAGTTCTTGGATCCTCTTCTCTGTTGTGTCTAGTTTGCTATTATTGATTTCTGGGTTTTAATTTTACTTGTAGAATGTTCTTTGATTTTTTTCTTATAAATCCCAATTCTCTAATAATTTGCAATCTTTTTGTATTTCTTAGCCACATTTATCACAATATTTAAAAATCTGTGCCTGGTAATTCTATTTGTGTCAATTTTGGGTTTGTGTTTCTTGTTCATTATTTTTTGCTTTTGGTTTTTGGCTAATTGTTCTTAACTCCTGGCATGTCTAGTGAGCATTGCATATGAGAAAGTAAGACAGGTTTGTATTATATTTTTCTGTGAGGATTTAATTTTTACTTTGCAAATAATTGGAGGAGGGGAAGGCCATTCACCTTAATCTAATTAGGTATTGAGCTAACTTGAAGTTGAGTTTCCTTCTTTGTGATGGTTTGTCAATTTTGATTTGCCTTTATCCCTATAAAAAGGCACATAAAGGGGCAAATGAAATTTTGGAATGTTTTTCAAGTGGTCACAAAACTCTAGTTTCAGCCTCTATGGCACCAGACTACTGAAAATTTCAATTGTTTAGTATCCAGGTTGATGCTTTCTGCTTGTTTGTTTTTTAAGTTTCTCAGCCCATGAAAGGGAATCTGCAAGTTCCTCAGGGTTAAAAGTGAAAAATAATACTTGCTTGACCTCATTGCATTTAGGTTTTGTCCAAAATCAGCCATCCTGATACAGCGCCAAAGCTTGACTTTTGTTGTCTCTTCGTGAACTTTCCTATTGCTCTGATCTTAAGCTTTGTGCTCAGGTTCATTTCCTGATATTACATAGAAATCAGTAGATGCCTTGAGTGAAAAAGTTGTAAACAATATAGAGCTTACTTACTTCAGTGTTTTTCCATTCTTTATAAGATTTTACGTTTGAAGTTGAAAACACTTTGGTTGGTCCCTAGTATCTTCAGTTTTTTTAAAAAAATTTATTTTACTTTATTCAGTTTTTAAAGTTTTTTCTCTTTGTTGAGAGATACTCTATCAGTAGAAATGGAGGTCTTCTTATCATTTCTAATTTGATTAATCTGTTATGTATAGGGAGAGTGGTAGTTAACTACTATGAGCCTTTACAAAGTAATTTCTGAAGACATACTACTACTTCCATATACATTTTGTATTTTTCTCTATATGAATTCCTTATATATATTTGGACATAAATATGAATCAAAATGCAGTCTGAAAAATAAAGAAATAATTTAAAAATACAGTGTTAAATTTTTAAAAAATATCCTTTTAGTTTTTAAAATACAAGAAGAGCTTGTTACTGGAGCTGATTTCTCTTGAATGAATTGATTAGCCTCCATTTGAATGTTATATTCATCACCCTCGCTAAAACTATATGGTTCTGAAATTAAAAATTTCCAAAAATAACACTGTTTTCTAAAACAGAGTTGGTTATCCCTGGTGGAAAGGAAGTGTTATAATTTGGGTAATTACATGCATTCTGAATCGAGGAATTCGTCTCAAGGAAATAATCTGAATACTAACAAATAAAACAAAAGTATTATGCGTGAAGAAGCTAATCAGTCATTTTTAAAAAATAATTGGAAATTGGAAAAATGTAAATGTCCAAGTATAAGGCTATGTTAAAATCTGTACCATGTTCCATCATTAGAATATACTGTAGCTATAAAAATTAAAAAATTACTTATTATATATTTTAAATAAAATAAAAAATTAAGGTACAACAAAGTATAGATGTTAATATTAAAGAAAGATTTAATATAATTCATTTTTTAAGACTGAAGAAAGCAAACCAATGTGGAAAATTGTTTTTTGAATTTTCCAAATTTTTAAATAATATATATGACCCTTAGTTGGAAAATGAAGTATTCAAAGAGAAAGGAAATAAAGCAAAATATTTAAATGCTTTAAACATATGGCAGAGAAAACAAAAAATAAGCCAAAAATTCTGAAGACTATTATCTTTAAGAATTCTGAAAATTATAAATTTAACATATCATAAAACAGAGCCAACGGCAGAAATGGAAAAGAAAAAAAACTTTTATTTTAATCAAATAAATAAATAATACAAAATTTTTATTTTATATTGGTTTGTTTTAAGTGTTTGTTTGGTTTTTTTAGTTGTAGATGAACACAACACCTTTATTTTGCTTATTTATTTTTATGTGGTGCTGAGGATTGAACCCAATACCTCACACGTGCCAGGCAAGCAGTCTACCACTGAGCTACAACCAAAGCCCTGGTCTTAGGTTTTTGAATGGAAATTGATGTTTTATGTGTTCTTCTCTGACTATTTAGTATACACATTCTAGAACCACTCTAAGGTACGACTTCTGCCTATACGAGTGTGTTCATCAGTGTGTTCATTTTTCAACATAAAATTGAATAGTTTTATAAGAGTCACTGTATTTTAGGCTCTGTGCAAGCAAATCAGAAGTCACAAAGTAATGGGATAAGATGTATGTTTTAGCCCTCTATTTCAAGTCATTTATAGGAATGCATATTTCAAACTAGAATGTGCCATGTCCTAAAAATACCTGTCTCTTGAATGCGGGGCAATTCATTACCTTTTTTGACTCACCTGCACACATATCAGTGACAGAGTCTGATTACCATTTGGTTAATTTATATATATTAAAAAAGGACATTATCCATTTATTTCTGACTTTCTTTGTGCCATGTAAAGTGTCCTGAGTCCTCCTGTAGTCTGCCATAACCCTCTCAGTTTTCATAGATTGCACTCATGCTCCCCAATTAGACAAAACACATTTTCTAGGTCTATTTGAGTGACATACAAGATGTAACACATACCTCTATTTTTCAGCTTATGCATATTTCTTTTTTTTTTTTTCTTTAAAAACCCACCAATAAATGATGTGCGGAACACATATAATGATCACTCATCAACTCAGGCTAAACTAATATTGTAGATAATATTTATGATTTGCCAGCAGCAGCAATAGAAAAATCCCTGTCGCCTGTCTGTCTGCTCAGGAAGTCAGGTAGTTTTAACATTTCTGAATGCACATGCACATACATCACATGAGAATGTGTGTGAATTTTCAGTTTGTGGGCTGAGAGGTAAGGATTGGCATTTCTTTTCTTAATTGTGTTACATTATTTTACGTTAACAACCTTGCTTTTTTTTTCTTTTGTTTTTCCTCCACTTTCTTTTTCCCACCTTTATTTCCAAGGTGTCCCTGATCATCCAATTCTTATTAGGTAGTTAAATTATGCACGTGCCAATCTCTGTGTCCCCAAACACACATAGCTAATCAAGAATAAAACCATTTATTGTAAATTTACTTCTAGAATGAGTCCTTCTTTCCTCTGATTTTGAGAATGGATAGATGCTCATTATGATCTGGTAGACAATTATAACATGCACATTTAGAGTGTAGGTGGATAGAAGTGTACTCTGTGTTAGGTGTTAAGACTTTTATTTTACTCATTTAAAGACAAAGATTTAAATGTGCTTGTTTAAATTCAACAAGCCCTTAGAGCCATGAGGCCTTGGGGGTAAGAGGTGCTTAAAACCAAATAGCACAGGAGCTGAAGAAGTAATTATATGCCAGACTGAAGAAGGAGCTGAACAAAGAATGAGCTGATCTGGGAACAGGGGATGGCAAACGAAATTATGTCCTAGGTATCCACAGGCCAAGAAAAAAGAAGGGAAAACATGCTTCTCCATACATTTTTACCAAATTTTACAAAAGGCAATGCTTTTCTGATGGTTACCTAATCTGATTTCATCCTCCATTCTACTTTAACCTAAACTGTTTAAAATCTTAATTGGAAGGATGTTTTTAGTGAAGAACACAAAGACTTCATAATATATTGTATATTCTGGATTCAAGGTAGGAGGATATAAAAAACAATTGGAGTACAATTTTAATATCCTTATTCCCCTGAAGACCACCCTCACCTCTGTATCACTTCTTTCCAAGATAGCAAGATGGGATAGAGGGAGGTGGGAATTACTCTAAGCAGATTTTGGTATTCTGAAATGTTGGGATGAATTTTATTTTGAAGATTTAAAATGCCCCACCTTCTCTGGTTACTAAGAACATAATAAGGAGGGCACAAATAAATATATATTCTTTATTTTGAATCCTTTCTTGGGGAGTCTGGCTTTTTATTTTAAAAAGAGACCCTAGTTCTGGGTAGTAGGGCATAGAAGTAACCATGATCCCAAATTTTTGATGTTTTTCATTTCTTTTAAAGTTGACAGTCATCTTCGATGAAAGTAAAATTCATACCCATTAAAACTGATTTTTGATAGGTCAGTCAATGTAACTACAAAAAGGAGGTTACTTTGCATTTCTAGAAATATTTTATTAAGTAAGCATACAAGTATGTTTATGCATACTTACATGGGCACATGCATGTATGTGTTTTATCATGGAAATTCTCTTGAAACAAAAAATTCTGACATTTTGGTAATGAGAATAATAATTTTATTGTAAAAGCCAGTATCGAAGTCTGTTTTGCCATAGTATTATAACAAGGCAAAAAGAAGTTTCAAATTAGCAACCAATTCCTAAGCTTCTCAACAAGTACATTTTGTTCTGTTATTATTTTACTAACTGTATGGAAAAGTAAAAGGGACTCAGTTTATCATGCCCTATCTGATAATTCACAGAAAACTAAAAAGAAAAAAAGGATGGAAACATAAAGGGTCACAGTACATGTAAATTTTTCAGGTAGCTTCCACTGAAGTCATCTGGAATGATGAGGAGAGGGGATTGAGAGGGCTTCATTTATTTATTGAAAAATATTTGCTAAGCACCATCTGTGTTCCAGGCATAAAAATTTTGGCTCAAAAATTTATAGTACAAATACCTGATTTAGAAGAACTTATATTCACTGGGAAGAAAGGGGGATGGTATCACAAAATGAAATGGACAGTTTCAATGCAGAGCAAAGTACTGTGACAGAAGTCAGCATAGATTTGAGGATTGGAAGGCAGCAAAGCTAGTGAAGGCTTTCCTGGAGAGTTAACAGCTAAAGAGTGAAGGGGTGTTTTCCAGGGAAGAGTCTGGAAATGGGAGAGAGATAAGACAGCACAGTTTAGGCAATGGGAAACAGCACATTCAAAGGCCAAACTATATAGGATCTCAGTAGAGCAATAGTTTGATCAGATTCAAGTGTTAGGATCTTCAAGAAAAAGATGGGGGCAGTTGCTGAAGGGGGCAAAACTGTAAGATGGGGTGCTCCAGTGATAGGCACTGGATAATACCTTGATTCCCGTGGTATTCATAGGGAAGGTGCAAATGCTAGTATTTGTTAGTGAGGTAGCAAAAATATCATCTAATGACCTTCATACTCTCATTGAGATAGATAGCAGATTTCTTTGCTCATACCAAAGGAGGAGTGATAGAATAGAATATTTAAGGAAAGAGGGAAGATTTAAAATAGATGTCCACTATAAAAGTAAAGAGAATTGATTAAAGAGGAGTAGGTAGATAGCTAGACTGCTCAAGGTTTGGCTGGTGCTCTTCCTATTTCTCTCACTTATCTGAAGAATAAGTATTGGGCTGATACTTGTGACTCTTTGAGGACTATATATGTGGAGGAAGGGCTGATGATTAAGGTTGGCTCAAGTTTTTTTTTTTTTTTTTTTTTAATTGGAGGGGTGCAGGGGATTGAACTCATGGGCACTAGACCACTGAGCCACAAAATCCAAATACAAAATCCCCAGCCCTATTTTGTATTTTACTTAGAGACAGGGTCTCATTTAGATACTTAGGCTGCTGAGGCTGTCTTTGAACTTGAGATTCTCCTGTCTCAGCCTCCCAAACTGCTGGGATTACAGATGTGCATCACTACGCCCAGCTGGCTCAAATTTTAATTGACAAAAAGTTAATGTCACTATAAGAGGACTTGAGAAAATAACTTGTGTCAAGTTGGTGGATAAATATCCTAGCCTATTCAGCTTTCACAAGAATAATTGTGAGGCATGTTCTATACTATTTCCCAGAGTATCCCAGTAGGGCTGAACTCCAGTTTACAATAGCAGTAAATTATTTAACAAATGTTCTCTTTAATCGCTTTGTTCCTGTTTCATTTATAGCCATTTCACAAAATACTCTGAGATTCAGTGGCTTAAAACAACAAGAATTTGTTATTTCTCACATTTCTGTGGTGTGGCTAATTTTAGCTGGGCAGCTCTGCTCTGGTAATAGCTGGGGTCACTTAGGTAGCTGCACTTGTGTGGAAGCTTATCTGGGGCAAGAATGTGCACAATGATTTTACTTATAGGACTAGAGCCTCAATGTAATGAGGGACATTGTGGGGTCTGTAAGGGCCTTTTTGTCTCCACATGGCTTCTTATCATTCAGTTACATAATGCAGAGCTTCTTTTGACAGTGTTTGCATCCCAACATAAAAAAAGAAGAAGCTGCCAGAACTCTTACAGCTTTGGCTCCGAACTAACATACAGTTACTTGGCCATAAACTATTGGTCAAAAATGGGTCAAGCTCCACTCTGATTCAGAAGGGAGTAATAAACTCTGCTTCCTGATGAGAGGGACAGTGTGCCCGAACAGTGTCCCATGGAACCATTGATGGTTCTGAGTAGACATTCTATCTTCTTTCCTTTGTGCCTCTTATCCTTTCTCACAGAATGATGCTTTCTAGAGTCATGTCCCAAATGAACTACTTTTAATAAATTATATCTGGGGATCTAAACTAAGAGATATTGATCAATGAGATACAGGGAAACCAAGAGGGGATTGAGAGTATTACTAACAGAATAAAGTGATGGATTGGGGTGTCTGGATTAGATGAAAGAAAGAATGTTAAAGGAGTTGAAAGAGCAGAAATTTAGAAACTACATGTTGACAAAATCCTTCTATAATGTCAAAGAACAAGATATGAGAAGTTTAGCAAGGTGAGAAGCCTAGAAGGAAAAGATATTATGGCCACAGATCCAGAAATGTTGTGATGCTACTGGGGAATTCCAAGGAAGAGTTACTAGGGCAAAGACAGTATTTTGTTGATCAGCCTATGGATAGTCTGCTGCTACCACCTTGCTATTGAGGCTACCCACTTTTGAAATCAGTTCTGTGGATTTTACACTAGGTGAACATTTATGCAGTTTGTCAAATTATAGATGCTAAATCTGGAGAGGAGGTGGTCATTAATGTAGTCAGTGCAAAGTCTCTGGCAGAATGTTCCCAAAACCAGGTACTGAATAACCTCTTGCTTACTAGAGTTGAAATCTGGAGGAAGGATGTTACTTCTAAAACAGATTTGAACTGAAATAAGATGTATGGGAAAGAAGAAAAACTTAAGAGATAGACCAGGATTACGTTATGGTGTCTTCAGTTGATATGTAGCACTATAAAAGTCACCTGACCTTTTTGAACCTCGCTTCTTTGTTATAATACATGGTATTAACACCACTGAGGATTTTATTGAGATTAAATGATAAAACACTTTCTAATTGCCTAGTACAAAATTTAATATAATGGAATATTTATTCTCTTTCTCTTATTCTTCCTCCCTTCATCCTATAAACTAAGATTCATAGGTAAAATACATTGTGCTTTCTCTTTCTACCATTGTAGCTTATTTCTGAAGAAGCACAGTCCATGTTTTCCAGTATGAAGTACCTTGTTGGCCTACAGGGTTCACTTTGTCTCCCTTAGTTCTTTTTCACTGCTAAGCAGTCACTTGGTAACAAGTGCTCAATTGGAGCAAATGTTTTTGACTTTTGTTTTGTTTTTTTTAGTTTAAATGGAGGGCAAAAAGATACATCTCTATAAAGTAGTCCAAACACTCTGCTTGGGGCCATTTAGCAGGGTGCTAAGCACTGTAGTGAGACCCTGTCTCAAAATTTAAAAAATAAAATAAAATAAAAGTTCTGGGGATGTAACTCAGTGGTAAAGCATCCCAGGTTTAATCACCACCACCACCACCACCACCACCATCATATCATCATCATTTTCTTGGAAAAATGGAAATAAGTTTAATATGAAATCTGCTTATATTATTATTTATATTATTAAAAATTATATTCAAATATTATAGTTATATTCAAGTAAAAATAAGGGAAACTTTCACCACTCTTTTGTAGATTTTGGTGAATTACAAATGAAACTTGGAAGTTCTTGTCTAAAATATATCATTTCAAAACATAAGAATCCTTATCATGAGTGTAGTTATAGAATAGTTCATTCTGAATGCATTTCAAAACAAAAATAAAGACTGGTGGTACCTGATTTCAAACATTTCACACTTTAAATGATTTAAAAATGATGCAACACAGTTGCACATGTGAGCTGTATATGTAGCCTTTTAAATGACACAAGTTGAAAGTAAGAAATGGAAAGCAATTTTTTTCCATCTTCATGTTTAATTTACCTCACCAGAATTTGAAAACTGATGTAAATTATAATATTTTCAGGTAATTTCTTTTTTATACTAACATGTTCATGAAATGGGAAAATTCAGAATTCTTTCTGATAGGGTTTTGCCCTTGATGTTTTGTTATCCAGGAATACCTTCTTCCCATAACATAATGCTCCATTTCTCTTCTTACCTCTCCCAGTTTTACAGAACCATCTTTGGGTCCTGGCTGTTGGCTCAGGAGTTCAATCCTATTTCCCAGGTAGACTCATGTTGGATATTCAATTGACTGTTAGTTTTGTAGATCTATATCCTTATACCTTCTTCCCAAGCTAGCTGTCATGTCCTTCATATTATGTGGTTACCAATCTCCTGCAATGTGACTCAATATATAGCATACCCCACTATATATTATTGTTATTTAAGTATATATGCATTTTAATTTATATAACTTCTGGTAGATTATGAACTAAAAGAGATTCAAAATTCTTTCTTATACCTTTGTATCTCACAGTGGACAGTGCATTACCTTGTACCAAACAGGTGCTTAAGAAATGTTTGTTGAGGTTATTTGAATGAATGTCATCCCAGGAAGTTGGAAAAGCATTGTATTACTTATCCTGGTTTTTATTTCTGTGCAGAAGTTTAGTAAGTTAGATCTATAGTTCTCAGAATCTTAAACAATATTTTAGCATATTTTTATTGAAATTCACAAGTCTCATTGCTTAGTTAAGATTATTTATCAAACTGTATTCAAAAAATACCCATCACCTGAAGTACCAATGTAAACAAATTTCTTATCTCCATAAGTAAGACAACTTCAGATAATCAGTTAAAGGATTTGCTTGAAATTATATGTGTGGGGGGGTGGTCTGCTCTATTATTGTTGTTATTATTATTATTTTATTTTGCACTTTTATGAGAAGCATAACCTAGTTATCCAAAAAGACTCATTTATTTATTTACATATTTATTTATTTGGAGGGATCTGAAATCTGAGGAATTTGCCAGACCAATTTTGTAAAAATCTTATAAAAAGGCTTCAGACATTGAAGAATTCAGAAATGAGATATTTCTGTAGTCATAGAATGTTGCAACTGAAAAGCAGGTTCGATCTAACCTTACATTTCACATGAGTACACTGAAGCTTGGGTAGGTAAAGGGACTGTCCAAGTTCTCACAGTTGCTTATTGGTAGAATCTTACCTTCTGATGGTAGGAATGTTTTCCACTATAATATAACAACGTTAGATCTAGAGGCATATCACAGAAGACTGTCTAATGACATTATTTGAAGTTATGGATCTCTTGCAGAGATTAGATTCTTACTGAGTTTTAAGTAACATTTTTTCTACCATTTCGGTTACCATGTCCTATAACGCATCATCTCAAAAACATTTATAATGATGGAGTTTTATGGGCTCTACATTCATCCATGAATTAGATGTACTTTTATTTTTCTTTTAATTTATATTCAAATGTATGCTTGTTTTTAATTTGTAAAATATAATTTAATTGGGAATGTAATCATTGCCTATTCTTGAGATCATTTTTCAAGCTTTGAGGTGTGTTATAAGTTATCACAAATCTTGGCAGAAAACTTTGTAGAGAGAATTCTTTTCTTCCCACTTTAATTACAGAATCTGATGAAGAATTCTTGTCTTTAAACATTTGACCAGTGGGGTTTTTTTTTTTTGTTTGTTTGTTTGTTTTTTCATTTCTGAAACTTTTGAGAAATTGGTATATGTAAATTTCACTTGCATTCTTACCCACTTAGTGGCATGTATTTCTGTAACCATATTTTTTGCCTGATTCATTGCCACTTCATGTGTTTTGTTCAAGTTTCTCCCAGAAGCAGATTGTATGTTTTTAGTTCTTTTACTCCATTAAAATCTCTATTTCTTGACATTCTTTAGAGCTTTCAGTTTCTTTATAACCTTCTATTCCTAGAATTAATAATAATACAAGTGTTTTGCTCTGTTACTGAAAAATAAACTTTTAGCAAACAACCCACCTGCAAAAATCTATAAACTAGGCACAAACAATACAGAACACTATTTGAGAATTACCAAGATTATGAAAACATTAAAGATTCAAAATTTTATTAGAAATTGGAATGAGGTGGAGTGAGTTTTGCATTTTTGTGACTTTTCCTGAGTGTATCTGCAGTTGTAAGGACATGGCATGCCTAGATTCTGAAAGAAATACTGGAAAGCAGGGTACCTACAGTCAGAGTGAGGGCCAGTATAGGAAGGAAAGACAAAGAGATGGGGAGGTTCCAATTGTGATTGTGAGTATAAACTCTACCTAAGTCTTTGACTCACTCCTGAACCACACTTATGCAGGGTAGACTGAAAGCTACCCAAACCGAAACCTCAATAGCCAGAGTTTGAAGTATGAGAGTAGCCAAGATGGTGCCCTGCTGAAACAAAAATGTCAGCATTCCTTGGCTCAATTTAACAGAGTCTAGAGTATTTCCATTAATATTGGCAATGTCTGAGACAAAATCCAAAATTCTTTCAAGTACAAAACTCCATTAAAATGTTATGCTTTTGCAGGGGTAAATAAAATCAACAGAAGGCAACCTGTAATCACCCAGATGGTGAAGTTATGAAGAATGAAAATTAAAGAAGGCACTTGTTTTAGTCAGCTTTTGCATCACTGTAAAAGACTGGTCAAGAGCAATGTAGAGGAGGAAAAGTTATTTTGGATCATGGTTCAGAGGTTTAGTGGATGGTCAGTGTTCAGTGAATGGTCAGCTGACTCCATAGCTCTGGGGATGAGGTACAGCAGAACATCCAGAACATCCTGGTAGAAGAGCATGCCAGAGGAAAGTATATCAGGACATGGCAACAGGAAACAGAGAAGTCTGTTTACCAAGGACAAAATATAAACCCCAGAGTCACACCCCCAGTGACTTACTTCCTCTAGCCACACCCTACATACCTACAGTTATCACCCATAATCCATCTGTGCATTATTAATTCACTGATTATGTTATGCCTCTCATAATTTAATCATTTCAACTTTGAAAATTCTTGCATTGTTTCACACTTTTGGTGGATACCTCATATCTAACCATAACAAAAATTACATTGGAAGAAAAGTAAAGTGTAGAATATTTATATCTAACTGAATGAAGTTCAGTTGTACTCCCCATGCACTTGCAACATTATTTACAATAGTCAAGATATGGAAAAAACTAAGTGTCCACTACAATTAAAAAATATACACACAAAATGAATTGTTATTGCACCACAAAAGTAAGAAAACTCTGCCATTTTCAAGAACATAAATGATCCTGGATCACAATATAACAAGTGATATGGGCAGGCACAGAAAGACAAATACTGTATGAACTCACATGGAAACTAAAATGAAATGAAATGTGTTTAATTAGGGAAAGGAAAAACAATGGTCAAAGTGTATGAAAAGATAGGTAATTTCAGCAGAGAAGTGAAAAATATACAAAAAGTACCAAATGAAGATTTAGAACAAAAATCTATATCTTATTAAATATATGAATTACCTAATAAGATTAAGAGCATAATGTGTTGGAAGGAAAAGTCAGTGAACTTGAATGCTTGAATATAGATCAATATAAATTATCCAATCTCAAAAGCAAAAAAAAAAAAAAACAAAGTAGGACCTTAGAAACCTGAAGTACAATTTCATTTATGTTTTTATTCATTTTTAATTTAAAAATATTCCTTTGACAAAGTCGATATATATTCAGTGTTTACATTGTGGTGATTTGATGTGTGCATATATTAAGTAATGATTATCACAATCAAATTAATTCATATATCCATTCCCACCCATTCTGTATATCATATCCCCAGAACTTGTTCAACTTTGCATTCTTATATATATATACACATACATACATATATTTCTCTATATATGTATATATAGATATATTTCTTTTTAACTCTTTTTATTGTCATTGTTTATTTTTTATGTGGTGATGGGGATTGAACCCAGGGCCTCATGCATGCTGAGCAGGTGCTTTACCACGACCTATCTCCCCAGCCCAGCTTTGTATCCTTTTGATGAACATCTCACCATTTTCCTCCACCACTAAGCCCTAGAAATCACCATCCTAATTTTATTGTTTGAAGTGAGTTTAACATTTTAGTTTCCATGTGAGTTCATACAGTATTTGTCTTTCTGTGCCTGCCCATATCACTTATTATATTGTGATCCAGGATCATTTATGTTCTTGAAAATGGCAGAGTTTCCTTACTTTTGTGGTGCAATAACAATTCATTTTGTGTGTATATTTTTTAATTGTAGTGGACACTTAGTTTTTTCCATATCTTGACTATTGTAAATAATGTTGCAAGTGCATGGGGAGTACAACTGAACTTCATTCAGTTAGATATAAATATTCTACACTTTACTTTTCTTCCAAGCCCCACATTTGATTCTACCCATATCATATTTTGCAGATTTTAATTTTGTATATCCATTCACAAACTATTATAGTTATTTTTGGACTTTTGTCTTTTAGCTTTAATTCTAAAATAAACTTACACTCCAGCATTATAATATTTGAGTATCCTGAGTTTAACAATATATCTACTTTTACCCGCTAGTTTTATCTTTTCATGTTTTTCATCTTTTCACCTAGTGGCCTTTTGTTTCCACACAAAGAATCCCTGTTAGCATTTTTGTAAAGGAGATTTTATGGTGATTAATCCCCTTAACTTTTGTTGGTCTGAGAATGGAAATCACTGATAGCCTTATTGTCATTCCCTTGTACGTAACATTTATCTTTTCTCTTACTACTTTCAAGATTTTCTCCATTACTTACTTTTCACAATTTGGTTATAATTTGTTTTGGAGTAATCTTCTTTTGGTTGATCTCTTTTGGAGTCTACTACCACTTCATGAATATACATGTCCTTTTCCCTCCCAAGATTTGGTAGATTTCAGTTCATTTTTTTTTTAAAATTAGCTTTCTTCCCTTTTCTCTCTCCATCTCTTCTCCTCTGTGACTTCAATATTCATGTATTCATATGGTAGATGTTGTAATATAGATCCCTTAAGATTACTATTTTTAAAGTTTGTTTGTTTGTTCTTCTAATTGGATAATTTTAAATTGCCATCATTGAATTCACCAGTTCTTTCCTCTGCATGATTGAATTGTATATTGAAGCTTTTTGTTGAATTTTTCATTTCTGTCATTGTACTCTTCAGTTTCAGAATTTATGTTTAGTTCTCTCTATGGTTCCATTTCTTTAATTCTCATTTTTTTCATGATTTTTTAAAATTAAATTGAGTTAACTCTGTTTTCCTCCATCTTGTTATGCTTCTTTAATCTGATTGCTTTGATTTATTTTTCTTTGTGATGACATACTGTTATCACTGTAGCTGACAGGGAGCTAGAACCAATTCTCAGAACCTTTTCAGGATTCATACCAAGACTAAGGTTGGCATTAATTGTACCTGACCTCCAAGGTCTCTTGGTAAATGGCTTTGGTTGCACTACCAAGGCAAAGCAGAGTTGTAATGGAGCCCACAGGGAAATGTGCTCAGGTTGGAGCTGGGACCACCATTGGCAAATCTGCCACCTGGGTGTGGTTCAAGTGTGGTTCAGCTTTCTCATGTTGACATTCTTAAATCTTAGGCTCCATAGGGGTTTCACAGTCTCCTACCTGAATCCCAATATTTCCATGGGACACTGTTTCCATATATAGCTGCAAAAGTGTTATTGTTGTGGGGAAATGTGATCCAGGAACTTCTTATTCCACCAAACTGCCAACATGTTATTCCACTATCTTTTGTACAATAATTGAAAGTTTAGTGTATCAATAATTGAAGAACAAGAATAAATATTTTAAAATTAAAGTAAAAACTTTCCAAATTTTGTGAAATGTACTGAAGTTTGGTGAACACCAAACACAATAAATTTGAAGAAATCAGTGCCTAGGAATATCATAATTAAACTGCTGGAAACCAAAAGTTATGCTACATTCAAAATTAAGTTGGTTAGATGGCATAATTTATTGTATGTATGAGCATACTTTTAAAATACATGAGTATTAGAGGTGGTAAATAGTATATGGGCTTACAATCTTCTGTCAGTCTCTGCCTCATATTAGCTCTATGGTGTTGAGCCCATTCCATTTCTTTGAGCATCACTTTTTTCCTTTATAAAATTATAAAAAAAGTGAAAATAAAACTACCTCACATGGCTAATATACAAACCATATTAAATAATAAGTGCTGAACTCTTAGTAAAGCATTTGGTAGGAGCTAAATCAATGATATATATTTTATTTTTCTGAGTGTTTCTGCTTATACCTCTTCTTATTCCTCATTATTATAATTTTCCTGTCTTATAATTCCTTTATCTGGCTTTGATGTCAGTATTCAAGAATCTTACACAAAAAATGAGGTGCTTTACTGTTTTGTACAGTCCAGTTTTATAATATAGTTCTTAACTGGTTTTTTTTTTGAAGTTTTATTAAAATTTACATTTAAATCCTTTTGTATCTGGTTGTGTGTGTGTGTGTGTGTGTGTGTGTGTGTAAATATCTAACTAGATTTGCCAGTTCTTCCTCAATTACTCATATATTTCTGCAAAATAATCCATTTAATTTTAGTTTTAAAATGATTTGAATACTTAGTTCAAATAATTGACATGAAGTTGTTAATAGTAATCATTTGAAATGTCCAAATAGATTTGTCCTTTTTCTGTTTTTAAGGTTATTTACTCTTAACCTTTTTTATGATAAAATTTCCCACTGACTTATCTACTTTATTAGATTTTTTTAAAGTTATAACATTTTACTTTGTTTACATCTTTATGTCTTTATTCCTCATTTCATTTATATTTGGTAATTATTTTGGTTTTTTTTCTGTTATTATATGTTTTAGTGTTAGTTAATTTTGACTTTTCTAACTTCCTGATAATTTTAGTCTTGTCTGTTTTGATGTATGAACTTAAAGCTATATATTTCTAAGACTACTTCAGCTGCATTCCATGAGTTTTGGGATATATCATATACATTGTCATTCATTCAGTTGTGTATGTATTGGAATGTTCAAATTTTTATTCATTTTCATCTGATTTATTTAACTTTTTTAGTTTTTTAAAAAAACTTTTCAGTGGAAGGTTTTCAGTAGAGGGACATATTTTTGTTGAGGTCTAAATTTACTTGTGTCTAGAGGAGATGATGAAATGATTTTAGTTCTTTGGTGTATATTGAAACTTACTTTGTGGCTTGATTTAGGATCAGTTTTTGTGAATTTTTCATGAATGCCTAGAAGTCATGTATCTTATAATCATTAGATACAAAGCTTTATTAGAGCTTTATTATTTGTTAATTACATTATTGAGTTGTTAAATTATTATTATTAGTTTTTTATTGGCCACTTGTTCTGGCATTTAATGATGGAAATATGGTAAAAGCCTTCCATTATGATTGAGAAGTTTGCTCTTTGTGTTTCATATATTTTATATTCATGCTATTAGATGCTTAGAGAGGCAGTTTATTAAAACTTATTGATGAATTATTTCATTTTTATTATTTAATGACTGTCTTTATTCCTTAATAATTCCTTTGCATAGAATGCAGTTTATTGGACTTTATTATAGTTACTTCAGTTTTCCTATTCCTGTACTTTCATGTAAGCATTCTCATTATATTTTAGCTATCTCTCTTGTAGAGAGCATGCCACTGACATTTAAAAAATCAGACTATTACTTTTAATCAGAAATTTAATTGCTTTCTATTTATTGTGATCACTTATATACTTAAGTACTAAAAACTTACTTTGTTCCTCCTGTTAATATGCTTTTTAAAAAATTTTTACATTCTGTATTATCCTCTATTGTATCATTTGGGGTTGCTCAAGTTCACTACTCTCTTAAAGATTGTATAGTGTAGTTTAATTTCTAACTAAAAATAATGACCTAAAAATATTTAATAATCATACTTTATTTCATAATTCCACTTGATCATATTAGTATCTCTGTTCTTTCAAACCATATACAAACTTTAGAATATTTCCTCTTCAATTACACCTGCCCCTATCATACATTTTAGTGTATCTAAGATATTAGTTTTAACTTGTTTTTATATCCATTTTCTTAATTGATATTATTTAATGTTTTATACTAAAAACTTATTCACGATTTCATAGGTGGTGCCACACAGGTGGTGTCACATATCCAGTGAGTTCCAACAGGCAGTAGTTAATTGTGTGTGTCTCTTTCCAACTTCACATTTGGTCAAAAGATTTTTGTAGCTGAAATTAGCCTGATGGGAGAACTTACATCACTGAATTCAGTTAACTCTACAAATGGTTGTTTTGTTTTTGTCTTTGCTATTTGTTTTTAAGGAACCAATTTGTTGAATGTTTACCATTACACCACTATTGGTATCATTTCTCATTTTTTAAATCTAATCCTTTATTCTGGTTTACATCCACATATTATTTTTTTAATATTCAGATGAAAGCAATGATAAGTAAACACTTATTTTAGACTGCGCTTTATTCTTTTAATAATAGTTTTTAATAATAGTTCAGCTGAATGTGTAACTTAAGGTATTTAATTTCTTTTAGAACTATCAAGATACTATTCCTTTTTGTAGCCTGGTATTGCTCTGAAGAAGTCAGCTAATTATTTAGTTTAGTTTCCTCTGTAGACAATCAAGCTTCCCTCTTTGACTTTGGTGTTTATAGAAGTTCTGAACAGTTTGGCTGTCAGATTTACTCTTCGGTCTTATTCTGCTTTGTTATCTTTTGTTGTCACTGCAATTGGAATTTCCTAGGTCCCCAAGTCAGTTTTCTTCTGGCCCATGGGAATCATTAATGATTGATTAGGGGATGGAAGGAAAGGAGAAATGAAAATATTCTTCTTTGTCAGCCTGAGTGACACATCTGATGACAAGTGCAAGTGTACAGTAATTCCAACTCCAGCTGTTCTTGATCACAAGAACTTCCCATTTCTCTCTTCTGTTTCTTGTTATTGCTAATCTCTAGGTTATGTTGCTATTCCTTCATTTGCTTGTCAGACTTTTCTACCATGTACTTTAAATTGTCTTGCACTTTGAGCAGTTTGTGTTTCCACAATTGGACCCAGAATGATATAGTTTTACAGATTTTATAATTTTGTAAGGTATATGAAACTGGATTTATTTTATTTCTCTTTGGACTTGTGCATTATGCTTATGTGATGTTTTATATTTTCACCAACTCTGGAAACGATCCATCATTACTTCGGTTATTGTTCTTTTGTCTGTATTTTCTCATTCTCAAAAATTTTATTAAACATGTGTCACAGCTTTCTAATTATCCTTTTTATTTCTTAATCTTTGTAAATATTTTCTTTATTTCTCTTTCATCCTGAATAAATTCCTTAAAGTTATCTTTCAGTTCAGTAATTTATCCTCTAGCTACATTTAATGTAACATAGTCTCATTTAATATTAATTTTAATGACAAATGTATTTCTGTAAATCTTATCTGATCAAATATGTTGTTTTCATAATTCTTTTCTTACTTTGCCTTTTTGTTTACACTTTTCTTCTTATTCTTAACATTTTTCCACAAAAATTTGAGGTTAATATTCTGTTACTTAAGACTTCATTCTTTACTTACTGCTCATATTTGGTTTAAAGTTCTTTTGTTGTCTGCTGAGTCATTGATGAAGAACCTTTCCTCATGTACTTGATATTTTTGGTTTTGGAGCTCTGCATTGGAGTTTACTTTTTCTGTGGATTGCATTGTTGAAAGTATCATGCTAAAATGGATTTGCTTCTTCTTGGTATTCCAGGATGACATTTTCTATTGCAGTTATTGCAAACCTGCTATTTCCACCTGTGGTTCCCTGATTATTACTGAGTTGGAAATTTTCCAAGGGGTGTTATGGTAGCCTTATAATGATGCCAAATGCCCTGTCTCTGTCTTGGAAATTGATATGATTTTTTTATGAGATTAAACACTTAAAACATTGTGTGTGTGTGTGTGTGTGTGTGTGTGTGTGTGTGTGTGTGTGTTATTTTATATATATATATATATGTGTGTGTGTATGTATATATAAAACATTATATATATATATTCATAAAACTTTTTTCTCTTTTTAATATGTCTTCTATATTTTAATAGTGGTATTTCTATGTGAACTAGCCTGACATTTTATAGGAAACAGGTGTATTCCTAAGTGGTAAACTTGTACTTCCTGTACCTTTGGCATAAATACCTTTTCTGCAAGACATTTCTATCTAACTCACTCTCTCTTTTATTTTAGGACTTTACTTAAATGTGATCTTTTAATAATTTCACTAATCACCCTGTGTTAGTCAATTAGGTGTTGTGACCAAAATGTCTGACAAGAATGACTTAGAGAAGAGACTTTGTCTCTTGGTTTCAGAGGTCTCAGTCCATGGTTGGCCAGTTTCATCACAGAAACATCATAGCAGAAGGGCATGGTGTTAATGCTGCTCTGCTCACAACAGCAGGAATGTGGGTGTGAGGGGTGGTACACAGGGAGAAGATAAAACCTTTCAGGACATGCCCCCAATGATCTACTTTCTCCAAATAGGTCTTATCTCCCAGTACTCCATTCATCTGTGGATGGATTGATTAGTCCATTGATGAGGTCAGAGCGCTTAGGACCCAATTATTACCTAAAACTCCACCTCTGAATCATGCTGCACTGGTGATCAGATTTCAACACACAAACCTTCCCAATCCAAACCATAACACTATAAAATTTAAACCCTTACTTCTCAGTCTCAGCATATGCCTTGCCCCTTTCCTGATTTTTAAAAATTATTTAGCAAGGAACATTATCTATCATTCCATACATATATTTTTTTAATCACCCTGAAAGAAAAATATAATCTCCATAAAATCAGTAATCTTCATCTAATTTGTTTCCTTCTAAGTCCACCACCTTGAATAATGCTTACTACATAGCAAGTACTAAAATTTTTTCAAATAAACGAATGAAATCTTTAATGACTGTGTTGTGTGACCCTGAACTAGGTAATATTGATATAAAAAACAAAGTTGATAGTTTTCTAGCCCTCATGAAGACCAGGGTCTTGGAGGGAGCACAGACTATTAAAAAGGTAGCTTCTCACCTCTGGTGTATAAAGCTATGAATTCAAATGAACTCCTGATTAGCTTTTTGGCACCAGGTAAATATTCCCCTGAGAAGTATGGTGATTACTTTTGATATGTAGTGCATCTAAGACTTCTTTCCCTCTTTCTCTAAGAACTAACTGAATAACGCAGGCATGCATGCACATTCACATACATGATAATGGTTTAGAAGAAAATAATTGTAATAAGGGAGGTGATATGTTTGAGTAAATAAATGAGACTCCTGAAAGTAACTACTTATGAAAAATTTTTCAATAAAAATTTTATGGTAAAAGTTGAACATACATAATCTGAAAATCCAAAATCCAAACTACTTTAAAATCTGAAACATTTTAAGCTCTCCCATGATACCACAAATGGAAAATTGCACACCTAAACTCAAGTGATGGGTCACAGTCAAAACACAGGCACACTAAAAATATTGTATAAAATTACCTTTAGGTTATGTGTATAAGGTGTATTTGAAATAATAAAATTTGTGTTTAGACTTGGGTCCCATACCCAAGATATCTCAATTATGCATATGCAAATGTTCCAACATAAAGACGATTGGAAATCTAAAGCACTGCTGGTTCTAACTGTTTTAGATACAGGTTTCTTGCCCTGTTCCAAGATTTTCTTCCAATGTTAGTAGGAACTGTCTGATAAGCACAAAATGCAAAGAATTAGTCTTAAGTCTATATCCTGTTGCCTTGTAATTTAATGAGCAGGTACACATTTGCCTTTTATCCTTTGCAGGCAGTACATGAAGAATGATATGCTGTTACTTTATCAGTAAATAATAAAGTTTATAGGTATATTTACACAGGCTGCGTTTCCAGTATGTGAAGTCATATGAAGAATGTTAAACCTCTAATGTGTGTTTAATGTACATTTCAGTTGATTTTTCTCCCAATGTTAATAGTGACAATTGTTTTATTTATGTAAGAGGAGACTCTGACATGTATGAGAAAAACTAGTAGATTTCTTTTTTTGTCATGTTGAAATCTTTTTCCATTTTTAACTGCTATGATAGTCCTACTACCCTGCCTTAAACTTTAAAAAAAAATTATTGTCCTTAACACCTGCTCACTGTTATTTTTCCTTTGAGTCCTCATCTCTCCAATTTTTCCCTACCTAAAATGTCTGATCCTTGATTTGGGGTCAAATTTCTGATTAGAAATGGCTGTTATTGTCATTATGATTCTATTTCTTTTCCTATGTATTCTACCCTCAACCTACCATGAATTACTTTTGGAAATTTCTTGACTTGCCATTGATTGAATGAAGTTTATAGTAAAAATTGTTCCTTCTGCAGACCCTAACTGACCAATGTAAAGGAATTAATTTATAGTGAACCTGTTTTAGTCAGCTATTTCCTGCTGTGACTAAAGTATCTGAACAACACAATTGTAAAGGAGGAAAAGTTTATTTGAGGGCTCACAGTTTCAGAGGTCTTAGTATATAGAAGGCTGGCTCTATTCCTAGGGGCTTGAATTGAGGCTGAACATTATGGCGGGAGAGTGTGGCAGAGGGGAAGCAACAGTTCACATTGTGATCTGGAAGCAGAGAGAGAGTCCACTTGCCAAATACAAATATATACCCAAAGTCATGCCCCAATTCCCACCACCTCCAATCATACCCTACCACTTCAGTTACCTCTTAGTTAATCCCTATCATGGGATCAAATCACTGATTGGGTTAAGAGTCTTACAACCCAATCTTCTCTCCTCTGAACCTTCTTGCACTGTCTCACATGTGAGCTTTTGGGGGACACCTCACATCCAAACCATAACAGAGCCCTTTCTTCTAAATACCATAAATTATATTATCATGCGCTTTCATAGATATAATATCATTGAATCAATATAAGAACCTAAATGTTTGTTAGATAACATCACATCATTTTGATATGATGAGTATGAATATTAGGGACGGTTTATAAGTTTCCCTAGGAAACATACCTAGTAAGCTGGATTTCAAGTCTCAAATTTATGATTAGAAATGATTGCTATTGTCATTATGATTCTATTTCTTTTGCTATATATTCTGCCCTCAACCTACCAAGAATTGCTTTTGGAAATTTCTTGACTTGTCCTTGATTGAATGAAATTTATAGTAAAAATAAAAATTACCATACCACTGAGGTTTCCATGTTTTAAACAGTTGGAATAAAGAATATACTGGTAGGAGTAACTGCTACCTAATTTTAGTCTCTTTTGAATGGAAGCTGCTACTCCCAATCTCATATTTATGCATTTAACAAATACTTTATTATGTATCAATCATTAAACTAGACCCTGTGTGTAGAGTGATTAACAAAAACTACATGGCTTCTATGCAGTATAAAAGATGACATAGAGGGAAACGAGAGGGATACGGGTATGAAAAATGGTGGAATGAGACAGACATCATTACTCTATGAACACATATGATTACACAAATGGTATGAATATACATCGTGTACAACTATAGAAATGAAATGATGTACCCCATTTGTGTACAATGACTCAAAATGCAGTTTGTAAAAAATAAAAAACTTTAAAAAATCTAGACAGTAAACACAAGTCAATACCAATAATTTAAACTGTCATATTTGACAAGAATAAAAAATAAATAAAATAGTAAAGGAATATAGTTCAGGATTAATAGAGAAATTCTCTGAGAGAGACCTGGTAAGGAACTGCAGAACTAGTTCAGGGAACTCTATGTCATAACTTCTAGTGTGATAGATATCTGTTAACATGTAGGTTTGCCCTTTATAGGCCCAAACCTACTAGGTTTTCTCACCTGGTATGATCAATTGAGACTCATATTCTGAAAATTTAGTTTTTAACTGTTGAAGAAGAGAAGTAAGAGGAAAAAACACGAAAAAAAAGAAATTGGAAATTTAGTCTTTTGAAGATTAGAAGGAATTCATTTAGGAATATGATTCCTTAATTTTGTAATGCAATGTGAATTTTCTTAATTATCAAGAAGTGATGGCAACATTATTCACACAGCATTCCTCTGACCAAAATTTAAGGAATACCTACTACATATTAGATACTATGTTAAGGAATAAAATGTAAAGGTGATAAGATGAAATCCTTGTTCTCAAGTTTATAGTCTCTGTGAAAGACAATTACAATGCAGTGTAATGATTATTTTGACAAGTTAAGAATAGGACATCAGATTCTGGAAGAAGTAACATATAAACTAAGATCATAGGGATATGTATAAGAAGACCATTAGGTTGTTCACATTTCTTGGGAATACATTCATTTCAATAATCATAATTCAATTTAACAGTATGTTGAAAATATAACTCTTAATACATAAAATTCAGTTTTGGTCATTTTGTATAGTAGCTCTTAAATGTGCATTTAAGTTGATAAGTTTAAACAAAATCATCTATACAAACAGATTTCCTTCTTAATACACGCAGGTGTTGATTATTAAATAAAATTATTATCTTCATTGTATTATAGATGAGTTTTTGACATGAGAGTTCAAACTGATCATGTTTATGTGTAAAATTTGATATTAAATTGTTTTACTTTAAGTAGTAACCATCAATACTAGAAAATTCAATCTTAGCACATTTAAAAAAATATCAACTTAGGTTTACATACGTTTATGGTTTTATTGCAGTTTATCTGGACAGACAAATTGTGCCTTGGCTAACTGTTGTCTGTTGTTATGATTTCCTGATTTTTATTTATTGCCCTTTATTTGTTTCCAGTTCATAGTGTTGATAAATAGACAACTGTCCCTTCTCATGCTTCCTCTTTTTGATAGGTTGATAGTTTTAAAGCACAAAAGGGCTAAATCTAGCTCAGTAATTTACAAAAAAAGCATAATCAGCTAGTTTTTCAAGAATGCATTTAAAATTATAATTCCTCTTGCTCTTTTTTAAAAGAATTTAAACTTTATTTTTTATTTTTTTATGTGGCATTGAGGATCCAACCCGGTGCCTCAACCCATGCTAGGCAAGAGCTCTGCCAGTGAGTTACAGCCCCAGGCCCCTCCTTACTTTTTATAGAACTTTCTGTTCAGATAAATTACAGAAGTTAGGATTCCTAAATTTTCAAAAATAAAATTGGTTTTATTCATGATTTAAGTCAATAATATAAAAACTATAATAATAATAGAATATTCAGATCTCTGATGGGTCCAGAAGAACTAACTAACTAAATACACACACACACACACACACACACACACACACACACATACACACACACACACACACACACACATATATATATGTATAAATACATATATATATATGTAAAACAAATTATTTTGGATTACATTGTGTCACTGGCTTTTCTTAAAAGGTAGGGGGATCGTGAGTTCGAAGGCAGCCTCAGCAATTTAGTGAGGTCCTGAGTAATTCAGCAAGAACTTGCCTCTAAATAAAATATTAAAGAGGGTTGAGGTTGTAGCTCAGTGGTTAAGTTCCCCTGAGTTCAATACCTGGTGCAAAAAAAAAAAAAAAAAAGGCATTCCTTAGGGTGCTTACTCAGTCATTGGGAAGTGTTTTTTTAGTCTTCAAACAAACAAAACAACAACATAATACTCCATAAGATAGGATATCTCCATCTATAATGGTGCTGATAGTCCCATGACCAAAACACCTCTAGGGATTAATAATCTGTTTGATAATCTGAAGATACATTATTTAACAATTCAAAATCTCTACTGTCCTTCAAATCAAAACAGAAAACTAGAAAAAAAATCAGTACACACCCACTTCTGTCTTGCAAACCCCGGGAGGAAAACTGACAATAGTATCTTTCACTTGTATATGCAAACCTTGGGTCTTTTTAGAATACGTAGAAAAATGGTATGACCTACATGTAATTGCTAGGAAGCCCATTACACCTTGGTCTAATTTCAATTGAGTAATTACATCTATTTTCTCCTTACTTTCCTTTTCCTGATTGTTTCAGTTAAATATGAAAATATTTAAATATTTTCTAGTGATCCTTCATTTCACCCAGAAAACTCAGTCAATATAACTACACAGATTATTTATACCCTACTGCCTAGTAATAGGAATGGTGCTTAAAAGTACTTGTTAGAGTTGTCCATGGGGCTATTGTATTGTTATGGAGTGCTTCTTGATTCAGACTTGTCCTGTGATCAGTCAGAACAGGACTGGTGCTTGGATGAGGTGCTGTACTATAGGATGATACCTTGAGCAAGCAGTTTTTATTTTCTGACTCCTTGATTAGTTTAGCCTCTCAGCTTAAAGTGACACATCTCCCTTTTCTGAATAACAATAGTGGTACTAATAATTAATTTTTAGCAAATGCTTATTTTATGACTGGACCTATGCTAATTCTTTTACATTCCCATGACCCTGATCCACATAAACAACCCTATAGGGTAGGTAACATGATCATGTTTTTACAGACAGGGAAAATATAACTTGTTCAAGATCACAAATTGAAGAGGAGCAGCTGAACTTCTATTTTAGGATTGTCTGATGGCAAAAGCTAAGCACTTAAAGTTGTTATCCTACATCATAACTACTGCTGCCTAGAACTCAAAGATCCTGGTCTATGGATCACCGATCCCATGAATAGCTTTTCTTAGTGCTTGTCACCACTTCACACAGGCTGACCTCATGGACCTCACCCTCACAACCATCCTGTGTCACTGACTTCAGAAGGGCAAAGATTATGGCTATAGATCACAAAGAATAGACCTGCTATTGAATCTGTATGCTGTTATTGTTTTATCTGCACAAAAGGGGTTTGCCCTATCTCCTTTTATCTACCTGATGGTGTTGTCATAACAGTGTCTTTATACAGGATTAACAAGTAACTAACTTATTTACTTTGGTTGCCAATAAATAACTATAGCCTGTTAATAATTGTGCATGTGTTTTATGTGGCTGTAGATACCTGAGACAATCTTACATATCTAGCATTCTAGATTGGATCAATATTCCTTTGTTTTGGATCAATATTCTTCTATTTTGTTATATTCCCACTAACAAAAAGTAAATCACACAAGGAAACACTTAAGTACTGAAAATAATTTACCAGTATATTTTACAAGTGGTACAGACTAATAAGCCTGAGTCTTTTTTTAGTGTTGCCTAAATAAAAGTTTTTGCCCCCTAAAATAAAAGAATAAAACTGACATGTATTTTCTTGCTTTAAAACATACCAGATCTCTCAGAGATTCCTTGGAATGTGTTGTATTTACCTATTCATATTTATAAAACTTTTAAATTGCTAACATGATGAAGGTAAGTTGTGTCCTAATTTATCTTTTAGGGTATCACAATGCCAAACTTCACCTTGCACATAGTAGATGCTCATTGAATGTTGTTAGCTTAGTGAATAAATTAGTCTGTACTAGATTGAACAGATTTGCAGTCCTAAGTTGTTCTTGCCATCATTTCACTCTGCATAATTAAAGAAGTTTTACTGAGATGATTAAAAATGTGTTATTGAAATACTGGTGTAGATTCTAAAGCAGTGGGATAAAAAAGACCCTGAATATACCCTTATGAGGAAGCAGTGAGAGTATGTTTCTCACTGTAGGTACACCTAGTGGATTTCATGTGTGATTGAATTAATTTACTTCTCTTAGGAAGGTTAGATTTATGATTTCCATATGGCACTTTATAACTTTTTTCTTTTACCCTTACGTTGCCAACTTATATTTTCCTATGATAAAAGTAATTAACTGTATATGAAAGTAAAAAGAAAAATTAAAAAAAATAATTCTATCATCCAGATATAATCACTCTTAGTATTTTTGTCTTTTTTCACCCACATAATTTCATACTATCCATGTCCATGTCCATGTACAGCTCTACATGTATATATAATATTATGGTGTTATATTACTATAAATTTAGATTTTCTCATGAAATTTGAGATACTCTTTTAATTTGAACTTATGAATTGTTGCAAAAATTTTCCTTTAAAGTGATATGCTTTATTTAATTATATTATTATTTAAGACATTTAGGTTATCATTTTTCACTATCATAAAATTATGTTTGCAGAAATTTCTTTTGGTTTTCTCTTACATAAGATAGATTCCTAGAACAAAAATTATTGAGTAAAAATTTTGAACTTTGGGATCTTGATATAAATATATAAATATATATATATATACACACATTTTCTAGAAACTTTTTAGCAATTTGCACTCTCATCAGAAGTATATATGATGCTATTTCATTGAACCAGCATCAAAATTGTTTATTACCTGTATGTACTTTTAAGCCAGTATTATCAACTAGAACTACTCACTTTAATATGTTGCTATGACACCTATACTCAGAAATACATAAATTAAATACTGGATTTTATTTTCAGAAAGAATTATTAAATTCTTGGTTTAGAGAATTCAGTTTGGAGATTGCAGATTACAATAGTTTCCTCCTAAACCCAAATATTTTTTGGCTCTGATTATAAACCACATTCTTCCATTTAAACTGGACTTAGTTTTCTATTTTGGTAACAACTTCACTGGCAGTTTTGTCAGTGCGTTGGGTCGAGGCATTAGGTGTTACATCTGATGTGGTGTTAACATTCCCTCTAGTAGCAATCATTTCTCTTTTGTCACAGAGTTAATGATCATTCAAAGTTTACTTTTATTTATTTATGCAATTTTTGTGGTCTGCTCTACAAAAGCACCTTTCTTCCTAACCATTATTCTAGCCAAACTGAGTGCAGATGAATCAGAGTAGTTTCATTTTAGAGAGCAGCAGTCATATTTGTATTAGGAAGGCAATAGTCTTGGATGAATACCAAAAAAAAAAAAAAAAAAAAAAAAATCATTTTAAGTGTTTGCCTCGTCCTCTAGTGAAAGCATTTGCGTTTCAGAGGCCACGGTGAGTCTCAGTCCCTTGCTGGTGTCTGTTTTTGATAACATTGCTAAGAGGCTATATGTATGTGTGTGTATTCACACACACATGAATTTAGGATGATCTGAAATAGTCTATGAGAAACATATATATATATATATACATATTATATATATATTTGTTTTATATATATATATATATATATAATTCACCTTTCTTATTTATGGCAGTATTTCCTGTTTTTCTGCAGATATTGTCTCAACATACATAGTAGTTCCAACTTAGTAAATTAATTTTACTTATATGATGTATTTGTTTTGCATTTCAGAGTACCTGATAAATTGCAAGTCTGTTTGTGCCTGATAGCAGGTATGTATATGATTCACCAATAAGTAAGTCTGTTTACTAACTAACAAATTACTATATTTTGTATATTAAAATTCTTACAGATTTCCTATTACAAAAAATGTTAATTTTTTAATATTGTACTTACAAATTTTGACAGCCTCAAAGAACAGTATATTTCATAGATACATTATATTTCATTTTATTGTGAGAATCAAATAAACATTTCTAAGATTTGATGAGGCAGAATAATATTAATTACAAAGCTTTCATCTTGTGAAGATTAGATAGTAGTTTATGGAACTGAACTATTAAAGCAACTGATGATGTGGGAATAGACTACAGCAAAACTGCTATGTTTTTGACATTGCCTTTTAAACTTTTTTGTTGTTTTCAAATTGATTTTTCATGGGGGTTGCTTTAGGTAAGGAGTGGTTGCAGATGTACTGTCTGCTGCACTGTCTCAAGCACTAGACAAATGGGGAAAAAAAAATGTTTGCACCTGTTTAAAATCTCAACCGTGTGGTGTTGTGGTTCCTGGGCAACAGGCAGCAATTCTTTAAAGCTTGGTTGCACCTGCTCAATTGTTGCTTGCAGCTGTGTCAGATGAGTAAGAGCACAGAGAAGCTTGTTAGCAGTTTGCTTCTGCTGTTACGTATTTGTATTTTGTGTACTTTGATTTTGGAAAGATACTTCCTTGATGTAGACCTTGAACTAGTACATTCATTTATTTTAAAACTAACTGGTTTGGGCTCTCAAAATATTTCCTCCAAGTCCTTTGTTTCGTGCGTGTGTGTGAGTGTGTGTGTGTGTGTGTGGGTGTAGTCATATATATATATATATATATGAATACCCTGCTCTAGATAATGTGTACACTGGCATCCTCAAAGCATACCTGGGAGACTAGATCTCTCCAGATAATTGTGATAACTGTGTTGATAATAATCTTTGTCCTGGTAGAGACATTTTGCATTTGGCTCAATTTCACCATGTTGGCAGCCCCACTATGTGAGGCTGGATGTAGTTATTGATCCATTTAGCTGAACAGATTTCAAAGCATTTGGATATTAGTGGACACATGGGGAATATTCAGAAAATTTAAGGGTATGTTGTAAGATGATTTCTTGATTTGTGCATGTCTCTGTTGCATTTGGGGCAGAAGTGAGGGAGAAATAAAGTGAAATTAAATAGCAATCCTAGAAAAGGGGCTAAAAGCCAGATGTAGATTTTGAGGCTGGGGTATTATCCTTGAATCAAATGCTAGATAACCTGATATTTTTCCTAAGTGTTACCAGTGGTGATATTGTTACTTTCTGTTAATGGTTTTATATATTTTCTGATAAATATCTATATATTCAATATAGGCAAGCTATTATAGGTTATATCTTACACTAGTTAGGGAAAATTCTATAAATGAAACACAAACTTTTAAAATTCAATGTAAAGGCATTTTATTATCTTATTCAGTTGTCCTACATTCCAGATAGTGAAAACTCGTTCAAACTGCTTGCATTATTTTCCTTAACATGTTATAAAACACTAAAGGTTTTCTATCAGCATTTAGTAACATAAATCTTTCTTGAAGCTGATATATTTTTTACTTTGACCCATTTGGAATTCTTTTAGTAAATAATGATAATATGAATTTAACCTTTTGGGAAGTAATAAATAGAGATACAAAAGTAAATAGAGGATTACCCATAGTCCCTTAATGCAATGCCTTGAACATAGTAGTTGGTCAATAAATGTTGAATGAATGCATATATGAATAAAACACTTCTGCTGTTCTATTAGAAATAGAAGGATAGTGTCCTTGAAACTTATTATTTGTTAGACATTTTGGATGAGCCTTGATGGACTTATTTTAGTTCTCATACTGGTAGTTAGATAGAGATGAAAATACTGATAAATCCTGTTCTTAAAATTAGAGATTAATATGTCAGAATTGATCCTCTGTCATTTTTATAAAGAATTAGAACAATAATATTTGCTTTATATTCATTTTTTCTCACTGTGAGAAAGCCTTTTTATTATCCCTATTATACACACAAGGCTGAGGCCTTAATGGTTAAGTTACTTGTCACCTTGGAAACTCTGCAGCATAGGGATAAACAAATCTTGTGTGTTATATGACTAATGCCCTAACCTTCCTGAACACTCACTGTGCTCTCTTCCTCTCCTTATCTCCATCTCACTGAAAACACAAAAAATAAAATCTGTGTTGACTTTCTGGGCCAGGTAAGATCAGAACATATTAAACATTTGTAGCTGTTTCACTAAGCAGAAGTAATGGACCCTTTATTTACTGTATATATATTTGTAATTATGGTTTCTGTTAGGCACTAAATTCCAACTATAAATACATAAAGTCATACAAAGTTAGATTCAAAGAGAACAATTAAGACCGGCTTTAGATAGGCACTGCTGGAGTTCTGTTTTGTGTAGTGTGATTCACTCTCCTATGAATGGCCCAGGTTGCAAAATAAACCAGTAACTACTGTAGGGAAACATCTTGGTTAGGCTTCAAAAATTTTGCTACCACTGACTGATGATAGTCATGAGCACTTACACTCAGAAGTGCCTTTCCTCCTGGAACAGTTTTTCTTTTACCCTTAATTTAAACCAGAGGGCAAGGAGTCAATATCATGGCACCATGTCTTCCTTCTGATTCTAGTGTGGTAGATTAAGCTATATCAATTTGTTAGTCTCAACATTAGAATTTAACAGATAAGCCACCAATATGTATTAGCTAGAATATTAATCATTAAACCAGACAGATATTAGTAGCTGCTTCAGTGATCTGTACCAGAATTATTGTATGGAATCTCAAAGATAAATTGTCAAGCCCTAGACTTCTTCAGCCTAATTGCAGGTTTCTGTGTGACTTCAGGATTAAAGAAATAAAGGAAGTAAATCCACATTTATTGAGAACATAGCATGCCTAAATATAATTTATTTCTTTCCTCCTTTCATCCTCTGTCCTGTCTTCATTTCCTATCTTTCTTTTATTTTACATGGTAAATGGGATGCCTGCTATTTGCTAGACATAGTGATGCAGTGACAGGCTACATGAATAAAAAAAAAAGTACTTGTCCTCAAAGATCATCCAGGCTAGAGGGAGACAGGTATGTCAAGAGAGTTCTTTTGGGCATCACCACTTATTATTAGTATGGAATTAGTCACAAATCTGTTCTATTGTTTCCTCATTTGTGAAACTAGAAACAGTATTTGCCTTGTATTTTATTGCCTGAAGGATAGATAACATGCTACACGTAAAATGATTAGTACATTGTTTGGCACATAGCAAATACTCAATATGTCTCAGCTATACTACTATTATTTCTATCACCACCACTACTACCACTACAATGCCTGTTCTTAGATACTGAAGAATCACCATCCAATACCTGGGAGCAGAGATCCTGGACTGCACAGTTTTGCACAGATTACCTCCAAAATTCTGCCCAAAGTTACAAGTGCTTTTAGGGCTTTAGAAGAGATTTTAGAAATTGTCAATCAGTGTACTAATTCTAAAAGACATTCATGTATTCTTTTTGTCATTTTTCACAATTTTAACTATGGTAAAATACACATAACAGAAAATTTGCCATCTTAATCCAATTTTGATGTACAGTTCAGTAGTATTAAACACATTCAAAATGCTTGTGCAGCCATCACAACCATTCATCTCCACAGCTTTTTGATCTTATCAAACTACAATGCTATACACATTTAAAAATAACTCCCAATTCTTGCCTCTCCTCTCCTTCTGGCACCCCCATTCTACTTTCCATCTAAATGATTTTGACTTCTGTTAGTTACATAAGGGGAAGCACACAGTATTTGTGTTTTTATATTTTTCTTACTTCACTTAGTATAATATCTTCAGAATTAATACATGTTGTAGTACAAGTCAGAATTTCCTTCTTTTTTAAGGCTGAATAATATTCCATTGTATGTATAGATCATATTTTGCCTACAATTCATCTGTCAGTGGACATTTGGGTTGCCTCCACATTTTAGTTATGCATAATTCTTCTATGAACACAAACATACAAATATCTCCTTGAGAACCTGCTTTCAGTGCTTTTTAAGTATATATCCAGCAGTGGAATTATTGGATCATATGGTAATTCTATTTCTCATGTATTCTTATGATGAGATTGCTTTCATCTAAATTGATTGAATTCTTTTAATTTGTTTCTGTGAATGGCATTTGTTTCTTCATAAGGAAAATAGGATGAGTTAGGTTCGGCAAGAAAACATCTACTCTTTGAGCTCATGCTTTAAAGGAGTTTATGAATGCATTAAATCGATATCTCAAAGCCAAGTGATGATTTTAGGATATCTGGATTTTAACTCTCTTGCTCAAGTTTGAATTTAGGAGTTTTGAATTTCCTGGCCACTGAAATCTCAGCTTCACAATTCACTACCGGTGTGACCTAATCCAAGTTGCCTAAGCTTACTAAGTTTCAAGTGTTCATATTTAAGATAAGGTAGTAAAAACACCTACTTTTTATTAATGGAGTTGAGGATTGATGTTGTTAGGTATAAAAATATTTGGAGTACAATATTCACTAGTATTTGCTGCATGTTAATTTTCTCTTTTTCTTGTTAAAATATGAAGTTGTTATAATAGGCAGTATAGGAATTTTAAGAAAGTTTGGTATTCATTCATTGGCAGTTAATTTTGATAATGTTGTGGCTTTGACGAACACTGTTGAATATCTCAGTTCATCATGTAGACTCATAATTTCTAGCTGTACGTGTGTTCACCTCAGTGTCTTTTCACTATGGAAGCATGTCTCCCAATGGAAAGTCTGTTGATACAACCCCAACCAGCTTTTACCCCTCTTTTGAAAATCAGATGTCCTTAAAACCAATCTCTTTAAAAATAATCTCTTGAAGAACCCATACTTACCATTAGAGATGGTTCTGTTGACAAGGTTGTCACAATCTAAGCAGCTTCAGGTTTAGTGCATTTAGCTGTCAACGACTAGATAGCCATGTAAGGTCTCTTTTTTCTTGAGACGCAAATTAGCCTGGTAAAATGTCCTTATTACCTACAAAGGCAAATACCCTTAATAGGAGAAAGGATTTGTGAATTTATATGTATGCTTTTCCCTTAATTATCTTTAATAAAATCTGGGCGATCTGAATTATCGTAAACCATTTTCCTCTGCCAGGTTGCTTATATTGCAGCAGTGCCTTCATAAACAGCAATCAGAAAAGGATTCCTTAAAAGTAAGGAGAATAGCACTAGGTATATGGGACTAATCATTACCTACCACAAGTTATAGAGTTGATGTCCCTATGTCAAATGAAGTTTTTGACATGATGAATCAAGACAGACATTGATAATTAAATTTTTATTTAGTTGGGTATCAGCGTGCTAAAGCTTTATCACAGTCTTAAGGTTGTACCACAGTACCACAAACTAAGTGTCTTAAGCAGACATTTCCTTGGGTTTAGAAGTTTGAAATCAGCAGGGGTAGCTGTTTCTGAAAGTTGCGAGGGAGGGATCTGGTCCAGGACTTTCCCCTTTACTTATAGTTAGCTGTTTTTTTCCCTCTGTCTCTTCACCTTGTCTTCCCTCCCTGAGTGTCTCAGTGTTTCCTTTTATTAGGACATGTTATATTGTATTAAGGTCCACCCCAGTAACCTCATTTTAACTTGATTATCTCTAGAAAGACTCATCATCTCCAAAATAAAATGACATTTTGTGGTACTGGGGATTAGGATTCCAACATGTTATTTTTTTTGGGGGGGAAGGGGTGAAGGGGGGCCACAATTTGATTCATAATGACTGGGTTAATAGTTAACATTTGAGTGACTTTTATATTCCAGACATTTATATATATTATTGATAATGCTTATAACATTTGTTAGATGCGATTTCCCCCATTTTCCAGGTGATAAAATGGCATGTTAGAGAGAATAAGCAATTTGTCCATTCATACAGCTAGTAAATATTAAATGTTGGTATTTGAACCCAGTATTACATGCTCCTTTTTAAATGGATAAGCTTCATAACAAGTCCAAAGTCAAAAGTCCAAAAAATACTTGGAGCATTTAAGATTGCATTTTGGGTTTTTGTTTTGTTTTATTATTAGGGGTTTGCCAAAGGACATTTCATCCATTAAAAATGGTACTTTATACAAATTATACTATTGCCTAAATGCCCAATCATTGAATGCCTATATCTTCACTCCTGAACTCCTGGTTTCTTTTCTTTCTTTCTTTCTTTTTTTTTTTTTCTGACAGTTGTCTTTGAAAGCTTAGTGTTTAAGCCCTCCTGCACCTGATGAAGCTTTTGGACAGGATCGATTCTGAACATAGACTGCATGAGTTGATTCTGGCCCCCATTTATGTAGATGGCACTGAGAGCCAAGTCATGCTCAGAGTCTGCTACTCAGCACATGTGCTTTCTGCTCTCCTTGTCTCTCAATCCTTCTCTCTCTCTCCCCCTACCATTATCTTATTTTGTTTCTTCACTTTTACCAGGTAGTTTGTGGTTTTTGTTTTTTTCTTTTATGCATTTCTTGCCATGAGTGATAAACATTGAAAGGAAATGGGTGTGAATGACAAAATCTCCGTTTATGCACAAGCCAGCGCTATTGGAGGTGTGTACTGTCACCTGGCCACAGCCTAATTGTTACTCATTCACACTAACAAGGGGCATTGTGTATCTTCTATAAGCTTACCATCTTACCAGTGAAAACATTTTTTTCACATTGAAGTTTTAAAGCAAAACCATTTCATGACCCAATTTCACTAATAATTCTCTTAAGTAATCTTTGTATTCATTTGTAAGTTTTTTTTCCATCCACTGTCTGTCTAGCCTGGTTTAAAATTTTTATATATGTACTTTTAAAAAATTGATTAGCTGGAGAGCTGCCCATTCCTCTGTGCTGTATAATAAGGATTTAAAAACTGCACACTGAATTCTGTATAGTGTAATTAAAACTGACCCACATTTGGACCTGAGTACACCAGGACTTAGCCAAACTTGCCATGAGCTGAGTTCTGGTGGCAGATGGGAACTAATGAGGACACACTCCACTCCAGAATTTCCCAGCTGCTTGGCCCCTTTTTGTACAAACAAGGTTTGGAGCGAAGTCCGGATCCCAAGAGCATGTTCTGTAAATGTGCTGTACCCAATGATTTGGGAAATGTCCTTACAAAATCAGACTTTTTCAAGGTATCCTCAAGACTTCAGCCCCTGTCCAATTTAAAACATAAACAAAATCAAAGGTGCCTTTTGTGCTCTTTCCAACCAATTTTTAATTTTAAAGGGAATAAAATAAATCGCATCTCCCCGTCTTTTCTCCTATACTTGGCAATGGAATGATCACTTACATCAAAACCTGGAGATTAGCATGTAGTTATCTCAGGGATAGTTGTGCATCAGGATAGACTATGTCTCCTTGCAACCTATGGATCTCTTCAACTGGTTTGATGTCCTGGGACTATTCAGGCAGATGTAATTGAATCAGTTTGAAGCAGCTGTAGCTGGCATGTGGTCTCTCAGATTGCTAGCACCTGCTTGTTTTTTTGCAACTCACTAGAGTGAGAAAAGTGCCAAAACCAGCATTGGTCTTGGAGCAGATAAAGCACTCCAGATCTTACATTCTATTCCCCTCCCAACCTAGCCACATCATCCTGGTGCCTGAATTAATACAACCTCTTTGTATGGTTAGGTCTGAGGTATACTTTTAATTCCCATTTTTCTCAGTAGTCAGATCCTGATAGTATTGACCATGCTTCCATGAATAAATAAATAAATAAATAAATAAATAAATAAATAAGGAGTATAATGGTGATCAGGTGGCTTTGGGGCTCTCTTATCATTAGACAACTGGATAGCCTGTGGTTTGCAGAATCATTTAAATGAACGCACCAAATTCATTTGCTGTTCCAGCACAGTCTTACTGGCACAGAGAATGAGTAGTTAATGTATAACAAACTGTGAGCTGTTGTGGAATATGATAAATACACTTCTTTAGCAGGAGGGAATGTAAAATGGACTTATTTCTCTAATGCAAGCTGGAAACTAATTGACATGGATTTCTTCAACATATACTATGTGCAAGAAGACACAGTATACTAAAATGGGATAATAATCCAAGAATGTAAATATGTAATATATATTTTAAAAGACATAACATATTTTTTGGAAAAGGTTTAAATCTATTTTAAAGCCACTTTTTCTTTTTGTTCCATTTTTTTTTCATATGGCATATGGTAAAATACTTAACCCTTAATGTTATCAGTATCCTAATGTGTAATTTGAATTAGGAAGATAAAGAATGTATTTACTGAAATTTATGGTTTATGTTACAAAGTTCCTATAAAATAGGATTAATATTGATAATATTTTGATAAAAGTAATAGAATCTATAAGTAATAGTAATAATAGTGAATTCTACAAATGTTATTTCATTATCAAAAGCAGGTACCTATTTTGCATGATATGGCTAGATGCAATGGATATACAGAAGGATCTGTGGTCCCTGGCTACAAGAATTTTACAGCATATTTGAAGGCACATGATACACGTTTTTAAAAAATAACAAAATAAAGCATTCTCAGTCAAATAAATGCTCTAGACCTGATGGTCCTCCCCTTCTCCCTTTCACTGCTCATGAAAGACAGCACCAGCTGAGTGCAGTGGCACATGCCTATAATTCCAGTGGCTGGGGAGGCTGAGGCAGGAGAATCACAAGTTCAAATCCAGCCTCAGCAACTTAGTTATGCCCTATCTCAAAATAAAAAAAATAAAAAGTGCTGGGGATGTGACTCAGTAGTTAAGCATCCTAGGTTCAGGAGCTGTTACCAGGAAAAAAAAAAAAATCCCATTGTGGTTCTCTCTGCACCCTCCTACTAGGACAGAACTAGACTGCTGCATCCTCCTGAAGATAGTACTTTAGACAACATTACCAATTGATAAAAGTTGCATGTAAGATGAAGCTCATTTACCATTGCTTAAAAAAAAACACTAAGTGCTAAAGATATTTAGTTGGAGCAGAAGTTTTTGTGAAACACTAGAAGGAATGGACTTGAGCCAGAATACATTGAAACTCACTGAATATACATTGAAAAATAGGAGTTTAAGTTATTTGAAAGTTTGAGCATTGTGAAGCAAATGGGTAAAGATGGGAATTGTATGGCAAAAAGATAATGAATTGATCTCTGTTGTAAATAAATAAGTGGTTATGTAATTACTAGTTCAGCATGTCCTCTGCTACATTATGAACTTTGTAAAGTATTACATTAATTTTTACATAAAATTTCTCCTTACAGATATCATTATCGGTGACTCCTATCTGATTTTGGTCTTCCATGTATTTCTATAGGTTCTCATTCCTTTCCTTTTTGTAAACAATGCTACCTCCCAGTTTGGGTAAGACCTTCTCACTGCCAATAGTCTCTGTGAAGAACCAATGGGGGATTCAAGGAGACTTTTGTATTCTTAACATTTATATAAACAATAATCTTTTTAAAAACTGATTTGTATTTTTCTGAATACTATGGCACTAGCAACACTTGGGATAAATTATAATTTAACCATAGCTTATAAGAATTTTACTACATATCCCTTGTTTTGGGGAGTAAGACCAGGTATTAAAATGGGAATGATATTAGAAAGAGAACATCTGGATTTGAACTTCTCTGCTATCACTTATTGGCTATGAAATATTGAGCTGCCCCCTATGTGCTTTCAGGCTGTCTCCTCATCTGTTAATTAGAGGTGTCTATTCAAAAGCATTCTGATGTTAAAATTAACTCTTCCTCTTGTCCTTTGCCATCATCATCATAATTCTGTTCTGAAACAAGGTAAAAAAAATAACACCTACTATGTAAATCCTTCTTTCTCTATCACTTTTATTATTTTCTCTAGCTGTTGCAGTTTTATTCTGTCTGCACTTTGAATATAGCATTAAACATAGCTAAAATGAAGGAAGAAATAAAAAAAAAACTCCATATTCTAGTTACTGCTAATATTTACTTTGGAGTCATTTGCTCCTCAATAATAATTCTCTCATTTGTAATATAACTGCTTAATATTAATAATTTATATATTTAAAGTATCTGCTAAACTGATCCAAAATTAAAATATTGCCTTTTGTGGTCCATTTATTTATTCATTCACTTCTTCATTTAATGCAAATTTTTCCAGCTCTTCACACCACTGCATTCACTTTCCATATATTAGTAGTCACCTCTTAGGTTAAAAAACCAAAAGAAAAACTAAGAGTTTATATATGTACATTTCTAGAAAGTTAATTCCTTCTTTCATTCTTTTCTGCTTTGAACATGTAATGTGTAATAATGAATGTCTATATTTATCATCCTTATGATTTGAGGCTATTCAAGAAACTTTATGAATATCATTTCTGATTTTCTAAATTACATGAATTTCTATATATTTATGGTAAAAATGTGTGAATAGATGTTTCTTCTCACAAAATATATTTTCTTTAAACTATTTTAACTTTTCACACTCTTACTCATTATTTGAATACACACATCAAAACAGTATTATGATTTTTCAAAAAGGTTAAAAGTTAAATAAGTTTAAATTCTCTAAATTTTTAGATTTACATGATTGTATCTTATGATGATATTAATGATAAATACAGAACATAAATAGGTGAACTGCACATTAAGTTTAAATGTTGCTTTTCAGTGCCTAAAATTTGTGTAGCAAGTTGGATAGCTGAGTTCAGTATTATTTAAGAAATGGTTAATTTTGTACATCAGCAAACAGTTCAAGCATAATCTTTAATCATGTTGGTCTGATGCCCCAAGCAAAGCAATGTATACTTATTAGAGCCTTTGCCAGTGTCAGGATAGTATATACCTCAGGCCAAAAGAAAATTGATTCTTCTCCTGTTAATTTGTCATTTGATATCATATTTAAATTTTTATTGATCAAAAACAGGTGTATTCACTTTTCAATACAGTCCTTCAGCAACATAAATAATTTTTCATTTGATGACTGATTTGAATTGTGTCCAATTAAATAATTTAAAGCATAACTTTGCTATTGATTATATGCCATTATAAAATATTTACTAATTATTCACATTAATATGCAACTTGGGATATTTTAAATATAAATCTATTATTATAAATTTTTTTAAATGACCAATAGTAGTTTAAGAACAGATTCTAGCTTCCTTGAAAATATGGGATTAGAAGAAGTTATATCACTTTTGGAGGGCATCTCTATAGGTCTTTAGAAGAACAACTCCAAGTAGAGGGCAGTACACTCCTTTCAAGACTGACTTACTATTAGCAACCTCTCAGTAAGTTTTCTCATTGATTTCTCTTTGCCCTGCATGCTCAGATCATTTGGAGACTTTGAGGTCATGATTTACACCTATGAAAATGTTATACCCTCTTCCTATTTTTTTGGTGGGGGCCCCTAGGGAGGATGATGAAAGCGTATTAGTTTCCTAGGGCTGTTGCCGGAGGAAAATGAGTGGTTTAAAATAACAGAAATTTATTCTTTCATAGTTCACAAGACCAGAAATCTAAAATCAAGGTACAATAAGCCACATTCCCTTTGATGACTAGGTGAGAATCTTTTCTTGCCTCTTCAGACTTATGGTGATTCTAGACTTTCGTTGGCCTTAGTTCCCATCACTACAAACTCTGCCTTCATGTTTACATGAACTCCCCCCTCCCCCGAATGTGTGTCTTTCTGTGTCCTCTTTTCCTCTTAGAAACATGCCAGTCATTGGATTTAGGACTCACCTTAAATCACGAATGATTTAACCTCATCATATCTGCAAAGAAACTATTTCACAACAATGTTACATTCTGAGATCCAGGGTGGATATGCAATTTTTAGGAACCTTGTCAGACCTGATCTATTCTGAAGGGTAATTTCATTTTATAGTATCTATGGAAGGCTTCTTTACATACTAATGCCTTATTTCTCCCTCTGTAGTTGAAAAGTTATTCTGATTTGTGTGTATAGAATATATGTTGTCTAATAACCTTGGTATTTTTTGTGAATTTAGTTTAATTATGTCATTTTCCTTAATACTTTTTAAAACTACCAAAACTTCTTTTCATTATAGATGATAAACTTCTTCAGACATCAAAGAGATACTAAAAGGGTTACAGTCACTTTGCCAATGCAGTGCTAAATTAAAAACTGACCTTGATATCATTCAGCTTTTCTGTGACTTCCTATGTGTTGAGATGCTCAATATACTTTTATAGTCCATAGTATTTGAGATAACCTTACCTAAGTCATAAATTACAGAAAATATTTTTCATAATCATCTTCTGATACAGTAAGTTATGCAACTGAAATTTGGTGTCAAAAATATTGTTCTATATGAGTGCCTGTTGAGACAATGAAGTAATCTAATTTCTATATTTTGTACCAGCTAGGTCTTTAAGTATTAAAGACTACATAAGTAAATATGTCTCCATTAAGTGATCCCTAGAAGCCTATGTGTCCATACAGGATTGGAAGAGCAAGATCTATGTCAAAGAAGTTGCTTTCTAACTTTATGTAGCCACGGAATGGCTGAGAGAGGATCTAAACTCATTTCTGCTCAACTCAAACACTTGTATTTTTTCTACTTCTCCCAAGTTGATTCTAAATCTATTGGAAATATTTTTCTTGTCTTGCAAAAAAAATAAATAAATAAATGAGTAGACTTCCATTAGGGCAAGGATGGTCAGAGGGAACACAGTGAAATAGAATCATTTCTAAAATAATTGGAACATAATTGGAAGCATTTGTTGACCCTTTACCTCATGATTATGGAATATTACAGGTGTGTTTCCTTTAAGACTATGAAATAAACCAACAATTTGAATTTTTAAAATAGATAATTAGTAAAGTGATTATACAAATTATTGTAAGTCTTATCTACTGAATAATTCCTTTAGGTTTGCAACTCTTTTGGTGCACTTGTTGTGAATAAAACATAATAGTACACTCATAAGAAAGAAACATTTAGAAATAAGCATTAGCCTTCCAGGCTAGGGGAAAAAATGAAGCAGAAATACAAATTAAAATGATATAATGTCTGAAATAATATAGTTAAATAAAAAATGTGATTTTATTAATACAAAACTTGATTTTTACCCAAAACAAGATAATTAAATTAACCTAGTCTAGTTTTTGCATTCTAGAACCAAAGAGAAGAAAGGTATTTTTTATTGAGATTTTCTTTCTTCCACCATAGGTAGGTCCTAGGCACTAGAGATAGCTCTGAAGAAGACTATGATATTGAACCTTACAGAGTTAACGTGGTAGGAATGACAGTGTGTGTGCATGTGTGTGTGCGTTTTAGGGGACAGAACTGAATTTAAATTCTGTCTCAGCCATTCCCTAACATCAAGTTAGAAAGTAACCTCTCTGAGATGGGCCTTACTCTTCCAATCCTGTGTAGACACATAGACTTCTAGGAATCACTTACTGGATGTGTTGACACTAAACAAATTAACAAATTTATAATTAAGATGCTTTGACATTGGTAGGTGCAAGTCATGAAATACAACAGAAAAAAATAGGATAGAGTATTGCTGGGAGTAGGGAATGGGATCATGACTGATCTTCCTTAGGAAATAATATTCAAACACAAAAATGTGTATAATATAAATTAACCAGTGAGTGAAGGTCTAGAGTATAAGAAATCTCATGTCTAGATTCTCACAGGTTGCTTAGGGTTGTGCATCCAAGGAGTGTGTGTTAGAGTATCTGTGGCAAAGGAGGCATGTCCTACTTGTTGACTAATACATTAGGGCAAACAGTTAATTCCCCTTATCACTGCACGTCCTGCCTGGGGAGGAAAAAGCGTTCCTGTAAAGGGATGGGCTGGCTGCGAAATAATAGCTAAGAAATGTATTTAATAGAAAAAAACAACACAAGACAGAATTAGCTTTAGAATAGGGGCATGACGGGTTGAACCGTCCTAAAGGGTCTGGCTCTAACAACTGAAGGAGCCTGCATTTTCTTTATTTATAGCAGTAAGATCAAAAGGGGACCTGTAGGATCCTTTTCCGTGAAAAACAGGATGGGGTGGAGTTAAGCAAGCCATTTCGCTCTAGTGGGTCATCCCCGCATCCATGGCCTGCATTCAAACTCCAGCGGTGAACCCGCCAGGGCAACCACATACTTCAGGCAGTCTCCAACAATTTTCCATAATTGTGAGTTCCTGAAGCCAGATTTCCCTAATAGTCCAACAAAGCTTTTTGTTTTGTTTTGTTTTTGTTTTTGTTTTTTTCAATTGTTTTTTTGCAGGCCATGGGTGGCGCCCTGTATCTCCCCTTTTTCCTAATAGGAAACATGTCAATAATAAGCATGGATTAAAGGTGCTTAACCATATCTCCTTAAAACATTACAAATATTTTATTTGTGAAAGCAAAAGAAATTTGGTCAAAAAGGTAGAATTGGATTCATTGCTATTCTTACCTCTCTGGCAATTCTGTTGCCCATTCTGGTACCAGGAATTGTTAGAGCAACCACAGGAATTTTTTAGCCATCTTTTCTCCCTAAGGTAAATCATTCTTTAAAGGAATAGTATTATTCTTTTTTCTCTTTTTCTGCATATCAAGACTGAAAATGAAAATTGAAGGACAAACAGAATGTTATTAGAGTCAGGTTTTTTTTTTTTTTTTTTTCCTTTTAAGTATTAATCTTATAGCAGCCCAAGATTTAACATATTTTAGGACTATGTATTGTCTATCCATTTGAATTGAAAATAGGAAATCTGTTATTCTATGCCTACTTTCATCCTGAAACAAATTTCTTCAAATGCTTCATTCAAAATTAAATTACTTATCCATAACTGGACAAAAGTATGTGGTGGCAAATTATTGGAATTAATGAAATTTTATTGAGTTTAACATGTCTAATCAACATTGCATTCACCTTGTTATTATTTTTTAATTGCTGGATGCTATAAAAGATGACAGTATTACCATGACCCTTGCTGATACCATAAGAAGAAATGCATGAGTAAGTAGACGGTCTAGTGAGCATTTGAAAAACAGAGAGAAATAATGTTTTCAGAAATGGTTAAGCTTTTAGATGAGAGGCTTTACATTTTTTTCACTAGAGAAACTAAAAAGCTGACTTATATACTAATTTACAAGCCAGAGTATGCTGTTATTAACAGCACACCATTGTTAAAAGTTACACCATTGAATCTTACCAAGGAAATTCCTTTGGCTCTGTTCTTATCACAAAAATGGAAACCAAAAATGGAGGAAAATACTACTTGCTTTCCCAGAAATATTACAATGCACAATTTCCACCATGTAATTTAGATAGCCATAAAAATTGTCATCCAGATCATAACAGAGATTTTGCATTTAAAAAAAAATCAATATATAAAAAATATTAACTCAAAATGGAAGATAGTCATTTCACCAAAGCCTTAAATATGACAAAAAACAAGATACTAGAGTACTTCTAATAATATGTAAGCATGTGGTATCCTGTTCTAGAAAGAACATCATGAACATTTTAGGTGTTCTGTGGCAATATATACATTTATATGTACCTGAATTATAAACTAAATATGACATTTTGTTCTGTCATTCTAGTCATGTCACATATAGGAGAGCATATATTAGAATAGATTTATAACTTGGTTTGGGCTGTGCTTGCAAATTGTCAGGCAGTTAAATAGATAAGAAAAGCTCCTCTGATCAGTCTTGTTTGGCATGTCTCAACACCTTAACAAAGCTAAACTGGAGACCTAGAAGCAGAGCTATTGTACTTTGAATACATTCAGCTTGCCTAAAGTTTCAAAATAATATGTTATTTGCTTATATTTTGAAGATATGGCTATATCCTGCATATAAAATAGAGATATGTTCTATTCCTAGCAAACATGTAGCTAGAAAAATTAATGTTTGCCCCAAATTAATATTTAAGTCCCAAACAACATTTTCAAACATTCCATGCGGGATTATTAATGCATAAAAGAATATACTGTTAGAACTATAAGAAAGTTCACAAACTATATTTTTAGTTAATTCAGTTATTTCACAGATAAGAAAATGGGAACCCAGTGAAGTCAAACAATTTCTAGACAAGATAGAGTGAGGACTTGAACAATACAGTACCCTTTACTTCTCTAGTGTACTCTTCACCATTTACCATTATACCAAACAAGGTTTTAGCTGTTTGTTTTTTTTAATTTAAATGGTATGCGAAGATAAATAAAAAGTATGTCTTCATCAACTTATAAAATGGTTCACCACAGACAATTTCAAGTATATATATGTAGAGAAATGTATTGATCTACTTTATTTTAAAAACAGGGACTCAAACTGATTTATTTTCTTTCTAAATGCTGTATTTTCAAGATTTTATTTATCCTAGTGGTTTTATTGTATTTATACTATAACATATTCTACTGTATCTTCTTTTTGTTAGTAGTTGCCTAATATTTCTATTTTATGTATAAAATAATGTATTTACCATTATCGTATTTATTGACATTTGGTTATTTCCAATTTTGTTGCTGTTCAAAAAATACAGTAAATGGCTTTGTACTTATTTTAATATGTACATAGAATAGTTTCTTAAATGTTTGTATAATCAAGATTTTGATAGCTATAAAATTTTGACTTTTAAGAACATTGTTCTAATATATACATCTAACAGTAGTATGTGCTATTTTCCCAAGTTTCATCAATGCTGAGTTTTAACAATTATTCTATTTGGAAAAGTGAATACTATATTTCATTGTTTTTATTTGGATATCCTTATTTATGAATCAGATTAAGTAACATTTTAAAAATTCATTGGCAATTTTAAGTTTCTTTTTCTATAAATTAATTGTCAAATACTTTTATTTTTAAAACTTTCTAAAAATCTTTATTGATTTGTAATCCTCTGCCTACCATGGAAAGTATTTTTTTTTTTCTGCAATATGTGTTAAAAGATTTCTGTGATTAATTTGCTTATTTGACTTTTTCTAGAGCCTTTTTATGTAGTGTCACTTGTCAAACATTTACTATATATGGATTTTAAAATCTTGTATATTAAAAGAAAACTCACGTTTTCTTCTAGCACATTTATGATTTAGTCTCATTTAATAATTGTCTTTGATTCAACTTAATTTGTATACTGCATATTTTAAAAAATTTATTAGCCTTTGTTTTGAGAATGAAAATAAAGAATATTCTTTTTTTTACTTGAAATAATTTTTTTGTCCCATGAACTCCTTAGGAAGGCCAAGATCAGCACTAAGGTTCAAAAAAGTATTAGACTGAGAACTGAAATGTCAAAATTGACATATTTTTCTTTATTTATCAATCACTGATGTCTATTGTTTATGACATAGGAAAATCCCATGAAACTCTCTCTTACTTATAAGAATAAATTATTATATTTTGATTGTCTAAGCAATGATTAAATCAGTGAAAGCATCATAGAATAAATCAAACCCCTAGTGAGATACTTTTAACAGCAAATTCAGTTCATATGGTAATGTTAATTTTACTTACTTAAGAGAAGCACTCACTTATCAGTGAGACCCTATAACTATACAAATGAAATCAAAGTGTGAAAGTTGTAATTTAAGCAGGAAGCAATAGCCAAGTGATAAGTAAATTTATTTGTATCTTGAAAAGTTCACTTCAAGTAGTCATCATTATTAAAAGGCAATTATTTCATATGGTTTTTGTTAGCTTAAAAAGCAGCTCAGAGACTCTAAGGGTTCTGATGACTGATGTCTTTGTAAGGTTTGTAAGTAAGTGAAGTTTCCATTCATTGAAAAGTTTAATATTTATTATGAAATAATATTATCCAGCTTAATATCTATTATGCTTATGATTGCAGTTGATAAAGAGGGATAGATGAAATGTGAAGTTTAAGTGGGGAAAGGGATCAAGAATGTCATTTAACTCTTTTTTATAAGTTTCACTTTAAAGAGAGTCATTTTTCTATTCAGAAGTAACACACCATCAATATAAAACTATTTGAATAACCCCAAATTCAGAAAGAATACAATGACAGCATCCTTGATATTACAAATATCATTGAAAAAGAAAATGTTGTTTGTATGTGTATGTGTACATGCAAAATCCTAGGACTATGCTCTACACATGGATGTGAATTGGAATTTACAACTAGCCATATATTATAAATATTTGTTTCTGTTAGTAAATAGTTTTTCTGTAATGTGATTCTTTTATTGATTATATAGTATTCCATAGAGTGGATGTTTTTAAAAATTTACCTAGTCAGTCTCTTATTCTTTCCCATGTGAGTTGCTTCCTTTTTTCCTCTATTAAAATAACCTGTGATGAATATCATTATGGAAGCATTTTTATGAACATCTCTGATCATGTCTTTGGTACAAATTCATGTAAGTAGATGGGTCAAAGATAAGTGCATTTTGAGCCTTTTGATGCATTTAACTATACCATTTACACATTGCTGTTTTCGAACCAGCAGTCTCTTAAAGTATCTGTTTGCTCATATCCCTATCAGTTTTTGTCATAAAACTTTGTGTGACTCAAAGAAAAGCTCTCAGTGGTCTGGGGAGAATGAGTACAAAGAGGTGGAAAGAGGTCAAGCAGAGGTAAGTGATGTTTTTGTCTAAGAGATGTTACAGGCTGCCCCAGGCTATGAAGAACAGCTTTCTCAAAAGTGAACTAGTATTTTCAAAGACAGCCCAGACTCTGCGTGCTACCTTGGCACAATTGAAACATCCCTATTTGCTTTAAGGCAGTGGCCTGACCCTTCAAGCACACCCCATGAATTCACTGATTGAAACCACTTACTCATACTAATCATTGCACACAGAAAATACAGAAAAGATTTGTATTCATCACTCACTGTATTTTGCTACTCAAGTGTCATGAAACATTCAGGGTATATTAACTGGCAAATGCACACCTGGAGTATGTTACTTAGCTTTAGAAACTGCTAATTTAAAAAAATCAAATATTTAATTTTGAGGAAAAAAAAAACAGTTTTGGATTTTGAGCATATATATCATCTTTCATTTTGGCCCAATTAGCCCAGCAGGTGTGTGTAAATTAGGTCACTACTTTGTCACCGTGGTAACATGTGTTGGGGAGGTAGATCTTAACCACCTCCAGCACAGGTGATGTTCACTGAGTTAGTATTAAGAGATGCGTTAGAAACTGATATGGTAGAATTTAAAGTACTAGAATGTAAAATATCACTCTGGTTCTGGGTACCAACAGATAATGTTCTGATATGAAAACAAGTACTGCCTTAACAAAAAGGTTCTAATAAACTTTAGAATCAGAAATTCCTTGTAAAACTTCCTGACAGTCTTCAAAAGAGAACACACTCCAGCAGTCATGAGGTAATGATCTGATGACTCATGGAGCAATGGTGTAAGAGGTACTCTGGTCAAGTTCTCTAGAATTTAAGGACATTTTTAGAAATAAGCCAGAATTTTTAGAGGGTCACTGATTTCCTGACCACATACTCTAGTGAATAGCGCCTAGGATCTAGTCAAGAGGTAGAGCTGTTTTAAAGCACAGTGTCTAATCATTTCTTTTTCATTACTATTTTTGATCAATATTCATAATTGCTTCTGGGTTAAGAAGTTGGCAGAGTTGGTCTATGCCAGCACTCCAGCACTGATACTGTATCTAACTCAGGCTTCTTCTCACCAGGTGGAAAATCAGACATGCTTCAAGATTGCTACTAGAGATTGTGCAATCTGTTTGGCTGCTGAAGGTTCCAAATCATGTGGGCATTCTGCAGCCCCACAGAGTGGTAGAATTTCTTCACTTATCACTGACAAGTTCACACCTCTTTTGGTCATTAAAATTGTAAATATGTGTTATCAGATGCAAAAACTAGGCCAAATTAATGATATGAAATATATTTCCTAGGCAATGCATTTTCTATGACCATTTCAGTACCTGGGTGTGAAAAGTATTTTCATTCAGCCTGTGGTGCCAATTTATATGTAGCATTATGATTTTTTAGTTGCCCTCATGTTCCACCCTATATTTGTATCATTAGTTATAGTTTTGAAGCATTTTTGTATACCACACTTCTTCTTTTTTTTTTTTGGTGTTATTTTACACGTGACATTTCGGAAACTTGAATCCCCCTAGTGTTTATTTTCAGTTGGTTTTGACCGCAGCTTTATTACTTATTTCGTGTGTTTTCAATGGTTAATATTTACAAAACACTGAACAAACTCTTCAAGATTGCTTTCCATAATCTCCCCCTCCATGCATTAAGGATGAGAGGAACTGAGAGAAGAGGCATAGTGATTCACCCTGTGTCACAGAGTATGTGAATTCACTTTCATAAGAGAATCAAGGGTCCCTGGTTCTCCGGTTTTCTTTTTTTCTTTTTTTACTCCAAATGAGTCATGCAGGTTTGGAGACTTACAAAGGGAAAGCATGGCTGAGTGAAGAGACAGTTGTCTCAAGTACTCTTTTACCTCAACTTCTTTTTTTACCAGATACTCCCTCCCTATGTTCAGGATTTCTTTTCTATCCACTCCCCAGTGGACACTGAAAAATATTTCTTTTTGAAGAGCTGGCTTGTGTGATAAAGACCTGAGTCTTTATCAGGTAAAAATCTATTAACCTGTTAAGGGTTTGGGCATGCATTTTTCACTGGAGAACAGTATGCCATATTCCACCCTGACTGTTCAGGAACAGGGCGAGTGGCAGCACAAATTAGCATTGGAACAGAGCTTTATCACAGTAGAATCCCAGGTGGTTTTAGGAATAAGGCACAAAACAAAATAGGTGAAGGAACTGAATCTATCAAATGTAATGAAGTTATGGTAGATTCAGGAAACTTGAACCCCTGCATTGTAGTAATCATGCTGGGGGTGGGGACAGACAGTTAAACAAAGTAGTTTCTTTCTTTCATTGTTTGATGAAATAAATTTTGCCCCTTATAAGAAGCATGTTAAAAAAGAGAGAGAAAAAGAAAGAGAGAGAAAGAGAGAGAGAGCTTGGTATATCTGAAACAAAGAGCTTACACAGTTACTGAGCTGGTTGGTTTTTATACCTTCCTTTACTGAGTATTGTCCTTCAGTACAATACAGAGCCATTTCTTTGTTCTCACAAGCTAGCAGTTAAATTGTATGTAAATGTATGCAAATTAGATGCTGTCTAATAAAGAGAGTCATTAGATGGAAGAAATATTTAGTTTAGAAAAAAAAGCAGGTGTATTGTGTAAAAGAAAATGTAAGGCTACAAAAAGCCCAAACTTTTGTGGACAGTTATAGAAAAAAATATTAAAATAGATTTTTAAAAGACTTATGTCTCCCTGACCTTTCCTTTGTGCTTATATATATGTGTGTGTTTTTAAAATATTTACATATAAAACTAGGGGATTGGCTTCTTTCCCAGAATTACTGGAAGCACCTTCACCAGGAACATTTGGACTTGAATAATCTCAACAGCAGCATTTTCTTTCTTGAATTAAATGAATTGTAAAATGGATAGTTGGCCCAGGAACACTGACTGCTTATTTGGGTTCCTTTCCTCTGGTTGATTAAGGCCTAGTGACTCCGTGGTAGATGCCTTACAAGTGGTCATCTTAGTTACTTTAAGATTCCCTTTCCATACTACTCCACCCCAGCCACTTAAAGGCTAATGTGAGTTCCTTAAAAGATAGACTGTAAGCACCTTGAGAAGAACCAGCAGTTACTTTTGAACTTGATCACTGCTGTATTCAATTTGTAGCACAATATCTAGCATTTAGGAGACATGTTTTTATAAACCATTAGGTGAATAATTGATTTTAATGGTCAGTAAAGTGGTTATGGGTATGTCAAACACCTTTGGGCTCTCCTGCATATGGTTAGTGAAGCAATTCTTCAGTTTTGCATATAAGACTCATGGTAAATGCATAGTGAAAAAAAAATTGCTGTCCAATTTCCTGAAGTCAACACTAACAAGCGTTGAGGGCTCCTCATGTACGTCACTCCCTTGGCAGCTATTTGCAGGGCTAAGAAGACTACGCACAGTAGTCTGTCTCATGGAGTTCCTAGTCTACTAAAGGAAACAGATATCCAGATACCTAATAAATGGCAAACTGTAAAAAAAAAAAAAAAAAAAAAAAAAAAAAAAAAAAAAAATTGGACTACTGATAGACTATCATGGGAGCATAAGAGAAAGGATTTCTGACTAGAGGGTATTAGAGATGGTTTCTTAGAGGAAAATAGAGTTGAACTAAGAGGTAGTAAGAAACAGATGTTTGGCTATGGTAAGGTGGAGAAAAGCAGTTGCATAATTCTTTATGTTGCAGGCCCAAATTAATAGAAATGTACTAGATTTTCTTTTATTCTCTTGTGACTTTCCAGCAACAGCTTGATTTTAACCTCTGTGGAAACACAAATGAGGGCTGTGATGGATACAATAATTACTAAAGTAAAATTACAACTCCAAATGAAATTTTTAATCATATTCATCCATTGAATAAGAAATAAGGCAAAGTATGCAAAGGACTTTCTAACTTTTTAATTTGAAGGCATTGTAAATACAAAACTTTATTATTATTCATAATTTGTAAAGTTGTCCATGGTGTGAAATAAAATTTTGGGGATGTGAAGCTTAGGGACATAAAATGGAATACCTCATGTATGTGTGGTATCTTATGTTTTACAGAACATCTTCTTAAGGTATTATTTTATGTTACTTTATGTTATTTTTAATAACAGTCCTTGATGTAGCATAACTGGCATTATTATTTTACAGAGGAGGAAACTGAGTTTCTGAGAAGTTGAATCACTTAGCCAGGGTCACAAAGTAAATTTCCAAGGCAGGTTTTCTTGATAAGTTGTCCACTTCTTTCCATTTTTCACCCTGAAGCAACATATGGGATAGTTATATAATTATAGAAGCAGCACATATCTTGGATTGTAATTTTCTTACTAGGATTTTCTATTGATTTGGTGTAAGATCCTCATGTTTGCATTGGTAAGATGTCTAAGACTAAAACTTAGGGAGACATATATGGACGAAAAAACGGATTATTTTGATAACTGAGGATGAATATAAAAAACAATAATGGGCCTAAGGATTGAAAGAATTTTAATTTATTTTCTTGACTTTTGAGTTAAAGTTTTCAGTGTGAAGGTGTAAAATACACTGTATTGAACTAATCTTGGAGGTAACCAAAGGGCTGTGGGACTAACAGCTTTTGATATTACTTAGTGCTTATTATTGTTATTATTATTATTTCTTTTTAATTATGCAAAGTGCTAATCAGTTTGATTATGCTCAGTGCTAATCAGGTTAATTATGCAAAGTGCTAATCAGTTCTTCTTGAAGCACACGAGGAGAGCAGAGGTGCTGGCGGTGAATGGCATAGCTAGATGGGGGTAGTCACGGCAGTCATTCCTTATTAAGATACGAGTAGACAAGATAGCAAGGGGGATTTATCATAAAAATAAAGAGGAAAAGAAAGAGAACTATGAGCGCATGAAAGATTATGGTTTTGGCAGGATAGCACTTATGCATAGAAAGCTTTTTCCCCCTGTTGCAGAGTTTGGTTGGATAGTCTCTGCTATATTTTGAAGGCACTCATTTGAAGCCAAAAAGACTGCAGAGGGAAAGAAACAGAGTATTGTATAGCTAGACAAGTTGTCAAAACAACTTATTGTAGTTGGCAAGCACCAATTCCTGGGAGGACAGTAGAGGAAGTAGAATCTAATAGACCTATACATGAAAGAGGACATCAATAAAGAGAATTGAAAAATTAGAGGAGTGCCATTCTGATAAAATAAACAGGGCCATCTCACTACTGCATTGTTATTGGGATGGCCTTCTGTGTAGCATACTTCCTGAGGTGAACTGAGGGCTGGCTTCTTGGTGCTGGCAGTGATCTCTATTGAGAGTAGTGATGACGAATATGACAATAAGGGTTTTATGTAATAGCTCCTAGTTGGATCAGCTTTGCTGCTGCTGAAATCAAAGGGAATTTTAATATTAACTTGCAGGTCTGTGCTTATTAAGCTGGGTGACTTCCTGTGAAGATGAGTTTATAGCAATTGTTCATATGTTTTTATAGAACAATGACCATGGATCTCCCCTAGGAAATCCCTTTTTGTTTTTCAGTCCTCCTATTCTGTTCTGTGGTTTGATAAGCTATCAATGATACTGCAGTACCTACTTGTTTGAATGTTTTCAAAGACCAGAAAGCATTTCAGGATACTAAGTGAATATTCATTTTTTAAAGAAATGTTTCCCATCTATGTAACTTTTCCTTTACTCTGGAATTTGAGCAGAAGATTTATATCATTTATAAAAAGGAGGGTCAGCCTCCCCCTTTTTAATCTGACAGAGCATTTATCTACCTTTCCTTTTTTAATCCTGAGTCTAAGCACAGATCATCTTCAAACATGTCTTAAGTGAACTTGATTTCTGAAAATGTTCAAATAATGTTGAGAATACTTCAGAAGCAGAGTCTGTGGTGGTGTGTCCAGAATAGGGCATCTGAGTTATTTGTCCAGCCAGCATTGTTGCTTGGAAAAAGATAGGCTTTTTATTTTTATTTTTTTAAACAGGACCAATTTCATTTTAAAATATGAAGAGAATGACATAAATCTTTCGTTTCCAAGGAGAGTCTGGAAAGAAATAGATTGTTAGAGGACAGCGCCCACAAATTGAGAAAGCCTGTTGGGGGCCCTTTGGGAATTTGGCTGAAAAATTCTGTTATAAGCAGTCCTTCTGCTCAGCTTCATGGGAACATGATTTTAGAAATGAAACATTGCTTCAGTGTTCCCCACCCCCAAAACCTAGGATAAAGATGAAGTGTTCATATTAACACTTTATAAAAATATTTTGAGTTATTTTTAATAAGTTTAAAAACTTTTCTTATGAAACAAGGGGGAGGGGAGAGAGAAGAGAGGGGGGATTTAATCAAAATAAAAGAAAGATTAATGGACTAAATGAAGTGGACTGAGGGGGAGAAGGGACCCAATAAGGGGAGAACAGAGGAATGAATCTGACCTAACTTTCCTATGTACATATATGAATATACCTCAGTGAATCTCTCCATCATGTATTTCTACAACTAAATAAAAACCAAACAATACAACAACAAAAACCCAAAAACTTTTCTTCATGAAAAGTGAAGAGCAGTGTGCAAATTCCACTCATTGAGATACTAAATTCTTTTTAAATTTTTTAAAATTTGTTCTTTATAGTTAAACACAATAATAGAATGTAATTTGACATATCATACATACCTGGAGTGTAACTTCCCATTTTTGTGGTTGTACACGATGTGGAGTTACACTGGTCATGTATTCATATATGAACATAGGAAAGTCATGTCCGAGATTTATTCTACTGTCTTTCCCATTCTCATCCTCCCTCCCTTCTCACCACTCCTCCCTGTCCAATCCAGTGAACCTCCACTCCTCTCCACCTGTCCTCTGCCCCTGGCCTATTGTGTGTGAGTCAGTATCCACATATCAGAGAGGGGATCTTCAATTCTGGATTCCTGATAAAGGCATTTGAAGCCAAAGACCTTACATCATAAAGTTTTTATAATGTCACTGGAAAGTTTCAAGGACAAAATGATGTGATCTAAGTGGCAAATGAAAATGAATTTAGTAGCATCCAACTAACATGGCCAGTTTCCTGATAAATTATACACCTGCACACACATCATTGACACTCTCAGACACAGACCCATTTGGTCTTTCATTAAACCAATGTTATTTAAGCACCTGCTTTTCTAAAGTGTGTACTATGTCTTAGTATCTTGAACTCTCTTCCATACTGGAGATACAGTTAGCCCAAAATGACACAAGGTACTTGACATCGTGGCGTTCATCCACACAGAATGACACTATATTTTTCTCATGATCTTTAGTTTTCCAAACAAAGCTCTTCTATTTTACTTGTCCTCAGAATTTTTCATGTTGTTGAATCTACATGATTCAACTCTGGTCTTTAATATATTCAATTAGTTAAAGAAATAAAAGCTGAACTAGAAACTTTCCAAGGTGCCTTTATCTCAAAAACACTGTGCTTTAGTCTATTAGCTGATTTGACCATAAAATGAATTTATTCTTTGTTAATATTTGAAAAACCTTAGAATTATACAAAGTTCTTTTAGACTTTGATCTTTTTCAGAAATAAATGACTTGGGGTTAATCCTGTGAATATTTCCTCCTTGTATTTAGGCCTAGTTTAATGTAGAAAGGGTGGACTTTGGAATAGTCTTTGGTTTGAATCCTGGATCTTCCAATTACTAGCTGAGCAAGTCATAACTTCTTCAAGCCTCTGTTTCCTCATAATATGTACCTCAAATGATGGTTATGAGTTTTAGTTGAAATAAACCATATAAATTACTGAGTTCAATGCCCAGTGGCACCCTAGAACCCAACTTCCCTCCATACTCAGATCTGTTTTATTTCTGGCAATTGTAGGTACCCTGCCCCTAAAAAAAAAAAAAAAAAAAAAAAAAAAAAAATTCGTGAATGAATTCAACTTCCTTTTATCAGATTGCTTATTCCTGCATTAAGCCTGAACTTCAGTTAACTCAGTACTTTCTCTCCCAGTAAATTTTCCCAGTTTTGTTTCTTCTTCTTCTTCTTCCACATTTTGATTACTACCTTACTTATTTTGAGTTGATTTTTGATTACTTATAGTCATGATATGTAACATAGTTTTGATTACAAAACAATAAAAAAGTGTTCAACTCTAGTTCAAGTCAATTAAATAAAAATATGTTGTCTTCATCAGAACTGTACTACATTTGTTTATGTTTTTGTCTTCCTAAATATATTGGAAACTTCTTGATTGTGAGGGTGGTATCTTTAAATCCTATTATTTTCAGTATCTAGCATAATCTCTACCAATAAGAATTTCACAGTCTAGCTAGGAACGAGAATTTCAAGGCAACAATATGTACAATATATCAATGACAAAAGTGTTGTAGAAGTGAAGATGTTGGGAAAGCTTCACAGAACAGGTATTAGAAAACTTCTTGTAGCAATAATGTTTGAGTGTGGCGTCTTTTTAAAAAAAAAGTAATTTTTTTTTTCTGGTGGAAAATAAGAAGAAGAAATGAATTATGAAAGAGAAAAGAACCCAAAAAGACTCATGCATACAAAAAGTTGATGGTAACTGGAAGTCCAGGGGATCAGGTAACAGAAAGGAAGACTAGAGGGTAGATTGGAAGCGTGTACTGAAAGACCTATGAGCTGTTTAGTAACTTGTGTGAATAATCCTAGCCTTCTGTAATAAATATGTGTCTGTGATAAAAAGAGCATTTTATTGCAAAAATATGGAAACTAGCATTTTCTGTTTGAAGAAAGAAATGGTAAGACTGAGCCACCAATGAATACAGAAAAAAAGAAAAAAAGACAATGAAGTATAATGTCAGAAAGAACATCTGGATCTGGATCCTAGCTCTACTTCACACTTCTTTTGTGACCATAGACAATTCATCTTCCTGAACCACAAAGCCTCTAATATCCTGTACTACCTCTCAGTTAAACTTATATGAGGTTAATTTACTTTTGATGAATACAATTAAAGAGGACACTTTGGATGCTTTGGGTCCAAGAAAGTTTCTTTCTTTTAAGAGAAAGAAAATTCTATACTAGTAGGATATTTGGAAGAATGGAAAGAAAGATGAATAAAAACAATATTGCTCTGACCAGAAGAAAGTGAAGAGGATCTCTATAAGTAAAAGTAAGATTATGGTTCAAACTGTCTAAGATGGCAGGGATATTGTGAGATGGAAATAGCAGAACTCTTCATGGGCTATGAATATATACCCATGGACCCAAAGAAAAAAAAAAAAAGGTCATGCAATACCATGATTTGTCTGTAATGTGCATTGAAAATTAACTCTTGATGGTACCTAAGTAAAAATGAAATGAGAAGGTAGATGGACCTGGGGAGATAGTAAAAGAGCACAGACCAGTGGTTTGCAAAACTTTGAAATCTGCTTGCGTGTGATTGGGACAAAAGTTAAATCACATGAATGTTCATAGCTTTACTCCTTTTTTATGTAATTGTAGGAAATGATGATTATTCTCAGTGCTGTTTTCATCCATGTCTTCTGAACTCTGTTCATGACAACTGGCTATAATGTCTTTGCATATAGAATCAGTGGAATAGGAAACAGAATTGGAAAAGTGACCTTGGGGAGAGGGTTTATCATAGTGTCAAAATTTTACTTGAATGAGAGTTTTAAAAAAATAGAAATAGAAGGAAAAGTAAGCAGGAGGTAGAGAAAAATGCCTGTGAAAAAGATGGGATAGAGAGAGGTTTTGGAGGGAAAATTAAAAATGGAGATTTTTGCAGCACAGTGACTGTCCCTGTGGAAAGAATTTGTAGTGGCCAAGACCAAGAAAAGAGTATCATCTTTCTCACTCCTCTTGTCTTCTTGGGTAACTAAGTGAAAATTGGAATTGTTTTTTTAGAATATGTTTCTGCTTGACTATTTCTTTGGATCTAAAGATTCTGTGAGCCACAACTTCATTCTGACACTTCAACTACTGTTGGGGGCTGTGCCATGTTGACCGCGCCAGAACAGCGCCTGATCACATTGGCAGCGAGGAGGTTAATTGACATAAGCACACTCAGGTGATTTATCGTCCACGCACACAGTGTATGCGCATGTGTTCTCAAGCACTCCTAATTGTGCCTGCTCGGACATCTAGCATCTGGCCTAATCTTTGCATAAGAGGCATGGCCCTGCTCTCCGCCTCCTGGAGGTGATATAAGCGTAGGCGGAGCGAGACAGCGCAACACACAGCAGCTAGCAGGAATAGGGCAAGAAGGAAGAAAAGACAGCAGACACAGCAGCTAGTAGGGAAAAACACAGCAGCTAGTAGAAAGAAGAGCAGCAGCAGCTAGCAGAAAGAAGCACAGAGAAGCCATTAGCAGAAAGGAAGAAGAAGAAGAAGCAGCAGCTAGCAGATAGAAACAGCAGCTAGCAGAAAGTGGTGGAAGGCAGATCGCAGAACGGAGAACTGAGAGCATCACTAAAGCACCTTAGGTAGACACACCCTTAGTTCACAGGATGCAGGACGCACCAGTAAGAAGCAGCAGACTTTAAGGCGTAGCAAGTCTCTCTTCCTCTAAGCTCTAAGTAAAACCTGTCCTTCTCTCAAAGTCTCTCTCTTAAGCAAAGTCTCTTTCTCTCTGATAAGCAAAGCCTCTTTCTCTCTCTCCTCTCAAAGCAAGTAAGCCTCATTTCCTCTATCCTCTACAAACAAGCAAGCGAGGAAGCAGCCCAGAGATAGAAGTGGCTCAGTTTCCAGTCCACCACCCATAAGACCCGTGCAAATTGTTGCTGCAAGCGGTGACAAATATCCACGGATTTGGTACCACAAAGAGCCAGCGACAAACTACCATGACCAAAGGCAATGAAGAAGTGAAATTCCTTCATCTTCAACGCTTCATAAGTAGTTAGTAGATTGCTGTGATTTATGCTCTGTTTGTCAGCCATTCCTGAGGTTAAATTTAATCCCACAAAAATGAGGAAGGAGAACCACCATATCAGTTGATGGTCCTCTCAAGATGATCCTAATTTCTGGTGCTTTTCATTTACAGGCTAATCTTAACTCATGTGTTTTTACTTGTTAGAGGTCAAATGAGAATTTCATATTAACCTTGACAAATTTGGCTGAAGAGAAAATACTTTAGGCATTGACATGTTCTAGAATAATCTTCAGAGGATATTAGATGGCCAATTAGTGAAGATTCCTGTAAGAAATGTTAGCAAGTAAAACATTACCCATTAAAATACTATGAGCCAAAATTGTTATTCAGGAACTAAAGTTCAGCAAGGGTAGCTTTTGGATCATGAAATTATTCTCTGTAAGACTAATCAACTACTATCAACATATGTAGATGTGCTTCATTTGATGTGTCTAGGAACTTGGTGCCAACCCAATGCTAGAATATCAAGGACTGTGTGAAGATTTCCTAAGGGGAATCACACGCTTTTTATGAAACTGATTTTATATATTGTTGAATGTCCATTTTGGAAACTTTCTATTATTTGAATGTTGGCATTTAAACAAGGAATGCACACTTCATAAAATCACATTTATGTTATTGTTTTTTAAAAAGGAATTCCAAGTGGTAATGCAACATTAAGCATATGGCTACACAAAGATTAGAAAAACTGTGGCCATCAGGAATAAATATTGGTAAAAACACTGATAGAAATTCACACATATAGTTTATTGTGAGAAAAGTAAAAAGACTTGTACAGAACTTAGATAAGGAAATAGGCTTACTTTTAAATTTTTTTTATTTTTACAGACTGCATTTTGATTCATTGTACACAAATGGGGTACAAATTTTCATTTCTATTGTTGTACACTATGTAGATTCATACCATTCATGCAATCATACATATACCTGCCTCATTCTATTGTCTATCCTTCCTCCACCTGCCTCCTGCTCCATTTTTCTCTACATCATCCAAATTTCTTTCATTCTTTTCTTCTCCCCCCACCAGCCATCCCCCCGCTTATGTATCCTCATCCATTCAGGCTTTGGTTTTTTGAACTTGACCTATTTCACTTAGCATGATATTTTCCAACTTCATCCATTTACCCGCGAATGCCATAATTTTATTCTTCTTTATGACTGAATAATATTCCATTGTGTATATATACCACAGTTTCTTTATCCATTCATCTATTGAGGGCATCTTGGTTGGTTCCACAATCTAGCTATTGTGAATTGAGCAGCTATGAACACTGACGTGGCTACATCACTGGAGTACGCTGATTTTAAGTCATTTGGGTATAAACCAAGGAGTGGGACTGCTGGGTCAAATGGTGGGTACATTCCAAGTTTTCTGAGGAATCTCCATACTGCTTTCCAGAGTGGCTGCACCAATTTGCAACTTCACCAGCAAGGTATGAGTGTGCCTTTTTACCCACACTCACACCAACACTTATTATTGCTTGTTTTCTTGATAATAGCCATTCTACTTGGAGTTATATGAATTCTTCAGGTAGTTTTAATTTGCATTTCTCTAATTAATTTGCATTCATCTAATTAGAGATGATGAACACTTTTTCATATATTTGTTGATCACCTGTATATCTTCTTCTGTGAAGTACCTGCCCAGTTCCTTAGCCCATTTATTGTGCTCTTTGTATTTTTAATGGAAATATAAATGGCATTTATTATTAAATGGTAGCCTTTGAAATTTCACTTCCTGCTTCCACTTGAGAGGTAACACCTTAATTTAGACAAATGTTTTCCTATGTTCCTTAACAGTAATTAGTCTAGTATTACTGGATTAAGCTTCTTTGGCAAACATATTTTAAATCAGTCTCCTAATAGCAAATTGTATCATTGCTGCAAACTCTTCCATGATGTAAAAATCACAGAAGCAACAAATTATATAGATATAGAGTAGCATAGTTGTAGATCTTTGTTGTTATATGGTTTTATTGTTTTTATATTTTTGTTTTTGTTTGTTTTGGCTTTAATTTTCTTCTGCTTAATCTAAATGCAGGAAAAGACAGTCTGAAATCTCTGAGGACTGTAGAGAAACTGTTACTGGTCTTACCTGTGTCCTAGGTATTCACTCAACCATTATGAAACACTTTCTGATATTCACACTCTGGGTATAAAATCAAATTTTCACTTTCTAGAATTCATCTTATATTCTGTGCTGCCAATACAGTGCAGTTCAGAGAGTAGTTTTCTATCTTAACAGGCATCCTGCTAAGTATATTTGAATAAATATTTGGAAAGGCACCTACTATGATCCTAAAACCAAAAGTATAAATTCAAGAAAAGGGAGGAGATTTTAAATTCAATTAAAGAACATTGTGTGAGAGTCATTCTGAAAAACTCTCCAAGTATACTATCTAACTTAAAACGATAAGAAGTCTGTAAGTTATTAACATTCTTTATGAGGAAAATAAGAAGCCTTTCTACTGTTTCATGTCAGAAAATAGCCAAGTGAACTCAAATTGATAAAATGTTACTTATGAAAATGAAGCTGAAAAGTTTGGACTTGATTTAGTAGTCATGGAAAACTGATGAAAGTCAGGCTGAATAAAGGACTATTTTAATATTTTGAGTGAAAAATCATGACAAATATTGAGGACATATACAACAGAACTTGGTTTGAGTTGAGTAGACTTAATTAAAGGAAGATTTGGAGCTTGATTCTAAGGAGCTTTGGGGAATTTTCTTTTTTAAAAAACTTAATCATGTATTTAAGTTACATTAAAATGAGCAGAAATGAATTTATTAATTTTTCTTTCTTTTCTTTTTTTTTTGGGGGGGGGAGGGGACATTGACATATCATCAGTAACCTCCTAAGTTGAAATCATTTGAGTTTTTAAGAGCACAGATATGTCTAGGATCAAAAAACAAAAGTACAGATACCAATAACTCCTCAGGAACAGTTCAACTTCACACTGAAGGAAGTTTCACAAAGCAATGACATAATACAGATACTTAATCAGAGCATTCTTAACATGTGAGACTTTTTGCCTGCATAAAAATTGACTGTTAAGATATTAAATTGAGGCTACTTTGCCTCTTTCTTTGTCTTGTTCTTCACCTGCACAATATTTCCATAGTGAGTTGCCATAATAAGAGTAAAAAATAATCAAACCAACTTACACGTATAATTTGAAGAATTCTATTGGTCCATGCCAATGTCATAAAGCAATTTATTTACTAAAGAGTGTTTTGCATGTCCTCTTCTATTGATCATGTGCAACTATGATAAAGATCCAGTGTATGGTAGCAGGCTTATATTTGCATTTATTTGCTTGTTGGCACGTTCTTTAGAGGACTTCTTTTTCTGTTTATTGATGGTACTCCTTAAACCTTGGTATAATTATAATGTACACATCACTAGCATAAAGCATACATGTGGGTGTGTAATGAGGGTAGATTTTTTTTCTGTCAATGTGGCCAGAAGGAAATATAAAAGTTCATTGTGTTAGTTTTGTTATTTGAGGTAAAATAGGCTTGTCCCATGAACCTCTAGTTGCATGAAACACAATCTGTGCTTAGGAGACATAAAGACAGATTAAGAGTCAGGAAAAGCTACATTGGTTTTTTTTTTTTTTTTTTTTTTTTGTGGGGGAGTGCTTGGCTTTTCATCTGCTTGAGTAAGAAGCAGGTATTTTTGTCAGTTGCCTGGTGCTCTGATGCTGAGAAGTATGTCAGCTGTGGTTACTTTGGGGATTTTGGCAATGATAAGCACTTTTCCTTGAGAAAATCAGCATAGATACCACACATTGGAATTGGACAAATTGCTTTATTTTCTGTTTTCTTTAAGAATCAAATTTGCTTTTCCTTCCTTTGCCAGCTGTCACAGCTTCCTTGAATTTTAGCTCAGATGATGAGAGAAATACAGGTTCACTGAGACCCAGAGGGAAACTCACTTATTTTCTTCTTATTCGAACTTCTTAAAGTCATTAGACTGGCCCTAATCCTCACTAAACAAAGATATTCAGAAGGCGATTTGGCAGGCAGTGTGTCTATGGGTGATGAGCTAGAGCAACTGAATCAGTATTTCAAGGATATCAATACAACTCATATGTATTAGACAATTTTAATTTGCCATCCTCAGGATGTTTTTAGCTGAAAACTTTGGGGACCCAGCCTGTACTGTAGAGAAGTCTGTTTATTCCTCAGTGATTTATAGCTGGAAGTCAGGGCATATATAGGAGCTGGATTCTTTGGGTTGCTGCACAGTAAGGCATTAAACAAGCCTGACCTTTCCTGGTAATTCCTTTATTTCCCCTTTAATCTCTTATCTCTCAAAATGGAAGGTCGCATGTATTCCCAGTGAGCTCACCATCATGGGAAAGAAACAAAATTCCACTCTGAGTGAGGGAAAGTAGTTTTTCTTTTTGACATCCAGGTCAACCTCTTACTTCTGTCTCTTACTTCACCCAAACAGGTCGATCATCTGATATAGCCGGGGATTATGTTTTAAAATTGTCCCCCTCTCTCTCAAGAATGCAGTGCCCTCAGAAAATTATTGTCCTCCTCTGGGCCTCTCTTTGCTCTTATAGAAGGAGGCTTTGCTATCCTGTAATTTCTTTATGTTGGCTTTTCTTAGGAAAACAATTGAAGAAACATTAATTGACCATTTCTGTTAAGCACACTGCATTTTACATGCTGTGTCGGTAAGAGCTCTTCAGAGAATGGAAACAATGGTATATATACATATGTAGAAAGAGATATTGTATAAGGAATTGACTTACCTGATTATGGAGACTAACAAGTCACTAGATCTGCAGTCAGTAAGCTGGAGATTCGGGAGAGCCTTTGGTATAGCTCTTGTCTTAGTCCAAAGGCCTGCAACATAGGAGATTTGATGACATTGTTCCAGTCTGAAGGCTTGCAGTCTCAAGACCCAGGGACAGCTAAGGTTTCAGTTTGAGGCAGATGACAGGAAAACAGTGCACCCTCAGCTCAAAGGTCATCAGGCAGGAGAAATTCCTTGTTACTTGCAGAAGAGGCTGCCCTTTTTGCTATACCCAGGCCTTCAATTGATTGGATGGGCCCACAGGCATTAGGGAGGGCAACCTTCTTTATTCAGTTATTGACTTGAATGTTATCTTCCATCTAAAACACCCTCACTGAAACACCCAGAATAATCTTTGACCAAATGTCTGGGTACCCTCTGGCCCAGGCAATTTAACACATAAAATTAGCCATCATATAAGTATTTCTTAATTTAATCCTAATCAAAACATATCCCAAGCCCTATGAAATAGATACTATTGGTTATGGTCACCCATGTAAACATTAACTCTGTTTTCTGAGGTGGGATTGCTCTTATTCCAACTCTTTCTTTACCACTTACTATTTAACAATAGGTAAGTTACTTGAGTTCTTTCTTTTCAAATAAAACTGCAGACAGTCACTGTTCAATATCTGTGGGACATTGTTTGATTCCTACAAATACCAAAATCCACGGCTACTCAAAACTTCTTAACTAAAATGGCATAATATTTGCATATAACCTACATATAGATTGCTTATAATTCCTTCTATAATGTAAATACTATGTAAGTAGTTGTTATGTTGGATTGTTTATAAAACAATGTTAAGGAGAAAAGGTCTGTATGTGTTCAATAGAGAACATTTTTTCTCAATATTATTTATTAGTCGAGTTCATGGATGCAGAACCCAAGGCTATGGAAAGCTGAATGTTAAATTATTATGAGGATTAAATGAAATAATGCATGTAAAATGCTTATCATTCATGGCTGGATCCTAGCTTATTACTCAGTGAAGTCAAGCCATGATTTAAACACACAGGAAGTAAAGGTTCATAGTGGTTAAAAGCTTTGCCCAGGTCACATAGCCAGTAAGTGGTAAAATTGGGATTTGAACTACAGATGTTGGACTTCAGAATCATGCATTTAATCATTCCTCTTTATTAACCTCCACCAGGAAGCTGTATAATTTAAAGGGTAAGCCTCAGTGTTAGACTCCATGGGTTTAAAGTCCTGACTCTATTACTTGCCAAAAGGCTTTAAGCAAGTTACTTAACTTCCTTGTACTTTTGTTTATTCGTCTTTAAAATCAAAATAAAATAGTACCTTTCCAATAGTAAAACAAAATCAGATGATTTCTAGGGATTTACTGCCTTCATCTATGAATTTTAAATGATAGAATTTCACACGCAGGAAGACTTGAAAGACTTCATTTTCCCTTCAAATTATACTGATTGGTACAGGGATAGGTAAGCAAAATTTATGAACTCCAAGGAAGTATTGAAAATATATTAAACATATTCTCAATGTTACAAATAGTCTTATTTTTGCAACAAATTTCTCCAGAAACTTGTTGCTTGGTACTCAGTGAAGGCTAGTTATTACTTTACTACACAAGGAAGGAAAGGCTCATGGTAGTTAACAGCCTTGCCCACCATCATATAGCCTGTGAGAGAATGAAAACAATGTTTTTTTGTCCAGAATAATTTTATGTATCTTTAACATAAAGTTAAAAGCGATGGACAAGAGATGGAAGGAGGACAAGGTCTTGCTCATTTAATGTAAACAATTTAAGATCCACTACCCAGGATCAAATATTGCCCTCTGTAGTATGTAAAATGAGGAGGCTCAGAATTTCAGAGTGCTTTATCTGCCTTCTCATCTGCTAGCCAAGAGCAGCTGAAAAGGCAAGAGCCCTGGAGAACTGTTTTCCTACATATGTATTTGTTTTTAGACAAATGTGTTTGTTTGAAGGTCTAAACACCATGGAAATAGGCACCATGGAAATTCGTAGTTGGGGGGTAGAAGCACTAGAAGTGTTGACTCAATCCTTGATCCTTCTGTGTGATGGATTAAATGCCACATGCTCCAGTTTGCTGTGTGTGGGGTCCTTCAGAGCTATTTATAATAATCATGGTTCTGTAGGAAAGGCAAGAAAGTTACAGATTTTTTTAAAGAGATTAATGAGAGGTTGGTTGTCATTTGGCTGTGGCTTATGGAAAGACATCTTAGGAGAAAATCATAGTGTATGTTTTACTTTTCCCTCCAAAAATATTGTATAACACATACAATAATGTTAATATTAAGGGCAGACTTGGTGAGGAAACATAATATTCATATGTAGGTTGAAGGAAGTGTGGTATTTGAGGGGAGAAAGGTAGCTACCCTCTTGCCTCAAAGTGGTAGAAAAATTTTTAATCCAATTGTATTGATAACATATATATCCTTAACTCTTGGGTATATACCTCAGTTTCCTTTAAAAGTTGTGACTTCCATACGTAGACTTCTGTCTTCCTTACCAACTTCCTCCCTGAAATACCTGAATATCCAATATGCCTCCTACGATTTGGAATCTTCTGGATAATAAGCAATAGCTGTGGATATTAATATGGAAAAATAGAATCAGGTGAAAATTTTATGGTAAGCATTAGATAGAAATGTCCTCTTTTCTATAAGATGGCAGTTACTTATATCCATTTAATTTGCCATAAAATCATAAGAGTTACTTTCTTTTTTATTTTTTGGCAATCAACATAAACAACATTATTCAAAGACAAATGTATTCAGAAGTAAGATGCCAGAAAGGAAAATGTAATTGAGTCTGGAAATCATTTTTGCCTTGGCTAAATAAATAAGAAATGATAAAAGGCACAATATAATACATGAGAAAAACTGAGGTTCAAGAAGATTCCTTTATTTAACTCCATTTAATCTTATTAGTTTGAATTCCATAGAGATAATATCAATGGATATATACATGGAATTTGTTAGTGGAAAGTCCAGGATGGGGTATCATGGTCATGAATGCGCACAAACAGAAAAGGAATGCCAAGCAGTTCTCACTATAACAGTGATTTTAGATGTCAAATTTTTAATTTTACAAATTCACAGAGTTGGTAGATCTGTCACCCGTACCTAGTTTCATTATTTCAGTGTACTAGAAATCAAATGTATCAGTATCATATTTTTCCTTAGGCAATAATTGTTTAGAATGTTTTCCCAACATTGCTGAACTCTCAGCTAAAAGATATATATATATATATATATATATATATATATATATATATATATATATATCAACTTCAACTTTAACATATATATATATATATATATATAACTTCATATTTAGAAGAAGAATAAAACCTAACTGGGCTGCTAGCAATGGTTTAGCATCAGACTTAGGGCTCCTTAGTCTCTTTGATTTTCTAATAAAATGAAGTTTCTATAGCATGTCTGAAGAATCATTTTTCAAGCAGAAATATTTATAAAAGCTTCATTTTGCATCCTAAAAGTGAAGGCAAAAGAGCTGTTGTTATCAAGTAACTATATAACTCAGGTGGATTATCAGAGTAAAATAAATTCAGTTATGCACACTCCTCAACAAGGTATACTTTGGTGAGTCATGTTGTGAGAGAATTTGTGCAGTGTACATGGGTATCATGTCTTAGAGTCCCACAGAGTATCCATAGATGAGGTTATCAAACTTTGTGGCAATGGCTCTTGTAATTAGCCCACACATGATAGTTCACAAGGCCTTAGTTATCTTCTAATCTCTTTGTGCACTTCTTTATGTCTTTTTCCCTGAAATGGCATCATTCTTGAATTCATCTATTAAGAGAGGTATAGCTATATTCCAGTTTGAGGCTGCCTAGATGAAGCTTGAGAGTGTGTTTGTATGAAAGTGTGTATAATGTATTGCCAGTGATTGACAATGTGAATAACTAAAATAAGATAACTCAGACCTTTTAGAATGTACCCAGAAACAGAAATTAGTTCCTGAGCAACTGGTTGTATTATCTATATAACTGTCAGATAGCCACTCGACTCTATGGATATATGTTTCAATTAATCACTATACTTACATTTTGCTATATTTTCCTCATGGGTAGCCAGAAGGTAACTGAGTCCTTGAGGCATTGCTAAGTTAGGATGGTAAATGGTAAAAAACAAACACCAAATCACAGATTTATACAAAAATGTTTCCTCATAATTACAAAGACACCCTCCTCTCAGACACATGAAAAATAATTCAAGCTCCAAAACAGTAAGGACCCTCTATTTCTAAAATTCCTTACAATACTTGGCAATAGTAGGTGTTCAATAAATACTATTTAGATAATAAACTGTGTTTTAAAGAGGTTCATTGTTATCCTAAGATTCATTTATATACCAGGTCAAATCACAAATCTCCTTTTTCTTCTACTTCCAAGAGCAAATGTGTAATAGGACCTCCCCAAGTTACAAGTAGGGTTCTGTTTCAAAATTCAGCCAGTTTAGTCATTTGGAACCATGAGTGCCCTCTCTCATTCAAATATTTACTTCAACAAATACTAATTAAGTACTTACTACAGCCCTGGTACAGTTTTAGGTAAGGGAAATAGAGACCGTGTTGAACAAGACACACTATTTGAAATCAATAATTACCAAATAATATTCTTAAAGAATGACCCTACTGTTTTTTAGTGATATTTATTCAGAGACCTTAACTTTTGAACTAAGTGATCAGGTTATTTCACTTACCCCCAAAAAATTCAACTGAAAGTACTAAGTAAGAAAAACAGCTGCTGTATTAGATATAATCCTTCCTGGGTACCCACTTTCCAAAAGGAAGCATCTTTCTCCCTTTTAAAAATTTCTTGATAATGTGGCCTTGCCAAGTCATGGCCATGTGATTCTCACCTAAAATAATGAAGATATGGTAATCTTCTAATTCACACAGCCAACACAGCAGAACTTTGTAAATTAATGTTTGCACAGTGCTTAGAAATCTGAGGTTGAAATTGCTAAGAGAAATGTACAGAACTATTATTGCCACTAAAATTATGTGATAGACATTTTTTTCTCCACCATAAAAAAGACCTCAGTGAATTGAGTTTGTATTTTAAAAGTTGTATGCCACATTGAGAAAATGTTCTATGTGTATCTAAAGGAAAAACAAATAAAGATCTTGTCATTTCATTATTATGTGATATAAAAATTGCTGGGTAGTCACTATTTTGGGGAAAGTTAAATGGCATTTAAGACCTTATGATCCACCAGTCTGGACAGATGGATGATTGCATCTTCTTACATAAGTGACAGGTGGCAGCCCCAGTGAAAGGGCTTCCAAAGTTCTTCAGATTTTTGCCTGTCTCATTACCTCCTGTCTGGCTTACAGGAAAGCAGCAGTGCACTCCAATTCTAAGATGAAGGAGGGTTGTGGGGAGTTAAGGGAAATGTTTGTTGTGTGTGTGTGTGTGTGTGTGTGTGTGTGTGTGTGTGTGTGCACACGCGCACGGTGCGCGCATTTTCTTATTGGCTCTTTGGTTAACTCCATCCATTCAGTGGTCTAACTAAAAGCTAAATATTGTAATCATTATAAGATGACCTTTGCATAGAGCATGCTACAAACTGTAGTATGGAACATCAGAGGCCATTATAGAATGTACAGAAATAGCGTGACTCCAAGAAAACCAAAAAGGGCCATAAAGTTATCATCCAAGATTTCCCCCTTAATGTGCAGGTTGGGTAGAAAAAGCATCTGGATTCTGAAACAAAAATATTTGTTTCCTCCCATTTTACCACTTCCTCCTCCAAATAAAGAAAGGGAGGAGAAAAGATAGGGAGGGTATAAGAGGAAAGAGAAAAGGGAACAGAAAAGAGAGGAGGGAGAAAAGGAGGGAAGAAAAAGAAGGAAGAAAGTAAGGCACATAGGGAGGAAAGGAGAAAGACCATTTCCTTTGACATGTGAAATGCTTCGGGTTAAATTCTTCATGCATTTTTCTGTTTTTAAAAATACTTTTTACCTCACACAACCTTGAAAATTTTAAAATTGACTGCTTTACTCTTAGAAGCATTTAATAAATGTAATTTCTATTTTAATAACGATAGCTCAAATTTCACGTGAGATCACCACCAGTCTTTCCAGTGTAATTAAGTTTATGGTTTCTTATGCACTTCAAATGCCTGCAATGTGCAGTGCTTTTTTTTATTTTTTATTTTTTGGATAAGTAGACAGCCACCACAGCATTGATGTTGTAGCAGTATGCAGGAGGGTGATATCTGTTCGATAATGTTGCTGCTACCAAGTCCTAGAAAGTACAAGATATTTTGGTGTAATTTGTCTTGAAAGACTCAAGATAAAGAAATCTGTTTTACCTGACTGTCCAACATGATAAATGCATATGTGTTTGAGTGAAGAAAAAGGGTATGAAACAAAGACTGTGTTTTGGAGACTGAAGAGTGTCTGCATTGCACAGGTATTCCTGGAGGGCTCAAACATGGCTTTATGGTAGTGAGTGTGTACTTGAGATTAGAATAGGAGCTCCAAAAGCAGATATGATGTCCCATGATTGCTTTTAACATCACTCACACACACACATACACACACACACACACACACACACACACACACAAGTAGAAACTGCAGGTGCTCCCTTTTTATTGCATGATGTAAAGAGAAAATGTAAAATGGACAAGCTTTCAACAATCATGTTCTCTTCATCAAGCTGTTATTGTATTTTAGTGAGTCCACTAAAAGAATTATCTAGAGCTTCTTGTTTTTACTTCTTTGTGTACTTGATGAATATGATTACCATTTTTACCTCCTGCATTTAAAACCCCTCTGCCACAATCCCATATTCTGCCTAAAGCCATGTCTGTAAGAGCTTGCTCCCCTTCCCTGCAATGTTTTTTAGGGATATGACTGTATTTAAGCAGGTGCAGTAAATGCATTTTGGGTCATTTTCCACTGTCTTGTGCAAGTATAAAATGCATGGACATAATTAAGCTGAGATTATAGAGACTATTAGTAAAATAAGCTTGTTTTATGAATGAAGACCTCACACTAATTCAACATAGCCTTCCTTGACAAATGCACTATATTCACTTATGTAGCACAGCATTGTATGCCTGGAAAGCAAATAAACATTTGTCAGGCTACCTTCCAGAATTTTCCATTAACCGTATTCTAATTCTTTCTGTGCTGCAAAGGGAATCTGATTTTATTTTTAAATGGAACAAAGAAATTGGCCTAGCCCCCCAAGGGCAGTGATTGTCAGAATCATAGAATCTTTACTTAATTTTGTTCCTGAATTGTTCTTAGTCCTATCTTTTTCTCACTTTAGAATTTAAAGCATTCTATTCAAAATGGCCACCGTACAAGGGAGGAGGGAGCGAAGGAAAATAATAAAGAACAGTGGCAACTGAGTTGAGGCTGTATAAATAGCACATTTGCTGTGTCTCTGTTCTGCAGTTTTTATGTCCCACTGATGAGAGAACTGGTTTGAGATGTAATTGCTTCCCTTTGATTGAACCAGGGAGGAGATGTCATGTAACTCATCTCATCAGCATAGAGCATTGTGCGCCTTTGGTGAATTATAGGATAACAGAGCTAGGAAGAATTCCTTAACCTCTCTCTGCAGCCCTGTTCCAGTGTTTAATAACCACCAAGGGGAAGTACTTCCCTACCGTTTACCTGACTACCTTCGTGGTTTTAGCTCATTCATTCTTATCCTGTCCTTACATATTTATTAAAGGATTACTGGAAAGCGCCACAGTTTTAATTTGCTACATATAACCCTGCAAATTACAATATACATTTGTGGGGAGGTTTTTGTTGTTGTTTGTTTCTTTTTATGTAAAGAGCTCTTAAATGATTGCTTTGGAAAATCGAGAATGCTGATGAACAAGTGACTTCAGGGGCAATGTTTACCATAGTGTATCTCACTTGTCTAGATTTAGGATGAGTCTGTGGAGGCATCTGTGCATAAAGCTGACAGTGGAGGACAGGGTACTGGGGAGGGTAGGACGGTCCCTGTGATATCTAGAAGAGCATGTGCTTATGTGAAAAAGAATTAGTAAATGCAATTTTTAAAACAAAAGAACTGGAAATAGGCCTGCAATCAAGCTAGTCTGGTATTTCAACAAACCAGGAACTTTTTTTCCTATGTAAGAAATTCAGGGCAGATATCCAGCCCTATCATGACAGCACGGCCTTTTCTTCACTCCCCTTCTATTAATCTACATTTTGAGGGTGGATGGTGCTGACTCATAAATTAAATTGGAGTAATACATACAGTGTATATATATTTCTGTCACTTTGTCTCAAATTAAACACGAACCTTCTCCCCTGACAAGATGATAGAAAAGTTAATTGCTCGCCCCTGGCTTTAAATTGGAATTTGAATTTGCAAAATGCTAAAGGTTTATGAGATCTAAATCATGAGGAGCTTAAATTACATTCCTGTGATAAAATATTAATAAATCAATTAAAACATAAGCCGAGTAATAATATTACTTTTTTTTTGTAGGAACCTTGAACACAATAATTCATTAGGGTGTAGTGCAGTAACAATTATTGTATCTTTTTTTAATTTTCTTTTTATTAGTTTTTTTTTTTTTTTTTGATAAATACATCATCAGATAACATTCCACATGGTGGATTATCATTACTCCAGTGCTGCATCAGAAATTATTGTACCCCTAAACAAGAGCTCACAGTCTAAATTGTCTGCTGTTACTTATCCTTGTTAGCATCAGCTGCTTCTTTTTCTAAAGGGGTTATTTTCCTCTTGGGAACATCTGTTCAATGCCAACTCTACCATTTTGTAGTTCTTAATCTCTTCTCTAAAAACGGGCATAATCATAATAATACTACCTCAGACCTAGCATGAGGATCAAATTAGATAATGCATGTAGAAATCATTTGTAGTGGTAAAGCACCATCAAATGTTAATTATTATTATCATAGATTGGGGATTTCTTATCTCTAGAAGGGCTCTCAGAATCACTTAGTAATCAAGCCTCTCATTTTAAATATGAAGGATCCAAAGTCCAGAGAGGTTAGGCTACTTGTTGAAGGATACACAGCCAGGTGGTAAAAGTATTGACACTAAAATGAGAACTTCTAAATCCCAACTCAAGGTGATTTCCACTCTGTGTCCTAATGCCCCCCTCCATCTTAAAAAAGTACCAGAAATGTCATATCCAGCTTGTTGCATTATTTACTTTCCCCACCTTGTTAAGACTGAATGTTTAATGGTGGCTTTTTTTTCTTTCTTTCTTTCATCTTTTTGTTTTTTTTTTTTAGTCATCTTAGGGAGAATTTTCTATGGGGTTTGGTGGCACAAACACATATTCCCACTGCTGTCAGAAAGGGTTCATTTAGCAACGGGGATACTGCCTTCTCCTGCTGCTCCCCAGATGAAGACTCAGCAGTATATCTTCCTCTCTTCTGGGGTTCTGGAGGAGACCTCAGGTGAGAGAGATACAGGCCTTCCCTTTTAAAACATTTCTCTGGGGTCTTGATGGATGAGGACACACCTACCACCAATTTTATCTCCTTTCCCTCTTCTTCCTCTCTGGCCCCAACCTTCACTTGGTTTTTGATCCTACTACCCCCCAAGTCCCTGAAATCACTGGAGCTTACTATTTATTTGCTATAAAAATAAAGAAAAGAATCTATAGTGCTGATTCTGTCTTTTCCATATAATAATACTTGGAAGTGAATAGGTGTTTTCCCTCCAATGCTAAGACAACTCTAGTTCAAACAGAATATCAGCACATCAGAGAATGAGAGATGAACTCTTAGTCCTGTTTTTCCTAGAGACAAGAGATATGATATCTGATGAATTCTCATTATTCATCTTTGTTTTCTCTTTCTGCCAATAGCAATAGCAAAATCAATCTAATATTTGAAGATCTACATTAAATAACTATGATTTGCAAATAATAAGGGGTTATATAAATGCAACATAATACCAGTAATCTGTGATCTAGGAATGAACTCAGGCAAAGTGTGTAAATTCTATATAATCCATAAAATTCACATGCATAATTATTACTTAATAGTGGTATTTTTTTACAAATTATTCATTGCATTGTGACCAGAAAATATGGTCTCTGTCCTGAAGTTTTAAGATTAGAATATATTATTTTATAAGACAAAATAAGATTTAAAGAATTTAATTGAAAAGGAGAAACTGTTGGAATTATAAGATTAGTAAAGAAAATCAATAGAAAGTAAATTTTAAGAAAAAGTAGATCCATCCTATGATAGCACTTAGAAAATAGTGAAATGCATAATTGATTAGAAAAGCTATCAATCAAGGTATAACAATTGTGAAGTATCATAAAACCTCAATTAAGAATATAGAAATAAGCAAAATGTACTTTTAAGAAGGCAAATGAAATGTGATGAAATCCAAGAATTTCACCTATTAGGTACTCTTTGGGTTATCTCTGATTTTTAAAATCTATTTATTGAGCCCAGACTGTATACCAGACTTTGGTAGATGCTGCCTTAATTTTTCTCACAGTAATATTCATACAATTCATTTTACAGATGAGAAAACAAATCCAGGGATGTAATATGATGAACACAGGGACATGTGACCAAGATTCAAACCCGTCCTCATTCTAAAGCTGCTTTCTCTTTTCATTACTCTATGGGATCTTTCAGGGCAGATGTAAGGCAATACAAACTGCAACAAACAAAAAAAAAAAAAACAAGAACCATACGAAAGTAATGGGGGAAGAGGAGGTGGGAAGAAAGTGTTCCTGGAAGGCTCACTGAAGGAAATGAGAACTGATTAGCAGTTCAGAGTTTAGTTGAACAACTAGGAAAAAGACACAAAAGAATCTTGAGAACATACCATAATCGGTTGCTTCAACTGCCCTGTATCCTTCTGTTATAACCTCATAGTATCACAGTGTCTATTTACTTGGATCATATTTTACTGCTAAAACACTTATACTTTCTGTTTATTAGTTCACAAAGCATTTTGACATATATATTTTCATTTACCACTTGTAGAAAATCTATGTGGTAAGAAAGGAGATATTACTCTTCCTATTTTAGAGATGGGAGAACTGAGGTGTGGGTAGACTAAATGATTTGCCAAAACTTTATTAATAATATTTGTAGAAAAAGCTGAAGAATCTAGAACATTTTGTTCCAGTGTATATTTAAATCAAATCACTTCTTTTAGAAAATAGGAAATCATTTTTAAAGATTCCAACTTAATGTTTAAAAGAAGATTGTTTTACTTACATAGAATGACTTGTTCTCCTATGACTCTCCTATTACAGAAAAAAATGAGGCATTGAATTAGCAAATTGTAGAGAATAAAGCAACTCAAACATAACTTTATTACCCACATGAGGTAATTTACAGATACTAATTGGGGTCCTCTAACTTCTTTCCTACATCTACTTTATTACTTGTCATTCTACAATCACAGCTTCATTTTATAGCATCATTTGGAAGTTTAAGAGTTAAAAATCCTCTATTTAAATGCAAATATGTTTATGAAGGGAGCTGTGCAGTGAGTGGTCAAGGCATGTGAATGCTGTAGTTCTACCTTAAACAATGGATAGCTTAGATTCAGGAAGGAGACATGGTCAAGCACCTTACTGAGGGTGGGGTGGAGAAGGGTTAGTAAATACTGTTCTGCTTTTACCAATTAAGACGAGATAGAAAAGTAAATGCAACTCTTTTCTGTATCTTCTTGTGTGGCAATTAATTAAATGTGAGATGCATAGAAATCCTTTTCCTTTAGAAGGCAGGTATAATTCCAAATCATGAACTATGGAGTGTTATGAAATTTAGAACAATCAAAGGAAGATACTGAGAGTGTGTTAAACATATGTACTAGGCAGAAGTTTAAGATTTTAAAATCCTCTATTTAAATGCAGATAGGTTTACAAAGGGAGCTATGCAGTTCCTCCAGAAGTAGACTGAATGACGGTGAGAGGCACATGCTACAATTAATTGTCCAAAGCAGGAAATTCTGAGGTCATAAGTGGTTTGTGGAAGAGTTCCTGGGCTTATTCTACAACAGAGGATAACTGAAGGATTAAGGTGAATGAGGACTGACACCAGCCTACCCCTTGTACCAGAACCAGAAGGTGAGAAGTGCAAGGCAGAGGCAATAAACCACACAAGATTTTGCCCCTGATGAACACATTCAAAGGAAAAAAAAATGAAGAAATATTAGAGGACTAGGAGTCTAGCTTAGTGGTGAATCACTTACACAGTACATGTGAGCCCCTAGGTTTCATTAAAAAAAAGTTAGAATTTTTAAAATGTAAAATGTATAACTTACTGAATTCCATAGAAATCTTTTAAAATTCCTACTAACCGAAGTGGGGAAGGCAGGTTACAGAGATCACAAACAGAGGCAATCCTTTGAACAATGTGCATGATCAAGTTGATGAAAAATGCTAAAATATTCTAGCAAATATGGCACCCAAATGAAAATCCCTAGGTTCCTCAATTCATTCTACTAGCTTCTTTCTTTGTCAAACAGTTGAGAGAATTAATTCACTGAAAAATGAGAAAAGGAAAGGAACTTGCATTGGATCTGCATTTAACTAACAAAACACAAGTAGCATTTAAAAAGGCAGATCAGATAAAATCCAGAATTAGACCAGAAAGTAGTGCATATTTTCCACTGTAACAAAGAAATAGAAGAAATTGTTGCCTCCTTAAAAATAAAAAGTCAAAGGTAGATATTCAGGATCAAAGGGATAATAAAAAAAAAAAAAGGAGAAATGAAATTGGCAGTGAGAGAACAAGCAAGAAATAGAAGAGGAAAATAAAACTATTAGAGATCCAAAGTCTAAACTAGAAGTAAGATATTAAGAGAGGGGAGAAGAGCTTCTAACAATACGATCAAAATCATGGATGAGAAACATCAAAACAAAATTAAAAATTTCTTCATTATTTTAAAAATGGTATAAGAAAGTGATAATTATGATTGGTAACTCATATCTTATAAAAAGCATATCTCCCTAATGAAGAAGAGCTTGTGCAAATAAGTGAATAAACAAACTTTTAAAATTATTTTTTGTTAAGAAACATTACAGAATTCATAGAAAATAATCACATGTGGATGTAGATAAAGCAGTATTCAAAGGAAAATACATAGCTTTAACTACTACTAAAGGCAAAAAATATTGTAAGCATATTACCATTTAGTCCAACAAATTGGTTAAAAGAATAAAAAAGAAATCTGCAAAATAGAAGAAACTAGTAAAAAAAATAAATAAAGTCAAAGTAATGTGTTAGAAAATTAAAAGGGAGACATAATAATTCTTTGAAAGAGAATACTAATGAAGTAATAAACAAATCAATATCACATGGTTTAATTACTAAACAAGAAAGCCCACAAATGCACAAAATTAGAATTACAACGAGGAAATAATCAGAGAAATTGAGAAAATTAAAATTATTAGAATGAGTATGTATGTGTGTGTACATATATAATATACACATATATAATATATATACACTATAATATATATATGAGAAATGTAAACACTATGTTTGAATTCTTGGTAAATACAAATTGCAAAAAGAGATCCAGGAGAAACAGGAAGAAATTCAGAGATTTTCAGAACTACCACTAAATAAATACAGTGTTTGTATGTGAGAAAGTTCTCACCTGTGTATTTGCTAAAAAAATGAATTGATCAACTTTGGAAGAGATAATTTTTTTTTTCTTCTCACTGCTTTAATGTGTCCCCATCACTTTTCCTTCAGCACTGAGCAGTCAAGACAGGATGACACTACAGTTTCTGTTCATCTTTTCATTAGAGGACATTGCTTAGCTGAGTCCTGTGAGGCCAAGCAGAGGTCAAGTGGGGATCTTTGTCCTTCACTCAGATTTCTTATATATCTAAGGCAGGCCATCTAAGAGAATTATGGCAGAAAGAATTATGAAAAGAGTCATGTTTCCTGTACCTAGTTCTTCTACTTGCCTTAATCTGAATATTTACAGACATTTCTTTGTTTTTTTCATAGTTCATCTTTCAACTGAGACATTTGGACTAGATATATGGTTCATATTCTTTTTCCAGAAAAGCATGTCTAACCCACAAAATTAAGAGATCACACAATCTTTCCAAACCTCCTCTCCCACCTGTAGTTCTAAAGACATGAACTACAGTACTTCTAACATGTTATTTCTAATATTAGACAGCCTCAGGACCACACAGCTTTAAATTGAACAGAAGCTTCTGAGACAATGATCATCACTGTGAAAAGCGGAACATAGAGATTACAATTAGACTCTGAAGTCTCAACAATTTAGTTTAGATTCAGCCCCTTTATTTACATACTGCAGGACCTAGGGCCTGACAGGACCTAAGTATCCTCTTTGTGCTTCATTTTCCTTTTCTGAAAAATGGAGAACAAAATAACAGTACTCATGTTATGGGTTATTCATGAAAATTAAATGTGCATATACATACAAAGTTCTTAGAAGAGTACAGCACATAGTAACCTGTCAAAAATTGTGAGCATTTTCCAATATCGCCTACTGGCTAGGATGAAGTGTCTTAGCACAGAGATGAGAGGTGATATTGTTACTTTCTGTTAATGGTTTTATATATTTCTGATAAATATCTATATATTCAAATAGGCAAGCTATTATAGGTTATATCTTACACTAGTTAGGGAAAATTCTATAAATGAAACACAAACTTTTAAAATTCAATGTAAAGGCATTTTATTATCTTATTCAGTTGTCCTACATTCCAGATAGTGAAAACTCGTTCAAACTGCTTGCATTATTTTCCTTAACATGTTATAAAACACTAAAGGTTTTCTATCAGCATTTAGTAACATAAATCTTTCTTGAAGCTGATATATTTTTTACTTTGACCCATTTGGAATTCTTTTAGTAAATAATGATAATATGAATTTAACCTTTTGGGAAGTATAAATAGAGATACAAAAGTAAATAGAGGATTACCCATAGTCCCTTAATGCAATGCCTTGAACATAGTAGTTGGTCAATAAATGTTGAATGAATGCTATATGAAAAAACACTTCTGCTGTTCTATTAGAAATAGAAGGATAGTGTCCTTGAAACTTATTATTTGTTAGACATTTTGGATGAGCCTTGATGGACTTATTTTAGTTCTCATACTGGTAGTTAGATAGAGATGAAAATACTGATAAATCCTTTCTTAAAATTAGAGATTAATATGTCAGAATTGATCCTCTGTCATTTTATAAAGAATTAGAACAATAATATTTGCTTTATATTCATTTTTTCTCACTGTGAGAAAGCCTTTTTATTATCCCTATTATACACACAGGCTGAGGCCTTAATGGTTAAGTTACTTGTCACCTTGGAAACTCTGCAGCATAGGGATAAACAAATCTTGTGTGTTATATGACTAATGCCCTAACCTTCCTGAACACTCACTGTGCTCTCCTCTCCTTATCTCCATCTCACTGAAAACACAAAAAATAAAATCTGTGTTGACTTTCTGGGCCAGGTAAGATCAGAACATATTAAACATTTGTAGCTGTTTCACTAAGCAGAAGTAATGGACCCTTTATTTACTGTATATATATTTGTAATTATGGTTTCTGTTAGGCACTAAATTCCAACTATAAATACATAAAGTCATACAAAGTTAGATTCAAAGAGAACAATTAAGACCGGCTTTAGATAGGCACTGCTGGAGTTCTGTTTTGTGTAGTGTGATTCACTCTCCTATGAATGGCCCAGGTTGCAAAATAAACCAGTAACTACTGTAGGGAAACATCTTGGTTAGGCTTCAAAAATTTTGCTACCACTGACTGATGATAGTCATGAGCACTTACACTCAGAAGTGCCTTTCCTCCTGGAACAGTTTTTCTTTTACCCTTAATTTAAACCAGAGGGCAAGGAGTCAATATCATGGCACCATGTCTTCCTTCTGATTCTAGTGTGGTAGATTAAGCTATATCAATTTGTTAGTCTCAACATTAGAATTTAACAGATAAGCCACCAATATGTATTAGCTAGAATATTAATCATTAAACCAGACAGATATTAGTAGCTGCTTCAGTGATCTGTACCAGAATTATTGTATGGAATCTCAAAGATAAATTGTCAAGCCCTAGACTTCTTCAGCCTAATTGCAGGTTTCTGTGTGACTTCAGGATTAAAGAAATAAAGGAAGTAAATCCACATTTATTGAGAACATAGCATGCCTAAATATAAATTTCTTTCCTCCTTTCATCCTCTGTCCTGTCTTCATTTCCTATCTTTCTTTTATTTTACATGGTAAATGGGATGCCTGCTATTTGCTAGACATAGTGATGCAGTGACAGGCTACATGAATAAAAAAAAAGTACTTGTCCTCAAAGATCATCCAGGCTAGAGGGAGACAGGTATGTCAAGAGAGTTCTTTTGGGCATCACCACTTATTATTAGTATGGAATTAGTCACAATCTGTTCTATTGTTTCCTCATTTGTGAAACTAGAAACAGTATTTGCCTTGTATTTTATTGCCTGAAGGATAGATAACATGCTACACGTAAAATGATTAGTACATTGTTTGGCACATAGCAAATACTCAATATGTCTCAGCTATACTACTATTATTTCTATCACCACCACTACTACCACTACAATGCCTGTTCTTAGATACTGAAGAATCACCATCCAATACCGGGAGCAGAGATCCTGGACTGCACAGTTTTGCACAGATTACCTCCAAAATTCTGCCCAAAGTTACAAGTGCTTTTAGGGCTTTAGAAGAGATTTTAGAAATTGTCAATCAGTGTACTAATTCTAAAAGACATTCATGTATTCTTTTTGTCATTTTTCACAATTTTAACTATGGTAAATACACATAACAGAAAATTTGCCATCTTAATCCAATTTTGATGTACAGTTCAGTAGTATTAAACACATTCAAAATGCTTGTGCAGCCATCACAACCATTCATCTCCACAGCTTTTTGATCTTATCAAACTACAATGCTATACACATTTAAAAATAACTCCCAATTCTTGCCTCTCCTCTCCTTCTGGCACCCCCATTCTACTTTCCATCTAAATGATTTTGACTTCTGTTAGTTACATAAGGGGAAGCACACAGTATTTGTGTTTTTATATTTTTCTTACTTCACTTAGTATAATATCTTCAGAATTAATACATGTTGTAGTACAAGTCAGAATTTCCTTCTTTTTAAGGCTGAATAATATTCCATTGTATGTATAGATATTTTGCCTACAATTCATCTGTCAGTGGACATTTGGGTTGCCTCCACATTTTAGTTATGCATAATTCTTCTATGAACACAAACATACAAATATCTCCTTGAGAACCTGCTTTCAGTGCTTTTTAAGTATATATCCAGCAGTGGAATTATTGGATCATATGGTAATTCTATTTCTCATGTATTCTTATGATGAGATTGCTTTCATCTAAATTGATTGAATTCTTTTAATTTGTTTCTGTGAATGGCATTTGTTTCTTCATAAGGAAAATAGGATGAGTTAGGTTCGGCAAGAAAACATCTACTCTTTGAGCTCATGCTTTAAAGGAGTTTATGAATGCATTAAATCGATATCTCAAAGCCAAGTGATGATTTTAGGATATCTGGATTTTAACTCTCTTGCTCAAGTTTGAATTTAGGAGTTTTGAATTTCCTGGCCACTGAAATCTCAGCTTCACAATTCACTACTGGTGTGACCTAATCCAAGTTGCCTAAGCTTACTAAGTTTCAAGTGTTCATATTTAAGATAAGGGTAGTAAAAACACCTACTTTTTATTAATGGAGTTGAGGATTGATGTTGTTAGGTATAAAAATATTTGGAGTACAATATTCACTAGTATTTGCTGCATGTTAATTTTCTCTTTTTCTTGTTAAAATATGAAGTTGTTATAATAGGCAGTATAGGAATTTTAAGAAAGTTTGGTATTCATTCATTGGCAGTTAATTTTGATAATGTTGTGGCTTTGACGAACACTGTTGAATATCTCAGTTCATCATGTAGACTCATAATTTCTAGCTGTACGTGTGTTCACCTCAGTGTCTTTTCACTATGGAAGCATGTCTCCCAATGGAAAGTCTGTTGATACAACCCCAACCAGCTTTTACCCCTCTTTTGAAAATCAGATGTCCTTAAAACCAATCTCTTTAAAAATAATCTCTTGAAGAACCCATACTTACCATTAGAGATGGTTCTGTTGACAAGGTTGTCACAATCTAAGCAGCTTCAGGTTTAGTGCATTTAGCTGTCAACGACTAGATAGCCATGTAAGGTCTTTTTTCTTGAGACGCAAATTAGCCTGGTAAAATGTCCTTATTACCTACAAAGGCAAATACCCTTAATAGGAGAAAGGATTTGTGAATTTATATGTATGCTTTTCCCTTAATTATCTTTAAAAAATCTGGGCGATCTGAATTATCGTAAACCATTTTCCTCTGCCAGGTTGCTTATATTGCAGCAGTGCCTTCAAAACAGCAATCAGAAAGGATTCCTTAAAAGTAAGGAAATAGCACTAGGTATATGGGACTAATCATTACCTACCACAAGTTATAGAGTTGATGTCCCTATGTCAAATGAAGTTTTTGACATGATGAATCAAGACAGACATTGATAATTAAATTTTTATTTAGTTGGGTATCAGCGTGCTAAAGCTTTATCACAGTCTTAAGGTTGTACCACAGTACCACAAACTAAGTGTCTTAAGCAGACATTTCCTTGGGTTTAGAAGTTTGAAATCAGCAGGGGTAGCTGTTTCTGAAAGTTGCGAGGGAGGGATCTGGTCCAGGACTTTCCCCTTTACTTATAGTTAGCTGTTTTTTCCCTCTGTCTCTTCACCTTGTCTTCCCTCCCTGAGTGTCTCAGTGTTTCCTTTTATTAGGACATGTTATATTGTATTAAGGTCCACCCCAGTAACCTCATTTTAACTTGATTATCTCTAGAAAGACTCATCATCTCCAAAATAAAATGACATTTTGTGGTACTGGGGATTAGGATTCCAACATGTTATTTTTTTTGGGGGGGAAGGGGTGAAGGGGGGCCACAATTTGATTCATAATGACTGGGTTAATAGTTAACATTTGAGTGACTTTTATATTCCAGACATTTATATATATATTGATAATGCTTATAACATTTGTTAGATGCGATTTCCCCCATTTTCCAGGTGATAAAATGGCATGTTAGAGAGAATAAGCAATTTGTCCATTCATACAGCTAGTAAATATTAAATGTTGGTATTTGAACCCAGTATTACATGCTCCTTTTTAAATGGATAAGCTTCATAACAAGTCCAAAGTCAAAGTCCAAAAAATACTTGGAGCATTTAAGATTGCATTTGGTTTTTGTTTTGTTTTATTATTAGGGGTTTGCCAAAGGACATTTCATCCATTAAAAATGGTACTTTATACAAATTATACTATTGCCTAAATGCCCAATCATTGAATGCCTATATCTTCACTCCTGAACTCCTGGTTTCTTTTCTTTTTCTTTCTTTTTTTTTTTTCTGACAGTTGTCTTTGAAAGCTTAGTGTTTAAGCCCTCCTGCACCTGATGAAGCTTTTGGACAGGATCGATTCTGAACATAGACTGCATGAGTTGATTCTGGCCCCCATTTATGTAGATGGCACTGAGAGCCAAGTCATGCTCAGAGTCTGCTACTCAGCACATGTGCTTTCTGCTCTCCTTGTCTCTCAATCCTTCTCCTCTCTCCCCCTACCATTATCTTATTTTGTTTCTTCACTTTTACCAGGTAGTTTGTGGTTTTTGTTTTTTCTTTTATGCATTTCTTGCCATGAGTGATAAACATTGAAAGGAAATGGGTGTGAATGACAAAATCTCCGTTTATGCACAAGCCAGCGCTATTGGAGGTGTGTACTGTCACCTGGCCACAGCCTAATTGTTACTCATTCACACTAACAAGGGGCATTGTGTATCTTCTATAAGCTTACCATCTTACCAGTGAAAACATTTTTTTCACATTGAAGTTTTAAAGCAAAACCATTTCATGACCCAATTTCACTAATAATTCTCTTAAGTAATCTTTGTATTCATTTGTAAGTTTTTTTTCCATCCACTGTCTGTCTAGCCTGGTTTAAAATTTTTATATATGTACTTTTAAAAAATTGATTAGCTGGAGAGCTGCCCATTCCTCTGTGTATAATAAGGATTTAAAAACTGCACACTGAATTCTGTATAGTGTAATTAAAACTGACCCACATTTGGACCTGAGTACACCAGGACTTAGCCAAACTTGCCATGAGCTGAGTTCTGGTGGCAGATGGGAACTAATGAGGACACACTCCACTCCAGAATTTCCCAGCTGCTTGGCCCCTTTTTGTACAAACAAGGTTTGGAGCGAAGTCCGGATCCCAAGAGCATGTTCTGTAAATGTGCTGTACCCAATGATTTGGGAAATGTCCTTACAAAATCAGACTTTTTCAAGGTATCCTCAAGACTTCAGCCCCTGTCCAATTTAAAACATAAACAAAATCAAAGGTGCCTTTTGTGCTCTTTCCAACCAATTTTTAATTTTAAAGGGGAATAAAATAAATCGCATCTCCCGTCTTTTCTCCTATACTTGGCAATGGAATGATCACTTACATCAAAACCTGGAGATTAGCATGTAGTTATCTCAGGGATAGTTGTGCATCAGGATAGACTATGTCTCCTTGCAACCTATGGATCTCTTCAACTGGTTTGATGTCCTGGGACTATTCAGGCAGATGTAATTGAATCAGTTTGAAGCAGCTGTAGCTGGCATGTGGTCTCTCAGATTGCTAGCACCTGCTTGTTTTTTTGCAACTCACTAGAGTGAGAAAAGTGCCAAAACCAGCATTGGTCTTGGAGCAGATAAAGCACTCCAGATCTTACATTCTATTCCCCTCCCAACCTAGCCACATCATCCTGGTGCCTGAATTAATACAACCTCTTTGTATGGTTAGGTCTGAGGTATACTTTTAATTCCCATTTTTCTCAGTAGTCAGATCCTGATAGTATTGACCATGCTTCCATGAATAAATAAATAAATAATAAATAAAAATAAATAAAATAAAAAGGAGTATAATGGTGATCAGGTGGCTTTGGGGCTCTCTTATCATTAGACAACTGGATAGCCTGTGGTTTGCAGAATCATTTAAATGAACGCACCAAATTCATTTGCTGTTCCAGCACAGTCTTACTGGCACAGAGAATGAGTAGTTAATGTATAACAAACTGTGAGCTGTTGTGGAATATGAAATACACTTCTTTAGCAGGAGGGAATGTAAAATGGACTTATTTCTCTAATGCAAGCTGGAAACTAATTGACATGGATTTCTTCAACATATACTATGTGCAAGAAGACACAGTATACTAAAATGGGATAATAATCCAAGAATGTAAATATGTAATATATATTTTAAAAGACATAACATATTTTTTGGAAAAGGTTTAAATCTATTTTAAAGCCACTTTTTCTTTTTGTTCCATTTTTTTTCATATGGCATATGGTAAAATACTTAACCCTTAATGTTATCAGTATCCTAATGTGTAATTTGAATTAGGAAGATAAAGAATGTATTTACTGAAATTTATGGTTTATGTTACAAAGTTCCTATAAAATAGGATTAATATTGATAATATTTTGATAAAAGTAATAGAATCTATAAGTAATAGTAATAATAGTGAATTCTACAAATGTTATTTCATTATCAAAAGCAGGTACCTATTTTGCATGATATGGCTAGATGCAATGGATATACAGAAGGATCTGTGGTCCCTGGCTACAAGAATTTTACAGCATATTTGAAGGCACATGATACACGTTTTTAAAAAATAACAAAATAAAGCATTCTCAGTCAAATAAATGCTCTAGACCTGATGGTCCTCCCCTTCTCCCTTTCACTGCTCATGAAAGACAGCACCAGCTGAGTGCAGTGGCACATGCCTATAATTCCAGTGGCTGGGGAGGCTGAGGCAGGAGAATCACAAGTTCAAATCCAGCCTCAGCAACTTAGTTATGCCCTATCTCAAAATAAAAAAAATAAAAAGTGCTGGGGATGTGACTCAGTAGTTAAGCATCCTAGGTTCAGGAGCTGTTACCAGGAAAAAAAAAAAAATCCCATTGTGGTTCTCTCTGCACCCTCCTACTAGGACAGAACTAGACTGCTGCATCCTCCTGAAGATAGTACTTTAGACAACATTACCAATTGATAAAAGTTGCATGTAAGATGAAGCTCATTTACCATTGCTTAAAAAAAAACACTAAGTGCTAAAGATATTTAGTTGGAGCAGAAGTTTTTGTGAAACACTAGAAGGAATGGACTTGAGCCAGAATACATTGAAACTCACTGAATATACATTGAAAAATAGGAGTTTAAGTTATTTGAAAGTTTGAGCATTGTGAAGCAAATGGGTAAAGATGGGAATTGTATGGCAAAAAGATAATGAATTGATCTCTGTTGTAAATAAATAAGTGGTTATGTAATTACTAGTTCAGCATGTCCTCTGCTACATTATGAACTTTGTAAAGTATTACATTAATTTTTACATAAAATTTCTCCTTACAGATATCATTATCGGTGACTCCTATCTGATTTTGGTCTTCCATGTATTTCTATAGGTTCTCATTCCTTTCCTTTTTGTAAACAATGCTACCTCCCAGTTTGGGTAAGACCTTCTCACTGCCAATAGTCTCTGTGAAGAACCAATGGGGGATTCAAGGAGACTTTTGTATTCTTAACATTTATATAAACAATAATCTTTTTAAAAACTGATTTGTATTTTTCTGAATACTATGGCACTAGCAACACTTGGGATAAATTATAATTTAACCATAGCTTATAAGAATTTTACTACATATCCCTTGTTTTGGGGAGTAAGACCAGGTATTAAAATGGGAATGATATTAGAAAGAGAACATCTGGATTTGAACTTCTCTGCTATCACTTATTGGCTATGAAATATTGAGCTGCCCCCTATGTGCTTTCAGGCTGTCTCCTCATCTGTTAATTAGAGGTGTCTATTCAAAAGCATTCTGATGTTAAAATTAACTCTTCCTCTTGTCCTTTGCCATCATCATCATAATTCTGTTCTGAAACAAGGTAAAAAAAATAACACCTACTATGTAAATCCTTCTTTCTCTATCACTTTTATTATTTTCTCTAGCTGTTGCAGTTTTATTCTGTCTGCACTTTGAATATAGCATTAAACATAGCTAAAATGAAGGAAGAAATAAAAAAAACTCCATATTCTAGTTACTGCTAATATTTACTTTGGAGTCATTTGCTCCTCAATAATTTCTCTCATTGTAATATAACTGCTTAATATTAATAATTTATATATTTAAAGTATCTGCTAAACTGATCCAAAATTAAAATATTGCCTTTTGTGGTCCATTTATTTATTCATTCACTTCTTCATTTAATGCAAATTTTTCCAGCTCTTCACACCACTGCATTCACTTTCCATATTAGTAGTCACCTCTTAGGTTAAAAAACCAAAAGAAAAACTAAGAGTTTATATATGTACATTTCTAGAAAGTTAATTCCTTCTTTCATTCTTTTCTGCTTTGAACATGTAATGTGTAATAATGAATGTCTATATTTATCATCCTTATGATTTGAGGCTATTCAAGAAACTTTATGAATATCATTTCTGATTTTCTAAATTACATGAATTTCTATATATTTATGGTAAAAATGTGTGAATAGATGTTTCTTCTCACAAAATATTTTCTTTAAACTATTTTAACTTTTCACACTCTTACTCATTATTTGAATACACACATCAAAACAGTATTATGATTTTTCAAAAAGGTTAAAAGTTAAATAAGTTTAAATTCTCTAAATTTTTAGATTTACATGATTGTATCTTATGATGATATTAATGATAAATACAGAACATAAATAGGTGAACTGCACATTAAGTTTAAATGTTGCTTTTCAGTGCCTAAAATTTGTGTAGCAAGTTGGATAGCTGAGTTCAGTATTATTTAAGAAATGGTTAATTTTGTACATCAGCAAACAGTTCAAGCATAATCTTTAATCATGTTGGTCTGATGCCCCAAGCAAAGCAATGTATCTTATTAGAGCCTTTGCCAGTGTCAGGATAGTATATACCTCAGGCCAAAAGAAAATTGATTCTTCTCCTGTTAATTTGTCATTTGATATCATATTTAAATTTTTATTGATCAAAAACAGGTGTATTCACTTTTCAATACAGTCCTTCAGCAACATAAATAATTTTTCATTTGATGACTGATTTGAATTGTGTCCAATTAAATAATTTAAAGCATAACTTTGCTATTGATTATATGCCATTATAAAATATTTACTAATTATTCACATTAATATGCAACTTGGGATATTTTAAATATAAATCTATTTATAAATTTTTTTAAATGACCAATAGTAGTTTAAGAACAGATTCTAGCTTCCTTGAAAATATGGGATTAGAAGAAGTTATATCACTTTTGGAGGGCATCTCTATAGGTCTTTAGAAGAACAACTCCAAGTAGAGGGCAGTACACTCCTTTCAAGACTGACTTACTATTAGCAACCTCTCAGTAAGTTTTCTCATTGATTCTCTTTGCCCTGCATGCTCAGATCATTTGGAGACTTTGAGGTCATGATTTACACCTATGAAAATGTTATACCCTCCTATTTTTTTGGTGGGGGCCCCTAGGGAGGATGATGAAAGCGTATTAGTTTCCTAGGGCTGTTGCCGGAGGAAAATGAGTGGTTTAAAATAACAGAAATTTATTCTTTCATAGTTCACAAGACCAGAAATCTAAAATCAAGGTACAATAAGCCACATTCCCTTTGATGACTAGGTGAGAATCTTTTCTTGCCTCTTCAGACTTATGGTGATTCTAGACTTTCGTTGGCCTTAGTTCCCATCACTACAAACTCTGCCTTCATGTTTACATGAACTCCCCCCTCCCCCGAATGTGTGTCTTTCTGTGTCCTCTTTTCCTCTTAGAAACATGCCAGTCATTGGATTTAGGACTCACCTTAAATCACGAATGATTTAACCTCATCATATCTGCAAAGAAACTATTTCACAACAATGTTACATTCTGAGATCCAGGGTGGATATGCATTTTTAGGAACCTTGTCAGACCTGATCTATTCTGAAGGGTAATTTCATTTTATAGTATCTATGGAAGGCTTCTTTACATACTAATGCCTTATTTCTCCCTCTGTAGTTGAAAAGTTATTCTGATTTGTGTGTATAGAAATATGTTGTCTAATAACCTTGGTTTTTTGTGAATTTAGTTTAATTATGTCATTTTCCTTAATACTTTTTAAAACTACCAAAACTTCTTTCATTATAGATGATAAACTTCTTCAGACATCAAAGAGATACTAAAAGGGTTACAGTCACTTTGCCAATGCAGTGCTAAATTAAAAACTGACCTTGATATCATTCAGCTTTTCTGTGACTTCCTATGTGTTGAGATGCTCAATATACTTTTATAGTCCATAGTATTTGAGATAACCTTACCTAAGTCATAAATTACAGAAAATATTTTTCATAATCATCTTCTGATACAGTAAGTTATGCAACTGAAATTTGGTGTCAAAAATATTGTTCTATATGAGTGCCTGTTGAGACAATGAAGTAATCTAATTTCTATATTTTGTACCAGCTAGGTCTTTAAGTATTAAAGACTACATAAGTAAATATGTCTCCATTAAGTGATCCCTAGAAGCCTATGTGTCCATACAGGATTGGAAGAGCAAGATCTATGTCAAAGAAGTTGCTTTCTAACTTTATGTAGCCACGGAATGGCTGAGAGAGGATCTAAACTCATTCTGCTCAACTCAAACACTTGTATTTTTTCTACTTCTCCCAAGTTGATTCTAAATCTATTGGAAATATTTTTCTTGTCTTGCAAAAAAAATAAATAAATAAATGAGTAGACTTCCATTAGGGCAAGGATGGTCAGAGGGAACACAGTGAAATAGAATCATTTCTAAAATAATTGGAACATAATTGGAAGCATTTGTTGACCCTTTACCTCATGATTATGGAATATTACAGGTGTGTTTCCTTTAAGACTATGAAATAAACCAACAATTTGAATTTTTAAAATAGATAATTAGTAAAGTGATTATACAAATTATTGTAAGTCTTATCTACTGAATAATTCCTTTAGGTTTGCAACTCTTTTGGTGCACTTGTTGTGAATAAAACATAATAGTACACTCATAAGAAAGAAACATTTAGAAATAAGCATTAGCCTTCCAGGCTAGGGGAAAAAATGAAGCAGAAATACAAATTAAAATGATATAATGTCTGAAATAATATAGTTAAATAAAAATGTGATTTTATTAATACAAAACTTGATTTTTACCCAAAACAAGATAATTAAATTAACCTAGTCTAGTTTTTGCATTCTAGAACCAAAGAGAAGAAAGGTATTTTTATTGAGATTTTCTTTCTTCCACCATAGGTAGGTCCTAGGCACTAGAGATAGCTCTGAAGAAGACTATGATATTGAACCTTACAGAGTTAACGTGGTAGGAATGACAGTGTGTGTGCATGTGTGTGTGCGTTTTAGGGGACAGAACTGAATTTAAATTCTGTCTCAGCCATTCCCTAACATCAAGTTAGAAAGTAACCTCTCTGAGATGGGCCTTACTCTTCCAATCCTGTGTAGACACATAGACTTCTAGGAATCACTTACTGGATGTGTTGACACTAAACAAATTAACAAATTTATAATTAAGATGCTTTGACATTGGTAGGTGCAAGTCATGAAATACAACAGAAAAAAATAGGATAGAGTATTGCTGGGAGTAGGGAATGGGATCATGACTGATCTTCCTTAGGAAATAATATTCAAACACAAAAATGTATAATATAAATTAACCAGTGAGTGAAGGTCTAGAGTATAAGAAATATCATGTCTAGATTCTCACAGGTTGCTTAGGGTTGTGCATCCAAGGAGTGTGTGTTAGAGTATCTGTGGCAAAGGAGGCATGTCCTACTTGTTGACTAATACATTAGGGCAAACAGTTAATTCCCCTTATCACTGCACGTCCTGCCTGGGGAGGAAAAAGCGTTCCTGTAAAGGGATGGGCTGGCTGCGAAATAATAGCTAAGAAATGTATTTAATAGAAAAAAACAACACAAGACAGAATTAGCTTTAGAATAGGGGCATGACGGGTTGAACCGTCCTAAAGGGTCTGGCTCTAACAACTGAAGGAGCCTGCATTTTCTTTATTTATAGCAGTAAGATCAAAAGGGGACCTGTAGGATCCTTTTCCGTGAAAAACAGGATGGGGTGGAGTTAAGCAAGCCATTTCGCTCTAGTGGGTCATCCCCGCATCCATGGCCTGCATTCAAACTCCAGCGGTGAACCCGCCAGGGCAACCACATACTTCAGGCAGTCTCCAACAATTTTCCATAATTGTGAGTTCCTGAAGCCAGATTTCCCTAATAGTCCAACAAAGCTTTTTGTTTTGTTTTGTTTTTGTTTTGTTTTTTTCAATTGTTTTTTGCAGGCCATGGGTGGCGCCCTGTATCTCCCCTTTTTCCTAATAGGAAACATGTCAATAATAAGCATGGATTAAAGGTGCTTAACCATATCTCCTTAAAACATTACAAATATTTTATTTGTGAAAGCAAAAGAAATTTGGTCAAAAAGGTAGAATTGGATTCATTGCTATTCTTACCTCTCTGGCAATTCTGTTGCCCATTCTGGTACCAGGAATTGTTAGAGCAACCACAGGAATTTTTTAGCCATCTTTTCTCCCTAAGGTAAATCATTCTTTAAAGGAATAGTATATTCTTTTTTCTCTTTTTCTGCATATCAAGACTGAAAATGAAAATTGAAGGACAAACAGAATGTTATTAGAGTCAGGTTTTTTTTTTTTTTTTTTTCCTTTTAAGTATTAATCTTATAGCAGCCCAAGATTTAACATATTTTAGGACTATGTATTGTCTATCCATTTGAATTGAAAATAGGAAATCTGTTATTCTATGCCTACTTTCATCCTGAAACAAATTTCTTCAAATGCTTCATTCAAAATTAAATTACTTATCCATAACTGGACAAAAGTATGTGGTGGCAAATTATTGGAATTAATGAAATTTATTGAGTTTAACATGTCTAATCAACATTGCATTCACCTTGTTATTTTTTTTAATTGCTGGATGCTATAAAAGATGACAGTATTACCATGACCCTTGCTGATACCATAAGAAGAAATGCATGAGTAAGTAGACGGTCTAGTGAGCATTTGAAAAACAGAGAGAAATAATGTTTTCAGAAATGGTTAAGCTTTTAGATGAGAGGCTTTACATTTTTTCACTAGAGAAACTAAAAAGCTGACTTATATACTAATTTACAAGCCAGAGTATGCTGTTATTAACAGCACACCATTGTTAAAAGTTACACCATTGAATCTTACCAAGGAAATTCCTTTGGCTCTGTTCTTATCACAAAAATGGAAACCAAAAATGGAGGAAAATACTACTTGCTTTCCCAGAAATATTACAATGCACAATTTCCACCATGTAATTTAGATAGCCATAAAAATTGTCATCCAGATCATAACAGAGATTTTGCATTTAAAAAAAAATCAATATATAAAAAATATTAACTCAAAATGGAAGATAGTCATTTCATCAAAGCCTTAAATATGACAAAAAACAAGATACTAGAGTACTTCTAATAATATGTAAGCATGTGGTATCCTGTTCTAGAAAGAACATCATGAACATTTTAGGTGTTCTGTGGCAATATATACATTTATATGTACCTGAATTATAAACTAAATATGACATTTTGTTCTGTCATTCTAGTCATGTCACATATAGGAGAGCATATATTAGAATAGATTTATAACTTGGTTTGGGCTGTGCTTGCAAATTGTCAGGCAGTTAAATAGATAAGAAAAGCTCCTCTGATCAGTCTTGTTTGGCATGTCTCAACACCTTAACAAAGCTAAACTGGAGACCTAGAAGCAGAGCTATTGTACTTTGAATACATTCAGCTTGCCTAAAGTTTCAAAATAATATGTTATTTGCTTATATTTTGAAGATATGGCTATATCCTGCATATAAAATAGAGATATGTTCTATTCCTAGCAAACATGTAGCTAGAAAAATTAATGTTTGCCCCAAATTAATATTTAAGTCCCAAACAACATTTTCAAACATTCCATGCGGGATTAAATGCATAAAAGAATATACTGTTAGAACTATAAGAAAGTTCACAAACTATATTTTTAGTTAATTCAGTATTTCACAGATAAGAAAATGGGAACCCAGTGAAGTCAAACAATTTCTAGACAAGATAGAGTGAGGACTTGAACAATACAGTACCCTTTACTTCTCTAGTGTACTCTTCACCATTTACCATTATACCAAACAAGGTTTTAGCTGTTTTTTTTTTAATTTAAATGGTATGCGAAGATAAATAAAAAGTATGTCTTCATCAACTTATAAAATGGTTCACCACAGACAATTTCAAGTATATATGTAGAGAAATGTATTGATCTACTTTATTTTAAAAACAGGGACTCAAACTGATTTATTTCTTTCTAAATGCTGTATTTTCAAGATTTTATTTATCCTAGTGGTTTTATTGTATTTATACTATAACATATTCTACTGTATCTTCTTTTTGTTAGTAGTTGCCTAATATTTCTATTTTATGTATAAAATAATGTATTTACCATTATCGTATTTATTGACATTTGGTTATTTCCAATTTTGTTGCTGTTCAAAAAATACAGTAAATGGCTTTGTACTTATTTTAATATGTACATAGAATAGTTTCTTAAATGTTTGTATAATCAAGATTTTGATAGCTATAAAATTTTGACTTTTAAGAACATTGTTCTAATATATACATCTAACAGTAGTATGTGCTATTTTCCCAAGTTTCATCAATGCTGAGTTTTAACAATTATTCTATTTGGAAAAGTGAATACTATATTTCATTGTTTTTATTTGGATATCCTTATTTATGAATCAGATTAAGTAACATTTTAAAAATTCATTGGCAATTTTAAGTTTCTTTTCTATAAATTAATTGTCAAATACTTTTATTTTTAAAACTTTCTAAAAATCTTTATTGATTTGTAATCCTCTGCCTACCATGGAAAGTATTTTTTTTTTTCTGCAATATGTGTTAAAAGATTTCTGTGATTAATTTGCTTATTTGACTTTTTCTAGAGCCTTTTTATGTAGTGTCACTTGTCAAACATTTACTATATATGGATTTTAAAATCTTGTATATTAAAAGAAAACTCACGTTTTCTTCTAGCACATTTATGATTTAGTCTCATTTAATAATTGTCTTTGATTCAACTTAATTTGTATACTGCATATTTTAAAAAATTTATTAGCCTTTGTTTTGAGAATGAAAATAAAGAATATTCTTTTTTTACTTGAAATAATTTTTTTGTCCCATGAACTCCTTAGGAAGGCCAAGATCAGCACTAAGGTTCAAAAAAGTATTAGACTGAGAACTGAAATGTCAAAATTGACATATTTTTCTTATTTCAATCATGATGTCTATTGTTTATGACATAGGAAAATCCCATGAAACTCTCTCTTACTTATAAGAATAAATTATTATATTTTGATTGTCTAAGCAATGATTAAATCAGTGAAAGCATCATAGAATAAATCAAACCCCTAGTGAGATACTTTTAACAGCAAATTCAGTTCATGGTAATGTTAATTTTACTTACTTAAGAGAAGCACTCACTTATCAGTGAGACCCTATAACTATACAAATGAAATCAAAGTGTGAAAGTTGTAATTTAAGCAGGAAGCAATAGCCAGTGATAAGTAAATTTATTTGTATCTTGAAAAGTTCACTTCAAGTAGTCATCATTATTAAAAGGCAATTATTTCATATGGTTTTTGTTAGCTTAAAAAGCAGCTCAGAGACTCTAAGGGTTCTGATGACTGATGTCTTTGTAAGGTTTGTAAGTAAGTGAAGTTTCCATTCATTGAAAAGTTTAATATTTATTATGAAATAATATTATCCAGCTTAATATCTATTATGCTTATGATTGCAGTTGATAAAGAGGGATAGATGAAATGTGAAGTTTAAGTGGGGAAAGGGATCAAGAATGTCATTTAACTCTTTTTTATAAGTTTCACTTTAAAGAGAGTCATTTTTCTATTCAGAAGTAACACACCATCAATATAAAACTATTTGAATAACCCCAAATTCAGAAAGAATACAATGACAGCATCCTTGATATTACAAATATCATTGAAAAAGAAAATGTTGTTTGTATGTGTATGTGTACATGCAAAATCCTAGGACTATGCTCTACACATGGATGTGAATTGGAATTTACAACTAGCCATATATTATAAATATTTGTTTCTGTTAGTAAATAGTTTTTCTGTAATGTGATTCTTTTATTGATTATATAGTATTCCATAGAGTGGATGTTTTTAAAAATTTACCTAGTCAGTCTTATTCTTTCCCATGTGAGTTGCTTCCTTTTTTCCTCTATTAAATAACCTGTGATGAATATCATTATGGAAGCATTTTTATGAACATCTCTGATCATGTCTTTGGTACAAATTCATGTAAGTAGATGGGTCAAAGATAAGTGCATTTTGAGCCTTTTGATGCATTTAACTATACCATTTACACATTGCTGTTTTCGAACCAGCAGTCTCTTAAAGTATCTGTTTGCTCATATCCCTATCAGTTTTTGTCATAAAACTTTGTGTGACTCAAAGAAAAGCTCTCAGTGGTCTGGGGAGAATGAGTACAAAGAGGTGGAAAGAGGTCAAGCAGAGGTAAGTGATGTTTTTGTCTAAGAGATGTTACAGGCTGCCCCAGGCTATGAAGAACAGCTTTCTCAAAAGTGAACTAGTATTTTCAAAGACAGCCCAGACTCTGCGTGCTACCTTGGCACAATTGAAACATCCCTATTTGCTTTAAGGCAGTGGCCTGACCCTTCAAGCACACCCCATGAATTCACTGATTGAAACCACTTACTCATACTAATCATTGCACACAGAAAATACAGAAAAGATTTGTATTCATCACTCACTGTATTTTGCTACTCAAGTGTCATGAAACATTCAGGGTATATTAACTGGCAAATGCACACCTGGAGTATGTTACTTAGCTTTAGAAACTGCTAATTTAAAAAAATCAAATATTTAATTTTGAGGAAAAAAAAACAGTTTTGGATTTTGAGCATATATATCATCTTTCATTTTGGCCCAATTAGCCCAGCAGGTGTGTGTAAATTAGGTCACTACTTTGTCACCGTGGTAACATGTGTTGGGGAGGTAGATCTTAACCACCTCCAGCACAGGTGATGTTCACTGAGTTAGTATTAAGAGATGCGTTAGAAACTGATATGGTAGAATTTAAAGTACTAGAATGTAAAATATCACTCTGGTTCTGGGTACCAACAGATAATGTTCTGATATGAAAACAAGTACTGCCTTAACAAAAAGGTTCTAATAAACTTTAGAATCAGAAATTCCTTGTAAAACTTCCTGACAGTCTTCAAAAGAGAACACACTCCAGCAGTCATGAGGTAATGATCTGATGACTCATGGAGCAATGGTGTAAGAGGTACTCTGGTCAAGTTCTCTAGAATTTAAGGACATTTTTAGAAATAAGCCAGAATTTTTAGAGGGTCACTGATTTCCTGACCACATACTCTAGTGAATAGTGCCTAGGATCTAGTCAAGAGGTAGAGCTGTTTTAAAGCACAGTGTCTAATCATTTCTTTTTCATTACTATTTTTGATCAATATTCATAATTGCTTCTGGGTTAAGAAGTTGGCAGAGTTGGTCTATGCCAGCACTCCAGCACTGATACTGTATCTAACTCAGGCTTCTTCTCACCAGGTGGAAAATCAGACATGCTTCAAGATTGCTACTAGAGATTGTGCAATCTGTTTGGCTGCTGAAGGTTCCAAATCATGTGGGCATTCTGCAGCCCCACAGAGTGGTAGAATTTCTTCACTTATCACTGACAAGTTCACACCTCTTTTGGTCATTAAAATTGTAAATATGTGTTATCAGATGCAAAAACTAGGCCAAATTAATGATATGAAATATATTTCCTAGGCAATGCATTTTCTATGACCATTTCAGTACCTGGGTGTGAAAAGTATTTTCATTCAGCCTGTGGTGCCAATTATATGTAGCATTATGATTTTTTAGTTGCCCTCATGTTCCACCCTATTTGTATCATTAGTTATAGTTTTGAAGCATTTTTGTATACCACACTTCTTCTTTTTTTTTTTGGTGTTATTTTACACGTGACATTTCGGAAACTTGAATCCCCCTAGTGTTTATTTTCAGTTGGTTTTGACCGCAGCTTTATTACTTATTTCGTGTGTTTTCAATGGTTAATATTTACAAAACACTGAACAAACTCTTCAAGATTGCTTTCCATAATCTCCCCCTCCATGCATTAAGGATGAGAGGAACTGAGAGAAGAGGCATAGTGATTCACCCTGTGTCACAGAGTATGTGAATTCACTTTCATAAGAGAATCAAGGGTCCCTGGTTCTCGGTTTTCTTTTTTTCTTTTTTTACTCCAAATGAGTCATGCAGGTTTGGAGACTTACAAAGGGAAAGCATGGCTGAGTGAAGAGACAGTTGTCTCAAGTACTCTTTTACCTCAACTTCTTTTTTACCAGATACTCCCTCCCTATGTTCAGGATTTCTTTTCTATCCACTCCCCAGTGGACACTGAAAAATATTTCTTTTTGAAGAGCTGGCTTGTGTGATAAAGACCTGAGTCTTTATCAGGTAAAAATCTATTAACCTGTTAAGGGTTTGGGCATGCATTTTTCACTGGAGAACAGTATGCCATATTCCACCCTGACTGTTCAGGAACAGGGCGAGTGGCAGCACAAATTAGCATTGGAACAGAGCTTTATCACAGTAGAATCCCAGGTGGTTTTAGGAATAAGGCACAAAACAAATAGGTGAAGGAACTGAATCTATCAAATGTAATGAAGTTATGGTAGATTCAGGAAACTTGAACCCCTGCATTGTAGTAATCATGCTGGGGGTGGGGACAGACAGTTAAACAAAGTAGTTTCTTTCTTTCATTGTTTGATGAAATAAATTTTGCCCCTTATAAGAAGCATGTTAAAAAAGAGAGAGAAAAAGAAAGAGAGAGAAAGAGAGAGAGAGCTTGGTATATCTGAAACAAAGAGCTTACACAGTTACTGAGCTGGTTGGTTTTTATACCTTCCTTTACTGAGTATTGTCCTTCAGTACAATACAGAGCCATTTCTTTGTTCTCACAAGCTAGCAGTTAAATTGTATGTAAATGTATGCAAATTAGATGCTGTCTAATAAAGAGAGTCATTAGATGGAAGAAATATTTAGTTTAGAAAAAAAAGCAGGTGTATTGTGTAAAAGAAAATGTAAGGCTACAAAAAAGCCCAAACTTTTGTGGACAGTTATAGAAAAAAATATTAAAATAGATTTTTAAAAGACTTATGTCTCCCTGACCTTTCCTTTGTGCTTATATATATGTGTGTGTTTTTAAAATATTTACATATAAAACTAGGGGATTGGCTTCTTTCCCAGAATTACTGGAAGCACCTTCACCAGGAACATTTGGACTTGAATAATCTCAACAGCAGCATTTTCTTTCTTGAATTAAATGAATTGTAAAATGGATAGTTGGCCCAGGAACACTGACTGCTTATTTGGGTTCCTTTCCTCTGGTTGATTAAGGCCTAGTGACTCCGTGGTAGATGCCTTACAAGTGGTCATCTTAGTTACTTTAAGATTCCCTTTCCATGCTACTCCACCCCAGCCACTTAAAGGCTAATGTGAGTTCCTTAAAAGATAGACTGTAAGCACCTTGAGAAGAACCAGCAGTTACTTTTGAACTTGATCACTGCTGTATTCAATTTGTAGCACAATATCTAGCATTTAGGAGACATGTTTTTATAAACCATTAGGTGAATAATTGATTTTAATGGTCAGTAAAGTGGTTATGGGTATGTCAAACACCTTTGGGCTCTCCTGCATATGGTTAGTGAAGCAATTCTTCAGTTTTGCATATAAGACTCATGGTAAATGCATAGTGAAAAAAAAATTGCTGTCCAATTTCCTGAAGTCAACACTAACAAGCGTTGAGGGCTCCTCATGTACGTCACTCCCTTGGCAGCTATTTGCAGGGCTAAGAAGACTACGCACAGTAGTCTGTCTCATGGAGTTCCTAGTCTACTAAAGGAAACAGATATCCAGATACCTAATAAATGGCAAACTGTAAAAAAAAAAAAAAAAAAAAAAAAAAAAAAAAAAAAAAAAAAAAAAATGGGCTACTGATAGACTATCATGGGAGCATAAGAGAAAGGATTTCTGACTAGAGGGTATTAGAGATGGTTTCTTAGAGGAAAATAGAGTTGAACTAAGAGGTAGTAAGAAACAGATGGCTATGGTAAGGTGGAGAAAAGCAGTTGCATAATTCTTTATGTTGCAGGCCCAAATTAATAGAAATGTACTAGATTTTTTTTATTCTCTTGTGACTTTCCAGCAACAGCTTGATTTTAACCTCTGTGGAAACACAAATGAGGGCTGTGATGGATACAATAATTACTAAAGTAAAATTACAACTCCAAATGAAATTTTTAATCATATTCATCCATTGAATAAGAAATAAGGCAAAGTATGCAAAGGACTTTCTAACTTTTTAATTTGAAGGCATTGTAAATACAAAACTTTATTATTATTCATAATTTGTAAAGTTGTCCATGGTGTGAAATAAAATTTTGGGGATGTGAAGCTTAGGGACATAAAATGGAATACCTCATGTATGTGTGGTATCTTATGTTTTACAGAACATCTTCTTAAGGTATTATTTTATGTTACTTTATGTTATTTTTAATAACAGTCCTTGATGTAGCATAACTGGCATTATTATTTTACAGAGGAGGAAACTGAGTTTCTGAGAAGTTGAATCACTTAGCCAGGGTCACAAAGTAAATTTCCAAGGCAGGTTTTCTTGATAAGTTGTCCACTTCTTTCCATTTTTCACCCTGAAGCAACATATGGGATAGTTATATAATTATAGAAGCAGCACATATCTTGGATTGTAATTTTCTTACTAGGATTTTCTATTGATTTGGTGTAAGATCCTCATGTTTGCATTGGTAAGATGTCTAAGACTAAAACTTAGGGAGACATATATGGACGAAAAAACGGATTATTTTGATAACTGAGGATGAATATAAAAAACAATAATGGGCCTAAGGATTGAAAGAATTTTAATTTTTTCTTGACTTTTGAGTTAAAGTTTTCAGTGTGAAGGTGTAAAATACACTGTATTGAACTAATCTTGGAGGTAACCAAAGGGCTGTGGGACTAACAGCTTTTGATATTACTTAGTGCTTATTATTTGTTATTATTATTTCTTTTTAATTATGCAAAGTGCTAATCAGTTTGATTATGCTCAGTGCTAATCAGGTTAATTATGCAAAGTGCTAATCAGTTCTTCTTGAAGCACACGAGGAGAGCAGAGGTGCTGGCGGTGAATGGCATAGCTAGATGGGGGTAGTCACGGCAGTCATTCCTTATTAAGATACGAGTAGACAAGATAGCAAGGGGGATTTATCATAAAAATAAAGAGGAAAAGAAAGAGAACTATGAGCGCATGAAAGATTATGGTTTTGGCAGGATAGCACTTATGCATAGAAAGCTTTTTCCCCCTGTTGCAGAGTTTGGTTGGATAGTCTCTGCTATATTTTGAAGGCACTCATTTGAAGCCAAAAAGACTGCAGAGGGAAAGAAACAGAGTATTGTATAGCTAGACAAGTTGTCAAAACAACTTATTGTAGTTGGCAAGCACCAATTCCTGGGAGGACAGTAGAGGAAGTAGAATCTAATAGACCTATACATGAAAGAGGACATCAATAAAGAGAATTGAAAAATTAAGGAGTGCCATTCTGATAAAATAAACAGGGCCATCTCACTACTGCATTGTTATTGGGATGGCCTTCTGTGTAGCATACTTCCTGAGGTGAACTGAGGGCTGGCTTCTTGGTGCTGGCAGTGATCTCTATTGAGAGTAGTGATGACGAATATGACAATAAGGGTTTTATGTAATAGCTCCTAGTTGGATCAGCTTTGCTGCTGCTGAAATCAAAGGGAATTTTAATATTAACTTGCAGGTCTGTGCTTATTAAGCTGGGTGACTTCCTGTGAAGATGAGTTTATAGCAATTGTTCATATGTTTTTATAGAACAATGACCATGGATCTCCCCTAGGAAATCCCTTTTTGTTTTTCAGTCCTCCTATTCTGTTCTGTGGTTTGATAAGCTATCAATGATACTGCAGTACCTACTTGTTTGAATGTTTTCAAAGACCAGAAAGCATTTCAGGATACTAAGTGAATATTCATTTTTAAAGAAATGTTTCCCATCTATGTAACTTTTCCTTTACTCTGGAATTTGAGCAGAAGATTTATATCATTTATAAAAAGGAGGGTCAGCCTCCCCCTTTTTAATCTGACAGAGCATTTATCTACCTTTCCTTTTTTAATCCTGAGTCTAAGCACAGATCATCTTCAAACATGTCTTAAGTGAACTTGATTTCTGAAAATGTTCAAATAATGTTGAGAATACTTCAGAAGCAGAGTCTGTGGTGGTGTGTCCAGAATAGGGCATCTGAGTTATTTGTCCAGCCAGCATTGTTGCTTGGAAAAAGATAGGCTTTTTTTTTATTTTTTAAACAGGACCAATTTCATTTTAAAATATGAAGAGAATGACATAAATCTTTCGTTTCCAAGGAGAGTCTGGAAAGAAATAGATTGTTAGAGGACAGCGCCCACAAATTGAGAAAGCCTGTTGGGGGCCCTTTGGGAATTTGGCTGAAAAATTCTGTTATAAGCAGTCCTTCTGCTCAGCTTCATGGGAACATGATTTTAGAAATGAAACATTGCTTCAGTGTTCCCCACCCCCAAAACCTAGGATAAAGATGAAGTGTTCATATTAACACTTTAAAAAATATTTTGAGTTATTTTTAATAAGTTTAAAAACTTTTCTTATGAAACAAGGGGGAGGGGAGAGAGAAGAGAGGGGGGATTTAATCAAAATAAAAGAAAGATTAATGGACTAAATGAAGTGGACTGAGGGGGAGAAGGGACCCAATAAGGGGAGAACAGAGGAATGAATCTGACCTAACTTTCCTATGTACATATATGAATATACCTCAGTGAATCTCTCCATCATGTATTTCTACAACTAAATAAAAACCAAACAATACAACAACAAAAACCCAAAAAACTTTTCTTCATGAAAAGTGAAGAGCAGTGTGCAAATTCCACTCATTGAGATACTAAATTCTTTTTAAATTTTTTAAAATTTGTTCTTTATAGTTAAACACAATAATAGAATGTAATTTGACATATCATACATACCTGGAGTGTAACTTCCCATTTTTGTGGTTGTACACGATGTGGAGTTACACTGGTCATGTATTCATATATGAACATAGGAAAGTCATGTCCGAGATTTATTCTACTGTCTTTCCCATTCTCATCCTCCCTCCCTTCTCACCACTCCTCCCTGTCCAATCCAGTGAACCTCCACTCCTCTCCACCTGTCCTCTGCCCCTGGCCTATTGTGTGTGAGTCAGTATCCACATATCAGAGAGGGGATCTTCAATTCTGGATTCCTGATAAAGGCATTTGAAGCCAAAGACCTTACATCATAAAGTTTTTATAATGTCACTGGAAAGTTTCAAGGACAAAATGATGTGATCTAAGTGGCAAATGAAAATGAATTTAGTAGCATCCAACTAACATGGCCAGTTTCCTGATAAATTATACACCTGCACACACATCATTGACACTCTCAGACACAGACCCATTTGGTCTTTCATTAAACCAATGTTATTTAAGCACCTGCTTTTCTAAAGTGTGTACTATGTCTTAGTATCTTGAACTCTCTTCCATACTGGAGATACAGTTAGCCCAAAATGACACAAGGTACTTGACATCGTGGCGTTCATCCACACAGAATGACACTATATTTTTCTCATGATCTTTAGTTTTCCAAACAAAGCTCTTCTATTTTACTTGTCCTCAGAATTTTTCATGTTGTTGAATCTACATGATTCAACTCTGGTCTTTAATATATTCAATTAGTTAAAGAAATAAAAGCTGAACTAGAAACTTTCCAAGGTGCCTTTATCTCAAAAACACTGTGCTTTAGTCTATTAGCTGATTTGACCATAAAATGAATTTATTCTTTGTTAATATTTGAAAAACCTTAGAATTATACAAAGTTCTTTTAGACTTTGATCTTTTTCAGAAATAAATGACTTGGGGTTAATCCTGTGAATATTTCCTCCTTGTATTTAGGCCTAGTTTAATGTAGAAAGGGTGGACTTTGGAATAGTCTTTGGTTTGAATCCTGGATCTTCCAATTACTAGCTGAGCAAGTCATAACTTCTTCAAGCCTCTGTTTCCTCATAATATGTACCTCAAATGATGGTTATGAGTTTTAGTTGAAATAAACCCATAAATTACTGAGTTCAATGCCCAGTGGCACCCCTAGAACCCCAACTTCCCTCCATACTCAGATCTGTTTTTATTTCTGGCAATTGTAGGTACCCTGGCCCTGCTACAAAAAAAAAAAAAAAAAAAAAAAAAAATTCGTGAATGAATTCAACTTCCTTTTATCAGATGCTTTATTCCTGCATTAAGCCTGAACTTCAGTTAACTCAGTACTTTCTCTCCCAGTAAATTTTCCCAGTTTTGTTTCTTCTTCTTCTTCTTCCACATTTTGATTACTACCTTACTTATTTTGAGTTGATTTTTGATACTTATAGTCATGATATGTAACATAGTTTTGATTACAAAACAATTAAAAAGTGTTCAACTCTAGTTCAAGTCAATTAACTAAAAATATGTTGTCTTCATCAGAACTGTACTACATTGTTTATGTTTTTGTCTTCCTAAATATATTGGAAACTTTCTTGATTGTGAGGGTGGTATCTTTAAATCCTATTATTTTCAGTATCTAGCATAATCTCTACCAATAAGAATTTCACAGTCTAGCTAGGAACGAGAATTTCAAGGCAACAATATGTACAATATATCAATGACAAAAGTGTTGTAGAAGTGAAGATGTTTGGGAAAGCTTCACAGAACAGGTATTAGAAAACTTCTTGTAGCAATAATGTTTGAGTGTGGCGTCTTTTTAAAAAAAAAGTAATTTTTTTTTCTGGTGGAAAATAAGAAGAAGAAATGAATTATGAAAGAGAAAAGAACCCAAAAGACTCATGCATACAAAAGTTGATGGTAACTGGAAGTCCAGGGGATCAGGTAACAGAAAGGAAGACTAGAGGGTAGATTGGAAGCGTGTACTGAAAGACCTATGAGCTGTTTAGTAACTTGTGTGAATAATCCTAGCCTTCTGTAATAAATATGTGTCTGTGATAAAAAGAGCATTTATTGCAAAAATATGGAAACTAGCATTTCTGTTTGAAGAAAGAAATGGTAAGACTGAGCCACCAATGAATACCGAAAAAAATGGAAAAAAGACAATGAAAGTATAATGTCAGAAAGAACATCTGGATCTGGATCCTAGCTCTTACTTCACACTTCTTTTGTGACCATAGACAATTCATCTTCCTGAACACAAGCCCTCTAATATCCTGTACTACCTCTCGTTAAACTTATCTGAGGTTAATTTACTTTTGATGAATACAATTAAAGAGGGACATTGGATGCTTTTGGGTCCAAGAAAGTTTCTTTCTTTTAAGAGAAGAAAATTCTATACTAGTAGGATCTTGGAAGAATGGAAAGAAAGATGAATAAAACAATATTGCTTCGACCAGAAGAAAGTGAGAGGATCTATAAGTAAAAGTAAGATTATGGTTCAAACTGTCTAAGATGGCAGGGATATTGTGAGAGGAAATAGCAGAATCTTCATGGGCTATGAATATATACCATGGACCCAAAAGAAAAAAAAAAAAGGTCATGCAATACCATGATTTGTCTGTTAATGTGCATTGAAAAATTAACTCTTGATGGTACCTAAGTAAAATGAATGAGAAGTAGATGGACCTGGGGAGATAGTAAAAAGAGCACAGACAGTGGTTTGCAAAAACTTTGAAATCTGCTTGCGTGTGATTGGGACAACAAGTTTAAATCACATGAATGTTCATAGCTTTCTCCTTTTTTATGTAATTGTAGGAAATGATGATTATTCTCAGTGCTGTTTTCATCCAGTCTTCTGAATCTGTCATGACAACTGGCTATAATGTCTTTGCTATAGAATCAGTGGAATAGAAACAGAATTGGAAAAAAGTGACCTTGGGGGAGAGGGTTTATCATAGTGTCAAAATTTTACTTGAATGAGAGTTTTAAAAAATAGAAATAGAAGGAAAAGTAAGCAGGAGGTAGAGAAAAAGCCTGTGAAAAGATGGGATAGAGAGGGTTTTGGAGGGAAATTAAAAATGGAGATTTTTGCAGCACAGTGACTGTCCCTGTGGAAAGAATTTGTAGTGGCCAAGACCAAGAAAAGAGTATTCATCTTTCTCACTCCTCTTGTCTTCTTGGGTAAACTAAGTGAAAATTGGAATTGTTTTTTTTTTAGAATATGTTTCTGCTTGACTATTTCTTTGGATCTAAAGATTCTGTGAGCCACAACTTCATTCTGACACTTCAACTACTGTTGGGGGCTGTGCCATGTTGACCGCGCCAGAACAGCGCCTGATCACATTGGCAGCGAGGAGGTTAATTGACATAAGCACACTCAGGTGATTTATCGTCCACGCACACAGTGTATGCGCATGTGTTCTCAAGCACTCCTAATTGTGCCTGCTCGGACATCTAGCGTCTGGCCTAATCTTTGCATAAGAGGCATGGCCCTGCTCTCCGCCTCCTGGAGGTGATATAAGCGTAGGCGGAGCGAGACAGCGCAACACACAGCAGCTAGCAGGAATAGGGCAAGAAGGAAGAAAAGACAGCAGACACAGCAGCTAGTAGGGAAAAACACAGCAGCTAGTAGAAAGAAGAGCAGCAGCAGCTAGCAGAAAGAAGCACAGAGAAGCATTAGCAGAAAGGAAGAAGAAGAAGAAGCAGCAGCTAGCAGATAGAAACAGCAGCTAGCAGAAAGTGGGGAAGGCAGATCGCAGAACGGAGAAACTGAGAGCATCACTAAAGCACCTTAGGTAGACACACCCTTAGTTCACAGGATGCAGGACGCACCAGTAAGAAGCAGCAGACTTTAAGGCGTAGCAAGTCTCTCTTCCTCTAAGCTCTAAGTAAACCTGTCCTTCTCTCAAAGTCTCTCTCTTAAGCAAAGTCTTCTTTCTCTCTGATAAGCAAAGCCTCTTTCTCTCTCTCCTCTCAAAGCAAGTAAGCCTCATTTCCTCTATCCTCTACAAACAAGCAAGCGAGAAGCAGCCCAGAGATAGAAGTGGCTCAGTTTCCAGTCCACCACCCATAAGACCCGTGCAAATTGTTGCTGCAAGCGGTGACAAATATCCACGGATTTGGTACCACAAAGAGCCAGCGACAAACTACCATGACCAAAGGCAATGAAGAAGTGAAATTCCTTCATCTTCAACGCTTCATAAGTAGTTAGTAGATTGCTGGTGATTTATGCTCTGTTTGTCAGCCATTCCTGAGGTTAAATTTAATCCCACAAAAATGAGGAAGGAGAACCACCATATCAGTTGATGGTCCTCTCAAGATGATCCTAATTTCTGGTGCTTTTCATTTACAGCTAATCTTAACTCATGTGTTTTTACTTGTTAGAGGTCAAATGAGAATTTCATATTAACCTTGACAAATTTGGCTGAAGAGAAAATACTTTAGGCATTGACATGTTCTAGAATAATCTTCAGAGGATATTAGATGGCCAATTAGTGAAGATTCCTGTAAGAAATGTTAGCAAGTAAAACATTACCCATTAAAATACTATGAGCCAAAATTGTTATTCAGGAACTAAAGTTCAGCAAGGGTTAGCTTTTGGATCATGAAATTATTCTCTGTAAGACTAATCAACTACTATCAACATATGTAGATGTGCTTCATTTGATGTGTCTAGGAACTTGGTGCCAACCCAATGCTAGAATATCAAGGACTGTGTGAAGATTTCCTAAGGGGAATCACACGCTTTTTATGAAACTGATTTTATATATTGTTGAATGTCCATTTTGGAAACTTTCTATTATTTGAATGTTGGCATTTAAACAAGGAATGCACACTTCATAAAATCACATTTATGTTATTGTTTTTTAAAAAGGAATTCCAAGTGGTAATGCAACATTAAGCATATGGCTACACAAAGATTAGAAAAACTGTGGCCATCAGGAATAAATATTGGTAAAAACACTGATAGAAATTCACACATATAGTTTATTGTGAGAAAAGTAAAAAGACTTGTACAGAACTTAGATAAGGAAATAGGCTTACTTTTAAATTTTTTTTATTTTTACAGACTGCATTTTGATTCATTGTACACAAATGGGGGTACAAATTTTCATTTCTATTGTTGTACACTATGTAGATTCATACCATTCATGCAATCATACATATACCTGCCTCATTCTATTGTCTATCCTTCCTCCACCTGCCTCCTGCTCCATTTTTGTCTACATCATCCAAATTTCTTTCATTCTTTTCTTCTCCCCCCACCAGCCATCCCCCCGCTTATGTATCCTCATCCATTCAGGCTTTGGTTTTTTGAACTTGACCTATTTCACTTAGCATGATATTTTCCAACTTCATCCATTTACCCGCGAATGCCATAATTTTATTCTTCTTTATGACTGAATAATATTCCATTGTGTATATATACCACAGTTTCTTTATCCATTCATCTATTGAGGGCATCTTGGTTGGTTCCACAATCTAGCTATTGTGAATTGAGCAGCTATGAACACTGACGTGGCTACATCACTGGAGTACGCTGATTTTAAGTCATTTGGGTATAAACCAAGGAGTGGGACTGCTGGGTCAAATGGTGGGTACATTCCAAGTTTTCTGAGGAATCTCCATACTGCTTTCCAGAGTGGCTGCACCAATTTGCAACTTCACCAGCAAGGTATGAGTGTGCCTTTTTACCCACACTCACACCAACACTTATTGTTGCTTGTGTTCTTGATAATAGCCATTCTAATTGGAGTTATATGAATTCTTCAGGTAGTTTTAATTTGCATTTCTCTAATTAATTTGCATTCATCTAATTAGAGATGATGAACACTTTTTCATATATTTGTTGATCACCTGTATATCTTCTTCTGTGAAGTGCCTGCCTAGTCTTTAGCCCATTTATTGTGCTCTTTGTATTTTTAATGGAAATATAAATGGCATTTATTATTAAATGGTAGCCTTTGAAATTTCACTTCCTGCTTCCACTTGAGAGGTAACACCTTAATTTAGACAAATGTTTTCCTATGTTCCTTAACAGTAATTAGTCTAGTATTACTGGATTAAGCTTCTTTGGCAAACATATTTTAAATCAGTCTCCTAATAGCAAATTGTATCATTGCTGCAAACTCTTCCATGATGTAAAAATCACAGAAGCAACAAATTATATAGATATAGAGTAGCATAGTTGTAGATCTTTTGTTGTTATATGGTTTTATTGTTTTTATATTTTTGTTTTTGTTTGTTTTGGCTTTAATTTTCTTCTGCTTAATCTAAATGCAGGAAAAGACAGTCTGAAATCTCTGAGACTGTAGAGAAACTGTTACTGGTCTTACCTGTGTCCTAGGTATTCACTCAACCATTATGAAACACTTTCTGATATTCACACTCTGGGTATAAAATCAAATTTTCACTTTCTAGAATTCATCTTATATTCTGTGCTGCCAATACAGTGCAGTTCAGAGAGTAGTTTTCTATCTTAACAGGCATCCTGCTAAGTATATTTGAATAAATATTTGGAAAGGCACCTACTATGATCCTAAAACCAAAAGTATAAATTCAAGAAAAGGGAGGAGATTTTAAATTCAATTAAAGAACATTGTGTGAGAGTCATTCTGAAAAACTCTCCAAGTATACTATCTAACTTAAAACGATAAGAAGTCTGTAAGTTATTAACATTCTTTATGAGGAAAATAAGAAGCCTTTCTACTGTTTCATGTCAGAAAATAGCCAAAGTGAACTCAAATTGATAAAATGTTACTTATGAAAATGAAGCTGAAAAGTTTGGACTTGATTTAGTAGTCATGGAAAACTGATGAAAGTCAGGCTGAATAAAGGACTATTTTAATATTTTGAGTGAAAAATCATGACAAATATTGAGGACATATACAACAGAACTTGGTTTGAGTTGAGTAGACTTAATTAAAGGAAGATTTGGAGCTTGATTCTAAGGAGCTTTGGGGAATTTTCTTTTTTAAAAAACTTAATCATGTATTTAAGTTACATTAAAATGAGCAGAAATGAATTTATTAATTTTTCTTTCTTTTCTTTTTTTTTTGGGGGGGGGGGGGGGACATTGACATATCATCAGTAACCTCCTAAGTTGAAATCATTTGAGTTTTTAAGAGCACAGATATGTCTAGGATCAAAAAACAAAAGTACAGATACCAATAACTCCTCAGGAACAGTTCAACTTCACACTGAAGGAAGTTTCACAAAGCAATGACATAATACAGATACTTAATCAGAGCATTCTTAACATGTGAGACTTTTTGCCTGCATAAAAATTGACTGTTAAGATATTAAATTGAGGCTACTTTGCCTCTTTCTTTGTCTTGTTCTTCACCTGCACAATATTTCCATAGTGAGTTGCCATAATAAGAGTAAAAAATAATCAAACCAACTTACACGTATAATTTGAAGAATTCTATTGGTCCATGCCAATGTCATAAAGCAATTTATTTACTAAAGAGTGTTTTGCATGTCCTCTTCTATTGATCATGTGCAACTATGATAAAGATCCAGTGTATGGTAGCAGGCTTATATTTGCATTTATTTGCTTGTTGGCACGTTCTTTAGAGGACTTCTTTTTCTGTTTATTGATGGTACTCCTTAAACCTTGGTATAATTATAATGTACACATCACTAGCATAAAGCATACATGTGGGTGTGTAATGAGGGTAGATTTTTTTCTGTCAATGTGGCCAGAAGGAAATATAAAAGTTCATTGTGTTAGTTTTGTTATTTGAGGTAAAATAGGCTTGTCCCATGAACCTCTAGTTGCATGAAACACAATCTGTGCTTAGGAGACATAAAGACAGATTAAGAGTCAGGAAAAGCTACATTGGTTTTTTTTTTTTTTTTTTTTTTTTTTGTGGGGGAGTGCTTGGCTTTTCATCTGCTTGAGTAAGAAGCAGGTATTTTTGTCAGTTGCCTGGTGCTCTGATGCTGAGAAGTATGTCAGCTGTGGTTACTTTGGGGATTTTGGCAATGATAAGCACTTTTCCTTGAGAAAAATCAGCATAGATACCACACATTGGAATTGGACAAATTGCTTTTATTTTCTGTTTTCTTTAAGAATCAAATTTGCTTTTCCTTCCTTTGCCAGCTGTCACAGCTTCCTTGAATTTTAGCTCAGATGATGAGAGAAATACAGGTTCACTGAGACCCAGAGGGAAACTCACTTATTTTCTTCTTATTCGAACTTCTTAAAGTCATTAGACTGGCCCTAATCCTCACTAAACAAAGATATTCAGAAGGCGATTTGGCAGGCAGTGTGTCTATGGGTGATGAGCTAGAGCAACTGAATCAGTATTTCAAGGATATCAATACAACTCATATGTATTAGACAATTTTAATTTGCCATCCTCAGGATGTTTTTAGCTGAAAACTTTGGGGACCCAGCCTGTACTGTAGAGAAGTCTGTTTATTCCTCAGTGATTTATAGCTGGAAGTCAGGGCATATATAGGAGCTGGATTCTTTGGGTTGCTGCACAGTAAGGCATTAAACAAGCCTGACCTTTCCTGGTAATTCCTTTATTTCCCCTTTAATCTCTTATCTCTCAAAATGGAAGGTCGCATGTATTCCCAGTGAGCTCACCATCATGGGAAAGAAACAAAATTCCACTCTGAGTGAGGGAAAGTAGTTTTTCTTTTTGACATCCAGGTCAACCTCTTACTTCTGTCTCTTACTTCACCCAAACAGGTCGATCATCTGATATAGCCGGGGATTATGTTTTAAAATTGTCCCCCTCTCTCTCAAGAATGCAGTGCCCTCAGAAAATTATTGTCCTCCTCTGGGCCTCTCTTTGCTCTTATAGAAGGAGGCTTTGCTATCCTGTAATTTCTTTATGTTGGCTTTTCTTAGGAAAACAATTGAAGAAACATTAATTGACCATTTCTGTTAAGCACACTGCATTTTACATGCTGTGTCGGTAAGAGCTCTTCAGAGAATGGAAACAATGGTATATATACATATGTAGAAAGAGATATTGTATAAGGAATTGACTTACCTGATTATGGAGACTAACAAGTCACTAGATCTGCAGTCAGTAAGCTGGAGATTCGGGAGAGCCTTTGGTATAGCTCTTGTCTTAGTCCAAAGGCCTGCAACATAGGAGATTTGATGACATTGTTCCAGTCTGAAGGCTTGCAGTCTCAAGACCCAGGGACAGCTAAGGTTTCAGTTTGAGGCAGATGACAGGAAAACAGTGCACCCTCAGCTCAAAGGTCATCAGGCAGGAGAAATTCCTTGTTACTTGCAGAAGAGGCTGCCCTTTTTGCTATACCCAGGCCTTCAATTGATTGGATGGGCCCACAGGCATTAGGGAGGGCAACCTTCTTTATTCAGTTATTGACTTGAATGTTATCTTCCATCTAAAACACCTCTCACTGAAACACCCAGAATAATCTTTGACCAAATGTCTGGGTACCCTCTGGCCCAGGCAATTTAACACATAAAATTAGCCATCATATAAGTATTTCTTAATTTAATCCTAATCAAAACATATCCCAAGCCCTATGAAATAGATACTATTGGTTATGGTCACCCATGTAAACATTAACTCTGTTTTCTGAGGTGGGATTGCTCTTATTCCAACTCTTTCTTTACCACTTACTATTTAACAATAGGTAAGTTACTTGAGTTCTTTCTTTTCAAATAAAACTGCAGACAGTCACTGTTCAATATCTGTGGGACATTGTTTGATTCCTACAAATACCAAAATCCACGGCTACTCAAACTTCTTAACTAAAATGGCATAATATTTGCATATAACCTACATATAGATTGCTTATAATTCCTTCTATAATGTAAATACTATGTAAGTAGTTGTTATGTTGGATTGTTTATAAAACAATGTTAAGGAGAAAAGGTCTGTATGTGTTCAATAGAGAACATTTTTTCTCAATATTATTTATTAGTCGAGTTCATGGATGCAGAACCCAAGGCTATGGAAAGCTGAATGTTAAATTATTATGAGGATTAAATGAAATAATGCATGTAAAATGCTTATCATTCATGGCTGGATCCTAGCTTATTACTCAGTGAAGTCAAGCCATGATTTAAACACACAGGAAGTAAAGGTTCATAGTGGTTAAAAGCTTTGCCCAGGTCACATAGCCAGTAAGTGGTAAAATTGGGATTTGAACTACAGATGTTGGACTTCAGAATCATGCATTTAATCATTCCTCTTTATTAACCTCCACCAGGAAGCTGTATAATTTAAAGGGTAAGCCTCAGTGTTAGACTCCATGGGTTAAAGTCCTGACTCTATTACTTGCCAAAAGGCTTTAAGCAAGTTACTTAACTTCCTTGTACTTTTGTTTATTCGTCTTTAAAATCAAAATAAAATAGTACCTTTCCAATAGTAAAACAAAATCAGATGATTTCTAGGGATTTACTGCCTTCATCTATGAATTTTAAATGATAGAATTTCACACGCAGGAAGACTTGAAAGACTTCATTTTCCCTTCAAATTATACTGATTGGTACAGGGATAGGTAAGCAAAATTTATGAACTCCAAGGAAGTATTGAAAATATATTAACATATTCTCAATGTTACAAATAGTCTTATTTTTGCAACAAATTTCTCCAGAAACTTGTTGCTTGGTACTCAGTGAAGGCTAGTTATTACTTTACTACACAAGGAAGGAAAGGCTCATGGTAGTTAACAGCCTTGCCCACCATCATATAGCCTGTGAGAGAATGAAAACAATGTTTTTTTGTCCAGAATAATTTTATGTATCTTTAACATAAAGTTAAAAGCGATGGACAAGAGATGGAAGGAGGACAAGGTCTTGCTCATTTAATGTAAACAATTTAAGATCCACTACCCAGGATCAAATATTGCCCTCTGTAGTATGTAAAATGAGGAGGCTCAGAATTTCAGAGTGCTTTATCTGCCTTCTCATCTGCTAGCCAAGAGCAGCTGAAAAGGCAAGAGCCCTGGAGAACTGTTTTCCTACATATGTATTTGTTTTTAGACAAATGTGTTTGTTTGAAGGTCTAAACACCATGGAAATAGGCACCATGGAAATTCGTAGTTGGGGGGTAGAAGCACTAGAAGTGTTGACTCAATCCTTGATCCTTCTGTGTGATGGATTAAATGCCACATGCTCCAGTTTGCTGTGTGTGGGGTCCTTCAGAGCTATTTATAATAATCATGGTTCTGTAGGAAAGGCAAGAAAGTTACAGATTTTTTAAAGAGATTAATGAGAGGTTGGTTGTCATTTGGCTGTGGCTTATGGAAAGACATCTTAGGAGAAAATCATAGTGTATGTTTTACTTTTCCCTCCAAAAATATTGTATACACATACAATAATGTTAATATTAAGGGCAGACTTGGTGAGGAAACATAATATTCATATGTAGGTTGAAGGAAGTGTGGTATTTGAGGGGAGAAAGGTAGCTACCCTCTTGCCTCAAAGTGGTAGAAAAATTTTTAATCCAATTGTATTGATAACATATATATCCTTAACTCTTGGGTATATACCTCAGTTTCCTTTAAAAGTTGTGACTTCCATACGTAGACTTCTGTCTTCCTTACCAACTTCCTCCCTGAAATACCTGAATATCCAATATGCCTCCTACGATTTGGAATCTTCTGGATAATAAGCAATAGCTGTGGATATTAATATGGAAAAATAGAATCAGGTGAAAATTTTATGGTAAGCATTAGATAGAAATGTCCTCTTTTCTATAAGATGGCAGTTACTTATATCCATTTAATTTGCCATAAAATCATAAGAGTTACTTTCTTTTTTATTTTTTGGCAATCAACATAAACAACATTATTCAAAGACAAATGTATTCAGAAGTAAGATGCCAGAAAGGAAAATGTAATTGAGTCTGGAAATCATTTTTGCCTTGGCTAAATAAATAAGAAATGATAAAAGGCACAATATAATACATGAGAAAAACTGAGGTTCAAGAAGATTCCTTTATTTAACTCCATTTAATCTTATTAGTTTGAATTCCATAGAGATAATATCAATGGATATATACATGGAATTTGTTAGTGGAAAGTCCAGGATGGGGTATCATGGTCATGAATGCGCACAAACAGAAAAGGAATGCCAAGCAGTTCTCACTATAACAGTGATTTTAGATGTCAAATTTTAATTTTACAAATTCACAGAGTTGGTAGATCTGTCACCCGTACCTAGTTTCATTATTTCAGTGTACTAGAAAATCAAATGTATCAGTATCATATTTTTCCTTAGGCAATAATTGTTTAGAATGTTTTCCCAACATTGCTGAACTCTCAGCTAAAAGATATATATATATATATATATGTATATATATATATATATCAACTTCAACTTTAACATATATATATATATATATATATAAACTTCATATTTAGAAGAAGAATAAAACCTAACTGGGCTGCTAGCAATGGTTTAGCATCAGACTTAGGGCTCCTTAGTCTCTTTGATTTTCTAATAAAATGAAGTTTCTATAGCATGTCTGAAGAATCATTTTTCAAGCAGAAATATTTATAAAAGCTTCATTTTGCATCCTAAAAGTGAAGGCAAAAGAGCTGTTGTTATCAAGTAACTATATAACTCAGGTGGATTATCAGAGTAAAATAAATTCAGTTATGCACACTCCTCAACAAGGTATACTTTGGTGAGTCATGTTGTGAGAGAATTTGTGCAGTGTACATGGGTATCATGTCTTAGAGTCCCACAGAGTATCCATAGATGAGGTTATCAAACTTTGTGGCAATGGCTCTTGTAATTAGCCCACACATGATAGTTCACAAGGCCTTAGTTATCTTCTAATTCTTTGTGCACTTCTTTATGTCTTTTTCCCTGAAATGGCATCATTCTTGAATTCATCTATTAAGAGGTATAGCTATATTCCAGTTTGAGGCTGCCTAGATGAAGCTTGAGAGTGTGTTTGTATGAAAGTGTGTATAATGTATTGCCAGTGATTGACAATGTGAATAACTAAAATAAGATAACTCAGACCTTTTAGAATGTACCCAGAAACAGAAATTAGTTCCTGAGCAACTGGTTGTATTATCTATATAACTGTCAGATAGCCACTCGACTCTATGGATATATGTTTCAATTAATCACTATACTTACATTTTGCTATATTTTCCTCATGGGTAGCCAGAAGGTAACTGAGTCCTTGAGGCATTGCTAAGTTAGGATGGTAAATGGTAAAAACAAACACCAAATCACAGATTTATACAAAAATGTTTCCTCATAATTACAAAGACACCCTCCTCTCAGACACATGAAAAATAATTCAAGCTCCAAAACAGTAAGGACCCTCTATTTCTAAAATTCCTTACAATACTTGGCAATAGTAGGTGTTCAATAAATACTATTTAGATAATAAACTGTGTTTTAAAGAGGTTCATTGTTATCCTAAGATTCATTTATATACCAGGTCAAATCACAAATCTTCCTTTTTCTTCTACTTCCAAGAGCAAATGTGTAATAGGACCTCCCCAAGTTACAAGTAGGTTCTGTTTCAAAATTCAGCCAGTTTAGTCATTTGGAACCATGAGTGCCTCTCTCATTCAAATATTTACTTCAACAAATACTAATTAAGTACTTACTACAGCCCTGGTACAGTTTTAGGTAAGGGAAATAGAGACCGTGTTGAACAAGACACACTATTTGAAATCAATAATTACCAAATAATATTCTTAAAGAATGACCCTACTGTTTTTTAGTGATATTTATTCAGAGACCTTAACTTTTGAACTAAGTGATCAGGTTATTTCACTTACCCCCAAAAAATTCAACTGAAAGTACTAAGTAAGAAAAACAGCTGCTGTATTAGATATAATCCTTCCTGGGTACCCACTTTCCAAAAGGAAGCATCTTTCTCCCTTTTAAAAATTTCTTGATAATGTGGCCTTGCCAAGTCATGGCCATGTGATTCTCACCTAAAAATAATGAAGATATGGTAATATTCTAATTCACACAGCCAACACAGCAGAACTTTGTAAATTAATGTTTGCACAGTGCTTAGAAATCTGAGGTTGAAATTGCTAAGAGAAATGTACAGAACTATTATTGCCACTAAAATTATGTGATAGACATTTTTTTCTCCACCATAAAAAAGACCTCAGTGAATTGAGTTTGTATTTTAAAAGTTGTATGCCACATTGAAGAAAATGTTCTATGTGTATCTAAAGGAAAAACAAATAAAGATCTTGTCATTTCATTATTATGTGATATAAAAATTGCTGGGTAGTCACTATTTTGGGGAAAGTTAAATGGCATTTAAGACCTTATGATCCACCAGTCTGGACAGATGGATGATTGCATCTTCTTACATAAGTGACAGGTGGCAGCCCCAGTGAAAGGGCTTCCAAAGTTCTTCAGATTTTTGCCTGTCTTCATTACCTCCTGTCTGGCTTACAGGAAAGCAGCAGTGCACTCCAATTCTAAGATGAAGGAGGGTTGTGGGGAGTTAAGGGAAATGTTTGTTGTGTGTGTGTGTGTGTGTGTGTGTGTGTGTGTGTGTGTGCACACGCGCACGTGCGCGCATTTTCTTATTGGCTCTTTGGTTAACTCCATCCATTCAGTGGTCTAACTAAAAGCTAAATATTGTAATCATTTATAAGATGACCTTTGCATAGAGCATGCTACAAACTGTAGTATGGAACATCAGAGGCCATTATAGAAATGTACAGAAATAGCGTGACTCCAAGAAAACCAAAAAAGGGCCATAAAGTTATCATCCAAGATTTCCCCCTTAATGTGCAGGTTGGGTAGAAAAAGCATCTGGATTCTGAAACAAAAATATTTGTTTCCTCCCATTTTACCACTTCCTCCTCCAAATTAAAGAAAGGGAGGGAGAAAAGATAGGGAGGGTATAAGAGAAAGAGAAAAGGGAACAGAAAAAGAGAGGAGGGAGAAAAGGAGGAAGAAAAAGAAGGAAGAAAGTAAGGCACATAGGGAGGAAAGGAGAAAGACCATTTCCTTTGACATGTGAAATGCTTCGGTTAAATTCTTCATGCATTTTTCTGTTTTTTAAAAATACTTTTTACCTCACACAACCTTGAAAATTTAAAATTGACTGCTTTACTCTTAGAAGCATTTAATAAATGTAATTTCTATTTTTAATAACGATAGCTCAAATTTCACGTGAGATCACACCAGTCTTCCAGTGTAATTAAGTTTATGGTTTTCTTATGCACTTCAAATGCCTGCAATGTGCAGTGCTTTTTTTTATTTTTTATTTTTTGGATAAGTAGAAAGCCACCACAGCATTGAGGTTGTAGCAGTATGCAGGAGGGTGATATCTGTCGATAATGTTGCTGCTACCAAGTCATAGAAAGTACAAGATATTTTGGTGTAATTTGTCTTGAAAGACTCAAGATAAAGAAATCTGTTTTACCTGACTGTCCAACATGATAAAATGCATATGTGTTTGAGTGAAGAAAAAGGGTATGAAACAAAGACTGTGTTTTGGAGACTGAAGAGTGTCTGCATTGCACAGGTATTCCTGGAGGGCTCAAACATGGCTTTATGGTAGTGAGTGTGTACTTGAGATTAGAATAGGAGCTCCAAAAGCAGATATGATGTCCCATGATTGCTTTTAACATCACTCACACACACACATACACACACACACACACACACACACACACACACACACAAGTAGAAACTGCAGGTGCTCCCTTTTTATTGCATGATGTAAAGAGAAAATGTAAAATGGACAAGCTTTCAACAATCATGTTCTCTTCATCAAGCTGTTATTGTTATTTTAGTGAGTCCACTAAAAAGAATTATCTAGAGCTTCTTGTTTTTACTTCTTTGTGTACTTGATGAATATGATTACCATTTTTACCTCCTGCATTTAAACCCCTCTGCCACAATCCCATATTCTGCCTAAAAGCCATGTCTGTAAGAGCTTGGTCCCCTTCCCTGCAATGTTTTTTAGGGATATGACTGTATTTAAGCAGGTGCAGTAAATGCATTTTGGGTCATTTTCACTGTCTTGTGCAAGTATAAAATGCATGACATAATTAAGCTGAGATTAATAGAGACTATTAGTAAAATAAGCTTGTTTTATGAATGAAGACCTCACACTAATTCAACATAGCCTTCCTTTGACAAATGCACTATATTCACTTATGTAGCACAGCATTGTATGCCTGGAAAGCAAATAAACATTTGTCAGGCTACCTTCCAGAATTTTCCATTAACCGTATTCTAATTCTTTTCTTGTGCTGCAAAGGGAATCTGATTTTATTTTTAAATGGAACAAAGAAATTGGCCTAGCCCCACAAGGGCCAGTGATTGTCAGAATCATAGAATCTTTACTTAATTTTGTTCCTGAATTGTTCTTAGTCCTATCTTTTTCTCACTTTAGAATTTAAAGCATTCTATTCAAAATGGCCACCGTACAAGGGAGGAGGGAGCGAAGGAAAATAATAAAGAACAGTGGCAACTGAGTTGATGCTGTATAAATAAGCACATTTGCTGTGTCTCTGTTCTGCAGTTTTTATGTCCCACTGATGAGAGAACTGGTTTGAGATGTAAATTGCTTCCCTTTGATTGAACCAGGGAGGAGATGTCATGTAACTCATCTCATCAGCATAGAGCATTGTGCGCCTTTGGTGAATTATAGGATAACAGAGCTAGGAAGAATTCCTTAACCTCTCTCTGCAGCCCTGTTCCAGTGTTTAATAACCACCAAGGGGAAGTACTTCCCTACCGTTTACCTGACTACCTTCGTGGTTTTAGCTCATTCATTCTTATCCTGTCCTTACATATTTATTAAAGGATTACTGGAAAGCGCCACAGTTTTAATTTGCTACATATAACCTGCAAATTAAAATATACATTTGTGGGGAGGTTTTTGTTGTTGTTTGTTTCTTTTTATGTAAAGAGCTCTTAAATGATTGCTTTGGAAAATCGAGAATGCTGATGAACAAGTGACTTCAGGGCAATGTTTACCATAGTGTATCTCACTTGTCTAGATTTAGGATGAGTCTGTGGAGGCATCTGTGCATAAAGCTGACAGTGGAGGACAGGGTACTGGGGAGGGTAGGAGGTCCCTGTGATATCTAGAAGAGCATGTGCTATGTGAAAAAAGAATTAGTAAATGCAATTTTTAAAACAAAAGAACTGGAAATAGGCCTGCAATCAAGCTAGTCTGGTATTTCAACAAACCAGGAACTTTTTTTCCTATGTAAGAAATTCAGGGCAGATATCACAGCCCTATCATGACAGCACGGCCTTTTCTTCCTCCCCTTCTATTAAATCTACATTTTGAGGGTGGATGGTGCTGACTCATAAATTAAATTGGAGTAATACATACAGTGTATATATATTTCTGTCACTTTGTCTCAAATTAAACACGAACCTTCTCCCCTGACAAGATGATAGAAAAGTTAATTGCTCGCCCTGGCTTTAAATTGGAATTTGAATTTGCAAAATGCTAAAGGTTTATGAGATCTAAATCATGAGGAGCTTAAATTACATTCCTGTGATAAAATATTAATAAATCAATTAAAACATAAGCCGAGTATAATATTACTTTTTTTTTGTAGGAACCTTGAACACAATAATTCATTAGGGTGTAGTGCAGTAACAATTATTGTATCTTTTTTTAATTTTCTTTTTATTAGTTTTTTTTTTTTTTTTTTTATAAATACATCATCAGATAACATTCCACATGGTGGATTATCATTACTCCAGTGCTGCATCCAGAAATTATTGTACCCCTAAACAAGAGCTCACAGTCTAAATTGTCTGCTGTTACTTATCCTTGTTAGCATCAGCTGCTTCTTTTTCTAAAGGGGTATTTTCCTCTTGGGAACATCTGTTCAATGCCAACTCTACCATTTTGTAGTTTCTTAATCTCTTCTCTAAAAACGGGCATAATCATAATAATACTACCTCAGACCTAGCATGAGGATCAAATTAGATAATGCATGTAGAAATCATTTGTAGGTGGTAAAGCACCATCAAATGTTAATTATTATTATCATAGATTGGGGATTTCTTATCTCTAGAAGGGCTCTCAGACATCACTTAGTAATCAACCCTCTCATTTTAAATATGAAGGATCCAAAGTCCAGAGAGGTTAGGCTACTTGTTGAAGGATACACAGCCAGGTGGTAAAAGTATTGACACTAAAATGAGAACTTCTAAATCCCAACTCAAGGTGATTTCCACTCTGTGTCCTAATGCCCCCCTCCATCTTAAAAAAGTACCAGAAATGTCATATCCAGCTTGTTGCATTATTTACTTTCCCCACCTTGTTAAGACTGAATGTTTAATGGTGGCTTTTTTTTTCTTTCTTTCTTTCATCTTTTTGTTTTTTTTTTTTTGTCATCTTAGGGAGAATTTTCTATGGGGTTTGGTGGCACAAACACATATTCCCACTGCTGTCAGAAAGGGTTCATTTAGCAACGGGGATACTGCCTTCTCCTGCTGCTCCCCAGATGAAGACTCAGCAGTATATCTTCCTCTCTTCTGGGGTTCTGGAGGAGACCTCAGGTGAGAGAGATACAGGCCTTCCCTTTTAAAACATTTCTCTGGGGTCTTGATGGATGAGGACACACCTACCACCAATTTTATCTCCTTTCCCTCTTTCTTCCTCTCTGGCCCCAACCTTCACTTGGTTTTTTGATCCTACTACCCCCAAGTCCCTGAAATCACTGGAGCTTACTATTTATTTGCTATAAAAATAAAGAAAAGAATCTATAGTGCTGATTCTGTCTTTTCCATATAATAATACTTGGAAGTGAATAGGTGTTTTCCCTCCAATGCTAAGACAACTCTAGTTCAACAGAATATCAGCACATCAGAGAATGAGAGATGAACTCTTAGTCCTGTTTTTCCTAGAGACAAGAGATATGATATCTGATGAATTCTCATTATTTCATCTTTGTTTTCTCTTTCTGCCAATAGCAATAGCAAAATCAATCTAATATTTGAAGATCTACATTAAATAACTATGATTTGCAAATAATAAGGGGTTATATAAATGCAACATAATACCAGTAATCTGTGATCTAGGAATGAACTCAGGCAAAGTGTGTAAATTCTATATAATCCATAAAATTCACATGCATAATTATTACTTAATAGTGGTATTTTTTTTACAAATTATTCATTGCATTGTGACCAGAAAATATGGTCTCTGTCCTGAAGTTTTAAGATTAGAATATATTATTTTATAAGACAAAATAAGATTTAAAGAATTTAATTGAAAAGGAGAAACTGTTGGAATTATAAGATTAGTAAAGAAAATCAATAGAAAGTAAATTTTAAGAAAAAGTAGATCCATCCTATGATAGCACTTAGAAAAATAGTGAAATGCATAATTGATTAGAAAAGCTATCAATCAAGGTATAACAATTGTGAAGTATCATAAAACCTCAATTAAGAATATAGAAATAAGCAAAATGTACTTTTAAGAAGGCAAATGAAATGTGATGAAATCCAAGAATTTCACCTATTAGGTACTCTTTGGGTTATCTCTGATTTTAAAATCTATTTATTGAGCCCAGACTGTATACCAGACTTTGGTAGATGCTGCCTTAATTTTTTCTCACAGTAATATTCATACAATTCATTTTACAGATGAGAAAACAAATCCAGGGATGTAATATGATGAACACAGGGACATGTGACCAAGATTCAAACCCGTCCTCATTCTAAAGCTGCTTTCTCTTTTCATTACTCTATGGGATCTTTCAGGGCAGATGTAAGGCAATACAAACTGCAACAAACAAAAAAAAAAAAAAACAAGAACCATACGAAAGTAATGGGGAAGAGGAGGTGGGAAGAAAGTGTTCCTGGAAGGCTCACTGAAGGAAATGAGAACTGAATTAGCAGTTCAGAGTTTAGTTGAACAACTAGGAAAAAGACACAAAAGAATCTTGAGAACATACCATAATCGGTTGCTTCAACTGCCCTGTATCCTTCTGTTATAACCTCATAGTATCACAGTGTCTTATTTTACTTGGATCATATTTTACTGCTAAAACACTTATACTTTTCTGTTTATTAGTTCACAAAGCATTTTGACATATATTATTTCATTTACCACTTGTAGAAAATCTATGTGGTAAGAAAGGAGATATTACTCTTCCTATTTTAGAGATGGGAGAACTGAGGTGTGGGTAGACTAAATGATTTGCCAAAACTTTATTAATAATATTTGTAGAAAAAGCTGAAGAATCTAGAACATTTTGTTCCAGTGTATATTTAAATCAAATCACTTCTTTTAGAAAATAGGAAATCATTTTTAAAGATTCCAACTTAATGTTTAAAAGAAGATTGTTTTACTTACATAGAATGACTTGTTCTCCTATGACTCTCCTATTACAGAAAAAAATGAGGCATTGAATTAGCAAATTGTAGAGAATAAAGCAACTCAAACATAACTTTATTACCCACATGAGGTAATTTACAGATACTAATTGGGGTCCTCTAACTTCTTTCCTACATCTACTTTATTACTTGTCATTCTACAATCACAGCTTCATTTTATAGCATCATTTGGAAGTTTAAGAGTTAAAAATCCTCTATTTAAATGCAAATATGTTTATGAAGGGAGCTGTGCAGTGAGTGGTCAAGGCATGTGAATGCTGTAGTTCTACCTTAAACAATGGATTAGCTTAGATTCAGGAAGGAGACATGGTCAAGCACCTTACTGAGGGTGGGGTGGAGAAGGGTTAGTAAATACTGTTCTGCTTTTACCAATTAAGACGAGATAGAAAAGTAAATGCAACTCTTTTCTGTATCTTCTTGTGTGGCAATTAATTAAATGTGAGATGCATAGAAATCCTTTTCCTTTAGAAGGCAGGTATAATTCCAAATCATGAACTATGGAGTGTTATGAAATTTAGAACAAATCAAAGGAAGATACTGAGAGTGTGTTAAACATATGTACTAGGCAGAAGTTTAAGATTTTAAAATCCTCTATTTAAATGCAGATAGGTTTACAAAGGGAGCTATGCAGTTCCTCCAGAAGTAGACTGAATGACGGTGAGAGGCACATGCTACAATTAATTGTCCAAAGCAGGAAATTCTGAGGTCATAAGTGGTTTGTGGAAGAGTTCCTGGGCTTATTCTACAACAGAGGATAACTGAAGGATTAAGGTGAATGAGGACTGACACCAGCCTACCCCTTGTACCAGAACCAGAAGGTGAGAAGTGCAAGGCAGAGGCAATAAACCACACAAGATTTTGCCCCTGATGAACACATTCAAAGGAAAAAAAAATGAAGAAATATTAGAGGACTAGGAGTCTAGCTTAGTGGTGAATCACTTACACAGTACATGTGAGCCCCTAGGTTTCATTAAAAAAAAGTTAGAATTTTTAAAATGTAAAATGTATAACTTACTGAATTCCATAGAAATCTTTTAAAATTCCTACTAACCGAAGTGGGGAAGGCAGGTTACAGAGATCACAAACAGAGGCAATCCTTTGAACAATGTGCATGATCAAGTTGATGAAAAATGCTAAAATATTCTAGCAAATATGGCACCCAAATGAAAATCCCTAGGTTCCTCAATTCATTCTACTAGCTTCTTTCTTTGTCAAACAGTTGAGAGAATTAATTCACTGAAAAATGAGAAAAGGAAAGGAACTTGCATTGGATCTGCATTTAACTAACAAAACACAAGTAGCATTTAAAAAGGCAGATCAGATAAAATCCAGAATTAGACCAGAAAGTAGTGCATATTTTCCACTGTAACAAAGAAATAGAAGAAATTGTTGCCTCCTTAAAAATAAAAAGTCAAAGGTAGATATTCAGGATCAAAGGGATAATAAAAAAAAAAAAAGGAGAAATGAAATTGGCAGTGAGAGAACAAGCAAGAAATAGAAGAGGAAAATAAAACTATTAGAGATCCAAAGTCTAAACTAGAAGTAAGATATTAAGAGAGGGGAGAAGAGCTTCTAACAATACGATCAAAATCATGGATGAGAAACATCAAAACAAAATTAAAAATTTCTTCATTATTTTAAAAATGGTATAAGAAAGTGATAATTATGATTGGTAACTCATATCTTATAAAAAGCATATCTCCCTAATGAAGAAGAGCTTGTGCAAATAAGTGAATAAACAAACTTTTAAAATTATTTTTTGTTAAGAAACATTACAGAATTCATAGAAAATAATCACATGTGGATGTAGATAAAGCAGTATTCAAAGGAAAATACATAGCTTTAACTACTACTAAAGGCAAAAAATATTGTAAGCATATTACCATTTAGTCCAACAAATTGGTTAAAAGAATAAAAAAGAAATCTGCAAAATAGAAGAAACTAGTAAAAAAAATAAATAAAGTCAAAGTAATGTGTTAGAAAATTAAAAGGGAGACATAATAATTCTTTGAAAGAGAATACTAATGAAGTAATAAACAAATCAATATCACATGGTTTAATTACTAAACAAGAAAGCCCACAAATGCACAAAATTAGAATTACAACGAGGAAATAATCAGAGAAATTGAGAAAATTAAAATTATTAGAATGAGTATGTATGTGTGTGTACATATATATAATATACACATATATATAATATATATACACATATAATATATATATGAGAAATGTAAACACTATGTTTGAATTCTTGGTAAATACAAATTGCAAAAAGAGATCCAGGAGAAACAGGAAGAAATTCAGAGATTTTCAGAACTACCACTAAATAAATACAGTGTTTGTATGTGAGAAAGTTCTCACCTGTGTATTTGCTAAAAAAATGAATTGATCAACTTTGGAAGAGATAATTTTTTTTTTCTTCTCACTGCTTTAATGTGTCCCCATCACTTTTCCTTCAGCACTGAGCAGTCAAGACAGGATGACACTACAGTTTCTGTTCATCTTTTCATTAGAGGACATTGCTTAGCTGAGTCCTGTGAGGCCAAGCAGAGGTCAAGTGGGGATCTTTGTCCTTCACTCAGATTTCTTATATATCTAAGGCAGGCCATCTAAGAGAATTATGGCAGAAAGAATTATGAAAAGAGTCATGTTTCCTGTACCTAGTTCTTCTACTTGCCTTAATCTGAATATTTACAGACATTTCTTTGTTTTTTTCATAGTTCATCTTTCAACTGAGACATTTGGACTAGATATATGGTTCATATTCTTTTTCCAGAAAAGCATGTCTAACCCACAAAATTAAGAGATCACACAATCTTTCCAAACCTCCTCTCCCACCTGTAGTTCTAAAGACATGAACTACAGTACTTCTAACATGTTATTTCTAATATTAGACAGCCTCGGGACCACACAGCTTTAAATTGAACAGAAGCTTCTGAGACAATGATCATCACTGTGAAAAGCGGAACATAGAGATTACAATTAGACTCTGAAGTCTCAACAATTTAGTTTAGATTCAGCCCCTTTATTTACATACTGCAGGACCTAGGGCCTGACAGGACCTAAGTATCCTCTTTGTGCTTCATTTTCCTTTTCTGAAAAATGGAGAACAAAATAACAGTACTCATGTTATGGGTTATTCATGAAAATTAAATGTGCATATACATACAAAGTTCTTAGAAGAGTACAGCACATAGTAACCTGTCAAAAATTGTGAGCATTTTCCAATATCGCCTACTGGCTAGGATGAAGTGTCTTAGCACAGAGATGAGAATGTCTCACCTGTCTTTAATCTACTCACTGTGCATGATCCCTGCTTATATTTTGGTCATGGCTAAAGGATCATTGCTCCACTCTTGACTCTCTGATTGGGTCCACTGCTCTATAAGCATGTAGCTGTGAGTGTTGCTGTACGCACAATGCTCTGGAAGAAGCATCCCAATTTCAGATTTAACTAGCTTGATTCGAGGTTGTTTATTAAGCATCTCTGATCAGTAGAGGAAGTGGATCAATTAGGGCAAAACTTGTTCCTAGCTGGGAAATTATTTTTCCTATTTTTCCTGTTTTTATGACTTTTGCTTATCATGAGTATTATATAATTTACAACCTATGAATAAACGCTTTCTTTGAAAACCACAATAACATTGAAAATATAAAATCATGTCTTGACAATGTTAAGCATATATTGTTTACAAAGTATGTGTGTGTGTGTGTGTGTGTGTGTGGTTTCAGTACAATGCATAGTTTGCCTTTATCCTCATTTATAGAAAGCATTTTTGTGATTTATTCGTGGTTAAAGAGGAAGTGTAACCAAGGTACAATTAAATTTCAAAAATTGATCTAGCTTATAGTGAATTTTATCTTGAATTTATAAACAGTTGTATAGAATAGAGTCATATAAAATATCAAAGACCCACTGGATTGTATAAGGAAGATAAAAGCCAAGTTCTTACACTTAAAAGAAATGTTGATTTATGTTGCATTTCAAAGGAATTGATTAGATTTTCCATGTTGCCTAGTTATCACAATTGTCTCATGTGCTCTGACCTCAGTTTATTTTTAAAAAACGCAGTGCTTTCCTAGGGAACCAGGAACTATCTCAATACTTCTCATGCTTATATTTTGTACACCAAATTTAATATTTTGAAAATGTATGAACCCAACGTGAGTACTTTCTCTACAGGTTTTCTGTTGGGCTGGTGCCATGTGTGGCTGTGAAGCCAAGTGTTCTGCTGGGGCAGAATAATCAAATCAAAGTTAATGGGGTGACCATCTAAGCAGGGCTCTCTGTCATTAAGGTCCACTCTTGTGATAGTAGCGCATTATCCTGCTGATTGGATTTGTAGGAAGGCATCCACCTGTGGCCCACGTTGGCAGGGAAGAGACTTACTGCAGAGGCAGCCCTGGCGAAGAAGGAGGAGGCAGCCATCCTGGGCAGCAGATTCTTTTGCTGGAAAGCCAAAGCATGCAGGACAGCATGAGCAATATGAGTAGATGGGTGACTTGCACGTTTTTTGGTTGATTTACGTCCCAAAGTAAAGCAACCAAAGGCAGAAGTTTAGAAGCTATATCATTAGAGAGGAATGACTTGTCTTGAGCAAGGGAAAAGCAAATACATGTAGAGACACTGAGCCAGCTGATCAGACAAGATTTAAGCACATGGAGCCCTTTACTTCCATCTCAGGAATGATTTTCTCTGTTTGGATGAAAGCTATTGTAAGAATTTCCATGTCTGTTGGGGGCACTGAGGTTCTCACAGACTATGGTAAACACGATTTGGCTCACACGCTCTCATAATCAGGCTGACTTGCACTGAAACAGAGAGTGCTCTATAGCAGTGCCAGGCCTCTAGCAGTACCAACTGTTAAATAATAAACAGGCCCTGTTTGTTGGCAGCCTCATCCCCTCCTGCCAACATGGAGTGCCCATTTTCTGGGTTTACCTGCCCGCATGTGTTCAGACACTCAGAACAGTGTGCGTGTTGTGTGAGGTGCTGGTGGCGAGGAGGCATCAGTCTACATCTAATCTGCTGAGTTTATTATTCTCTCAGGATCCCGGGTGAGCTCACAAATATGCGGGGCTTGGGCAGCAGGAACAATGGCTGTGCTGTCATTCTAGATAATATTACAGTCTTTGCAGAGTGCACTGGTTAATTGTTTTTCTTACATTCATTTTCTCTTCTTCATATACTTTCTCTTCCTTTGAATTGGTTTGGAGGGAGTGGGGATTAGGGAGGATAAGAGTGGTTCTGCCAATTAGATGCTTTACTTTGGGAAGTTAAAAAGTATTTGGATTGATTGTTTTAGTCTACTGAAAGATGTGTATGGTTTATTCGCATTGATATTGTGTCAGACATTCAGTCAGTCCACAAGTACTTACTGAATGCCTGCAGGGTACAAAGAACCCTGGAGCAGGTGCTTACACTTGACTTGGTGTGTTTCACTGTGTTATTGTGTGACAAGAGCCAGGGTGAGGTCAGAGTTTTCACTCAGATTCCAGGTACCAAATGACTACAGTTGACCCGTTTAATTAACAGCCAAGCCAGAAACATGCATGTGTGTGCACATACACACAAACAAAACACACATATACACACTTCAGAAGAATAAAACAAAGATTTGTAGAAGTCCACTATGTGGTCATGGGAAACTTTTTTCCCATTTCACTTGTCCCAGGAAAAAGGTCTTTGATAATCTCAGTTTTATATTGCTTTGTTGACCAAAGAAATTTCATATGTTGCACAGATGCAATGGTCAAAAATAGACTCTCTTAATTCCCACAAGTCCTCTCCAACCCCCAGCAAAGCCATGATACCAATCTCCAGAAGGGAACTTTTGGTTGATTAGGGTAAATGAGGCACATTCAAGTAGAGGAAATCAGGGCTATGTGGTAGTAGGGGAAGGGTAACCAGGAGGCAAAAAGACTGATTTTTCTTATGAACTAACTGTAAAGGCAACGGTTCAATTTTCAAATAATGACAGTTTTTTGGAGTAAGTTTCTTCCAAGGTGACCACTATGAAAAATAGCCCTTGTTAGAAGCCTGTTATAACCCATTTGTTAAAAATTTTCAGTCGCATTCCTTTATAATGACGGTTCCCACATGATGAAGCTATTCGTTGATTGGGATACCAAAACCATTTGCTTGAGTGAAATGAAATTTCCTTCTCAGATCACTAAATATGCTCTCAACTTTAGCATAATCATTCAGTTTCTTTGACTAGGATATTTTTAGATCAAGAGTAAATATTTGAAATAAGTACTCTGGTGACAGCCCAGGGCTTTTTTTCAAAAGTTCGGGTAGCAATCTCGTATTTGCCCTCATTTTCCCTGAACTCGTGCCTCAACAATGTGTAATGGACACATTTTTGCTTGTGTCATTTTCTTTTGTGAGAAATGCAAGGCCCCATCTTCTCAGCATCTTTGAAGAAGAATTTGGTTAATTTATAATGTCAAAAAATGGTTTTAAAAATTCAGACAGTATTGAATTTACTGGGGAATGGTTCAGAAAAACCTTGCAGTAAAATTTACAGAAAATATTTAAAAAGTATAATTAGCAGGGTTGGGGATGTAGCTCAGTGGTAGAGCACTTGCCTCACATGTGTGAGACACTGGGTTCAATCCTCAGCACCACATAAAAATGAATAAAGGTATTATTCCCATCTACAACTAAAAAATATATTTTAAAAAAGTAATTTGCATTATGTAACAATATAATGAATCCATAGTCACTGTTTATTCTCCATTGAATCCAGATCTCTTGTCACTGAGTTCTGAAAGGTTTCTTCCAAAGGAACTAGACCCAGACTGAGTTCCCGTCATCAAAGCAATTTTGCCTGTTTCCAGTAGGCCTTCTCTCTTAACCAACACATCTCTGTGTCCCACCAAAACATGCCCTAGAAAGGCCCTCAGACCATTTATTTCTCCCTGGGTCAGGTTGCTGCAGCTAATATCACTCACAAGTTTACCTGTGCACTTGTCTTCAATGTTTAATCTTTTATGAATGGTAAGAAAGATTTCCAAAGCTTATAGCATTGTGTCTAAGTGAAGAATAATTAAGCGTTGAGGAGGGCCTGAACAGCAAGCTGTCTTAGTGTGCGGAATTCTCTCAGTTGCTTGGCCATTTTGTCTTTTGTGTTCCAATGAGGTGAATTTTAATTTCATACACACACACACACACACACACACACACACACACACAATGGGTATACATAGGTGTGCATACAACACTATTATTACTATACTTTCTATAATATATATGACTGTAACATGCATGTCTATTGTGTGTTTATCTAGCACCAATCTATACCTCTGGTAATATAATTGTTCCCAGTGATTTAGATGCTGAAATTTATGAAAATGAACAATGTTTGGTTTGTTGTTACTGTTGCTTTTGAGTACCTCTAGAAGTGCTGATGTACTTGGAAGTCCTCAAGGTGCTTTCAAGTTTACATTAGACTTTTACTTCCTATGGTCAAGATGTGTGCAGTTGGGAACCAGTATAGCACATTACCTTCTTACTTGTTACAAAAACTTTAACTGCCTAAATTAGTGTTTCATATAAGAATGTTTTTGGTATAATTATTAGAAAATACATATATAGTTACAGTTGACTTTGGTTGTTGGGAAAATGGAATTGCTGGAACAGCACTTAAAATGATAGTACTGACCTACTTAGAAAAATTAATTATGAAAGAAAAATAATGGATTATAGTAGCAGATAATGGTTTTGGGGACGCTGCTGGTTGAAATCCATCCTGAGGCTTATTTATAATTGGCACAATTAGGGTTTTCGAGAATTCAGCAGCTTTGATTTATTTACAAGAGTTCATATAGTACTTGAGTCAGGAGGGAGATGGGGGACAGAGTTGTGCAGGAGACTTATTACTTAAAATTTAAGTTCTACAGGATTTCAAATTCCTATTTTAGGGGAGAAAGAATTGTCTCTAAGAAAAGAACATCAGGTTCTTTAGCCAACAGGATTTAATAAATTCAGGTCTTTGTATCAATCAAATGTTGTATTGGATCAGATAACAAAATTGAATCTGCGCTTAGGCTATTTTGTTTTCTATGTTGCCAATGAACTAGATGTATATAATTTTCATTTCACTTCTTGAAATTTTTATTTATTCGTCAGATATTTATTGATACCTACTGTGTATCAGGTACTATTATAGGCACTTGAAATCCATCAGTGAAAAAGATGTTACATAGCATTAGTACATGACTAATTTATGAAAAATCCATAAAAAGAATGAATCAATAAATTGTATTTCATCAAATTTAGAAACTTCTGCTCTTTGAAAACATTATTAAGAGAATGAAAAGATAAGCAACAAATTATAATAAAATATTTGCAAAAAATGTTTCTGATGTAGGACTTGTATCCCGAAAATATAAGGAACTTTCAAAACTCAATTATTAATAAACCATACTTTTTTATAATGAACTAAAAGATTTGAGCAGAAACTTCACTCAAAAAAGATATAAGGATGATCTATGAACACGTGAAAAGATGGTCAACATCATTAGTCACTAGAGAAATGCAAAACCATGAGATACAACTGCACACCTATTAGAATGTCCAAAATTAAGAAGAATGACCATACCAAATATTGGTAAGGGTGAAAGAAACTGGTGCCTTCATACACTGCTGGCAAAAAAGTAAAATGGTTCAGTCACTTTGGAAACAGTCTGATAGTTTTTTTAAAAGTTAAACATACATCTACCATGTGATCTGGCAATTTCACTTCTAGGTATTTACACAAGAGAAATGAAAGCACATGTCTTTATTAGACTTGTACACAGATGTTCATATCAGCTTTATTTGTATTAGCTAAAAGTTTTACAGAAGCCAAATGGCCATCCAGAGGTGAATGGATAAACAAATTGCAGTGTATCCATACAATGGATTACTACAAAACCATGAAGTGGAGTGAATTATTGATAAACGCTACAACATGGATGCATCTCAAAAATTGTATACTGGGTAAAAGAAGAGAAACAAAATAAATACATACCATAAAATTCTATTTATGTAAAATTCTAGGAAATGTATTATGCAGAAAGTAAATCAATAGTTGTATAAGGAAACTTTGGGGATGATGAATAATTTTATTTTCTTGATTATGGTAGTTGTTTTATGTCAAATGTGTCAAAACATATCAAATTGTATACTTCATGTGATTTATTTTCTGTCAATTATACCTCAACAAAAAAGTGTTTCTGAAAAAGAAGAAAGACAAAAGAAATGGAAAATTATAAATGAGAAGTGAATGGGTAGCAAATTCAAGTAGGGTAGTAAGGTTAGTCAAAAAAAAATTAAAAGCATCATCTCCACTGTGAAAAAAACCTCGCCCAGTATAGTTTCTCATGAGCACAGCACTTACAGTAGCTCCTATCTGTGGAAGCTATGTTCCAAGACCCCCATTGGATGCCTGAAACCATGAATAGTACTGAATCCATTATGTATACTACTTTCTTCCCAATACATAAAACATCTAACAATAAAGTTTAATTTATAAATTAGGCACAGAAAGAAACTAGTAATAGAACATTTATAACAATATGCTATAATAATAGTTATATGAACATGTCTCTCTCTCTGAAAATATTATACAGTCAGTACTCACTCTTCTTGTGATGACATGAGTTGACACAATGCCTATGGCATGAGAGGAAGTAAGATGGATGATGTAGGCATTGTTGGCATAGCATTAAGCTTCAGTTAACCTCCACAGATCCTCAGACAGCAGTTCTGGATATGTTCAGAACCAGTTAGTTACTTAGTAGCATCTTGGTTATCAGATCAATGTCTCACAGTGCTTAGGTTCAAGAACCTTCGGATGGCATGCAATTCAAAATTTATGAAAATGTTTAGAATTTTCCACTTAAGTTTTTTGGAACCACAGTTCACTGCAAGTATCAGAAACTTTGGAAAACAAAACCTTAGTTTGACGTTCTAGCTCCCCATTTACTGGTTTGAAACCTTGGACAGATTACCTAATTTTTCAGATGGTTTCCTGTTTTGTAAAATGAGGATAATGTAATTTTAGAGTTCTGAGGATTAAGTAAGACAGGTCATGCCTCAGGAGGAGGTGAATTAAGTGCCTACCTACATGATGAGCTGAGGTGTGAGAGCAATGCCTTCTGTCTCTTATACTTGAATGTTACACTATTCATTCTTTTGGATCAAGCATTACAAAGTCTGAAATTTTCTTTTTGAAAAAAACAAAAGGTGGCATATTAAGCTATATGCGTCTGTTACTATTTTCTAAATTACTTGATTAAATTACTCTTGCTCATTATAGTGGTGGCTAAGGGTTGATTTCAGTCATCCTTTAGATCTCAGATTAAATGTTACTTATTCCAAGAAATGTTCCTTAGATTCTCTAGGCTAGGTTAGGTCTGCCTGTTATGTGCTCCTTAGTTCCACACTTTCTTAACCAGTAGTGCATTAGTTGTTATGCCTGCTACATCCTACTGTTGTCTATGCCCCATTAGGGTAGAGACTGGGTGTGGTTTCTTAACTTCTGTGTTTGCAAAGTATCTATCTTAATAACTATCACTGAGAAAATAAGTACATAGTTTTAGAGAAGGGTAGTAGATCAAAAAGGTGAAAAGCTCTAACAAACAGTTCTCCATCTTCATGGTTAGTTTTTCTGTCCTTAGAGCAGTTCCGGATGGAGAGATTCTTGATATGATGTATGGAAAAGTGCTAATTGCCTTCAGAGGCTATTGGCTATCACAATGGCAATGAAGAAACTGCATGCAATTGATCCTTAGGATCAGAGAAAACTAAGAATAGGGACCCAATTTCTAGTCTTAACTTCTGGCATGCAGTGATCTCAGGCCAACCTTTTGGAACCTAGGTTTTCATATGAATCAAAAGAGAAAATATAGTATATGAGTGTTGATTTGCAGTAGGAAAACAAAAGAGTTTGTTATTGAAGGGTATTAAAATGCCTATAAAGTCAGTCTTCCTTAATCTTTGCTTATTAAAAGTTAATGTTCTCAGAACTCTCTTTTAAGCTTCCTCCTTACTTTAGATCCTTCTGAGAAACCTAATTTTCTTCCATAGCCTTATCAGCATCTTTATCCAAATGACTGTCACATCTTTTTGTAGTTCAGACTTATTTCTGATCACTGCCGTCTAGTTCTAGATTTCTTTTTTTTTTTGGATTACTCATACACACCCCAGACTCAATATATGCCACACTAAATTCTTTCCCCTGAACTTGTTATTCCTTCCAATGTTGCCACATAATTGCTCACAATAGAAACCTAGTGTTAGCTTCTCCATACCTACTGCTGTCCCACATCAGGCTAGTTACCTTATTATTTTGCTCTCTTCCTAAGGTTTTCTTTAATCTGTTCACTCCTCTCCATGCAAAATTACCACATCATTCCAGGGAACCATCCTATTTCACCTAAATTCTAGCAATATTCTTCTGTTATCTTTAATATTAATCTTGCAATCTAGCCTCTGTCTCCTTTTCCCAAATCATGCCTTTCCCCTGTCAGTCATACTGAACTTCTGTTCAGCCTTTAGTGCACCATGCTGTTATTTCTGATCTTTGTATATGTTCTTCCCTTTATTTGCAACACTCTCCATTACTCCCTACTCCCTTCTTTTGCTCACCTTCACTGAAAATAAAACCAATTTAGTAAGTCTTTTCTTAAAACCCAGTTTTCTCTTATTAAAATTCTCTTACATCATACTCCTACAAAGTGTCATTTATTTTTACTGATTGTTTTGCCTATCCCATTTAAGGTAGGGACAGTGTATCTTGTTCAAAGTTGTATTTTAGCATCTAACACAATGCCTGACATGGTCTAGATATTTAAAAATGTTTGTTGAGTGAATGAATGAAGAAAATTTTTACAGATACAAATGATAAAAATGACTAAATTGTTACATTTTTTACTTAATTTTTTTAAAAATTTAAGGTGATAGATTTTAAAGTCAAATTCATTTTAACTGATACATGAAAACATAAAAATTTATATATACATAAATGGATAACATGTTTAGATATAATGATACATTGTATATAATGATACATTGTATATAAATATACATTGTGTATATTAGACATATGTATCTTCTCAAATATTTATCATTTTTTTCTTTATGGTAAAAATGTTTGAAATACCTTCTTGTATTTTTTTTTAAATGCATGGAGAAGATTATTATCTATTCTCATCCTACTACACAGTAGGACACCAGAACTTCTTATTTCTATCTATGAATACTCATTAATCATTCTCTCTCCATCCTTTCCTCCCTTCTATTCTCCGGCACATGGAAGCTTCCATTCTATTCAGCCTCTATGAGATAGACTTTTTAGATTCCACAAACAAATGAGATAATGAGGTACTTTTCTTTCTATGTCTGACTTCTTTCAGTTAACATAACCATCTCCATTTCCATCCATACTGTCACAAATAACAGGATTTCTTTCTTTTTATGACTCAATAGTATTCCACTGTTTATGTATTACATTTTTTGTCCATTCATTAGTTGATGTATATTTTGTTTTTTCTGTTTCTTGGCTATTGTGAATAGTACTACAATAAACATTAGTGCAGATGTCTATCTACTGATTTCAGTTCCTCTGGATATATGCCCAGTAGTGACATTGATAGATCATATGATAGTTCTATTTTTAATTTTTAGAGGAACCAACATACTGTTTTCCACTAAATTATAATAAGGGCTATACTTATTTTCATTCCTACCAGTAGTGTACAAGGGTTTCCTTTTCTCCATGTCCTCATCAACACTTTTTGATACCAGTCATTCTTACTGGGATGATGTAATATCTCATTGTAGTTTTGATTTCCATTTCCTTGATGGTTAATGATGTTGAACTTTTTTTTTCAAATATATTTTACTCATTTGTATGTCTTCTTTTTAGAAATATCTCTTTAGGTCTCTTGCCCATCTTTTAATGAGATTTCTTTTTCTTGCTATTGAGGTTTTTATATAATTTCCTTGTATATTCTAGATATTAACCCTATGTCAGATGTATAGTTTGCAAATATTTTTTTCCCATTCTGTAGGTTGTCTTTTCACTCTATTGGTTGTTTTCTTTGTTTTGCAAAAGTTTTGGGTTTGGTATAGTTCTACTTAATCTATTATGTTGTTGTTTCCTGGGTTGTCAGAATCTTGTCCAAAAATTCCTTCCCCATTCCAATGTTCTGAAACATTTCCCCTATGTTTTCTTCTAATAATTTCATAGTTTCAAGTCCCTTTAATGAGTTTTTAATCCCTTTAATGTTTGTTTTATTTTTCTATATGTGGATATTTAATTTTCCCAGCATCATTTACTGAGAAGACTGCCCTTTCTGCACTGTATGTTCTTAGTCCTTTGGTCAAAATAGTTACAATGGAGCATGGGGTTTACCTCTAGGCTCTCTATTCTGCTCCATTGGTCTCTCTGTATGCCAAAACCATGCTGTTTTGATTACTACAGCTTTACAGTATATTTTGAACTCAGGTAGTGTAAACCACCCACTTTGTTCTTTTTGCTCAAGACTGCTTCAGATATTTGAGGGTTTTTATAGTTCCATATACATTTTAGTACTGTTTGTTCTAGTTCTGTGGAGAATGCCATAAGCATTTTCATAAGGATTTCATTGGCTGTATTGATTATTTTATGTAAAGTATAAGCATTTTAATTATATTGATTCTACCAATCCATAATCCTGGGATGTCTTTCCACTGTGTGTGTGTGTGTGTGTGTGTGTGTGTGTGTCCGTCCTCAATTTATTTGCCAATATGTTATCACTTTCATTATCTTTAACTTCTTTGGTTAAATCTGTTCCTTGATATATTCTAACTATTATAAATGGGCTTGCTTTCATTACTTATATTTCAGATAATTCCCTATTGGTATATAGCAATGATATTGATTTTTACATACTGATTTTGCATCCTGCAATTTTTCTGAAATCATTATTGGTTATAATAGGTGTTTTTTTGGTGGAGTCTTTGGGATTTATTATATGAAGATCATGCCATTGTGTAAATAGTGATAATTTTACTTTAATTTTTATTTGTAATATAAAATTTATTTAATTTTTATTTGTAATTGTTATTTGTTCATAGAAAAGTAAAAAACAAAATTCTTGAAAATTTATTTCACATTTTGTTGTATTTTAAACATGTCATTAAATTCTCAACTTCCTTCTTATTTCTAGAATAAGAAATACCTGAACTACTTTATTCCTATATATTATTCCTCTGGGAAAATTATTGTTAGAGCTACTGTTAGCTTTTGGACACTTGAGTATCAATGATAACTCAAGGTATTCATATTTGTTATGGATTTGACTACTTTGTTGTAGAGATTGCTATTTTCTTTTTTTTTTTTTTCTTTTTTATTGTTGTTATATCAGGGATTGAACCCAGAGATGCTTCATCACTGAGCCATATGCCCAGCCCTTTTTAAAATATTTTATTTAGAGACAGGGTCTCCATGAGTTGCTTAGAGCTTCAATAAATTGCTGAGGCTGTCTTTGAACTCATCATCCTCCTGCTTCAGCTTCCTGATCCACTGGAATTACAGGTGTGTGCCACCATGCCTGGCCTGTTTTCAGTTTTCTGGGACTAACATTTAGGAGAATTCTGTTATCAGAGTCATTGCTTCTAGATCTGACTATCTTAAGCCCAAGCTAGTTGCAAGCATTTTCCACTCTCTTACTTTCCATTATGTCTGTAAGAAACCATCTTGAATATTAAGAATGACACAGTAAAAGGATCATACTGAATGTGGTTATGCAAACAACCATGGAGATTGCTTAAAAATGTCACGAAGAGTGAGTTTGAAATAAAGTTTTGTTGAAACATTTGGAGTTACACAACTAGCTTCCATATTAATCAATCCTTATTCTTTAATTGATAACTGGCTAAAATGTCTGTTGATTTTCAAGGAAAACAACAGTTTTAAACTTTTGTAGACATGTAGCACACTTCTGAATTTATTATTAGCAGGTTAATCAAATATTGAATATTGAGCAGAATATTAATGGAATGCCTTACAATAAGGGAGGTTTTTGAGACATATCCATATCATGCAGTAATTCTACCAGGGAATTCACCATTATTTTATTAATGAAGAATCTGAAAATGAGAGATATAAAGTAATATGTTCAAAGAAACACAAATAATTTTGAGAAACCCCAGATTTAAACCTGAACCTCTCTTGTGTGAATGTTGTTTGTACTATATCCCAATACCTGTCTGAGAAATTTGATCACCTCCTGTTCTGGGTATACTGGTTTCCTAGGGTCACCTTAACAAATGCTCACAACTTAGATGACCTAAGACAACACAAAGCAATTCTCGCACAGTAGTAAAAGCCAAAAGTCTGAAATCAAGGCATTGACAGAGCCACACTCCCTCATAATAATCTTATCTTGCTCTTCTAGGTGGTGTTTCCATGGTTCCTTAGCTTGTGGTTATATAACTTCAATCTATGCCCCTGTCTTCCCATTGCTTTCTGCTGTATGTTTGTGTCTTTCCTTTTCTATTATTGGATTGGAGCCCACCTGAAAATTTCATCTTAAGATCCTTAACCTAATTATATCTACAAAGACTTTTTATAAAATGGTTACATTTGCAGATTCTGGGGGTTAAGATGTGAACATCCCCCTTGGGTTTACAATTCAACCCACTGCACTTAATATTCTAGTAACTATTTTGTAGATCCCTACATTGTAGCTCTGTCTTTGGAATATTTAATAAACTGCAAAAAGCTAAAATTTTGCTGATATATAGATATACACAAATGCACAGAACTTAATAATGCAATTACCATCAGTACCATCATTGTCATGCTATCATTATTAGGACAGAAATGGTACATAGGAATGCTGCTCATGTGTTGGAATGGCTTCATTGACTGTCTATTTGATTACAAATGAAGACATCAGTAAAAAGACTTAAAAACATCTCTGTTTTCTTTCCTGATGCCAACCTCAAGTCTCTAAATCCAATATTGGCTATTTTGGTATATAGCCAATGAATTTCTCCAACTGATTAATCTTTGCTACCTATAAGCAGACATTCTTTAAAATATGGAATAGTGTTCATTCCCCGACCCTAGATGTACTTTTCTGAATTTGAAGTTTGACCCTTACATTACTATTTTAGGATTTTATAAATAGTTCTATGATTACCCCATCACTAAATTTCATAACCTCATTGTGTAATATATTAGAATTGAACACCCTGTCTTCCTTTCACTTTCAGACTTTAACCCTAAGTTACACTGTGCATTTTCCAATTCCAAAGTTATACACATCCCTTTCTGTTTAGGCCTTCATGGATCTTGGACACAAAATTATCATTATACCATTTGAAGATGTGAAAATAAAATTCTACATAAAAATAAATCTTTCTAGCTTATTTTCAATACACTTAATGAGTCCCAATTGAAATATTAATCCATAAAAACATTGTTTTGTTGATTTGTTTACTAATTTCCAGAAATTATTTTATACACTGATAAGCAATATGATTGACAGCTTCTAAGATGGCATCCAATGCTTTCCACATCCTATATCCACACCTTTGTATAGAATTCTTTATTCTTTATTATTTGCTGGACCCAGAGATTCATACTAATAAAGAATAACAGTAATGGATGTCACAAGATTAAGCTTAAACAAATGACTCTGGCTTTCCTCTTGGATCTCTCTCTCTCTCTCTCTCTCTCTCTCTCTCTCTCTCTCTCTCTCTCTCTCTCTCTCTCTCTCTTTCTCTCTCTCTCTTTACTTTTCCTGGAGAAAGCCAAATGCCAGTCATGAGGCATCGCTGTGGAGGTACTCACAGAGCAAAAGACCAAGGCTACCAATAACCAAGAGAGTAAATTTGGAATGAATTCTCAACTCCAGCTTATAATTCATAAGAGGTCATTCCTGTGGCTGACAGTTTGATCACAACCTCATAAGAAACTGACTCAGAGACACCCAATTCTTCTATATCAATTTCTGATCCACAGAAACTATTAAATAATTATCTATTCTTTAAGCTATTAACTTTTGGGGTAAGTTTTTATATAGTAATAGAAAATTATTATAGTAAGACATAAAATAAAGTTACCCTCGCAATTTATAATCTAGTAGAGACAGTACACATATATGAATATACACACCAAAGATATAAATGAGTAAGATACTGGCAATTAGTTTTAAGAAGAAAATAAAGCAAGGAAGGATAAATTGAGAATGTTTTAGATGCCATAATCAGGCAAAGAAAGACCTCTCTGTGGGGAGAATATGTTTGAGTTAAGAAGCATGAGAAGAGCTCAGCCATATGAAGGTCTAGGAATAAGACAGTCTGGGCAGAGGCAAAATTGTTGGAGCACAACTAAAAGACCTAGACTTGGCTTATTTGAGGGGCAAAATAGGCAAAGTACAGTGAATAAGGGAAGAGGCACAGGAGATAAGAGAGATGGGCATGAATAGTTTAATGGAGGAACTTACTGGCTATGGTTTTATATTTATATTTTATTCTTATATTATAACATGCATACATTGTAGGATTTTATGCAAGGGAATGATATGATATATCCTGTATTTTAAGAATACTGCAGCTTCTGTTTAGATAATGGATTATAAATGGCAACGATGGAAGGAAAGAAATCAATTAGGAGACCAGATATGATTTGGGTCGGTGATGGCAACCAACACAATGAAATGGTTGGTTTGGGGATGTGCTTTGGGGGTTGGATCAATGGGGGTTTATTGATGAATTTGATATGGTGAGTGAAGCAAAAGGAGCTTTTGGTGCTTTGCCTAATCAACGTAGCAGATGGTGGTGCCTTTCACTGAGATAAGGGAAGCATAGTTTGATTGGAGGAAGAAGTGATGACTTGGATTGCATGGAATCTGGAGTGTTGTTCAGAGCCTGTTAAAGTTAGCCTTTAGTATGAGAACTAGCAAAGAAGGTGCTCATCAGTCCTGATTTTGTACGTTAAGCTAGTTTCCTGCTTGAAAAACCATCTCTGACATCCCATAGTATGTTGTTTCTTCTAGCTTTAATTTTTTTCAGCTTTATGGTAAAATTTTGTTGGAGGCTATTTGAATGCTTAAATAATGCACACTGACCCTCTCTAGTCAGTATGCTTGAGTTAATCATACATAATTTCTCTTATAGGATGCTACAAAAATCCATTGAGGAAAATACAGTTAAATATTTTGATTGTACTTTATTAAAACATAAATATCAGAAAATTCCAGAGGAAATGCTATTAATGTCAAAGTGTTTTGTAATGAGAGAGTGAACAGCTGTCAAACTCAATGTCTCAAAAAATAAACCAAAAAAAAAAAAAAAAAGGAACAAAACACGCTTAATGTCACCGAATTGAACATCAGTGCCCGGCATGAGTAGTTAGTAAAAATGTCTTTGGGTATCTGTGCACTGCCAAATATGAGTGATTCTCTATCCCACTGGGAAATTCAGATACCAAAACATGAGAAACTGAGGGGTTTATATTTGATCTGCTAATTCTGAGCCAATGTATTGCAACTGCTGTTGCATTGTGAGATACTAGTATGAACTGGTATATTATAAAATTAAATCGTATTGTATAGTTCATTGTATTGTTCCGTCAGATTTTGATATCCTCACTTTAAATAATTCATGGGGAGAAATGATCACTTCATAATGCCACAAACTCACAGCAGGCAAAACTAATTTTACACAATATGAAAACAGATTTTATTTATTTAAAAGGAATATTAAAAAAACACAACAACTTTTTTGACACCAGCTGCTGGGAAATAAATAGAATACTTTATGACAAAAAAATTCTAAATCTATGAAAGCTGCTCCTGAGAGACCAAGTTGAGAATTGTAAAGATACATTTAAATGCCCTGGTCAATGCTTTATGCCTTATTTTGAGTAAAAAGAACCCTCCCGTCTTGCTGACTTTCTGTGGAGCTAAAGGAGTCCTGGGAGAAAATTAACTTTATAAAAACCCTCCTTACACCTACAGCATAATGCCAACCAAGTGGTGTGCTTTAAGTATCACTTCAGGGACCCCCCATTAGTCTAAATAGCACTTCTAGGTAAACAGTAACTAGTATCCTCGAATACAAACTAAAAATTATTGCTTAGCTTCCTCCCAATCAGACCTTGGGTAGAAGTGAGAAATAATACTTTGAAGTGACCACAACAATTTTCCTTTCACTGTGGCTTTAAATGTGGAATAAGAAAGTAAGGTGAAAATATAATGAAACTATTTTCTTTGGAAAAGTTTTTCCGAGGGACATTTTTATACAAATATCAGACATATTTTTATACCAAGAGTAAAAAAAAAAAAAATCCAAGCTTGCAATTCAATGTGATAATAGCTTCATATCTGACTCAATTAGACAAAGAACAAGACCTGTGTCATGCGTGGTCTGGGTTTAATCTCAGAGTTTGAAGGTCCAGGTACCCAGGTACAGTCTTCCTTCCTGAAACTCCAGGAAGAGATCAAATGTGGTGAGTATCAGGGATTGTAAGTAGGGAACTAAGGAATGAACAAAGGAGAGAAAAGAGAGCAAAGTGTAAAGAATTAGCTATTTTGCCACCAAAGCAATGAAAACACATTCACTTAGTAATATAAATGTTGTTTATTGAATTTTTATTTTTCAAAAAAGTTAAATGTTGAAAATCTTGTTGACGATGGGATGTAAATCTGAGACTAAGAGACTGACTCACCAGCAGAAGTTTATTATTATCTCTGTAACAGCCGAATTCCACTCTTCTTTGTGTACTGTAAAATGGGGCAGATTTGTATTACCATGATGTCATAGGCACCTTTGGAAGGGCTTGTCTCTGATTTTGTTGTAAGATTCCTTTTTCATAGGTTATAAATTAGGAGTTAGACATTTTCTTTAGATTTTGAAGGTTTATAAGTTTGGAGGGAACTGAGTTTGGTACAACTTTTTAACATACAAAACACAATGTAGCTGAGATTTAAAATGTTCAATAGGTTTTACCAAACTGTTTATGGGGGAGGTACTTTCTCTATTTTCTAGGGGCAATAAGATGTAAAGAGATCATGGGTTTCCTTTATCCTTAGTGTGTCAGTGTTGTCTAGAGTGTGCATTCACAAGGTTGCTTTGGGAATAGCATTGGGATTCCAATACTGGAGGCCTATATTCAAAGTCTAGCTGAATTCTACTTACAAGTTGTTGACCTTACACAATTCATTTTAACTTTCCTGTACCTTGTTTTTTTTTTTTTTTGAACCAATAAAATGGGGCTAATGATACCTGTTTGTAAGATTCTATCCATATTCAGTGAAATACTAGGGAAGTTTAGGAAAGCTTAGAATGCTATAAAAATGTTGATTTAATCCTATTAATGAATATTATATAAATTCTGTTTTGCAAAGGCAACATTGTTGTATTTTAAGGGTTCACTTTGCATTTGTAATGTAATTTGTGTAACAGTGACTCCATTTCTGCCGAGCATTTTGCTGTAATGCAAACAGAATTACAATGCAAACATTAACCAAAACAAAGTTGGTATATGTAGCAATATTAGCACTAGACAACCTGAGTTATATTATAATGATATTTTATTAAATCAATGTATATAGGCCAGACTACTTTCTTCTGTATAAAGGGGGATATACCATTTTAGAAACCTAATAAAAATGAAAGAAATAGAACAAGAAATTCCAAAATTTCTAATTGAATTTTTTTTGATGTTTCTAAGAATTTTACCTTTTAGAATATAAAACTCATATTCTCTTTACTAAAATCTTAGGCTTACTTCAGCGTCAGGCTTTTCTGCATAAGGCATGTGCTGGGTAGAGTGAAAGTTAAGCATCATATAAGGAGGATTATTTAAGATCATACTACTGTTATGAAATTGTTCAAGTACTAAAATAAGACTAATCATCTTTCCACGTACTCAAACTGATTTTATAAGTCAATAATCAAATGCAGAATATTGGTCTAAATCATTGTTTCTTATGTAGGAACAGCAATGACCATATCTAAGTGGAGTAAAGGTAGTTAGTTCACTTAATGCAGAAATACAATATCTAAGATTTGAAACATCAGAGCAGTCTATGCAGTTAAGAGATTAAATTATATGTTGCCTTTGGGCATGGAGTTTTAGAAATAGAAAAGATAATATTTTATAGCTTTTAGGAATACAGCAATGCTATTTTATTCTATAGAATAAAGCATTGTGCTTATAAAATGGCAAAAAAATCATCATTAAAGAATTTGGGGTGTCTAGCCCTTTGGCACCATGTAAAATTTTCAAGAAAAAATTTTCATATTTTTGATGATAATTGCCTTGATATTGATACCAGTCATTATGTTTTCATCATATCTAGAGATAGACAATAAGGGACATGAGAAGTCCTTGCACATTAAGCCATAACAAAATTAGCTGAAGTATCTAGATATATATATAGATACAGATACAAATACAGATGTAGACACATGTATACATATATCTCAAAGAAAAAGATAAATTTGATAGGGAAGAAGTAGTCCAACTTGAATATACTTTTGTTTGGAAAAAAAGAAAAACATTTTGTGATTGTTTTATCAAACTGACATTCTATCCAGACCTGGAATTCATGTTTACACGATGGATTGCACTGAGATTCGTCAAGATGGTATGGCCTAGGCCAGGTGTGGGAGATAGAGAGCAGGATTCTGCTGACTTGGTGGAATAGGATTTGGGCTGTTGCCTCAAAAGTAACATTAAATTTCTCTCCATGCAATTATAATGGCTTTCGTTTTCCAGCAGATCTGTCTGTAGACTCTCAGAGGCTTATTCTCTTTCATGGAAATAATGCGGTTAAGCTGCCTGAAATCTCAACAGATTTAATATAAACGTTCAGATAAAAAGTTAGTCATTTAATGGTAGTCTTCAAACATAATTAGTAATGAAATTTAAGCAGGGCCTAGGGGAATAGGATCATAGAATCCCAGAATTCTAGAATCATTTCATTTTGGAGGTAGAAATATGGGTCCATTCTTCTGTTTAATAGATGAGGTAAAACAACCAGCCCAGGACCTTTCAGTTAGGGCATATGGAAAATCTAAGACTAGAAGCAAGTCTCTGCTCCCCAGACAAGTGTGTTTTCTAGTAAAACTTGACTTCTTTATATGTGGACATTCAAATCAATCTCATAAAATGATAAAAGGTCATTTTTTTAGGCAGGTTAGTCTTCATCCACTCCAACAGCATCAATAATGATGGCAATCATTCATATAGTACTTACCCTAATTGTTTTACTAGTAGTCTCTCTTTTAAATCTTCTAAGAGCTTTACAAACTAGGTACTATTGTTACCCTCATTTTGATGTTGAAGGAGGAAGGTGAAGCAGAAAGGTTAAGGAAGACTACTGAGGAATCAGTCACAAAAGAGTACAATTGGTATTTAATCCCAGCCATCTGGGTTCTACACTTATACCCTTAATCACTAAGCTGCAGGTTTTTAGTCATTTTAAAATGATTTAACCATGTAGAAATGGCATGGATAAGTTCTCTGTGCTCCACAAAAACCAGTTTCATGAATGAACAAAATATATAAAAGGTTGGAAGAACTGGACACTTTTACCTATAAAAGAAGAAACCAGGATAGAAATATAATAGCTATGGGGAAGTGGAATTTTAATTGACAACCGTGAGCAAAGTTAGGTAGGTACGTGGGGTGGGAATTCTATAAAGATAAGTCCTGGCTTATTGTAGCCAGGCAGGAATCAGAATAGGCAATCTGATGAGTGTGTTTGTTCTCTGTTTTTGTACATTCATGCTGTGTGGTCCCTGTTGGTATAGACAGGATTACTGCACTTGGGTAGTACACTGGAGCACAACCGTGCTCAATTAGGTCAGAGGTAAGAGACATCATTAAATTAAATCTGAAACCATATTGCAAGCCAGGCAAGGACCAGAGCTCCAGACAGTTTTGAATCCTGACACCCTTGTTTATTAGCCTTGTAAATTTAGTCAAGTTACTTAACCCTAACTTCTCTGAGTCACAATTTTCTCATCTATAATTGGGATAGTTGTACTAATTTCCTAGAGTTGTGGCAAGGAAGAATAAATAAGATCAATATGTGAAATTCTAGCCTGGTGCCAGGCACAGAAAGTGCTCAGAGGATGCTAAATTTTTCAGGAGTGAGAGGTTTATTAATTTTCAAAAATGGATGATAAAGCTAACTATTCTCTTATGTGGAAAAGAAAACTGAGCCTAGCAGGTAATAAGGAATAGGACTTTATCCCCATCAATCTCTCACTGCCTTTGGATAAGGGACCATGAACTCTGAATTGTGAAAAGTGTTTATAAAGGAAGCTTTGTAAATCAACTTATTTTACATGCAGTGGAGCAGCTTATGATTTAAAAGCATCCTGTGGTGAATCCTTTTATAATGTGAATAATCACCCCCTAATTTGTCTGTTTGGTAAGTTCAGAATTGGGCTTACTGTGTCTTCTTAAAGCAAAGAGTACACCTGCACTCTTGTTCCTACAAGGTAGGCAGTACTTTCATGCTGAGCTGACTTTCAGAGAAATACAGGGTGCCTCTTGGATTCAGGATGGTATAGGCCAGGTAACTGTCGAAACACACAAGGTCACTGTCATCAGCTAAACATTAATTGTACTTTGTGATTCATGCAGGTCAGTCGATCTAAACTACAGGAAAGATCATTACACATGGAAGTGTTGCCTATTGAAGAGTTAGATATTGAAGAGCAATTTGTGTTATGCCTCCTTTTCTTTCTTTGAAATTTCAATGAAAGTCAACCTAAAATTATGACATGCCATACATATCCTTCATGAAAAGCCAAATAGTATGGGAAGTTATGCAGTAGAAAGAACACTGGACTCGGAACTTGAAACTTACTAACCAAGATCTGCTACATGCTAACTGCACAGCATAGTTATTGTGTTGCTTAGTTTTTCTCTGCCTTCATGTCCTGATTGTAAAATAATCAAGTCAGATTTGCATCTTCGATGTAGCTTGTAGCTAAAAATTTTAGTTATTTCATTCATAAAATGAGGAGAAAGAAACTGTTGTTTCTTTCCAATAAAAAAATTAAAACAGGAAATCATAGAAAGAACACTTATGAATAGTTAAGAGGTTTTCTTATCCCAATCAACAATGCTTGTCACTCTGCCTTCACTTGACCTTTTTTTTTTTTTTACAAATGTAAAGATTTGCAAAACATTTTATTTAGCTATGATATAGATGAATATGAACATGGGTAAACTCAAACCAATGAGTCTTTTCTCCCATTAGCCAGCAAACATTGACCTATGTTTAGAGAAACTTGAACATGTTTGAGAGAAAATGACCTCTTCCACGAATTAATTATATCTAGGAGTAAAATAATTATATCTTTTCATTGATTCTTTTTATTTTCACAATATCCATGGGAATTTTGCCAATTCTTCATAGAGTGATTAAGCTTATTTTTAACTAAGTTGGATGAAGTACACTTTGAATATATGCTTGTGACTTCATCCTCTGAAAGCTGAATGGGGGAATAACGTATCAGATACACACACTTAAACTGTATGGTGCTTCTCAAAGAGGGCTGCTTAAGAGCTCAGGTGTCTACTCTATAAGTTATGAGATAACTTTGGATTTTCCTAATTTTTCATGCTGGTTGCAGTCCATGTAGAATATTGAATGAAGCTGAAATTCAAAAATGGCCAGATATATCATTTATCAAATGAGAATTCAAAACATGTTTCTACACAGATTTGTGCATTGTAAAAGGCTACTATTCAGGCCCTGAGTTATTTGTCAAAAACTTCAAGAGATCTTTAAGAGAAACCCATAAGCTTAATTCATACAAGGAATAATGAACTATAAGTTTAACCAAATTAGAAATCCATCCAAAGATAAGCATTCCATGATCATCTTCAGAAGTATACTGTCAAACTTAAAGACCCAAAACTATCAAGTTTGTAAGCATGGACAAGGTCACCATGGCGCCATGTATACCAGTAGCCATACGTGGTTAAGAGAATCTTTACATTCTAAAGGTGAAGAAGAACTTTAATCAGTTATTCATTTCAATTCTTAAGAAAACTGCTATTCATGGACATATGCCATTTCCACCTTTTTAATGTATAGACAATAAAACCTCCTAATCTTCCTAATATATAAAAAGTAAATCTTAATCACACGTAATAATCAATGTTCCATTTTTTCTTAAGACTATAGCAAACATAGGAATTACACAGAAAACATATCATTTAAAATAATTGGAAGAAGTCATTAAATATAAGTTTAAGACAGGTGAAATCAATTGTAGAAGACATTTCTGACATGTAGAATGGATATTCAAATGCATTATATGCCATCCTGTGAGGAACATGATAACAAAGTTTTCTATATGCAGTATAGGTCAAGAAATATTATGTATATATTAAGAACTCAATATTTGATGTCATGAATAATATGAATTATATAAAGAATTATTTGATATTGAAGCTATTTCATAATAAGCTTACCTGTTTGGATCCTATGTAATAATGAAAATTCTGCCAGCATATATATAAATGAGGAACCTATTACAAGATTAACACGTTTTTGCAAAAATAGTTTCATCAGTTAGCCTCATTTCATCTCTCTTTCATGTCAGAAAATTTCTGTGTTTGCCTAATTTGGGTGTAGACTTTTGTAGACCTCATAAGATCTCTACGGCTCTTAAATTCGTAGAGTCTGCACGTGTACTACCAGTAGAAAGAGGCAGTTACAAAGAAAAATAAGAACTAGCTCCAAGGTGTACTTGAGGTTTCCTCATATCTATATTGAAGTATTAGGTATAGGTTCTTTTATGGAGTCCAGATCATGAAGGTAAAATGTATTTTCTAAGATACTTGGTTTTCTTATTGGAGAATGGAGGCCTCAAAAAAGCCCAAGAGCACCCTCTAGTGAAACTTTTGGAGTAGGCCCAAGGGCCTGCTCTTGACCTGGGCTCTCCCTTTCAAATGACCTTTGCTTGCCCAAATTATAGAAGCTGGATTTCAAGGTATCTGGCCTTATCTTCGGAAAATTTCCATATCACGAAGAAGGTGGTGTACCTGTCAAATGTTTCTAGTGGTGTAAATGCTTGAGTACTGAGGTCTAGTATCCCACTATTCCCATGTTTGTTTGTTTGTTTGTTTGTTTTTTAAATAATGGCAATTTACCGTTTTTGTGACCTATGCTATTGTTATCTGTAAAAATAATTCTTGGAACTAATATAACTAAAGGGAGAGAAGCATGAAAAGTGTGTAGCTAAATTGTAGTGTGCCTGCCTCTGCCTCTACCTTTGTCATGTTTCTCACTCTTGGATCATGTACACAACATCCAGGAACTGGTAATCTTACCCAGTTAAGATTAAGGGTAACAGGTGATTATCAAAGGTTGGGAAGGGTGGGGAATAGATTAAGGGAGGCTGGATTTGATCATTGCACACAGTATGCATGTGTTGAAATATCACACTGAGCTCCATTAATATGCACAATTGCAATATGTTAATAACAATAAAAGAATTTTTAAATATAGGAAAGGTGAAAAAAATCACAGTATTTATGCATTTCTGAGTTTTTAGAGAGATGACTACAAAGCAGGCTTGGTCTTACTCTTAAGTCAGTTAAACCTTTGAATACAATGCCACTTAGATTAGTAACAGTTAACAATAAATGAAGCAAAGTAAATCATTACTTGGTTTTATAAGCAGCTTGATGTAGAATGCTATTGTTGGAAGAAAAGGAAGAAATTTAAATCTCTCTGCCTGAAACAAAACAGGAACTCTAATGTTAACTAACTTGCCCAAGAAGGCACAACTGGATGATGGCAGCACGGGGACTACAATGTAGGTCTCTTGTGCCCATTCTATTGTTCACTGTGCTTCAACAACTCACTTATTAAAGAGTTTGTAATGTAGTTTCACAGTTTCATTCTCATTGATTTTTGGTTTTTGGAGCTCTAGTAATTTAGGGACATGTCCTCATACTCATAGTGAAAGACAAGTGTGTACCTTCCAATTTAATCTCTTTTCTATTCTACTTCCTCTGTGCTTACTATTAGGAAAGAAATGAATACATAGCCATTTGATATGAGACATATTTATTATTAAAATTCTGTGCCACACTGCTTACTGTGCACACTGACAAAAATGAGAGGAACCCATGAATTGGATTGATTTTCTAATATTGCTAATTATCACTTCTGTGATTCTGTGCTTCAAAATTATATCTGTGTTCTAATAGTACTTACCTCTCAGTGTTCATAGGAGGATTACATAAGCAAATGCAAATAAAGCACATTGAACATTGCAGGCATTCATTAACTGCAGTGTCTGTATTGAATGTTGATATCTAATATCTAAAGGAAAGAGGATATGAGGAGCAAAGAGGGAAGGAAAAGGGGTAGTACTGGGGATTGAAATGGAGAAAAGTATTTTATATGTATTTATGACTATATCAAAATGAACCCCATTGTTATGTATAACTATACTGCACTAAACAATTAGAAAAAAAATGGACACATATTCTTGGGGTTAACCAATAGAGGTCATGAACTAGCATAACTAGAGTTATGAACTAGCTCTATTAAAACGTTTTTAGGATTATTGTCAAATTTCTTGAAAATGTAAAAGACTACTCCACAATATTTCCCAGTCATTATTGCCTCCAGATGAGAATCACTGTATACAAAATGGCATTTGGCAAGACAAATCATGTATTAGTTCCATAGAAGTATATGATTCCTTCCTTTCTCAATTCATCACTATATTCTTAGTCTTGGCTTTAATCTTATTATTACTACATATGACCTTAGTATCTAACCTTTCATTTATTTATTCATTGTTGATGTTCAGAAGGTGAGGTTGTTGTTTATAGCAACTTATGGCACAATGATATGATTTTAATTTTGATGAAAAGTTAGTTATTTAGTTTTGTTCCCAGTTCTTTGCCTACTTTACTATGCTTCAAAATACAGTTTGTACTAAGAATCATAAAACCAGCAAACATTAGAGCCAGAAGGAATCATAGATATCAACAACTCTCATCCCTTCATCTTTCAGATGAAGAAACATATACCCCAATGCAGAAGAAAACTGGATGTTTTCTGCACACTAACTTTCATTCTGCACACTAACTTTTGGTGATAGGTCATATTTCTTTGTTTTTCAAAAAATAATTTCATCTGGAGAAACAATTGCTTAATTTTACATGATACTATAAAATAATTGACCCATATAAATGAATGAATTTATGTATAGACGATGCACAGTACTTTAAAACCATTCAGTATTACAGTACATTATGTAAGTTTGCCAGTTTTCTAACCCCCATCACTTTTAAATGATGACCCACACTGAAACCCTTATGTGACTATCTTTAAGGATTTTCTTCTCCAGCTATGAGTTGAAACAGTCTCAGTAATAAGACTGCATGGTCTCTGCATGGTCTACTAAATATTTTTAGGAAGTGGAACCCCCTTCTGGAGTTATGAGAGAAACATCACTTCTAAAATGCCTTTAAAAGTACTCCAGCATAAACATTACACTGGAACATTTCATTAGCTTTTTGAGAACAATAAAGAAATGTGGAGCATAATAGGCTAATATGTTTAAGTGGCCTTAGTAGAACCCTACTTAACTCAGTGGGATTTTTTGCAGCATGCAGAGGTGGAAAACCATTCCCTACATATTTATTGTGTAGGACTGCCTCCTTTTTTATTGCATGCAGTTTATATCAAAGAGAAATGACTTTCTACCTGTAATTCTAAAATGAGGAAAGTTTCAAAATACAAGTTTTAGGAGAATAATATTTAGATATGATCAGCAACCAGCAGTGCTGGCTTTTGGCATTCTGGATTTCTATCAATAAAGATGGAAAAGACCAACTTGAATCTTAGTGTTTCCTGGCCTCTTGCACTTAAATTACCTTTAGGAAATTAAGATTCTAAAGTACCTAAATTCCTGGAAAAAAAAAAAAAAGAAAAACTGCATGATGTAAGCCAAACTATTACTGGTCACATATTACAAAAACTAATTAATAAAAATGATGTAGTCAGTTAAGCTACCAATAAAAGTCTTCTGCATGATATTTTGAGTTAAGTAAAAAGGTAATTTAGTAAAAAACATGAACTAGTAATTTTTAGTTTTATTGTCATTGAAGTGGTCACATTGAATATATTGCTAGACTTGCAGTATGATCTTCTGCCAATACTCTTTAGTTTCTGAGCTTCTATTTTGTCTGGTATAAATTGGGACTCATTAGTATTAAGGACACTGTGATCTTTGTAATTTTCTTGAGCTTTTAGGAAAAAAAAATGAATAAATTAAACATACATGATATTTTAAGAAAATTCAAATAGACATATATGATGACAAATTAAAAGTTTCAATGTAGGTATTAGTTCCCTGTGCGCAAGTTGTCACCAAAAATTTATGCAAGCTGAATTCCTATTCATGTGGCACTGAATTAATGATACAACGAAGTTCTTGAATGACAGCTCCAGTGGCTGAAGTGGCATATTTAAACCATTATGTTTGTTTGTTTCACTTACTGTCAAACTCTGTCTTAGAAATACTATCAACTGGTTATATTGATAGATGGAATCTGTCTTTCAGTTCCAGTGTGTGTTTTGTATCAAATTGTCTCTTCATTGGTTTTTGGAATCTATATGCAAAATAACATATAAACACAAGCGTAAAACCCAGCTGTAATTGTTTCTTAACATTTGGTGACATCATAAATCCCTTAAGATGTATATTCATATTGTATTGTAAATATCATCAGAATCACTCAGTAGGAGGGTGAAAACTCTAAACAAAACTTATTGCAAATAATGCATATGCTTCTTTTTCACCAGGAGGAGCGTTTCCTAGCTACCCTATTTACCCCAGTGGAATTTGACAAAAAATGTTCCTGGCGCACAAAATTGGTCTAACAAAGAATCAAGTGGGCTTATTTTAAAATTCACCCCTAAATATGTTTGCTGGTTTTGAAATTCTGATTTTGTGCTTATGTAATTCAAAAACAGCTTTAGTTTAAAAACAAAAATTGGCAAAAATACTAGTGCATTATGTGTTCTAATCACGTATGGTGTTTTGAAAAACTAGACTCAAAATTGACAAAATTGTTTCATTGGCATTACAGTTCAAATGCATGGATTTTCTTTTTCACAAGTTGGGTAAAATAAAAATAAAAACAACAGATTTCTTAAATGAGTAGTATATGAATTTAATTGATTTTTATAATGTACAGTACAATTGTACTACAGATATTAATTTTCATTCTGTGTTTTTCTATACTTTGTTTTACAAAGCTCATTACATTTTAGTTTATGGTCAAGTCTATAATGTGCTTTAGCATCAGTTTAAAACTATCAGGAATTTTCAAACCGTTTTCTCCCAGTGATATGGATAATACTCAAAATCTAGTATGAGTGGTCCAGCTTTTCTCTTTTATACAGTTCTTTGATTTTTCTTATAAGAGATTTTCTCTTTTGAAAATATATAAACTCAGAAATAGAAGTCTCCTTGGCTCATATTACACTCATGAGACAATGATGATGCTGAAGTTCTTTTCATAATCAGGATCTTTGTAGAGATTGCCCAGGTATTCTTAGCCAAAATATCCCTCTCATTGTACACTACTCCAGGGCAACATGTGGTGTGCCAGCTGGATGCCCTCCCTACATGCCTCAGGTGGCCACATTTCAATGGTGCCTATAGATCACAGGCCAAATTCTCATTCTCTGTGTTAATCAGTGGGAGAATTCCCATAGAAAATGGGATGGGAGAAAATTTCAGGAAAACTCAAAGAGATTAGCCAGATGATTAAGCCAGGACATTGTAAGTTCAGGTTTTATGAAGGATTTCTATAGCATTATCTTAGTTGACCAAAGAATGCTAGAAAATTTGGAGATATTTAGAAAATTAAATATAGCTTTTTATTCCACCATAATTTCTCCAAATATTTTTCTTAGACACAATAATAACTCATCTCAATTCATAGCATCAAAGACAACTGATATACCTAGTTAAATAGTTAGATTGAAACTTTTTCCCATGGTTTTTAAAGAATCTGAATTCTACTTATCAAAGTCTCATTATACATCTCTTTCAATTAAATTTCCGTCAATTCTACAAATATATAGTAGGTGCTTACTATGTACAAAGCACCAGAGCAGATACTCTGAATAATTCTGTGTTTAGTGTTTTATGGTGTATGCCATATTTCCAATTTCTCAATTTGTGTTGAAGATTTACCTACTAATTATTACTTATTTAAATTTCCTGGAGTTTCAGATGATGTTATATTTCAGTTTTATTTGGGATAGAGATTTGTTTTGTTTTTGTTTATTTTTGGTGAGTTCAGAGACAATTCTAGAAATACAATTAGCTTCCCTTGCAGGAAAAATAAAGACATATCATCATATCATCATATTTAATTGAGTTGGGTTGGAACCAGTGACATTTCCTGAAATTTTCTCTTTGTTTCATATTCCATTAGACTCAGTCTTAAGTGCACTTTTAATGACCTAATTGAAAAGGTTTGTCAGTATGTTCAGCAAAACAAAATAATTTTATTTACTACATTTAAGGCAATATTAATTTATTGCCTTTCATATGTCTTTTTTTCTGTGACCAGAAAATTTTATTTCTCCCCAAACTCTTCATTCTCCATACTTAAGATTATATTAAATTCTACTGCTGTCCTTGAAGTCTGTAAGTGCTATACAACATTTGGAGAATAGGTATAAAAGCTATTATTTTCCATTTAGTATGTGCAATGTCCTCTAACACTGTTACATCTAATGCAGAATGAAATGTTTTACCTCTGCATTAATATTATACTATAAAGTCTTATTTCTACATATATCTGAGATTGTTTTCAAGTCTTTTTCTCAAGCCTCCTTTGAAAATACTTTAAAACAACCTGACTTTTGTTTTTAATGCATTCATTTCATTTCCCTGAACCATAGTGTTGAAATGGAATTTTCTGTATATATAAGAATTTCAAATAATTTAAAAATTAATCATCTTCATTTAAACTACCAAACACATACTGTTTTTCATAAACTCAAAACTCCAAACTGGTAGGAATTCCATTTGTTTTATTTATGGTATCAAATTTGCATAAAGATACTCACCAGGTTATTTGACCAGCTCTGTCACCTTGGGTGTTTGGCCAGAGGGCAGTCATGTTGACCCCATCTGCAAAGGCTGGCTAAACTAGAATCTTGGACTATTAGAATCCCATTTATCAAGGTCCATATAAAGTAAGGTAGGTGGGAAGCGGGGGGACAGATGGTAGGGTCGGCAGCAAGGAAGTTGGTTGTTGACATTGATATAGACCCTCCTTCTTGCCAGAGTGACTCCATGGACTTATTTTGGCATGGAAGACTAGGCCAAAGCTATCATCTTAATAGAAGGTGAGCTGCAGGCAAACTGGAGAGATCCATGCACAGTAGGTATTTAGGGTTGGCTTAGATTTTGTCTATCAGCTTGACTGTCATACACATTTGATTGATTTGCAGTGGAGCTTGAAAGTGCTGCATTGATGTTGAGGATTGTGTCATAAGGTTCCTGATATGGTGCACATCTCTGAATGGAGTTGGACATTGACTATCTTTGCCTATGCCAAGCAATACCAGACTTGAGTACATTATTCTGTGGTTGAGTAGCAGATGGTGAGTGCAGACGTTCAGAGGGGGTGTGCCTTCAAACACAATATGGAGCCAGCAAACTTACTTAGAAGGTTATTACACATCTTGACTTTGGCAGCTAATTTTTAAGCACTGACGAAAATCCAAGTCCTACCCATTGTTACTTTCAGAATACTAGACATGGTTGGTGTTCCATGCAAAAGAAATGTGAAAAACAAATGCACTGTTCATTGTGTTAGGCACAGTTGGTTGGGAATGACTTCTTTGACTTTGGATAAATGGATCAAATAAACATTTTCAGATTATACATTCCTGAACTTGGTACCAGACTACTTATTATTAAAGTAGGTAAATTTTATCTACAAATACACAGAGGAAGGGACATAAGAGGTCTGGAAGAACATTGGGGCCAAGATAGTACTTAAGAATGACCTTATTTTCTTTGCTTTTTAATTTAGGATAATGACTTGTTCTTCATTAAAAAAAAAAAAAAGAAAAGATCCTAATAGATGTATACATAAAAATATGGGTATTTACAAATGAAACAGCACAGTAATTACAAATGTATAGGAAAAGTGATTTTTATTGGTGTTTATCTTTTACATTGAGTAGATTCTGAACGCATGCAAATTAATTTTCAGCTTAAAGTAACTCTCTTTTACAGTTGAAAAGTGAAGTATGCTTATTGAAAATAATTTTGGAAATAGAAAAAATATGTAGTAGATAAAATTTAAATTAGTTATTGCCACAAACAAGGAATGAAAGTTCCAAGACTTGGCTCTACCTTCTGCCAGTTTTATGTGCAAGTCTAAGAAAACATGTGTACATGTGTATTTTTAAACAAAAAATTTAATCATATTGTCTGTATTCTGCTTTCTTCACTCAGCATTAATTGTATCGTTAGTTCTTATATTTATAAAATGTGCGTTTTTAATAGTTGGGTAATATTTTACCTTATTAATTTACAAAAAAAATTTTAATCAACTCCTGCATATTTGACATGTAACGTGCTTTCTCCATTGTTTCTACTACTCTGAGATAATTCTTACATATAAATTTTGATGTACATCTTTGTGTTTTTAGCACATATACTTAGAAAGTAAATTTCTGGGTTAGAGAATGTGAACTTCTCAAGATTCTTTTGATAACTTTTCACAAATTATATGTGAAGTACTTTTCTAAATACTTTTTTAACTGCTCTGAATAGTATCATAAGTATTTGTCTATTTAGCAGGCAAAAACCTGGTTTATTTTGTTTTAATTGACACATTTAATTAATAAGCTACACTGTTTTTCATATATTTATTTGCCATTGTTTTCGTCTTTTTACAAACTGTTTGTTCATGTCCTTTACTCATGTCATCTAACTGATTTGTTAAAAAAGTTTAAATGTTATGTCCTTAGTTTTGTCAAACATGTTGCAAGAATGTTTTTCCCAGTTTTCATATGCCATTTAATTTTGCTACTGCTAATGTGAGAAAATTTTTAAATATTTGTATGGTCAATTCGATTTTTCTTTTTTTTTTTCTGATTACTCTGTCCTTTGCTTTTATCTTTTTTTTAACCAGCTTGGAATTTTGTAAATATTCAACATTTTTTTCCAGCATGAGAGTAGTTTTATTTTGTACTTTTAATTTCGTATTCCTAAAAAAATTATCTTAGACTAAGATATGAGAGAAGCAATTTACTTAATTTTGTTTCCAATGATTAACCAATTGTCTTAGCACCATTTCCTCACTAATTCTGATACTGTCATTTTTGTATACTAATTTTTATCGACATTAGAATCTATCTTTTATCTTTTAATTGTTTTAGTTTGTTTCAATTTTTTCCACTGGTTCCATATTGTATCCATTATAGCATCACAATAACCTTAACAAGGTCAAATCCTTCCTTGTTGTCTCTTATCAAAAATGGTTTTACAATTATCACCTACTTATTATTCAAGAGTAATTTAATTAATTGAGTTTGTAAAATTGTTCCACTGAAATTTTATTAAACCTATAAATTCATATTAATATCTTTGTAATATTCAATATTCATAATCAGAAGCATATGTTTTCTATTTACATAATATTTCATTCATAAATGAATTGTGTCATCTTATTGTAGTCCCCAAATTCTTTATTATACTTAAACACAGGCATATTATTTTCTCATTATTGTTTTGGATTACTTACATTCTACTTTTTAATTTTTCAGTGGAAAAGCTGTCTCTGTTCTTTATAATATTTATTATCTAGCTATTTTACTCAACTCTCTTAATAATTTCTTATAAGTTCTCTTGGGTTTCCGACCATTAAGTTATCTGCCAACAATGAAGTCTGTCTACTTTTTTCCCTTTTAATTCTGTCTAATGTCCTATTTAATTGACTAGAATTTCTAAAACAATTTAAGTAATCACAGTGATAGGAAGCATATGTCTTGTTATGGATTATGTGATAATGTCTCTAGTTTTCATAGTTAAGTTGGCTATTAATTGCTGATTTAAGGCAGATAATCTTTGTCATATTGATAAGTAGATTAAAATTCTACTTTCTTTGATTATTAGGATTGAGTCTTGAAGTTTGTGTATTTTTTTTTTTTTGTAGTTTTTGGTAAATATTGTTCAATTCTAAGTGATGGACATATATTTTCTTATACTACATCTCTTAATTCATTTCAGCACTTGCTATGGGCTAGATATTCTTCCCTAGGCATTAGAACTCAAATGCATAGCTCTGCCCTTAAAAACATTATAGAATAATTCAGAGCATGAATTATTATGGACAATTCAGCAAAAGATTTAAAGTAATTGATTTCTCATTATTAAATTGCTCTTGCATTATTAGAACACATTTTATATTTAGGATTTTGCTGAGGAAACTTTGAAGACTTTTTATAGCTTGATTGTATACCATGTCACAGTATGAATTTTAAAAATCATTTAAATGTAAAATGATGATTTATAATAGGAATTATGAATTTTACCATAAAAAGTAATAGTGTCCAGATTCTAATTAGGAACATCTATAAAATTTGATAATGCCTCAGGAAATTTATAGATCTCAATAATATAGATTGTTTGTATTCCATATGATTGGGAAATTGAAATGTCTAATCATACTTTATCACTTCTTATATAGTATGACTGAAAAGTTTTGAAAATCATTCTTATTATGCTGTCATTTGGTCTTTATTTCTATGACAGTCTTCTGAATTATCTGTAGGATTTCAGTATCAATTTATATAGATTTATTTTCAATTAATGGGTGTTTTTGAAATTAACATTATTGTTTCATTGTAGTTCAGCATAATGTATTCTGCTTTTCCTGTTGAGTGATACAATATCATATTTTTTAAAGTCCTTCTTTATCTTAGTCTTTAACACAGTATTTATGAATAACATTTGATATTTAAAGGATACCCTCTTGACTACATTCTTTATATTTTATGCAAATCAAACAAATATTTACTGAGAATTAATTTTTCTACTCAATATTATGCTAGTTATTATGAATAATAGTACAGAAAAGCTAAAGTCATACTTTCAAAGAACTTATATCTGGTTGATAGGTAGAGACAAACAAGAAAAAATGAAAAATAAATCTTAATGAAATATTTATTCTTTATAGAGGCTAATATATAGATAGCATCATGTTCTTGTTCTTTCTTTTAGCAAAAGTATTTAGAACATAAAAAATACCTTTTGTATATTTATCTTACCCTGGCCTCTTCATATTTTTCCTGCTACTTTTGTGCCTTTACAATGATTTTCTCACTTGCCACTTAAAAATTATATTTACTTTTGCAGGATTTTTAAAATTATCTTTGGAACCACATTGGATAGACAAATGTCATGCACATTAATCTGTAAAATATTGCCAGTGGTAATTTGTCTTACACAAAGATGACCCTGCTCAGAATTTGGAAACAGGCATAGTGCTAGTTACTACAAGTGTAGACTAAAAATCATTGCTTTCAGAATCTCCTCAGACAATTTCATTAAAGAGCTTGTCCAGATTCTTAAAACCATTCACAAAAGAATTAATATGCAAAGTAGGAGAAATCCAAATGCTAACACATAGTTAGCATATCTACTAAAGGGGAATTTTAACAGTAAATTTTAGTATATTAAGGGAAAAGATTCATATCCTTTGGACTTTCATGAGATTTTTCTTTCATAGAGTCCTTTCATTTTAAACTTGATCATTCAGTATATATTCTAAGTTATAATCTTAGAAATTTATCCTATATTGTGGAATTTTTATCTCCTCCCAATTTTTAATACTTAGGTTGAAGAGTGTTTGTCATAGACCACAACATGTGTCTCTGTGGAACTATTATCCTATTTTAATTCAGAAGCAATACTATTGATTAAGTAATACGGTTCACAAACTTCAAAGCATTTTTCAGCCACCATTTCTCCTGAACCTCACCATGAGCTTCCTGTGTGGTATCATTTATCATTTAAAATGTAAATAAATACACCAGCACATTTCCTCTATTTGCCCAGTCTTGTGCTTCATTGACACAACTGTCTTGATGAAACACATATTGATGCACTATGCATTTCTGTACTAAACCAAAGTAAGAAGTAGTTTTATGGATATATAACAGAACTCACTTCATAATTTTTTGTTAAAGTATTTTATGAATTGTGGATAATCCGAGCCATGGGAGATAACGAATTTCTACATGCCAGAGTTCACAAAAAGAGGATAGCTTCTCAGAATTGGATTAGACTCTTGAGAGATGTGCATTGTGACTTTTTAGGTACTTTACCTTTATAAGCGTATCTAACTCTTAATTGTTCATACTAATGCTAATGTTACAGTATTAGGGTAAAAATAATAAAAATGAAAATAAATAAATCAGGGTGTTACCTAAAATAATTTCTTTCCCTTGATATACATTATTTTTATTTTTTATTGTTTGGCATGAAATTTATTTTCTTTTTTAGAAGCAATTTCTAACTTCCATATTATTGCAGAGGGATGGTCTAATACTTGCATAATAGTAGATTTCACTGTAAATATAATAGAAAACCCCCATAGGACACAATTTGGTGAAACCAAATTCATATAAAAATAAGCAATAATAAGGATAATAAGAAAAGTGAATAATAGTTAATAGCAGGCCAATGAAATATAATACTACTTGATTAATTATTAAATTAATTTTGCAGAAAATAATTACTATAAATATCTTTCAATTGCTAATTACATACCAAACAGTGGAAAAAAGAGGCAATTCAGTATGTTTCAGGGGGAGATGGGTAAATCAAATTGGGATTAAAATTTATGACATTGAAATGCTATTTGAAGTGCTAGTTGTAGTTGTCTCTGTGTGTGAGCTGATTATTGGCACTTGTGGTTTTTTCATATACTCTTCTGTATTTTATATCTCTTTCTATTTTTGTAATGACCATGTGTTAATCTTGCAGTTAGGAAAAGTTAATGTAAATGTATTATGCATAGTCAACCTGCAGATAATTCATTGAGAGTTAACTATAGAAAATCTGCCAGGGAGAGTAGAAACCAGAAACTAAATTTAAGCGGAAAGTATTCTATTATATGAATAATCCATTTCTCAGACCTTACTAACTTTCTACTTTTAAAGCATTCTTGGTCCAAATCATGAAGACCCAAGGTCATGTGGTGAGGTAATTTCTAAGAGGTTTGTCTGAATATTTATATGACAGATAACAGCAAGGGAGCTAGCTAAATAACAATGCAATTAATTCTATTTTGTTTAAGGGTCTATGGAAACATGTTATAGATTGTTTCTATTAACTTACATTGAGGTTTAATACAACTTAGAAAAAAATGCCCTCTTACAGTATCTTTATGAAAATCACTAAAAGAAATCTTTTGCTCCTGTATTTGGTACCCTGTATAGAGCATAATCTGCAAAGTGAGTCATGGCTGTTCTATGTTATATGCTTTATTAATGATTCAGAAATAGCTGCTGTTATTTTCATAGGGTCCAAATAGTTTTGTTCTTGCACAGAAAGCCAAGAATAGTCTTCAAATGACTTAGCAAAAAGGTGCTTACCCAAGCTTTATGTTAATCTTCAGCTCTGATGATACAAATCTATTCTTTGCCCCAGACATCTGATTTAAATACCTTTGGGGGTGGAAGAAAACTAAAATCACCACAAAGGCATGGATGAGTTTATCATCTTTTCCTAGAAGATTGAGGTTGATATTTTTAAATTGCATCTAAAAGTTTAGAGTAAATTTAAATAAATTAAGACAAATAAATATATGGAAAGGTAGATAAGAAAATGAAGAGACAAAAGAAATGGATGTACATCTCTTTGTTCCAAAAAGAAATTGAGATGGTTTAAGAATATCTAGATATATGATATAAATATATTACTTTAATATTAATGAAAATAAATTGATTATAAGTTAAATGAAATAAATGAAAATAAAGTAGATAAACAAAGAGAAACATGAGGAAGCAATAATTAAATCTATATTTAAAAAGCCTGTATGGATGGCTGGAGTTGTGGCTCAGTGGTAGAGTGCTTGCCTGGCATGTATTAAGCCCTGGGTACAATACTCAGCACCACATATAAATAAATAAAAGATCCCATTGAAAACTAGAATTTTTTTTTTAATTTAAATAGAATCTTGTGTACATTTAGAAATTGGGCTATCATCATGTGTTTTGAAGAAACACAATGCTGATACCAGGAAAGATTAGAAAGAAATATCTTCATAGGCTACTCTTTAGTATGTAAAAGGGTCATTGTATTTATATTATGAATAATATGGTAAATAATCACTTTCATAAGAAACAAAGAATATTTAATAAAAATGCTTCTTTGGTAGCCCTTAATATTGAATGATAACATCTCACAAATGTGTAATTTCATATTCTTGGTCTTACAAGATTCAGACAACAGAGAGACAAGACTCCACTTGGATTGTCCAAGGTGAATTTCAGAGCCTAGATGCAAAATTCAAATGGAAGGACTGCATATCCTGCAGGAAATTTTCATATAAAATATTTCTCTAAGTTATGCCTTTGGTTGTTATTGTATGACAGTAAATTCTAGCTAGTATCACTGGAATGCAGCTATTCTTCATTAATAGCAAACTTTGGAATTAACATTGGAATTGAGTTGAAATCCTCTTTCAGAAATTGTAAAGACCAATCAAAACACACCTTGCAGGATGTGATTATTACTCAGGTAATATCCAGACTATAAGGAAGAAACTTAGAGCCTTCACTTCCCATTTACCTTTAAATATGAGTGGATTTAAAATAAATATTTAAATGAATTTTTGTTCTATGGAAAGGTACTTCTCCAGCTAGTCTCTCAACTGCAAGGTGATGGAGTTTCATTATAAGACATGATCAGGATTACTTGTGTCTTTAAGCAATTTACATGGTGCTTCAGGGTTTTATTTTATGAATTAAATCTCCTGTTTTCTAAATAGAAACAGTAACCTTGCCTGTTACAAGTTCATAAGCTAAAGGTGACTTGTTCTGATGCTTTAGTGAGATGAAGATTGGTGGATAGTTTGATTTGACACCTTGTAAATGTGAAGCACTAATGTTGATACAGTGACATCAGTAAGATAGTCAAAGTTATAGACTCTGAATATCTATGGCACAAAGTTTGCTGATTTTTCCTCTCCCTTTTAGTAACTTTGAAGAGAAATAAAAGTTTTAAAGATTCCTAGAAACAGATATTACATGTTTATTTCATCTTATATGAGGAGTGATATTGTAAATCTATCCATAATTTAAATGCTCTAGAAAAGTCTACTCTCAAGAAAATTTTATTGTCTATCATCATGTAAAGAACAAGTCATTTTTTGTAGTGAGTATTATTCCCTGCTTACATATGGGAACTTTTTAAATTACATGACTTATTTAAGTTCGTAGAGCAGCTTATCCCCCGCAGCATGTTCTTGAGGAAGTATGACATGGGTCAGCACAAGAAACTGAGAGAGAAAAGATGGTGAATACTCATCAGATCCAAATTAGTTTTTGGAACTATTTAGAGAGGTTGCTGAATGTTGTTTTGTATAAGATTAAATGTAGGTAATATGATCTCCACAGTTGTTTGGAGTAAGTTTATTCCAGCTCCAAATTTTTATTGACCCATTATGAACCAATGTAATTCTAGCTCTTCTCATTGAGTGTTTTCTCTCTTCTCTGTGAAGAAAGGCACCATTTTTTTAATCTTTCATGGAAGAAATTTGACAATCTCATCTACCTCCCAATTTTCATGAGTCAATATTATTAAGGATTTTCAGGATCGATAGACATTCTTTATCCCCCCAAACTTTAAAACTTTCTATATATGTAGTGGTATATTCCATAGAGAGTTTCCTTTATGTACATATAATTATCATGAAAATTTTCATTCAGTGGCAGTCAGATTCCTCCCACCCCCACAAACATGTTAGACTTTTGATTCCTGCATTGCAAAGACAAAAATTAGGTAATGTTCATATATTGAAGAAATGTCTTAAGTTGCACGTGCTTACTATAGAAAAGATCTAAATTTTATCACCCAAACTGGATACTTTTGAGTGTAGTAGAACAACTCTCATAATTGGGTTATATGTTGTTTTAGCCAGTACTGCTTCTATCTCTCACTCCTCCCCAAAGCTCCATTGGGACAGTAGTTCTACCAGGGCAAGGCAGGATGGAAAACCCCACAAATTATCTGCTAAAAGGGGTTGATTTGATAGAGTAGAATAGAGAAGAATTCCATGATCTTAGGTGTTGTGAGAACAGTAGCAATCTCCATGGAAAACAAACAGGAAGATCAACCATTATATTTAGCCCAAAGTTGTAGTTCAGAATAGGGGAGGCAATAGACAGGCAGATTGGCCACAAATTCAAAAGGGAGACTGGGAAGAGAGACTACCATAGTGGGCCTTAATAAGCTGCCACATAGCACTAATTATCTGGAAAACTGCATACCTAGTCGAAGAAGACCAGAGATGGGCAAGATATACATATATTTCTGACTCTACCTAAGGATGTCTCCCCTTGAGTTAGGGGAGAGACCAGTGGAAAGTAAAAGTCAAGGAAGACTTGTAAACTATCTGAACTTTGAATATATTCCCTTTCCCATACCCATATCCATCAGTAAGGTATGTTACCTTATTGACTCAATGTGCTTGTGCACAACCTCTGATGAATGATTTGCTGGCCTATAAAGTATGTGCACACAGTAGCAGTTCTACCTAAAAAAATGAAAATCTTATTACAAAAATTAAACAGAGACATCAGTATTTGCACAGCATGGAGGAGACAGACTTCACAGAATTAGATCAAACAAGTCCTAAATGAAGAACAATCCCTAAAAGGGAAAAATCAGAAACCAAAGTTGTCAAATTGTAAAAAATATCAATTATCAAGGAAAATTATGAAATTAAACTAATAGGAGTGTGACCCAAACCCAGTTATAAAGGCAGTTGAAAGAAACAGAATCTGAGTTGAAGTGGGGAGAGCAGATGTTGACTATTTGGCAGAGAGACATAAAAGCAGTGCTTAAATGTGTCAAATAAATAAGGAAATCATGTTAAATTATTAAATAAAAGCATTACTATAATTACTCTTCAAATAGAGTTTCATTATAAAGATAAGAATTATTTGAAAAGAAACAAAATTTTGAAGTTGAAATGTATAACTGAAATTTTTTTAAAAAATTGCTTGAAGGTCTCAATAGCAGATGTGCTATGGCAGAAGAAAGACACAGTGAACTTGAAGCCAAAGCAACAGAAATTATCTAATCCAAAGAAGAAAAAACTGAAGAAATTGAATAGAGCTTCAGAGACCTGTTGGACAACCATTAAACAGACTAACATTTATAGTGAAATAGGAGGAAAGGAGGGTAGAAACATGGGATAGAAAAATATTTGAAGAAATTTGGACAAAATTTTCCCAAATGTGATGAATAGCATCAGTCTACCCATATTCCTTTTCAAAAACACCGAGTAGAATAAACACAAAGGTCAAACACAAGTTTGCCTATCAGACTTTTGAAGGCCAAAGAAAGAGGAAATCTTAAAAGTAGCAAGAGAAAAAAGACTTGTGGATAGAAAGAACAACACTCTGATGAACAGCTTGCTTCTTAGTAGAAACAATTAGAACCAGAAGGTAAGATAACATATTCAAAGTGCTGAAGGAAAAGAAAGAAATAATCAATTGAGAATTTTATATCCAGCAAAACTGTTCTTTCAAATGAAGATAAAATAAAAATTTCTCAGATAAACAAAGGCTGAAATGATTTATTACTAATAGACTTGTCCTAAAAGAAATACTGTGGAAAATTATTTTAACTGAAAGGAAATGACAACTAAAGTAATTAAAATCCACTCAAAGCAGTGGAAATGGAAGGAAAATCTGACCATATAATAATTATGTAGTGTTATGGTTTGAATATGGGTAGTGTTCCCCAAAGGTCATACGTTAAAGATTTGAACCCCAGGGTGACTCAAATGAGAGGTACTGTGGACCTTTAGGAAGCAAAACCTAGTTTGTAAGTGCGGTACATAATGGTAGGTAGCTTTCTTGAAGAAGATGGGATCCCACTAGTCCTAGAAAATTTGCATAGTCCTATAACAGTAAAGAGATGAAATTTCTATAAAAAAGAAATGGTAGATATAGATTGCTTCTATGGTGAATTCTATTCAAAGGAAGAAAAAATGTCAATCTTTAACATAATTTTACAGAAAATAAAGAAAAATAAAACTTTCAATTTATCCGCTGATGGGAGTATATTACCCTGCAACTAAAGTCAAAGACATTACAATAAAAAAGAATTGCAGGTTAGTATTCCTCCTGAAAGCAGATACCAAAATCCTCACAAAATACTCAAAAATCAAATATGAGCTATATTGAAAATTATTATACAGCCTGAATAAGTGTGATTTATCCCAGGAATACAAGATTCACTTGTTATCCTCACAAAATACTCAAAAATCAAATATGAGCTATATTGAAAATTATCATACAGCCTGAATAAGTGTGATTTATCCCAGGAATACAAGATTCACTTGTTATCGAATAATCTGTTAATGTAATGTAATGTACCATATTAATAGAATAAAAGAAAAAAATGACCATCTCCATAGATGCAGAAAAGCATTTGACAAAATTCAATGTGCACTGGTGATAGAAATGGTCAATAAACTAGTAACAGAAAGGAATTTCTACCTGATAAAGGGCATCTATGAAAAACCTATAACTAACTTAATGATGAAAGAGTGTCTGATTTACTTCTAAAATTGGGAAACAGACAATATTATCAGATCTCACCTATTCTATTCAGCATTGTAATAAAATGTCTACCTAGAATGTTAAGGGAGACAGAAGGCAGAGAGATTTTAAAGGAAGAGAGGAAAAAGAAAGGAATAGGGGAAGAAATGGGAAGGAAAAGGAACTGAAGAGAAGGAAAGGGAAAAGAAAAGAAAACAGAACAGAATTAAATAAATGGCAACCAGTTTGGAAAGTAAAACTCTTTGTATTTGCTAATAAATGAGTTTAGCGAGTTAACTAGATAAAAGATCATTGTACAAAAATCAATTGTTTTCATATACTAGCAACAAACAATGAGATTAAGAAAAAATTTCAATAACATCAGAAAAAAATGGCATTTTTACAGAAATTAAAAAACTGATTAGAAAATTTAAAAGAAGAAGAAAAAGACTCAATAATTAAAATAAGTATGAAAAACAAAGCAAAATCAATTTTAAAACTTACCATAAAATGTACAGTAAGGTGAAAATGTGGTACTGGCATCTACTAGGATGGAATTGAGAGTCCAGAAAATTAATCTTTACATTTTTGGTCAGTATCTGTTGACAAAAGCACCAAGTCAATTTGGAAGGGGAAGAGATAATTTTCAATAAATAGCGCTAGGTTCTTAATACTAGGACTATATGAAATATATATATTTATATTCATGGTACCAGGACTATAATAAAAATATTTTAAATTCTTACCTCACAGCATACATAAAAATTACATAAAAGTAGATTGTGGACCTAAATGTAAGAATTGAAGTTATAAAATTTCTAAAATGCATAGGCGAAATCTTCATGACCTTGGGATAGACAGGGTTCTTAGACATGATACTAAAAACTTGATTTAAAAAGCAACTGTGTAATTTTTGTAAAATTTAAAACTTTTCCATTTCAAAAGCTATTATTATGGAAATGAAATGACAAGTCACAGACTGGGAAAAGCTATCTCAAGACTAGGATTTGTAAATCATTATTTGATAAAGAATTTCTAGTCATACCATATAAAGAACTCTTTAGTAATAAAAAGATAAATAACCCAATTAAAAATTGGGAAATTTTTGGAATAGACATTTCACCAAAGAAAAAGTAGGAATTACTAACAAGCAGATGAAAAGATACTCAACATCATTAATACTTAGGAACAAGTAATTTAATCTAGGAAATACTGTTTCAAACCCACTAATAGCAGTAATTTAAAAATGAGAGTAACAAGTGTTGGTGAAGATATGGAGAAATTGGACCCCTCCTATTTGCTGGTGGGAACATATAATAGTACAGCCACTTTAGAAAATGGTTTGTAGATTCCTTACAAACTAAAATAAATTTACACTTATGACCCAACAATTCTACTTTTAGTTATGTACCTAAGAAAAATGAAAACATATCACACAGAGACCTGTATATAAGTGAATGTTCAAGGTATCATTTTTCATAATAGTCAAAAATAAAAACTGACTTGTAATCCCAGCAGCTCAGGAGACTGTGACAGGAGGATCACAAGTTCAAAACCATCCTCAGCAAAAGCAAAGTGCTAAGCAACTCAGTGAAACCCTGTCTCAAAATAAAATACAAAACAGGGCTGGGGGTGTGGCTCAGTGGTCGAGTGTCCCCTAGTTCAATCCCTGGTAGTCCCCCCCCCCAAAATAAATAAAAATAAAAACTGAGAAAAATCCAAATGTCCATCAACTGATAAATAGATAAACAAAATATGCTACATCCACACAATGTAATTCTATCCATCAATAAAAGGAATACGTTGTTACAAGCCACAGCATAAATAAACTCTAAAAATAAAAAGTCTATTACAAATGAAAAACAGCCACTTGAAAGAGATTACATGTTCTATCATTGCATAGGAAATTTCCAGGAAATATAAAGTTTTAGAGAAAGCAAGCAGTTAGTTGGGTGGGTCTAGGGGTGAAAGTGGGGCTTAACTGCCTCAGAATATGAAGAAATTTTGTGAGGGAGACAAAAATGTTCTCACACTGGATTGTGATGCTGGCTATGCAAGTTTTCTTAAATTTATTGAGTTGTATAACTTAATGAGGGTGAATTGTATCTTATATAAATTGTACATTGACATGCTATTAAAATCAAAATATGCTTATTAAAACTGAAAGGAGTATATAGAAACCTGACAGTGACCATCATAACAAACTGGCCAATGTTAACATCCACAGTGATGTACGAGCTTATATCATGATCTCCTGATATTTTAAGAACACTTCTACTCTTTTGTATTCTCTAAAACTCATAATTCCAATTTCATTATGAGAAAATATCAAACAAGTTTAAATTCAGTAACGTGAAATACCTGACCAATGCTTTATAACTCTCAAGATTGTACAAAACAAGGAAAGACTAAGAAATTGTCACATGAGAAGAAACTAAGTAGACATGGTAACTAAATGCAATTTGGTATCCTGCATTGGATTCTTGGAACAGAAAATGATATTGGTGGAAACACTGGTGACCTCTAAATAAAGTCTGCAGTTTCATTGATAGTTTTGTATCAATGTTAATTTCTTAGCTTTGACAAATTTACCTTGATTATATAAGATACTAACATTAGGAGAAGTTGGTGAAGGAAATATGGGAACTTTCTGTCCTTTCTTTTCATAAATCTAAAATTATTTTAAAATAGGAAGTTAAAATAATAAAAGTAAAGGTAAATCATTCAAATATAATATGTTGATTTTGCATGGATCCTGATTCAAAGTAACTATCTGAAGAAAGAAAAGGGAAGGGAGGGAGGGAGGGAGGGAGGGAGGGAGGGAGGAAGGAAGGAAGGAAGGAAGGAAGGAAGGAAGGAAGGAAGGAAGGAAGGAAGGGAGGGAGGAAGGAGAAAGGGAGGAAGGGAGGGAGGAAGGGAAGGAGGAAGGAAGGAAGGGAGGAGAAAGGGAGGGAGGGAGGAAGGGAGGGAGGGAAGGAAAATAGGAAGGGAGAGGAAAAAAGGAAAGAGAAAAACATTTTAAAGTCAATTATTTGACATGGACAGAATATTCAATGCCATTAAAGAGTTGTTTTATTTTTGAAGTGGGATGAAATGAATTATGTTTGTAAAAAGTTGTTATCTTTTAGTAATATATACCAAGGCATGCAGGGATGAAATGACATGCTATTAGGGATTGTCTTTGAAATGATCTGGTGGAAGAAAAAGTGGGTGAGAGGGTAGATATAAAATAAATTGATGACAGGTGATGAGCACGTAGGAGTTCATTTTACTATGCACTCCACACTGGCATATGTTTGAAATTTTCCATAATAAAGATTTTTAAAAAGAAAAAAATCTAAAACCCCAAAAGTATTATAATTAGCCTTCTCTGTTGACCACAGACAGAGCTTGTATCTTTTAAAAATCAAATCTGGACAGTGTCAACATGAATAAATCATAGAGAGGTGAGTGAACTCTCAAAAATAATCTGAGCACAATACAATTAGAGCTGAATGGTGGGGAGAACAGGAAGAGGAGTGCCTGAATTAACAGACCTCCTAAACTGGAGTGCATTGTTGTTCTTTCCTTGAAGTTCTGTGACCTGGTGATATCTAAAACTCCTAAGCGAGGATTTTGAAAGTAGAATGTGGTCAAAAACAGCCCTTTGTTCCTACTCAGTGTTTAGATCTATAGTTCCTCGCCCCCTTCAGGTCTTTTTTAATTGACTGGAGGCTTTGTCGCTTTGTGAAGCACAGGATAGGTTACTGTAATATAATGCTTTTGCTACTTCTCTGGAAAGCCATTCAGAATCTTTAACTAGTGCAGCATGTAGAACTCTTTTGCTGGAGGATCTCTTGGAAGGAAGCATTCTTCCAAGCTTTGTAATTTGCATTGATTACTGAGCTGTTTTTCAGTGCATCACTGGATGTTGACTGTAATCTATAAAACCTTATATAATTTTGTCCTGATTAGAGAAGTCTGGCACTAGTTGTCAATTTTGATAATGACCGAGATCGATCTGTTTGAGAAAAATAAAAAATTTAAAGATTTTGGAACTTGAAATGTCAGGAGCAATTCATATTGACAACGCATTCTCTGTTAATCGGCTACTTTAAAGTGGGTTCATTGTATAGTTGTGAGTTTGGGAATAACAAAACACACAAACCCTCAGAAAGTTGAAGTAGATAGTAGTGTTGGTAAGAAGGTCCTTGTGCTAACTTAGCACTCCTTAATCTTACCTGACATGCCCTCAGAATATTTCACTGCCTTAATGACCTGCCTTACAAGCAGTTTCTACCCAAAACTGACTCCCATTACATAGTGACAGAATTAATGACTTGTTCATGAGGCAGATATGAAGAAGAGCAGTATTCATATCAAAGACAACTGGTCCCACTTCCAGGTCCATCTTTGGGCCAAGATATGTAGTCGCCAACAGTGAGTTGGCGACTGTATTTTTGAGTCCTGGCGCAAAGTAAGATCCATCTGTTTTGCCCAGCCGTTTGCCTGAGTGCCACAGAATGGTCCTGTTATTAGTCTTATTTGTGGTCCTATTTGAGGTTAGATATAATGTAAATAAACTTTGTCCCCCTTGTGATGAATGCAGCATAGGAATTAAAAGTGGTGGTGGTGGTGGTAAGTGATGTTGCATCTATATTTTCTCAAATGCTGTTTTCTTTGGACTGGGAAACAGACATTTAAGAATGAGTTTGTCATCTGGAAGGATAGTTGTGACCAAGTTTTCCTCAACAGGATACAAGATGTTATTTTTGAGCTTCATTACCCTCACCAAGGGGGGATAGAGAGAGAGAAGGAAAAAAGAAATAAAGAAGAAAGTGAAAGTAGGGAGGAAAACACGCAGAAATGGAGTGAAAACAAAGGTCAAAGAAGACAAAGAGGAATGACATAAGGGGCGGGGGAAATGTAACTTAATAGACTGTTCACAGAATAGACTTTATTATTTTGAACTGATAGTTCAGTTCAGTCAACATCTGGTGAATTGAGAAAAAGGAGATCTGACTGACTGAACTGAACTGCTAGTTGTCAGTTAAATAGTTTATATGTAAATGTCCAGCCTAGTTTCTATCACCTTTTCTTTTCTAAGCTGGACAGTGAATCAGTTTCACTAACCATATTTTTTTTTGGTGAATAGAACAATACCAGTTGGTGATTTGGATTTATGTAGAGGTGGGCAGTTTTTATGTTTCAGAATCATTTCTTAGGGATTATTGTTATTCCATATAATTTCTGAGCAGTTATTTTTGTCAGTTTCTTTTATGAATGTTTTGTTGCCTTATAAGGATATATGTGCACTCCCCTCCTCTCATTCAGTTGTCCCTGGTGACGCCTCCATAATTTCTGTCTTTACACTGGTGCATTTTTAGTCTAATTCAGGCATTTGAGAAGCAGGGGGAAAGTTTAGTTAGTCAATGTCAGTGATTTTTTAAAAAAACCTAATCCATTCATGGGTGAATTTAGTGTGAAGCTGAGCAAGTTTGCATTTAAAATCTATGTATATCAAATAGACACCCAAATTATTCTTCCATATATTTCAAAGGAAAAAGAAAACAAGATTCACAAGTGAGAACCAGATGCATATTCTAATATTAGGTAGTTTCAGGAGTAATTTATGATTATACTCTCATATGTGGAAATATTAAAATATTACTTTGCATTATATGAGGTTGGACATAAACATACTACATTTAGTGCTACAAATATATATTCAAAACTACTGCCGTAAAATAGAAGAAGGATAATTATAATAGCTCCACTTTACATTTACAAACTTCTAAATCCCTTCAAATAACTATTTGAAGCTAAAAATAGACATGACTTAATCTAGCATGCATGTGTTTTTTGACTAATATTTTATTTATATGATATTGTTTAAAGAAGGAAAGGATTGAAAAAAAAAAAAAAAACTATGGTGTTTTAAGCCCAGATCTTAATTCACAGACTCTTAAATTTGAACATTAAAGATACATATTTTTTGAACCAGGAGTTTAAATCAGGAGGTATGGTTCAAAACCTGGTGATCTTTCTGTGTTGCTTTAAACACTAGGGGTTGCATGTGACAAGATGTACAATATGATGTGGAATAGGGCACACTACCTCATAATACATTGTAATGGCCATTTCGTATTGCTAAATATGTTTATTGACCTCTACTTTACCATCTGCCCCACCACCAATTCAATTCAGCAATTTGAAAGAAATAGATCTTGTGTTTTTTTTCAGTTCCATTTGAACTCATACTTTTTCTTTAATGTGTGTATTCAGATCCATAGATTTTCTTCTTTATTCTCTGAGTGTTAATTTTATGTAATCTTTATGAAATTGTTGTCAGGGAATATTTTTTAAAATATCTGATAAAAAACATAGCTAAAATTCCAAAATACTAAGTTTCTAATCATATCACGAAATCCTTAACATGGAGGCATGTTTTGTTTTTCAGATTGCTTTTTCTCCCTTTACTCTTTAGATCCTTTTCTTTTCATTAAAAAACTACTCTGGGAAGAAGGTTTCTTTTTTTTTTTTTTTTCCTTAACAGGAAAAAAAAAAAAAGCCACGCTTGACTGATAATGCATTGCTTTGGATGGTGAAACATTATGAAAGTTTAATTTTTAATTAAATCTGAAATACCAATTATAACTGAAAGAGATTTTAACCTGTTTCTTTTCAGACTGCCTGAAGTTACATTTAGAGACTGAAATCACTGCACCTTAAAAACAAAAGATTGAGCTGCACTGTATTCCTGTAAGTAGAAGCTTCCTGTACCTTCTTCTGTGTTTCTGTGACTAACCTCAAAAAGGGACAAAAACATCGGTTTTGAAAGTCCCTGAAGAAATACATCTTTAAATAATTTTTCTTCTTTAAAAAAAAATAAAGTTGTTGGGCTCAATATTCAGTATATCTTTTTTGTTTAACTGAAATTGTGGATTCTTTCTTTTGGCTGGTTTGAATTTCATTAGGGAGGGTGTCACACAGTGACATACACCCTGTTTGGAAAGATTCTTGCATTTTTGGTACCAGACTCATGAAAGGTAAAAGAAGATTTCTTATTGAATCTAAGTAGATTCCATTTTCCTTTGTGATGTCATTAGAAATTTTTAGCCTTTGTGTCAGTGGAAATGGAAAGTTCATGATGACATCACAAGATTCTGTTGCCTTGAGGACTTTGGGCAAAACTAAGTAAAATGCATAATTCCCTTGTGTGCTCGTGTTCCCCATTCTGCTACGAAGCAGTCAAAATAGCACATCTTCTGTCTTCCCGTGAGCTACAAGGCTGTCTCTCAGAGCCCCATTGTTCCATAAATGCATGTCAGAGTCTACCACAGTCTGGTCTACCCTTATTTAGCTGCTGTTTTGTCAATGTACTTGGAAGAACAATTAACATTTGGGATTTCAATGTCTGAATAACAGGCAGTGAATAGAACTGGAGCACATAAAAGATTCAGATGCCCAGGGTAAGAAAACAGAAGCTTATAGTTGGTGGAGGGAAAAAAGAGGAAAATCATTTTAATGCTGTACTCAAAGGTTGTGAAATACTACAAGGAAAGTCAATCATTTCTTTTATAAGTTTTAAGTCCAAATGTACATTTTGTAATGAAATCCAGAAACTTATGACATCTTAAGTTTTGCAGTTTAATGTGTTGCAAGATCTTTTGCTAGAGAGTCTTAACACCCAAGTTTCCTTGTTGGAATGCCAGATGTGGCATATGCTGCATCATGGTTTTCAGAGTGCCACATTCCTTGTCCAGCAGAGAGCACTAAAGGTGATTCGATTTCTTCCATTTTTACCTCGGTTCACTGCACCCTTTCATTATTGACTGTAGTTCTTGTATGTTGACTGCAGACAGTCCTGGAGTGGTTTAAATGTCTCTGTCTTTCGTTTGAATTCATCCTAAGTGCCGCTGTTTTTTTTTTGGTGGAATGATGCATGGGCCAACCAAGATCACCACACTGTCAGTGCATCTGGTGAAAAAGAGGGACTTTGGCAACTTATGTGTGTTGCCAACTCAGCACAGTTCCTGGCTTGCATGAGAGAATAAATGTTATTGTTATTTTTGTCATAACTACAACAGTTCAAACCCACTGTAAAGTCTCTAAAAGCAAGACTCCGTCTCGTTCATTTTTATAATTTCCCAGTACTGGGTACAATAATGCGTAATCTCAAAAAAGCTATTGTTCTTAGTACCATTACAAAATTTGTAAAAACTAGGAAATTTAGGATTCATTCACTCAGAGACTATTTATTATAAAGAGAGATTGCATAAGGTTTTTGAGAGGAATATATTCATAATTTGCCAAAGATAAATCTTCTCTTCATCATATCATACCTTCTTGACTTTACACATCCTTTTCCTGACAAAACTGAGGAGTACCTATTCATACCACATCCATTTTGCCTGTGAAATGGTCTTTGGTAGTTTTCCATTTAACTTGTGTCTTATATTTCCTAAACTGAACTTGACTCCAGGGTGGACAGTGATCTGCCACCAGTTTTTGGTTTTTTTTTTTTTGTTTTATTTTTTTTGTTTGTTTTTTACTGTCAAAAAGTAGGTTGTGCTTCCAAGAAGTGGGACAAGTTATAGAATAGATATTGGCTACTAAGAGCAGAAAATTAAGAAGTTATTACAAGCAGAAACTATTTTCATTACATAAAATTCAGAACCAGTTTGTAAACAACAAGAAGTTCACAATATTCTTTAGAACTCAGAACCACTTGACATAAAGTTTTCTGTCCCTCCTCCCACCACCACTTTTAAAGATTTATTTCCGAAAGGGATCCTTTCATTTTTATTAAATCAGCTTCTGGTGATGCAAATTAAGGTGCTCATAAAACTTAACCTCTGAGGCAAAACTAAAATGATAAAATTTAGGCCTAGTGAATTGTACTGTTATCATGTTGAATAACATTTAAGGACATCAAAGAACTTTATAAAATATTTCACATTTTAAGATTGAAAATTTGAGGTGAAAAAGATTTAAGGTTAGAATATCATCAAACATTACAACTGGAAAGGATGCAAGAACTGAAAGTCCCATCACCTCACTTTAAAATAAACAAATTGAGATCCATTTTGGAGCATGCAGTTCATGCAGATCCTACTGACCACCCATGAAGATCATCCTTAGAAATGTAGACTTGAGAGTAGACACAAATACAGATGCATAGGCTTCAATCTTTCCTCTATACTCATGGAATGAACAGTATTTCCTAAAGAGCAAACCACCTGGTGCTCAGTTTTGAGATATGTTGAACTGTAGTCCCCTTTACCAAGCCATCCAAAATTCATACTTAAAGGGCTATTCTGAAAACATTGTTATCAACACAGTTATATTTTCATTATTCCTGTAAATCTTGACACCATGCCTATGGTGGTTTAGTGAGTCATATACAGGCAAATTTATTGGTTGACTTAATATTCTTTATGATTCTTATGATGATTTACAGAGTGGACAGAAGACCATTAGAAACTCCAGTAGTTTAATTGGGCTTACAGGCATGATGAAACCAGTAAACTGAACAGAGTCATTGTGACATGGAATTCAGACTTCCCAAGAGTGTGCATCATGCATGGTGTCAGAATGTCACTGTTGCCAGGGGTCGTTTCCATCAAAGAAAAGTTTTTCAGAGTCTGAAAAAAAAATGTGAAATAAAGTTTAATAATTTAAAATTAATTTCTTGCCCTGATAATTTATTTCATGTTGACTTTATTGGTTGCTGTCATTTAGCTGTCCAAAGAAGCCAGTGTAAGATTTTTTTCTATTATTTTATCCAGAGTTAAGTCCTGGATATAGTGTAAATTCTTCCTCAAAATTATTTTATCCCATCTAAACATTTCCCCCTCCCCACATGAACAAACTCAAGTCACCATGTACAAAAAGTTCTAAGTTTTTATGCCACAAATACAAAGAGACTGAACTTCCCTTAAAAAAAAAAAAAAATACCACGGAAGCATTGGCATTTGGACAAGAAGGGGGAATTAAAGCATGGGAATGTCAGTGAGGGCCCCACATGGAGGGCCTCAACAAGGCTTTCTCCTCAAATCTTTTTTCTCTATGTTCTATAATAATGCATATTTGTTCTATGCCTCCAATAAACAAAATGCCACCAGAAAACACAGATAAATAACACCTATTTACGGTCATTAAGACATTCGTCAACTATTTAGGAAATGCATGCATCTTTCTTATAAATAAAATGTTAAATGGGGACAGCAGAGGAAGTAAACTGTTACCATTTTTCTGGGCCACCAGGAATCACATGATATTAGCAAGGAGCCCACCTATAGTAGATAATGAGTGAAATTCAATGGAACAGTGACTGATAATAGTGTGATTTGGCAATACAGTGCTTGTTGATGCCAGTGACAAAAGAGAAGCAAGTGGAAGAGAACCAGGAGGTATGGGAGCATCAGTTTTCCAAAAGTAGGGGTTGCAACATGGAATCCAATCAAAGAAAGATAAATATCAAAAGAAAATACTGAATCACTTATTTTTAAGATACTGGATTTAAAATATCAGGGCTGGGGTTGTACCTCAGTGTTAGAGTGCTTGCCTTTCACATGTAAGACACTGGGTTCCATCCTCAGCACCACATAGAAATAAATAAATAAAATAAAGGTATTGTGCCCATGTACAACTAAAACACATGAAAAAGAACAAGTCTTTTAGATAGATAGATAGATAAATAAATAAATAAATAAATAAATAAATAAATACATTTTTTTACTAGGGATTTTGTCTCCCAAATATGGAAGAAGCTTTAAAGGTAACAGACCTTTAATACTCAACTCATGTAATCCTAATTAAGTGATAAAATTATTTTCCCCTTTTTCTATGTAAGAAAGTAAAGGCATTAAGCATTTTATCCCAGGTCATGTGACTGGTAAATTTTAGAGACAGAATGTGAACATTGTCTGTCAAATTCGACATGCCTACTCTTCCCATGACTTGACACTGCTTCCCAGAGTAATAGGACTTCAATTATGTCACCATTGATAATTCAGGAGTTTATATCACTACTTCTATTACATCTGCAAACTGCAGGCCTACATTTCCAATATCTGTATTTAAAGCTTCAAATAGAAATCACACTGTTTTCTCAGAGTCTGTATATCAAAACTGAATTCATCCACCTAGTTAAAAATCATCCTCCTTTCAACTATCCTACTTTTTTTCTCACCCCAGCTCTCTAGGGTCTTGACTGAAAATGTATTATTCTTGCCTCTTTCTGCTCCTATATGTCCAATAAGTAGCCAGGTCTTGTTAATTCTCTTTCTTTGATACCTCTGCTCTAGTCAGGCTTTCATCTACTTGTACCTGCAGAAATTTCTTAATTGGGAGAAACGGGGCAGGGAGATCAGCTTGTCATAAATACTGCTGCCCCATTAACTTTTCTGAAGAAGAAGCACTAAAATTATGTCTCCTTTGCTCAGACAAAACTCTCAATAATTTTATATTGACTACCAAAAAATTTTTCAATATCATGGAATTTTAAAATTTAACCTAACCCCATTTCTGATATAGGTACCATATACTCAGGCCAAATCCTCATACCCACCTTCATTCATATCATTTCTACCATCTAAACTGCCCATCATTCTGTTTTTATTTTAATATTCAAATCCAGTCCATCCAAATCTATTTGAAAGGCTATTGATTTCACGAATTCTTCCCTACTTGACGTAGCCAGAAATTAACCACTCTCCACTACCCACCAAATTCACTTGGCACATGTAGTGACCTTTGCTGAAAGCTTGATTTTGGAATTCTAGTCTCCAAAACTGTGGGAGAATAAATTTGTGTTATTTTAAGCCAACAAGTTTATGCTAATTTTTCATAGAAGCTCTAAAAAACTAATGCATCACTCATCTATACTATTTTTGAGATGTGAATTATTCTCTATATTTTGTAACACTATTCATGTGCAAGTGTTATCCTCTTACTGGAAAATAAATTTTTAGGGGTAGAGTCCACATTTAACTAACATTTCTGAGCCCTATAGAATCTATTACAATGGGATCATTAATTTATTATTCAACTGAGCTTACTGCTAGGAATGTAAAAATGATCCCTTAGACCCTTATGGTACTTGGTCTCCTCAGACTATCAGATATTAAGTAAGTACACGAATAATCCAAAATTATAAATTTTGCCCATGAAAAGAGCTATATATGCAAGACAACTGTGGATGGTGGTAATTTATTTTAATATCTATTGAGTGTTAAGAACAGAATTCTCAAAAGAAAGCCACATTTGAGTTGAGAATTGGAGGACAGGAATAATCAAGCAGGTGAAAAATTTGAGATGCAGATGACCAGCATCAGGAGGGAGAAGATTTCAGATAGAAATGGCAAGTACAAAGCCTTTTGTTCAAATACAACGTCTTGGATACAAACTGTGAGTATTCAAGAAACTAGAAAGATTCCAGGGTATGTAGGGCAGAGTGGTCAAAAGAGCAGAGTGACTGGAGGTGATATCAGAGAAGTACCAGGATAAGGAATCTGAATTTTATTCCCAATACATTGAGAAAGCACATAGTAGATACTCAACAAAATATCAATTGAAGGATAACTCAGGAATAGACCAAGATCAAAGTAAAAGGTAGACAGTATGAACATGCTATGGAATCCATACATTTACTTTGAATCCTCACTGAAGGTTTATTCATTTGAAGAGAAGTTAGACTTCTGAAATTGAGGTTGAATAGGTTAGAGCTTATTTCCTGTCTGCATAAATAGAGTAGATCTCTACAGCCTTCTAAAATAAGGTCAAGTTAATTTTATTTCCATTCTAGTTAATAATTATTAAAATCTGGTTGCTGGTTAATGGATCTTTTGTTTTTATTTTTAAGTGTTCATGATGAAAGGAAGGAATGCACACCAAAAAATGTGATTTTTAGACTGTATTTTTGAATTATTAAGCCTTAATTTATTTTAAATTTTGTTGTATTTTACTATGTCCCATGACCAGAGGCCTGGAGGCATAGGAAGCTTTATCAATGAATCATTATTATTCTCATTTTTACAATGTACAATCATTACTGAATTTCTGGATTGAAGTACAATCCAGACTGTTTTAAAGTATGATGCATTAATATCCTGGAATGCCACTACATCAGTATATAGATATTGGTTTGTTTGAAAAGTGATGGAAATTATCCCCCTTTGCAATTAAAGAGAAATAGAGTAAAGGGAATGTGAAAATTAAATCATAGAGAAATAGTTTAAGCTTTAAGGATATGAGAATTTATCTGCTGTAACTCAGTAAAAAGACAGTGGAATCACAATATTATGGTAGCAGAGACTCTCAGAAATTATTTATTCAAACCTGCTTATTTTGCCATGAACAAAATTCAGCCAGAATTCACATCCAACTCATACCATTAAACATTTAACTATATAGTTATACAATTAAATAGTTAATCGCCCAAATGGAAGGCTGAGACTATATCCCCAAGTCTCAGCCAAATAATAAAGCCAAATCACTTAATGGGTGATCAAAGCCCCAACTATAACCCTTTGAAGGTCTTGGGTGGGAAAAGGAGTATTAAGTACAGAAGATGAGTCTGCATTCAAGCTTTAATAAAAAAAATCTGAACAATATATATTACTCACAATCTGTTTACTTAATATACCAGATGCTTTATAAAAGTTGTCTCTAATCCTTGCTACCACACTCAGCAACTGCTCAGCAATGCAGGAATCATTTCCATTTTATAATGAAAAAACTGAGCCCCAGAAAGATTAAGTAGCATCCAAGATCACAAAGTGAGTTTGTATTACGACCAGACCAAACATTTAAACTCTGAGGCCATCTCCTGCTTGACATTTTTATCTGTTTTACTTTTCTATCTCCTTAGCAATGGAATCACACAGGTCATTTGTTCTGTAATAGCCCAAATGTCTACACAACTGGAAAAAATTCAGGAAGGTAAGAAAAAAAGTTACATTTCGCAGGTGCCTTCCCTGCATAAAGCTCTTTACGTTTAATTTTTATAAAATTGCCCTCAGATAGAAGTTATGGTACTTAGCTTACAGTTTCAGAACTTGAGGCTCAGTGGGATTAAATTATCCCTTACATCTTAGTAAAAGCCACAGCCAGCTTTCAAACACTCTCTGACCCCAAGTGTTCTGTCCATTGATCCACCCACTGCAAAGTCTGCTCTTCTCCTTGATATGGTTTTCTATGGTCCACATATCTTGCTCTTCAACTAGCAAAGGAAAATTGTAATACATACATTTTGGACTTCCTAAGAAGAAAGAGACTGTGTTGAGAGATTGCTTTTACAATTGAATTAAATCATCTTGTCTGGAAATAAATATAATGTGTTTTACATGTCTCCTTTGAGAAGTGAGGAACTAGAAAGACTGGTCAAATCCAGTCTCTGCATTATCCTGACTCACTGTGTCTGTGCTTGACAAGACCCCAATCATATGGTATTTAATGGTACCAGCCAGTAATCTAGATCACACTTAGAAACACCTTTGAAAAGTGGATGAGAAATAAAATAATTGCATCTATTAGACCATTAAGAAGGAATAATTTGCATGTTTTAAAATTGAGGTTTGGTTTATGTTTCCCTTCTCAAGACTAAATTAATTGAAGACTTATTACAGGACTAGAGGTAAAATTTTACCCAAGTTGATTGATCTTACTCTTACTATAAAAATATAAATCTTGGGAAATTCGAACACATTGACAAGTGTTTTCTAGTGACCAGTGAAGACTACATTACAAGTGAATGAAATACTTGGTAAAAAACAATACTCAGACACACACACACACACACACACACACACACACACACACCACTTGCCGATAACAGGTCCTACTGCAAAGATGATCCTGAATTTTCTTCCCTGTATCCACTTAGCATCACAGCGTGTAAACACCCCCATTTCTGAGGAGGTCATTTTCTATTATGGACACACTTAAACAACTATCCTAAAACCAACTGTCACTAGATTAATTAGCTGACTCTGGGAATGGGATGTAGGGCATCAGTATGTGGAATAGTTTTATGATAATTAGAAACAACTCTACCTGTCAGGGTTCTGAAGTTGTCCTCCCCTCTCCTTGTACCCCCACTTCTTGAGCTTGACTTTCAAGCCTGTGAAAATCCTTAGCAGTCCATTCAAGTCCTCTAAAGTAAATTGAAATTATTCCTCCTGTTTAGCAGAAGGAACTTTGTTCTTTGGCTCAGTCTTGCTCTTTGCAATATATTGCCAGTAGCCCTAAATCAGAAAGTGCATTAATATGTCTTTTGAATTGGGTCTTCTCAGGAGAAAACAAAACATGTTAACAATTTTATAGTATTTTGTTAAAAATACAATTCTGGGTCAATGTTTTGTTCTCAAAGGAATTTCAAATTAAAAAAAAAAAGCTTTTGTGAGAGGGAAGTTTATCTAATCTCTTCAAGAATGATGAGAAACAATAAGGAAGGAGTGTTGCAACCCTTTGAAACAATAAATTTCCAAGGAATTAAGCTCACATTTTTAAAGAACAAGAGAATGTTACACTTCAGATTGCTGTGCCTTGGCTCTAAAGGCACCCCTTCAGTATCCTAAAAGGCAACTTGGAAGCCTACCATTCTGAGTCAGCAGGAAGTGAGAGGAGGCCATGTTGAGCTCAGTTTCTTCCAGGGCACATGAGACGCTGAACACAGAATGAAAGATCCTGGTTGTTATCAAATTCTCAGAGTTCTGAAGCCCTTGTGACAATTTGCTTCAAAGATAAAGGCAAACAAATTGATTCATACAAAAAAGTTACTATTAGAAGATTTAGATCTTTGCCAAGATCTTTTACTTTTTTGCAGCTGTACTAACTTATCCATATGAAAGTCCTTAACTTTTGCCACCATTTTGCTGAACTGTTCTTTGTTTATATATTTTGAACATCATAGGACTTTGTTAAATAGTCAATACATGTGTGGCATTGTTACTGTTTACATGTTACTTTCAGTATTCTGTTTTCTTCTCTAAATTAGAGTTGTTGGGAATAACCATAATCCTGTGTTACACATTTAACGCTACATCTGTCTTGCTTTCTTATAGCACTGGAAAGTACAAAGAGCCTAACTAGATTCGCTGGCTGCTCATTTAGTTAACTTAGATTCATCTTACCTAGGAAACTCGTCAGCAAAGTTTTATTCACAAGGCCTTTAAGCGGCTAAAAAAATAGTCTGTGGAAAAAACTCCAATTTTTTAATAAGAATGGACTCTACCTAGTTTATGGGACTCACTGATTGATGATACATTATCTACATTGTCATTGTAGTAACTACTAGGGAGGTAGCAAGTGTAATTGAAAGGAGAAAGCATGGAGCTGACTCTTCTCTGAATACTTGACTCAGGCATTTGCAAATAGTTTTGTCCTAAGGTCACTTTCTGAATCAGTAGAGGACACTTTCCCCCATTGTGTAGACATATTATGCAAGGCAAATTATATATATGAAGTATTTAGAGTTCCATGGAATAAAGATAGTTCATAATACCATGTATTACCATAGAAATATTAGTAGAAGTATAAATCACTTTGAAGTTTTAGGAATAAGGTGCTTTATCAGAGCTCTTAATGGTTTAAAATTAGTTTGTTTTTGAGTTGCTACGAAGGACTTTTCACACATTAGAAACAATGACTAAGAATGAATTGCCAGTGATACATAACTTCTTTTAAAGATATATTTTTAAAGCATTTGTTACTTTAAATTCTCTGAGGAGATTATCTCAAATTTTTGAAAATGTGAACTATTTTATCTCCTATATTAGACAGTGATTGTCTTTAGAAGTCCTATACTAATTTTTTTCTCATTCACTGATACTAGCAGATAGGTCCTTAGTAAGTACTTGCTAAGTATCCTATGTAAAAATTTTGTAAAATTTTAGCAAAATTTTTGCTAAAACATGTAAAAAATACTGATTTCATTAATACGACTACATGCTTATTTAATTTAAAGATTATATAAACATTAGAAAGAGAATGAATTATATGTATAGCTATTGAACTGGAAGAATGATCATAATTTATTAAGTGAAAAGAACAAATTTTCAGGGCAATGAATATTTATGAATAAATATGTCTTATGTGATCATATAAACATGAAGGAAGCTTACAAAAATCCATGCTATAATATTCATTGCATTGGTCATCCTACAGGATTGGAAATGAAAAAGGACTTATGGAAAATTATTAAATTTTTCTTCAAGTAATATTTATTGTTTCACTAGTTACAATGAACATTTATTACTAAAAACATTTAAATATGAATAAACACATATTTTAAATTTATTTCTTGAGAAAATGGGCTAAGAATAATGATTAGCACATGGAAGTTTTAGTTTCATTTGTAAACCTCAACTTCCTTAGTGTAAAGTAACAGTACATACTCTAGATTGATTCGTTTATTCAACAAATATTTCCGGAGCGCTAGGCTGGTGCTTGCCCTCTTGTGAACAAAATATGGAATATGTATGTGTGGGTATGTAAGCATGTGTGTATAGCAATCAAAAGTAATTAAAATTAATTTGGACAAAACAAAAAACAAACAAACAAACAAAAAAGCAACACTTATTTCAGGAGGACTGTATTCCCAAATGAAGATTTACAAGAGTTTAAGTAACTGAAGGGCAGACCCAGAGCCTTAGGTTAAAAACAATCATCAAAGGTCCCCTATTCAAATAGACTTGAGGCAAGGAGATGAGCAGAACACCCAAACCAGAGTCTGGCAAGAAAATCCCATAGAATTTGAGAGACTACAGAGTTGACACATTCTAGATCCATCACAGAGTAATCTTGACAATGACCCAATCTTTATGGGGTAGAAGACAGAGAAATTAAAACATGGGAAAATCGTAGCATAATAACTACAAGCAATGATGAACACATATACTTTGTCTCCATGTTGCAGCCAGTTATGAGCAGGTCATTAAGACAGAAAGATGGAGGAAACGGGAAGAAAGAGAGAAAAAGCATCTCTCAACCTTTTCCTTACATTTCACAAGTCTTCCCTAATTCCTCAGGAATTCCACCCTGGGTGGGCCAGGTCGGCTTGTCACTTCTAGCCAGCCAGCTAGCTATCATCTCCTTCCATTGAGAGAGTTCTGACTCAGAGAAAACCATTTACAGTTGTGGGAAGCTCTCTTTAGGATCTATCACCATCGTGTGATGTTCTTAACTCCAAGGAGGTAAAGGAGTCAGTGTCTGATCAGGACAAGCTTGCCAAAGGTGAGCTCTTTCTCTCTCTCTGCCCTGTGCCTTCAGGTTAGTGAACTTGTGCAGGAAAGAGCACATCCTTGTTTATATTAGTGACTCCTATCTGTGCCCTAGTAGTTTGGTGAAAACTGCAACTTTAGCTAGAAAGATATCAAACAGTGTAGTGTGATTGGAAAAATAAAGCATGTTTATCAAGAGGTTTTAATGAGATGAGAAAATGCTAATATAATATAAAATGAAAAAATAAGATAAAAACTTACATAAAATATTAATATTATTTATATTTATATGGTTATTGTCCATTTCTGCTCCATTTCTCTTTTGTATTTTCAAAAATGTTTGAGCAGGGGGTAGGAGGAGGAGGCAAGGCAAAGGAGGGAAAGGGAAAGGAAAAGACAAAGAGAGAAAAAAGAAAGAAAGGATCTCTTGGGATGTCTTTCCCCATCCTGTTTTTGAATCAGTGAATTAATTTTATCAGTGGAATCTCTTAGAGAGATAGCAAAGAGATTTCACCTGAAGTTTGAGTGATGTGGAATGATGTTCTTGCTGAATTTTTTTTTTTTTATGGATTGTTATTATTGTGCAATGTTTTGGTCATTTTTATGCTCCAGTTCACCTCTGGTTGAGTAATGGGAGGAAGGAGATTGTAGGGTAAATTGTTCATTGTCTATTTACTGATGGTGGATTAGGATAGCACAAACAGAACTATTGTCACTTCAGACAAGAATAGCCAAGAGAAGCAGGGCAGGTCAACAGACATATTCAAACCATACTTTTATATATAAAATATATACATTATATGTCATTTATATATAAAATATATTTATAATATATATTTAAAAATACATATATCATTCCTTAGATGATAAGTTCACATTGCACTTAGATACTTCAGTTATTACAAGTTTTTGAATTGAATAAAAATACATACAATCAAGAAATTTCATATTCTCGGGACTCTGTAATCTGTGCCTATAAGATGACCTCTTTACCTCATTCTCAGCTGATTTCCTCAACCATTTTCATGGTTTATATTCTTGTTTACTCTAGGTGTTAATCATCCATATAATTGATACCTTTCTGCTCCAAACTCTAAAAGGCTCTTAATTTCTTCCAGTTTGGGTGATTCTGCCATTTATCATTCTAAATTTCTCTTCTCTAATGCTCCAGGACCTAACTACCTTTTAAAAGTACTTTCACTTGTTTACTTTTAGCTTCCCCTAATTCAAGATTTCCTGGCTGCACATCAAAATCATCTATAAATATTTTTTTTTTTAAACTACCATTGTGTTGGCCTCACCCAGATATTCTGCTTTAAGTAGTCAGGGATGGTGGAGTCAAGCTTCATGGTAGACCCATATAGGAATTAAACTCTTATTTAACCCTCAAAAATTTCAATTCAGTTAATTCAAATCCAACTTGCTACTTTATATTGGAAAGCCATTTTGGGGGGTAATGACCACATTCCTAACTACACAATAATTAACACTATACCCAATACATTTCTATATATCATCTCACAGACAGACACACATTTGACACACACACACACACACAATCACACACATTAAATGAGCAAATATGAAGAAGTGATTTGATATATACAGAATTGGTATTACAAAGTAATTAGATTCTACATGCAACTGACCAGACTTCAAAAATTCTCTTTAAACTTAACTATTGTAAATGAAATATCCTCCTAAATGAAATTCCTCAAGGGTATCAGAATATGCCTTGAATCTGTCTAGTGGCAGGGGGTGTGACTGACAACAAGGTCAAAGGGAATGTACAGTTGATAACCAAAAATGGAAGCAGCCCAAATGTCCATCTATGAACAAATAAGTAAAATGTGGTTGTTATGATTTGGGTATAAGGAGTCCCCCCAAAGCTCCTGTGTTAATGCAGGAATTATCAGAGGTAAAAAGATTTGATTATAAGAGCTATAACCTAATTATTCATACTAATTTGAATGGGCTGCCTGAATGGAAACTGGAGGCAAGTAGGGAGTGGATAGAGGAGGTAGCCCACTGGGGGTGTGCCCTGGAAGGGTGCATCTTCCTTACCCCTTGCCCCCTGCCCTTTTTCTCTGCTCCTGACAACAATGAGGCAAGCATCTTTACTCTTCCATGCCTCTTTGCCATGATGTTCTACCTCACCTCAGGTCAGAGGGTTGGACTTGTCTGACCATGAACTAAACCTCTGAAACTGTAAGCCCAGAACATACTTTACTCCTCCAGGTTGTTCTGGTCAGGTATTTTGTTTTGGCTACTATCATGAAAAGCAGACTAAAACACAAACACACAGGGAATATTCAACCTTAAAAGGAAATGAAATTCTGACACATAGATGAAACAGTAGAACGTGACTGAAACCTGAATACATTATGCTAAGTGAAACAATCTAATCACAGAATACAAATAGTGTCCTTATGTGTGATACTTGAAATAGTCGAATTCACGAGACAAAGGTAGAATAGAGTTACCAGGCATTGAGAGGAGTGGAGAATGGGAAGTGCTTATTTAATTGATAACAAAATTTTTATTTGAGAAGGTTAAAAAGTTATGGACATGAATCTTGGTGATAATTGCCCAACAATGTGAATATACTGAATGCTAAGACAGGTCATATGCTGCTTTTTTTTTTTTTTTTTTTACCACAGGAAATAAAGGAATGTACTTTAAAAAACTTTTGACCAATTTCAGTAAAAGTGAAGAGCAGTTATAGGGCTTAGAGGCACAACTGAACTGATAGTCTGTTCACAGAACCAGTCGGGTTTTATGAAATATATAATTTATATTTATTAACAGCCTTTACCCCACTGTTGAGATCTGCCATATGTAAGAAATTCAAGCACCAATATTATCCTTGACTCACAAGCAGTAATGATTATAATAAACTACAAGAGACGGTATTTTAAACAAGCAGATAATTATTTTTTGAGAGCTTTTAAAAATTTGTTCTTTTTAGTTATGTATGACAGTAGAATGTATTTTAACATATACATACATGGAGTGTAACTTCCCATTCTTGTGGTTGTATAAGATGTGGAGTTACACTGGTCACATATTCATATGTGAACATAGGAAAGTTATATCTGATTCCATCTATTGTCCTTCCGATTCTCACTCTCTACCCCTCCCTTCCCTTCATTCCCCTTTGTCTAATCTAATGAACTTCTATCCCATGCACCTTATTATGGGTTAGCATCTACATATCAGAGAGAACATTTGGTCTTTGGTTTTATGGGATTGGCTTATTTCACTTAGCTTAATAGTCTCCAGTTCCATCCATTTACTGGCAAATGTCATAATTTCATTCTTCTTTATGGCTGCATAATATTCTACTGCATATATATACACCACATTTTCTTTATCCATTCATCCCTTGGAATGCACCTATGTTGGTTCCATAGCCTAGCTATTGTGAATTGAGCTACCATAAACATTGATGTGACTGTGTCACTGCTGATATTTAAGTTGGTAGCTATGCTATAGTTTTCATTTTGGTCAGCTGAAGGCAGATGCAGAACTACAGGTTTCCTTGCCATCAATATTATCTCTTACCAACTTGTTTTCCAGTAATTCAATAGTAATCAGTTGATTCCTTACTTCTAATATTTTATTGACTTTTATAAATTTATTGGTATGCAGTTCTATGGATTTCAACACATGTATAGATCCACGTAACAACACTACCAGTATCAGGATATAAAACAGATCCTTCACTTCAAAGAACCCTATACTCTCCCTTTATCACTCCTCTCTCCACTAACCCAGGAAACACCTGGTCTCTACCACTATGGTTTTGTGCTTGTGAAAATGGTCATAAAAATGAAGTCTTTTAATAAGTAACATTTTGAGACTGGCTTATTTACAGTGTGATGCTTTTAAGATTTATGCATGTTGTTGTTTGAATCAAAGATTTATTTCCTTTTATTGCTAAGTAGCATTTTTCTGCGGGGTCTATATATAGTCAGCCATTGAAAGACATTTAGGGTGTTTTCCCCAGTTTTAAGCAATTATGAATAGAAATGATTTAAACATCTGTGTATGTATTTGTGTAAAAATATTTTTATTTCTCTAGGGTAAATACCCAAGGGTCAGATACTATATGTATAACTTTATATTTCCAAACTACTTTGATGAGTGGCTGTACCATTTTGCATTTCTACCAGCAATGTAAGCATTCCAGTTGTTCCATATACTTGTCATCACTTGGTATTGTCAGTATCTTTATTTTAGTCATTTTAATCCATATGTAGTAGAAACATTTTTTTTCTTTCTTTTAGTCTATGGAAAATAGTGTGGTTCTGAAACCATAATCTTACCTGACTTCCATTTTTAGTTATTCTACACCTCTGTTCTTTTTCCCTCAGGGGAAAAAAATGGGATTTATTTTTATTTTTCTGATACTGTTGCTTCCCTGCCCTGCCAATCTTCTCAGAATTGCTATTTAAGTGCATTTAATTTTTCATCTTTTAATTTTTTTTCTTCTTGAGGACCTAAAACCATCATCTATCTCTAAATTCTAAAGCTTATAGTGGCATGTGAATCTATATGAATGCTAACTATCAGGGATTAGGGAATTAATGTACTCATTCAATACATGTTTGCTGAACACATGCAGTATCTCAACTGGTTAAGTGAAAAATACATATTACAATGCAAAATGCAAAATATTAAATTGTAGTTCCCTATGTGTTTCTAGTGTTGAGGCAATTTCTATTGAGCATACAGCAGATGAAAGAAAATTCTTTGAGATTAGCACATCAGGTATTGAATGGGTCTTAGTCTCTATTTTGAAATGACATTTTGTACAAATGAAGATAAATGTGTGGTAGTGAACATTCATTCTCTTCCAGAGTAAAACCCTGTCCTGGGCATTAGAGCTGGGTCACATGGAGTCACAGCCCTGCTTCTGCCCTTATGCATTAGAGTTCAAGCAAGTTACTGTTTTCTGTATTTGTTTTCATCTCCATAAAATCAGAAAATTGTCTAGATGATCTCTACACTTCCTTCCAATTTCAAATTTTACATTATCTCCTTCCTTGCCACGGGACTTTGCCCACTGACATAGAGGACTGTTTTCATCTTACTCAATCTTTCAGAAGCACTTCATGTGTGATCTTCTGTCTTTTCTTGTAAAAATATCACCCCTTGACTTCAATGACCTTCCTCCTGGTTTTCCTTCTACTTTACTGACTTGGCAACCTCTTTTGTTAGCTCCTCCTCCTCTGTCCCGTTACACTTTGTACGTGTGCTCCTCAATAGATTACCATTTTACTCTGTTGACACTTAGATTTTTATCACAAATTCTACCTTAACTTATTGCCTGAGTCCAGACTTAGAAATGCAACAATTTTCTTGTTGAGTCTATTGGCTGTCCACTGGGCATCTTAAATTTAGTAAGGGATCTGGATTCTGTACTCTCTCTCTCTGTGATTAGCACCATCATGCTGAAAGAGCCCCACCCTTAGTATTCTCTCTCATCTTTTGTCCTATTGTTATATCTCTGCCAACTCAGTGTTTTAAATGGTTGGCTTCTGGTCTGTTTGTTTCAGGTCACTTCTATATCTGAAAAACCTTAGCAAAAATTCTAAACTAGACATAGCTTTAAGGCCTGAAAACTCTGGGTTTGTTTTTTAACTGGCCCTGGGAATTTCCTATCCATACCTCCTCTGATGTAATACTTACACTGTCTTGAGGCCACTGGAAACAATGGTCAGAGTGGGAAAGTGTACCCTTAATCTTCTCTTGCTCTGAACAGGTTGCTGTTCTCTGACAGGTAAAACTTGAATGGAGATGTTTATCTCCTACTTAGGTTGCCCCCTTTGCTTCAGTTTTGAACACAGAAGAAAGTGGATCTGTCTTACACTGCTCTGATGTTAGCCCTCTGCAAATATTGTCCTCCATTATCTGGTCCCCAGTCTTCTAGATATCATTCAGTATGTTCCTGGTGGAAAGATAGATCATCTTCTTTCTTTCTTTCTAGGAATGATTTACTCAAATGGGAGAGATGGACCATTCCCCTAGTCAGAAACTTTCAATGAATGATTCCACATTGGTCAAAGTGTGACAACTAAGTGCTTCATAATTGGACCATCAGAATTTCTACATATAACAACTATGTACAGTATTGAATAATGTAATTGAAGGGTGTACACATTGCCTGGAATGTTAGGTGCTCAATAATGGTAATTATTTTATTAACAAAACACTATTAGCATTTTAAATATTTAAAGAATTTGCCTTTCAAATAAAGGAGTGTGTGTTAAATCTTCCCATAAGAAATATGTGCACATGTACTACAACAATTTTATTGCAGCTTACTCATAGTAGCAAAATTTTTAAAGCATTGTAGATTTCTATCAAGAAACAAATGATTTAATACATTGCTGCATTAGACTATATCTAGCTACTATAAATAATAAAATTGATCCATATACATACAGTAATAAGTCTGCAAAGAATTTCATAATATATTTTAAGTTACAGTAGGAAGTAGTAGGTAATTGTCTCATCTTACACTGATACAGAGTGAAACACCATCTACAAGGACTAGCAACATTGCACTCCAAATTGTTGATAGTGGTGACAGATTAGGGGGTGACAGATTGCAGAGACACAGGGAAGATCTTTCCCTTCTCCTTAAATTTTGTTTTTAAGAGATGGGTTGTTTGTGATTTATTTTATTTTACTTTTTACTTGTTTTTTATTTGTTTGGAGTTTTTCCTGACTTTGTTGAGATATAACTGACAAAATTGTGTATTTTAAGATGTAAAATGTGATTATTTGGTATACATATACAATGGGGAAAGAGTGCCAAAATCAAGTTGATTAACACATTCATAATACCCTTTTGTGTTTTGTGTTGTATGTGGTGAGAATATTAAAGATCTGTTCTTTTAGCAAGTTTCAAATATACAATCCACTACTGTTAGCGCTAGACACCAGGTTGTACATTAGAGCCCCAGAATTTTTTATCTAATATCTGCATGTTTTTACCCTTTCATCAACATCTTCTGTCCTGCCCCCAGCCCCAGGAAACCACACTCTACTCCCTACTTTACAAGATTAGCATTTTTAGATTCCACATATAAGTGGAATATTATGTAGTGTTTATCTTTCTCTAGCACAATGTCTTCTAGGTTCATTCATGTTATTACATGTGTCAGGATTTCCTTCTTTTCATGACTGAATGATATTCCATTTTAAATACATATGTACATGTTTATGCCCACATATGTATTATATATCCCATTATACATATGCCATGATAAATCCTATAATATATAATCATATATATGTGCACACAAAATGTGAGCTCTATGTCTCACATTGTTTTTATTTATTCAAGGACACTCAGGCTGTTTCCATTTTTCTGTATATGGGTATGGTGACTGCTGTAGCTCTATCTTCAACATACTGATATTATTTCCTTTGGATATATGCTCAGAGTGGGATTGCCGGATCACATTGTAGTTCTATTTTTAATTTCATGCTGTCTTCCATAGTGGGTGCACCAATTTACATTCCTTCCAGTGGTATACAAGGATTCCCTTTTCTCCAAACCCTCACCAACACTTGTTATCCCGTCTTTTTGATAATAGCCATCCTAGCATGTGTTGTTGATTTTCATTTCCTTGATGATTGGTGATGTTCAGTATCTTTTTAGCATTTTTCAACTTAAAAAAAAAAAAAAGAAATGCTGCAAAGGCCCTGTCAAAATTTAAAATATTGATTTGTTCTTAACCCGAAAAACAAAATGTAATATTTGGAGACAATATAAAATATAATTTGTAGAAAGTGACACTTTTGGAAGACAATAATGCCTCCCTAACAATTTTACTAAGACCAACCTTATTTAGGACCATCAAGGAATCTATGTAATAACATTATTTTGTTGATCTTTAACTCTGTCATAAATTAGATGTCATATCCCATCTGTAAATTTCTATAAAAGTCATCCAAAATTGTTAGTGTATTTTCTGTTGCTTTAAGTTACACAAGTTTTCAATTCTACTTCACATAATAGCTAAAACATGTGACATTTGATATTCAGTATCGCAGATGAACTTTTTCATATTTTTTAAAGTAGGACGTTGAGTATATATGAATATATGCAAGTAATTTCTTGATACTTATGTTCTAAGTAAGAACAAAAAATCTACTTGTTTGTATGTGTAAAAAAAATTCTGTGTATGCTGGAAGCCACTTGTTTTCACCACATCCTATGAATTTTTTTAGTAAATTTAGGAGCTACTTGTAAAATTCCTGTAACTAACCATAGGAGTTTTAAGAACAAGAACAACAATGATAAATTAATTTTAAAAACATGGTTTGCAAATTCACCAATTTATGTGAAGTGTGAGCTTACCCTATTAAGTTTAAGTAAGATAGAATAATAAATGAACTCAAATCAAGATTTTCTTCAGTAGGGAGACTATGTGTTATATTGACTCTTGCCTTATTTCACTGTAAGACCTTTCTAATTTTCTCCCCGCTTCTGACATACCATTCATAAATGTCTTTCCAACAGAAATCTTTCCTCTGTGATGACATTCAAAGGGGCCTGCAGAAGTACAATAAAATCTAAACTATCCTAATTAAACAAAAGAAATCTGCAAGATAGATATAAATATTTGATGCTACCTTTACATTCATCCATTTCTTTAATTATTAGAGTGTATGGAGTAGGGGGGTTATGGATTTTATTTTCAAACCAAATATACTGAAGACATTGAAAAGTCATAATTATTATGCTTACAAAGTAAGAAAATACCATAAAATCTTGAAGTTGGAAGAGTTCTCAAAAATCACCTAGTATAGTGCCTTTGTTTTCTAGACCATGGGTTGGTTGGTAAGCAATGGCTCTTAGGACAAAGCCATCCTGCTGTTGGTTAATCTTGTGACCTAAGAATGGTTTTTACAGGTGAATATCTTATTCTGTTTTATGATAGGGACACTGCCTTTGAAGTTCAATTTAGCAAATATTGTCTCTGAAAAAAACTTCATCCTATCATTAGTAGACATATATTGTCAAAAATGTACTTGTTATTATATTTTGAATTTTATTAATATAAATTTTGTGTGATTTATTCTTTCTTGTTATATAAGTATATACATAGCATTACATTTTGATTTGCCTCTTAACCAAAAAGCTTAAAATATTTATGAACTTGTCTTTTCAGAAAAAGTTTATCAACACCTGTTCTAGATGAAGAATCTAAAGTTTAGAAAATGATGTTCCCAAAGTGTTGACTGTATCTCTTCCCTCTCTTTGGATTAGAATCTTCTAATATTGTATGGGCTCTGATTTGAATCCTATTACTAGCCTGATGACCTTGAACAAGTTAATTAACTTCTATTTTCCTCAGTTTCCTTACTTATATCAAAGTACTACTGTGAGCATTAAATGAGATAAGATATATGAAATGACTATACCAGTGCTTTGCACATGAGTAGTGCTCTAGTAATTCAGTTATTATTATAATTGTGTCAATGTGTTTAATTCACAGAATATCCTAAAAAGAAGGGATTAAGATACACATCTGAGCCTGTCATTTTCTTTTCTTTTTTATATTAATATTTATTCATTTATTTACAGGCTGCATTTTGATTCATTGTATAAAAATGGAGTACATCATTTTGTTTCTATGGTAGTGCACAATGATTTTCTATTAGGAGTAAGGTTATCTCATTTAAAACCTGAGGGAAAATTGGCATTTGTCCACATTCTGATATTTGTAGCATAGTTTGTTCATCTTTCTGTACAATAGCTTGGCAAGTTAATACAAAGAAATTATATGCTTCTAAAATGCATGCATAATTTATAATATTGATGGGAAAACAAACACAGCACTTAAATAACAGTCCCATCTCCATGCATGCCCTGAGTTCAAAGCCCTCTTATTCTGTAGTCCTAACTCTCCTGAGGCCATGTCTACCATATTTAAAACTACTTGTAATGACTGAGTAGTTAAATTATTTGCCCAGTTTATTGATAATCTTCATCTAGTACTTAGACTACAAACCCATCTTGCTGAAATAAATGAAATCCAGTGAGATAAATGACCTATATATCATCATCTAGTATTTTATCCTATTAGTCCTTTAGTCTGTGGCAGCTCTTGTTAGTTTCATGTTAGGAAAAAAGACAGTTTTATTCCTCCCAAAGAGTTGAAATAAGGAATACAACTTGTTTTTTGCTTTAACAAATTGGAGAATTTTGGTTTCTCACTGGGTCTCAAGAAGACCCACTGTGTGGCTGACAGTGTCTAGGAAAGTGTTTGTTAAAAGCTAGAGGTTATAGCTCGGATTTAAAGAATGATCACAATGAAAAGACCAACTCTAACCTTGACATAAAATGATAAGAATTGGTGTTGCCTATAATTGCTTCCTCTCTGACTCCCATGTTATGTTTGCTCAATTTACTGGTCCAAACAAGATTTCACTCTTCTCAGTCCTGTAGATCTAATCTCACAGAAGAGAACATTTTTTTTTTTCTGTTTCAAATAGCCTCACCATCATCTTCCTGAGCTTTCTATCATTTATAATAAAAGATTTATCTTAACAGAAAAAGAACCAGTGGGGTAGGGGGAAATGCTGCCATGTCTAGTTCTAAAGAAATGAAGAACATAAATTTATTTGTGCCTGATGCACCCATAATTAAATAGGTAGTTTAAAAGGCAAGATTTTGAATAGCAAATAGTATAAGGACCCATATGTGGCAGACTATTCTGTAGATAAACAAAGCCAAATCAGAAGAAACTCAAGGTTAATAAAAACCAACAGCTTTTTGTATTTGTCCAAATTTGTTTCTGCCTCAGTTCTGCAATGAGCTTACAGTTAAATAGGTTACAATTATGTATTCCCATAACATTCAGTACTTCACTTGACATAGTATGTATCACACTGCAATTATTAATAACTCAGTTGTCTGAATCTACTTCTTGGACAGTGATCCCATTCTGTCTTCATCACCTTGGTATCCAATGCACTCATCACAGTTCAAAATCTGATATTCAGTAGGTCCTTATATTAGGTTGAAATAATTAATAGATGAATAAATATTCACAAATAAATAAATTTGTAAGGACATTATTATTTTATTTATTGGACTGATTGTTATTATAGTAACATATGCATCAACTAATAGCTAACTTTTCAAATATATCAGGAATGGTCATGCCTTTCATGTTTCTGTCACCCATTTATAGTTATTTGCACTTAGCACATCAATTTCCAAATTAAGGGTACAATGTTCTATTTTCACAGAGATTAAGTATTTGCATCGAGATCCTTGCTTAAATATTACTCCCTCCTCTAAAATCACCTTGATTCCCCAGCTATAAGTAATTGCTTTTTTCTCTGCTTGCCCACAACACATTATCTAAGACTCTTTATTGAATTTACTTTCATACTTTTTGCCATCGTTTATCAGTCTTACATTTGCATTCCACATTGAACTTGGTTCCTCTGTCTTGTAATGTGCTAAATTTTCAAATACTTGTTCATTTCTTAAAAGAAAATTCTTATGGTTAAAGGAAAAAATGTACACATAATTAAACTTAAAAAATATTTTATGCTTCAAGAACTCCAAAATGTAACATCAAAAGAAAAATCCAATCAATAAATTGGTAAAAAGGATCTAAATATATACTTCTCAAAAAAGAAACACAAATGGTCAACAAATATATGAAAAAATATTCAACATCTGTAGCAATTAGAGAAATGAAAATTAAAAGTACAATGAGATTTTTATCTCACTCCAATCAGAATGATAATTATCAAGAATACAAGTAACAATAAATGTTGGCAAGGATGTGGGGGTAAAGGTATATTCATACATTGTTGGTGGGACTGAAAATTAGTACAACCATTCCGAAAAGCAGTATGGATATACTCAAAACCTAGGAATGGAACAAACATATGACCCAGCTATCTCACTCTTTGGTATATATGCTAAAGTTTTAAAATCAGCATGCTATAGTCATGCAGCCACATCAGTGTTCATAGCAACACAATTCACAATAGCCAAGCTATACAACCAACTTAGGTGCCCTTCAACAAACGAATGAATAAAGAAAATGTGTTTTACATTCACAATTTACTCAGCCATAAAGAAGAATGACTTTATATGGCATTTGCAGGAAACTGATGGATCTGAAGACTATCATGTCAAGTGAAATAAGCCAGTCCCCAAAAGCCAAAGCTTGAATGCTTTCTCTGATATGTGGAAGCTAATCCTGATGACCGAAGGACTCCCTGGTCTCCTCATGACCAAAATAAGAGGAGATAAAATAAAAGGATAAAAGGAAGAGCAGTGGAGTAGACAAAGGGGAATGAAGGAAAGGTCGGAGGGATGAGATAGGGAAAGACAATGGAACGAATCTGACCTAACTGTCCCATGTACATATATGAATATACCACAGTGAATCTCACCATCATGTACAGCCAGAAGACACTAATTAACAACAACAAGGACAAAAATCTGTAACAGTAGGAAGATCAGAAGAACAGAGGGAAGGAAACAGGGAGAGAGAAGGGGAAGGAAAAGGGAAGTACTGAGGACTGAAATAGAATGAACGATATTCAGTGCTTTTTCAATTATGTCAAAGTGAATCCTATTGTTATGTATAACTAAAAAGAACCAATAAACATATTTTATGCTCACTTAGAGCATGTATCCCAATTCCAGAGATCAGGGATCCATTATTAGTATCATAATGTCCAGTCGGTTCTATCTTATCACTCCTCTCCACTGGATAGGCATGCCTGTGAAAGTCTTGAATGGAGATCCCTTGAGGGACTGCCAACTGATATTACCCATTTTAGCAGCAGCTATCAATTAACCAGTTAGGACATTCATTCAATGAAAATTTTACTGAGCAACTATTAAATAAAAATGAGAGGGATATTTTTTGTCTTCAAGTAGATCACTGTATGATAGGGAGAAAGAACATGTAAACAAATGGTTACATAGCAGCAAAGCTAACTGCTTTGAGACATGCATATGATTCTGTGATAGCACATAGATGAAGCCTTTGCTTGCTGAAGAGTCACCACCTTCACTTTCCTCCATGAGCGTTCTGTTGAAAAGTTGCGTGCATCCTGCTAAGCCTCCCCTGCTCCCTTATTTCTCCTGTGCCTTGTAAGATAACTTTACAGTTGCTTTAAGCTAGGACCCAGGACAGCATTTTAGCTTATTCTGTTTAAAAGGCTGATAATCTCTTGTCTCAAACACATCCTAAACAAATCAAGCAAACTTTTCTTCACACTATTTTATTACTCATGTTGAGGTAGATTATTGGCATGAATTGTTAGGCAACAAACTGAAAGTCTCAATACTTAAATATGTCTCATTAATGAGAAAACCCTTACCTCAAAAATATTTAACAGGTTTGTATATGTTAATAGTAACAGCTAATATTTATTCAGCAATTACTATGTGCCAGGTACATGTTCTAAGGAATTTATAAAGTTAATATTATTTAATATTTATAACATATCTTTAAATAATCATTCTTATATCCTGATTTTATTGGTGAAAAAACTGAGGTAAGGAAATTTTTTAAAAATTGTCCAAGGTTAAGTGTTAAGTAAAGATTAAGTGCTGAAGATTCTAATGCCAGAACCTATACTTTTAATGAGTATACATACTCTTTAGTAGCAAGTATCAAATTAAAATTTATTTTTCTACAAACTTTCAAAGCAATTATGTTTTCTCTGTTTTAATGAGATAATCTTTGTTTTAAAATAGATACAAATAATAGTGATTATGTTAGTCAGCTTTCTGACATTGTGACAAAATACCTGAGAAAACAAAAAAACAACTTGAGGAAAGCTTCATTTTGACTCACCATTTCAGAATTTCAGTTCATGATCACTTGGTTCCACAACTGTGGGCTTGAGGTGAGGCAGAACATCATGGTGGTGAGCACATGATAGAGCAAAGGCTGCTTACCTGGTGGTAAAAAGGAAGCTGAGGTGGGGAAGGAGAGAGAGAGAGAGAGAGAGAGAGAGAGAGAGAAAATGAATATTAATGAGAATGAAACAAAGAGAAAGAAGCCAGGGACAAGATATAGCCTCCAAAGGCACACTGCCAAGGACTTACTTCCTCCAACTAGTAGGCCCCGCCTCCTGAGTTTCTACCACCTCCCAGTGGTGCTAATATCTGGGGACCTTGTCTTCAACACATGAACCATTAGGGGACATTCCAGATCAAAACTATAATGGTCTTTGTGTTCCCTTTCAATTTGTATATGCTGTGGAACTGAGAGGTAGGTAATATGTAGTGAAAACGAATGGAGAGTTATATCAGAAAGAGAGACTTGTTTAATTATGAGTTATGTGATTTCCTATAGGTAAACCTGTTTCTATGTTTATAATCTAAGCAGTACTTTAAAAATGAATGTTACCAACTTTAAAATATTTAAACTGTTTTCCAGCCATGACCTAGGTATGTATTAAAGAATGCATTTCTGCTCAGTGTTCTACTCCAATGAAAAAGTCTTTCACTTTTTTCTTCCTACCTCACCATTCTTCTACTGTTAATTCATTTTCTCCATTTCTCTTCATGTAACAGCCATTTTGTCTTAATGAAAATCTTAGTCTTTATTGAAACATTCACATATTGTTTCTTCATCTGTATAATGAGATGATCTTAAAATGATTAGATTATCTTAAAGATCCCTATGGGGAGAGCCTATGCTCTATATGTTTGATAGAGATTCCATTTTATTAAGAAAAAATGTTTTTTAGTAATCTGTAACCAAGACAAATCATTACAGTCATTGATGTAGAACATTTTTATCCAGGATTAAAGTCTAGTTTTCTTCATTACAGATTTTTTTTTAATTAACCAAACGGCTTCAAAAGAAAACATTAACTTAATATTTTTGTGTTTGTAATTTGTGTGGAGGAAGATGTATAAATCTATTCACTTTCAAGACCTAAATGCATAATCAAGGAGTGTTCATTGGAAATTTTATACTAAGTAACTGATAACCCAGAACTTTGATTAATTCAAGTCTCAGAAACAGTGACTAAAAGCTAGAGGCAAGTCCTTGTTCATTTATGAGGTACCCAAGTACCTCTTACATTTTCCCAAATGTCCTTTGCTATTGATTTTTAAAGCCCCATTCATCTCAATATATCCTTCATAGCAAACTATATCATACTAAATTTATCCTCCTATATTTGTTATAGCACAGTACAGATGCTTTCAGGATCATAATCTATGCTAAAGAAGTTGAGGTACTTTTATATTAGGATTTAAGTTTTTTTCTATGAGTTGTCTCTTCAGCATTCAATGCTTTATTACAAAGATTGCAAACCCAAAGAGATCAATTCCAACTGATCCTCTCACCCATTCCCCTATGCCTTGAGTTCTAGGTCAACTAATTACTTCTTAAGTATTTAGTGAAAGTGATATACTATAGGAAGATAGTTAAGGAAAATCATGTCTCATGTCCTCTAGGATCTCAGAAATAGGTGAAATGGTAATAAATGGAAATGTTAACCATTGCCTCCTGAACTGTAAAAAGGACTGATAGACAGGTAAAGAATAACTGTAATTATATGGTACCATGAAAACCTGCATAGATAGGCATTCTATCCTCCCACAGATAAGGTACATATAGCACTAAAGCAAATAAAATAATGAGACACAGGAAGTATGACAGTGGAATTTACATAGTCCGCCTTTCATATTATATAGAACTCAAAGTGCCTCAGCAGTCCTGAGACTTGAACTGCCTCGGGTCAGGTTGGTAGTGTTAGGAAAGGGAAAAGGCAACACATGGAAATTCTCATGATTCATGCTTCCCCAAATGAAGGTGCATGGACATACCTATCAGAAGGTGCCTTGAATGCCTTAGAATAGCTTCCTTTGGGTACAATAGTGGGACTATTGGTTAGTTAACCTGTTCTTTAGTTTGTATAAAAAAGTGTTCTATTCTTTCTATTTTTTCAACCTACTTTCCAATTGCATTAATAAGAAAGTAGTAAAAAAAAAATAAACAACACTCTTTTACATCTCTGTCATTAGACTGTTTTCTCCAACAGGGAACTCTATCTCTGGTTGCTTTTCAAATTCTAGAGAGTAGTCAGCATTTCTAATTGATTTTCTCAGTTCTTCTCATTTGCCAATTGATTTACATTCTCTTAAGCCTTCAGAACTTTGTTCCTCATGTGTCTCAGTGTTCTGGGTCCACTGATCTCATGTTGATAATAAAAACTAATGGTTTGATTTCTGAATAGCCCAATAGCTTAAAGAATCATGGGAATTCAGATGTTTTCCTTATCTTTTTTAAATGATGCATCTGCTACAGATGTTTAGTGATAAACTAAAGGAAAAGGTAAAATGAGTGGCTTAGTCACATCAGAGTCACTTTGCTATGGGAATTTTCCAGATTAAAGTTATTATTTTAATAATCTAAGAATTATTGGGTTTAGGATAGTTTGTTAAATTAATTAAGCTAGGCACAGAAAGATAAATGCCATATGTTCTTTTTCATATATGGAAGTTTAAAAAAAAGTTGTTTCAGAGAAGTACAGAATAGAATAGCAGTCACTACAGGATAAGAAGGGAAGGGGAAGAGAAGATAGAGGAAAGTTGGGTAAAAGGCACCAAAATACAGTTACATAAGAGAATAAGTTCTGGTGTTCTATAGCACAATAGAATAACTATTGTTCACAACAGTTTACTACATAGTTTCATTAACAATGAGAAGAGAGGAGTTTGAAGACTTCCAACACACACACACACACAACCCACAGTAATTGTTTGAAATGGGAATGCTAATTGCCCCTGATTTGATTGTTGAACATTATATACAGTATCAAATGATGACATTGTACTTATAGTATATACAATTATTATATGTTAATTAAAATTTAAAAATGAAAATTCAAAAAAGAGGTTCTGACTTTAGGATTCACATTATCTTTGGGTTAAATGTTAAAAATAGATTATCTTTTGAACAGTTAAAGGAAAGTTCCTAGAAGTACAAATAGAAGAGTTTTGCTTTCATCACATCGTAGATTTGAAATATAGTATATGTATGCCAAATCAATTGCTATTAATATTATATACTGTTAATTGATTTGGAGAAGAAATGGCTGGTTATACATTATCTGTAGACATTTAAAGGGAAAATATGAAAGATTTGTCCTACCTCACAATTTAGCATTTGAAAATTAGGACATTCACATTTATAATCTGTATTCTTCTGTTCAAGGCCCTCTTGTCCTGTTTATTTTACTTCTCAACTTGCTGTAGATTATAGTTGCCCTTAATAACTCCAGTAGTGCCACTTCAAATCAAATTTTGTCTTCACGTCTTGGCACTGTATTTTCCATTCTGCCTCCAGCCTGAGACTTCAGCCTGAGCTTTTTTTGTTTTTATTTTGCTTTTATTTTTTTGGAATTGGGGAGTGAAACCAGGGATGCTTTGCCACTGAGCTGTTCAGGTTTTTTAACTAAATTGTTTAGAGCCTTACTCAGTAGCTGAAGCTGATTTTGAACTTGTGATCCTTTGCTTCATCCTCCTGTATTGCTGGAATTGCAGGCATACACCATCATGCCTGAGCTGAGATTTTGTTGATTTCAAGAATGTTCTGAGCAATGTCGTCTTGGAACAGTTATTATCTGTATTAGTTCCTATGGCTGCTGTAACAAGCTGTCACACTTGATGCTTAAAAATTATTTTCTTACAATTCTCAAGGCCAGAAGTTCAACACCAGTATCACTGGGCCAAAATCAGATGTCAGCTGTGCTGCATACCTTCTGGAGGACTACTTCCCCTTGCCTTTCTAGCCCTGCTGTCTGCCAATATGCTTTGGCTTGTGGTTGCATCACTTCAGTTCCAGGTTCCATGGTCATATTGACTTGCTATCTTCTGTCTTCTGTCATGTGCAATCTCCCTCTGATAAGGATTCATGTGGTTGCATTTAAGGCCTATACTGATAATCTAGGATAATCTCCCCAAGTTGGAATCCTTGATTATATAACATCTACAAAGTCTCCTTCCTCTTCCTCTTTCTTTCTTCTTCTGCCTTATAAACTAACATATATATATACACATGTGTGTGTGTGTATTTATATATATATGCACACACTAAAGATTAGGACGTGAGTATCTTTGGAGGGTGGAATGATTCATCCTACCACACAATCTTTACTTCTGCACCTATTCTGTATCTCCTGCTTTGACTGACCTTCCTTCTTATTTCCACTAGTAGTGTCATATCAAGAAAAAACAAGAGATGTCCAAAGGCTTCACTTTCCTATCTACACTTTTTTTTAATTTATTTATTTATTTTTTTATTTTTTATTATAAACAAATGGGATACATGTTGTTCTCTGTTTGTACATGGCGTAAAGGCATACCATTTGTGTAATCATAAATTTACATAGAGTAATGTTGTTTGATTCATTCTGTTATTTTTTCCCTTTCCCCCACCCTTCCCACCCCTCTTTACCCTCTATACAGTACTTCCTTCCTCCATACTTGCCCCCCTCCCTAATCCTAACTCTAACCCTAACACTAACCCTTCCCTCCCCCCCATTATGTGTCATCCTCCACTTATTAGCGATATCATTCTTCCTTTGGCTTTTTGAGATTGGCTTATCTCACTTAGCATGATATTCTCCAATTTCATCCATTTGCCCGCAAATGCCATAATTTTATCATTCTTTATGGCTGAGTAATATTCCATTGTATATATATACCACAGTTTCTTTATCCACTCATCAATTGAAGGGCATCTAGGTTGGTTCCACAGTCTGGCTATTGTGAATTGAGCAGCTATGAACATTGATGTGGCTGTATCTCTGTAGTATGCTGATTTTAAGTCCTTTGGGTATAGGCCAAGGAGTGGGATAGCTGGGTCAAATGGTGGTTCCATTCCAAGTTTTCTAAGGAATCTCCACACTGCTTTCCAGAGTGGCTGCACTAATTTGCAGCCCCACCAGCAATGTATGAGTGTACCTTTCTCCCCACATCCTTGCCAACACCTGTTGTTGCTCGTATTCTTGATAATCGCCATTCTAATTGGGGTGAGATGGAATCTTAGGGTGGTTTTGATTTGCATTTCTCTTATTACTAGAGATGTTGAACATTTTTCCATATGTTTGTTGATTGCTTGTAGATCTTCTTCTGTGAAGTGTCTATTCATTTCCTTAGCCCATTTGTCGACTGGATTATTTGAATTCTTGGAGTAGAGTTTTTTGAGTTCTTTATAGATTCTGGAGATTAGTGCTCTATCTGAAGTATGATTGGCAAAGATATTCTTCCACTCTGTAGGCTCTTTCTTCGCATTGCTGATAGTTTCCTTTGCTGAGAGAAAGCTTTTTAGTTTGAATCTATCCCAGTGGTTGATTCTAGCTTTTATTTCTTGTGCTATGGGAGTCCTGTTAAGGAAGTCTGATCCTAGACCAACAAGGTGAAGATTTGGACCTACTTTTTCTTCTATAATCTGCAGGGTCTCTGGTCTGATTCCGAGGTCCTTAATCCATTTTGAGTTTAGTTTCGTGCATGGTGAGAGATATGGGTTTAGTTTCATTCTGTTGCATATGGATTTCCAATTCTCCCAGCACCATTTGTTGAAGAGGCTATCTTTTCTCCATTGCATATTTTTGGCACCTTTGTCTAGTATGAGAAAATTGTATTTATTTGGGTTTGTGTCCCTGTCCTCTATTCTGTATCATTGATCTACCTTTCTATTTTGGTACCAATACCATGCCGTTTTTGTTACTATTGCTTTGTAGTAGAGTTGAAGATCTGGTATTGCAATACCCCCTGTTTCACTCTTCCTGCTAAGGATTGCTTTAGCTATTCTGGGTTTCTTATTCTTCCAGATGAATTTCATAATTGCTTGCTCTATTTCTGTAAGGTACGTCATTGGGATTTTAATTGGAATTGCATTGAATTTGTATAGCACTTTAGGTAGTATGGCCATTTTGACAATATTAATTCTTCCTATCCAAGAACATGGAAGATCTTTCCATCTTCTAAGGTGTTCTTTAATTTCTTTCTTTAGTATTGTATAGTTCCCATTGTAGAGGTCTTTCACCTCTTTTGTGAGATTGATTCCCAAGTATTTTATTTTTTTCGAGGCTATTGTGAATGGGGTAGTTTTCCTAATTTCTCATTCTGAAGATTCATCACTTATGTATAAAAATGCGTTGGATTTATGGGCATTGATCTTGTAACCTGCTACTTTACTGAATTCACTTATGAGTTCTAAGAGTTTTCTGGTGGAATTTCCAGGTTCCTCTAAATATATAATCATGTCATCAGCGAACAGGGATAGTTTGAGTTCTTCTTTTCCAATTCGTATCCCTTTAATTTCTTTGGTTTGTCTAATTGCTCTGGCCAGAGTCTCAAGAACGATGTTGAATAGAAGTGGTGAAAGAGGGCATCCCTGCCTTGTTCCAGTTTTTAGGGGGAATGCTTTCAGTTTTTCACCATTTAGAATGATATTAGCCGTGGGCTTAGCATAAATGGCCTTTACAATGTTAAGGAATGTTCCCACTATCCCTATTTTTTCTAGTGTTTTGAGCATGAAGGGGTGCTGTATTTTATCAAATGCTTTTTCTGCATCTATTGAAATAATCATGTGATTCTTGACTTTAAGTCTATTAATATGGTGAATTACATTTATTGATTTCCTGATGTTGAACAAACCTTGCATCCCTGGGATGAAACCCACTTGATCATGGTGCACTATCTTTTTAATATGTTTTTGTATGCAATTTGCTAAAATTTTGTTGAGAATTTTTGCGTCGATGTTCATTAAGGATATTGGTCTGAAATTTTCTTTCCTTGATGAGTCTCTGTCTGGTTTAGGTATCAGTGTGATATTGGCTTCATAGAATGAGTTTGGGAGGGTTCCCTCCTCTTCTATTTTATGGAATACTTTGAGAAGTATTGGAATGAGCTCTTCTTTAAAGGTTTTGTAGAACTCGGCTGAGAACCCATCTGGTCCCGGACTTTTCTTTGTTGGTAGGCTTTTGATGACTTCTTCTATTTCAGTACTTGAAATTGGTCTATTTAAATTGTGTATGTCCTCCTCGTTCAGTTTAGGCAATTCATATGTCTCTAGAAATCTGTTGATATCTTCGAGGTTTTCTATTTTGTTGGAGTATAGATTTTCAAAATAGCTTCTAATTATGTTTTGTATTTCAATCCTGTCTGTTGTGATATTTCCTTGTTCGTTCCGAATTTTAGTGATTTGGGTTTTCTCTCGTCTTCTCTTTGTTAGTGTGGCTAAAGGTTTATCAATTTTGTTTATTTTTTCGAAGAACCAACTATTTATTTTGTCAATTTTTTGTATTGTTTCTTTTGTTTCAATTTCATTGATTTCAGCTCTGAGTTTAAGTATTTCCTGTCTTCTACTACTTTTGGTGCTGTTCTGTTCTTCTTTTTCTAGGGCTTTGAGCTGTAGTGTTAGGTCGTTTATTTGTTGAGTTTTACTTCTTTTATTAAATGCGCTCAATGAAATAAATTTCCCTCTAAGTACTGCTTTCATAGTGTCCCAGAGATTTTGATATGATGTTTCTTTGTTCTCATTCACTTCTAAGAATTTTTTAATTTCCTTCCTAATATCTTCTGTTATCCATTCATCATATAATAGCATATTGTTCAATCTCCAGATGTTGGAATAGTTTCTGTGTTTTACTCTTTCATTTATTTCTAACTTCAATCCATTATGATCTGATAGAATACATGGTAGTGTCTCTATCTTCTTGTATTTGCTAACATTAGCTTTGTGGCATAATATATGGTCTATTTTAGAGAAGGATCCATGTGCTGCTGAGAAGAAAGTGTATTCGCTCTTGGTTGGATGGTATATTCTATAAATGTCCATTAAGTCTAAATTATTGATTGTGTTATTGAGATCTATGGTTTCTTTGTTCAATTTTTGTCTGGAAGATCTGTCCAGTGGTGAGAGAGGCGTGTTAAAATCACCTAGTATTATTGTGTTATGGTCTATTTGCTTTCTGAAATTGAGAAGGATTTGTTTGACATACATGGATGAGCCACTGTTTGGGGCATAGATGTTTATGATTGTTATATCTTGCTGATTTATGCTTCCGTTAAGCAGTATGAAATGACCTTCTTTATCCCTTCTGACTAACTTTGGCTTGAAGTCCACATTATCGGAAATGAGGATGGATACTCCAGCTTTTTTGCTGAGTCCATGTGCATGGTATGTTTTTCCCCATCCTTTCACCTTTAGTCTATGGGTATCTTTTTCTATGAGGTGAGTCTCTTGCAGGCAACATATTGTTGGATCTTTCTTTTTAATCCAATCTGCCAGTCTATGTCTTTTGATTGATGAATTCAGGCCATTAACATTCAGGGTTATTATTGAGATATGATTTGGTTTCCCGGTCATTTGGTTCAGTTTTGAAAATTTATTTATTTATTTGTTTGACACAACTTGTTTCCTCCTTTATTTGACAATTCCTTTAGGATAATTCCTCCCTTTGCTGATTTGCTTCTTTGTTTTTCATCTCTTCCTCATGGAATATTTTGCTGAGAATGTTCTGCAATGCTGGCTTCCTTTTTGTAAATTCTTTTAGCTTTTGTTTATCATGGAAGGATTTTATTTCATCGTCAAATTTGAAGGTAAGTTTTGCTGGGTATAAGATTCTTGGTTGGCATCCATTTTCTTTCAGGGCTTGAAAAATGTTGTTCCAGGCCCTTCTAGCTTTTAGGGTCTGGATTGAAAAATCTGCTGATATCCATATTGGTTTCCCCCGAATGTAATTTGGTTCTTTTCTCTCACAGCCTTTAAAATTCTGTCTTTATTTTGTATGTTAGGTATTTTCATTATAATGTGCCTTGGTGTGGGTCTGTTGTAATTTTGTGTATTTGGAGTCCTATAAGCCTCTTGAACTTGATTTTCCATTTCATTCTTCAGATTTGGGAAATTTTCTGATATTATTTCATTGAATAAATTGTTCATTCCTTTGGCTTGTTTCTCTAGGCCTTCCTCAATCCCAATAATTCTTAAATTTGGTCTTTTCATGATATCCCATAGTTCTTGTAGATTCTGTTCATTATTTCTTACCATCTTCTCTGTTTGTTCAACTTTGTTTTCAAGGTTAAATATTTTGTCTTCAATGTCTGAGGTTCTGTCTTCCAGGTGTTCTATCCTATTGGATATGCTTTCTATGGAGTTCTTAATTTGTTTTATTGTTTCCTTCATGTCAAGGATTTCTGTTTGGTTTTTTTTCATTATCTTTAACTCTTTATTGAAATGATCTTTTACTTCCTGTATTTGCTCTTTTAACTGTCGATTGGTGCGATCATTCAATGCTTGCATTTGCTCTTTCATCTCATCGTTTGCTTCCCTGATCATTTTAATTATGTACATTCTGAACTCCTTTTCTGTCATTTCTTCTGCCATGCTGTCCTTGGGTTTTATTGATGTAACATCTAGATTTGTTTGCAGCATTTTCTTTCCTTGTTTTCTCATATTGTTCAGATATCAGTGGACTGCTGAGATATTGCAGATTTCCTCTACTAACTTACAATGTCCCTGAAGATTTCTCTATATATCCCCCCTTAGCCTTCAGTAGGCTGAAGTCTTGGAGGAAGTTGATAATGCGGTGCTCCACAAGGAAGCTGCCTCTCTAGGAGTGGTGGCCTTCAGGTGGCGTATAATCCCTGCTAGTGGGCAGAGGTGCCTCCACTTGTTGACCAATGGTCATCCAAAGGGGACCTAGGCTGCGGGCTGAGGCAAGGCCTGTTTGGGCCTGAGTCTCTGGTTTTACCGTCCTTGTGGGGAAACCTCACCCGGCAGGGAAGACTCACCTGGTGGGGAGGTCTCGCTGATCAGTTCCCTCCTAGAGGTTCCCCTCAATTTACAGCTACCGCCTGGGCTGAGCTGCCTTCCTCTGCAAAGTTCCCAGGGGCCCGGCCCTACCTCCTGGGCCTGGGAGCCTCACCCTTGGGAGATGAATCTCCTTAGGTGCCCCTCCTCAGAGAATCTGCCCCCAGGCCTGGAACCTTCGCTCCACTCTACGCCAGTCTCTGTGTGGCTCTTCCACCAAGAAGCCTCCTAGATCCTGGGACCCTGCTCTGCACCTAATCGCCTGGCTATGCAGCCCCTCCTCTGAGCAGCCACCTGGGGCCCCGTACAATCGCTCTGAGTCCCAGAGACCCGCCACACGCCTCTTCCTCCAGACATCTGCCCAGTATTCCGGTGCAGTCACTAGGAGTCCAAGAAACTCACTTCGTGCCTCCTCCTCCCACCAACCACCTGTAGCCCTGGGCAATCAAACACTCTGAGTCGAAGTGACCCTCCCCGTTCCTCCTCCTTCTCCAGATAACCCCCCGGGTGTTCAGGAGCGGTCGCTCTGAGTGGCTCTGAATCCACGTGACCCGCTGCACGGGTCCTCTGGGCAACCGCCCAGAGCTCTGGTGCGGCCACTCAAGACCAAGCGAGCCACCACGCTTCCCCTCCAGGCAGCCCCCCTGTGTTCAGGCGCTGTCACTTTAAGTCCAAACAACGCACCACTCGCCTCTCTGAGCAGCCGCCTGGAGCGCTAATGCAGTCACTGCGAGTCCAAATGACCCGCCGCGCTCCTCCTCCTCCTCCTCCTACTCCTCCGGGAAGGCCCTGGTGTTCAGAAGTGGTCTGAGTCCAAACAGCTCGCTACGCAGCCCCTCCTCTGGCAACCGCCTGTAGCTCTGGTGTAGTCACTCTGAATCCAAGCGGCCGTGCTCCTCTTCCTCCTCCTCGTCCTCAGGGCAGGCCCCGGTGTTCAGAAGCAGTCGTTCTGAGTCCAAACAGTTCGCCGCGCAGCTCCTCCTCTGGCAACCGCCTGTAGCTCTGGTGCAGTCACTCCGAATCCAAGAGGCCACGTTCCTCCTCCTCCTCCTCAGGGCAGGCCCCGGTGTTCTGAGTCCACACAGCTCTCCTCGCCACTCCTCCCCTGGGCAGCCGCCGGAGCCCCAGTGGTTGCTCCGAGTCCCAGCGCTGTGCTGAGCGGCCTCCTTTTCGGCGCTACCAGTTGTCCAAGTTCACTGCTCCAGCGGGGGGAGGGGCGTCTCGCCGGCAGCTCTACTTCACAAAGTTCCCTGCATTCCGGGACCACCGTCCCATCCGGGCGCCTTCCCAACGGGTGAGAGTCACCCGGCTGCTTTAGTTGGTCCCAAGTGTCTCAATATCTCCTCTTTTGAATCCTGAGTCCTGGAGCAACATGAAATGCACCCTATCTACACTTTGTAGGTGGAACAGTTAGATGAGTAACAAGGTAGATAAAGGTTTTAAGACATTATTGGATAAGATAAAGCTAAGTCCATGAGCCATGGTCTACAGATTTACATATTTTATTTATTTTTTCTGTGACCTGGTTCACATAATTTTCATCTTAACTCTAAAGACACTCACCTGAAGAGACTCAGCTCTGCCTTCCTCTGTGCTGTTCTTCCATCATTATGCCTAAGGCAAGGAGAAACCAATGGCTCAATCAGATGTCAACTCCCTGTCACTCTACATTCAGGAAAACTGTTTGCCATAGCAGTGGGTCTTGAGTATTTATTCTTATGTTACATAATGAAGAGGGACATTGCGGAAAGGTGGCCATGGGGAAAACATCTGGAAGAAATAAATTTCCTAGGATCAAAGGGCTCCGTGTGCAGCCCAGAGGGTCCTCAGGGTGCTCCTTAGAGCAAACAAACAATTCTCTTGATGAGTCACTGCAATTTTTTTTTTCTGCCAAAAGCCCACATGTGTTGCAAGATCTCAAGGAAAAGGGGTGGAGTAAGGAGAGAGAATGAAAATTAAAGGAGGCAACAAAAGCGATTTTAAAAAATCTTTACCATATGAATACAAGAAATCACAATATGACTACAATCTTCTAATAAACTCACCATTCTCAGCATTGTACCATTTTTATTGCCCCAGAGTAAAATTAAGTGTAACACAAAATATTTTTTAAATTAAAAAAAAAACGTAAGCAAGGCAAAGAAAGAGTGTTGGGGAAGAAAACAGCACTCTGAACAATGTATTTTTTTTTTTTCACTCTAACACATGAACTGGCAATGGAGGGTGAAGCCCAGGACTGTGTCCCAAACCCTAGCCAGTGGCATTTTACTGAGGAAAAAAAAAGTTACTTATGAATCAGTACAGTCATGCTTTGTTCTGCATGAGTGTTTTAATAGAGCGAGTGTAATATAAGGATCAGGTGGGCTCGTGGGAATGGAACAAAAGGTTTTGTAAAATTAAAGCAAAATAATTATAGCTCTAGGTGCAAAGCGAGCATACTCCAGCGGTTGATAGCAAGGACCTGCTTAGAATGGAGAAGGGAGGGGGCATGCTGGAAGTTTTTTTTTTTTTTCTTCTTCTTCCTTTTTTTTTATTCACTAACAAAGGCTTTTAATAGGTAACAGTTGTAAAGCATCTTTGAAAGTAATTAATGCACCCACACAAAAATTTATTAAAATGAAAATTTAAGGAATTGTCTAAAATGAATTAATTAACAAAAAAAGAACATCATGCCTTTCTTATGTTTTAAAGAAGAAGAGAAGGTTAAGCAAAGCAGATTTCTGTGAGATTGCATTTTAAAATGTTCTTGGTTTATTTAGTATTTGAATAGCCCTTAAAAAGATAGTTGGCGGGATTTATTATCCACCCCCTTTAGAAATACTAAATGGGGACAGACATAAAATGGGGATTTATTTGCTATGTATGAGCCTTAAAGTCTCTCAAAATTATGATATCCCCTTACAAAATGACCAAAGTTTTTAGTAAGTGTGCAGAGACCTGTAGGAAACCGAATACTGTATTCAAAAGAGGAGGAAAGTAAATGCTTTTTCTCATACAGCCTTCTCCATCCTGTCCGCTTAGCCTGGCCAGATGAGCTGTCCTTTGTAGCTTCATGGAAGACAAGAAATATGCAAAGTATGGTGCTAGTAATTTTTACCTCAAGTCTATTTGTGTCTCCACAGAAAAAATTTAATTGTATTTATTGTTTCTATAAGACTTTTTAATAACTATATTTTTTTCTCCTATTTTCTTTTGCATTGTTTCATACTGTGATATAATTATGAACTAGAATATCTACAACCTGCTGAGAATTTATCCTTTACTGTAAAAAATGATTTCTAGTTACAAAAGTTTATCTATCTTCAGTTATGTTGTCATTGGTTATACTTCAAAAAGTTTTAGGTTCTGAACTTCTGCAAATCTTCAGAGGTCAAGTTCTTCAAACCTTCCCTGAAAATCATTGAAAATAACTGCTTTACTTCCAATGTTCTTTTATTTTATTAAGGCTAGAATCAGTGCAAAAAAAATTGTGAATAAGAAAGAAAATCATCTTGGAAGGTATATTTTAAAGATAGCTCTATTGGTGTTGTGTGTGTGTGTTTGTGTGTGTGTGTGTGTGTGTGTGTGTGTGTGTGTGTAATTGCAAGTGTTGAAGATATTTCCTTCAGACATGTGATTATAGCTTATAATACAACATGTAGAGTTGGAAAAGGACACCCTAGTGTACAAAGGATTTGTGAATTTGGGTATATTTGCTTGGATTGGGGGAAGGGACCTTCTTTTCCGTATTTCTTAAATGGTATGGTCAATGCATTTTTAATTCTTTGAACTATTTTCAGATTTTAAAAAATATTCTTAGTTGTAGATGAACGCAATACCTTTATTTTATTTTTATGTGGTGCTGAGGATTGAACCCAGTGCCTCACACATGCTAGGCAAGTACTCTACCACTAAACCACAACCCCAGCCTCCTATTTGCAGATTGTTATTTTTCATTTTTAAAAACTGGACTTAGTTGGTGTGACTAATGTAGCACTATTAGTATAGTATTCTTTCCAGTAAAGGAAAAGCACATTTGTGAAGCTCCTTGGTGAGGACACTCCTCAGCAGATATTCTCTCCTCATGAACTCATGATCTTTGTCTATCAGTCCTGTATTAATTTACTTTGGGAACATGCCCCAAAAAAGGAAAATTAGGAAAAACATATTTAGAGCACTAAGAATTTTCTGCTTTCATAATAGTGATTCTTGGTCCAATTCTTTATTGTATGAATTTAAAATATTATAGTATGGGTCTTTGAAATAGAATGGCATATTAGATGGTATATTAGTTTTTTATTAATTACCACAAACTTAGCAGCTTACAACATGAATTTATTATTTTCCTATTTACAGATCAGAAGTTTGAATTGGCTATAATAATTTCTCTCAAGTTTCACAGGACTGAAATCAACATGTCATATATCACTTAACTGGAGACTTGAAAGAGTTCACTTCTAAGCAGCTTGCATTCCTTGTAGTCATCTTCAGCTCCTTGCATGTGTTCCTCTCCATCTAAAAACCTGCCATGGCTCCTTAAATCATTATCATACTTGTAATCTCTGATTTACTGGACCACATGTCATTTCCGAACTCTAGCCCAGTTATTTGCTTTTAGGGTGATTTGATTTGACTCACCTGTATAATCTAGGATATTCTCCTTAATTTAAGGTCCATAACTTGTTTATATCACAGTTACTTTTCCAAGTAACATAACATTTTACCATGTACTGGAAGTTCTGGATATTGGGGAGTGCACACTTGAGGTATAACTATTTTGCCTATCACAGATGAATTCCCAAAGAATGAGTCATTTCCATTATGAGTTTCTAGAGTACTCTTACCTATTCCTTTTTCACTGGGGCAGCACAGTTTAGAGGTAGAAGAAAAGACTCAGTATGAACACTCACATAAACTACCAGCATATTTTTTCCTAATATAGCTCATGGAACTTGGTAAAAATTATTTTCTCTCATACTTGATAAATAGAGCATCTATGTCACAGGGAAAATCAAGTTGACCATTAAGGCCTGAGCTGCACTAGAGGTTTTCTGGCTTACAGTAGAGGTTTTGTTTTGTTTTGTTTTTTACCAACACCTTTTATTCTGTACAAGGAATACTAATAGTGAAACTCAACTGTGAAAGAGAAGTATGCCAAGATCAATGAACCAGAAATGGGATTATTAAAATATTACTAGAGGTAATTCACACAGATGACTGAAATAAATACAGTTAAAACACCCCAGGAAACAAACTCTCAGTTCTCTCATTGGTGTCTAAGAGATCATGCTCTAGTGCATGATGGCACTATACAAGACATTGTGAAATTGTACAGGTAGATGACAACATCACAATGCAGGGGTTGGCAAGAGGGGTGAAGGATACAGTAGTTAAGTATGCAAGATGAACAAGGACCTCAGTTTATAGCTAGAATTAAGAGTTGGATAATAACACCCCAGGGAAAAGAGACAGGAAATAAATCTTGTGGTAAGGTTGAAGGAAGGGCCAAGAAGGTCAAAAGAAAACATGAACAAAGGTGGTATAAAGAGAGGAATTGGGGGTAAAGTTCATCTACACTTCAAAATCTTTGCTCAAGTTTGGTTCAAACTTTAGGATGTAGAACAATTTTGGATATTAAGAAAGAAATATAGGTAAATCTATGGAATTATAACTTCTACCGTACTCCTTCTTTGAAGAAGTAATGAATTCATCCCAGTAATTTACTACCTTATATGTATTAAAATAAGACTACTTACATCTCAGAGGTTAAAAAATATGAAGAATTTTCCAAGACAGACTGATTTTCCAATGAAAACAGGAAAGATAAGGACAGATTGCAAAACTTTAACACTAAGTACATTTATTACTCTAATTATATTTAAACCTGGAAATACACTCATACCCTTTTTAGAAGCCAGTTTCTAGTTTTTACTAATAAATCTATCTTACGTTATCACTTTTCAACTAATAGGAAAGTTGTTGGGGGTAGCTATATGTGTGTGTATATTTTTCACAAAATATGTTCTGTGCTATTCATGTATTTGTGTTGATTTATCAATGATTTGCCAATATGTGGTCTTACCAAATGTAAGATTAATAATAAATTATAAACTAAATATTTTTTTCTAACAGCATTGGTAAATGCATACTAATTCTCAGACATGGAAACCCATAAATATGCCCACATGTATGCAAAAGTATCTATATCATTTGCAATAACAATTTAAATATATATATTTGTGCCTCTTAATATATTCTGTGTGCCATGTGCAAAATCCTGTTGTACAATGACACATTTTTCGAGTGTGAATTCACTCAAGGGTACATAGTACTATCCTGATTTCCAAACTAAGACAGTATAAAGTGTCTCAACAAGCTATGTGTAATGAATTCTTTGTGTGAAGTATAGGATGGCAAAAAATAAATAATTACTGGGTATTAGGATTTGTGAGTTCTAGTCTTTGCCCTGCCACGTGTTAATTATATAATGTTAAGAGTGTAATTTAATGATTTATAACCTCAGTTTCCTCACCTGTAAAATAAGGTTAAGGCTGTCTCTCTCATTTGCTTTCCAAGATTGATATCCAAATCAAATGAGATAATGTAGTACATTTAAAGATTATGAAATACTATGAAAAACATCATTTTGTTTTAAATAATATAAGCAATTCCCATTATTACAGTCAAGACCTAAGTTACATCCTCAAATATATGCAATCTAGTTGAAAAATTGAAATTAATTTATTATTCTTTTTTAATGTTGCTGTCTCCATGTCATTTCATATGTATCTGATGAACCAATAATCATAATATTAAGTCATGTGGCTTTCGATGTTTCTATGTGTTAGAGCCAATGTTTAAAGTCAGAAAAGGCCAGGCAGGATGATGATGCAATCTGTAATCCCAGCACCTTGGGAGGCTGAGGCAGGAGGATCATAAGTTCAATGTTAGCCTCAGCAACTTAGTGAGGTTCTAAGCAGCTTATCGAGATCCTGTCTCAAAATAAACAATTTTAAATAAGGGATGGGGATGTGGCTAAGTGATCCTTGGTTCAACCCCCTTGTCCAAAAAAAAAAAAAAAAAAAGAAATAGAAGAAGGAGAAGGAGAAGAAAGAGGAAGAAGAGGAGAAAGAAAGAAAAAGAAGTCAGAACAGTATTAGGCATCCGTGTACCATCAAAACAATTAACAGGAAGGAATTTAAAATTAATGATTAAAAATGGGCAGAATTTCCAATTTTTGCTTTATAGATTTCTCTACTTTTGCTAATTAAATAGTTCATTTGCCAAATCATAGTTTTTCTTGTTCTCAGTTCCAGAAACAATGAAGAGAGTGAGAAGTGTTAAGGTTGACTTGGAGACAAGGAACACCTTTTTTTTTAGGTTTGTGTATTGGTTGGTTGCTTGGTTGATTGCTTTCATTTCTCCAAATCCTTATTTCTGCCCACTTATTTTGGCTTGATCCAAATTCTAGAGTTCTTCACAATGAGCTACTGGACAATTGGTGGATGCTGGGATATGAGCCCTTTGAAACTATATGCAAGTATACTTACTTACATACATGGATGTTTTATATGTATTTGTAAATGTGCCATTTTTTAATCTCTTGCTTGGAAAGTTCATGACTTATTTATTCTTGGAGAGGCATATGAATTTAAAACACTTGGATCTGCTGAGTTAGAGATATTATACCTAAGTGTACATTAATTGCAAAGCACCTCCACCACCTGCCTTAGGTACCCCCGTTTTGTCCCAAATATTTGGGTGGGTATAGGTAGCAGGGGAAAGATGATTAGAGGACCAACCAGAGGGAAAGGGATAACAGAATACTTCTATAATAGCTTTCTTTTCTTCATTTCTGCTTCCTTTCTTTTTTGTTTGTTGTTTCTCATGTGTTCACTCCTTCCTCTCTTCCTCTTGCCCTCCATCTTTCCTGCCTCACTTTTGCTTCCTTCCATCTATTCTTCCTCCCCTCCACTTTCCACTTTCCTTTTTTCTTTGAATTTTCAGTTACTTCCCTTCAGAAGAGAAAACTCAAGTATTATTTTAAATAAAGGCCAAAAATATTTTTAATGCTATGGCATATCCCTTTCTGCATCTGCTTCTCATTTCCCTTCCCATTGATGCCAACTTTGTTCATTTTACTAACATATCAGTTTTGAGGCTATCCTACCCTGGTCTCCAGAAATAGTAGTGCTCTGCAGAAGTCATTTCTATAGCAGAAATCGCTTACAAATCAGTGGAAAGAAAAGGTAGTATCTATATAAAAAGTATTCCTTACCTTCCTTTTTGACACTTTGGCTCCATACTTCATCATTATCCAAGCCAAAATTTTCCCAATGAATAAAATAAAACAAATAATTAAATTGATTTAAGAATTATTTTAAAAATTGGTAAAATTAAGCTATAATTTTTCTATTTAGTGGTATAATTGATCTATTTTAAAGACATAGACAAGATCATCTCCAATTTTGATTAAAGGGAACTCAGATTGCAGTCTTGACCATATTGAGCAAGAACATTCTATTACTGTGAAAAAGGAGTAGCTCTCTTCAATTGTTCATTTCATCCAAGAGTATAAGTACATGATTATTAATTTTCTTTAGAAAGAATGAGTTTGGGAAAGGAAGGAAAAGGTGATTCTGTTAATATGGATTGCTGTTGGCAGTTGAAAATGTTTCTTGTAGGATTTGAATTTTCCAATGAGATTGACTTGACTGTCAAAAAGCCAAATTGTTCTTTCTCAGATTAAGTTGAGAATTGGCTGAATAAAATGTTAAAAACAATTAGGAAAGGCAGAATTTTAAAACTGTTTATCACAACAAAGTTAGTAAAGCAATTTTATTCCTTCTTTTTCTTAACATTTCCAGTGAACACATTGTATAAAGTTATAGTTTCCTTTTCCATGAAGTATTTCTTTGACCTACCTGCCATACTGCTTAACTTACACACACACATGCACGCGCGCACACACACACACACACACACACACACACACACAGTTTCCATTCCACTATTGAATCTTTTTAAAGAATAGTAAAGGTGCAGTCTTTCTTTTTCACACAAAAGCATTCAGAGCACCAGTTTTAAAGAGTTTAATTCTTGCTTTTTCCTTGTTCAAATATAGGAATGTCGCTACCGTGTTTTGTTTTTCCTACCTCTTGGCAGGACTTTTTCTTGTTGTTTTTGTTTATTTGATGCTGAGGATAGAATGCAGTGTCTCACACATGCTAGGCAAGTGCTTTCCACTGAGCTAGATCCCTAGTCCTTGCAGGATTTTTTTGGGGGGAGGTAGGGGGGATATTGGGGATTGAACTCAGGAGCACTCGATCACTGAGCCACATCCCCACATCCCCAGTCCTATTTTTTATTTGATTTAGCGACAGGGTCTCACTGAGTTGCTCAGCACCTCACTTTTGCTGAGGCTGGCTTTGAACTTGGGATCCTCCTGTCTCAGCCTCCCAAGCTGCTGCGATTACAGGTATGTGCCACAGCGCTTGCCCCTTGTGGACTTTGTATCATTACCTCTTCCCATTTCAGATTGATCTCACCATCACTATCAGCTTACCTTGTGTATTTTCTTTCCCATTGTATCCTCTACCATCTCTTATTCTCATTTTGCCGTAGTTCTCTAACTTGTCTCCAGTACTCTTCCTACTTAAAATTGTCTTTAACTTCTCATTGGGATAATTGCCTTTGAATTATGATCTAGACACTAATCCCCTTCTTAGTGGTTTTCTTCTAAGGAGGTAGCTTTTTCTCTACTGATAACTTTTGTTAGTTATTCCACCCTCACTAGGCTATAAATTTTAAATAAGCAAATAAAAACACATACTTAACTTCCTCCTAGTTGAACTGCTTCTTAGAGGTTGAAGACTCTTTGATATGTTCTGTAGTGTGCACATCAAGTTGTCATTTTTGTAAAAGTCTTACTGAATTAGAAAATTTGAAAATTTATGCTCTAGGTAATAAATAATCAAGATGCCACTCAAACATATATATTAAAGCATATTGATGATGTAGTTTCTTCAGTGAATCTCATATTTTTCAACCTTCCTAAACCACATATTCTGAATTGATTTGACCTCTACATGCTGATTACCTGATCATCATTATTGTATTAGCTTCTTAAGGGTACCGTAACAAAGTACCACAAACTGGTTGTTAAGTCACAGAGATTTGTTCTCTCTGTTTTTAAGGCTAGAAGTTTCAGATCAAGTTGTTAGAAGCGTTAGTTTCTTCTGAAATTCTTAAGAGTAACTTAGTGGCAGGCTGCTCACTTAAATTCTGGTGGCTTATTGGCAATCTTTAGTATTGTTTAGCTTATAGAAACAGCTCCCTGATCTCTGCCTTCATCTTCACAGAGTAAAGATGTGTACTGTGTACTGTGTTTACTGTTTTCATATTTCCCCTTTTTACAAGGGCACCAGTCGTACTGGATTAGGGGCCCACCCCACTCCAGTATGGCCTCATCTTATCTAATTACATCTCCAACGACCCTATTTCCAAATTAGGTCACATTCTGAGATGCTGGGGTCATAATTCAATTCATACAATCATGAATACTGTCTTTTCAGCACATCTCTAGCACATTGATTTCTGTAGGATTCAATTATAAGCACATTTGCAAACCGTACAGAGTTCTCAGCCTTGGACACTTTATCCTTACCTCAATTTGTGTCTCCTCTGCATTCTGAGGTACAAGAGTAGGCATTTCTTACAGCTATCATTGTACTTTCTTCTGAAAACGTCCCACCCTCCCATCTAACATGAATATAGGGACCAGGTCACTGATGTTATCATATACTAAGGAAGAATAAATTGGTTCCACATTTAGGTCTCCCTGATAAGTAAAGATTAGTTTGGGTAATAGTGTGTATTTTGAGGTATTTCTTTTACTTTTGCAACAGCTCTAATTTTCTGTCTTCTAGGTTCTTGACTATGTTAAATTGAGATAAACCTATAAGTAAATATGAGAATACCATTTGAGGTATTAATATATTATTTTTGTATGATAAATATGAAAACTAAAGAAATGTATTTGATTAATATGCTAGAAATTGATTACCTTGATTACCAGTTGCCCAGGATTTTACCCATTAATGTAGTAAAATCATAGTTTTTCTTACAATTTGGTAAGGTGTAAAATTGGAGTAGACAAAAATTACACCTTTATATGTCTATCAGAAATAGATCATTCGGTAAATATAGTACCAGCACAGAATTAATTTAAAATCAAATGCTGTGAGTGGGGTCAGTAAATGTGGACATTCAGTTCTAAGCAGGTAGTCCTCCTAAGAAGAATGAGTAGCTTGCACTCCAGGTGCTGACCTGTCAAGGGTCCATGTAGTTCTGAGGGCACTGTGCTGATGAGCCACCCACTATGGTTCTGATTTTGGCAGTCACAGCCTAATGGGCTCTTTGATCCTTGGAGTGTTCCTGCCACAATGAGTGCCTCTGTTTGTTTTGCCCCTTCCTTTGGTTATTACTCCCACCTGTAAGTACAGGACAAAAATGGAGAGGTGGGAGGTGGTATGAGGGCACACTTTAGGAACATGGCTCTCCCAAGTATGAAAAACTGCTTCACCAGTTCTGGTTCTAAGAGCATATATATAGCATGTCTGCCTACTCATTAATGAATGCATTTTATCTTGTATATCATTCAACAGTCTACTTAAATCACTTCTCCTGATTATGTTTTCTCATTACTGGGGTCTTAGATCCACCATAAAATGCAGTCAGCCACAGAAGTAAAAGGCCATACTACATCTTGTCTTTTAGTAGTCTTCTTTCATTAGTTTCTGAATATGCTTGGAAACATTAACTTCATCATATACTTGGATATTTTCAACTCAGTTTCACTAATATAATTGAAAATCAACTTTAGTGGCTTCCTGATATCATATTTCATTTATTTGTTTATTCTTAATTGACTAATCCTGTGTATTTTGGGAGTATGATGTGGTGTGCTGATCTCCATAGTTTGTCAGAAGATTCAATCAAGCTAATTAATATATCCATCACTTCATCTGTCTGTAGGAAATTTTTTTGAAACTCTTGAATAGATTGCAATATTCTCTATTCATTCCAATACACTATTGGATGAAAACCCTAAAGAGGACTATTCCCACTTTATAGTTGAAAAAATGGAGATACTAAGTGCTAAATCTGTTATTTATGATCACAGAAAGTATTAGTGTCATTCTACCTACTTAATTTTTCATTCTGACACTCAGGGATTTAGGGCTTTAGCATATGCTCCATGAGATGATCAAAATACTTGATCCACATTTTCTTGATAATATCATTTGGGGATCATAGAAGAAAGACAGAAAACTGAGATTTAAGAAGATATTAAATGACTTGTAGCAAATCACATAGCAAGGTCACAGGGAAACTGATACAATCTTGGACTTCACCCCGTGAACTAGCCATGACTAGTTTTTTGACAAGAAGCATTTTTCTCCTTTAGAGAATCCTGATATTCACATTTGTGAAGCTTGCTGACTTTCACTAAGAAAGCAATGCCTCAAGGAATAAGGAACTCTGAAGTTTATGTTTTTAACCCTCAACAAGTACACAGCTAAATTTTTTGATTGCCACCTTAAAAATTTTGAATATTTGAGCTCTAAAATTCTTGTTTAGGCATAAATCTAAATTTGAAACTGGGTTTAAATTATCTGTTTCTTCCTTCATTAGGTAGGTATCACTTAGTAAAGCATTTACTGTTAGATATTCATATATATATATATACACACACACATATTCATACATATTCACATATGTATTTACTGTTATATATGTATATATAGATATATATACTTCACTTAGTAAATAAAATTTTATTGTTAGATATTCACATATATATGTAACATGTATTCGAAAATACATGTTTGGAAATTGTTAGATCTTTGGAATTTGTCTGGGAAAAAGTTATAAAAATTGCTCTCCTTTGAAATGTCTATAGCAACCTCTGCTTATTGTTATTTTCAACTAAAAGATGAGATTTCCCTAAATAAAGCTAGAGTGAGACAGCTAATAAGTTAGAGAGACCCACCCAAGCCAAAGTTTTACTAAGTTGTTCTTATCCATCCAGGTATCCTAGAGAAAGGGGACATAGTCTTACACACTTTTACTTTTTACCAATTAGGATTTTCAGCTGAAAAAGAAGCAGATCCTAAAAAGTTCCAGCTACCCAAGAGACATACTTAGGTGACTGTCCCTCAGACAATACCTATGCTCATTTAGTCATCTACTGGTATCCCCATCAAAATTAATCTCAGGCAAGAGTCATAGAATAAAGACCAATCATGGAGAGACCAGGAAGTCACTATTCCAAAGGAGACCTCAAAAAAAATAAAATTGCATACACATGTAAGTGCCTTCATGAAGTCCTCCAATGGTTCCTCCATGATGAAGTATGCCCATTTCACCAGGAAGTATCTTATAACCATAAGTAAATGTTGTGCTCCATGATTTAGGGCAAGAACTGGAGATAGCTGGGCTTGGTCAATGTCTAGAGAGAAGAACACAGAGAGGGCATCGAGTACCTGGAGTTAGAGAAATACTTGTGGTTAGTAGCATGGGTTACCTGAGGAAAGCATGAGCTTATTCTGTGTTGTGGCCTCCCTGGTGAGTCTCAAAAGATATTTTCCATCTCCTTTTAATAAAGTCCAACATTGTATGAATCACTTGGAAAAGTAAGAATTTATTATTAACTGATAATCCCTCAGCCATCTATCTCTGTTTTGTCCATAATCTCTGTCTCCTTGAGCACAACCATTTTAGATATACCATTAACATGCTCAGAGGAAAACTGACCGGACTACCAAGTCTACTTTACTTTAGTTGAGATTTATTTACATTTATTGTTTAAGGCAGGTGTAGATATTGTGTGTGTCATTTGATTCAGAAATAGTAAATCTTGACTGTAGGTGTTAAGCTTTCACTCTGGGTGCTTTAAATGCCATATATTACACACCTCTTCTGGCCTGGGCTAGATTCTATGCTGTGCACCTTAAGAATGCACCTCCTTTAATCTTCACATTTAATCTTCACAACAAGCCATTTTAGAGAGAAGAAAATTAAACCTCAGGGAACCCAATTAATTTGACCCTGGTCCTAGAGCTTCTAAGTGACAAAACCAGAATTCAAACCTAAGTCTTCTGACTCTTTTTTTTTTGGGGGGGCGGGGGCACTAGGAATTGAACTCAGGGACACTTTACCAATGAGCTACATCCCCAGTCCTTTTTAGATTTTTTAAATTTTATTTTGAGACAGGGTCTCATTAAATTGCTGAAGATCTTGCTCAGTTGCTGAGGCTAGGCTGTCCTCAAAGTTGCAATCCTGCTGCCTCAGTCTCCCGAGTCACTGAGATTGTAGGCATGCTCCACCCAGCCAGGCCCTTCCCTTTTTAAATCAGTATCTCACTCTGCTTCTGACAATGCAGATTCTGAATTATCTTTGAAAAAGTCTTTTAGTTTTAATAAGGGAAAGGGGACTGCCATAGCATGTGATACTCTGGTGCTAGTTTAGGTCACCTAAAAATATGCCTAGCCCAAGCTAGTTGTCAGCTTGTCTCCCAGAGCAGCCTACTAGGCTGTTGACACCATGTGACATTATTTCCCAGACATATTTTGTTAGAAACAGCTTTTATGAGATATAGGTTTAACTCTCAAAATAATCTCAAACCACCTGAATATTCCTAGATTAAAAATATTAACATAAATATTATGTGTGACTATGAAATTATTAAGTAATGAAACTGATTTTTGATGGGTATTAGTGCATAGTATCTCATTATTTAGAATGAATCTACATACTGCATATCCATCTTTACTACTTGTAAGTTTCATAAGCTATTAAATGCAGATTGTAATAGTACCTGCCTCATAATGTCACTGTGAGGATTAAATGAGATGGTATATGTGAAGTCCTTAGGTCAATTGTCAGCATCTAGTAAGCATTCAAGAAGTGTTAACTATTTAATAATAGTTAACATGAGCATTACAGGAATAAAAATAAAATAATCACCGCTAAGTGCTTAGTAAATATAAGGAGCTCAATAAATATATATTGAATGGGTTAATGAAGTATATAAATTATTTAAACAGCTTGGTGCTACTGATCTAAGGTAAGTGCAATATTCTGGCTGCTGCCTCATACTTTGAATATATACAACAAAATGTTCAACATGATTAAGAAGTGTATTCACTTTCCAAGAGTATTTTCTGGCTTGAGAGAGTCTTTTGGGGGATTTGAGGGTATCATTTCTTCCTTTCTTATCTTTTACACCCTTAGTACCAATATAGAGTATTCTCTCTGGCTTGAGATATATATATGTGTGACTACTAAATTGATATTGATTTCCCCCTTCTTTTAATAGTCATGCAGATATGATTTATATTATGGTGCTGTGAAAACAGAAGCTATACAAGTATCACATGGTCAAAAGAAATAAATGACTGGAAACCATAAAAAAGCAGAGGTGTGTCCTGCATGCTTCCTGTTTGTCTGAGACAACAGAAACACATTGAAAGTGAAAAAGACAATGTATGTCACTATTTGTGCCAGCATTCAAGATGCTACATACTTTTCCAATGATGTCAAGACACAGTTCTGGGAGGCATTTTTTTCTTTAATAAATTTGTTTTTAGGTCCTGAAATACTTGCCATCTGTAACGTTCATCTGAAATTATCATGCATTAAACCCCCTACTTCCTAGAACTGGTAATCTGATTTTAGTAATAGTTTTAGAAAGGGTTCAAAGGTTTGCCTCTCCCTAGAATATTCTCCCTACCACTGGAGCTCCTACTTTACTTTAGAAATAGTTCATACATCACTTCGAGTATGCTTTTATTCATACTTGTGTCTTTACCCTTGCTATGCTATGTTAGTTTTCTGTTTAGATGTGAATTTTTTTCTTTTGGAGGATAGTGATTAGACTGTGAACTTCCTGAAGACAGAAGCCATGCATATGCATCCCTTAAAACTCAGTATTATTCAGTTCCTGAAATAGAGTAGCTGCTCAATAAATATGTAACCAATAAATTAATAAATTTCAATCACACACACACATGAAAAGGACATGTATACAATTTCCTATTCTTTACATATTTCTCAGGTGCTTGGGAACGTTTTGAAAAATACCTCTGAACATATTAACATGCTTCTGAGTACTCCAGTCACTTTGAGGAACATTTTATAATCTTTGGAAAACAAATGTTCCTCTTGTTTTTGTTCTTTCTTTTTACTCTGACGGTCTCCTTTGCACAGTGGACTCAAGTGTGCTGTTGATTACAGATTGGTTGAACCACATAGAAAGTGTTATGAATCTTTATTTTTGTTTACACACTACCTGTTTGTACCTGGTTTTGTTTAAGCACATAATTTATATATTTCTAAAAAGTAGATGAATTGTGTCAGTTAACAGGAAAAGTCTTACTTTAAGTTAAAATTCTCAGCCTTTAATACAGTGTGTGCCATATAGGTAGGTGTCAATAAATGTTTGTGGAATGCCTGAACAAATCAGACATTGTCACTGGCTGTTTTGTGGATGAGGTTTGAGACTTTTTTTAAAAGCCTCAGTGAAATGTCCAGTTTCGAACAGCAGGATAAGAGAAAATCTGACACTCTCGACTCATACTTCTGTGTTTCCAGACTGTTACACAAGCTCACTGAGAAGTGTCGTATATGTCTGATTTCTCAACTTCACCCTGCAGTAAACTTTTGCAATCCAGAGGCTAGAGACTCTTTTGTAAATGTTTTCTGCCCAGTGACGGTGTTGGCACCAGGGAGGCCCTAGCAGATAAAGTGGAGGAACATATGGCTTCCATCTGAAGACAAATTGGTGGACATAACGTGGTAATTCAGCCGCGATGTCCTCTATATTGTAAACTGAAAGAGTATGATTAGAGGTGTTTATAAACGGCGTCTGAATTCCCCCACACCCTCCCCACCCCCTTTCCACTGTATTTTTATCAGCCTGAATCATAGCCATCCAGCGTCCTAGTCTCACTGTGTTATTTGTGAAAATGGCCAGCATGAGGAATTATTAATTAAAGCTAACAAATCACCCTGACGAGCTGTGCCCTGGCATGGCTGAAGGTTGATTGGCGAAAGTGTTCTCCTTTGGAGAAAAGACTTTTTGTGCTCGTGACGCAGTCAGGGACGGATTATTGAATATGCAAGTTAGAAGAAAAATCACAGGACAAGCAAATTGAGTATTTACTGGCAAATAATTGCTCTCTTAAGCTGTGGCTCTCTTCCTAAATTCTTAACATTCCCGAGGGTTAGAAAGAAACACAGAAAAATGCATCGGTACAGAGTACATTTCAAAAAAAAATACATAGACTGATGTTTCAGACTTGTGCAGGTAAGTGTGATTGTGTGTGCATGGAAAGTGAAAGAATAAGGGAAGCAAGGGAAAGATAGGGGGGAAGCATGACTGCTAGTCTGGTGAGTTTTTTTAATCAACTTGTTTATTGGAATACTGCTCAGCACATTTCTAAGTTGAGAATTTAGTTTCAGTGTTATATTTATTGTGAAAGTTAGAGACGTGAGAAGAGAGGTTTTTCTTAAAGTTGTTTATCAGCTGAAGAATATGTGACTGTTTTGTCCCAATAATAGTAATAGTTTTCAACTTTTCTCAGATATTTGTGGATATATGTAAAAATGTTCACTTGCTTTAAGATTTGTATTTTCAACATTGTTGATTATGACGCGTCTTAACAGTGTCTCAAACACATTTGGTTACAACTATTGCATTTATTTTTAAAAGTAAACACTGTTTTACACCACTACGAAGCTAGTCCTTGTTGACAATTTCTAAAGAGACATGAAAGTTTTAGAATAGTTACTTAGACTTTGGGCTTCTTTAATAGTGTCCTTACTGTCTGTTGTGTGGTCTTTTTATCTGGAATGTTGATCAGACTACTGAGTTTGTGGGTATCGTAAGATAGGAGAGACTAGTTTAGAGGCTTTTTCAAAACCAAATATTAATACATGGAAAAATATGAGTATAGAAATGAAGGCTCATGTATAAAATGTAGACCTTAAGAAATAGAGATACTTTTATAAGTACAGTTAGGTTATGTGAACAGCATTATCAAAATACATCTACCCTCTAAGGATGAATTACATATTCTGTGAAAACCTAGAAAATGTGCCTTCATCGATAACAAACTGTTTTTGAAATAAGAATAATTGGCTGGAGAAATAGCATTTTAGGTTTGTAATAACTATGAATAGCATTGATCTAAAACAAAGGCATAAACATAATTTAGACTAAATTAACTAATTAATAATTGCAAAATACTTTAACAATAAAACATCTACATGGTAGTAATAAAAATCGGAATCATAATAAAAATAGAAAATCAGGCAGTCATGGAATTAAATCAGGTGACTCATAAGGTTTTTGAAAATCAAAATTTTAAAATATAAATAAAACATTTTGCCTTCGAATCTATTCTTTGAACCATACAACATTGTACTAAATAGTATTTTTCCTTACTCTATTTTACTAAAAATACAGTTTGTCTTAATATGTAGAATAGAGCTCCAAAGAAAGTTTAGAAAAAATATTTTTAAAGGTTTAATTCCCACTGGATTACATTCTGTCCTCAAATTTCAAGAGGCAGGCTCCTTAAAGGTTTTTGTGACTATTTGAGGGCAAAATTTGGTCCATTATTTTGAAATAGCAAAGGGGCATTTAAAGCATATGTTCAGAGACTAAACCATCTGCCTGCTTTATTATGAATACCACAGAATTATGAGAACTTGGAAAGGCTCAAAAACTGAACAAAGTCCTATGAAAGATTTTAAGAACACAGCACTCTGATTTTAGAACATATTTTGCAATCACTTACTTTTACTATGTATTTTATTGGTCTTCTGTGGGAGAATAGTATCGGTACCCTTTTTGATATATGGGGAATAAATGGCAATGTATAGTTGAGTGATGTGAATCTATGGCAAGTTAATGGTAATCCTTTCTCTCTAATTTAACCCACTATTCTAAATACCTTTGGGGTTTTGGACTTATCATCAGTGAAACTCCCAGTGACTTAGGGAAACATAATAAAATGGTGACTGTTGGAACAAAAATGAAGTCCAGCTGCTAGCTTCTGGACTATCTACAAATGAGTTGCAAAAGACATGCAGAAGCCAGACTAAAGAGCAGTTCTATAATCCAACTGTGATGTAATGGAAATATGAATTGGCTATTGGTTGCCTATGCTGGGGGGGGGGAGGGCCACAGAAAACAAATAACAATTGCAAATTGGCATTATACCCAGGTGGCACTGCTATATTCCTTTGGTATCTGGAAGGATATGCAATTCAGAAATTAGTAAAAGAACAAAAATCATATTTAGGTTCCAAATAGTAATATTTCAGCCCCAGAATGGTCATTTGAGGACAATTCAAGATGATTATCATTTGTAAGGTGTCTAGTGCCCAGGAGAATTGTTCTATCTTATCTGTGTTTAACTAGAATTAGCCTGAGATTGGCTGGTTGATTATGAGAAGAAAATGCAGAAACTAGACAAACTCAAACAGAATGTAAATTTTTAGTGTTTAGATGGCATCACTTTTTGTTGCTTAGTGAAAATTATTTGATTAAAAGTAATAGAAACTAAGGACTGATGTGTTTGGTTTGAAGATTCAAAGTAAAAACAAGTATGTATCTTGTATAGATAATTTTTAACAAATATTTTCAGAATCATACATTTTGATAGGCTGATTAAGGTAAGAGCTTTATATTTTATATAAAGACTGAACACAAAAGATTTTAAATAACTATAGTTGGTTTTCAGAACTAAAAGATGTCAAAATTATCTGGTACTGGGAATGCCTATGTTTGATTGCCAATGGATTATCTCATGATGGTATTTTAATTTTGTACCTCCATAAATTATAGTACTATAAATAATCAAGTAAGTCTATAATGTGTTAGCCCAAAGACTATGAGATATCTCTTTTATTTTATGAGGTTAATTTTAATTTTTGATTTGGGATGCCTATGAAATATATATTAAATGTGCATGCATGCACACACCTTTTTTGTGAGGGTGAGGTTATTTCTGAAATCCTATTTCAAGAAAGCAATGGAAATGGCTGATAGAGAAAAATAAACAAATAAAAAACAAAATACATGAATTGGAAGTAAGTAGGTAATAAAGACAAAATAAAACAAAACAATAAGCCAGGATAAGGATATAAAAACACCATCAAGAATGAGGTCAGCATACACACTGTGTTCAGTGAAGAACTATGCAGTTGCCTTAGACTTTCTTACAGCCAAGTCAAAAAGAAAAAGCATGACAAGTTATGCAATTTACAACATCCCTAAGAATAATAAAATAATTTCCATCATTCGTCACTAAAGCTCTTGAAAAATGACAGACTGAATTTTAGAGAAGTCAGTGCTAAGATATTAAGACAACTCCCACTGAAAATAATTATAGGCTGCAGAGACCTAAAGGTCAGGTCAGACACAGAAACAACACCTTCCATGGGATGTGAATGTAGAAGTAGACTAGAGCAATCCCTTTCTAATTCTATGGCATATGTTTCTAGAAAAAAAAAAAAAAAGAAGAAGAAGAAGAAAAGAAAGGAAGGAATTGTGTTATACTGTTGACAAGATCAAGATATGGAAAATAAGGAGTTAAGAGAAGGAGTAATTTTCAAAACTACTTCATATAAATATATAAATTATATATATTAACAGCAAATCAAAGACTTAGAAGGCCTCCACTTTTATAATAAGAACTAAAACACATTTTATCATATAAACCTCTTGAATCAACATTACTTTCCTGAATTGTACACAAAGGATTGTTGTGTTACTGACACTCTTATTCCACTTTTACTTCAAGCCTACTGTCAGTCTTTTTGAAGTTTTAAAAAGAGTCTTTTCTGGTGATAAATTTAATATTTATCACCCTTGCATCATCCTCCCTTGCTTCATTTTCAAAAGTTTAGCAAATTGCCTAGTTTTTAAGGGATAATTTTTATGGTTAAGTCACATTTAATAGAATAATATTCTTTTTCTACATTGAAAAAGTGAAGCATAAATATTTTTCTACATTACTCTGTAGTCTAATCCATAGCAAGTAGCACAAGGACCACCTGTATGAGGATTACTAGGGCACTTGTTAAAATAAAAATTCTTGGATCACTTTTGAGAACTTGTGAATCCAAATCCTTGAAGGTGGAACCTAGGGATTTGTAGTTTAGGAGACTACGCACGCAGTTTGTATACATTAAGCTTTGAAAGCAAGTGTTTTAAAATTGTGACTTAAAATATCTAGTGTATGAACATAAGATAGTAGGATTTCCCTCCCAGAGTTGTTGAGGGTTCATTATGTGGACATTAACTAAAACACTAATGCATATTCAATAATATATAATGATTGCCTGCTAGTAGAAACAGAACAATCTTGCTTAGAAAAATGTTCTAAATTTAAACTCTTTAAACCACATCTCACCATTTTATAAAAAATTCCTTAATTTTTCTACCTATCATTTATTGAGAATTATTATTTTCTAAGTAATATGTTGGATCTGGGTACCTGAAACACAAAGATAAATAAAAGAATGTATTGGTCCCTTGTCTTAATAAACTCATAAGTAAGCCAATTTTATTGCTGAGATATTATCTTATCTAAATTAGAATAACTATGAATTGCCATATAGTCTCCTCTTTAAGTAAAACTCAAAGTTCCGGATATCACCATAAACATACATTTGACAACAATATCATATTGTAGTACCCAACTACAATGTGCAAGGTGTAAAACATAAGAAATTCCATTTTCCCCAGTGAAAGACTCTATTACCAAAAGCTGGAATGACCAAGCATCATAGAACCTTCTAATTCCATTTCTCCCATCATCCATCAGTGGTATGTTATCAGGGTCCTTTATGAGAGAAAAAGAGAAATGTATGGGTGCTCTAGACATTATGAGAACTTACATGTTTCTTTCCTTGCCCCTCTGGCTCAGCTGATCTGTAGGAAATGCCGGAGCTTAAATGGTGGCAGCCTTTCTAGTTGGCAGATGAGGCACAGCATGAAGGGGCCCAAGTGTCTCTGATCTGGAACTCTGTTCCACAGGTTATAGCAGTGCATGAAATTGGGTATTAACAGGCTAGCGGGACATATTACACATGAAGGAATTAATTAAGTGGTTGGTCTGAGGAACAGAATAAGAGCTTGCAACTTCGTTGGTGGTTCGTTTCCTAGAAAAGTTTTGGGGACATACTCTCCCCCTTATTATTTCCAAAATTCCAGAAACATTGTGGGAACTTCAATATATTTTTCCTTTGTTTTCTTCCTTTTCAACATATACTTATTGAGAATTCGTGCCATACTTTCTTCTAGAAACTAAGAATGTAGTAGCAAAATAATGTTTCTAGTTTCATGATGTTTAAAATGGGAATAAAATTATTAAAATATAAAACATGAAGTAATATAAGCATAAAAATAATGTACTTCATTTTTTAAACATGTTTCCTGTGTTCCCTTTCTATTACCCCTGTGTTATTTCATGGTGTGTGTGTGTGTGTGTGTGTGTGTGTGTGTGTGTACATAAATATATACAATCCTTCACCCAACAGTAAAGACTTCCAAACAATAGACCGGTCAATTCAGGACACTATTGTGGGCAATTCCTTTCCACGGGGACCTGAATATAATATAAAAGAATACACAAGTTACCTGAGAGGACCACAAAGCATACATACATAGTTGCTCATAAGATCATTCTTCTTCATCTCTTTGGTTGTTTTAGTGAATGTGTGTCCTGGGTTTTTTCATTGAACTGAGTGGTGGATATACAGGACACATAGAAGGCTTTGAGGTAATTTATGGAATCAGTCTTGAAGGGGGACTTTACTATGATAGAGAAGAATGATAATTAATGGTAGTACGTGACTTTGATAAGGTTCCATGGAAGCCAGAGTAAGGAGTATTATCCTAGAAAGGGCTTGCCAACAGAGAAACAGGAAAGGCTTCCCAGGGCAAATTTTATCTGAAACTAACAACCTAATAGTAAAACAAAACAAAAAGGATTTTTTTGAAGTAAGGTTCTAATTTTTCCCTTTATCGACAAAGTAATATGTGACCGTGGTGAAAATATTTTAGACATTAGGAAAACATATTTTTAAAAGGGGAGGAGTATTACTTGTTAACTCACCGCTTAGCAGAACCTTTGTTAACATTCATCAGACACTTTTTTAAGCATGTATTATGTTCTAGGGTTAGCCAGCCAGCCAGTACTTCTCAGAAGGGAGCATTTTAATTGGCAAGAAATATGAATAGCAGTGACTCAAACTTTTGAGTTAAGCTGTCTTCAGATTTGGGCTTACAGACCAAATAGGCCCCAACTCAACTGATGTAGATTGAAGAGTAGGAATGCAGTATTCTGAACAAACATTGTAACACCTGTCACAAGCTCTGCCTGGAGTAGATATAAAAGTCAGACTCCTTGGGGTCAAATCCTGGTTGTACCTCTTTTCTGTCTGTGATCTCAGCCAAGTTATTGGGTTTTCACATTTCAGGGTACCTCTCTAAAATTAGATTATTAATAGTACTTACTGCATGCAATATTTTGAGAAATTAATAAGACAATGCATATGAAGTGCTAATCACAGTACTTAGTAGAGAGCAAAATATTCAATAAATGTCATCATTACTACTGTGATTACTATTTTGATTATTACTACTACAATTATTTTATTACCAGGGAAACTTGCTGAAAATATGTTTTGTCCAGTACAGCTCCATTATTACTACTGACAAAACAATTCAAAACACATTTCCTACTGAGGATGGGTCAGAGATATTGTCTTCGCAATACATATTAGGAATCTGGGTTTTAAAGATGAAAATCATAATATGATTTATCTCAGTAGAAAATGATATTTTGCAGACTAAATTCTGTTTCTTGGTAGAAAGGATGTCTAAATCTGCCTTAACTACCCTAATGTCACAGATTTTGTTTCAACAATTCATGATTAACTAGGTTTGTTTTATTAAAAGGAACTTTTAAATCCAAAGCCCCAGTGTTTTTCAGATAGTGCCACACCTTTCATTATACTTTGATGATAAAGTTTAGAAATAAATTTTACCTCAAGAGAACACCTTCAGGAAGAAGGTTCAATTGTCAGAACTGTGTCTTGTTCATGACAGTGAAGAAAGATCACTAACCTAACAGGTTATCACATACTAGTTTATATAATTGAATTATATTTTATTGGAGAAAGCATGTTCTGTGGAAGTGTGAACTTAAAGAGAATGACAAATAGAATAACAATATATTTTTTAAAAACCCGGAACTTGAAATCATTTAATTCAATTTTTTCTTTTTTTTTACATCATACATACATCATAAATGGAGTATAATTTATCATTTTTCTGGTTTTACATGATGTAAGAATCCCACCAGTTGTGTAGTCATATATGTATGAACGGTAATAATGTCTGATTCTTTCTATTATCTTTCCTACCCCACTATTCCCTCCCCTCCTTTCATTCCCCTCTACTTAATCTAAAGTAACTCTATTCTCCCCTAGCCCCAACCCCCACCACCCTTATTATGAGTTAGCATCCTCAAATCAGAGAAAACATTAGGCCTTTAGTTTTTTTGGGTTTAGCTTATTTTGCTTAGCATGATATTCTCCAGCTCCATCCATTTACCAGCAAATACCATAATTTTGTTCTTTTTAAAAGCTTAGTAATATTCCATTGTGTTTATATACCACATTTTCTTTATCCATTCATCTGTTGAAGGGTACCTTGGTTGTTTTCATAATTCAGCTGTTGTGAGTTGAGCTGCTATAAACATTGATGTGTCTGTGTCACTGTAATATGCTGATTTTAAGTTCTTTGGACATAAACTGAGGAGTGGGATAACTGGGTCAAATGGTGGTTCCAGTGCAAGTCTTCTGAGGAATCTTCATACCACTTTCCATAATGATTGCATCAATTTGCAGTCCCACCAACAATGTATGAAAATACCTTTTTCCCCACATCCTTGCCAATGTTTATTATTGCTTGTATTCTTGATGATTGCCATTATGTTTTAAAAAGCAATTGACAACACATTATATTAACTTTACAGAATGGCAGCCTTGCATCAGTATGAAAAGCGGATCTATATCATGAGAAAAGCACGGACTCTAGTTACACAGAGTAGGCTCCATGTTTGGTTATCCGCTCTGCCATTTACAAATTTCATAAGCACAGATAAGTTTGTGTGTGTGTGTGTGTGTGTGTGTGTGTGTGTGTGTAAGTCCTCAAATGGAAAATGGATCAATAATATTCTCATTGTTTGTGTGTATGACCCCCTATACCAAGTAGGGTTCTGGGTATATAATACTCAATAAATGATATCTTTACCAATAGCAATAACCACAAAGATAAGACATAAAAGCCGTGTGTACAATGACCATAAGCTCATTAATATATATGAGTATGTAAATAATGACACTTGAAATTGCTTAATGTTTGACACACAGTAGGAAGTATGTATATAAATTTGATCTATTTAAATGCCTGCATGAAAAGATTGCTTTAATTATTCTAGTTAAATGAAAATGCAGTTCAGAAATCCAAAACTCACTATATCTTTTTAAAAATGACAATAAAAGCAAAGATGGCTCAAGGATTTGTTACCAAAATGGCCAAATAATTTGGAATTAATGCAAATAAATAGCAGGCACCACACTCCACTTCAAATACCAAGAAAAGGGAATTAACTTGGAAAACTCTTAGGTGACCCCTAATTTGAATAGTATTAATTGGAAGCATTTTAAAGATCAAAAGGCTATTATTGCTAGTTGGAGTTGTAGCTACATATGGAAAATGGCTGCAGAGATTCACAAAATAAAAATAGTTCATTGCTAAATTCGAAATTCTGTTAATGTCACAAACAGTGGGATGTGAAACACAAATGAATTGTGATGACAGTTGAATACCAAGCTGCCTATTTTTTTCCCCTCAGAGCTGCCCGTATTTGGCTTCATATTTTCCTCAGTCCTGATTTAACCCATCAATATTTGTATTTTCTGTAGCTAGCACCACCTTCTAATATATCACTTAAGAATTTATTCCTAAATGCTTCTCAATTCCTTGGAATTCTGTTCTTCCTTTTCTCCCTACAGATGTGTATTCTTGAATCTTTTTTTTTTGCCTTACACTACAAAGTCCAAGCTTTCAATACTTTTAACCAACATTCTTATTCAGTTCTACATTATTCTTTACTCTTCCATTTCTCTTGAGTATTTAAAGTGTCATCCCATTCTTCTTGATCTGCAGGCTGTTTATATAGGGCATATTTCTTCTCCATGTGGCTTTGACTTGGGGCACTTGCTGTCATCCTGATAATTTGCATTCATTTCCTACTACAGTTTTTTAAAGCCTGTTTTTTCAAATGTCACTCTTATCCTTTGTAGTAGAAGGTCTTTATGATCCTGGATTTGGGGAACCAGATTTATTTTATGAACCAAATAAAGCTCCCTTTTAAATGTAGCAATTCCACATAACATAAGCTAGCTTGACCTTTGGGAAATGTCATTAAAAAAAAAAAATCTCTAAAGACTTGCTGAATTGACCAAATTATTTAGGCTTAATGGATTTTGTAGTATGGATACCAGACCTAACCTCACAAAGCAACAGTCCTGGCTAAATATTTTTCATTTGGATTTTACTGTATATGGTGATTTGGCTGCCATTTGTTGAGTGACCTCTCTTTGCCAAGAGTTTTACATTTTACTATTATCTTCATTTAATAGATCAGAAAGTATTTACCTATAGAGGTTATGTGACTTGTTAAAGGTGGAAGCCAAAGTTCTAAGACTCTAAAGATTGCCTTTTCTTTATTACCATAGACCTAGCTCTAGTTATAGATTTACATTATTTGCAGTGGGGAGTTTGTAATCTAATTTAATTGGGGGCATAACCCATCTGAATAAAGAAAGCAAAGTGATGGTGAGATTTTATTGTGCTGTCATTTTGTTGAAACATGAACATAAGGCTGTGGATTCACTAGATCTACAGAAGGGAACAGTGCATGACTATAGGCAACTAAATTTGCCTCTCCCTTGGTTTCAGGGAACATGTTTACAAATTTTGAAGAAACTGGGACTCAAAATGAGTGGTTCATAAACCAAGGGTTTCTTCCTTCTCACAAAACTCTCCTATGATTTCTCTCAAGTCTTTTTCTCCAAAACTAAATTCTCATGATTCTCAGCAAATATACCCTGTAGACCTTTTTCCCATCAAGTTTTTAAATGAAGAACTGTAATTATTATAATTGTTTGCTACTTTTATAAAGTGAACACAATACATTTTTAATCCATTCAGCATCAATATATGTGTTTTCTCTCATGAGGCATTAATGCCACTTTATGTTTATATAGCACTTTATAGTTTAGAAAACACATGCCAAAAAAGTAGCACATTGTCTTTTCTTCAGGGTGACTGAGAAAAGGGACATATCATTAAGCAGTCGTTGCCACAAACAGTAAAGCAGTGGTGAGACTAGCCTTCAAATGGAGAACATTTTTCCATGGTAGTGCTTGGTCCTGGTTTTCCTCTTTGCCTTGGTTCATTCGCACCATTGAATTCACCAGGGCACTCCAAATCCCAAGAGCTTTGTTTTGAACGAGGACTGAAATTTGTATAAATTATCATAGTTTGTAATTTTGTCACTACTATTTATTTCATTTGTGTCCTGAAATTTCTGTGGAATTTAGAGTAAAATTTTAGCTAAGAGAAAGAAAAACAGAAAGACAGGAAAGAAACTATAACAAAAACCCGGGAACAATCTCTGTTCAAATGTTCTCCTAAAAAGAAAACCATAAAACCTTTATTGTGAGATGCTAGGCTTTTGGATTACACACCAGGAATGTTTTTCCTGGACTGTGTCTCTCATGTTCACCCTTCCTCTGGTCACAATGAATATTCAATTTTCTTCTCTCAGACTCTGACAGTTAGCAATTTTGATACATCTTCACTGTTTTTATTGCTTTTTAATTTAAAGTAAGGTAGATGTTTTTTGCTTTCGCCTTTTGAAGTTTCAAAAAGTTTTCTTGTGAATTTGTCAAAAATCACTGTAAAAGGAAAGACCTAACATTCCTATGTACATGTAGGAATATACCAAAGTGACCCTCACCATAATGTATATCCACAAGATACTGATAAGAAAATCTAAAAGTAAAGAGCAGAAAAATCAGCAGAAAAGAGGAAAGAACCAGAATAAGGAGGAGAAGGAAAGGGGAAATACTGGATAAATGCTGTAGACTGAACTTGAGCAAATTATATTCCATGCTTTTTTAATTGTGTCAAAATAAGAAAAGTTTAAAAAAATAACTGTGAAACTGCCACAAATTCTGTATTTTTTAAAAAAAGATATTGCCATATTTTACAAATCTGAATTTTACTAGGTATTTTCATCCTTCTCTTAATCCCAAATATCTTCAACCTTTATTCATCCCTTTAAAATATGGGTCCTGATCCCAGGCACAGTGGCATATCCCCCTAATTCCAGTGACTCAGGAGGCTGAAGCAGGAAGATCCCAAGTTCACAGCCCACCTGGGCAACTTAGCAAGACCTAATCTCAAAATAAAAAAATAAACAAAAAATAAAAAGGACTGGGGATGTAGCTCAGTGGTAAAATGCTCCTGAGTTCAATATCTAGGTCCAAAACAGGAAAAGAAAAAATAAATATTGAGTCCTGGAACTAGAAGTGAGAATTGACAATAGCTCTAAAAAATTAGCATGTTAAAAGTCAAATTTTGCTGTTCTAGAGTCTAATCAAAATTGACTTCCTGACATGCTATTTCTAACCTATCCTTTTCACAAGTATAAATATTACATAGGTAATAATATGTCATCACAGATAGTATTATAAAAATATGTGGGAAAATTCTACATATTTGTCCCATCCCCTCACCACTTCCCTGAACTATTGACAAGAAAAAAAAAAAAATATGTTTCCAAATGTAGGGGGTAATTTTCTTGGTAAATTTTAACATTGTTGTGTATTGATATTCATGTTTGTGAAAAATATTGAATACCTAACGATCACTTTCTTCCCTTTATTTGCATTTGTCTCAGCTAATAAATTTTGAACATAGATTCAGTATGGTCATACTTCCAATCAACCCGCATTTAGAAGCAATGTTCTAGAGTATGTTTGTCTGCTAGCATGACTCCACAAAGAAAACGAAACCAACCCTAACAAAATTCTGCTTGTAACACAGAGTAAAATGAAGCTTGCAACAACAGTTTTGAGAAATGGTTTGCACAGTGACTAACCACCAATTTTTCAAATACCGTTGAAGCCATTTTAAGCTTAGAATGGACAGGGCATGAGAAAAATCAATAAAGGGAAAAGAGCTCTGTCACAGATGAAACCGAAAAATACTGTTAAGACCAGCTCCCTCTCCATGCATCTATTATCGCATTCCACTAAAAGGTGTTGAAAAAATCAGCCAACTTCTTCTAGAATGAAGTGTCCAGACAAGCATGCCTGTAAATAATTAAAAGAATAACTAGAGTAGAAAAAGCAGAATGGGGAGAAAAATAATTAAGCTCTGAAAATGTTGGGTGCATCAAAACTAAAAATCTAAAGGAGGGAAAGAACCTATTCTTCAAAAGAAGATGCTTTCCATCCTTCACCAGCAGCACAGGATTGACAGTGTGATAATAGCAGCCTTTTGGGTAGGGCTGCTGGGAAGAACACTGTCTTCACTAAGGCTTCACTAGATGTTCAGTCGCCCAGGGCAATATGAGCAGTGTGTCCTTGTTTCTCGAATTGAGTAAACCAAATCAGGATGAACGACACATGGTTTAATAGTTAACTTTTAGAACAAGGGGCAGGGAGATGCTTTTATACCATAGTCCCAGCTTTCATTCCAATCTCATTACCAAAGTCTGTTCTGAGAGCATTTACAGCTTTCCGGAGAGTCCGACTTTGGAGGAATCCTGAAAATGGAAATATAGCTTAATGGCGTCCCTGTCCTGGAGTCTCCCTTAATACAGGTGAATCTGTGATAAATCATGCTCTAGAACCCAAAGCATTGCTATTGTTATTATTATTATGAGTCTTTTCTTATGTTGGTAGTTGTCTATTCATTTTCCTATGCTTAGAAACACATGAAAGTTTTGTGAATATGCAGAGTTGTTTTCTATGAGGTTCTCTAAGGAAGTTTGTGTCTTCTTCCAAGAGGGAAATCTGAGATATTTTGAAATATAGTTGGATATACTAGCCCAATCCTGTTTGTTAAAGACCTGGGAGGTAGGAAAAAATCTAGACAGAATCTTTCATTTGATAAAGGAACAGAACAAAAGAAGGGAAAGAATTGTATCCTTTGGCTGATTCAATTTTCAGTATTCATTGGTATTTGGTTGGTGGTCTCTTTTATCATGTCTTCTGCTTTCTCAGAATCCTAATCAGACATTTCCCAAATGGCTAAGGGAATCTCCCGGACTCTCAGCATGTTCTTCATCACTTCTTAAAAGGAGTAACATGAACTAAGGTTTTAGTGTACTTAAAGAGCAGACACTTGGGTTATGAACAAGCATTGAAAAATAAGAAAATTGGGTACAATTCATGGTAAATACTGAACTCTGGGAACTGTTGGAAGAGTCTGGTGTGGAGTTAATGTTAGTATTGTAGCTAAACTAAGCAGCAACAGTAACAACAAATAGCAAAACCATACTTCTTACTCCTCCTCTCTGTCTCCATTAAAAAACAAGCAACACTATAAAAATAGCCCAGCAAACAGAAAGAGCACATGTCTGTATTTTTGGTATATGATCATATATCTTTATTGTAATTCTACTGCCACACATTAACAGAGTTATTTATCTGTGATTTTTCTCAAAGATTGCCTTTGTGCATGTCTGCATAGCAGCTCTAATAGTGTTACTATTTTCTTCATTTTGTCCTTTTATTTGAGCTCTTTATTTCATGCATGCAAAAAGGCTCTTTTTCCAGCCTCTTTACACACATTCACCATTTCACTAGGACAGATGGGTGTTTTTCTATATAATGCCTTTTAAAGTGAGAAGACAGCAAGAATAGATTTTGTACAATATTTTACCAGTATTATTGAAAAATTAGCTTCTGTATATTCTATATACACACACAGCAGCTGCATAAAATGCAAATTCTATTCATGTCTGATCTCTTCTGCATTTATTATGGTGTCTATTGCTGTAGCACCTAAGCACTTTATGTTATTTCCTCTTACTATTATTTACCACCTGATCATTCCAAAGTGCTTTTTACAATCAGAGAATTTCATTAACAACCCATTCTCTCGCTCTTTGTTTTTCGGCACCCTTGCATGTAAAAGTATCAGGCATCTTAGTAGCTATATCAGATAAATTACAGTAAAAAGATAGAGTGCTTCTGTCAGGAGAGTGTGTGTGTGGGGGGGGGGGGGAACCATCCCAAAGCATCTACTAAAATTCAGTTTATGCTTTACAGTTTCCAAATAATGTTATAGGAGTCTATATATCCAAGCGAAAACTCAACCCAAAGGTAAGCACTTTTATCTCTCATGGTTTCCATGATTGCAGTAGTCAGGAATGTGACATGAGGAACAGGTACTGTCTGCACTTCATATATAGAGGTGGGGGCAGTTGTACTTTCTCACTGTCAGAAGCTTGTCATTCCTGTTGACTCTTCAGCTACTTAGTCCAGAGCTATAGAAGTCAAGCTGTTCTGCAAGATTAAAAAAAAAAAAAAAAAAAAACTATTGTAGGGTAGAAACTTGTTTATTAAAAGGTTCATTGTGATTATAGAGGAAGGTGCGTGGTTGGTACCTTAACAGTTTGATTGAATTAAAATCAAGTTCATGATGGGGTTTCTTTCTCAGCTCTACTCCTTGCTTTCTCTTTGACTCCAAGCTAATTGCATAACCTCTGTTTGACTTGTGCCTCGTCTACACATGCAAAGTGAAATTCAGAAATGAGGTTATTAACTAAGGAAAGTAGGCTGTAACATTATTTCTCTAAATATTTCTGAGAGAGAACTTGAAATTTCTGATGCATGTAGATAGTTATCAAAACTAACATTTTATGTACCATCTCCTTGTATCCTTAGAAAACAACCCTGTGGAAGTGAATGCATCAGAATCATTTGGAGGATTTACTAAAGTGCAGATTACTACACTACCCCTGCCCCCGCACCACATACTCTGATTCTAAGTCTAGGGTAGAAACTGATCATTTCATTTCTAACAAGTTCCCAGGTGAGGCTGACAGGGACCACACTTTTTGAACCATTGCCCTCAGGGAGATATATGAGAAAAGGAAATCAAGGTTCAGAGTGCCTTCTTGTCATGGCAGTAAAACAGCAGAGTATAGACACAGACGTAGACCTTCTGACTTCAAATTTTACTGTCTTCCCACTACAGACATCTTTTCTTTGCTTCTACTAGAGACATTTTCACGTTACCTTTGTGTTTTGGACGACTGTCAGTTGCCTTGAGACCCTAAGTAGAACAGCACTAAAAAGAGTGGTAATTGGTTCTTTTCTTCTTAGATCTAGTAGTTACTCTTACTGGATTTGTGAAAGGAGAGGAGGAGGTGATTCCGAATTTTAGTGATTAGTTTAGCTAGCCTTATACTTTCCTTTAGGGAATGTGAATAATTAACCTGAATCTTCTTACTCATCGCAGCCTAGAGATGAATGTCAGTAGGTTTCTCTTTGCTGGACTTGTGACCAAATCCTGACAATGCTTTGTAAAAATTTTCTCCATGTGTATTACTTCTCCAAATAGTCATTCTGAAAGAACATGAAAGGGTGAACATAGTAAGGCCAGGGAAAAGTCACTGCAAAGAGACTGAGAACTCTTGGGTTCTGGTGTTACCTTACACAGAACAGAGCTGCTGAGCTTCATGAGAAGCAATATGACACAATGCAGTGGCTCCCCACCTAGACTGGGTGCCAGGGTGACCCAAATAGCTTTGAGAGGAACATCCATGTCTAGGCCCATGTATAGGAAACTCTGATTTATTAATTGTCCTGGAATAGGATTTGAGTTTTTAAAAAGCTGCACAGATGATTCTAATGTGTAGTCAGAATTAAGAACCACTGGCCTAGTGTTTGAGAGTCAGGTTTTGAAATCCAACCTAAGTTCATATCTTAGCTCTTCCACTTAGTTATTATGCAAGTATAAATTGTTCAAGTTATTTCATCTCTGTTGGCTTTAGTTTTCTCATCTGAAAAATGCAAATAATAACACTTGTCTTACAGGATATTTGTGAGAATTAAATGAGATATGATACATTTACATGGTAGTACCTGGCTTATGGTATGCATCCTTTACATGTAAGCTGCTGTGATTATTCATCTCACCTTTCTTCTACGTAAAGTGAAGGGAATACTTTAATATATGAAATGGAGGAAAAATAGCTTGGGATCCTTTATAGATGCTTATCTGTCACCTTGTCCACAGAATCCTACTTATTTCCATTTTGTCCTTCTTACTTCCTACATATGTGTTCTTTAGTTAGGTGCAACCATTGACAGACTTAACCATTATTATGACACTTCACAAACTGTTACTACTCTTTCTTCCTCCTCCATAAAACAGGAAACTTGAAAAATACAAGTCCACTGGAATCTCCCTATGATAGGTGGTTAATGTGTAGGTTTAAGAAAATAAAAGGCAGAACTTTACAAACATGTTTACAACTTAACATGTCCCTACACTTGATTGCTATTTTACTATAATTATGCACTGTAAGAGTTCAATTATTGATAGCTTTCATACAAGAGAAGAAAAGGTGCCACACTTTACTAGTTAAAGATGATGGCAACCTGCTAATTCCTTCATTTGGCCTGATTTTCTCCTATAAATCTTAAGCCTTTGTGCACAGATGAGTATGTAACTTTTTTTTTTCCAGGAAATTGTGGTTTTATAAGCCTGTTTGAATATCTCTACCCATGTTTGCTAAGCTATACTTTCCATATCATTCTATATCATCAATTTTAAAAAATTGATCCTTTTTGAAAAACTACCCTTTGCATCTCTCTTGAAGTAAAAATTATGATTTTGAATGGACAGAGAGGAATTATTTGACTGTCCAATAAAAGTACAGATGGTTCCATTTTCCTTGACTCATCTCACAGCACACATTAGGTCACATGCCTGAATTGGGGATTTTTGTAGCACTAGGTCATTTGCAGAGCTTTGGTGCACATAAAAGATTATTTGCCTGGCTTTTAAGTTTGTGGATCTTACACTGTGCCTGGCATGGAGATAGGAAGGACTTTTTTTTCCATTAAACTTTTTCACTCTGTTTTGAAAGGAAAAGTTGAAACAGAGTCCCTACTGAGATTTTAACATGTTCCATGGTGGTAACCATAGGAAATAGGGAAACAGGAAATTTTTGGACAGAAGGAAGCCAAGGAGTCCATCTCAGCCTGTCTTCACCTCTCAGATACCAGTTGGAATCTATGATATTATTTTTATCTAGGTGCATATCTGATGCTTTGTATTTTTGCAGTTTTCTTTGTGATAATAGGGAAACATTGCTGGCAATCATCATGAAAAAGATTATTTTCTGAACAGTACCAAGTTCCTTCTTCTGGACAAATCAATGGAAACATTCATTAAGATGCTAATAAGCCTAAATCATGGAAGTTTTCATTTGGAAAAATCCATGTTGGTATTTACAGGGATTCTCGAAGGATGTCATGATAGAGACCACGTAAACTCCAGTTATGGAGAAAAATTATTTTTTGCACAAAAATATGTAAACACAGAATGTTAACACATTTTTCTTCATCAAATTTGGGCATTTAAATTCACACACACACACACACACACACACACACAAATGCACCTATATCCTCCATTCACTCTACTCTCCCTCCACTCACTCCCTTTTCCAACTTCTGAAAACCCAAGACACAAATTTACATTAGCTTCCATGTTTAAATGATCCCATAAAGTCAATTAAGTGAAAGTGCTTAATAAATATATTAAAATTCTTCCCTAAATACTGAAATATGCACATTTTGATGCATGTTTGATATTTGTGTGTGTGTGTCCTTCCTAACCACAGGAAACATCTTTCAAATAATCTGTTCAATGAAGTTCCACTGAAAATTTGCCATTTTATGAGCACTATATCTATTCTAATGGTTTCTATTTTCTTTCATGATATAGTAGTTATTATGAATAAGATCCTAGAAATGGCACTTGCCATTGTTGATATAAATAGTGAAATACAGCTAACCAAGTAGTAGTCATGCCTAGTAGTAAATTGTAATACATAATTAAATTGCCTTTTTTGTGCCTACACTAGCACCAAATCTTAAAATGAATTATGAAAATTCAAAATGATTTTTTTAAAAAAATAACACCATTTCAGAAATATTACATCACAAGGTTAGCATTAGCATCATTATTACTATTTTTAATGTAACAACCTCAGATACCTCACACTGCATAATCTTACACACTCATACAACTAGATTTTTCTATAGTCCATAAAATAAACATCATGTGTGCATAAGTTCAGATGAAACATCTCATAGATAAAGAGCCCATAAAGTGAACATGTTCCACAAGGCAGAGGAAGGTTTCCCCAAGGAGAAGTTTGAAAGGGAGGGTAGTTTGGCATCAGAATGCCTGTGTTCTAGTTCAGGCTGCCATCAAATGAGTTGCACTAAATGATTTACTTCCCTATGCACCAGTTCTCACATCTGACTCAATGGCAATTTACAACCTTCTAGATTTTAATAATGATTGAAATAGTTAAGGTCATAAAATTGTTTTGAAGTGTTAAATAGTACATTATGATTGGACTCTATAAATACTGGTCAAGTTTTAAATGGGATTTGGACCCAATTATTTAAAATATTATCTAGTTGCACATGATGGATATTATCTGAGCACTGCCAGTGTAATTTGAAAGCCTCAAGGATTTGCACAAATTTACCACAAAGAGCCTAAGAGAAGGGCCTGACTTAAGTAAGGTCCTGTCATGGTAGGCTATAGTTCTTAAACTAATAGAAGAAAGAAGAGACACTGAAATTTTTGAGGAAGCAAATATCATGATCAGATTTGCTATTCACTTGAATTCTCTGTGTTTGACACAAAGGATGAGTTTAAAGAGCTTTTCTGACAATGGGCAGCTGTGATGGGATAGGAGAGTTTTGCCATAACAGTATAGTTCTCAAACTTAATTATAAGTGCTGATTCTAGGGCCATATCCCTGTGGATTCTTATTCCATGGCAATTCCTGGGTAGCCTGTGATTATTCTTAGACCCAGCTCCCCTAAGATTTGGTTGCTGATGTTCTGGAGACCACACTATGAATTTTCTGTCATGATCATTCATTGTACTATCATTCAAGATATGTGGTTTCTGGTTATGCAGAACTGAAGACATTATTTAATATTCTATAAAGCCCCACAGGCAGAATGTTGTTTTTTGTTTTTGTTTTTCCTTCCATAGAAATCCCATATCTTTGAAAGTTTTTGTTTGTTCCTACTAAATTTTCATGCTTCAGCTTTTAGGAAAGAATATGAATAGATCTGTTTTGTCAGAATTTTTACTTAATTGACATTATAAGATCTATCAGAATAGAGAATCTTACAAATTTTGGTATTTTGTGTTCTCTTTTTTTGCATGTGCCCAGATGTCCTCACAAAACTAAAATGAATTTTTAAAATATAAATGAACAGTTCCATTTATGTATTTATTACATGTTGTCATCCTAAGATTATGACATCTGATCTAACTGCTCTAAAATCCTTGAGTCCATAAGTGTAACCAAGAAACATCCCATTACTAAGAAATTTTTGTCATATGAAAAAAAATCTCTCTCTTATTCCACATATTCAATTCCCTTGTCATTTTACTTTATAAATAAATAACAAACCAATTTGGCACATGCCCACCGATTAAAAATAAAAGTTGTCAGAGTGAGAGGAGAAAGACAAAAATATGAATTATTAATTATAATATTAAGCATCACAAAAAAAGCCTAACTTAAAATGACATCAACTAAAAAGATTTTATCAAAATAAGAATGGGACAATGATTTATTCTTTATCATATAATTGCATTATTATTATTTTAAATCATAAATATATTTACCATATCTAGTAAACTAATATCAAAATTGATGAAAGAGTATTTTAATGAAAAATTTAAGTTATTTATAGTCTCATAGCATAAAATGGAAACATTATTTTTAAATCATATAGTAAATTATCATATTTACCTGATGATTATTTCACACTAACATTATACTCCTGGATGAGTTATTTTTCAAATGCTTGCTACTAGAAAAAGCAAGAGCACCTAATTAATAGAAAGGATGATATTTTCTTTTTGAAATGATTTTAGAATGTTGCACAGTTCATATTGTAATGGGAATGAATTTTTTTCCTAAATAGAGATTGAAAAAAATATGCATTAAATATCAGTTAATAATGCAATGCAGGTTTTCAGCAGAGTGATTTATTCTGAAGAAGTGAAGGTGTTAGGACTATAATGAAAATATTTCCCCTTGTCTTCTGAAAACAGTTCTATAATATTTGCAACTGATGAGTGTGTGTATATGTGTATGTGCGCACATGTGTGCATTTGTGATTCTTCAGATGTTAGCTTTTTGTTTTTGGTAACTTAAATGTTTTATATATGATAAAGTTTCATTTGTTTTAAGAAATTTCTAAAATTTCACTTGGAAACAAAGGTAATTATGAAAAATTCCTCACATTTTGAATAATCTCACAGAAGTTACCTACATGGATTCTGAGAAAACTTCTTTGCTATTCCCATAAATAGCAGTTTGGGTTCTGTATTGTAGGATTTATTTTAACATTGTAGAAAACTTCCCTGACTTGTGTTAAGTTTGCTTGTTCCATTTCAATTGGTTTTGTTCATCTTGTCTTGATAGTTTATGCTCTCAGTCGTAATGTTACATTACCATCTCAATTTCCTTGGCAGTATTTTTCGTTTTATTTTTTAAGTGAATTTAGAGCTCATGGAAGTTGAGAGGCTGTTCCATATCCAGGCAAAAGACAAAAAGTTACATATCCGCAGTCATTTTTGCTCTAAGCCAACTATTTTGGTTTTGTTACCTGCATGAAATATTTTTCAAACCACAAGTACTTAGTGTTGTTGTATTTAAAAAAAAGTTTGTGTCACAGATTAGCTTAGTTCTATGTCTGACAACACAGGTTCTCATTTTAATTTGTCTTGGCCATGAATTTCTAACTTTGACTCTTAAAAACATACCATCCTCGTTACTTCTGCCATCACCACCAAGCATTTGTTATACACCTCATCCATACTGCTGTACCAGGTATTGGTCCCTTGATACAGGGTATGCAATAAAGAAATCTAATACAGTAAACATTTTAATTTATTTCTCATTCTATTCTTAATTATAGTGCCCATTTGATCAGAGAACACCAGTCCCTTTTGTATTAACTGTCCAAAAGTGACTCTCTTGGCTCCTGTAGTCTTCAGAGCCTGTCCCTTAAGCTTAGGCTTTCCTTATAAATCATGTAAGTTTCATGACTTTTTGTTTATTTTTCTTTTGTTTCTTTGGGGTTCACTGATTCCCACCATGTACAGAATTTTTCAGCTGCTGTCATCAGCTGCTCTCCTTTGGTGTGATTCATTTTTAATACCATCCTTTTTTGCCCAATTGTGGTAGTCATTACTCCCAATAAATTCTCAGCATTTAGTTCTTCTTGAGTTTTATTTCTTAAACTGTTGGCTAGGAATGAGAAAATATCATAAGCAGTGACAGAAAACCAAATGCAGAACTACCAAAATGAGTCTTTATAGTCTGTCTGATGAATGAGGCATAGATGAAGAAATATTAGAGAACATTCTAGAAGTGAGGAAAACCAAACCTTAATAGAACATCATTCCAGAAGAGGAGAACATACAGTTAATAAATTATGAGTAAAATCAGGTTATAAATAAATTAAGCAGAAGAAAACAACTGGCTTTTAGATATTTAAAATTTTTAATAACTACAGCTTATATTTATTGAGAACTGTATTGCTAGATAACATACTATGCAAAATTCATTCACAATTTCATTTATTTATTTATTACTACAAATCCAAGAGAATAGTTATTCTATTATTTCCCCCATTTTATAGAGAAGAAAACTGAGTCAGTCAGTTTGCTTGATTTGCTCAAGGTCATGTAAGTAGGAATGTGAAACTGGAATGGAAACTCAGGTGTGTTCTTAACCTTCACTCTGTGGTACCTTTTGAGTGACAACCTTTAAAAAATAAACACACATATAATTCTGGTTGGACTACCCTACAGAAAGATCATGAAAGACCTCACTCAACTGAGTCCTGACTTACACACCAGTATTATAAATCCTTTAAATGTTACCATAGTAAAGAGGAGCTCAGATTTTGAAAAACGTATCTTTCTTTCAGTTTGCTATTTTCGTTCTATAATGTCGAAAGCCATTTGTGGCTTACTCTTTCCTAACTTTTGGTAATGGTTGATTATCCTTAGGAAAAGGTCTTCTGAAGTTTTCAATGCAATATATTTTGAGTAAATGAAAAAAATATCTGAATATGCCCATAAATTATATATTAATATAAGCAATATGACCTTCTTAGGTGATTAAAGACTTTCTGTTTACTTATTTCTTAGTTATGACTGGTTAGATTTTAGACTAATATATTAAATTCTGATAACCTAGTACTTTGGGGGTGGCTGATAAATTTCACATATTATATTAATTTAAACAAAGTGACCTCTTTTGATGTGATGGTTTCATGATAATCTGTGCTCCAAGAAAAAAATATCATTCTTCTTAAACCTAAAGGAATTAGTAAACAGTCTGTGAAATTCACTTTGGGCCCAATACATCTGTTGTATATAGTAGTCTAAGCCAGCAAATCAATAAATTCAGAAACTGAGCAGCCTGAAGACAGAAACATGAGAATTATACTGCCTTGAGTTAGAAGAGTCATGTGGATTATTTGATCTAGAGATTTGTCGTATTTCTTTTACATAAGCAAAATCCTCTTTTCTAACTAAATTTTATTGAACCTTTACATGTAGGATAGGTTCTATTCCACGTATGTATAATATGTCAATATATACTCTACTGTCTTAGATATCTAAAAAGAACAAGTAAAACATTTTAAAAAAATAATGGTAGTATTTTATTAAAAATACTTTATAAATTCAAATTATCACATTAAATACAATTAAGTTAATGAGTAAGAAAATCATGGTGAATATATAAAGAAATGAAAATTCAGGCTTGAATTATTATATTGGCTTTAGCATTCGTGTATTTCTGTGGGGAATATAGTACTATGCAGAATTAGAAAAATCATGAGACACAGATAAGCAGTTGCATATTCTTTTAGTCAGCTTTTTTGCTCCTGTGAGGAAAAGACTTGTCAAAAACAAATTTAGAGGAGGAAAAGTATATTTGGGGGCTCATGTTTCAGAGGTCTCAGTCCATAGATGGGCAGCTTCATTCCTCAGAGTCCCAAGAAAGGCAGAACATTATGAAGGAAGAGTATACCTGAGGAAAGCTGCTGTGTTTGCACCAGGAAGGAGATGGGGAGGGAAAGGTAGAGATTGGTACCCCAAAGTCATGCCCCAATGACTTACCTCCTCCAGCCACACCCTACCTGCCTATAGTTACCACTCAGTCTCATCAGGAGATCAACACACTGATTAGGTTGTCTGTCATAACCCAATTATTTCCCCCCTAAACCTTCTTGCATTGTCTCACATCTGAACTTTTGGGGGATCCCTTACATCTAAACCATAGCACATAGTAACAGTTTTTTTTAGTTTTTTCAGTTTTTTTTTTTTTTTTTTTAATCCAATAGCTTGTCTTCCAAACTCAGAGCTCTAATTTGAGGCCTGCATGAAAATTAGTTAACCTTATTATATGTTTCCAACTTATAATGACACATTGATCTCCAATGTGTTTTTTGAACTTATATATTTCAATTTGTATGCCATTCATATCACAATTATAAATTGATATAAAAAAATTTAAAGTATATTTTAATTAAATATTTAACAATTCAACTAGCTTTTTATAATCATATCTTTGTATGTCTGGGGACTATGCAACAGTGTGAAAACCAGTAATCTGGTTCAAATCAGTCTTCAAGAAATAGCCCTATGTCTTTTTGTTCCTTTGTTATTTATGAACAACTTAAACCTTTAGGGATATTTTGTCTTGGGCATATCTAAAATTATTTCTTCAATTAGAAGTTAAGCTCCTGAAGGGCAAGAATTTTGTTTTTTGCTTTGTTCTGTGAGCCTGATATTACATATATACATAGGGCAGAGGGTTTGTCCAGTCACTTGTTACCATCTGTGTATTAGAGAATGTGAAGAGGAACTCAATTCTCAGTCTCAGTCCTTCTTCTTCTACTCCACGCTGCTACTTCCACCTCTGTGTGATGATGTTGATAGCAAAAGTAACCCAACATATATCAAAACTTCATGTTTCACCCTGAAGATACACAATAAAAAAGGGCAATCCAGTGAAGTCTCTTGGTTTCCAGTTTTCAGTGATCCAATGATTAATGAAGGAAAGAGGAATGAGATTAAAAAAAAAGAGAGAGAGACAGATGGAAAAGTAGAGTCAAATGCTAGTGTACAAGAACCACTCACATGGTGGAAGCAATGTAGTTCAGGTACCATTAGTACCTTCTTTGGAAAGCTTTCAAGTGCGTCAAGGAGTGACCAAAAATTAGAATTGACTGACTAGGCTACAAATGAAAAAACAGTTCCATAAGCTGTAACACCAACCAAATCACACTGTGTCCAAAACCAGAATAACTTGTGTAGAACCAGGAATCCTCTGCAGCTTTTTGGCATTCTGTCAGGTTTTGGGTATCCATGTGGGCTTAGTCATTAAGGAACTACCTATTATGAAAGTCAAGCCATATTGAGTCTCCTGTGTGATGAGCCAGTGAGGAAATGAGAGCAAATATAGTATGCTGTGAATGCACACAAACTAGACTAAGTCTGTTTTTATAAATGGGTAACATTTCCTACTAACTTATTTGGAAAAATCATTTTTATAATATATGTGTTTACATAAAACCAATAAAATGTCTTGTGTGTGTTGGAACATTTTGCTTTTATGTCTGGTAGACCATTTACTTTACCTCCTCTTCAGTGTCTGTTGGAACATTTATTTTATATTCTCGATTTCATTCCTGTTGGAGCATTTATGTATGATTTGTTTGTTACTTTTATCTGTTGATCTTGCCCTCCCCATATGCTCATGTCTGACTGGCCTAGTTTCCCACATTCAGTATGTGCTCTCTAGCCCTTCTTAAATATTAATTAGTGTAATTGAATTCCCTCCAGTATTTCTAACCCCAGGCACCTGAATTTCAGTGTTTTTATTAGAACTGATTTGTGCATTTAAAGTCCAACCTGCCTCCCCATCCCCCACCACCCAACAACTTTTCTTGATTAGGTAAAGGTCAAGGGACATGCTTGCCTCAGACAAAATCTTTATGGAAAAATAAAAGCTTTATATATTACAACCTTTTCCAGCTAAAGGCTGAAAAACACAAAGCTGTCTTGAATCTTTGGCAAAGGATATTTGGGGATTTTTACTTTTCCAGAGTAAACAGGAAAAACATGGAACCCTCTCTGGGAGCATTGCTAGAGTTGAAATATTAAAGTCTTGCAGTGACTTGTGTGGCAATGAGAACACAGCCTCATGTCATCACAGCCCTTTCCCGACCAGCGTATTCAAGGACTCAAGACAGCACCTTGTTAAGCCTTCTCTACTATTCAAGTTTGCAGATCAATCTCTGACCAGCATGCCATCTCTAGGTACAGTTCATGATGACACATGAGTGACTCTTTCCTTGGAAGGTAAGCAGAAAAAGGAAGACATGAAAAGTGGTTCAGAGCTCATAGGCTAGTGAGAGGATTTGTCAATAAGACCATCTTATTGCCACTGTATTTGAGAAGAAAAGAAAAATGTTAGACAACTAGAGATGTGAAAATGTTCTAATTTTTATAAAGTATAAAAAGGCAGTTGGTGAGGACAAAGCAGCTTGTTGTCAGCCCTAAGCAAAAAAGCTTACAGCAATGCGTTGTGATTCCCTGAAAGAAGAGGTGCTTGCCAGAAAGCAGAATGGCTTCAATGAAAACACATCTGTAATATGCGATTTGATCTCTGCTGGGTTATCTGTAGAGATACTTTAGTTACTATCTAAGTACAGATAGATTGGAAACTGGTTGAATGACTACACTATTAGGTGCAAAAAATGGCTCAGTGTCATAGTCAAAAGGATTCCTATGGCATATTATGGGGATATTTGAGGCCTTATCTTGCTCATCAGTGTTTTTTTTCAGTAACTTGGATGAAAGCATGTTCATCAGATTTACAGATGACATGAATTCAGATACAGAAAAGAGTTGCCAAACAAGATGATCAAGTTCCCAAGACATCTTGAAAGAATGGAATGATGGTCTCCATCTAACCAGAAAACATTTTTTAAATGAACAAATACAAGAATATATTTCAGGAAGACTGTTTATGAAAGATATGGGGTACTATGAATAAATAACTCAGTACAAGAAATAAAATAGAAACAAGTACAAGAAATAAAATAAAGGGTAAGTGAGGAAGGTGTTAGAAAAGTGAACCATATGATGTGAGGAATGGTAAAGGAATTGTTTATAAATTCAGAAAGAGAGAATGTGATAACTGTCTTCAAGCTTATAAAGGATGGCTATATAAAAGATAAATTATGTTGGTTTCTATTATTGCAACAAGTAGAACATGAGGCAGTGATAAATCTACAAGACTATTCCAGTCAATATAAAAACTAGCTTTTGTAACAGCCTTATATGCTCAAAGATGGAAAACAGAAGAAAAAATAATGTCCTGGAGGGTAGATATGAGTAAAATCTCCGAAATGCCACTTATTCATTCTTTGTCTCTTGGGACATTTCTTGACACCTACCCACCCCTGCCATATAGTCTGTTTCTGTACCTGTAAAGTTGCTTTAAACAGTTCCTATCTTGCAGATTATTCTGAGAATTTTAGAGTCTATATTAAACAGCTGGGGTTGCTATAATAAAATACCACAAGGTGGATGGGTTAAACAATAGAAATTTATTTCTCATAGTTCTGGAGGCTGGAAGTCCAAGTTCAAGGAGTCAACAAGTTTGTTTTCTCCTGAGGACTCTCTTTTTGGCTTGCAGATGACCTTCTGCTTGCTGTGTCCTCAAATGTCCTTTTCTTTCTGTGCTCTTGCAAGCACACATCTGGTGTCTTTTCCTTTTCTATAAAGGACACTAGTCCTATTGTATCAGGACTTCAACCTTATGATCTCATTTAGCTTGATTTCCTCTTCAAAGGCCCTATCTCCAAATAAAGTCATATTGGGGCATAGGGGTTCAGCATATGAATTTTGAGAGACACAATCAGTTGATAACAGAACCTAATGTCCGTAAATCTTAGTTCCCTAAGACCAAGGTGTTTACGCACAGATAATGACTTTACAGGAATGTTTTACAGAGTATGCAAGCCTTAGATGATTTTAATATATAATTTTAATAGCTAAGACTGATATTGTCATTATAAAAAATAAAGACCTGTATACGGCATCAACTCTAAATCTGCAATTCTCTAAAAATGCTCAGTAGCAAGGTAGTTGCTCAAGATGTAAAACAATCTTTCAATAATTTTTTCCTTTAACATTCAAAATTTCAATTTAATTTTATAAATATTTACTTATGTACTAGACCTCCCTTGACTTCTGCAGCCCAAATTCCCAACATGGCTTCTAGGTGAAACTTCTGTCTTTTGTGGGAAGACATTTGTTTGCCAAAATTGTAAATGCTGTAAGTCAGAAGTTGTATTTTAAAAGTGGAGGAAAAAATACTGATCTTAAAAACAAACAAAACACATCACACCACAAATTATGCAAGTAAATGCATGTAAAAAGTAAAAATAAAAGGAGGTATGTTAATTTGTCCAAGGAGTTACAAAGTCTAAGTTTATAGGTTTGAGATTTTTTGAGTTCAGACAATAAATAGAAAATTTATCTTTCCATACACTCTCTATTGTTATTACTTGTTTTAATATGCATATGTGTTACCACTTACTTTGACCTAATAGTTTATAAGGTGATGCCAGGATTTAACCTTTGAGGTTGGTTAGTCTTCTAGTTTATCTTTCTTGTTAAGGTATGCTAGTAAAAATGGGGCTGTTGACTCTTGTGTTGGTGGGGTAGGTAACTGGAGTGACTTTTAAAAGTCCATATTCTAAACTGATGAAATAATGTATCCACCTTCTTATTCTCTTGCCTAAGTAATTTTAGAAAAATGCACATCTTAAGGAAAAAACTAACTAAAAGCTAACTAAAAATTAACAAAAGGACTAGGGTAGCTCAGCGGCAGAATGCTTGCCTAGCATGCATTAGGCCCTCAGTTTGATCACAAGCACCAGAAAATAATTAATTAATTAATTAAAAACAAACAAAAAACCCAAATACTATTAGTGGTTGTATTCTTGGCAATTCAGTAAGTCTCCTCTTGAGAGGCTGTTACTGTAGCTAGACATTTATAATTGAGAATTTATTGGTAGAAAAAACATGGTGGCTCAAGCTAGATTATTTGCACTCGGGTCCTACCTCTGCTCTTTCACCTTGGGCAATTATCAAATTATCTGAGCCTATTTCATAGTATATAAAACTCTGTATTTGGGCTTCTTTTCAGATCTGCACAATTTTACCCAATATGAGTATTTAATAGAGATTAACTTTTTCTCTGATCCTTAGTTCTCTCACATTCTGATGGGAATAATATTAACACTTTCCCTACTTATCTACCCTATAGGATTTTTGAAACAATCCAATAATACTATGTTTATGAGAATACTTCACAAACTGTAAAACACTTTACAAATTCTATTTCTTCTGCTTATGAGTTAATGGGGATGCTTAGTTAGAAATGGAGTTGGGACCAGTCAGGAATTCACACTCATAACTGCTGAAGACATTAGAGGACTTGTGTTGTTGTCTATTTAAACTGTTTGACATGATCTGCAAAATGAAGATATTTAACAACTGATACCAAAGTTCATGTCTATTTTTTCTGTGGTATTTTCTGGAGCTCATAAGAAAGATTTTTTTTTTTCAATTTTTTTTCCTGTATCACTAGGTTGCTATCTGTTCTTAAAAATACTTAGATAAACTAGGTGGCACAGACTCAGAAGGTTGCAGCTGGAAGTTCAAAGCCAGCCTCAGCAATTTAGCAAGAACCTGTTTCAGAATTTTTTTTTTTTTAATTTAAAAGGCTTGGGATATGGTTCAGTGGTTGAGTATTCCTGGTTTAGTTCCCAGTACTGAAAATAAACAAATAAACAGACAAAAAAAAATCTTAGGCAAATTCTTATCCTTTGTAACTATAGGAATCTGAGTCTAAGGTGTTTATGATAATAACTTCTGTCATATTTATGGAAATTATTAATTATACTTAGTAATTATATAACTTCTTATTTTAAGGAAAGATAAATGGCTAGGAAATAAACAAATCATTGTTATTGAGAGTTTTTTTTGGAATTTCAAATATTTAAATTCACTTTTGACCCCTTTTCACAAAGACATGTACATTAATTTTCAAATACATTTTTTCTTTTGATTTTCCATTAAAAATAAAGTACCAAAATAAGATATTGCATTTTATCATAGCATTTTATTTTTTTTTTCTTTCCGCCCTTTGAAATACCTCTTAAAATATAGTATGGTATATATATGGTATATATATATATGGTAGAAGTTTTTGTTAGAGAAGAAGCAGGAGGTAACATGTTCTTAGCCCCCTACTCACTCCCAATTACTGATTGAAGAGAAGAAATAGTGAACCAACATGAGTTGAGAACAGTTTGCAGGCAGCTAAGTGTCCCAAGATCCAAATGTCCAGTGCAGATTGATAGAGGCCCTTTGGAATAAAAACTCCACTCTTTCTTCAGTCTCTGGGCACTATTATCTTCAATTCTTAATTATCCTTAATAGTGATTTAGTTGTCTTTAAGTTTCCAAGTTGGTTGGCCTGGGCTCCTTTTCATCATGTGTCTCCACATTCCCACAGTTAAAAGACCTGAACCCAACAGAGATTAAAAGGCCAAGGTGATCTCCATGTAGGCTCTTCTATGACTTACTATGAAAGTGGGGATGAAATTTTATAGGAAATAAAAGGGTTATTCATTTATTTCCTACTTGTAGTGAATTTCCCTAGTCCTCCAACTGTGTTTTACCACCTTATAAAGCAGTGGTTCTCAAAATGATCAGCAGCATTAACATTACCTAACAATAAGCTAGAAATGCAAATTCTCTGGTCTCACTCTGTTCTACTAAAGAAACTGAAGTATACTACAGTAATATGTATTTGAAGAAGCTGTACAAGTGTTTCTGATGCATGCTAAAGTTTGAGATTTACTGTTACTAAAGAGATGTTAAATTCCATTGAGAAAATATTTTGACAGAAGTTCTACCATAAAATTACAAGTGATTTTGGGGTTTCAGAACCCACTATTGTTCTACTCCCAAATTTGTCTTTATGTTTTATCATAAACTATTTAACAGTCCCTAAACACTTTTTTAAAATATTTTTTAGATGTGGATGGACCTTAATTTTTTTCATTTATTTTTATATGTGGTGCTAAGAATTGAACCCAGTGCCTCACACATACTAGGCAAGTGCTCTACCACTGAGCCGCAACCCCTGTCCCCCTAAACATTTTTGAACACTCACCTATAGCTCATATCATCAGCCCTTCAACTTACCGAAATTGATTTTGTGTTGCTCTTTAGCCAAATTGTATTCAACCTGCATTATCCAGCTCAAATACTTCCTCCTTGCATAACCCTTACTAGTTATACCAACATTTGTTTAATTTGTTTTCCTGTACCCATCAATATCTATACCATTCATTTAGGTCTTACCTGTTACATGTAGTCTTACCTGTGATATATCTTGTTTGTACTGTAATAAACTGCAACTATTATAATAAACAATGGAATGCATTTATTCAGGACCTACTGTAGTTATCATGGACAATTACTGTGCCTGAGTTTCTGAGATCTCACATAAATAATCCTAGCTCATGCAGTATGTACTAAAAAAGATTTTCTTTGACCTCACACTTGACCACTAGGCTATATTGCCTTGTAATGATGACACACTTTTCTCATCTGGTTTTCTTCCCCCATCCATTGCACAAATGTTTGTGCAATGGCAATTAGAGAAAATAATTCCTCATTATATCTTACACAAGAGCTTTTAGAATATAGAGTTAATGCACATTTGTTGGCAAATTGTATTACAGACTGTAAGCACATTTCTGAAATTTTTTCACCATTCTTTCCTCAGGAAAATCATGAGAATTAAATGCTCTAATTTCTCCTTATATCCAGAACAATCTCTATCAATAGGTTAAATATATTCCTTGTAGTAATTTATCAATTACATTTTAAATACTATACTCACAATTACACCCTGACTTTTGTTATTCATTTTCATTAATGCTTTTGAAAATACTTTATTCTACAATGCATTTAAAGGAAGAAATAGCTGCTTTGTTTAAAGAATTTACCAATTTTCACAAAGCTGTTTTATTATTTTCTAAGAAGAAAGAGGATGAGTTGATAATTAATCTGACCCATGTCTGTATACTACAGTGTACCTAGTGGTGATGCAAAAAATTGAAGATAATATCAGTAGCTAAATGATAGTTATTCTAGGATTATATTTAATTGAAGAAAAATAGTTGTGCTACTTTGTGAGCATTATCATGTTCTGTGAACATGTTATGTTTGCACATGACTTACGTCCATGTAACTGGATTCTGGCCTAAGGAATAGAAAGCATAGTCTCCTCCAGGTGAGGCCAGCACTGTGTGGTTATTCCGCAAATAAATGTTTGGCTAATTTCTATTCCTATGCTGCTGTCTTTATCAAAGTGAAGCCCTTCAACCCTGGTCAGAATTACCTGGATAGTTGCTAAAGTACATACTCCTAAATTCCACCCCTACATTCTGAATCAGAATCTCTGGGACTGGAGCCCAGCAATTTGCATTTCTAACGATCATTTCCAGGTGATGCTTATGCTCAATAAAATTTGAAAGCCATTTCGAGTTGGATTCATTTTGTATTTCCCTGGTGAATCAAATCTTCCAGAAAACTGATCTGTGAGTCCTAAAACTAATGATTTTTAGGTAGGGAGGCTCAATGACATCCTTAAGTAATTATTGCATTTTTCTTGAACAGACTTTTTTTGAGTTCTGACACTTTTGTGTGCCAGACACTCTTATGTAAATTAATTAATGCAAAACCCAAATGGTTCTCTGGCGTACATATTCTTGACCCCATTTAAAAGATGTGATAAGGGTCTCTGGTCTGATTCCGAGGTCCTTAATCCATTTTGAGTTTAGTTTCGTGCATGGTGAGAGATATGGGTTTAGTTTCATTCTGCTGCATATGGATTTCCAATTCTCCCAGCACCATTTGTTGAAGAGGCTATCTTTTCTCCATTGCATATTTTTGGCACCTTTGTCTAGTATGAGAAAATTGTATTTATTTGGGTTTGTGTCCGTGTCCTCTATTCTGTATCATTGATCTACCTTTCTATTTTGGTACCAATACCATGCCGTTTTTGTTACTATTGTTTTGTAGTAGAGTTGAAGATCTGGTATTGCAATACCCCCTGTTTCACTCTTCCTGCTAAGGATTGCTTTAGCTATTCTGGGTTTCTTATTCTTCCAGATGAATTTCATAATTGCTTGCTCTATTTCTGTAAGGTACGTCATTGGGATTTTAATTGGAATTGCATTGAATTTGTATAGCACTTTAGGTAGTATGGCCATTTTGACAATATTAATTCTTCCTATCCAAGAACATGGAAGATCTTTCCATCTTCTAAGGTGTTCTTTAATTTCTTTCTTTAGTGTTGTATAGTTCCCATTGTAGAGGTCTTTCACCTCTTTTGTGAGATTGATTCCCAAGTATTTTATTTTTTTCGAGGCTATTGTGAATGGGGTAGTTTTCCTAATTTCTCTTTCTGAAGATTCATCACTTATGTATAAAAATGCATTGGATTTATGGGCATTAATCTTGTAACCTGCTACTTTACTGAATTCACTTATGAGTTCTAAGAGTTCTCTGGTGGAATTTCCAGGTTCCTCTAAATATATAATCATGTCATCAGCGAACAGGGATAGTTTGAGTTCTTCTTTTCCAATTCGTATCCCTTTAATTTCTTTGGTTTGTCTAATTGCTCTGGCCAGAGTCTCAAGAACGATGTTGAATAGAAGTGGTGAAAGAGGGCATCCCTGCCTTGTTCCAGTTTTTAGGGGGATTGCTTTCAGTTATAGAAGAAAAAGTAGGTCCCGATCTTCAACATGTCGGCCTAGGACCAGACTTCCTTAACATGACTCCCATAGCACAAGAAATAAAAGCAAGAATCAATAACTGGGATAGATTCAAACTAAAAAGCTTTCTCTCAGCAAAGGAAACTATCAGCAATGCGAAGAAAGAGCCTACAGAGTGGGAGAATATCTTTGCCAATCATACTTCAGATAGAGCACTAATCTCCAGAATCTATAAAGAACTCAAAAAACTCTACTCCAAGAATTCAAATAAGCCAGTCGACAAATGGGCTAAGGAAATGAATAGACACTTCACAGAAGAAGATCTACAAGCAATCAACAAACATATGGAAAAATGTTCAACATCTCTAGTAATAAGAGAAATGCAAATCAAAACCACCCTAAGATTCCATCTCACCCCAATTAGAATGGCGATTATCAAGAATACGAGCAACAACAGGTGTTGGCGAGGATGTGGGGAGAAAGGTATGCTCATACATTGCTGGTGGGACTGCAAATTAGTGCAGCCACTCTGGAAAGCAGTGTGGAGATTCCTTAGAAAACTTGGAATGGACCCTCCATTTGACCCAGCTATCCCACTCCTTGGCCTATACCCAAAGGACTTAAAATCAGCATACTACAGAGATAAGCCACATCAATGTTCATAGCTGCTCAATTCACAATAGCCAGACTGTGGAACCAACCTAGATGCCCTTCAATTGATGAGTGGATAAAGAAACTGTGGTGTATATATATACAATGGAATATTACTCGGCCATAAAGAATGATAAAATTATGGCATTTGCAGGCAAATGGATGAAATTGGAGGATATCATGCTAAGTGAGATAAGCCAATCTCAAAAAGCCAAAGGAAGAATGATATCGCTAATAAGTGGAGGATGACACATAATGGGGGGGAGGGAAGGGTTAGTGTTAGGGTTAGAGTTAGGATTAGGGAGGGGGGCAAGTATGGAGGAAGGAAGTACTGTATAGAGGGTAAAGAGGGGTGGGAAGGGTGGGGGGAAGGGAAAAAATAACAGAATGAATCAAACAACATTACTCTATGTAAATTTATGATTACACAAATGGTATGCCTTTACGCCATGTACAAACAGAGAAACAACATGTATCCCATTTGTTTACAAAAAAAAAAAAAAAAAGATGTGATAATCAAGGCTTACAGAAGTAAATATCTGAAGGCTGCCCAACTAGTAATTAAATTCAGTTTGATTCCAGAACGTGTGTTCTTAAACTCTAAGACTGGGTAGAGTCAGAATTTGAAGTCAGATCCTCTCAGTCCTACCTCTCTCTTTCTAAAAACACCTGAATAAAAAAGGGGTTAAAATGAGATGACAGCTAATTCCAAGTTTGTTTCCAAACTCTGAGATTCTATTATGTTAGGCAACAGTCATCTTTAAATTATATGCTTTGTAGCTGTAGTGTTACTATGTGACGAGCTCAGTCAGTAAACCATCATCTTCAAGGTTATCAGATAGAACAATGGAAGCATCTTCGATATAGATCTGTTTTATAATCTTCCTCCTTTTACACTGACCTTTAGAGACCTGAGTATATATTTTTCTATGCAACTGCTACTAGAGTAGGCTTTTCATCTTTTTATTAGGAGATTTCCCACAACAGTATCAGGCCTCATTTCCTTCAACAATGGCTTGTTTTGGTAAGTCTTTTGCAAATACAGCTGGCATTCCGTGTAGCTGACTCTATGGTTCTCAAATGTGGTTGTACACTCAAATCACCTATTGACTTAAAGAATATATGGATTCTTGCCTCTGAATCATAGAGATTCTGGCTCATTTGATATGGAGTCGGGACTGGTTGGCTCATTGTTTACAAAGCCTCACAGTTGCTTCTGTAAGAATCCTCCTGGATTGAGAATCTGTGATCCAATCCATTATTTGATAAAGAATTTGAGAATATCATATGCATTAAGAGAGCAGTTGAAGGAAGCCAAATCCCTCCATAAGTCCCACAATGAGTCCTCTGAAATAAAAGTAGAACCCGTGAGCAGTTTGAAAAGCTGTTACTTGGGCCATCCTAATATTCAGATTGAGTCTGAGATAATGAAAAGGCAAAAAATAAGAAGCATTAGAGCATGGTGCTAAGTGGAATTATGGAAAACCATTTGTAAAATTCTGTGTGGTGTGGAAGGGCCTGTTCTTTTTAATAGACAGTTTTGTAATAGAAAATGGAATAATGGAAATGGCAGCATATTTGAATTTATTTGCATTTCCTTTAGAAAAATAAAAGAAAATAAAAGTGAAGGGCATAACCTTGTAAATATATCTTGATCTGATGTTATTTTTGCAAGTTAGACAGATGTAGGGCCACCAGTCAGCCTGATTCAGAGCTAGCTATCAAATCAGAGCTCACTCTTCAAATCCCAGCACTAATCGGCATGATAAAGAGCTACCTTTCGATTAATCCTGCCCTGGACTTTAGACGAAAGAAACTGCAGTTTAATTACTAGTGAAATTCACTTTGTCTGATCTGCCTGTCTTTGCTGTAATGTCATAATATAATCAGCATCACCCCCATTTGAAACACAGAGCTGTGAAGTCCAAGGACCTGTGTGATTGGAAGAAATAAAATGATGCTCAGACAACAACCAGCCACAGTGCATTAATTACTCAAACCTTGTTTTCATCTGTATGTCATTCTCCCATTGGCTTGTCATGACAGCAACTGAGAAAAGGATGGGAGAGAGCCTGATTGAAAAGGCAGTTGACCCGTTGGAATCAGACAGGGTGTGGGAGGGAAGAGCCACACTGTATAAAATCTTAAGGCTAATTAAACTTGGTTTTTTTCTTTTAATATATATCCCACTGGCTGCTGCTGATCCCACAAGTCCAAGCTAAACCATTCAGCTGATATGTCTCCCTGCAATTAAAATCTCCCCTTCAGTTGAAACTCTAGAGTTTTTGCTTCTCTGAACATAATTTATTTTTCTTTTAAAACTGGCAATTATTTGGCAGATTTTTTTTTCCTTAGGTCTCAATGTAGTTTTTTCAAATTAAAAGAAGAAAAGAGGGTTGCAGATTTTCTTCTGTCACACATAACAGCTTTTGGGAGCATTGCTTTCTAGGTTTGCATAGATGCACTGCCTTTGCACAGAAGACTGAATCTGAAAATCTGACTTTCCTATGAATTATTACCTTATCTTATACAGAATGTTTAAAGCAACGGCTGCCCTGTTGTACGGTTGGAAGGTGACTGAGCCAGGATTTGAACCAAGATTTATTTGGCTGTGGCTTTTTTGATTCTACTACTCCCTACCACTTTATTCTCACTTATTATTATTATTATTAACCCTCAAATTGATTCATTCAACACATTATTGTTGAGCATCATTTACATACCAAGTACTGTGCTATACTCCAGCATTGGCGAAGCCAGGAAGGGTCTGCCAGTATCCATCTTCAGAAGTGTTGAAGTTCAACTGTTCAGTTGATTTTGTGAATTCTACTATGAATTAATATTTTAATTCCAAAATAACAATTGGACCATTAAGAACAAATGTATAGTATGAATTCAAGAACGTCTTTTGTGTTTTCTCATTGTTATTTACATTGTCAATTTCTACTCTTCACCCCTCGCCCCCCCAAAAAAAAAATCCAGAATCAAGAATTCCAAAAATCTCAGGCTGTTATGACTTATATATTCAGTCATCAAATTCTATAAAATTGGGTCATATAAGACATACCATCTAGGGCTGTAGGCCAAGGAAAAACAGTAAGCATAGGGTTAAGAGAACAGACTGTGGAGTCAGATTACCTGGATTTAAATCCTGGCTTTACACTTACCAACTACATAACCTTGAAAAAGTTGCTTAATCCCCATCTGTAGAATGGAAAGGAAGTTATCTCTTAGGATTGGCAGGCAAATTAAATGGGTTAACCTATGTAAAGCTCATAGTTTAGTGCCTATCACATACTGGAGGTTTAATAAACACTATCATTTCTTTCATAGAATGTGTAATTTCCTTTACTTTTATAATGACACTATCTAACAGGTCAGATATTTGTCATATAATTCCTGGGTTATTGCAAGAGATTTTGCTCTCACTTTCCTTCTCTCTTTCCCCACTGTTTTCAATTATTTATACCAAAATATAACTGTGATCAAGTGGGTGCCCTACTTAGAGACTTTAATAGCCCTCTTTCGCCCTCAGAACTAAGTAGATGTCTTAGTCCAGTATCAAGGACCCCCCTTAACATTCCTCACTCAATGTATCCTTCCAACACTTTTTCTATTAAAATTCCAACAAACTTGTTTATTTATTGTTCCCAAGTGTATCTTTCAGTTTTCTCCTTCCATGCTTTTTTCTCATGCCCTTCACACAACCTGAATCTTATTACCACTTCCCAGATCTTACGCATTTTCAAACTTTTAACTACACTTTCTTCATTACAGTCAAACTTTCCATTGTCATCCAAGGTAGAAGAGATGGCATGTTCTCTAAACCTTCATCTTAAATATCTCAATATCATTGTATTATAGTTATTCTCAATAATTACTACTTCAAGCACATATTAGTATCTCCATACACATTATTATTTGCCCAATAGCATCTATCAGAGAAATACAAACATAACTGGTATACAATTAATATATGTCAAGTGAATAATTGGTCTGAATTTGGAATTTCTTCTTTGTTCTAAATCATTTTTCTATCCTATGAATTATTCTAGATTTTGCACTTTTTTTTCCTAATACTTATCTATATTTCCTTTCAAATTATTTTGACTATCTCCCTCTGTGGTCCTCTTCTCTGGTCACTACCTCATACAGCCTTTCTATTTCTGCAATCACACTGCTACTCTATCATGTGACATGTTCACATGGATAACAAGACTGCTAATGTGTCCCATGTCCTCTGTTCAAGTTCATTCTGCAACATGTACTTCCCTGCTAGAGTGCTAGTTGCATATCTATAGAACAAAGATTATAGGACCTGCTGAAAGAAAATGATAACTCTGTGAAAATATTTTGTAAACTGAAACGTTTTACAAGTGCAAGGTATAGTCTATATTGTCTAAATATTTTTTTAAAAGTATGACTTTGTGTATTAAAGAGGTAAGAAAAATATGAAAATAGTATAAAGGATTGTATCAAACTTCTTGAGTTTAAACAAAATATACATATATATCTAAGGACTTTTCATGCTGTAATTATATATATATTTTGTTGTTGTTGTTTTCTTCTAATCTCACCTCTTTCATAGGTAACATATTATTTGACCTCACTTTATACATTTATAGGGGGAACAAGAATCTTCCTTAAGTGATCCTCACTAGGAATTTTTGATTTTTTTTTCTGATAGTTAACATACTAACAGGAAGAATCTTAATAGTTATTAACCTTTCTGAAACAGCATTAAAAATATATCCACCTTACCCTACATCACAGATATCAAGATTATGCAAATTATCTGAATATATGTGAATGTCCTTAAAAATTTTGAGTTAAAATTCCAAAGCAGAGGACAATATTTACAGTAAAGCAATTAAGGTTCAGAAAGCCTTTCTGACTTGACCTACTACCTATAACTATTTTTTCTCCTTAGATGATGTAGTTTTATTAACTTGGGATGAATTAATGGACAGTTAGGTGATGGCTTAGAACTTGAAATCATGTTTTCTAACAAGCCATGACTGCAGGGAGACATTTTGACCTTGTTTTACTATTAAATGAAAACAAGCCAGGCAGATGAGCCTTCCTTTCATTGTTTTTAGTAGGAGAGTGACTCTAGAATGCTACATGTGAGGTTCAGTAGCAGGTAGGCAGCAGAGGCCAGCGAGCCTTGCATTTGGGTGTCTTATCTCTGTTGGTTTAAAACATGATAGAGATGTCCCTGTTCTTGAAGCACACACGTTTATTTTCCCTCTATTCTTTGGACATTTTCCTATCTCCTTGAATTTTCGTTCCCATGATATCTGACCTCATTGTTCTGTTTTGAGATTGTGATGATAAGCAGCCAGTGTCTTTCAGGCTCCTTACTTGCTTTTATCTGTACCCCGCTCATCCCAAGTTTTCTATGCATCATCCAGCTACCACTAAAATGCTCCCTTTCTTTATTGTGTTCCTGTCTTACATAACCAGAAGCAGCAAAATCTTTATTCCTTCTTCCTGGTCTTTTGGCTCCTCCTGCTTGTTTGGAGTTTTGAGTTAAAATTTTCAAGTTAATAATTAACCCATGAGATAACTGTTTACAAAATGTTAGTTGATAATCAGAGAATTTTCCCCTGGATTAATATGGTTGAAGTTTAACTTGGTGGAACAGCTCACACACTAAACTAATAATAATATTAATAATAATAACAACAACAACATATGTATTTAAAGTATTAACTCAGAATTTTGCTGATAGGTTTTCAAATGAAATATTTGTTTTAGTCTAGATAAAAGAAAAAAATTGTGTAAGGGCCTGGCACACTAACTCTGTGGAAGAATTTAAACAGAGAAACAAGCTAGAATCTACCCCTGGGTGGCAAGTAGCCTGCAAATGATGACAACATTCTTTTTCCTTTTTTTTTTTTCCCCTTAAGAAAATGACCCTTATTTGTTTTCTAGGAATTATCACATTGAAAATAAGTTCTTGGGATTCTCTGCAATATTATATGTAGATGATTTTTGTCTTTGATCAACCCTGTGCTAGCTTGTGATATTTTGTAGTGTCAGTGACCTTTTATGTGTTACAATGTGATCAAAAATGAGTCAGACTTGGGGGAAGAAATCACTGTGTCAGGTAATGCCCTCCATTCATTTTCTAAGTCAGGAAGGACTGTTTCTTCTCCTGAGACAAAAATGAACTTTAGCTCCATCTGACATGAGAAGACAGAATACAAGAGGACATCCTGTGTTCATAGAATAGGTATTCATGCTTTCACCAGAAGCCAAGGGTATGACCTAGCTCTGAAAACATACTGAGATTACTTTGGTTCACTTGGGAATGGTTTTCATCTTGATTTCTTGCCATGTTGATCTTAAGGAATAATTGTTGGAAGAAACTGGATGGAGCAATTTATTAAATCTGGTAGACTTATGAAGATGTACATATGTGTATCAAATTTAATATAGACATCTCTCTGAAATTCTGTGCCATAAAGATACACTGGGTCTTCACTGTGTTTTGACACAGTGATAGGTAGCTTTGTTTTGCCTATATGTAGATATCCATCCATTTGGGAAATTTCCAGATAATGGATTACTTATGAATATTCAAAAGTAGTTTATGGATTTTGCCATGAGTTATGTGGAATAAACAAGCATTAAGCCAAATCAAGAGCTGGGTTTTCTTCTGTATTCTGTATTTGAAAGTCCTAAAGCCAGACATTCAAAACGTGGATATCTCATAGCCCTTCTAAGAATTCATTGTTTTACCAAATGCTGTGATTATCCCAAGTCAGAAGTATGTTGAGAATGAATGACTAGTAACAGATTTCAAATTTGATGAGAGTTAAATGGGTTTTAAGTGCCCAATAAGGTGGTAGGAAAAACTGGAAAGAGAGGTGTCCCAGAAGATAGCCACAGTGCCTTAAGTGAGAGGAAGTGGTTAACCACGTTAAATTGCTGCTGAGAAGCTGAGTAAGATGAGAATAAAAATGTGACCTTGGGATTTGGCAATAATAGATAGGATAGAGTGGAATGGATAAAAGACCCATTGGAGAAAGTTGGGGAAAGAATAGAAAGTGAAGATGTAGTAGCAAATGCAGACAGTTTATTTCAATGAATATTGCTAAGAAGGGAAGAATAAAAATGAGAAACAAGTGGTGAAAAACATGAGATCAAGAGAGTCTCATGAAGATACACAAATAATGATGAGCTTTATGTTTTTGGTTTTTTGTCTTAGTTGTTGTTTTATATGTGTTTGTTTAAACTGCTTCCGCAGTTGAAAAATAACATGAACAGGAATCAAAGCCTCAATTCTGGAGTAGAAAGAGATATGGAAAATGCAAAATCCATCTGGTAAAAAATAAAAGATATTGGCTAAGTAAGATTCAACAGTTCTTGGTCTATCTAGTTAAGGTTCTACCAGCTACCAGTAATATGTCTGTAAATAAAATTTATGAGTTTTCTTATTTATTGATAATATCTAAAGTTCCTGTATGATATTCTGGTGCTATGCCAGGAAATAGTAAGACATATTACAGAAATCCCTCTTAGTAGAAACAAAATTTATGTCATTCTTAACCATTTACCAAGCACATTGTTGTTTAGAAAGCACACTTTTTAGTTAACTCTCATAAGAACACTGTCAAATAAGTGACTGTACTGTTTTATTCAACAGATAAGGAAACCCAGGCTCTGAAAGGTAAAGTAGCTGGCAGAATCACAGTGCACGGCAACAGAGGCAGGGTCTAACACAAGTTTTCTTCATATAATTGGAAGTTTCTTCCCAGCCTGGATTGCTCTCCATCCACCTCCCCTGTAGTCCTTTGTTGAGTTTCTTCCTTTCATTCTTGGAAGAATCTCTTTTCATTTCTGATCCAGGTTTCCATTATATTTTTTTCCCTGAATTCCACTTTCCCTGGAACTTTTTTTGTAATGAACAGTTCCCTAAATATCTGTCTTTATAAAACAGAACCAAGCACACAAGGGTTGGGGGTCTGTATTAAGGGCAAAGGAAGAACTATCCCACACCAAAACATTTTGCCCTACAAGTGAAATTGCATTTCAGACAACCTATGGAAAACCACCACTCTAACTACAATGGCAAGTGTTAGCAGTTGAAACTCCTTCATAATATCTTGTCATTTTGGGCTCATAAGCTTTTAAAACCAGAGAATAGAAAGGGAAGAGCAAAAAGGTAGGAGGGGAAAATAGAAAATAGGAAGTGGGAGAAAAGATGGCAGAGAAGGGTACAAGTGTTGCTTAGTGTAGGCCCTGCAGACCAAAAATTATTGTGTTTCTAACACTATTGATTTTTTTCAGCAGCTGATATTTCAATCTGGGTGCAGTGTGTCTGTGAGTCTACGCACACTGTCAAGAAGAAATATGATAGTGTCTTAAAAGATTAATAATATCGCTGGTCCTCTGGAGGCCTGTCTTAATTCACTGGCCTGTTCCCTGGCATGTACTGTAATTTATCTAGTCTGATTTGAATAGCAAATGGCAATCGGCTGCCATTAGGGAAATGGGCATCATTCTTATTGATCCAGCATGGGCTGGATTTTATTTAAGGAGAACTGCAAAATGTTATTACCTTCAGGAAGAGAAACTGAAAAGGGAGCTTTTCCCGTGTGTATTTTGGAAATGTTCTACCTTAAAAAGGGAATGGATTGTGAATTTAAGAGAATAGGGGGAGATGATCATTCTATTGTGTGAAAAGGGACATGTACAGGCTGTTTTCAACATAATTGTTTACCAGCAGGAAAGAGTACTCATAATTATGAGAAAGAGGCCACGGGCCTCTGAGGTTAGAATACTGTAGAGACAGTCGATCTAATCTATTTTCTTGTCCAACTTCACGTAAAGCCCCTAGTTACTCAGAATCCATTTGTCAGTCTGTAAAATGGGCCAAAAAAAAAAAAAATCTACTGGTTATGTGCAAGTTTCATTTAGTGTTTGCTTCACATCCTGGGATTTTTGGACAAAGGGTGGTATAGAATTAAACACAAAATTAAAAAGAGATTCTATTTAACAATGGAAAGAGATAGGGGGCATTCAATATTTATTATTGCTTTTCATTTAAAATTCTGGAAGGCACAGGTTATGTGCTGAGTGAAGCAAGACGAACTAGCCTCATAATTCTCATTAGCCATAATGTGCATCTCTCAAGTTAATATTGCATGTATGACTGTAATGTTCACCTGTTAGTGGCAAATCTAGACTTGCATTTTTACCCTGCTTTACTGAATCCAGGAAAGCTTCCAGCATTATGGTAGCAAATGTGGGAGACAGTCAGACCCGGGCCTTTCTGCCTACCCCCCTATGCTCTTTGCCAGAGGGACAGGAGCTGAATGTGCCATTCCTGTTAGAGCTTATTAGAGATTTACTGTGAAGGAGAATACACATACTCTATCCCTAAGTTTACTTAGCAGCCCCAGGTGGGGAAAAAGGTATGACAAACATGGCTAGAGGAAGGGCTCATTGCTACTGAAATTCTCCTCCATTCCACCTCGGGTTGTTATGGAAAGAAACGATAATGTGCTACAGGAAATGGCCAAGTATAAAAGCAATAAAATAAATTGAAAATGACTTTGTTTTTTTGAGCGGCAGTAATTGCTATATGTTGTGATGTTTGCATAAGGAATTAGTTAATGTGTAGCAGAATGGCATGTGATACTTTTTATTTGCCTGATGACTATAGTCTCTGAGTGAATGACTTATTAAGGTTAATAAAGAAAAATTTGCTTGTGACTTGTAATGATCCAATTGCTAGAATTTAGCATCCCCTTATGCATTGTTGCCTAAAGGGGAGAAGGAAAAAAAAAAAAAAACCACACACATTAATGGCCGACTGGCTATGATTTTTTATAGTGGTGTGAGAACAAACAATGTCTTCTAAATTGTTGGTCTGTCTATCTTTCTGCCTGCCTGGGCAGGAACGTTATGGCTTTCTTAATTCTCCTGTGTGATTTATCATCCTAAATTCATTGTTTTGCATAACTCTGCTCAAAATGAAGAAATGTCATTATTTTGCAGCGAAAAAGTTGTCATTTGCATAATGCCTGCCATTAATTATTGTGAGACTAATGCAGTTGTTGATATTTTTAGGGCACAGTGGTACAGCCTGCACCTTGTATAATGTCATTCTGAAAACATTGGTAGTTAATAGGTGCCACAACATTGCACAAATGGAAAAGAAGATGATGAAGAAGAAGGGGACACAATGGAACAGGCTGTGATCTTTATTTAGCTTTTTTTTTTTTTTTTCCTGAAATGCTTGGTGAGGGAAGACTATAAAAGGAAGCGAATAGAGCAGGAAGCTGTGACATCCAAGAGAACAAAGGGATTGAAAAGCAGAGGTTTTCTATTTAGGCTGAATTAGTATAACCTGGGTTCCAGCCAGTTTAATGGAGGAAGTCATGTCTTCTCTATTTTGCTTACCTATGTAACCAAAGCCCTCAACAGCATGTAGGTTGGGCTTTTTAAAACTATCAATTAGGATAAAGCCTTGCTCTGCAACATGTTCATCTCGTTGAAGAATTCTCTTAACTGGGCACTTGGCTGAAGTTAAGAGGACACACTGGGGTTTCATGAAGCAGAGAGCTGAAGAATATGAGTTTCAGATTTTGATTAATCAGTTCTATACTTATTTCAGTATTTGTATCTAAAACCACAGCTTCCCTTTGCTGCAAAAAGCAGAGGAATACAGTGGTTGCATATTAGAGGAATATTTTTTTTTTCCTCCTTATATTCCTTGTGATGGAACTAACTTTTGCATCTGATTCTTTAGGACAAGAACCTACCAAGGCTTTCTATTACTTATTTCACAGGTAAATGAAAGTCAGTTATAAAAATTCGATCAGAGATGAAACTCATTACACTGAGTCTGGGAGGCATAAATATTACAAATGTAGCTAACTGTTGATCTTTTTAGTCATGAGAACTTAAAAAAAACAGACACACATCAAATAGAATTTTTTTCCTAATTTCACTGTTTCATGTGTATTATGTATTTAGATATTTCTTTTTTATCATTAAATTTAAAAGACATGAAAGAAATGGAGCCTCAAAAGTAGGTCTAGTTGCTACAACTGACCAGAGATATTTAGAAAGATATTACCCTTCACTGTTTAAAATCTAGCATTGTAAACTCTTTGGAAAATTCAGTGTTTTTTATATTGTACTAACACAAATTTTGAAGGTTATTCTGTACCCAAAGACTAGCTACTATTCAGGAACCTTCTTAAAGTCAGTGCTTGTAAGTGCTCCTAAGAATCATGAGGAGACCACAAGTGTCTGTCACAGTTGGTCTTATAATAAGTATCTCAGCAGAATTCAGGCTGTGTAGTATCATATATCTTGCCTTTGTTTTGGAAGTTTTATCTTCATGGGTTTAGTTCCTTACAATGACATCACCATCATAATTCACATTTGGTGATATAAAAAATAGATGAACCTATGCGTTGAGACCAGCCTCTACTGCTGCTTCTCACTTTTCCCTTTCTTCTGAAGACAAGGAAGTTGTCTTGATACCCCCAAATTAATGTCTTTGACTTAATAAAATCAATATTAGCATATAGCTTTAAAACATAAATAAAAAGTCTAACAAAGTGCAGGGAAGTAGAGAGGAAATGAAAGGAGAAGGGATTTGTACTTCATATGGTGTACTAAGACAACACAGCTGATTAATTCCTAATCCTCTTTTATTTATAGCCTAGTAATGCCTACTTGTCTGTTATGTGTTCTACATATAGCTATAGAACTTACATATCGATAAATATGAATATTCAATAACTAACTTAGCAAGTTATGCCATTATTAAGTCAAGTGACTTGTCTTGACTGACCTAGAACTTTGTGAAAATCCCAAGTTCCAGGAACCTCCTCAGTCTCAGGCAATCATGGCAGTTGGTGACCCCAACTATGATGAATACTCACAAGGCATATTGAATTGATGTTTGTGTTATATATTTTATCACCTCTGTGTTTGCTTCTTGTATTTAAAAGAATTCCATATTTGTCAAACAAATATATTTGGGTAGGGAACTCCTTTATATAACATCCACTTACTAAAGAATTTTACCTAACTCTGAGAGAGGGTTGAGTTAAAGGTGTAGATTTCTGTACATCGTGTGTCTATCACTTTGATCAGCAGTACTCCAGAAAGTAGCAATCTCCTAGTAAATAATCAGCATCAGCTCTGATCTCCTGTATTCAGGAAATAATTTTAGAGCTCAAGTCTTACATAAAAACAGGGTAAGAATCCATATGTTAGTTGGCATGGTTCTCATCACCTAACATCTGATAATCATGGCAGACTGGCATTATTTAAGACTCACTGATTGGTGCCAGGACTTCTAAACTTCTTTCTCTCCTTTGCTTTGGAGTTTTCCCTCCTTTTACACAAACACTGTACTAAGACCTGGAGATCTAACACATGGTCCTACACCATGATTATTTTAATCCAATATATGAAGGAAAGTTGTATGAATGAATTTTATATTACATATGTCTAATTGAGGCAGTTGTTTTATTCACTGAGATTAGTCAACACTAACATAAAGCTTAGAGATAGGAGAAAAGCACTTAAAATTTTGTTGTTTGTTTCACGGATCAGTTTGTTCATTTATTTAATAAATATTTATTGAAGCTCTGTTCTCTGCTCAGCAGTGTTATGAACATTGTAGATACAAAGATGAGCTATACTTGGTAATTTTACAAAAAAATACCTTATTTCCCCTTCTAGATTGGGAGTTCTTGAAGCACAGGCTCAAACCCTAATTTACCAGGACTGGCTAGCATGGGAAAATCCTCTCCTTTGTAAAAATTGAAGGAGATCATATTTTAAATTGTTGAATTTGACTTTATTCATCCTAAGAATTGTATTTTAGGACCTGCACTATACTGTTTAGCAAGTTTCCAACACTGGCCTGTGCAGTCAGATGTAAAGAATATAGACCTCTGGAACAATCCAGAGCATCCTTGCATCTTTAAGAAAAAATATTTTCTATTCAAAGTTTATAGTGCCTGAGATGACATTTATAAGTGCTGTCATACTTTACTTATACATTCAGTTATTTAGTAGCTATCAAGAACTTACAATGTTTCTGACATTGTTCTAATTCTGAGAATACAGTGAAAACTCAAAAAAATTTCCCTAAGAAACTTACTTTATAGTAGAAGAGACAGCAAAAAATTAAGTAAACAAAAAATTAAGTAATCATTTCAATCCTGAGAAATAATTAGAAGGAAAACAACATAGGGCAAGCAAGTAGAAAGTAGGGATAAACTATGGAAAAAGTGCTATTTGAAATAGGGTAGAGTGGGAAGATCTTATTGAGGAGAATACATTTGAAAAATCTGAAAAAGGCTAGATAATGAGAAGAAACTAAGCATGTGGTGACCAGGAGGGAGAACATTTTAGGCAGAGGAAATGAAGATTGTAAAGTACTTGAAATATTCCAGGAAGAACAAGAAATCTGTAGCTCAAATGGAGTTAAGTGAGAAATGATCATATAGCTCGGTAGGAACCAGAACACATAGGCCACCTCAGAGATTGACAGGAAGCTGTAATAGGGTTTTAAAAAGGATATGTGTTCTTATTTATGGATCAAAAGAAATCTGTCACTGCTCTGTGGAGAATAGACTAACCGGGTCATGGGTGGGGCAGGAAGAGGCCTTAGGCATTATTGTGGTAGCCCAGTTATATCACTGGCAATGGCAGTGGGGAGTGGAAAATAGTTCAGTTCTGCCTAATTTGAGGGTTGGGATGACAGCAGTTGCTGAAGAACTTGATGTGGTACAGATGAAAGAGATGCAGCGAGTCTCAGGTGTTTCACTTGAGCCACTGGATAAAGGGCAGTATCTTTAACTTCATGGTGTAGAGAGCTGTGTGAGATATGAGGAGATTAACAGATTTGGGGGAAGAGATAAGCATGATTTAGATATAGTACACTGTTATGGTTGGATGTGAGGTGTCCCCCAAAAGCTAATGTGTGAGACAACGCAAGATGGTTTAGAGAAGAAATTATCGGGTTATGAAAGTCTTAATCCAATCAGTGACTCGATCCCCTGATGAGATTAACTGAGTGGCAACTGAAAGTGGGTAGGGTGTAGCTGGAGGAAGTGGGTTCCTGGGGGGGGTCATGCCTTTGGGTATGTACTTTGTATCTGGCAAATGGAGTCTCTCTGCTTTCTGATCATCAAGTGAACTACTTCCCTCTGCCATACTCTTGCACCATGATATTCTACCTCACCCTGAGCCCCAAGGAATAGAGCCAGCTGTCTATGGACCGAGACCTCTGAAACCGTGAGTCCCCTGATAAACTTTTCCTCCTCTAAAAGTGTTCTTGTCAGGACTTTAGATACAGTAGAAAAGCTGACTAAAACAGGCACATTGTCTTGGAGCTTCTTATCTAAGTCAAGAGATGTACTAGGTGGTTGGATATATGCACAGGAGCTCAGAGGAGGGTTAGAGTTAGAGATTCACTGTGTTTTTATTTCTGCATGTGTACTATATTTAGAATGTAAGGGTGCAGGAAGCAAAGAATGGACAGTGAGCAGTTTTGGTAGATAAATACACATGCCCTGTGTTATTTAATGATGAACATACAAGTGCTGTTTCTTTCATTCTGCTAGTCTTTGAAAATCCCTGGTGTACATGGCAAAGAAGTACCAAGAGGACCATATGAATTATTTCTGAGGACGTATGGTTTATTATCTGTAAACAATGTACTATTATTTCCATAATGATATAAGTCAGAGGGGAAAGACAAATATTCTGAACTTTTTAATGTAGGGGAAATCCATATCAGATATAAGTGAAGTAAAATTTGAACCCAGTTTTGAAAGTGGGGAAGATTTGAAGTAGGAGCAGGTAGGGCATTCCAGAAAAGAAGTCATAGCAGATGTACAAATACAAAAACTAGCTTTCTCTTTGTGGAGGAGCAAAGTTGAAAAGTAAAGATGTCCCAGGATAACCAGAATTTGTGTTTGTGAAGTTAAAGGTCAGGTAAATTTATAAAAGTTTGCTAGAATTAAGGGATTTGAACTTGCTCTGTAGCTCACCGGTTCTCTGCTCTAGTGTACTTCAGAATTGCTTTTGGGGTTCAAAATGCACATGCCTGGGTATCACTTCTGGAAATCTTTCATATAGGTCTTGGAATGGGCCTGGCATTTGTTTTTTCCAAAGGCAGCCTGTTTCAGAACATTCCTCCTTCCTAAAGCTGTGATTCCTAACTAGGGTTAGTATTCCTGAATGTCCTGGAGCCATAAGTAGAGCTGTTTCTTGTAGCAGGAGTCCCTGATTTTTAACACATTTTAACACATTCAACGTTTTTCCACATAACTGATTTTTCATTTAGTACTTACTTTGTATCATTTTCCTGTCTTATAACTTGGGATCACATGTGGCTTGTCATAGTTCCTCCATTTTCTTTCTGCTTTAGTCTGCTGCACAATCAAGTATGACTGGATATGGGCGTAGGGGTAGTAAGAGCTGTGGAAATGGTGGGTATCTTACAAGGAACTGCAGAAATGAAAAGTACCATGATCTTCATATTAAATACCACTGAGGGAATTAGACTGCATTAAACTGAGTTCATCCTTATTTTCCTAAATGACTGGGACTCTGTGTGCCTTGTTTATTCTCTATAGCATCAACACTTCTTAAGCAGATCCAGCATTAGTTAAATCTACAGTTTGGAAGTTTTCAAAAAGCCAAAATATTATGCAGTAGGCCTAAATAATATAATGGTACTAATTATGCTAAGGAGCCTAAATTAAAAGCAAAATTTAGGATTATGGAAAAATAGGTTCAGAAGCCCTTCTCCAAATTAAGATATTCCCTATCATTAACTCACAGCCCACTGATATTTTTGTAAGTAGAAGCCTAAGATTAAAATCACAGGGTTATTGAAGTATTATTTATTTAAGAGATCGAGTATCTATTATAACTACATGTTTCCAAACACTCAAGATTTTAGAATGTGACACTTTTTATAAAAACATGAGAGGGAAGACTGCTAGGAACAAAAAAGCCTAGAGAAAGTCACTTTTTAAGTCTTTTGGGAAGGAAGACTTTTATAAATACATTTTTTCTCTTATTAAAAAAGTCTTCACATCATTAAGCAGTATCCAAAATATTATTTTTAATAACTGCATAGTATTCCAGTAAATGAATGTACTATCATTTATTCAATCAATCCTTTATTATCAGTAAGAGTCCCAGTTTTTCACCATTTCAAGTAACATCATGAAAAATCTCGCTTCTAAATTTTCGCAAAGGTCTTTGATTATTTCCCGTAGAAATTTCATTCCTAGAGATGAAATTTCTGGTCAACAGTATTAATATCTTTTTAAGTTTATGACACATATTGATAAGATGTGCTCCAGAGCACTGTACCAATTTTATTTTTTCTATGATTGTATCTTAATGTTTCCCAAATGAACTGATTCAAAACTTGTTCTTCTCCGAGTCCTGTTTGGTTCACCAGTTGTAGCAGACTTAATTTACTCTTACTCAAGGTTATACATAGAGATACCAAAACACTGCTGCAACTGAGGCAATATAATAATATAATATTTAAGTAATATAAAGTGACAATAAGATTAGAATGTGTTCCTTTCTCATGCCTGTTGTGTGCAAGCATTCTGTTTATCCTGCAGAGCAGACAAGAGCAAGAAAGAAAAAGCTTTACCTCTCTAACTTGAATTGAGAACTCATGATGTGCTAGGCACTGAACTGAGCATGTGTGAGACACAAATTCTGCCCTCTGAGCCCTTAACAATCCCATGTACCATGATTCATAAGGCCTAATATGAATTGTGGACTTTCAGGACAATGCCCTATGGTTAAGTACTTAGGCTATGGTGCAGACAGACTGCAGGACACTGTGATCCACACATGAAGGTGGATTCTCTGAAAAAGTCGTGATACCCCTGACATCTGGGAGAAGAGCAAGTGTGAGTATTAACTTCAACCCTAGATTAATAAAGAGAAGGTAAGGGAATCCTGATGGGATAAACGGGAGCAAGTAGCAGATTAGAAATAGACAAAGGGGTGGAAGAGAAAAATTCTACACCTTCTCCCACTGTGTGCTCTCTGAGGGAATCTGTTAAGCCCCTAGCAGTTTCCTCCATGCTGTCTTGGAGTTCCTAAGACTTTCAAACTGCTTAGTAAAAGGCATGGCATGGGTACACAGACTGTATTCTTGGAGGAAAATGGGAGAATATTTGAAATTGGGCCTGGCATGAAAAATCAGAAAGGCTGCATGGACCTGGGACCTTAGGCTGTGTTGGAGAACTGAATGTAGTTTGTCAGGCTGTTAGCAAGTGTGGTGGGGATTGTCTGATTGTGAATTAAAGAAGTGAGAGTGCCTCTCCTAGTGCTTTGACTGAAAAGGTCCTCCCACACTTAATTAGCTAAAGGGATGTGAGTTACTGGGACAATTGTAGAAGTGACATGAAAGTTCCAAATAGTCCTTCTGAAAATGCATAATAAATGACATATAGTGAAAATGTAAACAAGCCATTTAATAACATTTTAGTGCTTGATTCTGATCTCTTAATTAAAATGTGCATAAAAGAAAACAATGGTGGAACATCTGTGTGTGTTATTGGGGTAGCAGGATTTATGCTGCACCCTGGGCTTTTTTGTTCACTTCCCAGTGTGTAAAGTGGGAGGGTGGCCTCTTTGAGGCATGGTTACCCATTTTGGCCCCACAGGGACTATGTTCCCACCCACCTTCTCTTGGTTGTGGTTGTCTCCCCTTTTCTTTCCTCTTACTTTAAATATTGTATGGCTTGTTCTTTTCCTAAATTAAACTGCTCTCATCACTTGATCTAAAAGCCACTCTTCACCCCACCCCTAACCTAAACCCTGACCTAACCCTGACTTGCCCTCGTTATCTCAGCAGATGTACACAGCATTACCTAATGTTTTTGGCCTCAGTGAATAATCTCACAGAGCTTTGGGAAAAACATGGCCCTTTGTATCTGTGACCTTGTAGCATTACTCAGCTGGACACTATGGGATTTAGATGTTAAGAGACAGAAATTCTGTTTACCCCTGCTGGCCTGCTGGTTACTACTATTTTTATTATTATTATTATTATTGTTATTATTATTATTGATTTGGGGGAGTCTATCTCAGAGCTTCATTTTGCCTAATTTTTAAGTGACAGGACCAGTAATCATGAAAGTGAAGTGCCTTAAGATCTTCTACTGAAAATGTTACACTATGAAATGCTTTTATTTTCATCTTTACTTGCAACATACCTGATCACCAAAAAGTTCATCTTTGATTAAACCAGGATAAAAAGTACCTCTCATCTCATGTTACTCCTGGGAGAGTTTCGTACAGTTTCTACAATAGAAAGTCACAGCCAAGTGGCCTTCCTAAACATATAACAATTAATATTTAATGCCCCCCTTTGTGAGGGAGACATTGTGCTGGGACTATCTCTATTCTTTATGATGGTCCTGCAAAAATATTACTTTTGTTCTTTATTCCACAGTTGATGAAATGAAGATTCAGAGCACTTTAAGTGACACGATTAAAGCTGTATTAATAATAAGTGGAAAACCTGTCTCTCTCCCTCAAGCCATACTCTTTTGATACTATCAGGCCCTATAGCATCATAGCTCCCATTTCCTATAGATAGGGGCTAGATGATGATCTGAAAGAGTTAAGTAAAATGTACCATTCGTGACAAATGTCTGAAAATTATTTTTATAACTTGGATTTAATTCACAAATAAAGAGTAATTATCAATATGTCACAGATGAAGAGCTGCATGTATGGATCAGTGTAATTTCCCAGCCTTGGCTTATGGTTGCAGTATGCCCCAGGGAGTTTCGCAAATCCACATGGCATCTCCTGGTACTGGGTTCTGCATTAACCGACCAAAGTGTAAAACTCTGTGTTGGGATGACTCAACTGGTTACTATCTGAAGAGAGTTGTACAAAATTGCATGCCATATGTAGACATCTTTTTTTTTTTTTTTTTTTTTTTTTTCTGAATTTGTCCTTAACCCTTGAGTGGGACAAAATGAGCTTTGGACTTTTTCTTTGGGTCTTTGTTTTGGAAGAATTGCTCGAGAGAGGAAGAAGAAGAGCTGGGTTTTGGTTCTTTGTTCCTTTTGCTTTTTTCTCTTTGCCTTCTTGGCCCCTATTTCCCATCTGAATCAGTATTATCAGCTTTCTCTAATCCTTTGATGAAAAAGACATAAAATGTTCGTAAACTACAAGTTATTAAGACTTTAAATCATGTAAGACTACCCTTGGGGCAAAGTTTTTGACCTGAATTTTGAATATTTCAGTTTTCTAGTGGAGGATATGGGATACTTACTAGGGAAAGGTAGCCGATACCTCCCTCATGGCCCTTTATTTATTTATTTATTTTTTTCTGCTTAGTCTGGGAGAACCTCTGCTTTAGGCTTATTATATATCCTGAAACAGAGTAGTTATCAGATTTATAAGATTGTTAGGACAGGCATGGTGGCACACACCACTAATCCTAGACTGTGGTGGAGGGGGGGTTTGATATGACATTCCAATACATATCAAGAAGACATCCTAGTATAGTGGGAAAAGTATAGCCCCTGAACATCATGCCTTCTCCTTACTAGCTATGTAGTTTCAGGTAAGTTGTTTAAGTCACCACACTTAATTTTTTTAATCTGTAAAATAGAAATGAGTAATAATACCTACTTTATAGACATATTGTATGGGTTAAATGAAGTTCATGTACAGTACTTAGAGTAGCACCTGACCCTCAGTGAACATTGATTGCTTACATGTAGCAACGACAGGGAAAATAGGAAAGAATAGCAATTAGAAAATAACACCATTCTGTTTGAAAAAAGAAATTGATCATTTCAGCTTGGCATAATGGAAAGAACTTTTATCTAGAAGGCGAGCGAGTCTTAGGTTCCACTCCCAATTCTGCCACTATAAAGCTGTAAACTCTGCGTTTTACCTCTTACTATTTCAGTTTCCTCCTCTCTAAAATGAGTGAGTGGGAATGCCTGGTCCCTATTTACTCATTCAGTTTTACCTTCAGAAGACATTTTTTCTCAGAGTAGTTAATGACATGTCATACAACCGTGTGTGAGTCTCAAGGTCTACAGCCAAGTTTGACAAACAGGGCTGTGGTTAAGCTATGCTTTTCCCTGTGCAACTATGTTTACATGTTACATTTATGTGCTTTGTGTATTTGTCATGTGTCTATTTATGCACCTACACAGTTGTTGAAGTAAGCACACTAGCATACATTCATACATTTTTCGTGGTATGTGTGTTTATATATAACACACATATATATATACAGTATGTGTATATATATAAATATATGTCTGTGTGTACGAGAAACAGATGCACTGTAGGCAGATAAAGCAGATAAATATAGATCCAAATAGAAGCATAAGCATATAAATATAGACGTTATATAGCGTGAAAGCAAGCAGATCAGCACCATTTCATTATTGCTTGAAGTCTTTGTAATAAAAGAGTTGAAAATCAGTAACTGACATTGAAATTATTGACTGAATGACACTGACAGATCAGAAGGCACTGTGTAAGGTAAGAAAATAACCTTTCTTTCAACTTTGAGGAGAAATTAGCAGGAAGATTTATTGCTTTTAATTATTTGATTTATGAAAGTTTTTAGATGCCAGGTAGTGTTTTAAGAGTATATATATATATATATATATATATATATATATATATATATATGTCACTTTTCCTTAAAACTACTACCAGACAGCAAAAATAAATAAGAAAAGAAAACCTTTCCCAGTCTTGAAAAAAGCTTTGGCAAAGGTGATACCTGGATCTCTTTTGTCCCCAGGCTATGATTTGCAACTCTCTTATTTCTAGGTTTGGACAGATGGGTTGTTTTCACTCTACATTGTTCTGTACAAGCCCCTCTGAAGTCTTTAAGGAAACCCACCTGAAGGAGATATTTTGAAGCACGAGGCCAGAGTCCCCATTGTTAAGTTATTGTCTTGCGGACGCTTGCAGTTGTGTTCAGTGAGTGTGTTGTGTGAGTAAAAATGGGCTTCCATCTGTTACTTTTGTATCACTGTCTGTTCTCACCAGTCAAAATAATTGGTTGTGAGTTTTTGCTCTATTTTGTTTTGTTTTAGTAAGGAGGATATTGTGAGTTATTTTTAGCTGGTTCAAGTTAACTGTGTAATTTATTTTTTAATGTTGCAAGTTTTATCTTACTCATGTGTTTAAATTTGATTTTTAAGAGGAGAGTATCTCCTCTTTTTCCCTCAGCCACATCTATTTCTCGGACAGATCTCATCTCTTCTCCAGCTTTGTTGCAAGAGCACCTAGAGAGGCTAAAATTTGAAGAGATCTCTAGTCGTGTGCAGATACATAGCCTGCTTTGTCCAGTACCACAGACAGAGTGGTTGCTGTTACCACCTTTCCTGTTGCTTAGTTTACAATGGCTTTTTCTGATAGGGATGGGACAAGTGGACCAGCAGTATGTTCCAGGTCTCTCTTTGATGCTTCTCCTAAATCAGGAGTTAATGTTTCTACTGTCCTGCTAAGAATCCAACGTTAGTCTGGGGGGGTGGGGGTGGAGGAGGAAGAAATGCCAAAGCAATAAGGAAATAAGGACTCCCTAAAAAGTGATGATTACCATTGCCTAAAGACATGTTCATTATTCTTTTCTCAAATCTGTTTGGCTATTATTTACTTTGTTGTGAAGTTCTTTGCCAAATTATGATTTTTAAAAAATGTTTTCTAAAAAAGTGTCCCAATGATCTTGAGCATAATATATACGAATACACACACACACACATACACACACACACACACACACACACAGCTATGTAAGATTCATCCTCAAAATGTCATTGTGTGAGTAAAATGGAGTATACTTTCTATTTTATGTTATTTTGAAAGAATGGTTTGTACTAATATGTAAATTTGTAAACTGTACAGGGTTTCAGACTATAGACTTTTAAAAACTTCTGTTATTTACTTGATGAATTCTAATATTATCTTGAACAAGTATTTATTTATAAGACAATATTATAAAATAGCTATATGAAATATTCAATAAAGAAAACTCTAAAAAAAAATGAAAATCATTTACCAAATTAAGAGAGTAAAACTTCTTTATCTTCACACACACACACACACACACACACACACACACACACAATCTCTACTAAAGCACTATGACCTCTTTTGCTTAAGAAATATTTTTAAATTAAAATTCTGAAGGAAATTATGTACATACCTAACCTTCTTGCTTTTAATTTGCTTCCTTTTCTCCTGGCTTAACATATTTACTGTTTAGCTTTAGTCAAGAACTTTACAGTAATTGCCAGAAATTTTGGCAAAGAGAAAAAAAATTATACACACGCACACACACACACAGATACTGAAGTTTTAATGTATCAATCATCTGTTTTTATATGCATATTTTAAAAACTTTTATCTAGTACTAATCTTTAAAGGAATTTCAAAAACACTAAAATATCTGGTCTGATTTTTTAAAGAGTCCTAGGAGATTGTGTATTTCCTTTTCCGAAACAAAGAACATTTTCCAAATACATATTTAGGTTTTTGCCTTTAAATAACCAAAGATTTATCAAAACTAAGAGCAAAACAAGGACTAATCTTCTAAGAGCTCCTTACCTTCCCACCTCCTGTTTGGAGCTTTAGTGATTCTTCCCATTGGCATGGAGAACTTCAGGTTTGATGACTTCATCTCCTGCTCCTGGCATTGTGGTATATTGCAGCACACGTGGGTCCCAGAGTGACACAAACCCTGATTCAGACCTCACTCCCAACTTTTTAATTATCTCTGTGTCCTTAGGCAGAATAGTACCAGATCTGTCACTAGATTGCTAATCTGTAAAACTTGGGCCAGTGCTAATTCACAATGGGTTTGCATTAAATGCAACAACATTAATGGAATATGTGACATGTAGTAAATGCTCAATAAGTACCTGTTTCCCTGGCCTACTAATGTAAAATATGTTTGTGATTTCCTCTCCATTCCCTCCTTCACCATTATGGAAGAGTATCATACTGTAGCTGTTAGACACTGTAGCCAATGCTGGAGAAATAGAAGCAAGGGATTGTAAAGATTAATTATCAAATACTCACCAGAGAATGGGCTTATGAGGAAAAAAAGATCTAAGGAGACCATCAGAAATTCCTCTACCCTGTAATTGTAGTGTTTTTCCTACAAAATGAGTTAGCAAACAGAGTGGAGGAGCTTTCCACAAAATGCTGCAGAGATTCTATTCACATCCATAGAGTGGAATGAAGTGATGTACATGAAGTCTTTTGAAATAATAGGAAATCCTTTTATTGCCAATTCATACACCAGGTTAATACCCTTCATTCTAGAGTATGTTACTCACTCTGGCTCCTGTAGATTAAGTTTGTTAATTAGCACCTGCCTCTTTTAGGGAAAGGTGTGAGATCCTAATAAAAATGTCATTGAGGGCTGTGGCTGTAGCTCAATGGCAGAGCACTTGCCTAGCATGTGTGATGTACTGGGTTCGATCCTTATCACCACATAAAAATAAACAAATAAACAAAGGCATTTTGTCCATCTACAACTACAAAAAAAGCTTTTTAAAAAGTCATTGAAATTGCTGAATATTTGCTGTATTATTATTATTTTTTTTTTTTTTTTTTAGCAGAGTAGAAAAGGGAAATGCCTCCCACTGTAAGATATTTGGAGCTGCATTTCAGTCCAGAGCTGATCATTTTAACTGAATTCTAAACCCCATAACAATAAGATTCATTAATGGAAACAATGTGCAATCTTGATTACAATAATTCTGGTGTCATTGCCCCTGCTATCCAGAGATTTCTTTCTCAGGTCTGAGTTCCCTTTCTCGTCCTCAGACTTCACATTCCATGTAGCTGCAATTTTAGTGTGCATATCTTTCTAACTTCTTTGGAATTTTGATTTTGGCCTGTATCATTGAGCCACATTAAGCCATTGGGATTTCTCCTGCTCTCCTCTTGTGGCATCATCAGTCTCAAATATGTGTATTCATGCAATGGGAAAAAAAGAGGATGAGGGAAAAGAAAGGTGACCTGGCATAGTGGAAAAATGAGTGGCCCAGAGAGTTTTGTTCCCTTTGATAAGATACTTTACACAGTGCCCTTATTGAGAACACAGGGTTCTAGATGGCTTCAGCATTCTAGAAGGAATCCTACAGCTGTCGTTCACCTCAGTCATCAATATTGTGCTGCAATTGTTTTTTCATTTTTAGTATATACACCAAAGATCTATTTATTGCATATTACTGAATTTATTTTCTTATGATATTTAAGTAATTTATTACTTTTTTCTTCCCTTATAATTTCTGAGTATATCAAAGCCCATTAACAAAAAGAATTATTTTTATGCAAAATAGAATAAAACTAAAATTGACTAAATGAATGAGAAAGTGAGAGAAAAGAAAGAATTTGAAGTCAGGAAATGCAGATATGAGTTAGATATGGAGGTGAGAGATCAGGTGGCAAAGATCCAAAAAATAAGAAGAGGAGGAAGAGGAAAAGGAACAATTTAAACAGCCGACTCACATTTAAGATAAAAAATTAAGTATAAGATAGCTTTGAGGTGAACATTTTACATAATGTAAGGACTTTCTGTCTAATAAAGGAATCCTTTGAAATCTTTCCCTATGGCATTTAAAATAAGATTCAATTTATACACTTTCATTTAGTCTAGGCTGTGAAAAAATGAACTGTAAGCTTTAGATAGTAGTCCCAGCTCTATATCAAAATATATGCTCCCAAGAAATTAATTCTGAGTCTCATAATCTTCATATATAAAATGAGGAGAACAGACAAGTTCTTATCCAGTTTTAAGAATCCTTGAAATGCAAAATCACATGGAATGATCTTGTTGACATATTGCCAGAATGCTTATTGAAGAAAGTTTTTAAATCTGATTACATTAAATGGATGGCCAAAGTAAAAATAAATAAATAAAAAATAAAAAGTTTTAAAGTTTTGACTGAAATGTGAATACTTACTCCCAGACCATTAACAAAATGATGGCCCTACTTTTTAAAAAGCAATATGGCTACCTTTGTCAAGCACCTTTAGTTGACTCTTCAATTGGAATTTTTGAGAAATAGCAATTGCAATTCTTTCTCTAAAGGTCTTATTCTTCAATTAACCGAAAGAAGGCACTTCTGACTTTCTAATCCAGAATTTACTTTTTCTCATAAAACTCCTGTTTGACCAAGAAAATAGAAATCATTACATTCTTGGTTGCCCTTCTATTAATTTAAATTTGCATAACCTAATCAAAACTCAACCTGCCTTGCCCCTCAACAAAAAGCCATATTATCTTCCATTACTAAATGGCTACATTCTTCTCAGTATTTTTTAAAAGATGAATTATGTTGATATCCCATGACTTTTCCTTTATAATGTGTCCATGGAAATTAAAATGGACTTTTCCGTGCCCAGGATTGAAATGAAAAAAAAAATAGCCCCAAATGGCAGGTGGAAATGAACACAAAACTTTGCTGATGTTATCAGTATTATAATTTTTGTGAAGCTTTTTTTCTAACAAAATGGAACTGAAGTCAACTGACTCCTAAATAACTGTCTGAAATATCCTTTACATCATTATTTTGCCTGCAGATTAAAAATAGAGTAGCACTGTGTAAGAGTTCCTGTAAAACATTGGAATATGTTTTTCTGAGACATTTTTAGAGCACCTTTCCAACAGAGATGTTTCTTCCATAACTCCTCTACAGAGATGTTTCTTCCATAACTACTCTACAGTGTCAAGATATATTTATTGAGCACAAAAGGGATCAACTGGTATTGGGTGCTAGGTATACAAATGTGTGCTCTTGCCACGTGCACTTAAAGCATGTTTAGCAAATGGATGGAATAGGCATTCCTTTGACATTTTCTACTAAAATAAGTGAAAACAGCTGGATGATCAAAAATGAAACCCAAATTCTTGTTCTTTCCTTAGGTTAACTCCTGTAATTTTTCTCAGTCACTATTTACAACTCATGTTCAGAAAAGAAACAAGTCCTTCTCTATCTCTCTAGTTGACCAATAAATAAAGAGAATTTGTGCTTATCTCATTCACCTTTGTAGTTGTTCTCAACCATAGGAGGACATTTTGGTACAGGAAGGTCCAGACCTAGAGGCAGAAATGACTTCTCCCATACTGTCTGGCCTGACCTTTGAAAAGTCAGTTTATGGCACAGGAAGTACTAATCATCCTTGCATGACTGGGAATATCTATACTGGTCCTGATAGAAATGTTAAATGCTCTCTAGAGACACAAGAAATTATTTAAATTTCTTGTATGAGTATTGTCCATTAGTTTATGGTTCTTCTTTATTTTTCCCATTTCTCTTTTATTATCCTATATTGGGTTGTTCCATCAGCCAAATAATAGGTATATCTTCCTTTAAAGTAATATGTGTCTCATTCAAAGATTTCTAAATGTATTCTTTATGTATTCTTAAAGGAGATGGTAAAATAAAATATACTTTCCTTTGCCCTGACAATAACCTTTTGTATCTTTCAAACAATGCAAATAGGTAAACTAGTTGGACAGAAGCATGGGCTATCACAGGTACAGATTCATAAATGCATTCAAATAATAAACAGGTGCATATGGCGAAGTCTGACAGTTTAGTGGAACTGCTTTCAAGTAATTTGACACATTTTTACTTGCAAACATTCACCAGTCAGTAATCCTCATTAGAAATAGGATTGGAATATTAGGGTCACCAGCTCAAATCCATTTTTCTGAGACCTGAAGAATAACCAAAAGTCAGAGCTAAAAGAAGTAAAAATAAACCTATCCCAAACATCAGAATTTTCAAAGTAAGCTCTTTCTCATTCCCCTTGGTTTCTTCTTTTTTCTCGCCCTGTCCCTTTCTTTTTCTTTTTACTCCCTCCCCCTCCCATTCCTTTCTTTTTGGTGTTCTGAATTCATTAGATAGCATAGTGTAAATCAATAGTAAACGCTAACCGCCTACTCTGTACTCAGTTACGCAACATCACATAACCGGTACACAGAGACAAAAAGGGAAAAAGCACACACAGCCTTTACATTCAAGAGCTCTTGCATAATTTTACTTTTCCACAGCCAAAAAGAAAAAAAAAAAAAAAAGGAAATAACAGATGGGGAAACTTACAGTTTTTTTCCCTTTTCTCAGACTGTTTAGAAGGGAGTTAGTTAACATCTAGGGCCTTTTCTAGTTGCCCTAGGCTGCAGCAAAACATCCCATAATTGTCAGTGCCTTAACTGACATTAAAACAAGACTTTGTGACCCTTTGTGATGTGATGAATTTTCCAGGTAATATAAGGCTGAAATGATTATGAGGTGTTTTCATTTATTTTATGAAAAATCAAAAAATATTCTAAGCATGAAATTAATTTTAAAATAGAGAATAAGAATGACTGTGTGTATGTGTGTGTGTGTGTGTGAGAGAGAGAGAGAGAGAGAGAGAGAGAGAGAGAGAGAGAGAGAGTGTGTGTGTGCATGAGCTTTCACTTGAAATGTATCCTGATGTAATATTTATGTAAAAAGCCAGTTATATAAACTCGTCTTTCTCTTACTTTTTACTTTGGGGGCTCTATGAAGCTCTAATGTTTTTTTCTCATGACAAAGTACATTCAAACCCCAAAGCCTTAATGAAAGAGAAAACATCTAGATGCTACAACAGGGACACTTAATTCAAACTCCCTATGGAATTTCTCCCTTAAACGACAGTTCTGTTTAAGAACCTGTGGTTTCTGGAATTCTCATTTAGAACTTTCTGTCACTCTACTCCCTGTAACACCTTTAGATTCTTCGTACTGACTTTCTTTAAATCTCAAATGTATAATAAAAGTCCCTCTCTTTCCCTCTCTCTCTCTCTCTGTAACTTTTCACCCCTTTCCCACAACCCCCATTTTTTTTTTCACTGTAGTAACTCCCTTCCCAGATTAAATGGGAACACAGTGAGATTTGTATGTGATTTATCAGTCTTTCTTCCCTATTATAATATTTTGTTTCATAACTGACTAGTGTCCTCTGGGAACCAGGCATTTGTCTGATAAGGAAGGTTGGAGAGATTTTTGGTTTGTTTTTGTCTTTCCTTTTTAGTATCTATCAATTGCTTATAAAATGGACATAAAATGGTAAAGAACCCAGTACTAGGCACTGTTAGAGATCTATTAGAAGGAATTGTGTGTAACAGTGATTTTGATTATTTTTAATGCAATCATAGAAAAGTGGAAGGTGGGTAGAAAAGAGAATGAATATGATCATTCATGTATGAGCCAGAACTATCAAGGTACTTCCTCTCCTTGCATTTGGGATCAGCATCACTTTTTAAAGCCATACTTTCGGATGTTAAAGCCATGAGAAATTAATTGATTTAATTTTTCTGAAGGTGTGAGGCGAGTTTTTCTTCTATTGTTTTAAAAAGTTTTAGACTATCTCATAATTTTTAAAAACTTTTTCTGATGTGTAAGCTATTGCAATTTAAATTCCTTTGTATGGAAAACTCTGGTGCACAAAGATAAAATTCAAAGCCAGAATAGTTTTGTCTGATTTTACAGGTTTCATTGCCTGAATGCGGTGCCTCTAGCTTCCAACAACTGACTATTCAAGATTATTTGGATTATTATATCTCTGATTTATGATGACATAGGGGCATATTTTGTCATCTTGAAATGAATAATAACTAAAATAGTATATATTTTAAATTTTTTATTAATTTATTTCCTTCCAACTTTTTTTCTTAACAGTCTTGTAACTCAGAAATTTGTTTGTGGAAAAATAATGAAATGAATATTGGTCAGAATATGCTAGTACTTAACCAGGAAATCATAATCACACATGTATTTTTCTAAATGTCCCTCTACATGTATTATAGCTGAGTTTGGATTTTGATATGTGATTTTTGTGTTGTTACCTGATTATCAAAAAATTCAGTCTCAGTTCTCATTTCTTTTGGCGTAGTGATAGATGTTTTCTAATGTTGCCAAGAAGAACCTTGGACATAGGCTTATCTTCTCAGGCAGAATCACTGGCATATAGTAACAACTTAATAAATATTTTGTGTTTCAGAAAAATGTAAAGTCCATTCTATGTAATGTAATTTTACCATGATTAATAATCTGTAAAAAGGTCTTATGTTTTTATGTGTAAGTCCATATATAGGAAATCATTCTAAGTACCCTAATTTTCAAGTGGGTTGCCTGGATTTAAAACAAACAAACAAACAAAACTTAGGACTCGAAAGGACAGAGGGATCTGCATTTTTCTGGTTGTCAAAAATAGTTGGAGACATCTGAATATTACAGATGAGGAGGAAATATCTGAACTTTTCCCCGGACTTCCCTTTGTCAGAATATCTTCCATTTCCATCTTGGTTGCTTTTCAGACTCTCTGATCCTGCATATGAGGCAGTTTTGATCTTTCAAAATCCAATGTATTCCAACAGCATCTACTCAACCCTCGTTTTCTGTTGTAACCACCTATAGGTTACTAATATATAGGTTACTTGCTCTTCCCAAAGCATACAAAAGGGGCTGGGGATATAGCTCGGTTGGTAGACTGCTTTCCTCCCACGTCTAAGACCCTGGGTTCAATCCCTAGCACCAAAAAAAAAAAAAAAAAAAAAAAAAGAAAGAAAGAAAACATACAAAAGCTAGGGAGAGCTTTAAACATTTTCTAATTTTTCTTAAGTCCTTCACAACTCTCCCAACCTCCTTTCCCTCCTCCTTGCTGTTGGCAGTGTGATAGATGTTTTCTAATGTTTCAACAAGAACCTCAGTTACTGACTTCCCTGCTCAAGCAGGATCACTTCAGTTGTGCCTGACACATAGTTGCAGCTTCATAAATATTTTCTGTTTCCGTGGGCTGATGAGGGACCCGCTGTGGCTGTTCCCTCGAAGCTTTTGCAGGTAAGCAGTAAGCACTGCAAGTAATAAAAGGTTAAGTAGAAACTGGATATGGAGGTCTTCAGATCCTAGCAGTGGACATGTTATACTATTTAATGTTTAAGTCTTTATCTCATCTCAGTCTTCATAGAAGTAATGAGTTTCAGATGGCAATTTTACATCTTTCCTAAAGATCCTTTTCAGCGGTCAGTGCTGCATAGACTATTGGCTTATTTAAACTAATAATTTTTGGCAAGCTACCTTAGTGATCCTCATTAAATTTCATATGCAAATGTGTTCGATACTTAAGATTCTGGCTTTCAAATATATTCCTCTTGCACTCTGCCACAGGGTCCTTTGAATCTTGGCTCTTCTCATTTCCTCTGAACAATTATTTTTGGACTTCTTTTATTTACATAGGTCCTAGGATGATAACTATGGGGAAATTTTGTGTGAAGTGATTCTTTCACATAGTGTTTCATTGCTTTTAGCTACAAAAATTCCTGATCTTTCTAAATCAGTTTTGTCATCTGGCTCTTCATTTCAAGGCTTTCATTGTGTTGTGGTGATAGTATAGGAAGATGGGGGTGCTCTCTTGGTAAAACCACCTGTAGCTTCTAAATTTTAAAGGTATTGGAAAGCAAAGCTTGGGGACTTATTAATAGGCTGCTGCTTGTTAGCCAAGCAATTTTTAAAATGCAGATTATATAATATTGGAGGACTTTGTTGCTGCACAGTAGAAGCTTTTTAAATGTTAATTTGGAGGTTTTTTGTTGTTTTGTGACTTAGCATAAAAGGTTTTAGTTTTAAAAGGTTTCAGTTCACTCACTCCATTTGTCTTACCGAACTCAGAATATAATACTATACATTTATTTATACTCGTGAAGGAGGATAAGGCCAGTAACTCACAACTCATGAAACCAGGGGTGAATAATCCATAGCTTGTTCCCCCACTACTGCCACAATATTTATATTCAGAACGTAAGTAGCAGACAACCAAAACAAGGAGAAACCAGTTTGTTTTTGTTTACAAAATGTTTAATCAAAAGTACAGTAAAGTTCAAATGGAGCTGCAAATCCTAGTGGTTCACAATGGTTTGATTTATTTTTTTAACAGACCATGGATAATTAACCATAAAACATAACTTTCTCAATACAAGTTACAGTGAATTGCAGAAATGGGCAGCAAGTCATTCATAACTGGTTGCAACTGGTTAGAGACCTTCAAGTTAAACATGCAGGCAGTCACAAAAGCTACTTTTCCAGTACAATTTATTTTCACTTTCAAACAGAAACATATTTTACTTTCTATAAAGCATCACTCTATAAAGTATCACTGGGTCAATGACCCAAATTGAGTAAGGAATGGATTATTTTCTATGACTGCCGTGTTGTTTAGCTTTTATTAAAATTAATTACTTTTATTTTTAAATTTTGGGTTTTTTTTTATTTCAGAATCTTTCACCATCGCTAACTGGATATTTCTCACATATTGCTGACTGGTAAGTAATGTTCATTTTCTCTAAAAGGTAGTCCAAAATATTAAGGTGCAAAGAAAAATATATTTCTACCAACTTCAGAAAAAAATGAAACCTAATGGCTGTGGTGCATCCACTGCCTCAAGTACTAAAAGTTCAACAGAACATTGGCACTATTAAGAGGTATAATTTTATATCCCGCTGTATTTTAAATGCCATTATTTTGAAGGATAAGAAACATGATCCCCAGAACCCATTGTCACAGATTCTGGCAAACATTTTTGAATGACTTTGCTAAATACGGATGGAAATAGTCAAAAGACTTTTTTTTAAGTCTCTCCAGAGATATATTTTTCAAAAAGAGACTCCTGAATGGGCAGAAAGGGTGATAAGGTGAAAGTGGGCACTGATCTTTCCTACATGGAATAGTGCAAGTTTTGACATTAAGCAAACACACACAAACCCCTCCAAAGTGTGATCCTTTAAACTTTTCATTAGTATTCTATAATATTCTGAAAATTTGAAATGCATTTGCTTCATTTGGCTCAATTTCAAAAGCAGATATGATCATTCTTACTATGCCCATAAACAGAAGGGAGGACTACCCTTAGGGACTTGAACAAGAGCCTCCCCACCCCCATCTTTACTAATTAAGGAAGAGGACCAAGATCAGAACTGCAAGTAAGCAGAGGTTTCAAGTTTTGTCCTTCTGTCTTTTTGTGAGAATTTGTAAAATTTTAAAAAGGTTGGCATTGTGACTTCCTAGAATTCTTGATATTTCTGTAGCTGGGAGAAACGTGTAGGTCAGAACCGAGGGTATGTTAGTAAATCATCCTCAAGTTAGACATAGCCTGAAGATCTAAGTTTGCTAGAGCTTGGCCTGCATTGAAATGCACTGGCAAATATTCTGGAGAGGGAGGAGGAGGGAAGGAGTGACTTGCCTGGCATCTGATTGAGCTCTGCCTGGCTCCAACCAGGGCTATTTAGTCATGAACATCATATTCATCCAAACCTTTAAAAGTTACACTCTTGACTTCATTTTATATGAATGTGCATAAAATGAAGAAAATAATCTCTTAGGGTAATAAAGATAGCTTTGTAACAGGGACTTTCCATATCCATTGCACATGAGACATAGCTGTCACTATGTTGTTTCTAATTCTGTTGCTCATCTATCTCTGTCTCTCTAAGCGTATCCATCTCACCACTGAAGGCCACAAGGCTTTAGGATTTTGACTCCCTCTCTCTCCCTACTCCCATGCTGTACTTGTTACACTGACCAAAAAGAACCTCCTATCAGTGTGAGCCTTAGGAACTCAAGGGACAGGCTTATTTGGTAACTTTAATTTGTCACTCCCTTTGCATTCACCACGAAAAGATCTCATAACAAAAGGGCCTGAATTTCCCATTCTTGCTGGCTTGCAAAGAAGTCATTCCCCACCCCCCCACCCCTTTTTTTTTCCAGGGCACAGAAAGCTCCTTATGTTTCTATGATCAGATAAAATCTGTATCGATGTTTCTTTTCCTCTGGGTGTATTTCACTTCGAGGTATGAAGATTTAAGCTATCCAGGCAATGGCATGTGTTTGAAGGTTCTCTGTTTTAGTAAATGAAAACTTCCTTGGAAAGAAGAGCACATCTTTTCCACCAATGAATAAATATTTATTTTCATTTTCAAATGATACATGCTATTAAAAATAATTTGGAAAAATACATAGGAATAAAATGAAGAAAAAGTAAAGTAATTATTTCTATAATTTAAATCCAATCACTAATAATTATTTGATATATATTTTTTATTCTTTTCCCTGAGGATATATATATTTTTAAACATGCTGTAATCATACTTTCTATATAATTTTGTGTCCTGCTTTTATAATTTAACCTAAGAATTTTATATGTAATTACATAGTCCTGATAGAAATTTTTACTTTTCCTTAAGAGAAATAGCTCATTTAACCTAAATATCCAACAAGAGTATTATTATTGCTATTTACTTTTTGCATCTCCAAAATTCATGTAAATGAATGAGTCCATAAATAACGACTAAATGAAAGTTCAAATCAGTATACTTACGTTTATTTTATGAAAATTTTCAAATACATGAATGTAAACAGAGTACTATAACAAACTCCCATATACTCATTAGCCAACTGTACAGTGACTGCTTCATGGCCTATCAGTTTCCTGCTATACCACCAAGTTATTTTGAAGCAAACTCCAGACATCATAGCATTTAATTCATTACTACTTCAGGCTCATCAGGACATATTTACATGTTAATGTTCAAAACATTCAGATAAATAGTTTTAATCATTGTATATAGCAGTATTTTTCCTTCTTATTTACATATTTTCTAATGTGTAATGGTTGATTGTAAAATCTCATCTGTGTGTTTCATAATATTCTTAGGCACATCTGTAAGCCAATAGGCAGTTTGGTTGATCGGAGAGACATTTCACAGACTTGGCTAGGTTTCTAGGGGGAAAGAACTGTCTTTCTTCTGGTGCTTGTTTAACTTGACTCAAATTTAGGATAATTTGCATGCCAGACCTATGCTGCATTAATTATATTCATTATTAGACATATGCATGTGTTATGTACAATTCTTTATCTGAGGTAAATGGAAAATGTAGTCTTCTGACTATTTGGGACTCCGGTCTACCTGCAGCCAACCCATACTAAATAAAACGAACATACTTAAAACAAATGTAATGTGTACTCAAAAGTTTGTAGTTTTTAAAGTTTATTGATAGAAATGGAAAGTAAGTATTGGGCACATGGGACTTTTAGGAAGTCTAAAACAAGAAGAATCATATAATAATAATCTGAGTTGTATTCTTTAAAAACACTATGTTGAGGGGAAGGAGAAAGTGCATCATTGAACAATGTCTGGATATATTGCACTAATGTGTTCTTAGAATGTTTTAGAGAATCCTCTACATAAGGCAGCTTGCCATGGCTAAAGCAGCTTGTTCACACACAGAGCTCCACAGATGAGGAATGGTCTGTGCAAATGAGGCTCTGTGTAGAGACCCTATCTGCCAAATTTTGTTGTGTCTCACTGTCTTTGCATTGTAGGTCAGTGACTGTTCAGTAGCAATGTGTTGTCCAACAGGTGTATTGCACTCATCAGAAATTCAGGATGTGAGTAACTAAGTAACATACTGCCTTGGTATAAACTGAATTTATGTGTTACTCTGGTCTATTTAATCTTAGGAGCACATTTTCCATTGGCCTCAAAAGTGAGTAGCTAGAATATTGATGTGTCTAACCCTTGGGGAAGCAAAAAAAAGAGCTTCTCCACCACACTAAATCTCTAGAAAAATATGATGGTTTACAGTATGGACACATACAAAATATTTTCAGCAAAAGCTGGTAGAGAAAAGCACATGGGGAAAAAGAAAGTAATAACACAAGCAATAAACTATCCCAAGCAAACAGAGAGCATCTGTAAAATTTGGTAGACTGGATGGTATAAACAATACAAACTCTTTTTTCTTTCCAGTTCTTTATTCTCCCTCAGTTTTCTAATCATTTCTGTTTCTCCTTTACCCTGGTTTGGTATCACCATCATTAAAATATCAGCAAAAAGTCAGAAATGTGTGTATGTTTGGCACTCAGGAAGGTATCATAAGGAAAAATAGGTAGAAACTAATATTATACTATTTTAAAGCTGCAAGAGTATTCAGCTGCAACCCCAGTTGTCTGTGTGTGTACTAACCTTTTTCTCTGTAAGATTGATATTATCAACAGAATGGATAAAATAAAGGCGTAAACCTCCTTTACTTCTTCATGCATCCATTTCTTCATATATATATATATATTTTTACAGAATGCATTTTGATTCGTTGTACACAAATGGAGTGCAACTTTTCACTTCTATGGTTGTACACGCTGTAGATTAACACCATTTGTGTACTCATACATGTACATAGGGTAATGATGTCTGTCTCATTCCACTATCTTTCCTTCCCCCACACCCTCCCTTCTCCTCATTTCCTTTTACACAATCCAGTGCTCCCCCATTCTTCCCTTACCCCCCACTGTTATGCATCAGCATCCATGTGTGCTGCTGGATTGTGTGCCTTGTGTTATGTAACCTACACTATTAACTGCCTTTTAAAGAGAATAGTTTGCTCATGATTCATTCTACCTTGTGCATTATACACTATCCCAAATGAACCATCAAAGCCTCATCATTATAATAGCTCTAATAATAATATTAATAGTGTTTTTTTTTTCTTGGTATGTGTGCAACACACCCATTTCCTTATATTTGGCCTATTTGGGTCCCAGTATTTGTTCAATTGATATTACTTTGTGACCTTATATATCCTAAAACTATGAAACAACATTTCTTAGAACAAACTAGTATTTCACACTCTCTACCTCCTTCTTCCTCAGGAAGTTCAGAATAACAGTTGCATGATTCTACTTATTTAGAGCAGGGAATCCTTTGCAACTACCCTCACCAAGTCCAAATTTTCATTTTAGACTTCAAGAATCTGATAGTTTCAAAACAAAATAATTAATAAAATATAAAAGCTTCTTCAAATCCTCAGGTCCCTGTTCTATAGAGCTGGGATGTTTTCCTGTTACATTATACACTTGTAACACATCATCATGCACAATTACCGTGAGGATAAGAATCATGGCATTTCCTCATTGAGGTAACTCCTGTGATTCAGTTGCACTTGCAGTGGTGAAAGAGGAATGAAAATCCCACTCAAGGCAGATATTCAAGAGATGATTTTGTAGCCAACTCATTCCTTACATGCTGGAATGCTGAGGAGAAATTTTCATATTTTCCCCTTTAACTAGAATCTATAGGGTGCGGAATATGCTTTGGAGATGGTTTTCTCTTTGGGGACTGTTTCATAGGAGCCATGCCCAGCTTCATTGAGGACTGGTTCTGTGTTCTGTCTTCTACCACGAAAACATCCTGGGCATGCTGCTGATGTTCACCTTTTGGTCAAAATTAATTTGCTTTCTTCATAGTTGATGGTCAACCTAATGTACTTGTGGTATGGAGATCTGTAACCTCTGAATACTAAGTTTAAAGACTCTAGTAATTAATTATTTAAAGACGTTTTAGCCCTTAACTATTTCTTTCTTTGTCCACAAACAAGTTGATTGGTTAATCATGTCTTTGTTTATTTTTATTGTTTTAGCTGTACACATTGCACATAAAACAGTTTCAAAAGAGGAAAGGCTGTTTATAAGAGGTAATTACAATGGCAAAATTGTACTTTCTTTAGCCATTCTCATTTTCTCATGTTTGATTACATCAAGACCTGCACTCTAGGAAGTGTGTTTCAGATTTGCTAAGAAAATGATAGAGAAGAAAAATAAACTTAGTTTTATAAAGTAATGTCAAATGCAATTTGACACAATTACATATATCAACAATACATTCAAATCCTATTCTTCCTCTCAAGCAAGACATTGGTTTCTGTTCATCCCTTGGGAATAAGGAAGAAACAGAAACAACTTTTGAGGCCTTCGGAGAGCCAAGCTATTACCAGAATATGACGGGCCTACTGGACTCAGAAGCCTAAATTATTTCTGGATGGTTTATGTAGCCTTTCCAAGAGTTAGAACCCACACACAGTGTTCTCTGACCAAATAAAAGCCCAAAGGCTAAGTGGATTTTTAGAATCATCTCCAGGTCATTCTTGCGACAAACTTTTATTGATTCATCTATTATTATTTCAGGAAACTTTGTGATAGGTAAATGAATCATTTCTTTTTATTCACTTGCAGTTTCATTTTTTTAAATTTCATTTTCATTACTATTTAAGCAAGGGAAAATCTCCTGATGGATTGCTAAGAACCCTGTGCATATTTGCATGTAGCCAAAGATTCTGTCCCTTGCAGGAAATCTGGTTGTCAACCAGTGATCTTGCCTTTGTCTTTTCTCATAGTTCTGCCTGTGGCGCCTGTCACTAGCAGTCAAATAAGGACAATTTTACCATTCTCTCCTGCTGCTCTAATTTTTTTTTAGTGCCGGTACATGAATTTGTTATTCTTTATAATTCCCTTTGAAGTAGGAAATCCAAGGGGAATCTAAAACCGACCAGATGTTTCTGCTGCTGGAGAGGGAAGAGAGTAAGGATTAAGTTTAACAAAAACTTGGTCTCTAGGAAAAAAAAAAAAAAAAAAAATCATTTCGGCTGGAAATCATCTTTAAATGCATTAATTTGCTATTTATCTGTTAGTTAATTTACATTTGCTAGTCCTTTGTAGGCAATATCACCTATCAGTTTATTCTGGAGGAAATTCATACATTTTGTAAACAAATAGGTTCCTATTGTGGTTTGCTCAGAACTATTTCCCTTGGAGTTTTAGTAGTATGACTCTGCATACTCTGCTCACAAACTTTGTAATGAGGTCTTTCTGATGTTTTGGCTGATGTTGTCACTGATGGATCACTATCATGTCACATTAAGTTCTGCAAACTGTTTCAAAAGAGTGGGGTCAGTGTCACCTGTGGTTAGGGAGGGATGGAAAAAAGATCTGCTAAAATGGTTAGCCTTTCTGGAGAACTTCCTCCTTATTAATGATATGTAGATCAAAACAAGAATGAGTGTTGAAGGACTTCAGGGGAAAAGGAAAGTCCTGTGGTCTTCCAAAGATTCAGATGATGTTGCAGTGTGAAAAAACAGGTTTGGGCAATAAAATGATAAAGAAAACTATGTGTACTAAAACACAATGAAGAAAAGGGAATCTGTGAGAAATTTTGAGAACTCTCAAAAATGAATATCCAAGGCCTCAGGTTCCATCCACTCACAAAGAAGAAACGATTAAATCAAAAAACTGGAGAATGTTTCCTTGGTTTGTTTAATCCTTCACAAACACCTTGGAGAGGAGAGACGGATGTTTGATTTGCTCATTTCCTACACAGCATCTCTCACACTATCCTCTCCTTGACTCTCTGGATTCCCCAGACTTCTCTGGGTTTCCAGGAGGGCAGAAATGTCTAAATAACTGCTTTCCACCCCTTACCTTGCTTAGTGGATTAAACATTTGGAAACATTTCCCACATCTCATGAGGGATGAATACTCACCACTCAGTGTTTCTATTACCCTGTCCTATCTTATTTTTAAATAGAAAGTCTGAATCCTCAGTAATTATATTAAGCTTCTTAAGCCACACATATCAATTGCATGTACCATTTTAGCATTTTTTTCTAGCCTTTCGAAAGAGAGTAGAGGAAAAGACAGAGAGAAATCACTTAGCAGCTGATTCACTTATTTTAAGCAGCTTTCCCCATTTTAAAATATAAAAAATTCAGGTCTTGGAACATTGGGTGATTTGAATGTTCTATAAGGATTTGAAAAAAGATTTTTTAAAAAAAATCATATGTTCTACATTCAGGGACCTGGATTTTTTTTATTTAGTCCTTAAAAATGGATTGAAATAAGGGAGTTTTCAACCTAAACGGTTTCTCTTCTTCCTTTTCATTTATTTATTTATTATTATTACTATTCATTTTTGTCAAAGCAGATGGTATGAAAAGCATTTATGTTGGTCTCACTGCTGACAGAGCTTAACCTCATAATCCAGGACTTGGAGCTTGGTGTTTCAATAAAGGAAACACTGTTTGAGGTATTTTCCATTCAAACCAGCATCAAAAGTTTTTAATTAACACCATCAAAAATTAATGGGCTGAATGCAAGACAGGGTTCCAACATACCCCACTACCAGGAACAAGACAGAAAGTGGAATCCATTGTGTATGTTTGTGTTTTATAATGTATTTTTATTTACTTATTGAAGCAGAGTCCCAGCTGCACGTTGCGTGGCAGAGCCACTAGAGTGAAACCTGCGGAGGGCTGCTTCACTCCAGCAGTTTCATTTTGCTCACTGATTATTGTCCTGAGTTCTTTGTGATTGTAATCGGTTAGAAAGTTTGAAATTAGCAAGTCCTTGTCAGCCCATGAAAGCTTTGAAATCACAAGGCTTGATACAGCTATCAAGGCTGCCGAAGCCTAATGGCTTGCAGGGCTGAGAGCCTCCAGAGCAGTGAGCTTCTCAGTCCAGGCTGTACCCTGTCGCCATTCACCATCCTCCGCAGGGCCTTGTCTTGGACGGGGCCTTTGTCTGGGCCCTTTCTTTTCCAGAACTGAAGCCTTTTGCAGGGTGAACAGATTTGGGACTGACTAATGGGGATGGGAGGCATTGGGAAATGAGAGCAAATGGGGAAAAAAACTGAAGTAGATGATCAAGGGAATAGGGAGGAAGAAGAAAGGGAAGAAAGGACCTAAAAGAAAAAGGAAGCAGGTATAAGATGGAAAGAGCTTTGTAAATATTGACATTTGGTTTCTGTGCTACTGAGTTTGATATCTTAGGATTGGGAGATGGGACTCACTGATGAACTTAAATGGCTGCTGAGGCTCTTTATTATTATGACTTTTTTTTTTTTTTTTTTAGCTTTTCTTTATTTCTCTTTTTTAAAAGACTTGCCCACTCATTGTCAAAGGGAAGCCACATATGTTCGTACAAGGAGTTGTAACTTACCCACTACTGTTTCCACCACATTTTTAGGGATTAGGAATATAATCATTTCCTTTATACATTATAGTAGAAGACTGAAGGGTTTATCAACTCTTCTTCTGTCACCATAAAAGTATCTATTGTTTAACCTGATGCTGTAGCCCCCAAACCAACATTCTCTAGACAACTCCTCTGCTGCTTGGTGAGTTACAAAATAAACCAGCCTTTCTGCAATAGCAGCACAGGAGTTTCTTGAACAGGGATTTCCAAATTAGATATTGTCAGCAATGATGAAATGTTTATAGAGACTCTTAAAAGTCTAAATAACTTTCTACAAAATGGACTCCATGTTGAAAACTTTCAAGCTTAATACATTTAGGTGCAACCCTTAAGCAGTTTCAATTTTTCCTCTCCTTTAATAAAAACAAAACAAAAAAATATAAACTAAAAAGCTCACTGTCACAAATTCAGAATTTCAGGGAAATTTTTCAATAGGCCCAGTTGTGGCAGAATGATAAAAATTGTACCACCATTTTTAAAAAAGTTCCTTAAAGCCATTCAAACAGTTCTTCCTAGAAACACAGGGAGACTAATACATATTGGACTTCTCCAGAAAAACAACTGGTGAATGAGCATCAGGATTTTCCTAAGAACTCTGTTTCTTAGCTGAACAGTGTCAGAATTTACTCTCCTAAAGCCTGACTTCCTGCAGAAGTCAGATACACCTTTTGTGTAAAGACGGCAGCCTGTCTTTTCCCAGACCAGCCTGTGAGGGGTGCTACATCCTACTGCACAGCATATTATCCCCTGCTAGGCCTTTATAGGCTACTCTGGCATAAGGATCTGATGCTCCTGGCCTAGTCCCTCAGTTCCCCCTGTAATTTCAGCAACCCCTAAAACAATTCTCTGTTATCCCTGATTCCCAACTGAAGCACTGTACCACAGGTGCATGGCATCTTTTCAATGCTAGGAGAGCTCATAAGTCTATAGTGGGTGGAGAAGGACCACAGGAGGACCTAGAAAAGTGGAGCTTACTGTTCATTTGTTTCAGGAGGATACCTCTTGAGGCATTTGTACAAGACTCAGAGATTTTAGAATTAAGCCTCAGTTGCTACACTGTATGCTCTTTGACACATCCTTATTATAGCCTTTCCTCCTCTCTGACTCAGTCTCTCTAATCACTCCTTCCTTCTGAATTCACCTTTTGAATTACTCCCTGCACTCAACACCTTGCCTGAGATTTCTTCAGAGGGAACCCCAAATTAGTCAAGTATTCAGGTTTGTTTATTTATATTAGTTAATTCATAGCACCTTCTTCTCTACTGTTTACTACTCCCAGTGAATTATTACCCATAGGAAGCCTGGTTCCCAAAAATAGAAGCCCATTTGCTCACCTCAATATTTATAACATTTGGAAAGAGAAACAGCATTTTATTCACCCATAGTCTCCTGAATCTAACCCTGTCCTGACATATAGTATATGCTCAATTGTTTGGTGGATGAGTGAATAGATGTATACATAGTCTCTACACCAATGACTATTTTTTTTTTGCCAATAATAAGCATCATTGATATGTGTTTTAATCATGTGTGAAATGTGTTACAAGAGTTATTACTAGTAATAACTTCTGAAGTACATGCATATGAGTTACTCTTTTAAAACTTAAAAACAGCCAGGCATGGTGGCATACCCCTATAATCCCAGATACTCAGGAGGTTGAGACAGAAGGATTGTGAGTTTAAAGCCAGCCTCAGCAACTTAGCAATGCCTTGAGTAACTTAGTAATACCCAAAATAAATATAAAATAAAACATAAAAAGTGCTGGGGATGTGGCTTAGTAGTTAAGAGTCCCTGGATCCAATCCCTGGTACAAAAAAAAAAAAAAAGTTAAAACAAATACCAGATTATTTCTACAATAAAGCTACACTTACACATTTGCATTTTCTAATATGCCTTAAGAGAGAAAATGGGTAAAACTTTAGTTCACACTACAGAAATTACAAATGACCCTGGGTAAACCCATAGGAATGTGTTAAAATCTAAATATCTTTGCTGTACATGAAGACAAGGAAAAAGAGGTTGGAAACTTAAGAGTCATACTTTGGAATGATGGTGGTTTCCACCATTTGAAGTATCTAATCAAATTCAATGGATTCTTAGTGTTGTTATGATTGTATAAAGCCGATCTGGAACACACACTGTACTGAGAGTTAGAGGAAAGTCATATGGTAGAGTGTATGAATGTAACATTCTATTAGAGAGCAAGTGAAGAATTAGAGGAAGCAATACAATCTGCCATATATAGTATTAGCTTTGACTCAGAAGCAAACAGTCTGAATGAACAACTTAAGAAGCCTGATGTGGGGCAGGGACTCTTCAGTAGGCACTGACAGCACATTTGCAGTCAGCATCTCTAACCTCCTCCACAGACTTTCTTCCTGGATTACTTTTTAATTCCTCAGTAATGATAACCAATGAATAGGAAATAGGTGTCAGAGAAAACACACTAATTAGAAATGAAGAGTCTTAGATTTATTCAATCTCCATCACTAAATAAGGGTGAAATCCCACACAATCCTACTGATGTTTTTTCCCTCGGTGATATTATCTCTAAAACAGGCTACCTGTCCCAGTGATTCTTCTTCTTCTTTTGTTTCCTTATAGAAAGTATTCATGGGCATAGTAATAGATATAGGTTAAACTACTTGAAGACAATTAAAGTCACCCATACTCATCCAACAATAATCTACTTTAAACTTCGGGGATATAACTTTCTAATTCTTTCTCTCTCTCTCTCTCTCTCTGTGTGTGTGTGTGTGTGTGTGTGTGTGTGTGTGTGTGTCCCTTGTATTTTAGATAAAATACTGGGTACACTTTTTATCCTGTCTTTGTCACTTAAGTCTGTATTATGAGCAACATTGTATGCCCTTAAGTAATCTTCAACATCATTTAATTCTGGTCAATTATATTCCACACTGACTATCTTATTTTTGTTAAATTTAAATCAGATCTAAAATCTTTTAAAAACAAATATACATTAAAACTAATGATATTACTATTGTCATTATAATTACAGAATTTGGAGATTTTGAAGGAAAAGAGAGAAAGTAACATTTAATGAAGACCAACTTTGTGTCATGCCATGTGTTTGGAACTTTATTTCAGTCATTTCATTTAATAACCTTTCAACCTAATGAGACACAATAGTATAATGGTTAAACTCTGTGGGCTTCAGTCTGTGAAATCCAACCTCACAGCTGCTGCTAGCTTTGGAACTTTATGAAAGTTTTCTTCCCTTTGGCTCCATTTCTCTGCTAGAAAGTGGTAATGATGATAATGACAACACTGGCCTTCAGAAGATTGTTGTAAGGATTAAATGAGTAAATGTGTGCAAAATGTTTAGAATAGTAGTAAATATTCAATAAATGTTAGCTACAGTTGTCTCTTTCAAAGTCTAAAGTTCTACTTCCCCATTAGCCCTTCCATTAAAATACAAATCCATATTGGGTTTAATTTCTTAGTGTAGAAGTGGGATCTAAGAAGAGGTAATGTACTATAAATGCAAAAGACCCACAGTTTTACATTTTTTAATCCTGCTTCCCCAGCTATCTAATAATGTGACACCTGAGAATTTAGTCAATATTCTCATACTCAGCTATGAATTTCTTTAAAGAGAATAAACATGAGCAATCTTAGTGTCTTAATGAGGACTTCAATGTGATAATGTATGTTTGAAATCTACTACCTTGTTTAGGTACTCAATGGCTCTGTAAATGTTAGTTGTTTATACCTTGCATTGCTGTTCAATTGCTTTGTATGTTTTAACAACTAGTATGTTTAAGCAGGCTATTCATGTTTTCTCAGTACTGCAGACATATACTAGCGTAAAACCTTCAATAAATAAGGAAAGACTTTATATGGTGGCAGCGATGCTAAGTAGTGAGCTGGTACATTTCTCAGTTTTCTCAGTTTATGACCAGTTTTCCTTACTCTAGCATGGTCTGCACTCATAGATGTACCCATTGTTTGTTTGATTCAATAACAGCCATTGTCATACAACAGATTTTGCTTTCTTATCCCATTGATTTGTAAGACTTTTATTCAGAGGAACAGAGAACATTTTTGTAAAGCAGCCTTTAGTTCCTTCTGTGAGCATATAAAATTATTGAATGAATAAAAGTGAGGAGGAATGACTGAATAACTCTCATTTATCTAAAAGTTGCTGAGCATTGGTTATGGCAGTGTAATGTTTGAGCATCATTACCTGGCCAAGTCCATCAAAACCGTGTGCTGATTTCCTTATTTTTGATGGTAAACCTCAGAGGAAACATTCAAGGCCAATGCCCTCAGACTGTTAACCGTGTGGATTCTAGAAGCAGAGAAACTTGGAAATAAATAGCTTCAATATAACTGTAGATGCTATTATAGAATTATAGAAAAGTCAAGGTGCTGTAGGAAATCAGGATATGGTTGATTCTAAGGCAAGTGAGAGGGAAAACTCTGAAAAGGAAGTAACCTTTCAAACAGAGGTTGGTGAACGAATGAGGTTTTCAGTTGACGGAAAATAAGGTGAGGCAGTCTGGGCCGAGGGAACAAGAGAATGGAAGCTTGAAACTATGATCAAATCTGATGAGCTGTAGGAATGAATGGTGAGGGCACTAATGTGGTAAAATATGGTGGAAGTTAGTAGGAGATGAAGTTCTTCAGTTTTCAGGAGCAACTCATGGTCACATCAGTATGAAATTCTATTGGGTATTTAATGGAAATCAATAAAGATGCCTTTTAAAAATTAGAGAACAGTGACATGATCTAGTCTGTGTTTTTTAGAAGCCAGATATGACTTTATTCCTGTAGGATTCCACTGGAGGTATACTTCAAATCAGTTGAATAATTAAACAGTTCAACCCCATCCTTGTAAGATAGACATTTTAATCAGTGAAAGAATGTGTTAGCTTTCCATTATGTAACAAAATACCTGAGAAAATCAACTTAAAGCAGGAAAGATTTATTTTGGCTCACAGTATCAGAGGCTTCAGTGCACGGTCAACTGACTCCGTTGCTTTCAGACCTCTGGAGAGGTAGAACATCATGGTGGGAGCCATGATGGAGCAAAGTGGCTCACCTCATGGTGGTTAGAAAATAGAGGAAATGAGGAAGGGACCTGAGATAAAATAAACTCTTCAAAGGCATGCCTCCAGTGTCCTACTTCCTCCAACTAGGCTGCACCTCCTGAAGTTTCTACTACCTCTCATTCACACCACCAATTAGGGAAAAAGCATTCAGCACACGAGACTTGGGGGAAACTACAAATCCAAACTATAGCAAAGAGGTGCCATATCTAAAATGAATTCAGCACTAGCTTTACCTTCTAAAACAGGAAAAAGAAAATTTGGTGGGGCTCAATCCCCAGCCCCACCAAATAAATAAACAAAAAATTTGATCATTTTGTTCCTCAGGTCAAAAATACTTCCTTTATAAGAATGTAAAATAAGATCTAGAGTTTGTTTTATCTCATTAGAAATAGACTTTTCTCATTTTTGAGACAAAACTTTACTGATCCTGCAGAATTGTTGTGAAGTAACTCATATGAAGCACCTAGTACATTGTCTAGATGGATGATAGGCTCTCAACTCATGATTATTGTTTTATTATCTTTTCTCCATTCTCTCTCATTAGTCCCACCTACACCCGCAAACTATTTTTCAGACCAAGTTTGTAGTTCTCTGTATTTTGGTTATTGATTTTAATGCCTAGTATATAGTAGTTATACAGTAAATGTGTCTTTAATAAATTGGTAATTATGTTAACTTTCTAAAATCATTCTTATGCTCATGTACTCCAGATCAATACAAATAATCTTTGGCATTGCACTGTAAATTTTGCATAAGTGAGACCATAACAATTTCAGAAGTTTTTCTTTTATTGCAAGTCCTTCCTTTTGAGATAATCAACTCAATAAAACTTATATAAGAAATAAGGATTCTGCAGAATGTACCTGAAAACTACACACAGACTTTGAAATTACCCACTTCAAATGCTTAAATAGATATTGTTTAAAATCACAGACAAAACGCCACTCATCCTATCAGTGAGGAGGTGAAGGAGACCTTAACAGGATCTGGTAGCTGTCTGGAGAGGTGATTACAGCAATGGCTCAGGTCTTCCCTGACCCTTAAACTTTTTCTCTGCTTAAAACAGCAGTCTTGACTTTGTGTAAGTTCTATGTGTTCATTTTTAAACTCTTTTTAAAAAAATAATGGAAACAGTTTTCAGAGTGATGCTGTTATTAGTTGATGATGCCAATGTACCAATGAAGACAGTATTTTTAAGTTGAATATGCTCTTATTTTCTTGTTTGTTAATTTTTAAAGCCAATCCAAACATGTGAAGAAAAAATCAAATTTTGCCAATTTGAAAAGAACAAAAACAGCTAAAACCTTCTTTTAAAATTTCTAAGCCATTATGAGAATATTGCAGACAAAAGATTGTACAGAAAGAATTTTTTTAAAAAAAATCAGGTTGCTTTGCCTTTCTTTAGTCACTTCAAAAGTCTTTGTCAGATATGAAAAAGAAATATACTCAAAATGAAGAGTAAATATAATTAAAACGGTTCCTTGCCGTGACATATAAGCTTCTTATGGGCAAAAATCTGTATAAATTTCATACTATAAAACTTGGGCTTAAAAGAAGAAACAAGAAAGAGTGGGCAGGTAAAGGAAGATGTTTGATTTTTATAAGAGTAGACATAAAAAATGATAGTAAGTGAAATGACATTAAATCTTTAATTGCTTTTGAGGAGAAAGTTTTAGATTCATAGTATTTTTTTAATTCCTAGGACTTGGCATGTGTCTGACTTACAATAGTCTTTTTAAAAGTTAACTAATAAATGAAAGCTATTGGATAGGCCATCTTAATTTGTTGCAAGCATAGACTTTATGGTGACAGAAATAATTAAGAATTTGATTGATTCATCATCAAACCAAATATTTATTGAATAACTACCATAAATTCATTTTTTAGCAGCTAGTATAGGGTTGTGTTTAAAGATTCACATTTTTAAACACTTATCAGCTGAATGACATCTATAAGCCTCTATTTCCTCCTGTGTAAAGTAGTGATTATTAGAGTTTATTAAGTCCAAGACTTGTAGGGAAAATTACAGGAGATAATGCCATAATGCACTTAGCAGAATTCCTCACAAGTAGTAAATGCTCACTAAATTTTAGATATCTTTGTAAATATTATATTATTTATAATATTATAAATAAATGTAAGTATTACCTGATAGAGTTGTGATAAATATGAAAGTAATCAATACATATTACACTGCTACCTAGGATTTCTAAGAATTCAACAATATATTGAACATTTGGCAAGCCTCATACTAGACATTGAGACATATTGGTAATTTTTCAGAGAAGAAATACAGTCTAACTGGGGAAGATATTATATGTATTGAGATAAAAATTAGTAATAATGAAATTAAAGTATTGATCATCAATCTTACATTGAGCTCTAACATGCATTATCTCATTTAACACAACACCTATATGAAATTGGTGTTATTATTCCTGTTTTATGCAAGAGGAAACAAAGGCACAGAGGAACTAAGTACTGCTAATATCTGAAGCTTAACTTTTATATTATATCTGACTCCAGAGCCTTAGTTTTTAACTACTATGTTATTCAAAACAGGCTATATGCTAACAAGTATATGTAAGTGTTCAGAAGTGAAAAATGAACACCACAAGCTGATTAGTTGGGAAGAGCTTCAGGGAGGGAAGGAAGCCAAATACTTCAGGGATCCAAATACAGTAGCCCCCCCACAATCTGTGTTCCTGCTTTCTGTAATTTCAGTTATCAGAGGATAACCACAATCTGAAAATATTAAATGGAAAATTACAGGAATAACCAATCCATGAGTCTTCGATTGTTTGCTATTCTGGGTAATGTGATGAAATCTTCTGCTGCTCCACTGGAAGTGGATCATCGCTTTGCCCAATGCATCCATGCTGTATATACTACCCACCTATCTCTTAGTAGTATATGCTACCCACCTGTCATTTAGTCACTTAGTAGTCCTTTGGGGTATCAGATCAATGGTAATGTTATTCAGTGCTTGTATTCAAGTAAAACTTACTTTACTTAATAAGGGACCCAAAGAGCAAAAGTAGTGATGCTAGCAATTCAGATATGCCAAAGAGAAGCCATAAAGTGCTTTCTTTAAGTGAAAGGGTGAAAATTTATCATAGGTGTGCACATATAGGAAAAAAAATGTAGTATATATAGGGTTCAGCACATTCAGTAGTTTCAGCTATCCCCGGTGGTCATGGAGCATACCCCCTACAGATAAGAAGGACTACTGACTGTATTCATCATGTAGCAGTTGGCTGGCTCCCTGTCCTCACTATGTGGTCTTGAGCAAGTTTCTAATCCCTCCGTACCTTTATTTCTTTATCAATAAAATGGGAGTGATAATACTATAAACTGGTAGAATGTTATGAAGATTTAATGAATTAATGCATGCAATCACCATGGTATCTGAACTATCTAAGAGTTAATTGATAGCTGATATTAATATCATCATTTTGTTGCTGATTTTGTCGTTATTAGTGACTGAAATGCTTTGAGCTTTATTCCTTCTTGAGTTATATTTGAAATTTAAAGAGAATCTAATGTGTGAAGGTTTGGATCTCTTGCAGTTAAAGCATGGTTTTTCTTCTTTCAACATAAGAGCTATGCTTCAGCCTAACTTGATGGAAAAGAAAACACATTATGGGGCTGGGGAGATAGCTCACTTGGTAGAGTGAGTGCTTGCCTTGCAAGCACAAGGCCCTGGGTTCGATCCCCAGCACCCAAAAAAAAAAAAAAAACACATTATGTCAGAGGGTTCCATGGTATATTTAGGTGAAAGAAATTCAGTAACATTATGTTTTGTAGCTTCATGTGATTTCTTAATTTCCCTTTGTGAACTTTGTGAATGCCATTGATATGTCCCAGTTAGCCTCCTTATGAAAACAGTAATATCAAGTAAAAAATCATTGTCATTTTTACTTCTTCTGGACACATAAAAATTTATTTTTAAAAGATGCCCACAGAGGCTCTAAAACAGAATGTTGGGATTGCTAAGCTGTAGTTGTACTGTCACATTTAGTCCCTTTCATTCAAGGAACGGTAATGTGCTTAGTGGCTAAGTGTGCAGAAATCCCCCCCCCCTCAAAAAAGTACAGTAACCTTATTCGTGAGAAGAATATGATAATATTCATTGACAGGGGAACTACAAGGAGCAATTATCCCAAGCTGTGTCTTTCAGACAACGCTGTCAGTTTCTCCACTTTGATGAGTACAGCTGGGCTCGCGATGCAAGGGCAAGAAATTCCAATGTGACTAGAAGACCAGGGCATTGGCTTTGGTATTAAGGATACAGAAGGAAAAATATCTGCCAAAAAAGATGACTTTTTAAAACGTTTTTAACAAAAATTATTATGGAGGCACTTAAGTGGACGTGCTCTTTGCTAGTGACCTCCACAGAAGCAGTTTATCAGATGCCCATTTGTTTCTTTCTCCCTCACAGACTCATTAAAAGCCAGAAAACTCTACCAGAACACCCATATTTTTGTATTTTTGATGTGTGTTTATGCATGTGTGTGTTTAAGCACACATCACATTTGGAATACTTTACAGTGTTAAGTATTATGTATCCCATGCCAGTTTTCTATAAATCAAAAGACACTTCTAATCTTTACTATTTCAAGCAAAGTAAATCAGTTACAGCTGTGACTTTTTAATTTTTCCACTTCATTCTTTCATATCTTCATCCATCACCGAACCTTAAAGACAGGTTGAAGTTTAATTTCCAATTTTATAAGATAATTTGAGTTATACTGATTAACTTTATTTCCTAGTACTCATTCACATTGGTTTACACCTGTTTTTACTCATTCAGAACTGAATTTTTTTTAAAAATTAAGCCTTTGAAGCTAGGAGTTAATAATTTGAAATAGAGCAAGGTACCACATGCTCTTGTGGTTTTTGTTTTCTTTCCCTTTAAAAATACTTAACTGCAAACATTACTGCATGGAAGTACGGGACCTCCTTACATACACACGGAGACTATTTTGTATGTGAACTGTGAAACAACTAGAATTAAAACTTGTCCAAGGCCCCAAAGCCTGTTCTTCACAAAAGAACCTTTCTTGCCGGATTGTTGGAAAGTGTTTTGAATGATGCATAACTAAGTAGAGTAACTAAACAATTGCTTTTGAGCATCTGGAGCTTTCCCATTAAGATTTCTATAGCCTTTTCTTTTGCTTTTTGTGGTTTAAGAAGTGATTCATGTTCAGTATATGAAAGTTCTGGGTGCAGCCCCTTGAGCTTTTGGTGGAAAGATCTCCATGGAACTAATAAATAAATAAAACAAATAATGTAAGAACTGAGGACAGCTGAACACATGTGAGTTTATGTACTAACATCTTTTCTTCCTGGGGAGAAAAGGTATCTCCTGTACTTTTCAGTTTAGTTTCCTAAATGCCCATCTAAAAATACACACAGTTTTCTTAGGGTGCACATCTTAAGGCATGTATATGGGAAGCCAAAATGATTATAAACAACTAATTCAAGCCTACCTGAAACTTCATAAAATTAATATAGACACTCTTCAGATAGAAAAAGCATTATCTACTAATATGGGTAAATTATGAACATATTTCAACTAAGCAAAAGCATTAGTCAAGTGTCTTAATAATGCTAAATGTTAGATGTTGCACTGATGAGATATTTTCCATACAAATAGAAGAGCAAAGTGTATAAAACCTCAGGACTTGTGGCTGAGTTAGAATTACAATGCAGCTGTCATTTCTGCATTTCCTGGCTTTCATAAAACATTACTGTGATCCTCTGTCATTTAAATCAGTTGAGAACATGGATTTATCTTAATTTTCACCCTTTGTTTCCCCTTTTTGTGATAACAGTTATGAGATATGATGATGTAAAGTGTTTCTACTTATAATGGTTTCAGCCTTGTCCCTTGGCAGCCTAAATCTTCTGGCTAATTCACTGATCAGTTAAATAGTCGAGGTTATTATTATTATAATTATTATTTTACATTTATATAGCACTTTCCTCCAAGGGGCTCAAGGCATTTTACACACAGTAAATTACCAAATAGGAATTAATCCTTATATTACCCTGTGGGGGTAGGTACAGTTACATAAATGAAATTCTACAGAAGTCTTGCCTGTGCTGCAACTCTCTGCTGTAGCCCTAGCCCCCAGTGAACCTGTCCTGCCCACCTGAAGATAAAGTGGAATGCTGCTGGCATACAGGGAATGGCTGGAAGCAAGATCTTTGGGAAAATGGTCCTGTGTCCTTGTTTTGGTGCTTTGAGTTACCTGCAGAGTAACACTAATGAGAGTAGGTAGATATATGTGTTGATGGGCAGTTCACAAGTCCGTTGCACCTCCTTTGTTTTATTTAGTCCTGACACAGGACAAGTGAGGATACTGTCCTAAAACTTTTGTGTGTACAAAAATCACTTGGGAGTATATTTAAATTGCAGTTTTCAAGACTTTCTAGCCTACAGAGATTTCTCATTTAATAGGTCAGAAAAGACCCTATATTTTTACCCCAGGCCATTTTGAGGCAGGTGATGCTTACTCAAGCTTTGAAAAATCTGAGCTAAGGAAGAATTGTTAGCACATTCTATACATCCAAAAATAATGGTTCTTAGAGCCTGAACTAAGAAACCAAGTTTGAAAAATCCAGCACCTGTTCTCTTGTTATACTACCATGCTTCCTCTAGAGGCAAATAGAGAAACAAATGAAACAAAGTTTAAATGTGAAGGGATGGAGAGAATAATTGAACCTGTCTGCCAGGCACTGCCCTATTATGAACTGGCAGCCCCTGGCTTCTTTGGAGCCTCAAGTTGATTTGTGATGCCTGGGCCTGGAACACCATTGCCTGCAGAGTGGGGCAAACTGTTCCTTGAGCCTGTTCCTGGGTTGCAGGGCCACTTTGCGCCCTCTAGCCAGCATGTCCCTCAGGTAAGTCTAACTCACAGGATTTGTAAGGTTTAATTCTTTATGTTGCCTTCCAAGTAAGTCCTCTCCTTAAAAATTGTATTTTGCCAAGTAACTAAGAGAAGCTCTTATAATAAACTTCCTGCTTTTCGGAGTGGATCCTTTATGAGATGGGATAGGGCTTACTTTTTTTTTTTTTTTTGAAAGCATTCTTACTCCATTTCTAAGGGGAGAAAAAAACTAACAGGAACTGGTTATGAACAATTTAACTTTTTTTTTTTTCATTTGAATATTCCTTTGGTGGCAATTTCAGTCATTTTTTTCTTGAATTGATTTTTATCAGTTTTCTTTAAAAATTGGGACAAGAGATTATAGGAGAGACTGCACTCAGACATAGTGGATCCAAGTTTTAGTTCTCTTCTGGACTTCTTACTCAGAAGTGTGAGAATTCCATGGTGGGATTTAGAGGTGCTTGTGGGATTTATTTGGGGTTTTCAGAAACCAGAAAAACAGATACGTGGTGTTACTAGTGGTAAAAATTCCCACACTCTGCATAAACTTACCACACTCTTCAGTCAGTACTACTATAAATGGTGTTGAGAGAATTTCTATGCTTTTTTTCCCATGTATGTATCCCTTAGCTGTGGATACTGATTATTGCTCTTCTAGTGAAACATTTTGTGAGTCTCTTTAGCATACCTTTTTATTGTTGGGAATTGTCTTCTGCCTCTGAGTTTTTCATCATTTTTTTTAATACTGTGATTTTTCCCAGTCACTGAATGGACAGATTTTATTTAAAGTATCTAATAATCTTGTAACAGTGAGGCAAACAGCACTTATTCCTTAGCAGAGGTGGGGGCAGTAACTATAGTGGGGATACCTTTGTAAAATGTACTTGAACTGGTATGCTTATGAAAGGAATTTTGTATCCTCAGAATTGGTCTTTCATAGCTGTCAGGTCTGATCCCTTCCAGATTATTTTACATCCAAATGGGTCAAGATTTTTCCAGAAGCTTAAACTACCTGGTGGACCCCCTTTAAGAAAAAAGAATGCACAACTATAATTTTGAAATTAAGTACAGGACCTTGGAAGGGGCCAGCAAATGAAGGGAGGGCCCTTTCACAATGCCAGAGCATTGCTGCTCCATTAAATTCACAGTAAATCCACCTCCTCATATCCTCATTTGGGGCTTTAGAGAAGCATTTTCAATAAATATTACTGTTTCGCATAAAAACAAGGTAATTTGAGGATAATGTTCTACTTTAAGTTTCTAATCTTTAGGTTAAAAAAGTTAAAAGGTTGTAAAAATAATGGGCGCCTATTTACCAATAGTCTAACCGATTCCTTGTAGTGTTTGTCTTCATTTATTCAGGCTAACCCTAACATAATGCAGGTCAACAAATACCATTAGAGCAGACATCTCTGCGTGGAGCCTGTGTTTCAAGTTATACTGGAGACAATAAACTACAGGGCAACAAAAATGTCAACAGTTCCTTGAAGTTCTTTGTAATGGAATTGTAACTGTATTATGGAACTAATAGAGAAACTAGAGTAGGTTGTATTTGACCCATTGTCTCTTTTATTGTCTCTTAGTTGGAAAAGATGTAAGAGACATGCTACCCACATCATCTTGCCTCCACTACTCATCTTTACACCTCATATTCTGTTTCCTATTGTGCTTTAGTTATGTTAAGTGCATTAATCTTTCTCTCTAAAACAATATTGCAAGTAAGCATCTTGAGAACAGAAATAAAAATTTGTCTGCATCTTTCACAGTGCTGCTGCCCTTTCATTTTTCTCTTCTTTTCTAAACCTCTCCCTGTGCCTAGTCCCAGAAATTATTTTTAGTGGTGGTCTCCTGGTAGTAGGTGCTTAACTATTTTGAATTGAACTGCTTTGAAAACCTAGACCTAGCTCTACCCTCCCCATCCCCATTCCTCTGATCCTAGAACTCCCCCTTAAAGTACAAATGTCTTAGTGCTAAATATAGACATTTAAATAGAAAAATAGAGGGTAAAAGATATTGGCCTCTCAGAAATTTGTGAGTTTCCATCCACTGTGTGGCCAAGTCAGGTGTTGCACCTCTTTTTCCACTCAGTGAAACATGCATCTATAGTGCCCACCTAGAAGCAATACCTAAGGGTTCTACATACAAAGAAATAAAAGCTAATTTTTCCAAGGCCCGAAATACAGTTTAAAGCCTGATACCACTAACCTAAATAAAACTCAAAAGCAAGAGGGTAATTGCAGCGAGATGAATAAATCTGAAACATCACACACTGGTGGTGCCCAGATTCTTTCCTGAATGTCAGTTTCAGGCATCCTCTTTCATCAGGAAAATATGCATTGCCTTTTACAGGGAAACCCTTAAGAAAATAAAATGTCACATATTTGGATTTCAGCTATATTAATAATTTTCACAAATTGGATTTTCTTCATTTTCAAATTTCATTTATATTAGCTCTTCCCTTGCATATATAACCAATATTCTTTAACAGTGGAGTGGGTGCTGGTTTCAGTGTTCACAGAATAGTTGTGGCTTATTTAAACATAAATCTCATACCTGCCTTAGAATTCATGTTTTACTTCCCTTGCTGAAAATGACTCTTGTACAGAAATGGTCTGAAACTCATAGCTTTAGCCCGATTCACCCTGAGAGAAGAGTGAAGTTTGAAGTGTGGTCTTATGTTCTGCACACATGAATGTTTGTGTTACATATGGAAAATACTATGCGTAGAAAAAAATCTGTCCTAAAAAAAGGATGTGTAACTTTTCATAACTCATTTGGACTAGCTTTTTTTTTAATGTGTTCCTTGCTTTTTATAAAACATTTCAAAATATCTCCATAACAGGATAATTTTGCATAGTCCATGACTTCATATTTTAGACACACAACTCCTTGCAATTCAAAAAATTTTGTTGGTTCAATAATGTAAAATCATCTGTTTATATTATTTAGCATAACTAGCTACCAAACAACTGCTTGTGAAATAATTCATTTTACCAGTTTCTTTAGCACTGTATGCCGACTTGTCCAGATATATGTTTGAAGTAATGTTCCCTCTAGGGCATATTTTTCAACTCAGACTGTCCCATATGCTGAGTTTCTTAAATGTTCATGTGTTTGATAGTTTAGGGCTAGTAACTCTGGGACATCTGATTAGTATAGAGTTTCTCAATAGCAGCAGTATTGATATATTGGATCTGATAATTTTTGTTGGGTAGGTAGTAAATGACTCCTATGCATTGTCATTTACATGACCTCTACCCTGAATTAGTAGTACACATTACTGGCATGAACGTGAATTGCTGTTTTGTTGTTGTTGCTCACTTGTTTGTTTGTTTGTTGTTGTTTTCTGTGGATTGGAGAAAAATTTAATCTGACCTGAAAAAAGTCAGTAGTTCCCAGCTGAGAACAAAGCTAAGTTCTTCCCAAGAACTATGATGAGTTCTGTTTTTAAATGTCAAATTACAAAGGTGGGCTTCAGAGTTTCCCTTAATAACTTATGTGTTAGAGAAAGTTTTCTAAGATTCTGCATAGATGTATATTTCATACATTTTATTTATTGATTGGTCTACTTATGATGATCTTTCTGAAAGGCAGACCATGCCAGCACAGTGCTATTGACTTAACAAATAAATTCCCCTTTCAACATTTACCTGCCTCAAATAGTTTAATTTTGATATTTTATCCTCAGTAGTACCTCGCTGAAGAGAGACCTGGTGAAAATTAAAACCAACAGGTAAACCCATCTTGGCTTTGAGGCAGAAAGATGGCAATTACCCAAAAGAGGCTTCACTCCATTGATTTTAGAGGGTCAGAGCCCAGAAATGAAAATTAGAGATTACTTGCCAAACAAAGAAACCGAAGCTCTGCTTAACTTTTGATTTCAACTATTTCCAAAGACTGGAAAAAAAAAAAAAAAAAAAAAAAAAAAAGCAGTTTAATATTGACCATGAAACTATTAATCCAGGGCTAGAGATGTAACTCAGTGGAGGAGCCCTAGCCTAGCATGAGCAAGGCCCTGGATTTTCCCCAGCATTCGAAAGAAACAAAGGAACAAGAATGTACTAATCCTCATAGTAATCATAGGAGGTAGATACTATTATTATTCCCTTCTCACAGACGAGGAAACTAGGGAACTGAGAAATTAAGTAGCTAGCTGAAAACCACAGCCTGTAAAAGGCCATATCATGTCACACTCTATAATCCACCATCACTTCAAGTCCTTTAAATTATGTTAGAATTTAGGAGGAAACTGATGCCCTAGATTTTAAGCATCTATGAATAGTAACTTACCCAGAAGTGTAAATGAAGAAAATAATCTACCCTTTAGATTTTAGGAAAGGGAATGATCTGGGAGGAAAGGGGGGTGGTTTACATACTTAATAATCATTTATGTTGTAATTGTAATATACTTAAAAATATATAGTACTTACAGAATATTCATAGATATCTCAGTTACGTTCACAGAGTCTCAAAGATTTTATAATCCCCATTTTCATTTGAAGGTTGAGAGAATATTATTTTGCTCGTAAGCATGATTGACCTGTAACAGATGATTCCTACTCTTCATTAGCTATCAGATAATGCTACCTCTAATTAATACACTTTCCCAGAAAACATAAGAACTTTGATAATAAATAAGTCAAATTTCACTATTTTCTTTCATGAAGAATATTATTTCTCAGCACATTTTTACTATGCCCACTATAGCTTGTTGACTAGAAGTGAGATTATACCAAATCTGTTGTAGAAGAGAAGTAAAGGGCTGTCACCTTAAGAAGGATAAGATAGACCTTTTCTTTTTATAGTGGGCAATTAGATCATATTATGGTTCATATTAATAATAATTTGATTCAATGCATATTTGTCTTCAAGTCTAATGACACTGTGTTTCTAAAAACAATAAAATTATGTATATTACTCATTGTTTTAAAAATTATTTTGTTTAAAATTTTACCATGCTTATCATGAATCTAGCAAAATAACTTCTTATATACAATGTGAAGAGATATGATTATGGTTTAGGAGGGAAATTCAAACACAATAGAGAACTATTTATTTTATTTATTTACACATGTCATGTATAATCTATAATGTTACAGAAGCTAGTATTGCTTTCTGCAAATTTTTAAAAGTTATCTTGTCTATTCCATATCTACTTTCAGAATTTACATTTCATAGGAAAAGGTATTGGTAGTATGTGTGTCAGAAAAGCATTGTTCTATGGGATTTCCATAGAACATGAATAGAACATAGAATATGAGACAACATATTCTCTAGAGTCTGCTTTATTTCTTAAGAACGTGCCTTGGAAAGTTTTAAGAACGAAAACCAGTGGTTTTCATGTATTCGGGTGCTCTAAAACCCCTTCTAATACACTGTCTTTTTGCTTACAAAGGAAGAGAACACTGCCTCCTCTTTTATTTAAGAAGTCTTCAACCACTTACCAATCCCTAACATTGGTAAAATCACAGGATTAAAGAATCACTTTTCCTAGATTCTGAACTCAGAGTTCTTGATAACTGAACCGTGATTGCCAAATAAGAAAAAGGTTTGAAACCTATCACCACTTACCCAGTTTTTCTAAGCAAAGATCACACTTCTCTCTGTATATAGAAAAATAAATAAATAGCTAATCATCATTGTTGCCAGATGAATGAACTATATTTAGAAGTAATAGGCAACTTGTAGGAAGAAAGTCTAACAGGTATGTTAGAGTTCTTTCATCATGCTATAGAAATATTGTGATTTATAACAGAAGACCACTGTTAACCTGTAATATTTCTACTGAGGCAAGGAAATCAAATGATTTCTTGTTTGTGGAAAGTACATTATACTTCAACAAGACAATGTGTATGGGGTTCATATAGCTCCACTTCAGGGAACACTCTGGCCACTGCTAAAATGATACTGCCTCTTTGCTCCTTCCAGAGAGATAGACCATAGGGCGAAGTGAAATAAATCAAGACAAATGGGCTGGAAAGGAAATAGGATTGGGGTGTGGATGTGTAGTCAGGATAGATAACTCCAGTGAAGATCAAAGAATACAAGGGACAAAGGAAGCATGGGGTCTCTAGGGTAGTCACAGTATCTAAAGGATCCATTCTGGGCTTACAAGACTAGTACAGCTGGAAGAGGCACTTAATGAAAGTTTTTTGAATGGATAAGTGAATGTAAATATCCAGAGTTATAAGATCGCTAGCCCACAAGCTCAGATCGTGGGAAAGATTAGACATATTAGCAAGCTGCCATAGCAGCCAGTTGCTAAGACATGGCAGCCCCAGTCCTGCTAAATAACATGTATTAACAACCACATTCATTCCTATTTTCTCATTTTCAGTGCATTGTTATGGTATCAGAAAATAATTTGTTCTCTACTAAGTCTAGTTTGACTTCTTTAATGACTGTTCCATTTAAGAGACCCGGGGCTATTATGCTTCTGGAACATAGTACTTTTAAGTACAAAGGGTTTTACTTAAGTGAAAAGAGTAACATAAAGAAGTACAAATTTTATTTTCATTGTTTTATTATTCTGAAGGCCTTTTTACCTTAAAGAACTGTGACCTCCAAGCCCTTTTCTGGTTAAGATTTTCAAGTATTCTGTTCATGTATTTTAATATTTTGGTTGTCCACATTTACATTGCCACCTTTCTGCATCCCTGAATACTGTGCCCTTTCAGTTTAATTTTTACCTACTCAAAAAAACTTATTTCAGTCTACACACTTGGATAATTTATTGTATACTTCTTGTTCTAGATTATTCTCCATATTTTTTTCAGCACAAATTTAATTGAGCTACTACTCTATGCCAGGCATAGTGTAAAAACCTATGGTAAATGAATCATTTATAAGATTATTAGGCAAGATTAGTTCTATTACAGGTTCCTAAGTAATCCTGTCTTGTTCTGTATATTTACCACTGTCCATTTATCTTTACTTGCTCTAAGCCTCTTTTCTTTCTTTTTCTGTGTGTGTGACACTACACAAAAATTTAAGCTACCATAGTTTTCTCACTTACAGGTAGGCTTACATGTAGGGTATGTGTTGGTGGTGGGGGTGGGGAGCCGGGGGCACAGAGAAGAGTAATAGACCTATGAGAACTATTTCCAACTGACCCAGTTCAAGCTCCACTTCAGGAAAATGATACACAAATATAGTTTCTCTTTGTCCTTTGGTTATTTTTTATCATAATGATTGGCTGCACAGTAACAGATGGGTACTGTACTCCTGTTATCTCTAAACTACAGTGTTGTCTAATCCACTTTTCCTTCTGGAGGTTGGTGTGTTTACGGGCTCTTAGCTGTTTGGTTACCAGGAGTAATCCTAATGCTCTCTCTAAAGTACAGGAAAGGTTTCCTCGTATCCTAGTTCACTGAAATGTTTGAGAGGGAGTCACCATAAGTAATGATGTTGCTTTACTCTCACAGCACAACCACAAACTGAACAGTGGTTTTAAAATCTCACATTTTGCAGGGGATCGTGAGAGATCACACGCAGCCTCGGGGAATGGCTGAAATGTTTAGGTTAATTGTCTAGATATGGAGTTCATGAGTCTCATGAACGTTTACTTTAGAGTTAAAAAGAATTCTAAAGTCACCAAATCACAGTTAAATGTCAGGGTAAACCATTTGGTTTTACTGGAGAACATGGCATCCATTTAAATAGCAGAGTCCTGTACTTAAGATGAAGTGATAGCATATGCAAGGGTAGCATCCATGAAATCCATGCTGCCATTCCACTGGGGCAAGAAGCCCATGGGAGGCAGAGAAGAATTCATGCAACATCCTTGAGGAAAACTTGCCTGTCATGTGACAGTAATTTTGGCCTCTGTAGAGTTTGTTACATAGAGTTGTGCTTTCCCTTTTCTAAATTCACATGAGAGGCAAGTTTTTGTTTATTTTCATGAGTAGAATACTCATGAAATGGTCTCAAGCAGCAAATAGTTTTGGAAGCCAGGCAGAGTGAACTAATCTTTAATCTTTGGTTTATAAAAGTGCTGTGATGCTAAAGGAATGGCTGCTTTGACAATGAACCTTAACAAGGAATCAGGGGTTTGAGGATAAAAAGCTGAAATAGGTGAAAGAAAATAAGTGTGCTAAGTGCAAATGACATGCCTAAGAAGTAAACTTCATGTGAAGGGAAATTATGCAAAATAGAGCTTGAAAATAATGAGGAGGGAGCCAATCTGATATATGTTAAAGAGAGTAGGTTGACATTAGGCCGCCATTTGGCTTTGACAAGGCTATTACTAAGTGCAGAGAGGGTGGGATTCACATCCCCCAAATCACATCTTTCTATATTTATGTGAAGCAAAGATAGCAAGAAGGCACATTTTCCTCCCTCGTTGTTAGACCTGTTTTTTTCTTTTCTTTTCTTTTCCTTTCTTTCTTTCTTTTTTTTTTTTTTTTTGTCCCCAGACTATGAATCAGTTAACTAGGCAGGGTCATTTTCATGAGTTTCCCAATGCCAAGAGACACCAAATGTTGAAGTAGATCAAAGGGACAAAGAATTATAGAGGCATTCAGCCACTTTTCTTAGGACCCTGAGTACAATGTGAGCAGTCTACTTAGTTCCAGGCCAGGCCCCAAACCAAGTATTTCGTAGCAGACCCAGCCTGAATTTCTTGGGAAGTTCTCCCTGTTGCTTTTCATACTTTAGATAATCCACATGAACAATCCTGATTAAATCAATTGCCCCTAGGCAATGGGCAAAAGCATAAATGGCTTTCAGGAGAGAGAAGTCCAAAAGTGTATGTTCTCCCCCCCACCCCATCCCCTCTGTATTTCCTTGTTTTTCTAGCTACTCAAATTCTTTTTTTTTTTTTTTTTCCCTCCAAAATTCTATCTAATGTGATTAGGTAAGTAGAGATAACTGCTGAAAAGATGCCATGCCCTATTCTTTTCATGATTCAGGTTTTAATTTTAAATCACATGACCTGCGTTGCTGTGATGGTTATGAACAGTTTTTGGAAGACTGCTATTGAAGGGGAGGTTATCCAGCAATATTGTGGAAGGTCACTAGGCATTTGTTTCTTACATCTGATTCTTTTTAAACCAGGCAATTACTCTATCATTTAATAAACCTTACCTCAAAGTTCACTTGAAAGAAAGCTCATACGGTTTAAAGGGGAAAAATATCCCTAAAAATAAAAGTTAGGCTAGGCTAGGCCAGGGTGGGAAATTCCATTGTGGCTAGAAGCCCATGGCAGGTAGAGTGGAATTTAATGAAGGAAACTGCTGTGTTTTTGTGTCTTTCTGTATGTTTTTCCTTTAAAACCAAGAGCTGGGCAGGCATCCCATTCGACCTGACGTGACCCAAGCAAATTGCTTCTTATATAAAAACAACTGCAGACTTTGAGAATGTGAAAATGCACTGTATCCTTCTCCAACTGAGGGAAACGAAAGCCTGAGAAACAGGACGGCCCTGTCAATACTCATTGAGCAGAACTATCACTCAAACCTGATAAAGGGAGATTAGAACCGGCTCCCTTAAGCCAGAGGGATTCATTATAAGTTAGGCTTCTTTATTTATTTTTTATTTTCTTAAACAAGCACAAGTGGTGATGGAAAGTGCATTTCTTAAAGGCAGGTTTTCCTGTATGAAATGACAGTATGCATAAGTTTTAAAAGTCTTTTCAAAAAACTAGCACTTAAAATATTTTTTGACTTCATTAAATAAAAAGACAATGAGAAGCATTTCCCTTTTCTTCCAGTCTGGGGCAAGCAAAGGAGAAGAGAATCAGGGTGTGTCCACTGATATTGCATTCAGATGTGTTGTCTTGGCTTGTGTACTGACAGATTTATTTAAAAAACAAAGTTTAAAAAATGCATTGTGTGCTAGTGAAGTCACTTCATAAATCTTTTCCTTTATGAATTATTTTGATCACAAGCCTCGTTGTTTAAATCACTGAAGGACTATTCTCCCTAAAAGAAAAATGCCTTCATTTTCAAACCGGCAGTTCAAAAGCCAGCAACTTCCCCTGAACAGCATGGAGGGATCCACAGGGTAAAGAAAAAGGGACCACATGAGTCCTGACTCTACATAAGGCATAATCCAGTTAAGATTCACCGTGATTCATACAAAAGACATGTTTTAAAAATCTGGACCTAAAGTCCTCAGTTTCCTAATAGGTGATTTACTTGAATAAATTACATAGAAATGGTGATTCTGCTTCAGGAAAAAAACAAACAGGGGAACACAGCCTTTGATGCAGCTGGTCTGTCAGAGGGCGGAAGGTTAGAATTAGAATACTCTTCAAGCTGTTGCTGAATAATGAAGGGTAGGGCTTCCTCGTTGGGCAGTTACAACAGCCCCTTGGGAGCTCAGAGGACAAATATTACCTAATGTGTACAAAGACTGAAAAGTTAAGTTGATTACAAGCTGAGTGAGTAAGGTTGAATAAGACTCAGTAAGGACTGAATCTGCAAGGACCCAATAGTCAAGGACACAGCCAGGAGTCACAGGGCTCCAGTCAGCCAGGAGTTCTCAGGATTGGGTACCAATAGGAAGTCAGTTAGAATCTTGAAATGAATAACAAAAAATTGTTGCAAAGAAGAAAGAAAAGCAAAACAACATGTCAGAATATATTCATGCATACATTGGATGATTTTCAACTGTGAGATGGATAAGAATCTTCCTAACCAAAGTGTGATGTGCTTGTAGCTAAAGACCTTGTCTTGCTCTTCATTTGTTTGCCACACCTACAGTGTTGAGACATAAGAGCTAATAATTAATATTTGGTGTGCTATACCAGTTTGCTAGAGTAATTGGTCCAGTGGAATGATAGGTGGCCCCATTAAACACTAGAGGTTCTCTGGAACAGATGACTTTGAAAATAATTCTAAAGGCAAGAACAAGAATGATGGTTCGAAATGGGCAGTCTGTTTCAGGTTCATTGATTCTAGAAGTATTTTTGATGATTCACTGCCTTCATTGTTGGTCTCCATTTTGCTGCTGTTCCATGAAATGAGCAAGAATTTTATAGAAGGATGTCATATCAAGCAAGTTGATATGACAGAAAAAACAAGTTGCTAATGTGAGAGATGGAGGAGAATATTAACAGATGATGCATATTCTTAAAATAAGTGATAAGCACTGTGAATGAATCTGATCTCATTCAGAGTAGGGAATTATAGGGAGTTGACTCTGGAGTCTGATTACCTAGATCTATAGTTTTGTCATCTGCAAGACTGTGATATTATCTGTTTTTAAAAATTGCTATGAATATTGTGGAAGTTACTTAGTAAACACCTGTCTTAGAATAGGCCTAAAAAATGGCAAGTATGGAGTTACCCATTTTCTTTATATTCTTTACCTCATGTTCAGTGGCTCTGTCATAATTGAAAATATCACATACCACTAGTCTCCCAAGCAGTTTCCATTTTTATTGCTTCTTTTGAGAAAAGTCTCTTTGGATCACTTGCCAATTTATTAATTGAGTTATTTGGGGGGGGGGAAGTTAAGTTTTTGAGTTCTTTATATATTCTGGATATTAATCCTCTCCCATTCTGTAGGTTCTCTTTTCATATTCTTTATTATTTCCTTTGTTGTGAAGAGGCTTTTTAATTTGATGCCACTTCATTTATTAATTCTTTGTATTATTTCCTGAGCTTTAGGGTTCCTTTGAGAAAGTTGTTGCTGTGCCTATATGTTCAAGGGTTGACCCTATGTTTTCTTCTAGGATTTTCAGTTTCTGGTCTAATTCTTAGATCTTTGATTCATTGTGAATTGACTTTTGTACAGGATGAGAGGTGAGGATCTAGTCTCATTCTTCTACATATGGATAATCAATTTTCACAGCACCATTTGTTTAAAAGGTTATCTTTTCTTTTTAATTATCATTAAAATCTTTTTTTATTTTATAGAGTGCATTTTGATTCATCGTACACAAATGGGGTACAAATTTACATTTCTATGGTTGTACACAATGTAGATTCTCACCATTCATGTAATCATACATATACATAGGGTAATACTGTCTGTTTCATTCTACTATGTTTCTGTTCTCCACCCCTTTCCACCCTATTTTCCCCTACACCTTCCAAAGTTCCTTCATTCTTCTCTTCCCCCCCTTACCCCATCCCCTCATTATCACTTATCAGAGAAAACTTTCAGCCTTTGGTTTTATTGGGCTTGGCCTATTTCACTTAGCATGATATTTTCCAACTTCATCCATTTACCAGCAAATGCCATAATTTTATTCTTCTTTATGGCTGAATAATATTCCATTGTGTATATATACCACAGTTTCTTTATCCAGTCATCAATTGAAGGGCATCTAGGTTGGTTCCACAATCTAGCTATTGTGAATTGAGCTGCTGTGAACATTGATGTGGCTGCATCACTGTAGTATTCTATTTTAAGTCCTTTGGCTATAATCCAAGCAGTGGGATAACTGGGTCAAATGGTAGGTCCATGCCAAGCTTTCTGAGGACTCTCCATACTGCTTTCCAGAGTGGTTGCACCAATTTGCAACTCTACCAGCAATGTATTCAATGTATGTTTGGGCACCTTAATCAAGGATCAGATGTCTGTATCTGTGTAGATTTTTCCCTGTGTCTTCTATTCTGTTCTGTTCCTTGGTGTGTCTGTTTTTATGCCAGTACCATGCAGTTTTGTTACTATAGTTCTGTAGTATAATTTGAAGTCAGGTGTTGTGATGGTCTCAGCATTGCTGAGAATTGCTTAGAATTGTTTTGGCTATTTTGTCTCCCAAACAAGTTCCTAAAGTTAGTTTTCTTTATTTATAACTATTTAACTCATATAGAATATTCACCTCAATTTAATTATATTTAGTCAGTGGAATAGATACACTTTCCTATATATGATGAGTGAATTTTTTTATGGTGGGAAACAAGTTTCATAAGGAACATGCAGTCCATTTGGAGAGGAGGACCTATGGACACTTTAATTCTAATGTAGTTTTCAACATTGATTTCTAAGTACTACAAAGACCTGGAAAAATGAAACAACTAAGAGGCTAAAATTGCTGATGAAGGAGAGAAAAAGGGTTTGAGTTTTACTAAGTTAGATTGGTTTAATAACTGTTTCAAGGCTTTCCTTAAAACTTGGAAGTATTATACCTTAGAAATATAAATGATTGTCCAGGACTAAGAGATTAATTCTACAAAGAAGGACAAAACTGAAACATACAACCAACCTGCTATGGTGTCAAGCAGTAATTCAATTATTTGCTAGAATAAAATTTCATTATATAAATAGAAAGATAATAGAATCCAGAGCTATTCAACATATCATATTGTACACAACATTCAAATACAATTCAAAAATTATTGGTCATGGATACCAGATAATGTGACCTGTAATAAAAAGAAGAAAGAAAGAAAGAAAGAAAGAAAGAAAGAAAGAAAGAAAGAAAGAAAGAAAGAAAGAAAGAAAGAAAACAAAAAAAGCAGTTAATAGAAATAGCTCCCTAGATGATCTAGAAGTTGAAATTAGCAGACAAGGACTTCAAAGCAAAAAAGTATATTCGGAACTTTAAGAAATATGGTAATAATGTGGGAATAGGTGAGCAAATAAAGGGAGAACTGGAAACTATTAAAAAGAACCAGAAAGTTCAGATATAATACCTGCATTTCAAAAAGGAATCTTGAAAGAAACTTAAAGAAAACATTGGCCATGGAAGAAGAAAATGCCACTAAACTTGAATATAGATCAATAGAAAATAATGTAAAGAACAGAGAAAAAGGAGTAAAGAAAAGTGCAGAGGGATTAAAAAGTCATTATTAAGAGTCTTAGGTCATCTTAGGAGAAAGGAAATGCAATTATTAAAAAGAAGCAAAGGTTAAAGGGCAGTATATGATATAAAAATAGTTGGAGAGACTTACCAGCAGATTATAGGTAACAAGAAAAAAAAATGAGGTGGAAATTATATTTGATAAATCATAGCTGGAAAATGTCCAAAGTTTGGTGAAAAATAAATTAAAGAAAATCACTAGGCATTGTGTTCAAACTTTTGAAAACCAGACAGAGAAAAATCGCAATGCTTTGAGTAATAGGAAGAACCTTACCTATAGGGAAACAATTAAATAAAAACCAACTGATGCCTCATCATAAATGAAATACCTCTTTTAACTGATCAAAAAGAAAAACAACTGCTTAACAAGAACTGAATATACAGCAAAAATATCTTCCAATTATAAAGAAATAAATAATTCCTGTTGTCAGCAGAACTGAAAGAAATGTGAAAGGCAGTTCTTGAGCCTGAAGGGAAATGATACAGATGGAAACTTGGTTTTATAGAAAGAATAAAGAGCACTAAAATTTTCAAATATCTAATTGTACATTTAAAAAAAACTATATTCTTTTAATTTCCTTAAAAGAAAAACCAACTAATGCATAATTATAATAATTTTTCATGGTTCCATAATACTTGCAGATATAAAGTATATAATACTACGACAGAGGATAAGATGGCAATAAGTAAAATAAGATGGCAATAAGTAAATGTGAGCTTATAAGAAGCTCACATTTATATGGAGTGGTAAAATATTAACTTGACATTAACTGATCAGTTAAACAGGCATGTAGTAATCCCTGGAACAACTGCGCTAACTAAGGCAAAAGATGAGGCCAATAGCAGATTGAAATGGAATAATAAATTACCCATTAAAAAGGGAAGAAATGCAAAGGAAAAATAAGTGAAAGAAAAAAATAGAAATCAAATAATGAAATGGTAAATCTAAATTCAACCATATTAATAATTCCATACAGTATAAATAGTGTAAATGCTTTAATTAGAAGACAGAGATCATCAGACTGAATCAAAAGGTAGGACTACAGATATACATTTTAAATGTATTGAAATAGATCTCTTAAGAGAAAAAGGATGGGAATATACATACAATGCAAACAATAAGCATGAAAAAATGGATTGAAAATATTACTATTATAGACTATAAGAAGTATTACTAGAGATAAAGTGGAAATCTTCATAATTATATATGTCAAGTCATTATGAACATATAAGCCCAAAACATGTAAGTACAAAATGACAAGAAACTAGAGAAAGTGAAATCCACAATTAAAAAAAAAAAAAAATGGGAATTTAACGCCTTTCTCCTAGTACTTGATAGAAAAAGTAGACATAAAATTGGTAAGGATATTCAGGATATTAAAAGCACCATCTACCACCTCAACCTACCTAACATTTATAGAACACTATTCCTACATGCAGAATATGTATTCTTTAGAACCTGACATCCTGACATGGAACATTTTTTTTTAAGTAGAACACATTCTGAACCATGAGTTTTCAAACATTTTCAAATGATCAAGATACTACATATTTCTGTTGATTATACTGTAATTAAATTAGAAATTTTAAAATGATACAATATCTAGAAAAGACCACTTGGAAAATGAACATCAAATTTCTAAATGGTTGAAAGTTCAAAATAAATGTTATAAAATATGCTAAATTAAGTTATGCAATATATTGAAGTTTATGGAATGGACTACATGTTGACATTTATAAAATGGGCTAAAGTTGGTATTAGCAGAAAACAACAAAGGCAAAACTTAATTATTTGAAAAGATTAGTGTAATCAATAAACCTCTAAGAATAAGATCAAGTAAAAAAGATGCAAATTACTGATGAGTGATGAAAGAGAGTACATCCTTGCAGTTTAATTCATACCTGTGTTAAAGGCTAACAAGAGGATGTTATGAGAATTTTGCAGCATTAATTTAAACAACTTTGGTGAAATACATAAATTGCTTGAAAAATGTGTTATTAAAATAGATATAGCCAACACAGAAAATCTAATTTAAGAATAAAGAAATTGAATTTGTTACCAAAAACATTTCTGAAAAGAAAGCCCTAGCCCCAAGTAGTTTCCCTGGAGAATTCTATAAAACATTTAAGGAAGAAAAATGTTAATCCTTTACAACATTTTCAGAAAATATGGAGGTGAAAACACTTCCAGATTTATTTTATGAAGTCAGCATAATCTTATTAATGAAATTTGACAGATATTATAAGAAAAGAAAATTATAGACCAGTGTCTCTCATGGTCCTAGGTACAATAATCTTTAATAAAATATTGGCAAAATATATAGCAATATGTAAATTATAATTCCCCATGATCAAGAGGGATACAAGTATAGTTGAACATTTGAAAAAATGTCAATGCAAATTGACCAAATTGCTAGAATAAAAGAAAAAATACGATCTCAATAGATGCAGAAAAAGCATTTGAAAAAATTTAATAGGTGCTCATAATAAAAACTCTTAAGAGAATTGGAATAGTGGAAACTTCCTCAATCTGATGAAGGGCTTCTGTGAAAACCTGTAATTAATATCATACTTAATGATGAAAGACTGAAGTTTTCCTCCTAATATATAGCACAAGGCAAGGATATCTATTCTTACTACTTATGTTCAACGCTTGTCTAAAGATGCTAGATAGAACAATTCAGTGAGAAGAACAAATTAAAGGTATAAAGGAAAAAGTGAAACTGTTTATGTACATATACTATGATTGTTTTTATTAGAAAATCTTAAGGGATACACAAAGTAACTACTGAAGCTAATAGATGCATTTAAAAAGATCACAGGATCAATATAAAATATTAAATGTATCTTTTTTTCCCCCCTTTGGTACCAGGGATTCAACCCAGGGGCACTTTACCACTGAATGGCATCCCCAGCCCTTTTTATTTTGAGAAAAGTTCTTGCTAAGTTGCTTAGGGCCTCCCTAAGTTGCTGAGGCTGTCTTTGTGGTCCTCCTGACTCAGCCGAAGAAGCCAGTGGGATTACAGACATGCGCCACTGCATCAGGCTATTGAATGTATCTAATATAGTAGTAGCAGATAATTAAAAAATAAAATTTTAACCAATCTATAATTGCATAAAATATAAAATACTTAATAATAAGTTTAATAAAGGAATATAAAATCTCTACATGCAGAACTAAAAAGGAGAACATGTTATTTTTAAGGTATTTCTCTCAAATCAATCTAGAGATTGAACACAATTCTAGGCAAAATCTTAACTGCTTTTTTTCCTAATTTTTAGAGAAATTTTCAGGTTGATTTTAAAGTTTATATGGAATTGCAAAGAACCTAGATAAAGAACAAAGTCGAAGGACTTGTACTGACTAATTTTCTTTGTAAATAAGCAGTAATGAAGACAGCATGACACCAATACCCACTTCTTTGTCCCCCCCAAAACATAGGTCATTGAAACAGAACAGAGAGTCCACATAGCAACTCCAAATATATAGCCAATTAATACAAACAGAATTGCCAAAGCAATTTAATTAGGAAAAGTAAAATCTTAACAAATGATATTGAATCAACCAGATAAACTTATAGAAAAACATTGAACTTTGACTTGCCTCTTCATTACATCCTAAAATTAATTTGATATATTAAATACCTACATACAACAAAAGAAGATTATAATACTTCTAGGACACATATGAAAGAAATGTCATGCCCTTAAAGTAGGCAAGCATGTTTTAGACAGATAAAACTAAACGTAAGAGAAAAAAATGATAAATCAGGCTACACCCAGATTAAAAATTTCTATTTGTCAAGACATTGTTAAGAAAGTGAAAAGGTGAGCACAGGACTAGGAAAAAATATTTTCAGTACCTATATCAATAAATAATTCAAGTCCAGTATATATGAGGAGTGCCTGCAAATAACTAATAGACAATTTAAAGTGGGCAAAAGATTTGTTTAGGTACTTTACAACTGAAGGCCTAAGAATGGCCAAGAAACTCATAAAAGGGTACTCAGCATCATTATACATCAGGGAAATTTGAGATAAAACTACAGCATAATTATAGTTCATAATTACTAGATTGACTCATAAAAATGACTGAAACATTCAAGTGTTGTCAAGAATATAGGATACTTGGAGTTGTTTTATTTTGCTAGAGGGAATGTTAAATAGTATGACCACTTTGGAATACTGGGTCACTATCTTATAAACTTAAACATAATATAACTATCACTTGGTAATCACATTCCTAGGTATTTACCAAGATGATATCAAAGTTATGACCTTGAAAAGACTTCTGTACAGGAATGTTCATAGAGACCTTATTGATAATTGCCTAAAGCAAGAAGCTCTCAAATGTATAAAATGGATAAACCAATTTTGCTGTGCTATAGGATTCTAATAAGCAAACAAAATGAGAATATGTATGTACGACAATGTAGATGAATTCAGAAATATGCAAAAGGAGCAGGGCACGAAACAGTACACTCTGGTGATTCCATTTACATGATGACAAACTAAGCTATGAATGATAAGAAATTAGAATACTGGTTGTTTATGGAAGGTAGGAATTAATTGGAAGTGGCAAAAAGGAACCTTCTATCTCTACTAGAGTATTGGTTATATTTATCAAAAATTTTATATTGTTAATTTTAAAATATGTGAAATTCAGGAAACAAATGCAAAAATAAACAAATGAAATTACATCCAACTAAAACACTTCTTGCCAGTAAAGAAAACAAACAACAGAGTAAAAGGCAACCTAAAGAATGGAAGAAAATATTTGCAAACTGTACATCTGACAATGGGGTCTGGAATACATAAGGAACTCCAGAAACTCAGTAGTAAAACCCAATCCAGTTTTTAAAATGGGCAGTAGACTTAAATCAGTATTTCTCAAAAGAAGACATAAAAATGGCTAATGATTATATGAAAAAAAAGCTCAACATAACTAATCATTAGGGAAATGTAATCAAAACCACAAGGAGATAGCACCTCACCCCAGAAAGAATAACTATTATCAGAAGCCTGAAGGTAACAAGTGTTGGCCATGATGTGGAGAAAAGGGAACCTTTGTAGACAGTTGGGAAGAATGTAAATTACTACAATCAATATGAAAAACAGTATGGAGTTTCCTTAAAAATTCAAAAATAGAACTACTATATGATACAACAATCTCACCACTGGGTATATATCCAAAGGAAATGAAATCAGTATGGTAAAGAAACATTTGTACTCTGAGGTTTATTAAAGGACTATTCAGCGTGGCCAAGAAATGTAAACAGCCCAAGATCTATCAGCTAATGAATAGATAAATAAAATGTGGTATATACACAATGGAGTACTATTCAGTCATAAAAAAGAATGAAATCCTGTCATTTGTGACAACATGGATGGAATTAGAGGACAATGTATTCAGTGAAATAAGGTAGGTACAGAAAGACAATTCTGCATGAGCTTGCTCATATATGGAATCTAAAAAAGTTGGTCTCATAGAATTTCAGAGAAGAATAGTGGTTACCAGAGGCTGCAGGGAGAAGGGGGAGGCAGGAATGGGGAAAGACTAACTGATAGGTCACTAAGTTATAGTTAAATAGGAAAAATAAATTCTGGGGTTCTATTGCACTATAGTGTGACTATAGATAATGATAATGTAGTTTGTATTTCAAAAAACTAGAAGAAATGATTTTGAATGTTTTCAATATAAAGAAATGATAAATGTTTGAAGAGAAAGATATGCTTGCCCTGATTTGAACATTATAGAATATACATATATGTTTCAAAATATCACATGGTACCCCATAAATATGCATGTCTTATGTGTAAATAAAAATCTATGAATTTTGCTGCATGCAAATTTACCACATTTTTTTAAAGTGCATGTTTGAACCTAATCAACTCTCACCTGAAGCACTTCATCCGTTTTGCTAACAGCTTCTCTGGACCCTGTCCTAATTAACCTTGAAAGCTGTGTTAAAACTTTTCTTTTTCTGCCTATAGCTCCGAATCCAAGAAATGTGATAGAACGTAAATTGTCAGGATTTGGAAATTCAAGGTATGTTCAGTATTAAGGACAAGAACTACCTAATAACAAGTCTGGAGATGGCCTTGGATAGGGATTGCCACTTCAGGCAAGTTTTCAGTGATCATGTTCAGTTTTCTCTTTCATGAATCATAGTGTTTTCTAAATATGTTTCGTTTCTTGAGCAAGGAGGAAAAGGAGTCCTTCACATTTACTTATTGTCTGATTAATGTTTGCAAAATTAATAGCCAACTCCAGTTTAAAACCTTCAAAAAATATTAGGACTTTTAAATTTTTTCCTTCTCCTTATTTCCACCTATGGTTTTATTTATTCCCAGTTTTTCCTCTATATTTTTAAATAGTCATAGCCAAAGAGAAGAATAATAGGATATTCAAAGCTGAAAACAGGAAAGATTTTCGTGTCTTCCTAAATGTAAGCTTGCCACCTCTCTGTGTTTAACTGTGAAACTGGTGTTCTGGCAGGATTATCTTAAGACTAAGAATTCTGCCTCACCTAAAACACTTTTTTTGTTTTTAGCTTATTTAGGTGCCATCAGGTCTTATTTTACTCCTCCCAACTCACTCTCGACAAATAATGCCCAAGTCTAAATGTAATGGAGCCTTTCATTCATAATGAATATTTATTAAAGCACTTAATACCTGAATTATGAAATGGAGACACAAGCACATTAACCTGGCTGAGTTATTTCCTTTCTTGTTTTTTTTTTTTTTAAACACGTTTTAGCCCAGTCTATCAACGCCAGATGGCATCTACATTTTGATACACTGAATATTTACCAAGTCATGTGGTATGCTTTTGAAGTATTTTTTATACCCTTTCCATCAAATGAGCTGACTCATCCTTCATTCATTTATTCCTGCTTTTAACAAGTTGCATTTTTAGAAACTTGACCTCAGCTTTATCAAAGTGATAAATGGTGTTTTTAAATGATGCATCAGAAGTTCTGAAGGCCTGACTACATCTTATGTCCTTATAGTATGTACATTGCTCAATTTTTAATGTTAATAATGTATTAATTTCCCTTATATCTTTTCATGAAATTTGACTCCAATGGCATAATTGTGTTGGCAAAGAGGAATATGTCTGTACATTGATGACTTTAAGATACTCAGGAAATTAAAAGTATTCATGGTTAAAATAACTGAAAATGAGCATGAAAATAACAACTGAGCAACTGATATTTTTGTCTCAGACTTACATAAAGAACTTCCTACTGGAAATAGGCAGAGATATGATAATAGTAATAGTAGTAATAATAATAATAATAGGAAGAAGGCAATGACTAAAAGACCCCAGAATACTGACTCTCATTCATGTTTTCTTGGTATCTTAATGGGAATATACATTGGCAGGAACAACTCTCAAGATATTTTCTATAAGTAGATTCTAATATTTATTAGTCTGAGAGTATGAAAAATGACAGAAGAAAATTTTGACAGATAAATATAGATGGCATTAAAAAATGTGGGTGGAGGCCAATGCATATGCTGAGGACTTTTCCTGGTCTATTGATCTGAGAAGGCTATTTTCAGTTCTAATTTAAGTTTTTAGGCTACTAGTCATTGATGTTTCAGAAACAGTGTAGGATATTGTTCATCTTAATAAATTAAAAATCAGTGCTTCATAAAAAGAGTGGGAATATGCTTTGTGAATATTTTTTTCTAAGCTATAGTTTTTTTTGTTTTGTTTTGTTTTGTTTTCCTTTTTAAAAGCAGATGTTGGGAATGTTTGGAAAGATTCAAACTGAGAAACATGAAAAGGTCTATTCAGCTTTACCAAATATCACCCAGGATACTCGAATCCATTTTATTTTCTAGCTCTGTTGTATAATTAAAATTGTTTTTGTATGTGCACACAACTGAGTTTGTATAGTGTCTAGTTTGGAATAGGCTCTCAGGAGTACTAATTGCTTTATTAATTTATTAGTTTATATAAACCCCAAGCATGGTGTCTGATGTATTGTGTGTATTCTGTTATCATCAGTATATTATTACTATTGCTGTTATTATTACTGCTTAGAAAAGAAAATCTCCCATCAGCTATTACAACTTATGTCATTTAGTCTATCCTTACATGAAAGATTTGGGAAATGTACAAGTCATGGAGTGTAAATTTAAAGTAATTCAAATCAGTGGAAAAACACATTCTAGAGGCCAGCTACAACCAACAATACTGAATTTATTAAGGTTTGGATTGGAGTTAGCTCTTTATATGTATATGAAGAACTCTTTTTTATATGTCTCAAGTAACTTTCATCCCTATGACACGTGGAATTTCTCTTTCTGAATACACTGTGGGCTTGTTCACGTATATGACCCTCTAAGAGAGGAAGCACATCCAATGAAGAACACCTATGAGTCACAAAGCAGAGATTAAGCCCACTGTGCGCTCTTTTAGATATTGTAGATCTACTTTGTTAGTGGTTTCTTTAGAAAGGAATTACTTGGAATTCCACATTTTTCTATTAAATGAGCCCAGAAGATTTTTTACTGACCCTTTCACTTTTAATGGCCCTTTTGTGCATAATCAGCTCCTCGAGAACTGGAATTTCTGGAGTCTATTTATCTTTATTTTATGAGTTTCACTTGAACGTTTCTAACTTGGTGGAGACTCATCTGATCGAGTGGGTCAGTAAAGAGCAGAGAGTTTGTGGTAGAAGCATGTGGCAAACACAAAAATAAGAGTTCCCACATAGTTTATAGCATATTTTCTTTCTGAAATAAAATTAACAATGAAAGACCCATGTATCTTCTTTGCATTCTCTGCCAGAATAAGGACATCATTATTATTTGGAGAGATAGGAAATGGATGAGCATAGGTTAAATTTTTGAACTTAAGATGTACCATTTAGTGATATTGGTTACTGCTTAGAGTTGTATTATTTTTAAGTCTTTGAGTATCTAATTTCTGAGCCTGCTGATTAATCAAATATAGGAGCTGAAATTAATCATATTTGCTTCATACTTGTTTCAGATGCATGGTTTGTGTTTGCTGCCTTGGGGACTACTAATGATAATCTCCTAACCTCATCAATGATCTTGAACTTTAAAATATATTGGACTAAATTCCATTCAGGCTAATGTGTTTTGTTTTTCTAAATTTTCTCTGTGTTTTAGAACAAATTTCATTCCTGTGTTAGGCTGCTATTCTTCTGGATTATTGTTTATAATTTATCAAGTGCTATCTTTTAAGGGACAGCTTTTCTATCTTGTGTAATGTAACATTATTATTTTATATAGCACAGATTAGTAGTTAACAGTACACTTTTATAAACGACACTTTCTAAATTTAAGATATTATTGTTCTCTTCTATCAGTGCTTTAGAAGACTGGATATGGAGAATTTTTCTTTAATAAGAAAAGAACATCATGTCTTCTCATTTATCTAATAAGATTTAGCTCATTAAGTCTTTGAAAATATTAATTATTAAAACACATAAAATGCTAAGGAAAATGTGTTACACAGTAAGTGCCCGAGTACTTACACTGTACAGTAACCGATTCCATAGGAAAGCATCATTTTAGAGATGACTAAACTGAGGTTTTGAGAGGTGAGCTGACTTGTTCAAGGTCACACCAATAATAAATATAGTGGGGTCTCATTTTACAAGCCTATGGCTGGTGCACCCTAAACTCTTGGCTTTGCTCGCACATCACATTGCTTCTTTCACCTGATCTAAGTAAATTGCCAAGAGTGTTTTCCAGTTTAACCTCACTTTGGACTTTTGAGACCTCCAAGCAGCCATCTATACCTTCCTACTCTTAGGTGCTTGTCTTTAAGGAGGAGCTGTAAAAGTATAGCAGGAAAGGACAAGGAAAACGTCAGAGGAGAATGAGGAACATTCCACTTTCCTCTCTATAATGCTTACCTTCATTCCTAAGAGGAAAAATGTGAAGGGTCCTCCCTTCTTGGGAAGTATAAAAACCACCGTGGCTGTGTACCTGCAAATCAGTGATTAACTAGCAACTCTAGCCCAGAATTCGGAATCCTTTCTTTTTGTTTCAAAAGGTAATTCGTAAATTTTCCCTTCTACTTCATCTGCATATTGTACTGAGGTTATTTATCTTCCGATGTTTTGCAAGTTCCCTTAGGAATATCCTTAGCAACTGCCTTTCCATACAAACTGCTTGGGAAAGTTTAAGGGGATCAAATCCCTTATAACTAAAGAAAATAGAGCTTTTGAATGGAAATTTAATAGCAAATTAGATTGGCATCATTACAGGAGGTTGAATGAAACTTTTGTTTTCTTTTAGGTTTACAGTAGAAAAGTCAACTAGCTCTCCTTTATACAATGTGCTCGAAGAGAAAGATATTTTGGCTTATTCTACAATGAATCTTGTTTTCACTACATTCTCTCAGTTCAACCCCCAACACAAACCTTATGCCTAAACTCCGCTTCCCATTGCCATCACCACCCTCACCTTATGCCTGGGCTATTCCAAGTTTTTGAAATGGAGGAAGTTTAACCAGGAAGGAGGCGTTTTCATTAGAAGGAAGGAATCTGTTCCTTCTTCAAATACATGGTCTTGTACAAAGAGGGAAAAAAAATATGTTTTTCATCCTAATTTTTTTTTCTTTTTGTTCCGGTATAAAAGTTTTCCAAAGTTGGACCCATCACAATCTTGCTGAGAGAGGGTGTCAGGGCAAGGTTTGTGGTGGTGGCCTCCTTTGTCACTCAGACACCCACCTGCCTCCTACTCTGCTGCTTTTCATATAGACTTTCTTTCGTGTGGAGATGTTGTTGAAATCTGTAAAATTTAAGAAAGAATTCATTTCTAAAATGTTTATACCCTATTTATTCTATTTCTTATAAAGGGACTCAAGCAATGCCTAAGGAGCAAAAGGTGACACTCCTCTATGAATATTTCCCATCACCTTCACTAATTCTACTAAATTTCTGCATTTTTTCCCCAAACTACTTCATGCTTTGGGATTTATGCTATAATGGAGGACTCTATTTCATCAATTCTTCTTTTTCCTCTATTCCTCAAGCCAAATAATTTGTTGACTAAAAAACTAAGAATTGAATAACTTCCTGGATTTTTTCCTCAACATTTTCTGTAATTGTGTCAAGTCAAAGAAAACTGTCATGTCTAAGAAAATTTGCTGGTAAAGACAAAAAGTAAATTAAATTCTCACTTAATGGATAAATAATTCAGTTTCTTCATATATAATAATATTAAAACATAAGCAGAAATATACATATCAGAAATATAATAATAATATCAAAATAAGGGGGAGGGGTTGTGGCTCAGTGGTAGAGTGCTTGCCTAGCATGTGTGAGGCACTGGGTTTGACCCTCAGCATCACATAAAAATAAATAAATAAATAAATGGTAAAAAAATGTTTTAAAAAATAAAAATAGTTTGGGTCTTCGATGATATTATCCATTGTATAAAAGCCTACTAGCATTAGAAGTCTAGTTTAAGGAGACACTTTTCATTTACATGATTCACTATCTCCTTCAGTCAAAACAAAATGACTTTGATATTCAACAGTACTACCCATTACAAACTGATACCAGCCAGAAAGATACCAGGAGAGAAATAGCTAAAACTATAGTTAAGACTGTAGTTATCTCTGGAATTAACAAATGAGGCCAATATTTGGATAGTGCTACCATCACCATTTGCCTATATAATTAGCTAGCTTGGAAATAATGCTTTTGATTATAAACACAGTTTTGAGTTAGATAGTAAGGAATCACTTATAGGAATTGTTAATATATGTGTTAGAGAACAGTGGATAGTGAAGAAAATTTCTATAAGTAAATCTTAATTACATAAAAACATATGAATTTCTAAAACAATGGACAGTCTTTGGTATTCATTCACCAATGCAGTCTCCCACAATTTATTTTTCCAAATAAGAACATTTTATTTTTATATGGGCAGCTCTTACTGTATTTTCACAGGTATTTGAGCTTTGTAATATTCATTTCAACAAATATCTTAGGGGCTTATGGTGTCTCTCTGTGTGCATAATACACTGTATTATAATAATAAATGTATATGGTTTATTGTAAGCTATTGAATATCCATTATCCTTAGGGAAAGAAAAAAATTTAAATTTCTAAATTAGTTTTCATATATTCTTTCATTTCTAACTAATTCATTTACATTATATCATAAGTGTGCTTTATCTTGCCTACCCACAACTACATAATTCTTGATGTAAGGGCTTATTAGTCCCATCTTTATGTCTTACTGACCACCTTGGAAACATTAATAATTAGACAGAAAATGAATGAACTACAGTGATAGGCAACTATATAGATGAACCATAACAGTATAAAGTAAAAATAATTTTCAAATATTACATAGAACATAATAACATTTTATAAAGTTAAGAGCAAACAAAATATATGTATATATACAATATTACAAACATAATATATGCATACACGCAGATAAAAATTTAAGAACACCTATAGAAGTGATAAAACTACATGAAATGGAAATCAAAGAAATAATAAAAATGAGAATCAAGATGATGGTTATTTTAGACAAGGGCAGGTAAGAATATAACGTGGGACAAACTATGTAGTTAGATTATTGTAGAACTCCTAGATCTCATGTCAGGGACTTAGTTTTCTGGTGTTTATTACTGTATTTAAAAAAAAATAACCTTGAATAAAAGTGAACCAAACATAAACCCAGAATGGGTATGCAACAGGTACCAAAGGTGTGAATAATTCAATTTTGTGTACCCAGAGTACCAGCAACAACAATAATATAGCCACACTCAGTATGTTAGTTACCTACTGCAGAAAAATAAATAAATAAATCACCTCAAAACTTAGTCATTTAAAACAATAAACATGTGTTATCACTCAGATATCTCACATAGGATATTCAAGAGTGGCTTGGTAGGGTGGTTTAGGATCTGTCATTATGTTACTGTCAAGACATGATCCGGGGTTACAGTTTTCTGAAGGCTCAGTGGGGCCTGGAGTAGTCTTACAAGCTGTCTCATCACATGTCAGTGTTGACTGTTGGTTTGGGTTCCAAAGGATGGCTGAGTGTCCTCGTGGCATTTGTGCTGGCTTTTCCCAGAATGAGTGATCCAAAGAGTAAGGCAGACTCAGTAATGGCTTCAGGGGCTTGACATCGGGAGTAACACGTTATCATCACTTTTGCTATATTCTGTTCCACTTTTGCTGTGTTCTGTACATAGACTGATCCAACACAATGTAGACAGAACTACAAAACAGTGCAAATGCAAGAAACAGATAATCTGGGACATCATGGAAGCTAGTTACCACAGACCCCAATCCACCTTATCTTGAACATCTAGTCTTTTTATTAACTTAACTCTTAAATTCCAAAAAGCCGGCCCTATTCTCCTCTTAGTGGCATAGGCAAATTTGTTCTCTCTCTAGAGTTGGAATGGAAAGAAATGACTTTCTGCTTTTGATATAATAAAACACTAGCATTCTAATTTCAGGCTTTTCATTTAATTTTTTACAAGTAATGCTTTAGCTTCCTGCATGTGCTTTCAATTGTGTTGAGCTGTTTTGGTTTTTGTTTTTGTTCTCTGATTCTAGAATTTTTCATTTTCACCCTGCTAGGCTTCGTTTTCCTAAATATCCTCGGAATTATTAGTCATTTTGTTACTGTCATGGATTTTCTCCCAAAATATTTATTAATTTGCATAAGTTAAAATAAATTTATCAATTTGCATAATTAAAAGTTTTTATATTGTTCACTTAATAATATTTGTCCAGATGGTCAATCTTGTGCTCCACAAATATTTATAGAGAACCAATCATGTGCCTGAATAGTAGAGTCTCACTTTCAAAGAGCAGAGTGGAAAGGAATACTAGTAAAAATGTGCAGAGAAACGAGTGTTCTAAGGGGAGGTAAGGGCAAAACATAAAATAGGAAACCAAATTAAAGAACTGGAAGTTTCTCATCTGTTAAAAAATGCCCTTCAATTTGAAAGAATTGCACTTCAACTATGCCAATTTAATAGTTGAACATTATATTCAGAGATCAACTGAGACTAGTATATGCCCAGTCTTTACAGAAAGACTATGAAATTTCAGCACCTCTGGGAAAGCTTTTTGCTCCTCCTTAGGAGTGAGGTATCTTAAAATGGTGACTCACTGATTTAATGTGTAACCTAAGCTGTGATCTAAAAATATGTAGATTTATGTTTAATAATAAGGAAAACTTAACATAGTATTTTGTGGGTAACTGAAAATTGGCTACACAAATAATCCGTTTCCCACTATTGCATTATTACTTGTCAAAATGCATTCAGGTAAATAAATAAACCACAAAAAGATCAACTGATTAAAGAATGTGCAACATAATGTTTGCTGCCCCGCCCCCACCTTCAGGAAAGAAGTTTTAGGCAGAGGGTTTATTTTTCTTTTTTCTTTTTTCCTTTTTTCCTTACTAGAACTCATTTCACTAACAATGGAAAAGGAAAATTATTTAGAACAAGAAGCCATCAGCACAACAAAATAGCACATGGAACAACTAAGGAAATTTTTGCAGCCTCAAAGGAGGAACATGCTTAAAAGAATAAGCATGTTCCAACCATATGTTTTTATGTAATAGTTTACAAATGTATCCAACCACATAAAAACTAAAATTAGCCATTTGGCGGCAAAGATGACCCCTTTTCGTAACAGTGAAGAGTTTAGCATACTTTTTTTTTCATATGAAAGAAGAGGTGATTAATAAAGTTATGTCATAAAATATTTTTCTTTGAATCTGCCTAGCTAAGATGTGTATCTTAAGTCAACTGAAGTCTAATTCAAATTTTGCAACCTTTTCAAATTTCATTTTTGATTGATACATAATAATTATACATATTTATGGTACATGTGATGTTTTCATACCTGTGTACATTGTCTAATAATTGAGGTGGCAACCTTCTGGTGTCAGGTCATGTGACAACGAACACGTGTGTGTTCTTGTGAAACCGTTTACACTATGTTTTAGGATTATATTCCAAAATCTCTGAAGCGAATGACTAGTGAGACAATGAAAATAGACTCGGCCACATTTGCTTTTTCTCTTAGAATTCATTTATCAACTGAGCTTCAAACCCGGGCGGTTGAACCAGATAAGTGTTATAATCCAAGGTCACCAAGTTTTACTAGAAAGTAGCTAGAAAGACTTCCAGAAGAGTGTAAGCTCAATTACCTTATTATGGCTAAATATTTAAAAACTTGACGTTTGTGCGTTTCCAGACTTGTTCGTATCTCAGCAAGGTATTGGTAATCAGAAAAAGTGCTCCTTCTGTGGTACCCTTGTTACTGCCACTCTCCTAGACAAAACTTCAGAATACCAGTGTGCTCTTATTTCCCACAAATGAAGTCCCTACATTTCCACGTCCAGCCGCACTTCTCCAAAATTTTCCCTTTTTCCACCCTGAGCTATTTGTTCATTCCTAGATTGCCAATATCCGTTAAGTGTTGATCATATTCTAGAACATCAAAGTAATTAACAATAAGGTGTGAATGAGGTTTACAGGTTCTCAAGGGAAATTTGCATTTTAAAGAGGGGCTTGTTAAGCACAAATGAACTTCTAATAGATGGAATGTGTGAGAGAGGATTTTTTTTGTTTTGGTTTTTTGGTTTTTTTCCTGCAAGGGATGGGGGAAGATTTCTAGTGCTCTTTTTCAGCCCTGAGACATCAAGTACAGTCTGGTTGACTTGCTTTTTCCCTGCCTACAGTCTCTTGCCAACCAACACTCCCTACTTTATCCTACCTTCATGGCCAGTGGGGTATGTTTCAAAACCAGGTTCATCAGTTAGAGTTAGATGATAGATGTTTGTACATATGTCCTAGAGCCAGTCACTTTAGTCACAGTGGTCACTTTAAAAAGGACAAAAATGCCATACCTAACAGGACTAGCTTTTCTATCTGCTTAATTATTTGGAAGAAGGATAGTTTTATGAGATTTTTCCCACAATTAGCAGAAGTTCTAAAGAAATGTCATAGACATTTTTAAAAATAAAATTATTTGGTTATATTCGTATAGATGAAAAATTAAAATTATATTCCACATTACTTTTGATGTCAGGTAGACTGGGAGAATTAAGTCTGACTACCCAGATTTGGTTCCAGCCAAAGAATTTAGGATTTCTGAGGGAAAAGAAAAATGAAAATATCAGTAAGAAAAGGGGAGCATGCTACCTATACAGATCTATGAATCTGGTTTTTGTTTGTTTTGTTTTTAGAAAACCATTGCTTCTTTATTTTCACTAACATCTTACTAAAATTCAACATTTTCCTTTTTAATTACCTTTTTATTGGTTCCTTTAAATTATACATAATAGTGGGATTCATTATAGCATAGTCATACATGCACATAACATGATTTGGTAAATTTCACTCTCCAATACTTCCCCATGTTCACTGAGGTCCCTTGCTCTACTCTACCAATCTCCCTTTTATGGAATCTATTTTTAAAATGTGGCTAGTAAATAGAAAATCTTGCCAACCTAAGAACTAGTCTTTCTTCTCTACCCACCCTTTCCTTCTGGGAAAAAAATTATCTTTGACAGGAACCCATGACCTCATTCACAAAACTTTTGACAAAAATTTTCATTACAGATGAAAATTATCTTTACAGAAATAGACCAATGATGATTATTTTAATTTTTTACAAAAGTTTTGTACTTTAAATTTCAATATTTTATCCTTTGACCTCAATGTACAAGATTCATAGATTTTTTTTTTTTTTTTGGCTAGAATTTGTGGGCCACCAATATCCACATACTGGCGTCACCCAGAAATGTGATGTATCTATGTGAAAAGGAGGTTGTAGCGAAAGACCCCTACTCCTCCATGCTTGGCTAAATCTTTCTACAGTTCATATGAGTGTCCTTAGAAGTTGAAAAGGGAAAAGCTAACTTTATTTATAAAACAAAATAATAATAACTGTTAGTGACTTTCAGTTTTCCACACTATTTAGCTCTTTCATTTCTAGTTTTTAAAACATCCTTAAATTCATTTTAGGTGTTAACCATAATGATGTTCACAGAGATAATTTAAATTTGCCAACCAAGTAAATAATGGAATTAGGTTTCAAATCCACAACGAGAAAGAATTTCATGTCAAATCTTGTGCCTTTTTTCATCAGAACAAATCTTAAGGGAAGATATACCTGCTTACATGAAATTGGGTTAAAAAAATACTGCCTAAAATTAGAAATCCTAGATATAGAGAGTTCATAGAATATGATTCTCCAAAATTATTCTCATCTTAAAATAAACTTTTAAATGATGAGATCCATTTAGTTAAGATATTGAGATTAAAGTAATAAGTTTTTGCTTATGTCTGTTTACAAAGATTGACCAATCTTGGCTTTTTGATTTTTCCCTAAAGAGAAGATTATCATTATAAATGGTATTATAAATAACTCCTGTTAAACATATAGACAGGGTAACCCCATAACTTATCATCTGAACCAGCATATCTTTGGAGTGAAAGTGGTCACTATTAATAATTGTGCCTGCACAATTGTAATTGAGACTGGAACTATTCTGGGTAAACTGAGAAATATGACCACCCAACTTAAGAGACATAAATCTCATTCCGAGAATGAGGTTGTTTCAAGTGAGGAAAGTTCAACAGAATGAAAATCCATGTTATGTGCAACTTGCCTAGATTCCACAGAACCCTTGAACATGGTGCCTAAGCACTGTAAGCACTCTTGAAAACTTCATTTCTGTGTTCTACCCAAGAAATAGCAGAATGCCTGGGCATCTATTTAAGATCAAATCAGAAGGGAGCGTACCACCTGCTGAGAACCAAACCCAAATATTTTGTACAACTTGGTAGTTGAGGACTACAATTCGAACTGACAATGCACAACCCTCATCCTCAGACATAAAGACATATTCTAAACAATATCCCCCAGGGAACCTCAGTCACCTTTACAGGGTATCTACATGATAACCATTGAACCAATATTTGAAATGTTATAAGGGAAAATCTATTCAGCAGTTAGGTGGTTAAACTATCTTTACAGCTGACCAAAATAATATTTTATAATGGAATACTCTTAAATTAGTAATTGATAAAGGAATTAAACTGCTCAAAAATGGGTTTTTATACCTCAAAGTTAAATTTGACGGTGCCCAACTGTGCTTAATACTACAATGTCCTCATAACAAACATTTTTTCCCTTTGAAAACAGATACTATTTGTGAGAACATATTGCTGTGTGCCACTCATGTAATATGCTGTCTTCCAACTCTGCCTATGAAAGGCTGTATTGAAAGATGACCCAAGAGTGTTAACACTTAACAGAGTAACACTATCAGAAAATGATAGAGAATTTACCAATTATTGCTAACTGTTGCTGAATTATTTGGCAATTCTTCAAATAAGATTACTCCTCCTTGTCCACCTAACTTAAATATTTTCTCAGTTGGTGAAAAGTTCAAGTTAATTCAATTTGTTCCTGGGGAAAAAAAAAAAAAAAGTCAGTTTTCTTGAAATTTAAACTTTTATTTGAGGTAAAAGTTTTAACTTCTTGAAGTTTTAACTTCTTGTCAGTTTTCTTGAAGTTTAAACTTTTATTTGAGGTAAAGTTTCCCTGCTGGACAGCAAGTTGCAGCCTGGAAGTGGTAAAATGTCTAGGGGGGGGGAAACTAATGAAACTTTGTTGTGGAATAGTTCACAAAGGAATACAAGATGTGTTATATAATGCAGCCCTTTGTGGAGCCTCTGACAGAATCCTGCAGTTTTAGCTCAAGCTAAATGCTGCCACCGAAGTCCTGCCTAACTCCAGGCAGCTCTGAGTCTTTTTCCCCACCTCCTGCCATGATTACTCTGGCTTCTGATTAAATCACACCTTGTGCTTAAGGTCACTAACCTAAAATGACCCAAAGCTACTTATTTCTCTCCTCAACAGTTCCCTAGTACTTGTAATATTTGGAAGACTTGAAAATAGCTTCTGTCTCAACTTATGTAGACTTTTCTCCAAAAGCAAATGCTATAATAGTTTCCTCACTCATGGGTTCAAACCTCAGGTGAGAGATTTGGGAAGCTAATTAGCATGCTAAAGAGTCTGTAGCATTTGGGTGAGTCACAATCACACAACCCTTTAAGCAACAGAGAAAGAAGTCTTGTTGCTAGGAAGATTGGAGAGAATACATATTCTGTAGACCATACTGTCTACTCCAGCTGTAATAATTCTTTAAAAAATCTGGAAATTATTATGTGCTACAAAAACTAAAATAGAATTTATGAGGAAGGTAGAACATAAACTGGATTACAACATATGTAAAACTATTTGATTGATGAAAGAAAAATGATAGGACACTCTGAGGGAAGAATAAAAGCTTAAAGCAAAAAACCTTTGTTGTATATAGTAAGTAGCCACTACTTTTTGAATTTCATCATTCTTTTGAGATGGGAAGTAAAGCTTATTCCAATTTCCCCCTACTATCTCACATAGTAGATACTTATTAAATCATGGTAAGTGTATGAATGAGATTCCAATCCAGAAGTTCAGCAATGATTTCACAAATCATAGAGATGATAGGACAACACACTTAAAATTAGGACATCCTTGGAAATATCATGATAAAGAGAAACTAATGCAGTCCAGCTACACCCTGGGACACTTGTTGGCAAGTACTGGATCCTAGGATGCCTAACCTAAGCAAGATGGAGTGAGGAATAAAGGTTGCAGTACCTTAGTAATTTGAACTTGATCTTTGAAAGCCCAGTTCTCTTCCTGGAATCAAGTTTTTGTTAATACACGAACAGTGCCCTCCAACAAGCTGAATAGTCATTAGAATCATCAAGCCTGTAGCTGTCACTTGCTCCCCTTTCTCCATGTTTTGTTCTCTTGTTCTCTGCGATCTCTAGCGATTCCCATTGTTAAAAGGAGCTTTGGAAAAATGAAAAGCAGTCTGTTGCAGATTACTACTTTACAATAATTGAAATTTACATTTACTCAGTTTCTGTTTTAGTCCAGAGAATTCTAATCGAAAGAGTGCTAGGTAGGCAGATTGTTCTATCATCTTAATGAATTGATTCCTTTATCATTTTATGATGATCTTCTTTTTCACTTGTGACATTTGACTTAATAAGTCTATTTTGGTTGCCATTTTCATGTACTACACTTTCCAGCCTTTCACTTTCAGTCCATGTGTGTCCTTAAAGCTAACATGATTCTCTTCCAGGCCACATGTGTTGGATCTTGTATTTTTATCCAGTCTATCTCTTTGCATTTTGGTTGGAAAATTTAATTCCACTTTAACTATTAATAGCTAAGGATTTAATATTGCCGTTTTGTTAATTGCTATCTGACTATTTTGTTCTTCCTTTGTTTCTTTCTTCCTTTCTTGTTGTTTTCCATTGTGATGGGGGTTTTGTTGTTGTTGCTATTGTTTTGTAGTGGTGTGCTTTCATTCTTTTTTGTTTGTATTTTGTGTATCTACTACAGGCTTTTGTTTGTATTTACCACGAAGCTTACATAAAACAACTCATAATTATGCCACTCTACTTCTAAAGCCAGTAACTAATTCTATCACATACAAAATTCTATTCTTTCACTTCTCTGTCCTCCACACTTCATGTAATCGGTGTTGCAGTTTACATTTTTTCTACTATGTACCCATTAATAAATTATTATAGTTATGGTCATTTTAACACTTTTATGTTTTAAATGTTTATCCTTTAGATGAAAGTGATTTACACACTACCATTGTAGTTTTAGTAGTCTTCGGTATTTGACATACTCTACTTACTTTCCCAGTGAGTTTTATATTTTCATGCTATTTATCATCCTTTCATTTCAACTTAAAGAATTCCTCTTTAGCATTTTTCATAAAGTAAGCCTAGTAGTGATGAACTTCCTCAACTTGTGTTTGTCTGGGAAAGTCGCATCTCTGCTTCATTCTAGAAAGACAGCTTTGCTGGGTCGGGTATTCTTGACTAGCAGCTTTTCCTTCCAACATTTTGAATATATCATCCCATTCTCTCCTGGACTAGAAGATTTGTGCTGAGCTGGTCCTCTGAACGTCTTGCAGGGGGTCCCTTGAATGTGATGCTTTTCTCTTACTACTTTCAACTTTCAAAATTCTCTCTTTATCTTTGACTTTTAACAATTTGATTATATGTTGCTTTGGGGTAGATCTGTTTACATCAATTTGGGGTTCTTTGGGATACATAAATGTTAATTCTCTTCTCAACATTTGTATTCTATCATTATTTCTTTACCTGCCTGCCTCTCCTCTCTCCTTTTCTCCCTCTCCCTCTCTCTGTCTCTCCGTCCCTCCCTTCCTTTCTTCTAGTACTCCCTAAATGTATTCATGGTTCACTTGATGGAGTTCTCTAAGTCCCTTGGGCTTTTTTCTACCCTCTTTTTCTTTTTTACCTCTGACTCCATGATTTCAAATGTATTCATGTTCATGGATTCTTCCTTTTGTTTGATCAAGTCTGCTTTTGAACTGCCCTAATACATTTTTCTAATTTTTGTATTCTTCAGCTCCAGTATAGTGTTTAGATTTTTTTTATCAATACTATCTCTTTATTTAATTTCTCATTTTGTTCAAGTATCTTTTTCTGATTTTGTTTAGCTATCTATCTTCTTTCTCTTGTAACTCACTGAGCTCCTTTAAGACAATTATTTTGAATTATTTGTCAGTCAGTTCGCAGGTCTCCATTTATGTCAGGTTGGTTATTTGGAGATTTGTTTTCTTCCTTTGCTTGTTTTCTTGAGTGTTGATATTCTTTGTAGGTTTGCTTTGTGACCTCAGCATCTGAAGAAACAGCTATCTCTCCCAGTCTTCAAGGACTACTTTTGACTGGGAGATCCCTTCGCCAGCCAGCAGTGCTTCATACAAGGCAAGATAGAGACCAGCCCCCCCAGGGGAGCACAACTCTAAAGCTGGATCAAGGCCCCTTTCACTTCCTCGCTGAATTTCTGGAAGAAATTCTTGCTTCCATGTTTTTCTCCAGTCAGTCAGAGCAGTTCCATCTCTAAAGAGATGCCTGTCCCTTTTCTTTGCTGCTAACTGTTTCAGGGGATTGAATATGGCTGGTTGTTCAGGGCTCACTATGGGATGAAAAAGGAAACACACTCCACAGAGTGTTCTCTGAAATGCTGGAAATCAGGTCCATGTCATTTTCTTCTCTCCCTCATGAGTGAAAAGCTTTACTTCTACACATATTCCAAATCTTATAGGGTAGCACCAGCTATAAGGAGTCACTTTCCCCTTTCCTTTGTCCCTAACTGACACAGGCAACCAATCTCTGGGTCAGTTCTATATGAGGCAAGACCAAAATCAGCTCCAAAGAAGTTCCCTGGCTGACCAGGAGAGTAGTTAGTTGGCCACACACTCAAATCTCTTTTTGCCTCATAGGAGAAATCATGAGCTGAAGCTGTCCTTTCAGTATTGAGCTAAGCTGGTTTGGAGGAGATAATGACACAGTGACATTGCATCTGCTCTTGGTTTATCTCTTCTCAATTCTACCTCTTAGCTAGAATCTGAATTCCTTTTCAGGATATTTTGGTTTCAATATCATTATTGTAAGTGTATTTCTGTGACAGAATGAGAAGTAGAGTTTTGTGCTGCTCTGTCTTGCTAATGCTGTCCTCATTGTTTGTAAGAACTTATTTTACCTGGAAAATATGCCAATAACTAGCTAGTAGGCACAATATTAAGATGTGAGACCTTCATTGGTTGACATTTCTAGCACACCCGTGGTCTATAGCCATTTAATGAAATTCACTTGTTACTTTAGGCTTCAGCCTTCTGGGTTGGATTAGCATATATCAGATTATTTGAGCTGAATGGTGCTGCTTATTTAGACAAAAGAAAATCTATCTTGTTTTAACTTATTGATATATTTTCAGTGGCAGATCTTTATAACCACTCTTCCAAAGACTTATTAATATTGAACTTGGATAAGTTGTTTAATTTATTGGAGCCTCAGTTTTGTCATCTGCAAAATGAGGTAACTGAACATGATCTCCGATTACTTTCAGCTTTAAAATTGTATGATCTCATTTTTCAGTTCACTTCAACAGATATTAATGAATGGAATACTTACTACATGCAAATCAATAAGGTATAACCTCAATGGATATAGAGATGAATAATGTGATCTTTTCATGCAAATAGCTGATAATTTGATGCATTCACGATTGAGAGAGGTATTCCCTAAAACATTCTAGCTCCTTATGTTTGATGTGTCCTTTATGAATGAGAGCATATGATTTATTCCCAGAGGGGAAGAAATTCATTCTTTTGTTAGTTTCTCATCTCTAGGTTGGGAGAACAAAAAATGGTGCCTGAACTATCATTTTTATAATATTATTCATTTGTATTTCACCTTCATTTTCAATAATTTAGACTATCCTAGAGCCACTCATCTCACTCATCCCTGTGAAAGCAGTTAGGAAAGGATAACTTTCTTTATGTAGTTTTCCCATTTTAGTTCTTAGAAATCTTGATCCAGAATTTCTTGGAGTTACATGATGTTCCAGAAAGTGAGAACAGATGAAAATCTAGAAACAGTCCTTTCAAGACTTCATAGCCAGCTTCCTTTCTGTTTTAGTTTCTTTTAGCAAGTTCTATAAATTTGATTGCTAAAGCATCTTTCACACCTGATCCTTCCCTATCCCATATCCAAACAGTGGCCTAATCATTGATGATTTCAACAGGAAAAAAAAAAAAAAAAAAAAAAGAGAGAGAGAAAGAGAGATAGAGAGAGAGAGAGAGAGAGTAGAAGAATGGAATGTTTGTAACAACAGATGTGCTTATACAAAGCTGTCATACAATGATGTCAAGTTTCAGTCTTTGGTTTACATTAAAGTTAGAAGTGAAGAAAATTTAGGTGGTACTCCTCCAATCTAATCTATAAATATTTGATTATAGACGTAGCAACTGTAACAAACCTGCCCTTTTGCTAGGTGAGAACATTTTAAATATGCCAACCTGGAAACTGCATCAATTTTCTTATTTTCTTAGCCTGTTTATAAGAAGAATCAGAAAGAAAACAAATGTACTTCTTTTTACAAATTTTGAAAGAAGATCCCTAGAAATCAGATATTGTGTTTTCTTCTTTATCTAAATCTTCTTGGGTAGTAAAGAAGTTGTATCTATGTTTGGTCTTGTGGTTTCCTTAGTCAAAAAATTTGCATCTAAAGCCTAGGAAAATGTTTGGCCTTCACAGTTGAATGTTTAAACAGGTGTGTGCTACATTGGTCTGGCTCGGGAAAGGTAGTCTTCTCCTTTGAAAACTTTGACATTCAGAGAATGATTCTTATGCCAACTTTCAGGAGTGCTTAAGAAAGAAATGTCAGGTGATTCTTAAGTCTTTTTACCTGGTTACCAACTTACTTGCCTCCCTTCCTTCTGTGTTCTCATGAAGAAATTGATTTAATAGGTTCAAGATATTATTAAATACATTCTGCATTAATATTATATGTCCTCTTTGAATCCAAGTGGCAATACAATAGAATTTCATTTTATAAATAACACCTTTCAAGCTAACACCACAGGGCACAGTACAAAAGAATCAAAATAGAACACAAATGCTGTAATCAAATGCAGACCCCAGGAAGGCTGATTAAAAAGGCATGTTGCTAGTAAGAGCAGCCGACAGGGTAAGTATAGTGGGTCATAGCAGAAAAGCCAGCTGAACAGAAGGGTGAACTAAAATAAAATGGACTTGCCTGCCTGATTCACTAGATTTATGACTCTCCTTTGTCATCTTCTTCTTTAGGACTCAGCAATTGAAGGGAAGAGGCATATGTTGAAGGGAGGGATCAAATGTAAGGTCATTGTTTTAGTCAGCTATTTCACTGCTGTGACTAAATGACCTGCCCAGCACAACTGTAGAGGAGGGAAAGTTTATTTGAGGGCTCACAGTTTCAGAGGTATTAGCCATAGAAGGCCAGCTCCACTCCTTGGGGCTTCAGGTGAGGCAGAACATCATGGCAGAAGAACATGGCAGAGGGAAGCAGCTCACAACATCAGGAAGCAGAGAGAGAGAGAGATTCCATAGCATGCCTATGATACACTCTGAGATGAGCCAATAAGACTTGCTTTGCCAGAAAACACAATTGTGTGGAAGCAGGAATATCCATTCTAAAATGGTGAGGCCAGGCCTAGGAGCATATCACTAGATGGATAAGATAGGTGTCATATCGTCTGAGTCTCAACATGGTGTACTCTCCATAGAACTCTCTTCTCTACCAACTATATTTTGTGTTCTCAGCCTCTCACAGTCACCATACTTGTCTAATGTCAGGGTTTTGCATTTTTATTCTTTTACTTTTTTTAAATAGCAATTTTTTATTTGTTATTTTTAGTTATCCATGACAGTAGAATATATTTTGATATATCATATACGCATGGAGTACAACTTCCCAATCTTGTGGTGATACATGATGTGGAGTTACACTGGTTGTGTATTCACATGAACATAAGAAAGTTATGTCTGATTCATTCTACAGTCTTTCCCATTCCTATCCCCCTCCCATCCCCCCACTCTCCCCTGTTCAATCCAGTGACCCCACACCCCACCACACCTATTGTGAGTCAGCATCTGCATATCAGAAAGAACATTTTGCCTTTAGTTTGGGGGAATTGGCTTATTTCACTTAGCATGATTGCTTCCAGTTCCAACCATTTACCAGCAAATGCCATAATTTCATTCTTCTTTATGGTTGAGTAATATTCCCTTGTGTATATGTACCCCGTTTTCTTTATCCATTCATTTATTTAAGGGCACCTAGGTTGGTTCCATAGCTTAGCTATTGTGAATTGAGCTGATATGAACATTGATGTGGCTGTGTCACTACAGAAGGCTGATTTTAAGTCCTTTAGGTACATGCCAAGGAGAGGGATAACTGGGTCAAACAGTTATTCCATTCCAAGTTTTCTGAGGAATCTCCATACTGCTTTCCAGAGTGGTTGCACCAATTTGCAGTCCCACCAGCAATATATGAGTGTACCTTTTCCCTATATCCTTCACAGCATTTATTGTTACTTGTATTCTTGATAATTGCCATTCTGACTGGAGTGAGATGAAATTTCAGTGTAGTTTTAATTTGCATTTCTCTAATTGCTAGTAATGCTGAACATTTTCTTCATATATTTGTTGACCATTCATATTTCTTCTTCTGTGAAGTGTCTGTTCAGTTCCTTAGTCCAGTTATCGATTGGGTTTTTTTGTACTTTTGGTGTTAAGTTTTTTGAGTTCTCTATATATCCGAGATTGATGCTCTATCTGAGGGGTAGGTGGCAAAGATGGTCTCCCATTCTGTAGGCTCTTTCTTCATGTTCTTTATTGTTTCCATTGCTGTGAAGGAGCTTTTTAGCTTGATACAATGCCATTTATTGATTCTTGATTTTACTTCTTGTGTTTTTGGAGTCTTGTTGAGGAATTTGGTCCTAAGCTGACATGATGGAGATTTGGGCCTATTTTTCCTTCTGGTAAGGGCTTTGTGTTTTTAAATTTGCCTTTAATTACATAATGAAAGTTTCTATCTCTTTCTTAAAAGAGTTAATAAATTAAGCAGAAAGAGGGAGGTATTTTGGAGTATACCTGTCAACCTATATATAAAACTAATTCTGGAAATGATCACTATGTACCTTAAGTTGTGAACTAAATTGATCACAACAGGGATGATCACTTACTTAATATCAAGGGCAAAATAATAAAGGGTGGCATCCTAGGAAAAATTTACTACTAAATATATGATACATTTATTCAAAAAATTTTAACATATAATTAACAGCCTCCCAAGCCCTCTGGGGGGAAAAGTCATAAAACAAGCAAATAGGGGTTCTAGAGTCAATTTAAAAATAAAGAGAAAGAGAAATAATAACTGAGGCATTTTTTGCCTTTCTCAAAGTTTTGGGTTGTTTGTAATGACTCCGCTGATTATCCACTTAGTTGAAATTCTGGACTAGGATCACTGATGCATTTATTTAGGTCAATAGTATTTCTGTGCATCTTTTTCTTAAGTACATTATAAACATTTAAATATAACATATGTAAGCAGCACTTGGGGGAAAGGGTTATTATACAAATATTAGTACAATGACTCTAAAATGTCTTACGTAGGTTATTGTTTAATAGCCTCTTATTATCCTTAATTTTGACTATGCAAAGAGAGTTGATTTATTAGTAAAGGTGAACAACTGAGAACAATGGTTTATAATTTCCAAAGTAAGTTATTTCATAAAGTATGTGAGCAAATTATAATACCTGTGCCAGCTATCGATGTCTTGTCTCTTGGGTCAAAATTTACCAGTCCTTTCCTGCTCTACAAAAATGTATCTGAGTCTTTTAAGTATCTTCCTTTGCCAGCTGGCATAAAGGGCGCATGTCAGTACAGGGCATAGAGTGAGAATGTGGAAGAAAAGGTCTTTCTTCCCAGTTCCCATGTACCCCTTTGGTCTACTCCTGCAGTGTGTATGCTTCCTTCAGAGCCTGGCTTCTGCACCTTGTGCAGCTTCTCTGGCATTTAGCTCCTACAGAACACACAGCTACCCTTGCCCCAGCATCTGAAGCTCAGGTAGTATTTCCAGTGCCAGGCACCCAGCAGCTTCCCTGAGCTCTCACCACACATGCAGATATGCATCCACACCAGAGTATATACAAGTATAAGACACCTCCCTTTGGATACCTTTTCCTGCACCCTAAAGTACAGATTTTCAGAAAACTCTGTTGATGAAGTTCCCCAGCAACATCTCTGGCATTCAATGAGTTACAGTCATGCCTTATCCGCAAGGTCTAGATTCCAACCTAGAGGTAGTAGAGGCCCTTCCTTTTGTCCTTCAAAATCTGAATCCCTGTCCAAGGTTAGAAGTGACTCTTCCTACAGTCAGCAGATCTGAATCCCTGTCTAGAGGTAGAGGGAACTCTTTCCTGAGCACACTATCTTAGCTCTACAAGTAGCAGGTACTCTATTATTTGCTTTTTTTTATATTATTTAGAGTTCTGTTTACTTCTTACTAGCTACTCTCCATTACTTTAATCCACTATTCTTGTTAATAATTTTTAAACTAAACTGTTCTGTTGATGTTGCTGTGTGTTTTCTCCTTCATGATGGACCCTGGCTGATATATACCAAAATACTATTAAAACAGTCTATATTCTTCAAAAATAAGAGAAAGTAAATATGACAAGTAAATCTTCATAAAACAGATTAGTAATGGTACAATGTGCTTTATCTAGGGTGTGCTATTAGATGAACAAAATGCTTTGAGAATTTGATGCTAAATTTAATGGTGGTAAGAGAATATGGTGCTATATATTAACTATACATGTAGTTTTAAAGATCCATTTTTAAAGTATTTTACTTGATTTCACTGAGTTTGTTAAAACATAAGCTATTTATAAACAGCAAAAGTCTGAACTCCAAATCATTTGTTGATCTTGAAAATATGCTGTGCAATAATAATTATATAAAGTGCATTTGTAGATTATTAATGCTAAAGTAAGGGTGATATTGATAATATACTGAGAACCCAAAAAATTCTTAGCACTTTGATTTATTGAATCCTCATAGCAATACCAATGGATTCTGTTATTATCCCTGTTCTATAAGTGAGAAAAGAGACATTTGGGAAGGTTAAGGAACTGACTAAAGTAATACACATAGTAATATTTAGAGCCAAAATTTGAACATAGATCTGCTTGTGAGCCCTGAACCTTAAGTACTGTTTCCAGAAAATGAAGCAAATGACAAGATACCTGTGAAAATAAACACAGGCTATTTGGTTTTTGATTGTTTTCACCAAAGATTTAGATCAAAACAAAACCCAAGCATCCCTGAAATGTATAGCACACTGAAATATTTCTGATTCAACCAGCCTATTACTTTTACTTAACCAGTTATGGACAAACTGAGTGAACAGTGGTGATCAAATCCCCAGAACCAAAGTGTTAACAGTGTATCAGAAACACAGCAGCCTTTATTCAGAGCTGAATTGAAGGCAGATGAAATATTAACAGCAGTTCTAGCAGCACAAAATGAAATATGAGATCCTGTATCAGAAATTATTAGTAACCTGTTAAAAGAAATGCTGAAAAATGGCAGTTACCAAATTAAAACTGGGAAACAGAAACCAAATGGGAAATTTCAAAAAGTTTGGAGGAAAATAAATGACAGATTGTCCTCTTGGCTCTTATTACTATGCCATCCTAAATCCTACTTGGCAATGGATGGTGGAGGTGAAATAAGAACTGCATCACTGCCAGTGCTGGTCCTCAAATTTGTAGTCCTAAGTGTCTGTGATGGTGTTTGGGATTGATTGGAAAAGTAGTTAGAAGTTGATAGCTTTTGAGCTTTATCTAAATTGAAGAGTCTGGAGACTCTTATTATGAAAGGCTTCCTCTCATTTGTGAATTGGCCCCTTTGCTCCACTTTTGGATGGCTGACTTCCTCCATGCAGAGCTACACTGAATGTTCTATGTGGGAAAGCTATTCTCCTTAAATGCCTTCAAATTTAAAGCACTATCTGGATATGTTAGTGTTTATGATTCAAAATACTAGCATCAAAAGAGTGAGAGAGGATAGGAATACAAAATACCAAGCAGTAAATGAAGGAGATATTTTTCCATCAGTAACTAAGAGCAGAAAAATTGCTATAAGCTGAGTGTTGAGCATTTGATGCCAGAGGAGGGGGAGGAAATGAGCTATAGAACCATCAGATCTTAGTGTTGGCAGAGACCATGGAGTTCATGCAGTCCAACCCTATCATTTTTCAATGAAGAGACTGAGACATGGGGAGTTAAGGGACTTGACTTGCCCAAGACACATAGTTGTTTACTGACAGTCATGCCAAAAACATTTCCCAACTCCCAGTCCGGAACTCTGATGTTCAGCATGCTACTACCATCCTCTACTGAAAATTAACACTAACCCAGCCTGGAACATAGAAGAATCCAGCATCGGTGGGGAGCAAGAAAAAGAATGCATTTAAAAGTGGAAATCAGTTGTCAGTAGTTGGCCAAACTTGTGCAAGCCTTTTTGTGTCAGTTTCCTTTCCAGGCCTGCCCATAACATGGAAGAAAAGCATTTGGTGACAATCCCCTACGGTTTATAAGTATGTGTTCAGGTTTGATTTGTTTGGAGAATTCTTCTGCATACAAGTTATCTCCAGGTATAGACTGGCTTGTGGGTGGCATTGCTATTGATCCCTGTTATTTACTTGAGACTTTCTCCTGCTGTGAAATTGTTTCAGTCTTAGTAGTGTGTGTGTGTGTGTGTGTGTGTGTGTGTGTGTGTGTGTGTGTGTTTGGGGATGTGTGTGTGTGTGTGTGTGTGTGTTTGGGGATGTATGTGTGTGTGTGTGTGTGTGTGTGTGTGTGTGTGTGTGTATGTTTGGGGTGAGGGGGTGTTCTTTCCATGAGACACTCCTGTGAATCAGAGTAGCTTTAAGATGTAAGAATTATCCTCTCTTAACCCTTGTCTTCTGCTAGCCTCCTGGAGAACTTGGAACATTTTGGGAACTTTTTCTCAGGCTTATGAGTTTGTTGAAATAATTTTTCTTTATTTTGGAAGCACAGAGTAGTTTGAAGTAAACCAGTACCAAAGAAGTTACAATAAAAATGTCTCAATAGGATTCCTTATGAAATAGAAGTACAGGTCTTTCAAACCAGTCAAATATTTTTCAGAATAGGGCAACCAGAAATGAGAGAATCAGAGAATATGATGAAAACTACAGATGGAACACTTTGCATGAAAAGTGATTATGTACAAGAGAGTGCTCAGGAGTGGGTAGGAATGGAGTGGGAAAGGAGGGGTAACTGAAACAAGAGAAGATAATGCTTGACCAGGTCTAGTAAAATATTCCCTGCCACAACCACTGTTCCATGAAGAGATTGAGCCAAGAGGCCTGAATAAACTAACCTTAAGTTCAGAGTTGCCATTATTGTGGGAGGCATCAGGGAGAACACATCCGGACTCGTGTTACACAGTAATCACTGCTGGGTGTCAGCATTCATCAGCCAGATGGTCAGACCCACAATTAATCAATTAGGCTGGGATGATCAACTGAACTAAGTTTTCCCCTTCGGTAAAAAGCCCTCATCATGCGGTCAAGGCCAATAGTACTTTTATCCTGTTGCTTTTGGAGAAGCTTCTAAAAATTCCTCTTTTCTTTTTTAGGCCTCTAGTTACTGGACACTGTTAGGCTCCAAGTTGCTTTGACAACATAGATACCCCAAATCAAGGTTTTCACATGGTAGATTATCACCATCCTCTATGTTCAATTATGGTGTTTAACATACCACACAAAGATTGGCTTTTTAAAGCAATGTTGTAAGCAGTGTTGTTTGACTGATGTTACTAGTCTTTGAACTGGTTTCACTCAATCCAGTGAAACAAAAATGAAATGAATTCTTTTACTGGGAACTTATAAAGATGATATAATAATCAAACAATAATAATAATAGCAACTCATGATATATTCACCATGAGACAGATTCTGCTCTGACAGAGATGGATAAACATTGAGTCAGTCTTTATAATAATTCAGTGATGATGAGAACATTACTCCCATTTCAAAGATAAGGCAAGTGAGACTGGGAAGTTCATTGAACATTTAATAAAGATGTGTTGAGACATTTCAATACTGTAGGACGAATGGAATATAGATTGTCTTACACATATATATTTATGCATCCCAAAGATAACAATTAGAAATACATCATGAATTTTCATTATCCCTCTTCAAATAACCTTGAAGAATTCTTGTGCTGGTCTTTCCAAATCTGTTGATCCCATTCTGCCTTCCAGGCCACTGTCCTCCATACCATTTGACTTGGTATCGTTTTGTTCCTTGTTTCAGTGTCACCACCACTATTTGCACTAATTCTCAGTCTCCTCCCTAGCATCCTTATCTAGATATGATACCTCTAAGGCTGAATGAAATACCAAGAGATTGTGTAATTTGACTTACAGGGCAATTGCCTCCTCTGAAACAAAAAGTTTGGCACTGATTTTTTTTTTTACATTGAACCTGTTTTTTTTTTTCCCTCAGAGCTTCATTTTTACTCTCTCCTTGCTATATTGCTGTACACATTACAGGGAGGATTTAAAAATCCTATTGGTGAGAAATGTCACTTCCTGATGGACGACTGTACGGACACCCCACTGAATTGGTGGGAAATAGAAGTGAATAGAAGCGAATAGAATAGAAGTGAACACAAATTCTAAGTTCCTCTGTGTTTCATCGTTCAGCTTGTGTGTCTCTTTTCTCCCAGCTCTTCTCTACCCTTGAATTCTACTTAGAGAGTGCTCCTTTTCAACCACCTTATGCAGATTATTCAAGGTTACTGTTGACCCAAATGTACCCCTTACAGAAATCAGGCTCTTACTCATAATTATATTATTTATGAAAGATGAGACTTTTGCTATCTAACTGCAGTGCTTTGCTTTTTATTTGTTTTGCTGCTTACCAAATTGGGAAAGCAATATCAAAGTGCCAGAAGAGTACATAGATAACCATTTCTTACCTGAAGTTTGGGAACACATGGGAGAAGAGGTATTCCAGAAATGGTAAGGAGCATCTTTTCTCCTCCGAGACTCTACCAGTATCCTCTTTTACTGACTGTGTTACTCTGTTTTGCAAGCATGTTTCTCCTTGCTACCCCTTTTTCTGCAGTCCTACAATCTTCCCCCCAGTGCTGATGAAGCTCTTTCATTTTGACCTGCAGTATCCCTGTGGACTGCAGAGTTGAGCCCTGCCATCTAGACTGCCTTTCTGCTTCATTTTGCTCCTGACCTAAACCCCCCTGCTATTCCAGGCCTGGCCTCTCATGACCAGAGACTGCTGACTCATCCTGGCCTGTGCCAAGCTGTGCAGTCGCTTAGTGATGTGGACAGGAGTCGAAGGACTAGAATGAGATCACTGAACTCATTTCACTTGTTGCTTACGGTACAGTCCAGCATGAGCTGGAAATGTAGGAACCTCAGCCTCCCGAGCAGAAAGAGTAAGTAGATTAAACACACCGCATCACCAAGTCCTCAACACGCAGTGGACGGGTGGCGGGTGGGGGCTTGCTTGATCATGGCCGTGGCTAGGGCATTCCGGTTCATCAGGAGTTTTCCTTTGTCCTCTCTTCTTCCTCTCCTTCACAGTTGCACCCTTCCCCCCTTCCCTGAACTTCCCTTCTGAAAATGTCCGGATGGTACAGCAATGATCTGGGCAGAAATGAAATTTTGCTAATAAGCAGCCTCCGCATGAAACCCTGGAACAGTAACACTGCTGAAACTGCTTAGTTTAGTTTGTCTACTGGGAACTCACATGAACTTCCCAACAGAATTCAAGAGGATGAGAAAGGCTTTTTCTTTTTTTTTCTTTTTCTTCTCCCTTCCTTCTTGATCCTCTTTTTCTTTCTGTTTTAAGGGAGGTAGTTTCAGGAGACATGGCCGCATTCTGGTGTGGTGTAAAGTTTTCCGTCAGGAGACAATAATGTACATTCCTCTGGCAGGACGGGGTGGGTTTTTTTTGTTTCTCTTGCTGTTGTTTATTTATAAGACATTTCCTCTCAGTTAGTGGAACTTAGATCGTAAGAGGCTCCAGTGATTTTCCTTCCACCTCCCCTCCCTAATTTCTGTGCTTCAGCACTCTGGAACACTGTGAACTCCACACACTAATCAGAGCAGGGAGCTAACAGCCAGGCCTGGACGCTCTCAAGAGACTGTGCTGATTCTCAGTCGTCACTCCTTGGATCAGGAACCACAGTCCTGGTGAGTGGTGAGGTTCCAGAATTTGATGTGTCAAGGATTCTATTCTTGGTGTCTTTGAGACAGGCAGGGAATAAAGGGTGTATTAACAAACAACAACAACAACAAAAAAAAAGCTACCAATCAAGCAGAGTGATGGAGATTTTTAGCGTGCATAGCTGAGAGCACTCTATGGACAATGGCAGAGCCTTGAGTCCGTGCTCAGGAGGAGCCTGCAGGCATGGTTTTGTGCTGCCACAGATGGCTTTTGGCCTTGACATACCTAGCTAACATCCCTATGGGGGAGGAAGGTAGGCGAGTGCGGACAGGGAGGAAGTATCCAGGGTGGTAGGTGGGGGAAATGAAAGTGGAATTGTTCATTTGAAGTTTCCCTCTACCAACTCTTCATGCATCTTTGTTCTGAGCATTTATGTTGTACTCACAATACTTACATACCCAGCTAAGCTTGAAAGAAATTCTATAGTGGATGTTTAGCAAAAGAATATTGCTAATACTGTTCTTCTAAAGATCACTTTGCTTAGAACTGCTCCCCACTCTTATTTGTCACATCCTTTTCTTTATTCTGCTGCATTCATGGTATGGAGCAGAAGAATGCAATGACAATCCTTATTTGGTTCCAGGGAAATTCATCATCCTGACATAGGAAAACTAGATGACTGTCCTCCTGGTATCAAACCCAAATATAGTATTGTCCTCAATATAAAAGACTTTGGTTGAGTAGGCTCTGGGAAGTAGTTGAAGGAATGGAATGGGAGTGGGGATGTTGCATCCTGTCTGATATGAGACTATCAGATCAGCCACCAGCCCAGCTTTCTGAGCCAAGGAGAGCCTGTCATGCCCTTCTTATTAACCTGTACTGTACTTAGAAGTGAAATTTCAGGTGGAATGTATTTTCATCTTTTGCCATGTGATCCCTACTTAGTTGCTCTTCTACAGGTATTTGATCTCACTGTGCTTTCTCATCTTCATTCTAATTTCAAGACTCTGGCAAGTCCTGAACTATTGAGTGGAAAAAAAATGAAAAAAAAAAAAAACCAAAAATAAAAACAAAAAAACATGGTGGCCATAAAAGCATTTGACTGTGTGGCAGCATCTGAAGTGAATTGCTCTTTGGAGAGGGAAGGAGTCTTTGATGTCCCCAATATGGTTCTCATAGGCTAAAACTTCCCAGAACCACAACCCAGCCTAAGGGGCAGTTACTCGATGTTCTTAAATATTTGGAAAGAGATGCTATTTTATTGTTTTAGTTGTCTTTGCTATTAACACATTGCCAGTAGATTCCTCCTAGAGTTAAAAATGCTTTAGCAATAGTTGATTTTACATCTAACCAGATGTGTATTGAATGGGCCCATTGTGTGCACTCTTGTCCAAGCTGGCACAATGATCCGACATATAACATTGGTACTTAGCTTTGGAATTTTGTTTGCTACTCTAGTCAATTCAGATTCTTAACCATACACTTCGTGCATGCTTACATATCCCAAGTCCCTATAGAAACTAACCACTGCTACAACCTCATCAGGGTTTGTCAGGATGCTTAGAAGAAATAGTAACCTTCCTATCACAATTCCTATAGTTTCTGAGACTCATCAAATTCCTCATCCATCATTGTGATAGGAAGCAATCTCAATTTTATTACAGACAACATGCTTAAAGCTTATGAACTTAATATAATAATAAATTTTCCTTGTTTCAGTTAGCCCAGTTATGACTATACTGTTCATATATATGATATTTCTTGGGTATTTCCCATGAGCTCTCTCTCTTTTTTTCTTTCTTTCTTTTTTTTTTTTTTTTGGTACTGGGGATTGATCCCAAGGGTGCTTACCCATCAAGTCACTTCCCCAGGCCTTTTTATTTTTTATTTTGAGACAGGGTTTTGCTAAGTTGCTTAGGGACTCACTAATTTGCTGAGGCTGGCCTCAAACTTGAGATCCTCCTGCCTCAGCCCCCTGAGTCACTGGGGTTACAGGTATGCACCACCACATCCAGCAGTTCTCTTGTTTTCTTAAGAAAGAAGATGAAGGGGAAAATGGTAATAAGATTTTTTAAACATGGTATAAAAACTGTAACTAGCTCTTAGGCCATTACCACCAAGAGCTACACAGGAGGCTGTGCCTCAGTTGGTTAACTCTCAGACTACACAGTCTCCCAGGAGAAGTGTCTTTTAGAGTCAGGTAAGAACTCAGAGTGCATTTGGACTATGTGGAAGGGAATGTGGATCTCTTAATACTTTGAAAACACTTTATTCTGAAACTAAAATTGTATTTAAAATTTCACAAGTGACTTTAGGTAAAAACAAATATCTAAGAGTATATCCCAACAGATGACATTTTAAAAATCTAAGCTGTAAGATATTTTCCTTGTGGTTGCTAAGGTCTGGAATTTCACATGGCTATGGAAGAATTCTGTAGCTAAAATATGAGAAGTTGGAGTTTGATTAATATACCTCTGAAAGAAGAACAAAACAATATATTTCTTTGAACTTAGATGATTGTATTAGTATTACCTGATTTTTTTTAATACCTATATTACAAGGTTTCATAGTGTCCTTTTAATAATTCAGTGCTCATCTGGAAGTTTTAATTTTATTACATTAATGAATTTGCATATATTAAAATATATATTTTCTTGCACACACATTTTAGATGTAAATACTTCCTATATGTTATATTCATTTAAATTAGGCAGTCACAATTATACACAAATGAAATTAGTAAATAACAGAATTGTGATTGCCCCATTAAGAAATTATTTTTTTCTCGTTTATACAGAGATGCATTTTGGTATTTATATGATTTCCTAAGAAGGACATAATTAAAAAACTTTAAAAGGAGTTGATTCCTTGTTTGGATATGTGTATTGGTTCATATCTGCAAATATAAATGTGTATATTTGCAAAATCACTTAACTATATTCAAATATTAAAAATATGACCAACTACTTGCCTGTTCACTCAATGTTTTATAAACTGACTATAAGCAAAGTGAATATTTCATCCACTGAGAACACAGAAATGTTTGCACAGATATTTATGAAAGGTATCTTCAAAAGGCAAGATTTGGTGATAACTTTGATAACTTTCTGATATCTTTGGTTATTGTTCTCCATTAAATATATATCAGTTTATAAAATTAAATTCTATTATGCCCAATTTCAAAATAGGAATTGCTATATGTATAAAGTAGTTTAAAATTAAATCAAAGGCAAATTCCTCATAATTATCTTAAAATTGAGAATATATTTAATGATTTTACTTTTTTGTAAGAATTAATACATATACAAATGACCCAGTTTATTCTGGTTTCTCAGTTACTTAGCTGTGTATTAAATACCTTGATACTGCATTTATATATGAGCAACAGTGATTCTAATTTTCCAAATACCTTTTCAAGATACCCAGTCAAATCATATCCTATGAAGTCACACTTTTTTCTCTAAAGCTTTCAATGATTACCCAAACTAAGAGTGATTTGACCTTGATAGCATTTTTTTAAATCAGTGTATGTCACTTGTCATACACTGCCTTGAATTAAAATTTTTGTACATATGAAATTGAAAGTGGTTAGAGGTCAGGTATTGTATTTTATGTTGTTTATTTTTCTGACTTCTAACAAATTGCCTCAATCTTAGTGGAGGATCAATGAATAGGTGATGAATGAATGAATGAATGAATATCTACATGACAGTGCATTGACAATGAACATATCTTGGTTTTTATAATGGAAGAAATGTGTCCAGAAAAAAATCAATAAATTATTCCATATCTGAGCCTCTTAACCTTCTATGTTAGATCTTCCAGTTAGCTGAACAGCATCGCCAGCCTTTTGCTGAAGTACTTTCTCTAACCCCCACAAAGAATGGATAATTTCTGATGGGACACTGGAGTCTCAAATTACAGTGGTTTCATTCATTTTCCAGGACTTGTGAAGGTGACCCAACACCTAGTGTGGTTATTAGCTTGTGCAGTCTGAAAATACCATTCTGACCTATAATGTATCACATTAATAGAGGCCTCTCCAGCTCAAGACTATTTGCTTACAGTCAGTCAGTGGTTCTTCCTTTTCCTCAAACTCGACATCTGAGGAGCTGACTGATGTCAAATGCACAAATGCACGAATATTGGCTATGAATGCCCCATGAAGTAGACAGGGGAGAGGAGGGGTAGACAGACAGCACAACAAAGAACAGGGGCAAGAGGACAGGCAGCCAAATCATTTGCTCTGTCTTAACAAGCACTAATTAAATGCCCTGGTTGAAGTAAATAATAGCTGAAAATAGTCAAGTTCAATTGTTTCTGATCGATGAGTAGAGAAATTTGTGGAATCACTTGGTGTTGCTTCAATCATTAAGCTGCAGCAAACTAAGACATCTTCAGAGGAGAGGGACATCAACTTGAGCCAGCCCCTAAAGGGCCATTTGCTAAGTCCCCATTGTAGCACTCTAAATGATACCCTGCAGATATAAATCACATCCAGAAAATAACTGCATAGAGTACAAACTGACCGTAATAAACAATAATTAAAAGAAATCAAAATATTGTGTAAACTGGGCTTTAACCTCAACTATATCAGTGGTCAATCAACTTGCGGTTCTCCAAACTGTATCTGATTCTGTCTTCTAAACCAAATTCTTTTCTGGAGCTTCTGATATACATAAATGAAGTGTTCATTTTTATCTCTTTTTATTTTTCCTATTCACACTCTAGTAAACCGAATACCTAGATGTAAGCAGCCAAAGGGAGAAAGAAGTGATTCACATAATGGATAATTAACCCTTCAACAATGGAAAGTTAACTCTCTGCAGACATGCCAAAAAGTGGAATGTTTTCTTGTTGAATTTGTTCTCCTCTGGGTGTTAACACATAGAGGACATTTTCATTAGCACAAACTTGGCACCAAACAACTTGTTCATCCTCAAGCTATTAAAGCCACACTCACCTTCCAGTTCATTCTGGCAGAATTTGTAGTATGATGTCCTCTTGGGTAGTCATGTACAAATCACTCTGAGGGGCAAATTGTATGTGTGCCTAATCCACTTTTGAAAATGAAAGGAAAGAGTCTCTTTTATGAAAAATAGAAAATATGGAAAGACATAAATTGTAATAAAAAGTATTAGCACCTTGTACCTCCAGCTAATTGCCTTCCTAGTCAAGAGGAACCAATATAGCATAATAAAAGTTAGAGCTACATCATGATCAGAATGCCAAAAATTGCCTCTATCTTTCAATATTGAATTGGAAAAAAAGGTGTAAACTTTAAACTACCCATGTAGGCATTATTTAGGCTCCTAAATTAAGGAGCATACTTCATTTGTCTAAGAAGGATAATAGTACCATTCGACTGACTTTACAGTTTGTTATTAGGATCAGAGTACAAAGACTGTTTCTTCATTACATTCTTTAAACATGGATTTAACATTCAGTCAATCATTCATTTATGAAACATTTTTGAACCCTTACTCTGTGTCAGTTATTATCCTAGAAGCTAATCATTGATTTACTTAGTAACAAATATTTATTGAGAAATTCAAATTATGTACCAGGGGCTGGAGGTTCTCTAGTAAATAACACAAATGAAAATCTCTGTTCTCACAGTACTTGCTTTCTAGGAGAGAAAAATCATGTTAGATAGTGATCACTGCTAGGGGGAAAAGTAAAGGAGAAAAGAAAGAATGAGAGCCAGAGCAAGAGATGCAAGTTTGCAAATTTAAATGTATGGAAAGGGAAAACTTCATTGAGGGGACATTTGAGAAAAGGCTTCAGTGAGGCTGAAGAAGCATGTTTTGGGGATATCTTCGCAAAAAAACACATTTTGTTCGTAGAACCATGAAGAGCAACAGCCTTGGACAAGATTGTGTCTAATCTCATAGAAGTTGGTTGTAGAGTAGTGGTTACCAGAGGCCAGGGAGAGAAGAGGAGTGGGAAGGAGGGGGAGAGGTTTGTCTGAAGTGCTATTGTACAGGAATGTGACTATAGATGATAATAATGGACTGTATATTTTTAAAATTTGGAAGAAGAGATTTTGAATGTTTTCATCATAAAGAAATGATAAATGTCTGAGGAGATAGCTAGGTTTAATCTGACTGAAACATACTTTATTCATTTATCAAAACATCACCATTAATATGTACACTTTTTAATCTTTTTGTGTATCAGTTAAATTTTATTTAAATTTTAAAATAAATTTTAAGACTCACATAAGTACATATAAAAATAAAATGGTATACAACACATAAAAAAAAGAATGCACCTGGCAAGTCTTCATAGCAGGATCAGAGTGGGCAAACAGAACAGGAAGGGGTAAAGTAATGGAGGCAGTGTGGCCTAATCACATAGGTCCTTATGTGCTATACAGTGAAGAAGCTGGTTTTGTCCTTGACAACACAGTGATTAAATAAGACACGGTCTTAAGTTCCTCACTACAGGAAGGACAGATAGACACACTGGTTAAGATAATGGTGTAGGCTAAATAGCATAACTGATGGATGTTCAAGGAGCCTTAGAGGCACACAAGAGTGAGCATTCAGCAGAATGTACCTTGGAATGAAGAGTCAGGGGAAAATTCACAGAAGAGACAATAAATCCATGCTGGGCCTTGAAGGATTTTCCCCAATGGTCAGAGGGAGGAAGAGAATTCAGTAAGAGGACCAGCAGGGGCAAAGACACTTAAAATTGGAAATAGCATGGCAGAGTTGAGGAACAGTATCACTGATGTTTAGTAGGGGAGTGGGGAGAAATGAGGCTGTATATGTAGGCAGGGAACAATCATGTTGTGCCTTGATTGCCATGCAAAGATGTTTTAACTTCATCTTGTAGCATTTGGGGAGCCATTGAAAGGTTTTAAGTAGAGAAGGTTAATGATTTTTCGTGTTACAGAAGATCACCCTGGCAGCAGAGTGGAGGATAGATTATAGGAATGGGAGAATAGAGGCAGGAAAATGAGTTAGGAGGCCACTTAAATTGTTCAGACAGGAAACAATGAAGCCCTGAACTAGGACAATGACTATGGGAATAGATAGAGAGGAGGAGACATGTTCAAGAGATAAGAGGCAGAATGGACCCAATTTAATATGCTTTGGACTGGGCATCAAGAGAAGAAGGAATTTTGGATTGCTCCCAGGCTTCTGCCTTATACAAGTAAACTAGAAAAGCGATGAGAGGACTAGGTCTTGCAGATTGGAAGAAGATGATAAATTTGCTTTTTAATGTGTTCAATTCGGGAATGAGTTTAATTTTGGTATTCCAGACTAAATCTAATTACTTAAGGGAGCATCCAGACTGATAACTAGTAGTAGTTAGATTTAGTCAGGTATACTAAAAACAAAAAAGTCAAAAGACATATAAATTTGGCTTCTGAAGCATGGTAGTAGTTAGAATTAGGGAATAAACATTTCTCAAGAAAAATATATTGAAAGAAGGTAAAAGGGAGCAGATCCTTGGAGGACACCACATTTATGGAACAGAGAGAGAAAGAAGGAACTTCAGAGAATATCATTAGACACAACTATTTATTATGTACCAGTCACTGTGGTAGATGGTGGGGGAAACCAAAATAACTGGCCCCAGATTCTGCCCCAGAAGAGTTTGTACAAATATAAAAGGCTTTTAATACTATCAGCACTAACCATAGGGCAATGCTAACAGCGGAAATGCCCAAGTGTAACAGAGAAAGTAATGCAGAATATTTAATTAGCATCAAGGGAGATTATTATAAAGGCAGAATCTTGGAAAGTTTGCTGCATGCATTTTTTTGCTATACAGTTCATTTCTGATTTCTCTAATGCTTGTATGTGTATGTTCCAGTGTTAGCATGGGTTCAAGCTATTGGCAAAACAAGCCAGGTGTAAATTATGGTAGAATTGAAATCGATAGCACTTTGAAGCACTGGAGTGCCCAGTTCACATCAGGGCGTGCGTCTGTGTTCACTGAAACATGGCTATCAAGTGCACCCCGAGTCATTAGATGTGTTATCCAGTGAATAACAGCATAATGATATTTTAGCAGAGCAGCCTTATGATAAATTCTGCTTTAGTGAAACCCCATATACAGAGCAATTTCTTCTGGCCGTGTACATTGCATGGCAAAGAAAGGATATCCTGCTGCGTATCAGAAGGCTGTAATTTCATTTAGGGGTTCTATTGACATCGTAAACTGCAAGAGCAGAGCTCAAGTGGCTATTTAAGTCATAGGAACTTCAAGCTAAAATTACTGCCTGGTCCTAATCGCCACCTCCAGGGGACTCCTGCCTATACATATATGCTTTATGTTTCTATCTTTGTGTCTATAAATACTCCATCACTCCAGGGGCTGAGGTGATAAGCTGTCCTAAAATATGACAGGTATCTGTCACCTTTTACAGGCTTAAGGGGTAAAGGCAGTTATATTATTCATTGAAGGTAAAATGATAAAAGGGGTCAAAACATCCTCCCCCTCCCCAAACAAGTTCACTGTACAGTGTTCCTGTTTTTCTGCTTTAAAACAATTTAAGGTCAGGATCTTCCAGCATTCTAAAGGTAGAAAATGAAGGACTGTTATATTTACCTGTGCAGCAGGTTACAGCCTGTAAGCACTTGCCCCATTCCTTTCCCCTCTTTGCCTTGACACATGCTCACTTGTGAAAATAATAGAAACTGTAGTCTTGGTATTCAGTAAAATACAGGTAATATAGTGCCCCATTAAAGTGATTTCCTAGATATCTAACAGGGGCATTCTATCTTGAGATACACTCAGACTGAAAACAAGAACCCATGTAATTTAGTTGAATGTTTATACTCTAAGGAAAATACATTTATATAGAATTTCATATTGTCAAATAGTATTTACTAGATGATGCTTTGGACTTGACTCCAGGAGACCAATAAGGAAAGAGTCAAAGTTAAATGTGTTTCTCCTTGGATTTTAATGAAAATTTCATGTTCATCCCTCAATGTGAACAATCAATTTTGTCTAAAGCAGGTACTAGAAAATTTGACACTTCAGTTCAACCTTCTTCAGGGATTAGACCACTGACGTTTTACTTGCTTTTTCCTGGGCTTTGGATTCTTATCTGTGTACTGTTTTAATGAGAAGTCCCAGCAGAATTATCATGGTTCAGAATATCATAATAATAATGAAATATAGAATTCTTCATAAGGTAATTGTATTTTAGAGTCATTTTATGAATCCTTACCCTATCCTGTAGAGAAGTAAAGGCAGAGAGACAAAGTCACAGTTATTGAACTGAGGCTAATGTTTTGATTTCCATATTAGCCTGTCTATTGTTCCAGTGCTTCATCATGATACTTTTTATTGCTTAATTAGTATAATTAAAAATTAAAATCTATAAGAGCCAAATCTCTCATCTGTTACCCTGAAACCTTCATTATATGTCTAAACAACTTAATATACTATTTTCATGTTTCTGAGAAGGGCTACTTCTCTGGTAAGAATATCCTCAAATCATTTCTACCCATTGGAATGTAAACCATATATAGTATGTGGACACAGATAAGCTTTTAGATGAGGAGTGCAACTCTCTTGTTGCTCTCTGGAGTTTAAGCACAGCAGTTCAATTGGGTCTGCAGAGTGCCTGGGTTCTTTCCAGCTGCTTAACTTCAGGAAAACTAATTCTCAGTGCCTCTGTTTCTTTGTCTGTAAAGGAGGAAGAGAAGAAGGAGCAATATGCTAATAAGAAATTTACTTTCATCATAAAATTACTGTGAGGAGTGAATGATCTAATAAACATAAATTATTTAAACCAATACCTGGCATACAGTAAGCATTCCATCAATGTTAACAGACTTTATCATCGTCACCATTATCCTCTTTCTCCTCCTCCTCATGACTAATCCTATGGCAGATAATCATGGTCTGTACCCCCCAAAAAAGCCCACATACCCAAACAGACACACAGGCACACAACCCACCCACCTGGTCCAATGGAGAGCTTCAGATTTAGTTCATGTTAATCTCAGTATTAGCCTAACTAGAGAACTTAAAAGAAATCCATTCTTCTGATGAGGTAGGGTTGGTACCAAGTTCAGTCTCAACACAGGTTTCAAGTGTTTGTTACAAGATTACTTCATTGCTGGGCCTCACTCCTGTTAGCTACTCACTTTGTCTGCTCTCATGAAAATGCTGAAGTCCTTCATGCCTATTTTACCTCTAAGCTGAAAATTCTGTTACAACATGATCCAGTTCAGGTCCATTGAGAAGTTCACCCTTCTGTTTCCAGCTCAATAGATAAATGTACAGAAAATGAGGGAATGAATGAATGTCCTTCATTTCTAGCCTCTCAACTTAAGTCTTAGTTCTATGTGCCTGAGGTGCTAAATGCTGACCTCACTGTCCATCTAGGCTACCACATTCACTATTCTTAGTTATTATTCTCAGTCTTCCAGTCCAAACCCTCTTCATTATTTTTGCCTTCTTGCCTGGTATGAACGCTAAATACCAATACCCAATCAATATAGTAGGCCTACCCTCTGCTTCATCTTTTCCTTCTAGTAACCATGAACCCCATTCTAGAACCTGTGTTCTTCCCATTTGGAATTTGAATTTTATTCTTACAAGTGACTGATTCATTATCCATTTGCATTCCAATATGATGCCCTTGGCTCTGACCTGGATCCAGATCTTTATATCATGTTATCAATACCTCCTTCATCATTTATTATATTTTGAGAGAATATATTAAAAATAAGTGAATAAAAACTGATAATTGAATACTATCTGTAAGAAACAGCATTGAACTACTGTGGCAGACTATACATTGTGCCATTTGTTTTGCCTCCCACAATAGTCTTATATTAGCTTCTTGATGAATATCAGAGATCTTGTATCCTAAACTTGGTCTTGGTGCCTTATACCTGCTCAAATGACAGGCTGGTGCCAATAACATCTAAAGCTAAATTAATACAAGTTTTAACTGGACAGAGCTGGCATCCAGGTGGTAGTGAGTCTAATGGCAAATATCACATGTAAAAGAGGAGCTAACAGCAAAATGCACCATTGCAGCCAGTAAAAGACCATTGACAAATGCATGTTGATATGTATTGATTGTGTCACTCTTCTTTTTTTCCTTTTCATTTTGTTGTCGTTCTTCTTTGGGGGTTTTTCGATTTGTTTTGTTTTGTGGATTCATTGAAAAAGTGAGGAAAAAAATTTTAAAAAGAGGTACATATTAAATTTATAAAACAGTATGGTGCTAAACTTAATTAGTAATTGTTACAATAGTTAAAAAACAATGTTACTGATTATCAAAGACACAATACCTGCTCACAAGGATAGTACAGTTTTTATAGTCTTAGTACTAAGAAGAGTAACTAGATCCTTAAACTAATTAGATGGAAATTATTAGTCTATTATTCAGTACCAAAGGAGCAATAAAAAATGGCACTCCAAGAATCCCTGTCGTGGTGGCCTGCAATGGTATATAGAAGGCTTGATAGTAGAAAGAGAACTGTAGCTGTAGATCTAAAAACTGGGGTATTGAAAGATGAAAGAAAAAAAGATCTTTGCAGAGAAGCAAAGATGGCATCCAGTGGAGAGATTTGGGGAAACAAGTAGGTAAGATGGATAAAAATTTCAACCAGTGGGAATGAAGTTGGTGTGCAAAGTAGTGAAATTAGAAATGAAGTCCTCTTTGTAGAATATTAAGATATGAACTTGGAAAGTCAGTTGGAGTTCAGAATTTATTATTTTGGGGTGATGAGATCAATGGCTGTCATACAGTTAGAATGCAGCTGTGGTTTGCTGAATAAATGAAATACTTTACAGAGGCAAACAAAAATAATGAAAGGAGTGTTTTAGGAGTTAATCTGACTATAGTTTGCAGGGTAGATTGAGAGGATTGAGACTAGTCAGAGATGTTGACTGAGAAGTAGTAGCAATAATTCAGATGTAAAGTGAGAAAAACTCAAATTCAGTCATGACTGAGGAGATAAAAGGAGACATTTCAATGAATATTAATAGCACTTTCCATGTCTTTTCCCCACCAACCCACATCCTACCTAATTGTAACTTTAACTGGAAAATCCCTCCTAGATGCCTGACCCCATTTGGTTTTTGATGTGATTTTAGTCCATTATTCCTACAGAGCAGGGTGAGCGTGGGGGAAGGCTCTCAGGTTTACTCAAGCCTCCACTCAGTGAGGACTTTATTACATGTTTGTGAACAACTGTCAATGTTTGACAGCTTAAAGCACAAACTCAGGGGACACACAGACTCCTCTAGATTTCCATTTTTGAGCTCCCGATATGCAAGACTCTGTGAGAGAGCTCACATATCAGAGTATTGATCTGTGCAGAAGGATTCTGGAGTAGTATTCATTCGAAGTTCTTAACGCTACTGTCAGTATCTAAAATAACAATAGTCTCTTCCCCTACGTTTTCTCCTGACTTTCTTTAATTCATCCAGGTCAGCAACAAAAAGAAAACTTAGGAAAGGCTATATTCCAACAGAGATTACAAGACCATTCCAAGCTCTGTCTTTCCCTGTGAAATAGTTCCAGACAGACATCCCAAAGGTATTCTGGGCCTTGATTGTAAGAAATAGTGCTTATAATAACTTGCTTTTGCTTTGTGCCTAGTTCACCCATCATTATCTACATGCATCAGCTGACCCTTCTTTGGACAGTTCTGACTTTTTTAAAGGAAAACAATTTGGCCAATATATCACCTCTATATTCAACCTCCTGTTGACCGAGAATTGCATATATACTTTGCTTTGTTCCTCTTAAGGCAAGTAACCCATTTTATTATATGGTTATTTGACTGTGTGCCTTTTACTATGTGCCTACTCAAAGCTCCTTTTAGATAGGATCATACCTTACTCTTCTCCTTATCTTCGGGGCTCTGCAAAATGTTTGCCCATAGTAAATGACAGTACACAGTTGTGAGCTCTCCTGATTTCATGGATTTTGAACTTGGACAAATTTCTACGATTTTTTTTCCATTCTGACTTATGAATTTCTAACATGGAAAATGCCTCCTAAATAAGAAAGTCTCCTGCCTCCCCAGTCAGTCGATCCCAGGTATATACTAGGCCTAATTTTGCCTGTGGGATAGCGAATGAGAAATTGACAGCTTTGCCTGTCAAAACTGCTTGCACAGTGTAGAGTAGCACCATTTATAGGAAGAGTATTTGGAAAATAAAGAAAGGACTGTGTGAGTAGGAGACCTATCGGCCTACAATGGAATGACAGGATTCTGCCTACAAACTGGGGTTAAGACCTGCATATTGATGCCTCTTTTCACCAATTCATGAGTAATGGGTCTCACCCTATTAGGGGGTGCATGCATTATACTACTGGAAGATGTTGTGCATTCTCTGTAGGTCTGCATGAGGGAGATGTAGATATACATAAATATATACTTGTTGACAGACCCTTGTATTTATCTGCCTGTCAGTGGGAGCAGACAGGGCTCAGCTCTTCAATAGGCAGGAACTACAGGTCAAAACCATGCTCTTGCTGCTGCTGTGTTTGCTGGGACTTTGCTATGTGAGTCCTGATGGAGGCTGGGGGCAGCTTGTTAGTTGTCGCTTCCATCTAACCTGGGAGAATAGCTCTGGTCTTTGACATAATTAAAGAGACCTATCAAGTGTTGAGTGCCAATGTTCTTGTGGCCAATGGAAACGGACTCTCAAAAGTATGCTCACTTAACCATAATCTATAATCTTTCAATTGTGCCTCAAAGGTCCACATAGCTTTGCTCTTTCCAAATGTCTGTTATACTGGGCTGATGCTGCCCAACTCTCATGGATGCTGCCCTGAGGAATGTATTTCCTGCTGCAGGCTACACCACTTACTGTCACTTAGACTGTGCCCCACTCAAGAGACATATTCTCTCCCAGTAGGAAAAATTATTGTGCTTCAAGTTTCTAGGAAAAATAGTCTACTAAAGTAGGTGCTTATTTTAGCAGCAGTCATTCCCCTGTAACTATACACATCATTGATTTTCATTGTCTCACAGTACAATATTCCTTATGAAGAAAAAGATTATTTTTGCCCCAAAGTGAAAACACACTCGTGATTGTAAACTGAATTTAAGATTACTTTGTGTATAACAGAGCAAAACAAGCAGAGCAGACTTGTATATTTAATCTGGGCCCATTTACCAGTTTAATTTGATAGTGGAAATTAATTGTGCAATTCTTACTATAACTACAATTGACAGATATTCTTTGTAGTCATTGCCCCTCCCTCTTATGCTTATATGAGGGCATGGGCAATTCTTTCCCACAAAATTCAATATTTTTTCTGGATTATGGCATTATTATAAAAGAAGTAACAGGAAAATTTTTGTTTCTTGGTTAATTTGTTTGGTATCCATTTACTAGAAGTCTAACTGAAGGACACCCAGAAGTGAGTTCATCATAGTGACTTTCTATAAAGAAAAAAGGAAGAGCAGAAGACTTTTGTCTCAGACTGAATTTGTAACAAAAGTGACTAATTTATTCAAAAGATTTGATGATTTGAGTGGGCTTATTTCTACCTTTCAAAAGGGTATAAGAGAGATATTTCACTAAGAAGGACTAGTCTCAAATATGGAGGTTTCTTTTTCTGATTACTTTTGTTTGGTTTGCCTTATCATTATTATTATTAATATTAATATCCTTGGGATGGTAGAAAAGCATATTATTTTTCTGAAGATTATCTTCAATGGAGTAGAAATTAGTAATCTGATCAACCAGACTAAAAGACAATGAAAAAAAATAAAAAACAAAACTTTCCCTGCAGTTTAAAGATATTGACTGAGCATATGTTTAAAAAAATAAAGATGGACACTTGGGAGTTACAGGCTGATGCTTCTGTGGGAATGAGCTAGTTAATGTCCCTTTTGATTTTTTACTATTGCTAAATTCCTTAAAATTCAGCAAATGCATAAAGTTATTTTAAAGGAATATATGAGTTCATGGTTTGCTGTGAGGTCTGCACCTGCTTAAGAGAAACAATAGAAACTTTGAAACTGGATGATTCCTTAGGAATGAAGGCTGTTTAAGCCAGTGTGGCCAAGTTTCTCTAGGACAGTGTTTACTGAACATCCCTGATCCTAAGAATTGTCAGGGTCACCTGTGAAATATGCATATTCCTGAGTCTACCCCAGACCTAGAAAAGAGAAACTTCCATGGAAGGGCCTTGGCATTTGAATCTGAAACAAGAAATCTCATGAATCATTATGATTAGGGAAGTTTGGGAAATACTGCTCAAATAAATTTTTTTTTTTAGAATTCATAAAGAAAGGATATTATGTACTACTTTATTCCATATACAAATCTTCCTATAGACACATTTCTGCCTGTTCTCTTTCCAGGAATTCAGAGACATTTCAAATGAAACAAGAGCCTTTTCTAGATGCGTATCATAGTTCTTGTTGTTAATAATACCTCATCTCTCTCCTTGTCTGTGCACAGCTGTGTCCTTAGACTTTGTATTCTTGAGTCCAAGGTCTGGCCAGAACTCAGTGTGACCTTATATTAATATGTACCTTTCCTCACCTCAGTTTTCATTTGCACAATGCAAAGTTGCACAAAATGTTATTTTCAACCATGCCACCTGTACATTGCTACAAATATCAAATATCTTCCACAGTTTTGTTTGTAGACTATAACCATATATGATGATTTTTGTGCATGATGAAATATATGTTCAAGTTGAGATGTGTCCATAAGTATTTTTACAGACTGTTCCCTATTTCTAAAACCAATGTGAGTCACAATTTAAAATAACTCTTCAGAAATTTTATTTTCTGCATCCAACTTTTAAAAGTGTCTTTCAGGGGAATTATTTACAAGAGTTTCTCATATTGACATCCACATAGTAGATACTGGTTTCTTAGAGCAGTAAGAAAAGGAATGAATGATCCTGTGCCTGTTCTGAGTACTAACACTTTTGAGTCCCTGGGGAAAAGGATAATTATACTCTTCAGCTAAATAGTGGGGGACTGGTAGTGAAATAATTTTTTAAATACTCAAAAATGGGCATGACTCAGGCTTGCTATAGATCAATGTGGCAACCAATTGGCTGGGTACGGTAGGAAAAAATAAGAGAAAGCCCTGCTCCTGGGGCTCAAAGGTGAAGATAAAGAAGTTCAGTGGCGGGAGTTCACGTTTCTTAAACTCCCTTGTCAGCTCAGCATGTCTTCAGTGTAAATACACATGTGGCAGTGGCCTGTACACTCATTCACACTTCAGGGAAGCCTGTGGTTTCCTTTTCTCCCTCCATTTTAGCAGTGGGCAGCCTGCAACCTTTTGATCAAGCTGACTTTGTACGTTCCATGACTGAACTCAGCTATGCCAAACATCCTTGAGGAAGTTGACATTTGTGTACTTTGAAAGAAAAAAAAAGAAAAGTGAATCCCAACTGCTTCCTCCTGCCCTTTTGATTAAGAGAACGGTAAGTCAGCAGGAGAGGTGCTGCTTTTAACAAGCAGGGGTGTGCAGCAGCTGATTGGTATCTTTCTTTGAAAAAAAGTAGAAAAGATTGATGTTAAACAACACTAATCAGAGTTGATTACAGGGACTGAATGAATTCATTGATGGGAAAGAGCTATGGTTCCAGAGACAACAAAAGAGATTAGATAATAGTCAGGGGAATAGTATTTGGAATAGTTCTGCTCTTCTCTGACAACCAGGAATCAGTGCCCCCAGCTCCTTAACCATTCCTTGAAATAAGGCTTATAGGTACAAGAAATGCAGTTCTCTGCTGGGGAATATTCTTCTCCTGAGCTTTGCCTGGCCAACTCTTTCTCTCTTAGTCTTCCTTGATTTCCTTGATGACCTCATTTATGATGGGGTGGTGGTGCCTCCATCTCAACCTGGGTGGGCCAAAACATCATCTGTCATTCCCAAGCAGCACCTTGAGCTCTGCCTGGAACTACCTGCTATTTCCTGGATTGAACCTTTGTACTAAAGCTTTTTTTTTTTTTTTTCCCTCTTATCTCTACCTGGTATCCCTTTCCATCCTCTCTAATCTTTGTCTGATCTACTTCTTCCATTCTTCAAGTTTCAGGTAAGGCATCATCTCCTTTAAACTTGTAATGGAGTCTTATTAAAAGTCAGGGTCCCACGCCTCTGTTCTCCCACAGCTATTTACACTGAACTCAGTTACAGCAGCTTATCATCCTGTGTTATAATTAATTGGATATTTACTTTCATTTTTTCCCCCCAGACTGAAGTAGAACATATTTGAGGATAGAGATTATGTCTTGTTTCTCTGTATCTCTAGTGGTGGGAAAATATGCAAAACATATTGAGAGTTTAGCTAATATAAATGAATGAATGAATGAATGAATGAATGAATGAACACTCTCAACCTACTTACTTTCTTATTTTAAAACCATTGCCTAAAGTAAATAATGAACCCAGAGGAAGAAATTCTTGCACAGAGTTGGTAACTCACTGTTTTACTCAATAGTAGTTCACTGTTTAGTAAAAAAGCAACGGGACAAAGGAAATGGAATCAAATTTAGGAGCTTTTGCCCCTGCTTTTTTGTGTGACTTCTAAGTCATTCCAGACAGCATTCTGACTATAACATACATAAATACCTTTGCAGAAATAACTTATTGGACCAATAGTCCAATTGGACTTATTACACTACAGTTTTTGACCAGTGAATGAATGGGTGGCTTATTTTATAGAATTTAGGATGCTGCTATATTATTATTAATTATGATGTGCTATTTATATAGAGTTCTTCTTTAGGGACTCCTAAATACTTAATATACATCATCAGCCTAATTTTCTATTTTGCCTCGTGTTAATAATCTTGTGCACACAGAATCTATCACCTGAGCACTTTAGAATCTTGATAAATATTATCTAATTAAGAAAGATACTAGAATTATTATTTTTAATAACCACATACATTTAAACTCCTCAATGCATTTTCTTCTTAGATAACAATGAATGGACAGCTAGGTCTTATCCATGCAACATATGGAAGGAGAACATATGGGAATCACCCTTACCTTTTCAAGAGGATTCATCCCAATTAGTTCACAGCTGCAACATTTTAATGAATTTTACTGGTAGCTCCATTGGACTTAGAAAAGAATAGCTTTTTAATAACATCATAAGAAAGCTACAAAGCTAGAGAAGGAAGAACAGTGAAGCATTTTGTGCTCTAAAGATGCCATAGTGTTTTACCGCATTTGCCCAAATGTTGACTACACCAGTGGCTAAAATTCGAAGGAAATTTATGAGGCTCAGGAACCCTCTCATCATTGCTTTGTCACTTTCATTTCACTTTTATATGAGATTGTTCCTGAATTTGTTTTTAAATATATTTGTTTAGTTAAATAGGCAATAAAATTCCAGGGTTCAAAAAAATCAGATTTATATAAAAAAGTTTTCTCTCTTTCTCCCCACCCACCTCTTTCTCACTTAATGCAAGTGGTATGCATTTGTATTAACTAATTGTTTTCGGAAACTGTGGTCTTTTTATGCAGAGAAACAAATATTACATTTTCCTTATCACCTTCTCACACTAAAGTTCATCCACTTTATACACTGTTCTCAGTCTTTCATTGTTCAATACATTTTCAGCGCACCTTCAATCTCAGGTTCTCCTTTATATCTTGGAGATCTTTTCTTATCAGTGCATTCATCTTTTTATCACTTGTTCACTATTCCATTTTGTAAATATATCATAGTTTATTCTACCAGTCCATATTAATAAACAACTTTTTGTCACTTCAAACAATACTCTAGTGAAGAACCTTGTCCATAAATCATTTCACAGATTTGCAGGTTTATCTTCAGGATAAATTTACAGAAGTAAAACTATCAGTTAAAGGGATACAAGCTTTTTAAATTTTAGAAAAGGATTTCAACAAGGATTGGATCTTGTAACAGTCTCATTAGTAACATATAAAAGTACCATTTTACTCCCAGCCCAAGTGAAATAGTATTTTTGTTAGATTTTTTGGATTTTTGTCAACTCTATCAGTAAAAGATGTCGTCTTGGTGTAGTTTTAAGTTCAATTTTTCTTATTCTAGGTGATGCTAAGTATCTTTTGATAGGTTTTAGTGTTTATTTTTCTATAAGATATCTGTTCATCTCTTCTGCCTTCTCTTTCTATAGGATTGGGGGTCTTTCGTTATTGATTTCCTGCTATTTATATGTTAAAGTGACACTTTATCTACATCAGCTGCAAAAATGTTTCCCATTTTGTCTTTTTTTATTATTTTGCCTATGAATTTTTTGCCATATAGCAGTTTTGATTTTTGTATAATTAGATTTACCAGCCTTTTCTATATGACTTCTACATACATATTCAGTAAGAAAAAGTCCTTTCTGATGCCAAGTTTCTAATTCACCAGTGTTTTCTTTTATTATTTTCATAGTTGCAATTTTTTAATCCAAAAAATATTTTAAGGTTAAAAGAATCTGAAGAGACAGAAGCCATAATGATCTCAAGTTTGATGAGCTATGGCTGACCTATCATTTTCAGAGTACACTAAATCTGACTCCTTTTGGCAAGTAGATGCAACACAATAACAAGGAAAAAGAATAATCTGGGTTTAAAAATAAAATTAAGAACAAACATGTTCAGGCCTTTGAGATATTTACCTTTCTTTTATGTTCTTCTTTTTCTTTCTGTGTTTCTATATTTCTTGTTTTTTTTTTTTTTTTTTTTTTTTATTATTTGCCTATTTGTTTCTGTGAGAAGGTCGCATGCTAGCAGAAAGGGCATTAAGGTAGTGATTTTTTTCACTGGTTTAAATTCTAATACCCTACACAATTACACAATTCAGCACTAAGAGTTCACTGATGGTGAGATACAAACTGGTATGAAATAGTGCATAGAAGATGCCCTGGGTGTCAGAAAACCTGGACTCGTCTGCTGTGCTCCAAAACACCCCTCTGCCATTTTTTTCATCTATGGAAAATGGTGAGAATAGGGTTGTTATTTCAGTAACAATAAGAAAAAAATAGATACATTTTTAAAAGTGCTTTGAAGTCTACAGGAAATTAGTTCATGAAGTAATTACTTGATGGTACTTTTCAATGAGTTTTGGGAGAGAGTTTTGTAGCAAGTTTTTTTCCCCACCGTTCCCTTCTCAGTATTTTGCCTTCATTTTCAAAATCAGTCTTTCAACAAATATCTGTCTTAGGTGCTAGGGATACAAAAGTGTACAAAGTAAACACATACAAATAATCCTTGTCTCCGAAGAGCTACCTGTTTGGAGAGAAGGGGCAGAAAATAAACAAATGCACACATGAAACCAAAAGCATATCAGAAGTTGATAGGTGCAATAGAGAACAATAAAGAGGGAGCAGGAGAGGAAGTGCTAGGAAAGGAGTGGTTCTTTGATGACTAGAATGAGAGAATCCTGAACATTTAGCAAAGAACCTTAAAGGATATGTAAGAAGATATCAGAGTTCCACATACACTGAAATGACCTTCGGGATCATAGGGATCATAGGGAGAACCAAACTGACCATTAGTGAGCATGTTGGTTCTAGTCGAAATCAAATGATAGCTTTTGTCAAACTTTTTACAGCCGTCTCACATGTGTTTAGGCTACCTCTTTCCTATCAGCCAGCCTCACTGTAAGCCTGTAGGCAACTCTAGTATTTATTATTGAGAATGAAGGACTAATGCTGATGTGATTAGGAGCTGGTGAAATTCTTGTTAAAATCACATGACATGATTAATTTCAATGAGTCATGATAATCTCAGCTGGAGTAGAGATCTTTATTAGATAGATATGAGGACTTACTCTCCACCACTAAGGCAGCATCTTCCCTGTGGAGCCTAAAGAATCAGAGGTTGTGATGGATTATACTACTCTCTCCTGAAATTATGGGAGGGAGTTGTTGATGATACTTTCTTCAGACATAGATTATTGACAGAATGCTATTCTTTGGTTGATACTCATGTTCTCCTGTGATCTATCAAGCCCGGATTTCTCTTGTCAATTTTTTATTCTCACTACTCCCTTTCACAAACCAAAGGATTTCGCTTCCCCCCACCCCCCAATGCATGATAACCTTTCTGTTCATGCTGTTTATTCTGCTTGAAATGACTTCTTCTTGCTCTCTATACTTTGAAATCTCAAGTATTTTTCAGTAATTAGTTTAAAGCATCCTCCATCTGGAATCTCCTTCTTTTAGCCATTTTGTGAGGCCATGACTCCAATTTGTTTTACATAGCTATTTATTGTCTGTGTTTTTAGCTATCAATCATCTATCATCTATCCATCTTTCTCTAAGTTACTTGATATTTATTATATGAGTAAATGAATGAATTAATTTTCATATCTTTAGGAATGAGAAAAATATAATAAGGTGGGGAATACAGAACAAAAAAAGAAATAGACATAACAGTAAAATTAAGGGAGTTTTGAGTAGATCCTATAGTCTGTTTATGGCCAAATTGTAAATATGATTTAAATGCATCTTGTTTGAAGATGAGAGGCTGCCTGGTTGCTTCCCAGGCTTCAAGCATGTGCAACATAATCTGGAACAAGTTCTCCTTTTCAAAGTTATGAAGAGTATTTCTGAGCTGATGTGCCCAAACTAGCTCATAAGGGTGTAGACTATACTGACTTCTCTCACTTCTCATGTTGGCATGCTGAGGTTGGATCTGGGTTTCCTATCTAATCTAAATCTAATCTAAAGATAAGAAAATGAATACATTTAATAAAGCTTTTGTGCCCCTGATTAGTTGAATCTAGTATTTTCAAACATTGCTGCTTTTCCCAAGGTCTGGGCAGCAGATGGTTTATTTTAAAAATTCCATTCATTCTGAATATTTTCCATGAATAAAATGATGTCCTAGGAGAAAAAAAAAATACGGCATTAATTTAAATAAAAGTTCTGGTAGTGCAAGAAAAGGCAAACCCTAAGATGCAGCAGGTTGTTGGTCTGAAGAGCATGGTGGGAGCATGTAGCTCAGCCTCAGTTAGTAACATGACACACTTGTATCTGATGAGACCAAAGGAAGAAAATAGCTCTTCAGTCCCAGAGTCAGGTTTAGTTTAGTTATGAGTAGAAGGTGAAGTCAGTACTATTTAAGGTTTCATTTTATTTATAGACCTCACTAGTAAGTGTAGGGTTTCCAAGAAAGTAGAAGACATATTTCCTGGCCCAGAAGCCTTTCCGTGTAATGAATGTGTTGCAGCTAATGCAAGTATTATTACCAATACATATAACTGCAACTTGTAGCCAGACACAGAGAGTAAATAGAGTTCTGATTAAATTACCTAATGGGGAATCCTGCATCAAAGGGATTTTCTAACTATTATATATGATGTGCAGGCTTTCAGGTGAAGTACTGCTGTTGCATAAACATTCCTTTACACCTCAAAACCAGACAAAAGGGGAAAAAAAAGGGAATTATCTCTGGAAACTGCTAGAGTAGATTCAGGAGTTGCCAGAACAAGAAGCCTGAGGAGAGGGAGATAAGAGGATCTAAAAATGCTGCCAACCCACAGACTGCTCCCAATAAAGCCCCCATAGACTCAGCCTCCACCCAAACCCCTCCCTTCCGTCAAGTGTTCATCTCTATCAGTTAGGAATCTTTTTCTGTTATTTTATAATGTAATTGCTCTGTGATTTGATAATAGAAGTTAAGCCTATACATTTTCATAATCACCTTCTCCAGAACACATCCATTATGCAAAGGAGGGAAACTCGTATAGCAATAATGATAATGTTTTATTTTAGGTATACTAAGTGCTTTCATTACATTATCTCATTTGGTCCTCACAATAAACCTCTGAGGTAGCTGCTATCCATTTTAAAGGTAAGGAAAATGGAGTCCTAAAGATATTTCATTTGAAATCCTGTGTTCTCTCTGTCTCTCGATCTCTGTCTCATCACACAGACACACACAGACACACACACACACACACACACACACACACTCGAACACATGGTAATAAAAGATAAGAATGGGAATGGTTGAGACCACAAAGTAGGGAGCCCTGCAAACCTAATCTGGAAAATGAAAAGGGAAAGAAAACTTTGGATCAGCCTGATTCATATTTGCATTTTATTGCTTCTTACTAGATCTGTAACGTGCAACAGGTTTTTCCAATATTTTAAGCCTAGGTTTTCTCATCTATAAAATAGAATACTAACAACAACCATAATAATAATATAGATCTTTGGGAATTAAATGATAATAATATAAGTAAAACCCAGCCCACAAAAAGAAATCAGTAAGATTTGGTCATAAAATTGTTATCCTTTTTATCTTCTTTTCAATAAAAGCAACAGCAATGATGGGAAAATTCTTAAATTTCCTGAAAAGAATCAGGTACTTGGAAGATGAATAGTAGGGCCCAGCTGTGAGGATTTATACCCTTTTTTTAGAAAATGACACTCAACAAATATTAAAAGTTTTCAAAGGTGTTATAATCAAATCAGTTCCCTAAGACACAACACCAAGTATATCACCTATCTGTATTCTTCCCTTGACTTCCTTAATCTTTGAAGGGGTTGGGGAATATAGCTCAGTTGGTAGAGTGCTTTCCTCCCATGCAGAAGGCCCTGGGTTCAATCCCCAGCACCGCGTGCATACGCACGCAAACACACACACAAATACCTTAGTTACCTTAGTCTTTGAAGACCTTCCAAGGCAGCTTGCTTTGGAAAGCCTTGGGAAGCATCTCTATTGCACTCAGAAGAGAAAATTTCTGAGTGTCCAGAAACTATTTCAGTGCAAATACTGTAATCACTGTGGAATATTGTGAGGTCACTTTGGCTTCCAACCCCACAGCTTCCGTCCTGAGGTGCCATGTTCTATTATGATGTAGCAAAGAGATCATGTTTTACAGGAAATGCCAGAATGTGTACAGTTTTGAGGAATGTCCCATGTAGAAAGTGCTACTTCAACAATTCCTGGCAGAAAAAATATATTCACATATATATATATTCACATATATATATATGTATGTATTTCCTAATTGTATTCATACAAGAAGGGTATATATTTATAGTGTCTTATAATCTTGTAATCTAGCACATGTAAATCTGCCATATTCTTTTTTAGCAACTTCACAGTATTTTTTGTAGGGATGTATCACAGTTTGTTTTAACCAATCATGGAATATTTGGTGAACACTTTTACTTATATAATCAAAAATTTTAACAGCCTTTTTAATGTGTTAGCTAGACCTTAATCTAAAGTAACCCAAAACCTTTCTGTTTATTATATGTTCACAGGAGAAAAATCACTATCTGTGTGTCTATGGATGTATACATATGCATGTGTAACATATTAGAGAAGATTGCCTTGAACCTTAATTTTGTAGTATAAAAATTTTACAGTATAAAATGGCAGAATGGCCACAGGCAAAGTGGATAATGTCTCTTTGTGATCCTGGCTGAATTGTGGCCTCACATGGAAGTTGGCATACTTCTTGAGAGTTTTAATGCAGTCACTGATTACAGTGTCTGAGATTTTACTGCAATTTCCATTTGAGTTAAAACTGATTTTGTCTTCAAAATAAAAGCCTTTAAGAACACGGAAAATAATTATTTTTTCCCATGGCAGGAAATCTAAATCCTTTCATTTTATCTCCTAACATAAAAAGGGAAGGATCCACTGAAAAGTTGATGCAAAAACAAAACCTCTATTGAATGTGTGAGCTATGGAATTTTACTCTTGAAGTACCTACTAACGTCCTAAGTATCCAAGACAGAGAGGGCCAGATACAGAAAATAACTTACACCAAGGCTTATTGTAATTCTAGTAAAAAGTCAATTGGGGCCTTGTGCTGCAGATTTTTGTTTAAAAAATATTTACCCATATACTTTAAAATCTGAGGAAGAATTTGGTTTGTGGGCATTGACATGATTGCTGTATGTAAAATATTGAGATTATACAGTTTTTAATACAGAAAAGTCAATGCACAAGTAAGCCTTATTCCAACCTTGAAAGTGTGACTACTTTTAATGACACAGTGTATCAAGGTCAAGAGAAGGTGCCCTCCACAGATGGAAGATTTTCAAAGTTAAAAAAAAAAAAAAAAAAAAAAAAAGCTTCAATTACATTTAAAATATACTGAGTTACACATGATTTCTAAGGAATATTTGGTTATTCTTGTTATAACCATGACTCATATCTAATATAATCATGTGTCAAGTAACTGATTTACCTCTTATATATTTCCCTAGCAGGTGTTTTCTGTGGTAAGTCTGACAACAAGATGAAAGAGGAAGGCATTCCTCAGCATCTTGTGATAAACCCACTAGATGTCACTACTTTCAGTGGGACTGGAAAGGAAGTGTCAGAGGACACATCTGTGCCTTAGCAAGAAATAGATGTCATGTCCACTTGACTTTTAACCTTTAATATACATGGAGAACTGCTTAGGAGACTTTCCCCATGTTCATATCTGTGATTCCCTTTTTCTTAATTTTGAATTTGTTTTCAGACTGAGTTAGGCAGTATTTATACTTGAACCATATTTTGTTCGAAAGTTTGTTGAAGCTATCCTATATTATGTATCTCCCTTATTTTTTGAATACCATACAATGAACTAATAAGAGGTACCTGCGTATACAGCCTGACGGAGCTTTAGGTATGAGATGTCACTTGCTTCCCAGCAGGGTTGTGGAAGTGATTGTCTTCTTTCTTTTCCTACCTCTCATTCTGTGTTCTTTCTCCCTTCTTTACTCTTCAATATTCTCTCTCTCTCTCTCTCTCTCTCTCTCTCTCTCTCTCTCTCTCTCTCTCTCTCTCTCTCTCTCTCTCTCCTTTTTCTCTCTTTCTCTCTCACTTTCATGAAAATTCATTTATCTGTGACATTTAAAGACTCTGTCTGAGAGGTGTCTGGAGCTGTGGCCGGCTGTGTACATCAATAGTTTCAGAGACACTGGCACTCTGTCAATATTTGGGGGCCTTGATAACTGCACTTAAATGCAGGGGCTTGCCAGCCATCATGCTCTCAGTGCCTCAGTAACAGGTCTGAATGAGTGGATATTAGCATGTCAGATCCTTTCACAAGTGGCCACACTTGGTAGACAGTATATAGGCATCTTACATTTGCCTCCACCTTTCTTATTTGCCTCATTTATATGTCATCGTTCAAACTATATACGAAAATAAGAGTCTTCAAAAAATACTCTTACAAAAACTGAAGTAAATGACATCACCGTACAATCTGCATTTGGTGGGTTTTATAGTACATAGGTGATGAATTATTAGCACATTTTAAAATTATATTCTAGGTGGTTTGTGTTTGTTGCTTGTTTTGTTTTCATTCTTGTTTAGATTATGATATTTGGGTCAAAATTGTTATTTATATTTTATGGTAGAAATATATGTTTCTTAAACTACAGGGACTTTCGAGGTGAAGTATCCTTAGCTCCAGTTTCAGATTAATGTAATACTGATTTGTATGTATGAAGAAGAAATATTAGTCGGTTAGAAAGATAAGGTTGTTCTCTGAAACAAAACTGTTTATATTTCCAGACATTTCTCAGTTGTCCTTCCTAATATGTCATTGAAATTGCACATTTATAAATTGAATCCTTAAGGTATTATTTTATCAACTTTCTCATGAGCTGTGCCACTAGATAATAGTGCATTGGCCTTTCAAGCTCTACAGAGAGGTCAGTGTTAAGGCAGCATGAGAATACATCAGTTATATGAACTTTAAACAAAGGAAAAAGGAAGTTTTCTTTCCTTGATGTGTCTTTGTCTGGTTTTGGTATCAGGGTGATCCTAGTCTAATAGAGTTTGGAAGGGTTCCCTCCTTTTCTATTTCATGGAATAATTTGAGGAGTATTGGTGTTAATTCTTTGAAGTTCTTGTAGAATTCTGTTGAGAATCCAGCTGGTTCTGGGCTTTTCTTGTTTGTAGGCTTTTGTTGGTGTCTTCTATTTCATTGCTTGAAATTGATCTGTTTAAATTGTGTCTGTCTTCCTGATTCACTTTGGGTAGGTCATTGGTCTCTAGAAATTGGTCAGTGTCTTCACGTTTTCTATTTTATTTGAGTACATATTTTCAAAATAGTTTGTGATTATCTTCTGTATTTCAGAAGTGTCCATTGTGATATTTCTTTTTTATCACAAATTTTAGTAATTAAACTTTTCTCTCTCTTTCTCTTCATTACTGTGGTTAAAGGTTTATCGACTTTGAGATGCCAGTTTTATCTCAGAAAACAGGTCATTTTCATACCAAATAACATAGGTTTCTAGATATCTATGAGAATATCCTGGAACTCTTAATGCCCATTGACTGGAATCATGAAATGACCTCTTTCTTGGACACATTGGACCAACAATAACTCCCAAGATCTGCTTTTTAAAACAAGGTTGCAACTAAATTTTTGATGCACATATCTTACAATAGGGACCATTGCCTTTGTTCTTTGTGAAGAAATGAGCTTTGGAAACAGCTATACATTTCCCTGAAAAAGTTGGTTTTCCCCCAGTAAGTATAAAATCTATACTTTACAGTTTCTGATGATGTAATGATAGCCTGGAAGCCATCTGCTTAACCAGTCATGGAACCAGTGACCAGAAAAATGATTGTTAAGTACATGAATCTCTTGGAATTTTAAACTGGGAATAAAATACATTAAGAGGATAAGAATCAATAAACCTGATAGAAAATGTATACTATACATTTTTATAGAAACTTTGTATAAAATACACTACACTGGACAAATATAAAGGAAAGATTGGGCAAAAGAGTAGATTGGAATAAATAATATCTTTAGTGGAAGGTGGCTCTATAAATTAATAAAGAAGCTGCTTATTAAAAGCATTGTTTGGTTCATGTTCAATGCAATTTAAAAATAAGTTATTATAGAAATCAAAACTCATGTCTAAATGGTGCAGTATGGCTGATTACCTGGGAAGGGTTGCTATTATGCTCAAGTTCAGCTCACTAGTTTGTGGTTCACATTTACTTGATTTTCTCTTCTCTGTCAAAATGAACTTCACTATTTGAGAAAGTACACCTAAATACAACAATATTAACACCTCTCTTGCAAGTTGAAGACATGAAAATCTCACTCCCAGTCTATGAAGTATCCTACGATAGCCCTGGTGAACGTGACTTGCCAGTCCTTTGACAATACTAGGGCACAATGCCCTGCTAATACATTTCTTTTCTCTTGGCCCAACAAGAGCTCTACTGCACTGAGGCAAAGCTAGAGTTGTGATCTATCTCCACACCACTAGCAGAGTTTTAATTTAATTTTGCCTCAACTAGCAAGGGTATAAAAAATTTTCTACTTATTTTATGCAAAGCACTTCAGAATTCTCAAGAAATGACTAGCAGGGGATCAGAATCAATGAGAAGAAATACAGAAGTGGTAGTCACTGGAGTCAATTTTAGATTCTGACATTTGCTACCTTGATGATCTAGGTACATGTTTTCCAACATTGGCAAACCCAATGTATTCTAAATTATTGGTGTTACATTTCAAAATTATAAAATAAAATTAATCTTAATTTAAAATTATATTTTAAATAATGGACAGGGAAGAGTAATACCAAAATCACATTACCAACAGGATACCAAAATGCCTAAATGACTGTAAATCAGTATTTTAAGTATTGAAGGGAGGGAATGTATGTATCCAAAGTACTGTGCTTTTATGTACAATGTTCAAATAGCAACAATGAGAGATAGGTATAACCAATCACTTCAGAGGGAGGACAGTCACTTGAAATGAACACTCAGTAAAGAGAGAGAGAGGAAGAGAGGTACAGAATGTTGTTAAATAAAAGTTATTGTTAGTTTTTCATTGGGGGGAAGAAAACCTCAAAAGTGGCAACTCATCTACTTTGCTATCATTTATATATAAAATTTCATAAAGCTATATTGCTTTACATGTGCTAATAACCGCTAAACTAATGCCATACATGCTTACCTACTTTGCTTCTTTTATGTGCGATTGTCTTTTTCCACAAATTTAAAACTCTCCAAGAGTAGATATGTAATTTTGTTTCCTTTGATTGTATTGTGCTTTCTATTGTCCATGATGGTTTGTTCAATGTCATTGATGAAACAAAAATAAAGAATGACTGGCTCTATGGGCAAGATAGCGTCTAGAAGTAGGGCACAAAAAGTTAATCAAGAGTGTGTTATGTAAAACTGAAATTAACAACAGGTACAATGTAGAACATATAAGAAACATACAGAATGTAGACATTCTTCTATATCTGAGCTTAGATTAGACACCATCATGCTGTTCTGAATGCTGAATTCAACTAAGATTGGATATGAGCATCTTGGAGAGAAAGAAGTATGAAGCCCCTCCCAATAAAATTTAAATTTAACATTCTGAGAAAACATTTCCTTAAAGAAGAGTCAAAGACATTGAGGGTTTTTTTGTTTTTTGTTTTTAATCTTAGAAAAAAGAGGCTTAAGGTAGTGAGCTAATACTAATATTCAAGCAAATTATGGAAAGAAAGAACAGGGCTTTCTTCTTCACAGAGACTCCATGGTAGTAAAATGTGCTCATACTGCAACAGAAAAACTTTAATTTGATAGTGAGGTGGGTTCTTGGTCTTCTAAACACCAAGAGGAGAGTTGCGGGATTGACTTCTATGAAGTTCTTTAGTTTAAAGAAGATAGACACATCTTTCTGGAATGGTCTAAAAGGTGGCAGGGAGAAGGGAAAAAATTACTTTTCTCTAGGTAGGTTACATTTTTCAATAGCTTTTCTTCCCCCCTTCCTTGTCCTCTTTAAAGCCACTTTATTCAAAAGCAAAAAATTACCCACCAGGACTTTTAACTGTACCTGACCAGAGTGAGGGCAATAGAAATGCCACCAACGTTTTAGTGGAGAATAACACCATTAACATCATTTCCTACAATAATTGATTTCTACAAATATGAAATTGTAGTTGTAGTTGCCAAAAAAATTTGTGAAGAAAGGATTAGAGCATCTTGTTCAGTGTTTTCTTTCTTAAAAATGTGCAATAGACTTTTAGTGGAAAATTCATCACATTTCATTCAATTTTTTTTCTGTCAATATTCAAAGTCAAACCCATTACCATTATACTCAAACTATTCCCTTCCTGTGGCATTAAGTGAAGTATTTTTTATTCATCTCCAAAAATATGAAGCCAATTGTGTTGGTGGTATCTGTTATAAAATAAGGAGAAAGGGCCAAAGGTTGTAATTAGGGAAAAAGCCTAAATTCAAATATTTATTTATACTAAACTATTTCTCTCTGCCAAGTACTTTTCCAGGAACTGAAGGTACACAGGTACATACATTTCTGTTGCTGGAGTGCTCACAGACTAGAGGGAAAAACTGACAGGGAAATGGACAATTACCATACAAAGAGACAAATTAGAGTAGAGATCTGTGTAAGATGCTGTATCAGTTTGCCTGGAACATTTCTGGCTTAAGCCTATAGTTCTGGTAAAATTATCATAAGGCTCTTGCACCTTCTGAGTTACACAGAAATGGGACTGATGCAAAGCTATCATTAAAGAGAAACAAAACAGAAAACTGAACAAGGTCTCTGTTTGAACTATAAATTATATGGTCACCCTATCAGTAGCCATATCAATTAAAAGTCTGCCTGAGGTTGTCAGGGAAGATTTTCTATAGAATGGGACAAAAATCAGAAAGATTAAGAATGTTTTGCCACATGTATTCCTTTCATTCAAATGGAAGTGAGACAAAGGGAAGACTGACTAGCTTTCCTTTCTCTTGGCCTTATCAGAGAGGTAGAATCAGAATTTGACAGATTGGGTGAAGGGAGTGAGAGAGGACAGGACATTTACACCCAGTTGTTGATATGGGTATGAACAAAGGTTGTCATTAAATGAACAGTTAAGCTATTAATTCCCTGAGGAGCTCAGAACTGAAAAATGAGGTGAGAAAGAACTAAAAGCAACAGGGGGCAGGGAGACAGATTAAAGTTCAATATAAGGAAAAGGTGTTCTTATGAATAGAAGTGTCTGATGGTGAGATGGAGCTACCTGTGATGCAGAATCCCATGCCCCTGGTAATGTTGAGCAGATTATGAATGGAGCAGACTTGGGCACCAGATCATGACTCAGACCACTGGTTACATAATGTCCTTTGCCATGTCATTACCCTGTGAGTTTCTGATTCTACACGCATCGTATTTTTAAGTAGTTTTAAATATTCTGTATTTGAAATAGAGACTCCAAAAGTTAAAAATGAAGAAATAGCATTAGGGTGTTGGGGGAAACCTGTTTGCTTGAGCAAAAATCTCTTGTGATACATTCTGAACACACATTAAAAAGCATACTAGGGAACATAATGCAGCTCTCACTGAGCTCATAATTTGCCACCCATACAAGAAAAACAGCATCTAGACACATAATATTCAGGAGACTTGCCTCACTCAGAGGTTTCTACCACTTGGGCACATGTTCATTTTAAGACAGGATAGCTGCAAAGTCTTGCTTACCAGTTTGATTTGCATAGATCTGAGTTACATACAAATGGAACTGATGCAAAGCTATCATTAAAGAGAAACAAAGCAGAAAACTGAACAAAGGATATATTCTGTGCAAACTTTGAAGTTTAGACTGTTTCAGGGATCCTTGTCATGATAAGAAAGCTGTCCACCCCTCCCCCCACAACCACCACCTAAAAAGAATAGCAGACAAGTGACAGAAGGAGGCTCCTGGAGGTAACATGGGAATTAAGAGAATGGTAAACTAAAGCTGTACACATGAAGAGGGAGAAAGGAGTTGGTGTTATCACAAGGCGGTGTCCCCTCCACAGAGATTTGTGATCAGGTTAGTCACCTTACCCCTTCCCTAGTGCATTAGAGGAGGAATGGATCAGGTCTGGGGAAAGGAATGGCATCTTGAAGCTCAGCTTTTCCATAGGCCTAAGAAGAATGGCAATACAGATAGAGCCGAAGTCTTCTCACTGGCCTTTTTATATCCAATTCTTGAATTTCTACATTTACAAATTAAAATGTTTTCCATTTAAACCCAAGAGAAACGTCTTCTGAAGCCAGTGAAAATCACTCTAGTTCTTTAGTGGTTAAGAGCATGTGGGCTTTAGAGTGAGGGAAAACTAGTTTTGAATCTATGCAACTTGCATATTTATAGTTAAGTATTTAAATCCCTAAGTTTTAGTTCCCACATTTGAAAAAAAAAAAAAATGAGAATGCATATACCATAAAGCTGTTGTGAAAAGATTAAATTACACATGCAGATTGTACAGCACATGTGGTATCTGGCAAAAATGATTATTAACAATAAAAATTTTATTCAACAAGGACTATTATTTTTGCTCTAAAGTTCTCTAGCCATCCCCTTCAAAACTCTGCCTCATCTTACATTGCTGCTCTCTATCTGTTCCTTAACATTCCACCCATTCCAGTGTTCCTCACATTCCAGTGTGACCTGCTTCCCCAGATATTATACTGTGTCCCTGCTTCAAAAACTCTTGGCTTCTATGTTTTTTGTTATAACTAGAATTATTTAAAAATTCAATACCAACAATAGACAAAAATTTAAAATCCAAAAAGGGATGCATAACATTTAAAGAGTACCATTCTCATTCTTAAGTTCTTTATTCAAAGGTATTCTTTATATTTATGATACTAACCCTGAGATTATGCATGTCAGTTGAACAGGGAACAGGTACTGTATTATTATGTTCTAGCCTCCTGGTAGGAGGTTAAAATGACTTGGAAAAAGTCACTAGATGGCCTAACAGGAAGGATTTTGAATTCTCTATGAGAAGTCCTTGAATTCTTGATCCCAAACCTGCCAGGGTCTCCTCTCCATTTACTTTGCAAAGTCAGCCTAAAGAGGATGATCCTAAGTGTTAATTTTATATTATATTACTTTTTTTTTTTTTTACACACTTAAGATGTTTTCTTGTTTTGTATTGACCCCTTGATATTACTCCTATAACACAGGGAGAAATCTGTAATTCCCTGTTCAATAGCCAAAGCGGTCCTGTCACCAAAACTATCATGTTAGATCACATGTCAGTGTCTGCAACTTAGCCAGGCCTTAGCTTCTCAGGATCTACTTGTTACTAGTGAGTTTATGTGCCTTGAAGCATATGGCCTTGATATATGATACCAGAGCAAAAGAGCAAGGTATTTCAAGCTGGCCACAATTTTATTGACTCTCACAGGCTTGCTTTGTAGTTGTTCCAATAAACTAGATGAGAAATTTCTGATGCTCCAAGCCATCCAGTCCTCAGGACTCCATTTCATGATTCAGAGTCCAACAAAACAACTCAAGAGTGCTGTTGTGTGACACTGTGACCACAGGGATAAATAATTGCTTAGTAATTCTCTTTGAGGCAGAAAATGCTAAGCATGGAGGAACCATTTCCCCTTAATGGGAGCCAGAAATCCTATGAGTGCTTGAAATGGCATTCACAAGTCGGAATGGTAAACAGATAAAAACAGGAGCGTACCAGTTGCACAAATGACTTGCTTGTCACAAACTTGTCATTGCAGTAATCTAACATTTCTTTCACAGAGCCCGACGGAAAGTATGGAACAAACAGGCCCTGCTGACGTTTTGGCTCTGTTAAGCCTTCCTCCAAGCTAAAGCATCTGCAGCATCTTCCTGTTCTAGACCCTTTATCTGCTGAAGTTAGCTGATACTGTACATGTCAAAGAAATGTTTGACTATTGCATTAACAAGTTGATGACAAGCAAGTTATTCCTGCAATTGAAATACTGCTGCTTTTAGCAGGCTGCCATTTTGACCTTCATTTTATTATAAAGAAGAACTTTAACAGAGCAAAGCACTGGGAAGATACCAGCATTGTTGCCCAGGCTTGTGCAGGTCAACAAAGACCACCTGACTGGGTCATGGGTGTGGTGGGATAGTGGGCATACTAGGCAATTCCATCAGAGTTACGGATGGGATTTCCTAGTAAAATATAAATGTTGTGAACACATTGGACTGTCCCAAGGACTGCTCTTATAGGGGTGAAATCAACTGCACAGAAGTTCATCTTCTCCTGCTGCCTCTCTACTCCCCACCCCCATATATGTGTGTGCGCACACACACACACACACACCTGTGCATGCTTTACAGAATGTTAATAACTGGGAAACTTAAATGAAAACTTTATATTCCCACTGTACACATCGTTTTTGCCATTTCTTGGTGTTTCTCCTTATTATTGGTCTCCCTTACCTTACTTCTCATTCAGCATAGTATCTAGAACATCTGAAGCTAATCAGAGTCATGCCCTTTTCTCCAAAAAGCACTGAGTTAGCGCCCTCACAGAAACCTCAGGCAGCCCTCCCTAAGACCTCACCAGTTCATCCCATCCTCAGCTGCCAGCAGGGAGTGCTCACACACTGTGCAACTGCTGACTCCTGTCTGAGGAGTCCTCCTCCCCTGGGGAACCCACCCTCAGTGGGTCCCAGCCTTATCAGCCTACAGAGCCTGGCTGGAGCCTGAAATAGGAGCTTGCCTGTGGCCCACCCGGCTAAGCATTCTGCTTTTGTTGGTGCCATAGGATATCAGCACTTGGAACAATGGAGCATTTGCCCTAAGACTGTGGCCTTTTCATAATACTGAGCTTCTCTTATTCACCAGGGTGTCAGGTGCCTTGTATTCTCTTTTGACCTTTCAGGTCTGTTCAGGGTGCACTGATGGTGTCTGGTCAGGTTTAAATATTAACACGAAAAACTTCCATTCTCTGACTTAGGTTGTGACTGGGGCCACAGGTGCTTTCATTTTTTGAAAGTCTTGTGTAAAAATGATTATCATTGTTCAGACATGAGAACCAAACTTCTTGCCAAAGTGGTGGTAGGCCTAATTTTCTTTTAGACTTGGCAAGTTGACTATAGTACCGTCTCCAGATGAATGCTTTACTCCCATCCCAAATATCTCATGCTGTAATCTATACCTCCATTTTATGGAACAGCTACCTCAGAGGACAGGTGGAAAGGGTGTGAGAAGAGGGCCCAATTCTTTATACAGTTAAGGACATTGTCTCTGGAAAAGGAAGTGAGGATAGTTTGAGGCAGTAATTCAAGGTTTCTCAAAAGAAAATATGTGAATGAACAATTTGAATTTTAAATGGAGTTTTACTGACTTTTTCTTTCTTTTTAAAGTTCCTAATAGGATTTCCATAATGATTTTGTGTTTTCTTTCTTAATAAAAATTAAATGGCAAAGAAATGATATGCTATTTTTTTATTCAGAAAAAAATAAAAGCCTTTTTTATGAGAACTTTCTTTTTAAATACACATTAGGGAATAGATAATGGGGGGCGAAGAAAAAAAAGAAATGTCTTCTCTTCCTATTCAAAGAGAGAGCTGATTAGTGTGTATGCTTGTGCTTTTAATATTTATTTACTTATTTGATTATATATTTAAAGAAAGTAAGAAAAGAAGGAAAATTCCTCTTATACTAAAGTAATTTCATTGGATTCATAGAGTTTTAGGGCATGAAAGAGTTTTGAGCAGGCTGACTTTATATCTCATTCTGGCTTGAGAAGTGTGGGTACTGAGATCCAAAGATGTTTAATAAAATGAACCAAGGTACACAGTAGGATTGTGGCAAAGCAAGGCCTAAAACCAAGGTCTGACTTTCCATTCAGGCAATACCCCTCAGAGATTACATTGCATTTTTTAAAGCTTTCTTTTAAACAAAGACAGTCTCATTTCAGTAATTTGCATTGATGTGCTTAAGTTTAATAGGGCCTTTGCCATTACAGTAACTGGGACTTGATACTGGCTAAACTAAGAAATGTACATTTGAACAGATTGAAGACTTATTTTCTTAGTTGTATTTTATCTGAGTAATGTAAGGAATCTTTATTATTTCAATTAATTTTTTTTATTTTAAAAGACTTCAAAGAAACACTTATTCTATTATCATCTTGTACATGAAAACATTTTTAAATAGGTCTGTTCTTTTAACAAGTATTCATTAAGTAGGTCATATTCTAACATTCTTGGAGATAAAAAAAAAAATTATCAGATTAACAGAAATCTGTATTTACCACCCCCCCCCCCTTTAGCTATGTTTGAGTTGGTCTTTGTAATTGTTAGTTTCAACAAAACACTGCTTAAGTCAAAACATTAATGTTTTTGTTTGTTTAGGTTCTTTTTGTTTAACACAAGAGGAAAATAAAATATGCATTTACCTTTTCGCAGCTATGATAATTATATACTCTTTTTAATTTATGCAAAACTTATTTTTGAGGGTTTTCTTTTTGTTTCATTTCTCTGTTTTTGCATTTTCCAAACATCTGTACCGTGGCTGGTGGCGAGAGTAGCAGTGGCTGGCACTTTTCCTCTGCATTGTGAGAGAAAGAGAATTGGCTGGAATAAAACCTTGCTTTCCATATGTTCAACTTGAAATGCAGCATTGAAAAGGTATCGTCTCTTTTTCTTCTCTGAAGCCAGAGGTGAAATACGTGAGCAAATAGAAATATTGATGTCAATTCACCTGTTGATTCATATCAGAAAAGACCTTCGCAATGCATCCCCCCACATTTTATACACATAAAAGTATAAAGAATAATATGAAATATAAGGATCCAGAATCAAGATTCAAAAAAAAACTTAATTATTTGGAATATTCGTTTCTGAATCTGTTTCTATCCTTTATTATCCCATTCTAAATAACTCACAGTGCCACAGACAAACTTAATTTGCAGACTGATGAGTTTAAGATAATGCCTGTGTGACAATACCAAACCCATGATATAGAACATTTACAATACCTAGAAGAGTCCTTTGTGCTCTCTTGTAGTTGATATTCTCCAAAACATTAACAAAAAGTTAAAATCAAGTGAAACTATTCTGACTTCTATTATCATGAGTTAGTTTTATACGTTACATGTTATACTTATACCACTGAAATTTATTGATTGATTCCGTCATTGTTAGACACTATGTTCAATGTTTTTCAGTGACAAACAGGTTAATATTTTACACATGTATATACAGCAAGGTGGGATTATTAAACATTAAGAAATATGCATTTTGAACTTTACTATGTATTAAAACAATTCTCTTCAAAGTGATAGTACCAATTTAAATTCTCATTAGCAATCTGAGAGATTCCCCACATGCTTCACAACATCTGAAATAGTCAGACTTCTAAAAATGTTGTCCCTTTAATATGGACTAGGGTTATTTTTTTTTCCCATTTAGAAGTCATTGGAATTTCCTCTTGCGTGTTGCCTATTTGTGTCCCCTGCCCATTTTTCTTTTGAGTTGTTAATTTTTCTATTGCTATTTTGAAGACTTTTGCTTAGTTTTGTTTTTGTTTTGGTGTCAGTTTTTGTTGCAGTATTCCATATTCTTTTTCCTTTGGGCCTTAGAGATGACAAATATCTTTCCCCAATTTGTAATTTGTCTTTCAACTGTATCTTTAATAGCATTAATGTTTTAAAAACTTCTAATTTTAATGGTTATTAATATTTTCCTTTATGGTTTGTGCTTTTATCACATTTAAGAAATCCTTCCATATGCCAGGGTCAGAAAGCAAACTTCCTATATTTTCTTCTAACAGTTTTTAAGTTTTGCAATTTAGATTTAGATTTCTAATGTTCCTGGAATTTACTTTTATTTATAATATTTTACATTTATCCTGTCTTATTCCTTTTCCATGTGGATAATTCAGTTATTCCAGCACTACTTAACAAATCAGTCATCCTTTACTGGTTAATTTGCAATATCATTCTTGTTCTTTATTTGCTTTCAGGATCTTTATTTCATCCATTGTACTGTTTTTCTATCCTTGTATTAATACCACAGTGACTTGATTACCATTATTTTATAATATTCTTGCATTCTAGCATTTGGTAAGGGAAATCTCTCTACCTTGTTAATTTTTAAAATTCTCTTAGCTCCTCTTGGTATTTTGCAATTCTATATGAATTTAGGATCAGTCAAGTTCATCAAAATCCCTGCTGAATTTTATTTGTAATTACATTAATTTTAGAGAATAATTTGAGGGAAAATTTTTGAAATGTGTCTTGCTGTCTATTGACTACATCCCTGTACTTATTCAGTTCTTCTTTCTTCATGTTCTTTAATAATGTTTTGTAATTTTTGCCACATGATGTTGAACCTATTTTGTTAAGCGTTGTCCTTTATAACTTAGATGGTCATGCTATTATGTACAGAATCAGTTTTCCATTTCACTGATTATTAGTTATTATTGGTGTATATTCAGCAATCTCATTTCTTTTAATAGCTAAACTGGTAATTCTTGTAAGTTTTCTGCATGAACATGTATATCGTCAGTAAATGACAACTTTTCCCTTAAATGCCAGTTCATAAATGTTCAGTTTCTTTTTCCTGTCATATTACATTACTAAACCTCTATATAGTGTTAAATAGAAGTAGTAAAATTAGAAATATCTCTTCTGTTTCTTACTTTGATGGAAATATTTTAGAAATTATAATATTTCGTTGGAATTTTGATAAATCAAAATTACTATGGTGAAGGAAGTACCCATAATCCATTTATAATTTGCTAGAAATAATAATTAAATTAAATAATAATTAAATTTTATCAAATACATTTCTACATCAATAATCTAATATTTCCCACTACTATGCTATTTTGTACATTAATATATTCCCTACATCAAAACATTAATATTAAAATTCTTTATATTCTTACATTCCTATAATAAATTTTCATTGAAAATTTATTAATTTATTAATATTTTACAGTGTATTTGCATTGAAGATTATGCCTTAATGTTTATTTTTTTAAAATTATTATTGAAGAATTTCAGTGTTGTGGTGATACTAGCTTCATAAAATAAGTTTAGTAACATTTCAGTTTTTTATAATTTTGAAACCATTTTTATGCTACAGAGATTACCTAGTGATGAGGGGCTTCATAATTACAGATTAAAACAGTAAAAATATTATCCCTAATATTATTTATCTAAACATTTTCCCTTCCTTAATTAGTTGATAGACATTTTTATGTTACATTTACTTTCTTTAGAAATTGTTTTTTTATTTTGCTTATTTACACTATTTTGCTTATTTACACCATATTCTTCTTTGTATTCTATGACATTACTTTCTGCTTTTATCAGCATCATTTTCTTCTATTTTTATACAAAAGTTTTAGATTATTTTTCTTTTTCTAGATTCTTGAGTTGAATTATTACTCATTTATTTCAATAACTGTTATTAGCTTTTAAAATGAATTTCAGAAATATTTTAAAAGGAATTGGCTGTATACCATATTTTGATATGTAGTTTTGTTAGATTTTAAATACTTTTTAATGACTACTATGATTTAATGTTTGAGTTACTTGGAAGTGTATTTTTTGCTTTCTAAACATATTTGCTCAATTTTTATTATTGATTCTAAATTTAAATGGATTGTAATGAAGCTGGGCAGTGTGACTCACACTTAAAATTCCAGCTATTTGGGAAGCCCAGGCAAAGGATACCATATCAAGTTCAGGGTCTGCCTGGGCACTTTAGTGAGACCCTGTTTCAAAATAAAGATAAGATGACTGGGGACATAGCTCAATGGCAAAGCACACTTGGTTTCAATCCATAGTACTAAAAGGTGGAAAAAAAAATAGCCTTGCAATAAGAAAAACGTTTTATGTGCTTTTAATTGGAAAAAATTCTTTTGAAATTTATGATTTTATCTAGAACCTACATTTTACTGTTGGTCTTGAAATGTTTAGGTGGCTTAGTTGTTTCTGTAATGCTCATTATAAAATGTTTACATGTACTTTAATTACATGTTTTTAATAAAAATTATATCTACTTTTTAATATTTGATACTCCTCTTAATATAAATAAAGTGCCTACAGATAAAGCTATCTGCCTCTGAAATATCAATCTTGCCCATGTAATTGTTGGAGATTTAGTTTTATCTATTTGTTTTTAATCATATAGAAAAATGGTTTTTATTGATTTCTGCAATAAATGTTTGATTATATAGTTATATATCTTAGGTATTACTGTCCCATTCTGTTATTCTTGGATCCTACAACTTCCTTTCTAGGTTTACTTATTTTTATTGTGAAATTACCTTTTTTAGTGAGGGCCCTGGGTAATACTATATTTTTGTATGTCCAAAATTGCTTTTATTTTGTCTTTTATCTTTAATAACAATTTACATGAATATTTTCGTTCAGAATTTTGAAGATATTATTCATTCAATTTTATCTGTGACCCTTCCTCTGTCAACTCTTACCTTAGAGAAATCTGCTATCAATCTATTCTTGTCTATTTATAATTAATCTCCTTTTACCTCCTGGTAGCTCTTAAAGTTTGTCTTGTCATTTCTCTTAGATGTAACTAGTTGTGAATTCATTTGATATTACCAGACATATATTCAGGATATTTTTGTGAATAACAGGACTCCAACTCTAGAAAATTCTACTTCTAATTCTTTTCCCTGATTCTTTGTCTTTACCTTCATCATCTTCTTTTGGAATTCTCATAAAATATATGTGGATGTTTCCTAGTCAGTTTACCATATCTCAACTGCTATTTCATTTTCTAAAAATCTAGTTTACTTTCTATGATTTTTTTCTGAGCAGATTCCTTTAAACTACTTTCCAATTCAATTCTCTTCCTAAAACTGCCCTATTTTAAGTTACCACATCATTGGACCTTTATTGTTAATGAACATCCTTTGAAATTTTAAATTTCTGATTGATTTTTGTCTTATCTGCCTATTCTTATTTTATTACAATTTTTATTTAATAATCACTTTTTATAAGTATGATTATCTTAGCATCTCAAATACACTCACGTTAAGGTCATTGTCAAACGATTTCTTAAACTCATCTCATTGATTTTGTTGCTTTTCTTAGCATTAGATTTCTTGCTATATTTTAGGATTTTTTTCTTACAAATTGGTGTGGTGGTGTGGTGGCACACACCTGTAATTTCACCAGTTTGGGAGGCTGAGGCAGGAGGATCGACACTTCAAAGACAGCCTCAACAACTTGGTGAGACCCTAAGCACCTCAGTAAAACCCTGTCACTAAATAAAATACAAAAAAGGGCTGGGGTAGTGTCCCTGGGTTCAATCCCCAGTACAAAAACAAAAACAAAAAAAGAATTTTGTCTTACAGTTAATGTTGATTATAAGACATTTTTGTTTTGTCTCTTATTTTCCTTTTTTTCTTTTCTTTGTTCACATATCCCTTACTAGTGGTTTTATAGTTGATTCTATCTGGATCCCTGAGTTCCTTGGCCCAATCCAAATCTTAATAGCAGCAACTCTCAGTTTCACCTCTATAAGAACATTTGATCCTAAAGTGTATTTCTAACCTTCCGCCTCTCAGTTCCTACAGTAGGCAGAAGTGGGCCAAAAATTTTTGCAGCCACTTGGGGTAAGTAGTAAGGGGAAGTGGGTCGAGCCTACCATTTCTTATGCACCCTTTTTCTCTTTTTGACTCCATTATGCTAAAGGACTAGCTCCCAACCACCTGTATACTTCTAGATTCAGATTTCAGCATTCCCATGACATTAGCTTTGTATAAAAATCGTCTTTTAAAATCTGACTGCCTATTTGGTTTTCTCATTTTATTTTAAAATGTTTTAGTTATCTATGTAATTTGGGCAACAGTGCTTTGAATTTTACCTCTCTTTTATGAGATATAATCTTAAATATAAGATTTATATATATTATATATAAGATTGCATATATGATTATATATAATATATATTATTCATTAATAATAATTCATTTTATTCATTAATAATTCATTTTATGGAGTAGAAAATAAAAAATCCTAAGTAAATTCCCACTGAGGAAAAAGGTTATAACTAGTAAATGGCAGGAATAACATTTCAATTCTATTTTCCCTACTACCAAAATTAGTGTCCTTTAACTGCTAGCCTATGATGAACTTCTGTGTGTGTATGTGTGTGTGTAACTTATATTGAATTTAGTCAGTAAATTAAATGAACCGATTACTAACTTAATTACTGTTTTGTAAAAAACTATAGCTGGTTCTACCTCAAAATTTTTAATTTACATTTTTCTGTGCCTCTATGCTTCATTGGTCTTTTCTCTCTTTCCCTCTTCCTTCTCTCCTTCTCTCTTTTATCCATCTTTCTCATTTAGTGTATGACCATTTTTTTTTATTGTTTGCTATCAGTCTAGCAATTTGAAAGTTTCAAAGCATAATTTGTTCTTCTAGAAATGATTACTATTATTTTTCTTAAAATACTTAATCTTATGTTTTTATTTTTCAGCATTAAATAAATTATATACTTATGAAATGAGAAATTTAAAATACTGTTTCTTCGTTCAACTTCTATCACACAACTTCCCATTTTTTTCTAATACATTATGTCAGATTTAGAATATTATTAAATTTTATTTATTCAGCAGTAGAGAGGATCATCACAAAATGCTGGGTCCCTTATTGGAGGTAATAGAGAGCTTCTAATAAAAAGTAGGTGCTTAATAAATGTTTTTAGAACTTCAACTGAAGGGACATGTTTCATGTATACACAGGTACACACAGAATGAGAACACAGCTGCAATCTTTTTAGTCTTCCTTTGTTACTGGACAACTCACCGTTTAATTTAAAACTTCAATTCTGTAAACCGTTGAACCACCATAAAATTTAATAAAAACTCTTTCTGTCAATTCTTTCATCAGGCAAATACATGCCTCATGAGCCAGTGACCTTCCATTCAGTTTATTTCCATGCACACCTATTTCTACATTTGCTCTTTCTGCACTATGCCCCACACCCACAGATAATAAATACATTTGGTGAGTCCCATTCTCAAATTAGTGCCTACTGTTAAGTTTTCATTTGGCAAATGCTATGAGATTTTTGAATATGAAGTAGTGATTAAATAGCAATAATTGTATCATTAAATGGCTATTAGCCCAAGTTCTTCCAGAATAGCTCATGTAGCTTACTATTTAAATAGAGTCATTTGAAGTAATTCTTGTTTTATTTTTAAGGGTGGTTCTTAAATTCTTAGCTATGGTCCAAGGAAATTCTGCCTATGAATTTTTTGGAAAATGGAGTTTTTCATTGAATCAAGAAACTTAGTGATGATCTGCAACATGCTAGAATAAAAATATTGTGCTTCTATTGTAGCAATATAGATTAAATACAACAGTATAGACTGTGGGAAAGCAAAGTATAAACTGGATCATTTGCTGATGTGCAGATTTTATGGAAATTTTAATGACATATTTGATTGACTTACAAGAGATACATATTATTTGTATTATAAGAACACTCAAGCCTCTGTGTGGTATGATTTTAATGATCTTTTATACATAACAACAGATTGAAATTAAACTGTCTTTCTAGCTGTTTCTATTCTTTAAACTATAAAAATGATTTTTGTTATTCTCTACTTAAAAGCCATTGAACTGAGAATCAGGAAACTTGGTTTCTAGTCCTAGTTCTGTCATTTAACCAGCTCTATGCCCATGGGTAACTCATTGAACTCTTTAGACCAGTTTTTGTCTTTAATAAATGTAGAATTGGGATTGATGTTTTATAAAGTCTCTTCTATTATTTGTGTTCCATTCTGCATTGTGTCTATCTGTATATATAGAAATACATATAAAAACATAACTGCATATAGGTCCAATATAGCAATAACCAAAGTTATTCAACAAGACTTAATAAGGAAATACCAAAGAATGGGCTGAACTTTCCCTGAACAAGGAAGTTGAATTTTGCCAATAAATAAATAAACTGGGATCAGAATAGAAATTATGAAAGTATTATTTTCAAAAGTGTTATTGGGCATCTTTATGTAGAATGGATCACAATGGAGGAAATCTGAAATATAGACCAGGCTGACCTGATGCCATGGTTCAGGGTAAGGTAAGGAAGGTTGAGACCATAGTGGTATGATCAGAGATGACGTAGAACCAGAAGATACAAAGAAAATGTGATATCTATTAATTCAAATAGAATTTTTTAATTATTAAAGAATAAAAATATCTAACAAACATGAAAAAGTATAACTCACTAACACTCAAATATATGGTTTATTAAAAAAAACAACTCTCAGTGCTGTTAAGTGTGCAGTAAAACAGGCACTCATATAATAATGGTGGGAAGTATGTATTGACACAAAATTCTGCAAAGTAATACAGCATTATATTATTGATAACTTGTCTTTAAAAATGCATCTTCTGACCCAATAATTTCACTTCTAACCATCCTATCTGTAGGAAACAAAATGTCAGACAAAGATTTCTATACACAAAGGTTCATCATAATGTCATTCAAAAAAGAAAAATAATTTTAAATATCCAAAATCAGAGGAATTATTAAGCAAATTATGGTCCGGAGATATATTTCATTGCATATCATTCATACATAAATTGGATAGTTCTTAAAGGTATTTTAAAGAATTTTTTTCAACTAGGAAATGCTTATAAAATAATGTAAGTAAAATACCTGGTCCAAAAGAAACAAACTTGTATACCTAACATGGTCTCAAGTTACAGAAATGAAAGTGTTTGATTATGATGAAAGGGAATACATTAAAATATGAAGAGCAGTTATCTCTATATGGTGGAATTGATATTTTATTTCTTCTTTGCTTTAACTTTCTAGATGTTCTAAAAATATTCTAATGATGAGGAAAAAGTTTTCAGCAAACAGCAAATAATCTAAATAATGAATCCCAAATTTGATAATAATTCAATTTGAGAAAGGAATACATGTCAAATTCCAATTTACATAGCTTCTAAAATATAGGGATATATAGATTTTCAGGTTCCCCAACCTAAACTATACCTTTTTGTTTTCATAACCTACTGTTTTTAGAACCTCTCTTGTTCTTCCTTGGATCTTTATACCAGCACCATAGTGACCAGCTTCCACTTTGATATTCCAAAACCTCATTTTCCTTAGAACTTCATTTGCTTCATCACTTCTGCTATTAATATGCTTGAACCATATTTACATGCATATGAAATCATCTTGTCTTATCACAAAGGAAGGAGTCTTTCTAGATAATTCTGTATGTTTGCAATTATCTTTAAATTCCTAATTTCTCTTATTGTAAAGAATTTTTTATCTAATAATAGCAATTTTAAAATCAGGAATATAACATCTCTTTTTATTTATTTTACACAAATGGAGTACAACTTTTCATTTCTATGGTTGTACACAATGTAGATTCATAATATTGGTGTAATCATAAATGTACATAGGGTAATGATGTCTTGTCTCATTCCACCATCTTTCATACCCCCGCCCCCTATCCCTCTCATTTTCCTCTAAGTAATCTAAAGTTCCTCCATTCTTCTCTCACTCACCCACCCCCATAATATATCATCATCCACTTATTAGGGAAAACATTCGGCCTTTGGTTTTTGGGGATTGGCTTATTTCACTTAGCATGATGTTCTCCAATAATAGCATTTTAAGTAATTGAAAAAGATGAAAATAAAGCAACAGACATAGTCAATATGTTACTTTGGAATCACTTTTATTGGGAGGATTTGAGTACTACTGATAAATTTATTAGGCACCATTTTCAACAATAGATTCTCAGCCATTTGCTCTATGTAAAAATGACTAAACATAACAACTTACTTGACTCTGTACCCAGAAATTTGGACAAAAAGAAACCCAGTTGGTGAGAATGGACCACATAAAGTTTAATTGGTTCAAAATAAACAAGTAACTTAGTCTGTTCTTTTTCTAAAAATCTGTATAAGTAAAAATATAATCTTTAAAATCTAAATTCCTTAACTAGTGGCAAAGTGCTGGAGAAAAATTTCCAGACCTCCCTCTCTTTCCCTTTTGCCAGGAGAATGAACCATTCTCCCTTCCTCAGGCCTCCACCAACTGTATACATTAATTCAGAACCATTTTTACTCCAAGCTCATCTCTTTTTTCAGAACTGTAAATCTCATGAAGGCAGAGACTATATATCTTGTTACCTTGGGTTCTGACAAAGTAAGTAATTATTGAAGGGATTGATGAAGGATTAGCAGTTTAGTTTAGATGAGTTTAGTATCTATAAAACAACATAAGGGAAAAGTCACTTAGATATAAATACCTTCTCTCTGTGTATTATAACCACCCTTACTAGCAATTAGGTAAGTGCCTTTAGAATTATATGAAGTTTGGGAGTAAATATCTCTCAAGAACTTATTTTCCTGTAAGACTGAGAGTTAAAATAGTGTAGTTCTTAAGAGTTCTTTTAGTCATTGGTGTCACACCCATGACAAGATACTCTATCTCTCTGAATCTCAATTTTCTCATCTGAAAGATGGGAGTAACAATGATCCTTAGCTGGTAGACTTTGCTGTGGGGATTGGCTGAGACAGTGCACATCCAAAAGCATCATGCCTGGCTAAGCCACAGGGCTATTATTACTAGACTTAAAGACTCCCAGGGCAGGTGGTTGTACTTGTACACACATCTTGATGACTGGCACAGAGCAAACACGTATACCACCAAAGCTCTCACTTGATGCAGAATCTGTGCATAAGCCAGTGCTTTTCAGTCTTCAATAATAAAAATTATTTGGGAAGCTTGTTTAAGATGGAGACCTCTGAGTCCCCTATGGAGAGATACTAATTCAATCAATTTGCTGAGGGGTAAGACGCTGATATACATCTTTTTAACATGCTCCTCAGGTGGTTCTGGTGACTAGCCCCAGACCAAGCTCTGGCATCAGAGTGACTTAATCATGAATCATGTCTAACCCCATAGCATCATTCCCCAGAATTTGCCCTGCTCAGTGCTTTGTGACTTTGCTATGGGAAACATTCCTGCCCCACCCCTTCACCCTAACCCACTGAAAACAGAGAAGAAAAAGGAAGACAGGGTCAACTGAGAAAACCTGAGTAGCTACAGCCAATTATGAGTTATTTTGTATTATTTGGACTAATTATCTGCATTAGTCCAAAAGAGAGCTGACTTGAGAGGAAAGCTTGAACTTTTGAATAATCGTTTCCCCTATAACTGTAGAAAGGCTGGCTATAGTGAAGTCTGTCTCCTATTTTTTATGGAATTGCTATCTATAGAACTTAGATGAATAAGCACAATTGAAGTGCAAAGTGTTAAATGCATGTTTCGATTTAGTCAATGCATTTGCACATTGAAGTAATTAGGATGTATTTAAAAGCATTCTGCTTGCAATACTTTGTTCTCCATTTCCTACAAATCAAATTAGTGAGGGGTAGATTTGATTTTTACATCATTTTGAAAATATTTTCTTTTTCTTTTTTTAATTTCCTCAGTATTACATTTTTACAAAGTTCAAAACACAACCAACTGTGACTAAATTCATAAAAACAAAACAAAAAGTCCAAAGTGCAAGAAAATGAAAACCAGCACAGAGTAATATGCAGTAGAACAATGTAAATCATACCTCACAAATACAGTTGTAATAATATACCTTATCCATGTCTGATCAATTAATAACAAATACTTACTCAGATAGCAAATAGCTCATTCTTTTACTTTGATTGAGAGCCCCAAATTTAATTATTCATCTTAATGCAAATAAATACAAAAAGAAAGCCAGTTCTTTAAAAAAAAAATCTTAACCATCTCCTGTTTTCATTGTACTATATGTAATGCAGTGAAGGAATGTGAAGAAAGGGTATAAAGGGTGCTTTCTTTCCTTGTTAACAAGGCATTTCAAGCAAGATTATTTATGTTTTAAATAAAGTTAGGTTTGCAGAACCAAGAAATGGTTGTGGAACTGTGTAGCATAAACAAGCACAGACGAGTTTAAGTCCCAACTCTGCATATTATCTGAATAATCTTTAACAAATTTCCTTACCTCCATAAGCCTCAGTTTTCACATACATAAAGTGAGGGTCATAATATCTAGAGTGTAGAGTTGTTGTAATAACATGTACTAATATATTTAAGGTGCCTGGCATTTAATATATACTCAATAAGTGACACTTGTTATTACTTAGGAAATAAAATAAAAGATTCCAAAATTCTCAGAGAAAAAAGAAAAAAAAAATAAACAAAAATATTCTATGATCTCATTTTCCCAGAGGCTATTTACATGAGTCACAGATTTTATCCTATGACTTTATCAAAAGTCCTACAGAAGTAAGACTTCTATTATCTTTTCTCCCCCACCAAATTATTTCCTTTGGTACAAATTGATGACCTCAAAATACACATTGAAAAATACCCTTTATACTTTTGAAGTACAGTTGAATAAGTAAACTTTGCAAATAAAAATTATCATTTTTTTTTTGGTTGAAGAAAAACAATGCTTTTTACTGGGCTCCAATAAGTTAATTTTTCCTATTGTTCCTACACTGTGATAGTTCTAGAAATATACGTGCCAGTAAATAGAAGTGAAGAAGAAAGACAGAAATGAGAATAACAGAGTGATCTGTGCTTCTTAGGGAACAGAGAGGGCTCAACCCTATGTTTTATATACAGAAAGTACATATTAAATGTTTGTTGAATTAAATAAATGAGGGCTAACAAAATGTTAAGACAATATCTGCATAGCATAAAGGAGCTAGCCAAAAATAGTTTATGCAGACTATAGCAGAGAGTTTAAAATTTACCTGTGAAGGAGCATCAACACCTTGTTAGTTGACTCCATGTGAAATGACAGCCATCTTTAACCAGGGCCAATAGTTCCTCACAGAAGGAAGCAGCAAGGCCAGGAAAGGTGTCTGATCCTCAGTCAGAGAACCACAGTATATCAGAGCTGGAAGGAACCAGAGATTTTCTATGCCAAGGGCCTCATTTCTCAGCTGAAGAAACTGAATGATGCTAAAACATGTGGTGGTCAAGTTTGTTTCCTGATTCCAGTCCAGTTCATTTTGTATGCACCATGCCGCCTGGTGTTCCCGGCTGCATGATGCCTGGGATTCCCATTTGACTATAGTCTCTTCTCTTCTTATGACTGAAAGGGTACAACAGAACATCCAGCAATGCTTCTGATTACATTCATCTCACCTGTCATGGCATTTTCCATAGAGCCAACAAGATCACAACAAAGAGATTCTTACTTGACTCAAGTTATTTTTTTCATTAAGAAAGAAATAAATTATCATTAATCATTAGCAACTTACACAGATTGCTTTAGCTCCTTTTCAACCGATTATTGGCTGGAGCTAGAAAGAATGGATAATGTTATAGTTTGAATAGAAAAAAAGTAAAGGAAGAGTTTTGTCTTCAGTGTTGCTACCCAGGGGAAGAAAAGGCCAGGTGGGCTGTGGCTGGAAGTTGCATGAGGATTTGGATCTTAGAAAAGTAGAGAAGAGATCAAAAGAAGGGGAGAGTTAGAAGAAAGGGAAGGTTAAATAAGTAGAAGGTGGATACCACAAGTAGATTTAAAATTTGGTCTTCCACTGCATCATTTACTGTCTTCAAAACTCCTTTGCCCTGTAAGGAAGCCTTGCATCTGCTTTGCTCATGTCCTGTTACAACTTAACATTGCTACTATCAAGTAATAATTAGAATTCCCTGAATCAAGTACTAATGTCATCTAATGAGAGAAGAAATACAGCATTTGGTAGGTAAATATCTTCCCTACCCACCTAAAGAATGGAGGAAGTGTTGATAGGGTGTTGATGGTGAGTTAAACTGGCATACCAGGAATTTTTATAAATGGTTTTCCCATGCTCCATTGAATCTGTGGCTTAGACTTTAGTTGTATACCAGCTGTGCGTGCAAAATCTCATAATTATTCTTACTGTATTAAGCATTTTATAGCAATTTTAGCTCTAAAATGCTATGCAATAGTTTTTATGCAAGTGTACCAGACATGTAAGCTGTTCCAATGAAAACATTTCCTTTCTTTTAGACACATGGTTTTAGGTTTCCAAACTTAGCTCTTTGCATTGATGGAAGAATCTTTAGGACAGACATCAGGTTTTTTTTTCTTTTGCATTCTCTCTCTCTCTGTCTCTCTCTGTCTCTGTCTCTCTCTCTCTCTCTCTCTCTCTCTCTCTCTCTCTGGGGAGGGGCAGTCTGCTTGTTTTGCACATACGTTATTCTTTCAAATAGTCTCATCAGAAAAGGAGTATTTCAGTAATTGTCTGATACAGATATTAGCAAGTACTAATACTGAGCACTGGTTTCTCCACAATCTGTCCTATTGAGAAAGTCACCAGAGAGGAAGCTAGGGTGACCTCTGCATCTTTATAGGGTACAGTGACAAACAGGCAGAAGGACTTGGACTTCACCTCTCTGCAGAAGGCTGACACCTTTTAACACTGCTGCACATGCTGCTGCGCCCTGCAGTGGCAAGTCTTGGGCCTGAGCCCAAAGCTGGTGTGGAGTTTGAACCCTTGGCATTCTGGCCCAGGGCCAAGTGCTATCAATGGAACCCCACTGACACCTTTAGTTATTCTTCCTAGATTAGGATAGTAATTTACTTGTCTCTTTGATTTCAAGTGTCTGGTTTTGTTTCCAGATGCCTCCCAGCTCATCTGTATTCCAGGGGTTTCAAAAGACTTTAACCTCATTGGTTCTTTCCTTTGTCAGTTTCATTTGGTGAACACAGGAGGGATAAAGAGATACTAGAGAAAGCAAGGGTGTGTGTGTGTGTGTGTGCGTGTGTGTGTGTGTGTGTGTGGTGTGTGTGATGTAGAAGGCATGTGGGAGAAGGCTTGGTGAGACTGCAGGAATAAATGAAAAGCATATTCACTTTAAGAATATCAGCTATTATACCAGAGCAAGTCAGGATGGAGTTTAAGAGGTGATGTGTAGGACAATGTAGTGAAAAATGTTATTAGATAGATTCTTGTGTAAAAGCCCTCCCAGCAGTAATCTCAATCTCTCCCAAACGATTGCAATATATGAAAGAGATGGAGAGACCATAGAAATTTTATCCTAATGCCAATAAGGTAACAGCACTTGGATTTTAACATGTGATAGTAGGAAAAGGCATTTATGCATGGGTGTCATTTCATGTTTACAAGGGTCTGTCTAGCACTGTTTATTGATTTTACTGCAATTTTTCCCCAGGACCCTGTAGATAGATAATTGCTAGAAATGTCCATCATTAGCACAGCAACGAATGCAACCATTGCACTAAGAAAAAGATGCACATAGGACCCTGCAAAAGAGCATCAAATGGGGAGGAGGAGAGTCACACAACAACACATGCAGCTATAACTCCAGGCAAACATACACACACACACACACACACACACACACACACACACACACACTCACAGCACCCTGTATAGCCATTGCACTGAGAAAATACACACAGCTCCCTATGCAGCCATCACACATCAGGAAAATACACACATGACACCCCTATGCAACCATCACACCAGGCAAAAGCACAGACATAAAATGCTAAGTCAATAGGAATGAACAGCTCATAAAAGCCTACTGGAATAGATCACATCACAGCCAGGTACATCTGTTCTCAGCACTAACCATTATCGTTAGCTTAAAATGCTTAAAATCACTGCGCATCCTCAGGTCTAGGGACAGATTATTCCAAGAAGATTCTGCTAAATAGATTTGGCAATGCAGTGAAGGGGACCTCTCCTACATTAAAGTGATGCATTTTGCATCTCAAAGGCTGTCAACTGTATTTAGAGGAACTGTGTGATTGAAGAACAATGCTCCAGGGTAGGATAGCAATTTTTCTGGCCCTTCTGAATCTGGAGGTGATTTTTACCCCAACTTGAGTGAAAAGTACAATTGAATGGGTAGCTCTCAGATTGGGAGGTGACTAATAAAAGCAGAAATGGAAATAGCTTTCAACTTGTGCTGCAAAGGAAGCCACTACATCCTGTTTTAAACTGGAACTCTCAGAGATGTGATATCTAAAGGTCTCAGGGAGGTCAGACTTCAAGCCATCAACTTGAGATAAATAAGTAGCAACTGCAGTCCTTGTTTCAGAGGATTGTCTGCCCCTCTGGGGGGAATAAAGGAACCACCCACCTCTTCTTTCACCAATGCCTTCTCTTTATCCTCTGGCCTTAGTCTATGATGTTATCCAAACTGTGTGACCCAGGGGTTAACACACTACAAGGGAAACTCAATGTGTCCTTCTGAAGAGTGGCCCAAAAGAACTGGTTAGAAAGAGTTTCAAGCTTGCAGTTCTATCTTTCAATTATAGTGGCGTTTTGTGTTTCTACTGAGTGAGAGAAGTTTCAAGCTAGCTTGTTAAGAATGATTTACACCATAATTCTAGGAAAAACAAATGTGAGTGACTGAGATTTGAAAGGAAAGAGTAGGGGGGAAGTGCCAGACCAAACAAATCCTAAGTAAATAGGGTGGTTTTGGGGGTGGTGGTAGTGAATTTTTCCTTAGTCTTTGCTTTTTTTTTTTTTTTTAACAAAAGGGAAAATGTATGTATTGTTAGTAATCACTTGTCTCACCTGGGTGGATGAAGCAAAAGAAACAATTCCTCCATTTGCTCCCTGGAAAAGCAAATTTTCTAGAGAGGACAGGTGTTTCCCTTAAATTCTCATAGCAGCATCTTACTGAGAATGAGCAGCACTGGAAATGAGAACTAAGAATTCCACTTTCCCCCCACCAAGATATAGCAGAAAAGGTTTTCTTAGGGTGGGAGATGGGCATTTTCCATAAAACAATGCACTAGTGACGTGAGGTAATTACATGGTGACTAGTACACACCCCATGGTATACTGGAGAAATTGCATGATACCTACGTGATAACTGCAGTAACTCTAGTTATCACTACCATATTATCTCCTGATAACTATATAATTAGTTTGTGTCATCAAAGCACCCTAAACATATGCTTGCTCCAGCTACTCTAGTAGGGAAAAAAAAAAATAAACTTTTTTGCAAGGGGGAAAAAAAGCTAATGAAGAAAGTTGCCAAGAACAGATATTTTGTAATCTGTGCTAAATCTCTGCTGGAAAACATGAACAGTAACGAAGCTGAGAAGACAGTAAAAGAAATTCGGGGCAAGGTGCCAGACGCCCAGACGGAAGGAGAATGTGGACCAAAAGATTGCGACAATCGGGTAATTATGGTTTATGAATTTCAGCTTTAATCTGTAGTTCAGTGAGTCCTGATTAAATATCTGTTAAACACAATTAAAGTTTGTTTTTGTATTTCACCGTCTTGATCAGAATAATTAGAGACTGCGTGTTTCATGTCAAAAGTAGCAAGAGGAATTTTAGTGAATGAACATCGTTTTTAAAAGCCATTTGTAGCACCAGCTGTTGGCATTATTTTATATTTTAGTGTTATCAGCATAAAGATGGTCCTCTGGATGCTGAATAGTTTCCAGCAGGACACGGATGTTATGCCGTTTGGATGGGCCTGTGCTGATGAGGCGTAAATGTTTAAGGGCTAGCGTTCACCAGGAACAATGGGCAGGGGAGATGTAGGTCAGAGAAGCAGATATTTTAGGTGAAAGAAGAAGAAAGGCATTTGAGATGAATTTACCCAAGTAAGGAGCTAAGAGAGGAAATTTCTCATCGTAGAGTCATTCATCTCAGCACCTGCAGATGCCAGTTACTTATTGAGACAGGTTTGTATACAGTGCCTGAAAGGAAGCACAAGGAAGATGTGGTGAGAAGAGCCAGAACACTGATCTGGTTGGGCCTTGGCTAAAACACATGACTTTTATTCCTAGAGTTGGTAGAAGGAAGTGGTGAAAGCAGTTACCATATTAATAGTTCTTTGACTGTGAAAAGCAGTAATGAATTCTGCAAAACGGACAAGTCCAAATATAAATGGGATTCACTAAAACTGGGTAAAGGGGTAACAGTTCTGTAAATCAAAGCTAAAACTATGATTTTCATATACTTGTGCCAAGAGAGAAGCTAGAGTTGTAAGCTATTATCTCTTTAAATATTATAAGGGTATTAGTAAAAATGTCTATGCAACTTACCATGGTATGAGGTTTAAAGAAATAAGATACTGTCTTGCTTGCCATTTGAAATTTGAGTCCCATAATATTTTGGTCCCTGTAATGGATGGAATAGTGGCCCTTGAAGAAGTCCACATCTTTTACCTTATATGGCAAAGGAACTTTGCAGGTATGATTTAGTAAAGGATTTTGAGGTCTGAAGGTTATCCCAGATTATCTGGGTAGGCTTTATATAATCATTGTGGTAGAGTCAGAAGGGGAAACGTGATGATGGAAGCAAGGGTCAGAGAGAGAGAGAGATTTGAGGATGCTCTGCTGTTGGTTTTGAAGGTAGAGGAAGGAGGCATAAGCCAAGAAATACAGGCAGTCACTAGATGCTGTAAAAGTCAAAGACAGGGATTCTCCCCTACTTAGTTCCTCCAGAAAGAACTCAGCCCAGGTGATACCTTGATTTTAGAACTTATGACCCCCCAAAGGTTTATATTCTTTTAGACATTATTCTTTGGTGATTTGTTATAGCAGCAGGAAGAAACTAATCTAGTCTCCTGCTTCACAGACTTGTTATGTGTTTAAAAGTTGCCTAGTTAAAAGTGCATCCAGATATGAGAGAAACAGCAAAACTCTATGAATTTAATCTTCTCAAGCCCATTTTTCAGGTGTCTTTGTGGCATCATTTGGAGGTAACTGCTAAGTGTGAAGAGAGTCTATGTATTATAAGTAAAATCAAGGGCAAGTTCAATCCCATTGTTCAGTAGCACATACCAGCAGAACATTCTACACAAATAGAAATGTTTCCAGGGAGGGAGTATTGTAGGGTGTGAATACTTTCTCTAACAATAGTAGCAAATAACATCTGACTACTTTTAAAACCCTTCCTGAGGATTCTAGGACTAAGATTAATAAATGTTATAGTTATGAAGAAGCTAGGCCAAAAACAATGCTTTGCTTTCAATATGTTCAGTTAAAAATGGGATTAAATTTCAACTGGCCAAAGTTATTATAGCAGATGAGAGGGTGCAGGTATATATCCCCAAAAGTAAGAGTATAAAAATCATCAGGAAGTTGTAGGGGGAAATGAGTATAACCATATATAAAAGTATAACTGAACTTTTCCCCTAGCTTCTTTGTATTCCAAAGTGTAATAATACTACAGAGGAAGATGGGATGGCATAGTGGTGAAAAGAGTTGGACCTAGCATCAGACAGTCTGGATGCAAATCTTGTTTTCACCACTTACTACCAAGTGAAATAACCACCCTGTCCCTCACTCTCTGCATCTTTAACATGGATGTAAAAATTCCTAGTTTATGGACTCAATTTCTGGGAGGATTAAATGAGATGATAAACCTAAAGTGTTTAGAATTAGACCTGCTCATAGTGCTCAGCAAACGTTAGTGCTGTTGCAGTTACCATCATCATCGTTATCATCACCTGACAAACGCAATAGACACTTTAGGTAGGAAAATGGGCCTTGTTTATTATTAACAAAGAAGTTCAGAAAAGCATACAAAACTTCTCTGCGTGCTTACCATAGCAATATGGCATTTCCAATGCTAAAATCTACCCTTAACTCTGCTCTGACAGTGTGGGAAAGTATCAGTCATGTCTTAACCACTTGTTTAGAATACTATTGCATTTATTCATTGCTTTTTTATAGAAAAAGGAAACCAAATGTAAAAGAAGAACACAAAACACTCCATCAAATTTGATAAATATAAAACTTGACCTACAACTTAGCATTATGTATTTTCTTTCACATTGTCTATCTAGTACCTAATACTCAGTTTTTCTGTCTTTTATCAAATCTTCAACCTACAATAACCTAACTGAAATTAAACTAAGATTACTTACCAATGTTAACTGAACATAGTGAGCTTCCCTTTAACCACGACATGGTTAGAATACCTCTCTTTTCTTTTTTCTTCATTGATCCAGACTTCTTTTCCCCCATGAATTCCAAGAAAGGCTGGCCAACTTGTGTGGCCCAGCTCACTTCAGAGTTGATGCTGAAGAAGAGAACAAAGCTACTCAACCAGTGCTAAGATTTCCACAGGCATTCCTTCTCTGTCAGAAATGTTGAGACCAGGAGCCTTCCAATCTACCCAGGGAGAAATAAGAGTAACTCATTTTACAATGCTGTTTTAAAAGAGATTCCCACCCTCTTTTGATTTATGATTTTCATTGATCATCTGATGAAAACTGCAGACACTCTCCCCAAAAGAAGATGCAGTACCTTTTCAAAGGATTCATAAACACTCCCTCAAGGATATCAGTAGGCCTCATTATCAGTAGGATTCATTATCCATGGTTTAAAAACACTGTAGGACTGACTAGATGGACATGATTTAAGACCAGAATTGTGCAATACTTCTTTACCACATATTTGGACCAATCATTAATTTATACTAAAGTCCTGGCTTTTAATTACTAAAATTAATGCTTATGTTAATATCCTGGGGGAATACTTGATATTAAAGCATTTTGAGGTATGTTTACAAGCCACCTAGATGAATAGCACTGCTATTGTCCTTGTTCACTATTCTTTTTATTATTATTATTATTATTATTACTTAGTCATTCACTTACTTATTCCTTCAGCAAATATTTGTTGATGCCCCTACTCCTCTAGGCACTAGAAATACAGTAATGAGCAGGACTTACAAGGTCTTTCTTCCTTGTGGAATATTCTAGTTAAGGGAATGGTTAATAAATATGTAAGCATATTAACACACCCTGAAGAGTGAGAAGCAAAGGAAATAAAAATATGACCTAATAGAGATGACATGTAAGGAGAAGGCATTTGGCTGAGACTTGAGTGATGTCAGAAAGAAAAATTGATAGGAAAATTATTTTAGAAAAATTGGAGGGGGGTTATGAAAAATGGTGAAATGAGACAGATATAATTACCCTATGTACATGTATGATTACACAAATGGTATGAATCTACATCATGTACAAACATAGAAATGAAATGATGTATGTATGCCATTTGTGTACAATGAATCAAAATGCAGCCTGTAAAAAATAAATTAATTAATTAATTAATTTAAAAAGAAAAATTGGAATAGCAACTACAAAGACTGAGATGAGACTCAAATGAACTAGTGATGTGAATTAGGAAAGAAGGTCAGTGAATGGAAAGTGTGTTGAAGATGTGGTCAGAAAAGGAGTTAGGAAGCAGTCTATGCAGATGTCATGGGGAGAAGTTTAATTTTATTCCAGTTGTAGTAGGCAGCCATTAGAGATTTATGCAGTATGGTCTGATTTCACATTTAAAGAAATCATTTTAGTTGCTGTATAGACAGTGGGATATATAGAGGAGCAAAAGGGAAGCAATCCCAGCTAAGAGATTTTTTGTATTTTAGTCTTAAAAATGTTCTTCCTGAAAGGAAAAGGAAAAGGAAACATGAGCACAGTCCAATGATGTTTGCAAATGAAGCAGTGTTATTTAGGGGGAGGTAGGAGGAAAGTAACCAGCAACCAGAAACCTCAATAGGTAAGGGAATTAAAGACAACAGGCCCATTTTACTAAGGTTTATCACAAATCTGCCTACTCTGTTTCCTAAAAACTATCTAAGATCACACAATCTAGATCCTTCTTTTGCCTTTTTAATAGAAGTTTAAATGTTCTATTCCTTCACCACCTTTCACCCCTCAAAACTGTCCACAGAGAAGATCACTATAGTAAATGGTGGGGATAAGTGATGTGACTTGAATAAACATCAGGAAAAAAGAAATTTTGTTATGTTTACAGGTGTTTCCCCATGGAACTAAAAGATTAAGTCTGGGAATAGATATTAGTGCAATACCTATTAGTTCAAACTCACTAAAGTTGGGGCTTTAATGAGTCACTAATATTGCCTGAAGGAAGCTTAGTTCTATTATTCTTTGTTGGCCCCAATTGAAATGCTCTAATAAATGGTAAGTTATAATAAATAATGCCAGTAATAATCGCCTGTGTGAAAATAGTGATTTATTGTTAGCTTATAGATAATTTTTCACTAATGAACTTAAAAATTGTATTAAGCATTTCTCAGTGATAGTCACAATACAAATTTTAAAGTACACAATTATATATGAAAATATATCTAAACAATCATTTGGAAGTCAAGGGGCGGGACCCTTTTTCAGAGGGGCCTTGTGAGACTACAGGTTACCAATCCAGGTTAAGTATGAAAAGATGATAAAACTACATTAGAATTAATAGTAACTGACTTAAAGTCATCTTGGATTTTATAATCAGAATTCCTAGAAAGACCTCATAAATTATATTTCCAGGGAAATACTAGCATAATACTATGGTGTCATGGAATAGCCTTATTCTGTAGACCAATTAGGTACCATATATGAAAAACATATTGCAAATACTAAATGTACCAAGCTTAATTTTAATGAAGCCTTAACAACTGGTTATTGCTGTTTTAATGGAATTGAAAAATTCCATGTTAGCATTTCCTACACTTCTGCTACCCTAGGTTCCAATGCTGTCTTAAACGCATCCCCCTCCTTTCAGTTTCTAAACTGCCCTTCCTCTGGGGAACAGCACATAAATTATTCTGTCTAAATTTCAAGAATGACTATTCCCACATGAAATCATATCAAAGCTGACAAGAGAATACAAAACTCTTACCAACCAGTACAATTCACACCAGCTCATCTGTTAACTCCTAATAAAACTGGTTGTTAATCTTCCCCAATTTGTCTACATCTTTCAGGTAATAAAAGTGTCTAAACCATAATGCATTCTTTCAGACAAGATGATCATGTAACTTCATGATCATCATGCTCAGAGACACAATGTCCTTTTGTGTGAGTCCTGAATTGGATTGACCTTTCTAGCTGACACTTTACATCGAAGGTCATTTTGCTCAGTCCACTATCTGATTTTTCTTATTATCTTCTAGAACATTCCTAATTCTTAAAAAGATTCCTTCCTCCACAATAGTATACTAAGAACTTCCAATTTCATTATCTCATTGGTATAGTTCATTAATCATTAGGATCTATCCTATTGTAAGTTTCTCTTCCCAGGAAAAATATCTAAGTCCCATAATTAGGGATATTAATAATCAGAAAATTGGAACACCAAATGTATGGTTAAGTATGGTTTAAGTTCAGTCGTAGCCCAGAACTGAAAAAGGAAAAAAGGGATCCTAAGTGGAAAGGGTTCACCTAATTGTAATGATTTCATGAAAATCAATCATTATCCAGTAATTTTTTCTGAAAATGAATCACTATAAAAGATAGGGTTTCTTTCACTTCTTTGCATTGAATCATTCAACTTATGTACATTGGAAAATAATTTCCACAGACAGAATAGTTGGTGTTTTGTGACAGTATGGATGTTGTATCTTTTATTTTTCCTTCAGTTTTGGCTATCTGTACACTCTTAAAGGAGAAAACATTTTAAAAAATTATGATTGAATAGGGTCACAGAAGTTTCAAAACTTGTTTACTGAAAGAAAATACTGTAGTCATTAAATATTTCATGCTCAAGGTCATTAACAAAAAAGATGGAACAAAAATTAAAAATCACAGGTGCATTAGAAATATTGCAGAAACAAATACAACGGTGCTCCCTTCTAGAATCTAAAAGCCCTAAACATATAACATTGCTTTTAGAACTAAAGGAGAGCGGATGAAATTTTCATAGTGACAAAGCATTTACCGACACATGAACAATCCACAGAATATAAAAAATCCTATCTCCTAAGAAGATTTAAATAGTAAATGAAAGGAGATTGAGAAGTTGGGGAAATATAAGAGCAAAAGTCAATATTGGTTAGAAAAAGAAATAGACTTCTTGGGAGATACTTGAAAATCATGAGTTTATACCACACAGCTGTTCATCTTTCATTCATACCTTATAGAAATTATGTGTGAACCAATCCAGAGATGAAGAGAAGTCCACAGGAAGAAAGCAAACAGTTAACTTTTCACTAGCATGCTTATTCTGATTTTTCAGAAAACGTGTGTATGCTGGATGGGATGTTGCCACCTTCCATTGATAGAGATGATAAAAAAAGAAAAGAAATGAAAGGCAGCAATACCTATGTTATTTCCCAACATATTTTTGAATGATTCTGATCCAGATTCTCATTTCAAGCTACTTAAATCCTTCTCTCTGACAGGTCCAAATCTAGTGCTTACATGTTTGGAACAATTAAAGTCAGCAGTGTCTCTAGCTCCCTAACCTAGGCTTTATTATATGGGGTAAACAGCCACTTTAATTTAGTGAGTAAGTGCGGGTCTTTCATGATGAGCATACCCACCCCACTGAAAACCGATCAATTTCTGCAGTTGGCAGTGGCATTCATAAGTCCCCTATGGAGCATTATCCCATGCCTGAGGGTCATTATTCTTCCACAGAAGCACTGACAGTTGTGATGAATGGTGGTACCTGGGAAGAGAAGTGTTTGGATGTATAAACAGATTACATTTTCCTTTTAGAGCAGTAGACATTAGATCACATCTTAGACTGTCTCCCCATATGAACAGTGAGGATGGAGTCGGGACAACTCACAATGTGAACTACTGAGATTCAGATGTGCTGACTATCATTTCTATGGGGGAAATGTGTTGGATTTTGCATCCTGTCACGATGTTATACGTGCTGCAAAGCAATTGGTGATAGCCATATATAGCTGCTAAGATGTGAAGATGTCAACAGGCATGAGATTCTGTCCATCACTATTATCTGCAACAGGACTCATTACCTGCCAGCCAGTAAACATACCATTTACACCATCTGCAATGAATTAAAAAGTGACGAAAAGAATCAGGATCAGTTTGAGTTGCAACATGATTGTCAAGTTCATTTTCATCTCTGGAAACCCTTTAGTTCTTTGAGAGACTTCAGAGAAAAACATATGATGAAGAAACTCAGGAACAGCCTTGCAGTGGCAAATCTGGTAATTTCAGATTTTTAACCAAGAATTTACAAATACAGTTAGCTTCTAAAAGTGGGAGAAAATCAAGAACTTTGTCAATTCCCCTTTTCTGTTCTTCCCTCTCTCTGGTTTTCTTGAAGTGGAACTAGTAATCAGTGTTTGATACTCCTAAACTGATGCTGACGACAGTGAGAAATATTTCATAAGAATGTATATTTCAACATAAACTCTGAGGCAAAGCTGCCACTGTATACAGAGAGGAAGTGATGATTAGTTTCTAATTTACACGTGCAGTGATTTCTTTGGCAAGTGTGAATTCCATGTTCTACGGTAAGGTTCTTTGTAGCAGTTCCTATTTGAAGTAGTTATTGGAGTATTAGAGATATACAGAGGTCTACTGGCACTTGAAGCTATTTAATTTCTATATAAGCAAACTAGTTGTCTGTCCAGATTATATATGTCAGTTATCTGAGGGCAGAAGATCAAATAGAGATCTTGTGTATAAACCACATGAGAAACAGCAGGATTTGACATTTATTCATATGTATTGCCTTTTATTAGCAGCATCTTGGGTTTTTTTAATCTTCTTTCTCCTTCATCAGATAGTCCATCAATAAGGAAATACCTTATTCTTACCTTGCAGATGTGGGGTGGCGGGGTCTTGGTGTTGCCCAAGGTACTGATCTGAGCAGAGATCAATTCTGAAATGAGGATATTGAAGATATGTCCTTCTGAATCTATGCAGAGAGATTTCACTCTAAGAAATCCATCTCTTCCTCCCACAAATTGCCCTTGTGGTAGTAACATAGGAAGGAGATTCTATATTACCTCATCTCCTTACAGAGAAGAGGACAAGTGCTATGGGAAAGCTTTGTTTCTTTTAATCATTTTCAGGCATCCCTTGCCTTCAATATTTCATAGAAGTGGTCCTTGGTTGCCTTTGGAAAGACACTCTAGTGGGAGAGAAAGAAACAGAGTAATGAAAATGATGACTTCATCTGCAAAGGCTTTCTAACCAAAAGGGATAAACTAGCTGTGACCCCCATCCTGAAATCTGTGAGGCTGACAGGGATAGAAAGGGAGTGTGAAGCCATGATTACCTCCTCAGTGTTTTGCATAGGATCTGGTCTATGTGATGCTACAATTTGGCAGGAGACACAGTCTTTTTATCACAAGCTTATATGTATGTTTCTAGAGGAAAAGACACAAACTTCTTGGTAAAATTTGTTTAAGCTGCTGGATTTATGCTAGAATTAGGAAGATACATTGTCACATTGTAGGAATAAGGAAGCTATTTTCCAGCCCCTAGGAAGGAAATGAATGAGTTTCCTTCTCCTTACTCTTCTCATCTACCCAAATCCCGAACTTGTACATTATATTAATTCCACCAGGACAGAGTTAATTGCTGATGAGGTCAAGAAATTTACAAGTGTAGACTTTGTTTCTCTAGAAATAAAACCTGATTATACCTGAGTCATTTCAGTCCTGAACAGTATACTTTCAAACTATATTTTCAAGCTGCAAATATATGAAGTTCATTTTAACCTATGTAACTGGATCAGTCTAATAATCATATTGAGTTAGAAAAGGTATAATCCATCTCCAGCATCTGAATCTGAGAGGAGAAGCCCTGTATAATAGTTGTAGACAAAAAACCAAACAAACAACCCCACAAATCCTGTTTTTTTTAATGATTTGTTAAAGACAGAAGAAATACTTCAGGAAGAAGCTAAGAGGCTAAGTATTTGGGGAAATGGAAGTTAAATTGTACTTTATTATAATTTTTCTACAAAATAACACACATGCCAGAAATTACTGTAGATTTTGCTACTGTGCTCATGAAGTATTAATTCTATATGTACTACACTATACATTTTTACAGAAGCAAAATGGTGGAGTGGTTGAACTCCTTTATATGTTACTAATATTCAGTTTTCTTAATAGTGTTTTGGTAAAGACATGGACTATATTGTCACTCAACTCTGAAGGCCCAATTATACATAATGTATTTCTCTCAGATGCTCTCTTGGCAAGGCACCATGTAACTGTCCCGGGAAATAAATGTAGATTTGAAAGAAGAAGATGAATTTTTGAAGCTATAGTGGGGATACTTCTTGGAGTGTCTCAGCAACAGTAGTCCAGTTCGAAATTTTTCCCCCCATGTATTTACGTAAAACAGTGTGACTGAAAACAATTTTGTGGGCAAAAATATAACAAAAAATATATCAGACACACTCTTCAAGTGCATCACAAATCCTGAATTTCCACCTTGTTCATGGATGAACAAATAGAGACCAGGTATGAATACCTAGCCTTTTCACTTAGTTTCATCTTAATCTAACAAACACAAGAGGATTTTGTGTATTTTTTTTTAATGATGACAAATATGGATTGAATTGACTGGTATAGCAGCCAGTGGCCACATCTGCAGCAAACACTTTTTTTTTGTGGGAGTTCCCAAAGCTCATAACCATGGAGTGAACCATAATTATATTGTTTAGAAATCCATGTCAGAGGAAAAGCTCTTTTGACTTTAACCCCATTAATTTTGGGCTGTTTGGAAGAAGGCAATGGGAACCTTTACTGAATCTTAGTTAACTTTTCTGTAATTTTTAATGATTCGAAAGAAGAATTGATTAGTGAATGACAGGAAAATCAAGTGAAAAAAAGGATGTCATTGTTCTTGATCACGTGATCTTTTGGACTAGATTTCATAACTCTTGACCTCATCCCCCTTGATGACCATTCCCAGACAACTTTAGATACAGACAAATAATTAGGGAATATAGCTAAGCTATGTAATAGTGAATAGATATTTTGATATCTAGAATCTCCATGTTTTTAGCTAAAGATGAGTTGCCATTTATTTATAAACTTAAAAGTGCTCCTAAACAATAAAACCTTGTGAGCTTTATTTCTTTGAGGACCACATCGACAAGTCTATAGAAACATTTAAGGCCCAATCAGGGCACATCTACTCACGTCCTTTCTGACTTAAAAAGTCACAAGTATCTTATAGGTGAGGAAAATATTTTATATCAAGGATCATGAGAAGTGGCAACTTCACCTACAACAATTTGCAAGAATAGAAAATAAATACATTATCCATGACTTCCACAGAAAGCATTTTTTCTGAATGTCTCACTTTTGATCAACACACTTTTCTTCACTTGCTTATCTATGTATCCTTATCTTCATTTCCATTTCTCAAATGCTATCTGTCTTAAAGGCACATCTCAAATGCCACTACCTTTATGAAGCCTTCCATGGTTACCTTTCTTTACCTTTTCCATGCAAGGAAAGCCATTGGTTCCTCATGTAAGTGCCAGGCCTGTACCTGCCAACAAGCTTCTGTGTACTTCTTTCATGAAATTTAGTATTTAGTTTGCATAATTAACTTTGTCTAATCTCTTTATTAGTTGTGAATTCTTCAAATGTAAGAACTTTAGCACTGTTTCTTAGGACACAGTACATGCTCAATAAATATTACTCAAATTGAATCTCTTTTATTGAGAACAAGTATTCTTTTCAGAGTTTCCTACATTATTTACAGAACAATAGGCCAATAAATAAAGGCATCACTCTATTCAAAATTAAGAAGACAATTAAAATAATTTTTAGTCCTTATGAGTCTATAAACCCTCTTTGTTTCAGATTCTCAGACATCTTCTACTCCAAGTCCTCTTTAAAAAAAAAAAATATATATATGTATATATATATATATATTTTAGGCTCTGTGTTTTCTTTTTAAAAGTAAAACGAATTCACAAACTGAAAGAAAATGAAGAGATCAAGGATGGTACCAGAAAATAAGAAATTATAACTTTCTTCTTATCAGGTAAAGACAACCCAAAGGAAGTATTACTCAGAAAGTTGGAGCACACTTATTGATTTATTATCTTAAGGTTTCCTCCATACATGAAGAAAAATACAGAAGTGATAGATGAATTATTATACATAGTTTTTCTATTCGATTAAGTCATGCACTGCAAAATTAGCACTAAAGCCATCCCAAAGAAATTATTTAATCATACCTAATATACAAGGTGGCCTGTGTAATATAGGTCTTACTTTAAGTTATAAGGACTGGTAAATGAGATTATCTAGTGAGCACAAGAAGCACTACTTGGTTGAATAACTACTTGGTGAAATTTCACAAAAGGGTTTTATTTCCTTGAGTTAAAAGGAGCATATACCATGAGATAGAATAGCTATAGTATTGTCATCCTTCATATTTTCTCAGCAGTCAAGGGTCAGAAATAAATTTAGTAACCCTTTAATATATTAGAGGCTCTCATATGGGTTTTTTTTTTTTTTTTTTTTTAATTTCTTTGGGTACTTTGGTTCTTTAACCACAGAGAAGAAGCTATTTTCTTTTACATGATGAGTGTTCTTCAAAGTTGGGTTTCAGCTCTTAATGATTTTGAGAAATGAGATTACCACATCCATTTTGTGCTCCCTTTGTTTTATGTTAATGTTTAAGAAATAGCCCATCCATGTTTTTCAAATTGGATATATTTTTGATGCACTTGTAGATTAACTTAATTCTAATACTAATTGATCTCCTATCACTCTACAGTTCCTTACATATGAGTGGCATAGAAACAGAGATAATGTAAGAGGTCAGTGGTGAAGATCAGTTCCCTGCAGGTTTCCATTGTACCTAAACTGAGGGCAGAACAGAGGCCACTGCTGTTGGATTCCTACACAGTGCTCCGTGCAAAATAAACTATGAGCTTTCCTTTCTTCCCTCACTCACAAATGAAAAGGAATCCACACTATAACTGGTTGTGGTTCTGATGCCATGGCCATAAGGTCAAAATCTGAGTGAGGCATAGAATATGCACCTGCATGTGTACCCTTTCCAGGGAACCATGTGGTCTTCCATCAAGACTGGTCTGAGTAGAAATTCAACTCACTATAATCAAAAGTCATCTTACTCCCTGGCTTCAACCAAATGCATAAGTGGCTATTTGAAAAAACAGAAGATATCCAAGTATACTAAGAAAAATTTTTCAATTTTAAATTGCGTCAAGGTGGCATATCAATCACTAATGAAGGCACTTGTGTACCAGCAGTGGCCTAAGAGTTTAAAACAGAAAATTAATATAAAAATGAAAATGTATCATATAAATAATATTACAATAGGATTAGAACTATTTTTCATTCAGTGATGGAACTTTTTGTTTCCCTATTATAAATCTTGCATATAGTCTTATTGGAAATCATATTGACAGTAAACACTTAGTGAATACTTGTATAATAAAAATTGAGTAATTAAATAAAAATTGTTATTTAATATTAGGACAAAAGAGGCAATCCTTCCTAACTCTGCATGTCTGTAGTTGACAAAGATGTGTGTGTCTGAGCATACACATTCACTCCCCAAATCATTTGGATGTCCTATCACTGAGCAAAGCATCTTTTATTCTAGTCATCCATTTTATTTTCCAGTTATCCTTGACACCCTTTTCTCAGTTTCCAGGCTAGGATACTTTCAAATCTTTTCTTCTTTTGCCCTTACTTCTATTCAGCCATTCACTAAATTCTGCCAGTACTCTCCCAACAGTATCTCTTCAGTTAACCTCTTTCTTCTCTTTATTTTCAGGGGGCCTTGAAAAGGGTGGTCCTTATCTCCTTTCTGAACCACTGGAAATAGGCCATCCTTCTTCCTTCAGGCTATTTCCACAAAACAGTCTCTTTAATCATCTGTAATAACTGCTCCCTCCCATCATTTCCCACAACTCTTTTCTTAGCCTAGAATTCTGTCTCTTTGCAACTTCTAGATTAAAATTCAAGTTCCTCAACTGGCTATAACCTCTCTCTGCTAACTATTATTCTCCTTGGTCTCTTCTTCAGCTCCAGGGTCTCCATCAACTTCTGTTTCCCCTAAAGATTAAAATGAGAGGGGCTTTGTTTAACATCTTGGCAATCTTGTAGGAACAAAATGAGTCAGTTCCTAATAAGGCTCCACGCACCTGCAGAAACCCTCTGCTCTTTACTGCCCTGCTTTCTCTCCTTCAGCCATGCCAGTCAGCTTGCCCTTTAACATTTCCATGTTTCTGCTTATCTTTTCCCCACTGTATGAAACTTTTCACTCTAACCATCACTCTCTTCCAAATTATTTATATTATACCCAAATCATTACATACTCTGTGCATACCTCTTTGTATTTTAATCTCTGAGTCCTTAGCAGTCTTGCTTGTGTAGGTTTTGTTTTTTTCTTCTCCTGCAGCAAAAATTGTAAACATATTCAGGGAGTGGAGAGCATTTCCTTAAGTATGGTATGGAAGTGTCCATGTAGAATTTCTTCAGTGAACATTTGCTAACTTCTTCATGAGTCAGGTGACCAGTAGATATCAGCAAGACATTTGTATTCCCCAGTTCTAATTTAAAAAGTACTGTGGTATGTTGAAAAACAACTCACCATACATCCATCACCTACTCACTGGTTCAGGTCAGGAGCTTGAGAATGTTTGAGGAATGGGTAAAGCAGCCAGGACTCATACTGGGTTTTTGATTGGGAGGTCTTGAATGTGAAGAAAGTCAAAGAACCTATGTTGCTAGGTCAAGTAATACTTCTCAGAGGCAGTGAGCCAGGTTCACCATTCGGTAGAGGAAGTTTGCCAAATGTTGTTATAATATTCAAATGGGTTGATCCTTAAATGAGCACGTCTGATGAATGTCATCATCCAGGCTGTTTTCTGAAGATATAAGTGGGCAACAAAGCACAAGTGTGAGTCAATCAGCTGCCAGAGACTGACTGGCTCCAAAAACATCTACACCCACTACTTTACACTGTGCAAAATGTACCAGTTTGCTCTAGTTGTGCCAGCCCAGTGTTTGAGAATTATCAATGAGTCTGTAAGGGAGAGAGAACATCAAGTGTTTCCCTGTGCTTGTGGATCTCGAAAATTCAAGGTTCCAGAGGGACAGCTATTATGTAAAACTCTCCTTCTGACCCTATTTTAGTCTACCTATTAAAATTTGATGGAAGCACATGGGTTGCTTCAGGGAAAATAGTTGCAGGGCCAAAGAAGACCTAAAATTAAATTTTATATCTTGCTCCAAAAGAGTGTCTAGAAAGGTTTTTTTTTTTTTTTTTTTTTCCTATTTGTTTGCTTGTTTTTGGACATGAATTAAGAACCATTTTATGAAGATGATTTGGATCTAAGATTTAAAGAGGCCATTACTCTAACTAGAAACTTGTATTATGTGCTCTTAAGTAAGTGTGAAGACCTTCCTCCTCCAATCTGATGAGGAGAAACAGAATATTGAGAAGTCCTTTGTGTCCCTGCTGTGAGTTATTAATGATAATAACATTTTAGCTGCATTATTGCCAATCTCTACCTCATTGCAAAGTAGGTATTAACCCCAATTTACAAATGAGAAAATCGATGCTTAAAGTGATCAAGTAGCTTGTGCCATGGCATACAACTAGTAAGTAGCTTTGGTAAACACCCTGGTTTCTCTGGTGCCAGAGCCAGCCCTCTTAATCCCCATGCACTGCTGCCTTCTAACTAAACAGCATAATGCATGTGAAAGCATTTTGGAAACTCTAAAATGGTATACAAATGGTAGTTTATGTGGGAGACAGGAAGTCTTGGGAAGGGCAATTTTCAGATCACCCTGAAGAGGGAATAAATGGCTTTTATCTTGAACACTCTAAAGGCTCTTGCATCTCTTTTAGTTATACAGACATCTGTAAGTTATCCTTCTATGGCATCCAAAAGCACCCAGAAACAACAGGGGTCATGTTCCTATTTGACTAACCTAGCAAGAAGCATAAATACCCACAGCAGTTTTCCCTCTTTCCTATACAGGAATGTTCATGGATAATACCATCCCAAGGAGAAATAAGAGATGTGAGCAGAATTCTTATATTTCAATATATGCATCAACTTCATGTGCCATTTCATTTTAGTTTTCTGACAGGGTTTCTTTGTGACAACCACAAGTAGTTAGTCCTTCTTCTAAATTTATTGATAGAGTAAAATTAGTTCCTAGAAATACTATCTTCCGTGTTTTGGCACTGAGTAAATACAGACTGAATTAAAGAGTCACTGTTAGGATTTTTGACATTGCTGGGAGATACTTCACACATAGGAAAATCTAGTTTTTAATAAAGAGTATACAGTAATTGTATAGGCTTTAGGTAATATGCCTTTTATGTAAAACAGATTTGTTCTCCAAATCATTGTTTTTATTGATTTGTTTTCATAATTTCAAAAATGACTCTAGTTGGCAATTCTTAGCATTTTAGCAAGAAAGCAATAATTCGTAAACAAACCCTTTAATGATTTAAATAAACTATTGTTTCAAAAGTTCTTTAATGAAATGTAACTTAAACGATCACTGTTTTGAATTTCATTCATCTCTGTGGCCAAATCCACAAAGCCTAACTCCACCTTGTTTTTCCTTAATAGTAGTAGGAGATAAGAGTATTGTTCATACTGTGAAAATGGAAATTGGACCCTTTTGTTCACTGTGCACAGTCCTAGCACAGTGCCAGAAACATAGTAGGTGCTGAGTGCTTAGTTACTAAATTAATTATATGTAATTTGTTGATTATTTCATTGTGATGTGTCCTGAAGTGAAAGGGAAGTGTTAATTTAAAAGTATTTATCTGTTTCTTGAGCTTTTTCATGCTTATTCTCAAAAGTAACTTTTGCATGTAAATATTTAAAGAAAGGACTTTGAAAGTTTTTAAGTTAAGCTATGATGGAAAAAGAACTCTTTCCATCTTAAAAAATGGCCATTGCTTTGAGTTTTTCTGACCATTGAAATTCTAACTTTTTGCTTGGTCTTAAAAGTGTAAACTGGATAAATACATGTTGCTGTTGTTGAGAAACTTGAGTATAAACCTCTGGATAGAGAAAGTGAAGGATCCTGGCTCATGCTGGAAACAGCCCATTTTCTAATAGGATTTATGATAACAAAAGGCTTTACAGTCAATTTCCTAGTTGTTAAAGAAACTCAACTATCAAGAAGGTAGGCAATTTGGTCTATATCATGAGAAGTGTGAGTCGGAGGACTGAAACTTGGATCAGTGGAGATAGTCCTGATTCCCCTACATGATATTCAGCTCACAGGCTCAACTGCCCCACCCTGGTCAGAGAAATCTCATCTGTGCCACTGATTTAAAATAGGAAGCCAAGAGGACTTCAAAATTATTGATTATATGTTTTTCTGGGTACCACATGTATGTGAGATTTTATTTTCAGTAGTTGTCAGTTGTGATTCGAAGTTTCTATATAAAGCTTCACCTTTCATTTAAGCCCCTTGATTGCATTGCAGCACTCCCAGGAACAAATCCTGGCTGTGAATGTATCAGGAAATACGCATTAAGTCATCAGTTTATTGAAGAACACTGTTTTTGGTACTTATGTCTTTGGAAGGGAATTTGGTGGTTATTCTAAGTGTGTCCGATTCCCCTAAACCCTGCCTGTGTACCTCACTGCCAGATGAGAAAAACCAAGTAGGTAGAACACATGTATCTTTTGTGTACCCGTCTGCTAGACCTCAAATGAGATTACTATTGACAGAGGAAAAAAAATTTTCCCCTTTTCATTCTACAAGGTAATTTAGCTGCTTTCAGACTGAAAAGTCTGCCTACCCGCCCCCACACCTCCATTCACCCTCTTCGACCCCTCCCCTTCAATTCCTTCTCTGGAATGGATTTCTCCCAAATGAGGATAATCCTGCCTCAGCTGTTTACCCACTTGGTTACCTTCCTGGGCTCTGCACCCTTCACATTAGGCTTTGCCATTTTTTATTTATCCCTGCCAGAATGCACTTAGGAGTTTTTTTATAGTTATGGTTGAGGTGGCACTTTAAGCCCTTATATTTCTGATTTATAACTTTCTCTCTAAATTGCATGTTGAACTAGAATTCCTCAAGCACATTTTCTATTTAAACACAAATATTTGATAAAATTTGAAGAAAATATTGGGCATGGTAACTCACCAGAATTTGCTGATATACCTCAATGCACCATGTTTTGGACATACCAGCACTCCACAAAAAGCTGTGGACAAATGGCTAACTTAGGAAACTATTATAGGGGAAAAACACACACACACACACACACACACACACACACACACACCTTTCAGTAAAGTGACTGTCAAATGATCACTGTTTTGTGGTTCACAAACACCTAGAGACAGCCAAATGATGGTTAAATTATGGTTATTCGCTTTTCAATGCTAATAGTTGATATAGTACTACAAACTCCAAGACAGCTTTGCAGAGTCTATGTTACATCTGTTACTTCATCTTGTCTTCATAACAACCCTATGAAGTGTGTATTATTACTTTGGTAAAAAGATTCAGAGAAGTTAAGCAATTTGCTGAAAACTACCGTGGCTAAGTAGCATTAATAAGACTTAAATCCCTGTCCACCTGCCTCTAAAGCCTTGCTTGTTCTACTGAATGCACCTTAAATCCAAACATATATTCTGAGTTATTCTACTAAGTATTAATTTGAAAAGAATATTCTTTCATCATGTGTTGGAATAACACTCCCATCTATCACAGTCTACAGGTTGTTTGCTTTTTTTGTTTGGTTGGTTTATTTGTTTGTTACATGAATTTTCCATTTTCCTTCCATTTTCCGTAGGATGATTAGTTTGTAATCAGAGGTGAAGATTAAAGGACTTTGGGAGAAATGGGTAAATGGCTAAACAGGAATATGGTAATCACTCAAATAGGGCATTGTAACTTAAAAAGAATTATACTTTTCTGGTATTGTTGACAATATAAAACTCTAGTTAGATATCTATAGGTTGAGTCCTAACCTTTTGTGTTTTATATTTTTCTCCAGGAACTTTATGACAGACATTTAAATTAAGCATATATTGTAGAAAACCATTTGAGGAATATAGAAATGAGAGGGTGGCACTAGAAACCTTAATTTTAAATTTCATGACTTTTGTGCAATTAGAAGGTCAACCTTAACATTACATTAACTTAGCTTTTTGCATTTAATTATAGATATTGAGTTGAAACTATGGAAGTTAATATTTTAAGCCTCCATTAATGGTTATAATCAACTTTTTGTATTTTGGGTTTTTTTTTTTTTTTTTTCTTTTGCTATAATAATCAAAAGGGCATTTAACCTGAACAGGAAATAAATCTGGGATTCTGGAGATTAACACTAAATCTGTTAATGTATTGTCCTACCATTTCCTGGACACCAGGTAATATGATGCTCTATGCAAGAGTTCACAGGTGACGAGAATCTCCAAAAATATCCTAGGGTTCAATAGTTCTATTTGAATTGTCACAGTAGCGTTGTTTTTTTAGTTTCACAGTGGGATGGATTTTAAGCAAATGTAGGGTGGAGATTCAATGATAAAAGGAATTGACACAAAAATGAAAGGAATTGCTTAATTTGTAAATTTAACCCTGTATCATGATTCTTCATTAGGGATATTTGCTATACTGATTCAGTGCCAAGCACAGGGGGCAAATGGGACAGAAAGGGCACTAACTATATTGAAGATGACACTAGAAATTTGGAGGGCTCTTAATAATTAGGTACTTAAGCTCACCTAGAGAAGTGATTAGTGTTTAGAAGTGGAGGCTTGGCTACAGGAACACAGATAAATTAGAATGGAACAAAATGTCCATTTTCCCACTAAACAGTTCTGGCTTGGATATGGAAATACTGTTCATGCTGTATACATGGTCTTCCACAAGAGCCAGTCTAGTCCTGGACATTTGACTATGGTGGTATGTATGTAACCTCAGCACAGAAACCCTGAATTTGTTTCATAACTCTGTCACCAACAAAGCAGGTTCTCTCAAATAAATCACTTATTCCCCTGATCTTTCCATTCTTTTACTTCTGGGTAAATGCCTTCCTCTAAGATAATACTAATATTTATAACATAGTGTTTGAAATCATAGTTGAAAACAGTTTGCAAGGAAAAGAAAGTGAACATTTATAGCACAAGGAACTCAGCAAACACATGGTAGAGTCTTATTGGGGCTAAATATACAAAATGGACAGTTCATTGTGCTTGAGCAGCTTGTGGTCTAATGCAGACTGTAGGGAACTGGATGGGTTAGGTCTGTCAAGTAAAGAGATAAAACAGAACTTGATATGAATGAAATCAGAGTTGTGCAGAGGAGGAAGTGATGGCTCAATTTTTACAAAGCACTATGCAATAAATACCCCATGTTAAGTAAATAGTAGCAATAATGTGATGTCTTGGAATGAGAATCAAATAAGAATGATGTATGTGAAAGTACATTAAATGACCGAATGTTTTCCCTGATAAGTGGATGATGATATATAATGGGGATGAGGGGGTGAGGGGGTAAGAGAAAAATGGAGGAACTTTAGGTTATCTAGAGGGAAATGAGAGGGGGTAGGGTATGAAAGATGGTGGAATGAGATAGATATCATTACCCTATGTACATGTATGATTACACGAATGGTATACATCTACATTGTGCACAACCACAGAAACGAAATGATGTACCCCATTTGTGTACAATGAATCAAAATGCAGTCTGTAAAAATGAAAATAAGGAAAAATTTTAAAAATTTTAAAAAACTACGGCACTATATGAAGTCTGACATTACTACTATTATATCACCAAAAATCGTGGAGAATCAACTTAATTAAATGGGTGATTCAGATTAAAACTCATTTCACCAAAAATGCCAAGTCACTGTGGAAGAAGTAAACGTTGATGCTAAATTGTATCAACGATGCCTCTGACTAAAATTTTGTCATAGGAATCGATATGTTCTGGATACAGACTAGCAGAATAATTGCATCTTTCCAAAATTATAATCTTCTAAAGCTAGGAGAGAGAAACTTAAAATTGGAAAGAGCCTGGACACTTATACATTAAAAATGACAGGATGAAAAAGAAGTAGGATTGTGCTTTTCCAAATGTCAAAATTTAAAATGCTAATAAAATCCAATAAACAGAATATTTACCATGGCTACAACAACTAGCAAAGGTTAACTTGGACAAGGACTGGAAACCATCAAAGGTACTGAGGGACAACAATCAATGAGGGCACCCAGCTTTAGATGAGGTTTAATCTCGTTGGCATGTGCTCAAGTCATGGAGCTGCTTTTTCACAGACTGAACCCGACCATAATCATTATTTATAAGAGACGTTTTTAACACACACATTATTTCTTAACTGTGCTTTTTTTTTGCATAGCAGAAGTTACTTTTGACTCAAAGTGAGAAAGCTGTTCTTAGGTGATTTAACTCTAACAGTTTGGGTAAGATGACAGAATGCTCAGACACAAACAGGACCTGTCTCTACACATCTTAGACAGAGAGCAGAATATTCAAACATGTGTATCTTGCACTTAATTTAAACTGCGTGGTTGGTTACCTATCTCTTTGGCAATTCAGTATAAAGTTTTATTACTGTGAAATAGAATAGGGTAGGGATTTATGTCACACAAAAATGAATTTCCATGGATGGGAACACACATGAAATAATTTAGGTAAGCAGTATGTCAAATGAAAATTTAAGATGTTGGAGCTGGTGGTGCAAAGGGAAGAAGCAAAAGAGGAGGTTTGTGTAATAGATGATAAATATATCACATTGGGGAAAGAAAAAAGACCACAATTGCTAAAGGATGTTATTGCTAATGTTAAAGAATTGTGGAAAACATTAAAGAGTGAATATTAGGGCCAAGAAATCAAAGCAAATGATTTGATGGGGGGTGGTTCTCCTTTGTATATCAATGAGAAATAGAACACTTCAAATAAATGTGAGCTCATGTAATTATACCCAGGAATGAATGGAAACTGCAAGCCTGGAGTTTCTATAGGTTTAGCCAGTAGGGACATACCAACAGTGAAAAAAGCTCCTCTTACCTCTACATAATCTTTCCTTTCCCTTGATTTCTTTTTATTTCAAAGCAGTCCTGCTTTTGAGAAATAGAATGTAAGAATGTTCCCTCTCAGAATAGTTCCCATGGTTCTCTGCAGGCTTAAAATGGAATTCTGGTATGATAGAAGGGTATGAAAATCATTTTTTGTTTTTTTCATTCTGTAATTCTTATCTTTTTTACATGCTTGTGTGAAGAAATTCTTACTAGTAGTTCTCTGGCATTGCGTTAAAAGAAATCCTGTTTTGAATCGGCCTTCACTTCTCTAGTTTTCAAACTTAGGCTAAAAATCTCAAAAGGACTTTAAAACACTACAGAATTTAGACTTTAATTAGCTAATTTTGATAAAGACACAGGAGAGGAAAAAGAGAGTCTAATGGTTCAAAATTTGATGTTATCCTCCAATGAAGAGGATACCAGTGGAGGAAGAAGATATTTTTCTTGAAAGGCCAGTAATCTTCTTGGTTTCGGACTCATACCTAAGGGGGCTGCCAGATGTTTTAATTTTTCTAAAATGTGTAGAAGACTATAGGTAATATAGCACTGAAGTTCCAGAGCAAGATCTGGGCTGGTGATAAGAATTTGGAGTTATTTGTGAGGACAGGATTGGTGAAGCCATAAGACTGGATGAGATGACTGAAGGAAAAATTACAGGAAACAAAGAAAAACCCAGAACAAATACTAGAAAATGCCAATACCAGAAGAAAGGGGAGCCAAAGAAAAGATGAGAGAGGACTGTATAGACAGAAAAAAGGAAAACCAGTTCAGTATTGAGGAAATCAAAGGTGCAGGGGCAGTAAGGAACACAACTGAAAATGTTCTAAGGATTTGGCTCAAAAGAGGCCAATACTGACACTGAGGTAAGGTACTGAAAGTAAAGTACCAGAAGTGCAGTGGTCTATTTAAGACAATAGTTTGTAGTTGTTGTGGTGGTGGTAGAAGACCTATGTAACTAAAAACACTTGCTTAAAGTCCACTAATTCTTATATTTCTCTATTTGTGTCTTCACTTATTCTTTCAATTGTTATTTCATAATTTTTGAAAACATTTAATTTGTACTTTATTTTGAGAGCATGGCTATTAGAAAGGCAGTACACAAAATATATTTAAGGACTATGATGTCACAATATCTTTCCATACATACACACACAAAAAATGAATGAATAAATAAAATCATCCTTATCTTCTATCTAAATAAGACAAAAAAATGGATTTTTTTAAAGTTAAAGCTGCTTTTACTACCTTCTCTATGTTCCAAACTAGCTATGTTCTATTTTGCAATTATTCAACAAACCAAAGTTCTGTGGGGAATGAGTAAAATACATGTATAATCCTCAAATACCTTACATATTGTAGAGAAATCAGTACAAGATAGAAAACATGGTAAGAGAGAAATGGTGTCTTGAAGGAAAAATAATCTCTGGTTTAGGAGGGATCTTAGTTAAGGTAACCCAAATCTCCATGGCTTCACATAATAGAAGTTTTTATTTTGCTCACATAGAGTGGTCTGGGATCCAGGTTGGCAGAGGCTCCATCATCCACAGCACACAGCTTCCAGGGTCATCTTGAGTATGTCATCCAGCTAGATTATCAAAGGGAGAGACTAGTGAGAGCACAGGAGCTTCTTATGGGCCAGGTTTAGAATAGTACATGTCACTTCTACCACTATCCTATTGGCCAGAATGTGGTCACAAGACTGTAGCTATCTTCAGAGAAGGCTGAGAAGTGGAGTTTAGCTATATGCCAAGAGGAAATGTCAAAGGATTTTTAAATAATTAGCCAGTAACAGCCAGTGACTACCTGCCAGTGAGGACCTCTTGGGTAGGATTTAGAATTTCAGACAATGATGACCTGCAAGAGAATGTTGCAGAGTAAGGAGCTGGTGTCAAAGGAAGAACCAATCCCATTTTACCTGCTTAGATAGGACCTACAATGTTGGTAGGATCCCATTAGCTTCGGACCTAAGCTCTTTGATAATGTAGTTCTCTCACTTGACAATATTAGTCTAATTCAGAGAAAAAAAAAATCTGCAACACATTTCAATTTACTTAACTAGATATTAAATTTGTTAGAGCAGAGAGATGACCTTCTTGGATTCCCATCTCTAAGTTCATGTCCTCTGGATGTCACACAGTGAGTCACCATCAAAACCAGGACAGAACTCAGGTCTTCCAGCTTCTCTTCCAGTGCTCTTTCTGTGATGAAAGTACAGATTGAACATTTTAAAACCACAATTATATGTAAATAACTGTGGAATTTCACCATAAATCATTTTGGTCACCTTACTTTAATTTCTACCTTCAAAGTAAAGGAAATCAGTCAACACTGATCTAAAATTTCTTCTATGGTAATCAACATAGGCCGTATTTATTTTGTGGAAAAAAAATACTATTTTTTTTATTATGAAGACCAGTGTATATGCCCTCTTACTCTGGCATGTCTCATGTAGGCATTTAATGTCCAAATATAAAGAACAAGGATAGATGAAATCAACATGTTTACTGTTATTCTTTTACCTAAATTTTAAAAGAAAAGAGAACAAAAGGTGAATGATGAGTGAATTGCATGGCTATAATTGAGTTTGTGTTGATTTCATTGTTATAAAATTTTAATTGGCATAGATACTTAAATGTATATCAAAATGCATGTCATAGCTTTTGAACAAAAATAAATTTGACTTTAGAACACATTTTCTTTAGTGAGAATGATAAATTATCTCTGAGCTTATCATTCTCTACTTTAAAGATTCAAAGGTCAGTTCTTTAATTAAAAAATAAAGAAAAGTTCTCAGTGTCCATGTAGATAGAATCAGGGTACTCGAGTAAATAAATAAATAAATAAATAGAAGGAGGAGGAGGAGACACAATCTATCTTCATAATAATTGGTCCCAGAATAACTTTTTCTAAAATTTTATAAGACCCACTTTTAGGTGTCTCCCATTACAATACAAGAAAATGAACATTGCAATGTATAGCAAAGAATTTCTTCTTAATTTACTTGTTTCATTTTCAATCACAGGGCTTAACTACTTTATTCTATTGAATAATACATCTCTTATTACGTCAACATTCTCTTTTCCAGAACAGTTCATGAACATGAAGGTCAACCTTTCAGGATAAGAAATATACACATATAATACTAAATTAGAATTATTGGTAAATAATGTATTGTTAAGTAAAGTACAGCTATCTATACCTTCACCACAGCCTGAGAGGCTCTTCTACTTGCTTCCATGAAGGAAGATTAGTCAACTACTTTTTATACCCTTAAGGTTATGGCAAGGTATTACAAAGACCAGTAGATAATGATCAGTAGACATTTATCAAACCCGGCTCTGGAATGTCTCTCTGAAAATGATGCCACGCTATCTGGTAGTATGTGTGATGACAATGCTCTACAACTCTCAAAGGGCCTCCATCACTACAGGCCCAAACAGAAGTCATTTGGACACTGTCTTACATGCAGACAGGGTGTAAGATAGTGATTGCCTGATGTTTTGGAGAAAAGCAAAGGCTTAGGATAAACCAATGCTGGATTGAGTGCCAGAAACATTCTACTTCCTATGTAAGACTTGCCCTCCTGTGAGACTCCAATCAGATTTTTGGACCTGCCATCTAGTGGCCACTGAAATAACAAAGCTAGTCGTTACATTTTGATCTTCATTTCAGAATTGGAGTTTAAATGCAGTTCATCTGCAAATAAATATGGAGGCACTCCACCAATGAAGTTGTAGTCCCCTCCTCCTTCTTTAGAAACACTGCCATTTTCATAGAGGAGCTTCAGTCAGTCCATTTATTTTTGCAAGAAAAACAGATTTTTTTTTTCATGCAAAGTGATACACTTCCCACCTGAAATTGAAAGGAGGGAAAATAAGAAATAAGGAAGGAAGAAAAGAAATCTTCCATTATTGAAAGATCTGCAGTGGCAAAGGGAAAAGGGAAGGGGGAGAAAGAGAAGCTGGAGAGCAGGCATATATTCTGTCAAGTAGCTCTACTTGTGAAACTAATTCTTACAAACTGTGCACCCAACAGAGTAAACCTCTTATTTTGCTGCTTTTCTCTGATCCCCCACATAGCTGTAATGTTCTAGTTGTTTTTCCCTGTCTTATGAACCACATAGGCATTTGATATTATGCATAGTGTTGGCAAAGGAACAATTTACAAATGAATTAAATAAGTAATAATGTATTAGAACATAGGCTTATGGAAATATATGTTACAGTAGTAAAACCTGGTAAGAGGTTAGTTTTCTCTCTCTCTCTTTTTTTTTTTTTTTTTTCTATATTATAATCCCTGGTTGTTAGTTTTCCTTTTACCAGCGATTTATTCATAGGATGTAAAAATGCACAGTGGGCTACTATTATTATTTATTATTTAACAAAGGAGTATGAATATACAAAGCAAAGGCCAGTTTGTGAACTATGCCAGACAGTCCCCAGTCCAAAAGACCTCACAATATAACTCTGAAGCAAGTCTTGGAAAATGTAAGACAGAATGAAAACAGATGGGTGAATGATACTTATTCAATATCTTAAATATAGAACTCAGTAGTGCAGGTGCATCTTCAGATGTTATTTGAAAGAAGAGACAGAATATCTTGGCATTGTGTCATTTATTCATAAATATTATAAATTTTATATTATTTGAGAAACTATTCTAAATATACAGGGTAGTTTAAAAGAAGGTGTGAAAGCCAATTCCCTAAAATGGGACAAGGGGCAAACTGAGTGAGAAATGGGGCAAAAGGGAGAAAGTAGAGAAGAACCAGGCCAAGGAAGGACTCAAGGAAAAACAAAGTTGAGGAGGATATGTAAAGTTTGGGAAAAAAGAAATGGAGAAATTAAAAAAACTAAAATAAAAAAAATAAAAGCAACCAAGGAGAAGGATGACCTTGGCAGTCATGTCCTAAATATATATTAAATTTGCCAAGCAAATCCAGGAACAATAATGGCAAGGATAATGATTTAGTTATGGAAATTGCAATGCAATTGTATAGAATTCAGGGTGAAGGACAGTGGTCAGTTTGGGTCTTGAAGATGGTATTGATAGAGCTGGAAGAATAGATTTAACTAATAGTAGAAAAGAATAAAAGGCAGGAAAGGACTCGAATTTGGCAGATTGTTGAGGAAGATGGAAATCAATGAAGTTATCCGATGGGGCTATAATATTCTTCTTTTTTTTTTTTTTTTTTTTTCTTTTTTTGGGCATCCATAGTCTGTCCTACACTTTAGTTATTACTGAGTGTACCATAGATGTAACCAGGACCCATAAGCCAAAATTTAACCCATAGTTAAAGTGAAAGGTAAGATTAATACACCTGAAACAATTAGAAAATATAAGGCAGCTGACAATGTTGAGGACTGATGGCAGGGCTTTAAAGAAGGAGGCAATCCACAGACCCCATCCTGATGGAAACCCATCCAGGAAGTAAGGCCACCACTGGCACTTTAAGAAGTGGTGTGTGGAAGATTAACATCATAAATATGATGAAATTCATCAATACAGAAATCAATATGATGGTTTGGGGGAGCAGCAAAATGACTTCACTGATTGAAATAGATAGTTTGAGCAGGAGCATAGGAAGAAAACAGGTAGGATGGTAAAGTGAGGCTATATTGTGCGAATCTGAGAAGTAAGGGCTCATCAGCATGTTATGGGATTATTCTTTCATTTATTCTGGAAGTGATGATGGAGGATTTATTATGTGTGAGACACAAAATTGACAAGACTTGTCCCCTTATGGAACTACATATTCCATAAGAAATATGCAAGATATTCCATATATATGTATATGCTTCTGCCCTGTAGAATTTATGTTCCAATGAGGGAAAATATTAGCTGCCTCTTCAAACAAAAAAGTAAACAAATAAATGAACAAGGTAATTTCAAATAGTGGTTAGTAACATGGAAAACATGAGTGATGGAAAAGAGAGTGATTGGCTGGAGTAGTGATGACCCAAAGTGGGAAGAACAGAAAGTAAATATTTGAAGGTGGAAATTTGAATACAGAAAAGACATAGAAAGGACTGGGGTTGTGGCTCAGTGGTAAAGTGCTTGCCTAGCATGTATGAGACACTGGGTTCGATCCTCAGTACCACATAAAACAATAAACAAAAGAAAGGTATTGTGTCCATCTACAACTAAAAAAAGTTGACAAAAAAAGAAAAGACATAGAAGGCAAAAATATTTATACCCAGCTAGTCTGAGAAATTAGTCTGCTAAACATCTAAATGTTAAATGGAAAGTGAGAATCAGGAACATTGAAGAGTGGGTAGGAAACTGTGTTCCCATAACCCCTCCTTGTTGTAGTCATTTGTTAACCCCTTGGTCACCGCTCAGTTTCTTAAAGATATTAGCCATTGGCTCACTAATTCTCTTTGTGTTTCTACCCCACCATAATTCTCCATCATTTCAGGGTCTAAATATATAGACCTTAAAATACCTCCTCTCAATTCATGGAACATCTCTCATGATGCATCTTCTGCCTTGCTGCAACTACTCATTCCCTGGCTGTACTTTGACATTTTAATCCCTCATAAATACAACTTTCTATAATTTCTATTTGAAGCATCCCACTCTTCAACCACTGCCCAATCTCTACACATCTCAATCCTCAGTCCTATGACAACGATTTCTTAAAACTACTAGGACCTTTAATTCATTGATTTTTACTCACAGTCCTTCATATCCTCACTTCATTTTATACCTTAGATTCCATGGACAAAGATTTTACATCATGACCTTGACAAGAGGAGTCTCATTTGCTCCTCCGGCGAGTTCAGCTGTACAGATCAGATCATAAGCAATTCCTCACCTTATTCCATACCTGCACACTGTTGAATGTGGCTGGAGAAAAGCACACGAGCAAACTGATGACTCTCACTTTAATTTCTTGATAACTCAAGGATGCCCTTAGTGATGTGTTATGTTTCTCTGTCCATTCACACTCCCATATCTCAACAAGAGTAATTTATTCTTTCCTTCTCTTAAACTTCCACAGCTTTCTTCCCTGTCCTTCCTCTTCCAACTTCACTCAGAAATAAAGCAATGAAAAAGAAATTTCACACATACTTGGTCTCCAGTAAGCCTATCCTATCTGTGTCTGTACCCATGTACTCTGCCTTATATCCCTAAACTGCAGGTGAGCTGTGTTCCCATTTCAGCCAACCACTTATGTGCATTAGAATCTACCCCTTCTCACATACTCACAAACAATGCTTCTAAAAAAGTCACTTCTTTCTTTTGATTTTTCTTCTCAGTATTATATCTTTCCTATCCACATACAAACACGTTACAATATTCCTCATCCTAAAAGTATTCCAATGACCCAAAGTCCTTGGCACCTACTGTCCAAATTTACTGATTCCCATTATAGCAAATCTTCCCAAGAAATGTCCATAGTCACTATAGGCACTCACTTAATCCTACTCTTTAATTCTCCTTTTCCGGTTAGCTTTTTCACCCACCAGCCTAGTATAACTTTTCATGCTAAGGTCTCCAGTGACTTTCATGTGGCCAAATCCATTAACCAAGTTATAATCTTCATCTTTCCTGACTCTCAGCATCATTTTACTTGGCTCATTATTCTTTTACCACTAAAACATTCTCTTCACTAGGCATTCAGTTCACCAACTCTCCTGATTCTTTTCCCTTCTTCCCAGCCTACTACTTCTCAGTTTTATTTGCTGGTGTATTCTCATTTTCCCATTGTGAAAACATTAGAGTGTCTTAGAGTGTCCTAGGGTTCAATCTTTGAACCTCTTCCATGTACTCTTTTAAGATTCACACCCTAACTTATGGTTCAAACCTGTGTTCCTAGTCCAGGCTTTCTTAGAATTCTAGGTTCACATATTCAATGGTGCATTGACCATCTCCACTATATGTCTGTTATGGTTTGGATATAAAGTATCCCCCAAAGATTCACATGTTGAAGGCTTGATTCCACATGTAGCAATGTTCAGAGGTGGGACATTTGAGAAGTGATTGGATCATGAGGGCTTCAATAGAGGAATGGACTACTGGGAGGGCCTACATACTGTAGGAAGTGGAACTAGTTGAAGGAGTGGGTCTTCAGGGGCATGAGCTTCAGGACTATATCTTGTCTCTGGCACCTTCCTCCCTCTCTCTCATTTTCCAGGCTATCATAAGTTGAATAGTTTTCCTGTGTCACATCCTTCCACCATGATGCTCTGCCTCACACCAGGCCCAGAGCAATAAAGTCACCCTGGACTGAAACCATGAGCCAAAAACAATTTTTTTCTCTTCTAAGTTGATTTTCTCAGGTGTTTTTGTCATAGTGACAAAAAACTGACTAACAATGTCTAATGAGTATCTCAAACTTAATGTACCAGAAATGGAATCCTATTTTACTCAACAAATATTCTGACTTCCCTATCTTGGTAACTAGCATCTCCATTCTTAGGGCTGCTCAATTAAAAAAATGGTTTTGTTTCTCCCTTCCCTTTATTTCTTTCACAAATTCAACCAATGAACAAGCTCTGTAGTTTACCTTCAAAATATATCCAAAATCTTATCATTTCCCATGCTCACCTCCTCTACTACCTTCTTTCAAAGTATTGTCATTTCTTACCTGGATTATTGAAGTAGCCTCCTAATTATGTTTCCTGCTCCTGGCCTTACCACTTCCAATCTATTCTCCAAATGTAGTTATTGATTCTTTTCAATGTATGTAAGTAATTGCCATCAGACCATATCACTCCTCTGATAGGATCTCTAATGGAAGAAAAACTAATACCTTCACAGCAGCCCACAAGGCCATCTACATTTCAGTCTCCCAAATGACCCCTGTGTTCTCATTTATTGCTAGATCCCTCACTTACTTCTCTCAAGCCTCGTTGGCCTCCTTGCTTTCCTCAAACCTCCCAAGCATGCTTTCACCCCATGGCCTGTGCACTTGCTTTTCTCAGACTTATGGTGATTATAGACATTGCTTGTGACTCTTACAAACAAGACAAAGCTTGTTTGTCCATCAGCTTCAGGCCTTTGGCTCAATTTTCACTTCTAAGTAAGGCCTTTCATAACCTCCATATTTAAAATTGTAGCTCCTCTTTTGCTTCACAGCACTTAACTCCTTTCAAACATAATATATGTTCATTTACATATTTATTTCTACTTGCCATGGAACATAAGCCCCTTGGTTGCAAGAGCTTTTTGTTTTTTGGTTTTGTTTTCTTGTTTTGTACTCTGAAAAACCCCCAGTGCCTAGATTCATGCCAGTCACATAGTGTTCAGTAAATATTTGTTGGGTAAATCAAAGAAGAGAATGGATGCTCCCTTCACTGTGTTTCTTGGTATTTTTATTAAATGCAAAACATAATATTGTGGTATGGGCCCCATGATTCTCCATGGCAAAATTTTCAGATTTTTTAAAATTAATTTTGAAAGTAAGAGCATTTATGTAAACTTATCCAGAATATTAAGATAGGCCACTATTTCTGTTCAGTACCCAAAGCAGCAACATCCAAAGTATTTATTATCTTTGTTCATTCAGTAAATGTGTATCAGGGAATATGGGTGCTCTAGACACAGGTAGTGACATGTGCAAGGGCTCAGAAGCATTAGAGAGTAAGCTACGATGGACTTACATTATTACAAGTGACAGATAATGGTGCTGATGTCGTACAGTGGGGCAAAAGAGGTGGAAATGTGAGAAACATCATGAAGTAAAAGGTCATCATAATCAAGAAAACTTATTAGAGGAGACACAAAATATTGTCTTCCTTTATCAGGCTATTAAGTGGAGAATGATTATTAAAAAACTTAGAGTGGAACTTGAAGAAGGAGGATATGGGTTGTGAAATTCCCTTTATAGGATATAGACTTAAAATCCCTCATTGTCATAGTGACTATAAAAGTATTCAATATGCTTTCTTCTGACCTGGTAAAATCATTGGAGAAGATCCTCCCAGATCAAACCCTAACTCTCTTTCTTCCATTCCCCCAAATGACAGTTGAAATAGTTCAAGTTTCCAAATTTTAAACCTAGAAAGTAATCTTACCCTTACTAAAAGCAATTTTTCTTATTTTATCCAAAGAAATTTGTGAAATATAGATTAATATATATGTGTATATGTGTGTGTGTTTGTAAAAAAGTTATGAAGAAAATTACCTTTTTTAAATTTATAAGTTTAATAAGTTGATATTACTTTAAAACTCAATTAACTGTTAAGTATTGCTTTTTATACACAAAAGTTTTCTCTGGATATTAAAAAAATTGCATTAGAATTAGAAATCATTATGGGCTGATGATTATTTGAGGAGTGATGAAAAAGCAACAGATGAGGGCTGGGGATGTAGCTCAGTGGTAGAGTGTTTCCTAGCATGTATGGTGCCTTGGGTTCAATGCTCAGCACCAAAAAGAAGGAAGAAAGGAAGGGGCAATAGATGACTCCTGGTATGGCACCTGGAAGTGGGGTGAGTGGTGATACTATTGACTCACATGAAGAATAAAGTAAGATAAGAAAGTGTGAAGGAGAACATGAGTTCAGCTTTGGGCATGTTGCATCTAGAATGCTTTTTAGACATCCAGTTGGAATATTTCAATAGGTCATTTGGTATGGAAAGTTAGAGATCAAGAGAGAATTAATGACTTAAGATACAGATTTAGAAGGCATTTTAAAACAGGGAGATATGGATGTGAAGTGGACAAGTAGACACATTAGTCTGAAGTATGTGTAATTAAACATTACAAGATACAGTCATGGATATCCAGGAACTTATATAATCACTTCTCTGGTATTTTTCTCAACTAGTTTTCTTTTAAATTCACTCCCCCTCATAACCCACACCAACACACACCCTATTCTCTGCCTTCATTTCTATTTAAAAACTACACTTCAGGCTGGGGATATAGCTCAGTTGGTAGAGTACTTGCCTTGCAATCCCCAGCACCACAGAAAAATAAATAAATAAATAAAAACTACACTTCACCACCAGTACCTTTTATATTGCAGCTAGATATGTTTTGATTTCTATAATGTGTATACTCTAAAACTATATGTAGAAATATTATCTACATAAAATTACTCTTAATAAACTATAAAATCTCATGACTTTAAGAAATTATGGAATGAATTTGTTTGCATTATCAAAAATGTCCCCTTAATTAATTTATTCTATGAGAAGATTTTTATCAGTTTTCTTTTCTTGGGTGCATTCATAATGTCAAATCATTGGGACATTTAAGTAGAATTCTACTAAATAATGGGGGATCATTTTATCCTTTTTCTTTGCACTTTCAGGGAAAGAAACAGAGGCACTGAGAAGTAATTCCTTGAGTGTCTGCCTTTTAGAAGTCAGCTTTCCTACAGAATGTAACTTTCCATTTTAATGCTCTTTGAGGTTCTTTTTTCTTGCCCTGAATCATTTTAAACATGTTTTCTTGACATACCCCTTTATCATCCCTATGCCTCAGCAGGTTTATTTGTTTGCTTTTTAATTTTAGGGTATCTATGTCTGTTCTGTCCCCTTGTACTGGAGATTTTCCTGACAGAGGCAGCCATTGAGTGGAAGGTTTATGTTGGTTTTATCATAGTAGTTGTAATCTCTGTTGTCCCAATTTTCTAGAATCTGTGATCATCTAGGACTTCCCCCTGCTGTGCCTCTCTATTGGTAGTCTCATTTTCTTTCTTGTGTCTTATCTCTCTCCAAAATGCTTCTGCAAAAGTATCTCCCCCACCAATCACAATGCTACACTGTCAGTGTATGCAGTCTCTATGGTAACTAGGTTACAGGCCACAACACCAAGATTACTGGAGCCACCATCATAGTGGGGAAACTGGCGTAAGCCCTCTTCTGGCACCACACAAGTTTCCCCAATGAAACTGAAATCAGATACTAGTATTTTAGTATGCAGGGCAAAGAAGGTGACAGAGGAAAGGCTATATAAACCCATTCTCTCTAAAGCCATATTATTAGGATTTGATGGCATTCTTGATGTTATTTTTCATGAAGAAAGCCAGTCTGGTGTGCTGATCCTGACCATACATGGATAAACTGGTTGAATTCAAGGAGAAGGTTCTTGTTCTTACAGATACATGACTAGTCTCCAAAACAATCTAATTTTACTGAAATTAGAATATATTCTTAGTAAGCTCAAGGAAATTACCAATACACAGTAAAAATCACTCACTGGCATTTTAAGAACACACTTTTTTAAGTGGTTTTGCCAGCAGCTACATGTTGCCCCAGCGAGGTCAAAAGGCAAAATTGACTCTATCTGAGCATGCTTGAGAACAGAGGCAGTTCTGTTGGGTCAGGAGGGCGTGAGGATGAAGCAGTGAGGCTCATTTGGTATGTGTCTTCTAGAACTGAACCTTCCTTTCAGATAGAGGAAATGACAAACTCCCAGGTAGAACCCAGGAGAAACACAGGTCCTAAAACAGGGTTTTATAAGCGTAGCCCTGTTGACATTTGGGCCACATAAATCTTCATTGTGCAGGGCTGTCCTATGTATTGCAGTATGGCTAGCATCATCCTATCACATATCCACCAGATGCCAGTAGCAACTTCTATAGTTGTGATAACTGAAAAAATCAGTTGCCCCCAGGTGGGGGCAAAAATTGCCCCAGTTTAGAACCAGTGCCCTGAAGAAAGGTGAGGCTTGGGTAAGAAATGAGTTGGAGAATTCTTTAGAAGCCAAAATATTTGTTCAAGTCACTCAGGAGGTCTGTATTGAGCCCCTATTATTTTCCAGGTTCCCCTCTATTTATCAGGGATACCATGATGAGCAAGTCCTGATCTCATGGAACTTACATTCTAGTAGATGTCTGTCACATGTTTCTAACCAGCTGGATCCCATTCCCTCCAAACAGCCGAACACCAAATGATTCAAGCCAACTAAGGACCAAGGAAAGAAAACACAAGTTCATATTTGAAAACACTTTTTTCAGTTTATGAACCTCAAAAATGGCTTTGATTTAAAAATGAAGCTTGGCAAGTGATTAGTTCATATGTTTTAGTTTATAATATGTTTTAATCATTTGGGGTGTTTTCAAAACAAATGGTGAGATTAGGGGTTTTTCCCCCATCTATTTTTGGCCCCTTTCCTCTGGAGAGCCCTTCTTTTTTGATTAGTTTTGGTGCTCTTAGTATATTTAAGGAATGCTTTTAAGTACTTGAAATGTGTGCACGTGGTTGAAAGGAAATGAAGAAGAAAAAAACCTTAGACTACATGATCCCTGCTCAAACACCACTTCCTCAAGAAAGCCTCTGAAGAAACCCCTCATCAGCAAGCCCCCGGACCCAGGTGTTCTTCAAGCACTCCTTGAATATCCTTACTGTGCTCACTTCCTTACACCCCATCTCAGTTGCAATTAAGGAGCCAAATATGAAATTCATTGTTTCAGTATTCCTTCAGAATGTAAGCTTAGTGGGGATCTGTACCATGTCCACTTTGTCCACAATTCTTTTTTTCAGCACAAAGGAAGCGCTAAGTAATACATGTTTAATGTCTCATGACTGACTGAGAAACCCAGCTTTGAAGATGTCTTGCTTAAACACTTTTAACCTATGAACTGCCTATGGTTACCCTGACCCAAATGTGGGTCTTCATTGGGCTGATTACTATTTTATAGACTATGAAGTAACATATTTGCTTTTTAGTACCAATGAAACTTTCAAAGTTAGAAATTCTAGAGAATAGTTTAGCTTCATTAATCTTAAGGCAATTTCAGGCTTATACAGAGATTGCAAGAATGAAAGGGAAATAATAGGGTATGGAATTTGTGAATATTTTTAAGTATTACTAATACCATGAGCATTTATCAAGAGTTAAAGTGTTTGGAGGAAGTATGGCTTATGTTTTCTGTGTGAGGTACTGAGTAAAATTGCATAACTATTTACATGTTTTTTTAGTTAATGTTTGTTTCCTCTTCTAGAATTTAAGTTCTTTGAAAACGAAGAACTTGATCTGTCAATAATGTTATCTTGTGTGCCTAGAATGGTGTATGACACATAGCAGGTAAATATTTGTAAATATTTTTTGAATGATTAAATGGTAGGCATTCCATCAATACTATGTTGATGATAGATTGCTTCTAAGTGAACCACAAATGCAGTAACATGATGAAGTTCTTCATTTATTCAACATCTTAGACTAGTGCCTGGCTCACAGTAGGCACTCAATAAGTATTTGATGAGTGAAGGAACTAATTACTAATCCAATGTGCTCAAGGATGGATTTTTTACTAAGCATATTGGTTTGCTATCACAAAACATCACAAACTGGGTGGTTTAAGCGACAGCTTTCTTTTTTTTTTTTTTTTTTTTTTTTCCTCACAGTTTTGGAGGCTAGACATCCAAGGTAAAAGTATCAGCAGAGTTGTTTCTTTGAGAAAGCTGTGGGCAAGAGTGTTCCATGCTTCTCATTCAGCTCCTGGTGATTTGTTGTTAGTCTTTGATATCTCTGCTTGTAGAAGTGTCATCCTGGTTTCTACCTTTATCCTCATATAAACTTCTCCCTGTGTGTATGTCTGTGTTCAAATTCATCCTTTTTATAAGAACACCAGTCATATTAAATCAGGGGCTCACTCTGCTCCAGTATAACCCCGTCTTAATTAGTCGCATCCACAATGACCCTATTCCCAAATATAGTTAGTTATGTTCTGAATTATTTGAGGCTTCAACATATGAATTGGGGAGAGCATAATTCAATCCATAATACTAATACTAGATAACCTCAGATAGTAATATTTTGATGAATGACTCCTATTTAAAAACTAGCAGCTTCTCAAAATAACATCTAGTTTATGATTCAATATGGAAATTGATATGGTAGCATTAAATAGCATTTACTATGTTAGGCAAAAACTTGTGTTCATAGAGAGGAAGCATGAAGAAAGTTCAAGAGGCTTGACTACACAGAGTGCATTTTCTTGAATACTGAGTGGCCTAATGTGACTGGAAAATGGGTTATGTGGAAAAGGCTGCAGAGAGATTCCAAAGAGATTTTATATGAAGCAAAAGGGTTTGGGATTTGGGTTTTATTTTAAAGACCTCAGGGAGCCAACATAGAAGTCAAAATTTATTGAATGGCAAAAGAATATTAAAAGGATAAATTTTATTGAATATAAATTATGCCTCCATGAACCTGGCTTTAAAAAGAAAGAAAGAAAGAAAGAAAGAAAACAATGCAGTCCAAGAATGGACCTTAGGGACAAGAAACTCAGAAGTTTGGGTGCCATTTCCCTGCCTCAGCAGCAGTGAAAAGTCTGCTCAGGCACTGGAAAAAGGGCTCACCTCCGGTGTCCTCTGCTGTAGCAAAAAATGAAAAGTCTGGTTGGATCCAAAGAGACCAATGAAATCATCTCCCATCATCATGCCAGCTCCCATCATCAGATCAGGAAACTGATCCAAGGTAGGCTGATAATCTGCAAGCCTATGACCCCATTTTATACTTGATGCTGGAAAACACCATGGCCTACTGGAAGAGCAAGGTAAGTACAAGGGTTTGGCCAGTACCTGACACCAGTCAGAGAAGGTAACCTAGCTGAGGAGGATCTGCAGGCTGCTGAGAAGATATTGAGACTCTAAGAAGATGGATTATCATGTGTATCGTAGTCCTGAAGCTGAAGGAATATGTGCTCAAAAGAAAGTGCTTTATCATGGAACACATCCATGGGTTAAAGGCAGACAAGACTCACAAGAGCAAGCAAGCCTGCAAGTGCAGTGAGAAGCACCCACAAGTCAAGAAGGGGCTCCCTGAAACCTGCCCAAGGAGGGAGAGACCATATATAAAGTTTTCTCTGCCTATACATAGAGACCTCAGTAATTATGTAGATCAATCATTGAAATAAAACAAGCCTTTTCTGCTTGCCAAAAAAGAGACAGAGACAGAGAGAGAGAGAGAGAGAGAAATAGTTTGGGGTGACCTTGGAAAAAATGGTTTAATTAGTAACACACCTAGATAAACCAGATTTTAATGGGTAGAGGAATAAATGAGAATTTAGGAAGCTTGAAGTTGGCACAAAGGAAAGGAATTTCAGGCCCACAGAAAGTTTCCTGCCTGTCAGTTTATTATGATTGCTTTTGTGTTTGATGAGGGCAGCTAAAGCATGTTGACAGGCAGTAAGAAAATTGAAAATACAAAAGAGGGAAGGAGTAATTGATAAATACTATCCTAGAGGAGTTAAATAATATCCTAGAGGAGTTCATCCAGGCTAGAGAGAAGGGTCTCTGAGATGTTATGGGTGGGTTCAGCATCAGAGGTGAAGTGATGCAAAGTGCCATTGATGACCTAAGTTTCCTCTGTGTCAAAGGAGGCAAGGTTTAATAGCTAGGAGTGAAGGGTAGGGGTTGGTTATAAGGAGTTACAGTGATAAGTGAAACTGGGGAATGAAAAAGGAAACCAACTAGGAATAAATGAAGATTTGCAAAGTAGTTCTGATACCCTAGCTCAAGCTGGAAACTAATTCTGAGGAACATCAGGCTGTACCATTTTGTGATTTTTCTTCAGCATTGCTCAGTAGCTGGGAGCTGAGGAAAAAACATTTGATCAGATATAACTGAGCTCAAGAGCTAGGTAGGTACAGTTGAGATGAAGGAATGGACAGAGGTAGTGTATGCCTTTAAAGTTAACAATGATGGTGGGGGGAGAGAAAATTGAAGATAAATAGTCTGGGAGAAAAAGCAAATATAAAAACCAAAAAGTCATGATAAGAAGGTAGAGTTACCTAAGATAATCAACTTTAAAAGAGGAAAGATTTATTTTGAATTATAGTTTTGGAGGTTTCAATCCATGACAAATTGGCCCCATTGCTTTGGGCCTCTGGAGGCATAGTATAACATGGAGGGAGTGTGAGCTTGAAGCAGGCTGTTCATCTCATAGTGGATACAAAAGAGTGAGAAAGAGAAGGGGGATTGGGGTCCACACACATGGGTGTTTAGGGGACATTCAAGATCCAAATTACAGCAACAGCCATCATTACCACCATTATCAGAGTGCTAACCCTCAGGGAAAGAATGTTACCTGTTATATAAGATTGGAAGAAATGGAACCTCCCCTGGGGCAATGAGGATCATCTTGACAACAGGCAAATGTTTTTACTTTTTGTGTGGATTCCAAAAGTGTAGTGATATTGCCCTCAAGGCATGCTCTCTAATTTCTTTTATTTTAAGAGTTTCAATTTATTCTATCAGAGTTTCGAGAGCTGGAACCCTTCTTCTGGCCTTCACTCTCTCTGTTTCCTCTTCCTCCTTGCTTCCTCCTATCTTTAGGCATTGAATGTTGTCATCAGTCTTAGCAGCATTCACCTACCCAGTGACCAAATGAAGTTTTCCCATATGCTTAATATTGGTTCTTGTTTTCTCCAAGAAGACTGGGCTAAGAGGTTGGTGCTTGGTTAGAGAATATTTTTAGGTGCTTCACAGATGACACTGTACAGCTAATCTTTAATGCCCTATGCTTTCAGATGAACCTGAGTGAGTGTCTATGGCATTCATAAGGAGAACTCTGCTCCTATGGGCCCTGTCTCCATATGTCAGCCTAGCAAAGTAACCAACCATGTTATTCACTGTGAGATACCATGCTCTAGTTATCCTTTACTTGCTTGAATGGACTGAGATGAACATAATATGCAGGGTTTAGTAGTTTTCTAAACCCTGTGAGAATTCCTAAGCTCCTTCCCTTGGTACTGTCTATATATAAGTTCAAAAAATAGCTTTGGGGGAATTTCAATAAGCAATTCTAAAGAAGTCCTCTTTTCTTTGCAAATATAAATCCTTGTAGAATTCCATTTTTTTCTGTTTTTACCCCCTACTCCTGATCCTATTATAGCTCTTTCCAGCAATGCTAAAACCCAGCTGGTCTAGAGATTAATATGACCAGACATACCATGAATTTTTTAAATCTCAAGTCCTAGTTTCTCCTTCTTCATCAATCAAATATAGGTTTTATATGTGTGTATGTATGTGTGTGCTACGTGTGTGTGTGTGTGTGTGTGTGTATACGTGTGCAGTGTATTATCATAAGTCTTCTCTAAACTCTTTATTTTTCTGGTCTGTCTTCTAAAATTATTCCTAAATGTTTCTTATTATAAAGACGTAGAAGAACCTGACTAATAGGGAAAGAAGATGAAGTGATGGAAAATGGAAAGAGAAAATACAGAAGGAAAGAAGGGAAACCGATAAGAAAGTGAGAAAAGTAATGATTTTTCTTTTGTCTAGTCCCCTCAGAACACTTTCAGCTTTGATTTTGATATTTCTTTTACCTAATGCCCTCAAATGATCTCTTCTTCTTCCCAGCAATTAATTTGTTCTACAGACTTTTTTTGTAGAACAAATACACACACACACACACACACACACACACACACACACATTCCAAGTCACGAATATATATATATATAATATACATATATATATTCCAAGTCATATATCTATGTATATATATATACATACATTTAAGAGGATCATATATGTATCATATATATAAATATATCATATAAATGTATATATTTCCTTTCTCTGCCAGTAAAATTGCCTACCTACTCAGAGGTTGAAAGCTCCTCCCCTTAATCTTAACATTCTCTCTAACTTGCCAAGCACCTTACCCACTGACCTAGGGCATTTGGACTCATTGCCTTTAGTTCCACCCACCCCTTTATCCCATATTGGTATGGAGAGTGTTAATGGCTGATACAAAGTTTGAACAAACTTAAGCAATAATTTGGTTTTACTTTATTAACATTCAAAATATAAACAGGTAAACTACATGTTGAATTCATTAAATTCTTCCTCCACTGTTTAGAAATATGAAAACTACATTTTTTAAAAAGGGATTGATTGGTGTCATGTACGTATTTGTTTATGCAAGATAATAAGAGTATTAACATGTAGGTGGAATAATTATATTTATAATTCCATCACCACTGTTTATATAAGATGGAAACATCTGAAAAGAAATGAGAGGGAACATTTGCTGCTCTCTACATACATTAAATCCTTCTATTTTTGTTGACAAGGCATGTGAGAAGAAAAACAAGTTTAACAAGTTGAGGAAAAGTTAGTGTTGTTTCTATCATGTTCACTGATGTTTTTACTTAAGGTGCTAGGCTCAGAAAATACTAGACTACAATGGAGGGGTTACCTCCTTATAAGGGAACATAGGGACGGAGGACATGTACTAACTTCGTTAACTGCTGTCTGAAATTAAGATTACTTGAGAGTCAGGCATAGTGGCACACTCCTGTAATCCCAGCAGCTTGGAAGACTGAGGCAAGAGGATTGCGGGCCCAAAGCCAGCCTTAGCAATTTAGTGAGACCCTGTCTCTAAATAATATATAAAAAGGGCTGGCGATGTGGTTTAGTGGTTAAGTGCCCCTGGATTCAATTCCTAGTACCAAAAAAAAAAAAAAAAAAAAAAATACTTGAGTAAGGTTAGGAGCCTCTATTAAATGCTTAAATTGTTCTGTTATAGAGAGTGGCATTGTGTGTCAGGGAGACTATTGATATGTAATTTGCCTGTAACTTGAGATATGCTTCTCAGAGCTAAAACCCCCTACATATTCCAAAGAGAAAATAATCACAATGAAAAAAATATATATATGGGATTTCAGATTTATTTGTAAGAACCCATTTCAAAAACTTAGATATTTCTAGGTAGACTTTTATAGTATTCAAGAGCAGGAAAGAGATTTATTATCTATGTCAAATAAGCTGTACTGATAATTTAGGCCATGAAGGGTCAAGTCATTCATGAGAGGTTAGTTTTCACAGGGCAACTGAAAAAGAGTAAATAAGGAAGAGAAAGAGGAGTTGTTTGGGGCAGGCTGTATTTATGATAACTCAGCTGAAGTAAGCTACTTTTTTGGAGACAGAAAATGGCCTTGAGGGCAGAAGTGGAATCCGATTGGCAGAGTAGTCAATAATAGAATCTGAAAAATTATCTGTTGAACTAATGAATGGATACATGGCTCCATCTGGAAAATACTTTTCATATTCTCCTTTATCTAAATCAACTCTCAATGGTAACTTCCAAAATGTTATTTGGCTCAGTTAAGATAGAGTTGAATTTTAACAAGAGCATAAAGTCACTAATTTTTACAATGTATTCCTTTTTTTTATCCTTATTCACATTCCCAATCCTGTCTATCCCCATAGATAACTATATTTTATTGTCAATTGAACCAATTTTGTAAGAAAGCAATGGGAGATGAAGACAAGTAGTGAGAGGTATACTGCTTTAGGCTTTATAGTCCATGGTATGGACCTTGGAATCCCAAGTATCAGAGAGCCTCAACAATTCTAAAGGGCAGGAGGGTCTTTGAAATCACAGCAATCCTGTTATTGCAGAGTGACCAGATAAGGCCATTTCAGCCTAAGGCTGGAGGCACAGATGTAAGAACTTGATTTAGGATCAAAAGTGTGTCAAAAGTGAAATTTCTGACCAGTGTACATGAAAACAAACTGTGCCTTTCTGGACCTTCCTTTTGTGCCTATTGAGCCAGTTTTGCCCACCTGACACTTCCATTTAGCAAAACAAACCTAAGAGAAATGCAGGAAGCCAGTGTGTTTTACAACTTTCATAAGGTCTTCAGTTCCAAATTATTGGATTTAGATACTTCAAAAAAGAATTTTATATATTAGGTAGCTCTTCCTTTGTATTAATGGTCCAATAATAGAATCCGTGGGCACTTAATAGTGTGTACCCAAGTCACTTTGCAGGAAATAGAGGTTGAAAGTTCACTCAAGACAGGTTCCCTCTCTGATCAAGTTCTACCAAAGTGAACCAATTTTGCACATATCCTTTTTTATTTTTTATTTTTCTCTGTTCTTCTGTTTTATTTTTAAAAAATAAAGTTGCAGTCCATGAAATTGATTTCACAAATCATCAACAGGTCACTATCCAAAGTGTGAAAAACCATTACCCCTTGATACTAAGTGGCCACAACATAGAGTCTAAATTCATTCTTTATGGTTTCTGTTTTTCCAAATTCATCTCCATAACACATGTCGTCTGCACCAGGAAGACAGTTAATTTTCACTCTTTCACCAAGCACACATACTTTTTGAGGATGGGAGCAATCTGATAGTTTGCCAAAGTTGGAATATTCAGAAGAGGTCATTTTCTCATCTCTTTTTGTCTAAGACTTTAAAATTCTGAAGCCATATACTAATAGGACCAAAGGAAATAGCCTAGAATTTTTTTTTCTGTCATACAGAGATGGCAGACTAAAAATCTGATGACTCTTTCAAAAGCTTCTGCCAAGACCTAGACCTAGAACTTGCCTCACAGTGTTTTTATGGCCAGGATGCATTTCCGATTTATCCAAGATTTTAGCAGAGCCTTATACTTACCATCTAAATTAATGATATCCCCTTCTTTTGCATGACAAAAACCACTCTACGCTATATACATTATGTTAAAGTTTTTTTTTTAGCATGTGCACATATTCGACATATTCTGTAAAAGCTTTTTCAGTTTCATCACACTGACAAGCTGATTCCATTAAATCACCCACCATCATCATGTTCACTCTTTTTCTTCTATTTGAAAAGTTAGAAAACAGTGATCATAGGGTTTTCATGGCATTCACTTTGGCAAAAATAAATCTGGAAAAACATGAGTTCCATTCCTTGAAATGGAAAAAAGAAAGAGTAATGTCATTCTCTCCTCGGCCCTTCTCTTGAAGCTGTTCAAGATAGGGAAGGAAGCTGTGACTCTTTTTAATTTTTTTTCCCCAATAAAATGGAAATTTTTAAAAATGTTCCGAATATAGATCAAACTTCATTACCTCAGTATTTATCATGTGCTATTTGTTACTTAAAATAGACACTGCAATAAATTGAGTGAATGACATAAAAAGATTTCATTCAAGGATTTTTGACTCTTTTGGCACACTTGGATAATATACTATTTTGACAGTGTTTTAGGGTCACACTGCTGTTTTGAATTAGGGCAGATATATTCCCGCTCCTCCCAACACCATGCTTTCCTGACTGAGAGGGAAAAATCATATGATCATGCTGCTGCTGGATCATTTAAAGCATTGAGTAGAATGTGTGAAATGAGAGAAAAAAATGCTCAGTATGGGGTTAATTAGCTCTGTGGAGTTGTGGGTGGGTCACTTCCTTAGGACCAAATCATGCAGGAGGAACCACGCATGTGCTCATGTACAAAACTGAAAAAAAGCTACGAACCCTCACACTTAGGGACACAAATTGGAGACAAGAAAGGAACCGTTTTGTGAAATGAGTACTTTGGGCTTCATTGGTCAGAGACAAATGAACTACCCTTGAGTGTCAGGGGCAGGCCACTCTCAGACACTGGAAATGAATCCACAGTTTGAGAAGGCCCTGGAGAAACTGGTAATTTTTAAAATGTACCTCTGCAGAAACTTTTAAAAATTATATCTTCTCAGTTTCTTTTAATGTAGCTTATTATCTAGTTCTCATCTTGGAAACAACATAATTTCTTTCTGAAAGTATGGCTTTATGTTTTCATCACTGTGCATCACACACTGCTAGGGGAACCCTGCCCGCTGAGATGGCTCAGCCGTGGTTTGGACTGAAGGATTCCCACCAGGTTGTTTACAGTCTAATCCTTTCATGAAGTGGAAGGTTAAAGAGCAGACAGAAAACATTCTCATTTCCTAGATCCTTAATAGGTAACTCCAGGAACTGAGAGGTTTACAAGGAAGTCTCTCAGCTAGCTTTTCCAGAGCAGAAAGATATTATAAAAACTCCATGAGAATATGCTAACAAAGAGCCAGGATCCAAGGGAGGTTAGAGGTGAGGAAAACACTGATGAAGAATATGTTAATAAAGTTTCAGTGCAAATCATTTGTATTTTCTTGTTTCTACCTAAATTACCCTGACATTACTAGCAACCCGTCCTCACAGAAGGTATGGACCAAAAGTCTCTAAATGTTTATAACTTTTGAAAAGGAAAAAAAAATACACACACACATATATTACATATATGTATTATATATATCAAATATATGCATATCTATGTAGATAATTTCATTTAAAAATTATAAGCAAAATTGGCTTCTTAAGGTAGGGAAGCAGATAGACACAACTCTGGAAAATCTGAAGACTCAGAATAGAACCCTTGGCACCACAATACACACACACACACACACACGCACACGCACACACAATCACCAAATACCTCCCTTACTACCTGTGGGGGATAAAACTAAATTTGAACGTCATTAAGACAGTTAAGAACATGCAAATTCCCCTAAGAGGAAATAATAAAATCATTAAATTAATACAATTTTTGAAAACTGAGAGCAAGTTGTGATTGGGAAGGGCAGAGAACTGACTGAATATGTCCCCAAAGAAAGAGTCCCAGTCACATTTGTTCCTTTTCTGATCATCTGATGATAGGAATGTGGATATAGAAATAAGAAGGATGGCAGGCAGGAGGGAGACATGGGGCAAGCTTTGTGAATTCTAACAACCTACCTTATCAGCTTATTGTTGCACAGCTTTTCAAAATTCAAGCTGCTGGTTAGCTTGACTCCTTTGCTGTTCAGCTCATTCCTGTCATTTGAATAGCATAAGCAATGGCTACATGCACCAACATTATTCTAGTTAGGTCGCCAAAGTTAGCTTAATGCTGACTTTATTTTCTGTAGTGATACTGAACAAAATGTTTCTTTTGAAAGGTCTTCGACCTCTATCCACCCAACTCCTGATCACAGTAATAACTAACCTCAAGAAGTCATTAGTAAAGACTAGAACAATCTCTTATAACAAGTCAGCTATGAAGAAATTGGCATAATTTGTCTTTTTGATTCATGGTCCTGTGAAAATAATGGGTTGGAAAATAAAACTACTTTTCTGTCTCTTAATCTCTCTCTTTTTTTTTTTTTTTTTTTTATAAAAAAACTGGATCTTTACAAGTTACATTGGAACTGAGGCTTTGGGTTTTTTTTTTTTTTTTTTTTTTTTTTTTTTTTTTTGTTTTTCCTAACAAAGATTGAATAATGCTCAAAGGTTTCAGTAGCCAAAGTCCATCTTTAGAAATAGCTTTCTTCTATAATATACTGCCAATTTCTTATGTGTGTGTATTTTGACCTTCCTGAGGCCTTTGCTATGGACTGCCTGTTGATTGGTACATGCTAGTGCTTTGCTTATAAGAGTTGGGCAATAGTTCAGTGATCCAGTCCAAATCCTGGCCATAGATAGAATGGGCTCATCTTCTATTTAAGAAATGTGGCAAACTGCTTTAAATGAATTTGGTTCAGACAAGGTCACTGGAACTGTTCATCTGACCCTGTGAGCTGTATGTAATGGACACTTCTACTGAGCTCCAAAGCTGCAAGGTAAATAGATGAGAAAGCTGGTGACTGGCCCACCCCTGTTGGAGCTTCTCCTTGTGTCTTTTATTAGATATGCATTCTAAATCATATGGGGTCCATTTTGGTCATTTAAAGGAGTCATTCACTGGTTCTCCTGATGTCTTTGAAGACAGCCTGGGAATAACAATAGTGAGTTCTTATATTATGTTCTGGACTTTTTTCTAACTTTTTCTTTAATTGGAAATTGAGTTTATATGCATATTCAATACCCAGTTTATGAAATATTCAGTCACATTTCTTAGATGTAAAAGAATGAATTGTTAGAATGTTTTTCTCTAGCTAATCATCATGCTAAAACTATAGTAGATTCAAGTACTTTTTTTCAACTTTGTCATAGGCACTTGGCAAATTGAATTCATACATTGGCACCATATATACTCTTTAGAATTTAATAACTTATTATCTGTGTTGCCTAATCCTCTTTTCACTTTAGAATGTATTTTACTAAACTGCATTGTGATTCTGTATGATTTTTAGGGTCAACTTTATATGTGATTTTATAGAATCATATAGAACAAAGCAAGTCTAGAAAGGTTATTGAATTCATCCTCCTGGCTGGAGGCAGAGCTGCATTTATTCCATCTAAAATAGATGAGAATCTTTCCTATTTTTAAAGAAGCTATGAACAGATAAATTTCATAACTGCTCTTAGCAATCTATTTGATTATTTACCCTTGCGTATTTAGGATATTCATCTTTAAGTCTTAAATTCTTCACTGGACAGTTTAATACCATTTTACTCTAGGACAAAAATGCCAATCATTATCCCCTTCATAAAGACTTCATAGGTCAGAAAACTATGAAGAATGCACCTCAGTTCTTTCTTCCCTAAGCCAAATTATTCCAAATTTTTAAACATTTACTTTTGTATTCAATAGCTCTTTCTGTACCCAAGTGTTTTAAAAAGTTCTGTCATATATGATGTCTCTGAGAAAGGCACTGTGTATTTTAATTTCACTGTGCCTATGTGGAAGTAGCCACAACATTTTCATTATATCTGATGGACAGAGCATTTGTGTTCATTTAACCTTGAGGTTTAAACTTGTTCCCAAAAAAGTAACTGACTCATAGCATTGGCGAGACCCAAGAATAAAGAGCATCAGTTTTCCTAATCTTAAAGCTCATCTTGCCCCCTCCTAAAATGCACTAAAATTAACTTTTCCTTGACCTCTCTCTAGTGCTATTTATTTACTGATTTAACAACTTCTTTCTGTCATCTTTGTCTCCTAAAATAGACAGACGACATTTATTCAACAAACATTGGAGTGTCATGCTGTGTTTAACACACTATGCTGGGCTTGGAAAATTGAAGTGTGAACTGTTGGCAAAAACTTAGAGACATAGATGACCTAGGCATGCTCAGGGAGGAGCAAATGGATTGTCACAGGATATAGAGAAACAGTGGAAGGAAAACATTTTAAAAACCTAGAGAGATGGGTTGGGGCCAGATAGTGAAAGGTCTTGGATGCTCTTAAGGTAATAGTTGGTAGTGACAAGGACAAAAGTAATATTTTCCAGTCTATATTACAGAAAGCTCTTTCCAAGTCTCTAAAACTCAGACCTTGCCCATGTTGTTCTCATGCTTTAATGGCTAACAGATCATTAGGTAGAATTACCTGGTTAATTTATATCTTAAGGCATATAACTTTATATAATTTTTCTTTCATTGTTTTTTAACCACTTAAGATAGCCTCTGTTCACAGTAATCTGAATGTTTTTTTCTCAGTCCTCCATGCCCATATTTATTCCAAATCCCCTCTCTTCTACTAACATGTTTACTTTCTTGTTCATACACCAAGGAATCTTTGACATTAATGATAGGCTCTGAGCAGCATTATGACCAGGTGACTCTGATTGAACCACATAAGAGTGCCAGACCTTTTCAGATCCCCTAAAGAGCATCAATTTACTATAGACCAAAGGTCCTGATTCCTCAATTCATTTGAAAGCTATAAAGTTACCATCTCAGGAATTCGAGATACAGAGGAAAGAGTTATTTGGAATCAGATTTTAAGGTATTCCTAAAATTTACAATGCTTAAGGTCTACTTTAGAAGCCAGAAGAAACCACCCTACGTGTAAACAAATTCACCCTGCCACTCCTCCCTGCCCCGCTGCTTTCACCTCATTCATGTTTCTCAGAACTGTAACTGTAAGAATCAGGAAGGATCAGGAAGACTTGTGTGGGGTGGGGCAGAATATTAAATTGTGTCTTGGCAATGGTTCAGACTCAGAAAAGGTCTCAGGCCTAATAGCTCAATTTTAGTTTCCAAGCCTTCTTTCTTTATTGATCATCACCTAAGTTCATCATCAAACTTCTGAATGTAGCCATCTTTCAGGGTTATTATCATAATATTTTCATGAGTTCCATATCATTCTTGAGATGAATCCCAAATAATATGATCTTAAAAAACAGACCTCAAGATATGAATGACCACTTGTGGTACTTATAATCTTCTAAGAATGACCAAAAGAAATAAAAAATACTTCAGTAGACTGATCCATGGGAGACTCCAAAGGACCTAGTGAGAAGCTGCAAATGCTCTATATACACATATGAATAACCTTTCCCTCTGACTTTAACTTGTAAACCTTTTGCAGAATAGAAAATAGAGAATTAAAACCTCCCAAATGCAGGGTGCATGACGTGTCATTAAATCTAGCATAAAATCTCTTGAATCTGTCAGATAAAGAAAATCATGTATCCAGAGTGAAGATGGAATATCAATTGACAGGAATCTATGAAGCTGGCTCTTATTCTGAGAGACATATGAATCTAAAAATCCAATAGTGCCTCAGCCTTTGAAAATACTAGAAGTGAGAAAGACATTAAGAAAATCAGTAAGGTAAAAATCTTCATCCTACTGTTTAGAATGACTCCCCCATTAAGATTTCACTAAGACAGTACTTCCAGAATATTAAAATATTATCTCCACTCAGGAAAAAAAAGGATAGGTACCTACCTAACTTCTAGAGAAAATAGTCAAAAAGAAACAATTGGAAAGATTAAAGGCATGCCTAAGAGGTCATTTCTGTCCCGTTGTCACACCTTTTACCCTCTTCAGTTAGAAGTGTTGAACTTCAGTTCATCTAAATTCCTCAGCTCTGTCATCAGTGCTGTGATACATCCTAATTTTCTGATTCATTTGATGAATAAGCTTTCCCTTTTCTATTCACAGTGCTTAAAGTAACCAATTTTATGGGTTACGATTACTTGCTTTTTTATTGCACTCATTGTTTTTGTTTAGCAAAGTTCATCTCACTCTTTTATCATCCAGTGTGAGTTCAATGTGCAGAAAAGCCCTTAGACACTCACACTGCCTGGGCTTGGGGTTAGTCAAGAGGAATGAGAAACCAAGGATCTGGATTCTGTTTTTAACCCAGCCAGATACCTCAGCTGGCAAGCGGCTCAGCTTCCTCACCATAAAATGGGTATAATAATAGCTTTCCCTTACCACTGTGAAATATTTAAAATGCAAATCAAGCCAAACCTGCCTGCTTCCAAAGAGAAGTTTTTACCAGCCTGCAGAATCCTGAATGAGCCTAGATTTCAGGGGGAAACATGAAGTGGGAAACACCTAGAAGTAGTATAATTTAATGGTCAAAAATATGTAGACTTTGGAATGGTACACACTCAGATGCCAGCAGCTGTGTGATTGGGGATAAGTTTCCCAATTTCTCCAATCTGCTCTCTAGCATGCGCTCTCTCTCTCTCTCTCTCTCTCTCTCTCTCTCTCTCTCTCTCTCTCTCTCTCTCTCTCTCTCTCTCTCTCTCCCTCTCTCTCTCTCTCTCTCTCTCTCTCTCTCTCTCATATAAATTGGAAATAATAGTGTTTTCTCTTGTAGTGAGGATGAAATGAAGCACTATTACTAGTGCTTCTAACTCTCCTGCTTAGGTGATCCTCAAGCTAGAGTGATCCAATACTTGGGGTACCTGCTGGGGCATTACAGAAAACTCTCTACCACAAACATTTCAGTGACATCTCAGGTGTCACCATAAAACTGCCTCCAAATTTTGCTTGCTACTCTTCAGTATATTTTCACTCATTTCACTAAATTGGAAGTTCCATGAGGACAAGAACAATATCTGTTTTATTTCTTCTATAGCATCCAAGAAATAGTCATTGGATACATGAATGCATATACAAATAAAATTTAAATTACTTATCCACAAGGGAACCAGTCCTCCAGCAAGACAGCTGTCTTAGGACTTTGTGTCTTTGTACATACTGTGTTATGTCCTCCACCACCCCGGTTATACCCATATCCAAATTGGAGAAGATTTTACTTACCAAGATGCCTCAAGCCACAGAAGATACTCTGGAAATAGTAACTCTTCTTAGCATTATCATTTCGCTGCTCCGTATTCTTTTACCCCAGTGTGAATAAACTCTATGGACATGTTAAAAAAGAAATTATAAAGGACTAGGAAGATGGAAGTCTGAGGATTTTAAAGAATTCACATTTCTCTAGCCAAAACACCCTTAAGAAGTCTATTTTGTATACATCTTCTTTGCTCCTAGCTTCAGCTTTTTGTATTTTGTTAAAATTCCTAGAGGTGAGAAATAGTGGGATTTAAGGAGGGTTTTCTCACCTTTCTGCCAAGGCCACAGATAAGTAACATGAGGTCCATAGTTAGCCTTCATGGGTTTCGAAAGCTCCTTGAAACTTGCTGTTTTTGAGGAGTTTTCTGGAGAGAGAGAATCTTCTAGGAATCTGTATCACCTCCAAATGTTGGAAACCACTGCCCTGGAACATTATGTAAATTGAAATTAGAACTGACCAATCTTTAAAGTTACAATTAATAACAATTCTAGTTCCTTGGAGATTGACACTTGGTATTAATTTCCACTAAGGAATCATGAAACTAAGAATAGATTTCACTACCCTGTCACCCATCTTCCCCTCTTTATATTCATGCCCCCACCACTGTTTCAATATCCTGAGTTTTCGGGGGTTTACAGTTTTAGATTCTTTGCTACATATTTGTACATTAAACCTTGCATTTGCTTAATGTAAATGCTTTAACTGTATATAAAACAATTACAGATAATTCTTTGCATTTTAGACAAAAACAATGCACAAATACATAAGGCAAATATCACTGAGGTGGAAAGGACATGTATCAATAACAAAGCATTTGAGTTGAACAAAAATAAATCTATGTAGATTAATACATATTCTCAAAATTGCATAACAGTTTGTAATTCAATCAAGAAGCAAGGGTCTTGACATTTATGAGCATTTATGAATTGTATAAGAACTATGAGATTAAATTTTTAGTCTTAGTATTAAATTTGGGATAAGTATTATTATTTTGCATTAATACATAAGGACAACAATTATATCCAGTAAAATCTTCAATTTCACTTGGTTTCAATTTGTCTTAGATGATGACATACACTGTGATTTTTCTTTTTTTTTTTTTATTGTAAACAAATGGGATACATGTTGTTTCTCTGTTTGTACATGGCGTAAAGGCATACCATTTGTGTAATCATAAATTTACATAGAGTAATGTTGTTTGATTCATTCTGTTATTTTTTCCCTTCCCCCCACCCCTCCCACCCCTCTTTACCCTCTATACAGTAGTTCCTTCCTCCATACTTGCCCCCCTCCCTAACCCTAACTCTAACCCTAACACTAACCCTTCCCTCCCCCCAATTATGTGTCATCCTCCACTTATGAACGATATCATTTGTCCGTTGGCTTTTTGAGATTGGCTTATCTCACTTAGCATGATATTCTCCAATTTCATCCATTTGCCTGCAAATGCCATAATTTTATCATTCTTTATGGCTGAGTAATATTCCATTGTATATATATACCACAGTTTCTTTATCCACTCATCAATTGAAGGGCATCTAGGTTGGTTCCACAGTCTGGCTATTGTGAATTGAGCAGCTATGAACATTGATGTGGCTGTATCTCTGTAGTATGCTGATTTTAAGTCCTTTGGGTATAGGCCAAGGAGTGGGATAGCTGGGTCAAATGGAGGGTCCATTCCAAGTTTTCTAAGGAATCTCCACACTGCTTTCCAGAGTGGCTGCACTAATTTGCAGCCCCACCAGCAATGTATGAGTGTACCTTTCTCCCCACATCCTCGCCAACACCTGTTGTTGCTCGTATTCTTGATAATCGCCATTCTAATTGGGGTGAGATGGAATCCTAGGGTGGTTTTGATTTGCATTTCTCTTATTACTAGAGATGTTGAGCATTTTTCCATATGTTTGTTGATTGCTTGTAGATCTTCTTCTGTGAAGTGTCTATTCATTTCCTTAGCCCATTTGTCGACTGGATTATTTGAATTCTTGGAGTAGAGTTTTTTGAGTTCTTTATAGATTCTGGAGATTAGTGCTCTATCTGAAGTATGATTGGTAAAGATATTCTCCCACTCTGTAGGCTCTTTCTTCGCATTGCTGATAGTTTCCTTTGCTGAGAGAAAGCTTTTTAGTTTGAATCTATCCCAGTGGTTGATTCTAGCTTTTATTTCTTGTGCTATGGAAGTCCTGTTAAGGAAGTCTGATCCTAGACCAACAAGGTGAAGATTTGGACCTACTTTTTCTTCTATAATCTGCAGGGTCTCTGGTCTGATTCCAAGGTCCTTAATCCATTTTGAGTTTAGTTTCGTGCATGGTGAGAGATATGGGTTTAGTTTCATTCTGTTGCATATGGATTTCCAATTCTCCCAGCACCATTTGTTGAAGAGGCTATCTTTTCTCCATTGCATATTTTTGGCCCCTTTGTCTAGTATGAGAAAATTGTATTTATTTGGGTTTGTGTCCGTGTCCTCTATTCTGTACCATTGATCTACCTTTCTATTTTGATACCAATACCATGCCGTTTTTGTTACTATTGCTTTGTAGTAGAGTTGAAGATCTGGTATTGCAATACCCCCTGTTTCACTCTTCCTGCTAAGGATTGCTTTAGCTATTCTGGGTTTCTTATTCTTCCAGATGAATTTCATAATTGCTTGCTCTATTTCTGTAAGGTACGTCATTGGGATTTTAATTGGAATTGCATTGAATTTGTATAGCACTTTAGGTAGTATGGCCATTTTGACAATATTAATTCTTCCTATCCAAGAACATGGAAGATCTTTCCATCTTCTAAGGTGTTCTTTAGTTTCTTTCTTTAGTGTTGTATAGTTCTCATTGTAGAGGTCTTTCACCTCTTTTGTGAGATTGATTCCCAAGTATTTTATTTTTTTCGAGGCTATTGTGAATGGGGTAGTTTTCCTAATTTCTCATTCTGAAGATTCATCACTTATGTATAAAAATGCGTTGGATTTATGGGCATTGATCTTGTAACCTGCTACTTTACTGAAATCACTTATGAGTTCTAAGAGTTTTCTGGTGGAATTTCCAGGTTCCTCTAAATATATAATCATGTCATCAGCGAACAGGGATAGTTTGAGTTCTTCTTTTCCAATTCGTATCCCTTTAATTTCTTTGGTTTGTCTAATTGCTCTGGCCAGAGTCTCAAGAACGATGTTGAATAGAAGTGGTGAAAGAGGGCATCCCTGCCTTGTTCCCGTTTTTAGGGGGAATGCTTTCAGTTTTTCACCATTTAGAATGATATTAGCCATGGGCTTAGCATAAATGGCCTTTACAATGTTAAGGAATGTTCCCACTATCCCTATTTTTTCTAGTGTTTTGAGCATGAAGGGGTGCTGTATACATCAAATGCTTTTTCTGCATCTATTGAAATAATCATGTGATTCTTGACTTTAAGTCTATTAATATGGTGAATTACGTTTATTGATTTCCTGATGTTGAACCAACCTTGCATTTCTGGGATGAAACCCACTTGATCATGGTGCACTATCTTTTTAATATGTTTTTGTATGCAATTTGCTAAAATTTTGTTGAGAATTTTTGCATCGATGTTCATTAAGGATATTGGTCTGAAATTTTCTTTCCTTCATGAGTCTCTGTCTGGTTTAGGTATCAGTGTGATATTGGCTTCATAGAATGAGTTTGGGAGGGTTCCCTCCTCTTCTATTTTATGGAATACTTTGAGAAGTATTGGAATGAGCTCTTCTTTAAAGGTTTTGTAGAACTCGGCTGAGAACCCATCTGGTCCCGGACTTTTCTTTGTTAGTAGGTTTTTGATGACTTCTTCTATTTCAGTACTTGAAATTGGTCTATTTAAATTGTTTATGTCCTCCTCGTTCAGTTTAGGCAATTCATATGTCTCTAGAAACCTGTTGATGTCTTCAAAATTTTCTATTTTGTTGGAGTATAGATTTTCAAAATAGCTTCTAATTATGTTTTGTATTTCCATCCTGTCTATTGTGATATTGCCTTGTTCATTCCGAATTTTAGTGATTTGGGTTTTCTCTCGTCTTCTCTTTGTTAGTGTGGCTAAAGGTTTATCAATTTTGTTTATTTTTTTCGAAGAACCAACTATTTATCTTGTCAATTTTTTGTATTGTTTCTTTTGTTTCAATTTCATTGATTTCAGCTGAGTTTAACTATTTCCTGTCTTCTACTACTTTTGGTGCTGTTCTGTTCTTCTTTTTCTAGGGCTTTGAGCTGTAGTGTTAGGTCGTTTATTTGTTGAGTTTTACTTCTTTTATTAAATGCGCTCCATGAAATAAATTTCCCTCTAAGTACTGCTTTCATAGTGTCCCAGAGATTTTGATATGATGTTTCTTTGTTCTCATTTACCTCTAAGAATTTTTTAATTTCCTTCCTAATATCTTCTGTTATCCATTCATCATATCATAGCATATTGTTTAATCTCCAGATGTTGGAATAGTTTCTGTGTTTTACTCTTTCATTTATTTCTAACTTCAATCCATTATGATCTGATAGAATACATGGTAGTGTCTCTATCTTCTTGTATTTGCTAACATTAGCTTTGTGGCATAATATATGGTCTATTTTAGAGAAGGATCCATGTGCTGCTGAGAAGAAAGTGTATTCGCTCTTGGTTGGATGGTATATTCTATAAATGTCTGTTAAGTCTAAATTATTGATTGTGTTATTGAGATCCATGGATTCTTTGTTCAATTTTTGTCTGGAAGATCTGTCCAGTGGTGAGAGAGGCGTGTTAAAATCACCTAGTATTATTGTGTTATGGTCTATTTGGTTTCTGAAATTGAGAAGGATTTGTTTGACATACATGGATGAGCCACTGTTTGGGGCATAGATGTTTATGATTGTTATATCTTGCTGATTTATGCTTCCCTTAAGAAGTATGAAATGTCCTTCTTTATCCCTTCTGACTAACTTTGGCTTGAAGTCCACATTATCGGAAATGAGGATGGATACTCCAGCTTTTTTGCTGTGTCCATGTGCATGGTATGTTTTTCCCCATCCTTTCACCTTTACTCTATGGGTATCTTTTTCTATGAGGTGACTCTCTTGCAGGCAACATATTGTTGGATCTTTCTTTTTAATCCAGTCTGCCAGTCTATGTCTTTTGATTGATGAATTCAGGCCATTAACATTCAGGGTTATTATAGAGAAATGATTTGGTTTCCCGGTCATTTGGTTCATTTTTAAAATTTTCTTTATTTATTTGTTTGACACAACTTGTTTCCTCCTTTATTTGACAATTCCTTTAGGATAATTCCTCCCTTTGCTGATTTGCTTCTTTGTTTTTCATTTCTTCCTCATGGAATATTTTGCTGAGAATGTTCTGTAATGCTGGCTTTCTTTTTGTAAATTCTTTTAGCTTTTGTTTTTCATGGAAGGATTTTATTTCATCGTCAAATTTGAAGGTAAGTTTTGCTGGGTATAAGATTCTTGGTTGGCATCCATTTTCTTTCAGGGCTTGAAAAATGTTGTTCCAGGCCCTTCTAGCTTTTAGGGTCTGGATTGAAAAATCTGCTGATATCCATATTGGTTTCCCCCTGAATGTAATTTGGTTCTTTTCTCTCACAGCCTTTAAAATTCTGTCTTTATTTTGTATGTTAGGTATTTTCATTATAATGTGCCTTGGTGTGGGTCTGTTGTAATTTTGTGTATTTGGAGTCCTATAAGCCTCTTGAACTTGATTTTCCATTTCATTCTTCAGATTTGGGAAATTTTCTGATATTATTTCATTGAATAGGTTGTTCATTCCTTTGACTTGTTTCTCTAGACCTTCCTCAATCCCGATAATTCTTAAATTTGGCCTTTTCATGATATCCCATAGTTCTTGGAGATTCTGTTCATGATTTCTTACCATCTTCTCTGTTTGTTCAACTTTGTTTTCAAGGTTAAATATTTTGTCTTCAATGTCTGAGGTTCTGTCTTCCAGGTGTTCTATCCTATTGGATATGCTTTCTATGGAGTTCTTAATTTGGTTTATTGTTTCCTTCATGTCAAGGATTTCTGTTTGTTTTTTTTTTCAATATCTCTAACTCTTTATTGAAATGATCTTTTGCTTCCTGTATTTGCTCTTTTAACTGTCGATTGGTGCAATCATTCAATGCCTGCATTTGCTCTTTCATCTCATCGTTTGCTTCTCTGATCATTTTAATTATGTACATTCTGAACTCCTTTTCTGTCATTTCTTCTGCCATGCTGTCATTGGGTTTTATTGATGTAACATCTAGATTTGTTTGCAGCATTTTCTTTCCTTGTTTTCTCATATTGTTCAGGTATCAGTGGACCGCTGAGATATTGCAGATTTCCTCTATTGACTTACAATGTCCCTGAAGATTTCTATATATATCCCCCCTTAGCCTTCAGTAGGCTGAAGTCTTGGAGGAAGTTGATAATGCGATGCTCCCTAAGGAAGCTGCCTCTCTAGGAGTGATGGCCTTCAGGTGGGGTGTAATCCCTGCTAGTGGGCAGAGGTGCCTCCACTTGTTGACCAATGGTCATCCAAAGGGGACCTAGGCTGCAGGCTGAGGCAAGGCCTGTTTGGGCCTGAGTCTCTGGTTTTACCGTCCTTGTGGGGAAACCTCACCCGGCAGGGAAGACTCACCCGGTGGGGAGGTCTCGCTGGTCAGTTCCCTCCTAGAGGTTCCCCTCAATTTACAGCTACCGCCTGGGCTGGGCTGCCTTCCTCTGCAAAGTTCCCAGGGGCCCGGCCCTACCTCCTGGGCCTGGGAGCCTCACCCTTCGCAGATGAATCTCCTTAGGCTGCCCCTCCTCAGAGAATCTGCCCGCAGACCTGGAACCTTCGCTCCACCCGAAGCCTGTCTCTGTATGGCTCTTCCACCCAGAAGCCTCCTAGATCCTGGGACCCTGCTCTGCACCTAATCGCCTGGCTATGCGGCCCCTCCTCTGAGCAGCCACCTGGGGCCCCGAACAATCGCTCTGAGTCCCAGAGACCCGCCACAGGCCTCTTCCTCCAGACAGCTGCCCAGTATTCTGGTGTGGTCACTAGGAGTCCAAGGAACTCACTTCGTGCCTCCTCCTCCCACCAACCACCCGTAGCCCTGGGCAATCACTCACTCCAAGTCGATGTGACCCTCCCCGTTCCTCCTCCTTCTCCAGATAACCCCCCGGGTGTTCAGGAGCGGTCGCTCTGAGTGGCTCTGAATCCACGTGACCCGCTGCACGGGTCCTCTGGGCAACCGCCCGGAGCTCTGGTGCGGCCACTCAAGACCAATCGACCCACCACGCTTATCCTCCAGGCAGCCCCCCTGTGTTCAGGCGCTGTCACTTTAAGTCCAAACAACTCACCACTCGCCTTCTCCTCTGAGCAGCCGCCTGGAGCGCTAATGCAGTCACTGCAAGTCCAAACGACCCACCGCGCTCCTCCTCCTCCTCCTCCTCCTCCAGGCAGGCCCCGGGGTTCAGAAGTGGTCTGAGTTGAAACAGCTCGCCACGCAGCCCCTCCTCTGGCAACCGCCTGTAGCTCTGGTGTAATCACCCCGAATCCAAGCGGCCGCGCTCCTCTTCCTCCTCCTCGTCCTCAGGGCAGGCCCCGGTGTTCAGAAGTGGTCACTTAGAGTCCAAACAGCTCGCCGCGCAGCTTCTCCTCTGGCAACCGCCTGTAGCTCTGGTGCAGTCACTCCGAATCCAAGTGGCCACGTTCCTCCTCCTCCTCCTCTGGGCAGGCCCCGGTGTTCTGAGTCCACACCTCCCCTGGGCTCTCCTCGCCACTCCTCCCCTGGGCAGCCGCCGGAGCCCCAGTGGTTGCTCCGAGTCCCAGCGCTGTGCCGAGCGGCCTCCTTTACGGCGCTCCCTGTTGTCCGTGTTCACTGCTCCAGCGGGGGGAGGGGTGTCTCGCCGGCAGCTCTACTTCACAAAGTTCCCTGCGTTCCGGGACCACCGTCCCATCCGGGATGCCTTCCCAATGGGTGAGAGTCACCCGGCTGCTTTGAGTTGGTCCCAAGTGTCTCAATACCTCCTCTTTTGAATCCTGAGTCCTGGAGCAACATGAAATGCAGCCACCCTCTAGGCCGCCATCTTGAAAACTCCGTGATTTTTCTTTTTGTCTTGGATTCCTTTCTTTGACAGTCTATGTGTCATTTGACATCAGGATAGATAGTATATCATTCCAGACCCTGGATGTATTAGTCAATCTGGGTAAAATTTCCATTGATCTCTTTGATCACATCAAAAAATTTGATTTTGACTAATTTTGTGAATAAATGCTCCTTTAAATTTAAGTAGGAAAGTTACCTGCTTAGATATAAGAACAGAAGCACTAGGTGTAGTTTAAGAAGCACACTATGTATTATTGAGGAATAATTGGGGTTATAACATGCAATAGAAAAGTATAATTGGGTACAGTTTATAGAAAATCATTAATAATATTTTCTCCTTTTCCCCAAAGGTTGGGAAAGAAAGCAGGCTCAAAGAGTATGTGTTGGTGTGTGGAAGGAAGGGGAGGGCACAGCAGAAAGAAAGAAAGAAAAGAAGATAGAGAGGGAAGGAGGGACAGGCAAAGGTGAAAAAAGATGCACAAGGGGCAGTAGTCTAGAATTTGACTTGTAGGGAAGACAAGAATGTAGCAACACTTAAGAGCTTTAAAATCTTTGAGAAGATGAGTCAGTTTTTATTTTGTATTTCAAATTTGTACATACTTTCAATAAATCATACATAATCTAATTATCTTGCTTAAATTTTTCATTAAACTCATCAATTTTGTGGAACAATTTGAAAGCATGGGAGACCCCCAACCTCTCTTGCATTACCATGCATTACGATCCAGGCTACAGATTTTCTTCTTAACCCTTCTTGTCCCAGGAGGGGACCACCACCTTTTGCACCTACATGTAGATAGTCATTTCACACTGGCCACACATGGGGAACCATTTCTTTGGAAAAATGTCTGCAGTGATGCATATGTCCAGAAAAGTTTCTGGAATGTGAGTTCTCAATAATTGTGGATGTTCTGCTAAAGTAAAAAGTATAAAGTATATTCCATCAGGTCCTTCTACTTGATCTCCTTTAATAAAATGTATTTGCATATTTCTTGAGGCCTTCTGTGAAGTAGTTAAAATCATCCTGTCAGAGAGACAAGAATTCACTAAGCATACATTAAGTCCTTCAGATGTTCTAGTTGGGCCTGTCAGGGGGCTTTGCCTTTGTTTTATCAGCAACCTTTTTTAGTTTATCAATTTCTTGTGGGTGTTCTGTTACTTTACTTTTGTCCTTCTATAAGAGCATCTATCAAAATAATGATAGAAAGACCAGTCCTATAATAGTTTATTTAGCATGTGTTTGAAAAAATTGTAAAGGAGAATTATTACATTTTAAACATAGAATATGGACCTATTAAGGTCAACTCTCCCCAAAACTGAACTTTTCATCTTTAGAGATATACTGGGTGGGGGAGATGCTTTAGTTTGAAATCACTTTGTCAATCATTTTGTCATAGTATTTTCCACCATCAAAGAGACATTCTTAGACTGGTGTGACAGAGTAGAGGAGACAGTATCAGAAAGGGAAGCCAAGGCATCGAGACTGATTTGGTTGACTTTTCCATGTCACTGAAATTCAGTAATATATGAAATGTGGTATTTGTCCAAAGGGTTATTCAGGCAGAAGGACATTACATTTACACTTAAAGAGGCAAAAGTCATCAGGATTTAACTCATGTCTGCAAAAATTAGCTAAAATTCATGACACACTATGTTGTAAACTCTTCACTGATCCTATCAGTGCTGCCCAATAGAATATTCTATAATGATGGCATGTTCTATGCTTGTGCTATTCAATAAGGAAGGTACTCAGCACATGTGGCTATTAAGCACTTGGAATGTGGCTAGTGTAACTTAATAACTAAGGTTTTGTTTTTTATGAAATTTTAAATAATTTATATCAAAATAGATAAGGCTATGGCTACTATATTGAAAAATAGTACAGCTTCAGAAAATTCTATGTGGTACAAATCAGAATGAAATTTACAAAGAAAGATCTTGGCATCCCTTATGCTGAGAAGTACTATGTTGGTCATCATAACAGGCAGTCATGCCTTTGGAAATTTTCTGTGAGGTTGGATCTCCTTTATTTCAGGATACAGGTGACAAAATGGCTTCCTTTGGGACACACCAATCCCATCTATACTTAGATACACTTTCTTTCTCCTCATTGTGTCATTAGATTTGCATTTAATTCCTTGTTTTTTCTTTGATTTTCAGTTCCTTGACCATCAATCTGTTGCCTTCTCCTTTGGTAAGTAAAAATGGTCTCTTTACCTTTCAAAAAAAGTGTCAGATTTGGGAAATTTTGGACTTCGTTAGCATATTTTCTAGTTGTCTTTGTTAGGGGTTCTGGTGCTTCTTTAGTATGTAGTAGCTTCTTTCATGTTTGGAGGTGATGCTGTTGGTGGTAGTGGTAAAGTGCCATTCATGAGAAAGTTGAAAAGTCCATGGTCCCAGCCATGATACTTATGTAAAGACTACCCTTTACGTGGCCACAGCTGCTATTTGCAAAACGCTCTGCTCTTCTAAACTGTAGCTTATGTTCTTCAGCCAGCCTTCAGCAACAGTTGGGTTTTTGCTACACTGTCAATCAATGGCAATTGTTTATTCTTCAGTTATTCACCCATCCCTAGGTTCAACAGTTTTTAATTTTAACTTCTAGATCACAGCTTTCATTTATTGACAAAATTTATAATATCCTTTCACTAAGAAGTACAAGACTGAAAAGTAAATAGGGTAATTTTTTTTTTTTTTCAAAATTACCAAGTCTAGGGGGGAAGAAAAAGAAATCCAGAATTCACACGTTCCAGGAGGATTATAGATGGTGGCATTCTTTTTAGAAAAGATGGGAAGTTGGTGGGGTGGGGGGACCTTGATTTTAAACAAAAAAAGAGAACATTTATTAAAGATCAAACCAGGCTGCACTGAATTGGATTTAGATAAATATTACTTTGAGCTGCTCAAGAGGTTTGGGGGCAGTGAAACCAAATAATCAAGTCACTACAAAAGACACCACCCAAGAAATCTGGCAGGGAGTGAAGGTCACCTAATGTGATAAATAATCATTATCCTTCTGACAGCTTCTCACTCTCTGGTGCACAGTGTTCCTTATTTGCAACATTATATCTTACTTCACTGACCCAGAGTATTTATTGTGTTGTAATCACACACAGAAAGGGGATTTCTGGGGCTCTTTTGCTTGTGGGTGCCTTCCACTACATTCCTAGAAGCTAGTGGCAAATATATTTAGGAGGGGACAAAATCCTCCCAAGAAGGCTAAGGCTAAAGTCAAATGTGAGATTTTATTTGACAGAGAAAGGAGATTGATTAAACTCTGCAAAGACTGGTGCTATGTGTAATGCATTTATACAACAGGGGTGGGTCCTTTCTGCCCCTGACAAGTCTGGTTATTCCCTGTTCTCAGTGTTGATAGGGTATGTCTGTTGATGCTTTGGAGGATGTCAATGTGCCTGCTCATGGTTACCACTTTATATCTTCACATCCTTCCCCTCAGTTACCTAGCACTGCATATTTCTAGTCCTCTGACTGGCAAATCATTTTTGTTACAGTTCTTTTGTGTAAAAACAGTTCACATAATAGCTCTGTGTTAGACAAGGCATTAATCCCACATCACCAGGATGAGTCAGCACCGTGCACTCCTGCCTGCACGGCTCAGCTATTATGACGTCAATGCTTGAGGGCAAGCCTCAAACATAAGCAGTATAGGAAACCTGTGTCATCTATTAGAAATCGAGGGGGAGACCTTTGAGATAAAAAACATAATTGAAAGACTGTCTCTGGCTCCTAGGAAAATGTGAAACTGATTCTATGCTACATCAACATCAATCAAGCAGCTTCTAGAGAGATCCTATTTTTTTAACCAAAGATAAGGCAAGGGAAAAGACTCCTAGTTAGCTAATAGTACATTCATGTGCCCACAACCTTGTCACACCCCTGGGCTCGGTTTCCTACTTGCTTAGATTGTTCCAAATCCTGAGGCTGTCTTTGTACCAGCAGGGTGACAGGGCCTGTGATAGTCCTGCTGTACTCAAGGGCCCCATGGATACAGCTCATGTCTCCAGGAGTGGTGCCCTAGAGGCCTGTCAAAAGGAAAGGAAAAGTTCCTTGGGAACAGATCAGAATATTATCTCCCCAGTCCAACTAACTCCAAGTGCCTCTTCAATGGCCTCCTCTGGACAGGTGCAGAACCCAGCCTATTTGACCTTCTCTCCTTGGCACTGTGTTTAATCCAGTGCCCCAATCTGGATTTGACCCAGATTTCAATAGGAACTGAATAGCTGCCAGACTTTCCCCCTAGAGTTTTCCGTTCCATTACTCTTTAGCAGAAACAAAAAGGATCCTTCCATAACCGGTCACGGTGCCTTGGAGCAGGTGGCACACACTTGCCCTATTTGGGAGACCCAGTTTGAAAGTTGGGTCTCTTTACAATCAGACTCAAATACATTCTCAGGTCAATATCTTTCAGTACTGAAAATTAAATGTTTAAAAGGGTGATGGTTTACTGCCTTAGTGACATTCTCTGTTAAAAAGACATTCCTCCATCACAGCACTCCTTCCTCCCTCTTACTCTCACCCCAGCCAATCACCAGGCCCTGTGATAACCACCAGAAAGTGCCATACTGCTGGGATCTTCTTTCTTCATTGGATTGCTAATAGTCTCCTACCATGCTTATAAAAGCTAATACTACTGCTTGGCTTAGTTTTGATTAATTATCATGCACAGCTCTTTATTTAGTCTTCAGTCAACAAACATTTACTAGGCTTGGTTCTGAGAACTCCAAGATAAATACAAAATGCTCCCTTTTCTTAAGAATCTCACAGTCTGATAGGGGACACAAGTAAATAAAGGTTGTCTCATGAGGGGCACTGGAATGTAGGAACCAAATGTATAGAGAAGAATGAGAAAAGAATGTTCAACTGTATTTGAAGAGGCACCCAAGCTGGCTTGAAGTTAAAAGAGTAGAGAGCAGTCTACAAAGTGGATAAAGAAAAGGGGAAAGAGAAAAGGCTCATAATCAAGAAAAAAGCAAGAACATTTATACAGTCAAGAGGCATCAGGCAGCCACATCCAGAAGGCTAAATAGTTTGGTGTGGCTAAAGCATGGTGACTGAAAGGAACATGAGAGACAAGGATGGGAAGCAAGCAGGAGGCAGATCACAGATGGGTTGTATGTCATGCAGAGGAGTCTGGACTTGCTCCTGCAGAGTAAGGGAGACTTTAAAGAATTTAACCAAGTCCATGTTTTAGAAAGAACCCTCCAGTGATAAAGATGACTGATTGAGAATAGGGAAACCAGGTCAGAGGTGAAAAACAAAGGCCTGAACTGGGCAGTGGGGGTCAAGTGAAGAGGAGAGTCTCTTTGGGAGTTGGGTTAGTCAGCTTTTTGTCATTGTGACCAAAATATCTGACAAGAACAACTTAGAAAAGGAAAAGTTTATCTAGGCTCGTGTTTTTAGAGAGTAAGTCTACGGTCAGCCGATATCATGGCTCAGGACCTGAGGTAAGGCAGAACATCGTGGTGGAAGGATGTGGCAGAGGAAAGCTGCTCAGCTTGTAGGAGTCAGTAAGTAGAGAAAGAGAAAGAGAGGGGAGTCAGGGCAAAATTAATCCTCAAATGAAGTGTCCTACTTCCTCTAACCTTCCTGCGGTTACAATGCAGTAATTCATTCAAATTATTAATCCATCAAACGAATTAATCCACTGATGAGGTTACTGTTCTCATAATCATTTCACCTCTGAATGTTCCAATATTGCCTAACATGAGCTTTTCAGGAGACATCTCATATCCAATCCATAACAGCAATATTGACAATAGGCACTGACATTTGCATAACTCCAGCATACTTCGGCCTACTGCGTAGTCCTTGCCTTCTAGGAGAAAGGCTGCTCTGTTGGATGGGGCCAAATTTCAGACCAAAACATATCCTTATGGGAGCTTCACTGGAGAACTCAATCTGAAACTATCCCTAGCCTGAGCTGTTGTCTACTGGTCTCCAGGGGTGTGTGTCTCCTGCCCATAGTAGTCACAGGGCAAAAGGAAAGGAGCAGAGAAGAAAATGACATCGACAGTGTCCTGCATTTGTTTCGCTTGAAAATGAAATCATTTCTTAATAACGTCTCCCTAAAGTCAATCAATGTCCCAATTTCCTATCATTTTCCCATTGCTGCCTTTTTCTAAGCAGCATTTCCAAGCCATTGAACTGAATTGCAACTTATGCACAGCCGGGTGTTGAAACAATTCAGTATATTCATTTCTTCTCTCTGAATTAGAGTTCACCATAAGTGTGCTTTTCTCTTGTTCACTTTGGGCTGCCAGGACAATTTAAAGGAAATTTTCAACAGCTTATGTCTCACATACCATGTTCTTTTTTGCAAATGGGAGGATCTGTGTGGGTGTGTTTAAGTCTTCTCTATATTGCTTTCTAGAGAAAGGTTTGAGAAGATGAACAAGATGAGGAGTAGGGACCTATTGAAAGCCCAGGTCCCCCAGTGACCTGAGTGCAGAACGTAGGCTGGTGATCAGATGGTCAATTATGTGTTTGTCAAAACACAGTGGGCTGCATTCCAGACTGCCAGCTTTGGAGGCCCAGCTTCTGCCAACCAAATGTCATCTGGGAACATGCAACACTGGGCACTGTGAAGGAGTTTGAAATAGACCATGCCACAGCCAACCTACTGCCAGTCTTATAGCACCAATATGGCATGCACAGCCGGGCCCCATGTTTCAGAGCTCAGGAATTCACTGTACTAAATTCAGGAGGTCAGATGGGTTCATGTTTTCAAAGCCTATGTTCTCTGCTTTGAACACTGTGACTTGCTCCTCAGCAATTTCCAGGGGATTTTTCCAGTCACATCTCTGTGGAAACCAGTCTTTTTGTGATGGTTATGAGAGCCTTGTAAATGTCCCAGAGGAGAGGGGAAAAAAATAAACTTGCTCTGACAATGACTGTGATTCCTACAAGGGATTCCAGCTCTTAGGAAATTACATTAAAGGTGCATAGCTTTTAAAATATCAGGAACCACCTTGGCAACTTATAAAAAGCAGAAGGGCTTTGCCTATTTTATAAAGTGATTTGCATATACCTGCATAAATAATGTCCCCACCTGTACTTTTATGCATTTAGGTTGAATAAATTAAATTCAGTGATCTTTAAAATATTCGCTGTCTTTCATTGCTCAGACATCATTTTCAGGACCCTTCCTCCTCATTTTTTTCCTGTGGTAGTAGTGGCTAATTTAAAAAAAAAAAAGAAAAAAAAAAAAAAAGAAAAAAAAAGATTCTTTTGACTAATTCAGAGAATCTAAGTACTCTGCAGAGGAATCAGCCAGGAACATTATCTCTGTCTTTTTGCATTTCTCTTAGTCTTCCTAACTATCCAACCATGAGTTCCTCATATTTCTCATAAGAGAAAGAGGAGGAGTATATTACTAAGGTGAAAACACAGCACAAGATAAGAATAGCTCTACTACCTATGTATAACCACACTTTCACTGATAAACACCTCAGGGACACATTCACAGTGTTCTCTGGCCATGGCCACAGCCCCTACTGGCACCATCCAACTACTAACCCATATCAATTATAACTTGGGCTGTCAAATCACAGCCTGTCAGTAGACCAGTCTCAACCACATTATCCTGGAGGATATTATTAAGCATGTTTAGTGGAGAGTTAAAACATAAATATAGGATATTGCCCTTGCTTGCTCTAAAAGAACTCAAAATTGAGTTAAGAAATTACACTGTTGAGCATTTTATATGCACATAAGACAATAAATGACTAAGTTCCAAAAAGAATGATGTACTCTAGGAAATACTAAAGGATTTTATCCTTGAAAGAATCCTGAGGTCTAGAAAATTTCATGTAAAATGTGATTCATCAGGGTTTCAAAAGATTGCTAGAAGGTATGAAAGATAACCAGTTAGAGAATGATATTCCAATTAAAAGCGTGCCACTAAGTGTTGGGATCTTTGAAGGAGTTCATAACTAGCATGGATCGTTCCCACCCTAGTTATGAGCTCATTGGATAATAAAACAAAAGAATTCATATCAAGGAAACCAAATATTTTATAAATGCTGGTTGAAGAGTGTGGCTTAGTGCTACAGGCAAAATGGACTCATTGACATCCTTCCCTTCTCTCTAATCTTTGGAAAAGCCCTCCCAAGGAAAATTTGGATCAGCAAAGGTGCAACACTTTTTGAGGTCACTAACTTCTACTAGTCCTTAAAGAAAAGGAAAGAGAAAGAGGCATCTAAACTTCTGCACTTAGGAGTTTTGACTAATCAGTTCTAGCTATCTGAGAAATACGGACCAGTTGCTGCCTTACCAACAAAATGACTCATCTCCATGAGAAAGTATAAGGAATGAAGCAAGAGGCAAGTAGTGTCTAGAAAACTTCCTTCTGAAAATGAAGAATGAAAAAGATGCATTCTTACCAACACAGATATCTTTACCTGGAAATAAGAGAAGGAATTACTGAGATCAAAGTGGGAACCCAAGCCAAGAGGCCAAATGAAACCTCTCATCTATCTAAGGAGATGCTCCTGGGGTCAGAATCAGTGGTCATAGTGGTTTTCCATGATCATAGTGGTTTTTAAAGAGTCTCAAAGTTACTAAAGTCAGAACCTGAAAGAACAGGCAAAATATAAAGATAACGTTAGGAAGAAAAATACGAACACATATATATATATATATATATATATATATATATATATATATATATATATATATATATATTTGAGGCACCAGGGATTGAATCCAGGGGTGCTTAATCACTGAGCTACATTCTCAGCCTTTTGTATTTTTTTTTTTTTTGTATAGAGTCTCACTAAGTTACTGAGGCTGGCCTTGAACTTGAAATCTTCCTGCCTCGGTTTCCCAAGTCGCTGGGATTACAGGTTTGCACCCCTTCACCAGACTACATGTGTTCTTAAACTAATAATAATATTATATAATATTTTTGAATGCTTGCCTTGCTTCAGAAACTGAAGTATAAGTACTTTTGACTTTTAAAACTATCCTATTAAGCAGATGCTGTTATAGTCCTAGTTATTAGGATGAGAAAACTGAATTTTAGCATGTTTGGTTCTGGCAGGTGATGAGATTATTCACATGATGACTCCTAAGGTATAAGGTCCCACAAAGAATAAATGGAGAGGAGACTATCTGATAAAAGTTGAGGTTTGAAATAGTTCTGGGGACAATTGGAGCATTCAGTTGATAAAAGAAATAGTAGAATTCTCTTTGGCAGTCTGAAAGGTTCAGGTGAGTCCAATGGCTTAACATTGGTACCCATCTGTCTTGTGTAATTTTCTCCAGCACTTCCAATGTGGCAAACCAGAAGAAATGGGTATTTGAGTTCAAATTATGATGGAGTTTTACCTAGTGTTTGTGAAAAGGCATTTCAGGGGTAACTGCTGTTGCCACTTCTTTTTGTCTTTGTTTTTGTTGTTGTTGAGGCCAGTATAGAAGGGGAAAGCAAAGGGTGCAGGGACTCAGTTAAATTCTCCAAACATCTGTTGAGCATTGTTTCTGGTTTTGGTACAGAAAATACAGAAATGAATAAAATACCATTCCTGCCCTCAAGTAGCTCCCAGTCTGGGGTGGTTTGAAAGTTACCATTTGGTCCAAAAGACCAGGAACAGTTGGTTAAACTTTGCAAAACACAAGAAGACTTGTGTCATTCCTTTCTTATGCCAGCTCCTTCTCCTTCCCTCCCCACCTCATTTCCTCCTTTCCAGTCACTGTGTTGCTTTTCCCCAAAGAGCCTATTCTTTGCCTATTGACAACCAAGCCTCTAATATGCATCATACACATATGAGTGACAATGCCAATCTCCTTCATTATCATTTTGTAAAAATATGACAATTTAGGAACAATTATACCACTACTTGAATTGTGGTATAGTGTGAATTTTCCCTAGATTTTAAGAATTGGTATCTAACTATATACATAGGTCATTTATTTAAAGGAGCAAGGAAAGAGGAAGAGTGGGTGGGTTAGAGGGAAAGGGAAGAAGAAGAAAGGTAAAATAGGGAAGAAGGGAAATAAAACTAACTAGAAAGAACTCGGGTAGCAGTTCATTCTTGTTATTAAAGGGAACTCCCTTTTGAAATAAATAGGTTGGCCTCTGTCCCTAATAGTGACCTATACTGTCCTCAGCCTCCACAAACAGCTTCCAGACCAAAACTACTATGGATAAATTAAGTTCCAGCTGCTGGAAGATGTAAAGAGAACATGAAGGTGGTGGAAATTCCTAATTTCCCATAGACATCAGATACTTTAGTCTGGTTTATTCTGAGTATTATAAAATGGTAGCTTAGGAAAAGGTGGTGGCAGTGATGACTTTCCTTTATCTAAGCACATTCCATTCTGTTAGCTTCCCCTTAGGAAATGACATTAGGACCATTTGACTCAAAACTAAATTGCAGATACATCTGGGGTAAAATTTGGCAGCTGTTGAGTGATGCAGCTGTATTTTTTTAATATTTACTTCTTTGATGATTCTATAATTCATACTTATTGTAAAATATTAAGAAAGTATAGAGTAAGCTGAAAACATCCACAATCCCACCACATAGAAGCTTATTAACATTTTCTCTAGATATTAACATAACTGAGCATACATCTTGTATATAAGGTTGTAGCCTATTTTTATTTTTTAACTCAATTTGTATAATAAATATGTCCTGGTGTAATTATAAACTCTTTGTAAATATCATGAATAGTATTCCATCATATAAAATTCCCAGAATTTAACTAAGTCCTATAAATTTTAGGTTATTTCCAGTAACTGAGCTTCTATATTTTAAAATCCTATCAAGTAAGAACTACTGTACAGCATATCAAATTGTCAAACATGAAGCAGACAGTAATGCTACCCACCAAAAATACTGGTCAGGCAGTAATGGCACTCTTTAAGAGAGCTACCGGTTACTAAAAACCACAAAAATCATATTAGAATTCTACCTGAAACTATTTTTTCCCCCAAAGTGCAAGTTCTAAATTTTAATTCTAAAAGGTATACACTTAGTTTTCCTTGAAATTGTTATAATGATAATATATATAAAGAACATAGGAAAATTCCTTGAAAATATCACAGCCTAGAGATAAGCACTGTGTATACTTGGAAAATATATTTCCATATATCTTTGTTTATCTGTCTCTTTTTCTCTCTTCCTCTTTCTCTTTCTAAAATGAAAGAAAAAGGAACCTACTGTTTGGTAATCTGCTCTTTTCACTTAAAACTGGAATAGCCATTTTCCATATTAATAAATATCCATCTACATCATCTTTACAGTGACATTGTACTGCAGTATATGGATAACTATTGACTTGATCACTTATTGATGGACATCTGGGACACTTAGAACTTTTTTTTTTTTTTTTTTTACTAAATAAGGCTACAATGACTATCTTATGTATGAACTTTCCTGCATGTATTCTAAAAATACATTTACCTGATTACTTCCTTAGAATAAATTTAAAATGGAGGAACTACCAAAGTAAGATGTAGGCATTGCTAAATGGTCTTCCAGTAAAGTCATATCAATTTATATTTCCCCCAAGAAAGAAAGAGCCTAGCCATTTGTCCACATCTTCACTAATTCTGTAATTCTAAGTTGTAATTTTTACCACATATGTGAATATGTTCATATTGGAAGTATTAGATGCATTTTCCAAGTATATAACCAAAGCCTGAAAACTTAAGAAAAATATCTTAGACTTTATCACATGAAAATAAAAATTACTATGGCAGAAAATATTTTTTTAAACTGAGAAAAATATTTGTGACATATCCCTCACACCTTAGGAGTGGTTATTATATCAATAATGAAAGGATTAAAATTTTATTATTTTAGTAGTATTTTTAATTGTAGATTTGTTATTTTAATCATTCTATCATTTTAAAATAATTTTAATTTAATGTCATTTTAAATGAGTTTATTAATATAATTTTTTAAACAAAAACTTGGAAAGAAACCTTGAGCAATCTAACAAGCACCTGATTGCTTAGTCGCATTCTTCATTGCAAAAGCTGTATTCCCTCAAGTCCTTAAGACCATCTCAAGCTGTGCTTCTTGTGCTCTCTGGCCACTGTCACCCACAATGCCCTTCCCTGGAGTGTTGTGGGAAGCAATGTGCTGGTGAAGGCACCTATGGAATATCTGGTTAGGGTACTTCCTAGTTACATACGTTTATGTTTATCTGGTGTCACCATCCTCCAGAGAGGCAGGTGAATTGTTCATTCATGTGTATGTAAAAATGCTCATTCGCACTCTGCCGTCAGATTCCAGAATCAGTAAATTATCAGGAAGAGAAAAATACTCACTGGCAACATTGCCTGATCCGTGTCTCCAAGGCAGGATTGACACTATTCTTCTACCAGATGTAGATAGAGATTTCTGAATGTTCTCATAAATAAAGTGCTAGAGGCCATGTCATCAGTGTCCTCCACCTCCCCCCACCAACTCCCATGTGTATTACTACATACTTAATGAAATAGAATATTTTTCAGCAACTTCAGGGAAAGTGAAAGACACTAGAGAAACAGAAATGCCACATTGACAGCATCACCCCAGCATTTGCAGTACAAACTGTGACAGGGTGTCTTCCCTGTGTTTTAGGACAGGAAGCATCTGGGCACTCAGAGTCATTTCTCTGGGTTTTTCAAAGGAACAGGAGCTGTTGTACAAAGCTGTTCAGAGTGGTAATTGAAGCATTTCTACACAAGAAGTTCAGTTGCTGATGATAAGGGATGGCATGTGCCTTGGGGCATTTTTTTCCCCTTTTGGCAGAAAATTATGTAGGTATGTATATATGAAAGTGTGCACCTTAACTCCTAAAATAGTGTCCAGAAAAGAAGCAGAAGAGAGGCAAACATGTCAAAGATTCATGGTAATCTCTTCAGGCCAACCTCAGGCTGGTGAGAATGGTAGGAGCCCGGCTTTAGCAAGTGTCTTGTCTTCCACCTGAGCAGTAAAATGTCCTATGAGGTTGGTCTGAGCGTATGGTGCTAGTGGCATCACTAGAGACCATGAGGCTGGCTCAGAGTACTTAGGAATCTGAGTGCTGAATGTCTCACTTTCTTAATGATGCTCTTGGAAATTTTACGTATTTTTTATGTGCTTTTATAACATAGCTGATATTCATAGACCAAATAGGAACATAGGAGAGATGATAAACGTTGAATGTTAATAACAATATAAGTATTTATCATATTCTTTTTTCACATTTGTTTTTCTTCCCCAAACATGGTTGCTGTTCAGAGCTCTGTGTGTGTGTGTGTGTGTGTGTGTGTGTATGTGTGTGTATGTGTGGGTATGTGTGTGTGTGTGTGTGTGTGTGTGTGTACTGTGATATCTCATATATAAGCAATCTACATACTCAGAGTAATTCTACTAGGGTGCTTGTAAAGGCAAGTTGTACCAGAAGTCTCTCTACTGATAACATTAAGATCTTAGATTCATTAAGTTCTTCTTTTATATACTCTCCATAATTCCTTCTAATGTGAGGTATTAAATACAAATTAGGCAGTAGGCATACCTTGCCTTAACCTACCCCAGAGACATTTCCAGATTTATTTAGAAGACGCTGTCTGGCCTTTTACACTGTGGAAGGATAAAATGGGGTCTGCCTTTATTCCCTCTTCATAAATTTCTAGGCTTTTTAGTAAAAAGAGAATAATTATCACCAATTTATAATTGGCTCTATATTTTGGGTAAAGGAAGCCTCATGAAAGAACATGAGTAAAAGATATGCCTAAATGCTTTATTAGTGTCCTTCTGTCTGGTGGTTACAAGGTGACCAAGGGCACATGAAGAGAAGTAATAAAAAGTCTCCAGTTGCAATGATTTTCTGAAAATTTTCCCCCTGCCTTTATCCATCACCACCAGGTTTGAATAATTTCTAGTACATTCGTTCTTTACCAGTAGCTTTCATGTATTTCTCTTCCAGTCTTATAACTATTACTCTCCATTAAAGATTAGAATCTTAAAACTATTCGGCTTTTCCACTATACATGAAGCATCTGTTGACAAGGTATCTGTATACTACCTATCCATCTACTTAAAAGGACCAATTGCTTTATCATCTTACTACTAGCAATCATTAAAATAGTTACCTAGGCCAGTTACTTTACAGGAAGCTGTTCGTTTGCCATTCCATCCAAAACTCTGCTATACCTAGCAAAATAAGTTTCAGACAAGTAAGCTAACATGTAGAAATCTGCTTCACAGAGCTAAATCCAAGTACAGGAATCTAAGAGAACTCTTATTGAGCACTATTATTTGAAGTTGTTCCATTTATCCAATTAATAAGAATAATTCATTTTGAGCCATTTTAATATTATTCCTTCTTATAAAGTGTGAGAAGAGTTACATTTAAATTCCAGATAAATAATTTCATCTAGTGCCTTAGTCTTTTTTTGCTACTATAACAAAATAACATACTGAGTAATTCACAATCAGAAATTTATTTTTCAATGTTCTGAAGGCTAGGAAGTCCAAGATCAAGGAACCATCAGATTCAGCGTCCGATGTGGACTTCTTTGTTTCCAAAATGGTGCCTCTCGCTGTGTCTTCCCAAGGTGGAAAAGGTGAATACAATATCCTCACATGGCAGAAGGTGGAGTGGAAAAAGAAAGGGAGACAGGTCCCTCACTTCTTTCATAAGCATGCCAATCAATTCATGAGGGTTCTGCTCTCACGACTAAATCACCTCCTAATGACCCCACCTCTTAATACTATTACGTTTACTAATAAGTCTCAATATATGAGTTTAGGCATACATATGAGACCATAGCACCTAGTAAGAAATGGATGTATAATTTTTAATTCTTATAATAAAATATTCTTTCATTAAGTTCTGTCATCTCTCATTTTTGCTTTGGTAATAACAGAGAGAGAGGTGTTCTGTAAAGGAGAAACAGGAGCTCTATATGAGTAACCCCCCAAATGGATATAAACTTCTTAACAGGAAAAGATGCAAATAGAAGCCAGAAAAACAACTGAGAACTGTGTGTACCTTAACTGTATAAGTTACCCTAAAATGAGTTAGGCATCAGTTAAGATAGAATCAAAAACATACCCTGTAATTATTTATCCATTTTTACGATTGTATAAGGTTTTGGTTTCTCCTCACCTGTTAGTAAAATTACTTTTATAAAAATAACGTGGTCTAAGAAGAAAGATTTCCCTACACTGTATACAGATTATTACATGGAAATGGTTTATACATGCCAGGGCTGACTACACTGATTTGCAGACTGCTTGAGGACCCAGGGAAACAGACTGAGTAACCCAGGAGGTATGGAGTCAGGGCCAGCTATGTATATGAGTCTTTGCCCTCTTCCAAAAGCTATCCAAGGTTAATCATTTATTTCCTTTCTCAACAATAGGCTTTAGTAAATATAAAGATCAAAATTCCTTTTAAGAGCTCCTCATATTATTATACAGGGATTATTCTTAGGTCAACTTTGGTCCAGGGCCTCAAAGAACCAGACTTGAACACACATGTAGCCACACAGGAACACACATACATACTGTCTGTTAGAATGGATTTTCTCCTGCCTATGAGAGGCATTACAAATCTGCTTTTTATGGGGCCTTTCTGCATTCCAACAGAAATATTTCTGGAGCCCTCCTGGTTCCCACAACATTTGCTGGGTGCACATTTAATATGTTTTAGCTTTACTGACTAAAGATGGAATCAGGGACATCTACCTGCACATGACAGTGCTTTGGCTCTTGCAGTTGCAGAACTTAATGTATGTATCAGTAATGAAAATCTTAATTAAGAAAGCTGCATCATTGTCCACGAACACTCATTTTTCTCCCCCTGCAAAGCCCTTTGTGTATTGCAGTATATACCTGGTCCAGACAGACAGAGCCCTCAAAGAGCTTGTCTGGCAGATCTTCTCTTGATTATTAACAGCTAGCAAATGACAAAGTCCCACTCTCCTTTTGTCTTGAAGCCGAGGCTTGAAACAGCAGAGCACACAATGTACTGTAGGGTTTGTTTGTGTTTTTTTAAACTTGCCTTTATTACGTTGGTGGGTTTTAAAATCCGACAGTGTTGATCAAAACTAATTTAGGTAACTTAGAGTTGCCAAAACACTAGCAGATGCATATTTACACATATACTCTCAGAGAAATGTAATTTTCCATATAGAAACAATGCAAAAATATAAGAAGGAATTGTTTTAAGTTGTCTGCTCCTGTTTCTGATACCTTTGGCCCCCAGTGCTGAAGACTACAATATCCCCATTTATGTGACCTTAGCAGTTATTTGTTTCCCTGTACCAATGTGCATGTGCCAATTTGTCATCTGTGCAGAGAGTAAGAAGCTTTGGAAGATGGAATAACTTTATGCAGACAACTAACTGTACTCATAAAAATGGAAAGAGTTATTAAGTTCTTTTGAAAAGGTAGCCTACAATCATGTTTATGAAACAATGTCCAAATGTAATATTTTAATACTGTCCAAATCATAATCTCTAAAATCAAAAGTTCAGGCATTTAAAATTCTCTTAAAACAGCCTCAAAGCATTTAACTTTTAGAAAATAGAAATGTTTCCAATTAATTCTGTGACACATGTCCTATAAGGTGAGGAGAGTCTCATATTCTCACCTACTTGGGTATCATTCAATCTTCCATATTTTCTAAGTTTCTGTTGTTCAGTGTTAGTCATTTTCTGGAAGAACCAAGTAAATAATTGTGTTGGGCTCCAGCCATAGAGTTATGTAACACTGTCCACTGGAATATCACCCATCCACCTAAAGATGGTCAGTAATGAATATTTAAGAGCTTTCTTCTTCATGGTACATATACAGTGTCCGCTTAGGCAAGAGCAGCCAGCCATACTGCATCTGATGGAACTCCCAGGTTGGTTATTAACTCTGCTTCTTAGAACTTAAAGTGTTTCAGTTCCTTTACTTTCTTTTTTGTTTTTTTCTCCATAAAATGTTTATTGATATTTTTTTCTCAAGAAACAACTTTTAAAACATCAACATTGTAATGATAAATCCCTGCACTAAGATCAGAAATCTTGAGTTCTTAATTTCACCTGTTCCACAACACAATGAATGTAGCAAGCAATCATTTAAAAACTTGATCCACAGTTTGTCCATCTAAACAGTGGAAGGAAAGATCATACATCAACACCAACTATCATATTATATATACAAATTAGTGATTTCACCATGGCATTTCCATGCATGCATATATTATGGCACATTTATTTTCAAAATCACCATAAAGTAAGTTATGATCAGTTTTCCATATTCCTAGATCAAGAGAAACTTTGTGCAAATATTCTCTTTATTATGAAAGATGTGAAGAACTCCTTATTCTAGAAAAATTATTTTCAAATAGTCTGGCTTTAAAATTTCATGGTTACCTTCATAATATGTTTAATTAAGGTTGAATATGATAAGTAAATTAAAACAGATTCACACTTCTGTACTAGGACCACAATAAAAGGTTAAAAAGTATGCTATCAGGGTTCTTGATAGCCATTTAGAAAACTCAAAAAGGTTGTTGTAATATGAAGGCTTTTTTTTTTCCCTTTCAAGAATCATCTGACCAGTGCTGTCATAAATCCTAAAGCAATGGTATGATAATTAGACTAGATGCATGTTGCACACTTATAGTATAAGGCATGTAGTAGGACCTCAATAAACATTTGAAGAATTAATAAATTATGAAAGAATAAGGGAAAGAATGAATTATGTTGGCATTTCAAAGACCAAACCAAAAGATAGGTACTTTTTTTCTTAATTCTGAGAAGTCTTTAACTAATATTTAGAAGTCTGCTGAATTTCTAGATGTTGATCTTCAACTTTACAAATAGTAAACTACCATTTCATTTATATATGTATGTTCATGTATGTTAATTTTCATTTTAGCAAAGTTAATGGGAATAATTGCTGTAGATGAAAGGAGAGGTTATTCCACAAATCTTAGTATGTTTTCATATCTTTAGTATACTTCAAAGTATTATGAACAGTCTTTGTAATGTTTTTGTAAGGAACAGAATTGGAGATATTTTGTCTTTGTCATGTTCAAAATTTTGTTACACACTTGTTATTCAGAGTACAATAAAGTTTTATACAAGCCAAAAAAGGTAATAATTGTGTAAAATCTGAAGATTTAAAATTTGGGTAAATTAGTTACTTTCTGCCTCTAGAAAACACACACACACACACACACACACACACACAAATGGATACTGGATCACAATGTAAAACATTCTGTACTCTGGGTTATACAAGAAGATGTATGAAAACAAAAAAATTGTACATCAAGATAAGATCTTCCACTCAGTCTATCTACAGTTGGCTTAAAATTGTTTTGGGTGCGTGTGTTTGTGTATATATATATATTTTGTTTTGTTTTGTTTTGTTTTGCAGTGCTGGGGTTTAAACCCAGGGCCTCACACATTCTAAGCTTGCAGCACTCTACCACTGAATTACATTCTCATTTCCAATATTCTTAAAACTGAAAATGACTTGACTCATTAAAAATGACAGGCTTTCTGATTACTTACCCTCCTCCATGTCTCTTTACTGATACCTCAATGTATTTCCACTTTTTTTTTTTTCTTTTTTTTTCTCCCTTTTGCAGTACTGGGTAGTGAACTCAGGGTTGCTCTACCACCGAGTTAGTGCCTATCCCTTTATATTTATTATTTTGAGACAGGGTTTCGTGAAGTTGGTGAGACTAGCCTTGAACTTGTGATATTCCTGCCTCAGCCTCCTAAGTTACAGTGATTACAGGCATGTTCTACCATGCCTGGCCCTCTTTTTCGTGCTTGAAATATCATATATCGTATCAGCTTTGGCCCAGTCCACAAGCCAAAGAATAAAGCAGGCTTAGAGCAAAAAAGTGTCTTGCAACTAGAATTAAAGGTCTTTAGGAAGCATATTAGCTGACTAAAGGATGCTCTTTAGTTCAAACCTGGCTACCCTTTGCTCTTGCATGGAAATACATCCACTAACAGTTATAAGTGATCCTTTCAGCAAATGTGTGCATTAGTGATCCTCCAGAGCATCATATTTATGTTAGTGCTTAATAAGACATTCATAAAGCAACATGTAGTTTGTTATATTTAAATAGCTGTGACTTCCTTATTTCAAAAGCAAGCACCTTTAAACAGAGTAATAGCATTTCTCTATATGCAAACCTCTGTACATAAAAAGGTTTACATTTTAAAACAAACATGTTTTTGAGTTTTATCCAAATTCAAAAAAAGCATCTGAAAAATTTAACAGCTGAAAAACACTTTCTCCTTGCTGGGAAAACTTAAACCTTGCTAGGGTTTATGCAACTTAAGAAAAAAAAAAAAAATCACTTCTGTGCTGAGAACTAGCATGAGAAATCTCAGCATGAAAGGTTGTTGGAATTTTTTTTTCTTCATAGAGCTAAACCCAATTGTTGGTTTTAGAGTGATGCCACAATATACATATGATTTATCGGGAACAAAGGATTTTTCATCAAATCTAATTTCAAGGGCATCTTCAACAAAAATTAGGGGGGAAGATAAAGGCTACTTAAGCAGTGATCCAGTATCTGAAAGCAAAGGTTGAGGACATCATTGTATCATCAAGGTCCAGAATAACAGCTAACCCTGAGCTGGTTGTCATCATTTGAAAAGCCTACGGGTATTTGTTTTATTATTGTCTCACTCAATCCTTACTTAGCTGAGAGTGTCTCACAAGGGAAGCGTTGCTCTGAGACAGTGTCCTGGACTTTGTTTTTTCTATTTGTTTCAGCACTTCAATAAATGGTCTGTTACCTGCCATTATGACCTGCATGCATTTACCGAGCAGTTTTTCAAATCAAAACAAAATTATGTGGCTGTGTTTCTAGAAAGCTGAACCATTTTCAAGGTAGTATGGAATTAGAAACACACATAGACACGTCCACGCAGCTGGATGTTTGTACTGGACACATATGCTCAGGCATATTTGGGAAAATAAGAAGAAAATAGATTGGACAATACAAATAGGAGGGTATAAGTTGTTCGCACATTTACAGCCTGTGCTCCTAACAGTGTATACATGTGGAAGTGACTTTGTGTAAAAGGCCAACCTATCTGCACACAAGCATGTTCCCCTTAATGCTCTTCTGGGGACAGAGGACACAAAGTAATTTTTAAAATGTCTTCTAACTACTCTGACGGTATAATAGTGCAGGTAGTGACTTAGGGGGCCATAGATGAGAGGAAAGGCAATAGCTTACCTCTTGATGTTATTGATGTGGTGACTTTTTATAGGTCCTTCCTTGAAGACAGGCTTAGATATTTCAAGACCTCTTAGAAAAAATTTTCAGCACCTTCTGTGCTCCAAATTGAGTCAGTTTGCATCATTTTTCAGTATAACTGAGTAACAGGCTGGCAAATTCCCTGCTTTTCTATTCACCAATAACCAAAATAGAACTCACAAAAACTCCTTCCTTCTCAAGAAACATCCCACTGTGCCACCCCACCACCACCAACACCATCAGGAGGAGCAGACCAAAAAAAAAAAAAAACCAGTAAATAGAGCCAGCCCTGAAAGACAAATTCCCAGCTGTACCTCTAGCACTTTGCTCAGTACTGTGAGCTTGCTAGAGCTGGCACATTTTTTATAATACAGATGCATAAATGTACCGTCTGAAGCAAAGGACTTGCAGCATCCTCTTTTGGTGTTTCCTGACTGTCTTGGTCTATGTTGCACAGGAGTAGCCTCCCAACCCCAGAATAAAAGACTTAATTTGTGATCTTACTAGATATTTATTTAATTGTGGCCTGTGATTTCATTTTTCATAAAGTTTGTGGAAAACTACCATTTTCAGGCTTTCATAGCATTCTTCCAAATACAGACTTCCAGAGTCTGTCTTACTCTCACACATATACACATGCATACACATTTACAGATTACATATTTTAAGTGAAATATGTAAATCTGGACCTCTTTAAAGGTTTTCTAAAATGTGGGGGGATGGATGTATTTGGTAATGAATCATTTCACAATAGACGTAAGGTAATCAACTCAAACGTACATCATTGTTCAAAACCAAAAAGATACTAATCTTCCTGAACCATGAGATATGTATTTTTAAAGGGCAGCTTATTTTATGGAGTATACCTTTTTCTTCTGAAAAATTATTTTCTATAATAAAAGATTTTAATGAATGATACTGATTAAATGAAAGGGAGGAAAAGTGTGCTCCATACAAAGGTCCAGTTAAACATCCAAACTGAAGCCAACTTTTGTTCAAAATTCAAATCTGCTTCTTAGGAAAAAAAAGATTAGATAGACTGAAGTCTATGTCAAGGAGTACAAGTTACAAAGACTATTTCCATTTGCTCAGGGATGAATCCCAGGAATTCAGACCTTCATTTGAGAACAGGATCTGCTTGTTCCTCTGTCCTCTGGGGCAAGTTAGTTCATCTTTAAGCCACAGTTTCCTTAGCTATGTATTTAAAAAGTAATAAATAGTAACTCTGATGACAGTGCTCCTTGATTGAAGTAGTGAATGTAAGCGTTTCTAGCATTGGTAGTATCCTCAGAATCAGTGCTTAGTCTGGAGAGGAAGATGAGGCACGCTTAATTCCATTATTTCAGGTGTGTTTCTGAGCTTATATGTGATTTTTCTATATAACCACAACACATATAGTTACACAACCAGCATTTATTTTGCTTCTTCAAACTGACATTTATTGCACACTGACAGTGTGCCATGCAGCGTGGAAGGTACTCAGTGAACAGGAACTCATCAAATCCTTACAATAGTCCTATACACTACCATTAATGTGCCCATTTTTTCAGATGAGGAGACTGAAACCAAGAAAGCATGAGCAGCTTGCCCACACTTAGATAGGTAGGTACAAATGGGATCACACTTTGAAACAGGTAGTCTAGTTCTCAACAATAACCTAAGAAAATAATTACAAGTAAACAAAAACATTGTATACAAGATATTCATCATAGATGTGTATTTTTTACCTTTTTGTTGCAGACATTTCAAACATACACAAAAGCAGAAACAATCATAGTGAACCCTCATGAGTTCCTCACTATGCTTTAACAATTATTATTGCTCATGGCAAATCCTATTACATGTATTTGTATTATAAAATTGAAAATCAGTTAGATGTTCAACTTCAGGGGACTGCTTAAATATAGTATGACATTCATTAGACAGAATTTGGAGGGCATTAAAATGTTTATGAAGATCTTATAATAGCATAGATTATTTACATTGCCTATTATATTAAAGGAAAACATACATAACTATGCATGTGGTATGATCAAACCACTTTCAAAATATCAGAGACTGTGAATCTTAGAAATCTAGGAATTTTAGTTTCTGTCTTACTACTTTCCTGTATTTTCTAAATTGCATATCATGAGCATATTTTACTGGGAAAAAATTAATAATTTCCTAATATTCAGAAAAATATACATGAAAATATATATGAAAGGAAACTTATTTACCTGAGTTCTTTATGGAAATCAGGTTTATATAATATATCCTAGGTAACAGAATTTTATCTCCTCTTAATTATCAAGAGATATTTTCATCTTATTAACTTTAATATATAGCATTTTAAATTTATATGCATATCTAGTTTTCTCAGAGTTTACTTACTATAATACAAAAACTCCCCTAACTGACTTAGGGTCATCATCTTGAATTAGAATCACTTTATGTTTCTGCTGATGCTGATAAGGGTGTGGAAGTATAAAAATAGTCCTATATATTTGAATATTATTTTTGTGGTTTCCAAGCTGTTCCATGTGGCATTAACCATTTGGTTTTTAAAGATTATTTGTTTCTGTGCTTATTTACCCCTGAACTGCTATAATATTTTTAGTTCTCGTATCTTCTTTTTATAGTTTTCATTTCTCTCTAGCTATCAAGTTACTTCTTGTTGTGCAAGTCTCTAAGCTCCTCATTCCTTCTCTAATGCTTACTTCTAATCTGCTTTGGGCAAGGACAACAAACAACAACTATGTTTAGGTTGTGTATAAAGTGCATGCATTAGCTTGTCCCCTTGCCAGATACTTGCAAGCAGTGCACTTATGTACTCAGCACTAGGAAGGACACAGGTAAATAAAACACAGATCCTGCCCTCAGAGAAGTTTTAATCTAGCAGGAGAGCTGAAACCTGTGCCTGCTTTGCTAGAATCTATAGTAGAAAGTGATATATGCTCCATAAAAGGAGTACAGATAAAGTATTCTTAGAGTTTAAAGGAGGGCTGAGGGCTTCACCAGAAGAGGTGACACTGGATTTGGACCTTAAAAAGCAAGGAGGAGGATTTGAGCATACAAAGATAAAAGAAAAGAACATTTCTGAAACCATGAGCAAAACCTAGAAGAATCAAAGGCTAAAGAATCTGCAAAGAAGTAGTTGAGTTTAACTAGACCATGGAGTGTGGGAAGGTGAGTAGTGGGAAATAAAGTAGTTAAAGTAGATTGGAACCAGAAAGGGAAAGGACTTGATTACCAGGCCAAGGAATTTGGACTTTATTCAGTAGACAATGGGGAGCTATTGGAAGTTTTTAGTGGGAGACTAACATAATCAGAGCTGTGCCTCCAGAAGATTAATCTGGAAACAGTGAATAAAATGGATTGGAGTCGCAGGAGACCAGGGGACGCAAGATCATGTAGGGACTATCACAATGGTCCAGGTAAAAAGCAATGAGGGCCCTAACTAGGGCAGGGGCAGAGGGACTGAACAGACGGTGAACTGATTTATGATGCATGCCAGAAGAGTATTAATCCATTATATTTTGGGACCAAGGGAGAGGAAGGCACCAAAGACATCTCCATGATTTTGAACCTGAGTGGAGCCATAAACAGAAACAGAGGGCAGAAGAGCAGGAGCAGGTTTGGGAGGGAAAAGCACCAGTTTAATTTTGAGCACACTGAGTAAAGATGCTGACTGGGTACCTGAGAGAGATCCATTGGGTTTTCGCAGACCTGAGACTATAGTGCAATAGGAAGACCAGGCTTGGAGATGAAGATTTTTGAGTTGTCTCTGTCTCATTGAACAGAGAAGCAAGAGGCAGATCTTATCAAAGGATTTATGAGTGGCCTAGTTGATGCCTGTTTTGGCTCTTTATACTCCACCCTCCCCACCCCAATTCTTATCAGAAACGCCACACAAGTGGCTTGCAGGTAAAAGAAGCTTTGCTTCATACAAACCCAAAACATATTCTGGAATAACTTAGAATATAGTTAATGGGATCAATTTCACATTACCCATAGTCTCTATCTTCACATAAAATATATTTCTGTGTGACCTTAGAAAAGTCAGTGTTACCTTAGAGAGGTCACTCTGCTTCTTACCTTTCTGGTTCTCAGATCCATAGTCAGAGAAATAAAGAAATCCACTTAGATCCCTGGCTCCCATAACTGGCTGCAAGCAGTCAAAACCAACACTGAGTCAAAATCACCTGGGGGAGAGAAAGGGGGTCATGGTTGAGGAATCTGTATTTTTTTAAAACTCTCTATGTAATTCTGACACAGAGACTGTATTGGAAACCACTGGGCTACATAACCTCTTAAGTTCATTTCATTCTGTCTCTTACATTCTGAAGTTTTATCAATATTTAGACAAAATGTGCATTTTTCCACAACTCATAAGTGAGAAAACATATCCAAAATGCAAATTTACTGTCAAATTCAGTTGATCTATAACAAAATACTCCCCCTCTCCCCTTTAGGTTAGGAGGATGATCTATATATTTAAAGTGTATTTGAAAAGCACTATAATTTAAAAACCTCCTGTGATATTATAAAACGTGAGAGAGATGTGGGGGTGGGGTGGAAGAGGAAGGAAGTCAGGGAGGTGAGACGCATGCTCACATGCTCTTTCCCAGTCTTACCAGGAAGTACCACAAGCCCACAACCACATGTGCCTGTGCTCTGCAGTTGTTTGCAGTGCTCCAGCTGTTCTTGCTGAGGTCATTGTGCAGCTTCTGATTGTGCCTCTCACATTTTATTCATAAGCATTTCAGAAGAACCTCTGTGTGGACCCAGCACAGGTCTAGAGTGGAATAAAATATCCTATTAAGATTCCAGTGGGGCAGATCAGCTTTCTTTAACCAGCCCGTCTTTAACATACCCTATTTGTTTTGTTCAGTTTCCACCATGCGTTTCCTAATTTAACTTTTACATAGCACTCATAAGACAGCATTCCCTCAACATTCAACATTCATAGAATGTACTTTCCGAAGGCCCTGTAGAATCTAGAGCATGCTGGACTTGAGGAAAGGTGAGGATTGGGCTATGTTCACTTTCTCCCCTCTTTCCAGTAATGATGCAGTTTGGACAGCTTGGACTGGATTAAACTAGACTGTGAAGATAGGTTAGAAATTGGAAAATCTGAAAGTTACCAACTTCCATAATTATTTGATATCCCATTTGCTCAACAAGTATTTATTGAGGAAATACTACAAGTAGAGAATTCTGCTCATTTTTTAAGTCAGGATTTAGCAGGCTATTGCAGTGGTACTACCAAAATTCTAGACATAAGGCTGAATAGAACTAAGGTAATCATGTTAGTACTTTACCTTTAGTTAGCCCATAATAGTATTTTTATAGAATTATATTTAACACCCTCCTATTCCCTAGGGAGACCCTTCCCCTCATCCTCATTTGTATCGCCCCATCACCCATCTTTTGCTCTTCAACTCCACAGTTACCCATTTCCTTTCCCCAAACTGTGGCTTCTTCACTTCAATGATATTCAGTTAGGTGGTCTGGTAACCTCATTAAGGTAATTTACTGCAATGTGTGAATGAGGTTTTTACCTTCTTCAAGAAATTTATATTTTAAAGTATCTTGTTAGATACTATGTTCCCCCTTTCAGTTCATGAATGACTTGTGAGGAGAGATATTTTTGAGTAGGGCTCTCAGACAAATTCACTTTGTCCTGGTCCCCTAACACATGAAACTATATTTACATTTGTAAAAGAGAAAAACATGAAATCAGCCAAGCAGCCCTTTGTCTGTCATCCCTACATATTCTCACTTCTTCCTCTCCCTCTCCCTCACCATCTCCTTCTCAGCTTTCCATCCCTCATATGCATGCCTGTGTACCACACACTTGATTGCTTCCAACATCCACCACCTTAGTTCCTAATCCGTTCCCACTCCAGTTCCTAAGTCTTGGATTCATCTTCTATTTGTAATCTTAATGCTGCTCTTTGAGTTGACCTCTTTAGATCTTGTTCCCATACCCTTGGGGATAATTTAATAAAGCAGAGGAAGCATAAGCTATCTCTGTAGAGGCCATTACTAGGCATGTGACCTTGGGCCAGTTATTTGTCATCCCTAAATGTTTGATTTCTAATATGTAAAATGGGAGTATTGTGAAACTAAATATAATACATAAACAGGATCAGGAACATTTCATTAAGAGTTAACACAGGTAAGCTATAATTGTTACTATTTCTTATAATCTCCACTCCCCTCAATGACTTTGATTTGGATTCCCTCTACTGGTTCCACAAGAATTAGGAGGACCTTAATTTGTGAGTGTGCGCTGGTCAGGACTGGTTTTCTGGATGTGACCTTTTCAGCTGCATTTTATATACAAAGTAGGTAATGACAGAGATCATATATCTTCTGAACAAAGACTTAGAAGACAATTTTACAAATACAAGCAGATTTGTGGGGATAATTAAAGGTAAGATTTGAAACCATGTCTGTTCCGGGAAATCAAAGGCTTATGGTTCCTGTACCTATTCTTAGAATGTGGATTCTCTATACTGGACAAAGATGAATTTCACAGTCACAAGGCAGTGCTAAATATAATTAAGAATATGATCTCTCTGATAACTCATTGTATTAAGAAAGCACGGTCGATTACACAGAGAAAAGTTGTCTCCATTTCAGGGAGGTGTTTTTTTCTGCTAAAGAAAACAACAGAGACTTTGGAGTTATATCTGGTTTGTATGCAAACACCACTTAAAATTCATGGACAAAAAGGTTCTAGCTTAATTGCTTTGGTTGAATTATTTAATTTATCTGAGTCTCAGTTTCCTTATCAGTAACAGATTAATGATACCCATCTTGCAGACATATTATGAAGATTAGAAATTATGTATAAAAGTTTGGCATAATGTTAGGTCTAAATAAATGTATTTCCTGGAAGTCTAGAGCCAAGTTGCTCTTAAAGATGAAAAAGGAACTGAAATTTTGCCCATTTTCCACATATATCAAAGCTCTGTAATTTAAAAACAAACAAAAGCCTATCTAACTGCTATATAACAATAAACATTTTCCACATTTGCTTTTTTAACCCCAATTTGTCCGGTAAGAATACACAGATAGTCAGGTCGGATATAAATTAAGTACTTTTTTCAACATGGGTAAGGAGGGAGCTTTCAAAGAATTCCTAATGTGCTTTTGCAGTATAAAAGTGTATTTTGTTATTATATAAGGGAAACATAGGGTAATCTGAGGCTGTGTCATTTAAAAGAAGCCGTAAGAAATGATCACCTCACATTTTGTGAAGAACTACAGAGGCATTTTCTGAAACCTCACTGAATAGATGCCCTATTTCAAAATATTCCATACTAAATTTCCAAGTAGAAATATTGCCTCCATCTAAATAAATCTTGAGCATTTTAGATAAGTTGAGAAATTATGTGCTGAGTGTTTTTTGTTTCTTATTTCTAATGAATCAGTAATTTTGACCTTCGTTCCATATGCCTCTTTAATTTATGGGGAATAAAGTAATACTGATTTTTCAAAAATTAATGCATATTCTCAAGCCACCGAGTTTCCAAATTATGATATTTCCAATGGCAAATGAAATAACATGCTGTCCATGCAGTTAGTGATTTGAGGCAATTTGAACATCATGATAAGAGGGGGGGAATTACAAGCAGTGTTATAATTAAAGGTCTGTTGATTCTTCAGTTTAAATGCCATTGTTGAAAGATTTTTCACTCAGATGTCAAAGTCTGTGGCCAGCCAAAACTTGGCATGCTAGAACTCAGCCCAGAGAAACATTGTGTTCTACAGATTTAAAAACCAAAATCTGTTAAGAACAGAAATGTTGGGCTTGGGCTGATTTCTCATGAATCAGAACCAGAACATAGCCAAATACCACCTCCTCTTTATGAAAGGAAGTAGTGCAGGTGGGTGCTATTGGGAAATGTTTGTTCAGATGGAAAATGAAGGGAAATTATCATTAGATGTCAACATGCAGTACACTGGGTTAAAGTTTTATATCATTAAAGCATGTTTGAGAAGTCCAAAACATTTTAGAAGCCTCTTCTAGTTAGTTCTTCTAGTTAGTGTAAAATAGGAAGGAGTGTTTATCCATTTTCCAAGATTTGCGTATTGAGGTTCAGTTTCTCCATATTGCATTCCTTGTTACTATGAAAACTTAAAGCAAAACTTTATTTCTAGGTAGTGAATTCACTACTTAGAAACATATTCCCAAATGCCATGTTTTCATTTCTTGAATTTGAAGGTTACAAATGAGTGGCCTGTGTATCGCAACTAGCTAGCTCATAGAATGATGTATTTATTTATTGTCTGTAGTATATTTTTAAATAATTTGAGCCAGAATTTTTAAAAAGAAGAAATTTCACACACACACGCACACAAAAAGAAAAATCCAGATTTTTCTGCTTCTCTTGAAACATTGGGGATCTGGCAACTTTGGACCTGCATCCATACGTGGCACCAGTACTAGAACTGTGTAGCATCTGCTCCCTTCAGACAAACCACGTTCTCTTCAGTTTGACAACTCCCCTGTCACCCCACATTTTATGCTACACCACTTCACTCATATACTCTACCACCATGACTCCAGTGACATTTGATTTCTTTTTCTTTGCTTTTGGTTGTTGTGTTACATTCCCTTGTTTTCTCCTTGCTTGTATTATTGTTAAAGTTTCCAAAAATTTACTTCCAATAACTAATAGTATTGCAAAGGCCATGCCCAATGATACTCACAAAAGCATTGTTGAAAATGATGAAAATCAGAATGTAGCCAATATATCCAAAAATAGGGAGCTGCTCAAATATATTTTGATACACGTGTAGAATAGTATACTATGCAGGATTTAAAAATATATCTGGAAAGAATGCAGGTTATAGAACAATGTAAACAGCAACATGTCTATTTTGTAGGAGAAAAATATATGTACATATAAGAAGAAAGCTAAATAAAGTGGTACAGTAGGACAATATCAGAAAATATATTCATATACAAAAAAATACATACACAAAATTAATAAGTTCCAAGAGTAGCTTTCATAGGTCTCCTTCTGTCTGGCTTCCTTCCTTCATTTTGACCCAACAGTTAGAACATATGCTGAAGCTATTTTTTAGTCCTCTAGCCCAAACTGGTTATCTTTCTTGTCTTTATTCGTTAGAGAATGCAGTCAAGATTTCAATAGTTGTTTTAAATGTTTTTTAAAAGCATCCTTGCTTGCCTACATGCTAGACTGCCACCATGTCGGAACAAGAGATCCAGGTCCTATGGTTGGTTTGTTCTTCTAAAGCACCTTTTGATGACACCAAAAATATTCAAATCTTTTTAAAGACATCTTGAAACAGAAAAATTACTCATAAATATTCATTAACACAAACACAGAGACTCTTAGGGGCTGAAACTGAAACTCATCCTCACAAAAGCATCAACTTTGTACCAACTATAGGAAGGAAAGCTCCCAGGTAAACACCATCTAAGCATTGTGGAAATTCTTCTGATCCCAACATTTAGCACAATGTCTGGCAGATAGGAAAGGCTCAAAAAAAAAAAAAAAAAAAAAAAAAAAAAAAACTTGTTTAACAAAATTCAAATAAATGCACACTCCCACCAAGGAATAATTAACCTGCATATCAAAAAAGTCACTTTTCTTTTAAATAAAAATCAACCAATAAAGTTTGGATTTTACTGATTGCTCTTAAAACTTCAGTGTAGTTTGCTACAGAGTTAATAATACCATAATTTTTCCTAGGGGGGAAAAATGCTTATGTGTGTGATTTTGTGCATGTGTGAGTTTAGGGAAAAAGCAGAAACAAATGAGGTGTTCCTTTCAAAGAGAAGCACAGTCATGAAAACTCTAGCTCTTACATGTACCTCTTCCTTCCAGAAGCACTAGCTTCACTGTGATTTCACTGTCTTGACCAACTTTCTCAACTTCTGGAAGCATTCTTCACCCTGGAACTCCATAGCCTCTGTTTTCATGATTCTCTTGTTCAGTTGATAATTATTCTTGCACTTTCTTCCATTCCATTTTCCTTTGGCTGGTCACAAAATGAAGGCTTCCCTATTTTCCCCCTCACTGTAGTCTTGAAATCTGTGGGCAGTTTTTTGATCACCTCTCTGAGGATCTCAGTATCTCATTCTGGCCTATAGACCCTGGTACTTTCCTGAAGTAGACTGAACCTTTCCAACTGGATGTTCCACCCAGGTCACCTCTTGTGAGTATTATAGAAGGTAATTAAATTGATCTCAAACACATTTTGTGCTTTCTGATCCCCATGCTTTAATTCATTCTGTACACCTTGCCTAAAGCCTATACCTTCCATTTCTAAATGTTGGAATTATTCCCATATTCCAGAGTCTATGTCAAATACTGCTTTCTGTGGGTAACTTTTTTCAGTGTCCACCATCAACTAGTATTCCTCAAGTCACTGAATCACATAAAATTTTATTAGTAACCTTTATGGTATTCATTCTATTGCATTGTGTTTTAGATATGTGGTATTTATTTTTTCCCATATTCTAAATACTAGGAATATGGGATCATACTTATTTGGGGGGCTACTTTCTAGAGCTTCTGTCCTAGCAGCGTCCTTTGCCCAGAGTAGGTGGTCATTAAATATATTTTGAATTGAATTGGGTTTATGTTTTGATGGTTGTGCATGCGTTATGATTTGAGAGATAAAAATGTCCACATGCCCCAAGTATCTCTCGTGCTTTGCAGTTCATAATATCTTACTTTGGTGACTTTCTCTTCTTAAAGATGTAGGAATTTTCTACAAAACTGGGTCTTTTTGTTCCCTAGAAGGTAAACTATTTTCTGGGCAATATGTGAGTTTTGCTACCTATTAAGATCCACTCATTATCCCCTAAGAGGGAGCAAAGACTTAAAAAAGAATAGCCTGGAAATCAGGTATGCTCTCAAGAGGGAGAAATGGATCATAAAAGAGGCAGAGTAATGCACCAGAATTTGGGCTGCACCATTTATTCCCATGTGCCTTACTTTACTCATCTGTAAAACTGGATGATAATAATAATTTCTACCTTGTAGACATATTATGAGGACTAACTAAATAGGTGTAAAAGTACTTTGAATAATATCTAGTGCATTTTAAGTACTAATAATGGTTGGCTATTATTAAGTATTTTTACATATGACATACGAATATAGGATATACAGTGTATATATGCTAATACATGTACTTAATACGAATATTAAGTATATGTACTTAATCGATAATACATGCATAAATGCACATATATATATATTTATTTAATAATTGTTTAGGTTATTATTTCACCTATGAACCTAATGGCAGATCCAAAGAAACTCCTTGATAATCCAGCCAGAGATCCTAAATGTCTGAGGATAGAGAACATAAAAGAGAAGAGAATGCGTTATCAGATAGACCTAGTTTGAAGCACAGATCTGCCATCTCTTAACTATGCACCTTGTGGAAGTAACTTCACCTGTCAGAGCCTCAGCTTCTTCATCTGCAAAACAGGAGAACACCTGTCTTTTACTTTTGTTTTGATTAAATGAGCTTCTGTTCTCTGTATCCAAAGATTGGACCTCCTTCTTCTGTTGATTCCTATCCTTTTGCTGAACTTCACATTTGTTTTCTCAACAAATTAGATTTCAGACTTTTTGTTCTGAACAAACTTAGAAGAAATACTGGCACTGTTTCAGAAAAAAATGGTAGCAGTACCAGCTACTAATTTCAAATTATTAATAATTTAATATAATAGTGAAATGTTAAAATATGTACCAATTAATATGCACCAAGCCTAATAGAGAACAAATATTCACCAAACTGTAGCTAAATCCTTAAGCTAGAACAAACTTACCAGTCAGATCAGATTGTTTTTAATGAAATGTCTTCTATCTATGGAAATCATTAACTAAACTAATCCACAGGTTTTACAGTTGGTCACTTTTTAAAGTACAAGAAATTAGGTTTTTATTGAAAACAAAAAGTCCTTTGTACTTAGTCCTAGTGAAGGAATATGTGGCGGTTTGGGGGAAAAGGAAAAAAGTATAAACAACAAAAAAAGCAGTCTTGAAAATATCTACAAACTTCAGGACATTTGGATCTGAAAGAAAAAGTACCTTGTAATATACCTTCTCACATTTAGCCGTGTTCTTGTAGTGCTGTGATGTGGCACTTAATGCTCTAGGGGACCCAGAGCAAGTGTTACAAATGCAACCAAAAGTCTCATGAAAATGAGCCTCTTAATAGCGTGTGAGCTGGTCTGCAATGGCCTCAGGAAATCCCCCCAGCTATTCACGTCCTTTTTATCCACTACATTCTCTGACTCAAAGGGAAACTTCACTTCACCTCCTTGACCAGAATTGAGCAGACATTGATTTGGTTACCTTGTGCTTTATTTATTCATTTATTAGTCGTCATCATTTGTATTCCACAAGAACAAAAGAATGTATCTTTCCTTTGCATTAATTTAAGTTTAAGAATGTGGAAATTTGTGTCTAGGAGAGAATGGGTATTTATGCAATTTTTTGAGTTGCTTACTTTAACTTAAAATATTTTCCATCAAAATTCTAATACATAGAGCCTCATCATCACCATCATTGTGTAGAATGACAATACTTGACACATTAACTGAATTCCTAAAAACGGTGCATGTAAAGTGAGTCTTTTAAAAGAGACTCATGTTTTCTATAATTAGTCAGGTTAAGTGTCACATGGGAAAAATAAGTGGTCCGATGCATAATTTTTTTAAAAATTAAGAATTGCAACTTTCACCTCGGTGATAATGATGCATTTATCTATGGACATTTTATGTGCATTAATTGCCCCCAAGAAAAGCCAATAAGAAGTGAATCCAATTAAACAGCAGATAGTTTGGAGGCAAATGCTAGATATAAACCAATATATTAGAGGCAGTGGAAAATTCAGAGACGTGTAAGACAGGGCTTATCCTCCCAGTAGGGATGCACAGCCAAGGAGGTGGAATTTTATACACGACTGAAGATTCAAAAAACAGTTCAGGATATTCAGATATATTCTTTTACATTGCTGTAAAGATTTGTATTAAAATATACCACACAGAACTGCATATGGTGGTGCATGCCTATAATCCCAGTGGCTCCAGAGGCTGAGACGGGAGGATTGCAAGTTCAAGGGCAACCTCAGCAACTTAGCAAGGCCCTAAGCAACTTAGGGAGACCCTGTCTCAAAAAACAAAAAGGGCTGGGGATGTAGCTCAGTGGTAAAGTGCCCCTGGGTTCAATCTCCAGTATCCCCTCCCCCCCCTCAAAAATATACAAATATACATACATATATATACAAGTATATATGTATGTGTGTATTATATATGTATATATATATTACACAATTAATTTTCCTTCATATACAGGACTGAGTAGGCACCCTATACTCTTATGACTACCTAAATAGCAATAAGGCATGAGGTCTTCACTGGAACTTAACTCACAGATTTGTTTACACATAGTTTGGGCATTTCAAGCAATGATAATTTGCTTTGGGGCAGAGGACATGTTACTGTTCCTTTAAACATTGAAGGTTCAGTAGCTTTGCAACACATTTTCTTTCAGGAATATTTGTTGAACTAATGGACATTTCTAAGTAGATCTTATGGTATTAAGCGAGCTAGAAATGAATTCTAAAGATGTTCTTACCTCCTCAGTACCAGCTTTGGGTGCCATGATTTCTTCAGTTTTTGAATATTGAATTTATGCTTACTTAGGGAATCTGTTCAAGTCAGTGGCCAAAATAGAACCAAAGGAAGCTCTGCAAAAGTGTCTATGTAATGTGTAATTTATCATGATCAAAATAGAGATCATAGGGAGACTTAAAGGAAGTAACAACCTCAGTACCACCTTACTTATAATCTAACAAAGAAATTAATGTTTAGTGGAATACTATAGAGTTATGTGCAATTTACATGTCTGAAAAAATGTAAGCTACCATATCCAATATATCTATACATATCTTTACTCTCCTACTAAAGTGTAAATACTAAAATCATTAATAAAACCAAGCAAGTGGAATCCTTAGTTTACAAAGCATTTTGGATACTTCATCCATTTTGATTCTCAGAACAACTTGTAAGATTGGTTAGGTACATATTATATACATTTTATAAATGAAAAAAAAACTTTGAAGTTTAAAAGGACAGATGACTTGCTTAAGGACATAGAGCTCTTAAAAGGTGCAGCTGCTTCTCCTGATGCACATTTTGTAACTGGCTCAACAGAAACAGCCACCCAAACAGAATCTTTGCCTTACCCCAACCTCCTGCAAGGCACAGAGGAGGTGCCAAAATGTGATGTATAATCTTTAATCTTTAGTGGAAAGAAGAACTCTTGAACCAAAAGGGATACACACTACAATTTCATGCAAGAAGGAAAATAGATGATCAGCTATCTTGTATGAGATTGTTTTTTTTCCCCTCATTTACATACAGCCCTTGGTAAATATTGTGAATTTTCTTATTCTGAATTTGGAGGAAATCCTGATGATTTTCCATGAAAATCAAGATTGCATCTATCTGCCACTAGAGTTCTTTTCAGCCTGCTCAGACTGTGGACTTTAGTACCTAAACAGATCTCAGTCTTGATTTGAACAATCCTCCTGCCTACCAGGATGTATATCTTTTCCATTGAAAATTATGTGAATATACTCAGTTGTCTTGAGCTGCCTTCCTGGAGCTTCTTACATACGGAAGAATGCGGTGTGAAAATAAGAGAGATCATGGGCCACTTTAAAAAACTGAGTGTCACTAGAAATTGATAAAGAATTGTAGTTCTGAGTCCCAAAAGCCACAGAGTTTCTTTGGTGACGTGGAATTCAAAGCTGTCACTAAATTCTGCTACCAGAAGAATGGAAAGGTAAAGTTTCAAATCAAGAGATTCAGCACTTGGTTCTAGAGACTAATAGTGTCAGTGGGTCTTCCACTCAATATCACATCCTTTACATGTCTAAGATTCCAGGTTTCCAAGTACTGGACATTAGAAACCTGTTGAACTTTTAACTGTTATTACCTCAGGGCCTGAGTTTCTATGAAATATCAAAGAGATGTCCCCAATGCCATAGTCCTAGGACACTTGCAATCCAAACTGATATTTCTTCCATATTATTATTATCACTATTATTACTACTACTATTTCCATCTCTTAAATGAGGAGACAAACAGACTAAGAACATTACCTAAGGTAACAGCTAGCATCAGAGCCACAGTTATGACAGGCTGGCAGATGATATCACTCATAATTCAATGTGTATTTTCACTAACCTTGCTGAACCTCACAATTTGCCCTGGTTCTCAGCTGAGCTTTAGAATCTCCTAAAGGGCTTGTTAACATATAGGCACTCAGACATCAACTGCTGAGATCTTATTCACTAGGTCTGGAATAAGGCACAAGAATATACATTTCAAACAAGTTTCTAGGCAATATTGATGCTGCCGGTTCGTGGAGCACTGGTTAGGGAGCACTGTCCTTAAACATCATATGCAATAACTGAGTAGAAATGACACATGATGGCAAATGGTCTTATGAAGGAAGCTTGTTACGAAAATACTACCTCATTTCTCCATTTCTGACTACTAGAAAACTAGTGTTGAGTAAGGAGCTAGCAATAAAGCACCTCAGTGTTTTGAATGAGTTCAAATCTTCTGGCATTTAAGAACTGAAACCCGTCAGTTTGCTTCTAACTAGAACTACTGTTGCAGGTTAACTTGGGAGATATGATTTCCCACCCCTCAATGAGAAGCTGCTATAAAACTGGACATGGGCAAATGTTATTAAATAAATTTACAGACAACTGATCCATTAACCAACAATCTTTAGTTGATTTGCAGCCTGTCAACTTAGAAATAAGTTCTTAGTGGAAAGGGAAAGACTCACCCTTGACTTAACAATTTGGCACTATTTTTCTGAAGATTGTTAAGGGTCTGGTATCACAAACTCAGTTTCAACCAACAAGGTAATGTACCTGCTAGAATAAAAAATTATAATAAAGAAATAAGAAATATTTCAACTGTGTTGAAAGATAATATCCAGATCAAGGTAGCTAATGTTCCTTGTTAATTTCCTATGGTTGTTATAATAAATTATCACAAACTTGGTGCCTTAAAATTCAGAATACTCACGTGATTCTGAAGACCAGAAGCCTGAAATCAGTTTCACTGTACTCAAGTCAAGGTATTGACAAGGTTGTTTCCTTTGGGAGCTCTGGGGAACAATCTGTTTTCTTGCCTTTATCTTCCAGAAACCCCTCCACTCCTTGGCTCATAGCCCCTTCCTTGAAGTACTCCAACCTCGTGTTTCTATCAGTTCATCTCCAACTGACTCTGATCCTCCTGCTTCCTTCTTATAAAAACTCATGATTACATATAGAGCCTATCTAGCAAATCCAGATAATCTCCCCATTTGAATAGTGTTAATTTAATCATATTTACAAGATTCCTTTGCCCTATGAGGTTAGGGATAACAAATAGCTCTGGGGTTTGGGACATGGATACATTTTGGATGGTCATTATTCCACCTACCACAGTTCATCTGTGGTATATTTATCAGATTACATTAGGAATATGTTCCTAATGCACCACAATTTAAGAGGTCCTTTAATAAAATTTATTTAAAAAAGGGTGAATGGTGAGATGGTCTGGATTATGAAAAACAAGAATGTGAAAGCCATTTACAAAGTGTGGGTGAGGAGAGTGAACTGATTTCAGTACCAGGGCTTCTACCTAGTGTTTTGACCTTACACTTGTGAGACAAAATATCCACCACTTGGCTCTTCTCTCTAAATTGAGAGAACCAGAGAATCTCCTAAACCTTTTGCTTCTATAAAATTTACAAGGCTGTAGATGGCATTTTAAAACCAAGAGCTTACTTACATCTCTAATATTTAGAATAAATCTTGTCCGCTTTTCTTTTGAATTCAAAATTCACTTAAATTTTGAATTTAAAATGTGTTATCCAAGCAATTTTTATTGTAAAAATAGTAGTGAGGCTATGAACATAACCAATACAAGCACTTTTTACTAGCTACTTCCTAAATATCCTACCAAATTATATTCCTTTAATCACCAAATCAGTAGTCATAGGATAATATGCATACCCCTTTTGCATATTGGAAAACTGAGGCACAGAGAGAAAAATTGCATTTGTGTATATAGAACTAAGATAATTAGTATTAATATATTGTTGCCTCCAGTTTTTTCTGGGATATCATCTACCACCACGGGCAGGTGTGATACTGGACAATATATTAAATGTGCCAAACAAAATGGAAAGACCTTGTCCCCAAAGAGCTCAGTCTCAAGGAATGAGTAACAAACTATAGAGGACAGACATCAAGTGACTGCTGTCATAATTAGTGGGGTCAAAGCAGTGGGAAAGGATTTTTTGTATTTATTTTGGCTTGTTTTCAGATAAGGGCATGGAATTTGACCATTGATTCTCAGAAGGAAATAGAACTAGTTTGATAGAAATCTCTTGATAGCATTAGGCTCGCCCACAAACACCAGTTTTTAAAGGACGATTTACAGAGGGCCACAAAAAATACTCTGGAGAAAGTTTATAGGAAGGAAGGCTTTGAGAGCTAAACCAGAAAAGGTGCTTGAAAGTAAATCAAATTATGGCATACATTGAATTATGGCATTTATTACGATGTGTGGAGTATGCGTGGAATTTTGCGCTAAACCTGAGGAAGTAAAGGTCTAGAAATTGTCATGCAGAGTAAATAAATTAACCCCTTATTCTCTTGTTTTCCATACTCCCTATATTTGGTGACTTGTTCATAAAAATGTATGCTAGTAAACCATTCTCTGCCATGGGTGCATCTGTTTGTTCACATAATTAGAATTAGCATGCATACCTCTGCAATGGTTTCTTCGGAATGATGTAGACAGTATTTCTCAGACCAAGCATTCTTTGGGAGAAGGAAAGGAGTTGTGCCTGTTTATGACTGTCAAACTTTCCTAAGCTTATTAAATCAAGATCCTTTATCCTTTCTTCTATAATTTGAAGATTATTCTAGTAATATGTTTGGAGATGAAACAACCTGCCAAATAAGTCAGGGTCTAATAACTGGATTAATAACTATTCTAACACCCATGAGTTCTACATTCTGTGCCACTCAGGACCTACTCTTCCTTTCTACTCCAAAAGATCAGAGTTTTCACTGGCATTTTTAATTCTTGGAGCTACACTGTTTTAAAAAAAAATCAGTTTATCATAAGCAGGTCATCAGTTCTTGAAATATCTGCCCGTAAGAAAATATTTGTATTTGATTGGAATACTGTCACCAGAGAAATGGTTTAAAAATCTGTTTATTTCAATCCCAAACAAAAATCTTAGCCTCAACTAGTTATCTTTATTTTGCAATGACTTATCCTTTTGCCCATTTATTACTTGGCTACTGTACACTAATCATTTAAGGGGGAAAACACCCTAAATGTTTATGCAAACCTTAAATATAACTTTGTGTGTGTTCATATGCTTTTTTAAAGAGCACATGTGTGATGGGAAGTGAAGAATAGCATAGTCAGGGGAAAAATTAAAAAGACACAATGTAATTATCCGAACTGGAATTAAGCCAATTAATAACCCATGTGCTAACACTGCCCTCAAAGTGCGGCAAATGCTGTCAGAAATTTAAATGTCCTGGGTGGTCCTGGTCAGCAATCTTTGCCTCATCCATTTTCAACATCATTTGGGGACATGGCTCACCTGGCTTCTGATGAAGGGCCAAACCTAAAGTAAACTACAGAAGAGGTACAGATTATATCATTCAAGCACAAGGCTCTCACAAGTGACGAGGCACAGATTTTAACTTATTTCTTATGAAATCAAAATACTGATGTTTTAGTCATTTGCTCATTCCTTTATGACACATATTTAAGGAATATCTACTATGTGCCAGTATAGCACCAAGCCCAAATATGCAGGCTTTAGAGTCAGGTTGCTTGCATTTAATCCCCCCAGCTCCATGCTCACTAGCTGAGTGATCTTCAGCAAATTTCATAACTTTTCTAGACCTCAATTTCCTTTTTTATGAAATGGGGGATGTTGGGCTATTGTGACACAAATGTAGGATTAAAAAATGTAAAACACTTTGCAAACTGATTAGTACAAATCAAGTGTTCAGTAATATATTGACTGTTGGCTGTTGTTATTATTATGAGCCAGGAAATATTCTCAAATTTATGATCAAAAATATAATAGAACCTTCAGATGACTCAAGAACCTATAAGTTTTGTGTCTAGAAACTTGGGGTTCTCAACTTTATAATCTCTCTGCCAGCCCTTTCTGATAGAAGTCTGTATACTAAATCCTTGCTTTCCTATATTTTTTTTGTCTTGAGTAGTGCACTTTGAACACAACACCCTCAGCACATCCATAATTGCAAGTTTGTTCATTTACTTGTTATACCTTCCTCACTAAATGATGACTAGCCATGTATTTTACATATAGTAGCTCATGACATCCTCAAAACTACTTATGGGACCAACACTATCACCTTTTAGAGATAGGGAAACTGAGGCTCTGAAAGTAGCTGCAACTTAGGCAATTTTGTTATTCCAAATTCTTGTCCTTTTTAGTCAGATCACCATCATGCTTTTATAGACATTTCTCTGCCCTGCTTTGGGCTCTGGCCCAGCAGGTGTACTTTGGGACTTGCTGGAGGATCTGACAATGTCCAAAATCACTGCTTTCTCTCCCCAACCCCAAATTGATTGACGTGGACCACATGTGTTAGGCATGTTGCAGCAGCCATTGTTAAAGAGGTTGGTCGGTAGATAAACTAAATTACCTTGGCTATGACTTTTTTCAGATTGCTTGTCTTTGACTGGGCTCCCAGGTGCCCAACATTTCTTTCAGTTTTGTTCTTTCACCCTAAGTAGCAATGCTGTTGCTGAAGCATGACTGACAGATAGTTTTTGCTTTTACATACACCATGATTCTTGTTTTAGGACAAGAGGCTTAATCTTTCCAATAACACCTGATGTCACTGTGTCTTTTCATAAGCACCTCTTTCTTGCTTTAAGAAAAATGCACCCTCAATTATCTGTTGTGAAAAGAGAGCTCCTTACTGAATGTGATCATATATGTCCCCAAAAAGATACCATCAAATTCATGGATAGATAATACAATTTCCCTTTTCTATTTTAGTAGCTCATTTTCAATTGAAATGTATCAGAAAAGTTGCCCATGGCTAATCTTCCAGGTAGAAAATCTCATCAGTGATTTAAAACTGCATCATAAACTGAAAGACTCAATCTCTTTCACCCACAGTGTGCCTATATTTTAGAAATGTGTTGTATGAGAAAGCCACATCTTCTTATATGGTGACATATATATGGTGATATCACTATATATATATATATATATATATATATATATTTATATATTCATAGATCAGTCCACTGGCCTTCATTCTCTTGGAAACATGGCACAAGTTAGACTTGGTTGAGAGAGGACCTCTACAATGTTATATTTTTCTGCTTTTCACTGAGAATGAATTAAGCACTTAAATCCCTTACTCCTAGCCTTCAAAATGGACCCCCCCCCCCAAATTATTTCCACTTGGTTATTTAGACATTTTGGGAAAAAAGCATGGAGGTCTGTGTGCTGGCCATATAGATGTAGAAATCTTCCTGTTCTGGAGGCAAAGGTAATATCTACACCTGTTGGGCCAGAATCTTTAAAGAATACTAGAGGTCAGCTGGTATGTGAAAGAACCTGGTGGGCTGCTGGAGCCCTGGGTTCTAGTATTGACGTGGCTATTGCCTTTGTGATGTATTGCTCTGAGTCTATGGGCCTCAGTTTCCTCATCTGCTAAATTAGGGGCTAGAGAGATTGATCTCCGGGGCTTTTCCAGCACTGTATTCTCTGGGTCTGCAAATCGCCTTCAGTGTCTGCCATAGTCTGCCTTGCCAGTTCTGTTTGTCACAAAGATTAATCCATTTTAACTGTACCTTGGAGTGCACCCGGGAGAGGAGGATGGATGGATTGTTTTGCACCTATTATTGCATCAGAACTTTTGCCTTTTTAGACACAATCATGCCGTGCCTAAAATCTGTCTGCCTGTCTGCCCAGTGACTTTGTCTGTGCTGATCTTTTGCCATGGTGCCTCTTTTTCCAGCATCCATCTCCCTCCAAGATCTAGATTCGGCATCCGACTGTACCTGTCTTGTTCTCTGCAGCATCTGTCTGCTACACTCCGAGACCATCGTTAATAAACTTTCACACATTACACGCAACCCCCTAATATGTTGGCACCTGCACATAAACATCTACAGTTCATAAAACTAGGGGAGAAAACTCCATTTTTAAAAAAAGACCTCTATCTAGTGCCATTTATATTTGCACTTTTTGTTTAGTTGTAAGTTTTAATAGTTCCCCCTTTGAGGATTTGTCAGTAGGAGCAGTATTGCTTATCAGAACACACCAACAGTCTTTTTGTAATATTCGCTTTTCCCCTTTGGTTCAGCCGAGCCTGCTGACAGATCATTCAAATTCAATTGTTTTATGTCTAAGCCGAACAGCTAATTAAAGTAGGGATGATTAACCTGACTGGCAGTGTCGCTCTCCCTCTCGCGCTCTCTCTCCCTCTCCCTTTCTCTATCTCCCTCCCTCTCCTGTTCCAATCAGTCTTTTTCTCACACACTCTCTCTCTCCTTCCGTGTGTGTGTGTCTCTCTCACTCTCTCTCTCTCTCTCTTCCTCTCTCCCTCTCTCCCTCCCTCCCTCTCTCCTTTCCCCCCTCTCTTCCTCTCTCTCTCAGTCTCTCCCCCCCTTGGTTGGTCTCTCTCTCTCTCTCTCTCTCTCTCTCTCTCTCTCTCTCTCTCTCTCTCTCTCTCTCTCTCTCTGTCTCTTGCTCTACTGTTTTTTTTTTTTTTTTTTTTTTTTTCCTCTCTCTCTCCTAAACGTGGTCTGCTTGCTGATGGCAGAATGGCACTCGGAGATTTGTGCATTGTGTCTGGTTTCCTACGGGCAGGCTGACCCAGTGCCTCCAGGGACTTATCAATAGACCACTCAGAAGAGACACAGACAGGAGAGAGGAGGAGGGGTGGGGGGAGAGAGAGAGAATCAATATCAAGAATAGAAGGAGCTCCGAAGCCATTTTTTTTTTAAAGAAGTATCGGGACTTGGGAGAGGGTGACAAAGAAGGTTTTTCAAAGAGGCAGTGGAGGAGGTTCTAATAAATTTGGAAGGAAACAGTTCCCTGTCTTGGGAAAAGGAGAACTCCTGACTGATTAGCATTCACACCAGGTATGAGATGTTCGCTACCCCTTATCACTGTGTCGCAACCGAGATGGAAAAGCCTTTTTTTTTTTTTTTTTTTTTTTTTTTTCCTTAGGAGACTGAGAGAGCATGTATTTTGCTGTGTTTGTTGTTGGGGGGTAAGAGGGGCGGCGTGAGAAGCTGTGGGCATTTGTGTATGGGAGCAGAAAGAATGGAAGCAGTACAACGGGGGGTGGGAAAGAGTATGGAGTATGTTACTGTCTTCCCTGTCTTTGTGCACCCCTGGGGGGTTACCCAAGTTCATTTCTAGCAGGTGGATTTAGACGGGAGTTACTTAACGCTTGACCGCCAGTTTTGAAAAAAAAGAAAAAGAAAAAAAACGCTGCTTCCTATGTCTATTAAAGGAAGCTCCAATTTCTCTCTCTCTCTCTCTCTCTCTCTCTCTCTCTCTCTCTCTCTCTCTCTCTCTCTCTCTCTCTCCCCCTCTTCTCTCTCTCTCTCTCTCTCTCTCTCCCCCTCTCTCTCTTTGCCCCCCCCATCCCTCTTCCCCTCTCTCCCTCTCCCTCTCTCTTCTTTTTTTCCTCTTCTAACCAGACAGCGGGAGGGTTCCTGGCTCCTAGCCAGCCCAAAAGCCTCTAAGTGTTTTGCACTTGTTTCAGGGAGTAGCTGCCCGGGGATTTTTCAGCATTTTCACTAGAGAACAAAGAGTTCTTTACAAAGGGAAAGGGGGGGGGGGGGGGGGAGCTTAATGTCTGATATATGTTTTTCTATTTTTATTAGTTTTTCGCTTAAAAAGAAAGAGACAGGAACAGAACATTCACTCTATAAAGACACAAAGACATTCAAAAGAAATCCAGTTATCTTTTCTCCCCATCACCCCAATATATATACATGAAAAATTAAAAGGAAAAAGACTAAGTTAAATGTGTTGCTCTTTTCTCCTCTTTTAATCTTTCTAAATCCAACTGTTCTTATGCTCACTCTGTGCTATGCTATTTTTTTTTCTACTTACAATAAAAGTTGTTAAGGATGCATCTTCTCTTATCATCTCTTTACCCTTTTGGGGGTCCCAAAAATCTTGTGGAGAAAAGAACAAGAGTCCATCAAACAATCAATTTAGTGGCGAGAACACCTACTTTTGCCACTTGGGTAAAAAGTTAATTATGGAATTTGGGCTCCCAAAATGCCAATGGGGTGCATTAGTTCATTCGATCTCACAAGTTTTTGCATCCATCTGTTTAAAAGGTACCACTTGTGTCACTTGTCAGTTATTTAAGAATAGGTAGTTAGGGAGCGGATATTTGTGTTTTATTTTTGTTTCTATTACGTAAATGACAAAACCCCCAGAGAGATTACTTACCCCATCTATGATATACTAGTTCAAGCAAAATATAGTCTAGACGGAGATTTTTCAACAATTCTGATTGCCACGTAGCTTTGTATTCTCCATCTGATTTTTTGCCTGTGCATGTATATTTTTACTATGAATTTGTGTTTGTAGCAAACATTCCAGAATGTTTATCTATTTTAAATTAATGCTCCAACAAAAGAAAAAAGAAATCAAGATGTAAACTGTATGTGCAAAATATAGTAAACGATTTGATCTCTTATACCTGCTGTACATTTATATTTTTATCCTAATATTCTTGAATTATAAACCCAAGGAAATGTTTTCTTTCTAAAAGTTCTCCTCTTAATGCCTTTCGTATTTTGTCATTTGGAAATCTTTTTAAGGTACATAAGACACTAAACTGAGCAAAGGGAAAAACCCACAAGCACCACAAAAATCCTTAAATATATATTATGTACAGTACCTAACTGCAGATAACTATTTTGCTAAGTGGAAAACAGCTACAACAGTTGTACCAAGAATCAGAAACTCTTTTCTTCCTTTTTTTCCCCCCATTCACTGAAAATATATTCTATTCCTATTCCTGGAGAAGACAACTGTTAGGAAAAACTATAGGCTTATATGTTTTTCCATATTTATGAAATGCATTTGTGTCCCTGCTTACAAGTATAATACCTATCAGGGTAGAGGGTGATTCCTCGCCAGGAAACCCTCCTGGCTGGGAGGTGTGAATGCCTTGTGTTTAAAGTAACTTGATAACAAGGAGTCTTTTCGGAAATTTTACCATGTATGTGTTGCCTCAGTAATGACCCTCAAAGAAAAAACAAGTACTAGGTGGTCAGCATTAGCACTTGAACTCACTGAAAGCTACTAGAAGTAGGGCAAGTTTTGGCAAATTCAAAATTTTCTAGGGTAGCTCACACGTTATAGTTTTACATTTTCGTAAGGAAAATCCCTGTATTGTCTTTAGACATCTATATTTTTGTAGGATTTTTAGGGCTTTTAATAGGGCTTAAGGAGCAAAAAGTCCTTTTTAAAAGGAAAGTCATCAAAATAAAAGAGACTGGATCTTTGAAAAGTTTTATGTTGAAGGCAAGAGGCTTTTTTTTTCTTTTTTAAATTTTATTCACCCTAAACTCTTTTGTTGCTCTAACTGTTGGTGCCTATATTTTTGTTTTGTTTTATCTTCTTTCTTTTTTGCCTTTTTCTTTCTTTCTTTCTTTCTTTCTTTCTTTCTTTCTTTCTTTCTTTCTTTCTTTCTTTCTTTCTTTCTTTCTTTCTTTCTTTCTTTCTTTTATTTATTTATTTGCTTAGATCTGTTTTTGATGTAACCAAGGGGGTTTTCAAAAGGGGCAGTGTGACCAGAAGAGACTCTTACTGAGAGCTTGCAGTGGCTTCTCTTGATCTCAACTCAGGCAGCTCCCATCAGCTAGTTGTGCCGCCAAGAGTCCAGTGAAAGGTGATAGCTGTCATTCTGGGATTCTTCGTGGATCTGACCTGAGAGTAACACATTCACAGTCGAGGAGAAAAGAGAAAAAAAATAGAGGAGCAGGAAAGAAAAGCTCTTTGAGCTGGAACACACTGGCCCTTTCTTCCTGGAGGCAATCCGCTCCAGTTCTTGGCGACATGTCCTGCACTATCAGATATCATATGACTTTTTATTTAGATTCTTTTTCGGAGAATGGTCTGTTAGGACTCTGTTTGTTTTCTTTTATTTAATTTCCTTCTCCCCTCACCCGCTAGTTTTGTGTATCTGTGTGTGTCAGAGACTGTGTGTGCGCACATGCATATGTGTGTGCAATTTTTATCTTTGTTTTTGTTCTGTTGATCTGATGCTTTATTTAAGGACAAAGCTTTAATTATTTCAGAATGCTGGTTTAATCATTTGCCAAAAAGAAACCTCATTCTAGGCTTTTTTGGGGGGGGGTTCATTTTTAAACACATCCATTAACACATGAGACTAGAGATCCTAAATGCTTGCTGGCCAGTCCTTGGCCCACTCCCTCACCTTAATTTAACCCTCCTCATCAGCATGCACAGCAGTGTAGGTTAGGAAACACCTGTGCTGAGTTGAGAGGGAAATAAAAGTAGAGGCAACTTCTTCAAATCTGCACTCCTAGTTTCACTTTAATAAACTTTTTTTAATCCTTGATTTTTTTTTTTTTTTTTTTTTTTTTTTTTTTAATTTTGGCACCCTCTGTTGAGCTTGAAAACATCAGAGATAGTGAACGATGTGTCTGTGGAGCTTTTGTGAGGCCAGCTGAGCACCCCTGGAAAGTAGAACAGGAGCTGAAATTCATTCAGAGACTTAAGAATTAAGTAAGAGATTTAAATAAGATCTGTGAGATCTGTGGGCCGTTCAGGGTTTGGTGATAGATGGTAAAATGGAATATTTAAAGCTTTCAAAGAGGAAAAAGAGAAATTTCCAGACAGGAAAGTCACAGATGTATCTGTTGCAATTAGTACTTTTAAAATATTACTTAATCAAATTTTGACTTTGTAGATCTCAAAATTTAACCATTCGACATGTGATTGCCTTCCCCTCCATGCTGGCTATGAAAAAGAGATGAATTATACTAACAGTTATTACAGGCTTTCTCCTAAAATGTTGATGTATTTCTTTTTCGGTTTTGAAGAGTTCAAACTTTAATTAGCAAAAGAAAAACAAAACTTCTCTAGGTGTACATATGATTGCATACACATCATTCTTGTCTATACGTGACATAATATAACCTGTTTTTATCAAGATATATTTTTGTATAGCAACTTACAAGACTGCCTTGCATTCTTTAAATCCATAGTTTTTAGCTTCTTGTTACTTTCTCTGAAATTATTTTTCACAGACCTTAAATTTGTAATGCCTTATCATAGCCAGAGGTGAATTTTGTTAAAACTTGGAGGAAAATTTATTCCACCCCTTTAAGAGTACCCAAAAAGGAAGGGAGAACTATTTTTCGTTCAACAAATAATTTTAGAAACCTTTCTCCCCCCAACGGAAAACTCCAAAACAGCTTTGTCTCAGAACATTAAACTTGGCATGGATAAGAAATGTGAGTTTTGCTTTGTTTGAGGAAATTTGTTTTTGAAACAACAGTGTTATAAATATTTTTAAATTGCCTGTTGAGCATGCGCTGTCTCTGACTTTATTCATAGTTTTAGACACACACCAAAGTGCAGTCTTCTGAATGGCCACAGGTAAGGCTGTTGATTTGTATGATCTGTCTCTGAGGCACCTTCAGTGAGTCTACTCAGTTTTCCAGAAAGGAAAAAGGCGAGAGCTGAGTTCAGACCTGGACACCCTTCTAAATATCATAGAGCAAAAGTAAATTGCCCCATGAAGGCTTGCACTTTATACTTAGGGTAAGTACTATTCAACTTTCCTTTCTTATAGGAGTTGCCTGCCTTAACTTTTCGGCTTATTACTGGCAGTGTAAATGAAGAAAAAATTTAACTCAATAAGGTGTTTGACTGAAACAGAAAATTTGCAGATTTTTAAGGGCATCTATTGTGCATAAATTTAGAAATACGAGAATTTGCCAGTGAAATGATAGCAGCTCTATGCTTACAGAGCAAAGATGTGCTAGTCTGAACATGCCTGATCTCATCTGGAATCGAAAGCTAAATCTAGGTGGGCCTGTAATAACACCAGGAAAGGAACACATGTATCTTTTGTGCAAGCTTTTTTTTTTTTTTTTTTTTAGCTGTCTTCCAAAGGGAATGACAAAGAAGTAGATTCTTCTCTTGTTTAATAAGTAGTCTTACTTTACTTCTGAAGATATATATTTCCAGTTGTTCTTGGTTGTTTTGTTTTCTTGTTGTCATCGCTGTTGAAGTATGTTCTTTCCTGTCAGTGATTGTTAACACTTTCCATATTTCAGAATGCTTTATCGCCATTAACTCCGTTTGATGTTTCCGCACTTAGTTACCTTTCTGAGGTCTGCGATGACCCTCTCAGGCTTTGCAATTCTTATTGATTCTTGCCATAATACACTTCTTCATTAGGTGTTTTGTTATAGTTATGGTGGAGATAATCTTGTTTTTCAGGTCTTTATAACTATCTAAACAAATTACCTTTTGAGGTGAAATTTCTCATAGTTATTCTTGACTCACAACTGAACTTGTCTTGAAAAGGCTTTAAGAAAATCCAATTAACTGGGGTGTTTTTGAGCTCTAAATATTCTAATAAATGCAAATGAATTTTTTTTACAAAATACTTATTGATATGCAATGTTCTTCGAATTTGTTTTTTCTTTTTATGCTTTAAAACAGAACCTGAAAATTAAGTGTGTTTTAAAAAATAGAAGGTGTGTGGGGGGGTGGGTGAGTCTTGCCAGTTTAATGTTGTTATTTTAAATACCCGATTTGGAATAATTCAAAGTTTTAATTTTTATTCAACATATCACCTTTCAATATCAGTCAGTACTATTTTGCATAAATAGATAAATATCTTTATTCAGGTATATGTATATACTATGTACATATACATTCCCAGAGAAAGACACAAAGTCACTTTACATTTATATTTTTACATAAAAAAGGAAGGATTGGCAATAATGCACAACTTTTTTAAATTTATTATATTTTTCTGTAATTTAAAAACCCAATACTCTGTTGCTTCTATCCTATTATTTAATGTAAATATGCTCATAAACATCTATATATCTATTCTAATAAGTTATCTTAATTTTTAAAGTATTTTCATATGTCTTACACACCCTTGGATTTTATGCAGCTTTATCGACATTCAAGTTTACTCAGACACAATTTGCTTTGTTCGGTATCTGTGAGTGTATTAAGAAGTTTTTTACTTTTGTATTCTAGAAGAGCATGGCCTTCTTTTCCTTTATATGACTTCTGTAGGTTTTCAGTATTCTGAAGAAGAAACTTCTTTTTAACCTGTGATCTCCTGGAAAGCTTTCAAACAAGTGGGAGAAGTAATCTTTACCTTGCTTCTCCTTAGTTTGTTTGCCCTCAGTGTACCACCAGCAACCCTAAAAAAACAACAGTAATAAGCATGATATGATAATTTTTCTGATCACAAAACCAGGAAATACCAAAGAAAATTGTGGCATATGTATGAAAATGCCAAGAGCTTCTCCAGTAAGATCAGCTGTTTTTGTACATTTTTTTTCTCCTGAATTTTGTTTGTGACTTTTTTGGCTTGCTGAAGCATATCCCCATAATCTTACAAAGCCACAGCAAATTCCCAATGCCACAACAACACTGTGCAGCCAGGGAGAGCCCAGAAGAGCTGATCCTGGGTGACTGCAGACTTCCCCAGCAGTCATACAAGGTAGGAGGAGTGAGTAGGCTACTCTTCTTTCCTTTGCATCTTTCTTAGTCTGCTCAACCTGCCAGATAGAGAGATTTTCTTTCTGTAGCTTTCCACTTCAACTGTCTGAGGTTTTTCCTTCGATAACCAATGACTCTCTGTTTCTTCCAAGGAATGGTTCATATAGCAAAGCATCCCATTTTTATTTTATGTTGAAACATGGAAAGCTTTGAAAATTGGGAAAAGCAAAGGAAATGGGGTAAGGGCTTCTGGGAAATATCCCAAATAGCATCAGGTTTATAGCTGTTTTCCTGGATGCTCAGGTGTATAACTTTTCTATTCTCACCAGGGCCTCTCAGTGGTTGAAAGTAGTGAATGGGATAACTATAGGGTACAAACTATGATCTAACTGATTCAGTAGATGGAGCTCTTCCCCCTAAGTCTGTGTTTAAATTAACGTCCCACTCTACTTTGTGGGCTCTGTTTTAAGGTGTGTCACACTACACACATAAAATCAAGACCTACATAGATAAAGAGGTTCCTAGCACTTTTAAAAAGACATGAAGCATTTGTTCTGCTGCACAGAACTGCAGGGGAGCAGTAAGGATAGAGTGGGAAATGAAGTATACCTATCTAAATTTTTCCCTGTGTTTGTTGATATTTTTTAGTGTGAAGTTAAATCCTAGCAGTTATCATAGAAGTGATGAGTACTGTAAATACAGAAAAATATACAGTACATACAGTGTTTGGCTATATGCATGGCAAATCTTTCAGGCTGTCTGAACTGTGCAGATATCTTTCCATTTGATTCTGCAAAGGAATCTTAATACCTTAATGCAATTGTTTCATCTAATTAGTCTAGAGAACCTGGCTGAAATGTTACAAAATCTGAATTGTGACAACACCATGGAGGGCGAAGCAGCTGTTAGTAAGGTGCGTTTCTAGAAGCCAAAATATTTTCAACAATCACTGCAATAGAGCTCCAGTATCTGTTTGTGGAAAGAACTATTTATTTATTTCTTTTTAAATTAATCAAAATGAATAAATGCCACAAAATTCTTGTCAGCATTATATTATTTGCAATACCAATAGAATAAGTACAGTTGTGTCCTTCCCTGGTGCCAGGAGGGAAAATAATATGAATGTTTTATATAATGAATTATCTTCCTTAGTGTAGTGTCTTCTCACAGATTGGAGATATTACTGACTATCTCATGTTAAATCTTGATAAGATCATTTGGCCATACTAGAACTGGTCTTGGCTTTAGTACCAAAGAAATAGCATTTTTAAAGAACTTGGATTTCCTTTGCACACCACGTGTCTGAGTCCGATACGGTCCAGGAAAATAGAGAGGATGAGACGAAATTATTCCTAAGCAGCCGCCGTAGGCCAAACACTGAAACAGTGCCAACCTGGACCAATCAGGCCGGCTTCTCAGAAGATACATGCTTTTGTCGAACACTTACATGAAGAGAAAGAGGAAGTCCTTGAAACTGCACTCGTATGAATGATTCTTCACTAATTTCAGTAAAGTCCATGGTAATAAATTCAGTAATTTTTATTCTTTTGTAAAGTAGAACATCTGAGTTTTCTTGGCCAGCTAAGGCTCTCTAAATGTTTTGCTCTCACATCTTTTGAACAAAACTATCCTTTCGAATTTAAGCAAGTGAAAAACTTCTCACAGAGAGCAAAGAGTAAAATTGATGGAAACTCAAAATCAATTCCAAACCCATTTCTGGCATGATGAGAATAACATTTGTGCTGTGTTTAAAGCAGTTTAAAACAAGAAAATGATAAAATGATCAATATACTTAAAGCCAAAAATAACCAGGAGAGAACAATCTGTAACCCATTCCTAGTTCTGAAATCCTACACTTTTGATTGAACATGAAAATAAACGAATGTATCTTTTATAAGGTGACATTGTAAGCCTTATAGCATAAACAACAATGATGAGATGCCAAGCATTCAACTCTTTATTTAAGCTCTGTCTTCAGAGTTTAGCCAAATAAAAAAGAAAGAAAGAAAATTCATGGAGCTAAACTATTGTGCGTTTACTTATTTGTATATGCTATGACCATAAAAACAGCAAAGTTAAGTATATATAGATTGTTACAATGCCACTTTACAATCTGTGTACTCTCCTTATTTAAATAAAAGGTTTTAACTGTGACAAAAATATTTTAGAATAGATCAGAAAGTCAGCAAATTGATCAGTGTGGATGAATTTAATATTTCTTTAGAAATATCTTGACTCTTCACTCATTTATTAAATTCAACACATACATAAATATAAATCATACATATTTTATGCTTTTTTTAAATAGATTGCTTTGAAAGACTGAGTTGACACTAATAAATTTTTAACCTGTGGATTCAAGGTCAGTGAAATGCCACTGTCTAGATTTACAAAAATCTCTAGACTTAAGATTTTGCTCCAATGAATGATTTTCTACCAATTTTTCAGAGTCATTTGGCTGACTAGGTATTTGTTGATCAGATAAAATAAAATTGTCTAGATGAATAAATCCTAGCAGAAGAAATTAAAAAGACAACAAATTGCATAAGCACATTTAATTTTGTCGAACTAAGGTGCAGTAGGAATGATGATAATTCTTTCAAGCACTGTGACGAATGTAACTACATTGAAGCATGTGTGATTACATCAGTAAGAGTGAACTCAGTGGGCAAGGTCAGAAGGGCACGACAGAGAAGCCATGACAGAGTAGGGACTAATGATTAGTTATTGGAGATGTTTTAAAGCTTGTGGCTGGGTGCAAAATTAACAGATATGGAAAAGAAGAGTCAATCAGTTTTAAAAGCAGATAGGAAAACTGTCCTTTTTTCCTATAGGGTATAATCAAGTATAGAATTCACTGTTACAAGAATTACAGCAACATAATAAACTCCAGTTGTCCAGTGTGATAATAGTTGTAAAGACCCCTATGTGCATCTCCTTAAAGATTCATATAAGTGTAACTGTTACAGCAACTTGTTATGCTATTGTTTGAAGTTGAAAAGCTCTGTTTTAAATGTCAACAAAGCAAATGTCAGCATCATAGAATCATAATCACTGCATCTTAAACCTTGAAATAGCCTTGGATATCTCAATATGGGTGAGTGGGTCAACCAACTCTACAGAAAAGAATATTGGAATATCTGGTCCTGGACCATGTAAAATTTGAAACAGACATATTTTATATGTATTATAACAGTTTGTATCTGGAAAACAGAACTTAAAGAAAAGTTTAATAAATAGAGAAAGTAAAGCTGCATAAATTTATCTGGACCAGTGGTGCTATTCATTGGTTTCTCTGAACCAGGAATTCAAAATAGGGAAAAGTGGGAAAATTTATTGAAAGATTTTATTTTGTCAAAAGGAGGTGGGGGATGGCTAACAGATTAAGAAATACTCCCTGGCTTAAACCACTCATTTTACCAATGAGAAAACTAAAACACAGAAAAAGTGACAAAACTGAGATGAGAAATGCAGAACTAGAAATAGAAGTCAAGTTTTCTAACTACGATATACTCCTACACTGTAAGGCTGATCCCAAAACAGGTTTCTAGAACTAAGAAGTAGATGATATTCCAGGAATTACTGAAGAATAGAACAAAGGAGCCAAACCATTAGGATTCCTATTTCTGTACCAATAACCTCACCTTAGACGGGACAGAAGCAAGTATGTGTGGCGAGTGTAAGGTGTTTTGGGGATTGATAGAAATTGCAGGGAGCTCTCTGCATTCCCTGGAGGCTTTCTGGAGTTCACACTGCTTCCCTGGCTCCATAGCCTTGTATCTCATTTCTTCTTCTCTTTGCCTCACTACCTCCACCAAAAGAAAGAAGAAGAAAGAAAGAAAAGAAAAACTTTTGAGAAATCGTAGTCAGAACTCTCTTTTGCAAAGAAGTCCTTCTCAGAAATCTCCAGTACAGATGGGTGTATTTTATTATCTTACCAAAGCATGAGCTCTAATTAGACAGTGCTGATTCCCCAAACTTACATATATTTCAACTACTTCTTGTTCCCTAAGCATGCACAAGGGTTTCCCATCCTGTTCCTTTGCCCCTTAGATTCCTAATTCCGCTTCCTTTATTTGTACAATACTTTGTATCTTTTAATGACCCTCGTCATATTCGATCTTATTAAATAGCTATTCATATACTTATTTGCAATATAAAGAACATTATTTTTTCGGGAAGGAGGGGGTGCCAGAGATTGAACTTAGGGATGCTACTGGACCACTGAGCCACATCCCCAGACCTATTTTATATTTTACTTAGAGACAGGGTCTCATGAGTTGCTTAGCACCTTGCTTTTACTGAGGCTGGCTTTGAACGCACAATCCTCCTGCCTCAGCCTCCCAAGCTGCTGGGTAAAGAACATTTCTATGTAATTTTAGGCAATGTACTTTATTTTACTAGGTCTCACCTTCCACATCTCTAAGCAGGAAAATTAGGCCTACCTTTCTGGGATACTGCAGGAATTCCATGAAATGGAGTCTATAAAGTGCTTGGTATAATAATTGGCTCATGGTTATCACCCAATATCGTTGTTGTTACACTACTACCACTATTATTAATAGCCCCTCGCCTCTAGTTCTTTCCTGTTAATATAGTTCCTAAGATCATAAGTTGACCTAGTTGAGGTCAATACCTGCTCATAAAATGAGCAGTAACTTTTACATAATAGGGACTTAATAAAAATATATTGAATCTTTTTACACAAGTCCACATTAGGCCTCACAAAGATCCTTAAATTCTGTGCTAGAGGTTTAGAACGGTGGTGGTCGTGGCCAGTGCCTAATGTGAGAAATGTCAGAGTTGCCCACTGTAGACTGTCAGTGCTACATTATTTTCCAGACTGTGGACCACTTAGGATGGGTCTCTGCAGCATCCCCAGAAGTGTCAGCTTGTATTTCTAGTTTATGTGATTAATGAGCTTGTTATGTCTCTCTCTGTAGCCTGAACTAGAAACTTTCACTTTGGAGAGCAGGTCAAGATCTCGAATTTAATTTTGGTTGCATCTGTTGTAAGCCAATTGTGTATTCATTACATTTAGAGATTCCCTCTTCAGCCATATATTTTCATGGCCATTGAGAGTACCTGAATATGTGTCAAATGTCCTTAGATTTTACTTTGGAGACCTGAAAATGAGGCAGCAAGACATTTTTGATAGCTAGCTGTCATCCTTGGCATTTTCTTGCTTTAAGTGTCTAATCTGGTCTAGACTTGAAGACGGGGCAGGTATAGAATTTTTAATGAGTTAGAATATAGCATGGTAATTCTGTATTAACGTGGTCTATGGTCATGAAGTTTACGCATTTTGATTTATTTTTTCCAGGTGTAAAAACCACATTCTGTAGAAATGGAATACTTTTTTTAAAAAATGAAATAATAACACGAGACATGTAAATTACAGATATACTATTAAATGTATGGGTTCCTGGGTAGGCAGGATGGCATAGAAAGTGAACTCTGGTTATATATGGATTTGAATGGTCCTTTGAGATTTTGGTGACTAATGAGAATATGAAAAAGAGGAAGACAATATGTGGACATGACAGAGAAGGAGGTGACAACAGGGTGTGCTCAAGTCAGAAAGAGTGTTGCATTTTAATACGCCAGAAGTTTCATTTATTGAGAGCGAGCTGGTATTTGTGAGGGAACAAGGTCACATTTAGTAGAACTGGTAATTCAATAAAGGGTTTTGACTTTGCCAGCTTAATGGTATTGGCATCAAGAGAAGAAAGTTTTGCAGATTTCTGTGTGTGCAATTGCTGTTACTGGTGTTCCTGGTGGGTGGCTGAATCATCCTGATGGCATTCAACAGGAACCAGCTGCTGAGAATATTAAAATGCAAGCATTTATTCCTCTAGAGAGACAGTAGCATCTGCAAAGTTTTCCTATCTTGATAGTACAGATAATCCCAGGGAGCATTCTCTAGTAGTTTTAACTCTCTATCCATTTGTACATTTTCTTTTCATCAGTAACACCAGTATCTCAAGTCCTAAATGGAGGGAAGAGTGCTTGTGCCCTGAGTCCACACCAGGTTAGAGAGGCCGATAGTAAAAACTTGGCCAAGAACTTAACGTTGCCTCTTAGGGCTTTACCTTGAGTTCCATCTCTAGGGGGAAACTGGCATCACCCTGGGTTGGCCTGCCTTCTTAGTACAGAGCTGGCCACTGGCAGTACTCACAGTCTTCATGAGGCTCTACCAGCATGAATACAGCAACACCCCCAGTCGTTGCCAGAATACAGAATTTTGAGCTCTCCTTTTTACTTATAAAACTTAGGAATTTGTTGCTTTCTGTGTGTGATTTTGTTTGTTTTGTTTTGGTATTGGTGATGGTTTTTGTTTTGGTTTTAGTTTTTGAGCTAGCATCAACAGTTGGGGGAAAGGGAGGTGCAAAAAGGAGGTCTGGACTCAGTGATCTACTCTTTTCCATCTCTAATATTTATGAATAATGTATTGAACTGATGGGAAAAAATGTTGAATATGTTCATTATGAATTATATTCACCAGTGTGTTGCCTAGAATATAAAAGAGCAAAGCAGTTGCTGCGTAACTGCTTCCTTACAATACATGTACTGGTACGACAGAGCTCTGTATCCTTTCCTATTCCACTGTGTGTCATCCCCAAACACACGCTGTACATGTCTGAGTGGCAATTGTAGACGGGGTACCTGGTGGGATGACAGCCAGCCAAGATTCTGACAGGCACGGGAACATTCACAGTGGAGTCTAGATCCTAAGCAGAATCAGTTTTATTGAAGGTATTGATAGTGCAGTCGCTTTTATGAGGAATCACCAAAGCCAGTTGCACATAGCAGGCATTATTCAAATCCAGTCATGCTGCACTGACTGGCATTACTGTCATCAGAAATAATTTTGTCCCTAATTAAAAAAAATAGCTTGCATCACTAATTTGTTGGCAATATTGTATTTGGAAGTAAGTGAGCAAGAATTGAAGAAAATTCAAAACTACCTATTTACCACATGTAATTTCAAAATTCACTTTATGCTTTTTACCTCTTGTTTTCCTTTCCATTATTACCTTGTGTTTAGGATTTATTGAAATAAAATTTTGTTTCCTAAGTATTTAATAGATGTCATTGGGAAACATTAACCAGAAGCATGGTAAGAGGTGAGAAATCTAGGATTTTGTTTTAAAGTTGAATAATTGACAAAAGGGATAATAAGGAGCTAACATAATACCAAAATAGCCTTTCCCTGGTCAAATAACAGTGGGCTCATTATTTATTAAATATAACACCATAACTGACATGCAAATACATGCCAAAATAGAGGAAGACATCTAAGGTCAGGCGCTAAGAGGGTGCAGCCTGAATGTGCAGTACAGAACATTTCCAAATTAAAGCAGTTTCATAAAAAGGTGCAACAGAAAGCTTTGGCCTTTGTCTGAGGTCTTAGGAGAGCAGCGGTTATTGATGAGCAGGGTCTGCCTCAGAGAAGCCTTTGCTTCCCACTGTTTCACTTCAGAGCCAGTGGGCTAGCTCTTGTGAGAGAAGGGTCCAAGATATCAGTGGTACCAACATCAACTTTATAGTGACATTAATTCAAATTAACTGTCCCAGAATTACTTATCATTATATATTTCAGAGATGATCTTTTTTTCCTATGCTCTCTTTAAGAGCTAAAATCCATCAGAGCCCATGAAGAGCAAGTATAAATAGAGAGCAGTCACATTTACCAATAGTTTATAATAATCTCAGAAGAGACAGAGAAATAGTAAAAATGTTTTTCAGGAACATTGCATTGGCCAACATTTAGATCAGTAGAAACAATAATGGCTCCCCAATTCCAGAGTGGTATAACAGTAAAGCAGAAGTAGCAGCTTTTTCCCGCTCCACCCTTCCTTACAGGACAAATTGCTTAACCTGTCTATGTAATAGTGTATTTGTCAAATAAATAGAAAACCATCTATCCTCATCTACTTCACAGCAGTATTGCTAAGGCTGATTGTGCACATGTATATAAATGTATATATTATAGCTATCTATTTACAGCAGGGGAGAATGATTTTAAAATAAGTGAATTGGGGTTTGATATATATATCTGTTGTGAAGGTCAGTCCCCACCATTTTTTTTAAATTTTAAGACCTCCTTTTTTTTAATTACTAATTGTTAAAATACTTGAAAATGATGACTAAGGCTCTATCACCTCAGTAGAATGGAAGGCTTTTGAAATCTAAGCATGGTTGTAGAGATTCAAACACATTTCCATATACTTAAGGACCCCCGATAGCTTTACACAAAGCAGTAAAAACCTATTAAGCAAAATAAAAGATAAGGTTTGCCAATAGATGTCTTTTTTTTTTTAAATGATAAATCAAGGATGTAGCAACTGGTCCGGTACAGTAAAAAGTGTAATTCTGGCTGTAGGAGTAAACTGGTTCTCTACATTAGAAACTTATTTTTAGAAAATGGGACACACATATATAGAAAGGACAGGCTAAGCTTCAGCCTATACAAACATCCTAGGCAACTGTACTAGCTACTGGTCTGTCTCAACAAGAAGTAAGCTCAGTATCTAAAAGGCCCCTTAGATCATTGGAAAAGCGACCACGTTCATCTTACTCTGTACTGTTGTCAGTCTTTTGATGTTGGTCTTGGCTCTTTAATCTCTCCTTTCTCCATACAGAGCTCAGTGGAATGATAATGACATGAAGAGGGCAGGTGAAGATAAATAAATGTGATTTTTAAGACATGATGTTACCCTCTAATAGCTTTTTCTTTGGCCCTTCCAAGCACCCAGGAAAGAGAAATTTGGCTTCCATGGATAGTGAAGTCATAGCTCCAGCTTAGCATAATGAGAGGTAAATAAGGAAACAGGCATTCTGCTGGTAAAGTGAGTTTCTGCTGGGCTAGGACCAGGTTCTCCTATTTCCTCTATTTTTTCCCAAACTGAAAAGAGTTATTGTGGTAACTCACCTGTGCTTCTGAACCTGTGTGCACATGCTCAAGGCCAGCTCAAGGTAAGGCTAGAAAGAAACCAGGGTATGACTTAGATTCAGGAAACTCCACTTCTTTTTAGTACCTTCTGCTTGTTTTGTTTCTTCAGGGAAATTTGTGTTTTTAGAAAATATGTTTTGATTCCCAGGCATTGATATCCTGGGCATCCTTAGGCTGTGGGAGAAGTGGGGATTAGTGGATATGACAAATGTAGCAGAAACCAGTTCAATCACAATCTATCATGTTGGCAGACCACAGATTTTTCAGGTCCTTATTGTGGAATTCACCTGTATCCTTACTCTAGGGAGACAGGAGTAGTGGTGCATGGGTCTTGGGAACTGTGGGACTGTAGTGCCTTGGTAAAAACTATCACTAGCATCAGGCCTGCATCAGGAGTGTCCAGTCTGTGTGGTTACACAGGGTCCTGTGCTTGACTTAATGAATTCCTATTGCCCTCTTGGAATTCTTAATATTTTTTAATGAAGATATCCACATTTTTTCAGTTTTCCTTGAGCTCCAAAATTATGTTTGCTGGTCTTACCTGGAATTTCTCTTTCTCTGTCAACTGAAAGTGTCACTCATATGTCTTCTTTTCCTGAAAATGATCCCCTTTTTTGATTCCTCAGAAACTTACTCCTCCATTAAACTCTTTGAAGATTTCTGGCCCAAGAATGTGTTCAAAGAACCCATCTCCAAGTTGGGTGTGTTGGCTCCTGCCTATAATCCCAACAGCTCAGGAGGTTGAGGCAAAAGAATCATAAGTTCCAAGCTAGTCTCAGCAACTTAGAGAGGCACTAAGCAAGACCCTGTCTCAAAATAAAATATAAAAAGGACTGGGGATGTGACTCAGTAGTTAAGCACCCCCAGGTTCAATCCCTTGTACTGAGAGAGAGCAAAAAGAACCCATCTCCTTCTTTCTTCCAAACATCTTGAGATGATTATAATTGAGATGATCTTGTTTTATAATTAAAAAAAAAATCTATACTTGTCCTAGCCAAATATATATATAGTTTTTACTAGAGGTTAATACTTGGGAGAAATAGTTATGTCCTAGTAGTGAGAGCTTTACCCTTTATTCTATCTTTAGAAATAGGTGCCAGCTATTAGATTGAGATTTTAAAGAGCATCAGCACTCACGTTTTCTTAGCATGGGTATTTCCTCATCTTCACATAATCAAACACATCAGCATATTCTAAAAACAAGCTGATCTTCAGCCTCAACCCTGGGCTTCTGTGCTTCTCAGACTCCTACCTCTGCCACTGCTGGCTATGTGTTCTGTGTCCTTCCCCTCATTGTCCCTTCTGCCTTCAGCTTATATCAATCCTCACATCCTTCTTACTCAAAAATGACAATCATTAAGGTGCCATCTGACAACTAACGAGAATAATTCTTGCTGCCTTTTTGGGGGTACTCACCTACACTTGCCTGCATGTTGATGAGTGTAAATTACGGAATTGTAAGGTTTGGACCAGACCCCATGGAGGTGCATGAGCCTGTCCACAGTGACGCTTTGTCAGGACGACCTAACCAAAGAATCCAGGTCTCCTAACTTCTGGTCAGGTATATTTTTTGATGACTTGGGGGTCTTCAACATTCTAGAAAACTAAATTACACAAAACTGGCCCATAAATAGGTTTTCGAGCACTTATTACTGAGAGGAGGAGAAAATTGGTTATTGGAACTGGGAAAAAGAGTCCTGTGTGGGAGGAAGCCCGACTGGTCACCTTGAGTGAGTTAGTTGGCCCCTCTGAACCTAGGAAACACTTCCTCTTACTAGTAATATCTCTCAGATTGTGGGCAGCTCCAGAAAGATGCTCACCTGACATTAAGTTTCACTCACTGGAAAGCTCAGGAGGAGTTGACTTTTTTCTTCCTATCCCTCCCCCTTCTGCCTTACCTTCTTCCACACATCTATTCTTCCTTATCTAGGAAAGGAAGGAAAACAGGAGGAACCTGCTAGAAAGATGCCAGACTTGGTAGTCTTTGTGAGTTTAAATTGTAGTTTAGATCAACCTACCCGTATCTGAATCACGTAGGCTGAAGTTGGCAAGCTTTCAAATGAATGCTAACCTTCTGTCCAGTAACAGCACACCATGGCACAGGAGAAGGACCAAAAGCATGACCGATGAACTGTGGCATGTCCCGGGGGAATTTTGAGTGGCTCGCCAACTCCACACAAAGCCACAGGCAAAAATTAAAAAGGAGACCAAGTTCTGTCCAGTCCTGGCCACCTGATTCACGCTCTTCTCTGCTAGCAGAGCCCACAGTCCTGTGTTAATCTGATTTCTTCCTTTAAGTTTTCTTTTTCCAAAATTGTCCCTCTTCTTCTCCCAGCTTCAATTCAAAACTGCTCCTTACTGAGGTAACCTTGTTAGAGTTTGTGATTGCAGCATCAAGTTATGAATACTTGAGCACTCTGTGGGGTGTTTGCATTGAAGTGTCAGCAATTGAAATGGACCTTAGTAACAAGTAGGGGCTTTTTATGCTCCTTGCCTGCAGTAGGTGGCTACTCCTGAGCCAAACTAGTCTGCCTAGAATTAGCCACAGTCCCTAATGTGCCTGGACCCACCTGATCCCCTTTCTTTAGCTCTAGTCACACATGTGATACAAACTCAGAAAAGCAAACTATTTCCTGGGAGAGAGGGAAGGGGGGAAAGTTGGTTCACGTAGCGAATAATGAAACCCAAGATGATCGCACAGGGTCTGTCTTATAAAAACTATATTCCTTCTTATATATATGAAAATAAGTTTCTATCTTAGATAGCCAAGACCCAAACGAAACAGGTTATGAGAATAATATAAATAAGTTTCAAATCCAGAGATGCTATGGGATAAGTCAAGACTCCTATCTCCTGTGAACTCTGAGCATTTTGCAAATTTGCAAAAGCAGTCTGGAGTCCCCTCTTTTAACAGCTGAGGGTGTTAAGTCTTAGATGGGATGCAGCTTTTCTTTCAGGTTGCCCAATTCAACAGTGGAGCTGAGTTTGGGGCCCTCAGGCCCTAGAGAAGTCTCGCTATTCTATTGCATAGTGAGGGGAAGTCCTAAGAACGCTTCCATCTGCTGCAGCCAGATTTCCCTTCTTCTAGACATTTCTCTTCACTAGTTGTCGTTCCTGCAGTCAGAAAATGTTAGCGTGAGAATCAAAGGGAGGCTATGGAGCATTAGGGGAACATTAGCAACTATTGAAAAGACATTTTGACCTATTTCTGTAGTTATCAATTTAATAGTATTTGTTGCCAGGAAGTACATCGTTGGCGGGTGGGAGGTTAGATTGCACTAGCAGCCTGTTCTCAGGGGCCCTCCAGTTACAGGAGGTGGTAATTCTAGTTAATAAAGGGGTGAGCTTCAAACACATTTTAACCAAATCAAATTGTAGTGGGAAATATCGTATTACTGATGTTCGAGCTGACTCACAGCTGGTAACATTATTCATTGTATAGGCCCTGAATTCTGACTCTTCAGCATTTTCAGATGATTTTCTGGCAGTGAGAGAGTCCCCCGGCACACTATATAGAGGAACAGGAGATTTTTAATATACGAACTAGAATAAATGAAAAATTCTTTATTCTCATTAGACTTTTTATAAGATTGTCAGATATTCAAATAATATGGAACCAAGACAAACTTCAGGTGGTTGATAGGAAATCTAGAGCCAGGAGTTTAAAAATTTTTTTTGTTGTTTTGTTTTTTTCCATGACATGTTGGCAAATGATAAAAGCGATTCACTCTGCTCACCAGAGATGCTGGGCAAAATTCCCCCAACACTGATTTCATGCCATGAAAAGCACACGAAGTCTGGCCTGGCAAGGAACAGCGAGGAGCACAGGCTTTGTGTCCTACAGCTCGGATCTGAATCTCGCTTAGCTCCTACCAGCTCTGTGACCAAACGATAGTCACCTGACCTCTCTGAACCTTAGGCTCTCTCATTGAAAGTGGGCAAATATAAATCATTCACGGTTGGCATGAAGGTCAAATGAGAAAACATGCAGAGAAATCCACACATAGAGACAAACACTGCTGGGCATCTACTAAGTGTTCAAAAGTGATCATCGCTCTTCTTCCCTTTTTGCTTCTATGGTTTGTAAGCCTTTTTTTATTTTTATTTTTTTCTGGTACCAGGGATTAAACCTAGAGGCGCTTTACCACTGAGTCACATACCCAACCCTTTTCAAATTTTTTTTTTTTTTTTTTTAATCTTGAGACAGACAGGGTCTCGCTAAGTTGTATGGGGCTTCACTAAGTTACTGAGGCTGGCTTCGAAATTGCAATCCTCCTGCCTCAGCCTCCTGAGCTGGTGGGATTACAGGCATGTACCATTGTGCCTAGCTTTAAGGAGTTAATTTTTCCATTAAAATGTACCGCTTTTAATATGGTAATAGTAGGAAACCCTGCTGGATGCCCTATAGATGGCTCTGCTCAGTCCTCTTTAAGCAAGTGGCTGACAGTGAAGCCTAGATGTCCCTGAATTAGTCTCTTCTGGGTTCATGCAATCACGACATAGTGTATATCATAACCAAGTCAGCTGGAGCCCCTGACAACAGTTCCAAGTTCCGTGGCCATAGGTGAGATGATGGAGCCACTCCAACTCCTCATCTCTCTCATTTGCCTACCCTACTCTACCTCCCCCTTGATTCAGGGGAGATGCCAGACACCTTCTGGGGGACTGCCTCCTGCATGGATTTTTTTTTCCTAAACTTTTTCCATGTGCCTGTGTCTCCATTTTCACAGAGATTAATTCTGATTTGGTTCGCCTACACTTTTGACGCTCTAAAAGCTTTCCATTGTGGGCAGATTGTCTCAAATACTGTATTTGAGGATGGAAAAAGAAAACTCTGCCCAAATGTAAGCACCATGGAATCAAAGAAACAATATTTTTTTTCAATAGCATTCTTTGAGGATCCAGACAACCTTGAATCCTTTACAAAAACACATCAGTAATGGCATCCTCTCTTAAAAAGACACACACACACACACACACACACACATATACACACACCAACTACAGAAGGCTACTATTCATGATGTAAATAATTAGGGCCAAAGTATCCAAGAGGAGTAAAAATTGAAAAAGAAAGTGATTCTGTAGAAAGAACCCAGAACTAGGAGTCAGAACATCCTAATTTAGTTTCCTACTGCCATGGGAACATCCCAGGATATTTGCCCCTCCCCAAACCTATTGTTACTCCTCTCAGGGAGCATGGGTTCTAACTCATTCTCCTTGGGGTTTGGTTGAGGGGGAATACATTTATTACTGTTTTGAAAGACTTTCTGATACCTGTACCAGGGGCACTTTGCGGGGGCAGTGTTTGCCTCATTTGGAAAGATGAAGCCCTGAATTATTCCTCCCATCACTCTGGAATGGGTAAAAGAATGAACTTTTCACACTAGTATGAGAATAAAATGATATCATTATAATACCAACTTCTAACAGGATATTAATAACCATCTAAATATCTAGGGCTGATGCAGACACACTGGCCTGGCCCTTCATTCACTTTATGTGTACATGCTTTGCTAAGCATCAACTGTGGGACAACACAGTGTGGGAGGTGCTGTGGACGCTGAGTGCGTTCCCTTCCTTCTCAGCTTACTTACCCGCCACCCACCTGCCATGCACATTGATGGTTACTTGCCTTAAAGCTTGCTATGGATCTCTTCCCTTTATGTACAAAGCCATTTTAGTATGTCTGTGGAAGGGTTGTTTCATAGTCAGGAAAACTCTCTTCTTCTGAACTGTAAGCATTTATTTATAAATCTCATGTGCACTGATTACATACTGTCCTCTACCGCAGTATGTCAGTATTTCTCATCCCTCCTGTCATTCCAAGATAAGTTTCATACACACAGAGCTTGTGTTTACACTCAGTTGTATCCCCTCACCACCTCAAATGTCTCCTCAGAAATAAAGGTACCTAGTGAATACTGAAAATTGAATGAACTAAGTTAAAAATGGCATGTGAATATTTGGCAGAATTATATTTTCTGGACTCTATAAAATGCCTACCCAGATCCTAGCCTACAGAGAACATGGCTCAATTATATCTGTAAAGTTTAAGTGTTTTTAATTTGCAGTTCAGAACGTACAGGTTTCATTGTTCTTGATCCCATCATCATCATCATCATCACTGGTATCATCATCCCCCTCCCCCTTCCTTTCGGTCCTCTTCTTCCTCTTCCTCTTCTTCTTTTCCTCTCTCTCCCTCTGAGGCAAGGTCTCACTGTGTTGCCCAGGCCAGGCTCAAACCGGTGGGCTCACATGATCCTCCTGACTCAGCCCTCTGAGTAGCTGGGACAATAAGTATGCACCACCACACCCTTGATATCTGCACATAGTAGGTTTTTAATAAACGGTTATATATTTATTAATTAAAGTCATAGAATAAAGCAGACATCCCTCCATTTCTTTATGTTAAAATAGTCATTTTGATTCTCATCTACTTCTTTGTCTTCAGACATCATCTATTCCTGAGACATAGACACCCTGGGGCTTCCTTGCCAGTGACACCTGGCTTGAGCTTAGAAGTGGTCACAAGTTTTAATTCGGCTTCTGCATCAGGCTTCTATAGGGAATAAGGGAAATGATTGCTTTTGGGTGGGGGGGGTCTCTTTTTGTCGTAGGACTGCTGAATAGTCAGATGAGACCTATATCTGTACAAAAATCTTTTAATTCCCAGAATAAATGCAATATTATATTCAGAATGCCAGAATGAGGAATCGTTGGCATCCCTGAACCCCAAATAATTTTGTATATCCTCTCTTTCATGCTTATCAGTGGACCAGAGAGGAGAGGGGTTTATTATAACTCTGAATTTTTGGGTTAGGTGCACAGGATTTGTACTAGCTATTAACTGTGTCCTCAGTACTAATGAGGCAGCTGATTTAACAGAGCCTCTCCAGTCACACAAAAGCTTCACCATTACTCTCCAACCTGATTAGATCCTAAATTTCACCCATACAAAATGATCTGAAAGCAGTCACCCCATTGTTAGGTCACAGGAAGTGATAGAGCAGAGAATTCCAAAATAGATACATTATTCCAGATTTTCTTAGGTTCTTTCCCAACAAGTCTGTCTCACAGCAAGCTCCGAGAGCCAGTCCTTCCTCGGCTAGACATTCTGTTGAGTCATGTTTACTGTCCCCCTCTGAAAGGTTCCAAAAGCAAATGCAAGAGGTTGCCGAATGCAGGGACATGTGGCGCGCATGCGACTGAAGTGAGAGGCATAGCATACACCTGCTTTTTGGCTGTGGCAGGCCATCTTGACTGTGCCATGCCACAAGTTAGCATTTTGGATGAGCAATTGCCATTCTGTTGTTTTCTTCTCAACACATGGTGTTCAAAAACAGTTAAAAGAAAACTGTACCCATTTGCTCATCCCAGAAATCTAAAATTTCAAAGACGCATGCCAAATTAATTTTCACATAATATTTTCCAAGCTTTTTCTTTGCACTGAGAAATGATATTTCACTTTTTGAACTCTCGTTGTCCTGGCCTGAGGTAAATGGGTGCAGTTTCTCTTTAAATGGCATTAAACATATCAAAGCAGGATTATATCTGTCACTGTCTTTTTTTCTTTTTTTTTTTTTTTTTTTTTTTTTTTTTTTCTAATGGAATCAAAATCCTTCAGGGAGTGTCCCAAATCCACATTAATGTCTTTGAGTGCTAATGTTTCCACTGGGACTTTTACATTAGCAAAATACAAGTGTGTGGTTTTCCCTCCTCTCTGCTGTCTGTGTAAGAAAGAGAAAACTGCACATTCGTTATTCTCTACAGCCTTCAGCTAACCCACCTCAAGGTGGTAGAAGATGACGGAGATTTTTGGTGCTGGTGTATCCTTTTCTACCCTTTCCCTCCCTGTTGTAGCTTGCCCAAAAAGTAACTGTGAATGCTGTTTTCAACATGGGTGAATCTTTGGAACCCCAGCCATACATTTTGTTCAAAAAGACTAAACTACAGAAGCTGTTTTCAATGCTGTTTTCATCTTTGGTCTGATTATAGAAACTAGACAAATACCCAATGTTTTAGAACCTTGCTATTGACATTTTTGCCATTGATACTGGGTATCAGTCATGAGTCTTTGTGACTGTCTACCTCAGTTATTTTTTTGTTTTTTTAGCAAAGCAACTGGAGCAATACTTTGTCAACTCTTGCTTATCAAGAGTCAACGAAAGACTGGCTTCCTAGATAATTACAGTAAATAATAAACTATACCATAATAAATAATAAATATTACATATAGTCTTAGAACATACCTTGTTCTTGCCTTTGAATATGTTCTGGAAAATTATAATATTTCTGAAATAATTGTTTTTATATGTGGTATAAAGGAGACTGGAAAACTCTGGAATGTGAATCTCCAACCCCTATCTCGAGTTTTCCTCTTTGGGTGCCTTCCTGGCCACAGAGGGCTTTAGTTCTGGAACTGTTGGAGAGAACCATCCTGAGTTGCTGGGAAGTGCCTTTTTTGGGGCATTCTGGAGAATTAACTACTTCCTTTAAACCCTCTTTTTTACCCCTGTCTCTTTCTTTTTCTTCTATATCCTTTCCTGTTTTTTCTTCTTTCACTTTCTTTTTCTACCCTGCATGGATCTAGTGAGGAATCTTGAACTGTGTGTGTATGTTTGTGTGGATGAAGGGGCACAGGGAGGAGAGAATCTCCAAATGCCCCAGCTTATCACTAGGAAAGAAAACCAGTATTTTTTTTTTTTAAATCATCTTTTCCTGAATGTGGGCTTTCATATGTGGAAGAAAAACCCGAACCTTTTTCCTTTCCACACTTTGCAGAAGGCAAGGTAAGTAGAGGCAGTGAGAATGTCAACCCTGGATTTAAAATATAACAGACTATGTGCTCACCTTTAAATATTTTTGAGAATAAGTTCTATCTGGGGGTAATTTGTGGAGAATTGACTGAGCCAGAATATTGTGAGGATAGTACACTGTTTTTCTGGTATTGAAAGAGGATTAGAGGTGGTCATTGTTGTTGTTGTTCTAATTGCCCAATAACTTTGCAATGTCAGTTAAATTGTCAATCTTCTATAATTGAAAAATAATCTTTTTGAACATGAATCATTTGAATTTTCTACATCAACATTCTATTTGGTGGGTCCAGTGTTAGTTTGTTCATGCTAGCAGATTTAAATGCTAAAGTGGCAGAAACTGTGTCTTTGTATTTGCCCATAATTTAGCACCATGTAGTAGATATTCATTAAAAAAATTGTCAATGCCATTTATAATTGTTTTATCTTTAGGTTTCCCTTTTAGTGGATTTTGGCCAAGAACTAGACTTTGTAGATGGACAAACTTGAATCTAGTTTTGTAGTCTGATCAAAGCACATTTTGCTGTGCCTCAGTTTCTTTACCTGAAAAAATAGAAAAGGTAATTTCTGTTCTGGAAGGTTTTATGAGGATTAAATGAGATCATGTAAGTAGAGAATGGAGCATGATGCCTGAAACATGTTGGTACTCACAAGTTATTTTTCTTCTCCCTTCTTTTGAAGAGGAATACTTGAATAACATGATCATTTGTTTGATATCAAGCTTACTATTATGAATTTTTCTCAATAACTAGATTACTTGAGACAATCACATTCATTAGGTTTGAATGCTTCATTTTTTTGTTCATCTTAAAGACATTACTGTGATCTGCCACATACAAAAGTATAACTATAAGCAAAGCAGTGTGGAGATTGAGCCCTGTGTTGGAACTGAGAGAAGCATGGCTCCCAGCTCGTTCCCACACTGACCTAAATACCCTCTCAGAGGCTGGGCAAGAGAGTAGCAAGACCCAAAGAGCTATTATGGATCTACTGAGTTAGGGCAGTAGATCATGAATAGGTTCTTAAGCATGTCTAAATGCACAGAACAGATGAAAAACCATAGCTGGGCCTTGAATTTGAGGTACCAGAAACATTCCAGATTATTTTCAATGTCTGACTAAAATATAATGTAGGGTTAATGCCTTCTCTTGTGATTGAAAATTAATGCTTATGATTTGTATTAATCCAGTGGGAATGAGTTTGTCTACTTGATTCTTTTAGGTGACTACATTGCAAATGTAAAACAACTACATCGTAAATTATTTGAAATAGCACAAACTTACTATTTCTATTCATATACCTTTCACTTTCCTAATACTTGCACATAGATAGAGCTACATAAATGTCTATCAAATGAACAAAATACTTGCACATAGATAGAGCTACATAAATGTCTATCAAATGAACAAATGAAATTAGTCAGTGGTTTCTTGACCATTATAGTGACAATGGTACAACATACGATCCTACTTCTACTGCCTAGCAGTATATTTTACACATACATATCTATGTCTACAGATCTCTCTCTGCATTTATGTGTGTGTGTGTGTGTGTGTGTGTGTGTGTGTGTGTGTGTGATTTTTTTAAATTGAAGGCCTTAAGGGACTCAATTCTATTGGATCACTGATAACCCCAAATCTATCTGTGGACTCATTACTGCTACAATTGCCAGCTGCATAATTACCTCTGTGACGGTTGGCAAGTCCTCAGTTTCCTCATTTACAAAATGACTATATTAAATGATCACTAAGGTTGGAAACCCTTTCAACTCTGTAATTCTGTTCTTTCTCTATAATGAAAAGTGGCATGTGTTTTTGAGAAATGTGCTATTGTTTGAACTTAGTGCAAGTGTTCCCCTAATGTAAAAATCATAAATGAAATCTGCTTGGGGGCAGGGATGCTTGTATTTGCTTTTAAATCTCTTTTAGGGCAACCATTGAAATAGTTGTCTTTTCTTGTCAATTACTCATCATTTAGACACTGGGACCCAACATGGTGGGACCAGCCTGATGGCTAGAGGAGCCTGCCCCTTTTCTGTTGTTCCAGAAAAGAAAAAGGCTAAAAAATCTTCCCAGATTTTGGGAATCCTTGTGTTCTCTCTGGTGGAAATGAGGTTGCCAGTCCCAATCTAGCTCCATATATGCTTTCTGGATTCACATTGGGTGCATTATACATATAATGCAGTCTGCTTTACTCAGTCTCACCATTTCCAGTGAGATGTTCCTGGTTGTTTGTGTTTCTCCTTTTAATACCTGCATATTCAACACTGTGTCTGATACAGCCTGATTGTCCCCATCATAAAAGTAGGTTTTCATGCCATTAATGTGCTGATGTGGCTCATGAAAGAGCTAGAAAACTGACAGTATGATGCAATAGTGTGGTGCTGCTGGCTTCTTTCTCTCCTGCTTTTTCTCTTCTTTTACAAGAAGAAAAGGATCCTAAATTGTGCCCTGTGGATTATCCTGTTCACTTTTCATATTTGAGTTTGAAAACCCTCCTTAAAGAGCCTTTCCCAAGATTTCCATGACAACATCTGCCTTTGAGCACCACCCCCACCCCACTTGTGACTTTGTGACTTTGACACTTCTTCCTTTTAGCCTTGGTATTCAAACCCTGCTCCCCTAGTTGGTGCTTCTTTTCTCCAAAATGAATCCACTGCCTCTCTTGTTTTACCTCTCTCTTAAATATTCCCCACATTTCCAAAAAAAAAAAAAAAAAAAAAAAAAAAAAAGGAGATTCTTAACATCTAATGTCTCACATGTTAAAATTTGATGAACACCAAAGTACTAGATTTTGATGAGTGGTAAGGGGAAGACCAGGCAACAGGCAACAAATCTTATTTTTGAAGATTACCTTATAGTGTAAACGTACAGCACCTGGGGGTAGCCCCGTCTTGCATAAGTGAATGAAAGAGGAGCAGAGGTGTTGCCTCATTTGTCAGGACCTCCTCCTCAGTCTGCAATGCAGTCCTGCTTTAGCTTAATTAATCCATTAAGGTCTATCTTAACCCTAGTCAGTAATGATCGAGGGGCTCACCGGAGCCATCTAGAATGGGAGAAATTAGATGGATAATGATTTTTGTGCTGATGATGTGTTCTGTCTTTTTATATAGTTGATCCCGTGAGGGACATATTTCTTTGGTGTAGTCCTGCTGATGTTCTCAAGACAGATATATTACAGAGAAATAAATCAGACTGCGAGACTTTGCTAGTGTCTAATTCTTGGTGTGTAAATTTAGTGTTTTAAAATCAAAGCTATTTTTTAAAATATACTTTTATCAAGATAATATTAAGCAATCAAAATGGTGGGCAAAATTTGAGAAACTCCTGTTTCAGTATTGTTTTTTATCACACTCAGATTCTGTTATTGGATATTTATGTTAATAGCCTTCTTCTAATTATTCCCTCTTTCATGAGTAAACTATGTAAGAGAGTTCTCCTCAACTCAACAAGTGTTAACTGATACTTACAATGTGCATAGCAGTTGACAATTCTCAAAAATCAGGAGACTTAAATGTTTTCATATATCAGATAATGAAACAGGACAGTTTGGGGAATTCTGTATAGCAATTTAAAATCTAGACCTAAAGTTGCAAGTCAATAAATAATCAAACTTTTTGGGTACCCACTATATTTTTCCCACTATCATTGTAATTTATGAGCAGCTCCAATACTCATTTATAATGCAAGAATTTTTTAAACATGTAGAAAGGTAGCTCTTGCCTTGTTTTAGAAGACTAGCAGTTAACTGTTAATAATTGTGGAAATCTCTCCCAAGTGGGGTTAAAGTTATAATTTGAATGGCAGAAAGAAGTTCTACAGTGCATGAGAAATTATTCCAGAATTGCAGGCTTAGATGGGAAAAGTTCAGGCGTGGAAAGGGAGGACTCTCAGTGGGGGAAGCCAAAAGCAGAAGTGACTTGGTTATTGGATTAAGGCAAGGCCTGGTGGCACTGGTTGCTGGGAGTTTAGATGAACAAACAAACCTGTAGGGGCTCTCAGTGCTGGGAGTCTGAAATAGGATAGAAATTCACTGGAGACTGAAGAGGGAACTATGACAGTCAAGCTACTGAGAAAGGTTTGAAGTGGGGAGATAATTCTCATATCCTAGGTACAATGTGATCAGGAGTCAGCCAGGAATAATAGTAAAAAAAAGTACATTTGAGTTAAGATCATTCAAATAAATTTTCTAGACTTGATAATTGGCTATACATGTGAAGTGATATATTTTAGAATGTGAAAGGTTAGCAAAAGATTGGTCATTGAATGTGTCATGGCCTATGGTCATACAGAATTTAGATAGCAGAATGAAAAGAGAGAATGCTCTTTTTATTAAATGGACTTAGAGATCCCAGCAGAACATATCATCAGAGATACTCTGGAGAGGAAGTGTTATTAAAGTTAACTTAGTTAATCCTAACTAAGAATGATAGGTTATGAGAAATGGTAGGTTATGAGAGGAACGAGAGCATCAACCCCTCCAGTGCATGAGTATAAGAAGGAGAGATATCGCCCTAAGATGGTGCTTAGAGGGATAGCATATCAGTACATGCCACAGAAAGTATTGAGGGAATAATTGAAAGAAGAATATTAAGCCAAGCTTTTAAACTGCAGATGTCAAAAACAGAGAAGAAAGACATTTGGAGAAGCATTTTATGAAGGAAAAACAAAAAAAGCAAAAGAGGTTAAAAACTTTATAGAATCATCTCAATTAACACCCAGATTTTGTGGATGCAGGGAAAGGAGACCTAATAAAGAGTTGCCACTGATTGGTCCAAGAAAGCAGAGCTAAGTCACAGAAGAAGTAGAACACAGGCATGGAGGTCTTTGATCATGTCTACAGGTTCCTTCCATTATGCTGTACTACTCCAGGGAAGGACTCCAAAAACCTCTTGCAAATGTCACAAGTTCAGCAAAGAATGACTGAATTTGAGTCATTGGGCTGCCACAAACTAATAGAAAGTCCTGCCCTTCTTAGGTTCCCTATGAGTTGAGGTGTAAAGTGCAAAGCACAGAGTCACCACACTTTGTATCTGTGAGTACTTGTCTCTGCTTGCATCTTTTCTGCTCCTACATCCTTTGCTGAGAGAGAGAGAGAGAGAGAGAGAGAGAGAGAGAGAGAGAGAGAGAGAGAGAGAGAGAGAGAGAGAGACTGACTAAGATCTCTACCACTGTTTCAGCTGTGGACATGATGGTGAGTAGAAGAACAAATGGGTATGAGTATTTCAGAGCAACACCTTATTGCTTGCTGAGTATCAGATTCACTTGCATAAGAGGACACAGAGGCAGCTACACAATTTTAAACTCTTTTCAGTTTGGTCCTTAATATTAAGGAAAAATTTTAGAGGTGTCTGTTGAATAAAAATAATTAAAATTGAATGTGTACTTAGTTTATTAAGGAAAGAAAGACAAAAACTGAAGCATTCTTCATTTTAACCTAGACTAAAATACTAGTTTGCTTTGGACTTGACTGGTTTTCTTCAAGACAACAGTGCAAGGACTTGGCCAATGCTATAATCAAGAAAATGTGCCATACTCTGCTTGCTAAATATCAGTAAATTGGCCCTTTTGCTTCAAGAAGACCTCTTAGGTTCTGCCTGACTAAGGACCATAAACTTGAGCCCTTGCTAACTACAACTCTAAGATCTTGCAGGGGATGGAGGAGATTCTGTGCAATTGTGACATGTTGAAGGGGGCTCCCCTGCATAATGTGATCCCTGTCTTTAGGAATAGAGCTTTGCTCCCATGTTAATACATTCTGGAAATTGCTCAAGAGGCAGCTTTGGCATTAGAATAGCAACTTTCAAAGCAGTGAACGTCAGCACTTCTATTTCTCCTTCTTCTTGGCGTGCATTACATGAAGTTGGAAGGACTAATTGGCTAAATGAAGGGACTCAGTGTCGCAGAGTTGAAATCCTGGCATGTAAATGGAGAGGTGGGGAGAAACTTTGCATGCATATCTATATGGCCTCTCTTTGTGAATTATCATAATAGAAATGGTTCTGCCCCCTTCTCTAGTTTCCCTGCGAGATGAGTTGGGGTGTGAAGTGCGTGGCACAGAAATTCACCATGCTTTGTATCTATGATTACTTGTCTCTGTGTGCATCTTTTCCACTCCTAAATTGCATGTTTACCTAAGGTTACTGAATAATACATTGCTTTAAAAGATGTGTCCCTGAATTAACGTTTTTATATGACAATTATAATATAGCTGCATACAGCTGACTACTATAGAGAAAAAAATTAGTAAATGACGTTTTCAAAAGCAAGCCAGAAAATCTCTTATTTGCTTTATAGGTGTTAAGATTTGCTTCCTTGACCTCTGTCAAGCATTTATAAAAACTGATCAATAATGAGACCAAACAGTTCATGCGTGATTTGCTCCCTGTAACAATAGTAGACATATCATAGGGTATTTCTGTCATTGTATCCTACTTTTACTTTTTGTGAAAGAGTATTTCAAGATAACTTCCACAACCTGCTTTTAACTTTCATGAAAAGCCAAAGTCTAGAGTTCATTTGGTTCAACTGTCCTGCCTTCTAGCAGCATTTCACTTAAATCGTCACAGAGGGGGATCAAATATATTTTATGAGCTTACAATAGAACATCACAGTATTTCATATGAGTATTTAGCATCTCCTGAAGTATTTCCCCATTTTATAACTAAACTCAATCCCTCAGGCTTCTGAAGCCCCTTTTTAGAATGTTTAGTCTGTTATGGATAGGAAACATTTATGAACACACCATTTTACCACCACATTACCTCTTAATACTTTGGGAAAGGAAGGAAGGTTCTTTGGTCTTTGCTCTGAACCCTGTCTAAGCTTTTCTCATTTTCACTAATTATGGAACTTTGAAGCCCAAGATTGATATAAAATAAGGCAGTGAATTTAAAGTATATACTTCCTTGATAACTTCTGTCATTGTTTTATTTAAAGTTGATTTTATGCTTGATAAAGTTTAGGAATGCTGAACCTTAAATGTTGGAGTAATCATCTGCAAAACAAACATCTTTCAGACTGTTAATCATCTGTTCATCATTGACAAAATAATTCAAAGTCACTAGGTTCCATTGCATGAAACTTTATGGGTTAAAGGATGTTTCAAGAAGCCATGACTTAACCAAAAGCCAAATGAATTTTTAAACATTGTTTAAACCAAATTCAAGGATATAACCTTAAAGATCAAATATTAAAATATTGCCCTTTGACCACTGAAGGAAGGCATTTGCCCAGAGAAGAACATGGGTAGGTCTAGGTCCTTATACCCAAATGACAGAAAATGTCATTTCTGTATTGCATTCTACCCAAGTTGGGTAAAGTGTACCTCAGCTCTTATAAATCACTGGTCATGCCACTATAACAGTGAAGGTAATTGGCTCAAAATACATATATATATATATGATATATATTTTGATATATATATTTATATATATTTTGATATATCATATATATGATAAATATATAATATATATTATACATATTAATATATATTATATATGAGTATATACATATATAAATATATATAACACTATTTTTCCAGTAGCTTATGATAAAATTTCACTCATCTCATCAGTATATAAATACAAATATACAAGAATCATTCTCCAAATAAGAAATGGAAAAGTTGAGGTTTCATAAGGTTGATTACCTTGCTTAGAGTTGCTTAAATAACCAGTGGCAGAATCAAAACCAGCATTAGGTTTGGTGTCAAAAATCTACAGAATGTAATTTTCAGGACTAAATGGAACAAGTCTTATTCAGTTTGATTTTAATGCATTTATGAATCTGGACCAAATCTTATAAAATACCTGATTGTAGCCTCTTTTTTCTGTAGATTTCTAGAAAGGGTGCTGTAATTTGGGGTAGAGGGTAAATCTATTTTCTGACAATGAAATGTTTTTGCTCTTATAATCTCATCAGCTGAATTGCCAGAAAATTCATATTCTATGTCAAACTCACGTGAGTAATGTCAGTAATAGCAATATATTCATAAAATGTACCTTCTTACTGTGAGTTCCTCACACATCAGGCAAAACTCTGATTATTGCATAAGGTCCTACTTCACAGTCACAAGGTTAATAGAGCTTTGACACCAGAAAAGTGGCAGTAACAACTCCAAAGGGGCCTCTGTCCTTTCTTGTCTAAAAGCAACTGCCAGGTAAGCTTTGTATCCAACCCATTGCTAGCAATCACCAGGAGCAGGAGACAGATAGGAAAACCACGTTCTGAGCAGAAGATGCAGTAATCTTAGTGCAGTTAGTCTTTCATTCTTTACCCTGCTGTCATACCTGAGGGAGACAGAAGAGTTGATTTAAATGGAGTCAAGATTCCTCTAAACCTCATCCACTTGTGTGATCAGCAGGGCTCCCAGGTAGAGGGGACCATGGAAGGAAGCTGTGAAACAGAGTCACAGTCATGCTCAGTTCATGCCTTGCAGCAGATTGGTCTTCAGGGTCATTCCATGGGATAGTACAATAAAATATGCCAAGAATTAAAGTTTTGGGAGTGGAATAAATGTGGGATGTCAGCTAAACAAGGGGCACTGGCAGAGATGAAATATTTTCCCTGAGAAATTGTTCAACAACCACAAAGAGTTAATAAAAAAATAACCATTGTCTTAAAATGACTTTAATGTCTTATTTTTCTCTTCCCCAGGAAATTAGCATTCAGAAAGTTATGTTTTTGAATGTGTCCTGATGTAGGTCTAAATTGGGACTGCATCTTTATGGCTGGGTTATAAACCATCATAATAGTGAGGGGTTAAAATGGGATGCCTTCAAAAGATAACCTAGACCTACTGCAGGCTGGAAACTCTATTAGCCCAGCTATTAAAACCAGGAGGACAAACTGTTTCTTCCCTGGATACAAAAGCTGTTAGGCTACGGCATGACCCAGTACAAAAGTTTTCTGAATCTCTCTCCACTTTACAAAACGTCGGCTCATTGCTGCCGTCTGCAGTGAAGCTGTTTACAGCTCTGTGCTAAGTGGAAAGTTCAAATCAATTATTGTCCATTAGAGTTTAGGTATAACTGATGAAATATCCCCAGAGGAGTATTGTAAATGTATCAAGACGTCCTTCCCCATTATAGAAATGGGGACGCATAGTGAATTACTTACCTTCTCTCTTACCCTTAATGCCTCTGAAAGGCTGCTGGGCAGACAGAACTCATCTTGTCTTGCTGGGGCTTAAAGTGAGGACTTTACCATTTGGTGAACATGTGTAGTGAACTGGCAAAAAAGTCTAGATCTCAACTCACCTCATACTGTCTTGTGGACACAAAGGCCTAAAAAACAAAAGACTAAAGGAAAAATCTTAAAATTGATCAAAACTGATATCCAGAAGTTCCCTGACAATCAAGTTCTTTTAGAAATAATGTTTCTTGTTAATGATCAAATGAGAAAAACTTTGACTTCAAATTTTTAGCAAGTAGCAGTAAGATTTAATGCCAGATTATTTGTGCTGAGATGCTTTCTTTCATCATACTTGTTCTGCACAGCAATCTTCAGCAGGACAGAAAAGAAGACCCACTTGTCACTCAAATATTAGTGGGTAGCTCTAAGTTCCCAGAATCTGTTATTCAGCTACAGAATTTAACAGTGACTTCACCCTATAAAAGCCAGAATCAAGAGGAAAAAGAAAGTGTGATTTGCATTCTGCTTTAACAGGAGATGGGATAGAGTTTCTTGACTTCTTTTGAAAGTTGTCTTTACTTATTCTTCTAGTTGGGCTTCAGAACAATTTCTGTGTCCTAGAGATCCTAAGGCTGAAATGCAGAGGGACCCATCTTGTCATAGGAAAGCCTGGATATTACTCCTTAGAATATTAAGACTTTTCAAAAACCAGAGAAGTGTCAGAGAAAGGCCAAGGAAACACCATTTTCTGTTTCATCCTTTCCTTCCTCCATGTGCACAGGAGGGCAAAACACCTTGCTATTCAGAGCTAGTACTGTTCAGCTCCAATGGCGCCCTGTGAGGAGGCAACAGAGCACATTTCAACCCAACTGCCAGTCATAATAGGGATAAGAAGCATCTTTTAAATGCAACACTGATTTCTTTGTGTTTTTTTTAACGTCAGGGATAACTCTAAGGATGTTTCTTTCTGCCAACAGCTCTGTCCGTGGTGCTAAGTAGGAAATTGGCTGTATTTTCTCCTTGTGGCCCATGCTGCTTACCCCCAACTCTCCTGAGGCCCCCAGTGATCTATCTATACAGATGCTAATTGCTATACTGTGAGTCTGGTTGAAATGAAAATAAAGTTCCCAGGATATTTATTGGGTCATATTTTCTTCTCAACACTCAGGCAATGAGAGATTTTATTTGTTTTGTATCTTTACTTATGTAGGTCTTTTGCTTCATTTTAAATTGACAGGAAGTCCTTTAGAATCTACCTTTGGTTGCTAAACCATCACCTCTTTACCAACCTGTGTAAAAACTCACTCACTCTGGGCCATACCCACTACAGGTCCTTCTCCCCTCTTGTGTACATCTATTCACATATCATCAGTTTGTAATAATTTCTGACATTTAAAGAATCGGTCAGCTTCTTTCCCCACACTTGGAGTAAGAGTTGTTGGCTTGCTGCACTAAATGGGCATTGGATATGCTTCTCTTTGTTCAAATTTTATTTATTCTACCTGGTATATCAGTTGTTTTGGCAACACAGGTTGTACAATTATTTCTTCTAGGCATTTTAGGAGAATTATTTAACATGCTAAGTGTAAGACTAAAAATTAGTGATTAAAGTCTAAAGCTTTTAAATAATTAATATTATACAAAGAGAAGTGCCTTCAGATTTATCCTGTGACTTATCGTTGACAAAATGCTAAAGACCTATACAGATCCATATCTTTCTTTATTGGAAGCAGAGCAACTGGATTCTATACCTGAAAAGCAGCCTAAATTTGATAGCATTAAATGTATACCTAGATACCAAATGTTTGTTTGGACTTACTTTCCTGCCCCATTACTAAAAGAGTGTGTGTTTGGTCAGCCCTTCCTTAAATTGGCTTCCTTTTCTGAAGCCCATTTTGCCTGCCTTCTTCTGAATTTCAGCCAGCACACCCATAGGTTGCTAATATGCATGCTCAGATTTAAGAAGCAGTACTGATTTTCAAGTTTCTTCTAGTCATTATTTGTGTTCCAAATTATCTTACTGCGTCTGTATTAATTTTCTGTTTCCAAAAGTAAACTCCATGTATTTCAAGGCAGCACGGTTTCTTTTTTACATTTTCCAGGGAACTGGTGTTTTTAATGTCATGTGAGGACAACATTACACAATGGATCTTTGGCAGGGATACACAGAAATGAATACCGTGTGCGAACAAACATTAAATGGCAGTCTTAATTACAGAGTTTGACTCTGTTGTTTTTAATGCCCTTCAATTTTATAATTTGATGGAAAATGCATCAACACAGTTATTTTCTTTCTATCCCAAATGATTCAGGATTGATATACCCCCAAACCATAGTAGCTTGTTAGATCTGTCTGTCTGATCAGGTAGGTCTTACATTTCATCCACTAGAGGGCAGTAGGGATACACATCCACACCAACCAATATGTGCAACATATGGTCGATGTGGAAACATAGTAGCCATAGCTTTCGTGTGTATGAAAAATTCCCATTACAGTGTTGCTTCACTTATAATTATATTGAAAGTAAACACTAATTCACAGACGGACTACACATATTTTTATTTCAACATATCCCACTAGTGTTTTGTCTATTCTAGTTTAAAATGCCCTGAATAATGAAACTTTCTACTACTTCCCTTGGAAAGCTTATCAAAACCCACTTGTTTTGGTGGCTTGATATACAAAACAAAAGCAAAAATGCTCAAGATCTGTTCATCTTTTGTCTTCAAGTTCATTTAGCACTCTATTGCGTACTCCATTTATTCCTTCCAATAAGGCTGTTTCCATTCTGGAAAGCCAATGGTTATTGAGCGCCTATTGTGTCTAAGACATCACTAAGTGAGATGATGTCCACAATTGACAAGAGTATCTACACTATATTTGAGTGGATTCCCATGACTTAAAAAGCTAAGGAGAAGCTCATCCAGATCAAACATCCGAAAAAAAATGTTGGTTTCAGTTCTAAAAATGACCGATATCCATAAAGATATCACAACTTGGGAAAATCTTTAGTCAAGCTTCAATTTCTGTATGGAAATCCCAAGGGTATTAGAAACACATGGTGATGTCAGATATCACCCAAAGATCTGTGAAGTGTGCAGCTGACATGGCAGTGAGTTCATGCTGAGCAAGTGACCTGGATGTTCACTAACAAAGGTTAATCCTTCTTCGTTTGCAGCTGATGGTCAGGTTAGCCTGGAAGCTTCAGAATCTGTTTGTACATATTTATGACGAACAGAAAATGGGATCATGAGTCTCCCCAAGATAGATGCACCTTAGTCAGAGTGCATTGTCTATTCTGTTATTTACTTCTTGGATTCAATTGTTCCTGCTATGTGCACTACACATGGGAAAGAGATCTAAGATCATATGTGATACTTTGGTTTGCATCATTAGTTTCTTGGCATATACTTTGATTATTAAGTGTCTGGTGGGGAGAGTGAAAGAAATCCAAGCCAAAAAAATTCCTTTAAGGCTAGAACTCACAATTACACAGTTGCTAAAAAGTCCCTTTTCCCTTTAGAGACATAGTGAGATTTTTTGCTCTGTTGGGTATATTCACCTGGAAGGATTTCCATAAGGCTGTTCTGATCACCAAGAGAAATTCTCAGATAGACATGCATGCAAACAAGAAGTGTTCAGACTCCAACAGAAAAATTGAACATTGCAAAAATTCTAGAAATGATACTGACTTTTCTTTATTAACCTCCTTTGAGCCTCTGGGAAGCAACCTATTCTCTGGAGTTTTTGAAATAAAGTACTTGCTTTTGCCAATTAAAAGGGCAAGAATGTGGTTTTCTTTCTTTCTTTCTTTTTAGGAAAAGAGCAGGAAAGTGTACAGAATCTTCATACGTGCCTACCCAACACAATAGTTTAGATTTTCTATCACAAACAAAGCTTAGATTTGAAATTTGTGTCACCTGTAATAAAATCCACATGGGTATTATATATGGAAGTAATTAAGTGCAAATGTACAACCGCCATTTTTGAGTTTTTTGTTTGTTTCAAAATACCAGTGATTAGGCCGTATTATGAACTAATTACTTACTTAATTTATTTAAGTTGAAATGAGTTTTTGAGTTATACAAAGGCCAAAAACAAGAACTCATTAATCCATTCTGCACATCACTGACAAGAACACAACAAAGAAGTTGATGCCTTTATTTCATTATGTTACAACACCAATATTTTGAACACTGATGAGGACCCAAGTGGTCAAAACATCTGTGTTTGGTAAGAAAATAAAACAAATAAAACCTTTTTTCCCCCATCATCTAATCTTTTCACTGGCGTGTGAAATCCAGAATGAACTACCAAAGGTAATGGTGTGTCATTTTGGTACATTTGCCTATGGAAAGTTTAAAAGACTCTTCAAACATATTTGAAAACAGTAAATAAATAACCTACAAAACTCAATATTTTCTTAAATTTGGAAGTAAACCACAGTCATTCCAGGACTTGGGACTCTGTACACCAAGTTACAAACCAGAGCATATTTCAGTATTTTGATGGTTGAGTTATAACCCCCTGAAAAGAGGGACTGATTGTGTGCAGTAAGGACAGCTGCCCATGGAACTATAACTGAGCTACTAAAATAAAACCAGTGTTTACTTGTCACTGCTGACCAGGAGACATGAGACTCCATGGGTTGTTCTGGAAGCCATGAGAGGAGCTCTGTCAGCACTGTGTGATTGGCTGTCACCATCTCCTTCTAGATTTGGCCAGGTTCCAGAAGGGAGAAAAGGATAACAATACACTCATGAAGCCAAAACCAAAACAAAACTCCAGATGTTAGAAGCAAATGGAAGATGTTAGAGAACATTTATGACCCAAGGTTACTTGTTCTAATGTTTGATCCTTCATTTTCTAGCTTCTCATCACTCTTTTTAGTTAGTTTTTTAAAGTATTACTAAGGAATTCAAATTATGGTATATCTTATCAGGTGGTTGATACTATGAAGTGTCTTGGTTTATACTTTTACATGTTCCTTTATAGCACGATCTAATTATTCGAAATAAAATTCCAGCATGTGCTGCCACCTAAATCACTGGGCATCCCACACATGGGCAGTCTATGCTCATATAGTTTACAAAGAGAAAGTTGCTCAAGCTGTAGTACTGCTTAACTGATTTTCCATCCTTATAGGAATTGGAGTGATTGCAATAGAAGCAGATTTTTCTTTTCACATGTGAAAAATGGAGAGGAAAAGTTTTATAATTTTTATACCCTAGCTGACTGTTGTGAGGATTCGATGAGCTATTTATGTAATACCAGACTCAAGGAATTCTCTCAGGATCGATCATCTCTTTTTGGAAGAGGGTACTGGGAAGAACACTCTTAGCTGATTTGAGGATCCAACTGGTCATGTGACTCTTATAACATAGCTATATATAGCAATGCATGGCCTCAGCATGAGTGAGACCCATGTTTTGAATTATTTTGCCCAGGAACTCAGATACACTGGTACTAAACCCCACACTTTCTTTTGGCCACTCTCCATTTTAACCTAAATTAGAACTTTTGACTGTGAAAAAATACAGTTTTCTCTATTCCAAGACATTTAGTCATTGAACAAATATTTATTGAGCAGGTACTATGTGCAAAGCACTGTACAGAGCCATCTGATTTGTTTGTGAAGTGAATCTCTGATGTTAACCACATCAAACACATGTTCTAACCAAGTAAACCACCAGACGAAACTCACAGAATCAAAACCAAAATCTTTACTTTTGCAAGGTGTCCTTCACTTTACAGATGAAGGCAATTAGATCTGGACAGTTTAGTTGTTTTGCCTCATTCAGCATATCTACTTCATATCTGGAGCTAGAACCAGATTCAAGGCTGCCAGTCGTCTCTCTGTGATGTGTACTATCCACAATATGCCTCTTCATCAAGAAGTTCTTCTCTGGACTTAGACAATAACCCCTGACTTTTCTCTAATCCTCCCTCTTCTCTGGCACTGATCAGTTCCTTTAGTTCAATTAAGCAAGGACATAGCTCTGCCAGATTCAGTAATGCCATATCCCCAGGCCTTGTTTGCAATAAGATTGTCACATTGGCGTTGAGGGAATGTAAGTCTTCATGTAGGACATGTCTTCAATAATAAGAAAATTTCTGCTTAGAGAATTATTTCAACCCTTTCTTAATGATAGCAAGCCATATTGATTTTTTCATTGGCCAGTGGCAGGCACTATTTGAGTATTCCATCTCCAAGGGAATATTTGTGAGAACTGTGAGTTGCCAAACAGAGTTACAGAAACCCATTACACCTCTGGCTAAAATCCTGGAAAAAAAAAGAAAAGGAACAGAAATGTACAGAAGGAAAAGGAAGAGAATCCTGGAGAAAGGGTTATATATGTCTTTACTTTTACCTGGATTTTAATAATATTCATAAATTGCTCCTATTCACTTGGAAACATACACAATGAATCTGAATATATAAAAGTAATTAACCCCATTTTACAAGGACAGACTTTAAGGTACAGATATTTGGTAACATATTCAAGGCCACATATAATTTTGATAGGCTTGTTATTTTTGTTATGAGAGAAAAAGCTCCTAAAACCTATTATACCCGTTAGGCCAGCAACATTCTTGTATTACATGATCTCCTAAAACTGAACTTAAGCTTTCTAGAAAATATGAGGAAACCAAGCTCATTCAGATTAAATCACCCAGAATGTAGGAAAATAAATTCTGGGTTTTTCTCTTCTTCTCTTTCTCAGCAAGCTTCTCCCCACCACAATATTTCTTATGTTTCCTACCTTCTATTTTGATAACCCATTTAATATTAGAATTACTTAGACATGGAGTCCATGATATTTGTTCATTTCTTAGATGTCCCTTGAATTGAAATACATGAGTTTAGATTAGGAAAACCGAGACTGAATTTTTAGTAGCTAGAGAGGAAAGATTTGCTGTTAATGCACATTACAGTCTGTAGAACTCTGTAGTAACCCATAGCACCATGTGTTCCTAGCCATCTGCCTGTTACCTTCACATGATCTGCTTGCTTGTGTTCCCATTTATTGAGAACTGGAGACATCTTTTATGTAAAGCAATAACTGTGCACCTTGCTTGCTACTTTTTACATAGTTTTGATATCAAGAGAAATTAACTTCAAATCACCTGAACACGTTAAACTGGTTATCTTAAACTGTTGCAATATCATGCTACTGGGCAAAAGCAATAGCGGTATAAAACGGAGCTTAGAAGCAGATACTCCTGAGTTCAAATCCCAGGCTTGCCACTTTTCAACTGTGACCTTTGGTAATTCACTTTTCCTTCCTGAACTTCTCTGATCTGTAGCTCTCTCAACTCATATCATGGAGAAGATGATACAGAGAAGAAGGCATGTCATGGCTCAGATACAATGACATGTGTAACTATAGATTAGAGAATTTGTGGACTTCCTGGCCCCAACATGTCTAGTGTTAGTACTACACTTGGCTTCTGCTTTTTTATGAGCATATGGTTGTAAGAAAAGCCCAATAGGTCAGGCCGATGGTCCTTTCAACTGTGCATTCAGTTTCAACAAGAGGACCAGGAAATTGTAATATAAGACACAATTGCCCTTGTTGCTAACTTCAAGAAGTAGAGTTCGGATATTGTGGTTTCTTTGACTAACCCACTGTGGTCTTATTATTCATGAATTTAGCTAAGTAATACTTCTCTTATTGACCTTTAATGAAATTTTTAAGTTTACTGCCTACTATGTAAAGTAGTTCTTTGCTTTGCTCTTTTTAAAGAGTGGTAAGATGACTTCTAGTTCATGCATACTAGAATATGATAAAGAAATCCATCTTTACTTTCCCAGATCCTTCATTTCTTTACAGACATTTATCAAATCACTACAAATAGAAATCATCATATATCATGATTAATTTGATTCTGAATTTTCTCTCGTCATTTTTTATTTATTTATTTTTGGAGTACTTTATCCAGAAACAATGTCCCACACATGTGTTGCCATTATCGTCTACTCGAGTTGTTGTGATTTAACTCTCCCCTTCCTCTGTCAAAATTACATTCTAAGTACTCTCTGGGCTCCAAACAGAATGATCTTAATGTGAATGCAGTTGTATCTGAGCCAAGGTTCAGCTTGGAGACAGCTGGCAAAACGTTCAACAAACTGGACCAAAGAGGAAGAATCATAACAAAAAGCATGATTATGTCTGCAGCAAAGTGAAAAACTTGCTGTAAAGAATAGCAATAGAGACTGAAATTTTTCCTCATTCTGGAGATCCCAAAGAATGAGTACAAAGGCTCACTTTCCTAGCCAGCTTGTCACACTGGACCTGGAACTTGAACTGGAGTACTGAAGTGCCTGAGACCTATGCTGAGGCCTGTGTCACAGTGGAAGTTTGGTTCTGCCATTTTGGTAGTGCAGCAGATCTGTGACTTCAAAGCCCGAAACTCCTTGCCTCTCCATTAGCATCGCTAGCACGAAGTAAGGTTTGAACTTTAAGTGACTCATCGTGAGTGGGTGGCAACCTACTGTGGAAGCAATCTGTGAACCCAAGGTCAACATCCCAGTGAGAAATCCCTTCAGGTAGTGAGTGATGCAGCCAGTCAGCACTGAGACAGAGATCCCTGTCCTCCCTCACCATTGTCACAATGTTCCCTGCTTTGTTTCCAGTCCTGTTGACAATGTTCACGCTGTTCAGGCTGCACTTGGCACTGCCATCTTCGGAAAACAAGTATCTTACAGCAGAACAGTGTTTTATAGAATACCTTTACATAGATTACCTCAGTCGATCCTCGCAACTCTGTGGCAACGGCTCATGATCCCATTTCATGGATGAGGAAACTGACTAAATTACTTGTATGAGTTTATTTGTAAGCTGTAGGGCAGGGACTAGTCTTATGATACTTTCTTGTGTTCTTTTCATGGTACCACCATGAAGATAAGGAGGTCATTTCCAGACATTATTCTAAAACTATACCTTCTTTCATTTTCCCAAAATGTATTATATTTGTTTTAACCAAAGTGGATCTGACCTGTTCTGGATGACAGCAAGGCTCATGAGATCATCCTTCAGACTTGGCCTTTTAATACTCAGAATACTAATAACACAGATATTTCCCTGTGTCCCACAACCTCCATATCATGTGGAGAATGTTCAATAAGCCTAGCACCAACCTTGCGTCTGGACATTCAGTCAAAAAAAGGTCATTTATCCTGACCTTTTCTTCTTTTTCTGAACTTCCTTTCCATATTAAAATAGTCCTCCCACTCCTTTAATTCAAATGTTCTTCCGTGTTATTTTAACAAACTTGTGGCATCTGTACCTCCCATCTCTCTGTGCCCTTCCCTTCCTCCTGAGGGGAAGAATCCCTGAGTGATCCGACTAAATTGTGAAAAGCCCTGGCAGGGTAGATAATGGGTGAAGATGTTGCATTTCAGCTCCCTGATCCATTACACCCCTGCCTTTCACCAGCCTCAGACCGTTGTGTTTTTTGTTTTTTTTTTTTTTTCAAACAGAATAAATTAAATATGAAAGAGAAGGACTAATGTAATTCAAATAAACATGTTAATGACCCTATTTTTCCATTTGGTAACTAGACCGGATGTGGTGGAATGCCAGTTTTTTACTGAGCCTGTAATTTAAAACTTTCAACAAGGACACTTTTTTCCCCTCTTTTATTTCCATCCTCCACTCCTACCCCCTTTTATTCTTACGGACACTCCTTACTGTCCAATTAGTTTTGGAACATGAAAACTGTCCTCATGGCTGCCCAGAGTCATAGGGGACCCGGGTGGTTTATCTCTGTGGGATGGCTTGTAAGTCTCCTATTTGACTGTGATTACCCTGTCAGAGTTCTGAACCCTCCAAGCAATGGGGAAGGAGGTGACTGGTGCATAGGGCATCCCCGCTATGGCCCTGCACCCTGGTTTTGCAGATTTTTGATGCTTTGCGTGTACATGCTTGCTGCTCTAGGCAGTACTTTGGCATTTGGATTTGGAAACAGAAGAGCTCTTAGTTTGCTTTTTAACCCTGTAAACAGCCATCCATTCCAGCTACATTTCATGAAAGAGTCAGGCCATTTCTTAAGAGCTTGTTATCACTCGATCTGAACCTCTCTAACTCACTCACTGTGCCCGCAAGTGGCCCCCTGCACTCCACTAAGTCCCGATTCCCTCTGCACCCCAAGAGTGGCCATTTTGCACAGCACCGCCCCCACATTCCTCCTGCAGAAAATGGGCTGCTCAATAGGAAGCCCTCCCTCTCCTCAGGCTGCAGATCTGCCACCTGTCTGCTGCATTCATCATTAGTGAGCCCCAGAGCCTGATTTTTCTCCAAACAGCGTGTGTTTAATCTCTAATTTCTCCTCCATTCCCACAATGCGATGTCCCTTTGGCATTTTACCTGCTAGAACCAGTTATCTCTTGTTTCTTTCACTTTCGTCACTTTCCAGTGTTTGAAGGAAAACTTTGATGTGCACACATTTCGGGTTTTTTTCCAGTTTACACTGGAGGGAGGAATGAAGGGGAGAGGGGCTCTGGCCCTGTTACTTCCTGTTTGTTTTGTTCTGGAGAATGCAGACCATCTGTGTCTCTCAGACGCTTTTCTTCTACAACCACCGTGCTGATTCTGATATTTAATTTTCTTAGCTTTTCTCATTTCTCTCTAAATAATTTCCTATTCCTCCTCCAAAAACTCCTAAGCCCCTCATTAAATCTTTCTTCCTGAAATTTCTTATCTTAATAGTACCTCTGGATACAGTTCTGTCCCCATTAAGGCCAGGATACAAATTAAGTAAATGATAATGGGAGAGAGAAAAAGGGAGAGAGGAAAGAGAGGAAGCAGTAAATGAAAGGGGAAAAAATTAGGATCACTTTTTAAAATCAAGTTCACTGATTCTCAGATTCGAACTCCCATGTCCTAGAATGCACTATAGCCTCATCTGTCAGATGGACTTTGCCTTTTTCCGAAGAAATAATCTGTGAATTTGGGATCTTTCTAAGAATGCCCTGAGAAAGTTCCTTCCTGGTTTGTTGTTATAGCCACAGAAACTTTGGTTAAGGTTGTACTTTCTTACAATAATCCAGAAGGTTTTTTCCCACAACTAATAGGGATATTTTCATTTTTCTGGGGACTGCCTGAGGAATCCCAACATAGCCACCATATATAAAAGTCCTGTATTCTTTCTGTGTTTCTTTGTCATGCAGTTTCAACAACAAGATGTCTAAACTCCATCTCCTTTTGGTAGATGACTCTCAGTAACTTATGAAAATTTAACTTTTTTATAATAATAGTGAAACAGACTGGTTTCTGAACAGCATCTTCATTTCAGATGTCATTGCAATTTAGCACACACTATTTCCCCCATCTATGTTTAAAAACAAAAATCAAAGGACTTTGATTCTTTTTTCTTTAATTCTTAAGGTCAGAATTAAAAAGCTAAATGAATTCCAGACTTTAAACTTCCAGAATTATATTTCATCCAGTTTGAGTCTAAAATGTGCTATCAACAGGCCAGGGTGAGTGCCTTCACAGAGTGCAGAACGAGCGAGCGGAAGCCTGTGGGCTTTTTGGAGCTCTTGCCTCTGGTCCCCCACACCCCTCCTTCGCAGCTCTGCTTGCTCCAGCTGTAGAGCCTTCAGCCCCACACACACCGTTTAATCAGTGGCGTATTAAAATGGACCTGGTACAGTCAGCAATAGCTGGGCCAAAATCGATTGGCTATTTTTAAAAGGAAAAAAGAGGATAGAAAATTGCTCTTTTAATCTAGGTAAATCAAACCGTGCTTGCTTGCTTTCCACCTGTAGCTAAGTGTAGGCAAGAGCATTCGGACTGATGATAGCATTTCTTTGTGCTTCTCGTTCATGCTTATCCGCTTGGGTAGAAGAACCAGGGTATCTTCAAAACTGAATTTTCACATTCACAAGAGAAAGCTTGTGCTTTTTCCCTCCAGGGGTTGGGGATCTCCTCTTTGCCCCCTCTTAGAAGATTTGAATAAAAGCAGAGTACATTTAACCGTTTCAGGCTTTTTGTTTTTTCCCTGCCATGAAATCATATCTGACTGTGACATCACAGTGTGTTGCTTTGGGCAACCTTGTGATGTAGGAAGCAAGGATCTTAATTGGGTTAACAAAGCGCACCAGGGGCGCGAGGTGGAGGAGCGCTGCTCTCCCACTAGGCAGGGGGCTCTGCTCTAGGCAGTGTGGGAAAAGCAGAAACCAGCTCAGGAGGAGCTGCTTTATCCAGAGATTTTTTTTAAACTCTGAAGCTTTCTCTTCTTTAGCATATGACCAACCAATGAAATGATTTTTTAAAAGAAAAAACTGTAAGCCATGCTTTTTAAAAAATCTGCAAAAAAGTTGGGGCATCAGGGGTAGGACTGTGCTGGCAGATTTGTTCTGTAGCATTGATTTGTGACCGACAAAGGAAACGTCTACTTATGAGACACAAATCAATGCAACCAGACTGCGAAAGTGCAAACAAGAGATGTGAGAAAATTATTCAATCGTTAGTCTTCTATGGAATTTAAAAACATGGAGTCTTTCAATTGTTCCAATACCAAAAAAAAAAAAAAATGTGGATAAGTACAAGAAAGAAGGGAGGGCCTGAGGACTGGTTCTAATTTTGTCAAGGTTTTCCCCTCTTGATAGTGGAAAGGGCAAGCAAGGTTATGAGATTCCTGAAAGATCAGCGATGTTGTGAATGAATTTCAGAACTCATTAACCATGTCCTCAGATGCTGTTGATACCCAAGTTGTGGGAAACTGGTAGGAGACCAGCTTATGCCTGAATTTCTGCTTTAGTCTGCAGTAACCTTGGCTGCTATAAAATTGACAGTTTCTTTCAAACTCTTTATCAAAAAATAATACATAGAAAGTAGACCCAGCACTTACATAGTATTTTTTTTATCACATAAGCAAGTTACAAAAATTAACAAGTAAATCAGACAAGGAAAAAATATAACTCTAGAAAGCTAAAAATGTTCATTTTGTAGAACTTCACCAGTTTGGACAAACTGAGAAAGAAATAACTGAGCCGAATTAGCTGAAAGTGTGAATAGTGGAATTTTTTTTTGTGGTTTGAACTGAGATTTCAAAGTGTTAACCTGTAGTTTCTTAAGCAATAACTGCAAAATAAATAAGAATTTTCAGTAACTCATCAGATATATTTATGCTAAAATATTTAGTTTTTTCACTCTCTTACAGGTTAAACATGGCTCCTCCCTCTTTCTTCCTATAATAGTCTTAACATTGGTAATTTGCTTAGAAATCTCATTTTCAGAGATGTTGAAGAGGTTAATTTCAATATAGCTCCTATCCTATCACAGATCATGAACTATGCTAGTTTCCCTTTTGGGGGAATGAGAGAAAAGGCAATTTTCAATTAATATGAATAGGTTTACAGTTGATTTTGTTTTTCCAGTGTCCAGTAAGGCCAGAGCACTGCTCAATGTTGAGAAAATAAGAGAAATCCAGAGAAATTTTCTAACTGTACCCACATACTTTTGCTTCTGTCCCTGTGATGAAGTCAATTGCCCAGACTCTCTCACCTTATCCTAAAAAAATATGCTTTTGCTTCTCAGTGTCATTGTGTTAGTTACATTGCCTCAGGAAATCAAGGGGCTGAAGTGTAATGGATCAGAGACCTTCCAAGTAAAGTAATCAAGAATGAATTTCTGGACAGCCCCATTTAAAATGAGAGCCCTTGCAATAAAAGTGCATAAATGTCACACTTTGTGTTATACAATAATACCTCGAAGCCTGACTCTGGCTGTTTACACTTCTGAATTACAACCCCGAAAAAGGAAGAAATGAAGACCTTCAAATGTCCAAATGAGTTTCCCCCAAGTCTCCAACCAACCTGCTTTCAAGCAGTATTATTTCTAGTATCTCTCATCTATCTGATTTTCCAATCCAAAGTAGATTAGAAAATACATTTAGCACAGAGGATTGAGAGGAAATGGCTGTGAAAAACTGAGACAGTGATGCTAGTTAGCAATGGCAAGGGATAGTGGGCTACATATAGCTTAGTCTGTGGCTGCTGGACTGAACGGTAAGGGAGAGGCCACTTCTCAAGAGAAAGAAGAAAAGTGTTTTTGAAAAGTAGAAACATGAATATTCACAAAGATGACCATGTAGCATAAGGAAAAGATTAAACGGTATCAGCACAGTCTGCTTAAGAAAACAGAGCTACATAAAAGATTGCTATAAAAAAATAGAATGTACTTTATTGCTTATAGTTTATGTTATTAAAAATATGTGGAACATTTCATACCTCAGTAGAGTTTCTATTTTTTCTTTTGGTCTTGTTTTAATTTGGAAAAAATTAGGGACGGTTTTGTAATGACACTAAAAACCAATCTAACCCTAACTACTCAGGACAAACACCTTGGAAGTCTGTTTATTCTTGAATACTTTGTTTGAAGTCCAGCTCTCTTAAAATAAAGATGTTCTTTTTCATTGATCTTAGTTATATAATATATGTTGTCATCTGGAGTAAGGCACAATTGCTCATATTTAGCTGGTTTACTTTGTTAATGCGTCATTATAAGTGACCAAAAACATGGTACAGGAAGTTGTTTGTGTGTTTTTTCATTGCTTATGCAACTTCCAAGCAGAAAATGTTCTTGAGACCAGATGGTAAAGAACAGTCAATTGCAAGTTCTATCCTCCAGATGTATTGATGTTTCATGTCTTGTTGAAGCCAGTTCAAATACATTTGTAAATTCAAGTCTTATTTTTAGTAACCCTTTCACTTCTGCTAGATTATATTTCAATTGACAAAGAAATGGGCTCAAATGTTTAATTACAAGGCCTCTGAAGTAAGCCTTACCATGGAGCAGCAATGTCATGGCCACATAATACATGCACTTTGGATGAACTGGGGTCCTGTGCTATAATGACAGATATGTGTTTATGATGCCAAACCTATTTTCAACTTTGTCTTTTCCAGTAGTGCACTTTCCTAGGACACTTAAAGAAAAAAATTACATTTACCCAGTGTTTCAACTTGGCATGTAGGTTTTTGTTGTGTTTTTTTTTTTTTTTTTTTTTTAATCTGCTCAGCAATTTGGAAGTTTGCTTGGAACACAGATGAGTTAAGATAAAAAGCTGTTTTTTAAAAAAACGTCTCTAGTAAGTAAAAATGAAGATACTATATCTGAATGAATGTGAAAAGTTGTCCCTTTGTATATTTTTAAAGCTTCCCAAACTATCCCCAGTTTTCAGCCAAATGCAGCCTACCCAGATTGTCTTTAGGAAAGTAGCAATTCACAGAGATTTGCAGTTAGCTGCATATCAAACCGCACTCTCTCTCTCTTCAGTCCCTGCTCACAGCTCCACCATTTTAGAATATGGTGAGATATGCCAGAGCCCTACCATCTGTTTAATGGGCTAATTATGTTTGCCACATGCCTACTTCACAGGAATACCATGAGTAAGGTTGCCAAACATCATACAAATGTATATGTTTGTATATATTGATATATAAATATACACATAAATAAAATTGTATACATATATAGCAGCATCCAGCATTTCTGAGCTTCATTTCACATATCCTGGCCCTTCACTTAAGCCTGGCTGGGCATTATCAGAGTTTGTGATAATGCATGATGGAATGGTAAGACTGAGAGCGACCTATTTGAAGGACTTGGAAGGAGTGAAATCCAGATTCAATATGCATACCTCTGACTTTGCTTGATGTAACCGTGTCCCATATTCTACCTTCTAAAATCTTAATCTTTTACCTTCATAATTAATACAAACTGTATGACACTGTTGCTACAACCAGTGTCTCAAGTCCTGATAAGACTGTCTTTTTTCCTTCATTGAAAACAAACCCTTCAGTACAAGGTTACAGCTTTTCTGTACAGACTACAACTTTCTTCCTACATATCATAATTTCTATATCAAACCTGCTCTTAAAGCTAGCATTTTTTTCTTTCATGAGGTCCCTGCAACCTTTGACACTCTTTCTGGTGGCCTCCAAACACTTCAGAGTCTCAATGACTCCAGTTACTACAAGAACTAATTGTCACTTGCCATAAATGAAAATTATCACTGGGTCCCAAGTGGGTCAGTCTACATTACTTCTTGGAAGTGAGGCTTAAGGTAGATGAATTCAGGAGGTCTTAAGCAGTAAAGGCAGGTAAACGGAGGTCATTTTAAGTAAAGGGAATCAAACCAGCAGAGGAGTAGGGGAGAGAGGGAGAGCAGCAAGTCCTGGGTAACCAGAGTCCCTGGTCAGGATATGGTTTAAGCTCCAGGAATTGGCTTTTCTGTGTGGCCCCTTTGTCTATGTAAAGCTAGCTCCCCAGGCTTTTGGGCTTTTTTTGCTTTGAAGATGTACTGGCCTGAGCTATCTGGAGAAAATATCCATGTCTGCACACCAGACCATAAAGCCAATATGTAGCCTTCTTTTTGAAAATGAAAAACAGTAACAACATATGAAGCTATCATTGATACAACATTTCATTTAGTCTTTTCTAAGATACTTGAGGATTTTTCAAAGGTTTTTTTTTTTTTTTTTATCCCCCTGAGCACTAGGATATTTCCTTATACTGCTTTAACTGAAGTAAGTTATTCAAACAGAAATGTTTTATTTTGCTTTTGTTCTTGTAGCTTTATGCTTACCAGTGATTTTATAAACAAGTGTGAGGAGAAAAAATAGCCAGGACATAAATAACCCAATCAGATAAGCTTCTATGAGCATGGGTGAGCTACTTATGGGAGGATGAAGAATCTTCATCAGTGCCAGAATCTTATATTAGGTGTAAGTCTTATTTGAGAACATGTTGAGATATGATGAAAGGGAAAATATTCCCCTATTATTTTCCCATGTATACATGGGAAAGCTACCTGAATATTTACTCTGTGACTTCTTGAGCCCCAAAACTTAACTCCTAATGCACACCACATAGACACCAATCAGGTGAAAACAAGTGTTCCACAAAACAAATAAAAGGAGGGAATTACTCTTTCCTTGTCTCTTACTTTAGAATCAGCAAATGTTATAACTGGAAAGAATCTTAAAAGTCATCAGATCCAGCATGAGTTCTGTGACTTGCCTAAGGGCTCACAGCAGTTGGTACACACAACTAGAGATCCAGATCTTCTAACCACCAATAATCAGGTGCTTTCAGCCAAACCACTATGTAATAAGTTTCTCCATAATCATTTTAGAGAATTCGGACTTTTCTTATCCCTGATATTTTGCTTTTTAATTACCACCAAGTGACTTCTCAATAGATTGCTTTTGAGAGAAGTTTATTTTATAATAATTGCTGGATTCCTATAAATGTTAAAAATTAAGATGGTTCTCAGAAGTATTCTGAGTATTCTACAAATACAGAGAATCTCACTAGGTCAACATAAATACTTCCTTTTTATATGAATCCTATAATACCTATAATAATGGTATAATAATATTTAATTTTTCTAGTGTCTAGAGTTCCAGATGTTTGTTGGAACATATGAATAGTTAACACCATAATCGCTCATTTACTCTGAGTTATCCCTGAGATGTTTTTTAAAGGCTGTGCCTTTGTAAGGAAGTCATTCTCATCACCAGCAATGACACCAATACCTTCCACCATCGGTATGGCCAGTTACTACAAACTGCTCACCTGTCAGATTCAAAACCAGCTGCACTTAGTGTTTTACTGATATTTTGTTAGAGAAGAAAGGACTTGGTGAGAGTCTGGCATTGCCCAGCTCCCTTTTGTGAAAAAAAAGTCCATCACTGACCAAGACATTCAATAAAGGGTCATTGAAAGGACTAGAAACAAATAACCAAAAAAAAAAAAAATTTTTTTTTTCCCTGGGTCATTCAAAAACTAACTCCAAGCTTCTGATACACTATCATGTGGTTTGTTGTCCCACATATGGTTATTATGATCTACTTGTCAGCAACAATCCAGAATTACTCTTATTATTGCAATACAAAATAACATAATAATCCATTTTTCATTTTAAATGTGTCTAGCCCACCAAGTCCTTGCTCAGGTGCCAAACACACAGGTGTGAAGGGAACTGGCTGACATAGTGCCCTGAAGTTCTAGGTAGGTATAATCACCTCCCAGATGCTGAGAAAAAGCCTGGTTTTTGAGACCAAGAGAAAGAAAAGAGGCAATCCCCTGTTCTTCCATAAGTAGGAACCATTTAGCAATATAGTCTCAGTAGTTAGAAGGCATACATAGCCTTTTATGAAGAAAACTGTGCCATCTCAGGGATGTTTTTATTAAAACATTTAGTCCACCAGCATACCAACTCTAAGAACAAACTAATTCATAAAGCACATGAAATAAACAGAAGAATTCCAACAGCTGTGTTCTACCCCTGTGATCCTGTTGTGATGCAGGGTGATTTGTGGTCAGGATCCATTCCTACTGTTCTGCATTTGGAAGTTGTGAGGGGGAGGGGATTAGAACTCATTGCCTTTAAAAGTCATGTCCATATGTCACGTAGCAAAGACCACCAGAGAACAGTAGTAGAGGTTTTGGGATCAAATTCAGCCAGGTTTGCAAGTAGGGAAAAATGGAACATTAGTTGTTTTTTGTGTTTTCTTTTGTTTTGTTTTGTTTCCCTTTCTCTTCTCTCATTTATTCTTTCTCTTTCTGCTGTTTCTTTCCCCAACTCACAACTCTTTTGCTTATGGATTTGGAGGGTGTTCTAAAAGGAAATAGAGTAAATCCTATTTTGAGGGAACAATCATTTTGACATATATCTATCTTATCAGGTCTTTCTTATATCCCTAAACAACTGAGGAGTCTGTAGGCTAGCCAGGTGCAGGTCCTCAGAGTGGGTGTGTCCTAGGACATTCTTTGGTTGAAACTAGTCTAGTCTACTGTTTCATGTTACTGAACAATCAAAGCAGAAGGAAGGTTTCCTTCTGTGGTCTTTGCCCAAATGAATAGCAGGATGTAACCTCCATCTGTAATTTTCCATGAAGCCCTCCTCCTATCCAATTTACATGATACCTAGAGCTACTTGGCTCTTGGGAATGTGCTTTCAAAAAACATGGTCTTACAGTAACTTCTTAGGAGGGATATGACTTTTATGATGGAAGAAATGGAGACATATATATTATACATTTAGGTTTTTTTCCTCATACTTTTTGTAGCTGTGTAATATGTATTTATTTGATTTTATTCCACATTTTTATTTGCACACTATAGTTATACATAAGATGGGATTTGTTCATGCACACAACATAACAGTATATTTGGTCAGTATCACTCTTCAGCATTTCCTCCCTCCCTTCCATCCCCTCACCCTCTGGTCCCTTTTTTTTACTGAGTTCCCTTTGACTTTCATACTCATAAGCCTTTTAACTTGTAATTCAGACACTGCTTTGTTTCCTTCAATCAAATGAGTGGTTTAAAGAGAAACTTAACCTTTGTCGTTTTTTAGTCATTTTTCAGTCTTTTTTTTTTTTTTTTTCTCAATACTGGCAATTGAACCCAGGGGCACTTAACCACTGAGTCACATTCCCAACCCTTTTTTGTATTTTATTTGGAGACAGGGTCTCACTGAGCTGCTTAGGGCCTCTCTAAATTGCTGAGGCTGGCTTTGAACTTGAAACCTTCTGCCTCAGCCTCCCAAGCCACTGAGATTACAGGCATGCGCCACCTTGCCCAGCTCAGCCTTTTCTATTATTTTGCTTTCTGGTAATCACATTACCAGAGGGCTGAGTGGAGATGGTGTACAGAAAGGCCTCATCAGGTATGACAAGTCATAGAGTACACTCATGGGAAAAACACATGTGCACAAATGCAGTCATCTTCCCCAAAGAAAGTAGCTCAGGTAACAGTGCCCGACTAGATGGCCTGCCTGTGGAACATTGCAGCCATGTTTTACTTTGCTTCTCATTGTCTGGAATTTTGTATAATGACTGTAGTCACAAACCTTTGTGATATACTCTCTGGTCAAACAAAAAGGAGAAGAAAAAAAGTCCTCTGAAAATTAAATCTAAGCAAGATGATAGTGTCCAATCCAGTGAAATGACCACCCCCTCTGTCTTTTGGGTTTGAGTTTTCATACGGTAGTAGAGTGTCCGAGAAAGTGTCTGGTGTATTTGGGTTTCTTTGCTGTTTTAACTACTTTTTAAAGAATAACACTTGTTTCTTACCATCCATTAAACTAATTCAGACATATTGGTCATCAGATCCTATGATGCACAATTATATAATACATTTTAAAATACAAAAAAATTCATTTGTGTTGCCCCTTTTCTCCCTCTGCCTCCTCCCTGTCTACCACTCTATGGTAAGGCATTAAGAGTAGTGTGTGTGTGTGTGTGTGTGTGTGTGTGTGTGTGTGTGTGTGTGTGTCTGGGAGGTAGACAGATTCCCTACCTGGAAATGGCTTGCTATTATTAGACATTCAGTTACCAGGGGTTATGTAAGACAATTGAAGCTCTGTTTTTTAACAGAGACATGATTCATGCTGCTTGTAGTAACAGTAACCACCTCCGAACGAGACAGAAACCAGACACAGACAAAGGCTGGAGAAATCAATGCCGACTCGGTACAGCCATTCTCCTGATACCCTCTGCCTCTCCATCAGAGCACTTAGGTTATCAGGAGAAGAGGCTCCTGCTAATTCTGGGTTTTTCTGTCTCCTGAGGCTTCCAGGTGAAATCATGTGGATTGGAGCTGTGTACTGGGGAAAGCTGGTCCTCAGAGGCAGTGATGTCTGACCTCCCTCCCTAGGGTCTCTCCAGTGTTCAAACACACCTGGAAGAACAGCAATTGCCGCTTGCATTGTGGCTCAGAATTTTCTGTGGCTTTTACTCAAAAAGGATGGAACTTGAGCGTTTGGCTCAGCCACTCAAGTAACTTTCCTGAAGTGATGCTTTGCAGCATGCTGGGAAAGGAGAGGATGGGGTGGGATTTGAGCTAGTGCCAGAGCTTTATTACAGCTTCTCCCAAAATCCCAGTGGAAGTGGACTGGCTGTCAGCTCCCACACACATTTGAGACTTTCCTGATCCCTCCATTGACTCAGTGTTCCACAGAATTCAAGGCATTTTCATGTGCATCAGCTTACTTTAGCCTTACTATTTTATGAGGTAGGCAAAGCACACATTGTTATCAATACCATTTACAGGTGTCAGATTTTACAGCTTGATGGTATTATGCCATTCATTGATTGCTTGCCCATGATTTTATATGTAAGAAAAACAAGACATGGAAAATTTAATAAGTTGGCCAGGGTCACACATCTAGGTTTTCCTAGAGCCAGGAAGATGAGGCAGACCTTTGGATTTGGTATCTAATGCTCTGCTTCTCAGATTTACTACAAAGCTTGTTGGCAACCATGGCATTTTTGAAAAAGAAATAGAAAAGAATTTTCTGCTGAAAACCTTGGTTTTAGATTAAGCTCTACTTCTGAAAAGCTGGACAGCTTAAACTGGCCTCTCCTACCCCTCGGAGACCCCAGGCTTCTCCTCTATGTGACTCATGGTGGGGAGAACTCATTTTTAGAGAGGGTCCATGGAAGAACCATATGACCTTTCAAGTGTCTAACCCAATGCAAAGCATTGCCAGTAATATCTCCCTATCCCTGCCAAGGGAGACATCCCAGAAAGAGATGCAGAAATCTCAGACTTCACTCAGAACATAAAAGTAAACTATTTTTACTTGCAAAAAGAATAAATTCAGATACTTTATTGCAAAAACTGCCTATGATTTTCAGAAAACAGCAGCCATGCACCAGTAGCCTGTCCCACACCCAATAGGCAAACCATTCTTCATTTTCACTCTCAAATGTGTAAATCGTCCAGAAAGACGACTCTAAGTGTAAATATGACAGAAAAATATCTAAGCCATTTAGCATCACCCAGCCAATAATCTCCTGCGATAAAAATTGCGGTTTTAAAATGTTTCCTATTGATCATGACTAATAATTGATATTCTGATATGTGTTTTGAATTTTAACTAAGAACTGGCACAGAATTTTCTCTTTATTTTTGAAATGATCCTACAATTTCATATGTTACATAATACAATCAACACCTATTTTAAGGTAAACATAAGCAAACATTCTCACTTATAAAATAGTTCTAATTAACTCTTTTGTTTGTATACCTCTTTTTATCTCAGAAGATAGTAAAATACTTCACAGACTATGCTTCAATGAAATGTATTTTCTCTTCTGCTAAAATATACAAAAGTCATTTTGTTCCTGTAGTTTTAAGAAGAAAGTTATACTCTTTCCTTGTGCATAATAAAAGTCCCTGTCCGAGCACTAAGAGACTAAATTTCTAGTCCTGAGATCACTACAAACTCACTATTAGAGAGCCTATTAAGTCCCAACTTCAGATAACATCTAATCTGAAAAACTCAAAGCCCCTTAGCATCTAGTCATTGCACACTAGCCTGAGAAAACCTGCTCTTGCTCTTCTGTGTTGTGGCATAACAGAGTTTTATGGAAAAGATGGAATTTGCTGTTTGGAAGTTTGAAGTTGTGCAAGTAGCTGATGGAGCTATCTTGACTTAACATAGAACATCTCCAGACTCACTCAGAGAGATAGAGGTTTGGAATACGGGTGGAAGGCAGAAGCACATTCTGCAGATGTTTGCTACATACCAGGCATCATGGTAGTAAGCAACAAATCCCAACACAAGACTCTGCTTGATTCCCTTCTGTAGGAGGATGGCCCTTTTTTTTTTTTTTTTTTTTTTTTTTTTTGCTATTCATTTACCATCCATTTAATAATCACGGATGGGAATTTCATCACTGAGGCAGAGACATTTATTCCAATGGTTCCTATTGTGGGTCCTTTGATGTTCCTAGATTATTCTGCCCTTGGCCCACTTTTTGTCAACTAATGAAAATTCTTGAGTTCACCTGAGGGCAGAGCTGCCTTTGATCTTCCAGGTCGAGTATTTACCTGAAGCCTTAGACATACATAGCATTTGTGGGGGTGGTAACAGTGATGGGTGTGTGGTGTTTCTTTCCAACAAAGTGGTGGCCATTCCACCTAGGTTTTTACCATCCTAAACACTCTCCTCGACCCCAAAATAAAAATTTCATCCATTATGCTACAGTGTCAGCCATTTCTGTCTATGCTAACCAATAACAGTTCTAACAAAGGGCTACACTCACTAGGTACTGGCATTTCTGGAATGTATAAGACAAGGTCTATGCCCTAATAGGTTTATATTCTTATCAAAACAGGCATTAAACCATTACCATTTATCTAAGTGCTAAATGAGTGACAGAGGTCAATATGGGCCAAGACAGTCTTCACAAGGAAAAATCCCATAAGGGATACATTATTATATATAGATCTGGAAGAGAAGAAAGGCCTAGATAAGAAAATAAAAAGGTGATAAAGGCCTACAAGGTAGGTTTAGTACCTACTTAAATGGTACATTTAGGAGCTCAGAGATATAAATGTACTTAGTCTTTCTGATACCCTATAAGTTAACTGGTTTAGACCAAATGGAGTATTGATGGAAAGGAAATCTGAGAGGACTTATTTAAAATAGATTCAGTGAATTTGCATGCCCAGGCTAAAGAGTTTGGAACCAGGGGAGATCCAATACATTAAAAAGTATCTTTTCCCTACGTGTGTTCTAAGATTAATAACTGTTCCATTAAAAAGGAGGAGGAGTTTGTAATCCAATAAACTTGGACACAGATGGGGTCTTCAGCACCTTTAATGTCCTTATGTGCATTTTGTTTGAGAGAGAAATGTACAGCATACAAAGTTCCTTAAATTTACTTAACCAGAGAACTTTGTTTGAGATGCAGCTTAAATCTAGTATCCTATAAAACTCACTTTGAGATACACCACCTGAAAGAAATTTGAAGGGCAGGAGTTGAAAACGGGATACTAAACTAAGTTGTGATGATGAAGCTAGTACCATTAGGAATGGATATACCATCAGCTACAGAGAAGGAGCCACTGATGGAACCAAAGGGAAGAATAAATATCAGAAACAGGGTGGCCTCTGAGAAAAGAAAAGGGAGTGTAGAAAAAGGTATGGCTCTTGCTTGAAGAAACAAAATGATGAAAATTCAGAAATATGAAAGGAGATGAGAACCAATAAGCTTACCACACAGCATGGCACTGGTTTGTCTTATGTAAGTAGAAGGCAAGCTCATCAACTAAAAAAGAAAATAGAAAATGGAACTTGATAAAAGTAGAACATACTAAGAAAAATTACCATAGGCTTGTACTTGGAAACAGCGGGCAAGAGTGAGGGTCAACATAGCATGCATGTGTAGGGTTTTGTACTAAGAGGAGGAGTAAATGGAGAATGGTGATACAGATTCATAGTTGAAGAAATTGAGAAAACCCTGCACATACAAAGGGGAGAAATGAAATTTGAAGGATTCTTGAGGACAGGGTAAAAATGGTTGATCATGGGATGAGGTCAAACTGGACCAAGACACCTGGAGAAGCCGGTCAAGGTAAAAAGAGTAAAACTGAGCAGGCTTCTTAGGCATTGGGGAAGGTGAGTTATAAACTGGAGATGGAACACTTGAGGCCTCAGTAGAGTAATTTAGAATGAGGATAAGGGATAAGTAGTAGCTGAAGAAAAAGAGTGCTAAAGATCTGTTCAAAAGAAGTAGTAATGGGGTTTTGGATTAAATTATTAATGTAAACAGGGAAAACACAGATCAAGTGCTGAAGGGTTTTTTGTCTTTGTTTTTTATTTTTTGTACCAAGGAAAAAATGTCAGCCTTCCAAGACACTGGGATTAAAGGTGTGTGCCACCGTACCCACTTTAAAGGTTTTGAGAAATTACAAAAAAAGTTCATGAAGGCATTAGACAGTCATGATGGAGATTTTAGTATAATCCTATGGTGAGGAGCTCTAGTGAAGAGGAACAGAATGAAAGCAGATCAGTGGCTTAAAGATTTCAAGATAGGTAGGAGTCAAGCCCTAGGGCATGGTGATTAAAACCTGGCCCTAAACCCTCCTTTGCTACCCTCTGGCTTCATGACCTATGGCAAATAATCATCTTTCCTAAGCAGTCTTAGCTTCCTCATCTATAAAATAGAAGTGTAATTCCTACCTTCAAAGTGTAATTGTAAGAAATAAAATTAAGCAATGGATGAAAAAGCACAATGTCTGCCACATGGCAAGCATTCAGCTAATGGCGGCCCACATGTCTACAGAGCCAGTGGGTGCAGGAAAATGGAAGTGATGTTCACTTCGAGTTAGTTATCTGGGGTAACACCACTGCAGTGTTTCTCAGCATCTGTTCCGTTTAGCCGTAATGTTTAGTACAGGACACATATTCAATGCAAAGAGCAAAGAGCAGAAAATCTTGATAATACCAAATAATATACTGTGCCATAAATCAGTCTCACGCTGGAATCCTCATCACAAAGTATGAAGTGACCTTATAACCAGGACCTTTGGCAGGGGACCTTCCCCTCTGAAGGGGAAGATTTCAGTGTAAAATGACTTAGAGTCGTCCCTTCACCAGGTGTTCATTAAAACCAAGAAATCATCATGGCATTGTTTATCACCTGATCCCCAAGATCTTTTATTTTAAGCAAGAATCAACTGTACCTGAAACGCAAAGGCTCTTGGGATGTGCAACTCTTATTAACAGAGTTTGTGAATTGTCAAAAAGGAATCAAGAGGTCTCTATGGAGAAAATTAACATAGATTTATTGTGACAAACAGTAGGACAATGATTTCACTTTCTGTTGGCAGGGCCATCCCAGGGGTCTCCAAGCCAGCAGAGGTATTTCTTCTGGACACGGGTATTAACTAGTGGTTAATTAAGGAACTAAAATTTTAAAAGTGAAACAGTTCTTACAGCATCAGAGAGCTGAAGATCGGGTTCCTGATTAGTTTGTGTGGTCATGATGCATTTGCTGCCTTATTCATTAAATAGTTTTTCACCAGTTTCACCAGAGGTGGGATTAGTGATTGAGACTTGGGAATTCGTTTCAGGTAATTAGTTAAAAAGTGAAAAGTCAAGTAGATTTCTTTAACAGGTTTAATGGTTTAACAGGTTGATGAGCTACTTAATGCCCACATTTTTCTTCTCAGGGGACTATTAGAATTTTAAGGGACCTTAAAAATCATAAAATCCACCTCCTCTTTTTTACAGATAGAAAAGCTGAGCTAAATAGAGGTTAAGTGACTTATCTAAGGTCATGCAACTAGTTCTGTGATTTTACTTTCTCTTTTCTTAGTCTTACTTCCTTTCACTCTTCCTCCTTTTTTTCCCCTCTAACATGCTGTCCCCACAGTAACCTCTCTGCTGATTATTTCTTGCATTTACCCTTGTTTTATGAAATCTCCTGTGCCTCCAATTATGAGACAGAGGGTCTTTGCCAATTAGTAACCCCTTACCACTAATTCATCACTACATTTGGGGCAAAGAAACGAGGGAAGTGGAACAATTTTAAATTTACTGTGATCTTTGAGACAGCTTTATCTACACCTGGGAATTGCTGTTAGACAATTAAGGTTAGTAAAGCTCATTGAATTTCTCAGAGGAAAGGTGTTATTTGAATTATTACCAGATAATTATTGTTAAAAATAACAATAATGTAAAAAATAGGAACTTTGCATGTTAGAGACATAATCATTTTGAATTTCTAAAGGTTGGGGGAAACCCAGGGGGACCTAGACACTTTGGTTTTTTCACAATGTGCTCAATGCCAGAAACTTCTTGAATTCTGTCTCATGCCTCATGACCTGACAAACTGGCCCAGAATCAGAAGCCAGTCAAGCCAGTGAGCTGTTATCCAAGTTATTCAGCCTCAACTCCTTCAAAAACACCTAATAGGAAGGAGAGTGCCAGACCTAAGACCTGTGGTACCCATAAACCAGTAGCATTAGCATTACCTGGGAGTCATTTGGAAATGAGAATCACAGACTCCGCCCCAGACATGCTGAGTCAGGAATCCTGAGTGATTTATTTGCTCATTAGAGTTTAAGACTGATAGAAGACATTCTCTCTCATTTAGAAAGGAAGTAGAAAGGAACTATACTGATTGATAATTTCTGAAATAGTTCCTTCACCTGACCTCTATGCTCCCAAATCTTCCCAGTGGCTCTGAACTATCATGGAAATAACTAAGCATCTTTCTTTTGCTGGGATCACAGTGGGAACTAGCAATGTGCCCATGCCACGTTGAAACAGTTGTTATATAGTAAAAAGAGCACAGACTTAAGAGTCAGAAAGATCTGGGTTTAGAGTCTGACCTCACTATCTATCTTCTTGCTTTCTAATCTTTGGTTATATGAGCTGTCTCTTTTCTTTTTCTATATAACAGGTATACTAATACCTATGTATGGTATGAGGATTGAATGAGAGTGTATTTATACATAAAAATACCTAGTGCAGTCCCCTATAAAATTCAGGCACTGTGTTAGCTGTTATTGCCACTGTTATCTTTTTTGTAAGCTTTAATCATGAAATTATTATAGAATGATTTGGTGTGATTTCTAAGGAATGGGAAAGGCCATACTGAAATAAGACCTCTGCAGAAAGTTCCTTACAGTGATGTGTGGCAGTGTGTTACATAACAGCTCTGCTCTCTAAGGGCTTCTGGTACAGACCTACAGAGACATCAACAATGAAACAGGCTGAAGAAAGTGACCCTCTGTCTGTTCTGCTTTTGACACCATCGAGAAACTTGCCAGCCAGGTTCCAAGAGCAGATTCTTTATTACAGTGATGATGTAAGAGGCAGAGAGGACAGCTGGATTTCCAGATTCCAGGGAGAATTTGTGGCACCAGCAGCCCCTCAAAATTGTCTTTTGACTTAAGAACTGACAACTCTGGATATGAAAGTCATTAAAGGGAAATAAATATGAAACCCCATGAAGTCATTTTCACTGGGTCTTTTGTAGAATCTAACCACCCTTTAAGTAATAAAACATGCCATACCATCTAGTAATGCAGTAGTTGCTGATTAACAGACTCTCAGGTGGGTACTAAGGCAAGAGGAGAAATAAGAAGATGAGGATAGGTGACAGTTTGCCAAAAATGGAAGTAAGGTCATAGCAGCAGGCTGTGGGGGTGAGAAAGAAGTATTTGATTAAAAGGACAGAAAGAGCATGGCTCTAATTATAAAATGCACAAGTTAAATAAAATGTTAGGTATATTTAAAATGTCTGCTTGTCTCATTATGTACAGGATTAGTATGTTGACAGAAAACATTTCATTGCTCTGTACTAAACATATTGATCAGTGATTCCCTTTATCAATTTAGTGTACTTTCCGGTGGGGGTGGGGAGAGAAAGAAGTTCTGTCTGGTGAAATGTTGATAATCTCCAGCTACATGATGGGTTAGAAAGAGCAGTGACGAGCTTGCTGTTTATGTGGCTTCTGGGGTGCTGCTCTTTAACAGATGTCTCAACGCATAGCATGACTCCACCACACCGGCCAAAAAGAGTTTGATTAATAATACTACCAGGATTTTCCCCTGGAGTACAGCAAGACAAGCGCTCACCTGGGAGAGGAAGATGAAGTCTTGTCGTGTACTGTAGGCTAGCATTTAACAGGGAGCTTTTCTATAGGAAGTAAAAATGACTGAGATCCCCTAGAAGAGTCTGTTTTCCTCACTGAGGTAAACACTGTTATCCCACGGCATGTTTTGTTGGATTTTTCATCTTTAGGTGAGAAAATGATTCTGTTTGAGGATAAAGATAGAGAGGAGATTAAACAATTAATGTTTCTTCCATCACAACAGGAGAACAAGACAAGAAAATGAGAATAGACTTAGGGGAAGTCTTCTGCACATTTCTACAAGAGAATTAGTATAGGAAAAAATAAGTAAAAATCCAAATAAACCTAGAGCATGAATACTGGGCAGAACTAGGTGGGAAACGAAGTGTTAATTAATGTGGCATAATAGCAAGATTGTCAGTCTTCTATGTTTCTATAAAGTAACAAATTTATCCATAGAATTATTGCAGCCTGTTCTCACCAAGAACTGCAGCTGAATCCACAGCTTTTCCAAAGCATGAGAAATTTCATTCTGGTGTTCAGCCTGAGTTATCACTCCAGTGGTATTTACAATATTGTCATAATTATTTCTGCTGGTAATGTTAGAAAAATTTGCTTCCTTGTTTTTTTAAACCCACCCTCATTTTTTAGACATTATTTAACTATAAAAAGATGTCTATTCAGTTTGTTATAGCAAATAAGAGAAACAAGTTTATTATTTCTTGGTACAAAATATAACCTTGCAGTTACTGACCCAAACCTCTCGCTCTTTCTGGTCCTTTCATTATTGATGGTCTGATGCACCTGTTGGTGCCCAGTAAGCACCGATAGATATTTAGGACATGTTACCTTTTATGTTAGTTATCCTTGCTCAGCTACTCGTAAGAATGTGACGTTAAGCAAACCTGTTTCCTTAAATCTCTTCATCTGCAAAATGAAGATGTTGTAGATGAGCTTTAAGTTCTCTTCATTTTATCCTTAGGTTCCATGACTGTAAGCAAGATTCTTTTTTGCTCTCTAATTCAGTTCAGCAGACATTAGCTAGACACAAACTCATGTGCACACTACAGAGTACTACGGTAGCAGCAGGGAAAGAGGTGATTCCTGTCCCACCCATCATAAAGTGACATGACCAACTCCTCTGTAGCAAAAGACAGGTTACGAAGAGAAAAGCATAACAAATTTATTTGATCATAGTTTTACGTGACATGGACCCTTCAGAATAAAGCCGTGAAGACCCCTGGTAAGCTGTCCATTTTTCATGCTTAGGTTCAATGAAGCACAGACAACTGTGTAGGAATATGATTGGACAAAAGGGTATGACCTAATGGTGGTAGATTGAGTGCAGAAACCCAGCAAGGCCTGTCTGTTCAGATTCTTGTTGGACTTTCTGTGCAGCAGTCTTTCCTCTGCATGGGCAGGACCCCTTTTGAATTTGGGGTCTTATGATCTACTATCAGACAAGGTAGGTCAGAAAATTTTTCTATGGCCAGCTCCAAGACAAAGACACAAAGGCAGGGGGGTTTAGAGTGATAATTTTAGGCTTCATAGCTTGCTTTTTTGGAAAAGGAATTCTAGTTTCCATGATCTGCCTCAGGGAAGAGAAATTCTAGTTTCTGTGGCTTGCCTTGGGAGAAAGAGGAGCAGGAGACAGGTGGACAGGAGGGGGCCAGAGGGAAACTGTGCTTCATAGGCTGCTTCAGAGGTCTTCACTTTGTAGTATAGTTTACTGGGTCCCAATAGTAAACAGAGTAAAAACTGTCTCTGCTTTCAAGGAAGTCAAATTACACAAATAATTATTAGAGTTGATAGAATATGCAAAGGGAGTGTCACAAGTTAAGTGTTCAAAAGGACACTTCCCTTTGAGAAATGCTTCCTAAATGCATTGGCACTTAAATGGCCCATAAAGAAGCCATACATAGACATTGGAAAATGAAAGAAGATGCCACAAACATGGCGGAAAAGAGTGGGGCATCGCTGGATTGTAGAGTGGACTATAGAGATAAGAATGGAAAATTAGGTTGGGACCACAATATAGCAGCCTTAAATGCCCAAGCGAGGAGGATTTTGAGCAAAGTAGGAATGTGTTGTAGGCTGACTGGTACTTTAGAAAATTAATGTAATGATGGTGTGAACATGGGATAAAGGTAAAGAGAAATTGGAAAAACAAAGATAGTTAGGAGAATTCACTGAAGTCCTGGTGGTGTGTGGCAAAGGGCGGTATATGTATTGGGTATAGAAAACAAGTATGGATTGAAGAAATGACAGAGTCAAATGTCAGAGGATTTGACAACTGATTGTATATGGAGGGAGGGGAGAGAAGGAAGAGGAGGAAGAGGAGGAGGAGAAGGAGGAAAAATTTAAAATGATGCCCTCAGTTTCCCAAGAAACTGAATAAAGATGGGACCAATGACAGGAAATGAGAATTCTGGAGAAGGAACAAATTTTGAGAGAAAGGCAATGAATTCTGGCTTCAACTTTCTGACTTGGATTGGGAGAACCTATGTAATATTTGATGATGGTGTAAACTTCTCAAAATTAGAGACTGGAAATTATTCACCTTTTGCAGGTGCTTAATATATGCTATATGAACTCAGAATGAACAAATGAATGTGCCAATAACCAGCCATTATTAAAGTATGAGTCTGGAACTCTTCAGATAAGCAAGAATTAGAAATAACAATGTGGACACTCTAGGGAGAAGCTCTTGTGGAGATTCCAGAGGGTGGGACCAAACAAAGCCAGAGTGGAGAATCTTAGGGAATGTTGATATTAAGGGAACAGGAGAAGGAAAACTAACCAATGTTGGAGGCAGAAGAACAACCTGAGTTGTAGGAAGAAAGTCAGAATAATGAGGTGTCCTGCCTATTCCATATGGAGGAGAGTTTCAGGAACAGAGAGGTCACTGGAGGCCACTGAGGCCAAAAAGGTAGACCTGGGAAAAGACCACTGAGTTCAGGGACCTGAGGCAGGCAATAGTTACTTTGTAGCCCCTCAGGCGGAACTCCTTAAAACTAGAAGATGGGAAAGGAAGTGAAAACTTTACACCGGAGAACAGAGGGAAGTCAAGAGCTGGGAACATGACCAGGTTAGTGTATGTCCTTAGAATAATAACTGAGCAATGGAGAGGAAGGGATTGCAGGGAATAAAAATACCAGACATGAGATGTACATACACAGTACATTCAGCTTTTAAAAAGGAAGAAATCCTTTATTCACCACAGCATGGATGGACCTGGGGAACATCATGTTAAGTGAAATAAGTAAGGTATAAAAAGACAGATAACGCATGATTCACTTATATATAGAATCCAAAACAGGTGAACTCACTGAAGCAGAGAGTAAAATGGCGGTTACTAGAGGCTGGGGAAATGTTGGTAAAAGGTGACAAAATTTTAGGTAGACAGGAGGAATAAGTTCAGAGACCTATTGTTCTATGGGGGCTACAGTTAATAATGACATATTGTATACTTGAAAATTCCAGAAAGAGTAGATTTTAAGTACTCTCATGATAAAAAAGATACATATGTGAGGTAATGCATGTGTTAAATCAATGGCTAGATTTAGCCATTGCAGTGTAGATATGTATCAAAACATTATGCTGTATGCCATAAATATATCATTTTTGTCAATTAAAAATGAATAAACAATCATAGTAAATGGGGGACAACATCAGGAGAATAAACTGTGGCCAGGTTGCAAGACTCTGCCCACTTCTTCCACCCTCACCCCCCACTCAGCTTCAGACAGGGTGCCATGATGTCTCAGACTGCATGGGCAATCAGGGAGAAACACTGAAAACAGAGCCCCAGAGGACATTCTCTGCATCTCTCCATTCTCCATCCCTCTACCTGCCACTGTCTGGTGCAAAATATACAGAACAAGCCTCTCAACCCCATCCCACAGTTCCACCTCCATCAAAGTAAACGACCACATCACCATCATGCTCATTTAACAAACTTCTGTGTTTGTTTGTTGTCTATGCTAGATGCAGCCACTCTCTGTTCCCTGCCCCAATGAACATCTGCACTAGGCCCAAGCCTTGGAGTGATTTACCTGAAGAGTGACACCATTGATTTGGAAACTACTGTAAGTATATCATGCCTCCAATGAAAGCCGCCTTAGTTTACTTTGCTTAATTTAAACACATGCTCACACACACATACAATTGTAAAAGCAGGTGAAATTATAGATGGCTTCATCTCTTGGATGCCACAAAGTAATCAGTATTAGTCCTGAGGTGCCTGCTGTGGTTCTCGGCTTCCCTCCTGTAGTGCATGCTCTGGGCAGCATCCTTCCCTCCTTGCCTGGTGACTGTGTGGAGCCAGAGCACACCTTGCAAGGACTGGTGCTGTTTTGCTTGGTCATCTATACTGTTTTCCAAAGTGGTAGAAGCTCCTCCCAATCTCTTGCTTTCCATCACCCTTCTGTGCCAATCTTGAATCTCACGGGAGCTTGTCATTTCATGTCACCCTGGTCAACTCTGTGAGCCAGCTTTGCTTGCCAACGTCTACCCATTGTCTGAGCTGCACCCCATGCTGATAGTCTAGGGGGCCAAGGCCCTCCCCTGGGGGCTCCAGGTTCCTTCTACTATATCTCCAAGCCCTCTGGGTGCATGGCTCTGTGTAGCTGGTTTTCTTCCTTCCATGTCTGGCATTTATGTAGGGGCACTGTAGCCCTTGAAAGGAAAGATGCAGACATAAGTTGAGGTAGGAGATATGATACTTAAAAGAAAATAATGACAAAAGATTGATATCCCATTAATCATTGCTAAAACTAATAGGTTAATATATATGGTGTTTTTTTTCCACTACTAATTGTCAGAAATGTGAATTTAGCTATGCATGCAAAACATTAATTATACATTTTAAAATGAAAACTCATTCTAGTTGTTGTATTTACAAATTTTCCTATATGATGTGAGGCAGGTAATGGGATGGTGTTTTACAGACGTCTCTGTTACTGGAAAACGCTAAACCTGGGAGACTAACATCCCTCTTAGGCTTCAGGTAGGATTTTCACATTATCTTTTATGTTTTTAGCTATTCTGGCATAAATGGAACCCAAAGGGATGAAGCCAAAGTTGGTTTTTTGTTTGTTTTTTGTTTTTTATTTTTGAGTTGCTTTGTACCCCTAATGCTTCTTGTCTGCCAGGTGGTAATTGGTGATAACTGATGTATAGGTGACAAACAGACCTGCCTGGGATGGAACTGTCAGAGTGTTCGGCAATATAAACAGGAACTAAAGACATGAGAGATGATCAAAACTAGTTTCTTCAGTCCACACATCACAAGGAATTTACTTGTATGGTACCATCATTCATCCTTAGGTTCAAGTGTGAGAAAAACCTTAGAAATTCTTACATCTGAATAGTTTCCTGAGCTTTTCTTCATTCCACAGTAATGATACTGGTACAAGTAGCACAGCCATATCAGGGAGCAGACTGGTTTCAGTGCTTCTGGATGCTTTGGGAGGAAATAGTCCCTAACACTCCCTCTTTCTGGTTCTGCAGAGCACCTAGGAATCAGGATCTTGAAAACTTCAGGGAAGCCCTCAAGTGGGCATCTGCTTCTGCACAGGGAATATTTAACCTGTACAGATTCTGTTGCCTGCCTTGGCTTCTCATGGGTGTAGAGAATGAACAGATTGTCTCTGCTGTTCAGAAACCAAGCTTCCTTAACACATAAGAGAAACTTTAATGAAATGTATAGGGACTTGCTACACAAGTCAAGTCGATAAGGTGGGAAAAGAATAAAAATGTGAATGGTTTCCAAGAGCATGTCCTTTACTGTGGATTGACAATGTTCCAGGCCTGTTCTCAAGGCCTGGAGATAGGAGTGAAAGCAAGTGTTTGATTTTATCACACCACCTGCTCAGTGGTGCCACCTACTTACCCAGACAGTTGTGACTATTAAATGAGATAATTATAGTGTTGGGCACAGCAGAGGAGAGTATATTCACACAACAGATAAAATTTACTGAGCATTTACTATGTGCCAGGTACTGTTCTAGAACAAGGAATATGGTAGCAAGCAAAACAAAAATTCCTATTCTCATGAGCTTAACATTAGGTTTTCTTGTTCTATAAATGGCAAATAGACAATTTTATACATGGAAGATAAGAGATAACTGATTTTATTCTTATTTTGCTTTTTCATTCCAGAAAATAGAGAGTAAAGGGTGAAAGAAATGGAAAAGGGAAAGAATAGGTGTGTTGATGAGTTTTGCCAACTCCCCAACCTCACCCCAACCCCAGAACCATTCTCTGCCCTGACACATGACCCAGGAAACCTCTCTGGACCAACTTACCCAGCCTCTCTGATCCTCTGACATCACTTTGAATTTGACCAAAAGGAGACATCAGCAAAATATGTGAGCATGGAAGGAGAAAGGTCAAGTGTTTATTGATCTGACCCTCCTTCCCATCTTCAATTCTGACTAGACTTGGAAAACTCCATTTTCCCTTGTCCCTGTAGTTGAAATGTTTTAAATTCACAGCTCTTCGTGGTTACCAGTCCCTGGTGCTTGAAGGTCCCTTAACCTCATCTCCACCTGTGTATTAGGCCTTTTGTTAAACTCTCTGTGGTTAAAACTTTTGCATGTGCCATCTATTTCTTGCCAGGATCCTGACTGATACAGTAAGGGATAACACACTGAAAAATATTACAAATCAGCCTTGCCAAGACTTTAAAAAAAAGAGGGGGGGGGGATTGAGAGAATAAAATGCTTTAATCATGAAAACATTTTAAACTGATATGAGAACACTGGGCCAAGTAGTGAAAGGATAAATTGTAAGAAAAGGCGATAGAGTGCCGCAGGTTGGTTTTGATGAATGGACTGCAGTGTTCAGGCTTGATAGGTTTCTACAGGCTGACTGCAGTTTGCTTGACCCTCAACTTCAAGGAGCTCTTGGGACAGCCACAGCAATGACAAACATGTGAGCAGCAGGGCATCGGGAGGGAGATGCAGTGAGATCAAAGTCTGGAAGATGAGATCACTTATCCTAACATTCTTTCTGTCTTTGCTACAATAACAACCCACTTGTCCCAACCCCAATTCTAAATATTAAAAAGACTACTAAGATAAAGAAAATGTCTAATTATAATAGCTAATATGCTGCAAAGAGAAAAGTAGTGCTCTGAAAGAAGCTACCATTGTTGAGTACTTCCTCAGTACCTACACTATGCTCATCACTCTGCATGGCTGGTCTCATTTATTCCTCATGACAGCACTAGAAGGAGGTAGGTATTATTGTTCCCATTTTACAGATGGGAAAAATGAGGCTCAGAGATACAGAGCAACCTGTCAAAGGCACACAGCCCTTAGGTAGTGGAGCTCAAATCTGTAGTGCACCCCTCCCCCCGGCTGGGGTGATTTGTCACCACTTCCCCTCTCTCCATGTCCAGATGCTCAACTAAGCCTTTTCTCATACTACTATGGAGGAGTGTAAGGAAATGGTTCCCACTCCAAAAGGGTGGGGGAGGAATCACTGTTCGAAATTGTCCTGATCCAATGACTGAGTAATTATTTATCAAAAGGAGGTTCTGACTAATTCTTTCCTATCCAACCAGGCTGATAAGTGGAAAGCATGTTAATGTGCAGGAGAGGGTGGGAGCCCAGTGAAGGGAGAAAATTGGGAGAGAGAGATAGAAGAGAGCACTCTCCTCTCAACAGACCCCGGAGACTGATAAGAGCTCACACAGATAAAATATTTATTTTTCCATATGTTGCAGAAAGCATTGCCATCACTGTATGTGTGCAATATGTGCAAAGGAGTGTGAAATATATACATCAAATGCCACCGATCTGGTTAATTTCCATGCATTTAACATGCTTAATACCTACCATCTCATCCATATGTTTTAATGCATATTTCTTTCCACATACAATATGTCTAGTTAGGAAAGAGCCAACATCCTCCACAGACTTATTCACTGCTATGTTTCAGCCCAAAACTTGTTGCCGGGGCCAGCACAAGGAGAGTTAAAAACCAGAAGGTTCTTCTGGCTAACTCAGCCACCAGTCACCTCAAAGTGCCTTCCAGTTCTTGAAGCAGGCTTTTCCTTCTAACAGAAACGTTAGCAGTGGGGAGATGAGAATGTCTTTGCTCTCTGTGGACAATTGGGAGATGTTCAGTCGGAATGTCAGAACTGACCGTTGAAAGGCGGTGCCTGTGGCCACACTTTTTTTTATTTTATTTATTTATTTTTTTTATTTTTTGAATGCAGAGCTCCATCAGTGTGGCGGGAGGAAGTGCACAATGATTGGTCTGTTCCTCTGTGGAAGTGTTCAGGGTACACCCAGTTTTGCTTTGCATATATTTACGAAACATCTGCCCTTTTCTTCTCCTTAAGTCCTTCCCCCTCCCCAGTCCCCTTTCCCCTTCTCCCTGGTTTCTTTCTTTGTTGTTGTTGGCTTCTCTAACTTTTTTATTGGAACTTTCATTTTCCGGTTGAAGGGCGACTTCATCAGAGTGTATAATTTTAACAGAGAAAGGGAGAGAGAGAGAGAAATAGAGAATGAAAACTGAAAAGAAAGAAAGAGCCTGAGAGGCCAGAGCTTGGCAAACCAACCTTTGGCATGGTGACCAGGAGGAAGGTTCTGGTAGGGAGTTCGCCCCTCTCAAGTGCTGCCTGGAGTGGGCCAGTGCGCTGCTGCCCTCTGCAGGCTCCAGGGAATAATGCACAGCAACAGAGGCTTACGGAGTCTGACCTCAGATGGGCCATGTTTACAGATTTCTTTTGCTAAAACCAAAGAAGGTATTTTCAATTAATTACAACAAAGCTTGCTCTTGCTTCCTTAAAAAACTATGAACTGCAAAAATGGGCCAAATAACAGCAACTGTGTGTCAGACATAAACCGGTGTTGCGTTTAACTGTTTCTCAGCTCCAGAAAAAGCAATAAAAAAAAAAAAAAAAAAAAATCTCTTGAGAGAGAATGAGATGGAAGTTAAGGACAGTGAGCAGTTCTCTGTTATTTGTATAGTTGAGAAACAGGCTGGTGTAAAAGGATGAGTAAAGTGACTTTAGATAAATGAGGGAGTGAACCAAAAAGGTTGGTTTTCAATATTTACTGTTTATAGGGGTGGTTCCAATGTCTCTGGGCCAGGAATGGTCTCCAGAGCTGACCCCTGAGATGACAACAAGGTGCAATGCAAGTGTCAGGTAGAAAGCAGAATCAAATCTAGGGCAGGAAGCAAGAGTTTTGACATGAAGAACAATGCAGTTTCTACAATGCTAAAAATAAAGGATAATGTTGGTGGTTTGGGCATATACTCATGTTTGAAAGAGGGTGTCCTTCATTTTCTGAACCACTCATCTTAAACTAGCAGAAGCTTTGTTAGTAAGCATCAGAGGTAAACTTGTTCTGCTACGCAATATTTATCATTGGTGTTTCTTCCCTATATTTAAAAGAAACGTGAGGACCAGCCTAGCTCTACTAAGCGAAATGATCCCACTCTTATTAAATGCCCTTCATGGATTCCAAGGAAAAGTGGCCTGTCAAGGTAGATTTCATTGCTGCGTAAAAAGAAACTTAATTGTGATTCAGACTATGACTATTCTCCAAATACGCTTTAATTTCAGCTCCATTTCATTCCATCAACAAACATTTCTTGAGTGACAGTTTTATATAAGCTACTCTGCTTAACAGAATAGAGTAGATAGCAAACTCTGGAAGGACAGCAGCCAGGCTCACTTCCCTGACCTGTGCTGGCACATCATAGGCACATAGTAAATATTTGTAAAATGAATACGTGAGGGAAGGAAGAAGGAAAGAGTGGATGAACACGGAGAAGATAAAAATAACATATTTCCTTACCCTCAGAGAAGTTAGTAAAAAAAGCAATAAAAAAAAAAAAATCTCTTAAAAAAGAGATTTAAAAATCTCTTAAAAATCTCTTAAAAAATCTCTTAAAAAAATCTCTTAAAAAAAATCAGTTATAGAAAGAATAAGCACATAAACAGCCATTCTTGAAATAAAATTGGGTAAGTAAAATAAGATTACTAAAAAGTGTCTGAAGATTTCAGAGAAAGAAATGAAGAGGAGAAGTTCCTATCTGGTGAAGAGGAATCAAGACAATATCAAGATAGCATATAAAGAATAATTTCAATGGGCAGAGACTAAGAGATGTTCAGAGCAATGAAAATTACTTAAGTGAGGACGTAGAGTTAAGAATGCAGATTCCATGACTTTCTGGGAATGGTAAGGATTTTGGAAAGTCCAGTGTGGCCAACATATAAGATATGTGAGATAAGCTGGAGCAGGTAAGGAACTGACCTCAAGAGTCATCTCAGCTCTAGTGAATGCAAAGAACAGGACTAGAGGAATTATGGAGGATAGTAAGCCTGTTGGTAACAATTGCACAGACTTTAAAAAGTGGTAAGACAAACTGGGCATGGTGCACTACATGCACACCTGTAGTCCCAGTGGTTGGGAGGCTGAGTCAGGAGGATTGTAAATTCAAGGCCAGCCTCAGCAACTTAGCAAGGCCTTAAGCAACGTAGCAAGACCCCGTGTCAAAATAAAAAATAAAAACAGGCTGTGAATATGGCTCAGTGGTAAAGCACCCCTGGGTTCTATTCCTGGTACCAAAACAAACAAACAAAAACAACAACAAAAAGTGGTAAGGCAGTTGTAATGGAATTGGAAAGGAATCACAGATGTAAAAAGTATGAACAGATTGTCAGAACTCAATGGTGATGATGTCAGAGAAAGGTGTATAATGAGCCTGAGTTTTCCAACCTGACAAACAGACCACAGTGATGCAAAGAGGAACCAATGCTAGAGGAAGCATTAGTTTTCATGGATAAGAGGAATTGGACTTTGGAGACTTTGATCTTGGACACTTTCTTCAACTGAAAACCAGATTACCAGTTCATTGGGTACACACAAGAATTGGGGGTTAGTCCCATAGTACCTAGTCAGCAAACAATGGGTGAGATTTGCAATTTACTGTTTGTCTTGTATTGACTTTCTCCACTCTGAAAAGGCTTCCCCTCTATTCTAATCTTTACCATGCTATTTCTGCCTTCTGCCCTCTGAAGAAACAGATTTGATTTCACAACCTGTTGGACTAAAAACACAGCATACTAATCATAACACCATATTCTGCGAGGGCAGATTTAACTACCCAGTACAACAAATTTCAATATGAAATAGTCTGTATACCAAGTCCAATGCCATGCCCATAGAAACATGGGAAACATGGAAACAAATCTACTTACAACAAATTATGTACCACATATATTCTTCTTTAAAAAAAAAAAAAAAAAGCTTTCTAGGGCTTGGGGTATATTGTTCAGTTAAGAGCATTTAACTCACATGTGGAAGACCCTGGGTTCAATCCCCAATACTGCAAAAATAAAAAATAAAAACAAACAAAAAACCCTTTTTCTAGTTACTGTCCACATAGCAATAGAAAAAGACACAAAGTCTAAGAAACTGGGGACCTGTTCAGAGACTAATAAACTCATTTTGGTTGGGTCTAGGGTACATATATTATAAGCTAATTTATTAATTTAACATCAGTTGTCCTGGGGAGAGGAGTCCTGAGCTAAGTGATAGCATAGCTATTTTATTTCTTACTCCTGATCCCAAATAACAATTAGTTACAGGTCTCTTCTAATTCCCTTCACCTATCTCTTCCTCCCATGGCAAACACACAATTACACTCCTGAACTAGAGGAGCATACACTAAATAAAAAAAAAAAAAAAAAAGGAGAATCTTAAGCATAAGATGAGTAAAGAGTCGGGGAATTTCTTTATGGCACCTTCCCTCTTTACCTACTGGAACCTAAACTCTTCTTGTCACTTTTCACTTTCTATTTTAGCAATAATCTCCATCACTACCCCTCTCATCTGTACAAACTGCCAAGTTCAGATTGTGACTTGAAATTATGTATTGACTTAAAATGAAATCTGCTAACATCAAGAAAGTTGAATGTTCCATAATGTGTTCCTGAATAGAAATTTAAAGCTGGAAGGAACCTTTAAGGCCTTCTAATCCAAGCCCTTTATTTTACAGATGAGGAAACTGAAGCCCAGAGAGGTGAAGTGAGGTGCCCAAGGCCACACAGCAAGTTAGAGGCACAGCTAGTACCATAGCTCAAGTCTCCTGACTCCCAGTCCAGTGCTCCTCCCATTACTCCACGGGTCCTGTCTCTAAGCTTCCTGACAAATGCTAGAACGGTAAACCTCCACTAGTATTTTTCCAGACCATGTTAAAACTCTTAAGGGGGGGGGAAGGATGCTTTCTTGGATAATGTCAGCCATACGTAGCTCAAGCTGTCTAAAGTTCTGGGACAGGGTCTTTTTATACAACCAACAGAGTCCAAATGTGGTGCTGTTTGCTTGGCCCATATGCTTTCATGTGTTCCCAGTTAGGCCATTACTGGAGGGAAAGAAACAAGAATCAGCTTGTTTTAAAACAAGGGACATACTGGACTCCCTCCCATCCCCCTTCAGAAAAAAAAAAAAATCAAGTTATCTTTAACAGATTCTAAAAATGCCTTTTCCCAAATATGCAGTCAGTTCCTTCAAAGGGCCCTTTGTTTATTTTCAGGAAGAAACCCAAGACAGCTGAAAACCAGAAGGCATCTGAGGAGAATGAGATTACTCAGCCGGGTGGATCCAGCGCCAAGCCGGGCCTTCCCTGCCTGAACTTTGAAGCTGTTTTGTCTCCAGACCCAGCCCTCATCCACTCAACACATTCACTGACACACTCTCACGCTCACACCGGGTCATCTGATTGTGAGTACACCAGTGAGGCGGTGATGGTGTCTCCGCAGTGCTTGGAGTAGTGCTTCTCCCCTGGGTTTGGCTGTTTTGCATTCGGAGCAAGCTGTTTGCATTTGGTCTTCTAAAGTAGCCAAAAGTGCCGCGCCACCATTTTGATTCAGCCAACATCTCTATTTTCAAAGCTAGAATATATTTTGAAGCCAGGTAGCCAGCCATTTGGTCTCAAAAGGCTGATTAATTATATGAGCCACATTCTCCTTCCTAACATTAACTCAGAAAAGGGAATTGCATTGCTGCTTTCTAATTATTCTTGATCAGAGTTAACGGCTTTCCCACCATTACTAAATGGAACAACAAAACATGGACCTCAGAAGGTCAGTTAGACACAAGGAAACATCCATGTTGAAATTACGTAACACAAGTCGGATTCGCATTAGTTATTGGAGTCTCTTGTAGCTTGGCTGGATTTCTGTCTTTCCAGTTTTTAATTTATTTTGAAGTGGTTAAAGGATAGCATAAATTTACAGAAGAAAAGAGAATGGCTTCCAAGAATTCAAAAGCCACCCAGACTTCACATAGCCAATAAGAATTCAGGTTAAAAATATTTTTTAATTAAAAAAAACTGCCTAAGGGCTAAATTTGGAAATGGGCAGCTTAATGAGATCGTCACTATTGAAACCACTCTTTGCTGTTTATTTTTGCTGTCTTCTCACTAATCTGGAAGTCACTTCTTCAAAGTCTATTTTCAGAAAGTTGATAAATCACATTTAGGAGATTTTTTTTTTCTTTTTTTCTAAAATGTAACCTGATACCAGAGAAATGTGTGCTGACAATGGAAAGGTCTGAAGTAAGTTTGGGGTCCAAGGATTATTCCTTTTAGTTTTAAGATACCCATCAACTCTTCCGAACTGATCTCCATAAAGGATGCCTGGCTCCAGGCAAAGAGCTGGCCTGTTCTTTTTAGAATAAATAAGACCAAGAAAGTTTTATTGCAAAAAAGGACTCTATTTATCCTGTTCACACAGACAAATGTTATTAATTGGGGAATGAGATTCTATACCTTCTATTGTTATTTTTCTGATGGAACCAATGTAAAATTCTGCAAAGAAGGCAAGAGGAGAGTGGGCCTTTGAGATTCCATTCCCCGCTTGCTTCATCATAATTGTCTCTAGGTAAAGGGATAAGACCTAGGGGTACGTGCTCTCAGGTGCAGAGAGCTTGTTCTACATATAGTGGGGCTGGGACTGCCTCCAGCTGTCCCTAGAAAATGAAAAGAGAAATAACAAGATCCATATCTCTATAGCCTGTGTGATTTGTACAAAGTTGCAGTTTCTGTAGAGAAATATAGGGGGTCCAGAGCAGGGACTGTGTTCTGTGCACTGTCATAATAGGACTTTGGACTTGGACTTTCTTGCCTGGCAGTCTCCAGCCTAATAGTAATTACAGGAAGAATTGGAAAATGGCATGGCACTGTGCCCATAGACATGTGCACACTGTCCCTACCTACCAGGAAGGTGGCCTGTTCCTGTGGTGAAGGGCCTGGAGCTTCTGCATGCAGACCTTCATTGCCTGGCTCTCTGCCACACCTTATGGGGAAGATTACATTGAATGGTCTTAGCCCAGAAATCTTCTGTTAGAGCAAAATGAATGGTTTGCTGAATAGAGAAAGCATTGAGCTTCATTTATTGTACTTTACTACAAGCATCTTCTGGTCAGGCCTCAGCACTGGCATGGCACACCAACATTTAGGGAACGGTGGGAGTACAGTGTCACCATGCAGCTCCTCAGTGACCCTGAGGAAGCCAGCAGATCTGAGCTCAGGAGGGTGTCTGAATGCCTTTGGAAGGAGAATGAATTGGGAGGAGAATCCTAATCTCCAGCTGTTTAGAAAGTCATTCTGATTTTGCCATTAAGATGTGTATGTCTACTCGGCTCCAACCTGTTGTTTAAATTGATTATACTTTTCTCCAAATACATTTGGATTGTAGTTTGTCCTGATTTGAGCCTACACTTAGAAGAAAATTGTTTTTAGGAAAGATTCACAGAAATCTGTCCATTTGGAGATTGCTTGAGAGAAGACAGGAAAGAGGTTTATTTTAAGCTGTTAAAATTTTTGGATGCTCTTCTTGCATTCAAGAGGATTTTTTTTTTTTTTTTACTTTCAAATGTCATTCTTACCATAGATTAATTTAAAAGCCTAATTTCTTTAAGGTAAAATATTCAGTTCCTATTTAGAATCAACAGATTTGGGGCATTTAAAAATAGTGCCCTTGACTTGTTAGTCTCTTTAACTTCAGAAACATTCCACTAGTGTGTGGTATTCCAAGCTTTCACAAGTGCCTGCATTTTTATAGCACCTTTTTATTTGTCATGTGTGTAGCAAAATTATTTTTAGTCATGCCCTAATGCCCATTTCCTGATGTTCAGTATGATTCTTCCCAACTTACAGATGAGAAAACTGAGAAAAAGGACACCCAGATAGATGAATGACTTGCCTACAGTTAACCTATTTGGGTACTAAGGGGTGTTTATGTGTTCATTCTCATTGTAAACAGCCGGAATTCTCTGATCAAAGCCTAAAGATAGCATTCATAGCTCTAAACAGGCATGTCCGATGTGCAACTACTTGTATTGATGATTGGGTTATAAAACAGGATGGATTAAAAACAATCCACAAAAGAGTCAGCTCTGCTATGAACTGATAAGGGTGGATAAGCCACAGTGTTTGTGCACATGAAGGACAAAGACCATGTTTTAGAGCAAAGATGTTAAGTCTGACGCCCTAAATTTTTAGTTGGCTCTTTAGCCTGCAGAGCCACTTCACATTCGACCAAAGTTCCCAGCAATACTCAAAACAAGCAGAGTACGGTCAAGATAGGCTCTCTTTGTGAGCTGAAGCTGTTAATATTGCTCCAGAAATGTGTGCTGCTTTGCAGTGCACCCACTAACACAATTTCCTCTCCGTAATATTCCCCATTACCTCCTAACTTGTCACCTCTATGCCATTTCTTAAAATCAAATGGTAAACAGATTCAGATGACGATAATGGAAGGCATTAAGATGAGTCTGGGAATGCAGAGGGCACAAAAACCCTAGGTGTTTGACAGAGCAGTTACCCACGGAACAGGCTGAGTATGAGCTGAGCCAAGCTCTCCCTATAAATGCTTAAACAGGACTAAACCAAGTCAGTAGAGCAGACGAAGCTCTCCATATGAAAAACCTTTCTTGACAACGACCAAGCTGTAGCACATCACAGTCATATTCATGTGATAGACGCAACCAGAACTTTCACTTGCATATTTCTTCCATTTTGTTTTCCCCCAAATAAGGCTCCCATTGAAGGGAAAAGTTGATTCTGCTCTCCTGGCGGTCCTCCCTACTTCTGGCTGTCGATCCACCTAGTCTGATGTCTTTCTTCTGTCGAAGCTGCTATCTGTAGTTACTTACCCTCCTGTGTTTTACACTGGACTCATCAGACTGTCTCGTTTTTTTGTGTCTTTGCCAAGATGCACTTACGCATTAACAGTTTTTATTTATTTTTAATTTAACCTTTACACATTACCAAACTGTTGTGTGGGTGGGTTTAACTTTAGCTCGGTAGGTAGCATGTTGCTGCCGGGGCTGAAGGCTGTCGAGGAGACTGTGGATTCTTCCTTTTCTATCTCTTGCCATCTACCTTCTTTGTCCTTCCCCCTCCCATCCTCTTTCTTCCCCCGTCCAACTCCCCATGATTAAAATTTTTAGTACACTTGGCTCATTTTGAACTTTTAAGCCATTTTTTTAGAGAACAAAACAAAGAGGATTTTTATGGCAAACTCCATTAATGCCACATTAAGGCTGACATTTTAATTACCCCCAAGTCAGGAAATGTGAAGTTCAGGTTCCCACAGCAACAGAAACTGTCCCCTTGAGTGCCGGCATCACAGCAGAGTCTTTCATTCCCTGATTACACAACATGGGGCGTGGGGCCATTGTTTTTATCCACGTATGTGGAAAGGAGCACGGCTTTTATCCTTTGTTTCTTTCCTGTAACTACAGTTGAGGATATGGGTCTTTAGCGTCTCTCCCCAAACCATCTATATGTATTACCCTGAAACGGAAGACTATTATAGTTCTACATGTGCACACGGACAGAATTAAAGTTGCTGTGGGAACATTAACTCTGATTTCCGGACTTCCGTGCCAGTCACATTTAAACCATAATGTTGTAATTTTTGGCATGTAATAAATGTGCATTTCATGTACACAGACAGAAAGAAGCATAAAATGTATTTTAAAGAGCAATTAATTACTAACTTTGTGATTAAAAAACATTTGGTGCATGTTCCTTCCCATTTAGCATCAGCTGCTGGTCTTAGCCAGGCCTAATAGATGACATACTGTGTCTCATCCTGTATCTCAGATGTACTTACTGTATGTTCCTGTTCTTCTAGATAATTAATTCCCTTAGTAAAGCTGTAGGGGGAAAACAAAATGGAAGGAATATGCAAGCATGTAAATAGGGTAAGGGATATTTTGAAGGAAATGATTCATTTCTGCAAATAAACCTCTTAGTCTCTGATAAAGAGCCAGAAATCTGCTAAGTGGGTGTAGACAAAGGTTTCTGGCCACCTTAGAGCATCTGGTCCAGGGCCATAAGAACAACTTGAAAGCAGATTTCTCCATGAATTCCAGGCATGCCCAGTGGAGGAGCAGTTTTACTCCTTAGAAACTTTTTTAGGCTTACTGCTTAAAAAGTTATTTTACTCTGTAACAACTCTCCAGTTTATATTCAAACTGAAAAGGAAAACTTGTAGGGAAATCAGGTAAGATGTGGACTTTGGCAAAGAACCCCTGACTTCAGAATGGTGTTTTTTCTTCCTTTACATTTGAATCTGGTCGACCCATTTGTGTTAGAGAAGGAAGTGTCTCAAAACTGTTTGAACCGGCTTGCAATTGAAAGGAATTAGTAGGGATACTCTGTGATATAGTGTTTTAAAATGCAAATGCTTGAGTACATACTCGAAACTGAGATAAAGATTTAACGAAAGGAACGCATAGCTTAAATTCTGGTCTGGCTTTTAGGGGACACGCTCATGAAGATCCTCTTGCTACTTGTTCATTCTCTCCTCCGTCCTGTATTCCTTTTTGTTCAGTTGGGCTACATATGGTATTTAACCTTTAAGAAAGATACTGGAGTTTTACAGAGCTCTGATTTGCTTTTCCTTGGGCTGTCTCTATGTGTGAATGTATGTCTGTCTGAGTGAAAACTGCTCAAGCAAGTTTGAAGGTCTCTTTGGCAAATTGGACTGTGCGTTCAGAAAGTTTCTAATCGGAAAGCTGATTCAGTGTAAAACCTTCCAAAAACTTCCTGAGGCACCTGTTCACATGAAAAGATTGAATTTCTGTTGGAGGTGCTCAGAAGGCAGTGTTTATAACTGAAGATCTCTGTTTGGTGTGCCAAAAAATGAAAAACATTTTGGCCCCAAAAAACCTCCATAAATGTTCAAAATGTATAATCAAACAAAAGCTTCATTTGGATTCAAATGCATGTATCTCAGCAGATGTGTCTAAACTAACTGGAATCCCACAGGAGCAGCTGAACTGGATTTTGGTATGTCTTGATAACTGAAAGAGTTATTCTTAGACTTTGGAAGGACAAAAATGGTCCATCTGTGTAGAACCGTAATAGAGACATGGCAAAAAACAGCATCCTCTGAAAGAGTTTATTTATGGAATTTAGGACAAGTTGGACAATCCTGAAAACATTTTGGGGTCACACTAATTTGCAGGAGAAATATAGTCCAAATGGGATGGAATAATAATCACAGACAGTTAAAATTCTATGACTTGGAAATTAATTTTCTAATAAATTCCTTGTGAGTTAAGCAGTAAATAGAGCATCTTTCATATAACTAGGTTCTCCCCTCACCTCCCAAGTGTCCTGCATTCCTTTTTATTCTAAGTTTTATATAGAATTATATATCTTTCTGTTGCTAGCAGTTTAAACTGTTTTTCTGCTATTTCATCAACGAGATAAACTTCTTACCTGTTAAATGTGGATTTCATTTCATTTCCCTTCCTAAAAAGTCACCTTTCTGCCTCTGAGTTAATTGATATATAGTCTCTTTGGAATTATTTTTGTTACCTTTTGTATCCACTTATTTACAGATTTTAGTGCTTAGTGCAGCACTTACACATTAGAAGCCCAGCTGATTTTTTTTATTTTCTCATAATTTCTTAGTTTCCATGTAGTGTATTTGTGAACATGTTTATTTTTTTTTAAATCACGTTTTGATAGCTTATGTCTTAACCTACCTCTTCTTACAATATTGGTTCTCTTTTAATAGAATTTGCCCTTTCCCTCAAATGCTAATTTAATTAGGTGTCTTCCATGGTCACTGAATGCAGAAAGTTCTGGTATTCACTCTTAACGTTCATTCATTCACACAGTCATTATTCTAAGTGACCTAAATATGTTTCCATACATCTCAAAATAACTTTTCTTATTAAGAAAGGGTTATTTCTGGGGTCACAGATCACCCATGCATGCCATTGCTGCATCTCTGTTATTGACTCTTGGGCTCCTGAGGCCCCAGAAATCTGTAGTTCTATAGAATTCTCCCAGGTTCCTTGGGGAATCTGGTCTCATTTCCCATTGCTTCAAGTCACACCGTGCCATATTGCCCTCCCAAATATTGCATTGATATGCTTATGATCGTCCACATCTAGACTACTGATTACCAGGGTTCCATTTTTCGTCTTGTTATCGCATCCCTTGCTGGAGTACTTCCTTAATTCTTATCTGTAGCTGCTAGTGACAGTTTTATACGTACTTCTGCTCATGGCAAATTGTATTATATAAAATTAGTGATTCTCCATATCTATCATGGCTTTGCACATCCTGAATTTAAAAAAAAAATTTTTAAAACCAACAAGCACTACGGCCCTTGAAAGTGGATCATTTAGGATCAACTGAGAGTATGCATGAGGATTCTTTAAGGACTTTTTGTTTTAAGGAAATTTTATCTTTCCACAATCACCTCATACTAGATGCCATGGTCAAACTCTTTATCGCTCATCAGGAGAATAATCTGTTTTGTTTTTCTTCTCTCTGTACCCCTTTGTGTGCCAGTTTGAACTTTTTATCAGCACTGAAAGAGATAAATGTTACCGGGTCTTAACCTATTATTGTACAAAAAGAGGAAACTGAGGTCCAAAGACAGCAAATACCATACCAAAGGGTTTTCAACACTGTGAATGACAGAGTCGAAAGGAGAATCCTGTTCTTGCTCCCCCTGTACATGAAGCCTGTTTTTGAGTCTGTTTGTGAACATAAAGGACTCAGGACTATTCATACATCAGTTTACTAGATGCTTTGAATATGGAGGATCACTGGATAGGTATTGTAGGATGCAGTTTTAGAAACCAGAACCCTATACTCAGAGACTTAAGAGTGTAATAGAGAAGAGCAGACACATTCACAAACATCTGCCCTGCAGGGTGGTTAAAGATGCATGTCCATACACCAGGACCCATCAGAGCCTCAGTTCACTCATGTGGCAAACATGTAGAGTACATCCATGTACCTCACACAACACTGAGTTGATGGGTACACAAAGGTGGAGGCAAACAGACCCTAACACCAAGAATCCTAAAACTTAGTACATTTGCTCAAGTCACCATTGTTTTGGAATTTAGAAAGTTTTTTGAATACCTTATAATCCAGTTAACAGCAACATCTAGTTAAATTTTTTTTTGGATTTATTTATTTATTTTTTTTTATTTTTTATTGTAAACACATGGGATACATGTTGTTTCTCTGTTTGTACATGGCGTAAAGGCATACCATTGGTGTAATCATAAATTTACATAGGGTAATGTTGTTTGATTCATTCTGTTTTTTTTCCCTTCCCCCCACCCCTCCCATCCCTCTATTGCCTCTATACAGTCCTTCCTTCCTTCATTCTTGCCGCCCTCCCTAACCCTAACTCTAACCCTAACGCTAACCCCTCCCACGTATAAATCTTTCGCCTTTTACATCTAGTTAATTTTATCAGGAAAGTTCCATTTGAGCTCTTTTGAAAGACCAGGATTTCATGGGAGGTGAGGCGTTAGTGTAAGGAATAGGGGTTTGCACTTTGCCTCAGAGATGTGGAAGGGTTTTAAGTAGGACCTGCCATACTCAAACTTTGTGTGGGGAAGATCTAATTTAGCAGCAAGTGTGTGGAAAGGGCCTGGAGGAAGAAGAGAGTGCAGAAAGTGTGGTCATTCCTTCACACTACTAGTTATCTGAAGGGAGCTGGTGACAAGAGGAATGGAAGTGGAGACAGTTTCAGCAGACTTTGGGGTGAAGGTCAATAGTTCCAGGAGCTGACTGCTAGGTAAGAGAAGGGAAATTATCAAAGATAACTAACTCCAAGGTACAAAAAGAGAAGATGAAAAGTATGAATTTAGAGGAAAAGAGTTCCATTTCATACTGTGCTAAGGATAATATCCGACAGGTATTTCCAACAGAGGCAACTAACATTAAGTTATCAATAGGGTACTTGAGGACCGTAGGAGCATTTGAAATTTGAGCTAGGAAACCTTGTGGCCAAGAGGCCATACTTTATGCCACAAACATAGGAGTAGACTTCAAAGACAACTTTGTTGTTGTTGTTTTTCTTTTTTTAAGAAAGAAATAGAAAATAGAACCCTGGGGAATATTTACACTGATTGATAAGAAAGAGAAGAAAGAATGATCAAAGGAAAAAGAGAAAAGATCTGAGAGATAAGAGAAACCAAGATAGTGCTGAGAAGTCATCAGAGAAAGGACCTGCAGCACCAGGTGCTGAAGACACCAGGAGGAGAGGACTAGAAAAAGTCACCTAGGTTTTGGGATAGGTGGTTTCCTGGCGGTTGTCATAAAAGCAGAATCAGATGTGTCACATACATTTATACAAAAATACACCATCCAGAGGAGTTCAAACAGGCAGCTGGGAAAGCAACAATTATAAACTACTTTCAAAAAGAAGTTCAATGGTTTCAAAAGAAACAATAATGAATAATGCAAACGTGAGATCTTGAATGTTTTTATAATACAGGAGTCTTAAGCCTATTTAAAAACTGAGAAATAAAAAACAATATTGAGAGGCTGTGATTAAATAGGCAAGGTGAGAGGGAATTAGAGCTCCCATTTCATAGGCAAGAAATAGGATAAATAATATAAAAGAAACTTGAAGAATCTGGAATTACGTTAGTTCTTTCCATACTTTGCCCCCTCATTGCTTTATCTTCCTTTTAGCTAACAAGAACTAATGCTTTATAAGAACTGTCGCATGGTCTTCTTTGAATGGCTTCACAAATATTCACTCAGTTACTCAGTAATTTCTGAACATTAAGCAGAGGACCAGCAGCATACTTTCAGCATTTAGATTTTCTGGAAATTTAAAAAACAAGTTATGTCAAAGTGTAATCTTTTTTAAAAAATGCCACATTTTGTGAACTTCTTTCATGATAGGTCCAATTCAAGTAGCTGTATAGGTACTAGTAACAAGCTATGTGTTGTTCTTTTGTTTTCCTCCATCATCATAAGACATCCTCAGGTTCATTATTTGGTCTTGGGGGTTTAAAACTGTTTACTTGGACTGTTATACTTTCTTTAATATTTAAAAACACTCCAAAAGCCACTACCACCAGGACATGCAATATCTGATATTTCAAGATGGTGATCTGGAACCAACTAAAGCATATATTACTTTGCTACTAAAGTACATATAAAACTAAGTGAAGAAATTATTTATCAGTACTAGAAATTATATGAACAACCACATGGAAGAATTTTGAACAGGAGTCTTTATAATACCACAGAGCAAGTTGAATTAAATTTGATACCAAATTGACCTTGAGAATCAAGGTTCTGCCTTTCTTTTCCATTTCTAAAAAGGAGATTCTCCCACTCATTGATCCCCAGTTGTTTCAGTTTGGTACATATTATTACTTTTTTACCAATATCTCATGCAATATTGAGTCAGTACATACAGAATTTTTAAGAAAGCGTGGTACAGCCTGAAGAATACCACACAAAAATCTTCTAGAAGTGATAACTGAGTTACCTTTGTCATTCAGCTTTTAGCTAGAATCACTTTCTGTCCTGTACAATCTCATTGTTTCAGCTTCATATTTTGACCAGGTATTTGGATATAAAGGAAATAATGAAGAAAAGGTGCATATATACTTATTCTACAAGGTATAATTCTTTGTGTCATGGAAAAAGACACAGGCAGTTTCTGAACTTAAACCCTTAAAAGTTAAAGCCAGGGAAAAGAATACCTGTTCTTTTCTCAGGGAAATTCTGGAGGTCTTTGGATGTAGGACTGGGTGTTTTCTTCCAATTTTGAGGAAACCCCCAGTAATCAAGTCTCTTTTGTTTTATACCTGCCTATAGGCATTATAGTCTGGATCCTGAGACTCCCAAAGTGGCTTCAGCAATCCTGGGTTAAGATGCTTAAAAGTATCCTCAGGCACACCTGGTTCTAGGGGAGTGATACAGGCAGGGGCTTTAGATAGAGAGTACCACGGCCCCCAGTACCACTCCAGAACAAGCTATTGACCTAGAGGCTTTAGACTCCACTGATACCATGACTGGGCCTCTCCCTGAGTCTGATGTGTACATTCATATTTGTGACTGTGTGTGTTCGTCTAGGACACAGATTCAAAACTTTCATTAAATTTGGATCAGAAAATTAAAAGAAGGAAAGATTGACATCCCCAGGCACAGCCCACTCAGAATCTGCATCCTCAAAACTGGCCTCCAAGAGTAAACTAAGAAGCAAGGAAGAGAGATCCCATGAGCAATATCCAAATGCAGACCAACTCCCCTTGCCCTTTCAGGTCCCTTCAGAATCCCTGCAGGGCAGGGACAGGTGTGATAACAGACTTCTAAGACTATTTCTTGAACATGTTGATAATGGACTCAGATTCAGACCATGTGTTGTTCCAAAAATGTTGTCTCACCCCCATGGCCTAGTTACTTGCTCTTTTTAATGTGAATGCATTATACTTGCTTTTAATTATGTCCCTTTGCTTCCATTTCCTTCTATATGTAATAAGAATAAAAATAGTATCTATCTCATAGGGTTAGTATAAGGATTAGATGGAATACTACATGTGAAGCCCCAGAATAGCACTAACCAGCCAGCACTCAGTGAATTTGAGCATTAGCTACAGTTTAAATGTTTTCAATCATGAAGTAAATATGGACTAAAATTGATACAACATAAATAATGGCCTTAGCAGGTGCCTACCCTCCCTTACCCCCCAAAGAATAACTGAGACTCAAAAGCCTAGATCTGTAGGGGTCAGCGGGAATAGAATAGTTAGCAGCTTCACTTCAGAGTAACGGTACCCTCCTCTTTCTTCTCCTGTCCCTTCTGGATTCAGGCCTGGGTAGACTGGGAAGCTTCTCCATTACCTTTTTGCATTCTTTCATACCCCCATTTGTCATGGTATTTTTTTCCTTAAAAATGGAAGAGGTCAGATATTTAGTGAATATCCACTCCCTGTCAAAGACTCAGCATATTATTTTTACAGAACACCCCATTTTATAGATAAGGAAATAACTGGAGCTCAGAGAAGCTAAAAAAAAAAAAAAAAAAAAAAAAAAAAACCTTTGGAATGTTTTCCTCCTGGTTTAGGGAAGGTTTAAAGTATTTTTAATGTTATAGTATTATGTTAGACCTTTAACCAGTTAAGGCCCTTCTTGTCCAGAAGCTCGTTTTAATCAGTAAGAGATTTTCAAATAGCAGGGAATGGACATCTGTGAGATCTCACCTCAGAAAAGGTTGTCAAATCTGTAGATGCCCCTGCGTATACCCTTTGGTGTCCTTTCACTGTAGCCCAAAGAAATGAAGAGGTCAAAAGATCAGGTCCTTAGAACAGGCAGATTGCCGTGCCATCACGTGGAGAGGCTTTTCCAAAAAGAAACATAAGGGAAAAAATACATAAGCAAATAAATAAATAACGTCTTTTACCTTTTTGAAAGACATTCTGGATGATGACTAGAATATTTTGAAAAAAATAAAAATAAAGGTAAAGTTAGAAGAGTAAATGTGTTTCACTATAGATGAAGACTTCTCTTTAAGCTTATTTATTTACTTATTTACATATTTAATTTTGGTACCAGGATTGAACCAGGGATGCTTAACCACTGAGCCACATCCCTAGCCCTGTTTTTAAATTTTTTTAAATTTTATTTTGAGTCAGGGTCTTGCTAAGTTGCTTAAGGCCTCAGTAAGTTGCTGAGGCTAGCCTAGAACTGCCATCCTCCTGCCTCAGCCTCCTTAGCCACTGTGATTATAGGTGTGTTCCCATGCACCTGGCCCTAAGGACTATTCTTAGTCACCTGATTCACTTTCCTTCTTTCATCCTAAAGCAGTTTTCAGTAGTTGAGGGGAAAGATGTAATCTTAAGAAACTCAGTGAAGTCTCTTCACTGGCTTTTTGTCCCTAGCGAGCCTTTCCTGCCCATGTTTTTTGGTAATGCATGGAGATAATTTTGGACATTTGCTTCTCTTAACTCCTGAGCACTTTTGCTGCTGAGTACAGAATTCTAGAGACACATGGATACAGAACTTGATCTACAAGTCTCCTAGTAATCGCTGCAGATGGAAAGCCAAACTAGATTGTGCGCAAGTCTGTATAAATCCCAAGTCAGAGCTGTAAAATGATAACTTACTGAGTCATGATTTCTGCATCTCATATGCAGTATTCCTTAAATCACATGTTGATGGCTAATCAGCAGAATCCAAAGACGCAAATTAGATGGTACAATATTTACAGAGAAAATATATGTGTAGCTTGAAAAGTAACGATCCTCAGAGTTAAAGTCCCACCGCCCTCCCCCCAAAAACGAGTAGCAGTTGCAATCTGAACTCTCAACATTGTAGCCAAGAAAGGAATGAATATAACAATAGAAAGAGATATTTAAGAAGAACTTCTTGATCAAAGGACTCTGAACCTTGAAGTAATATGTTTGAGAGTCTGAAGAAATATTAGGTAAAATGAATTATTCCTGTTCTTCAAATGACAGTCTAGCAGGTTTGTTTTTGTTTTTCCTTTTTTGCAGTGCTGAGGTTTGAACCCAGGGCCTCCTGCATCCTAGGTAAGCACTCTACCACTGAGCTATATTCCCAGCCCCCTTTAAGTTGTTAGATGCTCATTTTGGCCAGGCAGAAGAATTTCTGAATGCAGAAATCCTGTCATTTCCACTGATAAATCTCTAATCTAGAGTGCCCAGCAAAGTACTTAACCAGAGTAGGTTCTCAGCAAATGTTTGTTGGATGATGAATGAATGAATGAATGAACGTGTTAGGAAGAACTGAGCAAAATGCAGTTATAGTGCATTTGTGAGCATTTTGTCCATTTGTAAAAGTGTAGCTACTGATTTCTTACATGATATTTCATTCAGCAAACCTACATAACAAAGTGCATCACAGATACCCTCCGGTTTGTTTGCTGGGAAAACAGAAGAGCTTTCTGTTGGATGTGGGCTGCTACATGTTTTGATTCTAATAGCAATATGGCAGGGTTAAGGTCAACTTTGTAGTATAATCTGGTGCCTGTTTTTGATAGATATCATGGAAATAGATACTTATTTTCAAGATGCTCAAACAGATGATTAGGTGAAAGCTCCAGCAAACCTTGAAACAACAACAAGGAAAGGTTTTCCCACTCCCACCTCCCATTACTGCAGCATCCTGCACAGTTTTCTGCACCCCACCCCCTCCTCCTTGTTTCATCCTTTTCCCGATTCTAATCTCTGTCTAGGGAATACAGCATGTGACTGTCAGTCTAGCAGGAGACAGTTCTTGAGAAATCCGCCCCCCACACAGTGCTCCCAAACTCCTCCCTTGGGAATGGCAGGATTTGATGAGCCATAGGCAGAGCTGGCCCAGGGAAACAGGAGCTTGGCATAGAATCTTTGTGCCCTCCTGCTGGAAGGGCCCTCAAGAGAGTTGCTTCTCACCCACCCGCCCTTAACTGGCTGGACAGTAGAAGGATGTGGAAGAAAAAAAAATATTCCTGGCTGAATGAATAGAGAACTAAATGAATGAGAGATGAGTTCACTTCTCCAGAAGTCCCGCCATCCCACTTGAATAGAAAGGCTAACTTTGAAGCCACTCTGTTCTCCATGGCACGATTTTGTATATACTCAGCTTTGGAATATGGTTGCCATCTGCTGCCAGTGCACAGGACTAAGGAAGAATTGGGGTGGGTAGGAGGAGGCAGGAGGGAAGAAAAGAGACACTTAAAATGAGCTAATGATCTCCTTTGTGTTGGAGTCTAGGTTTCAGAACATCAGTCCTGTACTTTAAGAACAAAACACCAGTGTGTCTCAGACCACACCAGGCGCCGGCACATCAGATAAGGCCTGTGCTGTGTAGTTGTGCAGCCACAGAGCCTCAAGAAGTTCTCAAAGTGAAATTAAAGGAGCAAACTGAGGGAACCAAAAAGAGAAAAAGCTTAGGGTAAAATACAATCAGAAAGGCTCTGTAGATACGTGTCTTCGGGGTTACAGTAGTTCAAAACTGAATCTACTAATTAAAGAGTTGGAAAATACTATAAATCCCAGGAATTTAAGGATCTTTAGAAGAAACGAGACGCTTCTCCATACACTGCAAATACATTGTGATCCTTTTGTACGATCTCAGGGTGAAAGTGACCTGGCTACCGTGCATTGTTACAGATTTACTGTTGCTCAAGAGGTACAGAGTGCTATCCTGGAGGCGTGGGTGGGTGGTCCTTTAAAAACAAAACAAGCAGTTAAGCAAAGCCAGTAAGGCCATAGAACTCTCTGAAAGGTGAATAGATCACGGAGTCTCCTAGTTCCCTGATATTATCTGTATAAATTATTGGTTATAGCACTGAATCATGTTGATAATTTATATAGTGAAACGATCTGCCAGAGAATAATAATTAAGCTGGTATGTACACTAGCAAAAAAAAAAAAAAAAAAATTCTTCCAGTAAAGTCTACTTTTGAAAAAGAGTAGCTAATTTGCTAAGTATAACATTTAAAGGCAAGTATATATTCACTCGTAGTTCTATAACTTGAGTTTGAGAAATTTGCAAGGTGGAGAGGCAGAAATCCTTTCTGCCATGTTGGAAAAGGATCTCATCTGATATGTATATAAGTATTAACTTAGAGACCATGACAATCCTAGAAATGCAGAAATCACTTTAGGGAGAACAAAGTGATTGCCAAGCCATGTGTCACTCTTGGTGCCTTGGAGTGCTCAAGCCAGTAAATATTTGTTGACTGTGTGAGCTCCTGGCCTTGACTCCCTCCTGTCATTGGGGACAAGTCATATACAACTGTGACTCAACCATAGAGTATTAGTAATATTTTAAATCTACATTTTGTACAGTTTCTCTTCCCATGAACCCTGTGTGCCTGCCTCCATATTCTATTGTGTTTATCCCTACAACATTCCTATGAAGCATAAACATCTTCATTTTATAGGTGGAATAACAGGTCCACAAAGAAACAGCTTAGTTCTTTGTCTCTAAATGCAAAATAATTGATAATTATTATATTGACCCAGCTTATCGCACTATTTTTCACATTATTTTGGTTTGCCCAAGCAAAGAATATATTTTATCTTTCTCATTATTATTTTTAATTAGTTTTCAGGAAAACTGAGATAAATACAGAATATAACAAATATCCCATGGAGATATTTGGTGTGCTCTTTTCTTTCAAGAATAAATTAAGACCTTCTCAGCTCCTCTCTGCTGGCTCTCTCTGCAGATAGTCAAAATCCCATGCCAGTTTTCAGAGGAATAAGGGCTCATTCTAATAGCTGGGTCACAGTCCCCTCTATTGAAGGTACAGCTTTTTAAAATTCATGTCTGGAACCTGAATAAGTTACTTTGGGTTATAAACTTTAACGATTTGACCTGAAGATTTTTAAAAAGTACTAATATGTAACCTGGTTGTGAGTTTAGCAGTAAATTTATACCCAGTATGTGAAAGGCCAAAGAGAAAACTAGTGTCTTTTATTCTCTCTGTGACCTGCACTAAATATTGCATATTTACTTTGTAAATGAGGACACCCAGTGGCCACCAAGTGAAAATATTCTAAACAGTCCCTGACAGTGTTAACACAAATATAAATACCCATTATCAGCTGGATAGACACCTCTGTAGCATGTGTTACCAAGCAGTTTAGCTTCCTTCGATCAGGCAAGGGTCATGAGAGTTTGACTTGATCATTTTTATATCACAGCACAAACTGGCCATCTCTTCTCATATTCGATTACAAAGTGTGGCTCAGCTTTGGGTTCCACTGAATCTTCAGCTGATAGGAAGACCAATGGAATAGAATAGAAGACACAGAGACAAATCCATATCAACACAGTCATTTGATTCTTGACAAAGGTGCCAAGAACACATTAAAGAAAAAAAAATAGCCTTTTTAACTAATGATGCTAGGAAAATTGGATATTCACATGTAGAATTAAACTGCATCCCTCTCACCTTGCACAAAAATCAACTCAAAGTGAATCAAAGACCTAGGAGTTAAACCAGAAACACTGAAACTGCTAGAAGGAAACATATCTCACTCTAGCATATCAGCATAGGCATTAACTCCCTTTATAATACTTCTAAAGCTCAAGAAATAAAATCAACTCACAGAAGGACCCAGTGAGCAGCCTCTTAGGAGAAATGAAATTAGGAAGAAGGGTACAGTATAGCTTATGTCAGGAATCATAAATGAATGAATATGGTTTGTGGGAAACTCAATGAACACATAAAAAATCTATTGCCTTAGGCCTTAAATTCATATTGAAAATAGAACCATCACTATTCCTTGATGAGAAAGGGGTAAGGTTATAAAGGACAAGAATATTACACAGACCTTCAGTGCCTGAAAAGACCTCTTGGGACAACTTGTAAATACACCTCAGAGAAAATACATGTCCTAAGGTTCCCACTATTGTTCACATGTCTGGGAACTACAATGGAGAAGTGACCAAACAAGTTCTCAGATATAACTTACTCATCATCAAAAAGTGAGCTGGGAGTGTCAGGAATCCAGTCATATGTATTTGTATTCATCGTTGTAGTTATAGATATAATGAGGTAAGGTACTCACCTTCACAAGGCTTAGTCTCTTCTTATACAGACATATAGGCACAAATGAAAAAAAAAGAGATTATTCATATACTGTTAAGGACTAAATTATGTAGTAAATATGAAGAAAGTTCAGATATACCCCTCAACCTTCAGGTACAAGAATCATTTCCTATTTTTTCTAAAGAAAATTAAGCCCAAGGCACCCTGTCCACCAAGTTAGCAAAAAGTGTAGTCAAGTTTCAGGGCTCCTTTCTTCTCCCTAGATTTGTACAAGACTCATGAAATCCAGCAGAGATCCCATCCTTAGTCCATAGTGGTCTTCATCATAAACATTGCTTGACTACCCCACAAAGGTGTCACTGAGCCTGTTCCTTCTGACTGCCCTTCACAGTGGTCTTTGCCACTGATCACCTTGCCCAGGTGATCAGTTCCTCTCAAGGCAATGCCTTTTTATGTCCAGTCTCTACAAAGGGGAAAAGCTATTTACCCCAAGGAGAGTTGTGTGTAAGTAGAGACCTTTCCATATTTTCAAAGAAAGTTGATGATTTTTCTCCTCTGTTACCTCAGTCTAACTCCCACGCACTAGCCTTCCCCTTCATATCCCAGAAAGGGTTCACATCACTTCCTTTTAGAGGGTCTAGAATAGGAGAGAAAACCCTTCATTTCAGGATTTAATGGGCTTTGAAACCACCCCACTCCAAAAGCCAGGCAACAGAACCTGTAACTGCATACAAGATGTGACCTTTCTCACTCACAGTTAGAGGAAAGGGGAAATTTTCCTATCAACATTTTCTAATTCAGTGGGAACAAACCAGAAAATAATGTGTCAATTTTTTACCTCACCAAGCAATGAAAATAGGAGAAAAGAGAGCTCAGAATGGACTCTGGTAATCATGTAAGGCTTCACAAAAGGAAGAACTTTGAATAGGATTTATGGAGGATACATAAGACTTGGTGAGTAGCCAAAGCACAATAATTTCAGAACTTGGGACAAATTCAGCAGAGGAGGATTAAGAATGACTACAATACACACATGCATGAGATGGCAAAAGGACCAACCTCTTGAATTAGCTCAAAGATTTTATTTGGGGGAAGACTGAGAAAATCAAATCAAACTAAATTGGTGAAGTGAGATCAGATAGTAAGGATGTTAGCAATTGCTGTAGAAGACTCTTATTTCTCAATATTTTTTCTAAAATGTTTAAATAATATAATAAACATTATAGGAAGGATACTTAAGGAATATAATAAAAACAAACAATAAAAACAAAATATCATACTCCTTATTAGCATAATTATGTATTATGCTTCTCCTTCAGTTATTCACCAGCACTTGCCAATGGCTTGAGTTTTATCTAGTAACACTTGTTGAAAAATCATCTTCATCTTAGCAAGAGCATAAAGGAGCTTATATCTTCTTTTTAAAGATTCTCATGCCTGGTTCCATAATGTAGCACCCTAGGTATGCAGATGAGTTTGCGATACTCTTCTAAATTGGCCTACACAATTCACCTCTGTGCTTCCATTTTAACCATTCATTCTTGTTCCTTGTCTTTCCCTATGGCATTGGAATAGAAGGCCTTCACTCCTCAGTAAGATAATCTGTCACATTCAGGTCCACACCTTCCATAAAGAAGCCTTCCACTGTCTCCTGCCAACAGTTGTCACACTGGAAACAATTTTTTTTTTTTTTTTTTTTTTTTTTTTCAGGAAGACCTAAGCAAAGAAAGATTTGAGCATGAATCTGAAGGCCTGCATCAAAAGCAGTTTCAGAATAACACAGCAACACAGAATGGAGGGAAGTTCTGTGAATTGGGACACTCCATGATAATTTTAGCCAGGAAGCTTTTTTAATGGTACTACAGAGTTCTGTTTTCTCACTCATTGAAGTTCAGATAAAAGTTTTCCCAAGGTCGAAAAATTAATTTCTTGCCTAACTAAATTATATCACTACTTGATGATATTTTCCAAAGGAATGCTATTCTTGGGAGTTAGATTGGATCTTTGGACTTACTGATGTTAAAATTTTATTTTTCCTGAAAAATAAGTATATGATTATGTAGAAACCAAAAGGAGAACGGAATAGTAAGAAGGCACTCATTTATTAATAAAATCACTTTTAAAATTTCCAATTTCTTTTCAAGCAAAATAAAGAACCTAACTTAACTGCACATTTGAATACACACAGCCCTCTGTAAGGGCTATCCAAAGCCAAGTTCAAACTGCATAACTCTCAATTTAAGTAGATCCTTTTGTTCATTTTCATATCCCACCCACAGATGTAGCATCTCTGTATTTTTTCCTCCAAATTTAGTGAACAAAAGAAAAGGTTGCAATAGGGCAGCAACTAAATCTGTAAGGAATGAGCTATAGAAGGGGAAAAAAGAAAAGAAAAGAAACCCCTAAAGGTGTCTGCAAAGGTTTACAATGTAAGAGAATTTAAAGGCATCAAGTCCTATTACATTGACTTTTATCCTTAGTCCCAGCAGGTCTTTCCTTCTCAAGAAGCCATTTCATTTCAACTCTGAAATGAGGGCATAGGTATCTTTAAGAATGTTGTCTGGAATCTTCTAGCTTTGCCTTTAATCACAGAGTTAAAATGTAGCCTTCACAAACTGCACTACACTAGAATAAATTTCAGTGTTTTATTCTACTGGAATCAGGTGCTCAAAGTATAGACTTTCATAAAGCATGTCATGGATGATTAATTTGACTGGATTAAGGAATACCTAGAAACCCAGAAAAGTATTACTTTGGGAGTGTCTATTAGGGTGTTTCCAAAAGAGGTAAGCTTGAAAGTCTGAGTGAAATAGGTAAAGAAGATCCATCCTCCTTGTGCACGGGCCCCATCAAATTGGTGCATGGTCCACAGAGAGCAAATGCAGAAGGCAAATTAGTAACTCCACCAGGAAGCTGGGAAAGGCTCATCTATCTGCTTGGATATCAGAACTTCAGGCTTGCTATAATTTGGACTCCAGAACTTATCAGCAACCCTTTCACTGGGCACTTCAGTTTTCAGCCTCCAACTGAGAATCACACTGTAGGCTTCCCTGGTTCTGAGGTCTTCAGACTTGGGCCCAGCCATGCTGCTGGCATCCCAGTATCCCTGGCCAGCAGATTTCTTGTTACAGAACCCAGCTTCCATAATTGCATGAGCCAATTCCCTTAATGAGTCCCCTCTCATGTATCTGTATGTATTCCCTATTGATTGTATCTCTCTAGAACCCTGATTAATACAAATTTCGGGACCAGGAGTGGTTCCATAGGAACAGAATTTTAAAGATGAGTTTCCTTAATTGACTTTAATTGACTTTGAGGTTTTTAGAATTATCTCTGTAATCTGATTAGATCTAAAATGCTAAGGACTCTACTTCCAACAGTACAGAAAACACCAAGAATCCATGGCAGAACTGTTTTTAGAGATAAGCAAGATAAACATGTTTGATACTCATGACTCATCATAAGAGACAAAGGATTTAGTGACTCTGTATATTATACTTTCGAACACTTGGGGAGAACCAAGAAATATAATAATGCTGGTCAAGTGCTCTAATTCTCATTGGACAAAGTAATAAAAGACAAAAATGATTTCAAGGCTATGGTTTCTTAGGTCATATAAATGACCTAAGAGTTTCTAAGAGTGCCCCAAGTCAGAATTTTCTCTCCTGTAGCCACAAGGCTGAAATTGCTAAAAGCCAAAACAAGCCCTCATCATGCAATTGAATCACAACAAAAGTGGAAGTCTCCATTTTGCAGGGTGTCTCCTATTATTGAAGTAAGAACACTGGTTGAGACAAGATGGTATACTGTAAGTTGTGATGGGAGACCCTCATGAGGCTAGGGACATTGAAGCCTAATGTAACTTGTTTGACAATGGAAATGTGCCCCACCAAAAAAATATGGTCTTCTCTCCTTCCTTCTCCCCTGAAGCAGAAGAGGACTTACCCACCACCTACCACCATTCTGCTGTGATGGCATCTCATGCACATGGCTACCCTACTCACTGTAGTACTCACCTTTTCACCTCTCTGTCTGAGGGGACTGCCTTGGCATTTGTTGCCTTAGGAAAGGGTAGTGATCTCCTCTGAGACAGTTCTGATTCTCCTAGACCACCCCTGTTGTTTTTTAGAACTCTCACCTTAACTCAAGTCTCAGAAGGCCCATAAAGATGAGGTATGAAGTGTGACTCATAGGAGGTACACTATATTCCAAAAAGACTAGTCCTGTTTTCTAATCTATGTAATCAGAAATCTGGGGAAAATGAGTGGGCCTGGATATTACAGGTATAGGATAATGGTGGAGGGACATAAAGTTGGATTAGCCTGAATTTATTTTTTCTTTCATAATTGAGATTTTATTGCTTGGGTTGAGGATCAGAACCCAGACATTTCAATTTATACACTATTCTTACATACCACAAATCTAAAAATCCCTGGCCTGTTAGTCTTTATTAAATAGTTATTCCCATGACTTTCTACCTTTGAATTTGGAGGCAAATTTTCCTAAAGAGGATATCAAGTACTAATATATTCAGATGTCTTTGAATTATATAAATCCCACCAATTTGTAATTTTATACCATATACACTACATACCCAAATTTTCAATTTTTCACAATACATTAACAAAATCTTTAGGAAAATTGGATTACCACAACCAAACATGTTGCAGAGTGCACACAGTTCTGACAGGGCAATGATCAGGGAGTGGTTTTCCTAGGAAACAATTCTACAGATATGGGAATAGAAGTAATTTAAAATGTTCAAGACATAGTAAATGCATGACTGTGACTCCAAATTGCCATTTAGTATGCTTTGTATCGTAGAATATAAAATTAACCCCTCACCTATGAAACATAAAGCTGACACCCAAGACAGTCAAAGCTTCCCACTATTTTCATATCCCACTATTTTCTGGTTATACCAAAAAATAAGCAATCAGTAAAGATTTCACTTTAAAAAATAATTTACATTTAACACTGGAGTGAAGTGGGATTCCCTCCTTTTTAAGTGTTCCTGTCAGAAAATTTGTGCTTACAAAATAGTTGTTAAAAATATTCCTGTGGATTATGTAAGAAGGGAGACAAGGACCACTGACAGGGCATGGTGTATGACTACCCAGAATTGGTTTGTTTCTCTTCTATTCCATCAGAGACTGGAGTCTTCTGGTTTTTAGTTTCTCTGTTTTTCAGTAGGTAAATCTTTTTTTAGCTTCTTGCTTAGTCACTTCAGCCAGTTTTCCCTTTGCTCCTTCTTCCCTTTTGACTACAATTCTATGTGAAGATTAATCCTTTCCCACTGCCTTTTTGACTTTGATTCCACTTTTACAGAAGCAGACTTAGCCAACAGCCTCACCAATCTCTTCTTGGGCCTTTCCTTTACCACCCCTTCAGCTGAGCTAATCTTTCTCTTGGCACCTTGGCAGCAAAGATAGTGTATGCTGGGCAGGCCTGCAGGCTATGGTGCACCGAGAGCCTTCATGAAACTGGTGTGCCTGACTGCTGTGGGCTGAATTTATTGATATGGGCCCACTAAGCAGCATTTAATAATGCAGCTTGAGGAGTTAAGAAAGGTTTTAACAGTTTTTCAGTTTGTTAGCTGAAACATGGATCAAAAGATGGCCAATCAGAATGAGTTGGAGATGCTCAGTCTTATTTAGTTTACCATAGAGGAAGGAATTCAAAAGTTGGAATGTTAAAATGGATTTGCCACATGAAGCCAGCCTACTCCTCCAAACCGGGAGCATCTGAAGATATACCTTCCAAAATAAATTTGTGAGTGAAACCCCAGCCTCCCTGAAGAGCTCTGTGATTGCTCTTCTTAGGTCAGACATTATAGTGAGAATCATTCCAAAGGGAATAATCGGATTCTGGAGTGGCAGGGACAAATGGTGTCACTCTGTTGCCAGGGGCAAGGTAGGTGTAGTTACTATAATGGAAAGCAGGGTAAAAGCCACAACCAGAATAATCTGACTCACATAATCTATGACATTGGCCACACATCATGGTGCTTCTAGAAGTGAGTTGGATAGAAAGTCTACCAAATTCTACTTGATCCATACAAACAGAAAAGTTTCGGGTGAAATGAACAAAAGTCTAACTCAAAGTATAAAAACAGAGAATCACAACCATTCAATTGATTCCCAAATATGAGCTCTGGAATAAAGGGAAGGCTGGGTCCCCTTGAAGAAGAACCAATACACTATCAAAAATTTATGTCAAAAAATTTATGACAAAAATTTAATCTATCTACCATCCTTCCCCAAAGGAACACCTGGCTTTTTACAGGGGTGGTGAGTATGTACCAGGGAAAGGGAAATAAGCAGACTTTTGGAAGCTACTAGACATTGGCTCTGAACTAACATGGATTCCCAGAGACTCAAAACATTATTATAACCCTCCACTCAGGGTAGAGGCTTATGGAAATCAGGTTATTAATGGAGTTTTAATTCATGTCTAACTTAAAGTGAATTCCCAAATCCATCCTGTGGTCACTTCCCTAGTTCCAGAATGCATAATTAGATTAGGTATATTTAGTGACTGGCAGAATCCCTACATTGGTTCCCTGACCTACAGAGTAAGGGCTGTTATGGCAGAAAAGGCCAAATGGAAGTCATCAGAGCTGCCTTTGTCTAGGAAAACAGTAAATCAAAAAATAGCACATCCCTGAAGGGATTGTAGAGATTAGTGACACCATCAAAGACCTGAAAGATGCTAGTATGGTGATTTACACATCTTCATTCAACTCTCCTGTGTGGCCTATGCGGAAGATAGATAGATCCTGGAGAATAACAGTGGATTATCATAAACTTATCCTGGTGGTAACTCCAAATGCAGCTGCTGTATGTGGTTTCATTGCTTGAGCAAATTAATACTTCTTCTGGTACTTGGTATGCAGTTGTTGATCTGGAAAAGCAGTTTGCTCTCAGCTGGCAAGGCCAGCAATACACCATTACTGCCCTGCCTCAGGGGTATATCAACTCTTCAGACTCATGTCATAATTTATTTCTCAAGGATCTTGATCACCTTTCTTTTCTATGAGATATCTCACTGTTCCATTGCATTAATGACATCATACTGACTGGACCTAGTGTGCATGAAATAGCAACCACTACAGGCTTGCTGGCAAAACATTTGTGTGTGAGAAGGTGCAATATAAATCTAAAATTTGGGACCTTATACCTCAGTGAAATTCTTAAAGGTCCTATGGTATAGAACATGTCAAAATATCTCTTCTAAGAGGAGGGAAAGTCATTGCATCCACACCTCCTACAGCCAAGAAAGACGCACAATGCCTAATAGGCCTTACTTGGATTTTTCCTAGTGAGCAGCACTATAAACTATGAAAACAAGGAACCCAAATGCTCATAGTTCCTACTTCTGCTATGCCATCTTCTCTTTCCCAACCTGTATGTGGCCTCATGGGGAGTAAGTACCCTGTGATCATTTAATAGAGGAAGAAAAGACAAGAGTTTAGAGATGGAGATGGTTATGCAAAATATGCAGGCACTACTGGAAAGTGGATAGCTGTAGCACTACTTCCCTTTTTTGGGACATCCTTGAAGGACAGTCCTAAAGGAAAATCTCATTGCACAGAACTTCAGACAATGAACCTGATTGTGCACTTTACTTGAAAAGAAGAAATGAGTAGATGCTTGATTATATACCAGTGCATGAGCTGTAGCCAGTAGTATGGCTGGATAGTCAGGGACTTGGGAGAAAAATGATTGAAAAATTGATGACAAGGAAATTTAGGAAGGAGGTATATGAGTAGACCTATCTGAGTGTGCAAAGGATGTGAAGATACTTGTGTCCCATGTGAATACCCACCAAAGGGTGACCTCAGAGAAGGGGACTTTAATAATCAGCTGGATAGTATGACTTATTATCAGGATACAATCAACCTCCTTCCCCACCCACCCCTGTTGTTGTCAATGGGCTCCTGAACAAAGTGGCCATGGTGGCAGGAATGGAGGTTATATGTGGGATTGGCAACATGGACTTCCAAGAACAATTTGGCTATGGCCACAGCTGTAGTGCCCAGTTTGCCACAAGCAGAGACCAACACTGAGCCCCTGATGTGGATCATTCCCTAGGTTCATCAACTAGCAACCTGATGGCAGGTTGATTACATTAGTCTGCTTCCATCATGAAATGGGCAGCGTATTACCTTTATTGGAATACATACTCTGGATATAGATTTGCCTTTCCTGCACATGATGCTTTTGCCAAAACTACTATCTCTGGACTCAGAATGCCTTAGCCACCAGCATGGTATTCCACACAGCATTGCTTCTGACCAAAAACTTCATTTTACAATAGAAGAAATATGGTAATGGGCTCATGCTCATGGAATTCAGTGGTCTTGCCAGTTTCACCATCATCCTAAATCAACTGGCTTGACAGAATGGTAAAATGGCCTTTCAAAGTTGCAGTAACAGTGCCAGTTAGGCGACAATAACTTGCAGGACTGGGACAAGTTTCTCCAGAATACTGTATGTACTCTAAATCAACATCTTGTATATGGTGCTATTTTCCACAAAAGGCAAGATTCATGGATCCAGGAATCAAAATGGAAACAAGAGTGATATCATTCACCATTACCCCTAGTGATGGACTAATAAAATTTTTATTTCTGTTCCGACAGCTTTTTGCTCTGCTAGCCTAGAAGTCTTAGTTCTAAAAGAAAGAATGCTTTCACCAGGAGACACAACAATGATTCCATTGAATTAGGAGTTAAGATTTCCACCTGGCCACTTTGATCTCTTCATGCCTCTGAGTCAACAGACTAAGAGGGGAATTATGATGTTGACTGGGGTGGTTGATTCAGACAAGCAAAGGGAAATTGAACTACTACTCCATGCTGGAGGTGCAAAAAAAAACATGTCTGAAAAAGAGACGATCTCTTGGACATCTCAGTATTACCATGCCCCATGATTAAGGTCAGTGGGAAAGTACAACAACCCAATCCAAGGAAGATTACAAATGGCCCAGGTTTCTCAGGAAGGAAGTTTGGAGCCACTGAAAGAACCATGGCCATCTGAGGTACTTGTTTAAGGCAAAGGGAATATAAAATGGGAAGTAGAAGATACTATAATTATCTTTTAGAACTACATGGCCAATTACAGAAAAAGGACAGTTATTGTCATGTGTATAGGTATGTACATATGTGTATATGTATAGGTATATATACATATACACACATACCTAATCATATATATATATATACCTACACATATATTTTATACATATGCACATATATATTAAGTAATATCTTTATTTTCATTCCTCTCTTTTTCCTTTTATCATATAAGAGCTATTTTCTTTATTGTTCATTATACATCATAATGTTTAAATCATGGAATATGAAAAGATGAGTAAATATCACTCATGAATTTTTACCTCCTCTTCTAGGGAAAGGATTAGGGAATTTTTAGTTGTTAACAGGATAGTTGCATCTTGTTAGGCAAAACTATTACCTTGTTATTGACTTTATTTGGAAATTAAGGAGATGTGTATGAGTACCAAGTTGGCAAGGGGTGGGTGGATTTGTGATGGTTAATTTTGGATACCAATTTGACTGGATTAAGGAATACCTAGAAACTCATATAGGCATCATTTTAGATGTGTCTGTGAGGGTGTTTCCAGAAATGGCAAGCCTGTGAGTGGAACAAGTGGGGAACACTCTCCCTCATTCCAACCCATACAGGGCCCACAGAGGAAAAATACAGAAGGCAAATTGGTATCTCCAACTAGGAGCTGAGAAAGGTTCATCTGCCTTGAACATCAGAACTTCAGGCTTGGGAGGGGGGAAGGGAAAAAAATAACAAAATGAATCAAACAACATTGCCCTATGTAAATTTATGATTTTTAATTAAAATTAAAAATTAAAAAATATATATATATTTAGTTGTAGATGAACAACTGAGGATCAAACCCAGCACCTCATATGTGTGAGGCAAGCACTCCACCACTGAGCTACAATTCCAGCCTCATTCATTATTTTGAGACAGGGTATTGCTAAGTTGCTGAGGATGGCTTTGAACTTGGAATCCTCTTACCTCAATCTCCAGAATTGCTGGGATTATAGGCATTTGCCACCATGTCCACTTTAACTTGAATTTTGAATTTACTTCCAGGAACCCTCAAACTGCTAAATAAATCCCTTTGCCTTGATTGAGGTTTAATCTAATTTAGCCTTAATAAACATGCTTATGAAATTCAAAAAAAAAAAAACAAAAAAAAAAAACTTCAGGCTTGTTGGCATTTGGACCCCAAAACTTAACATCAGCGGCCCCTCTTGTGTACTCAGTCTTCCAGCCTTGAATTAAGAACTACACTATAGGCTTCCCTGGTTCTGAGGCCTTCAGACTTTGACCTATGATACTGGAATCCCAGGGTCCCTAACCTACAGATGACCTGTCATAAGGCTTATAATGTAATAGCATGAACCAATTCCCTTATTAAGTCCCCTCTCACGTACCTACATACACATCCTATTGATTCTCTGTAGATAACCCTAATACACATGTAGCTTGACAATACTTAAAAATGAAGTTATAACTTACATACACAATTGTTTCATAAAGTTGATGTTCAATAACTTGTCAATTAATTGTTTGATTATATCCTTACCTCAAAACTAAAGGGATGTGGGTTGACTTAAAAGAATATTCAGTTCCTAATAAAAATGGAAGAAATACATTTTATATAACTGACAAAAAAGAAATCAGAGTTCAAGTAAAATAAGGAATTACCATCGAATAAAACTGGGGAAATGTTTATATAGAAAAAATATCAGGAAGCCTACATAGTTGCTAAAATGTAGACTAATTTTTAATTCAGTGTTCCCTCATAAACAGAGCCAAGAAAGAAGCATGATCAATTATGGTATTTGTACCATCCAAAAAGATTAAAGCAGAAGGCAGTTTTTCCAGAGCACTGAGTTCTGGTAGAAGTTGACTGGTTAATACGTTTTGAATATCAAAGGTCCTTATGGATGAATTTCTTTCATTGTTTTAGATTTCAGTTCTACTGTATTATTCTAGGTTCATTTACACTGAAGTAGTCTCAGTAAACATTTCATTAATGAACTGTTAAAAATTCAAGCAACCCTAAAAGCAATTTCATCCATAAGATAGTTATATTTGCAGTTTTAGACATATGGCCAGGCATGTCCTCTTCCTTCTTAGACATTACAGCAGACTTAACTTGAAATTGGCAAGCCAAAGACCTGGGATAACTGAGAGAAACTGCATGAGTCTCTAGGGCCAACTGAAAAAGGCTTCCTTGGGATTATTTTTTCCTTTGGACCTGAAAATTCCTCTGGTAATGTAAATCTATCCTCAGCTTTCAGACAAAATATAAAGAGTGAAGAGAAGAAAACCTAGTCAGGAATGGAGGTTAAATCCAGATTTGGGAATGAGCCTGAGGGTCAAAGGGCAGATGCTTTCCTAGTTCAAAATTTGCCCTCATGTTCTCCATACTTGACACTTAGTAAAACTTAAAGGTATTACAGCAGAAAGGAATGGAGAGAGGGAGGGAAGAGAGAGAAGAAAATGAAAGAAAAGGAAGAAAAGAAAGGAGAAAGAAGAGAAGAGAGAGGAAAGGCAAAGGAAGGCCAAAGAAAGTAAGGGAAAAGAAATACTACATGTTAGTAGCACTGCAGAGCTCTCAAGCAAACCTTATTTTGCTGGCTGGCTTAAAAGTGAGTACTAAATTTGTACTTAGGTTTCTTTCCAATTACATACCACAATATCTAATTTTAATGGTCAGAAAGTTAAAAGGCGTTCTCTAATTCTTCTGTGGATTTATGTTAACTATCAAATGGAATCTACTCTGATCAAAACTGGACTCAAACCAAATTTCTTTGAATTATTTACCTTATCTTATAAAATAATATCAATTCAAGCAAATAAGAACTATCAACTCATCAGACCTGATGCATTAAATGGAATCATGAAGGCTGCCATGAGTTTCAAGCTCTGATTATTGAAAGCAGTAAAGAAGAACTTAAAGAGAGATACTTGCATCTCAATCCATGACTGGAATGCAGACCTCTGAGATTCTAATGAAAACTACTACCCTTATTTCTATGAAAGTGCAAACATGTTCATTCATAAAGACTGTAAATGCTCCCCTAACCCCACCTATAACATTAAAGACCCTTAAATACTTAGTATTCTCTAAAAATGTTTCATAGGTGAATGAAAATTTAATAATAATGACATACTGAATTACATAATAAGAACATAGGTAGAAGGCTGTTGTAAACAATTTAAAGTTAATAATTTTATTATCTTTTTCCAGCTACAATAACAAATAATAACCTCAAAAGCACGTAGTCCCCAACTTTCATGAGTAGTACATTCCCGAAATTGTTTAAAAGTCGAATTTCTAAAGGTTGCACAGTTGATTTATATCTCTGAGGAGAAATCTGTTATCAATAGCTAAGAAATGTGCTGAAATCCCTGGTGATTTCTGCACACTGGGTTTAGGCACCCTGGAAGATAGAGGAGAACCCTCATTAGGAGAGGGCCCAAGCATCCCCCTTTTTGCCCAAGAATGGATAAGTGAAATCCTACAACTCCCCTTCCCACAGGCTGATGGCCCTTCTGCAGTTCCACTACAGGAGTAAGGGCTCAGGTAGGACCCAGGTAGGAGAAAGGTTTTGGTCTGGCTGCTGCCTTCCTCTTGCACAACTGATTTCCCCAGTGCTCCAAACCACTCTCCAAAGATGTGAAGACACCAGTGAACTAGAAAGAGATGGTGGGAAAGCACAGAGCCATTTGTTCTAGATGGGGAAACTGTGAGCTAAAACCTCTGTATCTCCTATAGTACAAGGGCTCAGAAAGGCCCTTGGCATTTAGGTGAACTAGATATAACTGGGGTTTTGCTCCTTGTAGGAAATTTGAGGAATAAGCGGTCTGAGTAACCAAAATGCATATCTGCATTCCCAGAGTCCAAGGACTTGTTCCTAGTATGAACAACTTCTCAAGTGGCACCAAGGTGTAATAGCTTAAGATCATCATTAATCCCCTGATATAGGAAAGATCAACCTCAGCATTTTACAGATCAAGATACAATGTTGAGAAGAGTGTGATGTATGAGACTGGGTTGTGGAGGCCACCCTAGCCCTATTTCCTGTTCTGCCCTATTTACCTCATCTGAGCCTGGTGCCCCAGATTGAAAGCTCAAGGGTTTTTCGGCCCTGCCATTTGACTTAGACCTGTTAACTTGACCGAAATTCCTATTGGTTTTAATTTGAGAGCTGGAGTTTCTTCCCAAGTCACAGAGACTCCAGTTCCCATCCCCCTCTGCAGCACCTTATTCTTGCACTAGTCTCATTTTATATATCCTTTTGCTCTCCTGACTGAAAAAGGACTAGATTTCACACCTAATTAAAAGAGATTGTATTGCCTGCTGTTTCCTTTCTTGTTCATTTTCTCTTAAGCACAGGCAGCTTTTTATTCTCATGCTAAGTCCTATCCCTGGACCCCTGCAGTTTAAGGGACAGGCAGGAGCTGAATTCCTACAAAAACAGAGAGCCAGGCCCTCTCCCACCTTCACCAGGACTAACCCCCGTGTCAGCCCATACATTGTGCTCCCTCTTAGAACACAGTCACTTAGAATACATCACCACATTCAGTTGTGTTTCTAGTGAATGCCATACAGGCTGACTTCATGTTTTACTCTGCTGAAAGGAGTAGGTTATTATTTTAAAACGCAGGGAACAATTTCTTTTTTATCACTTTGCATCGGTTCCATGTTTATTCCATGGTAGGTTTTAAATTTTTTCTTTAAGGTGGGGAGGCATCTTCAGATACACAAAATCTATGTAAAGTTGTGTGCCCGTGGCTTTATAGAGTTGACAGGGTTTGGGTTTTGGGGGAGGAGGGTGGTTGTTTTGGGTGTGTGTGTGTGTGTGTGCTTTGAATAGCCCAAATGCCTATTCAGTGCCAATCTAGGAAAGAATAGAGTTAGCATTTTCACACCATTCCTTCCTATACAGTCCTTGAATAACCATCTAATCAAGATTTGTTTTCAATGGGGACAAATCTTCTACAGTAGAGTATTTCAGATTTATTCCATTGGAATCTATACATTAATGCCCATTGGATGAAAAGGACATGTTCACAAAAGCCTGGACTTTGCCTTGCTGGGGCAGAAACTTTTTCCCACTGTATTAGTGTTAAAAATGAAAGAAAGCCTGGGAAAGGAGTTGCCTCCGCATTGTGTGCTGGAGAAATGAGGCGCGCTTGAATGGAGAAGCAGAGTTCCTCCATCACATCTGTACCCATATCAGCAAAAAGCGATTCAGCCTTTCATGGCTGCTCATTGCAGTGTGGGGCCAGAATACTTAGGAAGATGTTTAAGAATTATGTCTGCAAAAATCCAACTAGGCTTATCAGATCAGCATGTGTATGTGTACAAGTTTACATTTCTGTAGTTTTTAATGAAGTTGGTGACAACATTACTGCAGTAATCATAACTCAGAATATTTAGCAGATAACTTGATTGTTGAGATTGACTAGACTTGCAATCCAATTTAGTCAAACAAGCAGTTTGAATTTTTCTTATGAGATACTGTGTGTGTGTGTGTGTGTGTGTGTGTGTATGTGTGTGCGTGTGTATGTGTGTGCGTATGTGTGTGTTTGTGTGTTTGAATCTGTGTGATAGGACAGCTTTTGATGTTGACCATTTCTTATCTCTAAAAAAAATCCATAACATTCAATGTCTTTATTTTTTTTTTTTCTACTAAGATTAGGATGGCCCTAGATCTTTGGGTGATTTAAGTTTCATTCCTCAGAATCCAGTGTATGCAGTGAAAGGAGCATCAAGAGGAATGAACTCTAATCCCAACCCTCCCACTTACTAGTTACGTAAAACTATGGGCAAATCACTTAGACATTTAGAGAGCCCAACTTCCTCTTACAGCTAATAGGAATAATAAGACCTGTCCTAAAAACATATAAAAAGTAAATGAGATGTTACATGTCAGACAGTTTTGCACACTAAAATATTACATGGCTATTCATTGTTAAAATAATTGTGATGAAGCTACTTCCCAGAATTACCTGAAAGAAGACAACTCAGTCATATATGACATCTCAACATCTCTAGTGTTATGCTACGATTTAAAGAATGTTCTCACCAGTTTAGATAAATCTGCTTTAGCCTGTAATTCCAGCTACTCGGGAGGCTGAGGCAAGTTCAAGACCATCCTTAGCAATTTAGCAAGACCCATTGTTAAAATACATTAAAATAAAAAGAGATGGGGAGAGAGCTCAGTAATAGAGCACCCCTGGTACTACCAAAAACAACAACAACAACAACAAGGTTTCAATAAGTCCGTTTTACTCAGAGGTGGTGATTTTACTGCTTACTATTTTAAATAAAAGAGAGACGTTAGTGATAGTAAAATTTTATGTAGAAAACTCAATATTTTAGTGTCAAGGTGAGATAGTTTTTTTCTTGCATTGTTCCAAGAACGAGGACTCCGAAGAAGGAGTTGGAGAGAGGGATTCTTGAGAGTCATCTGAGAGGTGAGGTAGAGGAATAGGAAAGCCCTAAGTCTTCGTGCTTTAGCCACTAAGGTCAATCTAGATGTTGTATAATTATTCCTCCTGTACACAGCCTGAAAATACGGAGGTGGCAATGGATCAGGCTTACCATGGTCTCCATGTTGTTGACTATTGTCTTCCTCTGAGGAAGTTCCCTGGAGTGTGTGCATAGAGCAGCACCCTGTTACCTAGGGCAAATGTGTATCCCACCCCCGTTCACTCGTGCTGTCCTGGCCTAGTTACTCCAGTGCTGCCTTTCATTCTAAAACTGCCAAGTGATCACCTAGTTTACTCCGGTCTTCTTGGTCAGCATACCCAACTTTGACCTTTTTAACACTCCGTCCTCATTAAGTCTCAGAAAATCACCCATATTACACATAACCATCTTAAAGCATACTCAAACAGGTTATCAAAGATGATAAGAAAGCCCCTTTAGCTAGCAGATTGCTTCCTGTAATCATCCATTATATGGAAAACGTGGTGGCAGCTGGTCAGTAGACATTGTAGTCTGGGTTGAATTTTCACATATATGGTGTGGGCTATGGTACATGACATATAAACTAATAGGAAGAGATTTATTTCTTTACTGTGAATACTGGGGCTGTCTAGGAATAAAATAAGGAAGTTTGAGAAATTGGCAGAAACAAACTTTCCTGAAGGATCTGGGCTTAGACCTGTCTAAAATGAAAATAGAATGTTTCCTGAGAACAAGTTCCCCTCAAGCCCCTCCATTCTTTCCTGCTGAAGTCATAGCAGTGGAAAGATGCATCCCATTATTAAACTGACAACCTCAGTTGAAGCTGTGGGGGACCAATATGGATTCAATACCCAGTATCTAGGGCACTAAGGCAGGCACTGGGAAAGAACTCCGGACTTGTTCCTTTAGGCTTGTATGTACAGTCCAAACATCTCTGCCTGTTTCCGCAGGAAGGGTGCTTCTAGCATTGCTTACCTGAGACCTAGGTTTTAGGAATGCACTTAGATCTGATCCGTGCCCTGTTTTGTGTCTGCCTTGCTGTACTGCAGGTGACATCAGTTGCAAGGGGATGACCGAGCGCATTCACAGCATCAACCTTCACAACTTCAGCAATTCCGTGCTCGAGACCCTCAACGAGCAGCGCAACCGTGGCCACTTCTGTGACGTGACGGTGCGCATCCACGGGAGCATGCTGCGCGCACACCGCTGCGTGCTGGCAGCCGGCAGCCCCTTCTTCCAGGACAAGCTGCTACTGGGCTACAGCGACATCGAGATCCCTTCGGTGGTGTCAGTGCAGTCAGTGCAAAAGCTCATTGACTTCATGTACAGCGGCGTGCTGCGAGTCTCGCAGTCGGAAGCTCTGCAGATCCTCACAGCTGCCAGCATCCTGCAGATCAAAACAGTCATAGATGAATGCACACGCATCGTGTCGCAGAACGTGGGCGATGTGTTCCCAGGCATCCAGGACTCGGGCCAGGACACGCCACGGGGCACCCCTGAGTCAGGCACGTCGGGCCAGAGTAGTGACACGGAATCAGGCTACCTGCAGAGCCATCCACAACACAGTGTGGACAGAATCTACTCCGCACTCTATGCCTGCTCCATGCAAAATGGCAGCGGCGAGCGCTCCTTCTACAGCGGTGCGGTGGTCAGCCACCATGAGACTGCGCTCGGCCTGCCCCGTGACCACCACATGGAAGACCCCAGCTGGATCACACGCATCCACGAGCGCTCGCAGCAGATGGAGCGCTACCTGTCCACCACCCCCGAGACCACGCACTGCCGCAAGCAACCCCGGCCTGTGCGCATCCAGACACTGGTGGGCAACATCCACATCAAGCAGGAGATGGAGGATGATTATGACTACTATGGGCAGCAAAGGGTGCAGATCCTGGAGCGCAATGAATCCGAAGAGTGCACAGAAGACACGGACCAGGCTGAGGGCACCGAGAGTGAACCCAAAGGGGAAAGCTTCGACTCCGGTGTTAGCTCCTCCATAGGCACAGAACCTGACTCAGTGGAACAGCAGTTTGGGCCGGGGGCGGCCCGAGATGGCCAGGCAGAGCCCACCCAACCTGAGCAGGCCACGGAAACCCCCGCCGACTCTGGCCCTCAGCCAAACCAGCTAGAAACAGGTGCCTCCTCTCCAGAGAGAAGCAATGAGGTGGAGATGGACAACAGGGTCATCACAGTCAGCAACAGCTCAGACAAGAGTGTCCTGCAACAGCCTTCAGTCAACACGTCCATCGGGCAGCCATTGCCAAGTACCCAGCTCTACTTACGCCAGACAGAAACCCTCACCAGCAACCTGAGGATGCCTCTGACCTTGACCAGCAACACACAGGTCATTGGCACAGCGGGCAACACCTATCTGCCGGCCCTCTTCACTACCCAGCCCGCGGGCAGTGGCCCTAAGCCTTTCCTCTTCAGCCTGCCACAACCCCTGGCAGGCCAGCAGACCCAGTTTGTGACAGTGTCCCAGCCCGGCCTGTCAACTTTTACTGCACAGCTGCCAGCGCCACAGCCCCTGGCCTCATCTGCAGGCCACAGCACAGCCAGTGGGCAAGGCGAAAAAAAGCCTTATGAGTGCACTCTCTGCAACAAGACTTTCACCGCCAAACAGAATTACGTCAAGCACATGTTCGTACACACAGGTGAGTGCTGGTTACCTGGAGGCCTGGCAACAGGGGCTGAGGGAGCTGTGAGAAGGGAAGTACAGGACAGGAGGTGGAAGGGAAGGTTTGAAGTCATCTTTCAGATTTTAAAGAAACCCCACCACAAGCCCATTCCAGAAACTCCAGCTGTTCCCACTCAGAAATAGTGCCCTACCACTGAAAGGCAAACTCACAGAAACCCTGTGTAGAGTAGGGATGTCAAAGGGATGTTCGGCCTGCAGAAGAGAAGAATTAGGGCATCATATAGACCATAGTCAAGTACTTAAGTTTCAGAGGCAGCATAATGCAGTAATTAAGAACTTGAGCTCTGGGGTCAGAACACTTGGATTTGGATTCAGGTCTAGCAACCACCAAAAGGTGACAACCTTGGGAAACTCACTTTTCTGTTCTTCAGTTTCCTTGTCTATAAAATGAAAATAATAGCAGTACACCTTCATTATAGCTTCTTTTTGAGGAATATGTTAATTAATATATATAAAATTCTTAGAAAAGCTCTTAGCACATGATATGCACTGTATAACTGGTAGTTATTATTAGCATTATTAAGATGTCTGAGAGGAGGCAAACACTAAGTTGTTTTCTCTCTGGCTCTAAAAAAATAGACCTGGGCCTGTGATTGAACATTCTAGGGATTCTTTCAACTTACTAAAAAAAGAAATATAGTTATCCTAAGCTGGGTTAGACTGCCTCCAAAGGAACTGGTTCCTGTAGTGAGATGTATTTAAGGACAGGATGGATGATCATTTCACAGGGATGTCGTAGAGGGAATTAAGTCATCAAGATGAGCAAGATAGGTGTTTCTCTGGATCCTATGACTCCAGAGCAAAGCTCTCCTGACATCTCTACTGATACTTCTTCCTACCTCCACAATGGGACAGATATAGAAGTGGGAACTCCATGGATGTGCCTCCATAGAAGTGACCACCTGGATGATTAAGATTTTACGTAGATCCTCTTATACCTAAAAACACCTTCTGCAATGAACATCATCATACTTGAAATTATAATGAAAGTCACTCTCTGATAACTTCTGGTTCCAGAATAGCCCTTATATTAAATGACAAATAATTTGCCAGAGGAAAAATTACAAACTTTAATTCCAATACATGGAAAAAATTTAGTTTCTCAGAATAGCCTTATTTCTCAGGTCAGTCTAGTAGTAATTTGAGAGATAAGGCATAAAAAAATATACTTAAATTGAGGACAGGAAGAGAAAGGAAGCAATAGACATAGAGATAAGATAGCAGTGTGGAAGTAAACAACTGAAAGAGCAAATTACTATCAAACTTTGAAGGTGAACTTTGCCTTCTTTGCAGTTCAGCTTAAGTCAGGACATTATGTAAATCAATGTATGCATCCAAATGCAAATCAGTTATACTTAAAGATTTCTATTTTCACACCTCCAAATGGACATAGTGGCTCACTACTGAATTCAGGAAGAAAATTAGGTAGTGGTGAGTAACAACATTTACTCAGGGTAAATATGAATGCAATAAAAACCTGAGATAAATCAAGAGAAATTAATGAAGTAGCAATGCTTTTATTTATGTAGCAACATAAGGCAAAGTACTCTCAAATAGCTTAAAACCTTTGTCTCTAAACAACCATCTTATAAGCCAGTCAAATAAAGGATTAACAGGAAAAGAGAAACTATTTATGGATGTAGCTCCTTAACAAAAGTTGACTTTTCTGGTCTTAGCACAATAAACCTATCTACTCTCCCCTTCGATGCATCTCTTCTACTAGATCTATTGGATATAAAATTCACACATTCTATTAGATGACATAGTAGAATAAACCTTTAAATTTGCAACATAAAATCTTCAGTGTACTGTCAAAAACTATCTTTTTGATATGTAAATATATTTCTACAATAGAGTCACCAAAGGAGTCTATGGTAAACCCAAATAACTAGGTTTGCCCATAAGAAAACCAGTAATGGATTTGTATACTTAGATTTCATAGGTGCAAATGTTATAGGTAAAGTTATTTTATAAATCTGAGTTATGCTTAAAGTGTGGTCTTCAGAATGGTAATAAGTTACTGAGATCCTCTGTAATTTCTAAAGGTGTTTGCATTAGTGTGCATAGTATGGCCACATCTGGAAACAACTAATCACATACATAAATCAATTGGGGTACCTCAATTTTTAAAGAACTCTATTCTCTTTTATGCTACAGTGGCAGTTATTTGGCAGTGGCAATTTTGAATGGCCTCCCGTATTTCAAAACTTTTTTCTAGAAAAGTCTCTAAACTAACGAGGTTTAAGAACAATTGGCCTAGGTCCTTCTATTCAAAAGGAAAGACCACCTGAGCACGTGGAGGTAATTCAGTCAGGACTTTGATTAGCTGTGGCCCACACTTCTGAAGATCTTTTCCCTTTCTTGGGAAAACATAAAACAAAGGGGCGGGGGGGGGGGGGCCTCCCAGCCTTACAGGAGCCCAGGGAAGCCCCTGTAAGGGATAAACACTCAGAGCAAAAAGTCCAAATGTTGGTATAAGAAGATTCTAGACAGTACTGGAGGTTCTTGGAAGAGCAGAGGCGGACTTGATGTTCTTACCTATAGACTAACCAAAAAGAATCCTACCAAGCAAGAGTAGTTTGGCAGAGCTGAAAGGAAATAAATTTGAGTTTTCTCCATCTAACTACTATGCAAACAAATAAACCTTCGTAGTAACTGACTTTGCATTTATTAACTTCAAAGTTTAAGGTAGGTGATACTTTCAAAAACTGCAGAGAATCACTATGAGATATGGATTCCGATGAAATTCTGTGAAGATCGCTGTAAATCATCCACATGTTCATGAAAGGAAGTATAGGAGACCAATAAATAGTTCATCATTTTGACTTTGAGCTAAGCTTGACAAAGCACTAATTAGGAAAGTATATTCCAAAATGACTGTAACACTAAAACTTAGGGCAGATACATGGGTGAAAGATGACTCTACTGTAATTAGAGAATTTGGGTCCTCTAAATAGCAGCGTGATCTTAACCAAGTCACTTGATTCTAAAACCATCAGTTTCTGTAAGTTCAAAATGAAAATAAATTTCCACCTTTTGAGTAGCAGTGAAGTTTTGATACATGTGAGAGTTTTTCATAAAAGGCAAAGCATAACTGCATTTTGAAAATTCATTATCATTATTATTTTAGCCCCCCTCACCTAGGAGACATTGAGTTTCTCTGTTCTCTCATTTCTGAGTAATGCATGTTGAATACATTTCCTTCCTCTGAGATTCTAATCCTGAAGCAATGTGATATTTCTTGGGTTTCTCTTGAAATTCCTTCATAATGAGAACTATTTTTCATTCCTTAAAAATTTTTATAAAAGTGAAAGAAATACCCTCACCTAACACTCTTTATCTACTACCAAACAAAACATAGTAGGACATTACTTTTAGAAGTTTTCATGTTCCTTTACTGCACCTTCCTAAGAGTTGAGAAAAAAAGGGTACCAGGAGTTTAAGACATGTTAAGAGTTTAAGAGTATTTGAAAAAAATGAAGTACAAACCATCCTGTTGTGAAACAAAGTAGGGCTCTTCCATATGTCTCACTCATGAAGAACAAACAAACAAAAGGTCAAAATAAAGGAATACAGGCGAAAGGGAAAAACAAGAATATTAGAAGGACAAGCCTGGTTGTCAGCGTGGTTATGGAAGGCAAACAACAGAAGAATTCCAAAATCACCCTCCATCAGTGTGATCTCCATCCCAGCAGCATCAGAGCCTCTTCCAACTACCCCTTACCCCGCACCCCTCTCCAATCAGAAGTTCTGATGGAGCCCAGCAATCTGCATTGTAGCAAGCTCTGATGCCTGCTGAAGTTGAGAATCACTCCTCTGGAGGACTGAGCCTGGTTTATTAGGAGCTGGATAGCATTAGGTTGCTTCTGTTATGTAACAGTATTCTTTAAAATTCAGCTAAGAAGAATCTGTGAGTATGGCAAAGTAAACCAAGGTTATGGATAAAAGCTCATAGTGCAAAAGTTATATTACAGAAGTCAATCTCTCAAATATGAGCAGTGAGCTCGGTCTTCCAAACTGCATAGGTGTTTAGAATTACTGACCTGTATTATTTTGTGGGCATTGTTAAACTTTCTCATTAGAATGTTAACTCTGAGAGCCAGAAGACATACACACACTACACAAACACACTACACAATATATATATATATATATATATATATTTATGTACCCAGAAAATAATATCTTACAAATAAAAAACATTCAATAATAATCAATGTATTAATTAAATCCTTCTCTAATGATGTCTAACCACTTTTCAAGGATGAGTGGTCTGTTTCCACAGATTTACATATTAAATACTTTTTCCAAGGATCTAAACATGTTTCAGATACCATATTCTATTTGTTCTTACCTTGCTTTAGGTAAGAAAATAGCACATGTAATCAGAATGACCAGAATGGCATCTGGGCTATTTATTAATCTTTGGTATACCCAAAGTTGCCAGACTTTAAAAAAAAAAAAAAAAAAGGACAACCTATTAAAGTTGAATTTCAGAATAACAAAATCTGAAATCTGTAATCCCAGTGGCTCAGGAGGCTGAGGCAGGAAGATCACAAGTTCAAAGCCAGCCTCAGCAAAAGCAAGGTGCTAAGCAACTCAGTGAGACCCTGTCTCTAAACAAAAATACAAAATAGGACTGGGGATATGGCTTAGTGGTCAAGTGCGCCTGAGTTCAATCCCCAGTACCGAAAAATTTTTTAAATGTAGATTATTAGAATATGTCCCATGTAAAATTTGTGATGTACTTATATTAAAAATTATTTGTTGTTTATCTGAAATTCAAATTTAATAGGGTATCATATTTTTAGCTGGCAACCATTTTCAGGTGGAACTTTATTTTAAAATCAAACTTAGGACTTTCTGCTATAAAAATCTATAAATGAATATGGGCTAGCATATGTAGTTGCTTAGCAAATGTTTGTTGAGTGAGTATGTAAATGACTATTTAAAAATGTGGGCATGAGAACTTAATTCAAGGGACTTATACATAAATGCATTCTTTTCTCAGCAAGACTTTGTTTTTTTTATTTTCTTTTTTCTGTTTTTAAAATTAGCTGCCGAATATATTGTACAGATATCTGTGTTCTACTTTTTCCCCTAGCAACAAAAGATAGATGTTTTTGCTTTTGCTGAATCATATTATCAAGTTTTTAGTCCACTAATACTCTCTGCGCATGACATAAGTTTGCTTGTCACTTTGAAAAGGTCTGCTATTTCAGTCATGAATTCAATGTAAATAGATAGAGTTATAAGAGAAGCAAAACATTATTAGCAGTGGCACAATAATAGTGCTGCCAATAATAATCCTTATATGGAGCATGAACTATTAGCCAATGGGGTTAAAGGAATGAGTTTAAGTTCTGGAGTAAGAAAGCCTTGGTTCTACCACTTTCTGACTGAATGACATTAGATAAATTCTAGGTTCAACCCAAACCTCAGTTTTTCAGATCTTAAATAGTACATATTTTATATGCTTGCTCTGAGAATTAAGTAATTTTTGTGAAAGCTTTTAACTATAAATAGTATAAAATTATCAAAGCCATTTAGGAACATATATATGTTATATATGTCACAGCAACATGATATATTTTGCAACATAACCTAGAAAGCAAGAAATTATTAATAGGGAGGGGGAGATAATCTCGTGGGGCTGGTATCTTACTGTCAGCTATGATTTATTTGTCAGGGGATCTTCAAGATGTGAGTTGTACTCTAATTGGAGATACCACTTTCTGGGCATGTTAAAATCTACTCCAAGCATAAAGTTGTAAGAGAGGTCAGATGATGTGGATGAAGTTCCCTGAGATCTTCAAACATATGCTTACTACCAAAATATTTTAGCTGTTACTGAAGCCACAAATGTTTTATGAATGCAGTGTGTCCACAGTAGGCAATCCCTCTTAGACCGTCACCAAGAACAGACAGGAAGGCCTGGTAAGCAGTCGTACTATTTGTATCTCAGGAGTGTGGGCCCTCTTTTAACCAGATTTCTCTGGGTAGAGAGCAAACTCAGTAAAGCTCCATATAATTTCATCTGAGTAGAATTCCCTTGTTGATACTGAGCCTTTCTCATTCTCTGGTCCAGGATTGATTTTCCCCATTCAGAGGACCTGCACTTTCCAGAACACCCATACTCTCCTCTTCATCTTCCTCTTCTTTCCTTGCTGCCTGCTACCTCATCAAGCACCCTGTCTTCGTTTTCTGACCCTTCATTGTGCTCCTCTGAAGAGGAGGGCATTGTGCTATAGCAAGGGAAAGGCAGAGAGAGTGGGAGAGGCAGGTAGAAACCGTGCTTCTGAAAACACCCTTGGCTGTCCTTTTTGCAGCCTGGGAGAAACCTGGTGAAAATGAGAAAGAATCAGTAGAATAAGTGACTTCTTGCTGAGCTCCCAGTACTGGAGTTTCTTGGCCCATCAGGATGGCTTTACTGTAACTTTGGGCAGAGCCTTCAACATCTGTTAACCTAAGTCGTGTCTTCCTTTTTTCTTTTCTTCCCCCTGCCCCCAACAACTTGTCAGTTATAGTTAAGTAAGTATCAGAGCTGGTCCCTGAGGAGTTGAAGAGCAGGCATTGAAAAAGGGAGAAAAATATAAACTTTTACCACTGCCCCATCCTTGAAAAGGCAGTGAAGGACCCAGCCTCTGCCCTCAATTTCTTCACCTGCTGTTCAGTTCGTCTGCCTCCACTGCTCAGTACACTGCTAGCTAGAGAATTCCCTTTCTCTATGCTATTTGCTAACCTTTTATTCCTGATACCTCTTCTTTTCATTAGCATATATCATTGAGAGTAGACGATACCCTTAGCTGTGAATTAGAGAGCTGCAGGATAATCACTTGCATTATTGATTATCGGAAATGATTTTTTAAATTCTGGATTGGCTTCCCTATGTCATGCAAGTCATTTCTCAGTTGGTTTCGCTTATCCTCAGTTTCTTTGTACTGAATGGAACAGTTTACTTTTTCTAAAACTGCTGCATACTCTGTTCTAAGTGCTTTATCTCTTTAATTTTCAAAACAACTTCTCAAGGCAGGTACTTCCCGTATTATTCTCCAGTTATAGATAAGGAAACCAAGGCTTAAAGAGGGTAAATAACATGCCCAAGTCACCCAGCCAAGGAAATGGAGTTCATATCTGGATCCTGCATCTGTATAGGCCCTAAATGGATTATTTTTAAGTGAAGGGGCTCACATGAGCTTGCCCTTCATGTTACAATTCAAAAGTATCCACTTTGTACTTTGTGTCCCTTTCTAACAAACCATACTTGCCATTTCCGATGATAGGCTCAAACTTGGAAAGCCATCTGCTACCATTTGTCTTCACTTTTCTTTTCTTCTCAGGGAAATCAACGCTCAGCAGACCACAGTCGTTTCATGTATAGTGTCTAAAGCCCTCTAGGGAATGTAGTAAGTCATATACTGAAAAATATTGACCCGGAAAATACTAACATTCCTTTTGAGTGATATTGTTTCAAATCTATATATTTAGAAAGGGAAATTGTGGGCACCTGACTAATCTGAAAACACACCCCATTTAGTGAGACAGTTCCTGAAATACCTATGCCCCACCATCGCAGCACCTAGTAATTATAAAGAGTACCTTCCTTTAGGGAGCTCCCAAGTGCTTTGCAAACATTTTTCCTCATTAACTAGCATACCATTTTTTCTGTGGCAGGGAAGGGAACAAAATACTTTGTCCTATTTAAAATGTGGGGCTGCTAAGGCGTTGAGTGATTAAACAGGTTGCCCTCAGGTCATTTGCTGACAAGGCCAGAACTGGAATCTTCCAGGGGTTGTGGGTCACTCTAAGCAGAAGACCAGGAAATTGGCAAAGGGCCGTGCAAGTGTTTGGTCCAACTCCTCACAGAAGGCAAAACAAACCCAGAGAGATGAAAACACTTAAAAAGCCCAGGGTCGCACGAATAATTAATGCAGAACTGATACTACAAGCATACAAACGGCATACATATATATGCTATGGAGGGAAAGATGACAACTGTGAAGAACCAATTTAGAGTCAGATTAGAAGGGTGTGAAAGTAAAAAGCCTTCACCAGTGACCTTGCCTAGAGGCAAAGCACACAGTTAGAAGGTGAAAGTTTCAAATAGCAAGAGCGTTTTAACACAGACAAAGTTTCAACTTCCTAGCAGCCAAAATACCATCTGGAACTTAAGGCACGCTTCCCATTAAAGGTGACAGGTGGACATGTTTTAAAAGATAGTTGGCCAGCCAATCATAGTTGCTATAAATTGTACTGAAAGCACAAGGATAGCAAAGACCAGCTGAGTTCCAAGCATGTTTACAGCTGACAGAAATGTTTCAACTAAAAATAACATGCATGACTGTCTCTTTTAGGGAATCTCTCATTTCAAAAAAATTTACCAACGTAAACACTACACATAGACTGAGCTCTTCAGCAAACTGAGATTATTAGCAATGAGCCTTCCCTAACTTCTCCTATTTTAGTCTAAAAGTAAAATTCTTCTCTTCTAACCCTGAGATCCCGTGCATCTTATCGTCCCATCAGTGTGCTTCCAAACAAATTCTTTTGTTTGAAAACACAACAGTAACAACAAAACTGTCCAATGAGAGAAAGTTACACAAAATGGATCATGAACATAAAGCACTTAACACCAAACCTGGCACATAATAAGCACTTAGTACATGGTGATTATATTTATTGCAATTATTACCACAACATGTCAAACCTCCTATCTTGTTTAATGGAAAAAATGGAAACACAGTCAAGACATATATTATAAATGGAAGTTAACTCAAGTTTAAAAGTAGATTCCTTGTCCTGCTACGTAGTTCAGTTGTAAAAATATTACCCTACAGAGTTTCAGGCTTTGGGCCTTAGGCTGGGTCATGGAAGAGTATGTAGAAGGAGCTTTCTGCTTTGAGGTAGGTGCCCACACTGGTGATCAGAAATGAGATGGGAGAGATAGATCACTTTAGTGCAGTTCATCTTACCTGTCAAGAGCAGAGATCAAGAGTTGAGAACAGTCAAACAAAAACAAGTCTTTAAGTAATGATGCAAGGAGATGTCACAGACCCATGGACTTGACTTACAGAAGAATATCTCATGTCATCATTCAGTGACTGTGTATTCTTACACACCTAGTTTTTAACTAGCTTGATCATTTGGTTTCTAAGCCAATAACAAACCAAAGCAGTAAACACAGGAGGAAAAGGGCCTCTGCCAACAGGCTAGAAAAAAGAAAGAGACAGAAAAACTATTTTAGAAATTGACCTAAGAGTTCAAAAAGCATATGGAATCAGTTAATGGGGAAGGGGGTGGCCTTGTAATAAGAATACCATGCAAGTATTCCCACACCGCCCTTGGTGGTCTGCAAAGTGATTTCATATGTATTTTATGTCAACACCAGCACAATGAGGTAAGTAAAACTGTATACCTCGGAGGCATTTGGTGATTTGTCAAGTGGCATACAGTGTGTTGGTGCCTAGATTTGAACAGGACCATTTGAGTCTGAGATCATGGCGTTCTCCAGCACCCTCTCAACTTCCACACCTGGCAAAGTCAATCTGCAGCTCAGTACAGTCAGTACAGAAGAGCCAGTTAACTCTTTAGTTACATTTTAGGAACATTTCTTCCTTAAAAGAAGTAAAAGTGAAAGCCTAATTCTTCAGAATGACACATTCTTATGTTGGCATATCTTTTCTAGACTTAAAATAGTCAATAGTAGCATTTACTAGGCAGAACATTGGAAGTGGGAATCTTTCCCAAAAGACCCAAACTATACCCGCTACCTCTAAGAATCTTTCTCTTATTTCTTATATTTGTTTGATAATGTTAAAGGGTAAACAGTTAAATCTCTAATGATGACACTGAAAATGAGCCCTTAATAAGCATCACTCCCTCTTTTCCACAGAACGACTTCGAAGATGTTTAGTGGAGAGTATCTTGTAGCTCTCCAAGAGAGCCAATTTTTGGCAGGGGGAACATGGAAAACTATTATTCAGTGACCCGGAATCCTTTAGCACAAGGTTTCTCTGAACAGGAAAGGCCAGGAAGGCCTGGATCTTTCCAGTCAAGGATGACCCATTCAACAAGCAGAGTTTATTTTTTATAATTGTTTCATTTTTCTTTTTTGTTGTCTTGTTTTTCTGTCTCTCATTCTCCCACCTTGGCTGTGTCTCGCTCTGTCCTGCTTGCTGTCTCTTCCCACACCCACAGGTGAGAAGCCCCACCAATGCAGCATCTGTTGGCGCTCCTTCTCCTTAAAGGATTACCTTATCAAGCACATGGTGACACACACAGGAGTGAGGGCATACCAGTGTAGTATCTGCAACAAGCGCTTCACCCAGAAGAGCTCCCTCAATGTGCACATGCGCCTCCACCGAGGGGAGAAGTCCTATGAGTGCTACATCTGCAAAAAGAAGTTCTCCCACAAGACCCTCCTGGAGCGACACGTGGCCCTGCACAGTGCCAGCAACGGGACCCCTCCGGCGGGCACACCCCCAGGTGTCCGCGCTGGTCCCCCGGGCGTGGTGGCCTGCACAGAGGGGACCACTTACGTCTGCTCCGTCTGCCCAGCAAAGTTTGACCAAATCGAGCAGTTCAACGACCACATGAGGATGCATGTGTCTGACGGATAAGTAGTATCTTTCTCTCTTTCTTATGAACAAAACAAAACAAACAAACAAACAAAAAAAGAAATAAACAAACAAAAAAGCTATGGCACTAGAATTTAAGAAATGTTTTGGTTTCGTTTTTACTTTCTGTTTTTGTTTTTGTTTTGTTTCATTTTTGTACTACATGAAGAACTGTTTTTTGCCTGCTGGTACATTACATTTCCGGAGGCCGGGTGAATAATAGTTTTCCCAGTCTCCCTCGGATGGTGGCCTTAAGGCCTGGTAGTACTTCAGGAGGTCCACTGGTTGGATCTCTAGCTACTGGCCTCTAAATACAACCCTTCTTTACAAAAAAAAAAAAATCTTTTAAAAAAGTAAAAAAAAAAAAAAAAAAAGAAAAAAAGAAAAGAAAAAATTTTTTTCACTTGTGAAGAGCACTACAAAATATATAACAAAATCTAAAAGGCCTACTGTCTTTAAGTACACCGCTTGCAGTGTTTCAGTGGACATTTTCACAATTCTGGCCGCTTGGACTTCACAGTAACCAGTTAAAACTGTGGAATATCACTTCTGGTTGAAAACCCAGAGGAAAGGCCCTGCTGTTTTCCACCTACCACGTTGTCTGATTTTATAAAAGGGCTGTGGGGGTGGCAGGGGGCAGTGGGTTCAGGAGTGTGGGAAAGAATGTGGAATGGCAGGCTTCTCCCCCAGATTCTGCCATGTCCACACACCTGGCTCACCTCCTTCACATCCCCCCTCTCAGCAGAAGCCAGGAAGACTTGGAGAAGCAACAAGCAACAGTGGCTATCGTATTTATTCAGTGTCTTCGCTGAGCCTCAGCCTCAGCACAATCAAGAGGGACTTTCATGAAAGGCAGAAATGCAGATAAAACAAAGATATCAGAGATTTGCACCTATGTTTCTAGGTACAAGAGAAGGATTATTTCCAACAATCTTTGCAAAAAAAAAAAAAAAAAAAAGAAAAAGTGTCAGGATATATTCTTGTGGAAGAGAAAAAGAAAGAGGAATGGAGGGTGGGGGGAACAATAAAAAGTTCTCGAGGCTTTTTTAATTCAAAATTTTATAGAGGGACAAAAGTGACGTTTACCAGATAGAATGCTGATTTTTTTAATATATTTACAACAGTATTTGTGTAAAAAAAAAAACAAAAAAAAAGTGAGATTGTTAAAAGTAATTTTTTTTTTCATTTTGGTTTTGCATACACTGCCACCAATCCCTTCTCTTTTATTTTATTTCACACACATATATATATTTTTTTTGGTAAGTCAAGACTGTTAAGGTTAGCAATACTGCTTCCAGATAGAAAGAATAAAAGGCAACTAAAGTTATATTTGAAAGAGAGGAAGGTTATTTTCTTCATATTTTTTTTTATTTTTCTTAATTTTTATTATTTTAAGTATTGCCTGGGTTGATGAGGGCCTCTGTAGCCCACCCACCCCTGCTGTAATTTGAACTGCTGCTTTGTATTTTGATGTGTAGTTCTTTGACTTTTAGCAAGCTTAAGTTGCTCCACTGAATATTTTCTTTCACTGATCCATGCAGAATTCTGTTCTCTTTCAGGGGAGGGACTTCATCTTTCAGAAGTAGTTTTCTTGCTTCTCCAATATTTCACTGGGCTCTTATGATTCTAGAATTTCTGTTGACTGCTTTTTTCTTTGATGAAACACTAGTAGTCTAGATGTCTTGACAAATGGGTTTGTCTGTTTTCTGGTCAGCCGGGAGGAGGACTTTACAAAGCCCATACCTCCTCACTCTTCAGAACCCTACAAGCACCGCTGTGAGAAGCCTGTTACAAACAATGATGCATTGATGCCAAAATTACTTTTCTTCCTTTCCAATGTCACCTTCTGACTCTTTCCACCATGGCTATGAGGGCTCAATAAGACTATCATTCGTTAGATGAGTTATCAATCCTTGCTTTCTGGAAAGGTCTTAGGGAAATTAATCATTTTCCTGATGCTGACACCCACCATTCAAAAGGCCACCAATGTACTGCATCTTCCCAGGTGCCACTCTCTCTTCCTAGTTGGGATTTCTCTCCTCGGTCTGATCAAGATACCATCAAGGAGATTTTGCCGTTATAGTGTCCTGAATAGATTCCAACAAAAATAGGACTTTTTAAACCTAACAGTACTCCCAAAGTGATTTCATAACAGGCATGTTTTAACACACTTAAAGGGAAAAGTAAATCTTTGAACAAAACAAAAACGCCAAACTATAATTTTAAAAAGAAGAAAGGAGAGGATATTTTAGTTTCAAAATTACTCTACATTTTAATTTAATTTTCCTTCTAATTTTCCTGTTAGCATTTTATTTACAAAATCCATGCAGCAAATAAGGGAAAATCTTCCAAGGCAAGCAACTCTATAATAACTAAATTGGTTTTATTCATATATTTTAGACATTTGGTTAACTTGGATGTTTTCCATAAGTTCTTTGTGATGTTTAGTAGAATTCGTGCAACTGGAGTGTTTGTGAGTTTGATTTGTCCTCCAGTAGATATTTTGCTAGAAGTTTTCATGTAGACTTGGATGGTTAACTGGTTACTAAGTATCACCCATTATACTTTCTAAGAGGAATTCTACCAAGGACACTGTATCCAAAACTGACCTGTAAAAGTCAATGAGAAATGGCTTCAGAAATACAAAAAGTCAATTTTTCTATTGCCAGTTTTGCTTTTTAAAATATTAGTGTGGACTCTGATATTTCCATTAACCACCAATAGAGGGAGCATTAATTAACTATGCCATGGAATTGATTGATATTTTGGTAAACAAGTCATTCAATCCATAAAATTTTTTAAAAAAATTAAGATTGAGGGGAGAAAACTTCAAAGGAAAATGACATGAAATCAATCAGCATCTTTCAAATGAAAGAAGGCCAAAAGTCACTATAAAATATTTTCAATTATTTGACAGTAGTAGATTAAAAATAGTGTTTTTATTCTGACCTTAGCAAAGTAGGCAGAATTATAATACCTCCAGAAAAGTTGGTTTTGAGTGCTGTTTGGATCACATTTAGCTGTCTGCTTCTCAAATCTGGGGTAGACCCATTTGCCTTAATGCTGATTTGCTGTTCTAGAAAGGTAAACAATTGGGTTAAAATCCACCTTTTGTTGTAGAGCATTTAGAGAAAAAAAAAAAAAAAAAAAAACTACAAGTGACTTGAAGCCCTGATGTCCTCTCTTCCCTGTAAAGAAAGTATCTCTTTTAAAAAAACAATATTGGGGGCCCCAAAAGAATTCTGGTTGAGGTGATGTAATCATTGTAGACCAGCACAAAATGAACTGCCAGGTTTGGATGGTGTAGACTTGTTCACAATGTGTCTTTTCCTCCCATACATCTCCCAGCCTAAAATAATTGACAAATTATTATTTGAGAACAGGAGGAAACTAAGTCAGAGAGGGGATTCCAAGCTGGGGGAGCAAAGTTGCTGTGAGACTGTATGTCTGGCCTCTGAAGACATAAAGCCTCTGGCTTTCCAAATTGACCCCCAATTAGAAAATAAACGAATCTGCACCTATTTCAAAAGGATGCAGATACTGTCAGATTGCTAACCCACAATCACAGTTAAAACATCACAAATATCTCAAAAAATAGAAAAACACATTTGACCTCATGATCAGAGAATCATTATGGATTCCTTAGTTTTTTTTTTTGTTTTGTTTTTTTGTTTTTTTTTTTTTTTTTTTTTTGGTGGGGGAGTTCAAATCCTATAATTTTCTTACATTTAGACCTTCAACCTAGGATGCTATCAATACTAAAAGAAAAGAAAATTCCTTTTAGTAGCCAGGAAAAAGGTAAGATCGAAGCAGATCCTCGAAATTTAAGACCCTTAAGATGAGTATCAGGAATAAAAATTGGCATGGAAAAAAACATTTTTTAGCAATGTGTGATTTTTAAAAGAATTTGCTGGACAAAAGAAAGAAAAAAAAGTTAAAAGGGAGTGTTTATCTCAAGACATTTAGATATATACTCTGTGAAAAATAAAATTTCCTAGCACTAAAAACATTGGTAGTATCCCGGCATAGCAGGTAATTTTGTTTCCTATTAAATACCAATATTTGTGCATAAAAGAACCTCTAAATATATAAAATGTAACCCTAAAAAGGAAAGAATCATAACAAATGGGATCTAAAATGGGGAAAGACTGAAAAACAAGCCAGCACCTCCCCAAATTGAAATATTTTTTACTATATATTTTAATTGAATTGTAAACTTTCACTCCTTATGACAGTTTTATAGACCTTTTCCTTCCCAAGTTCCTAATACTATGAATCTATTTCTTCCTGAGTAAGTGTAGTAAAGTCTCAGCTCATTTACAGGTGCAGACCATCCCCTTCTCCTAGACGCTTTAAGAGGTCACAGTAGCTCTTAGCCTTAGAAAGACTTGGGTTTTCTTTGTTTAGAAGTCACAGAGGTTTCATTTTTATCATCATAATATTCTATAAGAACCAAGAAAACCTTTTCAAACCTACAAGCAGGGAGAATTTATGCATTCTGATAACGAAAAAGGAAAAGGCTTCCTTTGTGTTTGTGTCACTCTAAGTCCTAACACCTTACCCTACAAGTACTTCCATCATGCGAACACATCAGCAGTATATGCCCTGCTCATTCCACCAAATCAGTGTTTTCTCTCATCATACACTCAAAAAAGAGGCGTGTCCCTTATCAAATCCCTCAGATGCCCAGAAAACATAATAAAGGCTCACGTTGCTTCCTTGTAGAGACTCCTCCATGATGTTTCTTACACCTGTTGCCCTTAGGAAAGGGGGAAGCGAAGTAGATCTGGCTGGGCACACTAGATATGCCCCTCCTGGAGCCTTCCTCTGTGATTCCTGAAGATGTTATTTGATTAGTTAGGACTGAGGGCAGGGGATATATGATTCTGCAGAAAAAAGTATCACATGGTGGCATCAGGCCTGCCTCTGCTATAGCCAGTGTGTGCTGCAGACAGGGAACAAAAGGAAGGTGACATGCAGAAGCAGACACAAACTGAGTTGCCCTGGGGACTGAGAACAGGAGGGGGCTCTTTCTGTTGTGACTGGATTCTTAAAAGAAATCTTCTAAAAGAATTTTTTAATTTAGTAATGAGTTGAAGTCCAGGGTAATGGAAGCTCTGGGGAAGAGTACAAAAGAATTGCAAAATGGATTTATTCAGCACCCGACAATGCTAAACCTGAAAACATCCAATCGATAAACTAGGAAGTTTGGCAAGAGGTACTTAGAGAAATCTCTTTTTTTTTTTCCTTGGGTAGGGTGGACAGTTTCTTTTGAGTGATTTCCGGCTCTGAGAAACTTCTTTACTTGCTAGAAAATAACTTTATTTAAATAGTCAATTTTGTCCCCTGGAAAAAAGAATTAAAAATAATAAAAGGCAAAAAAAAAAATAGGACACCAGAGACAGAATCAAGTGACTTGGTGACAAATTAAAGAAAGGGTGCACTAGAATTTCAACAGACCCCTAAGATCATAGAGAAAGCAAAGCAACCCACTGCCTTTAGGCTGCCACTCTCAGTCTGCAGTGAATCAGGAAAGCCTTGAGCTGACCCAGTCAAGGGGCTTTCTGAAATCAGACAGATCATTCCAACAGGACCACCACAACCTTTTTCTCCTTTCTGTGTTTTCCTGAAGAAAAGTGTTGTTCTCTTAGGTACCCAGAAAACAGATTACACGGGGCAAACTTTCCAAAGCAATCTCTGCCCAGTGCTCCAACTGCATAGGAAGACAGAAAAGGGGCACCGAAAAGAGGCCCTTGGGGGAGAATTTTTTTTTAATTTCCAAAGGCTTTATGTATAATGTTCTCATTTCTGATACCACTTAAACCTCCCCAGGAGGAAAGGTTGTGGTGACTTCGTGTTCCTATAAACACAGCATGTGGAAACTATTAATCCAAAGCATCATTTCTAGCACTGGGTATCAAGATGATCAGCCTGACCAAAATACCCCAAAGATTTTCTAAGTCTCTGAAGACTTTTTTTTCTTCTTGAACACTGAATCCATAGCAGTCAGTGATGTACATTAGCAGATCCCAAGAAATGACAATGAAATGGTAGTGTTTTTCCATTCTTCTTAGGGCAAATAAGTAGAGGATGATTCAGAATAGTTCCCTCCTCACTGAATGCCCTGGATTAAAACAAGAAAAATCATCTTTCCACACCACTAAAACAACCTGCCATTCCAGTGGCTTCTTTAGGCCCCGCCTGTTGCTTCATAGACCGAATACTTTCAGACTAAAATCTAATCTGAAGTGACCTCAGTTAAGGTATTTTCACAAGAAGCCGCTTATAGTACAGAATTATTGCCTTAAGTCAGAATTCCCAAGTAAGAGGACAAAAGACACAGAAATTGGAAGGCTGTGACGACATGGACATTTCTTGCTTTTAATGGTTGCATGATAGCAAAAATAAGCCCTATTCATGACAAAGGACTCTGGAAGCTGTGACTTCTTGGGGAGGCACCAAAGCTGTCCAGAGTTGGCCACTCTCAGGAAGTGGCTGGTATTTTTTGCCTACTCATTTTCATTGATAGGTCTGGGCTTAGTGTAAAACGAACATATTGCTAAACAGTGCCTCCCATAAAGCATGATCACAGGTCTCTGGGATGCCGGTTTCAAACATTTCCTTAACAGGGAGAATAATCCCAACAAAAAGCTTTCTTTCTCTATATGGTGTATATCTCTAAACTCTTTACCTCTCGGGTTTTGGAGTGCATCTGGTTTATCTGGTGGTTCTTTGTTTAACTGCAAATTCTCAACTTTCGCATCTTCAGTGAAAGAGAATAATCTGCAGATCATGAACAAAATCTAGCCACTATCCTTGGGAGTCTCAACTTCTGGGATACCTAATTAGAATATAAAAGTTCCTACTAACCCTCTTTCAAATTCAGAGGTTTCTTGGTTCAGAATGCCTAAATGCGAGGTTGATACACCCAAGACAGAAAAAAAAAAATTAACCCCATAGAAGACATCTGTTTCTACTATGTTTGCAACAGTTGTCATTGCCCACAATGTCATTGCAATTTATTCTAGTAATGAAAGGGTCTTAACTCATCCAATGTGGCACAGCTGTGGTCCAGAGTGTCTGTACATCATGCGTGTGCACACGCAGTATTAGGGTCTCTTAGTTCAAAACTATTCCACATTCATATTACCTAGTGTTGGTCAGAGATTTGGGAATTTCCAGCTAGACCTCAAAGGTCTAACATAGCTCACATACCTGCTTCTGTTCTTTGGTCTTACTCAGGTGCATCAGTATCTGGGATGAGGCTTAAGGGCATTCTGAAAGAGCCCAACCATTAGTAATTTCTATTTATCCCTTTGAAAACCTTGAAAAAAAAATGCTACTCTTCTATTGGATTTACTGATATGTGTTTGTCTATATTTATTGTCGTCTGGGTGTGTGTGTGCATCTCTCAAAAGAAGCACACACAGGCAGAGGTCGTGGTGCATAGATGCAGTTGTCTCTTCCCACCATTGTGCCCAGATTTGTGGCTTCCTTCCCAGGAAGTAGTCACCTGCCCACTCTTGCCTTTTACAGTGTTTTGGAATTGGAATAAATAAAAGCAGTTTGTTGGCTCCACAGCAAACCCACAGGGACAGGCTGTTTTCCTCCAGAAGAAGGTGGAACATAAGTACTCAACTGTGGAGCAGAACAGAGGGAGTAACAATCAAGGGCATCTCACCAGGTCTCCTGGAGCAGGAGGGGCATTGAAGTCAGGCAGGCAAGGCCCATACAAACTTTGGCCTGAGTCATCCCATGACTCCATTTCTTTCCTTTCTGAAACCCAGTGTGGGTACACACTCACACAAGAGCCCACATGTGCATTTTGACTCCCAGATGAAAGCTTCCTAATACTGCCTGCATTTGCAGGATCTTGTCATCATTTACGAACTGTCTCCTGAAACCAGTGTGGCCTTTGCCAAAGTCTTTCCAGGAGTGGGTTGTTTACCATGTCTAGCAAACCAATAGACTATCAGGGTAATATTTGGGGGGAATCTCTAAGAATTGATGGCTCTTGCCCATCTCAAATGTTAAAGTAGAATGTCACTCTAGTGTAATATACTGGGTGAATGGACCTGGCTCTTGTAGCTGACTCTGATGGCTTGGTGGTCCAAAAACAGTCGGATTGTTTTTTCACTTCATGCCCTCCTTTTACTAGATGGTTTATTATTTTTTATGACATGTAGATTATTTCTGCTTTACAGATTTCAGAGGACATTTGTCTTTCCTCTTCTATTTTGGTGACTTCCCCTGCCCCACGAAGTAAGGCTACTTACAGTTGCAACTTTTTTGTTATTATTTTTAAAAATGTATATTGTCTTTCTATATCCAAAAGAAGTCTGTGACTGTAACCATACGTATTTCTTTTTACTGGAAAAAAAATGAATTCTGTTTTTTGGTTTTTTTTTTGTTTTGTTTTGTTTTGTTTTAATTAACAGTACTAGTGACTTTGTGGAAGAATATGAGTTACTATTTAGGTATGCTTACTTAAGTGTAGTACACTACATTGCAGTATTTCTGAAACCTAGAACATACACACTATATATAACAACTCTATATTGAAATATATATTACATTATATTCATTTTGACTTTTGAATCTGCCTATGATCATGAGTTGATTGACATATTATTTCTTTGCATATATCACCCACCCATCACCAACCTGCTGCAGTTAATCTGGTGCGTTTAATACTAATCATTACTGCTCTAGTTTGCTTTTTATATTATCAGCTTCAGTATTGTCTTTAGAGGATTTTAGGATTTTTTTAAGCTCAGACTTAGCAAATGTAGGAAAGTAAAAACTTTTTTTTTTTTTTTTTTTTTTGGTGTGGCTAATACAAAGAGGTTCATATTCTAAGTGATCTTGTTGAGCTGACCCTCTCAATATCTGAAGTACAAAAGTGCATATGAATGTATCTGTGATTTTTCCCCCTCTAGGACTGTCATTATCTATATTTGCTTCTAAAAATACGACCATGGGGCTGCTCAACCTTCACATGACCTAACCAACTAACACAAGCTGCATTCAAAGGGCTGCTCTTGTGAGAAGCACAGGACAGGGAAATGCCTAGTTGTCCCAGCTGTATTTTCAAACATTGATTTTAAATACCAGTTTCTTACTGGCTACTTTCTGTTTTCAATATGCTTACACTTATTTTAACAAGTCTTCATTTCCCTGGAGGTAGTTTGGCAATATAGTGTTCATTTTCCCAAGAGATTTCTTTTTAAACTAAAGCCAGAGTTTGAGGAACTTTTTATTGACAGAGGCTAATACAGAACTCAGAAATATATATCACATTTTTCAGTCTTCAGAATCCATAAAATGATGGCCCTCAGAATCTCCACTTGCCTATAAAGGTGGGGATTTGGTGCCTTTCCTCTTTAACAAGGCCCATGGAACTTTCAGAAGTCAGGCATCCTATCTTCCTATATAAAAATGATTTTTAGATAGTATTTTGAGATGAGAGAGTTCCTTCAGCTTCCCTCTGCTCTTCAACCCAGTGTCTGGGAAACATCAGAACTGGATCCATTTTTCATCTATCTTGGGCTCATGAGACCAGTCTCATTTCCTCCATTCTATATTTAGGACAAAACAAAACAGCTTTTCATAAAACTGTGTAAAAGACCTTCCCGCCTTGGACCAACATTAAGGCTTCTCAGTGTGAACACACCAATTCCTTTCTTCCATCTTCCCTGAGAGATTATTTTCTGGTCTCATCCTAGTCTGCCATACCTTGTCCAGCCAATCTGCCCCGACCCGCCCAAGCTTTCCTCAGTCCCCTGGTACTCACTAAGGCACCACCACTCTTAGTCTGCTTGAAAGGGCTCATGATGAGTCTAAGAGCAAAATCAACAATGTGTTCTCCATTTTCAACTAAACACATTTCTACTAGACAAATGTGATTGCAAATTGACCGTTCGTGAAGCTTCTGTACATGAAGCCAGAGATCACATACCCTCCAAATTGTATCCAATTTGGATCGCCTTATTATTTTCCTCATTCCTTTTCCTAACCTGCTCTATTTTTTTGTTTCTTTTTAAGACTACTATGAATTCACTTTTGTCTCATCACTGCCCCCCCAAATTCCAATACTACATTCTGATCCCCGACTGTTCATTTCTCTTCTTTCCCCCTACCCATTCTGAGTGTCCTTCCTGAAATGAGTTCAGAAACTTGAGACTCATAGGCAGAGTGAAGCATGTCTTCATTATAGCTCCAGATTTTAAAAGTTGTCAATATTCTTTTGAGAGTGGGAGGACCTGAGTCACAGTTTTAAATGTCAACTGTACTAGCTGAGATCATTAGTTCCTCTCACCTTCACATTTGGCCAAAGATGAAGAGAAAAGTATTTCTGGTTTTTTTTTTTAAATACCACAGTTTTGAAATTCTTGATATGAATAGACCATCTCTGAGAGAAAAATTGCTAATGTTGACTATTTCAACCCCTGCTAATACTTAGCTGAACGTCATTTCTACCAGGTACTAGATTTACAGAAATCTAAAGAAAGGGGTAACATTTCAAAATAACTTGGATAACTGTTGAAGTCTTAGTGAGCTCTTCTCAAACAAGTAAAGTCACTTCTACCTAAATGCATTGCAGAAGAAATTAGGAAGAATTTCTTTACTTAATACCTTTTTGAAGAAAAAACAATTTTCAGTTGGCTTAGAAATTTGAGCAGTAATTTATTTAAGATATGAAAAGATCCATAAAGATTATCAAGTGTCTATTTTGCAACCAGAGATTGCAATATGTGCTTAAAGAAAACATTAATAAGACTGGATGGATACTCTAAGGGCTGTGCAGTATACTGCCCAATTCCAGAATACTCACCATGTAATTTGGTCATTGTGCTAGATATCATTCCAACGAATTTCAACTGTCTGGTCTTCAGAGCATTTTCCAGAAGACTGATCCCATTTGGGGTATAACACTTTCAGGATTCTTTAAATGTCATCTCTTCACAATAACCCTCTTAACAGTCTTCCTTGACTTTCCAGTCTAATGCCCTTGCCATGGTACCAGATTGCCCCTCAGCTCATACAAAGACAGATCTTGTGACAGGTAGAGCATTGCCTGGTTTTAAGTGCACAGGGAGTATGGTTTCAGATCTTGCTTGACCCACTGATAAACAGAATCAACATTTATAATTATAAATGTATTCTTATTTGACTTTAGGCTTGACCTGGCTTTTGTCTTAATCAAACCAATTTGTAGCATTGATTCACACCATAGAGAGCAAGAAAATAAATAGAAGGTCCAAAAGCCCTCCTGAGACATGCATCTAGCAGGAAAACAATGTTTCTTAAAGACAATATTTACATTGCTTAAAACTATGCCCTTCACTTGGCATGTTCTTCTAGTCAGTTCTGTCCCTTTCTCTTGTCCATTCTGACTCCTGGTATTGGTTTTAAAAGTGCTCTTTATCTAAAGTACTCTTCTCCTCAGGCATTGCTGTATGAAGGAACAATAGATTCTTTTCTAAATCCTTAAATACTATCATGTATATGTGTAGTAGGAGAGGATCTGGTCCTGATCGATCCCATCTGGTCCAGTTAATCCAGGTTGCCTTCTATTTTCCCAAGAAAAGTTCCAACCCTGAGACCCGGGACACAACCCCTCTGTTAGTCGCAGATTAGTGACTAAATCTCTTAATATTCTAGAGCTCCAAGGTGTGAATTTCATATAGTTTGTGAGTCTCCTGTTTTTCCAAGCAGACACCTGTCAGGAGCACCAACAGCCCTAACATTAACTAATGCAGCAAAATAATGGTCAGAAACACCATAGTATATATTTGGAAGGGATTAGGAAGGGATTTTTTTTTCTTTGTTTCCCCATAAAAAGCTTGCTTCTCCCTCATCCCCGCAATGCATTTCAGAAAGTCTGCATCTCATTTTATAGATACATAGTTTTAGATATTTGCAAATGTAGCTTAGAAAATGTTCTGAGATTGAGGCTGGTAGCAAACAAGTTTATTTTCTGCACTGGACTTTAGGACAAGTGTGCACAGATACAATTCCTTCAAAGAAAGTGAAACATGGTAAAGCAAAGGGATAATACTTTTACACATTAAAACAGTTGTTTGCTATCTATAAACCTTGATTTAAGCATAATTATGTCTTTTTATAAACCTGAAACTGGAGGAATGTGTATTTTAGTAAAGTTTGTTTGTTGATTTGTTTCTTTTTCTTTATCTTTTTCTTCTCAAGGTAGTGAAAGATTTTGATTCTTTAATTTGGTACTGTCCATGGGCAGTCTAATAACTAACGACCACCACAGTCATTTTCCCCTTAGCAGAAAAGCCTTCTATCTTACCATTAGGGAATCTTTCCTCCATGAAAAATCTTTGTTTTTTCTAATGGCACTTGAGAACTTTGAGGACAGAAATTCTCTCTATGCTTAGAGCATAGAATAGTTCAAATAAAAATTATTCCTTGAGGAAGAAACCCTATTTGCCCAAACTAACAGATTTCCAGCCAAAGAATGGGAATTGATTGCAGATGAAGGTCATGCATTTTATACTACAAATCCTTACTGCCTCCTCAAATCCTTCCTGGAATAAGGATAGGGATAAATTAATTTAATTCAATTGCCCTACAGATGTTTCTTTTTAGTAACTAGTGTAGAATACCCAGCAAAGAAAAAGAAAGTATGCTAATAAAATGTCAAACTCAGTTGATCTATAGATTTTTATAATTATATGGATTTCTTTAATCTTCATTTCAAGACTGTATGTGTTCATGAGGTCTGAAACAGAATATCTGCTTCCCCATTGCTTCTCATCTCACCCACCACCCAAGCGCTGGAGATGGTAGTAAGTGGGAGATTGTAACTGCATCATTAGTACTTCACCTGTCCATACTCCATCATCACAGAAGAAGAAATACCCAAGTGAGAAACTAGTGGGGGGTGGGGGGGTTAATGCTTCATTTGAATGCATACTGTTTTTCAACTCAATTTACAGATAGACTGACAACCTTTTAGTAACCAGTCTATTGTGTTGCAATTTACATTCTTGGCCCACTCTTTAAATTATTTGCAATTTCAATTAAGTGAACAAGGCAAAGCAAAAAGAGGAAGCAGGACAATGTGATGGGACCAAATTTGATACCATCCTGGATTGCTTAAGCCAGTTTTTAGGATTACCAGAGGAAGTTGTTGCAACTCCTCCTTGTCTTGGCCGCCTGGCATGATGATAGTTCAAAGAGTTAGTATGATACCTATACTTATTTAAGACTATTCTTACTGTTTTCAAACCCATCTAGAGAATTTGTAGAAACCCTACACTGCTCCTATACCTAATCTGCTCTCCAGGATACATGAGGAGCATGCAGAAAGATAACTGAAAATAATGGCTCAAATTTGAGATAAGATTCTGCTATAGTCTGAAGTGCTTTGGGTGTGTTCCTCGCTAGGGGAATATTTGCAAAACAAAACTCTACTCCTGCTATCCTTGGGACAAACCTTGATCTGGAATCACCTGTAGTTTTATAATAGAAAAATTTCAAAGGTATTTTCAGCAGTTGAACTTCTTCCTTAAGTCCCACTGATTTGAACTTCACTTTTCCTAAGGAAACTATTAAGATATAAATTAAGGACAATTTGCATATATCTAATTAAAATTGGCTTTTGCACTATTGTTGAAAGGATTGTCATTTTTCAGAGTACATGAAGGGAATGTCTTATAATCCTCATCCTATGTAGCAAACAAAGATGAGAAGCTGATGATAGAGAAAAATCAGTGATAATTTGCTGATCCCAGTATGCCAGGCTCCTTTGTTCCTGTGATCTATTCTAAACTGCACAGGGATTCACCTGAAACTCCCAGTACATGTGTGGGTCTGAGATTACAAGTAGATTCACATTCTCGGAGTAGCAATCCAGACAAAGAGACAGATTCTTGGGGATCATCAAAGGCAAAACATTTCTCCAGAATCACTCATTGTCACATCTCAAACTGATTCTAGATTCATCTTAAGCGTGAAGTGAGCGCCATAAGAAATCCTACTATGAATTGTTTTTCTTGCTGAATAATACAAGTAGAAATACAATGCTGAATCTCTATTTTGGTATAATAATTTACTTTCATATTTAATAGTTGTACTTTTTGTTTAAGTGTGTCATTGAGTTATTTGAACCAGTTTTCAATCCATCATCCTGAGAGGGGCCTTGAGAATTTCTGTGTATGTGGGAGTATCTATATCTGTGTGTAGTCAGGGGAAAAAGTGAACAGAAGAGGAATGAAGTGAGGGGAAATGTGGTCACTGTAGGGAAGTGAGCACTCCTAGTGCTCTGTGTGTTAGGTAAGGTAACTGCTGCCTGTAGCCCTTGAAGAAGAGCTGATTGCACTATTCAAAAATAAGATCCCAGCACTGTTAAATTTAGGACCTGTTTTGGGAAACAGGAAATTTTTAACTTTTTCTATGCCCATTTCCCTTAGCATGGAGCCATTTCACATGATAAAAACCATGAAATAAAAACCACTACTGACCTTTGCATTAAGTAGCTCTTTTCCTCTTCTAAATAATAGCCCTGATTTCATTTGACTACTTCCTTTTCTTTTCTGGCTATCAACTTCATGTTTTACAGAGTAATACATAGGTGCATGCTAGTTGTTTCTCACTTTTGAGTTAAAAAAACAAGGACAACGAAAGAGATGATTTATAGAACTGTAAGGTGAAGACTGAATTTCCCACTTTTGTAGCACTGGTATCTATTAAGAAGAGCTGTTTGGGGTTGAACTTTGAGTCTGGTTTTTTTTGTTTTATATTTTTTTGTTTTTTGTTTTTATTTTTTGCACTAAGTATGACTGCACTGCACTGCACTACTGAAATGTATTTACTTGTGCTGGGAGAAAGTGTGTTAGGAAAGAAAGAGAAAAGTTATCAAATGAGAAACATCACAAAAATGGAGAGTTATTTCCATCATGCTTGGTTTTAGCAGGGTTAGTGAGAATCTGTGGAATCTTGCCAACTCTTGTTCAAGCCTAGAAACTGCCACGCTGATTAAAAAACAAACAAACAAACAAAAAAAAAAAAAACCTGTCTTCTTATTGTAAAGAAGCTGGTTCATATAGCAAACTGAGGGCATTCAAGAAGAAATTTACCCAATGTTGTTTCCAGCTAAGCTTTTCAGTAAGAGTTGCAATAGCAAGGAAGAGAACGGATCAACTGATAATGATGTTGAAGTCTTCCTCACAAAGCCCCGGCTGGTGCATGTGTCAGTGTGACAGAGGGTAGTGGTACCTGCTCCTTACAATAATAAATAAATAAATAACCTTGTTCACATTAAGATATCCTTTCAGCCTGAGCACACTTTTCCATCCCCGGGTAAAACCTAGATTGGGCTAACCAAAGAGGAAGGCCATGCATGTGGTAGAGTCCTTTAGGATGACAGTAAGGGAACAGTGCAATAAACACTGAGAACCAGTGAGGTGAAAGGTTTATTTTGAAACAAGCTAGGCCAACTTTAAAATTGGAGAAAGGGTTGGAGGGCTAATCAGAACCAAACAGCTGCTCCATCACAGACTATCTTTAGTAAGAAGAGACCTTAACAGTGCCTAAAAGTTTAGCATTGAGGTTTCCTTTTTTCCTAACTTTTCTTTGTTAGATTTATTTCTGTTGCCTTTTTTAATCTTAGAAGCAATCAGTTTGACAGCTCTTTAGTAAATGTTAATAAAAGAATCTTGCACCACAGGAAAAGCAATAGGTTGTGTGGGGAATAATAATACAAGAGTGAAAATGCTGAGGGACTCTTCCAGAACCAGGGTGACAACTTTGGAAAATTCTGGTTCTGGAAGAAAGGATCACAACCTATATCAACAACTAATGTTGAATTTCTCTGAACACTATCACATGTGAGGTCATCAATTTGGAAAACTCTCAGTTGAGGCCTCTTTCCTAAGATTACAACATTGATCTCTGTCTCTTTCTTTCCTCCTTACCATCCGTCCAAGTTTACCATTCCAAATTTTTAAAACTTTAAGGAAGTTGTCAGCCTTGCTGGTTAGATAAACTCCATGTAGATCTTTCAGAACTAACATTAGCAATCCCTTATTAATTCAAGGCATTATCTCTGTTTTAAATAAGAAACTCTCAATTCAGAGCCCTTAACAAATATTTATTGGGTAAGCACTAAGCGGATGTGGCTACACCAAACCAAAGCTGTGAAAAAAAATAGTTGATCTTTTAAAATATACTCACATTAACTGTTCTAGGATACTTTTCTTGAGGTTTTGGGGGACAACTTCTTCCTTGAATCTTGCATACCCACTCCAGTTCTGTCACCAAAGATTTTAATCTCCAGAGCCCAACCTCTCTCTCAGACAAAAGTACAGGTAGGCTCAAGGGATATGCTTTTGGTGTTCAAGGGATTACACTTTGGTTTTCCTTTCGTTTGTAGTGGTATTAACAGGAGAACTTGTCAGTGGAGGAGTTACTGAACTGTCTTTATGACTTAGGGTTTGGTCACTGGTTTAAAAAAATAGGGACAAATACACACTAGTGCTTGACACTGTTAACTGTCTTTAGTAGTCATGACCTGGAGACTGATGGAGAGAAAGAAACTTCCAAGGAAGAGAGTGAACTCAATCTTTGGATCATTGGTGAAACATAAGGCAACATGTACGTAAGTGCAGGTTGGGGCTCTTTGTGGTCAGGGCCAGTAGCAGTGGCCTATGAATGCAAGTCTTGAAAAACCTGGGTCTAGGTTTTGTTGTGGTTGCTGGAGTGGTTGAAATGCCCAAGCCCATGGCAAGGAAAATGCTTGGAGGCTGATCTGCTGTGATAGTGCCTTTCTTGTCGTAGCAAGTACTAGATAAATAATTTATTCACTAATGCTTTTCTGGACCATTGCCCCCAGTCTTCTGAGGAGGTCTGAAGGGATAGTATCCATTTAAGATGAAGGGATAGGATATTGCTCCTGGAATGCTGTGATTTGCTGATATTTGCACTAGATTCTAAACTCTCCTTTAAACTGGAGCAACTGAATGAGAGAAAAACCAAGGACAACTCAAAGTTAAAAGAAACCAAAAGCAGTATTTTCTGACTTATGCCATTTCTCCCCTTCTTCTCTTCTCCTTCCTCTTCCCCCTTCCCCTCCTATCCTTTCTATTTTTCTTTCTCCTTCCAGTGGAAGAAAACTTCCCATTTGTTGATTATGAAGCTCAACTCTTACCAATTCTTTTCCTTCTTTTATTTTTTTTCCCACACTGCTCCATCAGTGTGAATCAGCCACCAGTTAGGAAGAGTTATTGAGAAGAGCCTTTGCCGTTACAACTTGCCCATCAAGGGCAGGTGACCATGAGCAGTAGGAGGTGGAGATCCCCAAGAGCTACCCAGCTCTTAGGGAGGCCAGTAAGCATGGTTATCATGTCAACAGTTAAGTGGACACATATTTGCTCAGAAGACATTGGGCCCTGCAGCTCATCCTAAAAGATGAGCATCCTAAAAGATGCTCATAAAGAGGAGACCAGTGTGGAAGCAAACGGATGGAGGTAGTGCCTAAGGTTTGCCCATTTTCCCCCTCTGTTCTCTTTCCCTTTTCACCACAGTACCCTCTCTGTCACAATTAGTTTCATCTCATGTGTTACCAGAAAAACTCTTTGGTTCCTTGGTTTCTCTCTTTATCAGTGGGCTGGGAACTCCTCCAAAATTAAAAACAAATACCATTAGCAGCTCCCCTTGGCCAGCCAGTTTCTCAAATACTATCCACAAGGACTCACTGAGCAGTGGATATCTCAACTAAGATGACTTGGAAATTTTGACAGGCTCAATCACCTGTCTACTCTATTTTCATTTTGTTTCAATTTCTATTTGAATTTTGAGTGAGGCTATGGAAGGGTGGGAATCATGGGAAAGGTTTGGAGACTGCAATTCTAGGGCATAGGTTGTCAGGAGTTTATATGATCCAAAATATATCCTTCTATACCTGTTTTAATCTGTTGCCCTGATTATCATTTCTATTACATTTGTGGTTATTTTTGTAAGAATAGAGTCCATTTGCTATGTCTATTGGAGACTTTTTTTTTCTATTTTCCCCACATGGATGCAGTACCAACCTGTTAATGAAATATCTTTTTATTATATTATTAATATGTAATTCTACTGTAGACCAAAAATATAAAAACAAAATTGTTCATTTTAAAGATATAAATAACTAATGAGTAAGAGATTAAGAGTTGAAAGAAAAGACAGAAGAGCAGTGGTTAACTATGTTGAGTTAGAAATCTAAGAGTAGCCTTACCTATTTTTTAAACAGTGCTTGCCAATCATACCATAGTTGGGATTATATTATCTTGGCTTCTTCATGCTTATGTTCTATAATTTCTTGTTTGTCTGTTTGTTTTCTTTGATGTAATTGAGGTTGTACATCATGCTATTTTTGGCAATGCCTGATTTTATTATATTGTACTTTTATCAAGTCATTTCTTTTAGAAGAACGAGGGGAAACATTTTATTTCTTCTTTTAATTTAAAATTTGTTTAATGCACTGGAAATAAAATTGGACACATTTCACTGTTTAAAAATCAGAAACAAAACAAAACAAAACCATGAAGAAAAAACTAGCAAGCAAATAAGCAACAAGGGGAAAAAAAACTATAAAAAAAATCTGTTCATACTGAATACACATGCAAACTACATCCCACATCAAAGATAAATATCATTAGAAAGAAAAACACATAGCCTAAACTATAATGCTAAAAATAATAAAGGAACCTGGGTTCGATGAGAGTGGAGAAAACATGGCATTCCTTTGCAATCAGAAATCTTGTCATTGTTCCAATTAATACCTAAACAGGTTAAATGTGGAAAAGATTATGAAGGAAATAACCTCAGCCTTCCTCATACCACTGGAGTTCTGAGTTACTTTTTTTCCTAGGCTTCAGCTCCATTTTGAGAAGAAAACAACACACACACACATACACACACAATGTGTGAGAAACTGTTTTGTATGTATGTGTACCATATACCTATGGACACACTTCAGTCCTTTAACTGCCTATGCGCTACCTCACACTTTTCTCTTCTGTGAGGATTTTGAAATGGATGGTCCTGCAACATGGAAGACCGTAAATGACTCATTGAACATTGACATATGCTAAAGATGTTCTTGCTCCAGCCTGATCTCCTTTAGCATTCCCCAGTACCAAACGGGCTAGTTAACCCATATGAATGCACAGTGGAAGGACAGAGGTATTTCTCTTAATCTACCAGCTACATCATTTGTTTAATATTTGCTGGGTTTTTCTGGGTTTTGTTTTGTTTTAGAATAGGGGTGGGAGTAGATGTAACTTCACAATCTTAATACAGTAAATGTTTTGCATCTTCCATGTTTTATGCAAAAACAGACATTTAAATCAATAAATAATTGTGCCCTAGACTGAAAGTTAATGTTTAGGAGAGGAAAATAATTGTTGGAATTTTTTCTACATTTTTTTGTGAAGAATCTTTTTTGGAAAGGAAGGATACATATTTTTGTTGTGTAATATTTTCTATTTTTGAATGCATTTTATTGGTACAAGACTGTTTTTTTGGTGAAGACATTATTTAAAAAAAAAAAAAGAAAAAAACTAATCGAAAAGTTTGCCCTTAAGGATATGCTGCAGTTTTGAGGTTAAAAAAAAATAACTGATTCAAGATGCGTGTTAAAAGTTGGGATTATATTGTTGTTTTTTGTAATTGTTACAAGAAGAAGTTTGTACCCACTGCTGTTTATTTTGTTTCAGATGAGTAAGTAAAGGGATTGTTCTTGTTTTATTCTTTTTTTAGAGAAAAAAAAAAGCTATTTATGAAATGTCAAAAACACTGGACTGTGAGTTTAAGTGTGGAAGCATTTACCACCCTGTGTCTTCAACCAATTATGGGAAACCCCTTTTCTCTTCCTCTCCGCCTTAGCCTTGCCAAATGAGAAAAAATAACAGCTCTCAGATGATCGAAGCCACCGAAGCCCTGCTTTAATTTTTATGGTTTGAAAAAGTTGGAAAACCAAAGTTAAATTTGTTTCTGAAATCCCACTGTCCATAGCCCTTTTTTTGTACGACACAGCCGGTTGGCTCTGCCTCTTCATCTTGGATCATTGCCTTCTTAAGGACGGGGGCCAGCTCTTAATGCAAAGAGAGGCGTAGAGGTGGTGAACCTGAGAGCTGAGGTCTCAGGAAGTAAAATGTGAGTGGGACCTCAGCCTCAGGAGCAGCCACGCTGTCCCATCCCCAGGCAAAACTGCCCGGAGAGCGCACTGCTAACCACGCTCCTTCACCTTCTGCTTCTAAGACTCTCCTGTCACCATGGCTCTCTAGAATGGCTCTGCCTTTCTCAGTAGCCCATTCTCAGTAGCCCACATTCCATGGATGGGAGCGGGGCAAGGATCCAAATGAAAGAAGTGGCTGCGGGCGGGCGCTGTGAAAGCACCCCCTACCCACAAGGAGGCAAGGCAAGGGACCACTCAGCACAAGGGACCTTGCCTGCCTCCCCTTTGATTCTGTAGATTGTCCATCCATCTGCTCACTGTGAAGATGGAGAGGCAGTGGGCCCTAGGCTGAACAATAGCTTTTCCATATTTTTTCAACATTGAAAAAATAATTTTTAAAAACTGTGATATTTTTTTAAAAAATCATTTGGCTGGAGGGAAGGGAAAAGGTAAACACCAAAAGCTGTAACATGATTAACTGGAGATATTTAACTGGGGCACTTTCTAGACCAAGACAAACAAATTCCTTTCTGGACCCTAAAGCAGCCAAATCTTGAGACTGTCAATGACAGAAAGCTGAAGAGAGGCCTCCATTTCCTCCTTTCTCCTTTCTTCTCTCTGTCTCAATATTCTCTCTTGTTCTCCTTTCCAACTTCCTTTGGACTACTGCCCCAATGACCCTCAGCCTCCCACTTCATGTGTGCAAACACACACACACACACACACACACACACACACATACACACACACACTTGCAAAAAACATTTTTTCTTAAGGAGTGTGGGACCGAATAAAATCACGTGCCTTCATTTTTTCCTTTTATAGTTAGGTGAACCTCTTCCTTTATACAATGTCGTTTTTAAAAAAAAATTTTTTTTTTTAAAATAAGATAGAGGAGGTTGAAGTTGTTAGTGGAGGACTTGGGCATCATTTGAGAAGTCATTTCTGTTTAGCATATTAAACACAAACATTTCAACCCTTTCACAACACTCTTTGGACATTCAGAGCATCAAGTAAACAGATATCCAATGGCCTAAATCCATTTGATTTTAGAGCAATTCCTGAAATTTCTATTTCATAGACTTTAATCTTATCAAAATGAGGTGAGCAAAGGCAGTCTGCCTTGTTCTCCCGACTTGGTGCTTTTGCTTGTGGTGGGGTGGGCAGGGGGGTGGGAGTGTGGGTATGTTTAGACAAAGGGTGCATTCCTAAAGACCTTTGGTGCTGAAGGGCCTCAAGTTCCTTTCAGAGACTGTATTCGACACACTTTACGTACACACAAATGAATGGTATCACATGCAATATTTGAATGGAGCAATGGAGAGGCTCTTTGAAATGGGGTTTTGCATCTTTTTGTGACATTTTGATTTCTCTGGTGCCTTATTCCTACTTGATGCTGGCACTCACATACCCACAGGAAACTGACACAGAAGTCAGCCTCAAGAGTGGGGACTATGTGTGATACTTGAGCTTGCGGGGGCCACAAGGAGGTTGATGTCAGTTGATGGGGAAGAAGCTAAACAGCCTCTCTTAGCTGAAGTCCAGCAGGTACTGCACAAACCTATTACAGTCAGAGTTCACAATTCCAGCGTACACACACAACACATTCATTCTTCCTCATCTGAGCTTTCCCTCCTTCTTCCTTTGCTATCTCTACCTTCTCACAAAGGTGCTGCTGCTGCTGCTGCTGCTGCTAAGGTGCCCGGAGTCCAGAATGCCCAGTAATCACTCAGGCACAAGCCTGGCACTGCCACGTCAGCCCCTTGCACGAACAAACCCAGGTTTCTCTTGCTTGGGGCTGAGAACTGTCAGATTTTTCTCATCAAAAATGTTTTCCAAGGAATCAGTGGATTACAGTTATTCTGCATTGAAAATGCACTTTAAAAATATAAATAAAAGCTCCAGACTGTTTAAAATATACAGAGGGAGCAGGGGAAAGATAAACATGTGCTAGTGTCTGAACCCAGTTCAGTTTATCTCCAGTTGAAACAGATACACTATATTATGTATAAATGTATACACATTTCCTATATATATATCTACATATATATAGTGTATATATTATACATGTATAGGTGTGTATATGTGCATATATACACACATGCACATAACAAAATCAGATGTTCATTACAAATCCAGATGCTCATTACAAAACCAGATGCTACACAAACAGCAGCAGAGGAAACAAGGTTGGACTCTTGCAACAGATCACAAAAAATAAAAACAGCCACTTGCAGTGACTTTAGTCATTTCTGTAGGTTCATAAGGAATGAATTGTAACAAAGAAAAAAGGAACAGTGTTAGTGAAAAAGGAAAAATGGGCGAAACCATCTTGATCCAATGGGAATGCAGTAATGTTCTATACCATTTCATCAGTTATTTCTTTTAGTCATGTTGATTTGATTTCAGTTCTTGGCTATTAAAAAAATAAAAAGTTTTCCACTCAAGTGATCACAACCAACTGAACAAAACATCGACAGTCAAAGCCCTTTTCAGAGGAAGATGTCAGAAAACTCAAAACTCTTGACCTGGCTTTGAACCACCATGTGCAAATCAGTACTCTCTTAATGTTTGAAATAAAAACTGAAAAAAAAAAAAAAAAAAAAAAAAAAAAAACTTTTTGAAGCACCTTAACGTGGCCATCCATTTGAAGAGTGGGTGCCACTTTTTTCTTTGAGCACCTTATTACCGTGTTTTGCTATCTGCTGTCTTTCTGTTACCTGTTGGCTGAATGGCTAGCTGTTAACATACACACATGCACAGACCAGATACCTGGGCATGTGTGTTCTCAATGAAGGTTACTGTGGTGACTGCTGAAAGGGGAACCAATTTCCTGATTTTCCCGCCACAGTGTTGTGATAAGATTCAAAGAAACTCTTTTCCCTGCACAGAAATGTTTCTTGTCACATTATCTTAGTATGAAAAGGAATATGGTCCCTTTTTTTGCAATTGCTACTGTACACACACACACACACACACACACACACACACACACACTGTATATTCAGATCTAAAACACACACACCCACACACACACACACACAATTCATTCGTCCAAGTGGTATTTCCAATGTCTGTGTGGGTGTCACTGTATATGCAGCTTCCATTTTCCGGTGAATTTTGAATGGAGGGAAACTTTTCTAACCAGAATGTCTTTTCAGACTGAACACCTACAAATTGGGAAGAGTTTGGAAAGAGAGAGAGGAAGGGAAAGAGAGCTTTAAATTGAAAGAATAATTTCCTAAGAGGAGCCTGGGCTGAATGACTGCAGACTCTACCCTTCAATCTTTGCAGGCGAGCATGGAACACTGCTTGTACCAATCTGTGTGCTGTAAAATCCCTGAACTCACACATCCATCCATCAATATGTACATGGTTTGGGATGAGCAGGTCAATAGTTTTGAGAGGGAGTTTGTTCCTTTTTTTTTTTTCCTCATTATACTCTTGTCAGTTATCAAACAAACAAACAGAAAAAAATTGTTTTGAAAAACCTTGCATACGCCTTTTCTATCAAGTGCTTTAAAATATAGACTAAATACACACATCCTGCCAGTTTTTTCTTACAGTGACAGTATCCTTACCTGCCATTTAATATTAGCCTCGTATTTTTCTCACGTATATTTACCTGTGACTTGTATTTGTTATTTAAACAGGAAAAAAACATTCAAAAAAAGAAAAATTAACTGTAGCGCTTCATTATACTATTATATTATTATTATTATTGTGACATTTTGGAATACTGTGAAGTTTTATCTCTTGCATATACTTTATACGGAAGTATTACGCCTTAAAAATACGAAAATAAATTTTACAAGGTTTCTGTTTTGTGTGGAAGAGTAATTGATGTTGCTAAGAATGATGTTTGTTTTTTGGGGTTTTTGTTGTTTTTTTTTAAATGTTACCAGCACTTTTTTTGTAAGTTTCACTTTCCGAGGTATTGTACAAGTTCACACTGTTTGTGAAGTTTGAATATGAAGGAATAATTAAAAAAAAAAAAAAAAACTCTTCTCCTGGTTTCCTGTCATGCCTTCTTGCGGTGGCCGTAATGGTGTCTGCTTAGGGCAGCACTCCACATATTTTTACACTTCAGGGTCTAGCTGTAGTCTGAGATTATGCAAATGGAGGACTATACCTGGAAGGCCAAAAAAATACATCCTTGTATCAGTCCTCTTGATAAACAGTAGGAATTACAGGACTGATGCTACTGAAGTCACTTTGGGGAAATACAGGACAAATTTCGGCATCATCCTACACCTGTTCAAACTTCAAACATGACAACAAGGCCCATCTACTATTGTATAAATCCATTCACATTTTTGTCTTTTCCCACATGAAAACCATATCTAGCTGCTCTGGAACAACCCATCTCATATGGCACAATGCCCGCCTATCCTCATGTCCCCTCATCAGCGTTATGCTGAGACTATTACAGAGCCTCCTTTTTATCTTTTGGGTTTCTTGGATCTATATGCAAAATAGAAAAGTTATGGCACAAAGTATAGCTCTATCTGATGACTTTGAACAAAGAGACTCCTATTTGTTCCCTAGACCCTTTCCTATAGGAATAGAAATGTATAAACTCCTAGGAAAAAAACTTCTCCAAGAACTCTCATATGGGAGGAAGTCTGATTATTTTTATTGTTTACTAATAAATTAAAAATATAATGCACAATTATTTTATTATAAATATTCTTAAATTGACCAAAAGATGATACCAGATAAACCTGTTATGCTTGTAGCACAAACAGAATCTTAAAACCAAAGTTACAAACTGAACACAATTAAAATATAAAATTAATTACATTCTCAATAATGTTAATTTAATGCATTGGATGATGCTTTGCTGACTCCGTCACAGCTCACAAAGTGTGCTGCCAGCTTGGCACACGTCCTGAATTCAGCATCCCTCCTCCTCTACAGTGTGCAAAGTGAAGACAGTCCTTCCTCCACTTTCCTAGTATATCAACTACTGCAAAATCTTCCACTGCTCCAACTACCTGGAGCATGTGAATCATTTATGAATTATAAGCCTTTGTACCTTGAAATCAACTTGATTATAAACACAAACATGGAGACTAAAAACAATGACAGCACCCTGTTATAAGAAATCCATCGATAGTTGTTTTAATCAGCTTTTTCGCTGCTGTGACTAAATTATCTGACCAGCACAATTATAGAGGAGGAAAGATTTATTTGAGGGCTCACTGTTTCAGAGGTCTTAGTCCATAGAAGGCCAACTCCATTCCTCAGAGCCCGAGGTGAGGCAAAACATCATGGCGGAAGAGTGTGGCAGAGGGAAGCAGCTTGAATCATCAGGAAACAGAGAGACAGAGAGAGAGTCTCCACTATATACCCCAAAGCCATGCCCCAATTCCAGTCTCCTCCAGCCACACCCTACCACTTCACTTAATCCCATCAGGGATTGAATCACTTATTGGGTTAAGACTCTTTCAATCCAATCATTTCTCCTCTGAACCTTCTTGCATTGTCTCGTGTGAGCTTTTGGGGGCAACTTGCATCCAAACTATAACAATAGTCAAGACATGTTTGACTTTTTTTTTTTTAAAAGCATCATCTCACTTAAAACACAAAATTCGTAAATGCTTACAGGATCCTGTGGAACCCATGTTATATGTGCAACGCTTAGGTTTCCTTAAATTCCAGTTTTTAAGAACATTGATTCCAGATTCCTTACTTCCAACAAGTTTGTTGCCCCCTTGGAAACTTCTGTAGCATGAACAACACCAGGTGCGCATGCTCGTGGCTCCCAATACAATAATTATTATTAACGCAGCATTTTATAGCTTACAAAGCAGTCAACCATATTCTTGCCTTTTCCTTTTAAAAATCCCTATAAAGTAGGTATTAGTATTATCATTCTACAAATAAAGTTAATGAGACTCTGAAAGGTTGACTCATCCAAAGTCATGAAGCTTAATTGCAGAGATTAGTACTTGGACTGAGTAGCCCAGTTTCCAGTTCAATATACTTCGTGGTTTCTTTTTGATCTCTATGAAATGCATTAGAATTTTAGTTCCACGAAAGATATTCTTTACAACCCACATGAAATCAGAGTGTCTATTGTTCAGGGTAAGTCCCATGATAAAAGTCTATTCCTGCATAATCCCATTGAATTGCAAACTTCCCAACAATTCTGGCCTTGTTTATGTGAGCTGGACCATTTAGCTACCTCAGCTAGATTTAGGAAGAGCTGGAAATAAATAAGTGCATAGCCTGCTTTTGACTTCACACTTGGTCTTAATCAGAGAAAGGACACAGAAGAATGAAGGAACTTTCATGTCTCTTCCTGGTGCTGACCCAGTTAAAAGCTTAACAGCTGTTGAGGAATCAAATGTCTGTAAACACAGATATCTGTGTTTCTTCCACATGCAAGGTAGTTACTATAGTTGTGATATCTGATGTGCTATATACCAGTCATATGTCATTATTTACATTTAAATTTCAGTTAATTAAAATTAACTGAATTTCCTTTGTCACATTTGCCAGATTTCAAGTGCTCTGTAGCCACATGTGGCTAGCAACTACCATATTGGACATCATGGACATAGAACATTTCCAGCATCACAAAAAGTTCTACTGGATAGCACCATTCTATATGCTACCTTTTGCAAATAATTCCCACAGACATCAAGTATCTTCTGACTCCCAGAAACTTAGGCTCTTGCTGCATATAAGGTTCCATTGGGCCTCCTAATGGTTGTGCTTTGGAGTGGGGGTGGGGGAGGGCTACTAATTATAGTCATGAAGCAGGACTGGGAAGAATCAGAAGACTGAAAAAAACTCATACACCACAGCTGGCAGCCACACCACAGCCAAGCTGTATATTCCCTCCTCTCTGTGAGGCATGGCAGGTTCTCCAGAATACTGCCATTCCCACTCAACACACACAGACTCCTACCTGTCCAGCTCAGCACTCATGGACTATGTATGAACATGAGTATGTGATTATTTCTGGGGCTCAAAGAATGAGAAGGGACAAGTTTTGAAACAAAATTGTGTAAGGTATTGTCCACACTAAAGGCCATCTATCTCTAAGTTTCATGATTAAATTTCTCACATTTTTTTAAGTATAATTTTCTGGGTCATAGCTCATACTGTTTATAAGCCCAGGCTCACAATGTCAGCAGAGAATCAGTAAATGCATAACTTTCTGCACTCTCATTCATTCATTCATTCATTCATTCCTTTATTCTTCTCACTTCCTATCATGGATCCTAAGAGGAATTCAGGAGAATTTGGGATCTCCTTGTCAGAACTTAGTGGTCCCCTACCTCAATCTCCCTTGTGTTCCTTCCCTCTGTACTTCTCAGGAGACATAATAAGAGGGAAAAGCTTTACCAAGCACTACTTTGAATAAGAAACGGAGACCAACAGACGTGGATACACATACTCTCTGAAACCAACTTGGCTTGGACTTAGAGTCTAGAGCTGCAGAGTTCAACAGAAATATAATAGGAACCACACATGCCGTCATAGATTTTTTTTTTTTTCCAGGCACCACATTTAAAAAGCAAAAGGAAACACATAAAATCACTTTTAGCAATACATTTTATTTAAACCAATATATCAAAATGTTATCATTTTGACAAGTAATATATATTTTTGAATTACAAATGAGATAGTTTATATTTTTATTAATCTTATTGTCTTCAAAATTGGTCATGTGTTTTATGCTCACAGGTCAGCCCAGGTCGGATTAACCTACCTCAAGAGGTACATGTGAAAAATGGTTACTGTCCTAGACAGCACGCATCCCCAGAAATCTGACTGTTGGGGAATTGTATTCTCAGAAGAGAATCTAGTTCAGTGAATTACATTTTGAAATTTATTTTCTATCCAACTGAACATCATTTTAGTAAACTGACTCATTTCCAACATCTAAAGGCCCTTTGGTATCTTATCACTATCTCAATGGTTTGGAAACGTCTCCCAATGACCCAAATTAGGTTAACAACCAACTCTCAGTCCAACCTCAGCTCAACATACATCTCCTCCAAATAAAAGTATCACTCCCTCTCTGTCATGGCATTTTAGTTCATTTCTAATTCATGAATCGTGTTCTATTCCTAACCAATTTTCATTACTAGTTCTGCAAGAAAAATACTGTGAACTGTCATAGCAAACAACAGCATTTTACACTTATCTTTCTTCTAAAGGACCAGAGCTTGGGACAGATTTCAGTTCATTGCTTCTAACTACATACCCATTTGGAAGGAAGGTGAGAAAAAATAAAAATACAAATACAAGGAGAATTAGGAGTTGAATTGTCTTCTTGTTCAACCCCCTGCCTAGTTCTTAGGGAGCAGGGATTACTTCACATTCTCTCTCAATTCCAGTGCCCATGAAAGAAAACCGTGGTAACGCCAGCCTCTCTGTTTGTTCCTCTAGGAGTTGGTAGAAGGATCAAGTCTTTTAAATTCAGTTTAAATACAGTTCAACAGAAGTGAACAGCTCAGATACTCCATTCCTGGCACAAAGAAGTCAGGAGTAGATAAAAGTGTTCAAAGAAGCTAGTTTGAGGGTGTTTACTTTTTAAAATCTCTATCACCCACTAGCAAGAGTCTCTATTTAAAAAATCCAGATTTTTTCCATCTGTTTTAATGGATCACTGGTAGACTGATCCAGAAAAGGTGCATATTGGCTCAAACGCCAGGACTCAGTTGCCTCAGTAGACACACACTTCCTGGGGGCCTCCCCAGCATACAGGGCTGGAAGAGCCTGGGATCCTCTGTATCAGGACATCACATGTGACTCTGAGTACATCACAAAAAAGGGGACTTGAAGTTCCTGTCCAGAGAATAAAATCTGAGGTCCCTCGGTTCCCTGGGTGCCTGGGCCTTCCCCATGGGACCTTTACCTCCATAGACTCCAGTTCCTGCTTGTTCCCTAAAAAACTCCTCCCCCCACCAGTCCAGGCCTCATTGATCCCTTTGTGCCCCAAGCCACTTCACCACAGCTAAACCCATCCTGACACCTCGCCCAGAACTGACATCTCTTCCTGAAAGCCTGCGTCCTTTGTCTTCATCTTCTTATGACCTTTTAATGTAAATGTTGTCTCCCCATTTCGCAGTATGTTGGTAAGGGCAGAGGCAAGGTTTAGTCATCCTTGGGCATCCCCAAAGAGGCTGGAACCATGCCTCATTCATAAATTGCCTTGAATGAATGAATATTTATGAAGATGATAGGGATAAATGATACATCTTGGTTTTGTACCTGTATCATTCTCATCATCCACCACAAACTCTGTGGCACAAAATCCTGTCCAGCACTATTATGAGGAATGTGTTTCTCGGAGCCACAGGGTCAACTGAAAACACTAGATTTAAAGCCAGTCATGGGCGTTTTGTTTTTGTTTTTTAACTTCACATTCATGATCAAGATGCAAGTTTCACCTCTGGTCTTCCATAAGAGAATGGAAGGGTAAGACAGAGGAAGTGAAGATGGAGAAGAGGATGATATCCATTCACTCTATTGAACATACAGAGAGAGAGAGAGAGAGAGAGAGAGAGAGAGAGGACTTATGCAGAGGACAGAAGCTTACACATTCATCCATAATACAAAGCCAGGAACGTATCTCCCAGAAGATGCTTCAGATTGCTAACCAGTCTCTGTGAGGAAGTTGAAGCTCTCCAGGCTTCTATAACTCAGGACATTAAAGTAATCATGAGGCTCAGCATAGTCATCTTCCCTCTGCACACTGCAGAGGCCAGCAGGGGTAGCTTCTGCCTGGACACAGCTTCCAGGGGATGAGGAGATGCTGGGGTTCCACTCCTGCTGTTCTGATGGTGATCTCCTGAGGTCACTTTCTGCAGAATTGATTCTGAGAGATGTCTTCTAGAAACAAATTACAAAGTAAGTATATGGTGATGATATTCACAAACATCCCTAATGTGACATGTGGTTATGGTCATGTCCCTTTCTTACCCTCCAAATGCACACAAACAGGCAAACTTGTTCTTACCAACACCAATCCTTTAGCCCTTAATTCTGCAACCCTGTTACAGCTGGATCTCCACACTAACAGCTCCACCAAGACTGCATCGCCACACATGCAGTATGCTCCACATCCTGTTACTTCCTGTTCACTATGTCCAGTGAAGCCACCTTTGGTCTCTTATTTTCTTTTACTTTTTATTGCATTTGACACTGTTGATTTCTCCCTTTTATAAATGTTCTTCTTCCTTGGCTTCTATGACATCACTTTCTCTCCATACTCCTTTGCATCCTCTTTTACCTGCCACCACCTTAATTTTCAGCCAGATCTGCTCTTTTTCTCTTTGAACATTGGCTCCCCAAACTGAGGTTCTCCAGGATTCTGTCCTCTCCTTTCTCACATTAAACTCTCTCTCTCCGCCCGCCCCCCACTTACTAAGTTACATGGCCCATATGTAAATCTACAGCTAGCATCTGTCTGCTGAAGATTTCCAAATCACTATCCAAATGATCCCAAGCTCTGCCCTGTGTTCCCGACCCAGGTGTCCACCCACTAACTGGGCATCATTGGCTGATGACTCATGGAAAGTTTAGACAGCTTGTCCCAAAAGAAACCATCATGTTTCTTCCCCACAAACTGCTCCTGCCTCTACATTCTTTACTCTGGTTTGTGGCACCAGAAACCTGGAAGCGAATGCTGAACTCCAGTCATCCATAAAACCCACCTGATTTTACTCCATCTGTGCTTCAGGTCGTCTCTGCCATCAGCACTTCATATCTGCCTGACTGTAGACTCCCTGTGACCTCTAATCCAACTTCACACAGCCACCAGCAGTGATCTTTCAAAAATGAAAATTGGATCTGTCCATATGTCCACATAAGACCCTTCAATAGCTCCCACTGCATACTGGAGGGGTGCTTCACCTGGCATGCACAGTTGGACTTCAGGGGATTTGCAAATACCCTTCAATTGCATTAAAAAGTTAATTTTAAGTAGCATTCTTTGGGGAAGAATATCCATAATTTCACAACATTGCCCACAGGAGACTGATGCCTCCAAAACACTTTTAGGACTAGTCATACCCACCTTTCCAGCTTTATCTCCTGCCTCCTACCCCAATTCTTGGGGCCTAGATGCCAGAGAGCTACCACTTATTAAGAATCTTCTTTGATCCCAGCTTGGACTAGGTTCTGCACGGAACTCAGAAACCACTCTATTGTGTGTACTTTTGGATAAGCTGGAAAGGACAAGGGGAAGCCTCGTACCTCAGAACGAATCCAGCACCGAATCAGATTAGGTTGATTCTAAGCCATGCTTTCTCCTCAGTTAAATGGCTTCTCTTCTCACAGATTCGCAAATGCCAGGCACTCTTCCTTGCCTCCCAATTTTGTATATGCTGTGCCCACTCATTCCATGTAGTTCCATGAAGTTTTCTATTTATTCTCCCCAACTCAGTTCTATAGCATGTTGTCAAGAAGCCTTCTCTGACCCCCTTCATCCTGCGTGCTGGAACACAGTCCTGGTGTTCTCTTTTGTAATATCCAGTGCTGTCTGGAACTTATTTGTTTATCCTTCTATCTTCTCCATGCTCCGAAATGTGAGGTCACTGTAGGAAGGTTCTGTCTATTTCTTTTTGTAACCCCAGAGTCCATAACAAAGCCCAATATATGTTTTAGGGATTGAAATGCAGATGCATGCCTGGGCACACATGCAGGCATGGCATACACGTGCACACACACACACACTTCTACAGCCCCATATCTAAAAAAAACCTGATTTTCTAAATCAAAGTAGAGTCTCATGACCAGTCAACTACAATGGTACTTATGCGACAATAGGGCAGAACAGTGACATTTGTTTAGTAAAATCAGGGATATGCAGTCAGTCAAAACATCCATGTGTGAGCATCGTAGGTGAAGGTTGTGCTAAGACAAGGAAATTGAAGACCAGCAGGCACAAGTAGGATGGCAGAAGAAATGCTTGTTGACATCTCAGTGCAGAGTTGACACCCCCTCAACCTTACTGAAGAGTGCTGTAATGCAGGTCACCTGACCTCACCATATGTCTGAATGACAGAATCACAAAGAGCCACACAGGCATGGAAAATAGCAACAACAAATGCACATGGAATTTCCTTCTGCCCACAACGACTACTTCCAAGGTGAGAAACATTGACCCTGGCATCATCTACTGTCAAGCCCAGCAGTGCACAAGTATAGGCTGTGAGGCTGAGAGGGAGGGCGTGGGGCTATGTGGATGGGCACAGTGAACAAATATCAAAAATTAGGGATGGTGAATCACTGCAGGCCTGGAGGAGTTGGACCTAGAGACAGCATACTCTCAGAAGCACACAGACAAGTCAGTGGTCACTCCTGTGCAGCAGGAGTGGCTAAACCTTAGCATGAATATGAAGAAGATGGTTATCGTAGCTCATGCTGTAAAAGAACTACTGCATCCCCTGATGCAATCCAATTCATTTTGAAAATATGAACGCTCAATTCTTTCTCAAAGAACTAATAATGACCTTTGGTGCTTATGTGTTCTTGTTCCCATTCTTGGTAAGACTAGCCATCCTTGTCTTTTAAGCTTAAAACTATTTTGAGTTCCAAAAGTCCTCTGAGAAATGCAAATATGCCTGAGATGGGTCCCTCAGCTGTTCCATTTTCATTCTTCCTCTGTGAGGGATCTATAATTATAATTGATATAAAAAATAGGTCTGGGATTAATGCACTGATGTTGTCTTCAAGGACCAAAGAAAACAATAGAGATTGCAGCTGAGTCCTCCCAGGACAAACATTGGCCTCAGGAGAATGTGAGAATGGACGTGGGGTTGGCTGAGCCATTGGACAGGATCTGGACATACATGTCTTTCTTTTCTCTCATCCCCCAGGGGCACTTTTCTCAGTGTCTGCTTAGCCAATAACATTTATTCATATTAAATTCATAAATTATAGTTTTCAACACCAGGTATTATGATGAACTATGGTAAGTAAAATTTGTAATAATTATAAGAACTTAATAAATAATGGTTATCAAGACATGCCAATAAAAAATGCCAAGTGCCTTATTAAGTGAATTGTTTAACTGAAGTTTTCCTACATCTTTATCAGGGAAAGCCATAATTATTCAGAGTTTACAGATGAGACTTAGTAAAATTAGGTGACTCATCTACCAAACTGGTAGGGCCAGGACTCAAACTTAGGTCTGCCTGATTCCAAAAACTAGGTCCCTCCTAAATAGTGCAACCTGCTGGCTTCTCAGTTCTGTAGAGAATGCCATTGATACCAGACTCAGAGTCCTCCACCTGTCTGGTTCTTCCATTCCACAGAAGCTGGAAGCATTAAGCTGTGAGGTCACAGCTACCTCTTCTCTGGTGAGTTGCTCTCGGCCTTTCCTGATTAGCAGCCAGTGGTCATTGACTGGCTGAAGCAGGTTTTCAAAAGGCCAGCTCCTTCCCTCAAGATGCAACCAGCTTTGTATATAATTCTTGCTTCAAGTAAGTCTCCAGCTAAGGTCACATTCATGATGAGCTTTCTTCCCTTAGCCTGTCCTCTACCCCTCACTACCCTTCATCTGAGAATCCATCCCAATAAATCACTCTCAGCAGTTGCTCCTGAGAAGAATGCTGCAAGGCAGCCTGGGAGGGTGGAACTGGGGTGGGCACACTTCCCAGTGGTGGCAACACTGACTCCAAGACTTGTGAGGAAATGGGATGAGACACAGATGGAAGGGGACTATGAGTTGGTGCAACATCTCTGTATTTGAGAAGTATGGGGTAAACAGAAACTCTTAGGACTCTGGGAGTGAATGGATTTTGACAAAGTCCCCTGATACACTGAACAGAAATTTACAGGCTCAAACACATCAACTTCCAACCAAGTGTGGAAGTCAAAGCTCCTTCTTGACAGCCTCTAAAAGAGACACTCATCTTCAGCAGCTGAAGACCAGGTCCAGTCGCTAACTGCAAGAGTAACAGAACCTCACAGGACTCACAGACTGGGCAAGTCTTCCATGCCAAAATCAGGGTCTTAATAGGAAAGGAGGAGACTCTGAGTCCTGGGAGGAAACCTCTGGGTAGGTGCATGTGAGAACCTTGAACCATCTGTTTCATTTGCACCACCAGGAGCTGTAGAAGAGGTTCACTTTCCTTGATAGAATATAATCCCTGCTAGAACCCGCCTACTCCTCCACTACTGGCCAGAGACCCTTAGATAGGGTAAAAATGTCGGTCTGCATTAATAGTGGAAGTGATGAGTCTACTAAGGAAAGGGAAAGGTTATACAGAAAAGAACTTGGCTAACATAAGAGTGAATCCGGAAGGTGATGGACCTGGGGTGAATGAGAATATGAAGACGAGATGAAGGATAATTTGCCAATATTGGCACGTATCTTATGACTCAAGATTTAACACCTTTGTGAGGGCCACAGGAGAAAAGTAGAGTGCACTGTTTTCAACAGAGAGGCTAACACTGCTCTGGCAGACAATGGAAGAAGAAAACAAAATGCTCAGAAAAAGGAGAATGGTACAATGAACCTACCAAAATTGGGATTGGGAAACTAAGGCCCCCGGATCACATCTGGCTCACTGCTGGTTTTTGTACAGCCCACAAGCCAAAAATGGTTTTCATATTTTGAAGTGATTAGGGAGAAAAAAGAATAAGTAATATTTTATAACACATGAAAATTGCAGGAAATCTAAAGTTTAGTGTTTATAAATAAAGGTTTATTGGAACAAAGCCATACTCATTCATTTAAATATTATCTATGCTGCCTCCACATTACAATGGCAGAGTTGAATTTTTGCAAGAGACCATATGGCCCACAAAGCCTAATTTACTGTCTGGCCTTTTACAGAGAAACTTTGCCAATTCCTGTAGTAAATAATTTCAAAAATCTGACAGTTGATTATGTTGGATCTTCTAGAGCAGAACCAGAGAGTGCTTCTTGTCCTAAGGTGAGAATGAATGTTCTAGCAAAGGCCACTCTAACATCAGTGAGAGGGTCAGTGATCTCTCTCCTCTACAGGCAGGGACTGAAGTAGGAGATGCTTCTGCAGAACTGGATCCCTAGTAGCAATGGAATGAGGACACCCCAAAATAAGAGGGTACAGATGGCAGCACTTTAGAAACAAAGTGGATGTAATTACTGTAGTAGGAGCCAGAAAAGCCCGATTCGAGGGATATTAAGATGGATAATAGAGCACAGTGTTCCCAGGAGAAATGTAGATGGGCAGCCAACTGGAGCATTGCTTGGATATTGAATCAAAGAACATTAAAGATACATGAGAGAAGGCTGAAGTCAGTCAGCCCTGTGGGGAAATTCTAGATCCCTTGCCCAGTTTCCTGCTCCCTAAACAGTACTAGTATAGATAAGATCCACTTGTCCCTGAGCTCCAATCTCCAACCTTCTCCATCCTCTTCTGTGCCCTGAGAAAAGTACACCAGATATACTGCATAAATGGGTTCTCTTGTCCTCCATCTTAAGTTTAGGTTCAGTCGATTGAGAACAGTAGGGGAACAGAAGAAAAGAGATTGAAGTGACAGTAACTATTCCCTGCTTTCTCTCTGCAGGCTGGCCTTGAACTGGTTGTGACACTCAATTGCTGATTACAGCACTTCTCAAGATAGCCCCTCCATATGACTCTCTTTCCAGGTTCCAGTAGTCATGCCCTGTGATCTCCCCTAAAGAATAAGGGGTGGTTACTACACACTGCTATCCACCCCCCTTTATAGTTTCCTTTGTAAGTCCCTTTAATAAGTATTTTAGTCAGCTTTTTCACTGCTGTGACTAAACGACCTGAGAAGAGCAATTCTCGAGGGGGAAAAGTTTATTTGAGGGCTCATAGTTTCAGAGTTCTCAGTCCACAGAGAGAGCTCTATTCCTGGGGCTCAAGGTGAGACTGAATATCGTAGCAGAAAAGTATGGTTCACATAATGATCAGAAAGTAGAGACAGAGACTAAGCTCAGCTCACCAAATATATTGGAAAAAGGCACACCCCCAGTGGCTCATCTCTTCCAGCCACACCCTACCCACCTTTAGTTACCACTCAGTTAATCCCTCACAGGGGATTAATGCACTGATTGGGTTAAGGCTTTCATAACCCTGTTGTTTCATCTCTGATGGTCTTGCATTGTCTTACACATGAGCTTTTGGGGGACACCTCACATCCAAACCACAACAATAAGCATTCTCAAACAATGCAATTTCAAACTATGTGTTCCATGTGGGACCTTGAATAATACATACATAAAATGTTTTGGATGAGAAGACAGAGAGCATTGGAGGCTACAGTCAAGATTCAGGACAAAAGTAGAGAGGACCTGAACTAAACAGGAAACAATAGAAATGTCAAAGAGGGCTGGGAAAGAAAACACCACAGACAGGGAACAACAGGAATAGCTACTGACTCTATTTGCACCTTTTTCTTCTTTCTCGATCTCCATGCTGACCAAAGTTAGTCTGGGTTCCTGGGATGAAAATGAACCAGACTTAACAGAAAAAAAATGTGTCCTATTGCCTCTAAAGAGCCTTTAATTCTTCCATTCCAGAGCTGCAGAATGCTGGTGGCAGCAGAGGACATCTGTTCACCAACCACCACGGCAGCTCTCTTGCCAGCTCGCGGATCAGTGTCATCTCTCCTCCTCTCCCACTGACCTATCACTTCTCATTGTCCTCACTTTCCCTTAGAGGTTTCATTTCCTAACCATGTCAGTTGTGACACCTGTGACATAAATGAAAATATTATGGACTGCAGGTTTCCATGTTAGTACCAGCCACATCTCAGTCCCCAAATTAGCAAGGTCCTACAGGTGCCTTTGAACCACTGGACCTATGCTTGGGGAAGACCTGGGCAATTTGTAGCTGTCTGAGGATGCATGACTTTGGCTCTGCCATCAAATATCTATCTACATCCTCATTTCAGTCTCTTCTCCATCAGGGAAGATTAGGGTGAGGGGTCTTGGGCTCTCCTCATTTGTGCATCAGGTTGGAGACAGAATGTATGTCAATAGAACATATTATTTTTTTTTTTATATTATACCCTTGTATTGATGGTAGATTAAGAAAAACAGAGTAGGTTTATCTACACAGAAAACTGACAAAATTTAAGATGTTAAATATTAGGCTAAAAGTTCAAGACCTTCCTTGATAATACCACATCAGTGTGGAGAAAATGTATAATCTGAAGAGCAGCATTGATAACACTAGAAAAACATATACGATGAGGTCAAGGCAAGGATATAAAATTAAGAACTGTTCAAAATGCAAACTACTATGAGGTTTAAGCTGGGAATATTATAATAACACTTTCTTTTCCTTCTTTCTTTTTTTTTTTTTTTTTGCGGTGATGGGGATCAAACCCAGGACCTTGTGCTTGGAAGGCAAGCACTCTACCGGACTGAGCTATCTCCCCAGCCTGTAATAACACTTTCTTATTAGGATTCTCATTTATGCAATTCATCCAAAATTCGAGATCTGGGGAGGAAATCAAGTGTAAAACAAAAAATTTAAATAGAAGCTAAATTAGAAAAAAAAGACAAAATCAGAGGGTGGTTCTTCTCTGAGAGAGGGAGAAAGAGTAAAAGAGGGTAAGAACCCACAAGAAAACAAAATGGAACTAGAGACGAAGGACACAAAGTTTGATGAAATTCTTCTCTCACTGGGACTGGAGAGGACCCAGTCAGACAGAGGGAAAGTGAGCTACTCCTGTGAGGACCTTGACCCCAAACAGCCCAAGGTAGAGCAAAGGTGAGCCAGCTGAATCTACCTGCTTGTAGGAAGTCAAGCTTCAGATGCAAATGTGAAAGATGACATCCAAAGAGGAACTTTGCTTCAGGTGGCCCTGTGGTTGACTATGTTGCTTTGAACCAGACCTTCCACAGAGAGAAGCTAGGAAATATCAACAAAATATTAGAAACATCTGTTTGAAGAAATTAGAGATCTGAAAAATCAGTGTGGTATCTGGGGGCGAAAGCAAGATGCAAAAGAAGGACACTCAGAGAGAGAAGGGGAGAAGGTGGGACAGTTTCTCCTGGAGACAATTGCCTTAAAGTTATAGCTGAGAGGCAGATAAGCTGCATAGATCTTCTGACAGAGGGACCAAAGTTGGGTTCAGAAACCACCTTGGAAGGGAAGACTTTGGAAAACATGTTTTTCCACTGGGTCCCAAGGACTACACCCCAAGAGCAAGGGACTAGCAGAATTGAAATCTAGTTGAAAGTCTTTCAACATTATTTAATTAAGGTGACCTGGGATTGTTAGTGCTCTAGACCTGCCACCCACCAGGTGCAAAGGGAATAGTCCTCTGGAGGAAGATGATATTACCAGAGCCTCAAATTATTATTATCATTTTTCATGTATAATTCACAGCACCTAATGAAAAGTGCTAGTCAAGAAGATAAGTTTATGACCCATAAGCAAGTAAAAAACAGGGAATAGAAAAATACCCAAGGAGGATCCAATTAATAGAATGACCAGGCACAGACTTCAAAATAGATTATTTTTTTCAAATAATTAAAGACAAGATTGGGTATTTTTGACAGACTGTGAACTATTTAAACAAAGAATAGATACATCATAAGAGATACTTTGGAACCTGGAAGGTATGTCAGACGAAAGCATCTACTATGAAATATAATGAGACAAATGGATGGAAAATACAAAGAGAGAGAGAGAGAGAGAGAGAGAGAGAGAGAGAGAGAGAGAGAGAGAGAGAGAGAGAGAGAGAGAAAGACTCAGAGTCGTTTGGGAGAAAAGTGAAAATGTCTGAAAATACCTGTAATTAGAGTTCCAGAAGTAGAAGAAAGAAAGATTGGAGACGTTAAATAGGATGAAATAATGTCCAGGATTGACCTAAAACTGACAAAAACCATCAAAACGCATATTGAAAAGGCACGCCATCCCAACCCCAAACAGAATAAATACAAAGAAGACTATACCTAATTATACCATCATACATTTCTTGAATACTAAAGACAAGGAAATTTTAAAAGAACCAAAGGAAAGAAAAAAAGTAGCGAAAACAAGACCAGGTTTCTCAACAAAACTATAGGAAGCTAGACAATGGAATAATATTTTCTGTGTGCTGAGAGATAATAATCACCAACATAGAATTCTATACCTAGCAAAACAAATATATCATTTTTAAATCCAGGGGGAAAAACAAACAAAAACCAAAGTAAATCCTCACCACACACCTGCAATAAAGGACATATGACAGAATTTACTTCAGGCAGAAGGAAAATGATCTCAGTTATAACACAGGACAGAGTAAAGAGCAACAGAAAGGGTGGATCTAAATGAATATTGACTCATAAAATAATAAAAACCATTTCTTTGGGGATTTAAAATGTAGACAAAACTGCTGGGTGTAGTGACACACACTTATAATCCCAGCAACTCAGGAGGCTGAGGCAGGAGGATCACCAAGTTCAAAGCCAGACTCAGCAACTGTCTCAAAATAAAACATTTTTAAAAGGGGCTGGGGATGTGGCTGAGTGGTTAAGCAACCCTGGATTCAATCCACAGCACCCCCCCCCCCAAAAATGTACAGAGAACAAAAGGCATAGTAGTAACAGCAATAAGCTGGAGAAGGAGGGAGATAAAAAGAGCTAACATGCTCTGATTCTTGCATAACCTAGGAGATGATAAAAGTACTAATTTATTAGCACTAATAGAGATTTTAATAAGTTGGGGTACATAGCTAACAAATAGTTCTTTTTAATAAGGAAGAAAATTATTCTGAATTAAGGAAAACTTTAATTCAAAAGATGGCAAGGCGAATAGGGGGAAAAGAAAAACATGAAAAAAAGAAGATGGTAGCTGTAGATCCACACACATCAGTAATGCAGCACCAAGTACATCGTCCAGAGGGAGTAATTTTGGACTACACAGATGAGTTATTAACTGACCACAACCATCCTTTTAGGGAAAGAGGGTCTGGATCGAGGAGGAATTTCTAGGGTAAAGAAGGAAAACAGTGTGGGATCACAGGCTGCATTCCCCAAAATATTTGTGTAGTGAACTGAAGTATGGAAAGCTGGGCTACTAAAAGGACCCCAAAGATATGGATCAAGGGGTGAGGATTCCCGTACTCATCCCAAGCAATAACTACCAGTTTGTGACAGCAAGGACACTGACATATTTCTTCACCATTACAAAGGTTTCACATGAAAGATGCCACCTGTTCATCACAAATTTGTGATACAGAGCAAGCAGAATGGCAATCCCCACTTTACATATGAAGGAAGGAAGACCTGGAAACATTTAACTGACAACCCGAAAGTCATACACCCAGTGCCAAACTAGAAGCTAGATCTTTCAATTCCCCATGCACTACTCTTTTTACCACAAGGCCTCTAAGCTAAAGTAACAGAGGATTTACAACCCATTGATCCTGCCATGCATCTTTTGCCTCCAGATTTTTGGTGTTTATGTTCCAGTACTACTCGGCACTAGGAAAGAGTTGTGAAAATTAAATGAGCTGCTATAAAGAAAGCCCTAACATATAGTAGACATCTTCTAAGATGCATGAAATGTCTAGTAGATAAACTCCTAGAGTAATGGCTTATGGGTCAGGCAGGAACCAGTAACTGCAGGTGACATTGAGACAGGTAGGATACGGGTCCAACTCTCCAGGAGCTTCTAGCCTGGAAGAAGGACAAGGCAGAACAAGGCCAAGAAAAAAGCACAAGGGGCAAAGGGAAGGTCACATCTGGTTCTCTCTCTGGACAGAAAGGACACCTGAAAACAGCAGGGTGGCAGGGAAAGGGGTGCCTGTGACAGAAATGTGCAGCCATCATTACCTTTCTAGCCAATGCAACCATCCTGATGACAGCCATGCAGATGACCCCCATGCAGATGACCCCCAGCGCTGCCAGCAATGGGATCTGGAACCCGGCACTGTGCTCTGCCACTAGAGGGAGGACAAAATCGAGGTGAGTGGCAGAGACCCAAAGCAAAGCTGCCTTCCCCAGGGAAACCTCAGCTTCTAAACTCAGGGATCTGCAAGTCCCTCTCTCCAACCACAGGACTAGATCTTTAAGTCCAACTCTTTGGACAGCAGAGCATCTATCTGACCTATCAGGAAATCAGTGACTAATCTCTCAAGCCTCCTGTCATGCCTCCTGTATTTGACCCAGTGCAAATCCTTTTTAACACTCCTTTCCTCTATTCAAGGAGATCATTTTCAGTAATAATGAAATGAAACAACACCCTCAGAAGAGAACCCCAAAAGTGAACAATTTACTTTATTACACTTCATATATATAACCATGTAATTAAAATCAGTTTAATTAGAAATACAATAAATTAATATTAAATTACAAAAAGAAAAAGCATGTGACCTTTCACCTTAAACCTTATTTCCAGCTAAGATGAGAAACCCTGGAGGGAGGACGGCTCTGGAGCCTCATCCTTTGCTGCTTCACCAGCACCTGACACACAATAGATGTTAAATATTTGTAGCATGAATGAGAGTATGAACAAGTGAACTTCTTTAAGACATAAAATGTAATGGAAAGGAAAAAGAGGCAAGAGGGGAATTTTGAAGACTTGAGTCATATTTTATTTAAGGAGAATATGAGAGAAACAAAACAGTTGTCCTGATGCGTGCTGTGCTGTGGGTAGAGATTCTAGGCCACTTCATCCCTCCTCTACCTCCATCCCAGGAGTTCAGACTGGACCCAAGAGTCCAGGGCCGACTTGGAGGGACAAGGGTCTAGCAGAGGCCTGGCCCTACTTTCCTCTAAGGGCTGAGATTACTGGAATGGCAGCTAAGATCTCCGATCCTCTAGGATAAGGGCAGTACCTGATGTGTCCAAAAGCCCCCCCGCCCCCAGTCTGAGGACTCAGTCTCAGTAGGCCAAGCCATGAAGTCCACTCGATAGGAAAGAAAGCAGGTAGGAGCCAAACAGCAGTCACCCTGCAGAAGTCGCAGGGCCACTGCAGAGGGCTATCCACAGAGCCTGAACAGGACCTGTGCTCAGAGCTGTGGCCACCATCAGACCCTGGGGGCCAGGATTGAGACTGGATTCTCTTATAGCTTGATGATAGAAGCACAGGGGTTAATACCATGACCACATTTAAGGGGAGGTTATGAAAATGAGTTTGTTTATGTTTAGAGATATAATTAGGACCAGAAAGTATTTTGGATACTGAGAATATCAACTTCATTGGAAATTTTTGTTTGTTTGAAATTAAAACATCAATTCCTCCTTCCACAGTCATATTCTTTGAAACAGAAGCAGCCCTAGAACAAGCACCAGAGCACCAGAACATGCAGCTGGGGAAGGGGTAGACTCTGCAAAAGGATACTTAAGACTTATGCTTAGTAACAGGTGAGCTGTAGGGTTAAGTTAGAAATAGCTTATGTATACTAGAAACGTGGACGAAGATTTGAGATTAGGATCAGAAAGAAGCCAGGGTTGGAGATAGTGCAAGTAATTATAAAGAGTTTGCACTCCAGGTAAGCAACTGAGCCCTTGAGAAACAGGAGGAGAACAGCAAGTGGTCAGTGATGTCCCTGGGCATTAACAATGGCAAAAAGAGTAGAAACATGTGGCCCTTAGCAGAGGCTGAGCAGGGCCCCAGTAGAACGTCTTCTGAGCACTTCCCAGGTGGCCCATGAGACACAGGGAAATCCCTTGCACCTTCATTCCTCCATTTTCACGTGGAGAATAGCTGTGCCTCTGTGGTCAGGGACAAGTGTCCTTGTTAGAAGCATCAGTCCCTGAAAATGTTTTAGCCTAGTCACGAGCAAACATAATATAGTTCCTCTCTGGGCTCCAGCTCCTGGGAACTCCATGCCATGGGAGTGGGGCGGGTGATCTTCTGCCTGGATCCCGCCCTATCCCCAGTCCTACGGTGAGGTGATGGACCCTTGGGCATATGACACTGGGGCAAAAAGCCCCAAATGATCAGACCATCAAGTGGTTACACTTGCTGGTTCCCTGCCTTGTTTATCGTCTAAACCTCCTCTAACCATGAGGCAATAAGTAATATAATAATGAATATTTATTAAGTTGAACCTATTATGTGTTCAGCATTGTTCTGAGACCTTACTCAAAACAACTCATGAGATTGTTCACTACTTTTTATAAATGAGAAAACTGAGAGAAAGCTTAATAATTTACCCACAATATCAAACCCCAGCAATGTGATTCCAGAACCGAGGCACTTAACTACTCATTGCTTTTGGGCTAGGTTGGAACCAGCCAAGAAGTGACATTTAAAAGGAAAGATTAAGGTAACTTTTCATTTTCTCAATATACGCATAGTTTGAAAACTCATGAAGGTTAGTCTCCAACATAATTGATGGCAGCAAGTAGACATTCTGAGTTTGGAGGTCCATGGAGGCAGAACACCTGTGTTAACATCATCCCTACCACTCTGAACAACTACAGCCAATCCTAAACTTTTGTCTTTATCAGTCAAATGAGAATCACATTCACAATCAACACGTACATGGTACTTACCATGCTCCAGGCACTGATGTAAGGACATTTTCAAACAGTAGGTAATTCAATCCCACACTAGCACCTCATAAGGTCTTACATATGTCTTCATTGCACAAATGAAAAAACTGATGCTCAGAGGAACTGAGTAATCTTGTCTGAGGTCAACAGCATAGAAGAATTTGGACCCAGGCTGTGTGATGTCAGAATTTGAGCTCTGAACTACTTCCTATACTATCTCTCAGATATCCTAATAATCCTTTCCTAACTTCTGGAGAAATGGTTTAAGTATCCAAGTGGGTAAGGACTGAAGGAATTTTGAAAACTCTGAAGTGCAACACCAATGCAATTATCATACATTAACTAGCTCTAATCTTTATAAACTTAAAGGCTAGTTATAATGTGTGTGATTGATACTAAACCAGTAAATGAGCCTATGACCTTACCAACTGGTCTTCCTTATAATATAGACAAAATGTGCTTCCCACTCAAGAGCAATAGCTGCAAATTAGAATCACCAGAATACTTTGGGAACATGTCACATCCATGCTCTGCCCCTAGAGATTCTGATTTCTTTGGTCTAGGTGAGGGTCCTGATGTCAGAATTCTTTAAAAGCTCCGCAAGTGATCCAAATGTGCTCCAGGATTGAACTCTGCTCCCCAGACTGTCAGGACAGCATTTTCTATGCTGCTCCTGAGGAAATACCTGAGCTTCCTAGGACCTCCAGGAAGATGCTCCCCTCGTAAATCCCGTCAGGGTAGGTGTGATAGATGCAGAAGTACTCTCCCGTGTCATTCATGGTCAGCGACTGGAAAGTGAGGCCCAGGTGAGGGCCTGGGGTCACCCGCTCACTGAAGACTGGGTTGATGTACCACCCAAATTTAGTATGACAAATGGCCAGAAGTTGGTCCCGCTGCTCCCAGTTGACTTGGGTCACTTCAGCCATGGTGGAGGAGAGATGACATTGTAGGATGACAGAGCCACCTTCCTCGGCAGAAATGTTCCCTTTCGTCACTATTGTGCCTGTCATAGCTTTTAGAAAAGAGCAAAAAGGTCACATATGAGCCCCAGGTTAGCGGTGGGCCTGCAACCTTTCTATAGAAATGCCAAGGAGGCCAGAATTGGTTTTAGGAATGATCATTTCTCCAGTTCATTCTGTCGCTCCTCTAAATACACAATTATTATTTCCTGTTTTCAGTTCAAGAGGCATTCCTCTTCATCCCTGTCATTCAAGTCTCCCAGCCCTAGCACATGGCTCCTGCCAGTCTCCTTGCCCCTTTTCCACACACCTCCATTCTGTCCAGTCCATCTCCTTTCCTCCATCACCTCTGCTTCCAGAGCTTTCTTCTGTCTCCCTGCCCCCACCCACTTAGCACCTTGTCAAAGCTGTACTTCCTCCCCTCCATCCCTGAGGACCCCAGCCCAAAGCCACTTCCCTTGTCCTTTCACACTCCCTGCCTGTTGTATAATTAGCACTTTATTAAGGGCCTGGCTGATGACTGTGCGACTTAGCACTTCACCCTCTCAGGGCTGTCTAGCCTCGTGACCAGCTCTTTGATTATTTCCACATGCTTATTTTGTCTCCTCCAGAGACAGCACTTTTCTGTGTACTCCAGCAGCCTACTCCTGCGCGGGGTGCCTTTCCCTTTGAAGTAAAACCTGGCTATTTGGTTGAAGGACATTTGGGGTGCCTGGAAAATCTTTCATGGAAGCCAAAAAATTCAGAAGGGGACTTAGCCAGAAACTCTGCTTCTCCCAAGCAAAACTATTTTCTGCAATGCTCACCACCCCCAGCATCCTGGGGTGCCTTTCTAGTCTTAAAAGTTTCAGGAAGCAACATTAATTTGTTTGCACTTCAGTTTTTAAATATTTCTGTCTCCCTATCTCAGAAATATTTGTCTAAGGTTTTTATTATAGAAGAAATCAATTTAACAAAAAATCACTTCTGCAATGGTCAATACCTCTGGAATCTGTGAAGAAGATATTTTTGATCCACAGAGAACTACTACCGATCACCTAGAAGATTCCTCAAAAATAGGAAAGAGGATGGAGCAGGAGAGAGTTTCTAAAAGCAAACTGCTGATTCCTCCTCTTTGTCCTCCTTCTTACTCCCCTCTACTTCCCCTGCCTCCTTTCTTAGGCTGGCAGGTTGGAGCCCCCAAACCCTGAAGATCCACAACCCTGAGCATCAGCCACCCAATACAGATGGCATCTCATTCTCAGAGAAGGTCTTTTCTCACACAAGGGTACACAGGACTCTGAGAACCATGTTTCCTTGCCTCACATTGGTGGCAAGCACTCCGAGACTTCCCTCCACGAGTGCCCTGGTCTCTAGGTCAAGCTCAAATTCGCTCTTTCCTCCTCCCCACTTGGATAGGTTTCCAGGCCTTACCTGAGGCGAAGAGAGCCTGCCTCAGGCCCTGGGCCCAGATCAGGAGTAGACACCAGTGCATGCTTCTGCCCAGGGGGCCTCCAGGAAGCAGGTGTGGCCTCTTCTGTGACCAAAACTGGCCGACTGCAGATGGCAAGGCGAAACTGAGCCTGCGAAGAAAGAGGGTCTCGGAAAAACTGAGTTCACAAAAGCAATGTCAGAAACAGATAAGCTCTCGACAAGTACACAAACTACATAGGGTGAGCCACAAGAAAGACCATGAAGGAAACACATTGAAAAGTAAACAAAAGTGTGGTTAAAGGTACACTAGTCTCTGGTGACTGTTAGTCAATTGATTAAGTTCTGCCTTAATGCAGTTTTTAAAAATCAGACTTTAAAGAGTTCAAGGGCATCAGAGCAGTACCTAAGATTCTGAACAGTACCTACTGATCCAGAACAGGTCACCAGGCTCCCCCAACTCCCCCCTGCTGAAGAATCTGCACCTTAACAAAAACTTATAATTGTGGGTACTTGCAGGCCAACAAAAGCTAACAGTTGGGGACAATGCATGCGTGGGACAAGGGTCAAACAGAGCAATTTTCCCATGAATGATATCCTCTCCTTGAATCTTTATTTCTTTGGTCTTGTGTATCTGGATTGAGATTGTTGAACTCTGGTCCAGTTCTTCTGATGCAGTAGAATCAGAGGACACTATAAGAGCAAGTGTTCCTGTACACAGGGAACCCGTGAGAGTCTGAAGTATGGAGAAGAGTGAGTCCTGCAGACCTGACTCTGGAAAGGGATTGGTTGATGCTTTTCGGGGACTCTTGTCTCATCGCTATGTTCTATTGTTGACTTGCCCTCCCTTCCTCTCCCCTGCTCTGTCTTTCTCTCCCTTCATTCATTTAAAAGTCCCTGAGTGCCTACAAAGCGCCAGACTCAGAGGCTTGAAGATACCAAGGTGAGTAGTCATAGCTTTACAAAGCTTGCTTTCTGGTGAAGCCACTTGGGACAGGAGATGAAGGACCATATTCATGGGCCTCCTAGGCTCTCAGCACAGCTATCCTGAGCAGGCTCCATGGTAGAAATCCCCAATATCTGCATCTCCACCAGGGAGAACATCCAAAGTCTAGTCCTGCCCCCTTCATTCCCGCCACATTCAGGTTCAGCCCTCCTTCTCCCCTGCAGGGTACTCAGAGCAGCTTCTTCCCCTTCCTGGGTTCTCCCCATCCCTCACTCCACACATGACCCTCACAGCCCCCTCGAGACCCTTAGGCAACATATGCCTTACCAGCTTCTCTCTGCCCACCCAAATTCCACCTGTCCTTTAAGGCTCACATCAGGAGACATCTCCACTATGTTTCAACAGCTGCAATGTCATCAGCTGAAGAAGTGATAAAACCTAACACTTGTCTAAGGGGAAGTGCTGGGTCAAACAGGAGGGGTTTTATCCAAATCAGTTGCCAGGGCAGAGGTACCAGAGGTGGAAGAGCCATGGACAGCTAGTGGGGTTGCAGCACAAAGGTAGATACTCAGATTCACAGCTCAAATTTCTATAGTGGAGCAGGCAGGGGCCAATAAGGTGGGACCTACCTTACATAATGAGAAATCCAAAGAAACCTAGAGTTGCTTTTTGAAAAAAAGTTTAAAGAAATTTTCTATTTATTTCTAAGCAACTAAGTCAGTAGAAACATGATCAAGTCCATTTTGATCGGTGGTGCTCTTCATTTAAGGGTAACAGTTAACAGACTATGGGGTAATACCAGAGACCCAAGTCATCCTGGTTTGGTGACCTTGGGAAAATTATTCAGCCACCCCAAGTCTGTTTCCTCCTCTGCATATAAGAATAATAATACTTCCCTCAGAGGATTGTTATAAGGATTCAACAAACTGATGTCTGGTAAGGTGCCTCGATAACAATATTAAAGAAGTGAAAGGATAATCAGAAGAGGATACCCTTCTCTATCTAATGTATTTTACCAAGAGTAAAACCCCAATCTCCAGACTACAAAGTCATGGTTCTAAAACACCTTCTTATTCCTATGGATCTGAGATAAAAATAAGAGTATATGATGTTTCTGCAGGGAAGGGACCACTGTGCCAGCCAGAGCTTGAGGCTGCTGTAGTGGAAAGTAACCAACAGAAGCATCACTCCATGGAACCTCTGCAGGTCCCTTTGTGGACCTCCTACAGAGACTCCAGGTAGGGAGCTGTCTGATCCATCTGCCCAGCCAGAGTGAGCAACTCAGCTCTGGGAAGTGGCCTGGCAGAGAGCTGCCAAAACCATCCTGTGCTTCAGGGCCAGTCCCAAGCCCCTGAAGCACAGCAGAAACCTGTGAGGCCAGGCAGGTGCTAACTCACATTTCCGTTGGAGGCTGTGGGCTGGAGGGGCCTGGTCAGCCTTGGTGCAGCTGGGTGGATATGGGTGCTGGAGAGCAGACTTCACATATGCCTGAAAAGGGGAAGAAGTGCACATTTAGCATATAAAGAACACTCTCCAGGATACCCTTCCATAGCCCAACCTGCTGAGAGCCCCCCCAAAACCCCAGCCAACTACTCAGGCCCAGTCCTGACAACATGTGGCTGGCAGGGACCGCAGCTCTGAGCAAAGAGGGCTGAGTGGTCATACTTTCCACAAGGTCTGTGAAAAACAGGAAACAACTGGGGGTCCTCTCATGAGACAGACCAATTTCTCAGCAGAGTTTACGTTCTCCAGCCTCTCCAGACCTCTCTCTGGCTTGGAAGTGGGGGCAGGAGCTCCAGGGCTCTCACAACTGTCCTCCCCCTCCTGTCCAATCCTCTAACAGAGAATGAACATCTTGCAACTGCTGAGGGCAGTGACTTATCCAGCACTCCCACCCTCCCTCTCAGACTAGTGCCTCCTGGTGGCTGCAGTGTTGTTGGTAAAGGGCAGCAAGAAAGAGGGCTGAGGGAGTGTGGGGGACAGGAAGCAGGGGGAAAGAGGGGGCAAGACGACTCTTGGCACCAGGAAGAACAAGACCACTATTGTTACCTTGCCCCTGTCTTGTACAGCCCAGGTGCCTTAGCTGAACTTTTACCCTAGCCTAATCTTGCTTATCATTGAGGACAGGATGCCTGAAGGCCGGAAGTTCTTCAGATGAACTGGCTAAACTGGTCAGATCTAAGATGGCTGCCAAAGTGACCCAGACCATCTCTAACTTCATTATAATAAAATATTCCTCCCCTTAGCCAATCCATTATCCTTATTTCTTTTACCCTATATCTAATAGCTTCCTGACCCCCAAGGGTAGAAAGTTCATTTTTAAGTTTATCTTCCATTTCTTCTGTTTTGGTCAAGAATAAAAAGTCTCCTTCACTGCTCAATTGGTGCTTAGTCTTTTTTTTTTTTTTTTTTTTTTTTTTTAATGTTATCTCTTTTTTGACATTTTTTAAAAAACTTTTATTTATTTTCATTAACTTTTTTTTTTCGGTGATAAATATTTTATTTTAAAATCAATTGGTGCTTGGTCTTGAGTCCAAGAAGGAAAAAGAACCCAACCTATGGGTATCAAAATTTGGTCATCCCACATTCTCTGACCTCTACCTGCCTCACAGCCTTGCAAAGTCACCTAACAGGAGACTTATAACTCAGCAATGGGATAGTTCTTCCAAAGCTACAGAGAAAGCTGTCTCAGAAAACCAAAGATTCAATCTATAAGGTAAGTCTATGATCTGAAGTGTATTAATAAGTTTGTGAGCCACAAGGCTTATGGGCAACACAGCTTCACAGTGAATACAAGTGAGAAGAATTTGGGGTGGGATCTCTGGCTTTTGTTTGTTTAAGTTCCCTTGGTGATGTGACTTTGAGGACCCTATCCAACCCCAAAGGCTGCCAAGAAGTTCAATAGGCTCTAGAAGATTTTCTTTGCCTTCCCAGCTGTGAAAACAGGACAGAGACCCCCAGGATAGTTTGGAATGTGGAGTCAGATGAAAACTCTCTGGGAAGAAGCAGCTGATCCTGCCTCCTCAGCTTAGCCATTGGCTCATATTCTCTCCACAGACCCCTCTCACCAACATCGCTTCCATCCTTCTCCTCCTCCATCCTACTCCATCCTGGGTGGGATTACACTATTGTATAAGTGGAAAAATTATTCAGTGACACCTGGTAAGGTACAGTAAGGCAAATTTTATTCATCAGGAAGGGTACAGGCACCAAGGCAATGGAATTTTGCAGTTGGGGGAAGAGATCAGGCTCAACTCTGAGATAACATGAGCGAGTGAGAAACTATAGCCAAGGAACAGGTTGGCAGTCAGTGCATAAAAAATTACTAAGAGGAAGAATCAGGCATAGGAGAACTCTGGCTAAACCGACCTAATGTGACTCTTGCTGAAGAAAGGCCAGGATGACCAGACATCACCTGAGAAACAGTGAAGAATTAAGACCTGATCAGATGAGAAGCATGATCAGATACAGAGGGTGAGGGGTTTGTTGCTCAACTGACTTGGCAGGACTCTGTGAAAAGTGGATTACAAGGAACTGCAGAGATGCACCTAGAAAGTTTAGAGCCTAACTAAAGTTTGGTCAAGTAAAGAATATTTATCACTGTCAACTCTTCATATTATCAATACAAACCCTGCCCCTATATGCCTTAGGAAAGGTATTCTCTACTCCTGGAAGCTTAATTTCTACTTTCTGACCCCTGCAACCTCAGTCATGTAGGACAACGAGGATTGGGACAGAAGTACAGGTGAGCATATCATTCCAAGAAGCTCTCCATCATCAAGAGCCCCCCGTTCCCCAAAGAGAAAGACTGCCAGGCCTAGACGATTTCACATGGGTCTACAGCAAACTTTGAAGAGAAGATCATTTCAATATTGCTTAAAATACACAGAGATCATAAAGGAAAACCTCCTAATTAGTTCTATGAAGCAAATTGAAAATTGATGTAATGCTCCCTCAGAAAGAAAATTGATGTAAAAAATGAGTAAAGATCACATACAGTGAAGAAAGACAGATCCCAATCTTGCTTCCAAATACCAAGGAGAAAAATTCTACGTAAAATATTATCACACAGACTCCAATAGCATATTAAATGAAATACAGAATGATCAGGTAGGGCCTACTCAGGATGGCAAGACTCCTTCAAAGCTTGGAAATTCATAATATTAAATATTAGATCTATATTTTTTAAAGGATGTGGTCACTTCCTTTGATTCTGATAAGAATCTGACAAAAGTCAATAACCCGTGACTGATTTTTTAAAAGACTGTTAGGATAAAAATCAAAAAGTTATTTCTCCACATAAAATTACATACTACACATGCACACACCACACACACAAAGAGAGTTAATCCCAAAGCTAATATCTCTTTTAAATGGCAAAGCATTAGAGTTATTCCCACAAAAGCCAAGGATAAAAGATTTACTGGAATCAATCAATTAAGTAAGAGAAGTATTTAAAAGCATGAGAATCATACTTTTTAATAAGAATTTACAAGAGTTATGTCATATTATATATATATATGTACATACATGTGTCTCTTTAGTTATGTCATATATATATATATATATATATATGTATGTGTGTGTATGTTTATATATATACATGCCAAAAGGAAGTTCATGGTAAAAATACCATTAAAATAAAAGAATTTTGTGAATTGTCAGGATATAAAATTAATACAGATAAGTAGTCTTTCTACATGCAATCATTAACCAGTTAGAATTATTTGGAAGAAAACTCCGATGTACATTGCAGAAAAAAATAAAGACAAAACGGGAATAAATTTAACAGGAAATATGCAATAGTTATATGAAAAAACTTTACTCCAAAGAATCTGCTATCCAAATATATATTTTAAATAATACCCTACAAGTATTAAAAGAAATATGGGTGGATTACTTTAAAACCTAAAAGTAAAGAATTTTTTAAACTGTGAAACAAAATCTAGAAGAATTTATACATAAAATTTAGCAATGAATAAGTTTTTTGAAAAGTCTTTTGCATGAAAGTATAAATGTCAGGAGACAAGTGAAAAACTAGGAAAGAATAGATGGAACTTACTTCACAGTCAAATGGTTTGTCTCCTTAACATAAGAAATCTAGAAAAAGAATAAGACTGAACATATCAAAATATCTGAACTCACAGTGCATCTAGCAAAAGAAATACAAATGCTCGTTAAACACATGGAAAGTTCCTCAACTTCAGTCATAAATGGAGAAATGAACATCAAAACTACACTATGATACTTTTTTTCTCTCTCATCAAATTGACAAGTCAAAATTTTGGCAATTATTTTATTAGTAAGGCTATGGAGAAATAAGTGGTGCTATATACTGTAGTTAGGAGAAAAATGATATAACTTCCTTGGAGGACAACTCATCACTGTCTGCCAAGATCACAACTGTGTTTACTTTTGACCCAGGAATTCCAAGGAAATAATTGCACAAGGTATATACTAGCAATTTTTTAAAAAAGGAAACAATTCAAATATCCACTAATAGGAGAATGGTTGAATAGACTCTGGTACTTCCACAGATGAAGAACTGGCCCAGTGTGGTGGCTGGCACATGCCTATAATCCCAGCAACTTGGGAGGCTGAGGCCGGAGGATAACAAGTTCAAAGCCAGCCTCAGCAACTTGTTGAGAACCTAAGCACCTTAGCGAGACCTGTCTCAAAATGAAAAATAGAAATATAAAGGGCTAGGGGTGTGGCTCAGTGACTAAGCACCTAGGGTTCAATCCCTGGTACAAAAAAAAAAAAAAGAAAAGAAAAGAAAAGAAAAAATACAGAAAGGGTGGGGCTTTTTGAGAAGTGATTAAGTAATGAGGACAGAGCACTCAGTGTATTAGCACCCTCATTACAGAGACCTGGAGGAGGGAGGTTATTAGTTCCTGCCACCATGTGAGAACACAGCTAGATGTCACCAACTGTGAAGAATGAGCCCTCATTATATACCAAATCTTCTGGTGCCCTGAAGTTAGACTTCCCAGACTCCAGGACTATAAGGAATAAATTTCTGTTGTTTATAAGTTACTCAGTCTAAGGTATTTTATTATAGCAGTCAGAATGGACTGAGATATATAAGACAGAAAAAAGATGAAGAAAGACCATCCATACAATCAACGGGGGAAAAAGCCACAAATTAATCTAATTGCAAAATTAGAAATAGTAACCACACAGAAATAATAACCACACAGAGAAAGCAATTTCAACTAAGTTTGGAACTTAGCTCTTTGTATTTCTTTGGTGGGATATAAATTGCTCCTCCACTTATTGTGGGGGTCACCTCCTGATAAACTCATTATAACTTGAAAATACTGTAATACACTTAAACCGCCCAATGTGACATCTTAGCCACACACAGCACTGTGCAGTATCCGCTTTTTGCTCTCAAAATCAAGTGACTGACTGAGAGTTGTGGCTCCCTGCCACTGCCCAGCATCACATATGGCTAGCCTGGGAAAAGATCAAAATTCAAAATACTAAGTATGATTTCTGACAAATGTGTGGCACTTTCATGTCATCATAAAGTCAAGAAATCAAAAATCAAACTATCAGGCTGGGGAGATAGCTCAGCTGGTAGAGTGCTTGCCTCGCAAGCACAAGGCCCTGAGTTTGATCCCCAGTACCACCAAAAAAAAAAAAAAAAAAAAAAAATCAAACTATCCTAAGGGATCATTTGGATTTTTAAAAAATTATGATATAATAAATATCTACCTTAATGTTAGATTCTCAGCATAAGAGAAAATAGTTAAAAGTATAAATCCAATTATAATATTAACTATTATTACAAAACCATGGTTTTAAATAATATATGTGCATGTACATGCACACACACACACACACACACATAATCTAGCTCTGCCTATTAAAAGAGAAAAAAATTGTAGTGGAAACAAATATTACTAGAGCCAGATTGTGGTTCCCAAATGCCTTTCTGGTATTTGAGAAACCAGGGCTTCTGAAAGAAATTACTCACTCCAGGTTTGGGGCAAGGAATAAACAGAGCAGGCTTGAGATTTCTCATTTCTGCAGGAAACAAGGAAGCTTTGAAAGATCAGTGGGAGCACATCAAAAAGATATATCAATTTGAAGGGCCCATGACTGGCTAAAATCAGCCAATTCAAACATGAAAAAGAAAAATGGTTATAAGAACACATTAAAGACGTTTATAAGAATGATATCCCCAAAATAAAAACAAACCATGTATGTCCCTACTGGAGGTGGTTATTTCCCCAATTCCTTGTTCTTGAGTTTGGTAAAGGTAGCAATCATTTATCCTGACTCTCCTGACCGAACTGTATTTAAGGATAACTAAATACCCCCAGTTGATGAGAGAAAGCAGTTCTTTACAGAATAATTCCAGCTAACAAATGTAGAAATAGTTGGCTAAATGAAATAGTTGGCTTAGTTAAGGATCATCAGTGAACACTAAAACCATTAGACAAAAATATGATGGTGGGGCAGGTGTTCCAAGGGCTACTGCAGCACCCACAGATTGCCCACTGGTGGCAGGGGCAAAACCATAACTGCTCAAAGGAGGGATCAGCTGTCAGCACTTGATCCTAGTGACTAATTGAAACATCACTTAAACTTGAACGACCAGAGTTATGATGCCATCTATGGGACCCCAGGTACAATATCATCTATGAAATGCGCTTGCCTACAAGGTTTAACCTGAATCTAATGAGTTCTTTAGGCATAACTTTTAGTTTGCAGGAAACCCAGTACAGCAGAGATGAAAACAAGCTAAATTACCACTACAAAGCAAAAAGAAAACAGCAATTAATTTTAGCAAGACAATGTCATGGGAAAAAAGAACAGGGAAGAACTATTCTAGATTGAAATAAATTTAGAAGACATAATAGTCAAATCCAATTCACAAGTCCTTGGTTGGCCCTTGATTCGAACAAGATTTGGGGGGACAATTCTAAGAAATATATATGGATTGGTTTCAAACTGCATTTCAAACTAATGTTGGTTTTGTTAAGTGTTTGTTATGGACTGAGTTGTATGCTCCCAAAATTCATATGTTGAAATTCTAACCCTCAGTATTTCAGAATGTAACTCTGTTTGGAGATAAGGCCTTTAAGGAGGTGATTAAGATAAAATGAACTATCTAGGGTGGGTTCTAATCCAATTTGACTATTGTTCTTAGAAAAAGAGGAAATTTGGACACAGAGATTTAGATAAAGACAGAGGTACAGTCATGTGAGAACACAGCAAGAAGGTGACTAACTGCAAGCCACTGAGAGAGGCCTTGGAAAATACCAAATCTATCAATACCTTGGTCTTGGTCTTCCAGTGTCCAGAACTTTTAAAAATTAAATGTCTGTCATTTAAGCTGCCTGGTCTGTGGTATTTTGTTATAGCAGCTCTAACAAACTAACACGGTGTGATAATGATGTTGGGGTTACATAGTATGTTACTCAGCTTTCATTACTGTAACAGAATACCCAAGATAGCAAAAGGAAGAAAGGTTTATTTTGGCTCACAGTCACTTGACCTGGTTGCCTTAGGGACTGTGGCAAGGTAGAACATCATGTCAGAAGCATGTGGCAGAGAAGACTGCTCACCTCATGGTGACCCAGAAGCAAAGAGAGAAAAACAGAAAGGGTTCAGGGCCCCACCCTGACTCCAGGCCATGCCCTCAATGACCTAACTTCCTTCCACTAGACCCCACCTCTTAAAGGTTCCACTGCCTCCCAGTAGCACCACAGGCTGGTGACTAAGTCTTTATCACAAGGACCTTTGGGGGACATTCCAGACACAAAGTATAGCATATCAGGAAAAAAAAAAAAAAAAAAATAGAGACGTCTGATGAAATTTTTAAGTGAGAAATACCATAATGTCTATAAATTTTAAATCCTTAACAAATAAATGAAGAAAAGGTGATAAAGTGTTAATTGTGAAATTCAGGTGTTCAGTAATATGGGTATTATCTTTCTACTTCTCTGTGACTTGAAAGTCATCATAAAACATAAAAATGAAAAAAAAAGGAAATCTTTAAGTACAGCTTAAAGACAGTGAGCACCAGGGCTGGATATACAAGAAGCAGGGACACAGAAAAGGAGAGACCAGGAGGAAGGGGCCCTTACAGGAGAGTCCAGCCTGCTTCAAGGTTGAATTCAAGGCCTCCATCTTTTAATACATCTGTACACATATTGGGTGATTTAGAATTAAATTGCACATCAGAGGAATTACCAATGGCAAGGCTGAGAGAGGAGAACAATTAAAAATGAATTTGGGTTAGTAGTAAAACATTACTAATTTCAGTAGCTTACATGAACTGTTAAACATTTAAATATAAATACTGTTCAGCATAATAATAATTATGCATAAAACTGAAAAAATGCAGTTGGAAATATATAATTAATTTAAAATGTCATAATAATTAAAAGAGCTTTTCAATATGTAGCCAAATTCCTGATATTGGATAGGCAGTTACTAGTCTGAGCTAAGACTGTTTGATTCTCTGTCATAACAAATTTAACAGCCTTAACACATTTCTTCATGTCAATCAATCAACAAACATTGAGAACTTCCTTTGCAAAACTTCTATGCTAGGCATCATGGTTGTTACAAAGAAGAAACTTAAGGAGTTTAGAATCTAGTTACAAATTTTATATCCAAACCAAAATAATGTAAACAATAATGTAAACCATAAGAGTGAATGACTGGTATAGACAAGTTTATAGAAGAGTCATTTTTATCAGGTAAAAGGAGAAGGAAGTAGTTGTGTGGATGAAGCAAGGATATCTAATCTCAGAGCAAGAAGATAGACCTAAACAATATAAAAGCACTGTGGAGGTTGTAACGACTGTTGACAGGCAGGCCCTACGGAGGGTTGTGATGGCAGTGTTAATCCTCACGTCGGTCTCCCATGCTCTTAGACAACACCTCAGAAACACGATGGGACCTTCGGGTATGCCTAGGCTGAATGTTTAAAAGCATATATTATACGGGGAAGAAACATGGATGTAGATGATGTCATAGATCAAAGAAAGGTAGAATAAAAGTCTCAGTAAAAGAGAGGGCTATTTCTTCATGTCTCCGCCTCGCCCCAAAGGGATTGATGTACTTAATTTGCTCCCTTGCTCAGACAGAGAAAGCAGTCCATGCAAATGTCTGATGTTCTTGTAAAAGTGGATATGGAAGCCATGACCCTGGTGGGGCTGGACAGTGACGGGATGTCAGACGCTGGCCCCCGAATGTCCTTCTCAAAACAGACACATATTTTCTTTGCCTTATCCAATTGAAGCTACTCTTCCTGAGAGAAGGTTTCAAAAAGGGAGAGATGATCTGAGGTACGAGTAACTAAGAGCATGTAGAATTCTCCAAGGGAGAAAAACACAATCAAACTATACGTGTGGCCTCCACATCTCCATTTGTCTCCCAGTAAGACCTTTCCCCATCCCTCCTACTAACCCAGTCTACCTCCTGCCCACCCCCAGCACTATCTGCCTAGAGACTAATGCCAACAGGGAGTTTCCATGCCAGGCTAAGCCCAGCATGACCTCCATTACTGATTGTGTAAAGCAGCACCATAAGTCCAAGTCTCCTAGGTCAATGCTGGGCACCTAGATCCCTCTTCTTTTGTGACTTTAATTTGCTCAAATTTTCCACCCTTTTCATTCTCCTACTCCAAATGGCCTCCATTCTGCTCCATAGGTCTCATGATTTGTCATCGGCAAAAATCCCTTTTATTTTCAAATTTTTCTTTAAATCACTGGTTTTCAAAGTGTGGGCCTGGACCTGCCACATCACATCGCTTAAAAACTTGCTAGTTCTCCCTCTGCTGTCATCGGGATGTGTTCTATGTCAATTCATTTAGAAATAAAAGCCAACGTATGAAAGGGCGGGGAGGGGGTCCAGAGAAGAGAGTGATTATGTAAGGAACACCACATCATTGACCCTAGCAAAACTTACTCCACCTCTACTCCAGTGGGTCAGGAACCAGTGCCAGAAGCAAGCTGTTTGTTACAAGTGTACATTAAGAGAAGACCAGAAACTAGAGTGAAGGTTTAGAGGTATATCATAAATTAACTGTGATTTCATGTCTGATTAGTATAATAATTTTTATTTTATTTATTTTTAAATTTTATTTTTATTTATTTATCTACTTAGCAGAGCTGGGGATTGAACGTAGGTCCTTAGTCATGTTAGGCCAGTGCTCCACCACTGAGCTATATTCCCAGATCCTAATAATAAGTTTTTAAATGGAACCTGACAAATAATTGGGGGATTAATCCTCAGACCCTATTCTAGACCTAATGAATCCAAATCTTTGGGGCTGGCTATCAGTGCTGCACTGTAACAAGCCCTCCAAGCATTTCAGTAGTGGATGAGGCACCTAGCCAGGCCTCTCCTCCCAAGATCTGTGAGGAGCAGCTGATCCACTGCCTTGATCTCTACAGGGACCCAGCTCCCTTCTTGCATATTAATTAAAATAACCTCTCCTAAAATAGCAAAGAAACCATCTTTTCTACCTTTTATCTTCACCTCTAACTTCTAATATACATACACACAGACTTTATTCATGAATCATGCTATCTGAATTTATTAGCACTAATTCTTTTTTCTTATCCTATAATGATGATCTCATGTCTTTTTTCTTTTTATTTTGCATATTTTCAGTTTATAAAATTTTAAGCTGAGACTTCTCAAATATATATATTTATATAAAGTATAACATGTATGTCCATAGTGATCTATTTTACATATTATAAAAACTAAGAATAGAAATTAAGTTAAAATGATAAAATAAAAGGTGAGGTATTACCAATTGTGTGGCACACACCTGTCATCCCAGCGGCTTGGGAGATTGAGGCAGGAGGATTGCAAGTTGGAGGCCAGCCTCAGCAACTTAGCAAGGTCCTATCTCCAAAAAAAAAAAAAAGTGAAGTATTTTCCAATGACCTGTCTTGTGCAAATCATTTTGGAGATACCAGTCTTGAAGGAGTTGAGACATTGTGAGGGCTGAGATTCCACTTTAAATTTCTGAATCTACTAAATTAATATCACCAGAGACGCAGGCTTCTGGACTAGGGATCTAAATTAGATTTTTGCAGTGGTGTCACATTAAATATTTAACAAGCAGATCACCAAGAAAAATCCCCAATTTGAAGCATTGGTCAATGCCAGTGGTGTAAATATTCCCACTGTGGCTAATTTCAAGCTATCTATATGACATTGCTGAACATGGAGTTTGGAAAAAGATGTGCATCCCTAAGATTCACAGACCAGTATAAGCCAACTCCAGCTGTTAATTCTTGTAGCCAAAGCTTCTTGATTAAAGTCTACTTTTCAGTTAATTCCCTTTCTTCTAAGGAACTCATTTTCTAATTAAGCATTTTCTAATTAACTTGCTCCCTTTTAATTTTTCAAAGCCCCTCCTATGGCTGGGATGGATCCTTAGTCTTTGGGGGAAGGGGACAGGTATGACAGAGTAGCCAGGTAGGTCTGGAAACCAGATGGATATCTGGGATTTGTCTACTTGGGAACAGCGGTAGTGGGGGAAAGAGAAGCAGTGATGGCTAAGCCCTGGAAAGCAACACCTGGGCTGTGTCAAGAGAGGGGCTTATGCAAAATCCACCCAGCCTATATACAAAGGGGAGCTGGGATTCAGGTGTCTCCAAAATCCATGTCTTTCAACTCCAGCAGCATCTGCCTACCTGCCTCCCTGTTCCCCTCCCCAAATGCAAACCCCAAACCTGACAGTAGTGAGTATATAGGAGCCAAATGAAAGGTTTTTTAAAATGTTAATTAATATAAATATTTGTTGACATGGAATAAGCATTTAGTAGGTCCCAGGCACTGTTCCAAGTGCTTTATAAGATAGATAATATTAATATCTTGATTGGACAGATGAGGAAACAGTTGTGGAGTGATCAGACAACTTGCCCAAGGTCCCATATCCAGTAAAAAGTAAAATTTGCATTTGAGCCCACCCAGGCTGACCGCAGAACCCATGATCATAATATAATGACTGGTGATAAACTGCCTCACTCTACTATTCAATCAATGTCTTTGGGGCATCTGGTATAGAGATAGGCTCTGCCTGGTGTCCCTGTCCTCAAGATGCTTTCAAAAAGCTTACAGGCTCCTTAAGAAACTAAGACTAATGCAAATGAAGTAATTAGAAAATCTTAGCAGACAGCCTGTAATTAGCTGTAATGTAGTATCCCCCATGGCTAAGAAAAGTGCTTCCTGGTAGAGGCCCTGAGACCTAACCCCTACCTCCAGAGCTATAATCACTCTTTTAAAAAACCAGAATCTAGGTCAGACGGGGCCCTGGGCCTGCAATCTGGTACTGTAATTTTCTCTCCCAAGGAATCCCACCTGACCAAATGGCATATCCATAAAATAGCTGCATAAAGATGCATTGTATGCAGGTTTTTTCCCTTTTTCTCAAACTAATGAGAATATATTTTTAAACCTCTAAGTTCCAGTATCTCAAATGCCTCAAAAGCCCCGAGGTGCAGCCTTTGGCCCCATCATCTTGGCTGGGTTGAATCCATTCTTCCGGTTTGCCCATTGCAGTCCATTCTGTACAGAAAACTCAATCCCTAAAGCAAGAGGAACTTTAAAAATCCGAGCTTGTTCCCATTTTTGTCACTGTGTAACCAACTACCCCAAAACTTAGTGACTTATAACAGCAATCATGTTATTACCATTTATTATTCCCATAAATTCTTAAGTGGGGGAGTGTATTTGTTTGCATAACAAAATACTACAGTTACAAATTAATTTAACAAGATTTGGAAATACGTTTTCTCACAGTTCTGGAGGGTAGAAGTCCAAGACTGCAGTACTGGCAGAGTTGGTTTCTTGAGAGGCCCTTCTTGGCTTCTTCTCCCTGTGCCTTGGCATGCCCTCTATGTGTCTCCATCCAAATCTCCTCTTCTAATCAGGACACTAGTCATATAGGGTTAGAGCCTACTCATATGACCTCATTTTACCTTCACCACCTCTGTAAAGCCCTGTCTCCAAATACGGTAATATTCTGAGGTACGGGGGTTTAGGATTTCAATATATGAGTTTTGGTAGGGGTGAGGGTCACGATTCAGCCCACAATAGTGAATTTTATTTGCTCCTACATGACATTCACTGATGTCATTCAATGGGACTCAAATGGTGAGATGGTGTAGTCTGGAGAGTCTAAAATATCTTCAATCATAAGTCTGGTGCTTCATGGGGATGACTGAAAGCTGAGGTCAGTGTGACTATTGATGAGTGTTGTCACATGGCCTCTCCATCCTGGCCGTCTGGGACAGGCAGATATTACACATGGTGGCTGGTGTCCCATGAAAGCCCAGGCTTGACATTTTATAACCTAGTCTCAGAAGTCACATAGCATCTCTCCCACCATGCTTGATTTTACAAAGCAGTCACAAACATGCTCACGTTTGAGGGGAGTGGATACCTCTCAGAGGAAGGAGTCTTAGAGAAATTTGGGGCATTTTCTAAATTCCTGCAAGCCATGTACAGTTTGGATGAACTTCATGTCACCCACGAAGTTTCCTGCCACTCACTCAGCTCCACTCAGAGGTCCAGGAACGCCATAGTCACTCACGACCCTCTGGTTCCTCTCTTTTCCAGAGGGCAGATGGAGGTGACCAGGTCCATAAAAATTGAATGGCGGGGCTGGGGTGGTGGTTCAGTGGTAGAATGCTTGCCTGGCATGCGTGAGGCCTTGGGGTTCCATCCTTAGTACTGCATACAAATAAATAAAACAAACATCCATTGACAACTAAAAAAATTTAAAAAAATAAAAATAAAAAAACAAACTGAAAGTTTCTTTCAGGGCCCCACCTGTGGTTTAATCTCATTGATCCTTTAGATTTTTTCCCAGTGGTCCAAATACTCCAACTTTGGCACTATGGACCCTTCCTCCCTAACTTGACTGCAGAGCCTGTCATAGAAAGTCCTGACTTCCTACAGTCTCCATTCCTACCCCATCTCCTTATCATGTTCTGGAATATGTTTTGTGATGCCTGAACTATTTTCCTGGACTCAGACCACTCCCTACTGCACCTCAGAGCTACCACTTTGTATCTGGCATGCCACTTACCCTCCTCCCATCTCAGCCCCCTTTTTTCTTGTTGACATAAAAATGGGAATTTGGGAATGTGTCCCAGATGGGGCAGGCCTACCAGAAACCTATTTACCAGAGGACTGGAAAGTCCAGGAGAGTGGTCTACCTAAGAGAAGCCAGCATGGGGCCCTCTGTAGTGAAACAAAGTCTAGGTTCTCAGAATCTCTTCTCCTGTCAGATCCCAAAGGGCATATGTCACCTGGATCTATCCTAGCTCTTATCCTTCAGACAATCTGAATTCAGGACCCTGATGAGAGTCAGGGATTTGAAGAAAAACTAAATATCTGTTCCCCTCCCTATTTTAAGCCTCCTTATAACTTTGTGAATCACTAAGAAAGGGGGGTTCTTCCCTTCTCCGTGGACACCAGCGACACCATCCTGTGAGATTTCTGTTTTTACCAACATAAAATCCAAGCAGACTGACCCACCCTCCTGGTGGGGATTCCAAGAAATAGCTGGTAGAAATGATTCAAGAGCAGGAAGCCTATCGAGCTTATCAAGGCAAAGGGGGGTATGATTTGAAATATAAAAGTAATCATCCTCCTCTTATAGCTACAGGGGAGGCTGGGAAAATCAGGCAACAACAGAATGTCACCACCTTACTCCTTCTTACTTTCCTCTCCTTCAGCATCCTAGGGTGTGGGGATGGCCTCACAGGCAAGGCCTCTGCTGGCCCAGAGTGTCTTTCTTGGCATATTACAACAAACTATCTCCACAAGGTCCAGTTGAGAAGGCATGCATTCTTACTTAGATCTTATAACCTCACACACTAGGATTTTGCTGAACTAAAATTCTTCATTCGTAAAATAAAAGTTGTACCACCTACTCATTAACTTCAAAGAGTTGTTTTAAGAACCAATTTTTTGGTTGGTTGGTTGGTTGCGTTTTTGGTTGGTTTGGTTTGCAGTACTAGAGATTGAACCAGGGATGCGCTACCATTGGGCTGCATCCTCAGCCCTTTTTTGTTTGTTTGTTTTGAGACAGGTTCTCACTGTGTTACCCAGACTGGCTTCTGACTTGTGATTCTCTTGCCTTAGACTCCTGAGTGGATGGGATTACAGGCATGCAACACCACACCTGTCTGAACCAAATTTTAAAATGAGTTAAAGTAGGATCACTACATAAACAAAAGTATTCTAATTCCCATTTGTCTTTGACTGTCTCCTTTGTGACTTCGAAGGGAGGGTACAGAACAAAAACTTCTAGCCTTCATCTCCACCTGTATGTGTATCTCCATGCATGCTACAAACCTTTTGAATGTAGGAACAGTGTCTTATCCACCTTCACATTCTCCAATACACCAACTGCAGTGCCTCAGAAATTATTGGGGCTTAATCAATCATTAATTAACAACTTAATATAAAATCTCCCTACCCTCGTCAGGAAGCATCTCTCAAATTCATAACCTGCCACCCTATCTCTTCTCTAAATTAAAGCACAGCATTAATCCTTCATTAATTTGCAATCACCTCTATGGGACTGTAATACAGTCTTCTTAACTTGGCATGAGTCTATGTCATTTACCAGCAAATGGCTTTGTTACTAGGGGTTATGAGTCTGAATCATCCTTGTCTTGCTCCTGTGCACAGAGAACCCATAAGGTTTAGATGCAGAGATCCTGGGCTTGTTCTTAGATGTCTGCAGATTGACAGATCTGGGTGCTGCTGGCTGCCTCTGCATAGACACCTGTTAATTCAAGCTAACTGAAGATCATTTGATAAGAGGACCTGGGAGTGTGGCTCAGTGGTAGAGCGTTTGCCTAGCACACCTTAGGCACTGGGTTTGATCCTCAGCACCACATCAAAATAAATAAATAAAATATGGTATTGAGTCCATCTACAACTAAAAAATTTTAAAAAGGGTCCTCAGAGAAAGGCACATTGTCAAGGCTGGCCCCACCATCACCAGGGGTGATAGCCTTGAAGTTTGCAAAGTGAGCATAGACTGAGCACTACCACTCTTCTTGCAAATGCAGCTCACTCATGCTCTCCTTTCCAGTTTTTGTTTAAGATGTCAGCCAGAGTAACTCACTCTTTCTTATGCTGGAAATTAGAGGGATATTTCGGGGGAGGTGGACTTGAGCCCATTTGGAGGATCTTATAAAAATCCTACTTTGTTCAAAAGGTTCAGGTTAAAATAAGAGCTCCCTGAGAGTTCCCCTAATCAAATGTACTATGCAGATATGGCTGCCCAGGTCTATAAAAAAGGCTTGGGCTGCTTCTGAGATGTGTAACCTGCAGAAAGAAAATAACTGAAAGACCCTGGTTAGACCAAATGACTCTGCCCTCCAAGGGAAAATTATGGGTGAGTCATGACTATGCACCCAGACTCATTTGCATAGGACTAGAAGGTCCAAGTGGTCAATACATGCTAATTGGGTGCTAATCTACTTCCTCTATCTAGACTCTACATTAGTAACATGGGAGAAATTCCCTACCTGGATGACTCACAGGTACCTCAAACTCACCATGTTCAAAGATGCACTCAACATTTCCACCCCCCAAATATCATTCTCCTATGTTCTCTCTCGGTTGGTGGCCTCTCATATACCGAGCCATCCAAGTCCGAAGCCTAGGAGTCATTCTTGACCCGTTGCGTGTTCTTCACCACCACCTATCAAGATCCCAAGCCCCTACATTTCTGAAATCTTGTCCCTTCTTCACATTCCCGATGTCCCTGCTCAGATTGAAGCTTTCAGCACCTCTCACCTGGAATACTGCCATTGCCTCCATTAACCCTTAAAATGATCCACCTAAAACTCAAATCTGAACTTGATGTTTTTCCCCTAAGTCATATCTATAGTTCCCCTAATCTTACAACAAAGTACAAAGATGCTTAATTATGCTTCCTCTGGTTCACAGGGTCCTCCTCAAATATAGGCACTGCCTGTGTCATCAGTTTCATCCGCTTCATTTACTTTTGCACTTTATACATCTGTCACCACAGATTAGTCATTGTTTTTGCTTTGGCATTTGCCTGGAGGAAGCCAGGTGCTATCAAAAAGGTTTTCTGCTCTTGGGGTTTCTTTTGTCTTTGCCTGTTGGCAATTCCAAACTGCAGCCCTCTCTAACACCCTGTAGTTCGGAATATATTAGAAGTAAAAGGACCCAGGAAAGGCACCAAGGTGTGATTCTACAAGTCCTGAGGTGCCAGCGATTCGCCTCTTCCCTCTCACTTTTCACATTCATCTTTTGTTTGTTATGTCCAGGAGTTTTTAGTTACAAGAAGGAAGACTAGTGAGAAATGGGGCTATTCAATCTTGACTAGAACTAGAGTCCATCAATTAAGCTTTACTGAATAAATAAAGAGACTGTTTGAGAAAAACTCAGGGACCAGATCAGTTGGGCATTTTGAAGGATGTACAACTCCTCTATTTTGGAACATGTGAGAGAGAGGGTTCCTCAGGGGAACCCTGCTCTGGGTTCTCTGCATATCAGAATGATGAAGAGTTACTATCTATCAGCTCCTAGGAAAGATTTGAACCTGTAGGTCACAATAAAAACCTATAAAACTGAGCACTATCTTCTAAAGAGCTAGTGGAGAGAAAGAGCGGGCTGAAGTAAATCAGTCTGTGTTGTTCAAAAATTCCAGAGCTCACCATCAAAATAATCAGTCCAACATTTACCTAAGGTCAAAAACAGCACTAGACCATATGTGGAGGAACTCTGTTTACTGCTCTTGTCTGAGGAGTCCCCCCCCAAAAAAATCTTCAAAGAGTCTTCAATTGAAGTCCTAAAATGATAATAGCCACACCTGTCTAGCCACTAACAGAAGAGTCTTCAAACTGGCTGCTTCAGAGCTTTGGGCCAACAGTATAGAGCAGCCTTTAAGTAGACAAGAAAATGAGAAGAAGCTATAAGAAAAGACAGCCCAGAATGGGGAAGGCACAGTTCGGAAGATCCCCTCTTATACTCAAGAATAGGTTATTTACAAGATCCCTTCTTCCTCATCTTAGCCCTGGCATGGTTTGTTGGAAAGGATGGTAATGGGAGGAATTAGTTAATAAGTTCTTAGAGAGGCCATGATCCTCCACATCCAAACAACCAAAGATTGCATCTCACTTTTCAGCAAATGACCTGAGAGTTTTGTGGTGGGGAATCCTGAATGTGATGGGGAATACACTGAATTAAAATGAACACAGTGTCCATCTGATGTTTTAAATCTCAAATTGGAGTTATAGAGGTGATCGTGGCCAAAGATCTGCTCATACAGATCTGCTCTTCTTCCTTCTTTCTGTGCTTTATACAGTTGTGGTAGACAGAGATGGCAAGGGAATATCTCTCTAAACTAAGCATTTTTTATGGGATGAATTGGGGAAGATTCCAGGCCTATCAACACAGATGAGCTTATGAAGGACTTAGTGCTGGATGGAAAAGAAGTCCAAGAGCACCCTGAGATGATAGGGTATGCTCCAGATAGAAAGGAGCTACTCTAGGTTTTAGTCAGAGAAATGGAATCCTTCACAGCTATAGCTGGATTCAGGGGCCAGCTTTTAAGGCTAAATAATGGGAATATTCTGTTTCTGCTGACTTGCAACAGAACAGTTTAGACAACAAAACACACTCTATTTTTTGGAACTTTATAGTTATACACAGTAGTTGGGTCATCCCAACACACTCATACAAGCATGGAATTCAATTTCAGTTCATAATCCCCTTTTCCCTCACCCTTTCCCCTCCTATCCTCCCTCTCCTCTCCCATTCTCCTTCTTCTCTAGACTTCCTTTTACTCATTTATTAATTTATATTTGACTTATTCTTTATGGTATCCTATCCTTTCCTCCCCCTTTCCTTTATTTTACTCTAGCTTCTGCATATGAGAGAAAATATTTGACCTTTGAGTTTCTGAGTTTGGCTAATTTCATTTAGCATACTTTTAATTTCCATCCTTTTATCAGCAAATGCCATAATTTCATTCTTTTTATGGCTGAGTAGAACTCCATTATATGTATATACCACACTTCCTTAATCCATTCATCTATTGATGGGCATCTGGGTTGATTTCATAATTTAGCTATTGTGAATTGTGTTACTATAAACATTGATGTGACTGTATTGCTGTAGTTTGCCAATTTTGGATCTTTTAGAACAATACCAAAGAGTAGAATAGCTGGGTCATATGATGGTTCCATCCCTAGTTTTTTAAGGAAACTCCATGTTGCTTTTCAGAGTGGTTGTACTAGTGGTTGTCCTAGTCTGTAGTTCTACCAACAATGTACAGGTGTACCTTTCTCCCCACAATGTTGGCAGTGTTTATTGCTGTTTGTGTTCTTTCTTAAAAAATATTTTTAGTTGTAGATGTACCTTTATTTTATTTATTTTTATGTGGTGCCAACAATCGAATCCAGTGCCTCACACATGCTAGGCAAGCACTTTACCACTGAGCTACAACCAAAGCCCTGTTGTTCGTATTATTGATCGTTGCCATTCTGACTGGAGTGAGATAAAATCTTAGTGTAGTTTTGATTTGAATTTGCATTTCCCTGACTGCTAGAGAAGTTGAATGTATTTTTTATATATTTGTTGGCCACATACATTTCTTCTTTTGAGAAAGTTTCTGTTTCATTCTTTTGCTCATTTAGTGGTTGGGTTATTTGGGGGTTTTTTTTGTTGTTAAGTTTTTTGAGTTTTTGTAGATTCTAGATATTAATCCCATATCAGAGGAGTAGCTAACCAAGATTTTCTCCTATTCCGGCTCTCTCTTCGTGCTCTTAATTGTTTCCTTTGCTGTGCAGAAGCTTTTTAGTGTGATGGCATCCCACTTACTTATTCTTGGTTTTATTTCTTGTGCTTTGGGGGTCTTATTAAGGAAGTCAGTACCAGCACCTATATGATGAAGGGTTGACCGTATGTTTTCTTCTGGCAGTTGTAACATTTTTTGTCTAATTTGTAAGACTTTAATCCATTTCAATTTGAATTTTGTGCAGGATGAGAGACAGGAGTCTAATTTTGTTTTTCTGCATATAGCTATGCAATTTTTCCAATATCATTTGTTAAACAGACTGTCTTTTTTCCAAGATAAATTTTCAGCACCTTTGTCAAATATCAGATGGTTATGGGTATGTGAATCTGTCTCTGTGTCTTCTATTCTGTTCCATTGATCCTCATGTCTAGTTTGATGCCAGTACCATGCTGTATTGTTACTACATCTCTGTAGTATAATTTCAGATTAGGTATTTTGCTGCCTCCTGCTTTGCTTTTCTTGATTACTATTGCTTTGGCTATTCTATGTCTCTTATTCTTCCAAATGAATTTAAGAATTGTTTTTTCTAATTCTGTGAAGAATGTAATTGATGTTTTGATGGGGATTACATCGAATCTGTATATTGCTTTTGGTAGTATGGCCATTTTGACAATATTGATTCTGCCTATCCAAGAACATGGCATGTCTTTCCATCTTCTAAGGTTGTCTTCAATTCCTTTCTTCAGCGTTCTATAGTTTTCATTATAGAGCTCTTTTACCTCCTTAGTTAGATTAACTCCCAGTTTTTTGTTTTTTTAGGTTATTGGAAAACCTTTTAAAGAATAGGTGGAAAATTACCATATAGGAGTGCCTCTTAAAAGAATGTGGACCACAAAGACATAGAAGCAAAAGACAACTGTGATTCCAAAGCATAAATGTTCTGTGTGCTCCTGTGGCACTCAATCTGCATAGCACAGAAGGTGATACCTTTCATCCTCAGACTCTTCAAGAGAAATGTCTCTTTTATAAGAATGGATTTAGACTCTTCAAAGAGTTGCAAGCAGAGTGATCCTTACTTTCCTCAGGATATTCTGGAAGATCTCCATAGGACTGGTGGCAATGCAGTCTGGATTACACTGGATTACAACCTAGACTTTGGAAGAGTTCAGAGTAATAGATGAAGAGCAGTGTACACATTGCAAGTAAATGTATATGTTTCCTAAATGCATATATATAAATACAGATGTGGCAAATGACTAAAAAATGTTTAAGAGATGATAGCTAGCAAGTTCACCTCTAGGGATGAACAATCTAGTTTCTTCCAGAAGTGGCATGAGATTGAGTCAAAAAGCTTTCATTGCATCTGAAGGATTTTATTTATTAAGCTGCATGAAAATATAAGGTTGGTCATTATATTATTGTGTACATGCCTGAAATGAAATTTTCTTTTGAACATTTGAATATGGTTCTCAAAAAGGCAGAAAATATAGCTTTATTGAGATCTAATTCACATACATAAAATTCACCCATTTAAAGTATACAGTTTAATGCTTTTTATTCACAAAGTTGTTCAACCATCTCCATGAGCCAACCATCTCTACTTTCTTTACCCTAAAAGAAACTCCATAACCACTAGCAGTCAATCCTCATTCCTTTCTTTCACTCCTAGTCCTACTTTCTATCTCTATAGAATTACCAGTTCTGGACAATTCTTATAAATGGAATGAAGCAATACAAATTCTTTCATGATCGACTCCTTTTACATAGGATAATGTTTTTAAGTTTATCCATGTTGTAGCGTTAGTGCTTAGTTCCTTGTGGATGAGTAGTATTCCACTTACATCACAAACCATGTTTACGTATCATGACATTTAGGTTGTTTTTAATCTTGCTATTATGAATCATGTGCTATGAACACACAGGCACAGGTTTTTGCATGGACCTATGTTTTAATTTTTCTCGTGTGTCTATCTGAAAGTGAAACTGCTGTGTCCTTTGGTAACTCCATGTTTGAATGTTTGAGGAACTGCCAGACTGTTTTCCGAAGTGGTTGCCTGACTTTACTTTCTCACTAGCAATACACAAGGTCTACAGTTTCTCCACATCCTTGCCAATACTGGTTACTGTCTTTTTCAGTTTCATCATCCTAGCAGATGTGAAGTGGAACCTCACTGGGGTTTCGATTTACACTTTACCAATGATGAATGAGCTGATCACCTTTTCATGTGTTCATTGGCTATTTATATATACCTTTTGGAGAAAATGTCTACTCTAATCTTTTGCCCATAGTTAATTAGGCATTTTCTCTTTTGGTTGTGGAGTTGTAAGAGTAATTCATCAGCAGTGCTCCTATGTTTGTTTTTGTTTGTTTGTTTAGGCTATTCTGAATGGAATTGCATTCTATTTCTAGATATAAATTCCTTATCCAGTGTTCTTTATGTATTCCATATATTAATCCTCTGTCAGAAGAGTAAGCTACCAAAGATTTTCTCCCATTCTGAAGATTTGCACTTCACATCCCTAATTCTTTCCTTTGCTTTCAGAAGCTTATTCATTTAATGCCATCCCATTTACTAATTCTTTTTTTAACTGAATATTTTATTATTAACTTTTTTATTATTTATTTTTTAATTAAAAATCATAAATTTACATAGGGCAATATTGTTTGATTCATTTTGTTATTTTTTTCCCTTTCCCCCACCCCTCCCACCCCTCTTTTCCCTCTATACAGTCCTTCCTTCCTCCATTCTTACCACCCTCCTTATCCCTAACCCTAAACCTAACGCTAACCCCTCCTACCCCCCATTATATGGCCTCATCCACTTATCAGCGAGATCATTCGTCCTGTAGTTTTTTGAGATTGGCTTATCTCACTTAGCATGATATTCTCCAATTTCATCCATTTGCCTGCAAATGCCATAATTTTATCATTCTTCATGGCGGAGTAATGTTCCATTGTATATATATGCCACAGTTTCTTTATCCATTCATCAACTGAAGGGCATCTAGTTTGGTTCCACAATCTGGCTATAGTGAATTGAGCAGCTATGAACATTGATGTGGCTGTATCTCTGTAGTATGCTGATTTTAAGTCCTTTGGGTATAGGCCAAGGAATAGGATAGCTGGGGCAAAAGGTGGGTCCATTCCAAGCTTTCTGAGGAATCTCCATACTGCTTTCCAGAGTGGCTGCACTAATTTGCAACCCCACCAGCAATGTGTGAGTGTACCTTTTTCCCCACATCCTCGCCAACACCTATTGTTGCTTGTGTTCTTGATAATCACCATTCTAATTGGGGTGAGATGAAATCTTAGGTAGTTTTGATTTGCATTTCTCTTATTACTAGAGATGTTGAACATTTTTTCATGTATCTGTTGATTGCTTGTACATCTTCTTCTGTGAAGTGTCTGTTCATTTCCTTAGCCCATTTGTTGATTGGATTATTTGTATTCTTGGTGTAGAGTTTTTTGAGTTCTTTATAGATTCTGGAAGTTAGTGCTCTATCTGAAGTATGAGTGGCAAAGATATTCTCCCACTCTGTAGGCTCTCTCTTCACATTACTGATAGTTTCCTTTGCTGAGAGAAAGCTTTTTGGTTTGACTCTATCCCAGTGGTTGATTCCAGCTTTTATTTCTTGTGCTATAGGAGTCCTGTCAAGGAAGTCTGATCCTAAGCCAAAAAGTTGAAGGTTTGGACCTACTTTTTCTTCTATAAGATGCAGGGTCTCTGGTCTAATTCCGAGATGCTTGATCCATTTTGAGTTGAGATTTGTGCAGGGTGAGAGATAGGGGTTTAGTTTCATTCTGTTGCATATGGATTTCCAGTTTTCCCAGCACCATTTGTTGAAGAGGCTATCTTTTCTCCATTGCATATTTTTGGCACCTTTGTCTAGTATGAGAAAAATTGTATTTATTTGGGTTTGTGTCCGTGTCCTCTATTCTGTACCATTGATCTACCTGTCTATTTTGGTACCAATACCATGCCGTTTTTGTTACTACTGCTTTGCAGTATAGATGAAGTTCTGGTATTGCGATACCCCTGCTTCACTCTTCCTACTGAGGATTGCTTTAGCTATTCTGGGTTTTTTATTCTTCCAGATGAATTTCATAATTGCTTGCTCTATTTCTGTAAGGTACATCATTGAGAAGATAGAGATACTACCTTGTACTCTATCAGATCATAATGGATTGAAATTAGAAATAAATGACAGAATAAAAAACAGAAATTTGTCCAATACCTGGAGATTAAATAATACACTATTTTATGATGAATGGATAACAGAAGACATCAGGAGGGAAATAAAAAAAATTCTTAGAATTAAACGAGAACAAAGACACATCATATCAAAATCTCTGGGACACAATGAAAGCAGTACTTAGAGGAAGATTTATTTCATGGGGCACATTCAACAAAAGAAGTAAAAATCAACAAATAAACGACTTAACACTGCAGCTCAAAGCCCTAGAAAAAGAAGAGCAGACTAACACCAAAAGTAGTTGAAGACAGGAAATAGTTAAAATCAGAGCCAAAATCAATGAAATTGAAACAAAAGAAACAATCAGAAAAATTAACAAAATAAATAGTTGGTTCTTTGAAAAAATAAACAAAATTGATAAACCCTTAGCCACACTAACAAAGAGAAAGAGGGAGAAAACTCAAATTACTGAAATTCAGAATGAACAAGGAAATATCACAACAGACACGAGTGAAATACAAAACATAATTAGAAGCTATTTTGAAAATCTATACTCCAACAAAACAGAAAACCTCGAAGACATCAACAAGTTTCTAGAGACATATGAATTACCTAAACTGAATGAGGAGGACATACACAACTTAAATCAATTTCAAGCAGTGAAATAGAAGAGGTCATCAAAAGCCTACCAACAAAGAAAAGTCCGGGACCAGATGGGTTCTCAGCCGAGTTCTACAAAACCTTTAAAGAAGAGCTCATTCCATTTACTAATTCTTGGTATTATTTCCTGAACTTTCTCAATCCTTAGTTTCTGGTCTAATCCCTATGTCTGTGTACCATTTGATTTGAGTTTTGTACATGCCGAGAGATAAGGATCTAGTCTCATTCTTCTACATATTATAACCATTTTTCCCAGCACCATTTGTTAAAAAGACTGTCTTTTCTCCAATATATGTTTTTGGCAACAAAAATGCAAACACAAAATGTATCTGTGTGAGTTTGTCTCTGTGTCTTCCATTCTGTATCATTGGTCGGTGTGTCTATTTTTATGACAATACCATGCAGTTTTTTTTTAAATTTTAGCTCTGTATAGTTTGAAGTTAGTTATTGTGTTGCCTCCAGTGTTGCTTTTTTGACTTGGAATTCTTTGACTATTCTGGCCCTTTTGGTCTTCTATATGAATTATATACCATTTCTTTCTAGTTCTGTTAAGAATGTCATCAGTATTTTGATATTGATTGCTTGAGTCTGTATATTTCTTTTAGTAATATGACCATTTTAACAATATTAATTCTTCAGGTCATAACCTATTCAGAAATGAAATTCCTGCATCTGTTTTCCACAGTGACTGCATCATTTTTCATTCTAGCCAACAGAGCTCATGGGTTCCAATTTCTTTACATTCTCACCAATCTTTGGTATTTTATAGTTTTTTTTTTTTAAATTGGTATTTTATAGTTTTTTTTTTTTTGAGTAGCCATCTTTAGTTTTCTTTTTCTTTTCTTTTTTTTTTTTTTTTGAGTAGCCATCTTTATGGATGTGAATGGCATCTCTTCATAGTTTTGATTTGGATTTCCTTAATGATTGTGACAGTGAGTGTTTTTTTTTTTTTTTTTTTTTAATGTGCTTATTGGCCATTTGTACATCTTCTTTGGGAAAAAATGTTTATTCAATATCTTTGTCCATTTTTTAATCAGGTTTTGTTGTCATTTTTGTTGCTGTTGAATTTTAGGACTTCTCTATAACTTCCAAATATGAATCCTTTATTAGATATATTAATTCTGCCTATCCCCAAACATGGGAGGTCTCTCTCTCTCTTTTGTCTTCTTCAATTTCTTTCTTCAGTGTTCTAATCTCTTTGGTTATATTTATTCCCAGTGTTTGTTTTTGCTTGTTTAGGCTATTCTGAATGGAATTTCTTTCTTGATTTCTTTCTCAGTAGATTCATCATTTGGTGTATAGTAAAACTATTGATTTTTGCATGCTAATTATATAAACTTCTACTTTGTCGAATTTGTTTATTAGCTCTAGCAGTCTTCTTTTTTTTCCATTTTTTAATTAAAAATCATAAATTTACATAGGGCAATGTTGTTTGATTCATTTTGTTATTTTTCCCCTTCCCCCACCCCTCTTTTCCCTCTATATAGTCCTTCCTTCCTCCATTCTTACCACCCTCCTTATCCCTAACCCTAAACCTAACTCTAGCCCTAACGCTAACCCCTCCTACCCCCCATTATATGTCCTCATCCACTTATCAGCGAGATCATTCGTCCTGTAGTTTTTTGAGATTGGCTTATCTCACTTAGCATGATATTCTCCAATTTCATCCATTTGCCTGCAAATGCCATAATTTTATCATTCTTCATGGTGGAGTAATATTCCATTGAATATATATGCCACAGTTTCTTTATCCATTCATCAACTGAAGGGCATCTAGTTTGGTTCCACACGCTGGCTATGGTGAATTGAGCAGCTATGAACATTGATGTGGCTGTATCTGTGTAGTATGCTGATTTTAAGTCCTTTGGGTATAGGCCAAGGAATGGGATAGCTGGGGCAAAAGGTGGGTCCATTCCAAGCTTTCTGAGGAATCTCCATACTGCTTTCCAGAGTGGCTGCACTAATTTGCAACCCCACCAGCACTGTATGAGTGTACCTTTGTCCCCACATCCTCGCCAACACCTATTATTGTTGCTTATGTTCTTGATAATCGCCTCTAATTGGGGTGAGATGAAATCTTAGGGTAGTTCTGATTTGCATTTCTCTTATTACTAGAGATGTTGAACATTTTTTCATATATCTGTTGATTGCTTGTACATCTTCTTCTGTGAAGCGTCTATTCATTTCCTTAGCCCATTTGTTCAGTGGATTATTTGTATTCTTGGTGTAGAGTTTTTTGAGTTCTTTATAGATTCTGGAAGTTAGTGCTCTATCTGAAGTATGAGTGGCAAAGATATTCTCCCACTCTGTAGGCTCTCTCTTCACATTACTGATAGTTTCCTTTGCTGAGAGAAAGCTTTTTAGTTTGACTCTATCCCAGTGGTTGATTCTAGCTTTTATTTCTTGTGCTATGGGAGTCCTGTCAAGGAAGTCTGATCCTAAGCCAACAAGTTGAAGGTTTGGACCTACTTTTTCTTCTATAAGATGCAGGGTCTCTGGTCTAATTCCAAGGTGCTTGATCCATTTTGAGTTGAGATTTGTGCAGGGTGAGAGATAGGGGTTTAGTTTCATTCTGTTGCATATGGATTTCCAGTTTTCCCAGCACCATTTGTTGAAGAGGCTATCTTTTCTCCATTGCATATTTTTGGCACCTTTGTCTAGTATGAGAAAAATTGTATTTATTTGGGTTTGTGTCCGTGTCCTCTATTCTGTACCATTGATCTACCTGTCTATTTTGGTACCAATACCATGCTGTTTTGTTACTATTGTCTAGCAGTCTTCTGATAGAGCTTTTTGGATCTTCCAAGTATAGGAAAAACATTTATAATTCGACTTACTCCTATTTTATCCCTTTTATTTTCTTCTCTTGTCTAATGGCTCTGGGTAGAAATTCTAGTGTTACAATGAATAGGAGTGGTGATAGTGGACATCCTTGTTTTATTTTGAATTTTAAGGGAAAATATGTCAGTTTTTTCCACAGTTATATGATATTGACTTTGGGTTTGTTGTATATAGTCTTTATGATGTTGAGGGAGGTACCTTCTATCCCTATTTTATTCAGTGCTTTTTATCCTGAATGGGTGCTGAATTTTGTCAAAGGGTCTCTCAGCATCTATTGAGAGGATATGTGACTTTTATCCTTAATTCTATTTATGTGGTGAATTACATTTATTGATTTGCAAATGTCAAACCATCCTTGCAACCCTGGGATAAAACTAACTTGATCATGATGTATGATTTTCTTAATATGTTGTTGCTTATGATTTTCCAATATTTTATTGAAGATTTTTGCATCTAAGATTATTAGGGCTATTGACATATATTTTTCTTTCCTTGATATGTCCTTACCTGGTTTTGGTATCAGAGTGATATTAGCTTCAAAGAATGAATTTGGAAATGTTCCATCCCTTTCTAATTCATGGAATAATTTGAGAGGATTGGCATTAGTTCTTCTTTAAAGGTAGAATTCAGGGAGGAGACCAGATGGCAGACTAGAGGGTGACTGCATCTCATGTGGCTCCAGAACTCAGGATTCAAGTAGAGGAGGTTTTGAGAGACTCGGGACCAACTCAGAGCCACCAGGTGAGTCTCTCCCACTGGCCGAGGCTCCCCGGCTGGGCGGTAGTCAGGGAACTTTGTGGAGAAGAGTTGCCCAGCAGGACTCCCCAACTGGAGTAGTGACCCCAGACAGCTGGAAGAGTCACAGAGGAGGGCTGCCCAGAGAGAGGCTTCCATGCAGAGCTAGGCTCCTCCCACCCGTGTGGCAGGCCCGGACCACAGGCAGCTGCACCGAGCAGGGCTGCCCAGCGGGAGGTTCCCTCCCAGGGCCAGGCTCCCCATTCCAGGTGGTAGCTGCAGACCACAGGGAATGTCACAGAGGAAGGCTGCCCAGTGAGTCTTCCCCGCCAGGCGAGGCTTTCCCAACGGAGTGGTAGAACCAGAGACCCAGGCCCAGAACAGCCGTGCCCCAGCCTGATGTCTAGTCTCCTTTTGGCTGACCATCGGTCAACAAGTGGAGGCGCCTCTGCCCACTAGCAGGGAATATACCCCACCTGAAGGTCACTACCCCTAGATGGGCAGCTTCCTGTGGATCACTCCATTATCAAGTTCCTCCAAGACTTCAGGCTACTGAAGGCTAGGAGGTGAATTATTGGAAATCTACAGGGACACTATAAGTCAATAGGGGCAATCTGCAATATCTCAGAGTTTCACTACTAGAGGGGAAGATATGTGTGCAATATGAGAAAACAAGGGAAGGAAATTTCCCAAACAAACCTAGATGCTAAATCAATAAAATCCAAAGACAGCACAGCAGAAGAAATGTCAGAAAGGGAGTTCAGAATGTACATAATTAAAATGATCAGAGAAGCAGACGAGGAGATGAAAGAGCAAATGCAGGCTTTGAATGATCATACCAATCAACAGTTAAAAGAGCAAATGGGGGAAGCAAAAGATCATTTCAATTAAGAGTTAGAGATACTGAAAAAAAAAAAAAAAAAAAAAACAAACAAACAGAAATCCTTGAAATGAAGGAAGCAATAAACCAAGTTAAAAACTCCATAGAAAGCATAACCAATAGGATAGAACACCTGGAAGACAGAACCTCAGACATTGAAGCAAAATATTTAATCTTGAAAACAAAGTGGACCAAACAGAGAAGATGGTAAGAAATCATGAACAGAATCTACAAGAATTATGGGATATCATGAAAAGGCCAACTTTAAGAATTATTGGGATTGAGGAAGGCACAGAGAAACAAACCAAAGGAAAGAACAATCTAGTGAATAAAATAGTATCAGAAAATTTCCCAAATCTGAAGAATGAAATGGAAAATCAAGTACAAGAGGCTTATAGGACTCCAAATATACAAAATTACAACAGACCCACACCAAGGCACATTATAATGAAAATACCTAACATAGAAAATAAAGATAGAATCTTAAAGGCTGCAAGAGAAAAAAAAAATCAAATTACATTCAGGGGAAAACCAACACAGATATTAGCAGATTTTTCAATCCAGACCCTAAAAGCTAGAAGGGCCTGGAACAACATTTTTCAAGCTCTAAAAGAAAATGGATGCCAACCAAGAATCTTATACCCAGCAAAACTTACCTTCAGATTTGACGACAAAATAAAATCCTTCCATGATAAACAAAAGCTAAAAGAATTTACAAAAAGAAAGCTGGCACTACAGAACATTCTCAGCAAAATATTCCATGAGGAAGAGATGAAAAACAATAATGTAAATCAACAAAGGGAGGAACTACCCTAAAGGAATAGCCAAATAAAGGAGAAACCAAGTTGTGTTAAAAAACAAAAATGAGCCAAATGACCGGGAACACAAATCATATCTCAAAAATAACCCTGAATGTTAATGGTCTGAACTCATCAATCAAAAGACATAGATGGGCAGATTGGATTAAAAATAAAGATCCAACAATATGCTGCCTGCAAGAGACTCATCTCATAGAAAGATATACCCACAGACTAAAGGTGAAAGGATGGGAAAAAACATGCCATGCACATGGACACACAAAAAAACCCGGAGTATCCATGCTCATATCAGATAATGTGGACTTCAAGCCAAAGTTAGTCAGAAGGGATAAAGAAGGACATTTCATACTGCTTAAGAGAAGCATAAATCAGCAAGACATAACAATCATAAATATCTATGCCCCAAACAGTGGTTCATCCATGTACATCAAATAAATACTTCTCAATTTCAGGAATCAAATAGACCACAAAACAATAATACTAGGTGACTTTAACACACCTCTCTCACCACTGGACAGATCTTCCAAACAAAAATTGAACAAGGAAACCGTAGATCTCAATAACAAAATCAATAATTTAGACTTAATGGACATTTATAGAATATACCATCAAACAAAGAGCAAATACACTTTCTTCTCAACAGCACATGGATGCATCTCTAAAATAGACCACGTATTATGCTACAAAGCTACTGTTAGCAAATACAAGAAGACAGAAATACTACCTTGTATTCTATCATATCATAATGAATTGAAACTAGAAGTAAATGATAGAATAAAAAACAGAAACTACTCCAACACCTGGAGATAAATAACAGAAGACATCAGGGGGAAAATAAAAAAATTCTTAGAAGTAAACAAAAACAAAGATACATCATATCAAAATCTCTGGGATACTATGAAGCAATACTTAGAGGAAAATTTATTTCATGGAGCACATTCAATAAAAGAAGGAAAAATCAACAAATAAACGACCTAACACTACAGTCAAGCCCTGGAAAAAGAAGAACAGATCAACACCAAAAGTGGAAGAAGACAGGAAATAATTAAAATCAGAGCTGAAATCAATGAAATTGAAACAAAAGAAACAATACAAAAAATTGACAAAATAAATAGTTGGTTCTTTGAAAAAATAAACAAAATTGATAAACCCTTAGCCACACTAACAAAAAGAAGATGAGAGAAAACCCAAATCACTAAAATTCGGAATGAACAAGGAAATATCACAATAGACACGAGTGAAATACAAAACATAATTAGAAGCTATTTTGAAAATCTATACTCCAACAAAAGAGAAAATCTCAAAGACATCAACAGGTTTCTAGAGACATATGAATTACCTAAATTGAACCAGGAGGACATACACAATTTAAATAGATCAATTTCAAGTAATGAAATAGAAAAGTCATCAAACGCCTACCAACAAAGAAAAGTCCAGGACCAGATGGGTTCTCAGCCGAGTTCTACAAAACCTTTAAAGAAGAGCTCATTCCAATACTCCTCAAAGTATTCCATGAAATAGAAGAGGAGGGAACCCTCCCAAACTCATTCTATGAGGCCAATATTACCCTGATACCTAAACTAGACAGAGACACATCGAGGAAAGAAAATTTCAGACCAATATTCTTAATGAACATTGATGCAAAAATTCTCAACAAAATTTTAACAAATCACAAACAAAAATATATTAAAAAGATAGTGCACCACGATCAAGTGGGTTTTATCCCAGGGATGCAAGGTTGGTTCAACATCTGGATACCAATAAATGTAATTCACCATATCAACAGACGTAAAGTCAAGAATCACATGATTATTGCGATAGACACAGAACAAGCATTTGATAAAATACAGTGCCCTTTCATGCTCAAAACACTTGAAAAAACAGGGATACTGGGAACATTCCTTAACATTGTAAAGGCCATCTATGCTAAGCCCATGGCCAATTATCATTCTAAATGGTGATAAACTGAAAGCATTCCGCCTAAAAACTGGAACAAGAGAGGGATAACCTCTTTCACCACTTCTATTCAACATTGTCCTTGAAACTCTAGCCAGAGCAATTAGGCAGACCAAAGAAATTAAAGGGATACAAATAGGAAAAGAAAAACTCAAACTATCCCTATTTGCTGATGACATGATTATATATTTAGAGAAACTGGAAAATTCCACCAGAAAACTTTCAGAACTCACAAGTGAATTCTGTAGAGTGGCAGGATATAAGATCAATGTTCATGAATCTAATGCATTTTTATACATAAGTGATGAATTTCAGAAAGAGAAGTTAGGAAAACTACCCCATTCACAATAGTCTCAAAAACAATAAAACACTTGGGAATCAATCTAACAAAAGAGGTGAAAGACCTCTACAATGAGAACTACAGAACACTAAAGAAAGAAATTAAAGAAAACCTTAGAAGATGGAAAGATCTCCCATGTTCTTGGATAGGCAGAATTAATATTGTCAAAATGGTCATACTACCAAAAGTGCTATACAGATTCAATGCAATTTCAATTAAAATCACAATGATACACCTCACAGAAATAGAGCAAGCAATCATGAAATTCATCTGGAAAAATAAGAAACCCAGAATAGCTAAAACAATCCTTAGCAGGAAGAGTTAAGCAGGGGGTATCGCAATACCAGAACTTCAACTATACTACAATGTATAGTAACAAAAACAGCATGGTATTGGCACCAAATTAGACAGGTAGATCAATGGTACAGAATAGAGGACACGGACACAAACCCAAATAAATACAATTTTCTCATACTAGACAAAGGTGCCAAAAATATGCAATGGAGAAAGGCAGCCTGTTCAACAAATGGTGCTGGGAAAACTGGAAAAATATATGCATCAGAATGAGACTAAACCCCTATCTCTCACCCTGCACAAAACTCAACTCAAAATGGATCAAGGACCTCGGAATCAGACCAGAGACCCTGCATCTTATAGAAGGAAAAAGTAGGTCCAAATCTTCAACATGTCGTCTTAGGATCAGACTTCCTTAACAGGACTCCCATAGCACAAGAAATAAAAGCAAGAATCAATAACTGGGATAGATTAAAACTAAATAGCTTTCTCTCAGCAGAGGAAACTATTGAAGAGAGAGCCTATAGAGTGGGAGAATATCTTTGCCACTTATACTTCAGATAGAGCACTAATTTCCAGAATATATAAAGAACTCAAAAATCTTTACACCAAGAATACAAATAACCCAATCAACAAATGGGCTAAGGAAATGAACAGACACTTCACAGAAGATGTACAAGCAATCAACAGATATATGAAAAAATGTTCAACATCTCTAGTAATAAGAGAAATGCAAATCAAAACTACCCTAAGATTCCATCTCACCCCAATTAGAATGGTGATTATCAAGAATACAAGCAACAATAGGTGTTGGCGAGGATGTGGGGAAAAAGGTACACTCATACATTGCTGGTGGGGTTGCAAATTAGTGCAGCCATTCTGGAAAGCAGTGTGGAGATTCCTTAGAAAACTTGGAATGGAACTACCATTTGCCCCAGCTATCCCACTCCTTGGCCTATACCCAAAGGACTTAAAATCAGCATACTACAGTGATACAGTCACATCAATGTTCATAGGTGCCCAATTCACAATATCCAGATTGTGGAACCAAACTAGATGCCCTTCAGTTGATAAATGCATAAAGAAACTGTGGCATATATATATACAATGGAATATTACTCCACCATGAAGAATGATAAAATTATGGTATTTGCAGGCAAATGGATGAAATTGGAGAATATCATGCTAAGTGAGATAAGCCAATCTCAAAAAACCAAAGAACAAATGATTTCACTGATAAGCAGATGATGATACATAATGGGGGGGGGTGAGGGAGGCAAGAATGGAGGAAGGAGGAACTGTATAGTTGGAAAAGAGGGGTGGGAGGGGTGGGGGGGGAGGAAAAAGTAAAGAATGAATCAAACACCATTTCCAAGTGTAAATGTATGATTACACAAATGGTTCGCCTCTACTTCATGTACAACCCGAGAAACAAGTTTTACCCCATTTGTTTACAATTAAAAAAAAAAAAAGGTAGAATTCAGCTGAGACTCCATCTGGTCCTGAACTTTCCTTTGTTGAAAGATTTTTTTATAACTGCTTCTTTTCCATTGCTAGTTATTAGTCTGTTTAAGTTTTCTATGTTCATATTTCTTCCTATGTCCTGGTACATATGGGAGAATTTTGCTTTCAAAAGACCTTTAGGAGATGAGGACAACTTATTTAAAGTGATTTTACTAACTATGAAACTATCAGCAATTTAAAAGAGATCCTGAATTTCCATGTCTTCTCCATGCACAGGATTTGGCTTTAATACCCAGCCTCTGGGTATAGTTTATTGTGGGGTCAGTCAATAAAATGAAGCCATTAGTAGGACTCTCTGTCCCTACATCATGCATGACTTAATTCATTTTATGCACTTTCCACGTGCATGTTCACATGTAAGGTTGAAGTTTCTTCCTGATACAAATGTCATGAACTTCCCTCCACTGCAACAGAGGGTTAAATTCCCAGAAGTGGACCAAATGGAACTGAGGCCTCTGGGACTTTTAGTTCCTCAGGCTCAGTGACGTGCAGTGCTCTCTGGTGTCTATACTCTGTGCAGGTGGATGTGCATGTGGGTGTGCTGTGCAGATGTTTTTCTTTTGCTCCATTGCAGCTGCATTGGAGGCAGTAGTGTAGGCTTCTGTGGCTTTCAACAGAAAGAACTGGGGGCAATCAGAGCAGACTCAAAAGACCAGAACTTGGATGTGATACTGGAGGTCTATAGACTCGTCCCTCGGGCATGCAAACCAGAGTTGATCTGCTAGCTGAAGTACACTGGTAAAAGACAGGGAAGAGAGCCCTTTTCCAAAGCACCTGTCCAAGAGAGAAAGAAAAACCCAAGACCAGCCAGCCTTGTCCTAGAGAGTCTTGTTCCAGGGAAGACTGAGTCAGGGAACTAAAAAGGTGCTCCAGGTCAGCATGATCAAAGATCAGAAAGGATCATTGGAAATGTGGGAAGTTCCCATCTCCCACAAGGAGACCCCCTCTTAGGAAGATGAGCCCTAAATACAGTGAGCTGGGGACAGATGGTAGTCTGTGTTTGTAGGGCTGATAGCACTGAGTCTCCACGAAGTTACCTTCCATGAATATGAGTCACAGGGATCAAGTAAAGACACCTTGGTTCATGCAAGGAAGACTCTACAAAAGCAGGGAATGTGTGAAAGAATTTAATAAGATCTACCTTCTCGTTTGACGTCAGTGGATTCACACTGGAATGCAGGTTAATGAATGAGTGCTAGAAAAGTGAGAAAGCCTTTCATGAAAGGTAAACTTTGTTTGGCACATGAGAATTCACAAGGGGAAGAAGCCCTATAAACTCATTGAGTGTGAGAAGGTCTTCATCCATAGCTCTCGCCTCACATGCCACCACAAGGTTCATGCTGGAGAAAAGCCTTTGGGTACAGTGAATATGAAAAGACCAACTGTCATACTGTTTCTGTCCAGCATCCTATGACTCTTTGAGGGTAAAACATGGGGTAAAGCCTCTTCACTACAACTGTTCCTAAACCCCGCACATGAGCATTCAGTGGAGAGACACCCTATAAACAAAGTGAATGTGGAAAGACCTTCACCTACCATTCTTTTGTTCCAACACAGGGTAGTCCATACAAAGTCTTGTGAGTGTAACAAATGGGAGAAAATTTTTACTACTGCTGTTCCCTCACTCAACACATAAGGAGTCACACAGGAGAAAAGCCCTGTGAATGCAGGAAATGTGAAATGCTTTTGCCCATGGTTCCATTTTTGTCCCACATAATAAAATCCATACTGGAGAAAATAACTTTGGGTGCAAACGATGTGGGAAAGTCTTTTGTGACAGCTTCTCTTTCCTTTGACACATAAGGAGGTACGCTGGGGAGAAGCACTGTAATGCAGGGGTTGTAGCAAAATCTTGACCTGCAGCTTATACCTCACTCAGCATGGAAGAATTCATACTGGAGATAAACTCTATGAGGATAAGCCATGTGGGAAGGTCCTTTGCAAGCGGACCTCAAACTAAACCTCAAAGACCTTATACTGGGGAAAGACTGGCCAAAACAAGTGAGGAAAATCTTTTGGCCACAGGAAATATCTTGCTCAGCAGCTCAGAATTCGTCCAGGAAAGAGACCTATTTGTTATTGTACACTTAAAGGTGTTATTGGCCACAGCTGACTCTATGGGTTTTATCATTAAGTCACCTAAGGAATACTTTCTTTTTAAAGTACAAGAAGGGAGTAGGAGAAGAGAGGGGGAAAAGAAAAAGGAAAAAAGAACTGCATACACAGCTGTGTCACACTTGTCTGAAAGGCAAGCCTATGAAAATGTAAATTTGGGGGACGTCTGAAAAGTAAAGGGATTTACCCATTTATTTGTCCTTTATGTATTCCCTTCTGCCTGGAAACAGAATTGGACGGTTGAGGACAGCTCTGTAACGGTTTCTTGAAAGCATTCTTTGTTCCAAACTGAGTCTCTGCTCTTGAGGAGTATAAGTCTTTGTGAGAAAGATGAAAGCTTAAATCATAAATACTTGAAACTTGTCAAGAAATTAGATTATAAAAATACTGTCAAATAAAATTATTACTGTATTTCACACACAAATGATCACATTCTAGTGCATCATTTAAGACTATACAACATTTTAATTTTTTAAAAAATCTTTTCACATGATTTTGAATACCCAGTATTCTCATTTTTTCTTGATCTTGATATTCTTGTTGGTTTTGATTCATTTTCTCAAGGACATAAGGATGCTGGTGCAGAAGTGTGACTTCCTCAGGTGACCTTCCATTCTTGGTTTCTCAGTTTCTTCGGCCTTCTGTAAACAAGCTTCTCCAAGATCATATCACTAGCATTCTGGAAGTTAATTAGGACAAAAGCAAGCAAAACACAGCTATATTTCATTAAAAATCTCAAGAAATTTTTTAAAAAAATTAATGAATAATATATTCAAATGTAAAACATTTATCCTAGAGAAATATTCTTAAAAATATGCAGAGATGTGTGTATGAAGAATAATCATTGCAAGTTGGTATTTATATGTGAAATATTGAAAATAGCATAAATGCCCATAGGTAAGAAATCAATTATGGTACATCTGTTCTATGAAGTACAGTGAAAAAATAACAAAGTGTTGGGCATGCTAATATTAAAACATCTTCAATATACAGTGTTACACCAAGGGAAAAAAAAAAAAAAAAACTTCAAACCAATATCCCTGATGAACATAGATGCAGAAATTCTCAATAAAATTTTGGCAAATCACATACAAAACACATTAAAAAGATAGTGCACCATGATCAAGTGGGATTCTTCCCAGGGATGCAGGGTTGGTTCAACATACAGAAATCAATAAACCTAATTCATCACATCAATAAACTTAAAGACAAGAATCATATGACCATCTCAATAGATGTAGAAAAAGCATTTGACAAAATATAGCACCCCTTCTTGTTCAAAACACTAGAAAAACTAAGGATAGTAGGAACATACCTCAACATTGTAAAAGCTATATATGCTAAACCTACAGCCAACATCATTATGAATGGAGAAGAATTGAAAGCATTTCCTCTAAGAATTGGAACAAGACAAGGATGCTCTCTTTCACCACTTATTCAACATCAATCTTGAAACTCTAGCCAGAGCAATTAGACAGAAGAAAGAAATTAAAGGGGGGCAAACAGGAAAAGAAGAACTCAAACTATCACTATTTGCCCATGACATGAGTCTATATTTAGAAGATACAAAAAATTCCACCAAAAAGTTCTACAACTAATAAAGGAATTCAGAAAGTAGCAAGATATAAAATTAACACCCATAAATCAAATGTGTTCCTATACTTCAGTGATGAAGCCACTGAAAGAGAAATTAGGAAAACTATTCCATTCACAATAGCCTCAAAAAAATAAATAAATAAAGTACTTGGGAATCAATCCAACAAAAAGGTGAAAACAATACAACACTAAAGAAAGAACTAGAAGAAGACCTTTGAAGATGGAAAGCTCTCCCATGTTCTTGAATAGGCAGCATTAAGTCAAAATGGCCATACTTCCAAAAGCACTATTACAGATTTAATGCAATTCCTATTAAAATTCCAATGATGTTCTTCATCATAGACATAGAAAAAGCAATCATGAAATTCATTTGGAAAAATAAGAGACCCAGAATAACCAAATCAATCCTTAGCAAGAAAAGTGAAGCAGGAGGCATCACAATACCAGACCTCAAATTATCCTACAGAGCTATAGTAACAAAAACAGCTGGTATTGGCACCAAAACAGACATGAAGACCAATAGTACAGAGCAGAAAACACAGAGACAAACCCACACAAATATAGTTATCTCATACTAGACAAAGGAGCCAAAAACATTCACTGGAGAAAAGATAGCCTCTTCAACAAATGTTGCTGGAAAAGCTGGAAATCCATACATAGCAAAATGAAATTAAACCCCTATCCCTCACCCTGCACAGAACTCAACTCAAACTGGATCAAGGACTTAGGCACTAGAACAGAGATACTTCATCTAACAGAAGAAAGAGTAGGCCCAAATCTCTACCATGTTGACTTAGGAACTAGCTTCCTTAACAAGACTCCTAAAGCACAAGAAGTAAAATCAAGAATCAATAAATGGGATGGTATCAAACTAAAACACTTCTTCCCAGCAAAGGAAACAATCAATAACATGAAGAGAGAACCTACAGAATGGGAGAAAATCTTTGCCACCTGCACCTCAGATAGAACATTAATCTCCAGGATATATAAAGAATTCAAAAAACTTAACACCAAAAAAACAAATAACCCAATTAATAACTGGGTTAAGGAACTGAACAGACAATTCACAGAGGAATGAATACAGTTGATCAACAAATATATGAAAAATGTTCAACATCACTAGTAAATAGAGAAATGCAAATCAAAACTACTCATCTCACACCAGTCAGAATAGCAATTATCAAGAATACAAGCAACAATAAATGTTGGCAAGGATGTGGGGGAAAACGTTCACTCATACATTATTGGTGGGACTGCATATTGGTGCAACCACTCTGGAAAGCAGTATGGAGATTCCTCAGAAAACTTGGAATGGAACCACCATTTGACCCAGCTATCCTACTCATTGATTTATACCCAAAGGACCAAAGGACTTCAAATCAGCATAATACAGTGAAGCAGCCACATCAATGTTCATAGCAGCTCAATTCATAATAGCTAAACTATGAAATCAACCTAGGTGTCCTTCAAGAAATGCATGAATAAAGAAAATGTGTTATGTATTCACAATAAAATACTATATGGCAATTGCTGGTAAATGAATGGAGCTGGAGAATATCATACTGAGCAAAATGAGCCAATCCCAAAGAACGAAAGGCTGAATAGTCACAATAAGGTGGGGGCGGGGCGTCTAGGGAAGAATAGATGGTACTTTGGATTAGACAGAGGGGAGTGAAGGAAGGGGCAGGGGTATGGGGATAAGAAGATTGTAGAATGAATCTGACATTATCACCCTATGTACATATATGACTACATGACCAGTGTGATTCCACATGTACAACCAAAAGAATGAGAAGTTATACTCCATTTATTTATGATGTGTCAAAATGTATTCTACTGCCATATATAACTAATTAGAACAAATTTTTTAAAAGATACATTGTTACATAGAAGAATAAATAAATTCTAGATTTGGAAGGATAAACATAAAACTGTTAATAGTGGCTGTCTATGCAGAATGGTGTGGACCAGGATTATAGGGATATCATGGTTTAGATCTTGAATGTCCCTAAAGGCTCATATGTTGAAGGCTCAGTCTCTGGTGGCAGCAACTTTCAGAGGCTGAGATTTGGGGAAGCAATTAAAATATGAGGACCTTGACTTTGTCAATGGATTCATCCATTAAGGAATTTATAGCTGAATGGACTATTGGGAGCTGATAGAAACTGTAGGAGGTGGAACCTATTTGGAAACAGTGGGCACTTGGGAGCATGACGCTGGGGACTATGTCTTGTCCCTGGTCCCTTTCTTTTGCTTTTTTCTGACTACCATGAGGTTTACAGCTTTTCTCTGTCACACCTTCTGCCACAATGTTTCAGCTGACTATGGACTGAAACCTCTGAAACTATGAATCAAAATAAATCTTTCCTCCTTTAGGTTGTTTTTCTTAGGTATTTTATCACAGTATTGGAAAGCAACTAATACAGGGAACTTTCAATTTTTACATCAGTATTGTTTACTTTTAAAATAAAGAGTATGTGTTATTATTGCACTAACTGATTAAAAAAATAAAGATGGAAACTTGGAATAAAAATGCCTTCCATTATTTCTTTTATGAAGCCTAAGTTTTAAAGGATTTTTTTAAAAAATCCTGGTCTTATTATGTCTTTAAAAAATAACTGAGACCAAGAATCCAGAGATACTTGGTCACATTTAACAAATGATAAGGTAGATTAAAAATAATAAGCCAATGTATATGTAGACTAATACATGTAAAAAATGAGAGTTCAGCTTAGGCTACTCTTCAATGAATATTCATTTCCTTTAAAAGTTTACTAATTTATGAATGTCCTTTTGCAAGTGGTTAGGTTTTAAATGTCAGGTCTCTATCTCCTTGGAGTGGATCACAAGGAAAGCACTTTGAGTTCTCTGTTAACATTGATGTATTTTGTGTTCGCATTCACATGTGCACACACATGGAATTGCTGGCTACAGCTGATTTGCAAATGTTTGCTACTGAATGAATGTGGTCTAGTTATACTGGATCTGCTTTCTGACTCCACTGTATGTTAGGGATCTGAATGAAGAGAAGCAGAGCTGCTTTTTTCCAGTATATTCACACCAAGACATCAGCCCTATTTTCCAGTAAGGAACACAAGTTCGACATCTACAGATTACATCTTATAATTTGCCTGTGTTCTTCCTAACAAACAAGGTAGATATTTGTTAACATCATTTCATTGGAAACCATATACCATCAGAGATACTTCCCATATTTGTAAATGAACAAGGAGTAGGATTTTCACACAAGCAAACATATAATCCACAGTTAAAACAATATTTGGGCATAAGTAGTAGTTTACCCAAACTACTACAGTAGTGGTTTATCCAAAAGAGCTGTCCTTAACAAGACTGACTTTGTGAGTTTTTTGTCTCTACTTTAGCAAAAGAAGTTGGACCCAGAATAGCTAAAGCAATCCTCAGTAGAAAGAGCGAAGCAGGGGGTACCGCAATACCAGATCTTCAACTCTATTACAAAGCAATAGCAACAAAAACAGCATGGTATTGGTACCAAAATAGACAGGTAGATCAATGGTACAGAATAGAGGACATGGACACAAACCCAAATAAACACGATTTTCTTATACTAGACAAAGGGGCCAAAAATATGCAATGGAGAAAAGATAGCCTCTTCAACAAATGGTGCTGGGAAAACTGGAAAACCATATGCAACAGAATGAAATTAAATCCCTATCTCTCACCCTGCACAAAACTCAACTCAAAATGGATCAAGGACCTCGGAATCAGACCAGAGATCCTGCATCTTATAGAAGAAAAAGTAGGTCCAAATCTTCAACATGTCAACTTAGGATCAGACTTCCTTAACAGGACTCCTATAACACAAGAAATAAAAGCAAGAATCAACAACTGGGATAGATTCAAACTAAAAAGCTTTCTCTCAGCAGAGGAAACTAACAGTAATGTGAAGAGAGAGCCTACAGAGTGGGAGAATATCTTTGCCACTCATACTTCAGATAGAGCACTAATTCCCAGAATCTATAAAGAACTCAAAAACTCTACACCAAGAATACAAATAACCCAATCAACAAATGGGCTAAGAAAATGAACAGACAGTTCACAGAAGAAGATCTACAAGCAATCAACAGATATATGCAAAACTGTTCAACATCTCTAGCAATAAGAAAAATGCAAATCAAAACTACACTAAGATTCCATCTCACCCCAATTAGAATGGCAATTATCAAGAATACAAGCAACAAAAGGTGTTGGCGAGGATGTGGGGAAAAATGTACACTCATACATTGCTGGTGGGGTTGCAAATTAGTGCAGCCATTCTGGAAAGCAGTATGGAGATTCCTCAGAAAGCTTGGAATGGAACCACCTTTTGCCCCAGCTATCCCACTCCTTGGCCTATACCCAAAGGACTTAAAATCAGCATACTACAGAGATACAGCCACATCAATGTTCATTGCTGCTCAATTCACCATAGCCAAATTGTGGAACCAACCTAGATGCCCTTCAGTTGATAAATGGATAAAGAAATTGTGGTATATATATATACAATGGAATATTCCGCCATGAAGAATGATAAAATTATGGTATTTGCAGGCAAATGGATGAAATTGGAGAATATCATGCTAAGTGAGATAAGCCAATCTCAAAAAACCAAAGGACGAATGATCTCGCTGATAAGCAGATGAGGACATACAATGGGGGCAGGGGGAGGGGTTAGCATTAGGGTTAGGGTTAGGTTTAGGGTTAGGGTTAAGGAAGGTGGTAAGAATGGAGGAAGGAAGGAGTGTATACAGGGAAAAGAGGGGTGGGAGGTGTGGGAGGAAGGAAAAAAATAACAGAATGAATCAAACAGCATTACCCTATGTAAATTTATGATTACACAAATGGTATGCCTTGACTCCATGTACAAACAGAGAAACAACATGTATCCCATTTGTTTACAATAAAAAAAAAAAAAAAAAAGAAGCAACTGGCAGTTATGTTGCGACAGGAGCGAGAAGACTTCATTGGTTCAGGAGAATACAACTCCTGGAGAAGATCTCTTCCCTGTAAACAACTGGCTTCATTTGCCCTGGGAAAGATGGATATAAGATCTTTGGTGTTTCCTATAAATCGTAGAAAGAAGGTGGCCACCCTAATAAATAGGGACAGTAATTTTACATTGGAGGTGATGGGTTGGTTGATGTGACCCACTGCTTCTTGAGAGGTTATGGCTGTCACTCAAAAGAGTCGTAATTTAAGAGGCCCCAAGTTGTGTTTCACTGTGCTATGCAATGACCTAAATTTGTCAAAGTGCCCTCGTAGTAGAAAAATATCCATGGCATTTTGCAATGCAAAATTCAGTGACAGCACACATAGCAGTGAAGAAGTAACTGACCAAATTTTATTTCCTCTGGATCTGGCATTTAAAGGGGACCCAACCACTTTGGAGTAAGAGCCCAGCGTGCTTAGATAATTCCACCCGGGGCATGGAACTGTCTGAAGAAGATGCTGAACTTCACAATAACAAGGCATGAAGGACATGTGCGGGCTCATGTAGTAAATTCCAGGTTTGTGCAGTATTTCATTTCAGCTGCAGGTGAAGAGGTGGTTTCTTAAAGCTAAAAAAGAAAAAAATCAGCACTTTTGGATACAATCTTTAGATATTACATTGGCTTGTTAAATATTTTTCAATGAAGGAATATATATGTCCATCCTTTAATTTCCATTACTGCTATTGAGAAGACAGTTATCAGTTTATTCTCATTCCTTTACAAGTAATTTTTATTTTCTCTATAGCTTCTTTCAAGATCTGTTTATCAATATGATGTATCTAGGTGTGGGCTTGTAATTTAATCTTCCTGATATTCATAAAGATTTCTGAATGTGAGGATTCCTTTATTTCTTCCATTCTAGAAATTTTTCATCCATTATAACTTCAGATATACAACTCTCCTGTTAACTCTGTTTTTACAGAGCTCAGTGGTTGCTCTGCAGGCCTTTAGGAACATTAGGTAACTGACTAGAGGATGGTCAACCAGGAGTTATGATCAAAAATACTAGTTAACTGAATGTAACTTCTGTACATCTATATATATATATTGTACCTCTTCACTTGATCTTCCTCTCAACTTACCTGCCATATTTTCTACCTTCACTCCTCCATGCACCAGAGTAATTCCATCACAACTATCTTCCAATTCATTAACTCTTTCTTCACCTTCTATGACTGAGACTTTAAAATGGCAGTGGTTGTATTTTTCATTTGTAAAAGCTCCAATTGGTTCTTTGATTAAATCTGCCATCTAATTCCTTATTCTTTTATTTTGTATTTTGTGTTCAATTTTCCTAGTACTAAAGTTTTTGCAGATCCTATTCTGCTGCTTGTTATTTTTTATTTCTTTCTATGACCCCTTATTTCCTCATTTATTTCCTGATTTTTTTTTTCCATTTTGTGCTCATGTCAATTGGAATTATATCCTAGAAATTCTTTGAGTCCTGGAAATTCTTTGAGTCCTAGAAATACTTTGACTTCTATATCCTAGAAATTCTTTGAGTCCCGCCTTGAGGGAGGATTTGCATTTGCTCCTATGTGGCACCCGGAGGCACTGCACAACCCAGAATATTTTCAGTTCTCAGCTCATATTAGTCATGGGAACTCTAGCCTTAAATCCAATGAGAGCAACTCACTATTATGAATTTCTCAGGAGAAAAATCATCCTTCCCAGCATTCCAAAGGTAAGACAATTGTATTCCCTGGACTTCCTTTGAGAGGAACTTTTTTTTTTTTTTTTTTTTTTCCTGTTTTCTTTCTTCACCCAGATGTCACCTTTTAGGAGCTCCAGCTTTGGAGAGGTACCTTGATCCTATTTCCTACCTTGCTCAAAACCTGAGATTTGTCTCCTTCCTGCCAAATATGGCTTTCTTTGAATTTGTGCCTTTCTTGTCATTTTTGGCCTCTAAGAATTTTTCTTTCTTGCCAATAAAACTATACATTTTTTTTCAATCTTGCTTTCTTTTTAAGTGCTTTGCACCAGAAGGATTTTTTGAATATCTAATATTCATATTGCTAGAAACAGAACTTCTATTTTTCATTTAGTTAGCATATCAAGTTTCCCTAGCCTTTTGAAATAAACCAAACACTAAATTTTAACAGAAATGAATTGACAGACGTAGTGTGGCCACCTTTTTATTCTGAAAAATAACAATTACCCTGAAATAAGCAAAACAAAGATAAAAACTACCTCCCACTGTCACCAGTATCATTCCATAATGGAAAGTGGGGAAGACATAAAAGAACTTAAATTTACTTTACTCTGCATTTTGCTGAGATTGGTGACAACTTTACCATATACCATCACTGGCCCATGGACTGGTATTTGGGACCCACTAAGCAAGATCATGTGCCATGAAAGGCAGTCAATCTATCTGAAAGTATACTTCAATATAAAATCTATTAACCAAAGATTCTAACCACCAACATCAAGCCAATGTGAACCAGGATGTAGCCATGAAATCTGTGTACAATTAAGAAAATCACTTTCAATCTATAGAAGAAAGTATGGTATGTGAAGTCCAAGCACTGAATCCCACCTCCACTTGGGAAAAATCACTTAACCTCTTAGCCTCAATTTCTTCATCTATAAAAACAATACATCGCTGATATGAACATTTTGGGAACAAATAGGAAAAGCATTATCGGGATTATTAACTTCTCTATTATTCCCCTCCATGGATGAGGGAGACTCCCAAAAGGAGTAAGCTCCAAACTCCACACAACAGGACTTTCTTGTGTATTCAGCTGATTCCTTACATTCTTATCATGGAGGAAGAAGTTTGGGCCAGCTAAGGATTTCAGGAGAATAAAATTTGCTGGCAAGAGAGATCACCCCACCAAAATTTAGACTTCACAGAAGCTGGGGGCTTTGCTCACGGCTTTATGCCCAGTACTTATAGCAGTGCTTAGCATATTATAGGTATTCAATAAACAAATGAGGAATAAGAAAACAAGCCAGAGTGCTTGAACAAATTGAGTCAAAATAAAATGATAATTACCAGCAGGAGCAGAAACCCTTTGTTTCACATCACAGTCTTCTCCTCTTTAGTCCATTCTCCCTCTCCTCTTCCCCACCTTTCCACCATGCAGTCTTCTCCAACAAGTGCTGCACAGTCCCTGAGGCAGAACCTGGCTTTGGGAGGAAACTGGCAGAATTAAATTCAATATGCAGACCCATCTTTTCAGTGTCCTTGCAATCTGTGCATAAGTCTGTCATGCAGTAACTGCTTGCACAGAGCACAGTGTGGCTCTGAAGGCCTTCAGGAGCATCAGGACACTGGCCAGAGGATGGTCAGCCAGGAGCTATGACCAACATACTAGCTAACATTCATTGAGCCTTCCCATTAGACCAGGCTCTATACTGATGATTTTATATGTGTCATCTCACTTAATTCTCAGCAAAATCTACCTAGGTGGGTAGTATTATCATCTCCATATACTCGAGGTGAATCTGTGGCTTGGAAAGGTGAAATACCTTGTCACACAGATAAAACACTGCAAAATCTATGCTCTTAAAAGACCATGGCACTATGAAAATACAGATTTTAAACCACTCCAAAGCTTTGGCATGTGTTATATGTAAGCATATCCATATTGTGATGTAAATTTTCTTTTTTTAAAAAAATCTATTCACTTTGATTTTCTTATACTAGGATATAAGTTGAAAAGATAAATATGAAAAAAGAAAATCAAGTCTAAAAGTGAAAATAGAATTTGGAGTGACTGGAGTGGAGAGAATGAACAAAACTGCCTCATGGCGCGGAGTCTTCTGCCCCCTCCCAGTATTACAGTCCTGTCCTTTCTCCTCTGTCCACCACCCCTCTGGTGTATTACCCTTTCTCACCTCTGCTACTACTGCAAAGGCTACCTAACTGGTCTCCCCGCACCCACTTCTGCCCATCCCCATTCACACCACCCCATCCTCTCAATTCTTCAAGAAGGAAATAAAGTATGGGCTGCTCTAAAAATTGCCAGAGCAATTTTTAAGCACTGATCTCATTATGTCCATCCTCCTGCCTAAAACCCTTTCTAAAGTTTCTCTTTATACTTAGGATAAAGGCTAAAATCTATAATGGGGCCATTCAGGCCCTTTCTGTTCAGCCCCTACTCACCCTCCAGCCACGCTACCTCTTGTAACTTCTACTTTAGCCACAGGATTTGTGCATATACTGTTCCCTCTGCTTTTCCTTCCATCTTCACCTGCAGGAGTCTCACTCTTGCAGGCTGCTTGCCATTATCTCACCTATGCAGAGCACATGTGTGCCTTCTACATGATGGGGCTCAGCAGACATGGTTAAGTGGGTAAATAAAGGAATAATTCCATAGTGGTTGACATACCACGTCTGGTTGTAGTTCTTATGCTCCTGAATAATGATGCTGCAATTCTTCCACCTCTGCCTCTGCCACATTGGCTCAGGATCTGGTCAGACCTGGGCCTGTAGGTGGTCTCATGACCCAATCTCATAAGGGAAGAGAAAGGCGAAGTCTATTTCAGAAGGAAAACTGCTCATCAAGGCGATTATATTAAGAGATTTGTATCTCAGGAAATATCAAGGCCAAAATCAGCATAATACCAGAAAGACCTAGGTGGTGTGCTCTTGCCCTCCTAATTTAATTCAGCAATGGGCCAGCATCGTGACTTCTACCAGAATAAATTGGAATAAATAGGTGGCCATTCCTGTGTTCCTACTCTTGGAAGCTGAGCTCTCTTGGTTGCCTGGCTCTTCCCATCATATCATCATCAACTCCATTACTGTCTTTCTTCAGCTCCTACAAACTCTGAAGAAGTGCTCATGTTCCCAACCCTACAGGACCAGCAAGATCAAATATTCCACCCAGATCCCTAATCCTATTAGTTGAAAGAGTGAGAGTCAGTTATGTTCTTTGGGTTTCAACTCTAGCAGTAGCACCTCATTAGACTCAAGAAGGAATATGGGTGACAGAAAATGTGATTGGCTTTCTCCAGACTTATTCTGACCTCTTCCTAGTGTGCATTCCTGTGCTATAAAGACCAGAAAGCCCAATTTGCCCATTTGCCAGACTCCCTTGCAGCTTGGATTCCAGAAGACTCCCAATACACAAGAAAGAGACTTGAACTGTTAACTCAGAACTAAATCAAGCGAGGAGGGACATACAGAGGGAGGGACATTGGTTTGCTGACGTGGACTGAGACAGAAGCAGCAGTTTGTACAGCAGGAATTTCCATTAGTCCCCTGCGACTTCCTATGGCAGAAGTGCTACATTCCTGATTCTGTCTGAGGCTGTATGACTTTGGAAGCTGGGAATTCTTGGAAGCACAATCCTAGAGCCAGACCTTTCAACCCCTCATATAATTTCATAGTTACTTCTTATCTGGCAATATCTCCTGTTCTGCTTATATTAGCTAGAGTGGTTTCTGTTGTTTGACGACGAATCCACCAATACAAACTCCAAGTCAGTGGTAAGCCTCTGGGGCATAAGGCATAGCCTTACTCATGCTACCTGGAAGTCTTGTTCCAGTTCAAAGCCATTTCTTAATTGTGAGCATTAGTTCCTGGGTTGCTCCCTTAAGACACCAGGCCACACAGCAAACTGATGTCCAGCCTTTAGCAACAGCAGACTGATGGATCACTCCCAGGAAGAATGAGTCATCTCACCAAGAAGCCAGGACTGCTTTTGCTGCTCTGATTGTCTTTTTTGCTTTCCCTATTTACTGACTTTGTACTTTCTCTCTCATTACTCCCATGAGTCAGTTTATGGTTCTCTCAAGAAACACCTCCTTATCCTTACTTCTTGGGCCATGAAACAAAGTTTTAAGCTGCTTTTTAACCAATCACATCAAATGTAAATGATGCCCCTCCCTGCTGCATGCTACACAGTACTGTGTACACATTGCAATGTATTTTTTTCACATTGTGCTTTCACTACATGTTTGCTTCCTGTAACTCCCGTTAGACTGTCTAACATGAGGTCAGGGTCTGTTTTATGGAGTATTGACTTCCTAGTGCTTGGCATATAACAGGTGCTCGATAGATCTAGAATGGTAAGGTAGACATAAATGTATGATGTAAATGCAGTGTTTCTTGCTAAATCCGAAGAGTATTTTTGTAGGTCCTGTGACTACATTTTCAGCCAACCTGCAACAGGGAGAGCAAGAATTGCCAAAAGTCTACTACTTGGACAAGTAGATTGTTCTGGAATTGATAAATCACATAAAAATTGCAATGATCTCATGCTTTCTCTGGGTAATGTCAAAATTATACAAAGGGAAATTATTGCATAATCTTTTTAAAGCTCTCTCCCCAGTTATGATTTCTTGGGCTTAGAATTGAATATATTTCAATATTACCTATTAAGGCATAATTATAGTGAGATTTCTAAAATCCTAAATAAAATCTTTGACCAAAGTCCTTGGCAGCTCCTTCTCTTGAAGATTGGCATTCACAGATCTCCAGTTATACCCATGTTCCTGCTCATAGCAAGCAACACATAAATGAATAGCAAATGGTGTCAGAAAAACAATCCTGAACACCTGTGTGTGTTTGTTTGCTTTTGGCATTTCATTCAACTGCTAGCTATAAATTAATTATCCCAGTCAAAATTAATTTATCGCTCCTCTGTTGCCCAATTGTACTTTATTCTGCAATTATATCACCTACCACATTTCCCCCTGTACAGTAAAACTATTGTTTGCATGGAACTTTACAGTTTGTAAAGCCCTTACATGTATTTAGATTTTCTGAGTCTCACTGTGATCCTGTGATTTGGACAGAACAGAAATCCCAAATTCTTGGAAGGTAAAAATCTCAGCTTCAGTAGGTAACTAACAAATGCAGAGTTAGACCCGGGCTCAGGACTTTATGCTCAAAACTTATTATGTTTTGCACTCCAACTTTGTGAAGCAGGAAATAAGTTCCCCATGGAGAGTCACCATCCAGGTTGCTTTGTGGAGACTCTAACAAATCCAATAGTAAAAAGACATGTTTAGTTTTGTTTAATTTTTTAATTTAATTTTATTTATTTATTTTTTTTTTGTGGCTCACTTATTCTACAGAATTGAGTTATCCCTGAATGCTGATTTGGGCACTGCTACTACTACTATTTATTCAAAAACTGGTAGAAAATCATCACTGTCATTCAGCTGAGGGTTCTGGATGGTTAGTTAACTTCACTTACTAGTTAACTGGATCTTTCGCTCCCAAATCAAAACACTTGTATTCAAATTTATGCAAGAGTGATATTATAGGGGAGATCCAAGATGGCGGACTAGAGGGAGGCTACATTCCTTGTCACTCCATAACTCCGGTTTCAAGCAGAGGATATCTGTTTCTTGGTGAGGCCGTTTTTGCTACTTATCGATCGCCTGCTGTTTACCCCATTTGTCTGCTATGATCACCTGCAGTCTGCCAGCATATTGACGCCTTTTATGAGTGAGATTGCTTACTGTCAGGTGTCTCTCATCCGCCATTTGCCTGCCTCTCGCCTGTCCATCGCCTGCCTTACACCTATCCATCACGCAACGCATGAGGTTCACCTCCCAATCGTCCGACAACAGTCAGCAAACTGATCACCAACCGCCAGTGGAGCACCAGCTGCCTGCTGTTGCCTGGAAGTTCACTGTCACAGTACCTCAGGTTTGATTACACATGGCTGCCGCCATTTTGAGACAACAGCCAGGCCCCATAGGACCCCTGGTCGGACTGACTGAGCCCCGTCTCCAGGATCCCTCAGCCTGACCAATCACTCCCTGCCTCCGGGGCCCTCACATTGACTGACTGCTCCCTGCCACCAGGACCCCCAGACCAACTGACTGCGCCTTATCACTGGGACCCCAGACTGACCAACCGCATCCCACCTCCAGGACCTCCTGCTGACCATGGCCACACCCTGAGCTGCAGCTCCCCATTTGCCAACACATTTCGAAGCCAGAGCGGCCATCTTGGATAATCCTGGAAGCTGTAGCTCTGATCTTTAGGTGGGGCAAATCCCATCCTGAGACACCTGCTGGAGGCTTGAAGCTCATTGTCAGGGGCTATTTGGTCTAGGATTGCACAGTGTCTGATTTGGGCACTGCTAATATTGATCTCCCCTTAAAGAAAGGGTTTTGGAAACCTATATGGCCACTATAAGCCTATAGGGGGAAATCTGCAATACCCTAGATCTGCACTGCTAGAGGGGAATATACATGAACAACATGAAAAAACAAGGGAAGGAAAACGATCCAAACAAATCTAGATTCTATAGTAATAGAATCCAATGACAGTATGTTAGAAGAAATGTCAAAAAAGGACTTCAGATTATACATGATTAAGATGATTTGCGAAGCAAAGGATGAGATAAGAGAGCAAATGCAGGCAATGAATGATAATACCAATAAGATGAAAGAGCAACTGCAGGAAGCAAAAGATCATTTCAACAAAGAGATAGAGATTCTCAAAAAAAAAAACAAATGGAAATCCTTGAAATGAAGGAAACAATAAACCAAATAAAAAACTCAATAGAAAGCATCACCAAAAAACTAGACCACTTGGAAGACAGAACCTCAGACAATGAAGACAAAATATTGAATCTTGAAAATAAAGTCACCCAAACAGAGAAAATGGTAAGAAATCATGAACAGAATCTCCAAGAACTATGGGACATCATGAAAAGACCAAATTTAAGAATTATTGGGATTGAGGAAGGCACAGAGATACAAATCAAAGGAATGAACAACCTATTCAATGAAATGATATTAGAAAATTTCCCAAGCCTGAAGAATGAAATGGAAAATCAAATACAAGAGGCTTACAGAACACCAAATGCACAGAAACACAACAGATCCACACCAAGGCACATTATAATGAAAATGCCTAACATTCAAAATAAAGATAGAATTTTGAGGGCCACAAGAGAAAAGCATCACATTACATATAGGGGGAGACCAAAACGAATAGCAGCCGACTTCTCAACCCAGACCCTAAAAGCTAGAAGGGCCTGGACCAACATATTTCAAGCTCTGAAAGAACATGGTTGCCAACCAAGACTCCTATACCCAGCAAAACTAATCTTCAGATTTGAAGATGAAATAAAATCCTTCCATGATAAACAAAAATTAAAAGAATTTTCAAACAGAAAGCCTGCACTACAGAATGTTCTCAACAAAATATTCCATGAGGAGTAAATGAAAAACAACAATGGAGGTCAGCAAAGGGAGGAACTACCTTACAGAAAAACCACTCAAAGGAGAAACCAAGCCAAATTATAAACCAAAAATAAGCCAAATGACTGGGATTACAAATCATATCTCAATAATAACCCTGAACGTTAATGACCTAAACTCATCAATCAAAAGACATAGACTGGCAGAATGGATTAAAAAGAAAGACCCAACAATATGCTGCCTGCAAGAGACTCATCTCGTAGAAAAAGACATCCACAGACTAAAGGTGAAAGGATGGGAAAAAACCTACCACACACATGGACTCAGTAAAAAAGCGGGGGTTTCCATCCTTATATCAGATAAAGTGGACTTAAGTTAGTCAGAAGGGATAAAGAAGGACATTTCATACTGCTTAAGGTAACCATAAATCAGGAAGACATAACATAGTAAATATTTATGCCCCAAACAATGGTGCATCCCTGTACATCAAACAAATCCTTCTCAATTTCAAGAATCACGTAGACCACAACACAATAATTCTGGGCCACTTTAATGCACCGCTGTCACCACTAGATAGATCTTCCAAACAAAAACCAACCAAAGGAACCATAGAACTCAATAACACAATCTATAACCTAGACTTGAAGACATATGTAGAATATTCCATCCATCAACAAGTGGATTCACTTTCTTCTCAGCAGCACTGGAACCTTCTCGAAAATAGACCATATGTTATGCCACAAAGCAGCCCTTAGGAAATGCAAAAAAATAGAGGTACTGCCTTGTGTTCTATCATATCATAATGGACTGAGGGTAGAAATCAATGATAAAATAAAAAACAGAAATTACTCCAACACCTGGAGACTAAATAATATGCTATTGAATGAAACATTGATAACAGAAAACATCAAGTAGGAGATAAAAAAATTCTTAGAGGTCAATGAGAACAATGATACAACATATCAAAAACTCTGGGACACTATGAAAGCGGTACTGAGAGGAGAATTCATTGCATGGAGAGCATTCCAGAAAAGAATGAAAAGTCAACAACTAAATGACCTAACATTACAGCTCAAAGCCCTAGAAAAAGAAGAACAGAATAACAGCAAAAGTAGTAGAACACAGGAAATAATTAAAATCAGAGCTCAAATCAATGAAATTGAAACAAAAGAAACTATTAAAAAAATTGACAAAACAAAAAGTTGGTTCTTTGAGAAAGTAAACAAAATAAACAAACCCTTAGCCACACTAACAACGAGAAGGAGAGAGAAAACTCAAATTACTAAAATTCGTGATGAAAAAGGAAATATCAAGACAGACACCACTGAGATACAGAACATAATGAGAAGCTACTTTGAAAATCTGTATTCCAACAAAATAGAAACTACCAAAGACATTGACAAATTTCTAGAGACATATGCTCCTCCCAAACTGAACCAGGAGGACATACACTATTTAAACAGATCAATATCAAGCAATGAAATAGAAGAAGCCATTAAACACCTACCATCCAAGAAAACCCAAGGACCAGATGGATTCTCAGCTGAGTTCTACAAGACCTTCAAAGGAGAACTCATTCCAAAGTATTCCAGGAAACAGAAAAGGAGAGTACCCTACTGAACTCATTCTATGAAGCTCATATCACCCTCATACCCAAACCAGGCAAAGACACATCAAGGAAAGAAAATTTTAGACCAATATACTTGATGAATATAGATGCAAAGATCCTTAACAAAATATTGGCAATCCATATCCAAAAACATATTAAGAAAATCGTGCATCAGGATCAAGTGGGGTTCATCCCTGGAATGCAAGGATGGTTTAACACCTGTAAATCAATAAACGTAATCCATCATGTCAATAGACTTAAGGATAAGGATCATATGGTTATTTCAATTGACGCTGAAAAAGCATTCGACAAAATGCAATACCCCTTCATGCTCAAAACACTAGAAAAAATAGGGATAGTAGGAACATACCTGAACATTGTAAAGGCTATTTATGCTAAGCCCATGGCCAACATCATTCTTAATGGAGAAAAACTGAAACCATTCCCTTTAAAAATGGGAAAAAGGCAGGGTTGTCTTTCACCACTTCTATTCAACATTGTTCTCAAAACTCTAGCCAGGGCAATTAGGCAGACTAAAGAAATTAAAGGGATACGAATAGGAAAAGAGGAACTTAAGCTGTCACTATTTGCAGATGACATGATTCTATATTTAGAGGATCCAAAAAACTTCTCCAGAAAACTTCTAGACATCATTAATGAGTTCAACAAAATAGCAGGCTATAAAATCAACACACATAAATCTAAAGCATTTTTATACGCAAGCGATGAAACAGCTGAAAGGGAAATGAGGAAAACAACTCCATTTGCAATAGCCTCAAAAAAACTAAAATACTTGGGAATCAATCTAACTAAAGAGGTAAAATATCTCTACAATGAAAACTTCAAAACATTGAAGAAAGAAATTGAGGAAGACCTTAGAAGATGGAAAGATCTCCCATGTTCTTGGATAGGCAGAATTAATATTGTCAAAATGGTCATACTACCAAAAGTGCTATACAGATTCAATGCAATTCCAATTAAAATCACAATGATGTACCTCACAGAAATAGAGTAAGCAATCATGAAATTCATCTGAAAGAATAAGAAACTCAGAATAGCTAAAGCAATCCTTAGCAGGAAGAATGAAACAGGGGGTATCGCAATACCAGAACTTTAACTGTACTACAAGGCAATAGTAACAAAAACAGCATGGTATTGGCACCAAAATAGAAAGGTAGATCAATGGTACAGAACAGAAGACATGGACACAAAACCCAAATAAATACAATTTTCTCATACTAGACAATGGCACCAAAAATATGCAATGGAGAAAGGCAGCCTGTTCAACAAATGGTGCTGGGAAAACTGGAAAAATATATGCATCAGAATGAGACTAAACCCCTATCTCTCACCCTGCACAAAAATCAACTCAAAATGGATCAAGGACCTTGAAATCAGACCAGAGACCCTGCATCTTATAGAAGAAAAAGTAGGTCCAAATCTTCACCTTGTTGGCTTAGGACCAGACTTCCTTAACAGGACTCCCATAGCACAAGAAATAAAAGGAAGAATCAATAACTGGGATAGATTCAAACTAAATAGCTTTCTCTTATGAAGGAAACTATCAGCAATGTGAAGAGAGAGCCTACAGATTGGGAGAATATCTTTGCCACTCATACTTCAGATAGAGCACTAATTTCCAGAATATATAAAGAACTCAAAAAACTCTACACCAAGAATACAAATAAGCCAATCAACAAATGGGCTAAGGATATGAACAGATGCTTCACAGAAGATCTACAAGCAATCAACAAACATATGAAAAAATGTTCAGCATCTTTAATAATAAGAGAAATGCAGATCAAAACTACACTATGATTCCATCTCCCTCCGATTAGAATGGTGATTATCAAGAATACAAGCAACAATAGGTGTTGGAGAGGATGTGGGGAAAAAGGTACACTCATACATTGCTGGTGGGGATGCAAATTTAGTGCAGCCACTCTGGAAAGCAGTGTGGAGATTCCTTAGAAAGCTTGGAATGGACCCACCATTTGACCCAGCTATCCCACTCCTTGGCCTACCCAAAAGACTTAAAATCAGCATACTTCAGAGATACAGCCATATCAATGTTCATAGCTGCTCAATTCACAATAGCCAGACTGTGGAACCAACCTAGATGTCCTTCAATTGATGAATGGATAAAGAAACTGTGGTATATATATACAATGGAATATTACTCAGCTATAAAGAATAATAAAATTATGTCATTTGCAGGCAAATGGATGAAATTGGAGAATAACATGCTAAGTGAGATAAGCCAATCTCAAAAAATCAAAGGACAAATGATCTTGCTAATAAGCGGATGATGACACATAATGGGGGGTGGAGGAGGGCAAGAATGGAGGAAGGAGGGACTGTATAGAGGGAAAAGAGAGGTGGGAGGGGTGGGGGGAAGGAAAAAATAACAGAATGATTCAAATATCATTACCCTATGTAAATGTATGATTACGCAAATGGTATGCTGTTACTCCACCTACAAACAGAAACAATATGTATCCCATTTGTTTACAATAAAAATAAATTAAAATTTAAAAAAAGAGTGATATTATAAATGTTTATAACATTCAGACCATCTATAATTCTACTACACTGTTACCCAAAAAATATGTTTCTGATAATCAGAATAGTATCATTCAGGGTTATAATGAAATAAAACATGCAGATTCCCAGCCTCCATGGTAGAGATATAATCAGAGATTCCACTCTGGGGAGGGAACACAATAACATGTAGTTTGGGACCGAGTCTATTTGGCAGTCCACAAATTTCCCAATCCTAGGTCTGCATATCTCAAGTGTTTAGAGATTGTTGTTGTCACTGCTGCTTTTAGGGATCTGGAAACCTCACCCAGAAGCACTTTACCACTCTGCCACATCTCGAGCCCTTTTTGTTTTTTTTTATTTTGAGACAGGGTCTCACTAAGTTGTTTAGGGCCTCATTAAGTTGTTGAGGTTGACCTTAAACTTACGATCCTCCTGTCTCAGCCTCCCAAGCTGCTGGGATTATAGGTGTGCACCACCACACCAGGCTGCTTTTAAATTCTTGACCCCACTGAAGTCTGAGGGCTACTGGCCAATTATATAACAGAGCACAATGAGGGAACTAAGTATACACAATGAAAATAAATATAAAATATTAAAAGAAAATAAGGGAGATACATATGCGCAAAGTGTTAGAAAGTTGAAGACAAGCAATTCTGCATGAAAGTCTCTAGAAAGACATTATAGAGCATGTCACAGTAGAACTGGATTGCTAGAAATGCCTCTAATTAGCATATCAGAAAAACAACACAAAGCACTGCTGGCTTGGAGTGGCAAACATATTCTGGCTGTCAAATACTGATATCAGATATAAGCAAGTCTTCCCTGATTGCTTGGAGGACAGGGGCAGTAGGCAGAAGGGAAGGGAGGGGAGATTGGTAGGAGGTAAGTCTGGCTGTAAGGACTGAGACCAGACTGACTCATCTTGATTGGTGGCTGCACATGTGTGTCTGTGCCTGAATTCTCAGAGCCCCGCGTGACCTCAAGAGGTCAACTGGCACAGCACAGTCTAACCTAGAGAGGATGGCCACTGTCAGACATGGAGTTTCCACAATGCTTGGCTAATTGTCAGTGTGTAGTTGTCCTTATATGTCCACCAGGTGACCGTTTCTAGTTACTTGGGGCTTTTTCTGGTACATTAAACAGTCCAGTCAAAGGTCCTAAACATGGTGAGCTCTGAATTGGCCACTGTGACTTTCAAACACACTGGGTTGTCTGGCCTGTGATTTATCTGAATAGGAATCACAAACAGGGCCCTGAGTCATTTTCAGCAACCACGGCTTTAGAGACAAATGGTAAATTTTAGGAAACCAATTTCCACTGTGGGCAGATCCAGCTCCTAGTGGCATCATTTGTCTAAGCCTCAGAATGGAAAAGGCTGATGACAAATTCGGTGAAAAGTCCAGCCCGGCCAGATGTGATCAGGGAATTGCAGACCTTGGGGAAAAGAGTGGGTTGCATTAGTCCCTATCAGTGGAGAAGGGTGAGGTCAGGCCCTCTGATCCACATTCAGATTCCATCCTCAGGAAATCAGGCCAAAGTAAGGCCTATGTGAGGGTGGGAAGGGTTGCTGGACTGCAAGGAAGTGGGCAAGAACCAAGACAAATGGTTATTCTGGCCTCCTGTGGCTCTCATTCCTGATCCTACCGAGAGAGGAAAGCATCCCAAGTGGGTTCTGCCCCTGTTCATCTTCACGTGGGCTTCCTTCTGCTTTCAGTTGTGTCCTTTCCCTGCAATTTCAGAGGATGACCCTAAAGCACAGAGGTATATGCTGTCCTACCAGACTTTTATTTTCTTTGATGCTTATGTAGATACGTATAAGCATATGCACACCCATGTAGTGTATTTAATAGAACTGCACACTGCACAATGAGATTGTTTTGCATATTACCTTTTCACTTAATAGTCAAGCCTTGTTTAATGATTTCATGTAATCCATGTTGCTAAACCATCATTTATTCAACCTCTATAATGAATATTGTTGTGGTTTAGAAGTGAGGGATCCCCCAAAACTCACGTGTGAGACAATGCAAGAAAGGTTAGAGGTGAAATGATTGGGTTATGAGATCCTTGACCCAACCAGTGAATTAATCTCCTGATGGAATTAACTACTAACTGAAGGCAGGTGGGGTGTGGCTGGAGGAGGTGGGTTCCTGGGGATGTGTCTTTGAGGTAGGTATTTTGTATCTGGGCAGTGCAATCTCTCTACCTCTCTCTCTCTCTCTCTCTCTCTCTCTCTCTCTCTCTCTCTCTCTCTCTCTCTCTCTCTCTCTCTCTCTCTCTTTCAGCTTCCTGGAGCCATGCTCCCAGCTGCTTCCTCAGCCACACTCTTCTGCCTCACCTCTCACCCCAAGGAATGGAGCCAACTATCTATGGACTGAGACTTCTGAAACTGTGAGCCCCAAATAAAATTTTCCTCCTCTAGAGTTATTCTTGTCAGGTCTTTTTTCAGCAGTGAAAAAGCTGACTAAAACAAATATCCATATATCTTGATGTACCTATGCTAGTAGCTCTATAAGACACACACTAACAAGTAACTCACAGGACATGTGCATTTTTCATCTTGCTAATTGAAAAATTATCTAGGGCATCTTTTACTCTTTACATTGTGATGGCAGGAAAGTGGGTGTTGATAATGACATTATCACTTTTGATGCCAAAAACAAGTAGCTTATTTAAGCATAAATGTACACAAGATTGAATAAGTGATAGAAATGGGCTTTCTTGTATATATTTCAAACTCTTTCTCACTAAGAAATTAGAGAAACATTTTTGCCTGTTATGCATAAGAAAATGTGTCTCCTTCCAAAGGCCTGTCTGGAATTCTCCTCCTATAACATCCATCTCTCTGCTGGGTGCTGTTCTTGTCCATTTCCCATTGGTATCTCCTTCTTGTGTATGTGATTTATATACTATTTTCTGAAAATGCCTAAAATACAGTTCAAATGCCAAGTATTTGCTAACAACTCTTCTCAAATGGACCCTCTCCCCAGGATAGTCAACAAAATGCTTACTGCTGATCTTGGTCTGCTCTCCTAGCCTGGCACCTCTGCTCTATAACTTGTGAATCGGAGGGCTCAGTGACCTCTTGTCAGCAAGGAGGAGAGGAATAGCACCACTCTTTCTTCAGGAAGAGTGACTTCCTGACTTAGCTGGGGTTAAACACAGACAGCTTGACATTTCCTGGTCAAACTTTTCAACTTCCCCTGGAGTGCTGTAGCCCTCCAGGGACAATTTCTCAGACAGCTCTGCACTGTTAGCCAAGTGCCCATTGCCTCAGGGACCCTGGACTTGTCCAGACAAGCCCAGGATACCCTGCTCTTTAGACCTTCACTTGAATCTGAATCTCTGTGTATTAATTATTCCCCTGCCTGAGGGACAGGGTAACCACGCAGAGCATGAGGGGGCTCCTGGCCAATGGGCTGTGTGATCTTAGGTAAGAAATATTTGACCTCTCTGCCCCTCAAATTCCCCAACTACAAACAAGGAGTAATGAGAAAACAAACTCATAGGACTTTGGGGAGCACCTGGTATAGCATGTCTGGCACACACAGACTTGCAATAATTTGTAGCTATTCTTAATATCATTCTACAGCCAAACTTCTTAGATGAGCGTTATTGGTAATGTCATATAAAATTTTAGGATTGTTTCAGATTTGGGAATTCTCTCAAGTTTCTTCCATATATGAATTTTGGAAGAGGCTGCAAACCTTAAGCTTTGTTAGCATTGTAGTAAATCTCTCTCTGCTGGTGGCATGTGATGAACTGGGACACTTAAACATTGCTGGAGGTGGTATGATGACTACAGATCTTTTGGAGAGGGTCACACCCCCAGGGAGGGAACATGCAGGATCTACAATCTCTGAGTACTTGTTCAGCCCTGGGAGATTACTCTGCAGCTTCCCCCATTCCCTACTAGGGATGGGGAAGTGACCCAGATGATGCCAGGTGGCTAATCAGCTAGTATGAAGACATATTTGCACAGAGGTATGTTTGCACTGAGGACACTCCAAGCACCTTGTCACTCATACTAAGGTCCTCTACCTGGGGAGGTTATGAAATGCGTGGTCTCTCTGGTTACTATAGTGCCTGTGAGGTGTGAGAGTCCTGACACTGTGTGCAGAGGGCATTGGTGCTACGTATCTTGCACTGCTCGCGACAGTCCCACCCAGTGAAGAGTGACCCTTCCTAAAATGCCAATAACACTCCCCTTGGGAACCATCCGTATGACTCAGACTTCAACGACACTTCGAGTTCACTCTTGATGAATGGGTTAGAGCATGGGTTGAGCAGTCAGGACTCCTATCAGCCTGTTAGCTTGGGGACTAGGTTGTATTTAAGGATGCACAATTTCACACTTCCTCCCACCGGACCTCACTTCAATTTCCACTTGACTTCAAGTGCAGAGGGGGTAGATACTCTCTGATCTATGAAGTTTCACTTCAACACTAGGTGGTGCCCATTTGGCCTCTTGCCTCTGGAATTATACCTATAGAAAAGCCAACCCAAGCTGGGTACGGTGGCGTGCACCTGTAATCCCAGCGACTCGGGAGGTTGAGGCAGGAGGATCGCAAGTTCAAAGCCGGCCTCAGCAACAGTGAGGCACTAAGCAACTCAGTGAGACGCTGTCTCTAAATAAAGTACAAAATAGGGCTGGGGATGTGGCTCAGTGATTGAGTGCCCCTGAGTTCAAGCCCCAGAACCTTAAGCCTTCCCAGGGGAGTACAGCCTACTAGCACTGTGGTCCAATAACTCTACTGATTCTCCCCAAGCCCTGACCCCATGTCCAGGGCCTGGAATATCCCCAATATAGAAGGCCCTGATGTCTACCAGAAGAACCCAAAATAATAATAATAATTAATGAGTCTTGTTACGTTACCAGCTGTGTTGTTTTATGTACTTTTTCTTACTTTATCCGAAGTGACATAAAACAAAGCTCAAATTAGAAAAAGACAGCACCATTCATGCTAATCCAGGCATTGGTTGGTGAGTTTGGACAGGGCGAGGCCGAAGTTGTGCCCAGGGTCCACTGCACTCCCAGAATCCCTCAGGCGTCTCAGAGATTCAGAGGGACAAAGCTGTCACATTCATGTGTCGGAGGCCCACAGAGGGAGGATTTATCTCTCACAAGTCTTCTGCCGTTAACAGAGATAAATCCAGGTATTGTCATTACAGTAATGGCCTCTGTGACTAAGAGGAGCTAAACAGAAAGTCAGTGAATGTCAAATATCTTGAAAAATCTATTCACCGTGAAGTCACCTTCTAATGTGTTCTCAGGAAACAATAACATCCATTTTCACTCCAGACACTACTCTCTGTGGTAAATAATATCACTAGGTGACTCTACCCTGTAAGTCCCCAGAAATTGTTTCTAATTATTGTCAGAGGCACATCAATTACCCATAGAGCCTCCAGGCAACCCTCCTCATGGCTCTGATTAGAAACATGTTTTGCTTCCATTTCTTCTGTCAAGCCTCTCAGCCCTCTACATAGTTAATTGCTGTCTTGGCTGTGGGCCTGCTTTCCTTAGCTTCCTCTCTCAACAGCACCTCATTGCTAAGTCAGCATCTTTACACCTCAGCCCTGGGCCTTACCCTCCCTAAGAGGATCCTCAGTACCTGCCAAGGGCTCGTCTGTCCCGTTGAAAAGACTGGGTCTCTGGTGACCCAGAGCTGATAAAAGTGCTTCAGTTATACATATATCCTCACTCTGGACCAGACACTATGATAAGCACATTGCAGACATGATATCACTGAATCCACAGGACACATCGTGAAGGAGGTATAATTAGTATCTCCATTTTATGTTTAGGAAAAATGAGGCACATAATTAAAAAATGGAAGACTTGCTGCCACCAAGTGTCTCCTTCCATTCCTCTGGAGCCCCTGGGCTGGGGGTGAGTTGGACTTCCTCTCAATGTTCCTCATCAGTGCTAGGCCATTGTCCCTCCCCATTCCTTGTTGTAGTTACCTACTGAACTCTGCCTTCTCCCCACTGAATGCTTGAAGGTGTTAGTTTGGTCAGATCTCTGCCAAAGTGGCTTGTATCATAATTCTTGGTGTCTTCAACTTCCATCTAGACTTCATGGAGTTGAGCTCTAAAGGGCGCCAAGCATGTAAAATACAACATGAGAGGCAGCCCTGGAGAGGTACTGGTCCAGCAGGAGGATGCTGCCCCAAAGTGCTGACCCTCCGTGATTTCACCCCCTCTGCACCAGTGATTTTGTTTCTACTCTATCTCCTCCATTTGTTATGGTTTAGATATTAGGTGTCCCCCAAAAGCTCATGTGCGCGAGACAATGCAAGGAAGGATAGTAGAATGAATTAGACCTTATTACCCTATGTACATATATAACTGTATGACTTTTGGGATTCTACATCATGTAACAGCCAGAAGAATGAAAAATTACACTCCATCTACATCTGATGTATCAAAGTGCATTCTACTGCCACATATAGCTAATTAGAACAAATTTTTTAAAAGGAAGTTGAGGTGAAATGATTGGGTTAGGAGAGCCTTAACCTAATTAGTGCATTAATGGACTTGAACAAAATAATTGCATGGTAACTGTAGGTAGGTAGGATGTGGCTGGAGGAGATAAGTCACTGGGGGTGTTACCTTTGGTGTATATATTTTGTCCCTGGTGAGCAGAACACTCTCTGCTTCTAATTACCATTTCCTGAGCTGCTTTTCTCTGCCACACTCTTCTGCCATGATGTTCTTCCTCACTTCAGTCCCAGAGCAATGGAGTTGGCCATCTATGACTGAGACTCTAAAATCATAAGCACCAATTTTCTCTTCTAAAATCCTTCTTGTCTGGGTCACAGCAGTGAAAAAGCTGACCACCTGCAACTGCAGCTGAACTGCTTCACTATCTTCCCAGCTCACTCTGGTCATCCATCGCTAATATTCTAGCACCACGCCAGGACCTAGAAACACCACTGTTGCTGGCACGTTTTCGTTGCTCATGCCACCTTCCTGACCCCTTTCCCTGGCTCTGGTTTAGATTCCACTGTTGCTGGCACCTTTTCATTGCTCATGCCACCTTCCTGACCCCTTTCCCTGGCTCTGGTTTAAATTCCATGGCCTTTGGGTATTACTCACGGCATACACCTTCAACCCTCTTCCCCCTCCCTCCCTCCATCATTCTCAGTGGGCAAAACCCTGAGCCAAGTTCAAGCCAGCACTCCACTGCCTGCACTTGAGCACCATGTGAACAGTCTCACTTGAACGTCATCGTCACATCCCTCCAAGAACCCACAGTACTGCCTGGCAGCCTTCTGTATTTCCCAGGTCTACTCACTTTTCCGGGACTCTTTCTCATCCTCCTCTCTCTTCAAACTTCCAACACCTTTTCCTCTGCACTCTGAGTGAACAATTTTGCTTCCCACAGAAAAAAGAACTTCTGACTATACCATCACTTCACTTCTATCATCTTTCTATATTTAGGTCCATGCCCTGTGCTTTCCCTCCTGTTAACTGCGGATGACCTGTTCATCTTCTATCTAAAGCAAACCTCCACTTGGTCAAGATGCCCTCTCCTCAGGCTTCTCAGAGGACATTGTTTCAGCATCACCCCTTTGACTTCCTCATGAATCAGTATGCAAACGTACTGTTATTTCTCCAATCAAAACCATAAACAATAGTAGTGATAGAAAACTTAACCTTCAACCTTGATCTAACTCAAATGACTCCATTTCTTTTCTTCTAACAGCATACTTCTTAAAATGTTGTCTTTTTTCTCTCCAATACTTCTTGTCTTTTCTTGAGCACATAACAATTAAGCTTTTGTTCCCTCCATAACATTTATCACTTATTTGGGAGATTATGTATTTGCTTGTTTATTTATTTACATTTGTATCCCTCCACTGGGACCTGAAACACACACGCCCTCAGACTATTCTTTCCTCAGCTTCTAGAATAATGTCAGATTCTTACTGGGTGCTCCTTTTAAATATAATTTGAATAACAGATATGCTTGGGATTCGAACCTTTGCAGTGTCACTCCAGCAGCATCAACTTAGAGGAGAAGAGGAGGGATAGTCTTATCATCAGGGTCTCTCAGAGCTGAGAATTTGAAGGATGGAGATCCCAGATCACACACAGTTAAGAACAAAGCCAGAAAACAAAAGTCTATATTATTACCCTATTTGTATCCCCTCTCTGTGGGGGAAAAACCCAAGTCACACCTCTTGTGTTACAGTGAGAGCTGCAAAGCATTCCTGTTGCTAAGAAGGGCGTGGCTTAAAAATGACAGTGTGACTGCATCCATAGATCAGGGTAGACTACTTATGAGTCTTTTTTATTCACTAAATTCTCTTCAGCTGCTGGGTGCTCACCTCATCTCCTGCTCCTGTCCTAAGGTATTTTCTCCCACCTGAGCACGCCCATGCCCAACCAGGGGCAAACCCATGCCCGTGCAGAGTCCTGTTGTACACCACTTCATTAGCAAATGTGTCCACAGCTCTGCTATCATCTTATCATCATGTCTGCCACCTTGGCGAGCTAGATAGTTTCAGACAACTCATTGGTCTATTAAAGTAAGGATGGGTTTTTTTAAAAATAAAAACAAACAAAAAAACTAACTTTTTTATGCATTCACCCAGTCTGTCATGCCAGGACTTGCATGAGAAAAACACTTCTCTCTGACCCCTGTAGTGATCAACTGATGCCTCCAAGCAGGAAATTTGATTGCCCTCATCTCAGGCTGAGTCTCTGTTTTACCAATCACAAAATGACTCAACCCCTTTTTAAAAGCCAGCTGTGACCATTGACTCACTGACCTCCTGTGGTGGTGAATCCAGTTTTAAAAATAATAATGATAAAATAACAAAGGTTACGGAAGCTATTATGCTTCAATGCTCAACCTTTTGGGGTCTGCAGGAAATAAAGAGAGTTGGCCAGCTCCGAGGAGCTGATGATATACATTTTCCTCCTCCAGAAGTGTCTTATAACTTGTCCCACACCAGCAGTGACTTCGCAGTATGGCTTTTCTCCCTGCTGTTCCCCATCAGCAAGAGCGAGCTGACACACAGGCTGATGAGCAGCGCCGAAACTTATCGAGTGTGTCCTTCCTGCCTGGAACCTCACAGCCTGTCATCCCCTGTTGTCACAGGGCTCTTGCTCATTCCCTCACTGCTAACACTAATCTAGAAGATGATCAAAGAAAATCTCCACCGGTTCACCCCTGCCTGGACCAGCCCAGAGATTGGTCAAGCATGTACGTTAAATATTACCAGATTCTAATCTGTTCTGTTCACCCAGCTTGCCTGCTCACTCACTGGCACTCTCTTGCTTGTTCTCTTTCTCTCTCTCTCTCTCCTTTTTTTTTTTTTTTCAATAAATAAATAAATGAATTCTGGGTTGGCTGAAGATTTCAGCAATGTGACTGCTGTGCAGATGGATCCTGCTGAAGCTGGTGCTGGCTCTCTAGGGAGTAGCATGAAATGCTGGTTTTCAAAACCTGAGCAGCGTGTAAATGGCAGCTAAAAAGGAAATGCAGATTGGTGCTGAGTGTTAATTGTCTCTTCCTCTCTTCTTCACACACTTCAGAGACCGTTTGGTGGCAGAAGACAGAAAAGCAGGCCTGCCCCCTCGTGGGGTGGGCTTTTCTCTTTCAAGCTGGACTGAGAGAATAACACCTAGAGCCCAAGTCAAAACATAGAATGGGGATTTTTTTTTTCTTTTTTCTTTTCTTTTTTTTTTCAAGTTCTCATCTGATGAAAGTCAGGGAGGTGGCACCGAGCTTGTAATGAAAGTAAGAGTCTGCTGAGAATGAGTTGATGAGATGTGACACAGAAAGGGGAAGCAGGATGTCTTTGTTTTGAAATGACAGGCGATAAGCTATGGGGTGCCTGGTGAGATTTTAGTCCATAACTAGGTAGCAACCTGTCAAATGCAGGCCCCTTAAATGCATCACAAGAATTCTCACTTGAGATGATTTCAATTCCAGCTCTGCGTGTGTGAGTGTGTGCACACACATATCGCAAAACATAATTGAATGCCAAAAAGCATTGCCATGTCCCGTTAAGGGTACAGTTGTAATCACACTGGCATGAGAACTCTGAGTCCTCCCATTTCCTTCCTCACTTAGGCAGTGACAAGGTCAGGTTTATGACCACAGCCCAGGCTCAGAGCCATTTAATTTCATCTCAGAAGATTCATGTGAGGTTTCTCCCAGGATGTTAATCAAGCTGAATCTAGATTGACTGTCATTTCTTTTTATGTCTTTTGTCTAGATGAAGTGGGGTTATATGAATTTGTGCAGTTTTGAGTAAGATGGGGGCCAATAGAGAAGCAAATGGGAAAACTGGATCTTGGCCAAGAGAATAGAAGAATCCAGAAACTTTCTTTTTAAATCATGAAATCCCTGTGCCCCACCTAAGCCATTGTTCGCTGGACCTGAACCTGTTATGCCTCACTTCCCTGTGTATTTATGAAAAGTCTCCCCACTGTTGTCACTAGAGTGCCAACTCCATTCTAGCTTGCCAGTTGGAGATGAAAGGTAACTGATCACAAATGAAAACAAGTTATTGTTTCCATCCATTCTCTCTTTCATAACCAGGGATGGGAAGGTGAGCTGGTCACCACTCCTGCAGATCACTAGCATGAGCAAGAAGGATGGAGTAGACACCTTCCAAAGAGGTGGCTTCCTTCTGTGCTGTCCCTACCTAGGATGGACAGTGTGCTCCTCCCTGCAGCCTTTCTAAGCACCTTTTCCTAACCAAGACAGAGGGTGATCTCAGCATCAGATAGAAAATGGAAGGGTTGGATTCACTCGAGCTGTGAGTGAAGAGACAAAAAATGGCCAATCAGGGAACTGGTCAGGATGCTAGTTTAGTGAGGAGGGGAGTGGGGTGGACCAGCTCAGCTGGCTCCACTCTCTGAAAGACCTTCCCTTGACTAGAAATGGGGTTCAGATATGGGACTCAGTAGTGGGCAACTAGGTCTTTCTCCTTACAATGGCCTCCTGACTCTGAGTCCAGTCACTTACCTTTACACCTTCTGGTGAAAGAATGATTTCCCAAATCCATTCCTTTGTAAAAGCAGGGGGGGTGGGCTCCCCCATGCAGGTTATCTTTACCAAGTCACCAGAAAGAAACGGTGACAAATAAATGGAAGATGATGATTGTGTTAGTCAACTTTCCATTGATATGACAAAATCAACTTAGAAAAACAAAGATTTATTTTGGATCATGGTTTCAGGGGTTTCAGTACATGGTTGACTGGCTCCATCAAGCCTGAGCTTGTGGTAAGACACATCATGGCAGAAGGGAGTGGTGGCACAGAGTTACTCACCTCAGACAGCCAGGAAGAAGAGAGAAAGAGAGAGAAACGGGGGGACAGGAGACAAGGTATACCCTTCCAGGGCATGCCCCCTGCTATCTACTTTCTCCAAATAGGTGCCATCTCCTACGGTCTCCACCATCTCTCAACAGTTTATTCATTTATGGACCCACCAATGGGTTAACCCATTAACAAGATCAGAGTTTTAATGATACAATCGCTTTCCAAAATCCCCACTTCTGAATATTGTTGCATTGAAAACCAAGCCTTCAACACAAGAGCCTTGGGGAGACATTCCATTCCAAACTATAGCAATAATGTTGCTAAGCGCATGGCTCAATCTTTCCAGGGCCATGTGCAGTGGAGAGTCTGTCCCTAAGGGAGAACCCCAGACGAGATGTTTATGTGCTTATACTCTCTCTCCCCAGAGGTAGAAAGGGATGGGGCTGCTGTTTTACTTTGTTCAACATTAACTTGATTCCAGTATATTATGTGCAAGCCAACAAGAGCCTCAGGCAAGGTCTTTAAGCTGCTTAAATGTCACTCACTAGCTGCTGAATACAGAAGGGAAATGTTGTCACAGATACTGCCTCTGTTTAGTGACATAAGCTGGCAGACCCATCCAAGAGGCTAACATGTAGCCTGGTTCCAGGTTGACCCTGGCAACCAAAAGAGATGACATATTCACTGTTGTTCATCTGACCCTTCCCACAGGTGACTCAAATAGAAACAGCTGAAACTGGTTCTCCAAAACTATGAGACAGAAATCAGAACAGAGGTTATATGGCAGAACAGAAGGGGAATGGGGACTGATTAAGAATGGACATGAAGTGATGGAAATATTTTTGGAGTGATGGAAGTGTTCTTGATCACATGTGGCTTATATGAGTCTCTGTGTTTGTCAAATCTGATCAAACTGTACATGTAGTGTCTGTGCATTTCACTGTAAGTAAATTATACTTTCATTTTTAAAAAGCTGTTCTGTTTCTCACAGAAGAGGCCTTGAGAGGGGAAATTCTAGCTCTTCTCACCTCCAAATTATCCTTCTGATACCAGTTTTTAAAAATGACAGCCCAGAAGTTTCATTCCTGGCTTTTTGTACCTCACTGTGTTCAGAAGCAGAGAACATGCCTTCCTTTTGTAATCCCAAGGCCTACATCTGAAACAATGCCCATCAGATCATGTCTTCTAGAAAGTTCCCTGATAACTCCAAGACTCTGATTTTTTATCTGTAAAATGGAGGATAATGATCCCCACCTATACTCTAAGTTCACTGCAGGAAACAAAAAATAATATTTTTATAAACTAGAAAGAGCTGCAGGAATACAGATTGTACACCATCTCAAATAGATTGTAACTGTTTAGACATGCCTAAAAGGGATAAGTTCTTTGGTATAGTATTAAAACTCCAATTGGAAAATCTGCTATGAAAACCTCCATAATCAAGATACTACTAAATAACCATATGTAGTGGTACGTTTCTTACTCCAGAGCATCCAGATGTGATATAATATTATATCTCTGATTTATTTAATTATATAATCTATTCCAAGATTCTCATGACCTAAGAGGCAGCACTTTCACTTTCAGTCAGTCTAAGTTTACCCTGATTGACTCCAAGCATAGACATTGCCATCTGATACCTTCTGATTAATCATGAATTAACCATGAACCAGAAAATATAAGTTCATTATTCTCCCTTCCAGGAACCCCATGATGAAGATGATACATATATAAACATAATGTGTAATCATAACATTAGCAACATCTCCAGCAACTGGAACCTCTCCCCTTTAAGATAGGGGTGGTATGTAAGATAGTTTAATGGATGAAAAGCATTTCAAGAACCTTGTGAGATAAGGAGAAAAATCCTTTCCTTAACAGTAGACAATCAAATGCTCTCAGGTTAAGTGGGATGAGATGATTCAAAAACATGATTTGAACAACAGTTAAGTAACTTGAGTCGAGAACTGTCTTCAATCATTGGAACAGCTGCCAATGTGGAAGAAGTAGAAGAACCTCATTTTAGGGAGAAAAAAAAAGATCAAGGTTGTAAAAAGCACGGAGAACCAAAAAGTAAAGAAAATATGTCCCGCCACATTGCCCAACAATGGAATGGACTCTTTCCAAAGATGGTAGAAGTTCTCCAGCATGGGAGAGTTTCAAGGAGGCTGTGATAAGGTAATACAGATGTTGGACTAGAGGTTTTCCATATTCATTGTTAATTATTTATTATTTTGACACTAAAGAAGATATTAGTTTGCCAAAGAGTCTCTGTTGGCATTATTAGGTATGTGTAAGAGCAAACTGTCCTGAGAAAAAGAGAGAAATAACAGCACAGAGGAGGCTCACAATAGGCCAGCAGAGAAGAGGAGTCAAATCACACTGGATGGACTAGTGGTCCCATTAGGAGGGGGTCTAGCATCCTAAGTACAGTATGTTAGGAGGCGATGGCTACCTTGTTAGGTGAGAAGCTGTCCAGTCTGGTGATCTTAAGACTAGCAACAGGAAACTCTGGACAACAGAAAATGCCCAGCCCTGATCTGAGATTCAAGATACAGGTACAACTGCAATCAGGAGTAGTCTTTAAAGTTTATGACCCCTTTCTGAAGAAAAATTCACATTTTGCAGAAATAAACACAATCATGCTTATAATTTTAAGGACTTCTTTGAAACCCTTTTAATCCATTCAATAACTATAGGTTGAGAACAACAGGCAGCCTACAATACTCATACTGTTGTTGCTGATGACGAGTTAGCTTTCTTGTATAAATCCAAAACTTGAGGAACTTTAATAAGTAAAAATTGCGGTTTTAATTCAGAAAATTCTAAAGTAGGAAGAAGTCATAATCTATTTATTCCTCTTCCTGGTAACTTTCTATCCAATGGGCAAAAAAAGGCCAGAAACAAGGTAGATATCTTAAAAGACTGTTCTTCTCTGTCCCTAAAGGAAACAATCATGCATGCTGAACTCAATGACCCCACTGGGTTCTGAACTCAAGAACCATTCAAAAGGTCAATACACAAGGGTATTTTCAGAAAATACCTCGTAGTTATAGAGAGGTTGACTATTCCCATTGCCCAATTTAGCTCTCCCTTTAGATTAATCCCTGACACCTGTTCACAAACAGGTTCAGAGAAAGTACTTGATCTGATATATTCTTTTAAAATGTCTTTGTCTGACATATAAACTAATTCAGTGTTCTTACCAAAAGTGCAGTAAACACAGAGTGTTAGTATCTATTGGTACTTATTAAATTCCCCAATACTTAGCAGCTTAAAACAACAAACATTTATTATCTAACAGTTTTTCTAAGTCAAGAATCTGGACATGATCTAGTCAAATGTCTTGAATTCAAGAACTCTCACAAAGCTACTGTTAAGGTGCTTAGTCAGGGCTGTGGTCTCTTGGGAGGATTCCTCTAAGGGAGAATCCACTTCTCAGTTCCTCACATAGTTTTTGAATTCAGTTCCTCAGTCTTCTGGACTGAAGGTCTCACTTCTTCACTGGTTGTTGACCAGGGCCTCCTTCAGTTCCTTGCCACATAGGTTTCTCTATCACATAGCTCACAGCATGAAAGCTGGTTTCCCTGAGAGCAAAGAAACAAAGGAATGAAAGAGAGAAAGCCAGATGAAATCACCATCTCAGATAGCTTAATCTCAGAAATGGCATCTCATATTCTTCACTGTATTCTGTATATTAGAAATGAATTAGAATGGCGATTATCAAGAATACAAGCAACTATAGGTGTTGGAGAGGATGTGGGGAAAAGGTACACTCATACATTGCAGGTGGGGATGCAAATTAGTGCAGCCACTCTGGAAAGCAGTGTGGAGATTCCTTAGAAAACATGGAAGGGACCTACCATTTGACCCAGCTATCCCACTCCTCGGCCTATACCCAAAGGACTTAAAATCAGCATACTACAGTGATACAGCCACATCAATGTTCATTGCTGCTCAATTCACAATAGCCAGACTATGGAACCAACCTAGATGTCCTTCAATTGATGAATGGGTAAAGAAACTGTGGTATATATATATATATATATATATATATATATATATATATATATAATGGAATATTACTCAGCCATAAAGAATGATAAAATTATGTCATTTGCAGGCAAATGGATGAAATTGGAGAATATCATGCTAAGTGAGATAAGCCAATCTAAAAAATCCAAAAGACAAATGATCTCACTGATAAGCAGATGATGACACGTAATGGGGGGTGGAGGGGGGCAAGAATGGAGGAAGGAGGGACTGTATAGAGGGGAAAGACAGGTGGGAGGGGTGGGGGGGAGGAAAAAAATAACGGAATGAATCAAACATCATTACTCTATGTAAACGTATGAATATGCAAATGGTATGCAGTTACTCATGTACAAACAGAAACAACATGTATCCCATTTGTTTACAATAAAAAATAAATTAATTAATTAATTAAAAAAATAAATAAAATTCTCTCTGGAAATAGAAAAAAAAAAAAAAGAAATGAATCATTAACATTCAGTTCATGCTCAAGAGCATGAACGCCATGAGTGGGGTATCATGGGAAGCCACCTCAGAGACCTTCTAACAGTGTTCAAATTCTGGCAATGCCACTTATTGTAGAACCTCAAACAAGTGTCTCAACCTCTCTCAACCTTGTTTTTTCTACTCTGTGAAATTAGGGTAACAATGTCCGCTTTGAAGGGTCATTGCAAAAATTAAAAATAATTAATATAACTTTCACAGTGATGCAGTCCTGTAATCCAAGTGACTCAGGAGACTGGGGCAGGAGGATCATAAGTTCAAGGTCAGCCTGGGAAATCTGACAAGACTCTGCCTCAAAATTTAAAAAAAAAAAAAGTTTAGAAAGGGCCGGGGATGTAGCTTGCCTACCATGTGTGAGATGTGGGGTTCAACCCCCCAGTACAACTTTAAAAAAAAAAGACAGTGAATATAACTCTTACCACTCAAGAACAAAAAGATGACAACCTGATATAAAAATGGACAAAACACTTGAATAGGCATTTCTCCAAAGAAGATATACAAATGACCAGTAAGTACATAAAGTTCATCATTAATCATTAGGAAAATGCAAATCAAAGCCACAGTACAATGCTGCTTCTCATCTACTACAATGGTTATATTTTAAAGAAAATAATAAGCATCAGTGAGGCTATAGAGAAAATTCACAGAAATGTTGTGCCCTGCTGGGAGTAATATAAATTGTATAGCACTGTGGAAAACAGTTTGAGTGTTCCTCATAAAGTTAAACATAGAATTTTCTTATAACCCAGAAATCTACTGTTAAGTATATTCCCCAAAGAATTATAAAACAGACTCAAACAGATACTTTTATGCTGACTTCATAACAGGATTATTCACAATAGCCAAAGACAGAAACCACTTAAGTTTATATCAACAGATAAGTCAATAAACAAATATGTATATCCATAAGTATAATATTATTCAGCCATGAAAAGAAATGAAGTGCCAGGTGAGGGTTCATACCTGTAATCCAAGTGACTCAGGAGGCTTTGGCAGGAGGATCATCAAGTTTGAGTCCACTCTTAGTCACTTCATGAGATCCTCAGCAACTCTGTGAGACCCATCTAAAAAAGTAAATAAATGAATGAAAAGGACTAGGCAAGTAGCTCAGTTGTAAAGAAACCCTGGGTTCAATCCCCCCAAAATAACAATAATAATAATAAGTTCTGACACCTGCTACAACGTGGATAAACCTTATGCTAAGTAAAGTGGGTCAGATGCAAAAGAAAAATATTGTCTGATTTCATTTATATGAAATATCTAGAATTGGCAAATTCAGAGATAACACATTAGCAGTCGTCATGGACCAGAGAAAAGGAGAAATGAATTGCTGAATGGATAGTTTTTGTTTTGCATGATCCAAGTGTTTTAGAAATAGTGATAATTGAACAACATGGTGAATGTAATTAATGTCATTGAATTTTATCATTAAAATAGCAAATTTTGTGTTTTTATATATATACAAGTTTATGTTATATAGATGCATATATATAACCACAATTTTCTAAATGATAATGAATCTAGCAGATGCTCCACTAACAATAGGATTAAATATTTAATCATCAGCAGAGACCCAAACATGGGTCTGTATGCCTTGGATTGTGACTCTGCCAGATCTGGGATGTTAAAGAAATTGTAGAGGAGGTAAGGAAGGTCAAATTTGCTTCTACCAATAGCTCCTTTATTGGTTGCTATTTCTGGGGCACTGCATTTTCCACAAATTCTTACTGCTAATAATCTAAGAAACTAAGGGAGAAATTACTATGGTCCCTGAGATAGTTTGGGAGATAGATGTTTGTGATTTCAGAAAAAGTATACAAAATCTTCATTAGATCATTCTCTTTTCTACCTCAGTTCCCTTCGGGACTTGAAGTGACCTTGCAAAGTATTCTAAAATTGTTCATCTGCCCATCTGAAATGACTGCTTTCCTATGACTGTTTAGACCAGCAGTTTTTGAGCCTTTAGGCTCAACTTTTGAAGCCAAGCACTCAGGCTCAATGAAAGCTCTGTCACTTCTTGAGAGAGAGATTATGAACTGGTACCCTACCTCTTTCTGCTTCAGTTTCTTCTCTGAAAAAATGAGGATGACAATACCTAGCTTGCAGGCTATCATAGGGTGCAAATGAAATCGTGCATATAAAGAAGTAGCCTGGCACATATCCAAGTTTCAAAAAAGTTGATATTATTTTAAAGCACTGTCACTTTTCTAGCAAACCTTATAAATGTGTCTATAGAACTTTAAATGAGAAAAGAATTATTTAACTTTAGTTTCCAGATATCCAAAGAGTACAATAGATCATTATTTTCTCCATTCAAATATATAAGGGACATGTACTGTGTGAATGCCATTGCTCTATTATGAACTCAGTTTCATTCAACAGATGAAGTGAGGGTAGGGCAGGAGGTGTGAACTGGATAATAGTCATAACTGGAACCATTGTGAGAACTAGATGATATTCCTGGAGTCATTAAAGTCTTCCAGGTAGCCTCTAGTGCTCCCTTTACTTTATGTTACAAATGGTTTTGAAAGGTCAATATCACTGTGTTGACAGATTTAAATGCATACTGCTTCCTGAGCATCACTAATTATGAAGACTGTTTTAACCCTTGTTGGTAGGAAGTAAGACTAATTTGGGTACTGCTTATGATGATTGGTAGCTAGGTGAAAAGGCAAAGGGACACCTGTTTAAATGTCCAAATTGCAACAATTTAACAGGCAGCTTTGTCTTTAAGAACACAGAGAAAGAGACAAAAGTGAACATCTGAACCCTTTTAGGTTCTGAGTGGCCACCATTTCAAATTTCTCCTAGAAATATGAAATAATCATATGTGCTGATTGTTTCATATTATCTGATTATAATCAAATTGTTGCTTGTCTTTTAAAATATTCTAATACCTTACCCATGCTTCCTCCCACTAAAATAATTCTAAATTAAGACATTTGAAGATATTTACCCTAACTCTTTAATTACTATCCTTCATAACGCAAAATGTACTCATATATGCCACAGAAAAAATTCACTTGTAATTCATTTTACAATGAATTAACTAAATACTTGTTTATGCATGCTACAGTTATTTGTTGAGTACCTACTACAGAAAGGACAAAACAATGGTAGAATCTCCCACCATTCCTCATAAGAAGAGAGATCATACTAATAAAGTATAGATCATCACCAAACTTCCACTTGCATGATTCCAGTGACAGTCAACTTAATAATTAGGAGAGATTAAACTCAGTATTAGTCAGCTTTAATTGTTAGAAAGTTATTTCACATACTGAGCTGAGTGTTATTGAGGCTTAGTTCCAACATAACATCTGGCATAGGTTGCCCTGCCAGGCAAAATCAGGGACAATGCCAAGGTTATCCCATTTCAAATATAGAAGAGAAACTCTTTGGCACAGGGACAAAATTCCCTACAGAATTGACTCCTGGCTTCAGCTGTCCTTCTACTCCCTTGAGACTATAGATTTACGATATAGGTAAACTTTTCAATTTTCACTTTTCATTTTGTACAGCAAGATTGAGAAATGCACCATCTCAATCTCTCAAAGAATCCATTTTAACCCTCATTTAACAGTAAGATAATGGTTGTCAAACATAAGTTGACTTCCTAAGGATGAGTAAGCAAAAGAAAATTACTAGAATTTTAAAAAGCTTCTGCAATTCAAAATTTAATAGCAAAGAAAGTTCCAGCCAGACTGACTCTCTTTACAGATAACGACTATAAACTTTGCACAAAATATAAAAAGTAAACAATCTAAAGGTAATGGAGAATAAACAAAAGCAGGTAGATTCTGGGAGAATGTTGGAAATTGTGAACAGGAATGAGCGCAGGGGGGGTTTCCGCCCTTTTAATGGTATTTAGCCTGAAGGCAAGCTGCAGTTAACAGCTGCTCAAAGGAGCTAAGCCTCCAATAGAAAATCACAATCCATTTGGTCTGAAGGACTCAGAGAATAGTATTGGAGAAAAGATAACCACTGCTAATTGAGAGGTGGTCCCGCAAAAGAAGCCAGAAATAAACAGCCCCCAAATTCTGCATATAAATTCTCCTACATCTCTGGTTAACTCCTGAACCACACAACTATGGGGCAAATTCCAACTAAAGACAAAATAAATGAACTGAGATTTAAGTTGCCACCTAAAAGACAAAGTTAGCATTTTGAGTACACTCAGGTCAATTACCTAACACTAGCAAAGTCAATTTTTGGAAAATATTCTAAAATCCACACATACCATTCTTATTGTCCAGAATAAAATGCAAAATTACCCAACATACAAAAGACTAGGAAAATGTGGCTTATGCTCAAAGGAAAGAAATTAATTAACTAACTACATAATTAATGGAGACCAACTAAACAATGACCCAAGTGTTAGATTAACAACTATATTAACTATATTTGATGAGGTAAAGAAAAATATGCTTTCATGAATTAAACAATATAAAACCTCAGCAAAGAAGTAGAAACTATATTTTTAAAACCAAGCATAAATTCAAGAACTGAAAAATTCAACATCTTAAAAATTTACTACATGGAATTAATGGAACTGAGATGACAGGTGAAAGAATCCATTAGCTCAAAGACAGGCTAATAGAAATTATCCAATCTGAAGAAATAAGAGAAAATAAGTTTTTTAAAAAACAGAGTTTCAAAGGCCTATGGGACAATATCAAATGGTCTGACGTGTGATTAGAGTTTTTAAAGGAAGGATATATAAAAAGGGGGACATATAAATACTTTTAAAATAATGGCAAAAACTTTACTGATTTTGATGAAAAATATAAATTTACATAAGCAGAATAAGTACCAAGAAATACTTAGCTACATCATTGTCAAACCATTAAATACCAGAAAAAAAAAAAAAAAGAAAAATTACTTTAAGTTCTGAAAGAAAAAAAAAAAAAAAAAATCAACCCAGGATCCTATATGCAGGAAAAACATCCTTTAAGAAAGAGGACAAAAATTTAATCTTAAATGCATTCATTGCCAGTAGATATGCACATAAGAAATTAAAGGAAGTCCTTCTGGGTGAAGGAAAATTAAACTGAATGGAAACCAAATTTTCAGGAAGGAATAAAGAGGATCAGAAATAGTAAATCCACAGAACTACTTATTTCTCCTACTTTCTTTATAATATATAAAACTACTTAAAGTAAAAACAATAGCATCACCTTGTTAAGAGTTTATCATGTGTATAGAGGTAATCATATAAAAACTAAAGTGTAAAAAATAGGGATGGGAATATATGTACCTGCATAGTTTAAAGATTTCTACATTTCATGTAAAGCACAAGAAGGTTAACTCTAAGCAGACAATGAAAAGTTACAGATACATGTTATAAACTCTCTAGCAAATATTAAAATATAAATCAAAAGGCACAGCAAAAAACACCAATTAATTAATTAAAATGAATTTTTAAATGTAAAGAATCCCCCAAAATGGTATCAATCTAAAAGAAAGCAAAAACAAAAAATTTCTTCTTTGAAGGAAAAATTCCCCTCAAATGTTCTTGTTTCTTTTATAATTCTCAAGAAAGAACATTGTATCTATGAAACTAAAACCAATAAAAATAAGGAAAAGGAAATATAAAAGAAGGAAAGATTTTATGGAGAATTAAAATAAGCAAATCACAAAAAAAATGAGTGACAGACTGAATACTACATAAACTGAAGGACAAAATTGAAAGTACTGTATTAGCAGAAACAGCAGTGACATTTGTTGAGGGTCGAGGACATCGTAGGAGGGTGGAACTGGGAGATCTTCTTTGGGAAGAATAATGGTCCTAGAAAGCAAGATTGGACAAAGGGACAAACTAAATGAGACACCTCTCACTGTCTGTTTCACAGGGAAAACTACTTACAGTAACTTATGAAGAAAAATAATTGCATTCAGTGGTTTAAAACAGTAGTAATAATGCCAAATGTAATTCTTCAACTAGAAAGATGATAAACAATCTAAATACAAAACTAATCTTTATATAAAATCTCAGATCTTATTAGTGAAATCTAAGTTCTGAGAGAGGAGATAGGAAGTAAATGAATGATAAATTTCTCATCCAGCACAGACACCATCAATATGCATTTGTTCTTTTCTTTTTAAATAAATCTATGAGATACAAATTTTCTTTTTAATCTGAGAGAACAAAACAAACTAAAAGGAAAACTTAGGTGTCACTGAACTTCAGAAAATTATTTATTTGAAGCAAGATTACATCCCCAATTTTTTTCCTTGAAGTTAGAAAAAAAGTTTTTAAAAACATTAGGATGTTTAAGTGATTGTGAGGTTTTGTTTTGTTCTTTTCAAAATGGGCTTCTGAATGAGCATAAGTTTAAGTTTGCAACAAGTAATACTTAATCAACTCTTTAACCATCTGAAGATATCACTGTGGCTAAAAGGCAACAACAATTATTTTTTATTTTTAAAAAAGTACAAAGCTTAAAACTTTGGAGGGAAGAAGTAGGGACAGTCTTCTCTGAACAGAAAAATAACCTACTAAAAGAAAGACAAACTAATTTCAGAGTAGAAAACAACTAAATACATCACAGGAATATGATTAATATTACTAATTATGACAAGTCTAAAGAAAATACATATGAATGCCAAACATTTGTTTTCCTCTTCATCTTCCTGAAATATCTGAAGTTCTGTTTCATTATTTCAGAAGTTATTGCTTTTTTTATTTCCATCAATTGCTCAAATTATACTCTAGAGATTTACTTCATTTTGGTGACATGACTTTCTCATGCGCACTTTTAATTTTCCAAGTTTCTAATTGTATTTCTTTGTTGTTGCTGCTATTGCTACTTTTCATTTACAGAGATTTTTGGTCATTTGTTTGTTTTGAATGTCTTTGTTTTGTTTATCACCTTCCTCTTACTAATAGTGTACTTCGTGTTTTCAGGGTTTTGTTTGTTTTGATGGTACTGGGGAATTGAACCCAGGGACTCATACGTGGCAGGCAAATATTCTACCACTGGCCACTGAGCTGTGTGCCCAGGTCTTTTTATTTATTTATTTATTTGAGATAAGGTTTCGATAAATTGCAGAGGCTCTCCCTAAGTTGCCCAGGCTGTTCTGAAACTTTTGCACTTCCTGCCTCAGTCTCTCAAGTAGCTGGAATGGCCACTGTACCCCATTATTTCCTATCTCCAGATTCTTAATGATCACTTCACTATACACACACACACACACACACACACACACACACACACACACACACACATCCCTTCTCTTTGAAGATATTTTTCCTGATTTTATATTATAATTTGAATTGCTTAATTTAATTTTAGGTCTGCTAATCAATTGTTACAACAGGATTTCTTTTTATCTCATTCAGGGGTTTATTCCATTTGCTATTAACTACCCATAAAGGGGGTAAAACATCAATCAAAAGTGGCCCAGAACTGATACAGTTATTAAAAGTGGCAAATGACATTAAAATCATTATTACAAATGTATTCCTTATAATGAAAAAGTTAAGTGGAATCATGCAAAGGAGAAGACAAATGGAATTTCTAGACATGCATATTATAATATAAAAGATAAAAAATTCAATGGATGGAATTATCCTCATGTTAGACATCACTGGAGAACAGATTAGTGAACTTGACATAAAAATAGAAACTATCAAAAATAAAGCACTAAGAAATTTTAAAATTAGATACTATGTATACAGTTCTTATAAATATATAAGTATATTTACCTATTGAAAAAGAAGAGTCAACTACAAGAGACAACTATATTGAAAAGAAATAAAACTGTCATTATCAGATGATATAATCATCTGTATAAAATTTTTAACTACCAAAAAAACCTACCAGTAAAAAAAGTGAATTTAAGCAAGGATAGCTGTATATAAGATCAACATATAAAAATCAATTTTATTTCTATATAATAACAACAATTGATCAGAAATTAAATTATAAAACAACATTTACAATAGCATTAAGAATATGAAATACTGTATGCAACAATGAATCCCACTATATGTACAATTATAATGCACCAATAACAAGATAAAAAAATTTGACATACTTAGAGATACATCTGATAAAAGAAGTAAACATATGCTAAAAACTAAAAACATTGTGAAGAAAAACTAAGAAAGACCTAAATTAATAAAGAGATAGACTTTTTTGCTTGTGTGTGGAAAGATTCAATATTGATTTATAAGGAAGAAGCTAAATTGATCTATAGAATACATCAAACCTGGTAAAAATTCCTATAAACTTTTTCAGTAGAAAGTAGCAAACTGATTTTAAAGTTCATATGGAAATACAAAAGACCTAGAATTGTCAAACAACTTGGAAAAAAAAGGGCAATATTAAAAAGGTTTGATACTGCCTGGTTTCAAAGTTTCCCTAACTACAGTAATCAAGACCATGCAGAATTAGTGTCAAGGTAGACAAATAGATCAATAGAACAAAAGAGTAGCCCAGAAATACACCAAAAAAAAATACACTCATTTTTGATAAAGCTGTAAGGACAATTTGATGGTGAAAGAGTGGCCTTTTCAACAAAAAGGGGTAGGAAATATGGATACCCTTCTGCAAAAATATGAACTTCATTCAAGTCTTTTTCCATAAACAAATAAATTCAAAATGGATCATAAACCTAAGTGTAAAACCTGATAATACACAACTTCTAGGAAAAAGCATAGAAGAAAAACTATGTGACCTTGAGTTAGGCAAAGATTTCTTATACAAGACAGCAAGACACAATCCATTAAAAGAAGGTATCGATACATTGTACTTCATCAAAACTGAAAACTTTTGTTCTTTAGAAGGCACTATCCGACTGGGGTTGTGGCTCAGTGGTAGAGCACTTGCCTCGCACATGTGAGGCACTGGGTTCGATCCTCAGCACCACATAAAAATAAATACATTTTTCTAAAAAGGCACTATTAAGCAAATGAAAACAGAGGCACAGACTGGAACAGTATGTTGCAAAGTACATATTGATTAAAGGACAGGTATCAAGAATGTGTAATAAAGACTCAAAACTCAGTAGTAAAAAAACAAATTTTCCATATAAAACAATGAAAAGATTTTAATAAACACTAACACAAAGAGGTAAAGATGGCAAATAAACATAAGGAAAGATGTTCAACATCATTATTCACTAGAGAAAAACAAGTTTAAAAATATATGATATCACATATCTATTAATATGTCTGATATTAAAAATACTGGTTATACAGTGTTATACAGACTTAATACAATCCTCATTGAAATATGAATGACATTCTTCACAGAACTAGAAAAAAATAGTCCTAAAATTCATTTGAAAGAGTAAGAGATCCAGAATAACCAAAGCAATACTGAGCAAGAACAATGTTATAAGCATCACAAAACCATATCTCAAATTATAATACAGAGCTATAGTAACAAAAGCATCATGGTATTGGCATAAAAATAGACATGAAGACCAATGGAATAGAATAGAAAACTCAGAGACAAACCCACATAGTTACCATCATCTGATACTCAACAAAGTTGCCAAAAATGCATGTTGGAAAAAGATAGCCTTTTTAACAAACAGTGGATATCTATATGTAGAATAATGAAACTAGATCCCTGTCTCTCACCCTATGTGAAAGTCAAATCAAAGTGAATTAAAGACCTAAGAACTAAAATGGAACCTTTGCAACTGTCAGAAGAAAACATAGGGTCAACACTCTAACATATTGGTGCAGGCACCAATTTTCTTAACAAGATTCCTGAAGTCCAAGAAATAAAACCAAGAATCAATAAGTGGGAGGGTATCGAATTTAAAAGATTCTGTGCAGCAAAGGATCTGATAAAGAGTATGAAGAGAGCACCTGCAAAATGGGAGAAAGTCTTTGCCAGCTACTCTTCCAATTAGGGGAATAATATCCAGAATATAAGAAGAACTCAAAAAAACACCAAAAAATAATAATAATTACCCAATCAATAAATAGGCAAAAGAACTACATGGACATTTTTCAAAGAAGAAATACAAATGACGAACAAATATATGTATAAAAATGTTCAACATCCCTAGCAATCAGAGAAATGCAAATCAAAACTACTCTGAAATTTCATCTCACTCCAGTTAGAATAGCATTCGTGAAAAACACAAATATTGTTGGTAAGGATCTAGGGGAAAAGTACAGTCAGACATTGTTGGTAGAACTGCAAATTAATATAATCACTTTGGAAAGCACTATGGAGATCCCTCAAAAGACTAGGAACAGAACCACCATATCACCCATCTATCTCACTCTTTGGTATTTTTCCAAAAGAACTAAAATAAGCATACTATAGTGATACAGACACATTAATGTTTATAGTAGCACAACTCACAAGAGACAAGTTATGGAACCAACCCAGTTGCCTGTCAACAGATAAATGGGTGAAGAAAACGTGATATATATACACAATGGAGTTTTACTCAGTCATAAAGAAGAATGAAATTACATTTACTATAAATGGATGGAATCAGAGAACGTCATGCTTAGTGAAATAAACCAGACTCAGAAAGTCAGGCATTGAAAGTTTTCTTTCATCTGCAGGAGATAGGGCAAAGTAAGGAAAAGGAGCATGGTGGGCAGAATCCACAAAAACAGGGAGATCAGGGAAATGGAGGAAAAGGATTGACAGGGAGGAGAAACAGGAAAAGAGAGAACTGTGGGGTGAAATTGACAAAATAACGCTAGTTATATATATGAATACACCACAGTGAATCCCACCTTTGTGTATACCTTTAAAGCACCAATTTAAAAAAGAAATAAATAGAAGACCAGTAGAGTAAAGGAAGGAGAACGGGAGGAGGGGGATGAGGAGGAAAAGAGGAAGCACTGGGGATTGCAACGGAACAAATGATATTCCATGCACATATGATTATGTCAAAATGAACCCCACTATTATGTATAACTATAACATGCTAACGAAAATATTTTTAAAAGTACTGGCCATACAAGAAACATAAACAATGTACAAGAACTGGAATTTTCATACACCATTGGTGGGAATGTAAAATAGTCCAACACTTTGGAATTCACGGTGGTACTGTTTTACAGCAGTCACAACACCCGGATACTTCTCTTCCAGATGGCTGAGCAAAGAAGCAAATATCCACACAAAGATTTGTAGGTATATGTTCCTAGTTGCCTTCTTTGTAAATAATCAAAAACTAAAATGGATAATGGAATATTACTTAACATTAAAAAGAAATGAATTATTGATACAAACAACATGAATATAAAATAACCAGACTGAGTGAAAGCCAGAAATGAGTACTTAATATATGATTCCATTTAAATAAAATTCTTAACAGTGCCAACTAATTTGTAGTGACAGAAAGCAGATAAGTGGTTTCCTGGGGATGGGAGAAGACACAAAAAGGGGTAGTTAGGAGGGATTGCCAATGGGCATAAGGAAACCTTTGGGGATGATGAATATGTTTGCTATCTTGAGTGTAGTCATGTTTTCAAATGTGTCAAACATATCAAAACTTATCAAATTACATACTTTAAACATGTGCAGTTTACTGTTTGTACATTTTATGTCAATTAAAAAAAAAAAACTGGGGATGATTGAGAGGCACATTTAGCATGAGTCACTGCACTGGTCCACCAACATTGGTCCCTCCACCAACAGGGCCACCCTGCTCAAAATGTGCTTTTATTGTGCAACATGACAAAAGTTACCTAGACAGTCTGGAGTACAAAGGGAATATTCTCCATCTGGGTTTGTATACTTTTGTTTATACAGCCTAAAGTTCCACAGCTTTGAAGTTGTATGAATGTTTCCTCTATTTTAATCAGACTGCTAAATCTTTAAGCTTAAGATCCAATCGACTATTCCCTCCAAAGTCTTAGTCCCATAAGTACTGTCAAGCCAAATTTCCCCAACTTCTACTTATGTAAATTGGCGTTTTATATGGGAATAAGATGTTTTATAATTTTAAACACTTACATGGTGTAATAAATACAATTGGTTTCTGTTTAACCCTTTTGAATCCCAATTGCACTACCTGGCATTACAATGTATTAGTTATCCCTGTACACTTTGAATTAACTTCAGACCTGAAAATAAAACTATCAGATTTTCAACCACAACACTAATAACTAGTAAAAGTCAATTTATGTTTTATTATCTTTATTTGCCGGTCTACATTATTACATGAATAGTAAAGATTGCAATGGAATTTAGTTACTTTTGCTTAGCTAAATTGTGAATAACAGCAATATTTTCAAAATTGTATCCATGTTATTGACTATGTGATTGCAGACATGACAATTTCTTTTTTTGACATTCATACTTTCACAAGGGCATGTCAGAGTCCTTGGACCACATCAGCTTGATATTTCTTGATTAAACTAGGCCTGAATGTACCTAGCCTTCATTTTATGGAGATTTTTAACATATCTCCCAATAACCACAAATAAGACAAAAATAAAACAAAAACGACTTACAGGAAATAATACTCCCCCTCTTAGAATTCAGGTGCTTTGTCTCCAGGAAAGGTTTTACTGATATTTAGTAGCAGATTTTAAAGCTCCTCCAGAGGCCCCCTTCCCTACCCACTTTTTCCATTCTTCCCAGTTCCCCACAAGGCCTAAAGCACTTGACAAGCCTCTGGCTTAGCCTCAAGTGGTTCCTTTTGAGAGAAAATCACTGATGAGTAGATTAGAGCTGATTGGAGATACCTGCCTGGGGGAATTTCCTAAGAATGGAGAGCAGACAAGCTTCCTCTAAGTTTTGAGAAAGTTGTTCCTCATTCACTGTCTGGGACTAAAAGAAGCAAATTTGCTCTGAATGTTAGTGATAAATGACTTGAAAGTAAAATAAGACTTTGTTTCACTCAAGTGGTTTCAAAAAGAAAAAGAAAATTTTTGCAATATGCTCCAAGACTGTATCAGTCTTTCGTGTGGCAGAATGCAAAGGTAGGAGGTGACATTTGTGAGACAGGAGGACATACTTGCCAGCAAAGTAACAGAGAAAGGACAGTAAGTCCAAGATGATCACATGGAAAATTGAGGATAGAATGTACCATGCTTTTGTAAGAACAGAAAAATTGATATATCTAGAGATGTAGAGTATACAAAGTATAATGGATTCAGGATTCAGAGGGTCCTGCTGGGCTATGCCTTCAGAAACACTAGACAGGAAAACTGCAAGTTGCATGGAAACAAAAGGAGGAAACTGAGTCTGAAACACTGGCTTGGAAGACTACAAAAATCACATTGGGTAGTGTCCTTTTGGGATATCATTTAGGGTATGCTATCTCTGTTCATGACATGAGCAGGGCTAGTTGACTGACACCTTAACCATATTTTAGGAATCATAAATCAGAACACATGGTCTGATAAATGTGAATTTACTTAGCTGATGGAGTATTTTACATTAGATCTGACCAAGAGACTCCAGAATATATAGTGGCAATGGAAGAGGAAAATTAGAGAGTCTAAGTTATATCTAGTTACTCAACTAAGATGTTAGCAGAAGCTATTTTTCATATACTCAAACTATGTGTGTATGCTCGTTTATACTTGAAAAATTCAATAAATGAAATTTAAGGGACTTATTTTAAGATTTCCTCTTCTAGACTGATATTCCACTCCTATGTCTTTAATGTATGAAGGAATACAAGTCCTAATATTAGATACACATGAATTGAAAGTATTGGGTAAAAAATCTGATTAGGAGTGATTCTTTTCTTCATCCTCTCTGTCCTCCATACTGCAATCAGAAGAGATTCTATGAACAGGAAAGATACTCTGCAGCAGCTCTAGTGAGACAGAAGTCAGTGTAGTCCCATTTGACTCAGGAACCTCTCTGAGAGGTGCAAAAGCAGCTTCTTCCATCACATCGACCATGGCCTCTGAATTCCAGTGTAAGCATTAATAGTTTGCTTGCCTCTTCTCATTCCATTTGTTCAAGAGCTGGCCACTGTGAGGAATCTAGCATAGTACTTCTCAAACTATGTTATGTAAGTCCAGTTTTTTTTTTTAATTTTTACACCACATGCACATAATAGAGGAATAGAAAGGGAACATATAAACCTAAAACTTAAATATTAAGCTCAACAGTTATAAAATTATTTTGTTAAAATGCTATAAATATCTCTGAATGCTTCCTTTCAGTTTCTCTATTTGCACCAGACCAGTAACAAAGTTTGCTTATCGACATCAGTTGGCAAATCACACTTTAAATCCTAGAAAATGTACTGAAACAGTTGGAATACATAGACATAAAATAACATCAGAAAAACCTAGGTCTTAGGATAGGAAGCTCAATCTGTCATAAAATGGTCACCTTGGAGAAGTTAGGGCTACATAAACCACAGAAGGAAAGTTCAATCTCCAATGGAAAACTGAGGTTAGAGCAGAGATAAAGACAGGGAACAATGAAGAAGTGATGAGAAATGAATTTGAAGGAGTTAGAGAAAGAAATCTATAGAAAAGTATGACCTGGGCTGGGGATATAGCTCAGTTGGTAGAGTGCCTGCCTCACAAGCACAAGGCCCTGGGTTCAATCCCCAGCACCGTCAAAAAAAAAAAAAAAAAAGTATGACCTACTTCAAAAATTAACCCAAACATTATCAAGATATTGAGATTGAATACAAAAATATGACTTGACCCACAACCTACAGCAACCTACCCAGGAAACCAATCCCTTGTCTATAATAAACAGGAAGTCAACTTAAAATAAATCAAACTTGCAAGGAATCAGATTACTAACTTTAGTGGCAATCCATGAAGCTAAACAATGACTCATGTAACTATGTATTCCAAATGGCCAGGACTTCATTAATGACGGCAACTTCCCTAATTTTTGTCCCCACTTTGAATTTTTGACCAGAGAAAGTGAAATATTTACCCCTAACCATATGCACAGGCTACCTCAGCCTACAGCTTCCCCCTGCCACTAGCCTCTAATCAGGGCACACCTGAAGCCTTCCAATTCTCACTGTGGGGTTCTCCCCTCCCCGCGCCCCACTCTCTCTCTCTGCCTTTAAGTCTCTGCCAAAACACAAATAATGATAATTCACTCCCTGCTCTAGCAAGCTCAGAGTAAAGAGCCTTTGTTTTTCTCATTTGGTTCGTCTCTGTTCATTTCCACAACATGCTTATTTTCATTTGTGAAGCTCAATGCTCTGATAGAACTTCCTTGAGTTTTTTGGAGAAAACAGCACACTCCTAATAACTGAGTCCAACCCAATTCCCTTTCCCTCCTGTCAATCCATTGGTAAGTCCTGTTAACTCTAAATCCAAAAAATAACCCACATGTAATTTCTCCCCATCTCTGGATCTCCACTGGAGTCTGAGGAACCCACTTGCTTCTGTACCACAGTAGCCTTTTCATTATTACTGCTTCCTCTCTTGCTTCTGCTGTGATCCATTCCCATGACAGCAGACAAAGGGATCTACATATCAAATATATCATTTCTCTGCTTACACCATCAAAGGGCTTCCATCTCACTTAGAATAAAATCCAAACTCCTACACCATCTGGTGTATTCCCTCTCCCATCTCACCTGTTCCACCCCTCCTGTCATCTACTACACCAGGGCAACTCTGGCCTTCTCAAATGTGCCAGTCCTGTTCCCATCTCAGGGTCTCTGTACCAGCTGTGCCAGCTGTTCCCTCTCCTGGGAATACCCTGTCCCTTGACCTTTACACGGCTGACTGCATCTTGTCATTCAGATCTGAGTTTAGCCATCATCTGTACAAAGTGATGAAAACACCAAGTGTACCATAGTCACCCATTCACTGACATCACCCACTTCTACCTCTCTGCGTACTGCTCACCATCACCTGAGACTTCCCCTGATAGTTGGTTTTATTTTCCATCTCCCTGTACCAAAGCAGGAACCTACCTTTCTGTCGTGTTTATCCATTTTATTCCTTAGAACTAAAACAGGATTGGCATAGAATCAATTCCCAAGAAGTATTTGATGAACAAATAAATGAGTCAATAGTTGAACTACCAGCGATGTCAGATTCTGGTAGGTGAAACTATTCTCTTCCCATACCCTAGTGTGAACCTAACTCCCGTCCACTGTGAGACCTAAATCAATCCCTAGCTTTTCTAGAAAATCTTCCTAAAACCTCAGATGGCATGACTTTCTCTCTTTATTACACACAGCTCCAACTGTTCAAGGGTTCATTTGGATTTGATCATATCCTTCCATGAAGCCTCTCTCATACTCTTGTCTAGTGCTATTGAATTCTTCCTTTGCTTCTTAGTTTAGCATATGTGCATGTTCTACCCACCCAAACGCACTTCTTTGTATCTTCAGTAAAACAGTGAAGCTAACATAGTAGAAATTCAATAATGATTTTTGAATGAATTTTTAAAATTCATATCAGGAAAACTTAGGATAACATGCTACTAAGTTGTTTAGAACAGAGCCAACAATAAAATGAGGTCAAAATGGAGACCTCAGACCACTTCCTTAGATCCATGTGAATTCCCTGCTGTTTAAATGGCTCATCTTCCCCAATGCCCATTCACTGGTTTGCTCTATTCAAAATCTATGTCATGTCTTTTCCTCTCTAAGTTGCATTCTGTGCTCCAAAGGCAGTAGCTGCACATGAATTGGGATAACATTCATTGAGGACAGGCTTACATGCCCAGTGGGCAGCCAGCCAGCAATTGTAGCTTGAATGACATTTTTTTGCTTGGCAAAGAAAGAGTTGCTTTACCACCCCAGTGTTCAGACACCAGTTCCCCCAGTTGGTGAAGGCTTCTTGCTATTTTATTGCAATTACACTGCTGAAAACTCAGATAGTAGTTGCTCCCCTAGAGTTTGGTTTGTGATAATGGCTATTTCTAAAGTATGTTAAAGAGCTAAAATTATGTTTTTTCTGAGTGAATTTTCAAAAAAGATCAGCAATTCCACAGGTTACTCCGGCTTTTTCCCCATCTGCTGTGACAGCAGGTGTGATTTCACAAGCCCACTCCCATCAATCATCCTCTCCAACCTGTCTCTGGTGCCTGACAAGGTGTTTATGTGCCTTACATGGAAACCATCACTAGATCTTGTGAACAAATAAGGCTGCCTTTCAACTATACTCTGAAAGCAGACTTCCATGGAAACCTAGATGCCAGGTTCAGGTGAGTGACTCGGTCACTGCAGTCCCACCTTCCAGGGGTTGCAAACTCAAAGCCCTTCAAGAACAAGACAGGTTGTGTAAAAGTATGAAGAATCCTTGTACAAAACAACAGGGAGGGGACAATGCTGTGGTCAAAATGGATAGTGCATGCTCTACCGAAAAAGTTTTTGTTCGCTGTATGTAAAAACATGCTGGCTAAGCACAAATTTTCTACAGGCATGTGGTCACCGGTTTTGAATCTATGCATTTATTAAGTCAATATCTGAACCTGAAACCCAAGTATTAGTGTTCTAAAGATCTTAGAATTCACAAAATCAGGGACAACTGGAGCTGAAAATGATCATAAATTTTTTTCAACTTCATCTTTTCAAAGAAGGGAAACTGAGGCCCAAAAGACAAATCAACCAGTGAAAGCATATGCAGCACGGACATAGGAGAGTTAAGACAAAACTCCAGGCTCCAACTGCAAGTCTAGTGATCTTTCAGCCACTTGCCAATGCTTCCCTTATGCAATGCTAATACGACCTCACTCAGTGTGGCTTAATACAGAAATCCTCTTTAAAAATTTATTGCAATGATATTAATAACAGTAAAAGGTTCAAATGACCAGCCTCAGCAACTCATCAAGGTCTTCAGAAAATTAGCGAAACCCTGTCTCAAAATAAAAATTTTAAAATTTAAAAGAGCCGGGGATGTGACTCAATGGCTAAGCTCCTCTGGTACAAAAAAAAAAAAAAAAAAAAAAGAAAAGAAAATTCAAATGACAGAGGCTGGATTAAAATGTTACATCAAATTCTAAGACAACTGAATTATTAAAGATGATATCAATAATGTAAAATGTGTGCAAATATTATTTTACAATGTAAACAGACTACAAAATAAAGATTTCAACTGTGTAAAAGTAAGCATACAAGTGGACAAAAACCAGAATGAAATCTACAAAATTAGAGGATTTTGATTGTTGTTATTCTTTTAAAAAAATCATTTTAATGATATTATATTATTCTGTAGAGCATTTCAAATCATTTTAGCACCATTGGGGTTCATTTTAATCTCAAGGGTAGCCATTGGTCACTTCCTACTCTTGTCTTGCTAGCAAAACCCCATATTTTGTTCAGGAATCCACTCTTTTCCTTGTGATTCAGTAGGATGTTTTGATCAATTTGTCGGTAGTAATGGTCCCATTCCCTTCTTTGGTTATTGGTTCAAGCATTGGCTTGTGATATAAATTTGACAAATAAAACATAAGGAAAATTTGCTGAGAAACTTCTAGAGAAGTGACTCTCTTTCTCCACCTCTGGATGTTGCTGTGAAAATACAAACACCTGAAGTGCTGCAGTCATCTTGTGACCATGAAGTTAGTTAGCCTGAGGACAAGACCATATACTGAGATTAGCAGAACAGAAAGATAGAAGCGCTCCCTAACAAATTAATGTGAAATCACCTGTCAATGGACTTATGTGAGATAATCAACTCCTTAACATTTAATTCAGTTCAGAAGGCAGTGTTTCGTTGTTTGCCAAAGCCCCAGCCAAAATAATGAACTCGATTCTCCTCTCTGTATTTTGGAAAGCACACTTGGATACCTTATGGAGATGGGAAGTGTTCACATATGTTCTTTTCTTTCCTCCCCCTTAGGCATGGGCCACTGACAATGTTGAATTCTCTGGTGTCTCTTCTCAGGAGTGTGATGAGGATGGATGTGAGTACAATCCATTTGCTGGAGCTACCAGATATGGCTCTACTAGGAGCTCTCAGATGACTAGAACGCGATGGACGCCAACATGTTTACATGGCTACTTCAAAACACAAGGAAGACTGGGGACCAGTTTGAGAGAGACATTCTCTCTTAAGAGAAAATAAAATAAGAAGGAGAAAGAAATGGGCATTACCAAGAATAGCAATGTCATTCAAATTAATCTGAAGTCTTTTCTTTTTAACTCCCCCAAGAGTTCTAGTGACACCAAATGCCCTTCTTTGGATGGTCCTATTTGTCCTTTTTCAAGCCAACTGCTTTGTAATTGTCTATCATTTGGCTTTATTCTGGAAGCGACCATATTTCAATCGGAGCAGTGCAGTAGGATATCTAAACATCAAGGACAAGATTGCACAGGGACTGTGGAGGAGACAGACTCTCCATTGAATTGAAGGTTATTGTCATTAACATACAAAGTTCTACAAGTCCTATCTGCTGGGGAGAGCTGAATTTTTGAGGATTAGAAAATGTAACCTGTAGAGAATGGATTGCAGATATACTTTATACATGCTGAGTATCTTGAAAACCCAGATATGACGACAAAGCAGCTCCTTTGTGCTCTAGGGCAGGAATCAAACCATTATAAAGGCACTTACCCAAGAGAGGCACAGTGTGCGAACACACAGACCCTACCTGTGGCAAAAATTATAATAGTCAATTTCCAATCATAGAGAACATTTCTTCCCAGGAAACCCTAAAGTGCTTTAAAACTATTTATTTGCAAAATAAACATATATTTTTCAGTATATATTTAGCCATTAAAAAATACACACACATACAACCTATTCTATAATGGAATGTTGTCAACTATGAAAAATTAAAGTGCCTCTTCTACCCCTCCATCTCATTTCCTAGGAGATACCTCCCGAACTCTTTAAAGTAAAACAAGTGAAACATGCCTCACCCAAACTGGAGGTTGCAGGCAACTTTGGGCTCCCAGATTCTCACTTTCCTAGCCATTACTACTTCTGTCATCTCCTCCATCTTCCTCATCTTCCTCTTCCTCCACCCTCCACATGCTTTCTGATTTCCAACATACAATAAAAGCCAGTGGAAAAGAAGGGATTATTCCAAGACGATGGTGACATTGGAAGTACCAGGAATCTGTCTGCCCACCTAGACAACAACTACACTGGCACAATCTGTCTGATGTAATGGTTTTGGAACTCTTTAATCTATTAAAGACTTGCAATTTCCAGGGAAAGGCTTGGATGGTAAGTTGAGATTTATTTGGGTCATTGAGCTCTTTACACCATATCAGCTACCCATCCCTGACCTCAGTGCTGTGACAAACAGCTGTGCATGTGTCCTGGAGACGCAAGCACACAGCTTACAAGAACCAGAGTGGGCAAAAAGTACCTTTCCTCCAAATAGCTGGGTCCTGGGTCTGATCACTGAGTGCCTCCACTAATCACCAAAGTGTAAAGAGCACACAGCCATGGTTGCTGCACCTCCCCCTTGAGATGAAGAGACTTCCAGGGGATTGAAAGGGTCAGTGCCCTTTTTTTAATGACCTTGTTTATTTTTCCTTTTTCCCTCTTTTGGGTGGCAAACATTAAAGCCTAAGAATTCAAAACAACTGTATATATGGAGAAAATTAGAAAGTGGTTATACTTTAACCCACAAAGTTCTTCAAGTCCTATCTGCTGGGAGAACTGAATTTTTGAGGATGAAAATTTTTGAGGATTAGAAAATGTAACCTGCAGAGAATGGATTGCAGATACAGATTGCAGATAGCCAAGGAGAGTTGCCAAATTAAAAAAAAAAGACTTGAGAAACCTTGAATTTGCACCTCAGGCTGATCCTGGGCACAGAGACAGCATTCAACAACAACAAAAATCTAATAAACAAAACCAGCAACATGAGGAAGAGAGAGAATGTGATTTCCACACTTATCACATTATTCAATTCAAATTTGATGGGGAATATTATAAATAGCCAAGAAGAAGCTCAATGAACTCCAAGTAAGATGAACTCAGAGAGACAGGTTATCATCAAAGTGGTATCTGTTTTTTCAAGTTTTTAAGGTATTTCATTTTTCTAAAGGATTATTAATTTTTTTCTATTTAGTTGTCCCATGATAATTATAATATTTATAGGCTATGGTATGATAATTTAACATGCATAACATGTATAAAGATCAAATCAGGATAATTAGCATTTCCATCTCCTTATATCTTTAGCATTTCTTAGTGTTTGGAGGCTTCAAACTCTGTTCTAGTTCTTCCTATAATATGTAACAGGGTGCCATAAACCATGGTTGGAATACTCTGCTGTAGAATCAAGAACTTATTCCTCCAGCTAACTATAACCCCTTATCCAACCTTCCTCCACTTTCCCTCCTCCCAACTCATCCCAGCCTCTAGTCATTACTATTCTACTCTCTTCTTTGAGATAAACCTTTTAACTTCTATATATGAATAAGAACATGCAGTATTCGTCTTTCTGATCCTAGCTTATTTTATATAATGCAATGTCCTCCAATGATATTCATTCTGCCACAGATGAAAGGTTTTTCTCTTTTATTGCTAAATAACATATGTATCACTAAATAATATATATACTGCTAAATAATAATATATACCCCATTTTCTTGATTCATTCATCTGCCAATAAGTACCTTGGTTGATTCCATATCAACTATTGTGAATAATGCTGCAATAAATATAGTACAGATATGCAGGTATTTTTCTCCACATCCTTGCCAACATTTATTTTTCCCTTTTTTGATCATGGTGATCTGACTAGAATGAGATGATGTCTCCATTGTGGTTTTGATTTGCATTTCCCTGATGGCTATTGATGTTGAGTGTTTTTTCATACACTTGCACTTCTGTACTTATTTTTTATTTATTTATTTTTTATTTTTTAGTTGTAGATGGACACAATACTTTTATTTTATTTATTTATATTTATGTGGTACTGAGAATCAAACCCAGGGCTACACTCATGGTAGGCAAGTCCTCTACAACTGAGCTACAACCCCAGTCTTGTTTGTACTTCTTTTGAGAACTGTCTATTCCGATCTTTTGCCTATTTTTTAGTTGGACTATTTGCTTTTTTGTCAAGTTTTTTCAAGTTCCTTCTGTGTCCTAGACATTTAACCTTCTTAAATGAATAGTTGGCAAATATGTTCTTTTTCTTTAGATTGTCTCTTCACTCTGTTGATTATTTCCTTGCTATGCAGAAGCTTCTTATTTTTTATATAATTCAACTTGCCTATTTTTTTTTTTTTGCCCTGTGCATTGAGGGTCTTATATATTTTTTAAAATTATTGTGTACATCAATGTCTTAAAGTGTTTCCCCTGTTTTCTTTTAGTACTTTTATAATTTCCAATCTTACCTTTGATCCATTTTAATGGATCACATATATATAGTGAGAAATACTGTCTAGTTTCTTTCTTTTTCATATGATATCCAATTTTCTCAGCACCATTTATTGATGAGTCTGTCCTTTCTTTGATGTATGTTTTTGACACCCTTGTCAAAAGTCAACTGATTCTAGATGTGTGGATTTCTCTCTAAGTTCTCAATTCTGTTTCATTAGTCTATGTTATTTTTTAATGACAATTCCATGCTGTCTTGTTTACTCTTTCCTGCACTATGTCTTAAAAGCAGGTACAGTGATGCTTCCAGATTTGTTCCTTTTGCTCAAAATTGCTTTTGTGGTTCCATATGAATTTTGGACTGTTTTTGTTTTCTATTTATGTAAAAAAAATCCCATTGGCATTTAAAAAAAATATTCTTTAGTTGTCAATGGACCTTTATTTTACTTATTTATATGCAGTGCTGAGAATCAAACCCAGTGCCTCACACATGCTAGGCAAGTGCTCTGCCACTGAGCCACAACTCCAGGCCCCCATTGGTATTTTTGATGGGGACTGCTTCTCCATCATGATAGGAAGAGGAGAGACACTTTATTGTAAGTTGCTTTGAGTAAGCTGGACATTCTAAGATTAATTTTTGTATTCCATGAAAATGAGAGGTCTTTCCAATATCTTTTGTGTCTTCTTAAATTTCTTTCATCCGTGTTTTGTAATTGTTGTTACAAGTAGCATTCACTTCCATAGTTAGTTTTCATTTGTTGTTTTTTGCAATACTGGGGGTTGCACCCATGGCCTTGTACATGGTAGACAAGCACTCCACCACTGAGCTAACTCCTCAGACCTTCATGCTGTTTTTTAATCCTGTAGTTTTCTGAATTCATTTATCATTCTTTCTTTTTTTTTTTTTGTACCAGGGATTGAACCCAGGAGCACTTAATCACTGAGCCACATCCTTAGACCTTTTTATATTTTGTGTAGAGACCAGGCCTCACTAAGTTGCTAAGGCTGGCTTTGAACTTGAGATCCTCCTGCCTCAGCCTCCATGCCTGCTTCATCTATCATTTCTAAGTCTTCTTGTGGAGTGTTTAGGTTTTTCCATGTATAGAATCATATCATCTGCAAACAGAGATAATTTTATTTCCTCCCTTCCTGTTTATATGCCTTTTATTTCTTCTAATTCTAACTGTTCTAGCTAAGCCTTCTAGTACTATGTTGAATAACAGTAGTAAAAGTGTACATCTTGTTCCAGATTTTAGAGGAAATGCCACCAGCTTTCCCTAGTCAGTATGATATTGACGGTGGGTGTGTCTTGTATGTTTTTATTATGTTGAGGTACATTCTTTCTGTACTAATTTGTTGAGGACTTTTATCATGAGGGATATTGAATTTTATCAAATGCCTTTTCCTGCATCTATTGAGATGATCACTTGACATTTGTCCTTTATTCTGTTTCATTACATTTATTGATTTATACATGTTGAAACATCCTTGTATCACTTGGGTAACCACCACTTGATCATGGTATGTTTTGTTTTTTGCTTTTTCTGGGTTTTTTTGTTTTTGTTTTTTCATTTTTGTTTTTGTTTTTGTTTTTGATGTCCTATTGGATTCAGGATGCTACTCTTTGTTGAGAATTTTTTGCATTTATCTTTATCAGGGTATTAATTGTAATTTTCTTTTTCTGTTGGGTCCTTATCTGGATTCAGTCTCTAGTGTTGTAGAATATGTTTGGAAGAGTTCTCTTCTTTTCAATTCTTTGGAACAGACTGAGAAAAACTGATGTTAGTTCTTCTTTAAATATTTGGTGGAATTCAGTGGTGAAGTCATGCAGTACTGGGTATTTCTTTTTTGGGAGACTTTAATTACTGGTTCAACCTTGTTATTCATTATTGGTCTGTTCCAGTTTTATACACCTTCATGGTTCAATTTTGGTAGGCTATCTGTGTCCAAAAATTTATCCGTTTCTTCTAGGTTTTCCAATTTGTTTAATTGTTCACAATAGTCTCAAATGATCCTTTGTTCATCTTTGTACTTCTGTTGTACATTAATTGTAATGTCTCCTTTTTCATTTCTGAATTTATTCTTTTTTCTTGGTTGGTTTAGCTACAGTTATGTCAGTTTTGTTTATCTTTTCAAGAAACCAACTCCACATTTCATTGGGGTTTTTTTGTATTTTTTGTTTACTTCCGATCTGCTCTTTTTTGTTTCTTTCCTTCCTTCTACTAATTTTGGGTTTGATTTATTCTTACTTTTCTAGTTCCTCGAGTTCCATAATTAGGTTATTCATTTGATATCTTGCTTGTTTTTCTAGCATAGGCATTTGTTGTTATGAACTTCTATCTCAGTTCTGCTTTTGCTGTATCCTATAAGTTTTTTGTATGTTGTTTCTGTTTTCATTGTTTAATTTCCCTTTTGTTTTTTTTAATTCACTCATTCTTCATTCAGCAACATATTTTTTAGTTTTCATGTATTTGTACGATTTCTAAAGTTCTTCTTGTTTTTTTTTTCATTTTTTTTTATTTTATTGTAAACAAATGGGATACATGTTGTTTCTCTGTTTGTACATGGCATAAAGGCATACCATTTGTGTAATCATAAATTTATATAGAGTAATGTTGTTTGATTCATTCTGTTATTTTTTCCCTTCCCCCACCCCTCCCACCCCTTTTTTCCTTCTATACGGAGCTTCCTTCCTTCATACTTGCCCCCCTCCCTAACCCTAACTCTAACCCTAACACTAACCCTTCCCTCCCCCCATTATGTGTCATCATCCACTTATTAGCGATATCATTCTTCCTTTGGCTTTTTGAGATTGGCTTATCTCACTTAGGATGATATTCTCCAATTTCATCCATTTACCTGCAAAAGCCATAATTTTATCATTCTTTATGGCTGAGTAATATTCCATTGTATATATATATATACCACAGATTCTTTATCCACTCATCAATTGAAGGGCATCTAGGTTGGTTCCACAGTCTGGCTATTGTGAATTGAGCAGCTATGAACATTGATGTGGCTGTATCTCTGTAGTATGCTGATTTTAAATCCTTTGGGTATAGACCAAGGAGTGGGATAGCTGGGTCAAATGGAGGGTCCATTCCAAGTTTTCTAAGGAATCTCCACACTGCTTTCCAGAGTGGCTGCACTAATTTGCAGTCCCACCAGCAATGTGTGAGTGTACCTTTCTCCCCCCATCCTCGCCAACAACTGTTGTTTCTTGTATTCTTGATAATCGCCATTCTAATTGGGGTGAGATGGAATCTTAGGGTGGTTTTGATTTGCATTTCTCTTATTACTAGAGATGTTGAACATTTTTCCATATGTTTGTTGATTGCTTGTAGATCTTCTTCTGTGAAGTGTCTATTCATTTCCTTAGCCCATTTGTCGATTGGATTACTTGAATTCTTGGTGTAGAGTTTTTTGAGTTCTTTATAGATTCTGGAGATTAGTGTTCTATCTGAAGTATGATTGGCAAAGATATTCTCCCACTCTGTAGGCTCTTTCTTTGCATTGCTGATAGTTTCCTTTGCTGAGAGAAAGCTTTTTAGTTTGAATCTATCCCAGTTATTGATTCTTGCTTTTATTTCTTGTGCTATGGGAGTCCTGTTAAGGAAGTCTGGTCCTAAGCCGACATGTTGAAGATCTGGACCTACTTTTTCTTCTATAATCTGCAGGGTCTCTGGTCTGATTCCGAGGTCCTTAATCCATTTTGAGTTTAGTTTCGTGCATGGTGAGAGATATGGGTTTAGTTTCATTCTGTTGCATATGGATTTCCAATTCTCCCAGCACCATTTGTTGAAGAGGCTATCTTTTCTCCATTGCATATTTTTGGCCCCTTTGTCTAGTATGAGAAAATTGTCTTTATTTGGGTTTGTGTCCGTGTCCTCTATTCTGTACCATTGATCTACCTTTCTATTTTGGTACCAATACCATGCTGTTTTTCTTACTATTGCTTTGTAGTAGAGTTGAAGATCTGGTATTGCAATACCCCCTGTTTCACTCTTCCTGCTAAGGATTGCTTTAGCTATTCTGGGTTTCTTATTCTTCCAGATGAATTTCATAATTGCTTGCTCTATTTCTGTAAGGTACGTCATTGGGATTTTAATTGGAATTGCATTGAATTTGTATAGCACTTTAGGTAGTATGGCCATTTTGACAATATTAATTCTTCCTATCCAAGAACATGGAAGATCTTTCCATCTTCTAAGGTGTTCTTTAATTTCTTTCTTTAGTGTTGTATAGTTCCCATTGTAGAGGTCTTTCACCTCTTTTGTGAGATTGATTCCCAAGTATTTTATTTTTTTCGAGGCTATTGTGAATGGGATAGTTTTCCTAATTTCTCTTTCTGAAGATTCATCACTTATGTATAAAAATGTGTTGGATTTATGAGCATTGATCTTGTAACCTGCTACTTTACTGAATTCACTTATGAGTTCTAAGAGTTTTCTGGTGGAATTTCCAGGTTCCTCTAAATATATAATCATGTCATCAGCGAACAGGGATAGTTTGAGTTCTTCTTTTCCAATTCGTATCCCTTTAATTTCTTTGGTTTGTCTAATTGCTCTGGCTAGAGTCTCAAGAACGATGTTGAATAGAAGTGGTGAAAGAGGGCATCCCTGCCTTGTTCTAGTTTTTAGGGGGAATGCTTTCAGTTTTTCACCATTTAGAATGATATTAGCCATGAGCTTAGCATAAATGGCCTTTACAATGTTAAGGAATGTTCCCACTATCCCTATTTTTTCTAGTGTTTTGAGCATGAAGGGGTGCTATATTTTATCAAATGCTTTTTCTGCATCTATTGAAATAATCATGTGATTCTTGACTTTAAGTCTATTAATATGGTGAATGACATTTATTGATTTCCTGATGTTGAACCAACCTTGCATCCCTGGGATGAAACCCACTTGATCATGATGCACTATCTTTTTAATATGTTTTTGTATGCGATGTGCTAAAATTTTGTTGAGAATTTTTGCGTCGATGTTCATTAAGGATATTGGTCTGAAATTTTCTTTCCTTGATGAGTCTCTGTCTGGTTTAGGTATCAGTGTGATATTGGCTTCATAGAATGAGTTTGGGAGGGTTCCCTCCTCTTCTATTTTATGGAATACTTTGAGAAGTATTGGAATGAGCTCTTCCTTAAAGGTTTTGTAGAACTCGGCTGAGAACCCATCTGGTCCCGGACTTTTCTTTGTTGGTAGGCTTTTGATGACTTCTATTTCAGTACTTGAAATTGGTCTATTTAAATTGTGTATGTCCTCCTCGTTCAGTTTAGGCAATTCATATGTCTCTAGAAACCTGTTGATGTCTTCGAGGTTTTCTATTTTGTTGGAGTATAGATTTTCAAAATAGCTTCTAATTATGTTTTGTATTTCAATCCTGTCTGTTGTGATATTTACTTGTTCATTCCGAATTTTAGTGATTTGGGTTTTCTCTCGTCTTCTCTTTGTTAGTGTGGCTAAAGGTTTATCAATTTTGTTTATTTTGTCAAAGAACCAGCTATTTATCTTGTCAATTTTTTGTATTGTTTCTTTTGTTTCAATTTCATTGATTTCAGCTCTGAGTTTAACTATTTCCTGTCTTCTACTACTTTTGGTGCTGGTCTGTTCTTCTTTTTCTAGGGCTTTGAGCTGTAGTGTTAGGTCATTTATTTTTTGAGTTTTACTTCTTTTATTAAATGCGCTCCATGAAATAAATTTCCCTCTAAGTACTGCTTTCATAGTGTCCCAGAGATTTTGATATGATGTTTCTTTGTTCTCATTTACCTCTAAGAATTTTTTAATTTCCTTCCTAATATCTTCTGTTATCCATTCATCATATAATAGCATATTGTTTAATCTCCAGATGTTGGAATAATTTCTGTGTTTTACTCTTTCATTTATTTCTAACTTCAATCCATTATGATCTGATAGAATACATGCTAGTGTCTCTATCTTCTTGTATTTGCTAACATTAGCTTTGTGGCATAATATATGGTCTATTTTAGAGAAGGATCCATGTGCTGCTGAGAAGAAAGTGTATTCACTCTTGGTTGGATGGTATATTCTATAAATGTCTGTTAAGTCTAAATTATTGATTGTGTTATTGAGATCTATGGTTTCTTTGTTCAATTTTTGTCTGGAAGATCTGTCCAGTGGTGAGAGAGGCGTGTTAAAATCACCTAGTATTATTATGTTATGGTCTATTTGGTTTCTGAAATTGAGAAGAATTTGTTTGACATACATGGATGAGCCACTGTTTGGGGCATAGATGTTTATGATTGTTATATCTTGCTGATTTATGCTTCCTTTAAGCAGTATGAAATGACCTTCTTTATCCCTTCTGACTAACTTTGGCTTGAAGTCCACATTATCGGAAATGAGGATGGATACTCCAGCTTTTTTGCTGAGTCCATGTGCATGGTATTTTTCCCCATCCTTTCACCTTTAGTCTATGGGTATCTTTTTCTATGAGGTGAGTCTCTTGCAGGCAACATATTGTTGGATCTTTCTTTTTAATCCAATCTGCCAGTCTATGTCTTTTGATTGATGAATTCAGGCCATTAACATTCAGGGTTATTATTGAGATATGATTTGGTTTCCCGGTCATTTGGTTCATTTTTTAAATTTTATTTATTTATTTGTTTGACACAACTTGGCTCCTCTTTATTTGACAATTCCTTTAGGATAATTCCTCCCTTTGCTGATTTGCTTCATTGTTTTTCATCTCTTCCTGATGGAATATTTTGCTGAGAATGTTCTGTATTGCTGGCTTCCTTTTTGTAAATTCTTTTAGCTTTTGTTTATCATGGAAGGATTTTATTTCATCGTCAAATTTGAAGGTAAGTTTTGCTGGGTATAAGATTCTTGGTTGGCATCCATTTTCTTGCAGGGCTTGAAAAATGTTGTTCCAGGCCCTTCTAGCTTTTAGGGTCTGGATTGAAAAATCTGCTGATATCCGTATTGGTTTCCCCCTGAATGTAATTTGGTTCTTTTCTCTCACAGCCTTTAAAATTTTGTCTTTACTTTGTCTGTTAGGCATTTTCATTATAATGTGCCTTTGTGTGGGTCTGTTGTAATTTTGTGTATTTGGAGTCCCATAAGCCTCTTGAACTTGATTTTCCATTTCATTCTTCAGATTTGGGAAATTTTCTGATATTATTTCATTGAATAGATTGTTCATTCCTTTGGTTTGTTTCTCTAAGCCTTCCTCAATCCCAATAATTCTTAAATTTGGCCTTTTCATGATATCCCATAGTTCTTGTAGATTCTGTTCATGATTTCTTACCATCTTCTCTGTTTGTTCAACTTTGTTTTCAAGGTTAAATATTTTGTCTTCAATGTCTGAGGTTCTGTCTTCCAGGTGTTCTATCCTACTGGATATGCTTTCTATGGAGTTCTTAATTTGGTTTATTGTTTCCTTCATGTCAAGGATTTCTGTTTGGTTTTTTTTCAATATCTCTAACTCTTTATTGAAATGATCTTTTGCTTCCTGTATTTGCTCTTTTAACTGTCGATCGGTGCGATCATTCAATGCCTGCATTTGCTCTTTCATCTCATCGTTTGCTTCCCTGATCATTTTAATTATGTACATTCTGAACTCCTTTTCTGTCATTTCTTCTGCCATGCTGTCATTGGGTTTTATTGATGTAACATCTAGATTTGATTGTGGCATTTTCTTTCCTTGTTTTCTCATATTGTTCAGGTATCAGTGGACCACTGAGATATTGCAGATTTCCTTTATTGACTTACAATGTCCCTGAAGATTTCTATATATATCCCCTCTTAGCCTTCAGTAGGCTGAAGTCTTGGAGGAAGTTGATAATGCGGTGCTCCACAAGGAATCTGCCTCTCTAGGAGTGGTGGCCTTCAGGTGGGGTATATTCCCTGCTAGTGAGCAGAGGTGTCTCCACTTGTTGACCAATGGTCATCCAAAGGGGAACTAGGCTGCGGGCTGAGGCAAGGCCTGTTTGGGCCTGTGTCTCTGGTTTTACCGTCCTTGTGGGGAAACCTCACCCGGCAGGGAAGACTCACCCGGTGGGGAGGTCTCGCTGGTCAGGTCCCTCCTAGAGGTTCCCCTCAATTTACAGCTACCGCCTGGGATGGGCTGCCTTCCTCTGCAAAGATCCCAGGGGCCCAGCCCTACCTCCTGAGCCTGAGAGCCTCACCCTTTGCAGATGAATCTCCTTAGGCTGCCCCTCCTCAGAGAATCTGCCCGCATGCCTAGAACCTTCGCTCCGCCCCTAAGCCTGTCTCTGTGCGGCTCTTCCACCCAGAAGCCTCCTAGATCCTGGGACCCTGCTCTGCACCTAATCACCTGGCTATGCAGCCCCTCCTCTGAGCAGCCACCTGGGGCCCTGTACAATCGCTCTGAGTCCCAGAGACCCGCCACATGCCTCTTCCTCCAGACAGCCGCCCAGTATTCCAGTGCGGTCACTAGGAGTCCAAGCAACTCACTGCGTGCCTCCTCCTCCCACCGACCACCCGTAGCCTGGGGCAATCAATCACTCCGAGTCGAAATGACCCTCCCTGTTCCTCCTCCTCCTCCAGGTAACCCCCCAGGTGTTCAGGAGCGGTCACTCTGAGTGGCTCTGAATCCACGTGACCCGCTGCACGTGTCCTCTGGGCAGCTGCCTGGAGCTCTGGTGCGGCCACTGGAGACCAAGCGACCCACCATGCTTCTCTTCCAGGCAGCCCCCCTATGTACAGGAGTGGTCGCTTTAAGTCCAAACAACTCACCACTCGCCTTCTCCTCTGAGCAGCCGCCTGGAGCGCTAATGCAGTCACTGCAAGTCCAAACGCCCTGACGCGCTCCTCCTCCTCCTCCTCCTCCTCCTCCTCCGGGCAGGCCCTGGTGTTCAGAAGTGGTCTGAGTCCAAACAGCTCGCCACGCAGCCCCTCCTCTGGCAACCTCCTGTAGCTCTGGTGCAGTCACTCTGAATCCAAGCAGCCCCGCTCCTCCTCCTCCTCGTCCTCAGGGCAGGCCCCGGTGTTCAGAAGCAGTCGCTCTAAGTCCAAACAGCTCGCCGCGCAGCTTCTCCTCTGGCAACTGCCTGTAGCTCTGGTGTAGTCACTCCGAATCCAAGCAGCCATGCTCCTCCTCCTCCTCCTCAGGGCAGGCCCCAGTGTTCTGAGTCCACACAGCTCTCCTCGCCACTCCTCCCCTAGGCAGCCTCCGGAGCCCCAGTGGTGGCTCCGAGTCCCAGAGCTGTGCTGAGTGGCCTCCTCTCTGATGCTCCCACTCTTCTTGTTGATTTCTAGTTTTATTCCATTATGGTTGGAGATGAAACATGATAGGATTTCAATTTTTTTGAATTTGTTGAGACTTGTTTGTGGCCTAATATAGAATCTATCCTGGAGAATGTTCCACATGCTATCAAGAAAAATGTTTATGTGTAGCAGTTGGGCAAAATGTTCTGTGTCTATTAGGACCTGTTGGTCCATAATATAGTTTAGATTTTACCTTTGTTGATATTTTGCCTGCATAATCTGTCTATTGATCAAACTGGTGTGTTGCTGTAGTCCCCCACTATTATTGCGCTGGAGTCTATCTTTCCTTTAAGATCTGATAATGCTTGCTGTATATAACTGGGTGCTCCAGCACTAGGTAAGTTGAGTTGATCCTTTCATCATTATGTAGTGACCTTCTTTGTCTCTTTTTCCATTTAAAATATATGTGACTTAAAGTGTATTTTATTTGATGTAGGTATAACTACTTCTTCTCAATTTTGGTTTCCATTTGCATGGAATGTTTTTTCCATTCCTCCACTTTCAGCTGTGAAAGTCTTTACTAATGAAATGAGTTTCTGTTAGCAGCATATCATTGGGTCTTGATTTCTTATTCATTTAGCCAGTCTAAATCTTTTAATTGGTCAGTTTAATCTGTTTACATTCAAGGTTATTATTTATATGTGTATATATATTATTTCCATGTAAACTATTTATAATTTTGCTTGTCTTGGAAATAACTTATTTATTCTTTATGTCTGAAATATAACTTTGCTGGGTATCATTTCTTGGTTGGCAGTCTTTTCTTTCAGAGCTTTTTTCTTGCTGTTCCCAGAATTTTCTTTATCCTAGATTTTTGACAATTGACTATGATATGCCTCAGAAGGAACATTTTTGGTCAAGTATATTTGGGACCTTTGTGTCTCCTAAACCTGAGTGGCCATATTTTTCCTGGTACTTGGAAAGTTTTCAGGTTTCTTTTGTTGGATAAGTATTCTATGACTTTTTCCTTTTCCTTCTAAAACACATAATTTGATTAATTGCTTGCTAAATATTGTCCCACTAGATGTGAAAAACAACTCCTCCTCCTCCTTTTTCTCCTCCTTCTTTTTCTGACAGAGTTATTTCAAAAACCTTTCCTCAGGTTCAAAAATTCTCTTTTCTATGATCACTGTCTCTTTGCTGAATCTCTCATTCAGATAACAAAGTGTTTTCCAGATTTAATTGAATTATCTTCTGTATTATCTAGGATCTCACTAGGTTTCCTTAGAATCATTGTTTTTAATTCTTTTTCAAGTAATTTTTTTTCAATTTTCTTTTCTTTGTGGCCTATTGCTGAGAATTATTGTGTTCCTCTGGAGATACCATGTTATCTTGCTCTTCTGGTATCCCTATGTTGATATGTGCACATCTAGCAGCCTCATTATCTCTACCAGTTTTATAGGACCATTTTACAGCAAAGTATTTCTTAGTGTGTCAGTTTGGTAGGCTATGTGGACTTTGGTTCCATTTGGGTGCAGTAGCATCATCTCCATCTAGCTTCATCAACTGTAATCGATGGTTCTGAGGGAAGTTTCTGTGGTCAGGGATTCTTTTATTCTGCATGGGCCATGTTGGAACGGGCCCCAGAACACACTGGTAGCCCCAGATGGGACTCTCATCCGATGGCTTCTCAGGTGACTTGGTAGACCTCAGGGACCAATGCACTTAAGGCAGGCTGCCCAGCTCCTTACTGTGGGGCTTGGGTAGCCAAAATTCTCAATGTGGGTTGCCTGGCTGCTTTTCATGGCCACAGAAGAGTATGTGAGGCCACCTGGCCATTTCCTGGGATGTTCAGAGGGTAGAATTGCTGAGGGAAGTCTTCCCTACTGTTTACAAGGGCCAAAGGTCAGCGAGTGGGGTTACCCATTTGCTAGGTGCCTCAGGTGGGCCAAGGCACTAAGCAGGATGCCTTGCTGCTTTCTGGAGCTAAAGGTGGATGAGTAAGTCCACCAAAATGATTAACAGAGCCTGAACTTCACAGGTTCTGATCAATGGAGCTCATGGGAGCAGCCAGTCAACCACTTCATAGGACCCCTGGTAAGGAGCATCTCAATATTGTGCTGTGCACTGAGATCTTGGGTGGGAGAAGGTACAACTTGGACTGGACTTTCTCTCCATCACTGGTGGCTCTTCCAAACTAAGCTCAAGGCCTGTAAAGGCTACAAACTTTTCTAGAAGCAGATATTTCAGATATATCTGGCATCACTGGGGACTGCTAGAGGCTTCTTGTATACACTTTCTCTGCCATGAAAAGCCCTTCTTGGATCAGGGTTGATTTCATCCGAGAAGATGGGACAGTAAGTGTTGTGTGCCTCACTCCCTTCTTTATAAGGCCATCTCTGTGCTCAACATCTCTTCCACCTCTCCATTATACCCCAGTACTCTGACTCAAACACTCCAGTGGAACAGTAGATACTTTTTCTTTATTTTGGTCCTTATATGTGTAGGGAAGTTGTACCTCTATAGCCACATCGAACTCTTGAAAGATAAAGACAAAGAATTTTGAAAAGACAAAGAAATGATCCTCTATAAGATTATGAGCCTATTTCTCATCAGAAACCTTGGTGGTCACCAGGCAGTGGACCAGTGTATTCAAAGTGTTGGAAAAAAACAAGTTCAACCAAGAATCCTATATTTACCAAAAGCATCCTCCAAAAGAGAAGAAATCACCAGGTAGACAACAGCTGAGGGATTTATTGCCACTAGGCCTACCTTGCAAGAAATGTTCAAGGGAGTCCTACAAAGTGAAATGAAAGGACCCTAGACAGTAACTTGAATCCACATGAAGAAATAGAGTTCAATACAGGTAAATACAAGGACAATTATAAAAGCATAATTGTAACATCAATTTCTAACACCATTTTTGTTGTCTGTATAATTAGAGACTATTATAAATTTTTTAAAAAGTAATCATTAGGGGCTGGGAAGATAGCTCAGTTGGTAGAGTGCTTGCCTTGCAAGCACAAGGCCCTGGGTTCAAGCCCCAGTACCACGAAAAAAAAAAAAAAGTAATCATTAGTCTAAAAGGTTAGTAACTTTAGTTTGTAACTCTACATTTTGCTTTTTATATAATTTAAAAGATTAATGTATTTAAAAGAGTTATTCATTTATGATTTGGGGTACACAATATATAAAGATTTAATATCATGACATCACCAATCTGAGTGATAGGAATGGAACTGTGAGGAGGCAGAGTTTTTGTATGTTATTGAAGTTAGACTAGTACAAAGTCAAATTAGACTGATGTAACTTAAAGGTGTTAAATGTTATCCTTATGGAACCAAAAATAAAACAGCTAGAGAATATACAAAAAAGGAAATGAGAAAGGAGTTTAAACTACACTACAAAAATCAATTAAACACAAAAGAAGATAGTAGGGCAGAAATGAAGGACAAAAATCTGATTGGCATATAGAAAACGAATAAGAAAATGTCAGAAATTAAGTCCTTCCTTATCACTAAATACTTTAAATGTAAATGGTTACACTCTCCAATCAAAATGTAGAGATTAATGGAAAGGATAAGAAATACATGATCCAACTATATTCTATCTACAAGAGACTCACTTTAAATCCAAAAACACAAATGGGTTGAAAAATAAAAGAATGAAGGAAGATATTTCACATGAATGGTAACCAAACAAGAACCAGGTGGCTATACTAACACCAAACAAATTGAACTTTAAATCAACAGTGTTTATAAGAGACAAAGGAGAACATTATATGTTAGTAGAAGTTGCAATACATTAAGAAAGTATAATAATTATAAATATTTACACACCCAATAACAGACCATCAAAATATATGAAGCAAAAACAGAAAGAATTGAAGAGAGATACAGCTCTATATCAAAGTTGGAGACTTCAACATCCCACCCTTAATAATGCATAGAACAACCTGATAGAAGATAAATAAAGAAACTGAGGGATTAACACAAGAAAAACCAAATAGAACTAACAGACAAATACAGTGCTTTCTCTTACCACAATAAGATAAAATTAGAAATCACTAGCAGAGTAAAACTGGAAATTTTACAAATTCATAGAAATTAAACAACACACTCTTAAACAACCAAATGATCAAAGAAGAAATCACAAGGGAAATTAGAAAATACTTAGATGAAAATTAAAACACAACACACCAAAACTTACAGGAAACAGTGAGAGAAATGGTATGGGAGGAATTTACAGCTATAAATGCTTACATTAAAAAACAAGAAGGATCACAAATCACCAACCTGCCTTTTCAATTAAAGGAACTATAAAAGGAATAAACTAAACTCAAAACTGGCAGTATAAAGGAAATAATAAAGATTAAAACAGAGATAAACAAAACAGAGAATAAAGACAGTTGAGAAAATCTACTATCTTTATTGGAAAGATCCACTCCCCAGGAAATGGGAATTATTGTTTAATGAATATAAAGTCTCCATTTTACAGGATGAAAAGAGCTATAGAGATGAGTAGTAGTGATGAACGAATGGCATTATAAATGTGTTTAATACCAATAAATAGTGCACTTAAAATGTTTATAATGGTAAATTTATGTTTGTGTATTTTAGTGCAATAAAGAAATTAGAAAATAATTATTTGTCCAGTATCTATAGTTGCATGAGCTTGATAGGCTTTTACTTCTCCAACTTTAATAAATAATGGGGCATCTTGCTAAGAGGCAAGTTCAGTAAGCCTTGAGTGGGGCCCAAATGTCTGCATTTCTAACAACCTCTAAAGTGAAGCTGAAGCTGTTGATCCTGATCCATGACCCATATTTTGAGTAACAAGGTTTTATAAAATTTGTAAAGGTAAGATAGACAGCATCTGATATTTAAACCAAACACATTAAATAATTAAATGACAGTTGCCTCAGAATGAGATGGGATGCAATAGAATTTGAGATGTGCTCTTTTCTGAACACTAAATATGACAAGTTCTATAAAGATTGAGTCTCAGGTTATCTATTATCTATTGCTACATAGCAAAATTATTGGCTTAAAACAACATCAAATATTTATTTTGCTCATGAATCTGAAATTTGGGCAAAGCTTTGCAGAGATAGCTTGTCTCTGTTCCACATGGTATCAACTGAGACAGCTCAACTGAGGACTGGAGGAGCCACTTTCAAAATGCCTCATTCTTGTGACTGGCAAATCACTGGCTTTTAGCTGTGAGCTCAGCCAAGGCTGGGGAAACAACATTCTCAGTACCTCTACATATCACCCCTCCATGAGCTACTTAAGCTTTCTCATAGTACAGTGACTGAGTTCTAAGAGCAAGTGTCTCAAGAGAACAAAGTAGAAACAGGACATTTTTATGACCTGGTCTTGAAAATTATATAGCATCACTTCTATTGTATTCTATTAGTTAATATGATTATAAAGGTCAACTAGATTCAAGAACAAAGGCCTGACTCTACTTTTTGATGGTAGAGTGTTAAAATTCTAGAAGAGCATGGAAGATGAGATATTTAACTGAAGTCATCTTTTAAAAATACACTCTGTCCTGCCCCCCCCCCCCACTGAAGTCGGTTGCCATCGCTGAGCCTGTCCCTCCACACACACACACACATACTGAAATTGGTTGGTGCTGAGCCTGCCTGCCTCCCCCCTACTGCTGAGGGACACTGTACTTGCCTTCATGCTGACTCGGTGGGCCCTCGCTGGGGCTCCACGGCTTCTTTGGAGGCTGGTGCAGGCATTTTGGATTGTTCTTGAGGACATGGCCATCATCATTTGAGGGGTGGCTCCCTTCCTGAGACACCTACAGGAAACTGGAGGCCCTTTGACAGGTACCTGTATTTGCACACTTACATCCTACACCCTTTCCCCATCCTCTTGTTCACAGCTGGAGATATTGTAAATGGTAATAGAACTGAATCTGTTTATTTTAAGAATGTTGAAGTCTTTATCTGGTTCAGGGCATATTTTATTTGTATTGGGTGCTATTTGTATTGATCTCCCCTTCAAAGGAGAGATGGTGGAAGACTGCAGGGTCATAATAAGCCTGCAGGGGGGGAACTGCAGTATCTCTGATCTTCACTGCTAGAAGGGCATATATAGAGACGATCTGGAAAAACAGGGGAAGAAGGTGTTCCTAACAAACCAAGATGCTATTGTGATAGACTCCAATGACAGCATGACAGTAGAAATGACAGAAAAAGAGTTTAGAATCTGCATGGTTAAAATGATCCGTGAAGCAAACGACAAGATAAGAGAGCAAATGCAGGCAATGCATGACCATTCCAGTAGACAGTTAAAAGAGCAAATGCAAGAAGCAAAAGAACACTTCAATAAAGAGATAGAGATTCTGAAGAAAAAACAGACAGAAATACTTGAAATGAAAGAAATGTTAAACCAAATTAAAAACTTAATAGAAAGCATCACCAACAAAATAGACCTCATAGAAGACAGAATCTCAGACAATGAAGACAAAATATTTAATATTGAAAATAAAGTTAAGCAAACTGAGAAGATGTTAAGAAGTCATGAACAGAACCTCCAAGAACTATGAGATACCATGAAAAGACCAAATTTAAGAATTATTGGGATTGAGGAAGGCACAAAGATACAAACCAAAGGCACAAACAACCTGTTCAACAAAATAATATCAAAAAATTTCCCAAACCTGAAAAATGAAATGGAAAATCAAATAGAAGAGGCTTACAGAACACCAGGTGCACAAAACTACAACAGATCCATACCAAGACACATTATAATGAAAATACCTCACATACAAAATAAAGATAGGATTTTAAAGCCTGTGAGAGAAAAGCATCAGATTACATATAAGGGGAAACCAATATGGATATCAACAGATTTCTCAGCCCAGACTCTAAAAGCAAGAAGGCCCTGGAATAATATCTTTCAAGCTCTGAAAGAACACGGATGCCAACCAAGAATGCTATACCCAGCAAAACTAACTTTCAGATTTGACAATGAAATAAAATCTTTCCATGACAAACAAACAATTTACAAATAGAAAGCCTACCCTACAGAACATTCTCAGCAAAATATTTCATGAGGAGGAAGTGAAAAATAACAATACAAGTCAGCAAAGGAGGAACTAACCTAAAGGAAAAGCCAATCAAAGGACAAGTAAAAATCCAAATATAAGCCAAAATGACCCAGGAATACAAATCATATCTCAATAACCTTGAATGCCAATGGCCTAAATTCAATAATCAAAAGACATAGACTAGCAGATTGGATTAAAAAGAAAGACACAACAATATGCTGCCTTCAAGAGACACATCTCATAGAAAAAGACATCCACAGACTAAAGGTGAAAGGATGGGGAAAACATGCCATGCACATGGACCCAGTAAAAAAGCAGAGGTCTCCATCCTCATATCAGATAAAGTGGACTTCAAACCTAAGTTAGTCAGAAGGGATAAAGAAGGACATTTCATACTGCTTAAGGGAAACAAAACAGCAAGATATAACAATTTTAAATATTTATGCCCCAAACAATGGAGCATCTATGTATATCAAACAAACCCTTCCCAATTTTAAGAATCAAATAGAACAAAACACATTAATATTGCGGACTTTAACACACCACTCTCACCACTGGATAGATCCTCCAAGCAAAAACTGAACAAAGAAACTATAGAACTAAATAATACAACAAATGGTGTTGGCAAAACTGGATATCCATATGCAGTAAAATGAAATTAAACCTCTATATCTCACCTTACACAAAACTCAACTCAAAATGGATCAAAGACATAGGAATTAGACCAGAGACTCTGCAGCTAATAGAGACAAAGAAGGCCCAAATCTTCATCATGTTGGCCTAGGATCAGACTTCCTCAACAAGACTCCCAAAGCACAAGAAATCAAAGCAAGAATCAATAAATGGGATGGACTCAAACTAAAAAGCTTTCTCTCAGCAAAGGATACAATCAAGAATGTGAAGAGAGAGCCTACAGAATGGGAGAAAATCTTTTCCACATGCACCTCAGATAGAGCACTTATCTCCAAAATTTATAAAGAACTTACAAAAGTTTACACCAAAAATACAAAGAACCCAATCAATAAATGGGCTAAGGAACTGGACAGACACTTTACAGAAGAAGACACACAGGCAATTAATAAATATATGAAAAAGTGTTCAGCATCTCTAGTAATTAGAGAAATGCAAATTAAAACAAATCTAAGATTTCATCTTACTCCAATTAGAATGGCTATTATCAAGAACACAAACAATAATAGATGTTGGTGTGGATGTGGGGAAAAAGACACACTTTTACATTGCTGGTGGAGTTGCAAATTGGTGCAGCCACTCTGGAAAGCAGTACTGAGAATCCTCAGGAAACTTGGAATGGACCCACATTTTGACCCAGTTATCCCACTCCTCGGTTTATACCCAAAGGACTTAAAATCAGCAAACTACAGTAACACAGACACATCAATGTTTATAGCAGCTCAGTTCACAATAGCTAGATTGTGGAACCAACCTAGATGCCCTTCAACAGGGCATCTTTATCCAAAGAAACTGTGGTATATATACACAATGGAATACTATTCAGCCATAAAGAATAATAATATTATGGCATTTGCAAATAAATGGATGGAATTGGAGAATATCATGCTAAGTGAAATAAGCCAAGCTCAAAAAAACAAAGGCTGAATGTTTTCCCTGATAAGTGGAGAATAATATATAATGGGGGTGGGGGGATGGGGAATGAGAGAATAATGGGGGAACTTTAGAATATGTAGAAGGAAATGAGGGGGGTATGAAAAATGATGGAAGGACACAGAGATCATTACCCTATGTAAATGTATGATTAAATGAATGGTATGAGTCCTCATTGTGTACAACCATAGAAATGAAATGATGTACCCCATTTGTGTACAATGAATCAATATTCAGTCTGTAAAAAATTATAAGTTAAATAAAAAAATGCACTCTGTAATCCCAGGGACTTGGGAGGTTGAGGTAGAAGATTGCAAGTTTAAGGTCAGCCTCAGCAATTTACTAAGACTCTGTTTCAAAATAAAAAGTATAAATGACTGGGTATATACCTCAGTAGCTCTGGTAGAGCAACCCTGTGCTCCATCCCCAGTACCACAAAAAAGGAAAGAAAAGAAAAGTACAATCTTCTATACCTATTAACCTCAAATCCTTTTGGAACAAATGATAAGTCAGTTAAGAAAAATAAATTCTTTAATTGTAGCCCATCCTCCTTCACATTTGTGTTTATTTGGGGGAAAGGAAAAGAAACATAAAACAGATTAGAAGAAATTGAAGAAAAGTCAGAAGAAGAAGATTATCTGATGAAGGGTAGAAAAAAACAGGAGCAAAATAGTTTGGAAAGTGATGGTGAAAGTAGAAAAAGGAGGTAAAATATAAGCACACACAAAAAGTAGGTGTAAATAGGAAGACAGATAGCATTTGCTCATTTTCTTCCCTACTATTACTCTGCTGCCTGGGAAAGAGTAGAGTAGGTGAGTACAAATCCGATTGATTGAGAAACCTCCTTTTGTTACTTGCTGCCATTCTCTGGTAGAAAGGAGGCGGGGTTGGCGCCTGGTAGGTACTGGACAATAATAAATGAGTTAAGCTATTTTTCTTTCAAAAACTGAATTACAGCAGAAGAATGAATTTGAATATAAAACATAGGGTTTTCCTAGGCAGCTCGCATCTATCACGAGACCTCATTTGGAAGGGACAGGAGCTAGAGTTGGGAAAAAGTAACCATACTGACTCATTCACTAACTGTAACTTTGCCAACTTATATTTGCTTTCTTAAAACTTGAGATGGCTTCAGAGAAAAACACATTGAGAGGATGTTCTTCAGACTAAATCAGTTTCCCTGAAATTTACCATCACCATGATTATCTTCCAGTTCAGTGAGAAATACTAGTTACAATGAGACATGGAAACAAAACGTTCCTGTGGTACTCAATGGTTGGTACTCAAACAAGGTTTACTGAGCTGTTACTCTGAAGCAGCACTTCAAAGACCAGAAGAGACTATTTCCACCATAAATTTTACACCAATTTCCTTTCAAATGAAATCACTAAGCATGCCTATGTATCAGAATCCCATCCGTTTTGCACTCTTGCTTTCACCTCCCACTTCAGGTTCCAAAGTTAAAGACTTCCTGGACAAAGTAACCATTGGCTGATAGATGAGAACGTTCCAATCATGCTATTGAACTGGGTTCCTGGAGGAAAGATGAGGAAAAAGGATCTGTATTTTCTTGATTTCTGTCCAGGCATGTCTGTTCTGTAGGCGTTCTGGAGTTCTTCCCAGAAGGCAGATCTCAAAATCTTCAATACCGATCATGAATAAGAGTTCCATTTACTTAAAAGAATGAAACCTGTTCAGTGTGCTATGAATGAACAGTTAACAGGCTAAATGAAGAAATTGCTGATCCTCACCTTCACTGAGGTGCTGACAGGAAGGACCACCTCATTCACCCTCTCCTCTTCTATTTCCTATTAATCTCTCCTCATTCCCAAGGAGTCGAGGAGTCTACTGGAGAGATGGCTGAGTGGACCTGATTTGTCTGCTTAGATATATATGAATTAGGGTATACTAGTCATTTTCCCTCTCTGGTGCTTCCACATAGAATAAGAGTCTTTTTAAAATAATTTTAGTTGTAGATGCACACAATACCTTTGTTTTGTTTATTTAGTTTTATATGGTACTGAGCATCAAACTCAATGCCTCACTCTTACTAGGCAAGCACTCTATCACTGAACCTCAGCCACAGCCCCAAGTAAGAGTCTTCACCCTCTTTATCTTCCTCTGAACTTTGCAAAGAAAGTCTCTACAAAAACACTGGGGAAAATCCTGCCATCATTTATACCTGCTGTCAGGATACATTGTACATTGTCAATACAGAAAGTCTAGAAACAGCCTTTCCTACTACATTAATGCATTATCAAGAAAGCATTATCATTAGGCACAATATTCAGATTTTAAAGAAAATAAGCAGAATATACTGGAACCATGGTGCTGAACATTGAGTGTAATGAGGCCCTGAACTACTTGGACTGCCTCTGCTTCACTCTGCTTGCACACTACCCTAAAGTTACTCCCTACTTGTTTATTTCAGACAAGACAAGTTTTAACCTTGTGTTTTCTCTTGGTCCTTTAATTAGGGGGAGAAGATCCTAGGGGTTTATACTTCAGCAGGGGAGTTGTTGTCTCAGTATAGTTATGCCATATTACTATTACATTTATACCCAATAAATCATGAGCAACCTTGGATATGGCACCTAACTCTCTAAGCCTCTGTATTAGTTTGCTAGAGTTGCCACAACTGAATACAAAAAAAAAAAAAAAAAATTTGGTCAAGCCAACCATAGGCTGGATGGGTTAAGCAAGAGAATTTTATTTTCTCACAGTTCTGGATGTTTGAAGTCCAAGATCAATAGGTTGACAAGTTTGATTCCTCCTGAGTCTTCTTTCCTTGGACCACAGAGAGACACCATCATGTGGCCTTTCCTCTGTGCATTCCTGATATCTCTTCCTCTTCTTGTAAGAGAACCAGTCCTACTGGAACAGGGCATGCCCTAAAGCCTTCATTTTAACTCAGTCTTAATTTCAAATAGTCCTACTACAAGGTTAAAGCTTCAACATATGGATTTGGAGGCACAATTCAGTTCATAACAGCCTTTATAAAAATAAACATCATGAGGATTAATGTAAGATGCAGACAAGAACATGACTTATAAAAGACTTTCTAAATAAGCCACCACCCAAATATTTTATTATTGATAACATTATTATTGCCATTCTAATTATTATTCCTTCTGAAATATTGTCAGTCTCCTGAGAAATCTAAATGTTCTACCTTTGGAAGAATTATACTGAAGTGTATAAGAGAATTAAGATGTTTAGATTCAAAGCCCAGTTCCATTTGTTAGCTGTGTAACCTCCAGAAATTATGTTAGCTTCCCTGAGCCTCAATTTCCCTATTTATCAATTGAGGAAGGTAAAATTAGTACCCACATTATAGAATCGTTGAAAGGATTAAAAGAGGCAATACATTAGGAAGGCTGGTTAATAGCACATGCTCAATAAATGATGGTTATTATTAGTAGTAGTATTTATACCTTCCTGCTTCTAGTGCTGTTGCTGCCTCTTTCTCAGCCAGCAGAGGTCCCCATCATAACCAAATGAGGACAAGCTTCCTCATGACAGTAGGCATTGCAGCTGCCAAGCTCATACACGGTTGGCAGAGAAAATAGTGAAAGAATCACTGCCTTGTCTGAAGGTAGAAGAAGAAATTGAAAACAAGAGAACAGGGAATGGCAGTTTTGCCAGGATTCCATGGTAAAATGTTACATAAGCAGGTGAGCATGGATTAAGATTGTCTATGTTTTAGTATTGACTTCCACTGACGTTGCCCTTGGTTGAATCTCATTTTAGTCTGCTCTAAAGCTAGGCTAAAACAAATAAAACCCACACATATCACATGGGAGAAGTAAGAAAAAACATTGGCAAATGTTTGTATAGTTCTCCAAAAATAAAAAATGTTGCTAAATAAAATTTAATATGTCTTAGAGTATAGGCTTGTTTCATCTTTATCACTAATTATACTCTAAGCCTCAGGTTGGCTTCCACTATAACATATTTCCTTTAACCTTCTTTTCCCAGACAGGCACACACCTCCAAGTTCAATTATTCTGTCAATTGTGTTTTAAATTGTACTCATTTCCATTAACTACTTATGGTATCAATTTGTTGATCTGTCCCTTCTTCTGAACCAATCATCTATATCCACCGAAAGCTGGAAAGGCAATTAAACAGAAGATGCTGAGAGTTATTCAAGAAAAATTAAAGCATAAAGGTAAATAAAGTAAAAAAAAAAAAAAAAAAAAAAACCCTGAGATTAAAAAGAGCACTGAGGGGGAAATACCATATACTAAAAATCACAGTACCGAAGCAGATAGAGACAGAGGGGAAAGAGGAGCGCGAGGTAGAAAACGGATCCTGCTTATGCCTACTCCATCTCTCTTTCAGCACCAAGGACAGAGGCTCTGAGCCGCTAACCCAAACAGCATGCAGTTGGGGGTCCCTCTCAGTTTCTCTGGGGGAAGTAGATGCACTGGAAAGCAGCTATGAGACATGCAGTAAGTTCTAACAGGAAAGCTGAAAGAGAAGCACACAATTTCACCTTAGAGGCAAAAATGGGTGATTTTCTTTCTGTTCATTTCCTTAGTTTCTGTGCCCAGGGAAAGGCAAAGTTTGCTTTGCTTGGGTTTATCTGCTGTCAGTAAATGGCTGTAGCAGCTGAGGTACCAAACTCCACAATCTCCAGAATTCAGAAGAAATTTGCAGGGTAAGTAATTTTTCTTTTTGTTTCTAATTTATTGTATACTTATACTGGAAGATTATTTGATTAGCTTGGAGTTCTTTGGTTTGCTAATAATACATATTAAAATTTCATGCCACTCTGATTTAAAAACTGAAAAACTATTTTCATTTTTCTTAAGTAGTTGGACAGTAAAAACCTGTTCTTTTCCTTTTTATTTTCTTTTTTGTTCAAAATTTTATCTTCATGGGGTCTAGAAACTGTATCAAGACAGAAATAAAAGATAGAAAATAGAAATCTATAATTATTCCTGGGATTTATATGGAAGTTGATGGTATTACTCTTAAGTATTTTATTTAATTGTAAAGATCTGTTATTTGAAACCTCCCAGTTCAGTACCCTGGTACTCCAGTGCTGAGGGTTTGGAGAGGCAATATTTTCAATGGTCTATTTAAAGTCAGGCTGTTTCCAAGTCAGAGTCCAATTACTCCCAACAGAGATATGTAACACTTGAGATGATTGTGTATATTTTCTTCAATGAGGGTATATGGTTTTGAGGGTATTTTTGTTTAATTGTGGGACTTTCATTACTTATTGTAGTTTATTGAATCAACAGAAGTTTTTGCAATTAGGCAATTTTTTTCATTTAAGGCACTTAGTTTAATCAAATATGCATGCAGAAATAAGAATGCAGCAATATCAAAGTGTAACTTGGATTCTAAACTCATTTTGCATGCTTGTTTGCACTTTACAGGTCAGTGAAATGTCTGTCCTTAGGTAGGAGTACAGGACAGCTGCTTGACATGGCCCTGGAATCTCTTATAGCCAAATAGGAGAGTCAGTGTGAGAAAAATTCTTACTCAGGCACTTATTTATTTATTAGTTGAATATTTTCAAGGGTCTTCATGGCCAGTAGTGATCAGGGATGTTGAGCAAGGAAAGTACTGATGGTCTCCAAAGAGAAGGCTACTTATAATGAAATATGCATTAAAGCAAATACCAAATAGGTTATGCCCAATATTAAATTTCATTTCTAATGCATTGAGTTTGTCACCATTTGCTTATTGATTGCTTAAGCTAATGACTTCTCTCATTTTATCTCTGACTAGAATGATAGAATGCTCAGTCTTTAGAGATTGTCAAGGAAAATAAGGGTGCTTAACTTTATGGGGCAGATTTAATGAGGAAAAATATTATATTACCTTAGTTACTGGATCTCAGTAACCAGTTATGGTTTTTCTTTATATACTTACCAACAATGTAAATACACACAAATATATAAATGTGCTATTTATTTCATTGCACTTGTGAATCTTCATTAGGAAAATAAACTAGATAGCAATTTGCAAGAATTAAGTACCATAGAAATGCTAAAAACTCTCTAATAATAATGACAATGTAACTCCCACTGGCTCTATGAGCAGAATGCACCTGCATTTAACGAAGTTGGTGAGGTGAGGTGCATAAAGTACTCTGAACAAACAAGATCTTAAAATTAATCCCTGTCTCAGATTTGTCCTTCTCATCCCACTAGTGGAGTAGTAAGAAGATGAACTCTGGATTCAGACAGATTTTAAGTTCAATCAACTTCATCATTTACTGGCTTATGACCTCATCTGTCCATGACTCACTTTCTTCATCTGCAAAAAGTGGGAATGATTATTTCTTCACCTGGTTCTTGTAAGATTCAAAGATAATAATGCTTATAAATGTTAGTTATTATAATTATTAACTTTATCAAGAAATTTAGCAAGTCTGAATTGAAGCCCAGACCAAAAATCTATGGAGATTGGTATTTTGGATGTGACTGAGTAAAAGATAATAGATGGCAACAGCCAGGGGCCGGTGATGTGAGAGGAGACATGTTATGGAACCTGCTACCAAGGTTTTATTCCGGATGAGGAAATCCCATCTCAACCTTGGAATGACTCCCAAAATCAACTTCCACCAGCACAGACATTCTAAATATGTGAGCTAGGATTCAGGGAAACCTGTGATCAAAGGTTGGCTCAAATCAGCCCCTTACATGTTATTGCATCTTGAGAAAGTTACTGAACCTCTCTCTGTTTCCTAAAGCACAAAAGAAGGATATTGATACCCTCCTTTAGGGCTGTAATAACATTAAAATGAGATGATACATGTGAAATACCGGTACCTGGCACACATAGGTAGCTCAGAAGTGATTGCCTTCAGAAGGAGGTTGAGGACTCCTGGTGCTTTGGGTTCCATTGTTCTGGGTTTTTGCTTAATTCATTCCCTTTAAAAAAAAAAAAAAAAAAAAAAAAAAAAACAACAAATAATTAAAGCCCTATAAATCTTAATGAGTTTTCAGGTACCCTGGAGGTGCCATACCAATTTTTTAGGCAGACTTTCACTCAATATTGAGGGACTGAATATCATCAGAACAGGACATATGTCATAGCTGATGGGAAGCTGATCCCTCTGTCTCTCTGTTTCTTAAACTAGATGATGCACTCATTCTAAGAGATAATTGGACACACTTAAAATAAATTAAAAAACAAGATAAATCAATACTTGGTAGAAAATTTAAAAGACACTTAAAATTTGTAAGTAAGGTTATATATAATGAATCTTAAATGAGTAAGGCCAGCAGTAATCATTTAGTCCTTGCCTTCTCCACATTCTCACTACCCATTCATGCTTCACTTTTAAGTTCTTTGCTGAGGTCATCAGAAATCTGCTAATTCCCAAGTCCATTAGACTGTCTGCAATTGTGGTTTATTTGACCCGTTCACCTATTCACACTTTTCCTGTGAACAATAAAAGCTACCATATTTCAAGTGCTGTGTACCAAACCTTATGCTGGAGAAGTGATTCTAAAGCAAATTTACTCTCCCCACCAAGGGACAATGTCGGGGAATGTTTCTGGTTGTCACAGCTTGGGGAGAGAAAAATGCTATTGGTATCTAGTGGATAGATGTCAGGGATGCTGCCAAACATTCCACCATGAACAGGACAACCCCACAAAAAAGAACTACCCAGTATAAATTTTCAGTATTGCTAAGGTTTTACATATAATTTAATCTTAATCTTCACCATTACCCTATGAAGTAAGGATAATTTATTCTCTTTTTGCTAATGAAGAAAACAGTCTATCATTATGAATTCTTACAGAGTGATTATGGAGTTAATGATTTCTTTAGGTTCTCAGCTTCTTCCTACCTGAGACCAGTTTACTCTATTAGCATGTTTATCAGAAAGAAAGAAAAAAAAAAAAAAAAAAAAAACTCGGCCCAGCTCTGTATTATATAAGCAACTCTGGTTTAAAAGAAAAATCCAAGGAGAAAAAAATGTTGAAATAATTAGCTGAGAGGTAGGGAGCATTCTAGCATCTCACTCATCTCTGCTTTCATCTCCCTCACCCACAACTCATCAGGCACTGCCTGGACAGCCACGGCTTACCCACCTGCTGCTATAAGGAATCTAAGACCTGAGACAGTACAATGTGAAAAAAAATAAATAAATCAGAAATCCACACAATCGTGATTCCAACATCAGACTCAGAATTGATTTTCAGAGTTGAGGACTTCCCTTCTGATAATAAACCATTGACCCTTGGATGTATTATTTTAAGTAGCTGTCAAACCTCTTGACAGAGTAAAAAGTCCAGGGGATGGTAATAAACATTCCAAGGTTTCATGATTTTCTCTTAGGTAAGATGAGTCTAAGACATCATTAGCCAGCTATCAACTCCAGGAAAGAATGATTCTGCCCAAGCCTTCCCAGGGAGCCCAGCTATGAAAGGTAGCCTGAGCCTGCCTCAAAAGTGAAAGTATCCTTGAACAATCAGAAAGCATTGTATTTTTCCAAAAGTTCTTGGCAGTGACAATGCTATCTCCAGGGTAGGGGCTGCCCTTCTCCAAATAAGAAAATTATTATCAAAAATTATTATTATGTTTAAAATATGTTGACTGGAAACAATATGCCAAGATAAAGAACATTTTCAAAAACAATTCTCTGAAATCATTCCAAGTTGGTCATCCCTTTCCAATCATTTGTTCATTTTAACATTTTCACATTCCAGGCTGAAATGTTTCAAAACAAGGTACAGAATGATGGCCATGATTAAGCCAATCACTTAATTCAAGGAAATCTGCCAATACTGAGGTTTCAAGCAAATCCTAGCCACTAAGCCAGCCTCTGCTTCTACTAGGATGTGAATCAAGAGTTCCCATGGGGGCCCATATGCACCAATACCAGTGAATGAAAGTTTTATCCTCCCACCTTGACAAATAGAAATTTGTAACAACCTAGGATACTAGGCTTAAATTTAGGATCCATGGGCCCCTAGGAATTTCATTAAAAATAGAATATTCCCCACCCCACCAAGGGACCTGTTCACCTCTCTCCCCACCTGAGCTGCATTGAAGCTATTTATTTGAGTCATAACAGAGAGTCACTGCTTGAGCCCAGGAGCCCAAACATACACATCACTATATATCCTCAGGGTGACAGATCCAGAATGAGGCCTGTGAGTCCCTGGAAACAGGTTTTAAGCAATTGAGCAGGGAATTCTGTGATCTTGACACCAGGAATGTGGTCTAAGTGGGAGCATGGACTCTTAGTGAACGTGCTTCTAGGTGCTGTTAGGAGGATATGGCCAGAAGAGAGTATCTTAGTTCATTCCGACTTCTTATAAAGTACCATGACTGGATAACTTTTAAGTAACAGAATTATATTTCTCAAATTTCTGGAAGCTAAAAAGTCCAAAGTCATAGTGTCAGCAGAATTGGTGTCTGGTTCATAGACACCTGTCTTTTTACTATGTCCTCACATGGTGGGAAGGGCTAGCTCCCTAGGGTAACTTTCATATGAGCACTAGTTCCAAAGGCCTTCCCAAAGGTCCCACCTCCTAACACCATCACTTCGGGGGTTAAGATTTCACCAGATGGATATTGAGGGTACATAGACATTCAGACGAAAGCACAGATTCTGGGGAAGGAGTCACTCTTCTCTGGTTTCAGGGTCATACTGTAAGGCACAGAGTTCATGTCTTCTCCTGGCATGTGGCTTCAGCGCATAGCTGTCCTTGACACACAAGCATTTTCCTTAGGATTGGTGAATTTTGTGACCCCAGACACCTGCAAACATGGCTTTGAGAGATCAGAGTGCTTTCTTCAGGACTGGGCCCTGCAGACTGGTATCACTGGTGCAGCTGCTTGACTCCGATACTTGTCCCACTCTATGTCCTAAATCTCCACAGTTTGATGGTCGGTTCTTCCCAGTGGAGTAGTGGCATGATAGCTGCTATTGCTTTCAGATGCCAGTGGAGGATACTGAAAGAACTACAAGACCTGGATGCTAGTTCTGCCACTAATAAGCTATTGGATTTAAAACACTTAGTTTCCCTGGGTCTCAATTTCCCTGTTTGAAGAGCAAAGGCATTAGACTAGGTTATAAGTTGAAAACTGGTGGGTCACGGGCCCATGAATGTGAAATTCAGTGAAATTCAGAAGGAAGAACTTCACTGGGCTTGAATATTTTTAGTTAGTAACCAATCCTTTAAAATCGGTAAATTTCAAATAAAATTCCATTCATGGGGTTTTCCTATATGTAAAAAACACTTTACTCTTCCCCAATAATGAAGATTTTCTTCCACATACTAGCCTCCCAAACCCTCCATGCCCCTATGTAAGGTGTAGGAGAGAGACCTGGAGAAAAGAAAAGTGAAGACAGGGGGAGGCACAGAAAAGGTAAGTGCAGCTACAGAGGTTGGGAGGAGGGAAAGGAAACCGAGAGAAACTGGCTGATAAGGGGAACTAGTGAATGTAGCACTTGCATAGTGTTCTGTGTGCCAGGCATAGCTTTTAAAGTCTTCCATACCTAACAGTTCATTTAATCCTCACAAAACCCTATGTGACAGGTTCCATTATCCCTGCCCCACACTTTTTATGGAGGAGGAAACTGGAGCTCAGAGAGGTGAAGAAACATGCCCAACGTCCCAGAGCTAGGAAACAGCAGAGCTAGGATTCTAATCCTTCCATGGCTTCCCATCTCACCAAGTCCAAGCATGGTTCTTTCAATGGCCCTGTCCAACCTCTCAACTGCATACCCTTCCACTCTACCACAGCCTCACATGGCTTCAGCCAGCAGATCTTCCTGTATCTCTACTGTTTGGATCATTCTCCCACCAGATACCTGGTCTACTCCCTTCTTCTAGGTATTGACTCAGTTGCCAATATTTCCATGAGGGCTTCCTGATTACATTATTTGAAAATTGTTGTCAGACACCCACTCACATACTTCTCACCCACTTTTTACTCCTTTCTCTGATTTTTCACCAAAATACATATCATCATTGAACATAACACGTCTTTTATCTACCTTCTTATTCTGAATAGAGACCTCATGAGGAGAGGAAATTTTGTCTGTCTCATTCATTGCTGGAACTCCTGTTCTTACAACAGTGGCTGGTATACAAGGAGGACTTGATAAATATTTGTTGACACACAAATTTTAAAACATATCTGAGCATCCAAGTTTCAAAGAGTCTGATTTTACCGACATTGTTTTCTGTCTCCTCTCAGAAATTCTTTGGGGTCACACACCCTTCCTTCTGGACTATGGCGCCTCTGAGTCACTTAAGCAGCTACATCAATTCCACCTGTGTGGCAGAAAACTCCACAGGTGCCAACCAGGCCCACCCACACGCCTACTATGCCCTGTCCTACTGCATACTCATCTTAGTCATTGTCTTTGGCAACGGCCTGGTGTGTGTGGCTGTCCTGAAGGAGCGAGCCCTGAAGACCACCACCAACTACCTGGTGGTGAGCCTGGCTGTGGCAGATTTGCTGGTGGCCACCTTGGTGATGCCCTGGGTGGTATACCTGGAGGTGAGTAGGCTCCAGGCTGTGTTGCTGGTAATAACTGTGCTCATCTATCTTTCCTGAGCACCTGGGTTTTAGGGCTCATATTCTCCCTGTATTTGTCAAGGAACTGGAAAAGGAGGGAGAGCTCTTGTTCTCCCTTTAATGAAAGAATTGAAGCTCTTGAGGGTGGCCACCATTCATCCACATCAGCACCAGGGAATTGGGAATGATTCAGTTTCTGTGTGTCCCAAATCCAGATGACTGGACTTAAGTGATGGAACTCTTCTAAAATTACTCTCCATGCCAGTCATATCTCAGAGATATGAGGAGCTAGGGAAGGCAGTCTGATATGCATCTTCATCTAGGTTCAACATTTATGGGAGTGATGGTGTGAAGGAGCAATACAGGGCAAGAAGGAAAAAGCATTAATGAATGAGAGAAAAAATAGAATTGTCTGCAAATAGATCAGATTTCTCTGGTTGGTTCAGTTCTTGGCTCTTTCTTCTGGGTACTAACTCCATAGATTCTGCTACCGAATGAACAGGCTAAACCTGCTAATTTGTTTTCCATGCCTCCATTAATAGTGAGGAATCTTCCCCACTCAGAGAATGCAGCAGACCCTGGAGAATTCTTCTGCAGAGAAACATTTCTTAAATTTGAAAGTATTTTCATTTAAAGGTGCAAAATAGAGTCAGGAGGTGATCAAGACAAAACATCCATTTTCTAGCAAGAAATCAGGTGCCTACAACTGTTCAAGAAACAGATATTCTTACCAGGAAAACATGCAATTACTAAAGAGGGGATTTTTTTTAAACACCTTAATATGCTATTAATATTTCTCCTCTGTACTGTGTGTCATTCCAAAGAGATATCCAACGAAGGATCAAAATGATGCTATGATTAAGAGAAATTAAGATTCATCAAATTAATATTTCAGGTAATATTAATAGTGAAGGTGACAGTTAATTAAGTATGACATATCATGGGAGAGCAAAAGCTTTGAACAGACTGCTCTGCTAGTACCCATATTAAAGAATGACTGGGAACTAAAATTAGACTTATGATCTCAAGGGGGTGCATTAAAAAAAGAAAGAAAGAAAATACAGAAGGAAATAGAAAAGAAGAAAAATAAATAGGTTGATTAGAATAGATCTAAAAGCTATGGGGAAACTTGAGGGAAAATATTATTTATTCCTCCCAGTTAGGATAATTCAGATGGTGAAAGATCTTGTAATTATCTTGAGTTTTCTGTCAACTCAAGTAGGCTGAATCATCTTTGAAGTCAGAGGCTATGTCTTTGTTCTTCTTTTCCTGTAGTCCAAACATACTACCTGACACATAACATGTGCTAAATAAATATTTGATATGAGTGACTAAATGAATCTGCTCTGATAGTATGTATTATATGGGCAATTCCTTCTTATACCATCTGCATCTATAGTCATTGTTACAGGCCAATTTAGTGGGGGGGGGCAGCAAAGTATTTACTTTTTTATATCCAAGAATAATGAGAAAGGGGTTAGCAGCATGCAGTATTTCTGTTCAAGAGTGAGGCACTAACCAGACGCAGTGGGCATACACCTACAAGCCCAGCAATGTAGGAATATGAGGTAGAAAGATCACAAGTTGAAGGTCAGCTTGAGCAACTCAGCAAGACACTATCTCAAAATAAAAAATAAATAGGCTGGGTATGTAGCTCAGTGGTAGAGCAATCCCCAATACTGAAAGAAAAAAAGAGAGAGAGAGCCACTTTAGGTACTACCATCCTATAATCCAGCCTGGGCTGGTCAGTGTTTCACAGTACCTCCACTGTCACCCTGAAATGTTTCCGTCTGTCTCTATACATTATAAAGATTCTTTAGTTGGCCAGAAAGATAAATGTCGGAAAGAAATGCAGGCAAAGGATCTTCACTCCAGTGATCATTTCCATTCCCTCTGAAATAAAAACTAGTTTTTGGTGTCGATGACAAAGCCACTCGGAAGCACACTTTGATTATCTATTTGTGATTGCTCCAGCACTGTGAATGGACTATATGGGAAACCCCAGTAGATGCTGGCTTAGAAGATGGTCATTGTGAATTTTCCACACTGGAAACCCATGGACCTCCCCTTCCAACCACACCTGCCAATAGAGATGATGTCCACATTCTACTGCTGAGCCCAGAAAAGCAACTGAGTTTATAGAGAACCCATGCAATCTTGCCAAAGGTCTTAATGAGATCTCTGTAGTAATGTCTATGGGTTTTCTTCCATGAGTAAAACTCTTGGTTCTTCCCTCTCTGTCCCCCACCCAAAAAAAAAAAAAAAAGTTCATGTGGTGTAGGTGTTCAGTAACCAAGAGCCTGGTTACAGAAATCTATATTCATTAAAAAAAAAAAAAGAGAGAGAGAGAGAGAGAGAGAGAGAGAAAGAGAGAGAGACTTGGAAATTAGAGATCTTGAGACTTGGAAATTAGACATCTTTCTACTGGAAAATGGGTTTTGGAGGTCTCTTTTTGGCCTTAACCAACTTTCTTCAAGGCCCTAGTCAATATCTCCACATCACTTTCTCCAAAATTCAACTAAGGATCTGTCTTGATTAAAGATAAGACTTAAAGCAGATATCATTAATGGACAATTGGTCAAGATATTAGAAGTTTCTAGTTCCAGGGACCAGGTAACCCTATCTTAACCAATTTATGCTTTCCTTCATTTTAAATATTTTCCTTTCTTTTCTTGGAAGCAGAAGAGGTACCTTAATAAAATAAGAGCCCTTTAAGGACCACGTTACTCTTACTAATTTAAAATAATTATGGTGTACTTTGAGGAACTGCTCTAGTAATTCCTTGTTTATTACTAGGAATGGTAGAAAGGGTGTAGTGTTGGCCACAAAGATTTCTGTAGATTTGAGGACAGCCAGGAAGACAGGACACACATGAGAAGAACACCATTTGGGGGACAAATAATTCACCAAGGTCATAGTCTTATGCTCTCTAATTTGAACACATTCATTTTCTCTGAAGGAAAATGGCTCATTTTGCCAGACACTGCTATGTATGAGGTAGAAATGTTTTGACTGTAAATATTGGAATACTTGACTAGCTGTGATTTAAACAAGGAGTGGGGTTACTCAAATACTAGAATCTGGAACAAAAGGATCTTTGGTGTCAATATAGCTTCTCCATAGTGTCATCATGACCATACTCTTCTGTCCACCCTCTTCACCATTCTTGGCAAGCTGGCCTACCACTTCATCCTCTCCCAGAATGACCAAAGCCCTCAGATCATGGCAGTATCCAAAAATAGGATGGATGGACATAGCAGAGAGTGAGAGAGAAAGAGAGAACACTTTCCAGGGCTCTCTCTCAATTTGAAGCACTCCCCAAAGTCTTCACTTAAGTCTGACTGACCAGTACTGAATCGTGAAGCCACCTTTACCAACAAAGGAGGCTAGAAAAGAAAATGTCAAAGTTCAGATTTAATTCAGATTTTATTAAAAAAGAAAAGGTGGAGGTGGGTAATTGCTGGGAATTCGGCAATACATTTCCACATAACATCACAGCTGTAGGAATTCACTGGGATGAATGTCATTCCAATACAGAGTCATTTTACAGAACAACTCAGAACTGAGATTTAGACCACATGAAATTCAGTGAATAAAACAGACAACCACAATACTTCTTGTGTTGGACTGATGTTAGGCTCAACTATATTTAATAGAGAGAGTACTTTGTTAACCAAAAGATGTACTCTATAAACAACTCAGCATAGACACAATTGTAAGTAAAAGAAAGCACAATCCAATTGGCTTAAATTATAAACAGTGAGTTGGCTTTCACTCAGGAACTTTAAAAGTCCTGTGGTAGGGTGAGCTACCGGCAGAGTTTGATCAGGGTTCCAATTCCATTTCTCTATAATTCTCCCTCTTCTGCCTTCATGCATATATTGACTTTATCTATAGGCAAAGGCTAAGCCATAGACCTCACATACATACCACACTATTCACAGCAAGAGAGCAAATACATGCCCCAGGATTTCTAGTAGAAATGTGAAGATGTACTCTGATGGGACTGGTTTATGGCATATGATTTTTTTCTGAACTAACCACCAGTTAGAAGAATCAGTTTAGCATAGATTATGTGTTCCTTCTATAGATCATATCAATGACTATAGGATTCCATGGATTCCCAGCGGAATCCAGTAACTATTGAAAAGAAGGCATAGGACAGTCATGAATATGAATCATAGTCAGCTGTCATTGATGGTGTTCTCATCACTAAGTCACACACGTGCCCACAATTGGGCAATACATAATGGGGGACTCACAGGGGCTAGTCACTGATCTACTTCAATATTCTCTGTCCTCAGGTCTAGCAGAGAAGTTCAGAACAAAAACCAAGCAGGAGACCTCACAGGTTATATTTCAGAGGTCTTGAGGCTTGGCTGTCTCTTTAATTCAGTTTGCAGCATTTTCTAGAATACTTTTTTCAATGCCATACCAAATAGTTCTATCTCAGATTCCCTCTCAAGTTTTTAATTTCCTGCTTTACAGGCTGCAGTCTGTTTGGAGCTCCCTCTCCAAGCACAAACATTCCATTTTGTTCCACTTGGTTAAGCACCTTTTGTGATGTTTAATGCACTTATATCAGAACAGAAAGGAAAAATAAGTAGCCAGGGGAACATTAGAAATACAGACAGCCCCCAACTTACAATGGTTCAACTTAGAATTTTTCAACTTTATGACAGTGTGAAAGCAATACACATATAGTAGAAACCATACTTTAATTTTTGACTTCTGATCTTTTCCCAGTGTAGCCATGGGGGTACAGTACTCCCATGTGAGGCTGGGGGGGCCAGTTATCAGCAAGCCCCAGCGCCCAGTCAGCCACCCATCCTGCTACCCCCACAGGGTATTGTATAGCCAAGTTATGATATTTGGCAGGTTGGCTGTATTAAATACATTTTGAACTTAGAATATTTTCTGTTTCTGTTCAGGCACAATGGCACAATGCCTATAATCCCAGCAGCTCAGGAGGCTGGGGCAGCAGAATCACAAGTTCTAGGCCAGCCTGAGCACTTTGTGAGGCACTAAGCAACTTAGCAGGACCCTGTCTCAAAATAAAAAATAAAAAGGGCTGAGGATGTGGTTCAGTGTACAATGAGTGGGACTCAATATGGAGAGCAGAAAGACTTAGGAATAAGAAATGTACACAAACAAAATAGAAGAGGGTGGATTCAGTCAGGGAAACACACTATAGAAAAAGTGATCAAGGTCAGACAGAGATGACAGGAAAGAATAGCCATGTTTAGAGAAAGAGGAGTCTTTGGAACTTTTACTAATGATACTATTAAAGATAACAAAGTCTTTTTAAAGGGAGAGTTTTACCATAGTTAAACACACACACCACACACAGAGAGAGAGAGAGAGTAGAGAACGAGAGAGGAGGAGAATGAGCGAGAGAGAGAGAGAGAGCAGAGAGAGAGAGAGAGGGAGGGAGATAGCTCTTGAATGACCTCCCACTGGAAAACAAAAAATAAGATTCTCACAAACTCTTCACCAAACTCTGGATTTTGATTAAAGTCAAACAATTAAAGCTGGAAAAGCTACAGATTATTCTATCAGCCTTTTTAAAATGTGATTCAACCACAAGAAATTGCTGGCCACATCCTAGTGACAGGGTTTCTCTGGGGATGGGCCTTGGAGTCTGGAGTCTGAATTTAAAATGAGTTCCTGCACAATTCCCCTTTGCTACAGAGGGAGCAGATTGTTCAAAAACATAGACTGTTGGGTCTACCCAAGATCTACCACACAAGGGTGTCCAGGGTGGCCCCAGAATTCTGTTGGAATCGTAATAAGCCCCAGTCCCAGTCCAAGTGATTTGTACAGCCAGATTGTCATCCCCCAAAACAACATTTGGGAACCACTAACCTATAAAACCCCCATTTCATAGATGAGGAACTGAAATCCAAAAAAATGTGAAAAAATCTTTATTTATTACCCCATTTTGTCCTGCAGCAAATCCTTCCCCCTTTCAAAATAATAATAACAATAGGAAGAAGGAGGAAGAGGAGGAGGAGATTCTTCTGAAAAAAAAAAAAAAAAAATGGAGTGAAGAGATTAGAGAAGCAATGCTTCTTTTGCCCTTGGTTAGCTCCCTAAAACAACAAATTCCATTCCTTTAGAAAAGGAATTCTTAACTGATGATTTCATCCACTTGAATTATTCTTTATTCTCACTATGCTGAAATTGAGCACTTCCTTCGATTATAAGTGTAGGCATCAACCCCTAGCAGAAGAAATCCTTAATGTCACCAGTAGAAATCACAGATATTTCTATTTTCAAATCACAATATGGTTGTTGCAGACCTCTTGAAATATCATTTAGATTCATCATTACTTTGAAATTAGAGTAATTTGGGGTCTGCCACTAGATCTGGTTATTTAGTGAATTATTTTAAAAAGCACATTTATTTGGTAATTATATTTCAATACATTGGTATCCTTTGTGATCCATTGTATGTTTTACTCTGTGCACTAGAAAAACATTCCTGTGAGGAGACCATAAAGCCAAAGAGGTGTATGGCATAAAGAATGCTTAATTAGCCCTGTTTTAAAGACATCATTCTGAAGATAATGTTATGCCCCCCCAGCCAATGTTTCCCAAACCTTCCAGGCAGTAAGAATCACTTGAGGGACTTATTATTTGGAGTGGGGTCTGACAATCATTTGTTTAACAAGAGCCTTGGGTGATTGGGAAATGCTGCCTTATAATCAGTAAATTGGGAAATGCTGCCTTAGGCTGTGTCTGTGGAAAATCAATAGCCAACTTCAGTACTGAGGACTATGCTTGCTCACTCCCACCTTCTGTATTGCCAAAGGGAGTTAGTTAGATTCATTAGCAAGTAAGAGTACACCACCTGCCTGCCTATAATTCTGAAGTGAGTTATTCATTAGAATTTAGGGAAAGTATCATGTCTCTAAAGAGCCTTACTTAAATCAATCAGATTTTTTTTTTACTTTTTTTCTGCTTTAAACTTAAAAGTCACTTACCTTTCACGATCTTCCAACACTTTGTACTTATCTCACTGTCAGTACTTAGCACATTAATCATAATTATTTTCTTAGTACCTATCTTCTAGGCCCATTCCCCATACCCACTCAAACATTACTCTCCTAACACACAATTATCTTCTGAGGCTCTGGGAACAAAAAAGGTTTAATTCATTTCAATACATTTGCCCAACCAAGCATCCAGTATACAATGGGACTCAATAAATAGTGAGTATATGAGAAGTGGATGGACAAATGTCAATCTTTTTTCCTGTGATATTACAATGGAGTTAAATTGTACACTTCTCAGAAATAATGTGCCAAGATACTGACCTTCAGGAAGCAGAAGAGAATCATAGCTGATATTAAGGGAGTAAATTCCAGTTCCTTTTACTAGTTGTGTTCTGAGGCAAGTAACTCCTGTCTCCATTTGTCTATAAATTAGAAGTCACATTGACCTCACTGGGTTGCTATGAGATAATGTTGAGGGTTTCTTGGCATGTTCTTGGCATTCTGCTGCTCTTTGCTGATGCCTTACTATTATTTACATGGTATGGAGAACTACGTAAAATATATTTCTATTACAAGCCCACCAATTAGAGGCTCATTTTAATGAGTAAGCTCTAGGGAAGGCTAAGTGATGGCACCTTAGTGGGAATTACTTTAATCAGCTAATCAGGTGTTTTCTCTTGGCATCAGCTGAGATCAAGGAGAGAATCAGAATTTGATCGCATATTCTGGAGACAGGAAAAGAGGACAGCCAGCATGCAGGTGCATTCTGGTGGAGGCCTGCAAGCTGAGGACAGTTTGGGAGCCTTGGCCTCTAAGAGGGTTTCAAAAATGCCTGTGGTGAGTGTTCCCTCACCTAGCCCCCAAAGGCAGCAGCCACCATTGTCTTTCACATTGTTTTTTTAACCCTGGAATAAAGACAATCAGGAAAGCATCTCATTTTCTAGAAAGGAGATGATATGGTCTGTCACACAGAAATCCCTGAGGAGCACTCGATTTTTTCCTTTCCTCTGGTGTCTACCTACTTCCATCCCTTTTCCAACAGCTGCCTGCCAGGGCTTGATACCTCCCTATAGCAAGTACTAACTATCTACATTCCAATGCCCTATTGGCCTCTACTAGCCTTACAACCTTGGGCTTAAACTCTCTAAGCTTAGTTTCTTTCTCTGTGATGAAGGTAATAATAGTCCAATCCAAGTAAAATAACAACTCTGCTTTAAAAGAATAAGAAAATAGTTTATTCTGAGCAAAATGAGTGACCATATCCTGGGGAACATGGATTCAAGTTATCATGAGTGTCACATTCTGCTGTGAAAGAAGTTATATGAGTTTTATAGCCACAGAATGAAGAAGGTCACAAATCAATACATTCAATAAAAACATTGGTGGGGGCATCATTAGGTGGGCTTCAGCAAAATGGGAAAATTTCTCCTATAGGTTTCAGATGTTAGAACTTTTTAGTTTTATGGCTGATGGAGACTAGAGGTCAGCTAAGGTGAGCGGTATATTCCAAGAGACTTACCTAAGAGTCACAAGAATGTTAGGTCAGTTACAGAGGTTGAAAATAAATGCTGTTTTTCTAAAGGGTCTAAGATAGTCCAAGATAATGTGACTTTGACCTGCAACATTTCATCTCTCCACAATTATGATGTCCTACTCAGCCAAGTTCAGTTTGCAGGATATTTAAGATAGATGTGGCTTTTTCAGAGACTTTCAGTTTCATGGTCCTCTTTCATGGATTTATAATCAGCACTAGAGGCCATGTATGTAAAGTGCTTAACAGAACGCCAGGTGCTTAGTAAGCATTCAGTAAAAGTTAGCTTTTAGAATGAATTCACAGTATGGCAGAAACCATTTGATCCTCCAGAATATATTGCCAGGCCTGAGCCCCACTCTAGGAGCCGGGTAAGCAGCTGTGAACAAGTAAATGTCTCTGCTACTATGGAGATGGTTAAGTAACAGTCATTTAATCTCCTATCAAATTAGACATTCTTCAAAAAGCGCGAAGAGCATATGCAGGAAAAAAACAAATTCAGTTTTCAAAATCTGAAGTTTCAGTTACAGAAATTCCTGGAATGGGTCATGTAGGTGAATGACTCATGTAGAGTAAATTTTCAATAAATGTAAGTTTGTATTAACAATATTAGGCTTTCATGCTGATCTATAGTTACCGTATTTCAGAATGCCTTGCTTCCCCAGTTATCTTGGAAGTTCTTCAAGGACAGACCCTATAATGCATTTTGTAAAACTTCTTAACATATATAATATTCCCTCCTTCTACAGAATAAAATTAGGAGCTTTACTGGTACTTGTTTTATTAACACACAAGTAAATGAATGAGCACCCAGTAAGTTCTGGGGTTGGCTGTTGTCCTAACTATCTTCTCTCACCAACACTACCCCCAACACACACTCACTCATAAAAAATAAAAAAGTAATTTTAAGACCAATTTAAGACCTAAGTTTCATAGTAGACATGTTGAAACGAAATTTAGGGTATAAAATTCAACTTCCAGGAGTGGTTTTTATAGTGTGCAACTGCTCTAGTGATGAGCAAAGCCATCCTTCATTCTCTCTCACTTAAATCATTGTATGATTATGACTCTTTAGATCAGAATCTTTTCATCTCCCTTTCTAAAAAGGTTTTCATTCTCAGAATTCCTATCAATTCATATTAGGACTTTATTTATATAAAGTAAAATAGCTGAACTAAAAGAAAGCAAATCCAGAACCAAAGTGAACAAAAATGATGACTTCACCATGCGTTTAACTTTCCATTGTTGCTTTTAAACTAAAACCCTTTGGTCAGCGTTTCTCAAAATAGTCTGGAGATGACCAAATATAGAGAAAATGGGAGGCCTAAAAGGAAAGGAATCCAAGAGGAAGAGGTTGTTAGAAAGGAGAAGGATAGACAGTCTTTCAGGTTCTTGCTTTAGTGGGATAAAAGAGAAAGGAACAGTAAAGAGAACTGGTCATATCTGAAGAGTCTTAAAGAGAAACACTGAGCAGAACAGCACCATCATTGGGCACATTTAGTCACTATCTTTTTCTTGAGAAGCCACCTCAGAGGCCACCGTGCCTATTTTTCACTCATCCTCATCCTTCCTTTTAAAAAGCCATGTGATATGCTTAGGAAGGGCATCATGAACACACAGCCAGCCAGAGGCACCGTGCCTCGCAGGCCTCTCCTTGAGAACCACGGTCCCCAAGTGGCAGCCCAGAGGCAGGAAGATGGCAAATGCCCAAAGCCTCAAGGTCCATGAATGGCAGTGGATGGACATTTAGAAAGTGACAATCTTCCTGGCACATTTTCCTGGTTCAATGAGGTTATGTAAAAGTCTAAACATTAAGATAGAAATGTTTTAGAATGTAAATTATATTACTAAATTCCTGACTTTTTCTAAGTATGAAGACAAGGTTATGGAGTTTGGGACACATGTAAAGGCATAAGGTCAGAGCCATCCTTGCTTATTCCAAGAGGCATAGAGAGATTCCATGCTCCCTTCCAATTCCCTGGACCAACTTTTTCCCCCACGTCTTGGTGACTGGGATGTGGCAGTAGGGTCAATAGCAGTATAGACTTATTTTACATAGGTTCTCATGGATGTTGTTTTAGGGTGCTTCCAAAATTTAAAACCCGAAGCCACAAAGATTTTGCTTTGGAGTTAGGTTTTATGAAAACTGTGTTCTTAGCTCTTTTCCTGGGGTCATGGTGAGCTCTCTACCGGGTGGAAAGCTCAGAGGGGGCAGTATTGGCTTAATACACACATTGGGCAGTCACCCAACCTCTTTGGCTACCATCTATGCTTCTCTGGGCTGATGAGCATCTCTGGGCATATTGTTTAACCACCAGGAGTGTTCCTGTTTTTGAGCTAGATCAGTGATTCTCAAACCTTGGTTTGTCTAAGAGTGTTTATTTAACAATGAAGATTCACAGGCCCCAGAACCATAGATGTTGACTCACTAGATCTATGGAGAATTCAGAAATCCACATCTTTAATGAGTAACTCACTGTGAACCACCCTGAGGAACACTGCACTAATTTATTTCGAAGATCACTTTCAGAATTATATCCTAACGTTCTGTGAATTTGTCCCTTCTTTAGCAACTAGTCTTGGACAACCTGGCACTCCCTTGGCACCCGTCTGCCCTATGGTAACAATGGTACCAACCACAGGGAACAGGGAGGGCATGTGGGTATCTGTGCTGAACAGCACAAGGGAGCAGGAAAATTGGTTGGGTGGTTGTTCCTTAAACTGGGAAATACTAACATCCTTTTTGTTTATGACACCCAGGTAACAGGTGGAGTTTGGCATTTCAGCCGCATTTGCTGTGACGTTTTTGTTACCCTGGATGTCATGATGTGTACAGCCAGCATCCTGAACCTCTGTGCCATCAGCATAGACAGGTAGGGCTGGAACTCCCCTTCCATGCATCAGAAAGAGGGGTCCATATTTGGGGGGAGGAGGCACAGGCTCTGCATTCAAGGTCCTGGGGTTACCTCCAAATAGTATGTGCCACTGGGACATTTTTTCTTTCTCATCTCTTTTTTATTTTCTTATTTTGTAGGCTTTTACTAGTTACTAGTATTGAACCCCCGAGTGCTTCATCACTAAGTTACATCCCCAGTTCATTTATTCTTTCTTTTGAGACAGGGTTTTGATAAGATGCTTAGGGCCTATGTTGCCCAGGCTGGTTTTTGAACTTGCAAACCTCTGTCTACAGCCACCTGAGTCTCTGGGATTACAGGAATGAACCACTGGGCCCACTCATTTTTTTTTTTTTTTTTTAATTATGGTTTGCAGGTGAGAAGAAACACCTGTGACAGGAGAGAAATTGTTACTCTCAAAGTTTTCCTAGCTTTTTCTCTCCAACAGACCCATAAAGAGGAGTCTGGGTTTGCTTTTTCACCATCTTTGGGGGCTTTTGTGATTCATAATTGGAAGGAAAGGGAGGAGGGAGGAAAAGGACAAAGGTGAACAGACTGGGTTGGTAGGAAATTCTGTAGTTGACTTGTTCCTTTGTTTGTTGTTTGTTTTTGGTAAAGAGAGGAAAGGAGGATGGGAGGAAAAGGAGGCAGGCAGGCAGGGTATATTTTCAGGAGGGAGAGAGAGGTGGACATAGAAAAGGAATTTTAGAAAACATGACTATGATCTATAGATTTCCCTCACAAAGTTTAAGAAAAGTAAAAAGTGATTGGTTTTTAAATTTTGGTTTTTGTCCAGGCATGGTGGTGCATGCCCGTAATTCCAGGTATTCAGTAGGTCGAGATAGGAGGATGGCAAGTTTGAGGCCAGCCTTGGCAACTTAGCAAGGCCCCAAAAACACAAATGGGTTGAAAAATAAAAAGAAGGAAGATATTTCACATGAATGGTAACCAAACAAGAACCAGGTGGCTATACTAACACCAAACAAATGAACTTTAAATCAACAGTGTTTATAAGAGACAAAGGAGAACATTATATGTTAGTAGAAGTTGCAATACATTAAGAAAGTATAATAATTATAAATATTTACACACCCAATAACAGACCATCAAAATATATGAAGCAAAAACAGAAAGAATTGAAGAGAGATACAGCTCTATATCAAAGTTGGAGACTTCAACATCCCACCCTTAATAATGCATAGAACAACCTGATAGAAGATAAATAAAGAAACTGAGGGATTAACACAAGAAAAACCAAATAGAACTAACAGACAAATACAGTGCTTTCTCTTACCACAATAAGATAAAATTAGAAATCACTAGCAGAGTAAAACTGGAAATTTTACAAATTCATAGAAATTAAACAACACACTCTTAAACAACCAAATGATCAAAGAAGAAATCACAAGGGAAATTAGAAAATACTTAGATGAAAATTAAAACACAACACACCAAAACTTACAGGAAACAGTGAGAGAAATGGTATGGGAGGAATTTACAGCTATAAATGCTTACATTAAAAAACAAGAAGGATCACAAATCACCAACCTGCCTTTTCAATTAAAGGAACTATAAAAGGAATAAACTAAACTCAAAACTGGCAGTATAAAGGAAATAATAAAGATTAAAACAGAGATAAACAAAACAGAGAATAAAGACAGTTGAGAAAATCTACTATCTTTATTGGAAAGATCCACTCCCCAGGAAATGGGAATTATTGTTTAATGAATATAAAGTCTCCATTTTACAGGATGAAAAGAGCTATAGAGATGAGTAGTAGTGATGAACGAATGGCATTATAAATGTGTTTAATACCAATAAATAGTGCACTTAAAATGTTTATAATGGTAAATTTATGTTGTGTATTTTAGTGCAATAAAGAAATTAGAAAATAATTATTTGTCCAGTATCTATAGTTGCATGAGCTTGATAGGCTTTTACTTCTCCAACTTTAATAAATAATGGGGCATCTTGCTAAGAGGCAAGTTCAGTAAGCCTTGAGTGGGGCCCAAATGTCTGCATTTCTAACAACCTCTAAAGTGAAGCTGAAGCTGTTGATCCTGATCCATGACCCATATTTTGAGTAACAAGGTTTATAAAATTTGTAAAGGTAAGATAGACAGCATCTGATATTTAAACCAAACACATTAAATAATTAAATGACAGTTGCCTCAGAATGAGATGGGATGCAATAGAATTTGAGATGTGCTCTTTTCTGAACACTAAATATGACAAGTTCTATAAAGATTGAGTCTCAGGTTATCTATTATCTATTGCTACATAGCAAAATTATTGGCTTAAAACAACATCAAATATTTATTTTGCTCATGAATCTGAAATTTGGGCAAAGCTTTGCAGAGATAGCTTGTCTCTGTTCCACATGGTATCAACTGAGACAGCTCAACTGAGGACTGGAGGAGCCACTTTCAAAATGCCTCATTCTTGTGACTGGCAAATCACTGGCTTTTAGCTGTGAGCTCAGCCAAGGCTGGGGAAACAACATTCTCAGTACCTCTACATATCACCCCTCCATGAGCTACTTAAGCTTTCTCATAGTACAGTGACTGAGTTCTAAGAGCAAGTGTCTCAAGAGAACAAAGTAGAAACAGGACATTTTTATGACCTGGTCTTGAAAATTATATAGCATCACTTCTATTGTATCTATTAGTTAATATGATTATAAAGGTCAACTAGATTCAAGAACAAAGGCCTGACTCTACTTTTTGATGGTAGAGTGTTAAAATTCTAGAAGAGCATGGAAGATGAGATATTTAACTGAAGTCATCTTTTAAAAATACACTCTGTCCTGCCCCCCCCCCCACTGAAGTCGGTTGCCATCGCTGAGCCTGTCCCTCCACACACACACACATACTGAAATTGGTTGGTGCTGAGCCTGCCTGCCTCCCCCCTACTGCTGAGGGACACTGTACTTGCCTTCATGCTGACTCGGTGGGCCCTCGCTGGGGCTCCACGGCTTCTTTGGAGGCTGGTGCAGGCATTTTGGATTGTTCTTGAGGACATGGCCATCATCATTTGAGGGGTGGCTCCCTTCCTGAGACACCTACAGGAAACTGGAGGCCCTTTGACAGGTACCTGTATTTGCACACTTACATCCTACACCCTTTCCCCATCCTCTTGTTCACAGCTGGAGATATTGTAAATGGTAATAGAACTGAATCTGTTTATTTTAAGAATGTTGAAGTCTTTATCTGGTTCAGGGCATATTTTATTTGTATTGGGTGCTATTTGTATTGATCTCCCCTTCAAAGGAGAGATGGTGGAAGACTGCAGGGTCATAATAAGCCTGCAGGGGGGGAACTGCAGTATCTCTGATCTTCACTGCTAGAAGGGCATATATAGAGACGATCTGGAAAAACAGGGGAAGAAGGTGTTCCTAACAAACCAAGATGCTATTGTGATAGACTCCAATGACAGCATGACAGTAGAAATGACAGAAAAAGAGTTTAGAATCTGCATGGTTAAAATGATCCGTGAAGCAAACGACAAGATAAGAGAGCAAATGCAGGCAATGCATGACCATTCCAGTAGACAGTTAAAAGAGCAAATGCAAGAAGCAAAAGAACACTTCAATAAAGAGATAGAGATTCTGAAGAAAAAACAGACAGAAATACTTGAAATGAAAGAAATGTTAAACCAAATTAAAAACTTAATAGAAAGCATCACCAACAAAATAGACCTCATAGAAGACAGAATCTCAGACAATGAAGACAAAATATTTAATATTGAAAATAAAGTTAAGCAAACTGAGAAGATGTTAAGAAGTCATGAACAGAACCTCCAAGAACTATGAGATACCATGAAAAGACCAAATTTAAGAATTATTGGGATTGAGGAAGGCACAAAGATACAAACCAAAGGCACAAACAACCTGTTCAACAAAATAATATCAAAAAATTTCCCAAACCTGAAAAATGAAATGGAAAATCAAATAGAAGAGGCTTACAGAACACCAGGTGCACAAAACTACAACAGATCCATACCAAGACACATTATAATGAAAATACCTCACATACAAAATAAAGATAGGATTTTAAAGCCTGTGAGAGAAAAGCATCAGATTACATATAAGGGGAAACCAATATGGATATCAACAGATTTCTCAGCCCAGACTCTAAAAGCAAGAAGGCCCTGGAATAATATCTTTCAAGCTCTGAAAGAACACGGATGCCAACCAAGAATGCTATACCCAGCAAAACTAACTTTCAGATTGACAATGAAATAAAATCTTTCCATGACAAACAAACAATTTACAAATAGAAAGCCTACCCTACAGAACATTCTCAGCAAAATATTTCATGAGGAGGAAGTGAAAAATAACAATACAAGTCAGCAAAGGAGGAACTAACCTAAAGGAAAAGCCAATCAAAGGACAAGTAAAAATCCAAATATAAGCCAAAATGACCCAGGAATACAAATCATATCTCAATAACCTTGAATGCCAATGGCCTAAATTCAATAATCAAAAGACATAGACTAGCAGATTGGATTAAAAAGAAAGACACAACAATATGCTGCCTTCAAGAGACACATCTCATAGAAAAAGACATCCACAGACTAAAGGTGAAAGGATGGGGAAAACATGCCATGCACATGGACCCAGTAAAAAAGCAGAGGTCTCCATCCTCATATCAGATAAAGTGGACTTCAAACCTAAGTTAGTCAGAAGGGATAAAGAAGGACATTTCATCTGCTTAAGGGAAACAAAACAGCAAGATATAACAATTTTAAATATTTATGCCCCAAACAATGGAGCATCTATGTATATCAAACAAACCCTTCCCAATTTTTAAGAATCAAATAGAACAAAACACATTAATATTGCGGACTTTAACACCACCACTCTCACCACTGGATAGATCCTCCAGCAAAAACTGAACAAAGAAACTATAGAACTAAATAATACAACAAATGGTGTTGGCAAAACTGGATATCCATATGCAGTAAAATGAAATTAAACCTCTATATCTCACCTTACACAAAAACCAACTCAAAAATGGATCAAAGACATAGGAATTAGACCAGAGACTCTGCAGCTAATAGAGACAAAGAAGGCCAAATCTTCATCATGTTGGCCTAGGAATCAGACTTCCTCAACAAGACTCCCAAAGCACAAGAAATCAAAGCAAGAATCAATAAATGGGATTGGACTCAAACTAAAAAGCTTTCTCTCAGCAAAGGATACAATCAAGAATGTGAAGAGAGAGCCTACAGAATGGGAGAAAATCTTTCCACATGCACCTCAGATAGAGCACTTATCTCCAAAATTTATAAAGAACTTACAAAAGTTTACACCAAAAATACAAAGAACCCAATCAATAAATGGGCTAAGGAACTGGACAGACACTTTACAGAAGAAGACACACAGGCAATTAATAAATATATGAAAAGTGTTCAGCATCTCTAGTAATTAGAGAAATGCAAATTAAAACAAATCTAAGATTTCATCTTACTCCAATTAGAATGGCTATTATCAAGAACACAAACAATAATAGATGTTGGTGTGGATGTGGGGGAAAAAGACACACTTTTACATTGCTGGTGGAGTTGCAAATTGGTGCAGCCACTCTGGAAAGCAGTACTGAGAATCCTCAGGAAACTTGGAATGGACCCCACATTTTGACCCAGTTATCCCACTCCTCGGTTTATACCCAAAGGACTTAAAATCAGCAAACTACAGTAACACAGACACATCAATGTTTATAGCAGCTCAGTTCACATAGCTAGATTGTGGAACCAACCTAGATGCCCTTCAACAGGGCATCTTTATCCAAAGAAACTGTGGTATATATACACCAATGGAATACTATTCAGCCATAAAGAATAATAATATTATGGCATTTGCAAATAAATGGATGGAATTGGAGAATATCATGCTAAGTGAAATAAGCCAAGCTCAAAAAAACAAGGCTGAATGTTTTCCCTGATAAGTGGAGAATAATATATAATGGGGGTGGGGGGATGGGGAATGAGAGAATAATGGGGGAACTTTAGAATATGTAGAAGGAAATGAGGGGGGTATGAAAAATGATGGAAGGACACAGAGATCATTACCCTATGTAAATGTATGATTAAATGAATGGTATGAGTCCTCATTGTGTACAACCATAGAAATGAAATGATGTACCCCATTTGTGTACAATGAATCAATATTCAGTCTGTAAAAAATTATAAGTTAAATAAAAAAATGCCACTCTGTAATCCCAGGGGACTTGGGAGGTTGAGGTAGAAGATTGCAAGTTTAAGGTCAGCCTCAGCAATTTACTAAGACTCTGTTTCAAAATAAAAAGTATAAATGACTGGGTATATACCTCAGTAGCTCTGGTAGAGCAACCCTGTGCTCCATCCCCAGTACCACAAAAAAGGAAAGAAAAGAAAAGTACAATCTTCTATACCTATTAACCTCAAATCCTTTTGGAACAAATGATAAGTCAGTTAAGAAAAATAAATTCTTAATTGTAGCCCATCCTCCTTCACATTTGTGTTTATTTGGGGGAAAGGAAAAGAAACATAAAACAGATTAGAAGAAATTGAAGAAAAGTCAGAAGAAGAAGATTATCTGATGAAGGGTAGAAAAAAACAGGAGCAAAATAGTTTGGAAAGTGATGGTGAAAGTAGAAAAAGGAGGTAAAATATAAGCACACACAAAAAGTAGGTGTAAATAGGAAGACAGATAGCATTTGCTCATTTTCTTCCCTACTATTACTCTGCTGCCTGGGAAAGAGTAGAGTAGGTGAGTACAAATCCGATTGATTGAGAAACCTCTTTTGTTACTTGCTGCCATTCTCTGGTAGAAAGGAGGCGGGGTGGGCGCCTGGTAGGTACTGGACAATAATAAATGAGTTAAGCTATTTTTCTTTCAAAAACTGAATTACAGCAGAAGAATGAATTTGAATATAAAACATAGGGTTTTCCTAGGCAGCTCGCATCTATCACGAGACCTCATTTGGAAGGGACAGGAGCTAGAGTTGGGAAAAAGTAACCATACTGACTCATTCACTAACTGTAACTTTGCCAACTTATATTTGCTTTCTTAAAACTTGAGATGGCTTCAGAGAAAAAACACATTGAGAGGATGTTCTTCAGACTAAATCAGTTTCCCTGAAATTTACCATCACCATGATTATCTTCCAGTTCAGTGAGAAATACTAGTTACAATGAGACATGGAAACAAAACGTTCCTGTGGTACTCAATGGTTGGTACTCAAACAAGGTTTACTGAGCTGTTACTCTGAAGCAGCACTTCAAAGACCAGAAGAGACTATTTCCACCATAAATTTTACACCAATTTCCTTTCAAAATGAAATCACTAAGCATGCCTATGTATCAGAATCCCATCCGTTTTGCACTCTTGCTTTCACCTCCCACTTCAGGTTCCAAAGTTAAAGACTTCCTGGACAAAGTAACCATTGGCTGATAGATGAGAACGTTCCAATCATGCTATTGAACTGGGTTCCTGGAGGAAAGATGAGGAAAAAGGATCTGTATTTTCTTGATTTCTGTCCAGGCATGTCTGTTCTGTAGGCGGTTCTGGAGTTCTTCCCAGAAGGCAGATCTCAAACTCTTCAATACCGATCATGAATAAGAGTTCCATTTACTTAACAGAATGAAACCTGTTCAGTGTGCTATGAATGAACAGTTAACAGGCTAAATGAAGAAATTGCTGATCCTCACCTTCACTGAGGTGCTGACAGGAAGGACCACCTCATTCACCCTCTCCTCTTCTATTTCCTATTAATCTCTCCTCATTCCCAAGGAGTCGAGGAGTCTACTGGAGAGATGGCTGAGTGGACCTGATTTGTCTGCTTAGATATATATGAATTAGGGTATACTAGTCATTTTCCCTCTCTGGTGCTTCCACATAGAATAAGAGTCTTTTTAAAATAATTTTAGTTGTAGATGCACACAATACCTTTGTTTTGTTTATTTAGTTTTATATGGTACTGAGCATCAAACTCAATGCCTCACTCTTACTAGGCAAGCACTCTATCACTGAACCTCAGCCACAGCCCCAAGTAAGAGTCTTCACCCTCTTTATCTTCCTCTGAACTTTGCAAAGAAAGTCTCTACAAAAACACTGGGGAAAATCCTGCCATCATTTATACCTGCTGTCAGGATACATTGTACATTGTCAATACAGAAAGTCTAGAAACAGCCTTTCCTACTACATTAATGCATTATCAAGAAAGCATTATCATTAGGCACAATATTCAGATTTTAAAGAAAATAAGCAGAATATACTGGAACCATGGTGCTGAACATTGAGTGTAATGAGGCCCTGAACTACTTGGGACTGCCTCTGCTTCACTCTGCTTGCACACTACCCTAAAGTTACTCCCTACTTGTTTATTTCAGACAAGACAAGTTTTAACCTTGTGTTTTCTCTTGGTCCTTTAATTAGGGGGAGAAGATCCTAGGGGTTTATACTTCAGCAGGGGAGTTGTTGTCTCAGTATAGTTATGCCATATTACTATTACATTTATACCCAATAAATCATGAGCAACCTTGGATATGGCACCTAACTCTCTAAGCCTCTGTATTAGTTTGCTAGAGTTGCCACAACTGAATACAAAAAAAAAAAAAAAAAAATTTGGTCAAGCCAACCATAGGCTGGATGGGTTAAGCAAGAGAATTTTATTTTCTCACAGTTCTGGATGTTTGAAGTCCAAGATCAATAGGTTGACAAGTTTGATTCCTCCTGAGTCTTCTTTCCTTGGACCACAGAGAGACACCATCATGTGGCCTTTCCTCTGTGCATTCCTGATATCTCTTCCTCTTCTTGTAAGAGAACCAGTCCTACTGGAACAGGGCATGCCCTAAAGCCTTCATTTTAACTCAGTCTTAATTTCAAATAGTCCTACTACAAGGTTAAAGCTTCAACATATGGATTTGGAGGCACAATTCAGTTCATAACAGCCTTTATAAAAATAAACATCATGAGGATTAATGTAAGATGCAGACAAGAACATGACTTATAAAAGACTTTCTAAATAAGCCACCACCCAAATATTTTATTATTGATAACATTATTATTGCCATTCTAATTATTATTCCTTCTGAAATATTGTCAGTCTCCTGAGAAATCTAAATGTTCTACCTTTGGAAGAATTATACTGAAGTGTATAAGAGAATTAAGATGTTTAGATTCAAAGCCCAGTTCCATTTGTTAGCTGTGTAACCTCCAGAAATTATGTTAGCTTCCCTGAGCCTCAATTTCCCTATTTATCAATTGAGGAAGGTAAAATTAGTACCCACATTATAGAATCGTTGAAAGGATTAAAAGAGGCAATACATTAGGAAGGCTGGTTAATAGCACATGCTCAATAAATGATGGTTATTATTAGTAGTAGTATTTATACCTTCCTGCTTCTAGTGCTGTTGCTGCCTCTTCTCAGCCAGCAGAGGTCCCCATCATAACCAAATGAGGACAAGCTTCCTCATGACAGTAGGCATTGCAGCTGCCAAGCTCATACACGGTTGGCAGAGAAAATAGTGAAAGAATCACTGCCTTGTCTGAAGGTAGAAGAAGAAATTGAAAACAAGAGAACAGGGAATGGCAGTTTTGCCAGGATTCCATGGTAAAATGTTACATAAGCAGGTGAGCATGGATTAAGATTGTCTATGTTTTAGTATTGACTTCCACTGACGTTGCCCTTGGTTGAATCTCATTTTAGTCTGCTCTAAAGCTAGGCTAAAACAAATAAAACCCACACATATCACATGGGAGAAGTAAGAAAAAACATTGGCAAATGTTTGTATAGTTCTCCAAAAATAAAAAATGTTGCTAAATAAAAATTTAATATGTCTTAGAGTATAGGCTTGTTTCATCTTTATCACTAATTATACTCTAAGCCTCAGGTTGGCTTCCACTATAACATATTTCCTTTAACCTTCTTTTCCCAGACAGGCACACACCTCCAAGTTCAATTATTCTGTCAATTGTGTTTTAAATTGTACTCATTTCCATTAACTACTTATGGTATCAATTTGTTGATCTGTCCCTTCTTCTGAACCAATCATCTATATCCACCGAAAGCTGGAAAGGCAATTAAACAGAAGATGCTGAGAGTTATTCAAGAAAAATTAAAGCATAAAGGTAAATAAAGTAAAAAAAAAAAAAAAAAAAAAAAAACCCTGAGATTAAAAAGAGCACTGAGGGGGAAATACCATATACTAAAAATCACAGTACCGAAGCAGATAGAGACAGAGGGGAAAGAGGAGCGCGAGGTAGAAAACGGATCCTGCTTATGCCTACTCCATCTCTCTTTCAGCACCAAGGACAGAGGCTCTGAGCCGCTAACCCAAACAGCATGCAGTTGGGGGTCCCTCTCAGTTTCTCTGGGGGAAGTAGATGCACTGGAAAGCAGCTATGAGACATGCAGTAAGTTCTAACAGGAAAGCTGAAAGAGAAGCACACAATTTCACCTTAGAGGCAAAAATGGGTGATTTTCTTTCTGTTCATTTCCTTAGTTTCTGTGCCCAGGGAAAGGCAAAGTTTGCTTTGCTTGGGTTTATCTGCTGTCAGTAAATGGCTGTAGCAGCTGAGGTACCAAACTCCACAATCTCCAGAATTCAGAAGAAATTTGCAGGGTAAGTAATTTTTCTTTTTGTTTCTAATTTATTGTATACTTATACTGGAAGATTATTTGATTAGCTTGGAGTTCTTTGGTTTGCTAATAATACATATTAAAATTTCATGCCACTCTGATTTAAAAACTGAAAAACTATTTTCATTTTTCTTAAGTAGTTGGACAGTAAAAACCTGTTCTTTTCCTTTTTATTTTCTTTTTTGTTCAAAATTTTATCTTCATGGGGTCTAGAAACTGTATCAAGACAGAAATAAAAGATAGAAAATAGAAATCTATAATTATTCCTGGGATTTATATGGAAGTTGATGGTATTACTCTTAAGTATTTTATTTAATTGTAAAGATCTGTTATTTGAAACCTCCCAGTTCAGTACCCTGGTACTCCAGTGCTGAGGGTTTGGAGAGGCAATATTTTCAATGGTCTATTTAAAGTCAGGCTGTTTCCAAGTCAGAGTCCAATTACTCCCAACAGAGATATGTAACACTTGAGATGATTGTGTATATTTTCTTCAATGAGGGTATATGGTTTTGAGGGTATTTTTGTTTAATTGTGGGACTTTCATTACTTATTGTAGTTTATTGAATCAACAGAAGTTTTTGCAATTAGGCAATTTTTTTCATTTAAGGCACTTAGTTTAATCAAATATGCATGCAGAAATAAGAATGCAGCAATATCAAAGTGTAACTTGGATTCTAAACTCATTTTGCATGCTTGTTTGCACTTTACAGGTCAGTGAAATGTCTGTCCTTAGGTAGGAGTACAGGACAGCTGCTTGACATGGCCCTGGAATCTCTTATAGCCAAATAGGAGAGTCAGTGTGAGAAAAATTCTTACTCAGGCACTTATTTATTTATTAGTTGAATATTTTCAAGGGTCTTCATGGCCAGTAGTGATCAGGGATGTTGAGCAAGGAAAGTACTGATGGTCTCCAAAGAGAAGGCTACTTATAATGAAATATGCATTAAAGCAAATACCAAATAGGTTATGCCCAATATTAAATTTCATTTCTAATGCATTGAGTTTGTCACCATTTGCTTATTGATTGCTTAAGCTAATGACTTCTCTCATTTTATCTCTGACTAGAATGATAGAATGCTCAGTCTTTAGAGATTGTCAAGGAAAATAAGGGTGCTTAACTTTATGGGGCAGATTTAATGAGGAAAAATATTATATTACCTTAGTTACTGGATCTCAGTAACCAGTTATGGTTTTTCTTTATATACTTACCAACAATGTAAATACACACAAATATATAAATGTGCTATTTATTTCATTGCACTTGTGAATCTTCATTAGGAAAATAAACTAGATAGCAATTTGCAAGAATTAAGTACCATAGAAATGCTAAAAACTCTCTAATAATAATGACAATGTAACTCCCACTGGCTCTATGAGCAGAATGCACCTGCATTTAACGAAGTTGGTGAGGTGAGGTGCATAAAGTACTCTGAACAAACAAGATCTTAAAATTAATCCCTGTCTCAGATTTGTCCTTCTCATCCCACTAGTGGAGTAGTAAGAAGATGAACTCTGGATTCAGACAGATTTTAAGTTCAATCAACTTCATCATTTACTGGCTTATGACCTCATCTGTCCATGACTCACTTTCTTCATCTGCAAAAAGTGGGAATGATTATTTCTTCACCTGGTTCTTGTAAGATTCAAAGATAATAATGCTTATAAATGTTAGTTATTATAATTATTAACTTTATCAAGAAATTTAGCAAGTCTGAATTGAAGCCCAGACCAAAAATCTATGGAGATTGGTATTTTGGATGTGACTGAGTAAAAGATAATAGATGGCAACAGCCAGGGGCCGGTGATGTGAGAGGAGACATGTTATGGAACCTGCTACCAAGGTTTTATTCCGGATGAGGAAATCCCATCTCAACCTTGGAATGACTCCCAAAATCAACTTCCACCAGCACAGACATTCTAAATATGTGAGCTAGGATTCAGGGAAACCTGTGATCAAAGGTTGGCTCAAATCAGCCCCTTACATGTTATTGCATCTTGAGAAAGTTACTGAACCTCTCTCTGTTTCCTAAAGCACAAAAGAAGGATATTGATACCCTCCTTTAGGGCTGTAATAAACATTAAAATGAGATGATACATGTGAAATACCGGTACCTGGCACACATAGGTAGCTCAGAAGTGATTGCCTTCAGAAGGAGGTTGAGGACTCCTGGTGCTTTGGGTTCCATTGTTCTGGGTTTTTGCTTAATTCATTCCCTTTAAAAAAAAAAAAAAAAAAAAAAAAAAAAACAACAAATAATTAAAGCCCTATAAATCTTAATGAGTTTTCAGGTACCCTGGAGGTGCCATACCAATTTTTTAGGCAGACTTTCACTCAATATTGAGGGACTGAATATCATCAGAACAGGACATATGTCATAGCTGATGGGAAGCTGATCCCTCTGTCTCTCTGTTTCTTAAACTAGATGATGCACTCATTCTAAGAGATAATTGGACACACTTAAAAATAAATTAAAAAACAAGATAAATCAATACTTGGTAGAAAATTTAAAAGACACTTAAAATTTGTAAGTAAGGTTATATATAATGAATCTTAAATGAGTAAGGCCAGCAGTAATCATTTAGTCCTTGCCTTCTCCACATTCTCACTACCCATTCATGCTTCACTTTTAAGTTCTTTGCTGAGGTCATCAGAAATCTGCTAATTCCCAAGTCCATTAGACTGTCTGCAATTGTGGTTTATTTGACCCGTTCACCTATTCACACTTTTCCTGTGAACAATAAAAGCTACCATATTTCAAGTGCTGTGTACCAAACCTTATGCTGGAGAAGTGATTCTAAAGCAAATTTACTCTCCCCACCAAGGGACAATGTCGGGGAATGTTTTCTGGTTGTCACAGCTTGGGGAGAGAAAAATGCTATTGGTATCTAGTGGATAGATGTCAGGGATGCTGCCAAACATTCCACCATGAACAGGACAACCCCACAAAAAAGAACTACCCAGTATAAATTTTCAGTATTGCTAAGGTTTTACATATAATTTAATCTTAATCTTCACCATTACCCTATGAAGTAAGGATAATTTATTCTCTTTTTGCTAATGAAGAAAACAGTCTATCATTATGAATTCTTACAGAGTGATTATGGAGTTAATGATTTCTTTAGGTTCTCAGCTTCTTCCTACCTGAGACCAGTTTACTCTATTAGCATGTTTATCAGAAAGAAAGAAAAAAAAAAAAAAAAAAAAAAAAACTCGGCCCAGCTCTGTATTATATAAGCAACTCTGGTTTAAAAGAAAAATCCAAGGAGAAAAAAATGTTGAAATAATTAGCTGAGAGGTAGGGAGCATTCTAGCATCTCACTCATCTCTGCTTTCATCTCCCTCACCCACAACTCATCAGGCACTGCCTGGACAGCCACGGCTTACCCACCTGCTGCTATAAGGAATCTAAGACCTGAGACAGTACAATGTGAAAAAAAATAAATAAATCAGAAATCCACACAATCGTGATTCCAACATCAGACTCAGAATTGATTTTCAGAGTTGAGGACTTCCCTTCTGATAATAAACCATTGACCCTTGGATGTATTATTTTAAGTAGCTGTCAAACCTCTTGACAGAGTAAAAAGTCCAGGGGATGGTAATAAACATTCCAAGGTTTCATGATTTTCTCTTAGGTAAGATGAGTCTAAGACATCATTAGCCAGCTATCAACTCCAGGAAAGAATGATTCTGCCCAAGCCTTCCCAGGGAGCCCAGCTATGAAAGGTAGCCTGAGCCTGCCTCAAAAGTGAAAGTATCCTTGAACAATCAGAAAGCATTGTATTTTTCCAAAAGTTCTTGGCAGTGACAATGCTATCTCCAGGGTAGGGGCTGCCCTTCTCCAAATAAGAAAATTATTATCAAAAATTATTATTATGTTTAAAATATGTTGACTGGAAACAATATGCCAAGATAAAGAACATTTTCAAAAACAATTCTCTGAAATCATTCCAAGTTGGTCATCCCTTTCCAATCATTTGTTCATTTTAACATTTTCACATTCCAGGCTGAAATGTTTCAAAACAAGGTACAGAATGATGGCCATGATTAAGCCAATCACTTAATTCAAGGAAATCTGCCAATACTGAGGTTTCAAGCAAATCCTAGCCACTAAGCCAGCCTCTGCTTCTACTAGGATGTGAATCAAGAGTTCCCATGGGGGCCCATATGCACCAATACCAGTGAATGAAAGTTTTATCCTCCCACCTTGACAAATAGAAATTTGTAACAACCTAGGATACTAGGCTTAAATTTAGGATCCATGGGCCCCTAGGAATTTCATTAAAAATAGAATATTCCCCACCCCACCAAGGGACCTGTTCACCTCTCTCCCCACCTGAGCTGCATTGAAGCTATTTATTTGAGTCATAACAGAGAGTCACTGCTTGAGCCCAGGAGCCCAAACATACACATCACTATATATCCTCAGGGTGACAGATCCAGAATGAGGCCTGTGAGTCCCTGGAAACAGGTTTTAAGCAATTGAGCAGGGAATTCTGTGATCTTGACACCAGGAATGTGGTCTAAGTGGGAGCATGGACTCTTAGTGAACGTGCTTCTAGGTGCTGTTAGGAGGATATGGCCAGAAGAGAGTATCTTAGTTCATTCCGACTTCTTATAAAGTACCATGACTGGATAACTTTTAAGTAACAGAATTATATTTCTCAAATTTCTGGAAGCTAAAAAGTCCAAAGTCATAGTGTCAGCAGAATTGGTGTCTGGTTCATAGACACCTGTCTTTTTACTATGTCCTCACATGGTGGGAAGGGCTAGCTCCCTAGGGTAACTTTCATATGAGCACTAGTTCCAAAGGCCTTCCCAAAGGTCCCACCTCCTAACACCATCACTTCGGGGGTTAAGATTTCACCAGATGGATATTGAGGGTACATAGACATTCAGACGAAAGCACAGATTCTGGGGAAGGAGTCACTCTTCTCTGGTTTCAGGGTCATACTGTAAGGCACAGAGTTCATGTCTTCTCCTGGCATGTGGCTTCAGCGCATAGCTGTCCTTGACACACAAGCATTTTCCTTAGGATTGGTGAATTTTGTGACCCCAGACACCTGCAAACATGGCTTTGAGAGATCAGAGTGCTTTCTTCAGGACTGGGCCCTGCAGACTGGTATCACTGGTGCAGCTGCTTGACTCCGATACTTGTCCCACTCTATGTCCTAAATCTCCACAGTTTGATGGTCGGTTCTTCCCAGTGGAGTAGTGGCATGATAGCTGCTATTGCTTTCAGATGCCAGTGGAGGATACTGAAAGAACTACAAGACCTGGATGCTAGTTCTGCCACTAATAAGCTATTGGATTTAAAACACTTAGTTTCCCTGGGTCTCAATTTCCCTGTTTGAAGAGCAAAGGCATTAGACTAGGTTATAAGTTGAAAACTGGTGGGTCACGGGCCCATGAATGTGAAATTCAGTGAAATTCAGAAGGAAGAACTTCACTGGGCTTGAATATTTTTAGTTAGTAACCAATCCTTTAAAATCGGTAAATTTCAAATAAAATTCCATTCATGGGGTTTTCCTATATGTAAAAAACACTTTACTCTTCCCCAATAATGAAGATTTTCTTCCACATACTAGCCTCCCAAACCCTCCATGCCCCTATGTAAGGTGTAGGAGAGAGACCTGGAGAAAAGAAAAGTGAAGACAGGGGGAGGCACAGAAAAGGTAAGTGCAGCTACAGAGGTTGGGAGGAGGGAAAGGAAACCGAGAGAAACTGGCTGATAAGGGGAACTAGTGAATGTAGCACTTGCATAGTGTTCTGTGTGCCAGGCATAGCTTTTAAAGTCTTCCATACCTAACAGTTCATTTAATCCTCACAAAACCCTATGTGACAGGTTCCATTATCCCTGCCCCACACTTTTTATGGAGGAGGAAACTGGAGCTCAGAGAGGTGAAGAAACATGCCCAACGTCCCAGAGCTAGGAAACAGCAGAGCTAGGATTCTAATCCTTCCATGGCTTCCCATCTCACCAAGTCCAAGCATGGTTCTTTCAATGGCCCTGTCCAACCTCTCAACTGCATACCCTTCCACTCTACCACAGCCTCACATGGCTTCAGCCAGCAGATCTTCCTGTATCTCTACTGTTTGGATCATTCTCCCACCAGATACCTGGTCTACTCCCTTCTTCTAGGTATTGACTCAGTTGCCAATATTTCCATGAGGGCTTCCTGATTACATTATTTGAAAATTGTTGTCAGACACCCACTCACATACTTCTCACCCACTTTTTACTCCTTTCTCTGATTTTTTCACCAAAATACATATCATCATTGAACATAACACGTCTTTTATCTACCTTCTTATTCTGAATAGAGACCTCATGAGGAGAGGAAATTTTGTCTGTCTCATTCATTGCTGGAACTCCTGTTCTTACAACAGTGGCTGGTATACAAGGAGGACTTGATAAATATTTGTTGACACACAAATTTTAAAACATATCTGAGCATCCAAGTTTCAAAGAGTCTGATTTTACCGACATTGTTTTCTGTCTCCTCTCAGAAATTCTTTGGGGTCACACACCCTTCCTTCTGGACTATGGCGCCTCTGAGTCACTTAAGCAGCTACATCAATTCCACCTGTGTGGCAGAAAACTCCACAGGTGCCAACCAGGCCCACCCACACGCCTACTATGCCCTGTCCTACTGCATACTCATCTTAGTCATTGTCTTTGGCAACGGCCTGGTGTGTGTGGCTGTCCTGAAGGAGCGAGCCCTGAAGACCACCCCCAACTACCTGGTGGTGAGCCTGGCTGTGGCAGATTTGCTGGTGGCCACCTTGGTGATGCCCTGGGTGGTATACCTGGAGGTGAGTAGGCTCCAGGCTGTGTTGCTGGTAATAACTGTGCTCATCTATCTTTCCTGAGCACCTGGGTTTTAGGGCTCATATTCTCCCTTTATTTGTCAAGGAACTGGAAAAGGAGGGAGAGCTCTTGTTCTCCCTTTAATGAAAGAATGAAGCTCTTGAGGGTGGCCACCATTCATCCACATCAGCACCAGGGAATTGGGAATGATTCAGTTTCTGTGTGTCCCAAATCCAGATGACTGGACTTAAGTGATTGGAACTCTTCTAACATTACTCTCCATGCCAGTATATCTCAGAGATATGAGGAGCTAGGGAAGGCAGTCTGATATGCATCTTCATCTAGGTTCAACATTTATGGGAGTGATGGTGTGAAGGAGCAATACAGGGCAAGAAGGAAAAAGCATTAATGAATGAGAGAAAAAATAGAATTGTCTGCAATAGATCAGATTTCTCTGGTTGGTTCAGTTCTTGGCTCTTTCTTCTGGGTACTAACTCCATAGATTCTGCTACCGAATGAACAGGCTAAACCTGCTAATTTGTTTTCCATTGCCTCCATTAATAGTGAGGAATCTTCCCCACTCAGAGAATGCAGCAGACCCTGGAGAATTCTTCTGCAGAGAAACATTCTTAAATTTGAAAGTATTTTCATTAAAGGTGCAAAAATAGAGTCAGGAGGTGATCAAGACAAAACATCCATTTTCTAGCAAGAAATCAGGTGCCTACAACTGTTCAAGAAACAGATATTCTTACCAGGAAAACATGCAATTACTAAAGAGGGGATTTTTTTTAAACACCCTTAATATGCTATTAATATTTCTCCTCTGTACTGTGTGTCATATTCCAAGAGATATCCAACGAAGGATCAAAATGATGCTATGATTAAGAGAAATTAAGATTCATCAAATTAATATTTCAGGTAATATTAATAGTGAAGGTGACAGTTAATTAAGTATGACATATCATGGGAGAGCAAAAGCTTTGAACAGACTGCTCTGCTAGTACCATATTAAATGAATGACTGGGAACTAAAATTAGACTTATGATCTCAAGGGGGTGCATTAAAAAAAGAAGAAAGAAATACAGAAGGATAATAGAAAAGAGAAAAATAAATAGGTTGAATTAGAATAGATCTAAAGCTATGGGGAAACTTGAGGGAAAAATATTATTTATTCCTCCCAGTTAGGATAATTCAGATGGTGACAGATCTTGTAATTATCTTGAGTTTTCTGTCAACTCAAGTAGGCTGAAATCATCTTTGAAGTCAGAGGCTATGTCTTTGTTCTTCTTTTCCTGTAGTCCAAACATACTACCTGACACATAACATGTGCTAAATAAATATTTGATATGAGTGACTAAATGAATCTGCTCTGATAGTATGTATTATATGGGCAATTCCTTCTTATACCATCTGCATCTATAGTCATTGTTACAGGCCAATTTAGTGGGGGGGGCAGCAAAGTATTTACTTTTTTATATCCAAGAATAATGAGAAAGGGGTTAGCAGCATGCAGTATTTCTGTTCAAGAGTGAGGCACTAACCAGACGCAGTGGCATACACCTACAAGCCCAGCAATGTAGGAATATGAGGTAGAAAGATCACAAGTTGAAGGTCAGCTTGAGCAACTCAGCAAGACACTATCTCAAAATAAAAAATAAATAGGCTGGGTATGTAGCTCAGTGGTAGAGCAATCCCCAATACTGAAAGAAAAAAAGAGAGAGAGAGCCACTTTAGGTACTACCATCCTATAATCCAGCCTGGGCTGGTCAGTGTTTCACAGTACCTCCACTGTCACCCTGAAATGTTTCCGTCTGTCTCTATACATTATAAAGATTCTTTAGTTGGCCAGAAAGATAAATGTCGGAAAGAAATGCAGGCAAAGGATCTTCACTCCAGTGATCATTTCCATTCCCTCTGAAATAAAAACTAGTTTTTGGTGTCGATGACAAAGCCACTCGGAAGCACACTTTGATTATCTATTTGTGATTGCTCCAGCACTGTGAATGGACTATATGGGAAACCCAGTAGATGCTGGCTTAGAAGATGGTCATTGTGAATTTTCCACACTGGAAACCCATGACCTCCCCTTCCAACCACACCTGCCAATAGAGATGATGTCCACATTCTACTGCTGAGCCCAGAAAAGCAACTGAGTTTATAGAGAACCCATGCAATCTTGCCAAAGGTCTTAATGAGATTCTGTAGTAATGTCTATGGGTTTTCTTCCATGAGTAAAACTCTTGGTTCTTCCCTCTCTGTCCCCCACCCAAAAAAAAAAAAAAAGTTCATGTGGTGTAGGTGTTCAGTAACCAGAGCCTGGTTACAGAAATCTATATTCATTAAAAAAAAAAAAAGAGAGAGAGAGAGAGAGAGAGGAGAAAGGAAAGAGAGAGAGACTTGGAAATTAGAGATCTTGAGACTTGGAAATTAGACATCTTTCTACTGGAAAATGGGTTTGGAGGTCTCTTTTTGGCCTTAACCAACTTTCTTCAAGGCCCTAGTCAATATCTCCAACATCACTTTCTCCAAAATTCACTAAGGATCTGTCTTGATTAAAGATAAGACTTAAAGCAGATATCATTAATGGACAATTGGTCAAGATATTAGAAGTTTCTAGTTCCAGGGACCAGGTAACCCTATCTTAACCAATTTATGCTTTCCTTCATTTTAAATATTTTCCTTTCTTTCTTGGAAGCAGAAGAGGTACCTTAATAAAATAAGAGCCCTTTAAGGACCACGTTACTCTTACTAATTTAAAATAATTATGGTGTACTTTGAGGAACTGCTCTAGTAATTCCTTGTTTATTACTAGGAATGGTAGAAAGGGTGTAGTGTTGGCCACAAAGATTTCTGTAGATTTGAGGACAGCCAGGAAGACAGGACACACATGAGAAGAACACCATTTGGGGGACAAATAATTCACCAAGGTCATAGTCTTATGCTCTCTAATTTGAACACATTCATTTTCTCTGAAGGAAAATGGCTCATTTTGCCAGACACTGCTATGTATGAGGTAGAAATGTTTTGACTGTAAATATTGGAATACTTGACTAGCTGTGATTTAAACAAGGAGTGGGGTTACTCAAATACTAGAATCTGGAACAAAAGGATCTTTGGTGTCAATATAGCTTCTCCATAGGTCATCATGACCATAACTCTTCTGTCCACCTCTTCACCATTCTTGGCAAGCTGGCCTACCACTTCATCCTCTCCCAGAATGACCAAAGCCCTCAGATCATGGCAGTATCCAAAAATAGGATGGATGGACATAGCAGAGAGTGAGAGAGAAAGAGAGAACACTTTCCAGGGCTCTCTCTCAATTTGAAGCACTCCCCAAAGTCTTCACTTAAGTCTGACTGACCAGTACTGAATCGTGAAGCCACCTTTACCAACAAAGGAGGCTAGAAAAGAAAATGTCAAAGTTCAGATTTAATTCAGATTTTATTAAAAAAGAAAAGGTGGAGGTGGGTAATTGCTGGGAATTCGGCAATACATTTCCACATAACATCACAGCTGTAGGAATTCACTGGGATGATGTCATTCCAATACAGAGTCATTTACAGAAACAACTCAGAACTGAGATTTAGACCACATGAAATTCAGTGAATAAAACAGACAACCACAATACTTCTTGTGTTGGACTGATGTTAGGCTCAACTATATTTAATAGAGAGAGTACTTTGTTAACCAAAAGATTGTACTCTATAAACAACTCAGCATAGGACACAATTGTAAGTAAAAGAAAGCACAATCCAATTGGCTTAAATTATAAACAGTGAGTTGGCTTTCACTCAGGAACTTTAAAAGTCCTGTGGTAGGGTGAGCTACCGGCAGAGTTTGATCAGGGTTCCAATTCCATTTCTCTATAATTCTCCCTCTTCTGCTTCATGCATATATTGACTTTATCTATAGGCAAAGGCTAAGCCATAGACCTCACATACATACCACACTATTCACAGCAAGAGAGCAAATACATGCCCCAGGATTTCTAGTAGAAATGTGAAGATGTACTCTGATGGGACTGGTTTATGGCATATGATTTTTTTCTGAACTAACCACCAGTTAGAAGAATCAGTTTAGCATAGATTATGTGTTTCCTTCTATAGATCATATCATGACTATAGGATTCCATGGATTCCAGCGGAATCCAGTAACTATTGAAAAGAAGGCATAGGACAGTCATGAATAGGAATCATAGTCAGCTGTCATTGATGGTGTTCTCATCACTAAGTCACACACGTGCCCACATGGGCAATACATAATGGGGACTCACAGGGGCTAGTCACTGATCTACTTCAATATTCTCTGTCCTCAGGTCTAGCAGAGAAGTTCAGAACAAAAACCAAGCAGGAGACCTCACAGGTTATATTTCAGAGGTCTTGAGGCTTGGCTGTCTCTTTAATTCAGTTTGCAGCATTTTCTAGAATACTTTTTTCAATGCCATACCAAATAGTTCTATCTCAGATTCCCTCTCAAGTTTTTAATTTCCTGCTTTACAGGCTGCAGTCTGTTTGGAGCTCCCTCTCCAAGCACAAACATTCCATTTTGTTCCACTTGGTTAAGCACCTTTTGTGATGTTTAATGCACTATATCAGAACAGAAAGGAAAAATAAGTAGCCAGGGGAACATTAGAAATACAGACAGCCCCCAACTTACAATGGTTCAACTTAGAATTTTTCAACTTTATGACAGTGTGAAAGCAATACACATATAGTAGAAACCCATACTTTAATTTTTGACTTCTGATCTTTCCCAGTGTAGCCATGGGGGTACAGTACTCCCATGTGAGGCTGGGGGGCCAGTTATCAGCAAGCCCCAGCGCCCAGTCAGCCACCCATCCTGCTACCCCCACAGGGTATTGTATAGCCAAGTTATGATATTTGGCAGGTTTGGCTGTATTAAATACATTTTGAACTTAGAATATTTTCTGTTTCTGTTCAGGCACAATGGCACATGCCTATAATCCCAGCAGCTCAGGAGGCTGGGGCAGCAGAATCACAAGTTCTAGGCCAGCCTGAAGCACTTTGTGAGGCACTAAGCAACTTAGCAGGACCCTGTCTCAAAATAAAAAATAAAAAGGGCTGAGGATGTGGTTCAGTGTACAATGAGTGGGACTCAATATGGAGAGCAGAAAGACTTAGGAATAAGAAATGTACACAAACAAAATAGAAGAGGGTGGATTCAGTCAGGGAAACACACTATAGAAAAAGTGATCAAGGTCAGACAGAGATGACAGGAAAGAATAGCCATGTTTAGAGAAAGAGGAGTCTTTGGAACTTTTACTAATGATACTATTAAAGATAACAAAGTCTTTTTAAAGGGAGAGTTTTACCATAGTTAAACACACACACACACAGAGAGAGAGAGAGAGAGAGAGAGAGAGAGAGAGAGAGAGAGAGAGAGAGAGAGAGAGAGAGAGAGGGAGGAGATAGCTCTTGAAGACCTCCCACTGGAAAACAAAAAATAAGATTCTCACAAACTCTTCACCAAACTCTGGATTTTGATTAAAGTCAAACAATTAAAGCTGGAAAAGCTTACAGATTATTCTATCAGCCTTTTTAAAATGTGATTCAACCACAAGAAATTGCTGGCCACATCCTAGTGACAGGGTTTCTCTGGGGATGGGCCTTGGAGTCTGGAGTCTGAATTTAAAATGAGTTCCTGCACAATTCCCCTTTGCTACAGAGGGAGCAGATTGTTCAAAACATAGACTGTTGGGTCTACCCAAGATCTACCACACAAGGGTGTCCAGGGTGGCCCCAGAATTCTGTTGGAATCGTAATAAGCCCCAGTCCCAGTCCAAGTGATTTGTACAGCCAGATTGTCATCCCCCAAAACAACATTTGGGAACCACTAACCTATAAAACCCCATTTCATAGATGAGGAACTGAAATCCAAAAAAATGTGAAAAATCTTTATTTATTACCCCATTTTGTCCTGCAGCAAATCCTTCCCCCTTTCAAAATAATAATAACAATAGGAAGAAGGAGGAAGAGGAGGAGGAGATTCTTCTGAAAAAAAAAAAAAAAAATGGAGTGAAGAGATTAGAGAAGCAATTGCTTCTTTTGCCCTTGGTTAGCTCCCTAAAACAACAAATTCCATTCCTTTAGAAAAGGAATTCTTAACCTGATGATTTCATCCACTTGAATTACTTCTTTATTCTCACTATGCTGAAATTGAGCACTTCCTTCGATTATAAGTGTAGGCATCAACCCCTAGCAGAAGAAATCCTTAATGTCACCAGTAGAAATCACAGATATTTCTATTTTCAAATCACAATATGGTTGTTGCAGACCTCTTGAAATATCATTTAGATTCATCATTACTTTGAAATTAGAGTAATTTGGGGTCTGCCACTAGATCTGGTTATTTAGTGAATTATTTTAAAAAGCACATTTATTTGGTAATTATATTTCAATACATTGGTATCCTTTGTGATCCATTGTATGTTTTACTCTGTGCACTAGAAAACATTCCTGTGAGGAGACCATAAAGCCAAAGAGGTGTATGGCATAAAGAATGCTTAATTAGCCCTGTTTTAAAGACATCATTCTGAAGATAATGTTATGCCCCCCCAGACCAATGTTTCCCAAACCTTCCAGGCAGTAAGAATCACTTGAGGGACTTATTATTTGGAGTGGGGTCTGACAATCATTTGTTTAACAAGAGCCTTGGGTGATTTGGGAAATGCTGCCTTATAATCAGTAAATTTGGGAAATGCTGCCTTAGGCTGTGTCTGTGGAAAATCAATAGCCAACTTCAGTACCTGAGGACTATGCTTGCTCACTCCCACCTTCTGTATTGCCAAAGGGAGTTAGTTAGATTCATTAGCAAGTAAGAGTACACCACCTGCCTGCCTATAATTCTGAAGTGAGTTATTCATTAGAATTTAGGAGAAAGTATCATGTCTCTAAAGAGCCTTACTTAAATCAATCAGATTTTTTTTTTTTTACTTTTTTTCTGCTTTAAACTTAAAAGTCACTTTACCTTTCACGATCTTCCAACACTTTGTACTTATCTCACTGTCAGTACTTAGCACATTACATCATAATTATTTTCTTAGTACCTATCTTCTAGGCCCTCCATTCCCCATACCCACTCAAACATTACTCCTCCTAACACACACACATTATCTTCTGAGGCTCTGGGAACAAAAAAAGGTTTAATTCATTTCAATACATTTGCCCCAACCAAGCATCCAGTATATACAATGGGACTCAATAAATAGTGAGTATATGAGAAGTGGATGGACAAATGTCAACTCTTTTTCCTCCTGTGATATTACAATGGAGTTAAATTGTACACTTCTCAGAAATAATGTGCCAAGATACTGACCTTCAGGAAGCAGAAGAGAATCATAGCTGATATTAAGGGAGTAAATTCCAGTTCCTTTTACTAGTTGTGTTCTGAGGCAAGTAACTCCTGTCTCCATTTGTCTATAAATTAGAAGTCACATTGACCTCACTGGGTTGCTATGAGATAATGTGTGAGGGTTTCTTGGCATGTTCTTGGCATTCTGCTGCTCTTTGCTGATGCCTTACTATTATTTACATGGTATGGAGAACTACAGTAAAATATATATTTCTATTACAAGCCCACCAATTAGAGGCTCATTTTAATGAGTAAGCTCTAGGGAAGGCTAAGTGATGGCACCTTAGTGGGAATTACTTTAATCAGCTAATCAGGTTGTTTTCTTCTTGGCACTCAGCTGAGATCAAGGAGAGAATCAGAATTTTGATAGCATATTCTGGAGACAGGAAAAGAGGACAGCCAGCATGCAGGTGCATTCTGGTGGAGGCCTGCAAGCTGAGGACAGTTTGGGAGCCTTGGCCTCTAAGAGGGTTTCAAAAATGCCTGTGGTGAGTGTTCCCTCACCTAGCCCCCAAAGGCAGCAGCCACCATTGTCTTTCACATTGTTTTTTATAACCCTGGAATAAAGACAATCAGGAAAGCATCTCATTTTCTAGAAAGGAGATGATATGGTCTGTCACACAGAAATCCCTGAGGAGCACTCGATTTTTTCCTTTCCTCTGGTGTCTACCTACTTCCATCCCTTTTCCAACAGCTGCCTGCCAGGGCTTGATACCTCCCTATAGCAAGTACTAACTATCTACATTCCAATGCCCTATTGGCCTCTACTAGCCTTACAACCTTGGGCTTAAACTCTCTAAGCTTAGTTTCTTTCTCTGTGATGAAGGTAATAATAGTCCAATCCAAGTAAAATAACAACTCTGCTTTAAAAGAATAAGAAAATAGTTTATTCTGAGCAAAATGAGTGACCATATCCTGGGGAACATGGATTCAAGTTATCATGAGTGTCACATTCTGCTGTGAAAGAAGTTATATGAGTTTTATAGCCACAGAATGAAGAAGGTCACAAATCAATACATTCAATAAAAACATTGGTGGGGGCATCATTAGGTGGGCTTCAGCAAAATGGGAAAATTTCTCCTATAGGTTTCAGATGTTAGAACTTTTTAGTTTTATGGCTGATGGAGACTAGAGGTCAGCTAAGGTGAGCGGTATATTCCAAGAGACTTACCTAAGAGTCACAAGAATGTTAGGTCAGTTACAGAGGTTGAAAATAAATGGCTGTTTTTCTAAAGGGTCTAAGATAGTCCAAGATAATGTGACTTTGACCTGCAACATTTCATCTCTCCACAATTATGATGTCCTACTCAGCCAAGTTCAGTTTGCAGGATATTTAAGATAGATGTGGCTTTTTCAGAGACTTTCAGTTTCATGGTCCTCTTTCATGGATTTATAATCAGCACTAGAGGCCATGTATGTAAAGTGCTTAACAGAATGCCAGGTGCTTAGTAAGCATTCAGTAAAAGTTAGCTTTTAGAATGAATTCACAGTATGGCAGAAACCATTTGATCCTCCAGAATATATTGCCAGGCCTGAGCCCCACTCTAGGAGCCGGGTAAGCAGCTGTGAACAAGTAAATGTCTCTGCTACTATGGAGATGGTTAAGTAACAGTCATTTAATCTCCTATCAAATTAGACATTCTTCAAAAAGCGCGAAGAGCATATGCAGGAAAAAAACAAATTCAGTTTTCAAAATCTGAAGTTTCAGTTACAGAAATTCCTGGAATGGGTCATGTAGGTGAATGACTCATGTAGAGTAAATTTTCAATAAATGTAAGTTTGTATTAACAATATTAGGCTTTCATGCTGATCTATAGTTACCGTATTTCAGAATGCCTTGCTTCCCCAGTTATCTTGGAAGTTCTTCAAGGACAGACCCTATAATGCATTTTGTAAAACTTCTTAACATATATAATATTCCCTCCTTCTACAGAATAAAAATTAGGAGCTTTACTGGTACTTGTTTTATTAACACACAAGTAAATGAATGAGCACCCAGTAAGTTCTGGGGTTGGCTGTTGTCCTAACTATCTTCTCTCACCAACACTACCCCCAACACACACTCACTCATAAAAAATAAAAAAGTAATTTTAAGACCAATTTAAGACCTAAGTTTCATAGTAGACATGTTGAAACGAAATTTAGGGTATAAAATTCAACTTCCAGGAGTGGTTTTTATAGTGTGCAACTGCTCTAGTGATGAGCAAAGCCATCCTTCATTCTCTCTCACTTAAATCATTGTATGATTATGACTCTTTAGATCAGAATCTTTTCATCTCCCTTTCTAAAAAGGTTTTCATTCTCAGAATTCCTATCAATTCATATTAGGACTTTATTTATATAAAGTAAAATAGCTGAACTAAAAGAAAGCAAATCCAGAACCAAAGTGAACAAAAATGATGACTTCACCATGCGTTTAACTTTCCATTGTTGCTTTTAAACTAAAACCCTTTGGTCAGCGTTTCTCAAAATAGTCTGGAGATGACCAAATATAGAGAAAATGGGAGGCCTAAAAGGAAAGGAATCCAAGAGGAAGAGGTTGTTAGAAAGGAGAAGGATAGACAGTCTTTCAGGTTCTTGCTTTAGTGGGATAAAAGAGAAAGGAACAGTAAAGAGAACTGGTCATATCTGAAGAGTCTTAAAGAGAAACACTGAGCAGAACAGCACCATCATTGGGCACATTTAGTCACTATCTTTTTCTTGAGAAGCCACCTCAGAGGCCACCGTGCCTATTTTTCACTCATCCTTCCTTTTAAAAAGCCATGTGATATGCTTAGGAAGGGCATCATGAACACACAGCCAGCCAGAGGCACCGTGCCTCGCAGGCCTCTCCTTGAGAACCACGGTCCCCAAGTGGCAGCCCAGAGGCAGGAAGATGGCAAATGCCCAAAGCCTCAAGGTCCATGAATGGCAGTGGATGGACATTTAGAAAGTGACAATCTTCCTGGCACATTTTCCTGGTTCAATGAGGTTATGTAAAAGTCTAAACATTAAGATAGAAATGTTTTAGAATGTAAATTATATTACTAAATTCCTGACTTTTTCTAAGTATGAAGACAAGGTTATGGAGTTTGGGACACATGTAAAGGCATAAGGTCAGAGCCATCCTTGCTTATTCCAAGAGGCATAGAGAGATTCCATGCTCCCTTCCAATTCCCTGGACCAACTTTTTCCCCCACGTCTTGGTGACTGGGATGTGGCAGTAGGGTCAATAGCAGTATAGACTTATTTTACATAGGTTCTCATGGATGTTGTTTTAGGGTGCTTCCAAAATTTAAAACCCGAAGCCACAAAGATTTTGCTTTGGAGTTAGGTTTTATGAAAACTGTGTTCTTAGCTCTTTTCCTGGGGTCATGGTGAGCTCTCTACCGGGTGGAAAGCTCAGAGGGGGCAGTATTGGCTTAATACACACATTGGGCAGTCACCCAACCTCTTTGGCTACCATCTATGCTTCTCTGGGCTGATGAGCATCTCTGGGCATATTGTTTAACCACCAGGAGTGTTCCTGTTTTTGAGCTAGATCAGTGATTCTCAAACCTTGGTTTGTCTAAGAGTGTTTATTTAACAATGAAGATTCACAGGCCCCAGAACCATAGATGTTGACTCACTAGATCTATGGAGAATTCAGAAATCCACATCTTTAATGAGTAACTCACTGTGAACCACCCTGAGGAACACTGCACTAATTTATTTCGAAGATCACTTTCAGAATTATATCCTAACGTTCTGTGAATTTGTCCCTTCTTTAGCAACTAGTCTTGGACAACCTGGCACTCCCTTGGCACCCGTCTGCCCTATGGTAACAATGGTACCAACCACAGGGAACAGGGAGGGCATGTGGGTATCTGTGCTGAACAGCACAAGGGAGGCAGGAAAATTGGTTGGGTGGTTGTTCCTTAAACTGGGAAATACTAACATCCTTTTTGTTTATGACACCCAGGTAACAGGTGGAGTTTGGCATTTCAGCCGCATTTGCTGTGACGTTTTTGTTACCCTGGATGTCATGATGTGTACAGCCAGCATCCTGAACCTCTGTGCCATCAGCATAGACAGGTAGGGCTGGAACTCCCCTTCCATGCATCAGAAAGAGGGGTCCATATTTGGGGGGAGGAGGCACAGGCTCTGCATTCAAGGTCCTGGGGTTACCTCCAAATAGTATGTGCCACTGGGACATTTTTTCTTTCTCATCTCTTTTTTATTTTATCTTATTTTGTAGGCTTTTACTAGTTACTAGTATTGAACCCCCGAGTGCTTCATCACTAAGTTACATCCCCAGTTCATTTATTCTTTCTTTTGAGACAGGGTTTTGATAAGATGCTTAGGGCCTATGTTGCCCAGGCTGGTTTTTGAACTTGCAAACCTCTGTCTACAGCCACCTGAGTCTCTGGGATTACAGGAATGAACCACTGGGCCCACTCATTTTTTTTTTTTTTTTTTTAATTATGGTTTGCAGGTGAGAAGAAACACCTGTGACAGGAGAGAAATTGTTACTCTCAAAGTTTTCCTAGCTTTTTCTCTCCAACAGACCCATAAAGAGGAGTCTGGGTTTGCTTTTTCACCATCTTTGGGGGCTTTTGTGATTCATAATTGGAAGGAAAGGGAGGAGGGAGGAAAAGGACAAAGGTGAACACACTGGGTTGGTAGGAAATTCTGTAGTTGACTTGTTCCTTTGTTTGTTGTTTGTTTTTGGTAAAGAGAGGAAAGGAGGATGGGTGGAAGAGAGAGGCAGGCAGGCATGGGTATATTTTCAGGAGGGAGAGAGAGGTGGACATAGAAAAGGAATTTTAGAAAACATGACTATGATCTATAGATTTCCCTCACAAAGTTTAAGAAAAGTAAAAAGTGATTGGTTTTTAAAATTTTGGTTTTTGTCCAGGCATGGTGGTGCATGCCCGTAATTCCAGGTATTCAGTAGGTCGAGATAGGAGGATGGCAAGTTTGAGGCCAGCCTTGGCAACTTAGCAAGGCCCTATCTCAAAATAAGAAAATAAAAAGGGCAGATCATTCTTGGGTTCAATTTATAGCACTGCAAAAAAAAAAAAAAAAAAAAAAAAAAAAAAAAAAAAAAAAACAAGTGTTTTGGCTGCTGGAATGTATTTCAGTGATTTCGGTTCCACTCTCTGCGTTCCACCTTCTATCACTGCCCTTACTCTGGGTCTTCTGTTCCTCTCTTCCTCTCTTTTTTGTCTTCCTCTTCTCCTTTTTCTTTCCCCGGTCTGAGCCTTAGATTTACCAGGCGTCAGTAGGCCCCCTTAGAGCTCTTTGGGAAGGAGGTGGCCTTGGAGCCTCTGGCCTATGCTGACAGTCAAGAGCCTCTAAGGTTCTCTTCTGAGTCCTGAACATCCTCCCTTTCCTTTCACCTCTTCTCTTTTTCCCAATAGTATTATCCATCTACTCCACAGCTCCAACAGGTGACCCCAAATAAGATCTGTCATTCATTGAGAATTTACCACATCATGCCAAATTTTTCACATGCACTAACTTATTTCATCTTAATGACGATTCAGGTACTGTTATAATCTTCCTTCCTTTAAAGTTAAAGAATTTTCCAAGGTTGGGATTGTGGCTCAGTGGTAGAGCACTTGCCTGGAATGTATGAGGCACCAGGTTCGATCCTCAGCATCACATTAAAATATAAAAATAAAATAAAGGTATTGTGTCCATCTACAACTAAAAAAAATTTTTTAAAATAATAATTTGCCAAAAACTTACAGCTATCATGGAGCCATACCAGAATTTGAAGTTATGTCTCTTCGAATCCAAATTAACACTCTTAAGTTTTGTATTCATCTCACCAAATCTCCAGTTATATCCCTCCCTTCTCCCCTGAATTCCAGATATCCCATTGGCTCCTATAATACAAAATACTAAAAAAAAAAAAAAAAAAAAAAAAAATTAAAACACCAAACAATCTTTATTTAGTGATCTCTCACTGATACCATCTTTGTCCTAGAATCCTGGGTTTTGTTTCACTCCTCTCTTCTTAATCTCCCACAATCTAGCAATCTGTATTTATAGACTCTACAATTTTCAAATTTGCCTCTATGTTTCCTTTCTTATTGCCTCCTAATTATTTTAGACACCCATGACCTGAAGTTCAACTGAACTTCATAGCTTTCTAATTGGTCTTCCATGCTGTCTGAATTCCCCCAGAAGTATAGCCCTAATTTTCATTGCCCTTCTCAAAATCTTTCAGTGTCTCCTTGATCTATGGAATAAAAATTAAAATTACCTCCACAGTCTGGGATTCAAAGTTTTCCACAATAAGGCCTCAATTTCCTTTTTCAGTATTTTTTCTTTTGAGGTTTCCCTCTATCTTTCCCATGCTCCAAAGTTTCTCAGAACAGCCTCCTTTTTCATAGAATCCTCCTGAATTCCTATCATTTCCTGAGTTACCCTGAGACCTAATATTTTCTCTGTAACTGTTGTGGCATATCCAACCTGCCTTTTCTCATGTGACCAAGTGCCGTGCACTTGACAGCACCAACCCTCAATTTCCTTCCATGAGCTAATGGGGAACTTTGAACAATAACCAAAGAACAGACATGAACACCCCTTCTGATGGTGATAGCACAAACCAACCAGTCAACTGGACTCTTTTTTAACCACTTGATTAACTAGCCAATTGAGAAAGAAAATTAAAGAACAAGTTTATAATCCTGGAAAGAATGCCATTTAAGAGTGTGTTTTAAAATAGAGGATAAGGTTATAAAATTCTGTAAATAGACCAAAAAAACGTTGAATTGTACACTTTAAGTGAATTAATTATGTGATATATGAATTACATTTCAATAAAGTTGTTAAAAAGTGAAGAGATAGATATTTTATAATATTTTTAGCTCTAACATCTAAGTCTGTGATATAATTTCTGGACACTTAGTTACATGTTTTAGGGAATATCTTATTTATAGAAATCATGGGCTGTAGCTGGTTTATTTTCTCATGGCCTCCACCACCCTAAACTCATTTTAGCCCTAGGTCCTTATCACCTGTCAATCTCCCTGCTGTGCCTATTAGAGAACCTTGAACAAAGAACATTAAACTGAATTCAGTGGTCCCTGGCTGAGGGAAGACATGTTCGTACCACAAATAAGCATCTTCGGAAAGGACATGAAAGGGCGAGAGAAGATTAATCTTGGAAGGAGGGAGAAGAGAGTATAAAGATAGTTCTAGAGAGAAGCTGGGATGGCCCCTCCCGCCCCTCTTGAGAGTATTTCTATACACTCTGCCCACAGACATTCACAAACACAAGTGGTATGGGTGCAGTGAGGCAGTTGTGCCCTGCACAAGGGTGTGGGAACAGAGTGCAGTGAGCACTTCTCAAGCCCTGAGGCATGCCCTGAGAGGATGCCTTTCTGTAATTTGCCAGTCAGGAGGGAGCACTTTTCTCTAATTTGCACCAACAGCACCCTATTGCTGGCAGCAGCCATGCTTAGCACACACTTTTACTTTTACCACTTAAAACACCACCAGAATAAACCTTGAATTGACTTCTGTCCCATATAGGAAAATTCCCATAATGCATAGCACTCACTACCTGAAACCTGGCAAGGATGAGCTATGCCTTGAATCCCAGCAGAGGAGACTCTTCTAGGCTTGCACTTCATTACAGACCAAACCTCAAAACACAGCCCCCTCCCTATTTTAGGAATGAAAATAGGTCTCAGAAAAGCTGTCTCCATTATCCTTCACAGCAGTTTGCTGTACACAGCATTAAAATCTGTTCATGTGATGCCAAATAGCTGGTCAATTCATTAAAAATGCAGTCATTCACACAGACCTTTGGTCCTCACACAATGCCAGTCACCAGTCTGACAAACTTGACCAAATGGATTCAGTATTTTTTGGTCATGAAGCCCTGGTCTGTAATAACAGGGTGGTAAGAGAGATAGGAAAGAAAAGGAAATGATAAAAGGGTTTTTGAAAGCAAGTAATACTATTGTCATTAGATTCTGAGGCACAGCTCTGGATACTTGGATTAAAGCCGCCTTTTCTTTTTTTAAATAAAGGAGAGTGGGAAGTCCTTGGAACACAAGCCCCCTCCCCTGTGGTTCCATGCCTTCCGAGCAGGTCAGCCCCCTCCCACCACATCCCGGTTCAGAGCTAACTAGGGGATACGGCTGAGAATGTGTCAGAAGAGGAGGACACGACCAAGCAGTGAAAATTAGAGTCCTCCGAGAGGAGCCCAGGAATAATGCAACCAAATTCATTCACCAGGGAGTTCTTTAAGTGGCTCTCAAATGGCACCCATCACACAGGCATGCCTCCGCGCCTTTGCAGCTAGCACAATAGGTACCAGATGAGTCACAGGCACCTTGGATTTTTAGTTTGCATCTAAATAAGCACTTTATATTTGCAAAGGGCTTTCCAGTCATTTGCAAAAAGCTTTCTCCTTCAACAACTCCACGAGGGGAGTCCACGGAACTAAAGATTTATTGAGCCCCCTGTCTGACCAAATAAAAGGTGGTGAAAAGCAGCCCTCACAGAGCTCTGGGGCTCATTAAACCCAGGCGGGAGTTAGAGTCAGGCCCTCCCACCCAGGCCAGCCTTTCCTCCTACTGTCAGCTTCCCGAAGAGGCACCCTCATCAGCTCCACCCCGCACCCCATCGCCCACCCTGGGACTGGTCTCCAGGTGGAAATCAAGCTTTGCCAGGGTACTGAGACCTCAGTAGAGTGACAAGCCACACAGATCCTGCTGATGGAATTGTGAGTCAGAAGATACAGCACAGTTAATTCATTTAAACAAAAGTGCTCAATCCTAGCACACGGTCCTGCAGCCTAGTCCAAAATTAGAAAATGAGTCTTTTGAGTTCCCCACTAGTACTCTCTGAATTGCAATCAGTAGCCCCTTTGCTGCAGCCCATCTCTATAGGTTCCATGCCCTTGGACTTTGTGAAGCACTGTTGTCTTCCTAGCACAGAATACCCTAGCTACCTCTGTGCTAAAGTGAGTCTAAAAGTAACAACAGTAACCTTGTTACCATTATTTCCAACGTGCTGTGCCAGGTACTCACAGTTTTTTAATCATTATCGCCAACCCTCACAGCAATCCAGCAAGATGAGTGTATTATTCCCACTTTACAAATAAAGCTTCTGAGGCTAGAATGCGTAAGTTCCCAACATCACACAGCTAGTGGATGCAGGGTAAGGATTCAGTCAGCCTCTTCCTGCTACAGCACACTGCCCCACTCAGAGACTGAGCTGTGAACCTCACTCTGGGTCCTAGATATAGAACCAACTGTCTGGCTCAAAGTCTAGGCTCTACCACTTAACAGTAAAGTGACCCTGGACAAGTCAGTTAACTTGCAAGAACCTAGATCTCTTTATCTATTTAGTAGAGATAACAACTACCTCAAAGGGTGGTTAGGAGAATTAAAGAACTACTATTTGTAAAACACTTCCAACAGTGCCTGGCACACAGAAAGTGCTATTTACTCGTTTGTTTGATTAAATAAATAAATGTGAATATTCCCTAATAGTAAGGAGTAGGACAATCATAAACTCACTGATACAAATACTGATCTTTTAGGATACCACAGTAACAATGACAATAACAACAATAATATTATAATATTATATTATTTTGAATATTAAGTATGTACAGGCATTGTGCTAAAAAAAAAAAAAATCTACAGATAACCTCCTTGAATATTTTCTAACTGTCCTATTCGGGCAAGTATCATTATCCCCATTATACAGATGAAGAAATTGAATCAGAAAAGTCAAACCTCTGGCCATGGCCACATAATTCAGTGGCAGAGCTGAGATTCAGGCCTTGTTATCAATCTGCCTCTACAACCCCAGGGACTACCACGGTACACAGTGCCAGCGTTCAGCTGCAGAGTAATCCACACCACAAAGGGCCCAGAGAGCTAGGAGCTCGGGCACAGGGAGGGGGCCTGGCACTCAGAGCGACAGAACGACCCGCCGAGTGTGTGGAGTGTGTCTGCAGCCGTGCTGAGGCCCTGGAACACCCTAGATAGCGCAGTTGTCCTGACCATCCAGGCGGCCCCGGGCCAAGCCTTCCTGTCGCTCTCTGGCCCGGCGCGGTGCGACCCTCCGGGGCTTTGACACCGCGCTCGCCTACGGTCTGTCATCTGCATTCCGTCCGAGAGGACACCAGAGGCTAAACAATCTGCCTGGGTGGGAATTCGGGGTCCCTGCAGGGCTCCAGGAACCAGGGGGGCGGGTTTTCCCTCTCTGCCTCCCCACGGTGCCTGGAGAGCCCCCAGGTGAGCAATGAACTTCTCACCCCGGCCAACGGGCAGAGTTCTTGCTGCATTATGGTGCCCTCCGATGGCTGATTCTGGAACAGCCTCGATATCTCAGTCACCTATGGCAAGCTGGGGCCCTCTTTTATTCTGTTTCATCATGTTAGAAAAAGAAAAAAAAAAAAAAATGTAATGTGACAGTGGTAAATTGTCTCATCTTCGCTTCTTGCCTATGTTAACAAGTTAGAATCTTTGACAGAAACTTTCCCTCCTGCAGACTTTTTCAAATTCGTCTACTCATAAGATAAATTTGCTTGTTAAAACTACATATTCCTGGGTTCCACTTCAGAAGTACCAAATCAAAACCTCTACAAACATATCCTAGAAATCTGCATTTGTAACAGGACCTCCCTTTTCCCCCTTCTCACCACTCCAGGCAATTAACAGAATCAAGCTAATTGGGGAATTGGGTACCCACAGTGCTAAGTACAAACCACCCTGTCACTCTGACTTTCCCAAGGAAGCCCTTGTCCCCCTGTGTGCCTCAGAGACTTGTCCATGCCCTTGAGGGAAGGGTACACTCAGGAGACACACTGGGTAGGAGACATGGCCCAGCACAACTAATTCTGCTGCCCAATTGGGGTCCAGCATTAACCTCTCTGTATCTCTGATCCCTCCTTTATAAAATGGAGCTAGGTGGAGTTCCCTATATTTGTTGGTCCAGTGAATTAATGGAGTCTTCAAGGAGTTGCTGGACATTAAAGTCTACAAATTGAGGAAATTAGTGCACTACAGCCAGCTCATCATGGCTAGCAAGAGCTGATTACAAAATTTTAGGAATTTTTAGCCAGTTATTAAGTCTTTGATGGTGGTTTGAAATGGGCAATAGTAGGTTTACCTACATCACAGAAAATGGAAATGTTACAAAGTAGGAAACTGTTTACCTGGAGAATCAGCTGTAAGCCATTACCAGCATCACTGCACAGGATAGTCAGGTTCTTTTACATCAAAGACTATGATGTGAAAGAAATGGAGAGACTTTGCCTAACTGCAGGTATAGGTCAGAGAAAGTGGGTCACAGCTGTTTAGCTATGACAGCAGATGCCTCAGGGGCACCACCAAGAGCAACACCCTGGTAGATATATTTGACTAGAAACCCCAGTAGTCTAAAGTCCTGAGGAGAGCAAGAGGCCTTGAGAAACACCAGGTACTACTTGCCTGCTCTTGCACCAGCAACGCAGGGATTCAAGGGAGGGCTTGTGTGTGCATCCAAAGAAGGAACCTGGATTGTCATGGCCTCCCTTGGAGGTTGGTGCTGGGATCTTAGTTTGACCTTATTTAATAAAGACCCCTATTTCTCCCTCTTCAGAAAGAACACACCTTTATGGTGCCTCTTATAGTTTGGATCTGGAATGTCTCCCAAAGGAGCATGCATTGAAGACTTGGTACCCAATGCGGTAGTGTTCAGAGGTGGGGCTTTGGGGAAACAGCTTAGATCATGAGGGTGCTAGCCTCATCAGTGGATCAATCCTAATAACTGAATGGGTTATTAGGAGATGGGGCCCAGTTGAAGGAAGTAAAACACTGGTGGCATGATATTGAAGGGTATATTTTGTCCATGGATCACCCTTCCTTGCCCCCTCCCCACCCCTGCCTGCATCATAGTGAGCAGCTTTCCTCTGCCATCCTCTTCTGCCATGATGTTTTTGCCTTGGAGCCAGTCAACATGGACTGAAACCATGAGCCAAAATAAATTTTTGCTCCTTTAAGTTGATTTTCTCAGGTACTTTGTCACAACAATGGAAAGCTAACAGTGCCAAAGACAAATCTTGCAGAGTTTGCCTTCATCTCAGAACTCACAGTTGTCTTTGAGCTGTTCTTTTAAGAGTACAAATGTTAACACTCTAAAATTAGATGCGTAAGAGAGAGATTCCAGCAGCACTGGAGCATAGGAGCTGGACACACAAGAGGACTATCAGAGAGTATTGCTCCATACCCATCAGTCCAGCATCTGTCCTTCCCTTCCTCAGTCCCAAGCCTTGAGGTGCACAATAAGGGTTAAGGGAAATACTGTTCTGAATCTGACCCCCAAGTGCCCTGAAAACAGAGAAGACAAAATGTTGCACCATGGCTAGGACCATATATATCTTAGATTCCTTGAGCTTGACTAGGATTAGAATCGTCCTCATGACCCATGAGGCAAGCAATCAACAGCTTCTACTACTTGCTTTATACAAGGACCTATGGGGAATATCAAGGCTATATGATGATTTGGGACATAGAATGACTTAAATCACATCGGATATCAAGATCTGCATGCAGGAGGGCAATGTAACTGATTGGCAGAGGAGTAGAATGAGTTCAGAGGTAGGGGTCTTTGTAAGATAGAAAGGCCAGGAAAGGTTCCTGGAGAGCTCTTCTGAGATTAAAGAAAAGCAAGATTGAGTTTTGGAGGGAGGAAAAAAGGATAATGAACGGAACGAAGACAACAATCTCTAATAGTCAAAGAGTATCCACCACTAGGCCAGTTTGGTTGGAGCCATGAGTACATGTCAGGGACCAATGGGAGGTTAGGTTGGCAAGGTAAACTGAGGTCATGTTGGAGAAGATAAACTTTGACCTGTGGGTAAAAAAAGAGCCAATGACAGTGTGTTCATTTTCTACTGGAATGTTCCTCCCCCACCTCAATAAATGAACAGCTCCCTCTTATACCTCTCACTTCTTTGCCCACTTCTTGTTGGTTGGCCCCTTCTTTACCTCCTCCATTTTTCTCTAACGTGGCACCCAGCTTCTTTCATGGTACTCTTCATTTTATATTACCATATTTGTTTGCTTTTTATGATTCATTGTGTGCCCAACTCTAAGCTCAATGAGGATAGGTGTGGAGAGCAGTGACAGAGGATGGGAGAGCAGTGACTAAGATTGGGGTCTCTGATGACTTCATGGCTATGGCATGCCTGGTGCCTGGGAATGTTTCTGTGCAAGGGCACATGATGCTTAGCTGCTATAGCAATGCCCTGCATGAGGAGGCTCTGTGCAAGACCAAGGCTCTGTTCTGACCTTGATCTCAGCCACACAACTCCTGGGAAGAAAGGAATTCTCATGCTAGACAACCACAATGTTTCACCAGCTCAGCTTCTCCGGTTCCACTTTACAGTAACTTTAAACAATGGACTTTCTTGAGAGTTACACAAAGCTCCTAACATTGCACTTTGCAACTGTGGATTGTAACTGTGGAAGAGCTACATAGGATGTCCTAGTTTCTGCAACTTTCCTGAAATAAAAGAATAATGATTGCATAGTCTTTAACTTGATAATGAGACATATATAAATAAAGATTGCTGGTATAACTCTTTAAATCTTTATCTCCATCAGAGAGCAGAGCTCCACCTGATCCCAGCTTAATCTTCAAGATCTGTGTCTGTGAATATTTATTTTCCAATCCCCCTTCACCCCTCACCAGACCTGAGAGTTTAGTCGCACTAGTGTCAGCAGACAGGGACAATGTCCCTTTTGCACAGTTCTGTATTTCCAGAATAATGTCTGGTATGTGGTAGGAATTCAATAAACTTGAATGAAAGTTAAATGAATGAATGGGAAAATAATATGGAAGGGTCAAAGGAAAGTTAAAAGGCCCAAGTATTAAGTAGAGAAGCCTTGAAGAAGGCAGAACATGGGAGTAAGGGATGTGAGGCACTGGGAAGATGTTTCAGACATCTCAAGTTTGAGATGATTGCAGAATAGGTGTTCAGGTAAGTCCAACAAGCAGCTGGAAATATGTATGATGAGTTACCTCAGAAAATACAATTTCCAACTGGAGTAAGGAACTAGGCTCCAACCATGTAAAAGTATGAAAACTGAATTTTAAAATGAGCCTCCATTGGATATAACTCAACTCTATTCTCAAAACTCTATTAATTGGAATGCTGTTCACTCAAGGGGTTAAAATTTGAATTAGGACAGATGCGGGTGGTAAACATTTTGGGGGTGCATAGTCCAGTCTAGAAAAGTGTGGGAAAAAGTAAAGGCACCCAGACCAGCACTCCACACTTTCAGGGTGAAGGGCTTGGGCTCTGAAGTTGGTTATGCTGGACATGGAGCAGAAGCTCCCAACAGCCCCATGTTGCTGGATTAACTTTTTCATTCTCGTTCGCTTTCTCTGCTCATCTACAGAAAAAGTTCTTCATCTCCCTTACCTCAACCTGTCTACTACTTTCACTCAAACACTTTTCTTTTTCCAATTAAAATGTTCTTCTCCTACCATGTGTATCAATCTTATTCTTTCTCTAGTAACTTCTTCCAATTTGTCTTCTGAACAACACTTCCCCTTCCTGTCTCAACATGCCTATCCTCTCTCCCTTTCCTTTTGCAGGTATACTGCGGTGGTCATGCCAGTTCACTATCAACATGGCACTGGGCAGAGCTCCTGCCGGCGCGTGGCCCTCATGATTACAACTGTGTGGGTACTGGCCTTTGCTGTGTCCTGTCCTCTCCTCTTTGGCCTCAATACCACAGGTTAGACTGATGACTTCTCATCCAGTACCTGAAATTTACAGCACACCTGAGTTACTTTGAGTGATATTTCTGATCCCTGGTCAGAATGAGGAGGCTATAGACTATAACGCCTGGGCCTTTGTTGGGCATAAACTACAAAGCAAACCTCATCAATTATTGGCATAGGGTAAAGTTTTACCCCAATTAATGAAAAGTCTTTGAAAAGAAATGTCATTTTGAAAGAAATGTATTGTACTCATTTGAAAAAAAAATGTAGCAGTTATAAAACTTATCTATACAAACAATTTAGGTGAGGTTTTTCAATGAAAAGAAGATACTTCATAACAGAACTATGATGCAAATTATTATCATAAAAGTCCTAGAGTATAGTATATGTTTCTTTTACCTCAATAAGAACTACTTCTGACACTTGGGAACTAGTATAGATTCCAAAATTACTGGAGTATTTTTTTAATACACAGAAAGTATGGCTATGATAGTTAATAGCTGGTAGATCTTCTACTGATGGACAGATGGACAGATGGATGGATGAATGGACAATGTGTATATCTGAGATGGTTGAGATTTTAAGCATATGACACTAATCCAAATCGACACCCCCTATGGATCAGTGCCTTTTGTGTCTGACTCATGTCCATCTCAACCTCAAGAAATTCATATGTTGAATGAAAACTATGACAATATATACTGTTAAGAGAAAACTGAATTAGTAGAGTTCTAGTGTGCATCTGAATTTCTTATTTTGTCCATTTGGATTGATTCATTCAATTCTTACTATATTCCAGGTTTGTGAATTTCTGGTGTATGTGTACTAGTCACTTAGCCATGTGCTTGTGTATATGTAGATATTATAAGTAACATATTACATCCAAGTACAGGCAAATCCTAAAGTAAAAATAATTTTCCAAATGTCACTTGCTGGACAATGATTTAGAGGTCAGAACATATTTAGGAAAACAGGTTCTGGAGTCTGAAAAGTCTAGGTTCAAACTCCAGTTCTGGTTATCAGCTGTGTTTCCTTGAATGAGCTCCTTTTCTGAGTTTAGTTTCCTTATTGATAAGTCTTAGATAATAATACAGTGGAGCACAAACTTGAGCAAATTCAAATATAATAGATTCAGTCTGTATATTTAGTTAGGAAGTTTTCAACATTTATTTTTACAGTTGGTCCCCTACAAATAAGCCCAGTGACTTCATCTCTAAAATTATATGCTCCATATGAGCTCTATAATATAGGACATATTAATATATGTATCATTTGTCTTTACTTATTACAGTTCAGGGTTATAATAAAATCATGCATATCTTTATATGTGATTTAGGGGATTTTCAAAGCAAATTTCAAGCCTATGTAATTTTTACTACATTCATTGACCTTAGAATCTAACCTTACATATAGTATAACTTCACCATACCTTCTTTGAAGAGACATTTGGGGATTAAAAAAGGATTAAATTGAGATAACATCCATAGATGTGCCAAGTACATACAACCTACTCAAAATTTGCCTTCTTTCTCTGCCATTTAAAGGTTAAGTGGTCAAGTTACCAAAAAATATTTGCCTGGTTAACCCAGAATGTTTCTAAAATATGGTTGTTATTGTTTTCCATTTTGCTGTTTTAACCAAAATGACACTGAATGAACAAAAGCACACATGCATACTGCATAATCACTGCAAAACAACATCCCAGCACTGCTAAAGAAGTTGACCCCAGCTGGTACGGTGGTGCACGGCTATAATCTCAGTGACTCAGGAGGCTGAAGCAGGAGAATCACAGGTTCAAGACCAGCCTCAGCAATTTAGCAAGACCCTGTCTCAAAATAAAAAATAATTTTTAAAAAGGAGTAGGGATATAGCTCAGTAGTAGAGCCCCCCTGGATTCCATTCCCAGTGCCATGAAGAAAAGAACGGGAAGGGAAAAGAAGAGGAAGAAGAAGAGGAAAGAAAAGGAGAAGGAGGAGAAGAAGAAGAAGAGGAGGAGGAGGAGGAGGAAGAAGAAAACTGACCCCACTAAAATGGGTGAATGTTCAGTTTGCTTTCTGGGTTAGTCAGATAACCAAGTCACCTTCTATAACCTTGTCCCTATGTGTAAATGCATTCTAAGTGGAAATTTTTAGTGTGGGGAGCTCACTACGACTGCTCGACCAATGGACTGCATACCTGTTGACCTGCAGCAAATCCCCAGCAGAGTCTACCCACAAGTAACTCGACTTACTCATGCTCAGAGGCTGGTGGGGGGGGCATCTACACTTATAGACACACACACCCTGGGGACAGATGAAACCATCTCAAATTCTGACATTTGACAGACATCCCAGTTCATGTCAGCATCTACAGTGAAGAGTAATGAGCTAATTGGAGAGTTGTTGTCCAGTGAGATCATCATTGTTCCAAAAACAAAACTCTAGAAAGTCTTTGCAAAAGGATTTTCAAATTTTAGAATGGAGAAGGCAAAAATGCCTGTGACTAAGCACATGCACTCTGGTTTCTCTTGCCTCTCTCCAGGGTTCTCTCTCCCTTAAGTTTATTAATGACACTGCAGTAAGCCCTCTAATTATTCACATATTGTCAAAATGCCAGGTCTATTGTAAGAGCCTAATAGATCATAGCTGGTGTTATTGTTGTTATTATTTATTTAAAAAGTTTTCTGTGCCTCAAAAAATTTTTTAAAAAAGAAAAGAAAGGTTTTTTTTTTTTTTTTTTTTTTTTTTTTTTTCATACTAAAGATGGAACCCAGGGGCACTTCACCTCTGAGCTGCATCTGCATCCCCAGTTCTTTTATTTTTATTTTAAGATAGTATCTCCCTAAGTTGCAGAGGGTCTCTCTGAGTTGTTGAGACTGGCCTCAAATATGTAATCCTTCTCCCTCAGCCTCCGGAGTCTCTGGAATTACAGGCATGCACCACTGCACCCAGATTCTATGCCTCAAAATTTAATTACACATTTGCTTCAAGGAAGACTACACAGTGATATTTGTGCAGGTGGTTGTAGGGGAGACGAGTTGCCCCTAGAATACAGTTCAGAGAATTAGTGAGCAAAACCCAAAGCAGAGAAACCCAGCCATTCTCCTCTGCCTCAATCTGACCTTTACAGCTAAGCTTCGTTATCTTGATAGATGTTGCTTCTTCTGGCAACTTGCCCATCTACAAGGAAATTCCCAAGTTCGTTCAAAATAAAGTCCAAGATAAATGACTTCTCTGAACCATTCTTTCTATTTCCTCTGTGAAAAGAAGAGGGGGAAGGGCAGGATGCTGCCAATAACATCTGATTGTGGAAGTAGCTGGATTTTCACTAAGAAGTACAACACACATGACAAAAATCTTTCTGGCACAGCCCTACTTTTAAGGACATGGGGCTGCCACATGCTGTTGTAAGTTAAGAGAACCCAAAATAGAGAGAAGTTGAACTTCAATCTTTTCCAACTTGCAGTTGCTTTTATGTTCTATGGAAAGGGCATTGGGAGGTGGGATCTGGGATTACAGACTTCCATGACTGTAGAGCCTGGCTGACCAATGTTGCTCAATCTCCCAGCAGAGGCCCAGCAGTCTCCTGAAATATCACATCAACAGCTGTAACAACTGCAGACATGGTGTGTTGGTGCTAGAGGCAGCCTAAAAGATCTCCCAAGGAGTATCTCAATCCTTTCATTTCACAGATAAGAAAAATAACTAGCATTCAAATTTCTGCTAAATCAGATAGCTATTGTGTTATGAAAAAAAAAAAGAATTCTAGAATGAATAAGCAATAAATGGTGACAAGGGTTTAAGAAAACTTCAAGGGAGGAAAAACTTAAAGAAAATCCCATCAGCTGGCTTGATTTTCCTTTCAAAAAAAGAAATGAAAGTGCTATTTATTTGATTTTGGCAATAGAACATCTCACCTGACTTTCAGAACACTGGAACCCTGGGGGATGGGTGTGAGCTTAGTTACTCAAAAAGTTAAAAGAAGAATAGAAGCATACAGTTAAAAGAATAATGACTCATCCTAAAATCAGATTCATCAGCATCTCCTGTCTTTGGAATCAAGTTAAGGTCAAATCCTGTGATGAGTTTGGAGTTCATGATTTTTTTTTTTTTTTTTTTTTTTTTTTTTTGATACTGAGGATTGAAGATAGGGACACTCTACCACTGAGCTCCATCCCCAGCCCTTTTTATTATAAGTCAATCAGTGCTTATTTTGAGACGGGGGGGGGGGGGTCTCCCTAAATTTTTCAGGCTAGTCTCTCACCTCAAACTGAGAGTCTCTAGGATTACAGGGATGCACAACTGTGCCAGATTCAAGTCAACCTTCTTTTGGCCTTGCTATTCACATTGCTATGGGGCTCACGGCTGGTCCACAAAATCTTCTTAGATCCCTTAGTAGAGCTTTATAGTGTTTTCATAAGCTAGGACAGAGCTTCGTGCATAGTAATTGTTCTATAAAAGTTTGTCAAATGAGTAGATGAATCTTCACCATCATCCTGTCTTCCTGAAATGTTGAGTTTATTTGAGATTGGAGCTCCTTCACACCTACCTGGACTTCCCACTTATCCTCCAGCCAGTGACTGCTTATGTGCTTACATAAAATGCTCATTTGCACGTTTTGCTCATCTGTTCATCTTCATGTAGTTGTTCAATAACTGCCTATATGGTACTGTTTTGGTTAAATCAAGGCAAGGCACTCATCTCCTGGGGAGCCTCAGCCTCTCTGGGGGTATTCCTGCCCAGACCACCTCTTCTAGACTCAACACAGAATTGCTGCAGTGTGCTGCCTCTGGCTTCCCTGCTGTCAGGACACACACCCAGGCTAGGCCTCCTGGAGCCTGGGGTAGAACCCCATTCATGGCCCCTGACTTAAGGGTTGCTCTGCTTTCTAGGCAGCCCCAAGACCACACAGCATGGGGAAATTCCAGGAGAGGCTGTAAAGCTTGATCAAAGGGTTGGTGGTGGTTTACGTATATGGGGGAGGAAGGAAGGGCTGGCAGTGCAAGTTCAGTGGTTGTATAGGAGGGCCTGCATTGATCAGTGACCCTGAAGTAGCTCTGTGCCCTCTCTTCACTTTCTCTCTCATGTACACACTTTCAATATTTTAATGGGAAAATAAATGCTTGCACATGATAAAACATCCATAAGGTGTAATGAGATAATACATAAGTTTATAAAGATCTCCCTCCTACCCCAGATTGCTAGCTCCCTCAGCCCTCTCCCTAGAAGCAAACACTAATAATCTTGAAAGATTAGCCTAAAAATAAGCACACCCATGAGTGTGTGTGTGTGTGTGTGTCTGTGTGTCTGTTTTTACACAAATAGAAGAGTGTCTGTTTTTACACAAATAGAAGCATATTATACCCACTTCTGACCTTGGATTTTTAAAAGTGGTAGTTCATAGTTCATCTATAAAATTTAGAAGTTTGGCTCCCAGCACCCAAACAAAGGAGAGAACAATAGAGGGTAGAGTGGAGGGACAAACAGAGAACATCCAGCTCACCAAGGATGGCAGCAAAATGAATCATGGAAAAGTAGCCCTGCCACCCGTCTGGCCCTTTCTCACAGGAAAAAAAAAAAAAAAAAAAACATGCTGAGAGGACTCCTCATTAGAGGTCACATTTCAATCATGGTCAGCTGCTGACAGCAGGGAGCTGATTTCAGGAAAGAGGATGCTCACTGCCAACATGGCTCCCTAGAGATTCAGAAAGACCACCAACTGACACCCCAACCCTCCTCCAACCTCATCAGCCTCTGCATAATAGCAAAAGATGCCAGTTTGGTGACCACTGCCCGGAGTCATGAGCCATTTCCTAAGAGACGCTGAAACAGGCTTTTGTAAGATGACAAGGATTTTACCTGCTTCACAGGAGAACAAAGATTCTGGTGGCAGTGTTGTCATTAAAATGCCTCACTGATCACCGAGCACACTCTTGCTTATCATTTTAGTTCTTAGCTATTGCTCCCTTCCTTCCCATGCAAAACTGTTCACTCTAAGTCTCTCTCCAAATTACCACTCCAACTGGTACCTTCCTTCTCAAGTTCAAAAAGCTCAGGTAGGTAAACAGTAGAGTAAATGATAATAATAACTACCACTTATTCTCATTAATTGTCACAAACAATATTCATGAAATATTTTTTATCCTTTTTTGGGTAGTGAAACTGAGACTTGGTGCAGTACCCAAGGTCACAGAGTTTCTATATGGCAGATCTCGGTCTCACACTTAGGACATCTGGCCTTTATCTTCCTCAGGAGACCGAGAAACAGAATGAAGACTGAGAAGCAGAATGAAGACCCCATGTGGCCATCACTTTCTCTCTCCCAGCTCACATCAGAGGCTTCATCTCTCAAAGCCACATTTTGGGTTGGGTAATTCCCAACCCTTTAATGAAGATTGGCCCAGGTGTGCCAATATTTGACACAAACAGTGCTGGACAAAGCACAGATGTGTCATGTCACAGTGGTAGAAGGAGGTGGAAAGCCAAACTTACAGAAAGAACACTGGGTTTGCAGTGGCTAGAGGAATGCATCTTTCAGGCTGTATGGCCTTGAGCCACACACTGAACCCATCTGAGCCTTAGTCTGCTCATAGGGGAAGAGAAAGTAATGGCACCTGCCTCATATAATATTGCCATAATGATTAGGTCAGATAATCTGTACAAAGCTCTTGGCATATCTCCTGGTGGATATTAGTTGGCTTCCCTTTCCCCTTTCAAGGTTGGGCACATTTCAGGCCCTGTCCTGGGTGTTGGAGGGACCTCAACATCTGCTAGGGAAAAAGGTAATGCTAGAAGGGCCTCCTAAAGAGAGTGGCAGGGGAACTTTGGACATAAGATAGGGACAAGGACTTCTCTGAATTTGCATTCTCCACTGTGACAACATTCTTCCAGCTCTCTTCCCATCCCATTCCCTGAAAAAGCAAAGCCTCTTATATTCAGCCACCACCTGCCCTATAACCCAAATTCAAAAACAAAGCTTCTTCCTTCCACTGCTTTCAGCAGTCCTTTCCTGCTTCCACATCAGGAGGCCCTTTACTGGGGGCCACACCTCTCCTGGAGCCTCTGCCCTCCTGCTCTGCACCACCCCCCCCAGCCTCCCAGACTGGATTCCTATGTGTCACTGCCTCGTGCAGAAGGGATCATTTGTCTCTCTGGGCAGTTAGCTTCTTCAAGAGCAGACACAGCATCAATTCATCTTTGCAGCCTCAGTGCAGTGGTGTCTGGCATATAATTGTTGCTGAATTGTCTTTTTAAATGAATTGTAAGACACTCAGAGATCAGTTAGACCTCTTACCCTCAAGGAGCTGACAATATAGGTGTTGTCTGAGACTGCATGCCCCCATCCTCCTTTAGAAGGTGGAAGCACTACGGGTCACCTGGGTCCAAACTCTGTGCTCCCTGCTGTTGGCAAACTGTTAGCTTCTCCCTTTCTCTCACCCACAGGGGACCCCAGCGTCTGCTCCATCTCCAACCCTGATTTTGTCATCTACTCCTCAATTGTGTCCTTCTATGTGCCCTTTGGGGTGACTGTCCTCGTCTATGCCAGGATCTATGTGGTGTTGAGACAAAGGAGACGGAAACGGATCCTCACTCGTCAGAACAGTCAGTGCATCAGTGTCAGGCCAGGCTTCCCTCAACAAGTAAGCACCCTGGAGGGGGCAGAGGGCGACAACACCAACCCCAGGCTTCCAGCCTGTCCTGACACATAGGAGACACAGATCTGGCACCACCTTCCAATCCGTTGGTATTATCTATGCTTTGAAGGTAGCAAATTCAAACTCGAGTGCGTGGACAGTCTCTGCTAGAACTCACCTTCTTGGCAATGTAATAGGAAAGTTTCTGGCTCCTTCTGCTTCCCTTCAGAGCCATTCATTTCCTCTAGATGGCCAGCAGTTCAGATGTTTCATAAGGATTGAGGATTGGTTTTATATTTTATTTTATCTTTTTCTTTTATTTTGCAGGACTAGGATGGGGTAGGGTTTCAGGGTTTAGTATGGCAGTTTTTGTAATGCACTGCTATGTCATACTGCATAATTACATGTGAAAGGGCTCAACTATACAGAGCTCAACCCAGAACTGACTGTTTCTCCTTCAACTTGCCTTAGTCTTCCTGTCTGCGGCTACACCCTACTCGGCAGTTTTCAATAAGGGCCAGATTTCCATCAGATACCACAGGAAAAATGGTAAGTAGGCCGTGATATGTATCATAGTAAAAGAATAAGATGCTGGTTTACCTTGATTCCATTCCCATTTCAAAATGTAATCTAGTCCTGATTCCACTCATATATTTACACTACATGACAAAATCTTGAGAGTCTGCATGATTTAAGCTTCAGAGTGGGATTCACCAAATAATATTCAGAAAGTATGTGACTGTTGGACTATCCCAATGATGAAAGCCAGAGACTCTTAGATGTGTTTTGAAGATGCCATGGACACCTGCATTAGAGCAAACAGGATGTCAGTGAAACACACGTGAGCAGAGCCAAGAAAAGCAAGGAAAGGAGACTTTGAAGTGCCATATTTATGATTGAACATGGAGAAGACCAAGAAAATTTTCTGATCACTTGAGCCTTTTCCTAATTCAAGCCAGTCTGTGTCCCTAGCTCCCAGAATGCAGAATGGAGCCTGAAGGTGTTCAATATAAGCCCAGTATTCCTCTCCCTGAACTCCACATAAGGAATAAAATGTTAGGAATCCATAATGATGAAGGTCTGAGTCTTGTCCAGTCTCTTCTTAGTTAATTTACCATTTTTTTACACAGGTCTGATGTAGCAATTAGAAACTCTTGTTGTAAATCATAAAAGATAGCTAAGCAGCTTAAAGTTGCCCATTGCAGATTCAAGGTCCAAGGAGCCTCCAACGCCAGAGGAAAAGCGTTGACTACAAAAGCGAGATTGAAGAGCTGAGCAACTTCATTGCCAGAAGTGTGAAGAATTAGGCTCTGTCCTGCCATCTGGAAGTGGAGGTCTCTGCCAGCCAGACAGGAATCCAGTGTTTTCCTCATATCATGGAGGTAGTGAGAAGGATTTGCAGAGACAGTTGAAAAATATGCTCACCAACATAATATCCTGGAAGAATCACTTTTTTCCTATGTCTATAAGATGTTCTTCAGTTTCAGATTTCATAGGTACTCCCAAGAATTTGTCCCCAGACCTCTAGTTTCAGGAAAAATGCATTAGAAGTTAAATATTGCTATTTATAAAAGATTGATATGTGCCAGCTTTATCATAGTGTAATCTTGGTTACAAATTATCAAAATATAATATGCCCATAGTCGAAATCTCACCAACATGAAAACCAGATTTATTTTTTTGCAGGGGTGGGGTTGGTTTGGGGTTTTTGTTTCGTTTTGTTTTGTTTGGCAGTACTGGGGATTGAACCCAGGGGGTCTTTACTGAACTGCATCCTCAAACCTTTTCATTTTTAATTTTGAGACAGTGTTGCTAACTTCCCCAGGTTCACTTTGAACTTGCAATCCTCCTGCCTCAGTCTCCCAGGTCACTGGGATTACAGGCATGTGCCACCCCCAACCCCCTGTTTAAAACCAAAAGTTTTAAGAGTATATATTCTCCTAGAATTCTTCTTTGAAGTACAGTTTTTAAAACACTAGATCATCTTGATGACCCCTTGCATTCACTCATTCCTACAACAGTGTTTCTGAGTGTGCAATGTGATTTCTTGAACTAAGTAGAGAAAAGCATAGAACTAGGGGGACCAACACTGATCACTTATATAAAAAGGAAATGTATTGGAAAGCTGGTCAGGCCGCTCACAGACTCGATAAGATGTCTGAAGAACAGCTCCTAAAGATGTTGTTCATGTCTCAGAAATAATCTGGCTAGAAGACCTTGGATATAGGACATTGAATGTCACCACTGTTAGAGGAATTTTGAAGTCTCCCTGCTTCACTAGTTCCAGTTCAAAGTCACAGGTGTGGAATCTACAATTGCCTGAGCTTGGTTCATGTACCAGAGCTCTAGCTCCCTGTGGGGGACTGGAGAAAGGATGTGTAGTGAATAGCTGGCTCTATGGTAAGGAAAGTTGGGGACTCCTGCCTCCTATTCAGGGTTGACAAAATTCTGATTCTTCAAACGTGAAAAGAAGTTATGATATTGAACACAATATTCAAACTGCCCTGCCCTGGCAAAATATCAGAAAAATTCACATTTTGTTTTCTACTGTCAGAGGCTACTTATCTCAAATCCATTTTTCCCAGTTTGTTTTCTATTTTACAAATGAGGCTCAGAGACATCAAATTAACTTACTAAAGAATATCTACTAATTAAGAAAGTTGAGATGAAAATCCTAGGATTTTTTTTTTTCTTTTCTTATTTTTTTTAACTTTCTACTATGGAAAATTTCATTAAAATGTAGAAAGACAAATATAACAAATCCTCTAGTCACAATCAACTAACCAGCAATTATCAACTTGTGGTCATTCTTGCTTCATCTATGCGCTCTTCTAGATTTGCACACCCCCACTGGGTTGTTGGGAAGCAAATTCTAAACGCATTATTTCAACCGAACATATTTATGTAAGCTCCTCTAAAAGATATGGACTCACTTATAAAGCATATAATCCCAATACCATATGACATCAAAAATTAATAATAGTTCCCTAATATCATTAAGTGTACAGTCAATGTTCAAATTTTCCCAGTTGTCTTATAAAATTTTTGTTTGTTTGAATCATGAGGCCCACACTTTGCAATTGGTTAAGTGTTGTTATTTATTGTTCTTGTTACAAAAATGTTGAAGAAACTGAATCATTTGTTTCATAGAGTTTCACACATTCCAGGTTTTGCTGCCTGTATTCCCAGTAGTGTCACTTACTGTGTTCCTCTGCATAGCTGGGTCGTTCTTACTCAAAAGGGCCAGACTACAATCCTCTGCTACCCTCCTCAAGGGATTGCTGTGATTATCAAATTTTCTATATGTGGTAGGTGCTTCTGAGTTGTAAAGTCAGAAGCAAATTCCATTTCCCTTAACGTTCCATGGTCCCATCATTGTCTCAGACAGTCCTTCTGTACAATCCATAGAGTGATGCCCTCTGCTTCCTTCTTCACATTTTCTATCCCCTTCTGGAACATACAGAAGATAAGTAACATTCCCAGAAATTTCAGGACCCTCTTTTGTCACACCTGCAGCCCCTCTCTCCTGGACGGGCACAGTCGGAGCTGAAGCGCTACTACAGTATCTGCCAAGATACCGCCTTGAGGCAACCAGGCTTCCAAGAAGAAGGAGAGCTGAAAGGGGAGGAGAGAATGCGGAACTCCCTCAGCCCCACCATGGCACCCAAGCTCAGCTTGGAAGTTCGAAAACTCAGTAATGGCAGGTTATCAACATCCCTGAAGCTAGGGCCCCTGCAACCTCGGGCAGTGCCACTTCGAGAGAAAAAGGCAACCCAGATGGTGGTCATTGTACTTGGTAAGTTTAAGTTGGTGTGAGTTGGGTTGGGTAAGATTAGACGGGGTTATGTTTAGTCAGTTGAAGTTGGTGGTAGGTGCTACTAAAGTAGCCACATTTGACAAAAATTGGAAATTCAATGATTATAATTTCAGAAAATGGTTATAATACAATTAAAAACACATTTTGTATAAATATTAACACTGGGGAAACTTAAAAGAAATTTATGAAGCTGAATAAGCCACCTAATAGCATTGTATTTTGCTATCATATGGAATTACAATGTATAAACAAATAATAATGATTCAATTGAAGTGACACATTGGATATTTAATAAATGTTTACTTATTTTAAAATATTAAGTGAAAAAATAGGGATGCAAAACACTTATGATAAGATAACATCTAGATTACTTTAATGCAAAGAAAAAAGACTGAAAAATTCAGAGAGAAGTCAAAAGTGATTATTTTTGAGTGGTAGGTGATAATTTTTCTTCTATTTTTCTGTATTTACTAAGTTTTCAATTATGTATATAATCAAGTCTAATTTTATGGTAGAAAAAGTATAAACTTTATTTATTAAATAACAAAGTTTAAAATTGCTAAATATAAACTTTATTTAAATAAAGAAGTTAAAAATTGCTAAGTCACGGGTGCCATGTAGAGTTAATGAAAGCAATTCGACCTGTTCAGTATCACTGACAAAGCCCAATGAGGGACTTGACTAGAACTTCTCAAGGTCATCTCTCCCACAGCAGGAACTGTGTTAACCACATCTTTAAGGTCTTTGTCTGCACAACAACCTAGGATCATGTCTTGCATATGTAGACACTCAATAAATGTCTGAATTAAGTTGAGAAGGAGAAAAGACTAGTAAAGAACTACCTAAATACCAAACTAAACATTGGTTTAGCAACATACATCTAAGGTGAACCAAAGACATTAGCAGTTTCCTCATCTAAAAAAAGTGCCTAATTGAAGATGGATGTCTAAAACTACTAGAATAGTGGCTCCGTTAAGTAGATACTCAGAAGTCATTTTCATGTTATAACAAAAAGGGTCAGCAAAACTCCATACCCACCCTCTTTCTTTCTTTGCAATCTTAGGGGCCTTCATTGTCTGCTGGCTGCCCTTCTTCTTGACCCATGTTCTCAATACCCACTGCCGGGCTTGCCATGTGCCCCCAGAGCTTTACAGTGCCACAACATGGCTGGGTTATATGAACAGCGCCCTCAACCCTGTCATCTACACCACCTTCAATGTAGAGTTCCGCAAAGCCTTCCTCAAGATCCTGTCTTGCTGAAAAGGAGAGGAAGCAACGCTCCCTGTATCCACCACTAACTGCCAGGCTGTTGGACCCCTGACCAGAACCTGCTCAGAAAGACCATGCGTTGTCCTCTGGCATGTGGTAGGAGGAAGATTCCTGGAACAGGATGTCCCTGCATGGCAGGGCTGACCAACTACTTCCTCCAAAACAGAATGTTCTACCTCTCCAGCTAACAGCTGATTTCCTTCTGACAATCTTCAAATGGTTGAAAGCCCCTAAGTGATAAGCAATAATTCATCGAAGTTGATAAAGCGTGACTTTACACAGACACACAGTTGTCACTGGAGGCGTGATTCATCTCAGTGAAGGAAAAATGAACAGATTTCATCCTTCTCAACTTGCCAGGGGTCCTTGAAATCTCAGCCAGTAAACCATCTTGCCGAATAGCCAATCTCTCTTCCTTCAGACCTCTAATTAACTGTCAGTTCAAATAACCTTGTACTTTTACTTTTGTGTACTTTCCCCTCTTGGTTCCTTTTTTTTTTTTTTTTTTTTTTTTTTTTTTCCTTTACTGTATCCCGAAAAATGAAAGGCAAGGTCAGTGCTTCTACCTCTCTGTAGATTCTAATTGGTTATGTTCGATAAGGGGAATTCCTCACTTGAAAGGACAGACATTGTCCCACATTGGGACCTGAGCTTTGTTTCAACCTTGCTATTCTATATCCTTATATTTGAGCTCTAAGAAGCTCTTTGACTCCATTCCCTTCCTCTTTGGGAAATCTCAAAGTCTCAACATCCAGAGTCATTCAAGATGGGGATGTCAATGCAAGGAGCAACAGTTTCCACTATAATGACACTGTTAAACTTGGTGGTTCAGAACATGCCTTAGACATACTTCCCATAACACTAGAAGGTTCCTAGCCAGGGCATCTCCATCTGCTGCTTTACATAGATGTGATACTTTCACACCCTGAGACTCATTAAAGAGTAAGTGTAAAGTGCCAGTCATCTCCCAGGTTTTGAATAAATATCAATGACCAAGACAGCTGCCGTCCTCAAGGAGCTCACTGCCTACTCCCATTTTTGCTCATTTACTAGTAAGTCTAAGGGTGTTAGGAAGTTGCCTACACTGCCAGAGGACCTCAGAATTCAGGACACTGGGAATGGTGGCTGTCCAAAGCCATGAAACAGACAGTCTTCGAAAACTTGTAGTGCAGATCCTAAACATCACCACTCTAACAACTGAGATAAAAAAAAAAAAGTCTAAGAGAAATAATTTGTAAATGTCATTCAAAATTGCATTTAGAAGGAACTACAATAGTCTCACTACTTACCATCCCACCTTCAGAAGCTATTTTTATTTACTGTAGAATCAAGATAAATTTATGGATAATTTATGAAATATTGTCATCCTGAACTTGGATAAATTCACCTTTAAGAGCTATTAGTGTATAGGCATGATATATTCCTGCTATAATACAGTTAAAACTTTAAAGTACACAAGAACTTGACAAGGAATCCAAGGCCTCCCTTGCCCCATCTTTACTCCTCTAACCCTGAAATTTATAACAAGGAAATAGATATACCTCTAGTGAGTTAGTTACCTCTTACACCTGAATGCTTTCAATTCCAACATTTAAAAAATGTTATTATCTATAATAATGCTTATATTGTAACTTGGTAGGAAAATTCTGTCTGCCCACTCATTCTTGTTCATTGTGTCAGCTAGAGATGGACAGAAGAGGCTTCATTTCTGAGGACCTCCCGCAGGTCTGCTCCAGTGGCAGCTGAGCTGATGATGCTACCTTTTGTAGAAGATCTCCAGATCTTGTTGGACTGCCCCCCATGTGGACAACCCACGCTGCAGAACATCCACTGCTGATTTGTTTACTTCTCTCTGAGATACCCTGGGTTTCAACAAATGCAGGATTAAATTTGAATTCTATCTTTCCTCTGAAAGAGAGGGCAAGGCTAGTGGAATGGCCACGGCCTCAGAGATGGTTGACATTCAAGCGGTTCAGTTTTTGGATCCAAAACCAAGGGAGGTCAGGAAAAGAGATTTGTTTTTGTGAATACTCGGGTCAGAACTAAACATAAAGGCAGAAAGGTTAAGAGATTCACTTAGAACTGGTCGTTTGCTGGATGTCCTAACTCCCAGATCTGTGCTCTAATCATTTGGTATCTGCTGACATGAGAAAACTGAAAAAGCTTAATTTGAATCAATACACAGAGAGCAGAGAGGGCATGACAGGCAATTAACTTGATTCCTCCATTCTACTTAATTGTCTACTCATCAGCTTAGGAAGGGAGTGAGTTTCCATGACTACCTCCTGACACAAAGACTCACTGCAGGTGATGCCAGTGTCAGCTCTGCTCTGCAGCACACTCGCAGAGGCAGAACCTGAGAGTCCATGAAAAACACAAGGCCTGGGACCTCTTGCTTTCCCCCACCTCAATTAATCACCCTATCCCGTGACCGTGCATTGAGTTCCCACTTTGTGTAGTCTTCAGGGACGGGGAGGAGAGGCTGTCAGCTTCTGAGGATGACTGTGCCCCAGACAGGAGCTGGGCTGAGGCTGAGGTGGCTCTGATCACCTTCTGGGAAAGATGATGGGCAGACAGGAGTCGAAGGCTGGAGTTCTGGTGCTAGTACAGACAAGGGACCTTCGGCAAGTGTTTCCAACCTCTCTGAGTCATTTTCCTTGTGAGTAAAATGGGAACCCAAAGGCCTGGCCTTCCTTACTAGACTGAAGATTAGATTGACATTGTTTCCATTTCTTCTTGTTGCTATGACAAAATACCACAGACTGGGTAATTTATCAATATTAGAAATTTATTTACTCACAGTTCTGAAGGCTGGAAAATCCAAGATCAAAGCACCAGAAGGTCGGATGTCTGGCAAGAGCCTAGTCTCTTCTTCTAAGAGTATCTTAAGACTGCATCCTCCGGATGGACAAATACTGTGGCAGAAGGGCTAAAGGCCTAGCTGGTTACCTTCTGATCCTTTTATAAGGCACTAGTCCCATAAATGAGGGCAGAGCCCTCATGAACTAATCACCTCCTCAAGGTTTCACCTCTTAATATGCTGCATGGGGGATTAAGTTTCAAAATGAATTTTGCAGGGGACACAAGCATTCACACCATAGCAGAAGCTCTTTGTCAACTGTAAAGTCCAAACGAATGCATGGGATTATTATTATCATTGCCATTATTGTATCCCTCTAAGCAGCTGTTTTTGTCACACCTTTAAGGTTCAGTAACTCAGATCTCTTTCTTAAGTTATTTGGCACAATCTTTTTGACTCCCTCGTGAAATCAGATTTTTCTCTTGTCTTTTATTCCCTAAATATACCCAGGATACTCCAACTTTCTAGTCTAATTGCTAGGCAGAGGCACAGCACCTAAGAGGGCACTCTTTCCTGCTTACACGTCAGGTGCCCTAGTATGTTATGATCTAACACCCAGGTTAACAATGGTAGACACTTGCCTGCTAAGTAGTAGCCACTTGTGTCCTCTGTTTCACAAGACTTCCTGTCTTTGTCCCTCATGATGTCTGAACATGACACCACTTCTTCTCACTTCACCTATTCACCTCTTCTTCCCTGGAGGAATGACCTTGGTTATGGTGTGTTAGTGTCCGAGGGTTGCCATAGCAAGCTACCACAAACTGGGAGACTTAAAACAACAGAACTTCCTTTCTCAGTTCTGGAGGCTAAATGTCTCAGAGGTCATGCTTTTTCTGAGGCTCTTGGGAATGATCTTTCCTTGAATCTTTCAACTTGTGGTGATTGTTGGCAACCCTTGATGTCCCTTGGCTTGTGGTAGCCCAATTCCAATCTCTGCCTCCTCTTCACACTGAGGCCCACCCTGATTCAACATGACCTTATCTTAACTCAATTACATCTCTAAATAGACTATTGCAATGATAGGATTATAAAAATTCTGGAGTTTAGGACTAACATCTTTTGGGGGACACAATTCAACCCATAAAAATATGGTTGAGAGTGACCTGGAACACAAGAGGATTTGGAATTTGGAGAACTTGGAGAAATATACAAAAATTATATTATTCAAAAGGCAATAGACCAGATTCCAGACTTGGCTCATAGTTCCTTTCATGGTCTAGGTCAAGTCTATAAACTTCCTGGAGCTTAGCTTCCTTATCAGTAAAAGTGTTAAGTCTGCATTCCTAAGGTTGTGATAAGACAGACTAAAAATAATTCCAGAAGGATATAAATTATCTACAAAGCCCTAAAAACCTGTAAACATGGTTATCAATAAAAGTCAAAGCTGCTCAAAAACAAATCTTTTTCTTTTCTGCATCTTACACAAGGAATTCAATCACAAGCTCATTGGGGTTGGGGAAAGCTAAGTGGGACTATCATGCATGTATCCTATTCCATACATAACACTCTAGACTGACTGAAGGTGGTGGAGGGTGTTTTCCCCTTTAAGAAAAACTCATATAATTGAGTCTTGCGTTATGCTTGATCAGATTCCATAAGTCTCCATACCAAGGACACTTAAAAGACTTGTAATTTATCACAACCTTAGACCATGGATCTAAGAGATGAAAAGGACTAGAGACTAGTCCCCAAGTCATAGCAGGAATTCCCTCAAACACTTTTGACCTCTGATCATCTAACTGCATTGAGGAGCTAACTTATTCTTCCCAAGACATGTGACAGGTTGCCCTTTAGAAAATTCCTCCCCCTCACTTAAGCTAAAATCTGCCTCCTTATAGAATCTATCTTTTTGTTCCCATTCTCCCCTCCAACACAGAACTTCCCCATCTTCCCCATGATTGCTTTTGTGTTTTAATTCCTTTCTCTCTACTTCAAGTAAAATTTTCTTACACTATCCATCTTGGTTGCTTTCCTCATTTATTCATTTCTCTTAAAGACCTCAAATAGAATTTAATCCTCTAAATGTTTTTCAACCAGTTTAGGATTCATTATTCCACATTATTAGAATAGTCAATTTTTAATAAACCCAATTTTTAATGAATTGCTTGACTTTTTAGAGCTCATGTAGAAACTCTGAAAAGGAGATTTGCAAACAGAATGGAGACGTTTAATGGACATGACTTAGGGATCCACACCAGCAGGACAGTGAAGGAAGTAGGAGTCAGCATTTGAACTGTGATGTAAGTCACACCAAGAACTCAAACAATCACACTGGAGCTCTGGGCAGGGGGCGAGGGAGCAGGGCATTCATGGCCCCAGCAAGCCATTGGATGAAAGCTTCTACTTGGCCTCCCCACTATACTAGTTCTTGATCCACAAGTCAAGGAAACAATGGAGGGTTTTACCAATTACCACATATGTCTATTCCAATTATAAATTAGAATGTATAATATTTGGGAACTAAGGAATCAACTCATAGTGAGTCATAATTAGACCAGTATTACATTTACTACCTGGCTTCTATATGACTCCATACTAACAGTGGGGCCGTGATGACACTTTGTCCCTAACAAATACAGATTCTGAGCTAGTGATTCACATGTAGAAAGTTTACTGGAACTTTAGATCAGCAGGATCAACACTTATTAGGATAAAGGAAGACTGAGCAGAAAAGAAGTAGAACTCTGAAAAAGAAATTTAAAAAAAAAGAGAAGCAGATCTCAGATTCAGTTGTAATAAGGGCTTCAGCAGGTCCCAGAGGGGCCTCTGCATCTGAGATGGCCCTTCAGACTTGTTCAGCCTTTAAGCATTTAAACCAGGATTTTATATGCCCAGATTGATCGATTCTAGAAAGCAGCAATCTCTGCTGCACAAAGGTGATGGGTCTCTTCAACTGAAGACCAGTCCTAGAGAGGGACTCAGCTGAGGGTCATTGGCCACTGGCCATGACACTCCCTGTCGCTGGAGAAACTACTGCCTTGATTCTAAAAGGGGACTCTAGGCAGTGGGCCACGATATCCACTACATGTGCTCAACCAAAATTCTCAGTTGCTCTGTTAAATCAAGCCTCACTCATCTTGAAGTTTTACAATAGATTTTTGAGGCAATGCTGTACCTTATATTTGATAGCTATTCAACTTGTTGGCTTTAATCTAACATTCCAACCTGCTAAGACACTTCAAATTTTAATTCTGATATCTACTGGCTTAGATTTCCCTCAAGATTTAAATTATCTTCAAAGTAAAGAAGACAGTATAAAGGAAATATTATGGACTGAAAAAACACTGAGGCTCCCAGTCACAGTTGGATAATATTTGGAAGACGGGCACACACCGTCACTGTTCTTCCAGTCACCCACAAATGCACTTTAGATTATTATTATCTGTTCCATATCATTATCTGTCCATATTAAGGACAGCATGAAAAAAATTAATAAAATATTTCACTGAATTAAAACATATGGTTGTATGAGTTAGAATGTCTTTACCCCAAATATATATATATATATATATTTTTTTTTTTTTTAAATCCTGACTCAAATTCTCAACAATGAGAATGTTTATTGCCATTCATGAAGAAGTCTAAAGGTGGAATGAGCTTCAGACTGGTAGTTGCAATAGTTTAGCAATGACATTGTGGATTCACACTCTTTCCATCATCTCACCTGTTTGCTAACCTCAGAGGATTGCTTTCCTCTCAAGCCAGTTCCCCAGCCCCCAGCTCCATGGGTACAAGGCATTGATGGAGCAGTTACAGGAGAGAAATAAAACCAAAAATATGTTGAGCTGCAACCTCTCTCCACCTCCCACTCTGTTCGAATCTGAGATAATTCCACTAAAATTTATTAACTGTTTGGTATGAGTGGATTTCTTAAGGAAACAGAGATGGAACTCAGCCTGACTTCCTTAGGGGACCTAGGGAAAACGAAAGCCAACTTCCAGATATAAGAGCCAGAGGAAAGAGACACAAGGTTATATACTGCTTTGATTTTGAAAGGAAAGTGAAAAGTGAATTGAAGTCCTGCATAGGTGAGAAAGCAAGAAACATGAAACCTTGGGAAGTGAATTTAAATTTCTGGAGCTAAAGATATTCAATGCTATGAACTTGTAATGACGTACAATGCAGAAGGGTTCTCAGAGCCTCTATCTATAATCTGTTGGAAATAAGAGCAAACGAGAGGTGCCTGAGGCCAAAGGCACTTCTCAAAATGGAACAGATTAGATTCTAGCAACCAAAGACCAGTAAGCAAGCCCTGGCATCCATTCCACTGCAAAAGGCTAATTTAAGGCTCAACCGGTCATGGTGTTGCACTGACTTTGCCAGGGTGGATTGCTATTGTGATTTAATCCTGGCTAGTAAGACTGGAGAGAAGTCTGCTGGGGCTATTGGGCAAAGAAACTCAATGCGGGGAGGAGTGCTTCTGCTGTTGTAGACATTTAGTTCCTCTGGTTCTAGAAACTAACATCCACTTCCAGAGGTTGTACTTTTTCTTGCTTTTTCACCTATGTGGGACTTCAATTCTCATTGCACCTTCCTTTCAAAAGTATAGCCCTGCAACCCTTTCCTCTGATTCCTGCACCTGAAAGTTGGCTTTTATTTTCCCCAGATCCCCTAAGGGAATCAAGCTGAGTTCCATCTTCTGTTTTCATAAGAAATCTGCTCACACCAAGCAATCAATAAATTTTAGTGGGATTATCGAAGATCAGAGCACAGTGGGAGCTGAAGGGGGGTTGCAGACCACCTGACTCCTGATTTTCTCTCTCTGGTGTCTGCTCATCATCACCTTTCCCTCAAACTTGTCCTGGGGGCTCCTAACTCTTTGCTTGATGCCCAGACTCCATCCCCTTCCCAACAGGCTAACATCAGTGTACACCTTCTTCTCAAACATGCGACCTCTCTAAGAGAAATATCATTTTCTCCAGCTTGTCGAAACTACGTTTTGCACCTTGGGAAAAACAGAAGCAAAATGAACAGAAAGGTAAGAATTACTCAACTTCTGTTAACATTGTGTTACTTACCCAAAAAGCAAGTCGTTCCATGTTTGTGCTACTCTAAGTAAAGCAGCTGTTAGCACTTTTTGTAGAGCTCAGCTCATTCCTTACCTCATCCTCCTTTATTCTGTTCTTGAAGGTTCATGAGTCTTTTGTGTTCAAGCTTATCTATAATCCCCTCCCTCTGCCTTTTGTTCATGTCCTTTTCAAAGCCTGAGCTCTGCAGAGCTCCCTGTACAACCACCTCTTTCTTTTTTTTTAAATCTATCTCCCCCTTTATCACTGGAATTACTTCCTATTGTATTATAACCAGGATTTTATTGTTTAAATCTCCCACCTCTCCCAAGTCATATTCTTTTCTAAAGTCTCACATCACACAATCACACCTGTGGTAAATACTCTTTTGAAGTGAAGAGTTAATTTGTAATGCAAATAATTACTTCTTTATTTATCTCATTTTCAAGTAAGAATTCTCACATATCAAATTTTCATAAAGATAAATTGGGGGCAAATTATTTCACACCTTTTCCTTCTCTGTCACTTACTCTTCTTCCCCCTCCCACTTTTCTTCTGTCCTTTTCACCTCTAGTTGTCTCCTGTCTCCTTTCAGAATTGGTGAAAACCCCCTGGGTTTCTCTCCTAGACTCTGCTTTTGTTGAACTGAAATACTTTCTCTTCATGTATTGAAGCAAACCTCTTTAAGTACCAGGCAAAGCCACCTACCTCCTGCTTCCAAAAAACTCTTTGAGTGGAAGGAATTGGCTGTATCTGTAACCCCTGATAGCTGCAGACTTCCCTTTCTTAACTATCCTCCTTCTACCAAGTTTGGTTAAGTCCACCTTCTGCAGCCAACAAACTTTAAGGGGTGAATCTCTCTATGCATCAGCTTCCACAGCAATAACATGAGGACAATGATCTTTGTCCCGTCTACCTTACAGAGTTGTTGGGGAAAAATGTGTAAGAAAATATAAATTGGAAAGTATGATTCATAGATAAAAGAGTATACACTACTTGTCCTTAATCAGAGATATGTTGCCTGAAAACATCAAGGACAAGATTTTTGAGTACGACACTGGGCAGAAATGAATTGTCCTTAGGGAGGATTTTGAGCCAGGAATACTGAGTTTTGTAAATTGAGAATTGGTGTCTTCGCCCACGAGGGGAGGAAGGAAAGGCCAAGGAAGCGGGAGCGCTTCACGAGAGGATAATGTTTCTGTCCTCTTAACTGGTTTATTTCACTTTTGAAAATGTTATAAATACAAGGTTGTCTAGAAGACTGGGAGAGAGGAGAGTGGAAATAAGGGCAGGGCTTGCTCAAGAATGCTAAAGTGAGGAAGAAATTTCCTTGAGATTAGTGAGGCTGGTTTTCATAGAGTAGAAAGATGGGGAAAACTTTCTCAAATGAAATCAATTAAATTCTGCCCCAGAAAAAGAGAAACATGTAATTAGTGAGAAAGCAAAAATCCAGTAAAATAGCTAGAAAGAGGAGGAAATCCTTTCAGTCGAGAAGAAAATAAAAGCGTCCCTGGAACTCGAACCCACTTGTCTCTCCATTTGCACCCACGATCTCCACCTTCAAACCTTCACCAGGCTTCACCCTGAGGAAATGAAGGAAATGTTTCAAGTATTTGGATTATTCATTTCATTGTATTTATGGATGAGCAACACTGTAGGGGTGGAAAGCAGAGCATGAGTTTCAATTTCTGTCAGAAAAAAGGAGGGGAGGAACAAATAAACAGAGCAGTTGTTCTTTGATGCTGCTCCGGCGATTACACAGATATGACCTCATACCAACTCCCCAAGGGAGGCCGAGAGCTAAGAGGAGAGCTGGAATGTCCAACTGGCAGAAACACTAAGTTCCGCAAAGCTGGGCGTGGTCCATGAGATAAGAATGTCATCTTCCTAGATGATTTGTTTCACTTCTGAAAATATTATAAAGTATATCAAAGACAGAATATTTTAAAGAATAATACCTGTATCTGATGGTTTTATAAAACATCGATATTTTGTCATCATGCCTGCAATCCCAGCAATGGGAGTCTGAGGCAGAAGAATTGCAAATTGAAGGTCTTCCTCAGCAACTCAATGAGACCCTGTTTCCAAATTAAAAAATGGCTGAGAATGTAGCTCAGTGCCAGCCCACCCACAAAAGAAAAAGAAAGAAAAGCTACAATGCGTACTTTTGTATATAGGTGCACGTCTTGGGTATGTGTGCTAAATTTTCTGTAGGATATAAGCCAACAAGAGACATCACAGGTAGAAATATTTGTATATCTTCTACTTTAATAGATGTTATCAAACTGCTCTCCAAAGTAGTTGTATTAACTAACTGTCCTATCTCTAGTATATGAAAGTTTCTATTTATTCACATTCTTCTTAATTTTTAAGTTAAATACAGACAGTTCCTAAATTTCAGTGCAATTTATAATTTTTTAGCTTCATGGTGGTGAAAAAGTGATATGCATTCAGTGGAAATCACATTTCAAATTTTGAATTTTGATCTTTTCCTGGACTAGTGATATGCAAAATGCAGTATAATACTTGCTTGAGAACTGGGCAGAAGCAGTGAGCTGTGCTTCCAGTCAGCCCAATATTCTACAGTGTGCTGTGTTGCTAAACTGTTCATTAGATGTGTTGAATGCATTGTTCACTTAAGATATTTTGTTTTGTTTTGTTTTGTTTTTGCGGTGCTAGGCATTGAACCCAGGACTTCCTGCTTGCGAGGCAAGCACTCTACCAACTGAGCTATATTCCCAGACCACTTAAGATATTTTTAACTTCGATTGGGATATAAGTGATTGTAAGTTGAGGAGCATCTGTACTTAACTCGCTAATAAAATGGGTATGATTTCTAGACACTTCATAGTTATATTGAGATTGTTGGTATCATTATGCTTTGCAATTTCGATTGCCTATTACTGGTATGTAAAAGTTTAATTGATTTTTTTTTTACCATCATTGTCAATTTTTATTAGAATTCTGTGTTTAAAACAATAGAATTAGTTCATCAGTGTGGTTTCTTCATCATCTCTTCTTTCTTAGAATCCCAAATATGGTTACCATCTTAAAAGTCTATTATACATTCCTTTTCCTCATGGCATTTTGGAGGAAAATCTGTGTGTTTTTATAGGTCCATGATAGCATGGCTTTTATCTCTCATTATTCTCCAGAGCATTACACTGAATTTCATGACAGTGGTTTTATTTTTTTAATTATTTTTTTATTTTTACAGACTGCATTTTGATTCATTGTACACAAATGGGGTACATCTTTTATTTCCATGGTTGTGCCTGATGTAGATTCATACCATTCATGTAATCATACATGTACATGGGGTAATGATGTCTATCTTATTCCACCATTTTTCGTATCCACCCTCCTCCCTCTCATTTCCCTCTACGTAATCTAAAGTTCCTCCATTCTTCTCCCACCCCCCACCCCCATTATAAATCATCATACACTTATCAGGGCTTTTACTTAAAATTAGCATACTACAATAATGCAGCCACATCAATGTTTATAGCAGCTCAATTCACAATAGATAGATTGTGGAACCAACCTAGATGCCCTTCAACAGAGGAATGGATAAAGAAACTGTGATATATATATATATATATATATATATATATATATATTATTAAGCCATAAAGAATAATATTATGACATTTGCAGATAAATGAATGGAATTGGAGAATATCATGATAAGTGAAATAAGCCAATCCCAAAAAAAAACAAAGGCCTAATGTTTTCCCTGATAAGTGGATGGTGATATTTAATTGATTTTTTATGTTGATCTTATATCCACAAACCTATAGTGAGTAACTCTTGTTGTCTGTAGATTCTCTGAGATTTCCCATGTAGTCAAATAACTTAACTGAAAATAAGATCTATTTGGGAACTTCATATGATTTTTGTAACTTCTATTCTTTTTCTCATTGTATTGTATTGTCTAGGATTTCCAGTAGAATGTAGAACAGAAGAGTCAATATAGTTTAATGGAGTTTCATCATTAACACTCTGCAGGATTTTTTTTTTTTATGTTCAAGAATATTTGTGGGAGGAAGGAAGGGGGCGGAGCCAGCCAGGCTGTGAGCTGTGCGTCTGGAGACTGCGGGTTCCCTAGCCCCCGGCTGGGCGGTAGAGCAGATTTGGGAAGAAAAGTCACTGACCATCTTGGCACATGATTTCCAGCTGGGATTCATTATCTTCTTCAAGATTTTATTTTCTTTCCTGGTGAATCTCTGAAAGCATAAACATATAACAAGGACTCAGGATTCAAAAGAAGAGATATTGAGAGACTTGGGACCAACTCAAAGCAGCCGGGTGAATCTCTCCCGTTGGGGAGGCATCCCGGATGGGGTGGTAGTCCCGGAACGCAGGGAACTTTGTGAAGTAGAGCTGCCCGGCGAGACACCCCTCCCCCTGCTGGAGCAGTGAACTCGGACAACTGGGAGCATCGTAGAGGAGGCCGCTCAGCACCGCACTTGGACTTGGAGCAACCACTGGGGCTCCGGGCAGCTGCCCAGAGGAGGAGCTACGAGGAGAGCTGTTTGGACTCAGAGCCACTCCTGAACACCGGGGCCTGCCCAGAGGAGGAAGAGGAGGAGTGCAGCGGGTCGCTTGGACTCGGAGTGACTGCACCAGAGCTACAGGCGGTTGCCAGAAAAGGAGCTGCGCGGTGAGCTGTTTGGACTCAGAGAGACCGCTTCTGAATGGGGGGGGCTGCCCGGAGGAGGAGGAGGAGCGCGGCGAGTCTCTTGGACTCGGAGTGACTGCATCAGAGCTCCAGGCAGCTGCTCAGAGGAGGAGGCGAGTGGTGAGTTGTTTGGACTCAAAGCGACGGGTCCTGAACACCGGGGGGCTGCCCGGAGGAGGAGCGCAGTGGGTTGCTTGGTCTCCGAGTGACTGCACCAGAGCTCCAGGCAGCTGCCTGGAGGAGGCGTGTGCAGCAGGTCACTTGGACTCAGAGCGACCACTCCTGAACACCTGGGGGCTACCCGGAGGAGGAGGAGGAGGAATGGGGCAGGTCACTTGGACTTGGAGTGACCACCCAGGGCTACAGGCGGTTGGTGGGAGGAGGAGGCACACAGTGATTTGCTTGGACTCCTAGTGACCGCACTGGAACACTGGGCAGCTCTCCAGAGGAAGAGGCGTGTGGCGGGTCACTGGGACTCAGAGCGATTGTATGGGGCTCCAGGTGGCTGCTCAGAGGAGAGGCCACATAGCCAGGCGATTAGGTGCAGAGCAGGGTCCCAGGACCTAGGAGGCTTCCTGGTGGAAGAGCCACACAGAGACACACTTAGGGGCAAAGCGAAGGTTCCAGGACTGTGGGCGGATTCTCTGAGGAGAGGCAGCCTAAGGAGACACGTCTGCGAAGGGTGAGACTCCCAGGCCGTGGAGGTAGGTCTGGACCCCTGGGAACATTGCAGAAGAAGGCAGCCGAGCCCAGGCGGTAGTTGTAAATTGAGGGGAACCTCTAGGAGGGGAACTGACAAGCGAGACCTCCCCACCGGGTGAGTCTTCCCTGCCAGGTGAGGTTTTCCCACAAGGACGATAAAACCAGAGACATAGGCCCAAACAGGCGTTGCCTCAGCCCGCAGCCTAGTTCCCCTTTGGATGACCATTGGTCAACAAGTGGAGGCACCTCTGCCCACTAGCAGGGAATATACCCCACCTGAAGGCCACCACCCCTAGAGAGGCAGCTTCCTTGTGGAGCACCGCAAAATCAACTTCCTCCAAGACTTCAGCTTACTGAAGGGTAAGAGGGGATATACTAGAAATCTTCAGGGACATTATAAGTCAATAGAGGAAATCTGCAATATCTCAGCAGTCCACTGATACCTGAACAATATGAGAAAACAAGGGAAGAAAATGCCCCAAACAAATCTAGATGTTACATCAAAAAAACCCAATGACAGCATGGCAGAAGAAATGACAGAAAAGGAGTTCAAAATGTACATAATTAAAATGATCAGGGAAGCAAATGATGGTATGAAAGAGCAAATGCAGGCACTGAATAATGAGATGAAAGAGCAAATGCAGGCATTGAATGATCGCACCAGTCAACAGTTAAAAGAGCAAATACAGGAAGCAAAAGATCATTTCAATAAAGAGTTAGAGATACTGAAAAAAAAAAAACAAACAGAAATCCTTGAAATAAAGGAAACAATAAACCAAATTAAGAACTCCATAGAAAGCATATCCAATAGGATAGAACACCTGGAAGACAGAACCTCAGACATTGAAGACAAAATATTTAATGTTGAAAACAAAGTTGACCAAACAGAGAAGATGGTAAGAATTCATGAACAGAATCTACAAGAACTATGGGACATCATGAAAAGGCCAAATTTAAGAATTATAGGGATTGAGGAAGGCTTAGAGAAAAAACCAAAGGAGTGAACAATCTATTCAATGAAATAATATCAGAAAATTTCCCAAATCTGAAGAATGAAATGGAAAACCAAGTACAAGAGGCTTATAGGACTCCAAATACACAAAATTACAACAGGCCCACACCAAGGCACATTATAATAAAAATACCTAACATACAAAATGAAGACAGAATTTTAAAGGTTGTGAGAGAAAAGAACCAAATTACATTCAGGGGGAAACCAATACGGATATCAGCAGATTTTTCAATCCAGACCCTAAAAGCTAGAAGGGCCTGGAACAACATTTTTCAAGCCCTGCAAGAAAATGGATGCCAACCAAGAATCTTATACCCAGCAAAACTTACCTTCAGATTTGACGATGAAATAAAATCCTTCCATGATAAATAAAAGCTAAAAGAATTTACAAAAAGAAAGCCAGCATTACAGAACATTCTCAGCAAAATATTCCATGAGGAAGAGATGAAAAACAAAGAAGCAAATCAGCAAAGGGAGGAATTATCCTAAAGGAATTGTCAAATAAAGGAGGAACCAAGTTGTGTCAAATAAATAAATAAATAAATAAAATGAACCAAATGACCGGGAAACCAAATAATATCTCAATAATAACCCTGAATGTAAATGGCCTGAATTCATCAATCAAAAGATATAGACTGGCAGATTGGATTAAAAAGAAAGATCCAACAATATGTTGCCTGCAAGAGACTCACCTCATAGAAAAAGATACCTACATACTAAAGGTGAAAGGATGGGAAAAAACGTACCATGCACATGGACTCAGCAAAAAAGCTGGAGTATCCATCCTCATTTCAGATAATGTGGACTTCAAGCCAAAGTTACTCAGAAGGGATAAAGAAGGTCATTTCATACTGCTTAACGGAAGCATAAATCAGCAAGACATAACAATCATAAACATCTATGCCCCAAACAGTGGCTCATCCATGAATGTCAAACAAATCCTTCTCAATTTCAGAAATCAAATAGACCATAACACAATAATACTAGGTGATTTTAACACACCTCTCTCACCACTGGACAGATCTTCCAAACAAAAATTGAACAAAGAAACCATAGATCTCAATAACACAATCAATAATTTAGACTTAACAGACATTTATAGAGTATACCATCCAACCAAGAGTGAATACACTTTCTTCTCAGCAGCACATGGATCCTTCTCTAAAATAGACCATATATTATACCACAAAGCTAATGTTAGCAAATACAGGAAGATAGAGACACTACCTTGCATTCGATCAGATCATAATGGATTGATATTAGAAATAAATGAAAGAATAAAAAAACAGAAACTACTCCAACACCTGGAGATTAAACACTATGCTATTATATGATGAATGGACAACAGAAGATATTAGGAAGGAAATTAAAAAATTCATAGAGGTAAATGAGAACAAAGAAACATCATATCAAAATTTCTGGGACAATATGAAAGCACTACTTACAGGAAAATTTATTTCACGGAGCGCATTTAATAAAAGAAGTAAAACTCAACAAATAAATGACCTAACACTACAGCGCAAAGTCCTAGAAAAAGAAGAACAGACTAGCACCAAAAGTAGTAGATGACAGGAAATAGTTAAACTCAGAGCTGAAATCAATGAAATTGAAACAAAAGAAACAATACAAAAAATTGACAAAATAAATAGTTGGATCTTCGAAAAAATAAACAAAATTGATAAACCTTTAGCCACACTAACAAAGAGAAGACAAGAGAAAACCCAAATCACTAAAATTCGGAATGAACAAGGAAATATCACAACAGACATGAGTGAAATACAAAACATAATTAGAAGCTATTTTGACAATCTATACTCCAACAAAATAGAAAATTTCGAAGACATCAACAGGTTTCTAGAGACATATGAATTGCCTAAACTGAACGAGGAGGATATACACAATTTAAATAGTCCAATTTCAAGTAATGAAATAGAAGAAGTCATCAAAAGCCTACCAACAAAGCAAACTCCGGGACCAGATGGGTTCTCAGCCAAGTTCTACAAAACCTTTAAAGAAGAGCTCATTCCAATTCTTCTCAAAGTATTCCATAAAATAGAAGAGGAGGGAACCCTCCCAAACTCATTCTATGAAGCCAATATCACACTGATACCTAAACCAGACAGAGACTCATCAAGGAAAGAAAATTTCAGACCAATATCCTTAATGAACATTGACGCAAAAATTCTCAACAAAATTTTAGCAAATCGCATACAAAAATATATTAAAAAGATAGTGCACCATGATCAAGTGGGTTTCATCCCAGGGATGCAAGGTTGGTTCAACATCAGGAAATCAATAAATGTAATTCACCATATCGATAGACGTAAAGTCAAGAATCACATGATTATTTCAATAGATGCAGAAAAAGCATTTGATAAAATACAGCACCCCTTCATGCTCAAAACACTAGAAAAAATAGGGATAGTGGGAACATTCCTTAACATTTTAAAGGCCATTCATGCTAAGCCCATGGCTAATATCATTCTAAATGGTGAAAAACCGAAAGCATTCCCCCTAAAAACTGGAACAAGGCAGGGATGCCCTCTTTCACCACTTCTATTTAACATTGTTCTTGAGACTCTAGCCAGAGCAATTAGACAAACCAAAGAAATTAAAGGGATACGAATTGGAAAAGAAGAACTCAAACTATCCCTGTTCGCTGATGACATGATTATATATTTAGAGGAACCTGGAAATTCCACCAGAAAACTCTTAGAACTCATAAGTGAATTCAGTAAAGTAGCAGGTTACAAGATCAATGCTCATAAATCCAATGCATTTTTATACATAAGTGATGAATCTTCAGAAAGAGAAATTAGGAAAACTACCCCATTCACAATAGCCTCGAAAAAAATAAAATACTTGGGAGTCAATCTCACAAAAGAGGTGAAAGACCTCTACAATGAGAACTATACAACACTAAAGAAAGAAATTAAAGAACACCTTAGAAGATGGAAGATCTTCCATGTTCTTGGATAGGCAGAATTAATATTGTCAAAATGGCCATACTACCTAAAGTGCTATACAAATTCAATGCAATTCCAATTAAAATCCCAATGACGTACCTTACAGAAATAGAGCAAGCAACTATGAAATTCATCTGGAAGAATAAGAAACCCAGAATAGCTAAAGCAATCCTTAGCAGGAAGAGTGAAACAGGGGGTATTGCAATACCAGATCTTCAACTCTACTACAAAACAATAGTAACAAAAACGGCATGGTATTGGTACCAAAATAGAAAGGTAGATCAATGGAACAGAATAGAGGACACGGACATAAACCCAAATAAATACAATTTTCTCATACTAGACAAAGGGGCCAAAAATATGCAATGGAGAAAAGATAACCTCTTCAACAAATGGTGCTGGGAGAATTGGAAATCCATATGCAACAGAATGAAACTAAATCCATATCTCTCACCATGCACGAAACTAAACTCAAAATGGATTAAGGACCTCAGAATCAGACCAGAGACCCTGCAGATTATAGAAGAAAAAGTAGGTCCAAATCTTCACCTTGTTGGTCTAGGATCAGACTTCCTTAACAGACTCCCATAGCACAAGAAGTAAAAGCTAGAATCAACCACTGGGATAGATTCAAACTAAAAAGCTTTCTCTCAGCAAAGGAAACTATCAGCAATGCGAAGAAAGAGCCTACAGAGTGAGAGAATATCTTTGCCAATCATACTCAGATAGAGCACTAATCTCCAGAATCTATAAAGAACTCAAAAAACTCTACTCCAAGAATTCAAATAATCCAGTTGACAAATGGGCCAAGGAAATGAATAGACACTTCACAGAAGAAGATCTACAAGCAATCAACAAACATATGGAAAAATGTTCAACATCTCTAGTAATAAGAGAAATGCAAATCAAAACCACCCTAAGATTCCATCTCACCCCAATTAAAATAGTGATTATCAAGAATACAAGCAACAATAGGTGTTGGAGAGGATGTGGGGAGAACGGTACACTCATACATTGCTGGTGGGGCTGCAAATTAGTGCAGCCACTCTGGAAAGCAGTGTGGAGATTCCTTAGAAAACTTGGAATGGACCCTCCATTTGACCCAGCTATCCCACTCCTTGGCCTATATCCAAAGGACTTAAAATCAGCATACTACAGAGATACAGCCCCATCAATGTTCATAGCTACTCAATTCACAATAGCCAGATTGTGGAACCAACCTAGATGCCCTTCAATTGATGAATGGATAAAGAAACTGTGGTATATATATACAATGGAATATTACTCAGCCATAAAGAATGATAAAATTATGGCATTTGCAGACAAATGGATGAAATTGGAGAATATTATGCTAAGTGAGAGAAGTCAATCTCAAAAAGCCAAAGGACGAATGATATCGCTAATAAGTGAATGATGACACATAATGGGGGGAGGGCAGGGTTAGTGTTAGGGTTAGAGTTAGGGTTAGGGAGGGGGGCAAGTATGAAGGAAGGAAGCTCTGTATAGAAGGAAAAAAGGGGTGGGAGGGGTGGGGGGAAGGGAAAAAATAACAGAATGAATCAAACAACATTACTCTATGTAAATTTATGATTACACAAATGGTATGCCTTTACGCCATGTACAAACAGAAGCAACATGTATCCCATTTGTTTAAAATAAAATAAAATAAATAAAAAATGAAAAAAAAAAAAAAAAAAAAAAGAAAGATAGCACACCATGATCAAGTGGGTTTCATCCCAGGGATGCAAGGTTGGTTCAACATCAGGAAATCAATAAATGTAATTCACCATATCAATAGATTTAAAGTCAAGAATCACGTGATTATTTCAATAGATGCAGAAAAAGCATTTGATAAAATACAGCACCCCTTCATGCTCAAAACACTAGAAAAAATAGGGATAGTGGGAACATTCCTTAACATTGTAAAGGCCATCTATGCTAAGCCCATGGCTAATATCATTCTAAATGGTGAAAAACTGAAAGCATTTCCCCTAAAAACTGGAACAAGACAGGGATGCCCTCTTTCACCACTTCTGTTCAATGTCGTCCTTGAAACTCTAGCCAGAGCAATTAGGCAGACTAAAGAAATTAAAGGGATACGAACAGGAAAAGAAGAACTCAAACTATCCCTATTTGCTGATGATATGATTATATACTTAGAAGAACCAGGAAATTCCATCAGAAAACTTTTAGAACTCATAGTGAATTCAGTAAAGTAGCAGGATATAAGATCAATGCACATAAATCTAATACATTTTTATATGTAAGTGATGAATCTTTGGAAAGAATAATTAGAAAAACTACCCCATTCACAATAGCCTCGAAAAAAATAAAATACTTGGGAATCAATCTCACAAAAGAGGTGAAAGACCTCTACAATGAGTACTACAGAACACTAAAGAAAGAAATTAAAGAAAACCTTAGAAGATGGAAAGATCTCCCATGTTCTTGGATAGGCAGAATTAATATTGTCAAAATGGCCATACTACCTAAAGTGCTATACAGATTCAATGCAAGTCCAATTAAAATCACAATGATGTACTTTACAGAAATAGAGCAAGCAATTATGAAATTCATCTGGAAGAATAAGAAACCCAGAATAGCTAAAGCAGTCCTTAGCAGAAATAGCGAAGCAGGGGGTATCGCAATACCAGATCTTCAACTCTACTACAAAGCGATAGTAACAAAAACGGCATGGTATTGGTACCAAAATAGAAAGGTAGATCAATGGTACAGAATAGAGGACACGGACACAAACCCAAATAAATACAATTTTCTCATACTAGACAAAGGTGCCAAAAATATGCAATGGAGAAAAGGTAGCCTCTTCAACAAATGGTGCTGGGAGAATGGGAAATCCATATGCAACAGAATGAAACTAAGCCCATATCCCTCACCATGCATGAAACTAAACTCAAAATGGATTAAGGACCTCGGAATCAGACCAGAGACCCTGCATCTTATAGAAGAAAAAGTAGGTCCAGATCTTCAACATGTCGGCTTAGGACCAGACTTCCTAAGGACCAGGACTCCCATAGCACAAGAAATAAAAGCAAGAATCAATAACTGGGATAGATTCAAACTAAAAAGCTTTCTCTCTGCAAAGGAAACTATCAGCAATGCGAAGAAAGAGCCTACAGAGTGGGAGAAAATCTTTGCCAATCATACTTCAGATAGAGCACTAATCTCCAGAATCTATAAAGAACTCAAAAAACTCTACACCAAGAATACAAATAATCCAATCGACAAATGGGCTAAGGATATGAACAGACACTTCACAGAAGAAGATGTACAAGCAATCAACAAACATATGGAAAAATGTTCAACATCTCTAGTAATAAGAGAAATGCAAATCAAAACTACCCTAAGATTCCATCTCACCCCAATTAGAATGGTGATTATCAAGAACACAAGCAACAATAGGTGTTGGCGAGGATGTGGGGAAAAAGGTACACTCATACATTGCTGGTGAGGATGCAAATTAGTGCAGCCACTCTGGAAAGCAGTGTGGAGATTCCTTAGAAAACTTGGAATGGACCCTCCATTTGACCCAGCTATCCCACTCCTTGGCCTATACCCAAAGGACTTAAAATCAGCATACTACAGAGATACAGCCCCATCAATGTTCATAGCTGCTCAATTCACAATTGCCAGATTGTGGAACCAACCTAGATGTCCTTCAATTGATGAATGGATAAAGAAACTGTGATATATATATATACATACATATATACACATACATACACACACAATGGAATATTACTCAGCCATAAAGAATGATAAAATTATGGCATTTGCAGGCAAATCGATGAAATTAGAGAATATCATGCTACGTGAGATAAGCCAATCTCAAAAAACCAAAGGACGAATGATAATTAGGATCGCTAATAAGTGGATGATGAGACATAATGGGGGGTGGGAGGGGTTAGTGTTAGGGTTAGAGTTAGGGTTAGGGAGGGGAGCAAGGATGGAGGAAGGAAGGACTGTATAGAGGGAAAAGAGGGGTTGGAGGGGTGGAGGGAAGGGAAAAATAACAGAATGAATCAAACAACATTACCCGATGTAAATTTATGATTATACAAATGGTATGCCTTTACACCATGTACAAACAGAGAAACAACATGTATCCCATTTGTTTACAATAAAAAAAGAATATTTGTTCTTTTGTTTGTAATTGTTTACAAAAATTGTTTGCAATATTCCATGTACAAACAGAAACAACATGTATCCCATTTGTTTACAATAAAAATAAATTTAAAAAAAAGAAAGAAAGGTTCTAATATTTTACAGCACTGTAGGGTCACCGTAGTTCACAGAAATTCATTATATACTTTATGAGGCACTAAATGAGAGAAGTTTGAAGACTTGTAGCCCCCCCAATACAATGTTTAAAGATATGGAGACTGACTTGATCACTAAAATTTATATACCTATATATTTTCACACTGTATGAATGTGTCCATTATTATATGCCAGTAGTATATTTTTCAAAGTATATGTTTAAATTTATTAGAAACTAAGAATAATCAAATGTTTTATATTTAATCAGCAAGCATTTCCAACATTTGTATTTATCATTCCTGTTAATTGTAGCCATTTGGTGCATTTTGTAAATGTATCTCTTTGGAATTTTATTTCATTTTACATTACCCTGATATCTCAATGATCCTGGTAATTTCCCAACCTTTTGTTGGTCATCTTATAAGTTCTTGCGTAATGTATAAATTACATGTAAATATATATTACATATGTTTAAATAAATAAATTGCAAAATCAGGACTAGTTGGGTAAATGGTGGAAATTTATACAGTGGAATACCATGAAGCATTGAAAAATAAAGATTTAGAGCCACACTCCATATTCCTAAGTGAGAATAAATTAGGTTCTGGAACAGCATGCAGAGGAGGACCCTTCTGATGTTGACCTACTACCCATGATCAAGTGCTTATGGACAGATATCTTTTGACAATTAGGATTTTTCCTCCTATCCATAGGTAACAACCATTTAGTTGTTTGTTTTCTTTGTGAACTGAAATCCATGGCACACACTCCCATCTCAATGTATTTATTCATTATTCCCCCAAATATCAGCATGGCTGGCTTCCTCTCTTCCTTACCCTCCTATACTCCAATGTTACCTAAAAAAGGCACACTGGATAGCAATTCTCCCAACACTTACTCTGAAAGTCTCTTTTCCTCAAATGAATGAATATGTGAATGCATGAATTTTTATCAAATATGCTTTAATTTCTCTGTATCTAAGTTGATTTTATTTTTCTCTTTTAATTGGTTGTGTAGATTAGTAGATTTTCTGATATGAAGTCATTTTGCATTCTGGGGGTCAATTCAGCTTAGCCAGGAACAAAGAGGAGGAGACAGATTAAGATTTATTTAGGATGTTTAAATTCATGTTCATAAGTGAGACTAATCTCTTTTTTCTTAAATGGTTTTTTTATCAAGGATATAATAAATTCATAAAATGAATAGCTTTTCCTCACTGTTTTTCAAAAGGTAGGGATTAATTATTAATTAAGGTTTAATTATGCTGTTAAAAAAATTGACTGGGACTTGTGTCTTAGGGTAAGGGCCATGGGACAAATGTTATAGAGTGAAACACTTTCTCCAATGGAGCTTTGACTTTGTACTGAGGAAAGAATGGCCTATCTAGAGACTTCTGCTGGCATCTCACTGCTCAGAACTGCTCACATGACTACCTCAGTTGCAAGGAAAGCTAAGAGGTCAAGCATTTTGAGTAAAGCACCTTGCCTCCCTTCAGGGAGAATCAAGATTCTGCTATTAAGGATGGAGAAAACGTAATGGTGTTTGAATAGGCAGCCAGCAATGTTTTCTACAGTACTAGATATGCTGGAATGTTGGAACCTTTCAATCTATTCTTCAGGTCTCAACTAAAATAGATCAACAAATCCACACATGTATGTATCCTGAATAAATACACACACATCTTTGTCTCTCTGTGTTATATTTTGAGTGAATTTCACAATTCTCTCCTCAATTTATGAATTCAGTCTTCAATTTTTCTGCAGATTAGGGCTTTTCTTGCTTCATTGTGATAAGGTAAATTCTGCTTCCTCTCCAAAAACAAAAGATGTTGAAGCGCTATCTCCTAGACAGAATGTCACCTCATTTTGGAGCAACTGGAGATCACTGGAGAGGGCACTAATCGAGTCTGACCGGTATCCTTATAAAAATGGGGAGTTTGGAGACAGACACACACAGGGAAAAGGCTACGTGAAGTCAAAGGCAGTGATCAGGATGTTGCACCTACAAACCAGTGGAGGTCGAGATGCTCAGCCAAGCAGCACCGACAGCTGGGAGAGAGGCGTGGTATAGAGTCTTTCCCACAGCCCTCAGGAGAAACCAATCCTGCTGATGCCTTAATTGTAGATGTTTAATCTCCAGGACTGTGAAACAGTAACTTCTACTGGTTAAGCCACTGAGTTCATCGTACTTTGTCATAGTAGCCCTACCAAATCATTATCATCTATTGTGTTTGTTTGTCTCAATGATATTTTTCTGTTTGCAAGGTTTCTAACTGGTTCTTTCTCATATCTATTTGTTCTTATTTTGATTTTCCTTATTTTGTCTCACGATTTATTAGTTTTAAATGGAATTAGTTCTTCATTTTCTCTTTGAGCCTTCTAAATAGATTTATTTTAGAGACTTTGCAGGATGTTCTTTAAAATAACTTTCATTTAGAATTAACTCATGTTCTAAGTGATTTTTATTGACTTCTTAGCATTTTATGTCTTTGTGGGATTTAAAATTTTGATTTGCAGGCACATTTTAGATAGCATAATTTTGTTTTGTTCCCATTGTGTCTGGCAGCCTTTCAGTTGCTTCTAACCAGGCTCTGGGTCTTATAACTCCAGATCAATGCAATGACAATGTAGAGATTTTTTTCCCCAAAATCTATCCACAGAACCAGTCAGACGCTTAATTTGTTTCCTCATCATGAGACTATCTGTCTTCTTAGTCCTTTGACAGCTGCTGTTTATAGTTGAAATCTAGGAGAGGTCAGGAAACTTTCTTGTGTGTGTGTGTGTGTGTGTGTGTGTGTGTATGTGTGTGTGTTGGGATTTGCCTTGACACTGAGCTACATTTTCAGTCCTTTTCTTGTTAAGTTGCTTAGGGTGTATGTTGCTGAGACTGGCCTCAAACTTGTAAACCTCCTGTCTCAGCCTCCTGAATCTCTAGTATTACAGTCATATGCCACCAAACCCGGCTAGAAACATTTTCTTTTTAAAAAAGCTAGATACTAAGTAAATATTTTGGATTTTGCCAACCATACTATGTGTTTCACAACTATTACACTCTTCTTTGTAGTGCAAAAGAAGACATAGAAAATTACAATTAAAAAAATCAGACAATATGTAAAAGAATAAATGCAGATTACACGTGGCTGCTGCCATTTTGAGACAACAGCCAGGCCCCCTAGGACCCCTGGCCAGACTGACTGAGCCCCGTCTCCAGGAACCCTCAGCCCGACCGACCAATCCCCGCCTCTGGGGCCCTCACATCGACTGACTGCTCCCTGACACCAGGACCCCCAGACCAACTGTCTGCACCCTATCACCGGGACCCCAGACCGACTGATTGCACCCGGCCTCCAGGATCCCACAACCACACCAAACACACCGGACCACCAGGACCCCTGCCGGACCAACTGCATCCCGTCTCCAGGACCTCCAGCTGACCACATCCACCCCTGAGCTGCAGCTCCCCATTTGCCAACACATTTTGAAGCCAGAGCGGCCATCTTGGAAAATCCTGGAAGCCAGAGCTCCAATCTTTGGGTGGGGCGAATCCCATCCTGAGACGCCTGCTGGAGGCTTGAAGCTCATTGTCAGGTACCTCTCATGCATCAGGCTACTGAACACTGGGAGGTTTCATTAGTATATGACTGTTATACAGTAGATTTTCTTCTTTCTCCTTTTTAAAAAAATTTAAGTTTTTATTTCTTTACTTTTCTTGCTCTCTTTTCCTTTTGTTAACCTGTTCCCTCAGAGTCTCTTTCTCCCTTTTTTGCATGCTAACATTCAATTTCTTTTGATTACACTCTCACCCTTTCTATTTTCTAGAACTTCTGTGTATTCTTTTCTTATCCCATTAACAGCCACATTCTACATCCCTCTGCATCCTCTTTGTCCTCCATTAGAAACTGCAGACCTTATTGCAAACCTGTTTGTTTTAGCGAAGATAATATTTGAACTCATTTTGTTTATTATGACAATTTTGTTATTGTCCCCATAGGGGCTATTTGGTGAGGATTGCATAGTGTCTGATTTGGGCACTGCTAATATTGATCTCCCCTTAAAGAAAGGGTTTTGGAAACCTATACGGCCACTATAAGCCTATGGGGGAAATCTGCAATACCCCAGATCTGCACTGCTAGAGGGGAAGATACATGAACAACATGAAAAAACAAGGGAAGAAAATGATTCAAACAAATCTAGATTCTATAGTAATAGAATCCAATGACAGTATGTTAGAAGAAATGTCAGAAAAGGACTTCAGATTATACATGATTAAGATGATTCGCGAAGCAAAGGATGAGATAAGAGAGCAAATTCAGGCAATGAATGATAATACCAATAAGCTGAAAGAGCAACTGCAGGAAGCAAAAGATCATTTCAACAGAGATAGAGATTCTCAAAAGAAAAAAAAAAAAACAAAAAAACAAACGGAAATCCTTGAAATGAAGGAGACAATAAACCAAATAAAAAACTCAATGGAAAGCATCACCAACAGACTAGACCACGTGGAAGACAGAACCTCAGACAATGAAGACAAAATATTGAATCTTGAAAATAAAGTCACCCAAACAGAGAAGATGGTAAGAAATCATGAACAGAATCTCCAAGAATTATGGGACATCATGAAAAGACCAAATTTAAGAATTATAGGGATTGAGGAAGGCACAGAGATACAAACCAAAGGAATGAACAACCTATTCAATGAAATAATATCAGAAAATTTCCCAAACTTGTAGAATGAAAAGGAAAATCAAATACAAGAGGCTTACAGAACACCAAATGCACAGAATCACAACAGATCCACACCAAGGTATATTATAATGAAAATGCCTAACATTCAAAATAAAGATAGAATTTTGAGGGCCGCAAGAGAAAAGCATCAGATTACATATAGGGGGAGACCAAAACGGATAGCAGCCGACTTCTCAACCCAGACCCTAAAAGCTAGAAGGGCCTGGACCAACATATTTCAAGTTCTGAAAGAACATGGTTGCCAACCAAGAATCCTATACCCAGCAAAACTAACCTTCAGATTTGAAGATGAAATAAAATCCTTCCATGATAAACAAAAGTTAAAAGAATTTACAAACAGAAAACCTGCACTACAGAATGTTCTCAACAAAATATTCCATGAGGAGGAAGTGAAAAACAACAATGTAGGTCAGCAAAGGGAGGAACTACCTTAGAGAAAAACCACTCAAAGGAGAAACCAAGCCAACTTAAAAACCAAAAATAAGCCAAATGACTGGGAATACAAATCATTTCTCAATAATAACCCTGAACGTTAATGGCCTAAACTCATCAGTCAAAAGACATAGACTGGCAGAATGGATTAAAAAGAAAGACCCAACAATATGCTGCCTGCAGGAGACTCATCTCATAGAAAACGACATCCACAGACTAAAGGTGAAAGGATGGGAAAAAACCTACCACACACATGGACTCAGTGAAAAAGCGGGGGTTTCCATCCTTATATCAGATAAAGTGGACTTCAAGCCAAAGTTAGTCAGAAGGGATAAAGAAGGACATTTCATACTGCTTAAGGTAACCATAAATCAGGAAGACATAACATAGTAAATATTTATGCCCCAAACAATGGTGCATCCCTGTACATCAAACAAATCCTTCTCAATTTCAAGAATCACGTAGACCACAACACAATAATTCTGGGCCACTTTAATGCACCGCTGTCACCACTAGATAGATCTTCCAAACAAAATCCAACCAAAGAAACCATAGAACTCAATAACACAATCAATAACCTAGACTTAAAGACATATATAGAATATTCAATCCATCAATGAGCGGATACACTTTCTTCTCAGCAGCACATGGAACCTTCTTGAAAATAGACCATGTGTTATGCCACAAAGCAGTCCTTAGGAAATGCAAAAAAATAGAAATACTGCCTTGTGTTCTATCAGATCATAATGGACTGAGAGTAGAAATCAATGACAAAGTAAAAAAAGGAAATTACTCCAACACTTGGAGACTAAATAATATGCTATTGAATGAAACATGGATAACAGAAAACATCATGGAGGAGATAAAAAAATTCTTAGAGGTCAATGAGAATGATGATACAACATATCAAAATCTCTGGGACACTATGAAAGTGGTACTGAGAGGAAAATTCATTGCATGGAGCGCATTCCAGAAAAGAATGAAAAGTCAACAACTAAGTGACCTAACATTACAGCTCAAAGCCCTAGAAAAAGAAAAACAGAATAACAGCAAAAGTAGTAGAAGACAGGAAATCATTAAAATCAGAGCTGAAATCAATGAAATTGAAACAAAAGAAAGTATTCAAAAAATTGACAAAACAAAAAGTTGGTTCTTTGAGAAAGTAAACAATATAGACAAACCCTTAGCCACACTAACAAAGAGAAGGAGAGAGAAGACTCAAATTACTAAAATACATGATGCAAATGGAAATATCACAACAGACACCACTGAGACACAGAACATAATGAGAAGCTATTTTGAAAATCTGTATTCCAACAAAATAGAAACTACCAAAGACATTGACAAATTTCCAGACATATGCTCCTCCCAAACTGAACCAGGAGGACATACACGATTTAAACAGATCAATATCAAGCAATGAAATAGAAGTCATTAAAAATCTACCATCCAAGAAAAGCCCAGGACCAGATGGATTCTCAGCTGAGTTCTACAAGACTTTCAAAGAAGAACTCATTCCAATACTTCTCAAAATATTCCAGGAAATAGAAAAGGAGGGTACCCTACTGAACTCATTCTATGAAGCTAATATCACCCTCATACCCAAATCAGGAAAAGACACATCAAGGAAAGAAAATTTTAGACCAATATCCTTGATGAATATAGATGCAAAGATCCTTAACAAAATATTGGCAAACCATATCCAAAAACATGTTAAGAAAATTGTGCACCACGATCAAGTGGGGTTCATCCCTGGAATGCAAGGATGGTTCAACATTCGTAAATCAATAAACGTAATCCATCATGTCAATAGACTTAAGGATAAGAATCATAGGGTTATTTCAATTGATGCAGAAAAAGAGTTCGACAAAATACAACACCCCTTCATGCTCAAAACACTAGAAAAAATAGGGATAGTAGGAACATACCTGAACATTGTAAAGGCTATTTATGCTAAGCCCATGGCCAACATCATTCTTAATGGAGAAAAACTGAAACCATTCCCTTTGAAAACGGGAACAAGACAGAATGTCCTCTTCACCACTTCTATTCAACATTGTCCTCGAAACTCTAGCCAGAGCAATTAGGCAGACCAAAGAAATTAAAGGGATACGAATAGGAAAAGAGGAACTTAAGCTGTCATTATTTGCAGATGACATGATTCTATATTTACAGTATCCAAAAATCTCTTCCTGAAAACTTCTAGACCTCATCAATGAGTTCAGCAAAATAGCAGGCTATAAAATCAACACGCATAAATCTAAAGCATTATTATACGCAAGCGACGAAACAGCTGAAAGGGAAATGAGGAAAACAACTCCATTTGCAATAGCCTCAAAAAAAATAAAATACTTGGGAATCAATCTAACCAAAGAGGTAAAAGATCTCTACAATGAAAACTACAAAACATTGAAGAAAGAAATTAAGGAAGACCTTAGAAGATGGAAAGATCTCCCATGTTCTTGGATAGGCAGAATTAATATTGTCAAAATGGTCATATTACCAAAAGTGCTATACAGATTCAATGCAATTTCAATTAAAATCTCAATGACATACCTTATAGAAATAGAGCAAGCAATCATGAAATTCATCTGAAAGAATAAGAAACTCAGAATAGCTAAAGCAATCCTTAGCAGGAAGAATGAAACAAGGATATCGTAATACCAGAACTTCAACTATACTACAAAGCAATAGTAACAAAAACAGCATGGTATTGGCACCAAAATAGAAAGGTAGATCAATGGTGCAGAATAGAAGACATGGACATAAACCCAAATAAATACAATTTTCTAATACTAGACAATGGCACCAAAAATATGCAATGGAGAAAAGATAGCCTCTTCAACAAATGGTGCTGGGAAAACTGGAAATCCATATGCAACAGAATGAAACTAAACCCCTATCTCTCACCCTGCACAAAACTAAATTCACAATGGATCAAGGACCTCGGAATCAGACCAGAGACCCTGCATCTTATAGAAGAAAAAGTAAGTCCAAATCTTCAACATGTCAGCTTAGGATCAGACTTCCTTAACAGGACTCCCATAGCACAAGAAATAAAAGCAAGAATCAACAACTGGGATAGATTCAAACTAAAAAGCTTTCTCTCAGCAAAGGAAACTATCAGTAATGTGAAGAGAGAACCTACAGAGTGGGAGAATATCTTTGCCACTCATACTACAGATAGAGCACTAATCTCCAGAATCTATAAAGAACTCAAAAAACTCTACACCAAGAATACAAATAACCCAATCAACAAATGGGCTAAGGATATGAACAGACACTTCACAGAAGAAGATGTACAAGCTATCAACAGATATATGAAAAAATGTTCACCATCTTTAGTAATAAGAGAAATGCAAATCAAAATTACACTAAGATTCCATCTCACCCCAATTAGAACAGCGATTATCAAGAATACAAGCAACTATAGGTGTTGGCGAGGATGTGGGGAGAACGGTACACTCATACATTGCTGGTGGGGCTGCAAATTAGTGCAGCCACTCTGGAAAGCAGTGTGGAGATTCCTTAGAAAACTTGGAATGGACCTACCATTTGACCCAGCTATCCCACTCCTTGGCCTATACCCAAAGGACTTAAAATCAGCATACTACAGAGATACAGCCACATAGATGTTCATAGCTGCTCAATTCACAATAGCCAGATTATGGAACCAATCTAGATACCCTTCAATTGATGAAAGGATAAAGAAACTGTGGTATATATATATACAATGGAATATTACTCAGCTATAAAGAATAATAAAATTATGGCATTTGCAGGCAAATGGATGAAATTGGAGAATATCATGTTAAGTGTGATAAGCCAATTTCAACAATCCAAAGGACGAATGATCTCACTGATAAGTGGATGATAACATGTAATGGGGGGTGGGAGGGGGGCAAGAATTGAGGAAGGAGGGACTGTATAGAGGGAAAAGAGAGGTGGGAGGGGTGGGGGGGAAGGAAAAAAATAACGAAATGAATCAAACATCATTACTCTATGTAAATGTATGAATATGCAAATGGTACGCTGTTACTCCATGTACAAACAGAAACAACATGTATCCCATTTGTTTACAATAAAAATAAATTTAAAAAAAAAAGAAAAGAATAAATGTAGTCAGGTTCCAATAAAACTTTATTTACAAAAATAGGCAAAGAAACTGGGGATATAGCTCAATGGTAAAACTCTTGCATAACATGCTCAGTACTCTGGGTTCTACCTCCTTGCACCATAAAAAAACAAAAACAGGCAGAGAACTGAATTTGGCCTACTATTTCCACTCCTGTCCTAGGAGATTAAAGCCATTTTTTTAAACAAAATGGCCTTGAATAAATCAGGGAGCCACATTCTAGGCCCTGGCTCTGGTTCCCTATCTTTCACAGAAAACATGAAATTAAATTTTATTTATTTATTTATTTATTTTGTGCCAGGGTTTGAACCCAGGGGCACTTTACCACTGAACCAGGTTCTCATCAAGTTGAATCAGATTTTCTTGTTGCTTGTTTTGAGGCAGGTTCTCATCAAGTTGCTTAGGGCCTCACTGACGCTGACGCTGGCTTTGAGCTTTTGATCCTCCTGCCTCAACCTCCCAAGCCACTGGGATCACAAGCCTTGGCCAACCTGCCCAGGCATTTTATTTTCTTTATCCAGAGCATAGGAACTCTCAGATATCACTGTCTGCTCCCAGGCCCAGAGCAGATCTGTGTCTTCAGTTCCCCCTACTACTTTGCCATTTTTTTTACTGAAAATTTTTAATATTTTTCAGGCATTGTTGTAGGCCCCAGAGATAGAATGATGAATGATACAAGTATGGTTCTTTTTCTCATGGAGCCCACAGTTTTGAGGGAGGGACAGAAAGATATTAAATAAATATTCACTCATGGGTCTATAATTACAAATCAGAATAATGATCAAAAGACACAAAAAGGTTTTCTTACTTTTCTATTTGTTTTAATTAGTTATACATGACAACAAAAAGGTTTTTATGAGCTAAATAATAGGGGAGGTCAACCAGAAAAGACCCCCTTGAGGAAGTAAAAGAAGCCTTGAAGATCGAAATGAGTTCTCCTTGAAATAAGACTAGGGATTGTTCCATGCAAAGCAAAGAACATGTACAAAGGTCCCAACAAGGGAAAAATGGAGTGTGAGTTCAAGCTCTGAATGAAAGTCTGAAGAAGCCTGGTAAGTCTATAAGCTATCGTCCAGTACTGTCGCCACTGGCCACATACAGTTGTTTAAATCTAGATTTAATTAACAAAAATTAAATAAAATTAAAATCTAATTCCTTAGTTGCTCCAGACACATTTCAAATTCTCATCAACTACTTGTGGCTACTATATTGCATAACACATATATAGAATATATTTCTACCATCCCAGAAAGTTCTAATGGACAGCATGTGTCCAGAGCATATGTGGAGATACATAAAATATTTAAAATAATGCTTATATGTAATTTTCATAAGGTAGAAAGTGATACATGAAAGATTTTAAAAATAAGACTGTATCAACCAGGAAATAGAATTATTTCAAATACACAAAAGTCAATGTGCAGGGATTTATGATTTTAGCCTCACCATGACTTTATTCCATACATATAATAAGAAAAAAATCTGAGCAAACTGAAAAATCAACAACCTTTCTTGTACTCATCAGAGAACTGAGGTTTCTGGGCACATCACCTCCTAGAAATCTGGCGAGATAGGGAAATACAGAAAAGTCAAAGTCATTATCAGCTTACTTGGGGCAGAAGTTTTTGGAGCCATAAACTGGTCGGAATTTTTAAGCAGTACTTTTAACAATATTGTAGTCTATGTATGAACCAGTATGAAAATGAGAGGCTCTCAGGAGTCCTGGTGTTAGGAGGGCCCTAAAATCAGCTTATCATGGAGAGAGTCAGAAAAAATACCCTCTGGAGAGGAAATACAATCTTTCTGAAATATACCCAGAGTGTTATCCATAGTAAAGTTCTCCACTGCAAGGAGAAAGACTTTACCAGAATCTTGTATCACCTCAGGGAAAGGACCATTACCCAAATCCAATCCTCTCTAGGCTTGGATACCTACCTTACCCAAGAAGGTATGGGGGTAAAATGCTAAAAAAAAAAAAAAAAAAAGAAAGAAAGAAAGAAAGAAAGAAACACTTGTGAAGAAGGTACAGTTCAGGGACATGGCCACATTGAAAGGCTGAGATTTAATGATCACATTATAGAATACTTCACCTCCCACGCACTGAACCCCCATGTCACAGGGCTCCCATATAATTATTGTGGATTGTAGCTGAAGAGATGCATGATGTAGATTCTACTTAAGAAGGAATTCTTAAGAAAGCCTAAAACAGTAGAGGGAGAAAAGACAAAGACACTTAGAGGAATTTGAAGTCTTCAACAACTGTAGTTATCACCAACATTAAACCAGCCCAACTCCTAGACAGATTAGCATACCAACACACACTAAAGGTTTATTGCTCTTATTATCTGATATATTATGTCCAGCCTTCAACAAAGTTACAAAGCACAATAAATTACTAGAAAACCCATAGTGTGGAGAGACTAGCGAGCACTTGATTTTGGAATTACCAGAAAGTGAATTTAAAATAACTATGATAAATATAAGTTTTAATAGAAAAACTGGACAAGATGCAAGAACAGGTGAGTAATGTAAGCAGAGAACTGGCTATTTATAGAATGAAAAGTAAGTGCTAGAAATCAAAAGCACCATAATATAAATGGAGAATGCCTTTGATAGGTTTATCAATAGACTGGATATATCCAAGGAAAGAATCAATGAGCTTAGATATATGTCAGCAGACCTCCAAACTGTAACACAAGAAGAAACAGGAATTTTAAAACAGAAAAGGGAACACAATAGTCAAGAGTTACGGAACAATTTCAAAGGTGTGACTATGAGTAATTGGCATACCAGAAGCAAGAGAGTGAAAATAGAGTAGAAATATTTGAAATAGTAATTGCCAAGAATTTTCCAGAATTAATGACAGAAACCAAACCAGAGATTGAGGAAGTTCATAGAACACCAAGTGATATAAAAATATAGCTATTTATGACAAATATAAATATCAAAAAATATAAATTTAGACATATTATATTTAAACAGAAGGAAAGCAAGGACAAAGAGGAATAAAAATCTTAAAAGGAGTCAGAGGGGAACAAAAACCCACATTACCTATCAGGAACAAGGATAAGAGTTAGAACAAACATCTCCTCAGAAATTATGCAAATAAAAAGAGTAAAGCGAAACATTTAAAGCTTTAAAAGAAAAAACACTCACCCTTATCTTAATTAAATATTTACACAATAAACAACCCCTAAAAATCAAAAGGAAAATGATATCAAAGAATGTGAACAGAGTTGATGGCTAAATCAGAGAAAAATTATCTCAAGTGATATTAAAAACACAGTAATTTATACATCTCTAAGATGGGCACATCTCCAAGAAAAGCAAAGAATAATAAAGAACCTCTTAAGTGTTATATGATGTTGCATTGTTACTCATAACATGGACCTTGCTATTTGGATTCAATGACATATGTCTCTGTGTGTATGGACGAAGCAAAATACTTGTTTTACTCAGCTTTTTCACTGCTGTGACTAAAGGACCCAATCAGCACAATAATAAAGGAGGAAGAGTTTATTTGAGGGCTCATGGTTTCAGAGGTCTTAACACCTAGACAATCAATTCCATTTCTCAGGGCCTGAGGTGAGGCTAAACATCATGGTGGAAAAGTGTGGCAGAGAGAAGCAGCTCACATCATCAGGAAGCAGAGAGAAACTCCACTCTCCAGATACAAAATATATACCCATAGCCACGCCCCATTTCCACCTCCTCCAACCACACCCTGCCACTTCAATTAATCCCATGATATTCTTCAATTTCATCCATTTGCCTGCAAATGCCATAATTTTATTATTCTTTATGGCTGAGTAATATTGATTGTATATATATGCCACAGTTTCTATATCCATTCATCAATTGAAGGACATCTAGGTTGGTTCCACAATCTGGCAATTGTGAATTGAGCAGCAATGAACATTGATGTGGCTGTATCTCTGTAGTGCGCTGATTTTAAGTCTTTTGGGTATAGGCCAAGGAGTGGGATAGCTGGGTCAAATGGTAGGTCCATTCCAAGTTTTCTAAGGAATCTCCACACTGCTTTCCAGAGTGGCTGCACTAATTTGCAGCCCCACCAGCAATGTATGAGTGTACCGTTCTCCCCACATCCTCGCCAACACCTATAGTTGCTTGTATTCTTGATAATCGCCGTTCTAATTGGGGTGAGATGGAATCTTAGTGTAATTTTGATTTGCATTTCTCTTATTACTAAAGATGGTGAACATTTTTTCATATATCTGTTGATTGCTTGTACATCTTCTTCTGTGAAGTGTCTGTTCATATCCTTAGCCCATTTGTTGATTGGGTTATTTGTATTCTTGGTGTAGAGTTTTTTGAGTTCTTTATAGATTCTGGAAATTAGTGCTCTATCTGTAGTATGAGTGGCAAAGATATTCTCCCACTCTGTAGGCTCTCTTCACATTACTGATAGTTTCCTTTGCTGAGAGAAAGCTTTTTAGTTTGAATCTATCCCAGTTGTTGATTCTTGCTTTTATTTCTTGTGCTATGGGAGTCCTGTTAAGGAAGTCTGATCCTAAGCTGACATGTTGAAGATTTGGACTTACTTTTTCTTCTATAAGATGCAGGGTCTCTGGTCTGATTCCGAGGTCCTTGATCCATTGTGAGTTGAGTTTTGTGCAGGGTGAGAGATAGGGGTTTAGTTTCATTCTGTTGCATATGGATTTCCAGTTTTCCCAGCACCATTTGTTGAAGAGGCTATCTTTTCTCCATTGCATATTTTTGGTGCCATTGTCTAGTATTAGAAAATTGTATTTATTTGGGTTTATGTCCATGTCTTCTATTCTGCACCATTGATCTACCTTTCTATTTTGGTGCCAATACCATGCTGTTTTTGTTACTATTGCTTTGTAGTATAGTTGAAGTTCTGGTATTACGATATCCTTGTTTCATTCTTCCTGCTAAGGATTGCTTTAGCTATTCTGAGTTTCTTATTCTTTCAGATGAATTTCATGATTGTTTGCTCTATTTCTATAAGGTATGTCATTGAGATTTTAATTGGAATTGCATTGAATCTGTATAGCACTTTAGGTAGTATGGCCATTTTGACAATATTAATTCTGCCTATCCAAGAACATGGGAGATCTTTCCATCTTCTAAGGTTTTCTTTAATTTCTTTCTTTAGTGTTCTGTAGTACTCATTGTAGAGGTCTTTCACCTCTTTTGTGAGACTGATTCCCAAGTATTTTATTTTTTTCGATGCTATTGTGAATGGGGTAGTTTTCCTAACTTTTCTTTCTGAAGATTCATCACTTATGTATAAAGATGCATTGGATTTATGAGCATTGATTTTGTAACTTGCTACTTTACTGAATTCATTTATGGGTTCTAAAAGTTTCCTGGTGGAATTTCCAGGTTCCTCTAAATATATAATCATGTCATCTGCAAACAGGGATAGTTTGAGTTCTTCTTTTCCTATTCATATCCCTTTAATTTCTTGGGTTTCTCTAATTGCTCTGGCTCGAGTTTCAAGGATGATGTTGAATAGAAGTGGGGAAAGAGGACATCCCTGCCTTGTTCCAGTTTTTAGGGGGGATGCTTTCAGTTTTTCACCATTTAGAATGATATTGGCCATGGGCTTAGCGTAGATGGCCTTTACAATGTTAAGGAATGTTCCCACTATCCCGATTTTTTCTAGTGTTTTGAGTATGAAGGGATGCTGTATTTTATCGAATGCTTTTTCTGCATCTATCAAAATAATCATGTGATTCTTAATTTTAAGTCTGTTGATATAGTGAATGACATTTATTGATTTCCGGATGTTGAACCAACCTTGCATCCCTGGGATGAAACCAAATTGATCATCGTGCACTATCTTTTTGGATGCAATTTGCTAAAATTTTGTTGAGAATTTTTGCGTTGATGTTCATTAAGGATATTGGTCTGAAATTTTCTTTCCTCGATGTGTCTCTGTCTGGTTTAGGTATCAGGGTGATATTGGCTTCATAGAATGAGTTTGGGAGGGTTCCCTCCTCTTCTATTTTATGGAACACTTTGAGAAGTATTGGAATGAGCTCTTCTTTAAAGGTTTTGTAGAACTCGGCTGAGAACCCATTTGGTCCCAGACTTTTCTTTGTTGGTAGGCTTTTGATGACCTCTTCTATTTCATTGCTTGAAATTGATTTACATAAGTTGTGTATGTCCTCCTCGTTCAGTTTAGGTAGTTCATATGTCTCTAGAAACATGTTGATGTCTTCAAGGTTTTCTGTTTTGTTGGAATATAGATTTTCAAAATAGCTTCTAATTATGTTTTTAGTATTTCACTCGTGTCTGTTGTGATATTTCCTTGTTCATTACAAATTTTAGTAATTTGAGTTTTCTCCCTCTTTCTCTTTGTTAGTGTGGCTAAGGGCTTATCAATTTTGTTTATTTTTTCAAACAACCAACTATTTATTCTGTTAATTTTTCTGATTGTTTCTTTTGTTTCAATTTTGTTGATTTTGGCTCTGATTTTAACTATTTCCTGTCTTCTACTACTTTTGGTGTTGGTCTGCTCTTCTTTTTCTAGGGCTTTGAGCTGTAGTGTTAGGTCATTTATGTGTTGATTTTTACTTCTTTTATTGAATGTGCCCATGAAATAAATTTTCCTCTAAGTACTGCTTTCATTGTGTCCCAGAGATTTTGATATGATGTTTCTTTGTTCTCGTTTACTTCTAAGAATTTTTTTATTTCCCTCCTGTCTTCTGTTATCCATTCATCATATAATAACGTTTTATTTAATCTCCAGGTATTGGAAAAGTTTCTGTTTTTAATTCTGTCATTTATTTCTAATTTCAATCCTTTATGATCTGATAGAATACAAGGTAATATCTCTATCTTCTTGTATTTGCTAACAGTAGCTCATAAAATATGGTCTATTTTAGAGAAGTATCCATGTGGTGCTGAGAAGAAAGTGTATTCGTTCTTTGTTGGATGGTATATTCTATATATGTCTGTTAAGTCCAAATTGTTGATTGTGTTATTGAGATCTATGGTTTCTTTGATCAATCTTTGTTTGGAAGATCTATCCAGTGGTGAGAGAGGTGTGTTAAAATCACCTAGTATTATTGTGTTGTGGTCTATTTGATTTCTGAAATTGAGAAGGATTTGTTTGACGTACATGGATGAGCCACTATTCGGGGCATAGATATTTATGATTGTTATGTCTTGCTGATTTATGCTTCCCTTAAGCAGAATGTAATGTCCTTCTTTATCCCTTCTGACTAGTTTTGGCTTGAAGTCCACATTATCTGATATGAGGATGGATACTCCAGCTTTTTTGCTGTGTCCGTGTGCAAGTGCATGGTATGTTTTTTTCCCATCCTTTCACCTTTAGTCTATGGGTATCTTTCTATGAGATGAGTCTCTTGCAGGCAGTATATTGTTGGATTTTCCTTTTTAATCCAATCTGCCAGTCTGAGTCTTTTGACTGATGAGTTCAGGCCATTAACATTCAGGGTTATTATTGTGATATGATTTGTATTCCCAGTCATTTGACTCATTTTTGTTTTTTGACATGATTTGGTTTCTCCTTTATTTGGCTATTCCTTTAGGCTAGTTCCTCCCATTGCTGATTTGCATCGTTGTTTTTCATCTCTTCCTCATGGAATGTTTTGCTGAGAATGTTCTGTAATGCCGGCTTTCTTTTTGTAAATTCTTTTAGCTTTTGTTTATCATGGAAGGATTTTATTTCATCATCAAATTTGAAGGTAAGTTTTGCTGGGTATAAGATTCTTGGTTGGCATCCATTTTCTTGCAGGGCTTGAAAAATGTTGTTCCAGGCCCTTCTAGCTTTTAGGGTCTGGATTGAAAAATCTGCTGATATCCGTATTGGTTTCCCCCTGAATGTAATTTGATTCTTTTCTCTCATGGCCTTTAAAATTCTGTCTTTATTTTGTATGTTAGGTATTTTCATAATAATGTGCCTTTGTGTGGGTCTGTTGTAATTTTGTGTATTTGGAGTCCTATAAGCCTCTTGTACTTGGTTTTCCATTTCATTCTTCAGATTTGGGAAATTTTCTGATATTATTTCATTGAATAAATTGTTCATTCCTTTGGTTTTTTCTCTAAGCCTTCCTCAATCCCAATAATTCTTAAATTTGCCCTTTTCATGATATCCCATAATTCTTGTAGTTTCTGTTCATGATTTCTTACCATCTTCTCTGTTTGGTCCACTTTGTTTTCAACATTAAATATTTTGTCTTCAATATCTCAGGTTCTGTCTTCCAGTGTTCTATCCTATTGGTTATGCTTTCTATGGAGTTTTTAACTTGGTTTATTGTTTCCTTCATTTCAAGAATTTCTGTTTGTTTTTTTTTTTTTCAGTATCTCTAACTCTTTATTGAAATGATCTCTTGCTTCCCGTATTTGCTGTTTTGACTGTTGATTGGTGCGATCATTTAATGCCTGCATTTGCTCTTTCATCTCCTCCTTCAATGCCTGCATTTGCTCTTTCATCTCCTCGTTTGCTTCCCTGATTGTTTTAATTATGTACATTCTGAACTCCCTTTCTGACATTTTTCTGCTGTGCTGTCATTGGGTTTTATTGATATAGTGTGTAGGTTTGTTTGGGACATTTTCTTCCCTTGTTTTCTCATATTGGTCAGATGTCAGTGGGACTCTGTGATATTGCAGATTTCCTCTATTGGCTTATAGTGTCCCTGTAGATTTCCAGTGTATCACCTCCCAGCCTCAGTAGCCCGAAGTCTTGGAGTAACTTGATAATGCAGTGCTTCTGAAGAAAGCTGCCCCTAGCCTGCTACTGGTTCCAGGGCTGGGGGCTGGCTCTGTGCGGAAAGGCTCTCACTGGGCAGCCTGCTCCGAGAAGCTGGCTGTGGAAGGAACCTGCCACTGGAGGGAGCAGTGCTGCTTGGGGAAGACTCTAGCTGCTTTGCCCTGCTCTGTGAAGATGCTCCTGTCCGGGCCTGCCGCCCAGGCCGAGCTTCACCCAGTGGGAGAGACTCACCCCGCGGCTCTATGTTAGTCTGAGTCTCTCATTGCCTCCCCTCCTTGAATCCTGGGTTCTGGAGTGACAGGAGATGCAGTCACCCTCTAGTCTGCCATCTTGGATCCTCCCTACTCCTGCCTTTCAAATCCACATTTTAAAAATCATTCTGCTCTGCCTTCTGCTCCTGATTATTACAATAAATTTAGCTAAAAGCTGCCAGCAATATCCACGCCACTGCCTGAATGCTATGCTGCCTAGAGATTTCTTCCACCAAATTAAGAAGTCCAAATCAGCCTCAAAGAAAAGTCTCAGGACATGGGCAAAATTCAGACTGCTCAGTTAGAATATAACATGAATAGTCTCTCCTCAAATTTCAATGGAGTCCTCCTTTTCTGAACACTCTTGAGCCCTATCTTCACTGTCCACAGTCCCATTGGCATTCTGGTCTTATGAGTTCCCACTCGAACTGGCCATTAAGCTCCACTTACAAAAACATAAAGTACTTCCATCTTGCATAGCTAAACATCTCAAAATTCTTCCCACCAATTCCAAAATGCTCCAAAAACTTATGAACTACATGGTCAGGTTAGACATAGCAACAATACCACTTCTGGTACCAATTTCTGCTTTAGTCAGCTTTTTTACTGATGTGACTAAAGGACTGTAATGAGAAAAGAAAAATAATAGGAATTGCTAAAGTTGTGTGTTATGTAGTAATAATAAGCTGTATTTGGTATTTTCTTGAACTTGTAAAACTAAAATCAAAACACAGCAGGTGCCTGGTGACAAACTTGCTGTGTGGCAGGATGATACTCCTAAACAATGTCAATATGAGCCTTTATCTATGATTTGAGTGGTGGTTCCCAGTCTAGTCATGTTCTGGTCTTTATCAATGAAGACCAGAGCATGACTGGGCTGAAACTCACTACTTAAACACTTGGACCCTGGGAGCAAACCTGTCAGTAGCACAGTGACCAAAGGAATCCACGTTGCTCTGTCTCTTGACTGCCATTGGCGTTCTGGTTGCTGTCCACACCATCACTGATTGCCAATCGACCATTGTCACTGGGGCTTGATGACTAACCACCACTCCAGCAATGACAACTGCCATCCTGAACATCCAACTTCTGACTCATCAGATATCCGAGGACATCCAAGAACACCTGAGGAGCTGAGAAAGGCTACCACTGAGAAGAATCCCTTCGGTCTTATTGACTGACTTCTTGGCTAAGAGAGGTTGCATTGAGTAAGTCCATAGGGATTGGACTCTAAGTGAATAAGAGGGTGAATCTTTAATGTATTCATAACTTGCTATTGTTAGGAATGTTGAGTTGCTATTGTTAAATATGTTAAATTGAGTGTGTATTGCATAAATAAAATCCACTTGTTGCAATCAAACTTGATTCCTCTCTTACAGCTTGTGACAAGGACCCAACCAGCACAATTATAGAGAAGGAAGAGTTTATTTGAGGGCTTATGGTTTTAGAGGTCTCAACCCATAGACCATTCACTCCATACTTCAGGACTTGAGGTGAGGCTAAACGTCATGGTGGAAAAGTGTGGCAAAGGGAAGCAGCCCACATCCCACATCATCAGGAAGCACAGAGAGAGAGACTCCACTCTCCTGATACAAAATGTATACCCATAGCCACGCCCCAATTCCCACCTCCTCCAGCCACACCCTACAACTTCAATTAATCACACCAGGGATTAGTTCACTCTTACAACTCAATCATTTCTCCTCTGAACCTTCCTGCGTTGTCTCGCATGTGAGCTTTTGGGGAACACCTCACATCCAAACCATAATAACACTTAAATCTAAATTGATTTCAAATTTATTTTGAGGATTGAAACCCAGACCTCATGCATGGTAGGCAAGATTTCTACCACTGACCTACATTTCCAGCCCATGTGTTTTCTTTTTTAAAATAAGTATTTCTTTGTTCTTTCACTGAAAAAGAAAAACACTTGGAAGCAATGATCAAAAATTTAATAAACTAGATTATGATCTCTAAAAAGCACTTTCCAATAAAAGGATCAGAGTTTCTTAGGAAAATTGTTGATTCCCTCTTAGAGAGAGGAAATGTAAAATATGATCTTGGAATATCTTATTATTCCAGAAAGAAAGAAAAAAAAAAAAGGAAAGAGAAAATGGATCACATCCCAAGAATTTGGACGTCAACAGGTTGATCCCTCCACTGGCCAAAGTTGACACAATTTGAGAATCAAAAAGGATAACTGGAATGGGTATTAAAACACCAAACAGCTTAAAATGCATATGTTTATTTTAATACTTAAAATACATTTTAAAAATCCTTGTTTACTTTTGGAGGGAAACTGGTGAAAACAGGAATCAAGCATTTATTCTATGTAATTTGAACCTCGGTATAAGCAAATAATTAATGAGGGAAAGGTTTTCTTTATAGAAAACATTCCTATTAATAAATGTGGAAAGAAGGACATATCATCACCTAGAATGCCATCACAGTCATTTCAGGCTGCTAGAACAGAATACCATGGATCTAGTGGCTTTTACAACAAACATAGATATTTCACTGAGTGGACATATGTTTCACTCAGTTCTGAGGGCAAGGAAGTCCAAAATCAAGGAGAGTGCAAATTCAGTGCCTGGTGAGGCCCTCTTCCCTGTTTGCTGAAGTTCAAGTTTCCCTTCTTGTTGTATCCTCACATGGTTGAGAGGAAAAGGGCAAGAGCATTTGTCCATAGCATGCCTAATGAAGTAGGGGACCTGGGAAATGGCCATTAATGGCTGCTAAAACCACTAACTGAAAAACTGATGGAGGTTGGGGGCTTAGTTCAGGGGTAGAGCCCTTGTCTGTAATGTGTGAAGCCTGTTCAATCACCAGAACTGAGGAGGAAGGAGGAAGGAGAAAGAGGAAGGAGGAAGGAAGAAGGAGGAGGAAGAAAAAGAAGCAGCTGCCAGGGTACCTGACCTGAATGAATCAGGATGACTACTTAGTCCCTGGACCAATCAGCACAAAAATAGGGCCAACAATTGTGTGCCTCAACCTTTGAAATAGTTTTGCCAAAAACAAATCAAACCTGAACCTGATCAATCCTCTAGAACATCACTATCCAACAGAAATACAAAGCAAACCACATATGTACTTTTAGATTTTCTGCTAGCCACATTAAAAAGTAAAATAAACAAACATAATAATTTTAATAACATTTTATGTAGCCAAATATATAAAAATCATTGGAATTATCATTGAATCAAAGTAAATCATGTAATCAAAGTAAATATTTTTCATCTTATGTAGTGAGTTTTTCAAATATGCTGTAGATTTTATATTTTTGGCATATCACAGTTCAGACTAGCCATATTTTAAGCATCCATTGGATGCTGATTCAAATAAACAACAGGAAAATCTTATGAGATAATAAAGGAAATGTATATACTGTCTAGGAATTTGGTTATATTGAGGTCTCATTATTTATTTCTGAGTGGAATAATAGTGCTTTGTTTAAGTTTTATTTTGGTTTTGTTTTTTGGATGGGCACTGGGGATTGAACTCAGGGGCACTAGACTGCCAAGTCACATCCTCCACCCCATTTTGTATTTATTTAGAGGCAGGGTCTCATTGAGTTTCTTAGTCCCTCACTTTTTCTGAGGCTTACTTCGAACTCATGATCCTCCTGCCTCAGCCACAGGAATTACAGGCATGGGCCACCACACCTGGTTACGTTTAATTTTTTTTGTAAAAAGAGCCTTTATCTTTCAGAGGTACTTGTTGAAATATTTATGAATGAAATTATAAAATGTCTGGGACTTGCTTCAGAGTAAGCCAGTAGTAACAGTAGGAGAGTGGATGAGAATGTTGAAGACAAGACTGGCCATGAGCTGATTGGTTGACACTAGAAAATGGCACCTTGCCTGCTGGTTCATGTTACTGTCAAAAACACAGAGGGTCTTGTTCATTGAACCCACTGCAAACAAGATAATAGAATTAGGATTAGCTGTTATTGATACCATCAGTTATCAGTGACAAGTTCTGCTTCCTCAAATGTTGAAGTCTGAACATTAGAGAAGCACACCAAGGCAAACATAAAAAGCAGGTTTTATTTAAAGGCAGTAACACAGACTTCTCCTGGGAGGGAGAAGGGGGCCATGGCTGGCATTATGGTATCCCAAGAAGTGAGAGTGCCCTGCCCTCTTTACAGACTTAAGTTTCCTTTGTTCTCCTGCTCTATCCCCCCTTATCTCTCTCCCTGCCTAAGTGACTAGGCCCAGGAGATGCGGTGGAATGGCTACAAGGTGAGAAGCAGATGGGCAGGGGGAAGGGCCAGATGGAGAGATCCAGGCAGGCAGCAGCCCAGGGGGCTTTAATTAGAAATTCCCTGTCTGTAGCCTTTTGGGAGGGGTATTATATGCAGGTAAACTTGGTAATCAAAGGGCTTTGGAGACATTGATGTTCCATGCTCCCAGGGGCAGTCTCCAACTTCCCAGACTCAGTTTGGCCTCCATTTTCTTGATTTGACCAGATCACCTATCTATCCTAACTGCCTGTCTTCAATTAAGGCTTCACTATTACTGCCAATCCCTTCTGGCCCCATGGTAGGTCATAATGCCTTCTCTGCCTCTGAAGCAGATTCGCAGCTCTGGCCAACATCTCTGCCACCCTACATTACTCCCACTGCTACAGAAAAAAAGAAGGTGGATCAAAATCTTCTCAGATATGTGAGAAAAAATAATAATAAAGACATTTCAGCTGTTCTCAGGGAAGGCAACAAATGTTTCCAAACCAGTTTGAGCCAGAGTGTTTCTGGAGAAGCTAGCCTGCTGGAGAAATACTAACCCATATATGAGACTCCAAAGAGCTTAAACCAGAGACTGGAGAGACCAGGCTCAGTTAACTATTGACTTGTGGAATATTTCTATTGTTGTTTTCCTGGTTCTAAACTTTGGAGGTCCAGGTTTTGTTTCAACAAAGTGGTATTGCGCCTTTGTTTTGTATCACTCCTATACCAGTCAGTAGGCAAATTGTGAATAACAAGAATGAAAGGAGGACAGTCAGAGGCAATATGGCATTGTGGGAAGAGCACAGTCAAATCTGGGATGACTTCTCAGGCCATTTTATTAGTGGCTTGAAATATTATTTCCTTGGTAAAACTCTGCACATATTTCTATTAAATTAGCAAGTCAACTATTCTCTCTCTTGTCCCTGTAAGCAGATTCATATTCATCAACCTGCATGTTCTCATTTAGGTCAGAAACATGGTGAGAAAGACATTCAACCATACATTGTACATACCACCAGCAAAGTCATTATCTTGCTATTTTAGTGAAATGTTTATTATTTCCACTAAGCTGTGATTTCAGAAGCAAAGCAAGGACCCTGACATTTTCTTTTCTTTTTGGCAATGAGGTGCTGAGGCCTTATGCATTCTGAGTAAGCACTCTTACCACTGAGTTTTATTCCACTCATATTTTCACCTTTAAATTTCCACCATCCAGAACATGTGTCACATGGTAAGAAGCAATGCGTGTTTGTGGAATGAAGAGGTCAACCACTCAACAAATATTGTTAAGAATATTAACAGTATGAAATGGCAACTCTTTAGGTCTTTCGACTGCCAAATGAATATTCCAAATGTGGCTTCTTAGCTGGCATCTTGTCATGGACTTCAAAATCAAATAAACCCTCCCCCACAACCCAATAAGCTACTTTACGGTCACTCTTAACCCATGGAACCAAAAGTTTATAACCAAAATTACTTAGTCTGACCTCCTAAAGAGACATGGATTTTTTGTTGTTGTTTTGTTTGGTGATGGGATTGAACCCAGAATGCTAAGCATGTGCTCTACCATAATCTCAGCCACACTCCCAGGCTCAGAAGTGGATTAAATGACTTTTTGCTGTTTTCTAAAATTTAAAGCATACATACAATGCTCTCATGAATATTTGACTGAATGTGCTGCCCAACTGACTCTTTTTTTTTTTCTTTTTCTTTTTTTGGTACTAGGGATTAAACCCAGGGGTGCTTGACTATTAGGTTCCACCCCCAGTCCTTTTTATTTTTTATTTTAGGTAGGGTCTCTCTAAGTTGCTGAGGTTGGCCTTGAGCTTGTGATCATTTTGCCTTAGCCTCCCAAATCGCTGGGATTACAGGCATGTGTGCTGCACCTAGCCCAGTCTGAACTCTTTTTTCTGAAATTTCCAAATGTTGCTCCAAAAATGTTTTGAGTAAAGGCAGTATCATCAGAAAAACTCTGTACCCCCATGACTATCTTCCTAGATATCAAGATTAAATCACCTTTTTCAATATTCTGTTTAAAAAAAAAAATCAGTGATTTGACTCTGAAAATACAGTATAGAGGAAACAGGTTGTATTATTTTTAGGTGCATCACAATGATTTGCCCTGACCCTAGGTACTAGTGAATAAGAGGGAGCTGACGATAGAAATAAGAGCACAGCCTCTGGAACCAGATAATTCTATTTTTTTTTTTTTTTTTTTTTTTTTTTTTTTTTTGCGGTGCTGGGGATCAAACCCAGGGCCTTGTGCTTGCAAGGCAAGTACTCTATTGACTGAGCTATCTCCCCAGCCCTGGAACCAGATATTTCTATTTGATGTTTGTTCTGACCCTGTTTCCTCAATTATAAAATGTAAACTTTTGGGAGGATTATAAGTTTATTATAAACTTTAAAATAAAAAACATTCCAATAGAATTTGTGTGAGATGATCTGCAAGTCAGCTAAAAAGTAAACTCACATTCTAATCTGCTCCCAGCTCCATTCCTTGATAACAAATAGATAATGAATAGTAAAAACACACACACATTTTAAAATTTCTTTATCTATAGATATTGTCATCTGGCAATTTTCCACCTTCTCTCACCTCTTAGGACAGTTATTTTGTGGTTGATATGATTCAGTAGACTACCTGAGCAAAGTATTGGAGCAACAGTTGGAAATTCTACCCTATGTAAAATATATGTGACTTTAGAGTTTTCTCCTGGTCTTTGAATTCCAAGAGGGTAGGTGCTCCTTAGAAGGCATTTTTCATTCAACTCCAAGTGTCTAGAGAGCAACCCCCACTTAGTTGGAAGTGGATAAATTTTTCTTGACTGAATGAATGAACAGATGCCATTTATCAGAGAGCAGCAGAATGGGGGAAATGCATATAACAGCAATCTCCCTGTTACTAAGATATGGAGAAGTCCCTGATCAAGATGTTGGTCTTGACATTTTCACTGGCTGGAAGACATTCAAGACCATCAAGGACACATGAGAAAAAAAAAAAAAAAAAAAAAAAAAGATCATATGATGGGACCCTGGAAGAGGAACACCTTTTCATTCTTTCCCTTCTCCTGATAAAAACCAGAAATTCTTAAAAATTAAGAAGTGTAATTATGGGTGGAGTATAGGGCAGGGAGGAGTTTATAAATTGCATAATACATTAGAAAGGTTTGGTGGATATGATCTTACAGACATTTTGTGGGGTGGGGACTGGGGATTTAACCCAGGGACACTTTACCACTAAACCACATCTCCAGCCCTTTTTATTTGTTTATTTTTTAGATTTTTAAGGCAGGGTCTCACTAAGTTTCTTAGGGCCTCACTAAATTGCCAAGGCTGGCCTCGAATTTAGGATCCTCCTTTCTCAGGATCCTCCCAAGTCACAGGAATTACAGGTGTGCACCACCATGCCCAGCTTGAGACATCTTTTGCCAAATTCCATGAAGACATAAAAATGAGGCCAATGAAACCTCCTAAAATATATCTACAGGCAGAATGGTCTCAGTGTCTAAGAGTCATTATCACTCCAGCAGCCACAAAAGCTAAGTGATTGCCAAAGTGAGAGTGATCATGTGTGTAAAGCATCTGGTGTGGGATGCAGGAGCTACAGTAAGGTACCTAGACTGCATAAAGGCAGTATAAGAGAAGGATGTGCAGAAGGCTGAGGTGGAAAAGGAAGCTAGACTCTCCTGGCCTTGCCTCTCCTTTTCCCTTGGACCTTGAGTCAGTCTGGACCAAGTTCTGCCTAGAATGATGAAGTGGTTGTTTAGATGTTCAGTAACTGTCCTTCTGACAGTCATATTTTGTGTGTCACCAAAGAAGCCTCTTTCTGACAAGGAGAAACACTAAGTTATTTTCCCCCTTTCTACAATTTAAACATCCTTTTGCTTTTCATTTATATGTAAATGTATGTGCCTTTGACCAAAACAAAATCACCATATCTGGGTCATTCATGAGCCCTCTCATCATTAAAATGCACTGTGGATTTCTGAACCTTAAAAGGGAAAAGGAAACAGTTTCTAAGCCATCCTGACCTACCAGTCCTATAGTACCAGGGCCAAAAGCACAACCTTAGAACAAGGACAGGTGATCACACAAGGAAGCACACACCACTTGGCATAGGCCTCCACCTACCTCTGTCCTTCACTCTTGAAGGAGAACAGATGTTCTGCACAAGGAAAGCACAATTTAGGGAAGTCAGGAAATGAAATGGGAAAATTCTTGGCTTCTGAGTCAAAATACTGAGTTCAAATTCTGGATCCTGTTTTGTATCCTTGAGCAAGTCACTGAACCTCTTGGAGTCACAATTTCTCTTTTGTAAATTGGAAAAGATTATATTAACCGCAGAAAGTTGACATGAGCAATTAAGTAGGTAATATGCTAAAGCACAAGAAAGTATTGAAGAAATTATAATGAAAATAGATACAGGACAAGCTATGCGTTAGAGATGGAGAAGCAGAGAGCATACTAAAAGCTTAGTTCCACTTTCTTCCTTTATTTCATTGGACAAGTATATTGCAAGTTGGGAGAATAACAGAGGTGGGGAGATGGCAGGATGAATATTGAGGAATTTGCTTTCCCACTTAGGAGCTGCTAATCTGCTTGGAGAGTGAGGCATACAGAATTGTGTGCAAACCAAATGCCCAGAGCCTTGGTTGCTGATGCCTCTGTGAACAGAGGAAGTCAGAAGAGAAGGTCCTCCTCTCCTGAGGGTCAATCTCCTGAGGGATTGAGGGTCAATCCTGCTTCTAGAAAAGCAAGTCTTATAAAGATTTGGTTCTCGAACTGGATGTTGAAGAATGGTTAGGATTAGGATACAACTATTGGGAAAAAGTAGAAAAATCCACGACAACTGGATAGGGGTCAGATGATGGCAGACCTAGAAATCCAGGCTCTCAACTGTCCTTGGTCTGGATGGCACTGGGGAGCCATTGAAGGTTTTCAGTAAGGGAGTTTATGAAAGCTTACCCTAGTCACAGTGAATGGTACAGGAGGAAGAAAATGGAGTTGGAGAAGATAGGAAGGAGATGAGGGCAGGATGGGTAGTAATCTTCCATGAATCACGCTTTAACTGCTTCCTCTGAACTAGTCACCAAGTCTTATTGATCTTTCCTTTTCAATATCTTGCATCCAGTCCTTCCATATGTGACATTAATCATGTGGACAATAACTTCCAGCTGCATTTGACTTGAAGAGAAGTACCACTGACAGGCCAAGTTGAAGTAGAGATTGATTGAAGGAAGATAGTAAATTTGGTTTTTGACATACTGGGTTAGTGGTAATGACTGAATGTTCACATGGAAAAGTGAAGTAGAACTGATTTTTCTATGTGACTGGAAGGGATTTTCTATAAAAACAACATGGAAACGGAGAGTCTAACCAAAATCAGATACAGGATGAAAAAGAAAAAAAAAAAACTAAACATACTGTCACTCTCTTCTCTTTTGATGTGTAATTACTATGTGGAAACCGAGCATATTTGCATTGTTTGTGTTTTCTTTAGCTGGCATTATGGAGAAGAAATAAATGGAATTGTGATGGAAATGTTATTTAAGTTTGTTGAACTAAAATAAAAATAAATGAGTAGGAAATGGAAAATGCTGGAAAATGTGAGTAAATATTTTAGCTTTGGGGGGATGTGATTTGAAAAACTCGTATTTATCATGCGATTAGATTCTGTGAAAGCATTTATGACCAACATAAATGATGCTGTGAGACTTCTAAGGCAAGATTTTAACTATTTGGAAGGAGAACAGATCCTTGGAGGGGAGACCACCTTCCCATCTGTCCATAAAAACTAAAGGAAAACTTCACCAGATTACCAAGCTTGCAACGTTCAGTTGTGAGGGCTAAAATTTCTTAAATTTCTTCACAGAAGGGTCCTGAAGATGCTCACCCTGTTTCTCAATTATTGGGGTATCCCTTGTCCCCTTACCTTTTGGTTTCTCTCCCCTTATTTTCTCTTCCTCTTGTGCCTTTTTGATAGTGACTATAAAGCAGTGGTTATGAAATGGCTATAAAACTTTTATTTGAAGCAGAGATGATTATGTGGTTTGGGAGGACAGGGGAAAAAGAACTAAATAAAAGGAAGTGACTCTAAGCTGTTAAGAAAGAGAAGACCATTATAGCAACATCTTGATTTTGTTAAGAGACAAGCTGAAGCCATCCAAAGCAGGCAGGAAACTAGGTGATAATAAGAGAAAATGTGTTTCACAGACAAAGGCGCAGACAGCAGGGGAGAAGAGTTGAGGGAGAGGCGAACACTAGGAAGAGGGTGCAGAGAGGATGGCTAATCCCTCTGATTCACACTGGGGGGAGCAAGGGTTGTTTGAACTCCTTGGCAACTTCAGCCTGGTCTGGGAGTGAATTTCGAGAAGAACAAAAGAAAAGTTCACTCTGAGTTCCTCTTGTCAAAGCAGGGGAAATTGTTTTGAGGTTAGCACTAAAAGATGGTGATGGTAGAAAGTGGAAGTGAGTAACAGAAAAAGAAAAATAACGTGTCGGGTCACTGGGAGCTTGCCTAGCATAAGTGAGATAAAAACACCACTGACAAGACATTCAGCATAGGCCTACCACGTACTGCTGTGCAAGCCACTGCCAACCAGTGCTCAGCTGGCTAAAATCTCAAGATAATGCCTAACTACCCCGAGGATATTTGTTCACTTGACAGTCATTGAGATCTCACTGTGCCAGCCAGGAGGAATGCTGGACCGTGTATTAGGGGACTTCTGTCCTTCGACCAGCTGGTTTTGTGAGACCAGAAAAGATCAGTGGAAAGTGAATCTTGGGAATTTGATGCTGACCCTGGAAGGACATAGGCCCAGCAGAAAACAGGGGTGAGACATAGGAGAACCAACACAGTAACTAGAAAGGAACATGTGTATGTTTAAATTCCTTGTTGTGAATTAAATGTTTGCATCACCCCAAAATTCAAATGACGAAATCCTAACCCCTAATGTGATACTATTTAGAGGTGTGAGATTTGGGATAAAATTGAAGTTATGAGAGTAAAGTCCTCATGAATGAGATTAGATCCCTTATAAAAGAGACCTCAAGGAATGTTCCAGTCCTCTTTCTACCATATGAGGATACCACAAGAACACAGCATGTAAGCTCACCAGAACTGACATGTTGGTACCTTGACCTTAGACTTCCAGATTCCAGAGCAATAAGAAGTTAATTTGTTGTTTGTAAGACCCAGTCTGCAGTATTTTGTTATAGCAACCTAAGCAAACTAAGACACTTCCAAAAGAGGAAGGACACAACTAACTGCTAGTCCTTTTTTCTCTGGGCCTAATATTTCTCATCCATATAATGGAGGGTGAACAGGAAGAAGCATACCTTCCTTCTGGCAGAGTTAGAATGGTTCTAGGAGTTACCTGGGAATCATGAAGTAGAAGTGACACAACACGGAGATTTCTTAATGTGAGAATTTGTACACGGTTACAGGGACTAGAAATTATCAGTACATTTTCCACATATTGGATCAGTTGAGAAATTCTTAACTGCTAAAGATAACAAAGACTTTCCTCCAAATTTTAAGCCAGAAGTTAAAAACTAGGCACCCCTATGTTTTGTTTGGTTAATAGAGTATTTTTTAAAAATTAAGGCAGCATTTGAAAATTGTGAGAACCCAGATTTTTGGCTCCTCTTGGAAAGGCTGGAGTTTTTGACTGCAGTGGACCCATAGCAGCAATTAGCTAGAAGTGGGTAGCAGCTGTCCTGTTTAGATGGCGACACCTGCTCTCTGGTTTGATCATCTCTACCACTCACATTAGGGTGACCATATAACTTGTCCAAATGGCGCTTTTGAGAGAAAAGGGATGTGGGGATGCCATTAGTGATTATACCTGGACCACAGGCATAATCCAGCATTGTTGAGCAGTGAGGATATATGATCAGTTTGTCAACTTGTTTACACTGTTGTTGCTCAATGTTATTTGGGATCTGGGATCACAATCTGGGAATCTCACAAGGAAGGCAAGAAAAGAGTGTAAAATGAGGAAGAACATAAAGGTTAAAAAGAAAGTAAAGATATTTAAAAGAATATTAAAACGAATCCCAAACCTTTAGGTGAAGGGAGAGCCTTGCTGGGGGCTGGCTCAGCATGTAAGTTTGACCTTCCAGGCTCCCTACCCTACACAGCACTGTCAGTTGTAATAAGCTGTGTAAGCCCTCAGCTACAAGCAAGACTAATCAAACTGCAGAGAGCAGGCTGTTCCTAATCAGAAAGGCACAGGCTAATCATTTAACTGTGGTGTCTCAGTGAGCTTTCTCCAAGCTGCCTCTCCAGAAAAAAACATCCCTGATAACTGCTTTACTCTCCAGCCTTGATCCTCTGATGGTCTTAGAAACTTTTATTAAAATGCTCTAATTATACAAGAATTTGGCTTAAAATTGTTTTAGAAAAATATTCCCCCTTGATTCCAGCAATAACAAAATATTTCTCCTTCAAGACGTATAGGAAATCGCAGACTCCTATTGATTACTGGAGTTCATTTGAACGAATCAAAGCCCCTAAATCCTTTGAACACTTCAGGGTGCAGTTAGTTCCAAACTGGGATGAGGAGTCGGGGTACGGCATGGCAACCCATACTGAACATCTACAGTGCCAGCATGGTAGCATGGGCTATATGTGCTGGTACCTGCTATTCCTCACTGAATTTTTCCTCTCTATTCAGTCCTTGATTCTCTCAGTCCCTTCAACCTAGAAGCAAGCCCAAACAAGTAAGAATCTATTTAGTGCAATGGTCAACTGTTGCATTTTAGTCACATGGAGCTATATTCTAACCAAGGAGCTGAGTAGTAATAGGCCCTTAGGCAAACTACTCAACTTTCCTGAAATTTCTGGTAGATCCTCAGGCAGGCTACTCAATCTTCCTAAAACTCAATTTTTAACCTCAGAATAATAATACCAATACCTTACAGCTAGGCTTTAAGGGTCAATGAGATTCATAAGGAAAGTATTTACTAAGTTGCTTGGTACATTAAAAATCTCCCAAGATTGTGATTATTATTATTTTTATTATGTACTAGCATGGTCTTATGGCCCCTAATTATATAACTTAAAGAGACAGATAAGGGAATCTTTAAAACGCATACCACTGAACTCTTCTTTGGATTCTGTATTTAGCATGCAAGTTCTTAAAACAATGAATACAGATGGAATAAATAGAGAAAAAATATTTTTCCAATGAGAAATCTCTAGAACATTTCTGGTGCCATGGAAATTTAATATTTCGTTTTAATAAACTACCACTTACAGAAAGCAATACACAGCGAATTTTTTAATTAAAAATGTTTATTAGCTATTGCCTTTAATAGATTTACTACATTAAAGGAAAGAAATATTTTTTGAAATGTGTTAATAAGAAAAAGATCCAGGAAACTGAACAATGTTGAACAGAATTTTCAGTATTTTGGACATAAATAAAACTCATAACTTTTACATGAACTCTGGGATATTTACTGATAATCCTTCAACAATGGTCTTGGCATTGAACAAGAAATATGAACACATAAATAAGACAATCAGATCCTTGAGAACAGAAACTCTGTCGTCTGTAAGTGTCCTTTGCCACTCACAGAGGAGAAGTTATACTACTAAAGAGAAAAACATATAGATGGACTCCCAACACATAAAAATACAAGAACACATAATAACTAGAAATAATGTTCCGTAATGCCCATTAAAATTTAAAAACCAGGAAAACATAAGAGGGCAAAACAAATGCATTGGTTATGCCTACCAAAAAACCTTTTTGGTTTTGTTATTGTTATTTTACAAAAATGACTATATACATGTATTTGTATTTTTTACAAAAATTGACAGATATAGAAAGCACAAAGTAAAATAAAAATAACCAGTCATATCCTCAACAAAAATATCAATCCTCTTCTGATAAGAGCAGAACAAAATCATACAATCAGAGAGGACCTAGGAAGGACACCCCCCAGCCTCAGGATCTGCTGATGCTAATTCACCAACCACTTTAAAACTGACAGGCCATACTTCAATTTAGTGCTAAATATCTATTCTATTGCTTGTCTCCTGGTACTGTTGCATTTTTAAAATCAGGTCAAGTGGTTAATAAGCAAGGATGACAGTATGTTTAGTACTGATTCAATACTTTCTGTTTCCCAGGAAAAAAAATGTTTTCTTGGGCATCATGTATGTGAGGCAAGTGCTCTAACCCTGAGCTATATTCCCAGCTTATTTATTTTTTTTTATTTTTTACTTTTAATTTTAAACCAGGGTCGTGCTAAGTTGCCCAGGCTGGTCTCTAACTTGGAATCTTCCTGCTTTCAGTCTTCTGAGTAGCTGGGATTACAGGTGTGCACCATCATGCCTGGTTGTTCCTCAAATTTTAAAGCTAGCAAAATCTTAGAAGCTCATATAATCCTATCCAGTACACCTATCCCTGTTTATCCATGGGGTAACAGGCACGGAGAGCTAAGTGGTTTTCCCAGCCAATGCACTAAGTAGAACTAAAACTGATCTTCTAATGCCCATCAGGTTTATCCAAGGGGACAAAATGGAAATGAATCTCCACAAGTGACAGGGCTATAGTTATTTCAAGGTTACAATGTTTATGAGTGGAGCACAGTGGATCTGTATGACCAGTCAAAAGCAGTTAGGTAAACTTTTGGATTCTAACAGGCAAGAACACTGGCTCTAGGAAAACAAATAGACCCACTAGCCAAATGAAGGAGAATGACCTGGGTCAATGATCATAGGAGCACTGTTTGAACCTCATGTTCCAGGGGAGAGGCAAGCATGGTTAAGTCACAAGAGCCCTTTCGCAATGACTGTACTGCCATGGCAGCATGGAAGGCAAAACTATCCAAAAGAGCTCCCAGACTCTGAGGATCAAAATTAAGAAAACCACAGAATTGGCCAGATTTCTTCCCCAGTCAACAGGCATGTGTCCACAGAGGTTATGCTAATCATGCAGAGTCATCTCCCCTTGGGTCTCAATTCATCTCAGTGTTTCCTAGAATCTCATTCTCCTCTTCAAGGGTGTCTTCTCACCTCTAGTTTTTGTCTTTGGCTAAATGAATCTCTATCTACTAATAGAATTGGCCTAGAAACTTTAAAGATCATGGTTCAATCCTTTTGGATCAATCTATGCCATTTAAGTCTTTAGAAGACATCTTTTCACCCTCATGTGGGCAGTCTGGGACAGACATTCTTTATTTTGATAGATTTTATTCCAATTTTAAATGCTTCAAGCTAAGATTGTTTCTTCTTTTCTTCTTCCCATGTTATAACAGTGGTATAAGCTCAATGCAGAGGCAGATTTGTATTGCCAGTTCTTAACATGCTTGCCTGCTGATGAGCTCTTTCAGCTGTGCCAGTCTGTCACTTTTTAGTGCTTCCCGGATGGATTGGAAAAATCCAAAGTAGTGTTCGAAATTGTGCATCATAAGCAGGACCCCAGCTAGAAGCTCATTGGTCACTAGCAGATGGTGGATGTATGCACGGGTGTGATTTTTACAGCAGTAACAGGAACACCCTCTCACCAGTGGGTTAAAGTCCTCCTGATACCTGCAAAAGGAAGCCACAGTGACATTCCAGAAGGTGAAGAATATAAGAAAGCCACAACCTAGGCTATCTGTTTTATTGGTGAAGTTATCAGTGGTTAATAACATCCCTGGCAAATGTTTAGTGCAAGGCACCTCCATAAGATGGCAATGTAGATGAAAGTTTACAAAGAATACAACCAATCAGGGAGACTCAGGAGTGTTCCTCTAATGGATGCAATCTTCAAGTCTGGTGGTTAAAAAATCCACATGGTCACTCATTCATGCTGAGCACTGAAAAGGCATATAAGGTTAAGAAATGCTGGTCTGGAGAATGACACGTCTTTCCCACTTGCCATCAGAAGACATGGTACAGCCTTCTATTTCCACGGCCTGGTGTAGTTTGCAAAGCACTTTCACATACACTGTCTTACTTAATCTGCAATTACTTTTTGAGATAGCTGTTTGTATTGTCATTCTACAGATGAAGACTACTATGGGGGTTTAGAGGGCTCTGGGCCTACCCAGAGTGAGTTCTGGCTCCACAACTCACTTGGGAAGTCACTTAACATCCATCTGTGCCTTTGTGTCTCATCCATGAACCAAGGGTACTCCACCACCCTGAGTTGTTGAGAGGATTAAATGAGTTAAGAGAGCAAAAGGGCTTGGACCCTGCTGGGCACATACTAAGTACTATACAGGTTTACCTTTTATCAGTTATTAAAGGAAGGTAAATGACTTGACTAAAACTGTAGTTAAGAGCAGTGCTAGAATTTGTCTCTGAGTCCCCAAAACTTCAAACCTAGCATTGATAATAAGCATACTACAATTTTTAATCACATAAAGGGAATTTTAGAGTACTATAACCATTTGTATTTTAAAATACAGAAATATTTTAAAAACAGAAATTAATCTCCTTGGCTATTTTTTAAAAAGTTAAATTACATAGATTTTTACCATTTCAGACCCACATCAAGAAGCCCCAACAAAATATAAATAGAAACTAGGATTTTCATGTTCTTTCATAAATTCTCAAGTCTTTACTATTACTAGACTGATATAAGTAAGTCAGAACTTCTAGAATGTCCCTTCACAGAAACAACAAATCCCCACCCCAAAGAGAATGCACTGAACACTACTCCCTGGTACTGTGGATTATCACTTTGGGCCAAATGTGGAGTTACAATATATCTTAGTTCATTCTTCATTGAGACAAATGTTTTACTTAAGATTTACAACCTGTACATAAGCAAGACAACTTAAGTTCCTTACAAGTTATAAACTTTGTTATATTTTATCTTAAAATACTATTTCACTCCATCATTACTTAAAGTACTTGGAGGGAATAAAAGACCCCAAACACATGGATTCGGTCTAATATTTCTGACAGCTTTTCTAAAGCAATTGTTATCTAGCCTCAATTTTTTGATAAGACAAAGTACACAAATTCATCTGCAAAAAAACAAAAAAAAACAAAAACAAAACAAAAAATCCTGGAACCAAATTTGAAAAGGCCTAAGTAATATCCAACTATAAATATTTTATGAAGCCATAAACTGAAAATGGAACAGTTACATAAACTTTTAAAACAGACTAAAATTAAAAAGTCAGAATTCAAACTTCAAAAAATTTTTACCTTTTTTCCTTCAGATTAATTTCAAATGATGTCACTTCTTGGTTGCAATCAGTTGTTTTAATTTTTTCAATTTGATCCACAAATTTTACTTCTTCTTGTGCCCCATTTTGTTGTAATACTAAGGAAGAAAAAAACAGAAAGTCTTGAATGAAGCTCAGATAAGGAGTAGTCACTGGAAGAATTTTATTTTAGTTATTATTTTATGCCCTTTGACCCTGTAATCACTCTTGAGGATCTATCCTAAGGAAATCACACAAGAAAAGAAAAATAGCAGTATGCTCCCAGATGATCACAGATCTAGTATCTATAATATCAAAACAATCTGAGATATTCAACAATGTCTAAGCAAATTGTGGTTACAAGTGTGTAACATATACCCTCACTAGCAAGGAATGATTTTAACTAACATTTGATGGGTATGTATGTGTTGGGGTTATTCCTTAGCCTCATCTCAATGGACATGCAAATAAATAGGGCTTTGTAACAGTCTATATTCCATGTAGATTATAGAATATTACTTGGCAAAAACTTTAATGTACAACATACTCAAACACTACACACAAATATGATTAATAACACATTAATAAAACTATTTTAGTTTCCCTAATCATGAAGGAATGTGGCTTTCTCTGGCCAAAAAGGAACTTGCTCATTCCAGAGAACTCAGGGTCAGGTTCTCTGTAGAGTTTTGCATATTCATGAAACTGAAAGACTAAGTTACCTCGGTAGTGGTGGAAGTAATTTAGTTTGTAAATGAAGTCATGAAAATGTATAAAATGTTAATGGTATGTCTATTCACATAGATTATGCTCTGGTCTATTTAAAAGGACAGTAAAATTGACCTCCTATATATAAGAACTTGATCAATCTAATTTATTTTGTTTCTAGAAGTAATCTGATTTAGATTAATAGCTAAGTTGCTTTATGAAAGTGTGACATCTTCTGAATGAAATTTCAATCACTTGCAGGAAATAAAGGGAAACTTTAAAGAAGTCTGGGACCCTATTCAAAGTTAAGGTTGGCTGTGGTTGAGGAAGGGTTCAAAGGAAAGCAGAAAAAGGAAAATGAAAAGGAAAGACCATCTCCAAAGCCAGAGAGAGATGGGCAGCCCATACTCTCCAGCCCAACTGCTTCAAGAGACCCCCAGCCACAGGCTGTGTCCGGTTCCTTCTCCACAGCCAAGTGAGTGTTAGAATCTAAATCTGCTTGCCTTGACTTCTGAATAACTAAACAATAAAAGAAAATGGCACTGCTTCAAAGCAATATTAGCAGAGGAAAACAGCTTTCTCATCTCAGTGTGTAAAAAAAAAAACCCAAAAAAGCTAAATGCAACACTAGGAGCAGAAAATGGTGAGGATCCCTGTAATTTAATTGCATGGAGTTTGCAAAAATGGTGCTTGCAAAAAAACAGACAAGAACCCTTCTGTGAAAAAACAAATTAACTTTTACCAAGCAGTTCAAAGGTTTTTCCTTTCTTAGATTTTCATCACAATTCACTCTGAATATTCTTTTTTCAGCTTGTTAACAGAAGAGGTCTTGTTTTTACTCACTACATAAATCATATCCAATATTTGATAAGTTACATGTACAGTTTTAAGTACCTAGTTTTGTGTGCCAACATGCCAGGGCATACAGATAACACACGAAGACGGAGTTTTATAAAAGACTGGCTTGACATGTACACATTTCTGACGTGTGACAGGCCAAAAATTAATAGAAAATAGAAGAAATTAAGGATAAGACAGAGATGAACTTCAGAAGACCTACATGTCTCTTCTGGATTCGGCTGGTAATCAAAGCTGAAAGTCAGGGCACATCCTCGCTCTGTCACTAGATAAGGGAAAAAACTCTCAAATAAGTCCACTCCTCTTTCGATACACTCAAGCACTTCATCCGGCCGGCTAATACCACAAATGAGCCTGTGAAAATGACAGTAAGAACAGTGACCTGAGGACAATGCCAGGAATGACATCGAGTCTTTCTAATGAACAGGGCATTAAAAGTAATAACAACAAAAGACAGCAATCAGGGTTGGAGTGGCTGGCAGCAGATAGCAACATGCGGTAGAAAGAGCTTAGGACTTTGAAGAAAGAGTGATAGGGGCTTACATCCCAGTTCTACCATTTATTTAACTGCTGTGTTACTTTGGGCAGGTTTTTAACATTTCTGAGTTTTAGTGTTTTTTGTTTTAAAAACAAGAGTAATAATATATTCCTCCACAAAAACACTGTGAGGATGAATAAGATATTTGGAAAAGCACGCGGTATAGTTCCTGACTCCAAAGAAAAGTGCAGTAATGGTTAGGTTTCTTTTCCTTTCTCAACAACCTCCCTGGTCTTGAGTAAACTATGTCTATTTTTACACAATAGAGATTTTTTTGGGGGGGTGCTGGGGATCAAACCTAGGGCCTTGTGCTTACAAGGCAAGCACTCTACTGACTGAACTATCTCCCCAGCCCCGAGATTTTTTTAAAAAGTGCAAAGCTATATGTTTTATTTCTCCCTCAAATACTTTCCTCATTTTAAGTGTTATTTTTCTTCTAATTATTTTTCATAATTGGTTCAATTAAGATATTTTATCCACCATATTTCTCATAGGTTCATTTACAAAGCAACTCTTGCTCTTAGAATTTGAACTCTGGCCACAGGATCTAAGACTCTAGTTGGTTTTTCTTTATATTTTCTCTGTGAATAGGGCACTATGGAATGAAATGGTGTTTTCTGAGGTCCTGGATACGGCATTCTGAGAGTGTTAATAATTTTCAGCCAGGTTTTGCCACTAAAACAAAATGGTAGAGATGCACTCGATCAGGCTGGCTGGCTGAAACTATTTTTTCTGTTTGTTTTTCTACTGATAGTCCCTTTTTTTCATGAACTGGAAGAGAAGAGCTTACATATTCTCTGATTTCTAAAAGAAGTTCAAAAAAAGGCTTATGTAATATTAAACAAGCAGAACCCTTAAATATATGCCAGTTTTCCTGACTACAGTTTCCTTCAAATAATGTAATGTTTTAGAACTCCTCTCCAACTGAAGCTGGCATTTCTACATGCTGATAGAAAGAAAAACAATCCCAGCTTTCAAATTCGGTAACAGACATCTGTGAGCACTTAACACAAAAAAGTCCAGAAAATGACTAGAAATACTAGTGCTGAGTTGTTATCCAAACCAGAATGAAATGAGTACAGGGGGTGCAAGGAATGCAAGAGAAAGAGGATAAACATGGGGGCAAAAGCTGGGTGAATGGTGGGAAAACCCTTTTCTGCATGGTCTTTACACAAATGTGCAAAAATTCACTGACCTGTATCTAATCATTCATGCACTTTACTGCATGTTATACCTGGCTTTTAAAAAAAGTGATAAAATGATATATACTGTATACTATTCAATAGCCCTCAAGGAGTACCAGGTAGCAGCCCATAATCAAACTTCCTATATATACGTGGGGTAGGGGAAGCATGATTATTCACACCAAGTGGAATAAAGGACTACAAAGTCTTTTTTTTATATATAAAAGATAAAATTGAATGCATCTGTCATATACAACATGTTTTGAAGTATATACACATTATGAAATTGTTAAATCTAGATAATGAATTGCATTATCTCACCTAATTATCACTTTTATGGTGAGAACACTCAACCTCCATTCTCTTTGCCTTTTTCAAGAATATAATTTATCATCATTAACTATGGTCACTAGGCTGTACAACATATCCCTCAAACTTATCCCTCTTGTGCAATTATGTATCCTTTGACCAACATCCTCCCAGCCCACCCACCCAAAAACCACCCCAGTCTCTTATAAACACTACTCTACTCTCTACTTCTATGACATAACCTTTTAGGTTCCACATATGAGTAAGATAATGCAGCAATGGTCTTTCTGTGTTTTGGCTTATTACACTTAACATAATGACCTCCAGGTTGACCTGGCTTTTTGTTTGTTTTTTCTTTTAAGAAAGAAAAAAGTAAAATTTAGGGAGTCTAAGACGATATCAGCTTGCTTTCAGAAACGGAATTTGTAGCTCTGAATCTTGCAGATCGTCTCTTCTCATGAGTACACAGTGGATCCTGCAAGTTATAGAAACATGAGAACCAATCCCACTTATGTTACCAGTTCTCCCAATTTCAGAAATGACACTACTTACTACCTATCTCAAACCTAAAAACTTATTAGTAGTCTCGTTTCATTAGGTATCCAAGATTTGTCCTTAACTTTCCTTAATTTTAAGCAGAATTTCACATGATTTTACACCTGTCCCCCAGTAGCAAGTTAGAATGAACAAAAAATAATATTTATACTTAGTACAAGAATGTGAGGAAACAGTATAACACTTGCCCTCACACTTATAAGGATCAATAAAGTAATTCACATGGCAATCATCCTGTGATCTACATTCTGAAATCAGGGCAGAAGAAACTTGATGGAAACTTCCCTCAGTGTCTGCTGAGAAAAGGACAGAAAGGACAGAATCAAAACATCAGAAGGTATACTCATATACAGACTGCCTCATATACAACTGGCCAGCACTCCTTTCCTACATCCCAGCGGAACACTAGCCTTGGTTTGTCCTCTGGGAGCTCTGCAGTGACCGACGACAGCAAGTGCAGTCTAGTCTCCAGGGTTGCTGGATTCCCATGGAAGCCATCCAGAAGGAAGCCTCCTACAGGCCGCTTGGCTGTCTCTCGTGCTGACCTCAGCCTCTCCTCCATCACGTCTCCACCTTCAATCACTCCAATGATGATACTTTTCTGAAGGACCTGAAGTAAGAAAGGACTGAATGCTCTTAACTATTTTCAGGAAGAGACTTGGTTACATGAACCTTATGTGGTCCAATGGACAGAAGAGATCACAAAAAAATTACTGCAGATGAAACATCTAAGGAGGGTGGTGTTCCCCAAGAACCTCCAGAAACACTCTGTGAAAAACATAAAATAGGTAAGAAAAGACTGAGGAAATGGGCAATCAACAGGTTTCACCATGTTCTGGCTTCAATTAAGTTAAATGAAGACTGAGCAGGTATAAAAGGAAAAGGTCAAAAGGAAGAGTTTTAAATTGTTTAAGTGACTATCTGGAATTGCTTTAGGCTACCTCCAAGTCTCTTAGTCTCTTACCTCTTAGTCTCTTAGCTATTTAGGAACTTACAAATGTTTTAATCAAAACAGTTGACTCTTCATTTGGACAAAAATATAAGAAAGAATAGACCTATCTACATCCTAGATCTGCAAGAAATTCTCTAAGGAAATGACAAACCCCATAGAAATCTAGGTAGCATATGAGTAAATGAAATTCAGAAAAATCTGAAAAATCTGAATGGCCTGTGTGCATATGGAAAGCTACTAAGTAAGCTTCACCAGTAAAAAAATGCAAAGTGAAAACAATAAGATGACTTTTTTGTCAATCACAATAACAAAAAAAGTTCATTCAAACACAAATAATGAAGTGGAGGTAAAAGTGTAAGGGATATGACACTTAAACATCCTCTCATTTCCCTTACACTTTTACTAAAAAGAGTAAAAATTAGCTCACCTTCTTAGGAGGGCAAGTAGATAACACCTATTAAGATATCAATATCTTTATCTTTGGATTCTAAAATTCCACTTTTAATGATCTGTCCTATAAATACATTCACTCATATGCATCAAGATATATTTACAAATATATTTAGAATAATGAAAAGCAACCTAAACACTCATCAATAGAGCAAAAGCTTAGACTATGATATATTCGTAACATGGCTTCCTATAAAATAACTATATAGTTATTTTAAAAAGAATGAAGTAGATATACTAATAAGTGCATGGACAGGAGTTTTAGGACCTTGGCTAACCAAAAACAAATTGCTGATCATGTAATCATATTCACATAATACAGGCGTGTGTATCTATGTTTGTTTGTTGGTTGGTTTGTTTTGGTACTGGGAATTGAACCCAGGGGTGCTTTACCACTGAGCCACATCCCCAGCCCTTTTTTATTTTTTATTTTGAGACAGTTTCTCATTAAGTTGCTGAGGTTGGCCTCAACTTGTGATCCTCCTGCTTCAGCCTTCCAAGTCACTGGAATTACAGGCATGTGTCATTGCACCAGACTCTATGTATTAATTACACATATACAACTCCAAAAAATAAGCTTTGCAAGGACATGCACATATCAATAGTGGTTCTCTGGTAAAATAAAGGGATGGGGAGGAAGTTTGAAACACTGTAAAGAAGGAATTTCACTCCTTCACTTAAGCAGGAGGGACAGAATCAAGACTATTTTGGCTCCTGCATAGAAAATAAGGGTGAATGTGGCTAAGGAAAGCATAGGAGACAATTAACTAACCTAGGGGAACACAAGATGATCTGGACTAAAGCAGAGGTAGTAGAAGGAAAAGTGTAGATAAAATTTGAAACTGTGGGACTGGGGTTGTGGCTCGGTGGTAGAGTGCTTGTCTAGCATGTGTGAGGCACTGAGTTCAATTCTCAGCACTATGTACAAATAAATAAAATAAAGGTCCATTGACAACTACAAAAATATTGAAAAAAAGAATTTGAAACTGCATCAGGAGGTAGGATTAATACAACTGAGTGAATTAGTTCTCTTAGTAGAGGATGAGAATGAATTCTAGGAAGACTACCAGCTCCTGCCTGGGAAGTCCAGGAAGATGGTGCTAAGAGCAAAGACAGGGAATAATCCTAGAAAAATAGGGGAGGCTGAGGCACAATTATTATTCTGCTTTGTTCGTTCCAAATCTGAGGTATTAGATTTCAATTCAACCACTGAAGATATGAAGCTTAAGTTATAAATATGTCTGATACAAATTAGATTGTCCAATTAGAACACTGGATATTTGGCAGATAACACTTTCCTGTTTCTGTGGCAGACATGGCTAAGAGACAACTCTTCCTATGGCACTGGGCATGGCCCCAAGCTCCATGGATGAAACCTATTTGCCATTCCTGACCTAGGAAATATATGGAGAAGAAAGAATGCCAAAAACAAATCTTGGGGAGCTTCAGTATTGAAGCGCTTTCAGAATAAGAGGATCCAGTGAATAAAAGGGAAGACATCACAGAAAGAGGAAAATATGCATGCACACATACAAAACACACAATTACACAGGGCTGCCCCTTTACATGACTAGTACAACCATGTGAAGAAGTATGGTCATATAATTTATTATCTAAAATGGAATGCAAGGAAATAATGTGAACTGATAAGGCTGCTTACAACAACAAAGATGAGGGACTTGAGGCACTGGCCTTTCTAAAAACCATCTCTATCATACTCCCTGTACTACTTGCTTGCTTGTTTGCTTGCCTGCCTTTTTTTTTCAGAATCAGGTACTGAATTCAGGGACCCTCTACCACTGAGCTATATCTCCAGCCCTTTTTATTTTTTATCTTGTGACAGGGTCCTACTAAGTTGCCCAGGCTAGCTTTGAACTTGCAATACTCCTTCCTCAGCCTTCAGAGTCACTGGGATTTACAGGCTTGTGCCACCCTACCTGGTCCCTGTCCTGCTGCTTTCTATTTATCCAAATGTTACTAGTCCAACAAAGATAATTACTGATTCAAGATAATTGATATCAAGCTAATACAACTACACAGACCTACAGCAATATCCCCATGCAGGACTCCTATTGGAGATAATCCGAGTTCTACTAAGAGTGACCAGTTTCCTTTAATATTTCATGTACATTAAGCTTATTAGTCAAATCATATTTTTATTGATAACCTCAAAATAACAATATTTTTCAAAATGTGCTTTTCCATAATTAGACCTGATTACTGCTCAGGATTACTCCACATAAATGATTTCAAATACTGAAAGTCTCTCCTCTGATCACTATCTTTTGTTCCCTCACCTCCTCTGCTCTCCAATAAATGTATTCTCTTCCAACCTCACTAACTTTGCTCTCAGGCTTTCTTATTTACTGCTACAGCTTCATCTTCCTCACCATCATAACCATTCACCATCAGCAAACATTTACTGAAGTTTACATGTGCAGGCCTTCGGCTACATAATAAAAATACAAAAAGGACATAAAAATTGAGTTTAAAGAGGTCACAGTTTAATAAAGACAAGTACATAAAAAATCATTGGAATACCACTGGGGTTATACTACAGTTATAAAATAAGGTATAGCAAAGGATGAATAGTGCTTCCCGGAAAAACCAGGAACCAGTTTCACAGAATGGTGAATGCAATGAAAAAAGCCAGTGGAAGCAGGAGTGGATTATGGCTGGAGATTTAAAAAAGAAACAGTTCAGAAGAAAGTCTGTGTATAGGTGCATCATAATAAAACAGAAAAATGACTCAAAGAATTGCAAATAATTCAGGAAAATCAGAGTGCAGGCCACATGAGAAAAGAAGATCACAATGAGTTGAAGAAGCAGGTGAAGGCCAGGTCACATCGGGTGTACATGCCATGTAAGAGTTGAAGTTGAGAGTCATTCTTCTAGGAAAGTAGACAATGGGCTAGCACTTAGGTATTACAAAGGTCTCTTAGAAAGCAAGGATGAAATTAGACTGGATAAAAAAAAAAAACACAGGCATAAAGAATAATCCAAAGTAACTGTACATAAGAGATGATGAAACCATGGCTTAAGGTGGTAAGATGAAGGGTGGAAAAGAAGTAGGTTCTAGATATATTTAGGGAGTTAGAATCAAAGGAGAGTGAGTAAAGGGATATTAAATGTGCATGAGGAAAAAGATTCTTGAGCCAGGTGTGGTAGCACATGCCTGTAATTCTAGCAGCTCAGGAGGCTAAGGCAGGAGGATCAAAAGTTCAAGGCTCGCCTGGGCAACTTAGCAAGGCCTTAAGCAACTTAGGAAGACCCTGTTTCAGAGTAAAAAATTAAAAGTGTTGGGGATGTGGCTCAGTGGTAAAGTGCCCTTGGGTTTGATCCTCATTACCAAAAAAAAAAAAAAAAAAAGTCTTGACAAGTTCCTGGGCTGAGGAACTTGAACTGAGATAAAGTACTGAGGAAGAGTGAAAGAAAGAACAAATTTGAAGAAAAGAAAAAAGGAGTTTGGTTCCCTCGGAGTTTGATGAATACAAATTAGTTTGAGTAATACAACCAAGCTACTGCCCAGTCGTTATGTAGACAAATCTTGACAATATATATAATTTTTAGAATTATTCAGCAATTAAAGAGAAGGCTACTCGGGTATGACATACATAGTGTGATGAAAAGAGAGCCTAAGATAAAATCCTAGAAAATATTAGTTCTCAGGACTCAAGGAAGAAAAATAAAAATAAGTAAAACAGACCAAGAAGTAAGGAGCAGAGAAGGAGGAGAAACAGAAAAGGTGATATCACGGAGTGAAAGGGATGTGGAGTTTCAAGAGAAGGAGGGTTGGTGGTACAGCCTTACCTTTGACTCTTCTTGTAGCCGCAGGCAGCTATCTAGGAATAGGAGGGATCGGTCCACAGATTTTCTGGCCCTCTTTGTGGAAGTTGCTTCCTCGAAAGATGCCTCTCCATCTGAGAGGCACTGGAACCAGTCTGACTGAAGGGCTTGCTGAATTGCCATGAACTTGGAAACAGTCATTTCTACTCGTCCTCCAACACCCCACACAGACACAGACTGCCATAGATCAAAACAAAGAGGAATTAGCAACAGTAAAATACAAACAAAAAGAAAGCAATAAAGTGATAAAGCATTAATTCATCACAACTTTAGGATCTAGACATGGTAGGTAAAAATTTATCTCATGGAGAGGAAAAGCAAAATTCCAAATTTCAAATGCTCTGGGGATTTTACAGCTCATAAAGAATTCTTCAATGGCAAAGCAAGCCAACTTTTGACCTAGCTCCCAAAGAGTCCTCTGTCTCACTTTTCTAGCACAATCTTCCATTGTCCCCTATCTTAGCTCTCTCACCCCAACCCCACACTTGCTATTCTGAACAAACCACAGACTTTGGTTTCTTTTCCACCTTTGATCACATTATTCCTTTTGACTGACATGGCCTTCTACTTCTTTGTCTGGAAAAATACCATGCATCCTTCAAGAAACTGAATTTAAATATCATCTAACATGTTCCCCCAAACTTTCCTGGGTTTAATGGATTACTTAATCCTCTAAGCTCTTACAGCAATTTATATTTCTTTCTTTTTCAGAAAAGAGCACTTATCACACCATTTTATATTTGTCTAGATTAGTCCACTTCATACCTTTATCCCAAAAGGATAGTCTTGAGTCCTGCACATTAATATTTAATAAGTGTTTACTGGGTTCAGGTAGATATAGAATTACATGCAAAGACATCAACCCCTTAGTCATGAGAATCACTATATCATATTCCATCTTTGGTTACTCTTTCCCCTACAGCATCTGTTCTTAGATGAGATCATCAAGGACATAAATGGAGAGGCCACAAATGGTCTTTCCAGTATGTACTAAGGTTAAGAATCCTGTTCAAATGAAGTCTCTCCTCCTGTCAAATGGGGAAGATAACTGAAGTCAAAATACTGCCTTTTGAGTTCAAATTATAAAATTTTAAAAAAGCTTAAAACAGGAGAACAATTGAAAATAGTACTCTTAGATAAATTGATACTGTTGAAATCAACAAAGCAAGTGTGGGGAAAGTGATTTCATTCATAAAGCAGTTGTACCCACTGAAGCCTCACCTGAACACTGTCCTCAGGGATCCTGCCAATGGGATAACTTCAGATTAAAACTTTTAAGGAAGTCCTTCTGATACCACTCTTCACTAGCTAAAATCTCTGGCTGTGGACCCAGCTTTTTCACATTGTTCTACCAGCAAGCAGTATTACACTGAGGTTCTACTATATAGAGTTAGACATGTGATAACACTCATCAGCAACTTTGCCCACTCTCCCTGAAGTTATTAAAACTGCAAATACAGCACAGCATCATAAGACAATTGTTTTCTCCCATCATAGCAATTTCTTTTTTGGGCACTTGTGCTTGACCTTCCCTCACCTCCAATTTTTTTGTAATAATAAAAACATTGAGGATACATTCCTCCCCTTAACTCATCCTTAGGCAGCTCTACTCTCTCTTATATTTCAGCCCAATCTCACTAAAATCATCGAAATAAACATAATATATAAAGGAATTCAACCCAGACAGAGAGAACTTCACTTCTGCAGAGATATAATAGTCTGATTTCCTGGGACAAAGTTGCAGCCGTGGAGGCTGTTCTAAGAACACACCTTATTTGTCACATAACCAGCTGGACAGGGGCTGACTGGATCGTGCAGAGAGCAGTACAACAGCGATTCTGGCATGCCTGTATAAACACAAAAAAGAATCACTGAAAGTGCTTATATCAATAATAACACAGTTCTAAGAGGGAATAGCTTCACATATGTATTGGTGGATAAGGCATCTCTAACTACAGTGAACAGTTGGTACCTGATCTTGGAATTTTAGGAGGTCTACCAACATAAATGAAAAGATTACTTTGAAATTTACTAATCTAAAAGAATGGAATGTAAAGATTCATCTAATGATGTAGTGAGCTGCTACAAAGGAAAGGTGTATCTTAGAGTATAAGATACAATAAAAAGTTTTTAGTGACATGTTGATCCTAATTTCATTTAAAGAATTTAACATCAAATATGCTCATTCCAGGAACCATCCAAAAAAAAACTGGTACTAGAAAGATCAAATGACAAAATCGAAAGGAAATCTCATTAATCATAAATCTCAGTAATAATAATCATGGTTCCCTATGGACAGAATTATAGGCATGCTGTAGGATACTAAAAATGGATCTCATTCTCAGTATGTTTTCTTTTATTGACTCAAGGTGACAGCTTCTTAGGTTCTTCAGTCAAAAAGAGTTACTTTTTTTTTTTATTCAAAAACAACAATAAGTAAATCATTAGTGTTTAAATTTCATAAGCTACCCCAAATTTCTCATAAGAAAAATAAAAGAATTCTACTCAAAAGAGAAAAAACAAAAACAAAACAAAAAAAAAAACCCAAAAACAAAGCAAGTTCTAAACCTCTGCAGTTCACCTTAATTTCCACAATTTCGATTATTACAATTATCTCCAGGAAGCTTATGATAGCTATTTTGACTTAATTACATGCCTGTACCCTTTAAAGTTGGCAATTATACCTGGCCTCAGATTTAGGAGAATGATACCACATCGACTCCTCTGATGAACCAGCAGGTTATATGCAGCTTCCTCCAGAAGCAGAAGACTGACTGATCAAAGGAAACAGGATATTCCTTCACTTACGTGAGTCCCAGATATTGGAAAATAGCTTTAGGAGAAAGTGGTCCACAGAACTGTTCTCTACCTGTCACCACTAAGCTTTTCCTCTAAATAAATGAATACATAAATCTGTACAAAAAAATTCTTACTTTTGGAACAAAAGATAGTATCATTATACCAGAATGTAGCGGTACATAAATTCTTCATCTGCTGCTTTATGAGTGTGGCTCAAGTAGGATGGGACTGCTTTAGATCTCGTGCGTGTCCCATGCAGGTTCTCATCTCTGGTCAGTACCTGTGTCTGCTTCATAACTGTCTGTCTTCCACCACTGTTCCCACTACTGACTCAGCGAATGACTGCTTTCCCTTGACCCATTTAAGATGTCCACTCATCTACTCTCTCAAGAATCCTTTCTTTCTTCTGACAACCTTCCATATGTCCTCAGAGCAGGTTATGTGCTCCTTCCTCTGGGGTTATCATAATATACGTACGTATTCCTAATCCTACAAAGCAGTCACCATATTCTCACTAAAATTACCTGTTTATCTCAGCTAGGATCTGAGTTCCATGAGAGCAGCAACTGTTTCCTAAACAACTCTGAATCTCTAATGGCTGGTTCTTAGGTCTGAAGATGTTTATTAGAATAAAGAATAAATAAATGTATGAATGAACTATCAATAAGTCAACAGCACCTGCAAACTCCAAATTAATATAAAACACAACTTAATTTTTACCTATAAAGTTTCCAATTCCTTTCTTATATTCTGCCAAGACGTCATGATGTTCTGCCCTGTAAGTAAAACAGAAAAATACATAATAACGAATCATTCTATGGATACTGAATAACAACTAAAGTCCTTTTCTCACCCAAATAAGCTATGACATGACCTTAAATATAGTCTTGAACAATAATGCACATCATTATTCAAGAGTCCCTACTAACTAAGCTAGCTAGGTTCATTACTCAAAATCAAAGCCTTCAATTTATAAATGGTTCTGTGAGAAGATAAATTGCCAAAGATCAGATGCTTCAGAATACTTGAATTTTCTTCTTTCTCTTGCCCCTTCAAAGTCACAACTAATATCACAATACTATAGAATCCCTTGATCATATAGTAGGCTCGTCAAGTAAGTACAAAGTTGCTTTATGTACTACACGAGTCATTTAACTCCAGTAGTTCCATTTTCGTAAAGTAGTACTAGCAAGTGCTAAGGCAGAAAAATATTGAAGCTGAATAACTAGGAGTCTGGTGCATGATGACAGCCCCTGAATTCCAAGTTTAGCTCTTAGAGAGCACTTCCTGCCCCACTCCCACAAGAAGCAGTAGCAATGAGAGCAGAGAAGGATTGTAAGTTTGGAGAAAAAGCAGCACAACTAATCCATAGGGTTGATCTACAGTTCCAGATCAGAGCCAAATGATGTATACCGATACCTCTTCTCTGATTTTAATATTATAAATCTATGAATACATATGAACAAAAGAAATCTTTCTCTTTCTTACATCTAATTAAGGTAACTACACTGCTGCCAGAGTTTTGAATGACGAGGTCCAACACTTACAGGGATGACAGTGTAAGCTGAGCCATGGCAGGAATCCCATGGATATTATGCAGTGTGTGATGAGTCAGGTGTGGGGCAGAGCCAGTCTTGGTGTACAAAAGGCAGCCTGGAATGTCCATGGTGCGGTCCCCTGTTTTGCCTAAGTTTTGTATTTTTCCTAGACGACAGCCATTAACTACCTTGGTAAGATTCAGCTTCATCCTTAAGGATTACTTCACGTCCTGCAAGAAAAAAATATTAAATTTACAAGGTTCACAACACTGCAGAAAAATGAATGATAGCATATTTATTATTACTTCTAGTCTATTTTTTTTTTTTTTTTTTTTTTTTTGCAGGGGGCAGGGTGCAGATATTAGGAATAAGAAAATAAAAAAAGACACAGAGAGACTCAGATCCCTTCCCCAAGGTCTCAGAGCAATGTGATGACATCAACCACTTTTAAATTTAGCCATGGAATTTTAGTCAGAGTTGATGAAAATTAAACAAATGGAGGATGGAAGTAAAAGGAATAATCATGAAAAGAATGCCAAGAAGTCAAGGTACACTCTTAGCCTTAAAAATGCATATATAGAAGGGTCCCAATGCTTAGGCCATACTGACTGCTGATATGAACCATTTTTTTCTTCTTTTAATTTGAAAGAATACTAAACAACATAGCAATTTTCCCTAAAAATGTTGTTCAGTAACAAAAGCAGATTCCAAGACAGAATACTGATATGAATACAAATCAAAGAAGATACATTGAAATTAAGAGATTATATCTAAAGTGGGATTATATTTCAATTTTTTCTCTGTATCTAAACACAGGTGAGAAAATACATGGAGTTAAGTATATATATAATCCATAAGTAATTTTTCATTACCTTTGTGACTGGGAAAGAAAAATATAGATATCTAACTTTCATAGATACAATGGGGAAAGAAAACAAAACAATTTATTGGAAGCTGCTAAACAATTAGTATTTGGTGTGGTAAAATCCTGGGTCCTACTTTTAAAATGTAATTCAGAATCTGATAAGCAGATATGTCAGACCATTTGCAAAATGTCATTGGACATATCAACATTTTATAAGTACTTTAGTACATTGCTACAGCAAGTACCCTTATCCTACCCTTAGCAATTCTTCCCAACTGGACCAGGTCAAGCTTTATCAGTAGATAAATTATTACAGCTATCTAGAAACACCAACTTTAGGTCTTGTACTCTTAAAAAATTGTTCTGGATGTCACCCATTATTTAAGATGCTATAAAACAAACAAGCATTATTTATTATTAGTTAATGATATTTAGGAAAGCAAACATTACTTTTTAGGAGACAAATTCTTAAAATTTAAATAAGACAACAATTATAGTTATTAGGCTCTGAGACTTGAGAATAACTATTTTCTGTATGATCCAATAAGAAATGTCATGTTAAACATAAGATAGTTGAGGAAAGTTTGGTCGATTTTCTCTGACTACACATCATTCTTTCAAGTTATCACAAAAGTAAAGACAGAAAAATTACTGTCATTGGAACCCACAGAACTGGAGACTGTTAAATAGAAAAAGTTAAGTTTTAACAACAGAATAAAAAAGTTTGTTTTTTGCTTTTGTTTGCTTAGTTTTTGTGGTACCAGGGAATTGAACCCTGAGCATTCTACCACTAAGCTACATCATGAACCGTTTTTAGTTTTCATTTTGTGAGGGTTTTGCTATGTTGCTGAGGCTGGCTTCAAACTTGCCTTGACCTCCCCAATAGCTAGGATTACAGGTGTGCACTACCATGTGTGAAGAAGGCCATCCTGCCCCCCACTCCCAAAGTTGATATACATTAAATCTGTTAAGAGAAGAAAATTTGTCCCCCAGAATTACAAAAATATAATTACAGGCTAATAAGAACACAATCTAAAAAATACAAGAATCATATTGCTTATGAGCTAATACTCATTTCATGTATTAAAATATATAAATATATATATTTATAATATATAAATATATATATTTATAAAATATATTTATATATTTTAAACCAACAGAGCCCTGAAGTCATTCTGTAGCAAAATTAAAGACAGTATTTTGCAACTTAAGTAAGCTGTGGAGAATTCAAGCAGGGAAAAATAAAAAGATAAATAAAAATGCAATTGATCCCAACAGCTCGGGAGGCTGAGGCAGGAGGATCACAAGTTGAAAGTCAATCTCAGCAACTTAGCAAGACCCTAAGTAACTCACTGAGATCCTGTCTCTAAATAAAATACAAAAAGTGTATTTTTGTATTTTATTTACACTCAGTGGTTGAGCGTCCCTGGGTTCAAGGACTGGTACAAAAAAAAGAAATGCACTTCAGCCAGGTGTGGAGGCATGACTTGGAGACTGAGGCAGGAGGATTGGAAGTTTCAGGCTAGCCTGGGCAATTTCACAAGACCCTGTCTCAAAACAAAAGACTAATAGGGCTGGGGTGTAACTCAGTGGTAGAGCACTTGCCTAAAATACACAAAGCTCTGGGTTCAATGCCCAGCACCAGCATAAAAAAATAACCTAAATAGTTTATAGAGTTCCACCATTGCTTCCAGAGACCCCAAAGCTGGGGACACCTCATAACCACCATCACTCCTTCTGTCATCCCATGATAGGGAATCTAAGGCTCAGCAAGATTAATTGGGAACTGACCTAGAACACAGGTCTTCTTCAAGGAGGTATGTGCTCTTCACATGCCTTTTGAGTAAGAGTGAATCTAACATGCTACAAGATGCAGTCTGATTTAAAAAAAAAAAAAAAGACCATCCTGCACTCAAAGAAAAAGATGATTTTTCAAATTGTATGTGAAATCTGTGAAACATCTTTCCACCCCAAGAATATACTATAAAGTCGTAAGGAGAAAGTAGCTCTCAAGCTCTGATCTGTGCCAACAGAATGGCACATATGATCAAAGAATGGCTGCCTGCTGTTTCCTCAAAGGCCTCAAAGGCTTGCACTGCTCAGAAAGCTGGCCACTGGTCAGGGATCTGACCTTCTGCCTAGAAAGCTCTAAGTCTGATCTTGTCTACACTCAGCACAGATCCGTCATTTAGGGACTGGCTCAAACAAACCAACTAAACAACAAAATCAGATTATTTACTCTGGAAAGGAAAATGGGTCAGTCAGTGCATTCTTGCCCTACAGAATGCCATTTGGGAACTCAAATATAACACTGTGTGCACAAAGAATCAGAATAAGAAGCATAAGTAACAACTACATACATAAAGGCAACTAAAAGGAAATGCAGTTTCTCTTAATATAACCAAACAGATTCTCCGAGTTGGACACAGGATCCCTTCAAGAGTGTTAAGATAGACCTAGAAGTCCTGACTGGTAGCTTCCAAGACCCACCTTTCTTTTGGGAACCTTTTAGTTTTTTCCTTGTCTGAGGAAGAATGAATATGTTCTAGAAGCCTCCATCATTTAACAGAAGAGTCTCAATGTAACTAAACATCCACTCACTCCTGAAGGCCTTTTCTCACATTTCTCCTTCCCACTTTCCTCAACTGAAGACATAGTTCCTTTCATCCTTAACCCACAGTCTGTCATTATAGAGCCTCAGTAGCTCTAGCTACAACTCTTAGAATTGTTTACCACAATTCTTTGATGCAGAGAGGGGCTCTCATGTAATAAAATGTTTGAATCTCAAAAGTTTAAGCCCCATAACTTTAAAGATCACATTAAAAAAATTTCAGCTTAGTGTACTGAACCCAGTAGGTCAGTTAGAGAGAAACACATGTGGTTCTTTTTATAGTGCAAGACTTTGATGCTGTGTACTCACATTCTGCTGTTTGAGGCTTCTTAAAAGTACCTCCCTAATCATGTTTATTTGAAATGTTGCTGAAGGAAAAAATTAGCAGGGAAAAGCAGAAGAGTGGGTTTAAGAAAAAGTGTTGTAATGGATAAACTGCTACTGTCAAGGACTCTGTGAGGAGGGATGTGAACATAAAAAATGTGACAGGGCTAGGGGTGTAATTCAGCAGTAGAGTGCTTGACTAGCATGTACAAAGCCTTGGTTCAATCCTCAGCACTGCAAGAACAAAGAAGGAAAGAGAAAAAGAAATCTGAAGACAGCAACAGGGAACACACTTCAACTGGCAATCAACATTCGAAAATATATAAATGGGATTTTTGTCCAGAGTTAAACAAACCCTTTCTTTCCTCATTCACTGTTCGATGTATGTAAATGTTTTTATAATTGCACTTCTTTTTCTCAAGTTTTATTATGAAGTAATGTACATAATATAGACACATACACATATTAAGTACATATTTTTGAAAACATGCTTTGGGAGTGATATAATCACAATCCCAAGCAAAGGTTAAGAAACATCATGGGTGTGCGTGGCCCCGGCGGCTGGCGTGGGGTTGAGTCAGTTGTGAGACCGGAGCTACAACAGGGCCACAAGCGTTGAGGCCCAGGTCCCCGGAGCTGGCCCTATCCTAGCATGGTCGAGCAGCACCGTAGTCCCGCCCAGTAGCACACCATGGCTCTGCAATGCCTCCAATGGTGTCCACCTCCAAGCTTATGCAAGCAGATCCCAGTCCTCGACCCACCCACAGACCTCAAATTCAAAGGGTCTTGTTAAGTTGCCCAAGTTGGCCTTGAATTTGGGATCCTCCTACCTCAGCATCCCCAGCTGCTGGAATCAAAGGCCTGCACTACATTTACTCTTTAATAGAATCTGTTTAATAGGCCCCTTCACAGATGTAGTCACTACAAACCTTAAACTGCAAAATCTGTAAGACAGGAAGGTGTGTTTCAAAGTGAAGACTGTAGCACCTTGGCAGTGCTGTTTGCGGCCCAACAGTGGGATCATCGACCCAGGGTCCACCGTGACCTTTTCAGTGATGCTGCAGCCCTTTGACTATAATCCCAACGAAAAGAGTAAATACAAGTGCATCGTGCAGACGATTTTTGCTCCACCAAACACTTCAGATAGGAAGCTGTGTGGAAAGAGGTACAACTCAATGAATTGCTGGATTCTAAATTGAGATATGTTTTTGAAATGCCAAGTGAAAATGGTAAATTGAATGATATGAAACCTAGCAAAGCTGCTTCACTGAAGGCATCTAAGCAAGATGGACCCATGCCTAAACCCCATAGTGTTTCACTCAATGATACTGAAATAAGGAAACTCATGGAAGAGTGTAAAAGACTTCAGGGAGAGATGATGAAGCTGTCAGAAGAAAATCCACACCTGACGGATGAAGGCTTAAGGCTCAGGAAGGTAGCATACATGGATAAACCCAGATCCTCCTCTATTGCGTCCTTCAGAAGTAACTTCACCAGTCCTCTTCCTTCACTTCTTGTTGTGATTATAGCCATTTTCATTGGATTCTTTCTAGGGAAATAATCTTGTAGAGCGAAGCATGTGGAGTGCCTGTTTTTTTGTTTTTTTTTTTTTCTCTTGACCAGAAAAAAGATTCGTTTACCTACCATTTCATTGGTAGCATGGCCTGCAGTTACCATTTTTTTGTGTGTACAGTGTCATAGAGGCTTTGCCTTTAATGATCTCGTACGTTAGAAACACAATAAAAACAAACTGTTCGGCTACTGGACAGACTGTACATTACCAGATCATCACCTGAAGATGTCAGTTGCACATTCAGTCCTTTATGAAATTCATAAATAAAGAATTGTTCTTTCTTTGTGGCTTTAATAAGAGTTCAAGAATTGTTCTGAGTTTTGTAAATGTTATTTTAATAATCCCTTTAAATTTTATCTGTTGCTGTTGCCTCTTGAAACATGATTTGTTTAGATTGCTATTCCCACTCATTCAGAGGTGTGATGTGGGAGGTGGTGCCTCTTAGTGTAAATTTCCCTCTACCTTGCTAATATCATGGCAGAACTCTTCTTACCCTTCGTGAGGCAGTTGTTTTCTCATCCTTACAATCCTGTCCCATGGTATTTAACATTAAAAAAAAAAAATTGTTAACAGATTGTTGTTTGATAGAGAGAGAAAGAGAGAGAGAGAGAGAGAGAGAGAGAGAGAGAGAGAAGAAACAGACCATGGTCTCCAAATATCAACCAACTTTTATTTGCTTTTATTATTATCCCTTCCCTTTTCACTTGCTGTGGGTACCTTATATTTCTGGGGTTGTGCTTTCTACTTCACTTATACAGATGAAGTCCCCTGAAAAGTCTTAAGGAAGACCATTAGAATATTAGGACAAATGACAGGCTATCCAAGGATCTGTATCTTTATAAGGACCAACAAAGATTTTTCTGCACTTCTGGCAACTTTGTACCTATCCTAACACCTCCAGACTACCCTACCTTTCAGGTGTCAAGAAAGAAGTAATTTTAAATTATTTCTTCAATTTCTACATGCTGTCATGAAAAGACTTCCAAAACTTACTAAGGGAATAGAGCAAACATAGGTGATTGCATGTTTTTGTGGAAGGAAAATAAACATTTATAAGTACACATTCATATCTCCCCTAACTCCCTCAGATTCTATAATAAGTACATATACATAGAAAAAAGTCTGAAGGGCTTCTAAACAATATGATGCACTGAGCTGACAAAAAAAAAAAAATCACATAGAAATGATGGAGAAAATAGTAACAGAAGATGAGAAGACTATTTGGAGGGAAAGTGATCTAAAATTCTTACACCATGTGGTAGGTGGAGAGAGACACTGGATTTAACAAATTTGTTAAGCATGTGTGTTAAAAATTTAGAATTAGTCATTAAAAATGAATGATAACACATAATTTTCAAACCTGCTGGGGAGGATGAAGAAAAATAAAGGAAATAAGTAATCTAATGAAGGACAAGAAAGAGAGGCCAAATAAAGCCCATGGAAAATACAAATTAAGATGTAGTGCAGAAGTCCAATAGAGTTATACTAATTTCATTCATGGAAAGGTATAATAACAACAGTAGTAACTAACATCTATTGGGTATTTAGTATGTATGTTCTTTATATATGAACTCATCAATCCTTACACCAAGAATTAATAGATGCTATTAATATTTGCATTTTACCAATTAGAAAAATGAGACTGATAAAGTCACCAGGGATAAGTGGCAGATCTATTACTTATATTGTAAAGTTCAGTTTTAGGGGTTATACTTTAATAGGCTGGTAGTTGCTTAGAGGTTCTTTCTTGTCCATAACCACAGGCAATGTTTATATATTAACTGTAATATTAAGATAAAATTTTTATGTTCATATTTTCCATTGCTGGTGTTATTATTGCTGTTCTTCTCAATTCTCTCTCCTCTGCCTCTAATCCATCTTCCCAGCCTCTACAACCTTTCTCCATACTCATTCAAACATTTAAACATACTTGTATATGAGAGGGAATTAGCTTTTACAAAAATAGAAACATACTATACTATATACACTTCTCTGCAATTTGCTTTTCTCACAGGAACACACAACGGATCATCCCCTCACCCCCAACACACACACACACACACAGAGAGAGAGAGAGAGAGAGAGAGAGAGAGAGAGAGAGAGAGAGAGAGAGAGAAACTACTAAATTAAAAAGAGAGAGAGAACTAAAAGAACTACTTCCTGATATTGCATAGTTTAATGTGACAGTTTATTCAACCATCCCCTTCCTGTTGGGTGCGAAAGTTACAGGGCAGATCATGGAAGCGCTGCAAACTCTGAAGGCACGGTTTCCCCGACCTCATTTTCAGCAATTTCAAGTGAATTTTACATTTCCTGGCAGAATGCTTTTCACACATTGATCTTTAATCATTACAACATTCCAATGGTTTAGGTACTATCGTCCCCATTTTGCCAATGAGAAAACGTAAGATCTGAAAGGAATTAAGTAAGTTGCCTAAGGTCATAAAACCAACAAGTAGCTGAATCCATAGCTCCAGCTCTAAATCTCTACTCTGACTTACAAGTTCAGTTATCACTAAGTGGACAGTTCCCGACAACATCTAGGTTCAGACAATAAGTCTGTACTTATCTTCGTCCCATGGGTTTTCTCCAGGGCCCCAGACCTCGCCAAGAGCCTAGCTCAGATTCGAGAGTACCCCACCTTCCTTGATACCTTGGGTTGTGGATAAAAAATAATAATAATAAAAAAATCCGTCTGGAAACTTGACCCAGAGACGGGTCAAAAGGAGGCCCTCTGCTCTCAGAGATGTCAGCACGCTCACACGATTTGTGAGAAGTCGAATTCTGAGATGCCTAGTTCCACCTGGGGACCCAGTAAAAGTAAGACGAGACATGGTGGGAGTAGTTACCATTACTGCAACAGAACGAGACTCATTATTCCCCAGCAATCACACACTAGGAGGGAAGAAGGACACTTACCTAAAAAACTCTTGGGGCCTTCAAAATGCTCAAAGATCCCCAAAGTTCGCTACCCCACGTGTCCGGCTTGCAGAATTCTCGGCCCCCTAAACTTCCGCCTCCGATGTAGAGCCAATCAAGGAACATTGCGTCATCACCAGGCGCCAGAAAGAGGTAAAGGCCTTACCAAAGACACCCCACGGGACTGTCGCTGTTGCTATGGTAACGGAGAGAACGCGCTCCACCCGCGCAAAGCCTCCTGGGAGTGGTGGTTCGATGGTGTCCGCACTTGCTTTTCTTCATACGGGGAGGAACTACAATTCCCAGGGCGACCCGGAAGCTGCCTCGGCAGAGGAGCGGTTGTTGCGGCGTTGGCCGAGGTCCGGGCCTGAACCTGAAAATGCTGCTGGCGACCCAGGAAAAGTCCACCTCAAAGAAGAGGATGGGGCTGAATCGCTGGAAACAGTTCACAAGGAAGCCGAATCCCAAGGTGATACCAGTCGGGAGCCTTGTGGGGGTTAGGGATTGCCCAAGACGCTGCCCAGTCCCGCAACAGCCGCTATCCTTCCTGTGCTTCCTCCGACTTCCCCCAGGGGCAGCCTTACCTGGCCTTGACTGTCTTGGAGTCGACATTGCCTTAGTGAAGTGAGTCTAGGAGCTTCATGGTCTGGGTATCTCAGGGCTTTGGTGGACAGCATCATGGAACAACTGTTCCCATCTAATGTTCTTCTCAAACCGAGAAGTCTGCTAGTGCCCATCGGGGTGAAGGGAGTTCACGACCTCGGCCCCACCTTACCCCTGGCACCAATTTCAGGAAACTTCCCGCATATTTCCTTTCTTTTCTTTCCTTCCTTCTTTTCCATCCTTCCCTTCCTTTACAAATCTGCAGCAACTGATCTTTATTGAAAGGGAGCATCACATTAAATGCTTTCTTTGCCTATATCTCTCCCCTTTCCGTTTTACATAAAATATCAAAAATGAACAAAGTTGTCCAAGGCATTATTAAATTACATCAATACTTGATCTACATGGTAATTTCTAACTACCATTCAAAAATAGATCCTCTTATATCTGTCACCTCTTTTGATGCACTGGATCCTGGAGACAGGAAAAAACTCTTAACCCCATTTTAAACTTGAAACATAGAAGTGACATGTGCAAAATCACACAGTGCATACCTTTCAGGGTACCTTTTTAACAGTCACAAAAATAAATCCTTTAAATGTAAATGAGTCTACTAAAATGGAGACGCTTCTCAGCTTTCAGCTCCAGAGCATTTTCACCAGCTGTTTTCACCCTTCAGTTACTTTCCTTAAAAAAAAAAAAATCCTGTAGATGTGTGACCTGTGAGGGCCTCAGGCAGTAGTTCTTGTGGTTTATTCTAAATATACCAACTAAATGCACTGGACATAATTTCACTTGAAAATCTTGCTTCAGATACTGGAGGGCATAGACTGGAACATGAGGGGGACTTGGAAACTGAGGCTGCTCTTATTGCAATGTATCAGTTGCATAATAGATTGGATCCAAAAATAGTTTATGAATATAGACTTGAGATGAAAGGTAAAAATTTGGGACAATTCCTTAGGACTCCATAAGGAGGAATTTTTGCTGATAGCACTTATTGTTACTGCCTAGAGGATAAAAAAGTAAAAAAACAAGAGTGCCCTGAGGTTTGGTTTTAGTAGGATCAGCTCTTTTATTCATTTCATGACTAATTCAGCAATGAAACTGCATTAATTAGTTATCTGTAAGGTGCTTTGAAGGTTAAGTGTTAGATAATGAAAGAGTTATGCCTTTACCACTTCCATGTGTCAGTATGCTAGTTTAGATATATCCTAATTTTTTTCTTTACACAATGTTGTTTATTTTAATAATTTATAGGTGAATTATAATTATACATAATAGTGAGCTTCATTTTGATATATCCATAATTGCACATAGCATAACTTGGTCACTCCCCTGTACTTCACCTTTCTTTCCTCTCCTCCCTCCCACTAATGCCCATCTTCTACTGGTCTTCCTTCTGTTTTCATGAAATCCCTCCCACTCTTTTTTTCTCTCTAGCTTCCACATATGAAAAAAAGCATACATCCCTTGACTTTCTGAGTCTGGCTTATTTTTCTTAGTGTGATGTTCACCAGTTCCTTCCATTTTCCTGCAAATGACAATTTTATTCTCCTTTATGGCTGAGTAAAAACACCATTGTGTATATAACCACATTTTCTTTATCCATTCACCCATTGATAGATACCTAGACTGGTTCCGTAACTTGTATATTATGAATTGTGCATGGGTATGAATGTATCACTATAGTATGCTCACTTTAATTCTTTAGGATAAATCCAGAGGAGCAGTATTAGCTGGGTAATATTGTGTTTCCATTCCTAGACTTTCAAGGAACCTCCTTACTGATTTCCATAGTGAATGTACTAATTTCCAATCCTATCGACAGTGTATGAGTCTTCCTCTTTTCCCACATCCTTGCCAGCATTTATCATTATTTGTATTCTTAATTATTGCCATTTTACTGTTCTGAGATAAAATCTGAGTGTACTTTTGATTTGCATTTCCTTGATTGCTAAATGTGTTAAACATGTTTCATATATTTTTGGCCATTTGTATTTCTTCTTTTGAGAAATATTTGTTTAGTTCATTTACCCATTTATTGATTAGGTTATTTAGGTTGTTCTTTTTTGTCTTGGTGTTTTTTGAGTTCTTTATATATTCTGGATAGTAATTTTAGTTGGCAAAGATTTTCTTCCATTATGTGGACTTTGTCTTCCTGTTTCCTTTGCTGTGCAGAAGCCTTTTAATTTGATGCTATCCTGTTTATTAATTTTTTTGTTTTATTTTCAATTGAGGAAGTCAATACCTGTGCCTACATATTGGAGTGTTGACCATATGTTTTCTTCTAACAGTTACAGAGTTTCTGATCTGATTCCTAGGTCTTTGATCCACTTTGAGTTGACTTTTCAGGGTGAGAGGTAAGGGTCAAGTTTCACTCTTCTACACATGGATATCCAGTTTTCCCAGCACCATTTGTTTAAAAAGGCTGTCTCTTCTCCAACAAAAGGTTTTGGCATCTTTGTCAAAGATCAGATATGGGTTTATATCAGTGTTTGTTTGTCCCTGTGTCTTTTATTCTATTCCATTGGTATACATGTCTGTTTCCATGCCAGTACCATGCTGTTTTTGTTACTATAATTCTGTAGTATAATTTGAAATCAGCTGTTGTGATGCCTCCAGAATTGCTCTTATTGCTCTAAATTGCTTTGGCTATTCTGGGTCATTTATTTTTCCATATAAATTTTAGGACTGTTTTTTCTAGTCCTGCGAAGAATGTCATTGGTGTTTTGATGGTATTGCACCACACTGGAGATATACCCTTATTTTAAAGACCTACCTGAATTTTTAGCAGATACCTGTATTTGTTCAGTCACTAGTACAGGGACTTTTGCAAGCTTCTGAGAGTTACAGAGAATAAAGAAAGAAGGTGTCCTTATGGTCTGATTACTAATTGAAGATTAATATCCAACTGATCTGGGTAGAAATTAGTTTGTTTTCCATCTTATTTTCTGCTTGGTAAAACAGTGGGAGTCAGATGATTAATGCTCACCTCAACCCCCCAGTTCTTGTTGACAAACAATATCTTTGATGTAAGTAAGACAGGAAAGCCTCTGGCTCCAGGCTGCTCCTGAAAAGAGGTAGGAGGGTATCACACCCTCCTCCCAGAAGAAAATTGCTTTGATAGCCTGACTAATTAATTAGTACTTGTTTGGGTTTTTATGAGCAGTATTATATGTAGCATTTTTACATCTTGACTCATAACCCTGGGACCTTTAAAAAAAATACTGATGCCTGGGCCTTACCCAGACAAATTAAATCCAAATCTCGAGGTAGGCTAGACAAGAAATAAAAATAGATGATGTCCCAGAGAAGGCTTCTTGTCTATTCCTGTACTGTTATTTGTGTTCTTTTATTTTCAATCAGTGTTGAAATTTCCAATGAAATACTTTGGAGAAAGAAAGAATAAAGGATACTTTCCCACATGTGTTAGTCAGAAAAACAGATAAAATGACCAAGTTAATAAAGATAATGCTGTGCATTAATATTCTGTATGTATTTTTTACAGTCTGCTTTTGACCCTGACAATGTGGAGCACTGGCTTAAGGTAAGGATATTTCAAAATTAGGATAGAAAGAGAATTGGGAGTGAGGTACACTTAGATGGAAAAGAAATACTTTGCACATGCTTGACTGTTTTTATTCCATGTGGTTATATGTGTTGCCTTAATTTTATACTTTTTAGTATTTTTTTGTTACTCTTGCTTCTCATGAAACCATTTAAGTATGAATAGTGAGAAAACAGGTATATAAATATGTTCTTTCAAATGCCATGAGTATTTCATGAAAAGGATTTAAAGAACAAGGGAGGAGAAGCCTTGTACCTTCTTCAGTTGCTGCCAAGACTGTACTGTAGTTACATTGACACAGGGGACTTGTGTGTGAAAGCTAGGTATCACAAGAATTTGCTAATGTCTAGAGTGACCAAAATTGTAGTAATCCTAAATGACCCTGAAAGGTTGTTTACTATTAGGTTACTGAAGAATATTTAAATATTAAGTGAGAGAGGATGGTTTAGAAATCCTAGGAAATCTCTTCCAATCCTGAGATGTATTTTTTGAATCTAGATACCATGTATGTTGAAAGTGCCCTTAAACCACATCAAGTGCATGCCTCTGAGTGTTTTGTCAACTTGCTGCAAACATAGCAAAACATAGTTCAAAATCATGCATCATTTTCCTGGGAAAATATCCTTCTGCTTGATAGTATTTTTTGAAGAGTTATACATAAATTGGCCTTTTGAGCACCAGGGCAGATGTAATAATTTTATCCATTCAGTTATTTGACTAGTATTAATTAAGTGCCTACTAAGTACTAACCCACTGAGTTTGGTGCTGGAGCTATAACAGGACACAGAGAAAGTATAGTCCTTGCCCACCCAGAGTTTATAGTCCAGTGCCACACAAACAGCCTTCCTAAAGCTGAGTGAAGAGTTAAAGATGTAATGAAGCATGTGGGGGGAGGCATTAATATAGATGGGGCTAGGGAAAGCTTACTGGCTATGGCAGAAGACCTGACTCAGAAGACAACTACAATAGATCCATCATCATGAAGGCTAGCTAGCCTCTGAGAAGACCATTAGACATCTGGTAAGTCTAGCTTGTATGTCAGTTTTGAGAGGCCCAGTGCCAGGCCCCTGCATGGGTTGGTCACACAGCTAGTAACCATCTCTTCTAGAGAGAAAGGTTTAACTAAATTGGGAGGATAAAATACTACTCCATCTTGTCAATATCATTTTCCTCTTTCATACGATTGTCAGCCAGCTTGACTCAGATTTTTATCATTCCTCTATAACTTCTGCAATGACTTTTTTTTCCATTATGTCCTCAAATCTCCCATCCTGAAAAAAAAAATCAATAAGTCCTTACTTGACCCTGCAGTCCATTCTGATTGCTGAATGATTTCATTTTCTTATCTAATATCCTCAGAAGTGTAGTCTGGACTCCTCGCCTTTGTATTTTCGTTTTTCTCTCATGTCCACAATTATTTTCCTTCAGTTTCCATTTCTTAGTTCAGTTTCCGTTCCACAGAAACTTGTTATAAATAACTTCCTGACCAAATTCAGCAGTCTCTTGGTAGGACTCAAACTTTTACAAATTACATTTGGTAGTTCTCACTTTTTTCCTCCATTATCTTTTTCTATAGCACTTTTTTCTCCTGCATCTACTACCTCTCTGTCTAGTTTCCTGTCTTCTTTTCTGATTTTTCCCCCTAATATATCCCAACTCTGGGTGTAACCAAAGTAGTTATAACTTCTGGATCTAAGATTTCCAAATCCACTTGAGGGGACCACCCTTTCAAAATCAGCAGAGCCTTTGTTCCATGGAAGGAGGACGATGTATATGGAAAGGATGTGAAGGATCGTGAAGATTGAGACAGGCCTTTCCTCAGAGGAAAAGGAAGATTTCCCAACAGCAATGTGGACATGACTGAAGAAAGTAACCATAATTTTTCATGATACCAAAAACTAATAGATCAGATTGATCCAGGCTTGGAGGTTTTCCTTGCAAACACAAAGGAACAGATATTTGAGAAAAATTCAGGATATCAACTGAATAGCCATGCTGATTGGGAAGGGAAGGGGACCCATTAAAGGATTCAGAGTTTGGGAGGAATGTGGAGATTGGGATACTTGGTCAGGTCCAGTATCAGTGTCATGGAGTTCAGGGAGTGAAACTGGGAAATGGTTAGGAGGTTGATGTTGCAGAGGGGTTATCAGAGTTTGGATCAAGAAATGAAAGATTCTGTGCAACCTTGTTTAAGGTGACTGTCAGAAGGTTGCTAAAGTGAAATTGAAGGGAGGCGTTTGGAATACAGAAGATCTAGCAAACTTTGAGACTGAGATATTAGTGAGTCATCATCAGGGAAGTCTTGAAATCACTTAGAATCAGGCAGATTCTTGACTAGTACTGAATCCTATGGCAGCCTACCCAAAGTACAGCGGGCCATGATTTATAATTACCTTCATCCCAAGTTGGTAGACTGATTCATCTTACTCCAGTGTATACTGCTCCTTGATTGAACTTTCTAAACATTTTCACCAAGTCAGTTCTCTACTCTTGAGCCTCAGTGTTTCTGTGTACCGTCAGATGAAACTAAATTCCAGATGGGCATTTAAGGCTGTCTGTTGGTCAACCTGTAATATCAGTTTACCCGAAACAGCCCCTGTATTGTGTGACTTTTGCTCCTGTCAGGCCATTCTCCTTCCCTTCCATCAGGTAGGGATTCCTTTTGCTTTGACTCATGCTGATCCCTCAGCCTGGAGTATGTCCTCTCTGAAAGGAAATCCAGATTATTCCCATACAGCTCAGCTTGAGATGCCCCTCTCAGTGAACAAAGCTCCCTCACTCACCTCAACCACATAATCCCAATCTTTAATACTCTTTCCTTTGGAATTATTTTGGCATTTGTATATACATTCATTGATATAACATCAAGAATTTGCTTTTATACAAAGGAATTAAAAGAGAGTTGGGTGCTTTAAAATATATTACTTACAAAACTATTCTGAATGAACGTGCTATATGCATGTGAGGTTATGTTAGAAAACTCGTGTTTGTACCACCTGGTCTTAGGGAATGAAGGACCACATTTTAGCCAGTCCACATTTCAGCCATTGTGTAGTGCCCTCCACAATGATCCATGAGACACAAGACACATGTAAGATTTCAGGAATAACTGAGACAATTCCTTTACAGATCACTTGCTCATATGAACCATAGCTACTGAGGAATAAACTTTTGAAGGTATTTGTCTCTTTCAGATCACTCTGTCTTGCTTTAGAACTGTTGTTTATTGCACATTGTTTCTTTTTTTTTTCTTTTTTTTATTGTAAACAAATGGGATACATGTTGTTTCTCTGGTTCTACATGAAGTAAAGGCATACCATTTGTGTAATCATACATTCACATAGGGTAATGGTGTTTGATTCATTCTGTTATTTTTTCCTTCCCTCCCAACCCTCCTGCCCTTCTTTTCCCTCTATACAGTCCCCCTTGAGCACATGGCATAAGGAATCAAAACCAAAAAACATGAACTTTTTCAGTATAGAAACTTCATTTTCCCCTTAACACCCATTATAGTACTAGGAACAGAGCTAGCCTTCAGTCTGGACTTGCTGAAAGAATAAGATGTTAACTTGACACAGTGTGTTTTCCTGGAGTATAGGATAGATCTCTCCTAACTCTTACACATTTATTTTGAAAAAATTAAAAGTGATATTTTAAGACAAAACCAGATTATTTCTAATCCTTAGTATCATCTAGTAGGCAGTGATACCAAACTTTATTTTAAGTGATATCCCAAACACTTGCTTTCTTGGAGACAAGCAAACATTTTTCTTTGCTCCCTTCACCAGACTCTTTCTTTGGTACCAAGAACAGTCTTCCTTCTCTTATCTCCCAAACTTTCTACCCTCCTCTGTTAAAAGCATGCACAAATTTCAACTCAGATGAGAAGTCACATCATATGTAGGTATTTATTGTATTCACAGCCTTAAGAACTAAGTCAGGTTTAAAAATCTGTTTTGTCATTAATTTTTTGTGGGTATCAGTTTAAAAAAAGCAAAGTCGATCAGCTTATTTGTATACTGTTTACATATATGTGTATATACAAACATACAGTGAAGTTCTTCTTGCTGTCTTAGAATTTAATAACCTAAAGGGAAATACTATACCAACTCTGAATTCAATAAAGAACATATACCACCAACATAAATTGGTAAAAGATGTAATGCGGGTAAACAGGTCTCTATAGAGTGATCTTATAAGGAGTGAATGCTATTTCCATAACTAACTTTGATGAGATCACATTTTCTTCTGGTTCATAGCTTTTCTTGTATTTTCTATTTTTCACATCTTTTTCAAATTGCTCATAACTTTTAAACTTTATTCCCCTGCTTCTAACTTAAACCAAACACATGAAACATGAGAATGAGACTGTTAAACCCCTGTCAAGTTTTTGTAGAGGCACTCCTAGTTTTATCATCAAGGGCAAGGGGAAAAACCATTTTCAAAACAGGCCAGGTGAAAATATAATAGGGGAAAGTGCATCTTTGTAAAATAAATCTGTCATCAATTCATTCCTTCAGCAAACGTTTATTGGGCACCTGTTAAGTGCCAAACACTCTTCTGGCTGCTAGGAGTTCACATGTGAAAGAGAAAACAAACTCTGCCAGCAGTCTACTTGGAGGAGACAATACGTGAGAAAATATGTGTAAAATGGAAAGCCCTATAAAGAAGGAGAGTAAGAGGAAGGTGGTTACAATTTCACATAGGGTGGGCAGAGAGGGCCTTACTGAGAAGGCGAGGTTTGAGCAGATTTGAGGAGGCAAGGAAAGAGTCACAGGGATGTGTGTGGCAGAGTTGTGCATGCAGAGGGGAGTAAGTAAGAACTGGTAGCACACATTGTGTGGTCGAAGCAGAGTGAAGAGGTGACACGGTTGGAGAGCTCCCAAAAGGCCCAGGATGTTGAAGCACATTGTAAGGATTTGATTTTATTCTGATTGAGATAGGGAGCCATCAAGGGGTTTGAGTGGTGTTATTTCATGATATAATTTTCATTTTAAATGACCACTCACTGCTCTGGTAAGAGGCTATTCCAGAAAACCTGTCAGGAAATTGTGCCTTAATCCCAGGTGATAACAGTTGAAGTGATGGGAAGGAGTTAGATTTGAAAATAGAGCCCACGGGTTTCTTGACATATTGTCTGAGGACGCGGGGGGTGTGGTGTGTAGAAAAGGAAAGGTACAGAGCGGGACGTAGAGAGAAGGAGGAGGAGGAAGGTAGGGATTGGTTTAAGGAAGACTAACATTTTCCTTCTTAAGAACTACAAGAAAGGAGTTGTCACTCCCTGAGTTGGAAGACAGAGAGGGCAGTAAGCATAGGGGAATCAGGTTCTTAGAAAGAGGGAAAGTCAAGGGTTAGTTTTAAAATAACTTATTTTGTACTGTGCAGGTAAGTCCGGATGCCAAAGTAGGTTGCCCACTTCCACCATTCCCTTCCTCAAACCCATGAATTTGGCCATGTTTTTATTAAACTCCCACTGTTGAGTTAAACATTCTGGATGGTAGGGAAACTAATAAAATGTTGTATTTTTATTAAAAAAATCCAGATCTCAGGATCTCATTACTAATGCCCTGAACAAAAGTTATCTAAAGCTTAAATAACTTTTTATATAAACATTGTGAACATCTGTTATAACTGGATAAAATGCTGCAACTCAGGGGGCTGGGGAGATAACTCACTTGGTAGAGTGCTTGCCTACAAGCACAAAACTGTGGGTTCAATCCCCAGCACTGAAAAAAAAAAAAAAAAATGCTGTAATTCAGTGTCACACATAAAAGTAAAAATTTGGTGTGGGTGTTTAAACCTCAAAATTTTGTCAACAATTTAAAAGTGAAAGAATCTGAAAAGTGGGTAGAAAATCAGGTTCTTGAGTAAGAGAGAAATTCTCTAACCTTGAACAAAGTTACTATTATCTTAATGGACTATTTTCTGTTATACTGAAGAAAATGAAGAAAGCCTCAGAATTTGCAGTTTTGAATGCATTTTCAACCAGAAATTCACACTTACCTGGAAGGCTCTGGGACCAAATGATAGGTTTGGAAGCATCTGAGCAAACAGAGGATCACAATGAAGTTTACACAGAAGGTGAGAGAAATATTCTTTGCTGTGATGTTAACAGTTTTTAAAGCATAACCTGTAATGCATGTCCAAGTATAGACTGGAAGCTTTTCTTACTCCTTTTCCTAATTTTTATTTCTTTCTACTGCCTTGAAGTTAATTTACTCTGAAGTTGACCTCATTATTTATATGTAAGGGCATATTTAAAGTCCATTTTGTCCTAAGATAGAAACAGCCACATTCAGAAGCATTTTTAATAGTTAACTGATAAGTGTTGTATTTGACCTTTGGCACAGATGTGGCCTTCTACTGATAATTCAACCACTAGTTAATAAAACTAGTTTTGTGCCTTTTAAAGAGGTCTAAAACCAGTCTAACTTCTCTACCTCTCATATGTCCCCCAAAGCTCCCTTCATTTGAAATTTGGTATCTTAATTACTAATGCTCTGAGGAACTACACCATTTAGGGATTTGAGGGATCAGGAGGCACTAGGAAAGGCTACTTGAAGGAGAGACTACTGAAGTAAGAGGGAATTCCAACTATAATGTCCTACAAGCCAGCTTCCATTTTGGATTATATATGTCTCCAACTGTTTTGTTTATTTCTTCATTTACCCAAAATTTATATACATAATTCTTACTCTGTGCCATGTACAATTTTAGGCCCCTAATATACTGGTTATAAACAAGAGAAACAAAGCCCTTTCTTTCATGGCATGTACATTCTAATGTGTGAATAAAGAAAATGAAAAACAAACCATCAGGAATTGATAAGTCAGTCAAGTCTGGACCTGAATAACAAGGAGCCAGCTAAGCAACAATGGGAAAAGTGCTTCCCCGGCAGAGGGAAAGGTGACATTGGGAGCTGAAAGTACAGAGGGGCTTGGTGTAGGTGAGGAACTGATGGAAGACCTGTGTGGCTGGGGCCTCCCAGCCAACGTGAGCTTGAAGGAGTGAGCAGAAGACGTATCACATAGGACATTATAGGTCTCAGGGAAGAATTTAGATTTCATTGAGTATGATAGAATAGAGCAGAGATCTTTTGGGACAGTTTTTTAAATATATGAAGAATGGAAGGGAGAAAAATCACCCGTGGGAGGCTCTTGCAGTGGTCTGGGTGAGCAGCAATGGTGATTCGTCTTGGGTGGTGACAGTAGTACTGGACGTAGAAAAAGGGGATTGTGGAATTGGCATGCTGTGTCTTGCCCACCCACCTCCCACTCTGCCAGTTGGAATACAAAATATGTGAGCTTAATAAGGGTTCCCTAAAGTTCTGTGGTTAAAAAACTTTCCAGCCCATAAACAGAGGTTTTTATCTGAAGTAGCTATTAACATCCAGAAAAACTAGTGATTCATTATACTAGTTAGAACATAGTTTTCAAAGATTTACTCATTTTTTTTCCCTCCTATCAACTAATCATTCTACAACAATGTGTTCTACAAGAACACATTTGAGAAAGTGCTTAAAGGTAACCTGCAAGCCCCTCCTCTGATCCAACAGGAGGGGTTTCTATATCTTAATCCTCCAAAGGAAATTTCCTTTCTTTGTTCTTTTAGGAGTACTTCATAGTAAACTTTTATTTACCTATGAATGGCACTTGGTAAATCCAAATTATTTTATATATAAATTATTATACACATAAATACCTGAATTATTATACACAAGAGTTAATAAGTATCTGTTCCCTTTCTCTACCTTCCTCTGAAAACCAATAGTATTTGTTGCTAGTATACTTGTTACACTTAGTTTCTAGTATGGTAGTACCCTCCTTACCTCTGTATCCATGAGGGATACGTTCTAAGACCCCCAAGTGGATGCCTGAAACTGGGGAAAATACTGAACCTTATACGTGCACTTATGATAAAATTTAATCTATAAGTTGAGGATAGTAATAGATTAACAATAGTGATAATAATAATATAGAACAATTACAGCTATACTGTAATGAAAATTATGTGAATGTGGTCTCCTTCTCTTAGGATATCTTACCTTGTATTACCTTTCTTAAGGTGAGATGATACAGTACCCACGTGATGAGGTGAAGTGAGGTTAATGACATAGGCATTAGGATACTTGTGACGTAGCATTAGGCTACTGCCTGGAGTTACTTGAAGGCAAGCACTGTGGTATTGTGATAGGCAACTGATAAATGAGATAGCAAATAAGTGACTAAAAGGCAGGTAGTATACCCAGTGTAGATATGTTGGACAAGGGTGATACGTCTAGATGGGTTGGAGCAAGATGGCATAAGACTTTATCATGCTTCTCAGAACTCTGTGCATTTAAAACTTATCAATTATTTCTGGAATTGTTCATTTAATACTTTTGGACCATGGTTGATCTCAAGAAAGTAAAACTGTGGAAAATGAAACTCCTGATAAGGGGGCGTGAACTGTTGAACTCTGATTTTTTTCCTGTTGTATCTATATTAAATACTTCTTGGCATCAGTTAATATAGAGAAATACCCCATTCCCTCAGAGCTATGAGATAATGATAACAGTGATGAAGGTAATGCTAACATAGATGTTTTTTCTTTTTTGAAATCTCCATTCTTTACACATATGAGCTGATTGATAATATATAAATGATGAAGGCAATGCCAAGGAAGGCATTTCACCCTGTACCTATGAATTTTAAGAAGAGTTTCTCAATTTCATTAAGAAACAAATTCAAATGGAAGTTGGCATTTAATATATCACACTCTTGATTTTCATCCTTCCTCAATGGCCTCTCCTTCCTATTCAGCTTGAACTTCTCCCCTTAAATTCAGAATATTATCACCAATGCCAATTTGACATTCCTATTTAGATATCTCTTAAGCATCTGCTTAACTTTTTCTTTTTGTGAGTACTGGGGATTGAACCCAGGGCCTCACATACTAGGCAAGTGCTGTACCACTGAGCTATATCCCTAGACATTGCCATGTCTGCAAGGGGAGGCAAGGGGGCTAGATCTCCCCCAATTGAGAACCATTACTCTAACCTGGTCCAGCATTTCCTCTTTTGTTCATCTCCTACTGTCCTCTTACTCACTCACTCTCCTTCAGCCACAGTGGCCTCCTTGCTATTTCTCCAACACTCTAGACATTCCTACTATTTCTCTCTGCTTGGTATAATCTTCCCTTGTATATACATGTAGCTTACTCCTCACTTCCTTTTCTTCTTTGTGCAAACATCTACTTTACATTGAGGCTTTCTTTGACCAACCAGTTTAAAACTACAATACCATCTTCCATTTCCTGTCCTGCTTTGTTTTGTTTCTCTCTTCTCTTCTTTCTCTCCACTCCCCTCCACCCATTATCTCCCCTGATTGGAAGATAAGCTTCATAGTGGTAAGGTTTATTTTTCCTGTTTTGTTCATTGCTATATTCTCAGCATCTAGAACAGTACTTAACACATGATAGATATGTGATATGTATTGAACAAATAAAAATAGCAAATAAATAAAGTCTCTGAATGAATTATTTAAAAGATGTTTTATTTTATTGATAGCTCAGGAGCTGGTCAATGACTGGTTAGACACCAAACTTAAGCAAGAATTAGTAAGTGATGGAGAAGGTGATGCTGAAAATACTGTCACAAATAACACTGCTTCGCCAGAAACCAGTGGCCATTTGAAATATGACAAGTTTGATGGTAAGACCTTATCTAATTTTCTAAAGTTTAACGTTAATCAATTGTCTAAGAAGTATTTTAAAGTATTTTGAATAATAAACAATGTTATTCTACTTTTCTGTGTTTTGATTTTATTATTAGCTTTAATTTTTCCTTTTAATGTTAGAAACTTTGTATTTCTTTTCTTTTTTTTTATTAAAATCTATTTTTACAGACTGCATTTTGATTCATTGTACACAAATGGGGTACAACTTTTTAGTGCTGTGGTTGTACACAATGTAGATTCACACCATTCATGTAATCATACATATACATAGGGTAATACTGTCTGTTTCATTCTACTATCTTTCTGTCCTCCACCCCCTTCCACCCCATTTACCTCTACACCATCCAATGTTCCTTCATTCTTCTCCCCCCCCTCACCCCACCTCATTATATATTGTCATGCACTTATCAGAGAAAACATTCGGCCTTTGATTTTTTGGGATTGGTCTATTTCACTTAGCATGATGTTTTCCAACTTCATCCATTTACTAGCAAATGCCACAATTTTATTCTTCTTTATGAATGAGTAATATTCCATTATATATATATATATATATATATATATATATATATATATATATATCACAGTTTCTTTATCCATTTGTCAGTTGAAGGGCATCTGGGTTGGTTCCACAATCTAGCTATTGTGAATTGAGCTGCTATGAACACTGATGTGGCTGCATCACTGTAGTATGCTGATTTTAAGTCCTTTGGGTATAAACCGAGGAGTGGGATAGCTGGGTCAAATGGTGGCTCCGTTCCAAGTTTCTGAGGAATCTTCATATTGCTTTCCAAAGCGGGTGCACCAATTTGTAACTCCCCCAGCAGTGTATGAGTGTGCCTTTTTCCCCACATCCACGCCAACACTTATTGTTGCTTGTGTTCTTGATAATAGCCATTCTAATTGGAATTAGGTGAAATCTTAGGGTGGTTTTAATTTGCATTTCTCTAATTACTAAGGATGATGAGCACTTTTTCATATATTTGCTGATCACTTGTGTATCTTCTTCTGTGAAGTGTCTGCCCATTTCCTTAGCCCATTTATTGATTGGATTCTTTGTATTTTGGGTATAAAGTTTTTTAAGTTCTTTATAAACTTTGGAGATGAGTGCTCTGTCTGAAGTGTGTGTGGAAAAGATTTTCTTCCACTCTGTAGGCTCTCTTTTCACATTATTGATTGTTTCCTGTGCTGAGAAAACACTTTTTAGTTTGAATCTATCCCATTTATTGATTCTTACATTTATTTCTTGTGTTATGGGGGTCTCGTTAAGGAAGTCTGGTCTTAAGCCAATGTGATGGAGATTCGGTCACACTTTTTCTTCTATTTGGTGAAGGGTCTCAGGTCTTATTCCTCGATCCTTGGTCCACTTTGAGTTGAGTTTTGTACAGGGTGAGAGATAGGGGTTTAATTTCATTACTGCATATGGATTTCCAGTTTTGCCAGCACCATTTGTTGAAGAGGCTATCTTTTCTCCATTGTAAATTTTTGGTACCTTTGTCTATTATGAGCTAACTGTACTTATGTGGGTATGTCTCCATGTCTTCTATCCTGTACCATTGATCTACCTGTCTATTTTGGTGCCAATACCATGCCATTTTTGTTACTATTGCTCTTTAGTAGAGTTTAAGGTCTGATATTGTGGAACATCCTGCATCACTCCTCCTACCCAGGATTGCTTTGGCTATTCTGGGTCTTTTGTTCTTCCAGATGAATTTCATGATTTTTTTTCTGTTTCTATGAGAAAGTCATAGGGATTTTAATTGGAATTGCATTAAATCTGTATAGTGCCTTTTGAAGTATGGCCATTTTGATAATATTAATTCTGCCTATCCAAGAACATGGGAGATCTTTCCATCTTCTAAGATCTTCTTCAATTTCTTTCTTTAATGTTCTGTAATTTTCATTGTAGAGATCTTTCACCTCTGGTTAGATTGAATCCCAAGTATTTTATTTATTTATTTTTTAAGCTATTGCAGATGGAGTTGTTTTCCTCATTTCCCTTCCAGATGTTGTATCACTTAGGTATAAAAATGCTTTAGATTTATGCATGTTGATTTTATATCCTGCTATTTTGTTGAATTCATTTATGGGGTCTAGAAGTTTTCTGGAGGAGTTTTTTGGATCCTTTAAATATAGAATTATGTCATTGGCAAATAGTGACAGCTTGAGTTCTTCTTTTCCTATTGGTATCCCTTTAATTTCGTTAGTCTGTCTTATTGCTCTGGCTAGTATTTCAAGGACAATGTTGAATAGAAATGGTGAAAGAGGGCATCCCTGTCTTGTTCCTGTTTTTAAAGGGAATGGTATCAGTTTTTCTCCATTAAGAATGATGTTGGCCATTGGATGGGCTTAACATAAATAGCCTTTACAATGTTGAGGTATGTTCTTAGTATCCCTATTTTTCTAGTGTTTTGAGCATGAAGGGGTGTTGTATTTTGTCAAACTCTTTTTCTGCATCAATTGAAATAACCAAAAGATTCTTATCCTTAAGTCTATTGATATGATGGATTACATTTATTGATTTATAGATGTTGAACCAACATTGCATTCCTGGGATGAACCCCACTCGATTGTGGTGCACTCTCTTCTTAATATGTTTTGGATGCAGTTTGCCAGGATTTTTGGTGTCTATATTCATCGAGCATATTGGTCTAAAATTTTCTTTCTGTGATGTGTCTTTGCCTAGTTTGGGTATGAGGGTGATATTAGCTTAATAGGATGAGTTTGGTAGTGTTCCCACCTTTTCTATTTCCTGGAATATTTGAGAAGTATTGGAATGAGTTCTTCTTTGAAGGTCTTGTAGAACTCAGCTGAGAATCCATCTGGTCCTGGGCTTTTCTTGGTTGGTAGGCTTTTGATGGCTTCTTCTATTTCATTGCTTGATATTGATCTGTTTAAATTGTGTATGTCCTCCTGGTTCAGTTTGGGAGGAGCATATGTCTCTAGAAATTTGTCGATGTCTTTGGTATTTTCTATTTTATTGGAATATAGATTTTCAAAGTAGCTTCTCATTATGTTATGTATTTCAATGGTGTCTGTCATGATATTTCCTTTTTCATCATGAATTTTAGTAATTTGAGTGTTCTCTCTTCTCTTTGTTAGTGTGGCTAAGGGTTTGTCTATTTTGTTTACTTTTTCAAAGAACCAACTTTTTGTTTTGTCAATTTTTGAATTGTTTCTTTTGTTTCAATTTCATTGATTTCAGCTCTGATTTTCATTATTTCCTGTCTTCTACTACTTTTGGTGTTGTTCTATTCTTTTTGTGGGACTTTGAGCTGTAATGTTAGGCCATTTAGTTGTTGACTTTTTATTCTTTTCTTGAATGCACTCCATGCCATGAATTTTCCTCTTAGTACTGTTTTCATAGTGTCCCAGAGATTTTGATATGTTGTATCGTTGTTCTCATTTACCTCTTAGAATTTTTTTATCTCTTCCCTGATGTTTTCTATTATCAATGTTTCATTCAATAGCATATTATTTAGTCTCCAGGTGTTGTAGTTTTATTTAGCCATTGATTTCTAATTTCATTCCATTATGATCTGATAGAACACATGGTAGTACCTCTATTTTTTTGCATTTACTAAGGGCTGCTTTGTGGCATAACATATGGTCTATTTTCGAGGTTTCATGTGCTGCTAAGAAGAAAGTGAATTCGCTCGCTTATGGATGGAATATTCTACATTTGTCTGTTAAGTATAAGATATTGATTGTGTTATTGAGTTCTATGGTTTCTTTGTTTAGTTTTTGTTTGGAAGATTTATCCAGTGGGGACAGCAGTATGTTAAAGTCATCAAGAATTATTGTGTTGTGGTCTATTTGATTCCTGACATTGAGAAGGATTTGTTTGATGGACATGGATGCACTGTTGTTTGGGGCATAAATATCTACAATTGGTATGTCTTCCTGATTTATGGTTCCCTTAAGCAGTGTGAAATGTCCTTCTGTATTCCTTCTGACTAACTTTGGCTTGAAGTCCACTTTATCTGAATTAAGGATGGAAACCCCCACTTTTTTACTGAGTCCGTGTGGGTGGTAGGTTTTTTTCCCGTCCTTTCACCTTTAGTCTGTGGATATCCTTATCTATGAGATGAGTCTCTTGAAGGCAGCATATTGTTGGGTCTTTCTTTTTTAATCCAATCTGCCAGTCTATGTCTTTTGATTGATGAGTTTAGGCCATTAACATTCAGGGTTATTATTGAGATATGATTTGTATTCCCAGTCATTTGGGCTTATTTTTGGTTTATAATTTGACTTGGTTTCTCCTTTGATTGGTCTTTCCTTTAAGGTAGGTCCTCCCTTTGCTGACCTACATTGTTGTTTTTCATTTTCTCCTCTTAGAATATTTTGTTGAAAATATTCTTTAGTGCAGGCTTTCTATTTGTAAATTCTTTTATCTTTTATTTATCGTGGAAGAATTTTATTTTGTCTTCAAATCTGAAGGTTAGTTTTGCTGGGTATAGGATTCTTGGTTGGCAACCATGTTCTTTCAGAGCTTGAAATATGTTATTCCAGGCCCTTCTAGCTTTTAGAGTCTGGGCTGAGAAATCTGCTGATATCCTTATTGGTTTTTCCCCCTATATGTAATCTGATGCTTTTCTCTTGCAGCCTTCAAAATCCTATCTTTATTTTGTATTTTAGGTATTTTCATTATAATGTGCCTTGGTGTGTATCTGTTGTGATTTGTGCATTTGATGTTCTGTAAGCCTCTCGTATTTGATTTTCCATTTCATTCTTCAGGTTTGGGAAACTTTTTGATATTATTTCATTGAATAGATTGTTCATTCCTTTGGTTTGTATCTCTGTGGCTTCCTCAATCCTGATTATTCTTAAATTTGGTCTTTTCATGATGTCCCATAGTTCTTGGAGAATCTGTTCATGATTTCTTACCATCTTCTCTGTTTGGTCAACTTTGTTTTCAAGGTTCAATATTTTGCCTTCATTGTCTGAGGTTCTGTCTTCCAAGTGGTCTAGTCTGTTGGTGATGCTTTCAGTTGAGTTTTTTATTTGGTTTATTGTTTCCTTCATTTGAAGGATTTTCGTTTATTTGTTTGTTTGTTTTTGAGAATCTCTATCTCTTTGTTGAAATGATCTTTTGCTTCCTGCAGTTGCTTTTTCAACTGCTTATTGGTGTGATCATTCATTGCCTGCATTTGCTCTCTTATCTCATCCTTTGCTTCACAAATCATTTTAATTATGTATATTCTGAACTCCTTTTCTGACGTCTTCCACCATACTCTCACTGGATTCTATTAATATAGAATCTGTGTTTGTTTGGATCATTTTCTTCCCTTGTTTTTTCAGGTTGTTCATTTATCTTCCCCTCTAGCAATGCAGATCTGGGGTATTATAGTTTCCCCCCATAGGCTTATTGTGACCCTGTATGTTTCTAAATCCTTTTCTGACAATGAGCTTCCAGTCTCCAGCAGGCATCTCAGAGTGATATGTGCCCCACCTAAAGATGGTAGCTACATCTTCCAGGATTATCCACAATGACCACTCTGGTTTCCAAATGTGTTGGCAAATGGGGAGCTGCAGCACAGGGTGTGGGCATGGTTGGCTGGAGGTCCTGGAGGCGGGTTGTGGTCAGTCTGCTTGTCAGATCCTGGAAGCATGGCGCACTCAGTTGGTCTGGGAGTCCTGGTGGTAGGGTGCATTCAGTCAGTCTGCGGGTCCTGGTGGTAGGGCACAGTCAGTCAGTGTGAGGGCCCCGGAGGCAGGGAGTGGTCAGTCGGGCAGAGGGGTCCTGGAGATGGGGCTCCGTCAGTTCGGCCAGGATTCCTACAGGTCCTGGCTATTTTCTCAAAATGGCGGCAACCATGTGTAACCAAACCAGAAGGTATTGTGACAGTGAACTTCCAGGCAACAGCAGGCAGCTGTCACTCTACTGGCAGTCTGTGGTCAGTCTGCTGGCTGCTATCGGATGATTGGCAGGTGAACCTTGGGCGGTGAGTCCTGGGTAGGTGAAAGGCAAGTGATGGACAGGCAAGAGGCAGGCAAATGGTGGATGGGAGGTGCCAGACAGTGAGCAATCTGCACTCAAAAAGTAGTCGATATGCTGGCACTGCAGATGATCGCAGCAGACAAATGCGGGGATCGATAAGCAGCAAAAACTGTCTCACCAAGAAACAAATATCCTCTGCTTGAAACCTGAGTTATGGAGAAACCTCTACTCCGCCACCTTGGATCCATCTGTATTTCAATTTTTCCTGATTGAATGCAAAGTTCTTATGCTATATCCTCAGTAAATTCATGGTGTTTTTTTTTTTTAAATTAAAATATTCTGTTATTTGCTGGGCATGGTGGTATACTCCTCTGATCCCAGCTCCTTGGGGAGCTGAGGCAAAGAGGATTGCAAGTTCAAGTCTAGCCTAGATAACTTAGAAAGACCCTGTCTCAAAATAAAAAAACAAAAAGGGCTGGGGATATAACTCACTGATAGAGTGCCCCAGTTTCTATACCCTGTTCGGCAAAACAATACAAACCAAAACATCCCATTATTTATAATTTTGCTTATGTTTATAATAGCAATTAAAAATATCTCTTACCCTTGTATCATGACTATTTACTTTGGTGGAGACTACATTTAAGCATTCATATATCATTTTATATTTACAAAATTCTTTTTTCTCTCTCTTGGTACCAGGGATTGAAACCAGTAGCACTTAACCACTAAGCCACATCCCCATCCCATTTTTGTTTGTTTGTTTGGTTGGTTAGTTGTAACAGAGTCTTGGTAAGTTTTTGAGGACCTAAGTTGCTGAAGCTGACCTCAAACTTCTGATCCTCCTACTTCAGCCTCCTGAATCTCTGGGATTACAGATGTGTGCTACTATGCCTGTCTACAAAAAGCTTATATATTAGTTCTCACTTATAAGAGGAATTTTCCTAGGTCTTTTTCTTTCCTCACTATTTTGTGCAAAGCTAGTGTTAGACAAGTCACATAACCAATTCATGAGGGTTCTTCAAATGCACTCAAGGGTCTAAGGTTTTCCTCCCTGAGTATAGGGGTAGGCATGTTGATGGTAGGTGCAGCTTCCCATGCATGATATACCCCCTTGAAGAAGTACCTGGCAGTATTCACCTTGTTTAGAACTCTACAAAATCTCCAGCTAGGAGATCAGAGTCATGGAATATAGTGAAATTATTTCTGCCTTTAATATTATGCTAATAGATCTACTTATAAGCCTTTACTCAGATTGTTATCATCAAGTATCATACTAGGCCTCAATTATCTTATTCTGGTAGAGGGTGCTTTTTTTTGTCAAAATATCGAACAAAATACATGTAACCATTAAAAAGGAGGTTTACCGAAAGTACTAATTAACTTCTGATTATAGCTATAGACACAGAAAAGGCACTTGACAAAATTTAACATCCATTCTTGAATAAAACTTTTAGCACATCAGTAATAGAAGGGAAAATCCCCCAAATTGATAAAGAACACTTATATACGACATATAGACAACAAGGACCAAAATGATAAATCTAAACCGACTTTATCAGAAACACATTAACTATAAATGGATTTAAACACTCTAGTCCAAAGGCAGAGATTGGCAAGATAGATTAAAAGTATGTGACATAACTATATCCTATTAAGAGACATGCTTTTGACTCAAGACACAAATAAGTTGAAAGAAAAGGATGAAAAAAGATATACTATGTAAATAGTAACCAAAAGAGAACTAGAGTGGCTATACTAATATGGAATGGAGGCAGGAAATAGACTTTAAGACAAAAAATTGTTACTAGAAACAAAAAATAAATGATAAATGGTCAATCCGCCAAGGAAACATAACAATTCAAACATATATGCCTGACAGAAGAGTCCCAAAATAGATGAAGCAAAACTGACAAAACTGAAGGAAAAAACAGAAAATTCAACAATAATAGGTGGAGACTAGTATACCCCCACTGTCAATAACATTTATAATAACAACAAAAAAAATCAACAAGGAAGATGTTAGTATCATTTGTTATTAGGGAAATGCATTTTAAAACTTTAACCCATTACCACTACATATCTATTAAAATGTTTTAAAGTTAAAGGACAGGCCATGCCAAAAGAATGTAGAGGAACTAGAACTCTACCACATTGCTGGTGGGAATGAAAAATCATATCATTGCTTGGACAACAGTTTGATGGTTTCTTGAAAAGTTAAGCATGTACATATCATGTAATCTACCATCAGACTCCTAGGCATTTTCCCCGGAGAAAAAGCCTGTGTTCATACAAAAGCTAGTATACAAATGTTCCTAACAGCTTTATTTCTAATAGTCCAAATCTAAGAACAACCCAAATGTCCATCAACAGAGGAATGAATGACCAAATTGTGGTCTTTCCATACAGTGGAATTCTGTACTACGCAGCAATAAAAACCAATAAACTACTGATGCACACAGAATGGATAAATCTTCCAAGTAATTGTGCTGAGTGAAAGAAATCAGACCAAAAAAAGGCATAGTGTATGGCTTAACCTATATAAAATCCTAGGTAGTGCAAACTTTTTTTTTGGACAGAAAATAGGTCTGTGCTTACCTGAAGCAGGACAGAGGGCATGGGAAGGAGAGAAAGAGATTTCAGGTCAGAGAACATTTTGTGGGGTAATGAACATGTTCATTATCTTGATTGTGGTGATGGTTTTATTGACAAATACATATGTCAAAATTTATCATAGACTGTAGGTATTTCTCATATATTATATGTCAGTTATACCCTTTTATAAAGCATTTTGCTTCCTTAGTGGTAGAATCCTCAAGGTTGTTTAGGTTGAAGTGTCTTTTAGATTTGGCTGTGAAGTCTTTAGTGACTTGGGTAAGGGTGATTTCTGATAAGTGGAGTTTTTTTCCTCTTAGTTGAATTGGAGGTAATTGCTGAGGGCTTTACTCATCCAACTGGCATTATTGGTTACTATTTATTGAACACTCGGCCTTTGTATTTTTTCAGGATTCTTTATATAATTATGAATATTATAATTAAGTTAATTTTTAAAAATTTCTCTCTTTGTTGTTCTATTTTCCCCAGATTTATGTGGTTATTTGGAGGAAGAGGAGGAAAGTACCACTGTTCAAAAATTTATGGACCATCTGCTCCATAAAGAAGTGGTGGATTCTGGGATGTTGGAAGATCTTGGAATGAAGGAAAACCAAGACAAGAAGCAGCAGAAGGATCCTCGTCTTACCATGGAGATGAGACATAAGCAGGTGGGAGGGAAAAACAAAATTAAAATGGATAACAGGAAGCAGTCTTTGTGTAACACATTTAATAAGCTTAAATAAAGATTTAGGCTTTATTATGAAAAAGGGTGCCATCTGTGGTTTGGTTAGAAAGAATAAAAATAAAATATAAGAACTTCAGAAGAAAAATAATTCTCATAAACTGAGGATAGGAAACAATTTATTTAAGAAATAACCAAAATTAGAATAATTGATTTTGACCAAAAGAATGTTGAACTAAACTTTTATTAGTTTGAACATGGTGTTTCCTATTATGAATATGTATATTGCATTTGCTTTAATTTGATTTTTGAAGTGACATTAATATATTATCATGAATATTCTGGTGAATATTATAGGGATAATTCTTTTCTAGACAACTGAAATTCACTCATTTTGTGATTATAATTTGAAAAGGAGGACAGATCGGAATTAAATCTAGTTCAGCTGTTTTGAATTAGAAAGGCATGTGGGAACTTTCCTTTTTCCAAAGTCAATAGTAGGTAATAAGGCAAAAGACTATCAACACTTCTTGAAGAAGCTTCAGAGACTCAGAATGACCACATCTTTGCCATTTGTGAAGGACTAAGGCTGAACTGGAATTTATGTATGTGTGTGCAGTCTTTTTGTAACACTGAATTTCTGGTTGCCAAAAATGAAAAACAATGGTTTAAACCATTAAGTTATGCCTAATCAGCACTGGGGATGTAGAAACACTGGCCCAAATATCATCCTGGTTTGGATGTGTGACAAAAAGGAGGAGAGAAGATTCAATAAACTATATGACCATTGTACTGAAGTCTTATCCTAACTGGAGAGTAAGATAAGGGTAGAGTTAAGTGAAGCAGGATGGAAAAGACCATTTCTTAATTCATAACTAGTCAATCATTCAAAGAAGTGATAGGTTTAAAAACGTGAATGTGCTTATTCAGAAATATGTGCAAAGTTCATGTTTTTGGTCCAGAATCACTGGTGTGTTTAAATTATGAGGGAAATTAATAAAGAGTTGTACTGTTACCTAAGTCTATAAATCACTGTTCTGTCCTTCACAATGTAACCTCTAAAGAATACGCCTGTTCTTTCTTCCATTATAATTAGAATGCAGATAGAGCCAAAATAAAAAGCAGTCACCTTGAGTAATTCTTTGGGTGGGAGATCATTTCTAAATAAGAACTCAGTACTTGGAATCTGACCCAGTAGACCCAGATCAATGATTTGAGAGTCTGACCCAGTAGACCCAGATCAATGATTTCCCTGCTGCAGATCAATGATTTGAGAGTCTTCTGCATCTGACTTCATGTAAAACTGTATTGGCCTTTTCCCAGTAAACAAATCAATTCTCCCTATTCTACCAATAAACAGTGGGGCTCTGAGCCAGAATATTTCAAACTGGTTGTATTCTGAACTTCAAAATGTGTTCTGAATTTTGCAGCTCACTTCTTGAAAAGCTACATTTCACCCTTGTTGTATTCTAAGGTAAAGGAAAATCGCCTAAGACGTGAGAAAGAACTAGAATACCAGAGAACTGAAAAGGCCCTGAAAAAATCAGCCTTCCTGGAGGCTCAGTATCTGGTGCAAGAAGAGAAGAGAAGGAAGGCTCTGGAGGCCAAGAAAGAGAAGGAGGACATCCAAAGGGAGATGGTGAAGCTGCGGAGGGAGATTCTTGAGAGGCGACGCACTGTGGAGGAAACATGGAAAGTGTAAGCCAGCCTGACAAGCAGTGTGGTGGTTGTGTAAGGAGTGATTTTGGAAGCACTCTGAAGTTTGTAAAATGTACAAATATTGCAGTAACAAAACAAAAAAGGAAAATTCCACGGGCTGGGGACCTAGCATGAACAAGGACCTGGGTTCATTCCCCAGTACTGCCGAGAGAGAGGGAGAGAGACAGATAGACAGAAATCCCACTATGACATCATCTATTACATCATCTTAACAAATTAATTTTATTTATCTGTCTCCTCCTGATCTTGGCCCTGTTACATACTTAATTCCAACCATAAAGTACATTTAATTTGTTATCCTGCTATAATTAACACATTCTCTGACGTCCTTAGGTTTGTATACTACTCCAGAGTGGTCCTATACCATTCTTTATATAATGACCTCTTCCCTAACCTGCTAAGCATTTTGGTTATTTAGATTTTTCACCAATATAATATTATGATGAGCATCCTTGGCCTAAAGATTTTTTTATTCTTTGAATTACTCTAGGAATGTCATTAGTGAGTTAAAAGGCATAGATCTTTTTATGGCTCTTGAAACATTGCCAGATTGCTTTCAAAATGGGTTTTACTTATTTCCTTTATCACTGGCAGTGGGGCAGTTAACCACACTTCTCAGTATTGGGGAGTATCTCACTTTCAATACTTTTTATACTTTCAGTAGGCGTTGTACTGATTCAGATTAGTTTGCATTTCTTTGGTTGCATAATACCTTTAAGGTTCAACATGTTTCTTTATGTCTTATGCATGTTGAGTAATTGTGCCTTGTCCTACTGTGCATTGTGTTAGCACCTTATTTTCTGATAAACATACAGAAAGTCACCATTGCCTTACTATCACTGATAAGGAAAAAAAATATCTGAATGAGAGGAAAATGAAAATAATTCTCACAGGATATAGTACTATTATCCATCCTCATGCAGAAAATGAGCTTCAGTAAGTGAAATAATGAATGTATTTATTCTGAAAAATAACACTGATGCATGAACTGCTGAAGTCTTGGAACAACATGACTAAAGTGTCTGAAAACTCAAACTGAGAGGCTGGAAAGACCTATTGGATAATCCTTCCACCCCCATCAGCCTACACAACTCCTCCCTCCCCGCCTGTGTTCTTGATTGCTCTTCTTCTACCAATTTAAAACAGCTCAGCAGTGGACTCTTGCTTCACTTCTTCAAGTGCCAGGCTCAGGCCTCCTCCAGATGCCGTTCCTTTCAGAAAGCAATCACCAGTGTTTTAGTGAGTTCTTTCTAAGGTCAATCCTGCTTTTCAGATTGTACCCAAGCCCTGGAAAAACTAGGCTGACCTAAAATAAATTGTGAAAACAAGTAACACTTGATGGTAGCAGGATGCTGTGTTCACAATGGGCACTTGACAAATATTCATCGACCAGTCATTTCTTATAAAAGTTAAAAATCTTACCCATCATTACAGTAAGGAAGACAACATCCTTTACTTCTAGGTGGATGAACTGGTTTAAACTCTTCAGAAAGCAATTTGGTAATAAACAGGATGCCATAAAAATGGTATTATCCCTTGACCTGATCATTCCAGTACTAGAAAATAATCTAAAGTCCAGATATATGTTTATGAAGATGATTAAAATAATGTTATGCATAATAACAGCCATTAATAAAGTAGGAGAAATGATTAAATTATTATTGCACAATGAAGCAGGACTGACATGTTATCAGTGTTTATTTCTGGGAAGAAATATGGGTGGCTCTTATGCTGTTCTCATTTTTCACAATGAGCAGATGTTACTTTCGTAACAGAAATGTATTTTAAAAAATTCAGATCCATGGCATTAAAACTGTATTTCTTTAATGCCTACTATTCCCTGCCTCTAACCATCTAATATAACATCATTATTGAATTAGTCATTTGGAAAGAATAAGTAAGATGTTATTATTAATATATAAGGACTTCTAAATTTATTTGTAAGTAATCCTGAACTTCATTGTCTAGTTTTAAAATATTTCCTTCGAGATACTTATTAATTACAAAGGGAAAAATAATTTTACACTTATTTAATGCAACTTAATCAAGTGAAACAGTTAATATCACCAGGAATAAGACATATTATTATGTGCCCTGTGTATGCTATATAAGAAGGAATGAGGGCTGGGGTTGTAGCTCAGTGAGAGAGCACTTGGCCCAGCATGTGTGAGGCACTGGGTTCAATTCTCAGCACCAAATATAAATAAATTAATTAAATAAAGTTACATTGACAAATTAAAAAAAAATTTTTTTTAAATGAAGGAATGAGAGAATGTCTGTGTTCAGGCATCCCTCTCCATTTGAATTTCCACAACTGTAAAGTGAAGCTCCCAAAAGACTAGATGACTTGTCTGAGTTTTCTCAACTGGTTTGTGGCCAGAACCTAGAATCCTGATTCCTGACTAGGTGTTGTCTCTGCCACCTCATTCATAGTATCTACTTTATACACATACCTATGTAATTAACTACACCCCAATAAAAAAGCAGTAGCTGTGAGCTTTCTTCAGTTGGTGACTGAAAGAGGGATGGCCTGGATGAAGAGAAATAGAAGGGGTGGCAGTGAGAAAGAGGATGACAGAAAGATGAGTAACGAAGTTATTTAGAAGTTCTGGTTACTTACCTAAAGGCCTTTCTTTGTCATTGAATTTTACTTTTTCTCTGGTCAGCTATGTTAGAATTAATGTAGACTCTATTCTCTTCTTACTCAATTATACTTGGTTCTTTTATTATTTTTCTTCCTAGAAACCTTATAAAAGCCTAGTGACTTTCTTACTTGAGGTTCCTTTTGCCTCCTATCATGAAGAAAGAGAATGTATGTCTACATTAGAGAATACTTAGTAGTTGTTTACTCTCAAATTTCCATCAGAGTATGGCTAGATGTTAAACTGAATAAAAATATTTTACTAAAATATAGAGTTTTCTATTTGTTAAAGTATTTTATAATGATTTTATTTCATTTAATCTGCATTTTAAAAAGAACTAAGACTCATAAAAACACCCTACTATGTACTTTTAGAGGCAAATCTAAAATATGTCTCTTCAGTGCTCATTCCACTACAGTAGGTTGTAATTACTCATTGTTAATTCTATTATACATAAATGTATTTTTAAATTGTTATTAATAGAGAGAAGAAAAAGCAAGATGAAAATTCTCAAAAGAATCCAGAGAAAGGCATGTTTCCAAGCACTCACATTCTTTTGAATGAAGAAAAAGTTGCAAAAGAAAAAAAAAGGAAACTCAAAGAGTTATTAATCCAAACCTTTAAGGAAAATCACGAGGTAGGAATTATAGTGTCTCTTTTTTCAACATTCTGTAGTATAAATGAAAAGAAGGACCATCAGAGATGGGATAAAGTAAATGCTAAGCCCATGAAAGACTCATCCTAACTACCAAAATTGCCCACACTATTTGTTCTGTGTTGTCCAGCTGACCTGGGACATGGCTGTGCATTGGTTCCCCCTTCTGGAGTTATTCTTTTTATACTATAGAGAGCCTCGGTGAGGTCCTAGGAAACTGGCTGATAAATTTAGGACTCTTTCCTCAATGGCCATTTTCAAAATATCATTTAACTACATAGGTAACTCTCTGGCAATTTTTGAAAGTTTCACTTCTACCTTGATGTTCTCAAGGACCATTGTGGCCGGGTTATTCAGAAGGTAAAAGAACAGATTACTTGCCTTTCGTTAGCTCAAATCCCAAAGTAATGTTACATTTCTGTTTGCTTTTTCTTTCTAATGGTCTACATTTTATTTTACCTTTTTACTTTCTCTTTTTGTACAAATAACTGCCGTTTTGACATTAACAATTGAGTACCCTCCTTGGGCTCTTTTCAATGTTGGATATCTGATAAAAGTGTGAATTCAAGACTTATTACATTTCACGTGAAATAAATTACTGAAAGATTTGCAAATGAGATGGTTGGATGAGAAAAGATAAATATGTACAATATATATATATATAATTTTTTTTCCTACCTCCTTCAACACGGACCCCAGTGCCTTAGGTATTGCTGAAATGCAGTGAAAGTTAATAGAATGAACATGTGAATGAGCAGATTTGATTTTTTAAAAAAAGAATGATAGGAAGATTTTGAGTGATCTTGATAAACATAGGGATAGACTTACAAGGGCTCCAGGAATCAGTAATAGAAATTTGAATGTAATATGAGTAACTAAGATATGAGGAAAAAAACAAAGTAGCATAAATGATTTTTTAAAAGATAAGATATATTTAATGGCAGCCTTTTGGAATAATGGGTGGGAAGCCATAATTATTCAGATGTTGAACAACAAAAATTTGTTCAGTTTTGGTTGGAGAAATAGGGAATTGTGGTGGGAGGAAATGTTAAAATTTGGGGTTAATATTTTAAGAAAGACTGTCAAAACTCAGATTCTGCATCTTTGTGAGATAGATGGAGTTAGTGTTACTTATTATAAGAATAGGTAAGATTTCTAAGGGCATTAGGAAGAGAAATGAATATTAAGGGGACCATGTTGAGAAGCCAGAAAGAAAGTGCCATGATATATGAGAGATTAATATGACATTTTTAAAATATATTGAAATAAGAAGTCATATATGTTTTAGATGGAACTTCTATATATGAATGTTGGGCACATAGATAGTTTTAGAAAATTAGTGGTCCATCTCAGACAGACTACTTGGTTTTAAAAGGATGTGTCAATGTATTTAAAAAGGAAAAATGACAAATCATGAATAAATTATCTCCACTTTGCAACAGATTCTGCTTGATTTTTTTCCTCTACTTTATTACTTTTAAGATTTTATTTTGAGATAAATTTTTGGCATACAGAAAAGTTGCAAAAATAGTACAGAGTTCTTGAATACCCTTCACCCAGCTTCTCTCAATGTTAAAATCTTACATAAGTATAATATAATTATCAAAACTGGGAAATTAACACTTTTATAATACCATTTTGATACCATTAATTAAACAATAGACCCGATTAGAATATTACCAGTTTTCCTGCTGATGTCCTTTTATTGTTCCAGGATTCAAACCATGAATCCATATTGCATTTAATTATTATTCCTTAGTTTCCTCCAGTATGATAATTCTTCTGTAACCCTACTTCCTCCCCACCCCACCCCCACACCAGTACTGGCAGTTGAACCCAGGGGTGTTCTACCTCTGAACCACAACCCCCGCCCTTTTTATTTTATTTTGAGACAGGGTCTCACTAAGTTGCCCAGGATGGCCTCCAATTGTGATCCTCCTATCTCAGCCTTCTGAGACACTGGGATTATAGGTGTGTATCTCTGCACCTGAATCTTACCCTGTCATTTAAGACCTTGATATTTTTTAAGAGAATTGGTCAGGCATTTTGTAGAATTTGCATTTTCTGATGTGTTGCTTGCTGAGAATGAGATTATACATTTTTTATATTACTACTTAGAAGTGATATTGTGCCTTTCTCAGTATATCATATCAAGGAGTACATAATTATTGATGTTACCTTGATCTCTTGATTGGATGTGTTGCCTGGGTTTCTTCATTGTAAAGTTACTATTTTCCCTTTCATAATTAATAAGTGTCTCATAAGAGATAATGTAAAGCTATGTAAATATCCTGTTTCTCCTTAAAATGCTAGTCCATTAATTTTAGCATCCAGGGGTGGATCCTGCCTATGATCATTATTAATGCAGTAGTTATCAATGGTGACTTTGTATTTCCCTTATTTCTTCTAGGTTTATTAATTAAAATTCTTCTTTTCTGGAACTATCCCATCTCCCCCATTTATTTGTTTATGCATTTATTCATTTTATTTAGTACAGACTGATCACTTTATTCTATAGGTTGTAATCTAATATTGTTATTAACTTTAATATTTAAGTTGTTCCAACTTCGGCCATTGGGTAATCTTATAGGCTGCTCCTTTGCCCTTTCAACATGCTTCCATCCTTTTCGGAGCACATCCTTTCTTTATGGCACCACAAGATACTCCAGGCCCATATTTTATTTTCCTGGCATGAATCCTGAAATTGTCCATTTCTACACAGAACCTTTTTCGGAGTAGGGTCTTTAGAAACCAAGATCCATGTGCTCGCTGCTACTTTTGGGTTATCATTGTTTCTAGACCCTCTCAGCAGATAGGGCTAAGAAATGTTTGTTTGTCGGTACATTAACACATGCATACATGCACCTTCTGTTTATTTTTGCATATATATGTATTCATGTTAAAATTCATGAGCTCCTACTTAAACCTTTACAACACAGGGAGTCATGTCATTCTTCTCCCTTTTCTTATTTGTAACTTACTTCTGTTCTATCTGACTATGTATCAAGTAATTGTGAATTTATAATGATATTTTTATCACGTTTTTATTGGTGCATAATAGTTGTACATAACAGTGGGACTTGTCATAATGATATTTTCAATGCAAATCTAGCACCCAGGTTTCAGTGGAGCCTTTTCCCTCTTGCTGACTTGTAACTTCTTTCTCTGACAATGAGACACCCAGTTCTCATCATGCACATTCTATTTATACTTAGTTTAATACTAGTTTACTATAATCGAGTTTCAGAATTACTAACACATACCACTATGGAAGCAAACGTACTAACATATAATGTATAATATTTGCACAGTTATTTTGGTTTTAGCCTTCAGTATTTAGTCACAATATTATTTTCCAAAGTTACTTAGGTTAGTTCATTTCTTCCCCTTGCCCTTCACGGTGATGATGCTATTCATTTATACTATGAGTAGTGAACCTCTAATTTAGATTTCCCTAATAAATATGGGTATAACTGAGACATGGCGAAACTCCATCTACTAAATGCCGCACACTTTTATAAACTTGGCTGGACAGTCCTGGTAAATGCCACTGGAGTAGGCAGGCCCTCTGGGCTCACTGTGCTGGTCCTAGTCCATATTCCTAGCCTGGTTCTGAAGGAAACTAAAGCTGGCCTTTGGTAGTGAAAGCTGGATACTCAGCAGTGTACATATGGATTAAAAAGAGTAACAGGTCTAGGCAACTTACCCTGAACACCTAGACAACTGGACATTCTCATCAGCACCCTCAAAATATTTCACTAGAATAGCTGTATAGAATATTTGGAGGATGACTTTAAAGAATGCATTTCTAGTAGTTGTTCTGGTTCAGGTTTCCTTTCATTCCTGTAATTCTGTGCTTTGACTCTGGATTTTATTTGCCCCACCCCAAATGAAATCTTAATATCTCATTTGGGCCATGTTATTTAATGGGAGAACCTCAGAAATAGTGAATGCTCTCTTATCAAAATACAAGTTCAGGTGCAGCACTCTTCATACATCTCTCCTACCCATTTCATTGCCAGGTCTTTCTCTTGTATCAGAAACTTCTGTTTTTGTGTAGAAGTGTTCCACTTCTAGCCTATTCTAGTTTCTCTTTGATCTGTGGTAAAATCTCTTAGGGAGATTCAGCAACCCATGTGTCACTGCTAATTAGCAGAGACAACAAGGGATTAGCTGTGAAATTCTCACAGTATTTGAAAAGTGGGCTTCTTAATTCTCACTCTATTTTGTAATACATTTTTGTTTTTTTAATAATATTAGAAACTCTAAAAACTTTCTTGCTTATGAAAGTTGGAGAGAATAATGAAAGATGGGGTAACACTGACCTAAATCTTATTTTTCTGGGTGGAGGGAGATTTTGATTTGCTGATTTGGTTAGATTTTTCTGTTAGAAAGTAGGGTGATAATGACTCAAAGAAATCATTGTTGATGGTTTACTATGGCATAGCATCTTCCAAAAGCCCACCCCAAATTAAACCAATGGAGCATACAGATGAATGGAAAAGAAGCTTGCATTTTTTTCCTGACAGGATGATGAAAAATGTAGTTAAGTAACTCATTTAGATAGCATGATTCCTTTTCAGCGCTCTTGGTTTTATCAGAACTTCCTACACACCACTGAAGCAAAACCATTTCTGAACTGACAAGTAGCAACCATCCTCTCAGCAGTATCTATATTTGAGGAGGGAAGTGAAGGGAAAACCTCTTTGCAAATAAAACTAAAGAAACAAAGAAATGCCAGCACATATATGAAGAAGATGGGAATTCATGAAACTCTTCCCTCCAGGTTGATTGCCAAGGGCAATATGTGGCATACATTTTGGGAGGCATTTGAAGCATTACTACATATTACTTTATATAACCAACTCTAGAAATTTTCAAACTAAAATTTTGTCTATTTGGGCAAGAATGTTGCTTGTTTATTTTGATGTTGTTCTGCCTTTCCTCATCCTATGAGTAAACCAGATCTCCCAGAAGTTCCTATTCTTAAACATGTGGGTTATCTTTTTTTTTTTTTATCTTTTGAAAAAAGCACTGATTAAAATTTGCTTTAAAATGTGAAAAAAAGGGCCTTTGGCATAAATGAAGTCTGTTCTTTAAAGTTCTACAGAGAAGAATATCTTTTTCCCTAAACACTAGACTCTTGAGGTGAATATTCATAAGGATCTTGAGTAGGTGAGAAACAAATGACATCACGTCATTGTCTTCCTGTCAGACTACTCTGGGAGTGAACCAAGCATTTGTCTGATATATTTTGAGGTAAGCTGTGTTCTTGGAATAGTTTGTGTGTGTCCGTGGTGGAGAAGGTTGGGCCAGGACTAGGGATTGGTGAGGAAGAAATTCTTGAAGGGAAAGAGAAGGCAATGGGGAGCTGCAGGTCCCTAAAGATGAAGCTGTCATGAGAACTGGTCCAGGCTGTGTGGGGAAAGGAGCTCTACCTTTCCTTACTGTAGTCAGGCTGTGGGCTGTATTAAGGTCATTCTTTTTTAAAGGAGGCTAGAGACATCTATTGGTTAAACATTTACTATATGGTGAGACTAAAGAATTGCTGCCTGAAATTATACTACTTCTAGAGTGAAACAGAGTAAGTATCAGATAAATACAGCAATATTGTTGATTGAAACTTCTTAGCAGAATTAAGAAGAATTTACAAAATGTCCTTATGTTACTGGTACATATTGACACATTTATGGGTAAAATGATATAATGTCTGATGTCTGGGATTTATTTTTAAATACTCAAGGGAAAAAAAAGGTGGTGGGAGACAGACGGAACATGATTGGCAAAATGTTGTTAATTTTTGAAACAGAGTGAAGATTTATTCTTTTGTTCTACTTTTGGATATGTTTGTTAAATTTATGTAATAGGGCTTTTTTTAAAAAAGAAATTTAAAAGAAGGAGAAAAATTTAAATACAGAAGTTTCACACAGCAGTGATAGTTAAAAGTTTGAGTCTCTAGGCTTTTCCATGGAACCCAACAGCAAGTCCAGGCCTTAACACTGTATTCTAGGAACTGAGTTATTTCCTCTAATGTAATGAGCTATAGGAATATATATGGTTGTGGGTGGACTGATGTCATGATTTCTTCTCTATTCTTTTGGGCAAAATTATGAAATCAGGAATAGGATGGATCACAGGGTACTTCTTGCCAAATTAAGGGCGAGTCCTTCCCACTGGAAATTTTTTTGCCATGGTAAAGATCCTCCTCTACCCAATCCCCAGGCTATTTGTCACATCTGTGGGGTCTATTCCTTAGCTACAGTGGCCCTTAAAAGGAAGAAAAGAAGTTGGGGAGTGCTTCCTTTTGTAGCAATAGAATGTCTGTCTTTTGGGAATAGGAGCAACAGGAGTTACTTGGAGGTGAGGGGTGGAGTGGCTTCCTTCCTGACATTTGAGCCTTGGCCAGCTCCCCTAGACCACTAGTTGCACCAGTTAGTTCCACTCAGTGAAAATAAATTGTAAACTTGTTGACATTTTTGTCCTCTTTACAATTCATTGTTTATTTTTCCATGACGGAGAATTTTGATGCAATTATTACTGAGCTTTCTGACAAAAGGGAAATAGCTGAGGAATTTTGATGAGTTATCCACTTCATTAATCAGAACAAGCATCTCTAGTGACAGGGTTAGAATTACAATGAAGATTAGATAGCAAATTGCTGTTCCACCTAACGTCAATCATTTGCAGTGACAGCAGTGTGATTACACTTCAGGGAAGAGCTTTTCTTGCCAACAGAATGAGGGCAACTCCAGTGCAGGTAATAAATTTAGCAGGGCGAGCTGTCATTTCTTCTCTTGAGTGGAATCCTTAACAACCAAATGATGTCTTGTGGAAGATTTTGAGGGGAGGAAAGCATTCACTTAAAACTTTCTAAATTTCACATTGTAGTATTTTATTTTAAAAATTATTATAGATAGGTACTTAGGAACAACTCATCCCCATGGTGATTTTTGGTACTTCTTTTACCTATATCAAGTCTTAGTTATTGAAGTTACTGATAAAGAAATGGTAGAAGTTAAGAAATGAATATATAGCTATATTTGAGAATGTATCGAAAAATGTTTTAAAAATCTCATACAGAAAGACAGTAAGAAAGAAATCAGTCTAGTTATGAGCTGGTTAAAATTTTAAGGTCTCCTGGTTTAAGTGGGATATATTCCTCTTTCAACCTGGTTATGGTGTTAAATAATAGTCCTGTTTCAAAGAGCAAAGACATAGAGCACTATTGTAGGGCTAGAATGTAGAACTGAAAAAGAGAGGCAGACCTGGAAGCAGCAGAGTTAGGTGGGGGAGGGAGGGGGGATAGAGAGACTAAATAGATCATGTCAGCAGAAGTATGCCACTTCTCGTCCCTTCGAAATACAAACAAGGGCTGAGAATGGATTCCTTTTCCAAGTACATTCATGGGACTCATGTTCACCTGAATAATGTTTGCTGTGAATCAAGAATAACTAAGCAGCTATCTTTGATTTGTATTTTATTTCCTTTTATTTAAATTTTAATAGGAATGCTTTTTTGAGCAGGCAAGAAAAAAATCAACAGCAAGTCAATTTCAAGAAAACAGTTGCTCTGTGGATCTATCACTTTACTGCTGTTAACTTCTGTGTCATGAAATTGAATAGACCTTTAAAACTAATTTCGCACTTGAAATCTCAACCTAGGTATTTTTTTAAAAATATATTGACTAAAGAATTTATAAGCTCCAATTTTTTCCCTCCTAAGTTCAGATAAGCTTCTAATCAGTGCTCTTCCTCCATGTTATGTTATACAGAGAGTTTTCTTTCATTACAAAAGCAGCAAAGAATTTGCCCTTCATTTTTAGGATTGGCTCATTACCAAATAGATTAATCAGGATAACAGAATATTTCAGTTGTAGTCTCAGGTATACCACTTTCTATTCCTTTCTCCCCTAGCTAACTCAGGTATACCACTAACTCTTTACTTTGTGAATTTAGTCACTGAACCTTTCTCTACTTGAAGTTTTAACTTGCTGAGGTAAATCATAAGAATATTCTCAATTTCTATTTTGTCATGTTCTAAGAATTAATAAAATTACACATGTATAAAAGATAAAGGGCTGAGGATATAGTGTAGTGGTAGATCACTTGCCTAGCATTAGGCCCTGGGTTTGAAGACTGCAAAAGTAAAAATAATAATAATACATGGAAATTGCTTAAGCTTTACAGAGAAGATGACTGTAAAAATCCAAAGATACTACTAGTAGTGTTATTGTCTAGGTAGATTTTGTTTGTACTACTTCATCATTAGAAATAATCCAAGAGACCAGTCATGGTGGCACACACCTATAATCCCAGCAGCTTGGGGGGCTGCAGCTGGAGGATCACAAGTTCAAAGCCAGCCTCAGCAACAGTGAGGCATTAAACAACTCAGTGAGACCTTGACTCTAAATAAAATACAAAATAGGGCTGGGATGTGACTCAGTGGTCAAGTGCCCCTGAATTCAATCCCCAGGACCCCCCTGCCGAAAAAAAAAAAAAAAAGAAGAAGAAGGGGGGGGAGATAATTCAAGAGTTAAAATTAGAGCTAGTTATGCATAGAATATTTACCTAGTCATCCAATAAGAATCTCTTAACCTGGTAAATAGACATAGGTTATTTTCTTTTGACAGTGTCACATGTCAACATCATTTGTATGCCATATTTTGTGAGATAAAAAATAATGGAAAAAGCATATCCCCTCAATCTGGCAGCTGTTTTCTCCTTGTTATGATTTCAAGGCATATCCTGTATTCAGTAAATCTACTTTTCTCCCTCCCTTTCTCCTTTTCTTCCTTCCTTCCTTTTCTTCCTTCCTTCCTGACTTCCTTCCTTCCTTCCTAAGATCTAAGATGAAGGTCTGGAAAATGTGCCCTCATTTGATATAATGACAAAGGAACATTATTTTTTAAGTTTGTCATGATTTCTCCCAATGAGAAAGTATGATAAAGAATATCGTGTATTTTTACAAAGAAGGAAGGAGTAAAAAGGCTGTCACTGCTGATGTCTTTGAAGCTGGTTATCAGGCATCACTCATATTTCCTATAAAGTCGCTTCCCATGAGGTCACCTCCTGTTTAGTCTCCCCACACTCAGATCTGCCATTCCTGTTTAGGGACCTAGTCACTTCTCTCAGGAGGCTCATGGTTTAGTGGAAATCAGTGAACTGATGATTATGACACAGTGTGATGAGTTTTTTGACTGAAGAAAGCATAGATGGCCTTGGGAACACAGTAGGTGGACAGTTACATTTGGGGAGAGGGTAGGTAATAGAAGAGCTTTCTGAGAGAGGTGACTCCTGAAGTAGGCAGAAAGAGGACAGAAAAGAACTATGGAAAAATTAGCATGAACATAGATAGTAAACTGTGAAATAATATGGTTGGTATTAAGACCAAGAACTGAAAGGAAGGAACATAAATTTAGTTGTAAAGATAGAATAGATAGATAAGAACTAGGTTGCAGTGATTTTCTTAGACTAGGATCATGAGTAAGGTACTACACTGGTGGACCTTGTCTAAGTTGCTGTCAGATATACATATGGTCTCTCTAGACCTCCTCACTGAAGTCAAACATGGTCATGAGTAGCCCAGCTAAAATTGTTCTTTTAGTTATCTTGTTAGTTATCTTTTAACTTTGCAGGGGACATCAGTATAGGACTTCAGTGGTGCCAGTAACAGGAATGAATTAAATGGTTGACATTTTAAGCTCCAAGACAGCCTGGCAATGCATGTTGGAAGCAGGTCTTTCAAGGTTCTCAAGCCCTTTAGTTTATGTCTTAGATATTACCTGTGTCTCCAGCTTCTCATAGGACTGGTGCCTCACAATGGAAATTTGGAATTTTGGTTTAATCTGTGAACACTTCAGTTGCATGACTTGAATATATCTCATCACTAGAAGCATAAAAGAACTTTGTTCTCTTCCATCAAGATCACAGTTTCTAGATTTGTTAGAAAAAGTGTGAGGGGAAAATCTGAGAAAAGAGCTCTCAATGCTAAATATTAGAAACTCATTAGTGGTGATTTTCCAAATATTTCTACTGCAGTGTCAAAAACGGTATTTCTCTGCCTGGCACAAGCTGATTCTTGATCATAGGATTAAGCTGGGGAAAGCTGGAACCTTGTCTGACTGGAAGCTCCAACTGAAGGTCCTGAGAGCCTGGAGAGACTACACAAGATCCCAGAAGCTGGAGAGGGAGAATCAAGCCTTGGAAAATGATCTTAGGGAAGAAAACAGGTACCATTTCTTATACCATGAAAATCCTTCTAGTGTGTTTATCTAAGGCATCTTTTCCTCCTGAATGATCCAGAAAAAATTCTAAAAATGCTCATTAGAATCATCTTAACTACTTATAATATTTGGTAATTAGTTTTTTCTGTCACATTTCAACTAGAAATTTAAGTGAAAATTACAAGCAAACAAAATTATTATTTGATTAAAATATACTAATGTACCTGATTTTCATTCTTTAAAGGAAGCAAGTATTAGACTTTTCCCTAATGCTAATGTAGCCACATTGCACCTTGGACCATCTTACACGTCCAACGAGGGAGTTTGATTTATATGCCAATAAATTTCATTGATAGAAATCACTGTCTGCACATAGAATGTTAATTAAGGACACAGGGAACATCCATCTGGAAGGGCCAACCTGCCAAGAGTGATTCCTCCCACTCTATCTTTTGTTCCACACCTTATTTAGAGATTTTTAATGTTTTTATATTGGTTCCCTCTTATGCTTGTAACAAGCACAGGAGACAAAATTTATCTTTAAATGAAGCTTTCTTTATTCCGTCATAAATTAAATACATTTTCTTCTCATTTCCAAGTTCATCTTTTTACTCTGTTTGTTTGTTTGATGGTGCTGGTTATTGAACTCAGGTCCTCACACATGCTAAGCACACACTACATGCCACATGCTCTACCACTGAGCCAAACCTCATCCCCCTTCCCCCCAGACTTCATCAACTTTATATTCTAGAATCAATATCATAGCTATAGAAGGAGTCATCTGTTTATTTGGGGGATTCATGTTCTTAATGTGTAAACATTTTCTCCTGGCAACTCTGACATTCTTTCAGAATGAATTGTGGAAGTAGTGTTACATAGAAAGAATGGTGCCCCTGGAGCTGTGCAACTTCGTGACAGCGTCAGACCCTGGGAAAGTACACAGGAGACTGGCACGCGCCCCTACATCGTTGTATGGGGGAAACAAGATCTAGTACAGGTGTTGAGCTCTACTGCAAATGGAGGGAGATATCTCCTTTTGCTGCTAAGAATGTGGCACCGGAAAGTGTTGCTGTGGCCAAGGAGGCTTCTTAAGAGTGCCAGGAAAAACTTTGTCAAGAAGGTGGGATTTGATCTGGGTTCTGTGTGGTAAACATGATGGTTCTAGGTGGGTTTGGGCAACTGGGTGGTGGCATGAAGTATAGCCATCTGGATTGAATGGAGATCATTAAGCATGTAGTTGTCAAGTCCATCAGTTTCTGAATGCCAGAACAGTTTCTTTAAATGCCAGAACAAGGTAGGTCTTCTTTAATAATAAAGGTGAATTCTGGAAGTTTTTTCTTTTTTAGTGAAAGTGTGTCTTAGTCACCCTTTCTGCAGTATGCTGGGTGAAATCTTCAGTGTAGAGGGTAGGGGTAGTAGGTGAGGGGAAGATAGGTTAGTGTAGGAATCTCTTCTATAATTTGTTTCCAAATGGGCCCAATGATTGATACAAGGAATTGGGACAGTTGCCTCCTGAAAAATGAATGATGGCAGGATTTGTTGGACAAAGCAGGCAAACTGGAGGTGTTATAATGTGGAAGCAATGTGAGTGAGGGCATAAAGTGAATAGAATCTGAGATGGCAAAGTTGAAAGCAGACTGTGAGATTTACATGCTAGAGGAAACTTGTAGAAGAAAAATCTGGAGAATTTAGGATTCCATTCCAATTAAACTGTTTAAATATAAAAGCACTAAATGGGGATTTCATAATAGCATGACGTGCCAATTTTTTTTAAAAAAAGATCTCAGAACTTTGCATCTCATATCTGTGAATTATTTTCAGGTGTCTATTTTTAAATGTTCAGAATGGGTACCAATTTTTTTATAACTACCAGAGTTAGAAAATATTTAACTTATAATAATTTTTTACTACAAAGCTTTAGAACAAAAAATATCCTAGATCAGGAAGGCACCTCAAGAATTGTCTGATCTAGCCTCTCATTTCACAGATGATGAAAAGAAGACCCAGAGAGAATAAGTGACTCTGCCAATCCCAAAGCTAACAGTAGCTAGTCCAGGACTAGAGCCCTATCTTTTTGATTCTGAGTCAGATACTTTTTTCTATATCACACTATTAAAATAAATAGTGTCTAGGTTATGATTCCCTAATACAACCCCTTTTTCAACTGTTTTGCAATTTAGATTATAACAGATAAAAACTAAGATGGATAAATTATTAAATGACAGGTCATCCTAGAAACCTGAGAAAAAAGAAGCTATTCTACCCAGACTTTCCTTCATGCCACTTTCCTCCAAATCCTTGGCTCTCTGCGTGTTGGTAGAGTTTTCAAGCCTTTTTTCTTAATAGTGATCTCAAGGGAGAGGAGAGAGCATTTATTAAAACGAGTTCATCATATAGAAACTTAACTCTTACCACATTGGCAAAATACACTGACTTGGGGCCCTATCCCCTGGATGTCCTTGAAATCATTTGTTATATATGTTATTCAGATATTAGCTGAGTCCTCATCCTCCATCTCCTGCACCCACATTGGTTTTGTCCCCTGAGATTTGCTCTCACTGACCTTGTCCCTTATGCAGGGCTTAGCCTTGCAGGCTTTTTATTTATTTATTTTTTTATTTTTAATTCTTCACGCTTTCTCTCTGAAACAACAAAAATCCCTTTCTTCTTATTCATAATTTAGCAACCATCTTTTCTTATTGAGCCTGTGCTCAGAGTCTCACCTCCATTCCAAGGGTTCATCCATTTCTTTCTTCTAAAAATGCATCTTGTTTTCCCTAATAGGAATTATGGACACTATTTTTATCTATCTCTTTTCTTTTAAAAGTAGGTATTGTAACTAATAGTATTATAAAATTTTAATATGAAATTATGACACAATTTCAACATTAACAAATATTTCCAACCCAAGGATTAATTTCTTTGGGTAATAAAATAAACTTCTAATATTTACAAACCTTTGACACAGTAATATTGAAATTCGAACTGTACTTTCAGTTTCCTTAGCATGCTTTGCAAATTGGTTCCAGATCTTCTATTCCTCCTCTTTCCCTTCCTCCTTGCATTTACAGCCAGCTCTAGAGAAAACTAGGAAAAAGCAGGATTTGTTTTCAACATTCTCTGCCAACCTTTCTTGAGCCCTGCTTCCCACATTTCTCCATTCTTCCTTTGGAAGTATCTCTGCCCTTCCCTGTATTAAGCTCCACAACCTCTTCAGTCTTGCCCTCTCTTGCACAGGTGTCCTGGGCCTTGCCTGGAGCATGCTTTTTGTCTATTTGTCCCTCAAGCCCCTTACTCTTTGTTTCTGTAATCCTCAGTTGTCAGGCATTCTTCATTTTCAGCACTCCTAATTTCAGCCTTCTTTGGGGCAATAATTTATGGAGTGCCTCTGTTAATCATGTTCAGTTGTCCTTTCCTCTTTGCTTACCTGGTATCCAGGTGAGCCGCCAGAAGCCATGCCGCCATCTGCAGCTGATAAACCTCCTGATATATCTATCTGAGAGGCAGGAGGACCAGACTTGTGTTGCCTGACTTACTTTAAAAATTCTTTAAAGCAGAACTGCCTTATCTTCCACTTTTCCCCTGGGGGCTGCCTAGTGCATTATTTAATGCATTAGCTTGCTCATTCCTATTCTTGCTGAACCTGCTCATCCCAAATGCAGCTGTTCTTGTCACTGCTGCTTTTATGTTCTACACCAGATTTCAGCACTCAATCACATCACTAGTATATGTTTTTTTATTATTTCCCATTCCCTTTTTTAAAAATTCAAGACTTTTTTTAGACCTCTGATAGTCTTGCCCTAAGATAACATTATTACCTTATGTGTGAATTTTGTTTTATATTTTCAGATTCTTTTTTTTATTGAATTAGATTCTGAAAATAAAGTTCTTTTAGGTTAGGCAATGTAGGGCTTATTGACACCATTTCTGAGGATGAATCTACAGCTTAGAAACTTCAGATGCTTGCCTGTGTCCCAGATCTGGTTAGTGTTCTTCTGACTTCTAGGTTCTAAATTATGCACTTCTCACTAAGTATCATTTGAGGTGTGGATCCTGGGTAGCACAGTTCACACATTCCTTTTTAAACCTTTTGTATTTTATGTTCTTAGGTCTGCAGAGGCAGCCTTCCTCTGCATGCCTGCATGCAGTTATATAATTGTGATGATCAATTTATATACTCTTGCTAGAAATTTTCTGATTTTAGCTTGCAAGCATATTAGGACAGGCTGTTTTCCATAAGGGAACTCTGTCCTTCATTTTATAATTATCTGGAAACTATGTCTGAAACCATTTCTTTAAGTGAAGTTACTCAAGTAAATTGCATATGACTAAGGTTTTAGGAAACTTGGGTTTTGTTTTGTTTTGTTTTGTTTTACTTTTAGAATTATTAATGGTTTGTGTATCATCTTTCAAAAAGTATAGAAACTGCCTTATGTGGAACATCGTTACTCTACTAAAATGAACTGCAAGGCAGAAGGAGTGGAATCAGCCTTGTCTCTGGATTCCTAGCTTCTCTGCTTCTGTCCATCATCTGAACCCACAAACATAGGCATCTTAACTACATTTTCAAATCTCTACATAACCATTATAGAGTGTACTCCCAAGCACTACAGCGAACATACATTTTTTTACTCTTTTTCAAAAAACATTTTTAGTCTCATTGTAGTTACAGAAATGTTCTTTTCTTTGCCTTTTCATAGTGTCCAAATAATCTTTTCCCTGACAGTCAAATACCCAGTGCTGATTTTGGCTGTTTTTGCTGTAAAAACAAGAAATTAGCACATCAGGTAAATTTCACACTCCTTCTTGAGCAGATTGATGTAAATTGAATTTCACATTAATCAGAGCAATGTACTTCTATCCTGTGGAAATTTATGATTTTTTACTCACTTAAAGAAAGTATTAGGGCTGGGGTTGTGGCTCAGCGCTTGCCTAGCATATATGAGGCACTGGGTCCAGTTCTCAGCACCACATATAAATAAATGAATAAAATAAAGGTATATCCACATCTAAGAAATTTTTTAAAAAGAAGGGATTATAGGGTTTTTTTGTTTCTCTATACAATGGTATTTTTAGAGCTTTGTTCTTACCTGCATCATTATCTAATTTATTGTTTTTATTCTAAAATTTTTAATTCAAGATTATTCTGTTTCAAATACTTACTTTCCATTAAAGTAAAATATTATATACCAATGTTTATTATAACTACAGCATACTTTTATTATAAAAACCACTAATCACCAAGTATTTTTTTGAGTATGTATCATCAATGCATTATAAAGATCAATTAGATATAATGAAATATGCTATTAGCAGATGGCTTAGCTGGTTTTCTGCTGCTATAACAGAATACCACAGACTGAATAATTTATAAACAATAGAAGTTTATTTGGCTTATGGTTTGGGACCCTGGAAAATCCAAGAGCATGGTACTGGCATCTTGCCAGGGCTTTTGTGCTTTGTTCTAACGTGGTGGAAGGACAAACAAACATGCACATCGAAGAGAGAGGAAATCAGGACAAACTCATCTTTTTATCAGGAACCCACCCTCTAGATAACTAACCTACCCACCTCCACCTTCTTTCTCTACCCCCTATGATAAGAGCATTTATCTATTCATGAGGGCCCAGCCTTTTATGGCTTAATTACCTTTAAAAGGTCCCATTTCTTCATACTGGTTATAGTAGTGATTAAATTTCAGCATAAATTTATATTCAGCATAAATTTGAATATACCATAATGTTTATGGTATATTCAAACCATAAACAGCAGAGTTGCTTATTTAAAGAAATCTAGACAAGTTTAGAACAGAAATATCAGTGTATCTCTGGTATAAAGGTAAATACTATTAAATGAAACTTGTTTGTTTCAGTTATATATTATATATATTTTTGTTTCCTTTACACACAAACTGGTATATTGAGTCACAGCATGACTTTTATTTTAAACTGCAGGTGGCATTCAAAAGAGGTTTAAAAGTCATGTAAGCATTAAGGATTTTAGAAATGTTCTCCTGACTCATTGATTTTAGAACTTTATGATTTTCTTGATATGACCCCAAAGAGTCCATGAGAATTAAGCATTATATATATATTTAACAGAAATTTATATGCAGTGTTATAGATAACTTAACACTAGTCACCTTTACAAGATAAAATCAAGTACATATCTAAGCAATATTAGATTTTAAACCCCCAGATTGATCCCTAATGCCATGTAATAGGTTCCAAGCTTCCAGATCACTTTTTCAGGAATAACCTTCCACTTGTAGGTAGATCTGAGAGACATCTGCTTTAGTTCTTGACTAGCTGCCACCAAAGTGTCTCCTAGTAAAGATTTCACTCACTTCTCCTAATATTTATAAAGTTTCTGGGAATGAAAGAAACTTTTCCTCAGGAAGAGTTAGATGATGAGTTTCATGAGAGCAAGTGCCTGGTCTTTAACTTTCATGGATGTCTAGTAATAGCAAGCATTTTCACAGTACTGTCATTCATTCAGTTCAAAGGTTTTAAATGAATCCTTCTCTTTAATGAATCATTCCCCTACCAAATCTTTCATTACAAGACCTACTCTCATAGTTTTATCTATACTTTTATAAGTTATACTTAATTACTGACAATTCATTTGTTAAGTGACAAAGTTTTGTTCCTTTTCCTCTCTCCCAAACCTACCTTCCTTAGCTTTCCAGTTGAATCTCTATCCCTCAGGCATTCCTCTTTTTAAAATAGTTATTTACATACCTATTCTTTTTGCTCCTTCCCCTCCAAAAACTGTCAGAAACATTTCATGGTTATCAAAAAAATTAATATTCCTTAGTGACATGATAGAACAGAATATTCATCTTTTTTTTATTATTTAAGCAAATGGGATACATGTTTCTCTATTTATACATGGAGTCAAGGCATACCATTTGTGTAATCATAAATTTACATAGGGCAATGTTGTTTGATTCATTCTGTTATTTTTTCCCTTCCCCCACACCCCTCCCACCCCTCTTTTCCCTCTATACAGTCCTTCCTTCCTCCATTCTTACCACCCTCCTTATCCCTAACCCTAAACCTAACCCTAACCCTAACACTAACCCTTCCTACCCCCATTATATGTCCTCATCCGCTTATCAGCGAGATCATTCATCCTTTAGTTTTTTGAGATTGGCTTCTCTCACGTAGCATGATATTCTTCAATTTCATCCATTTGCCTGCAAATTTTATCATTCTTCATGGCGGAGTAATATTCCATTGTATATATATGCCACAGTTTCTTTATCCATTCATCAACTGAAGGGCATCTAGGTTGGTTCCACAATTTGGCTATGGTGAATTGAGCAGCTATGAACATTGATGTGGCTGCATTACTGTAGTATGCTGATTTTAAGTCTGATGGGTATAGGCCAAGGAGTGGGATAGCTGAGTCAAATGGTGGTTCCATTCCAAGCTTTCTGAGGAATCTCCATACTGCTTTCCAGAGTGGCTGCACTAATTTTCAACCCCACCAGCAATGTATGAGTGTACCTTTTCCCCTCATCCTCGTCAACACTTATTGTTGCTTGTGTTCTTGATAATCGTCATTCTAATTGGGGTGAGATGAAATCTTAGGGTAGTTTTGATTTGCATTTCTCTTATTACTAGAGATGTTGAACAGTTTTTTATGTATCTGTTGATTGCTTGTACATCTTCTTCTGTGAAGTGTCTGTTCATTTCCATAGCCCATTTGTTGATTGGATTATTTGTATTCTTGGTGTAGAGTTTTTTGAGTTCTTTATAGATTCTGGAAATTAGTGCTCTATCTGTAGTATGAGTGGCAAAGATTTTCTCCCACTCTGTAGGCTCTCTCTTCCCATTACTGATAGTTTCCTTTGCTGAGAGAAAGCTTTTTAGTTTGAATCTATCCCAGTTGTTGACTCTTGCTTTTATTTCTTGTGCTATGGGAGTCCTGTTGAGGAAGTCTGATCCTAAGCCACCAAGTTGAAGGTTTGGACCTACTTTTTCTTCTATAAGATGCAGGGTCTCTTGTCTGATTCTGAGGTCCTTGATCCATTTTGAGTTGAGTTTTGTGCAGGGTGAGAGATAGGGGTTTAGTTTCATTCTGTTGCATATGGTTTTCCAGTTTTCCCAGCACCATTTGTTGAAGAGGCTATCTTTTCTCCATTGCATATTTTTGGCCCCTTTGTTTAGTATGAAAAAATTGTATTTATTTGGGTTTGTGTCCATGTCCTCTATTTTGTACCGTTGATCTACCTGTCTATTTTAGTACCAATACCATGCCGTTTTTGTTACTATTGCTTTGTAATAGAGTTGAAGATCTGGTATTGCCATACCCCCTGCTTTGCTCTTTCTGCTGAGGATTGCTTTAGCTATTCTGGGTTTTTTATTCTTCCACATGAATTTCATAATTGCTTACTCTATTTTCTTTAAGGTACATCACTGGGATTTTAATTGGAATTGCATTGAATCTGTATAGCACTTTAGGTAGTATGACCATTTTGACAATATTAATTCTGCCTATCCAAGAACATGGAAGATCTTTCCATCTTCTAAGGTTTTCTTTAATTTCTTTCTTTAGTGTTCTGTAGTTCTCATTGTAGAGGTCTTTCACCTCTTTTGTGAGATTGATTCCCAAGTATTTTATTTCTTTCGATGCTCTTATGAATGGGGTAGTTTTCCTAATTTCTCTTTCTGAAGATTCATCACTTATGTATAAAAATGCATTGGATTTATGAGCGTTGATCTTGTAACCTGCTACTTTACTGAATTCACTTATGAGTTCTAAGAGTTTTCTGGTGGAATTTCCAGGTTCCTCTAAATATATAATCATGTCATCAGCGAACAGGGATAGTTTGAGTTCTTCTTTTCCAATTCGTATCCCTTTAATTTTTTTGTTTTGTCTCATTGCTCTGGTTAGAGTCTCAAGAACGATGTTGAATAGAAGTGGTGAAAGAGGGCATCCCTGCCTTCTTCCAGTTTTTAGGGGGAATGCTTTCAGTTTTTCACCATTTAGAATGATATTGGCCATGGGTTTAGCGTAGATGGCCTTTACAATGTTAAGGAATGTTCCCACTACCCCAATTTTTTCTAGTGTTTTGAGCATGAAGGGATGCTGTATTTTATCAAATGCTTTTTCTGCATCTATTGAAATAATCATGTGATTCTTAACTTTTAGTCTGTTGATATGGTGAATGACATTTATTGACTTCCAGATGTTGAACGAACTTTGCATCCCTGGGATAAAACCCACTTGACCGTGATGCACTATCTTTTTAATATATTTTTGTATGCGATTTGCTGAAGTTTTGTTGAGAATTTTTGCGTTGATGTTCATTAAGGATATTGGTCTGAAATTTTCTTTTCCTCCATGTGTCTCTGTCTGGTTTAGGTATCAGGGTGATATTGGCTTCATAGAATGAGTTTGGGAGGGTTCCTTCCTCTTCTATTTTATGGACTACTTTGAGGAATATTGGAATGAGCTCTTCTTTAAAGGTTTTGTAGAACTCGGCTGAGAACCCATTTGGTCCCAGACTTTTCTTTGTTGGTAGGCTTTTGATGACATCTTCTATTTCATTGCTTGAAATTGATTTATTTAAGTTGTTTATGTCCTCCTTGTTCAGTTTAGGTAATTCATATGTCTCTAGAAACTTGTTGATGTTTTCAATGTTTTCTGTTTTGATGGAGTATAGATTTTCAAAATAGCTTCTAATTATGTTTTGTATTTCACTCGTGTCTGTTATGATATTTCCTTGTTCATTCCGAATTTTAGTAATTTGAGTTTTCTCCCTCTTTCTCTTTGTTAGTGTGGCTAAGGGTTTATCAATTTTGTTTATTTTTTCAAAGAACCAACTATTTATTTTGTTAATTTTTCCAATTGTTTCTTTTGTTTCAGTTTTGTTGATTTCGGCACTGATTTTAACTCTTTCTTGTCTTCTACTACTTTTGGTGTTGGTCTGCTCTTCTTTTTCTAGGACTTTGAGCTGTAGTGTTCATTCGTTTATTTGTTGATTTCTACTTCTTTTGTTGAATGCGCACCATGAAATAAATCTTCCTCTAAGTACTGCTTTCATAGTGTCCCAGAGATTTTGATATGGTGTGTCTTTGTTCTCGTTTAATTCTAAGAATTTTTTTATTTCCCTCCTGATGTCTTCTGTCATCCATTCATCATATAATAGTGTATTATTTAATCTCCAGGTATTGGAGAAGTTTCTTTTTTTTATTCTGTCATTTATTTCTAATTTCAATCCATTATAAATTGATAGAGTACAAGGTAGTATCTCTATCTTCTTGTATTTGCTAACAGTAGCTTTGTGGCATAAAACATGGTCTATTTTAGAGAAGGATCCATGTGCTACTGAGAAGAAAGTGTATTCACTCATTGATGGATGGAATACTCTGTATATGTCTGTTAAGTCTATATTATCTATTGTGTTATTGAGATCTATGGTTTCTTTGTTCAATTTTTGTTTGGAAGATCTGTCCAGTAGTGAGAGAGGTGTGTTAAAATCACCTAGTATTATTGTGTTGTGGTCTATTTGATTTCTGGAATTGGGAAGGATTTGTTTGATGTACATGGATGAACCGCTGTTTGGGGCATTGATATTTATGATTGTTATGTCTTGCTGATTTATGCTTCCCTTAAGCAGTATGTAATGTCCTTCTTTATCCCTTCTGATTAGCTTTGGCTTGAAGTCCACATTATATGATATGAGGATGGATACTCTGGCTTTTTTGCTGAGTTCATGTGCATGGTATGTTTTTTCCCATCCTTTCACCTTTAGTCTGTGGGTATCTTTTTCTATTAGATGAATCTCTTGCAGGCAGCAAATCATTGGATCTTTCTTTTTAATCCAATCTGCCAACCTGTGCCTTTTGATTGATGAGTTCAGGCCATTAACATTCAGGATTATTATTGAGATATGATTTGTATTCCCAGTCATTTGACTCATTTTTGTTTTTTGACATGATTTTGTTTCTCCTTTATTTGGCTATTCCTTTAGGCTAGTTCCTCCCGTTGCTGATTTGCATCATTGTTTTTCATCTCTTCCTCATGGAATATTTTGCTGAGAATGTTCTGTAATGCCGGCCTTCTTTTTGTAAATTCCTTTAGCTTTTGTTTATCATGGAAGGATCTTATTTCATTGTCAAATCTGAAAGTAAGTTTTGCTGGGTATAAGATTCTTGGTTGGCATCCATTTTCTTTCAGGGCTTGGTAAATGTTGTTCCAGGTCCTTCTAGCTTTTAGGGTCTGGATTGAAAAATCTGCTGATATTCTTATTGGTTTCCCCTGAATGTAATTTGATTCTTTTCTCTCATGGCCTTTATGGAGTTCTTAATTTGGTTTATTGTTTCCTTCATGTCAAGGATTTCTGTTTGGTTTTTTTTCAATATCTCTAACTCTTTATTGAAATGATCTTTTGCTTCCTGTATTTGCTCTTTTAACTGTCGATTGGTGCGATCATTCAATGCTTGCATTTGCTCTTTCATCTCATCGTTTGCTTCTCTGATCATTTTAATTATGTACATTCTGAACTCCTTTTCTGTCATTTCTTCTGCCATGCTGTCATTGGGTTTTATTGATGTAACATCTAGATTGGTTTGCAGCATTTTCTTTCCTTGTTTTCTCATATTGTTCAGATATCAGTGGACCGCTGAGATATTGCAGATTTCCTCTGTTGATTTACAATGTCCCTGAAGATTTCTATATATATCCCCTCTTAGCCTTCAGTAGGCTGAAGTCTTGGAGGAAGTTGATAATGCGGTGCTCCACAAGGAATCTGCCTCTCTAGGAGTGGTGGCCTTCAGGTGGGGTATATTCCCTGCTAGTGGGCAGAGGTGCCTCCACTTGTTGACCAATGGTCATCCAAAGGGGACCTAGGCTGTGGGCTGAGGCAAGGCCTGTTTGGGCCTGTGTCTCTGGTTTTACCATCCTTGTGGGGAAACCTCACCAGGCAGGGAAGACTCACCCAGTGGGGAGGTCTCGCTGGTCAGTCTCCTCCTAGAGGTTCCCCTCAATTTACACTACTGCCTGGGCTGGGCTGCCTTCCTCTGCAAAGTTTCCAGGGGCCCGGCCCTACCTCCTGGGCCTGGGAGCCTCACCCTTCGCAGATGAATCTTCTTAGGCTGCCCCTCCTCAGAGAATTTGCCCATAGGCCTGGAACCTTCGCTCCGCCCTAAGCCTGTCTCTGTGCGGCTCTTCCACCCAGAAGCCTCCTAGATCCTGGGACCCTGTTCTGCACCTAATCGCCTGGCTGCGTGGCCCCTCCTCTGAGCAGCCACCTGTGGCCCCGAACAATCGCTCTGAGTCCCAGAGACCCGCCACAGGCCTCTTCCTCCAGACAGCCGCCCAGTATGCCGGTGCGGTCACTAGGAGTCCAAGAAACTCACTTCGTGCCTCCTCCTCCCACCAACCACCCGTAGCCCGGGGCAATCAATCACTCCGAGTCGAAGTGACCCTCCCCGTTCCTCCTCCTTCTCCAGATAACCCCCCGGGTGTTCAGGAGCAGTCCCTCTGAGTGGCTCTGAATCCACGTGACCCGCTGCACGGGTCCTCTGGGCACCGCCCGGAGCTCAGGTGCGGCCACTCAAGACCAAGCGTCCCACCACGCTTCTCCTCCAGGCAGCCCCCCTGTGTTCAGGAGCTGTCACTTTAAGACCAAACAACTCACCACTCGCCTTCTCCTCTGAGCAGCCGCCTGGAGCGCTAATGCAGTCACTGCGAGTCCAAAGGACCCGCCGCGCTCCTTCTCCTCCTTCTCCTACTCCTCCGGGCAGGCCCCGGGGTTCAGAAGTGGTCAGAGTCCAAACAGCTCGCCACGCAGCCCCTTCTCTGGCAACCGCCTGTAGCTCTGGTGTAGTCACCCGAATCCAAGTGGCCGCTCCTCTTCCTCCTCGTCCTCAGGGCAGGCCCCGGTGTTCAGAAGCGTCGTTCTGATTCCAAACAGCTCGCCGCGCAGCTTCTCCTCTGGCAACCGCCTGTAGCTCTGGTGCAGTCTCTCCAAATCCAAGTGGCCACGCTCCTCTCCTCCTCCTCAGGGCAGGCCCCGGTGTCCTGAGTCCACACAGTTCTCCTCGCCACTCTTCCCCTGGGCAGCCGCCGGAGCCCCAGTGGCTGCTCCGAGTCCCAGCGCTGTGCCGAGCGGCCTCCTTTACGGCGCTCCCAGCTGTCCGAGTTCACTGCTCCAGCGGGGGGAGGGGCGTCTCGCCGGCAGTTCTACTTCACAAAGTTTCCTGCGTTCCGGGACCCCCGTCCCGTCCGGGATGCCCCCCCAGGGGGTGAGAGTCACCCGGCTGCTTTGAGTTGGTCCCAAGCATCTCAATATCTCCTCTTTTGAATCCTGAGTCCTGGAGCAACATGAAATGCAGCCACCCTCTAGGCCGCCATCTTGAAAACCCCCCTCTCATGGCCTTTAAAATTCTGTCTTTATTTTGTATGTTAGGTATTTTCATAATAATGTGCCTTGTTTTGGGTCTGTTGTAATTTTGTATATTTGGAGTCCTATAAGCCTCTTATACTTGGTTTTCCATTTCATTCTTCAGATTTGGGAAATTTTCTGATATTATTTCATTGAATAGGTTGTTCATTCCTTTGATTTTTTCCCTAAGCGTTCCTCAATCCCAATAATTCTTAAATTTGGCCTTTTCATGATGTCCCATAGTTCTTGTAGTTTCTGTTCATGATTTCTTACCATCTTCTCTGTTTGGTCCACTTTGTTTTCAAGATTAAATATTTTGTCTTCAGTGTCTGAGGTTCTGTCTTCCAGGTGTTCTATCCTATTGGTTATGCTTTCTATGGAGTTTTTAACTTGGTTTATTGTTTCCTTCATTTCAAGGATTTCTGTTTGTTTGTTTTTTTTTTCAGTATCTCTAACTCTTTATTGAAATGATCTCTTGCTTCCCGTATTTGCTGTTTTGACTGTTGATTGGTGCGATCATTTAATGCCTGCATTTGCTCTTTCATCTCCTCCTTCAATGCCTGCATTTGCTCTTTCATCTCCTCGTTTGCTTCCCTGATTGTTTTAATTATGTACATTCTGAACTCCCTTTCTGACATTTTTCTGCTGTGCTGTCATTGGGTTTTATTGATATAGTGTGCAGGTTTGTTTGGGACATTTTCTTCCCTTGTTTTCTCATATTGGTCAGATGTCAGTGGGACTCTGTGATATTGCAGATTTCCTCTATTGGCTAATAGTGTCCCTGTAGATTTCCAGTGTATCACCTCCCAGCCTTCAGTAGCCTGAAGTCTTGGAGTAACTTGATAATGCAGTGCTTCCAAAGAAAGCTGCCCCTAGCCCGCTACTGGTTCCAGGGCTTGGAGCTGGCTCTGTGTGGAAAGGCTCTCACTGGGGGGCCTGCTCTGAGAAGCTGGCCGTGTGGGAGGAGCCCACCTCCGGAGTGTGCAGGGCTGCCTGGGGAAGACTCTTGCTGCCCTGCCCTACTCTGATAAGCCGCCCCTATCCCGGCCTGCCACCCAGGCCGAGCCTCACCGGGTAGGGGAGTTTCACCCCGTGGCTCTATTTTAGTCCGAGTCTCTCAATGCCTCCCCTTCTTGAATCCTGGGTTTGCCCCCCAGGCCGAGCTTCACCAGGTAGGGGAGTCTCACCCCGTGGCTCTATTTTAGTCCGAGTCTCTCAATGCCTCCCCTTCTTGAATCCTGGGTTCTGGAGCGACTGGAGATGCAGTCACCCCCTAGTCTGCTAGCTTGGCTCACCCCATGGAAAAAGCCTGCAGCCGGAGGGGGCAGGCCCGCCTGGAGAGGTCTCTGGCTGCCCTGCCCTGGTCCCAGAGGCTGCTTGCAGACCGGAGCTCTCCGCTGGCTTGGGGACTTGTGGCTGGCTCTGTGTAGAAAGGCTCTCACTGGGCGGTCTGCTCCGAGAAGCTAGCCTAGAAAGGCGCTTCCCGCTGGAGGGAGCCGAGCTGCTTGGGGAAGTCCCTGGCTGCCCTGTCCTGGTCCCTGAAGCTACCTGCGGGCCGGAGCTCACCGCACTGGCTCAGGGACTTGGAGCTGGTTCTATGCAGAAAGGCTCTCACTGGGGGGCCTGGTCTGAGAAGCTGGAGAAGCTGGCCGTGTGGGAGGAGCCCACCGCCAGAGTGCGCAGGGCTGCCTGGGGAAGACTCTAGCTGTCCTGCCCTACTCTGATAAGCCGCCTGTATCCGGGCCTGCTGCCCGCACCGAGCTTCACAGGGTGGGGGAGACTCACCCCGTGGCTCTATTTTAGTCCGAGTCTCTCAATGCATCCCCTTCTTGAATCCTGGGGTCTGAAGCGACTGGAGATGCAGTCACCCTCTAGTCCGCCATCTTGGATCACCCTCATCTTTTTTCTCGAAGGTACTGTTTTGAGGTGCTGATGCCTTCCATGCTGAGACCCTTAGCACTGGCGAGTGTTAAAGCCATTCCTTTTAGCTTAATCTAAAAGGATAAGCTGGAGCATTTCTCGGACTTCCTTGGACTTGTGTTTCATTTGTGTTATCAACTAACAAAGTAAAAATGCCTTCTTTATTTTAATGAAAGTGCTTTGTTGTTTAGAAAACAACAACTGGCCACTGAGTATAACCGGAAACAAGTTCTTCAACACTGCTTTGCAGAATGGCATCATTGGTATGGTGCAGAGGTCCTAAAGAAAGAACTGGCTCGAGCAAAGGAGGAAACTAGGAAGAAAATGGATGAGCTGCTGAAGGCAGCATCACTAGGCAAACTCAGTACAAGTGGGTCATCAGGCATCTGTGTACCTGAGGAGGCAACAGCCATGGTAGACTCACCAGTAAGAAATATAGAGGTACATTGCTTTTTCTTCGATTGATATTCCTGCTCATTAAACACTTGCATTTGAGCTTTGCACTTTTACAGCCTGGAGTATGTCAGCCTAGGTCAGATTGCCTTGTCTAGGTTATCCAATGGTTAGGAAAGCTACAGTACACAAAGATTACCTTCCAGACAGTGTTTATTTTCTGGAACTGAATCTTCCTTCTATAAACACATAACAACTTTGGTGTAGCTCGAAGTTGGTAAAGATGTATTATAGAGAAGGAATTTATAACAACTAAGTTAAAGACTGCTTTAGGAAGAGACAGATCAAGCACTGTTTACAACTCCTTAATTCCTCTTATTTTCTTATTTGATCTTCACATATTTCCTTTCTAAATGAGCTTGTGACTTAGAGGAATTTAAACATTTTATTTTTTCTAATTATAATTAGTACATATAATAAAGTACATATGTACTAATTATAGTAATTTGGTAGAAGAAAATCACAGAGAAAAAGAAAGTAATCTATAATTCCATCATCTGGGTAACTAATAACATGGAAGTATAGCCATCTAGTCTTTCTATTCAAGCATAGGTAAATTTGTCTTCATTAATATTTTATTTAGCTTTTAAATTTGCTTCTATCAGGTCATTGAGGAAATCTCTGCCATAATTCAGGAAAAGGATGACTATGGTCTTTTTTTTAAATGCTAATGTAATTATTTTTTCTAAATAATTATTTTGCATTTTTAAAATATGAGAATTTCTTATGCTATTACATTAGCAATAAATAGTTGTGACTGAAAATATACTTCAAAATGAGACCTACTAAATCAGAACTCCTGTGTGTGGGGCACCTGTGTGTTCTTTTAAAGTTCTACAGGTGAACCTGGTGTGTACCCCTTGTAAAGGACTACTATCCTGTGCCATTGTTTTGTATTAACTACATGACATTCTATAATGGACCATAAGCAAGAATCTGTTTAGCTCACTCATCTGTTGCTGGAATTCAAGTTGTTCCCTGTTTGCTACTATTTTAAATTGGGCTTTAGTAGCTAAATCTTTGCATATACCCATGAAGCTTTACTTAGTATAAATAATTAAAATTAGAAGGCATATTTTCTTTTCATCTTATTATTATTTCATCATTTGCATTTCTTTGATGGCTAGTAATGTTAAAACATTTTTTTTAAAAGCAGGTAATGTTTTATTAACTGACCAGTTTATAAAAATATGATGGTAGATACCTTAGTTCATTCTTCTAGTAAGTCTGTTGATGTGGTCTTCCCTGTTGCCAGCATCTCCACCTTCTATAAAATGGGTGGTCTTTTTCTTCATTCCACTTCTTGGAGAAGATAATTTGAAGGGCCACAGGTTAAAACATTTTTATATTGGATATACAGATATATATGAATATAGAAAGATACAAAGTAACTTGTCTTTTCCCTTTGTTGATTTTTCTATTTGACTACATTTCTTTTTTTTAATTATAGATGCTCTTTATATTTTTAAGACTATAGATGCTTTTTATTACATATTACAAACATTTTTTCCATTTCCCCATTTGTCTTTTGGTTTAGTTATGGTGTTTGGTAGTTTGCCCAGTTGTTAATTTTTTTATAAAGTCATTTATGTTTTTTCTTTCCTCATTGCAGTTGTCTAGTTTAGAGAGCCTTTTGGAGAAGGTCCTCTACCCCCTCACCTCCTCCCTCCTCATAATGCTATTAAGTACTTAACTCACAGACATGTGAAATTAGATTGGACACTGGAGGGCCGTAGCCTCATTTTTGACCCTGATTACTGCTAGCAAATAGGCTGCATTTAATTTAAGCTCAGTTAGTCTCTCAGTAAAGGGGGAGCATAAGGATGCTTATTAGGACTTACCTAACATTTTGGTTCCTTCCCCTAGGCAATTTATCTACCTTTATGTCAGTTAGATAACATTATCTCCATGGAGGTCCAAGAGAGACTTGTATCTTAAGAAGTAGAGGATGCATGGAACCTTTTTCCTTACAGAGTTCCACTGTTCTTATCTTTAATTGAAAAAACACACACATTCGTGCACGCGCTCTCTTGCTCTCTCTCTCTCTCTCTCTCTTTCTCTCTCTCTCTCTCTCAAAATTGCTTCCAAACCTCTGAAATCAAGAACAAAAAAAAGTGTCAAGAAAGGATGATATTGTAAGAATAGAACAAATGAAAATAGAAGGCTATAATGAATCCTGTCAGTTACAAAAAAAATTTCCAGAGTCTAGAGTAAAACAAACAAATAAAAACAAATTCTGTAGTTACATGTTCATTAATCATGCAGTCCTAGGAATTTATATACTAAGAACAAAGAACACACATCTTACACCTCTAAATTTTTCAAAACTATTAGTTTATAGGTGATTTTCTCTAATTAGGCCAGGCTGTTCACTCCTTTTCTATTATATACAATGTGTACCATTAAGCTGTTCTTCCATTTTCTTGTTTTTTAACCTAAAAAGTTACCATGATCCAAAAGAAATCTTGTTGCTGTACTCAAGGCTTTTACATAGTCTTGCTGAGTTAATAACATGTCATTACCACAAAGTTTAAGAGTCTAAAACATATACCCTCTTGATGCTAAATTGCATAAGCAGGTATTGTCATGAGTAAATGCCCACTGACATTTCTGAAATAAAAGGTTATTTTTAAAAGTCTTTTAACATGTCAAAGTTTCCATATATCACATTTTTTCACTTCAATTAAGTCTATGGAACACATTTCTATCATCATGAAAAACATTTCTGGGTACTTGAAGATGGCAACCTGTTTAGACTTAAAAGCTTCTGATATTAGATAGCTCATGGTATTTTTCTCTTTATGCCACTGAAGATGGTAGAATCAATAGCAGATCAGACCATAGATCATAGACTGAAACCATTCAGAAGAGACATTTTAACTTGACATTATTTTGGCCGGGACAAGTTTTGCTGATTATGAATGCTCGGTTCCTCCCTTCTGTTTAGAACTTGTAATTGCATATAATAGCTCAGTCTATTAAATGAAATTTACATGATAAAGCTTTGAAACTGATTAAGTTATACGCTGATACAAAGTAGTTAGGTAATATTACTCTTATGCAATACAGATATTTGCCTAGTAATCCAGGGCTTCCAAATACTTTTCACAAATAAATGGTTCAATACTTCTCACAAATAGCTGGAGACTAGGCTTTCAGCTAGGCTTAATGCTGCAGCAAATAAATACCTTATACTGAGGCAAAGGATTAATTTACCAGTGGCAGGAGAGGCATCAGAACAGAGCTAGTATTAATTTATATTCTTTAGTTTTTAAACATCCTTAAGAAAGAATATATCCACAAAATTTTCAAATTTCTGTAAAATTCGGAGTCAGTTCTTGCACAAAAATTCCCACATATTTATCTGGAGTAATTGACTAATTTACAAGTGAGCTATTCACATTAATTCATAAGAGAACATTTTTTCCTGTTGCCAAGGTTTTCGCCTGGTGCAGTGGTTCCGACAGCTGTAGCCACTTTCCCACCCGCTCTTCTTGGTGAGCAACTGTGCACATTCTAACAGGCTCACAGAGTCAAGGCTGTTCACCTTTGGTATAACCAGGCCGGAAGTATAGGGCAACTTTACCTGGGGTGTGGGACAGTTGTGCCTTGAACAAAACAATGCTGATAGAAGAACTTCTTTAAATAGTTGAGCTATAACATATTCTTTTTCTCTTAGGTGGCTGCTGTGCCCCCTTTGTCTGAAAAGTCATCCTTGGAGAGCAATGGTTGTATGCTCTATCATTCACCAGGAAGGACAACAATGGGTAACTTGCAGGGTTCCCTTCAGAATGATCCTCAGAACATACCTGACAGTAAGCAGCCCAAGACCCTGAATGTTGAGCTCTCTGAACAGCCAGGCAGTGAGAATAAGCTCAGAACCACCAGGCACAAAGCAGAACCAGTTTGTGTGTGGCATTTCTGCAACCGCCATGTCTTCCAGCAACAGCTGATTGAGAAGCAGAAGAAGAAGCTTCAGGAACAGCAGAAAACCATTCTTGAGTTGAAGGAAAAACAGCGGCTGGCAGAGGCTCAGTGGGCAGTTAAGCATGCTGCTGTAGTCACGGATGCCCAGAACCGCCTTCTATTAAAACCCCAAGGGACAGAAGAACCAAAAGAAACCTGCCAGATGCTTCCGAAGTATGTCTGTTGAATTAAAACACTCTTTGGACTTGTTTTATGGGGTTCTTCACTTTGAGATAGAGAGGTTTCTAAACTCTTTTGCACTACTTCTAAACTCCATAATCTTTTCTTTCATTACACACTGTCAAAGCAAAGAAACCTCACATGTTGTGACTTATACTTGACAGTTATAAACAGACATTTCAGGCAAGTGGTTGCCTATAAGGTTCCAGTCTCACAGTTAGCATTTGGGTCATGGCTGCCTTTGTCTGAGGAACTCTCTAACTACATGGTAAAAGAGAAAAATGCTTAATTGCTCTAACCAGATTTCTAGGTTTCTTATTATGTTTAGTGCTGAAAAGCCAGCTTGGACAATATCAGGTACCCATGAGCATCCCCTGGGCTTACTATTACCTAGCTTAAATTTTTAGATGCTTAGGATACAACTAAATATCTTCATGCCTGATGTAGAAGTCCAAATTTCTCAAAGTCATCTAAGATGGTTTCACATGTGCTTGAGACTCACTACATGTGATACGCTGTAAGATAAGAAGAGGTGATACCTGTTGATTTGAAGCACTAGACTGGGTATCAGAATGCCTGACTCTCATTGCAGATTCAGGTCAGCCATGCAGTATTTCTGTATCTTAATATACCAATTTGTAGGCTGGATGTAATAATGACACAGTTATCTCAAAGAGGAAGGATTAATTAAAATTTGTAAAATGCTTTGAATTCCTCAGGTGAAAATGTAGTAAAGGAAGCTGGATATCGGTCTAAAATCTTTCCCCTCATTTTCTTTTTCTTTCTTTCTTTCCTCCCAATTCATCTGTTACTTCCCCTAGGACTGAAGGCAGAAGTAACTCCCGAAATTCTCTTTCTGGGCCCAAAAGGAACCCAAAGCAGCTAATGGCACCCCATCCCATACTGAAAGGCAAGTTGTTCTTCTCTCCTAGAGTAGAATATGCCTGAGTCTGAAGTGTGGTAACTCAGGTTTTGAGATTTGGCAGAACCTTGTCAGAATCTAAGTTGGGTAGACAGGGGAGGAATGGAATGTACCAGAGAGCTCCACTACTTTTTTCCTGCCCATTTCGCAAACCTTTTTGACTTTCCCAGCTATCTTTCTCTCTCTCTCTCACACACACACACACACACACACATTGTTGAAAGGTATATCATTTTTCTGTAATTTCAGATTCAGGTTGTGAAAAAAGAATGGGATAAATTATACAAATGAGAAAACTCTGACTAGTTGCTAAGGCTAAACATTTGTAAAGATGATCTGTCATGGCAATTTGTTAATGCTAAAATACTGGTCAGTTTATAGCAATTCAAGTCAGTATATTATTTTATGATGAGATATGTCTTGATGGTAGTGTTTTAGTAATGAAAACTACAAACCAGATATTTTTTGAAGCACATAGAAACCCTTATTTAAAAACTACATGAGACAGTAAGAATAGGAACATTCTTCAGAATCCACCTAGTAAATTTGCTAATTGCTTTTATCATATACTTAGTCACTCACTGTACATATTTATACAATGAGTCTGTTATATGTTGCCGTGTTTTATACAGATGACAATTATATTGTGGTTTGTAAATTTGACTTTTTACCTTTGGCAAGCTTGCTACCCTAACAGGAAGGGGTGACATCTGAAAGATACTGTGCCTGTCGTCAATTCCTATTAATGAAGAAATCGGCAGTCTTTGCATTAACTATCTGCCAAGGCAGCAGTTTATGCTATCTTTGCCCACCACTAAGCCTGATCAGAAATACCAGATCAGTGCAATAAGTTCTTTAAAATTATTGTTTGATCAAGGAGTTAGCTATTTTAGTATCCAGTCTACTTTTCAAGCAGACTTTAATGACTCAATCTAGAAAAGATGGTGAAAGGGCATATTATCAGAAACTACTTCTCAGAGCTCTCCTACTTTAATCCCTTAGTCTATTTCTGTCTTCTTAAGGACAGTCTCGCTCCTGCCATCTGTGGCACCACCACTATTCTTTTGTAGCAAAACAGACACTTAATATCTGTAAGAAATAGCTTGGTGAGTTTTTTGTTTATTAATTCTTAAAACTTGGACTTAAATCTTCTCTGTAACATGGCCCAAGAAATTGAAAGCAACTATGAGCTGGCTTTGGTGAGTAGAACTTGGTACTCCTCCTTCCTGTGAAAGCCCTGCCTGATTACAGAGTCATATTATCAGACCATCTTGCACATTTGTTTCTTTTGGATCGATACTTAATAGACTGTCAAGAACAGGAGTCTGACACTCAAATTCATTTGGATGCCAGTTCTCCAAATGCTTGGTACAATTCCATTTCCTGCCCATCTGGATATCCAGGTCTTAAAAGTAGATTTGAAATATATTCATCATGACCCTAAACTTTAGTTTATTTGTTGTTCCTGCATATACAAATATATATACAGTGACTTAAGAAAAATTAGCAGGTTCACTTAAAATAGGATTTAAGGAATGCTTCTATTCTTAAACTATTTGTTAGATGTAGTTTTTTTTTTTTTTTTCTGTTTATCAAGTTACAACTAAATTAAAATTCTGACTTCTTCTATTAGTCTGGCACATTATTTTATTTAAACCAGTGAAGAGTTGTTATTATTATTATTGTTATTTTGCAGTATTGGGAATTGAGCCCAGAAACCTGTGCATGATAAGCAGCACTCTACTACTGAGTTACAACCCCAGTCCTAAACCACTAGAGTTATTCTTTTGGTTTTTTTTTCTTTTTTTTTTTCTTTTTTTTTTTTTTTTTTGGTACTGGAGTTTGATCCCAGGGGCACTTAACAACTAAGCTATATCCCTAGCCCTTTTTTTATATTTTATTTTGAGATAGGATCTCACTAAGTTGCTTAGGGCCTTTCTAAGTTGCTGAGGCTAGCCTCAGACTTTTGGTCCTCCTGCCTCAGCTTCCAGAATCACTGGGATTACAGGTATGCAACACTGTGCCTGGCTCACAAAGAGTTATTCTAATAAAAATGTATATCATTACCCTATGTACACGTATGATTACACAAAAGGTATGAATCTACATTGTGTACAACCATAGAAATGAAACGATGTACACCATTTGTGTATAGTGATTCAAAATGCGGTCTGTAAAAAATGTAAAGACAAATAAATAATTAAATTTTTTAAAAAATATAAACAAAAACATAATTACCTACAAATTATTTCTCATCACTGAGGATTGGCTTGTAGGTCTTCAACTTATACAGCATGTTTAAGTCCTTATATCTGATTTTCTTCTGAGATCATGAACATTCAATTTACAAAAAAAAACCTTAAAATTAACCATAAATTCTGCAATTAAATTGAGATATTTCTTTTGCAGTCTTTCTCATATTTTTTATTGGAATTCTGTTACTATTTTTTAGCCATGGAAGAAAGAGCAATGCAACGAGCTGAACGTAGGCAGATCTTGGCAGAGAGGAAGAAAAAGCTAGAAGAAGAGAAATTGGTAATAAATACAGAATGCAAACTGAGGCAAGAAAAAGGATTTGTCTAGATCTTCCTTAAAAAGTGAAATTATGGCATTTGCTGGTAAATGGGTGGAGTTGGAGAATATCATTCTAAGCAAAATAAACCAAACCCAAAAAACTAAAGACCAAATGTTTTGGATGCTAATTCACAATAAGTGGGGCAGGCACTAGGGAAGAATAGAGTTACTTTATATTAAGTAGAGGGGAGTAAAGAGAAAGGAAGGGGTATGGGGGAAGGAAGGATAGTAGAGTGAAATAGACATTATTACCTCAGGAACATATATGACTGCATGACCAATGTGATCATACAACAAGTACAATCAGAAAAATGAGAAATTATAATCCATTTATGTATGATTTATTAAAATGCACAAATGCATTGTCATGAATAACCAATTAGAACAAATTTAAAAATTTTTTTAAATGATACCTTGCTTGTTCAAGCCTGAAACAATAAAGTTAGATCAACTTTGGAAATGGCTTGTGTTCTTCTCACCTGAGTTATGTAACCGTTTTAAGAAAATGAGAGAGAAAAACATCAACATCATTAGCCTAGCAGGAAGGAAATGATACAAGTTATTGAGAGCTAGCAATTTGGAAGATTCACACATAACCAAGATTAGTGTTATAAATAGGCTTTATGAATTTGCAAAGAATAGTTTTTATCTTTCACAAATTTGACCTAGACTGTCAGAAGTAAATTTTGCACCTACAAGGAAAACATTAACAGTCTGACAGGTTGTGTGGGGGAGGGTTTTGGGGAAATAAAAGAAAAAAATCTTTCCCTTCACTGGACTTAGTATTTCACAGATGAAAGTTAAGAACTTAAAAAATAGTCATTTTATGATTGAAAATTAATGGTCTTCTTCATGCTCAACCTTATCTTCCCAAGTTAAAAAGATGCTTTTGGAGAAACTTTTAAGTTATACAAGTGATCACATGTTGGTTGGGTTTTCCACTTTTATCACAAAGTGCAGACTTATTCCAGAGTTAGGGAAGGCATTTTTTTAAACTTTTTTTTCTATATTTTTATTGGTACATTATAATTCAATACAATGGTAGGATTCGTTGTTATATATTCATACATACACACAATATAATAATATAATTCGGTCAGTATCATTCCCCAGTATTCCTCTCCCACCCTCTTTCCTCTGTTCTACTGATCTTCCTTCAATTTTCATGAGACATTCCACTCCTCCACCTATCACCTTTCTTTTCCTTTTTCCTCTCTAGATTCTACATGAGAGAAAACATGCAACCCTTGACCTTCAGAGTTTGACTTGTTTCACTTAACATAACGTTCTCAGCTTTTTCACCACTGTGACTAAATGACCCAACCAGAACAACTATAAAGGAGGGAAGATCTATTTAGGGGCTCACAGTTTCGGAGGTCTCTATCCATAGACAGCAGTTTCCATTCCTTGGGGCTCAAGGTGAGGCAGAACATCACCTCGGAAGAGTGTGGAATTCGGCAGCAGAGAAAGAGAGGTCTCCACTTGCCAGATACAAATATATACCCCAAAGTCACACCCTACCACTTCAGTTTCCACTCATTTAACCCCTATAAGGGATTAATCCCTATCCCTATCACTGATTCGGTTAAGACTCTTTTTACTATCCAATCATTTCCCCTCTGAACCTTCTTACATTGTCTCACACATGAGCTTTCAGGGGATACCTCACATCTAAACCATAACATAAGGTTCATTCATTTGCCTGCAAATTATATAATTTGTTTTTCTTTATGACTAAATAAAACTCCATTGTGTATATATATATACATTTTCTCTATCTGTTCATTTTTTGATGGATACCTAGTTTGCTCCCACAGTTTGGCTATTGTGAATTATTGTGCTGTAAACATGAGTATATAGGTATCACTATAGTATGATGACTTTAATTTTTTATTATTTTTTTAATTTGTTCTAATTAGTTATACATGACAGTAGAATGCATTTATACATTTTGATAAATCATACATATATGAGTGTAATTTCTCATTTTTCTGATTGTACATATTGTAGGATCACATCAGTCTTGCAGTCATACATGTACCTGAGGTAATAATGTCTGTTTCACTCTACAATCCTTCCTACCCCCATAGCCCTTCCCCTCTCTTCACTCTCCTCCACCTAATATAAAGTAACTCTGTTTTTCCTTAGCACCCCCCCCAACACACTTATTGGGAATTAGTATCACATATCAGAGAAAACATTTGGCCTTTGGTTTTTTGAGTTTGGCTTGTTTCGCTTAGCATGATATTCTCCAAATCCATCCATTTACCTGGAAGAAATCTTTACCACATGCACCTCAGATTAAGCATTAATCTCTAAGATATAAAAAGAACTCAGAAAACTTAACACCAAAAAACCAAATAATCCAATCAATAAACTGGTTAAGGAACTGAACAGACACTTCACAGAGGAAGAAATTTAATCGATCAACAAATATATAAAAAAATGTTCAACATCTCTAGAAATTAGAGAAATGTAAATCAAAACTACTCTTAAGATTTCATCTCACTCCAATCAGAATGGCAATTATTGAGAATACAAGCAAATATTGGTGAGGATGTGGGGAAAAAGGTACACTGATATGTTGCTGGTGGGAATGCAAAATGGCTCAACTATTATGGAAGTGGTATGGAATTTCCTCAGAAAACTTGGAATGGAACTACCATTTGACCCAGCTATCCCACTCCTCGGTTTATACCCAAAGGACTTAAAATCAGCATACTACAGAGATATAGCCACATCAATGTTCATAGCTGCTCAACTCACAATGGCTAAACTATGTAATCAACGTGGATGCTCTTAAACAGATGAATGGATAAATTGTAGTATATATACACAATGGAATATTACTCAACCTTAACGAAGAATGAAATTATGACTTTAATTCTTTAGAACAAATAAGGAGGAGTGGTACAGCTAGGTCATATGGTGGCTCCATTCCTACTCTTTTGAGGAACCTCCATTTTGATTTCCACAGTGATTATACTAATTTACAGTCCCACCAACAGTGTGAAAATTTCCTTTTTCTCCACATCCTCTCTAGCATATATCTTTGTGAACTCTCCTCAAATATCCTTCAGAGCACTACTGATGCTAAAGAGTTTTGTATTCTTGATGTATGCCATTCTGATGGGAGATGAAATCTCAGGGTGTTTTTGATTTGCATTTCCATAATTGCTAATGATGTTGAACATTTTTTCATATATTTGTTGTGCAGGAACTTTGTAAGATATTTGACTTACCTCAGCATGAAAGATCTTATTCCCATGCAGACTAAAGGTTCTGATTTTTCTTCATTCTAATCTCAATCAGGCCCAGTTAAAGGCTCAAGAAGAGGAACGTCAGAAGAGAGAGGCAGAAGAAAAGGAGGCTCAGCTTGAGAGAAAACGAGAAGAGAAAAGACTGAAGAAAATGGTCAGTAAGGTCCTTGTTAGGTCACTTGTCTATGGAGGTCTATTGTGTATGATCTTATAGTCTGTCCACTAACACTCTTCTCTTACCTACACCCGCTTTCCTCCGTCTTATTTAGTGAAAACCTACCATTGTTCAGATGAGCCTTTCTTGCTCTGGCTGCTCTCCTTCAACCCAACTTTAAGTTAGGTCCTCCTTTGTGAACTCTCCTCAAATATCTTTCAGAGCACTATTGATGCTAATAATTATGTATCTGTTTTGTGGCTTTTATTCATTTCTCCATCCCCAACTGAACTGTAAACACCATCACAGTAAAGGGAGCAGCCTGGTGTTGTTCACTGTTGTATTATCTAGCAGTATGCCTGAAATGCAGCAGGCACTCAGAAAATACGTGTTGAATGAGTGAATGAGTGATTGTACACATGGAGGAAAATACATCCCAAAAAAATAAGACATAAATAAGTCAACGTCTCAAAATTTTTTACAAGTTACCAGACATTTTGAATCTCCAGAAGAGGGGCACAGTGTGCCAGGTAGTCACATGTATCTGACTACAGACCTTTTTTTTTTATAGAGCACATAGTAATACACCATGGATCAGCTTGGAGTCATACCATTGTAAATCAATGAGATAATTTTTAAAATATAAAATATAAGAAAATTTCCCTCTCATATCTGTTCATTGTAAAAAATTTGAGAAATATAAAGAAGATAGGAAAACATCTCTGAGTTCAGCACTAAGAATTAACTACTTATTATATCTTAATATTTTAATATGTCCATTTCTGTTCTTTGCTCATATCCCTACCCTAGCCCTCTTTCCCTTTTGGCAGTCCTGAAGATTAAGCCCAGGGGTTCTCTACCACTAAGCTACATTTTTATTTTGAGACAGAGCCTCTCTAAGTTGCCCAGGCTGATCTCAGATTTGTAATTCTCCTGTTCTTGTCTCCAGAGTAGCTGGGATTACAGGCATGCACCACTGTGCCTGATGGATCTCTCCCTAACAGATTGATCATTGTGTGTATGTAGGGGTATAGAGTTTTTAAACTTCTTTTTTAAATTTAAGAGGCTATTGTAAGTGTATTCACTTGTCATTCAGAATTTTTCAAGGCTGTGTGTGTATGGATGTGTGTGTGTGTGTGTTCATTTAAAAAATAAACCTTTTTTTGCATTATTTAGATTTACAGAAAAATTGCAAAGACAGTACAGTTTCCATGTATTCCTCATTTCCTAATGTTGCTTTCCCAAATGTTATCATCTTATAGATACATTTGTTGACACTAAGAAATCAATATTAGCACATTACTATTAATTTCAGACATTATTTGGATTTCAGTGGTCTTTCCATTAATGTTTAAGATCTAATTCAGGATACCATATTCCACATAACTGTCATGTCTTTTAGTGTCCTTTGGTCTGTGACAGTTTCTCAGTCTTTCCTTATTTGTCATGACCCTTTTGCAAATTTCGACAATTTTGAGGATTACTGGTCAGATATTTTGTAGACTGTTTCTCTGTGTTTGTCTGATCTTTTTCTTATAACTATCCTGGAATAGTAAGGTTTATTACTATTATTATTATCAATATTATTATTATTATTATTTGTTCTAATCAGTTAGCATGCAGCAGAATGCATTTCAACTCACTGTACACAAGTGAAGCACAACTTTTCATTTCTTTGGTTGTACACGATGCAGTCACCTGTTTAAGCAATCAAACATGTATGTGGGGTAATAATGTCCATCTCATTCTACCATCTTTCCCACCTCCATGCCCCCTCCCCTCCTCTCTGCCCAATCCAATGTTCCTCCATTCTTTCCTTGCCCCCCACCACCATTATGGATCAACATCCACATGTCAGAGAAAACATTTGGCTTTTGGTTTTTTGGAATTGACTTTATTTCACTTAGCACAATATTCTCCAGCTCCATCCACTTACCTGCAAATACCTTAGTTTCATTCTTCTTTAAGGCTGAGTAATATTCGATTGTGTATATATACCACAATTTCTTTATCCATTCATCTATTGAAGGACATCTAGGTTGGTTCCACAGTTTTTAATGCAAGAATGACAACAAGGTGAGTGCTCTCCTAGTCACATCATAGCAGGAGTACATGATAACAAAATGACTCATCTCTAGTGATGCTCATCTTGACAAGCTGGTTTAGGTAGTACTTGACAAGTTTCTCCCTGTAAAGTTATTTTCCCCTTTTCATACTCTATCCTTTGGAACTAATCATTAAGTCCAGTGTACTCTCAGGGCAGGGAGGAAGGAAAATTAAGCTTCATGTACTGAAGGGAGGAGTACCTACCTACATTATTTGGAATTAGTCTATGAAGAACACTTGTTTTCCTTCCTCCATTTATTTATTTGTTCAATCATTCAGTCATTTATTTATATAAGTAGAATTCATGTCTATTTATTTTATACTTGGGGTGACAAAAATATTGTTACTTATTTTTTTGATCAAATTATTCTGGCTTTGTTTAGTTAGCATTGGGAGCTCTTTTAGGTGGACTTCTGCATTCCTTTGCAGAAGGAGAGAGAGAGAGAGAGTGAGAGTGCTAAACATGAGCTCATACTGCTGTCTGCAGCTCTAATTCATACAAGAAGGTCTATCCTATCCTTCCTTTCTTGCTCATTTGTAAGTGTCTTCTCTGAAACCTGCCTCTCATAGCCCACCCGTCATTTACTTACTGTTCATTTCCAATATAGGTAGAAAGTAGTGAAAACTTTCAGCTTATACTCCCCACAAGAAATTTACTAATTACAGTACAGTATTTATATAGTCCCATTTATCTGTAGCTTTACACTTTTGAATTAAAACTCAGTTTTCCAAAGTCACTAAGATCGCTTGTGTTTTTCCCCTTCTTCTTGTGTGCAGTTAAGAGTTATGTCATTTATTGTTTTTTGTTTTGTTTCGTTTTGTTTTGTTTTGTTTTGTTTTGACACTGGGAATTGAACCCAGGTGTTCTTTACCACTGAGCCACATCCCAAGCCCTTTTTATTTTATTTTATTTTTGAGACAGGGTTTCAATAAGTTGCTTAGGGCCTTGCTAAGTTGCTGATCTTGGCCTTAAATTTGTGATCCTCCTGCCTCAGCTTCCTGAGTCACTGGGTTTATAGGTGTGCTCCACTTCCCCAGCTGTCATCCGCCCCCCCCCCCTTTTTTTTTTTTTTTTGCTGTTGAGATTATTTTTCTTTTTTCTTTTTGTTCTAATTAGTTATACATGACAGTAGAGTGCACTTTGACACATCATACATAAATGGAGTATAATTTCTCATTCTTCTGGTTGTACATGATATAGAATCACACCAGTCATATACTTATGTATGTGCATAGGGTAATAATGTCTGGTTCATTCTACTATCTTTCCTATCCCAATACCCCCTCCCCTCCCTTCACTCCACTCTACCTAATCCAAAGTAACTCTTTTCTTCCTTAGCCCACCCCCTTATTGTGAATTAGCATCTGCATATCAGAGAAAACATTTAGCCTTTGGTTCTTTGGGATTGGCTTATTTCACTTAGCAGGATATTCTCCAGTTCCATCCATTAACCAGCAAATGCCATAATTTCATTCTTCTTTAAGACTGAGTAATATTCCATTATGTATATATACTACAATTTCTTTATCCATTCATCTGTTTAAGAGCATTCAAGTTGATTCCATAGTTTAGCTATTGTGAGTTGAACTGCTATGAACTTTGATGTGTGAACATTGATGTGGCTACATCACTGTAGTATGCTGATTTTAAGTCCTTTAGGTATAAACCGAGGAGTGGGATAGCTGGGTCAAATGATGGTTCCATTCCAAGTTTTCTGAGGAAATTCCATACTGCTTTCCATAATGGTTGCACCATTTTGCATTCCCACCAGCAACATATGAGCGTACCTTTTTCCCCACATCCTCACCAGTATTTACTGTTGCTTGTATTCTTGATAATTGCCATTCTGATTGGAGTAAGATGAAATCTTAAGAGTAGTTTTGACTTTCATTTCTCTAATTGCTAGAGATGTTGAACATTTTTTCATATATTTGTTGATCGATTAAATTTCTTCCTCTGTGAAGTATCTACTCAGTTCCTTAACCCACTTATTGATTGGGTTATTTGGTTTTTTGGTGTTAAGTTTTTTAAGTTCTTTATATATCCTGGAAATTAATGCTCTATCTGAGGATCTTGTGGTAAAGACTTTCTCCCATTCTGTAGGCTCTCTCTTCACATTATTGATTGCTTCTTTTGCTGAGACGATTTTTTAGTTTGAATCCATCCCATTTATTGATTCTTAATTTTATTTCTTGCTATTTAGGAGTCTTGTTAAGGATGTCAGATCCTAGGCCAACATGGTGAAGATTTCGGCCTACTTTTTCTTCTGTTAGGCACAGGGTCTCTGTTCTAGTGCCTAAGTCTTTTATCTACTTTGAGTTAAGTTTCATGAAGGGTGAGAGGTAAGGGGTTTAATTTCATTTCGTTACCTGTGGATTTCCAATTTTCCCAGCACCATTTATTGAATAGGCTATCTTTTCTCTAGTGTATGCTTTTGTCGCCTTTGTCAAGTATGAGATAACTGTATGTATGTGGGTTCATCTCTGTCTTTTATTCTAATCAGATTCATTTGTCACAGGGGAACTTTCATCTTGGAATCCTTGATATCCTACTTGATTTTGTTTGCTTGCCTACATTAAATTTCACTTTGTATTATGTACAGAGCTATGACTTTTTAACAAATTTACAAATTGTATATCTACATGTATATTACTCAAAGCACTTCCTTCAAGCTAAAAGTTCCCCTGTACATTTCTATTCCTTTTGTAATGAACCACTGACCAGCCTCTAAACCCTGGAAAATGCTGATTTGGTTTCCCTATTTGTATGTGTGTGTGTGTGTGTGTGTGTGTGTGTGTGTGTGTGTGTGTGTGTTAACCTTTTCCAAAATTTTTATGAATGAACTTACACAAAATGGCTTCTTTCACTTAGTCCAGTGCACTCCAGATTCATCCATATTGTTACATGAATCAAATGCTCAGTTCTTTTTATTAACAAGTACCCCAATAGAATTCCACCTAGATGTGCCAGAATTACCTATTCCTCTGTCAATATTGCTTCCAATCCTTAGCAATTATGAATAAAACTACTGGAAATATTCACATACAGGGATTCAGTTGGATAGATATTTGATTAACCTAGGAATATGATTGCTTGGTAGTGTGGTAAGTTTATATTTATGGATAAATACCAAATTATCTTCCAACGACTACCATTGAAAGTTTCTTTTATTCCATATCTTCATTGGCATTTGTTATTGTTGGGTTTTGGGGGTCTTATACATGCTAATAGATATATAGTGATAATTATTGTGGTATTTACTTGAGTTTCCATAATAGTAATTAGTATTGAGCATCACTTCATATGTTTGCCTGCCATCTATGTATCTTTCATAGTGAAGGAGCAGTTCATGTCTTATGCCCATTTAAAAAATTGAGTCATTTACTTATTGTTGGGTTTTAAGAATTCTTTATGTATTCTGGACAAAGTCCTATATTAATATGTAATTTGAGAATATTTTCTCCAGTCTGCAGTTTATATTTTACTCACTTAACAGTGCTTTACAGAAAAAAGTTTTAAATTTTTATTAAGTCCAGTTAATCATTTTTTTCTTTCATGGGTTTATGATTATGGTGTTGTATCTAAAAATTAATCACCAGACCCAAGGTCAGTCAAATTTTCATTACAGTTTCTTTAGGAAGTTTTATAGTTTTACATTTCACATTTCAGTTTGCGGGCCATTTGGAGTTAGTTTTTGCATAAGGTATCATGTATGTATCAAAGTCATTTTTTTATAGAGAGATTCAGTTGTTCCAGTATCATTAAGAGTATTTGTTAAGAAGAGTATCTATTCTGCATTGAATTACTTTTATACCTTGGTCAAAAATCAAGTACAATAATCAATAATACATTTATTTGAATCTATTTCTGGGTTCTTTACTCTGTTTTGTGGATCTATATATCTATTCCTTTGCCAATATTGAAATGTCTTCAGTAGATGTAGCTTTAGAGTCAATGTAGATTCTCCCACTCTTCTTTTTCAGAATGTTTTGGCTATTCTAGTTCCTTTGTCTTTCTGAATAAATTTTAGACTAATCATGTTAATATGTACCAAAAAAAAAAAAAAAAAAAAAAGAGTTTACCAGGATTTGATTCAGGTTATTTGTGTGTATAAGGTCAAAATAGGGAGAATCGACACCTTAACAACATTCAGTCTTTAATTTTTGAACACAGTATATAGTGCTGTCTTTATTTTCCATCTTTATTGAAGTGTAATTGACAAATTAAAACTGTATATTTGAGACAGTATAGCTCTGATCTATTTTCTATCTTTTTTGCAATATAATTGACAAATTAAAAGTGTGTATATTTGAGACACATGAAGCCAGTGCTTACCGGGGTCTGCCTGAGGATACCCTGGCCCCACCTGCCATGGGGACCTGGCTGTGCCTCAGTCCTCTGTGTGACCATCTTGCTTGGTTTCACCTCAGAGCCCCAGCACAGAGTGGCGGCAATTCCACAGAGCATCTTATGGCCTCTAAGCCTTGGAGTGTGACATTTTTAATCATGATATGCCAGAAACTCCTGTGAGCAGATTCAAGAGGAAGAATTCAGGGAACAGCAACAGAAACTGCGGGAGCCCACTTCCTGCAGCAGAGTGCCCACAAGCCAAACACCAGCAATAAACACCCACTGCCCTTCCCTCTACTACCCAGGTGCGCATGGAAGTCCTTAAGGTCAACACTGGACAAATCAGTGATGACCACAAGAAACAGAATTATTAGCATCATCCTTGCCCTCATCATGTGGCTTCTGGTTCCAGCAGCTACTCTGCTTCTGGATACTGTGTCTAGGGAAGAGTTGGACTTGGCCAAGGTGATGTTGCTGTGTGGCAGCAGCATTATCACCACCTTCCTTATGGCCTTTGCCTAGATATTTCCACTGATAGGTGCAGAGCTGTATTGTTGCCTGTATTAAATGAGGACCAGGTGAATAGCCAGCTCCCAAATGTTTGCTGAATGATTTGAATTTTATTCTAGCTTCTTTAGGATTGTGTGCGTGCATTTTGCAGACCACATGCCTCGTTTTTATGTACTGAAAGGATTGATTACTTCATAAATTGGACTTGTATTTATACTTCTTTCTCCCACCTAATTGCTTACTAAATCCCCTCTGGTCCTAGGTCTCTGTAGGTTACCCCCATGGCTTGTTTAGGAGTTTCTAATGTCTACCAGGTAGTCAGTCAGGTACAGTCCTGTCCTCAGGTGATCTGTGTAGAACATCAGAGCCCAGAAGAGGAGTATGTGCAGAAGATCAGTCACAGGTTCACAAAACTGAAACTTGATTCTGGCAAAGGCCCCTATGTGCACCATGACACCCTCTGGTCAAAGGTTGCAGCAGGAGTCTTCAGCCAAGTAAAGTGAAACTGTTCTTACCCTCTTCAGTGCATCTAATGATGTGTTGGTACTTCTCTGCTTGATTCCCAGTCTTCACAGGTACTCTTACCCATGGGTAATTGTTAAAATTGGTGCCTCTGTGGGGGTAAAATGGTAGTAAGCTCCAGTTCCACTATCTTGCTGATGTGCTCGCTCCACTTATTTAGATCTTTGATTTGTTTCGTAGTGTCTTTATAATTCTCTACAGATCTCACATATGTTTTGTAGATTTATATCTACATACTTTATTTTTTGGTACTATTATAAATGCTGTTTAAAATTTCATATCCCATTTATTCATGGTTAAATATATAGGAACACATTTCAATTTTGTATGTTGAAATTTGTATATCCTGTGACCTCTCTAAACTCACTTTTTAGTTCCAGGAACTTTTTGTAAATTCTTCGGAATTTTCTACATAAACAACCATGTTATCTGAAAATAAAGGTAGTTTTCTTTCTTTACAATCATTCTTTTCTTTATCTTGCCTTATCTCACTGGCAAAGACTTCTAGTATGAGATTGAAAAAGAGTGGTAAAGGAGAACGGCCTGCCTTGTTCCAGATTTAGGGAGAAAGCATACAGTGTCTCCCCACTAAGTATGGATGTCTTTTATTAGATAAAAGAAATTTTCTTTTATTCATAGATCACTGTCAGTATTTATTATGAACTTCACTGAAAGTTTTCTAGGTATCTATTGATGTGATCATATAGTTTTTTCTTTATTAATATAGTAAATTATATTCATTGATTTTCCCTCATACACTCAACATTTCATTTCTGAGATGAACTCCTCTTGGTCATGATGTAGTATCTTTTTTTATATATTGCTTAATTTGATTTGCCAATATTTTGTTCAGAATGTTGTATCAGTGTCAATGAAAGATACTTTTCTGCAGTGTTTTTATACTGTTTGTCTAGTTGTAGTATTAGGATAATGGTAGTCTCGTAAAATGAATAGTGTTCCCTTTCTTTTTTCTCTAAGAAATTATATAAAAGTTGGTGTTATTTCTTCTTTATTGTTTGGTGTAATTCACTGGTAAAACTGTGTGGGCCTGGATTTTAGAGGATTTTTACTGTTTTGTTCTATTTCTATAAGAGATATAGACCTATTTGGGTTTTTTCTTTCTTCTTGAGTGAATCTTGGTAGTTTGAATAACTCAAGGAATTTGAACATTTTATCTAAGTCTTTGAGATTCTTGGAATAGAGTTTATAGTATTTTTTTATGACCCTTTTAATGTCTGTGAGATTCTGATACAGTAATTTGTATCTTTTCTCTTCTGCCTTGATTTTCCTGGATATGATTATCAATTTTATTTCTTTTAAAACAACAACTTACTATTTCATTGATTTTCTTTGGTCTTTTCCCATTTTCAGTTTTTCTGAATTCTGCTTGATTTTTGTCACTTTCCTCTTTGTGCTTCCTTAAGATTTTATTTTCTCTGATTTCTTAAAGTGAGAGCTTGAATTGTTGATTTGAGATTTTTTTCCTTTTATAATATATGCATTTAGTGCTATGAATTTCCCTTCTCTTTAACTGGCATATCAAGTAATATTTTGACATTTTATCTCATTTAGTTCAAAATACTTTTAGTTACTCTTGAGAGTTTCTTTTTGTCCTATGGGTTATTAGAAGTATATTCTTTAAATTTCAAACATTGAGAATTTCCCAGATAACTTTCTGTTGATTTATAATTTAGTTTCATTGTGGTCCACAAATGTACATTGCATGAATTTTAAAAGTTTTATTTTATGGCCCACAATATGTTCATCTTGGTTTATAGTCCATGTGTACTTGAGAATAATATGTAGTATTCTACTGTGGTGTGCTTTATAAACATCAATTATGTCACACTGATTGTGTCATTCAGATCGTCTGTATCTTTACTGATTTTGTGCCTACTTGTTTTAACAGTTACTGAGACAAGAATGTTGAAGTCTCTGACTAAAGTTGCATATTTGTCTATTTCTCCTTTTATATCTGTTTTATGACCTTTTTAAAGTTCATGAAGACCTTTTAATATATTTTGAAGATCTGTTTTTAGGTACATATACATTTAGAAAAAAACTTGCATCTAACTGTTATAAAATTGAGTTTCTTATAGACATTCTGTAACTGTCTTGATTTAGTATCCATTATGATAATGTGTCCTTTAACAGACCTACAGTATTTTTATGCCATTAACATAAAGTGATATTAACATAAAGTCTACCAACTTGCTTAATGTAGATTTCCTTCTCCCCATCCCCCAACTTCTCTGGTTTTAGTTGAGCATCATTATAATTTCATTTCACCTCCTCTATGGAGTTATTATTTACGTTTTAAAAAACATTTTTACAGCTGTATCCCATTTGTGCACAATGAATCAAAATGCAGTCTGTAAAAATTTTTAAAAATTAATTAAAAAAATTTTTAGTGGTTGCCTAGTGTTTACAATATATTTCTAAAATGATTTCCTTACACCTTCAAATTTTGCATGTAGTGAAAATCCTTACATATTTCCATTTCCTTCCTGAAATTCCTTGTGCTGTTCTTGTCATATATCAAATTTTGCTTTTATTTGTGCTATAAATACCCAATACCTGGTTAAAGATATTGCTTTAACAAGTTATCTTTTATCTTGCCTTCATTTCTTCCATTTCTGATGCTCTAATTTCTTAATATAGATACAAGTTCTTTCCCTGTATCATATTCTTTCTGTGTGCAGAACTTTCTTTGATATGTCTTGTAGGATAGGTCTTCTGTCAGTTAAAAACTGAGAGAACTGACATTGAAATAAGTACAGAGAAAGCCTTGTTTTTTTCCTTTACTTTTTTAAAACTCTTCTTTTTATTTATTCTTTTTAGTTATACATGATAGTAAAGAATGTATCTTGACATATTATACATATATGGAGTACAGCTTCCCATTCTTGTGGTTGTACATAAGGTGGAATTACATTGGTCGTGTATACATATATGAACCTAGTAATGTCCAGTTCCTTCTACTATCTTTCTTATTCCCATTCCTCCTCCCCTCCCTTCACTCCCCTTTGTCTAATCCAAAGTACTACTATTCTTCCCTATGCCTCATTCCCCATCCCCTGCCACTTTGAGTTAGCATCCACATATCAGAGAGAACATTCAGGCCTTGATTTTGGGGGATTAGTTTATTTCACTTAGCATGATTGTCTTCAATTCCAACACACTGGAATTTTCCTTCACTTTTTTTTTTGGGGGGGGGGGGGGTAGGGAACACTGAAGATTGAACTCAAGGGCACTCAACAACTGAGACATATCCCCAGCCTTATTTTGTATTTTATTTAGAGACAGGGTCTCACTGAGTTTCTTAGTGCCTCGATTTTGCTAAGGCCAGCTTTGAACTCGGGATCCTCCTTCCTCAGCCTCCTGAGCCACTTCGATTACAGGCATTTCCTTCACTTTTGAAAGTAGTTTTTCTGGGTACAGAATTTTATGTTGACCGTTTTTTACTTTAACACTTGAGAAAGATGTTATCCTATAGTCTTCTTGTTTGCCTGATTTCTTACAAGAAGTCTGCTTAATTCTTATCTTTGCTGCCTTGTAGATACGTTTTTCTGCTTGGACTGCTATAATGAAGTATCACAGACCAGATGGCTTAACCAATTGAAATTCATTTTATCACAGTTGTAGAGGCTGGGAAGTGCAAGATCAGGGTGCCATCTTGGTTGGTTTTTATTATGGGCTGTCTTTCTGGCTTGCAGATAGCCTCATCCTCACTGCATCTTCCCTCACATGGCTTTTCCTTGGTGCATGTGCATAAAGAAACCTCTTGGGAATCTCTTCATTTAAGGACACTAATTCTATCCAATAAGGTTCCTACCCTTAGAACCTTGTTTGACCTTACTTCCTTAGTGGCCTCTTGTTCAAATACAGCCACACTAGGGGTTAGTGTTTTAACATGTTAACTTTGGGGGCACACATTACTCCATAACAGTAGGTAATGTGAGTTTTCCCTGCTAGCTGCTCTTAAGATTTTGTGTTTGTCTTTGGCTTTCATTTTTTAAAATATGATGTATCTAAGTATGGTTTATTTGTTTGTTAGTTTACTTTCATAGAGGTCTTAAACTTCTCAGATATAGGGTCTTAAATTTTGTCACTTATTTGGGAATATATTTACCAATTAGTTTTTTCAAATATTTCACCTACCCCATTAATTTTTATTCTCCTTTTGAGTTTCCTATTATTCCAGTATTAAATTGGTTCATATTGTCCCACAGCTGTCAGATGAACTTGTTTGTCACTCTTTTTCTTCTTACTTTTCAGTTTGCATAATTTCTGTTATCCTCTTTTCAGGTTACCTGATTTTTTCTTCAGGTGTTTCATCTAGTGATAAACCCACTGAAGACTCTCTTCATTTCTGGTACCAGGTGTTTTTTATTTCTAGCTTTTTTTTTGAAGCATATGGTTTTCATGCCTACTAAAATTACCTATCCGATAATGATATCTTTTCCATTAGATCCTCTAATATTATTGTCATGAATTACTTAAAATTCTCCCTCTGTTAGTTCCAGCATCTCTGTCATGTCATTGTCTTATTCTGATAATTACTTTGGTTTTTCAAATTGTGTTTATTTCTTATCTTTTGGTCTGTCTTGCATTTTTTTGTTGTTGTTGTTGAAAGTCAGATATTTTGTTAAGAACAATAGAAACTAGGGTAAATAGACCCCTAGTATGGAGATTTGTATTAATCTAGCCAGAGCTATCTTTGATGTTTATTGTTGTTATAGTTACCACTGTTGAGGTTTGTTGTCACCATGGGCACCAGAGACTTCAGTTTCCTCTAGTGACTTTGTATTTGTCTCCTCTTCTGGTTTTGGGTTTTCCCTTTGTGCTGCTCCCCAGAGAGGTTCTATCTCTTATAGTCCTCCCAGCTTAATCCAGTATTATTATTGGAGTTTTGTACTAGTGTAGTGGTAGGCTATGGATAAGGGGAAACATTATCTATCCTGATTGTTTCAGTCTTTGGAGTACACCTCATTGAGCACTCACAAGAATTCCTGTTCCTACTCTAAGGGTAAAGTTTTCTTTTGAACCTCTATTTCCTTCTTTTAGATGCAGTGGGTATCCACTGCCATCTCAGTCTATGACCTTAAAGTCCCTTCCCCTGGCCTCAGGTGAAATAAGGGGGGGGGGGGGTGGTCTTGTCTGGAAAGCTTAGTGCCCTTCCCCCAGCTGCAGTTCATTCCACCAATGTTGTCACATGGTGCCATGTGGATGGAGCCTCCAGTTTCCTAAGGGAAAATGGTCTGGGTAGATTTTTCAGGTGTTGTTCTTCCTCTTTCTCAGCCAGAACCATGTGGGAACTTTCTCTGAATCTTCCCTGATCCCCTCTGTGAAAGTCTAGTGGAGTTTTTAGAGAAAAAACCTGCATAAGAGTGGGAACCACCCCATGATTGTGACCCCCAGGAGCTCTACTCTTCTCCTGCTGGTGCATTCTTAACCCCCAGCAATTCACCAAAATATCTCATCTTATGGTTCATGTGGTATCTGGTAGATTCTGCCTCAGGTAAGCAAACACTTGGGTCCCATCTCTCCAGATTTGGGATGGCTTCACATCTGATAAGTTCACAACGAGACATTAATTTTATGTTTGTCCTGCTTTTGTTGTTGTTGTTATTTGCAACCAAATTGCTTATACAGACCAAGAGTAATGAAAAATATGTACTGGCCAAGAGATAGTTTTAGTTTACTCTTTATCCCAAATCCAAACCCCCTTTTTAGGAATGTCAGTCCATACCGATAGGCAAAAAGATTTTTGTCACATAGACTAGTTTCCATTTGGTTTAGTCAGTTGTAGCTTTCTAAATTGAGATCTACACATTTGCAGACGTGCTATGTTTGAGCCTTCTTTGAAAACAGCTTTAGACTCAAACATACTTGGCAATTGTCTTCTTTTCCATCTGTGTAAGGATGAACTACAAGTGTGCTTTCATCCAGTTTATCATGTGGTCTTACTCCTTTGAGGCATCACATTCTGCACAACCAATTCCTTACTTCCTTATATTTTATATATATTTGTTCCTGGTAAACAACCTCCAAGACTATATTAATGTTATTCTTCTGAATGTCAAAAGGATAATGGCACTTCTGAACCAATGTTTGTTGTGTCTTTTCTGATCAGTTATATGTGACTGGATAGATATCCGCTTGTTTAGATATGAGTGTCCCCCAAAAGCTCATGTGAGATAATACAAGAATTATTAGAGGGATTAGATTATGAGAAGTGCAACCTAATTGGTGGACTAATCCACCGATATGGATTAAGAGGGTGGTAATGTGGGCAGTAGGGTGTGTGGCTAGAGGAAGTAGGCCACTGGGGGTATACTTTTGGGATTTATATGTTGTCCTTGGCAAGAGCTCTGGGTCTAAGGTCAGGCAGAACATTATGGCAGAAAGGTGTGGCAGAGGAAAGTAGTTTAGGACATGGTAATTCAGAAAGAGAGAGAGAGCTCTACTTGGGAAGATTTTTGCTCATTGAATGTAGAGCAAATTGTCTAGCAGAGGTGCCATATTTTCTAATTAAACAGATGGGCAACCCTGCTATTGATATAATGGAGAAGGTCTCTGAGACAATCACCTATACTTTTCTGGATAGAAAAATGTAAGATAAACTTGGATATCGTTGTGTAGGGTCCTGTGACATCAATTTGAGGACTAAGGACCTGAAGAATTCTTCAAGGATAGGCCTATGACACACTTGTCCTCTCAGGAAGAGGTGCCAAGGGGCAAGACATGGCTGTGTACCAGGCAGGAGAACATGTCAGATGTAGTACTATGATGGCCATTCACAGGTCTTACACTACAACTTCCTGAAAATAAAATATAACCTCTCCTTAACATCCCTTTGCTCTGTTTTTATCAAATGCTTACTTTCTAGTAATATATATCAGACGATAACTTTTGTGACTGTATAGATATGCTTCTGACTGATGGACACAAAGCTTGCGACTAAAAATAATTTTATCAGAAAAGACCAGGGAAATTTGCAGGAAAATTGATAGATCTTTAGATCATTAAAGTAAGCAATAATAAGCCAGACTCAGAAAGAGAAGTGTTGTGTGTTGTCTCTTATGTGTGGAAGCTAGACCGGGGGGAAAAAGGAAAAGAAAAAGAAAGGGATATGATGAAATTAGAAAGGAGACATTGGGATAGAGAAAGTAGATACATGGGAGGAAAGGGAAAAGGGAGCTGATAGGGAATGAAACTGATCAAATTATGTTTTATGCATGTATGAACATGCCACAGTGAAACTCACCACTCTTTAATATTCACCAATAAAATGTACAAATATTTGTAAAATATCTACTATGTTAGTCATTGTTCTAGATGTTAGAATAAAGCAATGAATAAGACCAACAACAGACCTTCTTTCAAAAATCTTCTATGCTAGTTTGGGAAAACAGGCAATAAATAAGTAAAAAATTAAAAACATTGGAGAAAAATAATGGGGGAAGCAAGGTGGGTAAACCTCTCTAAGAAGGTGATGTCTGAGCTGCTAGATGTTGAGGAGGCTCCCACAATCTCCACATCATGTGTGGGATGCATATTATATATATTATCATATTGGATATAATAGCCTGGACATCAAAATTATAGTAAAGTATCTGCTAGTCAAAAAATGTCAGTGCTTTTAATGCTCTGGAAGTGGCTGGGAGAATGTCTGGGTAGAGAAGAGATGAGGGCAGGTGTATAGCTCAGTGGCAGTGGGCTTGCCTAGCATGTGTAAGGCCTGGGTTCAACTCCCAGCTCACAAAAAAGGGAAAAAAAGGAGGAGAAGAAGAGAGATGGAGTCCAGAACTGAGAGTCCTAGAGTATATTGGAAGATGAAGAGGTGTGAGGAAGAAGGAAAACCAGAAAAATTTAAAATGAAATGCTAAGAGAAAAAAATATTTGTGTTAGGGGAGTGGTGGCCTTTAACCTGGAAAAGTGTTACTGTGAGCTCTATTAAGAAGAGAGCAGACAAGAGACTCTGGTTTGGGACCACGGAGATCATTCATGACCTGGACAAGAGTGCTTTCATTGGTGTACTGGGATATGAGCCACATTCTAGTGGATTGAGGAAAGATTATGAAGGACATAGCCCATGAATTATAGACAGCAGCCATATGGGACCAGAGAAGAATTTTTTTTTGGTGACTGTTTCTTGGCTTTATTTGTATTTTAAAGATGGGAGATACCAGCACATGTTTACATTCTGATGGAATGATCCAGTAGTGAGGGAGAAGTTAGTTTTGGAGCAGTGTCAACTCCCCTCTGCTTATCTGTACATAAGCTGCCCTGCTTTTTCTCAAGACATAGTAGCTGACATAGATATGCATTTAAATGAGCCTTTTTGTTTTTGTTTTGGTACCAGGGATTGAATCCGGGTGCTTAGCCCCCGAGCCACATCACCAGTCCTTTTAATTTTATATTTTGAGACGGTCTCACTAAGTCGCTTAGGGTCTCACCAAGTTGCTGAGGCTGGACTTTGAACTTGCCATCCTCTTGCCTTAGCCTCCCGAAACCACTGCAGTTACAGGCATGCACCACTGCACCCGGCCATGAGCCTTTTTTTTTTTTAATGTCATTTATAATTATGTAAACAATAAGTCAGAGAGAAACTGATACTGAGTAGCCCTTTTAGCCTGAGTCAACAGTGAGCTCTGTGAAACCCTAGCTGTCTAGATCCACAATGTAAAAACTATCTCAAAGCAGATAGCATCATATTCTCTTCACAAAGCATTTGTGGATGCAGCTACTATTATAGACATGTATAAGGAAATGGAAAATATGATAATTTCTAATGAAATATAGCCAACTCAACTGAGGACTCGACCAATGGAGTTGACCAGGTGTATAATCAGTGGAGGAACATACCCATTTCAATTAAATCACTGTGTAAGAATACACATTTTGACCCAAGCATAACTTTTATTTAATATTTTCTATTTTCCACAGAAATATAGACTTTTTTATTAACTTTATTTATCTGTTTTTATGTGGCACTATAGACTTTCTTTTCTTTTTTTGAGGGGGGAGGGGGAGGCAGGGTGCTGGCGATTGAACTCAGGGCCTTGTGCATATGAGGCAAGCACTCTACTAACTGAGCTATATCCTCAGCTGGAAATACAGACTTTCTTAAAGACTGTTTTTTCCCCAGAAATCTTTCTGAAAATGGTTTTCCTTTTGGAACCTAAAATACCAGTCATAGAGTTACAATTCTAGAAGGATAGTTGGACTGTCATTTCTGTGTGCATGTGAAAATGTTCTTTTCACTGAGCCCAAGGACTTCTCCAGAGGTTTATAGTCTGGGTTAAATTTCTGTCTGCAAGTTGCAGCTGCTGCCTTGATGCTACAGGGACGTTTCAGTGGATGTAGAAACATTTTCTTTGTTTTCCTCCACATTTAACCCTCAGCTTCCTTTTACTATTCATCAGAAAATTGTTGTAAGCAATTTTTATTTCTGGCCATTCCATTCAGTGTGCCTGGGTAAAAATTATAAAGGTTATTTTGGCTTAATGCTTTAGAGAATCTGGACATTTCATTTTCAGGAACTTGTACAGAAATGGGTCATTTGCATTGGGAGATTAGAGGTAATTCTCCTTCCATATTAGCAATGTTCCAGTCCTTTCTAATTTTTTTCTTGCAGAAGTCAAAGGCAACATAAGTTGCTTGTCAAATCAGCCAATTACCACTACCCCTTTCTTGACATGAAATTATAAAAGATGAAGGCACTTAAGTGTTTTCATATTTCTACCCATCGATGACAGCCGCTAGGAAGGCAGTGTGCAATCTTTGCTGTTACTCTTGCATCTTTCATAGCAGGTCATTTGCTACCATTTACCCGTTTTAGGTAGATTTTTTCTCTCACTTTTCTTATAAGCTATTTGTACTAAAACAAAACAAAAAAAAAAAGGTTGAATAGTATCTGTAGGGTAGACCATTAAATTTCTGTCATCTTTCTTTTTCTTTTTCTTTTTTTGTACCAGAGATTGAACCCGGGGGTACTTAACCACTAAGCCACATCCCCAGCCCTTTTTTTCATTTGTCCTAATTAGTCATACATGATAGTAGAATGCATTTTAACACATCATACATAAATGGAGTATAACTTCTCATTCTTCTGTTTGTACATGATGTAGAGTTACACTGGTTGTATGATCATATATGCACATAGGGTAATACTGTCTGACTCATTCTACTATTCTTCCTACCTTCATGTCCCCTCCCCTCTCTTCACTCCCCTTTCTCTAATCCAAAATACCTCTATTCTTCCCTAGCCCCCCTTTTTTATTTTTTATTTTGAAACTGGGTCTCAGTAAGTTGTTTAGGGCCTCACTAGTTGCTGAGGCTGGACTTTAAACTTGCCATCCTCCTACCTCAGCCTCCCAAGTCTGTTGCAATTACAGACATGCATCTGGAAGTTTCTGTCATCTTTCCCAGGCATACTACTTGGGTGCATTCCTTCTGAAGGATCATGGGGGTATTTTTTCCTCAGTGCATCACCAGGGGTACTCTTTCTCCTCAAGAGGAGGAGGGAAGGCATGCTTAGTAATGGTTAAGTACTTTTAACCTGCATCTGGACTTATTGTTCATCACTTTAAAAAAGAAAGATCAATAATGAGAATATACTTCGGGAATTTATAATTTCTGGATATATAATTCTGTTACATTTGAATAGCATTATTTATACATAAATCTCTACCTCATATCTAGGAGTTGTACTAGGTTTTCCATAAAAATGAGGGAAAATCCTGATGGTCTCCTGACTAGATGTTTACTTTCTAGAAATTTAGGGAGAAATAAATCATTTCTGTGAATAATACTGAATAAATCCAAGAACATACATAATGCTCATTCTTGTAGGGCTTATAACCAACTTTTCCTGACCTTCTAAGCAGAATTGTTTCTTCTTTTGAAAAATATTCCAGGGCTGTCTTATAATGATTAACACACTGTTACACGTTCAAATTAAATACTTTAACTTTTTGTGGAAATGAAATTCTTAGTGTTTTTCATCATGGCATTTTTACTTCATTATTTTTTCCAGAAGGAACTCGAGAAACAGAAGAGAATTAAAAGGAACCAAGAGTTGGAAGCAGTAGCCAAAGAACATTATAAAAAGCTCTTGCTAAGAAACAAAGGTCTAGAACCTTGGAAGAAATTGAGAATGCAAAGCAAACAAAACACCCAGGTGCAGTGTCCCACTCTTGCCCCGACCCTCAAAATCAGATAACGACTTCTTCAAATGGCATAAGTATCCAAAGTAGGCTTCGGGGGAAGGGAAGTTTGGTGATTTAAAAGCCCAAAAGATAAATGATTTGTGTGTATCTATTTGTTTGGGATAAGAGTTTATATTTAAATTTTTAAAGACTTTTCTAATTTAACAGGTTGGAAAAAACTGGAATAAATTTTTATTAGAGAGCTTCAAAGTAAGATGAATAGAGACTTCTACTAATTCTAGCAGAGTTTAAGAAACATAAAAGGTTATATTAGGTTGTATTGCCAAATATCAGTGGCTTACGAGACTTGATTTCTCACTCACATGTCTGTGGGCTTGTTAGATGTATACGGGGTTCAGGTCTCTCCCCAAGCCTCATTCTGGTTCCAGCATGCTTTCACCTGGCAGCTGTCGGATATACAAAAGACAAACCAAATTATGTAAACCTACATGAAACCTCTGCTGCCGCCTAATATTTCATTGGAAAAGCAAAACATAGGGCCATGATCAAGGTCATTGAAGGGGAAAAGAAGCTCCATCTACTCCACTGGGAGGCACTGTGAAACCAGATTACAAATGGCATGGATATATAATTCTGTTATAGAGATCTATCACACAGAGAGGTATGAAATTGAACACCACTGAACTTTCTCTGATAAATTTATCCACTGCATGGAACTGGGTGTTCAAGTGTATTATCCTGAAGTTCAAAATAGTTGAAAGATTGGCTTCCAGGCTTGTATATGCCACAGATGTTCATTTTGACCAATAAATATGACTACCCAGAAGTTTGCTTGGATCAGTCATATTCACAGGGCTAGATGGCTAGAAAAGGCTTAGGAAAATGTGTCATTGGCTATAGAGGACTGAGAGACAGGGTCTTTCCTCCTATCTCAGAAAGACTAACAATACTTTATAAAATCTATAAAGTGCAAGTTGTGTGCTTTTTTAATAGAATGATGATCTTTGCCTTTTAAGTTGCTAAGACATTAATATTAATCATGTCATTTTTTCTACCATTGGTTTTATGGTTTTTTTATGATATCTAAATTTCAATGCTGTTGACAGTTCATTCTATACAACTAATTGACTGTATTAGCATTTTCTCAATTAGAGATTACGTACATAACAAAGAGAGGTCTGTTTATGGAGTTGCTGTCCCTATTGCAGGAGAGCAAACCAAGCATGTTTCCAGCCACCCCCTGCAAAACTCAATGGAAGTGAAGTGACAGCTTTGAAGATTGTTTAACTCATTTCTATAACCAGCCAGTCAGGGAGTGGTCTTTAGGAAGTCAGCATTGGGCCATGCATGATGTGAATCTGTATCCTCCAAATAATAGGACCAATAGTCAAAACTTCCGGACATAGACTGTTTATACCTTAAGATTATTCTTCTCTAAGAACTGCTTAAATGCAGTATACAGTATCATATACTACAAGCTGAAATTTTCTTAAATGATTTAAAATTTAAGGAATAATTTCCTTTTCTCTCTTAAAAAAATATCAGGTGGCCCAACAACATCACTCTTTGGCTCTACAGAGGAATGCCTGTTTGACCTGGTTCCAGTGTAGTCAGGAAAGTCTGGCTAGGAAGAGGGCCCAGGCCTGATCAATTTTATTCCCACATATTGCTTAGAAGAGTCTTTCAGGGCTGGCTTCAGGTAAGGACACCTTTTTTTTTTCCATGCTAGGGACTGAACCCAAGGCTTGCACATGTTAGGCAAACTCAATCACTTAGCTACATCCCCAGCTCTTTTTATTTAATATTGAGTTAAGGAAAAGGAAGCGCTCACCAAGTTTCCCAGACCGGCCTCAAAGTTGTGATCCTCCTACCTCAGCTTCTCCTCCTCCTCCTCCTCCTCCTCCTCCTCCTCCTCCTCCTCCTCCTCCTCCTCCTCCTCCTCCTCCTCCTCCTCCTCCTCCTCCTCCTCCTCTTCCCTCCTCCTCCTCCTCCTCCTCCTCCTCCTCCTCCTCCCCCTCCTCCTCCTCCTCCCCCTCCTCCCCCTCCTCCCCCTCCTCCTCCTCCTCCTCTTTTAAAAACTTTTTTTTAGTTGTCAATGGACCTTTATTTTATTTATTTATGTGTGGTGCTGGGAATCAAACCCAGTGCCTCACACATGCTAGGCAAGTGCTTTTACCACTGAGCCACAACCCCAGCCCTCATGAACACATTTTATACTCGTTTTTCATCTCACAGTGCCCAGATGATTTTATTAGAAACCTATCCCTCGATCTTACACCTGTTCCTACTCCTCTGATTCTGGTCATTTTTATAATGCATTACAGAGGATCTTATCTTGGCTGCCATATTCTCCTTTTCCTTTATCCATCTAGTGTCCTTTGTTTCTTTGTTTATATTTTTCAGTTCTCTCTCATTTGTACTATTTGCTCTGATTCTTTGTCTGCTGATATTATTTGTTCACTTCTGTTCCTGTCTTCATCCCCAGTACGTGACTGATCTGGAGGAACAAGTGAGAAAACTTTGTGTGCATTTCCTTCAGAAGAGGATTTTCAGGGCCTGTTTACAGTAGTCAAAGAGGCGAAGATTGATGCTCAGAGCAAGCACGAGATCTCCATGGAGCATAGTGAACAGGTGAGGGTTTTGATCTTTAAGGAAATTCAATGACTTCATAAATACCCTTCTAATGGAACATGTCTGCAAATAGGAGGTGGAGGTAAGAAGAGTTGAGGCCCTTTTGGGGCTCCAGGGAACCCATTTTTTAAAATGAGGAGAAGGAGGCCTGCCCTCTTCACCTTACAGGGCCCAGCAAGGAAATCAAATGTGCAGATACATGCTGCACACGTAGTAAATGTACCTTCTGCTTTCATTAGTCATATAGGTTTTTTTTTTTTTTAACATCTTGTTTTTTAAACATTATTCATTGTGAAATATAACACAGATTAAAAAAAAGTGCCTAACATCATAGTCTAATGAGTTGTTTATATAAAAGTAGACATCCAGGACTGGGGTTGGTAGCTCAGTGGTAGAGCACTTGCCTACAGGTATAAGGCCCTGGGTTTCCATTCTTCAGCACCACATAAAATAAGCAAATAAATAAGGTATTATGTCCATCTATACAACTAAAAATATTTTTTTTAAAAAGTAAACATCCATGTCACCACAGCTGAGGTCAAGAAGTAGACAATCACTGTCTGCCAAGCTCTTTACCAATCATAAATCCCTCTCAAAAATAAAACGATTTTCCTGACTTTTACAGGGAGCCCTTCCTTACTTTCCTTTTACTTTTCCCTCCTAAGTATTCAGTCTTCAGTGCTATTGTTTACTTTTACACCTGGTTTAGAATGCTGTATAGATGGAATCATTGTATATCATATAATATTTAAAATAATAATTTAATCCAGTATTTATTAGAAAATAAGGTAGTCCATGTAATTCATTTTTTTCTTTGACTTCTTCAATGTAAGCATTTTGTACTGAAAGTTCTCAATATCATTATGCACAGTTCCTTTGAGAGTGAACAGTCTATCCTTTTTGGTGATTTGATGTCATTCCTTATGAACATTGGTGAACGTGGTGGGCACTTTCAGGATGCCTCTGGGTTTTGTGATATGAAGACTGTTTGTGACGTGTAGAAGTCTCTCTTGTCACTGCCCTCAGATTCATTTTTGGTTGCTTTCATTTGTGTGTAGGTGTATGTGTGTGCATGTGCATGTATGTGCATCTCTGCTCTTTTTATTAGTTTTCATAATTTGGAACACTAGAATACCCACTCCTAGCAAAAACTGTTCATCCACATTTAATTTACAGTCACTGGAAATCAGTGGGCTGGCAACAGATAAGCAAGTAGATTATAATTTTGTATAAATTAAAATAAATATGCAATAAGTGAGAGTATTCAGAGGATTTGCCTTTGAATAAAATGCTTCGGTTTTATATTCTGAAAGCTAGGACTCAATATCTGTGTGACTTTGGACAAATAACCTTTCAAAGCCTGTTTCGCTTTTCTAAAATGAGAATAACAAAAGAACCTATCTTATGGGGTTGTTGTGAAAAGTAAGCAAGGTATCATTGTAATGCACTGGTTTGTCCAAAAGAATAGCTGATATTTTAGTTTAGTGTCATGGTGAATGTATTTTTATTAAAATACTTTTTGCCTGCCTTTCTTTTCTTTCTGATTTTCAGCCACTATATAGAGGCTGAGATTCATTGGAGCTTTCGTACAAACCATCTTATCACAGTGTAACCCAGGGGTGAGGGGCAGATGTCATGATTTCCATTTTCAGGCAAATAAACAGGCTGCAGGCAGGTAGATGAATTGTTCAAGGTAGGCAAAGAATACATCCAGCTCCCTGGATCAGTCTTCTTCTCCATTTTCATAATTCACTGTCATTCGTAAACTATAAAACATAACAGTAAGATAGTGTTTCTGTTCAGGGTTTGAAGTTATGAAATCAATGTTAAGAATCCATGCAATCAACAAGAAATAAAATCCCAGCAGTGTCTCCTTGATATGAAAGTATTGTTGTGACTTCATTCTTCCCATTTTGCTCCTTGTTTGCTATGTTCCTGCCCCACTTTCCTCTATTCTGTTCCTTGCACAAACAAAGCTCACTTCTGCTTCAGGGAATTCATAGGACCTGAAATTTCACATTATTCAGATCTCTGCTTGAATGTCACCTTCCTAACCAACCTACCTTCATCACTGTGTGTTTACTTGCCCTATTTCTTTCCATGCAGGGGGCAGAGCATTTCAGTAGGGTAGAATATTAAGAACTAAAATGTGAAAGTCAAAAAATGGGAGTGTAGCCAGGAGAGAGAAGATGTGAACAGCAGGTAAGAGTGGGAGACAGATTCAAGGACTGGGAGAGGGCCCCACTATCATTTGGATATGAGGTATCCCCCCAAAAGCTCCTATGTTAATTTGGAGGTGAAATGATTAGACTATGAGAGCTGTAATCTTAACCAGTGGATTAATCTATTTGATGAATTAATAATTCGAGTGGACTAACTGGGTGGTAACTCTAGGCAGGTGGGCCATGACTCGAGGAAGTGGATTACTGTGACCATGCCCTTAGATCATGCCTTCTAAATTATATGTTTGTCTCTGGCTACTCATGTTCTTTCTGCTTCCTGCCTGTCATGAGATGAACAGCTTTCCTCCATGAGGCCATTCCACCATGATGTTCTACTTTACCTCAGGCCCACAGCAATGGGGTCAGCCACCCATTGACTGAACCTCTGAAACCATGAACCAAAATAAACTTTTCCTCCAGTAAGTTGTTCTTGTCCATCATTTTGGTCATCGTGACAAAAAGCTTACTAAAATTAGTACTAAGAAGTGCAGAAATTGCTGTGATTAACCTGACTATGTGGTTCAAAAGCCTTTGGAACTGGTTTGCAGAAGTAGTTTGGAAAATTTTGATAATGCACATTGGAGAAGGCTTAGAATGTTGTAAGCTTAATGACAATTCTGGCAGGATCTCAGAAGACCAGAATTCTGACAGGAATGCAGGCAGTAAAGGTCTGTATTCATGAGGTTTCATAGAATGAGGACTCTTGGGAGTTGGGTTAGAGGCCATTCATGTTATATTTTGGCAAAGAACTTTTCTACATTTTACCCACATCCTAAAACTTTGTATGAGGCTGAATTTAAAGGCGATAGGCTTGATAATCTGGTGGAAGGAATTTTTAAGACAGCACAGCATTCAGGCAGTGTTTAGCTATTGCTGACATCTTTTTAAGCCAGGTTTATTGTAATAATTGGGAACAAAAAGCAGAAAAGAAAGAGTTTTTAACTTGCAGTTTAGCCAGAAAAGTGTATGTAAAATTGGGGCCAACAAAGGTGTGGTTGTTGAGGGTATTACTGCCACTAAAGAGAAGTCAAGTACTTTGCACAGAGACACTAGGAAAGTTATCTTGAGGGCATCTCAGGAGTCAGCAAGACCACACCCATGGCAGGTTCAAGGATGTAAAAGTAAAAATGTCTTTGAAAAGAAACCATGAAGGCACCCAGCTCACACAGCAGAACCTAGGAATTTTGTTTCCCCAGGATTTGTTTCATTGTGTTCAGCCACCCAGGCACTCAGAGGCTGCTGCAGCCATGGTCCAAGGAGGCCCAGAAACCGCTTGAGCTTGCTGCAGACCTTGGCATCATTCCACATGGTGCTGTTTCTGCAGGATTTCAGGATGCTGAAGTTAAAGGGTCATGGAGGTTGCTGCTGAGATTTCAAAGGAAGGCTTGCGAGGCCAGACAAAGTATAGCAAGGTTGGAATTCCTATGAGCTGCCCCTGAGAATGTGATACAGGAAGCTGTGAAGGTGAAGCTGAAGCTGGAATGGATACCCCAAGAATTAAGAGATAAGAACAATGTGGACTGGGAGCTGAGAAGAGCTACTGGCTGCAGAGAGCCATCCTAAATGAGAGACTATGTAGGCTGCAACCAGTAAGGTCTGAGAGGTGCGGCTGCCCAAGCCCTTTGGAGATCACATCACCACCATGTATCCTAGATGCTGGCTGTGGAGCTACAGTACCTGTTTGTCCAGTTGGATTTCAGTCTTACTTTGGTCTCATCCCTTTTTTCTATTCCTCTGTTCCTTCCTTTTGTAATGATAATGTTCGCTCTCTGTTTTAGTCAGCTCTTTCACTGCTGTGACCAAAAGACCTGATTAGAACAATTTTAGATGAAGAAAAGTTTATTTGGCATTCATGTTTTCAGAGGTCTTGTTCTATAGATGGTTGACTCCAATGCTCTGGTCCAAGGTAAGGCAAACATCAGAGCAGAAGAGCATGAAGAAAGCAGCTCAGGACATGACAATCAGGAAGTAGAGGTATATCCTCTCATCAGGGCCAAAATATATACCCCAAAAGCATACCCCTAGTGTCTTACCTCCTCCAGTCATACCACCCTCCCTTCTCCATTCACACCCGACCAATCCATTCAAGTGGATTACTGCACTGATTAGATTAAGACTCTCAAAACAGTTCATTTTACCTCTAAACTTACTTGCATTATCTCACACATGAGCTTTTGGGGCATACCTCATATCTAAACCATAACACTATGCCATTATATATTGGACATATGTAACCTGCTTTTGATTGTTATAAGGGTTTATAATCAAGAGTTTGCCTTAAGTCTCAGATGAGACTTTGGACTTGGACTTTTGGTCCATACTGGAACTGTTAAGATTATGAGGACTCTAGGGAAATGAACTAATGAATTTTTGTGTGTGTGTTGCTACAGATTGAACCCAGGGCCTTATGCATGTGAGGTGAGCACTCTACCAACTGAGCTATATCCCCAGCCCCTGAATTAATGTATTTTGCATTATGAGATGGTTATGAGTTTTGAGGGACCAAGCAAAATGTTATGGTTTGGATACAAGGTGTCCCTGAAAAGGGCCTGTTTTAATGTAAAAGGTGAAGTGCTTCAATAATGGGAGCTTTAACCTAATCACTGGATTAATTCATTTGATTAATAATTTAAATGAACTAAATGGATAACTCTAGGCAGGTGGGGCATGGCTGGAGGAAATGAGTTACTAAAAGTGTGCCTTGGGGATTATATATTTTCTTCCCTGGCTCTTTGTGCTCTCTGCTTCCTGGTTGTCATGAACTGAGCTACCTTCCTCTACTATGCACTTCTTCCATGACATTCTGCTTCACCTGAGGCCCAGAGCAATGGAGTTGGCTGACTACGGACTGAGACCTGTGAAATTGTGAACCAAAATAAACCTTTCCTCCTCTAAATTGTTCTTGTCAGGTATTTTAGTCACAGTGATGAAAAGCTGACTAACACATTGCTTAAAGATGAGTACAGGAAGCTGTAAATGGTGGACTGAATGGATAAAAATTCAAAGCAGTGAACAGCTCTGCTCCGTGAAGCCCCCCACCCCCGTCAGTAATACTTCTACCAACAAAAATCAACATAAAATCAGACAACCAACAGCCATAAAACTAATGAGGACTGAGATTCATTCCAGGCTTCGTTAGTTGGTTAAGATGCCAGAACAAATCCCATCCCTGCCTCCAGTTGTAAAAATATAAACTACTCTGCACTCTGTTTCAACATAACTGCTCTTATAATTCCTCACACATGTCTGCTATTCTTGCTTCTTTGCCTTTACTCAAGACATGCCCTCTTCTGGGAAAGCCTTTCCTTTACCTAAAATGCTGTTCAGAAATCATGTCTTTCAAAAGCCTTGGATACTCCTCACCCCCAGACTGGGCAGTCCCTGTGCTTCTCTCCACTGCTGCCCCTTCCCACTGTATTGAAACTCAGTTCTGTTTAACTGTCTCCTTGGGCAGACTCCCTGGCTGTCCACTACATGGCTGATGTTCGGCTGGAGCAGGCACTGAGAAACCCTCCAAGGACAGTGCCTGCTTCCTGTGATCATGGAGAGACAGCTTCAGAGCCCTTCTTAACCATGCTTCCACAACTTGATATTAGGTTCTTTTTTCTCAACTTATATTCTAGACTTTTTTTTTTTTTTTTGGCTTCTTTTTGTTTTTGTTGGAGGTGAAGTTACCAGAAGGCATTTGTTTTTATTTGTTTTTGCCCTACTGGGGATTAACTCAAGGGAAATAGACCACTGAGTTACATCCCCAGCCTCTTTTTAAATCTTAAGACAGGGTCTTGCTAAGTTGCCCAAGCTAGCCTTGGACTTGCAATCCTCTTGCCTCAACCTCCCCTGAGTCTCTGGATTACAGATGTGTACCACTGCACCCAGCAACCAGCAGGATTTTAAAATATATCTAAGCATTACAGCCCCAATGCCCATGTAGTTTTCCAAAATCTTTGTCCTGAGTGCTGTTGCTGCCAGTGCCCTTGCTGGAATCACTGATCCTGGCTTGGGCACAAATTACAGGCTGTGATCAGATCACCTGAGAAATATATTTCATAGCCTGCATTATCAGAGGCCACTGGGTACTCTGCTCAAATGTCACCTCCTAAGAAAGGCTTTCCCTGCAATACCACCAAAAAGCAAACAGCTTCCCTCTCCACTCTCATCCCCTTTTATTACTTTTACTTTACAGCATTTCAAACTGATTCCTAGTTGTGATTTCCACACATTTTATGTAACTTTCTATTCACATAATTTTTCTAATAAAGTGTTTAATGTACTTCAGTTGGAAAGTCAACTTTTCCTTAATATCTCACTCCCACCTTCTTTGTTTTTAAAGGAGGATTCTCAGCCAAACATTTCGGACATGGAAGACATCTGTAAAATTTATGAAAGAGGAAAGATTAAAAGAACAAAGGCGAGAGCAGCTCCGCAGGAAGGTGGCTGAAATTCTCCCAGACTTTCAGATGCTGGCACCATCATGACTATGACTTGTCCCTTCAGTCAGATACTCAGCCCCTGAGTAAGAGAAGTCTTTTGTGTACCAGTAAATACAGGTGCAATGGCTAGTTGGTCCAGAATGTGTGTCTATGTTGTCTCCACCCACCCACATACATACCTGTACCTGGTTTATGTTCTGAGAAAGTTCTTGGACCAGAGGGAGTATTTTGGGAATTCCTTTTTAGGTTTTTCCTGGATTGCTAGTCATTTACTATAGCATTTAGCACAGTGGGATCACATGAAGGCACAGTCTAGGACACTAACTATTCAAATGTATCCTATATATTTTTAGCATAGTAAACTTTAGAAAGGACAAATCTTTGCCTGCCTGAGCTTGTAATGGCTTAATCTGAACTGTTGATACAAACTTTCCACTTTAAAGTAGTAAGTACTTAGCAAAAAAGGGATGGATGGTCAGAATTCGAGAACCTCAGCATCAATGACAAGCACCCTATAACACCCATTCCTTTTTGCCACCCCCCGATGGCAAACCATGTAACAAAAGTACTCTTCACAGCTGCTTCGGAGGGTAGCAGCTTATCCTGATATTTAAAGAAACTGGGGCAACAAATATAATGTACCTCAGTAAGCATGAAGAAAATTCCAAAAGTTAATAACTCTATCAAAGACAGTCCAGCGACTCATTAAAATATCTGTTCACTCCCAGTTACAACTTCAAATAATGCACTGGATTTGTCTTCTAGTCCTCAGTTTAGTTTGATCTAGATGTTGTTACTCTTCTTGAATTCAAAGCATTAAGGTACACTGATAAAATGGTCTCTTCTTGTGAATTGTCTTAGAAAACTACCTGGTAGGAAAACTTTTTCATTACCAAGTACATATTTATTGTGCCATTTCAAGTAGTACAAATGCACAGGGTAAAACAAGTAAGATCCTTGTAGCCCTGAGGGACCTATTATTTGGTATGTTGGAAATTTGAATTGGTAAAATAAAATCCTGTGGTTTTTCAAGTGAAAATGACTGTTTCCATCTTGTACTTCCTGGAAGGGGTATTCCCATCCACCACCTGCAACATGTCTTGCAATTTACCTGGAGGATGTGTGATGATTAACAAGATATGACGAAACACCCCCAAATGAACTTCTACCGCTCCCACAATAATCTGCCCCTACACGTTGTTTCCTTTAATATGACTATACAATTGTTTTTAAAACTAAAGAAAATTGTCTTTTCTAAAGAAAACGGGACTAAAAGTAATTCCTGTCTTTCCATCTAAACCACTGTTCACATTTTACAATAGCACAGTTATAGAATATTGGACGATATTAGCACCCAAAACCAAATATGAGTATTAATTCAATGCTAAGACTGCAGATAAGGAAGCGTGAATTCTAAGTAAAAATGTCATTCAAGTTTTCCTTTTTTGGGATGGAGGGGCACCAGAGATTGAAACCAGAGGTGCTCTACCACTGAGCTGCATTCCCAGCCCTTTCCATTTTGAGACGGTCTCACTTAAGTTGCTCGTGCTGGGCTTGAAGTTGTAATCCTCCTGCTTCAGTCTCCTGAGTAGCTGAGATTACAGGTATGCACCACCACATCCAGTTTATTTTCTTAAGCTTTATTTTTGCCTCACCTCAAGCCTAGCAATCCATAATATTCTGATTAGACCACCTAGATTTTTTACCTGTAGAACCCTCAAAAGAGAAATTTTTATGCTCTCTTACTGAACTATCAGAAAGATATGATTTGAAATGTTCCTGCTAACGTAGCGCCTGAAACAAGCAGTTTCCTGATATACAAAACTGGAAAAATAACCAAGAAAATGATGGTTTAGGGCTAGGAATAGGTCCATAGGATGGGACATCAAGGTAGCCAAAGAAGCAGCAGATATAATGCAGGGTTTTCTTAAAGCAAATGAATTCAGGAGACTACCAAACTATTTTATTTAAAGAAAGCACTTTATTTTCCATTTAAACAACTTGGTCACAGGACATCAATTTACACAAATGGCAGTAATTTGTAAAATCTCCATTTAAAAGGCCTTGTGTCTGATTCTGAGGTGGTTAAGAGGATAAGAATACAGGTATAAAAACAGTGCAATATATAGTCCATGGCCTCCAGCTTGGCTTCAGAAATTCCTTTAATGTTGTTGGGCCAGTTCCATTAAATATTGAATTTTTAATATTAGATAAGTATTCCTGGGTTTCCTTTAGTCCAACATCAGGCCCAGAAATGTAATCAAATGAAGCGCCCCAAACATCTCAAACCATCAAATCAGATAAAAGGATCACAAGTTGAGCTTACAAGCTCTGTAACATGGCATCTTGTCTGTGGATCCAGCTAAAGAAACATAGAACCTCAGTTACATCAACAATTAGAATAGACTAGCTGGGGTTTTAAAGCTTTGACTTATAAATATTAATTAATTTCTAGAAGTTAAAGGTGCTATTTGAAGGTTAGAGCCCTAGTAAGTCACAAGCCCAGTTTGGAGATGGACACAGCCTCTAAGAAATGTGTCTCCATTAACCATTTAGTCTGTGGCCTACTGCTGGTACTCCAGGGAAACACTTAGTGCCGGCCAGAGTGCAGATAACTGCACTAGCAACAGGCTTACACTTAGCTGACTCTGCAAAGAGTGTATATTAACCACAGCAACATCCACAAGAGCATACGGAGCCTTATTCAGTATAAAGTTCGGCATGGCTTTGATTCTCCCTGGCATCACCTTTGCAGTGCTGGATATAAAATGGCACACTTGTCAAGCTGCTGCTGAGAACACTGGATCCCAAATGGGTGCCTCAAGGCAAAAGACTCTTACCATCCACTGCTTGTTTGAGAAAATTCTTCTCTTCAAATGTAGGGTACCGAAATATGGCTAAAATAAATTCATATAAACCTATTTACCTAGTTTACAGAGATCTTTAAACCTCACAGAACATTGATTTTTAAATATCCTGGTTAAAACTGTGCTTCTAGTGTCATACTTTTGCTTCTATTAATTGAGCTGTATAATAAAAAGCTAATGTCCTAACCAAGGAAATAAGTCAGTATTACATAGAATCTTACTGGCACTGTGTTTTCTGGCAGTAAAAGATTCTAGCCTAGAAAATTTTCTTTTTAAAAACATTAGAACTACCAAGGACTATTGCATAAGAGAAAGTTTGTAGCAATCTTACTTCTAGGCAGATGGCACAATGGAAAACAATCACTTCATTCACCAAAGGAAAACAGTACACGGATAGCAAAGATTTACAACATCCCAAATACAGACACAAACATAGCCAAGGTGAAACAAGCAGCACACTATCCCAAAAACACACTTAAGGCTGTACTTTAGCAGCATCGGAGTAATCTACCAAAGAGGCATTGTTAACGTTCTGCTCATTTCAAAGGAGCACCCAGCTAGAACCACAGAGTTTTTTGTGGGTATCCTAAGCAACATTTAAATATCAAAGGATTTTCTCCTTTTGTCCAATCCTGGCCCTTAACTATTTGTCCCTTGAGTCTTTCAAATGGACTCATTCCTCTTCCTCAAGAAAGTACACAGTGGTGTGATAATTATGTAAGTGGCCAGAATATATTTGGGTAATTTATTAAGCTTCACATCCAGAATGTTTCTTAAGAGTCTAGGGATGTGTGGCAACCAGAAGGGGATCTGCTTCTTTAGAATAACATGGGGGTCGGGGGAAGAAGGCTTGTTCTTATGACCAAGGGAATGCTGGGATACATACAGGTTTGCAGGGCAATTCTCCACTGCCACCACCACCAGATATTTCTCTGGGGTGACTCATGCAAAGGCCTTGTCCTTACAAACACTCCCTCCACAATAAATTCTCCTGCCGTCCAGAGGGTACCAAGGCCTATAATGAAATCCCTTAGATGGCTCCGGATTATAAAATGGTTCAAAAGTCTATAAGCAAAGACCAAGGATATTGCAGACTGCAGAAACACTGCACATCAGCCCCTCATTTGCTGCTCCTCTTGGTACAAACACTTCAGAAGGCTTTTTTACTCCACAAAAACCAATGATCTTTTTACAGGTTTGAGCTTTCTTCAGTAAACTGACAATCATGAGTTCTTAAGGAACTTAAAACAAGCATCTTAATTCCAATAAGCCAGAATAATATCTAAGCAGTTCCCATCCAAGTAAAAGAAACCGAGTTGCCTCATCCAGGTAATCATGTTAGGAGTGAGCAGTCACAGAGATAGTGATCATTCCTGATTCTCCCTGATGACTTTGGTCTTTTTGTATTACTCATCATTACATTTTTTGGTACTGGGGGATTGAACCCAGGGGCACTTCACCACTGAGTTACTTCCCCAGCCCTTTTAATTTTTTATTTTGAGACAGGGCCTTGCTAAGTTGCTGAGGCTGGCTTTGAACTTGCAATCCTCTTGTCTCAGCCTACCAAGCTGCTGGGATTTCAAGCGTGTGCCACTGTGCCCAGCTCACATTTTGATTGTTGTTCATGATTTGGTGCGCTACTATAAATAATGTATATGAATTTTTGTTATCAATTGTGAGATAATCAGAGTTGGCTATTTAGCTGTGGTTTGAGATGCATGAGAACTACCAACTTCTGCCTACATAATGCTGTCTTTGACATTACTACCAGCTCTCTATCTCAAACCTGCACAGAAAGAAATTATTTATATCAGAGCCAACTTTAATTCTAAATGAATATTTGACTCTGGGCCAGAGAGAGGGCATCACTGTAAAAACCACAGTGTCTGCTGGCATCCCCAGGCTGGTTCTTTGGCTCATCCTAGTGGAATGCAGAGCCTATCATTTGTTAAACAATCTATCTCTGGGGAGAGCAATGACATGCCTGAATAAAAACATAATGACAATGTCTTAAGGAGAATCCCAACTAATGACAAGACTAGGGATGGTGCTACCCGGAATTATAGGAAGTGGTATTTCCTCTCAACATGTACAAATCTATTGCTAAAGCAGCATGCACAAACTGACGAAAAAAGCTAGCAATATTTCCCCTATATTAAGCAATAAGCCAAGGCAAATTTAAGGACTCAAGAATTATCTTTGGGATTGCAGAATGGTACATGTATAAAACCAAACATTTCAAGAGTGTATTTTCCTTATATGAAACTCACTCTTAATTCTATGGCAGAATGACCCATTCTATATAAATATTCCATCTTATACATTTTCAGTTTTGAGATATAATTAAATAAACAATTTATTATTCTGGAGAAAATGAGGGAAGAACAGTAATCCATTAATGAGTGGAAACCACATATACCCTGTTTTTCTCTCCTAGTGAGATACTTTATATAGGAAAGAGTGAATGGAAAGTAATGTGTAAGTGGGAAGATATCAATCAACTTCTCAAGACAGTAATAACAGAATAATGTGAATGCCACATGACTGGTTTTTGCAATTTGGTGCTATAAAGTTACAGTGCTTAAAATACATATGTTAACAACAACAACAACAAACCAAGCCCTTAATATTAATTAGTCTCCCTACCAGGAAAGAGAATAGCGTGTACCTATAAGAGTGTCTGTTCCTCTTCCAGCCATCATGTGTGCTAGCACCTTACCAGATGAAACACAGAAAGAGGAAAAAACATCAATGCCTTTTGAAGTTTGTTACAGTAAATTCAACACATAAAAAATAAAAATAACTCATTTCCTTACTCATGACCACTACACATTATACTGATAATAATTATCTTTATCATTGTGATCAATTATCCTTTTAAGATTAGATGACCAGAGTCAATCCATCTCATCTCCTATCCCGTGTGAGCAGATAATGTCTAATACTTAAGGAGAAATTCCCATAATTGTACAAAATGTTATATGCTTGAAAACCGATTACCCTAATATTGGCTACAGTATTCTGAACTACAAACATTTTTCTTGGGATTTTCCTAATAACATTTCACATATCCAGGTACTTTGTTTCATAGTGTTTTCCACATTCCTCATCCTCACGTGACCCCTGCATGACCCACCTGTGACCTTCATGACGGCTCTGTGAAGTAGCCAAGGCAGGCATCAGTACCCCATGCTACAGATGAACCTGAGACTTGGGAAAGTGACTCAACTAAAGGTCACATGGCTATTAAAGTTGAAAAGGGACTAGAAGCTCTCCTAATCCAAAACTCCTTCTCCCATGCTAAAGGATGAGAATTGCTTATATTAATTTGTGCATTAGCAATCCATATCCTTTTCAATCTCTGGTGATTCGGTCAACTAGTAAGGTGACTAGAAAAGAATGGCTCAACTTTTACTGCTTCAATATAAAAATCTCTTATGTTGTGAAGTCCGAAAAATTATTTCACTCCAGTCCAGTATCCAAACCTGAGCATGGCCCTAGAATGCCTGTAAGAAACTGGGGATAAAAATGAACATCCTGCATGGACACTGAAGTGTAAAATGGAAAGGAGTTGGAAGGAGGAGCCACTCCGCAGAGCCACACAGAAGGCACTTCAGACGATGTCCTCGGCAGGGTTGGTGGAATGCACGTGTGCCCAGGGTGGAGAACTGGTGCCAGTTCCGCAGGAAGCCCCTATTGTACTGGCCTGTGTCCACGATGAGCCCACAGAGGAGCCGGCGCCCCGTCTTCTGTCGAAGGGCCTGCTGGACTTCCCTCTCGGTCACATTGTAGCTGATATTTATCAGCTGGATCAGGAAGATGTAGGCCATACCCGCTGTGATGATCACAGAGTACCACACACAGGTGAAAGACAGAGCCGAGCTGCAAAGGGAGAAAAGGGCTGCTGCCATTTTTGTCACATCGAGTCCTCACCGTTCTCACATTTTATACAATTTGTACTTATCACTAAGGACTTTGGCAATTTTTCCAATCCTCCAAACTGGAAAATACCTTACTATCCTCAGAATACCAATAGCCAGTTTAATTTATAAGAATTAATATGTTCCATTTATTTTATAATTATCAGTGCCTCTCTTTCTAGTATGTTATACTAGAATAGTAAGAGCTGTTTTTTACATTTTGTATCCTCCACACAACCAGCACAGCCCTGACATGATGTTCAACATCTGTTTGTTGAATGAATGAGTAATTCCTAAAATGTACCTAACACAGGAGAAATGAAGATGCTCTATGACTGCTAAAAATGTCCTCTAGGAAGTTGCAGATGGGAACCTAGGAACAGTGCTTAAGTTATTAATCTCCATGCTGACAAACACAAAGCAGAAAGCAATTTCCAATACTTCATAGTCCTTCGCTTACTTATAAGATCTATAGGAACATCACAACATTTCTAACTCAGCTTCCTAAAACCAAACAATCTTACAAGGCAGAAAAGCTCCTTTCAGGCTCACCAATGAAGCTGCAAGGAGAGCTGCCTGACCACATGTGCCATTTGATTACATCTATTCAAACATGTGCACATGGTTAGATGAAATAAATTCACTCAGAATCCTTTTTTTTAATTGTAGATGGACACAATATCTTTGTTTAATTTATTTATTTTTATGTAGTGCTAAGGATGGAACCCAGTCCCTTAACATGTGCCAGGCAAATGCTCTACCACTAAGCTACAAATCCAGCCCCAGAACCCTTTTTTTGTAAAGCTGAAAGGGACTCAGAAATGATTAAATCCAAGACCCTCACTATCCAGGTGAGGTGACATGAATCACCTGCACAGAGTGGGGTGAAAACCAACAGTGGGGCTGTGCTCCTGGGTTCATTCCAATCACCTACAGAGCACAGACATGCTCTGCTGCAGGACCTTCATCACCCGCAGTGTCAGTCAAGAACCAGAACTGCATAACAGACTCCAGAGGTCGAGGAAAGAATAGTGTCCTGAGGAAGGGAACCAATCTATTTTAATAATGCCTATAAATGTCCCAATCTAGAGTAACATTGGGGAAATCTGTACATAGACTTAAAAACAAAAAGCCATATGAGGTACTATGTAGAGAAATCAAGGATTATTCTGAAGAAAGATGAGAGACTTTGCAGAAAGCCCGTGTTGGAGGGCAACCGTAGATGAAAAGGAACACAGAATGTTGCAGAGGAACACATGGTATTGCAGGGTTGGGGTGGAGGGGTCAATTCTGAAGAATCCCAGTTTTTGTGGGAAATCTTTACAGTGTATAAACAGGCCCCCACCTAATAATGCCTAAGGAAATTTTGACCTAGATACCACAGTAATCATGATTTAAAAAAAAAAAAAAAAAAAAAAAAGGAGAACAGGAAAAACCATGAGAAGTTAGAAAGAAAGAAGGTTATAGAGATGGTGAGTACTTTTCAAAAAAATTAGGAGCAATAAATTAAGGTTGGGCTAAACAGCACCAGAAAGGAGCATAAAGTGAAAAAGAGATTCCTAGTATTGCTAGTTTTATTTATTGTTTTCATTTCACTGTTGCTACCTTGGGTATGCAAGTGGTCATTTGACTCTGAAAGTCCCTGATTAAGCCTGGACCTGTCTGTACAATACTAGTTCCTCACTTTTGGGGGGTTAATAATCCTTTTGCTATCACCCTAGAAAAATCCATATAACCGTGGCACAATTTTATTGGCAATTCCAGGGATACCCAGGATCCCTATAGTTTTTCCTACATTTTGGACAAATCCTAACCTATCAGTAAATAAAAGCTCCTATTAATGGCAATATATATTACTTCTTCTCTGAGTATGTCAACTTTGGATACATAGCTCACCTGTAATTTGCATAACTCCAGGACAATAAAAAAGGGCAGTGAAGACACTTCTATCTCTACAATAGTATCCAAAGTCAGGCATTATCCCGTACACCGAAGTGAGCAAGAAGATCAAAAGGGCAAGAATAAATGCTTGATGATTTGATTCTCCAACGCAGCTGTTTATCCTTGAAACAGCATTGGGGAAGAAAAGCAAACATGTTTAAAAAGTTCTCATATACTTACATAATAAACAAGCAGCTTTTAAAATAAGAATAATGTAACTTCAGTTTAAAAGGTTAAGTTCTATTTTTCAACTTTAACAGTACTAAGACTTGTCCAACTGATCAAGGCAGTCCTGAATTCTATGCTCTTTACCAAGTAGAATCATTATCATTTAGTAAAGGACAAGGCTCAGCAGAAAGCAGATCCAGCTAACAAATCATCTAAAATATATAACATATATTTATATTATTTTATGTGCTAGAGATTGAACCCGGAGCCTTGCACATGCTAGGTAAGGGCTCTGCCACAGAGTACACTCCCCAACCCCTATTCCTCAGTATTAATAAGCCAAGTCTATTACCCAGTGACAAAGAGTGTTAATACTGCTATCACTAGACTAAGGAAAAGGAAGTTATATGGTAGAGTTATGAAAATTTTTAAAAATGCTAAGTCAAATATTCAGTATAGGAAAATACATGATGCTAGATATATAGAGAGTAGTAAGAGGTTAGAACATAGCGTAGGATGGAGAACAACCTGATAACATACAGGCTACGTGTCAGGTAATTATAGTTCTGTGTCATGGTCATTTGTAGGGCAGGATGTACAAGCAGTCCTCCTGCCCACTGCACACCAGGATACTCAGGTGGTAAGAGCAGATTTCACTTAGGAGAGGCTATCAGGCCTTCTGCAAACTAGCATATATACACACACACAGGAATAAATGATGAAGACAAAGAAGTATAATATCTAAAAATGGAAATATTGTTTGCCCCTAAAGACAAAGTCCCAGAAAAGAACTGCCCCTGTACTTGGGTTGTGCACTTGACTTCCACTTGGTTGCTCTCCTGGCCTTTCCAGCACCCTCACCTTCCTTCTATATCCCCTGCTAAGAGGAGGTAAGCTACATGGCCAAAAAACACAATTCAATGATCACAACTATTCTAAAGAGCAATGAAGCTACCAACATGCTATTTACAGCAGTCCTATATCTGAATACTTAATACTCCCTTCAGTTTTAGAGTAACTCAGTAAATTTGCAAACATTATCTTTAAATGTTGCACTGTGTATCTTATGAACCTTACATGTGTTCCTCAGCTACTGGCCAGCTAGAAGGTATAACGAAGCCCATCCTGCAAATTAGCAGTTATCTGGTAGGGCTTCAACTCCATAATGTTGAGTGGAAATCACTAGTAGCATCAAAAATTATTAAGGGTGTATGGCAAGAGGACAAAAGAATAGCCTAAAAATAGGAGAACACTTTCCTATGCTCTCTGTTCAAAAAGAATAGCACAGGAAAATACACATGTGCTGATAAATTCTTTTTTAAAAAAATCATTCAACTCTATTAGAAAGGAGAAGATAAATAAGCAGTCAAAAGAAAATTGCAAAATAGAAAAGAAGAAAGAAAAAGGAAAACCACACCCAAAGCGTTTTTCTACTTCAGGAAATAAGTGAAGGAAATTAAATCTGTGAAACTCAAAATCTGATGACTAAGTGGGAAACATCCCTAAAGCCCCAAATATCTACAAGTGTAAAGCTAGGAAGGAGAGAAATTTTAGACGAGCACAGATATCAAACATGGCTTAGGAGATGTACATGAATTCACACTTTCAGGTCTCCAAATTTTTGCACCATACCAGACACAATGATGATCCATTCTCCTACACAGATGCCACAGATTCGGCAATGCCAGGCCCCCGGGCTGGTCGCACCAGCTGGCACTTGGCACACCAGTCCTCCTTCACCTTGGTGGGGCTACTGGCCAACATCCTGGAGGAGCCTTAAGATCATCCTTCAGTGTGCGGTTGTTGAGACTGCCCGACACGTCAGCTCCAGGAAACCCTTTGGTCTTTTCCTGCCCTTTTTTGCTCAGACATTCGTTTGGCTGCTGCCTTAAGGATTTGTCATTGCTTTGCTGAATTGCTGAGGTAGCCTGGATTCTTCTTGGCTCTATACAAGGCCTAGGAGTATCAGAAATAACCCACAGGTAACAACAGCCAGCCGAGTGGCCCCACACGCCCTCTGGGAACCACTTCCCGCAGGAACACATAGTAATGTAGCCCAATGAGAACCAGTCCAAGGCTCAGGAAAAACAGAGTCTGTTCTTTCCTTCTGTGAGTGAGGTAGTAGTACCACAGTGCCAGCACAGGAAGGGAGGTCAAAACCACCACCCCAGGAGGAAATCCAGGAAGCCACGTGAAGGAAGACAGGCAGAAGGACGAGTGGAGGAATGGATGCTAATGTTAACTTTTTTGGCTCCCCTAAGCCATGGAATTTCGAGGCGATCAGAAATTGTATCCATGATCTTTCACAAGTCCTCTGGCTGCACTGATTTACACGTAAGCCATCTATTCAGAGAGAGCACAAAGAGAAGGCACTTCATATGGGTCTGCTAAATTCAAAACTACAGAACACTGAATGCCAAAATAGCAGAATAAATGATAAAAGTGACTAAAGGCCAAGCATTTTATTTCCTTACTATTAAGCCTAGGCTTTTCAGACTTTAAAAATAGAAACACGAAGATAATGTTAGAAATTTAACAGTCAAGATTATATCTTAAACCAATACATAGGTATTAGTAGGTATATACACATACTCAGTACAAAAAAATGTTTAGATATGGGTGGGTATATGGTTAAAACAATCTCGAAATTCACAATCTGTGCAGACAACATAAGAATTCAACAAATACTACATAAGTGACAAAGCAACAATAATCATCTAATGAACTCTTATGATCAAATGTTATAGAATATTCAGAGGAAGATGAATACTTCTGGTGGACTCATAAGAGGGGTCTAGTGGAAAAAAACTGGATCTGTGCTTGACCCTGAGGGCCAGCTGGCACTTATGTGGGTGGAGGGGAAGAGAGAGAGGTATTCCAGGGAAGAGGAATGGGTGCAGCAACAAGACCTGTCCTGGGCCCAGAGAGCACATCAGTCCAGCAGGGGACAGGGCTCTGCACAAAGAATGGAGATCAAACCAGTGTAAGTCAAATGCCTTGCCTTGATGATCAGAATGGTGTCCTTTGACACTTCTGCACACTAAGGCTATGCTACGGTCTGAATATCTATGTTCCCCCCATATTCACATGCCAAAACCTAATCCCCAACACACTGGTATTAAGAGATGGGGCTTCAGATTAAAAACAAAATTTATTGAGCATGGCTCTCTTTTCACTTCCTGGACAATATTGGATATACAGTATCCTGAGAGAAGGCTCAATTGTGTATATCCGGGGTTACCTATTTAGGCATGATTCTGGAAGGTGAAACCTGAAAGCTCTGCCCAGAAAAAGTCAAACCATATTGTCATATCCCCTTCCTCAGACAATAAAAAACTTAGGGCCTTTCTGGAACAACTGGATATTGTAAATTTTGGATCCCTGGACATGTTGAGAAGGCAAGACCCCTCTATGATCACCTCAAGGAAGCAAAGGTACACTCATAGGCAATCATTAATTGGACTCCAGAGATGAGGAAAGTCTTTCAACACATTAAAAATAACTCTTAGGAGAAAAGACCTCCAGGTGTCTGAGGGCAGCTTCGAGGGAAGCAGATCTCAGCGCCTCTGTGTGACGCTGACCGCAAGAACAGCACCTGGCACCTGGAGAAAACACCTCCAGTTGTCTGTGGCAGCAGCCTCAGGGGCAGCTGCACCCCACCCCACAACCTTGGTGCCTTTCAACAGACGAATGGATAAAGAAAATGCAATAATATAAATATTATGGAATACTATGCAGCTTTAAATAAGAATGAAATTATGGCATTTGCTGGTAAATGGATGGAGTTGGAGAATATCATGCTAAACAAAATAGGCAAACCCAAAAAACCAAAGGCCAAATGTTTTCTTTGACATGCGGATATTAATTCACCATAAGGGGGGCGGGTAGGGAGAATACAGTTGCTTTATATTAGGGAGAGGGAAGTGAAGGGAGGGGAAGGGGTATGGGTGTAGGAAGGATAGTAGAGTCAAACAAACATTATTACCTCATGTACATATATAACTGTGTGACCAGTGTGATTCTGCAATATGTATAATCAGAAAAATAGAGATTATAGTCCATTTATGTACGATCTATTTAAAATGTAAAAATACATTCTACTGTCATGTACACTAATTAGAACAAATTAAAAAAACCCAGCTCTTAAAAAAAAAAAAAAAAAAAAACAGAGATGGGGCTGCCAGAAACAGTGGCATGCACACCTATAGTTCCAGCTAATCTTTAGTAGACTAAGAAGAAAGGATCCCTATGCCCAACAGTTCAAGGTCAACATAGGCAACTTAGTAAGACCCCTCTCTTTAAAATGGGTTGCAGGTGGATACAGCGGTATACACCTGTAATCCCAGCAGCTTGGGAGGCTGAGGTAGGAGAATCTCAAGTTCAAAGCCAGCCTCAGCAAATTAGTGAAGACCTAATAGTGAGCCCAAGTCTCAAAATAAAAAAAATGGGTTGGGGATGTGGCTTAGTGGTTGAATGCCCCTGGGTTCAGTCCCTGGTACCAAAAAGGGGTTGCGGGGGGGCGGGGGGAGGGAGGGAAGGGTGGCTTTAGGAGGTGATTAGATCACACATGAGAGCAAAGCTCTCATGAGTGGGATTAATACCTTATAAAAGAAGTCAAAGGAGCTTATCTGCCTTCCCTCCCTGTGAAGATACAGCAAGAAAGCACCATCTATGAAGTAGACAGCAGCCCTCACCAATCACTGAGTGTGTGCTGCTGCCTTGGTCTTGGACTTCCCAGTCTCCAGAACTGTTAGCAACAAATTTCTGTCATTTATAATTTCCCCAGTCTAAGTATTTTATTATAGCCCAAAGAGACTAAGATGGAAATTAGTACTTAGTGGGGCACTGCTATAACAAATACCTAAAAATATGGAAGTAGTTTCAGAACTGGACAGAGGCTAGAGTTTTGAAGTGCACCCCTCCCCACTCCCCCCAAAAAAAGCCTACATTACTGTGTAAGGGCAATTCTGGTGAGGGCTCAAAGAGGAGAGCTATAAAGAAAGAGCCTCTTCGAAACTAAGAGGTCATGAGCAGAATGTTTAGAAATATGGATGGTAAAGGCCTTTCTGATGAAGTCTAAGTGGAAATAAGAAACTGGAAGAAAGGTGATGCTTGATACAAAGTGGCAAGAACTTGGCTGAATTATGTTCATGTCCTAGTGTTTTGTAGAAGTTATAAATCAAGAAGAATGAAACTGGATATTTGATAGAAGAAATCTCTAAACAGTGTTCAAGGTACTGCATGGCTTCTCTTGAATGCTTATAGTAAAATGGAAGGAGATTTAAAGACTGAATTTATAACCAAAATGGAAATAGAATTTAAAGATTTGGAAAGTTCTCAGCCTGTCTATATTGGAACAAATGAGAAAGCATGTTTGCCAGCAAACATGGAGGGTGTGGGTGAGATCAGTATAGACAAGTCCTGCTATTCATAAGTCAGTGGAAGAATAACCTGAAAACTCCACTCCCATCACAAGCCAGGAATGCCAGGGCCTTAATGGCAGAACAGATTCATAGGAAAGACCCAGTGCACCTTTGAGACCTCGGAGCTTGCTGCCCAGTGCCACCTTAAGTCTCGGATCCCTACATTCTGGTACAGCATTCCACAGCAGCTCAGGTATGACTTGAGTAGACCCAAGTGCAGGAGAGGCTATAGTGTCCACCCCTTCAAAGGGTACTAGTGGTAAATCTTGGTGGTAGCCATAAGTACCAACCCTTAAAGCTGTACAGACATGACAGCCAAGGCAGAGAACTGCCATAGGGGGCATAGCCACCACAGAGAGCCCCCCACTAGGGCAAACCCTACTGGAGTCATGGGAGTAGGGATGCACCCAGACTGGTAGTCACCAGTATCAACTCCAGCCAGGGAGAGAGAGTTGTAGGCACATGACTCCAACTCACTGGAGCTGCAGTGTGGGCTACACCCAGCAAGGTTATGTGGGGAGGAATGCCTAAAGCTGTGGGGACTCAACCTCCATCTCAGTATGTCTGGAGGGTAGAACTTCCAAGTCCAAGTTTATTCTCAACCCTGAACGTTGTTTTCCACGTGGGGTTGAGAGCTTTCTCTCCTTTCTTCTTTTTACTTTTGGAATGGGAATGTCCTTCTATTCATGATCCACCACTGTATTTTAGAAGCACACAATTTATTTATTTCATAGGTTCATAGTTGGGAGAAAATTTGCCTCAAGATGCACTGTACTTGAATCTTACTCATATTTGATTTAGATGATATTTAAATTATATTCTGCACTTAAGACTTTTGTGTTGATGCTGGAAAAAGTAAAGAATTTTGAGGTTTGGGGATGGAATGAATGTGTTTTACATGTGAGCATATGAATTTGAGGGGTCAGTGGTGGAAGGCTGAACATTGGTGTCCCATCAAATTTATACATTGGAACCTAATCCTCAAGGTGATTATATTAAGAGATGGGATCTTCAGGAGGTGATGATGTCACAAAGGCAGAACTCTCACGTATGTGATCACTGAGTGTCCTTCTAAAAGAACCCCAATGAAGATCACTCACCCTTTCTGCCAGGTGCCATCTATGAGGAATAGGGCCCTCACTAGATACTGATTCTGCCAGCACTTTGATCTCGGATTTCTCAGCCTCTAGAATGAGCAATAAATTTGTCATTTATAAATCCCCCAGTCTAAAGTATTTGTTAAAGAGGCCTGAATGGACTAAGACTAATAAAGAAAGGCAGAGAATAATGAAAGAACTTTGATTTTGGACAATTTTATAACGTAGGACTAGGACTTTAAAGTGAGTGGGATTAACCACATGGTAATCATACAAAGCAGCAGGGCAGGGGAAACACTGGAACCCTATCTCCAGAGAAGGGTATAGAGAGAGCAGAGGAGAAAATTTGGGGGACAGCCTCTATCTTAACAGCTAGGAAGGAGAAAGAGCAAAGTTAATGGAAATGCTGTGATCTTGAGTGGCAGCGGTTATGGAAAAAGCATAATTTCTCCATTCATTAGTGCGAAGTGTCCCATTTTCTCATTATGGATTTTAGAGTAAATCTAAAAAAGCTATATTTAAAGAATTTGCCCAAAGAAGAATAACACAAGAGGCAATGGAGTCTTTAGGAGACAAAGTTAGTACAAGACTGCAGTGGTCCCCCAGAGGGTGTTTTTCATGGCTAGATTAATGCACCAAGCTCTAAGTCAATAATCTGCAGTTGAAATGACTTTAAAACCAGAAGTAATTAAAGCAAGTCTCCAATATCCCTACTCTTCTCACATTATTATTTTCCATAAGAATTTTAAACACATAATTATTTAGAAAGTAGATAAAAAACAGTTTATTACTATTTGGCATACATTTTTTTCAGTGATGTTAAAAATTATCTTCTTGGATAGTAATTCCTATCGTTGATAGTACTGAAATAAAGACCCATGTGATGTGATTAATCAAGGTATTGCTGCTCACCTGAAAACAGTCAATCTAGGTGAGGTTAGCGCCTCCTGGCTGGAACTCCTCCTCAGAAACAAGGGGCAAAAACAGCAACAACACAAAAATGATCTTTCAAACCTCAAGGTGCTTTGAAGCCAGGCAGAATGTAGTCACAGGTCTCTAATGAAATCACTAGAATATAGGAACTTTCTGGAACTAATGTGTTCATTTTAAACTTACAGATTCAGTTAGATTATAGGTTATTTATACACACACACACACACACACACACACACATTCATTTAACTTGCTTTATACACTTACTGCCTGTTGTCTCCATCATCATTTCTCTTTAAATGAAAAATGATAATGTTCTACTAAACTGAGCTGGACCAGTGTGCAATACTGCGTAATTCGTCTTTATAGAAACCCAACACTTGACATAGAAAACAACTCTCAATTTAGATCCTCGGAATTGGAATCAAGAGCGAAATCTAGCGTTCTGGATGGCAAAGCTGAAAGTATGCATGGTAGTTCTTAAAGGACCGGTAGGGTCAGCATCAAGAAAAGCTCTATTCTTACCTATCACACCCTTCATCGAGATCTTGACAATCACACAAACAAGCAGCCATGTGGTTCTTTTCCCCATTTCGATCTATGTATTCGCAGCAGCACAGGGGCTCCAATTCAGGTTCTTCGGTTTTCTTTTTCTTCACTGACTTCATACTGACTGCCCTTCTGTGCTGTGACTTGCACCTGTCACCATGAGGAGTATGCAGCCCTCAGAAGGTAAAGGTGGAAAGAACCCAACTCATATCTTGTAAATACATCCACGCCTCTCTCTGATGAACGTCAACGCCTGATAATCAAAAATGAGAAGAAAGTGGGGGAGGGGTCCCGATTTCATCAGGCTTTTTGCGGCTTCACATGGCGAGGCAGGGGCTCCCGGGGATCTTGGGGCTCCAAACTACCTTCACCTCCCCTTCCCATCCAGGGCAGGCGCCGTCTGGGCACAAGACGTTCCCATGGCGACAGCCGACCACGCGGCCAGGACCGCCCGGGCGCGGGCGGTTGAGTTCACCTGGGGTGCTGGCTGGGAAGGGCCGAACGGTCCCCGCCCCACGGCTGGGCGCTGTGAAAACTCACCCCGGGGGTGCAGGGAGCAGCGAAGCGTGTGCTTGCTCAACCCGCAACGCGCCCCGCTGCTGGAGCCGCCAACCGGCTGGGGAACGGCACCAGGTTCCCGGCAGCCTCGAGGTCGCCGTCCAGTCTCCCGCTGAGCGCGTCTCCACCGCCCCTGTCAAACTGGAGGACGTGGGCGGGCCTCAAGCGCCGCCCCGCTTGGAGAATGACCTTGGAAGGGAAGTTACCTGCTCTCCCGACGGAGGTGCGGCTGCAGCGAAAAAGGCGGAGACCGAGGGGAAAAGGCTCTGCTCCACCACCCGCGCGGATGCGTCTCTCGATCTCAACTCCGCGGGGCTCCGGACGTGACAGCTGGAGTCGGGGACCCGGGCTCCGCTCGATCGTGCCCACGCCGCAGCTGCCCACCTGTGAGCACAGCCTGCCCGGCCCCGGCGGCGCGCGCCTCCCGGTGCTGTCCCCGCCGGCCCGGCTCGGCGCGGCAAGTCCGCGCGCGCTTCCGGGTGCCCCGCCCCCGGCGCCGGGGATCCCCGCCCGCCCGCACGTGCGCCGCCCGCCGCCCCGCGAGCCCGCCGGCGAAGCCCCTCCCCCACCGCCCGACCCGAAGGCTGCTTCCCGGAGCGGGTCCGCACGGCTGGGGCGCAGGGCTGACACGGTAACTCGGCGCACCCGAGTCCCGCCGCTGCCTGCGGGCGGCGCGTCGGCGGGGCAGCCTCCCGAGCCTTCGGGGTGCGGACGAGGTGCGGAGACGGAAATACCGGGAATCGGGAGGATTTGCGAACTACGTGAGACCGTGGGTCCTGCAGCCTTTCAGACGCCGGCAACAGGCGTTGGGGGCTGTCAGCGCAAATGTTACCGAGGTACCTCCCCCATATTGCGGGACCTTCCCTTAAAGGCCCATCGCTACTCCCGGATCTGTTGATTTATCCAACTTGTTCATTCTCATGATTTGTGGCCAGCACTGCATTCGACCAGCAGGCCTCTCCAGTACTTCTGTTCCAGTAGTCTGCGTATTTGAAATGAAATTACCCCTGAGATAAGAGTCCTCTGGGGGTTTTTTGCACCGAATTTTTAAGTGTTGGCCCATGTGTACGTTTCACTACCTCGGGCATTCTGGATGTTTTGCTTTTGTTTTTAAGCAGAAAATGAAGAAAATTTACAACTCGGACATTTTGTGTTTTATTTATATTAAGTTTACATAGCAGGTTCAGATTTTATGAATTGAATTCTGCCTGCATAGTCAATTTATAAAGCAACTTTGTTAATCTTCTTTGAGGTATGTTATTCAAATTTTAAAGAAACCACAAAAATGTTTGTCAAATGACTTCCCAAACTTTTCCTACTTCTTGGAAAAATGTCTGCTTTCAAGTAAATTCACAAAGTCCTTATTTTCATGAATCACTTGTCCTGAGATATAAATGCCTAAAAACTTTTTATGGAAGAGTCCAAAATTGTATCTCACAGCTTCAGTGAAATTGTATTGGGACATAAATGCCCCAGAAGTATTTACTAAAGGGCTAAAATTTGTGTCTGGTTTATAACTTACCAACTAAAGCAAGCCACACACACACACACGCCATAAGTGGCTACTGAATGATAATTCATAAATTATTTTCAACCAGACAGGTCACTTCCACTATGAAAGACTGCTAAGCTGAATCCAAGCTTAGTTCAAGTATGCATTTGATCTGTCACTAAATGCCCAGATTTTAATGTCATCTGGTTTTTAAAACCCAGAGGATGGCTCTTTATATTGAGCATTGGTATCCTATATATTTCCTTTTCCTAAATTGACTCTTACGCCATTTGATGCATAAAGAGGCAAGACAATCTCACCTCTGCTACCTTAAAAAAAAAAAAAAAAAAAAAAACTCAAAGATACAATATGGCTGAAGAACCTTTCAAAAATAACCATCTGTCATGCAGAATGAAAAGGTTTGACCACTGAATTTGCATGCCAAATAAATGGAGACATTGTAATATTTCACACAAACCTAGAAATGTCCTGTATGCCTGAAAACTGATCCTTTGATATTAGTAATGATTTAGAGTTTTCTTATATTTTCTTTTTTAGTCTTTTAAGCTTAACTGTGAAAGCAGTCTACTGGACACGTACTGATTCTGTGCTAACAGATAAATTTAAAGCATCATACTTCAACCTCAATGTACAAAGGGCTGTACCATTCAATTGAGTGTCTGGTTTTCTTTTTTTACCACAGAATTTCAATTCCAGAATATATTTCACAGTTCACTGAAAAAGTTCACAGCTTAAAAATATCTTTTAGGAAATGAAAGGATAGATTCATAAGGCCATCAGAGAATAATTATCAACATGTTATTAAAAAGAATTTCATATTAGGAATCCAAATAATATGAAAAGTGAAAATGTTCATATGACAATGAAAATTCTTCATCCTTTGACTTTTCTTCCCAATATTTTCTATTGTTCCGAGTAGCTCTACGGTTTCAATCCATAGATAACTAGCTTTTGACAGCCATGCCAGTTTTGTTCTTATTTAGCAGATCGAAGGTTTTCTGAAGCATAATGAGTGAGCTCTTTAGCTGCAAATAAAATTAATTTTCAAAATCAGATTGTTAAAATTTTTCTGATTATTTTATGCCAAAATTTTACAATTAAATTCAATATAGTTTTGTTCATACAAATAAAACAATATGAAACAATTCTTTAGGCTATGTACTGTTAATATTGTTGCTACACAGTTCTCCTCATCTGGAGTACTGCATTTTTACCTACTACTGTGTATTCTACTTACCAATATGTTCGTTAATCAAATTATCCCATGTGAAGGGGTGGTTTTCTTAAATGGTTTCTGAAATTGCACTGATCTCTTCACTATTCCCTACAATTCAAGTTCCACTGATGGGTTGTTTCTTACTATTATGTTCATGTACCTGTTCGCATATCTCAAACTTATCCATACACATTGTCTCTATAGTTTTCCCTATGCTGCTTTTAAACTCCCAGAGCATTACCTTTACCACTTAACACTTTGATGCTAAATTTTGTACTTTTTTTTTACTCTTTAACAATACACATGGATGTTTGATTTCTCTAATAAAATTGTAAACAACTTAGAACAAAGAATTATGTTTTATTCTTTCTTGTATTCATTCACTCATTCATTCCACAGATATATACTGTGTTTTTTTAATTAAAAATCATAAATTTACATAGGGCAATGTTGTTTGATTCATTCTGTTATTTTTTCCCTTCCCCCCTCCCCTCCCACCCTCTTTTCCCTCTACACATTCCTTTCTTCCTCCATTCTTACCACCCTCCTTATCCCTAACCCTAAACCTAACCCTAACAGATATATACTGTTTACTGACCACTGTTCTAAGACAGTATAAAATGGCTCCCCACCTTCATGGAGTTTACAGACTAGTGAGGGATTAACTAAAATGGAGAGTCACATATATAAACTTATTTTATTTATTTATTTTTGTGGTGCTAGGGATTGAACCCAGGGTCTTATGCATGCTCGGTAAGCACTGTTATCACTAAGTTACATCCTCAGCCCTACTTTATTACATTTTTAACATGAGTAATTGGAGGAAAATAGTATTTTCTGAAATGAGGTTCACTAGAAGGGAAGTGAGTTTGGGCCTAATCCATTTGGGATGCCCAGTAAGTCATGGGTAAAGATGCCAAGTAAACAAGTGACTATGAATCCAAAACCCAGGAAAGGGAGTCAGGGTAAGAAATATAGGTTTGGGAGGTGCTGCAGCTTGAATATATTTCTCCTCCAAAATTCATGTTAAAATTTAATCCCTAGTGCAATAGTATCAAGACATGTTGTCTTTAGGGGGTGATTAGGTCATGAAGACTCTGCCCTCATAAATGGATTAGTGCTCCTATAAAAGGGCTGATGGGGAACTAGCTAGGTCCCTTTTGAGCCCTTTGGTTCCTTCTGCAATGTGAGCACACCTAGATGGCGCCATTTACGAGCAATGGGCCCTCATAAGACAATGAACCTTCCTATTCCTTTATACTGGACTTCCCAGCTTCCAGAACTGTGAGAAATTTCTGTTATTTATAAACTACCCAGTCTCAGGTATTTTATCATAGCAACACAAACAGACAAAGGAAAGAGTCAGAAGCTAGTGTGATTATTTAAAGTTAGGGGAGTAAATGAGAACACCTAAAGAGAAAGGAGAAGGAAAAAGAATGGGCAAGGAAGAGTGAGTATGAGACCATTAAAATGTAGCTTTACAATATTCTAAGTGAAAGAAAAATCAGAAAATACCATGTTAAAAAAAAAAAAAAGAATACTATGGATTGTATAAGCCATTTATATGAAATGTCCCAAATAGGCAAACCCATAGTAATGAAAATAGATTGGTGGGGGCCAGGGGCATGACTGCTAATGTGTAAGGATTTCTTTTGGGGTGATGAAAATGCTTAGGAATTAGATGGTGGTAATGGTTATGCAGACTTGTGAATATACTAAACATTCTTTAAAAGGGTGAATTTTATAGTATTTGAATTATGTCACATTAAAGCTATTTTTTATGGTTTTAAAGAAGGTAAGATTAGCTACATTTCAACAAAGGGGAGGTCAATTCCAATAAATGTTGACATTATATGATGGAGACTGACAAAAGGTATTATTTTTACATCCTAAAGATCACAGAAGACCTTACTCAAATCAGTATCAATGAGGGGAAAAAACGGGGAGAAAATACATGCATTCAACTTTGCACCCTCCTGAATTCCTACTAAAAGTACAGTAAAGGGATTTTCTTCCTCATTTGTTTGTTTGTTTGTTTTTTCTTTTTTAGTAGGGATTAAACACAGGGTACTCTTATCACTGAGCTATATTCCCAACCCTTTTTAAAAATACTGAGATAGGGTCTCTCTAAATGTTCCAGGCTGGTGTCAAACTTGCTATCCTCCTATCTCAACTTCCCCAGGAGTTGGGATTATAGGCAGGCATGTGCCACTCTGGTGCCAAACCTTTACTGAGGCACTACTACGGAATGTGCTCCACTAAAAGGGATGCAGCTCAGTCACAGAGCACTTGCCTAGCCCTGGGTTCAGTCTTCAGCATAAAAAAAGAAAAAGGAGAAAAAAAGCCAAGAAAGGAAAACATGGGACATGAAAACCAGAGGACATAGACAATAGGAATCCTCAGGAGGATAGGTGCACACCAGACACAGGACCACCAGAACTGACTAGAGCTAGTCAGGCTCCATGAGTGGAATACCTGAGTAAACAAAGATTTTGAGAAGAGATCTGTAATAGAATTAGGAGATGAAATGCTTATAAATAACACTGATACACTAATCAACTATCATAAGAATTTTAAGGATAACAAAAAGCACAGAGAAGGTAGTTATGGTTTAAATCTTTGGCTTATCTTGGAATAGCAACTTGGTCAAAACAAAGTAAATAGTATTGTTCTAACCAAAATTATGTTATAACTTCACGGGGAAGATGAAAAGAATCTGAATGTGTGTGTGTGGGAGAGTGGGAGGTAAGAAAGAAAATCAAAGCCTTGTTTTACATAAAAGAAAGTCAAAAGATAATGTCTAGAACTGAAAAAAATCAAGAATTAACAATACATAGTTGTTGATAAATATGGATGTAAGGAAAAGAATAAAAGAGCTACATATTAACTTCAGGAAACAAATGGGGAAAGGGTGCTAAGATTGCCACTTTTCTGAATAAGCCTTGTAGAACAAGTTAATTCTTTATGTGAACAAGTGATTTTCATGAAAATAAAAGTGTAAAAATGAAAGAAAGTTTAACAGCTAAAGTGCCCAACTGTGAAAGAAACTAGATATAAAGGAGTAAGTAGGGTAAATGGGTAAAGCAGGTTTGTTAATATAGAAGATAACAGAGCAGGGTCAAGTGCTGATGGTCAAGATCTAGTTGATAAGGGAGAATGGAAAATGGAGAAGTTAGCTGAGGCTAGTGACACACACCTGTACTCAGCTACTCAGGAGGACCACAAGTTCAAGGCCAGCCTCAACAACTTAGCAAGACCTTGTTTCAATATAAAGGGCTGGAGTTATAGCTTGATAGTAGAGTGTTCCTGGTTTGAATCCTCAGTAGTGCGGAAGGGAGGGAGGGAAGGAAGGAAGGATGGATGGATGGAAAGGAGGAAGGAAGGCAGGTATGGAGAAGCTAGAGGAGTGATGGATGAAGTCACCCACTAACATGCTGTAATTTACTTCCCATAGGTAGAGGAATGTTTCTAACATTAGTAGAGAAAAGTATGGGGGAGTCAGGATAGATTGGTTTATAGACTGGTTATAGACAAAGGAGGGAAAATTTTTCTTTTCTCCATATAGCACAGTCATCAATTGAGAGTGAGGGAAAAATGGGAGGAGTGGACAAGGGGAAAAGTGAACACGATCTGCTCCTTGGTGAGAGTGGGAGGAAAAAGTCACTAAGGAACTGTAGGTACAGCACATCTGAGAACCACCAAGTTGAAGCTGTAACCTTTAATGCCCGCATGAAAGTCCAAGAACTGTAATTGAATATTCTTAAAAAAAAAAAAATATATATATATATATATATCACACATAGAAGAAAAGGATAGAAGGAAATAAAATATCAACAATGTCTGAATGTTAGAACTGTATATTCTCTTCTACTACTCTCTTTTTTAAATGTTTAAACGTAATTGCGTTGTATTCATAATGGAAATATTAATCTTCATTTTTCAAAGGGAATCCTAAATCTGGTTCATAGAACTGATTAGCACATATTATTCATACCATGTTCAAGAGATGTTAATAACAAAATACTGAAATAACCTAAGTATTCACTTTAATGAAGAACTGGTAAAATAATTATGTCATATTTATACAGTTGAACCCTATGCAGGTATTAAAAGAAGAGGATGTGCTTTACATGCTTCATAAGATATATCATTCAAAGATAAAAGAAAAATAATGAAGAGTGTATATAGGAGCTTCCATTTCTATGAAAATTTAAAGCATAAATTTCATCTAGAAAATTAATAAAAAGAATGAAGTAGATGTATACATGATATATTAAAACATTTTCAAAATCTATTACTAATTTTAAAGTAGGATACTCAACAGTGTGTATACTGTGTTCCCAGTTTTGCAAGAATAACACAAATGGCTGCATATATAATATGTATAATGCAGAAACTTTCCTCAAATTATACTGTAAGAAATATTCTCTCATAACCAGAGCAACTGCTTCACACTTGTTTTCCATAAAAGAAAGTCAAAAGATAATGTCTAAAACTGAAAAGGTATTAAGCACTTTGGTATAGAGATCTGCCTACCTGTTCAAGCATCACTATGGAATCTCGGAGCACTCCTTTTAAATGATGAGCCTGATCTTTGTTCTTTTTAATGTTTTCAGTTCTCGAGAAAATATCAGAAGCTAGACTGAAAGAAAAATAACATCCCAAATCAAGAGAATAGCTTCTGATCTTTCATATCCAGAAACTGTCAGTGCCCCATACATTGCAAACAAAACACAAAAGTAAACAAACAAACAAACAAACAAAAAGCCAATTATGACTACAGGGTATTGAGGAGCCAAGAATTTTTAAGACTGGAATTAGACTTTCTACAACTAAGAATTGCTGAAGTAATAGGGTGAAAACAGGAGGCTGGGGATGGGGATGAGACTTACTTTAAAGATTTCTCTTCCCGGAGGTGGAGACGGTAAAAGGACTGAGCAGCATATTCTACCTTTGACAGCTTCAGAAACAGTGTCACATTCAACAAAACTAGCAAAAGCAAACTAAACAGAACAAATGATACCTGGTTAATCCATACTTATACCTCAAGTATTGCTAATACAAAATATATATTTAAAAGCCTCAAAAATGTATATTTCTAAGACTATTTACTCATCATGAAAATAAATCCTATTTTATTGTGTGAAATAATTCCTTTTAAATAATGAGTGAACATAAAAAAAAAAAAAAAGATGGAAGGTAACAATAAAAATCTTGGGTTGGGGTTGTCTCTGACATCTCTCCTCTCTGCTAGGAATCCCAGTCAGTATTGATGTGTGCCCACAAACTTAAAAATCTACCAGGTAAGCTTTCAGGATCTATTTTTGGGTACTTTGGGCTTAAGCAATTATATACCCATAATGATGCATTTCAAAAAGGAAATGAAGATCAATATGCAGCTGATCTTAGGTGAATCATGAAGTATCTCTCATTCCCAGCAGAACCAATCTTAGGTGGATCATGAAGTATCTCTCATTCCCAGCAGAACCAAAGGAAGTATCCAATTCTTAATATACATCAATGATGTCAAATATAAAATAATGGTCTTTATAGTAGTCTTTCAAGTGAATGAATATATATTACACATATATGCAAATATATAGGTGGCATAATATCTATTTTTTTTTCTGTTAGAGCAATGACTTGACATTAAAAATATATAATGGAGGTTTGTGGTGTAGTTCAGGGGTAGATCTCCAGCACCACAAAAATAAAAAATAATTCACCTTTACCTTTTTCAAGAAAAGGAGTTAAGAAAAAAATTTAAAGGTAGCAAGAAAATAAAATCTATGAAATTATAATGGCATTGAAATTATATATATTTTAATATTTAACTATTAATTTTCTGCAAAGTAATGCAAAAGAACACTGATATTTGCCATTCATTGTCAGAAAATCAATTTAAGCAAAATATGAAAACCTTTTATAAAACTCAAAGGAATAACAAATATTTACTGTTTTGAAATCTAAAATGAGAAAAAGTTAATATAAAAGCTTCATTCCAAAAACTTATCACCCAGAGTGTATCACTGAGTCAGAACCAATTCAGTTAATTTAAAGGATTATCTCATGATTCATATAGAGCCATGTAGGTATTAATTCTTTCGAAATATAAATATGGCTAAGTAGATTCCTAGAGTGTACCCTGAGATTCAGACCCGAATATTTCTCACCATGTGATGCCCAGATTACTTGCATCAGAATAACCTGGGGTATGTGCTTTAAAATACTGATTCCTGATCCCTAGTAAAGATCTACCCAATCAATCTCTGGGACTGGAGCCAAGAAATCCACACTTTAGCAAACTCCCCAAGTGATTTGTATGCACAATACAGGGTAAGAACTACTGACTAATCAAATAGAGTAAAATAATATTATTGGGACTTTAACAAGTATACATAAGTATTCCTTTTAAATTCATAGAACTTTCCATAAAAACCTATGATAGTAGAAATGGATCAGATTGGATAAAAAAATTTTTTAAATGTGAAATGCATACCTGTATTCCTTCAAATTTAACTATTCTGAAAACCATACATCAAAATCTATCAGACTGCAACCTATAAAATTGCTGATTTTGTTGGTTGAATAGTAGTAATTTCAACCCGATAATATACAAATGCATTCAAATTCTTTGGGAAACTAGTTATAAGTAAATGAAGACACAAATAAAATAAGTATTGACAACAAATACTTACAAAATACTCATCACCACAATAAGAGCAGTGTTACAACTGTCCATTTTCTTTCCTGAGGATCACAAGACAAGGCTGCATTAGAGTGAGAATTGTGATAACAACTGATAAAAATTTAATGTTCATTTGAAAACTGAAAAAAATTTAAAAATTATTTATAAGATGAAGTGATTTAGGGTAATTTCCCTGTGCCTCTTTTTTGATTTCTTATATCCTATGTAATGTGAAAAAAGTCTACAAAGAAAAACCTACAGCAATCCTTCAAATTTGAGGTATATTACAAATTAATTTATTCTAAAATTAAGCAATTCATCACAGCATGTGTGATATATAGCTAAGTACTATATAAATAATATGTGAGCTGGATTTATGTACAGAGCTTCCTTTCTTTAAAAAAAATCATTCTATTCACTGTTGCCTACACTTTTAAATTCCAAAATTAAAGATCCATTAATCTTAAATAGTGGATAAACATTCACACTAAGATACAAGCCTAAAGAGGATTTGATAATGTAGCAGAATGAGAAGGCATGACAGTATTATAGTGCTAAGAAGGCAGAAGAAGCAAGATGTCTTCAAAATTGAGAGTGGGGATAATAAAAGTCAAATTCCATCTTTAAACCTTTCTTGGACTGGCCCTGACAATACTTAAGAGCAGTACTCTCAAAGACAGAAATCAAATGAGTGAAGTGGTCCAGAAGCCAGGAGAAGCAACTGTGGCGGAACTAGCCAGCATCTAAGCACATGCCATCTAAAGGGGCAGCAAGGAGGAAGCTCTAATCAACTATAGCTGTGAAGGGTTGTCAGATCTGAGTTTTTATATAAAAATGTCCAATTTTTAGAATCTATAATAGTACAGGGAAAGAACTAGTGACCTAATCAAATAGAGTAAAATAGTATTAGAATACTATTGGCCATATGCCTGCCATTTTACAACTGCTCCTTTATGCTTTCATATTTGTTATCTTGAAGGAAGTCAGAGTGTGATAAACATTATCGAAAAAATAGGGAAGAAAGGCAGACTCCAGACATACAAACAAGGAGGACCTTCTGCTTCCTATAACTGAGCTAAAATTCTTCATCTGTTCACCAGTGACAGCTACCTGTAATATTCCCTTTGGTCTCTAAGCCCATATCTCCAGAAGAATGCTGAGAAGAAAGCTTAGTAATTGTTTCTGCTGTTCGGTTGAATGTTCGCCTTCTCCTTCGTAGGCCGCTAAGTTTTCCAGGGTCTTCAATGGACTGATTTAACACAGATTCTTCCATTAACAAATCCGATTCTAAGAAGGAAAAAAAAAATCTTTAAATATGTGGAAAACTTCTCAACTATAAGATGATACAAGGGTTGTTTTTTAAGATTTGATTACTTTTTTTTTTTTTTAGATTCTTATGGCCTTGATTTAGATTTTATTTTTAATGAAAAGCTTCAGAGAGTATGATGACCCCATAATGAGGTTTCATTTTTCTAGGAAGAATGCGTATTAATAAATGATGGGATCATCAGTGCCAATTTGCCATGTGCTACATTAAATATTAATGTAATGGTTTCAGTTATGGAAACAATGGGCCACCCACTTACACTGGATCATTAGAAAGATCTCCAAAAGGGGCTAAGGTGCTTGTCAACCTCAAAGGAAGGTAGCATATAATAGTTCTAATTTTCAGTGAGGGTTTGCAAGAAAGGAAGCATAAGTAAAGAAAATCTAAACCTGAATCCTCATTTTGTTGTTTCTTTCAATCTTTTCCTTCACCAGTTTTTTTTTTTAATTAGCTCATTATTCAGCAACCAAAATAATTTTTGAGTTTCATTGTCTCTGCTTGTGATGAGAAGTTTACTAATGAAATAGCCAAAGGGAAGAAGGCCAGGAAAATGATCGACAAAACTAAATGATAAAGCTTTAAATTACCTTGAGATGAATGACCTCCAGCTTTTCCTCAACTAAAATTACGTTCACACATATATATATATATATATATATATATATATATATATTTAAAAATACCCCAAAAGAATAGCTGTAACACTTCCCCCAGTCAGTCCTCAGTACCCAAATCCATACACATATATAACACTATGCTAAGTGGGACTACACAAATCCAGGAAACCTTCCACAAAGAAGGAAGTTGTGGGTTTGAGAACCTTTCCAGATCTTAGAGAGCACAGGGTATATCTGTGACCTGGTCACATAATCCTTCTCCGTATTCAGCTTCCTCAGCTCCTTGGCAGAGGCAGGGGGTGTGACAACTATTCATTGTGTAATCTTGAATAAGTCACTTAACCATACCATATTTCAATTTCCTCTTCACTTAAGTTTCCACTTAAGATGAACATAATCATCTACTTTGCAGGGCTGTATGAGTATGAAATGAGTTAATATTCACAAGTACATAAAACGTATTATATGTCTGACATTTAATAACATTATATAAGTGTTTGATAGAATGTTAAAAGTGGAATGTTTTGAAATCCCATAGGGTTAGAGCAAGTAGGGGATTTTGAACCACTTCAGTGAGTCATTCCCAGCATCATTTACTGTCTTCTGCTATGAATCCAAATGAAAAATCAATTTATCTTATTAATAAGTGCTATCTTTACAGAAATAGATGCATCAAAAATTTTACAAACCAAGCTGTTTAAAATACTGCTCCAATGAACTCCAGGAATTTTTCTCAATTAAGATTTGACTAGGCCCCCATTGGCTGTTTTCTGTATTTCAAATCTGTGGAAACTCTAATAGGGTAAGAAGGAAAGAATATTTATTTAAGGTCATAGTATAGTTATATTAATATCATAATTAAATGTAAGATTATATTCAGTGGAAAGCTAAAAGTCATTAAGATTTTAAAAGAAAATCTGTTTACTAATAATGCCTTTAAAAAACTACTGAGTTGTTAATAATTTCATCAAATTCTCCTTTTAAATACTTGCCATTTTATTTCTTTCCTTTCTCTAGTTCTGAATTTTTCTTACTTATATAGCAATCATGGCTCCAAATAAAAGTAAATTTTCTAAATGCCTTGAATAAAAATTTCTAGTGGTCACATATTTGTTAAAAGTAACCACATTAACTAGGACTAGGCCAGGCATATGATAGCTCATCACACCTCAATGCACCAACATTCCTCACTTCCCACTGCAGCCGTCAGTTACTGCTCACCATCTGCTCCCCCAGAACTACCAGCCCCCTTGCCCTTAAATGGGGTCATGGAATGAGTTCAGGGCAATGGACTGTGAGCTCAATACTATATGTGAGCTCAATTCTGTCGCTTTCTCTTCCTATGACAACTGAAATGGCACTTATGGATTGTGTGGCTCTAGGATGTTAAAGCCTTAATCAACTGGAGTCTTGGGTAAGGATCCCCACCCCTCTTTTGATGTCTGTGGACATGTAATTTAAGCAAAAAAATAAAGCTTTGTTGTGTAAACCTAAGAGTCCAGGGTTAAAATGTTACCAGAGCACAATTAGCCTACTCTACCTAATATACTCATTTACAATAGCTCACCTTAGCCTGCATTTCTGTTTTGAAGATCGGATGATACAGTATCTGTTCAGTGTATAGAAGTAATCATGGTAGGGGACATCATGTGTCAGTACTTCTGAATCTACTAAATAAAATTGTGCTTCTCGACTTTCTTTATACAATGTCTGCCAAAATAAGATTTTTAAAATGTTGGCATGTATATTTTAACAATTTTTAAGTTTCTTGGCAATTTAGAACACATATACTAGAATTCCTTCCCAGAAGTTACAAAAGACATGAGAAATCTATATACCAAGTTAGAAGAGCCTCCATGTTGGCTGTGACATCTGTGAAGTGAGAAAGGACCTGCAGAAATAGATTTAATGTCCCTCTGTCATTTCATTGTACAATTAATTTTTTATTATAGACATGAGAGGAGGAGGAAGGAACCATATAATCTTAAATGTTTGTTAGTTTACAAGGAGTTTAAAATCTTCCCATTGGGGGAGACTTCAAAAATCAAGTGAATAATACAAGAGCCCCACCCCCAAATTCAATCAGTTTAACCAGCCACCCTTCTTCACCCAAATAGCAAAGGAGTCAGGCAACCAAAGAAATATTGCATTTGTTAAACCAGATTTAAAGTGGCTGTCAGATAAACCTTCCTCATTTTAACCATACCTTTTCTACCTATCCTCTAAGGGAGGAAATGAGGTTTTCAAGGTTATTAAAGATTCCCCTATACAAAAATACAAACTTTCTTAAATGTTTCATAATATTTAAAAATTTTAAAAGGTAAGGAATTATATCTCTTTTTGATGAACAAAACTGCAAGAGCACAGATTCTAATATGTATTTGCAGAACAGGTACATTACACTTAAACACAAGCTGCCAACGCCCACTTCAAGATAGTGCCACATTGCTTATGAAGGAGGCACATTAAATAGCTTATATTTAGTTTGAAAATCCAGTTTCTTATCCATGTGTCACAGCAGCCATCTAGTTATTTGTACTAACTTCTGACATGATTCTGTAAGTTTAATTGTAGAAGTATTCTTTTTAAAAACATTTATTATGAAAAATTGTACATAAATACATTAGTGGAAATGAAGTATAATGAGTCCTCATGAGCTCATCAACCAACTTTAATAATATTAACTACTGCCCAGTATTGCTTCATCTGTACCCCACCCCCACATTCCCTCCTTCCACCACCACTATCTAGTTTCAAAGAAATCCTAGGCATTAATGTAATTCATTCCATAAATATCTCAGTTTGTGTCTTTACACATATTCAGTATATTTCTTTTAAAAATAGTGTGTTCTTAAAAACAAAGCTATAATGCCATTATTATACATAACAAATTAATTCCTTTTTAACAGGTGGTTTATTTAATTAGAATTAGAGTAACATGGTTTATATGCCTGGTAAGTTTCCTTTAACCTAGAACAATTCGGTCTTCCCTTTTTTTTTTTTTTTTTTGCCATTTTTCTGTTGAAACTGCCTTGTAAATTGGTGACTATGGCAGATAAGTTCTCTCTCCATCACACATGATTCTTTCAGAATAACCGACAGAATAGGCATACCTGCTTTCAGTGGCAGCAGTGCACTTTCCAGTAAGTGGATTATTAAGAACTATAGTGTAAGTCATCGTTCTCAGCTGATCACCTCCAGATTCTACAGTCCAAGGAGTAGACACCACGTCTAGTCACAGGAAACATAAAACAGGTTAGTTCTAGAAATTTGAAGTACATGACTTTAAATAGAATCAAAAGTATCATTTTAGCATTTTTTTTAATGTTTTATTTTGCATTTTTTTTCCTGCAGTGTTGGGGACCAAACTTAGGGCCTCACACATGTTAAATAAGTAACTACTACTGAGCTATAACCCCCAGCCCTAAATTTTATTTTTGGGTCAATCCTAAGCCCCTTATAACTATGTATGTTCAACACTGAAGAAAAGAGATTAGCTAGGCATGGTGGAGCACAGATATCATCTCAGCCACTCAGGAGGTTAGGCTGGAAGTTCTCAAGTTCAAAGACCAGCTCGGTCAATTTAGTAGCACCCTGTCTCAAAATAAAAAGGACCAGGGACGGTGTTCAGTGGTAGAATAACCTGTATTTAACCCCCATACCAGAAAAAAAAAAGGAAGGAAGGAAGGAGAGAGAGAGTAAACATTAGATAGTCTTATATGTACATACACATATCTCTGATCTACTTATTCCTAAACTCTTTCCTTTTAATATAGTTTTTCTATTTTTAGAAGATAAAATTAAAAGTTGGTTTAGCTGTAAGCTTGTCTTTAAAGTTCCTATGGACAAAAGTAATGGCAACAACCTTATCAAGCAGCAACAAAACAACACTTCAACATAACATCATTGAGGACAAAACTTTGAAAGACATTTGTTATTATGCAACAATATGACCTTGATAACCACTTGCAGAGAAATCATGTCAATATTATGAGAACTCATGAATGTTAGCAGCTTGTCTATAAAATCTTCAATCAAGATAAGGTATAGAATGTAAATTATTATATTCTGTATAAACTTGTCTATATTAACAAGGCTATAGGATCATCTCTCTATATTTTTAAAGATCTTGGTCAGTGTTCTGTTTTAATTTTCTGAGGAACAGCACAGTAAGTGAAAATACACTTTGAAGAGAAACAGTTCTAGAACACAGGCCCAATACAATGAAGGTTAAAATTAGTTAAGTATGATAAAAACATGGACTCTTTTAAAGACCTGACTAAAAACCTGATAGCACTAGGACAAATGGACTTGGGCAATTACCAGTATTTGGCTGCTATTCAGCATTCTAAAGTTTAGGAGCCTTTATCTAACCTATTATCCATCATCAAAGAAATGAAAAAAGTTTTGCAATATAACCGATTTTACTTAACTTCTTTTATACAGTTAGGCCTAAGGATTTAATGACAGACCTTGAAGTTGCTTTTTGAGTATCTGTCAAAATCTTATAACTAAATTAAAAAGGCAATATAATGAACCATGGAATCTATTATCCAGAATTTATTGTAAAAATGATTTATTTGGGTGTACATACAACTAATTCTATAATTTTTTTTCAAAAGATTACTTTCGTCATGTCAGTCTGTTTCAGGAAAATGATAAAAATAATCAATTGCATATCAGAATGAGAATTGAAGGATATCATTGAATTCTGTCATTTAAACTGCACACTGTTCAATAAAACGATAAACAAATATAAAAGAGCCAGGTGCTATGGCATATGCCTATAATCCCGGCGGCTCAGGAGGTTGATGCAGGAGGCTCTCTAGCTCAAAGCCAGCCTCAGCAACAGTAAGGTGCTAGGCAACTCAGTGAGACCCCGTCTCTAAGTAAAATACAAAAAGGGCTAGAGATGTGTGGCTCAGTGGTTCAATCCCCAATACCACCCCAAAAAAGGATAAAAGAAAAGTTTCTACTTTCCCATGTATGTTACATTTGCATTTTTACCAATGTTACCAACAAGGTATACTGAATACCATTTGCCAGACATCACATAATTAACATCATATTGGAATAATAAGTTCTCCAATATCTAAATAAAATTCATGATAATATAAAAAAATTCTGGAATGAAATTGTAAGAAAAATAGCAACAGTGCACAAAAGGACACGAGTCATTTGATACAATGAGTTGAAAAAAGCAGGAAATTATAAAAATTTTTAATTTAAATTTTAATTTAAATATTTAAATTGGTGAAACTTAACACCTATTAGCATGGTTATTATTTTAAAAAATAGAAAATAACAAGTGTTGGTGAGGATGTGGAGAAACCAGAACCTCTGTCCACTGCTGGTGGGAATGGAAAATGGTGCAATCATTATGGAAAACAGTGTGGTTCTTTCTCAAAAAATTACACAGAGTTATCCTATGATGCAGCAATTACATTTGTAGGTGTATACCCAAAAGAACCAAAGGCAGGGATTTAAATAGGTATTCGTGCATCAGTGTTCACAGCAGCATTCTGCATAGTAGCCAAAAGGTATAAATGACCCAAATGTCTACCAAATGGATGAATAAACAGAATGTACTACTGCATATGTGTACAATGGAATATTATTCTGCCTTAAAAAGTTATAGAATTCTGACACATGCTACAACATGTATGGATAAACCTTGAAGACATGCCAAGTGTAATAAGTGCAACATTAAAGGACAAATATTGTATGATTCCACTTATACAAGGTACCTAGAGTAGTTAAATTCATAGAGACAGAAAATATAATGGAGGTCACCAGTAGCTGAGGGAAGGGGAAAATGGGAAGTTGTTATTTAATAGGTTCAGAGCTTGTATGGGATGATGAGATTCTGAAAATGGAGGGTAATAATGATTCTGCAACAATATGAATGTACTAAATGCCTGTGAACTGTATACCTATAAATGGGTTTTATGTATTTATCATAATTTTAAAAATGATAAATTGAGGTAGAGGGTATATGGATGTCACACATGCAACTTCTTTTACATTTTCAAAATGAAAATTTGGGGTAAAATATTTAAAGCTGAGTTTTTAATTACAAGTAGTGTCATACAACTATAAATGAGGAGTAAATAGAACATCCACTTAAAAACTCCCTGATTTTTAAAAATATACCCAGTAGTGGCCATTTTAATGCTAGAATTAGAATTACTCCACAAATAGTTGATTATAAAAAAAGTATTAATTTTTACATTTTTAAAAGAAGCCTTCGAAACTCTTTAAGAAATACAACTTGATTACCAGGTAAAAGTTTCCAAGGACAGCAGTATGGTTTGCAGTCATGAGCAGATTCTAGGTCTACCCTCTATTGTGCCTGTAACTGCTCAGATTGTGATTATGCAGAAAGCTTTGTTTCCTAAAGCCATTTATAACACCAGATAGCAGATACAGTCATCCATATTGAAGCCAGGTATATCAGACAACAAATGTAATCAAGTTTCAAAAACTAAACTTCATTTAGTGTCAAGCATGGAATAACATGCTAGTCCCTTCTGGGCCTTTTCAGCCTTAAAAAAATGACACTGCAATATCAGTAGGCATCACTTAGAAAATTAAGAGAAAGCATAAATCAAAGTCTTCTACTTCTCCAAGTAGAAATGAATAACAATAAAATATAAAATAAATTCTGAAGATAAGCTAAATATAAGGTATTGAGTGGAGAGGAAGATTTATATCTCTCTAATAAAACTGGAAGAACAGAAAAAAGTGATTTTTTAAAACCATGAAACTTAATATAATCACAAGACTCAACATCTATTCATTAGAAATCGCTTTGCTATTCTACTGTGAATAAGAAAAAGTTGATTTTTTGTATGTAGAAACCATACCAAGATCATCTATGAGTATATAATTATGTTTACATGAACATTTCAAATAAAGGTATAATATCTAATGGTAAATAAAATCCATAAATTACAAATTTTATTTAAATTGATTATAGAATAAGTTTTTCATGGATGATGTCAAATTGCTTACCTTATGTGAATCTCTGCTGCTGCTGTGTTCTAATTTATATAGCAAACTAAACCACTTGCTCCCAAATTTAGTAAAGTATCTGGAAATGTTTAGGTTAAATTCATTTTTTAAACTATAAGATATTTGAGGTATTTACCATGTCACATGATTATTGAAATCCTTCCAATTTCCTAAAAAACTTTGAATTTTTTTCACTAAAATATACTACAAACTATAATCTCAAGTATATAAGTCCATGATTTTTCACAAAGGAAAAATACATGTGTCCCACTCAGACTAAGATATAAAAGTTTTACCCATATCCCAAAAGCTCCTTCCCAATCTTTATCCACTGACTCCACAACTGAAACCACTATGCTGACTTTATGTATATTTTGCCTGTTTTTAAATTTTATATAAAGAAATTATATAGCATATGTTCTTTTGTACCTGACTTCTTTGCTTAACATTGTTTCTGAGATTTCTTTATACTATTATAAGTAGCAGTAGTTTGCCATTATTTTCATTAGTATATACTATTATTCTGTAGAAGTCTCCAGAATTTATCTGTTTTATTACAGATGGATATTTGGAATGTTGTGAGTTTGGGGTCATTATAAATAAAGCTACTGTGAACACTGTAACAGATGTCATTCAGAGAACTCATGTGCCCATTTCTCAGGGGTGCACTCCTAGGAGTGGAACTTCTGAGTCTGAGAAGTCATTGCTTTAATAGACATTACCAAACAAACCACTTGACAAAGTGGTTGTTCTAGTTTATACTTCACCAAAATCCAGTTGTTCCACAGTGGATCCTCTTGAATTGCATTCATCCCAACTGAATAGATATATTAATGAATAAATATAGTTTTAATTTTTAAAGGGTTTGAACTTATTTTAAGTAGCATCTAATTAAACAAACCATTCATGTGTGAATTTAACCCAATGTTTAAAAATCAGTTTATATATCACCAAAATAGAATCAAAGCATATCTAATATTTTCCCCTGACATCATCAATCAGTTTATACAGGCTCAATTTTCTAAGGATAATAAAATCTTCCCAAATTTACTATTAAGTAGGAACACAAGGACTAACCTATTATATTTCTAGAACTGGCAAATCTCTGCATAAAGCATGAACTAGTGAAGAGCAATTCAAACATCCTCTCAGCACTGATATGAAAAACACGATTGATATAAAGTCTTCCTTGAAGATCTTTCTCAGGAAAATTTTCTAGAAAAACAAAAATATACACCAAAGAGAAGAAATTAAGGAAAGGTAGTTTCAAGGGGTGTATGTGTGTGTGTTTTATTTAGGGCACAAAATGGTTTTTAAATGTGATTACAATGATCATCACATTCTAGTACACTATTAAAACTCCAAACTGGAATTACATATGTATGCACTATATACAATTAAACATAAGTATGTATAGTTGACTACAGATAATCAAACATTTCAATTATTAAAACCTAGAAAATGTAGAAATATTTAACTAGAATGATATCAAACTCCCATACATACTACTCAAAAGAATATTTCATAGTGATTAAAGCAATATTGAGGCCTGGGGAGATAGCTCAACTTGGAAAAACTTGCCTTACAAGCACAAGGCCCTGAGTTCAATCCCCAGCACCACAAAAAAAAAAAAAAGCAGTATCGAGACACACAACAATTAGTATGTCCTATCTCTACATACTCATACAGTCAGTAAATACTTAGTCATCAATGACTATAATACCTGCTGCACTCACTAGCTTGTCAGCCTGAATAATGCAACCTAACAATGCTAATTCCCCCAAGACAAGGATCACTGTATTCACAATGATCCCAATACCGCACATTGAAAGAATAGGTAAGCATCCTGAAAAGTACTCTTCAAAGCTAAACAATGCCCAATGGAACACCACATTTTTTTCCTGGAAACTTAATGATGTTGAAAACTAGCAGTAGAAAATAAAGCAATATTTGCTCACTTCTTCTCATGCTCCCTGGAAACATTAGATAAAATAGGCCATATTTACATGATATTTTCTATATGTCAGACATTGTACTAAGTACCTCTCACTGCATTCTTCTGAAAGAAGTGGTATCATCATCAGCATTTCCATTTTACAGATGAGAAAATGGAAGCATGGAGAGAACTGTCAGGATCCCACAGCTAATGAATGACTGATTTGGAAACTAAACCCACTTCAGCCCTAAAGCACACAAGCATAACCTTATTTTAGGCTGCCAGAAAGATTTTTACTTCAAAGAACCAAAAAGAAAAAGACAGATAGGAATAAGAACTTGGTAAAATAAAGAAAATAGCGAAAAGGAATCCAACATGAAATTTTAATCATTTAAGGATAGGTATTACTTCTATTTCAAGGGTTATGCTCCATCAATACAAAATTAAAATTATGGCAAAAGCTCCCCATATTTCAGAAATCAAGCTCTGAGAATTACCTGTGCAAAGCATATGTCAATATTAATCCGTGGGAAGCAGTCCATTTAAATGAATGAGCAAAGGACTATGAATCAGAAAAACTCTCAGTTTCAGCTCTAACTATTGCTAGTTCTCCCTCATTAAATAATTTGTACTTCTATATTTTATCACAAGTGCAAAGAATTTAGGGACACCAGGTAGGTACTGACTTATCTTCACTTTTAAATAATACTATATGTAGGCAAAAATGATTCACTGCAATTTCAAATAATGGCTCCTTTGGAATAGGAACGAATCTCAAAAATTAGGCAATTTGCTAAGGTTTTGTGAAGTAACACCCCGATTAGGCTTGAGAAACAGCTTTTGCCCACGTAGAAGTATTATTCATTCACACAAAAATAATTCAAATACACAAAAAAAGTAAACAATTAGAGATAATTCTATTGATCCTACTCATTTCTTCACAGAACCTATCCTAATTTGTAATGAAATTTTTGGTGGCTTATTCACTTGCTTATTATCTCTCTCCTATACTTGACTCTATGTTTCATGAAAGTTGGGATAAGGTCAGTTTTAAACAACTTGTACATTCAGTGTTTGACATTTAAAAATTGTTTAGTTTTTTTTGAATGCATAAATTAATATGGAAAATACTAGAAATATCTTAGATTCTATTTTTGTTTCTAGGACTTTGAATTTGCAACCTCTAAAAAAACTTCTTAATTTGTAATATTTTGAGATATATAATTAATTAAAATATACTCTATCCCCCTTCCAGTAATGCCCTTTTTCTGCGTAAGAGTATGATCCAAAACACTACATTGCACTGGACTCACTCCTGAAGTTATTTTATTTTTTAGGTTATAATCTAATAATGTCAATATTTATTTTGTTCCTCAAATTATTTAGCCATTTGACTTGGCCATTAGGAGCTCTTTCAGGTTGGTGCCTGTATTTTTTTGGACATGGTTTCCCCTCCAAACACACACACTTCCTTACTTTTTGGCACTACAGTGTGCTCCAAGCTCATCTTATATTTTCTCTATGCCTAGAATCAGCTATTCTTCCAAAGATCCCTGGAACTATAACTTTTCAAAAATAAATTTCTTAGGGCTGGGGATGTAGAACACTTGCCTAGTATGTGCAAGACCCTGGATTCAATCCCAGAACCAAAAAAGTAAGCTTCTTGTTCATCTGTAAAAAGGGAAAACTATGCTCATTTGCATATTTCAATACTATATATAATATATATATATTATATATATATATATATATATATAGTTTTAGTACTAGGAATTGAACCCAGGGACACTCTGCCACTGAGCTACATACATTCCCAGCCATTTTTAAACATTATTCTCAGACAAAAATCTCACTGTTGCTGAGGCTGGTCTTGAATTTGTGATGCTCCTGCCTTAGTTTCCTGAGTTACTGGGATTACAGGTGTGTGCCACTTACTGCACCTGACTCAATACGGTATTTCATATTTCTTTTAAACCCCATTTTTAGATAACAGATTCTGAATTACTATTGATAAAAATATAATTTGTTGTATGGCTATAAGGAATGAACAACCATTTATTTTGTAAGTAAATTTATTCAAGGGAGAAAGTAAATGAAATAAATTATTTCCACATGGTATTATTAATTTATGAAATTCATGTACTTCAAAGTCTACTATCTGAATAACATCATCAATAGTATTGCTGTAACATTAAGCTAGAGGGGGTATTGCTCCACTCAATAGCAAGTTACTATTGCCAATAAAGAAGAAATAGTATTTTAAATATATCAGTTTGAAAGTAGCCAGCGGAGATTATGTAAAGTGAGATAGATAAATATAGGAGAAAAGCATGAACATGAATGAAACTGAAAATATATGTTGGCAGTTTTTTGAGGATACTTTAAAAATGTAGTAAGTAGGTATGTAGCAGTTGATTGAAGTTAAATTTAGTGATTAAGGACACACAATCAGTTATATCCTTTGTTTTCTAAAAACTAGTGACCTGCTATCTTCTTGATTCAGGGTACTCTTTACAACTGAAAAACTAAGTTCAACTGAATGTGTTGTTCAAAACTCCAACTCAGGTAACTGTTGGGCTACCTGGTTTAATCTCAGGGCTGCTTCCCTGATACGCTAGCTTATCTTGTGGCTTTTTCTCTGGCTTTTGCCAGAACATACTCGTCCTTGCCTTTAGTAATTAATAAGCACTATCTAATATTCCAATTCCTGTTAGTCTTTGCTTGGTTTTGCCTCTAATTCATCTTTTTCTGTCAGCTATGGGTCATGGATTCCAATTTTGCTATTCCTTTATGTTGTTCCCACATCCTAATCTTTGCTTTAGACTTAGCTTCCATTCTCTGCATAAGTGTTCTGTCACCATGACATAATTTCTTTTTTCTTGACAAGTGCTACAGCTCATCTTCATTTGCCAGAAAACTCCCAGAATCTTCTAAACTCCTTCCCAACTTTCCCTGGCAAGGGAAAGTCTATCCACAATGATCCTTTAAATAAATAAAGAAGTTCTGTAGCTTATTCTATGAATCATATCAAAAGTATAAAATTAGAGGGCTGGGGATGTAGCTCAGTTGGTAGAGTGCCTGCCTCACAAGCACAAGGCCCTGGGTTCAATCCCCAGCACCGCAAAAAAAAAAAAAAAAAAAAAAAAAAAAAAAAAGAAAGCACCGCAAAAAAAAAAAAAAAAAAAAAAAGAAAAAAAAGACTGTAAGTTTAAAATTAGAAATATGGTTTAACATATTTAAACACAATGCTTATCATTTCGCTCAGGAGCTAGGTGCCCAGACCAGTTTCTGAAAGGATAGAAATAGTTAGGTAAAGGATACCCTTCAATGTTGTTGAGTTCTAAACTGTCTAGCATTGAGGAAGATCATTATAGTAGATGTTAGCCCAGGCAGATTCTAGTTGAAATTTCTCTATCTGCTATCCACTTAAATTCTTCATCAAAAGAATGGGGCCAGAAATTACAGCAGTTCCCTCCATGAGACATTTTATGATGCGCTGCTTTGTTAAGTCCTATCAGGAATACATGGATCCAGAGGGAGTATCTTTATCAAAATAATCCAGGGCTCCCGCTCCCCAAGATTACAGCATTTGGGGAATGTAAAAGGTGAAAAAATACTCTCATTTTTCTCACTTAGCCTGGTCCCCAAAGTAGATGAAAACACTATTATTTTAAACAAAATTATGTTTGATTTAAAGTGATCTGTCACCCATACAGCTCCCTCTCACCCGCCTCCACCCTGCAAATGTCCAGATCTCTTGAGATGGTTTTCTTCTTCTGGTCTTTTCCATTTTTTCCCCAATTACTTTACTTCAAGTGTCTTCATAACTTTACAACTTTAATAAAATAAAAAATAGATTCATTATCAAGGCCATTTGATACATCTCACGAGATTCCAGAGCCCATTTGAGGAAACCAGCAGGAGTCCACATTTGTTATCTAATGATAATCTAATAAGAAAAAGTCATTATGCTACACACCTTAAGAAAAACTGCCACAAACAGAGGGCTGGGTGTTACTTGTTAAGTTCTTATTGCTATAAAGCTGAACAGGCTTTAAAGGGGAAGGATCAGGAAAAACAATGTAATCAGTGCTCACACACAATACAGAAAATATACCACTACTATTCCTTATTCCTGGGTATGTGCACAGCTTTTATGAGTTTACGTTGTCACCTATATAACTTCTCATGAATGTCAACTTATAGGAACTCAATAATGAAACTACTTTTTCAAGTACCATTCTTAAAAAACTAAGCTGAGATAAATACCCGTTTTGGTGTCACTTACCTATTTGGCCACTGGGTGCCAGAGTAGATCTTTTAAAGCCTAAGTTCAGTCAGGCAGGGTGTAACTAATTCCTGCCCTGCTGCATAGCAGAGAACCAATGTTAACAGCTCTGATAAAGCACTCACTACATCCTTCCTACATCCTTCCCGATGCGTCCCACCGACTTCAATGTCAATGATCTTTTAATTTTTTTTAAAAAAATTCCTGATAATACCTACTTAACAAGTATGACAAGACCCAGGTTGTGGGTTCTAACTTAAAATAGAGAGAACACAATTTGCTGTAAAGTTTTCTTTAAACAACTACTTTTTATATCTATCATATTCTCAATTTTTGCCTGTCTCCCTCTTCCACTCTCCCTGCTCCATCTCCTCTCACCCTCCATCCCCTTTGTGAGCATGTGAGGAAAAGACATGTGAGGACATTGCAAGAAGGTGGCTGTCTATAAACCCAGAAAGCGATCTCTTACTAGAAACTGACTCTGCTGGACCTTGATCAGAGATTTCTATCCTCCAGAATAATAAGAAAAAAACATTTCTGTTGTTTAAGCCACATGGGCTGTGGTATTTTGTTAGGGCAGCCCAATCTGATTCATACAATTTTAGTTAGAATGGAGGGTTGTACTGGGCAGGCCTGTCACATCTCTGTACTTTCTTCTGGGCCTCACGTGTCTACAGAAGTCAATGTTCCTCCAGGGGTGATCTTCCCTTTCACATTGGGAAGAGGTCAAACATTGTGACTGCTGGATAAGCCTATCACACTAATCAGCTCAATCATCAGTCCAAGTACCTTTGGCACACATCTTCATCCTCTAACTTTGCCACTATTACTATTAGCAGTGATATTTTGGCCTCTGTAAGACCTGCTTTTTGTTTTCTTTCCCAATTCTGTAACAACAGGGGTGGTCAAGAAGTATGGCTGTTTGTTGAGCCCACTAATGACCCCATGTATGCAGGGATTACAATACTAAACATGTAATTAAATGCTATCTGGAATATAATACTTCTGAATTCAGAAGGTCTCTGATTCGTGATTTTCATTATGATTTATCATTATATTAGAATTAAGCTAAATTTCTGTTGGCCTTCTAAAACCAAGTAAGTTGCTTTTTAATGCCACATGGAATATTATTTACCATTTGTCTTGGTAATAAATTTCAACTATAGAATGTTCATCTAAAAAATTGAAACTGAATGGAAGTTTTTAAAAACTGGAAATTGGCTATAGTAAAAGCATATCAAATTCAGAAGCAATTATGAACTGTCCATGCTCCTGCTTTCAAAACCTCACCCCATTATTCTAAAATATCACCAGGCAAAAGCTTTTATCTTTAAACTCAGAAGTGAGGTATTCTTCTGAGTAATACAATAAGTAATTTTTTAAAAAATTTCTTTCTATAAATTTTGAGATTACAAAGGTAATAAAGAAACTAAATTCATATCCATTTCAGAATGTGCCCCTGCCACGACTACTTGCTTTAATAATTATACACCTTTGCTAAGGTGCCTTTTTTAAAAAAAAAAAAAAGGAAGAAAAGAAACAATAAATTTGGAAGTACTGAGTTAAAGTAAAAAGAACACTAACTTAAGAGACCTGGTCTCTAATTCCAACTCTGTATAGTGAACTAGCTGCATGATTTTAAACTGAACCCCTCTAGGTCTTACTTTCCCTATCAGTGGCCTAGATAAATCAATAGATCACTCCACCTATAAAATGTGAGCATCTCACTCCATCTGTTATGTGGGAGAGGGCATGCAGATTTTTATTAACTGATCTGCTTTTTTACTGGTACTCTTCAATGGTTGGGATTTTAAAAGCTAACTATGATGGATATTTTCAAATTCCAGGCTTTGAAAGAAGTGGAGATGGTTTTGATTTAGCAGGCTTTCTTCTGTTTTCTATAAATTTCCATTTCTTTTAAGATTCTTTACAAGACAAGACTTCATCTAACAAAACGAAATTCTCAATCTGCACACACCTAATATAAACATTAAAAGACATACTTGCAATTAAAAATTTTTTTTCAGAAATTCTTTACCTTCATCAACAGAATCTGAAGTGCTGCTTTTGTCCAGAGAAAGATATTCATTTTTATTCAAATCCAGTGATTTTGATGACATTCTACTTAACCTGTTTCCTGAAGTTAATAGAGGACTCTTTCTGATCTGTTTCTCACTTTCGGGTTCCTCTTTCCCTAATGCCTAAAAGGCAAATAATACAGTTAGTGAAAAACAAACCTTAAGCCTAGATTTTACAGTGAGAACTTTTATATTAAAGATTATTTTCAAACACTGCACTTTGGAAAACATTTGTAGTGTTTTGTTTGTTAGGGTTAAATCAATCACATGTGCAATGCTGCTAAATGTGGGCCCACGACATGTTAGTAAATAATACATGCCTTCCTGAAGTCATCTTCTTACACAGTAATGAACAACAAATTTTATATGAAAAGAACTCACAGAAAGCTAATGTCATGTGAATTACTTAAGCAGAAGGAAAAAGGGTCAAAGGGCAAAAATAATGGAATAATCAGTTTTTTGGAGTGGATAAAGGGGAGTAACCAAACCCACTTAGTTTCCCCAACCAATGTCTGCCCCATCATCTCAAGGAAGAGAATTCACCTACCTCTCAAAACCAGTAACTAAAGCAGAAAGAGGAAAGAAAATAAGAGAGATATAAGAGAAAATAAGAGTACAGTGGGGAAGACAAGATTCAAAGGGAAATTAATTTAATAGCAAACTCAAAAGCACACAATTGGCTTTGCTGTTAAGAGCCTAAGCATTAAAATAAATTCAACACACAATGCTATCTATACTTTCCGGAATGGTTTGATACAGACATGTCATTTCTACAGTAAACTGAATGTTAGGCATTAAAGTATGAATATTATTACTATGTTAATATTCAGATAGGCTAGTATTACATTCAGGCTTAGTAGGACACTGTAAAAAAATGTGTATAAACTATACAGCAAAGTACTTCCTTGCAGTGTCTATGTGTACACAGATGAAAGAGAGCAAAAAGCTACATATACAATTCTTAGACTTCCTGCCCCAGGAGATCCTTGAGCAACACTGAACAGAGAAACAACTCCAGGGAGGATACTGGTTTCCAATGGTCACCCAGAAGCAGAACAACAACTGGGATCCAGGACACAATTTACTAAAGGATTAGACTACCCTAGTCAGAGGAAAGATTCTTAAAAGCAGAGACTACTACTAAAATCAAGAGTTGATATGTTTGGGAGTTCCACACTATAAAGCAGCATGCTTAAGGAGCACCAGGGCCTCTAACGGATGCTAAGGAGAGTAGGTTTCTCTAATTCCACATTTATGTTTCCCCTCTTGTTGCTAATTAAATTGCATGTCTTATTATAAAGAATATAGATGGGACTTGGGATACAGTTCAGTGATAGAGTGCTGGCCTAGCATACAGAAAGCCCTGGGTTCAATCCCCACCATGGCAGGGGGTGCGGGGGTGAGGAATATTAGATACATATAGGAAAAGTAACAGTGATTATTTCAGTGGTTGGCATTTGGACAGTTTTTATTTCTTCATTTATTTTATATTTCACAAAGTTTTACAAAGAGTATTAATTTTAATAACTTAAAAAGCATGTTTTCATCTTGGAAAAAAATTGCTTCAGACTTTTTCTTATTTCTAACTCTGCTGGAAGTGAAAACAAAGCAAACTAAGTGACACACAATATTTGTTGACATCTGAGAATCTCACCATACTGCTCTTGAATGCAAAAGGGAAAATAAAAAACAAATAAGGACCAAATTTCTATATTACTTACATTGCATAACATAAAAACTACAGTAAACATCAAGAAATGTCTGACTGATCTTATAGCATTGCTACTCTTCTATACTCCATTTCTTTATTGAGAGAAAATGTGACCTTCTTTAGGAAAAAAACTAGAGGCAAGAACCAACAGGTTAACTATTCAAGAGGCAGTATAGAAGAAATTATAGAGAGGCTGCAGGAAGGACTCAAGTATAGATTAGCAGTTCTGAAAACCCAGTCATCAAATTCAGACTTTTGTAAAACGATAAGGGGAATACAAGAAATCCCCTATCTTGTTACCTCACCCAAGTTCAGTAGTTTCATCATCTCAGTGAGAACATGCAAAGAGATTAACATCCAGAGTCAAATTCTTTGTACCAGTGGTGAGTCCTTAAGTGTCTCTCAGTGCATACATTTTGCAAGAAATCCACAGCACAAAACCAGGCTGAGGTAGCTGCATGATAGATGATGGTTGCCTAAGGCAAGTTCATAACTTAGGGCCTTTCACATAAATATCTTTCATTGTTTTCCCAACATTTCCATAGAGGAAATACTGGCAGCTCCCTGGGGAAGGGTAGAAAAAAAAACATTGCTGGCCATAGGTGGGTTCACTTTCAATTAAAACAGCTTATGGTTTGGGGTTACTTAACATATGCTAAGAACTAAGTATTTTCATATATATTAATTCATTTAATTCTTATTTTTAAAAACCCTCTGAGGTATTATTTTCACTTTATAGTTGGGAAAAGAAAGGCAACACTTAAGTAATTAAATAGATTATTAGTCATCTCAAAAAGACAAAGGAGCTTACCTGAGGCTCACATTGGCAAAGTGGACAAACTGAGTATCAAAATAATAATAATAAATGACTCTAAGTTATTGAAACTCATGGAAATTGAAAACCAATAAACTATATAATGATCCTTAAAAAAAATGAAGGAAGAAACTGACCTACTAACTGTAAAGCCAGTAGTTAACTGGACCTGCCTCTTCAGTAGTGGCTTAAGAAGCATTTATTGTTATTCTTCCATTTCTCCCTTCAAACACATTCTCTCCATCACACTCACTACTCACCTTGGGAAAAATTCTGCAACACCTACGAATTTTCTACAACTTCTGATATTTTTAAATGACATTTATCCTCCCCATTGAGATGCTCAGAGGAACTGGCTGGTAGCTTTGTACCTTACCCAGCACTAAACAAACCACTTTTCCCTCATATAAACCTCTGCTACTTATATATTTTAAAAATCTTATCTCATAAATAGCAGCCTGAGATCCTAAGTTTTTAAACATTTTGTAGATTGAATTTTTACTTGAACTTGTATTGTGACTAACACATGGCAGTATCAGATATATTTTAAAGGAATAGCATATACTAACTCCTTTCGATGAATTTTCCATCCAATGACTCTGTTTCTGAACTCGATGAATTGATTCACGGGTAAAACTGATAGACTTGGATAATTTTCATCTCTTTCCCCAAATCATCCACACCACTTCTGCCGGGACTGCTGTAAGAACATTATTATAAAAATATAAAGTCACCTCCACACAAATAAGTGACTTAGTTTCCTAGGATCTTTTTTATTATAAATCATTGTGATGGCAAATGGACTATTATAATGAGCAAACCAGCCTCTACTTACAACAAGGCTATCTTCTTAAATTACAAGCAAATTAACTTTATTCCTGTAAACAAATCATATAAGCTCATATGAAGTTTTTATAAATTCTAGAAACCGTTAAAAAATGGGCTAAACTACAAGCAGCCAACGACAGCAGCTTCATCAAACGAGCTGGGTACAAACCATGAAACTTTGAAAGGTACAGGGAGGATGTGTGAATTGGACATCAATCAGCACAGAAGGCAGTTTTTTATATCTCCTTCCTTCTGACTCAGACTCAGCTGAAATGGCAAATCCCTCCAGGAAATGGAAACTCCTGCTATCTGAGCCCATCAATCAGTCTTGCCCTCTCCTGGTTCTTTTCAACACTAAGAACACGGTGTAAGAAACAGTTTTTTCAAATGATCATAGGGCCATGAATGGCCTAGTATCTGCTTTCCTTTCTCAGGAAGCAAAAAGAAAGTAAAGAGATTAAATATAAAAGGAGCATATCTGATCTAATTTCCAGTGCCCAACCTTATCAAGCAACTACAATTCCCATATAATATAACTAAGTATATTTAAAACTCTTCTGCTAAAATAAAGTAGCAGTCTGATTCTCACACAATATTATCCTAAGGAAGGTATAAAAAGCCAAAGGGGCATTTCAACCCTGTTTTACTCTGTCCAAATAATACTTAGGTCTGTTACCAAATCATTCTTGGCCAGGCAGAATGGCAGGGCTCTGAGGGAGCCAAACAAGAAAAAATGGTTTGTTGGGACTAGCCCACCAGTTTGAGTGTCTACACTTAAGGATTTTGAGGATGGAGGTAAGGAATGAAGAAATAAAGAGAGAAGAAAGGAGGAAAGAATGAAGAGGGAATATGGAAGCCCTGAAGTAATAAAGGTTTGAAACAAATAATCTTTCAGATAGTAGAAGAATGGAAAAGGAATGAATAGGGAATGAGAGTTCTGCCATGTATTTTCTTAGGAAAAAAAGAGTCATTAGAAGAAAGTAGCAGCTTTACTGGTCACCTTGAAAAGTTGATCCTTAAAGTCTGGAGCCCCCTGTCTTCTTCAAAGACTAGAAACTTTTCAAGATGCAGGGATTTTGAAGGTCATCTAGTTCGATGGCCTCACTTCATGGATGAGTAAACTAAGGACCAGAAAGTTTAAAAGATTTGCATGAGGTTGCTCAGCTACTTGGTGGCCCAGATTAGAATCCAGATCTTGTTTACCACATCCAAGTCTCTTTGCATTAGACCAGTTGCTTTTCTACACAGTTTTAGTACCTGAGAGAAACTTGTAAACTTTACAAGGAAAGCAGTACAATGGAAAATTTTAACTTTACAGAAAACTAATAAAATATGTATGTGCTACCATGTAAAAAAAGACTATAAAATATTGATACTAACTGAAGCAATATAAATAGGATCAGCATAACTAGAAGACTATCTAGATGACTAAAAATTTTATACACACTTAGAGATTTTCAAAATATTTCCATTTTAAGATTTGCTGTAGATTTTTAAACACCTTTATTAACATATAATTCATATAACAATTTATCCTTCATTTAAAGAGTAAAATTCAGTTGTTTACAGAGTTGTGCAAACATCACCACCATCTAATTTTAGAACATTTTCATCACCCCCAAAATAAAACCTGTACCCATAAGCTGTCATTCTCATTGTTTCTTCCTCTTAGCACCTGGCAACTACAAATATACATTTTCTAGGAATTAATCAATTTGAACTCCATTTCATATACATGGTATTATACAACACCATGTTACAGGATTCTGCCACTTAACATAATATTTGTTACATAATGTTAAGAATAAAGTATTTTAAAGTATTACCCTTATTTGTTTTTATTGCTACAGCCTCAACTTTGCCATTGGATGAAATTACTTTTACTTGAATGTTTAATAAAAATGTTCACTCATAGGCCAGGCATGGTGGTCACATCTACAATCCCAGCTCCTCAGGAGACTGAGGCAGGAGGGATCACAAGTTCAAAGGCTATTCTGGGAAACCTGGAGAGACCCTGTCTCAAAATGGTAGCTCAGTAGTGGAATGCCCCTAGGTTCAATCCCCAGTACTGCAAAAGACAAAATACAAGATAACAAAATGTCCACTCTTCTAAATGAATTCTCATTTGTCAATAACAATCTTTCTCTACTCATAATTTCTTTATCACATTATCTATTCTTCCTTCATGGCTCTTATCTTGTATCATCATTATTTGCATTCCCATAGTATTATAAACTTTTTTCATTAATGTACTCAGTATTTACTGAGTGCCTACCACATGCCATGCACTAATGCTAGGAAATCTTTGAGTAAGTCATAGTATCATTGTGTTCCTCAAGACACGTACCATTTAATTAACTTTATTTTTATCTGTAAACTCAGAGATTTCACCAGTAATTCTCCAGATCCTTAATAAAAAGACAAATTAAAACTAAGCTTTGAGGAGCTGGGGTTGTAGCTCAGTGGTAGAGCACTTCTTAGCATGTGTGAGGCACTGGGTTCAATCCTTAGCACCACATAAAAATAAATAAATAAAACAAAGGTATTATGTCTATTGTGTGTGTGTATGTGTATATATATATATATATATATATATACATACATATACATACAGACAGAGAGAGAGAGAGAGAGAATTTCATATATTAAAAAAAACTAAGCTGTGAAAAGGGAAAATAAAAGGGGAAATCATAAACTAAAGTCAATTTCCATGCATGTATGAGTTTGTCAGAATGAACCCAACTACTATGCATAACTATAAAGCTCTAAAAACAAAAACTAACTAAGCTTAAACAAATTCTAGGCAACAGTTCATAGTTTACATGTCTTCATATGTCTCATGTTTAGCAAACTATTCTTTGTGCCTACCTTCTACCCCATTCTACCACAAAGATCAAGGCAAACTGTACCCAAAGATGAATTAATAGAAATTCAGAATTAGAAGAATCTAAAATAAGTCCACCTTAAAGGGGACTAAACCTTGACATTTCAAAACATTTTGCTGTACCTTGGATGAACATTATCTTCAATCGACAGTGACAAGTTTTCCATCTCTTCAGCATTTAAACCTAGCTCAGTGCCATAGTTCTGCTGGAGAAGTTGCCAGAATTCTTGTCTGGTCAAACTCTAAATGACAGAAACATAATGAGTATTGGATAATATAAAAGATAATATAACACATTGATCTAAAACATGAATATAGAAGTCAAAATGACCTGTGGTACAGCTACCAGAGGCGTAGACTTGGTAGTTTTCTGATTTTTCTATACCTTCATTTTTTTTTATCTACAAAAATGACTTAGAGTCTATCAGACAGAGTTGATATGAGATTTATATAAAATTATGATTTAATATTTTGCTTATATTTTTCAAGATAGGGTCTCACTACATTCTCAAGGCTGGTCTCAAATTCTTGGGTTCAAGTGATTCTCCTGCCTCAGCCTCCCAAGTAGCTGGTTCAATAAGCATACACCATCACACCTGGAAAATGATGATTTTTAAGTATGTAATAAAATAACTACTGTAAGTGGGAAGTAGAAAATATTTAAAATTTTGATTTTATAAAATAATTTATTCATAGTTTCTGGATCTGAATCCAACCACCTACCATGACCACTGTTATCACCATTCAGAGTCCTAAATGTCAACTTGGACCCATCCTTTTAATCTATAATGTATCTGAATATTTTAGCTCCTTTTAGAACCAGATATAACAATAAATTTTAAATTATATTTTCCTAAAATTCAAAATGCAAGAGGCTATGGACTTCAGGGTTTCCTTTACTTTTAGTAAAGTCTAGCTTGTTCTTTTTCTTTTTTTTTAATTTTAAAGCTGTTTATTTGGGAAGCACACAAAACTAAAATGTCTATTTTAGTCCATCAACTCAAATAGGGAATTACAAGCTAATAGACACACATGTCTATGAATATCCTTGCCATGATTCTAAGACCTAGAACACCTAGAATAGAGGACATTACATTTTGATTTGAAAAAAAAAATATTTAAATTAAATTTTTTACATATACAATGAGTAGATAAATAATATCACTTCCAGAACAAAAATATTAAAGATTAATGAAAACAGTTGATACCAAACAAAACTTTTTTTTTTTTTTACTTCTGAGTCAAATTCTACACACTGCAAAAAGACAGAAGTCCAGACTTCAGTTCTGAAGATGATTTTTAAGTGCTTTTAACTTCTATCAAGGCTGCAAAGTCTGTTAATATATAAATCAAATTAATCTAGCTTGTTCTTTGTCTATTACCAGTATTAAAAATCACCAAATATACTGGCAGTGGCACATGCCTATAGTCCCAGTGACTTGGGAGTCTGAGGCAGGAAGATAGTGAGTTCAAAGACAGCCTCAAAAAAAAGTGAGGCGCTAAGCAACTCTGTGAGACCCTATCTCTAAAAAAACACAAAATATGACTGAGGATGTGGCTCAGAAGCTAACTGCCCCAGAGTTCAATCCTTGGTCACAAAAAAAAAAAAAAAAGAAAGAAAAAAAAATCACTAAATACAACACACTTGTTGAAAACAATGATATTATGATAACCAACAGGAAACATCATAGTTAATTACATGATTAACTATGTCAGCTTCCAATTGTCAATAAGATTCCTCATCTCTTTCATTCAACAGGTATTTATTGAGTACCTATCAAATATATACCACTCTACTAGATGCTAAGGAATGTAAAAATTATGTAGAAGTTAAGCTCTTGACCCTCAAACAATTTCTATTATAATTGAAGAGCTATAGGACACTTTAAATAAAATTAAATATGATAAGATATGATTATGTGCTAAAGTGCTAGTAGAATTGAGATAACATAAAAGTCTAAAGGGAAGAATATTATAGATTAGGGTGATCTGCTATGGTTTCACACTGGTTTTCAGCTGAACTGAAGGAAAAATATGAATGGGAGCAGGGGAGAAATGAGAAAAGTTGGGAAAGGAAAAACAACATAAAAATACAGAGTAATGCGTGAGTATAGTAATATTTGTTTTGAGGTCAGTAATAGTTTGTTAGCCCAATTGGAGTAAAAATTTAAAGTTGGGAAACAGTAAAGGTAAATATAAATTTAACAGGGCTAAACTGTATATAGATGCCTTAAATTCTTCCACAATATTCCCTAGAACAAATACACTTCCTTTTTTCTCTCTCCTTTCTTTGCTCTCTCTAGCAGCTATGGTATCTTTGTATTATATTTATATTGGATGATCTTCATAACATTTTGAGGAATCTCAAAGAGGTTAAGAAGAAAATTTCTGCACTTTTGACTGCTAATTCCCTGTCTGCCATGCCCAGATCACTAGAATACCGTAAGAACACTTGCTGAAAATTCAGGTATTATTATCAGTATTTCAAAATGTTGAAAATATCTGAATAATTACCTACAATAAAGCTATTCAAACTAAGTAAAATGGCAACACTCTTTGCTTTGAGCTATTGTATTAATCTAGAGTGGATATTTTAAACTGATAAAGTCTTGTTAGAAATAATGTATGTCTAATAAATGATAATGTTCTAATATTTACTATTCAATATAAGCACTTTTTGGTAGACAGTCTTTTCAGACATAGTATCCAATGATCATTGGTGGTAAAGAAGGTTAAGGAACAACTGTCTTTGATCCTAAAGAAACCCTGCATACACTTCTAACTTCTACTCCCAAAGTTTTACAACTGCTTTCCATAATAACAACTTACTACTAATTAACTCATTCTTCCAAAGACTATCTTTGAAATATTTTAGCGTAATATAAGGATAGTTAGCTTTATAAAGGGAAGCAAACAGTATTGCAATATACTTGTGTAAGATTAACCTTTCATAAAAACATTTCAAAAACAATATTTCCAAAGAAAGACTAAAATAAACAAATCAACGAATACTTAAGACAGCTTCCTGACAGTGAAAAAAATGAAACTTATAAGTAAAACACTAACAACAAAAATGTAATTTTATTTGACTACATAAATACATGTTTTAAATTTTTTAACAAATACTACTAGGAAGTTAATCACAGGGTAATTTCAATATGCTTTTTAACCTATTAATTAACACACACACACACAAAACAGGTTAGTGAGAAACAAACTCACTGAAATCACCATGTAGTAGATTTGGTATTTGTTAAAAAATCACTCTTCTACAAAGCTGTCCAGTTGTCATAAAAGTTCAGTTATTTACAGCCATGCTGAACATTCAAACATTAAAAACATATCTAGCCAGATATTCATAATTCTTTCAATAATCAGCAGTAGAACATATCTGCTTGAGTAACCTTAAAAACAACCTAATTGTAAACAAAATTTAGACCACCTACCTGCAGACAAAGTAGAGTCTCCCCGTTTCAGCCTACAGAGTAGTTTAAACAAAATAAGATAAACTAAGAAGTAATACAGATAAGGCTCAAAAGTCAGCAGATCAATTTCTGGCCCAGAAAGCTTTGTATTCCAAGTGTGCTTCAAACTCTATCTGAAGCAGAGCGCCAAATATTAATGACAATTACACAAAATCAACTGCTTCAGTCTCCTAATTTTGTTATGAGATGTTTTTTCTGTGTAAAAGACAAGTGCTGGTGTAGTTTAAAGCATATTATTTGTCGCTTCCTGGTTTGTAGCTCCAACAATCTTTCGCAAGGCTGCAGGTCCAGAATGCACAACTGAAGTTATACCTCACTCTACAGGTTCCTAAGCCACTCCTACTAGAAGAGGAGAGGTAAAACAGGGTTTTGTTAAAAGGGACAGTTCCTAATTTCTTTCTTTCTACACACGGTGTAGAAACATGATGCAAATGAAAATATCTAGCTTATGCTCAATTAATACTGCAATATTTTCAAATATTACTTGAAATTTAACTGTTAAAGGATTAAATTTTCTTTACCATGATAGTACTTTTAATTCAGTTCAAGAAATGTCATCATTACTTTTTCATAAACCAACTTCTTCAATACTGATATAGGCATTCTCATCAGACTCCTCTATGACTACCAATGTTTGTATCTCTTGAGTATTATAAATGGAATGTCAGGAAATAGCAAGAAGAGCCAGCTATTCAGGTAAGAGAAATTCCAGTCAGTACTTAGATATCTTTCATCACTGAAAAAGTTATGTAACATCTTGATTACTAAATAGTTCTTTCCTTTGAAAATACTCTGACTTTAATTCATTCAGAATAATTTCCTGGGGGGCTGGGGAGATAGCTCAATCAGTAGAGTGGCTTGCCTTGTAAGCATATGGCCCTGGGTTCAATCCCCAGCACCCAAAAAAAAAAAAAAAAAAAAAAGAATAATTTCCTGGACTATAATAAACACTACTAGTTTTATCTGCCAATTCCAGTTCATTCCAAAAATGAAGAGCTTTCTTCTAAATTTCAGTTTTTAAAATTAAATGTCCTAATTTCTACCAATCATTGCATTTAATTTAGTAGAGTACATAGAAAATCAAATGCTACTTGATGAACTACAAGACAACCTTTCTGGGGTTGCTAAAAATCTAATCATTTTTACAAGGGCAGGATGAGAGGGCAAAATGACGTGAAGAAGACCACTCACTCAAATGAAGAAAGCACACTATGTGGGGGCTAGCTTCCATGTGTAAAAACAAGAGCTCTTAGTCTACAAAGCAAGTTCTCATTGGCTAAAACTCTAGAGGAATATATTTACTCCCCAGCTCTGAGAATAAAACATACTGTAATATTTATCTACTTCAGCCAACTATAAAAATTCCTCATAGCAAAGCAAACCACTGGTATATAGAGCAGAGTTGAATTCAGCAGGTTTAAGAGGGCAAACACAACCTAAAATTGAGCCCCAAGAAAGAACAACATACAAAGAATAAGTAGAGAATGAGTGGCCAAAAGAAAACAACTGAGGGAAATATTGGAGAGGAAAGAGGAAAGTCCAGAAAGAATGATATCATGGAATTCAAGGGTAAGTGTTTCAAAATAGAGGGAGTATACAAAGGTATACATGCTGCTGAAAGGTCAAGTTCGACAAGATGAGCACAAGTGGCAAATGCAAGTCTCCAGAAGAATGGAGCAGCCTGGCAGGCCTAGGCACCATGACTAGAGTATATGTAAGGGAGGAAGGGAAACAGTCAGTCCATGGGGAAGGAGGAAGGCCAGTTCTTAAAAGGTCTTGCATGCCATGCTTAAGAATATGGACTTTACATTGTGAAAATACAAAAAAATCACCTAGTGGTTTCCTGTGAAAAAGTAATTGTGCTTTCAAAAGTCATTAGTTGGCACCCACCTCAAAGGCAAATCAGAATGTTAAAAAAGAGATAATCAGGAGACTACTATGATGCTTCAAGCTAGAAATGATGAGGAGCTTAGTGATTAACTAGACATGTTGGCAAAGAAGAGGTAAAAAACAAGGATATTCCTGGGTTTCTGGCTCAAGTGACTGAGCTAAAGTTGCTTTGGTTCACCAAGAAGAGTAGGTGGAGTGCTGCCAACCAAAAGGTCAAGATGTGGGAACAATATAGAAATACAAATACTTCTGTCCTGCCAGGCTATTATGTAGCAAATGTGACTAAAATAGTTAGCAACTTCACATTTCTTTTTCAAGGTAGGTTTGAATGTTGCATTTATAAGATTTATAGCACTACTAGAAAACTTCTAAAATACTAAGTAACTCCAAAAAGAATGATCACTATAGAGTGGATTAAGAAAGAGCAAGGGAATTTGATCAAGTTGAGCTGTCCACAGGAGAGGGCTACTTGACACTTTTCTAAAAGGTCTCAGGATGTGACATAAAGTTCTGTAAACTAACCACTATTTGGAGAACAGCCTTATCACTGCTAGTGTCCTAGGACTTGGACTCACAGAAGCTGAGCTAAATACGTCACACTCACAAACTACATATAGTGACTCAGTTGGAAATATACTAATGTATAGAGGGATTATATTCCTTGCTAGGGATAAGAAATCTCATTCTACCATGTAGGGCACCTTAGAAGTCAGATTAGTAATCATAAAGTTGCATGGTGTAAGCATGGAATCTGAGTTTTAAAGAACAACTCACTGTGACCTTGGTGGAGCCTAATGATTCATCTCTGTCCTATCTCTGTACTTTTTCTCTACTGATTAGAGCTTGCCTCTGTTATTCTACTTTTCTGTCCTAAGTCTTAAGTTCTTGGCTGAAGTCTGACCAAGCCTCCTTTACACTGACATATTCTTTCTTTATATATTTACTAATACATTCATTCAATTGTCACAAACCTTTCCCCACCCCCCAACACCCCAAAAGAGAAGCTGGAATGACATGTATCAGAATTTGGAGAGGATGGGTCTATATGTATTTTAAAAAGCTCCCCAATCTAACAATACATGCCATGTCCCCTGTCCTTTAAGAATAAGTTGAAAGCCATGTTTTCTCTTTATGCCTTAGAATTTTAAATGAGTGCAGATTTTTGCTCTATCAGGTCCTGGATTTAAATACTCTCAGAAGATACTCTTAGTTTCGGAAGAAATCTAGCTTCCTCATAGCCCCATGTACTGGCAGGAGACTACTATACTCTGAGAGAAAAATTATGGCACAAAAGTAAATTTTGACTCTGTATGCATACTATTTTCAGGAATTCTGAATTCAATAACACAATAATATATTTAGAAACATAAAAAGATTAAGAGCTTTAACCAAAAAAGGAAGATTTTGAACTTTAACCCTTGCTACAACTAATGACCATATATATCTATACCATATTATTTTAAATTCAAGTGTAGAGAGAATACAATTTATTTTATACTTTACTATACATTGTTTCAAGATAATTTTTTCACCCTATGTATACAGAAATTAAGTTAAATACACATTGAATTTTGGGCAAACTAAATTATTCTGAAACCAAATTCTGAGTTTTCTCTCTATTCTTTGCTTTTTCATTTAACAAAGAGAATTTTAAGCCTTCTTAATTAAAAGTACTGATTATCTGGACCCTAAATCATTAAAATTTCATAAATTGAGTCATTCAAACAGTATTTACTATACATCTGCTACACATAATACATAACTTATTATTCAAACTGGGCATATTTTTGAGAGTCAAGGGACACAGTTAGTATTTACCCTGACAGAGGCTTACACCCAGACAGTCCCAGATAGTTACTGACTGTACTGGGCAAACAAACTGAAACATATGCCAAATCTGAGCTTTGTCACTGGACGTACAGCAGTGAACAAGACAGATACAGTCCTTATTTTCAAGGTGTTTATAGTCAAAAAAGGAGAAAAAAAAAATAGAACAAAGATCAAGTAAAATGAATGGAACTGGAGATGGTAATGTTAACTGAAAAAGTCAGACAAGTCTGCATGTTTTCCCTCATATGTGGAATCTGGGGGATGAGAGGATGACAATGAAAGTAATAGGGAGACCAAGGGAAGAGGAAGGGGGTGGAGGGTGGGAAGGAAAGGGAAGGTGATGGGGGTTGGATATAATCAAAGTATGTTATTTGCATGTATGAATGCAGTACAATGAAATCCATTATTCTGTATAATTAAAATGAACTAATAAAAAATAGAATAAAGAATCATAATTATAATATTATAAAAGAGAAGTGCAAAATGTAAAGAAAGATGAATAATAGGATGATATCAGATTTATTAAGGAGTTTCAATAGGGCAAAAGATGAGAATAAATGGATTACAAGTTCTAGAAAGAAAGAAAATGTTTGAAGACCTGATGCAAAAAAAAAAATGAAAAATATGAAAAAAAGAAGATTATAATGAGACGTGGCTGCAATTGTGAACTGTGCCAGATTATGTAGTCCCTATATAAAATTTTAGATTTTAATTCCAGGTGCAATAGGTATTAAAAAGGAAGCTGAAATAGGTCTTAGCATTTTTTTTAAAAGATAACTTTGGCTGAAGTATTGTTCAGGGTTTAATCAACTGTTTCTGTAAAGGACCATACAGTAACTATTTTAGGCTTTGTGGGCCATACAGTTTCTGTTGCAAATACTCAAAACCATTGTCATATTGAAAGCATAAAAATATGAGCATGGCTGTGTTTCAATAAAACTTTATTTAAAAACTTTATTTACTCTCATATAAATGCCAAGTATCATGAGTTGTTATTTTAATTTTTTTTAACCACTTAAAAATGTACAACCCATTCCTTGTGGGCAGACCATGCAAAAACAGGACTGTCTGGCTCTGGTTTAAGGAACTAGTTGAAACTAAGCAAAAAAGAGCTGGGGGATGGTGGTGGGAAAGAGGCTACAACTTATCTTGAACCATTGTTGAAACATCAACCATGTTCAAGTCTTTGGATAATTCGGTTATTTTTAATGGTGAACATGCAACTCTATTCCAAGAGGGCACTATATTCTCATTTTCATAAGGACAATGGTAGTTGTTTCTGCTCTGTAATATGACAAAAAACAATACTGAAGTATCTATTATATATTAAATACTAAATATAACAGCCCAACAGGAAATTTCAAGCACTATAGAATTCATCCAGAAAAAAAGATCTAGAAAAACAAAGAGAAAAATACCTGTTTATGTATTTTCCTAGTGAGTTTGAAGAACAATGCTAAATAGCATTTAGAAAACACTGCCCTCACTCCAATATGGGTGCTTGCAGGGCTAGCTGGAAGAGATGCATCTGGCTGGGAATTTGGAAGGGTGGGGGCCCTGGAGGTGCACTGCTTTAAAATCTCCAGACAAACTGACATTCAGGGAAGAAGCTAGAGCTCACTTAAGCCTAAACCCTTCTTCCAGGAATTCCGCCTACTGGATTCTCTCCCACTCCAGCAATCCAGAGGGTGGAGCATCATGCTCCAGATGACCCTACCTAAAACTGCTGAGAAGAGAAGCTAAGAATCTTTTGAACTCCAATAGAAATAATTCTTTAACTTCTAACTGAGATTTTTTTTTTTCCTTTTTCCTTTCTTCTCTCTGTTTAAAAGTGACCTTAATGGTACATGGACATTTATTTTTTACTCACATTTTTTTTTTCTCATTTCTAGCATTTTTGAAGCCAGTAACTTTTCATGGATCAGATTTTTTGTTGTTTGTTTGTTTGTTTGTTCTGTGAACTAGGATGCTTGATTAATATATTTTAGTTTTGTTTTGTTTTGATTTTTCATTTTTTAAAAATTTTACTTCATATATATTTTTCCCTTACCTATCTCTTTCCCTCGATTCTCTTTCTCTTTTTTCTTCTACTAACAGTCAATCTCTAACATTCTCTTCCACTCTTCCTTTAATTGTTTACTACTTCTTCTCTCCTCCTCCTTCATAATCATCACATCCTATATCACTTCTGTTTTCTCTCACTGTCCACCATTTGAAATTGTAAACTCTTTGCAAACTTGCTGTTTTTATTGTAGGCAAAAACTGATCATATCATTTTGGCTTATTGTGATAATTAACATTGTAGACATCACAGTAGAAACTATTTGGTTTAATACAATATATTGTTTGCATTGGTGGTTATTACTTGTCTCCCCCTAAACAGTGAGGTAACAGTGAGGTATTGGAAACCTTCAGGGACACTGTAAGTCCACAGGGTAGAAACTTTGCTGTCTCAGATCCATACTGTTAGATGGATAGACACACAAAAACATGAAAAAGCAAGGGAAAAATTGCCCCAAACAAACCAAGATACTCCAATAACAGAATCCATTGGCACTACAGTGGAAGAAATGTCAGAGAAAGAGTTTAAAATGTACATAGTTAAACTGATCTGTGAAGTAAAGGACTGTGTAAGGAGTGAAATCAAAGAGGAAACACAGGAAGAGAAAGATCACTTCAATCAAGAGAGATTCTGAAGAAAAAAAAAAAACCAGAAATCCTCAGTATGAAGTAATCAATAAACCAAATTAAAAATTCAACTGAAAGCATCACCAACAAACCAGATGTAAGGCAATGAAGACAAAATATAAAATCTTAAAAACAAAGTCAACCACGGAGAAAAGATGTTAAGAGACCATGAACAGAACTTCCAAATATATGGGATAACCTGAAAAGACAAAATTTAAGATTTATTGGGATAGATAAAGGCTTGGAGATATACACAAAAGGAAGGCACAATCTTCTCAATGAAATAATATCAGAAAATTTCCCATACCTAAAGAATAAAATGGAACATCAAATATAGGAGGCTTACAGAACTCCAAATATACAAAACTACAGCAAATCCACCCATACCAAGGAAGTTATAAGGAAAAATGCCTAACATACAGAATAAACAGAATTTTAAAGGCTGCTAGAGAAAAACATCAGGTAACATTTAGAAGGAAACAAATCTGGATCGCAGCTGATCTCTGAACCCAAACCCACAAAGGTAGGTGGTCTTGGAATAATGTATACCAAGCTGTGAAAAAAAATGGACACCAGCAAGAATACCATACCCAGCAAAATTAAGCTTTATAATCAGCAATTAAATTTAAAAATCTTCCATGATAAACAAAAGTTAAAAGAATTCACAACTAGAAAGCCTGCTCTACAAAACATGCTCAATAAGGTATTTCATGAAGAAGAAAAAAATAAAAGTGAAAACCAGCAAAGGGAGGAACTACACTAAAATATCAGTGAATCAATGGAGAAACATTAAAATTAAAAACCAAAAGTAAATCAAAATTATAGGGAATACAAATTATATCTCAATAATGACACTAAATGTATATGGCTTAAACTCATTACAAAAGACATAGACTGGCAGACTGGATTAAAAAACAAGACTCAACAATATGCTGTCTCCAAGAGATTCACCTTATAGGCAAAGATATCCACAGATTGAAGGTAAAAGGATGGAAGAAAAACATATCATTCATATGGATTGCATCAATAAGCAGGGGTTTCTATACTTATATCAGATAAAGTATACTTCAAGCCAAAATTAATCAGAAGGGACAAAGAATAACATTTCATACTGCTTAAGGGAATTATACATCAACAAGACATAACAATCATAAATACTTATGTCCCAAACAATGGAGCATCTATGTATATCGAATAAATCCTTCTCAATTTCAAGAATCAAATAGACCACAATAAATAATCATGGGTGAGTGACTAACACACTTCTGTTACCACTAGATAGATCCTCCAAATTAAAAACTAAATAAAGAAGTGATAGAATTAAAAAATACAATTAATAATTTTGACTTAACAGACATGTATAGAATATTTCATCCATTGATGACTGAATACACTTTCTTCTCAGCAGCACATGGATCCTTCTCTAAAATAGACCATATCTTAGGCCACAAAACAACTCTTAGCAAATACGCACACACACACACACACAAACCCAATACCTTGCATCATATCAGATCACAATGGAATGAAATTAGAAATCAATGATAAAATGAAAAATAGAAGCTACTCTAACACCTATAGACTAAATAATACTCTAGTGAATGATGAATGGATAGCAGAAGAAATCAGGGATGAAACAAAAAATATTAGAGGTAAATGAGAATAGCAATACAACACATCAAAATCTCTTGGATACTATGAAGGCAGTACTAAGGAAAGTTCATTGCACTGAGCTCATATTTTAAAAGAATAAGAAAGTCAACAAATAAATACCTAACATTATCTAGAAAAAAGAACAAATCAACAGCAAAAGCAGTAAAAGACAGGAAATAATCAAAATCAGAGATGAAATCAATGAAATTAAAACAAAAGAAACAATTCAAAAAAATCAAAAAAACAAAAAGTTGGTTCTTTTAAAAAAATCAATAAAATTGATAAACCTTAGCCAAGCTAAATAAGATAGAAAGAAAACTCATATTACTAAAATTCATGATGAAAAAGGAAATATCACAACGGATACCACTGAAATACAGATGATAATCAGAACCTACTCTGAAAATTTATATTCTAATAAAGAGAAAATCTTGAAGACATAAACAAAATTCTAGAGACATATGACCTACCCAAATTAAATCAGGAGGACACAGAAAATTTAAACAGATCAATTTCAAGCAATGAAATTGAAGATACCATCAAAAGCCTGCTAAGAAAGTTAAGCCTAAGATCAGAGAGTTTCGACTGAGTTCTACCAGACTTTCAAAGAACAAACACCAATCATCCTGAAATTACTTCATGAAACAGAAAATGAGGGAATACTACCAAACTAATTCTATGAAGCTAGTCTCACCCTGATACCAAAAGCAGACAAACACATCAAAGAAAGAAAATTTCAGACCAATATTCCTAATGAATTTTTATGCAAAATTTCTTAACAAAATACTGGCAAATTGCACGCAAAAACATTTAAAAGATAGTGCACCATGATCAAGTAGGGTTTATCCCAGGGATGCAAGGTTGGTTCAACATAAGGAAATCAAGGAACATAATTCATCACATCAATAGAACACTAGAAAAACTAGGGATAGTAGGAACATACCCCAATATTGTATAAGCTATATATGCTAAATCCAAGCCAACATCATTCTCAATAGAGAAAAATTGAAAGCATACCCTCTAAAAATTGGAACAAGGCAGGGATGTTCCTTAGCAAGAAAAGTGAAGCAAGAGGCATCACAATATTAGACTTTAAATTATACTATAGTAACAAAAACAGCATGGTGTTGGCACCAAAACAGACATAAAGATCAATGGTACAGAAAAGAAGACATAGAGACAAACCCACATAAATATAGTTATCTCATACTAGACAAAGGGACCAATAGCATACATTGGAGAAAGACAGCCTCTTCAATAAATGGTGCTGGAAAAACCAGAAATTCATATGTAGCAAAATGAAATTAAACCCCTATCTCTCACCTTGCACAAAACTCAAAGCGGATCAAGGACCTAGGCATTACATGAGAGACCCTGTGCCTACTAGAAGAAAAAGGAGGCCCAACTCTCCACCTTGTTGGCTTAGGAACTGACTTCCTCAGAGAGACTCCTAAAGTACAAGAAATAAAGTCAAGAATCAATAAATGGGATGGTATCAAATAAAAAAATTTCCTCACAGCAAGGGAAACAATCAAGAACATGAGAAAGCCTACAGAATGAGAAAAATCTTTGTCACCTGAACCTCAGATAGAGCATTAACCTCCAGGATATAGAAAGAACTCAAAAAACTTTCTTAAGACTAAAAAAACAACCCAATCATAAATGGGCTAAGGAACTGAACAGATACTTCACAGAAGACATATAATTGGTCAACAAATACATAAAAAAATATGTTCAATGTCATTATCACTAACAATTAGAGACATGAGATTTCTCATTTCTCTGAGATTTCCTCTCACTCCAGTCAGAATGCAATTATTAAGAATACAAGTAACAATAAGTGTGGTGAGGATGTGGGGGAAAAGATACACTCACATATTGCTGGTGGGACTGCAAATTGGTGCAACCACTCTGGAAAGCAACATGGAGATTCCTTAGAAGACTTGGAATGGAATCACCATTTGCTCCAGTTATCCTACTCCTCGGCATAAAAACGACTTAAAATCAGCATACTATAGTGATGTGGCCACATCAATGTTTGCAGCAGCTCAATTCACAATAGCTAAGCTATGGAGCCAAACTAGGTGCCCAATAATGGATAAGGAAAATGTGGTGCATATATACAATGGAATATTACTCAGTCATATAGAAGAATGAAATTATGGCATTTGCTGGTCAATAGATGGAAATGGAGCCTATTATGCTAAGTGAAATAAGCCAATCTCCCAAAAATAAACGATGAATATTCTCTCTGATTTATGCAGATGCTGACTCACAATAGGCAATATGGGGGAGTGGAGTTCACAGCATTGGACAGGGGCAAGTGGGGAAAGGCAGGGGATGGAAATGGGAAAAACAGGAGAATCAATCAGACAGAACTTTCTGATGTTCATATATGGATATACAACCAGTGTAACTCCATATCATGTATTATAAGTATTATAAGTTATATTCCATGTATGTATGATATGTAAAATACATACAACTGTCATGTATAACTAAAAAAGAATTTAGAAAATGGTGATTTAAAACAAATAGAAAGTCCGTCCTCTAGCCCCACAAATCCAGATAATTCAACATGCTGTATAGATAAGAGCCAAGCTCAAAGGTTGTCAACTATGCTGAAGTGCTATAAATTACTTCATGAATGAGCATATGCATGTCTAAATTCCAGTTTCTGTTATGCTAAGTTAAATACTGGAAATAAACCATCCTTTCTTAAGTGCCATAGCAGAGTCTTATGAATGAAAAAGATGGGTCTTCAAAAAATATTCTTTTTCAAAGGTACTCATATGGCTCCAGCTTTTTCTGACCTCTTTTGTGGGTTTACTAGACAAATAAATAAGAAACAAGCACGAACAATCATGTTTTAAAAAATTTTTTGTAGTATTTAATCAAATAATCTTTCTTCTAAATTAATTTGCTTTGTTTTTACAGCCTTCTCAGGCAAAAAGTAAACAGAAGTAATATATTTATTTTTACTCTCAGATTCCCTAATTACAAGTAAACATAAATATTCTGAACTTATTCTCTAAAAATATTCCAAGTATATATGTATATATATATATATGTGTATATATATATATAAAACACAAATAAAATGAATTATTCAAATTATTTATGAGGTTTTTATAGGATTATATAGCTATGCTCCTGCATAATCTATGGATTTTTTCCTTTACTTTTTTTTTTTTGAGAGTATTACACAAGATCAAGAAATCTAATCAAGGTGACTGTTTCACTTCAAAAAATTAGAAGGTAGGCCAGGCACAGTGGTACAGGCCCAGTGACTTGGGAGGCTGAGGCAGGAGGATCGCAATTCAAAGCCAGCTTCAGCAACTTAGCAAGGCCCTAGGGTACTCAGTGAGATTCTGTCTCAAAAAAAAAAAAAAAAATGGCTGGGGATGTAGCTCAGTGGTTAAGTACCCTGGGTTCAATCCCCAGTATCAAAACAACAAAAAACTACAAGGCAAATGGGGCTTCCAAAATTCTAGACAATATCAACACTATCAAGTGCCTGGCACCTAATACAGCATAAACAGGAGTTGCTATTCTTGTTATAGATATTTGCATATTTTTAAAAACAGCATTGTCCTTCTAAGATTACTAGGAATATACAAAAAAAAAAAAAAAAAAAAAAAAAGTAGTTTTCTGTTTGTTTTTCCAGTTCTTTTTCTGGGTGAATTCTATAGGGCTTAAAATTTCCTGTTAGGACAGTTTTATACAGTATTTAATATAAAATAGATGCTTAAACACCCTTGTCTTATCACAGAGCAAAAACAACTGCCATTCTCCTTATTAAAAAGAGAGTATAGTTTCCACTTGAAATAAAGCTGCATGTTTTGCACCTTAAGGTGTTGTTCAGGCATGGGGTAGGTAGGATACCAAAACACCAAAAAAGGACTCATGAATCCTTCCTCCCTGCTTTTGCCTTCCTCTGACTTTCAGGCCTCTTTTTCTGAATGGGTGCTGCTTGGAAGAACCTGTCTTCAGAGGCTGAGTTTCAAAAGCCATTCAACCTTAAGAACCCTGGAGGTCAAAATGTGTTCACTTCAGAGGGCTTAGCTGAGGAATGGGGAGGAGAGAAGGTGAAGTTCTCACTTGTGTGCTTATGTTCCTGCTGAACTCAAGCCTCACACATGGGATGCAAGTGCCCCTTTATTCAGGAGGCTGTCTTATCTGCTATTGTGATTTGTTTTCATTTCATTCAACAATGTATTTTCTACTTTCCCTATTTCTTCTTTCATCCAATGGTTATTTAGGAATGTTCTATTTAATCTCCACTTTCTAGTGAATTTCCCAAAATTGATTATGAATTTCATTCCATTGTGGTTAGAGAACCTATTTTGTATTATTTTAATCCCTTTAAATGTATAGATGTTTGCTATTACCTACTATGTGGTCTATTCTGGAGAATGTTCATGCACCTTTATGAAAGATACATGTTCTATTGTTGTGCAGAGTGTTCCATAGATGTCTTTTGGTTCGAGTTAGTTTATGGTGTTGCTCAAGTCTTTTATTTCCTTGTTGGCCTTCTGTCTAGTTCTATCACCGAAAGTGGTATTGAATTTTCAATAGTAAAACTGAATTTCCCACCTACAACTGCTCAATTGTCAATTTCTTCAGTCAGTTCTGTCAGGTTTTGCTTTATATATTTTAGGGCTGTGTGAAAAAATATACATATGTTTAAAGTGACCCTTTTATCATTATAAGATATTGTCTTTTGCCTACATAAATTTTGGTATTAGTCTATTTTGTCTGGTATTACTGTGGTCATCTCTGATCTCTTCTGGTTACTGTTTGCATGGAATATCATTTTCTTCCCTTTATTTTCAATGTATTTTTGTCTTTGAATCTTTTTTTTTTTCAGTTCAACCACTTTTTTTTATTAAAAATCATAAATTTACATAGGGTAATGTTGTTTGATTCATTCTGTTATTTTTCCCTTCCCCCCCACCCCTCCCACCCCTCTTTTCCATCTATAAAGCCCTTCCTTCCTCCATTCTTACCACCCTCCTTATCCCTAAACCTAAACCTAACCCTAACCCTAACGCTAACCCCTCCTACCCCCCATTATATGTCCTCATCTGCTTATCAGCGAGATCATTCGTCCTGTAGTTTTTAAGATTGGCTTCTCTGACTTAGCATGATATTCTCCAATTTCATCCATTTGCCTACAAATGCCATAATTTTATCATTCTTCATGACAGAGCAATATTCCATTGTGTATGTATATATATATATATATATATATATATATATATATATATATATATATATATGCCACAGTTTCTTTATCCATTCATCAACTGAAGGGCATCTAGGTTGGTTCCACCGTCTGGTTATGGTGAATTGAGCAGCTATGAACATTGATGTGGCTGTATCTGTGTAGTATGCTGATTTTAGTCCTTTGGGTATAGGCCAAGGAGTGGGATAGCTGAGTCAAATGGTGGTTCCATTCCAAGCTTTCTGAGGAATCTCCATACTGCTTTCCAGAGTGGCTGCACTAATTTGCAACCCCACCAGCAATGTATGAGTGTACCTTTCTCCCCACATCCTCGCCAACACCTATTGTTGCTTGTGTTCTTGATAATCGCCATTCTAACTGGGGTGAGATGGAATCTTAGGGTAGTTTTGATTTGCATTTCTCTTATTACTAGAGATGTTGAACATTTTTTCATATATCTGTTGATTGCTTGTACATTTTCTTCTGTGAAGTGTCTGTTCATTTCCTTAGCCCATTTGTTGATTGGATTATTTGTATTCTTGGAGTAGAGTATTTGAGTTCTTTATAGATTCTGGAAATTAGTGCTCTATCTGAAGTATGAGTGGCAAAGATATCCTCCCGCTCTGTAGGCTCTCTCTTCACATTACTGATAGTTTCCTTTGCTGAGAGAAAGCTTTTTAGTTTGAATCTATCCCAGTTGTTGATCCTAGCTTTTATTTCTTGTGCTATGAGAGTCCTGTTAAGGAAGTCTGATCGTAAGCCAACAAGTTGAAGGTTTGGACCTACTTTTTCTTCTATAAGATGCAAGGGTCTCTTGTCTGATTCCAAGGTCCTTGATCCATTTTGAGTTGAGTTTTGTGCAGGGTGAGAGACAGGGGTTTAATGTCATTCTGTTGCATATGGTTTTCCAGTTTTCCCAGCACCATTTGTTGAAGAGGCTATCTTTTCTCCATTGTTTTTGGCAACTTTGTCTAGTATGAGAAAATTGTATTTATTTGGGTTTGTGTCTGTGTCCTCTATTCTGTACCATTGATCTACCTGTCTGTTTTGGTACCAATACCATGCCATTTTTGTTACTATTGCTTTGTAGTAGAGTTGAAGATCTGGTATAGAGATACCCCCTGCTTTGCTCTTTCTGCTGAGGATTGCTTTAGCTATTCTGGGTTTCTTATTCTTCCAGATGAATTTCATAATTGCTTGCTCTATTTCTGTAAGGTACATCATTGGGATTTTAATTGGAATTGCACTGAATATGTATAGCACTTTTGGTAGTATGGCCATTTTGACAATATTAATTCTGCCTATCCAAGAACATGGGAGATCTTTCCATCTTCTAAGGTTTTCTTTAATTTCTTTCTTTAGTGTTCTGTAGTTCTCATTGTAAGAGGTCTTTCACCTCTTTTGTGAGATTGATTCCCAAGTATTTTATTTCTTTCGATGCTCTTGTGAATGGGGTAGTTTTCCTAATTTCTCTTTCTGAAGATTCATCACTTATGTATAAAAATGCATTGGATTTATGAGCGTTGATCTTGTAACCTGCTACTTTACTGAATTCACTTATGAGTTCTAAGAGTTTTCTGGTGGAATTTCCAGGTTCCTCTAAATATATAATCATGTCATCAGCAAACAGGGATAGTTTGAGTTCTTCTTTTCCAAATCGTATCCCTTTAATTTCTTTGGTTTGTCTAATTGCTCTGGCTAGAGTCTCAAGAACAATATTGAATAGAAGTGGTGAAAGAGGGCATCCCTGCCTTGTTCCAGTTTTTAGGGGGAATGCTTTCAGTTTTTCACCATTTAGAATGATATTGGCCATGGGTTTAGCATAGATGGCCTTTACAATGTTAAGGAATGTTCCCACAATCCCTATATTTTCTAGTGTTTTGAGCATGAAGGGATGCTGTATTTTATCGAATGCTTTTTCTGCATCCACTGAAACAATCATGTGATTCTTAACTTTCAGTCTGCTGATATGGTGAATGTCATTTATTGATTTCCGGATGTTGAAACAACCTTGCATCCCTGGGATAAAACACACTTGATCGTGGTGCACTATCTTTTTAATCTATTTTTATATGCGATTTGCTAAAATTTTGTTGAGAATTTTTGCGTCGATGTTCATTAAGGATATTGGTCTGAAATTTTCTTTAATCCATATGTTTCTGTCTGGTTTAGGTATCAGGGTGATAATGGCTTCATAGAATGAGTTTGGAAGGGTTCCCTCCTCTTCTATTTCATGGAATACTTTGAGAAGAATTGGAATGAGCTCTTCTTTAAAGGTTTTGGAGAACTCGGCTGAGAACCCATCTGGTCCCAGACTTTTCTTTGTTAGTAGGCTTTTGATGACCTCTTCTTTTTCATTGCTTGAAATTGATTTATTTAAGTTGTGTATGTCTTCCTCGTTCAGTTTAGGTAATTCATATATCTCTAGAAACTTGTTGATGTCTTTGAGTTTTTCTGTTTTGTTGGAGTATAGATTTTCAAAATAGCTTCTAATTATGTTTTGTATTTCACTCGTGTCTGTTGTGATATTTCCTTGTTCATTCCGAATTTTAGTGATTTGGGTTTTCTCTCGTCTTCTCTTTGTTAGAGTGGCTAAGGGTTTATCAATTTTGTTTATTTTTTCAAAGAACCAACTATTTATTTTGTTAATTTTTCCGATTGTTTCTTTTGTTTCAATTTCATTGATTTCGGCTCTGATTTTAACTCTTTCCTGTCTTCTACTACTCTTGGTGTTGGTCTGCTCTTCTTTTTCTAGGGCTTTGTGCTGTAGTGTTCAGTTGTTTATTTGTTGATTTCTACTTCTTTTGTTGAATGCGCGCCATGAAATAAATCTTCCTCTAAGTACTGCTTTCATAGTGTCCCAGAGATTTTGATATGATGTGTCTTTGTTCTCGTTTACTTCTAAGAATTTTTTCATTTCCCTCCTGAAGTCTTCTGTTATCCATTCATCATATAATAGCATATTATTTAATCTCCAAGTATTGGAGAAGTTTCTGTTTTTATTGTCATTTATTTCTAATTTCAATCCATTATGATCTGATAGAGTACAAGGTAGTATCTCTATCTTCTTATATTTGCTAACAGTAGCTTTGTGGCATAAAACATGGTCTATTTTAGAGAAGGATCCATGTGCTGCTAAGAAATGTATTCGTTCTTTGTTGGATGGTATATTCTATATAAGTCGGTTAAGTCTAAATTGTTGATTGTGTTATTGAGATCTATGGTTTCTTTATTCAATTTTTGTTTGGACAGTCTATCCAGTGGTGAGAGAGGTGTGTTAAAATCGCCTAGTATTATTGTGTTGTGGTCTATTTGATTTCTGGAATTGAGAAGGATTTGTTTGACGTACACGGATGAGCCAATGTTCGGGGCATAGATATTTATGATTGTTATGTCTTGCTGATTTATGCTTCCCTTAAGCAGTATGTAATGTCCTTCTTTATTCCTTCTGACTAGTTTTGGCTTGAAGTCCACATTATCTGAAATGAAGATGGATACTCCAACTTTTCTGCTGTGTCCGTGTGCATGGTATGTTTTTTCCCATCCTTTCACCTTTAGTCTATGGGTATCTCTTTCTATGAGATGAGTCTCTTGCAGGCAGCATATGGTTGGATTTTTCTTTTTAATCCAATCTGCCAGTCTATGTCTTTTGATTGATGAGTTCAGACCATTAACATTCAGGGTTATTATTGTGATATGATTTGTATTCCCAGTCATTTGACTCATTTTTGTTTTTTGACATGATTTGGTTTCTCCTTTATTTGGCTATTCCTTTAGGCTAGTTCCTCCCATTGCTGATTTGCATCGTTGTTTTTCATCTCTTCCTCATGGAATATTTTGCTGAGAATGTTCTGTAATGCCGGCCTTCTTTTTGTAAATTCTTTTAGCTTTTGTTTATCATGGAAGGATCTTATTTCGTTGTCAAATCTGAAAGTAAGTTTTGGTAGGTATAAGATTCTTGGTTGGCATCCGTTTTCTTTCAGGGCTTGGTAAATGTTGTTCCAGGCCCTTCTAGCTTTTAGGGTCTGGATTGAAAAATCTGCTTATATCTGTATTGGTTTCCCCCTGAATGTAATTTGTTTCTTTTCTCTTGCGGCCTTTTATATTCTGTCTTTATTTTGTATGTTAGGTATTTTCATAATAATGTGCCTTGGTGTGGGTCTGTTGTAATTTTGTACATTTGGAGTCCTATAAGCCTCTTGTACTTGGTTTTCCATTTCATTCTTCAGATTTGGGAAATTTTCTGATATTATTTCATTGAATAGGTTGTTCAGTCCTTTGGTTTGTTTCTCTAAGCCTTCCTCAATCCCAATAATCTTAAATTTAGCCTTTTCATGATATCCCATAATTCTTGTAGATTCTGTTCATGATTTCTTACCATCTTCTCTGTTTGGTCCACTTTGTTTTCAAGATTAAATTTTTTGTCTTCAATGTCTGAGGTTCTGTCTTCCAGGTGTTCTATCCTATTGGTTATGCTTTCTATGGAGTTTTTAACTTGGTTTATTGTTTCCTTCATTTCAAGGATTTCTGTTTGTTTGTTTTTTTTCAGTATCTCTAACTCTTTATTGAAATGATCTCTTGCTTCCCATATTTGCTCTTTTAACTGTTGATTGGTGCGATCATTTAATGCCTGCATTTGCTCTTTCATCTCCTCCTTCAATGCCTGTATTTGCTCTTTCATCTCCTCGTTTGCCTCCCTGATTGTTTTAATTATGTACATTCTGAACTCCCTTTCTGACATTTTTCTGCTGTGCTGTCATTGGGTTTTATTAATACAGTGTCTAGGTTTGTTTGGGACATTTTCTTCCCTTGTTTTCTCATATTGGTCAGATGTCATTGGGACTCTGTGATACTGCAGATTTCCTCTTTGGCTTATAGTGCCCCTGTAGATTTCCAGTGTATCACCTCCCATCCTTCAGTAGCCTGAAGTCTTGGAGGAACTTGATAATGCAGTGCTTCCGAAGAAAGCTGCCCCTAGCCTGCTACTGGTTCCAGGGAGAGAGTCCTGGAGAGGTCTGTGGCTGCCCTGCCCTGGTCCCAGAGGCTGCTTGCGGGTCGGAGGTCTCTGCTGGCTTGGGTACTTGTGTCTGGCTCTGTGTAGAAAGTCTCTCACTGGGCAGTCTGCTCCGAGAAGGTAGCCTAGAAAGGCACTTCCCACCGGAGGGAGCCAGGCTGCTTGGGGAAGTCCCTCGCTGCCCTGTCCTGGTCTCTGAAGCAACCTGCGGGCGGACCGGAGCTCATCGAGCGCTGGCTCCGGGACTTGGAGCTGGTTCCTTGCAGAAAGGCTCTCACTGGGTGGCCTGCTCCGAGAAGCTGGAGAATCTGGCCCTATGGGAGGAGTCTACCGCCGGAGTGCTCAGGGCTGCCTGGGGGAGACTCTAGCTACCCTGCCCTACTCTAATAAACCATCCAAATCCAGGCCTGCCGCCCGGGCTGAGCTTCACAGGGTGGGGGAGACTCACCCCGTGGTTCTATTTTAGTCCGAGTCTCTCAATGCCTCCCCTTCTTGAATCCTGGATTCTGGAGCGACTGGAGATGCAGTCACCCTCTAGTCCACCATCTTGGATCGCCCCTTGTCTTTGAATCTAGTCTGTCTCTTACACACAGCATATAGTTGGATCATGTGGTTTTTTATTCTGCCAATCTCTGCCTTTCAAGTTTAATTCACTTACATTTAGTGATCTGTGTAATGTCTACTTTTTTTTTTTTCTTTTTTGTGGTGCTGGGGATTGAACTCAGGACCCTGTGCATGGGAAGCAAGCACTCTACCAACTGAACTATATCCCCAGCCCTAATGTCTAAATTTTGCTAATTGTTTTCTATGTCATATCTTTTATGTTCACTTATACTTCAATTACTACCTTTTTATGTGTTAAAAACATTTTCTAGTATAACATTTTTAATTCCATTATGTTTCTTTTACTATATTTTAAAATTCTTTTCTTTCTGGGGGTGGTGGTTTTCCCAGGGATTACAATTAACATCTTAATTTTTAACTATGTATCTTGTTTTGCTTGAAGTTTTTTGGAATTTGAAGTGTAGTCAAAGTTAGGTTCAGAAAAATAAAAAGGAGCTCTTCATAAATTTTCTTTGTGTACACAGTAGGAGGTTCTTATTATAACAAACACCTGCTTCTGGTATGAACACTTACCTTATCTAATAAAACATTCTGCCACAACCTAAATATACTGAGGTAACTTCTGTCCCTGGCACCAAAAGATGTAAAGAAAAACTGCAAAGGAAAAATAATAGAACAATTTTAATAACATGGAAAATAAAGAAAAAGCATCTGCCAAGAAAGTCTGCTGGGGATTACTATAGTCAAATCAAACTAATAGGTTACCACTGCCTACTTTATAAACTCTTTTTATTTGATTTTTTATTATAATAGGAGAAAGACAGGTATCTATTATACAAATGCAGAATCTTTACAAATAGTATCTTACAACAAACACAATTTTGGGAAAGGGGCTTGAAATACCATAGACAACTACTTACGTTCATCATAGTTTAACTATTAGAAAATCAACCTAAATAAAATTATTTTTAAAAATTACAAATTACATTTTATCTTGACCTTTCAAAGATATATAAATTGAACTGGCTGACATTTGAGCCAAATATACAAAAAGAATAAGAACAAAAATACAAGTGGATTAAAGAGATGGATTTATTTTAAGGATCTTAATTTTAAATTATATTATTTTTGTAGTCTTTTCAAAGATCCAGAAAAAGTAAATCTCTGCTAATTATAGATATAAAACATTCGTGTTAACTCTGAACTTTTCTTTGTTACAGAAGAAAAGTAGTATGTTTCAGTTTATAATTCTGTTTTCAATTCATATGTTTCTCTGCATTTAATTGATTTTAAATACAAAGTCATATTGTAAAATAGGCTTTTATAATGGGTTAAGGAACTGAACAGGCACTTCACAGAAGAAGAAATACAATCAATCAACAAACATATGAGAAAATGTTCATCATCTATTGCAATTAGAGAAATGCAAATCAAAACTGCTCTAAAATTTCATCTCATTCCAGTCAGAATGGCAATTATCAAGAATACAAACATTAATAAATGTTGGCGAGAACATGGGGAAAAAGGGACACACATACATTATTAGTGGAAGTGCAGATTAGTGAAACCACTTTGGAAAGCAGTATGGAGATTCTTCAGAAAACTTGGAATGGAACCACCATTTAACCCAGCTATCCTACTCCTCAGTTTATACTCAAAGGACTTAAAATCAGGATATTACAGTGACGTGGTAACATCAATGTTTATAGTTGCTCAATTCACAATAGCTAAACTATGGAACCAATCTAAATGCCCTTCAACAAATGAGTGGATAAAGAAAATGTGGTACATATACACAATGGAATATTACTCAGCCTTAAAGAAAAATGAAATTATAGTATTTGCAGGTAAATGAATGGAACTAAAGAATATCATGCTAAAGTGAAATAAGCCAATCCCAAAAAACCAAAGGCCAAATGTTTTCTCTGATAAGTAGATGCTGATCCATAGCGGGGGTATGAAGGAACTTTGAATTGTAGAGAGAATGAAGGAACTTTGGATTGTATAGAGGGGAATGAGGGAAGGGGTGAAGTGGGTAGTGAGGGGAAGGACTTTAGATTGTGAAACAGACATTATTACCTTATTTTTTAAAAATTATGATATAAAAAAATAGGCTTTTATAGGAAAATGTAACAAGAGGCAGCCTTAATATAGTATCTCAGTGTGACATCTCTTCCAATCTCCTAGTTAATGACCTTTCATGACTAAGGGGTTATCTTCAGGAAGGAGAAACTTGGTTCTATGCTGACATTATTAAATAACATGTCAAAAAATAATATGTGGGGTATTAACATTTTTCATAGTAAGATTTTTAAAGTGCTATTTTTCTGATTCATTAAATTGAAATCTTGATATATATTCTTTATACAGCAAAACTTTTTAGAAATAGGATATATCCAGGAATTCTTCCCAATAGTATTATAAATATAATATATAGCGTAAGGGTCACTACTTACTACTGTCCACTATTCCCTTTTCTTAAGCCTAATTATTTTACCTAATTAAAATAACCTCAAAATTTTGTGTTCAAATATACAGATTAGAAAAATCCTGTTATCTCATTTTTACCAGTATGCTATATTTGTTAAACTTCACTTTTAAAACTAAATACTTTGTCATTAACTTTATACACTCTTGAACATAATCACCCCATTCCCGGTTCCTTAAAACTCCCAGCTTTCTGGATAATCTTGCTATATTACTACCGTCCTTTATTCCTTGCTACATATCTAACTTCAAAAATTATTAATAAGGTGGAGTGCAGTGGCACTCACCTGTAATCCCTGCAACTCAAGAGGCTGAGGCAGGATGATAATGGCTAAGTTTAAGGATAGCCCCAGCAACTTAGCAAGACCCTGCCACTAGACAAGAAATAAAAAGGGAATATAGCTCAGTAGTAGAGCATTTGCAAGGCCCTGAGTTCAATCCCCAGGACTGAAAGACAGCAACAACTACAACAACAAAACTATTTATAAGCCCTGGTTCAAGAAAAAGCCTACTAATACAGGAAGAGTTCTAAGTAATGAACTCTAAAACAGTGAAGCACAGAATATATTCTAGAACTTAAAAACAGAAAGTAACATAATTAGCCTTCCTTTAATCATACAATACATATAAGTGATGAAAATTAAGCAGTACAAGAGTTTTGCCCCATTCTGATAGAAAAAGAACTCACTGAGCTAACACAGTCTACAGGAAATTAAGAGCAGGGTCTATGAATGAAGCTGCTGTTCTGGTTCTGTTATTAATTCTCTGCCCTTGAGCCATTTTTGCCTTCTTTACCTTTCTCATGTACAAAAAGAGAATAATTGAATAGTTAACAGTAGCAGATTTTTGTGAGAATTAAATGAGAAAACATATGTAAGTGTTTAAAATAACATCTACAACAGTGTTCAGTAAATACTAGTTGTTATTATCATTATCAAAATTAAAATGTTTCATCCTGAAATTTCATAATGTATGTGAGAAATAGTAATTCATGAGCTTAAGAAAGCCATGGTCAGACTGTTCTGCAGCACTGTTTATAAGAGCAAAACATTAAAACTGAATTAATGGTCAAGGGAACCACAGGACATCCATTCAAAGAAATATATAGCACTTGAAAAACCAGAGACAGATCTTTCTACTATGTGCTCATCTGTAATTCCAAAAGATAATGTTGATGGTGGTGGTGGCGGCCGTTAATGTAGTACTGGGGATCGTGCATGCTAGGCAAGTGCTTTACCAGTGAGCTACTTTCCCAGCCCCCACCTTTTTTTTTTTTTTTTTTTGATATAGGGTCTCACTAAATTGCCCAGGTTGCTCTCTAATTTTTTTGATTCTCCTGTCTCAGTCTCCAGAGTCTTTGGGATTACAGGCATGCACCACCATACCCAATGTTATGCTAATTTCTTTTAAAAAGAGAGCTGAGCCACTTGCCATGGGCTCCTACTTGTAATTCCAGGGACTTAGAAGGCTGAGACAAGGGGATTCCAAATTCAAGGCCAGCCTCAGCAATTTAGCAAGGCCCTAAGCAATTTAGTGAGATCTGTTTCAAAATAAAAGATTTTTTAAAAAGAGCTGGGGATGGGACTTAGTGGTAAAGCACCCCTGGGTTAAATCTCAGGTACAAAAAAAAAAAAAAAGAGCAAGAGAGCTGAAGAGCAATATGAATAAGATAGCATTTACTTTAGAAAAGTAAAATTATATGTACATATATATACATATATACATACACATACATGTGTAAATACACAGGAAGACAGCCTGAAAAGACAAATCAAATTGGTAACAGCATTTGCCTCTGGAAAAGTAATGGGATTGAGGCTTACTGGCATGGAAAGAAGATGGTAGTTTAGAATCATTTGATTTTGCTAAACAGTAAAAATGTTTGCATGTACTAATTCCCTTACTAAACAGTTCCTCACTAAAAGTGTTGGCAGAACAGAGAAAAGTAGAGACATCCACACAGAGAGGATGGGGGCAGAAAAGCTCAAAGTAGGGTGTCAGACCAGAAAAGAATGAGGAGGTTGTCCACTTAGAAGGGTTGCCACACAGTGGGTAAGAGCCCAAGTGGGTAAGAAAGCTCTGACAGAGAAATGTGGATCCAGGGAAAGGGCATGTGGCATCAGTCCAAGCACAGTGAGGAGATCACAGATCAAGATGGTGAGAATATTTAGGTCATGGTGGGATAGGCAGTGGCCCAACTCTGTCAGAAACCTTTCATGAGGTGAAAGGACATCCATATCAGTGGTGACAGTGGAGATGGAGATTGGTTCCAAACAGGCTGACTGGGCAAGTAAGGATAATGGGAACCTGGTTTCTCATTGTCAGGGAAGAGAGGGTTACAAACATGTAAAGGGAGAAAATAAGAATGAACTCTGTGGTGTTCAAGTGGAATGGGAGGTGTTGATATGAGTTCATGGATGAATAGATGGATAGATGAATGGATGGCTGCATGGAAGGAAGGATAGGTAGATATATGAGTGGGCATATGTATATGTATGCATTCTGAATATGAGTGTATGATTATATACACATAATATACACTCTTTTTCTGTCCACAGAGAATTCAGAAATAGTGATATCCCCAATAGCACTGAATATGCTAGCTTCTAAATATTGGTCTTCTCCTAAAGAAATCAAAACTCCCTGAAGAAATGACTTGATTAAAACACTGAGTAGGGGAAATCTGAAACATCTTGTGCCCAAAAGCAAAGGAATGCTCAAATAATGCTGAGAATAGTCAAAAGGACATAGGCATCAGCCTGAAAGAGTTTCAAATGGCCAAACTTGGGAAATCTAAGCATCAAAATAAGTAATTATAGTGATTATAGTCATTGAATAAAGTAAGAAACCATGAGTTCACAGCGATATAAGTAAATGATAAAAATAAATGAATGAATAAATTTTAAGTTTGGCAAAGAATAGTACATTTACATAGGTTCAAAGCATCCTGCCTCAAAATACTGACAAAAGAAAATAGATTAACTTTATAGTAAAGACTGACAGACACAATCTTGATCAAATAATCAATGTAAATATCATCAGTAATGGCACAAACTGAAATTATGTGCCATCTGATAGATCTAACAGAAGAAGAGATCATCATTTCCAGGAATTTCTTCCAAAACTGCATAACCCAAATTTAATCGTAAGCATCAAACAAATAAATATTAAGGAATAATCTACAAAATAAGTGACCTATAATCTTTGAAAGTGTCAAAAACATAAAGGTGAAGAAAAGGCAAAGGGACTCCTTCAGGAAACTGAAGCACATATAATTAAATGTAATGTAACTCTGAACTGGATCTATTTGCCACAAGGGAGATTACCATGGAAACTGAGTCTGAGGATTAAACAATGGTAATATGTCAATATTACTTTCTTGATTTTGATGGTTATATTACAGTTATGTAAGAGAACGTCTTGTTGAAAATAAATATAGAATACTGAGGGTAATGAGGCATCAGGGTTAACAGTTTATTCTCAAAAATAGTTCAGTGGGGAAAGATCTTTGTATTGTACTTGGGAAATACTCTGTAGGAATAAGAAATATAAGGGGATGGGAATATAATTCAGGGTCAGAGAACTTGCCTACCATGTGTGAGGCCCTGGATTTGATACCCGGCAGCACAAAAATAAATAAACAATAAAACTTAAAGTGCATATGAAAGAAACTTTATAAGATTAAAAAGTATGAGACTGGTACTGTGGCTCAGTGATAGCATTTGCCTAGCATGTGTGAGGCACTGGTTTCAATTCTCAGCACCGCATATAAATAAATAAAGGTCCAACTACTAAAAACATTTAAAAATATTAAAAAGTATAATTACAAAGACTTAATGTCGTGATATTATTTCTTTCTCCCCATGTTCTTTCTTTCATTTTTTTCTTTCTTTCCTTCTCTCTGCATCCCCTTCATACCCTACCATACTTTCCTTCTTTATCTTCCTTCTGTCCTTCCTTCTTTCTTCTTCCTCAGCATTATGCTTCCAATATCACACACAGAGCCCTAATCAATTTTTCAGGTAGGTATAGAAAGATTATTCACATATCCTAACCAAGAAATGTTAGATATTGCAGGTGAATAATAAAATGATGGCTATTGATTGCCATTGTTTAAAAAAAGATTTAATGGTTATGTGTTCTTACTTGTATGCTGCCCAAAACTGCTCACAGGACTATTTGTTTTCATTAGTTGCTATTACACAAATATTACTGACTAAACAATCATGAAATTATTACAGTATTTAGAAATAATAAGATCATTTTGCCAACACTCACCCTACCTACCTCTTACAATGAAGAAATGGAAAATATGGGTGAAAGTTCTTATAAACTGTAAAGTACAAAAAATTCAGCAGCCATTTAAAAAATTAATCACCAACAGCTATCAAAATATACATAAATCTAGTATTAAATACAGTGTATTTCTACAAGATATTCCTAACTTTAAGAGCTGCCTATATTCTCAATACTGATGATCAGGATGAGGAAAATTTTCTTCACACTATGGAATGTGGCAAAGGTAGAAAAATTTTTCACCTTTTCACCATCTGTGATGATCTGGATAGCATTTGGGATCAGTCGAGCAGTTTTCTCCTTGGTCATAAAGGTTATGTTCTTCAAAGCAATAGAAATCTAAACATACAAAAGAACTTAAAAAGTCAAAAAGTATATTTTTCAGAAGCATATACAATATAAAATGCCAAGTATTACAGCAATCTAATCCAGAATATTTAGTGAAAATCCTAAAGGAATTAATAAGCACATGCTTATTAATCCTTTAGGAAAAACAAGGTAAGCACACAGACATTCTTTCCTTCTGTATTCTCCTCCACCAACTCCCATTATCTAACATTAGGACAAAGTGTGAAAAGACACGTGGGTGTTCACATTCCACATTAACACACCAACACACAAGCAAAACTCAGTCTTTCATGTAAGACTTGGTTTGGGCAGCCAATAGATAAACAGTCAAGCTTTTTTCAACCTGAAATTTTTCTATAACCATATCTAGTAAGTACATTTTGTTCAACACGTAAATTTACTCATATCTAAGTATAGATGCACAAATATACATATGAATTTTCTTTGAAATCATCTACAATATGTTGTTTTTAAAGAGGACAGTGTATATTTCTATCTATACAATTATTTGTACCAACTAATCAAGTGCAAAAATAAGTCTTACTGTAGTTTCCCATCTGAAGATGTTGCTATAGAAACACAGCCAGTTTTCTGAAAGGTATAGTCGTCCCTGAAGCAAAATGTCCCTTTGAAGAGCACAAGCATAATCTATATACACAAAAATAAGGAGCATCTTATTCACAAAAATATGGCAACTGAATAAACCCTATACCATTTCAACACATGGAAAGTCATCATGATTTGTTCATTAGTTCACACATTCACATACTTGGGATACCATAAGTTAGATATTTTGCTGTGTACTAAGGTTATCAGAAGCAAATCTTACACTCATGGGAAGAGTCTAGAGGGAAGGAAGACAATAAACAAATAAATACAAAATGCTTAACATCATTTGTACCTCAATAAAGCTGTTTAAAACTGAAAAAAATAAATATGATAATGACCAAAGTATAGATAAACCTATGAACATCTACAGGTAACAAGAACTATAAAGGTAAGGGGGCTGGGATATAGCTCAGTTGGTAGAGTGCTTGCCTTGCAAGCACAAGGCCCTGGGTTGGATCCCCAGCACCACAAAAACAAAGAAAAAAAAGGTAAGGGGGTGGGGTGTGGAGACAGGATATAAGGAATGATTCCCCTAAAAAAGCAATCTATGGATCAGAACACAGTATAAATAAAAAAGACATGAGTACATTTTTTTTAAAAAAAAGCAATCTATAAACTAAAGTCTAAAGATTAATGAAGTTTCAGCAGCATCATGAAGGAATAACATATGTAAAAGCCCTATGGTTTAAAGATAGAGGGAAAAATAGTGGTGTAGGAGAACAAAAAGGAGGAAGGAAGGGAAAGGGGAAGATACATGGAATGAATTTAACAAAATCATATTATATTCATATACAGATATCAAAAGGAATTTCACTTTTATGTATGTATAGAAGAAGGGAAGTTTAAGAGCATGTAGGAAGGAGAATGGGGAAAGGAGGAGGAGAGGAAAAGTGGGAAAGGGGACTGAATCAAATTCCTTACATGTATGATTTTGTCAAAATGAAACCAATTACTATGTATAATGATAATGTTCTAATAAAAAATATAGTTTTAAAAAGCCCTATAGTGAAAAAAAACACGGTACATTTTAGGGTCTAGAAGATAGCTTTCTAGACTGGAGAAGCTAGAGGAATACATCTTGTAAGGTCTTACGGGTCATGGTAGAATGTACTCTCAGAAGCCACTGAGGAGGATTTTTGTTTTTTTAATATAGAAACTTTGCTTTTATTTATTTATTTTTATGTGGTGCTGAGGATCAAACCCAGTTCCTCACACATGCTAGGCAAGCACTCTACCACTGAGTTACAACCCCAGACACCCCACTGAGGGGTTTTAAGTGGAAGGGACATGATCAGATGTATATTATTAAATAGTGCTTTAATCACATTATGAAAATGGATTTCGATATGTCAGCTGGAAGTCCAGGGGACAGTTGATGGTGGTTCAGACCGGAAGAAAACAATAGGAAGAGAAAGAAATAGTTAAAATTCAGAAATATTTAGGAGGTAGCACTGATGAGGAATTGGTGATTGATTATAATGTTGGACAAGGTTAGAAGAGTAGTCAAAGATGACTCAGAAAATTGTATAAATTTCGAGTCAATTTCAAAGTTGATCCTTTCCATTTTAACACTGAAATCCAGCAAAATCAAGTTTTCAATTTAAAAAATACAAAAGAGACATCTGGAAAATGTCACTGCCTATCAAACAAGTTAATACCATATCTCTAAGATTAAGATCTGACTCTATGACTAACATAAACAGTAGTGGTAAATGCAAGATATAAAGGGTTGCTATGAGGTGATTTTATTAGCTGGTAAATTTTAAATTCTATAATGTAATTAGCAATTTTAGAAAAAAGCTGCACAAATCTCAAAATATTTTTACTCAGTCATGTTAAATTTCTAAGCAAACACTAAAAATTGAGCAAAGTAGCCAGTCTTTCACAATGCTTCCTTCAGTAAAACAAACCTGAGATGCCACCAAACAAAAATTCCTAATAAATAATTAAGCAGATTAAGTTACTCATTTACTAGTATGCATCTTCAAAACAGAGACTGGACTAAAGGTTACCTTGAGGTATCATGAAATTTTTATATAAACCACTACGATATTTTATCACTTTAATGCTCCTCATATTTCAGATCAGAAATACCTGGCAGACTTATTAGAACACAGATTGCTAGGTCCCTCCCCTAGAGTTTCTGATGCAATAGGACTGGAGAAAGGTCAAGAGTCTGTGTGTTCAACAGAATCTCAGATGATGGGAGCATGGCTAGTCTGTACACCACACTACATTATTTTATAATTAACCATACTAAAAGCTATAGGAAACACAAACTATAGGAACCACTACCTGGACATACTTTTTACCAGTGTTTTTTTAAAATGACTTCCCCAGAATGGTTATGTTCTATCATAACAAATGTTTACCTCAATAAAATTGATTTTTTAAAAAAAGACAAAGGCAATATATTCTATGCAAGAAATAAAACATTTCCTTTAAACAATAAAGAGGCTTATATTTACTCCTTGTCTTTTCTCCCAATTTCCCTACTGATTAATGATTATGTACTATAATAATAATCAGTATTTCAAGAGGCAACATACTACCGGACTTGAGTCATATTAACAATCTGATTCACCTAGAATGGAATGAGAAAATAAGGCTTATCACAAATTATTTTATGGATTTTATAACTTTATATTTGGTTATCAGAAAGAGTAAAATTCAAGAAGTTAACCAAGAAACTTAAGTCAATATGATACAAGCATTAGCATCAATCAATTCAGCTATTACATGATCAATTTCAGCAAATTGAATAGCTCCAACTCCTAAAGATTTATTTTAGCAACTACAATTTAAAAGGATACAAAACATAGTACTATGATAATATAGGAGTAAATCAGTACCATAAACTTACACATTAAACTTGCACAACAAGTAATATGCACATATTTAAGTAAACAAGATGCACTATTCTGTTTTACTGAAGGACTACTATCCAAAGGGAAGTAACAATTAACTACAAGAATGTACCTTTTTAAACAATAATATCAGGGAATACATATCCCAAAGTGTGACGTGCCATTCATGGCCGGCAAATAAAACCTGGCTTGGTTGAGCCATTAGACATGGAAATCTGGTTCTCAGGAACTGACAGTTATGACATATTATTCCAGATTGCCTGGAGTATGTGGTTTCCCTGCAGACTGCTTCACCACTGGAGTGTGCAGGCCCAGGATGTGGGAGAGACCCACTAGAGTCAAATGGCTTGCTTAGTTCCACCCAATACTGTTTCTCACAGAAGAAGAGCCTCCCTTTCCCCTTTGCTCTGTACTGCTATAAAGAAAGAAACGGAGGGCTCCACCATTTTGTTAGAGTCAGACCCTTATGAATGACTCAACCCATAACACCCCCATTCTAAAGATAATTCTGTCTCCTGTTTGTCTTGACGATAAATAAATTTCTTAGCCATTAGTTCATAGCCAGCCCATCCCTCGACAGGAACCCTTTTCCTCGCCCACATGGGACCTGCGGCTATACCAAAGCATTTCATTCTAGTAGCAATCATCTTTGAGAGCCCAATAATGCTGACGTTTGCTTTAAAAAAATTTTAAAAGACTCTTAAGACATTTTTAGAATTGCTTACAGATTCAATAAAGTTATGAAAGATATGAAAAATAACTACTCTCATTTTTTATTTTGTTTGCTTTTTACTTGAAATAATGAGTAAATATAAATTTTTAAAAAAACTGATTTTTCCTGGTGCAGAAAGGGAAACAGATACTCCCCTTGCTTTTCTTGGAATATTTTCTTTAGAAAACTTGCAATTCTTTCTCTGTTCCTTTGAGGATGTTTATGAATCTTTTTTTAAAAGTTAAATAGGCTTCTTGCCAGTTTTAAACCAGGAATATTTTCTCAAGGACCTGGGAGTCATCTCTGAAAAGTAAACATCAAGGAAAATAACATTTCTATCTCCAGCATCTGTGAGAAGGTAGGAGCCTAACTTCAGTAGGTACCTCACTTCAAGTTGCAAAACTAACTCCTGCCATAAAAATATGAGTTTATTTTTCCTTTGTATTTATGCCAACTAGCTATCACTGATGGTTGCCCTAATTACAAGGTAAATTTGGAATGAACTATGCGTGACATATGGTGATGTCAAGTCCTCTTATTTAAGGACTAGTGATCACTTCTTCAGAACCCTACATAGTGGGTTGTATGTGCTTGACTGTATAATAGCATGAGAGATTTCTTTCAGTTTTTACAACCTCTTGTGGGTTGCCTGCAATGCACTTCACATTCTAATTTAATGCTTAATTGATAATAAAATTGTTTTCTTTCTCTTTGGCTTTGTGGAGAGATTTTCTGAATTGGTAGGAGATTTTTATATTCCTTCAACACAACATTATCTGTCTTAAGCATCCACCTTGTTCACTCAGATAATCAGAGAATTTAACAAGGTTTTAAGTAATGGCATCCCTGGAAAAAATAATACAGTCTCCTAAGCTGAATACTTTCAATGGGATAAACAAATATATATAGAAAGAGTTATTTTAGTAGAAAATCATACATAGAATGGCTGGTCTAAGTTGGGAGGGATACTAACATGCATTTACTTCCCTTTTTATCCACAATTTTTCTAAGAGAACAGGGAAAACACATAAGAGATTAAATCCATAGCAATGCTGAGGGGTAGGTAAAAAGAATGAGTATATTAACAGACTGAAGGTTCCATTAAAGTTTTAGAAGACAGAAAGTGGATATCAATGAACAGAGTATGGAAAAAGCCTTACCTCAAAAAATATGCAGACAGGGCTGGGGAGATAGCTCAGCTGGTAGAGTGCTTGCCTTGCAAGCACAAGGCCCTGAGTTCGATCCCCAGTACCACCAAAAAAAAAAAAAAAAAAAATATGCAGACAAAAGCTGCAGTACAGATACAGTCATTCTTCCAGGTATCTGCACACTTAGAATCAGCAGGTACAAAGAGGGATGGTTAGAATAGATACAGACATCACAGAACTGACTGATGGGCTCCCTATGGCAGAGGTCAGCCACACTCACTGCCTCTTCCAAACATTTGCAGACCCCAACCTCTAAAAGCCACAGCTCCTAGTGTAAATACTAGTGTACCAGAGTAAAGTTGACTTTAGGCATGTAAGATTCAGGGTATAGCATAGTTTAGATCTTGAATGTCCACCAAAGGTCATGTGCTGAATTTGTATCCAGCCTATGGCGCTACTGGGAGGTAGTAGAATCTTTAAATGGTGGGACTTAATGGAAGGAAGTTGGGCCACTGGGGGCATGCCACTGAAGGGGGTACTAGGACCTAGCCCTCCTCTCTGCTTCTCAGAAGCCATGAAGTAATCAGCTTTGCTCCATCACATGTTCCCCAGGATCATGTACTTCCTTGCCACAGGCTCAAAAGCAATGAAGTCAACCAATCATGGAGAGAAACCTCTGAAACTGTGAGCCAAAATGAATCTTTCCTTCTTACAAGTTGATTATCTCAGGCATTTTGTCACAGTAATGGAAAGCTAACACAGGGTAGAAATCCAAATCTGCTTTCCCTCTGCACAAAGGAAAGATTTATCAGTCAACATGCCTCCTTTCTACCTTTCCACACAGGGGAGAGTTTTCTTGGGTAAACAGAGGTATATGTTTAGAGGCAACCCACTCCAACTTTGTAACAATCTATTCCTTCATTCATAATATGAAAGGACAACCATAAGATTACACAATTCATATTATTCCAGCACATATTCTCCTTCTCCCTTACCCCCACTACCCAGCACCAAATGATTTCACATTTGACATAACTTCAAAAACAAATGAGAAAAAAATTTGCTCTTCTTGTATTGCATAATTTGGGGCCATCAGTTCCTTGAAAGTTGAATAAAAATTATCTATAAAAACATCGGGGCATAGGGCTTTTTGTATGGTAGAATTTTGACTAATAAAATTTTTTAAGGATTATAGTTTTTTTTTTTGCTTTTTTTTTTTTTTTTTTTTTTTTGTTTTGCAGATTTGAACCCAGGGCCTTGTGCTTGCAAGGCAAGCACTCTACCAACTGAGCTATATCCCCAGCCCAGATTATAGATTCTTTATGTAACATTGTGCTCCACTCAGTGTATTTCAATACATTTCATCCAATTTCCAACCATCACCACTTCAATCATTTTACCCAAAGGATCTGCTATCTGCATACTCATGATAAGCCAAAGTGTTGGGAGATTAACATATCCCCATGATACTATTTTTTCTAGAAGTAGAATTGCTGGGTCAAATGTTTTTAATTTTAATAAATATTTACTTGGTTAAGATTAAGCAAGAAAAAAAGATATTACATGAATACATATTAGAAGTGAAAAAGTGGATATATAGGGGGCTGGGGATATAGCTCAGTTGGTAGAGTGCCTGCCTTGCAAGCACAAGGCCCTGGGTTCAATCCTCAGCACCGCCAAAAAAAAAAAGCAGATATATATACTCATGCTTAAGAAGGGAGAGTTAGTTGTAGTTACAGAGTTCCACTTGGGATGGATCTGCTAACAATCTATTAGAAGGACTACATTCTAGCAGAGGCTACCATAAGCCCTTCAACTATTATCACAGTTCAAGATCAAATGTTTGGCTAATTAGTATGTTAGAAAAAAGAATTTCAAGCTGTGCACAGTAGTGCATGCCTGTAATCCCAGCTGTTGGGGAGGTTAAGACAGGAGGATCTTGAGTTTAAAGCCAGCCTCAGCAACTTAGTTTGGCAAAAGTAACTCAGTGAGACTCTGTCTCTAAATAAACTATAAACAGAGTTGGGGATGTGGCTCTGTGGTTAAGTTGCCCCTGAGTTCAATCCCCCAGTACAAAAAAAAAGGTCGGGGGGGGATTTCAATGGTGAATTACTGGCTTGTTAATCAGTGTTAGAGGATGTTAGACACAGGTTAACATTGATGAAATAAGTTTTTGTCAATATCCAATTGTTGGCTAAATATTTTAGATTTTCTTCACCATTACAGGTACAGAGTGTAAGAATCTAGTAAGGCTTTCAACCCAGGTGTGTGCTTAATTCCCTAAATCAGAGTTTCTCAAACTTTAATGTGTATATATATTACCTAGGAATGCTTGGAATTTTTTGGGAAGAGTTGTGGGCTTCTCCCTATTTAATTATTCAAGTATTTATTTATAACAGTATGGACTCGTGAATATTTATTTGATTCTTAAAATTATAATCCAAAATTATTGTTATTTTATTGCTCAAGCAATTCTAGATTTGATCATTTTCAAATTGGCTCTTTTTTTTTTTTTTGGTAAGCTCTTCCTGACTTTCTGAAATAACTACAAGATACTTCAAACTCCCTCATCCTGCATTTTTACTGCTCCAGCTCTAGAATGGGCCATTTCTTCAAGAAGTCTTGCTATTTTATTGGAGAGTGGTATTTAGAAAATAAAATCTGAGCCCCAGGCATGCTTATTATTGCTAGGGTACTACTGTTTTAAATCCCTCTCAGCAGAAAGAGCTACAGAATAGACCTGTAAAGTCAGCCCTCCATACGGAAGGAAGGAAGGAAGGAAGGAAGGAAGGAAGGAAGGAAGGAAGGAAGGAAGGAAGGAAGGAAGGAAGGAAGGAAGGAAGGAGGGAAGGAAGGAGGGAAGGAGGGAGGGAGGAAGGAAGAATGATTACACCTATACTGATAAACTTTCTTCTCTCTGCATCACTCCCTAAACAATATACTATTGTTGCAGGGCAGGGGCCTTCTGGGAAACTGAGGTAGAGTGAAGATACCCCCAGTTTTCAAACTCTGATTTTGTCATCAAGTCAGAAAGACTTCAAACATGTCACTCAGAATAATAGGTATGAGTTTACTGAAAGGATAGGATAAGGGAAAGGGGACACTCTCATAGACAAAGGGGCTCCTCTCAGAGAGGACAATGTACCTCTTCTGCACTCCAGTTTTATTGGGGATCCCAGAGAAGTTTCCAGAGAGTTCCACCCAGATCCACTTCTTGACTTTTGACTGATTTTCAAGTCTTCACTGCCATGACAACTATAGTTCACTTTGGCCTAAGAATCTAATTGGATTCTTAATCACAAACTCTTACAGATTTTATAATTAGGAGGAATTATCCTTATCTCCCTGAGTTTCAGGATCTGGTCTGTGATGAGGATCACAAAAGTCTCCCCTTTCAGGGTAACTTGGGTTCTCTTATGGACATGATTTTTGGGCCTGCATTTCTCCTGCAGATAACAAGTAGTTTGCTGAGAAATGTGACATATCCTGTCCACCTAAGCCAGGCAGGGTTACAGGTGAATTGCTTCTTGGAAAAGAAAGAATGTGGGGGTTAGCACAATGTGCCCATTATATAGAATTATTCCCTTAACCTCATGTTCCCACCACTCATCTGTCTGTCCCCTATCACTGTAACTTTAACAGAAAGGTTCCCTCAGAAGCAGTCTTTAACAGAATTACTTTTCCATTTTCTTCCTAATCTTTTTAACTACTCATCCCTCTCCCATGGTATTCTAAAGAGAGTCCTCCCTCATAACAACCCTTCCTTTTATTAGCTCTTGTGAAGTGTCATGCAGAAAAGCAATGCCTTCTGTCAGGAAAGAAAATGCAATCTAGGTATAGTGGAGCATGTTTGTAATCCCAGTGACTCTGTACGCTTAGGCAAGAGTATCACAAGTTCAAGGCAAGCCTGGGCAATTTCGGAAGATCATATCTCAAAATATAATAAAAAGGATGGGGATGTAGCTCAGTAGTAGAGCACTCCTGGGTTCAATTCCCAATAGGAGCAGGAGATGCAGATGATGGCCCAGGAAGTTGAGGTTCATTTTGATGTTCTAGGAAAGGAGGAGACATATGCGTGGAAGCACAAATAATGGAGAGGAAGACCCACCCTGCACGTGGATGTCCTGCCTCTTGTCCCACTGCACAACCTGTTTCTCCTATAAAGTCCTTTGCACCCCTGATTCCCCTAGGAGAGATTTGAGATGGAAAGTCTAGTCTGTATTCTTTACAGCTAACCTTGAATGAAACTGTTTCATTCCACTAAGTTTTTTTTCCCCTTGAGTTTTCGGTTGAGTAGTGAGCAGCATGAACATTGGATCCCTGAAACATAACAACTATTTACACAGCATTTATATGAGGTATTAAACATATTCTAAAGATGATTTAAAGAATACTAAACAATGTGCACAGGTGATAGGCAAATACTGTACCATTTTATATACGGGACTTGAGCATCCACAGACTTTAGTATCTGAGGCGGAATCCTGGAACCAATCATCTTCTAGAGATACTAAAGAACTATCCTGATATCTTAGTTGATTAAACAAGTTTCCTGTGTAAAGGTCTGACAAATAAGCAATTATGTAACCACCACTGAAGTACCATGTAGAGCCATTTCATCACCCTAGAAATACCCCTGTGCTGCCATTTTACCTCTCATAACATTTTCTAAATTTTCTAAATGAAGCAGGTTTACTATAGCAGTAAGAAAAAAATTAAAAATGTAAATTTTGAAAGAAAATATATACACTGGAAAATACTGAAACAGACTGAATTTGGGAGTCTCTTTCTGAAATTAAGAGCAAATTCCTCATGCTAAGAGGAAAAGTTGAAGGGTTCTCCTAACCACAACCACTACCCCCACGTCCTAAGGAAGCTGAGAATGGAGATTGTCCTATTCCCAGGCCTGTGCAGCACCCACTAACTAAATCTATACATGTACACTTCCTATCATTTGTCTCACATCCCTGCCTCTGCCGCCTGAGTGCTGCCTCTTCAAAAAGTCTTGCTCACTTTCAGAGATCTCAAAGATGGAACTTTTGAAACAATTAAGTTTCTTATGCCTTTCTTCAAAGCTGGCTTTGAATAAAATGTATTTTCCTACCAATTTAACTCCAAATACTTTTGGAGCACTGAGCATTCTTTTAGCCTAAGCTCTTCCCCAGAGGTATTATTAGAGCCACGCAGTAACCATTTCTAAAAAGATAACTACAAAATATGAGCCAAATTATATATAGATAATAGGATCACCAATGATTTTCATTTTTTTCTTTTTACTTCTTCTGTATAACTTTTCAGTTTTATGATGAGTATATTTTACTGTAAAATCAGATTAATTTCTTTAAAATCAGATTAATTTCTTTCAAGAAGGCAGTAATGAGTATGCTACATTTTAGAAAGGTTTCTATGAAAAGTATTTTGATTTTAAGTGGCAGACTGGCAAGAAGCATTCTACATATGCAAAAAAGATCTACAATTTATTTTTAATATCTAACAAGCTATTCAAAGTTTAGGAAAAGACAACCCACTAGAAATGTTGGCAAAATTTATGACGAGAAAGCACAAAAAAAGAAATAAACCATGTTCAATGTCTCTCATAATTAAGGAAATGAATATTTAAACAATGATTAATACCATTTCTACCTAACAAACTCTGATAAAGCAGAATTCCTCAGGTATGGCAAAACAAGTACTCACACCGTTGATAAGAATGCAAATTATAAGGCCTCTCTGGAAAGTGATTTAGCAACAGTTAAAATTTTAAATGCTCATTAGCTTTTGTGTCACGATTCTACTTCACGGAGATTATGTTAGAGTATGTGTGCAAAAAATATTATATATATAGTTAAGTCAAAAATCACTCTTCCCCAAATTATAACAGTTTTACATTATCTAATTGTGAATGAGAATATGTGGCTTATCTTGAAAACTATTTTCTGTCTTGCATAAAGGCTTAAATGTTCTACATATATAGTCACTTGCCACTTCCATTCTGATAATGATGGTTAAAAATGTTGTTTTGTTTTGTTTTTTGCAAACTTCCATATTTTTTTACCTGCTATCAGCTTCTCCGTATCAGGTAGATGGGTGAACTGTCTTTTGTATTCCTCATTCCTGTCCTTATATGTTGAACTTGAAATCTGCAACAATAAAAATTTTTAATTTCTGCTTAATTATAATTGTAATATCTTATAACATAAATGAAATTTAAAATGCTTTCTATGCAATATTTTATATGTCCTCATATGAAAAACATAATTATCTCAAAAACACTAAGGGGAGAAAAAAGAACCGAAGAAACTACTTTCAACATGACAGAAAGGTTGGCAATCCTCTCTTTAAAAGTGAAAATATGGGAAAAAACTGATAATCATCTCAAAATGGCTGGAAACCGACAAAAGATATACAATAAACTGTAAAATGATTGTTTATGAAAATCACTGAACCTGGGTAAGTACAGCAGAATTCTGTGGTCCTTTTTCCTGGGCCTGTCCTTTTTCCTTTTTCCATAACCCCTCCTCCCCTACCAGTTAAGTCAGTGTGATAGTTCTACCAAGATAGAATAGGCCATAAAAATTAGCAGCTATGTCAACAGAGGTGGTTAAGTTCATTGGGAATGGAAAGCAGGAAATCTCTGCCTAGAGGTAAAAGGGAAAATCCTGAAGCTATTCAAGCAAGAATGAAGGCAAAGGCCCTATTGTTGCAAGTCAAATGACAGATGAGCAAGAGACTTTACAGAGAGATCTTGAAGGACAGGCAGCCACAGGTGGGCTTGATACACTCTCCATATATCCCTGGCCAAACAGAGGTTTGCATGTATATGTAGAAGAAACTAGAAATAGCCCAGCCTATTCATACATTCCTGGCTAGGGACACAGGAGATCTCAAGAGAACATAAAACCTGAGACAAACTGGAAAATGGCCTAAACTTTGAATATATTCCCTAATCTATACACACATCTGTCGGTAGAAGGGAAAAGCTGTACTGGCTGTATGTATTTGAACACATCATTGACCAGTCACTGGCTGACATGGGTAGTGACTCCTACAAATTCAGCCTTAAAGAGAAAAACAATATAGTTGGACATGGTGGTCCAAATTTGTAATCCCAGCAACTGGCAGACTGAGGCAAGTTTGAAGACTCAAGTTTGAAGCCAGTCTCAGCAACTTAAGTAAGGGCCTCAGCAATTCAGTGAAACCTTGTCTCAAAATAAAGTACAGAAAGGACTGGGGGTGTAGCTCAGTGCGAAAACATGCCTGAGTTCAATCTTAGTACTAAAAAAAAAAAAAAAAGAAAAGAAAAGAAAAGAAAAAAAGAAAGAAAATAATAAACTGAGCAGAAATTTTAGTTCCCACATGTCACAAAATAAACATTAGCTTTACGCAAATTATTAAACAAAAATCAACAATGACAACCCTTTGAGAAGGGAGAATACAATCAGAATCCAGGGATGGTTATTATCTAAATAGTCCAATTTTCAGTAAAACTATAAAATAGGTAAAGAAACAGAAAAATGTGACTAATACTCTGGAAAGAAAAAAGAACAGGTAATAGAAGCAATCTTTAAGGGTCCCCATTCATTGGATTTAGCAGACAAATATTTCAAAGCAATTATTATAAATATGTCCGAAGTACTAAAGAGAACTATGCTTAAAGGAAAGTAAAACAACAATGATTCCACAAGTACAGAGAATTCAAGCAAATATATATATTAACATATATTCATATATTTAAACAAATCTTTTAAATAAAAAAAAATGGGCATTCTGGAGTTGAAAACTACAAACCCTAAAATAAAAATCTCACTAGAGGGATTCAATCAGTAAACATGAAAATAGATCAGCATAACATCAAATATGAAGAGATGGGATGACATAATTATATATTTAGAGGAGCCTGGAAATTCCACCAGAAAACTCTTAGAACTCATAAGTGAATTCAGTAAAGTAGCAGGTTACAAGATCAATGCTCATAAATCCAATGTATTTTTATACATAAGTGATGAATCTTCAGAAAGAGAAGTTAGGAAAACTATCCCATTCACAATAGCCTCGAAAAAAATAAAATACTTGGGAATCAATCTAACAAAAGAGGTGAAAGACCTCTACAATGAGAACTACAGAACACTAAAGAAAGAAATTAAAGAAAACCTTAGAAGATGGAAAGATCTCCCATGTTCTTGGATAGGCAGAATTAATATTGTCAAAATGGCCATACTACCAAAAGTGCTATACAGATTCAATGCAATTCCAATTAAAATCCCAATGATGTACCTTACAGAAATAGAGCAAGCAATTATGAAATTCATCTGGAAGAATAAGAAACCCAGAATAGCTAAAGCAATCCTCAGCAGAAAGAGCAAAGCAGGGGGTATCGCAATATCAGATCTTCAACTCTACTACAAAGCAATAGTAACAAAAAGGGCATGGTATTGGTACCAAAATAGAAAGGTAGATCAATGGTACAGAATAGAGGACACAGACACAAACCCAAATAAATACAATTTTCTCATACTAGACAAAGATGCCAAAAATATGCAATGGAGAAAAGATAGCCTCTTCAACAAATGGTGCTGGGAAAACTGGAAAACCATATGCAACAGAATGAAATCAAACCCCTATCTCTCACCCTGCACAAAACTCAGCTCAAAATGGATCAAGGACCTCGGAATCACACCAGAGACCCTCCACCTTATAGAAGAAAAAGTAGGTCCAAACCTTCAACTTGTTGGCTTAGGATCAGACTTCCGTAACAGGACTCCCATAGCACAAGAAATAAAAGCAAGAGTCAACCACTGGGATAGATTCAAACTAAAAAGCTTTCTCTCAGCAAAGGAAACTATCAGTAATGTGAAGAGAGAGCCTACAGAGTGGGAGAATATCTTTGCCAATCATACTTCAATTCAGATAGAGCACTAATTTCCAGAATCTATAAAGAACTCAAAAAACTCTACACCAAGAATACAAATAATCCGATCAACAAATGGGCTAAGGCAATGAACAGACACTTCACAGAAGAACACATACAAGCAATCAACAGATATATGAAAAAATGTTCAACATCTCTAGTAATAAGAGAAATGCAAATCAAAACTACCCTAAGATTTCATCTCACCCCAATTAGAATGGCGATTATCAAGAACACAAGCAACAATAGGTGTTGGGGAGGATGTGGGGAAAAAGGTACACTCATACATTGCTGGTGGGGTTGCAAATTAGTGCAGCCACTCTGGAAAGCAGTATGGAGATTCCTCAGAAAGCTTGGAATGGAACCACCATTTGACCCAGCTATCCCATTCCTTGGCCTATACCCAAAGGACTTAAAATCAGCATACTACACAGATACAGCCACATCAATGTTCATAGCTGCTCAACTCACCATAGCCAGATGGTGGAACCAACCTAGATGCCCTTCAGTTGATGAATGGATAAAGAAACTGTGGCATATATATATACACAATGGAATATTACTCTGCCATGAAGAATGATAAAATTATGGCATTTGCAGGCAAATGGATGAAATTGGAGAATATCATGCTAAGTGAGATAAGCCAATCTCAAAAAACTAAAGGACGAATGATCTCGCTGATAAGCAGATGAGGACATATAATGGGGGGTAGGAGGGGTTAGCGTTAGGGTTAGGGTTAGGGTTAGGGTTAGGTTTAGGGATAAGGAGGGTGGTAAGAATGGAGGAAGGAAGGACTGTATAGAGGGAAAAGAGGGGTGGGAGGGGTGGGGGGGAAGGGAAAAAAAATAACAGAATGAATCAAACAACATTGCCCTATGTAAATTTATGATTACACAAATGGTATGCCTTGACTCCATGTACAAATAGAGAAACAACATGTATCCCATTTGTTTAAATAATAAAAAGGAAAAAAAAAGAGATGGGGAAGTTTGAAGAAAATAAATAAGACTCTCAGATACCTGCAGGATAACATGAACTAAACCAAAATGAATGTAAACCAAAATGCATGAGTATCAGAAGGAAAAAGGAGAGGGCAGAAAAACATTTGAAGAAGCAGTGGTCAAAATTTTTCAAAGATTTTTAAATAAACCCCAAGTAAAAGAAACAAAGAGCATCGCACTTAGACTTACAATAGTTAAATTACTGAAAAACATGCTCTTGGCATTGCCATCTGGTGTCCTCACTGGAGGCTGAACCAATGGGGCTGGCCTGATCTCCAAACTGTGAGCTAAATAAATCTTTTCTCTTTATAAAGTTAGTTTCCCCTAATATTTAATTGTAGTAATGCAGAGCTGACTGACACATGTCCCATTCAACAATAGCAGAATGCACTGTTTTTTTTTTTTTTTTCCTAGCTCACAGGAAACATTCTCCAGAGCAGACCACATCCAAGCCCTCAAGACAAATTTCAGCAAAATTGAAAGGATTAAACCATATGAAGTATGTTCTTTGTGAACAACAGAATAAAACTAAAGACTAACAATACAAGGACTAGATCACAGCTTCAAATAATCTGAATACTTAAAAATAGAATGGAATATAGTCATCTCCTACTGAATCAAAGGGTGCTTGACCACTGAGCTATATCCCTAACCCATTTTTAATTCTGAGACAGGGTCTTGCTAAGTTGCATAGGGCCTTACTAAGTTGCTGAGGCTGGCCTCAAACTTAAGATCCTCCTGCCTCACAGCCTCCCAATTCACTGAATCATAAGCATGTGCCACTACACCCAGCCAGGTTAATTTACTCTCAGTTTTTCACTTCTTATTCTAATACACTACCAACACTCATTTCAAAAATATACTTTGGAGGCTATGGACTATGTCATAGATACTGAGTCTCTGATAACTCTTCAGATCATTTTTATCAGATATCAACCATTAGGATTTTGGATTGCAAGATATTGGTTTACTGAATTTTATAGTATTTATATATATAAATATGCACAGAAAGTATTGGAATCACTTAAAGTAAGAAGACTTATTTTTGAAAATGATTTTAGAGAATTACAAGACAAAAAGAAATTAGAATTTATTTATTTATTTTTTTAATTTTTATTTTTATTTATTTTTTTTTTTTTTTGCTGTCTTGGAGTTTGCATCCAGAGGTTTTCTACTACTGAGCTACATCCCCAACTCTCTTTATTTTTTATTTTGAGACAGGGTCTTCTTTAGCTGTCCAGGCTGGACTTGAATTTGGGATCCTCCTGCCTCAACTTTCCAAGTTGTTTGGCATATAGGAGTGCACAGGTACTCCAAATGAAAATGGAATGCTTAGGGACAGAAACTTAAAATGATTAAAAATTTTTAATATTATCTACCTCATTCTATCTTCATTTACATAACCATCTCCTGTTAACAGCCATTTTTAATTTTAACAAAGTACAATGTATCTATTTTTTTCTTTTGCCTCTTGAAATTTTGGTGTCACATCTAAGAAACTATTGCCTAATCCAAAGGTCACGAAGATTTATAAATAACTGTTTTCTTTCTAAGAGTTTCATAGTTTTAGCTCTTATACTGAGATCTATGATAGATGTTAATTTTGTATATGGTGTAAAGCAGAGGTCCACATTTATTCTTTTGCATGTGTATGTCTAATTGTCCAGGTACCATTTGTTGAAAAGACTATTGATTCCCCCTTTATATTACTCTGGCACCTATCTTAAAAATTAACTGATCATAAATTTAAGAGTTGATTTTTAGACTCTCAATTTTATTCCATTAATATACAAGTCTAGTCTTGTGTCAATGAAAGTCATGTTAATTACTGTAGCTTTGCAGCAAGCTTTGAAACTGGGGTGTGTGCATTTTCTAACTTCTTTTTTTTTTTTTTTTTTTTTTTTAGTTGTCCTTGAACCTTTACTTTATTTGTAAATATGCAGTGCTGAGGATCAAATCCAGTGCCTCACACATGCCAGGCAAGTGCTCTACCACTAAGTTCCAACCCCAGCTCCTAACTTCATTCTTTATCAAGATTATGTTTGGTAATTCTGGGTCCCTGGCACTTTTGGGTGACTTTAGGTTCAGCCTGCCAATTTCTAGAAAAATAATAGTTTGGATTTATAGGATGGCATTGAATCTGTGGATTAATTTGAGGAGTATCTCCCTCTTTACAATAGTGTCTCCTAATCCATGAACATGAGATGTCTTTTCTCTTGATTATCTATTTAAACCTCTTTCAGTGAGGTTTTGTAGTTTTCAGTGCACAGTAGTCTCTCCATATCATAGGTTTTGCTGTCATGGTTTCAGTTACTTATGGTCTGAAAATATTAAGCAGAAAATTTCAGAAGTAAATAATTCATATACGTTTTAAATAACTTCTATATAGTATGTTTATCATAGTTAATTTTATTATTTACTTATTGTTCATTTTTTACTATGTCTAACTTATAAATTGAAATTTATCATAGGTAAGTATAGGAAAAAACATAGTATATGTAAAGATTTGTTGGTATCCACTGTTTCAGGAATCCACTGGGGATATGGAAGCCATCCCCTAAGGGTAAGAGGGGACTTCTAATACAAATATTACACATCTTTTGTTAAATTGATTCCTAACTCCTATTTTGATGTTACTATAAATGAAATTTTCCTAATTTCATTTTAAGATTGTTCACTGCTAGTGTAGAGAATTACAATTAATGTTGTTTTAGAATCATAAAATGGTTTGGGAAATGTTGTCTCCTTTTCTACTTTTTTGGAAGAGTTTTTAAAGGATCTGTGTTAAGTCTTTAAATATTTGGTAGAGTATACCAGTGAAGCCATTTGGTCCTGAGCTTTTCTTTGTGAAAAGTTTCTGTTATTGTTTTGGTCTTGGGGGTTGGTGTGTTTTGTTGTTGTTTTGGTTCATTTTTGTGAGTCTGGGTTGAAAAATCAGCTGAGGTCCAAACTGGTTTTTCCCCCATATGTAACCTATTTTTTTTTCTTTTTTTTTTTAATTTATTTTTATTGTAAACAAATGGGATACATGTTGTTTCTGTTTGTACATGGAGTAACAGCATACCATTTGTATATTCATAAATTTACAGAGTACTGATGTTTGAGTCATTCCATTATTTTTTCCTTCCCCCCCCCACCCCTCCCACCTCTCTTTTTCCTCTATACAGTCCCTCCTTCCTCCATTCTTGTCCCACTCCCACCCCCCATTAAGTGTCATCATCCACTTATCAGTGAGATCATTCCTTTTCTGGATTTTTGAGATTGGCTTATCTCATTTAACATGATATTCTCCAATTTCATCCATTTGCCTGCAAACGCCATAATTTTATTATTCTTTATAGCTGAGTAATATTCCATTGTATATATATACCACAGTTTCGTTATCCATTCATCAATTGAAGGGCATCTAGGTTGGTTCCATAGTCTGGCTATTATGAATTGAGCCGCTATGAACATTGATGTGGCTGTATCTCTGTAGTGCGCTGATTTTAAATCCTTTGAGTATAGGCCGAGGAGTGGGATAGCTGGGTCAAATGGTAGGTCCATTCCAAGTTTTCTAAGGAATCTCCGCACTGCTTTCCAGAGTGGCTGCACTAATTTGCAGCCCCACCAGCAATGGATGAGTATACCTTTTTCCCCACATCCTCGCCAACACCTATTGTTGCTTGCATTCTTGATGATCGCCATTCTAATTGGGGTGAGATGGAATCTTAGTGTAGTTTTGATTTGCATTTCTCTTATTACTAGAGATGTTGAACACTTTTTCATATATCTGTTGATTGCTTGTACGTGTTCTTCTGTGAAGTGTCTGTTCATTTCCTTAGCCCATTTGTTGATCGGATTATTTGTATTCTTGGTGTAGAGTTTTTTGAGTTCTTTATAGATTCTGGAAATTAGTGCTCCGTCTGTTCATTTCCTTAGCCCATTTCTTGATTGGGTTATTTGTATTCTTGGTGTAGAGTTTTTTGAGTTCTTTATATATTCTGGAAATTAGTGCTCTATCTGAAGTATGAGTGGCAAAGATATTCTCCACTCTGCCTATCCAAGAACATGGGAGATCTTTCCATCTTCTAAGGTCTTCCTTAATTTCTTTCTTCAGTGTTTTGTAGTTTTCATTGTAGAGATCTTTTACTTCTTTGGTTAGATTGATACCCAAGTATTTTATTTTTTTTGAGGCTATTGCAAATGGAGTTGTTTTCCTCATTTCCCTTTCAGCTGTTTCATCGCTTGCGTATAAAAATGCTGTAGATTGATGCGTGTTGATTTTATAGCCTGCTATTTTGCTGAATTCATTGATGAGGTCTAGAAGTTTTCTGGAGGAGGTTTTTGGATCCTCTAAATATAGAATCATGTCATCCGAAAATAGTGACAGCTTAAGCTCCTCTTTTCCTATTCATATCCCTTTAATTTCTTTAGTCTGCCTAATTACTCTGGCTAGAGTTTCAAGGACAATGTTGAATAGAAGTGGTGAAAGAGGACATCCCTGTCTTGTTCCTGTTTTTAAAGGGAATGGTATCAGTTTTTCTCCATTAAGAATGAAGTTGGCCATGGGCTTAGCATAAATAGCCTTTACAATGTTCAGGTATGTTCCCACTATCCCTATTTTTTCTAGTGTTTTCAGCATGAAGGGGTGTTGTATATTGTCAAATGCTTTTTCTGCATCAATTGAAATAACATATGATTCTTATCCTTAAGTCTATTGACATGATGGATTACGTTTATTGATTTACGGATGTTAAACCATCCTTGCATTCCAGGAATGAACCCCACTTGATCGTGGTGCACAATTTTCTTAATATGTTTTTGGATATGGTTTGCCAATATTTTATTAAGGATCTTAGCATCTATATTCATCAAGGATATTGGTCTAAAATTTTCTTTCCTTGATGTGTCTTTTCCTGGTTTGGGTATGATGATGATATTAGCTTCATAGAATGAAGTTTGGTAGGGTACCCTCCTTTTCTATTTCCTGGAATACTTTGAGAAGTATTGGAATGAGTTCTTCTTTGAAGGTCTTGTAGAACTCTGCTGAGAATCCATCTGGTCCTGGGCTTTTCTTGGATGGTAGATTTTTAATGGCTTCTTCTATTTCATTGCTTGATATTGATCTGTTTAAATCGTGTATGTCCTCCTGGTTCAGTTTGGGAGGAGCATATGTCTCTAGAAATTTGTCAATGTCTTCGGTACTTTCTATTTTGTTGGAATACAGATTTCCAAAGTAGCTTCTCATTATGTTCTGTATCTCAGTGGTGTCTGTTGTGATATTTCCTTTTGCATCATGAATTTTAGTAATTTGAGTTTTCTCTCTCCTTCTCTTTGTTAGTGTGGCTAAGGGTTTGTCTATTTTGTTTACTTTCTCAAAGAACCAACTTTTGTTTTGTCAATTTTTTGAATAGTTTTCTTTGTTTCAATTTCATTGATTTCAGCTCTGATTTTAATGATTTCCTGTCTTCTACTACTTTTGCTGTTATTCTGTTTTTCTTTTTCTAGGGCTTTGAGCTGTAATGTTAGGTCATTTAATTGTTGACTTTTCATTCTTTTCTGGAATGCGCTCCATGCAATGAATTTTCCTCTTAACACCACTTTCATAGTGTCCCAGATTTTCATATGTTGTATCATCATTCTCATTGACCTCTAAGAATTTTTTAATCTCCTCCCTGATGTTTTTTGTTATCCATGTTTCATTCAATAGCATATTATTAGTCTCCAGTGTTGGAGTAATTTCCTTTTTTACTTTGTCATTGATTTCTACTCTCAGTCCATTATATCTGATAGAACACAAGGCAGTATCTCTATTTTTTTGCATTCCTAAGGGCTGCTTTGTAGCATAACATATGGTCTATTTTTGAGAGGTTCCATGTGCTGCTGAGAAGAAAGTGTATCCACTCGTTGATGGATGGAATATTCTATATATGTCTATTAAGTCTAGGTTATTGATTGTGTTATTGAGTTCTATGGTTTCTTTGGTTGGATTTTTGTTTGGAAGATCTATTTAGTGTTGACAGCAGTGCATTAAAGTTGCCCAGAATTATTGTGTTGTGGTCTATGTAATTCTTGAAATTGAGAAGGATTTGTTTGATGTACAGGGATGCACCATTGTTTGGGCATAAATATTTACTATCGTTATGACTTTCTGATTTATGTTTCCCTTAAGCAGTATGAAATGTCCTTCTTTATCCCCTCTGACTAACTTTGGCTTGATGTCCACTTTATCTGATATAAGGATGGAAACCCCCGCTTTTTTACTGGTCCATGTGCGTGGTAGGTTTTTTAACCCATCCTTTCACCTTTAGTCTGTGGATGTCTTTTTCTATGAGATGAGTCTCTTGCAGGCAGCATATTGTTGGGTCTTTCTTTTTAATCCATTCTGCCATCTATGTCTTTTGATTGATGAGTTTAGGCCAGTTAACGTTCAGGGTTATTATTGAGAAATGATTTGTATTCCCAGACATTTGGCTTATTTTGGTTTTTAAGTTGACTTGGTTTCTCCTTGAGTGGTTTTTCTCTAAGGTAGTTCCTCCCTTTGCTGACCTCCATTGTTTGTTTTTCATTTCCCTCCTCATGGAATATTTTGTTGAGAACATTCTGTAGTGCAGGCTTTCTATTTGTAAATTCTTTTAAACTTTTGTTTATCATGGAGGATTTTATTTCATCTTCAAATCTGAAGGTTAGTTTTGCTGGGTATAGGATTCTTGGTTGGCAACCATGTTCTTTCAGAGCTTGAAAATATGTTGGTCCCAGGCCCTTCTCTAGGTTTTAGAGTCTGGGTTGAGAAGTCGGCTGCTATCTGTATTGGTCTCCCCCTATATGTAATGTGATGCTTTTCTCTCGCGGCCTTCAATATCCTATCTTATTTTGAATGTTAGGCATTTTCATTATAATGTGCCTTGGTGTGGATCTGTTGTGATTCTGTGCATTTGGTGTTTCTGTAAGCCTCTTGTATTTGATTTTCCATTTCATTCTTCAGGTTGGGAAATTTTCTGATATTATTTCATTGAATAGGTGTTCATTCCTTTGGTTTGTATGTCTGTGCCTTCCTCAATCCCAATAATTCTTAAATTTGGTCTTTTCATGATGTCCCATAGTTCTTGGAGATTCTGTTCGTGATTTCTTACCATCTTCTCTGTTTGGGTGACTTTATTTTCAAGATTAAATATTTTGTCTTCATTGTCTGACGTTCTGTCTTCCAAGTGGTCTAGTCTGTTGGTGATGCTTTCCATTGAGTTTTTTATTTGGTTTATTGTCTCCTTCATTTCAAGGATTTCCGTTTGGTTTTTTTTTTGAGAATCTCTATGTCTTTGTTGAAAATGATCTTTTGCTTCCTGCAGGTGCTCTTTCAGCTTATTGGTATTATCATTCATTGCCTGCTTTGCTCTCTAATGTCATCCTTTGCTTCGCGAATCATCTTAATCATGTATAATCTGAAGTCCTTGTTCTGACATTTCTTCTACCAATACTGTCATTGGATTCTATTACTACAGAATCTAGATTTGTTTGGATCATTTTCTTCCCTTGTTTTTTCATGTTGTTCATGTATGTTCCCCTCTAGCGCTGCAGATCTGGGTAGTTGCAGATTTCCCCCTATAGGCTTATAGTGGCCCTATAGGTTCCAAAACCCTTTCTTTAAGGGGAGATCAATACTAGCAGTGCCCAAACCAGACACTATGCAATCCTAGACCAAATAGCCCCTGAGAATGAGCTTCAAGCCTCCAGCAGGTGTCGCAGGATGGGATTTGCCCCACCCGAAGATTGGAGCTACGGCTTCCAGGATTATCCAAGATGGCTGCTCTGGCTTCGAAATGTGTTGGCAAATGGGGAGCTGCAGCTCAGGGGTGGACGTGGTCACTGGAGGTCCTGGAGACGGATGCAGTGTGGTCCAGGCAGGGGTCCTGGAGGTCCGGTGTGTTTGGTGTAGTTGTGGGATCCTGGAGGCCGGGTGCAATCAGTCGGTCTGGGGTCCCGGTGATAGGGCGCAGTCAGTTGGTCTGGGGGTCCTGGCGGCAGGGAGCAATCAGTTGATGTGAGGGCCCCAGAGGCAGGGAGTGATTGGTCGGATTGAGGGATCCTGGAGACGGGACTCGGTCAGTCTGGCCAGGGGTCCTACAGGGCCTGGCTGTTGTCTCAAAACGGCGGCAGCCACGTGTAATCAAACCCTGCAGGTACTGTGACCCTGATTATTTTCTCTTACAGTCTTAAAATTCTATCTTATTCTGTATATTAGGCATTTTTATTATAATGTACCTTGGTATGGGTCTGTTGTTATTTTGTACACACTTGGGGTCCTGTAAGCCTCTTATATTTGATTTTCCATTTCGTTCTTTAGGTTTGGGAAATTTTCTGATATTGATTCATTGAGAAGATTGTGTATTCCTTTGGTTTGTATCTCTGTGCCTTCATCCATGCTTGTAAATCTTAAATTTGATCTTTTCACATTATCCCATAAATTCTTGGAAGTTCTGTTCATGGTTTCTTTAGCATCTTCTCTGGATAGTCAACTCTATTTTCGATATATTTTGTCTTCATCACCTGAGGTTCTGTCTTCCAAGTGGTCTAGTCTGTTGGTGTTTCTTTCTATTGAATTTTTAATTTGGTTTATTGTTTCCTTCATTTTGAGGATTTCTGCTTTTTTTTCCAGAATCTCTATTCTGTTGATCTTTCACTTCCCTATATTTTCTCTCTGATTTCCTTTCTTATACCATCCTTACTTCACAGATCAGTTTAAGTATGTACATTCTAACCCCTTTCTCTGACATTTCTTCCACTGTGGTGTTGATGGATTCTATTACTGGAGTATCTTCATTTGTTTGGGGTGACTTTTTTTCCCTTGTTTTTTCATGTTGTTTGTGTGTCTATCCATCTAACAATATGAATCTGAGGCAGTAGAGTTTCTACCCTGTGGACTTATAGTATCCCTGAAGGTTTCCAGTATCTCACTATTTAGGGGGAGACAAGTAATAATAATAACCAATGCAAACAATTTATAGCATTAAACCAAATAGTTCCTACTATGATGTCTATGATATTAATTATCACAATAAGCAAAAATGATATAATCATTTTTGATATGATATGATAAAAACATTGTTTGCAAAAGGGTTTATAATTTCAAATGGTGTACAGAGAGAGGGCAGAAGTGATATGGGATGTGATGAGGGAGGAGGAGAGGAGAAAAAATTAAAGAAAGAATAAAAGAGAACAGTAAAGATTCTTAGAAGAAAGGAGAGAATCAGGGGGAAAAGGCAAGAGAAAAAATAGATATAAAGTAAAAATTTTAAAAATTAAAAACAAAAATAAAAGAATACAAAAATAAAATATACTAATCAAACATCCTAGTTCACAAAAAACTAATCCATGAAGAGTAACTGGCTTCAAAATTGTTAGAAATTAGGAAAAAATACATAATATGTATAAATGTCCATGTACCATCAAGGTCATAAGTAAACAGAGAAAAAGAATTTTTAAAAATCTTGATGACAAGTTAAAGAATTCTTTTGTCAGAGTTCAAAAGATTCTCAGCAGTGTTAGGTGGGGCCTTCTGGAGTGCAATATTCCACCCTCTGGATTACTGGATTGAGACAGGTAATCCCATAGATGGAGTTTCTGGAGGCTGAGTTAAGCTTAGGTTTGCTCCAGACTCTTTGCTGAAAGCCAACTGGTCTAGAGATTTTAAATCAGTGCACCTCCAGTGCCTAGTACTTGCTGGTCCATGCTGGAAGATGTACCCCAGGGATTTCCCCTGGATTCCACTTGTGTGGTGGAGCACCCAATTCTTAGCCCCTACCTCATCCTTGGACCCCACATTTGGTCTCAGGTTCAGTCTCTAAACAATCTCTCCCAACCCTGACCTTCCAAGTTCCCGACCAGTTGTGTCTCTTCTAGCTGGTCCTGCAACAGACTGGAGGGGAAGGGGTAGAACCAAGTGGGTTTCCACAACCAGTTGTCCCCTGTGTAAACCTCTCTCAACATTTGATTTTTCCCTGGTCACTTAAGCACACTCTATGTCGTGCAGTGTGTTTACTTAGCCTGTATTTGGGGCCAAACTCAGATTTGCCAGGAATTAGCCCCCTCAGTTGCTGGTCCCTGCACAGCAGCTGCAAAATGGTTCCTTCTTTTTTCCTCCGCATGCCACTTGGAGAAATGGCAGCTTCTTTCCCCACACACGGATATCATGCAGTGAGTCTTTCCTTGATCTCTAAATTCCCCGTACTCAGACACGCATCGGGCTTCCCCTAAATGTAGGTTCCTTTAATTCCTTTATCCTTCCACTATGCTCATGGAGGGACCAATCTGGCTAGTGCTTCTGGCCTGGCTGTGGCAGTAGCTGTGGCGCTGGGGGTTTCTTCCTTATTTTATTATATCTAACATTCTGAGCCCCCAATCTGCTTTAAATATCCAGTTTTTAATTCCAGGGTTTTTTTTTGTTGTTGTTCACCCACTTTGCTGAGAAGCTTCCTGTCTGCTTTCTTGGTTTTGCTCCATAGAGCAGCCAGGAAAGCCTAGGTGGAAATTTTCTGTATCTTGAGTCTATCGATGCCAAAATCCTCATTGGGATAATGTTCTATGATTTTACAAGATATTAATAATGGGGGAAACTGTATAATGCATTTAAGAGATCTCTTGTCATTATTTCTTAGGACTGCATATGAATGCACGATTATTTTAAACTTAAAGTAAAAAAATATTGGCAAATGAAGAGAAGGTTTGTAGAGTTAGAATAAATGTGTTAATTCCATGTCAGGGGGAAAACATTTAAAAAGTCCTTTTAAAACTGATATAGAAGTCAATACTTAACACCCCTTTTTATCCCCTCCCTCCAACTACCTGTTCCTTAGTAGGCATTTTACTAATTATAAATATCTTCCCCAGTAAAATAATGCAATTTAAATTATTTAATCATTGAGCAAAATGTGACTAGAATAATAAAAACCCAGTATCCCATGTAACGCACTGCATTATTGTCACTGTTTTTAAATTCACAGCTCATATCTAATAAAAGATTTCTGGAAAGACAGGGAATGTTAAGCAAGAATGTTTATATTTTCTTAAATTTGGTTTGTATGTGCTATTTAAATTTCTCACTGCCACAGATTATCAAATTATACTGAGGATGAAGCCTTAATAAATATCCTAGTAACATATCACTGTTTCAATTATTTTCCTTAGTCTCTATATCACTTATTAAATATGATAATTTACTGGTGCTACAATTTTAATGTGACCCCCCAAAGTTCATGTGTTATAAACTTAATCTCTAATGCAACAGAGTAAGAGGTGATCAAACTAGTGTCGTCACCATGGGAGTGGGTTAGTTATCATAAGTGGACTTCAGCTGTCACTGAACTTGATTTTAAGTTCTCTCTTGCTCTCTCATACATTTTCTTTTGCCCTTCTACTTTTTATCATGAAATAACACAGCAAGAATGGCACCACCAGTCATAAGCTCCTCAACCTTGCACTTGCCAGTCTCCAGAACTATAAAAAAAAATTTCTATTTTTTTTATAAATTAGGCAGTCTGTGGTATTATTAGAGCAACACAAAACAGATCAAGACAATTAGTAATTCTTAGTGGTCATGTTTTTGGCCCCAAAGATTTTTTCCATGCTGATATGATCATCTTTAAGAAGTTTATTTTAAGTAAAATATGAATTTTTTTACTTTGTTCCTTTTTTTTTTTTTTTTTTTTGGATAAGTGTCACAATTTACAAAGGAAGATCAGGACAATAGTCTAAAACCCGGTGCTTCAGTTTGGTTTTTGTCCTCCAATTATACTGAAAGAATGGACATTTTTTTAAGCTGTTTTATCTCAACTCCCTAAGGTTTCCCTCCCAGTAATGGGAACAAAGCCCTTAAAGCTGTTCCAGGAAACAGCCCCAAACAGAGAGTAAAAGAGTAAATTGAGCCTGATAGCCAGATAGTGCTCAAACAGTAGGATTACCAGAAACTATTGACCAGAATCTACACCTGTTGTAAAACATTGTGAAACATGTTGTCAGCAAACCCAGACCCCCTTTGAAATTTCCTGGCAGCTTTGTTCCCCCTTTTCCCCCTTTCATGTGTGACCCATTCCGATGTGTGGTTTCTGCCTTTATAAACCTACAAGATTTTCTGCTAGGGACTCGACTCCTCGAGTTGGGTCCCAGCGCGCTGGAATAAACACCTCTTGCGGTTTGCATCGAGTGACGCCTCCTGCGGTTGATTGGGGTTGCCGTCCATCCATGGGACAGAGTTGGGGTTTCCTTTTTGGGGGCCTTACATTTGGGGGCTCATCCAGGATAAGATGGCCCCCCCTCATCCGCAGAGTCGACCTTGGAGGTAAGAAGGGGTACCCCGAAGTTGTCTGTCTTTGTCTTGTGTTTTGTTAGTTGGTCTGGTTCTGTGAGCGTGCTTTCGGTTTCGGTGGCAACCGTTCGGTGACTCGTGAGAGGGGTCGGACAGTGGCCGGTAGACGTGCCTGGGGGGCCACAGGTTGCAGCCCTGGGGGACGCCCTAAGGGTGGAAGGAGAGCCAGGGACGCCTGGTAGTCTCCGTCGGTAAGGGCGCTGATGGGGTTCAATTGGTGGATCAGAGATTGGCGCCCGTCTGTATCTGGTTCTGTTGTGTGTTTGTGGCGGAGGTGGAGGAAGGGTTGGAACAACTGGGGGGTTCTCGGCCCAGGCTACTCTCGGGTGGACCCCAAAGGTTCCTTCTCTGGACTCCCCCTCCCGACAGCCCTGAAGGGTAACTTAGCGAAGTAGCTTCAGTCTCAAAAGTAATGAAAAATAAGGTCTCATAATTTTAACATTCAACCTGTCCGGATGAGATGGCTAAAATGCCTTAGACACAGAGTTTCTGTTAAAACCTGTTAGATCCTTCCAGATCTCAGTCAAGGCTTACATTGAAATATAAATAAAAGAAGCCTAAAGGCTCAGTAGGAGACGGGTCTCAAACCCAGGGAAAGAAAAGGTAAAAAGAGTCTCTAAAACTCCAGCAAAGTAAATGCTATATTTTTAATTATATGTTTTTTTTGAGCTCATGATTTTTTGATCAGTTCTATTTTTTATTCAACTAGAGTTTTTGAACATCTGTTACATTGCAATGGAGATTCACCTATAAAGTTACAAGGGCTTGGTTTTGTGTTATTTGTATGTTGTGCTGTCTGATGTCATGTTTTGTCTGTATCAAAACTGAGCGCTCCTAAAATTAAAATTTAAAAAATGGATCCAGATACTTTTAATTCACGTGATTTAAAAAAGGTTCAAATTGGGTAAACTAATAAGAGTAAAATATCTTTGAAAATAACTTGCAATTCTCTAGGTGGTCAAGCTAATAAAATATTGATGTTAATAAAATGTCAATATCAATTGTTTCTAGGACTTTTCTTCAACAGGGAAGAGACAGCAAATACTGTTCAGGACACTTGTCTGATATCTTGGTTTTTTACAGAATAAGTGAATTAGAGTTAACATGTATGGGATTACTCTAATGTGTTTGTAGAGACATCTGATTAATTTACAAAGTTAAAATGCTAATTGTTAAATAACTTTTAACTCCTTAAATTCCATGGGGTATCATACTTAAACATTATTGGTGTTTTCATAGGTTGGTAAATAAAAGGGTTTAAACTTGCTTTGTGTCATCACTAAACTAAAAACAAGGTTACTAAGAGTTATGTCCTAACAAGTGCAATTCTATATACAAGGGTCCCAAAAGTTTCAACTGTGTTTCAATTAGAGTACTATAAACAACAGAATATTTAATCTTATTAAAAATAGAGTAATTTATCTAAATTCAGAAATTTCATAAGAGTTGTTTCAGAATGTGAACAAAAAGGGGACAACGAATAGGAAAGAGAAAATAAAAGGCTCTGGGTATGGAAATATATTTAGTAAAAGGAAAAAGGAAATGTTTCTGGGTAAGAAAGTGCTTGTGTGATGAAATACATGAGGGTCTAAGTAAGTGCTAAGAAAGTCTGTGTAAGTAAAGGGCAAGTTTCAACAAGTTTGTGTGTAACTAAGTTGGTTATATGTATGTGAGACAGCTAAAACTATTGAAGGTTTTTCCTAAGGTGAAATACTAATGTTCTGATATAAACCAAAGTTTAGTCTATATGGTAGAATGACATGGTAAAATGACAAGGATTTGATAACACTAATTTACTCTTAACTTTGTGTCTATTAAGTTTTATTCTTTAGAACAATTAGTCTTAAAAATTGGGGTTTATACAATTATGGTTAAACAACTGCTAGATTATTGTACTATGTTACAGAGTCTAAATTTTTCTTTAAAAACTCAATTTGGTAAGATAAAAGTGTCAAGGTATTTGTGAAATGGTCACTAGTTGTATATTAAATGTGTTCATATTTTTCAGGACCACAAGTTTTTAAAGCAAGGAATTTATTAAGCTCTGCTATCCTCCAGATTAAACTTGTCTGTAATGGTAATCTTAAACTTATAAAGAGTAAATTTTATTGAGGATTTATTTCTATCATTTAATGTTCTATTATAGGACCTGCTATCAATAGGGTATGTGTAAAATTTGTTACTTTTTACACTGGGATAAAGAATTTCAAATGTAAATGTATTTCTAAACATTAGAGTCTGATTTGTTTAAAGGTTAATATTGTGAAACATGAAAGAAACATGAAAACATTTTGCCACTTAATCACAAAAGGAAAGTTAAAAGCTCTCTCAGCCTTTCTTTGATTCATGTTTTAGATACTATGTTAAATTGTGTTAATTATAAAGTTTATATAGACTCAGGAAACAGTATATGTAAACTACTTAATGGTATTTAAGGAAAAGAAGCAAAGATCAACATCAGAATTAGAACACTTAAGATCTGTAAAGAGCCACGCCTTACCTGAGATAAGGCTCTGCCTCCCACCTCACTGTGTGTAGAATAGCTCCAAAATAAGCCAGACTTCAGCTTATTTAAAGTTATAGTCAAAGATTGGTTCTTGTTGTAAAAGTACTGTGATCTCAAATAGGGGATAGAATGTAGTTCTCAATCAAAATTCAAGATAGCTATTATACAAGCTGAATATATTTTTACTCTTGCTAATTTCATTTTGTAAAACTGTTACCTGTTAATGTTTTGCAGAAGTAGCTGCTCCAAGAACAAACAACCTAGGTAACTTGTGATAATAAGCCATCACTTATAGAATGGATAGTGGTAACTTCCAGTACTAATGCAGACTCCAGTTAGATAAAAGGGTAAATAACTGTAAAGTTATGGACATTAAAGTTAAAGCCCATTACTCTTAATTTATGACTGGTGAGACTGGCTTGCTGGATAATTAAGATCAAACTTAGAAATTGGAGTTAAATACAGAGGTCAAGAAAAGTCCATATTTGGGTCTTGCCCTCAACGTTAGCCTGAACCCAGGGAATAAGAGAACTTCTCTAAGGAGCGTTGCAACTCTGGGTCACACAACCTCCTGATCAAGGAGATTGTTGAGACTAGAGGATGAAAAATTATCCAGTGCATCTGCTGCAGAGGAGGGTCATGGAAAAGGGGAAACATCCCTTGATGTTTCTAAAGGAAGTCACCTCATCAAGAGACCCTGCCTAATCAAAGTCACTGGTGGAGCTAAGGAGCCGCTCTTAAGTTCTGTACGAGTGACCCCTGTGGGACTCAGCTGACTCTTTAACAAGACAGGAACCAGGTCAATTTGACCAGCTTGATCTTAGATACCCAGCAAAACAGTTAAAACCAAAATATAGCCATTCTTGGGCATTTAAAGGAAATAATAATTAAATGTAACTTAAGATGTACACTTGTATTAGTCCACTAGAATAGACTGGAAGCTACAAATGAGAGGAAGATTCTTCAGCAAATGTGCCTGATAACTATCAAGAGAAACTGCCAGAGTCAGAAGTTTTTAGTCAGTTTAAGACCTTCCTAAGCTACACAGGTAGACTTAATCTATGTTTGCTAGTATGATTATCTATTCCTAAGTAACAGAAGTATAGAGATCTCTAGTAAACACAGGTTATACCAATAAAGGGATATTTTACAAAATCAGATGACATTAAGTAGCTTAACTATATATTCTGGGGACATCTATGACAATGTTAAAGTCCCCAATAAAGGCCTTGTTCTCTCCAGCCTTGCTAGGCCTAGTTATGGGAACAATTTCTCAGTTCTTCCACCTCCTGGTGAGAGATTAACTTCTGTCATTTTCATGATACTCAGAGGCATTTTTCAGATGCTGCAACATTTACTTTGTACTAATCTCCTTTCAGTACTCATGTCTTTTTGTTCTTCTATCATAGAAGAAGCCGCCCCCAGATGACTTTACAAACTGCTCTTCCCCAACCAGTCTTCTTCCTGGGGCCCCTCGATTGACCCGATTTTTAGAAAAGGAACTCCAAGCTGCTTGCCCCACGCCACCCACTTCCAGCTCGAAGAAGCCACAGCGGTCATCGACCTCCTTCCCCAGCAGCATGGAGTTCCTAAGATTAGAGGGGGGAATGAAGCCAGAATTGGGAACAGGTAGTTAGTGTAGAAATAGAGGATCGGGTCAAATCGAGGAAATGAAGCCATGAGGTCATCTGCCTCTGCAAGTTGGAGACTGCCCCTGGAAGAATGGAATGTCAAGGATCTCCGGAGGCCATTGATTACCAAATTTACCTGCCTTTATCAAGGACTATTTATCAAGGACTGCAAACAAGGGGCTGCTAATTGGTGACCCGCCCCCTGGGCTCTTGCCTGTCTGAAATCACCTAGTCACCTTCATCAGGGAAAGAGTAAGTGCTGTATAGGTACTAATGCTTAGGCAACAATACCAGTCCCTCCGCCAAGGAAATAGCTTTGGAGAAGAGTATATAGAGACAGAAGTTCCATGATTAGAACTTACCAGAAAAGAAAATGGGGAAATGAAAGAATGGACATTTTTTTAAGCTGTTTTATCTCAACTCCCTAAGGTTTCCCTCCCAGTAATGGGAACAAAGCCCTTAAAGCTGTTCCAGGAAACAGCCCCAAACAGAGAGTAAAAGAGTAAATTGAGCCTGATAGCCAGATAGTGCTCAAACAGTAGGATTACCAGAAACTATTGACCAGAATCTACACCCTGTTGTAAAACATTGTGAAACAAGTTGTCAGCAAACCCAGACCCCCTTTGAAATTTCCTGGCAGCTGTGTTCCCCCTTTTCCCCCTTTCATGTGTGACCCCTCCCGATGTGTGGTTTCTGCCTTTATAAACCTACAAGATTTTCTGCTAGGGACTCGACTCCTCGAGTTGGGTCCCAGCGCGCTGGAATAAACACCTCTTGCGGTTTGCATCAAGTGATGCCTCCTGCGGTTGATTGGGGTTGCCGTCCATCCATGGGACAGAGTTGGGGTTTCCTTTTTGGGGGCCTTACAATACTATTTAATGTCCTTAGCAACCTCCACCTTGCCAATCCAAAAGCCAACTCTCAGATCTCATCTAACAAGGTCATTTTGTCCTTGAAAGACTTTCTTCACTTGCCCTTTTGGACACCACATTCTCTAATATTTTATTCTGTCTCAGTCAAATCTTCCGTTTCTTTTGCTAGTTCTTCCTCTTCCACTTGAGGTTTTAAAAACATCAGAGGCCACTTCTCTTCCCTTATCCATATTTTTCTCCCCAAGTAATCTCATCCAGTCTTTATAAATCTATCTTTAAATATCACCCATACTCAAAGTCTCCCAAACTTACTTTCAGCTTCCACCTCTCCCCTGAGATTCAAGTCATATATAAAAGAAGCCTACTAGATCTCTGTACTCATATACCATATATGCATCTCCAACTAAACATAAATAAAACGTCCTCATTTCCCTACCCCAACAACTACTTCTCTCCCAAGTGATACCTTCTCCTAAAAGGTGCTTCCAGGTATACAGATGCACTGACCTGAAACTCAGTAATCACTATCCATGCTCTTTTTCTCTCACTCACCACAATCCATCCTTCAGTAGTTGTCAGGTAAGCCAATCATATTCCTGCCTCAGGTTCTTTCCATGCAACACCACTCCCTCAAATGATTCACCTGTGTTCTTTCTTCTAACTGCACCACTTAGGGCTCTCGCAAATATTACCTTCCCAGAGAAGCTTTTACTGGCTTTCCCAACTAAAAATATAACTATCTCCCATTAGATTCCCCACACCTTTGTGTTCTTTTTTTTGTCTTCAAAGTTTCTATCACTATCTGACACAATACTACACATTTATGTATGTGTATACTATCCATTTCCCATTCCAGACCTCTAGGGTGGAAGAAATGCCATCTGGTTCACTTAGAACAACATGGTATATCAAAGAAACTCAAATCAATAAGACCATTCCTTCCTTAATTCACATATATCTACCTTTGCGATTCTGCCCATGTATTCTCTCCTGTGACAGACTCATTGAACTTTGATTCTGAAGCCTTTCATCAAGAGTAGAAAATTTTCACACATATTATCTTTGAATATTATCTCTCGCTCACTCTTTTATCTTCTGAAACTCCTATTAGATTCATAAGAGACTTCTGTACTATTCCCCTTATATCTTTTTTTTTTTTTTTCCATATTAAGCAGGTTTTATTTAAAGGTAATAATACAGACTTCTCCTGGGAGGAAGAAGGGGGCCATGGCTGATATTCTGAAGTCCGCAGAAGTGAGTGCACCCTACATCTTTTATAGGTTAAGGTGTCTTTTGTTCTCCAGTTCTCTCCCCCCTTATCTCTCTTTCCTACCTATGTGAGGAGGCCTGGTTTTGTATTCAGTGAAAAGCCATGGGCAGGGAGAGGGCCAAGGTAATTCAGGCAGGTAAGGGCCCAGAGGGCATTAATTAGCAGCTCCATGCTTGTAGTCCTTGATAAAGGCAGGTAAATTTGGTAATCAATGGGCTCTGGAGATCCTTGACATTCCATTCTTCCAGGGGCAGTCTCCAACTTCCAGAGGCAGATGGTTTCCATGGCTTCATTCCGCCCTTTTGATTTAGGAACTCCTTACTGCTGTAAGGAAAAGGGGGGGGGGGGGGGGCGATAGTTCTGGCTTCTTCAAGCTGGAAGCGGGCAGTGTGGGGCAAGCAGTTTGGAGTTCCCTTTTAAAAATCAGGTCAATTGAGGGGTCCAAGGTAGAAGTCTGGTTGGGGAAGAGCAGGTTGTAAAGTCATCTGGGGGTGGGTGCTTCCTTTTATTTAACTGGAGTCTGTATTAGTATTGGAAGTTACCACTATCTGTTCTATAGGTGATGGCTTATTATCACATTACTAGGTTGTGCATTCTTGAACCAGCTACTCCATTACAGACAAGTTTAGTTTGTAGAATAGCAGCTTGATAAATTTCCTGCCTTAAAAACTTGTATACCTTGGCGTAAATCTCAGTAGGACCTCCAAATCTAATACTGCCATTTAATGGTGACGAGTTCTGCTCCTTCTAATGTTGAAGTTTGAACACTAGAGAAGCACGCAAGGCAAGCATATTAAGCAGGTTTTATTTAAAGGTAATAATACAGACTTCTCCCAGAAGGAAGAAGGGGGCCATGGCTGATGTTCTAAAGTCCCTCCCCTTATATCTTAAACTAACTTTTTCTCTGGGTAATTTCCTAATATATCTCTTTCAATTTTTGATCTCTCTTTAGCTGCTATTTTCCATGTTTGCTGCAGTTTTTAATTATTATTTCAATGACCATATTTTTCATTTCTTGAAGTTATATTTGGTTATTTTCAAATATGTTTGGTGTTTAGGAATTCTTTATCCATCATATAGTAAACTCCTTCTATTAAGTCTTTAATATCAAATGACTTTTATCTTGGTAGTTCTACCATCTAAAATTTTCAAGGGTTTAACATGCTATATAATCATCTTCTGCTCACTTGTAGTGTATTAAACTCAAACCCCAAAACTTCATGAGAAAAGGATTATACTTGGGTGCTCTTAGGATAAACTAACCCCCCTCCATCCTAAGCCTGGGTTGAGATAAAAAGCTTCCTTGTCTTCAACCTACACATGTAGATAGATTCTCTTCCCTTGTCAACATTTCATAGAGAGTATATAACTCTTCAAGAGTCATGGCTTATGAAGAATTCTCAGTTCCAAAGAATCATCATCTATCATCTCTTATTCCTGTATGGCCATTAAAGTTTAAGAGTAGCAAACTTCTCATGCCTGCATTGACATTAGCTCATCATGCTCTTACAACTCTTAAGGGGCAATTCACTTTTCTTTTTTAGCCCACAGGAACTTCCCATGCTATTTTGTGATCCCAGATGAACATTACAAAAAGATATTTGTAACAGTGTGTTCAGTATTTTTTATCTAAGTACTTGTAATAACAGAACATTTAAGTTAAATAGCACCCTCTTCATATTGCCATAGTTCTGTTCCTTTATATTTAAATCCAAAAAGGTTAAAAGATACCTATGTTTATCAAACAGTATCTAATATCTATATCTAAAAATTTTTAAAAGGATATGCTTTTTAATCCAACATAAAATTGGAAAATGAGCTGATTCTTCTTTATCAGTCATCAAACAGAAAATCACAAATAGCCTTTATATCTACATACATTTGAATAAACTCAAGATGTGCTGCTACAGAGGACAACATGAATATAAGAAACCTCTTCACCAAAGTCTCACCAAAGTATATTACAAACACACAAATTAATCCTCTGGGTTTTTTTTTTTTTTTATTATTATTTTACAGCACAACATTAATTAATCCTATAATGTACCTATAAATCAGGTTTGTATATATAAATATGTTTTACCACTTATAAGTAGAAAAACTTACTTGTGAATAATGTGACTGATTATTCTATAAGTCAATGATAAATACAGAATGAAGATTTCTATTTTCTTTTATAATTTTTAATACTCAATAATCAAGAAAAGCTAAATTCTAAACATTTTCTATTAAAGTATAAGTTTTGGCTAATTATCATTTTTATACATATAGATATTTCAAAATCTAGACTTTTCTATACTTTAAAATATTTTAGAACAAAAGAATAAAAGAAATTATTAAATTCTAACCTCCTTTAAATTTTTCCTACTTCATCTTTTCTATTTTCCTTCCTAAATCAAAGACATGAGGAATCTGAGAGTCATATCTTCTTTATTCTCTATATATTTTTGAATATTTTTAAATACACAATTTTTCAAAGAAAACCATGGATACCTAAACAAATTTCACTTTAGTTACACAATTCAGGAAACCATAAATTTTTCCACTTTAAAATACAATTATCAGTTAAATCAGCTAATAAGGAAATAAAGGTATAAAAATGATGAAATTCTTAAAGAGGAACTTAAATGCCAAGTAGAAAGTAATGCTTAATAATAAATAACTTTATCCAAAGCATTATTATTTCTATCAAAATTTCCAGCTAAGTATGTCTTCTTCAAAATACACACAACAGAAAAATCTCAAAGGCTTTTTTCTACTTTTAATAGTTAATACTACATCACTAAGAGAAATTATACTAAATAAATGCACCTGCTACAGCTCTGCCTGTTTTTCCTCTGGGACCTTAATCTACCTGGAATATTTTACCAGGGGAAGGAAAAAAGTTTTTAATTTTGGATTTTTTTTCTTTTTGTGATGTATTTTAACTAACAGCTAAAAAGCAAAGGTTTTATGACAAATACTTATTTGTCATTAACTTTATTTTCAATTTCATTCATTCATTTCAAATATTTTTTGTTGTTTCATGAAGGTTTAAAAGTTAATAAAATTTTTTTTGTACATTCTAGGGTTAAATATTTTAACTTCCAAGTAAAATAAAATAAATATAACAACTAATATTCCTATCTTTATATAACAGAATTCAAATAGAAAATCAAAAGCTGTTGACCTCATTATCAATTACTATGAAGATTTAAAGACTTACCCTCAGAAAGACATTTTTTGTTTAATCTATTAAACAGCATGAGATGACACAAGACAAACCAGTGTTGTCATACTGTGACCCAATCTCTAATTTATAGGTGATGTAACTGCATTCTGGTTATACAACATTCAAGATCACCACACAGTAAAATCAGCCGGGCAAAGGAAATACTATTTCAGATGTTTTATTCCCAGTCTCCCATTTGCTTAATCATATCATGTTTGCTCTCTAAACTCACTACTGTGGAACAACTGATTTAGCCAAGTTGGACTATATGAGTTATTCTACATTAGTAAATTTTCCATATCCCTGGAGCTTAGCTATTTAAATACCAAAACTTTAAAACAGTTATTTGATTCTTTTAGTAGAAACCTTCCTAGAGATGTGCCACAACATTGGTAGCAATGGCAGCTCCTCTGGGCATGAGGGATGCCAGCAACACCCCCTGGAGACTTCTGCAGTCAGCCAGCCCCTGCACCAAGGTAACCCTGTGCAACTGAAAGGCAGTGATCAAAAAATGCAGACATATTAGAAGAAGAGATGTAACAGGACTTGGGGGAGTGTGTTATGTAGGCACTAGAGAAATATAACAAAAAAGGGCATGGCAGTCCACATCAAGAAGGAGTTAGGTAAGAAGTACAACCCCCTTCAACACAGTATCTTGGGAAGGAATATCAGTAGTTTATATTGCACATGAAATCAAACACTCATCTATCTCTGCCTGAGTCCAGTGGCCATTCTTCTGTTCAAATCTGGTTAAAAGCATGGACTATGCCACACACCCAGTGACCCATCCAAAGAAAGGACTGCAATCTCAATTCGAAATACCAGACTGAAATCTTCAGCCTTGCAGAGGGAACACCTCAGTTTTGTTTTGTTTTTAGCACTGAGGATTGACTCCAGTGGTGCTTAATCACCGAGCCACATCCCCAGCCCTTTTTTATATTTTATTTTGAGATAAGGTCTTGCCAAGTTGCTCAGGACCTTGCTAAATTGCTGACGCTGGCTTTGAACTTGTGATTCTCCTGCCTCAGCCTCCTGAGCTGCTGGGATTATAGGAGTGCCCACCATGCCCGGCACGGCAGTCTTTGTACTAGTTTGTGTTATGAAACAATTGACAAAACAACTTACATTTGTATAAAACAGCTTATATTTACATTTATTTTCTAGTCTATACTTCTCTGCCTTATTTTTTTTTTCCTCTCAATCCATTCCTGTAAAAAATAAACCTGTGGTGGTGGTTTATTTATTTATTTATTTTTTTTCATTAGGCCCTGAGTTGGATTCCTAGCACTAGAAGAAAGAAAAGGAAGGAAGGAAGGAAGGGAGGGAGGGAAGGAGGGAGGAAACCAACTGGAGTGTATTTTTTAAAAAGAAAAAGTAACCTTCCTAAAGTGTAAAAGGCACAACTTCAAATTCCTTGTATGTTTCAGTGCAAAAATTTGGACATTCTTGATCTTTGTTTAAATACCAGGTCAGGTGCTTCATGAATATTTTTCTGTTATGGTACTTATCTTCCTTGTGTTAATTTTGAATTCTTCTGTGAACTCTGCCATTTTATTGTATTAATTAAATCTCTACTTCATTGTTGGAAGAATGAAGAAAATAGCAACACAGTGGTAGAAGCAGATGAGTTTAAAATGGCAGAGGAAAGAATTCATTATTTGTTTTCCAGATTTCTTAAAGATCATTTCTACCAGTTATAGTACAGTAATACCAGCGAGGTCTTTTTAAGTGGACTTTATGTTCACACACTATTGAAATCGCCATCACTGAGTCAAGTTAGATATGTAGATCCTTGGCCTCCACTTTAAGAGCCCGGGTTCCAATACTTTTTGGGCTCCCATTGTTATTTCTTATTGCTGTACATGTGTAATTATCAAGTAATTGTCCTATCTTTGATATTCTATTCAACTTATTGAAGCTTATTTTTGATATAGGAGATTAAACTCAAGGATACTGAGCTATATCCCCAGATTCTTTTTTTTTTTTCATTTTGAGACAGGATCTTGCTAAATTGCTGAAGCTGGTCTTACTGAGATCCTCCTGCCTCAGCTTCCTGAGTTGCTGGGATTACAGGTATGTACCCACATCTGGCTTCAACAAATATAAGCTAACTTTTTAAAATATGGAAAATAATTTTATAGAAACTCCAAAGGAAGATTTGAGGAATTCTCCTATTACCAGTTATGTTAGCCAGCATGAACTAATTCATCCATGCAGGGCCTTTTTTCTGTTTGCCTTTTCTTTTTTTTTTTTTTTTTTTTTTGTCTTTTCTTTTTTAGAACTGGGATTGAACCCAGGGCTTTGTGAATGTGAGGCAAGTGCCTGCCCCTGAACTACATCCCAGCACAGCCTCAGAATTCTTGATAGTTCTGGTTTCTGGGTAAGTGACCTCTGGAAAGTCTATAAAAATTCTGAAATGCTATATTTGTCTTTAAATCTGTTCTATGTGAAATCATATAAATATTTCTCAAAATAAAAGGCCTACAATCAGTTTAGGGGCCTAACCTGAGCCTAAGACGCATTCTAAACCAGTGCTTTACTGCACATGTAAATCATTTAGTAATACTATGAAAAACAAAGATTTTGATGTAGTAGGTCTGAGGTTGGGCCCAAGATTCTGTATTCCTCATAAAGTGGCAGGTGATTCTTCTGGTCCCACATAGTATTGTATGAGTAGCAAGGATCCAGTGCACATTTCTTTTTTTTTCTTTTTTTTTTTTTTCCTCTCTCTCACTCTCTCTCTTTCTCTCTCCTTCTATTTCTAAATTCTCTTATTCCTTTGCTTTTTACTTTTCTTGTGTTATCCTTTTTCTTGCTCTAAGTCTGCCAAGAGTAACCATAGTAACTACTTAGCTCTGTAGATAGCCCTTAGAGCTATGAAGACTCCTCAATTCATAACATAGGCTATAAAAATTATAGTGCAGAAGATCAAAACAAATAGTCTTCAACTTTTTTAAAATGTGACCAACAGTAATATAGTCAATATAGATAATGTGATTTTTAGGATGTTGTTATTTTGGTATATTTCTTAGTAACTGAATAAAAATTTTCCTTAGGTTGTGGTTCAAAAAAACTTTAAGATGTTAAATTTCTTAATTGGAAGTCAGAACTTGTTAGCCATATTAAGATTCAGTAACATTCCCTTGAACTGAATTGCTAATTATGAAGGGAATGATGCTTCTTGTGCTAATCCTTATAACTTGCTAATATAATGTCTTTTTTTAGCCTACTATAAAATTATAAGAAAATTACTCTCAAGTATGCCCAATCCTCAAGAAGTCAGCTTCCTAATGAACTAACATTAGAACTATATATGCCTTGTGACCTTATACAAATTTCACTTATAGTTGTGTTACACTGGGTTCTATCAAATGACTCATAAGTCTCATAGGATCTGCTAGATGTAGAATGAGCCTTTTAACATAATAAACACATTCATAGAGGAACAGAAACATTCTTTTTTTGGGAGGGTGGGGGGTACCAGGGATTGAATTTAGGGGTACTCAACCACTGAGCCATATCTCCAGCCCTATTTTGTATTTTATTTAGAGACAGGGTCTCACTGAGTTGCTTAGTGCCTTGCTTTTGCTGAGGATGGCTTTGAACTCGTGATCCTCCTGCCTCAGCCTCCTGAGCTGCTGGGATTACAGGCATGTGCCTCTGCACTGGCAAAACATTCTTATAAAAAGACTCTAATATCTCCATGTGCCTACCCCACAAAAGCAGTCTCATTTTATAGTGGTAAAACCTAAAAGTATAATCAGAGTACACAAATAAGTGAATACACTGCAAATAAAGTGTAAAACTCCTAACTTTAAAATGCATCTTATAGTTATTACACATTAGAGGTTGAACACTGTTAAACTTTCTTTTAGGCACAGGAATTAATTCTTTAAATAAAAATTATATAAAATAGCTGGTTTTCCCATAATGCTTAGAAATATGGCTTATATAATGTTAGTTTCTTGCCAATATAGGTAACAACAATGTAAGTGGAATTTAATTCTGTGTTGCAGTTTTCTCACGAGAAAATTATTCTACTCCATCAAGCCAGACAATAGTGCATTCTAGTGGTCAAAGGAGGCCATAGTCAGAAATGTCTTCAAGACTCCAGTCTAAAATCAGAACATCTCAGAACATCTAAAGTCTAGGAGCTAATAATATTATAAATATTATATGAACTGTTATAGAATCAAAGAAAATTTGCATTCAAGGTTGAGATGATAATATTAAAATAAAAATATTACCCAAAAGCTCCAGTCACCACTCCAGTTATGTAAATTTGGTCCCTGTTTTTTAGCCGACACTATATTACTCTCATCCACAGTTGGACTAGGATTTTCCTCTGTCTCCTCCTGTAACTCGGTGGCAAGGCCTGCATCCCCTTCATTTGCTGCCTGGAAACAAGTATCAAACAATTCCAATTACTTATTGAGAAATATCTATTTTAAAAATAATTAATGTTCAAAACAAATTATTAAAGGAAAACATTCAAACTTTTAGAAGGTAGAACTTAATGCTTTTGCTTCTATAGTTCATCACTTACACATACAACAATCTTCCAACTACTACTATTTGTTAGTAGTTTAGTTGGTACTAGGGATACAAAGATGAATAAAACAAAGACCTTAGCTTCCAAAGTTTATAGTCTCCTAGAACATTAAGAGTAAAACTACAATTCAGTGGGAGTGTCAGTTGGTACGACCACTTTGGAGAACAATCTGCAATACCAATCTGCAATACCCAGTAGTTTCTAAGATAGGCATATACTACAACCCACCAATTTAATATGTACATGCAGTACAGGATATTATTAACACAAAAGTGGAAACTTCACTGTTCATTGATAGAGAAAATAATAAGCCTTTATTTATACAAACAACAGAGTTAAAAATAAATGAATCAGGCAGTGGCCACTAATCTACAGAATGCTCAGAGCAATGATTATACTTTGTGCAAGTTAAGGGACCACTAAGTAGTTGCTCATTAAAGAGTTGTCAGTAGGGAGTTTAAAAAAAAAAAAGGTTGAAAAAAGAGAAGGTAGGAAGTAGCCATTATGAGAACACATGGCTCACCAGGACCCTTAAATATCTTGGCTTCTACTGCTGATGCCAACCTAAGCTCAGAGTTCTCAAACCCTGTGAAGTAACCATAGACATGCAGGAAAACCCTAACCCCAGTGAAACTTATGTGAAAGGCTTTGGAGGAAGAAATCTGCAAACTGGAAAGGGTAGAGAGGACCTCTTTCACAGGAAGTTTATCTAGTAACCACCAAAAAGAGAAAGAGAAAGAAAGAAACCTAGACATAGGGAGGAAACAAATCTGAAACAAAACCATTTGATCTAATTAGAAATACTTCATTAAAATAATTTGTACAGCAAAAGATTAACTTTGGTGCCTCTACAACATAGATTCTGAATTAACTTAAATTTTTACTGAAATGCATCAGTTGGCTTTAATCAATACTGGGACTCAAATTAGGGTTAGACCTGGAGGTCCCACTAAATTTAAATAAGGTTCCACTTATAATCTTAGGGGAGTTACTCAACATAGACAGCAAAGGTTGTAAGGCATTCTTCACCTGCACCATGAGAGCTATGCCTTGCTGTGAAATTCTTCAAGGTCATAACATACATTACCCTAAAATATCACTAGTCACTATGGACTCTATGATCCAATGAATAATAAATTTAAATAAAGTCTTTGGAGCTTACAAATTGCCTTTTAAAAGAGTGGGACTCCCATGGAATATCATCCCCTAGTTAATATAACCTAATGCAAAATAAAACAGAGATTTCAAGGATTGAAACTAAGACTTACTTAGTAAAAAAGTGATTATCCCACTACTTTTCAACTTAGCAGCCTAATTTGGCCTGTTCAACTTGCAAAGAATGAATGGGGTCTCACAGTTGGCTACTGCATCCTTGATGCTATAGCCCTACATTACACTATTAAAATTACAAGTAGTAAATATTTTGCTATTATAGATTTGACTAATATGTTCTGTTTAATACCTCTTTCAATGGCCTCTCAGTATGCCTAGATCTCCAGAAGGATGTACTGCTGATGTACTCCCAGAGCTTTGCCATCATTTGCAAACTTTACAGGCAAGATCTTAACTGAGTCAAATCTGGGCCTTCTGGCACATCTATTGTAGCAGGGCATGACCTCCCCTGTCCTCACTGCCTAGAGGGATGCCAGCGTTCTGGAAGAGGTCACCCCTCTCCTGGACCCTTTATCTACCTGAGGAGCAATCTGGGTTCAAATAAGCAAATAGCAATGGGAGTTTGTACACTTTAGGGACGATATCAGGCATCACAATAATGTGTGATGGAATTTTCTGGAGAACTTCTGCTTTTCATCCCTTAACCACAATGTCCCTGATAAAGTACAACTGGCTCAACTTCAGAAAGTCATCTTAATACTGATTCTCTAGGCAACAATTGGCTCCATCTGCACATTTATACAGATTCTTGGTCATTGACTGAGAGTTGTACCCTTTGGGGTAAAGAACTCTTAAAACCCTTGCTTCAAAAGTTTATACCCAAAGTATAAATCAAGATCACAAATATGTCTGTATAAACTAAATCCATAACACAAGGCCTCCCACCAAGACACTCCTTATCTCTTCAGAGTTCCAGACATTACCAATAATGATCAAGACACTCATTTTATTTCTCAAAATGGAATCTTGAACAATGCTTTCTATGGAACTTTCACCTTCCTTACTGGTTTCAGACTGCAGGTCCCATAGACAGCCACAATGGCTTTCTTACACAAGTTCAAATTCAATTAAATAAAAAATGGTACATTTCAGTCATTTGTCAAACATCAGAGTGAATTTTAATGAAGATTCAGTGATTTAATGTCTTTAGCCTTGCTTGCAGACAGTTTTAAAGCCTCACTCCTCTTTCTTCTTCTTCAGGACAAATTGATAAGAAAGACTGAGTGCTCTTTCCTTTGGGTGGCTGGGAGATTCACACCAAGGGATCCCTGTCCATACACAGAAACCCTCACCAGACCCCACCTCCTAACCACAGTAAAAATCTGGAGTCAGTGTTCTTTCCTGCTCTCAACAGACCCACCAGAAACCTCAATTATATAACAGGCCACTTCATACCCTCATGGTTTATGTGTGGCATCATCAGTTTCTACACCTGAATCAAATTTTGTGTTGGGCCATTCTGGTTTCTAGGGTGGCTAGAATAGATTCCTATTTCCCTTCATTTTTAGCAGTGTGGTCCATGTTTGTAAAGTCACTCAGTCATTTTAAGTCTGTCTCCTCAACTCTAGTATATAGATAATAATTCTCCTTGATCAGACAATAAGCTCACTGAAGGCAGGGATTGTATCTGTGTTGTTTACCCTTTTTTTCCTGAACACCAGGGGTAAGACTGGAGTCAGTCTTCTTTCCTTGATCTTGAGAGGGACACCAAGAGACTGGCAGGGTGGGGCTGGGACATAGTTGAGTAAGTGAATGAATGACTAAGTTCATGAGTAGCTATTTCACAGTAATTTTTTGAGAGTCAAATAAAATTCATTCATTTTAATTATTCAACAATTATCTCGGTGTCTCTATCTTTCAGTAAATGAAAAATACTACTCCAAAAGTACAGCACTGATTTTAATTTTCTGAAAATAAAATATATACACCCAACGACTCTAAATGTAATGAGGATAGTGTTAAGAAATGTAGGCACCCATTCAACAAAAGGCCTTCACCTTAAAGACTGGTAAGCAAGTTTTTCAATTTTTATCAAATAAGGGAGTAAACAAATGACAAAACTAGTTTAAACCAAAACTTGGTTGACATTACAGAGATTTAAACTAGCTGAGCTCTTTTATCGAGGGCTGATAGTGAAGGGAAGCGAGTAACACTGGAACAATGCGATACCAGGTCAGAATCCCAACAGTGGAGCCAGGTTCAGCGGGGCCTGGGGCTGAGACAGCTGGACGGGCACATTTTGGGACCAAATTCAAGCACTCAACATCCCCAGAGAAGCAGACGTTCCCTCCCTCGCCCAGAGGGGAAAGGCTCTCGGGAAGCACAGGAAACCGTTTCCTTGGTAACAACTTTCCAAATTACTCCAAAGAGCACCGAGAAAAAGGAAGGAAGGAATTAATTATCATAATCTGACAAGGTTCAAACAACTATTGACAGGGAAACTGCCGGTAAAGCCGGCACTTTGGAGCCCGCCCCACCGAGGCCGCTTACCTGGCGTATAGTCACAGCGCCCTCCATCGCGGCTGCCTCCGCCGCGACGGAACCGCGCACGCGCCCGAGAGCCGCCCCCGTAGGGAGGGGGCGGTCAGGCGCGAGCCCCGCACCCACCTCCGGCGCGCGCTCCGAGCTCTGGACCCCCGCCTGCGCTCGGGAGTACCACCGAGGGTCCTACCGGAGCGCCTTGCGCCCTCTGGTGGCAATTGAGGACCCCTGCGTTTCGCTCACTCCTGAAGATGGTTGATAAAGCAGGAGGCCACTCTTTAGTAGAAGTCAGGATGATTCTTAGCTACCAACCTCAAACTTCAGTGCTTATCATAAATGCATACCCTGCTACAATATGCAAGAAAGTGAGCTGGGTGGGAAAGTCTTGTTCCATTTAGCACCCTTTCACTGAGATGTCCTCATAATTTTCTATTGGGTACGTCCACCCTGGTGTCAAAGTCAATAAATCCAACGTTATTCAACTACAGGTGCATGCCTGGTGGCCTCTGGCTAAAGGCCATTGATATTTATCAGTGAAACAGAATACAAAGTGAAAGATAATATGGAAGAAAAGTTATTGAAAGTTTGAGGAGAAAGGGAAAATGCATAGGAAAATGAATTGATAAATGTATCAGGGAAACAGAAGGATTGCTGGCAACACAAATGCTTAACTGAGATCAAAGGGCATATATTTAAAGTGAGATCACATTAACATAAGGAACTCCCAGAAAACAATACGGAAAAACTATGGTCAAGACTGAAAAATATGTCAGAGGGTTTACATATAAGTTCATACAACTGTATCATCAAAAAATATAAAAAGATCCTCAGTTTCACTCAAAATAAGTAGAAATTAAAACCACACTGAAATATTATTTTTTCACCTGTTAGACAAAAGTATAGAAGTTTGATAATGCATTCTGTTGATAAGGCTATGGGGATACAGGAATTCTCATGATTGGAGTATAAAGTGATAAAGCCTTTTGGCAATAGTTATAAAAATTACAAAATACATGTACTCTTGCAGCAGTACCACTTCTGAGATTTCTCTGTGGATTTAATTGCACACATGCAAACTAATGTGCAAAATTATTTACTGAAGTATAGTTTATATTAGTAAATTAGTGTTAGTAAAAATTGGAAACAATTTATCATCAGTGAAGGACTGATTAAATAATATATCTATATCCACTGGAATTTGGAAATTCTATGTAGTTAAAAATAATAATAAAATGAGAGGGAGTGATGTCAACACTAATAGCAGAGAATTCCAAAAGTCTGTACCTCCTCAACAGCAACAAGTAACCATCAGAATGAACTTATTTGGAACTCTGGAATCCAACCAAAAGCTAATGATCAGGGGAACGTTTAATTAAGAAAAAAATGGTTAAGTCTCAGTCAGAAAACTTTTAGAACATTTTTTTTTTTTGGAGGGGAGGTACCATGAATTAAACCCAGGGGCACTTAACCACTGAGTCACTTCTCCAGCCCTTTTTATCATGAGACAGGGTCTCAGCTAAAGATGCTGAGGACCTCGCTAAATTGCTGAGACTGGCTTTGAACTTGGCATCATCCTGCCTCAGCCTCCCAATCTGCTCTGATTACAGGCATGCACTACTGCGCCTGGCTCTTTGTGACATTTTAAATGACTCTTGTACCATCTGCATCCCATAATAGCCCCCATTCCTTATGCTGGTTCCTAATCTCAAAGGAAGCAGTTCAGACCTGATTCTTAAAGAATCGTGGTGGTTTGTTTCGGGCTATCTTTGGCTGCCTGAAAACTAGAGGATTTACTCGCCCTATCCCACTACCTCAGAGCACTTGCAGGACTGTGGCAGCTACCTTGAGGGGAGGGAGGGGATTGACATCTGTGGGAAATATATGAAGGCAAATGGACTGACTGCCTCCTGGGGCAAAAGATGACAACACAAACAGGCAATCTGAAAAGCTTTGAAGGAAAGGGTAAGGGAATGCGATACTCAGGGGACTAAGGAAGGGTTTTGAAAAGCTCCCATGGATTTCTGGGAATCCAGAAGGCCACATCCATGCCAAGAGTTGGAAGCATACTCAGAAAAGACCTATGTGGGTCCAAAATCCTCACATCTAGCTTTCTGCTGTGCTAGAACAGGAGGGGAAGGCCAAGGTAGAGTTTTAAACTTCCTACATGAGAGTGACAGGCATATTCAAAAACCAAGAACCCATCTGCAAACATGGGAATATTATTCTTTTTCTTTTTTCCTTTTTTGGTTTGCTCATCACTAAGCAGTGACCATCACAGTGACTTCTGTGGCCTCACATGACAAACAATAAAAACATTAGTTCAGATTTTATGAGGAACCAAATTCATAGAGAAAAAGAGTAGAATAGGGGATTTCAAAGAGCCAAGCAGAATGACAGGATGGAGCCTTATTTTTCAATGGGATTGGAATTTCAGTTTGGGAAGAGGAAAATGTTTTAAAGATGTGATAATTGTACAGGAATATGAATGTACTTAATGCTGCTAAACTGTACACTTAAAACTCAGTAAAGTGATAAATTTTGTATTTTGTGTATTTTACCACAATTTAAAAAATAGTCCATATAAGTCACAAAACAATCAACCAGTAAGTACTAGAAAAAGCAGCAGTGGGGAGGGGCGCAGATTTCTAGAGTTGCCACATCTTATAATATTCAATGTCCAATTTTCAACAAAAAACTACAAGGTATGCAAAGAAATAAGAAAGCATGGCTCATATGCGGGCAAAAAGTAAAAGCAACAAGCTATAATGAAGTCTATATTAGATACATTAAAGGGGCAAAATTATTAATCAACTATTTCATGTATTATCAAAGAACTAAAAGAAACCATGTCCAAAAGAAGAACCACGAATATAATGTCTCAACAAATAGAGAATATCACAAATTATAAAAGGAATGGCAGGAATTTGAGAGTTAAAAATGCAGTAATGCTGACATGGTATTGCCACCAAAATAGACAGGTAGATCAGTGGTACAGAATAGAGGACATGGACACAAATCCAAATAAATAGTTTTCTCATACTAGACAAAGGTGCCAAAAATATGCAATGGAGAAAAGATAGCCTCTTCAACAAATGGTGCTGGGAAAACTGGAAATCCATACTAAACCCCTATCTCTCACCCTGCACAAAACTCAATTCAAAATGGATCAAGGACCTTGGAATCACACCAGAGACCCTCCACCTTATAGAAGAAAAAGTAGGTCCAAACCTTCAACATGTCAGCTTAGGATCAGACTTCCTTAACAGGACTCCTATAGCACAAGAAATAAAAGCAAGAATCAACAACTGGGATAAATTCAAACTAAAAAGCTTTCTCTCAGCAAAGGAAACTATCAGTAATGTGAAGAGAGAGCCTACAGAGTGGGAGAATATCTTTGCCACTCATACTTCAGATAGAGCACTAATTTCCAGAATCTATAAAGAACTCAAAAAACTCTACACCAAGAATACAAATAACCCAATCAAAAAATGGGCTAAGGAAATGAACAGACACTTCACAGAAGAAAATGTACAAGCAATCAACAGATATATGAAAAAATGTTCAACATCTCTAGTAATAAGAGAAATGCAAATCAAAACTACCCTAAGATTCCATTCTCATCCCAGTTAGAATGGCGATTATCAAGAACACAAGCAACAATAGGTGTTGGCGAGGATGTGGGGAGAAAGGTACACTCATACATTGCTGGTGGGGTTGCAAATTAGTGCAGCCACTCTGGAAAGCAGTGTGGAGATTCCTTAGAAAACTTGGAGTGGAACCACCATTTGACCCAGCTATCCCACTCCTTGGCCTATACCCAAAGAACTTAAAATCAGCATACTACAGTGATGCAGCCACATCAATGTTCATAGCTGCTCAATTCACAATAGCCAAATTGTGGAATCAGCCTAGATGCCCTTCAGTTGATGAATGGATAAAGAAAATGTGGTGTATATATATATATATATATATATATATATATATATATATATATATATATACAATGGAATATTACTCAGCCATAAAGAATAATAAAATAATGGCATTTGCAGGCAAATGGATGAAATTGGAGAATATCATGCTAAGTGAGATAAGCCAATCCCCAAAAACCAAAGGCTGAATGATCTCACTGATAAGTGGATGATGATATATAAGGGGGCGGGTGAGAGGGAGGCAAGAAAGGAGGAAGGAGGGAATGTATAGAGGGAAAAGAGGGGTGGGAGGGGTGGGGCAGAAGGAAAAAAAAAACAGAATGAATCAAACACCATTACCCTATGTAAATGTATGATTACACAAATGGTATGCTTTCACTTCATGAATAGAGAAACAGTATATATCCCATTTGTTTACAATAAAAAAGTGCAGTAATGAAGATTTTACTAGAGAAGTTCAAATAGGTTTGAGTAGGTGGAAGAAAGAATCAGAAGGCATGAATATAAGTCAATTGAGATTATCCAATCAGAGGAACAGATAGTGAAAAAGAATGAAGGAAAATGAACATTGATCATTATAAAGTATACCAACATACACATAATGTGAGTTTCAGAAGAGGAAGGAAAAAGAGAGACAAAAAGGAATGAGGAAACTCTATGGACTGATATGAAAGGATCCATAAGAAATATTGTCAAATGACAAAAAAATGTGCCAAAATAGAGTACCAAAAATGCCTAAATTCAATCTAATCATGAGAAACATCAGACAAATTTGAATTAAGGGTCATTGATCAAAATAATGCACTTGAACACTTCAAAATGTCAAGTTTACAAAAGGCAAAGAAATATTGAAATATTGCTCCATACTAAAGGAAACTAATGACGTGGCAACTAAATGTAATGTGTGATCTTGGATTAGATCCTGAACCAGAAGTGATCTTGTTCCTATGAAAAATATTATTGGTACAACTGGAATACTTTGAATAAAGTCTGTAGATTATAGTATTGATTCAACGTTAATTTTCTGGTTTCGGTAATTATACTATGGTTAGATATGAAAATGTCCTTGTTTTAGTAAATAAACACATAAATACATAAGGATAATTCAGTCTCAAATGTTTCATAAAACTTATGTGCAAAGAGAATAATAAAGCAAACATGAAAATAGTAATAATGAAGGAATCTAAATAAAGGGTAGATATGAAGTATTAGTACTATTCTTACAACTTTCCTGATTTTGTTCAACACACTTGAACAACTTTCTCTGTTTTCCTTATTTTGAACAAAAGTCATTATAATCAGAACCCCCAAAAGACAGTGAAACCAGCCTGAATAGTTGTGTGGGGTTTTGTTTTGTTTTGTTTTTCAGTTAAACAAGTGCAAGCAACAGAACACACAGTGGGATTTAATTAGGGTTGAACTTACCAGGTGAATATGCTAGAGAACAGAAGAGCAAGGGAAGAGGAGTGTGAACACAAGTGTGTAGTAATAATTACTGTCCCTGAAATCCAACCTGGGGAAGAAAAAAATCAAGTTACAACAATGTGAAGGACAATGAAATGTATTAGAAGTTTTAAAGTCTAGTTGAGGGGCTGGGGATGTGGCTCAGTGTTATGAGTTCTTGACTAGCATTCTTGAGGCCCTGAGTTTGATCCCCAGAAATGCACACACCACACAAAAATCTAATTGAGGTTAAAAGATTGCAGGTAATAGACAGAGGTGATGAGTTGGAAAGAGGAAATGGTGCTTGAAATTGAGATTATGGGTAAATTAAAGTTATAACGTTCGGAGCATGAAAACAGGTGATTGACTAGAGTAGTTGCTAAGATGATTGGAGGCAATGTCGAGGAACTAAAAAGCCAGGGATTGAACGTATAATCTCAGTCACTTGAAATTACCAAGTATAAAAAGAGTATTTAGAGGAATGTGACCATGAGCAAGGAGCTAAAATCTTCAATACAAAAGAAAAACATGAATAGTGAGTTCATAGATGACTTTAATAAGAAGAGGGAGTCAGAGACACAATTTTTTGATATAAATTTCAAAACAAGTTTTAGGAGAAAGTCAAACAACAGACAGGACCCAATGATATTCTAGTTACTATAGCTGCATGAAAAATCACCCCAAACCTTAGTGATTAAGAACAAGAGTTCACTGTCTCTCATGGTTTCCATGGATCAGGAATTTGGGAGCAGCTCAGGTGGGTAGTTCTCTTGCACTATCTTTCATGAGGTCCCTCTCCCTGACGCCCCCATCCCCTGCAATCATGTAGGGCTCCAGTCATCAGGACTGACTAAAGCTGGAGGATCCATTTCCACGGTATTGGCTACTGGTTTGAGGACACAGTTCCTTCCCACTCTAGGCTTCTCCACAAAACTGCTTGGGTCCTCCTGGAATGGTAATGGCTTTCCATAGAGCATGTGATCCAAAAGACAAAGGAGGAGGCTACAGTGCCTTTTATGACCTAACATCGGAAGTTAGACACTGTCACACTACATTCTACTGGAATCAAACTGTCAGCTCTGATTCACTGAAAGAGGCAACTGTATAGGGCATGAATACCAGAAACCAAGATCCCTGGAGATTTTCTGAGAGGAAAGTTGTGCAGGTATTATGATGATGTTGAGCAAAAAAACAGTATGAGTGGTATTCAGAGAAAGCAGTATCCTTGGGTGAAAGTCAGGTTTTAGTAAGAGCAAAATGAATAGAGACTTTAGAAAAATTCTAAAGAAAACCAAAAGTCTTTAGAACATAGGGGATTTTTATTAATGTTCAATCTTGAATTCCACAGCACACTGAAAAGGAGTTCGGGAGATGGGGACTGAGATGACAGTGAAGATCGTGAGTTGAGGAAACACATCATGCTGTCAGAAATACATATTGTCCTGGGGTCACTTATTTATTCTATTTCATTGAGGTCTGCAGACCAGTTTAGGAATGGAATGCCACTTTTTGTCCCTTCACTAAGTGAAATTTCCCTGAAGTATAGTTCTCTGACATTTTATTACTAAAGTTTTAAGGAGTTTAGAAACTTTAATTTTTCAATTTTTTTTTTTTAACGTTCAGTATGACTGGTTTTGGTCCAGATCCTTAGAAAATGCCACTATTAATTTTTACCCACCTATTTCTAGTTCTGCTACTCATAAATAGTGGGCTAATATCTGTACATATATATCTTGTCTACTTTTGTTTCTTCCTGAAACCCATTAAAACTATAATGGAAGGAATTGTGGACAGACAGGGAGGATAAGAGGGGAGATAAAAATAAGGAAATTTTGTAAGCTAAAAAGCAGTTGAACAAGTGACAACTGATTTATAAGACTGAGAGAACCAAGCCCCAAATTGACCAGGAGGAAACCTGAAGACCTACCTGATTTGTATGAGTCCTCAAAACTCATGGGGACTAACACCACCAAAATATTTCTGGAACTGGTGATAAAGAAAGATACGAGGGACAGAGATGAAGAGTAGCTAAAGCATGGAGGACTAGAGTCAAAGCTGTATGAGAAGCAGTTCTATCTCTAGACATCTCCTTCCCTCCAGGCTGCTAGGCAACAGCATCATTTTTCAGATGTACAATATCTAGGAAAACTTGCTACCCACCCTACTTGAGAAACAAGTATTCAGAGAGAAACCAATAAAGACAAAATATGGGATGAGAAAAAAGAAAAGAAAAGAAAGAAAAGCAGAAAATGGAAGCAGGAGAGAAATGAAGGGAATTCCCAAGAGAATGCTGAAGGCAGATCCCAGAACGACAGCTGTGGGCTAGATATAGAACGCAAGCAGTTCAGACGGGAGCAGGGCAACCAAGAGGCAAACTGACTGAGCACTGTCATCACCAACATCCCTGCTGTCATTTATCTTTTTCATGGAGGAAAACATTCTACCATGAACCATGCTGATTCTTTTCTGTATTTAGCTTGTGAATTTCCCATCCTGCCTTTGTGCTCTGCTGCTTAACCCCATAGATTTCTGCTTCGAAATTACTCCTGAGAGCGGGAGAAGGTTTAGAAGCAGACATCCACCCTCTCTGACCATATTTTTTACCAAATGTCTGGAATCTGGTCAGGTGCTCACACAAAATGAGCTCTGTTTTTCGGGACTCCCTCAGGTCCTGGCCCACTGACTTAACCTATAAATGGCTCATAAATTCTCGGGCAACCTGAAGTCAGATCATGACCCACAGACTGATCATTTTATGCTATTCTGAAAGTCTTTATCTGATAGCGGCAACATCCACCTTTCCTTAAACAGGATGATAGGTGCTCGCTCCTCAGTTTTTTTTTTTTTTTTTTTTTAACTAAGGATATATTTATAAGTTAAAATAGGTTAATGATTAATACAAATGTCAGAGTAATGTTTGTCTTAGGGGAGAGGAAGATGGATACAATTGGAGAGGAACACACAGAGGGCTTGGTACATACATATATATGGGTTTTTAAATTGTTCATGCAAATGCTATGTATTTTCCAGTATACATGATACATATCATGATATTTTAAAGAAAAATAATAATTAACAAAAGTAAGGGTCTTTTTTATTTAAGTGTTCCTTTTTGAATGTCAGATTGATGCTTTTGTGATGATTTGATTAGTTTTTGTAAAGTGAAAGTGGCAGGAATATATTTATAATCTATTAGGAAAAAGACAATAGAGAAAAAGAGGTTGAAGATAAATTGGGCAGAAAGAGAGGTAAAATTTCCTGGCATAGTGGAATGACATCCACTGGACACAACAAACTTTAGAATTGGTAAAATAAGGATATGAGTAAAGGAGCTAAAAAGAGAAAGTGGAAACAGAGTTCCTAGGTCATTTGCTAAGGCTACTCGGTGTCTGGATTCACATTTCATTAAGCTGTGAATTATTTAAATCCACCTTGAGTCAGTTTCTAAAAAAGAGATGCCTTATATTATCTAAGGTAGCATTTAAACCTATGGTGTTAAATAAATAAACATACCTAACTTGACCTGCCATCTCTCTCACCCCTTTCCTATCCCTTTGCCTCAAAGATACCCATGAACCTCTTAATTTTGGCATTGCCATTTCAAATAGACAAGCTTTGCCTTCGCAAAGATATGAATAAATGTTTTCTGATAGACTATTGATAGTGTAATTGAATTCAGAGATCATTAAACATATTGAGACAATGTTTTCTTTATTCAAGACTCTTCCCGGAAATCAGACATTTTTAGAAGGTATTTTATCTATTTCATTGCATTTAACAGGCTACAAGAGTACTATTTAATAAAAATCTCTAGCAAGATTATTAGCAATTTAGCAGTTATAATTCATGGGCAAGTGTTAAGTCTGTCTACTAAAGACAAGAATAGAAATTGTGTTCATTGTAATTAGAAACTCATGCTAAAAATAAAGTGTAAAATGTGTAGTTGTTTTTTTTGTGTGTGTGTGTATGTGTGTAGCTATGTTTGTTGGAAACTGGAGAAGGGAATACAATTATCAATGAGACTCTTACTTTGAATCTCACAACTGTGCATTTAAAAATAAGTACAATCCCCTGGAAAACAGTATCTATCTATGATTCAGATCCTAGAACATAAAAAGACTCTGGATAAAAAGATGAGGACCTGAATTTTCGATTTTCTACAATTAGAAGTAGTTATCTCTTTTGCAGTACTGGGATTTGAACACAGGAGTGCTCTACCTTGAAACTACTTCCCCAGTCATTTTATTTTTTAGTTTGAGAAAGGATCTCCCCAAGTTTCCCAGGGTGGCCTCGAACTTAACTTGAATCCTCTGCCTTGTAAGCAGCTGGGATTGCAGATGTGAGTCACAGCACTTGGCAGAATAGATGTCTTCTTTTTTTGGTACCAGGGATTGAACCCAGGGGCACTTATCCACCAAGCCACATCCCCAGCTCTTTTATATATTTTCTTAGAGACAGGGTCTTGTTGAGTTGCTTAAGGCCTCACTGAGTTGCTGAGACTGGCTTTGAACTTGAGATCCTCCTGCCTCAGCCTCCCAAATTGTTGGGATTACAGGTGTGTAGTGCCCTGCTGAGTAGATGTCTTAATGAAGAAATACTGTATTTTTATCATTAGAATTATTAGTATTATTATTTTTTGGTGCTGGGGATCAAACCCAGAGCATTGTGCATGCTAGGCAAGCATTTTACCATTGAGCAACATCCATAGCCCTAAATGCTTTGCTATTAACATATCACTTGAAGGCCTTCTTTTCACAAGCACTTCTCAGAACAAGAAGCTCCTCTGACCTATGCAACATGGCTGGAAAAATCATAGTAGTCACTTCCACTCAGCGAGAATTTCTGTGGAAGAAATGAAAGTGGAATTTCTTCAGTTGCATTCCTGAGAAGCACAGTCTGAGACTTATTGAAGTAGTGCCGCTCTGGTGAAATTCACAAGGCAGTGAGGGAAGTAGGAGAAGAGAGAAGTAGAAGATATTCTGTTGTGGATGCCTCGGAAATTTATCATCAGCTGGATCCCATGGGAAGCTCTGGAGCATGAATGTCATCACAGACTTGTTTCACCTTGAGGCAAGAAGACTGGTCTTTGATATCTTCCTATTGACGTGAGTGGGTGGTGTGGGTGGGAGCGACACAGAATAAGTTTCCAGGCATTGTCAAATGTGGCAGCCCCTGTTACTCAAGGGCATGTTTCAGTACAAATGTGCTATCGAGTCCTTAGCAGCCCACATTCAGGAGGAGGATGGGTGAACTGGCCTGGTAAAAAGAATAAGACAGTCCAGGTGTGATGGTGCACACCTGTAATCCCAGCCACTCTGGAGTCTGAGGCAGGAGGATCAAGAGTTCAAAGTCAGCCTCAGCAAAAGCAAGGTGCTGAGCAACTCAGTGAGATTCTGTCTCTAAATAAAATACAAAATAGGGCTGGGGATGTGGCTCAGTGGTTGAGTGCCCCTGAATTCAATCCCCGGTACCCATCACTCCCACCCACCCATCACCTCCCCTGCCCCCACCTGCCAAAAAATATATATAAAAAAGAGAGAGAATAAGACCAGTTCACCAACAGGATCTGCTACAAAAAATATTTTTGTATTCTCTTTCCTTTTAACCTAATACCATTTACTTTAGTTCATATTTTGACTCAAGAACATTTTTGGTAGTATTCTTTTTTGGGGGGGTGGGGGGGTGCTGGGGATCGAACCCAGGGCCTTGTACAAGGCAAGCACTCTACCGACTGAGCTATCTCCCCAGCCCCGGTAATACTCTTTTGTATTTTAAAAATAAAACCAATATACCTTTTCATTTAGCATCTGGATTCATTATTACTTAAATATTACTTTTAAGAAAACTTTGAAAAATCAGCATAAAAAGGTTAAAATACTTTTTATGGAAGTCTTCAACTGAAATAAATAAAGTGTGTTCTTCAGTGGTCAAGGGAAAAGTTTTTGGATAAAGTAAAAGTGGATTTAAAATCTGGCTCCAATGCTCAGTAGCTCCAGAATTGATGAGAATTACCTTATGAACCTCACCTGCTTCTTCATCTCAATGAAATATGTTTTTTTTCCTTCCGTTACCTTTAACATTTTTGTTTATGATTGTTTTTAGCAAGTAGATTATAATGTGCCTTGGTGTGGCTTTGCTGTGTGTGCATGTGCTTATCCTGAGCTTCTTTGATCTTGGCTCCATGGGCCTTTAATTTTCATCAGATCTTTATTTCTTTCCTGATATTTCTTCATATATTGTTCTGTCCTTCCCACTTGAACAACAATGATATGTATTTTAGACTAACTATAGTTATTATCCCACAGGCCACTGAGGCTCTGTTCAGTTTTTTCTTCCTATTCCTTTTTCTTTCTATGCATTTTTGGAAATAGATCCTATTGCTTTCTTTTCAAGCTCATTGTCTTTCCTTTGCAGTATTTAATCTTCTATTAATGCTTTCTAGGGAAATTTCAATTTCTGCTTTGTACTTTTAATCTCTAGAATTCCCATTAAGTTCTTTTTCCTGTCTTCCATTTCTCATTATGTTCTCTCCTGAGCATAAAGAGTACATTAACAATAGTTTTTTTAGTACCTTGTCTACTAATTCCATCAACTTTATCATTTTTGGAATTACTTTGATTGGCTAATTTTTCTCCCAGCTGTAGTTGGCAATATCCCATGACATTGTGAATTTCAGTTTTTTGCTTTGTTTTGGTTTGGTTTTGGTTTTTTTGGTAGAGGGGATTGAATCCAGGGGCACTTTCCCACTGGAAAAGCCACATCCCTAAACCTTTTATATATTTTATCTAAAGATAAGGTCTCACTAAATCGCTCAGGGCCTCACCAAGTTGCTGAGGCCGGCATTGAACTCGCCATCCTCCTACCTCAGCCTCCTGAGCCACTGGGATTACAGGCGTGCACCACTGTGCCCAGCAGAATTTTAAAATTTTGAATACTGTATTTTGTTACTTTCCATGAAAGTATTTTGAAACTTTTCTAAGAAGTAACCACTTACAGATTAGTTCAGAATATCATCACTTCTAAGGCATGGCTCTTCTGTTATCACTACTGAATGTTCCTTGAATCCAACAAGGATTCTCTCCTCTGACTGATAGAGATTCAAGTTTATTAATCCTCACAAAAAAAAAAAAAAAAAAATCCATGAAATGATACCACAGAGATAGTGGTATTCCAATATCCATTCTTCTTTTTTCTCCAAAATTTTATTGCATGTGAAATGGGGTTCTTGCATGTGTCATCCAATGCTTGATTTTCTTTCTTTCTGTCCTTTTTGTTTTTTTTGGTGCTGGGAATGAAACCCAGGGCCTTATACATGCTCTACCACTGAGCTGTACTACCCGTCCTTCAAATGTCTGATTTTTATAAATATTTTAATGTCATCCTTATTACACAGAGATGGAATTTGATAATTTATACATACATTTTTTCTAACTTACAAAATTTCAGCTCAAATATAAGGAAAAGTACTTTGTCATACCATAATATGTAATTCGATGTGTAAATATGCAGACACTTCTAAAAAGAAAACATAAATGAGTGCTTAGATGCTTATGTCTATAGTTAGACTTATTGAGAACTTAACACTCAATGCAAAACTGGTGTGTTGAAAGACAACCCAAAAATACGTGATCCGTGATCAAGGACATCATTTCCCAAAATGGTGAACAACTCTTGAATAAGTTCCCCCAGGAAACAGCATACAATATTCACTTAATATACATACCATTTATATTCCTGAAAATTCAGTGTATATGAATGCCCTGTAAAAAATACATGTAAAAAAAGGGTTATAGGCACAGATAATTGAAAAACAAGCGTTTAACTTATAAGAATGACTCAGGACATGTGAAATTTACGGAGGGTACAGGGTGATTCTTCATTCCTTCATATTTCAAAATATCTACCATCTCTGGCCCTGACCATTAAATATCACTGGCAAGGAGACCCCCATCCAACAACACATACATGCACACCCTCATTGTTCATTTTTTCAAACCCTCATAAATTTCCAAAATGTTCCTTGAGTGATGACACCAATGTTGAGAAACCCCAAACTTTATCTTGGTACATGGTTGCTTGGAATAAAGGCTACATTTTCTAATTTCCTTTGCAGATAGGTATGATCTTGTAACTAAGTACTAGCCAATGGTATGTTAGTAGAAATGTCTTTAAAGGGAAAGAACATTTTTTTTTTCCTGTTTTCTTCTCTGCATGGCTGGAAAGTGGTATGTAGGTTTGATGGAGGACTTAGCAGCCACCTTAGACTTGCTAAGGTCCAGGACTTGCTACCCCCCAATTTTTTTTTAAGCAGAAAGAATTTGAGAAAACCATAGAAGAAGGAAGATCTTTCAAACCTTTTCATACCCTTTTTCACTGAAGCATGTCGTACAATCTTAGAAGGGCACATTAGAAGAGTCTCAGGTGCTCTCCCTGAATCTGCAGGAAAAGAGCAAGCAGCCTTATCTCTGAAGGCAGAGGGTCATAAAGACAATGCTGAACAAATGAATTGTTAAGTTTCCCCCAGTTTATTCCAGTTAGATGGTAACATATATCCACCTAATATCAAACCTAACATAAAAAGTCATGTTTTGGAATTCCTGCTGTGACGGGTCTCCCTGATGCGTCTGATTGTCCTCCGCCCGGAGGGCTGGAAGCGGGTGGTCAGTCGCCCTACCTATCCCTGTCTGACCTTGTTGGTGAGTGTCCCCTTCCCTTGTCGCTGGTCTAGAAGAGTAAGGGGGCTTAAGACCCCGACATCTGGCGCCCAACATGGGGCACCTCAAGGCTGAACCGCAGCCAAAGTGAAGATGCAGTTTTGAAACCGAAAGTACTGGCAGATCGGGCCAAGTGAGTTCCGAGGTAAGGCATCCCTGAAAAGATGGGGCAAACACACACCACACATGGTGACCCTGCACTCTCAGCTCTTAGACTCATGCTGAAGAGTAGGGGCCTTGACTGTCTGATACACAGGCGGAAAAAGCCTGGGACACCTTTACTTGGGTGGCCCCTTGGCTTCCTGTCACTAATCTTTTTGACTGGTCCACATGGGATCGTGTAGAACAACTTGTTAAGAAGAGGGAAGTCAATTTAGGGGAGGGTCCCCCATTGGAAGTCTGCCCTATATTATCCGCCCTTAAGGCCTGCTTCTCTCCAGGACCTCCTAAAGGGGGCTCCAAGTTTCTCCCCAAAGAGCCGCCACCTAAAGAACTGCCGGCTCCTCCCATTGCATCTCCTTCCAGAAACTTGCCACATAGTAAACAACATTGGGAGACCTTTAATGAGGAGCCCAATCCATATCCATCCGCTCCTCCCAAGGTTGAGGAACCACAAGGGCAGCCAGCCTCTACACATAGGGAGGCCCCATTATAGCCCCAGGGAGGCTTATTGCTGCCATCTTGTATTCTGGGGCCATATCAGACTCCAATGAAAGCCCTCGCCTTCCTCCTTCCGGATGGCGGGAAATCTTCCCAGCGGCCATTTTATGATACTGGGCAAGAACTCACAGACTCTAACCTCCCCCCTCCTTGTATGGCCTTCCGGGTAAATGTTAAAATGTTAGTTTGGGAAGGAATGACTACTGATGGCAAATTGGCCTGTACAGGGATGAAAGACTGCTCAATGGGAAGGTGGATTGTGGCTACCAAAGATATTGGCACACAGCTTCTGCAAGCGAGCGGGCAGATGGAAAGGGATTCCTTATCTTCAAGTCTCTTCTTTCTTGTGCTTCTCTGCTCTTCCTGCAAACTCGAATACGTCCTTCTTCTCCCCCTCTCAATCCCTCCTCCTCCTCCAACTTCGACTCAGCTGTTTCTGCTTCCATTCCCCAGCCCAGCCCACCTAGTCCTCCTGCCAGGAGGTCCCACATATGCTGGCGTAGAGGGAGTAACCAACCCAACCATCAGTGGCATGTCCTAGTAAGGAGTATGATATAGTAGTCCCAGTCCCCACAAGTATTGGGAGGTAATTGTTTCACAATTTTCTGCGTCCAAACCTGAATTGATTACTAACCAGGAATAAGGGTTAAAATGCCCTAGGCATCAAGTTTCTGCTAGAACATTTTGGCCCCTTTCAGATCCAGATCTCAGTCAAGGCTTACATTGAAATGTAAATAGAGAAAGCCTGAAGGCTCAGTAGGAGACTGGTCTCAAATCCAAAAAAGAAAAAAAGAGCAAAAAGTCTTACCTGAACTCCAGCAAAAGTAAATGTTATGGTGCTTTACTAAAGTAATTAACAGCCGTATCATTTTTCCAGGACTCTTGTTTTTTTTGAATTCTACATTTTTTTTTTTTGAGCTCATGACTTTTTTGATCAGTTCTATTTTTTTATTCAACTAGCATTTTTGAACATCTGTTATATTGCAATGGAGATTCACCTATAAAGTTACAAGGCTTTGATTTTGTGTTATGTGTATGTCGTGCTATGTGTTGTGTTATGTGTATGTCTGATGTCATGTTTTGTCTGTATCAAAACTGAGCGCTCCTAAAATTAAAATTTAAAAATGGATCCAAATACTTTTATTTCACGTGATTTTAAAAGGTTCAATTTAAATTGGGTAAAGTAATAAAAGTAAAATGCCTTCAAAAATAATTCGCAAATCTCTAGGTCGTCAAACTAATAAAATGTTGATGTTAATAAAATGTCTAACATCAATTTTTCTAGGACTTTTCTTCAACAGGAAAGAGACAGCAAATACTGTTGGTACACTTGTCTGATATCTTGTTTTTTTTTACAATAAGATAAGTGAATTAGAGTTAACATGCATGGGATTACTCAAATGTGTTTGTAGAGAAAATTGTTTTGTGTCATCACTAAACTAAAAACAAAGTTACTAAGAGTTATGTCCTAACAGGTACAATTCTATATATAAAGGGTTCCAAAGGTTTCAACTGGGTTTCAATTAGAGTACTATAAATAACAAAATATTTAATCTTATTAAAATAGAGTAATTTATCTAAATTCAGAAATTTCATAGGAGTTGTTTCAGAATGTGAACAAAAAGGGGTCAACAGATAGGAAAGAGAAAATAAAAGATTTTGAGTATGGAAATATATTTAGTAAAAGGGAAAAGGAAATGTTTCTGGGTAAGAAAGTGCTTATGTGATAAAATATATGAGTGTCTAAGTAAAAGCTAAGAAAGTCTATGTAAGTAAAGGGCAAATTTCAACAAGTTTGCATGTAACTAAGTTGGTTGTATGTATGTGAAACAGTTAAAGCTATTTAAGGTTTTTCCTAAGGTGAAATACTAATGTTCTAATATAAACCAAAGTTTAATTTATATGGTAAAATGACATGGGAAAATGACAAGGATTTCTTAGAAACACTAATTTACTCTTAACTTTGTGTCTATTAAGTTTTATTCGTTAGAACAATTAGTCTTAAAAATTGGTTTATACAATTATGGTTAAGCAACTGTTAGAGTATTGTACTATGTTACAGTCTAAATTTTTCTTTAAAAACTAAATTTGGTAATATAAAAGTGTCAAGGTAATTGTGAAATGGTCACTCTTTGTATATTAAATGTGTTCATATTTTCCAGGTATACAAGTTTTTAAAACAAGAAATTTATCAAGCTGCTATTCTTCAAACTAAACTTGTCTGTAATAGTAATTTTAAACTTAAAAAGAGTAAATTTTATTGGGGATTTATTTCTATCATTCAGTGTTCTCTTATAGGACCTGTCATCAATAGGGTATATGTAAAATTTGTTAAATGTATTTCTGAAGGTTATTGAGAGCCTGATTTGTTTGAAGATTAAACATAAAAAACATTTTGCCACTTCGCCACACAAAAGGAAAGTTAAAAGCTCTCTCAGTATTTCTTTAATTCATATTTAGATACAATGTTAAATTGTGTTAACTAATGCTCATATGGACTCAGGAGTCAATATATGTAAACTTCTTAAAATGACATTTAAGAATGTAATGCGCAGTAGCAAAAACGGGACAACGGTGATTGAGACTGGGGTCACTGACCTCATGACTTTGGACAGTGGACTTCCTTAAGAGCTACACAGAGCTCCTAACATTGCACTTTGCAGCTCTACCATCTTAGATCTACAGGTTCAACTTGATTCCTTGGCCACTGTCGTCCTGCAACGGCGAAGGAAAGAGGGCTTTGCCTGTTCCTTGGTGAGAAGTGCTGTTTCTACGCCAACTGCTCTGGCATTGTACAAGATAAAATCAAAAGCCTACAGGAAGATTGGAACATCGTAGGAGTGAGCTCCACTCTTAATTTCCTCTGGACTGGGTTACACGGGTGGCTCCCCTACCTCCTCCCACTTATGGGCCTGCTAATCACCATTATCCTTGTGTTCACCTTTGGGCCTTGCATAATCAATAAGCTTATCCATATCCTGAAAAGCTAGGCTAAGTCTGTGCAGCTCATGGTGGTCTGACAGCATTATACTGCCCTTCATGATGATGATTGGGAGCCCTATAGGATCATGGATCACTCGCATCAAGACACTGGGGTCTAAGTGTCTCTCCCTTAAGCCCTGCTCCTCCTGAGGGTCCCACCTGCAGTGCTAAGGTGGTAGTCAATGACAGGTAAGATTCATGGGGAGCTCATACTGACCTAAGACAGGAAATGAGGGCTAGAGCCTCATTGTCCAATGACGGGTAAGGATGTTGCTCTGCCGTGGACAACCTAAGACAGGCACACCTTGGAGTAAGGCAGACCCCCAAACTGCTAGGGTGATGTTCCATGATGGGTAAGACCCTCCCAGGGGCAATCTAAAACACACACACCCTTAATATAAAACAAAAAAGGGGGATGTGTTGGGACTAATGACACATTAATTAACTCAGGCTGACTCCTTACTCCCTGGCGAGTGAGCAAAATCAAGGCTCAAAGGCGGTTTCAAAGGTTCATGACGATAAGGGATTGGTTAACAACAGTTCCGCAAACGTGATCAGCTCGTGCTTCCCATATAGTTCAATGGGACTCTAGCCTGCGAGAACGCCCCCCCCCCGCCCCCCCTTGCTGACCTTTAAGCTGATTGGTTCCCGCCTAGCCCCCACCCTACATAAAAGCTGTGCGATTACCTCAATAAAGGAGTTTGTGCTGTGAAAAAAAAAAAAAAAAAAAAAAAAAAGTCATGTTTTAACTGTTTCTTCATGTATTTTCCCGACCTCCACCTTTGGTACTGGGAATTGAACCCAGAGGTGTTTCCCAGTGAGATTCATTCCACAGCCCTTTTTTAAAAAATTTTTTGAGCACATGTGTGCCCAGTTCTCCCCAGACATGTAGTCCTGTAGCCCAGGTCTTAGCTAAGTCAGGATGAGGGAGTTGGTGGGTCCCGGTGGGGCTACTGGCTGTGCCCCTGCTTGCTGTGTACCTGCACATCCCACCCCCTCAGCTCTCGCATACTCTGCACTCATGGAAGACTTCTGGCAAGTTTTTCACCTACAAGGGACTGCGCATCTTCTACCAGGACTCTGTGGGTGTAGTTGGCAGTCCTGAGATAGTTGTGCTTTTACACGGCTTTCCAACTTCCAGCTATGACGGGTACAAGATTTGGGAAGGTCTGACCCTGAGGTTTCCTCAAGTGATTGCCCTTGACTTCTTAGGCTTTGACTTCAGTGACAAACCAAGGCCACACCACTATTCCATATTTGAGCAGGCCAGCATCGTGGAGGCGCTTTTGCGCCATCTAGGACTCCAGAACTGCAGGATCAACCTGTTGTCTCATGACTATGGGGACATTGTTGCTCAGGAGCAAAATCGATCGGGCAGGCTTACCATAGTCTGTGCCTGTCAAATGGAGGTATCTTTCCAGAGACTCATCGTCTTCTCTTTCTCCAAAAGCTACTTAAAGATGGAGGTGTGCTGTCACCCATCCTCACGAGGTTGATGAACTTCTTTGTATTTTCTTGAGTTCTTACCCACGTCTTTGAGACCCTCTGAGAGTGAGCTGTGGGATATGTGGGCAGGGATCCAAAACAATAACGGGAACTTGGTCATTGACAGTCTCTTACAGTACATCAATCAGAGGAAGAAGGTTAGAAGACGCTGGGTGGGAGCTCTCGACTCTGTAACTATTCCCATTCATTTTATCTATGGGCCATTGGATCCTATAAATCCCTATCCAGAGTTTTTGGAGTTGTACAGGAAAACGCTGCCGCGGTCCACTGTGTCAATTCTGGATGACCACATTAGCCTCTACCCACAGCTAGAGGATCCCATGGGATTCTTGAATGCATATATGGGCTTCATCAACTCCTTCTGAGCTGGAAAGAGTAGCTTCCCTGTATTATCTACCCCACTCCCGTAACTGTTGTGTATTCCACTTAGGAAGAAATGCCCAAAAGAGGTCCTGGCAATCAGAACTATTCTCTCACAAAAGTCCACTTTACTCACATTGTTGGAACAGAATATAGAAAAAAGGCAGCAGAAACTCTGACAAAATAGTCCACCTCATTCCTTTGTCATCTAAGTAAGGGACTTGTCTTTGTGTTATTAGGAAATTCTGCTGAGCATGACTTCTCATGGATGCATAACAATAGGCATTAGACATTCTTTTGCTTAAAAGACTTTTCAACACTTCTGTGGACTTTCCTGAAATATCTGAAAGTGCTAATTTCTGGCCCAAACCCAGTTGGAATTCCACAGTAAAGAATGAGGAGTGGGGTCTGTTACCTCTCTTTGAATGGCTTGAAGGGTAGATGGTTTTTAAAGTTCTCTAAGCAACGTAGCTTAAGTGAGAGTGAATCTCCCTTGTCACACTTTGGATTAGTTTCATCAGCTATTTCAAATTAAAGACATTTTGTTAAAATATTTGTTTAAGTAACACAGTATTTTAAAGTATGGCGTAAGAATATGATTTACCTACACATTGTATATAGTTTATAAGGATACTAAACTGGCAGACCCTTACCATGCCATAGTAGTGAATCTTATTAAACATGTACTTTTTGAGTAAACTGAACTAAATCCAAATTATTTACAGAATTTCCTAAAATCACAGACATTGAGAACCAATTGCTTCTGTGCCAGATATTTACTGTTATTAGCTGGAAAGATCAATTCTAACAGCAAACAATATCTGTCTACTCATACCTCAGTGCTTAGAAGTATGTCCCTCCTGGGTTGAAGTGTAGGGAGGGGACCATTGTATACTCCACATTACCTTGCAGAAGTACACTGACTCCTCTTGTGATGATTGCTTAGCTTCCCACTGACTGTCCCAGAGAGGCTTTCTCATGCAGCTCAGCAGTTCCTGTATTTAGCAAATGGATAGTTCCCAGATTCTTGAAGAACAAATTCTCAAAGACCTATGAGCAAATGGTGCTGAATAGTTTTTTTTTTTTAAGCTACAATTTCATTGTCTTAGTCAAAGTAGAATTATTAAGTGATTAATTTTAAATTCATTTTTAAAAAAAGGAACTTCAAGTATAACAACTTTGAAACTGGAATAAGTGTTTAGTTTCTATTAAAAAAGTGAATTGTGACAAAAAATTTTTTTGAGACAGGATCTTTGCTTATTTGCTTTAGGAGTTCGCTAAATTGCTAAGGCTAGCCTTGAATCTGGACTCCTCCTGTCTCAGTCTCCCAAGTTATTGGTATTACAGGTGTGAATCACTGCACCCAGCTTCTTGTTTGCTTTTGAAACTTCTCTTCCTATGTAAAACTTATATTAATTATATTTGGTTTCTTTCTTGCTGATTTGTCTTTTATTATATGGGCTATAACCATAAACCTATGATGAGCAGAAAAAAATTATGTATATATTTAATTACATATAATTACATGTATTATATATATATATTATATATATAATATATATATATATATATAACAAAGTCTAGAGAATGGAAGACATGTTGAGGATAAAGAGGAACAAACTTGAATATACAAAGATCATGTATTCATCTTCCTAATCCTGAGTCCTTACACTTATATGAAACAAATAAACCTCAAACTTATGCTAACCAAATTATTTTCACATTTCATCACTCAAGCTGAACCTAATCCTAATTAAAGCAGTTATTTCTTACCATCCCTACTTGATAGATGAAAAAAATGAGAGGTTAAGTTGATTGCCCAAGGTCACATAGCTAGGAAGTAGCAGAGCTGGGACTGAAACTGGACAGTTTTACCCACCATATTTTGTCCCTGCTATTAGGTAAAGAGGAAAGTGCTCAGCAGAAAAGAAGTTGATGATATTTTAAAGAGTAGGTAATTGTTAGAACAAAGTTCTTAGGAAGCGATAGGGATGGTAATGAGAATAGATATGATTTTAAAAGTTCCAGAGGAAAAACATGCATATTTATAAACAATAAACATTTTATGAAACTGTAATTTAGGTTTTCTGGTTTTTTTTCCCCAAAAGTGCAAGTCTATCTTTCTTGCTTTCTCCTGTCATTCTTACAGAGTTATTTAAATGACAAGTAATTTAAAAATCTGCAGTTCATAAAATTTCCATTGATATTGCTTATACTTCAACCCAATTTGCTTTAAACCCATGTTCATATTTCCCCTCTGCTCAATATAAACTTTATAGCCTGTGTTTCTGGTTACCAAGTCCTTAAGATTAATTTAATTTTTTCACAAAAGTGAATTTTGCTGGGTGTGGTGACATACACCTGTAATCCTAACAAATGTGGAGGCTGAGGCAGGATGATCACAAGTTGGAGGCCAGCCTCAGCAACTTAGTGAGACCCTGTCTCTAAATAAAAGTAAAAAAGGATTGGGGATATAGAGTTCAGTGATACAGGGCCCGTGGGTTCAATCCCCAGTACCCTGCCCCCACCCCACACAAATGTTCAGTGTTTTATTAATTTTGAAGTACTCACTTCCTGAAGAGTTTTGCATTTGATGATGAGTTTCTATATGCAATTAGGTCAATATTCACCTGAGAACCATTTGTAAAAGTATAAGGTAAACACATTTTACCTGATGCTAAAACAGTGAGCTCAGTTTTTAATTCTAAAAAAGCAGGGTTGCTAAAATATTTTTCATGTGAAGACTTACTTTCATGATTCTTGTCATCTTACTCTTTGTGGTGTTCTGTACTTAATTTTTTTCTTTAAAAAATGACTCTCTTTAGAGTACTTTGTTATTGTAATCTTAGAAAACTAAAACACTGGGTCATTACATTCACCTGCCATGGAGATAAGAGTTCATTCTTTGTCAAATATATGCTCAGAATGAGATGCCAGTGTCATCAACACCCCAGTTTAAAAAGAATCAGTAAATAAAAGAATCAGTGCAAAGAAAAAAATTTTTAAAATAATAGAGATGACTCACTTTAAAAATACTGAATCATTTGGCTTCCTTCCTGAGCAAATTCTTGAAATCATGGACTCAAAGTAGTAAATGACAGCTCTCTATATCAGTTTATACTATTTGTCTCTCTCCTAAGCACAGAGAACTGTGTTGTGGATTCCCTTGTGAGTGAAGACTTTCCCCTGTGAGTGAAGACTTGCCGAGCCACTGCCAAGAGTGTGCTCAGCAGATAGCCCTAGTTGTCAGCTCCTTTTAGGCCTACAGATGCTGATGACCATGGAGACAAGGTCACTTCTTTATAGGCAGCCTGAACGTGAGAACCAAGAGAGTCAAGGGTAAACAGGCCTGACCATTTCAGGCTGATAGCAATCAGTTCTGGCAGCATTTGCTTCTGTGCTTTCTCCCCAAGGAGTGACTAAGACTAGGTCAAGGCTGCTTTGTACTTGGACTTCTCTGTCCAACCCTGCTTTTGCCCCCTCCCTTTCTTAATTTTTTATTCCTAATTAGGAGCTTGTACCTCAGTCTCAGCACTTGTACCTAAAGAACCCAACCATCAATACGATATTTGGGGAAATAATGCCCTAAATATTTTTAAGGGCAAGATTCAAAAAGGGTTTATAAAGACTTGAATATGATTTTATGATTTTAATAAAAATAAAAGCCATGAATATGATTTTATGATTTTATGTGACTTAAGGCAATTTAGGGCTTTTATACAAGGTATCCCAAAACTCCTGGTACAATTTGAAGTCATCAAGTAAATGCTAAATGTACTATTTGGGAGTTATAAAAATACAAGAGCTATTCAGACAGTGGTTAAAATTGAACCAAGAAAATTATTATGATTGATAAAAATTTTTTTTGAATCCCAGGACAAATGTTTTTAAAAATTGGAATTAAATTATACTTTTTGTAATTCATGAACTAAGCCTCAAATATATTGTGAAATTTAGATTCCTTTTTAAAATGCCCTGCATATAGAGAAATGAGCAGAAGAATCATGTAAAAGAATCATGTTTGAAATCCATTGGCATAACAATAATACATGCTTACATTTCATAATTTAGGAAAACAGTCTTACTGCCAGACTATTCTGAGTCTAGAGATTCAATACATGTGAATCAGCAGAGTATTGTCTAAGGCTGGTATCAAGGAATATCTTAAAGGATAAATGGCTTAATGAAATCATTTAATGCTGAAATTATAATACTAGTTAGGTTTTGGAAGAACACTTATTTACACTTAATTTTCTTATGCTGTCTTCTATACCTAAGCCTTGAATAAAGCCTCAAACTTACCCTATGGAAAGAATTACCATGGATTATTTATGAAATTGACTCACCTACTCTCCTCCTAGATGGCAGAATCCAGTTCAAGTTGATTTGGGGTCAAGGCCTGAAAATTTGTGTTATTAACACAATCAAATATGCCTCATATTCAGACTTGTTTGGAAAATATCTAATTAAAACATTTAAAATATTAAACGTGCTTTCAGTAGTCATGCATTGCTGCTTTGAGGGCTATGATATGTATTCACAAATACCTGTTTGTATACCACTGGCTCTGTGAATAAGACAACTGTTTATGCATTCTACAAACATGTAGCCTGATTAGCTTTCCTCTGTTCCAGGAATAGATTATTCCCCAAATCTTGATCAGCTATCTGACTGAAGAAGCTACTAATTGCAAAAACACCTAAACCTTATCAAGTTGAAAAATTCAGAGGCCCTAGGTTTGATCCCTTGTAACAACAACAAAAAAAATTCAAATCTGTCACTACTACTAGGAAAGTGCAAGTTTAAAAATCAAAGATTATGTTTATTTCTAGGTAAAACCTTAAAGTAGTTTTAAACCACCATGATGCATTTCTTAGTACAAACAACTTTACTTAGAAATTCATTAATTAAAATCTTCTTTGTAAACGTCTCAGTGAAGTGTGACATACACATAGAAAAGGATTTAGATCAGGTATGTGAATTTTTCTTAAATTTATTACATATTTATGGTGTATCATGTTGTGTGTGAATTTTTGCAAAGCAGGCACACCCATTAGCAGGACCCACATCAAGAACCAGAATGCTAATATTCCAGAAGCCCCTTTATGCCACACTCCCGTTATTAATATCCCCTTTCCCACCACCCTGACTTCAAATAGATTTCATTTTTGAATTTTATACAATGGAATCATACAGTGCATTTTTGTTTGGCTTCTTTAAACATTATATCTGTGAGATACATTACATGTGTGTTGTTGGATTAACCTTTTCTGAATGTATTTCATTGTGTAAATATACCACAATTTGCTTCAATTCTTTCAAATCACCATTTAAGTAGATTCTAGTTTAAGGCTATTACAAATAGTGCTCCTATGTATATTTTGGTACATGTCTTTTGGTGAACATATATGTATGCTTTCTGTTGGGAAAATACATGTGTATTTATTCAACTTAACTCCTTGGTTCTGAATAGAAAGTGCAGCATAAGGAAAATACAGTATCATTTAAGTGCAACCAGACCCTGAATGGGATTCTTGGGTCAACAGGTATTCATTCCTACCTTTACTTTGTAGATTCTATCAGAATAGTTTTCCAAAGTTGCACAAACTTACACTCCCACTAAAAATAAAGTTTTAACAGTTTCAGTTACTCAACATACTCACCAGCAGTTGGTATTTTCTGTCCTTTCCAATTTAGCCACTCTAGGGGGCATGAAGAAAGGTATCACACTAACTTGTATTTTCCTAATGACTAGAATCTGAGCACCCTTTTCACACAATGTGGCCTAAGTTTTTATCTTTCAAGATTTTTTTTTTCTTAAAGGAATTCTTCATATATTCTTGAGACAAGTCCTTTTACAATATTTATTGTTCATGTTCTCATTCTTCCTCTTTAAATACTTCTATATTAATTTGGTGAAAGTCTTATATTTCTACATTCATCCTCCTAAACTGATTCAATTAGTAATTTCTCACATTGTAAATGAGTCCTCATAGTATACTACTCATGTCCACCTTGTGTAGCCAGTAATTTCTCTAACTTACTTTTTTTAAATTTGTTTTTCTCATCTTTATTCAACTTAACTCCTTGGTTCTAAATAAAAAGTGCAGACATAAGGAAAATACAGTACAATTTAAGTGCAACCAGACCCTGGAAACTAAAGGAACTGAATTCTCATATTAAGAGCCTTGTTTGATACTGAGCAAATCAACTAACCTCTCTGGACTTCAAATTCCTCTTCTTTATAATGAAAGGGTTATAATAGATGATCAAAATCCCCATTAACCTAAGAAGCTGTTTTACTTTCAGGAGCATTGAACTCCACATTTGTCTACTCATAACCGTAATTGGTGCATGCTTATGTATACTCTCTGCTCTTTAAAACACTAAAACACATCTTTTCTCCCAGGTTCTTGATCCTTTAAAATGGTGTTTCCTTATTTTTTAGAACAACTTTTCAGTTAATGATTAATTTTTTTTCCTGGGCTCTGAATAAGTCTGAAACCATTGCTGGTAATGTCCCACCTTTATCTCCTCAGCTATGAGTTATCATTCAGTGCACACTAGCCCAATCTCCCAGGGAATTTTGTATGGTCACCAGGCCTGATCTGTCTGTATGCATGTGCTGGGAATTATTTTTCTTGTCTTTGTGGGAATAGTTTGCAATGGAAGATTGATAGGGGCTTGCTGCCAATGACTGGTGTAAGTACCCACAGGTGGTATATTTGAGATGCATGTTTTTCACTTGCTTCCAGAACTCAGCAGCAGGTTTGTGTTCCATAGTCTAACAGTATTAATTTGCTTAATAATGCATGCTTATATTGATTTCTTTTCATTCTGTCCCAATTCTCTACTCCCCTATTGGTGCTTCCTGGGATCATCTCCCAAATAAACTACCTAAACTCAAAATACTTGTCTCAGAGTCAATTTCTGGGGAAAACTCAAATTAATCTATTAAAACAATGTCAACAGCATTTTATCACACCCACTTTCAAAAGTGAGTTCTCTTCTTCATGCATTAAAACTAATATGATGAAGATATTGATTACCTAATGGACTAAAAACTACTCACGCTATAATAAATCTTCCTGTGAATTCCTAAGTATTCTTCTACATAAACATGGCACTCAGTAGGAATATGGAGTTGTCCATTACATCCTGCTTTTTCATTCCTTTGGAAATACAATATTCAAGGAAATAAAACATATCCTAGGTAACATATTGGATAACCACAAAGAATGTTGCTCATTACTACACTGGATCTAAAATCATTCAGCTTGCAAAAGCATGAATTATAAGGTTTTAGTTCCCTTGCCCAAAACTGAAGTTAGTACTACTGATCTCTTTTAATTTATAAGTGAATTTTTAGAAACCAGTAACTTTTCCAATTTAAAGTAACTATCAGAATGGGATAAAACTGTGTATTGTATTTTCAAATCACTGTAGGATATGATGATAGGACATCACTACAGTGAAGGCCTCAATTTGATTTTGTGATCTTAAATAATCTGTAAAAAAAGAAGAAATAAAAAATTTAAAAGGTTGTGCTGAAATGTTAAGTTCAAAGAAAACAAGGTGGCATGTTTTCTAGCAGATTCCTTCCCACCCAAAAAGAGAAAGAAAAATAATTTAAGTTTTCTTTTTATTCTTTCATAGATTTTAATAATTATACATAACTTTTAACATAAAGATAGTGAAATCTCAAGGATAAGGAGGCAATATATATGGCCTCTTCTATTCATTCTTCAAGATAGAGGGAAATTTCCAAAGGGTACAATGTGTGAGATTTAACACTGGAAAAATACATATGAAACTTGTTTAACTGGCTGCACTTAGGACCAGGTACAACACAATAAATATAGAACTGCATAATCTTTTTAAAAGATTGCTGTAATTTTAACACACCCTTACTCAAGAAATACTCAGTAACTAATCTGAAATTCTACAACATATGTGTGAAGGGACACTTACAATGAATATCTGAGTATAGTTTCTCTAACATCTTCACACTCATACATCAGCATTCTTAAAAGGAGGAAGAATGGATGTTTCAAATTCAGAACAACAAAAAACAAACTTGGTCAATTAGTTTCTTCATGTCATTCATTATGATCACAATTCTAGCTTGCTGGTAGATTTAAAAGAAGTTTCTGAAATCCTTTTAATTTCCACTAGTCTTAGGACCTCTGGGTAGGAAGTCAACTACACTGGAGGCAAACTGGTTAAGCAGCACCATTAAGTCCACATCTCAACAAAACATTGCATAATTTTTATCTGTCAATATTCTGAAGGGTTAAAAAAAGTTCTGTGGAAGAATATCTTTCAACCAAAAGAAATGCATAACCCCAAAATTTAAACAACATACTGAGGCATAAAATAAATACTTTTATTTGTGCTATTACACTTGTGTATGAGATCATCAGACATGTTCACATACCCTTTCCTTTTCCCAAAAAGGAAGCAATGGTGCCACCACTACTGGTCAGAAAGAGTAAAAGGGAAACTTGCTCTCAGCACTATTCTGTGGTGTGTCTTAGTATACACACACACAGATTATTATTTTTAGACATATTTTTAAAAGACAGGATGAAATGATCTTTTTTTTTTTTTCACATGACTCAGATTCTGTTACCAGCAGATAAAAGAATTAACTTCATCCCTATTAAACAGAATGGAAATGTCACACTACTTTGGCCATAGATATTCTGAGAAACCTTCCAACTCAGTGAATTAAAAAAACCACATGAAAGCGATATTTTCTACAATTGGTAAACTGGTTGTTCAAAAATTCAACAAGCAAACAAACATGCAAGTGTGTGTGACATGTTAGTACTTTGTAAAAACATAATGCCATTCTGGCCCCAAGAATCACTACAGCCCAGCTGGTTCTTAAAGGGGCAAACAGTCTTTAACCACTGCTAAATATCTTTGCAGCATTTCACTGATCATCACATTGCCACATGATTCTTATAAACTTAGGCAACTTAGGCTTCCAAGGTGTTTGAGGAAAAGAAAGAGTATGTGATGTAGATCAAGTTTTCGATGATTGTTTTAAATGTACTTTTAAAAAGAATTTCATAGTAATGTAGTATTATAATAGTCCTTGATACTGAATTTTCCCTAGTGAAATAAAGTATGTTTTAACAAGATGATGTTAATCTAAATTTGACCACCTGACTCTTTTTTCACGCTTTGAGAGGGTACTGATTCATATATTATGCTGAGCTCCATGAATGTCTGTTTTAAAAACAATGTAGTTCCCAATAGCTTCCCATAAATATTCCTGATTTATACTGGGAAAGCAATGCATAATTGGAACATTAACCATCAATGTTTGTTAAAAGTAAATATTTCCTGCAAAGTAGTTACTTAGCAAAATGCTAAGCTGCAAGTGACCACATTAGATATTAAATCATTTCACAAAGTACCTGTTAAAAGGTTTAAAAATCTGGCCTTTCATTCTAAATCTACTGCAAAGAGAGTATATGCAGTAGTCCTGTTTACAATTTCATGGAGATGAGGAAAGGGCAAACCTAAAACAAGGAGGGATTTCACCCTACATACAAGTTTACAGTAGTTCAGCCATTGTATATCATATTTACTACATTCACCACTTCGGATAAAGGATCAGGAAGGCCCTTCAAATACTGGAGCAAAGGAATGTTTGTTTGATATAAGACCTACCAAATAAACAGGAAAACACACATAGGCACTAGTCTCAAAGCTGCACAATAAAGAAGCAAAGGGTTTGAGATGAGAAATTCAGGAAAATATACACATATGAGTTTGCTGAGGCAAAGGAGGAAAGGAATCACAGTTCTAATCTTCTAAGCTTCGGAATGCATTCTGCATATCTTCAAGAAGTTGTGCATAGTCACCCTTGATCTTTGCTTCACCATCTTTCACTGGATCCTGAAAAAAGACATTACAAATTCAATTTACCTTTGGAAAATACTTTTCAGAATGTGTGGTAAGTTCCTTATATTCAAAATATTTCAAGTACTAGATTAAGCAAAGTACACTAGTAAACTGCAGGCAGGAGTCAAAACTACTTTCATTTTCCTTTAAGTGTATAAATGTAGTCCTATTCCAAACAAATAGAAAATAAAATTTCAGTTTTGAACTTTGCCTGCCAGTTAAATTCAATGACCAAACCTCAATACTGTACATAATATCAGATGCATATGACTGGGTGTATATATAACTGGAAATTAGTCAAAACAGAATGTTTTTCAAGGTCTGGTAGTATCACACTGTGATATAGAACAGAAATCTGGCAAACAAATTTTAAAATTTAAAATCCTCATGGAAGGCAACTTAATCAAGTAATATGTGTAAGAGACTTTAAAATACTCAAAGCTCTCTGACCCAGTTATTCCACTACTAGGAAAATACACAAAACCAACTACATGGTTATCCATACCAACAGCTGGAAATTTCCTAAATGCTAAAGAATAGGAAAATATTACTCTCCCAAAGCATAAAAAAATCTAGTGATGCTTACTTGATACAATAAGCATGTAAACAGAAAATATTTCACCTTTAATTGCACTATCAGAAATCATTATTACAGGTATATTTTTCAACCTTTTCCTAAATAAACTTTTAGAGACAAAATTTAAATCAAATTACATAATAAATTTTTTGTAAACTAATTTTTTTTTCACTCTATACTGTATCTCTTCATATCTCTGGGTATTTAGGGAAAAAACATTAATGCCTTCATATATTTTATCCTGTGGACATGCCATAATGTAGTTGGCTCTGTTCATCCTTGGATCACATTTAAGAAGTTTAATGAATTATCTTTTACATATATATATCCATAGAAAAAAAAATCTGTGGGTTGGAGGTGTAGTTCAGTGATGGAGGGCTTGCCTAGCATGTACAAGACCCTGAGTTTGATCCCAAGTACTACAAAACAAAACAAAAATCTCTGATATTTTCCTTGGTTCATATATCTCAAAGCAGAATGATAAGACCCAAAGGTTATGAACATTTTTAAATTCTTGATATAGTGAATGTTTATTTATACAGATTTATATTTTTAATCTACACTGTGATTAAATATATATATACTCTACATGTTATGTAAAAATTTTTACAGTACATATATATGCCGAGAATATCCTCAGTAGGTAATTAGTAAATATGCCTGAATGTCACAACTTAGAGATAATTAAATGCAATTCAATTGATCAAATATTTTAAAAACAATCTTATACATTTGAGTTTCTACTGGTAACTTAATGTAACTACCTATTTTTATCTTATGTACCTCCAAAAGAATGAGAGGTCATGTAAAAGCAAAACTGTGTACTACATTGTATTTGAAAGAAGTAAACAGAACAGACATCATTTCAGAAGAACATGGGAACTAGATGTTAATAGGCACTTGAAGTAAGATAATTGCTGTTAGACAATGAATTTAGCTCTGAATTGCCTGGCAGCTAAGACAAAAGAGAAACAGTCAGCATTTATTTTAGACATGACATACTATAATTTTTTATCACTGGAACTCCTACTTGAATGTAACCTCAAGACCTGTTCTGTTTATACACAGCCTGAGCATAATATGAAAATGATCAAAGCAAGTTTCATACCCCAGGTTTGGGACTCAAACTGTTAGAAAAAATTTAAAAAAAAATCATTTCCTACTAAAAAAAGTTACAGTATAAACAAAATATACCTTGAATTTCATGGAGGAAAGTTTATAGAGGATCTCCCCCATGTGCTCACGGATGATGGACCATGTAATTTTATTGTCACTCTGGGCAGTGGTTTCGACAGCTCTACGGGCCATATCATAAAATGCAATCATGTTGGACAGCATCCCTACTGTCTTGTAGAATGGGCAGAACCTAGGGTAAATGAAGGACAAAAGAATTAACAAAAACAAACTCTAAAGTGGGTTCGTACTTTCATTATATAAAACTTTAGCTGTAAGTTACCAGAGAATCAGCTTCTTTATTTAAATATGCAACCTGCTTATATTTATTGGATGATACATAATGAAAGAAAAAAAAAAAGAATACAAAAGATCAATAACTACTTAAGGAGAATTTTGGGGCAAAGATACCTCATTGCTTTGGCATAGATGGAATGGAGATATCTGAGGTACCTATTTTATATGTTTTAAGGGTGATGTTTATTTTTCTCTGTAAAATCATCAAATAGGAGGAACAATGAAATAATACTGCTACAATCTAATGACTCTCCCAGGATTTGTCTTTTTGTAATGTAGTTAAGTAACTCAAATGGAAAATGACTGAGTTGTAAAGACTTTTTTGTGATATTAGTTAAGGTTTCATGAATAATAGGAAAGTGAGAAACTGCAAGTTGCTATAACAGTGACCCCTTTCCCTTAAATGTGTTCGTTTTCATTTACCCATCCATACCTTTTCATAACAAAGAAACATACATGAGTAAGTATTTAATTTCAATCACACTTGTCCGTATCAGTCTTCTAACACACTCCTAGACATCTGCATACATAATTTCACGAATACTATCACACCTTTTCCAAAGGATTTTCCCCCAGTTATCTTTGTGTACGTGGTTTGGTTTCTAGATTCTTAAGTTCCTGATTTAACAGATTTCTTAGGCTTACTAACATACTGGCATATTATCTGTTTGCTCTACGTTCTGGTTAATCTTATTTGCTTAGTTCTCTGGTAATTATGTGGAACCAATTATGATTTGAGGGAGAAAAGCCAGCTTGGGAGGAGAGGGCTCAAATTCTTATAGCTTAAAAGAAATAGGAACATGCCACAGTAGCAGCAGCAGAGAAAATAATGAAAATAAATAAGCACTGGGCAGGAGTGAAGGGGCTAGCATGGGCAACTAACAAAGGTTTTGGTGGAGAGAAAAAGATATAGGACTCTTGACAAACAAGGTAGGAAAGAACAACAAAATTATTTAGGCAAAGAGCACGAGAAACAGGGGTAATAGAAGGAGGTAGTGAAGAAAGTTTCTAAGGCAGGTAATGATCCCCAAGCTCTGCACACCAACTCATAATTTAGTCTAATTATAGATGTTTGTGTGAGTGAAAATACTGTCATAATTTCACAGGTGAGCAAATTGAGACAAGGGGATGTATTTGCTCATTAGATGTCTGCTGTTAATATACAAAATAAGCCAATATATTGAGTCAGAGTTTGTGTATGAGAAAAAAAGATTTTAATGTGTAGATAACTCCTTGCCAAAATGCAACAGAAAACCCTCAAATAAGGAAAGAAAATCTGAAAGGAGGAAAAGGAGAAGTATTGCAGTGAAACTGACCAAATTATTTTCTGTGCATTTACAGCATGTATAAATACATCACAATGAATCCCACTATTTTGTATAATTGTAATGCCTCAATTAAAAAAAAAAAAGGAAAATCAATATAGCTTACCTATCATAAGGTGTATATCCATTCTGTTGTAGGAAGTCATCTTTGATAAGCTTTGCTACCTCCAGAGTGATTTTATCAGTTTCTGCTAAAGAAGCCTAGAAGAGAAAAAGATTCATTTTTAGAAATTTACTTTCATGATGTGGGGACCAATGGTGACAATCAATTAGCAAGCAGAAATAATATAATCAACATATCATACTTAAAAAAATTTTTCTTTTCCTGGTACTGGGTTTCAAACTGAGGGGGGCTCTACCACTGAACTACATATTATTATAACTACATATATTATTGTAGAAATCTTTTTATTAGTGCATCATAGTATACATAATACTGGGGTTCATTTTGACATAATCATACATGCATGGAAAGTCATTTGCTCCACTTCAATCCCTAGTACTTCCTCTTTCCTTCTCTTCCTCCCTTTCTCTGTTCCCTAACCTCTGCTCTAGGAGTCTTCCATCTATCTATCTATCTATCTATCTATCTATCTATCTATCTATCTATCTATCTATCTACCTACCTACCTATCATTTTTAAAATGTTTTTATTAGTGTATTATAGTTACACATAATATTGGGGTTCATTTTGATATAATCATACAAACTCCATTTCAGTCTCCAGTGTCTCCTCTTTCCCTCTCTATTTTCCTTCCTCCACTGGTCTTCCTTTTATTCATTTATCTATATATTTTTAATTGGTGCTTTCTAGATATACATAAAGGAGAAATTCATTGTGGTATGTTTATACATGCAAACACAATTTTGTCGTTGATTCTGCATTTCCATCACTTTCCTGTCCCTCTTCCCTCTCCTTCAGTCTCCTTTTTCCTCTCCAGTGGTCTTCCCTTTATGCCTATGATACTTCCCCCCTTACTTTGCTCTAGCTTCTGCATATGAGAGAAAAAATTCACTGACTCTTGATATTCTGAGATATCTGAGTCTGGCTTATTTTACTTAGTATGATGCTATCCATGTCCATCCATTTACCAGCAAATGCCATAATTTCATTCTTTATGACAGAAAAACTCCACTGTGTATATATGTGAATTTTCTTAATTTATTCATTTATTATTCTTTTCTTTTTAAAAAATGTTTTACTTTAGAATAGTTTTAGATTTATAGAAACTTTCGATGACAGTTTCTATTCTATTTACATGACATAAAAATTTGAGTTTTTAAAATTCTACAGTATAGTTAGAATAAAGGCAAAAGAGAAAATTCAGATTATAAGTAGATCTCATACCAAAATATACCAACCTAGGGTATGTCAGGGAGTCTTTCCATCTTCATTAAGAATTGTAAAATTTTTCATTGATTTTAGCTTAGTTTTAGATTTACAAAAAAATAAAAATAAACAGGAATAATACAGAATTCCCAGGGACCCCACATCAGTTTCCACAATTATTAACATCTTGTATTTGTAACAATTAACAATGAATATGTTATTGTTATATAAAGTCTATATTTTATTCAGATGATTTTTAGTTTTTACCTTGCATCCTTTTGCGCTCCAGGAGCCCATTCAGATACCACGTTATATTCAGTCATCAAATTTTTCAGGATCCTCTGGCTGAGACAATTTCTCAGACATTCTGTGATTTTTGAATCCATTCTTTTATTGACGGGCCCCTGAGTTGATTCCACAACTTTGCTATTGTGAATTGCGCTACTATAAACACTGATATGCCTATATCACTATAGTATGACAATTTTAATTTTTTTTTTCCATAAATACCAAGAAGTGGGATAAGATGGGTCATATGGTAGTTCCATTGCTAGTTTTTTTGAGGAATTTCCTACTGCTCTCCAGAGTGGTTATACTAATTTGCAGTCCCACAAATGCTGTATGAGTGTACTTTTTCCCCTACATTCTTGCTAGCATTATCATTATTTATATTCTTGATAACTGCCATTCTGATTGAACTAAGATGAAATCTCGATGTAGTTTTGATTTGCATATCCCTGAATCCTATGGAAATTGAACATTTTTTCCTGTTTGTACTTCTTTTCATATCCTGTGGTTTTCTTTTATTTATTTAAAATTTATGTGAAAAGTACATATTATTTTGTGCCAGCATTTTCGTTATGTAAATCTTCTCACTTGTGCCTTAGGCACTAGATTTTCCATCCATCCATGATACCATATGCCCCATGGTTTGTTGCATCTACTTCTTGTACAATTCATTCTGTGTTGTGCATCATTTCTTCTTTACTTTATATATATATATATATATATATTTTTTTTTTTTTTTTTTTTTTTCTTGTCCCCTGAAGAAGGCATCCAGAATTCCTCTAATGGCCCACCATCATTAATGTCCACTTAAAGGACTTGTTTGAGAATTTCTCTGGAGATAAATATCCAGAAGCAGAACTGCTAGATCCCACCACATATACGCAAGTGCCATCAGATTGTTTTTCACAAAGGTAGCACCAAATGATATGCCCCAAAGGAGTAAAACAGTTCCTTCATCCCCACAACATTTGGCAATACCCAGCTTTCCAGTTTTTCTAACCAGTGAAATGTGATATGTCATGGTTGTTGGAGCATTTTCCCCACAGGCTTGTAATCTTTTAGGTTCTTCTTCCATAATCTGTTTGCTCTTTCGTTTGGCCTATTTTTTGGGGTTCCAATCTTCTTGTTAACTTAAAGTAGATCTTTGTACATTTTAGAAAGCCCACAAGTTTACTTGTCAGAAACTTCCTTTCCCGGTGCTGGGGAGATAGCTCAGTCAGTAGAGTGCTTGCCTTGCATGCACAAGGCCCTGGGTTGGATCCCCAGCACCGCAGCGCAAAACAAAACAAAAACAAAAACAAAAACAAAAAAACAAAAAAAAACTTCCTTTCCCAATAGGTCTTCAATTTGTTACCTTTATTACCTTTACTCATGGGTACGCCTTTGTTGAACAAAAATTCTTACTTTCCATGTTATCAAGAAACCTTTTTTTTTTTTAAATGTGTTCAGTGGGGTTTAAGAAGTCCTTTTCTAATCCTAGATCAAAATGTTACTATTAACATTTCTTTTCTATTACACTGAAAGTATTCCCTCTCATAATTAAATTGATAATCTACCTGGAATCTACCTTAGTATGTGGAATTTAGTAGCAATCCAGTTCTGTTTTCTCCAAATAGTAGTTTTCCATTGTTGACTAAAAGAACCCATTGTCCTCTCACTTGATTTGTGGAGTCACTTCACAGTATCAAGGGAATGCACATACACAAGTCTATACCTATTCTATCCCACCACTGTTTGTTATTTTGCTAATACCATACTGTTTTTATTACTATGGTTTTATATTAACCAATAGAGGAAAGTTCCTTATTTTTTATTTTTAGGATTATGAATCTTTGTGATGGCAAATAGATTTTAGAATGATTACTGATTTGCTCAGAAGATTCAAATAGAAATTTTACTGGCATCACATTGAACTTATATTTTAAAGAGAAGTGGCCACTTGTAAATAAGTCATTCATCCAAAAGAGTAGACTATTTTCAGATCATCTTCTGCTTCATTTTTTAGTTTTAAAATATTTTTCAAAGCAGAAATATGGATTTCTGGTTAGATCATATACTCTATTGTTTTGTTGCTATTATGAACATCTTATTTTTAGTTCTATTTACTAATTAGTATTGCTTGTATTGACAATTTTTTTTTTCCCCAGTGCTTGGGATAGAACTCAGGACCTCATGCATGCTAGGCAAGCACTCTACCAATGAATCACATTCCTAATCCTAGGGAAATTTTCTTTATTTATATTTATCTTGAATCAGGACTCCTTCCTATACTCTTATTATTTCTATTCCTCTGTTGTTATTTTTCTAGTTATACGAATATATTGTCTTTAAATGGTGACATTTTAATCTCTTCTTTTACAACTTTTTGGATTTCTAACATTATTAATAAAGATCTCAATATTTAATTGAACAGTGTTAATAGGTATTATTGTCTTAATCCTGATTTTTAAAAAGAGGTGCATCTGAAACTTCTCTATTCTCCATTTTGTCAAATATTTTTCTTGCATTTTAGTATGCTATTTTTATTTTTTATTTTTTTAAGATGGAGCCTTGCTATGTTGCCCTGGTTGTTCTCACATTCTGGGCTCAAGGGATTCTTTGGCTGAAGCCTTCCCAGTAGCTGGTATTGCAGATACATGCTGCCACATCCAGCTTAGTACCTTACTTTTAACAAACTAAGGAAATTTATTTCTATTCCTTCTTGCCTAAATGGTTTCTAAAAATCATAAATAAGAAACTTCAAATATTTTTTCCATATTGATTGAGATATCCTTTTTCCATTACATTAATTATACTGGGGAACTGCAATAATAGATTTTCTGTGTTGAACCACATTTGTATTCCTTTACTTGCTCTTGATATTTATTCTATTTTTAATTACTTACTTGGTGTAACAAATGAACATTTAATATTTTTATATCTACATTCATAAACAAAATAAACATGTATTTTAATTTCCTGTATTGTCTTTAGGTTTTGTAGGTCTTCTGTTTCTTGTTCCTCTCAGAGGGCCAAAGTACTCTATAAATAATAAATATTTAATACATGCCATACATATTAAATATCTAATAAAACTATCTTTTATTTAGAAAAATTAGGAGGTGACTTTATACAGTATCATCAAAAGAACAGAATCATATGGAGAAGTCTAACAATCCTAACTAGTTCTGGATCCTACACGAAAAGTCACTCAATTCAGCAATTTAATTTGGCTGTATTTAATTAAACCACCATCACCTTCTTTCTGGGGGGAGGGGTACTAGGTATTGAACCCAGGGGCACTTTACCAACTTTATTTTTTATTTGGAGACAGGGTCTTGCTAAGTTGCTGAGGCTGACTTCAAATTTGCAATCCTCCTGCTTTAGCCTCCTGGGTCACTGGAATTATAGGTATGCGCCACTGCACCTCATTAACCATCTTTGTTTGAAACATCAAGACACAGGTATAAGAATGTAAGTCACTTGTTTAAGGTCACATAGTTAATTACTGGATGAACTAGAATCCAATCCTTGATTCCTAGCCCCAGTGCTCCTAAAACATTTTATGTTAGAGATACTACCTCTACCATTTCTAGTTTGGTTGGGTGATGGGTACATTTCATTTCAAGAACTAAAATAAAATCAAGTGTTTTTTTCTCACCTACAATAAACTCAGGGCCATGCTAAGGGCTATAAAGAATAAAAAATTTGCCAGGTGTAGTGGTGCATGCCTGTAATCCCAACGGCTTGGGAGGCTGAGGCAGGAGGATCATGAGTTCAAAGCCAGCCGCAGCAACTTAGTGAGTCCCTGAGCAAGTCAGCAAGACCCTGTCTCTAAATAAAATATAAAAAAGGGCTGGGATGTAGCTCAGTTGTTAAACACCCCTGGATTCAATCCTCAGTATCAAGAAAAAAACAAAAGAATAAAAAATTTTAATTAGTTTTGAAAATATTTGATATTTATTAAATTTTAAAATTGAATTTGTTTAGTATTTATTTATTTTGCTTGACAAGAATCTGCATACCCAAGGTTTTAACTGGCCTTATAACATTCCACTGTAACACTACACCCCCATGGGATTTAACAACTCACCTTTCCCACAAGCTGTACAATTTCTGCCAGGTCTTCTTCTTCCTGAAGAATTTCCTTAGCTTTGGTCCTCAGAGGAACAAACTCTGTGAAATGTTTGTCATAGTACTCATCCAAGGCACGCATATACTTGCTGTAGCTGATGAGCCAGTTGACAGAGGGGAAATGCTTACGTTGAGCTAGTTTCTTATCTAATCCCCAAAACACCTAATTAAAAAACAAAACAAACAAAAACAAACTCCGCAAAAAATTTAACAACAATTTTCTTAAAAAGTTTTAAAGAGTATGGAAGCATATTTGTTTTTCCTAAATATGCAATGTTTAATTTACCAGACAAGTTATTTAACTTTTTAGTATGTGACAAGTGTTACTAAAATAGAATAAACTTGCAGAAAATGTTCATTAAAAAATGTATTCTCATTTTCAGGGTGGGTAATAATACAAATCAAATTTGAATTTTATCTAACTTTTTTAAAATGTTAAAATGGGATAGCAAAAAGGCAAACTGACACTTTTGAAGATTATTATGGTACAATATATACAGAAGAACCAGAAAAGGCTTATTGAGAGGGAATAGATGCTTTACTTTGATTTGAAACCTCTAAATGTTCTGATCAAATTCAGCTTCCTATCATTAAGGGCCAATGCAATAAAATTTGACATTCATGTTTCAGATACTAAACATTCACAGATAGTTTATGAATTCTTAGCTTTGTTCCACCTTCCCTCAGAATTAAAACTCAAAATTTTAGCATGTTAAGGATTTTAAAAATTGTAAATTTAGCCTCTGCCATTTCATCTAATATTGGCAGAAACACAGGTAAATACTGTTTTTCCCACATGAATTATACATACATATTTATGATTCATTCCTTCATATCAACTTTTTTTTTTTTTTTTTTTAAACTAAAGCTCTTATTTAGGTTTCTTTTAATGGCCAAGTTGGCTAGCTATCCACTAAAATTCAAGCCTTGTCACAGGGAAGCAACTGCCTAGGCATAAAGTACATTTTCTCATTTTGCCTTCATCTGGGTATAGTTAACAAATGAGTGGAATGACTGGGTCACTTCTGGGTACCATCCCCCCACCAAAAATGTGGATGTGTATTCTGCACAGTTTCCCCTCGTAAATGCCAGATACTAGGCGAGGTGATGGTGGAGCCACAAGATGGAACAAGCTATGGACTCCAACTATGACTGAATGAAAGAGAACCACTTTTGGATAGGATCATCTGCCTTCAACCACACTTTGAAAAAAATAAACTTCTAGGTTTTGCCATTACAGTTTTGGACCTATTTATTTGAACCCTATATAGCTAGGGCTACCTGCACATATTGTCCATGAACATATTAAACCCTGGAAAAGAATTAAGAAAAAACAGTATTAAAGTCTCTTGGTGTTAAGGATATTTCTAAAACACACTTTGAAACTGCTTTCTCATTAGTGACTAAATTAAATATTACATGATGACTTGAATAGTGTTTAGACAGCTAAGAACAACAGAGGAAGGTTCAGAAACTGAATACACTAGGGAAGGACATACCTGAACAATACCAAGAGTAGCAGATGTAACTGGATCAGAAAAATCACCACCAGGTGGAGAAACTCTAGATTAAAATAATAATAAAGTCATTAGAATGCATATAAAAAATAACATGTATGAAAGCCAAATTTTTTGAAAGTCAATTTTAATGTAAAAACTTGTTTATTTATTTTTGGTGTTGGGGACTGAACACAAGACCTCACAAAAGATAAGCAAATGTTCTATGACTAAACTATAACTCAAGCCCTAACTTTTCAACATGAATAAAATTGGAAATTTTATTAGAAATTTCTAACTAGAAATAAATGATCCTTAGAAAGAAAAATCTTACATAAAAATCTTCATGCCAGAACTACACTATAGATAACAATGACAATTATTGAATACCTTCTAGTATGAGAAATAAGATAATCTTTTATTATAATCAGTTTTATTATTCTATTCAAACAGATTAACAGGAAGAAAGGAAAAGCTCTGAGATCTAAGTATGGCTTTATATACTAATTATGAAATCTTTATTTTTTATTTATTTATTTTTTGATATTAGGAATTGAACTCAGAGGCATTTAAACACTGAGCAACATTCCCACTCCATTTTATTTTTATTTTGAGACAGCGTCTTGCCAAGTTGCTTAGGGCCTAAGTTGCTAAGGATAGCCTTAAACTTGTGATCCTTCTGCCTCACCTTCCTGAATTGCTGGGATAAAAGGCATGTGCAACCTTGCCTAGATTTACTTTGTTTTTACCATGATACGATTTCACCATAATATGTCTATAATTTTCTAAGTCATTTCTAAAATACTAATACTCAAATATACATCAGTGAAGGCACAACTATAGAGTCTGAACATGCAGAGATGACCTGTACATCTTCCAAGAAGTCCTTTGAAGCTCTGCAAGTGACAACAGAATGCAGCCCTGGTTAAGAACCACTATTATCAGAGCAAGTCAATATTCTCTTTAAAACCTTTTCGCTTTTGAAAAGTAAAACATGTGGATGCTTACGCTCCTACTATGCTGACACTTCCTTCTCTTTCAGGATTTCCAAGACATTTCACTCTGCCTGCTCGCTCATAGAAAGAAGCCAGACGTGCACCAAGATATGCGGGATATCCACTATCTGAAAAATGAAAACACGTTTTAAAAGAGGGGTTCTCAGTCAGCCCCCAAAGTCCTATCAGTCTTGCTTATGTGATGAGCAACACAAAGACTTACCTGCAGGCATTTCGGCTAAGCGACCCGAGATTTCTCTAAGGGCCTCAGCCCACCTAGAGGTAGAGTCAGCCATCATACTGACATGGTAGCCCATGTCCCGGAAATATTCTGATAGTGTAATGCCTAAATTAAGAAGAATAATACAAATTACAATGTTAGAACATAAATTTCTGACTTTTCACCCTTAAGAAAACTTTATAGCATTAAAAACATGAGGTAGACTGTTAGTTGTTCCTTCCCAATCTATTCTTTCCCTTCTGGGCATGAAGGGAAATCACATACTATGTGTTGAAAACTAAAGAACTTTTTATCTTGGACCCCAGCCCAGTTGACAGAGCCCCTGACCACCTGAAATAAACACCTGTTACAATGAACAATTATATGTTCAGAATTATTTGATAGCATAGCCTATCCTACCCTAACATAATACATATTTTAAAAACCAAGAAAATGTTTTTTCCCCCATTCTGTGTTGAAAAAATTAAGTATGAATTAAGGTGCAAACATAGTTTGTCTATACTAGATAATACACACACACATATGTGCATACTTTAAAAAACTCAACTAATTAGCTTGTTTGGTTATTTCTAAATAGTAACAAATGTTATTAACATGAATAGTATCTCAATTGTTGATCTTCCTGGTGTGTAGATGGAGTCCTGTCTTGTAAAGTCACACAACAAGCTAATATATACAAAGAAGTTCCAGGTTCTGATTCCTGTGCTGCTATTAACCTCAGCCTAATAATTCAGCATGAATTTCCTAGTTCTCAGAAGCTTTATCTGAATTGTAAGCATCAGATGAACTCTTGGTGCATGAAAAACAACTACAAACCAAAAGGAAAATGGACAGAAGGCAGTTTTTAAGGGTTAATACACACAAAAGATGCTAGTTCACTCTTAAGAAATACAGATAGAATAGATATCTAATAAAGCAAGAATATTTAAAATGTCAGCCCATCTAGGTGCTGGATGTCTACAGGGACATCTGTAATATTACTTCAATTTTCTATAGTTTGGTAAGCATAAGAATGTGTTTAAAAAAAACTAGCACTGGTATAAATGTGGAGAAAGAAATTTTTCTATAGTTACTACTTTTTTTGCAATGACAAATTTTCACATTTACTTCATCTTTTTCTTTATAACATCTTTATAATCTGAAAAATGTATATGTTCTTTGCATTTTTCATTTGGATATAGTTATTCCTTTTGAATGGTTAACAAAATTTAAACTCTACATTAAGCATTCTATTCTCAAGAATTCTAAGAAATTACTCTTAGAAATTGTGTGCAAAGAAATAAGCACACAAAACATACTAAAAACAACAACAACAAAAATCCAACGAACCAATCAAAAAACAACAAATTTAACAAACTCAGTATAAAACACATGCATAAAGATGTTTTAGTGATGCATTGTTTGTGGTAGTGATCAATCCAAATGTCCAACAAAAGGATGTTGATGAAATAAATTACGCCATCAAAGGGACATATAACTGGGTGCCCTGGTGTAAAGCCTATAATCCCAGTTGCTCTGGAGGCTGAAGCAGGAGGATTGCAAGTTCAAAGCTGGTCTTAGCAACTTAGTGAGGCTTTGTCTCCAAATAAAATATACCAAAGAACTAGGGATGGCTCAGTGGTTGAGCACCCTAGGTTTTAATGCTTGGTACCAAAAAGAAAAAAGAAAAAAAAAAAAAAAAAAAGAAAAAAAAAAAAAAAAAAAAAAAAGAAAAAAGAAGGGCCATGGAGCCACATAAAAGAATGAGGTAGATTTTCTGTCTTAGAATGGTAGATGTTATGATTTGAATGTGAGGTGTCCCCCTAAAGCTCATGAGTGAGACAATGTAAGAAAGTGTAGAGGTGAAATGATTGGGTTATGAGAGCCTTAACCCAATCAGTGAATTAATGCCCTGATAGGGATTAACCAAGTGGTAGGATGTGACTGGAGGTGGTGGGTCCTTGGGGGCATGCCTTTGAGGTATATATTTTGTATCTGATATGTGGAGTCTTTCTCTCTGCTTTCTGATCATCATGTGAGCCGCTTCCCTCCACCACACTCTTCCACCATGATGTTCTGCCTCACCTCAGGCCCTGAGGAATGGAGGTAGCTGTCTATGGACTGAGACCTCTGAAACTGTGAGCCCCCAAATAAACTTTTCCTTCTCTAAATTGTTCTTGTTAGGTCTTTTAGTCAGCAGCAAAAGCTGACAGAAACAGTAGATGAATATGTCACTTTCTCTACTCTCTCATTAAAGTTACCACCAAACAAGGAGAACAAGAAACATATGAATTCAAAAAGGTAAAAGACACATTTAGTCCCACAACAAAATAATAAGGAAAGCCAAACTGAATGAGTAAAAATCATACTAGAGTGTGGGGAAACACCAAGAATTCATCTGAGGTACACAACTCAGATAAAACTTCTGATAACTAAGAGACACATTCTGAGGAACAAAATCAAGAATTCTTTGTTTGGACCACTGCAAAGGCCTCATGGTTAGATCCAGGTTCCTTGGATCTGGTACGGAATCAGGGAGATGGATGTGAACAAAACACATGTAGGCACTTCCTATTTTCACTACATAAAAAGTGTGAGAGCTAAGGTAGAATAGAAAGAATTTGTCTTACAGCTACTGACTTCTGTTGGCAGGACAAGTAAAAAGTAAAATAATTTAGCTACACAACTGCATGCTGCCACAGACTTCACAGGTTACCATGAAGAATTCCTGTTACCCTGGACCACAGTCATAACCAACTCCTCTCATACCCTACACAGAGATGAGTAATAGTGACAATAAATACAAGCATAGAGTATCTAAACAAAGATGAAATAAGAAAAAAAGATAGAAGGGGATACAATGTTGGCAAAAGAACCTGCCAATGAACAGATGAAAATTATGACCAGAGTTAATTTAAAAAGAACCTTAATAATGCATCCTATCACAATATAAAATCTCAAGGATTATCTAGAAAAATAAGAAGAGATGTTTCATGAACTAGCAGAACTCAACAAAGAGCTGGAAGAAAAAAATAAAACTATTTTAGAAATAAAATAGCAACACAAAAAATAAATGCCATTTATCCTGTGTGCAGACAAAAGGTTAAACAGAAGGAACTGGAGAGGAAATGATACATATGGAAGAGAGATAAGACATTTTAATAGAGTGAAAGGTTATATCATGTCTCAGGAAAAATTAATCAAACATATCAGTATGAGACTTCAAATTTAAAGAGAAATTCTTGGGGGCAAATAGGAAAAGCAACTCTAAAAGAAAAAAAGTTGTCAGATCTTTCCCCAATACTTAGTGCTAGAAAAAGAGTTCTCAAGGAAAGAAATATTGAAACAAGAATTTTATACTAAGCCAAACTATGGTTAAGGTTTGGATAGGCATCATTTCCATTTCATATATAATATCTATTTAGTCATTTATTTCTTTATAAAAAGATAAATGTTACTATAGTAATCTATTATATCATAACATTTATGGAAGTTCACATACATAAATGGTTTGTCTGTTTCATCTTTCCTCCAATAAGTGAAAACCACCAGACCAGAATTAAGAATTGAACCAAGAATTTTATATTCAAACTACTATTAAAGTTTAAAGGCCACAGGAAAAACAAAAAAACAACAAATAAAACTTATGAAGAACAAGAATTGAGGCAATATAGTTTCCATGAGCCTTTCTTGAAGACACTTCCAAAAGGCAAACTTCAGCCAAACAAGAAATAGACAAACTGTAGCCAAAGGACAGTAAGCATTAACTCCATTTTGCTTCAGGTCTAAAGCTAAATTAAATACTGGACTTCTTGTTCCAGAACAGAATATAAATTTAATGAGTCCTAAAAAACACAAATAAAAGTACTAAAAAAGTTGGGACTGAAGTGGAAGCAAAGTTGGAAGATAACATATAAACACAGCAATTTTTAAATCTTTTATATCAATAGTTAAAATGTAATAATTTAAAGCTGATTATCCAAGCATATCTAAAGACACATCAGTGGCAATATATGTGATTGGAAAAGGTAGAAAATACATCATTTTATAGTCATTAAAAACACTGGGGCAGTTCTATAAATATCTTCTGTTTACTTTTTCTCAAGATATAATAAGTAAAATATCTTTTTAAAGTTAGGAATGTTGACAATATGAAAGTATTATAGAAGAAAAGAAAAGTTCTCTGGAAAAGGAAAATCTTGGTACTAGCTTTAAGTTTAAGAACAGGTATTAATTGCTTTTATGACAATCCATAACTCACCAGTATAAATAGAGGCTTCTCTAGCAGCAACAGGCATATTGGAGGTATTGGCTACCAAAGCTGTCCTCTTCATGATTGACTCTACCTTACCATCAACTTCCATAGTGAGCTAGAGGTAAAAAAAAAAAAAAAAAAATGTGCAGGTGATCCCCAGGTTCTAAATGTAACATTTTGGTTCCCCAAACTTTATCTTTCACAACTTGTCTGTGTTTAACCCCTCTAACCAGTATTCCCCAAATAATATTCCCTATCACTCTTAACTGCTCTTTTCTGTACCAGAGTGCTGTGCTCTGAAGATAGAAATTATTTCCATTTCATAAATGAAATCTATTATTTTATGAAAAAGAATACATTTTTATAGAAACTAGATCGCAAAACCTATGTAAAGTTTACATACATAAATGTTTTATCTTTCACCACCAGACCAAAAAGAGACACTTTCAAGAGTGACTGAAAAATTCAAATTTCTTTCCTTGAATATAAAATCATGGATATTACTTTAAAATTTCTAAAAAGATCCTTGACAAAGGAAAGCAATGCTCCAGATCCAATATTAAGCTTTATTAACTGCCAATGAAAGTCGATATGTGGTATCTTCTCGTTTCCCACATACAGACCTCTGGGAAGTCCCGGAGAACTTCAGACATCTCGTTTCCTCTTTCACCACATCCTACATAAATGATCACATCACTATTGGAATACTTGGAGAGAGACTGTGATATCACTGTCTTTCCACAGCCAAAAGCTCCAGGGATTGCAGTAGTTCCTCCCTGTACACACCTAACAAAGAAAATTAAAAAAAAAAAAAAAAAATAATGGATTGCTGTACTTGCTAACAAATACTATTAAAGTAGGGAAGAGAAACAGAAATATAAGGAAAGAAAATGCTCTGAAATATTTAAGTCTATACACACAAAGATATACAAACATATGTTATATATTTATGCCTATGATGTTTTAATCATTATTCATCCCCATCATCTTTACTAGTTGAAAAGTGAAAGTATATTCCATAAGGCACCTTGGGGAAGAGGGATATGAAAATAATAAGATAAAATGGTACTGACATTCTGAATGCTTATATAAATTAGTTCATGAAAAGACAATACAGAAGGCTGAAGCATCAGGATCACTAGTTCTAGGACAGTCTCAACAACTTAGTAAGACCTTGTTTCAAAGTAAACAATAAAAAGAACTAGGGATGTAGCTCAATCCCTAATGCTGCTGGGGGTGGGGGGATATAAGACAGTATAGGAATTTAAAATAATAAAGTTTAATGAACAAAGTTTTGTTAAGGTATTAAGTTAATCCCTTTTTATCCATTCAATAACTATTTACCGAGTACTTTTTTCTAGGTACTAAAAACTGTGCTTCAAGATGTTGGAGAGACAATAAACAGTCAAGAAGACAGAGAAGTTCCTGTATTCATGAAGCACAAATTCCTGTGGGATAAATTAACTGGTGAATCATCAAGTGGTGATTATGATACCATTTAGCTGACATTTTCAAACCCTAAATAAAAAGGGGCAGCAGAAAGTGGATATTGCTGTGTGTGTGTGTGTGTGTGTGTGTGTGTGTGTGTGTGTGTGTGTGTTATGTGGTGGGGGAAGGTCTGATCAGGAAAAATGGGATGTAATTCTAAGGGAAATGTTTGTAAGATCATGCTTTATCTTTAAAATTCATGAAAACATTGCATCCTTAATGATAGAAACATTTTTTTTTCAATATAAAACTAATATGCATCAAAAATTTTTTCCTCCAAACCTTTCAGGCATTTCTCAGTATACTTCTCTCATAATGGCTCTCCAAACTTTTGCCAAATCAATTTAACCTAGAATGGGGATGGGACTGGGTGTACCCAATTTGGAAATTCATCAGTCCAATGTGAAAAATGCTGTCAGAGAGAACTGTGGGAATACAGAGGAAGGTACGCAAAGTTTGACACTGGACTGGAGCAGGGTTAGAAAATTCCTCCTGAAAGTAGGTAAGTCTTAAAGGAAATGGAAAATAGCCAGATAAAGGGAAGTACCAATGCAAGCAGAGGGAATAGCATGCCCAAAGGTCCAGAGGCAGGAGAGACCATTGCTTGAGGAGTTTAAAGTCTTTCCACTACTCCTAGAAGAAGGCATTTAAGGAAGTAGTTGGGCAGGCAAGTGGCTGAATCAATGCTGGAAAGTAGGCAATAGCCAGATGACGGGTGACTCTGTAAGAAGTTCATGATTGTGTATATTGTTTTTTAAGAGCAATGAAAATACCTTAAGCGTAAAACAGTGCAGGATCAAATATGTTTTAGATGGACCACTATGTTATATGGACAACCACCTAGAAAGAAAGCAAGACCGAGGACCACAAGTCTGATTACTTGTGATCTTTGCAGGAATTAGGGTGGAGGCCGTAACTACAGTAATGGAATATGAATTTAGGATACAGATAAAAATATTTAGAGAAGTAAAAAAAGTCTAGTTCATTTGCTGAACTAGATATGGGAAGGTAATATCAGTCCTTGAGAAGTCACGGATTTTAGATTAGGCCCCCACTGATGGATGATAATGACACCTGTGAAGAGGTAACAAAAAAAAAAAAAAAAGGACAATCAAAAGCAAAGGAATAATCAGAAGTAGATATGCGTCTGGAGGTCAGGAATAAAAATACAGAAAAGAATCATCATACATAGATAAATATTAAATCAGGAGAGTAACAAAAGTCATCCCAAGAGAGGTAAGAGACAGAATAACGATAAAGAAGCCTTAGAAGAGGAAAAATCCTAAAAGTACCAAAACTTAAGAGGAGAAGTTTACAACAGAGTAAGAACTTGTACATAGAATCTATCAGGAGAACAAAGAAAGAGGGTGTTTCAACGAAGAGATGACACCAATATTCAAAGCTGTAGGGATTTAGAAAATATTTATTTCTTGACTTGATCAAGTATGGAGGTGACCGATGACAGCAGCGAGGGTAGTTCAAGGGACTCATAAAGTCAAGGGCAGAGTATATGAGAGTGGGAAATGTTAGGCAATGAAGATGAGGAGAAAGGTAGTGACAGATTGGAAAGAGATAAAGGATAGAAGGTAGACTTTTTTCATCAGAGAGAAAGGGAAGATGATGCTGATCTTTGAGGAGATATGAGAAGAGATAAGCTCCAGAAAATGAAAGAAGAGATGAATGGCAATGTACATGGAGTCCAGTGACAGGAAATTGAAGGGGTTCCAAAACTCATGGTTTCTAATTTTCTGTTTTCACTTATAAAGGAAGAGGAAGAAAGAATGGTGGAGTTAAAGATCTAAGGCAAGTGGAATAGTATGAAGTAGCTGCTAAGGGAACAGGAGAGAATTATAACTAGTGAAATGCAAAAGGAATGCTATACAGTAGTGAGGTTAGATACTAATTAGCACTGATTATTTAATTTTCTCAGCAACCTATAAGTAGAGTTAAGAAAAGGAAATACCTAGATTGGTTTTGTTAGGTGATGTGGTAAAATACAGAGGAACAATGAGATTTATTATAATATGGGCAAATATCCATAAGAATTATAGACTACTGAGTCTAGTCTAGGCTAAAGAGTAAAAGGTATGGAAATGGGAGGTACTGACTAACAAGAAAAAAAGAGTCAAAGGATAGATATCTTTTTTTTTTTTTAATTTTTTTTAGTTACACATAACACTAGGATTAATTTCGACATAATTATAAAACATGGAATATAATTTGCTCTAAGGCAGTCCCTAGTATTCCCACCATTCTCCTTCCCCATTCCCTTCCCTCTATTCTACTAATATTTCTGCTATTTACTTCCAGTTTTTTTTTTTTTTTTTTTTTAAAGTTAGTGTCTTGTGGATATACATGATGGTGAGATTCACAGCAGTATATTCATATATGTACACGGGCAAGTTAGGTCAGATTCATTCTACTGTTCTTCCCTTATCTCACCCCTTCTCCTTTCCTCTCCATCCCCTTCATCTAATCCACCCATCTTTCTTCTCTTCTGATGGAATCCCCCTCTTCCCTTTTTTTCTATTCCCACCTCCTGCCTCCCTTATTTTGGATTAGGTTCCACATACCAGAAAACATTTGACCTTCCTTCGAGTTTCTGAGTTTGGCTTATTTGACTTAACATAATAGTCTCCAGTTTAGGATGGAGATCTTAATGAGACAGTAATAGCAGGAACAACTCAGAGTGTAAGTCAGAAAGGTAAATAAGTACGTTAAGAGTGCACGGGAGGGAGGACCAGAGGCAGTGGCACACCATCTGTAATCTTAGCAACTCAGGAGACCGAGGCAGGAGGATTGCAAAGCCAAACTCAGAAAGTTAGCCAGGCCCTAAGCAAATTACTGAGACCTTGATTCAAAAATAACAAACAGAAAGGGCTGGGGATGTGGACTCAGTGGTTAAGCACTCCTGGGTTTAGTCCCCAGTACCAAAAAAAAACCAAAAACAAAAACAAAAAAAAAAGTGCTCGGGAAAGCAGGAATGCAGCTCAGTGGTAGAGTGCAGATAGCCCAGAAGCTCAATCCCAGCACCACACACAAAAAAAAGTTCACTGGTTTGGTCACAGGTTGAGGAGCTCCTGTCTCATTGCTTCAGTCTTTCTGTGAATTAAATGACAAAGTCATTTGTTGAAATAAAGCAGGATATGTGAAATCTAAAATAAAGGAAAAGGTTTTTAAGAAAATGGAGGTTTCAAGATGGCGGCCTAGAGGGTGGCTGCATTTCATGTTGCTCCAGGATTCAGGATTCAAAAGAGGAGAAATTGAGAGACTTGGGACCAACTCAAAGCAGCCGGGTGAGTCTCTCCCATTGGGGAGGCGTCTCAGATGGGACGGTAGTCCTGGAACGCAGGGAACTTGTGAAGTAGAGCTGCCGGCGAGAAGCCCCTCCTCCCGCTGGAGCAGTGAACTCGGACAACTGGGAACGTCGTAGAGGAGGCCGCTCAGCACAGCGCTGGGACTCGGAGCAACCACTGGGGCTCCGGCGGCTGCCCAGGGGAGGTGCGGCAAGGAGAGCTGTGTGGACTCAGGACTCCGGGGCCTGCCCTGAGGAGGAGGAGGAGGAGGAGGAGGAGGACGAGGAGGAGGAGCAGGAGCGCGGCGGGTCGTTTGGACTCGCAGTGACTGCATTAGAGCTCCAGGCGGCTGCGCAGAGGAGGAGGCGACTGGTGAGTTGTTTGAACTTAAAGCGACCGCTCCTGAACACAGGGGGGCTGCCTGGAGGAGAAGCACGGTGGGTCGCTTGGTCTCGAGTGGCCGCACCAGAGCTCCGGGCGGTTGCCCAGAGGACGCGTGCAGCGGGTCACGTGGATTCAGAGCCACTCAGAGCAACCGCTCCTGAACACCCGGGGGGTTATCTGGAGAAGGAGGAGGAACGGGGAGGGTCACTTCGACTCGGAGTGATTGATTGCCCAGGGCTATGGGTGGTTGGTGGGAGGAGGAGGCACGCAGTGAGTTGCTTGGACTTCTAGTGACCGCACCGGAATACTGGGTGGTTGTCTGGAGGAAGAGGCGTGTGGCGAGTCTCTGGGACTCAAAGCGATTGTACGGGGCCCCAGGTGGCTAGGGGCCGCATAGCCAGGCGATCAGGTGTAGAGCAGGGTCCCAGGATCTAGGAGGCTTCTTGGTGGAAGAGTCGCACAGAGACAGGTTTAGGGCGGAGCGAAGGTTCCAGGCCTGCGGGCAGATTCTCTGAGGAGGGGCAGCCTAAGGAGATTCATCTGCGAAGGGTGAGGCTCCCAGGCCCAGGAGGTAGGGCCGGGCCCCTGGGAACTTTGCAGAGGAAGGCAGCCCAGCCCCGGCGGTAGCTGTAAATTGAGGGGAACCTCTAGGAGGGAACTGACCAGCGACACCTCCCCACCGGGTGAGTCTTCCCTGCCGGGTGAGGTTTCCCCACAAGGACGGTAAAACCAGAGACACAGGCCCAAACAGGCCTTGCCTCAGCCCGCAGCCTAGTTCCCCTTTGGATGACCATTGGTCAACAAGTGGAGGCACCTCTGCCCACTAGCAGGGAACATACCCCACCTGAAGGCCACCACTCCTAGAGAGGCAGATTCCTTGTGGAGCACCGCATTATCAACTTCCTCCAAGACTTCAGCCTACTGAAGGCTAAGAGGGGATATATATACAAATCTTCAGGGACATTGTAAGTCAATAAAGGAAATCTGCAATATCTCAGCGGTCCACTGATACCTGAACAATATGAGAAAACAAGGAAAGAAAATGCTGCAAACAAATCTAGATGTTACATCAATAAAACCCAATGACAGCATGGCAGAAGAAATGACAGAAAAGGAGTTCAGATTGTACATAATTAAAATGATCAGGGAAGCAAATGAGGAGATGAAAGAGCAAATGCAGGCATTGAATGATCGCACAAATCGACAGTTAAAAGAGCAAATACAGGAAGCAAAAGATCATTTCAATAAAGAGTTAGAGATATTGAAAAAAAAAACCAAACAGAAATCCTTGACATGAAGGAAACAATAAACCAAATTAAGAACTCCATAGAAAGCATATCCAGTAGGATAGAACACCTGGAAGACAGAACCTCAGACATTGAAGACAAAATATTTAACCTTGAAAACAAAGTTGAACAAACAGAGAAGATGGTAAGAAATCATGAACAGAATCTACAAGAACTATGGGATATCATGAAAAGGCCAAATTTAAGAATTATTGGGATTGAGGAAGGCTTAGAGAAACAAACCAAAGGAATGAACAATCTATTCCATGAAATAGTATCAGAAAATTTCCCAAATCTGCAGAATGAAATGGAAAATCAAGTTCAAGAGGCTTATAGGACTCCAAATACACAAAATTACAACAGACCCACATCAAGGCACATTATAATGAAAATGCCTAACATACAAAATAAAGACAGAATTTTAAAGGCTGTGAGAGAAAAGAACCAAATTACATTCAGGGGGAAACCAATACGGATATCAGCAGATTTTTTCAATCTAGACCCTAAAAGCTAGAAGGGCCTGGAACAACATTTTTCAAGCCCTGAAAGAAAATGGATGCCAACCAAGAATCTTATACCCAGCAAAACTTACCTTCAAATTTGACGATGAAATAAAATCCTTCCATGATAAACAAAAGCTAAAAGAATTTACAAAAAGAAAGCCAGCATTACAGAACATTCTCAGCAAAATATTCCATGAGGAAGAGATGAAAAACAAAGAAGCAAATCAGCAAAGGGAGGAATTATCCTAAAGGAATTGTCAAATAAAGGAGGAGCCAAGTTGTGTCAAACAATTAACCAAAATTTAAAAAATGAACCAAATGACCGAGAAACCAAATCATATCTCAATAATAACCCTGAATGTTAATGGCCTGAATTCATCAATCAAAAGACATAGACTGGCAGATTGGATTAAAAAGAAAGATCCAACAATATGTTGCCTGCAAGAGACTCACCTCATAGAAAAAGATACCCATAGACTAAAGGTGAAAGGATGGGGAAAAATACCATGCACATGGACTCAGCAAAAAAGCTGGAGTATCCATCCTCATTTCAGATAATGTGGACTTCAAGCCAAAGTTAGTCAGAAGGGATAAAGAAGGTCATTTCATACTGCTTAAAGGAAGCATAAATCAGCAAGATATAACAATCATAAACATCTATGCCCCAAACAGTGGCTCATCCATGTATGTCAAACAAATCCTTCTCAATTTCAGAAACCAAATAGACCATAACACAATAATACTAGGTGATCTTAACACGCCTCTCTCACCACTGGACAGATCTTCCAGACAAAAATTGAACAAAGAAACCATAGATCTCAATAACACAATCCATCATTTAGACTTAACGGACATTTATAGAATATACCATCCAACCAAGAGCGAATACACTTTCTTCTCAGCAGCACATGGATCCTTCTCTAAAATAGACCATATATTATGCCACAAAGCTAATGTTAGCAAATACAAGAAGATAGAGACACTACCATGTATTCTATCAGATCATAATGGATTGAAGTTAGAAATAAATGTAAGAGTAAAACACAGAAACTATTCCAACATCTGGAGATTAAACAATATGCTATTATACGATGAATGGATAACAGAAGGTATTAGGAAGGAAATTAAAAAATTCTTAGAGGTAAATGAGAACAAGGAAACATCATATCAAAATCTCTGGGACACTATGAAAGCAGTACTTAGAGGGAAATTTATTTCATGGAGCGCATTTAATAAAAGAAGTAAAAGTCAACAAATAAACGACCTAACACTACAGCTCAAAGACCTAGAGAAAGAAGAACATAACAGCACCAAAAGTAGTAGAAGACAGAAAATAGTTAAACTCAGAGCTGAAATCAATGAAATTGAAACAAAAGAAACAATACAAAAAATTGACAAAATAAACAATTGGTTCTTCGAAAAAATAAACAAAATTGATAAACCTTTAGCCACACTAACAAAGAGAAGACGAGAGAAAACCCAAATCACTAAAATTCGGAATGAACAAGGAAATATCACAACAGACAGGATTGAAATACAAAACATAATTAGAAGCTATTTTGAAAATCTATACTCCAACAAAACAGAAAACCTCGTAAGACATCAACAGGTTTCTAGAGACATATGAATTGCCTAAACTGAACGAGGAGGACATACACAATTTAAATAGAACAATTTCAAGTACTGAAATAGAAGAAGTCATCAAAAGCCTACCAACAAAGAAAAGTCCGGGACCAGATGGGTTCTCAGCCGAGTTCTACAAAACCTTTAAAGAAGAGCTCATTCCAATACTTCTCAAAGTATTCCATAAAATAGAAGAGGAGGGAACCCTCCCAAACTCATTCTATGAAGCCAATATCACACTGATACCTAAACCAGACAGAGACTCATCAAGGAAAGAAAATTTCAGACCAATATCCTTAATGAACATCAACGCAAAAATTCTCAACAAAATTTTAGTAAATCGCATACAAAAACATATTAAAAAGATAGTGCACCATGATCAAGTGGGTTTCATCCCAGGGATGCAAGGTTGGTTCAACATCAGGAAATCAATAAATGTAATTCACCATATCAATAGACTTAAAGTCAAGAATCACATGATTATTTCAATAGATGCAGAAAAAGCATTTGATAAAATACAGCACCCCTTCATGCTCAAAACACTAGAAAAAATAGGGATAGTGGAAACATTCCTTAACATTGTAAAGGCCATCTATGCTAAGCCCATGGCTAATATCATTCTCAATGGTGAAAAACTGAAAGCATTCCCCCTAAAAACTGGAACAAGGCAGGGATGCCCTCTTTCACCACTTCTATTCAACATCGTTCTTGAGACTCTAGCCAGAGCAATTAGACAAACCAAAGAAATTAAAGGGATACGAATTGGAAAAGAAGAACTCAAACTATCCCTGTTCGCTGATGACATGATTATATATTTAGAGGAACCTGGAAATTCCACCAGAAAACTCTTAGAACTCATAAGTGAATTCAGTAAAGTAGCAGGTTACAAGATCAACGCTCATAAATCCAATGCATTTTTGTACATAAGTGATGAATCTTCAGAAAGAGAAATTAGGAAAACTGCCCCATTCACAATAGCTTCGAAAAAAATAAAATACTTGGGAATCAATCTCACAAAGGAGGTGAAAGACCTCTACAATGAGAACTATACAACACTAAAGAAAGAAATTAAAGAACACCTTAGAAGATGGAAAGATCTCCCATGTTCTTGGATAGGCAGAATTAATATTGTCAAAATGGCCATACTACCTAAAGTGCTATACAAATTCAATGCAATTCCAATTAAAATCCCAATGACGTACCTTACAGAAATAGAGCAAGCAATTATGAAATTCATCTGGAAGAATAAGAAACCCAGAATAGCTAAAGCAATCCTTAGCAGGAAGAGTGAAACAGGGGGTATTGCAATACCAGATCTTCAACTCTACTACAAAGCAATAGTAACAAAAACGGAATGGTATTGGTACCAAAATAGAAAGGTAGATCAATGATACAGAATAGAGGACACGGACACAAACCCAAATAAATACAATTTTCTCATACTAGACAAAGGTGCCAAAAATATGCAATGGAGAAAAGATAGCCTCTTCAACAAATGGTGCTGGGAGAAGTGGAAATCTATATGCAACAGAATGAAACTAAACCCATATCTCTCACCATGCACGAAACTAAACTCAAAATGGATTAAGGACCTCGGAATCAGACCAGAGACCCTGCAGATTACAGAAGAAAAAGTAGGTCCAGATCTTCAACATGTCGACTTAGGACCAGACTTCCTTAACAGGACTCCCACAGCACAAGAAATAAAAGCAAGAATCAACCACTGGGATAGATTCAAACTAAAAAGCTTTCTCTCAGCAAAGGGAACTATCAGCAATGTGAAGAAAGAGCCTACAAAGTGGGAGAATATCTTTGCCAATCATACTTCAGATAGAGCACTAATCTCCAGAATCTATAAAGAACTCAAAAAACTCTACTCCAAGAATACAAATAATCCAGTCGACAAATGGGCTAAGGAAATGAATAGACACTTCACAGAAGATCTACAAGCAATCAACAAACATATGGAAAAATGTTCAACATCTCTAGTAATAAGAGAAATGCAAATCAGAACCACCCTAAGATTCCATCTCACCCCAATTAGAATGGCGATGATCAAGAATACGAGCAACAACAGGTGTTGGCGAGGATGTGGGGAGAAAGGTACACTCATACATTGCTGGTGGGGCTACAAATTAGTGCAGCTCTCTGGAAAGCAGTGTGGAGATTCCTTAGAAAACTTGGAATGGACCCTCCATTTGACCCAGCTATCCCACTCCTTGGCCTATACCCAAAGGACTTAAAATCAGCATACTACAGAGATACAGCCACATCAATGTTCATAGCTGCTCAATTCACAATAGCCAGACTGTGGAACCAACCTAGATGCCCTTCAATTGATGAGTGGATAAAGAAGCTGTGGTATATATATACAATGGAATATTACTCAGCCATAAAGAATGATAAAATTATGGCTTTTGCAGGCAAATGGATGAAATTGGAGAATATCATGCTAAGTGAGATAAGCCAATCTCAAAAAGCCAAAGGAAGAATGATATCCCTAATGAGTGGATGATGACACATATTGGGGGGAGAGAAGGGTTAATGTTAGGGTTAGCGTTAGGGTTAGGGAGGGGGGCAAGTATGGAGGAAGGAAGCACTGTATAGAGGGAAAAGAGGGGTGGGAGGAGTGGGGGGAAGGGGAAAAATAACAGAATGAATCAAACAACATTACTCTATGTAAATTTATGATTACACAAATGGTATGCCTTTACGCCATGTACAAACAGAGAAACAACATGTATCCCATTTGATTACAATAAAAAAAAAAAACTTGCTGAATTATTTATCTAGAGGAAAATATGACAAAATTTCATATCTGAAGGACAAAGTTTTGAATGATTTCACTGCAGCAACATTTTCTCGGAAAACCCAATTATAGTAAATCCCCATGTACAAAAATATTTCTTAGTAAAAGATGAGATCAGGTGAAAATTAAAACCTACACAATGTATAGAAATGGAACTACATATATAGCATTTTGATATTATACATCAATTTTTTATTTTATAAACAGGAACAACCTATTTTGCAAAAGCATACTAATTATTTCTATCATCACCCCACAAATGGACAAAACCCAAAAATATAATTTCTTCATTTCCACTTAGAATTAAAGAGAAATCCCACACACGAGAAATAGGCCAATTTTTTGAATGCTACTGCCTAACATTTACTGTTTAGGTGTTATTTCTCTACCCATCACATTAGGAATCAGCACACTATCCTTGGGACAGAAAGCAAATCAAAGTTTAAAAACAAAAAAAGCAAAGCCTGAAAGCAATTTCAGCAATGTAATATGCTTTGTTCTTCTCTTCTCTAGCAAACATCAAAGAGTCAACTACTGTTTAATATATTATGGTGTGGAAAGGAAGCTGGCAACATTCATCAGTTTGAGCCAAATGACTTTTTATGTTATATGCAGGGGAAGGAAGTCAGTCAGGTTGATCTCAAGCACTGCAGGTTTGCTTGTACTCATCATTCTTTTATGTTAAGAATTAAACACAGAATTACCTCTCACCAACCATTACTCACTAGAGTCATCCTTCACCAATGGGTGAACACTGCATGGTTGAGAAAAAGTATTTAGAGGAATTTTTGCAGGGGCAGAATCATTTCAAGCATCACATTTTTATGGGTTTCAAATCCTCTTACTTAAAGATAAAAATGTGGATGTAAAGAGGGTTTCACAGGCATGGTAATCTTCAAGTAAAGTGCTCATTGAAAATACCAAGGATTGTGAACTGAGACAGACAGTATTACCCTATATATACATGTATGATTACATGAATGGTGTAAATCTACATTGTGTACAACCATAGAAATGAAAAGATGTACCCCATTTGTGTACAATGAATCAAAATGCAGTCTGTAAAGATAAAAATAAAAAAGGGAAAAAAAAAAAATGGAAAGAGTAGACTACAAATTAAGAAATAATGCTTGTACCATGAAGAGCCTACCTGATTTTAGAAATCATTAATGTACAGTAACAGCGGTCTAAGTTAGTTTAAGACAACGTAAGAACAATATATTGTTTTGACGCACGTACTATTCTGGAAATTTCATTTTTTCAGAACATTTTAGAAATAATGCTGTTTACCTCTGTGGGGGAAAAGCTTCTTTAATAGTCTGACTCTATAAACTAGCACCATAATTACTCTAGATAAATTTTATCATGGTTTCAAGCACAAAAAATCTTTATCTATAAAGATAATGAAAAGATAGGTGCATATAATAACTCTGAGAGAAAATAGTAGGACACATCCCAAACTTACGGAAAAAGGGCATCAAGGACTCGCTGGCCAGTCAGCAAAGGATGATTGGCTGGCAGCTTCTCAGTGACAGGACGAACTTGACGAACAGGCCATACCTGGACCATGCTGAACTTTTCCTTTATACCTTCAAATTCAAGTTCCAAGACAACATCCTATAAAAATACAGCATGGTTTTCAGTGCAATCAAATTTGTAAATGTTTTTTCCTCCAAAATTTAAGCAACTCCTAATTTCTCTTGGGGATAGAAAGGTGGTACATGAAAGTGAGAAAGGAGATTGATATTTTTTTATTGTCAATCTTTAAATATTGTCCTAAATTATTTTCAACTAGGTGCATTATACTTTTAGTGATTTTTAAAAGTTTAGGAATTATTTTTTAGAAGGGAATATATCAAGCCATAAGGAAATAAATAAGTTATATGTAAATGCCTGGGAAAATCTTACAATTAAGATGCTCCTGGCGGGGCTGGGGAGATAGCTCAGTCGGTAGAGTGCTTGCCCTGGGTTCGATCCCCAGCACCCAAAAAAAAAAAAAAAAAAAAAAAAGATGCTCCTGGGACTAGGGAGAAGTGAAAGTTTCATATTTACTTTCTATTCTCTGTTTTGTCTATTTTCTTATAATGCTCTTATACTGCTTAATAAAAATAACTTTATTAAAGATCCTAAAATATTTATAAAGTTGATGTTTTTATTTTTAGATGTTTTAAAATGTTTAAATATTTATAAAAGCAAAAAGGTAATGAGTCCTATAATAACACTTGTGAACACAGAGATTGTTTCAACTACACAAACAACTCAAAAGTTTCAAGGCCCTACAGAATTCTATAATTTTCTTGAAACATGAATTCAATTTGTCTGCTTTAAGGTGGTTCTTCCATTTGGAATGAGTGAGTATTTAAGCTGTTGTGTAAGCCTAAGTGACTGTCCAGAACAATAATTTTAACTCAGATTTTGTTCTCTGTGTATTGCAGAGCACAAATTTATTTTTGTGAAATTATTAAAAAATGATCCCTTATCACATTTTATTGGGAGGAAATTATAGGTTGTAATAGTTTTCTCAATAAAGGTTTCTTCATAGCCTCTAAAGATTATTATATTATGTGACTACAAATAAAATTAAAGGACTATGTGATATTACATCACATACATATGTGACGTACATACATTATGAATATACATGTTATGTGAATACTACTAATGAAATCAAAGTCTATTCAATTCATGCCTGAAGAATAAGGATTTTACATAAATGTAGCATCAGTTAATAAGGCATAGAAACGTCATATTTCCTAAAAAAAAAAAAAAAGCATATGTTTTGCTTTTTATACTCCCAATTCCGAGTCAAAACAAAAATATCCTTAAAAAAAAGTTAAAGGAGACTGATGTGGTAGCACACACCTGTAACCCCAGGTACTTGGAAGTCTGGGGCAGGAGTATCACAAATTCAAGTCCAGCCTGGGCAACATAATGAGATCCTGTCCCAAAATAAAACAGGATTCAGTGGTAGAGTATCCCTTCTGGGTTCAATTCCCAGTACCAAAAATAATAATTATTTTATTATTATTTACTATTATTATTATAGGACTGGAGCTATAGCTCAATGCTAGAGTGCTTGCTTACCATGACCAAAGTTCTGGGTTTGATCCTCAATACCACACACACATATACACACAAATTAGGAGTTACTCAAAACCTGTATCAATTCTTTAACTATTTACAGCATTAAAATGGAGCAACTATAATACATAAACAGGGCTGCTGCTCTGTGGGATAAAGTTCAAATGATACTTACAGAGGTATCATAATTTCCAGGTGGGGCAATATAAGTTACAGTTCCTCGATTTCGTGGGGGTAACATGATTTTGTGTTTGATGAGAGAGTTCTCGTTGACAATTCCATAAATATCTCCACCAGTGATATGACTACCAACCTAGAGAACAAATGCATTTAACATTTAATGTTCAACTAATCATCAAATAGAATCATTCCTGATGCTATAAAAACAATTTGCTTATTAATAAAACATACTAGATTCTACAATCCTATAATGCATTTAAGGAAAAATTTAAACTATGCTTCCACAGTCTATTTTTGTTTGGACTAAGAGTACAAAATAGTTCACTAAATATTTATTTCACATTCTTTCACCAACTTTAGAAATTCTTGGTTACACAGACATACCCGTAGGTTTTTGCACGGTGTAAAATCCCATTTAACATCTCTGCTAAGAGCAGACACATTTACTCCTCTGGGGATGTAGATACTTTGGGTCTGACTGCTGATATCTGACAAAGGTCTTTGAATACCATCAAAAATAGCTCCCATAATTCCAGGACCGAGCTCTACAGAGAGAGGTTTTCCAGTGCGGAGTACAGGGTCGCCAACAGACACACCAGCTAGAAATACTGGTTGAGGAAAACTCACAATGTAAGTTTAAGGATATTATCAATAAGAATTATCACAATTTAAAAGTAGAGGTTCCCCAACTTTCTCAGTTCACAGCATCCCTAATTCTTCAATAATACTTTCAGTGTTCCAGGACAAAAAATATCATCTTATAATATTGATTAATAAATAGTTATGTCTAAACAACTTAATAAGTACATATATATCCTAAGAACTGAGTAGCAATGAAAGAATAATATGCATCAGTTGAAAGAAAAAAGTATAAATTTCAGTCCTAAATAACCACAATGCCTATGAACAGGATGTGGATTGTCCATTCGTGCCTATTTTCAAGCTTTGCAATTACAATGGAAACCATACTCCATACTGATTTTTACCTACTTGCTTTTTAGCTTAGTATCCACCAAATACTCAACTTTTCAAAGATATGACACCAATGACAAGAATGTAATGCAGTAAAGTAATGAAAATGTTCATTATCTCAAGCCACTAGTTCATAGTATCTGACAAGATGTCTAATATTTCTGTGTTAACCTCAAAAATTTTAAGTATCCTGGGCATCACATGAGTTTACTGCAGCTGCTCATAGTGTCTTTGCATTTTGGGAACCACAGGGCTGAAAACAGAAGCAAAAATCTCTCATTAATTCATCATTTCAAACGCTACTAAAGAAAATCCGTCTCCTTAAAAAGATAATAGTACCTGGACAAAAACAAAAGAACTAAGGAAGTGACTTTGAAAGGAAGAGTAAAACCTATAAATAAGCACAATAAATTCATAAATAAATAAATATTCATAAATAAATATTGTTCTCTAATATTTGTTGATAAGAGTAAAATCAGTATCACTTTTACTGAAAGCAATTTAGCAATATCTATTAAAATTAAAAAATGGATAAACCTTGACCTAGGCTCCAACTTTGCAAATTCATACCATGGTTATACTGTAGCACTGTTGATAAAAGCAAAAGATTAGAAACAATCAAATTTTCTATCATTAAGAAATCAATTAGGGGTTGGGGTGGTAGCTCAATGGTACAGCACTTGCCTAGCATGGTTGAGGCACTGGGTTTGATTCTCAGCACCACACATAAATAAATAAAATAAAGGTTCACTGACAACTAATATTTAAAAAGAAATCAATTAATAAATTGATAGGTCCTTATGATGAAATTATATGTAGCTATAAGAAAAGGATAGAAGCATCTACGAATCTCTCTAGAAAGCTCTCCAAAATAAGCTTTTTTATTCTCAGTATGATTATATGAAAAATTTTAAACCTAAAAAAAGCTGAAAAAAATTTTCGGTAAACTTCCTCTATTGTCTAGATTCTACCATTAACATTTTACTTTATTTACCACATTATTCATCCTCATCTTCTGTAATGCACATATTTTTAAGCGGAAAAAAAAAAAGTGTGGTACAGAACGTACATGATGCCATCGTGTGGGGAAAAAAGGAAGGAAAAACACATGAATTTGCTCAGATGTGCAATTAAGAAACTAGAAGGATGTATAATAAAAGGAGTCAATTAAAGTGGTTGTGTGTTGTGTGTTTTGGAAATTGATGAGATACAGGATGACAAAAGTAGGGAGGGTTGTCACTGTATTTATTTTCATTTATTGTAAATGTCCAAGCCATGCAATATATTAAATATGGGCTGGGAGTACAGCTCAGTGGTAGAATTGGTGCTTAGCATGGATGAGGCCCTGTTCATTGTCCAGCAGGCCCCCCAAAATGATTAAATATAAAGGTAACAATAGAAATTAGATTTCATACTTACAAACGTTTCTAATTTTATTTTTTCTGATGATTTTGTTTTAAATTAGCACCCAGTATTTGTACAGGAAAACCAGTTATCAGCAAGCATGAATTTTATAATGGTAAAAAAAGTGGTATAAAATAAAACTTGATTAAATACCCAAAGAATTAATGCTGATCTAAGCAAAAGATATATATGAATGCCCAAAAAGGTGATTGCATTTCACAAGACTCAACTCTTTAACTCTTAATTTTTCAAAGAAAATTGAAAATGAATATTATGTTTAAAAGCCAAAATTCTAATAACCAAACAATAAGGATTTCCTAGTGCTAAAGCTGTAATATTAAATGTCACCTAGTGCTATTCATGAATGAAGAGAGACTGGTGACTGGTTTAACTATAGCTTTATTATTTTAAATAGAAATTATGACTGGAGAATTTTAACCACACAAATTAGTATTGTTATTCCATGCCTTATATGTCCTTCTGAAAAAAAATTCCTGAAGTTTGTGAACTCCTGAAACATCAAGAGCAATGAAAATTCAAAACATTAATACTAATTCCTTAAAATAATAGCACTGATTCCTAGCACCTTTTCTCCTTTCTTCAATATGTCCTATATCAGAAGTATACATGTGTGTATAAATATGTAAGAGTATGTATGTGTGTGTATATGTATATGTATGTATATGTATAAATATGTAAGAGTATGTATATGTATGTATATGTATATGTATATTGAGACTCTTTATGACATCTACTTTTCCTGCTTCTAACATGACTGGTTGTTGCTACTTCTTCCTTTGGCTTAAATCCTTGAATTCAAAGACACAGAAAGTGGCAGGAAATTGAACTAAAAAGGATACAAGTTTCTTCATACACCTGAATAGTAGCCATGTCACCTTCCAATCGAATAATTTCTCCAACCAACTCACTGTGACCCACTCTCACCAGTTCATACATGGCTGCACCTGCCATGTCACAGGCTGTAACCACTGAAGAGAACAAAAGACTGTTTAGATTACTTAAGATTTTGGTCCTCTGTAAATACAATAAATATAATACATGCAGTCAAAACAAAGATAAAATTACCACTACAGGATATACTCATAGTTTTACATAAAAATGTATGTTTAGTACATGACATAAAGAGGTTAACAAAATAAATTTATTAGGCTAAAGTTTATTAATTTACATACTATACATGAAACTATTTTCAAATGTCTGAAGTTCCATAAGGCAAATTCTTTCCTGATTGTCCTTAGGCATATTCTGATGAACTCAGGTTATTATAATACATGTAATAATGGGTTTTTGAACATTAAAAAAATTAAAATTGGAATAACAGTTTTAGAATGCCATGCAATTCTCAGTTAGCTGTGCTACTGGTATTTTTGAGTACTAATAACTTAAAGTAACATCTTTACTTTCTAATATTTTAAATCAGTGTTTCTTAGAACTTTTCTGGGAGCCCTTTTTATAAACTAATGATAACTCTACATAGAAAAACTCATGTGCATTCGTAGATTTTTTTCATAAATGATGTTTATAATTAGTCACTACCATTGGATAAAGTCCAAATTATGAACCCCAATTTCTTATAAATTTTGAGCCAGAATAAAATCTTACCATTTTGGACCATGTTGTCTAGTAAGCAAAAATTACTCTTCTGGAAGGGAGGGGAAGTTGCCATATTTTTAGAAATATGCAGGAATAAATCTATTCTTAATATTTACCTTCTGATATGACTAATTAGAAGCACATAAATGGCAATATTTCAGTGGAAACTATTAAAGTAATTGATATTTAACTAAACTGTTACATACACAATTTATTTAATATTTATGTTTATACCTACTATAAGAAAAATTACGATCCATTGAAATATTACAGATAACAATCTTTAAAGTCATATTTCATAAGGCAAAAGGGTGCCACTTCTCTAATATTAGGGCCTTAAGAATTTAAAATTGGTTCCCGTAACAGTTTTTTTTTTTTTTTTTTATCAGTTCTATTTTTATTCAACTAGAGTTTTTGAACATCTGTTACATTGCAATGGAGATTCACCTATAAAGTTACAAGGCCTTTGATTTTGTGTTATTTGTATGTCCTGCTGTCTGACATCATGTTTTGTCTGTATCAAAACTGAGCGCTACTAAAATTAAAATTAAAAAATGGATCCAGATACTTTTAATTCACTTGATTTAAAAAGGTTCAAATTGGGTAAACTAATAAAAGCAAAATGTCTTTGAAAATAACTCACAAGTCTCTAGGTGGTCAAGCTAATAAAATATTGATGTTAATAAAGTGTCTAATATCAATTGTTTCTAGGACTTCTCTTCAACAGGAAAGAGACAGCAAATACTGTACAGGACACTTGTCTGATATCTTGGTTTTTACAGAATAAGTGAATTAGAGTTAACATGTATGGGATTACTCAAATCCAGTAACAGTTTACCACACATTTCTGCAGAATGATTTTACCTAAACTCTGATGTTGTTGTTCTGCCTTGTCTCTAAAAGTTCTTATATTTAGCTTGTCTGTCCTAAAGACCCTCATTATTTTCCAAGATGAAAATTGTTTCTCTGAATGGCAAAAGAAATTGTAAACAATGAAAAGTATAAATGAATAACCTTTAAATCATTTGCCAGTGAGCAAATACCAAGTTCTTAGGAAAAAAGAGGCACAGTGACTAATGGTCTTCATTTGCATAAACAGCAAAAAAAAAGTATCATTATTTCCACCATGACTAGAGTAAAAAAAAAAAATAAAATAAAATTGCACAAGATTTATAAGAAGACTTGAGAAAAAATGAATTTTCAAGGTGCTAATAATAACACATCAATGGGCATGTTTTACGTAGGGACACTGTGAATCACATTTTGCATTGGGAATGTTCAACAATAAAATGAATGAAATGAGATTCATTATTTAAAAAGCAGGACTCCTGCTACATGTGATGGTGCACACCTACAATTCCAGAGGCTTGGGAGGCTGAGGCAGAAGTATCTCTAGTTCAAAGCCAGGCTCATCAAAAGCAAAGAGCTAAGCAATTCAGTGAGACCCTGTCTCTAAATAAAATACAAAATAGGGCTGGGGATGTGGCTCAGTGGTCAAGTACCCCTGAGATCAATCCCTGGTACCCATCCCCCGCCTCCACAAAAAGTAGTACTCCCAAGCTTTGGCAGAATGGATATAAAGCTTAAAACTGTTTTCAACAGTACCATGGGGATTCCTCAGAAAACTTGGAATGGAACCAACATTTGACCCAGCGATCCCACTCCTCAGTTTATGCCCAAAAGGACTTAAAATCAGCATACTATAGTGATGCAGCAACATCAATGTTTATAGCAGTTCAATTCACAATAACTAAACTATAGAACCAACCTAGATGTCCTTCAACAGATGAATGGATAAAGAAATTGTGGTATATATATATACAATGGAATATTACTCAGCCTTAAAGAAGAATGAAATTATGGCATTTGCTGCTAAATGGATGGAACTGGAGCATATCATGCTAAGCAAAATAAGCCAATTCCAAAGAACCAAAGGCTGAATGTTTTCTCTGATATATGGACGCTAATTCACAATAAGTGGCGGGGGGATACTAGGGAAGAATAGAGGTACTTTGGACTAAACAGAGGGGAGTGAAGGGAGGGGAGGAGGTATGGGGGTAGAAATGTTAGTAGAATGAATCGGACATTATTATCTTATGTGCATATGATTACATGACCTGTGTACTTCCACATCATGTATAAGCAGACAAAAGAAAAGTTATACTCCATGTATATAAGATGTGTCAAAATGCATTCTACTGTCATGTATAACTAATTATAACAATTAAAAAAAAAAGAAGAAGAAAAAAAAACTGCTTTCCATTATAGTGTCAGATCATAAAACTTCCCTCTCAGAGGTAGCCAGTTATGTGATACCTGAAATAATCATTCATAATTTAGTAGTGAAAAGAGCAAAAGTTGCTGTCACTAAGAAATTCTCTAAAGATAATTATTAAAGTTAAAAACAAAATTAATAGATGACTAACAGAATACCTGTTATCTGCAAGGCATTACATATTAAAACCTATAAATTTTATAGCTTTTTTTTTTTAACCTCAAATTTAACAACAAAAAGAGAAGATACAGGTAGAACTAAACACTGGTTGTACATCTACCTACCATAAACAAGATATCACAAAGTAGCACTTCAGTGACTCAAATTTACATGATCAATGCTAGATGAACTTTTACGATGGAGATATTACTTCAGTCCATAGCCACTATGAGATCTTTTAAGGACAAACAGAATTTATGTAGGTAAATAGAAACTTGTGTGTCTCTATCTAAAACATCCTGAAAAGACATTAATCAAAGTTAGGAATCCTTAGTTTTATTACTTACCAGGCCCTGAGACCCCATGAACATAACCAAATGTGCTTTCTTTATCTTCATCAATTATTTTGGGTAGCTTGGAGAAATCCATCATGTTAATTTACCTATGGTTTAAAAAAAAGTAATTAATTACAAACCCTGGAACAAAAGAATCAATATAAGTACCTGTCATCTTTGGTGTATTTTTGAGTTACTATAATTTTTTTTTTCATTTTTTTTGGTTATAGATGTACACAATACCTTTATTTTATTTATGTATTTTATTTAGTTATTTTATGTGGTGCTGAGGATCAAACCCAGTACTCTACCTCTGAGCCACAATGCCACCCTGAGTTACTATATTTTTTAAAGTAAAGTATAATATGAAATTCTTAAAATTTATTTATAAGTTCCTCATTTCTGAATAATCTATGGTTTATAAATTATAATAAGCAAATTATATCTCCAGGTAAGGTATTCCATAGGAAATATCAAGTATTGCAAAAAACATGAAATATTGCTAATGACTTATCCTGTAACATTCCACTATCCCCCAATTATCCCTGACCTACTCTCTAACTACTCTTACATTCCATGTCTCTGCACTGTACATGGCGATTTCTCAAAAACATAGACACATTCTGCCTCAGAGTGTTTGTATACGTTGTTCTCTCTGCCTGAATTGCTCTTCTCTCATGGATCTGGTACTGTACCTCTTTTGGATTTTTATTCATAATCACCTTCTTCATAAGGCTGCTCTGTCCATCTATGTATATTGTGACATATTTTCCTGCTTCTCTGCTTCATTTTTTATCATAGTACTTTTTACAATGCAATAAATTACATATTTTACATTTAAAATTTTTTATTATCTATCTGTAAAATATTTCCGGGATCAATTTCATTTTTTTTCTTTTTCTCAGCAAAGCAGAGAACAGTTCAAGAAAATTCAGTTCAACTCTTAACTTTATAGATATACAATGTGAAAAATGTGAATAAACTAAGTCCAAGAAAACTAGAGCAGAAAGTTTATTTATCACTGTTGGTCTAACTTAATAATTACTGATGACTGAATAAAATTTCACTGTGCATATATACCACATTTTGTTTATCCACTCATTTGCTGACAGGCATCTGGGCTGTTCCATAACTTAGCTATTGCAAATTGCACTGTAATAAACATTGATGTGCCTGTATAATTACAGTATGCTGATTTTTAGTTTGTTTTTTTTTTTTTTTTTCCCATAAATACCAAGAAAAGGGATAGATGGGTCAGTATGGTGGTTCCATTCCTAGTCTTTGGAGGAATCTACTTAATGCTTCTCAAAGTGGTTATAGTAGTTTGTAATTCAACTATCATTTTACATAAAGTCCCCAAACAACCATAAAGAGTCTTAGATCCATAAGTGACACAGCATCAAATTATATAATTTATTTACTATAATTTCAAAGATTGCAATATTTATGGAAGACATCTAGATGGTCAGGTAGAATGTATATAAACTAGGAAAGGAATGGTAACAAAAGCATTTCAGATGAAGCAATCATAAAAGGAGATAAAATATTGAGAACAGCAAACAAAACAATCCAACTGGTATAAAAGGCAGCAGTGAGATATAAGGAAGAAAAGGTGAGTCTTGAACTGAATAGTAAAAAAACCCTCATAAGTATACTTTATCCTCTAAGTAAAGGAAATGACTGAAGATTGATGGAGAACAGTTATGAGAAGATGAGTGTTCAATTACTCTAACCAATTAAAGTGGAAAGAAAGTACAGACAAGGTAGATAAAAATGCTAGTTAAAGCTTGAATATCACTGGAATTCAATTTATTAAGTGTTTATTGAGCTCCTCCCAAAGAAAAAGCACTGTGTTAAGCTTAGAGAATAAGAGCTGTGACTAGAACACATGACTATTTTCAAGAAGCTTTTGTTCTCTTTAAACAACTGTACAGGAAAACAAAATGACCTGAGTGATCAACTGAAATCCAAATAATATATTGGAAAAGGAGAAGAAACTGATTTCAATGTAGGGGAAGAAGTGTACATCATGTTAATGAAATATATACAGTGAATAAGGAGTTGGAAAGTTAAGTTTTAGAAACAGTTTAGCTCAGAAAAAAGTAGAGGAAAGCCAAATTCTGATTTTTGGCAATTAATTACAGAAGGATGAGGAGTGTTTCTCAGAGGTTCTAGGACCACTGATGGATCATGAAATATTCCATAGACACAGTGTGTAATCTATTAGTCAAGCTATCAAAAGTTGAGGAGATAGTATAACAAGTCATTAACAGTGAAGTTTTGGTGTGATTAACTTAGTGTTATAGGAAGGGGGAGGTTGGGCAAGGCTAACAAGGAAGAACTCAGTGATTATAGGCAAACTATGGAGATGGTAAAAATATCAGTGGTTAAAACAGTAATGAGGGAGGGAGGGATAGGCAGAGTACAGAGGATTTTTAGGACAGTGAAACTTTATTGCTGTGGGAATAATGCAAGAAACAACAAACAGCACTCAAGGAATGGGAGAAACCAAACTTTATTTTGTGTTGGTGAGTCCAGAGGAGATTAGCACTCCAAAATTCTGAGCACCCCTGATCAATTTTTCATAACATTTATAGGCTATCTAGTGTCATAAATTTTCTAGTCTAAAACAGTACATAACTGATACAAATTTTCATAAAACAATATATGATTGTGTATAAGGGTCTTCCAGTGGGAACTGTTTACAATAGTTTACTGTTTACTGTGATAAAGGAATCCGGTTTACAAGGTCTTCTGTATTTCTAGCCTTGAGCCCCCAACTTTCACAGGGGCGTTTACACTTCAGAAGGATGTGGTTAGGTCCCAGGGAAAGTCCTTTACATTCCAAAAAGGAAGGAGTAAATGGTGCTAATTAGTTTTCCTGAAACCCAGCTGGAGGGAATGGGGGAGGGGAACTCTCACTCTCCAGGGCACCTGTTCTTACAGACAGCATCCTTAGTTTACTTTATATCCAGACCTGGGTTAGTAGCCCACTACATTATGATACTGTTATGGTAGATGTATGTCATTAAACATTTGTCCAAGCCCACATAATGTATAAGAGCGAACCCTAACATTAACTACGGACTTTGAGTAATAATGATGTATCAATGAAGGTTTCACTAATTTTAACAAATATACTACTCTGTTGGGTAATGTTGTTAATGGGGGAGGCCCTGCATGTGATGGGTCAGGGGATATAAGTGAAATTTCTGGTCTATAGTGCTATGAACCAAAAAATGCTCTAAAAATGAAGTCTATTTTTTTAAAAATCAAAAGTAAAATCAGAGAATAAAATCATAAAGAGATATAGGAGGCCTTACAAGTGAGCAGAAGATGATCTGAGGGGAAAGAAAAATGTCAAGAACACAGATGGCACTTGTGGGTGGTGAGGTAGAGATTAGTGCAGGTTGGTAGTTTGTTTATAAAAATGAAGGGTGTAAGTAAGGAATTTATTAGAAAGAAAAACTAAACCAGATCCTACAGTCATAGATGTCACATAAAAGCAAACCAAGATTACTGAGTGTCTTCTGCAGCAAAATTAAGTTGGAAGAAGGGCAGTCAAGGGAGGAAGTAAAGAAAGTACACTGGTTTATTAGGATTTTTGTCTTCTTGAAGATGCAAAAGAAGAAGCCACTGAGTAAGAGCAGGTATGGGACTGAAAAAGACTGGAATATAAAGATACAGAACAAGGCTCTCTAGAAATTACTAGATAACGGGGTGGGGAATAAACAAAATCTAAAGATAAATATGTTAGGAAATGGTTGGACAAAAGTTTTAAAAGAAGTAGTGAATAAGCTAATGAGGTCAAATTTCAGTCTTCAGAAAATCAAAGATTTTCAAAGTCAGAGGGGCACCTGACAATCATGCAGACTAACTTCCTTCCCAAATATGGGTATTTCTTCTGTAGCACTAATGATACATGGTCACCTGCTTTTCAAAGTGGAAAAGAGCATGAGATCTTGAGTAAGCAGACTTGGGATCACATTCTGGTTTTACCAATTATATGTTGCAGAAACCTTGGACAAATCAGTATCTTACTATTTGAAAAATAGGAATACCCCTAACACTTACTCTAGAGCTGTGATTAAATTATGAATTTGTTTAAATGCTCCTGAAATGTAAAATGCTTACAAAAATTTTATCAGCAGTACTTGGACAGGGCCTTAGTTTTGAAAAAAGTCATTTTTATTTTTTATTTACTATTTGTTTTTGTCTTTTTGAGATGGGATCTCACTGTTTCCCAGGCTGCTCTTGAACTTCTAGACTCAAGGGATACTTCCACATCAGTCTCTGGAGTAAACTGAGAAAACAGTGTGCACCACCATGCCTGACTCTGCCATTCTATTTTTAGAAATTTCTTCCTTAAGAGTTTACCTTATGACAACCTAAATCTACCTCCTGGTAACATCCGTTCGTTCTCTGGCCATGTTTCTTCCAACTTCTGTAGAAACAGAGCATGTTCCCTCTCCAAGCAAACCCTCCTTAATGCTTTCAGCTGTCTCTTAGAAGTCTTGTTCATACTCCTCACTTCTTTGCTGACTCTTTTTTAGGAAGTATTTCATGATGCCAATATATCTTTTAAAATGGAGAAAACAACAAAAACAAAAAATACTCCAGTTGTTATATAAGCAAGTACTGAAGAGTATCCATGCATTCTGGATGCTTATTGAATACTGATTGAGTCAGCTTTTTTTGCTGTGACAAAAAAACCTGATAAGAACAATTTTAGGAGGAAAAGTTTATCTTGTGGCTCATGGTTTCATGGGTCTCAGTGGGCCAACTCCATCCTTCATGGATCAAGTAGGGTAGGACATCATGATAGAGGAATATGGAAAAGAAAAGCAGCCAGGAACATGGTACCAGGACGGAAGGGGGGGGGGAGGGGAGAGGGGGAGAGGGGGAGAGGGGGAGAGAGAGAGAGAGAGAGAGAGAGAGAGAGAGAGAGAGAGAGAGAGAGAGAGAGAGAGAGAGAGACAGACTTCCTCACCAGGAACAAAATCAATACCCTAAAGGCACATCCCCAATAACCTACCTCCTCCATCCACACCCTACCTGCTTAAGGTCACCACTCAATCCCTATCAGAGGATTAACACATTGATTAGGTTAAGGTTCTTCTAACCCAGTCGTTTCACCTCTAAACTTTCTTGCATTGCCTCACACATGAGCTTTTGGGAAACACCAAATAGTTAAACACTACCAAATATGAATTTATAAATTGCAGCCTTGGACCAATCACATTCTTTCATCCTTGTAAGCCTCAGTTTCATCTGCAAAATCTAATGGGGTCGAGGGGAGGGGTACCTAATAGTATTCCTAACAGAAATACTGATGACAACCAATTTTATTGTGTTAATTCAAGCTAAGATTGCTTAACTTACCTTTTTCTTATTTGAGCCAAATATAGTCTCTTGCCTAGTTTTCCCCCAGCTATAATGTTTAACTTACCACAACTTTTTTTTCTAGAACCACATGCATTGTTTTTTAAGCATCAATGATGGTCAATTGCTTATATTATGAGTAGAAAATAAAATGGAGAGAATACAATCTTTCCCCCAAGCATATTCTGGCATACTGGGATAAAAAGACAAACAGGTAGTTACAATAAAGTGGCACGTGTGCTCTCATAGGACCAGTACAGGTTGACTTAGAGAAGCATAAAGCAAAGTTATCTAAACTAGATTTGGGCAGGATGACATCGTCTTAGAGGAGGTTAAGCTGAGACTTCAAAGATGAACAAGGAGGTATTAGAATACACAGTAAAGCTTCCCTATGGATGATTCAATTCTCCTGGTGGTATAGGAAGGTGTTCTAAAGAGTTCATGAGGTAGTAATAGTGCCTGTTCTGATTTTTAAAAAAGTATTTACATACTTTCCCTTTAAAACTGAACAGTGAGGGTCTCCAAGTATATGAGCAATGATTAGTGGAAATCAAATGCATTTGTTCATGATTCAGCTGTCTTGTGAGTTTATTAGCCAGCTGGATAATCCTAGCCACCATGGAAATTCTGAAGAATCTATCATTTTTAATTTTTAAAAATTTTGGCATATCTTATTTAATTTATGTCAAAGACTGAAGGCATTAGAAACAGTAACATCAAACTAATAACATAGAGAACCTAAGTGATAATTTTATAAATTTACCTATATATGGCTTTCATCAAACACAATTTGCATTCGTCTGATTACTATTCTTACATAGCAAGTTAAGATTATCCTGCTTTTTTAAAAGCCACTATTAAAAATAGAAAAACGTATCTATGAGTATGAGTAATTTAGCTTTCTCTCTTTTTTTAAAATTTTTATTTCTTTTCCACCCCACGGTGGTGCTGGGGATTCCAACCCCAGTCCTTCTGCGTGCTAGGCAAGCACCCTACGAGATAGGCTATATCATCAGCACTAGCTTTCTCTACTACATTGTATTGTATGCAATGAAGTGGTTGCAAATACATCTCCAAACAGCTCATATCACATCTTTCACCAAAATGCTTTAAAGTGTAAAATTCCAAGCACTTTTATTCACTTTTGATGCTTTAACCCATTTAAATTTTTAAAAAAATATTTTTTAGATGTAGGTGGACACAATATCTTTATTTTCATGTGGTGCTGATGATTGAACCCAGTGCCTCACCGGTGCAAGGCAAGCGCTCTACCACTGAACTACAGCCCCAGCCCCATAACCCATTTGAATTTTAACCTGTGCCACTACCACATAGACCTCGACACTTGCTGTGCTCATGCTTGGAATATTTGTTCTTTCCATGTTCTCTTCTTATCGTTTAGTTTCTACACAAAGCACTTACATAAAATAGACACCCTTTTCCTACTGTCCTTCCCAATTCTCTTACCATGCTTCTCTTCACTACTGACAGAAATGGTCAAAAGGACAATGGTAATATACTGAAGGGAAATATCATGGTTAAGCAGGAGAGTGTGGTTAGTGGAGAAGCTCATAGCTATCTGTCCTTCAGGATCAGCCTCAGATACACAGAACCACTTTGCCTGCCCTCGTACCTTTCACAGGGCAGACTGAACCTTGTAACTAAGCAAAGTAGAGGTATAAAGGCCCAGGCATCTCAGCCTGATGTTGATACTCTAAACCCCCAACCACATGGGGAGGTGGTTGGTTGAGGCTTTATCAAGTTTGCATTGCATTTTGATTTCTGCCAATTCTGCTTCCATCACCTTTCTTTAGGGATCACATGTACTGATTCCTAAAAAACATCTTCCATAACAAAACTTTCTTGGCATCTGCATGTGGAGACTCCAAAACACTCAAATAATGAACAAACTGGAGAATCCCCTGATAACTGAAAGTTAAACTCATGCTTGAACCACCACAATTTTTGGTGTTTTTGGTCTTAGTTCTCTTTTAATTATTTTCCAAATGGGGAAAGAGAATCCAAAATTGGCTTTAGAAATCAAGTCAGAGAGAGGATAGGACAATGCTCGTCTAAACCAAACAACTGACAGAATCAGGCCCTCAAACAGCCACAGGCTTCATTTCTATAAGGAGCTTGTTCCTCCTAATTCTTTAAAGTAAACCTTAGCTAAAGCTCTAAAACAGTAGTTACAGATGCCCAACAATCTATTTAGTTTTAAAGTACTAATTTATAATAAAGTAGGAAAATATGTTCCTAGATCCAGGAGTTTCAGGTTCCAACTTAACAGCTGAATACTGAGAAAAACTTTTCAGAATTGGTCCAAGATAACAGGCCATTTTGAAGTATTTCAAATTTGCAATTCTCACAACTCTGACAGGTTTCCTATTGTAATTTTCAAGATTTTTCACCAGAGTTCCCCAATTACAGAAAACTCCCATCAATACTCTAGTATCTGGACAAGGAATAGGAAGCTACTAAGTAGCCTACTGTAAACAAGATAATTTCTTGGTATGCTTTCATATATTTTCTTTAAATACAAACAAATTTGATAGTCTAATCCACCACATACAATAGTACAAAAAATATGAAAATGCTTTCCACAAATAAAATCATTCATTAGGCAGACATGCTATAATGACTTGATGACTAAAGAGGGATAAGCATATAGCAGTTTGAGAAGCATAGTCATACAACATATTGTTAATTACCTTTTCTTATTATCTCTGAAAATAGTCAAAATAAAAACACCCTACTAAAATCTTCTGCTTATGCCTTTGTGAAAAAACAGACTAAAAATATCATAAGAAATACGACCTCCAAAACATTAACTTTCAATATACAAATGATATTACAAATTACATTATGTTAATCTTATTCCAAATCTCCATGATACAAAGTTATGATATGATTTAGTGCTTCATAAAATGATTTGGTATCTCTTAACAACTTTCTTAATACAATATATAGCAATCTTTGCTCAGTGGTAGAGTATTTGCTCACCCAGTATGCTCAAGACCCTGGATTTGATCCCCAACACGTTGGAAAGAAAAAAAAAATGTACTATGTACTTTCATGAAATATTTGGTATGTGCTGCATTCATAAAAAGTCAGTTCAATGATTACATAAAAATTTTGGCTTTAGCTGTTTGAGTTCTACCTTAAGGTTAAAAATTGAATGCAATTTATAACTAAGAAATTTTTTAGTTACAAATTATAGCACCCCTCCATACTTGTGAAAGGTTAAAAAACAAACAAAAAATCCCTCTGTAGGAAAGGAAAAATCCAGAAGGCAGCACAGTCAACCATCTGAGCTAATGAGTCATCAGTCCCTCCCCCGCAGGCACCACAGAACACTGCAGTGGCAATTAACAACAGAGGCCCACTTTTTTTCCCCCTTCCATTTTATAAGGCCCAGATTGCTACTGGTTAATACATTATACCTAGTAATTTGATTATTCTAGAAATAATTCTTTTTATTACCAGACTTTTGGACAATGGAGCTGTTGGGGGCAAGGAGGAAGTGATATATAAAAGCTAAATACTAAGGTTCCAAGGCAATATTTATTCACATATAAAATCTTAGGTCACTTCATTGATAATAAAGTATCATTTTAATGTAACATTTGAAAAAGTATATTTGGGCTGGGGTTGTGGCTCAGTGTAGAGCACTTGCCTAGCATATGTGAGGCACTGAGTTTGATCCTCAGGACCACATACAAATAAATGAGGAAAATAAAACTCTATCAACATCTAAAAATATATTTAAAAAAAGAAAAAGTATATTCTATTTAATTCATTAAAGTCTATCTTTGGAAATCATAACTTTTTGAAAAGATTATGAATTCAACATATTACATCAAATACTTATTTTCTCATTGTACAAATCTATGGCACAGAGTATGATCATTTGATATATATATAAAGTATGTATATACACATACAAATATATATATACATATACAAATCAGAGTAGGTAACATTTTTATCTCCTTATTTTTGTACACAATTTATCTTCTTAGAGAAAGGCATTCTAAATCTTTCCAACATTTTTATGCCTGTCAAAAAGTTACAGAATGTGTAAAATTCCAGCTAATAACATTACATTTTTAGTAGTACTATATATATTATACTTACAGTACTATCAAAAATAAGGACCATAAAAGTACTTTAGTGGGACTATATATGAAGAACCATACATACATAGTACCCTTATATAGTACTACACATATATATAGTATATCAGTAGTACTATATATTTTGTTTATATAGTACTTCCAATTAATAGTACTATAAGTATAATATATATAACACCATATAAATGTAATATATAAATGTTATATAGTCATTTTGTGAAGCACTTTTAATCATTTCATTTCATCTACCTACCTAGCAACCCTATTAGAAAGGCTTATGTGGGGCTGTAGCTCAGTGGTAGAGTGCTTGCCTCGCACATGTGAGGCACTGGGTTTGATCCTCAGCACTACATAAAAAAATAAAGATATTGTGTCCAACTACAACTAAAAAAAGGAAGGCTTATGTGGCAGATTTACTTCACTATGTATACTGAGTTTCCCCTTTTGCCTTGTCAATCAAACCTCAACCTCGTTCAAATTTTGGTAAGCCTATTATGGTAATTCCCATTTCCTTGGCAATGACTGGTTTAAAAATAAACATGACTGATAAGCATACTTACTGTGACCAATAAGAATTTCTTTGCTTTTTCAAAAAAACATAGGCTAAATTGTGGTGGTGCCTGGCTGTAATACCAGCTTCTCAGGAGGCTGATTAAGAAAATGGGGGAGTTTGAGGCTAGCAGAGGTAACATACCAAGAGCCTGCCAAAGAACAAAATAAAAAACCAAAACAAAACAAAGCAGAGGCTATAAGAAAAAATACTCCCCTTTGGGATCTGGTTATCTGCATGGGATGTCTGGAACTGTGGCAGCCATTGGGATCTTGAAAGGAGCTAAATTAAGCAGGCAAGTTGCTTAATTAAGGATGACAAAATAAGGAGAAAAGCATCTGGGTCCCTGTTGCCTGGGCCCACTGAATTAACCAACATAACAAGAAAGGAGAGGACTTCAAGAATATTTCATATGTATACATAATTCATAGTGCTGTATTTAAAAAAAAGAATGAACAGAACACAGTTGATGACTAAAGGCAAATATAAGGTCAGTGAAAGTTCATAAAAATTACTAAAATGTATAAGGAAATATGCTGTCAAAAGTGAGAATCAAAGAATAGAGAAATACAACAAAATCACAGACGGCAGACTAGCCTAATGGAACAAAAGACATGTATTCCTATCACAATAAATTTTTTTGAGGAGACTCCCCAATCCTTCTATTTCTATTTCTTTTTTTTTTTTTTCTTAAGAGTATTATAGCTATACATAGTAGCTGGGTTCATTCTGAGAAAATCATACATGCATAGAATTTGATTTACTTCATTTCAGTCCCCACACCCTATCCTTTTCCCTCCTCTCGTACCTCTCCTATTCTCCCTTCCTCTACTCAGATCTTTCATTTACTGGTTTATTTCTGATTCACACCCTTCTGTTTCAACCTTATATAAAAAGAAAGACATTCCTGAAAAATAGAGTGAATATAAAAGGTAAGGAGGACATTTGAGAATGGAATTCAAATTTTATCAGTTAAATATACTTAAGGTTTGTAGCCCAGGCTAGTCCATAAACAATTTTTATAGTATTTCTAGAAATACATTTCTTTCCCTTCAAATTTTTGTATATAAAATTGTGCATATTTAGTATGAAAACCCAAAGTTTTAATCAAAGTATCTAAATAATGTACTCGGTGTGTAAATTCCAATCTCAATTTACAGGACAGAAGGCTATGATCAATGATAAAGTTGTTATATAAGTGGATTCATGTATTCCTGCTTAAGTGAAATATTTATCATTTTTCTACTTTCTCCCCTCGGTTATAGCATAGTCCCTTGCACAGCGGTACCTTAATCAAATGTTCTGGAATTAAAAATAAAATTAACAACAATCCTACGAGCTAAGTGTTATTTGATTACTGATTTCAAAATGACAAAGTGATAAGAGTACAGACACCCAAATTTGATCTAATTTCCACATCTAATAACAAATAATTTAAAAAAATTTTATCACAGGGCGGGGGTTATGACTCAGGGGTAGAGTGCTTGCCTTGCATATGTGGGGCACTGGGTTTGATCCTCAGCACCACATAAATAAATAAAATAAAAATATTCTGTCCATCTATAACTAAAAAATATCTTAGTATTGCCAGTATCTTAGCCTTTGTCTAACCTCTTAAAAAACAAAAACAAAAACAACAAACAAACAAACAAACAAAAACCATGTATCATGGACTAAATGTCCATTTCCCCAAAGATTCATATGTTAAAATCTTAACCCTTAGTGTAATGATATTAGGAGGTGAGGCCTTTGGGAACCAAAGTGCCTTTATAAGAGACAGGAGAGAGATGATACTTCTGCTCTCCATAACATGAGTATACAACAACATGGTAATCTATAAAGTTGGAAGCGGGGCCCTTACCAGACACAGGATCTAAAAGTACCTTGATCTTGAAATTCTCAGACTCCAGAGGTATGAGAAATAAATGTTGGTTGTTTAAGCCATCTAGTTTCTGGTAATTTGTTATAGCAATCAAACCTGACTAAAACTCCAGGAACTGCTTTTCCATTATTTGTCAAAGTATATGTCAGAATGACAATGGATAATATGGAGGAAAAAGGAGTAAGCAGAAAACAGAAACTGTTCCTGTATCATACATCTCTTTAAAACTATATATATATTTTTTGTACCAGGGATTTAACCCCGGGGTGCTTTACTATTGAGCTACATCCCCCACTCTTGTTATTTTGAAACAGGGTCTCGCTAAATTCCTGGCCTCGAGCTTACAATCCTCCTGCCTTAGCCTCCTGAGTCACTGGAATTACAGGTGTGCACCACCATGCCTGGACGAGAATAATAATTTTTTTAAAGAACATAATGCGATATTTTACTAATGCCTACCTTTATGAAACAAATATGACCAATTAACTAATTAACCAAAATAAAAAAAAGAGTAACATGTCAATGTAACTGCAAAATAGTCATATCTAAGAAGAAAATGGAAATATTTGGAGCTAACAAGAATAGTAATAAAAACATAATGCAATTTTGTTGCTATTAAAAATAGGGTAAGATAGTGGGCTGCAGTTGTAGCTCAGTGGTAAAACACTTGCCTAGCATGTGTGAGGCACTGGGTTCAATCCTCAGCAACACATGAAAGTAAGTAAATAAAAAATAAAGGTAAAGAAATGACAAATCTCATACTAGACAAAGACGCCAATAACCTACATTGGAGAAAAGATATCCTCTTCAACAAATGGTGCTGGAAAAACTGGAAATCCACATGTAGCAAAATGAAATTAAACATCTATCTCTCAAACTGCACAAAACTCAACCTAAAGTGGATCGGCCCTAGGCATTAGAGGAGAGACCCTGTGCCTAATACAAGAAAAAGTAGGCTCAACTCTCCACCATGTTGGCTTAGGAACGGACTTCCTCAGAAAGACTCCAAAGTGCAAGAAGTAAAATGAAGAATCAATAAAAGGGATGGTATCAAACAAAAAAACTTCTTCACAGCAAGGGAGACAATCAAGAACATGAAGAGAGAGCCTATAGAATGGGAGAAAATTTTTGCCACCTGCACCTCAGATAGAGCATTAACCTCCAGGATACAGAAAGAACTCAAGAAACTTAACTCCAAAAAAAAAAAAAAAAAGAAAAAGAAAAAAAAAAAGAAAAGAAAATCAATAAATGGGCAAAGGAACTGAATAGGCACTTCACAGAAGAAATATGATCTGTCAACAAATTTATGAAAAAAAATGTTTAACATCTCCAGCAATAAAAGAAATGCAAATTAAAACTATACTGAGATTTCATCTCACTCCAGTCAGAAAGGCAATTATCAAGAATACAAGTAACAATAAATGTTGGCAAGGAAGTAGCAAAAAAAGTTCACTAATATATTGCTGGTGGAACTGCAAATTGGTACAACTACTCCAAGAAGCACTATGGAGATTCCTCAGAAAATCTGGAATGGAATCACCATTTGGCCCAGTTATCCCACTTCTCAACCTGTACCCAAAGGACTTAAAATTAGCATACTATAGTGATGTGGCCACATCAATGTTCACAGCAGCTCAATTTACAATAGCTAAGCTGAACTGGTGGAATAAGTCTTTAAAAAAAGGTCAATTTGAGGACTGGCAATATAGCTCAGTTGGTAGAGTGCTTGCCTCACAAGCACAAGGCCCTGGGTTCAAATCCCCAGCACCACCAAAAAAAAAAAAAAAAAAAAAGGTCAATTTGAATTTATCATTTCCTCAGAAATATGGGAAGCAATTTGGCATTAGGCAACAAGGCCCTTAAACATGAAAATTGTACTTGTGGGATTTTTTTATCTTTGGCATGTAAATAAGGACTATTATGTGTGTTTACTGCAACACTATAATAGTGAAAAATTAGAAAGAGCTTTAAAATCTGAAAACAACAAAATGAAGTTATTAGCTTATTTGAAAACCTACAGATACTGTACCCAAAGTATATAAATAATAATAATAATATTAATGAAACTTCTTATGTCAAACAGTATACAACTCCAAATTCATAATGACAAGGGCTGTTATTAGCAGATTCTCTTCTGGAAGGATTCTCAACCTTCATGGTTTCTTAGCACTGCAACGGCTGTTCAGGTTTTGGATAGGCTTTTATCCACTAAATTGCTTATTAAGTGACTAACAATTTTTTTTAAATGCAGGTAATCATATGTGAGAATTAGTCTCTTTAAGAGTAACCTAAAAATTGTACAACTCATTAAAAAAAACTACGGTTTAAAATATGCATATATTTCTTCTGAAAAATGTCTATATTCTCATCAGTCTTTCATGAAAAAAATTTTGATTACTTTGTGAAGAAAATATGAGTAGCCAAATCAGTCAAATATAAACAATCTAAGTATATGAGACCACTGTACATACAAGGCATATACAAGATTAAGCATCAACAGTGGTGCCATAAAAATACTATTATATTTATATTATAAAATGATATATTTTTTCTCAAATGGATTTATTTATTTGAAAGTCATTTATTTCATGGATAGAAAATAGGTCACAAACAGTGCAAAGGCATATTAACTGAATGTTTAAAAGAAAGTAAATAGGTTCACCTTCAACTCACAAATTTATGAAAATCTCAGCAATGAAAATATGACCCAAAACACAAAAAAAAAAAAGATAAAAGAGGTAAGAATGCTGCCTAATTTGGCAAACAAAACAAAATAAAACAAAACAAAAAAACCCACTTCAGAAGCTAGATGGAAATATATATGACTACAGTCAAAAGTTCACAGACATAGTCAATTCAGAGGGCAAGAAATCTTCATTTCTAAGAGTTTGCCTAGTGTGCTATGATTAATAACAACCAGTTTGTTTAATTAAACTGATTGTAGGTAGAGGAGGATCTAATCATAGAGGATTTAAACAGTTATGGTTTCCTAAGGAACTGATTTCAGTTCCCCTTGGTGTGCACTCATACATAGTCTTCAATATTGCTCCACTGTAGCACTTATCACTATTATAATTAAAAATCCGTGAAAGGAGTTCAATGTCTGTCTCTATTGACAGATTGTAAATGCCAGGAAAATGCCTGTTTTATTCATTAAGTACCGCAATTATTCACAAAGTAAGCAATTACTAAATACTGCTCAGATACAGTACTGGCCAGGGTGCTATGGTTTGGATAAGAGGTATCTCCCAAAAGCTTCTGTGTTAATGCAGCAAATTCTGGATTTGACTGGAAGGCTGTAACCTAATCAGTCAATCCTAGTTTGAAAGAACTGAATGGTAACTGTAGTCACGTGGGCCACAAGTTAGATGAGGGCATGCCCTGGAAGGGTTATTTTCCCTATGGCTTGCTCTCTCGGCTTCCTGGCTGTCATGAAGTGAGCAGTTTCCTTCTGTCATGTCCTCTGCCATGATGTCCTGCCTCAACTTGGGTCCAGAGCAATATAGTTGGCCAACCATGAACTAAATCTCTGAAATTGTGGGCCATAATAAACTTTCCCTTCTCTAAGTAGTTGTTCTCAGGTATTTTGATGACAGCAAGAAAAAGACAACTAATACAGAAATTGGTACCAGGAGTGGGGCTGCTGCTCTAACTAACCTAACGATGTGGTTCAAAAGCCTTTAGAGCTGGTTTGTGGGAGGAGGTTGGAAAGGTTTGGAGATGCAGACTGAAGATGTTTTAGAATGTTGTAAGTGGAGTTTCATGGGAAATTCTAGTGAGAACTTAGAAGACCAAAATGTAGACCATGAAGACTGTGTTCCTGGGATTTCAGAGGGGAACAAGGATGTTACTTGGAATTAGACTAGAGGTCATTCCTGTTACATTCTGACAAAGAACTTATTTATGTTTTGCCCTTATCTTAAAACTTAAAAGTGATGGACTAAATAATTTGGCAGATGAAATTTCAAGGTAGCATAACATTCAGTGAGTGGCATGAATTTTGCTAGCAATTTTTAGCCAGGTTTACTGTGGCCCACTCCCTTGCTTTCTCTGCTTCTTGGTTGCCATGAAATGAGGCATCTGTTTCCATTATGCCCTTCCATCATGATGTTTTCTGTTTTCTGCCTCACATTGGGTCCATAGCAATCGAGTTGGTCAATTCAAGGACTAAATCTCTGAAACCATGACCAAAAATAAAATTTCCCTCCTCTCAGTGGTTCTTGTCAGGTCACAGTGGGGAGGGAGACAGGAGGGTGGTAGGAACTCTACATTCCTTAGTGAAAACTGACAGAACCCCTTAGAAATGCACCAAAAATACATTGGAGTCTAATGGCCAATAACCATGGTTCTAAAAACTGGTATTTTCCTAAGGCCAAGACTGAAGTCAAATATTACCAGCACAGAATGACTTTCTGAGATAAAAAATTATCATGTATTCTTACATATTAAGAAAAAATTAAATATTATTAAATTTATTAACTTACTAAAAATTTTAATGTTATAATTTTACTAATAACTTCAGTGATTCTTATTTAATGCTATGAATGCTAAATAACAAATAACTATTAAACAGATAAAGTCTAATCATTATTATTCTGTCTAGTATTAGGTATTATTTAAAATTTTACAAACATTTATTAACCCAAAAAGTCTATAGATTGACACATATATGGACAAGTGACTTTTGACAAAAGTCCAAAGGAAATTCAGTGGAGAAAGTATATCATCTTTAACAAGTAGTGGTAGAAAAAGCTGATATGTAAATGCAAAAATAAATAAATAAATAAATAAATAAGCAAGAGAACAACTTCAATCTATACTTTGCATTACACAAAAATTAAGTAAAAATGGATGGTAGACCTGAACATCAAACCTATATATAAAACTTCCTTTGACATATACAATACTGAAAAAACAGACTGGTAAACTGCATTTCATGATTATTTAAAATTTCTGTTCTTCAAACATTGTTAGATGAAATGATAATTCATAAAACAACAAATTGATAAATTTTGACTTGATGATAATTTAAATTTTCTGTTCCTCACTAGGCATGATAGCACACACCTTTAATCCTAGCTACTCAAGAGGCTGAGGCAGGAGGATACCAAGTTGGAGGCTAGCCTTAGCAACTTACCAGGACATATCTCAAAATAAAAGATAAAAAGGGCTGGGGATGTAGTTCAGTGATAAGAGTATCCCTGGGTTTGAACACCAAAATAATAACAATAAGAACAACAAAACTACAAACAAACAAAAATACCCCAAAATGACAACAGAAAAATTTCTGTTCCTTAAAAGACATTTGTTAGTTAAAAGGATAAGTTAAGTTATTGGCTGAGAGAAAATAGTTATAAGACATGAATCTAATAAATGACATGTACTCTGAATAAAGAATTCTAAAAACTCAATAAGAAAATAATCCAATTAAAATAGGAAAAGGATTTGAACATATACTTCATCAAAGAAGTATATTTATAATAAATAACTACTTGAAAATATGCTTATCATCATTAATCACCGAACACATCCAAATGAAACCACAATGAAATGTCCTCCACAAGTATTAGAATGGCTGAAAGTTCTTAACAAGGATTTAAAGCAACTAGAACTCTAATAAACTGCCAGTAGGAATGTAAAATGATAGAATCACTTTGGAAAACAGTTTAGCAGTTTCTTAAAATGTTGAACATACACCTACCATACAATTCAGTCATACCTTCTCCTTGGTATTTACCCACAAGATAGGAAAACTTATGTCCAAAGACTTTTATATGGATGTTTGTAGAAGCTTTATTCATAATGGTCAAACAATATAAATACAAATCAAATATCCATGAACAGGTGAATGGATAAAAAATCGTGATATTCCATAAAAAGGAATATTCAGCAATAAAAGGAAATAAATCAATAATACATGTAAAAACATCAGAGAATCTCAAAGCAATTATGCTGTAAAAGGCAAACCAAAAAACAAAAAGTGACATTTATAAAAAATTCTTAATATGCAGGCTTACCTATAGTAATAAAAAACAGATTAGTGGTGGTAGCCTGGGGAAGTATGGAAGGAATGGATTACAAAGAGGTACAAGGACTGTTTCTTAGGGGTTGATAGTTATGGTTCAATATGAACATATTGATTGTAGTGATGGTTTCATCAGTGCATACATACATCGAAACAGATCTAATTGTACATTTTAAATGCACTCAATTTAAAGTTCAATAGAACTCAATTAAACCTTGACAGAACTCTTTTTTAAAAAAGCACAACGTATTAAGCTCGGCATGGAGAAGCCTGCCTATTATCCCAGTGACTGGGGAGGCTGAGGCTGGAGGATCCCAAGTTTAAGACCAACCTCAGCAATTTAGTAAGACCCTTAGCAACTAAGTTGAGATCCATCTCAAAATAAACAAAGAAAATGAACTAGGGATGTGATTTAGTGGTAAAGCATTTCTGGACTTAATCTCTGGTATCAAAAGAGAAAAAAAAAAGCAAAAAATATTGGCAGTACAATTCTTCTAAGGGCATATATTTATAGTGAAATACATATTTACTTTTGTTTTTCTTGTCAACTAACAGAGTAGTTATAAAGGACTACATGGCCGATGAGGAATTGATTTAAAAAACAAAACAAAACACCTTTTAACCCCAGGGAAACAGATAAAAACAAACCAAATGAGTTTTGGTCTGCTTCTTAAAAATGAATGCATGTGACTCCTTAACAAGGGCACACTCTTGTCCTGTCCAGTTCCACAGTCCCTTAATAGCACAGAAGCACAGCAGTCAGATATGCATCTGAAATGTTCAATGTTCAGTATTTTCAGGGTAGGGCATAATAGTTTACAAAAGCTTAGGCATGAGGCACAGAAGGTTTTCTCCTCTAAGACTAAAGCTAAGCTCTAATATTTTGGACATGAAAACTGATATGATTCAATGGCTCCTTTAGAAGATGGAGACAGGTATTTCCTGTTGTTCTATGCTGCTCAAATTTGAGACAGAATTATTTTATAATAAATAATTGTTATCAACAGCCTAATTATCTCTGACTATTAACAGCTACTTCCCCAACCTTTCCTTATCCACAATACAGTGTATTCAGGAGAATGAGGTCATATTTAAAACAAACACACACAACTATGAACAATAGGAGGTACTGTAAATGCACAAACGCTTGCTGGTATACTATCCTGGAATTTGAGCAGATTCTGTAGTTCTAAGTGTCTCCCTTTTGACCACACTAAAGAGTTCAATCAACCTGCTTAGATTTATAAGAAGTGGTTTTCTTTTTCTTTCTGGAAACAAAGGAAATAGAAGGTATTGAACACAAGTGTATTTCACTTAACATAATTTGTGCATTTTGTAACTCATCTGAATAAAGTTTCTCACTCTCTTAATTTGTATCACCTAAAAATGGAACTCATGGATTTTGACAATTGATTTTTCACAAAAAAGGACATAGTTACATTTGGCTCACGGGTATACTCAATGGTCATATTAATTGGAAATCAAATTCCCTATTAGTCTAAAGTCTTTCACAATTGATAGAATTTAAATGTGTAAGTCACATGAGGAGCATTTCAAGTTATATCTACACTACTTAATGATATTTAAAAGTAATAAGTCCAAATGTCATGCCTTGTTCTGGTACTGACATTGTTGCATTGATCACATTTGACTATAACCTACAATGACAGATGGCACACAACTCAGGGATACTAGAAATGTTAAAGGGATTCAGTTATTCATTCTTTAAAAACTCAAGCTAAGTGGCAAAGTTCAGCAAATTACTGAGGACCAAGCTGAATTCTGTGCACTCCTAAATGGGAAAGCAATCTGGCAACATCTACCGAAAGGCACACATCCTTTGATCCAGCTATTTCATTTCTAGGGATTTACTGTATTTGTACAGTATGTATGTTCTATTAACAAAGCATTCATTACATCACTGTTTCTTATATAAAAGATTGGAATGGGCTGGGTGCAGTGGTCACACCTGTAATCCCAGTGACATGGGAGGCTGAGATAGAAGAATTGCAAGTTCAATAACTCAGTGAGGGCCTAACTAACTCAGAGAGACCCTGTCTCTAAATAAAACACACAAAAAAAGGGTTGAGGATGTGGTTCAGTGGTTAAGCGTCCTTGGGTTAAATCATTGGTACTGAAAAAAAAAAAGTTTGGAATGTCTGTTAATACGAAGAATAGCTTACCTTGTGATATAAAAGGCTGTATGTTTAGTGGTTATTAAGACAGCAATCTCTGTAAAGAGACTCCCTGGGTTGAAATCCTGATTCCTACCCTTATGAGCTGTGTTACATTGTTGGTAATTTAACCACCCTTTGCCTAATTTTCGTCACTTGTTCAATGGGAATAAAAATATTAACTATCTTAGAAGGTTGTTCAATGAGTAAATACAAATAAAGTATTAAGAAAAGTACCTGGACCAGGAATAAGCTCTGAATAATAATCTCATTGTAATCTCCATAATGATGATACATTAGTACAACTGAATATTTAACTATTATAAAAAGTATGAGGCAGCTTTAACTCTATCAATGTGGAAAGATTTCCAAGATAATACCAAGTGAAAAAAGGAAGATTCAAAATAATATGGATAGGTACTAATACTGTGGACAAGTATGTGACCACGGGGGCAAGCTGAAGATACAGGACAGTAGGAGAAAACAGAATTATCTAAATATATAACTTATACCACATTTGTACACATATTATCCAATTCAAAAATACTGTTGAATGATTCAATGACTCCTAAAACAATTGAGTTAAAAAATAAAACCATATATATACCCAATTAACTGAGCAAATTAATGGCAAATATTAATATAGCTCATAAATATCAGTTATTTAATCACTTTTATTATATTATCATTCATTTAATCTTTACAACACTCAATGAAGAAAACTTCTGTTACCTTCATTTGAAAATGAGAAAAACGCAGTACAGAAAGATAAAAAGTAATTTTTGCAAAGTCACTTTACTAAGAACCAGAATTTGACCCACACTTTCTGGTGCCAGTACTTGAACCCTTAACCTCTTATGTTGCCTCTTAACATATTCTACAATTACTTTTGGTTTACATATACCCTAAGTGACTTCAGAAGAAATTTGTAGAGTTTACAATAAAGACATATACAATTAAGTTAATAAATAAAATGGTAATGCAAAAGGGGGAAAATAGTAATAGAAAAAAACAAATGCAGCTATTTTAAATATTCAAAAAACCCAATTCTAAACCAGCCATTTTTATTATGGCTTTGAATAATGTTTTAACACTTCAGCTTCTTTTAAAAGACTGAAAATCAACTATTTAAATATTGTTAACACTTTAAATTTTGCTTCTTTAATTTTTATTTCAAGTTTTCCTAAAGAAAACTAATCTTAAAAATCTAGTTTATTTGACAAAACCCAAACTGGACTATTATTATAATGATTCCGTCATAAAATTAAATCAGTTTATACAGTCTATACTTGTACAACATGCTCTGTATCACCAGGGCAGAAAGTATTTCTGGAACACTTAATACCACACCAAAAACAAAATGTCAATTTATAACTTTATCTGGTAATGCCTATCATTTTCTAGTATAGTAATTCATGACACTTACTGGATACCCAAGAGTTATTATATACATAAAACTGAGGATAACTTATGATGTTATTAGGACAATTTATTCACTTTCCTCTCTATACCTAAGACAACCAAAAAAAAAAAAAAAAAAAAAAAAAGTTTCAGGTAAGAGTCATCTGGCCATTTCAAATGATATTTTTCCTTTTGTTACTTCCTTCTTTCCTGATCTGGCCTTGTATTTCTTTTCTAAAATGTTAACGAGTTTTTTTTTTTTTTTTCCCCTAATCACAGAAACACTCCATGTTCATTGTAAAAATAAAAACATGTAACAAAGAGTTGGGCGTGGTGCACATGCCTATAATCCCAGCAGCTTGGGAGGCTGTGGTAGGAGGATGGCAAGTTAAAGGCCAGCCTCAGCAAATTATTGAGGCAGTTAAGCAACTCAGCCAGACCCTGTCTCTAAATAAAATATAAAAAAGGGCAGGGGATGTGGTTCACTGGTTAAGCACCCCTGGGTGGGTCCCAGAAAACAAAACAAAGTAACAAAAGAAAAATACAAGGAAGAAAACAAAAATAACCTGAAATGCCCATTTAACCACGGAGACAACCACTAAACAATCTGATGATATCCTTTCCTGCAATTCGCTGCATATACAGACTCGTACAAACATGTAGTTTTATATGCATATTATGGTGGATACACTACCTTTTCTTCCTCCCTTTCTTTCTCCTTCCTTTTTTGTTTATTTTCTTCTTTCAATGTAACAACCTATATAAACATATACAAAAGTCATGGTGTGTTTTCAAAGGGTTTTGTAAAAATGAAATCTCATTATACACATTTCTCTATACTTTGCCTTTATCACTTAAGATACATAATAGAAATACTTCCAAATCAGTATAGATTTGACTGCTATCATTGAATGACTTCACAACATTCCATAATGTGTCATAATTTATATAATACCCCTATTAACAGGCATTACCCTGCTTCTACATTTTTGCCACTACCCACATTGTAGCAATCAACATTCATGTAAACACTTGCTTAATTATTGGTGCTTTTATTTGTAAGGAAAAGTTTCCATGGAGGGAGACTGATTAATGGGAAAGTATGTATTTTCAATACTAACAGACATTATCTGATTATTTACTAAAAAGAAAAACCTGTAATAATCTATGTTTCCACTAGCATTTTGTGAGAAAAATCCTTCCTTGTACATCCCTACTAGCAGTAGGTTTATCACTTAATTTTGCTAGTCAGAGACGTAATATTTCATTGATAATATATTGATTACTAGTAAGGTTACTATTCGTACTTACAGAATGTAAGAATATTCTCCCCATTAACTTCTGGTCACATGCTTTATTTATGTTTCTATCAGGTGAACTTCTTAATTTAATAAGAGTTCTTACAAATGTTAATTCTTCATGTAAGTACTTCAAACTTTTGTCCTTATTACCATTGAAGAATTCTTCATTTCTATAGACTCATGTGTCTATTTTTACTTTTATAATTTTTAGGTTTTCTGCCTTAGTTTAGATTGCATATATAAAACATGGAGAAGATTAATATTTTAATTTTTTATTATCGCTTACATTTCAGTCTTCAATCAGTCTGAAATAGTGTTTGCACATGTTGCAAAGCACTGGCTCCATTTTATTTTTCTCTAGATGGACAAACTGAATTAGTTATATTTATCATATACATGTGTCTATTTTCCCTACTGGAATTTGCTTTATCATTTAGCAAATTCCTATATATACTGGAATTTACTTCTGATTTTTAAAATTCTACTGAACTTACATACTTTAATAATACATCTACAGCTAAAAAATAAATAACATATGGATAACATTTTCACTTAAGATATTAATGTAATTAAGATGAAATAATTCAATGTTTTAATTTCCCATTTTCCATATTAAACAAAGCTTATTTGCAATAATTTATAAGAAATCAAATATATAGATGTACATAATAAATTTTTAACTTTCTTAATGTCCTAAAAATCCTCATTTTAATGCATTTCCTTCCAACTTTTTTCATTCAGTATATATAGTCATTACTATACATACACATGCCCTTTCTTCAATTTTACAAGTATTTCCCAATCTAGCCTTCTCTAGTTTGCCTTTGTTTGCACACACACGGTATGTGTGCTGTGTGTGTGTGAAGGCAGGGCGTCATGCATGTTACATAAGCATTCTACTAGTAAGCTACACCTCCAGCCCTTTTTATACTTTTTATTTTGAGAAAGGATCTTACTATATTGTAAAGGCTGGTCTTAAACTCCCAATCTTCCTGCCTCAGCTTCCTATACAGCTGGGATGATGGGCATGTGCCACAATGCCCTGCCTCTATTTTGCCTTTAAACAAACATTTTTTAAAAATTAAGCTAAGAAATAACCAAAAGAAAACATGAAGTCTGGCTACTTTTCATTGCTTAAGCACATCTGGAACTCTTTTGCATTATATCATTCACTACTCACCTTATTTTTAATAAAAAGGTTTATCTGCAAAATAAGAACAATAATTTCTACAGATAGCTTTAGGATTCAAAACTAAAATGTTGGTTAGTCATAATAATGATACCAAAAATAATGGTGACAAAAAAGTCGCAGGTTGTAAGAATTAAAAAAAAAAGATGCAAGAATTCAAATCTGAAAATAAATCAATTTTAAAGGCAGCTACTTATCATTGTAAAATGTAATACAGCTAACTACAAAGAAAAATGGACAGGAAGGGGTATCTCAAATACACAATTACATAATTTAATACATAGTAACAACTAACTTTAAAGATAGTTTTAATTTCCGGTGAAAAGACCTCATACTATGAAGATATAAATCAATTTCAGTTGTATCTGTATACACATGAACTTTATATATATATATATTTACTATATATACTATATTGTATAATATACACACATTATATACACATGCTACTTAGAAAATACTTATATCACCTAAAGATTCTTCATTTTACAATAGGAAAAAAAGAATAGTAAAACTTTAAAATTCTCTACAGAAATTAAAGGAAAACATTCTTATTGGTCATTATAATAAACTTATTATAAAATGAATGCATTCATTTATTATAATTTTAGTTTAAGAACAGAGAATTGACATTCAGAAGAATACTCAATCTTTTAATAAAATCTTTCCTTAAAGCAAAGGAGCAATATTTTAATTTTTGTTTAACTTATTGATATTCTCCATTGCAAAACTATTAATCCTGTATTAATTTAGAAAAGGAAAAATATTATCTAGCTTGTGTCTCCATGGTTCCTTGTGTTCCTTTGTCTATTTCATGAGGATAAAAATAAGATATAAAACCATAGTTTTTACAGTTTGTACAATATATTTCTATCATCCATAACAGGAATAAAAATTAGACATAGAAGAACTGTCTCCTTAAATTGAGTCCACACATTAATTACCACAAGTGTTGAAAAATCTTTATACAGAAAATACTAAACCACTACAATTGCCAAAATAGGGGGCATTTTTGCTGATATTTCTCAGCTCCTACTAATAAATTTGCTTTACAACCTTTGTTAGAAGCTGGGTACAGTGGTGTGCATCTATAGTCTCAGTTCTTGGAGGGGCTAAGACAAAAGGATCATTTGAGCTCAGGAGTTCAAAGTAGTCTGGGCAACACAGTGAAATGAGATCCTCATTTCAAAAAAAAAAAAAAGAAAGAAAGAAAGAAAGAAAGAAAGAAAGAAAGAAAGAAAGAAAGAAAAAAGAAAAGGAAAAGAAAGAAACTTTACTAGAAGTGTATTTTTTCTGCTTCGTTTTTTTTCCCTAATAACCCCATTTCATATTCTACTTCCTTCACCATATCTAACCTGGTGTTCAAAAATAGACATTAGTCAAGTCTTGTAGGATATTATAAATCTCTTTCAGAAATTCAGTTACATAAAATCAAAGTTGATGACAGTAAAGTTAAAGATAAAAAAAACCTTTACAAGTGTGTACTAGACACTGTACACTCATCTAATTTAACAGCACCTATGGGACAGATTTATACTTGAGGAAATAACCTTACTTAAGTAAAGTGCCCAAGGTTGTATATCAATTAAGAGTTAGTGTGAGATTCTAAACCCAGGCCTTTGCTTGGAAAATCTATTCATGTAAAGATGTACTACAATGTTTTATATTCACATACCACTTACTTTTTAAAATACTTTCAAATAGATTATCTAGAGTCAGCTCATCCGAACTAACAACTCTCAATACCCTCAATATCAAACCTGAAACCAGCACCCCCAACAAAGGCATGTAGCATGTAATCAAGGTGGCAGAGCTCAATGAAGATCCTCTTACTTTTAGTCTAGTGTTATTTCACTTGTAGCTAATGTGGTTAATTTTTTTATTTAATGTAACTTATTCTTCCCTACTTCCCTCCCATATCTGGGTGTTAACCATATCTTTTATTAAATATACATACTGTGAATATAAGTTGGTCACTGCACTAATAAAGTTTATATGAAGTTTGTTTCCATTCTATTGATCATGATTTGGAAAATTATTATTACTGACATATTTAAAAGCTAATACCTTATATTTAAAAGTATATGATCTTAGAAGGAGCTAAGCTCTCCAAGAGTTAAAAAGTGGTTTAATCTCCTTGTCTTAACTGTTCAGCACTCACTCAATAAACAATTTAATAAGTACCTTTCAGGCACTTCAGCATTCTTGTGCAGAAGACACAACAATAAAGACACAGTCCTTGAACTCCTAGGAACTTTAAGGCTTACTGAGGAACAGCTCAACAAATAGCAATGTGCCAGAAATAAAAACAGAAAAACATTGTGTAGTAGTCTGTAGGACTGTTTGGTTACCTCTGCCCACAGGGGAAGGAAATATTCTTCGTGGTTATGACAATCTATGAAGGCAGTGAAAATGAGAATGACCTCACTGCAAAAAACAAGAGGTATCAGGGGCCCTAACACAAAAACCCTTATGTATTGTTTTATAGTGAATTATAACACAATTCCTCAATAGATGTTAAAATTTCTATATGTAATACTCCTAAATTGTCAAAGCTAATCTTAGAAATGTCTTCCAAACTTCAAATCCTCTATGTGTGTATTATATATAAAGTCAAAGTTTTTTTTTTTTTTTTTTTTTTTTTTAACATTCAACCTCTGCAGCACTTTAGTCACCAATTCATACTGCTAATTTTCCAGATTTCATCAGTGGTCTGAGTTCTTTCTTTCATAAGTTCCCTGAAATTGGAAGAATTGTGAAATAAAACTGCAGACTCATTCAAGCTCTTTCCTATTGATATTTTCCCCTCTTGTACTGCATTGCTTTTTAGCTGGTTTTTTCTTGTCCATTCTGGTGTATCTGGACAGAACAGGTTTGGATTTCCAGAGCACTTAAAAGAATTCTCCTTATTGGTGTGATGTCATCTGGGCAAGGAAGCAACACTACTTTTTTTCTCTCCACTAAAGATCAGGGAACCTTACTCTGGAAAAATGAGATGAACAAAAATATTTTCATATCTGTTAACAGGCATGGCTATGTAAACATATCAGTGGGTAGTGCTACTGTCCAGTATAGGTTATAAGTATAAAATGCTAAAATTGGAAATGTACAAAAAAGACAATAGTGATCTTCTTTAATATTTGGGTAAATATCAAGAATCATTAAGGTTTTGTTTTCTAGTACGGAACATCAATAGGCCAGTTTTTCTATCTTGCCATCGTTTAAGAGGTTTAACTTTTAGCTCTCCTTAACAAAACAAGTTCAATTTTTTTTTTTTGTAGAAAATTTGGAAGATACAGAAAAACAAAAATAAGTCAGCCTCATTCACCACTCAAAGATGATTCCATCTTCCTCATTTCTCAAGACTTAAGAGATTCTTCAATTACACTGGTTAGAAAACTATAAGATTTAATTCAGAATGATTTTTCATATTAAATGTAATTCAAACTTCAAAAATCAAATTTGTAATTTTTGGTAGGGTCTTTCAATGTAAAAGAACAAGAACTTTCTGAGTTTGCAATACAAATAAAAGAGTTTAACCCCAAACTAGAACACATTCTTTCCTAAAGTACATTATTTAGGGTCAAAACATTGGCTACTGCATTGTATTTTAAATGGAAGAGCACTGGGTTGGGCAAAAATCAAGGCAAAACAATTTCTGTATTTTCACAAAATACTCTTCATCATTGGGAAAAGCTAAGGAGAAACATGTTTTATTTAATTCAAATTTACCACAAAGTTGGTCAAGGTATTGATTGGGAGCGTCAATTAAGTAGATTTTAAGGAGAAATGGCAAAAAGAAAAGAGTGCCAAACGCAGAAAATACAGAGCCAGCAATATCCTGATTTTATCTTCTCGTTTTTAAAGTTATGGTTAAATAAATTTTGTTTGACTATACGACCAGTCCAATCAGTTCCCAAAGAATTACTTCCCTTTCAGGAAAACCTAGTCACTTTCCCATAAGCTAGCCTGGGCCTCCTGCAGACCAAGACAGGGTAACACCATCTTTCTGCGTCTCTCCATTCAATAGAGACTGTCGCATTACCAACACCCTTGTTTTGAAGCCAGCATATCTTTATTCCTTCAACTATGCATCCTCTCGAAGAAGAAAAAGGAGAGTCCTGCTTTTACCCTTTTAGTCCCACCCGAAGGATATGGACATCCAGAGAACCTCTGCAGCAAGGATGTCAGATAAACGCTTAGAATTACTGAGAAAGCACATTCGGAAGGAAGCTTTTCAGTGACTGCAGTGAGGGCCTTATCAGTGACATTACCTCCCAAGCCTGTTTCACCGCAGATGCCTCTGCCTCCAGGGTTTTTCCTGCCTTCCTGTTCACCCGAGTGAGGGCTTCGCCAAAGAATGAGATTTGGGGAATGGGACCTGGAGGGTGTTGCAGACCCCGAGGAAAGACTGAAGCAATCCTACTACCTGTAGCATCAAACATTCCAAATAGGAAACCGTAATGGCCGCACTCACTCTCAACCCCGGAAAAGGTGAATACCTCAAATCGCAGGTAGCGGGACAATCACAGTGAGGGGTCGGGGTCAAGATATCTGGAGAAATAAGCTCCTTGCCAGTGCAGGGCGACTGCGGGGAGAAAACCACAAGCTGGAGGCCGATCTTTACATTCTCCCTTGTCTCCTCCCACTCCCTTCTACTATCCCACCAGTAGCCAGTTACCGGTCGCCGCTCACCTGCTAGGGCGCGAGGTGCAGAAACTGTACGGACCACAGACCCAGAGGCTCTGTCACTGCGGGAGGCGAAGTCCTCAGCTGCAAGGGGGCGGGGCGGGGCGAGTCTAACCAGTCACGTGACCTTGAGCTCCGCCCTGCAACCTCCCCATCCCAGGCCGCTGTATGGTGGGAGCTTGGACCTGCGGATCGCTTCCACATTTTTTTTTTTGTTTTGCGTCTAAAGAAAAAGTGAGCAAAAATTTTACAAAGATTGTGATGTAAAGTGCAATGCAGAAGGCGAGGATGACAAGGGTTAAAGTGCATTACTAAGGAAGTGACGTTTAAGCCACAATCCAGGGACCGGAAATGGCGATGGAGTTCCGTCCCTCTGAGGCCCGCCGGTAAAATCCCAGGCTGTAAGGTTTGGGCCGATCACGTGATTTCAAAATTTGAGCTGTGCTGGAGAGTAGCCAAGTTACCCGGCCGGTTGTTGATTACGTTTGTTTTTAAAAGCACCTCATTTACTTGAGTTTTCTAAGACTTCTTTAAGAAACATCTTTATAACGACTTATTGGGAGACGAGTATTTGAAGGTCACTCGATACTATCGACCGGGAAGAACAGGGTCGGGAAGGGTTTATCTTGCTGAGGTGGGAGAGAAGAAGGAGGGGTAGAAAAATCCGGATTTTACCGCCAGGGCCTACCAGGCTAGCCCCACAAGTAGTGTCGTAAGAGGTGGGAGGAGGAGCATAACACCCAGAGGCACAGCCCAGGAAAAAGAGGGAGGTCCCGAATTGGAGGGGAGAAAAGGAACGCAGAGGCGAGCAGTGCGGCTGCGCGCGAGCCGGCGGACGCGCCGGCGCGCAGAGGGGGCGGGGTGAAAGGTCACTGCGCGGCGGCGGGTCTGGCTGGCGGAGGCGGCGGCGGCGGCGGGCGGGAGCTGAGTGCCCTGAGTGCACGTGTGGATAAGCGGCGGAATCAGCGCGGCGGCTGGAGGCACCCCCCGCCCCCTTCGGAGACTTCGGGGTGCGCTCGACTTTCGCGGCCCCGTCACCCCTTCAGCTCTGTGCCCTAGGCGAGGAGGCCGGCTTGTGGGGTTGAGTGGCCCGGGCTGAGGGCGCCGAGAGCGGGGCGGCGAGGACGACGGCGTTGATAGCGGTGGTAACGACGGCCTCAGCAGGCGGGGAAGATGAAAGGGTGAGGAAGGGCAGCCTGGTAGCGGCCGGCGGGCAGCGCGGAGGGCCCCGGGCCCGTGTAGGGGGAGAGGGTTGCGAGGAAGCGGAGAAACTCAGGGCGAAGACCGGACGAAGGTAGATTTCCAGGCTTTTCTGTTCCCTGAGGAGGCGGAGGCGACCGAGGCTGTTGGCGGGCTGAAGGGCTAGAGGTGGCAAGAGTGGGGAACCTACGATTTTGTCCGGAGGACAAGTGTGGCTAAGTAGGGGCAAGAAGGAAAAGCTATTGTGAGGCGCCTGGGGCCTCTTACCCCGGAGCGGACGCCTGAGCCACCTCCGGCCCATTTCTGGTGCAGTGGTCAGGTTGTCCTCTTATCCAGATCCATGCTTAACAACTGGAACTGCAGTCTTTGGCACCTTTCAGTTTTATTCGTATTTGGGGTCCATGCAGAACCTTCTGGCGGGAGAAGGAATTGGAATAAAGAGCATGGACATGAGAGCTAGTGACTCAACTAGATTTGGGTTGGGTCAGAGGGAGTGGAGGAGGGGGAATGAGCTCAAACTGTGTAGACTTGGGGTGCCAAAATGTTTAAGGAAGTATTGTGAATCAGTAGGTGGAGCTATTGCTTTAGTAGTTGGTAATTGCCCCCTAAGTGCTTGTGAGGGGATTTTGGGTTACTATTCTTTCTTCAGTGGTTGACAAAGTTACAATTCGATTTTTCTGTCTCCCTCTTGAATAAAATTAGGGATTGTTTTGGTTTAACTGTTTCGGTTTGCATAAAATGTCTTATTGCCATTAAATTGTGTGCTGTTACAGTATTAGTTACATTGCAATATATTAAAGCATTACTTAAATGAAAATTTGGGAGCTTACCTTTAGAATCCTCAGAGGAAGAAATGAGTAAGAGTTTTCTCAGACGAATGGAAAAAATTTTTTTTATTATTATCGTAAATCGGTTTAAGAATTGTAACTTTGCTTTAAGTTAGTTAAGGTATTCAAACCATTCAGCAGCTCTTTTGAGGATGAAGTAAGTCACTTTTCTGAGTAATTTCATACTGCGTAAAATTAGGTCTGAATATTATCGCTGTATTTGTTGTGCAGAAGGGATTCCAAGGAATTTTATTAGGTTTTAGATCGTAACATGTTTTTTTACTCTGATTTTACTTTAAATACTGGAGATTCATTTCAGTGTTGAATTGTATGTTTTTTCACCATTTGGGTAGTGATCCAGGAAGTTGAGGCTATTTTACTTGTGATTCAATATATTTGGGGAGTCTTTTTTTTTTTTTTTTTTTCTGGTAAACAGTACTTCAGTGTAGATGGGTCTCCCTTAGCTCATATTTTCTATATTTTTCATATGCTCAATACGTATTTATCATGTTCTGCTAAAGTAAGGAGGCCAAAGAGTCCCCATGGTTGAAATTGTGCCAAATATTCATAAAGGCATGGGGGCCCCAAGAAATTGTTTTGGATGTTTTGGTCCAAAATCTTAAATCTAGCTCACTCTCCATAGGGTTTAATGTCTTTCTGGTACTTATCTTGGCAGTAGAAATGGGGCCAGTCTCTACTTTGAATTAATATACTCATGAAGCAGTACACTCTTTATTTTAAATGGACATTTAAGTTTGATGTGATGGAGGCAGATCCCTAGAAATGAGGAACTGGTTGGTGTTAGAGAAAACAGTTATTGAAATCTGTACTTTGACAGCAACCTTGCATTAAGAGTCCTTAAGTACAGTTCTTGCTGCTTATGATTTGGGAGCTTAGAATCATGTTCTTGAATGAAAACATTTAAGACGATTTCACAGGAATAGTCCTTATTCCCACTTACTCACTCCCAGGAAGTTAGTACTTGAAAAAAGTTTTTGCTTTTTAGTATATATTTAAGGTACTGAAGAAATGAAGTTAAGATATACTACATTCTTTGGAAGATGAAGTCCTTGCATTCCAGACTTGTATCTCCATGTGCAGTGTTGTCATTCTTTTGACTTTTGATTTGGAAAGGCTGTGGGAAATAGTGGTCCTGATTATATGGTTTTTGTGTGAAATTTTATTTGCTACATGTTTTATTGTATATTGCTCTAACCAGACAGTAAGTTAAATAGAAATACCTGGAAATGTGAAAGTTTAGAACTCCAAACTCCAAATCAGTCTATTTAAATATTGTGCATCAGTACCTATGTTGCTTGTGAACTTATTTTCTGATTTTTGTTCATATTTTTACTATTAATATTTTTATTAGTAATAGCAATAGGAGCTATTGTATTGGTGTATATTTGTGTGATTTTATGGGGGGAGTTTACTGGGGGTTGAACCCAGGGGTGCTTGTTCTCTTGCTCAACCACCGAGCTACATCTCTGTCCCTTTAAAAAAAAAAATTTTTTTTTTTAAGACAGTGCCTCCCTAAGTTGCCCAGGCTGACCTTAAACTTAGTATCCTCCTACCTCAGCCTCCTGAAGTGCTGGGATTACAAATGTGAACAACTGTGCCTAGAATAAACTGATTATTTTTTTATCTGTTATTCCTCACTAGGGAAGATGATATTTAGGCTAGAAGTACACTGTAGACAGCCATGACTGGGGCAGCAATGTAACTAACTAGTCATTAATATAGCTAAATCCATTTACCCTTTAATTGTAGTAAAGAGGTACAAATTAGCTTTAATAAAAATGACTTTACCAAGATTTGAATACCTGTGACCAAAGTAAAGATGGAAAAGTAGGCAGCAATAATATGAATATAAAAGTTTGCTAATCAGAATATTAAAAGTAGCTATTTTCACTGAATGTACTAGAGAATAAAATTAAAATATAATATTCTGTAACCAGAGATGAAAATCTTGGAGAATTTAGAATAATCATTACTGCTGATAGCTTATGGACTAGGAAGGGGCACAGGGAGTTTTCTGAAGTGCTGGAAACATTCTGTTTATCTGGATATTGGTTACATAGGATGTATACACACATATACAGGCACACACGTGTGTGTGTGTGTGTGTGTGTGTGTGTGTGTGTGTGTGTGTAAAAATTATTGGGCAATAAACACCGTTTAGTGATCTTTGCCATATGTATCTTGTGTGTCAATAAGGTTATATTGCTGCTTTGTCAGAAAAAGAAGAAAAAAATAGCGTTTGATAACTTTGTAAACCTGCAATTCATACTCCTTGCTTCTGTGAAACAAATACTTTGTGGTTCATTGATTGAGATACTGAATTTTAACAAATACTTTTTTATGTTCCCTTTGCTATGTTGCGATACACTCATATAAGTGCTTTAAGAAAAATCTTTTTAAAAAATCAGTGCAATGTGTTAACTGGTATTAAAGAAATTCAGAAAATTCGAATAAAATCTATTTTAATCTAATGATCAGGTACAACTGTACTATAAAACATAAGAAAGTCAGTTGTTTGTATCTATGAATGGAATCATTGTATAATAGGAAGTATATCGCCTGTCTTTCCAGTTGTGTGCACTGGTGACTAATGCTGTGTTGCCCTCAGTGGTGTGATTTTTCTGAGATTGTGGACAACTTTTAGTAAAGCTTGAACACAGAATAAGAATTTCTGTTTTGGAAAAGATTTTTAAAAGTCATCCAGGGTCCTGACGCTCAACAATTGCATCAAGATACATATTCCCTGTTGGTCATAATTTCATACATTCTGACTACTATTGAATATTACTGCACATGTGATCAGTAGTGTGGGAAAATGAAACTACTTTGTAATTAACATAAATCACGTGTTCCTGTTATTGCACTTTGTGGCCAAATTAATTTTACATGTTCAGCATTAACTGTTGTCAATATCTCTTCCTAAGTCTTATAAACCATTATCTGTAAAAACCAATATTTTGCCAGATCAAAGTATTAAATTCCATTTTGCTGTTTTATTCTGTGAAAATCCTAATTTTCTATTTCAGGTATTAGCTGTGGCTTTCAACTTTGTAACACTGAGGAGATGGATTTTCTCAATTATTCAAATGATTTTCCTGCATCATGATTTTTAAAACATGGCCTACAGTTAATCAACAGAATATCAATAGTAACAAATAGAAACATTCTTCCCATTGTGAAAATGAGAATTGTATGGAGTGTAAAGATTATAGTCTTGTGAAAATGCAGGATTATATAATGATGTTTTCACCCGGCCCTGCTTTGTTTTCAATCTTTTCTATCAATTCAGTGCCTAACTTAATAGCAGAATATCAGTCCATTATAGTAGCAGCTGAAACAGTTGGCAGTTGAGCTGCTGAAATTTCCCTTGTGAGGCTGAGTAACTGAGTTTTTTAATTCAAATTTTTAGATCAAAATTTAAAAGTTCAGTTATTGGACAACTTTTAAGAATGTTTGACACAACTTATATAGATATGATCTAGATTTTGTGAAATGTAAATATAGATGATTTCCCAGCAAAATTAGCTTCTGAATTGAAGCATGCTACAAGTAAAATTAATTTTAAAAATTTATTATGGAAAAAAGTTTTTTAAAAAGATAAATTATTACTGTTTTGATTATATGTTGAAATGATTTCTACTATTTGGCTTGTTAATGAGGATACTGGAAAATGTTAAATTTGTATGTGACTAATACTATGACTATGTTTCTGTTGAATATTGCTATGCTAGAACCTTAAAAACCAATGGTATGAACTGATGTATATGCCTGTAATCTCAGAGTCTCTGGAAACTGAGGCAGGAAGATGGGCAATTCCAGGTCAGCCTCAGCAATTTAGGGAGACCCTCAGCAATGTAGCTAGATCCTTTCGCAAAACTTAAATATAAAAAGGACTGGGGATGTAGCTTAGTAGTAAATCACCCCTGTGTTCAATTCCTAGTACCAAAAACAAACAAACCAACCAAAGTTGAGTAAAACATAATTTCTTCCCTTAGAATCTAGTTCACAGATGGTAGATGTGTCTAAATGTTTCAAATTGCAGACCAACAGTTGATTTATGGCCATTTATACTCTATGGGAAAGGATTCTGATGCCACTCCTCGTTTTTGTTTAAAGTGTTGTGTTCCAGTCATCTTGACTGCCATGGGTGGGGAGCATAATTGGAATTTTTTATTTGTCTTTCCTGAGCTAGTGCAACCTCTGTTCTGCCTCTGTCATTGTTGAAATTGTTTAGGCAGAACCATGTTGATTTCAAGTCCTGAGGCTTCTTGTCTTATGCCCCTAAGTGCTGCTGTGAGTGCTTGGTCATAAAACTACTTCACATACAACCTTAATTATTTCTTTTGGATAATTCCCCAGGACTAAATTGTTTGGATCAAAAAGTACTGACATTTTTAAAGTCTCTGATAACAGTTGCCCTCCAAAAGTAGCAATGTATACTGTTAGCAGTGTTATGAGAGTGTTCTTTCTCTCTCTCAAGGGCAGATTCAGAAGGGAAAGGAAACTTGCAAAAAACTTAAGAAAATGGATGAAAACATTGGCTGTAATTTCAACCAAGAGTTATATAAATTTTTGTTTCGAATGTGATGTTGATGTTGAATGTTTATAGAATGATAGATACATGTAATAGTTTACTTTCAAGTTGGCTTTTTTGTTGTTGTAGATGGATACAATACCTTTGTTGTTTATTTTTATGTGGTGCTGAGGGTCGAATCCAGAGCCTCATACATGCTCCAGAGCCTCATACATGCTAGGCAAGCACTCTACCACTGAGCCATAAACCCAGCCTACAAGTTGATTTTGAGTACATATTCATATAGCCTCAACTCTAGTTTTACTTGGCTGATTAGGTGATAAATGGAATTTCTTTTTTCTTTTCTTTTCTTTTTTTTTTTTTAAATTTGATTACTTGGTGAAGTTGGACACTCTACATTTAGTGGTCATTTATTTATCTTTGTGACTTACCTGTTTATAAAACATCTTGTTTTTAATTGGGATACAGATTACCCAAACTTGAAGTTACAAAACAGTCAAAGTCACTGCTGTCTAGAAAATGAGGTTGATACATTCAGATTAGTAAATTTTTGTTCAGAGTGTGCCAATTGAGGACCCAGTCGCCTGAAAGAAAATTCTAAGGTATATTTGGATTATTTTCCCCCTTTTAGTCTATGTAGTTTATTATGCAAGGGAAACTTACTGTAATATAAATAGCATTTAATTAAAAGTCATCAAGTTTTAGTTCATTGTGCAGCAAATGATAGCTAGCGGTAGGGTTTATGAGACTCTTGATCTGTGGGTCTTGGTTTCATTCTTGAAAAGGAAGGACTTGAACAAGGATGACCAAAGTTTCTAACTCAGGTGCAAGTTCTAATTTATTGTTGGTATTTAAGCCATTGATGGCTTTGATGAGATCTCAGACTACAGAAAAGGAGCTGTTATTGACACCTACCCATGACTGCCATGACATATGATGCACGTTTGCCATTTCTGCTCTGTCAGAACTGACTTTCTGAGACCTAGAAACAGACTTGGAGTCATATTTGAAGTATACTCTTTAAATCACTTTCTTTTTGCTTTTGTGCTTCTCTGTTCTCTTGTCCTTTTCACTCATGACACCTTTTTTTTTAACTGGTACCTGATATTCCTACTGGGCCAAGTAATGGATTCTCTTTTAATCGTTACACTATTCCTAAATGGATGATGTGATATCTATAATCTATTGGTTTAAGAAATGGACAGAAATAAGCCAAGAAGGAAAAACGAGCTTAGTGGGTTTTGGGTTTTTGTTTTGTTTTGTTTTGTTTTTAAAGTAGTTTTATGTGGCCAAAAGTTGTTGTGGGTGGTAGGGGGAAACTAGATGAGTGGTCATAGCTAGGTGATGAAAGACTGTGTACACACACACACACACACAATGCTTACCAGATTTCATTTGGTAGGCTCTACACAATTATTGAAAGATTTTGAGCAGAGATATAGTCATTAGATTTGTGTTTTAGGAAGATTATTCCGATTGCATTATGATGACTGTCTCCTAGGCTCTAAGCTTATTCTCCTTCATTAGGCTATTAAAATTAGGGCTGAAATAGGGACCTAAATCATGATGCTAAGAGAAAGGGCATAGGAACAAGTTATGATGACATTGAGGAAGCAAAACTAATAAAAATTGTAGGACAAGAGGGCATATCAGAACTAAATTTCTATATTGGATTAGTGGTGGGACTATTCATGAAGACAGACAATAGAGGTAGATGCTCTAATTTCTTGTAGGAAAATGATGTCTGTTTTGGTTGAGTTGATTTTGAGATTCCTGTGCAAATCACCAGTAAGCAGTAAGTACACATTTGAATTCTAAGATTTGGAAATAAAGACATTAATGTTTACATGGTAATAAAGGAAAAACCATAGGTCATAGGAATTGTAATTTAATATGTGGATGATAATGGGAATTTTTTTTTCACAGAGGAATTTCTTCTTTTTAGGTTAGGGCCTTGAATACATTGTGTCCATGTGTATATTTAGCATTAGCAATCAATCAAATAATTTGAAATTTTTTTTAAATACCTCTGATATTTGCAGTTACGCAGTAGGGAAAGTCCACCCACTACCACTTTTTTTTTTTGTTTTTTTTTTTTTACAGTACTGGGGATCGAACCCAGGGCCTCGTGCTTGCAAGGCAAGCAGTCTACTGATTGAGCTATCTCCCCAGCCCACTACCACTTTTTTGATGCTGCTAAATCTCCAGAACAATAATTCTCTACTAGGAGCAAACCCCTCCCCCTGCACTCTTCCCTAATTATTGATAAATGTTTGAAGAGTTTTGGCACCTAATAGCTAGGGATGCTGCTAAACATCCTCCAATGCACATGAAAGCCCTCCTCTTCCGTTCAAGAATTATCTAGCTTGAAGTGTCAGTTGTACTGAAGTTGAGAAACCCTGTTCTAAAATCTAGATGAGATGATAGAGCCCAACCAGTTAATATTAAGAGCTAGAGATTCTTGGATTTACTGAAAGTAATTTAATAATTCCTTGAAATATTTGGAGACTTGCTCTAAATCTTACAGTTTGGCAGAAAAGATATAAAAATAAATGCTTGTGGAAGTACTGAGATGTTGTGTCTTGGAAGGGCAGAAGCAGTAATACATTTCTTATGTGGTAGAAGACTCTGGAGAGACAGGTTAAGGACCCATGAGCAGTTAGTATTTAAGCTTTGAGAAATTCTGAATGGGCTTACTTTTCTGTTGAAGAAGAAATTCTCTAGAGGAGTTACCCTTTCATGTAATTTACTGAAGGCAAGAGTTTAGAACAATGGATTACTGCCAGCTAAGAAAAAATTACCTACCTGTTTGAAATTTTTTAATCAAAGAATCATGGTCATACTCTGATTCTTGCTAATAGATGGGCTTTGAGTTTTATGCAACTGCACCATTATCATTACACATAAAATTGACACCTCTTACCCGCCTCTCCCTACACACACATACTTTGAGTAGATGACTCCTTTGAGGGAACATGACATGACTGATCTTGTACTATAAGGGGAATTCCTAGACATAGGCCTGATTCTAGCTTTATTTATAACCATCTATAAAATTATAGACTTTGTCTCTCAGGCCTTTGGTTTTATCATCTGTAAAGTGAAAAAGGAAGAGACCCAATGGTTTCCAGGTTTTTTCTGGTCAAAGGCTGCACAAGAAGCAACCAAGTAGTTAGAATTTTGTGCCAAGGTATGTGTGCTCTACCCATTGATAGCATAAACAGGTTTTGAGCTTGCTTTCTTTTATTTTAACTTTTTACTATATAACTTTAAAAGTCACACTGTACCGAGATGACCCAGTTTTGTGGAATCATATCCCCATCTTGTGGCCTTTCAGTATATCACCACTAAATTTGCAGTCATTTGCATGACTGACACTCAAAATATTTTGAGTGTTTGATTGGTTTGAATGTGCACTCCAAAATTCATGTTGAAATTTAATTGCCATTGTGAAAGTATTGAGAGGCAGGACCTTTAAGAAGTGATTAGATTATGAGGGCTGTGCTCAGAAATTGACCTTTTTACAAAAGTGGGTCAGTTATAAAAGGGGGGAGTTGGGCCAACTTTTCCTCACCATATGAAGCCTTTATTGTGTTATGATGTAGCAAGAAGGCCCAGATGTGGCCCCTTGATCTTGTACTTCCCTTTCTCCAGAACTGTGAGCCAAATAAACTTTTGTTGTTTACAGTTCACTGTTAATGGACTCCTGTAGCAGCAGAAAATGGACTGAGACTGCTTATTATCGTATGTTGCTGTGCTAAAACTTGGGATGCATTATTTCATTTTGTCAATTGACTTGCTTATTAAACCAAAAATATTTCCACATTCTAACCCCAAAGATTATGGCTATAAGATTTGACTGACTAACAGACTAGTTTTGTGCTGACACAGATTACTAACCAGTGGGCTGTATAGAGGTAGACAAGTATCTTCATCTTTCCTAAGGACTTGAGATTTCTGTGTGCTTTTGTAATTGCTGTTTCTTCTATGTGTCACAGTCAGCCCTGCTGTTGGATCCATAGCATAAAAATTTCTAAATGAAGATGACTTGGGGTTTGATTGTTACAGATTTGAAATCAAGAAAAAAATAACATGTCTCATGAATTGACTTGAGCTAAGATAATTCAGTTCCTTTAGTAATTGCTATGTTCAGTTTTCTATAGTTAGAGTTGTAAACTCCCATGCCAGTAGGGACCAGCCAATAATGTACATGAGTAAAACAAGAGAATTTACAAATTTAGGCTTTATGTAAAATCTTTGCATTTAAGTTTTGGCATTCAACCTAATTTAAAAATCAAAAAGAAAAACGTGGGTCAGTAGCTGTGACCATTTGACCGATTCGAATTTAAGGCAAACTTTCAGGCTTATGTACAGTATAGAAGTTCTAAACTACTGATATGATTGTCTACATTAACTTGAACTCCTATCAGAAGGCAAACCATCATTGTATTGGTTTAAAGCCATGGTTCAGGGACAAGTAGATTTGAATTTGAATCACAGCTCCTCTTAGCTGTGTTACACATAGATTGAAACTATAGTATACTATACTGTGCTACTTGACTAGGGGAAATGATTACTATTTGAAGTCAAATTCACTCTAATTATATTGCATACTTTTTCCATTGACCTTTTTCACTTCTTTGTGCCAATTCTTAGCCTCTGTTTCCCTTACTGATTTCTCAGCTTTGTAAATCACACATAAGGGAAGTTTTTATTAAAGTACTCCTTTATCCATGGGGTATATGTTCCAAGAACCCAGTGGATGAAACCACAGAAAGTATTGAACTTGAATTTTGCCCATGTAGCACATACCTATGGTAAAGTTTAATTTATGAATTAGGCGTGGGAAGATAGCAACAATAATAAAGCAAGGATTTTAACAGTATTATAAAAATTGTGTGCCTATGGTCTCTTCTCAAAATATCCTAACATCCAGTAATTACCCTTAGATGTGTACATATTCTACATGATGAGATGAAGCGACATGAATGATGTAGGCATTTTGATGTATTATTAGGCTACTAAGAAAAGGTTACTTGAACACAAACACTGCAGTACTGGGATCTGATAACCAAGTTTCCTACTGAGAACTTACTGGCAGGTAAGCCTATATAGTGCAGATATATTGGAGAAAAGGATGACTCAACATTCCAGATGGGACTGAGTGAAAAGGCACAGATTTTATCTCATTAATTAGGATGGTGCACAATTCAAAACTTGTGACTTGTTTATTTCTGCAATTTTCCATTTAATATTTTTAGACTGTGGGGAACTGAAATGCCTAAGGTAAGGGAGGACTACTATAATTAGGTGGGTGTTAAGTTGGATGGTATACAGAATAAGCTTTATTACAAAAGTAAATTCTAAGGTGGAACATTATACTGTGAATTTTGAGCAAGGTGCTTATATATGCACAGGTTAGAAATCTATTCTTGGATTTTGTGACACTACTGCTCCAAGATTTTTCCCCTAGTCTAGAAAATTGTTTCTCCATCATCTTTATGGGCTCCGTTCTACTCCTAAAACTTAAGTGTTCCTCATAGTACATCTGTCCTGTGTTCAGGGAAACAACTCTGAATGTATAAAGAGGTATTCATTCAAAGCCCAAATGTATTCCCTTTAAAGTGTTTGATGAAGAATGTTTATCAGTGAGTCTAATACTCTCATGTCTTTAGACATGTAATAAGTTTTCTGTGCTCTTTTTCCTGTTTTAAATATGTCTAGAGACTGGATAGGGCTCAGTGGAGACCCCAGGTTCTGTCCACAGCACCTCAAGAGAATATATGTGTATTTACACACACACACATATTCCCTCACACACATACACATGTACATACATCAGTATACACATAAATATCTTAGATGTTTGGTATAGGTATTTGGAAGAGAACTGTACCTAAATGGAAGTCTTGTTTTCTTACTCAGCCTCTCTCACAAACTGAAAGCTTGGTACAGCTAGAGATTGAGAAGTTACTATTTGTTAAAAATTTGAAGGTCTTGCCTCCTTTTGCTTGGTCTTTTAAACAATAAAGAATAAATGAGGCATCAAGTACTTCTTTATGAACTTTCATATCACAAACAACATTTCTGTTCTTTCCTTACCGAGTTGCTACAAAACTTCAAAGCACTGTGCCTTGTGCCTTATTTAATGAGTGGTGTTTTTATTTCTTTGTTTTGTTTTGTTATGGAATTTTCACACATATAAAAGCAAAGAAAACAGTACAACAAACTCCATCATTCAACTCCAGAAAGTAGTAGGATTGATTCTCTTGTTATTATTTTGATCCTTGTATTTTCCTTTTCAGCTGGAACACATGAAAGGAAATCCTACACCTGCTATCCCACTGTACCTCTACATAGTTCAGTGTGAATCTTTAATAGAAAAGTACTTTTTCTAACATAATTACAATACCTACTAAAATCAGATACTGAATCTGTAATTTTCCTGTCTCATAAATGCCCTTTTAATGGTTTTATTCACATCAAATTCCAACAATCCACAGACTGCATTTGGCTGAAATGCCTCATCATCCTTTTTAAAAAATAAACTTGTTGAGCTGGGTTTGTAGCTCAGTGGTAGAGCTCTTGCCTAGCATGTGTGAGGCACTGGGTTTGATCCTCAGCACCACATAAAATCAATCAATCAATAAATATGGGTATGGTGTACAAGAAATAAAAATTTAAAAAAACTTTAGATTTACAGATAGATTGCAAAGATGTTACAGAAAATCCTCAGTTTTCTCAATTACTATGTTACTATGGTATACTACTAAGAAAACAAAAAGGCAAGCCATGATTGGGATAGAGTAGTTGCAAAATTATAATTTTGATAAAGGACTTACATTCAGAATATGTAATTTACAACTCATCTAAGACAGACAATTCATTTCTTTATGAATTGAGTCATTGTCAAAATCCTAGGTTTAACCCAAGGCCCAGCATCATTAATCATTAGAGTAATGCGTGTCCAATGAGTTATCACATCGCTAGAATGACTGTAAACAGGTAATAAAAAAGATGATGTAGAAAAACTTGTAACCCCCAATACTTTACTGATGAGAAGATAAATTAATTGTGCAGCCATTTTGGAAATAGTTTAGGGGTGTATTAATTTTCTGTTGTTGCTGTAACAATTCAAACTTTGTAGCTTAAAATAACATAAATTTATTGTCTTACAGTTCTTGAAGTCAGATATATGAAATGGTCATCACTGGGCTAAAAGTAAAGGTTTTGGCAGGTCTAGCGATTTAAAAGTAACCCCCAAAAATTCATGTCCATCCACATTGTCAGCCTGTGACCTTATTTAGAAATGTAGTCTTTAAAATTTTTGAGGTCATACTAGATTAGAGTGGGTTGTAAATCCATTGACTAGTGACTTTCTAAGAAGAGGAGAGGATACAGACACATTGAAAACCATGCGAAGGTGGAAACAAAAACCAGCGTTAGGCTGCCATGAGCCAAGTAATGTATAGGGCCACTAAAAGCTAAAAAAAGACTAGAAAAATTATTTCCTACAGGCTAGAAGGCATGGCCCTACCCTTAGCCTAATTTCAAACTTCTAATCTCCTGAACTATGAGATAATGTTTCTGTTGCTTTAAGTCACTAGGTTTGTGTTAATTTGTTAAAATAGCCCTAGCAAACTGATATAGCAGGATTATATTTCTTCTAGAGGAGAATCCATTTTCTTGCTTGTTCTAGCTTCTTCAAGGGCAGCTAGATTTCTTGACTCAAAGCCCTTTTTTCATCTCAAATCTAGCAGCGTGCCATCATAAAAACTCTTGTCTTGGCTCTGTTGTCATTCCTGGTTCTTAAGGACTTTGGACCCATCTGGATAATCTTGGTTAATCTTCATCTGTCAAGGTCTTAATCATATCTGCAAAGTACATTTTTTCCATGTAAAATAATGTATGTAAGGCACCTTGGATTAGGACATGGTCATCCTTTAAGAGCCATTATTGTACTTACTGTAAGTAGTTTCTTAAACATGTTTGCTATCCAGCCCACAATCCCACTTTCAGGTATCTATCAGGAAAAAAATTAAGGCCTATGCCTGTGCAAAGACTTGTATACAAAATTCATAGTAACTTTATTTATAATAACTAAGAAGTAAATATAGTTTAGATGCTCATCAACTGGTGAACGGATAAACAAAATGTGATATATATCCATACCACAATGAAATAAAAGGATTGAGCTTCTATTATACTACAACATGGTAAATATTTATTAAATATTATGCAACATGAAAGAAGTCAAGTGTAAAAGATAACATCATTATGTGATTTCATGTTGGAAATGTCTAGGAACAGCAAAGAGATAGTGTATGTTGTGACTGGCTAAGAGTAGGGAAGAGGATTGACTGTATGAGCACTTGTGGGTGTGATGAGATGTTCAAAATCTGAATTGAGGTTGATAGTTTTGTATCTTTGTAACTAGTCAAATAATCTGTGACCTTGATTTAGGCAAAAATTTCTTAGGTAAGACTGAGAAGTATTTCCCAAGAGACAGTCATCAAAAATATAAACCTTCTACTCCATAAAACACAGGAAAATGAAAAAGCCACTGACTGAAAAAAAATTTGCAGCATAAACTATAGAGGACATGTGTGTATAATGTACTAGAAGCTTACAGAAACTAATTTTCTAATAAAATGGGCAGAAGATTCGAACATACACTTTCCAAAGAATACATGGTGAAAAGTTAAGATACTCTTATTATTTGTTACTTAGGGAAGTGAATAAAAACCTCAATGAGATGTCTTAATCTGCTTATTAGAATAGCATAAAGTTTAAAGTTGATAGTGCCCAGTGTTGGTGGGAATGCATAACTACTGAAATTCTCATGCACTTACCTAATAATTTAGCATTCCCACTCCTTGTTATTTACTAAAATAAATGAAAACACATTCACAAAAATTCTGTATGCAAATGTTAATAGAACTTTATGCATGATCTCCAAAAAATGTAAACAACTGATATACTCTCAACATGAGGATAAGTCTGGGAGTGTAGTTCTGTGTATGCAAGAGACCCTGAATCCAATATGCAGCACAGCAATGACAAATTATTGTACATCTATCTACAAATGAAATAACTACTCAAAAGCGAAAAGAATGAAATACAGTGTTGTATCAAAGGCATTAGGCTGAATGAAAAGCTAAACAAAGCACTGTGTATTTTGTGATTCAATTTGTGTCACATTCTCGAAGGCAAAATTATAAAGAACAGAGAAGTGATTAGTGGTTGCCTGGGAGTGGTAGGGTTATGTAGGAGGTTCTTGGGGTGGTAGAACTATTATATATTTGACTATATGATTATATGTATGTATATAATGGTGGTTACATGATTTTACCTATACATCAAAATTCATAAAGCTATACACTCAAAAGAATTAATCTTAAAGTTTAAAAAAGCCCAGAGAAAATTGATTCCCCTCTGCCAGAAAAAATGGAAAGTGAAGAACTACTAATAGTTTGTACAAAAAATTGCAAGCTGTTGGACTTGGATTGATTGAATCAGTTATCACATTGAGTTTGGACTAGATACTCTAATTGTCAGATTAAAGGTGTAGGACTCAAGTGTGTAGTTTTTACAAGAAATATATATATATATATTTACTTATTAATAGATAGGGTCCCAATGTGTAGTCCAGATTGTCCTCAAACTCTTGGGCTGTAGCAAACCCCTTGCCTCAAACTCCCAGGTAGTAGGGACTATAGTCAAATGCCACTGCTTGCCTGGCTGCACTTTAAGGATTCAGGGAAGTGTGAAAAAATATTTTTTGAATTGCTAAAAGATACACCATGTATCACTGATTAGGTGAAAGCTATGTCTATGTGATAAACAAAGCAGACTTTAAAATGAGAAGTATCAACAGTGAAAATGAGGGATGTTTTGGAATTATAAAAGGGACAAGTTATCTACAGTTTACAACCATCCTACATACTTCACATTCCTACTAACTACTTGAAAATACCTGAAGGAAATATGAGCAAAGCTAAAAAAGAAGAAACATTTCCAAACTTTGAACCCACATAATCCTAACAAGAAAGCCTGTCAAGATTACAAGAAAAGCATTTGTGTTTAAGTAAGCTTTCCTGAGATGTCATTTGGACAAAGACTTAGAGTAGAGGCAAGAGGAATATACAGCCAAGGACGAAGAGACCACCAACAGAAATCAGGAAAACTGCAGGTGAAACATTTTTGGGAGGGGGTCCACATATTTAGTTTTCAGTATATGTACTTTGAGGTATCTACTAGAGATGTTTCAAGTCAGAAGTTTAGGCTAGAGACAAATTTGGAAGTTGGCAGCATTAAAGTCAGGATTGACTGAAATCACCAGGAAAATATGCGCCAAATGTGCAAGGCCCTTGTAGAATTGGTTCAACACCAGCTTTCTTATGTACCTATGGGGTAATTTATATTTTAGCTTTACCAAACAGGCTATAGTTATGGAAATAACACCATTGCTATTTTGTTAATGCTTTACTTTCTTAGACTGTATCTCTTGCCTCCCCAAAAATAAGAAACCAAGAAAAGTTTAGATTCACAGAGTTTTAAAAGTTCTCTTTTTATATTAATTTTCTAATACAGATTTCAGACTTAAAAATTTCTGAAAGCTCTTTAGCCTTTTGGTTGTTTATAGTCATGGGATCTTCCCATTTTCTTGACATTTCTGCATATTCCTTTTGTTGAAATTATGCTATGCCTTTAATACTACATGTTCTTTGCTAAATTATAAAGTGATATTATATTACTCTGATATATTTAGAATATCCACATCTTAAAATAATTTTAGAGCTAAGTGATCAGGATTACAGAAGTATTCCATTTCAATTAGACATATCATGTTAATGAAAGTAAATTATATTTGAAGCTAAATTTTGCTGACAGCATTACTTTTAGTCACCACTTTGAAATCGTTTCTAGTTTATTCTAACCATCTAGCAAGAATCTAATTTTTCAAACAGCTACCAAGCAATATTTATAATATTTCAGTTTGGTTTAAGATACATATTTGCCTATAGAAAAATACTGGAAGATATAGAAGATATATCAAACTTATTTCTGGCCTTGTTCCTGAGAATATTCTTATTTCCTAAGTCATTTTTATGATTATGCACTTAAAAAACAATCAAGACTTTTTAAAAATTAAGCAAGGAAATATTAAGCTGCTATATAGTAATGATTCAGTGTTGTTTCTTCAAAATAGGCTTGATCTGCCAACTCTAATGAAAACTTTTTTTTTTTAGTACTTTTATTCAATCTAGGACACTGCCCTGTACCCACCTTTTCCTCAGGTATGACTTCAGATACCTGGTTATTATCCTTTAGGAAACTGTAAATATACTTGAAGCCTGGCAATTTCCAAGAAGTGATTCTTAAAATTTTAAGAACTTCAGTTTTTTTCACTTATAATTTAGAAGTTTGACTTCCTAAGTTCTTCAGTTGCTCATTATTGTTTACAGTTAAACTCAATAATGTATTTTCCAAACACTTTTAAAACACAGGGGATAAGACTTTATTTTAAGAAAATGCAGTAGAGTAGTTTAAGTGATGTGCTCTAAATATAATCAAGAGAAGCTGTATTGTATGTGAAATAAAATACTGTAGCCAATTTGCTGTACTATGGTAAGTTAAAGAGAAAAATAGTATACGTAAGATGTGATCTCCATATATAATGGATTCCTATATTTTACATAATACTAGTATCTACAGAATATTTAAAATATGAGTGGTAGACGGTAAGGAAGTGAGCCCAGTAGATTTCAGTTAAGAAAGGGTTTGGGGCAAAATGTAATTTACTTCAGCCTTAAAGAAGAAAATAACGGTGTACTTTAATGAAGAGGAGAAGTTACTATGAATGAGGTGAAACCTACTTAAAGAAGACATGACTCTTAGGGAATTAATTACAGTTGTCATATACTTTGGAGAACACCATCTTATTCATATGATCAGAAATTGGAAAGGAAATTTTTAAAAAATCAGTGTGACTGCTAAGAAAATTTGTGTGCTTACATTTTAAGAAAATGTAAGGGTGATTGAGTTGCAATAAATAATACAAAATAGTGATATAAAAAGTAATTGAGGCAGGAAGATTGAAGTTCCAGATGACCAGAAGGATATTTTATACTATCTCTTGAGTTCTGGATACAGAGTATTTAAACAGAAGATAGAATTTCTCCTCTTTGATTTTTGCTTCTAATTCCTTAGCAAGCAGAATGTTTTACAAACTGAACATTACAGAGTGATATACATCTTAGAGAATTCTAGCATACGATAAAATAGATAGTATAGCATATTCACCTCTATCCAAATATTTCAACTTTACTTATTTATTTCCATGGGTCATCCCGTTATAATGATCCTTAATTGTAATTGTTGTTAAGAAGAGTTTAGGACTGGGATTATAGCTCACTGGGTAGAGTGCTTGCCTAGGCCGGCTGAGGTACTGGGTTTGATCCTCAGCACCACATAAAAACAAATAAATAACAGGATTTGGCCTTGTGTGGTGGTGCATACTTGTAATCCCAGCAGTTTGGGAGACTGAGGCAGGAAATCAAGTTCAACGCTAGCCTCAGCAACTTAGCGAGGCCCTAAGCAACTCATTGAGACTCTCTAAATAAAATTGCTGGGGATGTGACTTGGTGATTAAATAAATGCTTGAGTTAAATTCCCAATACAAAAACAAAAAACAAAAAAAACCCCACAGGGTTTTAATGTTTCTGTTATCTAAGTTACAACATTTCAGAAAGTATTTTTTAAATTGCCTACAATTTCTGCTATACATTTTAAAATATTCTTTTCAGATATTTTTCTGTAGATACTAACAAAAGTTGAATTGTTGAATACATAGATGGAATGTACTTTTTTCTTCACAAAACTATATTACAACATATTTTTGTGCCAATAATTTGAATATAGCATGCTTAACTTTATTCAGTTCCATATCAGTGAACACATTTTTCTTTTCTTTTTTTCCTTTTTGCTATTCTAAATGTGGTAAAATATAAGCATTCTTGTTTATCATTTGTCCAACACACCCCAAATATGATACAAATGATTGATAAGCATACTTGTTTGCAGTTTATTGCTGTTAGACACTACTGCTCTTATGATCTGAAACTAACAGCAAAATAACGTGGTTACTATGAACATGAAACTTTTTAGCTTTAATCCTTTTTCCCATGGAACCGGTTCTTTTGATTACATATGTTTTTGTAGAAATGCTTCTTGTTGCTTCCCCCCACCCCAAGAGTGAAAGAAGCAGGATTTATTCATGTGTGAAGAATAGAAACAGAACTCTGGCAGGGGCAGGAGGGGACCCAACTCTTGATAGGTAATTTTCATACTCGTGTTTTTCCAAAATGTAGATTCTGTTTCCAGAGATTCTGGTTCTAAAAGTGGGGTGGGATGTCCAAGAATGTGAATTTTGAGTATCAGCCCTGTGATTCTGAGGTAGGTGGTTCCTGGGCCACTGTTCTCAATTAATAGGAGGCACATAATTATTGCACAAATTATTTTCTTAGAATAAATTCTTAGTAGAATTATTTGGACAAAGGAGATGTACTTTTTAAGTTTATCAGTACATTGTACTAGATTTTTTCTCAAGGGATACTGTATCATCTGCAAGGCTTAAGAATATCATTTTCTACTCCCTTGCTAAAATTAGGTATCATTAATTCTTCTTGATCAATATGTGTTTCTAAATTTTTGAATGGTAAACTATAGGGAAATTTTTCCTATTCACTGTAAGATATTAATTCTGGCTTTCTTAGTAGTTGTATACTATATTTGTTCCTAAATGTGTACAGTTGTACAAGAGTTGAGCATAATCAATATTGAATGTCTGGAAATATTTGCTTATAAATGGTAATAAGTTTTAGGAATATAAAGTCATTATGAAAATGTTGGATTTGTCACTCACGTGAAAAAAACATCTTGATGCCCATTTAATGTTTACCTTAGTAAATGAGAAGTAATTGTATTTTATTGAGTACATATTGGTTTGTTCCAGTAGCCGGATCGAGCTGGGAGATGTAACACCACACAATATTAAACAGTTGAAGAGATTGAACCAGGTCATTTTTCCAGTCAGCTACAATGACAAGTTCTACAAGGATGTGCTGGAGGTTGGCGAGCTAGCAAAACTTGGTATGACTTTTTCCCCTCCATTCTTATTTAAAATTTGTATTCTTGAACTATACCTAATTATTATTAGAGCAAGAAGAGTTAACTAATTTGTCTTTTTATTTTACAAGTGAAATTAATGGAATGGTTGCAGTTCTAAGAAAAATAGCAAAAATCAAGATAAAATATTTGAATTTTAAGAGGAAGCACTAAATGTTCTTTATTATTTAGTGTTTGCCTGTATGTTACCACTGATTTACAACTGTTAAACTTTCCTGAAACAATGTAAGAGGTTTTGAGGCCATTAATATTCAAAGAGTAGCTGATAACAGTTCAGTGTTTTAGAAGAAATGATTAAATTAAATGTGTTATTTTGTCTGAGTTTTATATCTTTATATTTTCTATGGCAGCCTATTTCAATGATATTGCTGTAGGTGCAGTATGCTGCAGGGTGGATCATTCACAGAATCAGAAGAGACTTTACATCATGACACTAGGATGTCTTGCACCTTACCGAAGGCTAGGAATAGGTAATTGATTCTTCTTCCCTCTCTATCCCTCCCTTCCTTTCAAGACTAAGTACATTGTTAAATCTTTTTGATATAATAAGTCAGTTTATTTCTTTTAGGAATAATAGAAAAGGGTTACTGAATTCTATAAAGCAAAGTGAAAAATAGTGTTTATTAACATCATTCAATTGAAAACTCCTCTACAAATTTATCTACTTTTTCCCCCATTTTTTTTTTTTTTTAATCTACCTGGAAGAATTTGTATAAAAATTTGCTCTAGTATTTATCTCTTAGTGTCTAGTGTATACTTCTTAAATTTTATTAGATTTCAATTAAATTGGCAAATAGATGTGGAATTTAAAGATTGCTTTTTAAGGTTACTTATTTGTTGTTTGTATTATTAACAGGAACTAAAATGTTAAATCACGTCCTAAACATCTGTGAAAAAGATGGCACTTTTGACAACATTTATCTGTAAGTACAATAATTTATTTAATGTTCTTATCTCAAGAGTTTAAAAGTCAATAAAAATCTTTACTAGAAACTTTAAAATCTGGTCACTTACTGTATCTTTGAAAATACCATGGAATAGTTCTCATAGTACCTGTAGATTGCTTCCAGGACTGCCCCCCACCCCAGATATCAAAATATGAGTGGTTCAAGCCTCTACATAAAGTGGCAGAGTATTTATCTAAGACCTACAGATATCCTCCAATATGAAATCAAATTAATTACTTATAATACTTAATATAATGTAAATGCTTGTAAATTTATTATTGTACTATATTGTTTAGGGAATGCCAATGAAAGATATAGTGTACCTGTTCAATAAAGATGCAGATTTTTTTTCTGATACTTTCAGTCTGGACTTGGTTAATTTGCATAAGCAGAACCCAGGGATGTGATGGGCCTACTGTAGTTGTTACAGTGTTTTTTGTTTTGTTTGTTTGTTTGTCTGTGGTACCAGGGGTTGAACCTAGAGTTGCTTAACCACTGTGCCACATCCCTAGCCCTTTTTAAATTTTTTATTTTGAGGTAAGGTCTTGCTAAGTTGCTTAGGGCCTCTTTAAGTTGCTAAGACTGGCTTTGAACCTGTGATCCTCTTGCCTCAGCCACCCAAGCTGCTAGGATTATGGGTGTGCAGTGCACCCCGTGCCTGGCTACCTGTTAAAATGTTTGTTTGGTTTGTTTTAAGAATAGATAAGGAACCTGAGACACATTGCTCTATTATATTGGGTTGGGTACTCCAAAGTCATAAAAATGAAATCAGGATTAAAACTCATATGTTCAGATTTAAAACCATTCATATCTTTACTATTTTTCTCATGCCTTGCTGTTTGCACTGTTTCATTCAAGGTTATCAGTGATGTGCTTATTTATAGTAGATTTTAATCATCAAAATCAGAGATGATTTCTCTGAAGTTATATTTGACTCTTAAAAGGCTGCAGATTAAGAACCAAATCTAAGATTGTTACTGGATGTTTGTAATTATTTATAATTCAGTTTGGTGATGGCAGAAATTAAATTATATGGCATTATTTTGAGGAGTAATTGAGAAAGCTCTAATTTCTTTTGCTTTTGCTTTTTTTGATGGGTGCAGTGGTGCACATCTGTAACCCTAGAAAACTCCAGACGCTGATGCAAGAAGATTGCAAGTTCTAGGCCAGCATCAGCAACTTAGCCAGGCCCTAAACAACATAGTGAGAGCCTCCCTCAAAATAAAAAGGGCTGGGGATATAGTCCAGTGGTAAAACTGCTGTGTTTTCTATCCCTGGTATCCCTCCTCCAACCTTCAGTTCAACGGAAGGTATATTCCAGCATTTTGAGACCCTAGTTTAAAATTTTTTTTTACCATTTTTTTTTTTCTGCTTTTTTCTAGTATGGCTTTTGATCCATGCCTATGGTTATCTAAACCTGACCCCCCTTTTTTGCTTTTTTGTATTGGGGATTGAAACCAGGAGCATTTTGCCACTGAGCGACGTCCCCAGTTCTTCTTATTTATTTCGAAACTGCATGTCACTAAGTTGCCGAGGGTCTTGTTAAGTTGCTGAGACTGGACTTGAATTTGTGATCTTCCTTCTTCAGCCTCTGGAGCAGCTGCTATTACAGTTGTGTACCACCACATCCAAGTATTTAACCCATTTTTTAATTACAGGAAATTTTTTTTTTCCTTACTGGAAAATGTAGGGTTAGTTTTCCTTTGGTTGACTCTAAGAATAAAGATTCTTACTTAGCCTCCTACTGTACGCCACATGTCTTTAAAGTGGAAGAATTCAGTTAAAAATAAAAAAATCATCAATTAGTAATTGATAATACTGGTTGGTTAGTAGTAATTGTAAAGAGAATGTAAAAGACATTTAATATTCTAATCAAAGTTGAAGCTGTTTTTGGAGAATACTTTAAAACTGATGAAAGTTTACTTTCTTTATAACCTTTTACATCTCAGGCACGTTCAGATCAGCAATGAGTCAGCAATTGACTTCTACAGGAAGTTTGGCTTTGAGATTATTGAGACAAAGAAGAACTACTATAAGAGGATAGAGCCTGCAGATGCTCATGTGCTTCAGAAAAACCTCAAAGTCCCTTCTGGTCAGAATGCAGACGCGCAGAAAACAGACAACTGAACAAATTACAAATGAACTTTCTTGCACTTGCTTGTCGCCAAATAAAAGAGAGGCCCATTGATTCCCTGCCCCTGTCCCCCCGCCTTTCCTAAACTTTCCTCCCTCCTTGTTCTTGTTTTTCCTCATTTCATTTCTTTCCTCTAGAAATTTTAATACTTTCAAGGAATTTTAAAAATAATCATGTTTGGATTGTTTTAGTTTTCTTTTTTTTCTTTTTCTTTTTTTTTTTTTGGTGAGGTGGTTGGATTGAAATAAGGAGGAGGTACATCTGTTTAGTTTCACAGTTAAAATGTATGGTCCCAAAAATTTGGGTAGCAGATGATTTCAATTTTTTTCCCCTTATATCCTGCTTTCACATTGAAGGGCAGAGCCTACAAATATTGTTTATTTCTAAAGATAAAAAGAAGCAGCAGCAATATCTTGTTCTGTAATTCATAGACAAGTTTAGTGTGTTTGTGGTACTTTAGGTTTTTAAAAACTATTTGTGGGAGGTTAATCCCTAGACATTGCCTTCACTCCACCTTTAGCCCTTCTGAGCACTCTCTCAGGAGTTGAACCATTGTTATCTTCGTAAGAAATATCAAGTTTATTTAGGTTTTTAAAATGATCCCCCCGCCCCCACAACTGATTGATGAGGCAGTTTGGGTAGGTGTTACATTTTGGTCTGAAAGTATTTGAGTTAAACTGCTTTTTTTTTTTTTTGCTAATGAGTGAGCTGGTTATTAGATGATTTGTTTTTCTTGCTATTGATTTTTATTAGAGTCATTAAGTTTTAGCGTGTGAGCTGGTGAGAGCTTTCTTTCTTTCTTTCTTTTTTTTTTAAATATCCCAGCTAGAGAGATGGCCTTTAACTGACCTAAAGAGCTTTGTTGTGATGTTTTTTCTCCAGCCCTTTTCCTTCAGTAAGCCCAATAATAGTCTAACCTTAAAAGTGGAGTTGATGTCCTTATAGGTCAGTATCCCTAAATCAACCTAAAGCAGGTGTTTTCTCGTAGACATATTAAAAAATAACAAAGGAAACTTAGATGAACTTGCAGCACAGTACATGCATTTAATGTCAACTAATGCAGGCTGTGTGGCCACTGAGCATTTGATTGTATAGGAAAAAAGTATCTAGACAGTATTTTTGAGAATAACATAGCTATGCTATTGCTTATCTGTTGGAGAACATCCCAGATTTGCTTATACTCTGTGCCTACAATACTGAGTTTAAAGATTTTGGAATAGAAGAATTGTTGGACAAATAGCTTCTGGGAAAGATAGAAGCATAAAGTGTTAATAATGCAGATATCACTGTGACCTCCTCTACTGACAGGACTGGTTTTTGTTAGATCATTTTCTGGCACGTAGAGAGTGACTTTAGCAGGTTGATAACTTTATGAGAGACATCTGAAGTACTTGTGTTTTACTCCCATTGTCCCATCTTCAATATTTAGAATGTTTTGGATTGTCAGTAGTGATGGTTCAAGAAATGTTCTCATTAGACTTTACAAACAATGCACGGGGCTTGAGTTTTCTGTCATTTGACTTTAAGGAAGTTTGATTCATAATATTTATCCTCATACATAAAATTTTGGTATAAAAGTCTCATCTCCAAATAGGTTAAATGACAAAATTATTTTATAGAATGTTTGTACACACTTTGTAACCTTAAGTTTTTGTTTGAAAGTGTGAGAGGACAAAGTAAAATAGACTTCTATAGTCTTAATTGAGTGCCAAGAAAAATATAAGGAAGATAACTGATGAATGAGTTTATAGTGTTCTAATCCTAAATTAGTAAAAAATGTAGAAAGATCACACTGATTTATTCATTATCAGTTCCTTAAACAATCCAAACGTAGGCTTAGAGGAAAAGTTCAGCATTAAGCACCTTTACCTTTGTGGATAAGCTTCAGCTTGCTCTTGCCAAGAGAAGAGTGCTTGAGTTACAGGAAGTATAACTAGTGTGAAGAATTCAACCTTTTTGTAAACTTCCAGATATCAAAGTAGATTTTGATATATAACTGAGTTTTCTGAGATGACACTGCCTCTATTTCTATAACCATTTCACCTGGACTTTCTAAGCAGTCCTATGAATGTATCCCTAAATGTGGTTATCAAAAACCGAATAGCTGCCTCACGACAATTAAGTACTTGTTATTTAAAGAGGGAAAAATATTAAAGTTTGATTTGAGTTTGTAGGCTTCCTGTCATTGTAGTTTTTCTTTTTTTTTTCCACACTAAAGGATTTCACCTAAATTCTAAGTGTTTGTAAAGGGTTAATTGTCCTACATCAAACTTGTGTTAAATAATTCCATCCACTTATAGAACAGGAAGATTTGGAAGAAGTAGAAGCTGGGCACTAGTTTGTATGCCTGTGAGTCAGTAAAGACTAAAGTAATACCCCATGTTGAGTTGATTATTTTGATATATGATAAAAATAAATCTTTGAGGTAAAATAGTAATTCTATTAACTGGAAGATCACAGGATACATCCATATTTTTCAGGACATAATTTTTACAATGGGTCTAGTAGGTTACAATTACACTATGGATTTGCATTTAGGTTCTAAAGAAAAGAATCTGTAGAGAAATCTATGCAATATATAATTTGTCCAGATTAGTTTTTATTTGGGGAAAGGAGTTCTGAAATATCTTCAAAGTTTACTCATCAACTGAAAATCTTTCAAAACAAAAACTATTGGGGAACTGGTGTGTGGTGGTGGAAAAGAAAAGCTCCCTCAGTTTTTGGAGGGAAAACTTTAAAATTACTTAAACGGCTAAGTTTACTTGGTGCAGTTAAGAATTAAACTTGTCAATTTTAACATTGCTGTTACATCTGAAATAAACTTATGTGATGTTCTGGTAGTGATCTGTGATGTCCATGTCAAAGAAAACCCTGCATTGTGCTGAATTCTGCAGTCAGCAACTGTATGTAGTCATTGTATACTGTTGCCCACACTGTTTACTTTCATATTTCTTTAAGATCTAATTTAAAACTCATTAAAATAGTTCAGATATAATCAAAGCATCCTAATTTGGACCTTTTGGAACTTGTTAGAAACACTGTCAATAAATATCATACAGTTTAATCCCATGGGAGGAAAAGTAAGATACAAGGAGCTGTCCTGCTGCTGTTTTGAATCTAATTGTTAAAAAATACCTGACACTTTAGGCTGAGATCTAATCAGTAATGTGTATTGTCTACAGATATATACATTCAGATTTTTTTCCTTTTTTAATTTAGTTTTGTACTTAAGGAAGAGTTAGGGAGTTTAGGAATTGGATTCTTTTTCTGGCATCAAACAAACATGAATTTAAAATGTTATCTTCAACAAAATGAACTTAGTAATACTTTATTCAGTCAAGACTCTAGTAATTTAATTTTGCTTATTCCATTCAAGAAACAATGGGCAATCTTTGGTCAGTATGTCTTATTTATCACATCACCCCCAAATTAAGCAGTTTAAAACAATAAAAACTGTCTCTCACAGTTTCCAAGTAAGGATCTAGGTGTGGCTTAACTGGCTAGTCCTGGCCTGGGATTTTGAGATTGCAAACAAGCTGTCAGCCAGGGCTGCTGCATCTTGAAGGTTTGACAAGGGCTAGAAGCCACTTCCAAGATGATGCATTGACCTGGCTGTTGAGCCTCAGCTCCTCACTATGTAAGTGTTGGATTTAAGTTTCCATCAGAAATTAATATAAAAATACCACATTTGTGATGAAAGCTTAAGCTTTAAATCCAACATTAGGGAAGATAACCTATTGGATGGAATATTTTGGAGTTTCTGAACATTGATTTAGATATTTCTGATATTTCCTCAAAAATTCAAGACATTCGAACTTAGGACGGATCTAAGTGTAAACGAAAGCAGGTGTTAAATGACTGTAGCTTTAACAGAATATGTGATAGGTTTTTTCCCTTTGGCCAAATTTCTGAACCTCGAGTAGTTAGCTCATCTTTGAGAAGTCATTGAGAATATTACAAGTCCTCTAAAGATTTTAACAGTCTTGAATTTTTATCACTAGCTATCTACCCTAAAGTGTAATAAAACTGTCAGGTTCTGTATATGTATTGCTTAAATTGTTTCTATAAATTTTCTAAGCACCTGTTCTTCTAAGTTCTGGGTAAACAGTTAGCAAGGCAGTCCTTGGCCTCTTTTAAGGTAAGTAAAATTGTATTTTAAGTAGAATTCATGTGACAGCCTTTCTCTACTAAAATGAAGATCAGCTCCCCCAAAGGGTCTTGATTTTACTTTAACTTTGAAAAGAACTTGGAAAGAAATATTCCCTTCACTTACAGATTTTCTCTTAACATTGGCTCAGCTATAAACAAAAAGCCTTAATTACCATTGAGGAACTGAGGCTTAGAAGTATGAAAAGGAGTACAAAATGCATACAAGTTAAAGATTTATGTAATCAGCTAATGTGGAGGCTCAGATTCTATTGTATATAACTTGTCTCCCTAGATTCGTGTGGCTTGTTCCATTCTAAACTCTTCTGTAAACTTTGATTTTAAAATAACAGACTAGCTCAAATCTGGTGACTTAGCTGGATATCATGTCAGACATTAGGATTGATTTCCAACATAATTTGACCTTTTATCTCAGGATCCAAAGAGATCTTATGCCTTACTAGGTCTTTCCTTCATTTTGGTTTCTGATCAGCACAGACTTTTCCCCCAGATGATTCAGTTCTAGGAATGATTATTTGGCATTCCGTTCAACTAATTTATTTTACATATAGGCAGCAGATTTGTATGGCCCCTGTTTATAATTACCTGTGCAAGTGACATCGTACTTTGTCTTATTTACTTTGTGATAGTTTAAACAATTCTTTTTTTTTCTTTTTCTTTTTTATTGTAAACAAATGGGATACATGTTGTTTCTCTGTACATGGAGTAAAGGCATACCATTTGTGTAATCATAAATTTACATAGGGTAATGTTGTTTGATTCATTGTTATTTTTCCCTTCCCCCACCCCTCTTACCCCTTTTTCCTCTATACAGTCCTTCCTTCCTCCATTCTTGCTACCCTCCCTAACCCTAAACCTAATCCTAACCCTAACACTAACCCCTCCCAACCCCCATTATGTGTCATCATCTGCTTATCAGAGAGATCATTCATCCTTTGGTTTTTTGAGATTGGCTTATCTCACTTAGCATGATATTCTCCAATTTCATCCATTTGCCTGCAAATGCCATAATTGTATCATTCTTTATGGCTGAGTAATACTCCATTGTGTATATATACCCCAGTTTCTTTATCCATTCATCAACTGAAGGACATCTAGGTTGGTTCCACAATCTGGCTATTGTGAATTGAGCAGCTATGAACATTGATGTGGCTGTATCTCTGTAGTATGCTGATTTTAAGTCCTTTGGGTATAGGCCAAGGAGTGGGATAGCTGGGTCAAATGGTGGTTCCATTCCAAGCTTTCTGAGGAATCTCCATACTGCTTTCCAGAGTGGCTGCACTAATTTTCAACCCCACCAGCAATGTATGAGTGTACCTTTTTCCCCACATCCTTGCCAATACCTATTGTTGCTTGTGTTCTTGATTGGGGTGAGATGGTAAACAATTCTTTCAAGTATAACTTCCACATCTACTCAGTACTTACTAGCCTCTCCATCCACCCCCCACCACTTTTTTCCCGTAACCTTTGTTTACATAAAATTATCTAGTGTCTCCAAATCCAAATTCTGTATATAATATGTACCCTGGGACAAATTAATCCTAGATCATCATGGGTCCTCAAGGTTAAAAAAAAAAAAAAAAAGTACTTATAATTTACAGGGTTAGTACACTGACACATTATCCCACAAGGATCAGGCACTAACATGGTAAAAGGGTATGTGTACTCACCCTGGTGTTGCCTAGCACAATGGTAGGAAACATCTTTTTCAATTGTCATGAGAAACTACATTGAGATGGAAGGCATAATTTTCAACAAAATTTTGGAGAAAACAATTTTGAGTCAATACAAACTAAAAAGTTGTCAGTGTCATACTTTTTGCCTTTTTTTTCCAGTTTCCTCTGACGGTTACCAGTCTGAATTTGTTGTTGGTTTTGGTTTTGTTTTGGTACTGGGGATTGAACTTTACCACTGAGCTACATCCCCAGCCCCTTTTATTTTGAAAATATAGGGCTCACTAGGTTGCTTAGGTGAACCTCAAACCAGTAATATTTCTGCCTCAGCTTCCCACGTTGCTGGGATGACAGGCATGTGCCACAATGCCTAGTTTGCCTGAGTTTTAAAAGGATATTTTCTTTGCTGCCTTTGAGTGACCACTAATGAAATAGGTCCAGTTGACAAAGTGAAAGGGATATCTTTTTTTATACATAAGAGTTTTTAAAGCAGGTAGGGTAGTCAGTGTAAGACTTTGGAACTGAAAAATCCAAGATGTCTCAGTGACTTTAGTGCCAACCAAATGAATTTAATAAAGCTTGACAAATATCAGGGGCGTTCTGCCAGTTAGGAACTAGAAAACTCATTCACACTGATCACAAAGGAAAGAAAATTCAGTAAAAACAGCTTTATACAAAGTTCCTTTGGAACTTACAAGGAAAAAATACTGAGTGAGGTCACGGAAGAGATACCATGGATATAAAAGAGTATAAATATTCCAAAAAAAAGTCTGCAAAATGCTGAAGGTTGATAAAATTCTAACAGGTATACTCAACCAGGAAAGTTATAATTAACTTTCACTGTCATGAAAAATGTTAGAGAATGAAATATTTCCATGGAGCTATTATAAGGCCACAGCAAAGAAGTATCTTATAACAGGTGTGAGATAGCTGGGTAACAATGGCAAAAACAATTTAGGACCAAGGCAATTCACAACATTAAATACTAGGGGGAAAAAAACCATATTGATCAATAATTTATAAGGCTTTGGAGTTGAACTATGATAAAAATCAGATTTAATAGAATTATAAATTATGTGTTTAAAAGGAATTTTTTGCATTAACAAATTTAATGGTTGGTGATGTAGCTTAGTACATGCGGGAGGCCCTGGGTTTGATTCCTAGTATTGGAGAAAATGGTGTTTTTTTAAACTCAGGGTTTAAGACCTCATGTTGAAGAAAATCAGTAAGATTATTGATACTGGAAATAAATTAAGGAGAAAACAAATTATAATGTACTGGCAGTTTACAAAAACATTGCTTTGCTTTTGCTTAGTTTTAGGATATTTTTATGCTGCCTGCCTGGCCCAACCATACTGCTTTGTGTTGGATTCATTCCTTACAATCACACTGAAAGCTTACACTGTATTAGGTGCTGTGATTGATGCCACTATACACTGGACTAACAGCCTTGTATTATATACTTAAAATTTTGCTAAGATGCTGAGAGTGTAGTTGACTGATAGAGCACTTGTTTAGTGTATGCAAGGCCTTGGGCTCAATCCACAGTAAGATAAATATTAAAATTTGCTAAGAGAGTAAACCTTATGCAAGTGTTCTTGAGGATGGGAGAAAACTAGGAAATGGTGGCAATCATATCTCAAGTAAATACTTTTTAAAAAAGTGTTGACCAAATAGACCAAATCATGGGCTATAATGTAAGCCATAATACATTCAAGAAGGTTGATAATATATCTGGAATATCTGCTTCTAAACTCGTGTCTTAAGAAATTACAAGAAATTAGAAAATATTAAAACAAGGAAAATTAAAAGTATATCAAAAGCTTCAGGATGCAGCTGTAAACGTGTTTTAAGGATAATTTATACTATTGGATATATACATTTAAAAAGAAGAAAGATCTTGAATCTAGGGCCTAAGTTTAAATTTTAAGAAACTAGGAAAGGCTTAGTACAGTGGCACATGCCTGTAATCTCAGTGATTTGAGAGGCTGAGGCAGGAGGATATCAAGTTCAAGGTCATCCTAGGCAATTACAAAGCTCCTGTCTTGAGAAAATTCAGACTGAGGATGTAGAAAGCAGAAACCAGTAATTGAAAATGAAACAAAAATGAAAGCAAGAGCCATTTTTTAAAAAATTTATGAACTGAATGAACAAATAGAAAATAAATTACCAACATTAGTAATGAAAGAAGGGACCTCACTATAGAACTTAAAAGATTGATAAAAGAATAACCCATCTAAATTTAACAATTTAGATTAAGTGGTTTTTGGAAGAACAAATTACTAAAGTCCCTCAAGAAGAAAGTCTGGCAGTTCTGCAAAAGGTTAAATGTAGAGTGATAGGATACAACAATGTCACGTCTGGATATATATGTCAGAGGAATTAAGACATACACAAAAACTTATATCCGAATGTTCATCACAGCGTAATTTATAATAGCCACAGTGGAAATGACCCAAATGTCAAACCGATGGATAAGTAAAATTTGCTATCCCCATACAATGGAATATTGTTCAGCCATAACAAGTGAATTGTTCAATATGTGAATTATATTTCGGTAAGTCTGTTTTCAACAGAAATAGAAAATCTTAGCCTTAAATAGGATGAGTAAATTGTAGTTAAAATCCTTGCCACAAAGAAAAATCTAGGCCCAAATGTCTGCTTTCGTGAAACTTATCAAATGCAGAAAGGATAATATCAATTTTACATAGCCTTTTCAAGGAAATAGAAGTAGTCTTGCCCAAGCTTTTTTATGAGAGCAGCACTACACTGATAAAAAAGTAGACATAGAAACAGTATAAACCAATATCCCTTATGAATAAAGGCAGGAAAATCCTTAAGAAAAATATTAACAAGTTATATCTAGCAATATTTTGAAAGATATATCATTTTCAAACACAATTAGTCCCAGGAGTGAAAAGCTTGTTTGTGTTTTTTGGGGGGATGGGGCAAGGGGCTACTAGGGATTGAACCTGGGGACACTTGACCACTGAGTTACATACCCAGCCTATTTTGTATTTTATTTAGAGACAGGGTCTTGCTGAGTTGCTTAGCACCTTGCTTTTTGCTGAGGTTGGCTTTGAACTTGTGATCCTCCTGCCTCAGCCTCCCAAGCTGCTGGGATTACAGGCGTGCACCACAAGCTGGCTTTTAACAATTGAAAATCAATTATAATTCACATTAACAACCCTGAAAGAAAATGATTATCTGGATGCAGAATAAAGTATTTGACAAAATTCAATATCCATTCATGAGAAAAACTTTGAACAATATAGAAATGAAAGTGTCATCTATAAAAGCCTACAAGCTACCACCCTACTGGTAAAAGACTGAATGTTTTACTACTAAAATTGGGAGGAAAACAAGAATAGGTGCTCTTATCACTTCTCACTTCTGATAAAATTGTGTCCCTGGATGCCCTAACCAGTTCAATAAGAAAAAAATAAAAATAAGCATCAAATAAGCAAGTAAAATATTTTTTACTTGTAGAAGACAAGTTAAAAATGCTAAGTTTTGTATTGTAGGGATTGGTCCCAGGGGCATTTTACCACTAAGTTATGTCCCCAGCCATTTTTCATTTTTTATTTTGAGAAAGGGTTTCATTAAGTTGATAAGAGTCTCACTAAGTTGCTGAGGCTGGCCTTGAATTTGTGACCTTTCTGTCTCAGCCTCCCAAGTCACTGGGATTCAATATGTCCTTTAAACAAAACAAATCAACATGCACACAAAAAAACTATTAGAGTATTAGAGCACTGGAGATATGGCTCAGTGGCAGAGTGCTTGCCTAACATGCAGGAGGCCCTGGTTTGGTTCCCAGCACCTGAAAAAAGAAAAGACTCAAAAGGAGAGAAATAACATACATGGAACTAAAAAGACAATTACTGAATTGTCAGTTCTCCCCAAATTGAATTCTAGATCCCAGTCAAAATTTCAGCAGTTTTCTTTTTTTTTAAGCTTGATAAACATGTCTATATTGTAATGCAGAGGACTTAAAATAGTATAATTTTTAAAAGGAGACAATTGCAGGGCTTACACTATTTGACTTCAAAACATAAAACAATATAAAGATAATTTGGCACCCAGATGTGGTTACCAGGTACTAGGGAGGCTGAAGTAGGAGGATCACAAGTTTGAGGTCAGCCTCAGTAACTTACCAAGACCCTGTCTTGAAAACTAAAAAGGGCTGGGTGGGGATGTAGCTCAGTAGAGCATCTCTGGGTTGTATCCCCAGTATACCAAAACAACATATGGTCACTTGATTTCTGTCCAAGGTACAAATGCAATTTCAGTGGATAAATATAGTCTTTACAACAATTAGTGCTGAAAAAGATTGGATTTCCCAATCCAAAGTATGAACTTTGGTCCATACCTCCACAATATACAAAAACTAATTTTAAATGTACCTTAGCCAGGTGTGGTGGCACATGCCTGTAGTTCTAACTACTTCAGAGGCTCAGGCAGGAGTAATGTTTAGCCCATGAGTTTGAGATCAGCCTGGACAACACAATAAAACCCAATCTCAAAAACAAACCAACCAAACAAAAATCCATAAAATGCACCATGGGTCTAAATGAAAAAATAAAGCTAAAAAAATCTACAAGAAAATAAAGGAGAAAAATCTATGTGACCTCATGTTAATCAATGATTTTTTACATATGACAACATAATCATGACCCTTAAGTTATTGAAAAGTTGAACTTAGTTAAAAGGTACTAATGGAACAATATTTCTTTAAGGAAAATGAAAAGATAAACCAAGATTTATAAGAAAATATTTTCATAGCCTATATTTTGTTAGGGATTTGTAATCAGAAAATAAAAGAACTCTTGAAACTGAACAAATGACCCAATAAAAAAGCTAAATTTTGAACACTTCACCAAAGATATAGAAATGGTACAAAGTATGTAAAAAGGTTTCGTATCATTATTCAATAGAGAAAGTCAATTCAAATCATAATGAAATACCACTATGTACCTATTCAACTGGCTAAAATTTTAAAAATTGATCATATCAAGTGTTGACAAGGATATGGAACAATTCAAAGTCTCAAACACTTTTGTTGGTAATATAAAATGGTCAAACTTTGGGAAGCGGTTTAGCAGTTTTTAAAAAAAGGTAAACACACCTACCATATTTCACTGGATAGTTACCCAAGTTTTACACAAAGAAAATGAAAGCAAATGTGTGTGCCAAGATTTTACCAAGATGTTTGTTGCAGCACCTTATTTGTAATAGTTAAAACTGGAAACAGTAGACACATATATCAACATTTATTTGATATATTCAATACAATGAAAGACTTCATCATCTACAGCTAATACGTTATTGATGTGTACAACAAAATGGATGAATCTTTTTTAAAAATCATGCTGAATGAAAGAAGATAGTGTTACTGAATTACTTTGTTTAAAATTCTAGAAAATGAAAATAATGTGATAACAGATTAGTATTTGCTGGAAACTGGCAACAGTGCCTAATGAAAGGAAGGAGGAGGAATTAATTCGAATAAGGAAATGGTAAGAGGAGATGGATATGTTCATTTTTTATTGTAGAATGCTTTCATAGGTGTAGATGTGTGTCAAAATTCATCACTTTAAATTGTGCATTTTAAATAAGTTCAGTTAATTGTGGGTCAAACATACCTTAATAATAAAGCTATTTTGTTTTTGTTTTCAAGGATATTTCACAGTCTGGGTGAAAATATTTGTATAACATATCTGGGAAAGGACTTGTATCCAGAACACATAAAGAAATTCAAAGTCAATAATGAAACACTGCATCCCCAGTTTAAAATGGGCTAATAATTACTAGAGAAATGAAAACTAAAATCACAATGAGATATCGCTTCACACACTATAATGGCTGGAATTAAAAAGACTTGACAATGTCATATGTTGATGGTGTGGACCATCGAATCTTCATATATTGATGTTGACAATATGAAATAAGTAACAAGCACTTTGGTAAAGTTGGGCGGTTCCTTCAGAAAACAGGGAAGTAGATTTAAGAATTCTTCCTACTAGGAAAGCAGAAGATAGGCTTCTAAAAAGAAAACCTAATCCAACTCACTCTCTGACATAGGAGAGTTTAAAAAGCAAGCACACATCGGGGCTGGGGTTGTGGCTCAGTGGTAATGTGCTTGCCTAGCGCATAGGACGCAATGGGTTCGATCCTCAGCACCACATAAAAATGAATAAATAAAACAAAGGAATTGTGTCCATCTACAATTAAAAAAAAAAAAAAAAAGGCAAGCCACACGACTTGGGCGGGGGCGGGGGTCCAAAGTAAAGTCCCAAGGGGGAGATGAAGGAGGCAAGACAAGTGAAGGAGGTGGGCAAAGGCCATACAGTGAGAACCTAGCTGTCTGGCTCTTTATGCACCAGGGCGCAGGGCAAGCTCCCCATCAACCTGGCACCGTGAGCGCCGAGAGGACAGGCTGAAGAGGGGTGCGCACACCTCCAGCGCTCACACTGGGCCCGGCTCTGCCACAGAGGTTCCCAGGAAGGAGACACATCATACTCAGCTCTAGCCTCCAGGAGCAAGGAGTGGGTGAGTGAAGCTGAGAGTGGGTGAGTGAAGCTGAGAGTGGGTGAGTGAAGCTGAGACAAGAACTGTCCCAGTCCAGGCTGTCAGTGGCCTTCTCCCGCAGTTCATCTCCTAGGTAAAAAGAGATGTCATGAAATGACGCCAGGGATGCAAGCGCTGGCCTGTAAATCATGCAAATAATCTTTCAGCGCCATCCAAGGGTCTTAAGTATGTAGGTGAAAATTAGATTCATTCTGTTCTTGTGAAAAATGAACTTAACCTGGAGACAAAACAGTTTCACTTGCCTACTTTATTTTATCATCAGTATAAGTACTGCTATAAGCACATGCCAGCTAGCCTGAAAATGGGGGTAACCTGGTTATCTGATGAAAATCACCTCATATTTAGTGCAGTAATTTGATGATGAATGGGTAAAGCTAATAAACAAAGATCTTTGAACTTCAGTTAGGATTAAATTAAAAAGCAAATATTCTGACCTTTTCAAACAGAAGCTACTGTTAGCTTCACTTCTAAATCCTATCAGAATGGTGTTAATAGTAATTTTTGGCGGTGTTTCAAACAACACAAAACAAAATCCCACAAAACTCTTAAATCATGTTTTGTGAATCAAGACTATTTGTGTGATTTACTTTAGAACTGATGTATTGCAGCTGGGAAATCATGCATACTGTAGATTTGATATTTGTTAACCAAAACACCTTATATTATTGCCACAATGGAGATTATTTCTTACAGCTGACATGTTCACGTAAAACAATTTCATGGTGGTGTTATTGATATTACTATTATAACTCTGGATCATAGGGGTCTTTCTGATCTGCAGTTTGAATCTGGGAGTGCCAAATCCATTCAAAGGCTAATTAAACTTCACATGCCTAGATAGAAGAATTAAAGAAAATTTCCAGACTGTTTATTGGTGCCATAGTTTCCTGGCAACCTTAAAGGCCTGTTTCATCACAGCTTTCCACAGTTAGAAACGAGATGGGGACACTGTTTACCCTTTTTCTCAACACAAGGTCTACTTCCTATGTAAAGAGACTCAAGAAATTCCCATCAAACCATGCGCTGTGTGCACCTTCTGGAAGTTAATTGGTCTAGCTAAGGGACATTTAAGATCAGAGACATTTCAAAATCTGGTTGTGGACGAGCCCCGAAATGTTTCACCGCCAGTAGGCGGTGGACACCTGTTTCAAGACGGGAGGGTTTATGAACTATGAAGCGAAACTAGGAAAAGGGAGCTGTGACCACGGTTCTAGGGGTCCAAACCCACGGTGGTGTTAGGGAACCCTCACGTCTGCATTCTATAGCCGCGGCCCTACACCTCCAGAAACAGATCTGGTAACCTAAGCTTGGGTTTCCGAACTCCATCCCTCAATGCCAACACTCTTCCCTCCGCTGGGAGACCCTAAGGGCATTTCTGAACACAACCATCTCTAGTTCCCAGAAATCCTACGTTGTTGCAAATAGACAACAACAGGAATTCACAGCCAACGAATTCAAGTAGTCTTAGGTTGTCAAGGATCTTACAGTGAAAGGGAAATCAGAAACGTACGAATTGTCTTATTTTTTCACCTTCTTATGGAGGCATCCTCTTTCCTTTCTTGCCTTCTAGGCTAAGAGGAGCTCTCTAAATCGTTCCGAAAGCTTTCCGTGCCCTCTTCCTCTTCTTGTTTTCCACTTCCAAACTCACACTGAAAGACGCGAAAAGCAGAAAAGACACCAGAACACAAAGAAGTTTCTTAAAACACCTTCTTTTCTAGGTTCTCTAGGCGTTCCCTTTAAGGAACCAGGCCCACCTCTTTCCCATTCGCGTACTGGCTTTCCTTCTTGCCCATCACTCTACCTTTAAGAATATTTCCTGTTCCTTCAACCCAACTGCACACCTCCGCCCCCCGGCCCCTCTCATTGGGCAACCCGAGGACCGTTCACTCCTCGGTTTTTCCTCCACCTCCTACCAGCCTCCAGCCCAACGCAACGGCGTTCCGGCTTCTCATTGGCCACTACAGTAGCCTTCGCGGCTCCGGATTGGCTAGTTCAGTAATAGGGGCGGGAGCGTGGTGCACCCAGGGTAGGCTGTTCTGGTGCTGAGCGGCGGCCGCGGGAGGGGCGGGGAGGGGCGGGGGGAGGGGGGCTGGGAAAGTTGAGGCCGCACTGCCGGCGGGTCTCCGGCCTTGAGGGCTCGGGCTCGCAGCGGCGGCGGTGGCCGCAAGAAGAGGCGGCGGGGGCGGGGGGAGAGGAGGGCCTGGGCCCGCGCTCCCCCAGCCCCGGAGGAGTAGGCGGCGGCCGCGGACAGATAGATTCGCCCGGACGGTCAGACACCCCTGCTTTCCCCGCCTGGGATCATGACCCAGGCGGGGGTCTCCGCTGCTGCCGCCACCACTGCGGCTGAGACCGCGCAACCCGCGGGTAAGTGACTGCGGGAGGGGGCCGCTGACAGCCGGGGCGGGGCGCGGGGGCCGGGGCTGCGGGGGCGGCTCCGGGGGGCGGCTCCGGGCTCAGCTCCACCCACCCCCTTCTTGCTCCCAGAGGCGAGGGCTGAGCAAAGTGTGCCTCCTTCCTGGGGACCCCTGTGTGCAGAGCCGGGCCCCGTGCGAGCGCTGGAGGTGCGCGCACCCCTCTTCTACCTGTCCTCCCGGCGTTCGCGGTGCTAGGCTGGTTGCTGCGCCCCGGCCCGCAGATGCGCGCGGGTCGAGAGAGGCCCCATGTGGTCCTGGGTGCATAAAGAACCGGACAGCCAGGTTCACACCGGATGGCCTTTGCCTGCCTCCTTCACCTTGTCTTGTCTCCTTCATTTCCCCTTCTTTCCTTGCCCTCGGACTTTCCTTTGGACCTCCTCGTCAAAGTCGTATGGCTTGCTTTTTAACTCTTACCCCTGTGTCGGGGAGTTAAGGTTTGCGTTTTCTTTTTAGAAGCCTATCTATCTTTTGCTTTCCGAATAGGCGGGGTATAAGCAGATGGCCAACTCTTAAATCTGTTTCTTCAACACGAGGTTTCAGGGCCCTTGTTTAGGTTCACCAGTTTGATTATTCTTTCCTACTCACTCTTCCAACCTAACCCACCCCTTTACCTTGTGATATGGGTTTTTGTATTCATTTACTTTATCTGGAAATAACCTTGTAATAAGCCCACATACCAAATCCTAACTGATGTTTAGAAAACATTTTTGTCAAGTAGATATAGTGTACTAACGCTGCACAAAGCAAGACAGTTTTGGCGAACTTTTTAGGTAAAGAATATAATTGTTTACTTATGAACAATGTACAAATTTCTTGAGTGAAACTTACAGTGAGTAATATGGATCCTGAAGCATTTCCCCACGTTTGCTTTAGGCAAAAAGACCTGCTATTTGAAAGATCAACAGGCTGTCACGCTCTCGATCGCCTTTTTTCCTTCCCCTGTAAGACTCTTGTTTAATGTAGTTCAGAATTGCTGTGTAGGATACATGTGTTTCCTTTTATTTGAAGTGTTCTGAAAGTATTTGATGCAAAATAAATAAAATACCTTGTAATCATTGCACTCTGAAACCAGGAGTGATATAATGTTTCCAAGCACTGCAAGAATGAATACTTTATTTCACATTTTGCTGTAATCTAACAACATAACTTTTGTATCTTTTGGTATTCTGCACTTGAGAAGTTTTATAAAATTCAGACATAGGTGCAGCCTAGAACATTGCTGAATGTAAAAGCATTGCATTGCAGATATGTAAAGGCAGCTTAGAATTGAAATCACAGAAGTAAATTTCTAAAGTTGCAGGTTGTGCAGTCAGTGAACCAGCTGACTATGAGAATTGGTGGGTTATTTTTCTGTATTCTGAGCTTAACCTGTCAACAAGGGAAAAGAAACATTAAAAAAAAAAAAAAAAAACAGACTGTTTAACAGGTTAGAAGATAAGTTTCAACAGGTAGTCAACTTAACATTGTTGCTTAAAAACAGTCTTAAATCAAGCTTGAATCTTAACTATATCTCACATACTTTATCTTTCTATTGTCTATCCCAGTGGTTCTCTAACTGTACTGCACATTAAAATCATCTCATATGCCTTTAAATTTTAAGGCTCATGCCATTTCCCCCAGAGGTTACTTTTGACCTGGAGTTAAGGTTACTTTCGACCGTGAGCACATCTTTTAAAACTCTCTCCAGTGATTCTGTTTCAGCAGCCGGGGTTGAGAATTCCCATACTTACAGAATAATGTCCAAACTGCTAGGCATATATTACCGTTTTTCTAAAGCAGGCCTTCACTTATGTGTCACACTTTTCCCCCACTGCTTTCCATTGTGAACCTTTGGAACCACCTCAGGTTGCATACATATGCAATTGAGACCCCTGCTTTTGTTAACAACATTGGCGTTTATCAGGGTATTGGTCCCTCTCTCTGTAATCTCCCTCCTCACCAACAGTAGTTTTAATTATACTTTCATGAATGTTTTTCTGTACAGTTTACTCTAGTTCTTAGTGATTGTCTTTGAACTTTCATGATGCATATCATTTAAGACTCCCTTTGTGCTCAAGCATGATATTGTTTAACTTCTTATGTATACATGTTTCATTAGGCTCCATCTTAACTTGATTAAGTCCCTGATATCTCTGCATATGTTAAACAACATTGAATTCATGTGTAGATGTCAATTATTTCCATATATTTTCCTAATTTCTTCTGTAGGTTATTTTCTGTTGCCCTTTAACAACTTGCATTTATTTCTCCATTAGCAGTTATCACATTGACATAAGTATGTGTTTATCTATTTTCCCCAACAGATTTCTACCTGCCACCTCAGGGCTTCTGCATTGGGTGATATGCTTCCTGTTACATTTTTAAATACAGTGCAATGTGGCAGAGCTAGAACCCAACCAACTTAAGTATGTGTTCTTTACCTTTGTATTTCCAGGACCTAAAATTGTGTTTGTCATTAGCAGGCACTTGATAAATGTGTTTTAAATGAGTAAATGACTGCAAGGTTTTATATTATACAAAGATAATTTTATATATCTTTAGCATAGGTTGATTTGGCATTAACTTTGCTATTAAATATGATATCGTGTACTCCTATCATGGATTTACTAAGAATTAGTAGAGTCTGAGTAATCACAGTTGTGACAGATCCCTTAAATATGTAATCTTCCATCCAGTATGCACAGGCATATACACTTTGAGTCTTTTGCTCTGAGCTTGTTATCCATAAAATATTTGTGGCACTCTTGCAATGGAAAAGCTGTTAACTGTCCAATTGGATAATTTTTCTTTTTCTCATTAAATTTGCCATGTGGGTACAATTGCACTACTTCAGAAGGCCAGATCTTTTAATTAGATCAGTAGGGCATGATAAGTTACTCCTATTAATGTGCTAATACTGCATTTTTAATTCAGTTCATCAAGTATTTATTGAATACTTACCATGTGCCCAACACCATTAGATGCTAAAGAGAATATAGAAGTAGTAAGTAGTGAACTCAACTTATAAGATCTTTTCAGACTTATTGGGAGGATTGGGGAACATCCACATCAGTTAATTAAGGGATTTGATGTAATATTAAGTAGATGCTAAATTAAACCTGTGTACCCAACCAAGATCCATGATGTAATCATTAATACTGAAAAACTAGAAAAGATTAGATATTCTTTCAAAGGACATTGATTACACCTTATTGAGTACTAACTGTTGAGAATGCAAGTATAGTAGTTGTGATTTCTACCACTTAGAAAATTATAGTCTAGTGGGAAAAACTAATTAGCATACATAGTATATTTCATGTTAAGACATTATGTCATGATGTTTGGAACTATATAGAAGGGTATCTAGTCTAACTTCTAGGGATCAGAGAAGGTTTCAAAAGAGGACAGAAGGAGTTCCCAGTTGGGAAGTTGATAGGGACATTCCATTCAGAGTAACAGTATGCAAGCATGGGAATGAGAAAGACATTCCTTGTTTAAGTACCTTCAAGTAGATTGATACCACTATAAAGTGGAGTGTTAAAGGCATGGACTTTGGAGTCATGTGGATGTAGCTTACAAACTTTTATTTCTGAAAGGTCTGAACCCTTAAAAATTTTGCCTTTGTAGAATAGCTGTTGTCTACTGGTAACTTCTAGTCTAGGTTCAAAGAGGTGCCCTAAGGTTCCTCCAGTTTCTGTATGTGCTCTTTGTAATTTCTCTTTTGTCTATTGCCTGGCTGCATGAGGAGACCCAGATAGCCTTAGTTCCCTATTAATGAAGCCATCATTGGTGAAAACATTCTCATATTAGCTATTATAACTTCTAAAACATCAGAAGCCAAGAGAAGGGAGCAGCAGGGGAGAAATTGTGGTGTAACTGTGAGAGATAACCACTTCTACCTCTGTGCTGCTTTCGGGACCAGTTCTTTTTGGTAGTGAACAATAGTCATTGATTTGGCAAACTTAAGCTGAAAATGGGGATTCATGAGTAGGTAGTGGGTAAACTCACAGAAATGAAAGAAGGCAGAATATTGAAGCCTCAGTAATGTCAGAACAGAAGTTTCTGGGATCATATTAGTCTGTGGTGTTGACTTAGCCCCAGCCAGCTTTCCTTCTTTTGCAGGAAGTGTTATTGGTCAGCTAAGTTCCTGCCCCAGCTTTGTTCCTATATTGGCCCATATAAAGTCTCATCAGAACTCGGATAGAGCAGAGAGCTCTCCAAAAGAAAAATGGGGTATTACCAGATGGATCAAATAACAGATATTTCCTACAGACTCATTAGTTTGGCACTGTAGCTTTTTGGTGAGCTTGGTGTAAGCAGTTTTGGGAATGAAAGCCAGGTAACTATTGGTTGAAGAGTGAATGGGAAATGAGGAAGAGGCAACAGTGAGTGTAAACTAGTTGTTCAAGAAGCCTGATGGTTGGGAGGAAGATGGAAAGGGAAACACCTGGGAGCGAGCAAGTCAGGGGAAAAATAATTTAGGCTTTTAAGTGGAAAAACAAATCAAATAAGGATATATTTAATGGAAAAGCACTAAATAATAGATGAGAGAAAAGATAATATGTAGCAAGTTTATCAAGTAGAATAATAGAGTTGCCTTTAGAAAGGGTTTAGTATTAGCTAGAAATCTGGGGAAGATTTCATAGATGAGGACAAAGTTGCACTGGACTTTAAAGAGTTGGTGGAATTTGAGTAGGCAAAGAGGAAAGGTTATGTCAATGGGAGAATAGCATGAATTTGGTAAAAAAGTGAACTCGCTGATAAGGAGCATGGGGAAGAACCTATTGGAATTGGAGGGAGGGAAGAGTTAACCCTGCTCCTCCACATGTTACAACAGGACAGTAGGTGTAAGTGGATGGGTGAGACTGGTCAGTGAAGAAGATAGAGTCATGAAAACCAGGACCCAGAATTTGGATGTGATGCAGTAGTCAGTAGGAAATGGTACAGTTGGCTCTTGGTATCTATGGGGGATTTGTTTCAGGACCACCCCCCCGACAGAAAAAGTCAAGGATGCTGAGTCACATATAAATGTTGTACTATTTGCATATAACCTGTGCACATACTCCTATATGCTTCAAATCATTTCTATGTTACTTCAAATGCCTCATATAATGTAAATAGAGTCACTCATTGCTTGATGATGGGATGTGTTCTGAGAAATATGTCATTAGGTGATTTCATCAAGTGTGAACATCATAGAATGTACTTATGCAAATGAACATTTGTAGCCTGTTTTCTTCAGCTACTACTTGTACACCACTGAATGCTATTGGCAGTTGTAACAATGATAAATATTTGTCTAAACACATCTAAACATAGGAAAGTTAAAGCAAAAATACTAACTAGGCAAGAGGAATTTTTTAGTTCCAATATAATCTGGACCACTGTCTTATTTGTGGGCTGTCATTGACCAAAATATCATTATGCAGCACATGGCTGTAGCTGTTAATATTGTATTGTTTGGGGAATAAGAAAAAAAGGTCTGCACATGTTCAGTATAGACATCCCCCCTCAATATTTTTTGTTTGAGATCAGCTGAATTCATGGATGTGGAATCTTTGGATATGAAGGGTTGACTAATAGTAACTTCTGGATGGGAGAGGAATATGACAGAACCTGGTGAACTGGAAGGAAAGATTGATGAGACTTTTGGGTATAAAATTCACTGAAAAACAGGAAAAAGGTTGAGAGCAAAAAAGACTTAAGAACCAGACATGTAAAAGGGGGCCTAATCTGAGTTAGTAATAAATAGGAAGGAATGAACTTTGTGAAAAGCACTGATAGGATTTGGTGAGAAATTTTGAAGATTGTTTTGAGCCGTAGAGCCAGATTAAAGTTTGGTGTCATTGATTAAAATTGAGAACTTGGTAGTAGGTCTCTTAATAGGCAACACAATTTCATATGTTCCAGGCAGACCTATTTCTTTCTTTTGAAATGAAATGTTCCGAAGAGAGTTTTGCTTAACTAAAGATTTAGAGAAAGATCAGAGTTGAAAAGTAGTTTATTACTATATGACCATATGACCCAGCTATCCTACTCCTTGATATTTATCCAGAAGAACTAAAATCAGCATACTATAGTGATACAGTCATCTCAATGTTTATAGCAACACAATTCACAATAGCCAAGTTAGGAAGCTAACCCAGGTACCTATCAACAGATGAATTGATAAAGAAAATGTAGTATGTATATACAATGGAGTTTTACTCAACCATAAAGAAGAATGACATTATGGCATTTGCTGGTAATAAATGGATGGAACTGGAGAACATCATGCTAAGTGAAACAGCTAGAATTGCAAAGTTAGTAGTCAAATGTTTTTCCTTATATGCAGAAGCTAGAGCAAAGTAAGAAAAAATGTTGGTGGAAGAGGGACGGTGTACAGATACCACAAAAATAAAGGGGGAGATCAGTTGAGGGGAAGGAGGGAATTCAGGGGGAGAGAGGAGGATCAGGGAAAGGGAGGGACTGCAGAATGAAATTGACAAAATGATGCTGTGTACACATACATGACTACACTACTGTGAATTCTACCTTTTTGTATATTTATAAAGCATCAATTAAAATTAAATAGAAGGAAGATCAATAGAGTAGAGGAAGAGAAATAGGGGGAGGGAAAGAAGGTAAGGGAAGCCCTGGGGACTGAAATGGAACAATTATATTCCATGCAATGGTTGATTATGTCAAAATGAACCCTACTGTTATGTATAACTATAAAATGCACTTATATTTTAAGGGCTGGGGCTACAGCTCTGGTTGAGTGCTTGCCTAGCACATGTGAGGCCCTGGGTTCAATCCCCAGCACCACATAAAAATAAATAAATAAGTAAATAAATAAATAAAGGTATTGTGTCCATCTACAACTAAAAAATATACTTAAACACTTTAATCATTAAAAATTAGAAGATAAAAAGTAATTTTATTATAAAATACAATGACTTTTACACAGAAAAAAATAAAAACTTTTTAGGGGGGAAAACAAAAAAGGAGAGCACTTTAGGAACTCAAGTGAGAAGACAAGGATTTATGTTAAAGAAGAGGTTGCATAACTGCAAAAGAGGAAGACGAGAGCATTTTAAGGAAAGGGAGGTATCAACAGCATCAAATCCTACTGAGAGAAGATTGAAAGCAGAGGAAGATCTTTGGTGAAAAATAGCCCCTGACCTCTAAGGAAGTAGTTTCGGTCTGTTGGAACCTTCAGAAGGCATACAGTCATGGATTTAGGAGGCTAATGAAGAAAGGTGAGAAGTTTTTAAGGAGTAAAATGAAATGGAGTGGTAGGCAGACTGTTCTTGTTTAAGATGAGGAAAATCTTTGCATTTTGAAAGCAAAAGATGTATGGTTAAGGAGAAAATAAAGTGCTGAAAGGGAAAAAACCAAGTGCAGAGTACCTTTTCATGGATCAAAGAGTTAGCTTTAGGAAGATATGGACAGCTGAAAGAACAGATATTTAGACATAAACAAGGGATTTTTAGGGAACTCATAGAATCCAATTAAGGAATTTTTACTAATGATCTCCATCTTCTCTGTCAGTTGGGGGAAGAGAAAGAAAGGAAACTAATATTTTAAATCCCTCCTATGCCCTAGGAACATTACTAGATCCATTAAATGTATTATTACATAAACTCCTAATAGTCTTCTCAGGTTTGGTAATACTTTCTGACTTTTCTTATTTATTTATTTATTTATTTATTTATTTATTTATTTATTTATTCATTCATTCATTCATTCATTCATTCATTCATTCATTGGTACCAGGAATTGAACTCGGGGCACTTGACCATTGAGACACATCCCCAGCCCTATTTTGTATTTAGAGACAAGGTCTCACTGAGTTGCTTGGTGCCTCACTGTTGCTGAGACTGCCTTTGAACTTTCGATCCTCCTGTCTCAGCCTCCTGAGCTGGTGGGATTACAGGTGTGTGCCACCACACCCAGCACTTTCATACTTTTAAATGTGAGGCTGCTTAGATTCTGAAGAGTACTTTAAAATCAAATAGTACATTTGTTCCTAGGCCTGATATCAAAAACTATTCCTCTCATATCATTCATTGATGTGGAGTGAAGGATACATGGAAGATTGACAGTAGTTGTATTAATGACTACGGTGACTGTGCCTCAGAATCATTTTAGGGCTTTATTTTGCTTGTTTTTCTTTTTTAGTTTTTTAGTTTTTTTGTATTTGCCAGGCTGACCTGAGTTCAAGAGATTTTTTTTTTTTTTTTTTTTTTTGACTCAGGCTCCTGGGTAACTTGGACTATAGGTGCATGCCACCATGCCTGGTTTGTGAGCTTTACAAAAATTCCTGCACTCCAACCGAGTCATTCATTCAGCAAATTCTTACTGAGTACCCACTATGTTTAGTATTATATAAACACTTAGAATACATCTGTGAAGGAAACACACTCAATGCCTGCCCTCACGGACACTGTTATGCTGAACCAATCTCTGGAAATAGATCTTGGTAATTCTGATGATTATTCAGATTTTGGAATTATTGCTCTAGGATTAAGTGATAAAAAATGTCTCAATTGCTGAATATGACTTCATAAGGGTCTCTTCTGCACAGATAGCACTGAGTAACAGAAACTTTACTGGAAGATGATCCTAGCTGACTAGCATAAGATCAGGAGTTATACCTGGAATTAACTGTTTTGATTTGGACCTGAAATGTCCTTCAAAGGTTCTTATGTTGAAGGCTTAGTCCCCAGTACAGCAATGTTCATAGGCCTTTGGAAGGTGTTTGGGTAATGAGAGCTCCAGCCTCATCAGTGGATTAATCCATTTATAGACTCATAATTTGGGAGGTGGTAGACACTTGAGGGGAGCCTTACTTGGAAGAAGTTGGTCTTTGGGGAGTGCCCTTGAAGACTTTATCTCATCCCTGGCTCCTTTTTCTCTCTTTGCTTTTATCTGCCATAAAGTAAGCAGTTTTGCTATACCACCCACTTTCACCATTGTGTTCTGCTGCACCACAGGCCCAGAAACAATGAAGTCACATAACCATGGATCAAATCCTTTGAAACTGTGAGCTAAAATAAAATCTTTCTTCCTATAAGTTGATTTCACTCTGATATTTTGTCATAGCGACAGAAGGCTGACTAACACAGTAACCCTGGAGTCAGTTACACCACAAAGGAAGCTTATTAATGATCATAATAATACTTTATATAGATTTAGCTATATTAGTTATAAGAGGTCCATTGTTTATTACACAGTTGACTGCTGTGCATGAATTTAGATTCTAAGACAAAATTGTCTTCTTCTAAAAGATCTTCTGGATGTAAATTATCGGTTGATCCTTAAGAGAACTGTGAAAATGGTGTGAGTTAGGCAATCTGGAATCACTTTACATGGATATTAGGTTTGAACAAATCAGAAAAATAATAGTAGATACTGGGAGTCAGATTTTCTATTGTCAGTGAAAGATGTTAAGGGTGCCAGGTGGAGTGTCACACACCTGTAATCCCAGTGGCTCTGGAGGCAGGAAGATTACAAATTCAAGGCCCGTCTCAGCCACTTATGAGACCCTGTCTCAAAATAAAAGTAAAAAAAGGTGTAGCTCAGTGGTAGAATGCCTTTGTTCAATCCCCAGTACCCACCCTAAAAAAAAAAAAAAAAAATCAAGGAGGAAGACTAAATTGAACCTAGAGGTCTAGAAGTGCTGGATTAGAATCAGAGACAGTTATAAACATGAAACTCATGTTTACTTTAATATAAATAGAGAGAGATAACAGAAATTAACATAGGTATGTATATCTACATAGGTTACACACACATATATTTGCTATCTTGGTCTGCTGAGAGGACCTAGAAACAGTGATAACCCAGCAGCAGTGAATGTACCTAGAACCCTGATCTTTATTTCTAAGTTTCAGTCTTCAATAAAAAAAACAAAACTTCCTTGAAGAAGTAGCTGATTCTACAACTTGGGCTGGAGAAACACAAAACAGTCCTGGAGCATCTCATAGTACCAAAAAGTAAGGAAGTACTATGTTGGGGGGAGGTGTTAAAAGGGCACAAAAACCAATCTAAAAGAACACCCAATGGCCAAATCTTGAGCAGCAGAATTATCACCACCCCCAATAAAGGAAATTTCCCTGATCCACATTGATATAGATAAATGATAAAGTGACTTCTTTGCAAAAGAATTCTACAAAATATATTTAGATAGTACCTTATCCAAGAGCTAGAGCTTAATTCTCTCTCTCTGAGTGTGCGCTAGACTTAGTACTCATTTTCAAAGAATAAAGTACAGAAAGGAGAAAGTAGTGACATACCAGTAATTACTCAAAAAAATTGAGAAGGAAAACTAGTAAGGAAGTTTGTACTTCTTTTTACAATATAAATCCTTCAGTATGACCTGAGTAGTTTAGCATAAGCATATTTTCTTTATATAATAAAAAAGTTCTAGTTATACAACAAAAATAGCAAGAAAATAAGGATATACTGTATTGTTGAAAAAACTGGGAAGAGTATCATGTACAGATCAGAAACTTGAGGAATTTGTGGAAAACACAGTTTATGGATTCAGATTGATTGCAAAACTTTGCCATGTGGAGAAATACTGAACCTACAGGTTCAAAGGAGAAAGAATTTTCTCAGTACAATTCTGGTAAGCCCCAGAGATCAAAGACCTCAAAATTCAGAATGGATTGAGGGTGTTCAAAAAGTACCAGGTATCATTAATTGCCATAATTGAAAACAGCTGTATCACGGCCTGCTAGAACATATTTATATAAGTTGGGGTTATCTCCAGTATGGGCTTTAGGACCAGCATGAACATCAGGGTGCCAGAGAGAACTGGTTGCCACTGTGAATGTGAATTTCTTTCCTTCAGAAGTATCATGTGGCTGCACACTTTATTCTTATATGATACTTTTGATAGCCAGAATGCTAACACTCAGCGTATACCTTTATGGCAGGGAGGAGGGATTTTTAGACAAAAATGAAGCAGTTGTGTAGTGGTAAGAGCACATTAAAATCAACTAGGGGGCTTGGCACATTGGTACACACCCTAATCCTAGCAACTTGGGAGGCTGAGGCAGAAGGATCACAAGTTGGAGGCTGGCCTGGGCAACTTAGTGAGGCTCTGTTTCAACATAAAAAAATAAGAAAGGCAGGGAATATAAATGTAACTTAGTGGTAGCGCACCCCTGGATTCAATCCCCAGTACTGCAAACAAAAACAAAAATCATCCAGGGATTTTTTTTTTTTTTTTTTAAGTGACTCATAGTGCAGCTAGAGTTGGGACTCACTGATAGGGAAACCAACATTAACCACCAATTTGTTTAACCCAGAATCACTATGTATTTAAGGAAAATCAACAAATGAAAGAGAAATGCCAAGCTGACCAAACAGAAGAGCCAGTCTTTGAGAAAACAAATTGAACGTTGTAGACAAAGAACAATTTTTTTTGTTCAAAAATATCTTCAAAGATCTGAGAGAATATCATTTTCACAAAATAGCAATGTGTGCTATGAAAGAGAAATGAGAAAAAGGAAGCTTTTGGAAATTCAAAATATGATTTTTGAAATAAAAACTTAAGTAGCAGGCAGAATGGCAGCATGGTTGTTAACAGATGAGTAAGTTAATGCACTAGGAAATCAGGTCAAGGAATTCTTACAAAGTATGGTGCAAAAGAAAATTATGCATTGTTGAGGCATGTATACAGATCTAGGAGATGAATTAACATTCTAGTAATGTAATTCTAGACAGTTTTAATAAGTCCCTGGAAAGTGAATGGAAGGCAGTTGGTAGGTGACAGATTATGTTAAAACTTTTGTAGTGAAAAGATAGGAGACCATAGATACAGGTTTAATAGGAGAGAAATGTTTAAATTTTAATACATTTGGTTCTCTGTATCTGTAGGTTCTACATATGGAGATTTGACCAACTTTGAAAATACTCAGAAAGGGATGGGAATGTAACTCAGTGAGAGAGCTCTTGCCTACTACATGTGAGACCCTAGGTTTGATTCCCAGTACTGCACACATGTATGTGCGTACATACACACTCACACACAATAATCCTAATTCATTAAAAATAAAAAATAGAGCCTTGTAAGCACAAGGCCCTGGGTTAGATCCCCAGTACCCAAAAATAAATAAAATAAAATAAAATAAAATAAAATAAATAAATAAAAATAAAAATAAAATAAAAAATAGAGAAACAAATTATATTTCCAGTGGACATGTTTTTCATTATTCCCTAAACAATAAAGAACAACTATTTATGTAGTATTTACATCGTATTTTGTATTATAAATAACTTAGAGGTGATTTCAAAGTATCCACAAGGATGTACTTAGGTTATATGAAAATACTATACCATTGCATATAATAGACCAGAGCATTCTCTGATTTTGGTATTCATGGAGAGTCCTGGAACCAATCTCCCGTGGATACCAAGGGATTACTGTATTGGGATATTTTAGGTTATTAATAAGTGACTCCTTTTTTCTCATGTCTCTCTGTTTTACTTTTCTTTGTGGGTTAATTTTATCCCTACACTGGCTTCCCTTTTTTGCAAGATCTCTTCAAGTTGGAATTATATGCTTTCTCTTTAAATCAGAAAGAAAAAGCATATCTATCCACACCATCAAAGGAAGTCCTAGCTTTGTTCTAATTCACCCAACCTGAAACCAAACCCTGTGGCTAGAAGAAAAGTCACTTGCCAAGACCTGCCACAACCTGGCACTGAAAGCACAAATGCCATCTTTTGGAGAGGTACATGAATCAGTGAAAATTTGGGGATTTCATGAAATGAAGAAGGGGAAATATAAATGTTCATTGCAGTGTATTTCTTAAAATTGTTAAGGACATTCATGAGTAAGATTGAAATAAAAGGAAAAAAGTATTGAGGAAAATGTTATTAGGCAAGTAAACTAAAAATAGATCAGGAGGAGAGAGGGAACAGTATATGACCAAATATAACAATAATTACAGTAAATAAGACTGAAATAAATTCTAATTTAAAGAAGGCATTCAGACTATATAGAAACAAATCTCCAGATTTATGTTAATTCAGATAATTTAAAAATAAACCAATGCAAGAAGGTAAAAATAAAATAGGTGTACACACTCCAAGCAAATGAAAGAAAATGCATAGTAATATTATTATCAGACAGTTTAATTCAAGATAGCGAACATTTAATTTCTAAAATATTTTATATAACTTTTTACCTAAGGAACTAATAATATACATTCATGGAACTTGTAACAAAAATATGTAAGAGAGGTACAAAAAAATATCAAATTATAAAAAGTAGATATTATTTATTGCCAAACATAATGCAAGAAACAGTTTAAGAAGTAAGTAAGTGGCAAGAGAGTAACCAAAAAGGAAATATAACTATTTGGAGAGCTTTTTAGTTTAACTCAGATTGAAGAAGATATAAAAATTGAAATTAAAGGACTAGGGATGTAGTAGAAATGGTGAAACATTTGCTTACTGTGTGTGAGGTCCTAGGTTTGATTCCATTACTAGAAAAATAAAAATTGAAATTACAGGGAAGAAAAAGTTGAGGCAATAAAAGAAGAAAATCACAGAAGGAAGGTAAATGATTTATAACATCTGAAAGGATATTCAGCCTCACTAGTCATAAAGGGGATTCAAATTAAATAATACCATGCTACTTTTGTTGCCTTTGGATTGATAAAAATTTAAAAGCTATTTATTACAGATTTTTTCTAGCATTGTTTTCAACAACAAAAAAGGAAAAATGAATAAATAAAAGTATTATGTCCATCTACAATTAAAAAAATAAAAAAGGAATAAAGATATATTTGTCAATGGAGGATAGCTAAATAAATTATGATTCATCTAGTCTATGTAATGCTGTGTAGATATTTTAAAAATGAGGCAAATTAATATGTACATATCTTGTAAAATATCCATAATATATTTCAATGTAAAAATAAAGCATATTTCAAAGTGACACAGCATGATTTCATTTTTATAAAAAAATTCTGTGTGATGTTTATATAGATAACCCTGTAGAAAGATTTAAAAAAATTGATACCAAATTGATTTTCAATGGGAGAGATTAGAATTGAATAGATAGAGCCAGGTGGGGTGCAGTGTCCCACAACTGTAATCCCAGCGCCTCATGAAGCTGAGGCAGGAGGATCAGGAGTTCAAAGTCAGCCTCAGCAAAAGCGAGTTCCTAAGCAACTCAGTGAGACCCTGTCTCCAAATAAAATCAAAATAGGGCTGGGGATGTTCAAGTTCGAGTGCCCCTGAGTTCAATCCCCAGTACCAAAAAAAAAAAGGAATTGAATGGGTAGTATTAGATATTTAATAATTTTCCTCAAAAGATGAAGTGTTAGGGGTAATATTCTTTTATTTTTAAGTATTTTACTTTTTAATTTATTTGGTTTTGTGAATTGAATTCAGGACCTTGCACATGATACACATTCTCTGCTACTGAGCTACACCGCAGCCAATTTAAAAGCAAGTCTTCCTTCCTCAAGGGCAGTCCTTCCATAGATATTCTATGCATTTATTCATATATATGTGTGTGTGTGTGTGTGTGTGTGTGTGTGTGTATTCATTCTCCCCATTCCAAAGGGATTGGTATTGTATACAATAGTTTATGACTTAAAAAATTTTTAAAAATTGTTACAGTAATAGTTTTCTAGGACTGCCATAACAAAATACCACAGACTGGGTAGCTTAAACAACAGAAATTTGTTTTCTCATTGTTCTAGAGCCTAGGAGCCCAAGATCAGTGTGTTGGTAGGTTTGATTTCTTATGTTTGGTTTGCAGATTTGGCTTCTTGCTGTGTCCTGCCGTGATCATCCTTGTATTTGTGTCGTCTGTGTCCTGATAGCCTCTTATTAAGACACTAGTTGTATTGGATTAGGGTCTACATAAACAACCTCATTTTAAGTTAATTACCTCTTAATAGCCCTTGTCTCAAATATAGTCACATACTAAGGTACTGGGGTTTAGTTAGGATTTCAACATATGAATTTAGAGGGGCATAATCTAATTCTCTGGATGGATGGATAATACATACATACATACATGTATACATAAATACATAGCAGTACATAGTATCACTGCATTGTGTGGGTGGAAATACTAGCTTGAATCATGTTAAACTTTGGTTTCAAGAGGCAAAAATGATTGTATATAGGCAGTTAACAGGTAGTTCAACATGCTACTGAAGTTTAATCGGTCTCCTTTTGATAAGCCTTTAAATATTTTCTTGTCTTTTGGTACTTCAGACAATGTTGCAGAGAATATCCTTGAATAAATGTCATTTTGTACACATATGAATACATCCTTAGGGTAAATTTCTAGGGGTTACTGCATCAAAGAGGTGTGTGTTTATGTGGAACAGTTGTGGGCAGGTCTAGGCACCCTGCTGCAGGTCTCCTGATAGGGCAAGACTGCTTTTGCAGGAGGATATGGAGGTATAAGTCTAGAGGCAGAAGTCGGGCAAAAGGAGACAGGAAGATACTGGGTTTGGAGAGGCATTGCCCACATTAAGGGAATTGTATTGAGATATTCTCAGTGGACTTTTTGTGATTAAAAATTACTAAGGGATTTTTGTTATGTAATTATGACCAGTTAAGTCATGTCCTAAATTTTATGCAAGGAGTAGAATCAACATATAGAAGAGATTTGAATGGGCAGCAGAAAATACTTTATACTATTTGAATTTTATGGGTCTAGTTCTTAGTCTAACAGTTACTTATATGTACATAAGTAATTGCTTGGGCATATGTAGAAAAATGTGTGGAATTGATACCACGAGATTGTTAAAAGTAGAAGGGAATTGATATGTCATATACAGTTATGCTAAGTTTTTAGAAAGAGCAGGGATTAGTTATGCAATTGAATTTTCAAGAAACCATAAAACCTGAAGTTCTCTCTGAATTTAGTTATAATATAATAATTTCTGTGCCAGATGTATTTGTAGTTTGTATGGGCCAGAACAAGGAAAATGTTTAAAAAATGTCAAACTGAGCCTGGAGTGGTGGCACATGCCCGTAATCCTAGCTACTTGGGAGGCTGAGGCAGGAAAATTGCAAGTTTAAGTCCAGCCCGGGCAACCTAGCAAGACCTTGCCTCAAAATAAGAAAGTTAAAAAAGAGCTAGAGATGTACCTCAGTGGTGGAGTGCTTGCCCAGCATGTGCAAGGCCCTGGGTTTTATCCCTAATAATTTGTTTTGCAAACAGATTACTTTTGTAGTTTGAAAGTAAATGTTTAAAACTGTACCCAGTAAATTATTCCTTTGGCTCATGTCTTTTTCTTGAGATATAGGTTGGCTGAGCTTCACAGTGAAAGTTCGTGTCAGAACTTCATTATTTTATTTCTTGTAGCATATGATAGTATTTCAAGATTGACATTGTGAACTTTTGTGACTGGTAGCTCCACACATAATGGTGATGATTGACAAGAAAGAACCAGCAGACATTGTTGAAGATTTAAGGTTTCCTTAATGGCAAAGGAAATTAGGATTTATGATAGCAGTTAGACAAAGTAGAAGATAACCTAACACATCATAAATAGATTCACTAAGAAAATAGCTGCCAACAGTTGGATGAATTGGACATGACTTTCCTGTGGTCATATACAAATATACAACCAGTGTAACTCCACATCATGTATAATAACCTCAGAATGGAAGCTATGCTCATGTTTATATAATGTGTCCAAATACATTCTATTGTCACTTATAACTAAAAAGAACAAAGTAAAAAAAAAAAGAAAGAAAAAGAAAACAGCTGCTGAAACCATATACATAGAGGAAGGGAGGAAGGATTCCTCTGTCTGTGATAAGTACCTCTGCCCTGTCCCTGCATTAATACACAGGTATAGTCATGTTCTGCAAAACAATGTTTTCGACAACAGGGACTGCTTATGCAGAAGTGGACCCATAAGAGTATATCTCCCAGTGAAGTTGTAGCCATGTTAGTTTGTGCAAGTATACTTTCTGATATTGGCCTAATGACAAAATCACCTTGTTGGGGGCCAGAGGGGCACCTGATCACATCGGCAGCGAGGAGGTTAATTGACATAAGCACACTCAGGTGATTTTATCCTCCACGCACACACTGTATGCGCATGTGTTCTCGAGCACTAATTGCCTGCTCAGAGTGTCTCTCCTAATCTTTGCATAAGAGGTGTGGCCCTGCTCTCCGCCTCCTGGAGGTGATATAAGCATAGGCGGAGCGAGACAGAAAAACAGCAGCCATTAGCAGAAAAGCAGTAGAAGAAGACACACAAGGAAGCAGCTAGGACACACCATCGGCAGCAGCCAGAGGGAAAAACACGCAGCAGCAGCTAGTAGGGAAAAGTGGCGGCAGCAGCCAGAAGAAAGAACACAGCAGCTAGTAGGGACACACAGCAGCCATTAGCAAAAAAGCAGCTAGACACGCGGCAGCAGCCAGAGGGAAAAACACGCGGCAGTAGCTAGTAGGGACATACGCAACAGCAGCCAGAAGAAAGGAAAAACATGCACGGCAGCAGCGAGTGGGGTAGCGGCGGAAGGCAGATCGCAGAAAGGAGAACTGAGACGCATCACTAAAACACCTTAGGTAGACGTACCCTTAGTTCACAGGATGCAGGACGCACCAGTAAGCAGCAGACCTTAAGTGAGGTGTAGCAAGTCTCTCTTCCTCTAAGCTTTAAGCAAAGCCTGTCTTTCTCTCAAGGTCTCCCTTAAGCAAAGTTTCTTTCTCTCTGATAAGCAAAGCCTCTCTCTCCTCTCAAAGCAAGTAAACCTCATTTCCTCTATCCTCTATAAACAAGCAAGAAAGCAGTGCACTAAAGAGAAAGATAGAAGTGCCTCGGTTTCCACTCCACCACCCATAAGACCCGTGCAAGTTGTTGCTGCAGGCGGTGACAAATATCCACAGATTTTGAAACCGCAAAGAGCCAGCGACACACCTCATAGCACATTTCTCAGAATATATCCTAGTTGTTAAGCAACATATGACTGTATGTCCCAAGATTTCAAGAATTAATGATTTGAACCAGATAGACTTGGTAATAGTGCATTCCAGGAAAAGAATTTTTAACTTAAGATGTTGGAGGAGATGGCTGCAAATAATAGTTCATATAGCAAAATAAACATAGCATTTATGGTATTATAAATACTATAATCATGATTTTCAGTATTTAATGAAATGGAATAATGCTCATGTTAAGTAAAAAGCAGAATATAAAGTTGCTTATGGCCCAACATTTGTGAAAAATCAGGTGTGTATAGATAAAAATCCAGAAGGGAATGCCTAAAAACCAGGGAGAGATGTGATAGAGTAGTTTCTTATATTGCTTTGTTTTCTAGCTATATATTACTTTTATTATAAGCTAAAACTATTGGAGCAAAGTGATCAAAAAAGCAGAGCTCTTTTGTTACAGAGTGTAAAAAGACTGTGGTATAAGGACTGATGCAGACCAGGGATTTAAGGTTTTCAGTGGATCATATACTAGTCCAATAGGGTAAGTCATTTTGCCTGCAAAAAACTAAGGGTTGCTGGAGTTCTCCATAAAGCAATAGAACACATTTAAAAACTGTGTACCTATGTAACCATTCCATAAAAATTTTAAAATAATTATAAAACCTTTAAGAATACACTAAGCAATAGCAAAATGAAATTAAGTATAAAGATTGAAAGTGTTTTTCTAAAACCATGGATAAATATTAAAGCAATGTATCACAAAATATTTCTTTTTTAAATTACTTAAAAATTTTTAATCTTTTTTTTTTTTTTTTTTTTTTTGCAGTGCTGGGGTTCGAACCCTGGGCCTTGATGCTTGCAAGGCAAGCACTCTACCCCAGCCCTTAATCTTTTTTTTTTTTTATATTTTCAAATTAAAACATTCTAATTATGACCTCACAATGTAAAGTAAGAATTAGATTTCTGTTTATTTAAATTATTTATTTTGTAGAGCAGGGTGTTGAACCCAGGGCCTTGCCTATTCAGGTCAAGTGCTCTACCACTGAACTATACCTTCAGCCCCTTAGTTTTTTTAATATAAAGACACAATTTAGTTTGTGGGTTCTTTCTTTTTCTATGAGCTGAGTCTCTTGAAAACAGCATATTGTTGGGTCCTTTCTTTAATCCAATCTGCCAGTCTATGTCTTTTGATTGATGAGTTTAGGTCATTAACATTCAGGTTTATTATTGAGATATGATTTATATTCCTGGTTATTTTGGCTTATTTTTGGTTTTTACTTGACTTGGTTTCTCCTTTAATTGGCTTTTCCTTGCTGATTTATGCTTCCCTTAAGCAGTATGAAATGTCCTTCTTTATCCCTTCTGACTAACTTTGGCTTGCAGTCCACATTATCTGATATGAGGATGGATACTCCAGCTTTCTTGCTGAGTGCGTGTGCATGGTATGTTTTTTCCCATCCTTTCACCTTTTGTCTGTGGGAATGTTCTGTAGTGCCGGCTTTCTTTTTGTAAATTCTTTTAACTTTTGTTTATCATGGAAGGATTTTATTTTGTCGTCAAATCTGAAGGTAAGTTTTGCTGGGTATTAGATTCTTGGTTGGCATCCGTTTTTCTTTCAGAGCTTGTAAAATGTTGTTCCAGGCCCTTCTAGCTTTTAGGGTCTGGGCTGAGAAATCTGCTGATATCCATATTGGTTTCCCCCTGAATGTAATTTGATTTTTTTCTTTCACAGCCTTTAAAATTCTGTCTTTATTTTGTAATGTTAGGTATTTTCATTATAATGTGCCTTGGTGTGGATCTGTTGTAATTTTGTACATTTGGAGTCCTGTAAGCCTCTTGTATTTGATTGTTCGATTTCATTCTTCTGATTTGGGATATTTTCTGATATTATTTCATTGAATAGTTTGTTTGTTCCTTTGGTTTGTTTCTCTGTGCCTTCCTCAATCCCAATAATTCTTAAATTTGGCCTTTTCATGATATCCCATAATTCTTGGAGGTTCTGTTTATGATTTCGTACCATCTTCTCTGTTCGGTGAACTTTGTTTTCAAGATTAAATGTTTTGTCTTCAATTTCTGAGGTTCTGTCTTCCAGGTGTTCTATCCTGTTGGTTATGCTTTCTATGGAGTTTTTAAATTTGGTTTATTGTTTCCTTCATTTCTAGGATTTCTATTTGTTTTTTTTTTTTTTTTCAGTGTCTCTAACTCTTTATTGAAATGATCTTTTGCTTCCCACATTTGCTGTCTTCACTGTTGAGTCGTGCAATCATTCAAAGCCTGCATTTGTTCTTTCATCTCGTTTGCTTCTCTGATCATTTTAATTATGTAAATTCTAAACTCCCTTTCTGATATTTCTTCTACCATGCTGTCATTGGATTCTATTAATATAGCATCTAGGTTTGTTTGGGGCCCTTTCTTCCCTTGTTTTTTCATGTTATTTTTGTATCTTCCCCTCTAGAAGTGCAGATCCAAGGTATGGCAGTTCCACCTTATAGGCTTATAGTGTCCCTGCACGTTTCCAGTACCTCACCTTAAAGTGGGACATCAATGTTAGCAGCACACAATACAAACAATATGCAGCTGTAACCCAAATAGTACCTAATAAAGTACTAACAGTGTTGTCTTAATAAACAGAGATGATGGGCATGGGCGGTAGGTCCAGGCCTCGGGCAGCTTCTCAGAGGAGGGCCGCCCAGGGAGAGACTTCCTGCATAGACAGAGGTTCCCCAGCATGGGCAGGAGGTACGGGTCGCAGGCAGCTTCTCAGAGTAGAGCTGCCCAGTGAGACTTCTCCACCGGGTGAGTCTTCCCTGCCTGGTGAGGCTTTCCCACCGGGGTGATAGAACCAGTGACCCAGGCCCAGACCAGCCATGCTCCAGTCCGCAGTCTAATCCCCTTTGGCTGACCAGTGGAGGTGCCTCTGCCCACTAGGAGGGAATATATCCCACCTTAAGACCACCACCCCTAGAGGGGCAGCTTCCTTGTGAATCACTGCATTATCAAGTTCCTCCAAGACTTCAGGCTACTGAAGGCGAGGAGGGGAGTTATTGAAAATCTACAGGGACACTATAAGTCAATAGGGGATATCTGCAATATCTCAGAGTTTCACTACTAGAGGGGAAGATACCTGAGCAATATGAGAAAACAAGGGAAGAAAATGTCCCAAACAAACCTAGATGCTATATCAATAGAATCCAGTGACAGCATGGTAGAAGAAATATCAGAAAGGGAGTTTAGAATTTACATAATTAAAATGATCAGAGAAGCAAACGAGATGAAAGAACAAATGCAGGCTTTGAATGATTGCACGACTCAACAGTGAAGACAGCAAATGTGGGAAGCAAAAGATCATTTCAATAAAGAGTTAGAGATACTGAAAAAAAAAAAAAAAAAACAAATAGAAATCCTAGAAATGAAGGAAACAATAAACCAAATTTAAAAACTCCATAGAAAGCATAACCAACAGGATAGAACACCTGGAAGACAGAACCTCAGAAATTGAAGACAAAACATTTAATCTTGAAAACAAAGTTCACCGAACAGAGAAGATGGTACGAAATCATAAACAGAACCTCCAAGAATTATGGGATATCATGAAAAGGCCAAATTTAAGAATTATTGGGATTGAGGAAGGCACAGAGAAACAAACCAAAGGAACGAACAAACTATTCAATGAAATAATATCAGAAAATATCCCAAATCAGAAGAATGAAATCGAACAATCAAATACAAGAGGCTTACAGGACTCCAAATGTACAAAATTACAACAGATCCACACCAAGGCACATTATAATGAAAATACCTAACATTACAAAATAAAGACAGAATTTTAAAGGCTGTGAGAGGAAAAAAATCAAATTACATTCAGGGGGAAACCAATACGGATATCAGCAGATTTTTTTCAATCTAGACCCTAAAAGCTAGAAGGGCCTGGAACAACATTTTACAAGCTCTGAAAGAAAAACGGATGCCAACCAAGAATCTAATACCCAGCAAAACTTACCTTCAGATTTGACGACAAAATAAAATCCTTCCATGATAAACAAAAGTTAAAAGAATTTACAAAAAGAAAGCCGGCACTACAGAACATTCTCAGCAAAATATTCCATGAGGAAGAGATGAAAAACAATGATGTAAATCAGCAAAGGGAGGAACTATCCTAAAGGAATAGCCAAATAAAGGAGAAACCAAGTCATGTCAAAAAGCAAAAATGAGCCAAATGACCGGCAATATAAATCATATCTCAATAATAACCCTGAATGTTAGTGGCGTGAACTCATCAATCAAAAGACATAGACTGGCAGTTTGGATTAAAAAGAAAGATCCAACAATGTGCTGCCTGCAAGAGACTCATCTCATAGAAAGAGATACCCACAGACAAAAGGTGAAAGGATGGGAAAAAACATACCATGCACACGCACTCAGCAAAAAAGCTGGAGTATCCATCCTCATATCAGATAATGTGGACTGCAAGCCAAAGTTAGTCAGAAGGGATAAAGAAGGACATTACATACTGCTTAAGGGAAGCATAAATCAGCAAGACATAGCAATCATAAATATCTATACCCCAAACAGTGGCTCATCCATGTACATCAAACAAATCCTTCTCAATTCCAAGAATCAAATAGACCACAACACAATAATACTAGGTGACTTTAAAACACCTCTCTCCCCACTGGGCAGATCTTCCAAACAATAGTTGAACAAGAAAACCATAGATCTCAATAACACAATCAATAATTTAGACTTAATGGGAATATATAAAATATACCATCCAACAAAGAGCGAATACACTTTCTTCTCAGCAGCACATGGATCCTTCTCTAAAATAGACCATATGTTATGCCACAAAGCTACTGTTGGCAAATACAAGAAGATAGAGATACTGCCTTGTATTCTATCAGATCATAATGGATTGAAATTAGAAATAAATGATAGAATAAAAAACAAACTACTCCAATACCTAGAGATTAAATAATATGCTATTGAATGATGAATGGATAACAGAAGACATCAGGGGGGAAATAAAAAAATTCTTAGAGGTAAATGAGAACAAAGATACAACATATCAAAATCTCTAGAACACTATGAAAGCAATACTTAGAGGAAAATTTATTTCATTGAGCACATTCAATAAAAGAAGAAAAAATAAACAAACAACCTAACACTATAGTTCAAAATCCTAGAAAAAGAAGAACAGATCAACACTAAAGTAGTAGAAGACAGGAAATATTTAAAATCAGAACTGAAATCAATGAAGTTGAAACAAAAGAAAGTATCAAAAAAATTAACAAAATGAAAAGGTTGGTTCTTTGAAAAAATAAACAAAATTGATAAACCCTTAGCCACACTAACAAAGAGAAGGAGAGAGAAAACTCAAATTAGTAAAATTCGGAATGAACAAGGAAATATCATGACAGACACAATTGAAATACAAAACATAATCAGAAGCTATTTTGAAAATCTATACTCCAACAAGATAGAAAATCTCAAAGACATCAATAGGTTTCTAGAGACATATGAATTACCTAAACTGATCCAGGAGGATATACACAATTTAAATAGATCAATTTCAAGTACTGAAATAGAAGAAGTCATGAAAAGCCTACCAACAAAGAAAAGTCAGTTTCTCAGCTGAGTTCTACAAAACCTTTAAAGAAGAGCTCATTACAATACTTCTCAAAGTATTCCATAAAATAGAAGAGGAGGGAACCCTCCCAAACTCATTCTATGAAGCCAATATCACCCTGATAACCTAAACGAGACAAAGACACATTGAGGAAAGAAAATTTCAGACCAATATCCTTAATGAACATCGACGCAAAAATTCTCAACAAAATTTTAGCAAATCGCAAACAAAACTATATTAACCCACGATCAAGTGCATTTTATCCCAGGGATGCAAGGTTGGTTCAACATCTGGAAATCAATAAATGTAATTCACCATATCAACAGACTTAACGTCAAGAATCACATGATTACTTCAATAGACGCAGAAAAATCATTGGATAAAATACAGCACCCCTTCATGCTCAAAACTCTAGAAAAACTAGGGATAGGAGGAACATTCCTTAACATTTTACAGGCTATCTATGCTAAGCCCATGTCCAATATCATTCTAAATGGTGAAAAACTGAAAGCATTCTTCCTTAAAACTGGAACAAGGCAGGGATGCCCTCTTTCACCACTTCTTTTCAACATTGTCCTTGAAACTCTAGCCAGAGCAATTAGGCAGACCAAAGAAATTAAAGGGATATGAATAGGAAAAGAGGAACTCAAACTATTCCTATTTGCTGATGACATGATTATATATTTAGAGGAACTGGAAAATTCCACCAGAGAACTTTTAGAACTCATAAGTGAATTCAGTAAAGTAGCAGGATATAAGATCAATGCTCATAAATTTAATGCATTTTTGTACATAAATGATGAATCCTCAGAAAGAGAAGTTAGGAAAACTACCCTATTCACAATAGTATCAAAAAAAGAAAATACTTGGGAATCAATCTAAGAAAAGAGGTGAAAGACCTCTACAATGAGAACTACAAAACACTAAAGAAAGAAATTAAAGAAACCCTTAGAAGATGGAAAGATCTCCCATGTTCTTAAATAGGCAGCACTAATATTGGCAAAATGGCCATACTACCAAAAGTGCTATACAGATTGAATGCAATTCCAATTAAAATCCCAATGATGTACCTCACAGAAATAGAACAAGCAATCATGAAATTCATCTGGAAGAGTAAGAAACCCAGAATAGCTAAAGCAATCCTTAGCAGGAAGAGTGAAACAGGGGGTATCACAATACCAGAACTTCAGCTATACTACAAAGCAATAGTAACAAAAATGGCATGGTATTGGCACCAAATTAGACACGTAGATCAATGGTACAGAATAGAGGACACAGACACAAATCCAAATAAATATAGTTTTCTCATACTAGGCAAAGGTGCCAATAACATGCAATGGAGAAAAGACAGCCTCTTCAACAAATGGTGCTGGGAAAACTGGAAATCCATTTGCAGCAGAATGAAACTAAGCCCCTATCTCTCACCCTGCACAAAACTCAACTCAAAATGGATCAAGGACCTTGGAATCAGACCAGAGACCAGAGACCCTGCATCTTATAGAAGAAAAAGTAGGTCCAAATTTTCAACATGTCAGCTTAGGATCAGACTTCCTTAACAGGACTCCCATAGCACAAGAAATAAAAACAAGAATCAATAACTGGGACAGATTCAAAATCAAAAGCTTTCTCTCAGCCAAGGAAACTATCAGCAATGCGAAGAAAGAGCCTACAGAGTGGGAGAAAATCTTTGCCAATCATACTTCAGATAGAGCACTAATTTCTAGAATCTATAAAGAACTCAAAAAACTCTACACCAAGAATACAAATAACCCAGTCAACAAATGGGCTAAGGAAATGAACAGACACTTCACAGAAGATCTACAAAAAATCAACAGACCTATGAAAAAATGTTCAACATCTCTAGTAATAAGAGAAATGCAAATCAAAGCCACCCTAAGATTCCATCTCACCCCAATTAGAATGGTGATTATCAAGAATACAAACAACAACAGGCATTGGCAAGGATGTGGGGAAAAGGGTACACTCATACATTGCTGGTGGGGCTGCAAAGTAGTGCAACCACTCTGGAAAGCAGTGTGGAGATTCCTTAGAAAACTTGTAATGAAACCACCATTTGACCCAGCTATCCCACTCCTTGGCCTATACCCAGAGGACTTAAAATCAGTATACTACAGAGATGCACCCACATCAATATTCATAGCTGGTCAATTCACAATAGCCATATTGCGGAACCAACCTAGATGCCCTTCAATTGATGAATGGATAAAGTATATTATGGAATATTACTCAGCCATAAAGAATAATAAAATTAAGACATTTGCAGGCAAATGGATGAAATGGGAGAATATCATGCTGAGTGAGATAAGCCGATCTCAAAAAACAAAATGCTGAATGATCTCTCTAAGTAGATGATGATGCATAATGGGGGGTAGGAGGGAGGCAAGAATGGAGGAAGGAGGGACTGTATAGAGGGAAAAGAGGGGTGGGAGGGGTGGGGGGGGAAGGAGAAAAATAACAGAATGAATCAAATACTATTATCCTATATAAATGTATGATTACACAAATGGTACACCTCTACTTCATGTACAACCAGAGAAACAAGTTGTTCCCCATTTGTTTACATTAAAAAAAAATAGATGATGAGTTTGATTATTATCTACAGCATAAACAATAGGTTTGCAATGAGTTCCGCAGTTTCTAATGTGGACAATGATGATGGGGAGGGTTGTAAGATGTAACGTTAATGAGATAAGTGAGTAGAGGTCCTACATCATACGAATATAGAAAACAGAATCAAAAGAAATTGGTTGTTAGCATGAGAAAAGAGAGAAAGAGTCTCCAAGGAAACAGATAAGAGGAAAATAGAGTAAGAAAAATAAAAAATATAAATGTAGGAATAATACTACTAATTAAAAAATTCTACAATAAAACTACAGTATACTATTCAAATTTCCTGTATTTCAGTAGCCTGATGCATGAGAGGTACTTGAAAATGTGCTGTCCCAGGAAGGGAGCTGCCGGGACTAAGAATGGTGGTGTCCAGGTTTGGACTAACCCATGATAGTGGTAGAGGCAACCCCATGTGTTGGTAAATGGGGAGCCACTGCACAGTGCTGGAGACCACACACTGGGCCGGGTGCATGCTAGAGAAGTGTTTGGGCGGTGGCTATGCCTAAGGACACCACTTAAATGCACTCTCTTCGCTGCTGTAATTTGCTCCTTGGTGGAAGAAAACTTGGTTTGCCGTTGAACTGCTAGATTTGTTTTTCTCCTAAGTACATGCCAGCATAGCAGCACTTATTCTGTCTGGTTGCCTCTCATTTTCCTCCTATGGGGAGATTGGAGATGATGGGTAACTAAATAAAATTTTGAAGTTTTGTGCTGAAAGAAATTAGATGCATATAAACTGATGGGGGGAAAAAGAGTGAATGAGTAGAGAATTTCAAATTATTCATAGACTTTTATTAAAGAGTTCCTTTTTTAAACAGCTTGATTAGATATAATTCACAAAAGTTCACCCATTTAAAGTGTAATTCAGTAGTTTTTTAGTATATTCGCAGAGTCATGCAACCATAATCTACGTTTAGAATATTTCATCATTCCAAAAAGAAACCCCTACCCATTGGCAGTCATTCCTCATGTTCCCCACCCCCTGGCAACCGATAGTCTCTACTTTCTGTCTCTATAGATTTTTCCATTCCAGACTTTCAGTGTGAATGGAATCATACAATATCTAGGCTTCTGTGAAGGAGTTCTTTCACACTGTATATAGCTACTCCATTAAGCTATTATATATAATTAATTTTGAGTTAAATTTTTATGTATTATGAGGTAAGGTGTATCCTCATTCTTTTCCATGTGAATATCCAGTTGCCTCAACACCCTTTGTTGAAATGTCTTTTTTCCCTTATGAAACAATCTTGGGATCCTTGTCAAAAATCATTTGGTTACAAACATAAGGGTTTATTTCTATTCTCTAAATTCTATCATCTTGATCTGTATATTTATCCTAAGCAGATACCACACTGTTTTGATTACTATAGCTTTATAGTAAGTTTTGAAAATGAGTTCTTCAGTTTTCTTCTTTCCGGTCTTACTTTTTAAACAGTGCCAATAGAATTTAATTTTAAACATTTAGCCCGGGCTGGGGAGATAGCTCAGTTGGTAGAGTGCTTGTCTTGCAAGCACAAGGCCCTGGGTTCATCCCCAGCACCGCCAAAAAACAAACAAACAAACAAACAAAAATTTAGCCCATGTCTAGTACAGATGACTTGAATATTTTGTTTAATTAAAAACTATAAATCAGGTTGTTTTTTTATTTGCATGTGACTTCTGATTGTTAGTTTTGTTTCTGTGAGGCAGGGGCCTTGTTAGAAAAGTTTTTTGAGCTAGGTATCACTAGATGGTAATGTGGAGGACCATAAGATGTAGATCGAAAAAGAGGGAATATTATGATTGGAGAAATGGTCTTGTTTTCATGTGTACACTGCATTTGTGATTTTGAGACAAGCACTATAGTTAAGGATTTGATCTCTGGAGTCCAATAGAACTAACTAGAATCCTGCCCCTACCATTTATTAACTGTGACTGTGACAAATTCCTTAATTATTTTAATACCACTTCCATTTTAAGTTAGTGGAATATTAAATGAAACAATGTGTAAATATGTGTATAATGTAATGTAATTATGTAATTTACCTTAAATGAGTTATTTAAATAGTTGTTTATCAACATAGGATTGATTAAATCAGAAACTGAAATATTTTGTGTTCATAGAACACTTTTTCCCCTTCATTTTCTTACTTATATTTTTATTGAGATACAGTTCACATACAACACAACTCACACTTTCAAATTGTCCAATTCAGTGCTTTTAGTATATTCATAAAATGTGTAACTACCTCCATGATATAATTCAAAAGCAACACCCTAGAAAGAAACCCCATGCCCATCAGCAGTCAGTCTTCTTTCTCTCTTCCCACTCCTGGCAGTCTACTTTCTATCTTTTTAGATTTGCCTATTCTGGACATTTTGTATAAATGAAATTATACCTTTAGCATTGGACTTCTGTCATTTAGCATGATGTTTTCAAGGTTTATCTCTGCTGTAACATGTATCAGTATTTTTTAATGCTGAATACTATTTCATCGCGTAGATGTACTACATTTTATTTGTCCTTTCATTGTTTGATAGGCAGGTCGTTTCAACTCATTTGTGTGAACGTAAGTCTTCCAATTCTCTCGGGAATGTACTCAGAAGTGGAATTGCTAGGCCCTGCTATACTTCTGTGTAACTTGAGGAACTGTCAAAATATTTTTGAAAGTGACTACATCTTTTTACATTCCCACCATGAGATAATAGCACATTTTTTTAAAATATATATTTTATAAAGGAACTTCAGGGTATCAGGGACTATGAGAGCTGTTTAAGATGCTAGTAATGTTCTGTTCTGTATCTTAATCCAAGTGGTAGTTATGTTGGGTATTAATATATAAAAATCCATTGAGCTGTGTTCTTAAGTTAGTGACATATTATGTATAAATTGTGTATCAGTAAAAAAAAAAAAAAAAAAGACTCTTACTTCATTGTCCTCCTTTTGATTTTTCTAATTGGTGGATTTATATTTGGGAACCACTGATCTCAAGATAAAATCCAGGTATAGTCAATGGGCATAGAAACTTCTTTCATCAACCTGTGCACGTTCTCTTTCTGCCCTCATCTCCTATCTCTTTCACTTTCCCTCCCTACTGTCTCCTACAGGCCTAATGGAGTCCTCTGACTCACCAAGTTTTCTTGTTTCATTGTCCTTTCATTTGCTCTTCTTTCTACCTCATACCATTTATCCTTCATCTCCACCTGACAAAATCCTACTTTTTTATTTTCCAAGATATCATTTTCTTTGAACACTTTGAACCCACAAGAAACATACTTGGTCCTCTGTTCTCACATAGCATTGTATTCATACATCTTTGAGGTAGCACTAAACAATTTTTAAATTCATTTAAAAAATTTTAAATGTATGCCTTTAAAAAATACATTTATTGAGATATTCACATATCTTGCATTTCACTCATTTAAAGTGTACATTCCAATGATTTTAGTTTGTTCACAGTGTTGTACATTGATTACCACAGTCAATTTTAGACCATTCTCATCACCCAGAAAAGAAAATCTATGATCATTGGCAGTTGTTTTTGGAAAACCTGGTATGTAAGAACCATCCATCAAAGGTCAATGGTGCTGAGAGACCAAAGAGGAAGACAGATCCAGCATTGCACAAAATGCAGTTTATTAGTGGCTTATGAACAGAAGTATGTGTGGGGAAGCAGAAAAACAGGAAGATCCCGACTCTGATGTAGGAGGAAGAAGTCTATATGCTAATCTGGACAGAAGAGGCCCTTGGCCAACTGGAGTGTACCTGGACTTTCTCAAAAATAAAACAAAACTAAACTAAAAAAATTATTAGTATGTCAAATGTCAGTTGAGAAACAGTCCAGACATCAGTGTCCAGCCCAAAATGCTCATGTGACTATCTCAATGACCTTTTTTATCCTATTAAAAAAAGGATAAGGTGGCTTTTGTTCAGTGCATTCTATAGTGGTAGAATGACTGCCAGAGTCACCTGGTGTGTGCAAAATGAGTTACATCCAAGAAAGGTGTAGTCATGGAAGCTTAGTTCTTGCAGTAGACATTCTCTATTTTTCTCCTACCACACCTTAATTCACTGAACTGCCCCTTCCCAAGATTCTGATTTAGCAGATCTGGTGTGGAGCACGGGAATCTATATTTTAAATAAATACTTAATCAAGACTATGTGATAATAGCATAAGAAGATATCAGATTAGAGAAACTAGGAATGGACACGCTTATACAAACAAACATGTAATTTCCAAAAAGGTGACAGAAAAATCCATTGAGGAAAAAAGTCTTTTCAACAAATGATGTTAGAACAACTAAATATAGATGAGGGAATAAATCTAATTTTGACCATGCCATATGCAATGTGGATCATTGACCTAAATATACCAATTAAAAATATATACATAGAAGCAATCACAGATGAAAATCTTGGGTAAAGGTTTTTCCTTGGACAGAATGCAAAAAAGAAAAAGTCGATGTTAACTTTTCATCAAAACATTTTGCTCACAAGAGAAACTGTAAGAAAAAGGCAGATCATAGAGGGTTGGGTCACACAGGTGTGTGTTATTTGTGAAAGCTCACTGAGGGCTGGGATGTAGCTCAGTTGGTAGAGTGCTTGCCTTGCAAGCACAAGGCCCTGAGTTCAATCCCCAGCACCACACACACACACACACACACACACACAAAAAAGCTCACTGAATTTAATACTTAAGATTTAAGCAATTTATGTGTGAATTTTACCTCAAGGGAATAAAAAGTTAGAAAAGATGCAAAGTATGATCTCAGGACCACACTTTGACCACTATTGGGTGGACAAAGTGTACAAATATTTATGAGTATATAGTTCCTTATTCCAATAGATGTTCTAAAAAAACAAACAAACAGGAATACAATTTTAACATTGAGAGAACTGAGCATGGAAATAATTTTATATTGAAGTGGATATAACTGAATTTGTTAAAATGTGATTGGAGATGGATATTCAAAATGGCCTTTGATAAATTGGATGATTATATTCTGTTTGCAATTAAATTCTTGGCTTTTGTTCAGTGCAATAAATGTGCTTACTTTGTCACAAGGCCCCTTGTGTCACTCATTCACTTGAAGATTATGGATGAATAGGCAATTAGAACTTTTATTTTATGTATCTTATACATAAAACTATGTAGCCTTTCAAAAGTACAATGGGGAACTAAATTATTGGTCAGATGCTTGAAATTTCATCAATTAGAGATACTGCTTGGAGGTTGTGGAGAAAAGGGAACCTTTACACAGCATTGGTAGAATGTAAAATAGCATAGCCATTGTCAAAAACAGTATGGTGGTCCCTCAAAAAATTAAAAATGGAGCTATCATATGATCTGAGTATATGTCTAAAAGAAATGAAATCAGTATGTCCATGAGACATCTGTACATCCATGTTTTTGTAGCACTATTCAAAATAGCCAAGAAATGGAGACAACACAAGTGTCCATCAACTGATAGGTAAAGAAAATGTGGTGCATATACACAGTGGAATACTATTCACCCATAAAATGGAATGAACTCCTGTTGTTTGCAGCAACATGGATGGAAATGGAGGTTATTATGATAAGTAAAATAAACCAGGCATAGCAAGACAAGTACCACATGATCTCACTCATAAGAGGAATCTAAAAAAGTTTATCTGATAGAAGTCAGAGTAGAATCTGGTGGTTACCAGAGGCTGGAAAGAGTAGGGGGAAAGGTAGAATGGGGGAAAATGGTTAATGGGTATTAAGATACAGTTAGTTGGAAGAAATTTTGGTGTTCTGTTGCACAATAGGGTGACAGTAAATAACAATAATTTGCTATTATTTTTTAAAAAAACAAAAGGGATTTTGAATATCTTCATCATAAAAATGATAACTGGATGTGGTAGCTCACACCTGTAATCCTAGCAATGCAGCAGGCTGAGGCGGGAGGATGGCAAGTTCAAGGCCAGCCTCAGCAACTTAGAGAGGCCCTAAGCAACTTAGTGAGACCCTGTCTCAAAATAAAAAATAAAAAGTCCTGGATGTGGCTCAGTAGTTAAGCACCCCTGTCTTCAATCCACAGTATCAAAAAAGAAAGAAAAAATGATAAAAGTTTGATAGGTTTACCCTGATTTGAACTATTCGATGTATAAATGTATGGAAACATCACGTTACTCTCTAAGTAAGTATAATTTTTATGTATTAGTTGAAAATAAAATTTTGAAAGTCTAGAAAATGCAAAATTAACCTATAACAATAAAAAAACAGTAGTAGTTTTATGTGAATAGAGGGAAGAAAGGACAATAGATGAGAAAGATAGAAGCTTTTAGAGGTAATAGATGAATTTGTTTTCTTGATTGTGGTGATAACTTCTTTGGTATATTTATACCTTAATAAAGCTGTTAAAAAAGCAAAAACAAAAAAGATATTTCTTGGGTTTCCAAATTTTCCCTGTAAGGAATCACCTGGGGCATTTATCAAATTTCAGGCTTCTCCTTTTGAGATTGGAATTCTTCCTTTACAGACTGATTCACTGGATATGTAAAGAGCTGAGAATTTGTATTTTTAAACAAGTACAGCAGTCCCTGGATATCTACGGGGGATTGGTTCCAGGACCCTTCTTGGATACAAAAAGTTGAGGATGTTCAAGTCACTCATAAAATACTATAGGATTTTTATATAACCAACACGCATCTATTTATCTATCTATAAAATAAATATATATTTTTATATATAAATAAATATATGTATATATTTATAGTTAAGTAAATATTATATGTTTATTTAGATGTGCTGGGGATTGTTAGGCCTCATGAATGCTAGGTAAACTTATACCACTGAGCCACACCCCTAGCCTCTCCTGTATACTTCAAAGCATCTCTAGACTACTTACACTATTCAATATCCTGTAAATGTTATGCAAATAGCTATTTAATGTATTAAGGAATAATGAGAAGAAAAAAGTTTGTATACATTCAGTACTGATGCAAGTTTTTCCCAAATAGTTTTGAACCATGGTGGGTGAATCCATAGATGTGAAACCCAGGGGTACAGAGGGTGAGCTCTACTTACAGTAATTCTTAATCATCTAGAATGTTTAGGAAACACTGTCCTAAAGTAGAGTTAATTTTCTCAACTTTTTTGTATGGAATGGGAGAGAAAGATGGAAAGGGAGGCGGCCAGGGGAAAAAGGAAGAAGAAAAGTTGCCCAAGGAATTCGTTGAAAATGCAAAATCCTGGATTCTCCCAAACCTTCTCATTTATCAAGTCTGGGATAAAGGCCATAAATAAACAAATGGGCACACACATGTGTGTATGTATAGTATATACATGTACATGTATATGTACATATATATATTTAGGGAGAGAAAGCACCTATAGTGCACAGGTCTGAGGGCTGTTTTCTATTGTTGCCTTGAAGGAAGGTCCGTAAGTTTTCAATCACTTTTACAAGAAAGAAGGGGAAGATAGGAAATGAAAGAAAGATCAGTTTAGAATTTTTTAGAATTGAGGACATATCTTAGTGTAGGACATACCTAGAGGTCTTTAGGTAACTTACAGGCAGTGAGGTCCTAAGAGACAGTGCTCATGTGTAAGAGCAGAAGGGATCTCCTCCCAGGTGCAGTACATTGACTGTAAAACTCTCATCTTTTTTGGGTGGAATATGGGTAACCCATTAGAAAGGAACTATTTTTTTCCTTTGGTACTGGGAATTGAACCTAGAAGTGCTACTGAGCTAAATCCCCAGCCCTCTTTTTTTTTGGGTGTGGTGGGTGGGAGTACCAGGGATTGAACTCAGGAGCACTCCACCACTGAGCTGCATCACCAGCCCTATTTTGTATTTCATTTAGAGACAGGGTCTCACTGAAGTGCTTAGGGCCTCACTTGCTGAGACTGACTTTGAACTCTGATTCTCATGCCTCAGCCTCCCAAGCCACTGGTATTACAGGGGTGTGCTACTGCACCTGGCAAATCCCTAGCCCGCTTTATTTACTTTTTAAATTTTGAGAGTTTGCCTGGCTAAGTTACTTAGGATCTAAGTTGCTGAGGCTGGCCTAAAGTTTGCAATCCTCCTGCCTCAGCCTCCAAAGGTACCAGTATTATAGGTGTGCACCATTGTGCTTGGCTAAAAAAGGACTTTTGAGAGCAAAGGCATTCATTTGCTTCCAGGTGATGGGGAGAATGCTGGATCTCCCATGTCACAAAATATCTGCATGCCATTGGTTACCAGCCCTTGTCCCCTGTGCTGCTGATGGATACCTAGAGACTATAAACACTCATTGGTTTTTCTCTTTTGTAGAAAGAAGAAAACATAATCTATAGACCATCTTCTGGCAAAAGATGATAGATTTGGATCAGAAACGGGAGGTGTTGGAAGCCAGGAATCAAAAGTAAAGAAACTCTGCAAGACCTTGGGTGAAAGAGGTAACAGAGATTGCTTGCTTGCTTTATTTATTTATTTATTATTTATATTATTATTGTATGGTTATCTGATGTGAGTGCATTGCTCTCTTAGGCCCATAGGTACCTCCATTAATTGTAGAGAGAAGGTGGATTAGGAGAATAGGAATAAATTGCTGGAAGTGGGTCTAAAGTACGTGTTTTCTGCAGTGTGCTTCAGTCAGTACTTTCTGACAGCCTCTTGCCTGCATTCCTTTTACTTATTTCCCAGGACCCTTCCCCTCCTTTCCATGGCTGGAGCTTACCCTGAAATACCTTATTAATAATCATAGCTCACATTTATTGAATTGTTATTACTGTCAGGTACCATGGCAGTGTGCTTTCTTTGCACTCATTCCCTTCTCAAAACAACCTGATAATGTAGACAAAACATTTGAGGTTTCAAGCAGTTAGATAACTTGCCTAAGACCTGACAGCTAGGAAATAGCAGAACCAGATTTTAAACTGATGTTTTCTGACTTCAGATTGCATACCTGCTGTCTTCTTTCCTGTCTCAGAGAAAAAGGGGCAAGCCACACTAATACTTCTTTCAGTGTACCAGAACAGGTACCCCCAACTTGGTGGACCTCTTTTGAAAGGTGGTGACTTCCCATAATTTAAAAGCATTAAAGTTTTCGAAAATCAGAGAAAAAGAAAAAAAGCATTGCTGACCTTACATAACTATAATTAATATATTAATGTTTCTACTTCCAGACTTTCCCAATATACGTATATATTTCCCTATGGCATGCATGTTCTTTATTAGTATCCTGATGTTTTAAATATTAATAGAAGTTTTATGCCCAGATTTTAGTGACTCAAATGATAACATGAGACTTCTAGCAGTTTAAAGTTCAGCAAATAAGTAAATAAATGAATCCTTGCTTCCGTGTATGGAATATTACATTTGTTCACTCGTCATTTCTGTTTTTTGTTTTTGTTCTTTTCTGTATTCAGAGAGGGGGATCATTGTTCTAGTGGAAATTTTGTATAATATTTCAGTGTCATGAATAAAGAATGTACTTTTCCAACTTAAGAATGTTCTGTCTTTCCAAGTCTTGTTAAAATTCACATCTCCTTTAGGCTTTTCTTGGTTTCCAAGCCCACAGTGATCTTTTTCTACTCCAGTCTTTTCAAGTACTTTCCGGTTATATTTCATATTTGACATTCACTATGTTTTACATCTGCTAGTCGTAATATTTTGTACTATTTTCTTATACTCTTTAATTCCACAATACCTTTTAATGTCAATTTTACTTTTTAGCATCTTATATTCAAATCAAATTGCTATTGATCAATTTCTCCAAGGTTTTAGAATGACTAACATTTATGGTGTATCTTTCTATCCCTTTGTAGGTTCCTATCACTATCACCATGCCAGAAATGACAGAGCATGAGACTCCTACAAAAAAGCAGCATAGGTATGTCCACAGATCAAAAATAATATAGTGTGGGCAGGTAAGAAGCAGAATTAGATCCCATTTTGCTAAGTAGATAGTTCTTAATGAACTTTTATTATTCAGAGTAGAAAGTAATTAATCTCCAAAAATATATGTAAATTAAATATAGATTTACTTAAAGGACTATATGGTTAAAATTTATCTGTCCTTCTTATTATACTAGAAATGTAACAAGTAATAATGATCATCAGTAGTTAAAATAGTATATCAATCTATGCTAAATGTTTAGTTTCTAGTGACATTTTTACCAGCATATGGTATGAACTTTTGTAGATCCTGAAAGATTTAGGTCACAATGAGTTTGAATAGACATTTTGCAACATTATAATCTATTAATACCAATATGCCTCCATAATATGACTTTTGTTTTTTGTATAACCCCTCTTCTGAATTTGTAGCATTTTGGGCAATATCTGCTTATAATTGTATGACCTGTGCTTTTATTAGTATTGAAATCACTGTTCTCTTTCCTTGCTAAATAGCTATGTAAGGATGCTAATGTATTAAGAAATTATGTGTAACAGAAAAATCAATGTCTTTAATAGATTGGAAAATTTAAGAGTTTGAACAACCTACTAAGTATACAAATGCAAAAGATTACTCAAATGTCTGTTGTCAGTGCCTAAGTGTGCTGTCGCCTACCACATTTCCCTACCTGTGAATTAAAAAGTTATGCTCTACTGTTTCTCATCTCTCTCACACTCGCTCTTGCCCAGGTGCAAAAGGCAGACACCTGAAGTCACCTATGGGGCACATCACTGAGATTTTACTAGCACCTAATTACATTTTTCAAATAGTTGTGGTATTCAGTGATTGATTCTATTCTCAACCCGTGACTTCCGAGTATCAAAGGTTAGAGAACTGTAGTTCTAGAAACTGTGTCTTCTGAATTTATATGGAGGTATCTTTAACATTAAGAAAAGTTTTCTTCAGGTTTCTTATTGATGCTGAAAATACAAATTCATAACACTTATTTTTATGGTTCTCAAAATATAAAGTGGTAAAAATGCTTTCCTGTTATCTTCATGTTACCTTTTATCTATACTTTTGTTTCAGAAAGAAAAACCGGGAAACACACAATGCAGGTAGATACAGTAATTTAAATTTTACTTGTTAGCATTTTTTGTTTTCAAAATGAAATTATGGCACAGTTGATTGTTAAGTTTTTATGTTATAAGCATAGAACCATTATTTATTGTATTTTAAGAAAAGTACCTTTGTTGTTTTTAATTGACAAAATATTTCTGAGTCCCATGGAAATGATCTTTTGATTTTTAGTCTATTTGATAAATTAAGAGATTAGTATATTCCTGGAGTTAGTGTTTGAGCACCACCAAAGAAATCCAGATACACTTCTCAGTAGAATGAAGATTATGTGTGAATAAATTCCAGAGGGGGCAGCGTTCTAGAAGGGTAAGGAAGAGATGAGCAGTGGACTACAGATCTTAAAGGGACTTGGCATGTGACAATCTTAAATTAAGTTGCGTAGTTTTTAATTATAGAAAGAATGTAGAAAATAAATATTTGATTTTTATTTCACACATTGAAAGTGTAGGCCAAAGCTAGATAAACATATAGAATTGTGCATACATTTTCAGTTTGGCACATTGTATGCCATTTTATTTTCCATCAGGAACTTCATTCAGACCAAAAAAAAAAACAAAAAAAACTTATAGTACACATATCTATGTTATTATAAATACTGTTATTTATAAATTAATTCCTATTACTCTATAAATGATATCTTAAGGAAATGACCTTTGAGAAAATTTTTATCTATGGAAACGTGTTAAACACTGGTGGGATCTTATTTTTTTTTTTAATTTTTTTTAGTTGTAGATGGACATAACTTTATTTTTATATGTTGCTGAAGATCGAACCCAGTGCCCCACATGTGTTAGATTAAGGTTCTACCACTGAGCCACAGTCCCAGTCCCACTGGTGGGATCTTACTATTTTTCCTAATAAATAGTTTAATGCCTTTGAAGCCCCATTTATTACTATAGGCAAAGAATCTTAATATTGGGTTGTAATTTTTTAACTCCACATATTTAAAAAAATATGCTCTTAGATACCAAGAAATATTATTGTTAGAGAATTCAGGAGAAAGGTAAGTTATAATTTATTGCTTTGGATTTTTGGGCTGTATGAATGATCTTATTTGGCCATGTGAACTAAATCTTTTCTTTGGAACCAACTCTCTTTTGGTTCCATAAATATGTCCTGACTATACCTTACTAACAGGAGGGTAATTAGATATCATTAAAAAGAATATTCTTAGTGCTAGATCATGAAGCATAAAATGCATATATTTTGTAAAACAAGTTCTTGCCAGGGGATAATGTGAGAGATGTCTTAGAAGTCTGGAATCCTTTGTTAGAAAGGTTTTAGAAAACTTCCTAACAGAATATGTCTAAGAGTAATATTTCTACTTGTAGTGCCTTATAGAAATTAGATAATCTCTGTATCCTTTGCTCCTTTTAAAGTTACAGTGTGGAAGTCTGAAATATTTCACAGTTAATTGAGAAGTTATCAATTGCCCAGTTTCTTAGACAGGAAGATTCTACGTGGCCAGAGTGGACAGCCCATATTCCATAGAGAGAAACAAGCCAGTGCCTTTTCTTTTCCCTTTTAAGTCATCACTAATAGCTATTTCTATTCCAAAAGGGCCATCTGTTCATCCAAAAGTTATTTTCAGGTTTTTTAACCTGTGTAGAAAGGTCTGATTTATTATAAAAAGGCAGTTTTCTGACAACTTAGCTTATTAATGGTTATCATTAAATCTCTTAGTTACTTGACTATCATAAATGATGGATAATAAGATAAAGCAGTATTAATCATTCCTATTTTTATAATTTGAATGTAATTATTATAGATGACATTCATTCTTTCTTGCATGGTAGTAGAGATCAAACCCAGGACCTTATGTATGTTGAGCAAGTGCTCTACCACTCAGCTACATCTCCAGTCCATAGATGACATTATTTAAAATGCTAACAAAATTATTGCTTTTGTTGATTTTATAACATTATATCCAAAATATTATAGTGTTAGAAGTCTTATTTACTTATTATGCTTATTTGTCTCCAGTACTAATGTTTGATAAACACTTCTTAGGGATTTCTTTACTTAAAATTCCTTTGCCCAGGGAAAATGGGGTACTTTAACAGAGTAATATAAGGTTTGATTCATGGATTTCTCCCTTTATCTAGTGGAGAGACATAGGAAGAAGAAAATCAATGCTGGTATTAACAGAATAGGAGAGCTGATCCCATGTTCCCCAGCTCTGAAGCAGGTAAGAATCCACTCATATTTTCATTCATTGCTTGTAAACGGAAAGTTCCCTAAATTGTTTTGGTACTTAGAATGGGGGGAGGGGTTTGAAGTTCATAATTGCCTCATTTTTTCATTTGTTTTATTTTTTATATACCTAACATTAGTTTTCCCCATATTTCTAATAATCAAATGTACCATACAATGTCCAGATCCTTTTAAGTTGTGTTTTCTCTTGAATGACTAACTTAGTCCAATGATTATGTTTGTATACACTCTGCTTATCAGGCCTATCTTTTGTTTTCTGCCAATTCATGTGTTTTGCTCTTTTTAAATTCATGTGTTTTTTGCTCTTCTTACCTAGGATTTTCCAAGGATCTCTTTATTTATTCTCCATGCCCTATCAATTCCCAGTAGTACTTAAAAGTCTTAACCTAATATATGCTAATGTTCCCTCATGAAGATAGCTTTTAGTTTCTTCTGATGAGGATAAAATGTGCTCATTGAAAACAAAACAAACAATTGAAATGATACGGAAGGCAAAAGATTTTTTTTTCAAACAATTGGCATCCCACTCTCAAGTTATTACTACTAATAAAATCTCTCTAGACATCACTTTGTAAGTGTATATGTGTATCTATCCAGTGCTGTTTCTTTTTCTTTTTTAAATCGTGCTGGGGATCAAACCCAAGGCCTCACACATGTTAGGCAAACACTCTACCAGTTCTTTCACAACCTGCTTTGTTACTTGCCTTCACTCATTACAAGAATTTTGATTGTAGATACCTTTCCTCTTATGATCTTCCTTTTAATTTTAATAATAGGATAACATAATTAGTAGTAGCTTTTTGTTAATTAATTTAATTAAACACTGTAGACAAAGATTAGTATATGCACATAGCAAATAGCACTAAAAACTTAAAACAAACATTAATCTTGTACCTGCATCCCAACCCTAACACAGCTCCTCAGAGCAACCATTCTCAACTGTTTCTCCTTGCGAAATACTATTTTTCTTTCTTTCTTCCTCCCTCTCTCCCTCCCTTCCTTCTTTCCTTCCTTCCTTTCCCCCTCTTCCTTCCTACCTGTCTACCTACCTACCTTTCTTTTTTTTGCTACTAAGGACTGGGAGCAGAGCTGCACGTCCAGTACTTTCTTATTTTTATTTTGAGACCGGATCTCGCTAAGTTGCTGAGGCTGACCCTCAAGCTTGTGATCCCACAGTTTCAACCTCCCAACTCACTGAGGTTATAGACATGTGCCATTGAGCCTGGCTTACTATTGTACTTCAAAATAGCATACTTATATTTCTATATCTTAACTTTTTCATTTTAGATATTATCAATCAAAATCCTATCATGCTTTTTCCCTGACTTGCCCTTCCCTGATCTCCCCAATATAATTCTGATTAAAATTGATATTCAGTTTTTATGTTATTAACAGTATGTAACTATTTGTGGTTGACTCAAGGAGTATACTTTTATTATGTTTCATTTCATTTGTTACTCATAGTTTTAATTTGCTTAATTTTCTATATATTTGTCTTTAATTCTTTCCACCCATCTAACAAGATCTTAGTTTTCTAGGTGGTCAAGTGTAATTTCCATTTTCCATTTCTTTCAGGTTTACTTCTGAAATCCTGTCTTCCCTTTCAATCTTAACTAGTTGATCTCTTCCAACTCTCCTGTTTTTAATTTCAGGTTTTATATTTTTCATTTCTAAGACTTTTTATATTCTGTATATTCCTTTCAATACCATATGTTAATTCTGTGGACTTGATAACATTTCATCTTTGAATGTTTTCTAGGATTTTTCCTGAAATTTTCTGTTTTCTGATATCTGCCCCCCTCCCCTTTGTTTGGATGTTTTATCTTTCTTTTTGGAGGCTTTCCTTAAAGTTTAGTGACAGGTAGCTTTTTTTTTTTTTTTTTCTTCTGACTTTAGGATAAGCAGTAAAAAGCTGATCAAATAAATAGGCTTGTCTTTTTGGTGTCCCTCACTATTGCATAATTAGATGGTGTGCTAGTAGTTTTTTGTTTTGGTGGTGGTGGTGGTGAACTAAAAGAAAAAAAAAATCTGAATTTGTAGATTTCTTTTTCCTCCTTTGGGGGATAACTATGAATTATCCCCCGGAGAAGGAATCCATTAGTCTCTTACCTGGGAGTGGAAATGGTGGGAAGGGAATATGACCTTGTTTGGTAATATTTTGAAGGCTGGGTCAGGGATGGTGGGGACTAGAAAATGTCATGCTTTAATAGGCATAATTTTACTTTATCCTATTTTCACTTAGAAACCTCATCTTGTCCACACTTATGTGCCAAGTATCTCTGAGGTTAACATTCTCTGGTTCAAATTTCACAGAAAATAAACTTGTTTCCTGTGGTTGGGGCAAGAATGGGGAAGTCATCTAGCTGCATAGGATATATGCATGAGGAAGTAGTTCCTATTACTGCTTTATTAAGAATCTTTCAATCAGTTCTCTTGGTCAAGTCCCTGTACCTTGCCCCACGTTCTATAGTAACTAGTGCTTCTCTGTGTTGAAACTTCCAAGGAATTTAAAAGACCAAATCAACTTGCTGCTCAATATTATCTCCCTTGGCAGGGATGTACACTTCAGTTTCCTTTCATTCTCCCCCTCAGGGTGGACTTATTAGACTTCCACAAATGTGCTTTTAAGTCTTCTAAAAATGTACTTTTCCCTTAACACAATGGGAAACTATGTCTTCTGATTTGTTTTTCTTTCTCCACATTTTAATGTATAATAGTTGTGCTCAGTCAATATTGGATGTTGCCCAGCAAAATTTTATTTTCCCGCTTTTGGCTTTCATGAGCTTCTCTGAAGTCCGAAACCATAACCATTTCTTTTCCTTGGTGTCCTAGAATGTGCAAAGAAAGTCAGTATTTGGCTCCCAGAAGCAGAGCAACCTAAAGTTTTTCTTGAGCATTGCTGCTTGCTCTGCCTGCTATCAGTAGTAGAGAGGCATTTGCCTGGGTATTTATCAGGTTCTACCTTGGTTTAGATTCTTGTTTTAAGAAAGGACATTATTAGTTTTTTATTCCTAAAATAGTTTCCTGGGTTTATATACTGGGTCTCTACTGGGACTTAGTGTGAAGACCCAGAATTGAAGCTTGTTGAATCAAAACACTAAATTACAGTGATTCCTACATGAATAGAGCTATCCATAGGTACTGGAGATGTTTAGCAATATATTTGCTGGAGGAAAAGTTAAATGTTCACTGCCACATGTTCAGTAGCCAAAGAAAGAAGCCAGAAATGACTCTTAGATAGCTTAAATGTTTATCAGGAATAGATTGCTAAGTAAAAGAAATACAACCATTAGAATAAAATAGACTTTTAACGCTATATGATGATATGTACAAGATATATCTTTAAATTTAAAAAATTACGCTGTATTGTTTATAACATCCTTTGATCTGGGTTTTTAAAAAAGATACATATCTGAGCCAGATGGCACACGCCTGTAATCCCAGTGACTTGGGAGGCTGAATCAGGATGATCGCAAGTTCAAAGCTAGACCCAACAATGTAGTGAGGTCCTAAGCAACTTAGCAAGGCCCTATCTCAAAATAAATAAATAAGTAAATAAAAAGTACTGGGGATGTGACTCAGTGGTTAAGCACCCCTGGGTTCAATTCCTGGTACAATTAAAAAAAAATATATATATATATATATATACACATGAATATATTGGCACAGGATATTTGTGGAAGATGTACAAGTAACTTTATATTTGTTACCTCTAGAACAGGGTCTGGAGAGCTAAAACACAAAGGAATGTTACTTTCGGTGTCAGTTCCTTCAGGTTATTTACTTTTTTGCCATGTGAATATTATGTTTTCAATTTTAAAACTTGTCAATTAAGAATAAAGGAGCACTTTGGCATAAAGTACAATCTTTTTCAAAAAGTTTAGGAGTAGAATATACTAGGAGTGTGACATCAGAATTCAATCAAGTGATGTTTCTTTCTCATCCTATTACCTGGGATAATTTGTACCTGTGGATAACTGTAGAGAATATCTTTTAAGGTCTAAAATATTTACATGGTCCTGAAGGCCCTCTCTGGCCTCTTCTTCTACCACTCTTCCTGATGTATAGGACCCTCATTCTGCTTACCTCCTTGCTGTCCTGAGCCATGCCCAGCACAGCCCTGCCTAAGGGCCTTTTGCCTTCTGACCTCATACCGGGGCTCTCTTCCTCCAGATGTCTGGGTTGTGCTTTTACCTCTAGGTTTTTGCTTAAGTATCACCATACAGGGAGGCCATCCCAGAGAGCATCTTAATTCAGGCTGCTGTAACAAAAACACCATGGACTGAGTAACTTAAACAAAAAAGATTTATTTCTCACAATTCTGGAAACTGGGAAGTCCAAGATCAACATATTCCTTGTTATGTTCTCACATGGAGGAAAAGGAGAAATCATCTCTCCCTGTCTTATTGTAAGGCCCTAAACCCATTCATGAGGGTTCTGCCCTCATAACTGAATATCTTCTCAAAGGTCCCACCTCCTGATACCATCCCATTAGTGATTAGGATGTCAACCTATGAATTTTGTTGTGAGACACAAACATTCAGACTACAGCACAGAGTAACTTCTACCATAAGTTTAACCCCCTCCCTGGGCCCCTGCTTTTTTTTTTGTATTATATCATATGTGTGCAATCTTCACCTAATTATTTTACATATATATTTATATTTTTCAAGGGCAGGTACTTTGTTTCACTACTATATTCCAGTGCCTTGACACACAGTAAAAGTTCAATAGAGGGACGGGGATGTAGTTCAGTGGTAGAGTGTATACCTAGCATGCATGAGGGCCAGGTTCAACCCCCAGTACCACCAAAAAAAAGAAAAAAGAGAGAGAAAGAAAGAAAAAGCCTAATAGATACTTAGTAGAAGCATTTGAATGTGGTGCCTGCTTTAAATTTTGAAGTTACCTATCACATATGTGATGAAGCCAAAGATCTCAGTTTCTTCTGGCAAGTTCTTACCCTTCAGTGAAATTTTAAATCATTAATTTTCTTTGGCAGAGCAAGAATATGATCCTGGACCAAGCCTTTAAATACATAACAGAATTGAAAAGGCAAAATGATGAACTCCTGCTTAATGGGGGAAACAATGAACAAGGTAACAATTTGGAGATTCTTACTTTGTTTTTTGTTAAATGCTTAGACCTTTATGTTACAGTGAAACTTATATTAGGATATAGGAACCACCCCCCCCAAAAAAAAAAAAAACAACCCAAACAAACAAAAACATTATTAAGACCTTGCCCTCAAGGATTCTAGGAGAATAGTGTTTCAAATAAAATCACTTAAACTCTGCTGTCTCCTCTGGGAACAACTGCAATCTCACATGCATGCATAGTTTTGATTTTGAACTCTTCTTTGTGCTTCATGTTTGCCTAACTCATGATATTAGTAATACTAAATCTTCTTTATCCCAGTTGGATCTTGTAGTTAGGGAATTCCCATAAGAGGATATAGGGAGGAGTTCTGCTCAGTGTAACTTAAAAACAAGATAGGATAGGACTGTGCCAAATCTTTAACTGTGCATTAACTCAGAAGGCCAAATGTTTATTTCATAATTGTACTGATGTAATATATGCATCAAACTGCCTGATCATTTAATAATATTTGCTTTTTAGATAGAAATGACTTTTTTATGCTATCAAATGAGTTCTGTGTTCTATCACTCTTAGAGAGAAGGTGAAAATAATAATATCCCAGGGAAATGTGAGCTGAGGGTGATAGGACAGTTTGAATTGTCCTTTATTTATCACTCTGACAAGAACAAAGAATTTCCTGTGACAGCTCAGTATGCCACCTTAAAAGGAGAGAAACAAGGCAGATTTTGCTGGGCTGCGTTTATTATAACAAATGGGAAGGGTATTTGAAAGCATATCCAGGAGGTCAGCTTTTGGAATTCTCTTTGTTAGCTTTTAGTGAAGTAACAAATTATCTGCCTCTTAGGTCAGCTGTCTTTTATGGTCCAGGCTGTTTTTTTTTTTTTTTTTTTTTTTTTTGTGTGTGTGTGTGTGTGTGTGTGTGATGCTGCCAGATAGTTAGATACAATAATCTGTGTTCTGTAACCATTATGAGGTACCCTACAAAAGGGACAGGAAGTCAGAATGGTGTGTAGACTTTTCTAGTGAAGGCTCCTTTCATTTCAAAGCCTGGAGGCTGAGGCATTCATGTTACCTTAGGGAAAATGAAAGCTGTTGGAAAAAATATCTAGTGCACGGAACTCAGGAAAAGCTGAACATCCAGGTCAGGGGTTAGGGGCAGCACCTGAAGCAGCTGAGGTTTAATAGTGATCTCTGTCACTATCATGGCTTTTCTGGTACTTTTTGTGCATCTGCTTTATGCCCCTTTTTTCCCCAGTGACTGCTTCTTTATAATCAAAGTCCACATGACAGTCCAGCATAGGGGTCAAAGCGATACCTTGAAGCCAGGCCCACCTGGTTTGTAGTCTCACCTTCATTTTCTCACTTAGTACCCTTTGGGCAGTTATTTAATCTCTCCAAATTTCAGTTTCCTTATTGTTTATATTTCCCCCCAGTGCTAGGGATTGAACCCAGGGTCTCTTGCACTCTAAACAAGCACTCTACCCCTAAGCTACATCCCCAGCCCTTTTTATTTTATTTTTTAGACAGGGTCTCATCAAGTTGCCCAGTCTGGCTTTGAACTTCAGATTCTCCTACCTCACCTTCCGGAGTAGCTGGGATTATAGGTGTCCATCACCGTGACTAACTCAGTTTCCATATCTTAAAATGAGGATAATCATAGTATCTACCTGGATGATCTTAGGTGAATTTTATAATTACTCTGAACCTATTTCTTCCATCTAAAAATGGTAATAGTAATAGGTTCACATCTCATGATTCTCATGAGGATTAAAAGAGAATATATAGGTAAAGCATTTAGACTAAAGCCTCACACATTAAGTGCTTGATAAATATTAGCTGTTATCATTGGTGTCATTATTATTAAGTGAGACAATGAATGGAAAGTGCCAGGCAGTAAATGTATAATAAGCTAAAGCAAAGATTGTTATTATTTGGTTCATTATAGCCATCTTTTAATCCCATCCCCCTTTTCTTTAGCGGTACTGGGGATTGAACCCAGGGACATTCTACCATTGAGATACATCCCCAATTTTTTTATTTTTTATTTTGAGATAGGGTCTCACTATGTTGCTGAGTCTGGCCTTGAACTTGTGATCCTCCTGCCTCAACCTCTTGAGTCACCGGGATTACAGGCACATAGCACTATGCCAAATGATTGTCCCTTAATATTCTAATATTTGTTTCATGGTTTAAGTATCTGACAAAAATGATCTGCCAATCTCAGGTCATTCTTGTTGAAATGAAACTTTTCTTTTCAGGCTACTTCATAGAGCATGAATCTTGTAGATTGACTGCCTTTGGTGGGGCAAGGATAAGAATACCTACCACTATGACAAGGCAGATGGCGATGTATGAGGCAAGGGGGTCAAGAGCATAAATATCAGCAAGCAAAGCTGCCTTCAATAGTAGGACCTGTGGGTGAAGCTGCCTCTCTTAGAAAGGAGAGGGATATGGCAGGTACCTTCACTGCTCAGCAGTGTACCTGCCTTGGCCCTACCAAGGAAAATACAGGCCTCATTGCTGATATCTTCTTTGGTGCTCTACCACCTAACTTCTGACACGTTCTCATTCACTTCAGTCTCCACTGTTTGTTTTAGAGGGTAAAATGAAAGCTCAGTTTATAAGAACCTGTCTTGCACTACTACAAATCATGTTAGCTATTGCAGCATGTAGATGCTATTCTAGACATGTTCAGGGCAAATTTTCTAGCATGTTACCATTATATTAGTAAGTTTTCCCTTGCTTTACTTGTGTAGCTACACTATTGGAAATCTTGAGATTTCTGCCTTATAGGTTATTTTCCAGTGGTTGACTTTTACAGATAGATGCTTTTAAAAGAATAGGATTAGGACTTGAGGTACCATTCTAAAGAGAAGAAAAAACTTGTATTAGCAAAAAGCTAAGGATCCTCAGTTGAGGTTTTTAGAATGCTAGCATTAGAATTCAGTAGTTTAGTACACAGTTCTTTCTCAAGTTTTTGTAAATACTGACATTCATTTGTATTTTTTAATTTTTATTTTTATATTATAGCTGAAGAAATTAAAAAATTACGAAAACAACTGGAAGAAATCCAAAAGAAAATGGCCGATATATTGAATTACTGAAAGCAAATGATATATGCTTGTATATGACCCCACAATCCACTGGAAAGGAAATCTTTAAAAACTCAAAGTGTCCTGTTGTTATTCCAATGACCAAGTTCAAAAAAATATCATTGTTTATTCCCAATGGGGAGTCAGCCTGGTGGAAACAGCCAGGGGACAGCTGTTCAGGGGATAACCTTTAATGTCGGTCATAATTTACAAAAGCAAACCGCCAATGTGGTGCCAGTACAGAGGACTTGCAATCTTGTGACTCCTGTGTCTATTTCTGGAGTTTACACCTTCTGAGAACAAGCCGTGGCATCAGACCACAGTTTCTGCATTGGCTGCCAACCAGCCTGTTCCTCTTTGTCTTCCTGCTACCATTTCTGCTCAAAATATTCTTGAGCTTTCCACCTCTGAAAGTGAATCAAATGTGCGTGGTGCCACTGGGAGCTCACTAATTGCTGTTTCAGTTGGGCCTGAACCTCACCAACACCGGTCCTTGCACACAGGTCTAAACGATCAAAATTCTTCTGAAAATAATGGGCAAGAGAGCCCTAAATTATTAAAGAAGACAGCCCCTTGTGTTACAAATGTCCCCCCAGGCTCCTCAGCAACTGCCACTAAAGTGCACTGTGGAACCAAGTCCTGTCTGAGTACACAGGACTTCAGAGGTGACTTTCAAAACACCTTTGTTGTTTCAGTTACCACTGCAGCCTGCTCCCAGCCCCCTAGATCTGCAGGTAATTCTTCTCCAGTGAGTGTTAGCAAGTGCACAATCTCAACAAGTACAACCACGGTGGTGACATCATCTACCCCTGGAGTAGGGAAGACTACTACTACTCCAGTAAGCACTCTTTCTACAAATCCTTTGGACAGTGGTTGGACTCTTCCTTGTTCTTTGCCTTCTTCAAGTGTTAGTGCTTCAGATTTGAAAAACATTAATAGCCTTACTCGAATTTCTTCAGCTGGAAACACACAGACAACATGGACTACTTTGCAGCTGGCAGGAAACACTATTCAGCCCTTAAGCCAGACACCATCTTCCACTGTGATTCCAGTACTAAATGAGTCTGGTACTAGCCCCACTGGAAGCAACCACAGTAGACACATGGCTACAGGCATCAACTTAAATAATTCCCTTCCAACAGATGGGTCATCAATTGAGCAAGTAGTTGTAACCTTGCCTTCTTGTCCATCTTTACCTATGCAGCCACTAATTGCCCAGCCACAAGTTAAATCTCAGCCTCCAAAAAATATCCTTCCACTGAATTCAGCAATGCAAGTGATTCAGATGGCTCAGCCAGTTGGGTCAGCTGTTAATACAGCTCCAGCTAATCAAAATGTTATTATTCTTCAGCCCCCCAGCACTACCCCATGCCCCACAGTAGTGAGGGCAGAGGTTCCTAACCAAACAGTAGGTCAACAGATAGTCATCATCCAGGCAGCTAATCAGAACCCGTTGCCACTCCTCTCTGCTCCATCTCCTGCTTCTGTTCGACTCCCTGTCAATGGAGCCAATGCTATAATTGGGTCTAATCATTCAGTGCAAAATGTTTCAACCCCACAAACTTTTGGAGGAAAGCACCTTGTCCACATTTTACCAAGACCTTCATCTTTGTCAACATCTCATTCAACACAAACTTTTTCTGTTACCATGTCAAACCAACAACAGCCTCAAACCATTTCTTTAAATGGACAGCTCTTTGCTTTGCAGCCTGTGATGTCTTCATCAGGAACTACAAATCACACCCCTATGCAAATTATTCAGCCCACCACCAGCGAAGATCCAAATACCAATGTTGCCCTGAATACATTCGGTGCTTTGGCCAGCCTCAATCAAAGCATCTCACAGATGGCTGGGCAGAGCTGTGTGCAACTATCTCTTAGCCAGTCTGCCAATCCTCAAATTGCTGCAAATAGTCAAACCTCCCCAACTAACTGTGTTTCATTAACAACAACTGTAGCACCTCCCATGACAACTGACAATTCAGCCACACTCCCTGGTACTTTTAATCTTGTGACTACTTCCTCAATGAACCCTGTTGCTTATTTGCCACCTTCTGTGAAGTCAAAAAGGTTGAATAAGAAGCCTGGTGCCAAGAAACACATAGCAGCTAGCAAACCCACATGTCCTCTGAATCCAGTCAGAGATGTGGGAAAATCAGACTGCCCCAATATGGAAAGCTCAGCAGAGCCATCATGTACTGCTGGACTGCTGGAAAGCCTCCCTGTTGTGCTACCTTCTGTTACTGTGTCCCAGGCAAATAGTGTAAGTGTTTCTGCTTCACATTCTTTGGACATGCTAAATTCTGAATCAGTAATACCTGAATCTGTATCCAAATCTAAGTCAGCAGAAGAGTCTGGCTCACCCTCCCAAGAATCTGGCACAAGTGAACATTTTGCAGTGGCCCCAGCAAAATCCAAAGATTCTAGCCCCATTTTGCAACAAGAGACATCTCAGGATAAACCACCAACTAGTTTAGCATTGGCAGATGCTACCAAATCCTGCACTGCAGCCAATGTGTTGATTCCATCTTCAAATCCTCAGATTTTGGTTTCTCAGGTGTCTGGTTTGTCATCCTCCACAAGCACTACAAGTACTGACTGTGTTTCCGAGGTAGAAATCATAACTGAACCTTGCAGGATTGAACAAGAGTCATCTGATACAATGCAAACCACAGGTCTCTTAAAGGGTCAAGGTTTAACTACATTGTTATCTGATCTTGCTAAAGAAAAAGACCCCCAGAAATCATCTCTGTCCATCCCTATGGATCATCCTGATTTTTCTTCAGAAAATTCTAAGATAATTGATTCACGTGTTGATTTACATCCCAAGCAAGAACTCTTACTGCTGAACAATGATGATAGAGATCCACCACAGCATCAATCCTGCCTCCCTGATCAGGAAGTTATTAATGGTTCTTTGCTCACCAGTAGGCAAGCTGACTCCCCCATGTCAACCAGCTCTGGCAGTAGTCGCAGTTTCTCAGTTGCATCCATGCTTCCTGAAACAACTAGAGAAGATGTGACCAGCAGTGCCTCAACTAATACATGTGACAGCTGTACCTTTGCAGAGCAAACTGATATAGTAGCTCTTGCAGCAAGAGCTATTTTTGACCAGGAGAACATTGAGAAGGGAAGAGTTGGCATCCAAGCTGATGTAAGGGAAATTACTTCAAAGCCTTCTGAAGCATCATCTTTAGAAGGAGACCAGCCTTTCAAATCACATATCCCTAAAAAGAATGGCACAGGACAGACAGAAGCAACCCCAAATGAATTTAACTCTCAGGATTCAATTGAAGTAACAGTAGACAGGCCCCTTGAAAAACCAAGTTGCTCTCTGGGAATTAAAACAACAAATAGCTCCTTACAAGTTTCAACTTCTCAGCCACCAAGCCTCACCAGTTTAAGTGTGAATAATCTCATCCATCAGAGCAGCATCAGCCATCCTCTAGTCAGCTGTGCAGGTTTGTCCCAAACTTCAGAGCAAACAACTGTTCCTACAACAGTAAATCTGACTGTTTCCTCTAGCTCCTATGGCAGCCAACCTCCTGGACCACCTCTGATGACAGAATACTCTCAAGAACAGCTAAGTACTATGAATAATACCATACCAAATTCACAGATTCAAGAGTCCCTCTTAAAGCCAAGTCATGAAAGCCGGAAAGATTCTACTAAGCGCACTGTCCAAGATGACCTTTTACTGTCTTCAGCCAAACGTCAAAAGCATTGTCAGCCAGCTCCCCTCAGGCTTGAAAACATGTCCCTGATGAGCCGAACTCCAGAGAACATTTCTGATCAAGCTCAAATGATGGTTAGTCAGCTCCCTCCCAATTCTTCAAACTCAGTTGTGCCTGTTAGCAACCCATCACATGGAGATGGCCTTACACGATTATTTCCACCTGGTAACAATTTTGTGTCTCCTGCATTGAGGCAAGCTGAAGTTCAGTGTAGCTCTCAGCCTTCAGTTGCTGAGCAGCAGCAAACCCAGGCAAGTCAACATCTGCAGGCCCTGCAACAGCATGTTCCAGCTCAAGGCGTATCCCACCTTCACAGTAACCATCTGTACATCAAGCAGCAGCAGCAACAAGCAGGGCAGTTAAGAGAAAGGCATCACTTGTATCAACTGCAGCATCATGTACCTCATGCAGAGAGTGCTGTTCACTCTCAGCCTCATAATGTGCACCAACAGAGAACTCTGCAACAGGAAGTTCAGATGCAGAAAAAGAGGAATCTCATTCAGGGCAGTCAGGCCTCTCAGCTTTCCTTACAACCAAAGCATCATGGAACCGACCAAGCCAGACCCAAGAGTGGACAGCCACATCCCCACCATCAACAGATGCAGCAACAGATGCAGCAACACTTTGGAAGTTCACAGCCAGAGAAGAGCTGTGAAAACCCTTCAACTAGCCGGAACCACCACAGCCATCCCCAAAACCACCTCAATCAAGATATTTTGCACCAACAGCAGGATGTTGGAAGCAGACAGCAAGGATCGGGGGTTTCTTCTGAACATGTGACTGGGCATAATCCATTGCAGAGGCTTTTGACATCAAGAGGCTTAGAGCAGCAAATGGTGTCCCAACCAAGTATTGTGACTAGACCTTCAGATATGACCTGTACTCCACACAGGCCAGAGAGAAATCGAGTTTCCAGTTATTCTGCTGAGGCACTCATTGGAAAGACATCTTCTAATTCAGAACAGAGAATGGGTATATCAATTCAGGGTTCCAGAGTTTCAGATCAGCTTGAAATGAGAAGCTATCTTGATGTTCCCAGAAATAAAAGTTTGGCTATTCATAATATGCAGGGTCGTGTAGACCATACCATTGCTTCAGATATCCGCCTTTCTGACTGTCAGACTTTTAAACCAAGTGGAGCCAGTCAACAGCCCCAGAGTAATTTTGAAGTACAGTCTTCAAGAAATAATGAAATAGTTAACCCTGTATCATCACTGAGGAGTATGCAGTCTCAGGCTTTTCGGATTAGTCAAAACACTGGTCCACCACCGATTGACCGTCAAAAGCGATTACCTTATCCGCCAGTTCAGAGCATCCCAACAGGAAATGCTATTCCAACAAGGGACAGTGAAAATACATGTCACCAAAGTTTCATGCAGAGTTTGCTTGCCCCTCATCTTGGTGATCAGGTCATCGGGAGCCAGAGATCACTCTCAGAACATCAGAGAAATACACAGTGTGGTCCATCCTCTGCAATTGAATATAATTGTCCCCCAGCTCATGAAAGTGTCCATATTAGAAGAGAGAGTGAGAACCAGAATAGGGAAAGTTGTGACATGTCTTTAGGTGCAATTAACACCAGAAACAGCACCTTGAATATTCCTTTTTCAAGTTCCTCTTCCTCAGGAGATATTCAAGGTCGAAACACAAGTCCCAACGTTTCTGTACAGAAGTCCAATCCCATGAGGATTACTGACAGTCATGGGACCAAGGGTCACATGAACCCTCCTGTCACAACCAACATGCATGGGGTTGCAAGGCCAGCTTTGCCACACCCATCTGTGTCTCATGGAAATGCTGACCAAGGGCCTCCTGTGCGTCAAGCTAATTCTTCAGTTCCCCAGAGATCAAGACATCCCTTGCAAGATAGCAGTGGTTCCAAAATTCGTCAACCTGAGAGGAATCGTTCTGGAAACCAAAGGCATAGTAATGTCTTTGATCCAAGTCTTCCCCATCTTCCTCTTTCTACTAGTGGCAGTATGATTCTTGGACGTCAACAACCCACTACGGAGAAGAGAGGAAGTATTGTTCGTTTCATGCCCGATAGTCCACAAGTCCCTAATGATAATTCAGGTCCTGACCAGCATACGCTATCACAGAATTTTGGTTTTCCTTTTATTCCTGAGGGTGGTATGAATCCACCGATAAATGCTAATACTTCTTTCATTCCACAGGTTACGCAGCCCAGTGCCACTCGAACTCCAGCCCTCATTCCAGTAGATCCCCAAAATACTCTACCTTCCTTCTATCCCCCATATTCTCCTGCTCATCCTACACTGTCCAATGATATTTCAATCCCTTATTTTTCTAATCAAATGTTCTCAAATCCTAGCACAGAGAAAGTAAACAGTGGAAGTTTAAATAACCGATTTGGATCAATTTTATCTCCACCCAGACCTGTTGGCTTTGCTCAACCAAGTTTTCCTCTACTCCCTGATATGCCACCAATGCACATGACCAACTCTCACTTATCCAATTTTAATATGACATCTTTGTTTCCAGAAATAGCAACAGCTCTTCCTGATGGTTCAGCAATGTCTCCTTTGCTTACAATAGCAAACTCCTCTGCTTCTGACTCTTCCAAGCAGTCCTCAAACAGACCTGCCCACAACATAAGCCATATTTTAGGTCATGATTGCAGTTCAGCTGTTTAAATATAGATAAACTAAATGTAAAGGTACTGAGTGAGATAACAAAAATACTTGTGTGTATGTACACATACATGTATGTGTACATGAAGAGAGGAATTGTGTGTGTGTGTGTGTGTGTGTGTGTGTGTTTGTATAATCAATTTTCAATTATCTTCTGAATGTAGGGAGGCCATGTCCACATCTGAGATCATGCAAAATTTGTCAAAAACAAATTATTTTTTTAACTGCATGGTGTGTGCTTTTTTATATTTCACGCTTTCAAGCACATTGACATTTCCAAGTTTGATTTGTAATCTTATATTCCCTAAATACAAGTCAGCTGAAAGTTGGGGGAGCTTACCTTGATATGTGCTAAGTAGTAGGAAGGGACTGAGATTTTAAATATGATCACTAGTAATTATTAAAATAGTTGAGTTGTTATTCAAAAACATAAGCAACTTGATAAAGCATGATGGCTCTTAACCAGAGGCTGGATGATGTCAACATCTAAAAAAATTTCTAGGCTGTGACAGGTGTTGAATTGATGTTAAATTAAATGTCCATACAGTCAAGCACATAGCAGATAAATTATTTAATCAGGCTTCATCCTCAAAGTTTGGCTTAGGGAAAGGCTTCTTTCTTGATTATAATTATTCATAATTTATCTGAATTTCATGTCTCGTTCTTCAAAGTAGGGAGCCACATTGTCCTTTAATGTGCCAGGATCCTTTAAAGAAAAAGTCTTCCCAGACAATTAGCCTTAACAATAGAAAGCTAAAAAGTAAAGGACACAATCGTTCTCCGTCTTATGTTTTGTATTGGATCATAAGGATAAAAACAGTTATGTTGTGGAATTTTTCATGGATTCATTAACAATTGGTGTTTTGTCAATTGAGTTTTGATTTTGTGTTCTCTCTTCACTCATTTATTTGACTTTGAAATAAATTTTTTCCCATTCATTTAAATATTAGAACTGATCAGCAAGTAGTGCATTTAAAATCTACACATTTATTTGAGCCTTACTTTAAAAAATACTTCTGAACAGAATTTAAAGCTCTCAGTATTTTCATTTAGTGATATTTATATTTTAAATAAGACATTGTATATTGCATTATTATCCTTTATAACAGAATTATTATAATGAGAAGATGTATTGGTTCATTATTTTTTCTTGATGGTAAATGTGAAATGGTGCTTCAAAAAATACAGTCTATATATGTCAGTGTGTGTATGCAAGAATATATATGAAAACAGATTTTAAAGTATAAACTGGTCCCTACTATTCCACAATGTATACATAAAAATATCACGTTGTACACCACAAATACACGGACTTTTGTCAAGTAAATAAATTTGAAAAAACAATAGGTCTGCCATCTGAAAATAGGAAATTGAGACCTGCTAAAGTATAGAAAAACTTGATGCAGATGAGGTTTAATTTTAAACACCCAGTGAATTTAATAATAAATTTAAAAACATGCATTGAATTTTGAGAACTAAAATAAAAAACCTAAGAAAACAGTTGTATATAATATACTGACTTTTTAAAAACCCTGTTAAACCATGACTTTTTGTTGTTATATTCTGTCCAAAATGGGATGGGGTGGGAAAAATGCATATAATTTGTCCTGTTTGCTCTGTTAAAAGAAAATAAACCCTGGGACCACATTTATTTCCATCCTGAGAAAGCCTCCTATGGCCTGGTCAGAGCAATTATCTCCAGCATCCCTCTTCTAGAGACTGAAAGGGTCGCTCGTGCTTCCTCCACTGTTATCACCAAACCTTACCATCTGTTTCTGCTGCTTGCGAAAGCAGTCTCCAGGAACAAAGAAATAGCATAAACTAGAGAAACCTGTATAGTCTCCCTTCAAAATGGTCTTGTGGGAAAAATAGGAGAACTTTATGAATAAGTTACTTAAATAAGAATGTATAAACATAGCAATTACAATTTTTTGAGAGAAAAAGCAACATCTATGACTTGCTTTTTAATTCTCTGAATTTTAAGCTTTAATATTCTTAAATTTTTTCTTAGTACTTGAAAGGTTCAATCTGCCAATTTTGAGGGGCATTGGTACTGGGGAATTAACGGGGCACCTGACAACTGAGCCATCCCCAGCCCTTTTCATTTTTTATATTGAGACAGGGTCTCACTAAATTGCTTAGGGCTTCACTAAGTTGCTGAGGCTGGCTTTGAACTTGTGATCCTCCTGCCTCGGCCTTCTGAGTTGCTGAGATTACAGAATTGTGCCACCACACCTGGCTAATCTGCCAATTCAAGAAGGGCAGTTTTCTGTGTATTTGGCTCTTCATCCGCTCCTCTTTCTTTTTAACCTCTCCCTCTCACACATAACCCCCAAATAACAGTGGCCTTTGAGTTCTATAGGACTAGAGGCTTCTGGGTATAACTGGAGCTAAGGTAAACAAACAGGCCATAGTGAAGTTCAGTTAGTTCCCTTCCACCTCTAGATGGGGTCTTTTGTTGCTCAGACTGGTCCCAAACTACTGGGTTCAAGAGATCTCCCTGCTCCACCTTTGTGAGTAACTTCTATAGGGGCACTTCACCACACCCAGATGAAGAGCTGGATTTGAATGTTGCAGTTCAAAGTGCTCGAAATCTTACTTTCAGTTATTTCTATTACATTGATTGTATTTACTGCTCAACTATGTTCAGCGATAGCATTTGCATTCCTCAGAACTTTCATTCCAAGAATATAACACTGATATTGAATAAGTCTCAGGTTTGTTTGACCATCTGCAAATACTGCTTATATGTAACTCTATCTTATAGACAGAAAGCCTATATATGTTAGAGATCATTTCATATATGGGATCAATTCTGAAAAAGTACTCTTACTTGATTTTAAAGCATGAGTACTTATCAGCAGTATTAAGTATTTAGATTGAGGTACATGCTTTTGGGGAGGAAACATGTTATATAGGACTTAGTGATATCAGTATAATTTGTTGGTAAAGGAATGGCAGAAAATGCAGTCAATTTTGGCTATAGTAAATGGAAATGTTATTCTTGATTTGCTTACATGATACACAAAGTCAAACCATTTCCACAAGTAGTTTTGCAACTTCTGGAAATACACAGATGTCTGAGTCATAAGTGAGAGTCATCGAATCATTTGTCTTTTAGCATTATTGATCACTGATTCAGTTAAAGAAAATGGTTGATTCCTCTCAACATTTAATAAGTTCTAATGAAGTGAAAAATTTCAGATTTTTCTGCATGTATAAACCTTGTCAATGCATTTGCTAAATATATAAATTGCACATTAAATAAATCCATTTTGGAGTTATTTATTTTTGGAAAATACAGGTTGCTTTGGGATGTCTTTTTTTTTTTTTTTTTGGTACTGAGGATTGAACCCAGGGGCTTAACCACTGAGCCACATCCCCAATCCCTTTTAATATTTTATTTAGAGACAGGATCTCAATGATTTGCTAAGTGTATCATTAAGTTGCTGAGGCTGGCTTTGAACTCAAAATCCTCTTGCCTCAGCCTCCTGAGCCACTGGGATTATAAGTGTGCACCACTACACCTGGCTCTTATATGTTTTATACCACTTCAGGAAATTTAATTTTATGTTTATTGTCAGACATTTTGAGACACCAGAGTTTGCATTGTTTTTTAAAGTAAGGAATGAGAATTCCATAGTGATTATGATTTATAAAATTTAATGATTTATGATTTATCTGAACTGTGGGAAGGAAGGCCATATTGTTTTACAGCAATTTCCAGTCATAAATCAGGGTTATGTTGAACTACCATGAAGATCGACTTTTAAAAATCTACCTTGTTAAAGTACAAAATCATTTAAACATTTTAAAGATAGTTCATATGCTTTGTTCTTGCCTTCTAACATCAGTCATTTCATTGAGAGGCTAAAGCTTATACTCCAAAAAAATGTAGATGTGCATTTTAATGGAAGTAATATTAAAATTTTTTGAGAAAGGGTAAAGACTTAATGTGCATCTCCTCAGCTTTCTCCTTTCTTTGCTATATAGGTACTTAATGCTCTTATTATATTCCATCTGCTCCATATCAAATAGGGGACAGAGAGCCTGGTCATTTCCTGAATTATTATTCATTTGCCTTGAAGCATTTATTGGTTCCACCATCTATTAGAATAGTGTGTGGGAGTGAGTCATACTTCCAAATTAATGATTCTCAATTTCTGGCTTTGGGAACCATATTCTTCCCATTCTGTTAAGCAGCAACAACATTATCTTGAAACAATATTAGTTCAGAATTCATCTAAAATATTTCAATATGCCGTATTACTCTACTGCTAGGTTTGGTGGACTTGTTTTTTCTCATAGTGAACTGAAGAAAGGGCAAAGGTGATAACAAAATGAAATGCTATGGGTTGACCCTGAGGATCCTGGAAGGCATTGCAATTCTTTTATCTAGATAAGTGCTGCCTTTGCCTGGAAGTAATGCTCCTATGACTGTGTACATCTAAAGGGCAATGACTAGATAAGCCAGTATGGAGTTGATCTCAGTGATGGTTTTATGATACCAATGTGCAAATTAAAGGCAGAAGTTAGTTTCTTCTTGGTATCCCTTTTTGGCTGAATATTACCATTTTTCCTTCCCCCGAGTTCTATATAAAAGGGTTCTTTTCGAATTTATCTATACTCTCTGCATTCCACTTTTCCTTTGTTATTTTCTAAAAGAGTGAAAAACCTAGCGAGTGTTTCTACGAGTCTGTAGGCATCTCCTACAACTTAGATTGAGGCAGTCCAGATGTGCTTGGCATAAGTATTGAGGACCTTGTTGAATGCAGAGCTTCTAGCTCTTTCCCAATGCCTCTCTGCTGGAACTGCATTTTACCTAAAACTGTGCCTCTGATCCTTAGAAAAGATATTGGAATATAGCATCACCCTCTCTGTGATAGAAAGGACCAGCTGAGATGATGCAAGCTGTGTAATCAATCGAACACCACCTGGAAGCAAGTACAATAGATTCTCACTGTTGCCTTATCATTCTCTGAGCCATCTTCAAAGTTGATCTTGTTTAAAAAAAATATTAGTTAGTAGCAAAGCTCCTTTGAAACACAGAGATTATATATGGTGGTCATTCAGCATCCTTATTTCTAGATTTGCACAAACTATCAACTGTAATCTTTTTCTGGCATATGTGGTCAGATGCTTCATAAACATGAGTTAACTTAGGTTGAAGATGTTGGGCATCAAATCACATTGGTTTTACTTTGGATGACCGCATAATCTGTCACTAGAGATGTCATGAGATATAGAAAATGACTTGATTTGTAATGTAACATGTTTTTTAAAAAAATGATCTTTAATTTTTTTGTTGTATATACAGCTATACACGATACTATGCCATAGGAATTTAAAGTTTGATCTATTGAAATCCCTTCTTCACTTTTCTGAGAGCTTTCTGCCCTCCCACCCCTGAAGTCTTAAAATCACTTTCATCTATCTGTGAGGTCACTGAGGCACTGGGCTTGACTATAGTGGTAACCTTGATGGGGAGTTAAACTGTTGATCTTCCAAGAAGAAAGGGACCAGACAGTGTTGCTTAAGATGCTGCAGTTGTGTTACTGTGAAGAAAAGATTTGCTTCCACTTTCAGCAGGTTATATAAATATATATACATACATATATATTTTCATTTTGGTAAAAAAAAAGTTTGAAAAATCTGAGAACATAATTCCTTCACAAATTATTTATAGATACACTGGGTGAGAAGCTTACTGTAGGGCAGTCATCAAGAAAAAAACGAATTTTAGTTCTTCAATAGTGTAATATTTGTATCTATTATTATGCCAGCAGGGTTTGCTGTGCATTGTGTCCTATTACTGTAAATCACCTGGTTTATAATTCTAATGGAAACTAATTTGTTTTTTAATGGAATTCAGAGCAGATATGTATAATAAGATCAGGATTGTCCTACAGTTGTAAATAAGAATGGGTCCTGTTTATTTTGACATCTTTTTACAAATGCATTGTATTAGGGTGTGAATATTCTGAACCATGCTCTTGTTTAAAGTTTTGAAATTTTTATTGTTAAATGTTACATTTTAATGGTTGTAATAATTATTTGTATAGATATGAATATAGTATTTTATTTAAGAAAATAAACTTTGCATTTTTTGCATTGTGAATTCAGTTCTTTCTGATCATTGCATGTGCCACTTCAAACCTGCTTATCTTGCATACTGAAATAGTCAAACAATCTTTAAAATTTTGCCACATGTCTGAAAATAATTCTGTGACACATTTCTATAGGGCTTGACCTCAAATAAATAATGAATAATAATTATAATCAGAAGTATATGGTTAGAACAAACTATATATCCCTATACTTGTAACTACCAAAAGAATAATACAGGGAGGTGAAACTAAAGCCTAATAGAAGATAAAAGGGAATGACAAAAGTACCTGTTAATGCATTTAATCTGATATGTATTTGAGCTACGCACTTAAATAAGTCAGGAAAAAATATAAAGGAACCAAAAAGGGAAATAGAAAACCAATAGCAAGCTGGGTGTGCTGACTCATGCTGTAATCCCAGCGACTTGGGAGGCTGAGGCAAGTGGATGGTGAGTTCAAAGCCAGCCTCAGAAACTTAGTGAGGCACTTAGTAACTCAGCGAGAACCTGTCTCTAAATAAAATATTTTTAAAATGACTGAGGACATGGCTCAGTGGTTAAGCGCCCCTGGGTTCAATTCCTGGTACCAAAATAAATAAATAAATAAAATAAAATAAAAAGAAAGCAAAGAAAAAGAAAATCGGTAGCAAAATGTTAGACAAAACTAGTAATAATGTTAATTATAGATCAACAAATTCATTTAAAAATTAAAAAAAATTTTTAGACTAAATTGAAAAAGTCACAATTAGCTTTATGTTGTTTACAAGAGACAAAAAAGATACATTATAATTAGAAGGAAACAAGGATGTAAATAAGTAAAATGATGGGTAAAGATATATAAGATATGTAAGCACTAACCAAAATAAACATAGCCATACATAAACCAGAGTGTTACGGTCTAACTTTGCTGTTCCCTCCTACTTCTCTTCTTTAATCTATTGGATGTAGCAGCACGGGAGAGCCATTGACCACAAGTATTTCAAAGGATTATTAGTTATTCAGGAATATGCAACTTAAAAAGTGAGAGGAGTCCCTGGGCGAGGGGGTCCTCCACCTGAAAGAGGGCTGTCTAATGTCTTGGTAGAGGTAGGGAGGGCGGGAGGGGGAGAGACAGAGAGACTTATGTAATACAAAGCTGCTCCACCGCCCTTTCCATTGCATCACAACCTAGCTTGTGAGTCTGAAAGCTGCTCTCCCCACCCTTTCTGGTGCAGCCATTTTCCCCGCCTCCCAACTACTGTCAGTCTGTGAACATCCTATTGGTTCATCAGTCAGCTTGCAAGTATCCTTCTCCATTATTGGTCCCCTGTTAGCCCAGCGGGATTCTTAAAGATAGCTTCCATGCCATCTTTTCTCTCTTGTTTTTCTCTCTCCTCACTTTCTCTATCCTCCTCACTTTTCCACTCTCTCTAGCGTGCCCCCTTTCTTTCCTTTCTCTTTTCCTCTCATTTTCTCTCTTACCCTGCAGGGAGACACTCTGTTTGCTTAATAAACTCCCTTACGTGATTTCCCGTGTCCGGCGTGGTTTTCATGGGATTCCTTACAACTTGGAATATAAATATAATGAGGTTGATATGAAAACAATAAGGATAAGAATAAGGCAGAAACTTGCTGATGAGATTTTTGAATAATGCTAGAAGATTGATTCTGGGTGGTTCCTCCTGGTAGAGGGTGGAATGGTAGAAGGTCAGAGGCGTGGAGCAGTCTGCCTTACATGTGAGGTATTCAGCAGTAGCAGAACTGAGTAGGGCTTGGCTGTCTTATTGTGTTCATTCTGGCAGGTGTTAATGTCTTATCCAAAGGTTATTTTGCTGTCAGTGATTTATTGCTTCAACAATACTTTTCTACACAGAAGATAGACTTTAAGGCAAGTAATAGTTTAGAGAAGAGACATTTTCTAATAAAATGCTCAGTTCTATTGGAAGACTTAAAACCCTAAGTTTGGAGCTGGTGTTCGTGGTGGAATAGAGAAGGTTACTTTCCTGGATGAAACCAAGAAAGCAGATAGGCAGCTTCTCACCAAGGTGGGTGAAAAAAAAAAGTGGGAGGTGAACATTACTGGGATTTACTACTGGACATTCAAAGCAGACTGGGGACTCAGGAGGTTGGATATAGTAAAATAAGAAAGAAATCCCACTGTCAAGCCTGGAGGCACCAGCCAGAGTGGTCCTTCTTCAAGACGCAGAGAGAGATAAGGGAATTAAAGGAACCCATATTTTTAGAAGACCTGAGGTATGTCTGGGTATGGAGAATTTAGAGGTCAAAAATACTGCCCAATTAAACTGAAAGGCATTTTGCACAATATCCTTGTGTGAGAAAATGCTCCATCTTTCCCAGCTGTGTGCAGAGGACAGAGTAGGGAACCATTTTGTAGCTGCAGCATGGGGGCTGACAACTGGAGGAGCTGATTCCTGGCAAATCTGAGTTTGGCCCGAAATACAGGTCTGGTGAACCCACATTGCATGACATAGAGTGTGCCTGAGTGACAATAAGAAAATCAAATGTGGAGAGGGGTTTCCATAGGGGAATACTGGTCATGGCAACCCACCTAACTCTCCCCATCCCCCTTTAATCTGGCTGATTGCAGGACCAGTCAGGCAAGATGTGCCTGACTGGGAATTTGAAAGGAGAGAAGAGGGAGATACTGACTTTGGAGACTGAACCCAAGACCAGGAAACATGGGGTCCAGAGGTGAAGTGGAACCTAGAGGAGATCATAGGCACAGTCTTCCAGTGTGGACTGGCAATTGCTGGGCCCTGGAGGTATGCTGATTTAAAATCTCCAGACCAATTGGCATTTAGCAAACAGCCTGGAGCCTACCTAAGCCTAAACCCCATGGACTCCAGAAGATCGGCCTATGGAATTACCTCTTTCACTCCAGCAATTTCACCCTGAGGGTGAAGGAAGAATCACACTGGTCGACCACACCTAACACTGCTGAGAAGGGAAGTGGAGAATCTTTTGAACTCCAAGGAAACAATTCTTTAACTTTTCATTGAGATCTTTTTTTATCTCTTCATTTAATTGTAACCTTAGTCGTTCATGGACATTTACACATATTCATATTGTTTTTTCCCTCATTTATAGCATTTTTTAAGTCAGTTATTTTTCATGGATCAGTATTTTCAGGACTAGGATGTTACTTTTTTTACTGTAGGCAATAAATGATCTATCATTTCTGTTTATTGTGACAATTAACATTGTAGATGTCATAGCAGGAACTATTTAGTTTAATGTTGTATATTGTTTGCATTGGTTGTTGTTATAATTTGTCTCCCCTAAAGGGCAAGGTACTGGAAACCTTCAGGGACTCTATACATTCACAGGGTAGAAACTCTACTGCCTTAGATCCATATTGTTAGTTGGGTAGACACACAAACAACATGAAAAAGCAAGGAAACAAATCGTTCTGAAACCCTAAAATTTGTATGCATTTTTGACATTGCTTTTAAATACATAAAGGTAAAATAGAAAGGATAATTAGACAAATTAAAATTGTTATTGCAATTTTTAACACACTTCTTTTAATAATTATATAACGAGCAGACATAAATTTAGCATTCATATATAAGACTTGAACTATTAACCAACTTGACCTGACATTTTATAGAAGTTATGAAATAATTGAGCTGAAAAACAAAAATACAACATATCAAAATTTGTGGGATGTGGCTAAAGCATTAATTAGAGGAAAAGTTATTGTTTTAAATACATACTTCAAAGACTTTGAAAATTAATGATTTAAGCTTCCATATCTAGAAACTGAAAAAATAGCAAAATAAAAACAAAATAAGTCAAGGGAAAGACATAATAGAGCAGAAATCAATAAAGTAGAAAGCATGTATGCAATAGGGAAAATTAATAAACCAAAAGTTAATCTTTGGAGAAGGTTAAGAATAAATGCCTAGCAAGATGATAAGGGAAAAAATGAAAGAAAATAGAAATTATGAATTATATGAATGTAAAGAGGATATTGCAAAATATGCAGAAATTTAAAACATAAAATTATTTTTAGTATAGCTTTAATGTCAATGATAAAATAAATGAAATGGACAAATTTTTTGAAAAACACAACTTAGCAAAATGAACACAAATTAGAAAAGTCATATAGGCTTATGCTTGTTAATGAAACTGAATCTATAATTTAAAACTTTCCTACCACATATTATACTATTCTGTTTCTATGAATATGTGAATCTATAGAGACAGAAAATGACTTAGTGGTTACCTAGAGTAACTGCTAATGGGCATGACGTTTCTCTTTGGGATCATGAAAATGTTCTAAAATTCATTGTTGTAATGGTTACACAGCTCTGAACACATGAAAAACTACTGAACTGTCTAATTTAAATGGATGAATTCCATAGTGTGGGAATTATATGCCAAGAAAGTTGTTGTTGTGTGTGTATCTGGTTTGCTGGGGAATTAAGCCCAAGGTTTCATGCATGCTAAGCATGTGCTTTACCATTGAGTAACACTGTTTTTTTTTTTTTTTTTTTTTTTTTTTTAATTCTTTCCACAAAGAAAACTTCAAGCCCTAGTGATTTCAGTGGTATATTCCTCTAAACATTAAAGGAAGAAGTAACAGCAATCAACTCAAACTCATGAAAAAGGAAGAACACTTCTGTACTTGGTTTAGGAATTTAACGTAACTTTGATAGCCTTAACATCAAATCCTAGCACATATGATAGTAAAAGAAGATTATAGGCAATGCTTCTAATAAACATAAATAAGAAGTTTCTAAACAAAATGTCAGCAAATTCAATCTAGTAACATAGGAAAAGTATAGTATATCATGACCAAATGGTGTTTATTTCAGGGATATGAAATTATTTTTAATATTTTTCAAATTGATCTACACAGCTGATTATATTAACAGAATAAAGGGAAAAGGCCTTATGGTAACTCAAACAGTTAATAAAATTCAGAGTTCATTCCAGGGGAAAACTCTGAACAAAATAGAAAACGAACATTCTCAATCTGATGAAGTGTATCTATAAAAGCAAAACCTACAGTTAATATCATACTTAATGATTTTGTCCTGGGAATTGAGAACAAAGCATGAATGTTCATTATCATCAGTCTATTTAACATTTGTTGTCATTCCCCTCCAGTGCCTTGCCAAGAAATAAAGTTTGGGGGCTGGAGAGATAGCTCAGTCGGTAGAGTGCTTGCCTTGCAAGCACAAGGCCGTGGGTTCGATCCCTAGCACCGAAAAAAAAAAAAAAAAAGTTTGCCACCAAAAACTATAAAATGTTGCCGAGAGAAATCAAAGGAAACTGAAAAGATGACAAACCAAAGGAGATTGAAAAGATGGCAAAGTGGTATAATGTCATTAAGATGTTAATTCTGCTCAAATTTATATATAGATTCATGCAATTACATTTAATTCACTGCAGAAATTTTTTTGGCTGGATATTGTTATTGCTTGGATATGAAATATTCCCCCAAAGGATGCTGCATTAATGCAGGAATATTTGAGGTAAAATGATTGAATTATTAGATTTGTAACATAATCAGTTCATCCTAATTTGAATGGACTGCCTAATAACTGTAGGCAGGTGGGTGTGACTGGAGGTCAGTCAGTAGGGGCAAGGCCTGAAAGGGTTCGACTTCTCTGAAGCCCCCTTTCCTTTCTCTGTCTGCTTCCTGGCTCTCACGAGGGGAACAGTGCTCCTCTGCCTTGATGTTCTGTCTCATCTTGGGCTCAGAGCAATGGAGTCAGCCTATAATGGACTAACCCTCCGAAACCATAAGCCAAAATAAATTTTTCCTCCTCTAAGTTGCTCTGGTCAGGTATTTTGGTCACAGCAAAGAAAGATTGGTTAACATAGAAATTGATAAACTGATCCTAAAATTTATATAATATTTAATATCATAACTATATAACTATAAATGTATAGCTTAGACCATCTTGAAAAATAAAATTAGAAGAAGACTTAATCAGACAATAACAAAGTTAAAAGATTTAAGTTAACCAGAATATTATTGTAAATTTCATGAACTAAAACAATGTGATGTTGGCAATGGACACAGTAGGCCAAAGGAGAGGAACAGAAATTTCAGAAATATATTACTCACATATATATGAATCCATATAGTCATTGGATTAATGACAAAGGAACTCATCGCATTTCAGTGAGTAAAAGGTGGTGCTTTCAATAAATAGGGCTGGAGTAACTAGATCTGTACAGAGGGGGAAAAATCTAGACTCCCACTCCATAGCATATGCAAAAATTAATTAGAGATGGGTCATAAACCTAACAGTGAATGGTGAAACATTAAAACTTCTAGAAGTGGTTCTTAAATGTGGTCTCTAGAATTTTTAAAGGTTTTTAAAGACCCTTTTAAGATGCCTGTGAAACCAAAATTATTTTCATGATGGTACTATGATGTGATATGCCTATACATTGTGTTGACCTTTGCACTGATGGTGCAAAAGTTGTGGTGGTTAAAACTGCTGGTATCTTGGCACAAATCAAGGCAGGGGTATCACTACTATCCTAATCGTCATTGTTTTCTTGTTCATCCACAAATTCACAGTGAAAATAAAAGCCAGTTTACTTTAGAATGTCCTTAATGAAGCACTAAAATTTACTACTTTTATTTAATCTTGATCCCATTTAATATTCTTTTTAAACACTACATTAATACTTTATTCTATGATGTTATGGAAAACAAATATAAAGCACTTCTGCTGCAAACCCACACATGATGAAAAAGCAAGGAAAAGCACTAGTACAACTGTTTGAATTGTGGTAGAAAAGAGTGGCTCCTCCTGCCATGGAATACTAATTTTAGCTGAAAGTAAAACTAAAATTTATGGTTACTTAGACTTGGGTATTTGGCAGACATTTTTAAAAAAAGAAATGAAATGAGCCCATTGCAGTATCTGCCACTGTGAGATTGACAGGTTCCCAATAAGGCTTCTCAGATGAGATCAATGGTGATATTAATACACAATATATATATATATATACATATAATGTATTAGCAATCAGTATAATATACATATATTATATATATTATCTATTAATAATCAAATAATGAAATGTGCAAATATTTGGAGGGTTTGCATTATTCAGTAAACCAATATTTTCCAGACCAAGGCATGCTATAAAAAGATTAGTTCAAGTGCAACATAGATCAATGGATTTCAATGTAACAAAACACTCTTTTTATGTGACTCCCTTCTTACCTGGCTAAGACTTTAGGCAAGTGGCATAACTTCTTTATGTCTAATTTATTGGTGTCCTTAGCTGTTTATTGCTGTTAATACCAGTCCCACCTTCCTCACAGTGTTGTAAAGGACAAATGAAGTGTTACATTTGAAAGTGTTTCCAAATCATTGAAAAGTAATATATTGTGCTGCATGGAAATTATTTCCCTGACCTTCCTCATTGCCACCCTCCCAATATAGGAGACTGAAATGCAGGCCTCCCTAGGATATATTTAGTGGTCAGTGTCAACAGATGCTTAGACTATTTCTTCTTCCTGTGAGAAATTAAGGAGATGTAAGTCTACTTGATAGATAAATTCAGAAGTCAGGCAGGGTGGCTAATCAGCGTCAGTGTGCTGCTTAATTTTTCACACAATCAGGTAATCTACAGAATTGTGGGAAGATATGGAAATGCAACCTTTATCTGAGTTTGTGCGGTATGGGTTTGGCTGTTGGTGGTGTTTTCTTATGTTGCTTGATCACATTCAGCAATGGCTCATGTTGCTGAACGGATCACATTTCCAGGCTGTGGCCTGAAAAGAGCCTGCAGATGTTCTATTGCTGTGGAGAATTTCTTGCTTCAGGGTGTTTTCTGGGAATTCAGGATTCAATTAGTTAGGTCCCATGTTTTTGAATGATGCTGTGGGGTAAATGTGAAAATTCACATTCAAAATAAAAAGTCCAACAGATATCTCTGCACAGAAGAAAACTGGTTAGTGTGTTCTTGTTTTTAACCAAGTTGTGTTGCTTTCTTCATCTTCTTCCTTTGTTTTTGAAAAAACTTAGAAACATTTCTCACTATTCGCACTATACCCCAAATGAAGAAATGTGATTCCCTAGCTCATTGAAGCTACTTCCTCTGCCTAAATTTGGCTGGGATGAATCTACTCCTTGTAAGAGGAAAGTTCTGGTCCTAGGACCAATAAAAAAGATGGTTAAACCACTGAAGGGAGCTGCAGATTTGGCTTTCTCCCTTGCCTGTAAGACCAGTTTCAGACATAGATTTGGAGGACTTTTGGACTCTTGAAGATTTTTTGAGTCTCTGAATGTTTCTTAGAAACAAAAAAACCTACTACATTCCTTTGCTTTCTCCTCACTTAAAATTTTGTTTTTGAACTAATGGGCTTTCAGTGGTAACGTGATACTTAATGGTATGTGCATTTTAATTTAAAATGAATCTTTGGGTCTACTTTGCCAAGTGCAGGACTTTGGTTCTTAACAAGCTCAGAAACTGACACAACCCTCACATGAATCCAGCTGTTTCAGTTTAGAGAGCTGAAGGGATCCAAAGCCGTAGCTGTATTAGAAGGCTTTCCAAAGGCACTGTGAGTTTCATTGTTACTTGGGTTTATATGATAGTCACGAATCATTTGAATTTTGGAAAAACCTTCTCTTTTTGTTAAGATATTAAATAGCAATAAAATTCTAGGCTGTGTTTTGCATATATATATCTGCACAGAAGCCTGTTGAATGTTCATTGCAGCACAATCTGTCTCCCTTTTCTCTGGTTTGAACCTGAACTACTCATGTTGATTACTCATCAGGTTTCTGCACCATTCACTTCACCTAACGAACAGTGACTTCTCTACATTTCAGTTTCTCCATGTGGGAAATGGGGATAATGTAAAAGCCCTAACTTCTTAGGGGATTTCATGATTAGATATGTAATGTATGTAAAAACCCTTGGCAGAGTGCCCGATGAGTGCTTGTTGTTTGAATGATCAAGTCTGCTGACTTTCATGTTCTAGAGGTTGGAGATTTGAGGGCAATTGTTGCCAAGGGTAAAATCCCACTAAAAGTGCAGACTGTCCTCCATGCTTGTCCTCCAGCAGGGAGGGGTTTTCTGAGAGTTTGGGTGATGGAGCTGTTTTATTTCTTCAAGGATGGATTAAAACGATCAATTCCCCAACCATCCTTCTCTCCAGATCCCTATTCTCCCCTGTGGTTAAAACTAAGACTTGCATTTTTCTAATGAAATGTTCAAGGTTGCTGTTCAAAATATCTTATTTTTTTTTTTTTTTTTTTTGCTTCTCTGCCTTTATCTGGACAGACTGCTCTTCTCCCCTGGGCATGGGAGACCATGCTATGAGTCCAAAGGGGTGTCAGCTTGCCTGTTAGTCCAAATATGATGTTTTAATACACCTCTTGTAGTCGTTGTAGTTGTCTTTTATTCTCAGCTCAGTGGACCCAAGGGTTTTTTTCTTTTTGCTTTCAGTCTATCTGAACATAAACAAAAACGAACCCACCACAACAAAAGTTTGACCTTCCCCCTTTGGTCCCATCTTCCCCTCCTAACTCTTTTTCCAGAGTTCACACTAAAATGATGCTCCCTGGCTCCATTCATCATGTGTCACCAACACTACCACACATGGCTTTCCATGAAGTTAATCAGTTTTCTTTTCCTTCTAGCTTACCTCTTCACTTTCATCACTCAAAAACTATCTTTCCCTCCTTGTCACAAACCACTCTGTTATGGTTTATATATGAGGTGTCTCCTCAAAATTCATGTGTGAGACAATGCAAGAAAGTTCAGAGGCAAAACAATGGGGTTATGAGAGCCTTAACCTAATCAGAGCATTAATTCACTTGAATGGATTAACTAGGTGGTAATTGTAGGCATGTAAGTTGTGGCTGGAGGAGATGGGTCACTGGGGCATGCCATTGTCCCTGGTAAGAGGAATGCTCTCTCTACTTCCTTGTTGTCATGTTCTGAGGTGCCTCCCTCCACCATGCCCTTCTACCTTGATGTTCTGCCTCATCTTGGGCACAGGGCAATGGAATTGCCCATCTATGGACTGAGACCTCTGAAACTATGAGACCAAATAAACTTTTCTTCCTGTGTTTTTCTTGTCAGGTCTTTTGGTTATACAGATAAAACAACTGACTAAAACATAGTCACACACTTTGGTTTAATGCCACCTTCTACATTTACAGATTTTAGGGATGACTCAGGATGAAATCTCATCTCTTTGCTTCTACCTTAGACTTTTAGAAAACACTATGACTTGAACTTGCCCTTCAATTGAGTTTCCATTTGTCTTCCAGTTTCACATGTATTTCTTCTTGCCTCAGATCAGTTTTCCTTCTCCTTAATGCTCCATCCACATAATTGCATTGTTCTAGCACTCCACAGTCTCAGACATATCTAGAGCTATCTTAGCAAGAACATATTTCTTCAAAGTGGCCCATTCCTAAGTATGAACACCTTTCTTTCTAATACTAGATCCCACACAGAGTCCCCTTTAATAAACTCTATTTCTTTGTATTGTTTTATAATACAACTGAGGACCATAGACAGAGAAAGCCTGCATCTATCTGAAGAGTTCTTCTCTAGAGAACTATAGGGCCAAATATTCTTTCCAAAAATCTGGTGGTAGAAAGAAGCTATGTTACTCAGCAATTAGATCTTCACATCTATGGATGAAAATTTCTGATGATTATTTGGATATTTTTTCTGTTCTGCATATAATAATAAAATTCCTATAAGGCTTTTCTTCTTCTCCTTCTCCTACTCCTCTTCCACCGGTACCAGGGATTGAACCCAGGGGCGCTTTACCACTGAGTTACATCCCCAGCCCTTTTTATTTTTTATTTTGAGACAAGGTCTCACCAAGTTGCTTAGGGTCTTGCTAAATTGCTGAGTCTGGCTTTGAACTCACAGTCTTCCTGCTTCAGCCTCCTGAGCCATGGGGATTACGGATGTGTGCCATGGCGCCTGGCTGCCATTTTTTCTTTTTAAAGACTTTGCCTGTTTATAATGAACCAATGATTTGTTTCATGACTATCTTCCTTATTGACCTCTGTGCTCCAGTTCCTCAGTGTCTGGTGCAAGTATTTCTTGACTATGGACTGCGGTATTTTTTATTTCATTTAAATGAATAGAGAAGTGGTGAGAAAGAGAATAAATATGGGTATACCCTCCCCAATAAAGCAGATTGCTTCACAATTTGTCCTGTGTTAAGAAAGAAGCAGAATCAGTCTCAGGCCTGAATTTGCAACTGCCTGCCTATATTATAAACCATACGATAAAAATCATAAAGCACAAATGAACTTCTTTCTGTGATGTCAGTGTTTCAGTACATTAAGGGAGCTTTTGAATCACTTTGGATAATCTTTTGATAATCTCTGTTTAAAAGACTTGGTCTTTCTATTTATTTGTTTATTTACTTATTTATTTTTCAGAAGTACTGGGGAATGAACCTAGGGCCTCACACATGCTAGACAAGCATTCTGCCACTGAGCTACATCCCCAGCCCAGACCTAAAACAGTCTTGATTCACAAAGAATGCCAAGATTTACAGTGAGTGCGAGGGACCCAGGAGTTAGCCACATTGGGATAGTATACCAGATTTCTCTTCTGCTGGTTTGAAAATCTTTCACTATTTAAGTGTGTTGTTTTCTAAATCATAACTACAATGTTGCAAGATGAGATAAGATACCTACACTCTATTTAGCACTTGATTGAAGTATAATATGACTTCAAAGCTAATGTACATTAAAATATAATGGCCAGCTATTTTCATCTCCAATGAAATGGATAAGCCTTAGGTGAAAATGACTTTAAGGCAGTCAAAGGATGCAGGATGGAGACAAACTTAAAAACTTAAGGATTTGGAGAAAGCAATGAAATTTCCTCATCTAGAGGTATTTAGAAGAGGGCAGAGCTCCATTTCTCCAAGATTGGGGGAGCAAAGGGTGATTCTATGTAAACGATGGTACCCACCTTGTCTTCTTTGTACCCCCAAGAAGAATAGGTAGGACCAAACTTTGGAAAAAACATACAATGTTAAAGTTCCCCCATAAAGTCCATCAAGGAGGGATCTCTTGACAGAGGAGTCTCATCCAAGTTATTACTGTTGTGATCTGGTTGCACAGGGGCAAGGTCATCAGTGACTCTTCCTATACTTATTTGAATTCACATGTGCTAAGGTCTGAGATTTAGCAGGCATGGAGCCATGCTGCCAGTGGGGCCTTAACAGTGAGCATACACTTGACCACATAGATAGATCGTGGCTCCTCCAGTGTTGAACCCACTCTACTGGCTGAGCAGAATCATGGTAAGCAAGGGTTTGGCACTGCTCCCAGCAGGACAGGTGGCTTCTTCACATTCAGTGCTTTTCTTTACTTTCACCACGAGACATGAGAGTCATAGTGGGTCACCTCAAAACCCAAGTGACCACCTCACTTCTTCTTGACAGGGCATGTCTCATTACCTGAGAACTGGAGCCCCCTTCACACAGGCTGAACCTTGGGGCTTGCCCTCCAGAGCACTTAGTGATAAGGGTGGGGGATTGGTGGCATTCCCTGAGCCACAGGTAGTTACTCCAGAGGACAAAGTCTAGGTTTTCTTACCGTTGAGACACCAGGGCAGAGACAGCAGCAATGAGGTGTGACAGTACACTTGGCCAGGCTTTCCACTCTGCCCTTGCTTTGGTAGTGGTTTTCATGGTAGTTGGAATAAGCATATTAAGAGTCAGAGACAGTGCCAGGAGCGGTGGCACAGGCCTGTAATCCCAGTGGCTTAGGAGGCTAAGGCAGGAGGATTGCGAGTTCAAAGCCAGCCACAGCAAAAGCGAGGTACTAAGCAACTCAGTGAGACCCTATCTCAAATAAAATACAAAATAGGACTGGGGATGTGGCTCAGTGGTGGAGTGCCCCTGAGTTCAATCCCCAGTACCCAAAAAATAATAAAAAATAAAAAAAGGAGTCAGAGATGGTGAAATGAACCAATAAAGGGAAAGGAGGAGTTGAAATGGGAGATTTGACAGCTTTGGGCGGTGTCCGGTTGGTGAAAAGGCCTCTCAACTACTTTGGAGGAAACTGAAGACAGGAAACAGAGCACAGTCTCAATGGTGAGTCCCCAGAGGAGAGAGATCCTGGCACAGCCCAAGGCTCTGCTCTTGCCCAGCCTCCCTGTGGGATTCAGGGGGCCAGAACTGAAGACCTTCTCTGTCTTCAACAACTTTGTCATCCTAGTGTAATGTCATGGAGACGTGCTAGTTGAGAATCAGAGAGCTTTAGCAGCTTATTCAAGGTCACGCAGAGAGTAGGTGGATATTTTCAGCCTAAAGTCTGACTCCATAATCTTCTTCAGACTTCACTATTCCTTATAGGAAAAAGATTTATTGTTGTCCTCCCTTTCCCCTAAGTTTTAATCAGATAGATCATCACCCAGAATGAGAAACATGTGAGTATTGATTTGCTGAGACATTCATTTTGGGGCCCCATGAGAACTTTCTGTTCCATGCTTAGGGGTACAAATTAAGTGCCGTTTGCCCCAAGGAGCTGGCTCAGGGATGACCTTCAGTCATGGAAAGTCCCTTCCCCTGATAGTCTCTGGTTTTCCACTGGCTTGTCTTGCTGCTAAAATAAAACCAGGCTAATCCCTCAGCCATCCAGCCTAACAGGTGGGGCTGCCTCTCCAGCCCCATTTGTCAGAGGTGTGAAGAGGTCATTTTTTATGTGCACAGTTTTACCCTCTGGCTGCCACATCTCTGACCTGCTTCAGTTAAATTGCTCTTATTCCTTTGGGGCTTGTTCTGCCAAGAGCCTCTTCAGAGTTGCTGCTTTCTCAGTTACCCTCCCACTGAACTTGGCCTCCAGAGATAGCCTGACTTTTGGTTTTGAAACACCAAGTCCATGAGCACAGGCAGAAGTTAGCATAGGCACTGTGCTACCTACCAAAAATATACCATGAAGCTACTAAGCTCTGGCTGCTCCCTCTACCTAGCACTCACATGAATCCCAGAGATGCAACACCATGACTTTTTTATGTCCTCCAACCACAAGATTGGTGCTATAGAAAGAATTAGCAACACATACACTTAGAATTAATATTTATAAAAGCAGTCTTGGTCTGGGTTCTTAGTCCTGCTGCAGAGAACAAAACTGACCACAATGTGTGACTTTATAGTACAAGACAGACATTAGCAGAACACAGCAAGGAATACTGCAGCACGGTCTGGCCCTTTGTGCAGGGGCCCTCCCCATTTTCACTGATGTTGTTCCTGAACAAGCTTCTGGAAACATTTACTTACTTGGGTGGACTTTGTCGTTCATATGTCTTTAGTGGATTCATTGAGTGCCGTAAAAGAATTTATGCCAAGTCAGTCATAGTGGAACAGGTTCAAAATTATTTTTACATGTTGGAATGACACAACTATTGAATTGGTGGCCTTCATGTGACCTATGGAAACCAAAAATTTTTAAGGAATAAAGAATAACAGAAGAGCAATTACAAATTTAGGAGCTTTTTAGAAAGAACACAAAAAATATTTCACAGGAAGCATCTTTGTGTTTTTAAAATTTAGGGAGAGTTTGCTGTTCAAACTTCCAAGGATGTTTTTGAACATTATGCAAATATTTGAGAGAGAAAAAACATGTTTAAAGAATGCCCAATCCACTTCTCTAACAAAGGACTAGGAAAGCAGAGATGAGATGTGATTTCAATTGCACCAGCAAACACTCGGTGCACACATTTGTATGTCTATTTTATGACTACATCATACTTGCAGCAACAGGGAGTTTGGTTAAAATGGGACTTCTCAGAGTCAGAATTGCCAGACAGTGTGAGACGGGAACCAGGACGCTAAGCTTTTCAACACCATGCTGGGGGGAGGCAGGTACAACAAGACACAATGCTCAATTAGCTGTACTCTTTGCAACCGGAGAGGCAGAGGAAACTGTGTTCATCCTGAGTAACGTCTGAAAACTTCAGGGAAAAAGTCTGGAACCTTGATCATGCCAGTTGAGGGGTTCAGTTGTGGAGAACCATAGAGTGGTGCCCCTGGTTAGAGCAGTTATTTCTCTGCCAAAGGTCATGTGGGCACAGAACTAAGCTGTGTGAATTGGAGACTCAGAAAGCACTGTTGCTTCACTGATTTGCTCCAGTAGTTCACAAGGCAAGGCCTGTCTGCCTGATGTCTCCAGTCTCAAGCCATTTTTCTTGCTCCTCCTACTGCCAGAAGAGATTTTCTCATTTCTCCTCCCATCTTAGAGATGAGTGGGTCTAAGGAGTAACAAGGTCTTTCCAAGAAGGTGAAGCCAGAGTAAAGGGTCAACACAGCAGTAAGATGAAGACTCTGAGAATAGATAAGCACCCAGGCATTGGTCCCAGTGATGGTTTCCTGTTCAGAGCAGTGTGACAATGCATAATTCTGAGTCCTCATGGTGTTAGGAGCCTGGGGAAACATTCAGTATTCCTTCTGAGAGGTGACTAGCTGGTGCTACCAGGAAATCATTCCAGCGGGGTGGGGCTTTGGCCCACCTCTGCATCCTTTCCACAATACTCTGAAGAAGCACGTTCTCATGGACCTTGGAGAAACAAGATGGTGCTTTGGACATCCACAGCAGTGGGACTCACAGAGGTGTGAAGCCCACACCAGGGTTTCTAGGCAGGAAATCCAAGCAGCTGGCCTTTTGAGGCATGACAGTGGCTCAGGGAAGAGTGTAGCCATGTTCTGATAAAATGTCAGGTGAGCGTGGGAGGGTCCCAGACAGTGGATTGACTGTCATGCAGCTGTTGCCTGTGTCTGACTCTCTGTGTTGCAAGCACAGACACAGATGGGTGTATCTCAGCATTTCAGGGTTTGCCTCTGTCTGCAGCTGTGGCTTCCTTTCTTATAGGGTTTAGATCTCCCCCAGCTCCTCTCCTTCCTGTGTGAACAAGAGTTGACTCCACAGAGTCAGGTGGAGTATTTGGCAGTGGGCACATTGCTGCAGTCACTGTATTCTTCAAGAAACAGCACCAAGATGGATCAATTGCTGTCCGCCTCTTAATGCTGGAGGCTCAGAAGACAGGGATCTGGTCTCTCTGAACCACATCCAGGTCATCATCCAGAGTTAGCAAAACCTGAGACGAGAGAGACAGAGAAATGAAATGAATATTAGGAATGTTCAGTCACAGCCACACCATGTCCCTCCTTTGTGATCCCCACAGAGTAAAAACTGTTTCCTGAATTGTTTTCCAGTCTTCTGTGGTTCTCTGCAATGTCTTGCTCATAACAAGCACTTAATATAACTGTATAGTTAATCTATTAATTAATTTAAATAGTTATGAGAGTTTATTATAGGTTATTTTAGATGCTGAAGATGTAGCTTGGGGTTAGAGAGAAATATCCCACCCTCATGGAGTTTCCATTCAAGAGATGGCTTTAGACATGAAACAGATGTATGGGTAAATCACAGTATGTTAGAAAGCTGTATGTGCTAAGAATGAAAATTCAACTAGGGATTGGATATGGCAAAATATTTACAGAGTGGCCTATGAAGTCACTTAGAAAGTGACATTTAGGTCAAGACTTAAAGAAAATGAAGTCTTTTTGCCCAGAGTATTGCTTTATAAGAAACGGAACCTCCTCCTCCATTTTTAGTTCCCTTCTTCACCACTTTCCCCATATAGAACCCCTAACTCCATTTTGTTGTCTGTCTCAAGAACAGGACTATCATTCATGCATAACTAATTAAAACAAATTTTCAAAAAGTTAAAAAACAAAACAAAATGGGACTATGATAAAGTCCTAAGGAATATTCGTACAGATTAGTTGAACTTCCCAAATTTGACACTAGGGGGTAGCCCTGCTCCACTCTGGAGGTAGTATGGCCAGCCTGAGACTGCTTAAAGTGGATGCTTTGGGAACGAGTCCAGTGATAGTGTCTACTGAACCTGTGTGTAGGCATGCCAGACTTTTAATTCAGAAAGGTGAAAAACAGGATTATAGACTGCTGGGAGCTATCGTCCCAGGTTGACATAAATATGCATGGCTTCTGGGAAAGGATTTGGGCAGAAAATAGAGGAACTATAGGAGAGATTTGGCATAGACTGTTAGAAGCCAACATAGGCCTGGCAGATGCCCTGATCCACTCTAGGAATCTGTAAATCATTCATGGAATATTAAGTGAGAGTGGAGGAGTGGGAAGAGAAGGAATAAGCCAACGTGGGAAATGCCAAGAGTGGTTTCTGGGGGGAATTCTGGGCATATGAATGAGTCTAATAACCATTAGACTGTGTTAGTTAGGAAGATAATTTTTTTAGTCACTCTGTCTAAATTATTGGAAAGTAAAAGCAAAATGAAAATAGAGATTCAATATTCTTAAAAAAGAAAATGATCTGCATGTTGAATTATAATGAGAAACTGAAAAGGGAAATTATAGAGGAATATAAAAGAGATGTAAGGAAGAGTGGAAAAGAAAAGACAAGAATGTAAAGAGAAAAAGAAACAAAAAGACAGGATAAACTCACCAAGAATGAGAAAAACAAGGCAGTAGCTGAGAGGAAGTGCCAGATGTCGTGATCATCAAAGAAATCCAGCAGGATACACTCACGATTCTTCTCTCGCGATTCGGCTGGTGTTCCCTGGAGGAAGGCGAGGTAGGATATGGGCAAGATTCCCACAATTCAACTGTTTCAGGGTTTCACGTCCAGAAAGCGAAAAAGATGCTACTAGATAACTCGAAAAGTTAGCTTCCAAGGAAACAGACCTGCACACAAAAACTTGTACACAAACGTCCACAGCATCATTCATAAGTCAAGAAGTGGAAACAGCCCAAATGTCCATCAACGGGTGAATGCATACATAATGTGGTGTATCCACACAGTGAGATATTATTCAGCAATAAAAGGATATGAAGTACTGATACAGCTGCAGCTGAGTGAACCTAGGAAACTTTATCCTGAGTGAAGAAGCCTGACTCAAAGGCCACATGTTATTTGATTACCTTTATATAAAATGTTCAGAGGTAAATTCATGTTGCTGATCGGGGAGAAATGGGAGTGACCGCTTATAGTTAAGGAGTTTCTTTCTGGGATGAAAAAATGTTCTAAAATCAGTTGTAGTTGTTGCCATGATAGAGAGCTGAGACTTTGTCCCGTGATGTGCCTCAGATACAGTGCTGGTTTCCAAGACCTCAGCTTTCCTATCCTGGAGTGGATGTAGAAACAACCCCAACCTCTCCCAACCCCTTGGTTTTTGTTGGTAAGTGGATCAGGATGGTGATGAGAAAGACAGAGAAGATACACTCATCAAGGTTTTTGCACACATTAAAACTTTACTGGGAACAGAATCATCATACAACACATAGTGAAGATTGAATGTGCAGTGTCTGTAGGTTTACAAACTTATAAAGTGTTACCCTGAAAATGATGAGCCCATGTCATTGTTGAGCATTTCTGTGTGGATACTAACACCCATCACTTGAAGCTCAGTAGTAGAGTGCTTACCTAGCATACATGAAGCCCTGAGTTCAATCTCCAGCACCACACACACAAAAATAAAATAAAACCCATCCCTTCTGGAGGAAGCTTTCAACTTAGAGAAGGTAAAACAGATTAAAAGCAGCAGGCACAATAAAGAGGGTGGTAGGAAAGTAAAAAGGAAAGATAGAAAGAGAACTGCTCACCTCCCAGCTGCTGAGATTCTGGAAGAAAAAATACAGGGCGGCAGCCCATACCACAGCGGTGGCCACAATGCAGAAGAGTGGCACTGGAAGGACCTTCTCAGAGCTGCGAAGCTGTTGGGGAGACACAGCAGCAGTAAAGCTGGGGCCATAGCTGCTGCCAGGCAGGGGCACTGCCAGCTCCCTGCACCTGCACTTACCTTCATGATGATGTAGAAGGCCAGATACAGCAGCAGGTTGCAGATGAAGATGCCCAGCATGTACGATGCAAAGTCTCTGGGCCGGTAGATCAATCCAAAGAGGGCACTGGGGACATGGGAAGAAACATTTGTAGTGGAGAAGGTGGACTTCTTACATCATTGTCTTTTTCCTATCCTACTTCATTTTTGAGTGGGGGGAGTTCATTTAAAAAACCCACTTTAACATACAGTCATGCATTACTTAATGATGGGAATGTTTTGAGAGATGCATCATTAGGCAATTTGGGCACTGTGCAAACATCATGGAGTGTATTCACATAACCTAAGGACAGCTGCTACCTCACTAGGCAATATCATCGTATGGGACCACTGTTTGAATGTGGTCCTCCGCTGACTAAAATGTCATTGTGTGACATGTAACTATACGCTGAACTTTTAAATTACTACATCTTCAAAACATTCATTTCTAATGACTATGTAAAATTCACATAAGTAAATGTGCTGCACACAGTTATTTTCCCTCTCTGGTTGGTTTCTCCAGCATCCTTCAGTTTTTCATGATCATCAACAATTCTGCAATGAATAAATGAATACCTTCATAGTACTGATTAGGCTAACCTGTAGTATCACATGTAGTAGCCACATGTGGTTATTTAATGTTAAAGTAGTTAAAACTAAATTAGATCGAAAATCCAGTTCCTTATCACAGTAGACACATTTCAAGTTCTCAGTAGTAGTAGTTCCTGTACCGGACAAGGTAGTGCAGAACATTTCTATCATTTAAAAAAGCAATGCTAGAAACTGTAAAGTTTCTGAAAGTAATGATAGAAAGTAATGTATCAAACCAAAAGTAATGATAAAGTAATGATAGTACTGGATAATGCTGAGATTGTCATTATACCTCTCTGCCCTTCCTTTCTTCTGTTTATCTTACTTTTCAGGGGTCTTTGAAATTTTCATCTAACTAGGCAAAAAGATTTTAGAATAAAATCCCATTAATTTAATTCTAGCTCTAAGTCTAAATTTATACCTTAACTTGAGAACAGATATCTTTACAACAGTTAGCCTTCCTACCCAGACCCTGATACCTCTTTTTTTATTTAGTTAATTGTTCCTTTATATCTCCTAATAAAGCAATTGAATTTTCTGAAGAAAGGTTCTACATATCTCTCAAAATTTATTACTAACTATGTTAACTGTAAACCTGATATTAATGGACTCTCATTTGGTTCCCTTTGCATCCAAACTAACTTATAATACAGGAAACTTCCTCCTTCTAGATTTTGAAATCTTCAGTAAACTAAAAATCTCTTGCATAGCCTTTACTCAGATTTGCCAATTATTAGCATTTTTTCCACATTCGCTTTACATTCTTGATTTCTTTCTAGTTAATCATACTGACATACATATATATGTATACATTTGGTAATCATATTTCTGTGTGTACACAAATGTATATACATGTCTATACCCATGCATGTATACATATATACATATATGTGGGTACTTCATACCTCTCTGTATAGACACACACATACACGCAACACACACACACACCACACACACACACACACACACACACACACACACACACACTATTCTTCTTCAGGATCATAGGAAAGTGATTCTCTTTAAAACACCATTCATACCAACTTATTACATGTCTTTGTGGAGCTACTGAGAGGGAGGAGCCCTCTACAAGGTAATCACAGTGTTAGTGTGTTATAGCACCTCGCACATCTGTAGACCCTGATAGCTAACAGAGGTGTCTAAGGAGAGGTCATTTATCTTATCTTGTGAGCAGATCATAGGTTTGGTTTTGATTGTGTGTGAGGCAGAGATGAGCCATATGATTCTGAGTCCCTGGGGTCACAGTCATGGGTTGTTCATTATTAAGAGGTCGGTGCAGGTGGAGCACAGTGGCACATGCTCACAGTCCCAGCTAATTCTTTCGGGTTGATTCTGAAGGTCTGTCTTTTTCTTCATTCCTTCACATGTCTTAATGTGTGCCAAGAGCAGACAATCATTTTTCTATCAAAGGTCACTGACCCAGAGAAACATATCAGCTAAGAGACATAAACAAAAGCAACTAAAATTACTTCTTTATTTTTGAGTTATCGATAAAATATCTCACACGTTCAAAGTGAGAATAGGTTGCACAAAATAATTTCAGCTACCCAAAATATTTATGTATTGTACTCTTCTATTATGGAAAAAAGGCCTTTGAGGAAAAAAGGCCAAGGGATGACAAGGGACAAAAAGAGGAAGAAGAATGATAAAGGTGGAGGAGGAATAAAGAGACCAAGAGGAAAAGAAAGAAATAGGAAAAAGACATGCTCTTATGATCCTTCTCTCTCTTTCTCTCACTCTCTCTCTAACAGACAGATGTACTACCAAAATTCTACCAAAAAGAATACCTATGGGATAGCTTTTACAGAAAGTTTCTACAAAATAATTTAAAATCATATATCATCTTTGCACCTATGGGCATAATCTATCTGTCCATTCATTCATCCATGCATCTGATCTGATCTGTTCACATAGATGTTTGTCTTCTTGAGCAAATGACCTCAATCACTGTATCAATGCTTTAGACACAGTGATTTGGTACTTTAGTGTTTCTTTGCAGGGAAAAGAAAACAAAAACAAAAACAAATCTTTTAATCAAATCTCTAGGGCAAGCATATGCTTACCCACTCCTGAATTTCAGATTTCTTTGTAAAAATGACAGTCAAGGAAAGTTAAACCACAGTGTTACAGATTTTAATAAAGACAAAAACCTATTTTTCTAAGACTACTTACAAGGACCAGTTAACCAGATTGCCTACAACAAGCAACACCATTCTATCCTGGAAAAGAGGAAAGAAAACAGCAAATGAGAGGACACAGGCTGCTTATTTTATTTTTAAACACTGTTGTATAAGCATCAACCATGGGAAAACAATTGCCTTGTTGACCAGAATGTTCTGTGGTTCTAAGAAAGCCTTGCCTACCACCTGACACTAAGCCTCTACAAGGACTAGAGGGCAAGGCCCCTGTCTGCAGACATGACCTTGTCCCCAGAAAAGAAAAGGAAATGTGGTCAGCAAAGTAGGATGCTGGCTGTTTCCCCCACGGCTCAGTGGAGCTGGCAGCTGGACCGGCTTCTCAGAGTGAGCTGGTGGTGAGTGCTGAGTACCAAGTAGTTAGATTTCTGCCACCAGTGCTTTGTGATTGAGGACATGTTCTCTGGTTTGTGTTATTTGGTAGCCTCCATTGCAAAAGTCAGGACCACTGTAGGAGTTAGTTTGGTACCCATTACTCTGACTCCCAGAAGGCCCTGCAACTCCCAGGCTTCTGGTCTCTACAACACACAGTCGAGACACCAAGTTACTGATTAGAGGATAAAATACAAAGGACTGGTGCATCTTAAAGGGTAATTGCTTTGGTAGAGATTTATTCACTATCTGTTCCTGCTCCTTTGCATAGTACTTCAAACTTTTAGGTACTAAGTAATTGTACTTTAATTTCCATGGCCACTTATTTACTATTTAAAAGTAGCAATTTTCTGTCTTTAAAGGTGATCCTCCCAACTTGGAGGAAATATCTTTATTTAAAAAAAACACACACACACACATTAATTCACTGATTAGAATTGCCCAAATCGAAACACTGACAACACCAAATGCTGAGAGGGTATAGAACTATAAGAACTTTCATTCATTGTTGGTGGAAATGCAAAATGATACAGCTCCTTTGGAAGACAATTTGGCAGTTTCTTATAAAACTAAACACATGCTTATCATATGATAGAGCAATTGCTTTCATGGTATTTTCCCAAATGAGCTGGAAACTTATGTCCACACAAAAACCTGCACACATTTATTATAGCAGCTTTATTCATAATTATCAAAACTTGGAAGCAACCAAGATGTCCTTCAGTGGGTGAATGGATAACCAGTCTTTAGATAATGGAATATTATTCAGCACTAAAAAAGAAACTAGTTATCAAGTCATGAAAAGACACGGAGGAGGCTTAAATGCATGATATTAAGTGAAAGAAGTCAACCTGAAAAGGCTACACACTAGTTAATTCCAATTATATGACATTTTGGAAAAGGTAAAACTGTGGGGACAATAAAAATATCGGTGGTTGGCAGAGGTTAGAAGGGAGGGATTGATGAACAGGCAGAGTACAGAGGACTTTCAGGGCAGTGCCCTCTCTATGGACAATTGTGAGTACATGCCATTAAATACTTGTTAAAACCCACAGAATGCACAACATGAGTGAACCCTAATGCAAACTGTGGGTAGAGAGATGATGTGTCAATGTAGGTTCATTGGTTGTAACCCATGGACAGCTCTGTTGGGGATGATGACAGTGGGGGAGACTGTGCATATGTAGGAGCAGAGGGGATACAGAAAATCTCTGTACCTTTTGCTCAATTTTGCTGTGAACCTAAAACTGCTCTAAGCACCACTTAGTATAAAACAACAACAAACAAAACATTAATTGCCCCTCCTGGATTGCAGCTAAAACATGCATAACTCTCAATATACTCACAGGTCTTAATGGGTTTTTAAATTCTCCACTTGAATAAATCCTCTAACCTCAATTTCCTTAAATTTTTAGCGCTTGTAGCTCCTACCCAAGCTCTAGAGGGCTATAAGATTCCCATGTTCTCTTATGTAAAAATCATTCTGATTATAAACTATAAGCAGATATTTGTTGAATTCCTGTGTGGCAGGCCCAAATGTATCACTAGAGCTGACCAAAGCACTATGCAAAGGCTCAGGCAGTGGGGCGCAGAGTGGGTAAGTAGCCCTTCCAAGGTCATTAGGCAGCAAGCCAAGACAGAGCTGGCCAGGGCCCTGGTCTCTAGGTTCAGTGTAGAAGTAGACAATATGCTGAAAACTCTAAGGGAGGACTTTTAAAGTTAATTTCAATCATCAAGTAATAACCATGGTTTTTGCTCATTGTAAAAATCAAACAATGCAGAAATACTTAATGTGAAATGTATAATGAAAGTAACTGGAGTGACCACATGCCCCAGTATGATTGGGATAACCCTAGTTTATACCTGCTGTCCTGGTTAATAAATTAATAGCCCACTCTGTCATTTCACAAGGGTACCTCTTTAGGTGATTATTTATAGGGACACTCTGTCTTGATCATCCACAGTAATTAACACTACTTAAATGTTTTATTTATTTATTTTCTTTCATATAGGCTAGCAAATATTTCTATTTACAAAAATGGGTCCATCCTAGCTTGGCATTTATGAAAAAGAGTAAACAACATGCTTCCCCCACTAACTGGACCCTAGCCACTCTGGACCATCTGGCCCTTTGGATTTTGGAGATTTGAGTGACTACCCCAAGCCTGTCCCTCCTGCCATTCCCCCACTTTTTGGGAGAAGGCCAAGGAACACAGGAGCACGCACATACCATGTACAGTGGCCGGCTACACTGCTGGATACAGTCCGTGTATATCACCATGGCTGCCCGCCGGAAAATTCCCAAATCTGCTGATGACATAATCACACCATGATAGGCTTAGTCAGAGAAAACACAAACACTGGGAAAGAGCCAAAGCTTTGGGGGCTGGAATGGTATAGTCTTCACTTTATGAAAATGCACTAGAATGCTTTGTAACTAATAGGTTAGCAATTCATAAAGTGTTGTCTTGGAGGAGATGACATATCTATGCATATCAGAGCAGAAAGCAAGATGGACATGAATAATAAGCACCTGCAAATAACATGGGTGGCTTGGTGGCCCTTATTCTGTTTCCCTGAGCTAGGTTTCCCTTTGTTCACAGTTTGCTCCAAAGGTGATTCCTTCACAACAGAGATGTCATGGGTCCCCCACCCCTCCAATCAACCTTAAATTTTGGTTTTCCTTAGATAGTGGGAAATCTTAACTTGTGAAGGTTCCATCTCTGTTTCTTAGTGTGGTTATGAGTTAGTGAAAACTGAACCAAGGGATTCTGGGCTGTACTAAGTGTGTTCAGAAAGTTTATCTGCACTGAAGCAATAGTCAAAAGACTCAAAAGAATGTAAGTTGAGGAGAAAAAGACATGGAAGTTTTAAAAAATGCAATCCTGCAAAAGAAAGATAAAAAATTAATAAGTGTACATGTGTTATAATTGCTACTGAACAGGGTCAAGGTCAAAGGTGGGGCTGTCTTTATGTGAGTTTGCCCACATCATTGACATCAAATGCAACACTGGATCTGCCTAGAGTAATAATTTCAGGAGTACACTTCCTAGTTCTGTTGAGAATGCTACTTCATGCCTGTAATCCCAGCTACTTGGGGTGATGAGGGAGGGGGATTGTAAGTTCAAGTCCATCCTGGGCAACATAGTGAGACCCCATTACAAAACAAAACAAAAAATATCTAGAGAATGAGAATTATACTCCTTCTTAAGGCTATCCCTACACTGAATTTAACGAGAAGTGAGGGGCCTGCCTATGTGACAACCCAGAAGAGATGGGTTGAAGTTCAGCCTTAGCTCTGAGCCTCCCTCCACCCCACCACAACAGATCCTGCCTGACCTGTCCAGGGAGCAGAGTTGACAGACAGCCTGGGGGGTATCTTTGATAAGGAAACAATCTAGAACATTGGGAAGGATGGTGGAACATTACCTGTGTCAGACACATCTGAATCAGTGGGAGGCAGAGAAGAAAAGAAAGAAAGAAATGATTTGTAAGAAAGAAGCCAAAAAGGTAAACTACTGGTCATTTTGTTATTTTCTTAAAATGGTGACTATAATTTTATTTTTCAATTATAAAGTTTCTCATCATAAAGAATACAGAATCTTTCTGCCTATCTCAAATAATCGGAAATTTACTCCTTGAGTGGATGAAGACTTTTCTCTGTTCCTGTTTACTTTTGTGCGTGAATTACAATTTATACTCCTTCCTCTCTCATGAGCAATCCTTGAGGTCCTTTTCCAGGGCTCTGGGACTAAGAGACACAGCTGTGATCTGGGCAGGTAGCTCTGACTTTCTGTCCTACTTATGAAATATTCTGTCTCATCTCTGCTGTCTTTCCTATGTCTATGATTATTTTCTTGTGTGGTCTGAGGACCACATGTATTTAGAAAGCAAAGGTAGCATAGGAAATGGGTAGAGAGGTGGGAGTGGGTTCAGACACTGTCCACTAATCACCTTCTGACATTCGGACTAACTTTAAACATAATCATTGTCATAAGGAAATAGTAAGCTTTCCTTCTAACTCTGGTAAATCTGTATCCACCTGGGAAAGATGCCCTGGGCATAGAACTTGAACATAATTATTTCAACCCTATGCTGGCCATTTTCCTGTTGCCTATCTCTTTCTCCTGCACCTTGCTGGGGAGGCTGACCTTCTGTATTATTACAGTGGGGTCTCTTACTGTCCTTGGATGCAGACAATGGGGAGCCCTGGCAAGACACCAAGGGCAGAGGAAGGAGAATGAGCTCAGAGCAGTTATTTCCCTGCTACTCTCCCTGTGAGGCTCCCTAAGACTGACTGCGTCTATCACTGGAGGTCACTGCTCCTCTCAGAGTGACTTCCTATCCATGACACATTTGGTAACCATTTCCTCCCTGTCCTTTGGGGCTTATGGATGGTTAAAGCTCAATGCCAGTAACCCCAGGTCACTGTGTTGCCCCTTTCATTCTCCTCTACCCGACTCACGTCTTGTGACCAGTCCCTTTGTAAAAATAAACCCTTATCAATCTTCGTGTGTGACATCATTTTCCTGTTGGGACCCTTGTAAATTATTACATGATCATAATATAACATATGAAATTCCTTCTTGTTTAAAAGGCAAACTAATTTAATATTGCATTACCATTGGTCCCATCAGGACCATTAGGATATCCATTAGGATAGCATGACCATGGTGGTAGTCATCACCATTACCTATGTCTGTTTTCAAGCTATTTTGTTTTTCTAATTCTAGGAGAAACCAGAATGACAACATTCTAGTGTATTTTCCTTCTCAAAGTTTGGTTTACATGACTTCACTCACCTTTGTTCTGGAAGATGGGACATGACCAGAGCAACTCATCAAGTGTTCTACACAACCAGCAAGTGTCACTGGGGCATTCATTAATGCTAAGGGTAGATCAACTTACCATGCCCAAAGGGAAAATTAAACTACCAACATGAGAATGTATCTTATTTGATCTTCTAGACTTCAGGTCATTTGTTTGTATTGAATTGTTCTTAGCCTGGGCCAAAGGGTCCTTTATTTTAGAGGACCTTCATTCCCCCATGAGTGAGAAGTCTGCAGGGTAAGGGGACTAATCCTTCCTTTTCTGGACTGCATTCTGGATTCCTGGAACCAAAAATTCCCTTCTCAGATAACCATGGCCTGCTGTCAGGGCCTGCACAGCCCCCTCCCCTGGTTTATATTCCCTGAGGGCAGATGACACCATTAGTGCACAACTCTGTCCAAAGAAGGCAAGCAGGGCCATTTGTGGAGGATGTGGATGGACACTGCTATTGGACAAGGATTTCTTTATGCAGATCTGAGAGGTCCCTTAAGATAGAGAACAGAACCAGAGGCAGGAAGAATAGCTATGTTCTGCAGTGTTCTTTTGAGGGTCCCAAAATTCTAAATTGAAACCTGGACCTTCTAAGTTATAATGAAGATAAATTTACCAGTTTGTTTTTTAGTCCTTTCTTTTAAAATTATTATTGTTGTTGTTATTGTTATTATTATTATTATTATTTTGGTGCTGGTGATCAAACCTTGGGCCCTGTGCATGCTAAACACATGCTCTGTCACTGACCTATATTCCCAGTTCCTTCTGCCTTCCTTCCCTTCTTTTTTTTTTCATATTTAATAACTTTGAGTCTGCTTTATAAATTTGAAATTTTCACATATATGGTGAGTGAGCTTTAGGTTGCATTCATTCCCTGGGCTCTGTGAACATTAGGGCAGGTCTATGCTTACGTATAATGATATATCTTAAAATATACATAAGAATTTAATTTTGACTTTCTGCACCTTAAAATGAATTTTTAAATGTAAATGCTCTAAATAACTTGAACTTCCTCTAACATAAGACAACTGAACAGCAAATTACAAACACTCAAAACACTAGGGCTCCCTGAACAGTTTACACTGTCCCCAGCAGTTAAGCAGGTGCCCTGGCTCTTCTTGTCTCAAGAAGTTCTCACCCTAGAGCCTGGAAATTCTATAAAATTCATTCTTGACAACCTTTTAGCATAGTTAGAAGAATGCACATTTTTGAATGCTGTAAATGGAAAAATGCTCCTCTAGGAGGGACTAGTGGTATGATGAACATTCCATTCTACAAATGAACTTTCAAAGTATGGTGGACTATATGGTGTTTGCAGCTGGGAGCTGGAGATGTGCCTCAGCTCAGAGGTGTAGTAAGCTTAGTTCTCTAGCTGAAAACAAAACTAGTGGTAACAGCTAATTCAATCCTATAAGGGAGAGGAATCTCTTGGCGAGAATTAAACACAGCACAGACTTCAGTGCATGTAGACATGATGACCTGTCACACTTTAATTTAGGGTGAAGGCAATGCCTGCGTTTTCAGGGAAATTTAATTCAGGTGTTCACTACAGAAAAATAGGTGACTCACCTATCTTGAAACGACCCATGTAGTAGATCTGGGTGCTGAGGGCCAGAGAGGCCAGAATATGGATGGCAGAGAAGATGACCCAGAACCACACGTCATTTTTTCCAAATACCTAGGAGTAAAGATGGAGGTTACCTTGATCTGGGGCCTTCTGAGAACTCACTAAAATCACTCTCTGAGGCATACTGAAGGAGTGGAAAACTGAGCCTTTTGTGCGTTTTGTTTTTTCCCCCTTCTTGGAACTCACAGGGATCTTTCTGCACAGTGGGCAGGAAAAAGAAGGGCTACTTGACCAAATGGAAATGGAAAAGAAATGGGGGAAGGCAGCTGAATGGCAACAATAATGGGGCTGTGGGTCTAATGAAGGGCTAACGCCCTTCAAATAACTGAAGACAATTAACACTGTGGCCCAGGCACATTCAGAAAGTGGGTTCTGTTCTTTTAGGTTAGTCTCTCCAAAATTAGCTGGGATATCTCGATACCAATTTCCCATGAGTCAGGCCCCAGCTTAATAGTAAAACGATCCGGGGGAGGTTTTACAGGAGCCTGTCACACTGTTAGAAATAACCAGCTGAGTAATCAGAGTGCCTTGAGTGGAACCAGGATGAGCGTGAACCAAAGATTACTGTAAACAGAAACCTGTGAACCCGAGGTGCAACAAACAAACAAACAATACAAAATGACTCCCAAGAGAGCACTTTTTGAGAGTCAGACCGAAGGAGGTGGAGAGGGACGCACCACTCCGAGGACGGTGAGCATGATGACCACGGCGAAGGAAGCATAGGCAGAGTAGGCGCTGGCGTTAATGTCCGGGTGGCGAGTCTGATAGAGTTTCAGCATGCAGAGGCCAGCGATCATGTACATGAAGGAGGTGTCTAAAGACCCAGAGGAGGAGTGGAGACAGAGGTTCAGTGGGTGTCAGACTGATGACACGCTTTAGAGTTTTCTTCAGACTCTGAGTACCCCCTCACTTCAGTCATGGAGTATTTGCTGCCTTCAGACTGTGTGAAGATCTCTAGGTGCGCTCTGTAGGCAGACCCCATGTACTCCACTCCTAACCCCTGCTTCAAGGCTGTTCTTGGCTCTCAGAAGAAAAATATGTAATAGGATAACAATCAACTGGCTCTACTTGCAGGGTATTTGCTTTTTAAACATTGATGTTCAACAGTGATAGCAAAAGAATCCCCAATGGTGACAGTTTAGGCAGTGTGATAGTAAGATGAACGTCAGGTGGGTGTAGGAAGTTGCTCTCAGCACCCTGAAATATAACCTCATTGATTATTGCATGTGTGTGTGCACACACACATGGTTTTATAGCTTAGTGATGAAAAATAGCTAGTCACCAAATGTAGTTTAGCTGAGTTAGAAAAGGGAAAATGCAAAGCAGAATGACAATGCAATACCCTCTATCACTCAAAACTTGGCTAATAAATGAAATGTCTGATAATAACATAAGTTAAGGGTGGTGTGGGGGAAATGGAAACTCACACAGCTAGTGGGAATAGTAATTAATACTCTAAAGAGAAATTTGTTAAATTTTGGCAAAATAGAAGATGCATACACAGGTGACTCACAAAATTCTACTTTTAGGTCTCCCAGGGACCCTCTCTCACATTTGCACAAGGAGACGTTTACAAGAATGTTCATTGCAGTAATGTGTATAATAGCAAAATATCAGCAACATCTAAATGTTGCTCAATGGAGGAGTTAATGTGATCTCTTTTATAATAGAATATGATAATCCTTAAAAATGAATGAAGTCCCTGTTCTTGATTCGGTTTGGATAAATCTTGAAAATGTTGAATGAGCAAAGGGTGAAAAATCATGTGATAAATTAACATTAATTTACTATGAATGTAATAACATATAAAAATTAACTAGAAGGATAAATATCAAATTAATCATAGTTGTTGCCTCTGGGGAAAACGTCGAAAAATGAATTTCGGTTCAAAATGGTTCAATTCTATCACAACACTTTATTTCTTAAAATGTAGGTCTAAGGCAAATACTTAAAAGTGATGACTTTTTTTCATTCAGAGTGGTGAATGATATTCTGTAGTTTTCTCTATTAAAAGTATTTTCTAATTTAAAATGATTAAATGTTACAGGATTTTAGTGGTGTTCTCACAGCCACAGATCAGAGAACAAACATAAAAATGACCATTTAAAATTTTTTTACCCTAGAGTGTTGGCAACACCGTTAATTGGTTGCCGGTTCAACTCTTCCCTTCCTCCCCTTTTAATAGCACCTCAATACTGACTCAGTATTTACCCTTCCAATTTAGAAATGCACATCCTTCAGGCCCCTTGGCTAATTCTGCTCTTGGTTCCAGGGATGAGTCTGATTGGTCTAAAGGAAATCACACCTCCTTTGCTGATTGGTGTAGCAACCCAGGCCTGGGCTAACCAGCACTTAGTGAATACTTCAGGAATGAGCTCTTGAGGTGAGAGGGAACATTGTCTGAGGGTTTCTTGAAGTTTCCTTGCTCTTCAATGAAGGCCCCTGGAAACCAGCTTAAAAGCCCCTCTGGACCTGGACAATGGTGATGTGAAGCCAGCACCTGCTATCACTACTTTTGCCACCATGAGTGAAATTAGTGTAAAACCAACATATTGACTGTGCACAACCAAAGTGATTCATTCCAAAGAGAAATGGAATGGGACTCAACAGATAAATCAACCACAAGCCTTTTCTACCTCTGTATTTTCCGTGAGCTGTTAGATGTCCTTATTACTTAACCCAATCCGAATTGGGTTTTCTATCATTTTTACTCCAGAGCAGTCTAATTGCTCAATTAGGCCAAGTTATTCCAGAAGTCTGTTAATGGATTCTACCTCTCTTGATGCCTAATGCTTAGCCCATTGTCTTCCTTTAGATCTCTCCATGGGATTATCATTCAGCATCGAGTATTTTCCAGTCTAAAAGATGGTGAAAAGAAAAAGTGGTAAAATACACGGAAACCATGCTTTGTGGTGAGGTGCTGTCAGGTCACTTCAGCTCACACAAAAGGCCTTTTAACTCCTGCAAGTTGAGTTTAGCATTATTGGAAAGGTACCAGGATAAGATTCCTATAACTCAAATCTTTGTAGTTGATATAAATTCTAATTACCAAACTGGAAATTGGAGTAATTAGGGCAGACGTGGTAACAAGCACTGAGCACCCCTTCCATCATCAGTGCGATGCCCATAGCATAGAAGAGACCAAAGTGTTTGGGAATCCCGTACTCCTGAAAAAGGAAAAAGGTAGGTCAAAAGAAGGACACTAGTAGTCAGTGATGTGCCCACAGAATATGAAAGCCTAGGCTTCCGGCCTCATGTGGCTCATTACACATAAAATATCATCCCGGCATCAAGCCAGATGCCCCTCCCCATTGCAGATCCTGTTTGGAATCATGGTCATTCCCAGCTCCTACCTCTGATTTGCCCACACTGTCCTCACCATAGCAAAGATGTCCTTGGCTTCCAGGGCTCTTCGATGGAGAATGTCCCGGCGTAAGACTATCAGCAGGAACAGGAAGCCCAGAAGCACATGGCCCAGGTTACTGAGAATATTGTTGAAGGCACTAAAGGATGAGTGAGAAACCATGAGAGTGAAGGAAATCAAGAGGATTCGGGAAATGAATGAATGCACAAATGAGCGAGTGATCTCGGCATTCAGTATTTTCCACCACTAACCGGTCCCTAAGATTTCAGGACTGGAAAGTCATACAAAATCCTCTTTAACCTAGCCCCTTCATTTTAGGATGCTTACTTAGCTTGTGATAATATGTCTGTTCCCTTTCAAGAATGCCTGCTCAGCATCCCTAACACTGTCCCATTTTTTCTTGTCTTCATGGCACGGCAAAGTATAAGTACTAGGAAAGAGAGGCTCCAGGAAGACAAGTCTTAACTACACTGAGAGTGAATTCTCACAGGTGGACCCAAGTTTGTGGCAATATTCAAGTTATGTAGCATATTCTCTGACTGTGAATTTCAGGACAAATGTTGACCAATCACAGCCAACAGCTTTAAATTTCAGGAAACGAAGGCAAATTCAGCTCTGGAACAAGAAGCCAGCCCCCACGAAACTGTTCTTTCCTTGTCATTAAGTTCTATCTAGAGAAGAGCCATGACAGTTGCAGGCCTGGAATGAGGTTCTCATATCACTAACAGCTGAGGGACCTTCAGCAAGGTCCTTAACTTTGTTATGCCTAAGCATCTTCGTCTAAAAAATGCTGGTGATGAGAATCTATCTCATTAGGTTGTTGGACAGATTAAATGAGGCCACAGGCTGCCAGCTCATGCCCGTGAACTCATGCCATGACAACTAGGGACCTGACCTTTTCAAAAACCTGGTTGCCTGTTCTCAGCTGGTGATTTTAGGAATGTTGCCTGGGGCCCTGAGGAATGAGAAGCATACCTGCTTTCAATCACTGGGTTTAGTTCCTCTTTACCCTAATTGGGGTAGTTTTCCACAGTTGCTTTTAAAAAAACTGAAATCACATTAGACAGAAAGGAATGTCTACATGCCTCATGAGCAACCAGAGGACTGCGTTTACCTTAGGACGCCCAAGGGGTGAGCACAGAGGAAGTTGTAGTAGCAGATGTCCTGGTTGCCAGTGACATTTACCACCTGTAAAATCAAGTGTGAGAAAAGGAAATGTGGTTTTTCTCCATCCCCTAAGCCCCACCTGAAGTCACAAAGAGCCGACTGGGCTGCCAGCCCTGCCCTGCCAGTGGCTTTCGGTGTATCAGGTGAGCTTTCTCCATAGGGCTAGATCTTTATTTACCACTGTTGCACATCACAGGCACATTTCCCATAAATGTTACCTTGTACTTTTTCTTTATTTTTAAACTGGGGATTGAACCCAGACATGCTTTACCACTGAGCCATATCCCCAGTCCATTTTACTTTTTAAATTTTTGAGTCAAGGTCTCACTAATTTGCTAAGGCTAGTGTGGAACTTGCTATCCTCCTTCCTCAGCCTCCTGAGTAGCTGGGATTATAGATGCACCACAGGCCCAGCACCACTGTGCTTTGAATGCAGACCTTCTGTGCACCCCACTAAGTGGTCTCAACATGGAATTCAACCAAGTGTGGGTCCTTTGTTATCATAATAAAAGGACTTTGAAAGAATGCTAACATAGGGCCCTGCCTTTTAAGTCTGACTTGCTAGGTCCTATTTTCTAGATGAATGCTGGGGAATGTGGAGTTGCCCCATTCTCTGGGTGAAAATGATTATTACTATCATCAGGTGGACTTGTATGCATTCTGCTTTCCATATTTATCACGATCTATCAAGAACCTACCCAAGCCACAGCACAGCTGTGTTTTCTCATAGGGGCCCCAAGGTATGCAGAGACTATTTACATTATAAACAGTGTTTTTCAAACTCATAAAGCCCTTGCCCTCATTATATAACAAGTATGGAATGAACTAAATATTATTAGACCATTAACTCTCAAACATGACTGTACTCTGGGATCAGTAGGGGCTTAAACAACCCTGACGCCTAGTACCACCTAGTAAAACTCTGATCTTCAGGGTGTGGGATTTTTAAAAGTGAGCTAGCTGATTTTAATGCACAGCAAAGTTTGAAAGCCACTGCATCAGAAATGTCTTCAACCTTGTGTTGTTCTAAAGGGGACTTCTCATGTGTCATAAATTCTGGAGAATTTACACTTAAAGTTACCTGGACCCCAAATGAAATTCTCATACGTAAGTGATCTAGACCCTCAGGTTCTGTGAAGGACAAGTGGGAATTCTCAAGCTGTTTTGCGATTATCTTTATTTGATTTTTAATTTTTTGTTTGCATTTTATATTTTCTTTTTTGTTTTAATATTTTTTTCTAGCTTCATGAAGCTGTTTTTCATTTTATAAAACCTATTAACCTCAATGAGAAGGCACAGGCTAAAATAGACCTCAGATTTCTTCATTTTAGTCTGAAACTTTATTTACTCTACTCCTTATTCCATGATGATCAGAGAGCTCAGACTGGAAAATAACAGATGCAATTGGTAAATATTACTGAATGACTGCAAGGTAATAATTTCAGGCTGGTAGACAAAATAATATAAGAGGTCCCAGGTTCCTTTGTGACCAAACAATTGGGAAAGAGATTGAACGGCCAGGTAAAGATCAAGCAATGAAGCGGTCCAATTGGAACCCAAATGGAAAATTAATTTTTGAACTGATTCTAAATTACACCTTTCTCTGTAGGTCACAGTGAAGGCTTTCCTTGCAGGATGGAAGCTGGGATTCTGGGGCTGGGGGCAGCACTTACTGTCTGGTAGGTGATGACCAACTGGATCACAGGCAGTGCATAAAATACAGCAATAGTAATGATGTTCCTAAGCAGACAGAACCATAGACAGACATTTCCAAAATAAGAATAGAATCTTTGCTTAGTTTTTTTAAAAACTCTGTAACTTGCAAAAACAACTAGAAGCTGATGATGTGGCTCCTGTTTCTCTAGTTTTCCTCTTCCCTTCTTTTGCATTTGATACACAATATCTTGACTAAAGGGGAGGTAAGGTTATTCTTAGTCTGAGAAAATATTAACTGAAACGATGTATTTAAAGGCTAATGATTGGCACCCAACAAATATTAGATTTTTTTTCTTTCCTCTTTGTACAATCATTTGTAAAATAGTATAAAATCTGCTTCTGGTTTAACTGCATTATTAGCGAAAGCCTAACTTTTTAGGATGCCCTTATGGTTTAGATGTGAGGCATCCCCCAAAAGCTCATGTGCAAGAAAATTTAGAGGTAAAATGATTGGGTTATGAGAGCTTTAAGGTAATTGGTGCATTACTTCTCTAATAGGGATTTGCTTGATGATGACTTTAGGCAGGTAGGGTGTGGCTGAAGGAGAGGGTGATTGGGGGAATGCCTTTGGGGTATATATTTTGTGAGCCAAGTTCTGTCTGTGTCTGCTTCCTGGTTGTCATGTCCTGGGCCACTTTCCTCCACCACACTCTTCTGCCATGATGTTCTGCCTCACCTCAGGCACAGAGGAGTAGAGTTGACTGTCTCTGAACTGAGACCTCTAAAACTGTAAGCCCCAAATAAACTTTTCCTCTCCAAAATTGTTCTTGTCAGGTCTTTTCATCATAGCAGTGAAAAGGCTGAAAATAGATGCCATTAGATTAAAAGTGATCAGAGTGCAAGTAACAGGTGAGGGACTGCATGCAGAGGATGTAGCTCTCTTAGATAACTCTTAGTTCTATAATGATAGTCCCACTGTGAAATTCTGTGTGGCCCCATTGTCCCTGTTTTCCCTGCAATAGCTGTGGTCAAGGAAAAGGACATTCTTCAGCGGAAAAGATTGGGAAGGGCTGCTTCACAAGAGGGCCTGGGCCTTTCTCAGGCGAGGAGAAGCCCTTGCCTGGTAGCTCAGCCTTTTGGCTGGGTGGAAGGCTGCATCTGTGAGTGTGACCACCACACATCTATTTATCATTAGCTGATGGCATCATTGCCTATACCTGTGCCTCATTAAATAGTAACTCCTTGTGACATAAGTGGCTGCGGTTTTTACAAAGAACTTAAATTTAAGTAGTTTGATTTTATTTAGGGAACCAAGTTTCAATTGATCATCCACTTACCAAAAATAAATTTTATATTTTTTGCTGACAATTCTCCGGTCCTTCCTGGACAGATCTGACACATAAAGGAACATCTGGGACACCAAATAAAAGGAGAACACAAAAATGTACCTGGATTACTTGCATAAAATAAAGAGACTGACACATTTCAATTTAATCCCTCACTAGGAATTTAAATTATTCAACAAGACTTTTCTTTTAATTTTGCTTTCCAAGGGTACTTCAATAAAAATCATCATATTCTTCTTGAAATATTAAGGACTGGCAGATATGGGATTCCTCTTAGAAGGCTCAAAGTCTTCTTAAATGTTGAGTAATTATTTCCCAACTTTCAGAGCTGTACATCATGTGGTTGTTGAATTATGTAAGGTTGAAACTGTGCAATTATGTTCATATCTTTTACTGGTACAACATGATAAATATAGGGCAGAAAGAAATAATAAACTTTACTCCTGAAAGATGATATGTGCAGAAACCAGGAGCTGTTGCGGGTCCACCCCTTCAAAGAATCTTTCCTTCTATCTGGTTGAATCCCTTCATCCCTTTTTGTCCACAGTCAGACACTTCAGGTCCTGAGAGCATTTAATGCTCTATCTTTAATTTCTCATTAAAAAATTTCCCCCTGCCAAAAAAAGTGTTCATGAACTAGAAAATTTGATTTTCCTTGAAGGAAAAAAATAAAGGAAACTGAGGCACTGGTGAAGTTTATTCTATAGCTGAAATTTCTGCCCTCTCAAAAAGCATAGCCAGACAGAAGAAGTACCTTGGTCCGGATGATGTTTTTGTCACTCTCAATATCTGGCATAGTGTCAAAGTCACTCTCTTCTACGGAGCTGTCTGTGTCTGACTGGCATGGCTGCCCACCATCAGAGGGGGACATCTGCCTTCCAGGACTGGAGCTCGACTCATCTGAAACAGAAAACTCATTAGCCTTTAAAAGTCAAGAACACCTATGAATTCCATTTCTCTGCAAAACGCAGAGTTCTGCCTCATTCTAGAAAGTACCATGTTGGTCAAAACTCACTCCTTACCCATGAGACATGCTCTTTCCATCATACCCTCTTAATGGACCTTTAGCTTTCTCATCTCCTATTTTTATCTTTAGCTTATCTATCTCCAGGGCTGAATATGTTTTAGAATATAAAGGCATCTGCTCTGTTAACAATTTTTTTTTTTTTTTTTTTTTTTTTTTTTTTTTTTTGTGGTGCTGGGGATTGAACTCAGGGCCTTGTGCTTGCAAGGCAAGCACTCTACCAACTGAGCTATCTCCCCAGCCCCTCTGTTAACAATTTGAACACAAAAATAACACTGTGCTTTTATTTCATGTTTCATATTTTAAAATATGAACACAAACATGTAAACATACACATGCATATAGTTATGTGTAGCATCTATCACATAGATGTGTAAGCACACGCATATCCAGAAGCTATACATTTCTCACAGATAAAGTATTTATACACAGAAATCCCCACATGCCATATCTATGATTATATAATGAGAACAATATTCTCAGGCAGAAGGATTCTTCTGTTCCCATGAATGTTTCCCAGAGCAGATGGGATTTGTGCAGCTTGAGCACATGAGTAAAGCCTGCCTTCCGTTTAATTTCTTCTGTTCAGATGGCTTAAAAAAAATCCTGTTCTTACAGAACTAAAAATAAACAGCCTACACTGAGCCCACATGCTCAAAGTTACAGAACAGGGCAGGAATACGGGACTCCCAATCCCTGGACATGGACATTTTAAGGAACACCTTTCACAGGCCTGCAAGTGTCATGGAAGGGGTGGGGGTGGCTGCTCAGTGCACTCCTACCCTCCCAAGGCAGGGACAGTGATTCTGTTCCTTCAAGGCAGCTTAATGGGTGCTGGGCTTGCCATAGGAATGACTGGGTGGCACTGAGCAGGCTCAGTTGTGAAGTTGCCAAAATGGAGGACTGTCAGGCTATAGCCACGTTCACCTGCAACACTGCCTGAGTCTTCCGACCGCCCTTACTCCACTGAAACCTGAGAATGAAAGGACCGATCAATTGAGGTCAGGCTCATTGTGACATCTTTCATGCCCTAAACTCCGGCTGGGTATGTAAAAGTCCCCAATGGGCCTTAGTAGTTGATGGCAACCATTGCAGGGAATTCTGTTCAAGTGTGTCTAGCATAGCCAAGAAACAGAACAAGAGAACTGCAGAAAGTTAAAGCTAGAAGGAACTTTCCAGATTATCCAACTGATTCCTCTAACAAATAAAAAACTATTTCATAGGATGACTGACTTGCCCACCATCACAGTTCTTAGTGGCTGGAATGCCATTTGTATGCTAATCTGTGCAGGATCAGGAAACAGTTCCACCAATAGGCTCATCATAGGAAGTACCTATTGCCCCATAATTGCTCCCTTCAGGTGTGCTGGCAGCAATGGGATGTGACACCGCCATGTTTCCAGAGCCTGAGAAAAAAATCAAAGAGACAAACATTTTATGTCTAGCTGTTAAAACAAAACAATCCAATTCTAAATAGCTCGAATCATCAGGTCACAATATTTTAAATTTGATTTTCTTTTTACTCTGAGAGTCACCAAACTGTAGTTCTTAGGGCAAATTTACCCTACAAGTGGCTTTTGTATGGTTCTTAAACCAAGAATGGTTTTTACATTTTTAAATGTTTGGGGGCAAGATCAAAAGAAGAATAATATTTCATGGCAGATTAAAATTATATGAAATTCAAATTTCAGTATTCAATTCTAAAAGTTCTATGGAAACACAGCTACCCTTGTTTGGGTACAAATATGGTTGCTCTTGTGCTATAATGGCTGGTTGAGTGGTTGCAACTTAGACCATATAGCCCATAGAGCCTAACATATTTATTATTTGACTCATTACAGAAAATAAAAAATTGACTCCTGCCTAACAGTATTTCAGAATCACAGAATAAAGGATCCTAGGTCTGGAATCACTGGGAGGAAAGCTATCACTGAACAGAAACACCAGAGATAAACTAGTATTATTAAGTCACAGAAATTTGTAGGTTTATTGTTATACCACTTAGTAGTTCCCTAACTATAGGCAGGAAGTAAGGTAAGATGAAAGTTACTGCACTCACTACAGCAGTAAGTGTTGACGACATGAACTCAGGGTGTAGATGAAGACCAGTTACTTTGAGGGATACACTGGAGGCAAAATAGTTGCATCTGTTTTGCCAACTGGTTGTTGACAGTGAGAGAAAAATAGACTCGGAGAATGCTCCTCAATTATTTCCAGTGAAATACAGATTCCTAGTATCAGGAAGAGTGAACTCATTGCTCTGAGAATCTAGGGGTTACTCTGGAGGCACTCTACCATATGCATGGAGAAAAATATCTCCCAGAGTTCTTACTAGGCAAGAAGCTATCTCTTTAAGTTTATCCATTTCTGAGAATTAAACCAAACTGAACCAAGAGGGCGGAATCTATGAACTAGCAGGCATCTGGGCAGTTTCTCTTAGTGCCACAATATTTGCAAGAGCCATATCACCTATGGAATTTTATGAGAACATTTCTACACTGCCTTCTGAACTCTGGCAGGGATCTGGATAATGTCAAGCTGATGGGGATTTCAACAAATTCCTTTCTGAGAGGTGAAATTGCTGGTGTCACATGACAGATAAAAGAGTCTGTGAGTTAACTGGCCAGTCTGCCTCTGTCTCTGTCTCTCTTTCTTTCTCCAGTGTTGGAGATTAAACCCCAGGGCCTTGCACATGCTATGCAAATGCTCTACTACTGAGGAGAACCCCCAGCCCACTGGTCAGCCTCTTATATTACTTTAGGGAAATACATTTAAGTGAAGAAACTTAGCAGAGGATATTTTAAAATATCCTTACTGTAATTTCAGTGTCTTCACTAAAAATTTAATTTGTTATAACTTCCATGAAAGGTACAATGCACAACACATGTAGAAGAACAAAAAGCCTCAAATATTTCCTAGTTGTCAGTCAACTTTCTTCATCCAACTTTCAAATTTCATTTCCATTGGTTGATGGTAAAAATATTCACACACCCATTTTGTAGGCTTGATTTTTAAAAATTCCTCATGTGCCCTTTTGTTTCCTCCGTGGGAAAAAAAAATAATTAAATGTTAAGGTTCCAAACTTTTATCTAGGCGATGAGAAACAAATCTAATGGACTTGGAGAACTGTTTTCCTTTCTCCTTTTGGTGTCTTAGCTAAGAACTGGCTGGACTGCAAGGCTTTTGGCTAATGCAGTGTTCTCTGCAGGTGAGGTTGTTCCCAAGGTCCTCAGAATGTAGACTTTGACCCTTGGAATGCATGCTCTCGGGTGTTGTTAGTAAGCTTATTATATTTATTATTTAGAGAAATGAAGTTCTGGACCTTCCTTGGGCTAACCCATGAATATGCAACACAGCATCAATACCATCAATGCTTTTCATCTAAGTTTGAGGCAAACAAACAAACAGGTTACCTTCAGGCTCTTGAGTATGAGGGATCAAATCTCTTGAGCACAGTAAATGTTAGGTGAAGATGTTCTGTGCAATTTGGCTTCCTTTCCTTGACAGAGGGCAGAGTTGGTCATAGTTGTAGCACAGAGCTTTGTTGTGCTTCTGCTACTGCTCCTATTGACTACAAGAAGTACCACCACCATTACCAATCCCTAGCACTGCTCCAGCTCCTAATGCTTTTATTGCTACTACTGCTGCTGCTACTTCTACTCACTGCTGTTCATTGGAAACTTACTGTACCAGATACCTTTTTAAAAAAATTTTTGGACCTTAATTTATTTATATTTGGTGCTGAGAATCAAACCCAGCACCTCACACATGCCAGGCAACTGCTCTACCACTGAGCCACAACCCCAGCCCACAAGACACTCTTAAGTTTCCTCCAAGAATTTAGTTCTTTGACTTTTCAACAACCTAAAGAGGTGATAAATTTTATCATTTTAAAGATGATAAAATGGAGGTACAGAAGGAACAAGTAGTTTTCCCAGTCACTCAGATAGAGGGTGATGAGTGCTAAAGTGTTAAAACTTACCTTCTTTTTTTGACGTTCATTTTTTATTGTATAAGTTTAAGATGTATAACATATTTTGATAGACATATGCATAATGAAATGACTACTATAGGTAAGCAAATTAACATATCTATCACCTTGCATAGTTACATCTTTTTCCTTTTAAGAGCACTGAAAAGCCACCTGCTTAGAAAAAATTTCAATATAGAATACAATACTATTAACTAGAGTCCTCCTGTACATTAGATCTCTAGACTCATTTTTCCTACATAACTGCAAGTCTACTCACTGTTTCTATGTATTCAGAATGTTGTTTGTCTTAGATTTTACATATAAGTAAGATCTTACAGTGTTTTCCTTTGTGTCTGGTTTATATCATTGAGCAGAATATCCTTCAGGTTCATCCACAGAATCATGTCTTAAATGGTAGTATCTCCTTTTAAAAGGTGAATAATAGCTCATAGTGTATATGTATCCCCAAATTTAGAGTCTCAATTGAAAAAGTACAAATGTTTTCCTTCAAACTATGAATAATTGGGAACAAACATGTTACTTTCACGTAGTACTTGAGAAAATCTTTTAAGGAGGTTGTGGTTCATTTGCATCTCCACTTTAATAAACTTTTATTTTTAAAAACTAAGAACAACTTTTGCTGTTGTTGATTGGCTGCTGCTGCCTGCCAATGATCCCCTGCAGGGCAGAGCCCAGTGTTCCTTTCTTCTGTTCAGTTCATTGCCAGAGTCTTAAGATAATCCCTGTTATGGTCTCATGCCTAGATGATGTTTAGTCTTTTACATTTCCCTCAGTATTTTTAATATCTTTTAAAGTTTAAGCTCCCTATTTTTAACCATTAACTTATGTCCTCTGCTTAAAATGTAATTTTGGAAAGTTATTATGTGTGTAAATAGTACATAAAGAATGACATGGGAACCCTAAGACCTGGCACTGTCAGCATTTCAGTTTTAGTGGGATGTGGGGCAAGTAGAAGTGTCACAGGAAAATGTCCAAGTTCTGCTGTGGCAGGAAGTTAAAATGTTCCTGGGAACCTGTGTTCTGTGATGTGTAATTAAAAGGAAAACAAAAGTCAAAAACTAGAATCAAAGCAAGAGAACAGATAAGGATTGCCAGTTTTGTTAGGTGACAACTACGTAGGTCTCTGCAGATTTGGATGGACCACTGATGTATGTGATCTGCATGGCTCCTAAATGAGCATGCTCTGGTTTTAGTTTAGTTGCTGGCCCTGTTCACTTGGAGGCAACCACAACATCATGGCTTCTGTGATGGGCAGGAGCACCAAGATTGTCATATGCAATACAACCGCCAGCATAAAAATGTGTGTCTCTTTGGGCTTATCTATGGACAATTTTAAATATGAGATCAGCCAAGGTGGAGTAACAGAATTCTGTTAATTTTGATTATATCTCAGACTTTTAAAGAATGCCAAAAAGTCAAAGCATTTCTTTCTAAACTTGAAAGAACGATTATGGTCATATGTATATTTTAAATAGCATAGCATTTAAAAAGCAGAATTAAACACAAGATAACAGTTTACAGGACAGATCAAGATGTTCTGGCTGGGGATAGCAGATGTAAGATTGTGAATGATCACATCTTAATGAATGAAGACACTTGTTTGGGTATGTTTTTCTCTGAGCTTGAACTTCTTGCCATCTGTTTACTTTTTATCCTAAATGCCCTATGTGAATAGAAAAAAAGTTCATTTCAGATTGAGCATGTTTGGGTCTTTCAGGGACTTCCTATTTACAGTTGTGCTACTTACAGTTGTGCTTCCTCTTTCTGTCTGTGAAGACCCTGGGGATTGGAAGCTGCAGAGAGGCAGAAATGATGTGAACTAGCCACCAGGAAATGTTATCTTTATGCCAATAGGCTACCTACCCCAACTAGTCTCATGTTTTGCTTCAAAAGTTGAAGAGGACATGAAGAGAACTATTAATCTTTAAAGAGGAATGTAAAAGTAAAATTTCCTTGGAGGAAAAAAAGTCAAAGAAATTTCGAAAAAGAGTAGAAAAATAAGGACTAGAATTTGAGACCCATTGCTAGACAGGTTGATGATGGTCTTTGTTCCTTGAGTTTTCCAAATTTGACATGCTCTTTGTCTTATACCCATCAGATCCTGCTCTTTGCTAGGTGGTTTATAAAATGATGACTCTTCCCAAAACACGGTTTGATCTGTGCCATGGTTTGAATATGGTTTGAGTGTATTCCTCAAGGTTTATGTGCTAGAAGTTTGGTCCCCAGTGTGGCGATGTTGAAAGGTGGTGGAACTTTGAGATGTAGGCCCTTGTGCACCGTAATTAGGTCGGGGGCACTACCTTGGAAGGGATTAATGTAGTTCTTACAGGAGCCCAGTTAGTTCCTGAGAGACCAAGTTATAATAAAAGGGCAAGCCTGGCCCTTGAATCTCTTCAGCTTCCTCTGTTGCCATGTGAGTCTTTTTGCACATGGACTATCCACTTTCTCTGTCAAGCTGTGGTGCAGCCAAGGGGGCCCTCACCAGAGGCTGGACGCATGGGGCTGCCTGATCTTGTACTTTCAGCTTCTAAAACTGTGAGTTAAATAACCTCTTTTCTTTACAAATTTTGGACTCAGATATTCCATTCTAGTGACAGTGTGAACAGCAGGCTTTGCTCTGCTCTGAGTTACTCCATGATGTGTAGAACAACAATTTTTAGGCTGTGCCTAAACTTGAGTTACTCCATTTTGAATTTCAGTGCTGATGAATAAATTAATTGTGCCTATAAAAATGACCACCTTTGAACTTATTGAATTAAATAGAAGCCCATGAATGCATGGGCACACCAAATTCATATTTGAAAAACCAGGCCCACAACTTATCAAACATACCAGATCACCAAATGATGCAACCCCCTCACTTGAGACCCACAGAAGGAGAAGCCCCCTCAAGAGTGGACATGGCAGCACATGACATCCCATCACCTTGTCATTCATCATAAGCCTTGCTCAGGAAAATCACCCCAGTGGTGGACCTCCGAATCTGTCTTTGGGCTGTAGCAAAAGGCCATTTCTACTGCCCGTGATGATCATGCATGGCCCACTCAAGCTGACATCTCCATCTGACACTGTGAAACTGCTGTCCGTCCAGACCTTGGCCTAGAATAAGTTCCTGTGTTTTGACAGCTCTGCACGAGGTTTTTGGTTCATAATCTTACCTAACCATCTGTAGTGACTCTTTGACTCTGACTTCATATCTCTCTCTGCTTGTGCTCTTGGCTCAGCATCCTGTAACCCTGTGACTGCCTGAACCTTTCTTACTCTTCTGCGACCTATTTATATATCATTTTGTGAAGTATGATGGGTGACTTGAGTGTTATAAATATTAGAAATTAAGATTGGAATGAAAGGATGTGTGTTTGCCTGATTTATAACTATCAGGTGACCATGAGTATTTGAAGAACAGCCACAAGTGACATAATTTGTTATTATTCATTGTGGAAAGACAGAAACATGTTTGGTCTATGTTAATGACATAGCTTGCTCACCAGACAGAAAATGGACTAACAGTTCTTAAATCTACTATCTTGTCAGGTTTGTCACCTCTCTCACTTGAGAAAGTAACCTCCACTAATGCTGCCCCTATGGTTCATGGCTCAACCATAAGGAGGCCTGCAAGGGAGGCTTCAATATCTCTCTTCTTGGTTAGCAACTGAATTTCTATAAGGATTTGGAATGTGAGGTTTCTCCACTAATAGAGCCAGTGAAGGAAATGTTTTAAAGCCCAGAGCCTCCCCAGTGCCCCTCAAATTGACACAGAGCCCTGCCTTTAGTATTAAGTGATGATTCGAGAATCCAGTATCCAGCCATTCCTACCATGATGAAAAAGTCCCTTCCACATCTCTAGAACAGCTTTATACCAGCACTGTTTCCACCTCACCCAGGCTCAGAGTCTTATCGTCTTCATTCCATGAAGTATGAAAGAAATCCATTTGCTTTTTTAGGAGAGTTGGAACCAACAATGATATTTTTCAAATATAACTTAAACAACTGTGTGCATGTCAAAGGAAAAACAAATTCAGAGTATCCAGCAGATTTTTTGATGCAGCCCTTCCATCATTACCTAACAAGACAGAACCAACTTGGCAACTTATTTCCTTCACCTCAATCAAACCTATGGTGGAAGCAGTGTACTAAAGTTCCCTTGATGTTTAGCCCCATAGAGGTGTGGGCCACTTGCGTGTCTTGAATCTGTGTGATACCATCCCATTCCTCTTTCAGAAGCTGCTCCCAGCATTTTCTCTGGCCGCCAGCCCTCAGGGCATTTCCTGCAGCTCTGAGCTGCATAGAGCTTCGGTGCCCTATAGTCACATTGATCCTGGCCTTGGGAGAGAAAGACATTTCTGTTTCCTTGTGCTTCTCCAAAGGTCCCTCCCCTGTCTCACTTTAGCTTTCTGATCCTCCTGACTTGCCTCTGACTCTACCTCCTGGCTAACTTCTCAAGCTGTCCCAGTCACTCACTGGCTCTTCCCTCAGGCATAGCTTGTCTTTTCCTGCTCTTGCTGTAAACAACTAGGTCTTGGCTCATGAGCAGTCATGGGACAGTGGAGGTGGTGCCAGTTTTCCCAAAGCTTCTCTACATTACAAAGGCTCCTTTTTCTCTTTGAATATTTGTGTTCTCTATGACTTAAGCTGGCATTTCATCCAGGTATCTTCACCTGTGCCTGGCAGCTGATGTGTTTAGGTCAGAAATTCTCAGGCAGGGAGAAGCAGGGTCACTTTTGTTTCAAGAGGACATTTGGTAGTGTCTGGAGACATTTTCAGTTGTCATAAGGAGGAAGTGTACTCTGGAATCCAGCAGGGAGAGCTGAAGGTTGCTGTTAAACATCTTATAGTGTACAGAAGAGCCCCCAGTGACAAAGACTTATCTGGCCCACCATGTCAATAATGTTGATTTTGAGAAACCCTAGTCTTAGAGAGAGGATCTCCCTCTAATTCTACAAGTGAGTCTACATGGCACATAGGTAGACCTACTCCTTGTAGTGACTAGTTTGACAATATGTTTCCCTGTAGGCCAATGAAACATGAGAAGATGCTGGGGAGGGACTTGGGAAAAATGCCCTCCCTCCGTAATTGGCAGGTAGGGGTGGAGCCTAGACACATCTTCTCACAAGTCCTGGGAGCAAAACAGAATCCAGGGAATGACAGGGAAGTGGACCAAAGCCACTGGACTCCAATCCTGAAGTCCATGGCTCTGCTCACCTTCCAGGCAAAGGAACCTCTTATTGTTTTAGTGTGTGTGAGGTGTTATTTTGTTGTGGTTGCAGTTGTTGCTACTTGCAGTCTCATAAATATGAATGATGTAGCTTTATTATTTTTGGTCACTCATTTGTTTCTGCTTGTCATCTGCAGGGTGCCTGTACCTCTTAGCTAGTTTGTAAGGCCTTCCTGATCTTGGCCAATGATCTGGCTCAAGTAAAAACACTGTCTGTTTATGCTTTATTGTTCAAGAAACCCTTCTGAGCATGGAATTCCTATAAGTATTATCACAATGAAAAAAACAACAGTACTTGTACAATAAAAAATAGCATCCCATTCCCCATGGAATCCAACCAAATGGATTTAGTCCTAAGTTTGATTAGTCCTAAAATAACACTAAAACCTGTAAGCATTATAAGAAAAAAGATGAGAGCCAGAGGAAGACAAATTCACTGAAAATTTCTGTAAATAAAAGGGAAAGCAGCACTTGGCATTTAAAACTATGAAAGCAGGTACGTCTTCTTTTGCAGTCTTTTATATTGGCAGTTGTTCATTAAAACAAACTGCCTGGGTGGCTGGAAAAATAGACATGCTGACTTTAAGGAAGATGAAGGTAAAAAAAAAAGCAAGACTTTCAGTAGAGGGAGAAATGATCCTGCTGGTGCAGGTTGAGTTTGTGTCTTTCTAAGATTTTTGTGGACCCATTAAGTGGGGCAAAAACAGCAAAACATCTGCTACCAGTGACTTAAAAATCAGGTTCCCACTTCATCATCTCTTTTTCAGATTCTCACTCTGTGCCAAATAGCTTATGAGCACTGAGTTACTTATCTTGATTTAGGCTTTTCAAAAATGAACACTTTTAAACTTTTTAAAGTTTTGATAAAATGATCAAGCATCTGAATTCCTTTGTTCAAATTCTTGGACTGGAAAAGGGCAGATAACTCTGGATTATCCCCAACTATTATATTCTTTATTATACTTGACTAAGCTCAAACATTTTGGTTTTCCAGAAACCTAGTTAAATAACAAAAAAAGCTTCTACCTCAACCTGGGAAAAGTAAACTCTGTATTAGAGTTGACAATAAATTCTTACTGTTGTTCCCCAATTAGTTTTGGGATAAGATAAATATGAACAATTATTTCCAGGAAAAGAAGAAATGTTTTTAAAAGATGAAGGACTGACAGGTCTGTGAATACAAGTGACCCTCCAAGTAAAGGATCTTAGTGTGAGCTCCATATCTCAATAATTATCAGGTATAAAATCAATTCTCACTGGCTCTGCTTCTGCAGAAAGACTGAAGATTAGATTATGTGGGATAGGAATCAAGGGAGGGTTTGTAAATTGCAAAAGGCTGAGAGTCAAAAGAAGCACAAAAGGGATGTTACCACACTATTCAACAACATTTTGAATTAAAACCAGGGATTTTTTTTCTTACCATCATTGGAGCCAAAGCTTCCATCAATGGATTTTCTCTGGAACCTGCAAACAAGCACATATATGCTCCTAAGACAGTGAAAACCTCAGCATTTTACCTTTGTTTACTATGTACTTTGTTGAAGACTTGTCTGCTAGGATCTCTTAAAAATGAACCTTTGGATATGGGGAAATTGGAGCCCTGATACATCACCGTAGGAATGTAAAATGGTACTGTCACTTTGGAAAACAATTTCACATCCCTCTAGAAGTTAGTTACCATACGATCCAGGGATTCCATTCCCAGGTATATACACCATTCATTTATTAGATCAATAATTTATTAATTTTCAGATATAATTTACATACTGTAAAATTCACCCTATAAAGCACACCAGATCAATGAATTTTAATATGTTCACAAAGCTGTACAACTATCACCACTATCTGGTTATAGGACATTTTCATCATCCCAAGAAAACCTGTTCCCATTACCAGTCACTCCTATTGGCATCAGCTGCTGCCAGTATTCTGCTGCCCGCTCCACACACACCATTTTACAACCCAGATCATCAGCCTGCGAACATTTCTAGTCAGCCACTGGTCCACTCATCAGCCTGCAAACATTCGCATCAGTCATTGGTCTGTTATTATTAGCCTGTGAAATTCCACTACTTAAGAACAGCTCCACCACCATTCTCTCTCTCTTTCTCCCTCACTCTTGCTCTTGTGTGCACTCTCTCTCTCTCTCTCTCTCTCTCTCTCTCTCTCTCTCTCTCTCTCTCTCTCTCTCTCTCTCTCTCTCTCTCTCTCACCCTGCAGGCAGACACTCTGCCTGTCCACTTAATAAAATCTCTTGAGTGAGTTCCCGCATCCGGAGTGGTTTCTGGGTGCTTTCAATTCCTCCTTCCCTTTCTCCTGGTCCATGGCAACCACTAATCTTCTTTCTGTCTCTATAAATTTTCCTCTTCTGGACATTTTATATAAATGGAATCATACTGTATATGAAATACTATGACTGCTTCTTTCACTTAGCATAATGTTTATCGAGGCTTTTCCATGTCGTAGCATGCATCAGTACTTCATTCAGTCTTTTACGGTTGAATGGTATTCATTGTGTGTATATACTACTGTGGAGAGCAGTGGCTTGGACCATGGTCTGACTGCCTTGGAGCTGTGGCTGTGCTTTGCTCTGGGAACTTTCTGTGCCAAGGTGCAGGCCAAGATTTCCCAGGAGCTATGGTGATGTCCTGAGGAAGTTCTGTGCAAAGTCATGGAATTATATCAGTCTTGACCCTGGGCTCAGACACCAGCTGCCAGGGACAGAGTTCTGAGCATAACGAGAAAACCACACTATCTTGCAAGTGCTGTGGACTCCAAGCCTGCCTGCTTTGCAGAAACTTTCCCACAAATAACCTTTTGATGATAAAACCTATATGAGCAATGCACTGTACTAGCTCTCGGTCACTGTTCCTCCAACAGAGTTCAGTGTCCCACCGGGTCCCAGCTTTCTCTTTGTAAATGTTTGTGTGTCTTTCTTGATCCCCCCATCCCCCATCCTCCATCTTTAGGGTTCACCTATGAAGGTCATGGCATACTACATTCCATTTGTTTTCATTAGGTGGATGTTTTTATTGTTGCCACTTACTAGCTAATATGAATAACACTGTTACAAACATTTGTGTACACATTTTTCTGTGGATATATGTCTTCAATTCTCCTGGGTATATACCTCGGAGTGAATGACTGTGTGTGAGGTGACTCTGTGTTTAACGTTTTTCTCAAATTGTTTTCCAAAGGCTGTGTACTAAGAACACTTTTGCATGTATGAGGGTTCTAATTTCTCTACATCCTTGCCAACTTTTCCATTAAAAATTTTTAGTGAATGGCATGAATCTACATCATGTACAACCATAGAAATGAAATGATGTATCCCATTTGTGTACAATGAATCAAAATGCAGTCTGTAAAAAATTAAAAGATAAATTTAAAAAAAAAAAGAGTATTATAAAAAAAACTTTAGTATAGCCAGTCTTTTGGGTATGACATCTCATTATAGTTTTGATTTGTATTTCCCTAATGGGAAATGATATTGTTCAGCACCTTTTTATATACTTATTGGCCGTTTGTATATCTTCTTCAAAGAAATATCTACTTAAATCCTTTGCTGATTTTTTTTCCTTTACCCTACTATCATTTTATCATTGGGTTATAAGAATTTTTTTATTTAAAAAAATTTTTTATACATGTATATAGGTAATAATGTCTGTCTCAATCTAGTGTCCTTCCTATCACTACTGCCCCACCCATCCCCTTACTCCCTTCTGCATAATCCAAAGTTCCTTCATTCTTCTCTACACACCCACCACTATGGATCAGCTTCTACTTCTCAAGAGAAAACATTCAGCCCTTGGTTTTTTGGAATTGGTTTAGTTCACTTAGCATGATATTCTCCAGTTCCATTCATTTAGCTGCAAATGTCATAATTTCATTCTTCTTTAAGGCTGAGTAATATTCCATTGTGTATATGTTCTATATTTTCTTTATCCATTCGTCTGTTGGAGGGCATCTAGGTTGGTTCTATAGTTTTGTTATTGTGAATTGAGCTGCTATTAACATTGATGTGGCTGTATCCTATAGTATGCTGATTTTAAGTCCTTTGGGTACAAACTGAGTAGTGGGATAGCTAGGTCAAATGGTAGTTCCATTTCAAGGTTTCTGAGGAATCTCCACACTGCTTTCCAAAGAGGTTGCTCCAATCTGCAGTTCCATCAATGAGTGTACCTTTTCCCCCACATGCTCACCAACACTTATTATTGCTTGTATTCTTGATGATTGCCATTCTGACTGGAGAGAGATAAAATCTTAGAGTAGTTTTGATTTGCATTTTTCTAATTGCAAGAGATAATGAACATTTTTTCCTATGTTTGTTGATTGATTGCATTTCTTCTGTGAAGTGTCTGTTCAGTTCCTTAGCCCATTTATTGATTGGTTTATTTATTTTTTTGGTGTTAAGTTTTTTGAGTTCTTTATATATCCTGGAGATTAGTGCTCTATCTAAGGTGCATGTGGTAAAGATTTTCTCCCATTCTGTAGGAGCACTCTTCAAATTGTTGATTGTTTCCTTTGTTGAGAAGAAGCTTTTCAGTTTGAATCCATCCCATTTATTGATTCTTAATTTTATTTATTGTACTTTAGGAGTCTTGTTAGGGAAATTAGGTCCTAAGCTGACATAATGAAGATTTGGACCTACTTTTTCTTCTATTAGGGTCTAGTGCCTAAGTCTTTGATCCACTTTGAGTTGATTTTTGTGCAAGGTGAGAGATAGAGGTTTAATTTCATTTTGTTACATATAGATTTCCTGTTTTCCCGGCACCATTTGTTAAAGATGCTACCTTTTCTCCAATGTATATTTTTGCCACCTTTTTCTAGTATGAGATAACCATATTTATGTGGGTTTGTTTCTGTGTCTTCTATTTTGTACCATTGGTCTACATGTCTGTTTTGGTGCCAATACCATGCCATTTTTATTACTATTGATCTGTATATAGTTTAAGGTCTGGTATTGTGATGGCTCCTGCTTCACTCTTCTTGCTAAGGATCACCTTGGCTATTCTGGGTCTCTTATTTTTCCAAAAAAATTTCATGATTGCTTTTTCTAGTTCTATGAAGAGTGTCATTGGGATTGTAATAGGAGTTGTATTGAATCTGTATAGCACTTTTGGCAGTATGGCCATTTTGACAATATTAATTCTGCCTATCCAAGAACTTGGGAGATCTTTCTGTCTTCCAAGGTCTTCTTCAATTTCTTTCTTTAGTGTTCTATGGTTTTCATTGTAGAGGACTTTCACCTCTTTTGTTAGATTGATTCCCAAGTTTTTTATTTTTGTGGAAGCTATTGTGAATGGGGTAGTTTTCCTAATTTATCTTGCAGTGAATTTGTTGCTTATGTATAGAAATGCATTTGATTTATGAGTGTTGGTTTTATATTCTGCCACTTTGCTGAATTAATTTATGAGTTCTAGAAGTAGTCTGATGGAATTTTTTGGGTCTTCTAAGTATAGAATCATGTCATTGGCAAATAGTGATAGTTTGAATTCTTCTTTTCCTATTCCTATCCCTTTCATTTCTTTGTCTGTCTGAGTGCTCTGGCTAGAGTTTCAAGGACAATGTTGAATAAAATTGGTAAAAGAGGGCATCCCTGTCCTGTTCCACTTTTTAGAGGGAATACTTTCAATTTTTCTCCATTTAGAATAATGTCGGCTGTGGGCTTAGCATGGATAGCCTTTACAATGTTGAGGTATGTTCCTACCATCCCTATTTTTTCTAGTGTTTTGAACATGAAGAAGTGCTGTATTTTTGTTAAATGCTTTTTCTGCATCTACTGAGATAATCATATGTTTCTTGTCTTTAGGTCTATTGATGTGATGTATTATGTTTATTGATTTCTGTATGTTGAATCAACCTTGCATCCCAGGGATGAACCCCACTTGATCATGGTGCACTATTTTTTAATATATTTATGTATATGATTTGCCAGAATTTGAGAATATCTGCATCTATGTTCATCAGGGATATTGGTCTGAAGTCTTATTTTCTTGATGTGTCTTTGGTTTTGGTATCAAGGTGATACTAGCCTCATGGAATGAGTTTGGAAGGGTTTCCTCCTTTTCTATTTCATGGAATAATTTGAGGAGTATTGGTGTTAATTCTTCTTTGAAGATCTTGTAGAACTCAGCTGAGAATCTGTCTGGTCCTGGGCTTTTCTTGGTTGGTAGGCTTTTGATGATGTCTTCTATTTCTTAAAGTTGATCTGTTTTAATTGTGTATGTCCTCCTGCATCAGTTCGGGTAGATCATATGTCTCTAGAAATTTATCAATGTCTTCGGTATTTTCTATTTTATTTGAGTATAAATTTTCAAAATAGTTTCTAATTATCTTCTACTACTGTATATCAGTAGTATCTGTCATAATATTTACTATTTCATCATGAATTTTAGTAGTTGAGTTTTCTCTCTCTCTTTGTTAGTGTGGCTAAGGGTTTATCAATTTTATTTATTTTTTCAACAAACCAACTTTTTGTTTTGTCAATTTTTTCAATTGTTTCTTTTGTTTCACTTTCATTGATTTCAGCTCTGATTTTAATTATTTCCTATCTTCTGTTGCTTTTGGTGTTGACTTCTTCTTCTAGGGCTTTGAGATATAATGTTCAGTCATGAATTTGTTGACTTTTTATTTTTTTAATGTATGAGCTCAATGCAATGAACTTTCCTCTTATCATTGCCTTCATAGTGTCCCAGAGATTTTGGTATATTGTATTGGTATTCTCATTTACTTAATAAGTAATTTTTTATTTCCTCCTTGATTTTTTTCTTTTATCCATTCATCATTCAGTAGCATGCTATTTAGTCTCTGGGTGTTGGAGTAGCCTCTATTTTTTATTTCATCATTGATTTCTAGTTTCATTCCATTATGATCTGATAGAAGGCAGGGTAGGATTTCTATTTTTTTGTATTTGCTGAGAATTGCTTTGTGGCATAACATGTGGCCTATTTTAGAGAAGGATCCATGTGCTGCTGAGAAGAAAGTGCATTTGCTCTATGATGGATAACAAATTCTATATATGTCCGTTAATCACTGATTGCATCATTTAATTGTATAGTTTCTTTGTTTAGTTTTTGTTTGGAAGATCTATTCAGTGATGAGAGAGGTGTGTTAATGTCACCCAGTATTATTATGTTGTGGTCTATTTGATTCCTGAAATCAAGGAGGGTTTGTTTAAAGTACGTAGATGCTCCATTGTTTGAGGTTATGATTTTGTTATGTCTTGTTGGTGTATGATTCCCTTAAGTTCCCTTAAGCAGTATGAAATGTCCTTCTTTATCCCTTGTCTGATATGAGAATGGAAACCCCTACTTGTTTACGCAGTCCATGTGAATGATATGTTTTTTCCCAACTTTTCACCTTCAGTCTTTTTGGGTGTCTTTTCCTAGAAAGTGAGTCTCTTGAAGACAGCATTTTGTTGGGTCTTTTTTTTTTTAATTATTATTCCTGTCTGCCACTCTATGTCTTTTGATTGATGAGTTTAGGCCATTAACATTCAGGGCTATTATTGAGATATGATTCGTATTCCCAGTCATTTTGGTTTATTTTTGGTTTTTAACTTGATTTAGTTTCTCCTTTGATTGACCTTTCTTTTATGTAGTTCCTCCCTTTGCTGGTTTTCCTTGTTTTGTTTTGTTTATTAATTTCCTCCTCATGGAATATTTTGATGAGAATGTTCTGTAGTTCAGGCTTTCTAGCTGTCAATTCTTTTAACTTTTGTTTATCATGGAAGGTTTTTATTTCATCTTCAAGTCTGAAGCTTCGTTTTGCTGGATATAAAATTATTGGTTGGCATCCATTTTCTTTCAGAGTTTGATATATGTTATTCCAGGATCTCCTGGCATTGAGGGTTTGGGTTGAAAAATCAGCTGAAATCTGAATTGGTTTCCCCTATATGTAATTTGGTTTATTTTTCTCTCTCAGCCTTTAAAATTCTATCATTGTTCTGTATGTTAGTCATTCTCATTATAATGTGTCTTGGTGTGGGTCTGCTGTAATTTTGTACATTTGGGGTTCTGTAAACCTTTGTATTTGATTTTCCATTTCATACTTTAGATTTGGTAAGTTTTCTGATATTATGTCATTGAAAAGATTGTGCATTCCTTTGGCTTGAATCTCCATGTCTTCTTCTATTCCAATAAATCTTAAATTTGTTTTTTTCATGTTATCCCATATTTCTTGGAGGTTCTGTTCATGGATTCTTACCATCTTCTCTGCACGGTCAACTTATTTTCAAGAGTATATATGCTGTCTTCGTTTGAGATTCTGTCTTCCAAGTGGTCTAGTCTGTTGGTGATACTTTCCATTGAATTTTTAATTTGGTTTATTGTTTCCTTCATTTCGAGGATTTCTGCTTGATTCCTTTTTATAATCTCTGCCTCTTTATTAAAGTGATCTTTCACTTCCTGTATTTTGTCTCTAATACCATCCTTTATTTCAAAGATCAGTCTAACTATGTATTTTCTAAATTTCTTCTCTGACATTTCTTCTACTGTGTTGTCTATGGATTCTATTGTTGGAACATCTGGGTTTGTTTGAGGCACTTTGTTCCCTTGTTTTTTCATGTTGTTTGTGTGTCTCCTTATCTAGTGGTATGGAGCTTAGGCAGTAAAGATTCTACCCTGTAGTCTTTTAGTGTCCCTGAAGGCTTCCAGTACCTCACCTTTAAGGGGGAGATCAATATTAACAGCACCCAGTGCAAATGATATACCACCTTAAACCAAATGGCTCCTCTTAAGGCATTTACACTTTTGTCACAATAGACAAAAATGAAGTTTTCAATTATTGTCTCCAATATAAACAATACGTTTGCTAAAAGGTTTTATTGTTTTAAATGATGGATAGTGAGTGTAAGATGTGATCTTTATGAGGGAGAGAAGATAGAGGTAAAATTTATAGTAAGAGTGAGGGAGGAATAGAGGATGGCTGTTAGTATGAGAGAAGTGAGAAAGAGAATCTAGGGAGACAGGGAAGTGAGAGAAAAAATGTGTACAGATTTCTTTTCAAAAAAGTAAAAATATAGGATTACACAACACAACTGTCATATACTATTCAGACATCCCATTCCTCAACAAATCGACGTATGAAAAATATTTGGATTCAAAGATGGTGAAAGTGTGAGACTGCGGGCAAAAAAGAAAAAGAAAAGGAGGAAAGTCTCAATGGAAAATTGAATGATTGCTTCAGTTGGATTTCAAAAATATTCTCAGCTTCCCTTCTCTGCTGATAGGTGAAGCTGTCTGAAATTTGATGTTAGCTCCAGTCCACTGGATGCCAGACAGGTTGGGTGGGTAAGCCAATAGCAAGATACCCTCTCACCCTCTTCCAGTCTTTCCAACAGTTGTAGCTGGCCCCTTCCATCCCTGCACACTTCGGGAGTCACTGAGCTGGAGAGAGCTCAGTTTTCTCCAATTTCTCCAACCTGTGCTACCCGCTGGGGAACCACCTCAGTCTCCAACTTTCCACAAGCTTGCCAGACCCAGACAAATTCAGTTGCAATCTGACAGAACTGGGCTTTAGCTTTTTCAGGCTCTGCCTTGCTGCAGTCCCAAGATCTCAATGCCCTTTCAACTTGCAGAGACCCACCAGGGATGCACTCACACGAAGAAGCGACCATACAAAGAGGCAGCCAGATGGCAGCCACTACCACACTGAGCAGAAAGACCTCAGATGCAGGCAGACCTGCAGGTACCCCAATATATCTCCAGGCCCTGGCCTGAGTCCCCAGACTGAGGTGGCCACACCCCAAGATGGCGGTGGCCATGGCAGCAAAGTTGCAGTTCCTGGCTGTTGTCTCAAGATGGTGGAAGCCATGTGTAACCAAACCTGCAGGTACTGTGACAATGGACTTCTAGGCAACAGCCGGCAGCAGGTGATCCGCTGGCAGTCTGTGGGCTAACAGCAGACGATTGGTGGGTCTATGGGGATTTTTTAACGTAGTCTAGATACTAGACTCTTAGCAGATAAATAGTTTGCAAATATTTTTCCCCTATTCTTAGGTTGTATTATCAATCTTCTGATAGTTCTTTTTAAGCACAAAATAATCTCATTTTTATAAAGTTCAATTTATTTATTTTTTCTTCTGTTAGTTGTGCTTTTGGGGTCTAAGAGATTGTTGCCTAATACCAGACTACAAAAATTTACACCAATTTTTTTTCTAGGAGTTTTACAGTTTTGGCTCTTACATTTAGGTGCTTGATACTCTGAGTTAATTTTTGCATATGGTGTGAGGTAGGGGCAAAATGTCATTCCTTTTCATGTGAATATCTAGTTGTCCTAGCACCATTTATTGAAAAGAATATTTTGTCCAGTGAATTATCTTGGTATACTTGTCAAAAATTGACGATAAATGTAAGAATTTATTTTTGAACTCTCAATTTTATTCCACTGGTCTATAGCTTTCTTTATGTCACTCTCAGAGTCTTTGTTTATATACTTTGCAGTAACTTTTGCTATCAGGAAGTACGAGTCCTCCAACTTTGTTCTTTTTTCCTAGATCATTTTAGTCACTTAGGGTCCCTTTTTTCAAATATGAATTTTAGGATTCATGTGTCAATTTCTATAAGAAAGTCAGCTGGGGCTTTGATAAGGATCATACTGAATCTGTAGATCAGTTTGGAAGGTATTGCAATGTATGTTAGTTTTCTGTCACTTCTGTAACTGATTATCACGTCATCTCATGACTTAAAACAATAAAAATTGATTGTCTTACAGTTCTGGATGTCAGGACAATAAAACATGTTTTATGTAGTGAAAATGAAGATGTCAGTAGGGCAGTATTCCTTTTGGAGGCTGCAAGGAAGTCCATTTCTTTGCCATTTCAAACTCCTGGAGGTGTTCTGTGATCCTTGACCCACGGCCCCTTCTCCATTGCTGCAGCCTCTGCTTCCTCCTTCACATTTCCTCCTTCCATCTTTGGTCTTCTTGCTACCCTGCCATAAGGACTTTTGTGATTATACTAGACCCATCTGGGTAATCCAAGAAAATCTCCGAAACTTTATTACATATGCATGTAAGGTAACAGATTCACAGTTCTGAAGATTAAGACATGGACATCTTTGGGGGCCATTATTCTTTCTACTTCACCATCTCAACATTAAATCTTCCAATCCATGAACACAGGATGTCCTTCCACTTATTTTATCTTCTTTAATTTCTTTCAACAATGTTTTGCAGTTTTCAATGTACAGATCTTACACTTAATTTGTCAAATTCGATCCTGAATTATTATTATTTTTGGTGCTTTTGTAAATAGAATTATTTTCTCAAATGCATAATTTGATTGTTCATTGCCAGTACACAGAAATACAATTGATTTTTATATATTAATTGAGTACCCTGCAATCTTGTTGAACTCTGAACTTATTTGTGGAGTGATAAAAATGTTCTGAAATTAGATTGTGGTGATGGTTGTGCAATTGTGAGTATACAAAAATATATGAATTGTATACTTTGAAGGGGTGAATTTTATAGTGTACAAATTTTGTCTCAATAAAGCTGTTAATAAGCCAGATCTATCATTTGGGTCTGTTTATTAAAAAAAAAATTAAAATGTGAGTAACTTTCTTCTCTCAAAATGAGCCTCCATTTTGGATTGTGAGGTTGAAAGGGTTGGAGAGACTCACTGGGATTCAGAAATACTCATGAACTTTCAGGTGGGAAGCATAGAGATTGCACACCCTGATCCTAGTATGTTTGGTGGAAGAACCTTTCCTCAAATTCCTTTTCTTCTTAGGCCACAACAAACTCATCCCTGCCTCGGGGCCTTTGCTCTTGTTCTCTGCCTGGAGCACTCTCCTCACATCCTTCCATGATTGGCTTCTCTTCACCATTCAGGCCTTGGCTCTGAGAGACTTTCCCTATTGACCAAATGAATTCTAAAGTGGTGTCCCCAGTTCAATCACTATCACACACTATCACTAGCTGGAATTATTTATTAATTGCTTACTTGCTTGTATGTTTCTTCCCTCTATAATGGAAGCTGTAGTTGGACAAGGATCTAGATTCTTTTGTTCTGTTATATCTAACCTTTAGGACAGGACCTGGAATATAAGAGATGGTAACTACATATTTGTTGAATGAACAAAGTATATCACTACGAAAAATAATTACAATTTGGCCTGACTGTTCTAGCTGGCAAATGAGGCTGTGGTGAAGTTCTTTCTTAATAATTTTCTGGTCAGCAATTATATGAACATACAGAAGACCTTGTGTTTGGATTAACAGACTTTACTGCACATTTGCATTAGCTTTTGGAACTGATAAAATTCTTCATCAGAGGAGTTAAATGATTTACAAATCTAGGGTTAGGCAGGCAGTATCCAGTGAACAAATCAAAACATGGCAAATGATAATGAGTCTAGTTTGATTGCAAAATAGTTATTCTTTGTCAATCAAAAGACAGTGTCTACATCTTCATTTCCGGAATCTGGGCTGGCTTCATGACTTACTCCCCTTCCAGAAGTAGAATGAGGAGGAAGTACTTCTGAACCAACATGTTAAGGAGGCATCGCATTCTTTTGTATCTCTCTTTGAGATATAATAATCCCAGGCTAGCCTGCTGCAGAGACCAAGAGCAGCTGAGGACAATCTACAAGAACCAACTGACCTACCAGTGGATCACACTCTATGACTGCCTCCAGCTGAGATCTCTGAACCCAGCCCAGATTAGTAGAGTCAACCAGCTGACACATAGATTGAAGAGCAAACTCAAATATTCATTGCCATATGCTGCTGGAGTTTTTGTGTGTGTGTGTTTTTTTTTTTTTTTAAAGCAGCATTATTGTTACAATGGATAACTAATAAAAGAATGAAACAGAAGGTGAATACTCAGGATTAGGCAGTTTGGACTCAGCATCTGGCAGGAGTGTTTAGAAGAACAAATAAGAGAACACTCATGCGGTGTTTGACCTTAGACCTGCACATTCTTTATAGAATGTTGAATGGATTGGGGCTGGAAGATGGGCAGGAAATGATCTTAAGTGCCAATATAGCATAAAGACACTGGAATCTTAGCTCCCTGAGGGAAGGGCTCTGTCTTTTGTCAATATTTCTCACCCTGATCTCATAGCACAAATCCCACATGTACTAATACTAAGGTATAGGGAACCCATCAAGTATCAAGTAAATGGCACAATGCTGAGAGGGCTGGTTTCATATGGTTTTGCAGAAAACTTTGTTTCACTTAGTTCAGTGAAGGAAGAGATCTCCTATTAGCATTTTCCCGAGTCTATTCCTCTATTTAGAATGCCAAATGGTTCTTAAGACTCCAGATTTCTATTTTCAGTTTCTCTATCTTTGGAAAGAATGTATGCTTGTGCATTTGACTGCAGCAAAATAATTTGCAACTAGAAGTTTCAACAGAGCTTTAAACTACAAGTTTCAAAATTTGTGCTCACTTCAGTTGACTGAATAACAACTTTAGAGAGATTTCTAATCAGCTATTAATTTTTTGTCTCTGTGTTGATTATGCATGCTAGCTGTCTAAGACGTAATCCTGTTTTTTAAAATCTAAAACAGTAGGAGTGGAGATAGTTTAAGACAGGCAAAAGAGCTCCAGGACATTGGAACTCAACTGATGCTAAACTGGAAACTTTGGGGGCTCTTTTAAAGTTGTATCCTTGCTGGGGTGCTGTGCTTTTGGTCAGGCCTTGCTTGTCAGGACTGTCTTCCTTCACAAGCCCTGACCGCTCTGGACCCCTCTTGATCAGTCTGCCTAAGACTTGAGGATCAGAAGAGGAGCCCGGCTGCCTGAGTCCAAGTCCTAGCCCTTTCATTTACTGGCTGTGAATTCTTAGTCAAATTGCTTAATCTCTCTGTTCCTCAATTTCCTTAACTGTCGCATGGTGATAATAATAGTAAACACTGTTGGGGGCATGAGATGAGAAGAACTACAAAGAGGGCTCAGCACACTGCTTGGCACAGAACAGCTACCTGTTAAATATTAGTGACTTAATTATTAGTGACTATGATCTGATAAATTAATAGAGCTGATAATCAGTTAATCACATTCCAGGTATAATATTTGCCCTACCCTGAGTTTTTTTTTGTTTTTAACTTTTTATTTGAAAATAATTTTAAATTTACAAAGACGTTTCAAGGATAAGAATAGAATATAAAATATCCATATCCCCATTACCTACATTCACTTATTGTTACCCTATTACCCCCTTTGCTTCTATTGTTCTCTTTCTCCATATGTGTGTGTATCTGTCTGTCCATCTATTCATCTGTATATCTCAGGTATCTATCTAAATTTTCTTTCTGTACCATTTGACAAATTGCATTTGTTGTAGACTTTTACCCCTAAATATTTCCAAAGAGTAAAGGTATTTTCTTACATAACTACAATACAAGTACCAAATTTTGTAGTACAAGATCCAATCTGAAACCAGGTATTGTCTTTAGATGTCAGATGTCTTTATTCACCTTTGATGTGAAACAATTCCATATATCCTTTGTCTTTTTTTTAAATTTTGATTTACTGGACACAAATGGGGTACAACTTTCATTTCTCTGGTTGTACACAAAGTAGAATCACACTGTTTGTATAATCATACATGTACATAGGGTAATGATGTTTGTCTCATTCTATTATCTTTCCTTTCCCCCACCCCCTTCCCACCCCTTATTTTCCTCTATACAATCCATCCTTCCTCCACTCTTGCTTTTATGAATACTTAGTGTCTAGTTTTTCCACACGATTAGATTCAACACGAGCCTTTCTAAAACACCACCTGAGTGTTAGTGTCTACCTCAGGCTCACAAGGACCACCTTCTCCTTGTTGATATTAATTCTGATCAATGTGTTTGATTTATCCTGTACAGTTATTATCTTTTCCCCTTACAACTACTAAGCAATTAGTGAGGATATCCATTAGGGTCACACAAATATCTTGATCCTCATCAGATTTCCCCTCTGGATTTAGCATCCATTAAATATGTCTAACTTGATCTAGTCTTTACTATGATGTTTCCAAAATGATAATGTTTCCAATTCCAGCATCCCCTTTATATCTGATCCCCTTTATAACTGATTTATATCTACTAGTCAGCCCTTGGTCTTCTGCTATAGGCAAGAGTCCTCCCTTTTACTGTATTTGCTAGAGGCACCTTTCCCTAATGGGTACCTGTTTTAGTGAAGTTGTTGAATTCATTGGATATATATCTGGAGGTGTTTAAGTCCTTCCTTTATTTATGAATAGGGGCTCATGACTTTCTATTTCCCCCCCTCATGATTTGTAATTCATTGTTTTCAATTATTTTGATGCTTAAATTCTCCCAGATTTGGCTAATGGTGGTACCAGGTTCTTTAAAGGCAGTATCTCAACTCAAAGCTTCCTAAAGATCAGAAGAGACTTAGTTGACTCAGATAGTCCTTGGTCATTGAGACAGCTGTACTGTTGAGATAGCAGAGAGATCTTTCTTTCCTTCTTCTTTTTTTTTTTTTTTTTTGTTTTCTCTTTTTTTTATTAGAGAATTATAGCTATACATAGTAGTTGGGTTTATTTTGACAAAATCATACATGCAGGGAATTTGATTTCATTCCCCCCGACCTTCCTTCCCTATTTTCCTTCCTGTGCTCTTCTGATCTTTCTTTTGCTCCTTTATTTATTTATTTACTTTTGATTGGTGCTTTCTGTATGTACATAAAGGTAAAATTCCCAATGGTGTATTCATATATGCATATAACATGGTTTCATTAAATTCATTTCGTATTTCCTCCCCTTTCCTGACCCTCCACCCTCCCTTTGATCTTCCCTATATCTTTGTAGCAGAGAGATCTTTCTACAGACTGATTCATCTTGCCCAGTAATTATGAAACTCTGTGCTGGCTTTGTTCTCTTGACATATTCAAGGGGAGAAAGAACATTCATTTATTGTATACCTCCTGCCAGTCTTTTGTAGTTGTTTCCCAGAGAGCACAACAAAGAATGGAATTTTCAAGACTCAGCCCTACTGAGAGTCCAGGAAAGTTTGGCTTTTTTATGAGGGACTCCAAATTCTTGGGAAGAGAAATTTCCTTGGTCAAATTATGGCACAATTATCTCCTTTTTTCCCCCACAAGGGACATTTTACTGGAAGATTGATACTACAATAGTAGAAGAGCACCTGGTAATGTGGTATCAGAACATATTACTCCTTCTACTTATTGTACCTCAAGATTTATTTTAGGCATGAAATTTACTTTTTGATAGAATGTTTAAAGCTGATTCTAAAGTTCCCTCTTAGGGAGAATTGATCATTTCCTACAGTCCATAGGATTTCAGTTTAAAAAAAAATAAGGAGACTTTTTGTTGAATTTTCACTATGAAAATAGCCAACACTATATCAGTATTAACTATGTGCAGGACACTAACATGAACTCTGCTAGTTACACTATTCTATGAGGTAAATTATTATCTCATTTTACACGAGAAACCCAAGGCCCAGGACGTTAAGTAGCCTGCCCAAGGTTACAGTTAGTGGCTGAGGTAGCTTTGGCCCCAGTCAATATGACTTTAAAACCTCATTACACGGAGACAGGGAAAGGCGTCCTTCAAACTTCTGACCTACCTCACATAATGAACAAACACCACAAGCAGGCATCCAACGTAGAAGGACAAGAAGATGAAGACACTGAAAAGACTGGATTTCACGTAAACGGATTCTGAGGAGAGAGAAATGACTTTGGTCAGGTTGTCTTCAGAAGAAGGAGGACTACATCTGGGGCAGGACAGCTTAAAGGACCCACTTTCATCACAATCCTTCATAAGTCCCAAGAAATTTTCATTTAGATCAGCAAAGCTGTGTGAGGTCACCCATACATCGTCCCTTACGATTATCCAAATCCAGTTGTCTTCCACAGTGAATTGGGAAGGACTGCTGGATACAACTCTAGAACTGAGTTCCCTTTCTTTTTGGAAGGGATTCCCTCTTCTATCGCTAGGACAAATGGACTTTAGTTTTCTTGTGATGATCTGCTCTGGGAGGATGACAGTATTGACTCATGTGAGAAATTTCCTGGCATAAGAGTCTCTCCACCACATCCCAGAGTCAACACTGACCTTTAATGGAAGGAACAATGGTCACTTTAAGTTTCTTTGTTCGTTGTAGATTCCAGGTCTGATTCTCATTTTCTGATAAAAACAAATAAAACCCAAACAAACAAACAAACAAACAAACAAAAAAAATAAAAAAAACAAAACACAAGGTGTAATGGATCAGATATGGAATTCTTGTCCTTTCTTCTGAATAATTATACAAAAATGTCCAGAATTAACTCTGGCTGCTGAATTTCATTTTAACAAGAAAATGAGGAAAATCTAACTTCTAAATCTTCAAACTATCTAATATTTCTTTTGGTTAAAAGTCTCAATCTGGCCTTTGCTTGGGCACATTTTTTTAGCACCAACTAATGCAGGAGAGACTTCAGTCTCCTTTCTCCTGTGAAGAAGGATTTGGTCCTTCCCTTGATATACACAGACATCAGAAGAAAACAGTTGTAAAAAGAGAAAGCTATGTCTTCTTTAGTTTGTATTTTTTTTTTCTGACCAATAAAAAGTTGTTTTTTCCTTATATGGTAATTGAGAGGCTTATAGTTTATTAAGGAACACTGGACAATGGTAAAACTACAGAGCTATGTAATTTAGAGATTAAAGAGCACACTAGCAGAAATTTCGCCTAAATACTAAGGGAACCGTGTTATACTCAACAGTAAGTCCCCTCTGTGTTGGTCATATATGGTTCTTCAGCAGGGGTTCTATTTTGTCAAGCAACAGTCTATTCCGTTCCCATAGCAGAACTAGGTAGTTACACATTGTTCTTTGTACTATGCCTGAGAATTCACTTAAGCCTTTATCATTGAGATAAAACCATATCATACTCAGCTTTCTTACTATCTTATATGGCACAGTTTTGGCAGCTGGAATGGTAAACTCTAAATTTTCCTTGTATATCTTTGCAAAAATGATGACTACTGATAAATATAAGGTCTCCATCTTAGGAAACTGATTTTAGGAAACAGAACTTGACCCACTGTGTAAGATCTTTACTTCACCATTGCAAATATTTGCTGAGCAAAGGGCCAACTGAGCAAACTTACTTATGTACAGATAATTGCTATCTGTATGTTAAGTTTTAAGTATAAGACTTAAAAAATGTTGGGATATAATAAATGACATTTTTGAAGTATCAATAATACCTTTAGTCTATTATTTTCTTCCTCAAGTGTCTCTCAGACTGCCCTGCCAGGTCACTGCTGATGGACCCTTAGTGAGAACTAGAGATGAACTTGTGGTTTCCCTTTTATTCCCTTCTAAGTGTTTCTCACTACCTCTTACCCTGAATGAAGAACGATCCTCCACATGCATAATCTTCAGGTTTTATCACAAACACCACGAAGAACTGCTCACCTGGGAAATCCTTCTTCTGTGTAAGACATAACAACCTTATGATAGGCGGGTAAGGAAGACAGTGAGAAGAAGGAAGAAAAGTCCATGGGGGTAGGGACAGAAAGAAAGAGGAAAAGTAGCGTTCACCCCAGCCCTGTACCTGCTTGGAAAGGACTTTCACATACCCAAAAACAATTATAAATTATCTACAATAAGATAATTATTGCATCAAAGAAATTAAACAGATACACTATTATGGTTTCAGTCTATTTTGTGCCCACATGAGTGCTTAGAACTGTGATAGGCACCATACGAATAATATCAACAACCTACATTTAATAATTACTATCTGTATGTTAAGTTTTTGTTTTAAAGTCTAATGATAAATGACTTCTAAAAGTCATATGCTCAGCGGTTAAATAAATAACACAGGTGAGGGAGGTGAAGGACCTAAGTTAGGAGTTATAGTCTTAATTTTGACTTTCTCTTTGTGCTTCTCTGTGTCTCAGTTTCCTCATCTATGAATGCACTATGTGACAAGTGAACCTTTAAGGTACATTAGAATTCTATAACCCTGACTTCTTTTTTATCATCCCCAAATTTCTGACATTATGTTTATCATTTTCATCGAGAAAATGATCTAAGACTGAAATAAGGGCTCCAAAAGAAGTTTATTGACAAATGCATCTAAGGTTGACATGAACTAATACGCTTTGCCCTTCATAAATGAAGTATCCTGGATAAGGTAAAATCCGAAGTTCCCTATTCTGGTTATTTTTCTGTCTTTTTTTTTTAAATTTTGGAGCACATAATGCTGGAATTCTAAGGAAGAAATACTAACAACAAGAGAGAGATTTGAGATATCAAATTTGAGACCCTTGAAAATTAAAGTTAGACTATGGAAGTTGTGAGGCCTGATACGTCTTCATTCTCCACCTATTATTCAAGGAACAGTATCACCTTTACCTAGAGAACAGATCAAGTCACAGGTTCTTTAAGTCAGTACCACTCCAAGGGCAAGGACAGAGTCTCTTTGAAAATATGCTGACATGATGTATATACCTTTTTGCTATACAATTATCATGAAAATAATAATTTAATTAGAAATAACAAAGAAGTAAACGGCTACACAAATGTAGTTCATATTCCTTTGAATACGTCATTTTGTCTAGTCAAAGTCATATTTTTCTGTTACTGCTACAGACTATTAGAATATATTTAATTGCTTTAAGTGAATCCTTAAACTTCACTGTAAATTGGTAACCCCCAATGAGTAGGAATCTTCTGTCCTTATTTCTCTAGGCAATCTGTCAGATATGTGTCCACTGCACCATGGGTTCCCAAGAATCCCCATGAGGGAAAGAAATCCCCAGATGGAAGGATAGCATTGTCTACCATCACTCAGGCTATGGTTTGGTCAATAGCAATCTTAGTTCTAAACCAATCAGATAGGAAAGAGATCCAAGGTACACAGGGGATAGCCATCTCTTTTGGATGTTAGTTCAGAAGATAAACTGACTACTAATAAAGCATTATCATGCCAACAGTGATCATAGAAGCAATGTCTCACCTGTAGTGTGATGGCAGCTTTCTTGGTCATGGACTGATAGACACCATTAAATTCCACATTGTGGTCAAGATCATACACTGGGCACTACAGCATGCATGAGGATACAAAGGAAAGAATCATTAATGTTACATAATGTCAAGTCACATGTAGTACCTGTCAGGGATTTTCCATCTGGACCACAGAGCAGGGGAGTCGTTACTAAGCCAGAAACCATGAAAGGTTTCTCCTCAGAACAGTCATGAAACAGCCCTCCTAAGATTTGATGTCTTCTCTAAAGTTAAAGTCACTTTACACTGAAGATAACCATGAAAAAGTCTTAAAGTATATAATACCTTTCCCATGTTTTGATTAACACCCAGTGAGATAGAAAAAAAATTGAATGTTACAATAAAAATTTAAAAACAGAACAAATGGTAGGTTTCTATTTTACTTTTCTTGTGAACCCACAACTTGGTCTTCTTTGTTCTTAATTAAGATCATTTTACCTCCTTCCTTCCTTTTTTTTTTTTTTTTTTTTTTTTGATGAGGAGCCAACTATTCTTTATCTATCTAATAAATGTCTGCAAAAATGACCTGGCCACTTCAGTGCACAACATACTGTTATTATTTATCAATTTGGGGAAGACAGATCGTATAAGAGGATGCCGTGGTCCTTGCTCTTCCCTTTCATTTATTCTTGATAATAAAATATTCCCATTAGAAGGCTGACAAATGTCAGGACTCACCATGATGTTCTGGACTGAGACAACAGAACATGGATAAGCCATTTCAGATACCACTTTAATGATAACTGAGTCCACATCTTTGGGAAATTTGTAAAGAAAATACTGAGAAAACAAAAGGAAAGACATGATTTGTTAATATTAGGATATGCTTACAGTCATGGACTCAAGCCGTTTTCACACAAATAGGATTGTTTTCTCTACTATCAGGTGCAAAGTTCTGATGCAAATCTCAATGAATTGTCATTATTTCAGGCAGCATTCTCTCATACATATTGAGTAACTGACAGCTCCATGCCAGACATTAGAAAGATTTATCAGAGAATATGACAAAAATCACCACTCAATGATGCCATTTCATTTTTTGGTGTGATCACTTTTTTTCAACTAAATTCTGCACATTTGTTCTACTTAAGAAGTACCCCCCCCACACACACCCTTAGAATTAGAAATATGTGGCTGTCACAGGAGGCAAGATTTATTTCTGTGTGGCCAATGTGAAATATGAAGGCTCACCTTAAAAAGCAGGTAAGCCTGTTCTTCAAGAATTTTGACCATTTTCTGATAGGCAAGGATTAGCATTACACCAATCCTTCCCTTAGACCTTCCACTAAAGTATCTAAGAAGATATTAGATTCTAAGATGAGATTCCCTTACCTAGCTCCTAAAATATGTTCACAATCTTGGGCAATTTGAGGCATATTTAAAGGTACTTAGAAAAAAAAATCATCAGAATTAAACATTTAAAAAATCATCGGAATTAGGAAACATTCCTAACAGAAAGAAGTTATACTATTTATGTATACAGATTATGAATCCACTGGAAAAATGTATTGACTCTTAAGTTTTAAACATGTCACTTATGAGGAAGAAAGGGAAAATCTTCCCAATAATGATAAGTGTGGGAAGTGGACGAGAAGCTATGTTAAGCTTCTGATTAAGATTTTGAGGAAACCAATGCAAATGAGTCCCACATCTTAGGACTCTAATAAATCCATCATTTTAAAACACAAGCAAAACATGTTACAATTTGTATTCCAATATTACCTTTACTAATCCTGTTTTGAGAACCAGGGCAATAAAAATGAAATGCTTTTCAATCATCCAAAAGTTTCTGATGGGGAAAAAGTTCACATCAAGATGAAGAAGTGTCAATAATGCTGCTGTTGGAAGTTTATTCATGCCTTGTAATAGTCAGTAATACCTCCAAGAACCCTCTTCATTTTGGAGTTTGATTTAAATACATATAATACAGGGCTCTTTAAAAGATGGGGAGTCTGGAATTCCCGAGGGGTATTTTCAGTGCTCAGGGGAATGGTGCTTTGTAATTCAAGAAGATTACTATGATTACTATTGACAATGAGGAGCATCATATGTATTTCTCAAGATGATACTGGATTTGTGCAAGCAGTTGTTACTTATTGACACCTGATCAATATGCTTAAGTATTATCAAACTTGTTTTTCTCTAAATGATCATAAACCCCAAACAAATGTTTTTGACCCCTGCCCTGATAATCTACTTTAACTGGAATAAGCAAATGACAAGTATGCACAGCAAATGGCTGGAATTTAGACTAAAAATCACCATGTGGTCCTGACTAACTGCCCAGTTTCTGCAATGGCCAGTTCAGCAACCTGCTTCTACCTATAGAAGAGAAGCCTTGATTGACACAGGCTGTCTGGGAATGTACAGTCAGGTTCACTTTATTTGAGTTTACAGAATTAGAAAACCTTTCCTGTAATCAAAGAGGATAATAAAATACAGGTCAAATGGGGATAGTTAAGAGTAAAGTAAGACTTTTATAGATATCAAAGACTTTTTATGTTTTATTAGTTTGTTCTCAGTATATGTCACTCTGGTTTAGGGTTTCTTTACAAAGTATTTAGGTTTTGATATATACATGTTTTAAAAATGAAAAGGAAACATAATATGTAATTGTTACTGATTATTAGACTACAAGCTTTTCTATTAGGTTGTGTGTACAATATTCATGGATCATTATCATATTATCATAGCTCTGTACACGATCGTTAGACTGCATTTTTCCTGTAGTTAATGTAAGTTGTTCTGTCTTTTTCTAGGTATCTCCTATTTTATTTAGTAATAGTGCTTTCTATATATCACTTGAGATTAAATGGTCAATAAATGTTGAAGGCAATCGTTTATAGCCTATGGCCTTCTCCTGCCACAGTGAGGCAGCATATACGCACAACAGAGTCTCACTGAAAGGGGCAATTTAACTTTTTTTTTCTGGTACTGAGGATTGAACCCAGGCTTTGCACATGGTAGGCAAGCCCTTTATCTCTGAGCTAAAGCCCAAGACCTTTTTAGGATTTTTTTTTTTTTTTTTTAATTTTGGGATGGGGTCCTGTTAAGTTTCTCAGGCTAGCCTTCAACTTGTGATCATCCTACCTCAGTCTCCTCCATTCACATGGGTGCGCCACTGCGCTTGGCTAATTTAATTTTTAAAAGATGTATGGGAGTCAGTTCATACAGGTTTGGGAAAGCTCATTGCATGCACCTCTTCCCAACTCTGTGTTCAGTGACATCATGTTGGCAGCTTGAAATCAGCCATGTAAGAGGTATTTGCACTGCAGGAATAGGCAGATGCTATGAAATAAAGGAGGGTATTTTCTCTGAGAACCAGTTGTTCAATATTTACCAGCACACTAGTGACTGTAATAGATTTACAACAGTTCAAAAATATTTTAATATCAACTTTATTATATCCAAGCAAAAACTAAGTAAGCATTTAGGACCAAAGTTGTTTTACAGCTGGCAGAAAATTTATAATGAATACCAAGACAATAAATAAACCTGTTTTAAACTTGCTATTATAACCTCTTCAGAAACTATGACAAAAAATAGCTAGAAATGTCACCAGTAAAACAGCCTGAAGTAATCAACATTTCCATGTATTTATTGTTTATGATTATGATTTCATGAGGAACACCAAAAATGATTCATTCTCCTGTTACATTTTTGTCAGCATTCCTACTCTTTATTTATGCCAGAAGAAACTTACATATTCTACCAATAACATTGTAGAAATTAAAATCTGGCCTATTTTTATTGTACTTTCAGGTTAATTATTTGTATATCTGTTTGGTGTGAGCCTTCCACTCCCTGTTTGTCCCTCCATCCCAACTATCACATCCACAGTGATAGAAGTCTACATTGTGTTTGGGACATAGTAGATAGAATCTGGTTAAAGAAGATTAAACAAATATCATGTCTTCCATTTCATACCAATTAAGGGGATAAAATTAAATATTGTATCCCAAATCCCAGTAACATGAGGAACAATCTAGAATGCAAATACATCTCAAATTGTGACAGATCTAATGCCACACCACATGCAGACTCTCTGTTACCACGTTTTCTGAGGGCAACACCAACAGGTGGTTTCTTGATAACTCTTGGGGCCCTCACTTACCTGAGGTTGAGAAGGGCTGGCGGTGAAGTGAAAGGCAACGTTTGTCCTGAGAAATGTAAGTGGGAGATGTGAAAAGTTAGGAAAAAAGCATAAGTTAGCATGCAAAAATCATTTATTTAAAACCTAGACAGAAGGAGAGTCTTACCCTTTGTCAAGGGAGTTTGTCCCCTCAAACTGATAAATAAATGGGGAGTTGGTGGTTTCAACTCCCAAGAATGAACAAATTTGGGAAGAAGATGGTTTTTGTATTTTTAAATATCCACAAAATCCTACCTATATAAGTAAGTATTTTGCTTTTAAGGGCACTTTTGCCTTTGGACTCTATTTTTACAATCAAGCACAGGGTTTAGGTATCAGAAGTGGGTTGAAAGAAAATAAATGAAGACCTGGGGATAATGTAGGATAATTAGATTTTGGCTAATGTAGGTCATTTCAAAATAATTTTGATGGATACATGGCAGAAGAAACTTTTTTTAAAAAATGATGAATAGGTAATCACTCTGGCATGGTTGCTGGTGATAAGCACATGCTCTTCCTCTCTCCAGTTGTCTGCCACACCTGCTCAAAATTCTTCTCCAAGATTTTGTCCTTCTTGGGTTAGGCATGGCCTTCTAAGACCCACCTTTAAAATGCAAATACCACCAAAAGAATATAATGAAGTTATTTGCTTTCCAAATAGTAATTTATTGTGAATTATTTTATTAGGTATTTAAGACAGCAATGATCCAGGCACTAAGGAAGGGGGAAGGTGAGAAGTGTGAAGGGTGCATCCTTTGCTGCCTGGAGGGAACATCTGCAAAATAGCTCAGGAGGCAGGAAAACAAAAAGACAAATTTGGTCTTCTCTACAGTTTTGTGAGGGCTGCTCTTGGGCTTTTTGGCTTTTTCTGGTTCCTGCCTCATTATTAGCCTTGTAGATCACACAAGTCTACGTACTTGAAATTCTCCAAGCTGCAGAAACACTGCTCCTGGGTGTGGCATATCCCCACCCATCTAATGTGCACCCCTCCCTGCATTTCTGGGAATCTGAACCTGAACTTTTGGAATTTCTCACCATCTTCATTTCCTGGGCCTCTCTGAAGACTCTTTCTTCCAACTCCTAATTTTCTTCTTATAAAAATGAATTATCTTTTAACTTAGAGATTCCTTTGTAAAGGGCATATCAAGACATTTGAGCAAGATGTGTATATTTTGAGGTTTATGTAGAAGTCATAAAACTTGAGCACTACTTATAAAGATGGCCACAATTTAGACTGTTACTGAACTGAGCTCAGAATTCAGCTCACAGCAGTGGATGGAATTTTTATATATTCCCTTTCAACAGAAATCCTCATCCATGTGGAGGATTGGTTCTGCTGAAGCACTGTTGAAAACTCCTATCCTTAAGTCACCTAAAAGCCGAAGCCCAAGTCCATGTCAAACCCAGATGTGAGTCTCTACTAAGAATCCACAACCAGAGTCAGGATCTGTGGGGCTGTGTGTGGCCTGGTGGGGTCCTTCGTAGGTTGGGCAACAGAGTCACCTGCTGTTGTCAGGGCAACAGGGGCTCTCAGCTCACTTTGTTGATAGGTCAGAGTAAGGAAGAGGACACTGATTTTCTTCACTAGCAACAAGCAGCATGAGATTTCCTGAAACAACTGTGTACTTAGGCCAGAAATTTGATTCGTGTCTACCCTTTCATTTGAATTCCAATTATAACACAGAATTTGTGGACATCAATATTCACTTTGTTTTGTTTCTTGATCTTTATATTTTATTACCTAGTATAATGCATAAAAACTTTGAAAATATATCATCATCATCAGCAGCAGCAGCAGCATTATTATTTTTGTGGTGCTGGAAATGGATCCCAGGGGTGCTTTACCACAGAGCTACATCCCCAGTCCTTTTTATTTTTTATTTTGAGTTTCTGAGGCTGGCCTCAAACTTGTGATCCTCTTGCCTCAGCCTCCCAAGTGTCTGGGATTACAGGCATGTGCCACCATGCCTGGCTGAAAGTATATTATTGAATTTAAGACCATTATTACATTTAAGTCCTTTCTTTCTCTTGGAGTCAACAGTATATGCATAATAAATGTTGTCTATTTGGGATGAAATATTGTTTCTTCTTTTGAGGTTCCTAATAGAGGTAGGGATAGTTTTATTTTATCAAGGGTCATTAACCATCAGAGCAAAGTTAAATTCATATGTACCATTTGTTTTAGAGAAAAAAGCATCAAATTTTCAACTTATTTGTTTTAAAAATTAAGACCAGGAAACAAATACTTAATAAATATAAGAGATGAAATTGCAATTTTGTTTCCTTATTTTGCAATTTCAAGCAAGAAGAGGAGGTTAAAGAAACAGATGGAATTAAGGGTGTGTGCAGATAAGCGATGGGGGGAGAGGAAGAGCCAGACAAGAACCCCTGGGGAAAGAGAAAGAGAGAGAATAATTCTTTACAGGAGGATAATAAAATAGATTTTTAAAAAAAAGGAAAGAGAGATGGAAAGAAAGTAGAAGTGGAAGGAGAGACGTAGGCACAAGAATTCAGTAGTCCCAGAGAGGTCTCTCAGAGTCACAGAATCTTACTTGTCTTATTAACAGGCACCTGGCACAGAGAACCGTGGGTGTTCCAAATCTGCACTTTATTTGTTGAAGGAAATGATGCTCTATTATTTGCCTTGGACTATGAACTTCATTCCCTATACTCTTCCGACTGACATCTGTCCTGGGTTCCTGTCACTGCCCAAACCTTTCTCTAGCCCTTCTGTCATCTCCAATTCTCTGCCCTTCATCCCTCTGGTCTAAGTATGATCTCTGTGCTTATGTGCTAATAGAATTTCTATCCTTCTCCAGGACTTTGCTTTTACAAATATCCACTCTTCTGTGAATTTAATCTGCCTTTCTACTCCTTTGTTTATAAATATATTCCAGTCTCAACTATCTTCAAAATAAGTAACAAAGCACCCCAACATAATTCTATCCTTATCTGTTTCTCCTTTCTTCAATGTCATCCTATGCCCTTCCTTTCCTTCACATACCGGCTTCTTAAAAGAGTTTCTACCTCATTCATTCTTCCCTGTGCTCACTCCTGTCATGATTCTTTCGCCATCATCCCCTTGAAACTGCCTTGCTGATGGTAACAGTCACCTCTTGTCTCAATCTATTTGGGAAGCTATAACAAAATACTATAAACTGGGTGCTTATGTATTTTGTTTTCTTGGCTGGGTGTGGAACCCAGGGCCTCATGCATGATAGGCAAGTATTCTACCACTGAGCTACATCATCAGTCCACTGTGTACTTATAAAGGTTAGAAATTTATTTCTCACAGTTCTGGAGGTTGGGAAGTCCAAGACCAAGGTGCCTGCAGACTTGGCATCTGACAAGGGCCTGCCTCTTTATTGATGGCACCTTCTTACTACCTCCCCGTGTGGTGGAAAGTGTGAAGGGTCTCTTCTACAAGAATGCTGATCCCATTCATGGGGGCTCCACCCTCATGACTTTTTGACTTCCCAAAGGCCCCACTTCCTAGTACCATCACCATGGGGGTTAGGATTTGAATATATCAATTTTGGGGAACACAAATCTTCAGACCATATCACCTTCTAATAACTAAATCTAGTGACTTAACCCTCAACTATCTTTCTCTCTCCATGACATCTCATATTGGCAATCACTTTCTCTTTTTCTTCTCTCCACATTTTTAAATTGGTGCATTATAGTTGTATACAATGATGGAATTTGTTGTTAACTATTTGTATGTGAACAAAACATAACAAAATAATTTGGCCAATATCACTCCCCAGAACTTCCCCCCTCCCTCCCAACCACTTCTTGGTCCCTTTACTCTACTGATCTCCCTTTGAGTTTTAGGAGATTCACTCCCAACTTTCTTTTTCCGTTTTCTTCTCTAGTTTCCACAAATGAGAAAAAACATATGACTCTTAACCTTCTAAGTTTCACTTAACACAATGATCTCTAGTTCCATTTATTTTTCTGCAAATGTCATAATTTCATTTTTCTTTATGGCTGAATAAATGTCTGCTGTGTATATATACCACATTTTCTTCATCCATTCATCTGTTGATGGATGCCTAGGCTGGTTCCACAGTTTGGCTATTGTGAATTGTGTTGCTACAAACATCTTTATGCATGTATCACTGTAGTAAGATGACTTTAATTCTACAGGGTAAATACTGAGGAGTGTATACCTGGGTCACATGGTGGTTCCCTGCCTAGTCTATTGAGGAACCTCCATACTGATTCCCATAGTGACTGTACTAATTTACAGTTCCACCAACAGGTAAAAGTGTTCATTTTTCTCCACATTCTCTCCAGTGTTTAATATTATCTGTGTTCTTGATGACTGCCATTCTGACTGGTGTGACATGAAATCTCTGTAGTTTTGATTTATGTTTCTCTAATTGCTAATGATGTTGAACATTTTCTCATGTATTTGTTGACTATTTGTATTTCTTTTTGGAGAAGTGTCTGATTAATTCATTTGCCCATTTATTATTTGGGTTATTTGATTTTTGTGTGTGTGAAGTTTTTTGTGCTCTTTATGTATTCAAGATACTAATCCTCTCTCAGAACAGTAGCCAATAAAGATTTTTCTCCCATTCTATAAGTTCTCTCTTCACATTCCTAATTGTTTCTTTGCTGTGCAGAAGCTTTTTAATTTGATGCCATCTCATTCATTAACTGTTGGCCTTATTTCCTGAGCTTTAGGGATTCTAATCAGAAAGTTGTTGCCTATGTCTAAAAGCTTTCCATCTTGAGGCACATTGTTTCCCCTGGCCTCCATGAGACTTGCTTTCCTGGGTTTTCTTTCACATATTTTACTCAGCCTCTTTTGAAAGCTCCTACTTTTTGAACCATTCTTTATGTCAGTCAGAGTTCTGTTCTTGGTCTTCCCAGCTTCTTAGCCAATGAATATATCCAGTTGCCATGAATCTCAAGTCTTTCTCTCCAGCCCAGTGCCATCTCCTGGGCTCCAGTCACAGAACAGAGGTTCCCTACTTGGCTTCTGCCCTTGACCATCCCTCAAGCACCTCAAATTCCACTTGATCAAAATGGAATATACTGTCACTGATCCTAACTCACTATGTCTTTTTGACAATAAGGATTTTAAGAAACAAATAATATGAACAAATCTGACCTTTGAGATTACTTCAATGTAGGATTCGTCTCAGACTTCTCCCTATCACCTTCTACATTTGAGTGAACCTCTCATTCTACTAGTGTAAAAGTAACCTGGATGTACTTCTCCCCCTGCCTCCACCAAATCACCATCTTTGCTCAATATAGCATCAATAAAAAAAAAAAAAGTAATATAAATCTTTACTGAGTCTCTCCCAAAATACCAAGGGGTGATTACAGAGTATGACACATAGCAGAATCATCCAAGTGCCTCTTAGTCATTCATTTCTTCAAACAAACAAACAAAAAAACCCCAAAAGATAAAAAACAAAACCCTACTTTAATAGCATGGTAGCTGTATCTCATTCACACATTTTCTCTGCAAAAAAAAAAAAAAAAAAAAAAGACTCAAGATCTTTACTTAGAAGGCTACAGGAGGGTAAGTATTCATATAAGACTATAATTTTTATTCTGACTTATATATTTGTTGCATTTGTGAATTTCCCCCTGTATATTACTAAACTCTTTTTCTCCCTTACAATTTTGTTACTTCTATAATATGTACAGGTTCTAATTATTAGTTATTTTTCTCTATTTAACTAACTTTTAATTTGTCTATTTGCCTGTACTCTTTCTTCCACTCTAATCCATCTTCCACACTGCCATTGAAGTCATCTCAAAGGTCAGATTTGTTCATATTATTTGTTTCTTAAAATCCTTCAGTGGAGTCCCAGCCCCTCATTCAGCATCCAAGACCTTAAACATCAACACTGAGTACTGTCTGTTGCCCTAGTCTCTCTACTGTAACACTGCCTTAGGTGTCATGCTGAGCAGCCTTCCTGAAGGGCTTCTACTTAGCTGGCCCTTTATAACTCAGACCTCTGCCCTGAAGTCTCATTGGTTCATATGTGACACTTTGCCAGACATCCCCGACTTCAAACTCAACATGTTCAAAAGTGAGCTTATCATCCCTTCCTTTCTTTAAATCCTTACTTTCTCCTAGTGATGCCTCCATCTGCAAGCTATGATGTGGTTCTTGATACTTCTGTCTCCCTTTCTTCAAACAACTCAAGTTTTGTCAAATTCACTTCCTAAATTCTTCAAGTCTCCTTCTCTTTATTAATCTTGACCACTGAGTGCATCAGCCTTCTAACTCCTCTGCCTCCAGTCTTGTCCCTTTCAAATCTATTCTCTGTGTGACTATCTAATGTGTACAATTATCTAAATTTCTTAACACCCCTCTGAACCTCCCTCCACCCTGTGATCAGGGGCCTGCTTGCTCCTGCAGACCCCTGCTGCTCCCTGTCTACAACTTCATGCTGAACACCGGGGCACTGGAATTTGGGAGTATGTATAGAGGCAAAGTTGTACATGTGTGTGGAGGGAGTGGGAGAGAAAGGCAGAGAGTGATGCTTTATGGCAGAGTTGTTTTATTTAAAGTTGGACTAAACTAAATGTTTTATGGAATAAAGAAATATATTTAGGGGAACATAAAAATTGGGAGGACAGTTTTAAACAGAAAGTAGAAATAGCACATTATGGTAAGAAGAACTCAGAACTGAGAGTTGGAAGTAGAGTTTAGCCCTGATTTACACTTCCCTAGTTGTGTGAGTTTGGAAAAGTCACCTAACATCTTTGAGCATCGAAGTCATATGTAGTTTATGCCTATAGTCCCAGTTACTCAGAAGGTTGAGGCAGGAGGATTTCCTGAGCCCATGAGTCTGAGGCCAGTTTGGACAACACAGTGAGGCTGCCTCTCAACAAAACCAAAACAACAAAAAACTGAAAATTCCTGAACCATCTCTGAGCACCACATGGCTCATCTGTAAAAAAGAAGTGGGTGATTTAGACTCCCAAAATTCTTTCAATTCTTAAAATTTATGATTCTAGCTGGGCACTGTGGTGAATGCCTATAATTCCAGTGACCCAGGAGGCTGAGGCAGGAGGATTACAAGTTCAAGACCAGCCAGGACAACTCAGTGAGACTCTATCTCAAAATAAAAAATTAAAAGGGATGGGGATGTAGCTTGATAATAGTGCACCCCTAGGTTCAGTTCCCAGTACCTACTACCCCCTGCTCACAAAAGTATGGTTCTAGGGGGGAAAACAAAAAAAACAGAATGTGTTTCATATATATTCTAGTCTGCAGAAACTACAATATTAGGAACTTCTGAGTTAATTCTTAAGTTTTTTTTTTTTTTTTCTCTCAATATCTGAAGCCCAGTTCTTACTTCAGTCCTATTTCTGGGTCATCAGCAATGCTGATAGAGCCAGGGAGGCAGAGACACATACATCTCACTACCATCTTAGACTTATATTGCTCTTAAAAGACTTGGTAACTGTGCATTTTAAAATGTTCTCCATTTCTGATTACTGAGGCTAAGTTATATCATAAGATGTGGAAACAGAAAACAATGTGACAGAATAGATTTGCAGTTTCACTGACATGCAAATCATTAATTAACACTTACACAGAGTTGTGACCTTATGACTTCACTTTCTCAGAATTCGGTTCTCCAAGGGGTCTAATTACCTCCCCCCAAACTCACACAATTCAAATACACTGCCAACAGGTGTCATTGGGGTCAGAGACACTAATCAGCAATGGTAAACCTTTTCTGAGAGGTTAAACTGCACTGTTCAAATAGTGTGCTGCCACTCCCACCAAATGTATAACCATGTATTCCCATATGGTTTAATATCAAACAGATTTTAAATGATTAAGTTAAACTTAAGCATCACATTTAGAAATTGCTTTAGGTCTCTCCTCTGGTTGCATGTTGGAATCAACTGGAAAACATTAAAAACTGTATCAGTGCACAAATCTCCTCACTAAAGACCCTGACTTAACTGATCTGGTAAATCTTATCCACTAAAGAATAGGTTTCCATTGCTTTGTTGGGGGGGCGGATTTTGTTTTATCTTAAAATTATCACATCATCTTTTTCAACACTAGAATTAATGCAGGGACTTGGAACAAACTGCTGTGTCTACTTCTCCATCCTTCTAACCATTCACTGGGCATTTATCTAATTGTTTTGATAGGTATAGTACTATGTCCAGGATGCAGAGAAGACCAAGATAAATATTTCCTCCTAGTAACTCCACTTGCTATAGACTGCTTTATAAACTATCTTAGAAAATGTAAAGAGGGCTTTCTAATAGATCAGAACATTTTATTCAGAAAAAAAGAAGCTGCAAAATAAGGTAGCATATACTATTTTAAAAATATTCTTATTTTTTAAATTAACTTTTAAATCAAATATATAGAAAAAACACATAAGATAAGCATATAGCTCAGTGAGTTATCACAAAGTCAATAGAACCATGCATTTATTATTTTCTACTTAGAGATACCACTGTTCTGCCTTCTAATATTATGAAACAGTTTCGCCTGCTAATAAACTTTATATAAATGTAACCAAACAGCATGTGTTCTTTTTGTCTGGTTTTTGTTCAACATTGCGAGGTTTCCCCATGTGGTTAGGTATAGCAATGGCTTGTCCACTGTTTATAGTTGGGGGTATTCCAATACCACAACCTCTAAATCCAGGAATGGAATATTTAGTTAGGACTGGCACTGCATCATCAGGCCTTTCAAATTATAATATTTTGGTAGTTGTAGTGGAATCTTACTGTGATTTAAATTTATATTTCTGACAGTTAATGAAATGGTGTTTTGTTTTGTTTTGTTGGTGGGGGGAGCATCTTTGGTGAAATGTCAAAGTTTCATGCCTATTTTTTCCCCATGGGCTTGTATGTTTGTTTTTTTTTTTTTTTAAAAAAAAACAAGCAAACAGGGGAAAACATGCTAATCACTCCAAAGAAGGACAAAGACACATTGCTATTTGCATTCCTAACTTCAATGGAGAAACTAAACTAGCAATCAGGGCAGGAAAAGTAGCTCAAAGTCTTCCTTAAAACAAAAACAGAATTTCTTTTGGGAGTGTGGCAGTGGTTAGTCATATAATGGTATCCAGACACCAGTTATTCTTGACTGGATTACAGGCAGGACTGGGCCCTCAAGCAGATTTCTGAAAAGGGACACACCTATGAGGCCAACAGCTTTTCCCCTCTATACCAGTCCGCTACTACCTCCTTATTGATTAGATTAAGGCCTTGCTGGGCAGAACAGTTCAGAAGATGCCAAAATAATATGCTAGGTGGATCATTTCTTTGCAGAGTGCTAATCTGTAGCGGAATCGAACATCTACAAACACAGGAAGGGCAGATGAGCAAACAGAGAAAGGCGACATGAGTCCTGCTTACTGAAGCTGGAAGTGCTTGATCTTGGTGACCAGCAGTTTGTAGTGGGCACCAAGTGGTGCCATGGATGCCACATCTACAAATATCAGTTGTTCCAAAGGTCCTGTTTCATTGGTTGCTTTTGAGGGACACAAGGTGCGACTGACTTCCTGGTAGTTGTAGCTCCTCTGGTATCTGTTAACAGACAAGGGAGGGCAATGTCGGCAAGAGTAAGGAAAAGACTCAGTGAACTAGCAGGGGGAAAAGATTATCTCATTCCACAACTTCCAAATTGCTTATTTTAAATTTCAGATTGAACCTATTGATAGTGATTTTAGAACTAGTGTTGTTGGCCAGGTATGGTGCTTATGTCTGTAATCCAAGCAACTCAGGAGGCTTGAAAGGAAGATTGCAAGTTCAAGGCCAGCCTTACCAATTTATCAATGCCCCAAGCAAGTTAGTGAGACCCTGTCTCAAAATAAAAAACAATCAATCTCTGGTACAAAGAACAAAAGACAAAAAACAAATCCAACTAGTGTTGTTGTGGTATAATAATGGGGACATGAGGACTATTTTGTGCTGACCAGTTCACTTAAGCAGGGTCTATATTAGGCCAAGCCATCTTCCCATCTTCCTATTCAGTGGGGAAAAAACATCTTCCCATTCAGAGGGGGGGAGGGATGTCCTATAAAAAAAATTGGTTGATTCCATTTTTCCACTCTTCAAATTTTTGTTAAAATAGAAAGTAAAGAAAGTCCTGGATCCAAGTCTAAACTGTCAGAGTCACTATTTCAATCTTCAAATTTCTGAACCTTTGAAAACGTAATACCATACTCTGTGCCCATTTCTGTATGTCTTTTGGATTTTTTTCCTTTTTAGTGTGATAATGTCTTACATACTTCTTCCCTGAGAAACTATAAACTCCATGAGGACAGGGACTTCCTTGTGTTTTTCTATGGCTGTATCCTCAGCACCTACCACTTAATAGTGATCTATAATTATTATTGAATAAAGAGTGCACACATGGTGGACATTTTCCAGCATGGGGGAGGTAGTGCTTATTTATGTGTTCACTCACCAAATGGCTATTGGATGACTCATTTCCCAACCAGGAGCTATAGAACACAATGGTAGATTTTAAAACAGTGAAAGGGAGCCAGGCATGGTGGTACATGTCTTCAATCCCAGTTACTTGGGATGATGCGGCTGGAGGATTGCAAGGTTGAGGTACATTTTTTGCACTTAGCATCCATAACATCTCAACATTCCCATGTCCTTTCTCCTTTCACTAGAGAAATTACTGATTAAGGTCTTTGGGACGTTAAAGAAAACCAAACGTAATGAAGCCTTCTGGGACAAGAATCACTTACAGTCCTTGGAAGAGCAGCGGAACCTGCCAGGACAGCACCTCTTTTTGCTGACGAACCACAACGAGGACTGGATAGTTGAGGTTCTCAGAGGAACTGTTCACATATACCCGCACGGCGGTCACCTGCATGGCAGGGTAGAGAGAAGTAATGCAAACCATGTCCTTGCACACACACATGTGTACACACACTCACAACATTGCTGCCATCTGAACTTTAGGAAAACTTTGATTTCCGACATTTGTTTCTCACAATAATTCAAGTGACCCAGTTGTTTCCCACATTTCATATTGTAACCAGAGAGGATCTCAACCTTGACTGTGTATTGAAATCACCTGAGGAAATTAAAAATAAAACTGATACTTGGGTCTGACCCCTTCCCCAAATTCTGATTCAGTTGGTCTTGGATGATGCAAATTATAGACCTTCAAATAGCAGGCTGAGTTTGAACTGAGTAGTCAACATAAGGTTTTAAGAACAAGCCCATAATAGAGAAAGAAATATATTGATGTGTTTTTCTTCTTATTTGAATATAAATATAAAAGATACAAATATCTTTTTTTTAAAAAAAACTCACTCTCCCCCAACCAAATAATTACCCTATAAGACCCTCAGTTGCTGACAAACTTTAATTTTGGTTTAGGAACTCATTCAGTGTTTCAAATCAAAATGTTATGGCCACATTTTATTAAAGCCTGATAGATGGTCTGATATTCCCACCAGCAAACTGTGATGTGTTCCAGGACCAGAGACGACAGGGGCTGAGCATTCTCCTTTCCCTGCTCCAAGGTGTAAACCAATCCCCCCCCCCCAAAGACTCCTTTATATTAGCAGCTCCATGGCTCCTTCTGAATATACATGTCAATTCAAGGTCTTATCTCTGTCAGGCCTGTTTTGAAGATAGAAAGTTGAGCTATGGTCCTGGAGGTAGATGGTTTTGGTGTTTTACTTCCATTTTTACAATACAATATAAAAAAGAACAAGGCAATATAAAAGAGAACAAAAGAGAAGAAAGGCAAGTTAAGAAAGGTAAAGAAAGGTAAAATTTGCTTTCTTAAAGTTAAGAAAGGTAAAATTGCTTTTGCACATGATCTTCCACACTGCCTTAGTGCTCTCTTGAAAAGTCTTTTAAAAAAATAAGAAAATCCTGCAATTAGACCCTGAAGATCTATCACACATTCAAAATGGAAATTGAGAGGACACACAATAGTGTGTGCATTCTATATTGCAACTTTCTTCTCTAGTATCAATTTGCCTCGATCCAGCCACTGTTTCACTTTTTAAATATTCACATAGTTCAAGAGTAATTTGTTAATTTGATCAGAAACACTTGCTCATGAAGGGAGTGTTTTCCTGTGCCTATACTCTACATGTTTCCATGGTAATTATGCTGCAGCTGGTAATTGTCAAAACTGTATCTCTAGTGCAGACTTCCTTCCTGAGTTCTGGATATTCCACATGTTCAATGTCTCTGAAGTGGAACCTATCACTCTCTTTAGCCCTAACTTTAATTTTGCTGAATTCCTTTGCTCGATGAATGGTTCCACCATGCAGTTCATCTAAGCCAGAAACCTGAGTGTCATTCTTCTTTCCTATTTCTCTGGCTCCCTCAATCAATAGTTCCACTGATTCTAAGTTATTCATTCTGTCTGTAGACAGGGCTTCCTTCCACCCCCAAAGACACTGTCTGAGCTCAGTCCACCACCTTGTGACCCTCCTTGACAGTTTTGGTTTCGTCTTCTTATGCCTGGTGCTGTACCCCTTAGGATGTCAATTTTCTCTGTTACCCTCCTGCCAAAAGACCTTCAGTAACTCTGAAGAATATTCAGATTTACCCCAAATAACAAAAACAGTATGGTTAATATTGATAATATTTAACATCCAGTTTTGATAATTGTTAACAAATGCATTTTACTTTATGTCTCCTCTTTTTCCCATGATCTCCCACTGGATTATTTTGAAGTGCACACCAAAGATTATACCATATAATCTGTAAATAGTTCACTCTACATCTCTAAGAGATTAGGGCTCCTCTTTTTAACGTAAGCACATCATTATTATCTCACTTAACAAAATCATGAATTCTTTAAAATTACCTAAATAATTTAAATTATCTAATTACCTAAAGTAGATCAATTCTACTTTGCAAAATTTCCTCTCATAAAGTTATTCTTTTTCTCCTTCTTCTTCTTCTTCTTCCTTTTCCCAGTTTTGCAAATTATAAAGAAAATTACCTTTGATTGACTGAGACACTAATTGCTGGCATCTAACTATTGCAGGAAAAGGAACAAGATAAACCCTGGTCCTAAGAGCCCCTATCAGTAATCTTTCTTTAGTTTTTCAGAGCCCAGGACATGTGATGGTCTTCAGATAACATGAGAGCATGATCCACAGATTTGCTAATCTTGTTCTTTAATTAAAACTAAAATGATGTTTTAACTTTCAGGCAAACAACACATTTATCTAAAGAGTTACGGGGTCTGTCCTGAGAGACAAAATTTGATTGTTATTTTAAAGATATTCAGGTAGAAACAAAAACAAAAACACAAGCCTTGGATGACAAAGACCCCCCATTCAGCACATACTCTTCCTGGTCATTTTCCCCTGTAAACCCCTCTGGACTGGCATAAGAGCCTTCCTATGTACCTGAGCTTTCAAAGATTATCTTTGTTTTGGGGATAACTCCTTTTGATAAATTTGGACCAATAACTTTGGTACTTTTCCAAACCCTTATTAGAATAAATTTGGACCAACAATATTAACCCAAATTCTATGGAAGCCCCTAGACTAGAACACTCAGACAGCAACCTGCTAGCAGGTCCCTTCTTGCCCTGTGAGAGTTCTGTTTCTATTCTACACACTTGAATAAACCTTACTACTTTCACTCTTGTTTTATGTTGTCCTGTGAATTTCATTCTTTGGATCTGCAAGTCAAAGAACCCGGAAAGAAGTTGGCAGTGAACTCTTGGGGTCTACTGCAACACTGGAGGGCATAGCCTTTCATTTAGAGCTGCAACACAAAGAGCTGCAACACAAAGAGCTGCAATATGCCAGTGGATAGTATTGGAGCAGAGTCTGGCTTTGCTGGCTGTGACCCTCAGAGCTGAGGCTAGTTGACAGTCCTTGCTATGAGTAGCTGCTAACACTGAAATGGGTTTCCTTGGTAACAGAGGCCTGCAGCTTACACAGACCTCCACCAATAGAAAAGGAGAATTGAGTTTTGTCTCAAATTCTGGTTTCATAACCTCATTGGTAGATTATTCCATTTGATGGATTAAGAATTTGAATGGACTTCTGGTTGGTAACTGGAGACAGATAGGGATGTGGTTGGGGAAAACAGGTCACTGGGGGCATGGCTTCAGGGATTATATCTTGTCCCTGGATCCTTGCTCTCATTCTCTGCTTCCTGGCTGCCATAAGCTGAGAAGTTTTCCTCCACCATGTCGCGCCCTTCCACTGTGATATTCTTCCTCACCTTAGGCCCAGAGAAATGGGGTTGACTGTCCATGGATTAAATCTCTGAAATGGTGAGCCCAAAATAAACTTTTTCTCTTCTGAATTGTTCTTGTCAGGTATTTTGGTCGCAGTGATGAAAAGCTGATTAATACAATGTTTTTGATATTTTGGAGTATATAGCCATGGGTGGAATTACTGGGAGACATGGTAACTAAACCTTTTAAGGAATGGCCTAAATATTGTCTCAAGAGGTGCATCATTTTGTATTCTAATCATTTGCATAATCAATGATGGATAGGCTTCCAGTTCCTCTACATCCTTTTCAACACTTGTAGATGTCTTTCATATAGTCATCCTAGAGGGTGTGAAGTTGTATTTCATTGTGAACCACACAATGTTTTAACTGTTAGTTTAGTTGTCTGGAACTAGGAAGCTGCAAACTTCATCTCTGGCAGGCTAGAGCCCAGCAAAATGAATTACCTTAGAACACTCGCTTTTGAGGTTATAATACAAACACCAGCATTATAGAGCAGATTTTAGTCTGGCATAAATCTACAGCAGTCAGAACCAAGGTAACCTAAGGAAAGCTGTAAAATAGGCAAGTTTCGCTTTTAGCTTGTCTTCTTTCCTTTTATTCACTTAAGAGTCAGCCTTAGGTACTTAGTATCAGAGGGGATTTCCTTCAATTTTTTTTTTCACGCTTTAATATAAACGGAAGGATTCTCAATCTTAGTAATTCAAATCTTTAAGCCAACCCCAAATTTCTTATTCAGCAGATTAGGAATAAAACTTAAAACAATGTATTTTTAACACAACTGCTAGGTTATACAGATGTACTTGGTTTGGAGACTAACTTTGGAAAACACTGTTTCCAAGAAATGATCTAATGGATGACCCCATTTGTCAGCAGTTCATCAACTGCCTGTTTTTATGAGATGCATATGTAGGAGCTCACTAGTGCTATAACACATCTGGAAGCTGGTGTTTTCTGGGGCTAAAACTGGGCCAGCAGAACAACTGTAAGATTGCCATGTTTATCCTCACTCCACTGTTCATCTCCCCACTCTGGTTTGAATATTGGTCTGATCTGGTAATCCACTTACTTTTTATTATTAATAATGTTCTTACAAATCATACTAAAAACAGACTCAGCAATACTGGCATAATAAATTGCAATGAAAATATTAGATTAGGAGATAGAAGACACTGGGCAGTTTTTCAAGATGAATAGATAATGTACTATCCTCAGGAAAGGATAAAGAGCTCTGTTCAAAATTTGTTGTGCCTTTCCAGAAGCTAATGTGTAGCTGAGAAAATTGGATTACATTTGTGCCATGAAGTAAGCTGTGTAAAGGCAAAGCTAAATGAAGGATAAAGTACTGACCATACTTAATGGGTTCTGACACCTTCAACAGACCATTCTTAGGAGCTAAGTTTTCTCCTCCTGTTGCTTCCTTCTGTTGTCATGACAACTCAATTATTTTTATTACATAGATCTGTTTTCTCCGACACTTACTACAACCAGGGAATTGCATTATAGCTAAGAGAGATTTACTTAAGTAATTCTACCTCTGATATTGTATAGATCATGATTATGAAAGGCCTCACAGTTTAGAGACTCCTTTTTTAATCTTTTGGAATATGCCAGTAGGGAAAAGTTCAAAATTGTAAATAATAAATTTCTGTTGCATAGAAAGGACAAAAATGAGTTTAATTCAAATGCTAGTTTAATTTTACTAAAATAATGATATTGCAGCCTCTTAGTTGGAACATTAGATTACAACTCAGAGAGTATTTGTTTCCATTACTAAGCACACCAGATTTTTCCTGTATGATCTTCAAAAACAACTAATTAGAACAAATGAAAAAATTTTAAAAAAAGAAACAGACTCCACTTGTAAAACAGCTACCAAAGTATTTGCTGATGGTCCTGTTGGTCGATGTGTAAATGTTTAGCAACTCTCTTGTGTTCACTGAGTGTATATTTGCAGCTGTTTAAGTCCTTCCATCCTCCCTCCCTTTCCTCTCATGCTCCTGTTATCAGTCATAAACCTTCGCTGAGGGTTCACCTGACTCAGGAACTGCAGGGGATGCTGGGGATACACTAAGGCCGCCTTGCCCTATAGGAGGCTTGTGATCTACCCAGAGGGACAAACAGAACACACACTGATAACTGCACAATGCCATGAGAATTGTGGCAGCAATATGAGCAGTTGCTGTGGACACACAGAGGCTAAAGTGACTCCTTCATGGGGGAATCAGGAGAAGCAACACAGAGGCTGCTTGTTCACATTAGTGAAGTTGGGCTCTCCTGCCACTTCCTGCTTAGTGCCTAAGAGCGTGACTCATAGTGGTAGAAAACCTACCTGGAAAAGTGCTCAGGGGGATCATCTCTCCAACTCTCCCATCTCCAGATGAGGAGCCCAAGTCACAGGGGTGATGTGACTTCTCCAAAGACACTCAGTCATAGAAGAATCATGACTAGAACCCAAGCTTCTCCCTGTGTTCCAGCCTCTACACAATGCTTGATCAGAATATACTGTCATCGCTATTTTGGATCCTTGACTTCACTGAACAACACTATGAGTGTTATACTATTCCACTAGGAAATATGGAAGTATCAAGAATCTTAGTACCAAGAATCGTGGAAGAGACAAGCCACAAACTAGGGAATGTTATTCCTTCTTTCCTCCCTCTCTCCTGCCTCTCTCTCTCTTTCCTCTCTCTCACTTCCCATTGGAAATTGAACCCAGGGGCACTTTCATCACAGAGCTACATCCCCAGTCTTTTTTTTTTTTTTTTTTTTTTTTTTTTTGCGGTGCTGGGGATCGAACTCAGGGACTTGTGCACTCTACCGACTGAGCTATCTCCCCAGCGCATCCCCAGTCTTTTTTATCTTTTTTTTTTTTTAAGATAGGGTCTTGCTAAATTACTGAGGCTGGCCTTGAGAGTTTCCTGCCTCAGCCTCCCTAGTTGGAATTACAGGTGTGTTCCACTGTGCCCAGCGTATTTGTACATTTATAATAGGCAGAATATGAGTATCTTAAACATTTAAGTACATAAAGAACTCTTAAAACTCATCAGAAAAAAAACACAACCACCAATGGAAAAATGGGTTAAGAATATAACAGCAACTAAAGAAGGCAAAACTGACCAAAGAACATGTAAAAGGACATTCAGCGCTTTGTACTCATCAGAAAGGTAAAATCTCAAAAGTATGATGCTACCATATTTTCAAGGATGTAAAGTAAAAAAAGAACTCTTGCATATTGTGAAACAAAATGCAATTTGGTACAACCACCTGAAAGAGCAGGTTGGCAATATCTACTAAAACTGAGGACAAATTGCATTACCTCTCAACATTTACACTCCTAAATTTACACACAAAAAGAACTCCTACATGTTTACAAGGAATCATGAACAAAAATTTCACTGCCAGCATTGTTTGCAACAATAAAACTTGAAACAATCTAATGACAACAAAAATAAGCTATACAACAAAAGAATGAATAAATAAATTTACCCATGAAATTAAATACTATACAGTAGCTAAAAGTTAATGGATTAATCACAAGAAGATAAATTGAGTGAATTTCAGGTTTCTGGAGGATATAAAACAGCTTGGTCCCACTTATGTAAACTCTGAGTTCAAGTAAAATAATACTATATTTTTACAGATTCATCTTTAGTAAATATACATACATGGAAATAATAAGTGCTAAATGTAAGACAATAGATTTCAAGAACTCTGCAGGATTTGAGGCTTTATCCTGTTCTCTAAAATTTCATCAATACTGGGAGAAGATAAGTTTCCTGGCTTGAAAACAAAGAACTTTATCACTATTGACATGACAAGCAGCATTAGCATCGCTTCTGCTTACCCAGAACTGTGAAGGTGTAAATGGGCCCAGTTTATGAGGAAACATTTTTTTCTTTTTCTTCCCCATACTTTTTTATTGGTGCATTATAATTACACAAATGATGGGATTTATTGTTATAATATCCATACACGCACACAATATAACAATATAATCTGGCCAATATCACTCCCAGCACTTCCCCTCTCTTCCCCTCCTCCTACCTCCTACTACTGATCTCCCTTTGATTTCATAAGATCTGTTCCCATTTTTTTCTTTCATTGTTTCGTATCTAGCTTCTGCATTTGAGAGAAACATTCGACCCCTTGATCTTCTGAGTTTGACTTATTTCACTTAATATCATGTTCTCTAATTCCATCCATTTCCTTATGCCTTATGCCTTTTTCCAAATGCCTTAATTTCACTTTAAGGCTGAGTAATATTCCACTGTGCAATATACCATATTTTCTTTATCCATTCATCTGTTGATGAGCACTTAGGCTGGTTCCATAGTTTGGCTATTGTGAACTATGCTGCTATAAACACGTGCATGCATGTATCACTACGGTATAATGACTTTAATTCTTTAAGGTAAATACTAAGGAAGTGGTATCACTTCTTCTTTTGAGAAGTGTCTGTTTAATTCCTTTGCCCATTTGTTGATTGGATTATTTGATTTGGGGGGTGTTAAGTTTATTGAGTTCTTTATATATTCTTGATATTGATCTTCTTTTGGAAAAATAACTAGTAAAGATTTTTTCCCCCATTCTGTAGGTTCTCTCTTTACATTCTTAATTGTTTCCTTTGCTAGGCAGAAGCTTTTTAATTTGATGCCATCCCATTTGTTAACTCTTGGTCTTATTTCCTGAGCTTTAGGGGTCCTATTGAGAAAGTTGTTGCCTATGTCTATATGCTGGAGTGTTTGGACCCTATGTGTTCTTATAAGAGCTGCATTAGTTTCTGGTGTTATTCCTGAGTCTTTGATCATTTTTAGGTTGCTTTTTTGTGCATGGTGAGAGATAAAGATCTATCAATTTTCATTCTTCCACAGATGGATAATCAATTTTCCTAGCAGCATTTGTTAAAAAGGATTTTTTTTCTCCAATGTATGTTTTTGGCACCTTTGCCAAGGATCAGATGATTGTAGATGTGTGGGTTTGTCTCTGGGTCTTCTATTCCATATCATTGATCTATGTGTCTGCTTTTATGCCAGTTCCATGCAGTTTTTGTTATTATAGCTCTGTAGTATAATTTGAAGTCAGATATTGTGATGCCTCCAGTGTTGCTTTTTCGCTTAGAATTGCTTTGGTTATATCTGATTCTTTCATTCTTTCAGATGAATTTTAGGATTGTTTTTTTTCTAGTTCTGTGAAGAATTGTCATTGGTATTTTGATGGAAACTGCACTGAATCTGTACATTGCTTTTGGTAGTATGGCTATTTGACAATACTAATTTTGCCTATCCAGGAACATGGGAGGTTCTTCCATATCTTTGTGTCTTCAATTTCTTTTTTCAATGTTCTACAGTTATCATTGTAGCATTTTACCTCCTTGGTTAGATTTAGTCCTGGGTGTTTTTTTAAGACTATTGTGAGTGAAATTGTTTTCCTGATTTCCTTTTCAGTAGAGTCATTGTTGGTATTCAGGAAAGCTATTGATTTTAGGGGTGGGGTACCAGGGATTGAATTCAGGGGCACTCAACCACTGAGTTATATATCCAGCCCTATTTTATATTTTATTTAGAGACAGGGTCTTGCTGAATTGCCCAGCACTCACTTTGCTGAGGCAGGCTTTGAACTCAAAATCCTCCTGCCTCAGCCTCCCAAACTGCTGGGATTACAGGCAAGCATCACTGTGCCCAATAGTTATTGATTTTTATATGTTGATTTTGTTACCTGCTACTTTGCCAAATTTGTTCATTTGCAGTACCTTTTTTTTTTTTTTAAGTAGGGAACTCAGGTGTTTTTTGTTTTTTTTTTTTCTTCTGTTTTTACTTGCAATACCTATTGTGATCTTGTGTGTCACAGTTGGGAGTAGGACTGCTAGGAAAGCCCATAAGTAACTGGTGTATAAAAACAGCTACTGCTGAGCACAGCAGCTGCTCAGTCCTGAATACCTTCCTCATTGGAGGCCAGGACATCTTATAAATGAAACATTTCATCCCAAGATTTTTCTAACTACTGCATGAAGCTTAGCTGCTTCAATCATAAGTTATACTTTTTAAAAAATATATAAACATTAAAATAATTCCTGAGATTATTGTTATGACTGTTTAAAATTTCCTCCTCCCAATTCAGCTTCAGAAAATTGTCTTCTGTACACTTATATTTCTGACTGTAATATCTACAAATTTGGTGGCCTTGGATGGATGAGTTAAATTCTCTGGATCTTGGTTTCCTCAATTGTAGAGTTAGAATAATAATAATACCCAGACTATTCACTTCTCTGGGTAGCATTCATTGTCAATCAAATGGCAGATGACATGAAATGGTGTTGTGACCTGCAAAGTACCAGGCAGAACTGTCCCAGCTGTGCTTTGGGTTAGGATGACACTTTTCCACTCCTATCTATTCATCAATCAATTAGTAATTGACTGTCTGTTGCCTTGGTAAGGAGACAATCTTAGAATTTAAATCACCCCTAACAAGGGAGAAGGCTATAGGTCCATACGACAGAGGGTATTAATTTCCTTTCACAGTCTGGCTTCTAGAAACAGCTCATTCATCTCATTGAAAAGAGCAGTTTACCCCTTGGGAACTATTTGCTCCCTGTGCTTTCAGATTCTCAACATTTTGTATTTAGCACATTTCTCTATGAAGAGTGTTTTATAGATCTCATCTCACCAATTTCATTATGCCAACAATGATCTCTACATGAATACATTTATATAAACCTCTACCTTTAATGTATGACACAAATTTTATTTTTAAAATTTCAATTTCACCAAAAACACCACTGAAGACATGTATAATCATTGGTGGGCCAAGGATGCAGAATAATACACAATTACTCTGGCTATTTTAAGATAAACTGTGTTTATTCAACAAATATATGACTCCTTACCCTGTTCTGGGCTTTGTATTGGACAGAAATGTCAGTCAGCACGGTGGACATAGTCTCTCTCCTCACGGAGATCAGAGGTTTGCATGCAGGATGGCAATTAACCTATTTTAACATTTAAACTTCTGCAAGAGTGTGCAACATAGACAATTTGGAGAATATTTTCCCTAAAAGATGAATAGAAAAAAGGCTAGAAAAGTGGGTGTGTGAGGAGGGCAGAGCAAGAAAGGTTTACAAATAAAAGGAATAGTGTAGAAACATAAAGAAAGGAGAAATGAAAGAGAAGGTGAGAAATAGGTTTAAAGCATTAAAAGAAAATCAATTTTTCCTGGAGCATGGAGGGTCATTAGTTTCCTAAGAAGGGTTATAAGCCATGTTAAGGGCAATAGTAAGCCTTTGGAAGGTTTCATGTGCTACCACTGTATCCATGGTCATCCCTGGACACCTGAGGTTGCTTCAATTGCTGCTGAATAACTGCTTCCTTGCATCATTGGCAAGGAAATCAAAATCTGGGGAAAGCAGTTCTGATTGGCAGGACCTAGGCTATATGTCCAAGCCTGAGTTGGAGGGGGGTGGGGTAGTGAAAATGGGAGGGAAGATGAGAAAGCAAGCACCTAGTGTTCAGTTTCTGGCATGGAAGGGGCTCTACCTCCACATGAGACCCATGAAGTGGGGAATTCCTCCAAACACATAGGAATGAGGTTCACATGCTAGACAGTGAAAACATGTCTTAGTTCCACTGCCTTGGGATGTCTTTTAAATGCAGTGTCAAGACTGTCTTATAGAACAATTGTTCCATGAAGCACACTCTGGGAAATGTTGTCCTAGATATTTTTCACAGGAGCTGATATCAATACAGGTACACACAGAAGCCTCTAACCTAACTGTGAGCTGCCTGTGCCTCAGGCTTCAACACCTACCCATCTTCTGTCTCAACAGGATTTCTTGTCATTTTTGTATTGGTTTCTCAATTCCACTGGCTTTTCTCCGAGTATCTCCAGGCTCGGTTCCTGGGACATGGCCAACAACCTGTAGTTCACCGCCCTTTTGAGTATTTGAGACTGTTCATTGTGTGATTCCCTTTTTTCTTCTTTATCTTTCATATCTCTTGCTCAGTCTTTTCCTATAAGGAAACTCTCATAAAAATAATTATTTTATGGTTTGAGGCCAAATCCAAGGATATACTCCCTAGATTTTATTTATATTCTGATTGATTGCACTGCAGGCAAGCTCCTTCTAGAGCTATTTCGACGTCTACTTAATTAATGCTCTGAAGATGGAAAAGCATCAAAAAATTATGAGGATGATTTTAAGAATTATGATCTGTGCTTATTAGCTATTTATTTCTGTATAGAATTTATTGCCTAACTGGAGCCATTTATAACTTTAAATAAGTGTTTATAGGATACAAGTGCTATCCAAAGGCAACTGCTTTCTAAACAAGACAAAACCGATCATCTACATTTTCCTTTTCAAACTCTTCAAAGACAACTTCTCAAGGCAAGCAGAAGGGGCTTCAGGGGAGAGTAAACCATTTCTAACTGTGGAGTGACATTGTGACAGAGATCAAATATCCTCTTTGAATTCTTTTCTGAAGCTTGGGTAAGATGGTCCTCTTTAAATGGGAATAAATACAAGGTTGTGTGTGGTGTACCAGAATTCTTCCTGCCACATCTTGTTTCCTGCCTATGTCTGAGTCTACATTAGTTGTTTTCCAACAAATGCCCCAGCTTGAGAGCACCCCATGAAGGCTTTTGGAGGGATTTGTTTGGTAGCTGCACAGCATCCAAAACTGTTGCGTGTTTGGGAGGAAAATCTCCCACTCCACCCCACTATGTGAATTTCATGGGGGATGGTTAAGGCAGCCTGGGGCTCCCAAAGTCTCAGATGCATGACCTATGCTTGGATAGATAAATGCATCCACTCGGCACTTTCAGTTGACAGGAAATGACACAAAAATGAAGGAAAATTTAGATTTCATTGATGGTGGCATCAATGGGGCATAAGAGAAGACAATATCCAACAGTAGTAGAGGCAGTGATGCCAAAATGGACACCATCACCAAGCTATTCCTGCTGCATGACTGTGGCTATAGTTTCCTGTGGTTTAGTCTCCCTTGGTCCCAAATGTTGTCTTAGCCTAAAATTTGGTCCCAAATTTTAAGGTTTGTCTACTTATGTTAGTAGATTTATTTCTGTTGTTTGTAGCCAAGAACCTTGCCTGACTCTATGTCCTCTTTCCTTCCCTAACTATTTCCCTCACATCTAATAGCCATTCGGGGGCTCACAGTTCATAAATTTCCCCAAACCCTCGCCACATCAAAACATCACCACTGTTTGTCTCTCCTTATCCTTTTGTTTTGAAGATAAACATTGTCTCTCTTTCCCAGAAACATGTAATTCTTCCTGATGAGGGTGGTGGTATGGAAAGAATACACGATTCTTTCAGGAGGTAGGGGGAAGGAAACTGGGCATTCCCATTTTTGGCTTACAACATTTGCTCCCGGTTGGGAGGTTAATCACAATAGTTGTGAGTCACTTTGTCCACAACAGGGCAGTTAATCTAGAGGGGCAGAAACAGTCAGTCCTGTTTGCTGTGGCTTATCTTCATGGCTGCTTAGTGGAGATCCAGAAATACCAGTTCTAAGGAATAATACTGCCCTGAAATAACAGGTTAGTCGCATGGGCCTCCAAGCTGCCCTGTGCCTTGATGAAAACAAAACCATAAAGGGATGAAGACAGGCCCTCTGGGATCCACAGGGCTCAGTGTAAGATTATGGTTGGTGGTGGCTGTGGTTCTTTGAAATACTTAAGAAAATCTGTCAACTTCATAGCTTGACTTAGTTTCTGCCCTGCTTGCCTGAGATACACAGATCAAAGAATGCTTGGATAATTCAAGGGGGAAAACAATTACTAAACTCTTGTTTCAGTTTTCAGTAATTGTAAGGGAGTTAAACATGAGTCTTAAATTGCATGATGATGAGATGTGACTGTGAGTGTAGGAGGACAGGATTTTAAGGTTATTTTTATTGTTGTTGATAATCATAACAGATATGCTCTTGGGGCAGGGAGAGTGATTTAATAGAAGTATCCTGAGGAAGTATCCTCTGGAACCTGAGATACGTTCTTGGATTTGCTTTAAACTAGAAATGTGATTTTTGGCGTTCAGTTTTCTCTCCTGTTAAATGAGAAGAAATTGACTTAAAAGGTCCTTCAATCTTAAGTTTAAAACACAATTACCCCCTTTCTTTTGGTTTCAAAGAATATTTTATATATGTTTCTTTTAGTTATAGAAAAAAAGAACAGAAAGTCTCAAGTGAAGTCTCAAAAAAGTCTCATTTCTGTAGCAAAGCAGACTTGACAAAGACAACCATGTTGACTTAAGCAAAGGACATACTGGCACATGAAGTCAACCCAAATATTTACTGTCTGTCCAAATAACGTTTCCTTTTCATCCTCCACTGTTGGTACTGTTAAAACTCCATAGCAAAACTTGGTCATCAGGAAACTAGCTTCTAGTAACTGAGTTATTCATCATGGCTCTGAATTAGGAGTAAGGAAAAAAACCTTACCTCCTGGAGTGAATAAGAAAGAATATATTTGCAGTTAGCAAAGCCTCAAACAAATAGAGATCATGCCCAGAGAAGCAAGAAAAACTTGATGAACAGTCTTTGTTCATAAGTGATTGGAAAATTTATAAAAAAATGAGAGATGCATAGAAACATAAGATGCAGAGCACAAAGGAGGAACAAGAGAATGGTAGGTATTAGAGGTGGTGGCAGCAGAAGGGGGGATAGGAAATGATTAGAACACTGTGCACCAAGTGTGGTTTCTTTGCTCCAAAGCAGGCAGTAAGTGCAAACATATACACAGTGCTGTAATACTAAGAATATAGGGAGGGATTTTCAGCAAATGGTGCTGAACAAATGAACAGTTTATGCACAATAATAATAATAATGGTCTAGATAGAAACCTTAACCTTAAGATCTATAAAATCTAATACTAAATTTGAGTTTGACTGCTAAAAAAAAAAAAAAAGAAACCTTATGCCTTTTACAAAAAGGAACCTCAAATGGATAATATACCTAAACACAAAATATGAAATTATAAAACTCCCAGAAGATAACACAGAAGAAAATCTGACTGATTTTTTTATTTGTCAACAACTTTTTAGATGCAACATCAAAAGTATGATCCACAAAGAAAAGGTCAGTAAGTGTTCTTACTAAAATTAAAAAATGTCTGCTTTGGGTAAGACATTATTAAGAAAATGAGAAAGTGAGTCACAAACAGGGAGAAAGTATTTGCAAAATGTATCTGAAAAGGGATCAGTGTCCAAAATCTGCAAAATAAACTGTTAAAATTCAACCATTAGAAATTAAAGAACTCAATTTAAAAATAATCAAAAAATTTAAACATATAACTCACCAAAGGAGATACAAATGGGCATCTGAAAAGATGCTCAACAACATATACCATTAAGAAAATACAAATTAAACCAATGAGATATCACTGCATACTTATTAGGAGGACAAATTCAAAACACTGACAAGATCAAATGATAATGAGGATATGGAGCAACAGAAACTCTCATTCATTATTGGTGGGAATGCAAAATGATGCACTGCACTTTGGAAGAAAATTTGTCAGTTCTTACAAAGCTAAGCACAGTTTCAATTTATGATCCAGCAATCACATTTCTGGATATTTATCAAAATGAATTGAAAACTTATATCCACACAATAACCTGCACACAAGTATTTATACCAGCTTTATTCATAATTGCCTCAAATTGGGAATAACCAAGATATGATTCAATACAGTAATGGAGAAACAAACTGTGGTACATCCTGACAATGGAATATTATTCATTACTAAAAACAAATGAACTATCAAGCCACGAAAAGACACGGAGGAACCTTTAAAGCATATTGTTTAGTTAAAGAAGCAAATCTGAGAAGGCTACATGCTGTATGATTCCAACTATAGGGAAGGTCAAACTTTACATCTGCCCTCTTAGGAAACCAGCTAGGTCTGAGAATGAAATTGACATAAGATAAATTAATAGAAGAAAAGCGTAAAAAGCTAATGTAAGTTTTGTGCCCACATGAAGAAATGAACACCCAAAGATGCAGTTAGAGTTGAGCACTTGTAAACTGACTTAAGACAAAGAAGCAGAGCAAGACAAGAGGGCTTGGGCTGGGTTGTTGACTGGGTAGAGAAACAGGAAAATGATAAGATAGTCTCACAGTATTTATTTCTACAAATTTTCTTCTACCTCAACTTGCTATATAAGATGGTTACTCTCCATTTAGTATAAGAAGAACATCTTTCACATGGAATTTCCTGCTTTTAAGAAACAGAATGAAGGTCAGAATTATCTTGCATCTGCTGTTTTAACTCAAAAGATTCAATATGCTGTCGTATATTTTGGGGTGACATGTTCTGAAGTCCATAACAAATACATGACATTCTGAAAGAGGCAAAACTATAGAAAAAAGAGTGATAAATTAGTAAAACACCAGGGTTTTTAGGGATTGAAACTATTCTTCAGTATAGTACCATGATGGTGGATTATGCATATGATGATATTACATATTTTCCAAACCCATAGAACTGTACAACACCAAGGCTGAACCCTAACTTAAACTATTGATTTTAGTTAATAATAAATACTATAATCTACCAATATTAGTTCATTATTGGCATACGAAATTAATGCCAGATGTTAAGATTGGGGAAATTGCATGAGAGTTGGGTGGGGAGAAAGTATCACTGAAAAAGCAAAAGAAGTCATAAAACGTTTGAGTCCCGGGTTAGGTAAAGGGAGGGGCAAACTTTTAGATAAAGTCCCTTTGATAGCCAGAAAATTATTTTACTCAAGACAACACATTACTTGATAATGTCAGATAAACTTTAATTTTGCCACTGTTTTCAGAAATAAAGTGTTTTATTCAAATACTGAAATCCAACCAAAATAAAGGTAAACTTCACCTTTACATAAACCAGTATTTTCATAATTATATATTGACACCCTTGACCAACCTCGAGAATGCTGGATCCAAAAGAAAATTCCTTAAAAGTTACAGTTTTAGAACTAGCTCCTAAAAAGCTTTTCAGTGGTCCAAATAGAGGAAAAAATTTCCCAGTTCTTGGGACTGTGATACAGAAGTGAATTATTAAAGCTTTCTTATTAGGAAAGAAGCCTTGTATTTGACTTTGGGCTTTGTTTCCAATATAAGATGTTTCCAATATAAGATGTCTTCAAGCCTGCTTCACTCTTTTCATACAACCCACTGAAAAATTCCCTGTTCAGTCTTGTGAAAATCAGTAACTCCAAGTCCTTTCTCCTAATGACAAAATCAATTTGTCTTTTGTCACTTCCAATAATCAAAGGAATGAGGGGAACAAGAATTCAAAGGAAGAAATTACTTCAGGATTATATTTATTAATAACATTTAATACGTAACTTACATTTGCTACATAACACTTGACTTTGCTTTTCCCTCTCCAGGAGTGGAATACTATCTTTCCTTTGGCCATGCCAAGAATCAAATGCTGGGCCTTGCACATGCTAGGCAAAACCTCTACCATGGACCTATGCCCGTAGACCACCTGGAATGCCATCTTTTAACATGTAAATCAACTTCTTCTTCTGTATAAATCATTGTACACACATTCCTAGAAACTTATTACATAAAAAACCCAAAGAATCTTAGATTGAGGACTTCAGAGAATACAATGTTGTCCTTATGGTGACTTTAGGTTTTAAGCAAAATGTAGGCCCTCAGACTTTTTCTTTTCTTTCTCCCTCCCTCCCACCCTTCCTTCCTTCCTTCCTTCCTTCCTTCTTTTTCTTTCTCTTTTTTTTTTAGCAGTGCACTCCACTAATGTACTAAGAAAACCTCAAAGTTTCCATTTCCAAATACTGAAGAAAAGAAAAAAGGAAAAAAGCAATGATTAAAATGTGTTTTTGTTTCCATTTTTAGCAAAATAGAAAACTATGATTATATCATCTGTCAGCTCCATATGATCATTATTTTCCTTTGCAAATAATCAGAAAAAACACCCCAATTCAAATAGCTCATTAGAATCATCAATGTAACATCTTGTGTTGACATGGGACTCCTGTTAGCTACAGAGTTAAACTATGCAGGAGATCCAGCTGACATAGCCTGGGATGCTGAATGGCAACATGTAATAATGTCAACATTATGGGGTTATTTCTATTTGAAAAGAAGAAATCCTGGCATCTTGCAGCAGCAAAAGAGCTTTCAAGATGTCATACATATCTTCAAGTCCCTTGGTCTTTTTGATTGAAGTCCACAGTAAAAAACAAAAACAAAAACCAAACCAAACCAAACCAAACCAAACCAAACCAAACCAAACCAGAACAAAACAAAACAAAAAACCCCCCAAAACCACAAAAAGCAAACAAAAAAAGCCACAGAATACACTTTAAGTAATCAGTTGAAATCAAAGTGGGAAAAGAGAAAGGCTGAAAAAAATCTCTATATTAGATGCTTGAAAAACTGTATCAAAAGGGACCATTACAACAGTAAAAATAAAACAAGGGACAACCAAATAAACCTCCCACACACCATACATAGAAAGCTTACTCTCAAGGCACCCAACAGGAATAACAGCAAGAAAATAAATAAATAAATAAATAAATAAATAGGAATACAATAAGAAAACACATATTCCCTGGTCCCCTCCCTACATGCTCTTCCCCAGTAGGGTTCTGCCTCTGACACAAAAGTAAAACATCTTCATCGAGAAATATTTAGAAAATGCAAGAAAGTACAGAAAAAACATTAAGGGGCTGGGGAGATAGCTCAGTTGGTAGAGTGCCTGCTTCGCATGCACAAGGCCCTGGGTTCAATCCCCAGCACTGCAAAAAAAAAAAAAAAGAAAAAAGAAAAAATATTAAAATTTCCTGTAGTCTACCACCTAGGGATAATGGCAAGTTTATCATATTTCAGAAACTAATGAAAATCTGTATTAACCTAATTCCATAGTCCATTACTTGAATATATAAAACTGTAGACCTGAAATCAAACATTCAGGAATCCCTGCCTCAACTATCACTGAGATAATTTTTCACTATTCTGATTTTCAGTTTCTAATGGAAAAAATTGTGTTCGTCTTTTTACCTACAAATTTAAAACTGAAGATTACTATACTTATTAAATGGTCAAGGGCAGAGACATGTGGGATCCAACAGATGAGCTAGATGATGGAACTAATAATGATCTGGATGATAACATAATTTTTGTTTTTTGTAATTTTTTAAAAGTTACTGAAATATAATTATTTTGCTAGTGAGTAAAAGAAAAGAGAAGAAACCTATTTATGGATTAGGGTGAGAAATAGATCTTAATATACCTGCTACATAAAAGGTATATTCATAAGAATTTTAAAATTTCAGAAATGAGATGATTAGAAAAAATGGCTTAAAAAAGTGACAGAACTGGGGCTGGAGTTGACGCTCAGTGGTAGAGTGCTTGCCTGGCACGTGTGAGGCCCTGGGTTCAATACTCAGCACCACATATAAATAAATAAAATAAAGGCTCCATTGACAACTAAAAAAGTTTTTTTAAAAAGTGATAGAACCGTGGATCAAAGATGGCGGACTAGCAGGAGGCTGCGTTCCTTATCGCTCCATAACTCCGGTCTCAAGCAGAGGATATCTGTTTCTTGGTGAGGCAGTTTTTGCTGCTTATCGATTCCCTGGTGTTTACCCCATTTGTCTGCTGTGATGACCTGCAGTCTGCCAGCATATTGACGCCTTTTATGAGTGAGATTGCTCACTGTCAGGCGCCTATCATCCGCTGTTTGCCTGCCTCTGGCCGGTCCATTGCCTGCCTTACACCTATCCATCACCCAACACACAAGGTTTACCTCCGAATCGTCGGACAACAGTCAGCAAACTAATCGTCGACCGCCTGTGGAGCACCAGCTGTCTGCTGTTGCCTGGAAGTTCTCTGTCACAGTACCTGCAGGTTTGATTACACGTGGTTGCCGCCATTTTGAGACAACAGCCAGGCCCCGTAGGACCCCTGGCCAGACTGACTGAGCCCCATCTCCAGGATCCCTCAGCCCGACCAATCACTCCCTGCCTCTGGGGCCCTCACATCGACTGACTGCTCCCTGACACCAGGACCCCCAGACCAACTGACTGCGCCCTATCACCGGGACCCCAGACCGACTGATTGCACCCAGCCTCCAGGATACCACAACCACACCAAACACACTGGACCTCCAGGACCCCCGCCTGACCAACCGCATCCCACCTCCAGGACCTTCAGCTGACCACGTCCACACCCTGAGCTGCAGCTCCCCATTTGCCAACATATTTCGAAGCCAGAGCAGCCATCTTGGATAATCCTGGAAGCCAGAGCTCCAATCTTTAGGTGGGGCAAATCCCATCCTGAGACGCCTGCTGGAGGCTTGAAGCTCATTGTCAGGTACCTCTCATGCATCAGGCTATTGAACTCTGGGAGGTTTCATTACTCTATGACTGTTACACTGTAGATTTTCTTTTTTCTCCTTATAGAAAAAAATTAAGTTTTTATTTCTTTACTTTTCTTGCTCTCTTTTCCTTTTGTTTACCCGTTCCCTCAGAGTCTCTTTTTCCCTTTTTTGCATGCTAACATCCAATTTCTTTTGATTACACTCTCACCCTTTCTATTATTTAGAACTTCTGTATAATCTTTTCTTATCCCATTAACAGCCACATTTTACATCCCTCTGCATCCTCTTTGTCCTCCATTAGAAACTGCAGACCTTATTGCAAATCTGTTTGTTATACTGAAGACAATATTTGAACTCATTCTGTTTATTATGACAATTTTGTTATTGTCCTCATAGGGGCTATTTGGTCTAGGATTGCATATTATCTGAATTGGGCACTGCTAATATTGATCTCACCTTAAAGAAAGGGTTTTGGAAACCTATAGGGCCACTATAAGCCTACAGGGAGAAATCTGCAATACCCCAGATCTGCACTGCTAGAGGGGAAGATACATGAACAACATGAAAAAACAAGGGAAGAAAGTGATCCAAACAAATCTAGATTCTATATTAATAGAATACAATGACAGTATGTTAGAAGAAATGTCAGAAAAGTACTTCAGATTATATATGATTAAGATGATTCACGAAGCAAAAGATGACATAAGAGAGCAAATTCAGGCAATGAATGATAATACCAATAAGCTGAAAGAGCACCTGCAGGAAGCAAAAGATCATTTCAATAAAGACATAGAGATTCTTCTCAAAAAAAAAAAAAAAAAAAAAACCAAACAGAAATCCTTGAAATGAAGGAGACAATAAACCAAATAAAAAACTAATGGAAAGCATCACCAAAAGACTAGACCACTTGGAAGACAGAATTTCAGACAATGAAGACAAAATATTTAATCTTGAAAATAAAGTGGCCCAAACAGAGAAGATGGTAAGAAATCATGAACAGAATTCCCAAGAACTATGGGACATCATGAAAAGACCAAATTTAAGAATTATTGGGATTGAGGAAGGCACAGAGATATAAACCAAAGGAATGAACAACCTATTCAATGAAATAATATCAGAAAATTTCCCAAGCCTGAAGAATGAAATGGAAAATCAAATACAAGAGGCTTACAGAACACCAAATGCCCAAAATCACAACAGATCCACACCAAGGCACCAAATGCCTAACATTCAAAATAAAGATAAGATTTTGAAGGCTGTGAGAGAAAAGCATCAGATTATATACGGGGGAGACCAATATGGATAGCAGCTGACTTCTCAACCCAGACTCTTAAAGCTAGAAGGGCCTGGACCAACATATTTCAAGTTCTGAAAGAACATGGTTGCCAACCAAGAATCCTATACCCAGCAAAACTAACCTTCAGATTTGAAGATGAAATAAAATCCTTCCATGATAAACAAAAGTTAAAAGAATTTACAAATAGAAAGCCTGCACTACAGAATGTTCTCAACAAAATATTCCATGAGGAGGAAATGAAAAACAACAATGGAGGTCAGCAAAGGGAGGAACTACCTTTGAGAGAAAAACCACTCAAAGGAGAAACCAAGTCAACTTAAAAACCAAAAATAAGCCAAATGACTGGAAATACAAATCATATCTCAATAATAACCCTGAAAGTTAATGGCCTAAACTCATCAATCAAAAGACATAGACTGGCAGAATGGATTAAAAAGAAAGACCCAACAGTATGCTGCCTGCAAGAGACTCATCTCATAGAAAAAGACATCCACAGACTAAAGGTGAAAGGATGGGAAAAAACCTGCCACACACATGGACTCAGTAAAAAAGCGGGGGTTTCCATCCTTATATCAGATAAAGTGGACTTCAAGCCAAAGTTAGTCAGAAGGGATAAAGAAGAAGATTTCATACTGCTTAAGGGAACAATAAATCAGGAAGACATAACAATAGTAAATATTTATGCCCCAAACAATGGTGCATCCCTGTACATCAAACAAATCCTTCTCAATTTCAGGAATGACATAGACCACAACATAGTAATTCTGGGTGACTTTAATAATTAATAATTCTGGCTGTCACCACTAGATAGATCTTCAAAACAAAAATTGAACAAAGAAATCATAGAACTCAATAACACAATCAATAACCTAGACTTAATAGACATGTCTAGAATATTCCATCCATCAACGAGCAGATTCACTTTCTTCTCAGCAGCACATGGAACCTTCTCGAAAATAGACCATATGGTATGCCACAAAGCAGCCCTTAGGAAATGCAAAAAAAATAGAGATACTGCCTTGTGTTTTATCAGATCATAATGGACTGAGAGTAGAAATCAATGACAAAATAAAAAACAGAAATTACTCCAACACCTGGAGACTAAATAATATGCTATTGAATGAAACATGGATAACAGAAAACATCAGGGAGGAGATAAAAAAATTCTTAGAGGTCAATGAGAATGATGATACAACATATCAAAATCTCTGGGACACTATGATAGCGGTACTAAGGGGAAAATTCATTGCATGGAGCGCATTCCAGAAAAGAATGAAAAGTCAACATTACCTAACATTTCAGCTCAAAGCCCTAGAAAAAGAAGAACAGAATAACAGCAAAAGTAATAGAAGACAGGAAATAATTAAAAATCAGAGCTGAAATCAATGAAATTGAAACAAAAGAAACAATTCAAAAAATTGACAAAACAAAAAGTTGGTTCTTTGAGAAAGTAAACAAAATAGACAAACCCTTAGCCACACTAACAAAGAGAAGGAGAGAGAAAACTCAAATTACTAAAATTCGTGATGAAAAAGGAAATATCATGACAGACACCACTGAGATACAGAACATAATTAGAAGCTACTTTGAAAATCTGTATTCCAACAAAATAGAATCTACCGAAGACACTGAAAAATTTCTAGAGACATATGCTCCTCCCAAACTGAACCAGGAGGACATACACAATTTAAACAGATCAATATCAAGCAATGAAATAGAAGAAGCCATTAAAAACCTACTATCCAAGAAAAGCCCAGGACCAGACGGATTCTCAGCAGAGTTCTACAAGACCTTCAAAGAAAATCTCCTTCCAATACTTCTCAAAGTATTCCAGGAAATAGAAAAGGAGGGTAGCCTACTGAACTCATTCTATGAAGCCAATATCACCCTCATACCCAAACCAGGAAAAGACACATCAAGGAAAGAAAATTTTAGACCAATATCCTTGATGAATATAGATGCAAAGATCTTTAACAAAATATTGGCAAACCATATCCAAAAGCATATTAAGAAAATCGTGCACCATGATCAAGTGGGGTTCATCCCTGGAATACGAGGATGGTTTAACATCCGTAAATCAGTAACATAATCCATCATGTCAATAGACTTAAGGATAAGAATCATATGATTATTTCAATTGACGCAGAAAAAGCGTCCGACAAAATACAACACCCCTTCATGCTCAAAAGACTAGAAAAAATAGGTATAGTAGGAACATACCTGAACATTGTAAAGGCTATTTATGCTAAGCCCATGGCCAATATCATTCTTAATGGAGAAAAACTGAAACCATTCCCTTTAAAAACGGGAACAAGACAGGGATGTCCTCTTTCCCCACTTCTATTCAACATTGTCCTTGAAACTCTAGCCAGAGCAATTAGGCAGACTAAAGAAATTAAAGGGATAGGAAAAGAGGAACTTAAGCTGTCACTATTTGCGGATGACATGATTCTATATTTAGAGGATCCAAAAACCTCCTCCAGAAAACTTCTAGACCTCATCAAAGAATTCAGCAAAATAGCAGGCTATAAAATCAACATGCATAAATCTAAAGCATTTTTATATGCAAGCGACAAAACATCTGAAAGGGAAATGAGAAAAACAACTCAAAAAAAATAAAATACTTGGGCATCAATCTAACCAAAGAGGTAAAAGATCTCTTCAATGAAAACTACAAAACATTGAAGAAAGAAATTAAGGAAGACCTTAGAAGATGGAAAGATCTCCCATGTTCTTGCATAGGCAGCATTAATATTGACAAAATGGCCATACTATCAAAAGTGCTATACAGATTCAATGCAATTCCAATTAAAATCCCAATGATGTACCTTACAGAAATAGAGCAAGCAATCATGAAATTCATCTGGAAGAATAAGAAACCCAGAATAGCTAAAACAATCCTTAGCAGGAAGAATGAAGCAGGGGGTATCGCAATACCAGAACTTCAACTCTACTACAAAGCAATAGTAACAAAAACGGCATGGTACCGGCACCAAAATAGACAGGTAGATCAATGGTACAGAATAGAGAACATGGACACAAACCTAAATAAATACAATTTTCTCATACTAGACAAAGGTGCCAAAAATATGCAATGGAGAAAAGATAGCCTCTTCAACAAATGGTGCTGGGAAAACTGGAAATCCATATGCAACAGAATGAAACTAAATCCCTATCTCTGACCCTGCACAAAAATCAACTCACAATGGATCAAGGACCTCGAAATCAGACCAGAGACCTTGCATCTTATAGAAGAAAAAGTAGGTCTAAATCCTCACCTTGTTGTCTTAGAATCAGACTTCCTTAACAGGACTCCCATAGCACAAGAAATAAAAGCAAGAATCAACAACTGGGATAGATTCAAACTAAATAGCTTTCTCTCAGCAAAGGAGACTATCAGCAATGTGAAGAGAGAGCCTACATAGTGGGAGAATATCTTTGAAACTCATACTTCAGATAGAGCACTAATTTACAGAATCTATAAAGAACTTAAAAAACTCTACACCAAGAATACAAATAACCCAATCAACAAATGGGCTAAGGATATGAACAGATGCTTCACAGAAGAAGATCTACAAGCAATCAACAAACATATGAAAAAATTTTCAAATCAAAACTACACTAAGATTCCATCTCACCCCAATTAGAATGGCAATTATCAAGAACACAAGCAACAATAGGTGTTGGCGAGGATGTGGGGAAAAAGGTACACTCATACATTGCTGGTGGGGCTGCAAATTAGTGCAGCCACTCTGGAAAGCAGTGTGGAGATTCCTTAGAAAACTTGGAATGGACCCACAATTTTACCCAACTATCCCATTCCTCAGCCTATACCCAAAGAACTTAAAATCAGCATACTACAGAGATACAGCCACATTAATGTTCATAGCTGCTCAATTCCCAATAGCCAGACTGTGGAACCAACCTAGATGCCCTTCAGTTGATGAATGGATAAAGAAACTGTGGTATATATATACAATGGAATATTACTCAGCTATAAAGAATAATAAAATTATGGCATTTGCAGGCAAATGGATGAAATTGGAGAATATCATGCTAAGTGAGATAAGCCAATCTCAAAAATCCAAAAGGCAAATGTTCTCACTGATAAGCGGATGGTGACACATAATGGTGGGTGGGAGGGGGGCAAGAATGGAGGAAGGAGGGACTGTATAGAGGAAAAGAGGGGTGGGAGGGGTGGGGGTGAAGGAAAAAATAACAGAATGAATCAAACATCATTACCCAATGTAAACGTATGACTACGCAAATGGTATGCTGTTACTCCATGTACAAACAGAAACAACATGTATCCCATTTGTTTACAAGAAAAGTAAAAAAAAAGAAATGATAGAACCCAGAAAAAATAGAAGTAAATTTTAAAGTGATTCTTAAAAATCAACATTAAATTTGAAAGAGTATAATATAATTAATACTGCAATAATGACTTAAGGAAAATGGAAAGTAGAAAGGGGGGAAAATCCTTTAAATTCAGGCAGGAAGAAAGAAAGACATGAGAATGATTCTAGAAAAATTGATAGTGAAATGAAGAAGGGCCAACAACATTAGTGTAAAAGTAAATTCCTGAAGAAGATAATCAAGCATTAGAACAGACTAAAAGTAAGTCTCCTGAATTAAAAAAAAAAAAAATCATTGAACTACATATTCAAAGATTATACCACATACCTGGGAAAAATTGACAAGATCCAGTTTGGTAAAACTATTGGATTAGAAAAAGGTGGTGAGGTGGTACTCTTTCAGGAATACAGCAGAAAAATAAAACTACTTGTAAGAAAAACATAATCAATTTGTCATCACTTTTGCCAGAAGACAAAGAAATAACAAGTTTAAAAAGAAAAAGTGGTGAGAGTGGATTTTGCATCCAGTCCAGCTGATCTTCAAGTATAAAGTTGCAGTATAAAGGTTGCAGACTGTTATGAAAATAATTAAACACTGGGAATATTGCTCCCATGAGCTCTTCCTAAGCTACTGCCTGGAGAATAATTTGTGGACCATCACAGTGGCAGGAAGGCATGAACTAGAGTAGCTGAGAATCTAAATATATGTGAGGACTAAATATTAGTATTAGGAAGACAGTTTGTAGTGGCTATACACTCTGGCAAAGGAGATACAACTAGCTAAAATGGATGAAAAATGAAGAGTATACCTCATAAGCAGAATAAGCTCATTCATTTCTAGGTATTTAGATTTCTAGGTTGGAGAAAGAAAGGGAGAAGAAGATGTCAGTAATCTCAATATTGCTCATCATTGAGAACTAATAGACAATAGAAAGTGAGGAGACTAAGGGCATTATATAAATGCATTAGTAAAAAGGAAACCATTACAACAGAACCCAAACTTTGTTTAACACATTTTATTTTATAAACCATAATTTTTAAATGATTGAAAATAGAGGAAGAGAAGCTATAAGGTGCAGATAATAAAGACAGAACCTAGATTTCTCTGAATATATCATATTTTGCAGATTTTTTTGTTCTTAATTTTTTTAAAATTAAGAAACAATACCTAAAATTCAGAAGCAGACCAAAACAAATGAAACAAATGAGTTCCTCTCTTGCACTGAAAGGAGCTATGCTACATTACTTCAGAGCATAGTAAGTAGTCTCAACATCATGATGAACTATACTCTAAAGTTAAAAGAAACTGTAAAAGTAAATCTTAAACTGTTTCTAGTAATTTCATTGTTGGCAGTAACAGTATAATTGTCATTGAAACTGTTGCTTGTATATTATGGAATAAAGTAAATAAGTGGCAAGTTGATCGAGCTGAGAACCAGGATTTTTGGCATGAAAGAAAGGAGGTAGAGATGTAAGATCAATGAGTTTAAATATGACCCCTATAGTTCTGAACTTGAATTGGAAAGAATAGTATTAAGCCATGATATAATGTATTTCTGAGCTCTGTCCACTAAAAAGGCTTAGGAAAAGTTACTAATCCATTAGCAATGAGGACCTCTAGTTCTCAAACTGCAAACTCTGAAAACTATTTCTCACTCTAAAGAACATGCTCATTGCAGGTTGGGGACAAGATAAACCTTTCATGCAACATGGTGCAGAACCTGTCAGAGAGCACTTGGATTTTATCAGAAGAATTCAAAAACCAACCTGAATTGACTTTCACTGACCAAAGATAAACAATTTGAACTTAAAGAAGGACAGAGACAGCAATAGATTGAGATGTATGAAAGATGTTTAAATCCATAACTAATAATTATGTAGAATGACATCTCACTGATCATTGCTATAGAATGCTAGGAGACCAACTCGTTATTTTGAAATTTAGTAAATAAAGGAAAAATTTGAGACATGTATTCCATGTTTCCTTTATGAACAGTAGTTTCAGGTAATCAATTAACTGATGAGGAGAAGTTTCTCTTATGGAAGTATTCCAGCTCATAATACTGACAGTCTTTCCCTGAAAGAAATCAGATATATTTTTTTCATAACAGAAATGCTTACCCCTTTCTTTCTGTTTATCCTAATTCTACTTATCTATTATGGCATTTTGAAGCCTCACTTCCTCCAACAAGGCTACAGTAAATGACATGTGACTTTTCTAAAGTCTTGTAATATGTGCAGCAGCGCTGCCCAATAAAAATAAAATGTGAGCCACATATGTGTTTTAAAATCTTCTAATTGCTAAATTAAGAAAGTAAAAAGAAATAGGTGAAGTTAACTTTATAAAAATAAATTATTTAATCTAGTATATCTGGAAATATTTAAACAATAAAATATTAATGACACATTTTATGCTATTTTTTCATAAGGTCTGTAAAAGCTGGCATGTACTCTAAACACCACATCTCAGTTAAGACTAGTCATACTTCAAGTGTTTGATAGCTACTTGTGGACAGTGACAACAACACACTGGATAACACAGATTAACAAAATCTATTACACAACTTAACACAAAGTAATCAGACTGGGTGGGCAGAAGGTAGATATGCCATGTTAGATCCATAAGTAGTGTAGTGTCAATCCCTAAAGACCCTTAAGACATGTTGATGCTGTTTTCAGAGTCACAGAGAAAAATGTGGAAGATGACAGCTGTGAACTGAATGTTGGATTCCCCCCAATCCCTCAAATTCACAGGTTGAAACTTAAACCCAATGATGGTATTTGGAAACGGGACCTCTGGAAGATAATTAGGTCACAAGTGGTGAAATGGTGTCTTTATAAAAAGAGACATGACAGATGTTGGTTCTGTCCTTGCACTCTTGGAATGGGTGGACACAGCAAGACAGTGGCTGTCTGCAAGCCAGGAATCAGGTCCTCACTAGACATGGGATCTGCCCATAGTATTCTCTTACAACAGAACCAACCATCCAGATAATGTGCTAATGAGTTGATTCTTTCCTCCAACAAGCGTCAGTCCTATTCAGTTAAGAGGATGTGGGAGGACAGCAAAGGAGGCTTCTTGGCCTCAGTACATAAAAAGCCAGCAGTCCCTGTGCAAATGAAAGACGTGGGGCCATTGCATCTACATTTTTAACTCTTCTATGTAGCTAGTAATGTAGAGCACAATCGTCCCTCAGCATCCACGGGTGATTCATTCCCAAACAACCTGTGGATTCCAGATTCTGTGGATGCTCCAGCCCCTTATTTAAAAATGTCATAGTTCTTGCCTATGATCTACACATATCTTCCTGTATTCTTTCTTTAAATTACTTATGATAACCAGTGCAATGTAAATGTAAATAGTTGTTACTCTGTATTGTTTGGGGAATAATGCCAGGAAAAAAGTCTGTACTATGTTCATTACAGACCCAAGTTTTTTTCTTGAATATTTTCCATCTGCAATTGAATCCTCAGCTATGAAACCAACAGAAATGGAAAACCATATGTATATAACTAGAAATTACTACTGGAGTGTCCAGATATATATTCCATTGCTCATGAGGACTGGGTAGGCTTTTAAAATATGAACCCAAGAGATTGGTATAACTGGTTCTACATGTAAAACCATTAGTTGCTATTAATAAAGCCAAAGATTGCTCTGTGGGCACTGAAAAGTATAATCCATGTCATTAAAAGACAAATGCCTCAGTTTAATAAACATAAGAGACATTTCCAGAGAAACATTTCAAATTCTATGCCAAACATCCAATTCTGTTACTGAAAGCCTCACAAGAGATAACCTGTTGTGCAGTGGCTAGATTTTTATTTAAGGGCTTCTTATCACCATCTAGCTCAAACAGAAACATCTGGTTGTTGCCTCTGCTCATCTCTATGAGGGTATTCTCATTTCTCAGTACACCTGCATTAGTGCCCTCTGTCCCAAACAGATCTCTGGCGACTTTCCAACAAGGTGATTTCCTTGTAGTATGAATGAGCCCTGTGGTTACAGAACACCCTGTTTGCACAGTGTAACCCTATACTCCCCTTAAAGAAAGTCTCCCAAAACTTCCTCTCCAGAGAGATGAAATGAACCTGATCTTGCCTAACCAGCACCTTCAGTCATTATGTCCATTATTGTTCTTTAAACAGGTCACTCCACTCTTACAGGGGTTTGTTTATAAATGGCAACTTCATATTTATATGACTATGCCTGGAAGGCATACAAGACTTCCTGGTGCTGAATTCAGCTAACTTAGCATGATATGGCCTGGGCAAAACCATTCTCTGGGTCAGCATTTGGTATGGGATATGCGGGGGTTGATGGAAAGGATTAGGAGCAAGAGGACCCACAACTCCTTCCTTTCTTCACCAAAGTCTAAATTTAAATTAGACATTCTCCTCCAAGCCAAAGGAAATACAAAGGCAAACAACAATAGTTTGAAGAGGAAGGGGAAAATATTAAAACTCAATTTTTTTTCTAAACCCAAATCTTTTTTGATTGAAGAGGGGTGGTGGGAAATGATCCTGCTGGGGAAGGGACCCTGCCTGACCAAGATATTGCTCAGGTTAGAGGAAACCAGTCTAATACAAGTTTCTGCTCTGGAGATCATAGACCTTTATTTAGCAGAGTTCCTCAGTGAGTTTGAAGTTGAAAATAGAGGGACAAAAATGTTCAACATGGGAGAGTAATGAAAATTCAGAATGTGGAGTCCAGCATTTAGAAAATGGTGATAAGTCAGGACCTGAAAGAAAGAGTCATTATCTTGAAATCTCCCTTCCCCTCTGAGAAATCACTGATAAATTATTAGGACAGTGCTGCCTAAGTTTCTGATTGAATCTCTCATCTGTCCTGTGCTATGCTGCCATTCCCTGGTGTTATTTCAAACCTTCAGTAAAATTCTGCTACAATTCCATAGTCTATGTTCATGACATTGGAAGTGGGGGTTTTTGTTCTTCAACTTGGGGCAAAATAGACCAAAGAAGAGAGGAGGCTATCAGTAGAAACTGAGAGTAATGGTTTGGACAGAAAGATCAGGAAATAGTCATCTCTGGAGAAATCAACAGAAACATGACTGGAGAGAGGAGGGTAATCTCCTATTGTAAGTAAGTTGGGAGTTCTACTCTCTTATTTGCGTATTGAAAATATGTCTCAGAAAACTAAGGTGTGACATCGGCTTCATATTAGTGCATATTGACATTAAAATAATTGAAACTATCCTTAAGTTTGTATTTCTCAGACTAGTAAAAATTCTCAGGACTGTGCTGTATTTTTTATTGTATTATTCAAAAACATTTTTAAAACTATCACTATTGTTTCATAAAATAAAGGCACTGTCTTTATTTATTTCAAAATGGGATCTTGCTACATTGCTCTGACTGGCCTTGAAGCTGAAATCCTCCTGACTCAATCTCCCAAATAGCTGAGATTACAGGAACTGGCTTCAATAAAGGACATGTAAACATACATACAGGCAAAATATAAAGGCCACAATAAAATATTTTAAAATTTTTTGTTTTTCTGAAAAATAAAATTTATTTTATTTTATTAAAATAAATAAAATTTATTTATTTTATTTTATATTATTAAATATAAAATATAAAATATAATTTATTTTAATAAATTTTATTTATTTAAAAAAATAAAATTTATTTTATTTTTATCTGAAAGGATTTCACATATTAAGTTGAAAACAATGTATATTTTATTTTAATTCAACTTTTAGTCTTTTACTCACTTATTTGTTCATTTAAAAAAAAATTATAAATCTCTCTGTGCCAGGCACAGCACTAGGTACTGAGATACAGCAATGAACATGACTGTGTCTTTGCCCTCAATAACTCAAGGTTAACTAGGAAAATCAAGCAGGTGACCTTAACTGCAAACAGAGCAACATGTGCTGTAGTAGAGGAACTTACACAGAATTAAGAAGGGAAAGTCAAAAGCAACATTTAAAAAGCAGTCAGTTTATCTCTAAGCAGCACTGCAAGAAACATCAAAGTCTGATGCTGGGATTACTTTGCCTGTGTAAGCTGTTTCCTTACCAAGGATTTAGGGTGAAGCTGACTCCGCCCTGGAGTTTTTCAGACTTATTTGCTCCCAGGGAATCACAGGGCTGGGAATATACCTCATGGGTAATATATGAGCCAGGTGGGGACCTCAAACTAGATAGGAAGAAGTCTGGAGGGTTTGGGAAATAAAAACTGCCCCCTCCCACTTGTCTGCAATGCCAGTTACTGCACGTGTTAGCTCTGTCCACTACAGGATATACAACCTGAAGGTCACAGGAGGATGGAGCAAGGTGAAGGCTGTGCTGCCATGGCCATAGTGCCATAGGATTTGCTGGCAGACTGGAGATGGGAAACTTAGGGCACTTCCTCAGTACACAGAATTGGAAGATGTCTGAGAGTAGCAACAGGCACCTTTGTCCTCCTCCCTGACCCCACCACAGTATAAGCCCTTTCTGGTTAAAGCAAGGAAGTTTTCCAGTAGTGAGTCCGAATGAGAATAAGATAAGACAGGGGAAGCATATGGTGGTATCCCAGTCATCTGGTTCTGGAATTTTCCGAAGGATTTGGGAATGCTGACACTGTAAGGGACTCATAAACTCATTTAAACGGGAAGAAGATCCAGAGAAAGGTACACTATAGAGTTCTCTCTTTTTCTCTTTTGTTCTGTGCTCCAGAGGGTACCATATTAGAGGAACAAAAAAGCGAACCACATACATTTTCTTAAATTATGTAATCCGAGTATATATGTCAAAAGCACAGTTACTGGAACAACCCCCCCTTGTGTCACCTTAACTCTCGTCAGAAATAAGTCTAGAGCTTTCATACAATTATTCATCCTCATTTAAGATAAAAACCTGGACAGATCAGGTGATGGTTGCAGTTCCAATGTCTTTGGCCCGGTCTTCTTGTTTCTCTGAAGCACATACTGTGACAATGGTACAGAAAGGGAGGAAGTGACTATTGAATACACAGAGGTTCTGCAGCTTTCGTCCATTCTCACACGATTTCCATTTTAGAATCTTAGCAGCTCTCCCTCCCCGTGCGCAATGAAATAGAAGGATCTTGGATCATACAAATGGAAAAGAGGTTCCTTTCCCGCAGGGGATTGGGAACAGAGGTTCGTTCTTACCTGCGCTCCTGCAAACCTAGAAATCATGACTTTCCTGGAGAAAGGCCCAGCAAGGAGCCAGGACCCGCAGAAGGTGCAGGGAACTAGCGCCCCTACAAAGCCCATAATTGCCAGCGACCAGGCCGGCGTCTGCGCGAGGTGAAGCGGAGGCTCTTCCCGAGGCTGGTTGTGGCTGCTCGAGCAGGGCAGAGATTGCTTTTCAGGGGAAAGGAAATGACGGTTTCCAAGTCCCGAGGCCAGTTCTCAGGGGAACCCAAAGCAGCGACCCAGGCGATGAAATCTGGCAAGTTCTAGGAGTCGAGCGAGAGGAGCGAGTGTCTTACCTGGCCAGGCTGGTTGGTGTAGTTGAAGGAGTAGATGTTCTCGGTGCTGAGGTTCACCACACCGCTGTAGACGTGATCGAAATCCGCGCCCCTGGCGGGGTCGCGTGGGGCGCGGCGCGGCGCTGCTGACTGCGTGAGGGGCTTCGCGGGGTGCCCGGGCGCCGCAGCCCGTAGGAGCCAGGGCAGCGCACAGAGCAAAGCGAGCCGCTGGCAGCAGCGCATGGTGGGCGCAGCGCCCGGCCCGGGAGCAGAGCCACCCTGGGGAGGGGGCGAGCCGGGAGTTGGTCCTTCCAAAGCCGCGTGCGGAGTCGGGTGCCGGCTTCAGCGCAGTGAGAGCGATGCCTGGCAAGCCCCACCGGCGAGTGCTTGGCAGCGTGCTGGCGAAGGGCTGATTAAATATTGATGTGCCGCCTGGGGTCTCCAGGGGAGGTCACTGGTGGAGAGTACGGGGAACGCGAGACGTGGGGGCGGGCGGCTGCTGCTTTCCCCTCCTGTCTCTAAGTCTCCCCTTTCTCATCGCAGAGAATCTCCCACTTACCCATACAGATCTCTTTCCTCTCTACCTCAGTAAAAATAATAACAAAAAAGCTATTGGAGACACTAAAAAGAAATATCCTGTAGTCTGGAAAAATCGACCTGACCAGGCATCGAGGAGGAAATATGGTCCCTCTCAAATAAATGTGCACCCTGGCTGCAGGCGAGCAAATAGAAAGCAAAAGAACCTATCCCCCAAGAGGGTGCACGAATTCGTTTTTGCAGAGAACTATTGAGGATGTTAATAATGGTTATTCTCTGTTCTCCCTTTTCTGAAAGAAGTCCTTCTCGGACACCTGTTTTATTTCCTTGTTCTATTCTCCTAGGAGAGTCTCACGTCATCACTCCCTTTAGCTTCCTATATGTGTTGTGTATGTAAATATGTACAGTCATAAAAAAAAAATAGATATGGTAAAGAGGACAATTTCAGCTCTGCCTGAAGTCTGGTCCCGGAAGTTGTCAAAGACGACTCAGAGTAACTAGATTTATGCAGAAGACATTTCTTTCTAGCCTCTTGCCTGTGACTTCTTTCAGATTCCGTGAGAATTCCCAGAATCCTAAATTGCTTTTTAAGAAACAGAAATCACAGCCCATCACAAAAAGGAAATAGCCTTCAGGGAAAATTTGGAGCATTAGATTTAAAGGGTTACATTGGTAGGTAAGGAGTAGAGTAAGAGGATCCATGGGAAGTCGTTGGAAAACAGTCAATTTAGGTGTGGGAGAAGACTCACTGTTTTATTTCAGCATTATTTGTAAACTAGAAGAGAATAGAATTGTTAACCTGAAGGGACATTTGAAGAAACTACTAAGAAAAAAGGTCTTGTTCAAAGATTTAAGTCTTATTACTTCCATTTAAATGAAGAAGGGTGTGTTTTCCTCACTGAATTTCTACAAATTACAAAGAATCAGAAATAAACACAGTACCTATGTAAGTTTTTAAACTGCAATCAGAAAACAATGATGAAGGAAGATTGACTTAGACTACTCTTTATTAGGACAATTTTCACTTTAAAAAATAAGCTCTTGAAAATGTATAGGCATGGATGCAAAAAATCCTACTTCAAAGAAGTGTCTGCAAGTAAAAATTTAAAATAGAACTTACTATTATGAGAAACATAATAATTTCACCCACAATGTGAATGGCTTTAAGCTGCTGTATAAATAATGTCTTTTCCTCTTTTCAAAGTCTAACAAAATTTCATTTTGAAATTGAAAACCTGAAATTTATGAAGGCCTGTGAGATTAGCTGGGGGTGGCCAGTCCAAAGCAGTCTCTAGAGATGTAGGAACTGGCTCTTTCACAAGGCAACACCTTCTTTTCTGGATAAGCATTCATTGGATAGATATTTCACATTCTTAGTTGAAACCTGCCTTCTTCCACTCACTTATACTAGTTCAGACCTCTGGAGCCATAGGAATAAAACTAATCCTTCATCCACTTGACAGCCTTGTAGATAATTGGAGGGAACTGTGATTCTTCCTTCAAAGTTTTATCCTAACTTTAAGCCATGAAATTAGGAACAATTGGAACAGATTCTTGGTCACAGTATGAATATTTATTACATAAATACTTATTCCTAAGCCATTATAGCTGGTGCCTATTTTCTACCAAAAAAATTGAGTTATATACTATACATGATTCTGTGCTATGATCTAATCCTGCTTCTAGCCCAAATCCATTGAGTTAAGTTAGATAAATAGTCTCAGAATTACAAGATTATTGTAAGGATAAAAGGAAGAAGAAAGTATTTAAAAGTTTATATTTGTTGTACAAAATAACATTATTGTATGACTTCTCATTCAATAACTAAAAAATAAAATATGGTCCATTGGCGGGTGTTTTTAACATCCACACCACCAAAATTCCACTGGGAGAGACTGACTATCTAAATGGGCATTGGCGATAGAACTTTGGCCCATAACTTCTGCAGTTATTGACTCAGGAATCTGACCTATAACCTTAGTGACAACCAGTTCAGTGTACCAAACCACAACCTTGGCAGTAAATGGTGCAGAAAGTTAGGACTTGGCTAGGGAGTCAGATTTCCTAGTTTTGGGCCTTGCTTTCAACACAAGAACACTCAGAGGAAGTCAGATATGCTCCTAAACCATAAAGTGCCCTGCTTCTAGTTAGTCTGTCTTCGGCTTCCCCACATCCACGAGTCAACCAGCACTTATCTGAAATGTTTTCTTTTTTTTTCACTATAAAGATTTCTTTCCCCTGCCTACCTTTGAGTCTCTGAAAACACAAGTGGTGGCTCAATCTCTTGCTACAACATGATCTGAATAACCTGTATTTGTTTTCATTTGTGTGATCTTTGTTTATTTCCATAATTTTTCAGAAGATTCCACATTACTATCTGTACTTCCTGTCACTGTGCACTTTATTTATCTGCCAGGTGTGGGACTCACCCTTGTGCGTGCAGCTTGAATATGCATTAACGTGTCAGGTCAGCACTGTGTCTGAACCCTGCTGTCTTTGGTTTTGCTTTGGCTACCTAGTCTCATTTTGGTACCTGGGTTTTGTTTTTGGTTCCCATTCTTGGGCATCTTTGTTGGAGTCAGATCATTCTTTTTTTAAAATCCTTTTTTGCTCTCCTTTCTGTTTTGTGTTATGCTGTTTAAAAGTGTCACAGAGTAGAATTTAGGCATAGGCCCCATAAGCCTTTAGTTTGAGATGGCCTCCCTGATCAGTGTGGTTCTCATTCATTCAAACTTTGCAATAGGTCACCAATAAAACCAGATAAGATCATCCTTCCACCTGAGAATTTGATCTTGGCCCACAGAGTGCTCTCTCTAGTCTTTGGCTTGTCTGGGAGCACAGATTGTCAGGTTTGCATTTGCAGGCAGCTAACCAATAAGTTGCGGGCTCAACATGCAAAGTGCAAAGCTTAACTTTTGACCAATCATTCCCAGTTCTTATGAAGTCAACTCAATCTGATTTTTCTCCTCTTCCTGGAAAAACTCCATCTTATATATACACATGTTACAATTCTAATTCTTGTGTTTAACTGCCTGAATGACACAACTTCACTGAAGATAATGACAGCTTTCAGATCATTCTGAGGAAATACTGGATTTGAACAAAATTGTTTAACTGAGATAGATCCTATCAAAGTGTTGACTCCCAAACTCCCCCAATATTCACTACAACCAAAAGCAAACAATAACCTCAAACTTACAGTTGAGGGCTTTATATCCAAAACTGCACTAGCCCTTGTAACATTCCTGTGCTACCAGTGCTACCAGTAAAGAAACCAAATGAACAAAGATATTGATTTGTTCAAGATCTCAGGAAGGGCTGGGTATGTAGGTTAGCAGGAGAGTACTTTGTGTGAGGTCCTGGGTTTGATCCCCAGCACTGGAGACTAAATAAATAAATAATCTATCTCAGGGTCACAAACAAATGGTTACTTCTCACTTCTTATTAGCACCTAACCTAAACACTATCCTGTAATTAACTCCTCCTCAAATTCTTCCTCATAGAAGATTATTGCCTTGCTTTCCTCAATGTTTCACTGCATCACAACAGTTAATACCTTTTTGCCTTTATCTAGGAGGATGACACTGTACAGGGACAGTTAGACCCCTTGGACTCAGTGAAACCCTTTCCCATTTTCCCTACACCCTTAATCAAGAATGAATAGATTCAAATTTCCCTTGTTATTAAGATAGGATATAGTACATACATGATCTCCTACCTTGTTCAGAGAAACCTAGAACAAGCATTCCATTTACTTATTGTCAGTATTAGCAGAAAAGGACCATGAACTAAACTAGGTAAATTAACATTTGCCAAAACATAGTCCATGTTTTAAGGCATGACCTATTTAAGGAAGGGAACACATTGTTTCCTGCCAAGCTAAAGTCTGTCTAAACTCATCCGAAGCCCTGACAAAACTTCACTTGCAATGATTTCTGTGTCTAACTGTATATTTATGACAATGGATGCCAAGTTTTTCTGAGACTGTGACACCTGTATGAAATGGGTAAATCCCCAGTGAGAGCCACTCTCAGTGGTAAAGCAAGCATGTGTGAGGGACTCGGTTTGATTCTCAGCACCACATGTAAGATAAAATAAAGGTCCATCAATGACTAAAAAAAAAAAAATATATATATATATATATTAAAAAAATATAGCAGTTACAGTGAACTAAATAACCTAAGGACCTCCATCTGGGCACCAGCTCCTAAAGGTTCGCCTATCCCCCAGTAGCACTATCCTGGTGACCAACCTTTCAACTCATGGGTCTTTGGGTGACATTTAAGGTCCAAACCCTAGCAACAACTAGAGAAAGAACTCAGAATTCCACAATTGGAAGGCTCCTCCAATAGGGGACCTCAAGCTGAAAAGTCTCAGAGATTCTCAAGAAGCAGTCTATCTCTGGAAATAGCCACTTGGCTGGAGATCTTTGAAACAGAGAGATGACCTCTTAATGGATAGCTTCTACCCAAGACCTTGGGTCAAGACCTCTGTTTAATCCCTGTTTTGTTTTTAACAGCTTGTTGGCGGTCATTCTTCTCATTTACTATAGACCACTGGTTACTGTTAACCCCAAATGGCCCTTTTTCTGTTTTCATGTCCTCTCTGTTGTAATTGTTAAATTAGAACATATTCATTCTAACACAGTTCTTAGATTATACCAAACTGTAGTCACTGCCATCAGTCTTACTGTTTGTTGGGTATGCCATCCATTATTGGACTATCGTAATAAAAATCTGTGGGTAATTCCAGCCTGATCAAATGAGATCATAGGGACTTACAGCCAATGTCATTTCCACCTGTACCTACATAGACAAACAGTAAACACTTTAACCTATGACTTTGCTAGTTTCCCTTCTTCTAAAAAGAGAACCAATTGTTAAAATCCATTTATCAGATACCAGGTAATTCTAAAACTGAATTCAACAAACTTTGAAGGTTGATGCCAAATACTTGTCATGTGGGGAAGACTAATAGATATCCAAATACATAACCCAACTAATGTAAGACCTTGGTTCTAATTTCATGTCATCAATACTTTTTTCCTTTATGGATCACTCTGTGCCCCTGTGGGTCACTACTTCCTTTGGAGGCAGGACACATTTTTTTTTTTTGCCTCATTCTTCATGAACTTTAGTAATAGTATACCAAGAATTGTCTACACACCATCTTTTGTCATTATGCATTGTGTTAGATGTATGTCTTTTGTAAATGTATTTAATCAGGTTGAGGAGGTTCCCTCTTTTTGGTTAACTGTGATTTTTTTTTTATTAAGAATATGCATTGTTCAAATGCCTTTTCTGTATCTACTGAGATGAATATCTATATATCTAAATCTATCTATTATCTATTTTTTTAATGTGGTGAAAACAAGTCCCATTTATTCATAGTGGAGCTTTTCAATATATTTTTATATTTAATTTGTAACATTTTGCTAAGATTTTTTAATAGCTGTCCTCATGAAGAATACTGGCCTGTAGTTCTCTTCTCTTATAATACTTATTTCTGGTTTAGACCATGGGATAGTGCTAGCCTCATTGAAGGACTTAGGAAATATCCCCTTCTTTTTAGTTTTTCAGTAGACTTTTTACAAAATTGTTAATATTTCTTCCCTAAAGGTTTGGTAAAACTTGCCAATGAGGGCTTTTGGGGCTGTAGCTTTCTTTGAGGGACGGTTCTTAACTGCAACTTCAATTTAAATTATTATTATTTTTTTTAGTTTTTGATGAACCTTTATTTTATTTCTTTACATACAGTGCTGAGAATTGAATTCTGGGAATTCCTGGGTGGAATCCCCTACTTCAAGAAAGCCCAGATCATGCAGGCACCCTGCCTAAGCTCACAGATTTAGGATCAAACACCAGAACCGGAAATGGGTATAACCTGCCAAGCACAAACAACCTATTTATCTTCACTCTTTTCCTCCCCACTGAAGGAGAGCCCTATCAATCCCCTTGGTCTTTACTACTGTAACTAAAGCAAGCACCAGATTTTTCTTTGTTAGAAGTCAGACCCAACTGGTTGGTTCAATCCATTTCACCCATATTTCTAAAATTATTCTGGTTTCTGTGTTTGTTTTATAATATTACTTTCATAGCTTTTATTTCGCAGCCAGCCCACACCTCTGACGGGTACCCACTCTTGTGCCCATGCAGGACATGGGTGAGATCGACTGGTTTTGTTTTTCTGTTTCATTGATTTAGCTTTGATTCTAAATATTTCTTTTATTCTGCTTTTTTTTTTTTTATTTTAACTTGTTCTTTTTCTAATTTTTAAAGGTAGACTTGGATCTTTCTTATTTTCTGATATAGGTGTTTAGTTTTGATACATTGCATTTTCATGCAGTTCAAAATGTATTTTCTGTTTTCATTTCTTGCTTCATTAGTGACTGTTTTAGTCCACCAGCACTGCTAAGACAAAACAACTTAGACTGGGTAATTTACAAGTAACAGAAGTTTATTTCTTATAGTTATGGACCCTGGGAAGTCTGTGATCAAAGCACCAGCAGCAGATTCAGTGTCTGGTTGCTATGTCTTCATAAGGCGGAAGGGGCAACTGTTGAATTTTTACATAGCAGAAGGGGAAGAAAGTCTTAGGGTCCAAACAAGCTCCCTCAAACTCTTTTATAAGGGTACCTCCTAAAGGTCTCACCTCTTAGTATTATTATCCCATTGGTGAAGACATTTTGAACTTATGAATTTAGAGGGACACATTCAGACTATAACAATGGTTTGTTTAGAAGTGTTATTTTTTTTCCTTCCAAATTTCGATGACTTTTCCAAGAATAATTTGGTTATTGATTTCTAATTTAATTATGTTGTGATCAGAGAACACAGCTAGTATGATCTGAGTCCTTTTGAATTTAATGAAACTTGTTTTATGGTCCAGATTATTGCCTATCTCCTAAACATTCTGTTTACAATGAAGAACCTGTGTATTCTGATGATTGTTGGAGGACTATTCTACAAATGTTAATCAGCTCAAGATGGTTGGTATTGTTCAAGTCTATTATAAACTTGTTGGTTTTCTGTTTACTTGTATTATAAATTAGTCATAGAATACTAGAATTTGAGTATAATTGTGAATTTTTCAATTTCACAATGTGGTACTATCATTTATTGCTTCATGTATTTTGAAGTTCTGTTATTAGGTGCATAAATGTTTGGGATTATTATGTCCTTTTGCTTACATGGTTCCTTTGCCATTATGAAATGAGCCTCGTTGTCTCTGGCAATATTCTTTGTTCTGAAATATACTTTGTCTAACAGCAATAAAACCACTCCAGCTTTTTTTTTTGACATTTTTGTCTATTTTGTTATTTATACTTACGTATGTTTTTATCTTTAATGTATTCTTTTTGTTACAGGCAAGAATTTGTGAAATTTTATCGGATAATCTCTGCCTTTGAATTAGGGTGTTTAGGTCATTTATATTTAATATGGTTATTAAATGTATCATTTTCTCATCTGTTTCATTTTTTGCTATTTTCTTCCTACTTTTAGAGTAATCAAATGTTTGTTTTGTTATTCATTATATATTTTATCTGTTTTATTATTTTAGTAATACATCAGTAGTATAACATCCTCAAAATAATATACTTCTATTTCCCTTCACTGATCATTATGCCATTGTTCCCTAACATTGAACTTTTACATGTATTATATACCTCACAATACATTTTTATTATATATTAAAGTTAACAACATTTAAAGAGGTTTAAATAATAAGAAAAAAATATTATATATTTACCACAGTAGTGCTCTGTATTCTTTTATAAAGTTCTAGATTTCCATCTGGTATCATTTTCCTAATGCTTGAAGTACCTCCTTTAACAATTCTCATAATGAGGATTTACTAGTATAAATTCTATCAATTTCTGTATATGTGAAAACCATTTATTTCATTGTTATTTATTAAATATATTTTTACCAAAGAAATATTTCTAAGTTGAAGACTTTCTTTTTTTTCCCAGTGCATTTAAGCTATTGTTCTATTACCTTCTTGCTTGCTTTGTTCTAATAAGAAACTGATATTATCCTTATTTTTGTTCTTCTGTACATGTCTTTTTTCCTTTGGCTACTTTTAAGATTTTTTCTCATCACTTGTTCTGAGCGATTTGATTATGATGAACCATGATGTAGTTTTCATTATGTTCCCTGGGCTCAAGTTTCATTGAACTTCCGAAGATGAAAGTGAAGATGAAGTCTGTGAATAAAGATAGGAGGACTGAAGTAGTGATGTGAGCTTATTGAAGTTCTCTTCCGATTAATTCAGTGCTATTAATGAAATAGGTCATTGGATGAGACTCCAGATAGATGTTGAATATGAGAGAAAGTATAAAATTGTTATCAAGGAGGATAGGAGAATCAACAGAGTAGGATTTAGATTTAATAAGATTTTCAAACATCTTTAATAGCCCACTTAAAATTAGTGATCTTGAATTTAAAAATCAGCATTGGTGTGTGTTTTTCTTCTATCAGGTTCAGCTGCAAGAGTGTAAACACTAAGTAGAAAGTTGGGATGGCCAGCATTGGCAATTTGCCAAGTGATTATAGTATTTCAAAGATGGGTAGGACATTGAGGATGTAAGCAAGGGTATGAATATATATTGATTGGCCATAAAATCTATATGCATCAAACTTCCTTAATCAGAGTGGAAACTATTAGAAGGCAGTTCCTTGCACTGAATATACATTGATCGAATCAATGTTTGTTGGATATATATATTTCTGAACAGTAGAAAGGGGCTAAAAGAAGTTGTATCAGAGCAAATTAATATATATTTTTTTTGAATGAAGTGCTTTGTAACGTCCTTAACATGATTTACACAGTTCTGCTTGTCCTGGCTCCGGGGCAGCCTCCCCTTAATACCAACCACTCACTGTTCCCTCAACTCCAGACACACTTGACTGCATCCTTTGCCATATGCCTTTGCATATAGGCAGTTCCCTCTGCAGAAATGCTCTTCCCTTACCTGGTAACTACTCATCTTTGCATCTAGGCTTTCTTGAGATATTAAAATATTCCTATAATAAACAGTATTTAGTTAATATGCGTCTTTCTTAACACTCATCATCGTTTGACTCTTACATTTATAGCTTTTATACATTTATAGTCACTGTTAGCTTTCTGATACTATGCTTAAGCATCTGGAGGATAGGAGACTTGTCTATTTTTAGTTCCCACTGAACCTAGCATACTCTCTGGTATACAGGCAGGTGGTAATAAACGTTTAAAAATAAATAAGAGGGGAAAGCAAATAAGTGCAATTATTTGAAACTTAGTGTCTTTTTTTTGGAGACTGAAGACGCTGACTAATACCCTTGCCTATCCTTCAATGCTTTGCCCTGAAGACTACAGAGAGCTCGCTGGAGAAAAAAAAGAGCCTCCATGAACCTCCCGCTACCAGAAGCAGAGCCCGGGTTTGGGAGGCGCCTGCGCACTGAGCTCGCCGGATATGCGCAAAGGCGTGGGGCGGAGCTCTGGTAACCTAGGCAACAGCCCGGAAGCCGCGGGCTGCATTAACCTGTGGCGCGCTCCCAGGTTCGGGAGCTTGAAGTTTTAGTCGCGGTGGAGGCAGTCAGAAAACAGCAAGGCAGGTCGGGATGTGGAGCAGGGGTCTGCAACCCGCAGGCCCTTCGAGCCGTAGGGACCCGGGCTACGGACAGGGCGGGGAGTACGGCAGTGGCGCCTCTTTCTGTCCCCCCGGTATCCAGACGCCTGCTCCGGGATCCTTACTACGGAAGGCCCGACCGCAGCTCTGTGTGTTTTGACTTTGTGTGTGTGTGTGTGTGTGTTTCCTTGTGTGTTTGCGTTTAGCGGGCCCTCCGCGCCCTAAGTGTGCGCATGCACACCGCTTTCGGGCTCTTTTGCAGCGAGCTGAAAATTGAGGGTCTTCGTTTGTAGCTTTCAAAGGATTTACTGTCTAGCAGGAGAGAGACGAGCTACCCAGGGTAGGCTGGGATAGGGAGGGTCGTTTCTATTGATACGTGTCCGGAAGGAGTTTCTGAGAAGGGCCCTCGAATGAGTTTTGAGGAGGCGTTGAGGAGTAAACCCGGTAGGGAATGGAGTGAGCGTCTCGGGGTGTTTGAGGCAGAGGGAAAAGAATGGAACCAAGTGTGAAGGCGCGAGCTTGGCCCTGGGACGTGTGGGAGATGTGAGGAAAAAACTGGAGGAAATGTCAGTCGAGTTACTGGGGCAAGAGGTTCTGAGGCTGGATTCTCAGTGAGGTACTGTTAAAATCTTTTAAGGAAGGAAGTAAAGGGCCGAGATGTATACTCTATCCATGTATCTGAGTAGGGTTGATGAAAGGGTTTGTTTCCCACACTAGTCGAAGGGGATTTGCTAAAATACCCTTCTAACTCTGCTTGAAGTTCTTCAGTGGCTTTCTATGTCTTTAGGATAGTGTTCAAGTTCCCTCGCTCCCAAGGCCATGATCTGCCCCTCTGCCTGCCTTTCTAGACTCTTTGGCCCATCACCCTCTCAAATCTTTGTTAAATTGAACTCATCAAACTTTGTAAGTACTTTCTCCCCTGCCTGGAACATACCCCCTCCCCAACTTCTATTCATACTTTATTCATACTTTATTCAGAATGTGTAAACTGAGAGAAATTAGGGAGAGGCAGAAACCTTTCTTCATTGAGTAAAGTAAGTTAGGTATTTCCATGGCATATGGAATGTACTTCTCACATTGCCTTTTTATTGTAATAAATAGATTAATTGTGATCCTCTGAAAAAAATCTCGTGAGGGCACAGATGGTTCTACTTTCTTGCTGTATTAGGTGCCTGACTCTTAGCAAGCATTTTCAAAATATTTTTTGAATTAATAGGTGGATAATGAAGTGAATGAATGAATGAGAGGAAAACAAAAGATGAGAACCTGGAAAAATATTCCTAAGAAATGGAAAAGAATAGATAGATGGGAGAGATTTTTTAGGTAAAGAATAGGTTCTGGCCTCTGAGTGACTTAAAAGACAAGAAGGAATAGGAGGTGATGCTAACTTAAGGTTTTAAACTGGAACAACTAGAAGGATCGCAGTTCTGTAAGTTCAGCTTAATTCAGCAGACATTTACTGAACACCCAGTTCTATATCAAGAACTACAGGTTGAAGGGAATATGGATGATGAGCTGCATTTTGTATACTGTCTTTGAGATATTTGGGAGATATTGTACAATGGCAGAAATGAACATTTAGTATTTTTAGGAGAGGTATGATTTTTTGATTTGGTACTCAATTTAGTAGTATATTTGTGTGCCCAAGGTATTCATAACTTTGTGCAAGGGATTTGGTGAGATCACCGAGGGAAGATGTGACTATCCCTTGGTGATCTAGAATGTAAGCTCCATAAGAACTAACACCCTATTAGACATGTTGTATTTTATCTCTAATGCCCAGCCAGTATGTGGTATATAGTGGACTTCCCCAAACAAGTATTGGATCTAATGGAAAGATAATAGGCTTGGGGAAGAACTGGGTAGAGTCTTTGCTTAAGATGTATGTGAGGAGGGGCAGGGATATTCTATGGGGGGAAAAATAGGAGAAAAATCAGGAGAAAGAATGTCATGGAACCCAAGGGAGGAGAGAACTTCTAAGAGTTGAGAATCTGTACTGCAAGAAAGCACCTGAGAAATAAGGAGGGTCCATTAATTTTAACAATTGGAAAGCTGACAGTATTAACAGATTTTCTTCAGAGAGGCCTTGGTTTTCTAGGCTGTGCTAATTTTATTTGATTTCTTAGCATAGTAAACCATCAGAATACCTCTGTGCTCATGTATTAGCAGTAAACTATTGCTGTGATCTCTGGTTTCTATGAGTGGCACAAAATTTCTTTTTTAAAACACAAAATATGATCCTTTCTTGAGAAAAATATTATCACCACTATTGCTGATGTTCAAGAGATCATTTTTCAGTGCAAAGATGGGATCAGAGTTCTCATGTTAGCAGAAACTTGAGGTATAATTATGGGTTAGTAAACATAGGCACTAAAATTTACTTCTTCATGAAGTTTGGTGGCAAAGGGAAGGTCAGAGATAGGTTAGCTGCATAGTTACAACTTAGTGATCTTACACAGCTGTAGAATTGGTCAGTTGCTAGTTTCCTATGTAACAAATTACCACAATTTAGAGATTTAAAACAATTATATATTTATTGTCTGCATCTCTTTTCTGATGCATTAAACCTGAGACTAGGTAATTTATAAAGAAAATAAGTTTTGTTCAACTTATAGTTCTGGAGTCTGACAGATCTAAGATGAGGCAGCTACATCTGGTGTAGGTCTCATGCTGCATCATAACATGGTGAAAGTTGGAAGCAGCCTTGTTCAGAAGAGGCAAAACAGGAGGAGCAGCCTCTTTTTATAAACAACCCAGTCTTTGGGTAACTAATCCAGTTCCAAGAGAATTAAGCCAGTCCTCAGAAAGGCATCAATCTATCTTAATAACCTAATCATCTTTTAAAGCCCAACTTCCCAACACTGCCACAAAGGAAATTAAATTTTAACATGAGTTTCAGAAAGGACGAACCATATTCAAACTTTGGCATTGTCTCAGTTTCCATAGGTTATGACTTTAGATATGGCTTAGCTGAATCCTGTGCTTAGGGTCTCACAAAGCTGTAAGCAAGATGTTGGCCAGTCTGCATTGTCATCTGGAGGTTCAACTTGGTAAGCTCCACTTCCAGGCTCTCTCAGGTTGTTGGAGAATTAATTTCTTTTAGATGACTGTATCACTGAGCCTCCCCCTTTGCTGCCCCAGCTTCTTACTGAATACTGCCTTTAGGTCCTGGAAGCTGCTTGAGTTCTATGCCACTGGCCTTTTCCACAATCTGTCGCAATGTGGCATTTTACTTCCTTAAGGCCAGTAGGAGAGCAGCTTTTTCTGTAGTCATATCTAAGACAAAATGTATAACATAATGTAATCACGTCAATAGTTCCTGTCCAGATATATGGGGGGAGTTATTCAAGGGCTGGACTCATTGGGGGTCATGCACAACTAGCTTTACTAGGCTAAATTCATAAGCGAAAATATGAGAACAGATGCACACCTATGCCTCACCAATGTATCACAGGGATATGGTTTAATTGAATAACATTTTCTTGTGTTAAAATTGGCTAACTTTCACATTCATGCTAATAGGCATTTGATAATGTCCTTATATTAATTTTCATATCTTTTCTTAAAACTTTTTTGTTTGGATACATTGTGTTTTCTATCAGAAGTCATTAATGTACAAATAGCTATGATAAAAAGATTTCTTAAATTTTTGTTATGTCAAGGGCTTCATCTATGAAAAGCAGCAAACACATGGGCCTTTTGACAACTGGTTTCGACTACTCATAAGCCTTTGCATCCTTCAGATTCATGACTGTTTTTCCAGAATTGAGACTGGTGAAATTTTACCTTCTAAATAAGTGTAATGTTTTAAATATTAAAACTTCAAATAAAAATTTCCCCTATTTTAAAGAGTAACGTAGTTTCATTGTAGAAAATTTAGAAAACATGGACTCAAGCATAGTTAACCCATTTTTATCAGTTTTCTAGCTTATACTTTACAGTCAGTAAGACCTGATTTTGATTGTCAGTTCCCTGCTCTCTTCTTTATTATTTTTGTGACTTTGCACAATTAACTTTTACTCTTTAAGCCTTATTTTTCTCATTTGGGAAAAGAATTAATGATTGTTGTTACCAGCATCATTATTGACAGCTAAATAGGATTTAATATCTGCCAGGCAGGGATTCTCAACACTTTGCATATTGAGTTAGTTCATTTTAGAGTTAGTGGCAAAACCAAGGTGTGTACCCAGTCTGTTTCCAAATTGTATTCTTTCGTATTTTTTCTCAAGACAATACATGGCTCATAGAGTTGTGGGATTAAATGTGAAGTTCATAGCACACCAAATTGCTTTATTAATGATGGATATAAGCATCATTGAGGATATACTATACACATACTTCTGTATTCTAATCATATAAGATTTACTGACACTATGATTCCCCTTTGCTTCTACAGAGTAAATTGGAGATCTGAGTGGTTAAAGATCTAGGTAGTTAAATACACTAGGTTCCTTTCATTGAACAACTATTTTCCCATATATTTTTAAATAACGTCTTTATTGAGAGATAATTAGCATACCATGGAATTTGTCCTTTAAAGAATACAATTCAGAAAGTTTTAATATATTCACAGAGTTGTACAACCATCATCACTAATGCCAGAATGTTTTAGTCACCACACAAAGAAACCCTTTGCTCATTAGCAGTTGCCTTCTGTTCTCCCTCCAGACCCAAGCAACTACTTATCTACTTTATATGTCAGTGGATTTGCCCATTCTGGACATAGATAAATGGTCTTATACAATACGTGGTCTTTTGTGTTTAGCTCTTCTCATAGTGTATTATTTTCAAGGTGTATCCATATTGTAGGGTATATCAGTACTTCTTATTGCCAAATAATATTCCATTGTATGGCTCTATTGCATTTATTTATACATTTATCAATTGGTGAATATTTGGGATATTTCCACTATTTGTCTATTAAAAACAATACAGCTATGAATGTGTATAAGTTTTTGTGTGACCATATGCTTTTAGTTCTCTTGGGTATAGACCTAGGAGTAGAATTGCTGGGTCATGTGGTAGCTGTATGTTTAATTGAGGCATTGCCAAACTGTTTTCCTAAGTGCCTGTGTAATTTTACATTCCCATCAGGGAACATATGAGGATTCCAATTTCACCATGTCTGTCACTACTTTTTGTTTTTTTTTTTTTTAGTCATTCTAATGGGTATGAGGTGATAATCTCATTGTGATTTTAACTGGCATTTCCCTAGGGATTGCTTAAGTTGAACCTCTTATTAAGTTGAACCTGCTTCTTGGCCTCCTGTAGTATCTTTACTGAGGATAAGGTCTTTTCAAGTTCTGTGTTCCTTTTAAATTGTTTTTTTTTTTTTTTTTTAATGTTTTTTGTAGTGAAGTGGTAAGAATTCTTGATATACTTTGAATATAAGTCCTTTATCGGTGTTATAATTTGGATCTTAAATGTCCTCCAAAGACCCATTTGCTAAAAGCTTTGTTACCAGCCAGTGGTGCTATTGGGAGGTGGTGGGTGTAGCCTAGCAGAAGGAAGTTAGGAGGTTATTGTTTGGGGAAAGGGTATGTTCATATGAAGGTGATGTTGAGACCCCATCACTTCCTGTCTCTCTGTTTTCTTGCTACTGTGTGGTGAGCAGCTTCTCTACTATTATTTCTGCCATGGTATTCTCCCTCACAGATCCAAAGCAACAGGGCCAAGTGACCATGGACTGAAATCTCTGAAACCATGAACCAAAGTAAACCTTTTCCTTTATTAAGTTGATTATTCCAAGTATTTTTTCACAGCAGCAGAAAGCTAACACAATCAGATATGATGATTTACAAATATTTTCTCCATTCTGTCATTCGTCTTTTTACTTTGATTATGGCTTTGTGTGTAAAAATTTTAAAATTTTGATGCAGTCCAATTTATTTTTTTCTTTAGTTGCTTGTACTTTTGGTGCCATAGCTAAGATACCACTGCTTAACTGAAGGTCCACAAATATTTATGCCTGTTATTTCTTCTAAGAGTTTTATAGTTTTAGCTCTTACATTTAAATGTGATTCATTTTAAAGTAAATTTTTATATGTTGTGAAGTAGGGGTATGGCTTTTTCTTTTTTTATATGACTATCCAGTTGTCCCAATACTATTTATTGAAAAGACTATTTCCCATTGAATTGTCTTGGTACCCTTATTGGAAAATAAACTGACAATAAATACAAGTTTAGTTTGGACTTTTAGTTCTATTGCATAACTTTTAAAATGATATTTATGTCTTTTCTATTTACTGTGAACTTTACAGTTGGATAACTGTCCCTTAGTTTTCTCCCTAAGGGAGAGAAATAAAATCAGTAATAAACAGTTAAGTACTTCATGAAGTTACTGTGAGGATTAAAGAAGATATTATGTGTAAGAGCTTAGCATAGTATCTGGCTTATAGGAAACAATATGTGATAGCTGATACCATCATTACCACTGTTAAAACTATCATCATCATCATCACCATCATAAAAATACATAATTATTACTTTTTCTTACATTTAAAAATTTGATATTATTCCTAGATGTCATTGGTCAGAGTGAACCGTTACTGTCCACGGGGAAGTGGAAGAAAAGCATTGAAAGTAAAGAAGAAGAAAACTTCAGTGAAGCAAGAGTGGGATGTAAGTCTGGGTGGGATAATAGATAATATAATGTTACTCTGGAGAAATAGACCTGACAAGGGTCTGGCCTCTCAGAACTATGTTTGGAATTGGGCCCTGTATGTAATATGGTAGAATAGGGTTTCTAGGCGTGTTATATTCTTGGTTTTAGAGGAAAGAGCAGAATTATTTGGGAGTGTTTTTTAGAATACTCATGTCCAGGCTCTAATTTCTAGTTCCTTTAAAGAATTGTAATTTTCATGAGGCATAGAGTGTGTCTTTTAAAAAGGTCCCCTCCCCTCCACTTTGAGAATTCATAGCTCTAAGGGGATTCTAATTAACCTGTGTCACTGAAGTCTATGAATTGTTTAATTTTGGTACCTTTTTTAGATTGTTCTTTAATAATCAGTGACTGCATAATTATATGGTTGGCATTTTGGACTGAAAAAGTGGGTAAACCTGGTGCTCTTACTCCTTGATCTATTTGTTGCATACCCCAGATTCAGTACAAGATTCTCTTAAGTATTTGGAACATGTGAACCCTGACTTCTAACCTGAGTATTACCTGGTATTACCAAGGGGATTTATCTTGTGATCCATGGCTTCTAACCTGTATTACCTGTTATATCTTTTGCATCCTGATACTTAGGTTTGTACATGAGACTTTAGGTGCCTTTACTTTCCATTGTCGACAGTGACTAGTCAGGGATTAGTTTGAACCTCAGGGGTTTTTTTGGGCATGGAAAATTCTGGTAACACTGCCTTAGTCAGATATTTTGGGCAGATTTGATAGTCTAAATACTTAAAGGTGTTGTCTCCTTCAGACAACTTACTTGGGAAGTTTAGTATTTATTCATTTATGTAGCTGTTGCTCAAAATTGAATCAAAACCTACTATTTGAAATTGCATCATGAAACTTCCTCGTTTTCTTTTTTGTTATCTCTGGTGCTGGAAAAATTTTATTTTTTGGAGGTAGACTGCACTTGGAAGATAGTCAGATCATTTGGAGTGAATGGTAAATGACTGGGGAGAGATCAAACTAATTAATAGAATTTTGATAAGAATAACAAAACATTTTCTTAAATGACTTATCATTAGATTTAAAAACAACTTCAAAAGAGAATAGTTCTAAGCAATAGTAGTATTAGTGAAATTATATTTTCTCCCATGAAGCTAATTCCAAGCATGCCACTTTTTTGTATGCCTGAATTTTTCTAGGATCATTAAAAATAATTCTCATAATCTTGTAGTTGTATCTTTCTAAATCAATGTGTAAGGAATAACAGTTTTTGTCTTGAAAAATCCTTCATCTAAATACAAATCATGGCCAAAAAGTTCAGTTTTAAATATATGGGAGACTCTTTTGGTTCAGTTTTCTTAATATATCCCATTATTTAGAAGTGAAACTCAGCCAGTCATGGTGGTACACTTCCATAATCCCAGGAACCCAGGAGCCTGAGGCAGGATGATTGCAAGTTCAAGGCCAATCTGGGCAATTTAGCAAGATCCCATCTCCAAATAAAAGATAAGAAGGGCTAGGGATGGAGCCCAGTGATGGAGTGTCCTTGAATTGAATCCCTAGTATTGGGGGGGTTGGGGGAGTAAAATTTTAAATTATTTATTTTTTGCCTTACTAAGTCTGTGGCAAAATGACTGAAGTCATTTTGGAAAGTGACAAGTTGCAGGGCTGCTATTTAGAGCTGTGTATCACATAATTCAAAGGGATATTATTAACATGGATTAGGATATTCATCATACTTCCTGGAGTTGCGCAGTGTGGTAACCCTACTATGTTGGTTTAGTGCCTTTTTTAGGTAACTCTTTTCAGATTTTATGAGATTATGCAATGTCTATACATTTCATCTCTTATTGTGATCGTTTCTATGCTTAAGGTATTTGCAGACACTAATTGGACCTTTCTGTAGTGATTATACTTTCTATTAGAAACCTTACCAATTGGAATTCTATGAAATACAGTTTGAAAATTACAATTTTAGTTAAACTTACTCATTTTGAATATATATTACCCTTGTTTATTCCTTGTTTTAATGTAACTGAGTACTTATTTTCTGTAAGACATCTAAATTTGGCCTTTTACTTTCTACAACACACTGAAAATAATGTGTTAATTTTATACTGAGAATACTGGTTCCTAGAAAGAATTTTTGGTCTCAGGATTTTGAATCAATTTTCAGCCATCAGAACCCAGTAAAGTTAATATTTGAAAGAAAACTTTTTTTAAAAAAATGTCTTTTTTTTTTTTTGGTCAGAATACTGTGAATGATCTAACAGTTCATCGGGCAACTCCTGAAGATCTGGTAAGTTTAATATTAAATGCAAAGTCAGTTATTATTGTTTAATTTGCTATTTGATTTCTGACCTTTCTTCTTGGGTGTTGTGCAGTCATATTTAATTTCTCTTATGTCTATATAAAATCAAAAAAACATATCTTCTGGACATTTTTTGGGGGGCAGGTATCAGGAATTGAACTCGGGGTGCTTGACCACTGAGCCACATCTCCAGCCCTATTTGTAATTTTTAATTTAGAGACAGGGTCTCACTGAGTTGCCTAGAGCCTTGCTTTTGCTGAGGCTGGCTTTGAACTTACAATCCTCCTGCCTCAGCCTCCCAAGCTTCTGGGATTGCAGGCATGCACCTGGACTGTCTAGACTTTCTTGATTTTACCTCCTTACATCAATTAATCTTAGTTTCATTAGATAGGTTTATTTTACACTTAAAATCTCTCTATTCTAAAATTGCACTGTACACCTCTTTTCCTATATGTAGATATCTTCAGCATTCTTTGTTACTATTTCCTTATACAAAAATATTGGTCTATCAGTGTAGTAATTTATCCCTTGAATATGCCATGCATATTTCTACATTTGAGCTACAATTCATGCTATTTTCTTTAAACATTTTTGCCATTTTCTTCTCCACCTATCCAAATCTTGCTTTGATTCTTTAACCTAGTTCAAGCCCTACCTTTTTCTTTTTTGTGCAATTTCTACTATAAGTGTTTTTTATAATTTAAAAATTAATTATTTTTAATTGACATAACAATTATACATATTTGTAGGATACTGCGTAATTTGATATACATATAAATTAGGGTTAACATCTATTTCTTTAAGCATTTATCATTACTTTGTGGTGAATATATTCAAATTCAAAATTTAAGTGTGAAATTCAGTGATTTTCAGTATATTCACAGAATTGTGCATCCATCACTATCTAATTTTAGAATGTTATCATCATCCTCAAAAGAAATCATTTGTCCATTAAGTCATTCCCTATGCCAACCTCCTTCCATTCTGTGTCAGACTCATCTGCTCTCTATGAATTTGCTTATTGCGGACTTTTCTTATAAATAGAATACCATATGTAACTTTTTGTATTTAACAAAACACATACTTTTTGTATTTTTCTCAGCTTAAGGTTTTCAAGATTCATACATGTTGTAACATGTATCTGTATTTCATTCCATATAATTACTGAATAATATTTCATTGTATGAGTAGGAGTCTTAATCCTATTAGGTACTCCCTAAGTATTTATTGAGAATAATAATGTTACCCAATTGACTTAATATTTTTTAATGAAAAATTGCAAACTCAAGTGAAAGTGGAAACAGAAATATAAAGAACTCCCTTAAAATAGCAGTTATTAAATTTTTGCTATAGTTTCTTCACTTATTACATTTTCTTCCTTCACTGAAACATTTTAAAGCAAATTCCAGAGAAAATGTAATTTTATATCTACATATTCAGCATGCATTTTTAAAAATACAGACTTAAAACATACCAACAATGCCATTGTCATACTCAACAAAAGTAAAAACAATTTTGGGGGAATATTCAATACATATTTAAATTTCTCTAATTGTCTGAAAAAATATCATCTTTGTGTGTGTGTGTGTGTGTATCAGAATCCTTATACATATTTCGCTGTCAACCCTTTAGTGGACTGATTTCTTATTTGCATGGTGAAAACTCAACAATACATTTTGTTAGATGACATGAATTTTGTTTATAGTCATAGTCTGAATGCTAGAGTATTTGTAAAGCTTGTTATCTGCTTTTATTCTTTAGCCACATCAGTTAATTCCTCCCTTTTAACTCTTAAGATCTGTGGCTCCATGTCTCTTCTTCTGCCTGAGGAACTCCAGTTCCCTGGATTTCTTCATTTTCTGATACCCACTTACTCATGAAATCTTTAGGGCTATAAAACCACTCTTACATTGTGCTCAGTCAGTGTGTGTGTGTGTGTGTGTGTGTGTGTGTGTGTATAAAATGTCAGTTTTGACACACTAATTGATTTTACCACCCATTAAATGAGTTTTAACCTATCATTTGAAAGACACTAGTTTAATGGATAGTCTTATACAAAGGAAGTAGAAATTATTATTATTTTCACTGTCTTTTAACTATATCTACTAGTTCTAGCGAACTCTTTTTTTTTTTAGATCAATTTTGAAAATTTAAAGGCCTATGAAAATTTGCTGTAAAATATATATAAATATGTGTATATTGAACCAAAAAGGATTTAAAAGTGATTGGACCAAGACTATATGTTCCTACCGTCTTCATAGGCAAACTCTTTGTAACTGAAAACATTCCTTTATAAATTTTTTCCTTCTCTATAGGTACGTCGTCATGAAATACACAAATCAAAGAATAGAGCATTAGTGCATTGGGAGCTCCAAGAAAAAGCTTTGAAGAGAAAGTGGAGGAAGCAGAAACTAGAAACTTCAAATCTTGAGAAAAGAAGATTGTCTATCATGAAAGAGGTAATGCTAAAATGCACTATCTTTAGAATTAGAGGAAAGAGATAAATAGGTTTCTCTCTTTTTTCCCTCAAATTGATTCCCATTAGAGAGACTAGTTATTAATGTATCTATGTGATCTACATGTAGACTTTTTAAATAGCAGCAGAATGATCTGGCAGTTTGAATTCTTGCTCTGCAACTTACTAGCTATGTAACCTTAAGCAACTTATTTACTTTCTTAGCCTGAATTTTCTTATCTATAAAATGCCTTGTTTTGAGATTTTAATAATTTAATATATATATATGATCAGCATAGTCCTTGGTACATAATTAGTTCCTTATACACATAAATTGCTATAGTTATTTTTCTCAGTTTAACAGCAATGCTGTTAAGTTACTTAGCAAAACAAAAACAACAAAATGCCATGTGCTTTCTAGTTAGTAAACCATTTTTCTTTGGCTTAATTTTTTGCCAGATATAGGGTGTTTGGACAAGTAATCAGATAATGTAGGGATAAACAGTGTGGGAAATAAGAGAAACTACAACCAGAATTTTTATTTATTTATTTATTTTTAATTTGAGGTGAAATCATTGTAAAGGAATGTGTTATGTGCTCCTTGTTCAGGTTATAGCCTCTGGCACTTAGCTGTCTGGGTGACATTTCATGGCAGGTATAAATCACACTGGTTTTTGACAAATTCATTGGGTTTTTAATGAAAAAAGAAAGTGTCCATTTTATGCATCATCAGGAAGTATTTTATCTACCAAATATATGCTTACATGACCTTGAGAAAAGAGCAGTGAATTGAAAGAGAATACTCCTTTTCAGATAAGTATGTTTTGGTGATCTTGGACAAGCCACACACAATTAAATGTTATGTGCTAATTCTCTTTAAAGTCCTAAAAATATAGCTTTGACCAGGAAAGAAACCCAGCCACCTTGAAGTGTATCAGACTCTGAGCTTTTGTTTTCCTTCTTTAGTTGCTCCTGCTCATGTCCTGCGTTTCTCATACAATAGATGTGGTAGGAGTAGGGATTGCAAGTAGAGTGGTGAGAGGATGAGTGAGGTTGCTCTGCCTTCTTTTGGTAGTGCAGCTTCCTCCAGCTCTAGTGTAGTGGTTCTTTCTGCCCATTAGAATTAACCATTGTTGAGAAGCTCCATTAAAAAATTATTACTGTGTCTGGACTCTTTACCCAGAGAGTCTGATGTAGCTGGCATCGGGTGTGATTCCACATAAGTATTTTCTAGACAGTTTCATGTGTGAGTTTAATGTGCTAGTGGGGTTGAAAACCTCTGCTCTTAATGGTATTCACTTGTTTCTCTTTTACAATGTATTTTGAGGCGAGCACTCTATCAACTGAGCTGTCTCCCCAGCCCTCTTTAACAATGTATTTTGGAATTTATTCCAGTTTAGTACTTAGAAATCAACCTTTTTCTTTCTTTCTTTCTTTCTTTCTTTCTTTCTTTCTTTCTTTCTTTCTTTCTTTCTTTCTTTCTTTCTTTCTTTCTTTCTTTCTTTTCTTTCTTTTTCTTTCTCTTTTCTTTCTTTTCTTTCTTTCTTGTGCTGAGGATTAAACCTAGGGCCTTGTGCATATTAGTAAGCACTCTGCCACTGAGCTACATAGAGAGCCCTCTAATGTTTCTTCTTAATGGTCAGGTAGTGTATAGATTTATTGGTGGACACTTAGGTTTTGTATTGTAGTGCAGTGTAAGTGTCTGGAAATAAATCCTCAAAACATAGTCATTTAAACTGAAAGAAGATTTATTTCTCTTTTATAAAATAGTTCATTGGTAAGTGATATCTGGTGGGGGGCCTGTAGTCCTTCATTACATGGCTTCTGTCTTGAGTATAGAATGACTGTTGCAGCTTTCTTCAGTTGTGTGCAAGCCAGCAAAGAGAGGAAAAGATAGTGTATCTACTCCTTTTACATATTATCCAGAAATGTTGGTATCTATCCTGTTGGCCAGAAAGTCATTGTATGACCATTCTCATTTGCAAAGACGGTTAGAAATCTACATATATACTTGCTGAAACTTTGGAGTCCTGCTGTTAAAGGACAAAGAAGAAGAGAGGGTGTTGGTGAATAAGTAGCAATGTATGCCACCCACAGATCGCTTCCTACCTTGCTACTATAAATAATGTAATGAATATTCTTGAGTATGTTTTTGGGTAAATGTGTATTTGTAAGATAAATTATTAAAAGAATTGCTGAGTCAAAGGATAAGTGTATCTTTTAATGTTACTAAATTTGCAATGTTTATGTTTAAAGGATGTGATATTATAAAAAAAGAAGCATCTATAAGCATATTTATGTAGGCTTAATCATTATACACTGAAGCTCTCAGGACCCATCTCCCTGAAGCTGGGCTCCTAGATTAGCATAAATTAAGAAGAAAGCTCTTTGGCCAGCATAATCTTAGATTCCATTTGCTGTGTGATATACTCAGGCCATAGGAATCAAGCACAGTTAGGGTTTAAATTTAAGAGGGAGGGAGGCATTTATAAAGGTTTTACAAATCCCCAAAGTGTAATACATACCTAAGTCTTCTGTAATTTCTCAATTCTATCTGGTTTCTGTTACCATGCAATAAAGAGCTAGGATGGTGAGTTTCTGATAGTTTTTTCAGGGCTCCTGACTGATCCTCTGAAAATCTAAGATGTACACCACCACTTGTAAGTTTAATTGTTTGCTCTGCAAATCCATCTGGGGTAGTAATATATACAGATGGGCTTGCAGAGACCAGTTTGCCTATCAAGAGAATGGTTTTGTGAGAGGACTGATAAATCTACAAAGAGCAAAGAAAATTCAGTAACCTGATCTTTGGTCACTCAAACCATGTACCCTAAGGAGCCTGGTTAGAGACTAGAAGAAGTGGGCAGGGCAGTGGCTCTACTTGAGACCCCAATTATAATTAATATCAGATCTCAATATGATTAGTAAGATTATACCTCCATAATCTGCTTCTGTTTCTTCGTTAGATCAGTACCCTTTTTTAAAAAAATATAGTGAATTCTTAAAAACCATTAGGGTTTGATCCCCAACACCACAAAAACAAATCAACAACAAAATCTCTGCCATTAGGAGATAAACTTTTTATAATTTTTCTAGTATAGTGATAGAATATATAGATCCATTCACATTCTTTCCTAACTTTTAATTTCATATACTTGTAAGAGGACTCATCAGTGATAGAAATTTGGCTCATAGGATAATATAATCTTAAATTGTAACTGTATTCTAAAACTTCTCTAGTGTCTTCATAAGTTTCCAGTGTGTCCATATCCTTGTAACATCTCTGTGGGGTTGAGGAGGTGGTTGTATCTTGGGAAATTAAGTTTAAAGAGGTTGAATTTTGCTTAGCATTCATTGTCTGGGCCTGGAACTCTAGTCTTATAGCTCCAAATGTGCTCTTGGCCTTTCCCTTCCAAAGCTTACTCTTTGTGGAAGGAACAAATTCAGGACTTCATTCTCATCCACTGAGCTAGCTGATCTGCTTAACCATAGCAGGCAAAGAAAGGGAAATGTCCTAAAACAACAACTGACTGTCATAGTATGTAATTATTTCCATGGTATAGAGAAATTCTGGTAGGAACATTTGTTACCAGATGTTTTAGTGACAGAGTCAGTGTTGGAAACTAGGTAGCTTTTTAATTTTGAGACTCCTGTTTCAATTTAAGAATGCCATCTGGTGGTAGTAGAGTTGACTTATTTTTAGCCTGTGGCTTTTCTTATAATTATGAAAGTTCCATCATGGAAAAGTGTATAATCAGAAGCAGGACTGTAATGTGATTTTTTGAGTTTCCACCTCTTCAGAATTAAAAAACCAACTGTTTTTAAACACAGAGACATCACCTTTTTTGTTTAATTCTAACACTCATTTTTTTATGCTGTGTTTTTTAAATTGTAAGTCTTGATCCAATGGTAGATTCTGAAATCACTTCAGTGGTTGAAACTTCTCTGAGTTTATGGCTCAAACATTCTTATCTTTAATCCTTTTTTTCAAACTATGGATCATAATTTATTAATGGATTATGAAATTGAGTTAGTACCTTATCACCATCACTTAAAAAAATAAAAAAGAAAATATAATAGTTTTTATGAAGAAAGTTTGTTAAATAAACTTTTGTTTTATATATTTGCATGTATGTGAGTGTTCTGGGTCACAAGTTTTAGTATGCATTACTTTGGATTGCAACCAAGCATTTGAAAGCTACTGATTGTTGTAATAGCCCCATCTACTGGTACTAAAAGATATTGTCACTGAAGGATTTTAGGTGGCGGTTTATGGTTCATGCTTTGTGCCTTTGTATAGTCTTTTCCTTTGTGATTTGAAGAGTAAATATATATGCATTTTCCTGAGTAATATTTATATTATGTTTTTTCCTGAATAATATTTGTCATTAACACATGTCTAGATTCTTTCTGATCAATATCAGATGCAGGATGTGTTGGAGAAATCTGATCATTTGTTGGCTGCAGCAAAAGATCTGTTTGTTGATGTTCCTCGTAGACGCACAGGTAAGTATTCAATTTTTAAAAAAGCTTCTTTTTCTTATTAACTATAGCACAGAAGTGGATGTTTAGAAAGAATTTAAATTCCTTTCTCAGGTATTATATTATTTGTATTATGAATATTCAAGGTGGATCATGTACAAGTTTGTTAGAGTTAAACTTTATATAATTTTTTTACTTTTACTAAGAATATGAACTTATGAATTATTCAGCAATGGAAAATAAATTGTTACATATTAAAATATGGTATAATTTACAGGATTTCATAATTTAAAATGAGACTTTTCAGCTCGTTAATGTTACCATATAATGAAAATACTTGGATTTATATATAATTTGCATAAAATAATTTGAAAGCTAAAATAATTTTCTTGCTAAAAGAAACTGCCTCTTGTTAGGTACACAGCATTATTAATTTTAACATGAATATAACCAATTTTTTATCTTAATCTCTCAAGAACAGGTGATTAGCTTTTAGTATAAAGTTTAAATCCTGTTTTGGTCATTTATTAGTGTGACTCTGGGCTAGTTGCTTAACATCTCTTTGAGTTTTAGTTTACTGATCTGTAAAATAGTAGTAGTACCTACTTCATAGAGTTTCGTGAAGGCCAAAATGAGTTAATGTACATAGAAGCATTTAGAACAGTGACTGGAATATAGTAAGCACATATAAGTATAAGCTGCTATTGTTATTTTAGATTTCCATATGATGATGCATATGTATGACAATGTAGAACTTAAGAAGTCAATTTAGTTAAATGAAACAAAAATCATCATGACTTATTTTCTTTCTGCAGGTTTTCCAAATGTAACAATGGCGCCTGATTCCTCTCAGAGTCCCATCATGGTAAATCAAGATCCTATTGCCCAGTCCATCTTTAATGAGTCTGTCATAGACCCTCAGGTAACGTACTCTACTCATGACTCTGCGCTCATGCTGAAATGAAGTTTAAGTTGATGTATGCATTTTGGTAAACATTTTAAAAGCTTAAATATCAATAACTGCTAGTTGCAGTTGCTAGATTTGCTCTTACTCAAGCATATTGCATTTTGTATGAGTAGTGTTTGCCTAAATAAGATTGGAGACTGGATAGTAATAGCTGACATTTATTGAGCGCTTACATAGGATGTAGGTACTGTTGTTACTCCCATTTAACAGAAAAAGAGACTGAGGTTTGGAAAAACTAGGTGAGTTGTTCAAGCTCATGTAGTTTGCATCAGAGACCAAGCTCTAATTTGGGTCCTGTGGCTCCATAAAGGTTTCTGATTAGTTCAGAGTACTTTTTGTTTGTTTTTATTATATTGGAATAAAATATACGTGTTTTTGTATGGATCATCTTGAGATAGATTACATAAAGTATGTAGCATCATACCAGGAACATAGTACTTCATTAAATGTCAATCAGTTTTAACGTATTAGTATGTTTAAAAGGTATCTGCCCAGGAAACTTGGAATTTATGGGGAAATAATACTACATGGGAAATGATACTACATCAGTAAAATATTAATTAGTCAAAATCTAACAATTAAACTTTTAGTCAAAATGTTAAAAGAATTTTGAAATAGTACATTTTCCAAAGCTCATGAAGAACTTAATACTAAAATTAAGCAGCTTTTTAAGATTGGCTAGGACTTTCGTAGTCACCTGTTTATCCTAAACTATACCTTCCATGAAATAAAGGGAGAATCTTTAATTGAAGGAATGATTCTAGGGAATTGTAGGTCCAGAATCATAAAAGGCAAGTTAATTATACTGTTTTCTACGTAAAGGCAATTAAGTAGAATGTTAAACATATTTAAAGTAGCCAAATCTATTACCTGTATCACAAGTAAAAAGCATTTATGCTTTCTCACTTATTGAAAAATTAACTTGCAGATATTCAGAAGTTTAATCATCTTAGAATATCCTACTGTTGGAATATGTTTGATGGAAGCTTTTTCATTTACTTAAATAAATTGCATAATGTAGTGTTCTTTTTTTTTGGCAATCATACTTTAAATCATTTGGAGCTGGGAAACACATGTACAATGTATCCCAGCAACATAGAATAAAGCAGTTTGATTTCAGTCTGTTGAAGAGAAGAGTTCATCCTCATACCTGAGCCAATTACGTTAGTAATTTAAAAATAATGTTTCTGATATAACTAGTTTTCCTAGCTGGCTTAATTTCTTTCTCAATTTACAACTGATAACAGATTAAAAACAGTGAGGTAAGCTTCTCAAAATAAACCTGAGATAGCAGAGAAAAATAGCAGTGAGGGAGGAGCAAGAAGACTCTTTTACAGGTAAGGAGAAAACCACTATACGTTAGAAAAAAATTGATGTTGCTATAGATAACCTGGAGCCACCAAGAGAAGATGCATTTATAACTGCATCACTTAAATTCTCTGGACCTTACTATCTAGAACAGGAATAAGTGAGACTAAGTTTGTTTTACTTTTTCATCATGTGGTATATTAGGCCCTGCATTAGAGGCTGGCATATATGAATAAATAAGACATGTCTTCATTATTGGGATGGGGAAGTGGGAAGATCTGAGGTTAGAGAGATAGGCAGGAGTTAGGTCCTGAAGGGCTAAGGACCTGAAAATTAAGAATAGAGCCACTAAAGGAGTTTAAGAAGCATGAAGTCATGATGAGATTGATTGTGGTGTGGAAGATGAATTGGAGAGAGGCTAAGATGAGAGAGGGTCCCTGTCTTGCCTGCTTTTTACTGCTGACAACACAGTGCCACAGACTGGGTTAGTTATAAAACAGAAATAGTTATTTTGGCTCATGGTTCTTGTCCACGGCTGAAAGTTCTCATCTATCGATGACCTTCTTGCTTGCAGAGTCTTGATGTGACATAGGGCATCACATGGTGAGAGAGAGAGAGAACAAGAGAGACCTAGGCAAGCGGGCTTTAATAGCAGAACCACTCTTGAGATAATCCATTTGCCTATTAATCCATTAATAGCATCAGTGGATTAATCTACTCATGAAGGCAGGACTGTTGGTATCTCATGAGGGTCCACTTGGACCCCTTTTTTAATTATAGAGATATCATTTTTATTTTCTGTTATTTTAATTTATTTCAATTACTTAGTTCAGACATGATTTTCTTTTACTATTCTTCTAGCAAGATTCCTTCATACACTAGTATTTATTTTTCTTTTTTTCTGCATGAAATATTTCGCCACAAAACATAGCTATGCAAGATGAAGTTTTTTCTTTTAAATTAAAGAAAAAGTCCCACTATAGCCTATCTCTTAATATCTCATAATTGGGATTTAAATTTCAATATGAGTTTCAGAAGGCACAAATCATATTTAAACCTTAACAGCCTGGTTAGAAACCTTAGTTTGGAATTATGTTCAGAAATGGTAAGGACCTGGCTCAAATTAGTGCCAGTAGGAAGTAAAGTAAAGGATAAGAATACATTTGAAAGAGGTTAAAATGAAGTAGAGTTGACAGGATTGTGTGGCTGATTAGTTGTAATGGATGAGAAAGAAGGATAACTTCTTGTTGCCAGCTTGGGCATCTGAGTAGATGGTGGCAGTGTTCATGGTCTTATGTGGTATTGGCAGGACAAGGTTTCTGTAAGAATGCTGGGAGAGACTTTGGAAGATGTTCAGTTTGGGACATATTGAGTAGGAATATCTTTTAGGCAGTTGAATATAAATGTCTAGGACTCAAGAGAGTTCTGAGTGGAGAAAGAGATTGGAAATTAACAGCATTGGACTTGTAATTGCAACTTTGGACTTAGATAAAATTATTGAGAAAGTAGATCAGATGAGAGGAGAAAAGGTCTAAAGGGAAGACCTCAAGTCCCATTAGATAGAAGAGTAGAAAACGAAAACCAGTAAGGAGCAGCTTTATTGGAAGGAGCAGCAGAGGAAAAGAAGAAAATTTTAAAAAATACAGTATCATGGAAGTTAGAAAATTTTAAGAGAAAGAAAGAAATCATCATAAGAATCTAAGGTATCAGAGAATTAAGGAAAACAAAGACAGAAATATTCATCTGATTTAGGAATAAACATGTTGATACTGAGTTTGTAGTGAGTAGTGTGGAGTGGTAGGGCAAAAACAAAATTGAAGGGTGTAGGTGGTGATCGAGAAATGGGAACAATTCTTTAAAGAAGTTTGGTGGTGAAAGAGAAAAGATAGTAAGTCAGGGTGTGTATGAGGTCAGGGTAAGATGGGAGAGGCTTGCTCACATTTAAATCTTGATAAGCTTAAGCCAACACAGAGATTAAAGATACTGGAGAGAGAAAAGACTGATGGAGTGGAAGCAGGTAAGAGGGTTTGGGTTCCAGAATGCGTATGGAGGGATTAGCCTTAGGAAGTCTCTTTTTCTATTAGAAAGAAAGAAAGAATGAGAATGTATATAATCAACGTGTGTTGTTATTTTTATTGTTGTTTTGAGATAGCCTCTTAATGAAATAGATGATGAAGGAGACGAAGGAACTGTTAATAGTCAGTCAGAAGAAAGTGAGACTGAGTTGGATAACTCTCTGACCTCTCAGTCTAATACGAACACAGACAGGTATGTAACTATGGCATAAATATCTACAGCTTTTTCCTTTTTTCCATGGCCGTTTCAGATGTTTGTTTATTGCATCATTTGTATATTAACAAAGGGCATATTTTTATTAAAAGTTTTTGTATTTTGATATAATTTCTAAAAAGTTATAAAAAAAGTTATAAAAGTTTGATAAAAGTTCCAAAAAGAATAGTAGAAAAAACTTTGATAGATACCCAGATTCATCAGTTATTAACATTCCCCATTTTTGTTTTATCATTTTTTTCCTTTTTTCCTGTGTATTTATACACACACACACACACACACACACACACACATACATATACACACATACACATCTTTTTACTTTTTATTTTTTGGTAGTTGTAGATGGACAACATGCCTTTATTTTATTTGTTTATTTTTATGTGGTACTAAGGATCGAACCCAGTGCTTCACATGTGCTAGGCAAGTGTTCTGCCACTGAGCTACAACCTCAGCCCCCACATACACATTTTTTGAGAACCATTTTGGGGGTAAGCTGCATACTACATGTTCCTTTATCTACTTCCTTTAAATACTTCGGTGCATACTTTCTAACAGTAAGAATATTCATTTATAGAACCACAATACAATTATCAGGAACCATCAGGAAATTAAGTTAATACCATACTGTTGTCAAGTTCATAGACTTTATTTAGATTTCTCTCATTGCCCCATTCATATTAAGTATGATCCTATTTTATTGTTTGGAGAAGCAATCATGATCACTTATTGTATTTATTTTTTACATTTCTTTGACTTTTAAAAAATCTGGAACCTTTTAAAATCTGATTATAGTGTTTATCTTCCATGATACTTTGTGATTTCCAAGAAGTACTAGAGCAGTTACTTTATAGAATTCCCTTTAATTCGGTGTTCTCTGATATTTCCTCATTATTTGGCTCAGGTTATACATTTGGGGAGGAATACTTCTGAAGTGATGCTAAGTCCTTCTCAGTGCATAATATTATGAGACAGTCATGTCATAAGTGAGAAAGAAGGATAATTATTGGTGCTGTTAATTTTTATCATTTGGTTAGTGTTGTCTGCCAGGTTCCTTTATTAGTTCATTATCTGTTTTCTTCTATTTTGTTTCTCATTTGTCACAAATTTGGCCAATGGGAGCATCTTCAAATCATTCCTGTGTCATATTTACAAATCATCCCCTGTCCTCAATTTAATTTCTGGTACAACAGGGTCTTCATTGTACTTTTCCTGCCCTTGGCCTGGAATCAGCCATGTCTTTGAGAAGTCCTGGTTCATTTTATTAAAGAAGGGTATTTAGAAATCAAAATCTAAGTATTAGGTGTGCTTATTGCACCTGATAGTCCCTGATTTTAGTCCCTTTCAGCAGGTACAAACACATGCACCTATAGGCATATGCATATATCTATATTAATATCTAGTTATAAATTATGAGCTTACTCTGATACTTCCAACGCCATTTTAACATGATTGGATTTTTCTTAGTCTTCTCTCACTATATTTGTATCCTTCTTCTTTAAGACTGAAATGCATGTTTCTATGCATAGTGTATTTACTTCTTTCAAGCCTACAATGCATAGAAAGTAGTTTTGGAATTGCTGCTCCAATACTACCACAGAAATAAACCTACTAAGCAGAGTTCAAGGTTGTTAGAGGATTATTTTTTAAAGGTTATTCTGTTCACTTGAAATATAATTAGGTACATTTTTCTATTTATATTCTATTAAGTTTTTCCTTCCATCCTTTTCACAAAACTACACAAAAAGCTGTTTCAGGGTAGTATCACCCAGTCCCTATCCCTTCTAACAATTTTGTCATCTGTCCTTACCCTGTGCATAACCAGTTTCATTAGTTTTGGTTTTGGTTTTATTCTTCCTGAGCTTCTTTTTTATAAATATAAGCAGATGTATTTATCTTATTTTATCATACTTATGTAGCTTACTATATTTGCCTTTATTGGACATCACCTCACAGCTTTTTAAAAATTTATAGGATCTCCTTATTTTCTTTTTCTTGCTTTTTTAGCAAAATGAGACAGCTGCATAATTCTGAATTGTGTGAATGTATCATAGTTTGACCACTCTCTGGCCATTTAGTTTATTTCCAGTATTTTATAATTCCAAAAGTACTGCAATGAATAACCTTGAAGATACATGCATCTTTATTATAGGGGAGTCCATATTTAGGAAAAATTGTTAGAAGTGGGATTTAAGCCTTAACAGGTAAATGCTAAGCATTTTGTGAAGGCCATAATATTTATGCTTCAAATTTTAAAATGTTTTGCATTCTCACTGGCAATATATATGTGTCTGGTCAACAGAGTGTGTTGTGAGGATTTAAAAAAATTTTTTTGCAATAATTTTATAGGTGAGCAGTGATATCTCAGTATAGGTTTACTTTTCTTTCTTTATGAGGTAAATTGAATTTTTTTTCATATGGTTTAAAGGACCTAACAGTGAATTCTCTATTCATGTCATTTATCTATTTTTTGAGGTTTTAATCTTTTTTCCTTAATTTGTGTCTTTGCACATTAAGGTATTAGTCTTCATCTGTGTAATGTGTTATAAATATTTTCCCTCGTTTGTTTTTTACATTTGTGGTGGCACCATTTTTCTTGCCAGCAAAATAAGTTTGAACTTAACGTTTCTTTTCGCCTGTGGATCCTGAATTGTACTCTGAAATTATTTCCCAAAAACCATATAATAGAGGAATTTGTTCATATTTTCTTTTAATACTTGTGTGGTTTATGTTTGCATTTAGTTCTCAGATCACCTAGCTAAGATTACTTAACATTTGTTAGGGTATATAATATGAGGTATGTATCCAGTTTTTCTTTTTTAGATGACTGTCTAGTTGTCCCAATATCATTTATTAAAAAGACCAATCATTCTTGCCCTACTCATTGGAAATGCTACCTTTGTCACATATTAAATTACCATATGAACTTGGATCCATTTCAGGATTTTGTATTCTGGTTTGTGGGCCTTGTTTCTCCAGTCATGCTCCAGTACTGTTTAAGTTACTTAGAGAGGGTTTATAGTGTTTAGTAGACTCCCTCATAGCTTTTTTTTATTCAGAGTTTTCTTAGGGAGTCGTATATATTTTTCCATTTGAACTTTAGTAACAGCTTTCTTAACTTTGTATAAAAGCTTATTGATTTTTTTCTTTTAGGACATGCTATATTATTAGTGAGATTTGACATCTTTTTGATGTTGAATTTTGCTATCTAAGAATATTATATTTTTCCATATATTTGAAGTATACTTTTTGTTTCTAAGGAGTGTTTTAATCTTTTTCTTATATATATTTTACTGTTTTCTTATTCTTAAATATTTATGGCTTTTTGTTGTTTTTTAATGGCTTCATTATATGTTCTAATTAGTTATCATTTTGCTTGTGAAAGGTTTTAATGTCTGTATTTTATCTCAATATTCTGTTACTTTACTGAATCTTGGTTGAGTTAGTTTTAGCATTGGTTTTCTAGGGTTTTTAGGTTTACTATCTTGCCATCTGCAAATCAACAGTTTTTACATTTTTTCTTAGATTATAATTCTAAGTAGTTTCTTTTGTATATTAGTTGTGGGAGAGTATTAAATAATTGTGGATATAGTGGCATCCTTGCTCTTTCACTGATCTTATGAAAATGTTTGTTGTTTCTTCTTAAGGTGCTAGCTTCCTTATTGAAGACTTTAAAAAAAATGCTAGCAAATGTCTATCAAATCCCACCTTTTTAATTATTCTATTTAGTTGTACATGACAGCAGAATGCATTTTGATTCATTGTAAACAAATGGAGTACAACTTTTCATTTCTTTGATTGTGCATGATGTAGAGTCACACCATTCATGTAATCATACATGTACATAGGGTAGTAGTGATGTTTGTCTCATTCCACCATCTTTCCTTCCCCTCCCACTCACTCCCCTCCCCTCATTACTCTCTACACAATCCAAAGTTCCTCCATGCTTCCCTTATCATCTCCCCCTGTTATGTATCAGCTTCCACTTATCAGAGAAAACACAAACCCAGTTTTATTAACTGTTTTTACCAGTAGTGGGTGTTGAACTTTGTCAAAAACTTGTTCTATGTCTGTAGAAATAATCATATGAATTTTCTTCTTAGACCTATTAATGGGTACATTATTTTATAGATTTCCTAATATTAAACTATCTTTGCATTCCTGCAATAAATTTTACTTGGCCAAAGTGTATTCTTTTCATTAATATAGTCTTGGATGTTATTTATTCCTATTATATTAAGTATTGCTTTTAATTTCACAAGTGATATTATCTATAATATTTTTGTGTCTAGTCTTTATCAGGTTGAGGTAACAGTGTGATACTTGATTTCATAAGAAACATCTGGAAGTTTTTCTAAGTTTTCATAAGAAATATTCTGGAAGTCTTTAAATTTCTTTTAGTGTTTAGGAAGGGTATAATTTTGTGTAGCATTGGAGCTGTCCTTTGAAAGCTAATGGGTTTCTTCTATAAAGCTGTTTGTGCCTGGCACTTTTTTTTTTTTTTTTTTTTTTAATGAAGATTGAATTATTTTCACTTTGTATTACCTACCCAAGCCAATTTTTATAGAATATATTTTCTTAGGAAATTTTCTATTTTATTTAGGTTAATCACTAGATTTCTGTAAAAGTATGCACAGTATCTCTGTGCTTCTAAAAAATTTCTTCTGTTTCAATGCTTTTTTATCATCTCTTTTCCATCATCTGTTTTAGTCCTCTTTTCTTAAAATTATGTTAATTAGTGGTTTGTCCATTTTGTCAGTTTTTCAAAGAACCAGGATTTTGATTTATTAGTGCTGCTAGTTTCCTGATTTCTTCTTCATCAATTTTTGCTTTTATCTTTTTTTCCTTCCTTGTTCTTTCTTTTGGTGTACTTTCTTTTTCTGGCTTTTGGAGTTGGCAATTTATTTTCATTTTATAATTATTAAAAATAAATTATTTAGGGCTCTGAGTTTTCCTCTCATTAATTCAAATGTATGCTAATTCTGATATAGTGTTTTGTTGCCTTAGAAATGAAGCAGTTTGTTTGTTTTCCCTTTTACCTAAGAGTTATCTATTAGAATATTTAAAGAAAATTTCCAGAACTGCCTTGTTATTTCTAGTTTTATTACATTGCAATCAGAGTGTGATTTGTAATATTTCTACTTGTGGAACTTAGTGATGTTTTCTTTGTGACCTAACATATAATCACATTTTTGTGAATGTTCCATGTATGTGCTTGAGAAGAGGGTATACCTCTATTAACAAGGTATAAAGTTCTATAGTCTTTCCATAAGATCTGCCTCATGGGTTATGCTGTTTCTTCCTCTGTTTTCTTCCTCATTTTTACCACTATCTTATACTAAGAGTAATGTATTAAAAGTCTCCTGTTAATGTACATTGTTTCTGATTCTCTTTGATTTCTTGCTTCAGTATATTTAATTGCTTAAAGTTTAATACCTCCTTTCATATAAAGGTGATTGTTGTGTTTTTTGGTGCCTGGATTGCCATAAATGTTATGTCTTTGATTAATGACTTTGATTAATGACTTTGAGCATTATAAAGTATCCTTTGTCACATTTAATGCCTTTTGGTTTAGTTCTGTTTTATCTCATATTGAGACCTCTTTCTTGTTTCTAATTGTTTGATTTAGCTTTTTTTTTTTTTTTTTTTGTGTGTGTGTGTGTCTGTGTGTGTATGTTGGGAGTCTCCCTCTGTTGTCCAAGCTGGTCTCAAACTCATGGGTTCAACAGATTCTCCTGCCTCACCCTCCCAAGTAGCTAGGACTATAGGTGCATACCACCTGCCAACTTCTATCTTTACTTTTTATATTTAGTCTTTTTTATTTTATATTCTTTTACATTTTATCTTTTTAGAATTATTTTGTATCAGATATGTCTCATTTTCAATGCAGAGTTGAGTCTGGCCTTGTTAGTCAATCAGAAAATATTCTTTTAATTGGTGAAGTAAACTTGTACATTTTTTGATATTGTTAGTATGTTTAATGTTAATTTTGTCCTATTATTTTGTGGTATGTTGTACTATAATTATAGTTTTCCTTCTCCGTGAAATATGTTTTATCCATTCTTTTAAAAATTTTCTTTTATTAGGAAGGATGTAATTTTGTTTCGTTAACTAGTTTTTTATATATACCTTTTTATAGAGCCTTTAGTTCTATTTTCTTGTTTAACCTTTCACTGTCAGATGTGTGCTTTAAATGTTTTTATTTTTTACTATTTATTTTTACTTTGGTAGCACAAGTGAGTCATTCTATGTTTTCTTTCCATCCTTTTTTCCATTTTTAGTTGCTTTCTTTTTGCTTTGACAGACCATAAAACATTTACATACTGTGCTTCCAAGTGTATCTTCATTTTTTTTTAAATATTTTTTTAGTTGTAGATGGACACAATACCTTTGTTTCATTTATTTATCTTTATGTGGTGCTAAGGATCAAACCCAGTGCCTCATATGTGGTAGGCAAGCACTCTGCCACTGAGCTACAACTCTAGCCCTCCTCATTTTATTTTATTTTATTTTATTTTAAAAAATTTGTTCTAGTTATACATGACAGAATGCATTTTGACACATTGTACATAAATGGAGCTCTACGTCTCATTCCTCTGTGCAGAGTCACACTGGTAGTGTAATCATACACATATATAGGGTAATAATGTTCATCTCATTACATTGCCCTTCCCGTCACCACACCCTCTTCCTTCCAGCACAATCGAAAACATTCAGCCTTTGGTTTTGGGGATTTGTTTTATTTCGCTTAGCATGATATTCTCCAGCTCCATCCATTTACCTGCAAAGACCATAATTTTATTCTTTTTTATGACTGTGTAATATTCCATTATGTATATGTACCACATTTTTTTTATCTACTCATCTGTTGAAGGGCATCTAGGTTGGTTCCATAGTTTAGCTATTGTGAATTGAGCTGCTATAAACATTGATGTGGCTGCATCACTGTAATATGCTGATTTTAAGTCATTTGGGTATAAACCAAGGAGTGGGATAGCTGGATCAAATGGTGATTCCATTCCAAGTTTTCTGAGGAATCTCTGTATTGCTTTCCATAGTTGTTGGACCAATTTGTAGTCCCACCAGCAATGGATGAGTGTACTTTTTTCCCCACATCCTCACCAACACTTATTTATTATTGCTTATATTCTTGATAATTGCCATTCTGACTGGAGTGAGATGAAATCTTAGAGTAGTTTTGATTTGCATTTCTCTAATTTGTTTATCTCAGAGTTACAGTTAGATTAAATGTTCATCGTTAACCTTTTCATGTCTCCCTAATTAGCCTTTAGTTGGCTATCTCCATTATGTGAATCCTCTGCCATTGGGCTTGTGAACGTGGTATTCCCTGAGTTCTTAAAAGTTTTTCTGTCACTTTTATATTTGAAGGACAATTTGACTGGATAGAAAATCTTTGCTTCATACTTCGTTGCTCCACTCTGTTTGCTTTGTGTGTGGCTTTTGAGACTTTCATTGATAGTTTTTTTGCAGTTAATAAGTAATTTGGTGTTTTTATCTATTAACTTGACATTTTTCATCTTAAGAATTTTTTCCTTTATCTTTAAGTATTGCTAAGATATGTCTTGGAGTTTGTCTTTCCAAGTAAATCTTCCTTTTCCCATAGGTGGCCTTTTTAAGATATAGATTCAGTTCTTTTTTTTTTTTTCCCTCCTTACTATGATTGGAAAATTGTCTTGGATTGTAGTTTTAAATATTAGTTTCGTATCATTGTTTTGTTTTTCTTTTTCAGGGACTCCAGTTATATGTATAAATGATCTTCTTTAATGTGTTCCAGTTCAAGTACTTTTTCTTTGACCCATTATTATGATTCTTTATCTTATTTTCATTCTTTTTATTATTTTCCTATAATTCTTTAATTATAAGAATTATTTTAAACTTTTATTTAACAATTCTCCATTGGACACTTTGTTACTTAATCTTTGTTTTTGAGGTAGTTTTTTCTTTTTTAAAAAATTTATTTTCTGAGTTCAGTCAGTTCTTATTTTGTTTCTTCCTAGTATTTCCCCATTTTGTGTTCTTAGTTTTGGAATTTCAACTCAAAACTCTGTGTGTGTGTGTGTTTCTCCAAATACTTGTTTAAGTATATGTAATTAATTTGGAATTTGCATTATATGTTCTTCACCCCATTTTTGGTGGCGTGGGAGAGAAATTTTTATTAACTGTACTATTTCAGTTTTCTATTGTGTTATGTTATCTTTCTATGGATGGTAGATTGCTTTAGTCTATCTTCTGTGAATAAGGTTGGAAGTTTGGATTGGCTTACGACATTCGTAATTCAAAAGCACATTATTCTGTCAGTTACAGTGAAGCACAGTTTTTTTTTAATGAATACTTTTTAATGTTTTGGTGGGTGAAAGTTGATTTCTTTTTCCTCCAATATTATTGTTCTATTTTGCCTTCAAGGACTCTTGCTTTTTTCTCTTCTCTGAATGAAGTCTCTAAAGGGATCTCTTCTTAAGAAGTGATATCTTTCCAAGGCCATATCTTGGGTTCTACCCACTCCCATATTCCTTCTTTGTGGTGTTGGGACCTCTCAGGTCTGTTTTACTTTTTAAGTATTTGCAGAGTTGAGCAAACTTTTTCTTTCCAGGGGCAGTATTTGTCACCATTAAGCTCTTAACTTTCCTCTTCTCTATGCTCATTTTGAACTGTCACCCTATCTACAAAGGCTTTTGGCAGGAGCTTAGGAAATATCTTTGCTGGACTTTAGTGGGGTTGTTTTCTATTAAAGGTAATTTTCAAATACGAAACAGAATGCATCACAATTCCAGACGCAAATTATACTACAGCGCTATAGTAACAAAAACAGCAAGGTGTTGACACCAAAATAGTCAAGAAGACCAGTGGAACAGAATAGAAGACACAGGGACAAACCCACATAAATACAGTTATCTCATACTAGACAAAAGCACCAAAAATACACACTGGAGAAAAGGTAGCCTCTTCAACATACAGTGCTGAGAAAATTAGAAATCCATATGTAATAGGATGAAAGTTAACCCATCTCTTATCAGCACAAAAATGAACTAAGTGGATCAAAGACCTAAGAATTAGAATAGAAACCCTTCACGTACTACAAGAAAATGTAGGCCCTAATACTTCATATTGACACAGGAACTGACTTCTTGGGGAAGACTCCTAAAGCAGAAAAAATAAAATAAAAAATCAATACATGGGATGGCATCAAACTAAAAATCTTCTTCACAGCAAAAGAAACAATCAGGAGTGTGAAGAGAGAGCCTACAGAATGGTGGCCTATTTATTAGCCTACCATAGGTAATACTGTATTTTTGTGGTTATTTTTTTTCATGTAACTGACACTGAAAAGTTTTATAAACATTAGAGTTATATAGTGTCAGACAGATTGGAGTTTATTTGCCCAACTTGTGCAGAAATCTTATTACAGAAGTGGTGAAAGAGGGCATCCCTGCCTTGTTCCAGTTTTTAGGGGGAATGCTTCCAGTTTTTCACCATTTAGAATGATATTAGCCATGGGCTTAGCATAAATGAACTTTACAATATTAAGGAATGTTCCCACTACCCCAATTTTTTCTAGTGTTTTGAGCATGAAGGGATGCTGTATTTTATCAAATGCTTTTTCTGCATCTATCGAAATAATCATGTGATTCTTGACTTTAAGTCTGTTGATATGGTGAATGACATTTATTGATTTCTGGATGTTGAACCAACCTTGCATCCCTGGGATAAAACCCACTTGATCGTGGTGTACTATCTTTTAAATCTATTCTGTATGCGATTTGCTAAAATTTTGTTGAGAATTTTTGCGTCGATGTTCATTAAGGTATTGGTCTGAAATTTTCTTTCCTCGTTGTGTCTCTGTCTGGTTTAGGTATTAGGGTGATATTGGCTTCATAGAATGAGTTTGGGAGGGTTCCCTCCTCTTCTATTTCATGGAATACTTTGAGGAGTATTGGGATGAGCTCTTCTTTAAAGGTTTTGTAAACTGGGCTAAGAACCCATCTGGTCCCGGACTTTTCTTTGTTGGTAGGCTTTTGATGACTTCTTCTATTTCATTACATTGTCCTTGAAACTCTAGCAGAGAAATTAAAGGGTTACGAATAGGAAAAGAAGAACTCAAAGTACCCCTATTTGCTGATGACATGATTATATATTTAGAGGAACCGGGAAATTCTGCCAAAAAACTTTTAGAACTCATAAGTGAATTCAGTAAAGTAGCAGGATATAAGATCAATGTTTATAAATCTATTGCATTTTTATACATAAGTGATGAATCCTCAGAAAGAGAAATTAGGAAAACTACCCTATTCACAGTAGCCTCAAAAAAAAAAAAAAAAAAAAAAAAACTTGGGAATCAATCTCACAAAAGAGGTGAAAGACCTCTACAATGAGAACTATAAGACACTAAAGAAAGAAATTAAAGAAAATCTTAGAAGATGGAAAGATCTCCCATGTTCTTGGATAGGCAGCATTAATATTGTCAAAATGGCCACACTACCAAAAGTGCTATACAGATTCAGTGCAATTCTAATTAAAATCCCAATGGCATATGTCACAGACATAGAGCAAGCAATCATGAAATTCATCTGGAAGAATAAGAAACCCAGAATAGCTAAAGCAATCCTTAGCAGGAAGACTGAAGCGGGAGGTATTGCAATACCAGAACTTCAACTATACTACAAAGCAATAGTAACAAAAACAGCATGGTATTGACACCAAAATAGACAGGTAGATCAATGGTACAGAATAGAAGACACGGACACAAACCCAAATAAATACAGTTTTCTCATACTAGACAAAGGTGCCAAAAACATTCAATGGAGAAAAGATAGCCTCTTCAACAAATGGTGCTGGGAAATTGGAAATCCTTACGCAACAGAATGAAACTAAATCCTATCTCTCACCCTGCACAAAACTCAACTCAAAATGGATCAAGGACCTTGGAATCAGACCAGAGACTCTGCATCTTATAGAAGAAAAAGTAGGTACAAATCTTCAACTTGTTGGCTTAGGATCAGACTTCCTTAACAGGACTCCTGTAGCACAAGAAATAAAAGCTAGAATCAACCACTGGGATAGATTCAAACTAAAAAGCTTTCTCTCAGCAAAGGAAACTATCAGTAATGTGAAGAGAGAGCCTGCAGAGGGAGAAAATCTTTGCCACTCATACTTCAGATAGAGCACTAATTTCCAGAATATATAAAGAACTCAAAAAACTTTAAGACTACAAATAACCCAATCAACAAATGGGCTAAGGAAATGAACAGACACTTCACAGAAGAAGATGTACAAGCAATCAACAGATATATGAAAAAATGTTCAACATCTTTAGTAATAAGAGAAATGCAAATCAAAACTACCCTAAGATTTCATCTCACCCCAATTAGAATGGCGATTATCAAGAATACAAGCAACAATAGGTGTTGGTGAGGATGTGGGGAAAAAGGTACACTCATACATTGCTGGTGGGGCTGCAAATTAGTGCAGCCACTCTGGAAAGCAGTGTGGAGATTCCTTAGAAAACTTGGAATGGAACCACCTTTTTACCCAGCTACTCCTCAGCTATACCCAAAGGACTTAAAATCAGCATACTACAGAGATACAGCCACATCAATGTTCATAGCTGCTCAATTCACTATAGTCAGATTGTGGAACCAACCTAGATGCCCTTCAGTTGATGAATGGATAAAGAAACTCTGGTATATATATACAAAGGAATATTACTCAACCATAAAGAATAACAAAATTATGGCATTTGCAGGCAAATGGATGAAATTGGAGAATATCATGCTAAGTGAGATAAGCCAATCTCAAAAACCAAAGGACAATTGATCTTGCTGATAAGTGGATGATGATACATAATGGTGGGTGGGAGGGGGGCGAGAATGGAGGAAGGAGGGACTTTATAGAGGGAAAAGAGGGGTGGGAGCAGTGGGGGGGGGGGAGGAAAAAATAACAGAATGAATCAAACACCATTACCTTATGTAAATGTATGATCACACAAATGGTATACCTCTACTTCATGTACAAACAGAAACAAGCTATACCCCATTTGTTTACAGTAAAAAAAATCTTATTACAGTACTTCTTGAGATTTATCTGGAAGGTTGTATTTAAAGCTTACCCTATCTTATAAAGGGTTCTTTCTGCTGCTTTGTTAGTTAGTCCCCTTTGAATGAACTATATCATGGACATTTTGCCAAATACAGCTTTTAGCAAATAGTGTTCTAATGTGCCACCCATAGGTTGCTTGAAAGCAACTCCTCTAAGGTGAGGAGCCACTAAATAAGATTTTAGAGCATCTAAATAAGATTCTCTTTTCCTTCCTTCCTTCCTTCCTTCCCTCCTTCCTTTCTTATAATAGCTTTATTGATTTATAGTTCATGGGTGTATAGTATGCTCATTAAAAATGTAATAGTCAGTGCTTTTTAGCATATTCATAGCTATGTAATCACTACTTTAATCAATTTTAGAATAGTTTTATCACCTCAGAAAGAAACCCTATGCTGTTTAGCGGTCAAACCCCATTTTTTCCCAAACCTTTTGGCTGTAGATAGCCATTAATCTACTTTCTGTCTTTATAGAATTTGTCTCTCTAGGTATATGTTTATATATATATATATATATATATATATGTATATACTTGTAAATATTTATATATTACATATTTTATATATATATATATATATATATATATAATACATTATGCCCTGTTTTACCTGGTGTCTTTCACTCAGCACCTTATTTTCAAGGTTCATCCATGTTGTAGCATATATCAGTACTTCATTCCTTTTAAAGGCTGAATAATATTTTATTGTATGGCTGTACCACATTTTACCCACCCAGTCATTCATCAGCTGGTGGACATTTGAGTTGTTTCTATGTTTTGGCCCCATGCCTCTTTTAAATCTCAATCCAAGTGAGAAAATAGATACATAAATTAGACTAGTTCAATGTTAAAATATCAACTTAATCAGTGATAAAGATGTTCATGCCATAAAGTTTAGATTCATAATGAAAGGAAGGGCTTACAAATACTAAACCCTAAACTACAGCTCTTCTCACTTTTTCTTTCCCTCCCTGATACATTGGGCATGTTCTACTCCAATAAATGTACTTCAGTTTGAGCAGTGACTGCTCAATGGGCAGTTTCTTTTGTAGGAGAGAGAAACCAAAAGGAACTGAGCTATATATATATTCATTAGGTTTTATATATATAATTACTTTAGAGAAAGGGGAAGATGGAGCCATATCACAAAACTGTAGAAAGGGCACATGCTTTTGTTTTAGGGACCCAAGGCAGATAGGAAACTGAGAAGCAAAAACGAATGATTCCCTCTAACACAAAGAGGACAGGTATTTTAGCTATCTACCTTTTTTTTATCACTTAAAGGTATTTTTTCTTTGTGAATTCTAAAAATCTTTCAAGTCGAATGTGTAAACATTTGGACAGTTTAAATGATAGCACTTACTAACACTTCTATACCTTATTGTCTTGAAATTTATAGGTTTCTTCACCAACTAAAGGAAGAGAATTCTGAGTTAATTAATAAACTGTGGAGTGATATTCAGCAGAAAATAGCAACACAGTCACAAATAACAACCCCTCCAAGAACTCCACCTGCTGTTTCGTCAGGGGAACAAAGAGGTTTGTTCCCTCTTTGCATTATTCCTAGTAGCCTGCTTCATTAGGTTTTTTTCTTGAACATGGTAATTTATTTATTTATTTATTATTAGGGATTGAACCGGAAGCACTTTACCACTGAGTTACATCCCCAACTCTTTTTATTTTTATTTTTTTTAAGACAGGGTCTCACTACATTGCTTAGGACCTTGGTAAGTTGCTGAGGCTGGCCTTGAACTTGTGATCCTCCCTCCTTAGCCTCCTGAGTAGCCGGGATTATAGGCATGCACCACCATGCCCAGCAAACAATATAAATGGATCTGTCATTTAAAAGACTTTTCAGAGAAATTTGTTTTCTTGAGACACTTTTTTTTCAATGTTCTTCCTTTTAGCTGCTCTGAATACTACTGATGCTGTCAAGAGAATCCAAACCAGGCTCCAGCCTGAAGAATCTACTGAGACTATAGATTCAAACTATGTTGTAGGACAGGTACTGAACTCAAGGAAGCAAAAACAACTGCTAAATAAAGGTTTGGTCTCTTTTTAATTGCTAAAATGACTTTTTAAACAGATAACCTGATGTAGCTATTTTAATTTGAGTAAATGTTTTTCCACTTAAGCTCATTCATTGGGATCTAATTAAGTAAGAGTTTATTGGAGCTTAGTTAAGAAATCCTTCCTAATCCACAAAACTCTGGATGGATGGTTCCAGTATATTCATTATAGTGTAAACCTTGTTTAAACTATATAGCTATTCACAATAAAAAATGGTAATAACTTCTGTAAAAACTTTATATAAATTGTGAACAATGAAAAGATTTTTCTTGTAATTTTATGATTGTAATTTTCCTGGTCTTGAAATAAGATTACTTCTGTCATTCTCAGTGAAAAGAAAACCAGATTTGCATGCTCCTTCCAAGCTGAAGAAAAATATGTTATCAGCTAGCACGACCTCTGCAGACTTAACAAACAGCAATAATTCTAGCCTGGATGTCCTCAAACACATGATACATGAAGTGGAACATGAAATGGAAGAATATGAGCGGTGGACAGGACGTGAGGTCAAGGGATTGCAGAGTGGTCAGGGTCTCACGGGCTTCACTTTGTCTCTGGTGAGCTCTCTCTGTCGCCTGGTTCGGTACCTGAGAGAGGTGAGTGCATGACATTATTTGTTTCTTCTCTTCAGGCAGAAATGTATGTGAATTTTTCATCTTAGTTTATTGCAACCTTCAAATAAAGTTCAGTCATATTCAAATAACTTTCTTTTAAAAACTCAGTTTTAGACTATCTGCAGTAATATGGTTTTAATCTTCCTCTACTCTTAGTTGGTTCTTGCTCAAATAGTCATTTTGATGCAAATATGAGCTTTAACAAATTGTAATTAGTAAGAGAAATCTGATGTAAATAAAATTATATCGTGCTGATATTAATAATTACTGTTTGGCAACTATAGATTAAATAGCACTATTAACTGTATCTTCATTCTCTTGCCTTTCTCTGCTTGTTATACCCATGTTAGTTCAGTTTGGAGTTCTGGATGGATAAGTGGGAAAATTTCTCAAGTTTTTTTGTATGATTGGTAACTCATTATGGCTTCAGTTTTTAAGTGGCAGGTGTTTTATTGTGAAAATAATTTATAAAATAAGCAATAATTTTTTTCTTTGTTTATAAATACTGTTCAGTCTTCAGAATGCCTTAGAATTAGAATTTGCTAAGCATTTCACCTTTTATAAAATCTATTTAAACTTATTTTCATAAATCTGTTAAACAAATATGACAAAATGTTTAAGGAAATTTTATTTAAAAAATAAGATTTATCACTCTTTTTTATGTAAACCTCTAAATTTTTATTAGAAACATTCTAATTGAACTATTTCATATTGGAGTCATAGATTAATCAGTGAATTTTTAAGTTGGAAGGAACCTCAGAGACCATCTTGAATTCACTGTCATGGTTCTCAGTACTTCAATGTAGAAATACAAAGGGTACTTTCATTTTTGTCATTCATACCATGCAAATAAAAAATGAATACTTGAAACTTTGATTTAAGTACAATTATGATCTTTAGAAATAAGTTTAAAAATGGACCAAAGTGTAACTAAATAAAATGGTATACTTCAGTTCCCAAAGCATTTATAAGGAAAAGGTTTTACTTTGCAATTTTCAGTCTTAGAGAAAAGACTTCATCATCTTGTAAGTGATGCAGTTTTCTGGGCAACTGACATCTTTATAGAATTTTCTGTGGACTCTCCTTTCCTTAAAAATGAATAGGCATTTTCTTGCTCTCCACACTCATGAGCTTCACAGCCAGTGGGCCCATAATCCTTGAAATCCTGCTCATCTTCATATAGTAAATATTTCACATGAGAGTCCCCAAACTCTGTGCATAAGGTGTCCTCTTAATTTATCTTCAGATGCTGGGCATCTCTGATACTGTGTTCATGACTGAGATGGGAAAGACTGTTCCCAGATGATGAGCTCAACATGTCTGTACTTTCTGTGGGTTGCAATTTTGCCTTTTCTGAGGATGGTTCTGCAAGTTCCAAAGGCATTTCTTCAGGTGGCAATTCCTGCCCAGCTGCTTGAGTAAGATACAATTGTCTGGGTATTTTGAGATCCACAGTCTGCAGTTGAATAGTTGATTAATAAGCACCAAATTTTCTTCTTCCAGTTCTTGAATATTATTTTCTAATTCTTCAACTTCCTTCCTGTGAATCGGAATTTCTCTTTTTAGCCAGTCATTCTCCCAGATCTCTCTATAACTGCTCCTATCAATGAGCCTTACAGCATTCTGTGTGACCCATTCCTTCTTTAGGTCCATTTACACCAAGTTTTTCTGATTATTCTCTTTCTAGTATCTTCCAGAGTGATTTTATAGTGTTCTGACATTTTCTCTGTATTCTCTTTAACTTTATTGATATCATTTTGCAAGGAGTTAATGAGTTTAGCATGTCGTGCAATCCTTACATTCTTTCAGAGCTTGAAATATGTGTTCCAGGCCCTTCTAGCGGTGATGTCGGATCCGGGCAGGATTCTGGAAGCTGTGGCCCAGAGGGTGCTCGGGGGACCATGCGAGGGCCTAGAATACCTGCGAGGCTGAAGGGTATTGGGGCTGGCGTTCGGAGTTCATGGCTCGCTGGGATGTGGCGGCCCTGCCACCCGCTGCGCTTGGCTCCGCAGTCACCTGGGCCCCAGCACTGGCTCCCAATCGGGCCCCCTGACTTAGACCCGCCCCTGGCGCTAGGCTGAAGCCCCAGGTGCCCCTCCTTCTGCGCCCCCACCCCATCTCCCCAGGGCCGCAGCTGAGCCTTTTTTTTTTTTTTTCCAGTTTGTGTAAATTTTGTTTTTATTTATGACATTTTCCACTGTGTGGCTGTAAAGGCACCTTGAGAAAGGGATGCCTTTTTCCTAATGTGCCTTTTTCCTATTTAGGGTCTGGGCTGAGAAATCAGCTGATATCTTCTACATGTAATCTGATGCTTTTCTCTCACAGCCTTCAAAATCCTGTCTTTATTTTGTGTGTTAGGCATTTTCATTTTAATGTGCTTAGTATGGTTCTGTTGTAATTTTGTGCATTTGGAGTTCTGTAAGCCTCTTGTATATGATTTTCCATTTAATTCTTCAGGTTTGGGAAATTTTTTGATATTATTTCATTGAATAGGTTGTTCATTCCTTTGGTTTATATCTCTGTGCCTTCCTCAATTCCAATAATTCTTAAATTTGGTCTTTTCATGATGTCCCATAGTTCTTGGAGGTTTTGTTCATGTTTTCTTACCATCTTCTCTGTTTGGTCAACTTTGTCTTTATTGTCTGAGGTTCTGTCTTCCAAGTGATCTAGTCTGCTGGTGATGCTTTCCATTGAGTTTTTTATTTGGTTTATTGTTTCCTTCATTTCAAGAATTTCTGTTTGGTTTTTTTTGAGAATCTCTATGTCTTTGTTGAAATGATCTTTTGCTTCCTGCAGTTGCTCTTTCAAACTTCCTTTTTTTCCTTCATTGTTTCTTCAATATCCTCTCTCATTACAACTGTAATTCTCCTAATTTATCTTCACTCAGTTCCTTTAGTAGGTTCTTTAGGTGCCAATTCTGTTCCTCCTTTAAATGCCTGGTCCACCATACAGCTTTGAGACTGGCTCACAGGTCCTGATTGATGCCCAGCCCTCAGGACTGGCTGGGAGAAAAGTGCCAGACTGGGAATTTGAAAGGGTAGGGGCTGGAGAGTTTGAGTTTGGAGACAGAATCAGAGACCAGGAATCAGGTTGGCAAGCGACATAGTGGGTGAAGAACAGGCTCCTATGCCACATGAGTGGAACCTAAAGGAGATTCTTGGGGTGCAATCTTCCAGCATGGACCATCAATTTCTGGGTCCTTGAGCAGTGTACTGACTTAAAATCTCCAGACCAATTGGCATTTAGTGAAGAGGCTGGAGCATTCCTAGCCTACACCTCGGATTTATCACTCTTAATTCAGGTGTTTCAGTTGCTTGGGAGCTGTTTTCCTAAATTTGCCTAAAATTGTGATACTCTCAGACTTAATAAAGTGTTAACATTCGTTCTCTGTTAAGTCAGGAATCTTAAGAAATGTACTTCTGGTGCTTGGAAAGTATTGCAGGCTTAGAAGAATTTTAGCTAATCACGTACTTTACAAAGATACATGATTTAATGGATGTATTTAATATAGTTCAATGTAGTTATTTGTTTTTAATTATATTTGAGCAAACAGTTTTTGAATTGGTGATTTGTCTTGTGGTATGCAATTCAAAGATGCAGAAGGGTATAAAATGAAAAATCTAGTTCTTATCTCTAACTTCCAGCTAACCTGTTTGCTTCCTTGTGTCCAACTATCATTACCAGATACCAGTGTATCCTTCTAGATATAGTATATGTATGTTCAAACAATATGTGTGCATGTGTGTATATATATACCTTCAGTATCCTTCATGAAAATGTAATTTTGTATACATTTTGTTCATTATATTCTATCTGTTAAATTCATTTTTATTGTAAACAAATGGGATGCATCTTGTTTCTCTGCTTGTACATGAAGTAGAGACATACCATTTGTATAATCATACATTTACCTAGGGTAATAGTTTTTTTTTAATTTGTTTTTATTATTTATTTTAATTAAAAATCATAAATTTACATAGGGCAATATTATTTGATTCATTCTGTTATTTCTTTTCCCTTCCCCCCACCCATCCCACCCCTCTTTTCCCTCTATACAGTCCTTCCTCCATTCTTACCACCCTCCTTATCCCTAACCCTAAACCTAACCTTAACCCTAACGCTAACCCCTCAAACCCCCCCTTATATGTCCTCATCCGCTTATCAGCGAGATCATTTGTCCTTTAGTTTTTTGAGATTGGCTTATCTCACTTAGCATGATATTCTCCAATTTCATCCATTTGCCTGCAAATGCCATAATTTTATCATTCTTCATGGCGGAGTAATATTCCATTGTATATATATGCCACAGTTTCTTTATCCATTCATCAACTGAAGGGCATCTAGGTTGGTTCCATCATCTGGCTATAGTGAATTGATCAGCTATGAATATTGATGTGGCTGTATCTCTGTAGTATGCTGATTTTAAGTCCTTTGGGTATAGGCCAAGGAGTGGGATAGCTGGGTCAAATGGTGGTTCTATTCCAAGCTTTCTGAGGAATCTCCATACTGCTTTCGAGAGTGGCTGCACTAATTTTCAACCCCACCAGCAGTGTGTGAGTGTACCTTTTTCCCCACATCCTTGCCAACACCTATTGTTGCTTGTGTTCTTGATAATCGCCATTCTAATTGGGGTGAGATGAAATCTTAGGGTAGTTTTGATTTGCATTTCTCTTATTACTAAAGATGTTGAGCATTTTTTCATATATCTTTTTTGTTTTTTGTTTTTTTTTTTGTTTTTTTTTTCAATTTTTTTTTTTTTTTTTTTGTTGTAAACAAATGGGATACATGTTGTTTCTCTGTTTGTACATGGCGTAAAGGCATACCATTTGTGTAATCATAAATTTACATAGAGCAATGTTGTTTGATTCATTCTGTTATTTTTTTCCCTTCCCCCCACCCCTCCCACCCCTCTTTACCCTCTATACAGTAGTTCCTTCCTCCATACTTGCCCCCCTCCCTAACCCTAACTCTAACCCTTCCCTCCCCCCCATTATGTGTCAACCTCCACTTATTAGCGATATCATTCGTCCTTTGGCTTTTTGAGATTGGCTTATCTCACTTAGCATGATATTCTCCAATTTCATCCATTTGCCTGCAAATGTCATAATTTTATCATTCTTTATGGCTGAGTAATATTCCATAGTATATATATACCACAGTTTCTTTATCCACTCATCAATTGAAGGGCATCTAGGTTGGTTCCACAGTCTGGCTATTGTGAATTGAGCAGCTATGAACATTGATGTGGCTGTATTTCTGTAGTATGCAGATTTTAAGTCCTTTGGGTATAGGCCAAGGAGTGAGATAGCTGGGTCAAATGGTGGTTCCATTCCAAGTTTTCTAAGGAATCTCCACACTGCTTTCCATAGTGGCTGCACTAATTTGCAGCCCCACCAGCAGTGTATGAGTGTACCTTTCTCCCCACATCCTCGCCAACACCTGTTGTTGCTCGTATTCTTGATAATCGCCATTCTAATTGGGGTGAGATGGAACCTTAGGGTGGTTTTGATTTGCATTTCTCTTATTACTAGAGATGTTGAACATTTTTCCATATGTTTGTTGATTGCTTGTAGATCTTCTTCTGTGAAGTGTCTATTCATTTCCTTAGCCCATTTGTTGACTGGACTGTTTGAATTCTTGGAGTAGAGTTTTTTGAGTTCTTTATAGATTCTGGAGATTAGTGCTCTATCTGAAGTATGATTGGCAAAGATATTCTCCCACTCTGTAGGCTCTTTCTTCGCATTGCTGATAGTTTCCTTTGCTGAGAGAAAGCTTTTTAGTTTGAATCTATCCCAGTGGTTGATTCTAGCTTTTATTTCTTGTGCTATGGGAGTCCTGTTAAGGAAGTCTGGTCCTAGACCAACAAGATGAAGATTTGGACCTACTTTTTCTTCTATAATCTGCAGGGTCTCTGGTCTGATTCCGAGGTCCTTAATCCATTTTGAGTTTAGTTTCGTGCATGGTGAGAGATATGGGTTTAGTTTCATTCTGTTGCATATGGATTTCCAATTCTCCCAGCACCATTTGTTGAAGAGGCTATCTTTTCTCCATTGCATATTTTTGGCCCCTTTGTCTAGTATGAGAAAATTGTATTTATTTGGGTTTGTGTCCGTGTCCTCTATTCTGTACCATTGATCTACCTTTCTATTTTGGTACCAATACCATGCCGTTTTTGTTACTATTGCTTTGTAGTAGAGTTGAAGATCTGGTATTGCAATACCCCCTGTTTCACTCTTCCTGCTAAGGATTGCTTTAGCTATTCTGGGTTTCTTATTCTTCCAGATGAATTTCATAATTGCCTGCTCTATTTCTGTAAGGTACGTCATTGGGATTTTAATTGGAATTGCATTGAATTTGTATAGCACTTTAGGTAGTATGGCCATTTTGACAATATTAATTCTTCCTATCCAAGAACATGGAAGATCTTTCCATCTTCTAAGGTGTTCTTTAATTTCTTTCTTTAGTGTTGTATAGTTCTCATTGTAGAGGTCTTTCACCTCTTTTGTGAGATTGATTCCCAAGTATTTTATTTTTTTCGAGGCTATTGTGAATGGGGTAGTTTTCCTAATTTCTCTTTCTGAAGATTCATCACTTATGTATAAAAATGCGTTGGATTTATGGGCATTGATCTTGTAACCTGCTACTTTACTGAAATCACTTATGAGTTCTAAGAGTTTTCTGGTGGAATTTCCAGGTTCCTCTAAATATATAATCATGTCATCAGTGAACAGGGATAGTTTGAGTTCTTCTTTTCCAATTCGTATCCCTTTAATTTCTTTGGTTTGTCTAATTGCTCTGGCCAGAGTCTCAAGAACGATGTTGAATAGAAGTGGTGAAAGAGGGCATCCCTGCCTTGTTCCAGTTTTTAGGGGGAATGCTTTCAGTTTTTCACCATTTAGAATGATATTAGCCATGGGCTTAGCATAAATGGCCTTTACAATATTAAGGAATGTTCCCACTATCCCTATTTTTTCTAGTGTTTTGAGCATGAAGGGGTGCTGTATTTTATCAAATGCTTTTTCTGCATCTATTGAAATAATCATGTGATTCTTGACTTTAAGTCTATTAATATGGTGAATTACGTTTATTGATTTCCTGATGTTGAACCAACCTTGCATCCCTGGGATGAAACCCACTTGATCATGGTGCACTATCTTTTTAATATGTTTTTGTATGCGATTTGCTAAAATTTTGTTGAGAATTTTTGCGTCGATGTTCATTAAGGATATTGGTCTGAAATTTTCTTTCCTTGATGAGTCTCTGTCTGGTTTAGGTATCAGTGTGATATTGGCTTCATAGAATGAGTTTGGGAGGGTTCCCTCCTCTTCTATTTTATGGAATACTTTGAGAAGTATTGGAATGAGCTCTTCCTTAAAGGTTTTGTAGAACTCGGCTGAGAACCCATCTGGTCCCGGACTTTTCTTTGTTGGTAGGCTTTTGATGACTTCTTCTATTTCAGTACTTGAAATTGGTCTATTTAAATTGTTTATGTCCTCCTCATTCAGTTTAGGCAATTCATATGTCTCTAGAAACCTGTTGATGTCTTCGAAATTTTCTATTTTGTTGGAGTATAGATTTTCAAAATAGCTTCTAATTATGTTTTGTATTTCCATCCTGTCTGTAGTGATATTTCCTTGTTCATTCCGAATTTTAGTGATTTGGGTTTTCTCTCGTCTTCTCTTTGTTAGTGTGGCTAAAGGTTTATCAATTTTGTTTATTTTTTCGAAGAACCAACTATTTATTTTGTCAATTTTTTGTATTGTTTCTTTTGTTTCAATTTCATTGATTTCAGCTCTGAGTTTAACAATTTCCTGTCTTCTACTACTTTTGGTGCTGTTCTGTTCTTCTTTTTCTAAGGCTTTGAGCTGTAGTGTTAGGTTGTTTATTTGTTGAGTTTTACTTCTTTTATTAAATGCGCTCCATGAAATAAATTTCCCTCTAAGTACTGCTTTCATAGTGTCCCAGAGGTTTTGATATGATGTTTCTTTGTTCTCATTTACCTCTAAGAATTTTTTAATTTCCTTCCTAATATCTTCTGTTATCCATTCATCATATAATAGCATATTGTTTAATCTCCAGATATTGGAATAGTTTCTGTGTTTTACTCTTTCATTTATTTCTAACTTCAATCCATTATGATCTGATAGAATACATGCTAGTGTCTCTATCTTCTTGTATTTGCTAACATTAGCTTTGTGGCATAATATATGGTCTATTTTAGAGAAGGATCCATGTGCTGCTGAGAAGAAAGTGTATTCACTCTTGGTTGGATGGAATATTCTATAAATGTCCGTTAAGTCTAAATTATTGATTGTGTTATTGAGATCTATGGTTTCTTTGCTCAATTTTTGTCTGGAAGATCTGTCCAGTGGTGAGAGCGGCGTGTTAAAATCACCTAGTATTATTGTGTTGTGGTCTATTTGGTTTCTGAAATTGAGAAGGATTTGTTTGACATACATAGATGAGCCACTGTTTGGGGCATAGATGTTTATGATTGTTATATCTTGCTGATTTATGCTTCCCTTAAGCAGTATGAAATGACCTTCTTTATCCCTTCTGACTAACTTTGGCTTGAAGTCCACATTATCGGAAATGAGGATGGATACTCCAGCTTTTTTGCTGAGTCCATGTGCATGGTATGTTTTTCCCCATCCTTTCACCTTTAATCTATGGGTATCTTTTTCTATGAGGTGAGTCTCTTGCAGGCAACATATTGTTGGATCTTTCTTTTTAATCCAGTCTGCCAGTCTATGTCTTTTGATTGATGAATTCAGGCCATTAACGTTCAGGGTTATTATAGAGAAATGATTCGGTTTCCCGGTCATTTGGTTCATTTTTAAAATTTTGTTTATTTATTTGTTTGACACAACTTGTTTCCTCCTGTATTTGACAATTCCTTTAGGATAATTCCTCCCTTTGCTCATTTGCTTCTTTGTTTTTCATCTCTTCCTCATGGAATATTTTGTTGAGAATGTTCTGTAATGCTGGCTTTCTTTTTGTAAATTCTTTTAGCTTTTGTTTATCATGGAAGGATTTTATTTCATCGTCAAATTTGAAGGTAAGTTTTGCTGGGTATAAGATTCTTGGTTGGCATCCATTTTCTTTCAGGGCTTGAAAAATGTTGTTCCAGGACCTTCTAGCTTTTAGGGTCTGGATTGAAAAATCTGCTGATATGCGTATTGGTTTCCCCCTGAATGTAATTTGGTTCTTTTCTCTCACAGCCTTTAAAATTCTGTCTTTATTTTGTATGTTAGGTATTTTCATTATAATGTGCCTTGGTGTGGGTCTGTTGTAATTTTGTGTATTTGGAGTCCTGTAAGCCTCTTGAACTTGATTTTCCATTTCATTCTTCAGATTTGGGAAATTTTCTGATATTATTTCATTGAATAGGTTGTTCATTCCTTTGGCTTGTTTCTCTAGGCCTTCCTCAATCCCAATAATTCTTAAATTTGGCCTTTTCATGATATCCCATAGTTCTTGTAGATTCTGTTCATGATTTCTTACCATCTTCTCTGTTTGTTCAGCTTTGTTTTCAAGGTTAAATATTTTGTCTTCAATGTCTGAGGTTCTGTCTTCCAGGTGTTCTATCCTATTGGATATGCTTTCTATGGAGTTCTTAATTTGGTTTATTGTTTCCTTCATGTCAAGGATTTCTGTTTGGTTTTTTTTCAATATCTCTAACTCTTTATTGAAATGATCTTTTGCTTCCTGTATTTGCTCTTTTAACTGTCGATTGGTGCGATCAATCAATGCTTGCATTTGCTCTTTCATCTCATCATTCAATGCTTGCATTTGCTCTTTCATCTCCTCGTTTGCTTCTCTGATCATTTTAATTATGTACATTCTGAACTCCTTTTCTGTCATTTCTTCTGCCATGCTGTCATTGGGTTTTATTGATGTAACATCTAGATTTGTTTGCAGCATTTTCTTTCCTTGTTTTCTCATGTTGTTCAGATATCAGTGGACCGCTGAGATATTGCAGATTTCCTCTGTTGATTTACAATGTCCCTGAAGATTTCTATATATATCCCCTCTTAGCCTTCAGTAGGCTGAAGTCTTGGAGGAGGTTGATAATGCGGTGCTCCACAAGGAAGCTGCCTCTCTAGGTGTGGTGGCCTTCAGGTGGGGTATATTCCCTGCTAGTGGGCAGAGGTGCCTCCACTTGTTGACCAATGGTCATCCAAAGGGGACCTAGGCTGTGGGCTGAGGCAAGGCCTGTTTGGGCCTGAGTCTCTGGTTTTACCGTCCTTGTGGGAAACCTCACCCAGCAGGGAAGACTCACCCGGTGGGGAGGTCTCGCTGGTCAGTTTCCTCCTAGAGGTTCCCCTCAATTTACAGCTACTGCTTGGGCTGGGCTGCCTTCCTCTGCAAAGTTTCCAGGGGCCCGGCCCTACCTCCTGGGCCTGGGAGCCTCACCCTTCGCAGATGAATCTCCTTAGGCTGCCCCTCCTCAGAGAATTTGCCCATAGGCCTGGAACCTTCGCTCCGCCCTAAGCCTGTCTCTGTGCGGCTCTTCCACCCAGAAGCCTCCTAGATCCTGGGACCCTGTTCTGCACCTAATCGCCTGGCTGCGTGGCCCCTCCTCTGAGCAGCCACCTGTGGCCCCGAACAATCGCTCTGAGTTCCAGAGACCCGCCACAGGCCTCTTCCTCCAGACAGCCGCCCAGTATGCCGGTGCGGTCACTAGGAGTCCAAGAAACTCACTTCGTGCCTCCTCCTCCCACCAACCACCCGTAGCCCGGGGCAATCAATCACTCCGAGTCGAAGTGACCCTGCCCGTTCCTCCTCCTTCTCCAGATAACCCCCCGGGTGTTCAGGAGCAGTCCCTCTGAGTGGCTCTGAATCCACGTGACCCGCTGCACGGGTCCTCTGGGCAACCGCCCGGAGCTCTGGTGTGGTCCCTCAAGACCAAGCGTCCCACCACGCTTCTCCTCCAGGCAGCCCCCCTGTGTTCAGGAGCTGTCACTTTAAGACCAAACAACTCACCACTCGCCTTCTCCTCTGAGCAGCAGCCTGGAGCGCTAATGCAGTCACTGCAAGTCCAAAGGACCCGCCGCGCTCCTTCTCCTCCTTCTCCTACTCCTCCGGGCAGGCCCCGGGGTTCAGAAGTGGTCAGAGTCCAAACAGCTCGCCACGCAGCCCCTTCTCTGGCAACCGCCTGTAGTTCCCGTATAGTCACCCGAATCCAAGCGGCCGCTCCTCTTCCTCCTTGTCCTCAGGGCAGGCCCCAGGGTTCAGAAGCGTCGTTCTGATTCCAAACAGCTTGCCGCGCGGCTTCTCCTCTGGCAACCGCCTGCAGCTCTGGCGCAGTCTCTCCGAATCCAAGTGGCCACGCTCCTCTCCTCCTCCTCAGGGCAGGCCCCGGTGTCCTGAGTCCACACAGTTCTCCCCGCCACTCCTCCCCCGGGCAGCCGCCGGAGCCCCAGTGGCTGCTCCGAGTCCCAGCGCTGTGCCGAGCGGCCTCCTCTATGGCGCTCCAGCGGGGGGAGGGGCGTCTCGCCGGCAGTTCTACTTCACAAAGTTTCCTGCGTTCCGGGACCCCCGTCCCATCCGGGATGCCCCCCCAGGGGGTGAGAGTCACCCGGCTACTTTGAGTTGGTCCCAAGCGTCTCAATATCTCCTCTCTTGAATCCTGAGTTCTGGAGCAACACGAAATGCAGCCACCCTCTAGGCCGCCATCTTGAAAACCCCCTTTTTCATATATCTGTTGATTGCTTGTACATCTTCCTCTGTGAATTGTCTGTTCATTTCCTTAGCCCATTTGTTGATTGGATTATTTGCATTCTTGGTGTAGAGTTTTTTGAGTTCTTTATAGATTCTAGAAATTAGCGCTCTATCTGAACTATGAGTGGCAAAAATATTCTCCCACTCTGTAGGCTCTCTCTTCACATTACTGATAGTTTCCTTTGCTGAGAGAAAGCTTTTTAGTTTGAATCTATCCCAGTGGTTGATTCTAGCTTTTATTTCTTGTGCTATGGGAGTCCTGTTAAGGAAGTCCGATCCTAAGCCAACAAGTTGAAGGTTTGGACCTACTTTTTCTTCTATAAGACGCAGGGTCTCTGGTCTGATTCCGAGGTCCTTGATCCATTTTGAGTTGAGTTTTGTGCAAGGTGAGAGATAGGTATTTAGTTTCATTCTGTTGCATATGGATTTCCAGTTTTCCCAGCACCATTTGTTGAAGAGGCTATCTTTTCTCCATTGCATATTTTTGGCCCCTTTGTCTAGTATGAGAAAATTGTATTTATTTGGGTTTGTGTCCATGTTCTCTATTCTGTACCATTGATCTACCTGTCTATTTTGGTACCAATACCATGCCGTTTTTGTTACTATTGCTTTGTAGTAGAGTTGAAGTTCTGGTATTGTGATACCCCCTGCTTCGCTCTTTCTGCTGAGGATTGCTTTAGCTATTCTGGGTTTCTTATTCTTCCAGATGAATTTCATAATTGCTTGCTCTATTTCTATGGTACATCATTGGGATTTTAATTGGAATTGCATTGAATCTGTATAGCACTTTTGGTAGTATGGCCATTTTGACAATATTAATTCTTCCTATCCAAGAACATGGGAGATCTTTCCATCTTCTAAGGTTTTCCTTAATTTCTTTCCTTAGTGTTCTGTAGTTCTCATTGTAGAGGTCTTTCACCGCTTTTGTGAGATTGATACCCAAGTATTTTTTTTTTTTCGATGCTTTTGTGAATGGGGTAGTTTTCCTAATTTCTCTTTCTGAAGATTCATCACTTATGTATAAAAATGCATTGGATTTATGAGCATTGATCTTGTAACCTGCTACTTTACTGAATTCACTTATGAGATCTAAGAGTTTTCTGGTGGAATTTCCAGGTTCCTCTAAATATATAATCATGCCATCAGCGAACAGGGATAGTTTGAGTTCCTCTTTTCCAATTCGTATCCCTTTAATTTCTTTGGTTTGTCTAATTGCTCTGGCTAGAGTCTCAAGAATGATATTGAATAGAAGTGGTGCAAGAGGGCATCCCTGCCTTGTTCCAGTTTTTAGGGGGAATGCTTTCAGTTTTTCACCATTTAGAATGATATTGGCCATGGGCTTAGTGTAGATGGCGTTTACAATGTTAAGAAATGTTCTCACTACCCCAGTTTTCTCTAGTGTTTTGAGCATGAAGGGATGCTGTATTTTATCGAGTGCTTTTTCTGCATCTATTGAAATAATCATGTGATTCTTGACTTTTAGTCTGTTGATATGGTAAATGACATTTATTGATTTCCAGATGTTGAACCAACTTTGCATCCCTGGGATAAAACCCACTTGATCGTGGTGCACTATCTTTTTAATCTATTTTTGTATGCGATTTGCTAAAATTTTGTTGAGAATTTTTTCATCGATGTTCATTAAGGATATTGGTCTGAAATTTTCTTTCCTCGATGTGTCTCTGTCTGGTTTAGGTATCAGGGTGATATTGGCTTCATAGAATGAGTTTGGGAGGGTTCCCTCCTCTTCTATTTTATGGAATACTTTGAGGAGTATTGCAATGAGCTCTTCTTTAAAAGTTTTGTAGAATTTGGCTGAGAACCCATCTCGTCCCAGACTTTTCTTTGTTGGTAGGCTTTTGATGACCTCTTCTATTTCATTGCTTGAAATTGATTTATTTAAGTTGTGAATGTCCTCCTCGTTCAGTTTAGGTAATTCATATATCTCTAGAAACTTGTTGATGTCTTCGAGGTTTTCTGTTTTATTGGAGTATAGATTTTCAAAATAGCTTCTAATTATGTTTTGTATTTCACTCGTGTCTGTTGTGATATTTCCTTCTTCATTCCAAATTTTAGTAATTTGAGTTTTCTCCCTCTTTTTCTTTGTTAGTGTGGCTAAGGGTTTATCAATTTTGTTTATTTTTTCAAAGAACCAACTATTTATTTTGTTAATTTTTCCGATTGCTTCTTTTGTTTCAATTTCGTTGATTTCGGCTCTGATTTTAACTATTTCCTGTCTTCTACTACTTTTGGTGTTGGTCTGCTCTTCTTTTTCTAGGGCTTTGAGCTGTAGTGTTAAGTCATTTATTTGTTGATTTCTACTTCTTTTGTTGAATGCGTCCCATGAACTAAATCTTCCTCTAAGTACTGCTTTCATAGTGTCCCAGAGATTTTGATATGATGTGTCTTTGTTCTCATTTACTTCAAGAAGTTTTTTATTTCCCTCCTGATGTCTTCTGTTATCCATTCATCATATAATAGTGCATTATTTAATCTCCAGGTATTGGAGAAGTTTGTGTTTTTTATTCTGTCATTTATTTCTAATTTCAATCCATTATGATCTGATAGAGTACAAGGTAGTATCTCTATCTTTTTTTATTTGCTAACAGTAGCTTTGTGGCATAAGACATGGTCTATTTTAGAGAAGGATCCATGTGCTGCTGAGAAGAAAGTGTATTCGTTCTTTGTTGGATGGTATATTCTATATAAGTCGGTTAAGTCTAAATTGTTGATTGTGTTATTGAGATCTATGGTTTCTTTATTCAATTTTTGTTTGGACAGTCTATCCAGTGGTGAGAGAGGTGTGTTAAAATCGCCTAGTATTATTGTGTTGTGGTCTATTTGATTTCTGGAGTTGAGAAGGATTTGTTTGACGTACATGGATGAGCCAGTGTTCGGGGCATAGATATTTATGAGTGTTATGTCTTGCTGATTTATGCTTCTCTTAAGCAGTATGTAATGTCCTTCTTTATCCCTTCTGAATTGTTTTGACTTAAAGTCCACATTATCTGAAATGAGGATGGATACTCCAGCTCTTTTGCTGTGTCTGTGTGCATGGTATGTTTTTCCCCATCCTTACACCTTTAGTCTTTGGGTATCTCTTTCTATGAGATGAGTCTCTGGCAGGCAGCAAATTGTTGGATTTTTCTTTTTAATCCATTCTGCCAGTCTATGTCTTTTGATTGATGAGTTCAGGCCATTAACATTCAGGGTTATTATTGTGATATGATTTGTATTCCCAGTCATTTGACTCATTTTTGTTTTTTGACATGATTTGGTTTCCCCTTTATTTGGCTATTCCTTTAGGCTAGTTCCTCCCATTGCTGATTTGCATCGTTTTATTTCATCTCTTCCTCATGGAATATTTTGCTGAGAATGTTCTGTAATGCTGGCTTTCTTTTTGTAAATTCCTTTAGCTTTTGTTTATCATGGAAGGATCTTATTTCATCGTCAAATCTGAAAGTAAGTTTTGCTGGGTATGATTCTTGGTTGGCATCCATTTTCTTTCAGGGCTTGGTAAATGTTGTTCCAGGCCCTTCTAGCTTTTAGGGTCTGGATTGAAAAATCTGCTGGTATTCTTATTGGTTTCCCCCTGAATGTAATTTGATTCTTTTTTCTCGCGGCCTTTAAAATTCTGTCTTTATTTTGTATGTTAGGTATTTTCATAATAATGTGCCTTGGTGTGTGGGTCTGTTGTAATTTTGTGTATTTGAAGTCCTATAAGCCTCTTGTACCTGGTTTTCTATTTCATTCTTCAGATTTGGAAATTATCTGATATTATTTCATTGAATAGATTGTTCATTCCTTTGGCTTGTTTCTCTGTGCCTTCCTCAATCCCAATAATTCTTAAATTTGGCCTTTGCATGATATCCCATAATTCTTGCAGATTCTGTTCATGATTTCCTACCATCTTTTCTGTTTGGTCAACTTTGTTTTCAAGATTAAATATTTTGTCTTCAATATCTGAGGTTCTGTCTTCCAGGTGTTCTATCCTATTGGTTATTCTTTCTATGGAGTTTGTAACTTGGTTTATTGTTTCCTTCATTTCAAGGATTTCTGTTTGGTTTTTTTTCCGGTATCTCTAACTCTTTATTGAAATGATCTCTTGCTTTCCGTATTTGCTCCTTTAACTGTTGATTGGTGCGATCATTTAATGCCTGCATTTGCTCTTTCATCTCCTCCTTCAATGCCTGCATTTGTTCTTTTATCTCTTCGTTTGCTTCCCTGATTGTTTTAATTATGTACATTCTGAATTCCCTTTTCTGACATTTCTTCTGCTGTGCTGTCTTTGGGTTTTATTGATATAGTATCTCAGTTTGTTTGGGACATTTTCTTCCCTTGTTTTCTCATATTGGTCAGATGTCACTGGGACTTTGTGATATTGCAGAATTCTTCTATTGGCTTATAGTGTCCCTGTAGATTTCCAATGTATCACCTTCCTGCCTTCAGTAGCCTGAAGTCTTGGAGTAACTTGATAATGCAGTGCTTCCAAGGAAAGCTGCCCCTAGCCTGCTACTGGTTCCAGGACTTGGAGCTGGCTCTGTGTGGAAAGGCTCTCACTGGGGGGCCTGCTCCGAGAAGCTAGCCTGGAAAGGCGCTTTCCGCTGGAGGGGGCCGGGCTGCGGGCTGCTTGGGGAAGTCCCTGGCTGCCCTGTCCTGGTCCCTAAGCAACCTGCGGGCAGGAACCAGCCGCCCTGGTTCAGGGATTTGAAGCTTGGTTCTGTGCAGGAAGGCTCTCACTGGGTGGCCTGCTCCGAGATGCTGGAGAATCTGGCCCTGTGGGAGGAGCCCACCGCCGGAGTGCACAGGGCGCCTGGGGAGGACTCTAGCTGCCCTACCCTTCTCTAATAAGCCACCCGAATCCGGTCCTGCCACCCGGGCAGCGCTTCACCAGGCCGGGGAGACTCACCCCGTGGCTCTATTTTAGTCGAGTCTCTCAATGCCTCCTCTTCTTGAATCCTGGGTTCTGGAGCTACTGGAGATACAGTCACCCTCTAGTCCGCCATCTTGGATCGCCCCGAGGAAAAAGCCTGCGGCTTGGGGCCAGGGGGCAGGTCCGCCTGGAGAGGTCTCTGGTTGCCTTGCCCTGGTCCCAGAGGCTGCTTGCGGGCCGGAGGTCACCGCTGGCTTGGGGACTTGTGGCTGGCTCTGTGTAGAAAGGCTCTCACTGGGCGGTCTGCTCTGAAAAGCTAGCCTGGAAAGGCGCTTCCCGCCGGAGGGGGCCGGGCTGCGGGCTGCTTGGGGAAGTCCCTGGCTGCCCTGTCCTGGTCCCTGAAGCAACCTGCGGGCAGGAACTAGTGGCCCTGGTTCAGGGACTTGAAGCTTGGTTCTGTGTCGGGTAATAGTTTTTGATTCATTGTGTTATTTTTTTTCTCCCCCCCACCCCTCCCACCCCTCTTATCCCTCTATAGAGTCCCTCCTTCCTCCATTCTTGCCCCCTTCCCACCCCCCTATATGTGTCACCATCCACTTATTAGTGAGATCATTCATCCTTTGGTTTTTTGAGATTGGCTTATCTCACTTAGCATGATATTCTCCCATTTCATCCATTTGCCTGCAAATGCCATAATTTTATTATTCTTTATGGCTGAGTAATATTCCATGGTGTGTATATATATATATATATATACACCACAGTTTGTTTATCCATTCATCAATTGAGGGGCATCTAGGTTGGTTCCACAATCTGGCTATGAGCAGCTATGAGCAGCTATGAACGTTGTTGTGACAGTATCTCTGTAATATGCTGATTTTAAGTCCTTTGGGTACAGGCTGGCTGAGGAGTGGGATAGCTGGGTCAAAAGGTGATTCCATTCCAAGTTTTCTAAGGAATCTCCACACTGCTTTCCAGAGTGGCTGCACTAATTTGCAGCCCCACATTGCAGCAATGTATGAGTGTACCTTTCTCTCCACATCCTCACCAACACCTATTGTTGCTTGTATTCTTGATAATTGCCATTCTAATTGGGGTGAGATGAAATCTTAGGGTAGTTTTGATTTTCATTTCTCTTATTACTAAAGATTTTGAACATTTTTTCATATGTTTGTTGATTGCTTGTAGATCTGTGAAGTGTCTGTTCATTTCCTTAGCCCATTTGTTGATTGGGTCATTTGTATATTCTATCTTAAAAAGAGGCTAAAACAGCCCATTTTATTTGATTAAATATAATAAACTTTGAATTACAAATTTTAAATTTTCATTACTGTCATATAACATGTAAATCTTTGTAATTGTCTTTCTTTTGACACTTTGAGTAGAAACTTTTAGTTTTCAATATGTGATGCTGTTTTTTTTTTTTTTTTGGCAGAGTGAGCTTCAACTACGGAAAGAAGTAGAGACAAGGCAGCAATTGGAACATGTATTAGGTGATCATCGAGAGCTCATTGATGCTCTGACAGCTGAAATTCTTCTTCTCAGAGAAGAAAATACTGCCACACAGGTACTCAAATGCTATTCCAGACTTTTCCAGGTTTAGTAGTATGAAATGTCTTTTTCACATGCAGGATTTTCTTAGAGGAGTTGATTTTGTTTTAGCTGTGCTGATGTGATTTTTTATTACCATGTTTCCATCATCAATGATAATTGACAATTGGTGTCATTGAAAATTTATTATATTGGAGGTTCTATAGTAGAAATTTAGACTACAGTTTGTATGTAGAATAAGTATATAAAATAAGTCTGCTACCTTTACTCTTTAGGATAAAAGACAGAATCTATATTGAAATGATAACTGCCAGCATTATAGTAGCTAACCAAAATGTGTAATGTTTTGATTGCCAAAGTATAAGTGTTCACCACTTTTAATTTCAAAATAGCAGAGGATAGCTATTGTGGAACCTTCCTGTAATTGCTTCAAGTGCTATTTACAGTTGTTAACAGTATCTTCATATTTGACTTGCCACTTGACTAAATGCTCTTTTTTTTTTTTTTTTTTTTTTAAGACATAAAAGCCTGTTGCTTGTATGCTGCTTTTTAAGAACTCCTTTATATACTTTTAATTCTCTGGATATTGCTATCATTGCATTTACCAAATTATGTTATACTTATGTGTGTTCTTACACTAGCACTTTATGCTACATGAATGTAGAGACTATCTTGGTTATCTATTTGTTCTTGTGGGTATTATTTTATTTATCAGCTACAGGAGATTAGAAAAGAATAATAGACAAATTCTGTGTCAGTCAGTGAACACTAGATGTAAAGTGTGTGATTAAAAAAAATTGATAATGTAGTCTGCATACCATTAAGTGAACCCTTTTAATGACTTGTGTACCGGCACTCTCATTTCAATCCAGAACATTTTCATCTTTCTGAAGAGAAATCACATACCCATGAGGAATCATGCTGGATTCTCCTCTTTCTCTAACCCCTGGTAGTCACTAATCTACTTTCTGTCTGTTTGGATTTAATCCAGACATTTTGTAGCAATGGGATCTATGCTCTTCTGTGTCTGGTTTCTTTCATTTAGTTTATTTTTTAAGGTTCATCCATGTTGTTAAATATATCAATATTTCACTCCCTATATCACTCAGTATTATTTCATGTTATGGATATGCCATTTTATTTGTCCATTCATCAGTTGATGAGTAAACATTTGGATTATTTCCACTTTTTGTCTGTTACATTGGTGGTGTGAACATTCATGAATATGATTTTGCATGAATATGTTTCAGTTCTCCTGGGAAGATGTGAAGTTTTTAAATACACTGATGAATTTAACATATCTTTACTGTGTGCCTACTATTGACCTGGCATTATTTTAGATATAGGAAATATAGTGGTGAACAAAATATAGAAATCCTTGCCCTCATGGAGCTTACAGTCTAAATAAGTACTAAAAAATAAAGAAGGTATGTAATAAATTAGGTGTTGATGTGTACTTTGAAGAAAAATAAAGCAAGTAAAAGGCACAGAAAATGCCTCAAGGATGTGGGATATAATTATAAATAGGATGGACCATGCCTTCTGGGGAGGTGGCATGTGAGCAGAGACCTGGAAGAGCTAAGGAAATGAACATGCACATAGCTGAGAGAAGAACAGTCTAGGCAGAAGAAAAGCAAGGTCAAAAGTGGCAGTGCGTCTGTGAACTCAAGTCATCACGGAGATCAGTGTAGTGGGAATGGAGGCTGGGAAAGGGAGGGCATTGGAGACAAGATCACAGAAGACAGCTCACATAAGACTTTGCATACTGTTTAAGGACTTGGGAAAAATGGGATGGGAAGCCAGCTTTTGAGAGGATTGCTCTGGGTTACAATGTTGAGACTAGATCGGAAATGTTGCCTTTTCTTGTGTGACAGTGTCTCGTGGCACTCCTTGGGCAAAAGAAATACTTAACAATTCCCTTTATTAAGTAGTTGGGTCCAAACAACTCATATCTAACAACTTAGGAACTATTTGAAAAAATAATGCATATAAATTGAAATAAAAAGTCTATATATATTTCATTATTAAGTAACTACAATTATTTATCATGTTATATGAGTACCTTTTGAAATCTGCACAACTTTTCAAAACTTAGAATTGTATTGGACACTATTGCTCTTATTTCCTGTCCAACATTAATTTCCACTCAGAACTTTTTTTTTTTTTTAGCATAGCAACTGCTAAAAAGCCAGCTATGAGAAGATTTGACATTATTAAAGTACTGTAATCTAATCTCATGTTGACATTGTGAACTGCCTCAAGCTAATAGTTCACCAATGTCTTATGAATGTTGGACTTCACTATTTCTCTTGAAGATTTAAAATGTTCTCTGGTGACCTGTGAGTTCATTCTGGTACCCTCAGTATCTCTATACACAGTTTGGGAACAGGACTAGACTAGGTAGTCAAACCCTGAAGCAGGGCATTACATATAGGAGTTATTGGATTAATTCAGTTGGAACATGGCAATTTGGTCTAGAGTAGAACTGGCAGAGTGTGTGAAAATTGATCCAATTCTGAACATATTTTTGAAAACCAACCAATCCCATTAGATGTGGGGTGAAGGAGAGGATGTGACAGAAAAAGAGTCAAGGGTGATTCCAGAGTTTGAGACCAAACACTTAACAGTTTCTACTTACAAGGTATTGAAGGCTTCAGAAGTTTGGTTTTGTATCTCAAGTTTAAGAAGTCTGTTTGAGTCCTCGGTGGAGATGTTGAAGCCACTGGATATATGATTGTGAAATTTGGGAAGAAATATCAGCTGGTGATATAAAAATGTTTAGTATACTTTTCTTTAGTCATGTCATATTCTCTTAATAATATTTTTAATGTCTGGCTAAACATATATGTATCTCTAAGCCTATATGAGACATTTATATACTTAGAGAGTTTGCCACTACTTGTCATCCTTGGTTTTTCTTACTTAATCTTTATAAGGTCTTAGCAATTTATACAACTCCCCTTTCTTTCCTTTTATCTGCCATCTTCTCTTCTGCTAAGAAGTATTTGTGTAGCACCAGTACTTAGCTTAAGAAAGACCTGCATTATGTGGTTGTAATCAAACCTGGTGGTTTCAGATGACTACTTAGACCTTAAGTGTGGAAAAGATAAGAACAACAAATTCATCTACACTTTTGGGCAATCTAGTTGACTTTTAAATGTAAGAATGGAATTCCAAATACATCCAGCTGTATGATAGAGAGTAAATCAGTGGATGTGGTACTTTGTGAATGATCTTTTAAGTAAAAGAAAGCCTTATATAATTTTTAAAAACTATATGAGGTATATACATAGACAAATAGGTGAACATAGATATATGTATGTATATATATAATGTAATTCACACACATGTAAGATATAAAGTTATAATCATTGAATATGGAATTTTATGCTTTCTTGTTCCCTTACCATTATTTCATATATATTACTATAAATCTTTATAGTATTGATGTTTACTAGTTTAAATGCTTGCAGCATATTTTATTGTTCCTCCACCTAATATATCAGTCTCTTGAGGTAGCTTTAAAGTCAGCTGAAATAATATATAGGAAGAGGTTTTGTAAATTGAAAGCCCTGTCAAAAAGGTTAATTCTTATTTTTATAGCAGGGTATTAATTGTCCTTTGTTTACTTAAGTTTATTTTTCATGGAACTTTTAGAATATTTATAATTATGAATAGTGTTGCTTTAGAGTTTGAATGAAATTCTGGAATTACTGGAGTATTTAAAATAAAATAATGATATTATGCACACATGCATATCCTTTATATGACTTCCTTTCTAAGTGGTGGTTTGATGTTTTTCATCCTGATATTATTTCATTTCTTCCCTTCAGGCAAGACTTCAGCAGTATATGGTCACAACAGATGAGCAACTTATATCACTCACACATGCCATTAAGAACTGTTCTGTGATAAATAACTCTAAACAAGAAAGTCAGGCATCAGAAAGGGAAGCCACAAGTAGAATTATAGACAATCCAAGTAGGTATAGTCTTTCTATTATTCCAGATTGTTATTGAATTACTAAATGCCTTTAGAGTAACAAGCAAACAAATCAAATCCTGAACCTCAAAACTTAGATGGAGTTGTTAGCTATTTATGCATATACTGAATTATCAGTATCACAATTTCTACTGCTTTTCCAGCTGATATTTATTGAACTTGCTATTTGCCAGGTACTTTTTGAGTCTTACATGTATATCTCATTTAATCTTCATAATAGCTATATGAGGCAAATGTTATTGATATCCCATTTTTAAATGAGGAAACTGAGGTTTAGAGAGGGTCAGTAACTTAGCAGTCATGCAGGTAGGACATAGTAGTACTGAATACCTAGGCCAGGTGAGATGTTAGTGCCAGTACTTTTAATCACGGTGTCCCAGATTCAGGAGAAGAGATGGTATTGGAAACAAAACAAAAACAAAATCCCCCTGAGTTTTAGAAATTCGTAACTTGTGTTCAAATGTGGTGACGTCCTGTCTTCACCTGTGTGCCTTCATGTGTTAATAGGCTGAATAGGACATTTAGGCCTTTTCACTTGTAAATAATACTTTGATGAGTGTCCACGTGTAAAGTGTTTATGTATTTAGGATTATTTTCTTAGGATGGATTCTAAGTAGTGGCAGCTTAAAATTTGACTTGCATGAGGTAAAGCAGTGCCTAGTACAGATCTGTTTTCGTGGGGTTTTGCTATTAATGTCTCAAAGAGTATGTTAGTGCTTTACAGTTATCTTAGTTGTTTCACTAGTAAGAAAACTTGTAGTTATCTAAAGATGAGAAAGGCTGTGTGTGAGTATATTGTAAGATTATTGTTAATTCTTTTTATTGCCTGTGAAAAGGAAAGATTTATGTATGTGAAACAAGGTTAGGATCTTCCTGAGTCTCAGCTCTTATAAAATAATATGGAATTATTAATCTTTTAAAATAATATGGAATGTGACTGTACTGTGATAGTGTATGACTTGTGAAATTACCTTGTTTGGTAGTGAGCCTTGTATATGGAGGTCCCATTTTTGACATTTTGTTATTTGTCAAGACAATTGTAAAATATGAAAACAAATCATGAAAACTCTAAAATGCCAAGTTTGTTTTTTTATGAGTTCTTAAAGTGACTTTCTTTTATGGCTTTGTGGCCCTTCCTTTTCTTAAAAATAGCAACTTCTTCCCAGTACTGACACCACAGGAGCCTGCCTATAAATTGCTGGCAAAGGAGAATATAGCCTAAAAAGGGAAGGCTCTAGAGGCTATATGGATTTTGCATTGTTTATGTGTATGTAAGAACAAACACCCGAGGTGTACCCATACTTTCTTTAAATATTAATATCTTCTTGTCTTCTTTAGAGAGTCCTGTAAGTGCTAATGTCTCTGTGCCATTGATGTTCAGAGGGGAAGAAGTGGTTGATTTCTCACAGGAAGAGTTGCCTATTAAACTGTCTCAGGTGCCAAACCCCCCTGATAGCGTGAATCTGGCCACCAGTTTTCCAGCACATATTTTTGAGCCAGCTGTGTTGTTAACACCACCCAGGCAGAAAAGCAACTCAGAATTCTCTCCTCTGCAGGATGGTAAGCAGGCTGCTTCTAAGGTTTATGGAAGTTGTTTTTTATGCTTCATTATGTAATGTATTGTATTCACTATTACCTATAAAACAGAATTGAAAAACTTTGATTACTGACCACAGTCTTTTAGCTGAAGGAGGAATTTTCAGTGTGTTTTATATTGTATGTCTTATATGTATAATAAAAGGTGACAATGAATTAATTTCATTATTTATCTGTTTCATTAAACATCATAATTATTAAACTCAGATCCAAGGATCAAAATCCTTAGCATTAAGATGCAGAATAAGGGGAATTCCTTTTGTTCCTGTGGTCTAGGGGCATATGAAAGAGGAAGAAACAAGAGGAGATTATACTTCAGATAATAAGGAAAGTATGAACAAGGAAAGATTAGAACTGGGATTTAAGGATTTTTTTAGGTCATATCTGATCATGTTAACCTCTTTCTCATCAGATGTTCTCAACTCAATTGAGGACATTTTTACAAGAAAGTAGATGGACAATTAAAAATAGTTTTAGATTTACTTTCGTTGTCTACATACAGAGTTTTGAAAAAAATGTTAAACTCTTTTGGTAATTCTTCACTCAGAGATTCTTGGGTTTCATGAATGGTCTTCAGAAGTTCATCATTGTTGGGAAAATTTGTCTACATGTGCATTTTTTTCCTGAGATACTCCCTTTATTTCATTTTTCAGAGCTTTTTAGTGAAAAAAAAAAAAAAATTAAGAACCACTACCTTAGATTCTCCTCTAAAGTTTCTTTGAAAATGTTATTGAGCCATGATTTGCCTAAATTTTTATTAATTTAGAAAGTTTGTCTATATTCTTCTGTTGGGGCCCAAAAGATGACTTCTGTTATTAGGAAACAAAACTTTTATCAGATTTTTTTGCATTTTCATGTGTGTTTCTAAAAAAGGACATGAAGTGGCCATAAAGGGTTGAAGAAAATGACAAATCTTTGCTATGAAAATTTTGTTTTGTTATTTATAATGTGAATGTAGTTATTGTCAGTTCAGTGTGGTGTGGAGGGGATAGTGCCAGGTTGAGAGAAGTGCTGGCAGTTTGACCTGCCCATCATTGACTACTTGTGAGATGTAGGGCTAAGGTATTTACCTTCTCTGGACCTCAGTTTTCCCATCTCTAACATGAGAAGATTTTTCTTTAATATCTCTTCCAGCTTTCCAGTTCTATGATTCAATATTTCCTCTTAGAGGGCTAGAGAATGTTTTAAGGAAATTTGATTTCAATTATAATATCTGTTAAGATTAGATTTTTTTTTCTTTAAAGTAAGTGTTCAGATGTTTCCCTATTGTTAATAAGCTGTTCTAATGATTTCTTCTTAAGTATTATAAATTATTTTTCATTGGTGGTGGTAAAATAGCTTAAAATTCTTTTAAAGAAACAATTACAATAAATATTTTTACTCTTGATTGCAAATAATTCTAAGTGCTCACTAAAGCAAGTAATGGAATTGCTTGTGAAGTAATTGTTTTTACAATGAGAGAGAAAGATGCCTTTTTATATGTATCCTGAACTGTTAAAATTGTTTTACATTTTTCAAGCATTTGCTTGGAATACTCACATGTAAAGAGTTGTTCAGTTCAACTGTGCATTCAGATGAAGATAGATAAGGCCTTTCATCAGATTTCTGTTATTTTTTATAATAAATTTGTCCTGTAGAAATTTCTGTGATGATGAAAATGTTTTTTATCTATTCCATCCATTTTGGTGGTCACTATATCATGATACTGTTGAATGTATGATATATGGTTAGTGTGACTGAGAAGTGAATTTCAAATTTTATTTAATTAATTTAAATTTGAATTTGAAGAGGCACATGGATAGAGGCTACTGTATAGCTCTGGGGTTTCCTGTCATAGATGTTTTCCTCTAGCTATTATCTTATTTTTACTTTCTTTTATAACTGTCCTTCTTGAAAGAGTGTGCATACACACACACACACACACATACAATTTTCATTTTCTATCTCATTTATACTTTATTTTAAAGTGTTAATTCTAATTCATATTTTCATATGGTTAAAGTACATACCCGAGCCTCCTCCCCAACCTGTAGGCCTATCTCCAAAAGCAGTCATTTGCATCCTAATTTGATTTGTGTTTATTAGTTGTCTCTTTCTCTTTTCTTGAGACAACACAAAAATTATAGACTCTCAATTATGGAAGATGTAACTCACTTTAACACCTATGTCCCTTCTCTAATTTGGATAGCTATTTTATTTTTAATTATTCTGTGCTCAACTTTGCACCTTTAAGTACTTTCCATTTCTTCTTCATTAATTTTAGGTGGCATCTCCTTGCTTTTCACTATAAGAATACTAGCTCCTCTCCCCTTCCTCTGCCTTTCCTGTTTTCTTTCCTCACCTTTCCTTTTATGTTATTAAGCTTAATTGCATTAATAGTCATATTAATATTCTATTCCATTATCACAATTATGTTTTCTGTGTTGTTCTATGTGGACACTGAAAAGTGAAAACAAGTAACATTTTCTTTCTGAGTCCCTTCTTATTGCCAGTCCTTATGCCATACTTTCTCCTTAATAATGAGAAAGTTCTTATTAAGATCAAGGTGAATTCTCTTTCCATCAGTTGTCCAGAACCTTTTGGTTTGCTGTATGTATATACCATAACTTTTTGTTCAGTTTTTGCTTTATCTAGACTTTCAAATTATTTTCACCCTCTCGTTGATGAAAGAATGATGTGCTTTCACCATACCTTTAGGTCCTTTCACCATCTGTGACATGAAATTCACCTCAGAGATTCCCTAAGTCCTTAAGACCCATTCCAGTCTTGACTGATTGCCCTTGGGCCTGCTACATAGCTCTTATCCTGGTACTTCCTATCATTATACTTCTGGTTTGGATCAGCTATTTCCTGGGTTCCATTTCTTCTTTTTCCCCCTCAGTTTGCTGAAAGAAATGATCAAGAAGGGTATGTTGAACATACACTTTGTGTTCTTGAAAATCTGAAACTGTTTTCATTTTTCTCCTATAGTTAGTTGATAATGTGTCTATAAAGAATTCTAGGCCATAGTCTTTTTTTTTTTTTTTTTTTTTTTTCTGTGAACATAAATGTATCTTTCTGTTACTATCTAGTATCCAGTGTTTAGTTGAGAGGTCTGATGTCATATCTAACATTTATTTCTTTAGTTTGGATTTTTTTTTCCCTATGGAAGCTTTAGTATTCCTCTGTTTTTATCCTGGAATTGAATAAGATGTGCCTAGATATTTTTTTCCTTCTTGCTCTGTGGGACTTTTTAGTCTGAAACTGTGACTTTCTTCAGTTTCAGGAAAATGTAGGTTGATCTTCAGGAGTATATTCTCATGTATTTGACTTTGTGTTTTTCTTCTCATTCTGAAAGATTTTTTTTCACATTGTGTTCAAATTTGTCTTTTTGGATTTTTAAAACAAAGTCTTCATAGGGTTTCCCCAGAAAGCCTGGCTTTCACCTGTTGCTTTCTGGTAATTTATAAATATTCTGGATTGTGGCTTCTGCTCATTTTCATTCTTTTATACACTTTGATCTACTCTGTGTCTTACAGAAATTTGTTAAACTATCTCATTTGCTAATGATTCTTTTCCAAGACCATTCTGTTTACTAATGTGTTCATTTTTATACCTCCTTGCTGTCAGAGAAAAGGACTGAAATAAGCAAGTTTGTGCTTGGTCTGTAGTCCTGAAATAAAACCATCCCTCCTTCCAGGTCACTCCCAATTTAGTCATGCCACATAAACCATTCCACATAAACTGTTACTAAGTCTAGCGTATACTTCTTTGTCTCTACCTTTCTAGATCTTACAGTAGTATATACACAGTTAACCACTCCCTCTGTTTCCTTGATATTACATTCATGTAATATTTTTCTTATTTTCTGACTGCTCCATTTCAGTCTGCACTGCTAGCTTCCCCTCCTTTACCAGATTCTAAATGTTGTGTTCCTCATGTCTTGCTCATTACTTCTCATTACTTCTAGTATCATCTATATACAAGTGTCTTCTAGTTTTGTATCTTGGCCCAGACGCCTCTCTTGAGTTTTCAGCTGCAGCTACAGCTGCCTTTTCTTTTTTTTTTTTGGGGGGGGGGGGGGCGGCGTACCAGGAATTGAACCCACAGGTCCTTAACCTCTGAGCCATATTCCCAGCCCTTTTTATTTTTTATTTTTTGAGACAAGGTCTCACTAAGTTGCTTAAGGCCTCACTAAGTTGACGTTGAATTTGAACTTGCAATTCTCCTTCCGCCTGCCACAGCCTCCTGGGTCTCTGGGATTATAGGCATGCACCACCACACCTGACTGTAAAGTTTCTTAAACTTAGCATGTTCAGAGCTGAATTCTGATTATTTCCCTTTCCCCAAGTCTACCTTCTTTCTTCTCCAGCTCAGTAAATGATACCACCATGAACTCAAGCCATCTTGATATGTTTACTTCACTCTTAACTTCTAGTTCACAACTCTCAGTTCTATTGCCAAAATTTTCCCCAAATTTATTTACTTCTCTTTGTCTGTTTTACTGACATATTTTGGTCAGAGCTCCCAACAGCTTTCTGCTAGACTCCTGCAATTGACTTTGGATCCATACTTCATTTCTGCTACCTTCCAATTATTCACTGCATTTAAGAAATGTAAACTGAGTTGTTGCCAAACCTTCCATTTTTTTTAAATTGTAAAATCCCTAACATGGTCTCAGTGACTCTGCTGGAAATGGTCTGCATCCCTCTTCAATCTCTCCTTTTCCCAGTTATTTCCTTGTTGTTGTTATGGCTAGATTGGCTCCAATTCTTTACTTTTTCTTGTTTCTGAATCTTTATATAATGTTTTTCTCTCTGCTTATAATGTCCTTTATTCTGTTTTCTGCTACATATATAATCATGGTTAAATTTGACTTACTCAGGCCTTTCCTTGCCCTCCTCAGTTTAAATTATACTCTCCTCTTTAACCCTCCAAGATTCTCAGATAGGAGTTCACATACGTGTTAAAATGTGAACTTGACATAGTTTTTCACAAGAATACTGATTAAATGCTTTAAGGAATACAAAAAGTCTCTGTACTTGATTGTTAGGAGTGACTTCGCTGGCATATTTCATGCTAAAAATAACTATGGCATTCAAAAGTCAAACCCTTCTATTGAAAGACTTTTTTTAACTGCTATGATGGGCTAATGAGATGATTATATTACCAACTTATTGGAAAATAATAAAATGTTTATTATTTTTTAATTCTTATCTACAGTATTGAGGAGAACTGTTCAAACTCGTCCTGCTCCACGAATTCCTCCAACTGTGGAAATCACTGAGAAGGAACAAAATTGGGAAAAGACTTTACCTGTTGATGCAGACATTCAGAATTCAAGTGAAGAGAGTCGTCTTTTCACTCAGAGGTGGAGAGTCTCTCACATGGGAGAAGACTTAGAGAACAGAACTCAGACCCCTTTGGTTAACTTTTCACAGACCCTCTGCAATTTCCATCCCAACCCTCAGCAGTCAAGAAATCCTACCTTCTCAGAAGAGCCCTCAGTACAAGGAGATGGACAACAGCTTAGAATAAATGAGGCATCATCTATACAAGGAAAGGACATAATGGCACGAATTGCTGAGTTGACACTGCAGAATTCAGCCATCAAGACACATCTGAATAATATTACTGGTCCAGGGGGAGAGCAAGGGGATGGACTGCGGGAGTTGAGCAAGCAGGAAAGTGTGAGTGATGTGACTACTGTGAGTACCACTTAAGGGTTAATGGGGGACATGGAGGGATTTAAGCTTGGGCATCTTAAGTGATTTCTTTTCAGAAGTGATCCTGGATAGCTTTGAGGCTGTCACTAGATGGCTTATACTTTGGCATGTTCTCTTCACAAGATAATTAAAAGGTCTTGATTAGTCTATATTGAACATAGGAGATAACATGAAAGAAAAAAATACTTGAATGAAGAAAATAGGACTAAGGTTAAATGTGTAGGAAACCTAAAATTAGACTAAAAATGAGGTTTTAAATATAAAATACATAGAATTAATGTGACTTGAAAGTTTGCCATAAAATTACATTTTATTGCAACTATTTTGACTCTTGAAGTAGCTCATAGAAGTGTAACTGGCTTTACATTTGTGAATAGCTAATTTTTTTAGGACACAGCATGTATGTAATGAAATGACGTTAAAGGATCATTAAAGTCAGATTTTAATGTGTGTATGAATCATGGTAGGGGGTCTTGCTAAAATGTGGTTTCTGGATTGAGTAGGTTTAGGGTTAGACCTGTGCATTTCTAATAAGTTTTTAAATGATGCCAGTGCTGCCAGTCCAAGGTCTCTATTTTGAGAAGCAAAGGTCTGCATGCTGTAGTGCAGGAGTTTTATAAAATAAACTTTTTGGGCTAACCTGTAACTTAACTAAAGTTCCAACTGGGGATGTTTATAACGTACCTCCTCATACAGTCGCCAGTTGCATATATTTTGTTTTACTCATTCATGAGCCAGTGTCTTCTGTGAGGGTTCTAATAGGGGATAGTACAGTGTGTTTGCAATGGGAAGGAGATGGGCATCCTTATTATGGATTAGGGACTCCTGAGGTGGCTGTGTCCATAAAAATTTCAAAAACAATGAATTGAGGGCTTTGGTGAACAAGGTAAGGGAGAGGTGAGTATAGGGACCACATTTATCATCCCTGGCTCATGGGGAATAAGGAGAATGTAGAACCAAGTCACAGAAATAGTAGTCAGAGCCGGGCTTGGTGCATACCTGTAATCCCAGATGAGGCAGGATTGCAAATTTAAGGCCAAACTTAGCAACTTTGGCCGTAAACAACTTAGTGAGACCCTGTCTTGAAATAAAAAATAAAAAGAGCTGGGGATGTAGCTCAGTGGCAAAGCATCCCTAGGTTCAATCCCCAGTACCAACAACAACAATAACAACAACAACAAAAACAAAACCATAGTCATAAGTGACTGGCAGAGGAGGAGCCAGAAAGGGGTATTAGCAGTAGGCAGGTGCCATTGGTAGAGGTCTAAGAACATACTGCCTCAGTTTTGAGTAATTGTTTGCAGAGTTGTAAAGATTATTTGAAACAGGTAACTCTTGGTTTAAAAAGGATAGCACAGTTACATATTGACCTTGTGTCCTTTTTAATTAGAATACACATCAGTCTAGAAAAAACAATGTGTTATTGTTGCCCTCACCACCCTCTTATTTTAATTGAAAATACAACAGGATCTTTAATTCAGGCAGATTTATTTATCTTTTTTAAAAAACTAAAGACAAGCTAAAAATTATGAAATTCTGTTAGGGATTGCTTTTGTACAAAGGGACATATTTAACTAAGTGAAATTATTATGAATGATATAAATACACTTGGGAGTTTTCAAATTGAACTTATTGTTACATTCCTTTCCAATTACAACTATTCTTGAATCAGTGATAACTAAGCTAAAAGTGGTCAGAAGGAGTGATGGGGTTCTCAGAATCTTTGTCAAATAATTCACTGTGCATATTTGAAGATTGTAATTGTAGAAACATCTGTTTCAAATAAAGCAGATCCTCCTTTGTAATCTGTCCAACCTCAGATTTGTCATTAATAGGTGTGTGGCATTTCGCATACTAGGAGTCATCTCTTTGCTCAAGTGATCTCTTGTGCAGCTCATCCAACACTAAGAGATGCAGGAAATCTCTGTCAAATAGACTGTGTGTTCAGACAAAGGCACTGGAGGGCATATGTGGCAATAGTAGTAGGAGGTTTAGTATTCTTTTACTTTAGTCCTAATTCTTCAATTAAAGGATTTGTAAATTCTATTGCTTGCCCACTATTCATATTTGTATATAGCAAGGCCAAGAATATTATTGTGCTAACACTTGACAGAAAAGTTAAAATAGTGTGGGTTCTTTTTTTTCAATGTTGAATTTATACCCTTTTCTCCCCCCCTCCCCCACCCCCAAAGACTTTTCCAGTAGCACAATCTCTAGCACCTAGTAGCATGGAGGAACGGATTGCAGAATTGAATCGACAAAGTATGGAGGCTCGGGAGAAACTACTGCAGTTGATAGAGCAGCAGAAACTTGTTGGTTTGAATCTCTCCTCTCCACCAGTGTCACCTGTTCAGTTGCCTCTCAGAGCATGGACTGGTTGGTCACAAATTCATGATTTATAAACTAGAAATATGAAGGATTTTACTTCCCCAATTTTATGTTTGTATTGAACCAAAAGAAATCTTAGAACATATATTCTAGTGCTTCAATTTTACACCAAAAGAAATAAGTGATAGAGATAAGACTAGAAAGCACGTCTCCTGATTCTCTTTAGCCCAAACATCTTTGGTGTTTGAATTCCTATGTTGCCTTACTTCAAATGAGATTCATTGTGGTATATGATTTACTTAGGACATGTGCTGTATGTAGCCAATTATAAAATATAAGCATCAAAATTGTAATTTAAATTTCATCAACATCAGATTACAAATTATTGTTCTGTTAAAACCATTAAAACATTTTCATTTGTTAATTTAACTTTCAGTTCTCTTGTTACATTTAGAAATGTGAAAAGCTAGAAGGGATTCTGAATAGTAGAATAGTAACCGAAAAATTTATCAGAGCATTCACATTCAAAAATGACACTGAGGAAATGAAGTAGGTCTCAAGTTGGTTATTAGCCAGAATTTCATTTAAGACCCTCAAGGGATGGAGACTGATTTAGGTCCAGAATAAGAGAAGGTTCTAATGATCAGAAATAGAAAAATCTCTAATCGGTGACCTGTTCCCTGACGTGTACAAATAGATGTTTTAGAGGACTTATTTGTCCTGTGCTGGTTGAAGTAGGTTACCTTTAGGGTATCTGTCAGTAAGAGTTTTCACCTTAATTAGAAATTATTTCTTTTTGAAATAATTATTTGTGTTTGAAATAATTTTCCAGAAAAGCAGACTCCTTTTTGGAAATTACTGGAAAAGGACTGGGAAATGATTTGTAATTCATTTCTCAGGGTCCTTCCTCTTTCTTCTAGGCTTCTTCATATGTCAACTTTGTGTACTAGCCTTTATAGTCATGAAGTCTAAAACCAAATTTGATTAGAATGTTTTCAAACATCAAAAAACTAATGTGTGCCTGCCATTTGTGGTCTTGAATACTCAGAGACATTTTAAGTTGGGGGATAGGCAACAAACAAACAAATATGTGAGAAAATGTCATTTAGTACTGAGTACAATGAAGAAACATAAAGCAGATCACTTTTAAGAATAATTTTGTGATTAAATATGACATCTTCTATCTCATAATTCTACAAGGTTAAAAAATGCCTACATTATCTCATCTAGAATTCAATACAGCCTAAGAGTAAACAGGGCTATTATTATGCCAATTTAACAAGTGAACTGAGGTACAGAAAGATTAAATGATCTGTCTGAAGTTTCAAAGCAAATTGTGAATTTGCATCTGTGTTCTTTTCACTCTAGTGATTATATTTCAAGTATTCTTTTTGTAAGTAAAATTTTTGGTTGCATAGGAATCTCTGTGGACTATCCTGATAAAAATAAGAATAAATAATTATACCATGAAAAAAGAACTTTCTTTTTTAGGGAAACTAAGGAATATTTTACAAAAATAAAATAGGGTTTTATTACCCCTTAATGCTGTGAAATCACTAGTTTAAATAGTGGTTCACAGGAGCCTTTCTGAAACTGCCTGGGATGGACATAAAGTATTTCACCAGTAAATATATAGTTGTAAATGTTTGTTTGTCAATTACCTACTTTTGAAATATTGAAATATATATAATTATACTTACTTTTGGCAGTATGAGCTCCTCAGCCAATTTTCCCCCCTCCTATATTAGTGTTGTCAACAATAGTAATAATGTAATAGATTTAAAAGATTGAAAGTTTTACTGAATGACTTCGGAAAAAATTTTTCCTTTTTCTTCCTTTTTTAGGAAAACTTTAAATAAGCTCTTTTTGACAAAGATCTCAAATTCTTTAGGGTTAGCTCTTAACTTCTGTTTTTCACTTCCAGATCTGACATGATACCTTAACTTGTCTGAAGAATCTGGCTGTCTATGAACTGACATGCTACTGAATTGACACTAGAAACTAAAGTTTCTTGTCTCGCAGTTCATTTTTTAAAAAAAAAGCTTTCAAGTGTGTACCTGTGGGCCATAATGATATAAATTCAGAAAGAAGTCCCCAAATTTGTAATAACATTGAAATTGAGCAAAATTTTTTATTTTTACCATCTTGAAAGGTAATGAAAATAAAATTTACTTTTATATTTTAGAAGGAGGAAAGAAGACCATTGAGGTATCTATTCCAGGAGCAGAAGCCCCAGAAAGTACAAAATGTAATACTCTCTCTCCTCTCAGTGGAATAAGTACAAGAAGGTAGGGTTATAGCATGAATAGTTGCTTTAAGTAAATCAAGAATGTGGTTTGTGTTTTATTCTCTTTGTGAGAAAAGTAGGTGTCTAATATGTGGCTTAAGTTCAGATTCATTCATGTAGAGCAAACAAAGTAACTAGAAAGAATTTGGGGGCAATAAAATGAGTGAGGAGTAAACTAAGTAAAAAATAATGGGTTGGCTACTGAAAACGAAAACGGGCTTACACATATATAGAGTGTTTTTGGGTTATAATTTAGGAGGCAATATGACAGAGTAGTTAAATTGAAGAGTAGTATTTTCCTCCTTTAAAGTAGGTGAAACTGAAGCTCACAGAGCTGTTTGGGTAACTTGCCTACATGGGCGACATGGTTGGTAATTGGTGACCCAAGAAAGCCTTCTGTCTCCACATCTTCACTGTTGTACTGTGCTGCTCTTGTTCTCATTACTCTTTACTATTTTGACCTTCTTCCCCTATACTACACAACCATTTTTCATCTTTAATATTAAAAATGATATTGTAATGGCAGATACATGTCATCATACACTTGTCAAAATCCACGGAATGGTGGGCGCAGTAGCACACACCTATAATCCCAGCAGCTCTGAGGCTGAGGCAGGAGGATCACGATTTTAAAGCCAGCCTCAGCAAAAGAGAGGCGCTAACAACTCAGTGAGACCCTGTCTCTAAATAAAATACAAAAAGTAGGGCTGGGGATGTGGCTCAGTGGTCAAGTGCCCCTGAGTTCAGTCCCTGGTACCCACCCCCCCAAAAAAATTCACAGAATGACAGAATGTACTACACAAATAGTAAAACCTCATGTAAATTATGGAGTTTAGTTAATAACAGCTTATCAATATCAGTTGTAACAATGATGTACCACACTGATGCAACATGCTAGTAATAGGAGAAACTGTGTGGCTGGAGGTGGGGGTGAGGTGGTACATGGCAACTCTTTACTTTCCGCTCAATCTTTTTGTAAACCTAAAGCTGCTCTAAAAAATAAATTCTGTTAGTTAAGGCAAAAAAGAGTTATAGGTTGGTGATATTATGTTATAAATAACTTACCTTATTTGAATCTATTATTCATTCATTTTCAAGTTTTTGCCAGGATTGAGAATTTTTATTGTTTTTATAATTTATTAAGGTTATTAATAATAGCTCATTCTTTTTATTTTTCATAAATAGATCTTCAGGGGCTACTAGTAACTTTTGTTCTCCTTTAAATGCCACCTCAGGAAGTGGGCGAATCACACCTATTCATCCAAGAACCAAGGTAAATTATAAAATGTAATTGTAAAATACATATAGGGGTCAAGAGTGAGGGTAGTAGATTTGCTGATTTCCATTCTTAGTTGTCATTGCTGTTATCCTAAAGATGATATAAATTCTCAGAAGAAAGGAAATTGTGTCATTCACCTTTATTAGATAAAGAACAAACCATGTACTTGTTTTGCTTTCCAGGATAACTAAGGAATAAGGTAAAATCAGTAGGATTCAACAGTCCTTAAAGACTAGATATTACTGGTTTCAGGCAGAGCTTCCAAAATAGTATAGCAGGACATAGAGGTATGCCTTGAATGGTTTGTGGGTACACTGAGATACTGGTTCCCCAGTTACTCCTGTGTCTAGGTGGAATATGGTGTAACCAGAGCCATGGTCCAGACACCTTATCATAGTGAGCCACATTTGAGTGTGATCCTGGCTAGACAGGTTATGGCTCAAAAGGTAAATAAATGTTGTATGTATTCTTCATGTTTCAGTTTGCTACAGGAATATGTGGAAGCTAAAATTTTTACAAAAGGTGTATTTATTTTTCTGTGTTGGTAATGCAGTAAAATATAGTTCCTTTCAGTGTTTAGTCATAGAAAACTGTGAGGTAGTTTTTAAAATTGTAAAAATAACCTTTGCTGACTTGAGTCAACAACTGTCTGGCAGGGAATCTTCATTATTACTAACTTCAGTAATGAGAACAAAGAGTGGATGCTTACAGCCCACATCAGTTGATAGGCTTAGCTATCCCAACTGCCTAGCATTAAAATTTGTCTTTTTCTATACTAAAGTTTTTAAGTTAGCTATTTTATATAATTTACTCTTATTAGTTTCTGGAACCTAGTAACTATTTACTAAGATGAAATAACTTTTTTTTAATAATTTTTAAAATTGTACCTAAGATTTGTATAGAATCCTAGACAATCTTTTTCTAAAAGTGAGAACTCTTGGGGCTGGGATTGTAACTCAGTGGTAGAATGCTTGCCTAGCATGTGTGAGGCACTGTGTTTGATCCTCAGCACTGCATAGAAAATAAGTAAAATAAAGGTATTGTATCCATCTACAACTAAAAAAAACCAAAAGGAATGCTTCCTATTTAAAAAAAAAAAAAAATGAGGACTCTTAGAATGAGGGGGTCTGTTGATCAGGTATGCCAGTAATAATTTAATTTCTAGTACCATTCAATGTAACAGGATGACTTTATTGTATATACTTGTTCTGAATGATCTGTAAATCTTGAGTTATCTCATGTTTCTGGTTATCTTCTAAATCTTTTCTGTATCTTTGTTCAACAGATTGAGAAACAAAATGAAGAAGGCTGGTTTGCTCTTTCTACTCACGTGTCATAAGTGAAGTTGAAGTTACATCTTACAGTGTTTGTTCTTGGCCTTCCACTCTCCTTTCCCTGCTCCTGCTTTCAAGTTTTTATGTACTTCTTCAGATAAAACCTGTAGAGATCCTGTGAATTAATACAACAGAGAAAAATTTATTATAATTTTTTACCTTTACAAACAGGTTTTCAACAGCCAGCCAACCTATAATTCCCTGCAAATAAAATTTTGACTGTAGGGAAGTTAAAGTTTTATTTTCTTATAACTTCTTAAATATTTTAAGGGATTTTTTTAATAATGCATTTTTACCTGATGTTATCATCTTGATTCAGATTTTGTTGTTTACTGCATCTTAAATGTTGATCTATTTCATTTTTCTTTTTCTTGAAGAAGTAAGTTGCTTTGCATGTAACATACAGTAGAATGACTCTATTAGAGTCAGGCATGGAGAAGAATGTTAACCCCTTTCTTTTTTGGTGGGAATATATTGCTGTCCATCACCTTTTCCAAGAGGAATACATAGCTTTTAAAAATAGTTATGGGAAGGCTGAGGATTATGGCTCAGTGGTAGAGTGCTTACCTAGCATGTGTGAAGCGCTGGGTTTGCTCTCCAGTACCACAAAATAAAAATAAAAAAAGCAAAATTTAAGAAAATAGGTAGGGAAGTGTTTGTATTTGCTTAAGCAGGTAGGACTGGTTGTATGTATTATAAAATTCTTATTTAATTTTTAAAGGTGAAAATATCGATAATGTATATAAGATAAATAATGATTATAGAGCTCAAATGTCTAAATGTAGTAACATTGATTTCATGGTCTATTTAGTGTTTGAAACAGAATTAAATGAAAGTACTTGTCATTAATTTTCTTAGCAAAGAATCCAAGCAGATTCTTTCAGAATAGGTTTTTCTTTCAGGCACATGTTTGGTTCTCAAATGTTGGTTTCTGTTTTCAACTTGAGTGAAGTGGGACCTGGGAAGGGCAGCACATTTAAACTACCAGGGGAATTTTCTCTGACAACACCTTTGTACCTTCTGCAATTACAAATCTGTGTGCTAAGAAGTGCCCTATGGAAATTTTACTTGGGTCTCTTTATTGTTGTGGCAAAAATAAAATTATTTTCTGAAGCACTATGGATTTATTTATGTGATGTCATCTGTATTCATTTGCATTATTGCAGATTCCTCCAGTTGCACATTTTGAAACTTGGTAATGAATTCTATACCTGTCTGTGACATAAGCCATTTTAGTGTTACTCCTTATCAAAATGTTATCTGCTTGCTTCATGAATGTATTCTTTTAAAAAAAAATTATTGGTGCATTATTATTGTACATAATGATGGTATTTGTTGTTACATATTCATATGTGCACACAATTTAACAATATGATTTGGCTAGTATCACTCCCCGGTACTTCTCCCCTCCCTCTCCACCTCCCACCCCCTAATCCCTTTCTTTACTGATCTCTTTGACTTTTCATGAGATCTCTGCCCCCCCCCACACACCTTTTTTTCCTTTTTCCTCTCTAGCTTCCACATATGAGAGAAAATATATGACCCTTGACTGAGTTTGGCTTATTTCACTTAACATATTTTTCTTCAGTTCCATTCATTGTCCTGCAGATGACATAATGTCATTTTTCTTTGTGGCTGGATAAAACTCCATTGTGTATATGTGTATGTGTATACATGTATAAAATTATATTGTGTATATATACCACATTTTTATCATCTATTGGTGGACACCTAGGCTAGTTCCATAGTTTGGCTATTGTGAATTTTGCTGGTATAAACTTGGGTATGCATCTATCACAATAGTATGATGACTTTCCTTAGGATAAATACCAAGGAGCAGTGTATAGCTGGGTCACATGGTGGTTCCATGACCGTTCTTTTGAGGAACCTCCATGCTGATTTCCATGGTGGTTGTGCTAATTTACAATTCCACCAACAGTGTAAAAGTGTTCCTTTTTTTCCACATCCTCTCCAGCATTTATTATTATTTGCATTCATCATGAATGCATTCTTTTGATGTGCATTTTCCTTAATGTTTTCCAACTGATTAGCGCTTATTTTTCGCCCCCTGTATTACTTTAAATCTGAAAAGCCATTGTTCTCAACTTGAGAAGCATTTAAAAAATACCAAGTGACAACCTGTGAACTGAGCCTATACTTAGTTTCTGTCGCCCTGAAGTAAGGAGCCCAAAACATATGATCTTACTCTTTTAAATAGCACGTAGAGATACTATAGAGCAGAAAAACGGGCACAAATTTCCAATCGCCCCAGGGATTTATCTTTGCTGTTGATGCTGCTGGCAAACTGGCTTCAGTTGTTTTAGGAACCCGCCCTGCCTTTACACTTTTATTTTTCATTTGTAAGTAATTATTGTTACTAGGGCCCTTAAGTTCAATCTGGACCCCATTAGGCCATTTTGGAATAGGGGGCAATTGTTTTCGAAAGTATTCAAAATTCATTTGTTAACATGATATCCTTTAGGGGTTAGTTGGTAGAATGCTGGGCTTTTCAGCTACTTTGAGCCAACCTGGGGCGGAAGTCTCTCCTTCGTGGGCGGATTCAACTGGGCTTCCCAAAGCAACACGCGGAAACGCCCAAAGCCCGTCGCTGGACCGCGCATGCACCTCTAGGCGCTCCCGGGGGCGGGGGCGGGGGGGGGGAGCGTTGCCATGGTAACCACAGTAAACGAAGGCCTTGTGCAGGTGCAGAGGAGAAACAGCGGCAGCGGTGGGGACCTCCGGTGGTAAGTTTGTACCTCCACAGCCGGGCTGCTCGCACTACTTTTTCCTTAAATCTCTTAGCCACCCGCAGCGCAGTGAGCCTCACTTGGACTTCTTTTACACTGAACCAGTGTTCTCCTGGTTTTGCTGAAACACGTTCTTTCGTCCTCCCTGCGGTAGTTCCACAAACATTTGAGGCGACTAAAGGAGCTCACAATCTGGCCAGGAGGAAGCCGGGCAGGCAAAAGGAGTAAGGATTAGACTGGGCTAAGCCAGAAGCAGTGAATCTGGTGAAGTGTCAGGGCTCTGGGGTCCAAGCAAAATCATCTCTCCTCATACTTAACTTTATGTGACACTTGGCAAATGCCCCCTCTGCCCTTCACTTTCCTCATCTCTATAAAGGAAAAAGATAATGCTTACCTCATGGGGTTCTTGTTATAAATAGGATAATGCAGTCTAAGCGCTTAGCACCAGCCCAGGGCACCACAGATACTTGTTGAATAAATACACAAAGACATAGTAACAATGTGTTCAATCATAAGTTGTTGTGGGTGCCTACTGAGTGAAACTTTTTTATGTTCAACCATATTTTATTCTTTCTATTCTCCTTTCTTCATTCTTTCATTCCTATTAAAACACCTACTAAACCATGGTGACATCTACTAAATTTTGGAATTTATCTATGTAGTCTATAATACTATTTTGTCATATTTCCTTTATGCACCAGCAGTTTTCATTTCATATATGGTTTTATTTTTTATTCTTTTGCAGTTCTGGGGAATTAAACCACATCCCCCCGCCATTTTATTTTTTCAAATTTTGATACAGGATTCCATTGAGTTGCAGAGGCTATCCTCAAACTTGCAAATTCTTTTGAGAGGAGGCTAAAGAGGGATTAGGGAAAGGGAAAGCAAGGAGAGATGAACCACCTATAAACCCTATAGGGAAGGCCATTTAAGTCATGCCAAGTAATCTGAATTCTTATGACAATGAAAAACAATTAAAGGTTTTAAACGAAGTAGCACATTAAAAGCTGTGTTTCAGAAATTCAAGAGGCAGTGTAGAAAATGTAGAAAATGGATTAGAGAATAGAGAGAGAGATGATGGTAGGCGTCAGGTACAATGAGGATCAACTATAGTGGTGACAGTGGGACTAGAAGGGAGGGGATGAATTCAAAAGACTTACTAACCAGACCCTTGGTCACAGGTCTTGCAAATCAATTGCATGAGTTAGGTGAAAGGGAAGGGCAGCTGCTCTGAACTCAGAGTGATGTCACCTTGTGGAGCACTCTGGCTTCTAGCCAACCTTCTAGCAAGACGCTCCTCTGCACCACTGAGTACTGATTTTTTTTTTTTTTTCTTCACTCTTTCTTAGGGTTGACTCAAAACTGAATGATCTAATGAGGTGGTTACAAGAATTGTCTGTAGGCTGAACCAATAAAACTGAATCTAATGAAAGGAAATTTAAGATAGTTCTGAAAATAGACTCCCAAACCTAGCTAGTAGAGTTGAATAAGATAGGACATAGTTTAGAACACACTAATAAAGTTTTATTTTATTCTAGTTAGTTACGGGTTGATTTTGATGATAATCCTGTCTCCTGTCCCCATCCCCCATTAATAATATAATTTTAGACTGCCTTGAAGGAATACAGTGGATGAGGTGATCAGATGAAGTGATAGATCCTCTCTTCTGGAAAGTGTCCAGAATTTACAAAAGGAAGATACGAAATTGGGAGGGATATATTATGCATTTGGAACATACTTGAGATTACATAGTGAGAAAAGTTAGAATCATGTCATTGAGAAATAATGGAAAGAATTGGAATGTTTAGCTGAAAAGGTGGATCTAGAGAGAAATGAAACCACCTAGAACTATTTGAATGGCTGCAGCATCTACAAAAACTTGTTTTTTATGTTTCCAGGAAAAAAAAAAAAAAAAAAAAAAAAAAAAAAAAAAAAAACAAGGATCGAATAGATCCAAGCTGTAGGGAGGTAGATTTCAGCTTAATTTTAAATAAAAAAATTTTTTTTGTACTACCAGGGATTGGACCTAGGGGCACACTACCACTGAGCGACATCCCTAGTCCTGTTTATTTTTTATTTTGAAGCACAGGTTCTTGCTAAGTTGTCAAAACTGGCCTTGAACTTGTGATCTTCCTACTTCAGGCTCCTAAGTAACTGGGATTACAGGTGTGTACCACCATGCCTGGAAAATTTCAGCTTAATTTAAAATATACTAGGAACTAGAGCTGAGCATTAATAGAATGTGCTTATCCTCTTACCTGAAATATTTAAATTGAAACCAACTGACTATTGCTTAAAATGTTCCTTCATTTGTTCATTAATTCAGGAAGATATTAATACATTCATTCCCTCAACCATTTTACATATTGAGTACTTATGTGCTACATACCATTCTTAAAGTTTTACTCTGTTGGCAACCCGAGATCTCAATGTAGTCTTATGAAGTAGGTACTGCATTTTATAGATGACAATTCTGAGACAAAGAGAGGTTAAATATTTGTTTAACAACCAGGATTTAAACTTAACCAGAATGACTGTAGCCAATATTCCCAACCTGGTAAACACCTAGTCTGCTTTTATAATGGTGTTGGGCTAGATGTGAATGTGGGGCCTATAATGGGAGGCTGGACTAGATACTTCTTTTGACTCTGAAGATTCTGTGACACGTTGATTGAGTTTTATTTATGTATTTATGTATTTATGTATTTATTTATTTATTTATTTGAGACAGTGTCTCACTATTTGCCTGGGCTGGTCTCTAACTTCTGGACCTAAGCTATCCTTCTACCTTAGCCTCCCGAGTAGCTAGGACTTCAGGTGCCCAGCTTATGATCATATTTCATCAAACTCCACCTGCATTAAAGAAACTATCTAGTAGTGACAGCAAAAACACCTTTCACTTCTGCGTTCCTACTAGGTGTTTTATATAAACCCATAGTTCTTAAAATTGTTTCTTATGACTGACTGGATGAAAGAATTGCCTGGGAAAGTTAAGACCCTATTAATGGTAAGTTTTTAAAAAGTTTTTCACATGATTCTAAACTGTAATCAGAGTTGGGAACTATAGATATAAAATCTCATTTAATTTTTATGACAACTCTACTAGAAAATAGTATTACCCCCACTTTACACATAAAAGGACTAAGAGAGTAAAGAACTTGGCCAACCTGGAATGTGAACCCACGTCTCTTTGGCACCAAAGCCTCACCAGGTTACTATACAATTTCCCAATCTCTTTCATCTAAAAACAAACATTTTATTCCATCTAATCAATCATCAATTACGAATCTCCAGGAGTCCAGGAGTCTTTGGTACCTGATTTGCTCAACTCCTTTTTACAGATTATATTTTCACCCTGTAGAGCCCAGAAAAACTAAGAACAGATCACAATATTTATTGTCCAGTATGGCAAATTAAGAACATTGGGCAAATTCCTTGGGTTCTCGTATATTCTTTCACACTAATTGACTGGTTTGTGATATTAAAAAGTACTGCATGGTAGTGTTAGCCATTTGAGGAACATTTCGTTTATGATAGCACAGAATAAAGTGTGGTGGTTTGTCTTGATACCAAGTTACCTTGTGTTGTGATTCAGCATCTTTACTGTAATTGCTTATTACCCACTTTATAGACACCTTATGAATAAATTCATTAGATCTTAGGGCCTATTTTTATTAGAATCTATATCCAGAGTAGATTGTTACAGTATGTTAAAAATAAATGTATTTAGGGGAAAAAAAGCTAAAAGGTAGAAGATGAGCTTAAGATGACATTGATTGGTGGGAAGCAGGAAAGAAAACTATGAGACACAAATCACTGACGTATATTTGGTTTGCCCCATTTCTGGCTTTAAAGGAGACCAGGAGCCAGGGAACACAGGTGGTCTCTGAAAGCTTAGAATGACTTGTAGATGACAAGCCAAGAAAAAGACAGGGGTCTAGGTCCTACAACCACATGGAATGAAATTCTGCTGGCAACCTAAATGAGGCCAGAAGTTGATTCCTCCTCAGAGTCTCAGAAATGAAGGCACTGTCAACACCTTGATTCTAATCTTGTGAGACTAGGCAGAGGGTAGCTGAGTGACATTGGGCCACAAAACTATAAGATAATACATGGATGTTACTTAAGTTGCTGAACTTGTTAATTTTTATGACAGCAATAGAAAATGAAAACAATGGGAACTCACAGACTAAAAGCTTTCATTTAGTTCTCAGTTGATTAGCAGCAATAGAATATCAGTTCAGTTTTGTTGGCAAACCCAGCAGCCACTTGCCTTTACTTATTGGGGCCTGCATCATGTAGTTTAGTTTCTTTCCAATATTTCAAATGTTGATTTTTATCAAAGAAATCATTATCTATTACCATCTCATGCCAGTTAGAATGATTACTATCCCCCACAGTAGATAAGAAATGCTGGCAAGGATTTAGAGAAAAAGAACTCTTAAGCACTGTTGGTGGGAATGTAAATTAGAATAGGCATTATGGAGAGCAGTATGGAGTTACTCACAAAACTAAAACTAGAACTACCACATGATCTAGCTATTTCCTGTATATTTATCCAGGGGGAATGAAATCAGCATACTCAAGAGATACCTGCACACCCATGTTTATTGTGTCACTATTCACACTATTCAGAATAGCTAAGATAGAGAATCTGCCTAGGTGCTTATCAACAGAAGAATAAAGAAAATATAGCATTGTTTTCTTATTATTTAGCCATAAAGAAGAATGAAATTTGCAGCAAAATGAATGGAATTGGGGAACATTATATTAAAAGAAATAAACCAGACACAGAAAGACAAGTACTGCTTATTTTCTCTTGTATTTAGAAGCTAAAATAAATAAATAAATAAATAAAAAGGAAAAAGTGTCCAAATGTCTGAATATAAAATAGTGGTTAAAGAGTTTTGGAAAGGTGTTTGGCGTATGTAAAGGGAAAGTTGGAGTTGATTAGTGCTTTCTGTATGTGTTTAAACATCACACTTGATTCTATTAATATGTACAACTCATAGGAATAAATAAAAAGTAAAATAATTATTTAAGAAATCATCTATAACCACCACTTCCATCATGACTATCAGACCATGAAGTTCTCGTCAAACTCAGATGAATCTGGATCAGTGCCTTAGAAGAGAAGTTTGTTCTCAGAATATATTGAAAGAAAATTGTCAATATCTTCCTCTTGAACTACAAATTAAGTCCAGGGAATATATATTGCTCATTGTGTGTCCTCTGCTCTGCCAAGCATAATACAGTTTATAAACATGATCAATAATTTTAAGAATTGAATTCACTTGAATTAAGTAGAATCTTGAAAGCAAGGGAGAAAATAGCATTTAGATATTTTTATAGCCTATCTGAACAGCTCTGCAAAGTTTGGCATTGCCTTGCACAGTTCTTTTTTTAGTCAGTTGCTTGCTGTAAACATAAAACCTCTATGTGTCTAAAAATACACTGAATTATAGAATATGGATTTTTAAGGATCTTGCCACTTAAAATTTTTCTATCATTCAATTCCTACCCCAACTCTCAAACCCCAAGGGGCATATATTCTACAATGAGTTGAAGAAGGGAAGGAAAGAAGGAAAAAAGGAGCAAGGGAGGGAGGAAGGAAGATAGGGAGAGATGAAAGGAAGAAAGGATTAAGAAAAATAAAAGTAAAACCACACACATTTTTTTTTAAAGTAAAGCATTATCTTGGACAGTATCATGTTAAGGTATATCCTTTTTGATAATAGTTATAGCAAAAACATTTGGTCAAGGTACTGTTGTCCCCCATATCGAGAGAGGGCGTCATTATAATGCAAGAAAACATGGAAAGAACTCTTAACGGCCAGTTGACAGGCATCAGTCATACTCTACTCACTGCATGATCAGCAATCACGCAGTGCACATCACACCTGCCTATGGCACACTAGTCTATCTTCAGGCACCAGGAAAGTATAATGATGTACTAGTTCAATTAATCCTCATATCAACCTTGTGAGTAGTTTATCTTCATTCTCATCACAGTTGAGGAATTGACTTAAGTTGATTTAATTAGCTGGCTGCGTGGCCATACAGGGATTCATACATGAATATAAACACAAATCTTGTCCCAAAAGAACTCTTATTCTTTTGTGTTTTCCAGTCATGCCATGGAACAATGTGTAGGGAACATGGGTGTGTAGAGAAGTGAAGACTTGGAGGTACCATAGGTCTTTTCAAGCATAGTACACAGAGCTGCAATATAGACAGAGGACAGAGAAAGTTGTTATGTCACTCCCTCTTTAAAACTATTCAGTGGCTTTTAAATGCCATAGAAATAAGATCTAAACTTCTTAGGAAAATTTAGAGACTATTTCTAAATCTGCCACCTGTCTCCTCTTCACATTCATGACCACTCTAAGTGGAAGATGAATTTTGCCTTTCTCTGATGTTCCCTGTGTCTAACACACTTTTTCCCTTTCTATGTCTGGCCCATTCCTCCTCATGGCCTGTGTCTCAAACACCTCGTCTTTAAACCCCAAACTTGGTTTAAGCTTCTTGCCATTCATTGTCACGGCATCCCATCCTTTCATTTTTGTAGCACTCATTGTATTCTAATTGCTTGCTGCTTGTTTTTTTTTAATTTATTTTTATTGTAAACAAATGGGATACACGTTGTTTCTCTGTTTGTACATGAAGTAGAGGCACACCATTTGTGTAATCATACATTTACATAGGGTAATGGTGTTTGATTCATTCTGTTATTTTTTCCTTCCCCCCCACTGCTCCCCCCCCTCTTTTCCCTCTATAAAGTCCCTCCTTCCTCCATTCTTGCCTCCCTCCCACCCCCCATTATGTGTCATCATTCACTTATTAGCGATATCATTCATCTTTTGTTTTTTTGATATTGGCTTATCTCACTTAGCATGATATTCTCCAATTTCATCCATTTGCCTGCAAATGCCATAATTTTACTATTCTTTATAGCTGAGTAATTCCATGGTATATATATACCACAGTTTCTTTACCCATTCATCAATTGAAGGGCATCTAGGTTGGTTCCACAATCTGGCTATTGTGAATTGAACAGCTATGAACATTGATGTGGCTGTATCTCTGTAGTATGCTGATGTTAAGTCCTTTGGGTATAGGCCAAGGAGTGGGATAGCTGGGTCAAATGGTGGTTCCATTCCAAGCTTTCTGAGGAAGTTCCATACTGCTTTCCAGAGTGGCTATACCAATTTGCAACTCCACCAGCAATGTATGAGTGTGCCCTTTTCTGCACATCCATGCCGACACTTATTATTGCTTGTGTTCTTGATAATAGTTGATAATAGCCATTCTAATTGGAGTTAGATGAATTCTTTGGTTTTTTTTTTTTTTTTTTTTTTTTTTTTTTGCGGTGCTGGGGATCGAACCCAGGGCCTTGGTGCTTGTAAGGCAAGCCCTCTACCAACTGAGCTATCTCCCCAGCCCCTTAGGGTGGTTTTAATTTGCATTTCTCTAATTACCAGGGATGCTGAGCACTTTTTCATGTATTTGTTGATCACCTGTATATCTTCTTCTGTGAAGTGTCTGCCCATTTCCTTAGCCCATTTATTGATTTGGTTCTTTGAATTTTTGGTGTAAAGTTTTTTAAGTTCTTTATAAACATTGGAGATGAGTGCTCTGTCTGAAGTGTGTGAGAAAAAGATTTTCTGCCACTCTGTATGTTCTTTCTTCACATTGCTGATAGTTTCCTTTGCTGAGAGAAAGATTTTTAGTTTGAATCTATCCCAGTTATTGATTCTTGCTTTTATTTCTTGTGCTATGGGTGTCCTGTTAAGGAAGTCTCTGATCCTAAGCCAACATGTTGAAGATTTGTACCTACTTTTTCTTCTGTAAGATGAAGGGACTCTGGTCTAATTCTGTGGTCCTTGATCCATTTTGAGTTGAGTTTTGTGCAGGGTGAGAGATAGGGGTTTAGTTTCATTCTGTTGTATATGGATTTCCAGTTTTCCCAGCACCATTTGTTGAAGAGGCTATCTTTTCTCCATCGAATGTTTTTGGCACCTTTGTCTAGTATGAGAAAACTGTACTTATTTGGATTTGTGTCTGCGTCCTCTATTCTGTACCATTGATCTACCCGTCTATTTTGGTGTCAATACCATGCTGTTTTTGTTACTATTGCTTTGTAGTATAGTTGAAGTTCTGTGATACCCCCTTCTTCAGTTTTACTGCTAAGGTTTGCTTTAGCTATTCTGGGTTTCTTATTCTTCCAGATGAATTTCATGATTGCTTGCTCTATTTCTGTGAGGAACATCATTGGGATTTTAATTGGGAATTGCATTGAATCTTTATGGCCATTTTGACAATATTAGTTCTGCCTATCCATGAACATGGGAGATCTTTCCATCTTCTAAGATTTTCTTTAATTTCTTTCTTTAGTGTACTGTAGTTCTCATTGTAGAGGTCTTTCACCTCTTTCGTTAGATTGATTCCCAAGTATTTATTTTTTTTGAAGCTATTGTGAATGGGGTAGTTTTCCTAACTTCTCTTTCTGAAGATTCATCACTTATGTATAAAAGTGCATTAGATTTATGAGCATTGATCTTATATCCTGCTACTTTACTGAATTCACTTATGAGTTCTAAAAGTCTTCTGGTGGAATTTCCCAGTTCCTCTAAATATAGAATGATGTCATCAGCAAATAGGGATAATCTGAGTTCTTCTTTTCCAATTCGTATCCCTTTAATTTCTTTGGTCTGTCTAATTGCTCTGGCTAGAGTTTCAAGGACAATGTTGAATAGAAGTGGTGAAAGAGGGCATTCCTGCCTTGTTCCAGTTTTTAGGGGGAATGCTTTCAGTTTTTCACCATTTAGAATGATATTAGCCATGTGCTTAGCATAGATGGTCTTTACAATGTTAAGGGATGTTCCCACTATCCCTATTTTTTCTAGTGTTTTGGGCATGAAGGGATGCTGTATTTTATCAAATGTTTTTTCTGCATCTATCACAATAGTCATGTGATTCTTGACTTTAAATCTATTGATATGGTGAATGACATTTATTGATTTCCAGTTGTTGAACCAACCTTGCATCCCTGGGATAAAACTCACTTGATCATGGTGCACTAGCTTTTTAATCTATTTTTGTATGCGATTTGCTAAAATTTTGTTGAGAATTTTTGCGTCGATGCTCATTAAGGATATTGGTCTGAAATTTTCTTTTCTCGTTGTGTCTCTGTCTGGTTTAGGTATCAGGGTGATATTGGCTTCATAGAATGAGTTTGGGAGGGTTCCCTCCTCTTCTATTTCATGGAATACTTTGAGGAGTATTGGGATGAGCTCTTTTTTAAAGGTTTTGTAGAACTGTGCTGAAAACCCATCAGGTCCCGAATTTTTCTTTGTTGATAGGCTTTTGATGACTTCTTCTAGTTCATTACTTGAAATTGATGCATTTAAATTGTGTATGTCCTCCTCGTTCAGTTTAGGTAATTCATATGTCTCTAGAAACCTGTTGATGTCTTTGAGATTTTCTATTTTGTTGGAGTATAGATTTTCAAAGTAGCTTCTAATTATGTTTTGATTTCAATTGTGTCTGTTGTGATATTTCCTTGTTCATTCTGAATTTTAGTAATTTGAATTTTCTCTCTCCTCCTTTTTGTTTATGTGGCTAAGGGTTTATCAATTTTGTTCATTTTTTCAAAGAATCAACTTTTTATTTTGTCAGTTTTTTCGATTGTCTTTTGTTTCAAGTTCCTTGATTTCAACTCTGATTTTAACTATTTCCTGTCTTCTACTACTTTTAGTGTTGCTCTGTTCTTCTTTTTCTAGGGCTTTTATCTGTAATGTTAGGTCATTTATTTGTTGATTTTTTTTTCTTCTTTTGTTGAATTCGCTCCATGAAATAAATTTTCCTCTAAGAACTGCTTTCATAGTGTCCCTGAGATTTTGATATGATGTATCTTTGTTCTCATTTACCGCTAAGAATTTTTTTTTTATTTCCTTCCCGATGTCTTCTGTTATCCATTGATCATTCAATAGTGTATTATTTAATCTCCACGTATTGGAGTAGTTTCTGTTTTTTATTCTGTTATTTATTTCTAATTTCAATCCATTATGATCTGATAGAATACAAGGTAGTATCCCTATCTTCTTGTATTTGCTAACAGTAGCTTTGTGGCATAATACATGGTCTATTTTAGAGAAGGATCCATGTGCTGCTGAGAAGAAAGTGTATTCGCTCTTTGTTGGATGGTATATTCTATAAATGTCCTTTAAGTCAAAATTATTAATTGTGTTATTAAGATCTATGGCTTCTTTATTCAATTTTTGTTGGAAGATCTATCCAGTGGGGAAATTGGTGTGTTAAAGTCACCTAGTATTATTGTGTTGTGGTCTAGTTGATTCCTGGAATTGAGAAGGATTTGTTTGACATACATGGATGAGCCACTGTTTGGGGCATAAATATTCATGATTGTTATATATGCTGATTTATGCTTCCCTTAAGCAGTATGAAATGTCCTTCTTTATCCCTTCTGACTAACTTTGGCTTGAAGTCCACATTATCTGATATGAGGATGGATGCTCTTGCTTTTTTGCTGAGTCCATGTGCATGGTATGTTTTTTCCCATCCTTTCACCTTTAGTCTATGGGTATGTCTTTCTATGAGATGAGTCTCTTGCAGGCAGCACATTGTTGGATATTTCTTTTTAATCCAATCTGCCAGTCTGTCTTTTGATTTATGAGTTCAGGCCGTTAATATTCAGGGTTATTATTGAGATATAATCTGTATTCCTGGTCATTTGGCTCATTTTTGCTTTTGACATGACTTGGTTTCTCCTTTATTTGGTTATTCCTTTAGGCTAGTTCCTCCCTTTGCTAATTTACATCATTGTTTTTCATCTCTTCCTCATGGAATATTTTGCTGAGAATGTTCTGTAATGCTGGCTTTCTTTTTGTAAATTCTTTTAGCTTTTGTTTATCATGGAAGGATTTTATTTCATTGTCAAATCTGAAGGTAAGTTTTGCTGGGTATAAGATTCTTGGGTGGTATCTGTTTTCTTTCAGGGCTTGAAAAATGTTGTTCCAGGCCCTTCTAACTTTTTAGAGTTTGGGTTGAAAAATCTACTGATATCTGTATTGGTTTTCAAATGTAATTTGATTCTTTTCTCTCACAGCCTTTAAAATTCTGTCTTTATTTTGTTTTTTTTTTGTTTTGTTTTGTTTTGTTTTGTTTTTTAATTTTTTAATTTTTTTATTGTAAACAAATGGGATACATGTTGTTTATCTGTTTGTACATGGCGTAAAGGCACACCATTTGTGTACTCATAAATTTACATACAGTAATGTTGTTTGATTCATTCTGTTATTGTTTCCCTTCCCCCCACCCCTCCCCTGTCTTTATTTTGTATGTTAGGTATTTTCATTATAATGTGCCTTGGTGTGGGTCTGTTGTAATTTTGTATAGTTGGAGTCCTATAAGCCTATTGTACTTCATTTTACATTTCATTCTTCAGATTTGGGACATTTTCTGATATTATTTCATTGAATAGATTGTTAATTCCTTTGGTTTGTTTCTCTAAGCCTTCCTCAATCCTAATAATTCTTAAATTTGGCCCTTTCATGATATCCCATAATTCTTGTAGATTCTGTTCATGATTTCTTACCATCTTCTCTGTTTGTTCAACTTTGTTTTCAAGGTTAAATATTTTGTCTTCAATGTCTGAGGTTCTGTCTTCCAGGTGTTCTGTCCTATTGGTTATTCTTTCTATGGAGTTTTTAATTTGGTTTATTGTTTCCTTCATTTCAAGGATTTCTGTTTGTTTGTTTTTTCAGTATCTCTATTGAAATGATCTTTTGCTTCCCATATTTGCTGTTTTAACTGTTGATTGGTGCGATCATTCAAAGCCTGCATTTGCTCTTTCATCTCATCATTTGCTTCTCTGATCATTTAGTTATTTACATTCTGAATTCCCTTTCTGACATTTCTTCTGCCATGATGTCATTGGATTTTATTGATGTAGCATCTGGGTTAGTTTGGGACATATTCTTCTCTTGTTTTCTCATATTGGTCAGGTATGTATCCCTCTAGTAGTGAAACTCTGAGATATTGCAGATTTCCCCCTATTGAGTTATAGTGTCCCTGTAGATTTCCAATAACTCACCTCCTAGCCTTCAGTAGGCTGAAGTCTTGGAGGAACTTGATAATATAGTGCTCCACAAGAAAGCTGCCCCTCTAGGGGTGGTGGCTTTCAGGTGGGGTATATTCCCTGCTAGTGGGCAGAGGTGCCTCCACTTGTTGACCAATGGTCAGTCAAAATGGGGACTAGAATATGGGCTGGGGCATGGCTGGTCTGGGCCTGTGTCTCTGGTTCTGCCGCCCTGGTGGGATTGGCTTGCCCAGTGGGGAAGACTCACCTGGTGGGGAAGTCTCACTAGGCAGCTCTCCTCTGAGAAGTTTCCTTTAGTCCAGAACCACTGCATGGGCTGGGAAGCCCTCCTCTGGGACATTCCCTGGCGTCTGGCACTACTGCCTGGGCCAGGGAGCCACACCCTGCACCGAAGCATCTCACCAGTGGCCCCTCCTCTGAGAAGCTGCCTGCAGTCCCGTCCTGCCGCTGGTCCTAGGACTCTCACTCTGTGCTGAAGCCTCTCGCTGTGCAGCCATCCTCTACAATGCTCCTGGTTGTCCGGGTTCACAGCTCCAGTGGGGGAGTCTCACTGGTCAACTCTACTCCACAAAGTTCCTTGTGTTCCGGGGAGCCTCGCCCAGTGGGAGAGACTCACCCGGCAGTTCTGAGCTGATCTCAAGTCTCTCAATACCTTCTCTCTTGAATCCTGAGTCCTGGAGTGACATGAAATGCAGTCACCTTCTAGTCCACCATCTTGAAAACCCTCCTAATTGCTTGTTTAATATCTATATTTTTAAACAGGTTCTCTAAAGTTAGGTACCATATTTCTCTTGCACAGTACAGTAGTGTAGTGCCTCATGAAAGACTTGGTACATACTAGGTGTGCTTTACAAATACGTTTAGATGGAATTTGATTAGTGACACCAGAGGAATTTGATAGTGGGTAGAGAAAGAGGGAGGAGATGAATCAAACGAAGAATGGCAGAGGGATAATTTTAATGGTGAATCATTTGGGAGAAAAGATGAATTTGGATGTCACATTTCACTTTGGAAATCCACAAAACCAGGTTAGCTGCAGAAAAGGAGTCTGTGATTATAATTTGCTGTTTTGCTGAGGTGTCTGATGGTGACCTCACCCCCGGTGTGTCACATTGGATACCATGCAAACACGGGATTTTTCAACACATGTGAGCTCTTGGTGCTTGTAAAATTTATTAGGGAAAAAATCTATTAATTTCTATTTTATAGCATTGCCTTTTTATCTATCTCAATTTTGTACTTACAGGAAACATGAAGGAACCAGATGATCAGGATACTGAAGGGGGGAAATCAGATAGATCAAAAAGCAGTGGAAAACAGTCTATTAAATCAGAATCAAGATGTAAGTAAAGATAATATACATGCTTTCATTATTAAATTTAGGCAAAATAATTTAATATTAGTAAGTAAATAATAAATTTTAAATTAAAAATTTAAAAAATTTTAAAGAGTATATATCAATATTTGTAGAACAGAAATTATTTATTTGCTTAATTCTCTTATAAACTTTAAGTTCTTTAAGGGCAGAACCTGTGTTTTAGTCCTTTATCTCTAGCTTCTGTCATCTCTTTACAAATGACCTGTCTTGTACGTCCTGTACCTGTCCTGGAATTCCTCTGTGAGGTCCAATTAAATTTTTAATGACTTTTCTGATATAGTGTAGTGGAAACAGCCCTGGGCCTACCACTTAAAGAGGCTTGGTCTTGGGGAATTACTGTAGCTTTCTGAACCTCAATTTTCTTGCCCAGTTAACCAATAATTATTATCTTTCATTTCTACTTTTCTCCTTAGTTTTATGATACAAGCTTGTCTACTTTTGGCAGAGATTTACTGGATATTACTTTCAGTTTTCCATGGATAGATTTAATGATAATGATCCTGTGGCTAACACTGCCTCAGGACCTTGCTTTCTTATGTTGCACCCTCTTAAGGAAAGGCCTTATCAAGTGTAGCCTAGCCTTATGCTTAGCTCATAAATTAGCACATCCATCATGAGTATTAGAATCCCAAATGATAATGTGAAATAATTTTCTGACATCCTCAACATCCTCTAATGCGGTGTGAAGAGATTTGCCACACAGACAGTAAGTGTAAGATTGGAGTGGCTATATTAAAGGATCAATTTATTAGGAAGTCATAACCGTCATAAATATTTATATACCTAGTAACAGCATGACAATACATGGAGCAAAAATAAAATTGAAGAGAAATGAAATTCCACAATCATAGTGGAATAGCAGATAATCAAGTACCTATTACTCATAATAACCAAAGGGGAAGTTCCTACTATAAATATTCATATGTTTTGTTGTTGTCAGATGAAGTAATCATGCTAAACTCTTTTTTAAATTACAACAAATTATGGGTAGCTTATATGAATTTTCTATGGGCACAATCATATCATTTATAGTCTTCCTCATTGTATCCCCAATCTCACTGAGATGGTGGAAATAAACAAGAAATCATAGAGGTAAACTTTGTAGGATGCAGTATGTCTCTGTGGTAGCCACAAGGTAGCCATTGACTAGAGAGAAGAAAAATACTGAAGAAACTTGTACATAAAATTCAGGACCATATAAAACAAAAATCCAGCTGGTCTTTTTTGATATCTACAGTTTGTGAAACCCTTTCTCCTTGATCACCTCTCTCTCCTTCCTTTCTGTGCATGTCCTTTTTCAGTATGTATTAATTTTACCAGTTTTCTTTTTTCTAGTCCTAATATCCATTTTTGACTTAGAGTTTTAAGTGCTTCTAGTTTTACCAAAAAAAAAAAAAAAGGAGTTTGTGTTTTTTCATTGTCAATGTTGATTTTTAGATTATTTCCAAGAACAGAAAGGCAAATGCTTAAAATCTAAAAGTCATTCACCAGTCTATTTGGGGATTATCAAAAATTATAAGATATTTCTGGGTATTACCAAATTGCTTAGATCTGCTTGAAATGTCTGTTATTATTATTAATATCTATTCTCCATCTGTATTTACTCCTTCTTCCTGTATCAGTAGTTACCTCATTACCTAGATGGCAGCTTTAAGTCACTTACTGACAGTTGGAACTCCTTTCCTGGGGTTGGCCAGTGATTCAGAGTATTGATTTTACCAGGCCTGGTGGTGCATGTTAGTAATCACAGCTACTTGGGAGGCTGAGGCAGGAGGATCACAACATTGTGGTCAGCCTGGGTGACTAAGTGAGACCATGATTTAAAATAAAATAAAATAAAATAAATAAAAAACTGGGGATGTAGCTCAGGTACTCCTGGGCTCAATCCCCAATACCACCAAAAAAAAAAAAAAAAAAAAAAAAAAAAAAAAGAGTGTTACACTTCTTTTAACACCCTAATCTTGAGATGAGGAAATAGTATTTGGTTGTTATAGTCACAAAAAAGAGGTAAGATGATGTTGGAGAGCAGTTTTCCCAGGGCCCTCTTTGGGGAAGTCCAATACCGTGCTTGGCCTATTCAGGTACCCAGGATTACTTTCTTCCATCCAGATGTACACATCCTACAGAATTCTGTCCTAGTATCCAGATAATTGGCTTGACCCAGTTTTTCTATCTCATTCATATTAGTTTTGGGCCTTGTCCCTCACCTTTTAACCTCATCTTAGATAGATCTACCAGGTAATTCTGAAAGTACCTAGTCCTACCTTTCACACCATGAAATATCTTTGACATTATATATTTTAACTGTGCCCATGGTTGGACTTGATCTGATGTTGGTTTATCCCTAGGACCATTTCTACTTCCATTCCAATTCTCTTTCCCTCTTCACTTGTCCTGAAATCAGTATTCTTAAATAATCATACTCAGGGTCATTCTTGAATAGCATTGTCTTTGTCATAACAGATCCTCTATAAATGTTGGTAAAACCCAATTGAATTGAAATTTTGATAGCAACATATTCATCTCTTTTTTCTCTATTATGTACTTTTTTGTAAGTATACAGTGATAGAAAATATACTGGAAATAAAGTGAAAATGGAAATGAACTTAATTTTTTAAAGTTATAAGACTGATCAAATAAAATAATTCTAGGAATTTTTGAGTATGAAAACTTATGCTTAGAGCCTGAGCAAGTTGAAAGTTTTGGCTACTTTTGAAAATAAGAAAGTATTTAATTCAAAATATTTAGAAATTATCAAAATATTATTTTTAATACCTCCAACAAAAGATGGTTTTGAAGACACCACAGATGATACATTCACTGAAGGGGAAGAATCATATTTAGAGGAAGACTCAGATTTGGAAGACTTGGAAGGAAGTTCAAGTTCACTTCCATATGATTATGTGGAAAGCAAAAAAGGTAAATAGTTTTAGTTTTCTACTGATAATTGCTACTGTTTTTAAAAAAAAAATTTTTAGTTGTTGATGGACCTTTATTTTATTCATTTATTTATATGTGGTGCTGAGAATGGAACCCAGTGCCTCACACATGCAAGGCAAGCGCTCTACCACTGAGCCACAACCCCAACCCCTGATTGCTACTGTTTTAAGGATAAATTTCTCAGATACATTGAACAGTTACAAATCCAGAGAAAGAAAAATTTGCAGGTTGTGGATATGTGTGTAGATGATAAAAGGAAAAGCACTGCACACAGTCAGGTAAGGTAGTTTTAAGAGCTTGGAGTTGTATATTCCATTTCTGAAGCTCACATATAGAATTGTCATCCTTGATCTTCTGGGAATTGAGGTGATCTGAGGAGTGTTCTACCCTAGATTAGAGTTCTCCAACTTTCCCTTGGAATTGATGGGGAATCATTCTTTGAAACTGTGCAAAGTATGACCAGAGCTCAACATTCGCCCCTGATACCCACAAGCATGTTCACTCTTTCTTCAGGGCTCAGTAGTGGGTACTATCTCGTGTTCAGGCCAGTTGGTGGTACTTATTGCCAGTATACTGCATGCTATGTACATTCCTCCTGTCTTTGGGAAATATAATTTTAGGACTCACCAAACACCATTCTTAGTTAAAATATTTTAATGTTTTAGCATCTCAGGAACCCCCTGGCCTAGATGCAGAAGAAGCAGAGGAAGAACTTAAGAAGAAAATATCAGAGAGCTTCTTTTACGATTACATGGAACTTGCTTCAATGCCTTTTGTGACTCCAGATTCGAACATACCACTGGATTTTCTTGTACTTGTGTATCCGCTCCAGCTACATATGCATGATTTGGGGATTTTAGTGTTTTGGGTTAGGGATTGGCCAATTTATACCCCATGGAGCAAATCTAGCCTCTACCCTGTTTTAGTAAATAAAGTTTTATTGCAGCACAGCCACACTTATTCATTTACATCTTATCTATAGCTGTCATGATACAGTAAGTAAAGAGTTAAGTAGTCGTAACAGAGACCATCTGGCCCATACAACCTGAAAAATACACTATCTTCCCTTTATAGAAACAATTTACTAACTTCTGTCCTACTAAGAATCTTGGCCCTTAGAGTATTTGATCTTCATTTGAACTAAACTTTAACTTGATGCCAAATAATTGTAAAGAGAAATGATGCTTTTCTTTGTACAGGTGGAAAAGACTGGAGTTCATGAGATGTGATTTGAAGGAGAACAGGGGGCCTCTTACTCTCACCTCCTTCTTATACCAGCCTGGCCTGCCTTTACCAAGGCCTGTCAAGCTAAGTCATTGATTTCTCTTCTTGAAACACTGATGTGGCCATCTTCATTAGGTATCAGATGAGTCACTGGAGAAGATGATCCTGAGGAAATAGGGCACAAAATAGCAAGTTTTAATTGGTCTAAAGAATAAGAGTCTATGAAAGTGGGGTAACTGATAAGAAGATTTAATAATTTGTCATCATTTATGACATTAGTTTGTGAGGTGGATGGTTAAAAGATAATTTCCACTGCAGTCCTCAGCTAGCAATTTAGCACACTCCCTTCCTGGGTAGTGTTTATTGCCACATGGCCTGACCACTGCTTCCTATAAAAGGTATGCTTTCAGAGATGGGATATATTCCCTGACTCAGTTGTGCTTTTCCATAAAAATAGAATATGTTGTTAATATAGCATCTAACTGTGGTTCAATTCCAGGTATGACTAAATTAATTCATTCCAAATCATCTCGTAATTTTCTTTCTTTAAGGTTTTTTGTTTTTGTCTTTCGACAAGTTTATGACAACAGTTAGGTTGTATTTAGAGGAGGAGAATTTGGGGAGTTTTAATCTCGTGCATTCTGACCTTTTGGAGTCTAAAAATTTATTTTTAACTGATATATAAATACCAAAATTGTACGTATTTATGGGGTATCATGCAATGTTTTGATACATGAATACATAATGTAATGCTTAAATCAGGTTAAGCATGTCTTATCTTCTCAAACATGTATCATTTCTTTATGGCAAAATCATTGAAAGTCTTTCCTTCTAGTTTTTAAAATACACAGCATATTATCATTACCTACAATCACCCTGCTAGGTAATAGCACACCAAAACTTCTTGTTCCTTTCTAACTATAACTTAGTGCTCATTGGTCAATCTTTCCACATCCCTCTTTCCCTCTTTTCCCAGCCTTTGGTAACCACCATTCTACTCTTTCTGTGAGAGTTTTTAGATTCTACATATGAGTGAGCTCATGCAGTATTTGACTTTCTGTGCCTGGTTTATTTCACATAACATCATGATCTTCATTTTCATCCATGTTGTTGTAAAAGACAGAATTCCATCCTTTCTATGGCATAATAGTATTCCATTGTGCATATGTGCCTACTTTTCTTGATTTGTTCCTCAGCTGGTAGATTCTTGTTTCTGTTACTTGGCCATTATGAATAGTACTGTAATTAAATGAGAATGTAGCTGTCTCTCTGATATACTAATTTAGTTTCTTTAGTTTCATAGTGGTGTCATTCTGGGATTGAAAAGTCCTTTGATCAGAAGAACAGCATGTAAGAGGGAGTCTTCCTACCATCCCCTGTGAAATTAGACTATGGCTATTTTAAATAAGTGATAATATTTCTGATTACTAATACTTACTCAAATTAGTGATGAGATGGTAACCCACTTCTAATCTCATGCATAGACATGCCTTTAGATCTCTACAGTATTATATTGGTACCTGGGAGGAGAAAAAGAGAGGGGGAAAAAAAAAGAAGGAAGTAGGAAAGGTGAGAGCAGTAGTTTGGGGAAATGGAAAAACACAGTAGGCAAAACTTCCTGCCTATACCAAGTACTATAAAGGTGAGGAAATCTTTATCTAGATCCAACTTTCTGATTGCCCTGTGGCTGATGAGGTCCTAGGTTTTGATGTCCGAATAGCTTCATTCAGATCTTTGAATTACCTATTCATTCACATTTCTGTATAAGATTAAATTTTAGGCATTTATGTCCTCAATAAATTTATAGAATTCTTTATTCTTGGATAGAGCAAATGTTCTGAAATGTTTTCTTTCTCTATTTCAATGTATCTATACATCACTATTCAAATTACATCAGTTAAATATTCTTTTTATTTTTATATTTTAATCTTATTTGTTCTAATTAGTTGTACATGACAGTAGAATGCATTTATGCATTTTTATAGATCATATATAAATAGAATATAATCTCTCATTTTTCTGATTATACATATTGCAGGATCATTTTAGTCATGCAGTCATACATGTACATGAGGTAATAATGTGTGTTTCATTCTACTATCATTCCTTCCCCCATACCCCTTTCCCCTCCTTCACTCTCTTCTACCTCATATAAAGTAACTCTATTCTTCCCTAGCCCCACCTCCCACTTATTGTGAATTGGCATCCACGTATCAGAGAAAACATCTGGTCTTTGGTTTTTTGGATTTGACTTATTTCACTTAGCATGGTATTCTCTAGCTCCATCCATTTACCAGCAAATGCCAGAATTTCATTCTTCTTTAAAGCTGAACAGTACTCCATCATGTGCATGTGTGTGTGTGTGTGTGTGTGTGTATGTATGTATATATATTATTTTTTAATCATATATATATTTATATATATATCCACATCACATTTTATTTATCCATTCATCTGTTGAAGGGCATCTAGGTTGGTTCCATAGTTTAGCTACTGTGAATTGAGCTGCTATAAACATTGATGTGGCTGTGTCACTGTAGTATGTTTGATTTTAAGTCCTTTGGGTATAAACTGTGGAGTGGGATAGCTGGAATAGCTGGATCAAATGGTGGTTCCATTCCAAGTTTTCGTAGGAATCTCCAAACTGCTTTCTATAATGGTTGCACCAATTTGCAATCTCACTAGCAATGTATGAGTGTACCTTTTTTCCCACATCCTTGCCAATATTTATTGTTGCTTGTATTCTTGATGATTGCTATTCTGACTGAAATGTGATGGAATCTCAGTGTAGTTTTGATTTTCATTTATCTAATTGTTAGAGATCTTGAATATTTTTTCATATATTTGTTGGTTGATTGTATATCTTCTTGAAATGTCTGATCAGTTCTTTAGCCCATTTGTTGATTGGATTATTTATTTTATGGGTTTTTTTTTGAGTTCTTTATATATCCTAAAGATTAATGCTTTATCTGAGGTGCATGTGATAAAGAATTTCTCCCAGGCTGTAAGCTCTCTTTTCACATTATTGATTGTTTCTTTTGCTGAAAGGAAGTTTTTTCGTTTTGAGTCCATCCTATTTATTGATTCTTGATTTAACTTCTTGTGCTTTAGGGATCTCATTAAAGAAGACAGGTCCTAGGCTGACATGGTGAAGATTTGGGCCCACTTTTTCTTTTTGTAGTCACAGAGTAAAATATTCTTTATTCTCATCCACAACCTGTGTAGGAGGGGAATAAGTAACCCTTGGAGGTGTGGGGCAGCTGGAAATAAAAGGCTGGGGAAGTAGTATTAAGAAATTAACACAAAGTACCCAAAAATATATTGAAAGTAAGGGCTTTACAGGTGGAAGAGACCTGATGAATCTGACCCTAACGAAGGGAAAAAGCCCACGAATGATTTATTTACAGTGAAACATACCAAAGGAATTTATTGTGAGAAGTGGTTCTTCCAGAGCTGAGGGGAAGTTGGGCTGTTTGGGGACTTATTACTTGCACAGTAATTCTTGCTCCTCCAGGCAGCTGGCACCTCAAGGCTGTTTAGGTGCACTGGTGTCTGTGTTATCCAAGGTATCTAAACTCAAAGCTATGGAACTCATAAATTCCACACCAGGCAGCCACCTGCAAGTGGGCATGTCTTTCAGCACAACTGTACTGAGAGGAACCCAGAAGGGCAGCCTAGCTGTCAAAGGCTATGGAGTTCAAAGCAATAATTTATTTGCCACTCCCCATACTTTATTACAATGTACGTTTTCTTCTTGTTAATAGTTTTACATAATTTCTTTCTCTGAATTTTTTTCTTAAAAAATTCTGTAATTCTCTAAAATCATAATAATTTTTCCTTGCCACCCACCCCTCCCACCCCTCTTTTCCCTCTATACAGTCCTTCCTTCCTCCATTCTTGCCACCCTCCTTAACCCCAACCCTAAACCTAACCCTAACCCTAACACTAACCCCTCCCTCCCCCCATTATATGTCATCATCTGCTTATCAGCGAGATCATTTATCCTTTAGTTTTTTGAGATTGGCTTATCTTACTTAGCATGATATTCTCCAATTTCATCCATTTGCCTGCAAATGCCATAATTTTATCATTCTTCATGGCAGAGTAATATTCCATTGTATATATATGCCACAGTTTCTTTATCCATTCATCAACTGAAGGGCATCTAGGTTGGTTCCACAATCTGGCTATGGTGAACTGAGCAGCAATGAACATTGATGTGGCTGTATCTCTGTAGTATGCTGATTTTAAGTCCTTTGGGTATAGGCCAAGGAGTGGAATAGCTGGGTCAAATGGTGGTTCCATTCCAAGCGTTCCAAGGAATCTCCATACTGCTTTCCAGAGTGGCTACACTAATTTGCAACCCCACCAGCATTGTACGAGTGTACCTTTCTCCTCACATCCTCTCCAACACCTATTGTTGCTTGTGTTCTTAATAATTGCCATTCTAATTGGGGTGAGATGGAATCTTAGGGTAGTTTTGATTTGCATTTCTCTTATTACTAGAGATGTTGAACATTTTTTCATATATCTGTTGATTGCTTGGACGTGTTCTTCTGTGAAGTGTCTGTTCATTTCCTTAGCCCATTTGTTCATTGGGTTATTTGTATTCTTGGTGTAGAGTTTTTTGAGTTCTTATTAGATTTTGGAAATTAGTGCTCTATCTGAAGTATGAGTGGCAAAGATATTCTCCCACTCTGTAGGCTCTCTCTTCCCATTACTGATAGTTTCCTTTGCTGAGAGAAAGCTTTTTAGTTTGAATCTATCCCAGTTGTTGATTCTTGCTTTTATTTCTTGTGCTATGGGAGTCCTGTTAAGGAAGTCTGATCCTAAGCCAACAAGTTGAAGATTTGGACTTACTTTTTTTCTTATAAGATGCAAGGTCTCTGGTCTGATTTCGAGGTCCTTGATCCATTGTGAGTTGAGTTTTGTGCAGGGTGAGAGATTAGGGGTTTAATTTCATTCTGTTGCATATGGATTTCCAGTTTTCCCAGCACCATTTGTTGAAGAGGCTATTTTTTCTCCATTGCATATTTTTGGCCCCTTTGTCTAGTATGAGAAAATTGTCTTTATTTGGGTTTGTGTCCATGTCCTCTATACTGTACCATTGACCTACCTGTCTATTTTGGTACCAATACCATGCCGTTTTTGTTACTATTGCTTTGTAGTAGAGTTGAAGATCTGGTATTGCGATACCCCCTGCTTCGCTCTTTCTACTGAGGATTGCTTTAGCTATTCTGGGTTTCTTATTCTTCCAGATGAATTTCATGATTGCTTGCTCTATTTCTGTAAGGTACATCATTGGGATTTTAATTGGAATTGCACTGAATCTGTATAGCACTTTTGGTAGTATGGCCATTTTGACAGTATTAATTCTTCCTATCCAAGAACATGGGAGATCTTTCCATCTTCTAAGGTTTTCCTTAATTTCTTTCCTTAGTGTTCTATAGTTCTCATTGTAGAGGTCTTTCACCTCTTTTGTGAGATTGATGCCCAAGTGTTTTATTTTTTCAATGCTATTGTGAATGGGGTAGTTTTCCTAATTTCTCTTTCTGAAGATTCATCACTTATGTATAAAAATGCATTGGATTTATGAGCATTGATCTTGTAACCTGCTACTTTACTGAATTCACTTATGAGTTCTAAAAGTTTTCTGGTGGAATTTCCAGGTTCCTCTAAATATATAATCATGTCATCAGCGAACAGGGATAGTTTGAGTTCTTCTTTTCCAATTCGTATCCATTTAATTTCTTTGGTTTGTCTAATTGCTCTGGCTAGAGTTTCAAGGATGATGTTGAATAGAAGTGGTGAAAGAGGGCATCCCTGCCTTGTTCCAGTTTTTAGGGGGAATGCTTTCAGTTTTTCACCATTTAGAATGATATTGGCCATGGGCTTAGCGTAGATGGCTTTTACAATGTTAAGAAATGTTCCCACTATTTCAATTTTTTCTAGTGTTTTGAGCATGAAGGGATGCTGTATTTCATCAAATGCTTTTTCTGCATCTATCGAAATAATCATGTGATTCTTGACTTTAAGTCTATTGATATGGTGAATGACATTTATTGATTTCTAGTTGTTGAACCAACCTTGCATCCCTGGGATAAAACTCACTTGATCATGGTGCACTATCTTTTTAATCTATTTTTGTATGCGATTTGCTAAAATTTTGTTGAGAATTTTTGTGTCGATGTTCATTAAGGATATTGGTCTGAAATTTTCTTTCCTCGATGTGTCTCTGTCTGGTTTAGGTATCAGGGTGGTATTGGCTTCATAGAATGAGTTTGGGAGGGTTCCCTTCTCTTCTATTTTATGGAATACTTTGAGGAGTATTGGAATGAGCTCTTCTTTAAAGGTTTTGTAGAACTGGGCTGAGAACCCATCTGGTCCCGGACTTTTCTTTGTTGGTAGGCTTTTGATGACCTCTTCTATTTCATTGCTTGATATTGATTTATTTAAGTTGTGTATGTCCTCCTCGTTCAGTTTAGGTAATTCATATGTCTCTAGAAACTTGTTGATTTCTCCGTGGTTTTCTGTTTTATTGGAGTATAGATTTTCAAAATAGCTTCTAATTATGTTTTGTATTTCACTCGTGTCTGTTGTGATATTTCCTTGTTCATTCCAAATTTTAGTAATTTGAGTTTTCTCTCTCTTTCTCTTTGTTAATGTGCCTAGGGGTTTATCAATTTTGTTTATTTTTTCAAAGAACCAACTATTTATTTTGTTAATTTTTCCGATTGCTTCTTTTGTTTCAATTTCGTTGATTTCGGCTCTGATTTTAACTATTTCCTGTCTTCTACTACTTTTGGTGTTGGTCTGCTCTTCTTTTTCTAGGGCTTTGAGCTGTAGTGTTAAGTCATTTATTTGTTGATTTCTACTTCTTTTGTTGAATGCGTCCCATGAACTAAATCTTCCTCTAAGTACTGCTTTCATAGTGTCCCAGAGATTTTGATATGATGTGTCTTTGTTCTCATTTACTTCAAGAAGTTTTTTATTTCCCTCCTGATGTCTTCTGTTATCCATTCATCATATAATAGTGTATTATTTAATCTCCAGGTATTGGAGAAGTTTGTGTTTTTTATTCTGTCATTTATTTCTAATTTCAATCCATTATGATCTGATAGAGTACAAGGTAGTATCTCTATCTTTTTTTATTTGCTAACAGTAGCTTTGTGGCATAAGACATGGTCTATTTTAGAGAAGGATCCATGTGCTGCTGAGAAGAAAGTGTACTCGTTCTTTGTTGGATGGTATATTCTATATAAGTCGGTTAAGTCTAAATTGTTGATTGTGTTATTGAGATCTATGGTTTCTTTATTCAATTTTTGTTTGGACAGTCTATCCAGTGGTGAGAGAGGTGTGTTAAAATCGCCTAGTATTATTGTGTTGTGGTCTATTTGATTTCTGGAGTTGAGAAGGATTTGTTTGACGTACATGGATGAGCCAGTGTTCGGGGCATAGATATTTATGAGTGTTATGTCTTGCTGATTTATGCTTCTCTTAAGCAGTATGTAATGTCCTTCTTTATCCCTTCTGAATTGTTTTGACTTAAAGTCCACATTATCTGAAATGAGGATGGATACTCCAGCTCTTTTGCTGTGTCTGTGTGCATGGTATGTTTTTCCCCATCCTTACACCTTTAGTCTATGGGTATCTCTTTCTATGAGATGAGTCTCTGGCAGGCAGCAAATTGTTGGATTTTTCTTTTTAATCCATTCTGCCAGTCTGTGTCTTTTGATTGATGAGTTCAGGCCATTAACATTCAGGGTTATTATTGTGATATGATTTGTATTCCCAGTCATTTGACTCATTTTTGTTTTTTGACATGATTTGGTTTCCCCTTTATTTGGCTATTCCTTTAGGCTAGTTCCTCCCATTGCTGATTTGCATCGTTTTATTTCATCTCTTCCTCATGGAATATTTTGCTGAGAATGTTCTGTAATGCTGGCTTTCTTTTTGTAAATTCCTTTAGCTTTTGTTTATCATGGAAGGATCTTATTTCATCGTCAAATCTGAAAGTAAGTTTTGCTGGGTATGATTCTTGGTTGGCATCCATTTTCTTTCAGGGCTTGGTAAATGTTGTTCCAGGCCCTTCTAGCTTTTAGGGTCTGGATTGAAAAATCTGCTGGTATTCTTATTGGTTTCCCCCTGAATGTAATTTGATTCTTTTCTCTCACGGCCTTTAAAATTCTGTGTTTATTTTGTATGTTAGGTATTTTCATAATAATGTGCCTTGGTGTTTGTCTGTTGTAATTTTGTATGTTTGGAGTCCTATAAGCCTCTTGTACTTGATTTTCCATTTCATTCTTCAGATTTGGGAAATTTTCTGATATTATTTTATTGAATAAATTGTTCATTCCTTTGGTTTGTTTCTCTAGGCCTTCCTCAATCCAATAATTCTTAAATTTGGCCTTTTCATGATATCCCATAATTCTTGTAGATTCTGTTCATGATTTCTTACCATCTTCTTGTTTGTTCAACTTTGTTTTCAAGGTTAAATATTTTGTCTTCAATGTCTGATGTTCTGTCTTCCAGGTATTCTATCCTATTGGTTATGCTTTCTATGGAGTTTTTTACTTGGTTTATTGTGTCCTTCATTTCAAGGATTTCTGTTTTTTATTTTTTCAGTATCTCTAACTCTTTATTGAAAATGACCTCTTGCTTCCCGTATTTCCTCTTTTAACTGTTGCTTGGTGTGATCATTTAATGCCTGCATTTGCTCTTTCATCTCCTCCTTCAATGCCTGCATTTGTTCTTTCATCTCCTTGTTTGCTTCCCTGATTGTATTAATTATGTACATTCTGAACTCCTTTTCTGACATTTCTTCTGCTGTGCCATCATTGAGTTTTATTGATATAGTATCTAGGTTTGTTTGGGACATTTTCTTCCCTTGTTTTCTCATATTGGTCAGGTATCAGAGGGACTCTGAGATATTGCAGTTTTCCTCTATTGGCTTATAGTGTCCCTGTAGATTTCCAGTATATCACCTTCCAGCCTTCAGTAGCCTGAAGTCTTGGAGGAACTTGATAATGCAGTGTTTCCGAAGAAAACCTCCCCTAGCCCGCTACTGGTTTTAGGGCTTGGAGCTGGCTCTGTGCGGAAAAGCTTTCACTGGGCTGTCTGCTCCCAGAAGCTGGCCTTGGAAGGAGCCCACCAACGGAGGGAGCAGGGCTGCCTGGGGAAGACTCTAACTGCCCTGCCCTGCTCTGAGAAGTCGCCCCTGTCCAGGTCTGCTGCCCGGGCCGAGCTTCACCCGGTCGGGGAGACTCACCCCGTGGCTCTATGTTAGTCCGAGTCTCTTAATGCCTCCCCTTCTTGAATCCTGGGTTCTGGAGTGACAGGAGATGCATTCACCCTCTAGTCCACCATCTTGGATTGTGCCCATAATTTTTTTTAAAGCAAGGGCTTAAGAAGTATTCTTTCATTGATCCTTCAACTTTGGTATTCAGAAACGAATTCTTATAAATTAAGAATCTATGTTGCACAATACATTTCTTTTGCTAACTTTAATTTTTTCATGGATCCATCTCATTTAGTTTACTTGTTACACGTATATCTTGGATTATTTTAATTTGAACTTATATTAACAATATACCCTACAAGGTATTTATATAACTCAGTTTTTTTAAAATTTATTTTTCGAAGTAGTGCAATTTTAGTCTATAATATAAACTCATATAAACAAACATACAATTGCCTACACACCAATGTACATACTAACACACTTGGAAAGACGGAGTTAGCTTATTAATTATATATTTATATACTACGATGATTTTAATAATTTGTGTATACAAATTAAATTTCAATTACATTTGTGTTAGCTTATTACAGTAGTTATGTTATCAAATGTTGTATTAGAATTTTACAAAAATGTGAGAATTTTAAACATCTTGTTTTTTAACATCAAGGAAAGGCCTGTATGTTATTTTTCACTATGATCAGTCAACAAATCCGACAGGCATAAAGTACAAAGTACAAAGATTTTGAAGTCATGAACTGTGTCCTATGTTATACAGTGTGATTTAGTTTTAGTGAGAGAAGGAAAAATGAAATGCTTTCGGTGACAATTTTTCCTGTGTGTGATATCCAAGCAGAAGGTTCACCATCACTTTGTGTGTGTGTGTGTGCGTGTGTGTATGTGTGTGTGTGTGTGTGGTACTGGGGATTGAACCCAGGGACACTTTATCACTGAGCTACATTTTTTATTTTTTAATTTTGAGACAGGGTCTTGCTAAATTGCCCAGGCTCACCTTGAACTTGTGATTCTACTGCTCAGACACACAAATCACTGAGATTAAAGGCATGTGTCACCATTCCTGGCTTGGTTCAACATCTATTATTATAAAAACAGTTAATGTGCTTTCAACATTTCTTTAGGAAAATTAAAATAGTAACTAAATCAGTGTATGAGGATTTTCACTTAATTTAAAAATGAAATTGTGTTAGAAATACATGGGAAAATTATGAGTTTTGGGGTAAAATTCAACTACTTTAGCCTTAAGACTATGGATTTAAAAAACGTATTATTTCATCACTCCTCCTGTCCTAGGATGGTCATTTGTTTCATGTCTTTTCCTTAGCAACTTTCTCTCAGACATTCTTTTGGTTATGACTGCAGAAAGCGAGCCAACCTACAGCTTCTAGACAGCAGTACCCTGATGTACATCGCTGGGAACCAACTGATTCTTCTGAATTTTAAAACCAAAGAACAGACCTACCTGAGAAGTAGCAGTGGTCAAGGGATTGGTGTCATTGGGGTATGCCTTTAGTAACTTAGAAGAAAACAATGTGTTTCCTTGTTCTGTGGACCCACCAGCAGTGGCTGTTGGGTCCCAATGCCAAGCACGGTACTGAAGGATCACATGAGAGGCATGCCCATTTTTATTCTAAGGCACTTTCAAGTTGATTACAGTCACTACATTCACTGGTGCTGCTTCCATCAATATGATAGTAATAATTCCATAATATTATTATTCCATCTTGTGGAGAAACTGTGGCTTGAGAGGTTAAATGACTTTCACATGACGGTGCAGGTTTTTTCCACATTTAGATTTGAAGTGGAGGTGAGGGAGGACATGTTTGAGGTTCTTGATCTGAGTACCAAAACAAGGAATGAAGAACATGAAGGAAATGTGAGACCCACAGATAAGACGTAGAGGTAGACTGACTATGGAACCAGAATATCGTGAGAGGCACCAAGTGAAAGAATCTCATGTTTGCTTTTTCCTTGATCATTATCTATCTATATATCACGTATGTAGATGATAAAAGTCCCTGTCTTCAGGGACTTATGTTTTAAGACTAGTTAATAATAAATTCAGCAAGAGTTTATTATATAATACTAAGTATCCAATTTTATGTATAACATACAGTGAAAGATTTAAAGGAAAAGGAATCTGTGCCCTCCATGAATTCAGAGATTTAAGAAGTCATCTAACAAAGTACATAATAATATGACCATAGCTCTGTGCAAATAATCTGACCCTGACGTGAGGGTCATAGGTTTTGTCGAGGGAAATCCATCAAAGTCCATGAAGTATCATAAGCCTGAGGCCCACACTATTTGCAGAGGACTAAAAAACATCTAATTATCATATACTAATTTATCATTTTATAGTCATTAGTAGTCTTTAAATTTATATTTTCTATTTTGTTATAAAATAATTTGGTTTGAGGACAGTAGTCAAAGATATAGTGTGGTCAATAATGCTAATCCTAATGCTCATTCACCTGGATGTGAGCAGTTCTATGTCCAGAAGGCTTTCATCCAAGTGTACTGGAAGCTGTGTTCCTGGGTAGTGACAGAGTCTTCTCCTCCACTATATGTCCTATTCAGGTGAGGGCAAGAAATACTTTGGTAAGGCTATGAGGAACCTCTGAGAAATGTGTCTTGTGCCTATAAGTTATCTTCCAGAAAAGGCAGAGTGCATTTGTATGTTGAGTGTCAACTTAGTAACTCTGGTCTCTGCTAAAAGCAAAACGCCCAAACTCAAGCCATAGCAGTTTCCAATCTGCGGGGTAGAAACTTTTTACTTACTTTGAACAAGACCTAAACAAATGAAGGAGTCTCAATTCAGTTATCTGAATCTGTGTTCAGGGGCCTGTGATCACATATCCTACACTGGGTATTTAGATAGGTATAGTGCTACTCCCTTTCTTCTCTTCTTCATTGGTTACCAGGTCAGTGAGTTTCAAGTCCCAAAGAATGACACATTAGTAGTAGATTTAAATTATTTCTACAATAAAGGACAATCTAGATTCTAGTTCAGGTTCATCCTTTAAAAAGCTTCTAAAATAGGTCTGGAAAGTTCGATTGTTTCTCTTGTAACCTTAACTGGATTCACATCATCAGGTTGAATCCTGTCTTTGATATTTACCACACTGCAGCCTGTATGACTGCAGACAATCACTTAATATCTCTGATCCTCGATTTCCTCATGAATAAGATGGGAATGATAATGCTGTGATTATAAGATTGAGGTGAAATTCATAGCATTAATGCATGTAAAACTTAGACCAGTGTCTGGTACACAGTAAGCGCTCAATTAATGTTGGCTTTACTCAGTGTTACCAATATCTAATGAGTGTCCCTCCTCTATTCCCAAGCCTGTTTCAAGCTGAAGTCAGGAGGATTTACTTCAGTGGCAGGGTAAGAGGCAGCTTACTAGTAGGAATTTGGCTTATCATAGATCTTATACAGAGAATAGAGGGAAGAAAAAGAGCTACAACATTGTTTTGGGTATCAGGACTTGCAATCTGTATCTGAGAACCAAGCTCCTTGTGTTTAGATATGTAATCAGGAGTTACAAAATAGTAACTGAAAATAGAACTTTATAAATACAATATATTAAATAGCTCACTCTTATAACACTCTACTTTTAATTCTATTTTGACTATTTTTTCTTCATGAATTTTACTGACCACTGAACAAAAATAACAAAATGAACATACAATTTTATCCAATTTATGTGGTTATTATTTGAAATGTTGAAACAAATAATTTACCCAGGCTGTTTATTATGTTTTCCTCTGTCTGGCTTAGAAATATTTTATCTTTCTCACTTCCATTTACAGTCATTTGTGGTAAGTTTGCCCAAGATGAATTTTTAAAAATTGGGATATAATCTTTGGAAACAATGAATTGCATGCATATTGCTAAGATTTGAATGTGTCCCCTGATGTTCATGCATTGGAAACTTAATTCCCAATGCAACAATGTTGGGAAATAGGCCAAAGAAGGAAAGATTAGGGCATGAATGGAATAATACTGTTATTGAGAAAGTGGGTTAGCTATTATAGAGATTTGTTATAGAAGTGAATCTGGCCTACCCATGCTTTCTTGCTCTCGCCCTCTCTTGCCCTCCCATCTTTCACCATTGGATGATGCAACACAAAGGACTAGATGTGATTCCTTAATCTTGAATTTTTCTAGTCCAGAACAAATTTCCATTCATTGTAAGTTATTCAGTCTCAGGTATTTTGTTATAGCAGCAGAAAACAGTCCAAGGCATATACATTCCATGAAATTTTCTATACAAAATTTAGATTGACTTGTATGCAGGGAAAACAATTTATCTAAATTTAGTGGTTCTCAAGGCATAGTCCACAGACCAGCAGCATAGATATCACCTTGGAACTTGTTAGAAATGTAAATGCAAATTCTCAAGTTTCAGCTCTGACCCATGGAATCAGAAACATTGGGTTAGGGCTTCCAATCTGTGTTTTAATAAGCTTTTCAAATGATTCTGATGCACATTAAGGATTGAGAATCATTGTTCTAGTATTTTTAATGGCAGTTAAAAAATTATAAAGTTAGAAATGACTATCTTAATGAAAGTAAAACTTATTAAAAAGTTTTACCTTTGCTTTCTCTTGGTTTTCAATTCAAATCATATCCCTTTGGTATTTGGTATTTATCAAATGCGAGGTTTTAGTCTTCTATTGGAGTAGACCTTAATAAGTTACAAAAGAATGGTCACTGAATACTGTATTAATAGGATTATCTATATGAAAATCTTTCTTTTAATATTTTAGTGAGATTCCATTTTTCGTAGGTTCATCCATATAAAACTTACTTCACAGTAGCTGAAAAAGGAAGTTTTCCAAATATTATCATCTATGAATATCCTTCTCTGAAGCCCTACAGAATCCTTCGAGGTAAGTCCAGTAAAATCTTTAAAATATTCCATGTTCAAGGTTAACAATATTTGGCAGATATGAGATTATTGAATTAATCAGGGTGTTCCAGAGAAACTAAATTGATAGGAAATAGAAAAGAGATGTATTTAATGTAATTGGCTTACACAATTGTGGAAATAAGTCTGAAATTTGTAAATCAAGCCTGCGGGCCGAAAAGTCTGGGAAAGGAGTTGACAATAGCCACCAGGCAGAATTTCTTCTTCAGAGAATTCTCAGTTTTACTTCCAAGTCCTTTCAAATGGTTGGCTGGGGCCCACTGAGATTATCGAGGATAATCATTACTTAAAGTCAACTAATTCATGGTTATTAGCCACATCTGCAATATACATTTATAGCAACATCCAAATAATTATTTAATTGAATAACTAGAGCCTTGATGAATAATTGGAGGATTGATATTTCTCAGTGACCATTCTTTTTTAACTTGTTAATTAGGTTCTACTCCAACAGAAAATTAATGATCACAATTATTTTATAGTTCTGTTTTTCATATAATTCATTTCAGCAACCAATTTTTGTTTTTGGAGTTGTTTGACAAATTTTAAATCATAGATTGATTTTTCTCTATACTTTTGTGTTTCTCTTCCTCCAGAAGATGAAATATTCTCACAAAGTTTATCTCGTATAAAATGTGATTATGATTTCTCTACCCTCTTCTTTATATCATGTAATTTATTCTAAAGTCAGGGTGATAGATGATTTTGGAATTACTCCTTCAAGGGAGTTCTTGACAATCTTACATTAATATATGTTACAAGATCTCTCTCTTTCTCTCCCTTTAATACACTTTTTGACAATGAGATAAATGTTGTCCTTATTTATTAGATTCCCACTCATCTTTCCAGATGGAACTGAGAAGGCATATGCCTATGTGGACTTTAACTACAATGGTACCTTGTTGGCCTCTGTTGGGAGTTCCCCTGATTACACGCTAACTATTTGGAATTGGAAAGAAGAGCAACCCATACTGAGGAAAAAAGCTTTTTCTCAGGATGTTTTTAAGGTTACTTTCAATCCTGAAGATGATGAGCAGCTTACTACAGCAGGATCAGGCCACATCAAGTAGGTTGGGTGATGAATAGAAAGACTGATACATATGATAAGGGTATTATCTAAGACCTGGAGACATTTTTGCTATTGTTAAAATTAGGATAATTTCCAAATGCATAATTTTAGTAGTGTACCTTTTCTAATTAGATGTGTGGAATTTTATTTCCAGGACAGCATAGATGAAAGAAAGGCTTTAAATTGAGCCTGCTGTCTTCTTATAGCCTTCATCTCCAAAGAGAGTTTGAATAGTGTTTTAATAACTAATTTTGGTATGTTGTTTTCAAATTCATATTGAGCTTTGACACTATTAAATTTCTTGTTTGTAGCTACTCAGTTTTCATCTGTAGAACAAGCATTATAACAGTTTCTATTATTTCTGACAGGGGACCCTCAGTACTAAATGTAGCAGAACTTAATCTTGATCTCAGGTTGCTGGCTCCAATTCCACGCTCTTTTCACTATGTCATGCCCTGGTCTGTTTTCTTGGGAATGATTTATCCTTCTCTATTTTCATTCCATCCTGTCCCATGCATTTAAGAACCTTCTACCATTACCCCAGAGCTACCTAATCTGATGCCAAGTGTCTCTATTTTTGGGGAGGTGGGTAACAGGGATTGAACCCAGAGGAGCTTAACCACTGAGCCATGTCCCCAGGCCTTTTTTGTATTTTATTTAGAGACATGGTCTAGCTGGGTTGCTTAAGGCCTTGCTGAATTGCTGAGGCTGGCTTTGAACTCGAGATCCTCCTCCCTCAGTTTCCTGAGCCACTGGGATTACAGGCATGGGTCAAGACGCCCAGCCCCAGTGTGTCTTTAAGAGAAAGATGTATTTATCTATCTCAAATTCCTCTTGTCCCAATTTATATCTAGTCTTATATTATTAACCAGTTATAAATTCAGAATAATTGAACAGATTCTTAAATGTAATCTTGGAAATTCTGAAGAAACTCTGCTGACAATAGGTCAAAATTTTCTTCTCATTTAGTGAAGTGTGTATTTTATGTGCATTGAATCTTTGGGGAAAAACAAATATTGAATAATTAACTTCAAGTGTGATATGAAAGAAAAAGAATACATGGAAGTTTATGATTAGGGGAACTACCATACCTTTGGAGATGTTGGTCATCTGGACTTTTGGCTTTGTATTACTGGATTGTTGATACTTTCCATTTTCTGCTTTATATCTAGTTGGTTAGGCCAGATCCTTTTTGTTAATCTTTAGCATTCTGATTGTCCATTTGTTTAAATTATTAATAAGAAAATGTCAGTATTAATTAACATGTATTGATTGCACTAAGAGTTTTTCCATAGTTTTTTAAGGTAGGTGTTACTAATACTCTCATTTTATACACAAGAAAATAAAGGCACACTATCATCAAGGAAATCACTCAGAGTCATACAGCTAGTAAGTGAGATTGGGTCTAAACTTTTATATCTTCTAGAACATTACTGTCCACTAGAACTTTCTGCCAGGTCAGAATGTTCTGTGCTGCCTCATTCAGGAGCCACAAGCCATATGTAGTTATTGAGCACTTGAAATTGACTGAACTGACTAAACACTCAATTCTTAACTTTATTTAATGTTAATTACTTTAACTCTAAATTCAAATGATTAGTTGTGGTTGGTGGCTACTGTATCAAATGACACAGCTCAAAATATGAGCTCCATAAAGACAGATCGTTTTTTCTGTTTTGCTTATTGCTCAATTCCTATTGCCTAGAGCTTTGCTTAACAGGTAGTAGATACTTCCTACATATTAATTAGATGAATAAGTGGAATAATGTATGTGACTATAAAATATGTAAGTATTGTAATCATATTAAAATAAAAATAAGTAAAACATATTTGAGGTAGATTTGATCTCGTCATTCTTGTTTGTGTGCAGGTTCTGGGAAATGGCTTATACATTCACTGGGCTCAAGTTGCAGGGATCGCTAGGTCGATTTGGGAAAACAACCACTACTGATATTGAAGGCTACATCGAGCTCCCCGATGGGAAGGTCAGTACAGCCATTGTTATACAATAATAAAATTGTGTTTTCAAGTACACATCAGAAAGCTCACATACATGAAAACACATCATATATATTAGTAAGTTCTGTCAATTTCAACAACAGATATTATGATTGTCAATGTAATGAACATTTAATGTTGCTTTTCAGATTGTCAATTGTAATAAAAATATTTTCTGAAAATATCATAATCCAAAGTATGATAAACATTTGCAAAATATTATATAAAGTATCTAAGCACTTTTGTATATTAACACAGTGCCATACTTGTTAATTTTAATTGTAGTGTATAGTACTTGCTTTTTCCTGATTTCTTTGCCATGATGCTCCAAGAGGACTTACTGGGTCAAAGATTACATACACTCTTATGACTTATGTTTTTATGGTCAGATTATTAGTCAGGAAGATCAAGCTGCTTTATAGGGACATCTGTAGCACTGTAATTCAATCTGTTAATTTACTCTTTAATATGGTTTGTTCATATCCTCTCTTCCTTTCACAAAACTTATGGGTTTGTTTCCTGAAATGATAGCTAATTAGGACCAGTTTTCCATTAATATTTTATCTGATTTCTGAGTAGAATGAGTTATACAGTACTCCATGTGATTATTTCAGTTATAAATAAATGCCAGCATACAAATACTACTCTATCCTTAAGAAACCAAATGGTCTAGGCATCTACCAAATGGAACAGTCTCAATTCAAAAGCATTGTGTATAAAAGAAAATGAAAAGCCTTGGATGCTGGTTGAAGTGTATACCCAAACTTATAAGATGATCTTAGATCAACTTAGCTTCAAATTGTGAATACTGTAAGAATTAAGATAAAGATCAGTACAACCCTTGTTAAGGACATGGCAAAAAATACATCTCTCTCTAAAAGGTTCAGTAGAGTTTGTGTAGATGTGAGGGATAAATAAACCATTTAAAATGACAAAGTCACAAAAGGAAATGTTCAGAGTTAGGAATAAATGTCAGATATTTAGAGGGCAGAAAGGAATAAGACATTCATACTGGGAAAAAGTGCAAATGCTGAGCTGAGAAGGGTGATTGGATCTTAATGTACTGGGAGTTTAACAGTGAAGCAGAACTACTGTATGTTGGCAAAGTAGTGTTATAAATGAAAGAAGGAATGGACACATTTGTTAATAAGATGGATTACAGGAAGGGAAATTGGGACTCAAAGAGATGAGCTAGGAAGGAAGCTGTTACCATCATCTAAAAAGAGATGACAAGGGCCTCAACTTCTCAGGACCAATAAAAAGTAAAGCTAGGTAAGAGTGACAGTTTTGAAAGGAATGCCTCATAGGTTTTAGTGACCTTTAGTGGCTTTAGTTATGGAGCAGTTGAGTTTGCAGAAGTAAAATAGTGGTCACTAGAGGCTAGGAAGAAGAAGGGAAGCAGGAAATAGTGGTTGGACAACGGGCAGCAAAACACAATTATAGTAAAGAAATAAGTTGTGCTGTTCTATGGCACAATAGGTTGACCACAGTTCACAACAACTTATTATGTGTTTTATAAAGAACTAGATAAGAGGAGTTCAAAACTTCCCAACACAAAGAAATGACAAATGATTTAGGATAATGAAATGCTAATTACCCCAATATGATCATTACTCATCATATACATGTATTGAATTATCACACTGTACCCCATAAATATGTACAATTATTTTGTGTCAAGTAAAAAATACTGTAGAGAAAAAGAAGAAAACAAGTCTAAAGACCCTACTACAAGTGACTGAGGCTTAATACTAGGTAATACAGGCAGGTAGGTAAAAATCCTGGGTAAAATCATCAGTTCCTCCAGTTGAGGGGGACATGGGAGTGGAGAGCTCTTGAGCTGGCAGGCAAAAATAAAGCCAGAGCCCCCCACCAGAGGGTATTATAGGGAACATCAGTCTTCACATAAACTCTATGAAAATGCAAACTTTCTAGTCAAAGTCCTCTGTATCTAGAAATTCTTTTGGGTGATTCCCAGCAAATACTTCTGGATTAAAAGTTCCAAGGAGTCCTAGAAAAAAGCAAACTCATTTGACTTCTTACTACAGGATCTCCCTTCTGAGGCAGTGTGGAGGTCCTCTCTGCCATGTCCTGTGTGGAGGAGGAAAGGGTTAACTGCCAGGGGAGGATGTTTTCTATTACCCCAAAAACTTATCTACTCAATAAATACACAGAGTCAATACTCTTTTCATATGAGAGGGGACATGATGGGTGTGGCCATACCAGCTCTGGCCTCTTACAACAACATGGAGTCACCCAACTCTCCCTTATTTATAATATACAGGTAAAGAGGGCAAGAACCAGGAGGAGCTTCTTCTGGAATGGACAGAATAGGGTGGAGTTGGGGGAGCCATTCTCTCAGGGAAACTGTACAGGGAGCTGTCTGATTCTGCTAGATAAGGATGGCTTCCCACACACAATACCTTTATTTTATTTGTTTATGTGGTGCTGAGGATAGAACCCAGTGCATCACACATGTGAGGTAAGCGCTCTACCACTGAGTTAAAACCCCAGCCCCAGTTCATATGTGTCTCAGCATTAAATAACTTAACAAATGTCAAGTGCACAAGTAGTGGGAATGATGATTTAATAAATTAATTTGAAGTGGTTCCAGATATTATCTTTGTTTGAAATTGGATAGTGTTATGCTATAATCTGCTCAGTTCAGTAACAGCCTCAGAATTTATCTAACATCTTAAAGTTTGATAGCATTGTACTTAAAATGTAGATCTCACCTATCAAGGACTTTAAATACACCTCTAATTTTTGACCAAGTAATTCTACTCTTGGATTAGATCCTTAAGAGATATACAAAGAAATCCACATATATATACATATATGAAAAATTGCCAATAACATATAATCACAGTGATTTAAAACTATTCATAATGCTAGAAAGATATACATCAAAATGTGATTGGGGGTTGTGTCTGGGATAAGTGGATTTTCATTTCTGTATTTTCTTATTTTTCCATACTCAACCATTTAACTTTCATAATCAAGAAAAATCATCTTTAAAAAATAACTGTCACCTACTATTTGAGACATAAATGTATGCATTCATCTGTTTCAGTGACATCTCTTTCCTTCTGCACACCTGCCAGGTGCTCTCAGGTACAGAATGGGGCAACCTGCTGCTTTGGGAAGGCAGTCTCATCAAAGTGGAGCTCTGTCGATCTGGAATGAAGTCTTGTCACCATGGTCCCATTAACCAGATAATGCTGGATGAGGGAGAAGTTATTACTGCTGGGTCAGATGGGTGTATTAGGGTAAGTTTTCTTGATACTTGGGCAGTCACACCCATGCCTAAAACGTGCAGATCACATTAGTAGTTTTTGCAGGGTGGTGTTGATGGCATAGTGGTACACTTACCTTTCAGGTGGTTTTGTCAGATATTCATTTCTCATAAAGGTTATGTGGTAAAGGAAATTAGTTGTCATTTATTCCCAAGACCAACTCATTCTAAACAAAGCTCCTCACGTGGGGAATATTTGCATTCTTGTCAACATTAATTTCTGTATCTTAGCACTGAAACTCTTTGAAGGGACCTTTTGTCTTTTTGGTTCAGTTGTTGAAATAATAGTTTTAGAAAATGAATGGCCATGTCCTTCCAAAATGCTCAGTATGAATGTGTCACTTTCTGGAAACAAAAGTGATAAACTTTGCTATCTTTTACTGAGAATAACAATTAGAAATACACCTGGTGAACTGATGGGGTCTGCCTGTGGAAGCTGCTCTCCTTGCTCCTGACACCAAAGGAATTTGCCTGCTTTCACTCGTGGTTGCTATTCTGCTCAAAGCCTGGGTTAAACTGGAACGTTGCATCTAAGTTCCAATTCACCCAGTCAGACACCATCTGTGAATATGCACCGTCCTCTTGCTAGCCAATGTGTACTTTTGTGATTTGCATTTGGTACATATTCTTTCTGGGGCCTTTCCTAAGAAAGTCATAGTATTCTCTTGACATTCTTTAAGAAGTATTATCAGAAATAAGATTACAATTTAAGATGTAGTGTGCTGGAAAGCAGTGTGGAAATTCCTCAGAAAACTATGAAACGAACCACCACATGACCCAGCTATCCTTCTCCTCAGTATATATCCAAAAGAACTCAAAGAAGCATAGTACAGTGATACAGCCACATCAATGTTTATAGCAGCCCAATTCACAATAGTCAAATTGTGGAATCAATCAAATGCCTGTAAGTAGATGAAAGGATTAAGAAAATGTGGTGTATATGCACAAAGCAGATTTACTCAGCCACAAAGAAGAATGAAATAATGACATTAGCTGGTAAATGGATGGAAATGGAGAAAATCATGCTAAGTGAAATAAGCTCAGACTCAGAAAATCAAAGGCCAAATGTTTTCTCTCATATATGGAAGCTAGAGCAGAATAAGGGAAAGAAGATGGGAGGTGTCAAATATCTTAAAGATACAAGAAAGATGAGTGGAGTAGACATGGGAGAATGAGAGGGAAGAAGGAAGGGAAAGGGGAAAATAAATGGAATAAATTTAGTGAAATCATGCTATATTCATACATAAGTATGCAAAAAAGAATTTCACTTTTATGTTTATATAGAAGAAAGGAAGTTTAATAGAGTAGAGGAGAGAGAATAGCGGGAAGGAAGAGAGGAGGAAAACAGGGTGAATGGGGCTTGCAATCAAATTCCTCCCATGTATGATTTTGTCAAAATGAACCCAAGTACCATGTATAATTATGATGTGCCAACAAAATTTTTTAAAAAATACAATTATCTGATCCTTTACAAATACCAAAATCATGGAGGAAAGACAGTCTTTTTCACAAATGATGCTGGGAAAACTGGACATTCATATGTGGAAGAATGAAACTAGGTCTCTATATCTCATCCTATAAAAAAGTCAACTCAAACATGGATCAGACTTAAGAATAAGACCAGAAATTTTACAACTGTTAGAAGAAAACAAAGGGAAATGCTTCAATATATACATGCAGGCAACAACTTCCTCAAAAGAATTCCTATAGCTCAGGAAATAATACCAAGAATCAACAAATAGGATTACATCAAATTAAAAAAGCTTCTAGAACAAAGGAAACAGGATATGTGAAGAGGGAGTCTATAGAATGAGAGAAAATCTTTGCCAGCTACACTCTGAAAAAGAATTAATATCCAGAATACATAATGAACTCAAAAAACTTTATACCTAAAACCAAATAACACAGTAAATTGGTGAATGAAGTAACTCTACCCTTCTCAAAAAAATGTACAAATGACCAGAATGTATATGAAAAATAATGTTCAACATCTTTAGGTATTAGGGAAGTGCAATAAAAATTACACTGATAATTTCATCTCACTCTAGTAAGTATGGCAATCATCAAGAATACAAATAACATAAAATGCTGGCAAGGATGTGGGGAAAAAGGAACGCTTATACACGTTGGTGGGAATGTAAATGAAATTAATACATCCACAATGGAAATCAGTTTGGAGGATTCTCAAAACCACCATATGATCCAGCTAAACTACTCTTCAGTTCTTCTGAAAATGAATCATATCATAATACAATAGTGAAACATGCAACCCATGTTGATAACAATTCACAATAGCCAAATTATGGACCCACTGACAGGTGTCTGTCAACAGATGAATTAAAAAGAAAATATAACATATATACACAGTGGAGTTTTATTCAGCCATAAAGGAAAAATTAATTATGTCAAATGCAGGAAAATGGATTGAACTTGAGAACATTGTGTTAAGCAAAATAAGTCAGACTCAGAAGATCAGGGTCATATGTGGAAGCTAGAGAGAAAAAAAGGAAAAAAGTGATCTCAAGAAAATGGAAGGGAGACCAATAGGGCAGAGAAAGGTGAAAAGAGAGATGGAAAGAAGGAGGGAAAGGGGATATACAGGTGAATGAAACCGACCAAATTATGTGCAAGTTCAAATATGCCATAATGATATTTTCATATGATGATTATGATATAATAGAGTAAAAAAAATGTTCCTGCTTGGCAAACTACAAAAGAAAGGAAGGAAGGAAGGAAGGATGGAAAGAAGGAAGGATGGATAGAAGGAAGGAATAAAGAAAAGAGAGAGAAGAAATAGTGTGACTACTCTGTTGATGTCTATTAAGCTTACCTATCTAGGGTATGGTTTAAGCCAAATTTCCCTCATTGTGTGTTCTTACATTGGCTATTTGAACCCAAGTATACATTTTTATATTGACCTCATTAAAATTAATGTTCATAGATTTCATTCATTGCTCTGAGGACTCCCATACGTCTTTGTTGTATCACGTATTCACTATCCTTCTATGATAGATGACATCCCAAAATGTCAAAATACCAAATGAGAGAAGATCTCAAGAGAAAAGAAGTTAAACATTTCACAAAGGATTCCTTTGTAGATACCGTTAATTTCCTTTCCCCCACTAATTCTACTACTACTGTCTTTCCTATTCCTATCTGCTTTCCCTTCCCTTCATTCCCCTTTGTCTAATCCACTGAACTTTTATTCTTCCCCTTCCCCCACTTGTTGTGTAATAGCATCTGCATATCAAAGAGAACATTTGACCTTTGGCTTTCTGAGACTGGCTTATTTCACTTAGCATGTTAGTCTCCAGATCCATCCATTTACTGACTAAAGTCATTCATTTTTATGACTGAGTAATATCCCATTATGCATATATACCACATTTTCTTTATTCATTCATCTGTTGAAGGGAACCTAGGTTGGTTCCATAGCTATTGTGAATTGAGCTGCTATAAACATTGATGTGTCTGTGTCACTGTAGTATGCTCATTTTAAGTCCTTTGAGTATATACTGAGGAGTGGGATAACTGGGTCAAATGGTGGTTCCATTCCAAGTTTTCTTAGGAATCTCCATACTGGTTTCCTAATGGTTGCACCACTTTGCAGTACCACTAGCTATGTATGAATGTACCTTTTTCCCCACATCCTTGCCAATATTTATTATTGCTGTATTCTTGATAATTGCCATTCTGACTGAAGTGAGATGCAATCTCAGTGTACTTTTGATTTTCATTTCTCTGTTAGAGATGTTGAACATTTTTTCATATGTTTGTTGGTTGATTGTATATCTTCTGTGAAGTGTCTGATCAGTTCTTTAGCCCATTTATTGAATGGGTCATTTATTTTTTTGGTGGTTTTTTTTTTCAGTTCTTTATATATACTGGAGATTAATGCTCTATCTAAGGTGCAGGTGGCAAAGATTTTCTCATTCTGTAGGCTCTCTTCACTCTTGATTGTTTCCATTTCTGTGAAGAAGCTTTTTAGTTGGATATCATCCCATTTATTGATTCTTGATTTTACTTCTTATGTTTTAGAAGTCTTGTTGAGGAAGTTGTTTCCTAAGTAGACATGATGGAGAGAGTTAGGCCTACATTTTCTTCTAGTAGGAACAGGGTCTCTGATCTAATGCCTAGTTCTTTGATCCACCTTGAAGTGTGCGCAGGGTGAGAGATAGGGATCGGATTTCAATCTGCCACATATGAATTTCCAGTTTTCCCAACACCATTTGTTGAAGATGCTGTCTTTTCTCCAATGTGTGTTTATGGTGCTTTTGTTTAGTATGAGATAACTATATTTTATGTGGGTTTGTCTCTGTGTCTTCTATTCTGTTCCATTGGTATTAATGTCTGTTTTGGTGCCAATACCATGCCATTCCCCCCCCCCCCATAGCTCTATAGTATATTCAGGGTCTGGTATTGTGATGCCTTCTGCTTCACTTTTCTCACTGAGAATTGCTTTGGCTATTCTGGGCCTCTTATTTTTCCAAATGAATTTAATGACAGCTTTTTCTATTTCTATAAAGAATGTCATTGGAACCTTAATAGGAATGGCATAAAATCTGTATAGTGCTGTGGTAGTATGACCATTTTGACAATATTGATTCTGCCTATCCAAGAGCATAGGAGATCGTTCCATCTTCTAAGGTCTTCTTCCACTTCTTTCTTTAATTTTCTGAATGTTCTATAGTTTTTATTGTAGAGCTCTTTCACCTATTTTGTTAGATTTATTCCCAAATATTTTATTGAGGAGGACTGGTGTTAGTTCTTCTTTGAAGGTATGGTAGAATGTGGCTGAGGATCCATCTGGTCCTGAGCTTGTCTTTCTTGGTAGGTTTTTGATGGCATCTTCAATTTCAGTGCTTGAAATTGATGTGTTTAAAATTTCAATGTCCTCCTGATTCAATTTGGGCAGGTTATATGTCTTTAGAATTTTGTCAATGCCTTCAATATTTTCTACTTTACTAGAGTGTAAATTTTCAAAATAGTTTCTGATTATTGTCTGTATTTCAGTAGTGTCTGTTGTGATAGTTCCTTTTTCATCATGAATCTTAGTAATTGAGTTTTCTCTCTCTCTTTATTAGCTTGGCTAAGGGTTCATGACTTATTTTTTTCAAAGAACAAACTATTTGTTTTGTCAATTTTTTGGATCATTTCTTTTGTTTCAATTTCTTTGCTTTCAGCTCTGATTTTAATTATCTCCTGTCTTCTGCTTTTGGTGTTGTTTTGTTCTTCTGTTTCTAGGACTTTGAGATGTAATGGCTATTTATTTGTTTACTTTTTATTCTTTTAATGAATGAGCTCAATGCAGTGAACTTCCCTCTTAGCACTGCCTTCATAGTGTCCCAGAGATTTTGATATGTTGTATCACTATTCTCATTTACATCTAAGTATTTTTTATTTCCATCCTTGATTTCTTCTGTTATCTATTTGTCATTCAATAATGTATTATTTAGTCTCCAGATGTTAGAGCAACTTTTGGGTTTTTTTTGGGGGGGGTTTGGGGCCTGGGGGTACTGGGTATTGAATTCAGGGGAACTCAACCACTGTGCCACATCCCCAGTCCAATTTTGTATCTTGTTTAGAGACAGGGTCTCATTAAGTTGCCTAGTGCTTCTCTGTTGCCGAGGGTGGCTTTGAACTCTCAACCCTCCTGTCTCAGCTTCCCATTCTGTTGGGATTACAGGCATAATTCACTGCACCTGGCACTTCTGTTTTTTATTTTCATTGATTTCTAATTTCATTCCATTATGATCTGATAGAATGCAAGGTATTGCCTCTATTTTTTTGTATTTGGTAAGAGTTTCTGTGTGAGAAGAAAGTGTATTCAGTCATTGTTGTATGAAATATTCTATATATGTCAGTTAAGTCTAAATTATTAATTGTATATTTTTAGTTTTATAACTTCTTTATTTAGTTTTGTTTGAAGGATCTATCCCATGGTGACAGAGATGTGTTAAAGTCACCCACTATTATTGTGTTGTGGTGAATTTGATGAAACTGAGAAAGGTTTGTTGGATGTATGTAACCGCTTCATTGTTTGGGGCATGAATATTTACAATTGTTATGAGTTGTTGATGTATCATTCCTTTAAGTGGTATGAAATGTCCTTCTTTGTCCCTTCTGATTAACTTTGCCTTGAAGCCCACTTTATCTGACATAAAGATAGAAAAGCCTGCTTGTTTATCTGGTCCATATGAATGGTATGTTTTTTCCATCCTTTTAAACTTCACTCTGTGGATGTTTTTGCCTATGAAGTGAGTCTGTTGGAGACAGCATATTGTTTGATTTTGTTTTTTAATCCAATCTGCCAGTCTATGTCTTTCAATTGATGATATTAGGTCACTTACATTTAATCTTATTATCGAGATATGATTTTTATTCCCTGTCATATTCATTTATCTTTGGGTTTTAATTTGAATTATTTTCTCCTTTGATTGACTATTCTTTTAGTGTAGTTCCTCTCTTTGTTGGTTTTCACTTTTGTTTTTAATTTTTTCTTCGCAAAATATTTTACTGAGTATGTTTTGTAGAGCAGGCTTTCTAGTTGTGAATTCTTTTAACTCTTGTTTATCATGGAAGGATTTTATTTAATTGTCATTTCTGAAGCTTGATTTTTCTGGGTATAGTATTCTTGGCTGGCATCCATTTTCTTTCAAAGGTTGATATATATTGTTCCAAGACCTAGCTTTGAGGGTCTGGGTTGAGAAATCAGCTGAGATCTAGATTGGTTTCCATCTAAATGTGGCTTATCATTTTTCTCTGGCAGCCTTTAAAATTCTATTATTCTGTGTGTTAGGCATTTTCATACTAATGTGCCTTGGTGCCTTGAGTATGTCTTAATTTTGTATATTTGGTGTCCTGTAAGCCTCCTGTATCTGATTTTCCAGTTCATTCTTTAGGTTTGGGAAATTTTCTGATATTAGTTCACTGGAAAGACTGTGCATTCCTTTGTTTTTTATCTCCAAGATGTCATCTATTCCAATAAATATTAAATTTGGTTTTTCATGTTGTCCCACATTTCTTGGAAGTTCTATTCATGGTCTCTTAACATCTTTTCTCCATGGTCAACTTTATTTTCAAGATTATATATTTTGTCTTCATTTTCTGAAGTTCTGTTTTCCAAGTGTTCTAGTCTATTGGTAATGCTTCCCATTGACTTTTTAATTTGGTTTATTGATTTCTTCATTTTGAAGATTTTTGTTCGATTTCTTATCAGGATATCTATCTCTTTATTGAGTTGATGTTTTACTTCCTGTATTTTCTCTCTGATATCACTCCTTACATTGTCCTTTACCTCAGAGATTAGATTAACTATGTACTTTCTAAATTATTCTGACATTTCTTCCACTACAGTGGTGATGGACTATGATATGAGGTATTTTGATTGGTTTGGGATGATTTGTTCCCTTACTTTTTCATGTTGTTTCTATGGATCTGAGGCAGTAGAATTTCTACCCAGTAGACTTTTAGTGTCCCTGAAGGTTTCCAGTACCTCACTGTTTAGGAGGAGAAAAATATTAGAATAACCAAGGCAAACAATATACATCATTAAACCAAATAGTTCCTGCTATGATGTCTACAATGTTGTGACAATAAACAGAACTGATATGATCAGTTATTGCCTACAATAAAAACAGTAAGTTTTCAAAATGGTTTACAATTTCAAATGGTGGACAGGGAGAGAATAGAAGTGATGCATGATGTGATGATTATGAGGGAGGAAGAGAGAGGATAGAAGTGAAAAATTAAAGGAAGAACGAAAGAGAAAGCAATAGAGATTGGCTGTTAGCAAAAGGAAAGAGAGAAAGAGATTTGAGGGAAACAAATAAGTGAAAGAAAAAATACATAAAGTAAAAATTTTAAAAATTAAAAATTAAAAATGAATACTGTTTTGCGAACCGAAGCACAATACCATTTTGTTGTACGTGGAAGAGAGAAAATGGCGTGGGAAGAGGCAGAGGATGCACTGTGAACCGAACAATAAGTCTCCAATGCACCACCACCCACCGGGAAAAGAGCACACAGTGACTGACAAGTACCTGCAGGTTTGATTACACGTGGCTGCCGCCATTTTGAGATGACAGCCAGGCTCCGTAGGACGCCTGGCCGGACTGACTGAGCCCCGTATCCAGGATCCTTCAGCCTGACCGATCACTCTCTGCATCTGGGGCCCTCACATCAACTGACTGCTCCCTGCCGCCAGGACCCCCAGACCAGCTGACTGCGCCCTATCACCAGGAACCCAGACTGACTGATTGCACCCGGCCTCCAGGATCCCACAACTACACCAAACACACTGGACCTCTAGGACCCCTGCCGGACCAACTGCACTCTGTCTCCAGGACTTCCAGCTGACCATGTCCACCCCTGAGCTGCAGCTCCCCATTTGCCAACACATTTCGAAGCCAGAGCGGCCATCTTGGATAATCCTGGAAGCCGGAGCTCCAATCTTTGGGTGGGACAAATCCCATCCTGCTACGCCTGCTGGAGGCTTGAAGCTCATTGTCAGGTACCTCTCATGCATCAGGCTACTGAACTCTGGGAGGTTTCATTACTATATGACTGTTATACTGTAGATTTTCTTTTTTCTCCTTTTTAAAAAAATTTAAGTTTTTATTTCTTAACTTTTCTTGCTCTCTTTTCCTTTTGTTTACCTGTTCCCTCAGAGTCTCTTTCTCCCTTTTTTGCATGCTAACATCTGATTTCTTTTGATTACACTCTCACCCTTTCTATTATCTAGAACTTCTGTATAATCTTTTCTTATCCCATTAACAGCCACATTTTACATCCCTCTACATCCTTTTGTGTCCTCCATTAGAAACTGCAGACCTTATTACAAACCTGTGTGTTTTACCGAAGATAACATTTGAACTCATTTTGTTTACTATGACAATTTTGTTATTGTCCCCATAGGGGCTATTTGGTCTAGGATTGCATAGTGTCTGATTTGGGCACTGCTAATATTGATCTCCCCTCAAAGAAAGGGTTTTGGAAACCTATACGGCCACTATAAGCCTATGGGGGAAAATCTGCAATACCCCAGATCTGCACACCTAGAGGGGAAGATACATGAACAACATGAAAAAACAAGGGAAGAAAATGATCCAAACGAATCTAGATTCTATAGTAATAGAATACAATGACAGTATGTTAGAAGAAATATCAGAAAAGGACTTCAGATTATACGTGATTAAGATGATTCACGAAGCAAAGGATGAGATAAGAGAGAAAATGCAGGCAATGAATGATAATACCAATAAGCTGAAAGAGCACCTGCAGGAAGCAAAAGATCATTTCAACAAAGACATAGAGATCTCAAACAAAACAAAACAAAACAAAACAAAACAAAAAAACCAAACGGAAATCCTTGAAATGAAGGAGACAATAAACCAAATAAAAAACTCAATGGAAAGTATCAACAACAGACTAGACCACTTGGAAGACAGAACCTCAGACAATGAAGACAAAATATTTAATCTTGAAAATAAAGTGGCCGAAACAGAGAAGATGGTAAGAAATCATGAACAGAATCTCCAAGAACTATGGGACATCATGAAAAGACCAAATTTAAGAATTATTGGGATTGAGGAAGGCACAGAGATACAAACCAAAGGAATGAACAACCTATTCAATGAAATAATATCAGAAAATTTCCCAAGCCTGAAGAATGAAATGGAAAATCAAATACAAGAGGTTTACAGAACACCAAATGCACAAAATCACAACAGTCTACACTAAGGCAAGTTATAATGAAAATGCCTAACATTCAAAATAAAGGTAGGATTTTGAAGGCTGTGAGAGAAAAGCATCAGATTACATATGGGGGAAACCAAAATGGATAGCAGCTAACTTCTCAACCCAGACTCTAAAAGCTAGAAGGGCCTGGAACAACATATTTCAAGCTCTGAAAGAACATGGTTGCCAACCAAGAATCCTATACCCAGCAAAATTAATCTTCAGATTTGAAGATGAAATAAAATCCTTCCATGATAAACAAAGTTAAAAGAATTTACAAATAGAAAGCCTGCACTACAGAATGTTCTCAACAAAATATTCCATGAGGAGGAAATGAAAAACAACAATGGAGGTCAGCAAAGGGAGGAACTACCTTAAGAGAAAAACCACTCAAAGGAGAAACCAAGCCAACTTAAAAACCAAAAATAAGCCAAATGACTGGGAATACAAATCATTTCTCAATAATAACCCTGAACGTTAATGGCCTAAACCCCTCAATCAAAGACATAGACTGGCAGAATGGATTAAAAAGAAAAACCCAACAATATGCTGCCTGCAAGAGACTCATCTCATAGAAAAGACATCCACAGACTAAAGGTGAAAGGATGGGAAAAAACCTACCATACACATGGACTCAGTAAAAGAGCGGGGGTTTCCATCCTTATATCAGATAAAGTGGACTTCAAGCCAAAGTTAGTCAGAAGGGATAAAGAAGGACATTTCATACTGCTTAAGGGAAACATAAATCAGGAAGACATAATGATAGTAAATATTTATGCCCCAAACAATGGTGCATCCCTGTACATCAAACAAATCCTTCTCAATTTCAAGAATCACATAGACCACAACACAATAATTCTGGGCGACTTTAACGCACCGCTGTCACCACTAGATAGATCTTCCAAACTAAAACCAACCAAAGAAACCATAGAACTCAATAACACAATCAATAACCTAGACTTAATAGACATATATAGAATATTCCATCCATCAACGAACGGATACACTTTCTTCTCAGCAGCACATGGAACCTTCTCGAAAATAGACCATGTGTTATGCCACAAAGCAGCCCTTAGGAAATGCAAAAAAATAGAGATACTGCCTTGTGTTCTATCAGATCATAATGGACTGAGAGTAGAAATCAATGACAGAATAAAAAAATGAAATTACTCCAACACTTGGAGACTAAATAATATGCTATTGAATGAAACATGGATAACAAAAAACATCAGGGAGGAGATTAAAAAATTCTTAGAGGTCAATGAGAACGATGATACAACATCTCTGGGACACTATGAAAGCGGTACTAAGGGGAAAATTCATTGCATGGAGCGCATTCCAGACAAGAATGAAAAGTCAACAATTAAATGACCTAACATTACAGCTCAAAGCCCTAGAAAAAGAAGAACAGAATAACAGCAAAAGTAGTAGAAGACAGGAAATCATTAAAATCAGAGCTGAAATCAATGAAATTGAAACAAAAGAAACTATTCAAAAAATTGACAAAACAAAAAGTTGGTTCTTTGAGAAAGTAAACAAAATAGAAAAACCCTTAGCCACACTAACAAAGAGAAGGAGAGAGAAGACTCAAATTACTAAAATACATGATGCAAAAGGAAATATCACGACAGACACCACTGAGAACATAGTTAGAAGCTACTTTGAAAATCTGTATTCCAACAAAATAGAATCTACCAAAGACATTGACAAATTTCTAGAGAGACGTGCTCCTCCCAAACTGAACCAGGAGGACATACACGATTTAAACAGATCAATATCAAGCAATGAAACAGAAGAAGCCATTAAAAATCTACCATCCAAGAAAAGCCCAGGACGAGACGGATTCTCAGCCGAGCTCTACAAGACCTTCAAAGAAGAACTCATTCCAATACTTCTCAAAGTATTCCAGGAAATAGAAAAGGAGGGTACCCTACCAAACTCATTCTGTGAAGCTAATATCACCCTCATACCCAAACCAGGAAAAGACACATCAAGGAAAGAAAATTTTAGACCAATATCCTTGATGAATATAGATGCAAAGATCCTTAACAAAATATTGGGAAACCGTATCCAAAAACATATTAAGAAAATTGTGCACCACGATCAAGTGGGGTTCATTCCTGGAATGTAGGGATGATTCAACATTCGTAAATCAATAAACATAATCCATCAAGTCAATAGACTTAAGGATAAGAATCATATGGTTATTTCAATTGACACAGAAAAAGCGTTTGACAAAATACAACACCCCTTCATGCTGAAAACACTAGAAAAAATAGGGATAGTAGGAACATACCTGAACATTGTAAAGGCTATTTATGCTAAGCCCATGGCCAATATCATTCTTAATGGAGAAAAACTGAAACCATTCCCTTTAAAAACAGGAACAAGACAGGGATGTCCTCTTTCACCACTTCTGTTCAACATTGTCCTTGAAACTCTAGCCAGCGCAATTAGGCAGACTAAAGAAATTAAAGGGATACCAATAGGAAAAGAGGAACTTAAGCTGTCACTATTTGCGGATGACATGATTCTATATTTAGAGGATCCAAAAACCTCCTCCAGAAAACTTCTAGACCTCATCAATGAATTCAGCAAAATAGCAGGCTATAAAATCAACACACATTTTTATACGCAAGTGACGAAACAGCTGAAAGGGAAATGAGGAAAACAACTCCATTTGCAATAGCCTCAAAAAAAATAAAATACTTGGGAATCAATCTAACCAAAGAGGTAAAAGATCTCTACAATGAAAACTACAAAACACTGAAGAAAGAAATTAAGGAAGACCTTAGAAGATGGAAAGATCTCCCATGTTCTTGGATAGGCAGAATTAATATTGTCAAAATGGCCATACTCCAAAAGTGCTATACAGATTCAATGCAATTCCAATTAAAATCCCAATGACGTACCTCCCAGAAATAGAGTAAGCAATCATGAAATTCATCTGGAAGAATAAGAAACCCAGAATAGCTAAAGCAATCCTTAGCAGGAAGAATGAAACAGGGGGTATCGCAATACCAGATCTTCAACTCTACTACAAAGCAATAGTAACAAAAACAGCATGGTATTGGCACCAAAATAGACAGGTAGATCAATGGTACAGAATAGAGGACACGGACACAAACCCAAATAAATGCAATTTTCTAATACTAGACAAAGGTGCCAAAAATATGCAATGGAGAAAAGATAGCCTCTTCAACAAATGGTGGTGGGAAAACTGGAAATCCATATGCAGCAGAATGAAACTAAACCCCTATCTCTCACCCTGCACAAAACTCAACTCACAATGGATCAAGGACCTTGAAATCAGACCAGAGACCCTGCATGTTATAGAGGAAAAAGTAGGTCCAAATCTTCACCTTGTTGGCTTAGGATCAGACTTCCTTAACAGGACTCCCATAGTACAAGAAATAAAAGCAAGAATCAATAACTGGGATAGATTCAAACTAAAAAGCTTTCTCTCAGCAAAGGAAACTATCAGCAATGTGAAGAGAGAGCCTACAGAGTGGGAGAATATCTTTGCATTCATACTTCAGATAGAGCACTAATTTCCAGAATATGTAAAGAACTCAAAAAACTCTACACCAACAATACAAATAACCCAATGAACAAATGGGCTAAGGAAATGAACAGACACATCACAGAAGAAGATGTACAAGCAATCAAGAGATATATGAAAAAATGTTCAACATCTTTAGTAATAAGAGAAATACAAATCAAAACTACCTTAAGATTCCATCTCACCCTAATTAGAATGGCGATTATCAAGAATACAAGCAACAATAGGTGTTGGAGAGGATATGGGGAAAAAGGTACACTCATACATTGCTGGTGGGGTTGCAAATTAGTGCAGCCACTCTGGAAAGCAGTGTGGAGATTCCTTAGAAAACTTGGAATGGACCTACCATTTGACCCAGCTATCCCACTCCTTGGCCTATACCCAAAGGACTTAAAATCAGCATACTACAGAGGTACAGCCACATCAATTTTCATAGCTGCTCAATTCACAATAGCCAGACTATGGAACCAACCTAGATGCCCTTCAATTGATGAATGGATAAAGAAACTGTGGTATATATATACAATGGAATATTACTCAGCTACAAAGAATGATAAAATTATGGCATTTGCAGGCAAATGGATGAAATTGGAGAATATCATGTTAAGTGAGATAAGCCAATCTCAAAAATCCAAAAGAGGAATGATCTCACTGATAAGTGGAGGATGACACATAATGGGGGGTCGGAGGGGAGCAAGAATGGAGGAAGGAGGGACTGTATAGAGGGAAAAGAGAGGTGGGAGGGGTGGGGGAGAAGGAAAAAAATAACAGAATGACTCAAACATCATTACTCTATGTAAATACATGAATATGCAAGTGGTATGCTGTTACTCCACGTACAAACTGAACCAACATGTATCCCATTTGTTTACAATAAAAATAAATTTTAAAAAAATGAATACAAAACAAAACTGAAATATAATAATCAAACTTCCTAGTCCTCAAAAAACTGAACCATAAAGAATAGCTGATTTTGAAAATGCTAGAAATAAGAAAAAAAAAATATGTATAAATGTCCATAATCATTAAGGTCACAAGCAGAGTAAAGAAAAAAGGAAAAAAAAAAAAAAAATAGATCTCCATGAAAAGTTAAAGAGTTGTTTCTGTTGGAGTTCAAAAGAGTCTCAGCTTCCCTTCTCAGCAGTTAGGTGGGGTTGTCTGGTATATGATGCTTGCTCCACCCTCAGGGTGGGGTTGCTAGAGTGAGAGGTATTCTTATAGGTGAACTCCTGGGTGGAGGGGTTAGGCTTAGGTAGGCTCCAGGTTTTTCAATGGATGCCATTTGGTCTGGAGATTCTAAATCGGTGCACCTCCAGGACCCAGCAATTGCTGATCCATGCTGGAAGTTTGCACACCAAGATCTCCCCTGGGTTCCATTTTTGTGGTGGAGAAACCAATTCTTAGTCCATTATGTCAACTGCAGACCCCAAAGTTCCTGGTCTGGGGTTCAGTCTCCAAACTCAGTTTCTTCCACCCCCTTTCAAATTCCCAGTCAGGCACACCTCTCCCAGCTGGTCCTACAAGCAACTGGATCAGAGGGGGAAGGGAAGAGCCTTGTGGGTTTCCATGACTAGTTGTCCCTTGTATAAACTTCTCTTCACATTTGATTTTCTCCTGGTCACTTAGACACTATTTTATGCAGTGCCAGGCCTGTATTTCAGTCCAGACTCAGGTTTACCAGAATTCAACTCCCTCAGCTGCAGGTCCCTGTGATGTGGCTGCAGAATGGTTTCTTCCTCTGTCCTCTGCACACCACTGGGAGAGATGTGGTTTCTTTCCCATTGAAGGCTATTGTGCTGCATGTCTTTCAGTGTAGTTGGGCAGTGTCTTTGATTTCTAAACTCTTTGTACCCAGATACACCTCAGTCCTCCTAAAAATGTGGGTTCTTTTAATTCCCATATACCTCCACTATGCTTGAGGAGGGACTTCTCTGGCTGGTCCCTCCAGCTGCAGCTGTGGCGTTGGAGATTTATTTGTTATTTTATTATATTTTATCTCCTGAGTCTCTGATTGCTTTGAGTGTCCAGTATTAAAATCCAAAAAAGTTCCCCTCCCCTTTTTTGGTACCAGGGATTAAACCCAGGGACATTTACCACGGAGCCATGTCCCAGTCTTCTTAAGTATTTTATTTAGAGACAGGGTCTTCCTGAGTTGCTAAGTGCCTTGCTAAGTTGCCAAGACTGGCTTTGAACTCATAATCCTCCTGCCTCAGGCCCCCCCTTTTTTATTGGATTACCCATTTTGCAGAGAAGCTGCCTGTCTGCTTTCTTGGTTTCATGCCATGGAGCAGCCAGGAAAGTGACCTGCTCTATTCTACCATCTTTTTTTTTTTTTTAAGTTTTTAATTTTATTTGTTCTAATTTGTTGTATATGACAGTAGAATGCATTTATACATTTTGATAGATCATACATACAGTATAGTCTCTCATTTTTCTGATTATATACATATTGCAGGATCACATCAGTCATGTAGTCATATGTGTACATGAGGTAATAATGTCTGTTTCACTCTACTTTCATTCCTTCCCCCATACCCCTACCCCTCCCTTAATTCCCCTCTACCTAATATAAAGTAACTCTATTCTTTCCTAGCCACACCTCCCACTTATTGTGAACTAGCATCAACATATCAGAGAAAACATTTGACCTTTGGTTTTTGGGTTTGGCTTATTTCATTTAGCATGATATTCTCTAACTCCATCCATTTACCAGCAAATGCCAGAATTTCATTCTTCTTTAAAGTGGAGTAATATTCCATCATGTATGTATGTGTGCGCGCGTGTGTGTGTGTGTGTGTGTGTGTGTGTGTGTGTATCACATTTTCTTTATCCATTCATCTGTTAAAGGGAACCTAGGTTGGTTCCATAGCTTAGCTATTGTGAATTGAGTTGTTATAAAAATTGAGTTGTTATAACATTGGCTGTGTTACTCAAGTATGCTGATTTTAAGTTCTTTGGGTATAAACCAGGGAGTGGGATAACTTGGTCAAATGGTTGTTTCATTCCAAGTTTACTTAGAAATCTCCATACTGCTTTCCATAATGGTTGCACCAATTTGCATTCCCACCAGCAATGTATGAGTGAACCTTTTCCCCCATATCCTCACTAACATTTATTGTTGCTTATATTCTTGATAATTGCCATTCTGATTGGAGCAAGATGAAATCTTAGAGTAGTTTGGATTTTCATTTCTCTAATAGCTAGAGATGTTGAACACTTTTTCATTTATTTGTTGATTGTATATCTTCTGATATACACTTTTGTATATCAGTATCACTTCAGTTTCTTAGCTTATTTATTGATTAGGTTATTTGTTTTTTTGGTTTTGAGTTTTTTGAGTTCTTTATATATCCTGGAGATTAATGCTTTATCCGAGGTGCATGTGGCAAAGATTTTCTCCCAATCTATAAACTCTCTTCACATTATTGATTATTTCTTTTGCTGAAAAGAATTTTTTTTAGTTTGAGTCCATCCCATTTATTGATTCTTGATTTAACTTCTTGTACTTTAGGGGTCTTGTTAAGGAAGTCAGGTCCTAGGCAGATATGGTGAAGATTTAGGCCTACTTTTTCTTCTAGTAGTCACAAGATATCTGTTCTAGTGCCTAAGTCTTTGATCCACAGTGAGTTTATTTTTGTGCAGGGTGAAAGATAAAGGTTTAATTTCATTTTGTTATATGTGGCTTTCCAGTTTTCCCAGCACCATTTGTTGAATAAGCTATCTTTTCTTCAGTGAATTTTTTTTGGCACCTTTGTCTAGTATGAGATACTGGTTTTTATGTGAGTTTGTCTCTGTGTCTTCTATTCTGTACCATTGGTCTACATGTCTGTTTTGGTACCAATATCATGCTGTTTTTATTGCTATAGCTCTGAAGTATAGTTTGATGTCTGGTATTGTGATGCTTCCTGCTTCACTTTTCTTGCTAAGGATTGCTTTGGCTATTCTGGGTCTCTTATTCTTCCAAATGAATTTCATGATTGCTTTTTCTAGTTCTATGAAGAATTTCATTGGGATTTTAATAGGAATTGCATTAAATTTTATAACACTTTGAGTAGTATGGCCATTTTGACAATGCTAATTCTGCGTATCCAGGAGCATGGGAGGTCTTTCCAACTTATAAGGTCTTCTTCAATTTCTTTTTTTTTAGTGTTCTGTAGTTCTCATTGTAGAGGCCTTTCACTTCTTTTGTTAGATTTATTCCCAAGTATTTTATTTTTCTTTTTGAGGTGATTGTGAATCAGGTAGTGTTCTTTGTGTCTCTTTTGGTGGCTCCATTACTGATGTATAGGAATGCATTTGATTTATGGGATTGATTTTATATCCTGACACTTTGTCAAATTCGTTTATTAGTTCTAGAAGATTTTTGGTGGAAAGTTTGGATCTTCCAAATATAGAATCATATCATCAGCACATAGTGATAGTTTGAGTTCTTCTTTAACTATTTGTATACTTTGATTTTTTTCTTCTAATTGCTCTGGCTTGAGTTTCAAGGACAATGTCGAATAAAAGTGGTGAAAGAGGGCATCCTTGTCTTGTTCCAGTTTTTCGAGGGAATGCTTTCAATTTTTCTCCATTTGGAATGATGTTGGCCTTGGGTTAGCATATATGACTTTCACAATGTTGAAATATGGTCCTACTATCCCTATTCTTTTTAGTGTTTTGAATATGAAGGGGTGGTGTATTTTGTCAAATGCTTTTTCTGTACCTATTGAGTTGATCATATGATTCTTGTTGTTAAGTCTATTGATGTGATGAATTATGTTTATTGATTTCCATGTGTCGAACCAACCCTGTATCCCTGGGATGAACCCCACTTGATCGAGGTGCACTATCTTTTGTGTGTGTGTGTGTGGTGCTGGGGATTGAACCCAGGGTTTTGTGCTTGGGAGGCAAGCATTCTACCAACTGAGCTATATCCCCAGCCTGCACTATCTTTTTAATATGTTTTTGTATGCAAGTTGCCAGAACTTTATTGAGAATTTTTGCATCAATGTTCATCAGGGATATTGGTCTGAAGTTTTCTTTTCTTGATGTTTCTTTGTCTGATTTTGCTATCAGGGTGATATTAGCCTCATGGAATTAGTTTGGAAGGGTTCCCTCCTTTTCTATTTCATGGAATAGTTTGGGGAGTATTGATGTTAATTCTTCTTTCAAGGTTTTGTTGAACTCAGCTGATAATATATCTGGTCCTGGGATTTTCTTAATTGATAGGCTTTTAATGGCATTTTTTATTTCATTACTTGAAATTGTTCTGTTTAAATTGTGTATGACCTCCTGATTCAGTTTAGGTAGGTCATATATCTCTAGAAATTTGTCAATGTCTTCAATATTTTCTATTTTATTAGAGTGTAAATTTTCATAATAGTTTATAATTATCTTCTGTATTTCAGTAGTATCTGTCATGATATTTTCTTTTTCATCACATATTTGAGTAATTTGGATTTTCTCTTTGTTAATTTGACTAGGGTTTTATTAATTTTATTTATTTTTTCAAAGAACCAGCTTTTTGTTTTGTCAATTTTTTCAATTGTTTCTTTTGTTTCAATTTCATTGATTTCAGCTCTGATTTTAATTATTTCCTGTCTTCTACGGTTTTGGGTGTTGATTTGTTCTTTTTCTAGGGCTTTGAGATGTAATGTTAGGTCATTTATTTGTTGGCTTTTTAGTCTTTTAATAAATGAGCTCAATGCAATGAACTTTCCTCTTAGTACTACCTTCATAGTGTCCCAGAAATTTTGGTATGTTGTATTGGTATTCTCATTTATCTCTAAATATTTTTTAAATTTCATCCTTGATTTCGTCTATTATCCATTCATCATTCAGCAGTGCATTATTTAGTCTCCATGTGTTAAAGTGGCTTCTATTTTTTTATTTTATAGTTGATTTCTAATTTCAGTCCATTGTGATCTGATAGAAAGTAGGGTATTATCTCCATTTTTTTGTATTTACTAAAAGTTGCTTTGTGGCATAAGATATGGTCTATTTTACAGAAGTATCCTTGTGCTGTTGAGAAAAAAGTGTATTTGCTCATTGATGGATGAAATATTCTATATATGTCTATTAAGTCTAAATTTTTGTGTTATTAAGTTCTATAGTTTATTTAGTTTTTGTTTAGAAGATCTGTCAGTAGCGAGAGAGGTGTGTTAAAGTAACCCAGTATTATTGTGTTGTGGTCTATTTGAATCTTGAAATTGAGAAGGGTTTGTTTGATGTGTATAAATGCTCCATTGTTTGGAGCATAAATTTTCCAATTGTTGTGTCTTGCTGTTGTATAATTCACTTCTGTAGAATGAAATGATCTTCTTTTTCCCTTCTAATTAACTTTGACTTGAAGTGCACTTTATCTGATATGAGGATGGAAACCCCTGTTTGTTTATGCAATCCATATGAGTGACATATTTTTTGCCCCATCCTTTCACCTTCATTCTGAGACTGTCTTTGTTTATGAGGTGAGTATCTTGGAGACAGTATATTATTGGGTCTTGTTTTCTAATCCAATCTGCAAGTCTATGTCTTTTGATTGATGAGTTTAGTCCATTAATATTCAAGGTTATTACTGAGATATGACTTGTATTCCTGGTCATTTTGGTTTATTTCTGGCTTTTATTTTTTATTTTTTATTTTTTTGCATTCTTTTTTTTTTCCTTTTTCTTTTTTTTTATTATTCATTTTTTTATTTTATTGTAAACAAATAGGATACATGTTGTTTCTCTGTTTGTACATGGCATAAAGGCATACCATTTGTGTAATCATAAATTTACATAGAGTAATGTTGTTTGATTCATTGTTATTTTTTCCCTTCCCCCCACCCCTCCGAATCCTCTTTTCCTTCTATGCAGAGCTTCCTTCCTTCATACTTGCCCCCCTCCCTAAACCTAACTCTAACCCTAACACTAACCCTTCCCTCCCCCCATTATGTGTCATCATCCACTTATTAGCGATATCATTCTTCCTTTGGCTTTTTGCGATTGGCTTATCTCACTTAGCATGATATTCTCCAATTTCATCCATTTGCCTGCAAATGCCATAATTTTATCATTCTTTATGGCTGAGTAATATTCCATTGTATATATATACCACAGTTTCTTTATCCACTCATCAATTGAAGGGCATCTAGGTTGGTTCCACAGTCTGGCTATTGTGAATTGAGCAGCTATGAACATTGATGTGGCTGTATCTCTGTAGTATGCTGATTTTAAGTCCTTTGGGTATAGGCCAAGGAGTGGGATAGCTGGGTCAAATGGAGGGTCCATTCCAAGTTTTCTAAGGAATCTCCACACTGCTTTCCAGAGTGGCTGCACTAATTTGCAGCCCCACCAGCAATGTATGAGTGTACCATTCTCCCCACATCCTCGCCAACACCTGTTGTTGCTCGTATTCTTGATAATCGCCATTCTAATTGGGGTGAGATGGAATCTTAGGGTGGTTTTGATTTGCATTTCTCTTATTACTAGAGATGTTGAACATTTTTCCATATGTTTGTTGATTGCTTGTAGATCTTCTTCTGTGAAGTGTCTATTCATTTCCTTAGCCCATTTGTCAACAGAATTATTTGAATTCTTGGAGTAGAGTTTTTTGAGTTCTTTATAGATTCTGGAGATTAGTGCTCTATCTGAAGTATGATTGGCAAAGATATTCTCCCACTCTGTAGGCTCTTTCTTCGCATTGCTGATAGTTTCCTTTGCTGAGAGAAAGCTTTTTAGTTTGAATCTATCCCAGTGGTTGATTCTAGATTTTATTTCTTGTGCTATGGGAGTCCTGTTAAGGAAGTTTGGTCCTAAGCCGACATGTTGAAGATCTGGACCTACTTTTTCTTCTATAATCTGCAGGGTCTCTGGTCTGATTCCGAGGTCCTTAATCCATTTTGAGTTTAGTTTCGTGCATGGTGAGAGATATGGGTTTAGTTTCATTCTGTTGCATATGGATTTCCAATTCTCCCAGCACCATTTGTTGAAGAGGCTATCTTTTCTCCATTGCATATTTTTGGCACCTTTGTCTAGTATGAGAAAATTGTATTTATTTGGGTTTGTGTCCGTGTCCTCTATTCTGTACCATTGATCTACCTTTCTATTTTGGTACCAATACCATGCTGTTTATGTTACTATTGCTTTGTAGTAGAGTTGAAGATCTGGTATTGCAATACCCCCTGTTTCACTCTTCCTGCTAAGGATTGCTTTAGCTATTCTGGGTTTCTTATTCTTCCAGATGAATTGCATAATTGCTTGCTCTATTTCTGTAAGGTACATCATTGGGATTTTAATTGGAATTGCATTGAATTTGTATAGCACTTTAGGTAGTATGGCCATTTTGACAATATTAATTCTTCCTATCCAAGAACATGGAAGATCTTTCCATCTTCTAAGGTGTTCTTTAATTTCTTTCTTTAGTGTTGTATAGTTCTCATTGTAGAGGTCTTTCAACTTTTTTGTGAGATTGATTCCCAAGTATTTTATTTTTTTCGATGCTATTGTGAATGGGATAGTTTTCCTAATTTCTCTTTCTGAAGATTCATCACTTATGTATAAAAATGCATTGGATTTATGAGCATTGATCTTGTAACCTGCCACTTTACTGAATTCACTTATGAGTTCTAACAGTTTTCTGGTGGAATTTCCAGGTTCCTCTAAATATATAATCATGTCATCAGCGAACAGGGATAGTTTGAGTTCTTCTTTTCCAATTCGTATCCCTTTAATTTCTTTGGTTTGTCTAATTGCTCTGGCCAGAGTCTCAAGAACGATGTTGAATAGAAGTGGTGAAAGAGGGCATCCCTGCCTTGTTCCAGTTTTTAGGGAGAATGCTTTCAGTTTTTCACCATTTAGAATGATATTGGCCGTGGGCTTAGCATAAATGGCCTTTACAATGTTAAGGAATGTTCCCACTATCCCTATTTTTTCTAGTGTTTTGAGCATGAAGGGGTGCTGTATTTTATCAAATGCTTTTTCTGCATCTATTGAAATAATCATGTGATTCTTGACTTTAAGTCTATTGATATGGTGAATGACATTTATTGATTTCCTGATGTTGAACCAACCTTGCATCCCTGGGATGAAACCCACTTGATCATGGTGCACTATCTTTTTAATCTATTTTTGTATGCGATTTGCTAAAATTTTGTTGAGAATTTTTGCGTCGATGTTCATTAAGGATATTGATCTGAAATTTTCTTTCCTTGATGAGTCTCTGTCTGGTTTAGGTATCAGGGTGATATTGGCTTCATAGAATGAGTTTGGGAGGGTTCCCTCCTCTTCTATTTTATGGAATACTTTGAGAAGTATTGGAATGAGCTCTTCTTTAAAGGTTTTGTAGAACTCGGCTGAGAACCCATCTGGTCCCAGACTTTTCTTTGTTGGTAGGCTTTTGATGACTTCTTCTATTTCAGTACTTGAAATTGGTCTATTTAAATTGTGTATGTCCTCCTCGTTCAGTTTAGGCAATTCATATATCTCTAGAAACCTGTTGATTCTTCGTGGTTTTCTGTTTTGTTGGAGTATAGATTTTCAAAATAGCTTCTAATTATGTTTTGTATTTCAATCCTGTCTGTTGTAATATTTCCTTGTTCATTCCGAATTTTAGTGATTTGGGTTTTCTCTCGTCTTCTCTTTGTTAGTGTGGCTAAAGGTTTATCAATTTTGTTTATTTTTTCAAAGAACCAGCTATTTATTTTGTCAATTTTTTGTATTGTTTCTTTTGTTTCAATTTCATTGATTTCAGCTCTGAGTTTAACTATTTCCTGTCTTCTACTACTTTTGGTGCTGGTCTGTTCTTCTTTTTCTAGGGCTTTGAGCTGTAGTGTTAGGTCGTTTATTTTTTGAGTTTTACTTATTTTATTAAATGCGCTCCATGAAATCAATTTCCCTCTAAGTACTGCTTTCATAGTGTCCGAGAGATTTTGATATGATGTTTCTTTGTCCTCATTTACCTCTAAGAATTTTTTAATTTCCTTCCTAATATCTTCTGTTATCCATTCATCATATAATAGCATATTGTTCAATCTCCAGATGTTGGAATAGTTTCTGTGTTTTACTCTTTCATTTATTTCTAACTTCAATCCATTATGATCTGATAGAATACATGGTAGTGTCTCTATCTTCTTGTATTTGCTAACATTAGCTTTGTGGCATAATATATGGTCTATTTTAGAGAAGGATCCATGTGCTGCTGAGAAGAAAGTGTATTCACTCTTGGTTGGATGGTATATTCTGTAAATGTCTGTTAAGTCTAATTATTGATTGTGTTATTGAGATCTATGGTTTCTTTGTTCAATTTTTGTCTGGAAGATCTATCCAGTGGTGAGAGAGGCGTGTTAAAATCACCTAGTATTATTGTGTTATGGTCTATTTGGTTTCTGAAATTGAGAAGGATTTGTTTGACATACATGGATGAGCCACTGTTTGGGGCATAGATGTTTATGATTGTTATATCTTGCTGATTTATGCTTCCCTTAAGCAGTATGAAATGACCTTCTTTATGCCTTCTGAGTAACTTTGGCTTGAAGTTCACATTATCTGAAATGAGGATGGATACTCCAGCTTTTTTGCTGAGTCCATGTGCTTGGTATGTTTTTCCCCATCCTTTAGTCTATGGGTATCTTTTTCTATGAGGTGAGTCTCTTGCAGGCAACATATTGTTGGATCTTTCTTTTTAATCCAGTCTGTCAGTCTATGTCTTTTGATTGATGAATTCAGGCCATTAACATTCAGGGTTATTATTGAGATATGATTTGGTTTCCCAGTCATTTGGTTCATTTTTTAAATTTTATTTATTTATTTGTTTGACACAACTTGGCTACTCCTTTATTTGACAATTCCTTTAGGATAATTCCTCCCTTTGCTCATTTGCTTCTTTGTTATTCATCTCTTCCTCATGGAATATTTTGCTGAGAATGTTCTGTAATGCTGGCTTTCTTTTTGTAAATTCTTTTAGCTTTTGTTTATCATGGAAGGATTTTATTTCATCGTCAAATTTGAAGGTAAGTTTTGGTGGGTATAAGATTCTTGGTTGGCATCCATTTTCTTTCAGGGCTTGAAAAATGTTGTTCCAGGCCCTTCTAGCTTTTAGGGTCTGGATTGAAAAATCTGCTGATATCCGTATTGGTTTCCCCCTGAATGTAATTTGGTTCTTCTCTCACAGCCTTTAAATATCTGTCTTTATTTTGTATGTTAGGCATTTTCATTATAATGTGCCTTGGTGTGAGTCTGTTGTAATTTTGTATATTTGTAGTCCTATAAGCCTCTTGAACTTGATTTTCCATTTCATTCTTCAGATTTGGGAAATTTTCTGATATTATTTCATTGAATAGATTGTTCATTCCTTTGGTTTGTTTCTCTAAGCCTTCCTCAATCCAAATAATTCTTAAATTTGCCCTTTTCATGATATCCCATAGTTCTTGTAGATTCTGTTCATGATTTCTTACCATCTTCTCTGTTTGTTCAACTTTGTTTTCAAGGTTAAATATTTTGTGTTCAATGTCTGAGGTTCTGTCTTCCAGGTGTTCTATCCTACTGGATATGCTTTCTATGGAGTTCTTAATTTGGTTTATTATTTCCTTCATGTCAAGGATTTCTGTTTGGTTTTTTTTCAATATCTCTAACTCTTTATTGAAATGATCTTTTGCTTCCTGAATTTGCTCTTTTAACTGTCGATTGGTGCGATCATTCAATGCCTGCATTTGCTCTTTCATCTCATCGTTTGCTTCCCTGATCATTTTAATTATGTACAATCTGAACTCCTTTTCTGTCATTTCTTCTGCCATGCTGTCATTGGGTTTTATTGATGTAACATCTAGATTTGTTTGCAGCATTTTCTTTCCTTGTTTTCTCATATTGTTCAGGTATCAGTGGACCGCTGAGATATTGCAGATTTCCTTTATTGACTTACAATGTCCCTGAAGATTTCTATATATATCCCCTCTTAGCCTTCAGTAGGCTGAAGTCTTGGAGGAAGTTGATAATGCGGTGCTCCACAAGGAAGCTGCCTCTCTAGGAGTGGTGGCCTTCAGGTTCGGTATATTCCTTGCTAGTGGGCAGAGGTGTCTCCACTTGTTGACCAATGGTCATCCAAAGGGGAACTAGGCTGCGAGCTGAGGCAAGGCCTGTTTGGGCCTGTGTCTCTGGTTTTACCGTCCTTGTGGGGAAACCTCACCCGGCAGGGAAGACTCACCCGGTGGGGAGGTCTCGCTGGTCAGTTCCCTCCTAGAGGTTCCCCTCAATTTACAGCTACTGCCTGGGCTGGGCTGCTTTCCTCTGCAAAATTCCCAGGGGCCCGGCCCTACCTCCTGAGCCTGGGAGCCTCACCCTTCGCAGATGAATCCCCTTAGGCTGCCCCTCCTCAGAGAATCTGCCCGCAGGCCTGGAACCTTCGCTCCGCCCCTAAGCCTGTCTCTGTGCGGCTCTTCCGCCAAGAGGCCTCCTAGATCCTAGGACCCTGCTCTGCACCTAATCACCTGGCTATGCGGGCCCTACTCTGAGAAGCCACCTGGGGCCCTGTACAATCGCTCTGAGTCCCAGAGACCCGCCACATGCCTCTTTCCTCCAGACAGCCGCCCAGTATTCTGGTGCGGTCACTAGGAGACCAAGCAACTCACTGCGTGCCTCCTCCTCCCACCTACCACCCGTAGCCCAGGGCAATCAATCACTCCGAGTCAAAATCACCCTCCCTGTTCCTCCTCTTCCTCCAGGTAACCCCCCGGGTGCTCAGGAGCAGTCACTCTGAGTGGCTCTGAATCCATGTGACCCGCTGCACACGTCCTCTGGGCAGCTGCCCAGAGTTCTGGTGCGGCCACTGGAAACCAAGCGACCCACCACGCTTCTCCTCCAGGCAGCCCCCCTGTGTTCAGCAGTGGTCGCTTTAAGTCCAAACAACTCACCACTCGCCTTCTCCTCTGAGCAGCCGCCTGGAGCTCCAATGCAGTCACTGCGAGTCCAAACGCCCTGCCGCGCTCCTCCTCCTCCTACTCCTCCAGGCAGGCCCCGGTGTTCAGAAGTGGTCTGAGTCCAAGCAGCTCGCCACGCAGCCCTCCTCTGGCAACCGCCTGTAGCTCTGGTGCAGTCACTCCCAATCCAAGCGGCCACGCTCCTCCTCCTCCTCGTCCTCAGGGCAGGCCCCGGTGTTCAGAAGCAGTCGCTCTAAGTCCAAACAACTCGCCGCGCAGCTTCTCCTCTGGCAATTGCCTGTAGCTCTGGTGCAGTCACTCCCAATCCAAGCGGCCACGCTCCTCCTCCTCCTCCTCAGGGCAGGCCCCGGTGTCCTGTGTCCACACAGCTCTCACTGCTCCTCCCCTAGGCAGCCTCCGTAGCCCCAGTGGTGGCTCTGACTCCCAGCGCTGTGCTGAGCGGCCTCCTCTCCGATGCTCCCAGTTGTCTGAGTTCACTGCTCCAGCGGGGGGAGGGGTGTCTCGCCGGCAGCTCTACTTCACAAAGTTCCCTGTGTTCCGGGACTACTGCCCCATCCGGGACGCCTCCCCAATGGGAGAGACTCACCCGGCTGCTTTGAGTTGGTCCCAAGTCTCTCAATTTCTCCTCTTTTGAATCCTGAGTCCTGGAGCAACATGAAATGCAGCCACTCTCTAGGCCACCATCTTGAAAAACCCTATTTCTGGCTTTTAATTTGATTTTGTTTCTCTTCTGACTATTCCTTTAGTGTAGTTCCTCCCTTTGCTGGTTTTCACCTTTTTTTTTGTTTTGTTTTTTACTTCATTCTCATGGAATATTTTGTTGAGAATGTTCTGTAGTGCAGGCTTTCTAATTGTGAATTGTTTTACTTTTTTTCATCATGGAAGATTATTTCATTTTCAAATCTGAAACTTAATTTTGCTGGATATAAAATTCTTGGTTGGCATCCATTTCCTTTCAGAGTTTGAAGTATGTTGTTCCATGACCTCCTAGCTTTGAGGGTCTAGGTTGAGACATCAGTTGAGATCTGAATTGGTTTTCCCCTGTACATAATTTGCTTTTTTTTCTCTCATGGTCTTTAAGATTTTTTTCGTATATTGTATTTTAGTCATTTTCATTATAATGTGTCTTGGTGTGGGTCTGCTGTAGTTTTGTACATTTGGGGTCCTGTAAGCCTCCTGTATTTAGTTTTCCATTTCATTCTTTAGATTTGGGAAATTTTATGATATTATGTCATTGAAAAGATTTTGTATTCCTTTGGTTTGTATTTCTGCTCCTTCTTCTATCCTGATAACTCTTAAATTTGGTCTTTTCATGTTATTCTATAATTCTTGGATGTTCTATTCATGACTTCTTATCATTTTCTCTGCATGGTCAACTTTATTTTCAATATTAAATATATTTTCTTCATTGTCTGAGGTTCTGTCTTCCAAATGGTTTTGTCTGTTTAATTCCATTAAATTTGTAATTTGATTTATTGATTTCTTCATTTCAAGGATTTCTGTTTGTTTTGTTTTTTTTTCACAATCTCTAACTCTTTTTTGAAGCGATCTTTCACTTCCTGTATTTTCTCTTTGATTTCACTCTTTTAACCATCCTTTACTCTGCAGATCAGATTAACTATGTACATTCTAAACTCCTTCTTGGACATTTCTTCTATTGTGTTATCAGTGGCTTCTTGTATTGAGGCATCTTGGTTTGTTTGTGGCATTTTCCCCCTTGTTTTTTCATGTTTCTTGTGTGTTTTCCCATCTAGTTGAATGGAGCTGAGGCAATACAGATTCTACTCTGTAGACCTACATTGTCACTGAAGATTTTCAGTATCCCACTTTTAAAATAGAGACCAATCTCAACAACACCCAGTGCAAACAATATATAGTCTCTAATCTAATAGCTCCCAGCAAGGCATCCACTGCCCTCTCACTATCAACAACAATGATGAATTCAATCACTGTCCACAATAAAAATAGAAAATTTGCCAAACTGATTTGCAATCTCAAATAGTGGACAAAAAAAGAACAGAAACAGTGCAGGACATGGTGTTCGTGAGGGAGAAAGAGAGAAGCCAGAAGCAAAAATCCACAGGAAGAGTAGAAGAGGAACCAACAGAGATTGACTGTTGGGTGGAGAAAAGTTAAAAAGGAAATCCAGGAAGACAGACAAACGAGAGGAAGAATACATATAAAGAGAAGGAAAAAAAATATATATATAAGAATATACAGAATATACAGCAGAACTACAAAACACCAGGCATATATCACTGTCTTCAGCAAACTAATGAACCCAAAACTCCCTACTCCAAATATGGGGGAGAGAGATGCCAGAGAAGAAAAATTAAAATAAAATAAATCTTGATGGAAAATTGAACAACTGTCTCTGCCAGTGTCCAAAAGCTTCTCAGCCCTTTTTCTGACTTCCCACAAGACTGCCTGACCCAGAGAGGCCCTGGCAGACCCAGTCACTGTCTCACCACTCTGGGCCTCAGATGTTCTGGATTCAGTCATGTTGCAATCCCAAAATCTCAATGTCACTGGAATTTGGAGAGAGACCTCTAGGGATGAGCAATCCTGAGAGATAGTAACTAGATGGCGGCAACCCACACTTCCAGGAGGAAGACCCCAGCTGCAGCCAAACCCATAGGCATTCCAACACTGAAGCTCCAGGTCCTGGCCGGTGTCCCCAGACAGGGGCAGCTGCAATCCAAGATGGCAGTGGCAGCAAACCCACCAGCATCCCAAACAAACCCCAGCTCTAGCCAGTGTCTCAGAATGGATGTGACCCAGTGCAACAAACCTGGAATCTCCCTGGCCATGGACCTCTGGGCAGTGGTGGAAGTGGTAGTAGCAGGAGTTGGTGGCAGCAGGCAGGGGGTCAGCAGCAGCTGCAGACATCAGTGGTGTTGGCAGCAGTCAGGGGACTGTGGCAGCAGCAGTGATATTGGCAGCGGCTATGGCTGCAGCAGCAACAGCACCCAGAGAGGAGACCTCCAGGTGACCTCCAGGGAGTGGCAGTGGCTTTGGCGGCAGCAGTGGCAGAAGTGTAGGTGGCAGCCGGGTGTCTGAGGCAGCATCCAGGGTAGCAGACCTCCAGGGGACGGAGACTGTGGACAATGTCAACAGCAGCTGCTGCACCTGGAGATAAGACCTCCTGTTATGCCATCTCGAAAACCCTCATTTCTAAACTTTTCAAAACCTACCCTCATACCTTCAGTTCTTCAAACTGCAAATCTCTACCTCTTATCCTGTAGGGAAAACCCATCCCAATGACCATCGATTTGTCTGCTCCTAGAATCTAGCCTTTTCCACCCAACCAAGCTAATCCATGGGACAATAACAATCTTCCAGGAGTTACTTTCCTGAAGTTTGGGTCTAGGATAACATGGCAGAGTATATGAACAGATCCGTCTGGGGCCAGGGTTGGCTTTTAACAGAAAACTTCTGAGTCTCTGCCATCCATGGTGAAGTGAGACAGTGCTCCTTCATCCTTCCTGTGGTATTCTGGACTCTTCTCCCAAGGAGAAACTATCCTTATCTGAGATTATAGAGTATAAATTAGTATTACAGAAGAGAAACATTTTCTTTAAAAAGTTTTTTATTGGCTCATAATAATTTTAGAGAGTAATGGATTTCATTGTGACATTTCTTACATGCACATCACATAATTTGATCAATTTCATTCCCCAGTACCTCCTATTGCCCTCTCTTTTTCTTCCCCTTGACCACATTCTTCTACCCTACAGGTCTCACTTCTATCTTTATGAGATTCCCCCCCACCTTTTTTTTTTTTTTTTATCTTTCTTCTCTTTAGCATTCACATGTGAGAGAAAACATGTGACTCTTGACTTTCTGAGTTTGACTTATTTCATGTAGTATGATGCTCTCCAGTTCCATCATTTTCCTGCTGATAGCATAATTTTGTTCTTTTTTATGGTTGAATGAAACTCCATTGGGTTTATGTACACCACATTTTCTTTAAGGAATGGAAACATTTTTTAATGGAGCCATCATTTAAATCTGTTTTCTCAGTTTATAATTAAGATAGTACTTGAATCACTAAGCAAAAGAGTATATTTCCCCTTCCAGGGGCCTTGTGGTATGTGTAAAACAAGGCTCACTAAAATGACTTGCTGAAAAACTGAATCATTTACTTTTTATGGACACTTTTTAAAAAGAAAGACCTAATAGAAACCTTCCAATATAGCTCCTTTTAGAGAAATTAAAATTTTTATGTAAGATAGTACTTTCTCACTAATCTCTATACATACAAAAGTGTAATAAAATGACTTTTTGTACCTCAGTTCAGAATAAAATCCCAGAGGTCAGGTTTTGGTGGTATTATAATTACTCCTACTCATTGTTAATTTTCATGAAACAAAAATTACTTTTGCATAAAGTTATAACTTCTTCTGGCTTAGAAATTAAGGAAAGTACTGATTGACTATTTTCTTATTAATTTTACAAGATATGGGACTTTGAGACAATTGACACTGCTGATATTATAGATGATACTGGATTACTGGAGATTGAGCCTATTAATGAACTTCAAGTAGATAAAAATGTCAATCTCTTTTCTCTGATAAAAATAAATACACCTGGATATAACTTGTGGTTGGCTCAGGTAAGTTGCATTGTTCTCTCTGGGGTTTTAAAAGTTACCAGGACATAAAATTAAAAGAATAGTATAATTGATCATCTAGACTAGATGTCCTTTTAACTATAAGTATTATGAGATTGCTTTGCTTATTGTGTGATTGTATTGTAAAGTATATACAAGTTGCTGTTATTAAATGCCAATCACATTTTATAATATATGTAAGCTTTTGATATTATTGTTTGTCCTTACTTTAACTAAAGCATAGGAGGAAAGTTTTTTAATTTGATGAAAAGTTCAAAATGAAAAAATATAACACATTTAAGTGCTTAATTTTTTAGGATTCCAATGGAGCCATATGGAAGCTTGACCTTAGTTTTTCCAATATTGTAAGTTGCCCATTTCTCTCCTACCTTATAAAGTAAAAATCTTTGTTATTCATTGAAAGATACCTTATATTTCTCCAATTTGATCATTATTTCAATAAAAAATCTAATAAATATAAAATACTTTTGGAGAATTCTCTTTCTCTCTTGTTATGATTTTTACACTAAAAAAAAAGATCTCATAGCCAAATTTGTCCAAAACGTAGCAAAGAGAAAGCCTAGCATTATGCAGTATTTATTTTGTAAATATGTGGGATTTTCATTTATATTATGTCATGTGATGCTCACAGCTACCTTCTTTAGTAGGCAGGTAGTAGTCATCATTTCATTTGATGGAAAAGGCAACTGGCATTTGAAATAACTTACGTAAAATCACAGTCATTAGAACAAAACCAGGACTCCATCTGGTTTTCCTAATTTCGGAGTACAGTGCTCTTTCTAACTGGTTATAATTTTTCTCATTTCTATTCAAATAAAATCAGACATGTGTAAAAGAATTCTATTTGCATTGCTATGAACCTGACCTTAACTTCTACGACACCCTGTCTTTGGCATCTACTAAGCTGTTTGTCTGTCCTCAGACCCATGATCCAGAACGCCTCTTCTCCTTCCACTCTGAAGCTATTGAAGCCGTGGCTACGTCCCCTCTCACTTACCTCATGGCCACGACTGCCTTGGACTGTAAGTGGGAACTCTTAATAATATATCTGGCCTTATTTTGTTTTCAGTGTGACTTTTTATGTGTGTTTGATTGAAAACATCTGAGAATCTGCCTTTGGGAAAAGTTTCCCCCTTTGGGAATGCAAGCGAGGTAGGTCGCTGTGGAGGGGAGAGGGTACGAAAGTCATTGTGAGAAATCAAAGACTCGAGCTCTTGAAAGGTCCTGAAAATGCCGTTCATTTTGATATGATCCGCATGCATGTGCTTCCGGGTCTTTCCATCACCTTTCTTCTTGTTGGTTTTATGGCAGATCGATGTGGACTGTCCAAGGTGAGACCACTCCATCAGGCAGCCATCGTCATCTTCTTTACTATTCACGTCTATGAACTACCTGCATGAGGGTGGACAAGGAAATTTTTTAATAATGAAAGAAGGGTTGTTGAATTACCACTTTATTTAGTTATTTATGAAATCTCCTGTTATAATACTCAACATGTGAAAAGTGAGCCCAGATATTTAAAGAAATATTCCGTGTATAATCTGTTTCTTTTAAAACTATCTCTCTATAGGTTCTGTTCGAATCTATGATTTTGCTAGCAAAAATTCTTTGGCTCAGATGAAATTCAAACAAGGAGGTACTGCCCTCACCTGGGTACCCCGAATAGTAAGTTTGCTATTATAATGAACTTGTACCATATTCCATTACTAAATACATCATTGCAATTTTGTGGGAAGACGGGTAGTTCTGACTCAGAATTTTAGAGAAGAATGAAAGTGTTGTTAGTTTATTTTACTCAGAACATGAGGGAAATCATATCATGATTTCACTATTTTTATAGAGTTGGTCCTACTTTGAATGAAAATGGTATTTTTATGCCAAATGCAATTTAGTAACAGTTCTATGTGGTGAGGTAATTACCCAACGGATCTTTGTGTATCCACCTGCCTTTGATTTCATTCATCCTATTAATAATTCTAGACTGTCTACAATGTGCCAGGCTTTGTTCTAGGTTCTGGGAATAAAATAGTGAACCAAAAGATAAAAATACTTGCCTTCATGAACTTTTAGTCTTTAGTGGGAGGGAGGCAGAGACAGATTATACACCAAATAATAAGTAAAGTACATGTTCTTTTATATGATAACAACTATGGGGAAAATATTGCCAGGGATAGGGAGTTATTACAGTTACCTACCACTGTGGGATATAATACCCCAAAATGTGAGGTCATAAAATAATACTTGTTTTAATTTGCTTACATGCTGTTTGGATTGGAAATTCACACAGGTGGCAGCAGGGACGTACTGTCTTGACTTCTGAGTCTGAGGTCTCATCTGGGAGGATTTGATGGGGCCTGGAATAATCTACAGGCTTCTTGATCACAAGGCTGGCACCTGGGTTGGATGAATTGAAGACTGGACTAAGCTGAGATTGTCACAGGAGGATTTTCCTAATAGCCTATCCATGTGACTTACACTTCATCACAGCCTGGGAGCCTCATGGGACTCACTCACATTTATTTATTTATTTATTTATTTGCACTAGGGATTAACCCAGGGTACTTTACACTGAGCTACATCCCCAGCCCTTTTTATTTTTTACTTTAAGACAAGGTCTTTCTAAGTTGATGAGGGTTTCGCTAATTTGCTGAGACTACTCTTGAACTTGCAATCCTTCTGTCTCAACCTCCCAAACTTCAGGGATATAGGCATGTACCACCATGCCCACCATAACACACCCTTCTTGCATGGTGACCCAGGGCTCCAAGAGATCGTTTTCCAACAAACAAGGCAGAAACTGACGGCCTTTTATGATCGAGTCCCAAAAGTCAAAATACTTCTACTATGCTTAGTTGGCTAAAGTGGTCACATAGTTACAAGGCCCACCCAGTTTCAAAAGAAGGGGACTTTCAACCTTATCTCTTCATAGGAAGCATGTCAGAGTATTCTCAACCTTGCTTTAAAATGCCATGAAAATATTTTGGAAAAACTGAGCATGGTGGCACACGCCTGTAATTCCTGAGACTTGGGAGGCTAAGATAGGAGGATCGCAATTTCAAGGCTAGCCTCAGCAACTTAGTGAGGCCCTAAACAATTTAGCAAGACCCTGTCTCAGCAATAAAAATTAAAAAGGGCTGGGGATATGGCTCAGTGTTAAAGCACCCCTGGGCCTGGGTTAAATCCCTGGTATAAAAAAAACAACAACATATATTGGGGAAGGTTTAATCCTTACTCTTTTGGAGTTGAAATCAAAGAGAAAATGTTCCAGTCCCAAGTTAAATAGACAGATGACTAGAATGGAGGGGAATGTTATGATGATATCAAAATCTGAAAAAAGAACTTAGGCCAGTACAATGGTGAGGTTGGAATGAGATCAAGTGACAGAGCACTAGGATTTGTAGGCCTGGCCCACACTTTCCCGCAGCCTATTTATAGAGTCTCTAAATATAGTCCATGTCCTTGATTTATATATTCAGAAAGTTGTGTGATGTTCATAGGAGTTTCCTTTTTAACTTTTTATCTAAGTAATGATCATACAGATGTTATGCTCAAATTGAAATTTCTTTTCTGCATATCTACCCCTTTGCCTTCTGGAAGACTTCACATTATTCTTGATGACATGGATCAGATCCACAGTATCTCCTCATGGTTTTCTGTGAACACACCTTCAAGTAAAGCTAGGTCTTCCTTCCTCTGTGAGTTTTCCCCTCTTACATCATTTATTACAACATGTTAAACTTATTGGCTTTATTGTCTGTCTTTCCTACTAGACTTTTTAGTGTGACCACCATACCTTATTCCTCTTTGTACCTCCAGTGCCTCTACAGTCACTAGTACATTTAGATACTGAGTAAATGTTTGTTGAATGGAGTACAGGTTTCTTACTCCTAATACTCTTATAATTGCCTGACCTCAGGAATGGTCACACCACTCTAAAAGATGCCTAGGCTTTTGCCCTTCTCCTCAATGCCCTCCAAGACAGGAGATTTAGTACATACAGACATTACTGGATTTATATCTCTAGCTCAGAATTTTCCTCTAAGTTGCAGACTAAATGTCATCTCCATTTTGAGATCTTAAGGGGACCTCAAACTCACAATATCCAAGATGAAATTCATGATCTTATGCTCAAGCCCAGTCATCCCTCCCTCCACAACATTAGGAACAACAAAACACACACACACACACACACACACACACACACACACTCCTAGCTCTCTTCCAATATTTTCTGTCTCAGTAAATTCTACTATCAGTCATCCCTGACACCTTCCTCTGCCTTATTCCCCATATCCAGTCATCACCAAATAGGGCAATCATATTGCTTTCTGAAATATATCCACATACCTCTTTCTCTACTATACTACCTCAGACCCTGTGGCCACCACTGTTCTCCTGGAGTACAGTAGCCACCTCTTAAAATGCCTTCCCAAAGGTTTCCTTGTACACTATCTGGACCATCTTACATCTGTTTTCCACACTACAACTTAGATGAAATTTTAAAAACAATCTGAGCACACCACCTCAGTCCTATAATCCCTAACTACAAACTTTTTGACAACTTCGCATTACTGTTTAGACATGAGATACGATTTATTTGTCATGTAAGCTATTTCATAACCTGGTACCTGCCTGTCTTCCACTCTAGCCTCTTGTGGAAGCCCTGCTTCCTCACTCCAGTCTGTTGTAGTCCAACTATAACTTCACTGAGTTATGTTCTTTTTGTGACCAGAACCTTTGTGCAAGTTATAGAGTCAGGAGTTCTTGTCCCACCTCCATGTATCTAGTTAATTCCTGAGTACCCTTCAAATCTCAGCTCTCCTGTCTCTTCCTTACAGAAGACTTCCATCTAGGTCAGCTTTCTTTGTTATATGTTCTCAGAGAGTATGTTTCTCTTGTTTAGCACTTACTTCAGTTCATATTTCATGAGAATTTGTGTGATGACATTAAATTCTGAAACCAGGGATTGAGTCTATTTATGTTCACCGTTGAGTCACTGGTGATAGTGGCCTTGCATGTGGCAGGCACTCTGCTGTTTGCTCACTGAAGCTTGCATTGCTGTCATTTCCCCTTCTTATGGCCCTTAGTGATAGAGGTTACCTGAAAGTGGTTTGAGAAGTTGCCAGTGGGCAGCCGATGTAAATCACCCAAATCCAAATGAAACATAAACTTACTGTTATGTAGTACACATTTCTTAACTAAATTCAGGTCCTGTGCATGCAAATTTTTTTCAGGTAAGCTACTCTGGAGCACAAATTGTTGTAGGATTTGAAGATGGGGTTGTTCGAATTCTTGAACTTTATGATCCAAAAGGGCTCACAATTTTTGCAGGACGGAAAAAAGTTCCAGATGTCGATATTTATTTGAGACAGGTTTTCAAACCCCATACTGCTCAAGTCACTGCGTTAGCTTATGAACGTGATGCAGAAGTTCTAGCCACAGGGGTAAGCTGAAGATTTCCCTCCTGTTTCCTATTGAAAGATCAAAGTTAACCTTGCTTATAAGTCTACCTACTTGATTGTGCCTTACTGAAATTAGTTATCTAAGAATATAGTTATAGTTTATTTTCCTTGTATTCATGTTCTTTCAGTATACTCTGTATAACATTTAAGATATTCTTGCCAAGTTATAAGCCTTACTCAATTTAGTCCTATATTTATTTTAAATGAACAGAAAATTTCAACTTCTAGATGTATTATTTATAAATCAGAATTTTATAGTGTGGGTACATTCTTAAATGGAATTACCATAGCCGAGTGTGTGGCTTAGTGGTAGAGCACTTGCCCAACATTCACAAGGCCCTGGGTTCAGTCTCCAGTATTGCAAGAACAACATAGTTGAACTGCCATAAATGAAGAGAATAGCTCAAAGAGTTTTTCATGCATTAAAATGTGATCAGGGATGGGGTTGTGGCTCAGTAGTACAGTGCTTACCTGGCAAGTGTGAGGCACTGGGTTTGATTCTCAGCACCACATATAAATAAGTAAATAAAAAAAAAGGTCCATCAACACCTAATAAAAATATTTTTAAAATGATGTGACCATATGCATTATAGAAGTTTTTGTGAATTGATACAAGTGTGGTAATCAAAATTTCAGAGCCAGATACTAGAACACATGGGGAGACAAAGCAAATATTTGAAGAATTACTTCAGAATAATCTGAGATATATGACCATTGTATGTATAAATATTCAGTGTATATAACATATACCATTAAATGCCATTCATGTTCTATGAACTAGATTTCATAGTAATATAAATTTGTTGGGTGTACCTCTCTTAGAGTAAAGATCACACCGTCTTTTTCTTTGAAGTGGAAAAGGATTATAAACCAATTGGTTTTATCAACACCCCTGGACCTGTTTGTCAGCTAATATGGTCTTCAGTCTTACATGTAAGTATTTTTCCTCAAGTTTAAATCTCAATTACTACATGGGTTGTAATCAGCATTTTTGTTGCTGTGACCAAAAGACCCAACAAGAACAATTTGAGGAGGAAAAGTTCATTTTGGGGTCCAAGGTCTCAGAGGTCTCAGTTCATAGAAGGCTGACTCCATTCCTCAGGGCTCAAGGTGAGGCAGAACATCATGGTGGAAAGGTGTGGCAGAAGAGAGCAGCTGAACATTGCACCAGGAAGCAAAGAGAGCCCAAGATCAGCTCACAAAATATATACCCAAAGGCATGCCCCTCCCATGACCCACCTCCTCCAGTCACACCCTACCCCTCTACAGTCACTACTCAGTTAATCCCTATGAGGGGACTAGTGTACTGATTAGGTTAAGGTTTTCATAACCCAATCCACTCATCTCTAAACTTTCTTGCATTGCCTCACACAGGAGCTTTGGGGGCATCTCATATCTAACCAAAGCAACATAGTGAAGTTATCTTGTAGCTAGAGAACAGTGGGTGGAATTATTAGCCCTGCCCCTTGGTTATCCTATGAGGGCCCAGGAATATGTGACAGAAAGTTCAAATGGCTTGGTTGGTTGAGCATCATTCAGGACTTCTCTGCTCTCCTCACCACCTCCTTCTCTTCCTTAATTAAGTGTCCAGGTCTTGTTATAGTTAGGATGTGAGGTGTCCTCCAAAAGCTCACATGTGAGACAATGCAGGAAGGTTCAGAGGAGAAATGTTTGGGTTATGAAAACCTTAACCTAATCAGCACACTAATCCCCTTGTAGGGATTAACTGAGTAGCGACTGTAGAGAGGTAGGGTGTGACTGGAGGAGGTGGGTCGTGGGGGGGCATGCCTTTGGGGTATATATTTTGTCCCTAATGAGTGGAGTTCTCTGCTTCCGTTAGGTAGGTTAGCCTACCCTTCTGTCATGACTGATGTTTTGTGTCACCTCAGACCCAGAGCTATGGAATCTGTTAACCAGGGACTGAACCTCTGAAACCATGAGCCAAAAGAAACTTTTCCTCTTCTAATTTTTCTTGGAGAGGCTTTTGGTCACAAAGACAAAAATATGACTAAAACATCAAATGCCAAGTGTACTTAGATGTAGCTGTTTTTAAAAGAAATTTCCTAAGTGTAAAATGACTTGTTTAATCTTTATTTTTTAGCCTGACAGTACTTTACTGATTCTCTGTGAGAATGGCTATGTTCTTGAAGCTCCATGTCCAACCATCAAGGAAGAAGAGGACGATCGTGATGTAGTTTCCTATGAAATCAGTGATATGTGCTTAAAATGTTTCCATTTCACAAGTGTCAAATCTAAGATTCTGGTATGCGATATTCTTGAAGCATTATCTCCTAATATTTTCTCTCTCATTAGGATATAAACTATCCTGTAAGAAGTGCTGGGGGAATACAAAGAAAATGGAAGCACACCCTGACCTTAAGGAGCTTATAATCTGGTAGGGAAGCAGCTAGAGAGGGTAGTAGTGAATAGACACCGAAATGAAAGTGGTGTCTACTAGATGGAAGATGCTGATGTAAGAGTGGGAAGAGTGGGAGGAGGTCAAATGCAGCTGCACGGAAGTGACCTTTAGTACTTAGAAGGCAGGAAGAATTTTGAAAAGTTGAAATGGAGAGGGTGACGTTGAAGAGTGGGCGAACACTTTGAAGGAAGGCAGAATTGTGAGTGCTTTTAGTGTTTTCAGGAGATGAAGAATGGGCTGGTACAATGAAGGAATACAGTGTGTGGAGGGATATGGTAGAAGTCTGTGCCCAGAGAGCCTGGAGCTCCTTAAATGCCAGCCAAGACATTTCAATTTAGATCATTGGGATCGTTGTGAGTGTTGAGGAGGATATTGATGTGGCAGGGTCACATGAATTAGGAAGATAATACTGAGGGACGAACAAAAGAAAGACAAAAGATGGGAAGGAGGGACACTAGTGTTGGGGGCTTTTTCAATGACTGGTTTATATACAATGAGGACTAAATCACAGTATTACTAAAGCTGGAAATAACTTTCTTGGTGGACTGTCTTAATCCATTTTTGTCCTGCATTGATAGTAACAGGCTCTGAGAGAAAACTATTTACACCCTCTGTTAGGAGAAAATTACAAAGTAATTTCTATACACCAACAATGGGGGTTAAAAGAATACTCCCACGATGATTATTTTTAAATGTTATTGCTTGTCACATCAGAGCTGAGTCTTTCTAGAACCCTATCTGCCTTCTATTTTCTTTGTCATTCTTTCTTAATAGTGTGTCACAGTTGTTTTGATATCTATCTCATGTCTCTTTTAAAAGAGATCAATAGAAATTGAAAAGAGAGAAAAGCAAAAGGAGTTGAAGGCAAAGGAAAGGGAAGCAAGGAGGAAGAAGCTAATAGAAGAGATGGGAGAAGATGCAGAAAAAGAATTACAGGAAGAGGAGGAAGAAGAGGAAGAGGAGCCATTGCCTGAAATCTTTATCCCACCAAACCCCTCTCCCATCCTCTGTGGCTTCTACTCTGGGCCAGGGAAGTTCTGGGTTTCCTTGGTGAGTAACAATGTAATAATTTTTACCTCTGCCATATTCCAATCTAGTTTATAATTAACTTAATTGCAGGGAACATTCCTCAAGCTTATTTGACAACAGTCACTGACAGCATGGTTTAAATAAACCTAACAGTCTGGACAGAGAAACTGAGGAAATGGTAAAGACTTGCCATGGATTGTAGGCCTTTGCAGTTACTGAGGCCGAGCTACAAGCTGAGGGGAAGCCTCGCTCAGCAGGCATCGCAGCAAGCTGTGATGTGAGTTCCCCGCGCTGCCTCGCCTCTTGCTGTGTGCTGGAGCTTGCCCTTCCCCAGTCCTTTGTCTCAGACTTGTTTCCAGACAGAATCACTTAGGGACACTTGATTTGTTTACATTAGTATGATGTATAGCTTCCCTATAGGCTGGTTCTGTTACGTTTTAACAAGCATCTTAACCTGATTGGATAATGTGCCTATACATGTCTTGTACAATCGTAAGTAAGATTAGATCTGTGCCTTCCCAGCCTGGTCTCCGATGTCTGTGTTTACTGGGAGGCATCGCTGTGGGACCTCTTTTCAGATAACGACACATCACCAAATTTTTACTATCTTATTCATATGTTGTTTTTATTTATTAACTTCTATTAAAGTTGTGGGTTTTGGTAAATGAATGTTAGCTCCACTGTTTTAATATATCTTAACATCTCTTTTATATGTTTACTTTTTATATCTGCTATTTTCTGTGACAGACATACATGTTTAAGGCAGGTCAAAGGGAAGAAGGGTCAAAGATAGAAGGGCAAAGCGTTAAGGGATTTTCAAGCTGAGTCTGTTGTTTTTCACTTTTAAAAATAGTAGGTATCATGATAGCACTAGCCAAGAATTTTGCTGACATCACTTACAACTATGCTGTATGGCATATGGAAGTGTATAAATATGAATATTTTTTCTGTCTTTTAAAAAAATTGTTGTAATTAGTTATACATAACAGTAGAATGCACTTTGATACATCATTCATAAATGGAGCATAACTTCTTAAACTTCTGGTTGTACAGAATGTAGAATTACATTGACCATGTAGTCATATATGCACATAGGGTAATAATGTCATATTCTTCCTACTTAATAAATAAAAACAACATATAAATAGAATATTATTCTTCCTACTCCTCTCCCCTACCTTCATTCCCCTCTACCTAATCCAAAGTAACTATTTCCCCCTAGGCACCCTCCCTTGTGAATTACCATCTGCATATCAGAGAAAACATTTGGCCTTTTGGGATGTTTTTTGGGATCCAGATCCATCCATTTACCTCAAATGTTATAATTTCATTCTTCTTTAAGGCTGAGTAGTATTCCATTATGTATATATACCACATTTTCTTTATTTTTATTTTTTTATTGTAAACAAATGGGATACATGTTGTTTCTCTGTTTGTACATGGCATAAAGGCATACCATTTGTGTAATCAAAAATTTACATAGAGTAATGTTGTTTGATTCATTCTGTTATTTTTTTCCCTTCCCCCCACCCTTCCCACCCCTCTTTTCCCTCTATACAGTCCTTCCTTCCTCCATTCTTACCCCCCTCCCTAACCCCAACTCTAACCCTAACACTAACCATTCCCTCCCCCCATTATGTGTCATCATCCACTTATTAGCGATATCATTCGACCTTTGGTTTTTTGAGATTGGCTTATCTCACTTAGCATGATATTCTCCAATTTCATCGATTTACCTGCAAATGCCATAATTTTATCATTCTTTATGGCTGAGTAATATTCCATTGTATATATATATATATATATATATATACCACAGTTTCTTTATCCATTCATCAATTGAAGGACATCTAGGTTGGTTCCACAGTCTGGCTATTATGAATTGAGCAGCTATGAACATTGATGTGGCTGTATCTCTGTAGTATGCTGATTTTAAGTCCTTTGGATATAGGCCAAGGAGTGGGATAGCTGGGTCAAATGGTGGTTCCATTCCAAGTTTTCTAAGGAATCTCCACACTGCTTTCCAGAGTGGCTGCACTAATTTGCAGCCCCACCAGCAATGTATGAGTGTACCTTTCTCCCCACATCCTCGCCAACACCTGTTGTTGCTTGTATTCTTGATAATTGCCATTCTAATTGGTGTGAGATGGAATCTTAGGGTGGTTTTGATTTGCATTTCTCTTATTACTAGAGATGTTGAACATTTTTCCATATGTTTGTTGATTGCTTGTACATCTTCTTCTGTGAAGTGTCTATTCATTTCCTTAGCCCATTTGTCGACTGGATTATTTGAATTCTTGGAGTAGAGTTTTTTGAGTTCTTTATAGATTCTGGAGATTAGTGCTCTATCTGAAGTATGATTGGCAAAGATATTCTCCCACTCTGTAGGCTCTTTCTTCGCATTGCTGATAGTTTCCTTTGCCGAGAGAAAGCTTTTTAGTTTAATCTATCCCAGTTATTGATTCTTGCTTTTATTTCTTGTGCTATGGGAGTCCTGTTAAGGAAGTCTGGTCCTAAGCCGACATGTTGAAGATCTGGACCTACTTTTTCTTCTATAATCTGCAGGGTCTCTGGTCTGATTCCAAGGTCCTTAATCCATTTTGAATTTAGTTTCGTGCAGGGTGAGAGATAGGGGTTTAGTTTCATTCTGTTGCATATGGATTTCCAGTTTTCCCAGCACCATTTGTTGAAGAGGCTATCTTTTCTCCATTGCATATTTTTGGCCCCTTTGTCTAGTATGAGAAAATTGTATTTATTTGGGTTTGTGTCCGTGTCCTCTATTCTGTACCATTGATCTACCTTTCTATTTTGGTACCAATACCATGCTGTTTTTGTTACTATTGCTTTGTAGTAGAGTTGAAGATCTGGTATTGCAATACCCCCTGTTTCACTCTTCCTGCTAAGGATTTCCTTAGCTATTCTGGGTTTCTTATTCTTCCAGATGAATTTCATAATTGCTTGCTCTATTTCTGTAAGGTACATCATTGGGATTTTAATTGGAATTGCATTGAATCTGTATAGCACTTTAGGTAGTATGGCCATTTTGACAATATTAATTCTTCCTATCCAAGAACTTAGGAGATCTTTCCACCTTCTAAGGTTTTCTTTAATTTCTTTCTTTAGTGTTGTATAGTTCTCATTGTAGAGGTCTTTCAACTTTTTTGTGAGATTGATTTCCAAGTATTTTATTTTTTTCGATGCTATTGTGAATGGGGTAGTTTTCCTAACTTCTCTTTCTGAAGATTCATCACTTATGTATAAAAATGCATTGTGTTTATGAGCATTGATCTTGTAACCTGCTACTTTACTGAATTCACTTATGAGTTCTAAAAGTCTTCTGGTGGAATTTCCAGGTTCCTCTAAATATATAATCATGTCATCAGTGAACAGGGATAGTTTGAGTTCTTCTTTTCCAATTCGTATCCCTTTAATTTCTTTGGTTTGTCTAATTGCTCTGGCTAGAGTCTCAAGAACGATGTTGAATAGAAGTGGTGAAAGAGGGCATCCCTGCCTTGTTCCAGTTTTTAGGGGGAATGCTTTCAGTTTTTCACCATTTAGAATGATATTAGCCATGGGCTTAGCATAAATGGCCTTTACGATGTTAAGAAATGTTCCCACTATCCCTATTTTTTCTAGTACCACATTTTCTTTATTCATTCATCGTTGAAGGGTATCTAGGTTGGTTCCATAGTTTAGCTATTGTGAGTGGAGCTGCTATAAACATTGATGTGACTGTGTCATTGTAGTATGCTGTTCGTAAGTCCTTTGGGTAGAAATTGAGGAGTGGGATAGCTGGGTCAAATGGTGGTTCCATTTCAAGTTTTCTGTGGAATCTCCATATTGCTTGCCATAGTGGCTGCACCAATCTGCAGTCCCACCAGCAATGTATGAGTGTACCTTTTTCTCACCAACACTTATTATTGCTTGTATTTTTAAAATTTTTTTAAGTTTTGTTTATTTTTCATACATGTATATAGGGTAATAATGTCTGTCACATTCTACCATCCTTCCCATCCCCAACACCCCAACCCCTCCCTTCACTCCCCTCTGCACAATCCAAAGTTCTTTTATTCTTCCCTACTTCCCACCACACTATGGATTAGCATCTGCTTATGACATTTGGCCTTTCATTTTTTGGAATTGGCTTATTTCACTTAGCATGATATCCTCTAGTTCCATCTACCTGCAAATGCCATAATTTCATTCTTCTTTAAGACTGAGTAATATTTCATTGTGTATATGTACCACATTTTCTTTATCCATTCATTGTTGAAGGGTATCTAGGTTGGTTCCATAGTTTAGCAATTTTGAGTGCAGCTGCTACAAACATTGATGTGACTGTGTCATTGTAGTATGCTGTTCGTAAGTCCTTTGGGTAGAAACTGAGGAGTGGGAGAACTGGGCCAAATGGTGGTTCCATTCCAAATTTTCTGAGGAATCTCCATACTGTTTTCCATTGCACCAATCTGCAGTCCCACCAGCAATGTATGAGTGTCCCTTTTTCCCTACGTCCTTGCCAAAACTTATTATTGCTTGTATACTTGATACTTGCCATTCGGACTGGGGTGAGATGAAATCTTAGTTTTGATTTGCATTTCTTCAATTGCAAGAGAAGATGAATATTTTTTCATATGTCCATTGATCTTCTGTGAAGTATTTGTTCAGTTCCTTAGCCCATTTATTGATTGGGTTATTTATTTTTTTGGTGATCAGTTTTTTGAGTTCTTTATATATATCCTGGAGATTAGTGCTCTATTTGAGGTACGAGTGGTAGGTAGAGGGTGAGCAGTGGGTGGCAGTCTTACAGAGAAATAGTTATTTCCTCTGCTTGAATCCCAAGCCACAGAGCGACAAGGAATGCAGCCTCCCTCTAGTCTGCCATCTTGAATCAGATCTGTATATCAAGCCTAGTCTTTTGAGGAAACTTCATGCTGATTTCCATAGTGGTTGTATAATTTACAATCCCACTAACAGTGTAGAAGTGTTCCTTTTTCAGTGTTTATTATTGTTTGTGTTCTTGGTGGCTGCCTTTCTGACTGATATGAGATGAAATCTCAGTGTAGTTTTGATTTGCATTTCCTTAAATTGATAATGATGTTGAACATTTTTTTTCATATGTTTATTGGCCATTTGTATTTCTTATTTTGAGAAGTGTCTGTTTAATTCATATGCCCATTTGTTAATTGGGGGATTTTTTTGGTGTTTTTTTGACTTCTTTATATATTCTAACTACTAATCCTCTATCAGAAGAGTAATTAGCAAAGATTTTCTCCCATTTTGTAGGTTCTTTCTTCACATTCTCAATTGTTTCCTTTGCTATGTAGAAACTTTTTAATTTGATGACATCTCACTTATTAACTTGGCATTATTTCCTGAGCTTTAGGAGTTCTATTAAGAAAGTCATTGCCTATATCTTTACTCTGGGGTGTTTGGACCCTATGTTTTATTTTAGGAGTTACATAGTTTCTGGTCTAATTCCTAGGTCTTTCATCCACTTTGAGTTGATTTTTGTGCAGGGCGAGAGATAAGGGTCTAGTTTCATTCTTCTACAGATGGATTAGCAGTTTTTGTTAAAAAGACAGTCTATTCTCCAATGTATGTTTTTGGCACCTTTGTCAAGGATCAGATGACTGTAGATGTGTGCATTTGTCTTGTGTTCTGTTGGTCTATGTGTCTGTTTTTATGCCAGAACCATGCAGTTTTTGTTAACTATAGTTCCATTGTATAATTTGAAGTCAGGTATTATTGTGCCTCTAGCATTGCTTTTTTGAAAAAATTTTCTTTGACTATTCTGGCTCTTTTATTCTTCCAAATGAAGTTCAGGACTGCTTTCACTAGTTCTGTGAAGAATGTCATTGGTATTTTGATGAGAATTTCATTGAATCTATTTTGCTTTTGGTAATATGACCATTTTATCAATATTAATTGTGCCAATTCATGAATGTGGGAAGTCTTTCCATATTCTTCTGTCTTCTTTGTTTTCTTTCTTCAATGTTCTATAGTTTTCATTGTAGAGAGAGGTCTTTAACCTTCTTTGTTAGATTTAGTCTTAGTTTTTTTTTTTTTAGGCTGTTTTGAATAGAATTGTTTCATTCATTGTTGATATATAGGAAAAGCTATTGATTTTTTCTGTGTTGATTTTGTAACTTACCACTTTGCCAAATTTGTTTATTAACTCTAATAGTCTTTTGATAGAGCTTTTTATATCCTATCATTTTAGACCATATCATCTGCAGTGATAATTTGACATCTTCCTTTTCTATTTTTAGCCCTTTAAATTTTCTTCTCTTGCCTAGTTGCTCTGGCTAGAATTTCTAGTACTATATTAAACGAGAGTGGTAAGAGTGGTCATCCTTGTCTTGTTCCAGATTTTAAAAGAAATGTTTTCAGTTTTTCCCCATTTACTATGAGGTTGGTTTGGGGTTTTTCATTTATAGCTTTTATGATGCTGAGGTAGATTCCCTCTATCCTTAGTTTTTTTAGTGTTTTTTTATCGTGAGTGGGTGCTGAATTTTGTTAAGTGCTTTCTCTGCATCTATTGAGATGACTAAGTGATTTTTGTCCTTAATTCTATTTATGTGATGAATTATATTTATTGATTTGCATATGTTAAACCATTCTTGCATCCCTGGGATAAAACTACCTTGGTCATAATATACAATCTTCTTAGTATGTTATTGTATATGATTTGCTAATGTTTTATTTAGGATTTTATTTTATTTTATTATTTTATTTTATGTTTTTTGGGGGTGCTGGGGATCGAACCCAGGGCCTTGTGCTTACAAGACAAGCACTCTACCGACTGAGCTATCTTCCCAGCCCCTTATTTAGGATTTTTACATCTAAGTTCATCATTGGTCCATAGTTTTCTTCCCTTAATGTGTCCTTATCTTATTTTGATATGATTTTGATACTGGTTTCATAGAATGAATTTGAAAGTGTCCCATCCCTTTTTATTTCATGAAATAATTTGAGGAGCATTGGGATTATTTCTTCTTTAAGGGTCTGTTAGAATTCAGTGGAGAATTCATCTGGTCCTAGGCTTTCCTTTATTGGAAGTCTTTTTATTACTGCTACTATCTCATTGCTAGTTTCTCTAGGTTTTCTGGGTCCTCTTGGTTCAAATTTGGCAGGTCATATGTGTCTAGAAATTTATCCATTTCTTCTAGGTTTTCCAATTTATTGGAGTATAAGTTTTGTAAACAGTCTCTAATGATCCTCTGCTTTTCCATGATGTCTGTGCTGACTTCTCTTTTTTCATTTCTAATATTATTACTTTGTTTTCTCTCTTTTTCTTTGGGTTAGCTTGGCTAAGGGCTCATCAATCTTGTTTATGTTTTCAAATAACCAACTCTTTATTTTATTGATCATTGTATTGACTTTTAATTCTCAATTTCATTGATTTCAGCTCTGATCTTAATTATTTGCTTCCATTTACTGGTTTTGGAATTGGTTTGTTCTTTTTCAAGGGTCTTGAAATACATCATTAGGCTGTTTATTTGGAATCTTTCTGATTTTCTTGCAACACCCATCATTATAAACCTTCTTCTTGGAACTGCCTTTGCAGTGTCCCAGAGGTTCTATGCTGTTGCATTACTATTTACAGTGAGTGACCTGCATGGCTGAACCTGAGAAACTGGCGAGGGGTGAGGGGGATTGAAGAAATCACACACACACACACCATACACACACACACACACACACACACACACACACACACACACACACACACACACACATATTGAGAAGAGAGCTGGGCTCAGGTGAAACACTGCATGCTGATGGGGAAACACTGATTAAAGAACTGTTCCAGCAAGTTTATTTATGTATGGTCTCATAATCAAAAAGTTAAAGATTATAATGGCATTATTCCTTGTGCACAAGAAAGTTGTAGGACTGGAAACATTTATGCAGCTTTTTCACTGTTGCAACGTGCAATGTTAGGAGCTTTGTGCGGGACTCAAGAAGCCTATCCTCTAAAGTTACAGTTAAGCAGGCAGGCTCAGGAGTAGCAGTGCTACTATCTCATTGCTAGTCTTTCTAGGTTTTCTGCGTCCTCTTGGTTCAAATTTGGCAGGTCATATGTGTCTAGAAATTTATCCATTGTAACATTGAAACATTGTAGTTATCTTGCTCTGTTCAGAATCCTCTGTTCTGGTTTCTGTCCCTGGGAGCTGGCCTTTGAACTCAAAAGTTATGAACTAAAGAATTTCATGGCACAGAATTCTCCCTATTAACTGAGGCCACCATGAACTGGACAGTTTTCAATCAGCAGAGACCACAGAGAAATTCCTAGGAGCAGCATCAACTCTGTCCAGGGATCAGTTCAAGCAATGATTCATTCTCTGCTCTTGACAACTATTCTCATTTAAGTCTAAGAATTTTTAAATTTCTCCCCTGATTTCTCCTATCACCTATTTGTTATTCAAAAAGTGTATTGTTCAGTCTCTGTGCATTTATATAGTTTCCGTATGGTTTTGTCACATTGATTTCTAATTTTATTCTATTCTGACTTGATAAGATTAATGGAATTACATTAATTTTTTTTTTTTTTTTGTATTTCCTAAGAGTTGTTTTGTAGTCTAAAATAGAGTCCCTTTTGGACAAGTTTCCAGAGCTATTGAGAAGAAAGTATATTCATCTGTTGTTGGATAAAATATTCTGTTAAGTCCATTTGATTTATAGTAGTTTTCAGGTCCAAAGAATCTTTACTAAGTTCATGTCTGGATGACTTACCTATTGGTGAGATAGATGTGTTGAAATTACCTAGTAATTTTGTACTGGGGTCTATCTGAGGCTTTAATATGAGTTGTTGCATCCATGTTTGGGGCATAAATATTTGCTATCACTATCTTCTTGTTGGATTGTTCTCTTTATCAGTATGAAGTGACATTCTTTATTTCTTCTGATTAATTTTGGTTCAACATCTGCTTTGTCAGAGAGTAGTGACTCCTGCTTGCTTTTGATATATCAAAATTTCATCCTTTAAAAATGTGGTACATATACACAATGGAATATTTATTACTCAGCCTTAAAGAAGAATGAAATTAAAGCATTTACAGGTAAATGGGTGGAACTGGATACTACCATGCTAAGTGAAACAAGTAATCCCTTAAACCCAAAGTCAAATGTTCTCTCTGGTATGTGGATGCTGACTCACAATAGGGAGAAGTGGAGATTCGTCAGATTGGATAGAGGGGAGTGGGTGAAGGGAGGGGGTTGGGAATGGGAAAGTCAGTAGAGTGAATCAGAGATAACTTTCCTATGTTCATATATGAATACATGACCAGTGTATCTGCACATCATGTACAACCACAGAATGGGAAGTAATACTCCATGTATGTATGATACGTAAAAGTAATTCTACTGTCATGTATAACTAAAAGGAACAACAACAACAAAAAAAATTAAAGATCATCCTTTCATTTTAGCCTGTGGCTATCTTTGCCTTTAAGGTGAGTCTCTTGCAAGTAACATATAGTTAGATCTTGTTTTTCAATCCCTTCTGCCAGCCTATGTCTTTTTTTTTTTTTTTTTGTACCAGGGCTTAAACCCAACTGAGTCATATCCCTAGCCCCCTCCCCCAACCTCTTTTTTCTTTTTCTTTCTTTTTTTAAGACAGGGTCTTGCCAAGTTGCTTAGGGCCTTGCTAAATTGCTGAGGCTGGCTTCTTTGAACTTGAAATCCTCCTGCCTCAGCCTCTTGACCTCCTGGCTAGCCTATGTCTTTTAATTGGAGAGTTGAGATTGTTTATGTTCCATGTTGTTTTGGATAGATGTTTATTAATTCCTGCCATTTTGATTTATTTCTAATGTTTAATTTTGGTCCTTTTTTCCACTTGCTTAGCTACTTTTCAAATGAGATTTGTTCATTTTTGAGTTCTGGGTTTGTTTTTGATTTCTTCTGTGTGGAATATTTATTTCAGTAAGTTCTCTAGTGCTGATTTAGTAGTGAGGAATTCTTTTAGTTTCTGCTTATCTTGGAAAGTTTTTATTTCTTTTTCAATTTTGAAGGATAGCTTTGCTGAATGTAGCCATCTTGATTGACATTCTCTTTCAGGACTTGGGACACATCAGTCCAAGTTGTCCTGGCTTTTAGAGTTTGTGCTAAGAAATCAGAAGTAATTCTAATTGTCTTGCCTCTAAATGTGACCTGATGTTTTTCTCTTGGGGTTTTAAAAATTTTATCCTTGTTCTATATGTTAGGCATTTAAAATTTTAATATTATTGAAAGGTTCTTTTTTTTTTTTTTAATCCTGTTTATTTAGGATTCTGAATGCATCCTGTATCTGGATATCTATCTAATTTTCAAATTTGGATATTTTTTTATTATTTCTCTGAAGAGTTTATCTATTCCATTAGCCTGCATCTCACAATCCTCTTCAATTCCAATTATTTTAAAATTTTGCCTCTTAGTGTTTTCCCAGAGTTCTTGTATAATTTGATGATAGTTTCTTATTTTTTTTTTTCTTTAGTGCTGTTAGAATGTTCCAGCGTAGCCATTTTGTCTTTCAGTTCTGAGATTTTTATCTTCAGCACGGTCTACTCTGTTAGAGAGACTTTCAACTGAACATTTTATTTGATTTATTGTGTCTTCCATCTCTAAGATTTTTGTTTAGTTCTTTTTAAGTATCTCTATCTCCTTACTGAATTTCTCATTCATATCTTATATGGACTTTCTTAATTCATTCAGTTATTTTTCTGTGTGCTCTTAAAATTCATTGACCATTTTTATAATGATTTTTTTGAATTCTTTTTTTGATATTTTATCTACTTCAATATCTTTGGGATCAGTTGCTGGTGAATTATGAACTTTAGGAGGTGTTGTGTTACCTTGTGTTTTGATATTTCTTGTATTCCTGTGTTGGGTTTTTTGCATCAGTGAGAATGAATTTCTCTTCCACTCTCATGTGTAGGCCTTTTTTAGGGCACGACTTTCTCTTGCCAAAGTATCCTAGAGTGATCCAAACTGAAACCTCTCATAGGTGTGTTATCCATAGCCTTTGTGTTAATTCTTTGTTTTGTCTGTGATAGTGGATGTCTGTGTGTCAGACCTGAGGGCCCACCCCTAGATGTTCCCACTTGGAATCTGGTTGTTAGTTTGAGTTTTAGTCTCTTCTACTCTTTGTATTGAAGTAGAGCTGAAGTTTGAGTGCCATTTGTGTGTGGAGTAAGGTGCACTGTCTTTTGACAGAGTTTAGTTTAGCAGCAGAGTCTCTACCCAGAAATTTGTAGTGTCCCTGTAGGTTTCCAACACCTCACAGAAAAGGAAGAAATAAAAAATAGCAACAGCTGATACGAATCTCATATACAGCATTAAAATAAACACCTGGTTCCTTCTATGACATGTACTACACTAACTACCAGAAAAACAGGAATGGTGGGGTCAGCAACGGCTAGCAGAAAAAGCAATAAGTATCCCTGAACTAGATCTGGCATTAAAGCAAGCAGCAGTTGTCAACTGTGTCCCCACAGTACTAATAATTACAACACCATACATTGTGGGAGCAGGAGTTATATAAACCAATTAGTTCTAAAAATGATAAAAATGCAGTTCATTAAGAGAAAAGAAAAAATGATAGAAAGGTAGAAGAGAGTTTATGTTCAACATGTGAATAGAGAGAATTCAGAAGAGATATAGTAGGTGATGTTTATGAGAAAGGAGAAAAATAGGAAGAATAAAGTAAATTGAGAGAGAAAGAGGAGAATTTGGCTGTTAGCAGAAGAAAAATGGAAAGAAAGAGAAACTAACAAACAAAAACAAAATAAACAAGAACCCTAACCCTCAAAACACAAGGCAAAGAAAAATAACTACATTTAAAAATGCTAAAAATGAGAAAAAATTGAGCAAATATGTATATGTATGCCCATTAACCAATCAGCATAGAAAGAATGCACAAAGACAGAAAAAATAAGTATAAATGAAAAATGAAATAATCCTCTCCACTGAGGTGATCAAAGGAGTCTACAAGAATGGATGGTCACTGTCTATGTCCTACTGTCTTTTCCATTTCTGAGAGAGTAAGGACTGGGGGTTGTTAACTCCTTCCTCTTTTTGTTTGTTCACTGAGCTGCCAGTTGGAGTGGCCTAACAGAAGCTGGTTGAGATAGCTCTCAGCTTCCCTTCTCCCTATGTGTGAGGTAGGATAGAATGGGAAGTACTGTCAATTGAAGTTATGTCTGCCAAGACCTGATCAATGCACGCCCTGGGTGGGGCTGCTACAGAGTCCTATGGGAGGAGTTGCAGTGTTTGGGGCTTAGGTCTAACCAGGACTTAGGACCTTTGTTGTGTTGTATCTGTTCTGGAGAGATTAGATCAACATATCCCTATGGCCTAGCAGTTGCTGATCTTTGCGGGAATCTGGATTTCAGGAGCCTGCCAGGAATTCTATTCATGAGACAAGGGAGCCAATCCTTTATCAATGCTGTTGTCCACCATCACGGCCTCCCAAGGCTTAATCCCTGAATGTTTTCATACCCAGCTGTTCAGATTCCCTGCCCTCCTCAGCTGGTCATGAGAGCTGGGGACTCACAAAAAAGTAAGTTGGGGGCTCCCCTTCATTTTTTGGATTTGAATTCCTCTGGGCAAAATATTCTCTGTGCCTACATCATTCATGTTCTGCTAAGAAAGCTCTAGGCCACACATTGGGCACTTGTGGGAGAGTATGACGGTTTTTGCTAGGATCTCCCAGGCTCCAGCAGCAGAGACTCAAGATGATCTCCTCAGGATGGTTCCTGCCTCAGCTCTCTGCTCTCCAGTTGAAAAATCCAGAACACCTTTAAATACTGTTCATGATGCATCCTCTGGATCAGCTGAATTCAGGCTGCTTTTCTGATCTGTGGATTTTTCCTTATCAAATTTGTCCATTGTTTTTCTCTCTGAGCTGTCCCTCCCCTCTGTGGTGAACCACTGCCACTGGTGGTATGGTAACTGGCCTGGCTCCAATATATTCTTTTTTTGCTCCATGCTCCCGAATTTCTAAGTCTCTGTTCAATATTTCTGATATTTTGACTGTCTAATATTAAGTTTAGCAAAACCCCTCTTTTACCTACCTCACTAAGAAGCAGTACTTACTAAGAAGCAATACTCACTGAGAAGCAGTAATCACTGAGAAGTAGTACTCACTGAGAAGCAGTAATCACTGAGAAGCAGTACTCAATGAGAAGTAGTACTCCTATTGCTTGAATCCTGGACCAGGAATCAACTAAGAATGTAGCCTTCCTCTAATACACCATCTTGAATCTCTTTCCCTCTCTTCCTCCCTCTCTCTCCCTCCCTCCTTCCTTCCTTCCCTCCTTCCTTCCTCCCTCCCTCCCTCCCTCCCTCCCTCCCTCCCTCCCTTCCTTCCTTCCTTCCTTCCTTCCTTCCTTCCTTCCTTCCTTCCTTCCTTCCTTTTCTTCCTTTCTTCTCTGTGCTAGGAATTGAACCCAGGGACTTGTGCTTGGGAAGTAGGTGCTGTACCACTAAGCTACATTCCCAACCCCAACTTTAAACCACACTTGCCCCGTGTAAACCTAATTACTTCCATTATAGTAAATGAGACAACTGTTCATCCAGTTACCAGACCAAAACCCCAAGGGTTATTAAGGATTCTTCTCTTTGTGTTACCTGTTGATATCCATACAACAAAAGTATATTTCTTAGAAATGTTACATGTTTAAGCTCTTTAAAAAATAATGTAGAATAATCTCTGTCCTTTAAAATAAGATACCATATCTGTTCACATTTAATATAATTACTGAATGCTTAAATCGATCACATTGCTAACTTATTGCTGTTTGTCATACTAATTCTTTCTTTTTTTTTGCCATCAATGAAAGATTAGGTAGATATATCTCAAGTTTTCTTCCTCTCCTAGGTGATCAGTTATATACTCTTTTATTATTCTTTCAGTGGTAGGTCTGAAGATCATAATATGAATTTGGTTTAATAAGTTTAATATAAATTTATTCTTTTATCAGTTCCATATCTTAGAGCATTTTAACATATATTCTCCCCAGTTCCTACTCTGTTTTTTTGTTGTTGTTGTTCAGTGGTTTATTTTTTCCTTTTTTTAAAATTTTATTGTAAACAAATGGGATACATATTGTTTTTGATTGTACATGGAGTAAAAGCACACCATTTGCGTAATCATACATTTACATAGGGTAATGATGTTTGATTCATTCTGTTATTTTTTCCCCTCCCCCATCCCTCCCACCCCTCTTTTCCCTCTATACAGTCCCTCCTTCCTCCATTCTTGCCCCGCTCCCACCCCCCATTATGTGTCATCATCTGCTTATCAGTGAGATCACTCATCCTTTGTTTTTTTGAGATTGGCTTATCTCACTTAGCATGATATTCTCCAATTTCATCCATTTGCCTGCAAATGCCATAATTTTATTATTCTTTATAACTGAGTAAAATTCCATTGTATATATATATATATACACCACAGTTTCTTTATCCATTCATCAATTGAAGGACATATAGGTTGGTTCCACAGTCCAGCTATTGTGAATTGAGTAGCTATGTACATTGATGTGGCTGTATCTCTGTAATATGCTGATTTTAAGTCCTTTGGGTATAGGCCAAGGAGTGGGATAGCAGGGTCAAATGGTGGGTCCATTCCAAGTTTTCTAAGGAATCTCCACACTGCTTTCCAGAGTGGCTGCACTAATTTGCATCCTCACCAGCAATGTATGAGTGTACCTTTTTCCCCACATCTTCTCCAACACCTATTGTTGCTTGTATTCTTGATAATTGCCATTCTAATTGGGGTGAGATGGAATCTTAGTGTAGTTTTGATTTGCATTTCTCTTATTACTAAAGATGGTGAACATTTTTTCATATGTTTCTTGATTTCTTGTACATCTTCTTCTGTGATGTGTCTGTTCATATCCTTAGCCCATTTGTTGATTGGGTTATTTGTATTCTTGGTGTAGAGTTTTTTGAGTTCTTTATACATTCTGGAAATTAGCGCTCTATCTGAAGTATGAGTGGCAAAGATATTCTCCCACTCTATAGGCTCTCTCTTCACATTGCTGATAGTTTCCTTTGCTGAGAGAAAGCTATTTAGTTTGAATCTATCCCATTGGTTGATTCTACCTTTTATTTCTTGTGCTATGGGAGTCCTGTTAAGGAAGTCTGATCCTAAGCCAATAAGGTGAAGATTTGGACCTACTTTTTCTTCCATAAGATGAAAGGTCTCTGGTCTGATTTCGAGGTCCTTGATCCATTTTGAGTTGAGTTTTGTGCAGGGTGAGAGATGGGCGTTTAGTTTCATTCTGTTGCATATGGATTTCCAGTTTTCCCAGCACCATTTGTTGAAGAGGCTATCTTTTCTCCATTGAATGTTTTTGGCAACTTTGTCTAGTATGAGAAAACTGTATTTATTTGGGTTTGTGTCCGTGTCCTCTATTCTGTACCATTGATCTACCTGTCTATTTTGGTGCCATTACCATGCTGTTTTTGTTACTATTGCTTTGTAGTATAGTTGAAGTTCTGGTATTGCGATACCCCCTGCTTCATTCTTCCTGCTAAGGATTGTTTTAGCTACTCTAGGTTTCTTATTCTTCTAGATGAATTTCATAATTGCTTGCTCTGTTTCTGTAAGGTACATCATTGGGATTTTAATTGGAATTGCATTGAATCTGTATAGCACTTTTGGTAGTATGGCCATTTTGACAATATTAATTCTGCCTATCCAAGAACATGGGAGATCTTTCCATCTTCTAAGGTCTTCCTTAATTTCTTTCTTCAGTGTTTTGTAGTTTTCATTGTAGAGATCTTTTACCTCTTTGGTTAGATTGATGCCCGAGTATTTTATTTTTTTTGAGGCTATTGCAAATGGAGTTGTTTTCCTCATTTCCCTTTCAGCTGTTTCGTCACTTGCGTATAAAAATGCTGTAGATTTATGTGTGTTAATTTTATAGCCTGCTATTTTGCTGAATTCATTCATGAGATCCAGAAGTTTTCTGGAGGAGGTTTTTGGATCCTCTAAATATAGAATCATGTCATCCGCAAATAGCGACAGCTTAAGTTCCTCTTTTCCTATTCGTATCCCTTTAATTTCTTTAGTCTGCCTAATTGCTTTGGCTAGAGTTTCAAGGACAATGTTGAATAGAAGTGGGGAAAGAGGACATCCCTGTCTTGATCCCGTTTTTAAAGGGAATGGTTTCAGTTTTCCTCCATCAAGAATGATGTTGTCCATTGACTTAGCATAAATAGCTTTTACAATGTTCAGATATGTTCCTACTATCCCTATTTTTTCTAGTGTTTTCAGCATGAAGGGGTGTTGTATATTGTCAAATGCTTTTTCTGCGTCAATTGAAATAACCATATGATTCTTATCCTTAAGTCTATTGACATGATGGATTACGTTTATTGATTTACGGGTGTTAAACCATCCTTGCATTCCAGGGATGAACCCCACTTGATCATGGTGCATGATTTTCTTAATATGCTTTTGGATATGGTTTGCCAATATTTTGTTAAGGATCTTTGCATCTATATTCATCAAGGATATTGGTCTAAAATTTTCTTTCCTTGATGTGTCTTTTCCTGGTTTGGGTATGAGGGTGACATTAGCTTCATAGAATGAGTTTGGTAGGGTACCCTCCTTTTCTATTTCCTGGAATACTTTGAGAAGTATTGGAAGGAGATTTTCTTTGAAGGTCTTGTAGAACTCTGCTGAGAATCTATCTGGTCCTGGGCTTTTCTTGGATGGTAGGTTTTTAATGACTTCTTCTATTTCATTGCTTGATATTGATCTGTTTAAATTGTGTATGTCCTCTTGGTTCACTTTGGGAGGAGCATATGTCTCTAGAAATTTTTCAATGTCTTTGGTAGATTCTATTTTGTTGGAATACAGATTTTCAAAGTAGCTTCTAATTATGTTATGTATATCAGTGATATGTCATGATATTTCCTTTTTCATCATGAATTTTAGTAATTTGAGTTTTCTCTCTCCTCTTTGTTAGTGTGGCTAAGGGTTTTTCTATTTTGTTTACTTTCTCAAAGAACCAACTTTTTGTTTTGTCAATTTTTTGAATTGTTTCTTTTGTTTCAATTTCATTGATTTCAGCTCTGATTTTAATGATTTCCTGTCTTCTACTACTTTTGCTGTTATTCTGTTCTTCTTTTTCTAGGGCTTTGATCTGAAATGTTAGGTCATTTAATTGTTGACTTTTCATTCTTTTCTGGAATGCGCTCCATGCAATGAATTTTCCTCTTAGTACCACTTTCATAGTGTCCCAGAGATTTTGACATGTTTTATTGTCATTCTCATTGACCTCTAAGAATTTTTTTTATCTCCTCCCTGATGTTTTCTGTTATCCATGTTTCATTCAATAGCACATTATTTAGTCTCCAGGTGTTGGAGTAATTTCTGTTTTTTATTTCGTCATTGATTTCTACTCTCAGTCCATTATGATCTGATAGAACACAAGGCAGTATCTCTATTTTTTTGCATTTCCTAAGGGCTACTTTGTGGCATAATATATGGTCTATTTTTGAGAAGGTTCCCTGTGCTACTGAGGAGAAAGTGAATCCACTCGTTGATGGATGGAATATTCTATATATGTCTATTAAGTCTAGGTTATTGATTGTGTAATTGAGTTCTATGATTTCTTTGTTTGGTTTTAGTTTGGAAGATCTATCTAGTGGTGACAGCGGTGCGTTAAAGTCACCCAGAATTATTGTGCTGTGGTCTATTTGATTTGTGAAATTGAGAAGGATTTGTTTGACGTACAGGGATGCACCGTTGTTTGGGGCATAAATATTTCCTATCGTTATGTCTTTCTGATTTATGTTTCCCTTAAGCAGTAAGAAATGTCCTTCTTTATCCCTTCTGACTAACTTTGGCTTGAAGTCCACTTTATCTGATATAAAGATGGAAACCCCCGCTTTTTTACTGAGTCCATGTGTGTGATAGGTTTTTCCCATCCTTTCACCTTTAGTCGGTGGATGTCTTTTTCTATGAGATGAGTGTCTTGCAGGCAGCATATTGTTGGGTCTTTCTTTTTAATCCATTCTGCCAGTCTATATCTTTTGATTGATGAGTTTAGGCCATTAACTTTCAGGGTTATTATTGAGATATGATTTGTATTCCCAGTCATTTGGCTTATTTTTGGTTTTTAAGTTGGCTTGGTTTCTCCTTTGAGTGGTTTTTCTCTTAAGGTAGTTCCTCCCTTTGCTGACCTCCATTGTTTTTCATTTCCTCCTCATGGAATATTTTGTTGAGAACATTCTGAAGTGCAGACTTTCTACTTGTAAATTCTTTTAACTTTTGTTTATCATGGAAGGATTTTATTTTATCTTCAAATCTGAAGGTTAATTTTGCTGGGTATAGGATTCTTGGTTGGCAACCATGTTCTTTCAGAGCTTGAAATATGTTGTTCCAGGCCCTTCTAGCTTTTAGAGTCTGGGTTGAGAAGTCGGCTGCTATCTGTATTGGTGTCCCCCATATGTAATCTGATGCTTTTCTCTCACGGCCTTCAAAATCCTATCTTTATTTTGAATGTTAGGCATTTTCATTATAATATGCCTTGGTGCGGACTGTTGTGATTTTGTGCATTTGGTGTTCTGTAAGCCTCTTGTATTTGATTTTCCATTTCATTCTTCAGGCTTGGGAAATTTTCTGATATTATTTCATTGAATAGGTTGCTCATTCCTATGGTTTGTATCTCTGTGCCTTCCTAAATCCCAATAATTCTTAAATTTGGTCTTTTCATGATGTCCCATAGTTCTTGGAGATTCTGTTCATGATTTCTTATGATCTTCTCTGGGCCACTTTATTTGCAAGATTAAATATTTTGTCTTCATTGTCTGAGGTTCTGTCTTCCAAGTGGTCTAGTCTTTTGGTGATGCTTTCCATTAGGTTTTTTATTTGGTTTATTGTTTCCTTCATTTCAAGGATTTCCGTTTGGTTTTTTTTTTTTTTTTTTTTGAGAATCTCCATGTCTTTGTTGAAATGATCTTTTGCTTCCTGCAGTTGCTCTTTCAGCTTATTGGTATTATCATTCATTGCCTGCATTTGCTCTCTTATCTCATCCTTTGCTTCGCAAATCATCTTAATCATGTATAATCTGAAGTACTTTTCTGACATTTCTTCTAACATACTGTCATTGGATTCTGTTACTATAGAATCTAGATTTGTTTGGATCATTTTCTTCCCTTGTTTTTTCATGTTGTTCATGTATCTTCCCCTCTAGCAGTGCAGATCTGGGGTATTGCAGATTTCCCCCTATAGGCTTATAGTGGCCCTAGAGGTTTCCAAAACCATTTCTTTAAGGGGAGATGAATATTAGCAGTGCCTAATTCAGACAGTATGCAATCCTAGACCAAATAGCCCCTATGAGGACAATAACAAAATTGTCATAATATACAGAATGAGTTAAAATATTATCTTCAATAAAACAGATTTGCAATAAGGTCTGCAGTTTCTAATGGAGGACAAAGAGGATGCAGAGGAATGTAGAATGTGGCTGTTAATGGGATAAGAAAAGATTATACAGAAGTTCTAGATAATAGAAAGGATGAGAGTATAATCAAAAGAAATTGGATGTTAGCATGCAAAAAAGGGAGAAAGAGACTCTGAGGGAACAGGTAAACAAAAGGAAAAGAGAGCAAGAAAAGTAAAGAAATAAAAACTTAAATGTTTTCTATAAGGAGAAAAAAGAAAATCTACAGTATAACAGTCATATAGTAATGAAACCTCCCAGAGTTCAGTAGCCTAATGCTTGAGAGGTACCTGACAATGAGCTTCAAGCCTCCAGCAGGCGTCTCAGGATGGGTTTTGCCCCACCTAAAGATCGGAGCAATGGCTTCCAGGATTATCCAAGGTGGCCACTGTGACTTCGAAATATGTTGGCAAATTGGGAGCTGCAGCTCAATGTGTGGACGTCATCAGCTGGAGGTCCTGAAGGTGGGATGCGGTTGGTCAGGCAGAGATCCTGGAAGTCTGGTGTGTTTGGTGTGGTTGTGGGATCCTGGAGGCCGAGTGCAATCAGTTGGTCTGGGGTCCCGGTGATAGGGCGCAGTCAGTTGGTCCGGGGGTCCTGGCGGCAGGGAGCAGTCAGTCGATGTGAGGTCCCCAGAGGCAGGGAGTGATTGGTCGGGCTGAGGGGTCCTGGAGACCGGGCTCAGTCAGTCCTGCCCCGGGTCCTACGGGGCCTGGCTGTTGTCTCAAAATGGCACCCTACTCTGTTTTCATGTATTTTATTTTTATATATGTTGCTATTCCTAGAAAATATTTACTGTAGCTTTATATAGTCAATATCACTTTGATTTTTTACTCTTGCTGTTAATTCCTTTCTGTATCTTTGTAATTGCCTCTTTTGCAGTGGTCAGTGTGACTGAGAATCCTTTCATGTGCTTATTGACTATTGTGCATTTTCTCTGGAGAAATATCAATTCAGTTCTTTCCTGTTTTTAATTTGGTCATTTGGGGTTTGTTGTTGAGTTTTAACTCTCCTTAGTTGATTTTAGTTGCTGTTACATCAATGTATTGAATTTTTATTTTCTATCAATTATTTTTCAATTCTAGAATTTCCATTTTTCCACATTTTTATAGACTCCAATTGACTTCTAAAATTTTGTATATTACTTTTAAATTTCTTAAACATATTAATCTTAGTTATTTTGAAGTCCATTTTGAAAACTCCTCTATTGATATCTCTTGTGATTATTTTTTTCAATCAATCTTATATTTCCTAGCATATCTACCTATTTTTAATAGAGTGCCTAACCTCATGTGTGAAACACTGTAGAGCTACCTTGATTGTCAGTATGTTGCTCTTTTCTCCTAGAGATTTATTTTTGGTTCTGGAAAACAGAAATCCTAGATCACTTTAAATCGACCACTGACTGAGATTACTTGAATTTAGCTTCACTTGCTGTGAGGGTCATTTTATTTCCTGTTCACTCATATGTCTAGAATGTACCACTCCAGGACTTCAGTGGGAAGCTCTAGTGGAAAGTGTATTTACAATGGCCCCTTCTCCCTAAAGGACCCTGGAAATTATTTCCCTCTCCATAAGCCCATGAGACTACAGATATCTCTGCTCAGCCTCTTAGCTTCTCAACTGCCACTTTAATTGACAAGTGCTTCAGGGACAAAAGCCATGCCAAATGCCAGGCTTACTTCTCTTGACTTTCCCTCTCTTATGGGTTTTGCTATTTTTGTAGCTCTCCAACACTCCTTTTTACAATTTTTTTTGTTTTGATTATTCTCAGTGGGGTTTGGCTGAAGCAATCCCAATCTGCCATTGTCAAAAGTGAAAACTTAATTTGATTTTCAAAGGTCATATTTTGTTACTATTTCTTTCTCGTTCATTTATTTTTTCATAAAGATGTTCTGACCATTAATTTATTTCCCTTAATTAGGAATCTTTGGTTCATATAGAAAAAGAAAAAAGCAAATTAGAGTTGGAGCAATGTAGCCATCCAGATGATTGTCTTTTTATTATATGGATAGTTTTTTCCTAAATAGCCTTTCCTGGAAAATTAAATGTTTGAAGTTACCCAAGATCAAACACTAGCTATGAAAAAAATGACCTGTAAAACCTGTTACAAAAATTCTACCTATTTCAAATAACACTTGAAGAAATAAAATGGAATTCAATAGCCAGTCAGAGTTGAAATCTCCCTCATAATGACTTCTAAGTAGGAACAAATCATCATGAAGTACTTATTATTGTAATTACATAACTGCATATAAATGGAAAATAAAGATATTTATAGTAAATAAAAACTTCTATAATCACAAATATAGTAGATGTTTTAAAATATCTATTTACTTTTTAAATTTTGAAATAATTGAAAAATTCACACTCACTCAAATATGTTATATTTAAATATCACTATCTATATTATTTATCTTTTCTAGGGTGGCTATGATTCTGGTTTTCTATATCACTGTGAATTTCCCTCATGTGACAAAAGAAGCAATTTCGAAGAACAGAAAGATGAACCTTTTGATTTTCGTTTTCTTGAGAATACAGAAGAAAATCCCATCCAAACTATCATTTTCAGGTGTATAGAATGTCGAAAAGCTTTGAAAAATGATATCCCATTAAGTATCTTTTGACTTCATATATCGTGGATATTGTCAATGTTAAAGATCCATCCAAATGAAGAAATACTCAAACAATGTGTCGTTAAATAAATCAACTGAATCAAAGCTAGTCCTGAAATTATATTCAGATTTTATCTGCAGATATTCTATCAGGATTTCTGTTTATGACAATTGAGTTGCATGGATTTACCCTCTGTTACTTGGGAGAATGCTACTGCATGGTCAGATAATTAAGGGTCAGAGTTCCAATGATTCTGGAGAAATTATCAAATGAATCATTAGCTCTTTAATAATTAAGAACTGAGAATATATCCCTGTCATTTTTCTGAAAAACAGATGGACTAGCTCCAATTTTCAATTTGACTTTTCCCCACTTTCTCTTTGTATTAATTTATTAGGTCTTCTATAACAAAATGCTACATACTTCATGACCTGAACAACAGAAATTTATTTTCTCATAATCTGGATACTAGAGTTCTAGGGTCCAAGTGTCAGATTTGGTTTCTCTTGAAGTCTCTTTTCTTGGCTTGCTAACATCTGCCTTTTGCTGTGTCCTCACTTGATCTTTCCTATGTGCATGATATCCCTAGTCTCTTTCTGTCTTAATCTTCATTTCTTATAGGTTACCAGTCAGACTGCATTTGGGTCCATTCAGATGTTCTCATTTTAACTTAATTACCTCTTTAAAAGTCCTGTCTCACCATATAGTTACATTCTGAGGTATTTTGGATTAGGGCTTAAATATATAAATTTTAGTGATACATAATTCAGTTCATAACACTTTGTTATTCAAATAGTCATTTGTCAGTTAATTTAAAATTAAATATTACTTGTAGACAAATAGGAAGAACAATTTACTTTCTTTTTATCTCATAGCTTTAGCCAAACTATGATGTTTTGTGGCATGAGAAATGGAGCAGTTAGAGTGTATATCCGAAGTCATGATGATCATTCACTAACCAATTTGGACTACTACTGGCACTTTAATATGCATGACAATGATTATGGGTATGTTAAAAGCATGGCGACTAGCTTCGATGACCGGTTCTTGATGACGGCTGGAGCAGATAATAATATCTTTGTTTTCAATGTTTATTCCGAACTTGAATTCCTGAAAATCATCAAAGCCAAAGTGCCATCTCCCAAGGTATGTATCTAATTAACCAATGAACTAATTAATAACAACAAAATTTATCTTAAGGTACTGATGTGAAATTGCTAATGTACTTTCAAAAATGAAAACTATTTAGATATATTAAATTCATTATCTAAACATGCTACCGTATTATAATTTTGACTTTCTGGTGCTTCTATGACTGTATTAATGGTGTTAAACTCCCTGATTATTAAAGGTATGTAACTCCCCCCATTTTTTTCAATGTTGATTTTTCTGTATTAATGACTTTTAAATTGCAGTTTCTTCTTTTTCAAAAATGGACACTAGTTTTCAGATATATATTTTGGTTTTCATTTATTCATCTACTCAACACAGGGGTATATACAGGATGTACATCATAAAGTATGTTTTTGAAATAAGTTGAAAAATATCAATATCTTCCATTTTGAAATGTAATAATGTAGGTCTTGTTCAAAGATTCTCTATAAATTATTCTGTTCATAGGCAAAGTAGATTGTTGGCTTTGTGATGAAGATTGAAGGTACACATCACCAAATTATATCTTTTGTCCTGTCACAGAACCAGAATTTTTTGTTATCAAAGTAGTCCTTTTGGATAAAGTCATTTAGGAACCATTAGAATTGTTCCTAAAGACTAAGGAGTTGTATTAGAAGCACCATAGTTAAAATTCCTAAGAACATGTTGACTTCCCATCTAACAGTCTATTTCAAAACAACACTCAAAGAATGTAGGGAAGATATGAGCAGGTTAATTTTCGTTTCTTTTAATAGCAGTAAAATTTGGAGTATGGGCCATGTTTAAAGAGGGTCCAGCTCCAAAAGGGAAAGTATATGAACAAGAAGAAAAATGTGTATTCTTCTACCTAACATCAGTTCTCTCTACAGAAACCTATATTGGAGAGAAAAAAATCATTCCACAATTTAAATAATAGTATACTATTATTTATGACTGCACTCAATATTTTTTATTTCATTGACATTGACCCTGCTTTTAAGAAGGCAAAAATCAGAAAAAAAAATTGAAATAATTGTTTTAAAAACTCACAAAAACCAATTTAGCTCTGCAGAAGTTCTGAAATTCTTACTTTAGGACACTGAGAGTCCTTAAAAGTACAGATGCCTGAACCCCACCAAGAAAAATGAACATCTCTGAAGGTGAGACCTAGGCATCAGTATTTTACAAAATGTCCTCCACTTTGTTCTAATGTGCAGCCAAGTTTGGGAGCCTTTGGCATATATTTTGGAACTGTTGGAAGCACCTTTGTTTAAACTCAACTGTAGACAACTGTGACTAGGAGACAGTTGGCTGAACATCCGTGTTAAATCTTTGCACATGGATATTAGAGCACCAAGGAACTTAGTTCTTGGTAGTAAAAGAATAAAAAAATAAATTTGAGATATTTTTGTTTTGAATGATTAAGTAATGATATATTAGCCATCACTGGCTCTTACTTTAGTCACATGTATGACTTCACTTTTACTAAAGTCATAAACCTTGACTTCCATAGAAATGTATAGATCTATGTTTTATAAATATAGTTTACATGTCATATGTGTGAAAACTGTAATAAAGCAATTTGATCAAGAAGAGTCTTTATTTCTTTACAAAGAACAACAGGAAAACAGACCCATCTGCTATAAAAGAGAATAGAGAATAAAAAAGTGTTGTTCAACTTTACTGAAGAATTGATAGCAAATTAAGATTCTCTTCTTTGCTGAGTTACTCTTCCATAACATAGCAGACATTTTGAAAACAGCACCTGAATACACAAACTTTAAGTAATTTACTTTTCAGTTCCTCTTAATCTGATTTCCTTTCTAAGCAGAGATTTGTATTTCTTTTTTCGTATCTTTCTTTTTGAAGAAGGGAGATTGTGTTATTCTGTGAATTTTCCATCTTATGTCTTTTTTTGATTAGGATCACATCAAATTTTTACTTAAAATTAGAACATATTTATGTATATATACATATATATTTAAAAATCTTTCTAGGGTATATATGAGGTATTTGGGGATATGCACATAATAAAGCGATATACAGAAAAACAACATTTTGAAATATATTTATCTAGAAATTTTTTATGTGTATCTGCTATTAATAACATGTATTATTAGCTCATGTGAATCGGTAATTGACATTTTGGAGGGGGCAACTGTGGTGATATTAACATTTTGCAAAAACATATGATTGTATTTCAAGACTTTTTCTACCTACTTCCTTAAATGAAGAAGAAACAAATAAATTTAGCCAACATAATTTTTCCCTTAGTTTCTTTTGTGTAAAACTGTTTTTCAGACCTATCTAGACTTGTTAGAAATTAGCAGGTAAAATAAAAATTCAATTAACTTTTCATAGATATTTTGAGGGAAATATACAATTTTAAAGGGCTAACGTTTTACTCCCATGCCTACAGTTTGGAATTGAAACAGAGCCATCCCCAGAAGATATTGAAGATCCCAAAGCCTACAGGTATGGGAATTTTTGATAAATATTGCTTAGATATGATTTTTTTTTAAAACAAACCAACATTTTACAGAAGTTGACCAAGCTAAGTAAATTTCCAAATTATTGAATACTGATTTTCTCTTCTGCTGTTTCTGTAGCCTAACATGTTATTCTTTTGAATTTTTATTCTCAGTATTGAGAATGCTAGGAGAAAAAGAGAACATGACAAGTTAATGAAAGAAATGGAAGAATTAAAAGCTGGAAAGAGAGAACAAATCCGTGCTTTGAGGAATGAATTTTGGAAACTATTAGAAATGAACAAAGAATTACCAAAGCATATGCAATTTAGAAGAACAGTAAGTCTAAGTAAAATTTTAATAACATGCAATTTCTGGATCAAGACTACTATTTTGCCAACCAGAAGGAGCATAAAAAACATCTTTAAACTTTCCTTTTATCTGCCTGATCAAAGTATTTGCAGCAACTCAACTACTATAACAATTTGTTTGATTTGGAAGCAGATAAATCTCTTTACATGATACAAAGTTTACTACTGGATTTAGGTTCCTCACACATGTTTTATCTGTTTATTGATTGGTACCAAAGTAAAATATAAATTTGGAGTTTCATTTGGCTATTAACCCTTGTTGTACCTAGTCAAAATATCTGTTGAGTAGGTACATGTATATTTTGATACTTTGTGGTTCCATTTCTATATATTTATCAGATATGTTGAGAAGAGAGTACCAGTTGATCCACAAAGTTTCTAAAATAAAATTGTGTTAGTATAGTTGTAGCTATAAGGACAATCACAAAACTGTTTAAGTCAATTTTGTATTTTTTTTTCTTTCGAGTCTCACCGCAAGCACCATCTACATGTTAGTGATTAGGATTTTTTAAAAGTTTATTTTGTATTTCTTCCTAAACAGAATTTTTGTTAAGAGTCTAATTAAGTTAAAAACCAGAATTTGTCATCTTGGCTTTATCCATGGATTATTCAATTCTGTAATTCTAGAAGTACTTTTGTCTATTTCACATGACAAATGCTGTGATGATGTGGTGATTAATTCATTATATTGACTAAAAAAATAAAAATACATTGATAAAGAACCCTTTTGGATAAACAAATCTGCTTATTTGCAGGACTTTGATCTTGATTCCAAAATTCGTGCTGATATTGATAGAAAAACTGTTTATAAAATTCACCAAGTAGAAAAGGAATTAGCTTGGGAAAAAGAGAAACATGAGCTCGGCTTAATGAAGCTACAGAATAGGTAAGATCCATATTTCCTATAAATTAGGATGTTTGAGAGCATAAATTTGAATAGTTTGCAATAGTGTCAGTGAAGTATCCAGATAAGAGGTTTTCTGAAGTAGCCACTGACTTGAATGAAATCTTTAGGAATCCTCTTGTCACTGATATTGATATCTCCCTGGGCTTTCTGTTTTTCTCCTTTCTAGTTAAATATGGGTTATTTGGCTAACAATTATAGTTTTAAAAATTATATAATCCTGGACTGGGGATATAGCTCAGTTGGTAGAGTGCTTGCCTTGCAAGCACAAGACCTTGGGTTCAAATCCCCAGCACCGCAAAAAAAAAAAAAAATTATATAATCCATAATTAAAATCCATAATTTTGACAAATTATTTATTTATGCCAAATTAGTATGAGCATATATGCATTAATTTTTTTAATCAAACAGAATCAAAGAACTTTTTGTAAAAGACAATAACCTCCTGTCCAATCTCATGCATCAATTCAACTTCCCAGAGGAAATTGCTTTTTTGTCTTTTATTTAGACATAATTTATAAATCTTAATTAAGTGGCTCAATTCTTTTAAAAAATATAAACATGTATCCACTACTTGGATTATGATATAGAACATTTATACTAGTTTAAAAAGTTTCCTCGTGGTCTACTTTCAGTGAATACCTACTTCCCAAACTTAAACTTTATTGCCATGAATTAGTTTTATCTGAGAACTTCATATAAACTAAATGTTGAGCATGAACTCTTTTGTATCTGGTTTCTTTTATTCATATGATAAGATTATTCATATGTCTAAGATTATCCATGTTTCATGTCACAGTAGTTTATTCTTCTTCCTTTTATTGCAATATTCTATTATTTCAATTAATTCTAATAATTGTGGCTATGCTACAATCTAACCATTTTATTATTTAAAAAAATTTTTTTAGTTATAGATAAACACAGTACCTTTATTTTATTTATTTATTTTTATGTGATGCTGAGGATTGAACCCATTGCCTCACACATGCTAGGCAAGTGCTTTACCACTTGACCCAGTCCCCATTTTATTATTGATAGCTTTTGGCTACTGTAAATAATGCTGCTATGAATAGTCTGGTGCATATTTTTTGGTGGACATCAGCACTTATTACTGTTAGTGATATATCCAGTGGTAGACTTGTTGGGCCCTATTTTTTATGCATGTTTAGTTTCATTAGATGCTGCCAATTTTCCAAAATAATTGGATCAGTTTACACTTTGACTTCCCAAGTATAAAATAATCCAATCGACCCTTATTGTATTCATTTCTTAGAGCTTCTGTAACAAAGTATCATGAAGTGGATGGTTTAAATAAGTAAAATTTATTGTCTCATGTTTCTGGAGGTTAGAAGTTGAAAATCAAGGTGTCTAGCAAGTCGGTTCTTTTTGAGGACTGGAAGGAAGAATCTGTTCCTTGACTCACTCTGAGTATCTGGTGGTTTACCAGCAATATTTGTTGTTCTTGACTTGAGATACATCACTCCAAATCCTCTTCCTTCACATGAGCTTATCTCTGTGTCTTGTATATAGTCTTACCTCCGCACATGTCTGTTTCTGAGTTTAAATTTCCCTTTCTAATAAGTACACCAGTCATGTTGAAATAAAGTCCATACTAATGACCTCATTTTAAATGATAGCCTCTGTTAAGACCCTATTTTCAGATAAGGTCACATTCTGAGGTACTGAGCGTTAGGACTTCAACTTACCTTTTTAGGGAAATAGTTAAATTCACAACATGTACACTTGTCATCAGTGGAGATTGTCAGACCTTTTTTCAGCCATTCTTTAGTAGTATCTCATGTGGTTTAAGTTTGCATTTTCCTGGTAAGTGGTAATTTTCAGTCACTTTTCATATATGTACTAGTCATTGGTATATTCTCTGGGTTATTATTTTTTTGTGTGGGGGGGGGTACTAGAGACTGAACTCAGGGGCACTCAACCACTGAGCCACATCTCCAGCCCTTTTTTTGTATTTTATTTAGAGACAGGGTCTCACTGAGTTGCTTAGTGCCTTGCTTTTTGCTGAGGCTCACACTGAACTCTTGATCCACCTGTTTCAGCCTCTCCAGCCACTGGGATTTCAGGTGTATGCTGCTGTATCCAGCTGGGTTAGGGTTTTATTCAAGCATTTTTTCCTTTTTAAAAATTGGATATAGAAGCTAATTTATATATTATGGATTTGACTATTTGGTTATCTCTCTATATCTGTATTTATATGTGAGCAATAGATGTATATCTATATTTATGTATCTATATATATCATATACCTGATACATATTTGTGTGCTTATGTAAGATCTTGTTCTAGTCTGTGGCATGTTTCTTTATTCCTAAAGGAGTCCTTTGTTGAATGAAAGTTTTTAATTAAGTTTAATTTATTGACCTTTTTCTTTCTTTTTCTTCCAAGGTTGATGCTTTTGTGTTATATTTAAGAAAGCTTTGCCTATTCTCAATTCATGAAATAATACTCCTATGTTTTTTTCTGCTAGAAGCTCTATTGTTTGCCATTACTCATCTTGAATAATTTTTTAGGTAATATGAGATAGTGATCCAATGTCGTTTGTCCCTCTGTCAATATCCAATTAACTTAGTATCATTTTCTGAAAAGATCACACTTTCCTCACAGGATGGTAGTGATGATTTTTTCATACATCAGATAACCAGACATGGGTCTGTTTCCGATTTCTTCATAATATTTCATGGACCTCCCTCTTTATCCCTGTGCTGGTGCCACCCCGTCTTAACCCTTCACACCTAGTATGGTGAATCTTTCAGCTTTGTTTCTCATCTCCAAGATTGTTTACATTCATTGCATGTTAACCACTTGTCGACTTTCACAAAAGTCCTGCTAAGATTTTGATTGGAATTACATGAAATCTATGGATGTATGTAGGGATCACAGACATTTTTAAAAACAAATATTGATTTTTTTCAACCCGTAATCATGATGTATCTTGAAAAAAAACACTTTTAACATTTCTTCTAGTTCTTCTAGCTCTTTTTCTTCTAAAACAATATTTTTGTATCATTTCTTACATTGATTATGTCATTATGACTATCTTATAGACATTCTTCTGGACTTCCTGGTATAATAGGTGAAAATTTTGTTCACTTTAACATGTCCATTTTTTCCTGTATCATAACAATTTATTCAGTGTCCTAATCTGTTGTATCATTGGTGTCATTACTGGGGCTGTTTCTGCTGAATGATACATTTCTGTTCATTTTGAGTCAACTTTCTGCTTTTTTGCTTGCCTGATAAGTTTTGGTTAGATGCTAGACATTGTGAATTTTACTTTGTGCTGGATATTTTATATAATTTTAAGTATTCTTGAGCTTTGTTCTAGGACTTGGTTAAGTTACTTGAAATAGATGGATTTTTAAAAAAGTCTTCCTTTTAATCTTAGGTGGGATCAGGGCAGTTGTTGGTCTAGGGCTAATACTTCCAACTACTCTTCTGATACTCTACCCTAGGTCCCATGGAGTGTCAAGATTGTGAGGGACACAAACTATTTCAACCTGTGTGGAGTCTGGGAATTATTCTGCCTGTTCCTTTTTTGGTGATTCTTTCCCTGGCTTCAGGTAGTTGCCTCTTCATGCATGCTAGTTAGTACTTACCTGAAGAGTAGAAGGGAGTCCTCGGGTCTTCAGAGCTCTCTCAGATGTGTAGCTATTTCCTTTCTCATACTTTGTTCAGTGAATTATAGCACTCATTGCCTGAGAGTAAATCCTTGAATATTTGAATTTCTGGATAATATTTGAATCCCCAAATTATAATCAGATTGCTACCTGCTTAGAATTGGATAAAAAGTTTCTCTCAGAAAGAACCTCAACATTGTAACCTGTTTGTTTTTAATAAATATTCACCATATATTTATAAAAATGTGTCAGGGGGAGGTAAGTATGAATCTTAACCCACAAACTTAGATATGTAAGTAGTGTGGCTATTCTTTATTTATATTCATTTACATTTGACTCTGGGCTCCTATGCTACCAAAGACACAGGAAAGTCAGTCTTGGTACTGTTGAAACTCCTGTCCCAGCCTGCTTGCTTCTTTCTGTTCTTTGATTCAGTGGTTCTGTACCCAGTTGGAGCATACTATCTTTGGTAGGGCCAGAATCCCTCCAGCCCTACCTCAAACACACACACAGCACATGCAGCCACCATTGTGAGGCCTTGTCATCTCCCCAGAGACTATGGGAAGGAGGGCACAAGTATCCTAAGTGCTGAGTTACAAGTTGCCCCTTGGGCCGATCAGGAGGAGCCTCTTCCTCCCCCCCTACTTGCTCTCACTCTTTCTTTAGCTATTTTCCCTCTCTGGTCTATGTACTCTCTGTTCACCATAGCATCATGTTTTTGATGGACATATGGAAGAAAATAATAAATACCTAGCTCTTTGATTAGAATGTGGGGAGAGGATAAAATTTGCCACCACATAACTCTGGGTATTACCAGTGTTTTTACCTTTGCCAATCTAAAAGACCAAACATGGTAACTCGTATTTGAATAATTTGGATTTTTTTATTATTGGTAATGCTCACATATCTTTTCATGTATATAGTTCATTTATTCTTTTGGGAATTAACTGCTTAGATTCATTTTTCTTTGGATCCTGTTTATTTTCTATGCTGCGGTGTAGGTATTTGCCTTTTATCATACCTATGGTTAGTGCTTTCTCCTACTCTGCCATTTGCTTTGAACTTTATTCATATTTTTTTTATCTGTGAAGAAGTTTTCATTTTGATGTGCTCAAACTATATATATTTTCCTTCATGTTATCTGAGTCTCATGGGAAAGTTAAATTTAAAAAGTAAAACTCCAATGTGTGAAAATTAAAGCGAATACGTCTTAAAGAGATGAGAAAGATACTATACTACTACTATGGAGAGAGAGAGAGAGAGAATTAAAGAAAATAGTAAGTGGTTTAAAAAGGAGAAATAGAATTAAAAGGATTGAGTCATTAAAAAATGTTAAGAAAGAAAAAGAAACTAGGACTAATAATTTAAATTCTAAAATTAAAAGTGTGGGGGTACAGGCTGATTGTGAACCAGTGTCTCCAAATAACAATTTAACTGATGAGGAATTATTTAATTTTTTAAAAAAATTGACAGCTGAATACTTTTAAAAGATAAATCTCAAATCTCTGTGGGCTATAAGAGAAAGGTGAACTAGAAAGTAGTATGAATTCTACTTTCATACTAGTATGAAAGCCTGTATAGTAGTATGAAGCCTGATATATATATATATATATATATAAATATATATTTAAAAAGTACATACATATATATATATATATTTGTGCCAGAGATTGAACCCAGGGGCACTTAACCATTGACTCACACCCCCATCCAGCCCTTTTTTATTTTTTTTATTTTAGTTGCTTAGGGCCTCCCTAAGTTGCTGAGCCTGATTTTGAACTGTGGTCCTCCAGCCTCAGCCTCCCAAGTTCCTGGGATTACAGGCATGCACCACCACATTCAGCACCTGATGGTTTTTATAGAGGCAAAGAGTGGTATCTGATGGTTTGGGGGTTTCATAAAATGCCCTTAAAATGGAAAACTGAGGGACAAAGTTACCCTTGTATTCAATTTCCCCAAGTCTGCTCCCTTCATAGTTACTACATACAACTAAATCACATTATCACAAGTATATGAACACATCCATACACCATACATATACCATATAATTTAAGACAACAAAATGTGTTCTAGATGCCTTAGTAAGGTGGACTTTCTTAACTCTCTTGAAATGAGTGTTAAAAAATGATTTTTCTAATTTTGAATTTAGGAGCTCCTCCCAATATTTATATATTTTGTATAACTTGTTTATATATCTATACATAATATATATAAAAACAACATATATCTATTATATTTAATAACCTATTTTATATAATACATAGGGAGGTGGATTACATTTCCTCAGAGTTTGATATGTTCTATTTATCATTAAACTGCAGTCTGCTTATAAAATTTTCATTTTTTTCACATATTAGCAAAACAATGGCATTATATTAATATTGAATTGTTTAACACTTTCATTAGAAAGAATTCCCCTCTCCTTCCCTCCCTCTCTTCCTTCCTTTTTTTGAGGGGTGGGGATGATGGGGATTGAGGACAGGACCTTCCATATGCTAGGTAAACACTCTACCACTGAAATACACTCCCAGCCCTCTACTTACTCTTTACTGAAGTCCAATCCAATTTCCATTACATCTTGATGGTATATGCATGATTAAAGTTTGAGTCTAACCCAGATGCTTTGCAACTGCTAAAAGAAAACAGGGTCAACACTCCAACATATAAATGCAGGTGATGGCATTCTCAATAGGACTCCTAAAGTTCAGGAAATAAAATCAAGAATTAATAAATGGCAAGGTATCAGATTAAAATACTTCTGCACAACAAAGGAAACAATAGTGTAAAAAGAAAGTACAGAATTGGGAGAAAATCTTTGCCAGCTACTCTTCTGACAGAGGACTAATATCCAGAGTATATAAAGAACTTAAAAGCTTAGCACCAGAAAACCAAATAACCCAATCAATAAATGGGAAAATGAACTAACCAAACACTACTCAAAAGAAGAAATAAAAATGCCCAAGAAGAAAAAGGAAAAAGAAAAGAAAAGAAAATGTTCAATATCTTAGCAATCAGGGAAATGGAAATCAAAACTACACTGAGATTATTATCTCATTCCAGTTAGAATAACAATCATCAAGAATACAAATAATAATAAATTTGGTGAGGATGTGGGGAAAAAATGGAACTTACATACTATTGGTGGAATTGTAAATTGGTACAACCACTATGGAAATCAGTATGGAGATTTCTCAGAAAACTAGAAATGGAAAGACTAACTTAGATGACAAACAATATATGACCCAGCTATTCTAGTCCTTGGTATTTATTGAAAAGAATTAAAGTCAGCATACCATGAGAGGATGCATGCATACCCATGTTTACAGAAGCACAATTTACAATTTACAATAGTCAGTTTATGGAACCAGCCTAAGTCTTCATCGATAGACGGATCAATAAAGAATATGGTATATATGCACAATGGAGTTTTATTCAACTACAAAGAAAAATAAAGTATGTCATTTGGAGGCAAAGGGATGGAACTTGAGAGTATTATGTTAAGTGAAACATGCCAGACACAGAAAGGTCATATGCTTCTCTTATATGTGGAAAGTAGACAAAATAAAGGAGAAGCTAAAGAAGGGAGGTGGTCTCATGAAAATAGAAGGGAGACCAGTAGAGTAGAAAAAGGAGATAGGGAGAGAGGGTGGATGGGGAGGAAAATGGAGGTACTGGGGAATGAAATTGACCAAATTATGTTATGTGCATGTACAAATATGTCACAATGAATTCTACTGTTATGTATGATTATAATGTACCAATAAAATGTATTAATTTTTTAAGTCTAGCACAATATATGGATTATAAGAACAATATATTGTGATTTTATTTTACTACTTAATCATGCAGAATGATCAAAATAGTCACTATTACAAACACTTGTTTTGTTTTTTCAGATTTCGTGATCCACTGGAAAATGACACTACTGTGGTTTATGCTATACAAACTAACCACAAGATATCCTCCTATAGGCTGGTAAAGCCCTCTAAATATTCCAAATATAAACGAACAAGTCAGTCAGAGAGAAGACCAAGTAAATTGGAGAGGTTTGAAAAAGAGGGATCTGGAAAAAGGGATAGCCAGAAAGATACAGGTAGCCTAAATGACAAGAAGGCTTTTACATTCTTATTTATTAAAATTTCAAAAGTGAATTATCTTTTCATGGGAGGAAACTTTGAACTTTCTTTGCTGACTTGAGCTCAATTTGCTATCCACCCTTTCTTTCAGGATGATCTCCTTAGGAATAAATTGTCAAGGGGAAGAGAGTTGTGTGGTATGATTGAGAATGAGACTGCCACAGTTTCCCCACAAATGCTCCACGCTTACTTTCTTGCTTGATGCAGTCTGCTAAGCAAAACCAACCCTGGTCATGTGACTGACACAGTGTGAGACTACTGGATGCTACAGAACTATTCTCAAATTTAGAATTTTCCTAGATGGCTAATTTTTACACAGTGTCCCTTTCCATATTCCTTGCCCTATTTTTCTTCATTGAATTATCTGTAAGGTCTCCTTTCTTGCCTAGGATGAATTCTGAAACCATTGTCCTGGTATTTTAATCTTTTTTTTTTCTACTACTGTACTGTTTCCCATAGTGCCTTATCATGCTATTCAACTTACCTGTTTAGCTTATTGTTCAGCTTACTGTTCCCTAATTATTCCTGATATGTTCATACCCAGGCTCCTACTGAGTGACCTCTAACCCCTCTTCTCTCTGAATTATACCAGTTCTTGGGGATCCAGCTAGACTTAACATTTTTGTTATAAAGCCTTTCCACAATCATCCAGGCCACATTAAACCTTTCTTTTTCCATATTGCCATATATTTGAGATATGAAATATAAAGTAGTAATATAACTATATAGCTAACTCATGTTAGTTTTTCATTTTTATCTAAAGTCTATCTTTATCTAACTTAAACACAAAGAGTAATTTTCCAGAGACGCTTGTTAATTGATGAAGCTAATCATGTTTAAATTATAGATTTGGTTCTGTTTCTGATTTGTTTTTAAATTGACTGCAGTACCATGTCAAATTATATGTGTCAAATAGGACTCACTTATTTCTTCCCCTAGTCCCCACCATTATATCACCAACACTCCTTCCAAGCTTCCAAATATCTGTCAGTGGTCCATCATTACTCATTTTGTTCTCTAATTGCTTAATTTGTGTTTTATCTTGCCAATTTTTAAATAAAGTCCTTAAGAGCAATAATTGTGGTTTTTAAAAATCTCTTTACATTGGCATTACACAGCAAAGATAGTATCCAACTTATGATGGTTCAACTTCTAATGTTTTAGCTCTATGGTGGTTTAAAAGTGTACCCATACGACCATTCTGTTTTTCGTATTCAGTATAGTGTTAATAAACCACATAAGATATTCAACACCTTATTGTAAGATAGACTTCTGATTAGGTGATTTTTTTGTTGACTGCATGCTAATATAAGTGTTCTCAGCCTGTTGAAGGTAGACTTGTTTAAGTTTTGATGTTTTGTAAGCAAGGTGTATCAAATGCATTTTTGACTTAACAATTTTCAGTTTACAGTGGGATAAAAACCCTCATAAGTCAGAGAGCATTTGTGTTTATGGGGTTAAATTCATGGTAGTTGCTCAATACATACTTTGATTTTAAAAGTTAAGATATACAGCCAGAGGATGGGAAATTGTGCTCCATTTGTGTACAATTTGTCGAAATGCAGTCTACTGTCATGTTTAACTAATTCGAAAAAATTTAAAAATAAATAAAAGTCAATATATTTTTTGAATTTTTAAAAATTTTAATGTGGCAGGTTAAGAACTATCTTTGAGAGTTTCAATTTTCTGTTTCAAAAAGACTAAAAAAAAAGGTTGATTCTTTTTACAGGTGAAAGTATTATCATGCAAGAAGAAACAATGATAGAAAAAGGGAAGATATTTCGACCTAGAACCCTAAGTGAAATTATGATAGACAATCAAATTGAGAAAACAAGGAAACTTATACAAAAAGCGGAAAGAGCCCAACTAAAGATACAGCAGCGGAAAAAAGAATGGGAGGAACTGTGAGTTTTTACCTAAGCTCTTATCCTTTTAATATGTGAGTCCCAAAATGTATCTTAAAAATCTTTATATGGGCTGGGGAGATAGCTCAGTCGGTAGAGTGCTTGCCTTGTAAACACAAGGCCCTGGGTTCGATCCCTAGCACCCCCCAAAAAAAAAAAAACTTTATATTTATTGATATTGCCATTATTTAAATTAAAAAATGAAAAAAAAAAAATAAAACCAGAGAAGATAGTAAAGACAGGTCAGCTGGATCTTTTAAAGTGGCGATACTTCTTGTTGGAATGTGAATGATCCTTAGAGTTTCAGTTCCAGGAATTCCATTTTGCTAATATAATTAGAGTGATTTTTAAGGATTAAGAAATTATTTTCCAACTTCATAAAGATCCTGATTTCAATTTTATGAATAAATACCCAGAAATGAAATTGCTGGGTCATACAGTAGTTTTATTTTTAGCCTTTTGGGGAAGACTTTCCTCTGTCTTCCATGATAGCTATACCATTTTGTATTGTACCAACAATGTACAAGAGTTCCAATTCCTCACATCCTCTCCAACATTTGCTGCCTTTTGATTTTTTGATAATAGCCACCCCTGGCAAGTGTGAGGTGATATTTTACTATGGTTTTGATTTGCATTTTGCTGATAACTAGTAATCTTATTTTTTTATATAGCTGTTGGCCATTCATATATCTTCTTTGAAGAAATGTTCATTGAAGTCCTTTCCTGTTCTAAAAATCAGGTTATTAGGGTTTTTTTTTTTTTTTTCTTAACTACTGAATTGAAGGAGTTCTTAATCCGTTTTGAGTTGAATTTTTTATGAAAAATAAAGGTCCAGTTTTACTCTTTTGCATATAAATCTCCAGGTTTCCCAACTCCATTTGCTGAGGAGACTGTCCTTTTCCCACTGTGTATTCTTGGTACCTTTGTTGAAGATCAGTTAACTGACTATTGCTGGGTTTATTTCTGGACTCTCTATTCTTTTCAGTTAATTTATGTGTCTTTCTTTCTGCTAGTACCATACTAGCTTCGCAAACTTTGTTGAAATCAATGTGATCCTTTCAGCTTTGTTCTTTTCTAATCAAATCCAAAGATTTATTTGGATATTTGTGATCTTCTTTACTTACATATGAATCATAGGATAATTTTTTCTATTTCTGTAAAAAAATGCCGTTGAAGGAACTGTATCGAATCTGTAGATCACTTTTGGTAATCAGGACATTTAAACAATATTGTTTTCTGATTTGTGAACACAGGATATCTTTCCATTTGTTTGTATCTTCCTTAATTACTTGCAGTATTTTGTGTTTTTTAGTAAACAAGTCTTTCACCACCATAATTAAGTTCATTCCCAAGTATTTTATTCTTTTTCATTCTGTTGGAACTGGGATTATTTTCCTAATTTCCTCTTTAAATTGTTCATTGTTAGTAAATATGCAGTTGTGTTTTTGTGTGTTGATTTTTGTATCCTTCAACTTTACTGAACTTCTTTATTAGTTCTCTAGGATTTTCTATATACAAGATCATGTAGTCTTCAGTCAGCAATGATTTACTACTTCCTTTCTTTTTGGATGTTTTTTGTCTTTCATTCTTGCCTAGATGCTCTGGCTAGAACTTCCAGGACTATGGTCAATAGAAGTGATAAGTATGGGCATCCTTGCCTTGATCCTGAACTTTGGGAAAAGCTTTCAGTTTTTCACTGTTGAGGAAGGTTTTGTTTATTTATTTATTTATTTACTTATATTTAAAATTTTGTTCTAATTAGTTATACATGATAGTAGAATGCATTTTGACACATTGTACACAAATGGAGCATAACTTCTCATTCCTCTGGCTGTACATAGTGCCGAGCCACACCAGTAGTGTAATCATACATGTATATAGGATAGTAATGTCTGTCTCCTTCTACTGTCCTTCTCATCCCACCACCCCATCCCTTCTCTCTCTCCCCTCTTCATCATCCAAAGTTCCATCATTCTTTTCAACCCCCCACACACTGTGGATTAGCGTCCATTTATCAGAGAAAACATTCAGCCTTTGATTTGGGGCATTGGCTTATTCCACTTAGCATGATAGTCTCCATTTACCTGCAAATGCCACAATTTCATTCTTTATAAGACTGACTAATATTCCATTGTGTATTTGTACCATATTTTCTTTATCCATTCATCTGTTGAAGGGCATCTAGGTTGGTTCCATAGTTTAGCTATTGTGAATTGAGCTGCTATAAACATTGATGTGACTGCATCATAGTAATGCTGATTTTAAGTCCTTTGAGTATAAACTGTGGAGTGGGATAACTGGATCAAATGGTGGTTCAATTCCAGGTTTTCTGAGGAAACGACATACTGCTTTCCACAGTGGTTGTACCAATCTGCTGTCCCACCAGCAGTGTAAGACTGTACCTTTTCCCCCACATCCTCGCCAACACTTATTATTGCTTGTATTCTTTTTTATTTTCTATTTTTTTTTTATTGTAAACAAATGGGATACATGTTGTTTCTCTGTTTGTACATGGCGTAAAGGCATACCATTTGTGTAATCATAAATTTACATAGAGTAATGTTGTTTGATTCATTCTGTTATTTTTTCCCTTCCCCCAACCCCTCCCACCCCTCTTTACCCTCTATACAGTACTTCCTTCCTCCATACTTGCCCCCCTCCCTAACCCTAACTCTAACCCTAACACTAACCCTTCCCTCCCCCCCATTATGTGTCATCCTCCACTTATTAGCGATATCATTCGTCCTTTGGCTTTTTGAGATTGGCTTATCTCACTTAGCATGATATTCTCCAATTTCATCCATTTGCCTGCAAATGCCATAATTTTATCATTCTTTATGGCTGAGTAATATTCCATTGTATATATATACCACAGTTTCTTTATCCACTCATCAATTGAAGGGCATCTAGGTTGGTTCCACAGTCTGGCTATTGTGAATTGAGCAGCTATGAACATTGATGTGGCTGTGTCTCTGTAGTATGCTGATTTTAAGTCCTTTGGGTATAGGCCAAGGAGTGGGATAGCTGGGTCAAATGGCGGGTCCATTCCAAGTTTTCTAAGGAATCTCCACACTGCTTTCCAGAGTGGCTGCACTAATTTGCAGCCCCACCAGCAATGTATGAGTGTACCTTTCTCCCCACATCCTGGCCAACACCTGTTGTTGCTCGTATTCTTGATAATCGCCATTCTAATTGGGGTGAGATGGAATCTTAGGGTGGTTTTGATTTGCATTTCTCTTATTACTAGAGATGTTGAACATTTTTCCATATGTTTGTTGATTGCTTGTAGATCTTCTTCTGTGAAGTGTCTATTCATTTCCTTAGCCCATTTGTCGACTGGATTATTTGACTTCTTGGAGTAGAGTTTTTTGAGTTCTTTATAGATTCTGGAGATTAGTGCTCTATCTGAAGTATGATTGGCAAAGATATTCTCCCACTCTGTAGGCTCTTTCTTCGCATTGCTGATAGTTTCCTTTGCTGAGAGAAAGCTTTTTAGTTTGAATCTATCCCAGTGGTTGATTCTTGCTTTTATTTCTTGTGCTATGGGAGTCCTGTTAAGGAAGTCTGATCCTAGACCAACAAGGTGAAGATTTGGACCTACTTTTTCTTCTATAATCTGCAGGGTCTCTGGTCTGATTCCAAGGTCCTTAATCCATTTTGAGTTTAGTTTCGTGCATGGTGAGAGATATGGGTTTAGTTTCATTCTGTTGCATATGGATTTCCAATTCTCCCAGCACCATTTGTTGAAGAGGCTATCTTTTCTCCATTGCATATTTTTGGCACCTTTGTCTAGTATGAGAAAATTGTATTTATTTGGGTTTGTGTCCGTGTCCTCTATTCTGTACCATTGATCTACCTTTCTATTTTGGTACCAATACCATGCCATTTTTGTTACTATTGCTTTGTAGAAGAGTTGAAGATCTGGTATTGTGATACCCCTGCTTCACTCTTTCTGCTAAGGATTGCTTTAGCTATTCTGGGTTTCTTATTCTTCCAGGTGAATTTCATAATTTCTTGCTCTATTTCTGTAAGGTATGTCATTGGGATTTTAATTGGAATTGCATTGAATCTGTATAGCACTTTTGGTAGTATGCCCATTTTGTCAATATTAGTTCTGCCTATCCAAGAACATGGGAGATCTTTCCATCTTCTAAGATTTTCTTTAATTTCCTTCTTTAGTGTTCTGTAGTTCTTATTGTAGATGTCTTTCACCTCTTTTGTGAGATTGATTCCCAAGTATTTTATTTTTTTCGAGGCTATTGTGAATGGGGTAGTTTTCCTAACTTCTCTTTCTGAAGATTCATCACTTATGTATAAAAATGCATTGGGTTTATGAGCATTGATCTTGTAACCTGTTACTTTACCGAATTCACTTATGAATTCTAAAAGTTTTTCAGTGGAATTTCCAGGTTCCTCTAAATATATAATCATGTCATCAGCGAACAGGGATAGTTTGAGTTCTTCTTTTCCTATTCGTATCCCTTTAATTTCTTTGGTTTGTCTAATTGCTCTGGCTAGAGTCTCAAGAATGATGTTGAATAGAAGTGGTGAAAGAGGGCATTCCTGCCTTGTTCCAGTTTTTAGGGGGAATGCTTTCAGTTTTTCACCATTTAGAATGATATTGGCTGTGGGCTTAGAGTAGATGGCCTTTACAATATTAAGGAATGTTCCCACTACCCCAATTTTTTCTAGTGTTTTGAGCCTGAAGGGATGCTGTATTTTATTGAATGCTTTTTCTGCATCTATTGAAATAATCATGTGATTCTTAACTTTTAGTCTGTTGATATGGTGAATGACATTTATTGATTTCCGGATGTTGAACCAACCTTGCATCCCTGGGATAAAACCCACTTGATCGTGGTGCACTATCTTTTTAATCTATTTTTGTATGCGATTTGCTAAAATTTTGTTGAGAATTTTTTCATCGATGTTCATTAAGGATATTGGTCTGAAATTTTCTTTCCTCGATGTGTCTCTGTCTGGTTTAGGTATCAAGGTGATATTGGCTTCATAGAATGAGTTTGGGAGGGTTCCCTCCTCTTCTATTTCATGGAATACTTTGAGGAGTATTGAAGTTAGCTTTTCTTTAAAGGTTTTGTAGAACTCGGTTGAGAACCCATCTGGTCCCGGACTTTTCTTTGTTGGTAGGCTTTTGATGACCTCTTCTATTTCATTGCTTGAAATTGATTTATTTAAGTTGTGAATGTCCTCCTGGTTCAGTTTAGGTAATTCATATATCTCTAGAAACTTGTTGATGTCTTCGAGGTTTTCTGTTTTGTTGGAGTATAGATTTTCAAAATACCTTCTAATTATGGTTTGTATTTCACTTGTGTCTGTAGTCATATTTCCTTGTTCATTCCGAAATTTTAGTAATTTGAGTTTTCTCTCTCTTTCTCTTTGTTAATGTGGCTAAGGGTTTATCAATTTTGTTCATTTTTTCAAAGAACCAACTATTTATTTTGTTAATTTTCCCGATTGTTTCTTTTGTTTCAATTGTGTTGATTTCGGCTCTTATTTTAACTATTTCCTGTCTTCTACTACTTTTGGTGTTGGTCTGCTCTTCTTTTTCTAGGGCTTTGAGCTGTAGTGTTAAGTTGTTTATTTGTTGATTTCTACTTCTTTTGTTGAATGTGCCCCATGAAATAAATCTTCTTCTAAGTACTGCTTTCATAGTGTCCCAGAGATTTTGATATGATGTGTCTTTGTTCTCTTTTACTTCTAAAATTTTTTTTTATTTCCCTCCTGATGTCTTCTGTTATCCATTCATCATATAATAGCATATTATTTAATCTCCAGGTATTGGAGAAGTTTCTGTTTTTTTTTTCTGTCATTTATTTCTAATTTCAGTCCATTATGATCTATAGAATACAAGGTAGTATCTCTATCTTCTTGTATTTGCTAACAGTAGCTTTGCGGCATAAAATATGGTCTATTTTAGAGAAGGATCCATGTGCTGCTGAGAAGAAAGTGTATTCGTTCTGTGTTGGATGGTATATTCTATATATGTCCATTAAGTCTAAATTGTTGATTGTGTGATTGAGATCTATGGTTTCTTTATTCAATTTTTGTTTGGAAGATCTATCCAGTGGTGAGAGAGGTGTGTTAAAATTGCCTAGTATTATTGTGTTGTGGTCTATTTGATTTCTGGAATTGAGAATGATTTGTTTGATGGGCATGGATGAGCCAATGTTTGGGGCATAGATATTTATGATTGTTGTGTCTTCCTGATTTATGCTTCCCTTAAGCAGTATGTAATGTCCTTCTTTATCCCTTCTGACTAGTTTTGGCTTGAAGTCCACATTATGTGAAATTGGGATGGATACTCCAGCTTTTTTGCTGTGTCCGTGTGCATGGTATGTTTTTTCCCATCCTTTCACTTTTAGTCTGTGGGTATCTCTTTTTATGAGATGAGTCTCTTGCAGGCAGCATATTGTTGGATTTTTCTTTTTAATCCAATCTGCCAGTCTGTGTCTTTTGATTGATGAGTTCAGGCCATTAACATTCAGGGTTATTATTGTGATATGATTTGTATTCCCAGTCATTTGACTCATTTTTTTTTTTTTTTGACATGATTTGGTTTCTCCTTTATTTGGCTATTCCTTTAGGCTAGTTCCTCCCGTTGCTGATTTGCATCGTTGTTTTTCATCTCTTCCTCATGGAATATTTTGCTGAGAATGTTCTGTAATGCTGGCTTTCTTTTTGTAAATTCTTTTAGCTTTTGTTTATCATGGAAGGATTTTATTTTGTCGTCAAATCTGAAAGTAAGTTTTGCTGGGTATAAGATTCTTGGTTGGCATCCATTTTCTTTCAGGGCTTGGTAAATGTTGTTCCAGGCCCTTGTAGCTTTTAGGGTCTGGATTGAAAAATCTGCTGATATTCTTATTGGTTTTCCCCTGAATGTAATTTGATTCTTTTCTCTCGCAGTATTTAAAATTCTGTCTTTATTTTGTATGTTAGGTTTTTTCATAATAATGTGCCTTGTTGTGGGTCTGTTGTAATTTTGTATATTTGGAGTCCTATAAGACTCTTGTACCTGGTTTTCTATTTCATTCTTCAGATTTGGGAAATTATCTGATATTATTTCATTGAATAGATTGTTCATTTCTTTGGCTTGTTTCTCTGTGCCTTCCTCAATCCCAATAATTCTTAAATTTGGCCTTTTCATGATATCCCATAATTCTTGCAGATTTTGTTCATGATTTCTTACCATCTTCTCTGTTTGGTCAATTTTGTTTTCAAGATTAAATATTTTGTCTTCAGTGTCTGAGGTTCTGTCTTCCTATCCTATTGGTTATGGTTTCTATGGAGTTTTTAACTTGGTTTATTGTTTCCTTCATTTCAAGGATTTCTGTTTGTCGTTTTTTTTTTCAGTATCTCTGACTCTTTATTGAGATGATCTTTTGCTTCCCGTATTTGCTCTTTTAACTGTTGATTGATGTGATCATTTGATGCCTGCATTTGCTCTTTCATCTCCTTGTTTCTTCCCTGATTGTTTTAATTATGTACATTCTGAACTCCCTTTCTGACATTTCTTCTGCTGTGCTGTCATTGGGTTTTATTGATATAGTATCTAGGTTTGTTTGGGACATTTTCTTCCCTTGTTTTTTCATATTGGTCAGATATCAGTGGGACTCTGAGATATTGCAGATTTCCTCTATTGGCTTATAGTGTCCCTGTAGATTTCCAGTGTATCACCTCCCAGCCTTTAGTAGCCTAAAGTCTTGGAGGAACTTGATAATGCAGTGCTTCCGATGAAAGCTGTCCATAGCCTGCTACTGGGTCCAGGGCTGGGGGCTGGTTCCACCTGGAAATCCTTTCACTGGGTTGTCCTGCTCCTAGAAACTGGCTATAGACAGGACCTGCCCCCGCCTGAGGGAGCCAGGCTGCTCAGGGAAAGCCTCTCCCTGTCCTACCTTGGTCCCAGAAGCCGCCTGCGGGCTGGGGCCCACCGCTGTGTCCAGGGCTCTGGCTCTGTGCAGAAAAGCTCTCACTGGGTAAGTCTGCTCCTAGAAGGTGGCTGTGGATCGCGCTTGCCGCCGGAGAGAGCAGGGCTGCCTGGGGAAGACTCTCGTTGCCCTGCCCTGCTCCGAGAACTGCCCCTGTCCGGGCCTGCCTCCTGGGCCGAGCTTCACCCGGTGGGAGAGACTCACTCTGCAGCTCTATGTTGGTCCGAGTCTCTCAATACCTCCCCTTCTTGAATCCTGAGTTCTGGAGCAACGGGAGATGCAGTCACCCTCTAGTCCACCATCTTGGATCCAAATGCCTATTCATATCCTTTTAATTTCTTTCATCTGTCTGATTACTCTGGCTAGAATTTCAATGACTATGTTGAATAAAAGTGGTAAAAGAGGGCATCCTGTCTTGCTCCAGTTTTTAGAGGGAATGCTTTCAATTTTTCTCCATTTAGAATGATGTTGGCCTTTTGCTTAGCATAGATAGCTTTTACAATGTTGAGGTATGTTCCTATTATCCCTAGTTTTTCTAGTGTTTTGAATATGAAGAGGTGCTGTATTTTGTCAAATGTTTTCTCTGCATTTATTGAGATAATCATATGATTCTTGTGTTTAAGTCTATTGATGTGAAGCATTATGTTTATTGATTTCTCTATGTTGATGAACCAACCTTGCATCCCTGGGACAAACCCCACTTGATCGTGGCGCACTCTCTTTTTAGTATATTTTTGTATGCAATTTGCCAGAATTTGATTGAGAATTTTTGTGTCTATGTTCATCAGGGATATTGGTTTGAAGTTTTCTTTTCTTGATGTATCTTTTGTTTTACTATTAGGGTGATACTAGCTTCATAGAATGAATTTGAAAGGGTTTCCTCTTGAGGAAGGTTTTAGCTGTGGGCTTTTTGTATGTGGATTTTATTTTGTTAAAATACTTCTTTTCTATCCCTCATTTGTTATGAGTTTTTGTCATGAATAGATGTTGAATTCATCAAATGCTTTTTCTGTATCAATTGAGATGAATGTGTGATTTTTTATCCTTTATTTTGTTAATGTAGTGAATCAAATTAACTAATTAAGGTGTGTTGAGCCTTCCTTGCATTCTAGGGATAATCTCATGTGGGCATGCTGTCTGATCATTTTATGTTTTGGATTTGTTTTACTAATATTTTGTTGAGGATTTTGATATCTATAGTTATCAGCAATATTGTCCTGTAGTTTTTTATTTTTTTAAATAAATGTTGGCATCTACTTTAAATGTTAGGCAGAATTTACCAGCAAAGCCATCTGGTTGTTTTTTCTTCACTGGATGTTTTTTGATTACTGTACTTGAGAAGAGTGTGTATTTAGCTGCTAGTGAATGGGATGTTCTGCATATATCTGTTAGGACCATTTGGTCCACAGTATTGTATGAGTCCTCTCTTCCTGATTGTCTTCTGTCTGGAAGTTTATTTTTTATTAAGAGTAGGGTAGTGAATGCTCATACTATTACTGGATTGCTGGTTCTCTCTTCACTCTTGTCAATATCTACTTTATATGTTTTAATGTTTTAATGTGGGATTTACCAAATTGATAATACTCTGACACTGTTCTTCTTTAAAGACAGATTCTTCCTCTCCAGTCTCTTTACTTTTCATTGCATATTCTTGCTTATTTTATTGTCTATGCAGTTTTGAATAAAAACAATGAGAGTGGACATCCTTGCTTTATTTCCAGTAGTAGGAGGGTATTTCATTAATTCTTTTAAAATTTTCAGTGTGATTTCAGCTCTTTACAAGCATTTTATCAAGGTGAGTAAATTCTCTTTTATTCCTAGTGTTTTAACTTAACCAAGTTTTTTTAGTCAAGGATGGATATTGAATTTTATGAAATGCTTTTAGTATGTATGTTGAAATGATCATGTTTTTTCTTTTATTCTTCGATGTTGATAGTTACCTTGTCTGATTTAAAATATTAAATTAAATGAAGCTAGCATTACCATGATAAATCTCATTTCATCATGGTATATTATCCTATAAAAATATTGCTTGATTTAATTTGCTAGTATTTTGTTGAGGATGTTTGTATCTTTATTAGTCAAAAATTTGATCTATAGTTTCGTTTTTATGTAATGTTTTTTCTGGGTTGTTATCAAGGTTATACTAGTTTCACAAATAAGTTAGAAATGTTCTTTCCTCTTTTGCTTTCTGAAAGAATTTGTGTGTAGGCTTGGTATTATATCTTTCCTAGATATTTGATAGATATTATCAGCAAAGTCATCTAGCTTTGAAATATTCTTTAGGAGAAGATTTTAAATACAAATTCAAATTACAAATTGTTATAGTTCTCATCAGATATTTTGCTTCTTCTTGGGTTGTTTTTGGTAATTTCTGTCCTTCAAAGAATTTGTGCATTTCATTTAAGTTTTCAAAGTTATTAGCATAAAATCCCTTATTTTCATTTTAATATTTTGTATCTGTTTTGATGCTCACCTTTAATTCAGGATATTGTTAATTTTTCTCTTTTTCTCTTTTTCCTGATGATTCTGGCTAATAGTTTACCAATGTTGATCTTTTCAAAAAACTAATTTTGGCCATAGATTTTAAAATAATTGTTTGCTTTCTGCATTGTTGGTTTTTTAAAAGAAATACTGTTTCAATATTTTTTAGAGTTTAGTATTTCTTGAAAAGAGTGTGCTTTCTTGTTGGGCATAGTGCTCTATAGGTATCAATTAGGACAAGCTGATTAATAATGTGCCAATCTTCTCTGTTTTTCCCACTTTGAAAGCATGACTCTTCGAGTCACTCTTGAATTTCCCTTGTATTCACCAAGGTCTTCAGCTGGTAGGAACATGAGTTATCCTCAGATACATGTAAACTGTGAGAATTATTTGTTTTATAGCTTCCCAGTGATTGTACATTTCCAACTACCTGTTCTTGGCCCAGTTACATGATGTTGGTGTTTCACATTACCTTTGTACTGTGCAGATCAATATTCAGCCAAGAACTTAAGAGAGCCCTGTATAGATTTCTGAAGATATTCCTTTATATAACTCTGATATTCTTTTCCGTGAGTTCTAACCCCTTGGGTCTTCATTGATCTCTGATCTCTATTTCCTCAATTAGTGAGTTCAATAGGTTATATTCGGGTCAGGATCCTATTGAACTCACTAATTCACTACTTCACAGTCTGAAATTACTCATGGGAGTAATTTCCTTCATGCATTAAACAAAGTATTATGATTACTTCACTTCTCCTCTCTATGAATTATGGTTTTATATTGTTTGTATTCAACATCTCCAGCCTATGTTGAATTTCTGAACATAGTTGTTTCATGTATTTTTTTGTCCAGTTCTCTAATTTTTTAGATCATGAAGGTAATTATGGGTCTTGTTTCTCTAACATACCTAGAAGCACAAGTACCTCTTTTCTTTCTCTTCTCTCCTTCCTGCCCTTGTTCATCTTTCCTTCTTTAAAAATAATAATTCTTCCTTTTAGCTCATCTATACACAAATGAATGATTGTAAACTGATACAAACAGCAGCATAGATTTCCTTTGCTATTTTTCATTTTTGTTCTCCTAAAAGGACTTTCTCCCAAAGTGAATTGCTGACTGCAAGCTGTACATTTTTGTATTGACTGACATACTTCACTTTAAAGAATTGGAGTTTCCCAATTGAGGGTCTTTCAAGGGAATGTTTCCTGTATCCATAGATGTCTTAGAACTTCCAGAGAGTTTTGTTTCTGTGGAAAGCAATTCTTCCATTTTAGTCTGAGTATAAATGTTGCTTCCGAAAGTTGGGAGGGGCCAGCTGGTTCGGGAACCCCTTTTCAACTCATTAATTGATTTTTGCCAAATATAGCTAACATCCCATTCTACTCTTCCCACCTGCTGCCTTTGTTCATGGGGCCTCTGAGGTACTCTACAAAGAAAATCATATTCAATTATTTTTATAGCCTTCTCCTGTAGGTATTCTGAGCTATATTTTGCTCTGGTCTGATTTATTCACTTCCTACAATTTCATCTTCTTTCTGTCTCTCAGAAACATATCAATGGTTTTCTGTCCCATTCTCAGCTTTCATAATGATTCATTACATTTTATACCCCAATACTGTCATTTCCATGGGATTTGGGGAGAGAAGAGGCAAATATATATGCTAATGTTATCATCTTGAACTAGGTACCTTTTGTTAAAATTCTTGTGACAGTCATTTATGTAGTAAAAAAATTTTTAATTGACTTTTTTGTGACTTTTGAAAACCATCCAATTTCCAAAGTTTGCTTTATTTATTTATTTATTTATTGATACTGCGGATTGAACTCAAGGATACTCAGCCACTGAGCCACATCCCCAGCCCTATTTTGTATTTGATTTAGAGACAGGGTCTCACTGAGTTGCTCAGCACCTTGCTTTTGCTGAGGCTGGCTTTGAACTCATGATCCTCCTGTCTCAGCCTCTGGAGGGATTATAGGCGGACACCACCATGCCCAGCATTTTTTTTTTTTTTCCACTGTTGAGGGACCTTTATTTTATTTATTTATTTGTTGTGCTGAGAATCAAACCTCACACATGCCAAGCAAATGCTCTACCACTGAGCTACAATCCCAGCCCCCCAAAGCATAATTTATATTAAGAGAATATATAGCAATTTTAAATGTGAATTACTTAGAAATGAACCAAAGCCTAACAGTGACATAGATTATTTCAGTACAATGTAGCAAGTGATTTTTATTTATTTAATTGTATATTATTTTTCTTGGGACCCTTAAAAAATAATCATTAGTTTAAAAAAAAAATACTTGGAACATATAGACAAATGTGACATCACAGGCTCAGAATTGTTCTTTTGCCTCGTGGCTGAATTTTAAAATGTATCTTTTAAAAGTAGGTAAATTAGAGTTTACTGTTGTATTTGTGTCTGGGTTGTCTTTTTTTCTCATAGATATAAAAGTAAACCTGATGAAGACTATGAAGATCCCAAAGATGTTCAAGCCATTAAAGAAGCCCAAGTGTATATGGGAGATTTCAATCTGAAGACAGCCCCAGACTACAAGATACCTGAACACATGAGAATAAATGCTGCCAAAAAGGAAGAGGAATTGGGACACCTTGTTTCTTTGGTACATACTCATAGACAAAGCACCTTGGGTTTTTCATTGAATTCTGCTAAAAATGACCCGTTTCCCCATTTGGTCCATAAGGATATGTAACCATAGAAATTTAAAACTAGAAAATGCTTTCATGGATATCTAGAATGTCCTCTTTTCATAAATAAGTCCCAGAGGACAACAGATTCTGCCTATCATCATTATTGTCAGTTAATATGGCAGAACCGGACTTCACATTAATTATATGTCTCAATACCAGTTTTATGGGTGAAAACTTTATACTATTTTGTAGACTTTGAACTTCTAACATTCAGACAATTCTCTACTGGATTTAGCTTTTGACTGCTATAGACCCACAAAGAACTTAGGGGAAAAAGTCATTGTTTAGTCTTTCTCTGCCTGACTTCTACCATTTTATAGGCAACTCAAGCCTAACCAAGTAATATATTCCATTCTGACTTTGTCTGCATTCTTCTGAACTGCTTCTGATCATTCTGTTATAGTTTGCATCTGAAATGTTCCCCCAAAGCTCATATGTTAAAGACTTGATTTTCAACTGGTGATACTGCTGGGAAGGGGTGAAAACTTTAGGAAGTAAGGCTTTCTTGGAAGAGGTGGGTCACCGGAGGCCTTCAAAGGGTGTATTTTGTCCCTGTCCCCCACTTCTCTCTGCCATGAGGTGAGCAACTTTGCTCTAGCACATGTTCCCTGCCATGATGTTCTGCCTCATCATGGGCCTAGAAACAGTGGAACCAACTGAGAAGCTGACCTTGTACTAAAACCTCTGAAACTATAAGCCAAAATAAACATTTACTCCTTTAAGCTTATTTTATCAGGTATTTTGTCACAGCAACAGAATCTGATGTACTTCCTCATTTCTGATCCTTGTTTTTCTTAAGTTTCCTCTTCCTGCCATATTAACTCCCCACTCACTATTCAAACTGATAAGTGACTTTTCATACTTAAAGCCTTAGAAGGTGTCCAAGCTATCTTTTTTTAGAAGAATTTGATACTTGGCCACCTAACGTGGTTGTGTAGTTTTCACAGTTCATAGCATCACATCAGAGAGTGTACTGGTCATATCACATACACAGTATCTTTGAATATTTTATAATTGTCAGACAAATGGAAATGAAGTGTCCTGAGAAAGGGATATCTTTTTCCATTTCACCAAAGATGTTATATATGCCAGTAGTATAGGGATCCTGTCTTGGCAATTCACATCCATAAATAAATTTTCATAGCTCAAAACTAACTTTCTGGCCAATATGGGCATTTTGGACATGTTAATAGTGATCATTCAGATTATTTTCTAAGATAATTCTTACTTATTTATTATATTCCATCCACCATCATAGACCAATATTGCTATGACCACAATTTTTTAATGTGTCTAAATCCATGTATTTAGAGTTGCTAACTAGCTAACTACTGCCTATATGTGTATATCTCAGATTTCAATTTCATGTGACCACAATTTATCATTCAACCTGAAATTTCCCTTCTTCCCTTCCTTCCTTTTCCTTCCTCCACGCCTCCCTTTATCCCTCCCTTTCTCCCTCCATTCCTCTCTCTTCCTTCTTTCCTTCCTGGTGCTGGGGATCAAACTCAGGGCTTCATGAACACTGTGAACTCAGGGCTTCATGAATACTGTGAACTCAGGGCTTCATGAATACTATGCACACACTTCACCACTGAGTTGCACCCTTAGCCCACACAACTTGAAATTTCATAGTCCTGCTAGAGAAGATGGGCAGATTGGTGTTTTGAATGGACTTAATTGCATTGCATTGAAATCTACTTCATTAAAATGGCAGCATAAAATATTATAGAACATACTATTCTACACATCGGAAGACTTCTGTTCCCATCTCTGGCACTAGCCATGTGAACTTTGCGACTCATGTAAAGCTCCCTAACCTTCAATTTTCTCATCTGTGAAGAGATATTAATACCAATTAATACACTACGGCATGTCCACCTTATAAGGTCAATGTAATGGTCAATATCAATAAATGGTAATCATTGTTATGGTTAAATTCAAAATCTTGAAAAGTGTTAAGAATTTTAAAAATAGTATATTATATTCTTTTCCCCTAGTTCATGTTTAGGCTCATGTGTCATTTGTAAAACTAGCAATTTGGTATGTAAGGAAGGTTTCTTAAAGAAGTGGACTGTGAGGCACTAGGGTGATTTGGGCTTTTTTCTTGCATGTGTAATCCTCAATCCTCCAAGCACTTTAGAGGTGGTTCCCCACTCACCCAAGCACTGACTTTGAGTTTAAACCTTAATGCTTTAAAGGCTTATTATCAATTCTATAAAACATCTCCCCTATCTTGTTATAGTATTTATGCTTCACAGTAAATGTGTAGATAAATTTTGTAAGATTGCATGAAGAAGTGCCTTTTGATCTTTTATTATTTTTTATTTTTCAAAATAACTCTTAATCTAGTAGTAGCTTAACTGCACACAGGAGGAAGGATTGCATCTGCCCTTAAGCTCTGGAAGGGCATTTAGGAAACTCAGACCAGGGAGACAGCTAGTAGCGAGGGAGGGTGCAATGGATGTGTTCAGACCCTCTGATGGAGGCAGAGACTCACTTTGGCTTAGATAAATGGTGAAAGGACCAAGGAAGAGAAGTTCCCTTGTTGTGATGTGATACTGAAATTCAAGATCATGACTTTGCTTACATGAGAAATAACAGTAACTATGTGGCCAACGTACAGAATAAAATAGGCTAACTTCTGGGCTCTAAGTGGGCCATGAGGTAAGTCTAAGCCAAAGGAATCCAAGGTCCAGCAGTGAAAGGCATAGGTGCCCACTTCATCAGTCATCCAACCTGGATTTTCAGAATGGGTTAATGGCCTTCCCCTTCTTGGGGAATGTATCCCCAGATGAGCACAGCATTCAGGAAGGACTTCCATGGAGAGGTGAAGGAGGACTGGGGAACTCAGCTCTATAAACCAACTGAAAGAAACAAATTACAGCAAACAGGGATATTGGAGGTCATGTCCAGACTGTCCTCCCATTTTAAAGGGGTTAAATAGGAAAAGTCTAAAAACTAAAGAACAGAGTAATTTAGTGCTGAACAGAGATGATCAGGTACATCTTCATCTTAAATTTCTACTAGGCTTACTAGTCAAGGGATAAGAGCAAATGTTATTTCAAATTGTCATTTGTGAGAAGTTTGCTATTTTCCTTCTTCAATTTTTTTCAGGTCCATGGGAAAAAAATGCAAATGAACAAGTGTATCCTCTCTCTTCGAGATCTTAAAGTGGCTGTTATTGAGGAAATACAGTGCCTGGTACAAGAACTGAAGAACATTCAGTCCACCCTCCACATATCCAAGCACATCCCAATTCCCCAAGTCCCCCAGATACACCCAGAAGAAGTTCCAGAAAAGAGATTTCACTATGATGAGGAGATTCTCAAAAAGTTTAAGAGACAGCGGATGAAAATTGAGGTGCAAAAGCGCAGCCATATGGATCAGATAGTGTCTAGCAGCGCAGGCAGAGGATTCCTCAAACTTCCTTCTGGAAAGGATGGAGATGTGACAACACGAGACTCACTGTCTAGGTCATCCAGGGCATCGACATTCAGCCTGGAACTTCCAAAGCCACCTGAGTTTGAAAAAACAGAGCCTACTGAGGTGGAGCTGGAGATCATGAAGAGGGACGAGATTAAACATTTGTACATGCAAGAGTACTTGACCAACAGGGTACGGAGCAAAACTGTCCCTATTTAAAGCTGAAAGGAAGGAGAGCATTTGAAAAATTAGATCTAGTTTATGACTTATCTATTTTAAACTTCTCTATGTTAACCTTTCTCATCTCTGCCTAGCTCACCCTTCCCTAAAGGCTTGGCTCCCTCCTTATCCCCGGCCCTTTACAAATCTTTGTGCACTTCCCAGAGCTTTGCTGCTTTGTAATTTTATTATTTTTCTTTTTGGAAAGCTGACTTTTAATGAAGGACAAACCCATGTTTTAGTTAGTTGGCATCTAAATGAAGTCCTGATAAAGGGACATAGAGGAGCAGCTCTCAGATGACAGATGGAACATAATTCAAAATCTTCCCAGAAATGGGGTGCCTCTTCTTTTCACACATCCTCTTTCAAGTGATTTGCTCCAGTAGTTGGGAGTGTTTATGGTGATGACTGGGTTCGAAATTGTTCTGGAGCTACAATGGCAAATATTGTTCTTTCTAGGAGAATCAGGGCCAGTTTGGAGCCAGATGTGTGGGATATGTTCTAAATATGAAAGGAAAAGAACCTTTCTTGGATAGATTGCGCACTGCTCCCAGCCATATAGAAACTGTCCTTAGTGTCTTTTCAACTCCACCCTGTCATGATACCCCTGTAGCTTCCCAGCCTTATTCTTGTCCTATCCTTTCTGCTTCATCCACCATGTTTCTTGCTGTCCCCACCTCCCCCAGTCTCCCTTTACCTCTCTCTTTATATCTATGCTTTCCCCTTTGTTATTTCCTTCTATCTACAATGACTTCCTTCTAGAGTTGAACCATCATTCAAAGTACAACTTAGTTCCAAACCTTCCTGTATCTTCTGCCCACAAATGTACTCTGTCCTTGTTCCTAAGCTCCAAGTGTGCTTTCTGTTTTACACTGGCTTTTTTACTGTTCTGTGTGTGTTATAGTTCAGTTTTCATTTATATAATTCTTGAGGAAAGGGCCACATGTACTTCCAATTCACCCACATTGTCTAGGACAATGGCAGACATATAATGATATTAAGTCTTAAGTTGTGGTTCTATTATAGCTAACTTATTGATGTAACAGTATTTATTGGACATTCTCTGTACAGGGACAGTTCTAGCAAGGTGCAGGGACACAACAATATTCAGGAAAGACACATTCTGTATCCTTTCAAAGCTTTCAGGCTCTTGGGTGAGACAGAGAAAAACATATAAGCTTTACAAACTTGGAAACCTGTGTGGTTTAGTTTCAGAATGGCCATGTGATAAAGAAAATGTAGTCCTGACTCCAAAGAAATGTAGGAATGGTTTGTTTTTGTTGAACAAGCATGAACGAGGAACCCAAACACACAGTCTATAACCATACTTATGTAAAAGCTTTTCTTTTTCTTCTCCTTGGGTCTTGTGTGTGTGCGTGTGTGTAAATGCTGTTCTTTCACTTTTTGTCTTCATGAAATTTATTTTTTTAATTTATTTTTAGTTTTACAGAATAAATTTTGATTCATTGTACATAAATGCGGTACAACTTTTCATTTCTATGGCTGTACATGCTGTAGATTCACACCATTCGTATACTCGAACAAGAACATAGGGTAATATCCACTTACACTATCTTTGTCTCATTCTTTCCCCACCCCTTCCCTTTCCCCTTCCCTCATTTCCCTCTACACAATCCAACCCTCCTCCATTCTTCCCTTACCACATCCCCTCCCTATTATGTATACAAAACATACATACATACATACATACATACAGAGAAAACATTTGGCCTTTGGTTTTTGGGGATTGGTTATTTCACTTAGCATGATATTCTCCAATTCCATCCATTTACCTGCAAATGCCATAATTTTATTCTTTCTGGCTGAAGTGTATTCTTTATCCATTCATCTATCGAAGGGCAACTAGGTTGGTTCCACAATCTAGCTATTGAGCTGCTATAAACATTGATGTGACTGTGTTACTGTAGTATGATGATTTTAAGTCCTTTGGGTATAAACTGAGGAGTGGGATAGCTAGGTCAAAAGGTGGGTCCATTCCAAGTTTTCTAAGGAATCTCCATACTACTTTCCAGAGGGGCTGTACTAATTTGCAATCCCACCAGCAATGTGTAAGTGTGCCTTTTCCCCCACATCCTTACCATCTCCTATTATTGCTTGTATTCTTGATTATAGCCATTCTAATTGGAGTGAGATGAAATCTGAGTAGTTTTGATTTGCATTTCTTTAATTCCTAGAGATGTTGAACATTTTTTCATATATTTGTTGATCACTTATGTATCTCCTTCTGTGAAGTTTTTGCCTAGTTCCTTAGCCCATTTATTGACTGGGTTCTTTGTATTTTTGGTGTAAAGTTTTGTAAGTTCTTTATAAATTTTGAAGATTAGTGCTCTATCTGAAGTGCATGCGGAAAAGATTTTTCTCCCACTCTTTAGGTTCTTTTTTTAACATTATTGATTGTTTATTTTGCTGAGAAAAAGCTTTTTATTTGAATCCATCCCATTTATTGATCCTTATTTTTATTTCTTGTGCTCCAAGAGTCTTGCTAAGGAAGTCTGGTCCTAAGCCAACATCATGAAGATTTGGGCCTACTTTTTCTTCTGTTTGGTGCAGGGTCTCTAGTCTAATTCCTAGATCCTTGATCCATTTTGAGTTGGGTTTTGTGCAGGGTGAGAGATAGGGATTTAATTTCATTTTATCTGCATATGTATTTCCAGTTTTCTGAGCATCATTTATTGAAGAGGCTATCTTTTCTCCATTGTATGTTTTTGGCATCTTTGTCTAGTATGAGGTAACTGTATTCATGTGGGTTTGTCTCTGTGTCTTCTATTCTGTACCATTGGTCTACCTGTCTATTTTGATGCCAATACTATGCTGTTTTTGTTACTATTGCTCTGTAGTATAGTTTAAGGTCTGGTACTGTGATACCTCCTGCTTCACTCTTCCTGCTAAGGATTTCTTTGACTATTCTGGGTCTCTTATTCTTCCAAATGAATGCCATGATTGCTTTCTTTATTTCTGTGAGGAATTTCATTGGGATTTTAATTGGAATTGCGTGGAATCTGTAGAGTGCTTTTGGTAGTATGGACATTTTGACAATATTAATTCTGCCTATCCAAGAACATGGGAGATCATTCCATCTTCTAAAGCTTTCTCTAATTTCTTCCTTTAGTATTCTGTATTTTTCATTGTAGAGGTCTTTCACCTCTATATCCTTGGGTATTTTTGTTTTGTTTGTTTGTTTCATTTAGCTCTCTGAAGTTCTCTAGTAATTTCTCTGCCCCAAATCCAGAGATCTCTTCCTCTTCCTCAGCCCCTAGTCTGGAACCTCATATATGATGGATATTCATCAGTTGAGGCTCCCTATCATGTATATGCACAGCCTACTAAAAATCTGAATGGTTTGAATTTTCCTGTTTTACTGGTTTCCTCAGGAGAATCAACCCTGGGGCTTTGTCTTGATCTCTTTATGTACTGTGGGATGAAGTGAAGAAAACTATGCCAAACTCAGAGCAAGACTGAGGACTTACAGTCACCTGAACCACAGTAGAATAAGGTCCATACCAGGACTTGGGATAACTGAGTTCTTCTCCCATCTCTGAAATAAAGTAACTTTGATCTCAGGAAAGTCACCTTTGGTCTCATTTGTAAAATAAGAAGATTAAATTGTTTATTGTGACTCCATGATTACATTACCTATTTAAAAATATTTATCATTGTATAAAGATTTGAAATTTTTCAAAATAGAAAGTTGGGGAAAATATTTATTTATGTTTCTTCTAAGAAATCCAATGCAGTGATACTGTAGGGGATAAAGAGGAGAGAAATATAGACATTATATTAAGAGCTCGTGTTCCATACAGTGTAGCAAGAAGGGGATTGTTGATCTACAGCTTAATCATTGTGAAGAAATAGCTCAAAGGACTGTAGTTATAGAATCCCCACCCTTTAATAAGTGTATGCAAATTTAATGTCATTAATGAATTAATTTATATGACCATACACATAAAATTCTCCATACAAAAAAGGGACATATGGGCTGGAGATATAGCTCAGTTGGTAGAGTGCTTGCCTGGCATGCACACAGCCCTGGGTTCAATCCCCAGCACTGCAAAAAAAAGGGGGGGGGGGGGCAATAATGAAAAATAGTTTTAGATAAATCAGAACTATTCAACAGTTTAAATAATACATGCACTCATTCCTTTTAACTTCTAATATATCTTCAAATCTTTTTCTACCTCAGATCAAAGAACTGACTGTCACTTTTGATGCAGAACTTCGTCTCCTGAGACATCAGAAACTGAAATTAGACACTCAGATGAAATTATCTGACCTACACCATGTCACATTATTTCAAGAAATTCTTCTTCTCAAGAATTTTGAAAAACAGGAGAACATACTTCAAGAACGTGTTAATTCATGTGACAAAGAGGAACAGGATATGCAGGTAAGAGCAGGAAGAACCCTAGGTGGCTGCTCTGTCAGATACAGAGGAAACTTGGTTCCTTTTTTCCTTTCATTTTCTTCTTAAATTTTCCTTCCTGTTCTAGCCCTCATCTCTTTCTTGTCTTCTTTCTCCTCCTCTTTTTCACTATTATTCATACTTGCTCTCTGTCTTTATTATTTTTGGTGAGAAATAATTCAAATTTTTTAGTGAATTTAATCCAATATTTTATAAGATAGGAGAATGAAATTTTCAAAAATGTGCTACCATAAGGGAATTGACTTTTGATTATGTAATCCTTATGAACATATTTAGAAAAGAAGTTGGTGAATAAGTATGGTAACTAGTTTCAGTGTAATGTGTAATTGAAAACCAAAGGAAATAATTTCTTTCTTATATGTTAAATTCAAATAAGTAAATTATAAAATTATTAAATGGATATTATATACTGAACAGTGAGATCAGATTTGGGGAATATCCGTTTCACTAATGTGTCTTGTTTTAACCATCACATATCATTACAGAAAAGTCTTTGTTTTTGAGACTTGCAAAAATATTAGCTGGCATCCAGATATCAGTAAAAATTCCAATTTGCTTAATTTAGAAAATTTTTTGAGAAAGCTGAACTTTAGAAAGAATCTTCCTGATTCTTAATGCAAATGATTTTTACAAAAGAATTATAAAATTTTAACCAAATAAATGGATAGCTCTGTAAATATCAGAAAGCGAACCTCTATGAAGTGCATGGCCTTCTAAACTTGGTTTCTTAGAAACATCTCACTTACCATTTTTTCTTCCTTTTGTTCATGTAGTGGAAAATAAATGAACTTCTTAAAGAAATGGAAGAGCGAAAAAATGAAATCACCAAGCTGCAAGAACAAGAAAAGGCACTCTATGCTGGTTTCCAGACGGCTCTTGGAGAAAACAATAAATTTGCTAACTTCCTCCTGAAGGTCCTAAAGAAGAAGATTAAGCGGGTAAAGAAAAAGGAGGTTGAAGGAGATGCTGGTTTGTATTCCTTTGTCACATATTATTCTATTTTCTCTCATTAGTAAGAAATACAAAATAACTAAGGTTTTTATTTGATGCCATTTCCCCCCTGCTACAACACAGACAATGTAGAGGCACTCTGGGGGGTTAAAGAGGAGATACAAACCCGTTAAGATCTTTAAACATCTGGAGTTAATCTGTGTGTGTGTGTGTGTGTGTGTGTGTGTGTGTGTATTAGTATGAACTAACATAGGTAGTTTAATTTAACAAGCACATCTTTTTATATGTTTACCTGCTTTCTGTGTATCCTTGGTGGTAGGTATCTTCACATCCACTGGCTGTGTTTGAATAGAATTATTTGCTATTTTACAATGGAGTTTTTGAGAGTATTTTGTATCTTTGAGATACTAGTCCTGTCTGACATAAATATTTTTTTCAGTCTATAAATTGCCTTTTCATTTGCTGAGCATTATTTGTGGAAAAGGTTGTCTTTCTTCCATTGAATTATCTTTGATCTTTGTTAAATCATTTGGCCATATTTGTGTGAATCTATTTCTAGGTTCCCTATTCTGTTCCATGGACCCTTGGGTCTGTCCCTTCACCAACACTACAGTCTCCATTACCATAACTATGTACTGATACATTCATACCATTCGTGTAATCATACATGTACATGAGGTAATGATGTCTGTCTCATTCCACAATTTTTCATACTCCCACCCCCTCCTCCCTCTCATTTCCCTCTACGTAATCCAAATTTCCTCCACTCTTCTCTTATCCCCCATCCTCCCACTCCCATTATGTATTATCCTCCACTTATCAGGGAAAACATTCCTTTGGCCTTTGGTTTTTTGGTATTGGCTTATTTCACTTGGCATGATATTCTCCAATTCCATCCATTTACCTATAAATGCCATAATTTTATTATTCTTTATGGCTGAGTAATATATTTCATTGTGTATATATACTACAGTTTCTTTATCCATTCATCTATTAAAGGGCATCTAGGTTGGTTCCACAATCTAGCTATTGTGAATTGAGCTGCTATAAACATTGACATGGCTGCATCACTATAGTATGTGATTTTAAGTCCTTTGGGTATAAACTGAGGAGTGGGATAATATTCCAAGTTTTCTGAGGAATCTCCATACTATTTTCCACCGTGGCTGTACCAATTTGCAACTCCACCAGCAATGTATAAGTATGCCTTTTTCCCCACATCCATGCCAACATCTGTTATTGCTTGTGTCCTTGATAATAACCATTCTAATTGAAGTGAGATGAAATCTTGGGATTGTTTTAATTTGCATTTCTCTAATTACTAGAGATGTTGAACACTTTTTCATATATTTGTTAATTTCCTGTGTATCTTCTTCTATAAAGTGTCTGTCCAGTTCCTTGGCCCATTTATTGATTGGGTTCTTTGTATTTTTGATATAAAGTTTCTTATAAATTTTGGAGATTAGTGCTCTATCTGAAGTGCATGTGAAAAAGATTTTTCTCCCTCTCTGTAGGCTCTCTTTTCACATTATTGATTGTATCCTTTGCTGAGAAAAAGTTTTTTAGTTTGAATTCATCCCAATTTTTGATCCTTGTTTTTATTTCTTGTGCTCTAGGAGTCTTGTTAAGGAAGTCTGGTCCTAAGCCAACATGAAGATTCAGGCCTGCTTTTTCTTCTGTTTGGTGCAGGATCTCTGGTCTAATTTCTAGGTCCTTGATCCATTTTGAGATGAGTTTTGATTATTGATAATTGGATAAGACTTCATCCCTAAAATAAATCCTCCTTGGTGTGGTATAAAATTCTTTTAACATAATTGCTAAATTTTATTTACTAATATTTCATTAAGAAATTTTTGTCTGTATCTACTACAGTTTGGATATGATCTCAACGTGTCCTGGAAGGGTTCATGTATTGGAAGCTTTGTCCTAAATGTGGCAACATTGAGAGACGGTGGAACCTGTAAGAGGTTGGCTTAATACACGATAATTAGATCATTGCGGGTACTCCCCTCAGTTAACATAGTTCTCACGGGACCTTGGTTAATCCTTGGAAGAGGAACTATGGGAGTTGTTCTAAAAGAGCAAGACTGGCCCCTCCCCTCTTTCTTACTTCCTATCTCACCATATGGATTCACCAGGGTTTTACCGTGATGTGCTTCTCCTGAAGCCTTCACCTGAGCTGAATAAATGGGGCTGCCAGGTCTTAACCGTAAGCCTCCAAAACTGTGAACTGAACAAACCTGTTTTCGTTTCACAGTACATTGTTAAGGGTTTTTTTTGTGGACTACCATATGATCTATTTTTGGTTTATGTTCTGCAGGCACTTGGAAAGACTATGATCTGCTCTTTGGAGTGGAACGTTCTGTTATTTTCAATTAGTTCCTATTGATTTTGGGTTCTGTTGAGGTGTTCTAAATCCTAGCTGATTTCCTCTGTAGTTATTCCGTTAAATGTTGAGAGAGGAATGTTGGAGTCTCCAAATATAGTAGTGGGTTACTTCATGTCTCCTATTTCCATCGGCTTTTGCTTCACATATTTTATAGCTCTGTTGTCTTATGCATACACATTTAAAATTGCTGTGTCTTCTTGGTAGATTGACACATTTGACATTATATAAAGTTTCTTTCTGTCTTTGGAAGTTTTCTGTGTTCTATCCTTTTTTTTTCCAATTTGCCTATATCATTATGTTTGAAATAAATCACTGGCAGTTAGAAATATGATTGGGCAATGTTTTTCATCCACTTTGCCAATCTCTGTCTTTTCATTGATATATTTAAACCATATATACTTAATGTAATTATTGCTATTTGGGGGCTTAAGTGTCATTTTACTTTTTATTTTCTGTTTATTCTATTTTCTTTCTCCTGCTTTCCTGTGAGCTATCTGAACATTATTTAGAATTCTATTTGAATTTTTTCTAGTATTTTTGAATATTTTATACAATTTTTTGGTGGTTGCTCTTTGTATGGCATCCTATATACATAATTTATACCAGTTCAACAGTATTATCATTTTACCAGTTTAAGTACAAAAATCTTTCCTTACCTTTCCTTACCTTAACATCTCTCTATATTTTGTTTTAATAAATATACTAATAAAATATTCATCAAGATCTCAGTCTGTAGCTTGCTAACTTTTTTCTTTCTTTCTTTCTTTCTTTGTCTGGTTTTAGTTTAATATCTGGATTATGTTAGCTCCATAATTCCACTTAGGAAGTCTTCTCTGATTTTATGTAGAATTGGTAATTCTTTCAATATCTTGTGAAATTCTCCAGCGAAACCATTTGGACATGAAGATTTATTTGGGGGGAGTTTTAAAATCATGAATTCATTTTTTAAATAGTTATTTGTGTTGTGTGAGTCATGGTAGTTTATGAATTTTTTTGAGGAATGTCTATTTTGTCTAAATTGGAAAATTTATATGTGTAAAGTCACTTGTAGTTTTTTTTTTTTTTTGCTGTCTTTTTAATGTCTACAGGATCTTAGTAAAATCACCTATTGCATTTCTAACATTGAGAATTTGTGTCTATTCTTTCTTTTTCCAGTCTTCTTAAAGGTCCGCCAATCATTTGATATTTTCAAGAACAAACCAGATCTTTATATGAATGATTTTATTTATTGTTTTCTCCTCTCAATTTCATTGATTTATGCTCTTGTATTTACTATTTCATTTCTGTTTGCTTTTGGTTTATTTTGCACTTTTGGTTTTTGGTTTTGAGGTAGAAACTTAGAATACTGATTTAAGACTTTCCTTCTTTTCTAATTTAGTGATATAAACTCCTTTTTAGCATGACTCTAACTACATCCTGCAAATGTTGATTAAGTTGAATTTTTATTGTCTTTCAGGTTAATGCAATTTTTAAAATTTTTATTGAGCTTTCTTTTGTGTCCCATGGGTTATATAAAAATGACCTATATTTAGTTCAAAATCCTGTTACTGATTTCTATCCTCCCCCATTTACAATATGATTATATGATTTTTTTCTATATATACCTAAAACCACATTAGGCAATATCAATTTTTGCTATAATCATCAAACATAATTTAAATACTCAGAGGGAAGAGGAAAGCCATATTTTTGTTTACCATGTATTTTCATCCTTCCTGATGTTCCAAAACTTCTACTATTACCATTTCCTTTCTGTTCAGATAATTCATTTTATCCATTCTATTAGGGTATATATGCTGGTGACAGATTTTTAAATTTTTCTTTAATTAGAGAATATCTTAATTTCCCCCTCTATTTCTAAAAGACATGTTAACTAGATTCTAGGTTGACAGTTCTTTACTTTTGGCATTTGAAAAATCATTGTGACATTTTCTTCTTGCTTCCATGTTTCTAATGAGAGTCATTGCTATCCAAGTTATGTATCTTATATAGATAAGCTGTCAGTTTTCTCTTGATGCCTTTAGTTTTGTCCTTAGAAATTTGGTTATGATATGTATTGGTACAGATTTCTTTAGGGTTATCCTGTTTGGGATTCATTCTATTTTTTTTTTATCTGTAGGTATATCTATTTTTTGCAAATTTGGGGAATTTTCATCATTACCTTTACTCCTTCTGGAACTGGGATGTGGTGAATGTTATTAATGTTTTGAATATCAGATCTTTCATTATAGTCCAATAGGTCCCTCAGGCCTACACTGTTTTGTTCCCCAGTCTTTCTTCTTTTTATTGTTCAAGTTGGGCAATTTCTATTGCTCTATCTTTAATATTGTTGATTCTCTCTTCTCTCCCCTCCATGGATAAGCTACAAAGCTTATCCATTGAGTTTTTTTTAATTCTATAACCTCCACTTTACATTTTCTGTTTATTCTCTGAAGCTTTGTATTTTTAAACTTTCCTCCAAGTGAGTTTATAATTATTCATCGAAGCATTTTTTCTCATTACTTAGTTTGCCAGATATTCTAACATCTTTATCACCTCAATGTTGAAATCTGTTGTCTTTTTTCATTTAGTTGTAGATCTTCCTGATTTTTGTTATGATGAGTGACTGACAATTGAAACCTAGTATCATATTATGAAACTGTATCTTATTTAAATCTTTTTTTAACTCGCTTTCCAACATTGCTCTGACAAGAAAGGGTTAAGAAGTACACATTCCCATTCAGCTTTCATAGTCACCTAATGGAAGGGGACCTTCATACTGATATATATGAATTATAGTTGCATGTGTAGTCTCTGCTGACAACATGGTGTAAATGGCCTTGGTTTGTCTGGTCAATGGCAAAAGTCTTAAATCTCTACTAGGGATCTCCTGAAAACACTCGGAGGGGAAGAGAAAAACACTTGCTACTGCCTGATGGTGTAGAAGTCTGAGCTACCCATGTGGTTTTTATAGACATCTTCTTGGTGGTAGTGGGGAAGCTGGTTACTAGCCAGCAGGGATACTTGTCCTGGTTCCCTACTTGACCTTCTCTGACATCATCCTGGTGAGAGTGTTGGGGTACCTTATTACAGTCCACTGAGAGTGGTTATAGATTCCTCACTTGGCTTTTGCTGATGTGGGTGGAGTTGAGACCATAGATTTTCTGTAGTGTTTGGTTTAAGTAACTAGATAATATGTGAAATTTTTATTTTGCTAATTGTCCCTTTCCTAGTCATTTGGCTAGAGATAGTAGGTTTTTGTTGAATCTTTCTTTATCTGCATCTGTTGGTGTGTGTAAGTGGTTAAATTACTCATCTTCAAATCTGAAATGTCTGAGGCAAAAATAAGACCCAAGGAACTCACTGCAGCATTGTTTTTCAAGTTCTGAGGTACATTGTTAGTTTCCTTTCTTTTATCCACTTTTCAGAGTCGTCTTTTATCTGTTTTATACATAATGTTTAGCTGTATTTAGGGGGAGAAATAGGGAAAAGTAGCTCTACTTCCTCTTTGGGAAGCAGACATCTCTGAAAGAATTCTAAGAAGTTTTAAACTTTTCTGGTTCATTTTATATAGTTGCACAGATTAAATAATTTTAAGAGTAATAATACATTTTTAAAAATTGAGAACATGTGAGGTTCATCTCTTATCTCTAATTTGAAGTTCCGTAAAACAGCAATTGAAAGTTTGTGATGTATAGTTCGCAGATGTCCCCAAGGTATTTTAAAAGAGAATGGGGCAAGGTGGAGCAAAGAGGTTGCCAATCCTTTATCCAAAACCCGAGGGGGCAGATGTGTTTTAGTATTCAGACATCTTAGTATTTTATGAAGATAATATATGCGACATTATAATGAAAAATTATTCATGACACTAGTAAAAGAAGAAAAAGAGAGACTTTACTCAGGGGACCATTACAGTGGGAGTTTGTAGTGGGAGAGAGAGATGGAGCTCCACTCTGAATACCACAAGGACAGTAGAGATTTACAACAGAGGAGCAGAAAATTGGTAGCGTCATTCTTTGCTGAACTGTCCTAATAGAATCTTTGCTGAAGGCAGGCCAGAGTGAGAAGATATTGAGGGTGGAAGTATGAGGAATTTGATCAGATATCAAGGGTACAAGAGGTTTGCTAAACAGACTCAGCAGGATTCTTCCTACAACTGAACTAACTGGGTTAGACATATCTAAGGTTAGGAATAGAAAGAGGACTCAGAGAAGCTCGACTCAAGTTTGGTGGGAGGAGAGAGAGTCTATGAACAGAACACCCTCAGTAGGATCTGGTTCTACTTCTGCAAGTAAAAACTATAGATGATGTTTACTTCAGTTCGGGTAAGTTATGAAAGTTTCTTCTGTTTCTAGAGCTTTTTGTGATTTAGGAATTGAAGGCTTATTTTACCAAGTGTGTGGCCGCTGATTACAACATGAGCAGCTTCACAAGAGGATCCCAGCACCATTTGTAATATATGGATTAATAATAACTACAATCTTCTGCAGGTCTTTGAGTTTGTGATCTCTGTGTCCTTAACCATTTTAACCCTTCTAAAAATATTGAGTTATTTCCTACTCTGTGTATTAATTACTTTCCCAGTGACTGACTCATTGAAAAATATTTTGAAAATCTAGAATTTTGTTTATCATAGGAACTTCTCTGCTAACCAAGTCCTCCTCTTTCCTCAGATGAAGATGAGGAGAGTGATGAATCAAGTGAAGATGAATCCAGCTTGGAGAGCGATGAGGAGGAGTCTGGCTCTGAAGATGAGGTTTTTGATGATTCTATCTGCCCAACAAGTAAGTCAGATAAAACCATGTGTTCTCTGAAGTGTGGACTTGGATTGACATTACTGAGAAGATCTCTCTTTTTTTTAATTTCTCAATTCTATGTTAATAAAATTTAAGGAGAGGGTGGTTTAAGATGTATGAAGTAGAATCTTTGGTGGGAGGCTCTCTGAATGATTTATTATCTGTTCCTTTAGGCAGCCTTTTATAAATAGCAAAGTAAATAATCTGCAGTTGATGATCAGTTACCATGAATTATGTAATAAATTTGATTTTATAAAGAAACATTAGATAGTAACTTCTATAGAATTTTTTTACAATATTTTCCTTTATTTGGAAAAATCCACTCAGAATTTTCTATTTCAAATCTGTTTTGTAAGAATACTTTTGTTTATTTCTAAAGGGTGGTGATGTTTTATTTAATGGTCTCATTACAAAAGCAGCAGAGTGAACATGGAAGCAGGATTTAGGAGGAATCCCTGGCTGGCTGCCACGTGAATGGGCCACCCTCTCACACAGCCTTCCCAGGGCAGCCAGTCTGTAACAGGGTCTCCTGTGCTTAGGGTAAGAGGCACTGGGCAGGGCTCTGCATAAGGCCATGAGGCCTGAGGGCTTGGCTAACACCATGCACTCTGGGTCACCCCTGCCTTTTTTTTTTTTTTTTTTTTTTTTTGGTACTAGGAATTGAACCCAGGAGTACTTTATTACCGAGCTACATTCCCAGCCCTTTTTATTTTGTATTTTGATACTAAAATGCTGAGGCTGTCCACAAACTTGGGATCCTCATGCTTCAGCCTCTAAAATAGCTAGGATTACAGACCTACACCAATGCGTCTGGCTTTTTTTTTCGGAGTGGGGTACCGGTTGTAAGTGCAAAATGACGGATGCAGACCTCAACAGATTCTGAGAAACCTTTCATTCATTCGCAGACTCAGGCACCACTGGGGCACATTTTCTGGATGCAAAAATGGCATCAGTTACAGAGGGGATTTTAGTTTTATAGGGCACAATGAGGATGGTTTAATCATCAGAAACTGTGAACAGGCAGTTTGGACAATCAGGGGCTAGTTGTACAGGTTAAAACTTTAATTTAGGAGGGTAGTTGTAAAAAGGTTGAAAATAATTGTTATCTGGGGTGATGGTAGTCCAGATCCCAAGGAATAAGTACTCAAATCTTGCCCTTTGCTTTTCTTTCTCTGGAATCCATTGTTTCCCAGAGTTTCAATATTTGCTGTGCCTCCATTTAGGGCTAATTTGTAATGGGGGAAGATCAATGTCCAGGGCCCAGCATTCTCCCCTTTCTTTCAGGGCCCATTGTTATTAGGAAAGGATTTACTGGGAGGTTAATCCTTGGCTAGTTTCCCCTCCCTACTCCTGAACTACACCTCTGTCTGCTTTTCTCCAGGGGCTATCTTGTAGGAATATTATTTTCCATAACCCTTTACTGTGGACAGAATCCCATGGGCACTTTATCACTGAGCTGAGCTACATCTCAAGTCCTTTTAAAGAAATTATTATTATTAATTTTTTTAACTTTTAAGGGGGTCTTGCTAAGTTACTATGGGTCTCCCTAAATTTACAAGACTGGTCTCGAACTTGTAATCCTTTTGCTTCAGTTTCCCAAGTTGCTGGGATTACAAATGCACACTACCATGCCAGGCTCCCTTCCAAGTTTAAACAGCAATCTCAGGTTGTCTTCCCAATATCAGCGGTCACCCCTGCCACACAGTTGAAGTCCCCTCAATAGGACAAACTTCCTTCCACCTGGCCAGCCAGGAAGGTAGCAGCCACACATGATGATAGGCCACCCTGAAAATGTTTGGAACAACTTTTCCCAGCTGTCCTGGGGTTCTAATTCTGGCTTGGCCAGATTCCCAAGGAGGCCACAGTGACTCCTGGGTATGAGAACCCAAGTGGGAGCCAAGGCTGAAAGAAGAATGCTGTGGTGAGCATCCAAAGGGGGAGCCCTGGACTTTATTCCTGATAAACCAGGGTCCTGGGAGGGAATGGCCCGGAGGCTCAGGTTTGCTCTGTGGGGAGGACCACCAGTGTCTGAGTGGGCAGGGGTTGGTCCCTGTCTCTGGGGGTGCCAGCAGAAGACCTGAGAGGCCATCTATGGAGTTTGTGTTGAGGTACAACCTCCAATAAGTTTCCTGCAGAAGCAGGCTATTAGCTTTGCAAAGACTCAAATTTTCCCACCACCAGAAACCTCAGGAAAAGACAGAAGCAGGCAGAGAAGAAGGACAAGGAAGGAGGGAAAGCAAGATAGGAGCAGAGTTGACAAAACACAACCCGACCTGCCTCCTCTGTCTGCGCTATCTCGCCCCTCTACCAAGCAGGCCTGGTTGAGGGAGGGGCCATGGGCACCTCTGAGGAAGGGTACTTTGTACTGGCTTCCTGGAAATGGTTGGCTGATGGGGCAGCCAGCACCCAGGCAGAGCAGGTTCCTGCTAAGAGGTGCGAGCTGCCTGGGAAAATAAAAAGTCTGAAATAATCAGTAAGAAATGAAGACAAAGTTGGAGATTAGATTTAGAAATAGGGGAAGGGGGTACCTGATGGGTCTTCCAGCCCTGACAGGAACTGGAACTGAACAATTTAAAAAGGCCCCAATTCTTTAAGGGGAAGTACATCAAAGGCAGGGATAAGGTTTCCGTGTGAGAGGGGTCTTGTTTCTGTGCTTGGCAGGTTAGCCCATCACCTGGAGGCTGTGTTTGATCCTAAGGCTGTGAGCTGAGGCAGGGCACCAGCATGGTCTGGGCCTTCTCAAACTGGGGAATTTCACCCAGGAGTTCCAGGAAAAGCAACTTCCCAGCCTTACGTTGGCTCAAACAAATCCAAAATTCATATACAGCTTCCGGCGGTTGGCGATTTATATTTACTGTTTTCACAGTGAAATAAATTTGAAACAGCTAGATCAACATTCTTACAGTCTAGGTGAATGGCTCTGCAGAGAAAATACTTTTCTCTGGTTTACAATTTGATTTTCTAGATATTTAAAATGAAGTTTTCATCAAATTTTAAAAGTTTAATTTCAAACAAATTCTAAATCTTGTTTCACTCTTGAAAACCAGAGTCTTATTAAGATTATATTTACAAACGGAAGAGAGCCCAAAAACCTTGTAAGGCAACTATTTTACAGCAGGATTAGAGCTTGAACAATATCATGCAGCCAACATAGTGGCAGAGTTGGGGCTAGAACTACAGTTCCTAAATTCCATTTTATTATTACTTTACATTCTTGATCTCTTACTCGGTGGATCAATGTAGCCCTTGGTGTGATGGTGGAGATAGAGAGATAATGCACTTGAGCCCATTTAGTCACATTCTAGTTACGTCAGCTGAGACTTAGGGTCTTCATGTACAGGATAAGAAAATAGTTTCTGCCTTGCAGGGTCTAGTCTTGAGAGAGACAATGTGCAGCAAGGACCTAACATAAAGTCTGGTTCAGAGTACTGTTCAGAACATCAAAGCTAATGTCATTACTACTCTCATAATTATTAATACTATTGGTCATTTCCTCCTGGAACAATGGAACCATAAGTGTAGTGGAAATGTGTTACCATGGGTCTCCACACACATATTAATTACGAAGCTCCAAAGTTCACATTTCTAGTACTGCTGCATTCCCTAATAAATGGGGCTACTTTTTAAATTTTGACTGTCTTTTCAGATTGCGATAAGGCTCTTTTTGAACTTGCCCTTCAACTTCGAGAAAAAAGGCTGGACATTGAGGAGGCCTTAGTTGAAGAAAAGAAAACTGTTGATAACCTCAAAAAGGAATATGACACATTGTCCAAAAAAGTATGGTGTTCTGCCTGTATTTTTTTTTATATCCCAAATATGATATTTCTACTTCATAGCAGTGGCATTGTTAAGAATTCTCAGAGAAGAAACATTTCAAATGTTATGAACAGTTTTTCCTTCTTAAGAAAGTTGTTTTGGGAGGGGGGGGTCATTGCTTTTTTGATAAATTGGATTTTATCTTAATCATTGGTTCCCATACTTTTTGATTATGTTAATTATATGTAAAAAAAAAAACATAGCACCCCCACAGTAATGTGTATTTATACATTATACTCAGGAAATACTGTTTTAGTAGAGTTTACATATTATAAAGTGCTCTCTCACAAGAATAAGATAAAAATAAATAGAAATAGAAACTGATATTTTCTATTTGTACTACAGCAGATCATTTTGCTGATCCTCTGGGGTGCATGTATTTCATGTTGGAGATGACTGAACTTAACTTCCAGTATAATATTGGTTTACTTTCTGCCTTTTCTGTTCCCTTTCCTGCTGAGGTGTTCTTGTTTAGTGCAACATCTTTCAACTTGATTCCTATTTAGAAATATTTTTGATAGATTGCTCTCCTCTTGCAAATAGAAAATAATCTGGAAAACTTCCAGATTTTTTTTTTTTTTGGAGATAAAGCATATGCTTTAGAAATACTGAAGTTAGTAGTTTCATTGCTTTAAAGCATTTTTTCCTTAATTTATTGAGGTCGTTATGACCAAACAAGATTCTTATCATTCTGACAAAGATTCCATGCTGAGGGCCGTTTTTCATGCAGAAAATAAAAGTGAGCTGAGGATGTGTCTTCTGAGCTCTTATTCACAAAAATCGTACAGTTCTGGGAACTAGGAATGATTATAAAAGTGATATAGACTCTAACGTGGTGGGAAGAGAATAATATACACTCCTGGAATGCAGATTGGAATAGTGCCCTTAATCACAGCCTGGCCAAACACCCTGCCCTTCCTCCCTCATTTACCCCTTTAGGAACCCATTCACTGGGTCTCATGTACTTTCTGCAGGTAAAAATTGTGGCAACGAATTTGAATGCGGCAGAGGAGGCCCTGGAGGCTTATCAGCGAGAGAAGCAGCAGCAGCTGAACGAACTGCTGGTTGTGTTTCCACTCAAGCTCCACCAGGTGATGCATCTGAGAGGTCGTCCCACCCAGTATGAGCAGAAAAGTCAGCATTTCCAAGCTTCTCTAGAAAAGATATGTGGGTCACAGTGGGGGAGATCGTGGTCCTGTGGCTAAGGACTCCACCTGTAGTATGACACCAGACTTTTCTTATCTATTATCAAACTGTTTTTAAAGCATAACATCAACACACACATATTTTCTTGTGGCTCATTATCACTTTAAAAGTTTAATCATTTCAGCTCTAGAGAAATGATGTAAGGATGAAATTGGCCTGGAGGTTGAGATGTTGGGTCTTACACACATATCACGCTCCACATCACCTGAGACATTAGACATGAGCTGAGGAATTATCTTCATTTAACCTCTACTCTTTGAGGGAGGGCAGACCCAAGGAAAGCATTTTTTCTTTATTCCCTCTCTTTGTTCATTTCTACTGTCAGACTGTAACATGTTAAATTGTAGGAATATAGATCAGTGAGGAAAAAAGGTTCATTGTATCCTCTTTTGTCAGTTTAAGACAAGAGGGTCAGCTTTCTATATATTCTGTGTAACCTGTTCCAAACCCACTGAGGCCTGTGTAGCAGTTTGCCTACAGTGCCAAGTGTTGGTTGTGTCATTACACAGTAGACAGTAGACAACATCTGTGTGGGAAGATTTGCTGTCCCCAGCAAGGCATAATGCGGCTTGCTTGCCAACTTTCTGTTTACCTGATCATTGTCACTCATGGTGAGGAAGAGAGAGGCCAAGGGCACTGAGCGAAGCCAGGGTCAGAGAAGGAAGCACTCCACTTGGGCTTTCTCCACTTGACACTATGTACTTTTGTCTGTTTCGTTTATTTTTATTTTCACAGGTAGAGTATATGCAATCTGGGGAAATACCCCATGATCTTTCGGGTACGCTGGTCTTCTCTAACCTCTCCTTGGGACGGCTACAAGCACGAATCATACAGCTCCATGAAGAGAATGTTAAGCAGCAAAAACTGAACAAAGAATGCCGGGAGAGACGAAAGCGGCTCATCCGAGAAAAGAGAGAGATGGCAAAAACCATACGTAGTGAGTATCTGAACCCACGGATTATCTAGGATTACTTAGGGGCCCACAAGATCACAGAATCAGAACCACTGAGAGAGGAGGCAAATTCACTTTCTCATTTTCCTACTTCATCAACAAGCTCTCCAGATACTATGAAAAGATCACTGTCCTATTTTAACAGAAATCCTTTATCACAGGTCTGTTCCACTTTGTGAATGAGAAAATATAGATAATATCATAATCCACAGACCCACTACCACACTCAAGAAATAAAACATGGCTGGTGCAGTTGGAGCTCCTCCCCTTTCTAATGCCATCTGCTGCTTCTCTTGTGCTTAGAGTAGGGTGTGCACACGCATGTATGTGTGTGTCCTCACACAGCATGTAGAACCAACTGCCTTACACATTTCTGTGATCATGTTTTTATTTTGTGGTTCACTTTATTAAACCAATTTTTGAGCTATTCATCTTAGTACAGATAATTTACTCACTTTACTACTCCAGTATTCCATTGTATGCATATATAAACATTTTCTTCTTCAGTCTTCTCTTGATGGATATTTAGATACTTCTCATGTTTCATTATTACAATGTTACAGTGAATCTTATATACTTCTGCTTGTGCACACACATGAGGAGGTGAATTCCTAGTACTGGGATTCCTGGGTTATACTTCCTGCTCTCCTAGGTATTGCCAAGTTGCCTCCCCATAGTTCATCAATCCCGCTACTAGGTGTATATCCAGAAGAAATGAAATCGCTATGTCCAAGAGACGTAATGCACACCCATGTTTATTACAGTCTATTCATAGTAGCTAATATGAAATCAGCCTAAATGTCCATCAACACATGAATGGATGAAGAAAATGTGATGTATATACACAAGGGAATATTATTCAACCTAAAAAAGAAGGAAATACTGTCATTTGAGACAACACGAATGAACCAGGAGGACATTATGTTAAGTGAAATAAGTCAAGCATAGAATGACAAATAACACAAGATCTCACTAATACATGTAATGCAAAAAAGTTGAACTCATAGAAACAGTAGAGGCTGTGGGGTAGGGTTGGCAGGTTGGGGAGATAATGGCTCAAGAGTACAGCATTCGTTAAGGCAAAAAGAAGAGGTTCAGGTGTGCTATTGCACAACATGGTGACTGTAGTTATACCAACATATTATCTTCATAGAAATGGCTAAGAGAATAAATTTGAAGTGTTCTTACCACACACAAAAAATTGGGTATATGAAGTAGCACATATGTTAATTAACTCATTTTTACCATTCCACAATGTATACATATTTCAAAAGAACTTTTTGCATATGATAAAGATAAATAATTTTTGTCAATTAAAAAATAATTTTCTCTACTAACAATGTTCTTCACATTGTCTTTAGTCTTCCTGGAATTGAGGTAAGTGTGTGAGATGCATTGTGTAAAGAGAATTATCTTTAAAAATACTTCTTGTAGTATTTGGTATACAGAACATATGTATAAGTTGTCAAGTATTATAACAAAATGAATCCTGCAAACTCACCTCCAGACTTAATGACAACAATGTTACCAATATTGCAGCACCTGCCTATGGGCACTGTCTCTATTCCATTCTGTCTCCCCATTCCCAGAGATAACCACTATTTTCAATTTTGTGTTTAGCATTCCTTTCTTTTTTTAAAAAAATTTTTGCACAATTATATGTATTCCTAACTAAATGTTGCCTTAAAGCTTTGTAAAAAAAAATTACACGTATCCTTTTGAAGCATATTATTCATTTACTATTATATTTCTAAGATTAGGAGTGGGGTGAATAAGAAGAGGCATAGGAAAGAAAGAGGGAGAGACAATGGGACAGGGCAAGGTGTATGAAGGGCCTTGGGAGCCACCACAGGACTTTAATTTTTACTTGGAGGTGATGGAACTGTCATAAAGTGCCTGCTCTTGTCTTAATGTTAGATGCCGTAGAGATCAATAATTTAAAAAATGAAGAGTCATAAACCAATTGGAGTCTGTTAATAGTCTGAGGAGGGACAGATGGGAATGTATAAGCCACTTGGGAAAAATGAGTCCATTTTACACAGGATTTGAAGATGAAAAGATAATACAGGTATATACATTTTAAATGAGAAAAGTAGCAGGTGAAAAAAAACAGAGGAAAATCAATGTGTAACATAAATATCATCTTGCAAAAGCTCTTCCTTAGAATTGTATTGTTATTGGTGTCATTCATTTAATAACGATGGATGCTATTGAACAGCCTGAGACAGTGACTGTCTTCTTTTAGAAATGGAAGAAACCGTTCGTCAACTGATGATTGACAAGTTTGGCCGGGTGATAGATCTAGAAGTCCTTCAGACACTTTCTGTTAATACAACACTTGAGGAACTAAAGATCAGAAAGCTTCGAAAAGAGCTAACGAATGCAAAGGAAATGAAGATGTGGGAGGTGAGGAGGAAGGGCAGGTGGTTTTCTTTGGTTGGATCTGGGTGGCAGCCGGAAGTTCTGGAAAGCTAGAAGTGCTTCCTGGGAAGTCTCTGTGCAGCTGGAGATGGGTCTGTGACCCCCACTTGGAATCTTCAGCCTGCTCACTTGGAGAGACTTGTCTATCTTGAAGTGAAAGCACCAGCCCTGGGTTTTGTTACCAGAGGTTGAGAGTCTACTATCGAGTGATCCTTGGTCCTTGGGATTAATGCCTCAGATTAGGGCAATTGTCAGCACAGAAACAGCAAGACAGGGATGTTTCATTAGAGCAGGTTCATTGTAAAGTGAGGGAAAGGCAAGAGAAAGAGACACACCCCAGAAAGAGGGGCAAGCATATCAGCTAGGGATCAAAATGTGACAAAATGTTTAAGCTTCCAGTCTTTCCAGGCTTTCAGACAGGAGGTGGGAGTTTGCAGTGGACCAAAACCTTAGACCACGCATTTTTAGACCTTGTGCTTTCATAGCTGCTGCCTGTTTGGGGGAGGTCAAACACCTCCACTGTGTGAAAATCGAGGTCATGTGTCTGTGTATTTGGGTCATTTTGCACTTTCTGGACTAATGCCACCAGTGGCAGATCATGTGATGGTCAGTTGACCCTCAGAGCAGCTTGTGGATGTGTGCATGAACTTGGGAACACGGGAGAGAGAGAGGTGTTCCCAATGGGAGAGAGTGTCCGGCCTCTTTCTGAAATGTGGGGAAGACTGGTAGTATCATTCAGTGGGTCTCAGTAGTCTGCTCACCTTCCTAAGGTGTTTTTCTTTCACAGTCCGACCACACCAGGGGAAGGGGGCATTTATGTCCTATGGCATGGCACAATGGGTATGGAGTCCTCTGGGTCAGTTGTCAGTCAGGGGTCCATTTACAGCCTCTGCCCCACCCTATCTCCTTCTGCTTACTTCTAGCTAACTATTAGCTATCTAGCTATTATGCTAATGGTTTTAGGGTACAGATGCATATAAATGTGGCACGAAAGATCATGGACATGCCAGGAATGGTGGAACACGCCTGTAATCCCAGCTACCTGAGAGGATGGGGCAGGAGTATTGCAAATTTGAGGTCAGCCTCAGCAATTGAGCAAGACCCTGTCTCAAAATAAAATAAAGAAAAATAAAATAAAATAGGTTGAGCATTCTACCACTCAGGGGTAGAGTGCTTACCTTACATGTGTGGGGCCCTGCGTTTAATCCCCAGCAAACACACACACACACACACACACACACACACACACACACACATACACGCACACGCACACATACACGCGCACACACACACACACACACACAATTACAGGTCCTACTTTAAGGCCTATTTTAAAGTATAAATGCTCTGACAGTGTTAGAAATGAAACTGCTATCCTCTGATGATCTTCATTGTCTTATTGTATAGTTTTGGTATGCTGTTCTAATTTGGAAATTAGAAAACATAACTAAACAGTAAGTTTTATGAAAGGCATCAATATGTAGCTATTGGGGTCTTAGAAGATGTTAATGCCTACATATTATTCCCTGATCCATGAGATGAGACGGTGTTCCAGTTCCAGTCTGATTCAGAAACAGGAATTTTAATGAAGTTTTTATCAGCCCACAAATCAATGTGACTTCTCTGATTTTCAGTCTTATCAGCAGATAGTATAGAAGGACATGTTCCTAGTGCTGTCATGTCCAATGGCCCTGTATCATCTTTGACAATCTGAGGTTTACAACCACAGTACTTCCAAAAAGCAAGTTGTTCAGGTTTTCATGTCAATTGAACTGATCCCTATCAGGGGAATGTTGGAGATAATATGTGCAGTGTAAAATAATTTTGTGGAGCAACTGAAGAACAAAAGAGCACCATCACACAGATAGATAGTCATTCAAGCCACCTTTCTTGAGGTAGATGGGGGAAAGAGCCCTAAATGGAAGTTTTCTGCTTAAATTGTCATCCTTTTTTAAATGTAATATGTACCAGCAATAAGTATGCATACTAATATTATTCTTCAATGATACAGGGATATCTATCTGCATCTTATTTTACTTACTTTTATCTTTGAGCATACTTACATTCTTCTTATCTTTAATCAGACCAGACTCACCACAGTTGCTGCTGGTTATATCTTTATATTGGCTTCTGATTATATTTTCATGTGTACATATTGCTCCATTTAACTGGTGATTTTAACCAAATCTGGACATTTTTTATCTTGTGCACTTGATTTATTTTTTCCTTCCTGCCCTGGTAGGCAAAGATTGCTCAGCTGCGGTGGGAACTGATGATGAAGACTAAAGAACACACCAAAAAGCTTCATCAGATGAACGACTTATGCATTGAAAAGAAGCAGCTCGATTCTCGGCTGAATACACTACAGAACCAGCAGGTATGTTCCCACTCTTCATAGCCATTTTCAGAATTGAGGGAGCTCTGCAAAGGTGGCTATTCACAACAATGTAGAATGCTGGCATTGAAATAGACCTTGAGCTTGGACCACTTCCAGACCCTCTGCATCCCTAAGGACACTGAATTCCTATTAGCCACCTTAGAGTGGGGCTTCTGAGGGACTTATTTTATTGTCTCAGTGCCATGAACTTATATAAGTACTAGTCTATAGGGTTTGCCTTGGTCCTAGAAAGGTAAGGTTATTTAGGAATAAATAATGATACCAATACACTCCTCGAATTTAATGGTAAACATTCATTTCTAATATTTGTTATTTCATTTGACCTAAAGCAGTCATCTTAAATTGTGAGACCTTGCATGTTCCTTTGCTAAAATGCTTGCTATTTTTTTTGTGAATTTCAGCTTCTTATTCTATAATATTTGTTGAGCCTAACATACTATTTAAACAGCATAAAATAGATGATTTTTAAATGAAAGCTTACTCAATTCAAGCCTTGACCTCTAGGAACCTAACACATATACAACATATTCTAAACTACATGATATATACTTCCAGAATTATCTGCAAATATGCCAGTAGTTTCGCCTGGACGTCTTTGTTTTATATTTTCTTTATCACACTGGTCTAAGCAAGGTATTCTCAAAGTATGAACCTCTGAAGAAGGATAGCTGCATCATCCAGTAACTTGTTTGTAATGTAGATCTGTGGACCCTATCCCAGAGCTACTGAGTCACGAGTTGTGGAAGGGATGCTTGGCAATCTGCACATTAGCAAGCCTTCTAGGTGATTCTGATACATGCCAGAGTTTAAGAATCACTGGTCTAAACATAAGTCCCAGGATAGGTAGGAAGATTTCTTCCTTGGAGAATGAATAAGGATTTGGGAGGCACACAATAGGAGATTAGACATAAAAGACTAGAATTTGGATATCAAGGGACCTTTCCATATTGAAGAATTTTTGAGCAAAGAATCAAGGCAGGCAGTGTTTGAGAAAATTAATGCCTAAACAAAATCTTCTTGGCTTGGTCTGCTTTGTAAGTCCACATGCATTGAAGAGGAAAGCTCAGAGGCAGATCAGTCGAATGGGAAACAAAATTACCAGTCTATATTTTTTTACTTAGTATATCTTTACATGTACAGCATCTTTACATAGGATATCTCATTTAATTCTCAAAACATTACTTTTCAAAGCTTAGAGAAGTTAAATAACTTTCTCGCTCTCAAAGCTAATGCATAGTTAAGTTAGTTTTTAAACCCAAGTGTATCTGCCTCCAAAGCTGACCCCATTGCTTCCTACAATAATGATCTAGAAATGAAGTGTGGGAGGTATTTGGTAAAAATGAAAAAAGTAAATGTCAAAAGACATATCAAAGCAAGAGAAGCCAAAATTTGATTAACTGTGGTAAGAAAAATAAGGGGAAAGTTACCAACTGGAATGACAGGACATGGGTTGGCATATCAGTCATGCTTTTAGCTCAAGTAACCACAAGTTCCATTGAGTGACTTAAATACTTAGGAGACTTTTTTTTTTTCATTTGACAATAAGTCTGGAAGGAGATGACTGTATTTTGGTTTAGTGAGTGTGATGTCAAGACCAGTATCTCAGTGATTCTGTCAGTGTTTTTCTTTAAAGTCACAAAACAGCTTCTAAGCTCTGCTCCATATCCATGTGCCAGTCTCTTCTGTTTCTTTTAATAAGAAAGAAAATATTTTGCTTGGTACAGAGGCACGTGGCCTGGAATTCCAGCTACTTGGGAAGCTGAGGCAGGAGGATCACAAGTTTGAGGCCAGCCTGGGCAATATAGGGACACCCTGTCTCAAAACTAAATTTAAAAAGTGGCAATAAGAATGTAGCTTAATGGTAGAGTGCTTGCCTACCATGAGTTAGACCAGAAAAAGGAAAACAAAACAAAACAAAACAAAGCAAGCAAAACTTTTCTACTTACATCCACTTAACCACCCTTAGCTAGAAGAAAAGCTAGGTAAGATTGGTGTTTAGGTTTCACAGTCTCTGACATAAAAGTGAGCAAGACAGAAGAGGCGGAAGGGTATTAGATCACCCTTACTGTGAAGGTCTGCATTACTGGACTTGAGTCTGACTGCTCACTATGCAAAAGCCAATATTCAGGAGATGAAAGCTGGTGGGAAGGAAATAAGGTTTTTTTCAAAGGTCAGGGTGCAAAGGGCTTTTGTAGGGGAAAGGAAGAGCAGGGGACACTGAGCAGGAAGGCTGTACACTGAGTCAAATATCCAGATGGCCCCACCAGGGGTGTTTTCTTTCTCTTTTCTGCTGAAACATCCTTGCAGTGATAATCGACCTTCATCTCCCTATAATTTTTTCTTTTTGGATAAACACATTATTTCCCTACAAGTTCAACATCATTCCATTTTTAATTAAAGAGCAAGATTAGCAAGTCCTTGGCCTACATTTTGATGTTATCTGAGGGCCCTCAGATGTCCTGGGTTCTGTAAATCTAGAAAAAGGTGACTGATTAGTAGGGTTTATGACTCACATGTTTTTAGTTTTTTCCCCAGGAATAGTGAACCTTGCAGTTAATTATGTACAAAAGGCATCTTTTGCTGGGGGGGAATAGGAGGAGCGAGAGAAGGGCAGCTGCTTCAGCTCGTTAGTGGGCTTCAGTCAGAGGTGTCATGTGCAGTGAAGCTCGTGGGAAACTAATACTATGATGCTCAGCTACATGACCTGCACAATTAGTGGTTTCTAAAGTAATCTAACAGCAAGAGAAGCAAGAGGGTTTATTTAGATTTTCCCTTGGTTAAAGTAGTATATTAATGGTAATGGAAAAATTGCCAATTTTTAGGTTAAAAATCTGTCGAATGTCATGGTTTCCTATGGGTCAATTTGGTAATGAGTAATGACTGTTTAAATTGACTATAAGATCTTCTTCTGGTTTCAGGCAACTTGTTTCTACCCTGCTTCAAGCCCTTAAAATATAGGATCTTGGGCCAGTTATCCAATCTCCCTGAGTCTCGGTTTCCTTATCTATAAATCTGTACTATTAACACCTAGTTACAGTTGCTATGATGATTAGATGAGAGGGCACATTTTATTGAGCATCTACTTATGTAAGAAGTATGAGAACAGGTACTGGCTAGAGTGGGGAGACTGAGTCATACTGGAACCTATCTCTCAGAGACATAAAACCCAGAAAGAGAGATGGTATTAAATGAACATTTAGGTGGAACCATATGAAATTGCCAATTTTTAGGTTAAAAATCTGTCGAATGTCATGGTTTCCTGTGGGTCAATTTGGTAATGAGTAATGACTGTTTAAATTGACTATAAGATCTGCCCTCTTAATAGATATGTAAGAACAGGGGATTTTTTTACATCCCAAATGATGCTTAAAGCAGAGAGGTGTTTTCTCCCAACAGGGCAATGCCTTCCAGGGTCCTCGGAAAGCAGATATTGTAGCAAGAGAGAAGATCACTGAATTGGTCCAAGCCCAGGCACAAAGGATTTTAGCCTTAAAGGAAGAGATTGCTCTTTTGCGCAAGAAAGGAGGCCTTATCCTCCCACCCATTCGGCCTACACAAGAGAATGAAATGAACCTTTAGGTCTGCTGTTTTTCTCAAATCCATCCAAGATCTCTGACATAATTCACTAGAACTTTTGTTTCCTTTTCACCTACAACGGTCCTATTATGTTAAAGTGAACTCATCTAAAGATCAAAAACCAGATCCTGTCACGTAGTTTTAATAATTTTTCTCCAAATTGGTTACCTTAGAACTGTCTGCTGCACCCAACATCTAATTATTAATGAACTGAACCATTTTACATATTTAGATCCTGCTCAATTGAATATGAAATCTCAGAAAGTTGTATCTCAGAGTTGCCAGAAAGAGTCTGTAATGTGTTTTGTTTCAGGAAAATGTGTTTTTCTAATATTCTAAATATTTAGCCATTGGCAAGAAAAACTTTTCATTCAGTCATTTGTGAGAAAATTTTTTTCCTCGGTCCTTGGATCCTTGGAAAATGAACTTTGCTTGTATTAGATAATCTCTGAGAGAACTCAAGAGAAAAAGAAAGTATTTGCCAACAATATCTTAGAATAAGAGAAATGTAAATTAGAATTTTGGCATTGTTGACTTCATAAAGCAGTGATTTGAGGACTGGGGATTCAGGCAGTACAGACAGACACAGCAAAGCTGCCCTCTTTAGTTTGCTTTGGGTTGACAGAAAGCAGAAAAGACATCAGCTTCCTGAATCACCTAGAGATTCACGAACTCCTCAGTTCTGAGTGGAGCAGAGGAGCAGGTTTTTCAAAATGGTCTATCAGGAGGGTTTTTTTTTTTTTTTTTTTTTTTGTAGATTTTTTTCAGCTCCATCAGTATTCTAAGTATCCCTGTACTTTCTATGTCCTATGCCATCATCTTTCAGGTTTGACCTGTCATTTGCTGGTTTTGATACTGAGCAGGAAGAAATTAAATAGATCTCTCCAAGAAGTCATCTCTAAGCCTCACTTCAATTATACATAACATTTCTAAATAATTTAAGAGTATTCTTTTGGTTGAAATTGATGACCACAACCATTGAATTATGATCTCCCTGACACTTGATACTTGTTAGTAACATAACATGGATTCAGAGCTCTATGGCTCTGTACTGATGAGCTTCATTGAGGCTATCCCAGGGTGTAAGTTGGTCACTAAGAAGGAAAGGTGAAGGAGGCAGTACCTGCACTGCATAAGTGTGGGACACAGCTCTGCAAAGCCATTACTTCCTAACCTGGTAGACCGCTAACCTGCCCCCCAAAAGTCTAGACTGGACTTGCTTTCTTTGTGTGTTAGAATATTTTTAGAGGGTGGTCATTTGGCCTATTATCTAAGATCCTTTCAGATTCCCATTTAAGCAGACAAAATCACTTATTATTTGCACCTATCACTATAAATCTGTAACTTCTCTACTGGAGAATATCCTGTCATTGCTTTCTTTGTGTATCCTAAACTATCTGTGTGTCTTGCAAGCATTTAAAAAAAATGTGCTAGTTATAACTCTTGTTTATTTAATATTGTGTAAAAAAATTACTCCACAACTTAACTGAAAACAACAAACTTACTATCTTACTCAAGAAGTGTTTCTGAGGCTCAGGAATCTGGGAACCGCTTGGCTGGGTGTCTCTGGCTCAGGATCTCTCATGGAGGTGCAGTCACTGTGAGGAAGAGCTGCCACATCTAAGGTTTGGTGAGAGGCACGCATTCCTTTCTGGCATGAGTCTCTTTATATGGCTGCTTCAGGCACAAATTCTCCCAGATCCAGTGATCCAAGAACAAGGGAAAGAGTAAGAAAGAAGGATGCTTATAGAAGCCATAGCCTTTACAACCTAATGACAGAAGTGACATACCATCACCTTTGCCAAATGGTTCCCACAGGTCTGTCCTGGTAAGATGTGGAGCAGATTGTGAATACCAGGCAGTGATCCCTGGGGGTTATCATGGGGCTGGTTATAACAATCAGCACCCACCTGGGTTGTGGTTGGTCTCTGGATACAATCTTGAATTCCATTTGCCTCATAAGAATCATAAATTACATCATCTTCCTGGGCCTCATTTTATTATCTGACAAGTGAAGAATTTCGATAAATTCAGTGCCTCCTTCCCACTCTGAAATTCAGTGATTCTAATCACAGTAAGAGTGAATTTAGAATCTATGGAAGAGTGGTGTCAAGAATTCTACACACATTTCATCTTAGAGTAAAGCCAATCAAGATTGTTTTTTCCCCAACTCAAGCTAGACTAAATCTACAATACAATAATGAGCTACAATATTCAGGACTTTGCCCAGAGTGTTTGGGATTTGACAATATAGATAACACTCCATTGTTTTGAGTTGGCCGAGGTGTCTTGGTAGCTTTACTTTCATTTCTGCTCCATTCCAGGTGATGTCTTGAATCTGTAATTAAGTATTAGCTTTGAATATTTGGGAATTTAGGCTTCAAACAAAATGACCAGGGTGCAGCCTGGGTGGAAGTGGCTGGAAAGCTATCCTGCCCCTTCCCTGTTACACTATTCTCTGCCTCCTCCAGTCAGGAAGCAGCCTCACCTCTGAGGGCTAAGCCAGATGTCACCTTGAGTTACTTCTGGATCAGTCATTAATAGGACTTGGCCATTTTGAATTGTCATATTTTTAATATCATTGAATATTAAGCACTCCCCTTCACAGGAGTGCCTCCTTCCTGTGAGTCAGCCTATCCCATCAGAGAGGATCCCATCAGGATCTCTCATGGAGGTGCGGTCACTGTGAGGAAGAGCTGCCACATCTAAGGTTTGGTGAGAGGCATGCGTTCCTTTCTGGCATGAGTCTGTGGCCTCAGCTGACCTCTGCACGCCACCATCTCCCACCCAGCAGGTCTTCCTTTTCCCCTTCAGCAATTTATGTAGCCACGGAAGATTAAATCAAAACTTTAAGAAAGTATAATAATGATTAATTCACCTTAATCTAAAGGAATCCAAAATACAATAAAGTTGAATATCTGAGCTCTTTCATTTCCCGGACTAATATTCAAAAGCCTGGTATCCTTTTTCTCTTTTTCTAGCAATTGGCCTAGTATTTACCTTATTTAATATGCCTTGGAAATACTGATTGATTGATTGATACCAGGACTTTCTTTTCTTTTCTTTCTTTCTTCTTTCTTTCTTTCTTTCTTTCTTTCTTTCTTTCTTTCTTTCTTTTTTTCTTTCTTTCTTTCTTTCTATCTCTCTCTCTCTCTCTCTCTATCTCTCTCTCTCTCTCTCTCTCTCTCTCTTTCTTTCTTTCTTTCTTTCTCTCTCTCTTTTTTTTTTTTAGAGCTAAAATCATTCAGTGTTACTATATGATTCCAATGCTGTGCAGAAAGTAGGTATTTTATGTATCGCTTCAGTAAAGTTCACCACAATCAACTTTAACAATAAACTTAGATTATCCATGAGAAGAAACAAAGGGATTTTTTTTTTTTTTTTTTTTTTTGCGGTACTGGGGATGGAACCCAGGGCCTCCTGCTTGCAAGGCAAGCACTCTACCGACTGAGCTATCTCCCCAGCCCAGATATTCTTTAAAAACCTTCCATAGCAAGTGATTTAAACATCCGATTTGAGAGTACCTGGATTAGCAAAGGCGAGATCCCACCCACTTCTGGAAGTAGCCCTCAAAGACAGATTGTCTCTGAAATCACAGTATCTTTTTTTCTTCCCTTCCAAACTGTACTTTTCCTTCCCTTTTGTTTTTGTTCCTTACAGTAATGTCAATAAATACACCAGAAATGCTATTTTAATGAGAGTTCTTTTTCCAATTAGCTGTTTGATGGGGAAAAAAATGCAAGACTAAGAGTAGGTGCAGTGCTACTTCTTGCCAGCAGAGGGTGCACTTGCCTGACAGACAGAGTTCACCAGTTCCCCAGGATTCCTAGGATACTGTTAATCAAATTCTGGCACGACTTTTAGGCAGATAGTGTCTCAAATAGCATTTCATCTGTAACTCAGTTTTTCTTAAATATAGAAAACACCCTTCCACCCACCAAAAACTCAGTTAAATCGTGTTAAGACATTGCAAGCTTCAGCTTCCATCTAGTTTCAGTTCTATATATAAACATTTTAAATTTCAGTTTCAAAAGAGAATCTGTGATACTTTGATTGGACAACAGCAAGTAAATGTTGATTTTAAAAGAGTGAGTCAACTCCCCCCACACTGTTAGTATATCTTCAGAATTTGTCAGGCACCATATGTGAGATAGCACTTAACTAAATGGTATTTTGGAAGAAACATTTGGTCTTCAACACACCTACATAAAAAGGATTAGTTTCATTCCTCTAGTATGATCAAATCTTTACCCCAAGCCCAGGCAGTAAGACAACGAGGAATCTGCTTATCCTAGCCTATTGTACAGTGTCTCCCTCTTGGAGTAAACAGTTATTAATGCATTCTGCATTAGTCAAAACACAACTGATATTCAGAGTTTTAAAAAGACAGGAAAAAAAATGAAAAACATCTGCTACTGATTCCAGACTTCATTGCTTGATGGATCTGAAAACATCACAAGTGGATATTTTCTCCAGATTCAAAGACCAAATCCTAATGTCTAGAGAAAATGCTGACTCATTCATGACTCAGTTGAAGGTTACAGGGAAGACTAAACATTTATTTAGAAGTTACAGTGTTTGTTTTTACAGAGATATGTTGCCACAGATTATTGACTCTGGAACGTTTGTTAATGCTTATAGTGCTGTACACGTCTCAGTCTGTTTGCAGGGCATCTTAGGAAGTGTTTCCTGTGCCACCAGATCCAGCCACCTTCAGGGGTGTCTCTATTTTGCCATACTGTGGCCCTTGCTTTTCCCTCATGATGTTCATGAACAATGTGCCTAGGACCCTGCCTCGCTGTAGCCCAGGCAGCTGCAAGTTCTGTAGGAGTCTGTACCCTGGCCAGTCTGCCTTCCTTTCTCCTGGCTGACACCTGGTATATTGTGGCATGTTTTCTCTCTTGTACCTCAATGGGGAGGTTTCTGTCTCTCCAGAATTATAAAAACACATATACATTTATTTACAAGTGCATAAATATATAAATATGGCTATAATAGAAAAATAAATACCAATTTTCTCTCTTTTAAAAAACAAACAATATATAGTCTGTCTGGATCTTGGCTTTGCCTAAACTGTGGGAGGTGGCGTTTCAAAAGACACATGCACCGGTGGACTGGGGGAGAGCTGCATCCCAGGTTCCCGTCCTGTATAAGCCCCTGAAGGGTGCTGGGGGCACCATTCTCCTCCACCCACTTGGCAGGGGTCAGGACTGTCCACCTCCTCAACTGGTACAAGGCCCAAGCAGCATGGGGTCCCTAGTGGGGAAAGAAAGTGGAAAACATTAAAACACAGACTAACCAAGTGGTCCTGAGCCAGTCTACCTGTAGACGGAACAGGTTACACTGGCTCTAAAGGAGGGACAGAAATCTACAACCAAGACAAGGAGTTCTTGTGTCCTACAAGGACTCTCACCCATGTGGGGAGGGCCCCTTACCATCCTCGTGCAAACTGGGCTGGGACCTGGGAGTGTGGGGACTCTGAAGTACTCAGCTTGCATCCTGATGAAATCAGAGGAGCCCTTGAGATGTGGCAGAAAGCCGTGCTCTTTCCAGATTCAGGCTCTTGGCCTACCTTTTGGTATGGCTTATGAGTACAAACATCCCACTCACAATGCATTGCCCTCAGACTGACCTAACCCTGTCTTCATGGCACTGGGTCTGGCTCTGGGAAGTGACCATCTTCCAAAATGTAATGTTCCAGAGACGGGATCTAGGATTGTTTGAAGGGACATGCACATGGTGGAGGCTAAGAAATAGTAAGCAGTCCTCTAACCAGCCTGTGCCCTAACCAAGCATCCAAGGATTTCCAAGGAGGTGGCACAGAGGGAGAGGTGGGATGAGGTGGCGTGAGTGGCCCCAAGCCCCATGGAGAGAAAGTTCTGTGGAAGCCTGAAGAGTCATCATGATGAGGTTTGTAAGAACTTGGCTCCGTAATGATGGAGGCAATTTATTCCTTAATTAAGAAACAAGACCCAACAAAGCAAGTGATTAGAGGTTCTCGTTTGATGAGAGGCAAAAAGAATTTGTGAATGGCCTTGAAATGCAGAGACCAAATGGCTTCTTCCTCTGAATTGGAGCAGTGTCCTTCCTCTCAGCCTCTGAGGACCATTGATGGCAAGGCTGGAGTCAGGCTAGCCTGGTGCATCCCACAGACCTCCCAGCCCTTCAGCAGGGAAGCACACAGTCCACCTGCCCCACTCCCTGGCTTTTCCTTCCAGAACCCGGAGAAAGCTCCTACCAAACTCCATTTTTAAGACTGTTGTCTCCCCTTCTCCAAGTCACTACTGGCTCATGGGTGCCCACCTCAGGTCATTTCCAGCCTCTTCAGTTTCTCTTCCCTGCCCAGCTAACCTGAGCGAAATGGAGGGTCCCATGCAGCTTCCAGGCCAGGACTCTCCGGTGTTCTCCTCATTCCTGACTGGCCCGCAGTGGCAGGCTGCTTTTGGAGGTGGCAGCAATCTTGGGACTGGAGTAGCTGGTGAGTCGAGTCATCAGGCAGTGTGTATAAGAAAGAGCCCTCATCTGGGCTAGACTTGGGACCCCTGCAGTACACAAACCAGATGGGGACAGTGAAGCAGGGGCAGAGTGGGCCTGAACCCTTTCTGTCCACCAATGACTTCCCTCTGAGGGTGACAGAGCTGGTCAGAGCTCGGATGGGCAAGGACAGCTCCCCTTGGTGTCACAAGGTGTCACACCATTATCCCCACTGTTACTTCTAGTCCTGTCCATTTTATTTCTTGTGGGGTATGTGAATCACGTGTTTAGGGGTCTGTGGGCAAATGTAGTTTTTGGTCTACCCAGAGAGGATTCTGAGAAGAATCCATGTCCCCCCAAAAGAAAGGGAATCATAATCACAAGCACAAAACCAGCCATTAGGGTAAGGACCCTGCAGAGCAAAGGTGGCAGATTTGAGGATCCCTGAGTGAAGCACTTCTTGGCTCTGCGTGACTGACATAGGATTTGAAGAGCTAAAGAGAAAGGCTCTGGGACTTGGAAATGAAAGGGAGGGCTAGGAGGGGCCCGGTTACCTGGTAATCTGGTGGCTCTGAGGGTCATATCCATTGCCAAGAAGGGTCTGCCTCAGCAGGCTGTTGGTGTCATCCTGCTGCTCAAAGGAAAGAGTAAAGAAAAGGTGTCAGGGCTTCCAGGAAACAGCACTGCTCACTCTTCAGGAGGATGAGCTTTTGCTGATGAAAGAAAGCCTGGCCCAGCAGCCGGGCATGGGAGCTCGAAGGGAGAAGCCCCAAGAGGCAGCTCAACCGTAGCCCCCATCCTATTACCCACCCACCCTGGGGTATGTCACCTGCTGAAGCTCCCCGGGGCAGTGCTGCTGAGGTTTCATGCCTGGATAGCCCATTGCAGCTGCAGGGCAGCCCCGATTCACATGTGTCCCATTGGTGCAGGCCCGTCCACTGATGCCACCGAGGTATGGTTGTCCACTGACTCGGTGGCGGGGGAGTCCTCCCAATGGCACCATGGTGTACTGGCAGGAGGAGGATAGAAGGGCACTTCGAGGAAAGCCCAGGTCTGTTGTGTGTTCTGGAAGAACAGAAGCACGGGTCTGCTCAGGCCAAGGAAACCTCGGGCAGCTAGAAAAAGTCCCACCTGCCGACCACACAGGGTCCCAGGATGCAGGCGGGAGATGTCCAATGGGTGGAGCATGTTTACCCTCAGAACCTTCTTCCCATTTCTTCCTAACTTTGAGGGTGTTTTTCTGCAGTGAGGAGAAGAGTGAGGAGAACAGGGGCAAAGCGGGGGACAAAGCAGGTGAGCGAAAAAGGCATGAGGTGAGGTGAGGCAGCCACCAGGTCACCATGTGAAACCCATTAGTGGATGGAAGTTGGGGGAAGGGGAAAGCTCAAGATGATTCTGGACCCAGAGCAGAGGCAGCAAATGGCTGCTGGGAAGAGGCAGGGGCAGTTGGCACATTTAAATGAGGTCAGAGAGGCAGCTTTGGACATAAGAGGATGGAGCAAGGTTAGCACTAAGCTCAAGACAGAGAGGGCAGACCAACCTCTGCCTCTTCACACTCCCTCAACCCAGCGACATGATCTTGGAGGCATCTGCCCAGTCTTGGGGCGTTCTCTGACTCTGTGGGACCTCCAGGGGACCCTGGAGCTTGAGCTGTCCATGGATGCACCTCTGGCCCTGCACTGGGCAGAGGCCTCCTGGGATGGCTGGGGGGCCCAGGCTCCCTCCATAGGCTCTTTCCTTACTCACTTTGCTTAGACCAGGCCCTCCACAGGCAGAAGGGGATGAAGGTGACGATGATGAGGACGATGGAGCCCAGGACGACCCCAACAATCAGATAGGGCAGATCGCTGGCACGCGCCACCATGGCCCCAGTGCCCACTGGCCGCTCTATGGTTTCCGGGGGTGGTGGCTGTGGTGCAGCCAGAGTTGGAGGTGGGAGTCTACCAGGCTGACCAGAGGACTTCCGAGCTGCAATTGTGGATGAAACTCACGTCAGCATCTATTTCTTTGACATTTATCTCACAAGAAATTGAAAAAGAAAATACCCCAATTCGTGGGATAGGAAATGGGATCGAACTCAACATTGGGCTTCAAAATTCCTTATTTCGAATTCCTTTTTTGATTCATGTCCACACTCAGCATGAAATTAGTATCTAATGTGAAATTCAGTGGTGTTGAGGAGACCCGAACCTTATATTTCAAAATACATTTGTGAGACAGGCACTGAGTCTGACTGAGTGGAAGTGGCATTGTATTTTTTTAAAAAAATAAGTGGTGAATTTTTGGAGGAAAATACTAAGACCTCACAAAACCAGCAAAAGAATTGGGAATGGAAGAATTTATCACAAATTTGCTCTTCTTGGGTGGATGAAGGCATGTGATGTATAAGGCATGATCTCAGGTCACAGAGCAGGAAATTGGGCATTTGGGGACTTGGTGGGACAAAGAGTAATTGGGAAATGCCAATTCAAAGGCGAAAAGTCAAAATCCTAAAGCTTCCCATCTGGGTTTTGCTAGTGTAGTATTATCAGACATGATTCACTCTTTCACAAATATCTCCTCCTGCTACTTCCTGGGGCCACAGTCAGCTGATATTCCACCCCTGCTGCCCGCCACTCTTTATCCACTTCTGTTTTCCTGCCTCTTCCTTCTGCTTCCTCTCGTCCACTCTCTCTGTGTTTTCTCCTAGTCCCACCATTTACACCCATATCCTAAATACTCCCATATCAATGTCCCCATGGGACCCTTGCCCCGGGCAGTAGGCCTGACTCTTTTATCAGACACTTCCATTTGAGAATCACTCAGTCAATCTCCGAGAGGTTTTACCTCGTTCTGTTCTCATGAAACCTGTTTCTCTCTTTGCCTCCTTCATTTCAATGGCAGCAACACCTGGGCAGCACTTTGGCATTAAAACCTCGAAGCTCTTTTCTCCTCCCAGCCCAGCATGCAGTCGGTCCTGGTCCTGCCCGCACTTCCTCAGAAAAGTAGTCGAACTCATCTCATGTCCTTCACTTCAGAGCCCAGTTCTCGCCCAGCAGTCCACCCCTTGCAGGATCACTGGTGACCCTTTTCAGCAAACAAATCCAACAATGACCCCCTGACCCCCCCCCCCTCACCCCACGGCCTCAAGAGGTTCCCACTGCCAAACACCAGCTCAGCCTCAGGTCCTCACGACCCGCTGCCCACCATTGTCTCTGGCCTTTTCTCTGAGCTTCTCTCTCTCCTCCTCCCTCTGGCACTGGACGCTGCAGCCATCTGTGATACTTTTAGGCTTGACCTGTCCCTAGGCTACTCTCTCCTCATTCTAGCCCAGAGTCACTCCTTCCAGAAGACCAGAGTGAAGGCTTGGTGAGCCTCTGTTCTTTCCCCCCAGGGCCTGTCTGTGCCACCTGATGCAGGATCCTGGGCTTTGTATGCATCTGCCCCTCCTATCCCTGAACCTGGTAAAAGAGAGCAGGATGGGCACACTTCGAGTCCTCAGCAGGTGTTCATAAACAGTGACCAAAAGTAACACAAAGCAGGAGAAGGAACATTGAAGTCTCAAAGACAGAAACGTGTTTTTATCTCCATTTTCATTCCTTTGTGATCTTCTCCTGATTATGCCTTTTACAATATAACTGCTTGATCTCACTTTCAGTATTTAAAAAAAAAATGGAGATAATGATATATACTCACATGACCAATGTGCAAATATTAACAAGTTGCTATTTAAATATGTTTAACATGTTTTATGGTGAGAAAGAACCCGGGCTGGGCGTTAGATAGAACTGGTCCAAAGTCACTGACTGGCCACACGATTATGGCCAAAGTATGCAGATTCTTGAGACTCAGTGTCTTCCTCATCTCATGAGGTTGTAGTTTAATTAAATAAATCAACCAATGTAAGTACCGAATGTCATGGCAGGAATCAAGTATTCATAAAAAAGTTCCCAACTTAACAATGAGTTTATGGATGAGTTAATTCCTCAGTTCCCTGAAACCCTACTGAAGGGGACTCACTCACCCTTAACAGGCAACAAGCAAATAAGCAGAAGGGTGAAAATGAAGAGGTGTGGGGTTCTCAGAAAATAAGGAGTCTTCCTGAGAAGGAGGCACCCAGCAGGGCACGGACAGTGACTATGCCTACGCTGCTGGAAGTAGCACAAAGGGAGAGGAGAACCCAGAGAGAATCACCTTTGGTCTCACAGATCATCACATTGCTGAACTCGCTCTCCCCGCCTTCATTGAAGCACTGCATCTTAATGTCGTAGGAGGTCTCTGGCTGCAGGTGGCTGATGGAGTGCCAGTACCTATCCCCTGGGAAAGACAGGGAGAATTGTGCATGGTGATGTGACTGAAGATCTGACTTTGCCCAGATCTCATGGTCAGACTTAAGGCTGTGTGTCTGGGCTGGTGCCACTGAGTGGCAGAGGAGATCACATGGTGGAGACACACTGGAGGGAATGTTCCAGCTGTCTGCCCACATTCTTGTTGTCTGACATTATGGGAAGGAAGTGTGTGGGCTTTTTAACTGGACAGCCCTGCATGTATCCTGACTCAGTGGCATGGAGTACAGATGTTTTGCACCATGCCAGACCCAGGTTTTATACAGATCTCACCAGCACCCAGACCCCCTTGCCAGTGGAGGAAACCATGTCACACCAAAGTTCTTCTCACCTTCCACCATATCCTTCTTGTAGTCACTGTCATTGTCACTGTCTGTGGGTCGATAGTAGATATAAAAGCCATGGATTGGGGTGTTGTTGTTACTTGCTGGGATATACTACAGGGAATGGAGAAGAGACATGGTGACAGTGGAGCCGAGAACTCATCGTCAGAGCAAAACCGCTCAGGTGTGGAAGTGCTACCCCTGGCTAGCGTGTGAACTAGACTGGGGGCCCCTGGCGAACGTTCCTGATGAAGTCCCTGGGCTTCTCTGAAGAAGACTGTGGAGATCGCACATTATTTTATTTTGCCCAGAGATCCCCAAGCTTCTGGAAACAGATTGCATTTCTTCAAAGATTTCAGTCCCTCCTGAGCCTCCCTGGGCAGGCAAGGGTCATTATCTTTGGTCAAAAAGGAACCCTGATAATTGTGCTTGAGTTCTCTGTGGTGTCAGGGCAGGAAGAGGGCAGAGGGATGGGGCAGAACCTGAAAATGGGAGCCAGCTTGTGGGCGGGCGGGGCGTTTACTGGGTCAAGGCACCAAACCCAAAAGGAAATCCTAATAGCAGCTCCAGCTGCTAAGAGTCTCCCAAATTCCACTAGTTGGGCTTTCTGATGCAGTGTGAGGGAGCCCAGTTTTCAGGTATGTAGGTGGAGGGACACATGAAGGAGGTGTCTTAGAGAGGGGTGAAGGCCACAGAGGGCCCTGCAGCAAGTTCCTACCGGACAGGAGCCTCTGCCCCTTCTTCCCGTGGCTGTCCACAGCGAGGTCACTTACCATCCACTTGAGCATGATGGTGGTCTCATTGACCGCATCCGTGAAGGTGATATAAGGGCCTGCCACTGGCCTCTCATACACGCGGCCACTGTAGCCTGACACCACATAGGGCCGGGAGGGGGCGCTGGGCTCGCTCTCCCCCAGCATGTTCAGAGCCCGGACGCGGAACTTGTAAGAGGTGCCTGGTGAGAAAGACCCGCACAGAACTCAGGAAAGACCTTTTGATTCCCCCACAGTCCATCAGGGACAGCCTGGAGGGATGTTCTGGGCAGCCCACCCCAAGAGCAAGTCCCTGAAGGACTCACAAGAATGCCCATCCTCCTCAGAGAGGAATCACACAGGAAATGGCTCTGGACTCTTTTGGAGAGAGGGAGCAGGAGGGGCTTAGGGGACCCAGGCAGAACCATAAACTCCACCATCTGAGCATGCTGGTGGGCCGAGGATCAGGCGGAGAGCTTCCAAGGCTCATTTTCTTCTTCAGTGTGGTCCAGGGGCAGCCCAGGGATGGGGCAGGAGAGTGGCCAGGCCCCTACCTTTCTCTAGGCCTGTGATTTCCACTGAGAGCCGTGAGGGAGGGATGGCGTTAGTGGCCAGGATCCAGTCTCCCACTTTCTTTAGCTTCTTGTACTCCACGCGGAAGGACTGGATTGGGAAGCCACCATTCCCACGGGGAATCCAGGTCACATACACTGAGGTCTCGGAGGCCATGGAGATGGTGGGCCTGTCTGGAGCTTCTGGGGCTGGGAATATCATGCCCCGGGAGGGAGAGAGGCAGAAAAAGGAAGGGGACACTGTGAGATGACCCCGTTTTCTGATTGGACTGGCCCGCCCTGACAGGACCTGCGTCTCCCCTCAGTCCTCCCCCACTGGTGCTCACATCAGATTCTCCTGCCCCAGAGAAGCCTCATACCAAAACTCCTTCAGCTACTCGAGTCCAAGTGTGGAGGGTCAAGTGCCAGTTGCTGTCCCCTGATGTCCCCTTGTCTCTGGACCCACAAGGTAATTCTAACTCCAGTTTTTTATTTGAAAAGTTTTGATCTGTATTTTCTCATTATGGTCAACCGGGGAGATGCCAAGAAAATGTCTTAAAGATTTCTGGATCTTCAGAACCAAGACCTCATTTGACCCACGGCAACAGTCACAACAGGAAGGTCCAGTTCTGACTACTCCTGACCCCACCCCCTGCCCAGCTAGCTGCTGGGGGCTTACGGGAAAGGCGGCCATGATCTGGTTGACTGCTGCTCTGGGGGCCAGCTCCAGGGTCATCTCTCTGGATCTGTTGCTCTTTGCTGGCCATGATCTCAGGTTTGGGGCGCCGTCCTGGGTGGAAATGGGTTGAGATCAGCAAGGGGAGGAGCATGCGTTAGATCTTCCCACAGAGTCCTTTTTTTTTCTGAGACTCTGGTAAGGGCTGTGACAAGGTGGGACAAATAGGAACACAGGACACTGAGAGTGAGTTCAGATCACAGCACTGCCCTGTACTGCCATGGTGTGTGCCAGCCCTGTGTGGGGTAAGGACAAAGAGATGCTAAAAAGGCCGGCCAGTCATTCAAATAAGAGAAACCTCAGCCTGGACACACAAGCCACAGGGAGGCAGCAGTGGAAAGGAAGGACAGAACTCTCCGGGACTGGATGGAGCAAGGTGGGCAGGATTTCCCACCTGGCCCTGGGACAACTTGTATGGTAGTGGAAACCCCAAGCTGTGCCCACGTTTGGCCTTACCAGTTCGGAAGGTGACCATTGCCGTCTGGCCCTCGCCAACACAGTTGTAAGCTGCCATCTCTACTTCATACAAGCTCCCTGGGTCGAGCCTGGTGAGGGTCAGGCGGTGCTGGCTGGCAGGAATGCCAGAGATGGTCCAGTCATCAGAGGAGTTGGTGACCTGCTGGAGAAGGTGGCTGGTGTAAGGACCAGCACCTACACCTAGTGCTGCAGATGGCTGTATTTTGCAAGCACAGCAGAACTGAGTGGGGGGAGGGGTTGGGCAATGGAGGCAGTAGAGGGCCAATTTGGGGCCAGGTGGTGCTGCAGAACTCAGGCTGGCCACTAGCTGTCTCTACCAATCTCACTGTCGTGGTTGTGGTCAGGTTGGGCTTCCAGGTCTCTCACCTAATGATCCCATCAAGAGAAACTCAGGCAGATCTGGAGGCTGTACTGATACTGTGGTGGGCCCCTCCAAAGACCTCCCTGCTGTCTTTCCCAAACCCCCATGGGTAACTTTCTCCTTGCTCTGTTTGAACCAAATATAGTTCCTACCATCTATATTCTAATAACACAGTAACGAGAATAAAGGCAAAAGCAGTGGCAGTAGTAGAAACAGCTGCACTTCCTGAGCACTCGCTATGTGCAAACCACAGAACTAAGGGGTTTATACATGCTACTCTATCTGCCCTCACAGGGCCCAAGCAATGGCATCGACACTGCTCCCAGTCATAAGAGTGGAGACTAAGCCCAGAGAGGAGTGATTTGCTCAAGGCTGCGTGGCTGGTGAGCTCAGAAACCCTGACCCTGACTCCAAACTGTGACTCCATACAGTGACCTGTCCTAGAATGAGAAGCCTAGGAGCAGAGTCCTGAGTTCTAGTCCAGATTGCATACTCTGAGAAAGCTCCCTCCCTCACTGAGCCCTAAACCTTCCATTTCTAAAATGAGGCAAAGAAAATCTCCCAGGTGACTCTGAAGATGACTTATGTAAAGCTCCTAGCATGGAGCGGCATGTTGAGCCTCCCAGCAAGTGCCGCCCCTGCCCCTCCCACATCTTTCACCAGGTGAGGGTTCTAACCTTATGATCTTTTCCTCTGGTCCTTGCTTAGAACTTGAAAGCTAGGGATAAATTGCGAATATTATATGTGAATTTTTAATGACTAGCTCTCTAAAGCTAAAGAAAAAAACAAGAGGGTTCCAGGTCCCCAACAGTTGACTGTGAGAAACTACTTCATCTCATCCACCACCTTTAAGGACAAGCACTCAAGGGTCAGTTTTGCATCTCAGAGAGCCTGCTGAAACCTGAAGTTGAGGTTTACTGAGAACAGCTGGTAAGGACAACTCCTATTCCTAAGCGGAATATTCCAAAGCAGAACAAAACCTACCATTCAAGGGACAGGGATGGTCTAGGCTCATTAATGTCAGGCTTCCAGGATTCATTCCAAAGGAAGAAGATTCTATAAACTGAGAATCCCCAGTGATGCTGGAAACCCAAACACAGTAGCCCAGGATCTGCAGATGCACCAGGAAGGGGAACTTGCTTTGTGCGCGCGAAAAAGAAACTTAGCTGAATGATTCCCAATGCCCCCCAAGAGACAGGGGACAAAAAAAAAAAAAAAAAAAAAAAAAAAAAAACTTAAATGCTGACTTTTGATTTCAAAATTCTTTCTTGAGTGATGATGTTTAGGATATGAGAGTTCCACAGGCAGGATTGGCTTTCAAGGCATCATTTCTGCCTTGGCACTGTCCACCTAACAGTTCCAAGCACCCCACGGGCCGGAGCCTAAAGGAAGCCAGACTCAGCGGGAGCCCTGTCCCTGCAACCCCCACACTCTCCCCCTGCCCTCCCAGTGCTGGCCTCGCACTTCCACTGGGCATAGAAATGAAAATAAAAAATGCAGGGGTAATTAGTCACTGTCACACACACTGAGAGGGTGAATGCGGCCTCAGCCTGGCATTTCCGGATCACCATGGCTCAGCCTTTGCCAGCCTGCCTCTTGTGGGAGGCAGTTTCTTGGCCACCTATTGGCCTAAAAAATATTATTCTTGCTCTCATGCTGGTTTTTGTCTCTTGGGGACCATGGGCATTTGGCCTGCCCTGATCTTTGTCTATAACTCAGATAGAGGTGTCCAGTTACAGGGGGAAGTAAGGATGGAGACCAGCCTGCCCTGGAACATGTGCTGAACAAGGCTGCTTCTTGTTCCGAGCTCATTCACCCCCTTTGCTGGCTGAGGGTTAATGAGAGTCTGCCCCGCCCAGGCCCCTACACAGGAGGCAGCGTAGGGGCAACAGGGGCTACTGTGCCTTCTGAGAGTTTCTGACCCCTGTCTCTGTGGACTTGTCCTGCCCCCAGGTCTTCTAGGAGAATATGCGAAGGGAAAGAAAAGGACAAATTGCAAAGGGCCAGTGAGGTTCACAGCAGGGAAATGGCTTCTGTATGGTCAATGCCTTCTGCCATGCAGGGTGAAGTTTGCTGTTTGTTTTTTGAGAAGGAAAAAGTGGCCAGAGACTTTTAATTCCATGTTATGTTTGGTATTTTATACCAAACGCATGCACATAACACTTTTTTAAGCAAACACAATATAAATGTATGATAAAATTCAGCATTTATGTAATTCTATTAACCAATAAAATTTTTTAAAAATCCATTTAAGAACAATCAATTTCTATCAATGGACTTAGAAAACCACACATACAGAACAGAAACATCTCAGGATGTTTCTCACAGGGCACTTCGTGTCCTCTTCCCTACACAGCCCCAGAGTGTGGCAGCCTGGGAGCCCAGTCCTGCCTCACAGAATAGCATTCAGGAGCAGGGTTGGCCCACTTCTGTCATACAGCTTGTCACAGACCAAGACTCCCTCCCTGACAGCTCCCCACCACCCCCAGGACAGGAGAAATGGTCGAGGTCTGATCAACACCATGTGCTTGGAGCTCCAGTGCCTGTTCCTCAGCTATAGCCACAATGAATTTTGAGAACTGAGGGGTGTTTTCTGGCCCAGAGAAAACACCAGTTCACAAATATTTGTTTTCTTGGCTTTAGAGCTAGCTTGCCATGCTAGAGTTCCCACAGGTATGTGCCTAGCAGAGCTTACTTTGGTTAAAAAACCAAACAAAACAAAATCAACAACAAACGACAGAGGAAGAAGAAAGGGGAGGATGGTGGGAGCCTGCTAACTGTTGGCTCTGGGACTGGAAGCGGGCATCAGCTTCTGGGGAATGAACACAGATTAGACCTAAGGGCCTACACACGGCCTCTTCCTGGGCATCTCAGGGTGCCACCTGCCCATTTCACAGCCAGCCACCTTGGTGGCAGAAGGGATGGGCATAGGAGACAGAAGGGCAGGATCAACGGTAGGGAGTAGGGGATCCAGTGAGATGGAGGCACGAGGCCAGGGTCATACCTTGCGGTGTTTCACCACATAGTAGAGGACAGGCGCCCTGCTGCTGCCCTCGTGCCGAGGCCGCCACACCAGCTCGTACGAGTCAGTCTTGGAGGTGCGAGGCGAGCTCAGGATGATGGGAGCCTCAGCAGGAACCACCGACCCCTTCTCTCCCGGGCACTGCACAGAAGCGGGCTGCACGGATGCTGGGGGCCTGAGGAGCCCTGGCAGCCCCCTCAGTGTCTGTTCAGCACTGCTGGGTCTGGAGGGTGGCGCAGGAGGTGTGGCAGTGGCCGGTTTAGCATCCTTCCAGGGTCTCGGGGTTGTGCCTGGGGACCAAGCAGGAAAGAGGAACAAAGAGAATGTTGGTGCCCCTGGTTACCTTCCACGGAGAAAACGGAGAACAAAGTCAGGAAGACCTGAGGCCACCATCAGGCCACGCTGTGACACACACAGGTAGGCTCTGTGGAAGAGAGGGCCAGTGCCCCTGCCCTGCCAGGTCCGCTACCTGGCCCAATCCTCTTGCTGGAGCTCAGGCTGCAGACAAGCACTCTGCAACCTGCTGACTCCCAGTGTCCTCAGGAGGTGTGCCTTGAGAGAACTATCTCAATTTGCTCCTGAGGCATGGAAACCCTGCACCTTTCTTCTCTGACCTAGCTGGGGGATGGGGACATATCCCTTCCCTGTGGGATGATGATGATGATGATGATGATGATGATGATGATGATGATTTGTGTATGTGTGTGTGTGTCTGTGTGTGTGTGTGTGTGTGTGTCTGTGTATGGTGCTAGTGATGGAACCCAGGGCCTCATACTTGTCAGGCAAGTGCTCTACCACTGAACTACACTCCCAACCCCTCACCATAGGCTCCTAACACCAGCATACAGTGTGGGCCTTTTCTTTCTCCACTGAAATGACCTGGAGACTTAGAGACATGAAAGAAATGGAATGCCCTCTGAGAACCTGGGAGCCAAAACCAGCAACAATTCCTTCCAGAAACTTCCACAGACTCCACCAGTAATAGCCTTCATTCCACCTGATCTCTATTACCACAGGACAGCGGTATGATAATGATGACACAGGATTGTTTTATTTATTTATTTTTAGTTTTTTGTTTTTAGTGCATTATAGTTAATAGTGGGATTCATTTTGACATTCATAAATGCATATACCATAGTTTTCTCCATTTCAGTCCCCAGCAACATACTCTCCTCCTCTCCTCCCTTTTTTGATCCCCTTCCTCTACTCTACTGACCTCTTATTTATTTATTTGTACATTACAGATATGTATAAAATTAGAATGTAATGTGATGTATTCATACACAGACATAGCAAAATTTGGTCAACTTCATTTTGCTTTTCAGATTGTTTCCTTGGTAAGTTTCATCTCCTTCATAGGAATGTTTTTGAAGGTGATCCTTTGTCATGTTGCTCTGAATCCCCCACATTACCTAGCCAACGCTTACATAGTAACTGCCCAGCCTAGAGTTATCTGTTGGGATGAATCAAGCTAAGAAATAACCTGCTTTTCTTTATTCTAAACGTGTTTCCATGGAACCCTAAGAGCTCACAGATTCTGTGAAGTGCTAAATGCATTTTTAAAAAATACAACAGTTAAACAGGTTATTTTTTGTACTTCTGACTTATTAGTAAGTTAATGTACATTTGAATTGACAACTAAAAGTCTTCTTCATCTCGCTTACATGTCAGGTTTCTAAGTTGGGCTTCATTTGAGAAAAGGTTGTGTGTGTGTTTAGCAGGAATCTCAGACCCTTGGGTTGTACTCACCTGGCCTAGACGTCCTCAGCTGGACCACGGCGTGGGCACTCCCAACTTCATTCTCAGCCATGCACTGGTAGACACCTTCGTCCTCAGGCCCCACGCTGACCACCCGCAAGGCCTTGCGGGACAGCCGGAGGCGCTGGCTGGAGGTGAGGGGAACGGCGTTCCTTAGCCACAGCACAGAGGGCGGGGGGTTCCCCCGCACCTCACAGGTGAGCTTAGCACTCTGGCCCCATGGGATGACCAGCTGGGACAGCTCCACAGTGACTTCAGGTGGTTCTGCAGAAACATAAGAGCAGGTATGTATAGGGTTGCATCTTCTCTCCCGGGGCCAGACAGGCTGGAAGAGGATGGGGCGCAGGGGCTGCCGTCTTCTCCAGGCTGTTGGTTTTTCCTAATGGGTAGGAGTAAAGGGAAAGAAGCATCTACTTCTTCATCAAGTTGCAACAGGAAAGGGACTAAGGAAGGCCCAGGTCCGTGGACCCTTGCCCCAGCATTGAGAATCTCCAACTGTGGGGCACCTCCACCACTCACTAAGCCATGGCCGTTCACAAGACTGACTCTCTGAACCGAGGTCATCTGCTTCCAGAAAGACCACAAAGCCCAGAGAGAAAGCCAAGGGCTGAGGAGGCACTCACCAAACACCTGGACGTTGTAGAGGATGACGGCTGTGCCTGGCTCCCCAACCCCATTGCTGGCCATGCAGTGGTAGGTGCCCGAATCCTCCTCACTGGTGGTGTCGATGAGCAGGTTGCCCAGCAGGAAGCGTGTCTTGTTGTAACCAGCGACACTGGACCCGTCTTTGGCCCAGGTGACTCGAGGGGGTGGGATCCCGCTAGCCACACACTCTAGAATGAGACTCTGGCCTTTAGTGACAATGACTGTCTGGGCCTCCAGTGGGTAGATGATGCGGGCGGCCTCAGCGGAGGAGCCTGGAGGGGCAAGGAGGGGAAAAATGAAGAATAAGTGGGACCTGCACTTCCTGCAGATAGTCACCTCTAGCCTGCCTCTGGTGGCCTGGCTCCAGGAGAGCCCCAGGGAGCATGGATTTGGATCAAACTGCCCTTTAGAGGCTTATGACCTACGACCTACCTATGTAAAACAGGGCAAGTTACTTACTTCCTTATCAGAAACAAGGGCTTCCTTCTGCAGAGAACACACTGATATGGTGAATGCTAGGTGTTGGCATAAAGGAAATTATTTAAATGGTGTGAGGAGTTCTTCCTGCTTGACCTCAGTCAGAGCTCTCTGGGTCTCTTCCCCAAGTGCCCTTGCAGTGTGACCATCCCACTGAGCCAAAGGGGACCCACTGTTTAAAGATGCACATTTTTCATATAGCAAGGTCCCCAAGAGCAGATCAACAACTTTTGTCAAGTGCTTAGTGAAGAAACAGTTATGGGTGGGGGTGGGGAGCTGCACAGAACTTACTGGAAGGCATGTTGCTCTCCAATGCCCTGCCTTCCTCGGGGACCTTCAAAGAGCTTGTGGACTCTGTGATTTTGTTTTATGTGCCAATCAGGGGCAGATCCAAGTTTTATAAACCTGAAAAGTGTGCAGTTTGGGAGACCCTTTTTTAAAAGAAAAAGAATATAAAATTACAGATAAAAAAAAAAAATTAGTATAAAATTTAGTTTCAATAGCTTCAGGGAAAATCTCTCTCCAGGAGCTGACTCTAAGAGCTACCTCTGTGTGTGACATCATTACACTGAGTCTGTGAAATCCTAGCAAAGTACGCAGAAGAGGTAGTTGTTGTTTTCACTTTAATGGGGGAGTGTGTGGCCTCCATGGAGGCACTGAGCAGAGGGAGGCGCTGGGCACAATCCAGCAGTGCAGAGCAGAAGGGCAGGTCTGAAGAACGATAGGTGGGCAAAGCTGGTGTGCAAATACTGTGTCAGCTTCTGAGCTCCACCACCCTCTTGGCAAACACATCCTAGTTGATCCCACTCGCACAGAGGCAGTGAAGGAAACTTGTCAACAGGCAGGAGGAAGGGGATGTCCCCCATGATGTTCCAAGGTGACCAGCAAGCCCTCCACCCCCCTGAGCAAGGGCCCTGGGTAGGGATGGAAAGGCACTGGGGCTGGCCAGAAGCAAGAGGACCCTCCTTGGGTGCTGGATGTCCCACTGGTCTTGCAGCCACCCCTCCATCCCCCAAGCACACAGAATTGGAGCTTGACTATGATACTCCCAATTTCCCACATCCCTTCCCAGCTTTGCTGGCCCCTCCATCAGTGATACTCTCCACCCCAGTAGGTGAGTCTGGCCCTTACGGCGCACGCGCAGCCTGTCGCTGGAGCCAGAAGTTTTCACTTCCTGGGTCACGGGGTTGTAGGCAGCGCACTTGTACATGCCCTCGTCCTCCCGGCTGGCGTTGACAATCTGGAGGTTCCCTGACGGCATGATCAGGTAGTTGTCTGTAGAAAGGGCAGGGGAAGTGGGGATGGGATGAATTTGGGCCCAGAAGACTACAATCTGCAGCTCCTAAAGAGGAAAGGGTACAGGGTGGGGGACACAAGCCCAAGCCTAAAATGCTGTTCTCCCCATAAAACCTTGCACCAAGAGGGACAGAAGTGCCAGAAGCTCACCTACCAGCTAATACATTGGCTGACTGGCTGCCACACTGTATCTGTAGAAGAGTGTTTTATACTTTCAAGGGAGCTGGGGGAGGGTAGAAAGGATACAGAGGTCAGAGGCAGCAGACCCCGGCTCAGGCTCTAAATCTGCTAGATACTAACCATGTGATCTTGAACAAGTTAATCACTCTCTCAGAGCTTGTTTGCTCATTGGTAAAAAGGCATAATGCACACTGCTTCAGAGCCACCATTAAGAATTACAGGGCCCATGCTGCACTCGTGGGAGAGATATCATAATTTCTGCAAGCCACCCAAAAAGAGGGAATTGACTTTGGAACTTCTAGGAGTCTCTGTCATGGTCCCTGCTCTGAGCTACCTCACTATTGAATTTCTGCGATTGAAGAGGAATATGCTAACTCCCAACCACTGCCGTCTCCATGAATGGAATGAAAACCCTTTCCTGCACATTGCTGGCTGGATAGGCTTTGTCTGCTCCTGGTCCAGGGGTGTCGTGGGGTGGGCCAGGGCATGTATTCAGGTCCTTTAGGCAGAAGGCAGATTCACAATTTTAGACAGCCCAGCAACTGGGCTGGATTTCAGCTTCCTGGCGGGCAAAGCACAGGCCATCAGCTCTGATCTTTGTCTCGGTGGCCTCTCTGGGGATTTGTGGTGTCACCAAGCCTGGTGTCTGCCTGCTGCTGGGCCACCCAGGTGTGACCTGCTTAGGCAAGTGCCAGATGGAGTAGAACCTCCCCTAGGGACTGCTGCCAAGCCTCAGTTGGGGACACAGGGATTAATTCTCTTCTCTCAGTCTCCAGTTATTTCTAAGTAGTAGGATTAGGGTTTTTACCCTATTTTAAGAATAGCTTTCTATATTTTCTAAGTTTTCTATAATGAATACGTATTCCTTTTAGAAACAGAAAAATCTATAGAGCACTTTAAAGAGTGCACACTTTAAGCAGGGTCAGGTCAGGTGGGGTTGACTTGGCCTCCAGGGCTGGGTTGTTGTAGGAAGAAACAACTTTGTCTTGAAGGTCACCCCTCTCCTTGCTGGCAGTTTCTGAGTGTTTTGTCTATTGGGATTTATTAGGATGAACGATGTGGTCCTCATTACTGCATAGGTGTTCAACTTGGACCAAAGTGTAGCCTCCTCTGGACCAGCCATTGTGCCCATGGTGGCCAGAGGCTATGGCCGCCAAGATGACACAGTCCTGGGCAAATGGGAAAGGCAAAGAGTCCATTCCACTGAGGAGGCTGCTGTATGAGGAAGAGCCCACCTCCCACCAGGGAACACCAGTACTCTGTGGACACTCAGTTTGTTAGGTGGTCTTTTTGTATGTGCTCAGTGGGGCTCACACAGCGGGCATCTGTAACTATGTGCTAGCATCCTGATCAAATGGCAGCAGCTCAGCAAAATCTTCCAGGACCTCAAAGGATGAAGAAATTCTCCATGACAGGAAGAGGCCCTCCATAAGGAAAGCCACCCTGTGGAGTCCTACAGGGCTAAACGTCAAGACAGAAGACACTTGGCCAGCCTAAGGACGGACCTGTCAGACTAGTCATGGTTCTTAGTTTGGATGGGCAGGGAAGTGTTCTGAGGAGGTCAGCTCCCCTTCTGGCCTCTGCTCTGAGCTCCGGCCCATTTGCTCACCTCTGGAGGCCTCCAGCCACTCTTGCTTGACGCTGTACCGGACCTGGGCTTTTGGGTGGCTCTCAGGAAGGTGACAGGCAATGACTGCTGTGTTCCCCTCATCCACTTCAATCACATGCTGCACATCTAACTTGAAGTCCTGGAGATCTGTGGCAAGAAGGGAAGGTGCTGGTGAGACCTCCATGGAGGAAAACGATAGGGTGGCTGGTGTCAGTTACAGCCAACAGTGCAGAACTGCACTCTGGGCCCTGGGGGTGAGGTGCTGAATTCTTTCTGAGCATCTTGTCCATTGGGTTTATAAGGATGGACTACGTGGTCCTCAACACTGCATGGGTGTTCAGCTGGGTACATATATAAGACATGAGCTGGGGAAGTGTAAAGAATTCCATCAGGAAGTGCCTCCAACTGACCAGCCTCTTCTCTGACACTGGGACTTGGGGATAGGTTGGCCCTGTTCTTCTGCCCTGGACATGGGTCATAGTCAAGGCACAAATATCTGAGCAGAGCTGTCAGGAGGCTCAGCCAAAGGAGATGGAAGAATATAACAAAAGAGAATGCTGATGCCTTTTCTTCACTTCAATCAAGAGCTGCTTTCCTGGTTCTTCTTCTCAGACATCCATAGTGAAAAGTGACAGGCCCAAGATTTCCACTTGACTGCCAACCACAGTTACAACCAGAAGGCCAACCCTGCTCCCAGGAGCTATGTTCTATGTCATGACTAATTTTTCCTGGGGCTGTGGATGCCCTAAGGGTTCTCCTAGGCAAAAAGGGATCTCCCAGGACAATGGACAACACCCCAGCATGGCTTAATGGCAGTGGAATGTGGGGGAGCCCGGGGTCCTGACAGGAGGCTGCAATCTCTGGCAGCCTCATGGCCATCTCTTCTGTCTTGGCTCTGTGGGAAGACTAAGAACTAAACTGGGAAAGGATGGAGATCCATCTGGAACAAGGGCAGGATGTTTCCCAAACAATCCAAGAGTCCAAAAAACAGATCTCTCTTTGTATGAGCCAAATTACTGATGTTGCTGAAGAAAACAGGGGCCATTTGTACAACAAAACCACATTCCAAATTGGAAATTTGATTTTCAGAATTGTAGCTGAATTTATTTTAGAAAAGGAAACAAAATTAATGGAATATAAAGTAAGAGGGATGAAAATAGTTTATCTAGACTTTCTTTATCAAGGTACTCAGAAAGCCCTGGAGGTACCTCTCAGAATGCTGACCACACCAAATTCTGCTCAGCCCAGAGGACTGATAGCATCAGCATCGGGGCTCACTGTAATTTCACTGCAAGACTCCACCTGCCTGTGTTGTTTCCACCACAGACCAGGAGAAGGCAACAGGAACAGGCAGGAATCAGGTTTCTCACAGAAGATAATAACCAAAAACAAACAACTGTCACCACAGGTGAGCTGTGATCAAGGTATTTAGTGAGGTCAAGAGGCTTCTGACTTGATGGAACTTTCCAGAAGCTCTTAGTCAGTTCAAGCCACTGCAGGATAACCCTTCTTTTTCTATGAAAGGATTGTTGTCCTTCTGATTACAATGTTAAGACTGTGAACTCCTTAGGTCTGGGGACCAAGCCTTTTTCACATGTGTGTCTTCTGAGCCTAACTCAGCACGACCCAAGTAGACACTAAATGTTCAGTCTCAGAGACTGAGCCTCACAAGTTAGGGACGAGATGCCCATTTATGCAGCTATGAATTCAAATTTTCTAGCTGAACTTATGTCTATGTTGTGAGCTCAAGGATGAGAGCCTAGTACAACAAATGTTCCAGGATTAGTTTATCATAGTGTGGCCAATGGAAACTATTTTGAAAACAGAATGTGCCTTGAGAAATCACTCCCAAGGTTGCAGGAAAGAGGCAAAACAGGTTCAATACATGTATACCAAGAATACATACTATTCATAAGCAGGGTGGATGACGGACAGCCTAGCTTGGTTCTATTACCCCATTTCACACTGCAGGCAGAACGAGCGCCATCTATGGGCCAAGATGAGCTGTCTTGGATTCCTTCCTGTGGGTGTAGGATTTCTAGAACTTTTAAATAATTATCTCATCATTATTTAATTTTGTGTGTGTGATATCTGACCCTGTTATAAGTGCCTCTTGAAAAGACTATTACTTTTGGACTCCACACCCCAATCCCAAGAGGTGTGTGGGACACACAGCAAATGTTCTCCAGATCCTTCTGGAATGGAGACATGGTTTGGAAGTCTGAGCCCAAGGTTAGCTTCATGGGCATACAAGCCTTTGGAAGGGGCAAATGCTTGGTTTAACACTCTGCTGTCTTCTTTTTAACATTCTTCATCGGGTTTGAACAAGGAGCCCTACATTTTCATCTTGCATGGTCCTGAAAATTATGTAGCCCAGTCCTGATTGAGCCTCTCAGCCAAGATAACCAAGGAGTTTGGTGTCTGAGAAGAGGAGGATTTTAACTATGGGAAAGGGGCTGCAGAACTCAATGCATTCTACCTAAATATTGGTAACTTTGCTTTTTCAAAGCAATTAACTTTAAAAATGCTGAGGCCTTAATCCTCTTAGGTCAGTGCCTCCTGTACCTGCTAAGTCAGGAGATTCCTCACAAAGCACGCTGTGAGCTCAGGGGTATCTGGAAAATTCCTCAGGCACTGAGAAGCACTCTCTTCCGCGGTCTAATAATTCTAAAGCTTCTCCATCAAGGTTGTTGTTCTTTTTACCTCCTCTTTTTCTTTACCTCATTCCAAGGAAATTTGCCTCCAGCAAGAATGTACTTAAACCTAACAGATCATTTTGCAAGATGTGAGCAACTGAAAGGAGTTTGGCACCAGAATGTCATCTCCATTTTAATGGCCCCAGGCTCCTGCCCACTGTAATTGAGGGCTTATCCAGGCACAGATCATGCAGTCCTCCAGGGGCCCACCTCACCGACCCCATGGTAAAAACACCGGGCCTCCTTAAGCCCCTCTTGGCTCCTGCTGCCTCCTCTCACAACTGCTTGGGTGGAGACAGAAGGCTGTGCAGTGGGGGAGGTACAAAGCTGGGCACCGGTCAGCCATTCTCCCTGAGAGCCCCTCTGTTCTGATGCCAACATGTGCGCAACAGCCCATGCAGACAGGACCCAGGACACCCCAGCTGGGTGTCCAGCTCCCCCCAAGCGCCCACTGGCAGGCGAACTTTCCTGGCTTCAAAACAAATAAGCGGCAGTTGGATCCTTGGCCATGTCCCCTCCCTGTGCCTCCTAAGCTTAAGCCTTAGCTGTTGCTTAACTAGACAAACACTCCCAAATTTGGCTGCTGGAGTAAAACTTGAGTTTCACTAAAAGGATCAAAGACAAGAGTAATGAAGTGATGTATGTTCTAAAAATCGGAGAGCTCCTTTCCTAGTGTTTTTGGGCAGGAAGCGGGCCAGAGAGGGGTGGAGACTTCTTGATCAATAACGGCCTAATCAGCCATCAGATGGGCAGATGCAGAGAGATCCAACTGGCTGCATATGAAGGAAAACAGCCTGTTCCCAGGCCCTTGGTTCTGCAAAGTCAGTTTTCTGGCTGAGTCCCTGGGCTGCACAGTAATTCTTTGCTGGGAATAAGGGCAGACCCTTCAATTACGGATGGGGTTAGCAGGCCTCCAGGCTGCAGAGGATGGATCAGGTTTTCTGGGAAGTGGTTTGAAAGGACACCTGTCCTTGCCTATTGGCTGTTGTGTTTGAGAAATCCATTAGAACAAAGATTTTGCAATTTTAAGCCTCTCACCTTTCCTCACACTCCTCCTGCATCTTCCCTCTGTGCATTCTTCCGCTACTTTATAAACTTGTCTATCTTAATCAAATGTCAGCAGCCATTCTTGTTGTTTCTCAGTTCCTACAGATCAAAAGCTCTGGTCTTCAGAGCCACCTCTGGGTTTACAGGCCTTCTTGTCATAGAACTTTGTGCTTTCTGAGAAAGACCATAATATTTTAGGCTCCAAACAGAATCCTGCCTGGTTCCTTCTAAAAGCTCAAATTCCAAAGGGAAAATATATATTCTGATGTATCATTGGCATGCACTCCAACGCCAAATGCATGTTACAGGGATTTATTCAAACATACATCATATAATGTGCTTCCTGTCACATTTAAAGGGTACAGAGGACATACATGTTCTTGGCCACAGAAAAAAAGAAAGAAATGAAGAAAAAGAAAAGAATAAAAAAGAAAGCAAATGAAAGACTTAGAGCCATGTGGTATGGCTGTTTGATCCAGGGTCTTACATGCAACTACAAATGGACAAATTTTATCTTGAGTCCCCTTGAACTTCTTTCTCACCACCCTCTGGTCTCCAACCTTCCTTTATTAATAAGAAGCTAAAGAAGAAGAAGAATAAGAGGAGGAGAAAGAAGAAGGAGGAGGAGGAGGAAGAGGAAGAGAAAGAGGAAGAAGAAGGAATAGAACCAGCTCAGTAAAACTACGAATAAGTTACATGTGTAGTATATGATCATGCATTCTCACACAAATTGTCAAATCTTAATTGGAGTTTTGTCTCCTAATTTTTATGGACCTTACATGTCCAGTTACAGGAAGTATTGGATCTTGGTTCAGTGTCCCCACTGTAATCCATAAACCCAACAATTGCTTTCAAGGTGTTCAGTCTTCTCCCTGTGTTGTCCCTTAAGCTGCAAATCAAAGCTCTCTTTTGTTTAGGTAAAAGTCAAATAATACAGCATTTTTGACTGGATGCTATAGGTATCATCAATATCTCTATTTTGATTAGCTGTACTGAATGTTTACAACAATTCTGGTCTTTTGGTCAAGCAGGTGTTCTTGCATACAGCTCTGTCTTAGCCTCCTTCCATGTTCTCAGGGTTTATGGGACAAGCCTGCACTCATCTGCTGAAGTTTGGATGGGACCTACCAGATTATGGGCACCACATGGGGCTCACTTGGCCATGCTGCCAGGGTGGCTCAGCAGCCTCAGGGCCATGGGCAAGTTACCTTGCTATATCTATGCTGATGTTACAAAGCTCAGAAAAAATTGGCCTCAGAGGAGTACAACCCTCCAGTGGCACGCTGACCCTGTGGTTCTTCTCTGCACCTCAATCCCTTATGGAGAGATGGGCCATGTGCAGGGGAAGTAAAGCTTCTGAGAGCTTTCTCTGGCTGAACGCTGGCTGAAAGTGGAAGGCCTTGGCACTGCCTCACTGTGTGGCCACTGGCAAAGCTGGGCTTCTCTTATGCCCTAAATGACGGGCAAAGCATCACATGCTGCTATCAAACCCAAAGTCACCCAAGGAAACATGGCTTGGCATGACTCCATAGCTAGCCCTTGAAGTAAAGAGTTCTGCAAATGGAAGGCCACTGAGGATGTGGGGCAACTACAGAGGCAGAGTAGAGCTGCAGCTGATGGAGCTCAAGAGGTCAGAGAGCCTGGTGCCTGGAGAATGGATGGGATTACTATGTCCTGGGCAAGCTTGTCAGAAGCTGCACATTTGGGAAAGTGACTAAGGCTTTTATTTTGGGGGAAGTGGGCAGCTCTGGCTAAAGCCAAACCTAACTGCAGCTCACAAAGCTGAGTCAAACCAATATATATTGTGTGTCAGCTTTTGGTACAGTGCAGTGCCTCCAAGCATCATTGATGCCTTCATTCAGTCAACCAAGTACTCAGAACTGTCTATTGCACCAGGCACTGCAGAAAATATAATGGAAAAATACCTCTCAACCACAGGGAGCGTTTAATCTAATACGGAGACAGGTCAAGAAAACACAAGACAGAATATAATCATTCACCAGAGCTGGTGCCCACCGGCATGGTCCTTCCTTCACCAGCATAGCTGCCTAAACCAGACCACTGTGATCAGCAGAGAACTTAGAGAAGAAGTTGGCAGAGTGAGTACTGCTCCTCACTTCGCAGATGGGACAGTGGATAAATTCGTTTACTGTCTTTGAGATTTTTTTCTGCCGGTCCAACTGCACAAATACTTTGGCTTCAGACAAAGCTCTCTCCTGACAGCCATGGAAACATGACATGAAATTTCTCAAACACATTTTCTGATGAAAGCAAGACATGCTCTCTTTTTATTTAAATAAAACAGTTTCCATGGGGAGGGGGGAAAAACCCTTTGCAGATGCCAAACACATTGGTTGTCAAATCATATTTTTTCCTTGCTGTTGAGGTGGGGTGTGCACCCAGATTTGAATGGTGGGAGCAAACTGAGAATGGAGAAGGGATGAAAGAGTTGATGGAAGGATGGGATAAAGGCAGAAAATTAGTCAAGACAGGAGGGAGGAAATAGGGTGGGAAGGGGAGGAGACCATAAAGGGAGAAGTGTTCAAGGAAGAAGAGAGAATAAAAAGAACATATTTTGCAATGTCATTAAATGATTTGCAATAAACTGGCCTAAGGCTTCAGGAATTTCTTGGCTTGAACCAATTAAAAATATTTAAAAAAAGACATAAGGGAACAAGAAATGTGATTAATCCTCAAAGACAAGTCAAAGATGGAGCCCTGTCTCCACTGAGTCTGGCAGCCAGATGAAGAGCGATGATGGCCATAGACCATCTCAGACTTCAGTGCTGCTGTGAGGTAGGGCTGCTTCACAGGGCTGGGGAGTTTCTTTTGGACTGGATGAAGGAATGAAACGGTTTGAAAAAAATACACTGAAGAAAGAGAGAAGGAAAAAAGAGATTTACTTGCCAGCAACCCACATCACACATATTTCTCTGATCATCCAAATATAAACTATAAACTTAGCAATGGGAAAATTAATGTGAATCCCGGTGGTCTGGACTCATCGGAGCCAGAGCTGGATCCTGGCACAGGCTTTGGCAGGGTTGGAGGCCTGCACAGGAAGAGAGAGGAGAGAAATGGAGGCCATGGAGCTGGGGAATGGGGATCTTTTGCATGTCCGTTATAAACAATTCCAGGTGGGAGAGGCAGGGCAACTGTCCTAGGGCCAGGGGACCCGGGAGCCCGTTGGTACCCACTTTTTCTTTCCACACACCTGTGAACTGTGACTTCCAGCAGCAGCAGCAGAGTGCTGGTTCTGTCCACCCATGACCTCGCCAGGGTGTCTGTTCTGTGATTGCCTGGCAGGACAAAGAGCCAAAGTCATGGACACCTCCCTCAAGGCTCCAGAGGGTCCCTTGAACATCTCAATTTCTTTTAAATACCTTGCATGCTTCTCTAATATCCATCAATTTTTATAAACCCTTTTTCAATCTATTTGTATTTTCAACCTGTTTATATGCTGAGTTCCTGCTTCATCCTTCTTTATTTACGTCTTAAAAACCTTTAATACATCAGAATTTGGTGAAGAAATCTTGAAATCTCTTTTCACTGCCTGCTGCCCTTCTTGATCTCGTAGACTTCAAACACATATTTCAGGGAATTTTCCTCTTACTCATCATTCATCCAAGGACTACAGTGTGCCAGGCTCCGTGTAAAGCACAGGACACAGGTGGGTAACAGTGGTTCCTGTCCTGGGGCAAAGACACTATGGCAAGGGAAGGCTCTAGAAGTAAACCCAGACATGATGGAAACTGAGAAAAGCGGACCCTAGTTCAGACTTGTGAAGGTGAGGGGGTTAAGGAAAGATTCCTGGAGAAGTCACGTGAGTCTTGAAAACTGAATTAGTAATGCAAGGGAGGTGGGAAAGGAATGGAAAGAGGAAGGCACCATTCCAAAACCAAAGTGAAAGCACAGGTGGGTGGTGGGACTACAAGCATCCCGCCTGAGCTTGAGTTTGACTCTATGGTTCCTTAGTTACCAAATGTTTTTAACTGGAAAAGACGCACAGTTAAGTACAATTCTCCTACAGAAAAATATGGAGGCTGAGGCAGGAGGATGGCAAGTTCAAGGCCAGCCTTAGCAACCCAGTGAGACCCTCTATCAAAAGATAAATAGGGCTGGGATATAGCTCAGTGTCCCTGGTTCAATCCACTGTACCGAACCTGGGGGGAAAATGCTAGTTTCACCTTAGCATTTTTTTTTTCTTTTTCATACGTTTTTTCCTCACTATTAAGTGGTCCCCTTTAGTTTAGATGCATACATTTTGTCCATTTTCAGGACAGACATGCTGTTCTTTATTTCTTGGGATTATTACCAAGAAATGAACGAAAATCTAAAAACAAGGTCAAAGTAGAAACTATAAACTTTTCTACCCAGAAACTGGGGGATCTGAGGGACTCACTTCTTCTCTGAACTTTTTCTTTTCATTATAAAGGAACAGTGTTACATCATGTTCCATATGGGGTTTCAGTGATTTTAAGCCAACTAATGAATTCATCCCTCATGGTCAGTGCAAAAGGTTCTTCTGTCTAGGCTCATTGAATCAACACACTATGTGGCCCTTCCTTATTGTTTTAGCCTAGGAAGGAACCTAGGATTTTATGTTAGCCTGTGTCTGTGTGTACGAAGGATGGACTGGGGAGGGGGGAGGCAAGAGCGTCCTTGGTAAATAGCAACCACTGTAGAATTGGGCCCCTAGAGGTCAGGGGCAGACATCAGCTCTAAGATGTCCTGAGCAGAGCTCATACCACAGATCTGTTGGGGTTTTTGTCCCTGATCTGATAGGATTACTGTTGTTGATGCCAGAATATCAGGGGAAATTCTTGTGATGTGAATTTCTGCCTGTGTCCAGTACAAGTCGAAAGAGTTAATATGACTTTGACCTAAAGCTACAAGGTATTTCTTACTCATTTTCTACCAATATGCAAATTGCCTGATACCTTTCAGGGTCTAAACTATCTTACAACCATTGTCTTGCCCTACTGGCAAAGTAAAATGCACACAACTTGAATAGCTAAATTCAAACTACCATAGTTCTTTTCTACCTCTCGACACACACATGGACTGTCTGTGCCCCGCCCTGCAAAGGCAGACTCACTCTCAGCCCTGGCTTTCAGCCGCAGACTCCCTGCCCCTCCTGGGGCAGCTCAGGAAGCCACCTGTGTTTTCTTTCCTCCCCCAACTCCTCTTCCCGCTACCATCACAAAGCAGAGGGCTTGCACAGGATTCCTTGGGACACCCGAGCCAACACAGAAATGTTTTTCCAATTTGGAGCCAATATTCCTTCTTGTTTTGTCAGGGACTCACTGGTGGACTGAGCCAGACAACGGGGTGAGGGTAGGAGAGAGTGTTTGCTGGAGAAAGCACTCAGGTTTCCTTTCTTCATCAGAATACGCACATCCCTAAAGGTCAAAGGGATGAGAAAGGGGGTAGAAATGGGGAATGAGGTGGAGTAGCAAGAGACAATTGCCTGGAGGTTCTCCATGGAACCATCTCACTATGGAAATGAAACACACTTTGGAAATAGCCGCACCACTCCAGAAAATGTGCTGGGTCTAGGAGTGAGTACACAATGTGGAAAGATAAATTTAGTTGTTAAAGATCTGAAAAAAGTATGGAAGGACTTATACACTGTTTTCTTTTCTTTTCTTTTTTTTTTTTTTTTTTTGCGGGGGTTTTACTGGGGTTGAACTCAGGGGCACTTGACCATTGAGCCACCTCCCCAGCCCTATTTTGTATTTTATTTAGAGACAGGGACTCACTGAGACAGCAACTCACTGTTGCTGAGGCTGGCTTTGAACTCGAGATCCTCCCGCCTCAGCCTCCTGAGCCGCTGGGATTACAGGTGTGTGCCACTGTGCCAGGCTGGACTTAAATACTTTTAAATTGACACTAGAGTGGCCCCATACACTCTTCAAGGCTCATCTCTTGAGTTTTCCTCAGTCCCTTGAAATTGAAATGAATCATTACTAGCCTCTGAGCATCCACTAAAATCTGTTCACATGTCAGGCAACTGATGGGGCTGACTGGCTTTATGGCTTACGTTACAAAGTCCACCTTGTTCATTAGACTGAGGTTTTCAAGGGCTGGGACCAGGTCTTACTCCACACTATTGGAAACTCTAAACACTTACCAATTCTTAGGACACCAGCCTCCAAAATATCCAAATAGAGAAGTCAGCCCTGGGAAACAGATGGTTTCCAATTATCTGAGTGAGACTCATGAACTTAGATTTTGTCTTATTTAATAGAAAAATCAATGGAAGATTTGTGGATAGAGTACATTGTTTAGAGGTAAGGTACTGGGAGACTAAATTCAAGAAGTTAGATTATGAAGAATTTATTCCTCTATTCCTATTTTAATGTATTCTGGGAAAACACGAGAGAAGTTGCTAGAAATGAAGGGTACAATTTTTGGACTGACTGATTAGTCCCTGCATGCTGCCTGTTTCTCCTCTCATCTTCTCACCCTCTGTTCCACAAAGGATTTGAGGTGGCTTATAAGAATATATACTGTAAAACATAAGCTAAATTTTAGAATAAAAAAAAAATCAAGATACAGATATATATATGTGTGTGTGTGTATTTATAGATGCACTATACAAATGTACATATATATATATATATATATATATATATATATATATACACACACACACACACATATATATACTTTTTTAAAATCAAGGCTAGGGGAAAATTAAATCCAGAACCGAATACCTTCATGAAACCTGAGCCACCTGTGTCCAAAGCGATTCCTAACAATGCCAAGGCAAGAAGCTCTGCTGGTCCTGCAACCTTGCCAGCATCTCTCAGATGGGACCAGACAACAGAACCTCTGAGTCTGTATTTCCAATGGCACGACTCCATCCAAGGCTGGAATCTAAAACATCAAGAGGCCTGAATCGAGTCCAGAAAGGTTGAGAAATAACCATTGCACTGACAGTATGAAAATATCTAGGTTTAAAGATGCCATTAATAGTTCTAGGAGCTGGACTTAGAGGGAATCTAATTTCTTCACAGTACCTCCAAAAAGATATGTTCCTAAATTAACCCAGCACATGGTAAATTTGAGGTGGACATCCCAGGGGATTGTAATGGTTAATTTTATGTGCCAACTTTGTTAGACAATGATGACCAATTATTTGGTCCAACACTAGTCTGTAAGGTGCTGTCAGGGTATTTTTTAGGTTTTACTAACATTTATAATCAGTAGACTTTGAGTAAAACAGATTGCCCCCTATAAAGGGGTAGGTCTCATCCAATCAGTTGAAGGCATTAAAAACAAAGACTAAGTCTTCCCCGAGAAGGACAACATTGAAAATCTGCCTGAGATTCCAGTCTTTAGACTCAAGAATGAAACATTAACTTTTACCTGAATCTCCAGGCTGCATGAGACAATTCTTTAAAATCAACCCCTCTCTTGGTATAACATATAATTATACATGTATTATGTCATACATACATCATTAGATTTATTTTACATATATATAGAGAGAGAGTTGGTTCTGTTTTTCTGGAGAACCTTGACTTCCTTGATAAAGGAAGCTAGAAATAGTTTAAGGAACAATGTCTACATTGATTCTTAAGGGCCTATTTTAGCTCAAAGTCAGAATGTAGGTGATTTTAATGAAGTATCTCATAGGAATCAGAAGTGAGGAGATCTGAGCAAGAAGAGACATGGCCTGTTTGAAGAATTGGCCATGCTGAGGACTCAGGTCAGCATAGCCTGTCAGCATAAGCCAAGCTCTGTCTGTAGGAAAAGGGGGCATTAGTGAGCCCAGAGAAACACAGACAGCTCTATGGGCTACACTGACAAATACAGTGACATCCCGGCTGGCCTCAAGGGCAACCAGGAATGGGAATCTGGGTTGGAGAACCCAGGGAGCCAATGCACAGGGAATGGGTCAGTTCTGGCATTCTGTCCTGCCAATCCTCTCTCAGCTCTGGTGATGACAGAAAGCTCTGCAATGCCCTAGACTCCTGTCTTCCTAGAGGCTGTTCCCGGAATGGAGGTGGGTAGCAGCGGGTGGACACAGGCCCCAGAGTCTCCTGCAAGGTGATGCTCCTTAAATACTTGCTGACCAAATGGACCAACAATAAAGTCTGGAATTTCTAAAATGCTTCAGAGACTACTATCATATGTTTTGTCATTTGACCCTGTGTCTGGTGACGTGATTGTTGTCAGGTTCATTCCTCACTACTGGTAATCTGAGCAATTAATGATTTATCCAAACTCATGTAACACTTAAGTGAAAAGCAAAGACTTAAACCTAGAATTTTTAAATTTAATTTTATTTTTCCCATTATACTAGTATGGCTCTTCATTGTATTGATGGGGTAAATTACATTATGGTCACAAAGGGCCCCTTGTTCCTTTCTGATGTTTCCTCAGAGTCGTGGAGGCAGCTCTTTGGAGGGAACCCTTTCTTTCCTGTCAGTCTCTTCGCCTGCTGATCTCTGAGGCCAGAGAAAGGATCATTCAGAAGTACACGCCTGATCTTTGTGCTCAAAAGTCTTAGGGAGCCAGGCAAGGTGGCGCACACCACCCTGTAATCCCAGTGACTCGGGAGGCCGAGGCAGGAGGATCTCGACTTCAAAGCCAGCCTCAGCAAAAATGAGGCATTAAGTAGCTCAGGGAGACCCTGTCTCTAAATAAAATACAAAATGGAACTGGGGATGTGGCTCAGTGGTCAAGTGCCACTGAGTTCAATCCCTGGTACCAAAAATAAGAATAAAAATAAAAGGTCTTATGGAGGGTTCCAGATCTGCTCTCAATCATACCAGCATCAACTGAAGACTCCACATTAGCTTGAAAACTAAAATTTCCACATATAAAACTATAGGTAGGTAACCTTCCAGTTACTGTCTATTTTATTTCCAACTACAACTGGGACCTTGGATGCTTGGAGAATTGGAAAAACTGCTTAAAGAATAGAAAAAGTTAAAAGTAAAGGACTGGGTAGGAGTTATTTGAATGGTAGGTTGTTAGAGGTAGGGGACAAAGAATAGCCTCTCCGTGGCATGGTGGCTCTGAGGAACTGCTGGGCCTCCTCGATAGGCTGTGGGGTCTGGTGTTCCCTTGGTGGTATCTGCTATTCGTTCAAGAACACAGTGGGAATATTTGAGCCATGTAGAGCTTTATACCACCTGGTATAAAGCTTGTGACAAGAAAGAGAGAAGAAAGAGGGGAAAAAGACAATCAAAATCAAAAGCATTTTACAAATAAGAATCAGACAAGGTGATCCCAAGTGAAGCATTAGCAGCAAGAGTGATTTCTCAAAGATAAAGTTTAAATAGGAAAGAAAAATTCTCCACAGGGGAGCGTGAGATGGCCTGTCCTCAGAGTGAGAGCCACCCTATCCACATGGCCAGGGCAGCCTGGGTGGAGGGGGAGAAGACACAGGTGAGACTTTTTGGGTGGTCTCAACTTCTGACTCCATTTTACCTGAAAACCAGGAGCAACACTGGAGTCGTAGAGGCCTGGGCTAGGAAAGTTCTCCAGCGGCCTCCCGAATCCTCAAGCGGGTTCTCGGCCCCATCATCTGAAGCTCTGAGTGATCACTAAGAGTTAGGCCAGGAGGCGGCATGCTGCCAGGTAGGCCAGACAGCACCCGCTTTGTGTGAGAATGAACACGTGAAGGCAGGCTCCAGAAGACGGAGGAAAAGAAGGCAAATGCAGAGAGTGTGTGGGTGCACATGCATGTGCCCAGCCTTTCCTGGAGACGCAGAGTCCCATCTACCCTGCAGTCGCCTTGTACACCAGCCAACCAGCAAAACACAGCCCTCATTCTGCTCAGGAATGTGCTTTCAGAAACTTAATCTAACTGCTGAGTCCGGGCCAAATCCCCCGATGGCATTAACCCAAAGACAGCACCCCTTTCTCTCTCCCCCACCTGCCTTCCCACCACCCCACTGCTGTCTCCCCCAAGCTTGGGAGGTTGCAGTTCCACTCCACCAGCTTCTCCCTCTCCAAGACACAGACCCCCAGCCATTTCCAGAGCTTCTCCTTCCTTCCACTCAGGCCCACACATTTCACTTGTGATTCATGTCTAAATGACAAGCCAATGGTTCTTGGCTTTCAGACAAGACTGCTCCACTCTTGCACATGCCCCTTCTTCTCTCACTGTGTCTTCTTGGGCTGCAACCAAACTCTTTCCTTTGTCCTCTCTGCCAACCACACATCCCTGCAAGTACCAGAGAGAGCAGCAGCCAGGAATTTTCTAAAAAAATAAATTTATCTATAAATTGTCTCTCTTCACACAGATATACCTTCAAGCAAAAGGAGGACTCCAAAATCAATCTTCTCCTTTCCAACTGTTCCTTCTCCAAACACTAAAAGGTTCAGCCTTGTTCCTAATTAGCCTGAATGAATGGTTATGGAATTTCTTGAGCTTCCACAGACACGTGCTGATGATTTGTAGATGAAATCTCCCTCCCAGATACCCTCTAAAGGCACAAAGTTGCTAAAAGGCATGTCTTATTTATAATAATGAACAGCTGGACATGAACTAATTGCCCAGCAATAGGAAAATAATTCAGTTCCTTATGGAAGAACCACTTGGGGATGTTCTAGGGCCATCCACAGTTAGTATCATGCTTTGCTGAGGGCTGGTGGATAGACCAATCAGGAAGGGGCATGATGGGATGTGTGAGAGTGATGTTTACACAGTGCACTGGGTTGTTCACTAAAGATTAATACACTTTTTGTATTTTACTGTAAGCACTGCGTACTTGTTAATAAAGAATAAAGTTAAATTATTTTATGGTCAATGGCAAATGCTTATTATATATACAATGTCAAAGGGAAGAAAATAAGTAGACACTGGAATTCAGCAGCATCATTACAACAATGTAAAAATATGGATATGGATACAGACTGGAAGGGTATGTGCCCAAATGATAATGGTGGTTTCCTAGAGATGGCAGGCTTGAGGGAGACATTGTTTTTATATATTCTAAAATGTCTATATTCAATCACAATTTCAAAATATAAAAGGAGAAGTAGAAAGTGTAAAAAGAAGTTAGAACCCTTCCATTTAAAAACTTTTTCTTAGTGGTTCTGGGGACAAAAGTCAGGGCTTTGTGCACACTAGGCAAGTGTTCCACCACTGAGCTACACCCCCAGCCCAATGCAGCCCTTGCTGATGTGGTGGGATGTCCTCTCCCCCACCTCCACCTCTTCACCTAAACCTCCAAGCACCCTCCTCACACACATACAGGCCCAGCTGGCCACCACCCACTGGCACTCAGATTCAAATGGTGCTCCCTCAGGGCCATCCTGGCCCCTTGGGGAGATAGCTGAGGACATGCTCTGCCTCCTCCCCTCAGAAAAGGGCTGGGTTGCTCAATTATTTCCCAAAGAAACAGGAGCACAGCCAGCAGCCTGTGTTCCACTATCCCATAGAGGACGTCCCTCCAGGGAATCTGGGACCAGAGGACAGGGAAGGGCATTTCTCCCTTGCTTTTCTACTTCCCCATCTCTTAGCACTCTTCTGCCAGAGCTCATGCCTCACACACCTCGAGGGCGCCAGCCCACAAGGATGGAGGTGAATTTCAGAAGCTTGCTGCCTCAGGTATGACCCATGACATGGGATCATGAACTTCCTGGAACCTTGTTATCCACGAGGGTGGTGATGGCAACATGGAAGCTCAAAGCAGGGCTGTTGGGGATAAGGGGACACTGCTAAATCATGAGGGAAATCATGATTTTCTGGAAATCTCAAAGTGGAAATTCAAATGCCATTTAAATCTCAACAAGTCTCCCTATTTCCTACACCTCAGGCTCCAGGAAAAGGCCAAGATGGAGGCTGTTCTTTATACTTCCAGGTTCAGCATATCATAATGAGGATTGGGACTGCACTGCAGCCTTCAGTAGAGTATTTAATCTACTGAACCTCAGGTTCCCTTATTATGGTGGAAAATTAGATAACACAGGTACAGTGCCTGGGACATAGTACACACAAGTGGTAATCACACACAGAGGTGGTGTGCCAGATGGCTGACCCTGACTACTCCCACCTGACCTGGTAGGATGGGCCCATGATAACGGTGACTGGAATACCTGTCCTGGATAAGTCTCATCTTCCTGCTGGGACTACGTCAAGTCACTTGGCCCTCACTTTGCTCTGTGGAATCCACATAATATATACTTAGGTAATTTTGTAAAAACCATGTCTCACTTTCACAAGCATGAAAGAAATAAGAGCAGTCATGAGAGACAATCTGGAGGGAAGTGCCTGGAAACAGAATCTGCCAGATTTGTGGCGTTGGGAGGGAACTTAGAGGCCATTTGGCCCTTGGATTCCATATGTTGGTCTTTGTCATGTAATAGAGAAAATAGAAATCTCTGAAAACATTGATTCTTTATCAAGCAGAATGTCAGCAAAGATTTTAATAAACTATTTATACTGAACGCGACAAATCTCTTGTTGGTTTCTGTTTTCTTTGTCTCTTTGTCACAATTTCATTTTCACTATGCTCTACAACTTACATTCCATGCATTTGAAATATACTTGCCCCTCATGGAGAGCCAGAGCCCAAGTCCGGGAAGAACAGGCTCTGTTACTCAGCCTGGTAAAAGCTCTGACTATAACTACTGAGAGAATGGTTGATGGGGATGGAGGGACAGGAGGACAGTAGCTGGTATATCACAGGGTGACCAGGCGGGGGACACAGGGCATGGCCCAGCTCTGGGACCCCCAGCACTGTTCACCCTCTGCAGATGCTTGCTCCAGACACCGTCCTGCTCAGAGTGAAGATTCCCAAGGCCATCATGGTGCCCCCAACATTGCCCTCTGATTGAAACTTTCAACAATTAAGCCCCCTTTATGGTATGACTTATGACAAGAAGTATGAATGGCAGGGGGAAAGAGAGTGGGAGAGAGGAGTGGTACCATGCTATAGCAAAGGAGCAGACTCACTGGCTAGTATCACCGTAGCTGGCACACTGGCCACAGCCCCCGCAGGCATCCGGGCCACACACTGGTAGCGTCCCACGGTGTGGTTGTTGAGGGCAGTGATGACTAGGGTCCCGTGGGTGAGGAGGACACCCAGAGCATCATCAGAGCCATTCAGCTCCTTCCCGTTCAGGCGCCAGGTTACGTTCACCCACGGGGGTTCCACCACACAGCCCAGGATCACAGTTCCTCCCAGCTTCTGGACAGTGGACACAGGCTGAACGGTGACCCGAGGGACCTCATCTGGAGAAAGAACAGGGATGCAGCAATGACATCAAGCCCCCAGCAAACTAACAACATCACCTTTTTAGAAGCACTGCACCCTGGGAAACTTCCAGAATTGAGCACCCAGAACTTGATCTTTCTCTGAGTAACCCGACCGCCTCCGCCCAGCCTGTCTTTGTTCTGGAGATCCAGAGTGGTGATGTGTCACAGAGGCATAGAGGCGAGAGCTCAGGCTCAGAGTTGGACAGACCTGGGCTGAATTCCAGTGCCACCACTTCCAAGTCATGTCACTTGCCTTTTTGAGTCTCATCTGTAAAGTGAGGCTAAACATATTCATCTCACAGAGCTGCATGAGGCTTAAAAACAATGCAGGTCCTGTGATGGTCCCCTATGATAAACCAACAGCTATTATTTCCTCCTCCTCCTCTGGTACATCTTTGAAATAAATAAAATACCAACATGTAACCAATGTGATGTTGTTATGATAGCTCTCATCTTGTGTTCTGGAGTGTGCCCCTGATCAGTGGGAGCAAAGTGTTCTTTTTAAAGAATTATGGTAAGATGTTTTATGTGTCCACCCAACTCGAGGGCAGAGTCCTTCCAGTGGGGATGTGCTGAGGCGGGTGGGCACTCACTCAGTTCAGCAAGGCAGCCCACTGTGGCCAAGATGAGCCAGGCGAGGGTGACCTCAGGCCTTTTTCCTCTCTGCGTTGTCATCGTCCCATGCAGCATGGTATGTCAGAGAATCCCAAGCCAACGTCCCATAGGCCACCAGGGTCACTCACAGAGCTGCTGCAGTCCCCTGCAACACTGTTGTAAGAGAGAGAGAGAATGGATGTGGTGAGAACGCTGGCGTGTCTTGGTGGCAGCTGGGGGCCGGGCCTCACCCCACAGGTCTGCTTTCCTCTCACCTGCTGGCAGCATTCCAGGTGGGGATCTGCCATGCTGTGGGAAGACCAAAGAACCCCCAGTACCATTTCTCATCTGAAAGAAGCATCTCCTCAGGCAGCCCTTGAGCTAGAAGGTGATGTAATACAATAAGGATGCTAGAGCCTTTCCCAGGGGACAACATGGGGGTGCCCAGGACACTGAGCCAAGGATACGGAGAGGCTGAGACCTACAGTCCCGTCCAGGACAGTGAGTGTCCAGTGCGGAAGCTGGAACAGATGAGATCATTCTTACCATTTGCTGGCTGAAGGCCAGGTAGCATGCCATGCTGCTAGCGAGGCACGCTGAAGAACAGCACTGTCACGTATGTAAGTGTGCCGAATCCCCCTCTTCGGGGAAGTTCCTGATTAACAAATCCTACAGTCTCTGTATCTCATGAAGGCTCTCCTGCTTTGAGTCTTCTCACCTTGACTCTAGTTCGACTAATCCCTGTGAATGCTCTTTATTCCAGGAATGGGCCTGTGTTCATGGGGTCGTCTGGCTCATCTGTAATCTCTACTGCCCAGCACAAACCCAGACAAAAGTCACACACCTGCCATGTCCCCTCACCTTCTTAGGGCATGGAGCTTGATTTCAGCTTTACTTGCTGGTTGCCACTTCTCTACCCCTGGTCCTAGAATTCTGGAATTTCCATCTCTACAACATCTGTACTCTTGACAACTACCCAGGTTTGTGTTCCTACCCATAAAATATTCCCTTGGGGATTCACATGGCTCCTCCAACCACCTGGTGACGCATCTCAACCATCAGCCACCCCTTAACATCCTCCTAGAATGTTAAATTCTCCCCTTCCACAGCAAAAATCACACAGTAAGTATATACTCTAACTCTCTCTCTCTCTCTTTCCCTCTCTCTCTCTCTCTCTCTCTGCACCACAGCCAAAACCAAGGTTTTGCTTCGTGCTTTTCACTGGCGTATTTTTAAAACACTAGCAAATAAGGAAGGTGGGTCGCCACCCTGCTGGATAGGAGGCATCAGGCTGAGTTCCTATAACGCTGAGGGATCATTCCAATGATGGGACGGGGTGAATCCTCTTGAATCATGTGCATATGGCAATATCATTGATATCTTTCTGGGAAAGTGACCTACATTCAACATGTTGATTCTTCTAGACTAATGATCTAATCAGAGACTTTTAAAGATTTACAGTCACTGTTGAAGAATCTGGGAAGGTAATGAAGCTTCCTAGCAGAGAGCAGGGTTGCCAGTAGTTGGTGGAGTTCTGGAACCTGCACAGTCTGCTGGAAGAGGGAGTCCTGAGCCTTCAACGCCAACACACCTGACATGGGAACTGCAGGCTGGGCTTGAGGCTCTTGCTCTGTGCTTGGAGGTGCTGGGAATGTGGCTAGACCTGTGGCTTCTCCAAGGCCTCTGCAGAGAGTGAAGAGGACACATTCACTCTGCCAAGAAGCACCCTCCCAACCAGACCTAGGGCCTTTCCCCACACCAATGTTCACAATGTTTTCCAAGAGTTATTTCTCCTTGATTTTTATTCCCTCCATCTGCCTTGTGACTTCAACACAGCAGGACCTACAAGACTCCTCAACTGCCCTGGGAAAGGACAAGGAGACATTCTCTAAAAGGTTTAAAAGGAAGTTTTTATACTTCAAATTTTTTTCCCTGGCAATTCAAAAATAATCTCCTATTAGGGGAGAGATTGCTTTTGCTCTTTTTCAAACAATTCAGTGAATCAAAGGACCATATTACTAGCAAAGTGAAATCATGCAGCTGCAAAAGATATGAGTTGGGCTGGGCAGGGCACTGATGGCAGAGAGTTGGGCGTGCCTGCTGCTGATGGAGGGACCAGCTAAGCTCTGTGTACAGTGTCTTCTTTAGTCTACACACCAACCCTTCAAGGCGGGGGGCGGCATCACCCCCATTTTACAGGTGAGGAAACTGAGCTTCAGAGGTGAAGTAACTTGCCTGGGGTCACACGATTGTAGGCTTGGACTGAAACACAGGTCAGGCTGATACCAAAGGTCTTTGGGGACTCTGAACCCAGTAGGTGTTTAATGGAGTTGGAATAAGAGTGACATAAAATAGTGATTTCCAAAGGAAAAGTTCATACTAAAAAAGCAAGCTTTGGGTAACCTCTCAATTTTCCATATACTTGTATTATTTCTCTAAACTACTATTATCCAATTAGATGACATATTAATGTAGAACACGTATGAGTTCCCAGTTGTGGGATTTTAAGAAACTAGATTGTTCATGACATGCCCCAGATTCCCTGAGTCCTTAAGGAGACTGATATCAACCATTCCTTTTCCTGCCCCAAGGAAGGTGAGAGGAGGGGAATGAAGGAAGGAAAGGAAGGGAAGGGAAGAAGGAAGGGAAGGAGACTGAAAATGTATATGAAATGTATGTGAAATAATAAGGGCAAAGAGGAGAAGCAGACCAAGAGGGACAGGGGGCTGTTTCTTATCTGAGCTCAGAGAGGCTACAGAGTTGTTTGGGTTGTAAAATCAGCAAAGGTTTTACTGAGGAAATTCAGCCCAGACACCCTCCTGATTAACAAGGACAAGGCAAACAAAACCTGTTATTCTGCTCCTTTGGTAATTTATAAGATTCAAAATGGAAACAGACCCCAGTTCTGCTGCCAGAGAGAAGAATGCAGCAGGGGAGAGAGAGGGACAGCCAAGAAGCAGGTAATGCGAAGACGGAGAAGGGGGTTTGCTCATCAATCCTCATGACAGTGACAAGAAGGTGCTGTTTTAATGACCTCAAAGCAGGACAATGGGGTCTCACTCGTGTAAAAACAGAACCATGACCAAAACCTTGGGTGTGTATTGTGAGAGGTATCACTGAAGGTATGATAACTTCTTGTTTACCAGCCGGGAAAACTGAGTTACTTCTTGGACCAGGCTACCTTGTGAATTTGTTCTAGAGAGAGAGAGAGAAATTCCAAAGATTTAGGTGACAGATAATTTTACTTTAATTTTTTAAAAGGCAAGCCAGGCTTTAATTGGAGAGTCTAATTGCAGTATAACTTTGTCTCATTGTGAAATGAGCACGGTACAGTTTCAGAGTTGGGTGAAGCAAGCGTAAGGTCTGTTGTTTTCCTTGGCAATGCAAAGTATGCCTGGATCCTTTCTATTTTCTCGTGCATCTTCTCAGAAAAAAGAGGAGAAATCAAGGGGGAAAAAAATCAAAGGCAGAAGGAAAAGGGAAAATTAATTCTTGCCATGAATTCCTCACTGAAGTCTAGGTACTTGCCATTTTAAAGGGTAATTTGGACACAAAAAAGAAAATAGGTCTGAGAAGTTTCACTGCTGACATACATGTTTTCCACTGAAATAATCACCTCCAAACAGACGTTTCTGAAACTTTCCAAAAACAACAACAACAAAACACACTTCTGGGTTTGAGACCAAGCATGAGAAATTGTAGGCTTGGAATATTTATTTTTTGAGAAAATTACAAACAACTGAGAATGAATCATCTGGAGAAGGCCAGCTCCCCCTCCTCCGCAGAGGGCAGCTGACTACACGGGCCAAGAGTGGGACAACGCCACAAAGCTCACAGTCTCATCCCCTGGACACCCATGCCACAGCAGCTGCCGCGGAAAGGGAAGCCCGTAGGAGCTAAACCACAAAACACGCCCTTTGGATGTCTTGAGACCAATAACCAAGATGAGAGCAAACAGAGAGTATGATGTAGCAGACAGAATGAAGAGGCTTTCTTAAAAACATTCTTTAATGGCAGGAATAATAAGATAGGACAAAGTTCTTTGTTCCACAGGTTGAGAGGGGCTATTCACACGAAAAAATAATTTCTACCCCAAGGTCCACTTTTTGCATGTTCCCAATTTTGTAGCAAAGCTTTGCTCCTCAGACAGGATGCTGAGTGGCTGGGTGCAAGTGTCAGCAGTTCCTGGTCTCAAGAAAGAGGGTGGAACTCCTGCCTGGAAGAATGGCATGGCGTGATGCCAGGGAAATAAGTGAATTTAATTCTCAAAGGACTGAATATGTGAGTTTTAATAGCTTTAGAAGGAATTAAGAAAGAAAGGTCACTAAAATATTGGATACCTTTAAAAATATACAGTAAAAAGTTCATTTTTACTTAAGAAGTGTACTTTACCCCCAGACCTAATTAAAAAGAAACATTTTAAAATGGGAGGGACCTCAAGGAAATACAATAATACAATATACAAATATGGTAATACAATAAGAGCTTAATAATTGAAATGTGGCCAATGTGACTAAGGATCTTTTAGTGGTCATGTAGAGCTAGTGGTTGCCACATCACACAGCACAGGTTTGAATTAAAATCTAGAGCATCTACCCAGACCACTCTGATGTCAAATAGGGGACAATAACAATGGTTTAATGTTCTTAAACATGAGTCACACTCTAGCCAGTCTCTAAATATGTTTTTCCTTTAGTCCTTATCCGAATTCTGTGTATGAGTCTTTTATTAAAAACCTAGGTGTATTGTGATTTTTTAAATTATTAATATTATTGGAAAAAATATTACTGTAATCTACCACATACAAGTGTGTAAGTACACTAAGAGTACCTGAAGATGATTTCAGTCCAAGGAGATTCAAGTCAAATTTTGGACACAAATCCACTGGTACTCAGCAAGTATCCATATATGTCATTCCCCAGCCTCCTAGGCATTTAGCTCAGGGTCATGTGACTAGTGCTGGCCAATGAAGTGTGAGTATGTCATGTGTCACTCCTGGAGCAGGGCACTCAGGAACTGGAGAGCAGCTTCCTTCTGTCTCTCCCTTGCCCAATCTGGCGCCCACATGCCACATACTTCACAAGGCACAGCTACAAGATGGAAGGAAGCTGCTTCAGATGGGAAATGAGAAAAAAAAAAACTTTGTTGTCCAAAACAACTGAAATGTGAAGACTACTCTCATGCAGCCACCGTAGCACTCTGCCCTTCGACAGCTTAACTGACCACCAGGGCAGTCACAGGTGCCATGTGGCAAATGAGAGCACTTTCAGAAAGGTGCTCGGGATGTGGTGTTTGAAACTCAGCCACAAGAAGGTGAACAGGGAACACTGGCCAGGTGGGAAGCAGGTCTCCTGTGTGCAGGGCAGCCAGTAATCAGGCTGCAGCAGAAAGATCTGGAACAGGGTTCTTTACATATTACCTCAATGCCGAGGAGTAAAATATTCTGGGCAACCATTCCTAATACATGCCCATATATTTATTTATAAATTAAATGCTTGTGCTGCAGAACTAAAATCTAAAGAACAGTAGGTAAAGTGAAACCATATTTTAATGACCCCCTTAATCATGATTGTTTTTCAACAGTTAATGCCTTAAGACAGAATGCCAGTTTAGAATTAGAATCATTAATAATGGCATGGATGTAATCTCTTTTAAATAGTCTGCTCACATGTTAATTGTGTTGTTGACTTCTCATCAGATGTGATTCCATTATCAATGTTTTTGTTTTTGTTTTTGTTTTTTTTAGTTTCCTAATGTGGCCTGAAAAGGGTCAACTCTGCCTTTTTCTTTCTGTTTGCATGTGCTTAGATAATCAGCATTCTCAATCCAGTTTCTTTACAGCAATCTCTTTAAGCCACTTGTCCTTTTGTGAGAGTTAATTTAGTTAAAACTAAATAATATAATCTGTAAATCCACTTAACAGAGAAAATAGGAAAATGGGAGTGAATGAGCAAGTGAGATCCCTACTGTCAAACCCTCCGTCCAGGGGAGATGTCTTGGATACCATTGTGACACACGACAGTTAACCACTTCCAGTTTCTATATTAAATATGAGTAGAGCTGGACTTCTTTACTGATTCTCTTTTTAAAAATTATTTTGTTTTATTTTGCAGTGCTGGGTTTAATCTATGTGATCTACCACTGAGTTCCATCCCCAGCCCCTATTCCTTTTTTTAGATAGAAACAAACATTAAGGGAGTCTCTACTATTTTCTTCCAACACCCAATAGAACCATGTGTATTTCCCCTTGGGAGCTTGTACCCTACATTGGAGACTACTGTATTAGAATTAAAAGAGACCATCAGAACATTATGACTGAGTGGAAGACCAAGGAAAAGAGTTTGAAATTAACTCCATGGCGGAAGGTATTGGGTTTTGAGCAAGGGCATATGTAATCTAAGTGACACTTCTGAGAGATTAGCAAACTCGGGCTTCTCTCATTGAATGTGATTTATAACAAATTGCTAACAGCCTATTTTCACTCAGGTGGGTGGGATGTCAAAGCAAGCAGAAAGGAAATGAGCCTGTGTAGGCTCTGGGGAGGAACCCCCATAGAGAGAGTTACCTCTGCCACCTGAGTGAAGGACAGGTCTTATCTCTTGGTTTGCCCAATGAGCTTTTGGTAAAATGCATCTCATCCTCTCCTACCTCCTGCACTGGGGGAAAAAGTTACTGGGGAATCACATTGTCACTCCTTCCAGAAAATGGCCTCATTTCTGTGAAGAGATTTTTAAAAAATATCTACCCATGGGGGTAGAGGATGGTTTATTGCTAAGCTGGAAAAAGTGAGAAAATAAAACCACTTTTTCTTCTATACTCTCTTCTCAATTCCCCCAGCCTTTTTCCATATAAATTCAATTTGACAACCCTGCTAATTGGATAAATGCAGCTCCTACACTCCTAGAAGGCTATTCCCTTTTCTTTCTTTCTTTCTTTCTTTCTTTCTTTCTTTCTTTCTTTCTTTCTTTCTTTCTTTCTTTTCCTTCTGTTTTGTTTTTGGAGAGCTCAAAACAGGGTGATTGTGCTGTTCTTCAACACCAATTCCATCTGCTTTATTTCTCTCTCTCCATTCAGAGCTGCTCCTGAATATTTATGAAGACTTCCTTCCTTGGCTCTCCCCTTTCTACCCCACCTCCATCTTCCTTCCTCCCTCAACTTCCCTCTCACCACCCAGCCTCCAGCCTCTTCTCCCATCTCAGAGCTGGGACAAAAACCTTCCAGATACCCCCCCCCCCATCCCCCAACTCCCCCCACTTTAGATAAACACAGGCCTGTCAAGTGTGAGGAGAAGGGGGGTGGGGAGGGGGTTCAACTGCCAGTCAAGCCCCTGGCCTTCAATGTGACTGGGGGCCTACCCTAATCTGCTGCATGCTTGCCATATGGGAGCTGTGTTGCCCCGGGAGACACTAACAGGCAGAACGGAGCTTAATAGAGTCCATATTCATTGTGATGCAGTGAGATAGCTCCAGGCACCACTGCCCTTCGGGCTGGTTTCATTCTTCTGTTGCCCACTTTCTGTTTTTCTCCCCTTTTTCTTTCTTTTTTCCTTTTAAAAGAGTCTGGTCCCGAAAGAGTTCTAATCTGGAGAGGTCTGGGCTGCTGGAAAAAGGATAGACTTTGGGGTTAGGAGTGAGGAAGGTGATGGTGGTGTTGGGGGTGCTGAGGTGATGAAGTGAGAAGGAGGAACCCCTCAGGTTAGGGGTGCAGCGTCCACACAGCCAGGAAGCACGTGGGGCTGTGTGTGCAGATGTGGCAGGCTGGGGTTCCTACACACGGGGAAGGCGGGTGGGCCAGAGGGCCGGCCAGTGTCCTGGCTGGGCCTTCAGGGACAGCAACCTTCACATTTACTCAGCAGTCTATGTTCGGGTGTTTCTTTCACACTCTTCCCCAACCCCCATCCAGTCCCTCTCAAATCCAGCCAATTTGAAGTCACCAAAGCCAGTGACACCTCTGTCTCCAGGGTGTCAGGTCTGTGGCAAATTCCCAGCTCTCCACAGTTGCTCTGAAAGGTCACAGGTGTGGCAGTGGGATGAAACCCCTTGAGAAAGAATTCCCAGCGTGGAAAGACCCACATCCTGTCTCCTTGGCCCATGTCCTCCTCTGGCGGGTCTGGCACCAAGGAAGAGGTGACAGCTGTGTCTGCACAACCAAGGTAAGGCACAAGGCACCTCTCTGCACTGTGGGGGTTGGCCACCCAGCAGGTCAGGCCTTGTCACAAGTTTATGTATGACAATCAACTTGGGGTTCTGTAAGGTCAGAGGTGGTCTCCCTCCAGTCCCCAAAAGGGAAGGAGGAACAAGGACTACGGGAAGAGAACAGAGCACGAATTTCCCAACTTGGCTGAAAGAGTAAAAATTATAACCAAGATATGGCAGAATTCCCCAAAGAATAGTTTCATAAGTTGCAAAACAAAGCTACTTGTTCTATGACTGTGTATGTATGTGTGTGTGTGGGGAGGGGGAGGATGCAAAATTAAGTCAAGACATAAAATAAAGCAAAGGAAAACTGAGAACTTTGATATATTCCCCTTGAATCCTGAATCCTGTAGAATCTGGCACACAGGGAGAGTTTTGGACATAGCTTCTAGAGTTTTACTATTGCTAACAAAGACTTTGAAAACTATCTGACAACCACAATTGGGGATGGGGGCTGGGGGAAGCTGGGTGTTGAGGGTGTATAGAGGCTTTAGTAGAAGCAAAAATGTTTCCACTGTTGGTGCAGCAATATGCCTCCCCACTGATGTGTCCCCCTCTTCCAGTACCAAAGTTAAGTCAGATGAAATTACTAAAACCAAGGCAGATACTAGCAGGGTGTTGTTTTTTGTTTTTTTTTTTAACCTCCCAAATTTTCTATACTGTACATTCACTGTGCTTACCTTCCACTGAGTTACATCACAAATCTGTGCTTCCTAACATAACCAAGACCGTGTATCCCAACAATCCTGCAGGGAATGGTACACTGGGTATTTCAGGGGCCAAGTGCAATTTCATTTCTGGGTTCTAGAACCTAAAATGCATTTGGTTATCAGAAATGCTATCCAGAAGCCACCCACAGCTCCTTACTTCTCAGTATCCACTCCTTGAAGACTCCAGAATCTTTGAGAAGCCAGAATAGGAGATACACAAGCAAGCAGGGTCTTACAGGACTTGGAGAGCACTTACCCTCCCTGCAGGAGAAGCCTTCTCTCCCAGGTTTTCTCTACACAGTGCTCCTCTGGGCTCTTTAGACTCAGCATGTTGCATGCACTAGAGGATAGCTCAGCAAGGGGTGGTGGGGCTATCTGGAGCTAGGGTGAGCCAGCCTTGGAGTTACAGGCTCTTTCCTGCATTGAACACACTGGTCAGTAATCTTCCACTCTGGAAGTCCCTGAGCACCAAGTGTGTTCTGAATCTGGTGGCAAGGGCAGGCCAGCCATATGGACCATGAGCATATAAAGGGTGGGCAGAAGTGTCCCGAATAAGTCTTCAGGAATAAAGGGGAGGATGTGAACTAGTGGGAGCCAGAATGGCCAATTTATTAAAAAACAACAACAACAAAAAAAAACAGAGCCAGTTACTCTAGTCTAGAGCCAATCCTTGCCCTATACAAACATATACTCAAACTCATCTACTCTTCCCTGACTTTCCTAGAGCCATGAAAAGATGCGCCACCCATTCTGCTGCCCAGCCTTGGGCTCTTCTTGTCTCTTGCCTCTTCCTAGTTCTCTACCTCAGTCATATGGGCCCTAACTCTGGCAAAAGAGTGTGCCCAATAAAAATGCAATCCCAGCTACATATATAACTTTTAATTTTTCTGATAGCCACATTGAAGACAGATGAAAATAATTTTAATAATATCTTAACACAATATATTTAAAATTTATCATTTCATTAAATAATCGAGATCTAATTAACAGTCACATAGGTTAGTAGTTACTGAATTGGACAGCACAGGTCTAGAGTCCTCAATCAGGATCCCTGGCTCTCTTCTCTGCATTTAATCAGCTTCTGCAGTGTCATCTACCTTCTTTCTAAAATGTCAAATTCAACCAAACAGTAAAAGATGATAAATGAGCAGCTACCATTTGTTGAGCAAACACATCCTATTAGTCATGATCATAATTCATTTAATTTGATATTCTCACAATGTCCCTGTAAGGTAGGTATACGGTCAACCCATTTTATAGATGGGGAAACTGAAGCTCAGGGTGATTAACTATCTTGTCCAGGATCACATGTGTCACCAAGGAAAAAACCTAAATAAAACCCTCTAGACTCCCTTAGTTAATTTAAAAATCACCAATTTTGGAGGTCACACAGCTGGGTAATACATTATCAGTCTCCCAGTAGCTTTGCTGTAAATAACACCTGTGCCATGTGGATTATGATGACAATAGTTGACTAGATTATTTCTCAGGGATCTAAACGCAGCTGTGGCTGAAAACGCTGACTCTTCAGGTGGGCCTGGAGACGTTCCATAGGTGACCACAATGGGATGAAAGGCTTGGCATCTCTGTCTTCACAGAGTGTCTGTCTCCTTTGTTGTCTTAGTTTTTGGGTCAAATTTTTCTCAGCTCTGCAGGTAGACCTGTTCAACACTTGGAGAGATGTTTTGTCCAATACTATAACATAGGGCTAACGTGACCTACGCTTGCTTAGTCTCTCTCCCTTCCTGGACACACTTTTAGGGATAAGCCTATGTACCAGACACCATAACCAGAAAGACCAGACCACGAAAGGAGCAAACAGAGGTGGCATCCCAGTTCTTAGATCTCCATCCAGGAAAGATGTGATTTTCCTCGCATTTATAAGCCTCTCCCTCTCCCATACCATAAGCTGATTTATGAGCAAAGCTCCCTCTTTTCCATACTTTGGCTACTGAATAAAGCCTTTCTTTTCCTCAATGCTCTTTGACATTGCTTTCTCTATGGGATGAGCCTCTGAACCTGGGTTCAGTAATAACACATGGAAGGTAAATATGAGTCAGGGTTTGAACCAGGCCTACTTGAGTCTAAAACCCTTTCACTTTGCCATGATGCTTCACATAAATTAAGGCATAATAACAATGGACTATAATGCAACCATTAAAAATAATAATTATACAAATCAAGTAGCAACACGAAAATAAACGTTTAGAAGATGGAAAAATAATAGATCCCATTTTATAAATGGCAAGTGGATGAAGCCCGGAAGGGTACATGAAAAAAAAAATAAAAAATAAAAAAGCAGTTGGTTTGAAAATGTGGTGGAATTATGAGTGATTTTTTAACCCTTTTGAATTCAGCTTAGAAAAAAAATGAAATAAAAGTGTACAAACCCACCTTTGATAGTTCTCTGGCTGAGAACGATTAAAGTTCAAAGACCGCCATACAATCTTTCTTCATTTTTGGCCTCCAGTGAACCTTTGACGTGTCTTCCTCCCACGTACCTAAGATCTGGACAAGCTGCATCTTCACACACTCTAACCACCTTCCCTTTTCCCTTCATTCCAGAGAAACTCACAGCTACTTCCAAAGTGTACTTCAAACATCACCTCCTTTGTGAGCCTCCTGTTCCTCATTTCAGTTCCCAAAGCACTTGCACACCTGATATAACATTTCCACAACCTTGAGTGGGTTTTGATCATGTGTCTGTCTGCAAGAGGCCTCCTATCTCTCTCCCAAGTCGAGACTGTAAACTGCTTGAAGGCCAGGATGTAATGAATTTACCCTGGTAACCCTAACACCTAGAAAAGTCTTGGCACAAGGAGCTTATTCAATGTTTGCCCAAGGGAAGGGTTTGGTTGAACCAGAAATTTGAGCTTCAAAGGGATGTTAATCTGGCACAGGGACAGGTAGGAGGAACACAGAGGGAGAGAGACACTGTAAAAGGGAGAGAGATACTGTAAACGGTAGTGGAACCAAGGGTCTTTCTGAGGGAAAGGCTAAGGCCTTTATTTTTTAAGACCCAAGGGCCCTCAGTCAGTGTGGGCAGCACTAGAAGGAGCAGAGTGTGGAGGACGTCCTAAGCTCTTTAAGGCCGCTCTCACGGATGGCTCCCTTCCAGGTGGGATGGTTTTCCTTCCCATCTCTTCTCCCCAAATAAATTCCAACTAAGCTTCAGCAGTCATGGAGGTGCAGGAGAATCTAATCCAGGATGACACCATGCTCATGAGACTACCACCATGCCCTGAGCCTCAGGCTGGGCAAAAGGAGGCTGGCAAAGACCCATGGGAGACGGAGAAATCAGAAAGCTGTTGAGTCAAAAAGAGAAGGGCAGGTTCAGGCCTGAGGAGTTCAAGTTCAAGGAAAGAGCACGGGGAGGGGAGGAGGGTTGAGAATGGAAAGGTGGGACAGCCAATATGCTAAGTATGCTAAGTTCCCATGATGGGCTGAGCCCAGGGCGGGGTGCTTCATATCCAGAATCACTTTTCATCACCACCACCCAGGGAGTGTGACTGTCTCTACTTGATACATTATCAAAAGGCTTCTTGATGGTTTGTCACATAGGGACTTTAGGGTTCATCTCCAGTTTGTACTGTAGATAAAGCTTCTCTACTAGGTGACAAGGCTGGAACTCAGCAGGATCAGGGACTGTGCAATCAGCTTCCTTGGGTTCAGTTTGGGTTCTATCGCTTCTCCACTCAATTAAAGGTGACTTGGGGTGAGTTACTTAATGTCTTTAAGCCTCAGTTTACTCTCTGTGAAAATGAGAATGAGTACTTTGATGAGCTTATAAAAAGAGTTAATGAGATAATGTGCAAAAGCAGCCTGGCACATCGCAATCACGCAGTCGTTTTAGAGAGTGGGGGTCATGAACTTTTCTACTAAAAGTTGTTCACTGGAGCTCTAATTTCATGCAGTGGCATTGCCACCTGGTGGGCTTTTCAATTAACGTTCTTTAAGACCAAAATAAGCGTTGCATTTTAACAACTCTAGACACACATGATATAATTTCTGCTCTCTGCTTATAGGCTGTACAAAATTATGCAATAGACTGACTTTGCTGCCCTATACACATGCATCTGAAGGTGAAGAAATAGTCTTTTTATGGAAAAAACAAAAGCATTATATCCTTATGATTTACAGAACCTCACAATAGTCCTGTGGGAAGGGGAATGCATGGAGACTGCCATAGTGTTCCCAAGTTTATAGTCAGATTTAGTTTCTAAAGTCTTGATCTCCACCCAACACTATTCAACATGTAATATCACTTCGGCGATTAGCCTCCCCTTCCATGTTTGCTTCTTTGCACTCTGATGATGATAATGACAGTAATGATCGTAATTTCTCCATAGTGTCTCTACTTGTTCAGAGAGAAAGGGCAAAATATCCCCAACAGTAGGTCGTCTGGGAGCAGAAGTTCCGGAGAGGTATTTATAGGAAAGAAAACGAACCCCTGGCTGCTCCAGTCCTATTCCCAGCTCCAGAAAGGAGCTCACCTTTGACCCTCATCCAGCAAATACACACAGCCACAACAACAAAACCACCTGTTTTTTTCCTACCTGCCTGTTTCTAATTACAACTTATGATCAGGGCTATATCCACATGGATTATGCAGATAATGAACTAAAATGCCATAGTGACTAGAAAGGAAAACAGGAACATCTACTAAAACCTGGTGCTTGGAACTGACAACCAACAAACCCAAAAGGAAAGACTTGAGAGCCTGGGTAGATGGTACAAAAGCATATAAATAGACCTACTTAAGGAAGACCTTAAAATCTCAGTCCTGTCTCTCAGGACAAAGGGGAAAAGATCTCATGTGACGGTAGTGTGTGAGGAAGGCTGGAACACTCATGCCACCCAGCAGGGCCCACTGACGGCAACGGGCCGAGACCAGCTTGGCACTATTCCAGGACATTCTCCAGGGAGCAGACCACCACTCAAGCTGCACCATGCACAGAATCAAAGAAAAAGTATTCTCCTAAAACCATCTAAAAGGCTAATAGGATTTGGCTCAGAAGTAGAGTAAGAAAAACAAGGGCATCCTACTCAGTGTTCATGCTGAGAAGAGATGGAGTTTCTGGCAACTCAAAGACACTCCTGATGAGAGGCACAGGGCCCTGGGGTGGGCATTGAGGAGAATTCAGTGCAGTTTAGCAAACCCAATGAGCACCCTCACTACCACGTACTGTACAAAGGGTTGAGGGGGATGCGGAGAAAATAAAGCAGGCACCAATCCTCAAAGAGTTTAGGACCCAGTCCATATTAGGCTCTGACAACATCGTTCTGTTATACCAAAATTAAATTGTAATATGGCCTCAAGAAAAAATGAGTCATAAGATAAACTGTGGATTTCACTAATCAAATGAAGTACAGGAACTAGAACCACTAGGCAAAGGCATCAGAGGAATGATAGAAGTGTGGACACATGTCCCTACATGTATATGCGCACACACACACACACACTCGCGCCCTTCTTGGCACGGAAAGCCAGTTCTCCAATGTAGCTCCGTTCATAAATCCTAAAAGAATCCCCTCTCTTCAACCCATATTCATTGCTCATGTGGTGCTGGAAAAGTCATCAAAGTCTGTCAGTTAAGGCAGGACAAAAGTCGATGAGATAGGCTCTCTTAGGCCTCAAGCTTTATCACCTACACTGGCACTTGTCACTGGCGCTGTAACTTATAGTTCATAGTCTCCTCTTTGACACACAGTAGATACTCTCCGAATGTCTGCTAAGCTGTGGAGACCTCCTACCTCCAAGGTCTTCTCCAGGCCTAACCATGGTCCACGGAGTTTGGATCTGATGAGGCCCAGGTGGGGGTTCCACTGCAAAAGCGGAGCTTGTGCAAGGGAAAGTGGTATGTGAGCCTGATGCTCCTGTTCCTGTCTCCCTCAGGGATCTGTTTTAGGAACACACTGTGGTTCTCATTCAGCTGAGAAGACAGGTAGGACACAGGCCATGTCCCATGCAAACACAGTGTGTGTGAAGTGGGTTTGCCAAAGAGGAGGCGGAGGAGGACAATGTAAAGAGAACTGGGTGCCTGAGGCAGCTCGTTTCCGTTGGCCAACATGTTCCTAATACTCTTCCCGCCGGGGCCCACCAGGCAGTGGTTAGGTGATCTGCTCTTCATTCACCCAGAGACTTCTACACAATTAATTATTTTCCTCTGCCTTCCCACTAGACCAAAGGTTCAGAAATGGTGATTTTATTTGCAAGAGCATCTACAACACTAGCAAATGCCTTTTGAATTGTGGACCCCTTCTTCTAGAAGGAGGCCTACATGGCATTCTGTCGGGAGACAGACCCAACTTTCAGGCCGCTCAGAGACAGGCCAGCCCTTCCCTGGCCTCCTTCCAGAAGGGGTCCACATGGCAGGAACGAATAATGACCCCAGACACAAAGATGAAAGGTTATGGCAGAGGAGAAAGAACTGTGGTCCCAGGCCAGGAGGGAGCTGAAAAGACTTTGACTTATTACCTAGGCAACATAATTACCACCAATTTGAATTAAGCTGTCACTTGCAGTCATTTTCCATGTCCCTTCCTCACAATGATTAGGCACCAGACAGATCCACATCTACACCCTCCACATGACTCAAAAACAGGTTTCAGGTTCTGTGACCCAAACTGAACGAAGATCAGTCTGATTCTTGATCTGTCTGGTTCTGGGGCTGATTTGAGCAAATGCCAGGCAAAACCAGCCCTAGTCTTCTCTACCCACGTGTGCACACATACAAATCAACTCTAACACACTTGTCCACATTAGCAGGAATTCTGAAGCATTCAAATGAAGAGTTAAGCCTTAGGACAAAATGGCCAAACTACTGCAATCAAGGTCAAGACAGGAAATGACAGGCTTCCACTCTTGGGTTTACATCTGATTGCACTGTGACAGGGACAGTGTTCCTTGAGCTGAACTTACAGAGGAACCAGTTTGGTATAGGACAACAAAATCTATCTCACCCTTTGGATGCTGAAGGAAACAGATTACATTAGTAAAGCATCTAGAATCAAGACTGGCACAAAGTAGGTATTCAATTAATGACATGACTTCTTAAATCTGAATAACTCCTTTTAGGATCATGTTTAGGAATATTTTCAGTACACTGATCCCTGCTGGAGATTCAGCCCTGGTATTTCAGACAGTATCCCAGGGGCTTTATACCCCAACTCTAGCTCCTCCAGTGTCTTATTCTGGTCATCATGTGCACCCTTTACCTATAAAACACACACACACACACACACACACACACACACACACACACACACACACACACACACACACACACAGAGTGAGAGCAAGAGAGAGAGAGAGAGAGAGAGAGAGAGAGAGAGAGAGCAAACAGCTGTAACTCCAGCTGGTAAGCATGTTTTAGAATCCTGACAGTTTACTTTCTTTCCCAACTAACCTCATGCAAACCCACTTTCTTCACCACCTTTCTGACCCCCAACTATACACATTCAGTGTGTCACCCTACCCCCAAGCTTTCCTTTCTCAATCAGAAAGTTCTTTTAAACCACCTAAAACTTAAATAAATGCCCATCTGGAAATCCGAAGCATGCAAGTGTCTATCAGTCAGTCAGTCAGTCTCTGCCTTCTGCTGGAAGCCCCCACCCCATCCCCTGCCAGCTTTCACCAACTTGTGAAGCCCAGTGGCCCTGGTGCAAGGCTGGCACATGCAGAGAAAACAAACACATGGAGTCTTGCCAGCTGGATCAGCTACCACTGTTTACAGCAGGAGCAAAGTGTGGAGAATTGGAGAAGCCTGATGTGGGGAAGGAGCAGAGGGGGTGGGGAAATTCTAGCTCCAGCTCCTAGGTTCACCACCTGCAAAGAGGATCCCCTGCAGGGGCTCTGCCATTCCTAGGTGTAGAACAGGACTGCAATCCATCATAGGTGCGACTCATGCCATCAAGATGCTGTAAGCGAAGTGAAAGTCCTTGCCAGCAGAGAGCCTGATATTGCTTATTATTCTATCCCCAGCACCAATCATAGTGCTTAGCACATAATAGGAATGCAATGAGCCTTTTGTTGATTATATGAATAAATGAGCTGTTTTCCTGCCTGGCTCATAAGGTTAAAGATGGGTGGGTATTAGGAGGATAGTGGTGGAGGAGAGGTTGGCAAGGAATGCCTAAGACCATACTTCCAAAAACCTACTAGATGTTAAAATATGCTGCAGAGCTATCTTGAAAGTAATTAAGGAAAATGGTATACTGTGAAATCTTACCAGGTTTCTCTATTGCAGGCCTTTTCAGAGCCTTTAATGTGCTATTATACAGCATGAATCACCAAGAGGAGGATAGACCTGGGTGTCGTGGCACATGCCTGTAGTCCCAACAGCTTGGAGGCTGAGGCAGGAGGATTGCAAGTTCAAAGCTGGACTCAGCAACTTAACAAGACTCTGAGCAACTTGTGAGACCCTGTCTCAAAATGAAATCTAAAATGGGTTGGGTATGTGGCTCAGGGGTTAAGCTCCCCTCGGTTTAATCTCAGGTACAACCCCCCCCCCCCAAAAAAAAAAAAACAATAAAAAATAGAGTGGGATGAAGCATGCACTAAAGTCTATAACCACAAGTATGGATTTACTTGCCTGAGACTGGATATTTGAGAGCCCCATTTTTTTCTCAGAGTACCATTAATGATAAGAATTTCACTAAATACACTTTTGGAGATTCTGACCTAAGAAGAATGTTCCAAAAGCAACTTGCAAAACATCATGATTCTATTTCTGTAATTTAAAAAAGTTACATATGACTACACAGTGTGTGGTTATTTAAATTGTCATAAGGAAAGGTAAGAAGACATGCAAACTTAAACATTGGTTGTCTCTGAAGATTAGTTTTGCACTTTGTACATTAAATGTTTCAGAAATATTCAAAGTAGGGCTGGGGGTATAGACCAGTGGTAAAGCACATGCAAGCAGGAAGCCCTGGGTTAGAGCTCAGCACCAAAACCACAACAAACAAACAAAATAAAGAAAAAAGAGAAATATTCAAAACAGGTATGAAGTATCACTTTCATGATTAAAAAGACAAATTTGAAAAACATAAAAGCTAACCCAAAATATTATCATGTCATCGCCAATAATTTATCCTTCCGTAGGCCTAGGGCCTCATTTCCCAATAACCCCTTGGAACATAAAATTTTGCTGCCCATCATCACATCTGAAGAGTTTGCTTTGTCTGATTGCAACATTCCAATCCTTTGGTTTATAAAGAACATCTCCCTTGATTTCGGATTTTATTGCTTTTGTGCAACACGGGCATGAATTTTGCAAAATAAGTGAAAACAAATTCAATACTTTATTAACAACCTTTAGAGATCCTTTACTTTAAACAATATTTACTCTGTTTAGTGAGTTGTATAAAATATACCATATAAAACTTAGTTTGTTGAAATTATCATGGTAAGCATATTGACATTCAAAGACAGCCTTTTTTCCTGCTAAATTACCAACTTCCTATTGACTTGTAAACACAATTAAAAGTCATTGAAATTTATTGAATGTAGTAAACCAGGTTTTGTCACAACATATGACTAAGGCACACATTTAGAATGAGACCATCAATATTAACATAAAACAAGGAAAATTATTTGACAATTTAATGAATAAATATGTGCAAAATAATGAGCTAATAAAGTATCATCTTGTCTAACCTCTACACAACTCTAGGAGATAGGCAGCAAGTGAGGCTTGGAGAGATTAAGCAACTGAGGTAAAGGATTCAAATCCAGGGCCGTCTGCCTCCCCTACCTGCTGGTCTTGGTGCCTGGCAGCTGCAAGCAGATATGTAACAGAACTGTTTTCAAAGAAAGAACTGAGAAATGCAGAAAAAACAAAGTCTCAGTTGGCGCCACACACTAGTCACTGGGCTTCAGAATAGATTGGGCAGATTCTCATAAGGCATTGCATTCAAACTCCTGAAGGTGCATGGAACCTGCACTTCTGAAAGTTCCCTTAGCCTGCCCAGATTCAGTCCCCAGTGTCCAAGTATCAAATACCAACCCAAAACTGGTGGCAGCACTTTGGGTTTGAAATTCAAGTTATAAGCCCTAGCATGAACTGAGAGACAATAAAAAAAATGTCCCATTTTCTCATCTAGCTCCCTTGTCGTATGTTTTGTTGGTTGGTTGGTTCGTTTTTGTTTTTTAGGGCAGTAGCTCACTAAGTTGCTGAGACTGGTCTTGAACTTGCAATCCTCCTGCCTCAGCTTCCTGGATTGGTGGGCTAACAGGCAAGAGCCACAGTGCCCAGCTCATCTTCTGTTCTTATACTGCATTAGCCCTTACACAGCAGCTCTGGTGGCACAGAACAATCATCTGCAGACACTAAAAACAGCAATGCCAGGGTGAGGGGCGGGGGAACAGCACCTCAGGCAAATAAATTTAGAGCCTCAGCCTAGGCATCATTATTCTCAAAACTCTTCCTGCAGCCAGTGTTGACGATCCTGCGAGGGTGTCTCTGCCACTGATGTCAGGGTGTTTCAGGAAAAATATCTGCCAGGAAAGCTTTGGTTGCATTGGATTCAATGGTTAGAATTGAGAGTTTTGCATAAAGATGGTGTATACTGTATATTATTTTAAAGATACTCTTACAGTTTCAAAGCTAAAATAAATATTTTTCATCCCACAAATTGAATATTAACACATTTACAGGAAGAAAACTTTTTCTCCAAAAAGCTTCTCTCAGTTTTTCCAAGTTCTTTTTTGCATTTTCAGATTCCTTACTGTCTATTCCTCACACAGAAATAAAAACCTCACAAGAGGCCCCCATGGCAAGACAGCCTCCGCAGTGCAAAGGCAACACACTCTCTGGGCCACCGTCACCCCCGCCTACTGAGAACAGGATCGTGTACTTTGAGGGGGACCCTGGAGGTGTGGGAGGGATGATTTATGCACATTTGAATGTTTGCCCTTCAAAGCCTGAGAAGCTAGCCAGGTTCCCTTGACAAAGCCAGATCAGTCTCCAGGGCTCACAGAACACTAAGAAATGCCTCCGGTGTTGGCCATCCAGGGATCCCACATCCACTTTACAGAGGGTTTTGGCTCCCCTGGAGCCTACTGTTTGACAATCCAAAGAGTTAGCAGCTCAGACTCTAGCTCCTGACCTTCCCGGTCCCCACAGGGGGAGGAAACAACCCCAGCCCCCACCTTGGAGCCCCAGCCCTGCCCCCTCCTGGGCCCTCCCACTTCAGGAATGAAGCTGCCTGCTGCCCAACATATACCCAGACTGGTTTCATCTCCTTCCAAGTCCATCTTGTGTCTTAACTTCTGCCAAAAATAAAAATTAACACACACACACACACACGCGCGCGCGCACACACACATACACGCGCGCACACACATACCATACATCCATAAATGCATGGGAGGAGAAGATCTGGCTGGAAATTTAAACTGAAAAAGACCAGGCAGAGAGGGGAGGAACAGACTGGCTGCTGAAAGTCAGGGCTTGGTGACTTCTCCCAGGTCTGTCAGGAGCTGGCACACCCTGCCCCCAGGACTCTCCTGATACGCGGACCTGAAATTCGGACCTGAAGGGAAATGTTTGAAGCGTGTCCCCTCCTGTCTCCCCAACACCCCATTTCATACACTTTAACCACTCTTCCACCCAGCCCTGTCACCAGAGTGGCTCAGAGCAGCCTAGCTGCAGCGTCCAGAGGCCAGGAGCAGAATCATGCCCTGAGCATGGCAGAGGCCTCTCCTGCCCTCTCTTGTCAACTCCAAAGTGTATCAAAGAGTACTGGGGATAGCACGCAGGCCCTCATGGCACAGGCGGCTTGCAGGCTGCATGGCCACCCAGCAAAACAGATCTGGAGCCTCTTTAGAATCCTGCCCTACCTCCCTCAGGGCCTGTGGATGAACACCTGAATCTGCAGGCAGGCAGAGGCCACTTCTCCAGAAACCTGAGGCTCAGTGTTCCCCAGGACTGGCTTCACTCAACTCTGTATATCATCATCCCTGACACTGCAGATGGTGGGTCCAGCACTCACACTCACACTACTCACACCTGTCCAGGTGGAAACCCACTGTCTCATGGCATCACTTGCCTCACAAGTCCATAAATGTTTATTGAACACTCGTTAAACACTAGGTCCTGGGAATCCAAAAGAAAAGTTCTCAGCAAGAGCTTAAGCTTTGGTAAAGAGACACAGAAAGATCTCAGAGCACCACGGAACAATCACTAATCAAACTCCAGTGCCCCAAGCGCATGTTCTTTCCAACTCCACTGTCAGAGGTGGTAAGCCTAGATCACATACTTTTGTGAAGGAGTAACTTTGTAGCATCCAATTTTGACCATGTAGCACACGGCACAGTGATAGAGTAATATATTTTAAAAATTTAGAAAACACAAAACTTTTGTCTTGCTACTTGTTGAATCTGGGTGATGGGTATGCAGGAGAGCAAAAACTACCTATCCCAGATAGATGTCATTGACATCTTGTGGGCTGATTATTCAGAGAAACCACAGACTTCTACAGGATTGGCTTCTACAGGAAAAGCACATCTGTCTACATTAGTAAACAGCAGACGCAGGCACAGGCTTTTCTGTTCCACCCCCCCCCCCCCACCACCACCACCAGGGTCTTTCCACAGGAAGAAGAGATGGGGGTCTGACACCTGGCCCAGACAGAGAGGTCCACAGGTGGCTGTTACCTGGGAGACTCATCTGCATAAGACAACTCAGCTCCATGTGCACATCCTCCCCAGCCTTCCTAGCCTCCTCCTCCCATCTCCCCAGGAGCCAAGCCCCTACCTTTTTTTTTTAAAGCTCTCTCTGAAGTTCAACCATTTGCCCCTCTTGAGTCTCATCCTCCTGTGCTTTTAGGTATGTAATAAAACTTGTATGTTCTTTTTCATAATGTCTATTTTCTATCTTTACTTTGTTTCATAGACTAATAATACCCAAACTTCAATTGAAAAAGAATGCATTTAAAATGTCCATATAGGCTCACTGAGTTCAGGATATTAATCTTTCTGCTTTTATGTTGTGTGAGTTTTTAAGTTAGGAAATAGGAATAATAAAACTTTTTTTAAAAAATTAATAAGATAATTAAAACAAGACCTCTCAAATCTTCCCAATCTTTGCATTGACTTCCAAGAACCCCTTCCCCAACCCAATGTCTTCTAAATTAAGCAAATGGCACAGTAAGGGGGATGTTGGGGGAACGCCTAGATTCTGGTGGAAGAGGGGCATACTCCCTTTTTGACATTCTGGATGTATCAGACCCCAGAGGCAGGCCCAGCCCTACAAGAGGATTGCTGGTGGCAGCTGGAGCAGCCCCTAAGCAGCCTATCTCCCTCACTCTTGGGGCCCAAGGGCCCCAGTCAGCTGGTTTTCCCCCATGCTTGCTGTTTCCTTTTAGGGGCTTGCTTGTCCATGAAGGTCCTTCCCCAGACCCTGTCCATATCTCACCAATGACACATCCCCAGCACTGGCTGGCTTTTCCCTGGCTGTAGAACCTACCAGTCAGAGGCCTTATGGCCCAAGACAGAGATCATCAGGGTCCAAACCTACTGATTCAGACCTCTGAATCTATGACTTTTCCACTTTTCTACCTACCAAATTCAGAACCATACCATAAGTGACAAAGTAATTTGTTTTTATTGATACATATTGATTATACATATTAATAGGATTCAGTATGCTATTTCTATACATGTATATAGTGTGCATTTATCATGTGCACCCACCTTTCTTCTATCTTCACTTCCTTCCCCTCTGGAGCCCTTCCCATTCCTTAGTAATCACTATTCTACTTTCAGGTCAGCTTTTTGTTTTGTTTTGGTTTGATTTTGCATATGAGAGAGAACATGCAGTATTTGACTTTCTGTGTCTGCCTTATTTCACATAAAATGATGTCTTTCAGTTCTATCCATTTTCCCATAAGTGACAGAATTTCATTCTTCTTTATGGTTAAATAATCCTCCATTGTGTATATATCCACATTTTCTTTATCATTTATCTGTTGATGGGCATCCAGGCTGATTTCATATCCAAGCTATTATAAATGATGTCGTAGCAAACAAGGGTGTACAGGTATTACTTTAGTATGCCAACTTCGTTTCCTTTGGCTGTATACCAAGGAGTGGTATAGTTGTATCATATGGCAGTTCTATTTCTAGTTTTTTGAGGAACCTCCATATTGTTTTCTATAGTGGCTGTACTAATTTACATTCCCACCAATATGTAAGATTTCCTTTTTCTCCTTATCCTTACCAGCATGTTATTTTTTGTTTTGTTCTTTTTTTTATTTTCTTTATTACAACCATTCCAACTGGGGTGAAATTGTATCTCACCATAATGGCTAATAATATTAAGCATTTTTCATATATTGACTGGCCATTTGCATTTCTTTTAAGAAGCATCTATTCAGATCATTTGCCATTTTTAATTAGATTACTTGTTTTTTATTGTTAAGCTTTTCTGGTTCTTTATATATTCTGGATATTAATCCTGACCAATGAATAGCTGGCATGTATGTTCCCCTCTTCTGTAGTTTGTCTCTTCACTCTGTTGTTTCCTTTCTTGTGCAAAACCTTTTAAGTTTGATGTAATCCATTTGACAAGTGTCAAACTTTTCAAATAACCAAATTCTCCAAGAATATAGGCTCTTGAGGAGAGAACTGTAAATCAGCAGCTCATGTCAGGTCAAAGTAATAATGATATGGCAATGATGACAATAGTGATCATCAATGCAACTGTTAAAGTTTAGATCTTAAATGTTCCCCAAAGGCCCAGATGTTAAAGGTCTGTGGTGATATTGGGAGATAGTGGGACCTGTGGAAGGAAGTTAGGTTGTGGGAATATACCCTGGAAGAGGATATTGAGATCCTGACCTCTTCTGCTCTCTCCTTTTGCTTCCCAACTGCCATGAAGCAAGTACCTTTGCTTTATCATGTGCTCCCCACCATGCTATTCTGCCTTGCCACAGGCTCAAAATGATAAGACCAAGTAACTATGTGCTGAAATTTCTGAAACCATAAGCCAAAATACATCTTTCCTCCTTTCAAGTTGATTTTCTCAGGTATTTTGCTACAGCAACAGAAAGCTGAATAACACAGTACACATTCCAGACCAAGCATTCTTCTGTGAATAATGCAATTCAATGTTTTGATTTCGGAAATATTCAGAAACCAGGATCTAAGCACCTTGAGGACAGTAGACACACCACTTGATAAACATCTTGACTAACCAATTGAAAAGCCACTCATTGATGGCCACAAATATCTTCAGGCTCCTGTGGCAAATGCCTACAGAGGGTGAACATGCTATGATCAGGCAAGATTTGCTGCTGGATATTGGCATCGGTATCCAAAACTCAGTATGAAACCTCAAGTGACTATTGAGAGGCAGCAGCAGTGAGCATCCTGAGTTTTAGTGGGTGGCATTCTTCACACAAGGAAGCCAGGTCTCAACTCCCTGGCCTGGGGCAAGGAAACATGCCTCATCTTGGCTAAGATGCAAAGAACAAGGTCTCGGTGACTTTTCCCCACCCAGACCATGGGCATTAGCACTGGCATTTTGGTTAATTTCACGTGTGGGAAAAATTAGTTCTGCCAGCCTAAGATTCCGTCTCAATTGGACACATGATTCCTTTTTTACTTCTTGACTTTCAAAGCATGTAAAACTTAGTTATGAAGGATCCTCCCACTGCTTTGGACGCTGGCTTTTTCTGGAGAGGGGCGGGGGATGGTGGGTAAAATTGGGATCCTGCCCCATTTCTACAGATGGCTCTGGAGAAAAAGCACTCAAGAAGAGCCAGACCACACCAGAGGCTTCCTTCCATCAACACCCGCTGAAGCTCCCCACGTGGACAGAGGCCTGCACTGTGCCTCCAGGACCTCTGGCAACAACAGGAGACAGTACCATCAGGAGGTGCTGGCATGGCCCCACTGGACCTTACGCCGAAGGCAATATTTTTTAAATGTATCATAAGACATTTATAAAATCAGCTTTTCTGAGATCCCTACTCCCCAACATCAGAGAAAAATGTTTTAATAGACCATGGATTTGTCTTTTGATTCAGAAAATGTGGCATCTACTTATACACACACTTTACCTGGCATATACCTACAGGAGCCAGCCTGGGATTCTTTCTCAGGGCTCTCACTGTCTCTCCTTGAGAGTGAGGGGACAGAAAGTAGGAAAGGTGGCTTAGGGGTGAAGGCTGGATTTGGTAAAGAACATGGGTCCCACACTCACACAGGTCATTAGTTCTCTAACCTCTGCTTCCCCAGGCAAACTGAGGCCATGGCCAAGACATCCAGATGGTCAGTAATCACTGGGATAGCTGCAGGGACACTGCAGTAAGACCCGAGAAGACAAGAAGACAGGCCAGCAAGCTCCACCCTGGAGCTATAATTAACAACAAAAGCAAGAGGACAGCTGGCCTGTAGCGTGCTGTTCTCTGAAGTTTAAAGGCTTTAAAGACTGCATTGCATTAGTGCTCACAGTCTTAGGGACATGCCTGGGACAGGTATTATTAGTGCACCTACATAGCTAGGGAAAGCACTGAATGGCATTCTGGAGCCGTTACTGAGTCACTGCTCAGGGTAGGTGAAGAAAAGAAAACCAGAGGAGGGAGTGGTATGGATTTGGATCTTCGGCATAGAATCTCCATAGTCCAAAGGCAACTGATGAGTCTTATTTTTCTGTACTAAACTCTGACACATCTGGCTGGCATCTTGCAATGTGAGAAAGTACCGACGGATTTCAACTCTCTGTTCAAGCAGGAATGGAAGCCAGGTTCTAAATTGAAGTCCCTGTTCCCCAGGGTTAGAACTCACTCTACTCAGTATTCCTCCCTTCCTTAGTTCCTGGAACTTTTCATTTGGTTCAGATGATCCACAGGATTCCACAGTCACACCCCCTAACCTTTCCCCTAAATGTGGTCCTGAACTGCAGCAGGGTTGGAAGAGCTCCCTCTTTCTGCTCCCATTATCAAATCTGTCATCATAACCTGTCCCCCAGAGAGCCTCACTGTTTAAAGTGACTGCTAAGTGCTCTGACTACTAGGGCTCCTACTTCCAAACTCCCAGGGAATCCGAATTTTCAATGCTGACTCAAGAAAGAAGTATTTTTTGGCAGGGAAAACATTCTTAATCTCTTCGTGCCTGATTGATTGGTCTTCCCCTCTAATGACCACCAAACAAGCTCCCCAGTGCTCCCCATTGCTTTCAGGGCTCGACAAGGACACCAGTGGAACCTGGGCTGAAAGAAGTGAATGCAGACGCTGAGGGACCAGTGGCCCACCACCAGATGTGAGCACACAGGATCGCTGCCTGCCCAGGGGACCCGCACTTCCCCAGGCTTGCCCTTGCCCGCAGCTCCAAAGTAAGCAAAACAAACTTCCAAGGAGGAAGACAAACAGCCCCATGAGCCTCCTGGCTCTCTGCTTAGAATGGGAAGGAGGGTCTGCACAGCTGGTACTTCCAGATGTGGAGCCCAAACACAGGCAGCTCCTGACAGTTTACCAGCCTGGTTAAACTCCAGTAGCACCAGTGAAGAGGGTAAAGGAGTCACGACAGACCCACAGGGCTCTTGTCAGGAGGGTTTTGGCATTCTTCCTTTTCCAGACCCTCATTCCCCAGCTGGATAGGTGTATTGGGCAGGAAGGACAGACAACCAAAGAGGTTGCCAAATGAAAGAAGCCAGTCTAAAAAGCCTATCTACTTTGGGATTCCAACTATGTGACCTTCTGGAAAAGGCAAAACTGTAGCTTATATAATGTACACACACACACACACACACACACACACACACACACACACACCACACACACACAGTAAAATTATATATAGTAAATATACATATTGACTATGGTAAAATGATAGTGGTTGCCAAAGATTTGGGGGAGGGAGGAGAAGGTGAATAGGTGGAGCACAGGAGACTTTTAGGCAGCAGAATATTACAATCCTATCATGGTAGGTACATGCCATCATATATCTGCCAATACCCAGAAAATGTACCACAAAAAGAGTGGACCCTAGTAAACTATGCACTTTAGTTGATAATGAAATGTCAATTTTGGTTCATCAATTGTAACAAATATATCACACCAGCAGAAGATGTTAATTATAGGGGAAATTGGTAGGGGTTAGGTAATAGGGGTGACTTAGATGGCAACTCTGTTTTGCTTCACTTTTTTGTAAACCTAAGACTGCTCAAAAAGGTTACTAATTTAAAATAATAATAGCAATAATAAAAAAGGAGGTGTGGGCTATTGCCCAGTTCCATGACATGCTTGCTGGGTTGGATTTTGGCATCTGATTATACTATTGCTGAGCACATTTTTCCACTTTTCTTGTCACCGCAAGACCTCCTGGGATCTTCCTCACTATTTTTATTCTTCCTCTGCTTCTAAATCTTGAACCAAGTCAGAAATGTCTGAGATGCAACTTGAAGTCAGATCTATGCCCCTCTGAGGTGGCAACCCTCATGCTCTTCCTTACTTCCAACAGCAGGTACCATCTCTGTCACTAGCGTGCCCAGCACAGGGCCTGGCCCCACCAGGCCCCCTGTGTGTGGGGAACTGAGCTGTTGTCAAAACCATCCCATGTCCATCAGATCTGAAAGACCTCCAGCTGGACTCAGGTGGCTGGAAGAGGGCAGCAGCAAGGTGGGTGGCCTAGGCCCACTTAGGAAACCCCAGAAGGACATCCAGACTATAACAGTGCTGGGATGAGAGGAAGACCTGGGCTTCTCTGCAACTCCTAGCCAGGCCCTGCACAGCACTGTGCATAACATGGATACACAATAAATTCTTCTAAAGTGTGTGATGAGGAAGGGCAGAGAGGACATCCATTCCTTTTTTTCTTCTTCACAGTACTGGAGATTTACCCAGGGGTACTCTAGCACTAAGCTACACCCCCCACCCCTTTTCATTTTCATTTTGAGTCAGGATCTCACTAAGTTGCCAAGGCTGGCCTTGAACTTGTGATCCTCCTGCCTCAGCCTTCCAAGTCACTGGGATTACTGGCATGCACCACCTCATGCCTGACTTCATTCTTGTATCTTCCTTACAGGTGGAGCCACCTGCCTAGCCACAGACAATTCCTGAAGTCTGTTACCTTGAGGAAGAGAGAAGGAACTGGGCTCTCTCTCTGCCAGGGTCTTGCACAGGTCTGATGCCTGGCTTTTCCAAAAGTCTCATCATTAGTACTCTCAGCACCTTCCCTCCAGGTTCCCCATATACATACACCCCTGAATGCATTTGCTTGTATAAATCCATGCGTACTTATAGTTCTCCCTTGGCATTTGTGAAGGATTGGTTTGAACACTGCCCCCACAAGATACCAAAATCCATGGACGCTCAAATCCCTTATAAAAATGGTGTAGATATTATTTGCATGTACCTTATCTAAACTTTAAATCATCTCTAGGTTACTTATAGTACTGAATAGTGTAAATAGTGTAAATCCTATGTTGTTATGCCATGACAAGAAAAAGGTTTGCACATGTTCAGTACAGATATGATAATTTAAAAAAAATTTTTCGATCCATGGTGATTTATGATTGCATCCACAGGTGTGGAATCTGTGGACACTGAGGGCTGACTGTATTTCATCTTGTTGAAACTCTTATGCATTAGTTTTGCAATTTAGGAGAGTATTGCAGATTATTAAAAAAAGAAAAAAAGGAAGGAAGGAAGGAAGAAAAAGATACCAGATTGTCTTCTAGGCACTGGGAGAAAGCAAGAAACACAACAAAGTCCCTGGATCTTTCTTCCTTCTACAGGAGAAGCAGGTAATATGCAAATGAACAAATAGATACATATCAGAAGGTGACAATGCTAAGGAAAAATAAATTAGGTTGAAAGGAGAGAGAATGGTGGTGGGGATGACCAGGTGAAGGTGAGAGGGCAGCAGGGAACCCACTGAAATGAAGGAGGGAGCTGCACATGAATGTGGGGGAAGAGCCTCCAGGCAGCTGGCAGAACAACAGCAAAACCCCTGAGGAGGAGAAGGCTGGTTGGAGGAGTCCTGGGGAGGCCCATGGGGCTGTGGGGTGAGCAAGGCAGGTAGAGGTGAGATGGAAAGGAAGGGCTGGGTTCCAGGGCACTGGATTTTTCCAAATCAAGGCATTTTGATTTTTCATGGATATTTGAAACCATGTAGTTTTGAGCAGAAAAGTCACCACCACAGTCCGGATCAGAAAAGTTAACAGAAGAAGTTGTAAGAGGTCATAGGATTCTACGAACATTTGAAGGTAAAGCCAGTATTGTTTGCCAACTTAAAGTGGAGTGTGAGGGCCGGGGGAGTACCTCATGGTAGAGTGCTTGCTTAGCACTGTGTGAGGCCCTGAGTTTCATTTCCAGCACCACAGTAAATTAATAATGAAAATAAAAGCAAAAACAAAATAGAGTATGAAAGAAAGAGCAGAGTCAAGGATAACCTCAAGATGTTTGGTAGGATGGGATAAGCAGAGTTGGAGAAGAAGAGAGGCTGCAGGGGCCAGGGTGGGAGCAGGGAGGGGTGGTGATCTACCCAGTAACCAGGCCTGGCCTAACTGTGTGCTCCTCTTTCTCCCCATCCTCATCCCTTTCTCTCTGTAGACCTTAGTCAGCTGGAGCTTCATCAGCAGAGCCTTCTGCTGGCTCATCCTCCTGTCAGTCCTACCCGACCAAGAAGGTTCCTTTCAGACTGTTCCTCCCTCCTTTCCTAAAGAGCAGCAGCTCTGCCCCACTGATGTCTCCCAATGTGATTTCCTGAGTTTTACATACATGGCCTTGCTTTCCCTTTGCAACAACCTTAAAAAACTGGGGTTGCAGAGTTTCGGTAACTTGCCCAGGGTCACACACCTAGCTATGGGCAAAGCCAGGATTGAAACCCTGGCTGGTCAATTCAGAAAGCCTCCCATTAACCAGGATGCCATATAAATCCCAAATCTGGAAGTGGTTTCAGAAACATGCTTTTCTTCTGAAAACCTTCTTTCCGAGTATTTCACCTGCCTTCTAATAAGATGCACTCCAGACTTCTATCCTCTTAGATAGGATCTCCCGGAAATGCTCTGGCCCTGTCCCTTCTTCTCTCAAGGAAGGATGTTACCCTAAATCTAGTTACCAGAAGTTCTTTTCCTTCTCAGCTTCTTCCAGACCCAGAGACTCTAAGTTGTCTTTTCCCACTAGGGAGGAAAAGAAAGCTGGTCTGGGGAGATTCAGGGGGATTTCTGACAGTGTGATCAAAAAGCATCCTATTCAGGCTCCTGCACTTAGAAAACAAAAACACACCACAGAATCAAAAGCATTCCCGTGTCCAGAACTGACCAGTTCCCTAGAATTTCTTATCTCTTTACTCACAATGGGTGAGTACAGATGCCAGGGGACCTTGGGCTTCTGAGGTGAGTAGGAACATTTTCAATCAAGTGTTCCCTCTGGCCATTTCACTGCATCCTTATGGTCTTCTACAAGGCAACTTGCAATGACAGGAGAAGAAAGGCACAGTTTCTCTGACTTCCTCCCCATTACCCAAGTCACATCGTTATATTTTAAACCTTGTCTTCCCACACCCAGAGCATCTTGGCTTTAGGCTTCCTATGTTAGCTAAAGAAAAACAAGGAACAAGGATAACTACATGTCCTCTGCTGCCAAATCTCACCACCCTCCTAAGCCGGCAGGGAGTAGGGTACTTTGCGCTTGTGCAGGTACCTGCCTGTCGAATTCTTTCTGCTGGCTGCCCTGTGAGTATTTGCCTGGAAGGCAGCATCTCTTGTCAGTTACCTGTCTGTCAAAGCTGCTACTTCCTTCCCCAGGGTATTTTCTGTACAAGCTGCCACTTTTCCTGACCAGTAAAAGTATCTGCTGGGCCAAACACCTTCTCCCCCTCAGCTCACTGCAGGCACGGAGGACCTGCTTGATCAGACTTGCAGAAAGCCTAGGCGCAGATGAATTCATCTGGCAGCTGTAGCAGGAGCAGAGATTCAGGACAGTCGATTCAGACAATGTCCCAGAGGAGGAGAAAAAATACCAAGAGATAAGTTCAGAAATGAAACCCATGATGGAGGTGGTTTGGCTTTCGCCCCTGACTGCAAAGTCTGCCACAGCTGTACCACAAAGCCTGGCTTCCCTGGTGCTGCTGCTTCTGAGCCACTCAACACCTTCCACTTGAGGTCCTATATTCATGTGGTTTAAGGCAAATCTCATAAAGGACCCCACATGCCCCTTATGTGTAGTTAGCTGCAAAAGAAACTTTTCCCAAGCTGAAGGGGCTCAGCTTTGGGGAGAGAACTTATCTGCCCCCCTTCCCCAAGTTTTGGAGTCGGCAGACTTGCAATGAAATCTTGGCTCTGCCACTTCCAGTTGTGAGACCAGAACAAGTCAGTCAGTACAATTATTTAAGCTTTAGCTTCATAGTTGCAGAATAGGATAATAATGCCTAGACTCACAGAACTGGGAGACGAAAGGGATAATGCCAGTAATTCTTAGCACAGGGTCTGGCACCCAGTAGGTTTTCACCAGATGACAGCTATCAATCTCCTCATCACTGGGAGGAGGCAGAGGCAGGCAAGGCAGTGCTGCCTCCTTGCAACTGAAAGTAGCATATTTCGGCCTGTGCTCCTGGTCCATGGCTGATTCCCTGAGCTGTGGGTTGAGAGGCTGCACTAGGAGCTTTGCCTTTCTGTTTTGGCAAGTGAGAATAATCATTCTTTCCTCTCATGATGAAAGGTACCTGCTGCTCATGCGTGCTCACCCCCTTGGAGGGAAGGCTGGCCACCTAAACACAAGGCTTCATTTGTGTAAAATTGGGGGAACAAAAATTAACTCCATCACAATGACCACCTTCAGGCAACCTGTTCAGTTCTTTTCAGCCACACTCAAGACATGTATGGTGTGTCAGTGACAAGGGAATTGGTCGCCAATGTAAAACCCACCTACAGAAAACCACCTTGTTGTTCCCTTTGGGGAGGAGAGCTAAGTTCCCTGCCCCCACCCCCTTCTTTCATTGTCAAAGACCACCCACTGAAACTTGCTGGCAAGCTGCCATAGTCCAGACAGGCTAAAGCCAGCAGCACTGCCCAGCCTCCAACTCTGCTACAGAAGCCTACAGAATGGAAAGCACCTGACTGGGGCTTATCAACTGGGGCCTATCACCTGGAACTGACTCAGAGCCTTCACAGATGGCAAACCACCAAAGGTCTCAAGGAAGGGGCGCAAGGTGATTATTTCAGAGGTCTGTACATTGGACGATCCTGAGAATTTAACTCTTGGCTGTAATATAGCAGATTTTTATACAGCTTGTTCATTGCCAAAGGTTCATTTATAATGACAGAAATAAACAGCTCTGAACTTCTACCTTAATGTGGTCTCACTTGCAAAAGAAGGTCTTGAGCTGACTGACAGCATTAATAAATCCCTCTACCTGGGCACAGCTATGTAAGAAGGAAAAGCTATGGTAACCCTACTATAGTGTGATAGTCAAGAGGCAGAAAACAGAAAGACAGTAAAGTGGGAAAGATGATCTGTGAAATAATTAAGAGCAGCCTCTGCTTTCATAGAAAACCAATAAACCCAGAACCCCCCAATTTTCCTCTCCAATTAACTATGACCCATACCTAATAAACCTGCTGGGACTGTAATGTTAGGTAAGCACAGACTAGTAAAGGCACTTTGCTTTGAGTAGTCTGGAAAAATATTGGCAGAACCAGGGAAGGTGGGGGAGGCTCTCTCTGAGAGTTAGTTGCAGCCAGGCTGGGTGGGAGCCTCTGAGGCCAGCCAGGTCCACATACCTTCCTCCCCTACCTGGGGCTCCCTTGTGGTATTCCTTCAGCAATCCAGGAGGTTTCTGGGCAAATGAAAAGCCCAGTGATTTTTACGCCTCTAAAATAAATTTTCCCTCACCTGCTACTCTGGGAATGATGTCAGAGTCAAGCAAATATATAGTAGAACAAAGGCCAATGGAATCCAAAGGCAAAAAGATGAATTCAGACATGTGTTTCTAAAATTCTCAGTTAAAATCTGATATAAATAAAAAAGATAGGAAAATCACTAAGTTTTCCTTTTCCTCCTGAAAACTACTCAATAATTGGTTTTGGAAACATGGCCAAAACCCAGATTTCTGAGATTCTACATTCGGTTTTAGAGATTCTAAGCCTTAAGTTTCCTAAAATCAAACAAATAACAAAACCAAAGACATGACTTTGAAATCTCATGTGTCTACCATATTAAAACCTATCATCCACTAAGGAAAAATGAATTTTCAGGAAAAAACAATGAATAATTCATACAGGCAGAGGTAAAAGAACATTCGGTATTACCTATCCATCTCTGACTTTAAGATTTCCAGAGATATTGTCTCCCCTCACTCAAAATGTCTTTCTTCACTGACCCAATGCAAGTACTTTAACACTAGAATTTGCATTTTTGCTTCCCATCAGCAAGGGAATTCTGGATGCCTGTGGGCTCTAGGATTGATCCCTACCCGTCTATGCCATGATGCCAGGCACATAGCAAGTACTCAATAAAAGCCTGTTGAAAGAATGAAGGCTCCAACCTACACACATTTCATCACCCTCATCATGTCCAATGTTGTCCAAACTGTCCAAACTCATTTTGGAGAAGAATAACATTCCTTTGCCCTGCTTTCCACTGCTTAGCTCCTTTTGGCTTGTTTTTCTTCAACCCTTCTTACCCCGTCCACATCAGGCATTTCCCTGTTACTAACCAGGAGAACCAGTTGAGACTTTCTCAACATTTTCTCTGGCACCCAAATTAAGTTGACTATGTATTACTGACTATGGTCTTTCTGCTATGATTTCCTCTTATTGCCCAATAATCCTGTCCCAAACATCAAAGGTCTTCTTTGAAGATAAGGCCAAATTTACCATTAGGAAAAGAGAAATTATTTCCTAGCTTCATTTCAGAAGACGGAAAGAAGTGGAATCCCTCTGGGTTTTGTGACATAAACAATGCCTGGTACATGAGACCACAAGGCATTTGCTCTAAGACCACTGACAGACATAAACTCTCGACTTTCCTCACACAGACCTAAACAGGACTTTTGCATAGTGAGCTTAGATCCCAAATCTCACAGTTAGTGGTTTGAATCAAAAAGTCTGACAGAGTTTGCCTCAGGGAAAGAGGGATTCATAGGGTCACCACAGGCTTTGACTAAAAGTGTACTAGCTACTAGAACCAACCTGAAGTTTAGCCCAGGTTCCACTCAAAGCTGGATTTTTCCAATACTAAAGGATGAGAAACATAATCTTCAAGTGGTAACACAGAACAGGATAATCAAAACAAAACAGTTGATCTAATAGGATAGAGATATCAGACTGTGAACAGAAAACCTCACCTACTTCTACTTCTTTGCTGCTACCCTCAGATGGAGTGAATGTTGACAAAACTTCATGGGTCATGGATTCCAGGAAGCCTGTTAGAGGACTGAGGAAAAAGAGAATTGTTTCATCTTTTGAACAACAAAATAAACAGTTCTGAAGTATTTGCTTTTTGTAAGGTGCATTGCTTTAAACCATAGTAATTCCATATTAACCCCTTTTATGAATAAGAAAACAGAGGAAAGCAATTCTTCTAAGATCACAAGCCTCCATCATTATCCAGTTACCTGGCTCCTTGCTAGAAGTGAAAATAGTGGATTAAGAGCAATGACTACATTTTACAAAACCATGACCTTTGTATCCAATAGTGTGTTTTCATCAATAGTCACCAAATATTTCTTCAAAACGCATTATAAGCAGGCCTCATACATAATGAGATGGGCTTATGTGAAAGGGCAGCAGGATCCTACTGAGGTAGAGTTATCATGAAGTAGGATGGAGTCTCACATAACAGGGTTGAGAAATCTGGATTTTAAAGCTGAGAGGTGACTTGATTATGGGACTGATGGAGAATAGTGGGGTGGTGTTAGGTAAGAGGGGAGCCCAGTCACGTGTCAGCAGCAACGGAAAGGGCACAGGAAAGCATAGTGGAAGCAGGACTGGAAAAGATGATGCAGATGGTGGAATAACAAAAGAAAGAGCAGAAAAGACTGTACAAGGTTGGGGAAGGAGTCTAACTCTGAGGCAGTAGAGATGTAGGAAAAGATCAGTGCTTTGGTTTGAAGTGGTGTAAATGGAGTTCAGAGGCAGGGCTGGGACTCTGACCTAATCCAAAAGTTAGTGCCACTTAAGAGGGAGCCTATAAACCTCTTTCCTGTATTCCGCCTCTCCTTCATTACCCATGACCAACCCTGAGGGCTCCAAAGTGGCAAAAATCTTCCTTAGGAAGGCTTTTTGGTAAACATAGACTTCTAGATTAAAAACAAACACCTTCTCCCATCCCACTCTTCAATACCAAATACTTGATTCAGGTTCATAAATTATGAAAATATTGCAAGTTAAAGTTCCTGTGGGAGCACACTTAGGATCTGGCTCATTCCCACCAACAGCAAATTGGTTGAATATATGTGTTCTCTGTGAGTCGAAGGTAGATACTTTAGGGCTGTCTGATGACAAGAGTCTACTTTTGATCACAACTATATAAACAGCATAAATACACATGGATGAACAAAACCAAGTCATGTTATAACATGGGATTGTGGGTAACTTGTGTGTGTGTGTGTGTGTGTGTGTGTGTGTGTGTGTGTGTGTGATACAGGAGATTGAATAGAGGGCCTGATGCATGCTAAGCAAGTGCTCGAAACTAGAGCTATATCCCCAGCCTGGTTGTGAATAACTTTAAAAACATTTTTATAATTAGTAGTAGATGTTTGTGCAATGAATAAAATTTGAGGGTAACCACTCTTTAATTAAGAAAACTTACTTTGCTGGAACAAGGAGGCTCCCAATTGTGTGTCTGATGCACCATAAATATTTGTTCAACTTAAGCATGGAGGTAACAAGAAATTACATATGTTAAAGTAGATTAAATTTTTCAAAATGTATGAAAATGGAAAAATTTAGAAAATCGCCATCTTTCCTCTCTCTCCCCAATTTCCAGTCTATTTCCAGATTGCAAGGGGGCTTAAAGTTTGGAGGGAAGAAAGCAAACTTCAGCGTAACCTGAAGCTTCTTTTGGAGCCAGGTTAATACTTCTTTATTCAGGGGTCGTAAAGTACTAGACAGAAATTATCCAGCACACATGAGTCTTCAGTCAAGTTTTGAAAGAGGGAGAAACGCTCAATTCATTAAGCATGTCAGTGACAGCTGAAATTTGAACCTAGACCCCCTAGGGCCCTTGGAACACTGATCATCAGGCTCACTTCTTGCCCTCTTTTCTTAAACCCCAGGGGTCTGTGCGGAAGTCAACTGAATTATTTCATGAGTAAAATCTCCCATTCATCCTTAGGCTATGGAAACCACAGACAGTTGCTGAAGAGAGAGGGATCCCAAGCACATGAAAAAGCACTTCAAAGAAAGTAAAATATCTGGGGTTCATTTGGAAGATGGAAAGAAACATAAATCACACTTCTTATCATGAGTTGACTGATAATGAATTAATCAGCATTTAAGGAGGGTCCTCTCTGTTTTTTCCCCACACCCTATCTCCCCATTTGCTGTCAAAGACCTATCATACTGGCCTCTACCAATTACCCCTCCCAAGAAAGCCAGCTCCCTGAAGCTTGGGCAGTTCCTCCAGAGTGAACTTCTCCTACAGTGTGCTCTGCTGAGATACCTTGAAAGAAAATAAAAGGGTATGTCTGTGGTCTCAGTCCTCAGACTTCCTAGATGTAGACTGCTTCTGGCCTCATGAAGGCCCAAATTCTGAGTAATAAATTTCCATGAGGGTGGATGGTGTCAGCAAAGAGGCCTAAGGAGGGAATTCAGGCTTCTTTCAATTTTAACCTCTTTGCATAAACTTATTCCAAAAACTCATCTGGAAGGAAAATCATAACCCCACTGCTGTTCCCACCCATCTCTGTTCCTCTGACCCCAAGGTGCTTCAAGAGTACCATGGGAACCTTCTGGGTCTCAATTATAAGACCATTAAAAAGTGCCAATTATAAGACCTCAGAAATGTTCCTGGGAAACCTGTTACACACCTCAAAATGGCCAAACTCTTGCCTCACATTCACTTTAAGTTCAGAAAACAGGTCGTCCAGATGTATGGGCATCCCCACCCCCACCTGTGTCCAACAAGACTGTGTATTAGTATTTTCCGGGTTGGCCTTGAGAAAATGGAGATTGATTTATTAGCTGTAACCAAAGTGATGAAAAAACCATCAGAGTGTGGAGCTGCCTGTTTAGAACCCAGTAGTGGCATAAATTAGAAATGTTTACACATTCAGGAATTTTAAAAACTATGTTCATTTAATGAACTACGCTTGCAGAGTTCTGGGCAAAAAGAGCTAGGTGCCAAATGTGGGCTGGGTACAAGGCATTTGGAGGTGGGACAAGGGACTACAACCAAGATATATTTTTCAGTCAGTCAGCTCAAAGAGGTAACTCTGGGTCAGAAACTTATGTGAACCCATTTGAGTTTGCAGGGAAGAGATGGGGGGTGAAAGCGGCAGAACACCCCACCACACCCAGAAAGTGCCTGTTTGGGATTGCTGGTGTGTGGTTTGGGTATTCTTAGCTCTAACTGCCACATCTCTGGAGGAACACAACTCGTGTTTCAAGGGACTCTGCTTCTGCCACCCCAAAACACAACTAAACAAAACCATCTCTAAGGCTCCTGAAATCCTTCCAGGTCTGCCTGTCTTGCACCTCTCAAAGTCCCATCGCCTGGAAAAGCAAACTAAACTGAGCATCTGAAAGTCAAGCAGGGCCTTTACGAATCCAGCAGAAAATTCTTCCTGGGCTCCTGGCCCTCCTGGTAGCCCTTTTCCACTTGTCCCAGAGATTCACGCCCCCACCTTCTCACAGTTACATAAACAAAAACCCGAAGAGTACAACCTCAGGAGAATGCTGCGGGCGCGAACACACGCTCACGCACACACACACACTCACACTCACACACTCACACACTCTCTCTCTTACAGATGCCTCAGCCTCTCAGACACCTCTGGACACCACTTCAGCCTCACTCCTTCTACCTCTCCTGCTACGGGATCTTTTCTGAGGTTTGTTTAGCTCCTGGTTCGCTCAGTCCCTCATTTTAGTATTTTCCTTTTAAAACGTCAGCGGTGATAACCTCGCCCCGGAGTCCAAGTGCGCGCTGAGTGGTTCTGTGCATCTGCCGACACCGTGTGGGTTTCTCCCCTGGCCTGGCTCGGGGAACCCGGACGCTGGTGTCAGCCTTCGGGCAAGTTTAGGAGGCTGTCGGGCCCTCCTTTTACCCGAGAAGCTTCCGGGAACCATGACCCAGCCAGGGAACCATGACCCGGCCAGGGAACCTGAAGCACCGACCTGGGAACCAGGCGCGGCGTCCAGGGCCGGGCTGCCCTCCTGGCCCAGCTTGTGGGTCCTGCGCCCGGCGCGCCCCGCCGGCGGCCGAGCGCTCAGACCCGGCTCCGCTGCCGCGAGTCCACCGCTGCCACTCGCCAGCGCTTGCTCGGCGTCGGCGGGCCCGCGGCAGCCAGCCTCCCGCCCCCTCCACTCCCCAAACCAACAAACAAACACAACTTTTTATGAAAAGAAAACAAACTTCAGAGACGTGACTCACCTCTGGTGCAGCCCGCGCCTGGGAAGGGTGAGCCAGCCGAGGCCCCGGTGTCAGCGTGGTGGGCGCGGAGACCGCCACACAGCACCGCGCTGCACAGATACACAACACGCACGGTGACACCGGGGACACACAACACAGGACAGCGGCCGCAGCCGGAGCAACAAAGGAGCCCCGGACCGAGAAGCTGCAGGCCGGGGAGAGAGGCGCGTGTGGCTGAGGGTGTGTGCGCCGTGTGTGTGTGTCCGTCTGTCTGTGCGGTGCGTGCACTGCGGCTGACACCGGCGAGCCGAGGCTCAGGGTCTCTGCGGCAGGAAGCGGGGGCCGCCGCGGAGGCGGCAGCAGCAGGAGGACCAGGCAGGGGACGCCGCGCCCAGCGCACCCGATCCCTCCATATGGAAGAAGCTTTTTTGGATGACTGAACTCGCAAACAATTCCTTCTTTTGCTTCTCCTGCCTAGGAGCCTCCCATTACCGCGGGAGGAGGGGATGGGGGAGCAGAGGAGGCGGGGAGGAGGGGGAGGAGCGAAATGAAGCAAAGAAAGTCTTGGAAAGGAAGCTGGAAAAAAAAAAAAAAATCCACCCAGTCCCCCAAACTCTAGGGCAGCCCCCGCAACACCCACTCTCCCTTGTGCGTTGGACCTGCTCTCTCTTCCAGTTTCTTTTTCTTTCCCATACCAAAAGCAATGCCCTGTGCCTCAGGGGCTCTCTCGACCCTCTTTAGCTTCACCTCAGACCCTTCCTCTTTGGAAACTAACCTTCCCTCCTGTAGCCCTGTCTCTTCCCCAGCCCATTTCTGGCAACCACTTCTCAATTGCCTCCTTCATTCTGCAAAACTATTGAATAAACCAGTAAAAGCAAACTTATTATTAAACGGGCTAGCTCCCCACCCCTCAAAAAAGTGGGTCAGGGGCAGTTGAAAAAATGATAAGGGAAGCCCCAAGGCGGTCTCCCCAACCCACTTGGTGGGCTGGAGGGTTTGTTGCCGTCCCCAGTTGACAGCTCCCTGACCTCCATTCATCATCCCGGGATGTAGAGCCAAGACAAGGGGTGGGGGCTGGTTAGAAGCCACCGAGAGAAGTTTGTCGCCTCTGTGTGTGTATTGGGCAGAAAACAGCAAAAGTTCTCAAACTTGGGCTGTACAGAACTCTTTAGAACGTTTTTTTACAATGCAGACTGCTGGGCCCTTCCTCCAGTTTCTGATTTAGTAGGTCTAGGCAAGAATTTACCTTTCTAAAAAATTCTCAGGTGATGCTGATGCTGTTGGTCCATGGTCACATTTTAAAAGCCACTCTTCCAGATTATTCAGAAGTCAAACAAATGCTGAGTTGATGGCAAGTTTGGTGTCCTTATTTAAAGAGGAAGCTCTTTCATAGATGGTGAGGAATCATTACCCCAACACCCCCAGATTGCCACTAAGCAAACCAAGATCCAGAGGAGTTAAGCCATTTGTTCAAAGCAACCCAGAGTGCAGTGCCAAGGTGAAGGAGTTGCTGCCTCTCCTCTGTGGCAGGAATAGCAGCACTGGGATTCAGGAAGCCAAGATGTGACTAGGAAAATCACTTAACCTTTCTGGATCATGGGTTTATTTACCATTGTTTTGATTTTCATCAGTAAAAATACATATTTTATACTGATTATTTGATTCTGTTTGAATTCGAACCATAAAAGGCAACTATAATGTGTTGTATTCCATATTTTGCACTGTTTTTTTCTCCTGCATTTCAGTTAGGCAGGAGTCCATTTTTCTATTGATTTATTTGGTACTTTCAGTTCTGTGTGGCTGGATTCTTAGTCATGTCCCTGTGGCAAAATGGATCAAGTGCACCCATTTTTAATAAGGTAAAAAAGTTCGTAATTCCCTCCCCACTCCCCCCACTTTCTCTTTTAATCTTCAGAACTCTCCCAGACGATTCTTAAAGACTCATTTTTCTCCCTATTCAATGGCAATGTTAGCTTCCACCTTCTCATTGTTCTCCTTCTGAGGTACAATTCAGGACTAAGAAGTCTGGGGACCACCCTGGGTACATAACTCTTAATTTCCCTAAGGAATGGGGTTAGCTAATCTACCACTATAGTGAAACCACCTCTCCTCTGACCCACAAGGAGGGTATCCAGCTTTGTTTTTCAAAGATGGTTTCCAAGTACGACTCACACTGGCTATGGTGAGATTCCAATGAGAACAAGATGTATGAAGTTCTCAAATTGATTCTTTTGTTTTCCCATATATACTATCCCTTTCTCCTAGGACTCTCCAGTCCTTGGGTTCCCACTGCCCTGGGTTCTGAATCAAAGCTTCAGTCTTTGTCAACACTATTTAGTCAGGAGAATGACCTTGTATCTTCCTCAGCCAGGCTGATCACTGTGGTTACCTGCCATCAGGATGGTTTAGACAGAGTGCTGAGAAAATTACCAAGGTTGCAGAAAAAGTGGCATAGGGAATTGATTTTTCTCTATGTTTTAATATAAATCCATTTTCCCAATTACAAATTTTGTGCAGTGAAGAATAAAGAAAAACATACAAAAAGAGGGAAATCACATTAGGCCTATTACTCAGGGGTTGTGCTATGAACACAGTAGAGTGCCTTTTTCTAAACATTTTTCTTGTTTTTGTTTCTCCTGGATACAAATACATAATTTTTCTACACTGAGTGAACGATTCTAATAGAATCGGAATTGGAAGACACTTACGGACATCACAAATGGGACGTGCTTATTCATATTTGTACTATGTTCTTCTCTTGTACTTTTGGTAATTGAGGTAGAAGCCAGTTATAATTATAATTATAATTTTAATTATAATTAACTGGCACTTTCATATTTTGCAAACTTAGGTTCATTGTACACATAGGTTGCTTTTTAAAAATCTAGCTGGGCTCAGTGTAACACACCAGTAATCCTAGTGGCTCAGGAGGCTGAGACAGGAGGATCTCAAGTTCAAAGCCAGCTTCAGCAATGGTGAGGCGCTAAGCAACTCAGTGAGACCCTGTCTCTAAATAAATACAAAAGTAGGGTTGGGGATGTGGCTCAGTGGTGGAGTGTCTCTGAGTTCAATTCCTGATCCCCCCCGCCCCCCGCCCAAAAAAAAGAAAAAAAAATCATTCTAAAATCTAAAGGTCTGTCCCTTGTTAGATTCTAATGTGATTATTTTCTCTGTCACCAAATATTCTTCAAAGTTAGACTGTAACAGTTGTGTACTATTTCATCAAAGAGATTGTTTTTATTCCATCATTCTTCTATTGTCATATATTTGGATTGTTTTTATTTTTATTATTATCCTACATTGCAGTCAGCTAAACATCTTATCATAAATCTTTATTATTTCCTAAGGGTGAATTCCTGTGAGTCAGAGCTTCAGATCAATGAATAGGATATAACATTTTAAAGGCTTTTGGTTGCTATTACAAAACTCTCCCCCAGTGGTTCCAACGGACATTTTCATCTCTTGAATTCTTTTAAAAGCAACAATGAGGTCATAAAACACAAGGAACCAAGTGGAGACTGGATTGAATTATCCAGTTTGTATGATTGCACTTACCAGTTCAAGAAAACAACTGCCAGATATTCATTATAGTGAAGATAATACTCAAGTGGGAAGAGTGGCACAATAGGTGCTTACTATGTGAACTCAGTTATATTTATGATATTATTTAACATTTCCAGCAACCCTTTGAGAAATAAGCTAAGATGTTTGAGCACTTTACTCTTCCAGCCTCTTCACTGGATTCTGTATGTACATTTAGGTTTGAATTCCTACAAGAACCCTTGATGTAGATTCAATTATCTCCATTTTATAGATAAGGAAAATTATGTAATTTGCTTAAGATCCCTGACAACTAAGTGATGATACTAATTCCAAGCAGTGCAACACACTATTTTCTCATAAATATTTTCATGAGTTATAGGCTATGCCTTAGAATGAGCAAGGCACGTTTTAGAAGATCCCTAAATTTTGGCAAGCCATTAAGAAATCTTTTGTGGGTTTTCCAAGGAGTCTTTTTTTTTTTTTTTTTTAAAGGAGCATCCAAGTGTAGTCAAAGAGCTAAGGTAACTTACTAATTGTAACTAATATAAGAGTCTAAGGATCATATACCGTAAGAGAATAGAGTTCTGATGTATGACTTAAGATTAAAGGCTAGATACAAAAATTCACAGTACTAACAGTAATTAGTAAATTGGCTTTTGTATACATTCCTTCTCAAGGCTAATGTTTGAGTAAAGATTTTTGTCTTGATAAGATGTACTAGAAATAAAATATTCATGAACTCAACATCCTCCCTTAAAATTTTGTTGACTGTAAAAAGTTTTTTCTTATTAAGGTAATTTATCAATTCATTTTTGAAATAAATGTATAACTTAATTCATTAATTTAGAATTAGTAAAATCAGCCTTCATTTGCTCTTTAGGAGGTCATTAACTGGTTGTGTGAGTTGGCCTACTTCTCCATGCTGAGATCCAAAAGGGCTACTGGACAAAGACTATGCCAGTAGTTCTAAAATATTTGTTGACTGAGTGAAAGTATGAGATTGACCAATGCAACAATTAGTAACCAATGTGAGAAAGGATATAATTAAAGCTTAAATTGCAGGGTTCAGGCAGAATTACAGGTGAGCCTGGCACAATGCCATCTATTCCTCACACAAGTTGAACTGGCTGGAACTGAATTCTCTAGCCCAGGGTTTCTAACTCTGGTTTCTATCAGTTATGTGCTCTGTTGATCTTGAAAGATTAGTCTCCAGATCTCCACAAGGCTGCCGATGGACAAATGTACCAAGAGGGAAGGTGACAAGCAACCAGAAGAAGATACCAAATCAAGACCAATCTGGGTTTGAATCCTGTGCAAACTTGGATGGATTATTAACCTCTTGAACCCAGTTTCTTCATCTACGAAAATTAGAGATAGTATATATGAAGTATCTCTCTCAGTGTATGACTGTAAATGGATTATCTGGTACAACCAACCATACCAGCTATTAGTGTAGCTAGTGGTTGTTCGGACTGGTCAGTTCCCACGCTGGGCCATGTATATATATATATATATATATATATATATATACACATACACATACACATATATATATATGTGACTTTGGACTCCCCTGTTTTCCATTTCTGTATATCTCAGACTTGTACTAATGTAACTCTCTTCACTGAATGCTTATCAAGAGTTTGAATATATGTATATTCATATGAATATACATACGTATATATTCACATATACACATATAGTCATATATATATTCATATAAATATATATACATATATTCAAACCCTTAATACGCATTCAGTTAAGAGAGTTATATTAGTACAAGTTTGAATCAGAGATACAGAAATGGAAAACAGGGGAGTCCAAAGTCATTTCTGTGTCCCATTCTGTATGCTTTATTTTACAGAGTCCTTAAGCCCCAGACAAATAAAATCTGTTAACAATGAATTCCACTTGAGACCACTTTTTCAAGATACCAGAATCTCTGAAGCAAGTGAAGTCCCCATTTAGTGGCACATGACACCCCCACCTTCCACAACTCCCTCCATCTGTTCTCCCCCTGCCTGCCTCATGTGTTAGGCTCAGAAACGGATTCTGGAGCTGCCCAGACTCCAGCTGTTTGATATTGTGTGGCAACTACAGCAAAGAAGGCAGGGGCGAGGGATTCCAGATGAAAGCAAAAACTCAAAGAGAATTGGACCTCAGAGCTTTGATACCAAACTCAGTGGGTAACAACCTCCGTTAAATTTGTTCAGTCAGCCATTTAAGAGGGAAGAAGTTTCTCACACATCTTATAAGGGTTTTTAGCAAGGGACGCTTCCACCAAGGGAAATCGATGTTCCAGGGAACTGAACAGAGCAGAATCTAATGCCAAAGCTACAGTTGCAAGCTGAGAGACAAATAGTATGCTGGCTCATTTTGCTCCAAACATATTATTTTCTTTCTTCTTCGTAAGTTACTAGGGATTCATTAGGCATCTGGGTCATAGCAATAGAAAGTCAACTGTGCTCTAACCTACTCCACTCTACCCTGCTTTTCAGCCCTGCACCCATAGTCAAAATTAACAAGGAGACTCAAGCTATGCCACTCTCTGGTCATAGAGGGAAGGCTGATCAGTGTCTCTGGACGGTGGTTGGAAGATCTCTGTGGACCTTCTGACAAAACTATGAGGGAGGAAGGGAATTTGAGAGGAAGATGTTGGGCCCCGGGTTGTAGAATCCTCCCTCCCACCAATTTTACTCCTATTGAGAGTACAGGTCTGTCTTCTTTGTCTATTACTGGTCAAATTCATCAACTAGGAGATGGAATTGAGACTTGGTGGGCCCAATTTAAGAAAGCATTTGCTTATGAACCTCTGCCTGGAATAAGGAAGGGTTAAGAAAACTAATCACATGGTTCACTGATTCCTAATTCTTTTTAGGGAGAAAAAAAAAAAAACTCCATAAACTTTGTCCTTATTTATCTAGGAGAGATGACGATGGGAACAGTCATGTCCCTGCCCTTCTTTGATGGTCCTCCAGTTCCCTTGATATAAGGGGCACAAGTGCTCCTTGATCTGGTCCAGCTCAACCCTCCAGGCTGGCTCCTGCGTGGCTCACCTGCCTGCATCTTTTGCTCCAGCATCTCCAGGCCCTTTCTCAAAGCACACACTTTCTTATGCTTCCCAGTCTACCCATTTTTGTCCTAACCCCCTTTTCCTCTTTATTACTCACCTAATTTACTCCCAAACCTTCCCTCTAATGTTAACTCCCTGAGAAGACTTACCTGAGCCTCCTTCCCCAGCTCCCCAACTCCAACTATCCTCCGATGAAACTCTCTTCTTGCTTTTACCTTGAATCTGTCATGAGCAGTAAAATTGTAATAGTAAAGAAAACTGTGGGTCTTTTTACTTGACTGGACTATCCTCAATCCCTGTTCATTTCTTATTTGCACCCCCAGTGTTCAGAGCAATACCTGGCACATAGTGGGTTCCCTATACAAAAATATATCAAATGAATAAGCAAACAAACAAAAAAATTAATAAAAACAACTATCCTTGTTACAGAAGTTGAAGCCTGTTGGATCTCTGTGGTCCGGAATATTGAAAGCATCCCCAAAACTTGGACCTAAGGTAGAATCATAGTTTTAAAACCAAAAACCGTGTTCTCGCCTAAAAGCAAGTTAAGACTGGTTTGTCTTAAATATGACTATTATATAGTATTTTGCATTTAGAGTTAATAGTATGTTTGAGATGATAGCATGTGACTGGATTTTAGCTGAATTGTTTTACTTTTTATTTTGAGATAATTAACACATAATTTATGTGAAATAATAATAGGGAGATCATGTATACCCTTCATCTTGCTCTCCTCTAACTACAGCATGACATTTACTCTAACTATAGTATATCTTAATTAATTGACATTGAGATATCAACTTTATTCAGATTCTGCCAGATTTACATGCATGCTCATTTGTGAGTAGTTGCATATTTAAAAAATGGTTTGTGGATCCAAAGCAATTTATAGATTCACCACATTCTAATATCAAAATCCCAAAAATATTTTTTAATAGATGTAGCAAAAAAAATATTTTAAAAGTCATATGGATTCTCAAGGACTCCTGAATAGCTATAAAGAATGTCAAGAAAGAACTAAGTTGGAGGCCTCTCACACCCAGGTTTCAAAGCACACTACAAAGCAATAGTAATTACAATGGTATTAGTGGCATGATAGGCAGATCAGGAGAATGGAGCAGAGGAGAGCCCAGAAATAAAGCCTTGTACACATGGTTTTTGACAAGGATGTTAAGACTAGACAATGGAGAAAGAATTTTTTGACAAATGGTGATGAGAAAACTGAATATCCACATGTCAAAGAACAAAGTTGAACCCAAACCTTACACCATATACAAAAATTACATGAAAATGATTAAAGACCTGAAGATAAGAACTAAAGCTATTAAACTCCTAGAAGAAGCCATAGAGGAAAAAGCTTCAGGATGTTAGAACTAGCAATGATTTCTGGATACGACATCCAAAGTACAGACAACAAAATAAGAAATAGACAAGTAGGGCTACATCAAACTTAGAATCCTCTGTTGAGTCAAAGGAAACAATCAACAGATTGAAAAGGTAGCTTACAGAAAATAACTGAAAATCATATACCGATATGGGATTAATATCAAGAATACATAAGGAACTTCTATAACTCAACAACAAAAACCCTACAAATAACTTGACTAGAAGATGGATGTGGGCTTGGTGGCACACACCTGTAATACCAGTGACTTGGGAGGCTGAGTCAGGATGATCACAAGTTCAAGGCCAGTCTTGGCAACTTAGTAAGATGCTGTCTCAAGCTGGTCATGGTGGCGCATACCTGTAATACCAGTGGCTAGAAGGATGGCAAGTCAAAGCCAGCCTCAGCAATAGCGAGGTGCCAAGCAACTCAGTGAGACCCTGTCTCTAAATAAAATACAAAACAGGGCTGGATATGTGGCTCAGTGGTTGAGTACCCCTGAGTTCAATCCCTGGTGACCACCCACCCCAATTAAAGATGTTGTCTCAAAATTTTAAAAAAAAGGACTAGGGATATACTCAGGGATTCAAACCCTAGTACCTGCTCCAAAGGATTTAAATAGGCATTTCCCAATGAACACGTATATAAATGATCAACAAACACATGAAAAGATGTCCAACATCTTTTAATCATTAGGAAAATGCAAATCAAAATCACAATAAGGGGCTAGGACTGTGGCTCAGTGGTAGAGTGCTTACCTTGTACTTGTGAGGAACTGGGTTCAATCCTTAGCACCACACAAAAATTTAAAAATAAAATAAAGCTATAAAAAGATTTTAAAAAAACATAATGAGATATTACCTTGTACCCAGCAAGATGATCACTATCAAAAAAATCACAAGCTGGGCATGGTGGGTGGCACAGGCCTGTAATCCCTGCAGCTCAACAGGCTGAAGCAGGAGGATTGCAAGTTCAAAGCCAACCTCAGCAGCTTAGTGAGGCCTTAAGCAACTTGGCAAGACCGTGTCTCAAAAATAAAAAATAAAAAGGACTGGGGATGTTGCTCAGTGGTTAAGCACCCCTGGTCAATCCCCAGTACCAAAAACAAAAATAAAAAAAATCTACCACAACATAACTAGTGTTATCAAGGATTTGGAGTGAAAGCACCCAGAAAACTACTCCAGATATGGGAAGTCACACAAGAGATTTTATTAAGTAGAAGAGCAGAGTGTCTGCCCTGAAGGGTGAGTGAGAGAGAGAGAGAGAGAGAGAGAGAGAGAGAGAGAGAGAGAGAGAGAAAATGACAGGGGAGCTATTCTTAAGTAGTTTAAGTTCGCCGGCTAACAATCTGGACCAATGACTGACAAGGAAGTTCGCGCGCTAACTATCTAGGTTGTAAAATGGTGTAGGGGGGCAGAGTAATGGTGGCAGCGAGATGGCAGGGGAGAAATGGTTGCAGCCTTATTAAACTGTTGTTCCTTCATGGAGAAGTTAGCACCTTTGCACACTGTTGGTGAGACTGTAAAATGGTATGGCCATTAGAGAAAATGGTCCCTCAATAAGTTAAAAACAGATTATTATGAGACCTAGAGCCTGTTTCCAGGTTGTGGTCAGTCACATAATGACTTAGAACACTTCCACCCACCCTTTTGTGTGATTTGCCAACAAATCCATTTTGGTTCCTGGTTTTAGAGGTTTCAGTCCATGGTCTCAGCTCTTGTTTCTGGGCCTATAGTGATACAGAACATTATGGCTGAGAGCATGGCAGAGCACAGCTGCTCTCCTGATGGCATCTGGGAAACAGAGAGAGAAGAGAAGAACTAGGACAAAACATACCCTTCAAAGCTATGCCCTCAAAGACCACTTCCTAAAACTAAGCCCTACTCCTGCAAGTTTCCACCACCTCCCAATAGTGCCACCATCTGGGGACCTAAGCCTTCAATACATGAACCTTTGGGGGGACATTCCAGATCCAAACTATAACATAGACATATATACAAAAGAATTGACATCAGGATCTCAAAGAGATGGATACCTACGTTTCTATGTTTATTGAAGCACCATTTGCAATAGACAAGAGGTAGAAACAGCCCACATGTCCATTGACAGATATATGAATAAAGAAAATGTGGCTTAGACATACGATGTAATGTTATGCAACTTTTAAAAAGAAGGAAATCCTGTCAAGTGCTACAATATAAATGAATCTTGAGAACTTTGTGCTAAGTAAAATAAGCCACTCATGAAAGGACAGATACTGCATGATTCCACTCACATGAAGTATCTAAAGGAGTCAAAATCAAAGAAACAGAAAGTAGAAGTGATTACTAAGGATGAGGTGGAAGGGTGTGGGGGAATTAGTGTTTGGTAGGCATAGAGTTTTGGTGTTGCAAGATGGAAAAATTCTGGAATTCTATTGCATATCTTAACACTACTGTACACCTAAAAACAGTTAAAATGGAGAATTTAAGTTGTGTTCTTTTTCTATGACAAGAAAAAGTAATCTGTAGCTTATTGTATTTGTACAGCCCAGTCAGTGGTGAAGCTCAGTGACAGAGCACTTACCTACCATGCACGAAGCCCTGGGTTTAATCCCCATCATGCAAAACAAAATCATAACAACAAAAAAACATAACTCCTACTTGCCTGCAAAACTCAGCTTGCTAGTCCTTCCTTGCCCAGCACACCCTCCCTCCAGCTCCGGGTAGGAGCCTATTATCGGAGGAGTCTTATCACCTGGTGTTTATTCTTATTCTTTTCAAAGCACTTACTGAACTGTTCAGTAATTATTTCAGGCTGCCATATTTCTCACTGGAGGGAATGCAGTCACACGTGACCTATCTTCAGTTTTTCCTACTTCATATGAAACTTATGAAGCCTATGGTGGCCTTAATCACCATTTCAGTCCTAATGCCTCATACAACTTCGGGAACAGGATGAACAATGTGCAGATGTTTGCTGAAGAAAGGAAGGAAAGGAGAGAGGGAGGGAGGAAGATCAGCTGCCAGTCTGTAATAATTCTTTTCTCCCAGCTGCATTCCCACACATCCTCCCTCAGGAGCAGCCTGGTGTTTTAAGAGTCCTTACAGATTGGGAGCACAGCCAATCTAATTGATTATGCAGGCACAAGTTGCTTAGGTAATGGAAAATAATGTTTTGACCAGATTCCAGTGGTGGCTTGTATAGACACAACAGGCTCCCTATTTGGGAGCCTCTTCATTTGAGACTTGACACCTTCCATGTGGAGATGAATCATCCCATGTGGAGAGGCTGACACCTTTCTCCCACAGGAGTGGACAGGTTGCAAAGCTTTGAAAAGTAAACAAAAATGTCTAAGGATACACAATAAGAAAAAATTTCCAGTGTTACAGACACAGAAAACAACTTAAAATTTCATATCACAGCTGGGCATGGTGGCGCATGCCTGTACTCCCAGCAACTTGGGAGACAAAGTCAGGAGGATTGCAAGTTGGAGGCCAGCCTCAGCAACTTAGCAAGACCCTAAGCAACTTGGTGAGACCCTGTCTCAAAATAAAAAATAAAATAAACAAAATAAAATAAGACAAATGATTAAATAAATGAATAAATTAATATCACACCTTTGTCAAAATCCATAAAACTATACTTCACAAAGAGAAAATCTTATTATAGTATGTAAATTTAAAAAAATCAACCAGTATGATAAGGAGGACCCCCAAATGGAATAAAAACTGGAAAAATTAAACCTAACTAAAATACAAAGGAATAACATAATAGAGGGGTAGGAAAGGTAAGAACCAATCTAAGTTACATTGGAAAATTGTTCTGATGGATACTGTGAGGCTAAACAATTATACACAAATACTGTGTTAGTTAGTAAATCTGTTTCTCACATGGGTTCATTGCATATGCTAGGGTTATACAAATAATTATACTTTGTTGTTGGATTAGAGTCAGAGGTATTTGCGTTGCAATAAATAAATATTTTTCAATTCCCTAACTCCTCCTTTGTTTATTTTTTAGTCATTATTATTCATTCATTTGGTTATTCATTTATATAAGGATGCATTCATAAATATTTATTGTTTCTATAGTTATAATCCAACACAATTGCTACTCATGTTGCTGTTTTTCCATCTTTGGCTACAGGTTGCTTCTTTACCTCTTCAACACCCTCCTCCCTTGTTTTATTGAGCGCTGCCTTACCTTTTTGTCAACGGGAGATACTCCTGACTCATTGTGGATTTTTCTTGCCCCCTCCCTCTGACATCAAATACTCTTCTAAGAATCTGTAATTCTTTTTATTGAAGAACAGTCCACAGAAATAGATTTACCGATAGGCATGATGGTGCACGCCTGTACTCCCAGCGGCCCCGGAGGCTGAGGCAGGAGGATCATGAGTTCAAAGGAAGCCTCAGCAACTTAGTGAAGCACTTAACAACTCAATGAGACCCTATCTCTAATAAAATATGAAAAAAGGGCTGGGGATGTGGCTCAGGGGTTAAGCACCTCTGGGTTCAATCGCCAGTACCAAACAAACAAACAAACAAAAACCAACAGAACAAGATTTACTAACTAGAGTACAGTATTTACTAACTAGAGTACAGTATTTGTGTAAAATTCTTGTTTAGCCTCACAGTATCCATCAGAAGAGTTTTCCAGTGGAACATAGATCAGTTCTTCTCCCTACCAGCACAATTATGTTATTTTTTGTAATATGCTTAGACTTAATTTTTTTATAGTTTTTATTCAATTTGAGTCTTCCCTATCATCCTGACTGATTTTTAAAATTTACACACAGCAAGAGTTTCTCTTTGTGAAGTAATTTTATGAATTTTGACAAATGTGTGATGAAATTTGTCATTACACACATTTTTCTGTCACCGATTGAGAAGACGAACCAGGCATGACAACAAAATGCAATGTTGGAAACTGGATTGAATCCTTAAATGAAAGAAGGGCATTAAGAAAAAAAAAAAACTGGGGAAATTTAAATAAAGTTCCTAGTTTTGTTGGTAGTATTCTAATGCTGTTACTGCCTTAGTTTCAATTATTGAATTGGGTTGTTAAAGATGATAACAAAAGGGGAAACCCAACGAGGAATGTATGAAACTCACTATATGATACTGAAACTTTTCTGTAAGCCTAAAATTACTGAAATTCACTAGTTGAAAAAGTGGGTGGAATGCAGGTAAAACAAGGACAAAAAAAACTTGAAATTCTCTGTGAGATGTAGAGGTGTGTTCAGAAGCACTTGACATAACAAGGAGGCAGATTTATTTATTTAGTTAGTTTTAGGAAGAGCATAGCAGTAAAATTTCTGCTTTTTTTTTTTTTAAATCACTCATTAAAAACTGGAGTTACTTCAGTGACCTTGGAAATAATACAAGAGGTTTACCTTTGTGGTCCAAATATGAAATGGCATCTGTTACCATGGTGAAGGTATCTATGCCATGGGGCTTGCCAGGGTCAAGTTGTTGAGCCACAGCTGTCCCTTCCCCATGAGAACTCATGTCCCTGGGATGATGAACAACTCTCCTTCTGCCTGCCACATTATTTCTTAGGTATGTTAAGACATCCATTCAGGTAGTCATAAGTTTGGGACTCATTCACCCTCTAAGATGACTTGGAATATCTTTTACTGTCTGTGAGAGTTGCCATTATAGTAAATTCTTCTAGGTAATCTTGTTTCCAGGTTTTTGAGAGCTAATTAAGTATGAAGGGTAGAACTGGCAGCCCCAAGAAGGAATATACTCACCATGGCCAACTCTACTATCAGCCACAACTTTGATGTGGTACCATGACTCTAGCTTCTCTTTCTCGCTCTCTGTCAAGGACATCTGAAATGAACAAGATGTGAAGGCAACTAGCTCTGCAACAGAAGTACAGCATCCTAGTGAGGTGAGAGTGTGACAACAGACGTCCACATCCTCCCTGATTGCCAGAGTCCTGGTAACAACTCTAAGCACTATGATAGCTGTTTGGCTTTAAACATGTCACTAAGTTTGCAGTTTATCTTCTCATTTATAAAATGAAGATAATAATAACCCCTAACTCACAAGATTATTTTGAGAATGAAAGGAGATACTTCACTTTTTAAAAAGTGAAACACAATATGAATGTTAATTTGGGTCCCAATACGAACATATGGCATTTTTTTAATGTTCTCACACACACATACACACACACACACAGAGAACTCACAAGGCACAAGTTTCTACAAACAAATAGTTTCTGTACAATAATTCTTTAACATCTTTAAAAATCTAAGACATATATTTTAGGATGAGGCTGTGATGTAGTGATTCTTTTCTATAGTGTCCTTAGCAATGTGAGCCCAGTCTGGTTGCCAGGCCCATAAAAACAAGGAGGCTGTTGATCGTTAGTCTGTGTAAAACATAGCACTTGGGCATCTCACTTGGAACTCGCTTTTTAACTTGTTTCAAGAGGTGGCGCTTAGAACTGAAGAGAGTATTGTATGCCTGAATGAGTGCACCAAAACACCAGGCCAGACCCCGGTGTGGGCACCCACTTATGTGCGCAACTGCCTTTTTACCTAATTAATCCTCTCCTTGCAAGCCTGAACGCAGCCTGTGAACTTCACATGGCGCTGGTAACTGGAACTCTGGATCCTACCAAATTGGATGCTTTAATGGAACGTTATTTGTTCAGAGCCCTTGAAGCAATGATATCTAATGGAGCAGAAGCAAAGAGAAAATGACCTGAGCTTTAGTGAGAACAGTTGATTTCCATCACAGATGTGGCCTTGTCCTCCCCTGCTTAGAAACCTTGGAGGGCCCCCCTCCTGGACGGACTCCAAACTCTTCTCAACCAAGTCTGGTCTCTTTTTCCACATACTCAAACCACTTAACACCCCCTGCTCATCCCCCTCCCCAAGTCTCTGAGCCTGTTTCCTACAGTGTGATTTGCAGACTACCTGTAACAAAATGATTTGGCAGTGCTTGTTTAAAATGCAGGTGCCCTCGTGGCCCTTGATCAGGGATACTGAATCAGAATTCCTGAGTAGAGACCTCAGGAATGTGCATGTTGAAACTCCTCCAGCAATTTTTAGGAGACATTGATCTAACCACACAACAAATACTCTGTTTCTTGAGTGCAGCATGCTTTTATTTCCCAGCGCCTCTGCCTCTTCTTTTACCTTGCACCTTACTAAGCTTCCTTTATTGAGTCCATTCTGTATGCCAAAGGCAGGCAGTGCATTAAAGTGAAATTGTCTGGGTACCGACTAAGTACCAAGAATGGATATAGAGAGGACACAGACATAAAGTAGACTTGGTCTTTGTCTCAGGATGCTCACGCAGAGTGGCAGAGACCTCATGTGTTTGTACCTCTCCTTTCTCCAAAGACAGCCTAGACTCCTGGAGCCACAGCACTGAATGAGGCTGTGGAGGTGGCACTAAGATTCAAATGCATTTTATACCTAGAGATCACTGCCTTCGAGGACAGCAGCACTGTCTTTCTAAAATGTCTTTCACTCAGCAAATTCCACAGTACTTTTCTAATAGGTTTGATTTGGATACAAGATTTATAAAGGGCAAACCTGAAGGTATTTCAACATCCTCCAGATCTAAGAAGCAGAACTGAGCATATGAGAAATTTTCTAGTGTGTCCTAGCACAACGGCACAGAATAGGCCCTCAGTACCTGTGTACTCAGTGAAAGAATGAATTAATGAATGATCAATTTGTTTTATAAACTTATAAAAATAATAAGGTTCCTCTAATAGTGCTAGCTTGGATACTGAATGCCCCTTACACTCTGGGACTTTGGGTTTACTGGTTTTTTTGGATCATGTTTTTCTTTCCATTTTTCATGTTTTAGCTTTAATATGTCCAAACTGTATATTCCCCTAGTTTTGCAAATCATTTTGCTTCTATTGTTTGTTCCTAGGCCTGCCATTTGGTACTTTAGATGTTCTTTTTATCTTTTCACCTTATTTTCCTGCTCTCCTATCTCCTCCCTCTCCAGCCCTCTCCCTGGCTCCTCCCTGCCCCCTCCCTCCCTGGTCCACATCCTGAGTATGAATGCAGGCAGGATTAATCCAGCAGGGAACACAGTGTCTGCCAGCTAGGACAGCCGCACTAAAGCATGCAGGGTGATAAAAGGCAGCTCTGATGGGCTCTGTCAGGAATCCTCAGGAACACTAAGGGGAAACGTTTACCAACAACCCCTCCTCTGGCTCCAGGCCCTCTGGGCCCCAGGACAGAACCACACCTAGAAAAGCCCAGGGAGAAAAGTGGGAAAAGTAAAAAGTGTCCTTGCTCTCCTGGTCCTCCACGCAAGAGACTTCCTCAGAGCCAAAATGATATGGCATTTTTCTTGAAAGACCCTAGGTTAAAACCGTGAGTGGCCACAAGTCCATTTAAGCCAGAAGTTGCTGAAGGAATGCTGTAGGATGTTGGGAAAGGAGATTGCATAACTTACTTCTGGCTTGCAAAGAGAAAGATGAGTGAAAGAAGAAAAGAGTGCTGTGCCTAATATAATACCCAAAGTGTGTGAGCACACGTGTACAAACAGGCAAATGGGGCTGGGGTTGTAGCACAGTGGTACAATGTTTGCCTAGCATGTGTGAGGCACTAGGTTGGGTCCTTGGCACCACATATAAACAAATAAAGATATTGTGTTCATCTACAACTAAAAAAATTTTTTTAAAAATGCAAATGTACATATGCACTTAGCTCTATTTCCCTTCAAGTATGTCCAATTAACTAGGATTGGCTTCACCCACTAATTCTGTAGGTAGATAGAATGAGAAACAGTGACTTAGTTTATTGCCTAGTAAATTAAAAATTTGAACCTAAATTGAACTATTTACCAAATAAATAACAATTGCTGCACCCTTCCTGAAGGAACTATAAAGGTCAAGATGATTCTCAATGTTTATTCGCGTTTACTTTGTTTGTTTGCTTTGGATTTACTCTATTTCCTAGACCCATCCCCATCCTGAATGTCTCCAATGTAGGCCTTACTCAGCTGTTTGGACCACAATCAACACCCCATTGCCTTAGGCTGCAGGCTAGGTTATTTAAAAGTAGCCCCATTTGTGCTATCTTCTCTGTCCCTTTCTCTCTCCCTGATTTTTGGTTTTCCAGCACCACTCTCCAGGTAGGCAGGGGCCCCAGTCAGGTTAATGGCTGGCTGTTGGGTCTTTAGAGATAATAAAGGTCAGGTTTCTAAACAGCCTCAGTCCAAATGCTCACCACTTCCTGAGAGCCTGATTTTCAGCTCTTTTCCATTAGCACTTTAGCATGAATTAGTTTATCAGATTTAGCTAGTTGATACTAAGGTCATAAAATGTAGTACTTAAAAGTTTCCTGAAGAAGAAGCAAGTAGCAATAACATCCATTCATTTTTGCAGTGGGCAGGGATCACAGAACTATCGTAGTAGGGACTACTTATTACAGATAGGAAAGCAAAACCAATTATGTTACTTGAACAAATAATTCCTAAATTCCCCATCATGTTCTAGCCACATTGCTTGATGACAGACACTTGGGGCGAATAGGCAGATCTCTACCCTCAGAAGCTCATATAGGCCTTCAGTGACAGATGCTTCCAGAGAGGCTCAGTGTTCAGGGGAGACCATAGTTTGGGGAGGACTCTGGGAGAGGCATGCTGAAGGGGTGAAAAAAATCAGTGAGGTCTTCCAGGAGGAGGCACATTAGCTGCGGTGTGAATGAAGGAAGTAAAGAATAAGAAATCAAGCTGAAAGATGGGAAGTAGAGACATTCTAGGAGGAAGAAACAGTCTACTAATCACACATGGAAGAGATAGATTATTGAGGACTTTGAATACCTGTCTGATTTTAGTTTTCTTTCATAGTCATTGGGAAGTAGTAAAGGTTTCTGAGCAGGAAAGTAACATGCTTTGAGTTATGTTTTATGAAAGATGGTAGGGACATGAACTAGGGTGTTAAAATAATCTGGGTGAGAAAACTGGATAATGGAAATGAGAATGAAAAGAATAGGTGAATACGAGAGAGAGAGAGAAGTTTTAATCAAGTGTGTCATAGATAGTAGTAAAATCATAATTGAATCTTTAGAAAGTAATGATGCCAAGACAGATGTGGGGGCATCTTTCAGGGTATCAGAGATTTCAATATATTGACTGATGAAGTAGAGAGCACACACAGAGGTGGCTATAACCAAGCAGGAAGTCAGTCTGGCTGCAGAGCCCCACCAGAAGAAGCACGTGACTGAAGGGGAGAAGCCAGGCCCAAAATACAGGAAGAATACTCAAACATCTGTAGATACAGCAGTCAACTTTCCATATATCCTCACCAACTGTGGCAAAATGCCAAGCAGTCAAGGTAGTACTCAGTAATAGGAAGAAAGGAGGAATGTTCACTCAAGAAACAGAGTAAGGAGTACCAGAATCTGCCACCCCAGAATATGTATTTATTTGTCTACTTCCTGTTGCTATAACAAAATACCGGAGACTGGGTGCTTTATAAAGAAAGGAGGCTTATTTAGATCATTGTTTTGGAGACTGAAAGTCCAAGATCAGGCAGTCCCATCTTTTTGGCCTCAGATGAGGGCTTCATGGCAGATGGCATCGCAGCAGTGGGAACAGATGTCTCACATGATGAGACAGGAAGTCAGAGGGATGCAGAGGCCAGGTTTGCTCTTTTTATAATAACTCATTCCTTCAAGAACTAACCAGGGTCCCATGAGAACCACAAATCCTTTTCAAGGGCAGTGTCCTCAGTGACCTAATCACCTCCTACTAAACCCCATCACTTAAAGGTTCCACCACCTCTCATCATTGCCACATTGTTCACCAAGCTTCCAGCACAAGAACCTTTCAGAGAAAATCTCAAGTCATATCTGAACCATGGCGTGCCTCTTTGGCATATGGATTATCTTGAGCCAAAGGCAACTGACAAACAGAAAAAGTGTTTATGGCCCCCAACTTCAAAAAATAGAGTACCTAAATTTCTCCTTTGTAAAGGAGATGTCCGTTTCTAAAGATGTCTCCATACCAGGAAGAGAGCTACCACTGGAGACACCTATCACTCGAGACTCTTATCTGTGTAACAAGATGACCTTATTTACCATATATTTCCTCCCCCCACCTTTCCCATAACTTGCTCTCCCATCCAGAAGCCCAATGCCCTTTTTCTTCTGTTTAGTCTAAGATGATATATAAGCCTCAATCATTAGGCTGCATCTTGAGTCACATTTTTTACTGATCTTTTGTGCCTATATACATAATTATAACTACCTTTTCTCTTTTTATTCTGTCCTTTATTAATTCGATTTCAATGCCCCAACCACTGAACCTAGAATCGTAGAGGGAAAAGATTTTTCCTCCCCTGAAAGGGCAAAGTATCTGGGTAAAACTAAGTCATCTATTGTGGACGCACTAATGTGCCTTTGGCATTTAGGGATCTAGGTACAATGGCTTGTTCACTGTCCACTAACCCATGGAGTGGACACTCCCTGTTGAATTCCTCCACTAGTACATAGAACTCCTAATGGGTCTCCCATTTCCATACATTGAAATATGAACGAGGAACCACAGATTTTATGTCTATACTATGAAAGAGAAACATGAGGATAAACTAGAATGAAAAGACTAGAAGTAGAAGAAAATTTAGAGAAGCAAAATGGAGCTATAAAAGAGAAACTAAAACCTTGTTTATGGATGCCATAATTTCCCAGATCTCTATGGAAATGTAATTTGTCATGACTCAAGCAAAACAAGAACAGCATAATATTTTGAAGACACTTAAAACTATGGCTGCTTGAAAAAAGACAACAGTAAATTTCTCTTCTGAATTGGAAAGTAAAATAGAGGAAGTCTCCCAGAAAGTAGAATTAAAAAGACAAAAGTGTATAAAAGATGAAAGAAAAGATAGAAAGTATCTCCCCAAATTTTCTAACATCAGTTTAATAAAAATATCTGTATAAGAAAACTGAAGAAAGGGAAAAAATTATAAAAACATAAGAGAATTTCACATTAATTTGAGACAGGGTCTCATGAGACTGCCCAAGCTAGCCTCTAACTTGTGATCCTCCTTCCTTCTCCCCCTTCTAGATCAGTGGGATTATAGGTATGTGCCACTGTGCCCAACAATTCCTCACATATAAATGTAGCACTGAGTACCTAGAACACTGAAAGAAAAAGTGGTTACTCAGAAACCTACCGTGAAACTACAGAACATCAAAATGAAGTAGAAAATCCTCAAAGCTTTCCAGAAACAAAAACTGAACACTTACAAAAATTGAGGTTCATATTATCATTAGCTCTCACACGAGAATAATTAAATATAGAGAACAATGGAGCAACACCTTTGGATTATGAGGAAAATGATTTTCAATTTATTCTGTATCCTATAAAACTATGAGGGCTGATGAAGTGCCCTGCACTGTAGGGGACAAATGTTGTGACAGAGGAAGGGAGAGTGCTGCCCTCAATAATCAGGAGATCAGGACACTTGTTCTCTGAGACCAAGGGCATGTTCAGCTGCATGTGTTCTCATGCCAGTGCCAGGACTGAAGGCAGGTGCTCATGTGGTTCCTGCTGCCCCTCTGCCCTGTGCAGCACCCAGGTGCTTCTTACTAATGGAGCAGGGAGGGAACATCATGGTTCATTTTGCTTCCCTACCCATAAGGATATGCTGAGGGGGCTTAGAGCAACTCTGTGACTCCACTGTTGCCTCACTCCTGGGTGAGCACAAGAGCGGAAGGAGTAGAGAAGGAGGAGCAAGAGAAAAGCCCTGACTCCAGCCACTGCCCAGTCCCCAGGTGCACACAACCAGAGGACCCAGTGGAACTTTCCCTGGTGTTAGTTAGCCCTAGTCCTGCTCCTGGGTGTGCACTGTCACCAGCAGAGAGGAACACACACACACATGGTTCCTGCCTGCCACCCACCTACACAGTGCCCAAAGTCATTAACCACAGCCAGAATAACTACAAGGAGTCCTCTAGTAAATAAAGCTACCATTGCACAAGAAACCAATATCCCAGGACACATCTTCAGGAAAAAGATGCTTACAGCAAGATACATAAAAGTGTTAGAGATAACTGATCCACAGAATGTGCAAATCTCAAGGTAGAAGCACATGAAATATGAAAAAACAAGGTAATATGATGTCTCCAAAAACATCTAAAAGAATGATTATAAAAAATCTCAATGAGGTCCAGGAGAATAAACAGTAAATAAAATTAGGAAGCTAATACTAGAATATGAATAAGAAGCTCAGCAAAGAGAGAGAGAGATTTTGAAAAAGAATCAAACAGAAATAAAGAGCTCAATAAGTAAAAAAAAAAAAAAAAAAAAAAAAAAAAAAATTCAGCAAAAAGCCTTAATAGCAATGAGAGGAAAAAATATCTGAAAACAGATATTTTGAAAACGTATTTTTGAAATATCCCAATCAGACAAAACAAAAACAAAAACAAAAAACCCTACATTTTCAAGTACCCGAATGTGAGGGGAAATGTTAATAGCATAGAAAGCTTATTCCATGAAATAATAATAGAAAACTTACTTAATCTTGGGAAAGATATGGACATCATATATAAGAGGACCCCAAGTAGATATGACCAGAAAAACTCTCCACAGTATATTAGAGATAAACTGTCAAAAAGTGCAAGACAAAAAAAAAAAAAAATCCTAAAATCTACAAAAGTGTCAAATCATATTTAAGGATATCCCCATTAGACAAACAGAAGCTTTAACAGAAGAGACCCTACAGTTCAAGTCTTGAAACAATATAACTGCTAACCAAGAGTAATATACCCAATTAAGGCTATCCTTCAGAAATTAAGAATAAAGTCTTTCCAAGACAAGCAAAAAATGACTACCAGATTAGCCTTACAAAAGATGCCTAATGGAGTCCTACATCCAGAAGTGAAAGAAAGATAACCACCATCACAAAATCATGTGAGAGTATAAACCCCACTAGAAGAGTACACACAAAGAGAAATAGAAATGAGTCGAACTTCATCAATACAGTAAACCACCAAACCACCAAGATGAAAAAGAGAGGAAGAAAAGAACAAATAATATTTAGAACAGTGAGAAGAAAATCAACAAAATGATAGGAGTAAGTCCTTACTTATTAATAATAACCTTGAATGTAACTATTCTCCAATTATAAAATACAGACTAGATAAATGGATAAAACAAACAAACAAACAAAAACCAACAACATGTTGCATGCAAGAGGCTCACCTTACTAGTAAAGACCTACACTGAAAGTGAAAGAATGAAAAGTTATATTGTAAGCAAATGGAAACCTACTGTAAGCAGAAGTAGCTATATTTATTTCTGACAAAACAGACTTCAACACAAAAACCTGTAAGAGACAAAGAAGGTAATGAAAAAGGGATTAATTCAACAAGAACATATAATGATTACAAATCTCTATGTGCCTAAAGTTGTAACACCCACTTTTATAAAACAAACCCTATTAGACCTAAAGGGAGAGAGAGACTCCAATACAATAATGGTGGGAGACTTGAACACTCCACTTTCATCAGTGGACAGGTCATCTAAAAAAAAAAAATAACAACAACAAAAAAGTCAGAATTAAGCTATACTATCACTCAAATGGAGTTAACAGACATTTACAGAGCATTTTATCCAACAGCTGCAGAATACACATTCTTTTCATTAGCACATGATACTTCCTCCAGAATAGATCATAGATTAATTTACAAGTAAAGTAATTGAAATCATATGCTGTATCTTTATCACATGGAATAAAACTACAAGTCAAGAGCAAAAGAAATCTTAGGAACATAAAATCTGTAAAGATTTTAAAAGGAAATTTAAAAATTTCTCAAAACAAACAAAACTGAAGGAAGGAAAGAAGGAAGAAAGGAAGGAAGGAAGGAAGGAAGGAAGGAAGGAAGGAAGGAAGGAAGGAAGGAAGGAAGGAAGGAAGGAAGGAAGGAAAACAGAAAAGGAAGTCAGGATAAAACAGTAGCCAGGGGGAAATGGGTTTAATTTTAAAAAAGAAATTAATAACATTTGTTGAATGCCTTATTATTACTACTCACCAAAATACTTCTAAAAGCAGGAAATATACTCCTTTAATAGGTAATGAAAGTAGAGTTTAGGAATAAATTTTAGTTTAAGGATTTTGCTAAAGAATATACACATAAGTGGCAGAGTCTGGATTTGAACTCATATCTAGGTCTGTAATCTTTCCCTAAGTAATTGGGGAAGAAGCATCTGACCCATGAAGGCCATGTGGAGATGAGCCATCTGATCCTTGGCCTAGAGGCCAGCCTAAACAACATCACGGCCCAAGAGAACTGCCAAGTCACTGAAGAAGCCAGTTTTTGTCATTGTTTAACTACCTTATACATACGCAGGCTATTAGATCTTTTTTGAGGAATCATTTCTTTCTACTCTCTTAACCATCCCTGAATATCTTCTTATAATAAAAATACATGGAGGAAGATGTGGCTGAGAGCTGGGACCTGTCTGGGGCAAGATTGGAAGCTGGATGAATTCAGCAGCCTGATTTTTCTGGAGACAGAATGTGTCCTACCCAGCTCTGTACAGACTCCCTGGTCAGGGACCAGCCCAGAGGACAAGCTGGCACCTCCCTCTGTTTATACTACAGCCTGAAAAAGACTCTTTGCTGACAAGTGTTATCTTTTTTGATAAACAAATCAATTTTCTGTCTCAGTTCAGTGGAGACGATCCTTGGATTTGTAATACAAGCTCTACTGATATTTTCTGTTTCTCTGATAGCTTCTCCTATGTTGGTTTAGACAGTAGAGGAGAAAGTTGGAGGGAAACTTCAGTCTTGGGACTCAGGATGGTGACACATACTATTTCACTGGTGCAGAGGGGCAAATGATTGCCAGGTAGGCCAGGTTTATGCCCAAGAAAACACTGCAAAGGGAGGATGAGAGGTCAGTGACTCGAATAATTAGACAGGAGCTTGACAGACCACACCTGTCCAGTTCATCTAGTACTCACAGCTATGACTCTACACACCTCTGTTTTAGGAGTTGATAGTAATAGTGTTTAATTAGATTAAGTATGGCCTAAAACTGACTCCAAACATATTTTAAGTTTGGTCTAAAGATTTCTCCATATTTAGTGAACAGTAACTTATCCTGATGTGTAAATAACCTACCCTTGTAACAGGTGACTGAGTCTCAGCCAATCACAGCAGCCTAGCTTCAGTCAACCACAGGCAGCTAACCATTCAAATAACATTCAAACAAAACAAATGCTAAGCTTTAACCTGTACAGCCATTTCTGCACCTCATTTATGCTTTCTGTGGTTCACTTACTTTTCTTTGGCTATAAATATATCCTATGTATGTGGTGGAGAGGAGCATTTTGAACCATTTTTGATCTGGACTGCTGCCTGATTCTGGGATCACAAATTAAAGCCAATTAAGAGGTGCTAAACTAAGCTGGATATGGTGGTGCATGCCTGTAGTGCCAGCAACTCTGGAAGGTGAGACACCAGAATTGCAAGTTTGATGCCAGCCTCAGCAACTTAGTGAGACCCTCAATAACTTGCCAAGACCCTGATTGATTTGGTTTGAAAATGTTTATCCACCAAATAATAGCTCTGCTCCTAGAAATGCTTCCTGAAATAAATTAAGAACTTCAGAAAAATTTTTGTACGGGCATATTTTCATGTAGTTATGTACAAAGTTATGCTGCCATTGTAAGAGTAAAAATCAAGACACTATTTTGAAGGGTATTGTTATGCAAATTATATCAGAGAATGGAATACTATACAGTCAAAACTTTTGAAAAATTAACACAGGAAATGTATTTTATTATTAAGTAAAATACAATATATAAACTTTTATGTGTAATGTTATATCAATTATTACTATTTTTAAGCATACATTAATTTAATTTTTTTTAAGTTTTACAGACTGCATTTTGATTCATTGTATACAAATGGGATACATCTTTTGTTTAATTATTACTATTTTTTTAATCTCCTTGAACAGGTTCTTTCTGGCCTCTAGGACTTTGCATATTCTTGTTCATTTTCCTGCAAAGAATATTCACATGTTTTTTGTAAGGCTGGTTCTTTTTTATACTTCTTGGCTTGCATATATCATTTCGGACAAACTTTTCCTAACTGTCCTAGTAAGAGTAGATCCAAATCCCCTGCACCACTAGTCTTAGTAGTAAAACATCTAACTATCCTTTAGGTGAGTTGTATCTTTCCATTTGGAAGGTGTCTCAGTAGATTTTGCAATGCTATAACAGAATACCTGACACTGGTTAATTTATAAAGAACAGAAATTTATTTTCTCATGGTTTCAAAGGCTGGCAACACCAAGGTGCAGGCAGGCTCATTTTCTGGTGAGGGCTTCTCTTTCTGCTTTCAATATGGTGCCTCAAATGCTACCTCCTTTTTTATGTGGAAGAAAGCAGGGTAGCAAACCCCCTGACTCATGCCTTTTTACAGTGGCATTAATCCATTCACGAGGGTAAAACCCTGAGACCTAAACACCTCCATTAGGCACCACATCCCAATACTGTTGCACTGGGGATAAAGTTTTAACATTGAAAAGAGCAAACACATTCAAATCATAACAGTAGATATACTCCTAGAGATCTATGACTATCCATTTTGTTGTTGTTTTGTTTTCAAAGTATTCATTTCTGTGATCTGAATGCAAAGGTATACACACTGAATATTGCTAACTATGTTACTGGAATCACCTTTCCATTTACCAAGGATTTTATTTATTTTTTATTTTTATTTTTTGGTGCTGGGGATTGAGCCTGGCATGAGCTCTGCCCTAGCGTTACATTCCAGCCCTATATAAGAATTTTAAATCTCCTGCTTTGTTCTTAAAATAAGCATCTCAGTGTGTGAACATTGTTATTAGGACAAACTTTGCAAAGGTGTAAGTAAGTTGCTGATGACAAAACTTAAGGCAGATGTAAAATATGAAACACTGATATATTTCCTGAGGGTGTGGGTCGACAGCCAGGGGACCCTCTTACACCTGGTTCTTTAAATTCACTTCAGAGAGTGGATGAGCATCTGCAGAGGATGAAGTCAGGCTGGGAATCGGAACCAGATGCAGTTTCTCCTCTAGGTAGATGGGACCCTAAATAATTGCATCCAGGTGTCTGGGGGAGGGGAGCTTCAACGTGTAATCAAGCCTACTTTGCATATGATTATTAATAGTATATGTCCCTTACCTATTAAGACTACTCTGGACTTCCAATCTGACAGGAATCTCCAGGTCTCCCTTCAAAGGAAATAACCTGTCAACCCCCTGCTGTTTCCCACAGCCCATTTCCAGTAGCCTTCGTTCATCCTGCCCCTGAAAGGGGTGGTTCCTATCCCTTATCCCACACCAGAATCAATCATTTGAACCTCCAGCAGTGACACCAGTTTCCAGGATTCTCAAAGTGACACTCCAAATGGGCACAGAGGTGGAGCCCAGCCTAGCTGCAGGATGGGGTGGCTCCAGGGCAGTCAGCTCCTGGCAAACTCTGTAGTGATTGCAATGCTCTTGGCACAATGCTTGACTTTGTGCAGTTCATGAAAAGCACACCGAGGACTCCTGCCCGGGCAATGTTCCATGTCCACAGGTGAAGCGCCTGCAGGTTTGACAATTTTTAACAAAACTTCTGGATCCACGAAAATCTTTCATTTTCTTATGGACCATATCTGAGTTTATTGTTGGAGGACTCATGTGGTTGAGCAGAATCAGTGACTTAGTATCCTTATTTTAAAGCAACTTTGTGTCTTTTCTAGAAATATCATATAGGCAAACATTTTCCATAAGGGGACAGAAGGGACTCCTTTATGCTTTCATTTATACCCTGCTACAATTTGTGGTTGCAAACTATGTGCTAGAGAGGTAGGCACAAATTTGGAGATTCACAAGGGACAAATACCTGATGCTTTTAATGGGTCCATTGCAGTCTTTGCTAACTCCTCTCCCAGAACTCTAAGACAGAGCAAGATAAATTCCATGTCCACAGCAGACAAGGTTTGCTTAGTATCTTTAGGCTGTTAGAGCATTAACAAATGGAATCAGCATCAGGAGAGTATCCTTTTTATAGACTTTAACCACAGAAATGGGAAAACCTGTGATATTCCCTCAAACTGTCCACAAGGTCTCTTTCTCTAATGCACAGGGAAGGAAGCTCTTGCTGCAGCCTGCTCAGGGATCAGTTGCAGGCTGTCTAGGGAGGCTTCTTGCAGCCGTCCCCCTCCCCCTTCACATGCAGGATGGGGCTGGGGGACTCCGTGGGGCTGCTTAATGCAGGGTGGCCTCCCCATGGAGAGTTAATTGGAAATGTTACACTTCAAGAAGAAAAACAAGAGTAATGGAAAAGGCATCTGTGTGTGACCAAAATTCTAACTGAAAACAGGCTTTCTCATCTCCCATTCTGGGAAACCAAGGAGAGGAAGCGGCAGGGAGAGAGCAAACACAGATGCTCACATGGGGATGGAATGATGCAGTGAATATGTGTGTATATGCACATGTGTGTGCATGTGTGTGCATGTGTGTGGAGGGACCTGGGAGGTTTGGAGATTTGGGGTTGAGAGGGAAGGTTGGGGAAGAATGGGGGAGTGAGACATGATTGTGATGGGTTAAGGAGGGGAGTTGTGTGATCCCCTTTCCTTTTTGTTCTGGGGTTGAGGCTCAGTGAGCTACGGAAGTAGGATTGCTTTCTAGGCAACTAGGGTTTTATTTAGTGACCTCCCAGGAAGCTGGAGCTCTTGATTAATCAATGACTTAAGTAATTCAATAAATATGAGTTCAGTCTATGTTATATCTCTACTCTTCTCTGAACTCATTCCTCGTCAGATAAACACACCGCTTTCAGGGACTGCTCATGCTTTTCTTGGCTACTCTTCTACACTGACTTTATTTATTTATATTTTTAAATAACCATTTTTTCCCACTCAAACTGAACTTATGGGCACTGTAAGTCCAAATATCACAAATGGAGACTCACTGGGTCCAGTCTATTGTTTTCAAATATATTCACCCCAACTTTTTTGGGGGTGTGGAGGGTACTGGGGATTGAAATCAGGGGCACTTGGCCACTGAGTCACGTCCCCAGCCCTATTTTGTATTTTATTTAGAGACAGGGTCTCACTCAGTTACTTAGCGCCTCACTTTTGCTGAGGCTGGCTTTGAATTGGGGATCCTCCTGCCTCAGCCTCCCGAGCCTGGGATTACAGGTGTGCACCACTGCACCCAGCTCATTCCATAAACTTTTACTGAGCCCATGCTGGCTGAGTAATGGTGCCAGACACTGGAAGTAAATAATATGCAGTCACTTTCCTTTAGACTACGAAAGACAAATAAATAGGCAACTGGAACCCAAGATGATATAAGGACTCATGAAATCCCAGAAGAAGAACCTGCAGCCCAGTCTTGACAGAGGCAAAAGCTTCTCCGAGATGGTGTTTGAACTGATTCCTGAATGGTGAGTGGGAACTGCAGAAAAGGAGAGGAAGAATAAACTCATTAAAGACATGAGTCACGTCTTACTGCTGCTGCCTCCAAACCAGCAGAGCCCGGCACCTGTCATCTGTGTCATCCCTGGGAACACGTACTCCACTGCGTCCTTATGAAGACTAGAAAATAGACACCATGCTGCAAACTGCTCTGCACTCAACTGCCCAACCTCTGTGATCCCAGATCACTAAGGTCTGCTATGCCTTAAGCTCTCAGCTGCCCGCTCATGCCAAAGCTGTGCTGGCTCTGCACCCCTTTGTGATGTTTAGTTTCTCAGTCTTCCCTGACACATTAGTCCATCTGCCCCTGTGACCTTATTTGCCTTCCCTGCACATGGGTCCTCCAGGTCAGCCAGTGATTCCATCTGGCTTCCCTCACATCGTTGTGTCTTGGTTCCCACTATTTACATCCCCAACCCATGTTCAACTGCACCATCTTCTCCAGATTCCTGCTCCTGGTGTGCACTTTGGAGAAAGCACAGAACATAGTTCCATTACTCTCAGTTGCTTTTCAATCATCTCGAAGCCCTTGCTACTTATTAGTTATCTTTTAAAAATTATTAATATTTCTATTGAAATTAGTTGACTTATGTAAAGTGCCTAACTTGAAACATCATAGGAACCAAATAAGTTCTATTCCTTTTCCTTTTCTCCTGATTTGCCATCACATTGCCAAGCCTTTTCCATTCTTCTGATGTTTCTGATTTCCTTCAGCTCTGAGCTTTTGCCATTTAGCACAAATTCATTCTATTTTCTTCCTTCTCAGCTTAGATGTAGTGATTATGAGCACACACTCTCAGACAGCTGGGTCTAGTCATATCTCTGAGCTTCAGTTTCCTCTTCTATAAAATAAAAATTATAATAGAGATGATAAATAGTACTCCTGTGATACAGCTATTCCGAGGATTAAATAAAGAGAAATGTGTTAAGCACTTAATTTGGATCTTTTACATGGTCCCCTTGAGTGTTGGTTGCTTGGTCCTGATGATAATTTTGAGACATATAAAGTCTTTTTCATCTTCCCTATCTCAGAGAAATAGAATTCTACCTCCTTGCCAAGAGTAAACTTGTGCTTCACGTTCTATCCTCTCTGGATCCTTAAAAGACTCCTCTACAATGAACCTCTCTTGCTTTTTTTTGTGGGGGGATGGGACACCAGGGATTGAACTCAGGGGCACTCAACCACTGAGCCACATCCCCAGGCCTATTTTGTATTTTATTTAGTGACAGGGTCTCACTGAGTTGCTTAGTGCCTTGCTGTTGCTGAGGCTGGCTTTGAACTCTCTATCCTCCTGCCTTAGCCTCCCAAGCCGCTGGGTACGCCACCATACCTGGCCTCTCCTGCTTCTTCGGTCTCTTCCTTTCCTTTGGCTTCTACTTCTGAATCTATAAACGTGTCAAGTCTTCTCCATTTTAAAAAATAACAAATTAAAAATCATGTTTCAGCCCTGCTATCTCCTTTAAATTTCTATAGTTCTTCCTCACTTGTTTATCCAAGTGGTATTTATAATTACATTATTTCTCTGCACTCCCCCACCCCAACGCTCACCCTTAAGCTCTAAAAATCTAGCTTGCACCCTCAGCAGTCAACAAAGCCGCAGATAGATTTTTAAAAGATTGCTAATGTTTTTTTGATCTTTGCCCAGCTTGAACTATCTGTACAGCATCAATGCTGGTCACTTCAATTATTAGTAAGTCTCCTCCTTTGGCATGCTCTCTTCTAGTTATGCCCCCATTACCACCTGATTCTGTTTTCTTTGCTGGCTCCTCTTCCTTGGATGAGCATATTTCTAAGAATCTGACCTCAATCCTCTTCTTATTCCACACAGTCTCCATGGAAAAACTTCTGCTTCCATAACTTTGTCACTTCTCTGCTGATGTCTCTCAGATCTTTGTCTCATTGACGCAACTACTTGCAAAACAAAGTTGTATCCAAAGCTGAACATTTGAATACTGTATGGCCCAGCAATTTCACTCCTAGCTATATACCCATGGATAACTCTTCCACTTATGTATCAGAAAACATGACAAAATGTTCACAGCTTATTGTTCAAAATAGCAAACAATAGAACATGACCTGTGTGCTCAATGACAATGGACAAATAAATTGTGAATAATCACATAAAATAATATTATACAGTAGTGAAAATCAATAATCTTCAACTAAGTATGACATGGATGAATCTTAGTAACATAATGTGGAGTGACAGAAATGAATTCCATCTGATATTAAGGTATAGCTTCTTTATAAAGTTCAAAAGCAAGCAAAATAAAGCAATTTACTTTTTAGACAAGAATGAATATATATATATATAGAATGAATATATATATAAATATATTCATATATGTATAAGTAATGGTTAATTTGAATTGTCAACCTGATTGAATTAAGAGATGCCTAAGATTAAGAGGCTTCTATGTGTGTCTTTGAGGGTGTGTTTAGTCTAAATGCAAAAGGATGGCAAGCAGACCTCCATGGATTCAGAGAAGCCTTTTTCCTTTGAGGTCTCGGGAGCCATTCGGGTCCCCTTTCGGGATGGGAAAATGGCCACCAGTTACAGAGGGAATTCTGGTTTATAAGGTACCATGAGGATGACAATCACTGGAAACTGGGCATGTGCAGTTTTGACCATCAGGGGCTAGTTGTACAGGTTAAAACCAGATCCTGAGAGATGAGTATTCATATCCTACCCATGTCATTCAGGACTAAGTTGACATGGGGAAGGCCAAGGTTTAGGGCCTGGCATTCCGTATCTGCCCCTTTCCTTTAGGGCCCATTGTTATCAGGAATGCATTGGGAAAGGTTTAATGTTTGGCCAATTTCCCCTCCCACTTCCCGAGGCACACCTACCCTCCATTTTCTTGGGGAGCTGTCTTATAGGAATATTATTTTCCATAACCCTTCATTTAGGAATGATTGGCATGTGGGAGAACAAACTGAAGTCAAGACCTTCCCTAAGTGTGAGCAGCACTGTTTAATAGATTGGAGGTATGGATGGAATAAAAGTTGGAAGAATAAGGAAACAGCATTAGATATAAGCTCGATTCTTCTTGAATGAGTTCTTGATTGCTGCTGTGATCACCTGAAGACATCAGATTCTAGCTCCTTCACTCTTCCAAAGGAGACCGTGATTCTCCAGGGAGTTTTCAGAAGACTTTGGTCTCAGACTGGGGTAGCACCATTGATTCCTCTTGTTCTGAAGCTTCAGTAACTTGGACTGTGCAGCTACTGGTTCCTCCAGCTCTCCAGCCTGCAGATGGCCATTGTGGACTATTTAACTTCTGCTTAGGTAAGCCAATCTAATAATAAATCCTCTTGGTTAGTTTTGTTCCTCTAGAGAACCCTGACTAATACAGTATGTGTGTATGTGTATATAAACATATACACACACAGATATAATGTATAATACAAACAATATATATAATACATTAAATTTATTTTATAAACACACATATATAAAATAAAACAAAATAAAACAAAGGAATTACACACAGTGTTCCAGATCATAGTTCTTCCAGATGGGATATGGATGGTCACTTGGCCTTTTAATGATTAGTTCTTGTGTTGGGTTCTAGATTTGCATTTTCATTATATTACTGAAGAGAAAACTAAACTAAAATAAATGCAATAGGGTCATTCATGGGTCATAGATGAAGAAATTTAGTTCTAACCTCCCTCTTAACTCCATTCCTGTTTTTCTAACTACCTACATCTTCACTTGAGTATTTTGATTGCTCTTCACTATCAAAATGTGAAAAACTGACTTTGCATTCATCTTCAAACTTGCTCAGTCTCCTTTATCCCAAATATATATAAATAGCCGTCACCTCCTCCACACTGGGCTGGCTATGTCTAGATTTCTAAGAGACTCTTAATTTCTCTTATGTTCAACTACAGTCATAATAAAACTGAAAAATTCCTATCACCTTGTGACATTGCTGCTGTCATAATGTCGCAGTGGAAAATATCACTTAGGTGTTTGTGGTGATGCTGATGTAGGCAACCTACTGTGCTGCCGTAATTGTACAGCACATACAGATATGTACAGTGCATAATACTCAATGATGATGATAAAGTACTGTGGAACTGGTTTACATATTTACTATACTGTGCTTTTTATCATTTTTTTTAGAATAATAATACCTACTAAAAAGAAAAGTTGACTAGAACAGTAGCCACGTTATGTAGGCAACATCCTTATACATCTTGTGTTTACTGCGTCTCTTGAATGTGCTGTTTTCTCTCGTTCTTGATTTCATCTTGTGCCGTTCTGTTCATGATGGGCCTAGGAACAATAAGCTATGCCATAAGTATATATGTCACAGAGCCTAGGTTTGTTTCTGTTGTGCATGTATAGCTTGTGATGTTCAAACAATGATAAAACCACCTAACCACACTGTTCCTGTTGTTAAGTGAGCCAGACTGTACTTAATGAGTCTTACTTTAATCCTCAATAAAATCACATAGGAAGAGGCAGAGAAAGAATTTTGGCCTATATTGTTTGAGGCACAACCTATACTTTTAATCATCTCCATGTAAGTACTATAGGATCACAGTGGCCCCTGGGCACTGATCTTAGGTATCAAAGCCTGAGGGTTCATCTGCTCTTCCCTTTAGGGAAGCTGAGGCACAAATCTGCTCTTTCCATAGCTCCTGCTTTCTACTGAGGGCTGTTGAGCACCCATTCCCACCCTCTGAATTCCTGCCCAGTGTTCTGACTTTGGCAAAAATTTGCCAGGCCTTCTGGACAGCTCTTAAGGCCACCCTGGTGGGAGAAGGGCTACACTGGGCTCAGTGTTGGGGAATAAACAGCTCTTGTGAGCAGCTGGGATCAAGGCAGATCCAGCCAGATGGAATCCTGGGTTTTTCTTTTCTTAAACCCTGCCAAGCAGCAATCTCAAAGAAGGACCATAGAATACAGCTTCAGTGAGTTCCTATGAGAGGAATGGAGAGGATAGGCAGGGATTTGAAGGAAGAAGGAATTCGGGTGCAGAGAATGTGTTTAAATGCCTCAACAACCCCTTCTTGCCTGGAGAAGTGATTACTCCTAATAAGGACAGAGCAGTTCCTGTTTACAGTTGCTCCAAACATCCCTCACACCGCAACCCATTTCAAAATACATGCCAAGGTCCAGCAGCCTCTTCTGTTTAAAGACTCCTCTGGCTTTACAGCTGGTTAAGTCTACAACCTGCTGGTTTCTGTTCCCTCATAGAATAGACACATTCTGTTCATGTCTCAGACAAGATTCTCTGCTGCATGCAGAAAGCATCTTGTGAGCGCAGTGCCCTCTTTTCCTTCTTTTGTGCGCGGGCGCGCGCGCGCGCGCGCACACACACACACACACACACACACACACACACACACACACACGGCTCCCATTGTAGGCTTAAGCCTGTGAGCAAGGAACACCTACAGACTGACTGGACAATGGTACTTATTCAGATGTAAGGCTACCCAAGATAGGAATTCCTCAAAATGCAAAGTAGGCAATTCTAAGAGATTTCCTGGAAAGTGAAATTATGTAACTGAAATCTGAATGTTACGCTTTCTGAGAGATGCTTCCTGGTTGGTTCTGTCCTGACAGAGGATCAGCATAGAAGAGGAGAGATCTCAGAATATTGAAATGAAAAAAAGTTTTCCTTCCCTAGATAGTTCGAGAAAATTTAATTTTTTTCAACCCTTCAACAAACATTTATTAAGGACCAAACAATATAAATGAGTGCTATTTTCCAGAAATGCTGTCTTCAGGTTTCTAAAGAAGTGGGTTCTTGACCATATAAGGAAGTTTTAAATTTACTGCCTTTCCCCCCTGAAAGGTCAATTACTTTAGCATATGAACTTAATATGGACATATTAAAAGGGATTTAAAAATACAAATTTATTAATGTGCATATTCACAAAAGCCACATGCAAAGCATGAGACTCAGAGGGACAAGAGGGCTGAATCTTAGAGAGCTTAAGGAAACGGTAGGGTCTTGGCTCCTGGGGAGAAGAGAGGAGAAGGCTAGGAAGGCTGGGGGAGGATGTGCACATGGAGCTGGGTTGTCTTATGCAGATGAGTCTCCCAGGTAACAGCCACCTGCGGACCTCTCTGTCTGGGCCAGGTGTCAGATCCCCATCTCTTCTTCCTGTGGAAAGACCCTGGTGGTGGGGATGAGGGTGGAGCAGAAAAGCCTGTGCCTGCGTCTGCTGTTTACTAATGTAGACAGATGTACGTTTCTTTTTATAAAAAGACAGCTTTTCAGAGCCATTCCTGTGTCTGTAGAAGTCTGTGGTTTCTCTGAATAACCAAACCAGAAGATGCCAATGACATCTACTTGGGGTGGGTATTTTGATCTCCCTCAAGTATTACTTTCTTTTCCTCCCTTTCCCTTCTTCTCACCCTCTCCTTACCTCCTTCAACAAAAGGACCTACCTCCTTTCACAAAGCCTGGAGTGTTTAAAAGCATTTTGGAACAATAGGAAGCTGACACTGCATTACCTGTGATGAAAGCTTGGGTTTTGTAGTCAACCGGACCTCATTGTGTGTGCTCTATGGATAATTAGCCCTAGAACCTTGGACAAGCAGTGAAATTTCTTAATCTCAGTATAGAGACTAAAATAGTTATCCTATAGAGTACGGTTTGAAAAAGGTAGCACAGTTAGCCTTGCAATGATGGATAGATGATGGCTACTTTTTATTAATATCTTTTCCGCATCTAAGAGACTCATTCATTTGAGACTTAGCCAAAAACTAGATTGTAAGTCAAAAAAGGTCTCCAAGCAGCTAAAATTGGTGTCCTTAGGCTAAAACAAAAATACTTTATTCACAGATGTAATCCTCCGTTGGAGTCTAATTAATATTGTATGAAGAACTATAATGAGCTCACAGCACATGAGGAAGAGCAACTCAACAAGGAAACTGCCCACAGCATGTGAGTGCGAGAGCTACAACCCAATCAGTAACCAGAACTCCAAAAAGAAGACTCGTGAATGACACCACACCATTCAAAGGCATGTAGAAGAGAGCAGTTTATGGAATGCCTACTGGGTGATGGAGAATTTATTAGGTACATGGGGTCTTTTTCTCTTTCCCTTCCCTTGCTCTTCCTTTCCTGGATTGAATCTGTTACAGAGCGAGACCCACCTGCAGAGTTGAAGTGACTGCAGGGTGTTTACACCCACAAGTTCTGGCCATCTTGCCTTGAAGAATTTCAAGCAAGTTGCACATAGTAGCAGGCAGGATTTTATTAGAAGGATAAAAAAAGGAAAAGGGGACACTCTCAAGGGAGAAAGGAAGACAGTAGGTCCTCTCAAGAGTGTAGAGGGATAGTCTATGTGCCTCTTCTGCACTCCATCCAGTTTAATTTGGGATCCCAGAGAAGTTTCCAGGGAGTCCTATCCAGCTCCACCTCTTGACTTTTGACCTTCAAATCTCCACTGCCATGACAACTCTAGGTCACTTTGGTCCATGCTGACCCATTCTAATTGGATTTTATTTGGGTGGGTGCTTCTTGGGGATTGAATTGAAAGGTGCTTAACCACTAAGCCACATCTCCTGCCCTTTTTATTTTTTTTAGTTTGAGACAGGGTCTCGCTAAGTTGCTGATGCTGGCTTGAACTTGTGATCGCCCTTTCTGAGCTTCCTAAATTGCTGGAATTACAAGCATGCAGCACTGTGCCAGGCTCTAGTGGGATTCTCAACCATAAATTCTTTCTAATTTTATGCTTGAGAGGAATTATCCTTATCTCCCTGAGTTGCAGGATCTGGTCTGCTAAAAGGGTCACAAAAGTCTTCCCCTTCAGGGTCACTTGGGTTCCTTTTATCTAAATTATTTTGGACCTGCATTTCTCCTGAAGATTACAGGTAGTTTGTTAAGGAATGTGATGTCTCCTGTCCACTTAAGCAAGGCAAGGCTACAGGTAAATTGCTTCTTGGTAAAGAAAGCACGTGGGGTCAGCACAGTGGACCCATTTTATAGAATTATTCCTTCAACCTTGTTCACACCATTTGCATCTCTCTGTCCTCTATCACTTTCCCACTTGATAATTTAAACAGAGTTCCTGACCTCAGAGCACTTTTCTTAACTTTTACTCTGAATAATTTTAGACCCACAAGAAGCTATCAAAATAATTTCTGTATATAAGTCTCCCAGCTTTTCCCGATAACGGTCATCTTACATAAGTAGAGTCCATGACCAAAGCAAATAAATATACCTCAATGCTGCTAATAGGTTGTACACCTTATATGGATTTTCCCAGTTTTGGCATACACTCATTTCTTGTGGCATTTGTATTCTAGTTTTCATCTTATTAGAGCACAGTTTGTAGTTTTTGTAATGTACAAAGCTGCTCCCTCCACCTTTCTGTTGCAGCCATTTCCCCTCCTCCCAACTACTGTCAGTCTGTGAACATCCTAGCTAGCTATTGGTTCATCAGTCAGCTTGCAATTATCCTTCTCCGTTATTGGTCCCCTGTTAGCCCAGTGGAATTCAACTGCTTCACAGTACCTACCCCGCCATCTTTTCTCATGCTTCTCTCTCTCCTACTCACTTTCTCTATCCTCCTCACTTTTCCACTCTCTCTAGCATGCACCCTTTCTCTTTCCCTTTCTTTTCCTCTCATTTTCTCTCTTATCCTACAGGGAGACACTCTGTTTGCTTAATAAACTCCCTTATGTGATTTCCCGTGTCCGTCGTGATTTTCGTGGGATTCCTTACAGTTTTCTGTCTGAAAGTGAAATTAAGTCCACCTTTAAGAAGTTTAGAAAGACTTTGTTCAAAATCATTGAAATAAAGTTTTGTCACTAATAGGGTAAACATTTTTTTTATCTGGAATATTTAGCCCCTCAAAATCATGAATATTCCAAAACATTCTAGATGACCAGATGAAATAGCCTAAGACCTCTCTACAACATGACAGAAGTGGTCATCAGTGATCTAAAAATCTCATAAAGCACCCAGTCCATGCTCAAGGATTCTGTGATTAACCATGGAGAGGTTTTCCCATAATGGTTCTCTTCAGTTTCCAAGCACATCAGGACACCATATTATACAGTGTGGGTGGAATATTTTTAAGTTTGGTGATCTCTTCAATTCCTTCCATGTGTACCATGGAATTTAAGTGCTAGAGTCAGGCATTTTTTAATATAATTTTCCATGTGTGGATTCAATACTACCACTGAAGCATACACATCTGATCTAGTTTACTGGAGTGCTTTTACAGAGCTGGGGCCTTCCAGGAAACTGAGGCAGCATGAAGACCCTCTTAAAACCCTGAATTTGTGATTGAATAAAAAGTATTTTATACATGTTGCTCAGACTAACAGGTATGAGTTTATTGAAGGAATAGAAAAAGGGAAAGGGGATACTCTCAAGGGGAGACAGTAGGTCCTCTCAGAGTGGAGAGGGACAGTGTGCCTCTCCTGCACTCCACTTTTTTGGAAGATCCCAGAGAACTTTCCAGAGAGTCCTGCCTCTTGACCTTTGACTGATAGCAGAATGACATCAGACTTTCAAGTCCCCACTGCCATGACCACTCTAGGTCACTTTGGCCCATGCTGACCTATTCTAATTAGATTCTTTCTTATTTTTATTTTTGATACCAGGGATTGAACCACTGAGCACATTGCCAGCCCGTTTTTATATTTTGTTTTGAGACAGGATCTTGCTAAATTGCTGGGTCTGGTTTTGAACATACTACCCTCCTGCCTCAGCCTCCTGAGTTGCTGAGATTATGAGTGTGTGCTATCACACTCAGCGCTAGTTGGATTCTTAACCATAAATTCTTGCATAGTGTATGGTTAGGAGGAATCATCCTATCTCCCTGAGTTTTAGGATCTGGCTTATGAAGAGGGTCACAGAAGTCTCTTCCTTCAGGGTAACTTGGGTTCCTCTTACGGACATTATCTCAAGCCTGCATTTCTCCTGAAGATAACAGGTAGTTTGCTAAGAGATGTGAGGTCTCCTGTCCACTTAAGGCAGGCAAAGCTGCTGGTAAATTGCTTCTTAGAAAAGAAAGCATGTGGGGTTAGCATGTGGGGTCCATTTTATAGGATTATTTCCTCAAGCTTACGTTCCCACGGCTCTCTCTGTCCCCTATTAGTATGAGATGACTCTTTAACATTGACAATGATTACAGTGATCAGCAGTGAGACAGAGTGATGTGCTGATTCTGACTGAGGCTTACACAAGCCAAGAGAGCCAGTGGTTTCTGCAGGCTCTGGCTGGCACACAGTGCAGAAAATAACACCCCTTGAAGACGGGCTGTCTTGATTTTTTATTTTGTTTTCCATTTGTGTTTACTGCTGGAGTTTCTAGGCAGTCATTTTTTCTCCCAAAAGGTTTCTAAAAACACTCTTTTCTTACCCTCTTACAAAGATGTCCCAACAGATTTAGCAGGTGAGCCCCAGATTGACCCTGGTATCATCACACTTGATTCTTTAATTTTTGTACTTCCTTTTTTGCTGGTATCATCACTAGCTGTCCTAAATCCTTCCCTTTCCATTGCTTCTCACGTGCTCAGGGCTGAGGCTGTCGGTTCCATCTTTTCTTCTGTCCCTTTGTTTCCATTCACACTGCAGCAGGCAGAATGGAAGGTGGTCTCTTTGCCAGAATGTGAACTCTCTAAGGGTGGGGGCTGAAATCCTATCCACCATTGTGCTTGGAGATGGGGATGTGCCACACTTGACAGATGGCAGGCCCTCAGTGACTGTCTGCTGAGAGTTGTTCCTGGGGGACCCCCTCTCCTGGCAGAGCCCTGCTCCTTTTAGGCTGAGCTACAAGAAGGCTGGGGGGTGAGGGGGCGGGGGAGAGACCATGGAACGCAGACTGGTGACCTGAGAACATGGACCTGCCTATGTCTCTGCTTCTCACCACCTGCTTAGGCCACTGCTTCTTTCCCTGGTCCCATCTTCTCCTCCAGCCCCAAGCTTCCACATTCCCATGTTTGGAACTGGCAAGCCTATTGTCTGGGACTATGAAGTCATGAATCCAAATTTCCTATTACCTATTTTCAGCGACATGTGGTTCTTTTTTAGTTAATAAATATGCATTGAACTTCTCTGTGTTAGAAACACTACAGTTTTCCTTTCATCAGAATCTCTTAGATTCTTTATTGTTCACTCACTTTGTCCTCATTGTGTGAGCATAGGACATTTATGTACAAACGTGTGTGTGTGTGTGTGTGTGTGTGTGTGTGTGTGTGTAGTACACATCTGCATTGCTTTGAAACTCACTCACCCCATCCATTTTCTGATTTCATTTATATGTGGATCTGAATTCAGAGACCAAAGTTGTGGTCTCTGAAAAAAAGTTTTTCAACTTCCAAATAATGCTCTTAGTTTCCAGTGTGAATTTTGAACAGGGCCTTAATAGACATGGACATCCCATATTTCCTGACCCTTACCCCATCCTGAGATCATTGCAAATCTGTTCCACAGATCTACGTCTTTGCACTATGTTCCGATGGAATTTCCTTTTCCAGATTCTTCCACCAAACTCTAAAATTTGTCATGAACACCCTCAGATTTATTTCTCAACAACTTAAGAAGATAATCAGGCCATAGACAGGCATTTTTACAGTAGTACACATTAGACACCCTTCTGAGGTACTAGTTGTAAAATATTATTATGAGTCTAAAGACAGATTAAACTTTGTCACTGACATGTGTGAAAGGGTCACTGATTCAAATGAGGTACAGCAACTTGAGACTGCCATGTTTGGGACCTCCATCTGTGCGGCACTGAAGAGACAAGGGGTATGAACTTGGGCTGTGCTGGCTCTGAACCCCTCAAGCCCTGCACAATTAAGATTCTAGAAAGGCTCTCAAAACTTTTTGTTTTAAAGGCAATGTGTTTTTGGAAAAATCCAATTTCCTGTATTTTTTTTTTTCCTGAAGCAAGGTTTTTCAACTTTCAAATAATACTCATAAAGTTTCTTAGACATCAAACAGGCCTTGCAAAACAATATTTTGGTGACTTACGGGTAAGTAAATAAAAAACATATGGATTAAATGTCCCTTAAAATATGTACGTGTTTTGAGATTATGGGGGGAAAATGCTTGACAAAAGACATACTAGGTTTCACGCAGCTTTTGAAAAATAGTTGAGGCATTTGATGAATTCCAAACAAAATCAGGTTCTCCTATCTTTGGCAGGACACTGTGAGCCAGTTTTCTATATTTCCAAGTGAAATGGTCTGCCTAATCCTGGGGAACAACAGTCCCCCTCCTCTGCAAGGAAGCTGAGAAAAGGGAGTGAGGTAATGGCCACCAGCTGCAGTTAGCCCTTGGGAGCAACTTGATTTACAGTCGCTTTGGGAGTCTCATAATATTACATCTCTTGATTTTGTACCCACATAACATCTCAGCCTTCCCACCCTACAAATGTGCTAGGTGGTATTAAAGGTTTTCCACTGGGGCATGTAAAACCTTGGCTTTTATCCAAGCCCAAATTCAGCCACCCCTTGTGCATTATAATTGAGTTCTAAATAGAACTTGGCATCATTCTAGGGTCTCTCAATCAGCAAACATTAAATACCTACTAGAACAAGACTTTACTAAGATAGGGAGTGGGAAGGAGGGAGGAGAAAGGACATATTGAAATTTCAGAAACTCAGAAGAGAAGCTTCAACACATGGGAAATTATCAAATTCTACCAGGCAGGCATAGGTAAGGAGTGTTGAACCAGAAAGGCTCTTTGGAAGAAGAATGACTATTTTTTTTTTTTTTTTTTTTTTTTTTTTTAGAGCATTATAGCTAAATATAGCAGCTGGATTAATTTTGAAAAAAATAAAGCTAGGAATTTGATTTCAGTCCACATGCCTCCTCACTGCTTTCTTCCCCTCCTTCTACCCCTCTTCTCCTTCCTCTGCTCTACTGAAGAAGAGTGACTTTTGATGGCCTTGAGGATTGGGCTGGTTGAATCACTTGTGAAATTCACTTGTGAAGTCTTTATTGAACATCTACTATGAACAACACACCAGGCTATTACTGAAGATTCAGAAAACAGGTAGGTTTGGTCCTTGCCCTTGGGCAGTTTGCATTTGAGCTGGGAAGATAGTCAACAAACAGCTTATTGCATTATTTATCCTTACTTGTAGCTATGAGTGCTAAAAAGGAAATGGACAAAGTACTGGGAGAAGACTCTAGCAGGGAACTTGATCGAATTATACAGAGTTGAATTTTCCTAGACTCTTAGAGTATGGTCCACCCATCAGCTTGATATAAGTGCAGAATCTCCATCTCTCCCCAGTCCTGGTGAATCAGAATCTGCATTTTTAGCTCAATGCTAAGTGATTCTCATGAACGTTAAATTTCTAGAAGCAGAACCAAGATAATAGTACTCTGCAAGAGAGTAAAAGGATTCCTGGATCACACAAGTGTTAGTGTATCTGGATTAAGTGCAACAGACATCCTTTTTCCTGGGTGATATTTATACACAAACTGAGTGTGGAGGGCCTGTATCTCTTGCATAGATACTGAAGGATACCCAAGATAAGATGACAGGACTCTCCACTTTGCATTGTCTATTCATATCCCATTGTCAGTTATATGTCTACTGGGTCAGATTTCTTTCATGTTGCAAAGTAAGAAATCTATTCTGTTTGGCACTAATATTTCCCTATGTCTCCCCTCTCTCAGGGCTGGCTAATGCTTTCCAGATGAGGTGCGAGCAGCTGCTAATTGTACCCGGATCAGTCTTGATTTGTGTTTCAGTCAGCAAGGCACCTCACTAATGGGTCTGAAACTTGGCAGCAGGCCTGGGACCAGTGTCAAAGGAAACAGATCCGAAAGGCACACGGAGAAAGGCAAGGAGACAGGGAGTCGCTAGAAAAAAGGTTTGAAGGATGAAAGGAGGGGGAGGGAATCAAAGGGATCGAAGAGAACTGGAGAACCTTTGGAGCTGTAGAGAAATAGACCTGGAGAGCATGGGCTGTGGAGGAGAGGGGAGTAGGGAGGAAAAGGGAAGAGGTTGGGAAAAGAGCAATTGCATCTGTACCCCTGAGAGGAGGCAAGGTGATCAGAGTGTTTTGTGATGTAATCTCCATCACTGTCACTGGTAATGCTTGGGGTTGCAACAGGGTAACCATCATCAGGAGTGTCCAGCAGGCCAGCTCCTTTCCTTTCTGCAGGCAGAAATCTGACATCTCTCTCTGTCTTGTCTCTGTCTCTCCTCAGTCTTTCCAAGGGCTTGGCAGGAAGCACTGAACCTTGATAGCAGCCAGAGAGTAAAGGCTCGAATTCCAAGCCTGACAGAGTCCGAGGGGCTCAGACACACCTTGCCTTTATGAGCTGAGGCCCAAAGTGGCCTCTCCTGGCTTGAGCTCCAGAGCTGGCTTTCCTGGAATCTGCATTGGAAGGGGGCCTTGTTAGGGGAAGCTGAGAATTGAAGCCTAAGGCTTTTCTGAATTGGACACATTCACTGTACTTATTTAAATTAAAAAAAAAAAAAAAAATCACCTCTGTAAGAAGGAAGAAATCCACTTGCCAGTATGAATTCCACATTGTTCAAGGTGGGGGAGAACTCACATTCGCATTTGTGCAGGAAGCAAAGGGTGAAACAGAAAACCGATCAAGATTACCAGTGGACAGGCTAAGCAATGCTTAGGACATCAGCAAAACAGTGGCACACCCATCCCTGCTCCCAGCAAGAAACAAATAAACAAGCCTGTGTTTTGGAGGAAAAATAAATAGCTCAAAAAAAAAAGCATTCATGTTCAAACAAAAACTTTTATGCGAGTATTCATAGCAGCACTGTTCATAATACCAAAAGATGGAAACAACCCAAATGCCCATCAAGTGATGAATGAACAGAATGTTCTATATCCATATCCACTTAAATGTTATCTAGCCATAGAAAGGAATGAAGTTTTGATACATGCAACGGCAGAGAAGAACATTATGCCTAGAGAAAGAAGCCAGACACAAAGCACTACCCACTGTACGATTTCATTCATCTGAAATATCCAGAAATGGCAGATCCACAGAGACAGAACACAGTTTAGTTGTTGCCAGGGACTGAGGGGAGAGGAGAAAAGGGAGGTGCCATTTAATAGGTGTGGGGTTTCCTTCTGGGGTGGTGAGAAAATTCTGGAACTAGATAGTGGTGGTGGTGTCACCACATTATGAATGTATGTAATGCCACTGAATGACACACTTTAAAATGGCAAATTTTGTAGCGTGTATTTACCATAACAAAAACATGCAAAAAAAAAAAAAAGCATTAAAATAATCATCACAGTGACTATCTAAACAACACCAGTTGGTGTCCTGTACTTGTGTTTTATAATTAGGTGCTGCTTTTATTTTGGTTCATATTTGGAGGTATACCATTAGAATGTCTCTAGTTATTTTCCTATGACCCCAATAGAGAACATGGAAGAAGTTCTGAAGAAGAAAGGAAAAAGGATGATGGAGATAGGACAGGGAAAAACATCTATAGGGTAGGATATAAAAGGTCAGGGATGGCCTGCTGAAGACAGGTGGCCAGGATGAAGTGAGGAGAAATAAGTCCGAGTTTTGCCTTGGAGAGAAAGAAACCTCAGGCAGAAAAAGAGAGAAACAGAATACAAGGCCAGTCTTTCAAGTCTTGTTTAAGAGGGAAAAGAAACTAGAATGAACTAAAAGAGATTCTTCAAACAAAACAAAACAACAAAAATCTCAAACACGGTACACTTGCATTCTTCTCATTCCTCCTTTTGTGTCCTCTGAGATGGGTCCTCAAAGCCAATGAAGAACATTAGATCCAGGGGCTGGGCTTTCTGGGTGGGAGCTATTTGAGGACTGGCACTTTCAATTTACAAAGTGGACCTTCTCAGTATGGCCCGTATCCACCAATGGCTGATCTCACTGCCCTGGCTCCCCCATCCTGGGGCGTGACTATGCAGAGGCCAGATGGGGTTCAGCAAAGAGAGCTGGGTGTTGAGCTGGCAGCTGGGCAAGATCATTTCTGAAATCACTTCCAGTTCTGTGTTCCTGTGTATAAGTGCCTCTAGGCCACGCGCAGGTGCCTAAAACAGGAGGGTTGGTCAGGGAGTTAGTGCGTGAGTGTTTGCTACACACATGTACTCTGTTTCAAAAAGATTTGTTGGGGGCTGGGGAGAGAGCTCAGTTGGTAGAGTGCTTGCCTTGCAAGTACAAGGTCCTGGGTTGAATCCCCAGCACCTCAAAAAAAAAAAAAAAAAAAAAAAAAAAAAAATGAGGCCCCAAGTTGTAGGGAGTGAGGTTAAATGGAAGGACTGAGGGGGTGATTGTAATTTCCTGACAAAATGTCCAGTTGGTTGGGATGTAAGGTCTTAAATATTTGAAAATACACAGAAAAAAGAAGAAAATAAAAAAATCACTCCATAATCATACCACTGTGGTGGATATACTGATGCTTATTTGCCCATTTAGAACATTCATACACACACACAGATGTTCATATAATACTTTTCAAGGCATTAAATGGTCTGCAGTGACATTATGATTTTGGTGTATGCAAGTTCAAGAACTTTATGATAAAAACAAAGCATACAAATAACAACAAATGTACCTGCATTTTTTTTTTTTCAGTACTGGAATTGAACCCAGTGGCACTTTATCACTGAGCTACACTCCCAGTCCTTTTTAATTTTATTTAGAGACAAGATTTTGCTACGTTGCTGAGGGTCTTGCTGAGTTACTGAGGCTGGCCTTGAGTTTGTAATTCTCCTGCCCCAGCCTCCTGAATTGCTGGGATTGCTGGTGTAGTCAACTATGCTCATCTGCCACCTGCATTTTCTAAAGTTTCGGCGGAAGAGACCCGTGGAAGAAATCAGCCTCTAGGTCTGAATTCCTTCTGTACACACATCTGCTACTGTATTTGAGTCTTATGAGAAGTGCAGGGTTTGATTTTGTCCTTTCAGTACACAGTGGTTAAGCACCCCTGGGTTCAATCCCTGGCACCAAAACAAAAAGCAAAAAATAACAACAACAACAAAACAAGACTGTAGAAGAAAGAGTAAAATATACTTACTAATGAACATTTAAAAGAATTCAATAATGTGGCCAGGGGCAGTGGCACATACCTGTAATCCCAGTTACTCTGGAGGCTTTGTCAGGAGGGTCATAAATTCTAGGTGAGCCTGGACAACCCTGTCTCAAAATAAAAAGTAGGGGGCTTGGAATGTAGCTCAGTGATAAAGTGCTCCTTGATTCAAGCCCCACTACCACAAGAAAAAGAAGGGAAAAATATAATAATGACATGAAATGGGGGAGATGAACAGTCTTGTTCATCATAAGAGAAATTAATTGATAATACATTGACAAAAGAAAATACTGACGAACAATTTTTCATCTATAAAATTGATAAAGTCCAAAAAGTTTAATAAATTGTTGGTGAGGTTTAGGGAAATAGGTTGCCTTATATACTGTGGGTGGAAGTGCAAAATAGTACATTTCATGAAAGGAATTTAGCACAATTTATCATACAAGTGCTTACACCATTTGACTTGCTTCTAGGCCCTTATTGTAAAGTGTATTTTCTGTTAAATGATATATGAAGCTATTTATTGCAACATTAAAAAAAAAAAATACAAGGTTGGAAACAACCCAAATGTCCATCAGGGCTTAGTTTAACTATAATAACATTTAGACTAGGGACAGTTTTTCAGCTTAAAAAAGAATGAGAGTGCTTTATATGTACAGATACAGAACGATTTTTAAGATACATTAAGTGCAAAAAGGCAAAGTACAAAATAGTGTGTGCAGTATGCCATCATTTTGTGGAAATATTGTCTGTATTTACTTATATATAAAATAGCTCTTCAAGGATACACAAAAAACTGGCAGTGTTGGTTGTCCTGAGCATGAGAGCTAGGAGGCTAAGGGACAGGTTGTGCAGGAGCTATTTTAAGTACGTCCTTTCATACTTCCTAACTTTTGAACCAGGTAAATGTATCATTTCTAAAAAAAATTTAAGCAATTTGTTCTTGTTTTTGAGAAACAGGAATTAATCCAACCGTCATCCTGAAAAATTTAAATGTTAGTTAAAAAAATCTCAGTAAATGCAGAAAGTAACTTTTAAAAATTCTTTCTTCTTATTTCATGATTGGATAAGGGAGAGAGAAATGGAGTGTGAGAAAGTGGGAATGTCAGATGTCATCAAGGAGACTAGAGATGATGGGGCACCAGGTGGGAGATGAAGAGGGGGAGAGTCACAGAAAAGGAAAGAGCCAGGCGGGGACCATGGTTGCTGACGTGGTTATTGCCGTGGGATTAAAATGCTGCTACTGCACTTTGTCCTTTCTTACTTCTGCTCTTTGAGATTGAGTTTATTTTTCCATGGACTTCTTGGGGTTTCTTCTGTGTAAAAGAAATTGGCAAAGGTTTGAAAAATTTATTTAGGGAACTTGAGGGTCCCCTGACCCCATAAGAAAAAATAAACATGTGTAAAGCAGTACTTACGGGAGGATAAAACAACTGTGACTTCATGATTTGGCAGGTTTTGTTAATAATATTAATTGTGGATATGCAGTGTGCTAATAGAACTTACCCACATGTGTACAGTGTAAGGATATTATAAGGAGATAAAGTCCATATAATTTGCTCCAGGATATTTTGCTTCCTTGTTAATACTAATTGTGACTTTGCCGCTAATACAAAAACCTCCACTTTAGAAGATAGGAAGATAATGATTTATCTTTTTCAAGATACTTGATTGTGAATTTTTTTAGGATAGTGGGTTATATCTTTCTTACCTTTGTATTCTGAAACCTAGCACAGTACTGATACGTGATATGTGATCACTGCTAAATTTGACTTGATTCAGGTTGCTATTGGCAGGAGCTATACTTGACTGCATACAAGGAAGACTAAACAAACCATGGTTTACATAAGATATGGGGGCGGTGGGGAGGGGGTAGCTCAGTAGTAGGGTGGTTGCCTAGTATTTCTGAGGCCCTAGGTTTGATCCTCAGAAGGATCAGGGCAAACAAACCAAGATATGTATCACAAAATAAAAAGTACAGAGACTTCAACCAGAGTTAGCACAGTGCTGCATTTACTTGAATCCCTCAAGGACCCAGGTTGTTTTCGTATTTCCCTTTGCCAGGCAAGCATTCCCCATTGTTCTCAACAGAACAGCAAGGTCCAAAGATGGCGGCTGTTTCACACCCCAATCTGGAAGAGAAGTTGGGGACAAAGGAAAAGGTCTAAGTAGTGTGTTTTAATAAACTCCAACCCAAGGAGGTTCACTTACCCCTCATTGGCTGGAAATGGATCCATGGATCAGTTGGCCTCACCTAAGGTGTGATGCATCTGGGAAACTGGGTATCTTAACTAGGTGCATGGCTGCAGCCATGAAGTGAAGGCTCTTTAGTAAAGTAGAAGGAGATACTGAGATAATGAGTAGTATTGATCACATGTATGAAAGGCACACAACAAACATGTCCAATTCTGAAGCTTCTCTTATTCTCCATATTTCTTTTGTCTTTATTTTGTTTTATTTTTTATTTTTATATTTTTGCAGTACTGGGAATTGAACTCAGGGTCTAACCCCATATTCTACAGCTGAGCTACATCCCCAGCCTCTTCTGTCCTTTAGAGATGGTGACATTCCTTTCTCTTGCAAATCCCAGTGGGTTCAATTTAACTTAAGACCATGGGAACCCATTCAGTACTTTTCTCCTCTCACCCTTTCATCTCCAACAAGGTAATGTTCCTGGTGTATTCTAAGACTCTAACTAAACTAAGTAGCCAGGTCTTATATTCTCTAAACCAATACTCAGTCTTTGGGACTGAGGGCTGGGATATTTGTTAGGGCAGAATTGGACCCTTTTCACTCTCTTCTGCAATTCCAGCCCTCTCCCCGCAGTGCAGCAGACCTCTGTGGATCATGTCATGGGATTGTCTCCATTAGTGCATTTCCTACAAACATCTGGCCGTAAAGCCTGGCCCGTTTCAGTCCTCTGAGTCCTCCCAGACCACAGGCGTTCTCTGGGATGGTCAAGTGATCTTTCCCCAGAGTCTGTGGAGGAAATTTGTGTTGGTCTCCTGTGCTTCTCTCAGAGAAGGAGAAGGTTGTTTATTCCACATAATTAATGGACAGAGAAACTGGCCTAATTTATTTTACTCATAGGAATGCAAGTCTGTTCTTTCAAGAGAATGTGTGTCTTTGCCTCAGCCAAGCAGACTCATAATTTCCCATAAAGGACCAAGGATGAGGGGAGGAGGAATTCTCAAAAAATCCAGAAAAGGAACTCAACCTGGTTTTTAAAGAAATCCTGTTTCTGTTTGGGTCATATCATCTTTAGTGCTTTTTAGTTAATTTTTTTTTAACTAAAAATTATCAAAAGGCATTTAATGAGGATTTTTGGATTAGAGTTCTATGCTACAGGCTGAATTTCTGGGACTTTTCTGATTTTTCTAACTCTTCAGGAAGTCACTGTCATTTAACTTCCCTTGAACGAAGAGTATTGGGTTTTACTTATGCACCCAACGTTATTGAAATAGCACATTTCAAATGCCTGCCTGCTATATACAGAGCAGTGAGCAAGGGACAGTGATAAATTACACCGGCTGTGGCTCCGAGACCCTGTCAAGCTGCATTTACAAAATTCCTTGCAGAGGGGTTTTATGAATTCTTTGGGGTAGATTAGAAAAATCTGCATCCTTTCCAGCCAAAGTCATTAGTTAATTAATTAATTCCACATCCCATAATAGTCATGTGTCTGTGTAGTGGTAAAAGTAGATAATGGGATGGAAAAAGCATGGATTTCAGACTCAGGCCTTTGTCTGAACTCCAGCTCTGCTATTTCATACTAGGAATGTGACCCCGAGTCAGTGATGAAGCTTCTCTTTGCCTTGGTTTCTTCATCTATAGTTCTGTTCTGCAGGATTATTGCTACTGATGTGAAGTTCTTGACTCAGGGCAAAATGCTTGATAGGTGGTAACTGTAAGTAATTTACAAAGTAATTGTCAGTGTTTCACTTCCTCTGAAACCTGCAAAACTCAAATGGAGATGGGCATTGGCCTCAGCACTACCTCCTATGACAAAAATACTGTCACTGACTTAACGTGGGGCTCTTCTACTCTCTCACTTCCCAACTCCTCTGCCTGATATGTCATCTTCTTTGGAAAAAATGCCCTGGGCTCCACGAATGGGTTAGGTACCTGGGTTCTCCAATTACCCCTGGGTGGTGTTCTAAATATCTGCCTGTTTTGGGGTCCATGCTTTGCTTTGTTTCAAGAGTGCATGGGTCATGGTAGCCACTTAATAAAAAAAATAAATAAATAAACTGAACAGTTTTATTTTAGTATAATTTACGTAACATAAAATCTACTTGCTTTAAGTGTACAATCCAGTGGTTTTTCAGTCCAATTATAGAATTGCACAAACTTTACCACAGTCCAGCACTGAAATGATTCCATTAACCCAAAAAGATCCATCATGTCCATTGCAGTCACCCCTTTTCCACCTCCAGTCCTAGGCAATCACTGATCTTTCTATCTCTATGATCTGTCTGGACATTTCATAAAACTCTACAGATTTTTCTCCTCTGATTTGTTTCAACATTTTATGTAAGTGGAATCATACCATAAATATTCTTTTGTATCTCACTTCTTTCACTTAGCATGAAGTTTTGAGGTTTATCCGTGTTGTAGTATATATCAGTAGTTTGTTCCCTTTTTCTTAATGAATAATATTCCATTGTATGAATACTATGGGGAGTGTGGTCTGTACATCAATGTGTACACTGTTACTAGTGCAGTACCTAAATAAAATAATAGTAAGAGCTAATTAAAATGTTTCTTGCTTTGAACTGGGATGTAGCTGAGAAGTAGAGAATTTGCCTAACATGTTGAAGTTCCTGGGTACAATCCCCAGTCCTGACCACTGCTCCTGAAAAGTATGCTACTTGAATTAAATTTACATTGTGAGCCAGGTACAATGACCCTCGCCTGTAATTCCAGCAACTTGGGAGGGTGGGGCAGGAGGATTTCATGTTTGAGGCCAGCTGGGGCAAATTAGTGAGACCCTCAGCAACTTAGTGAAGTCTTGTCTCAAAACAAAAAAATAGAAAGGGATTGGGCATATAGCTTGGTGGCTATAGATCAGCACCCCAGGTTCAATCCGTAGTACAAAAATTCACATAGTGATAATATTGAATTTGGTCTGATATTAATTCACATGGTAAAGGGGCAGGATGGAGGGAGACAAGAGTACAGAGTCAAACATGAAGGCTGCCTGTGACTGTGTCCAGTCATTTACCTTGAAGGGAGTCCTCAGTAGCTTCTTAGCTTGCCATTTCAACTTGAATGGATTTTTAAAATTCTAAAATGAGAAATAACTCCTTCCCTCTGTTGTTTTCTCCTTCCTTCCTTCTCTTTCTCCATGTCAAATTTGAACCATTTGTATTTGTCCCAACAAGTCATGGGCATCTCATAAATACGAAGTGATTATTTATTTATTTATTCATTCATTCATACAGTAATTATGTATCGAGCACCTACTGTCTACTTATCACTATTTTAGGTGTTTGGAGTATTTCAGCAAATAGACAAGAATTCTCAGCTTCCTGAGGATAAATATGTTTACATTTGACAATTCCCTAACTATTAGTATTACTTAAGAATTTGGCCAACAAAAACTTAACATGTTTTTCAAAGGATCATTAAACATGACATCAAAAGATATGAAGAAATTATTCACATGGAGGAAATATAGAAAATGACTTAACACACAGATTAGCCTAATAATGATGAAAGAAATACAAAATAGAAACAAATTTACAGTAGTGTAAACATTATACAATTTTCAAGTTATCAAAAAGGAATAAAGATTATTACAAGCAAGGCAGAAGAGATGAAGGGAGAACAGCTCATAAATGGCTGATACCATTAATAAATTGGTGAGTCTTAGGAAGTGCAAACTGATGACATGGAGTGGGAGCGACACACATCACTGTGTTCAGAATTGCTTTTTTTCATGAATGTCCAAAGGAAAAAAATGTAGGGGAAATGCTATAACAGTGCTATTAATAAAAAGATTGGATGTACTCCAAAAGTCCCACCATTTGGCTGTAGATAAGAAAACTATGGTATGATGGGATGGAATGCTTTTATCCACTAAAAAAATGAGAAGGCTATGAACTATGTTGTACATATAATGTCTATACAACACAGTGTTAGTTAAAACAAAAGAATGAAGGATGCTATATATGAACTGATTACAGTTATTAAAATATATATCAGACAAAAGCACAAAGTGATATACATACTTCTATTTGACAATTTTCTTGTGACATACAGAACAGATATTTTAAAATAGTATCTACTTTTCCCACTATATCAGAAAGTCTTAAGTTCTTGCAAAACCTAGTCCCACATCTACCCCCTCCTTTTCTAGTTCTTTATACTAATAAATGAAAAGGACATTGTCCTCCTTCGATGTAGCACCCAGGCTGCTCATAAACATAGATGCCCATAAATTGTAGAGTAGCAGTGTTGGAAAGGTTGTAGGGATTGACCAAGTCACAATTCCATTCTGCTGTGGTAGAAATTGATGTCCACAGCAAGAGGGTCTTGCTTGAGATCTCCCTGCTAGTTAGTCACAAAGATGGTCTCAATCTTCTTCCCTACCTGACACAGTCACTGGTACAAAGCAAGAATTCATGAATGTTTGTTGAATGACTGACATACTTTCATAATAGAAGATTTCACTGGAAAGTCCACATCTTGTCTTTGGCTATCCAGCTGAGAGCCATCATCTGAGTAAGAAAGATTTGGACTCATAGGGCAGAACCAAAACACAAAACAAAACCAAAACAAAACCAAAAGAAATCTAAAGCTATGTGCTAAGGCAGGAGGATTGCAAGTTCAAGGCCAGCCTCCACAACCTAGTGAGGCCCTAAACAACTTAGTGAGACCCTGTCTCAAAATAAAATATAAAAAGGTGGGGATGTGACTCAGTGGTAAAGTGCCCCTGGGTTCAGTCCTCCGTGCAAAAAAGCAAACCAGAACAACAACAAAACAAAACAAAACAAAACAAAAAACCAAAAAAAAAAAAAAAAAAACCAAAACAAACAAACAAAACGCTAAAACTTGTATAACCTAAAATTCTTGAAACAGACCTAATCTTGGTGGATGTAATACCGAATGCTCTGCTGATCTCAGTCAGCTAAAAAATATGGGTTTTTTGTTTTGGTTTTGGTTTATTTTAGGCAGTTTGCTGTAGTATTTTCCTGTTGTGGTTGATGATATTGTATGAATGGGCAAACCAGCTTTTATTTCTATTGCAGCATAATGTTCATTATTTGTTTCAAAGGAAGCAGAGCTGGTATGGAAAGTTCATAGGGAGCCATGAAGGAAGAAGGGGGATATGTCTTAATTGCCAAACTATGCAATATGAAGAAAATCAGTGTAGAAGAAGACATCTGGCTACTTATGTGATTTTGGAGGTGGTCCAGGCTTGGGGGAAAGAATCCGCACTTTAATTTGTGAAGTGATCGTGACTTCACTCTGATCTCAGTTTCTTCAAGGGTGTTATGGATTAGATGTGGTATTCCCCAAAAACTCACATGTGAGACAATGCAAGAAGGTTTAAAGGAGAAATGATCGGATTTTGAGAGTCTTAACTCAATCAGTGAGTTAATTCCTTGATAAGGATTAACTGAATGGTAACTGAAGTGGTAGGGTGTGGTTGGAGGAGATAGGAATAAGGACGTGGCTTTGGGGTACATACTTTGTATCTGGAGAGTGGAGTCTCTCTCTGCTTCCTGATGATGCAAGCTGCTTCCCTCTGCCAAGATCTTCCACCATGATGTTCTGCCTCATCTTGAGCCCCAAGGAATGGAGCCAGCCTTCTATGGACTAAGACCTCTGAAACAGTGAACCTTCAAATAAACTCTTCCTTCTCTACAGTTGTGCTGGTTGGGTCATTTAGTCACAGCAGCAAAATAGCTGACTAAAAAGAAAGGGTTAATAACAATTTTGATTAAGAGGCTCAGAGGAGGTACATTTAGAAAAGAATTTTGGGGCTGGGGATATAGCTCAGTTGGTAGAGTGCTTGCCTTGCAAGCACAAGGCCCTGGGTTCAATCCCCAGCACCGCAAAAAAAAAAAAAAGAAAGAAAAGAATTTTGAAAAATGCAACATGCTATACAAACTTGTGGTGATGATAGTTGAAATTGAATTCAGGATGGGGAATAATTTCTTAAAAAAGCAATTGATATAATATCATTCCTTTTGAAATGATGACAGGAAGAGTGAACAGAAGATGCTGCCTTGGTATGTAACAGAATCCCATAGACTGAGGAATTTATAAACAAAAGAAGCCTATGTGTCTCATGTTTCTGGAAGCTGAGAAGTTCAGGGCTTGGTAGTAGCATCTGCAAAGGTCATCCCATGGTGGAAGGCAGAAGGGCAAGCAAACATGTGAGATAAGGAGACGAAAATCAGGCTCCAGCTCATCCTTTTTTTTTTTTCAAGAGCCCCCTCCAGTGGAAACCCACTTCCCCATCATGGTATCAATCCATTCATGGGGTTAGAGCCTTCAGAACCTAATCACTTTTTAAAGACCTTACCTCTTGATACTGTCACAATGGCAATTAAATTTACCATAATCTTTGGAGGGGACATTCAAACCACAGCAGAGGCTACTGCTTATAAAGAGTGAAGGAAATAATGAAATGATTGGTTTGAAATGTCACGGACAATGGTGACAAATCTTTGGTAATGATTCCTTTTTGTCCACTCATCTACCTCCTAGCTGCCACTAAACACTAAACAGTGGTGGACTTTGGCCAAAGTGTATCCTTCCTATTATCCACATCTTATCACTATCAGCCTATTGCTAACTGCAGAACCCTGGCAAGTAGCTGTGTTTGAATAGAAGAATAACAGTTAGATTTAAGAGCTTCAGTGTAGATCCGAGTTCTTGCCCACATTGTTTGTTTGACTTGGAGGTTTTTTGTTTTTATTTATTGTTCTCATCCCCCTTTTCCTCATTCATAGCAAAGGAAATATAATCTGTTTTAACCTACAGCCAGGCAGTATCTGAACAAATAATATTTGCAAAAACTCTTTACAAACTAAAAAGTGCATTAGAAATACCCATTCATTGTTATTTCTTAGGCTATTTTTGTCTGGGTTTCTTAATTTGTAAAGTAGGGACAGTGACACCTGTCTCACCAGGCTATTGTGGCTCCATATAGAACCCTTTGCATATAACTGGGTCTCATGTTGTAGCTTACCCTAGTTTTCTGTCACCAATGGCGTCCTTTCTGTTCTGTTGATAAATTTCAGCCTCAGAAAGCTTGCACTTGACTTGGTGAGCTAAGCCCCTCCATTGATTGACCTGGCCACCTTTTCATACGCTCTGCCACTTGAGGAAGCTGGGACCCTCATTTGGCAAGAGGTCCTTGGTTTTCTCCCCAAAGTGAATTTAGACTTTACTCTGGGGAAGAAGTGAATTTAGAATTCACTTTGCTCCAGACACTGTGGCCACCATAGTTAGAGGGAGACCCAGGAAGAGGTGGAAAAGCAGAGGGCTGTGACACTGGAAGAACACTAAGTGACCGTCTGCAGACTGTGCCACTAAAAGCCCCAGGGCTCTGGGCAAGAGGAGGGACCTTGTGCAAGGAGCCTGCTACCTCCTTTCTCCCCTCACAAACAGACAGCCCTTCCCTTCACGTCCACAGGCATCTATGCTCTGCCTCTTGAGTGGGTCTGAGGCTGGAAAACATCTGCATTGGTTTCGTCTGGGTGTGATTTATAAGGACTCCCTTCTGTCCCCTCTCTCCCTTCTCCTTTTCACCTCTGGAGCTTGAAGTTTTCATTTTTTTTTTTTCTTTAAAATAGGCTTGTGTTTCTTGAGAGTGGGTCACCTTGATTTATTATGCCCTAGACTCATTAACAAAGACTCTGGGACAGGTCATTTATTTTCTGAGTGGTGATTTCCTGTCCCACCCCAACCCTGCTCAGCAGGGACCTGGTAGGGTGCAGATTCTATTAGCTGCACTGTCACCTGGGAGGGGGCAGGAAGCAAGGGGGATTGGCGGGGAGCAGAAAACATCCCTTCAGCATCTCTCCTCCCTCCAAGGATTTCCTTCAAAGTCCCTTTTGGTTCTTTCTTTTCTCCTCCTGCGGAAAATGGGACAAAGTTTAAACAACAAAGTTGCAGAGCTGCCTTCTTAAAGGAGCCGGCACTGGCCTTTCTTCTCTATTTTTTATTTGAATTATCTAACATTTAAATGCAAACCCCAGCAAGATAAAAAGCAAAGTAGGCAGATACTAGTAGACACATGGGGCTGAGCATGAATTAGATGAGTTTAAATGGTCAAAATTTATGTTAGATTATTATTAAAATATTATATTTATGTTTGGACACTAAAACCTTTGGTATTAACTTTTTAGAGAGAGTAGAAGACAAAAAGGAAACTCTTCAAGATTTTTAAAGAGGATTCTCCAGGGGGAAGATGAAAGAAATTACATTATTTAGTCCAAGTTCAGTTTAGGCTGAAGAAAGATTTATTAACTGTTTTCAGGTTCTGGAAGGTAGTTATACATAGGAATGATGGTGACCAGCTGTTTTCTGACTGCACTGAAGATAGAATAAAAGCAAATGAAGTTAAATTAAGTGTTGCAAAATGATGGAGTAAGTAGTCATAGAAGTGAGTAGCCAAGCTAAGTTCTATTGAGAAAGATGTGACAAATATATACAAGGTAGTAAAGTAGTTAGCCCCATTTTTATAGACTAATGAATGGAGGTTCAGAGAATTTAAGAAACTTGCCCAATGTCACACTTCCAGGAAATGACCAAATGTTTCCCTTACTCCATAGTATATGAAAATGCTGGCTTCAGGGGTAAAGAAATGAATAACTAATACAGAAAAAAAAAATCATCTCATAAAGTGCTGTTAACCTAGATTGTTTTACTTATTTTATGTGCGGAGTTCAGGGAATTGGATTCTGTGGACTTTGGGTCTTGGACTTCTTTACTATACCTGTCTCTGCTGCAAGAACCATACTCCAGGAGACAGGCTGAGCACCACCATCTCCCTGAAACACTTGAAATGCTTTTGGCTCTGTTTTGGCTGGTCATCTCTGTTGCTTGTCATGAGCTAAACTCCCAAACATAGGCTCTGGTCCCAGGAAGGCCATGGAGTTGGCGCAGGTGGATGGCTGAGGCTCAGGAAATTCCTCTCTTCTACTCACAGTGCGTGTTCTCCTCAGATCTGTCCCTCCATGGGAAGGCCAGTCAAGGAGTTCCCGTTTTTACCATCATGAGAACTAGAATTAACCTATTGTCACCAAAGTGGCTGAACTTTTATTTTGCTGGTAATAGGGATTAAACAAAGCGGTTCACTACCACTGAGCCCTCGCTCTCTCTCTCTTTATCTCTCCAACTTTTATTTTTAGACAGTCTTGCTAAGTTGCTGGACTGCCTTTAAACTTGCAATCCTCCTGTCTTGACCTCCAGAGTCTTTGGGTGTACAGGTGTGTGCCATGGTGCCAGCAGTGCCTGGATTTCTTTTGAGGAACATGCAGGGGTGGGAGGAGCACATCCTAGTTGGATCATTGTCTATGCACTTGAGTCAATTTGGGAATAGCCATGATGGAGGAACCAGGCTGTAGGACACCAGGGCTGATTTAAAATGGGAAGAATGACGAACATTTACTGCATATTTACTCTGCTCAAAGGTCAGCAAACTATATTAGCTCATTCAGTCTTTCCAAAAATCCTACCAAGTCAGTACTATTATTACCCTTATTTATAGATGAGAAGTACAGTAAGGTCAGTAACTTGCTCAACCCAGCAGTGCTAGGAAATGCAGAGTCTTGAAGGTGGAGCTCCAGACAGTCTGACCACAGTATCCTTAACACCCAGGTTTAGCATGAGGTGCTTGCCGCCACCCCCACCAGAGGAACTCTAGCTCTTGTGTCACTGGCTCAGCAATGACATAGCTTCTTGCTGCCTGGTTTATAAGAAGTACTAACGATTGTAAACATTGTTCTAATTCCCTGCTTCTTTATCTTCAAATAGGCTAGAGAAGAGAAGAATAAGGAGTCAACATTTGTATGTTCCTTAACTCAGATCTTGGGCATTCAGGCCTTAATTCTCTGGTTGCTCAGCTAATTGCCTGGAAATGTCTTGAGCTGGTGAAGGATGAGGGTGGATTTTTCTATGGTACATCCCATAGAGAGGGGCAGGAGCAGAGGCCCAACATCTGCTGCCCGGAGATCTCGAGCTACTCCATTTTCATCCTCTAACAGCTTTACAAATGAGGGAGGTTACGTAACTCACCTGAGGTCAAGTTGACTGTGTACACATTCTGCTATCTGAACCCCAGAATATCATCCGCAGTTCTGTGCCCAGGACACTGCCCACCACCCAGTGCTAAGCACAGGACAGCCTTGATGGAAGACCCACCAGGCTTAGCTGGGAGTACCACTGAGGGCACACAGGTGACCCTGGCAGCATCCTAACTCAGGTTGACCCCAGCCCTGCAGCTTTCCTGGGACAGCTTCAGCTTTCCCTGTGTGGAGAAGAAAACTGGACAAATAAGAAGCTGCCATTCCTGGGTTCTGCTCTGCTGGAGGCCTGGGCCATGGCAGGATGCTTAATGCAAAGCTTGGCAGGCCTTCTCTTCTTAATTTAGGCCTCCTCCCAGGAGAGGATCCAGAGGCGGGAACATGAGAAAGGGAAAGGAAAAATAATAAGAGATAAGTGAGAAAAGAGAATATTTATAGGGCTTGTAACATCTAATGGAAACCAGCTGCCTGGTTGTGGGGCGGGAGTGGGTGCGGTGGGGGATGGGTGTCTCTAGTGTTGCCTGCAGGGGATTTCTAGGTCTTCCTTTTACATACCTGTTGGGGGGTGGTGTCAGTGGAGAGGGAGAGAGGCCCAGCTTGGAGACAGGGAGGACTGTGCTCCCTGCACACTGGGCAGCAGAGAGCTGCTTTCCCCTCCGGGCCTCACTCCACCCCCACCTCATTTTAAACTGGAGCTGATTCAAACCTGCTGCTCTTGGAAAGAGGCCATCAGTACAGGCTCCAACAGAAAGATGAGCCGTGAGGGGATATGAGTGTGAGGGAGTGGGGCAATCAGAAAGAAGGAGAAAATGAGACGAGGGAATGGAAAAGGTGAATAAACAGGGAATGAGAAGGGAGGGAGAGAGATGGAAAGATTAAAATGTTGGCTGAGTGGGGAGCTTGCAAAGGGAGTGACTGAAAGCCTGGAATTGGAGCAAATTCAAGACTGATCCTTCTGGGCCCTTTCTGTCTCCCACAGATCTTTCTGCCTTAAAGATGTGTCTGCGTGAAATTTTCCAGGGCTTTTTCCCATAAATCTGTATTTCCTTCTTTCTCAAGGTCTCCGGACCAAAAGCCTCATCCAAGAATTGTATAAAGAACACTGAAACTGGGAGGAGCTTTGTAAATGGGAAAAGTGTAATATTTTAGGGCTGGAATCTGGGGCAGACTTTTAGAAAGACAGCTGCCAAAAGCAAGGCACGTTATAGAGGCTGATTTGTCCTGGGGCCGAAGCTCTGGTTGTTGGACTCCAACTGTTTCTTAGGTCCTTAGGTGAGCTGAAGAGGACATGCCTACCACCCAGCTTAAAGAGCAATAGTGTCAGGTGAGCTGAACTGAGAGATATGAATCTACCCTTCCTTTGTCCCTTTTGGCCTTAGCTCCCAGATATGAGTGGATTCCTGTTTAAAGAAGTAATAACTTATTTCATAAAACATGTTCCTTTAAGTAAAATTCCACGATTTTATCTCCCACCCAACTGAAAGAAAATACCCCCAAAATTACATTGGTTTCAACGAAAGATGATGTAGGGAAAATAACTTTTTGCCAACTTTCATCAATTCTTAGTTGCAAGAGACCTCTGTAACAAAAAATAGATTATCAGAGAAAAACAAACAGAAGTCTATTAACATGAATATTTCACATACACATGGAGCCATGAGTCTCTCTAAAAGAGGAGACTTTGAATGTCAGCTTGGATAGATCATCTTCAAAAAAAAGAACAGTAAAAAATCTTTAGGGAAGTAACAAAACAAAGGGAAAGAAGTTTAAGTCTTTAGGGCAGCAATTTAGGAGAAACCAAATGGAGTCGTTCTCCCTTGTCTGTGGCTTCTATCCCCATGGTTTCAGTTGCCTTCACATGATGGCAATCTGAAAATATTAAATATTATAAAATTCCAGAAATAAACGAGTCACAAATTTTAAAGGCCATACTTTACCACTCCATTCTGTCCTGCCCAGGACGTGCATGAACCATCCTTTTGTCCAGAGTATCCATGCTGTATATGCCACTAGCCCACTGGTTATTTAGTAGCCCTCTCCGCTTTTAGAGGAACCCTGGAGTATCAACAATGCCTGTACTGAGGCATTCTTACATAGCAGCCCAATACTGTATCACGATGCCTATACCATTCGCCTCACTCTTCTCAGGCGTAGGCATCGGATCATCTCATATTATCATAGGAGTGAATATAGTACTGTGTGATATTGTGAGAGAAAGACCACATTCACATTAACTTTGATTACAATGTAGTGTTATAATTGTTCTATTTTATTATTAATGTTGCGAATCTCTTACTGTGCCTAAATCATAAAGTAGACTTTATCATAGGTATGTATGGGTAGGAGAAAACATAGCATGTGTAGGGTTTCGTATCCTCTGAGGTTTCAGCACCCACTGGTGGGTCTGGGAGGATGTTTCTCCCTTGGATAAGTGTGAACTACTACAATCAGTAGAGAAAGAGTCCTTAGTAAAGCTTTTTACTGTGATTCCTTTGGTACACGTCTCTGGGGGCTTGTCAACATCCCAAGTTGTCTGGTTACTTTTCTCCCTCTCCCTGGTAGAAGGAGATGGGGCAGGATGCCTTGTCTATAAATCCATGCTCTGCTTGACCCCTTTTTTTCACCTTAAGTGTTACCTGTAGACTACTTGTCAGTTGGGGTTAGCGGGAATGGGAAAGTGTTGAATATTTTGACTTATGGTTGGATTAATGGATGACTTTCTCCTAACTATCTTGCAATTCTCTGGTATGTAATAAATTGAGAAAGGTCCCACAGACCCTTGAACTCATATAAGGTCGGAGAAAGTACTGTATGGGCAGTGTGGATGGAAACTCTCTTCTAACTGTGTCCTTCCTTCTTGTCTGTATACACTCTCATTCCTTGGTTGTAAACAAACGACTGCCTGGCTGTCTTCTGGTGGCACCCTACACAGGATAGCAGGTCCTGGGCACCACTGGAATCTGACACACTAAGAGAAGACTCCCCTGTCCTTCATATCCTAGCAGGGCCCTCTTTATCTTATTCAACAAGTTGACTCTTTTCATTAACTCAGCAAATCTTCTGTGCCTAAAAGATTAGAGTCTGTTCAATGCTCAGGTTAACAAAAATAGCAACTTTCCCTCAGAAGAGTATGGTTACTATTGCTTTAAGGACTACAGGGGGAGGAAAATAAAGCAAAAAAAACAGGACAACTCCAAACAAAAGGAGGAGATGTTTTTCCTTTGGAAGAAATTTTGATTAAACTGTCAGATTCTTTTATAATCATTCCCCTCAAACTGACAGATGCTAGCTCTGGGCAGCTTCTTTATCCAAAGAAGCACCTATCTTTTGGAAATGAAGGCTCTCCTTGATCAAATGCACTGCATACACTCCTTGTTGTGAGAATATCCGATCTCATTAACTCAACCAAAAACCTCAAGAGAAGGGATTTGAGAATACTGCGGTCTCCCACTTTGACTTCCAGGTCAAAAGAACCCCCAGGTCCTTATATTTTTCAACCTTTCAAAGTAGTGTTAGAGAAAGAATTTGCAGCTTGGTGTGCTGAACTCTGCTGGTTCAGTACTGATTCATGATGCTCCATGTTTCCAAGTCAAAAAAAATATATGGGCACACACATGAACATATAATACTTGTATATACACGTATATATTATAGATATGCTTTAAAATTTTTAAACTTCTCATTAGATTTTGTGTCCCTTTAAACAATGAGATATGTCTATTTGTGATTGTAAAAGACATCCCCCACCCTTTCTTCCAGTCTGTGGTTTATGTTCTCATTTGCATATATTTTACACAGAAAGCTATATGTAGGTCAACTACTAAATTTGTATTAATCAGTGAGTATTAATGGAAAAACACAGCATAACTCCTGTTTTCAATGGCAAGAATATTACATGGGCACTGGCCTTTGAGTTCCTTGTTCTCACCACATGAGTTGGTCTAAGTAGAAAGGTTAACTATCTAAGTGGTCTGGCACGCCTCAACATCAATGTGAATAAAAGGTGTCACTACTATAGAATTGGAAAACAGGAGGATCCAAAGCTCTATGTTTTTATGTACTACACTTAAGTCCTGCAAAAAGTTGAATCCTTTTTAAGATTCACAGTGCCTTTATTGAGACAACTCACATTGGTCAGAAATTCCACCCGTGCTCTGAACTGCACGTGAGGTGACATTTTTAGAACACACTACCAGTTCCACTAAAGAAATGGGCCCATCATAGAGAGGGGGAAAACAGGAGCAGTGGCAGGATTTGGGAGCAGGAGAGTGTACTCAGTATCATTTTGGTCCTGTGACTGAACGAGTTATAAATTTATTAATTTGTAAACTTATTTAACCATACTTTTCTCCGACAACTTTTCGCTATTTGATCTGAAAACTTCATGAGAGTTTCTCCCACATCCTTGGCAGGTCAACCTTCTCCATGCATTCACTAACTTACCCGCCTCAATCATAGATGGTCACTCCTGTAGAGAGAGCCAAAAGCCATCAAGGAGCTGAAGGTTGCTGCGGGGAGTGCTTGGATCCCAAGTAAATTATCCGGTCTAGTTCTCCATATATGGCTCTTTTATAGTCCTTTCTCCCTTTGTAGCCCCTTCAGTACTGAATGCCCTCAACTTCCATGTGCACACCTGAGTCCTGTCCATTCTTGGCGACTCGGGTTCACTACCTTTCCCTATCTTCCTCCACTTGCAGCTCCTAGTACTTATCCTGTCCTTCTTCTTAGTTTCTGTACTGTTTCCATACTTCCCATCAGGGTTCTAGGTATTTAGAGTGGCCAACCGGCATTCTTTGCATATGTTTCCAGGACTCCCTGAGGGAGAAACTGTGGAGCTCACATTGGAATCATATTGTAGGAATCAATCATATGGGACATGAGGGGATTAACTGGAGGTACGGGGAACACTGGACCTGCAGGAGATGTGCAGTTGCCTATACTCTTCCTTCGTGGGAAAATATTTAGCAGAGAGAGCTTTCTTCTTTCCTTCCCTCTTGCTTGTTTTGGAGAGAGGGATAAAGAGACCCAGACTTGAACCCGAGGAGACCAGACTGGCTTAGACTGTGAAGACTGGGTTAAGCTGGCAGTAAACTGTTTGAGTTTATAAACAAGTCCTGACATCCCAATTTAGGTGTTGGCAAACAATGTCTTCCATCCCAAAGAAAGTGTCTCAGAGTCATACAAAGGCTTAGGCTAAACTGCAAAGTAGGCAAAACTCTTCCCTACCCCTTTTCCTGTTCTTTAAGTTCCACAGCATCCCTGACACCCCTGGGCCTCACACTGCAACTTTTGGTCCTTCCTCCCCTGATGCCTAACTGGGCTTGATCTTCAGAAGAAACCTGTGTGGTAAAATTAGGCCTTTCTTCCTTCTACCCAGTACTGACCTCTTAAAACCAGGTAAGCTGTGGGTAATTGTATTAGTCTTCTTTTTGTTGCTATAACAATAATCCAAGAGAAGAGGTTTATATAATTCATATGTTTGGAGGCTGAAAGTTCAAGATTTGGGCAGCTTCATCAAATTAAGCTTATCTAGGGCCTCATGGCAGGAGTGAGAGTCATCACACAGTAAGACAGGAGAATGGACAGATGCTATACTCTTCCTTCAGTGGGAAAATATTTAGCAGAGAGAGCTTTCTTCATTCCTTCCCTCTTCTTTGTTTTGGAGAGAGGGATAAAGAGACCCAGACTTGAAAGGAAGCCAGAAAGTGAGGCCAGTCTTGTTTTTTATGATGACTCTCTCTCCCATCCAAATGAATTAGGGTCCCATGAAAGCTACATTAATCATTTTCTAGGGCAGGGCCCTAACTTAATTATGTTGTCATAGGTTCACCCCTTTTTTGGGGGAAGGGTTACCGGGATTGAACTCAGGGGCACTCAACCACATAGCCACATCCCTAGCCCTATTTTGTATTTTATTTAGGAACAAAGTCTCACTCAGTTGCTTAACACCTCTCTTTTGCTGAGGCTGGCTTTGAACTTACAATCCTCCTGCCTCAGCCTCTTGAGCTGCTGGGATTGCAGGCACGTGACACTGTGCCCAGCCTAGGCTCACCTCTTAAATATCTACTATCTATCAATATCACAACACTAGAAACCAAGTTTTCAGCCTATGAATATTGGAAGGAGAACTGCATCCAAACCATTGCAGTAATCAAGTAGTATTCTTTCAGTGGGTATTCTGGGCTGAAAATTCTATTAAACTTGCCTAACTTGACAACAGGAATATTGGAGGACTATGAGCTTTTTCTGTCTTAAACAGCTGCCATCCTCTTTCTCAAATCTAGACTTTGTATTAAATACCCAGATCACGGATTCTTACACTTAGTACTTAGTCCTTCTTCCCACATCTCCTTTGCACTTGTCTCTTGCCTCTTCTTGTTGTGGGGAGACAAAGAATTGGCACAGAGACTACAGGAAACCACTGGGATCCCAGAGCAGAGCAGAGCATTTTCTGAATGTCTTCTTAGTGAAAGTTTCTCGGGGACTGTCAGGAACCTTCAGAAGGCAGTTTCACTAATTTTACACCGAGGATAATCACTTATAGAGCTCTCAACTGGGAGCAGTTGACCTTGGAGGAGGGTCTTCCTGTTGGGGGAAGTTTAGTTCTTTCCAAGGCAGATTGTTCCATTGTCTGTACTTGTTAGAAAGCTCTTTCTACATAAAGCAGAATCTGAGTTCCAGTTTTATCCCATAAGGGATGCAGAATACAGCTCCTCTTCCCCAGGACAACGCTTCAAATTGTGGATAGGCAGTTGTGGGTCTCATCACTCCTTCCCTCCATTCCTCTACATCCTTCTACACACATACGCATGTTTCTCATCCGACCTGTTTTCAAGACTTTGCCAACCCTGATTCCCTTCTCTGGACATTTGACTTTGCTCATGCCCCTTTTAAAGTCTGGTCCTCAGAATTGGCCATGTTCCATTTCTATACATGGACCGGAGTGGGGACTCTTACCTTCCTTAGTTTGAGTTAACAAATCTCTTACTTCCCTTGATTTGAGTTTTTATTAGTATTTAATATGGTGAGACCCAAGAATTAACAATGAATCTATCCTTAAGGAATTCTTTTTAATCTACTGAGATTCTTTTTCATCATGCTAAGACTGTTAGCAAAATTCAGGACTTTGCTCTAAGAGTCTTTACCCCATGAGGTTTGTCCATTCTATTTTATATAAATAGAACTCACATTCAACTTTGACTTTTTCCCCCTTTTACTATTAGATAATATCCTTTCTTTTTCAATGTTCTGCTTCTCTGGAGTCAGGTGAGAGCTGAGTGATGGTTCTACCTCCTTTGTTCACTTGACGGAGCTGTTAGTTATGATAGCAGAACTGCCACCACAAAGACACCCCAAATGGATAATGGCTCAAATGCAATAGAAACTTATTTAACATATAATCATTCAAGGCCCGTGCTGCTGCTGGCCCGTGCTACGTCAAGGGACGTAGACTTCGTAGACTCCCTAGGTCTACCATCCTCTAGCTGTGCCACCCCTTATAGCCACATCATTAAACCCACAGAAAGAGTATGAAAGAACACAAAGGAATTTTTCTTCATGGTTCTGTGGACAGAACTCAGGGCTTGCATGTGCTAGGCAAGTGCTTGACCACTGAGTTGTACCTGCAGCCCCCACAGAGGAATTGTTATGGGCCAGACTTATTAAGGACATAAATACTTCCACTCACATTTTTGGAAAGAATCTAGTTACATGGCTCCAAGGAAAATTGAGAGTTGTAGTCCAGCTACATATGAGAGGACTAAAACTAGTGATAATGCCACAGGTCAGAGGTGATTGGGAGGATGAGACCAAAAGCCCCGTGCAGAAGTAAATCTGCTAAATTGTGAAAGATGCAGAAGAATGAGGCAAAAAATGTTTCCTCTGGTTTTAGGAAGGACTTTGTTTTTAACCCTTCAGCCTAGCCAAGAATATATGCCTAATACTACATGCTTTACAGGATAATAGGCATCTGGGATAGTGTGAATATGAAGTGTCTCCCAAGACTCATGTGTTGAAGGCTGGGTCCCCAAAGCAGCAGTTTTCAGAGATGAGGATTTGGGGAAGTGATTGGATCGTAAGGGCTCTGATTTTGCCAATGGATTAATCCACTGAGGGAATCATAAATTGAATAGATTCTTGAGAGGTGGTAGAAAACTATAGGAGGTGGATCTAGTTGAAGGAATTAGGTTAGGGACTCTATCTTGTCTCTGGTTCTTCCTTTCTCTCTGCTTTTTCTAATTACCGTGAGGTGAGTAGCTTTGTTCTGCCATGCCCTTGCACCATGTTGTTCTGTCTCATTTTATACTCGGAAACATGGAGCTGACTGATCATAGACTGAAGCTTCTGAAACCATGAGCCTAAATAAACCTTTACTTCTCTAAGTTGATTTTCCAATGTATTTCGTTACTGCAATGAAAAGCTGACTAATACAGTACCTTTTCTAGCCACGTGTTTAAAATTAACCAATTAGTGAGAAGGTACTTGTGAAGCTCCCATTATGTGGTTGGCTCCATGCTTTGCACTGGATACACACCTAATTCTTAAAGAATTTCCAATACGACTAGTCAAACACGACATGTATATGCAATGTCTGAATAACACAGGAGAAACATGAGTGCAAAATAGATGTCAACTTTTCAGGTTAAAGAAATTCAAAATAAAATTGATCATTGATAGTCAAAATAGTTAAAGAAGACAAAGAATCAGACCAGATGGAAAAGACCAGAATGAATAAAAGAGCACCAGGACATAGAGAATAATAGGAACAAAAGATCGTAGAGACAGATGTTCAGTCTAACCATGAGCAATTTTGAAAAGCCAGGTACAGATATTTAAACCATTAAGAAAGAAAATGTTCTTTCTTTAATAATTACAGTGATGTTGGAAGCATTAAATAACCTACTTGAAAGAATTTAGCCCTTAACTTGATAGATGCTTAGTAACCATTTGTGCTCCCCAAAGAGAAAGTAATGAGTTGGCAGTGATGTTGAGGAAGTACTTCATCCATTCATCTTTGAGCATTCTTCTACAGAGGATACAAAAATGATAAAACCAGGTATTTCTGTAGTGTCGCCTGTGCCACCTTTAGATCTTCCTATGTACTAGTAGTCAAGACGTACACAGTTCCTTTCCTGTGCTTTGTCTCCATGTGGCCCGTCAAGGCAATGCTGTCTATCTTTTGGATCTGACTCAGAAGTCACCTCCTCTGCTCCTATGGAGAACAGGGCTTCAGCTTGTTTCCTCACTCATTAAGGCAGATTCAGCCCAACTTTTAAAAAACAAAACAAAATAATCTAACATTTTACAGAAGGGAGGAACATCTGAGATAAATCACATAAAAGTGTTTCAAATACTGAGGAGGGCTGTACAAATGGAATGAATAATCATGTTGATGACCACCAAAGTGGATTGGTCCTTCGTTCCTTGAAGCATGGCCTCTCAGGGGCTGGGTTCTCATGATGATATATGTGCAAAAGGCCCTGGCTTTTGGACCCTTCTCTTATGACCAAGTTTGGCAGCCACAAGTGGCTATTTTCAGGCACATTTATCTGGTTTAGCTGTTAGCTAGTTTGTCTTTAGGCAGTGTGGTCTGCACACAGGGCTGGGAATCCAGTTCTCCAAAGCTAATCCCTACTCAGCTTTAGCTTGCTGTGTGGCCTTGGATGACCTGCTTAACTTCTCTGTGTCAATGGAGTCTTAACTGTCACCTCAGAGTCATGCTGATTTGTTTAAGAGATTTGTGTGTGTGTGTGTGTGTGTGTGTGTGTGGACAAAGTGATTATTACCGCTAAGCTGATTTTAAAATACTGACATTGGGACTTCTGGTTTCTAGTCTGATACATAAGGAGCTTTGAAGTTACCACTCTAATCCTAAGAACAAGTTGAAAAAAAAAAAAAAAACAAGAACAGAAAGTAAAATGGTGGTTACCAAGGATGGGGCGGGGAGCATATGGAAATATCTCAGGGTACAAATTTGCAGTTACGTAAGATTAAAAAATAAATCTAGAGGTCTAATGTGTAGCATGATGAGTAGTTAATAATATTGTATACTGAAAAATTGCTGAGTAAATAGATTTTAGGCAATTAGCTTTTGTGTGTGTACACAGACACACACATGCACACACATACACAAGAGAAGATAATTTGTTCAACTATCATAATATGATCATTTCACTGTGTATTTATATTTCAAAACATCATGTTATATGCCCTAAATATATGTGTGTATATGTATGTGCATACACACCCACATAAATACTATATGTAATATTATATTATATTGTATTAATATATTATATATAATATATGTATAGAATCACATATATTAGATATATGTATACATATACAGATATATGACTAAATGTGTGTGTGTGTGTGTGTGTGTGTGTGTGTGTGTGTGTGAAACCTGATGAACTGGAAAATCAGCAACTCCTTCTAGTCTGTCAGAGAAGTGAGATCACAGGGCAACCACTGGTCTCAAAATTGGAGAAACCAGACAGGTGGATATAAAGAATCACCACTTAGCAGAGCAGAAAATCACCTATGTGGGTCAGGGTAAGAAAACCTGACCTATAATTGCCAAATTGCTGGAGGCTTTGCATGGGCAAGTCTGAGAGTTGAAAACTCCAGGGGGCTCCCTGTCATGTGGGGGTGGTGCTTACACTTTTGTCTTTTGTGAATTTTACCTTTAGGAATTCTACTAGGTTCTTACAGCAAAAATTGGAGAAAAATCCCCTTGTGCTTCTGGCAGGGGGAGGGAAAAGCTATAATTTTGCAATATGTGAGAGCATTGTCTTCTTCTTAATGCCTGCCCTCAGATGAAACTTTTTCTGCCACAGTCTAACCTGCTAAAGTTTTATCAGAGCCTAAACAACCCAGAGGAAGAGGAAAATGCTTAACTCTAGACTCCTTTAGCTATCCTGTCTGTTTTAGTCAACTTTTTCGCTGCTGTGGCTAAATGACCAGACCAGCACCACTGCAGAGGAGGAAAAGTGTATTTGAGGGCTCACAGTTTCAGAGTTCTCAATCCATAGGCAGCTGGCTCCATTCCTCAGGGCTCCAGGTGAGACAGGAACAAGGTGGCAGGAGAGTGTGGCAGAGGGAGATAGCTTATGTGGTGATGAGGAAGCACAGAGAGTGTCCACTTGCCAGATACGAATATATACCCAAAGCCACACCACAATTCCCATCTCCTCCACCCTCACCCTACCACTTCAGTTACCACTCAGTTAATCCCTATCAGGGGATTAAATCACTGATTAGGTTAAGACTCTCACAACCCAGTTGTTTCTCTTCTGAACCTTTTTGCATTGTCTCACATGTGAGCTTTTTGAGGACACCTCACATCCAAACCATAACACTGCCCCACCTAAGGAGAAAAAAACTGATAAGTGCTAATATAGTTCACAGTCACACAGGCTCACCAAAAGAATGAAACCTAATCATAGAACTATAGAATACTTCTGTCCCCACAGCTTATGACCACATAACAAAGACATTTTTTATTGCAGTCCTTTTTACCTAGTATATCCTATCTTTCAACAAAAAAGTACAAGGCATACTAAAAGGCAAGAAAAGCAGTTTGAATAGATAGAGCAAGCATCAGAATAAGATCCAGATGGGGAAGGACGTTGGAATCAGAAGACTGTGAATTTAAGTCAACTGTAATTATATGTTAAGAATTCTAGTGGAAAAACACTGGAACAAATGCAAGAACAGATGGGCAATATAAGGAAGGGTGGAAATTCTAAGAAGGAATAAAAATAAAATACTGGAAACCAAAAGCTCTGTAGCAGAAATGAAGAAGAATGTCTGATGGACTCATTAGTGGATTGGATATAACTGAGGAAAGAATCTCTGAGCTTGAGGATTCTCAACAGAAATTCTGAAAATGGAAATGCAATGAGAAAAAAAAAAAAAGGCTAAAAATGAAAAACCTACAAGAAGTCAAACTATTCCAGAAATATGGGACAACTACACAGAATATAAATTCACAAAAAGGGGATATCATAAAGAGAAGGGAAGAGAGAAGAAATATTTGAAGAAATATCGACTGAGATCTTCCTGAAAATTAATGTCAAATCATGGATCCAGGAAGCTCAGAGAATGCCAAAGAAAATGAATATCAAAACAAAAGTCCCAATAACTTAAGTTGAATTAAAATAAAAAATAAGTAAAAACCCACTATTCCTACCTAGGCATATCATGTTCCAACTGAAACAAAACAAATACAAAGATAAAGAAAAAAAATCTTGAAAGAAATTCTATAGAGGACTAAAATGTAAAAATTACATTTGATTTCTCAAAAACCATGCAACCTAGAATTCTGTACCCTGTGGGATTGTTCTTCCAAAGTGAAAAAGAAATAGTTTCTCAGACAAACAAAAATTGAAGGAAGTTGTAACTGACTTGAAAGAAATTTTAAAAGATTCTTCAGGGAGAAGGAAAATAAGTCAGAAACTCAGACCTATGTAAAGAAAGGAAGAACAGTATAGAATGAATAAATGAAGGTAAAGCAAAAACTTATTTTTCTTATTCTTGATCGATGTCACAGATAATAGGTGGTTCAAAATAATAATAGTAAAATGGTGTGAATGTGTGTGAAATACTTGAAGTATAAATCCAACAAAATATGTACAAGATTCATATGAGGAAAATTACAAAATTTTGAGTACTAAATAGATGGAAAGTTTCTATTTTCAGGGAGGAAGACTCAATATGGTCTAGATGTCAGTTCCCTATTTGATCTGTAGATTCACTATAATCCCAGTCAAATTCCAGCAAGCTGTTTTGTTAGTATAGACAATTTGATTCTAAATTTTATATGTTGAGGCAAAAGACCCAGAATAGTCAACTCAATATAGAAGGAGAACCACACTGGAGGTATGAGAGTACTCAACTTTAAGACTTAATATAAAGCTATAGTAATGATACATGATATTGGCAAAGGAATCAACAAAAAGATCAATGGAACAGAATAGAGAGCCTAGAAATAGATCTATGTAAAGAGCATCAACTGCTCTTTGATAAAGAAGCGGACAATGCAGTGAAGCAAAGATAGTGTTTTCCACAAATGGTGTTGCAACAATTGGACAGTCACATGCAAAAAAATTATTCTAGGTAAAGCCTGTATATCCTTTAGAAAAATTAATTCAAAATGGATAATAGACCTAAATAAAAAGTGCAAAACTTTAGACCTCTTAGGAGAAAGTATGGGGGACTATCTAGATGAACTTGGATATGGCAATAACTTTTTAGATACAACACAAAGGTAAATCCATGAAGGAGACACTTACTAAATAATTAAAATTAATGAATCATATTAAACTTCTGCTGTGAAAGATAATGTCAAGAGAATGAAGAGAAATGGCAAAGACTAGGAGAAAATATTTACCAAAGGTACATCTGATAAATGACTGCTGTCTGAAATATACAAAGAGCACTTAACTTTCAACAATAAGAAAATGAGCATCCCAATTTTAAAAAATGGGCCTTAAGACCTGAACACTTTTACAAAGAAGAAATATAGATAAAAAGCATATGAAAAATGTTCAACACCATATGCATTAGGGAAATGTAAATTAAAACAATGAGATATCATTATATACCTATTAGAATGGTCCAAATCCAAAACACTGACAACAAAAGATGAATGGAGGCAAAGATGTACAACAGCAGGAATTCTCACTCATTGCTGGTGGGAATATAAAATTATATAGCAACTTTAGAAGACAGTTTGGCAGTTTTTTTTTTTTTTTTTTTTTTTTTTTTTTTTTGTGGTGCTGGGGATTGAACCCAGGGCCTTGTGCTTGCAAGGCAAGCACTCTACTGACTGAGCTATCTTCCCAGCCCAGTTTGGTAGTTCTTTACAAAATTAAACATAGTCTTACCATCTGACCTGGTAATCATTCTCTCTGATATTTACCCAAATGAATGGAAAACTTATGTTTACACAAAAGACTGCACATGGATATTTACAGTAGCTTTACTTGTAATTTCTTTAACTGAAAGCAACCATTATATCCTTTAATAGGTGAATAGATAAATAAACTGGTATATAATGAAATATTATACAGCTGTAAAAAGAAATGAACTATCAAGACACAGAGGAATCACCAGGTGTGGTTGTGTACACCTATCATCCCAGTGGCTCAGGAGGTTGAGGCAGGAGGATTGCAGTTCAAAGCCAGCCTCATCAGAGTGGCCCTAAGCAACTCATTGAGACCCTATCTCTAAATAAAATATAAAAAAGGGGTGGAGATGTGGCTCAGTGGTTAAGTGCTCTTGGGTTCAATTCCTGGTACCAAAAAAAAAAAAAAAAAAAAAAAAAAAAAAAAGGACAGAAAAACCTTAAATGCATATTATTAAGTGAAAAGACAATCTGATAAGGGCATATATTGTATATGTTTCCAACTATATCACTTTCTGGAAAAGGCAAAATTATGAAGTCTGCAAAAGCTCATTGTTTTCAGGGATTGAGAATAGAAAGAGCAAAAGGATGCTTAGGGCAGTGAAAATACTGGTACTACAAAGGTGGATACACACCATTACATACTTGTCCAAGTCCATAAAATATACAACAGTAAGAGTGAACCCTAATGTAAACTAGACTATGGTATAGTGGTGTGTCAATGGAGATTCACCAATTGTAACAAATGTACTAATATGGTGGGTGGCATTGGTAGTCAGTGCAGTTATACATATGTGGGGGTAGGGAGTAGAGTGAACTCTTTATATTTTCTGCTCAGTTTTTCTGTGACCCTAAAACTGCTGTAAAAAAAAAAGGATTATTAAAAAATACTGACGTAAGTGCTTATAAAAGATCAAGTAATTTTTTTTCTTGTTTCTTTTTCCTTTGAGGTATATTTTTGTTTTCTTTCCAATTGTAAAGTTTATAACCATTGTGGTAATGTTTTATTTTCCCCCTTGGAAGGCATATTTTAGATGTGTGTTTTGTATATTGGCATCAAGGAATTTTGAGTTCTTGTTTTCTCATTACCTTCCTCTCTTCTGACAGTGGCTGTTCCTATTAGAGTTTGGCAACTACCCTAATTCTAAAATCTGTCTCACTAGGTGTCTTATTTTTGGTCTGAAAGCAATGCTATTGTTCATATTCTTGATTATATATACACACACACACACACACACATGCATACACACACACACACACACACACACACACACACACACACACACACACATAGTATTCTCCATGGCACATGGCAGCTGGACTATGATGGGAAGAGGAGAAGCATGAGGGAAGGAATGGATGAATGTGTCAGGCCACTTTAGATCCTTGGGTCAATTCTCATGGACCAGCATCAAGTTGCCTGTGTGGTGCAGCCATGAGTCCTCTGCAGAGCTCACTGATCTGCTGCACCTGCCCTCTAGCTGAATCAACTGCAGTGACAACTGACAAACAAGGTTTAAAAAATGTAAAAGCAAGACTCTGTTGGTTGACAGCATGAATAGTTAAACTACAAATTGGCACTTGAGAAGAGAATGATCTGGATCTCGTCTAATTAGAACCCGTAGTCCCTTCATTTTCTTATTGGCCCCTTACAACTAGGCAAGAGAATTACCTTTATAGGAAGTAAAAGTTGCTTCATTTTTATAAATGACCAGGCAAACCCCTGCTTTGAATCTCTGGATCAAGCAATAGGGAGTCTACTTTTATTTTTATTTGGCTGGAAAAACTATTACCAATTTCAACTCTTCGATTCACATAAGTCATGCAATCCTAAAAAGAAAAGGAAGTGTTGTGCTCAGCTAACTGGCTTTTAGCTAGTTTATTTGAGATTTTTAGAGGATGCAGTTTTAGGATAGGTGTAGGCAGCTCTAGTTTTTCTTAGTGCTGCAGGGATTTAGAACATGTTGGGGTAATTTATACACCATTTTAGTACTTGCCATACTTTGTCCATAATTCCTCAGCAACTTGCTATGAATTTGTATTTATTAAAGACTAATAAAAATTAGAAGTTAATATCTTAATATTAATTCGAGCCTCTGATAACATGAGAATCAATTGATATTTGCAGAGAAGTTGCATTAGTTTGCTAAGGCTGCCATAACAAAGTGTCACATATTGAGGGACTTAACCAACAGAAATGGATTTTCTTATTGTTCTAGAGCTAGAAGTAAGAGATTGAGATTCTGTCAGGGCCATGCTCCCTCTGAAGGTGCTAGGGAAGGATCTGTTCCATACCTCACTCTAAGTTTCTGCTATTTCTTTGGCCTATGCCAGCATAACTTCAGTTTTCAATGACTTTAAAGTAAGTCACTGTCTAAGGTAGTGAGGATTAGGACTTTATCACGTTAATTTTGGGGGAACACAATTCAACTGATAACAGAAATCAAAGATGAGGAAAAGATTCTCAAATTTTTGTCATAAAGCAAAATCCAATTACAGACTGTATAGAAGACTCACACAAAGAAATCAGAACATCTGTGAATAAAAGGATAGGCAGACACCAGCAAATATAATAGACCACAATCTTATTACCAAGAAAATAAAACCTAAAGAAGTCAAGAATCATGTTTTATAATGTTTTCATACTATAATTTTTTAAAAAGTTAGATCAACTGGCACAGAATCAATAATCATGAAACAAAACACACAGAAGATTTAAAAAACAATAGTTTAGTAGCAGAAATTGTTAATTCAGCTTCATCAGTCTGTGACAGACCACACAGAAGAAAACAGATAATAACAATGAAATCAAAGACCTAAATAACATACTGAATGAGGGAGATCTGATTGATATATATCAAACTCTGTACTAGGCACTATGCCACCTCCTCATGTGCAGCTGGATATTTACAATTGATCATGTTTGTTTGTTTGTTTGTTTTGTTTTTTGGTACCAGGGATTGAACTTAGGGGCACTCAACCACTGAGCCACATACCCAACCCTATTTTGCATTTTATTTAGAGACAGGGTCTCACTGAGTGGCTTAGCCACTCACTTTTGCTCATGCTGACTTTGAACTTGAAATCCTCCTGCCTCAGTCTCCCAAGTTACTGGGATCACAGGTATGCTCCACCACACCCAGACACAACTGATCATATTTTAAGCCAAGGAAAAACATCAATAAATTCCAAAATTTAGTATTAGTGCAGAAAACAATTTCTGTTCCTGATGCAGTAGAGCTAGGTTTTAGTAACAAAACAAGAAAGCAGAGAAAACAAAACACTCTAATACCCGGAAACAAAGAGACATCAAACCTCTTTTAAAAGTAACTCTTAGGTCATAGAGGAAATCAAAATTATGGATTACATAACAAAATGATAAAAAAGTTTTAATCAAATATAAAATATATTTTAAGGACAGATAGGTGCTATAAAACTGTATAAAAAGAGAGCAGGGGAATTAAAACAAATAATTCAACATGATGCCTTTCTCTGGTGGTACAGAAAGCTCTCAGGAGGAAGCAGAGATAGAAAATAAGAAGGACCATACAGGTAAATGCAGGTTATTGTCAAGATCATGTTGAATGATAGACCCACACTTTAAAATACTACCATGTTCAATAAAACCAAGGAACTAAATAAATACAATTTGAGAACATGCCATGAATCAAGGATGATGATTAATTTGATTTTATGACCAAACTAAATTTAGAAGTAACAGCTTGCCAAAACCTGTGGGGGTACAATTAAGTAGTGCTCAGGAAAATTTGTAGCTTCACATATGGAGAATAATAATAAGAAAAAAAAAACAAAAAAAACTAAAAATAGAAGTAACATCCAATTCAAGGTATTAATAAAAAGAATTGAATAATAATAAACCTAAAGAAAGTAGAAAGTAGAAATTAAAATAAAAACAGAAATGATTACCTACTAACAAATAGAAGTAGGGCATATAAATTCAAGAGCTAGTTCCTAAAGGAAAAATTGATATATTTAACTTAGGAAAAAAACCCACTAATATATAAAATAAGAAAATTAAAATTATAAAGGGAAATAATAACTGTAAATATAGAAGAAATCATGAGAAACAGAGATTACCTTTTTCAACTTTTGCAAGTAAATTTGAATCCCTAGGTTATAATTTTCTAAAAATAAAAGCTACTTAAAATTTCTTCAGAAAACAATTTTTAAAACTACACAATTAAATTATCTTATTTATTTATTTATTTTGCAGTACTAGAGACTGAACCCAGGGCACTCTATCACTACACTATATTCCCAGTTCTTTTTAAATTTTATTTTGAGACAGGGTTTGCTAAGTTGCAAGACTAGTCTCAAACTTGTGATCTTCCTCCCTCAGTTTTCCATGTTGCTGGGATTTTGGTGTGCAACCCTATGCTTGACTCAAATTATTATTATTATTATTATTTTAAAAAATTATTATTTTTTAAAAGCAGAGTTTTAAAAGAAACAGTACCCTCCAAGCAACCAAGCAATGCCAACAAAGACCAGGACTAGCTGAATTTGCAAAAAATTCTATTATATCATTAAGAAGCATACCTTATAATGATCTTATTTTTTTTTTCACAAAGAATAGAATAAGAAAATCTCTTAAGATAATATTGATAACAAAATCCAATGGACACACAGAAACATACAATAAACCAATATCATTTATTAATATCAATACATAAATTCTAAAGAAAATATTAGCCAACGGAATGTAGCATCTAAAAGGGTAATACACTATCACTAAACATTTCCATACATGATTTAATAATAGGAAGATATTGACATAGTTCACTCTATCAATAGATCTAAGGAGAAAAAAAATATGACAACATAAATGCTAAAAAAGCATTTGTTAATTTTTAATAGATACCACTAGTTGAAAATAGAAGTATCTTTGTTTTCTTAATAAGATTATATATTTACCAACCTAAATTCAGCATTGTTTAAACACTAGAAACATTACCTTTAAATTCATAAATAAGAGAGAGATGTTAACAGTTATTACTTTACATTGTTCTGGTTCTGGCCAATAACATTTAATAAAATTAAAAAATTAGAGATTGTATTCATTTGCTTGGGCTATAATAACAAAATACCATGGACTGAATGACTCAAACAACAGAAATATATTTTCTCACATTTCTGAAGTCCTAAGTGAAGGTCTGCCAGGGATTGATTTCTGTCGAGGGCTCCCTTCCTGCCTTGCAGATGGCTATCTTCTCACTGTATAAGAATCTTTAGGACACAAATCTTGTTGGACCAGGGCCTGTCCTTACCACCTCATTTAACATTAATTACTTTCTTACAGATTCTATTTCCAAAAATAGTCACTAGGTTAGAGTTTCAACATATGAATTTGGGGGAACACAAACATTCAATTTGAAACACATAGAAAATGGAAGGAACGTGATAAAAATTTTATTGAGTCAGGTTATGATAGTATGCCTGGAAAACCCAAGTGACTCCATTACAAATAACAAGAGAATTTAGTAAGATGGTCAGGTGCAAACTGGGCTCAGAAATCAATCTTCTCACTTAGAAGAGATAGAAGGAAAGATCCCTTTTACAATAGTAGCAATAATGATAAAAATACCAAGCCGTAAACTTAAATGCATGAGGCTCAATATGTAGAAAATGTCCAATGACAACTAAGATAGAAAAAAACACCTTAGCAAATAAAGGCTTATCCAAAAGAAGCCTCAAGATTGCAGTGATCTATTCTCCTTCGCTTAATTGATACATTTAATGAAATGTCAATAAAAATTCCTACTGGGTCTCTTTTGGGATGAAAGCTAATTCAAAAATTCACAGGAAAGAAAAACAAGTGAGAAGCCAGGTGAGATGGTGCGCGCTTGCAATTCCAGTGATGCCAGGAGCCGAGGCAGGAGGATTGCAAGTTTGAGGCCAGCCTCAGCAACTTAGGGAGACCCTGTGTCAAAATGAAAAAATTAAAAGGACTGGAGATGTAGCTCAATGGTAGAGCACCCCTAGTTTCAATTCCCAGTACCAGAGAGAGAGAGAGAGAGAGAGAGAGAGAGAGAGAGAGAGAGAGAGAGAGAGAGAGAGGAGAGAAGAAAAACAACAAGAGCCAGAAGAATTCTGAAAAGTAGGGCGTTAGATGTAAAGATACAGGCACTCTCTTCTATCCCTGGAGGCACAACTCCTAAGGACAGTTTTGTAATATTCATTGAACTTTGAAGTGTACATATCCTTTGAAGTGTACATAGATCTATGCTATGAATTTATCCTTCAGAGTATTGCCCCAAATGACATATGAACAAGGCTATTCGTGGTAGGCAGAATTGTTTATAACAGCATACAATTAGAAGCATCTTCACTGCCTATCTGTATTGGTATGATTAAATCAACTAGAGACTATCTATGCAATGTAATACTCTTAATCATGAAAAAAAAAAAAAAAAAAAAGGAATAATTGCCAAGATATATAACTGTTTAAAAAAGGGCAAGGTGCTTTTGTCTAAAGTATGCTATTATTTGTGTAAAACTGAGGAAAAACAAGGGTTGTTAATCTATTCTATCTATACATATGTACTCCTTATGTGCATAAAATATGTCTGGAAGCACTCATCAGAAATTAGAAACTTTAGTTGCTACTGGCTGACAGGAGGAGAAAAGAAAATTTTCCTTTCTTACCTTTTCTATTTTGAATCACATGAAGGTGTATATTTATTTCAAGATTAACTTAAATAATTGAAAAAGCAATTTATCTCTGATTTTTTTGAAATGTGAAATTGTATCAGTCTCTAAATTTAATACCATGATATACAACAATGAAACCACTTTTTACTTTTCTAAGCTTGTATTTATTATTAATCTTTTTATTCCAAATTTCCATTCTGTTATTCCAATAACTGAAGGAAGAGAGGGAGAGAGAGATTGTGGGAAATAAAAGGAGTGATGAGCCCCAGGAGGAAATGAGGAATCGGGGAGAAAGAGCACAGGAGTTGGGCGGGATCCCTGGAACCCACCCAGGAGAGAGAACTAGAGAACTTGAAATCTGGTGAGCAGAAGAAAGTGGGCTTTCTGCAAGTTTTGGGGTGAGGACAATTGGGTAAGGGGTTTTGCAATATTGCTACCTACTTGGTATATGAGCTTCAGAGATAACTATCCTGTTATATTGATCTTTGAAATTATTATTGAAAATGGAATGTTTATTTTTCTCTACTGAAATCTGTGGGTTTCTCATGTGTGAAGGAACTAACAAAAGTTCGATGAATTCCCTTAGAAACCTAGTAGCTGTTTTGACATCCAGCTGTGGTCAATTTGCTTCATCTCTGTTCAAATTATTGTTTGGGCTCAGCTCATTAAATAATGCCAAGTTGTACCCCATTTGTTTACAATAATAAATAAATAAATAAATAATGCCGAGACATTATATTTGAAAGCAGCCTTTATTTCACCTTTTGTAGATTTCCCTTGACAGCAAATAAATTTAATTTATGGCACTATAAATATTTTTGTTATGATTTCCCATTTTTCAACCACAAATATCAAACTCCTAGAAAAGCCACTCAGAATAATAAAGCAAGAAACTCAGTAAAGAAAAATTTATGTTTCTGGCTATAGTATTTTAGCTTTAAAAATTCCATCTCATAAAATGAGAGTAGGGCAGAGTGAAGTTGAAGTTGGGAGTCAATCAGTTCTGAAGGTTCCCATCTCTGGTTTATAAAATAATAGAAGTCTAATGTTTGGGGAGACTCAATTACCGCTATTGCCACCTGCTGGTAAACTTATGTCTCATTTAATTCAGTTAGTATCTTTCCCACCCCTAATTAAACAGTTTGAACAAAGAGAGAGATGTACAGTAGAAGTTTTGCAGGTTCAGAGGTCATCACTAGTTTTCAGATACAGTGGCTGGTGTGTTAGATGCATTAGGAGGGTGGATCATGCTGAGCCATGCCCTTCAACAGGTAGCACACAAAAGACAACCCGTCCCAGTGTGCAGATTCACTAAATATATCTACTTTCCAGTTCATCCAAAGATAGATTTTTTTCCCCTTGAAGAGACCTGTTTTCATAAACAGTGAACAATTTTGAGTGTTTATTTTTTAATGTTTAATCAAAACCTTTGGATCTTGCAAATAAATATTACCATCCTCCAATCCCTCCTCGTCACCCCACACTCACACACATGTACATAGGCATGGGTTTCTGGTTCTGGCACTGAAATTAGTTTGATGAACAGAGACCCATTTAATCTGCATGAAGCCTTTTTCTTGCTTCTCCTTTTCTTTCACTCTTCTGCTTTTTAAAACCCTACATTTCGTATTCAATACACTCAGACACAAACACTTAAAAATGCACAGTAGGGCTAAGGTAAACCAGAGTACTCTTTCTGGTAGCCCTTATGTATTTTCTTGTTTGTAGTAGCATAAAATCCTCAAATGAGCTGGAATCTTATTAAGTAGAAGAAAAATTGACCATTGCCCTCTGATGGTATCACCTCATAACACTAATTGACCATAATGCTTCCCCCCTAATACTGTGAGATTCTGAAGTAACTTTTGTTTACCCATTTACTTACAGAGGAACATTGGGTTGTTTCAAGCTCTTGGTGATTACGACTAGAGTTGTTATAAACATGCACATAACGATTTTTGTATGGAACTAAGTTTTCATTTCTTTAGGATAATACTCAAGTGGTAGACTCATTGGGTCTTAGGGTTTATGTACTTGTTAAGGAATGGCCAAACCATCCTCCAAAGACTTTCCCATTCTGCATTCACACTTGCCATGCATGAGAATTCCAGTTGCTCTGCACTCTTGTCAGCAATGTCAGTATTGTTTTAATTTTAGCCATTATACTAACTAGTGGTGATTCCTCATGGTTTTAATTGACATTTCCCTAATGGCTAATGTTGCTGAACAACTTTTTGTGTGCATATTTATCATCTGGCTATCCTCTTTGGTGAAGAATGCATTCAATTATTTTGCCCATTTTTAAAAAAATATTGAGTTGTTTGTATTCTGTTGTGTTTTAAGAGTGTGTTTTAAGAGTCTTTTGGTGATAAATCATTAGAAAAAGTGTAAACATTTAGGATCTCTTTGTGTAAACCTATTTAATTCTGTTTACTTATGGGTAATTTACATATGCAACACACATAAGTCTGTTAATTAAACTTTTTCATTACCTAGAATTGTGGGTATTTTGAATGATGAGGTGCTTTCCAAGGAGATCCAGAGGGAAAGCTGATGAGTTGCCCAGGTCCATCTCTAGAAGAGCCATTTGCCTTGATGAATTCCCCAAAGTCCAGGATTTAGTTTTTAGCTTTTGAAGTTCAGAAATATGATTTAACCAGTGTCCCAAAAGCTGTCCCCACCTGAGAACATTTATTCATATTAGCAAAGCTCTCAGGAACAATTGTGCAAGGTCAGTTTGGTAGCTAACATGTTTGCGGGAGCCTCTGGTGTCTCCTCCCTCAGACCCATACAATATTCATAAGGTTTCTTGGTGAACTTACAGTTGGAACAAGGGGGTCTTAGTTGTATCATTGGTTGTGATGAAATTCTCACTGGGCCATGATGAAAAATAATAGTTTAACTTTTCCTAATTGTTTCAATTTTAAGGGCTATCTTTTATTCAGAGTTTTTATTCTTAACTTTGATAAATTCTATACAAGTCCCCCCCCCCCCCCATGGGGTTTAGTGATGACTTGCTTGCCTGGAAACCATTCTGAAAGTGAAAGGTCATTCTATGCTCTAATTTCAGTTTTATATTCTGAACTGCTGAGACCTTGGGAGCTACCACCCCTTTCCACCCATCTATATATGTTTATGTCAACAGAACTTGACATTCAAGTCCTTGTATAATCTGACTCCTAGTTTCTTATTTCATTTCAATCCATCTTCCCACGTGAATCCTTTCCAGGTAAAGCAGTCTGCTTGCAATTTGCTGTGTTCTCTGTCGTTTTTTTTTTTTTTTTTTTTTTTTTTTTTTTTTTTTTTTTTTGCTTCTGGCTGTTTTCCACGCAATTTCTAACACACCTCTCTCCTCCGCCTATCTTCTTGGATATTTTCTAAGTCAGAAATGAATGCAGGGGATGTGATTGTGGCTCAGCATTAGAGCTCTTCCTAGCATGTGTGAGACACTGGGTTCGATCCTCAGCATCACATAATAAATAAATAAAGTTATTAAAAAAAAGAAGTGAATGCAGGACCTATCTTCAGGACCATTCCTAGGGCATATATCCCATAATTCTTTTCACTGTGGGTGACCGTGTATGGTGGATGATCAGAGAGCACCTCCACTGGATGGAACTGAAGTAGGAAGTGAGATGCTTCTGAAGCAGGAAGAAGGGAGGGCTTCTTCAGAAATCCTAGCACATCTCGTAGTGTATAGCACAGTGCTTCTCACTATAGGTGCTCAGGAAAGGTTTGTCAAATGATTAAGAAGAAATAAACAGATGAGAAATGGTATATTTAAATTCTAGCCACAAAATTCCTCTTTCACCAATGGTTACCGATGTATTTTGACCCTTGCACAATCTTATGCACACATCCTACATAAATATACCAATCAAGGACTCCCTTGGGCTTTGTCCTCAGATGTACATGAGTGGGGCCTGCACACCAGCGTGCCTAGGCAGAAGAAAAAACAAGCAGGCACTCCCAACTGGGAAGCCATGTGCAGTTCCTCCCATTACTACTGGCAGAACATCCTTATTTAAAACAAACAAGAGAGCTGGAGGCAGGAACTCAAGTGGCTGGCTATTAGCAAGTTCCGTTATCAAAACACAGACCTGGTCTTTAAATATATAAAATAGCACACTCTGAAAATCCACACCTGACCTTTAGCATCTCTGCAGTGGAATCTCCTCTAGCATGGTTCTTTAGGACCCTTTGGGACTATGTCTTGTTATCACATGGAGGCTATTTTTCAACTTGACTCTGCTGAAGATCCTGTCATTCATGACAGAAAAGGCTTTTCTCCCCTTTCTTTGTCTTCTTCTCTCAGGGCAAGGACTGCTCCCCAAAGGCAATCCAACTACCATTTTCCACCTCGTCTGTGGCTAGTTAAAGGAGTTTCTGAGGGTAACAGAGAAGTCAGGCCTGCTGTCCAGGTCCCAGAGACAAGAAGGGCTCCTGCAGAGTCCAGCAAAAATGACTAAAGAAGGGAGTTGGAACATAATCCAGAGCACATTTGGAAGATGTGGTTCATTTCTGGTTTCTGATGTCCATTGAGTGGTCCCATAAGCTGGGCTGCTTACGAGCAGGCCTATCCAAGCCCAAGGCGAGGGAGAGAAGCTTGGCTAAAGCTCCTTCAATTTGTGATGCTTGTGAATCATCATCATTGTGGTCATTGTCACAGACACCAATCCTCATTGAGCTACAGATGGAAAAGGGATGGAAACAGAGGAATTTATGTGACCACAGGTCACAGCCTGGCAGTGTTTTTAATGTAAATTAGATCTCTTAGCTTATTTGTTGTCTTTTACCTTTTTCTCTTAAAAAGTAGAGAGCATTAAAATACTGGTTACATAAATACTCTTTTTTTTTTTTTATTGTAATAACCTGCTTACGGAGTTGAATAAAAAGAGATACTTCAATTAAAAATACTTTGCACAGAACTGAGCTTATAGATATAGTTAATGAATGACAGTTATTTTATCAATTTCTGATTTCTTATTAGCAAAAATTGCATTATATTAATTGGAAATGCCTACTGAATTCATTCTTGGTCTCCTAAAAGAACTGCATTATGAGATTGTGTAGTGTGATCTGAACTATACAAGGAAGAAGAAAGGTTAAAGTTAGTGAGTTAGCTGGGTGCAGTGGTATACAACTATAACCCCAGCCACTTGGGAGGTTGAGGCAGCAGAATCACAAGTTCAAAGGCAACCTGGGCAGCTTAGTGAAACCCTGCCTCAAAATAAAAAATAAAAAATAAAAAGGGATGGGGATGTAGGTCTTCAATGGTAAAGTACCACTGGATTCAATTTCTTGGACCAAAAAGAAAGAAAGAAAGAAAGAAAAAACTTGAAGGAACTGTAATCAAATTAAAAGTGGTTGACTCTTTGGGTGGTGGTAGAGTGGTACAGTTATGGATAAATTTTCCTCTTTTTTATACTTTATACATTTTTTATGATTTGAATTTATTGTTCTTATATCTGGAAAAATCATGACTCCTCCCCAGTTTTATTTCCCCCCCAAATGTTGCATTGTTGAATGCAGAAAACTTTTTCCAACTCAATTTATTTTTGAAAGACTTTGCCATTTTCCAGTTAGGTAATCCTGAGTAACTATTTAACCCTTTGAATCTTTGTTCCTCCTCAATAAAACAGATAATAAATACGTTCTTCCCTCAAAGTGTACTGTGAAGATGAAATGAGAAAACAAGTGAATCACCTCACTCAGAGTCGATGGATCACAAGTACCCCAGAATAGGTGCCAGAAAACCTGTGGAGACACATCTTTCATTTCTCACAGGGTAAGGATCAGAAAGAGCCCATTTGGACCAGTCTTGAAAATGGAGCAAATTCATTCACTTACTGCCACTGTCACAATCTGCCATTGCATGATTTTTTGCTATTCAATTATGCCTGAGAATTGCTTGACCCAAATTTCAGAAGATTAATGCAGTCCTAAGGGCAATCATATGAGTGTAAATAACGCAATGATGTGGTAAAACGCAGGCACATGTGCTTTGGATTTGGGAAGACCAGAGTTTAGATTTTACTAATTACTAACCGTGTGATCTTGGGTAAGTGACTTAAGTTTCTGGCGTCTTGATTTCCTCATGGTTGATAATTCTAACTAACATCCATGGAGTCCTTATTACACACCAAACACTGGGTTAAATGTTTTATATGCATTAACTCATTTAATCAATATAGCAACCCCATGCTGTGTAGTTCTTGTCCCCATTTTATGGATAAGGAAGAGGTAAAGTAAGCTGCTTGAAGTCACATGGTTGTGTGCAGTAAAGACTGGATTTTAACTCTGGATAGTCCAATACCAGAGTCTGTGCTCTTCTCCACTCTGCTGTAGAGTAGGCATTCCAAGCTCAGAAGGTTATTTAGGGGTGCTGATGGAGGAGTTGCAGACACAATGTTTCTAATGGTTGAAAGTAAAGAGATGTGTTACAGTACAGTCATACAAACTTTGGCATCTCTCCTCACATTACTGGGGCTCATCTCTTCTGTATTCCTTTTCTTGACTCTTAGAGCACTTCAAGGAAAGGCAACAAATTTTAAAAAATCCTTTCTTTTGTTATACATTTTTACAAAATGTCTTTTAGATGTTACTTGGTGATAGTTACCGTTTACTGAGTACTTGTCAGTTATCAGATACTGGGTTAAGGAATTTGCATGCTTTATCTCAGCTTTCAGCATATCCTAACGGTAAACTTATGAATTAAATTTCATTAGCCCACTTTTCAGAGAAGGAAACTGAGAATCAAAAGAGTTAAGAAACTTGCCCAAGTTCACATGGGTAGTTGATGGTGGAACCAGAATCCAAGCCCAAATCTGTTGAATTTTGAAATCTCTGTACTTAATCTTATTACATTAACCCCCATTCTCCTCCTTTTCCTCGTCCTCCTCCACCTTCTTCTTCTTCTTTTGTTACATGGTAAGAGAATGACATAAAGGGTCATTCTGGGATTCAATTATTCTAGAGAGATATCTGACCCTTGAACTTTTCCTCTTTAGTTTGATGCTAGGCAAATAGGATTCACTATAGCAAGAGGCAGGGATGATCCATTGGCCTAGCATCCTAGGATTGAGATCAGCATGTCAAATCTACTATGCACCTTTGCAGTGGGCACTAGTGCTATCTGCCAAGTGTTTTATTTTCCTCACTTGTGGGCATAGGGTAGATTGAACTTCTGGGATTCTTGTGGTCGAGTGGAATCATTTAACTAGCTATAGTCTTTGAATGTTTTTCTTTTCTTTTTGTTCCCTTGCAGGGCTGAATTTCTCTTGCAGTATTGAATCCAGCACCTTGAGTTTGCTAGGTAAGTGTTCTCTGACTGAGTTATACCCCCAGTCCTTGGCCCATGAGTTTTGTATGGAAAGGACATGTGATACTTCTAGGCTCAATCCTGGAGCTTGTTTGACATTTTCTAGAACTTTCTTTTCCCTAAAATCAGCAACATTCAAAATATCGGTTACTCCATCAGCCTGAGTCTCCTGATGATTACAGTGAGTGAAGATCCTTACTGACTTGCAATGAATATGTAGTGTCAGTGAAAAATAAACCTTTGTTGTTTTAAGTCACTAAAATTTTGGAGTTATTTGTTACTACAGCACAACCTACTCTATCCATACAAAGTAGTACTTGGATGTCAGGTGCTAGTTCAAACATACTCTGCCTGTGAAAAGTATAGGGAAGGGGAGGAAGATAGAGATCGAGATAGGGAGAGAGGGAGAGAGAGAGAGAGAGGGGAGGGAGAGAGAGAGAGAGAGAGACAAGAGGAGAGAAGAGAAGAGAGAGATCGATTTTCAATTCTGGCAGAACTTTTAGGAGGCTGTGTCTTTTACTTTGAAGAAACATCAAAGAACCATGAGGGTTAAGACTGTCTTGCTCATTATTTCCACTGCTCAGTAAAGTGACTGACACTTACTAAATATTGTTGAATTCCTAATATGTTGGATTATCATCTCATGAACAATAAAACCTTTAGGGATACATATTCCTGGAACATTTCGTTTGGTTTTGGAATTTAATTTAGTCAAAATCAATACAACTTCCTAGTTAGCTTTTAAAAACCATGCTAGTTTAATTCTTTGCTTTTCTCACTGGTCCAAAGTTTCCATCCCTGGGGTCTCAGGACATGGGGATACACACATTTTTAAAAAATTAACATAATACTTATGCTTTCAGAGGGGATGTTGAAGCATGTTCATATTTAAATATGAGTTTTTCACTCCTTAAACTTTTTAAAATAAGTAAATATATCAACTCCAATTAAGCTTAGTCTGAAGACCCAGGTTCCTTTCATGGAGCACAGAGTGCTGCTGTGCATGGGTATGGTGGAGGTGACTCATTCTGTAGAGCAGTAGCCACATCCTCAGAAGGGGCACCCCGCCAGATTCCACAGGCCAACGGGAAAGTGTAGGAAGGGAAGAGAAGGAGAAGAGGGGACACTGCTGCCAGCAAGAAAAATGGCTTGTGGTTCCAGGAAAGACTGCAAGGTTGAATGCCTCTCCAGGTGATTCCAAATGCCCCTTCTCCTTCTTGCCAACCATTATCCCATAACTTATTCCAGGAACCATTTTGCCTGCAAGCCAAAGTTCCTGCCTTCATTAGACTGTGATTCCGGGAGTACAAGTACCATGTCTTTATTCATCTCCTATTCTTCCAAACCCACACTCCATGCCTGGTGCATGAAGGTTTCTAGCTGATACTAGCTGCAGTCAATAAGCTGACCCAGAGAGGGGAACCCCTGAACATTTGCCTCTGGACCCACCTGAGACTCAGGATTGCTCACTTTTCAGTCCACACCTTCATTTGTAGCTGCTTCCATCTCTTATTTGATTCCTTTGCTGCTGGAAAAGTGCTGGGTGGGGACTCAGCTGACTTTCCACCCAGTTACTTATGGGCAGCTTGGGATCAGTGCTTGGGACTGGCTTTACTGAAGGAATGAAGCCTACTTTATAAGTCAGAGGAGGGACAATAAGTGGAGTACACACTTTGATTTCTGTCTGTGATGCCCAGAACTGGGACTTCTGGTGGGTTTGTTTCTATCAACAAATCAGAGAATTAGAAGACACTGCAGGGCCTAGAAAAAAGACAATAGAGGCCACAAAAAGATATGGTCTAAGTCTTTAGAAATAGTTTGTCCTAAGAGATACAAAATGAAAATCCATACACAAAGGGTGTGATTAACCATCTGTGAAAAAGACCAATTAATTACCCCTGAGTATATGATATTTTGTGCCAGATAAAAGACAACAAATTAATGAAGGAAGTGTCAATATGTTAAAGTTAGATATAAATACTTCTAAAATTGAACTGAAGCTGAATCTCATGATTGATGTTTAAGAAGCAACGTTAGACTACAAAATTTTAAGTCACCCTTTTACCGATAGCAATAGATGGAACGACAAGGACCACCTAATTCATGGGTAACAACTAATCACAAGTAGGAGAACACAGAAAAGAAATAGAGCTGAACTCAAGAGAAAGAAATGTCTCTGTGGGTTTGCCAATGGTCAGTCGTGGTTATGGATATTTTTAAGGGAAGAAGGCATGTGTGTCACGACAACCTACTTGTAAGTTTTAACTCTACATCACTTACCTGTTGTATGGAGAGAAGCACCTGAACACAATGAACTGTATGCTTTATTTGCAGGATTATTCTTCTGATTTTCATACTAGACTTTTCAGTTGAAAATACTCTTCTTAAAGTTGTTTAGAAAATGTCTTATTTGAAAAACCCAAAGACAACTTCCATCAGCTCCAACTCCTTTTATTTTACAACTATGTCCATTTGTTGAAATGCTGTAAATACTCTGCTCATGTATGTGAGCTTACAGAGACTTGCTCTTGGAGAGATGCAACTTATGATAGTTCAGGGCAGCAGATAGCACACATCACATGATGAAAAACACATGAGTACAAAAGAAAACATTTTACTTATCTAATTTTGTGAGTCATGCTCATAATAATATACTCTTCCAGGTACTTTCAGCATCAGGGAGAGTGGGCCATTTATATTAGCACAGAGAGGGGTAGAATCTTGTCCCCATTTCCGGAGGAGTTACTGGTTGTTTTGTGGCATCTTAGTTGCTCATCCTCCTTCTGGCACCTTCCCTAGTGAAGCGTGATGACAATCTCTCATTCCCACCGCCATCATTTCAGGGACATCGATCACATGGGTGATGAAGTAGGCCCAGGTGAGTACAGTGGCGTACAGTGGACATAGTAAGCAATCATAGGAAAAATAACCTCAGTTTTCCCACTTATAAAATGGGTCTGTACATAATCTCTGTTCACTTGATGAGTGTCACAACATTAAAATTAAAAAATCTGCCTAGCTAGACATTCTACAGAAGTACTGCAACTACTATATTTCAAATTTTCTTTTATTAGTATATTATTTTATTTGTGCTTTATGATTATACATAATAGTGGGATTCATTGTGACATATCCATTCATGCACATAATTTAGTCAATTTCATTCCCCAGTACTGCCCCTTGCCCTCCTCTTTTCCCTCCCCCTGGTCTCCCTTCTGTTTTCATAAGGTACATTTTATAAAGTTTTATACAAGAAGATCATGCAAGAATTCCATTTTCATTTTTGTTAATTGGTTCTTTTTAGTTATATATAATAGCAGGCTCCCTTTTGATATGTAACATGGAATATATCTTATTCTAGTTAGATCCCCATTCTTATGGATGTACATGATGGTGGGATTCACTGTGTTGTTTTCATATATGTACATGGGAAAATTTGTGTCGGATTCATTCCACTCTCTTTCCTTTACTTATCCCCCCTCCCAGGGGTTGGGAATATGGCTCAGTTGGTAGAGTGCTTGCCTAGCATGCACAAAGCCCTGGGTTCAATTCTCAGCACTAAATAAATAAATAAATAAATAAAACATTTATCCCCCTTCCCTCTATTTCCCATTGTCTAATCTACTGTATTTCTAGTTTCCCCTCCACCCCCTCCCCTCTCCCTTATGGATTAGCTTCCACCTATCAGAGAAAAATTTGACCTTTGATTTTTGGGGACTGGCTTACTTACTTCACTTAGCATGATAGTCTCCAGATCCATCCATTTGCTGGCAAAAGTCATAAAGTCAAAGAATTACATTTCGAATCTCAGCAAAGTATTCCTTGTTATTAAATATAAAAAAAAAATAGAAAAAATTAGAGTGTAAACATTCCTAAAGCATGATGTGAAAGGTAATGACAAAAAGGAGGCTCTCTCCTGATCCTATCAGCTATGCAGCTATCTGCAGCTGCTGTCTTTGCATAGTTTCCTTCTGGAAAACTGCAACCTCCCCACCCTCCTCAGTCTATGTGATTGGTGTGTGTGTGTGTGTGTGTGTGTGTGTGTGTGTGTGTGTGTGAGGGAGGGAGGAAAGCATGCACATACCCCCACCCTCAGGCTCTTGTCTGCTGAGGACCCAGTGGGCTCAGGTCTCAGGAAGAACACAGAAGCTGTGCCTGCTCTGCCAAGTGAGGCTGTGATTTCCTTTGTTCCTGCTACTGGAGCCTCCTTGGCTGATTAAGTCTGGGGCTTCACCCAGGTTTTGTTGGCCCATGAATGGAGCCTCTTCAGTGCTCACTGGAGTGCAGTATCATTGATACTTCCTCCCCTGCCTTCCCCCAACCCCCACCCCCGACTCCTGTACAGCTGAGCTGATGGATTAATCCTGTTGTGTGCTTGGAAGGCTCACAGGCAGAAGTGCAAACTGGGGTAGAAAAAGAGGGTTAGGGTTAGTCGGGGTGATGGAGACCTCTTTATTACATCTAATCTCCCCATTTTGCCTAATTGGGCTTAATGGAGGCCCGGAACAGAATAGAACAGTTGAAGGACCTGGCCAATGTCTTGAAAAGGGTTAGGGCAAGCCTTGACTTGCTGGGCTTTCTACTCTTACCACCCCAGGATCTTCTCAGGGGGAAGTTGACAAGAAATCTGTTGCTCTTTACATAAAGCAATCATACTGTATCTAGACACAGAACAATGACCCTGAGACTAGATACAGAACAAAAACACTGCATCTGAACACAATCAGCAGCACATATCTACGCATCTTTCACATTTTTACAGCAAAGGGAAGGATCTGGTGACTAAGGTCCTGGATCTTTCTTAGGGAAAATGAAGATCCCGAGTTCTTCCTAGTAAGAGTTCGAGAACTGTTTGCTAATGAATGTCTTGCCTGTAGTTTTTATTTTCCTTCAATATCTTCCAGTCTCACACACATGCTCCTGACACTTTGGATCTGCAGATATCTGTCCTCAGTCCAGGAAGACACTTTGGTTTTTGACAATTTTCCTCTTGAGAGACAATATTTTATAGCATTTATTACTTCCTGATATCACCTATGTTGATGTGTTTGTTGCCTCTCACTAAAATATAAGCCTAATTTGGACAGGTACCTTGTTTTGTTCACTGATGTATCCAGTGTTTGAGTGCTTAACATAATGTAAGCAAATAAAAATGTGGAGTGAATGAACTACCTTCTTGTGCATTAGCACTGAAGAGGAAAAACTGCACTCCAGCTTGATGGAAGGGAAAGGACTTGTACCTTTGTGGCTGTCACTCCTTCTCAGACCCTTTTTCCTCCTCACTGGCTCTTCAGAACTCCAATCATTAGTTTCCTTTATTTCTCAAAACAATCTGGTTACTCATCTTCACGAGGGCATATAAATAGCTGACAGTCATTGAAAAGTATCACTTTCCAAGCTGGGCATGGTGCTGCATGCCTGTAATCCCAGTGGCTGGGGAGGCTGAGACAGGAGGATGGAGAGTTCAAAGCCAGCCTCAGCAAAAGTGAGGTGCTAAGCAACTCAGTGAGACCCTGTCTCTAAATCAAATGCAAAATAGGGCTGGGGATGTGGCTCAGTGGTCGAGTTCAAACCCCAGTACCACACACACACACACACACACACACACACACACACACACACAAAAAAGGAAGAAAGAAAAAAAAATCACCTTCTAGAAATAAAAGTATGTGCTTGTGTGTGTGTGTGTGTGTGTGTGTGTGTGTGTGTGTGTGTGTGTGGTGGGTGGGGTGGTATCACATGAAAGTAGAAGGGAGACCAGTAGAGTAGAGGAAGGAGTCCAGCTGGAGAGAGCAGGGGAGTCAATAAAGTTACGAAATTGTGTTATGTGTATGTCACAATGAGACCTTCTATTAGGTATAACTATTAATTATAGGTATAACTTCTATTAGGTATAACTATTAATTATAGGTATAACTATAATTAATTTTTTAAATTATTTTAAAAATAAGAAAATAAAAGAATCACCTTCTAGGGGGCATTTCATAAAAAGCCTAAGCCTTAAAACAAAAGGATGAATCCCTAATAGTAGAACTATAGGTATTGTCTAACAGGTGGAAGATGGTGTAGGAGGAAATGGACCTTTGTGGGGCTCATTGTAACCTAGCATGTTCATAGCCTTAGAATGCTACTGGCCATGGAAATGGAATTCCTAAAATCCTCTGCCCTTGACCATGGAATGGTGAGAGAGAGCTCCATCAGTAAACAGGTAGTGTTATAAATGATGTGAGAAAAATAGGTCCCACTAATGTTGACATTCCCTGTGTAAATTAGCAAAGCATTTAAAAATGCAATTTAGCAATATGTAATAAGTGCCAAAAAATATCTAAACTATTTGGTCCAAACATAATAAATACTACCACAAATTTATTATAAGAAAATAACCAAAGGGGCTTAAGATGTAGCTCAATTGTAGAGCCTGAGGCCCTAAGTTCAATCCCCAGTACAGGAGTGGGGTGGATCTCTGGAGAAAAATAATGAAATAATCAAGAATGAAAGAAAAACTTTCTGCACAAAAACTAGATTGTCATATTATTTCTAATAGTTAATCTTGGGGAAAAACTCCTAAATCATGAACAATGAAGAGGAAAAAGCCAATATAAACTACACAAAAATGTCAGATCTGAGCTACATTGCATCTAAATTATTTACTAGCTGTGAAGATTTGGTTAAACTATGCAACAACTCCAAGATTCACTTTCCTTCTCTATAAAATTCTATTTCTCTAAAAACAGCATCTACTTTATAAAACTATGAGGATTAAACAAAATCATCAGAGAAAAAGTATTTGGCACAGTGTCAGACACAGGTATTACTTATCATTTCAAAAGGTGGCATTACATCTTTGTGGAATGAATCAGTGGACCAAAGTATTTAAATCCCTCAACATTCTAGTTAAATGGATATTGGAGGAGCCCTATTGAGGCTAAGGTTCCTATTATAAGTACATATCTTTCTACCAATATTGCTTTTAGGATTTGATTCCGAATAGGCAGACTCAGAGTATATTTGCCCAGAATTTGCCTTATATTTTCACCCGCAAATTAATAAAAAATAACTTGGCTTTGAGGACCAGGGTAATAAACCATTTCTTTCAACTATTTTGCTTGGGTGCACTCTGTGCAGGAAGGAGAATTGTGGGTAGATAGAAAAGGAAGGAGAATAAAAAAGGTCCAACAAATGAGATATTTCTTTCCTCTGACTTCTCAGCTATTACTTTTTTTTGATACTGGGGATTGAACCCAGGGTGCTTAACCACTGAACCACATCCGCAACCCTTTTTTGTATTTTATTTAGATACAGGGTTCTCTGAGTTGCTTAGGTCTTCACTAGGTTTCTGAGGCTGAGTTTGAACTCGTGATCTTCCTGTCTCAGCCTCCCCAGCCTCTAGGATTACAGTTATGCACCACAGTGCCCAGCTCTGAACTTGGTTGGTTGGTTGGTTTGTTTTTTTTCAGTTGTCAATGGACCTTTATTTTGCTTATTTATATGTGGTGCTAAGAATCGAACCCGGTGCCTGACACATGCTAGGCAAGCACTCTACCACTGAGTTACGACTCCAGTCCTCTGAAATTGTTTTTAACCATGGAGCCCTTCATGATGTTTTGACCTCCTCCCCCTCTCCCTTTCAACTCCCAGCTTAATCATTTGGGCCATAGTAGCTCCAATCTGATGCCATTGGCATGTTGTGCTGACCTGGAACTCCTCAAAAACCGGGGACCAATTCCTGATGGGGAAACTCTGAGAGTCATCACTGATAAGCACCCTGATCTTGGACTGTGAAAATGTATAGCCACAGTTTGTAAACGTTATCTTTTTCTCACTTGTTCTTGCCCCTCTATTTATCTACTGCAGACTGGGCTCCAAATCTGGGAGTTTTTTCTTTGTAACTGCTCATGAGATGGTAATTTGAGATTTTTGCCTCCCTTGTCTATTTGTTTTATTGGTGTGTGTGTGTGTGTGTGTGTGTGTGTGTGTCTTATGTTTGTAGTGGAGGTCCTTGGACTTCTCCCTTCAACTTTATGCCCACAGGCAAGGCGAGGTATAAATCCTTGGTATAGCCTGTGTGTTTTGAACTTTAAGTAGCTGTTCCACTTGTATATCTTTAAGTATTTGGACATATTTGTATCAACTTTTGTGTTAACCAAAAAGAACAGCTTGCCAAGAGAAGCATGTGTTTTCTACTTAAGGGTTTCTAGAATGATATGACTCCCCAACTGAATGACAGGAGGCTAAGCTTTGCAAAGATTACAATTATCTACCATGCAATTACTGGATTATTTGGGAAAGCACACATGGCCACATTATGATTTTTGCAGGTCCTTGGTAATTTTGCCTTTGTACACCCCTTCTTCTATAAGCAAGTATTGAACATTATAAATTATATTCATTTTCCCCTTTTGATTTCATAATGAATTAAAATGTTTATAAGCCTTTTTTATTGGTCAGTACTATTTATACATTTTTCCTTGGTAAGATAAAAGATATTGCAACTGTTTCTAAATCAGCAACATGTACAGACAATAACCCAATAAACCTGAAGATATTACATCATCTGCAAGAGCAAATAACTCTGGATATTTATTTTTAAGTTGCAGATATAAAATTTAAAGACATTCCAACAATTATTCCTGGGCTGTGGGCTCCTGGCCCTGTGCCTGCTCTGCCTGTTGGATGTGTACCTGGAACTGGGATGTGGCTACGGTGAAGAACAGTGGTGAACGGGTCCCAGGACCCTTCCCACAATGCTCCACCACTACAGTCTTCCATTTCCAATATCCAATAAATTAGCTGTTTTTCATAAAAAACCTCTGTTACAGTTTGAATTAGAGGTGTCTCCCAAAAGTTCCTGTGTTAATACTGGAATGTTTGGAGGTAAAATATTTGGATTATGAGAACTGTAACATAATCAGTCTATCCTTATTTGAAGGGACTGGGTGGTAACTTTAAGCAGGTGGGGCATGACTGAAAGAGGTGGGTCATTGGGAGCGTGCCTTGGAAGGATTCATCTTCCCTGGGGCCCCTTTCCCTTTCTTTCTTTGCTTCCTGTTCACTATGAATGGAACAGCGCTCCTCCGCCCTACTCCCACCACAATGTTCTGCCTCATTTGGTCCCAGAGCAATGGAGTTGGTCCATCATGGACTGAAGCTCTAAAACTGTGAGCCAAAACAAACTTTTCCTCCTCCAAGTTGTCCTTGTCAGGTATTTTTGATCACAGCAACAAAAAACTGACTAATACAATGACATTTCTTGTTTATCAGCAAGAAGTAAGTATGCTGCAATGGTTAGGAGCATGATTCCTGTAGCCATGCAGGAATTCAGAGATGAATTCCAGCTCTGATAGTTACCAGTTACATGACCTCAGCCTCTCTGAACCTTAGTTTCCTCAGCTATAGGAAAATAGAAATAATACATAACTCATAGTATCATAAGAGTTTATGGAACTGATGAATATTAAATGCCTTAGCCCAGTGCCTGGTACTTTGGGTGAGCATACACTAAATAACAACTATTAAAATGTGTTTATCATTTCTGTTTTGGGGCTTTGGTGCAACATGAATTTGGTCACTTGGTTCAAAATGTAACTAAATCTTGAGGTGGCGATGTATCCCTGTAAGAGTCAGATGGTTCTATCAGAAAAGCTTACTTGTGCCTGGCCTGGTGGAGTACGTTTGTAATCACAGCGTTTTAGGAGGCTGAGGCAGGAGGATCACAATTTCAATGCAAGCCTCAGCAAACTTAGCAAGGCTTTTAGCAAATTAGTGAGACCCTGTCTTAAAAAAAAAAAAAAAAAAAAAAAATTAAAAGGGCTGGGGCTGGGGATGTGTCTCTATCAGTTCAATCCCTGGCTTAAAAAAAAAAAAAAAAAAAAAAAAAGTTCACTTGTGACACACATCAACTGCTTTACAGACTCAACAGGTAGCTCCACATGCCAGTCCCTAACCTATTCTAGCTTGAGTTTTTAGATGCAACATGCTATATTCTCACTGTAGCTAAAGGCACCTAATTTAGATCCTCCAACTTTTCTTGGACCACTGTCAAGTTTCCATCCTTCTGATTGCTCTCTCTCACTCCTTCCCACTTCTCAGTTGGCTTTTCCATTTTAGTTGCCACTCCCCCACAAATCTAAGTTTCTTCTTTCTTTCATTTTCCTAGTTCATTCCTGCATCCTTCACATATCCTAAAAAGTAACAGAAGCCTTTCTTTTACCTGGTGTGAGGTGCTACACATGCAATATCCCATTTAGTCTTCTAAATATGCTGTACAGTTGTCTCCATGACCTTGCTTTTTGCACATGAGGAAACTGAACTTCAGAGCAGTTAAGCAAATTCCCCAAAATCAGACTGATGAGATATTATTTCTTGTACCACAGGTTTAGGATGCTTTTTCTATTAAATAAATCCATAAGCTCTTATCTGCAGTTTCCAAACCTAAAAAGAGCTCTAAACCTCACAAAATATTTTTTCTCAAAAAATATTTTTAGTTAAAAACCTGACCTGAACTGACATGTGGCTAGTTATAATGTTCATTTATTTCATTAGTGTGGTCAGTAAAGTTAGGGCTTCGTAGTAATAAGCTTTTTCTACTATAATATGCTATTACTTAAAAGTTTAAAAAAGAAGCAAATGAGCCCCAGACCAGAGTATTCCCCTACAACTGAGCAGCACAGGTCTCTTGTGTCCTAGCAGTGACCCTGTAGAATAAGTGAAAACAAGCATGTTGAAATTCTGGACCACTACCCTGCAGCTCAGCCAAAGTGATATTCCATGTGGGCGGATACTGGACTTCCCATCCAGGTCCCAGCAGGGCTGATTCGAATTGGCTCTGCAGCAATTTCTCAGTAAGCAACCTTGGGCCTTAGTGAAGCAAAATAAATCTCCCAACTTGGCTATGGAGGAGAGAGAAGAATGAATCCTGTTGCTCACAAAGGGGCCTGCTGGGACAGCTCCAGCAAAAGGCAAGAGCAAAACAGGCAATGGAGTGTCCTTTCTTTAGGCTACCAAGATTTTTGAGTTACAAGATTATCTATTTGACAGCTCTTCAGTGACAATTCCTACCCTGCCCTTTAAAGTGCTGAGTTAGAAGTATGTGGGTGCCCAAAATGTAATAATATGAGCTCAGGAGAAAGGCACATGAGGTACCCTGTGGACTGGAGTCTAGAATTGAAGGTATCTCACCCTGAAATTTCCCTCCAGTGGGTGGTGTGCTTCATTTCCTTCTTGCCAATGAGAGGAAGTTAAATCTCAGGCGCGAATACAGCCTTTCCAGGTGTCTGAGATCTGGAACCCTGACAAGGTGACATGGGGAGAGGCAAGGGGTCCATGGGTTTGTGTTTGTGAAGCTTGAGAAGGCTCATATCTGTTAGGGAACTGTCAGAAGTGAATTCTGTGAAGTCCGTATGTATAGCATGCTCTGATGGTCCTGTCACATGCTGACCACTGACTGGAAACCAGGAGAGTGCAGAACCTCAGCCAACGGAGAGAAAGGCAAGCTGCGTAGGCCTTAGGTCTTTCAAAGCAACCTCCAACTTCAAATCTCAGCTCCCCATCCTTACTTGAGAAGTGACTGCAAATAGATCCTTGGTTTCTCCTTTCTTGAGTGGTGTCATTTCCATTTGGATCTTACTTTAGTGAAAGGATATGATCCATCCCTCACCAGAACAGGGGAAAATACACTTTTAGGTATAGAGCTGAGTCTAATCTAGCACAGTCTTGGTCTTTGCAAAGAGTGCCAGGTACCTTGTCTTTAATTCCTGGGTTATGTCTCAGTTGGGGTGAGGAGGATGGGAGAGGAGGCCCCCATGAAAGGGGATAGCACTGAGCGTGGGGCTTGCTTATGTATTAGTTTCTCTTATCAGTTGGATGAAAAGGGATAAAGAATAGTTTTTCATTTTCACTATCTTGAGGCCCAGGGAGGCACTTGGATGTCATCAGAAGCAACTGCTACTGATAGACTAAAGAGTACTCAGAGCTGGAGAATTCTAGATTAGTAAAGATACCTGGACATCATCACATACTATCCCTCTCATTAAGGGATAAGAATATCGATGCCCAGAGAGGCTGAGAGATGCTCTTCAATGACTGAAGAAATGTGGATTAAGAAACTACATAGTTTCCTTGTAGGACCAGAGATAATTTGGTGTCGCCAGGCTCTGGAACCACTAGCTACATCTATTTCTTCCTGATAAAAAAGAAGAAAGTTCACCCAGGCAAGCTTGTCTTTTCTTATATGTGGAAAAAGAAAAAAAAAAAGAAGAGCTGGATGATGATAAGCGTTGGCAGGGATGGGGCACAAAAGACCTCATGTACTATTGGTATGAACATAAATAGTGGAGGTATTCTGGAAAACAATCTGAATCTACCTAGTCAATTAATATTTAAAAACCTTATGATTCAACAATTAAAGTCTTCAATGTACTATTCCAGTGAAATGCTTACAGTGATTCATAGGACATGATTCAAGAATGCTTGCTTATTTCAGCTGGGTACAGTGGCACACGCCTGTAATCCCAGCAGCTTGGGAGACTGAATAAGGATGGTTGTGGGTTCAAATCCAGCCACAGCAATTTAGCGAGGATCTAAGTAACTTAGATAAAATGTAAAAAGGACTGGGGATGTAGTTTAATGGTTGAGTGCCTGTGGGTTCAATCACCAGTACTAAAAAAAAAAAAAAAAAAAAAAAGAATGCTTATTTTAGCACTCTGGTGTCAGTGTGGTGTCAGGGAGCTGAGGCCAAACTGGCAGTCTTTGGAATGGATAAAATTTGGTAAACTCTGACAATAAATCTACGACATAACCCTGATTATTCGATGAATCCTGATTTCAGATTAAAATGTGAAAAAAACATTGTCTTAAAATCCATGGACACAGAATAATATCTATTGCAAGAATACATTCACACACGTTAAATAAATTACCCAATAAGCGTTTGGGTGGGAAGGCAATGGCATATGGTGATTAAGAAGTAATAAGCCAACTAATGAAGGCATTTTATATAAACCAAAGGTGATAAGAGTTAACTTGGAACAATTGTGAATAAAAATGTGAGAAGACAAATAATAATACCTGCTTCAAATTTGTGGTGACAACTAATCAAGGGAACCCAGACACAGTCCTCAGCATGAAATAAGGTTTACAAGTTGTTTCTATTCTCTTTCGTCTTCTTTGTATTTAAAGATGCTGCCAAGGGTGGGTGTTAGATGAAAAACTTTGGCATTCTGAGTATAGTTCACTTCCTTCAAATATGAGTAAGTCTGAGTTTGCTTTGCATTCAAGTTCCAGAACACTGTTGATAAGTGTGGAAAACAGCAAGCAGATTTTTGCATGTCTGACACTAGAAATCCATTTGATTATTTGTTTATGGAAAGATTGAACAGCCAATGAGAGAGAAGGGCATCCGTGAGGACGCTGCTTTGCTGGCTGAAGCCAGTGTTTCACGGATGCCTGATCTCTAGGAGTTTTTTGAAGATGCAACACAAAAGCAATCCAATAAACAAATAATGTAGAAGCAAAGACTCTGCCAGGGACCACTAGGAAATGTGTTAGCAGCCTGGGAAGGAGGTTGTGCGTTGTTGAATCAGTAGCACGTTCAATCTGAAAACACAAAGCATTATCTTGAAGGAGCATTTGAGAACAACACTTCTTGAGTGCCTTGGGAAGGAAGAGTAAGGACTAATGATGTGCAATGAAAAGGTGATGGCTATCCTAACATCTTCACTTTAGAGTCGGGAGTAAGAGTTTATCTTAGGGACTCAATTAGACCACTAACGAATATGCTGAGCTATCTCCATTCCAGAATGAATCAAGGCTCCCAAACTTCAGGGGAAAAAATCAATCTTGGTGGTTAAAAGTCAGGCAATAGTAAACATCTTCATCAAAATGGACAAGGCAAGAACCTCTGCAAACTTTCCAGAGACAGCCAGCCCCGTGACTATGTTGGCTACCATGAGAAGAGCTGCGGCCATCAGTGCCGTTTTCTCCTGGTACCACTCTGGATTTTCTGCACTAATGGAGGTTTAAATACAATGAATTTCCACCCACAATGTCTACAATATATGCCATCATGAGGTATTAGAGAGGAAATGAGTGTGAAGTCTAGCTCTGTGTCCCAGTACAAGGGGACAGAGATTGAGGAAAGCAGCTCCAGAATCCCCAACTTTCTGGGTTTATCTTCCTTTTTTCTTTCCTTTCTCTCAAGGTTCATCCAAGTGGCTGTTTCCCATTGTGTAAGGACTCTCTGGGGTCTCCAAAGTTCAAGAGCTCTATGATGTAATATGTGGGGCACAGAGGAAAAGAATCTTTCTGTCCATCTCTTGTATTCACAAAGCGTCGTTGGAAATGAGCAAGGAAAGCTGTTTTCCTTAAATTTATAGACCAAAGACATTTGGGGGAAATTAAACAGTGCAAGGATTTAAACCTAAATAATGACCATATCTTCCATTCTGAAGGGTTCTCATTGTGTTCCCCTGTGAGGACAGAGCTAGCCAGTTCTGAGTGGGCAGTCCAGCCTGTGAGCAGACTGCTTCTCTGGGGGCATCATCGGGATCTATGAAAGGAGGGCATAGCCGGGCAACTCACAGCTTACTCATTGGCCCTCAGTTTCCCAAACTCAGAGAATCTCAGCATGGGGAAGTTCCTCATAGATGACTTGGCGTCCCTGTCTAAAGTTTAAGTTTGACATCTGACCAACAGTTAGTTGCTATGCAGGGAAGGGATTCACAAAGGCAAAACAAAAAACAAAACAAAACAAAATTAAAATCCATCAAACAAACAACAATGAAAGTTTAAAAGTTTTTCTTCAAACTTTAAAAGATTAAAAGAAATTATTACTCCTTTACTTTAAACAAACTCCCCAGTGGACTATTGTGCCTCAAAATTCAGTTGATAGTTCCTGAGAATCGGAGGCCTTGGTTGGCTGGTGATGACATCATTTCAAAAATACAGGGATGAGGGTCTTAGGGGTGACAAAACTGAAAACCCAAGATCTACATGGAGCCTCTCTTCATAGTTTTGAAAACAGATTCTCAGGGGGTTGTGGCAAGTTATGCAGAACAATCAGGTGGACTTTTTAGAAGCTCCCAGAGCAATAAACTAACTTTCTGCCTCCAAGTTCAAATAAAGTCCCTGAATAAATGAAGATTTTTTTTCTCAGATTCAAGATTAAATTTGACTAGGTTGCATTCCATTTTTTCACAGTTATAGGATGCTGAGGATGGAACATGAACAGAAGCTAGCCTGTTTTCCCCAAATTTCCTTAGAGACACAGTTGGCCCAAACCTTAAGAAAGGGCTGTAGACACCATGTGTGAGCTCATTTCCTCTTCCTTTTATAGGAATAGAGCAGACACCAGCTCCCAAATCTGAGATCCTGTTTGTCTCAACAGTCTGTTGCTAATGTCTTAAATGGTGCTTAGGACTCAGCACTTTCCTTTGCCAGTGCTAAACAAGCAACTGAAGTGAGCGTCACATGAAATTCTGTGGGAATTGTGCTGTGAACAGGTCAACAACATGACCTCACAGAACTGAAAGGTTCATGAAAAACAAGGACTTTCAACATTAGGACATTTTCTATGTGCTTAGAGTTATGTGTAGGGAGCAGGTTCTGATTGAACAGGGAAGTTAATACAACAGAAGAATGGATTGCTGGATTTTGTTCTTTATCATCATCCATATGGAAAATGATTTTGGTTCATTTAAATATACTGGATTCTCAGGGAAAGGAAAGCATTCCATACAGGCACTACAAGGTTACAGACATTAAATTAGGTAAAAAAGTTTTCCTAGAATTTTGTTAATGCTGAGCCTCAGGTAGACTGGGACCAAGTGAAAGAGATTTATCTCCAGGACTTTTCATGCTTGAAAAGTTTACTGGTTCTAGAGAAATTTTCAAAAAGGAAACTGGGCTTCTCTTATTTAGTCACTTTACTTGTATGAGATCTAACTATTTTTGGTCCCACTAAGATTTTCAGAGAATCCAGGGAAATCCTGGATTTTTAGGTAATGACGAGGTCCTGGAAAGTAGCAAAGGCATGAGAAGAAGACCCAATGTCAAGAGTACAAGGGGAAGAGAGTCACCACACCTAATTCCAGATCATTTCATTCCCCCAGAAAGGAACCCTATCCTCCTTAGCAGTCTTGTTGGCTGGCATGGCAGGTCTGCCTCAGGCTACCACGTTAAGCGTCCATTTGTTCATTCAGCAAACATTTATTGGGTACTTACCAAACTCTAGCTTGGGATAATTTAACCATCTCCTTTGCAGAAGGGGCATGCACAACACTAAGTGCAGAGGTTTACCTGAAGGGTTACATAAATTCTGCAGGTGTGAGGTTGTGGGAGGTAAGGGTGGGCTGTTTATCAATGGTTCACTGAGAGTCGGGAGGAAGAAATTGGGATGGACAAAAGTATACAGTGAAGTTGTATGTTCTTTGGGAAAGCTTGCTGTGCCGCTTAGACGTCTTAAAAGTTCATGGCTTTTAGGAGTCATTACCTCCTCAGAGGAGGTGTTTGCCAGCAAACCAAACCCTGACAGTTTTAGACTCCTACGCCTCTCCTTCACATTTCCTGCTCTGTCTGTATCCAGCTGTATAATTTCTTTCCATCTTTGACAATTTCCGTATTCATTTCTTTCACTTAGTTTTCTCCTGCATGTCTAATTATTTTTCCACCTGAATATTTTTTTTTTTTCCTTTATCACCTTTTTCTATTTTCTGTTTTTCTCCTTTTTACTCTTTCTCCTCACACCCACCATGCTCAGAAAGCTCAAGTGAAAGAGTTACCACAGGAGGGACTGTTCAGAGATAAGAAAGAGTGTCTCCTTTCCACACACACTCGCATTTAGAGGAAGTGTGAATTCTACTGGGCAGCCTCTTGGCTGCATGCCATTATTTTAATTACAGTAATATAAAATAATATCTATTAAGCTTGTTCTGCAAATCAAACACTGTGCTAAACTCTTTTTAGGCTTCATCTTGTTTAATCCTCACAACAATCCAATAGGGAAGGTGCTGTTATGATCTCTATGTTTCTAGGTGGGAAATCTGAGCCTTGAAATGATGAGATCACTGTTTTAATGTCATAAGCTAGGAAATGGTGGGAAGTCACCCAAAGCCAGCTCTGTTTGACTGCAGTACCTATGTGGTGACAATATTGTCTTACTTATATTCTGGGCTTTTATCTTTCTGCCAGTCCATCTCCTACTTAAGTGAGTTCCCTGTTCTCTTCCTAGAGTCAGGGCAGTTGGCTTCTTTCCAGTTTGAGTGAGCAGGAGGATCCTTGGCCTGGGCTCAGTTAGGAGTTCTATGGAGCATTGTAACTGCTGGTACTAGGGCAATAAAATCTTAACGGTCTCCAGAAAAGACGGCTGTAAATTTTTCCAAAGTCCAATTTGGGTGTAAAGGTTCACGCCTCTCTTCCCCCTCCTCCTCTCCCCTCCACCCTCATCTCTGTTAACTGCCCTGGGTTTCATGAAAGGGGCCATGCATTAAAACAAGGCATGAAACCCCAGCAGCCTCCAGCTGCAGCTAGGTTTGTGTTTTGTCTAAGAAACGTTCTTAAAAAAAAAAAAAAAAAGACAACTTTTGGAATCAGCTTTGTTCAGATCACAGACACATAGTTTAGGCTTAGGGGGAGAATATAGAGAAAGAAGAGGCCAAGAAAAAAGGACAAGAAAGATAATAGAAGGGAACAAAAAAAACCCCTGAGGATGGAAGGATGCCCAGAAGAAAGTCTGCAAAAATGACACCCAGGGGGTTCTGGGATATTTCCTCTCTGTTATTTTCATATTGTTACCTGGGTCTTGACAAGCCTGCTATGATCTTTCTGCAAAATTCATTTTTCTGAGCTGGGAAATAAATAGCAACAGAGGTCTGAGAGGAAAGGGAAACTCATTTCTTCCTTCAGGGAGCAAGTGAGCAGGTTGCAGGACCCTTGGAGGGAATAACATAGGGGAATAACAAAAGGACCCATTTTAGTGTCTCCTTTCTGCTCCAGCAATAATTGACTTACACTGAGACAAAACATGAATTTGGGGCCCAGACCTTGGAAAGTGACCACTGGAAAGATACTAAGGGAACAATGTGACCTAACTCTGGGCCCTCAAATTACAGCAATGTTGCAGCGACTTTTCTCCCCATAAAGAGTCTGTCCAGAGGGGGAGGCTGGAGGACTGAGGCTCGAGATGGAGAATGGAAGGGCTCAACAAGGGTGGCTGAGATCTAATGGGACTGGGGCTGTGATAAATAGGACAAAAGGGTTTTATGTGTCCTGTGAGATAAAACCCAAAATGCTTTGTCCAGTCCCTATGCATTTCACAGGAAATTAAATCTGTGTTTGTCAAATTCCTTTACCCTTACCTCATTGAAAGGAGGTGAGGCTGGAATTGGCTTATGTACCAGAAACTGCTAGGATTTCTTTCTTTAATTAATTTTGAATGCCTGTCTGATCAAAACTGAAATACAGGCAGGACCGTCAGCAACCAGGCCCATCCTTCGATGGTCAACTGGAGGAGGATACACTGCCAAAGTGTGTGTGTGTGTGTGTGTGTGTGCGCGCGCGCGCGCGCGCGCGCGCGCGCGCCTGAGTGTGTGTGCACATACTTGTGTGTGTACGTGTAAAGGAGAGGGTGTGGATAATTTGCACTCCAAATATGTGCTAAACCCCAAATCTCAAATTTCAGTCAAATGTTTAAAGAAGCATTGAAAGTATTGGAAGTTACCAGTTTTCTTCCTTTCTTCAGATGTTATTATTATGGGGTGGTGGATACGCCAATCTATTTATCTATTTCTTATTCTTTCTTCCTTTCTTCTTTCTTCCTTCCTTCCTTTTTCTTTCTTTCTTTCTTTCTTTCTTTCTTTCTTTCTTTCTCTTCTTCTTCTTCTTCTTCTTCTCCTTCTTCTCTCTCTCTTTTCTTTCTCTTTTCTCTCTCTCTCTCTCTCTCTCTCTCTCTTTTTCAGGAGCTCCTGGAGGGCAGAAATTATGTCTTACATATCTCTGTCCTCTCAGAGTCTGGTAAAGTATCTGGCATCCAATAGGCACTCAATGATTGTTATAGGCAACAGGGACACACTATCCAAAATAGGGCACCTTGAGAATGGAGAAAACTTCAGGAACAAAAAGGTCACTCTCTTACCTTCTCCTGCCTGTCTGCAGGAGAGCCATAAATGAATTCTCTGACCTACTCTCAGAAGGACCTTCATGGCAGGTGTCTTCCCCTATGCCCAGAAGAAAGGAAGGAAAAGATGAAGACACCAAGAAGAATCCAAAGAAGTGGGTCTTGCTAAGCTCCCTGTTTATTACATTAGAGCACATACCCTCTGATCTAATCATACTTCCATACAACTGTTTACTCTTCATCAAACCTAAGCATAGAAATAGTTTCTCTAAGTCTTTGGGTCTTCATTTCTGAAAGCTCCTGTGTCACATGAAGCTTAATTTTTTGTGCTTGTCTCTTGTCTGTCATTTGCTGTCGGGTTCAGCCATGAATCTCATCATGGATGAGGAAAAAAGGTTAACTTTTCTCCCCTACAAAGGGAAGTAGAAATCTTTACCCAGCTCCTTGGGCACCTCTTCAGCTTCTGCTTGGGGCTTCCTTCTCCTTTAATTCCTATAGACAGGAACACATGGTTTCTCTCTGAAGCCCCAAACTTGTCTCTTTTTCCTCTTTTTATTTTTTACAAATTTTTAAAAATTGTCTTTGTGGTGTGTGTGTGTGTGTGTGTGTGTGTGTGTGTGTGTGTGTACATGGTACGCGTACAGTGCTGGCAATCAAACTTGCACGTAACAAGCAAGCTACTGCTGAGCTACAACCCCAGCATCCCATCATTGACCTCCAAATTCTTTTGTACCTACCTCTCCACACAGCCTCCCCACATATTCTGGCTCTTCAGGATCCCTTGTTTGGGGAAAAGAGAAGTGCCAGACAGATACCTTATATTGGTGACTCAAAGCAATCCCGCTGGGATGGCTCTTTTAGGACCCTTTTCCTGACCAGATTTTCCTCTGCACAAAGTCGAGGGCAGGAGGCTCAGACTTCTCTGCTCTCATCCTGCAACAGAGTGCAGCAGTATAGTCTGCTGGGTCTCAGGGTGAAAGGGGGTGAGGCACAGTGAGCCTTGACATCTGGAGAGAGGCAGGAGGTCAGGGGGCTAGAAGGCATCCAGAGGTCCTGAGGTCTCAAGACACCACCAGTGGTAGGGTTTGCACACAAACTCTTGTAGGCATTATGGTTACTGTGAGAGGCCACCCTTTAGCTGAACCCTCCAAGCTGTGTTTCATCCAAATTTCCTTTCTTCCCAAATCCCAAGTTCACAACAGCATAAGACATCTTTGCCTTAGTTTCCTTAAGAGATCTATGTCCAACCTCTTTTATTATTATTTTTTCCCTTTTTCTGTACTAGGGATTTAACCCAGGGCTACTCTGCCACTGATCTACTTCTCTAGCCCTTCATAATTTTTATTTTGAGACAGGGTCTTACCAAGTTGCTGAGGCTGGCCTTGAACTTGCCATCCTCCTGTCTCAGATTCCTGAGTGTCTGGGTTACAGGTGTGGACTACTGTACTGGCTCCACTCTCTTTCTTTACCACAAATAGCTTGACTCTAAAAATGATTCTTACTGCTTTCCAAGGCACTAGACTTTAGCTCTCAAACTACCCCAGTAGTTCCATAATTTTAGTGTGGTTCAGAATCACCCACAGGGCTTACCACAGGTTGTTGGGTCCCACTCCAGATTTTGTTCAGTAGTTGTAGGGTGGGTCTCAAGCTTTGCATTTCTAACAAGTCTCCAGTGGATGCTGATGCTACTGGGGGAACCAAATCAGACCCAAAGGCTCCCAGATTACCACTCATCCAGTCTCTCATTCAAAGTGTGTGCTACCCTTCATTGGATTTGTTTTCTGTTTTAGGCGCTTCATCTCATTTAATCCTTACAACAATCCTACCGGGTAGGGTAGCTACTGTTAAATGTTATTCTAATTTTTCAGAGGAAGAAACTGAGGCACAGAGAGGTTGTATATCTTATCCAAAGTAAGTGATGGAGCTTGTCAATATTGCCTCCGAAGCTAGTGTATTTAATTGCCCTGCCTTAATGGGCTAAGAATTTTTTTCCCCATGGGTATCTCAGATTATCTACTCTTAAAGCTCAGGGCTTTGTGAACAAGGTGCCTTTTCATTCTGGACCACCCTCTTCCCAAATTTCTCTTTGCTGCTGGCTAAGTACAACAAGAGAAAACACACATTTAATCTCCATTAAGACTTGCAGACTTTTTGGAGAGGAAGTCTCGTCTGACTTGGGAAAGAAACTTGAAGTACTGCAAATTTTAAAGAAAGGCAGTTTTATTGCTTCCAATAACATATGGTAATACAAATGAATGACTAAAGGAGCATTTCCAAGAATTCCTCTTAGCTTTTCAACTAAATAAATATGGCTCATTTGCATACAATCAACTGTATTTAAGATGACTATTCGGCGGACTGGTTTAAAATGCACAAGAATTTTCCAGCTGACTTTTTAGAGGTTTTATGTGGGTTCCTAGGTTTGAAATGTGCAGGTTTCAGGCTCATCTCCTCAAATGGATGTCTTTTCTTTTGCTTCTAGGTTCAGGTTTTGGTCTCTCAGGAGACCTCTCTGGCAGAAACCACAAACACGTAACTGTGATGTCAAGGCTAAATGTGATGCATCCCAGGCAAGCTAGAATTTGATTTTGAATAAAGACAGCACAGACCCTTAGTGCTTTGCCTCAGCAGGAATTCTCTCTTTTACTGGGAGTTTGTGGATTTTTTTCCCCACAGATATTTTACTGTAGATTGTCTGGAGGGGTCCAGGGAATCTGCAATATACATGTTCTCAGATTTTATTTTGTCCCTCCCCCCACCCCCCACCAAAGTGCTTTGCTTTGTTTTATTTCTGAGGGAGTTCGGATGAGGTCCACTTTGAGAAACACGGCCAGATTGAGGGGAGGATGTGGACTGTGAGATGAGAATGGGTTTTTAGAACTGCTCACCAGTCCTCAATTGTGCAGCTCCGACTCTTGGCTGAAAGTTGGGTTCACTTACAGCTCTTCTCAGAAACACCAATTCCTCAGGCTTTACTCAGAATTATTGAGAGTGGTATTTTAAGATTGGACCTGGACATCAGCATGAAAAAGCAAACAGAAAAACAAAGCAAAACAAACTCCCTGGGTGAGTCTCATGTGGGAGGGCAGTGTTGAAAACCGCTAAGATATAGCTGATCTGGAGCAACGGATTTAGGGGTATATTTAGCTGAGGGCCAAGAGTGGATAAGTAGAGGTCAGGGTAAGGGTGGATGGGTGTGTGTCTTTTCCAAATTAGAGTGAACTGCAGTGGCTGGAGGACCCTAACTTAGTAAACAGGTGCAGCCCAGCTAGGACGTCTGGGGCCAGCCCCAGGATTCATTCTCTCTCCACCTCTTTGGCCACTGGCTTAAGGTATCCTGGGCAGGGGCCTCACACTTGGCAATTAGCTCTCTGTCTTGGACTTCTTTCTGGATGCTAAAATCTGGCAGCTGCACCAACCTCTGTAACCCAGTGGTTTCTAAATGATATCCCTTCAGCTTTGGCCCAGGGACTCTGGCTTTTCTGTTTGTTTTCTTTTTTTCTTTCTTACTTAAGAAGCTCAAGAGAACTCAAAAGCAGACCCTTGAAAATTAAGCATTCTTAATCACATAAAGGTGTCTGTGGGGTGGGCTGAAGAGGGTTTGGGGGCTTTCATCTTTCTGTGTATCCCCTTCCTTCTTCAAACAGTCTTTCTGGGCTCTTATCCACCCAGCTCCTTGCGGGATGCCCACCCCCATCATCTCCATGTTTGGGGCCCAGAGGGTAAAGGAGGAGAGGGGGCTGGCCAGAGGGCTGGCGGGGGAGGGAGGAAGCCCTCGGCCCCCATGCTGGGCCCAAGGAGACTGTGAGAAAGCCCCTCTCCATCTGCAGCCCAGCCCGGTGGGAGTCAATTAATTCTGAATAACCTAAACCGACAGAGGTATTTGCATTCACAACCTGACTGATGACCGTATAAAATTGATTTATGAATTAAAGTGCTTCCCCTCCCTTTATCCCGATTCAGTCTGTAATTGATTATACGTGCTGCAGCGAAATTAAATAAAAGAAAATTAAAAAGAAAAGAAAAAGCAAAGTGAAAAAAGGGAGAGACCCTTACTCGGGGGTCCAACATTCTCAGGACTCCCTGGGATTAGCCATTCTATTCATCACTTATCATTTTTTATTTAAAAAGTTACTTCCCTCTTTGTCTCCACCCCACTCCGCCCTCCCCATCTCCACCATGGCCAGCATTCTCCTCTCCAGCTTCCTGCCACTTTCTGGACCTTTGGGATGTAATGAGTTCCCTTAGCCTAGAGAGAAGCGGGCATGCGCAGGCATCTCCCAGGTAGCTCTGCTCCACAAAAATTTGAGGAATAAGCAAAGGCATCTTCAATCTCTGCCTCTCTCTGCTGTGTTGGTCTTTCATTTTGTTCCATTTCTGACTGACTCCTTCTTTTGACTGTCCCCCACTCTACCTACCCACAGTCAAAACTTTCTTGAGAAAATTCTGTCATAAATATGTTTTCAGCAAGGATTACATCAAGTACCAACTTTTTAATGGATAACTCATCTCAGCAGAAATTTCCCAAAGAAAATAAGAAATTCAAATAAAGGAATACATCTCTATTTGCAAAATCTCAAGTTCCTTTTACCCAAGGAAGGAATGCTTTATTAGTGGGAAGGTGATCTTAAGTGGGGAAGAAGGGGAATTTAAATTCAGTGCACCTAGAGAGCCTGAGAACAGACTTTGGAATCAGCTGGACTGAGGTTCTGAATATTACTAGCTTTGTATCGCTGTGCAAGTCAATTAACTATTCTTAACTTCTGTGTCTGTTTACGATAGAGACAACTGTGGACTTGAATAATGGATATTAATCCCCTTCAAGTGTGGCTCAGCAAATATGGCAGATACTCGGCAAAGACCAGAAATAGAGCCCACTGCCTTGCTTAATCTGCTTATGAAACAAGGCAGCTCTGACTGAAGGGTGTTCTCTTCATAGGATGCTGGATGGTTCTCTCCCAACTCAAACTCATTGCTGCTGTTTAAGTGACAAACATACAACTGCTTTTCATTACAAACTAAGTCATGAGAGCAGTGTTCTCTACCTTGGCATCTTGAGAGATGGCACACAAAATATACCATGAGGAAACTGCCTCACTCAGTCTACCCTCAATGCTTCCTTATCTTTTTTCTTTCCCCTTCTACCACAGGATGGCCAAGATTTTATCCCTAGTCTGACTACTTATTTTCCTGCCTCAGTTGCTGTCTTAAGAAGTCTCATTCCATCTCTATACCTTTGATTGTCCTTGACAAGTACAATATTGGCTTAATTCTTCTAAGATTTTATATATATATATATATATGTATATATATATACATATATATATATATATATATAAATACAATATATGTTGATGGACCTTTTTATTTAATTAATTAATTTAAATGTGGTACTGAGAATTGAACCCAGTGCCTCATACATGCTAGGCAAGCGCTCTACCACTGAGCCATAACCCCAACCCCTCCTCTAAGGTTTTAATGAGCAGTTTAGTGGGAAACCCATATTAACTGTTTTTGACCACATTTCACAGAAAGTTTAACAAAGTCAGGAGCAATTGCTTGGACCTGGCTGGCAGAGCCTATTTTGTTGATACCGCTCATGGTATTCCCTGCCCAGAAGATTGGCAGGTACACAAAGCAGGAATTCCATGAGAGCACAAAAACAGGGACTCTTGTCAGGAAACGTTCAGTAGGTGGGTTATATGATGAGAAAATTTCCATTAGGTATTGAGGCAGCTTGAAGTGGGGGGCTTACATGGAGAGAGAGTTTTTAAGTGGTTGGGAATCTTCCTTCTGCCCTCTCTGCAGGGCTAAACACTGCCTTCTTGAGGTAAGGTTAGGCACCTTGAAGTTTCACATATCTTGGTTTCCTCCTGGATGAAATGCAATAAAGGAAGGAAAATGCATATGCTCTTTTCATTTCTTCATTGCTTGGGATAATTTTGGGTTACTAGAAAGCCTGAAAGCAAATTATGAGAGGATATGGGTTCTGAGGTACTAAGTACTGGGGTACTGGGTACTAACTACTAAGGTGAGTTCAGAAAAACCATAAGGTAAGTAAGACAGAAATTGCTGTGAGTGGAGCCTGAGGAGACATCACCTCTGCAACTGTGCTAGCAAAGGACCTCAAATTTGTAGAAGAAGAAGAAGGAGGAGGAGGAGAAAAAGAAGAACACTCAAAATACATCCTAAGTGTATGTAGAGGTTGAGAGGACAGCAACTTAATATAGAAAAGGAGTCTGTAGAAGATATCTAAACTGGATGGTTCTAATTACTAAGCCCTTCTCTTTTTAGGTGAAACAAAGAACTTGATGACTATTTCCCAAAGGTCAAGCAGGGCTTAAAAGCACACATGTGTAAAGATATTAAGATTGGGGCTATCTGAGTATAGTATTTAGTTAGCTGGGTGTAATGAATGGAATGCTTGTGTCCCTCAATTTCATAGGTTGAAATCTTAAGTTCCAAAGTGATGGAATAAGGAGATAGAATCTTTGAGAGGTGATGAGATCATGAGATTGGAGCTGTTATGACAGATTATTACCTTATAAGAAGACATTGCTGGGTACAGTGGAACCACACCTGTAATCCCAGTGACTTGGGAGGCTGAGGCAGGAGAATCACAAGGTTGAGGCCACCCTTGGAAACTCAGAGAGAATTTGTCTCAAAATAAAAAAATGAAAAGGACTGGGATGTAACTCAGTGGTAAAGTGACTCTGGGTTTTAATCCCCAGGACCGGAAAAAAAAAAAAAAAAAAAAAAAAAAAAAAAAAGAAGGAGGAAGAGGAAGAGAAGAGGAGGAGGGAGAGGAAGAGAAGGAGGAAGAATCATCTCTTTTAACTTATGAGGATACAACTGGAAGGCAGCCATTTGCAAACCTGAAACTAGGCCCTACCAGACATCAGATCCACTTTGTATCCATCAGATACACTTTGATTTGGACTTTTCAACCTCTAGAACCATGAGAAATAAATGTTGTTGTTTAATGTTTAAGCTATCCAGCCTATGATGTTCTGTTATAGCAATGTGGACTGAATAAAGCACTAGGAATTGGCTTCAGAAGATGAAGGGCATGGACATGTTATCTCCAAGTGACCTTTAACAACAGAAGCCCGAGTTCCATGGGCCACAGGCCCTATGGGATTGGTCCCTCTGGGTGAGCTGAGACTCTCTATCCTACACAGTGGTGGTGTCTTACAGCTGTACCTCTTGCCCTGTGATCCGCCATCAGGCAAATTGGACATGAATATGACCTTAATCTTTGCCTTGTTAGGCTTGGTGGAGGACCAAGAGCAGTTGTAAAAATTCGGAGAATTCTGGGAGACCTACTGCTGTCTCTCAATTTCAAAATGAGAAAAATCTTCATAAAAAATGTTGATAGTAGCTTTATTCATAGTAGCCAAAGCTTGGAAGCAACGAAGATGTCCTTTGATAGATCAATAGGTGATAAATTGTGGTACAATAGGATAGTATTCAGATAAAAAGAAATGAGATATAGAGCCACAAAAAGTCAGGAAGAAACCTTAAATGAATATTGGTAAGTGGAAGAAACCAATCTGAAGATGCTGTGTATTGTATAACTGTATGATATTCAAACTACATGACATTCTGGAAAAGGCAAGATATGGGGACAGTAAAAAGAGAGTGAGAGATTTAGGGGCAGGTAAGGAGGGAGAGAGGATAGGTGAAGCCCAGGTGATTTTTAGAGAAGTAAAACTACTCTGATACTATAATGGTGGATAAGGTTCATTATTCATTTGTCAAAAATCCACAGACTCTATAACACAAAAAGTAACCTCTCATGTAACTACAGACTTTAGTTAACAATAAGTGTGTCTCAATATCATCTTTTTGATTGTAACAAATGTATCACACTAATAAGAGATGTTAATAATAGGGGAAACTGGAAGAAGGAGGTGATAAATGGGGAGTACAAAGGAATATATGGAACTCTACTCTGTTCAATTTTTCTGCAAACCTAAAACTACTCTAAAAATAAAATCTAATATTTTAAGAAAACAGGGAGAGAGCCCTTTGTCCTTATTGACTTTTGAGCTCTTTGTTTGAAAGATCCTGCATAAAGATCAGTTTATTTTATGATTCTCATTGAGAGAGTGGGAATGATTTCTGAAGACATGAAACAGTTTACTACTATGTGCAAATAGATGTAGCATGACCTGGTGACACTTAGGGCATGAGTGGCCATCATTAATGGTGACAGGTTCCTCACCTAGGACAGTCTATAAAACCCACAAGCAGAATGTGATCCTCCTTAAACAATGACTTCCTAGGAACTTCTAGAGACAGACTGAACAAAAGACAAAAACTCACACCTATGGTAAGAGGGGCAAACTGCAGAGAATGGATAGAGGGAGGGTCGTTGAAATCACAAAAATTAGGTGCAGAATCAGTTTGATCATAATAACAAAATCAAACAGTCTGGGCAAGTCACTCAGCCACGTGGATGCTTTTCTTTGAGCATCTTCCCTCTGGTATCCCAGGAGTTTGCCTTCTATTTTCAGTGCAGACTTCTCCACAAATGTCACAGAGAAAGTGTCTCTGTTGGTTTCAGGGAAAATCGAGTCTTACTCCTAAGCTATAACTTTAGCATCTTCCAAAGTTCTAGTTGGTCTTCCTCATATGGTCCCTCTACCACAGAGTGGCCTAAGCTTGACCCAGTTCTCATCTCTGCTGCTTTCTGTGCTCTTGCCCCCACCTAGGATGATCTTTCTAAATGCCAGAACCTGGCTCAGTCTGGACCTAATTTCCACTTGGCCCAATTTCCCAGTCAATTCAATGCTCTGGTACTCAGCAACTACACTTGAAGGAAGTTTTTATTTTTCATGTATTTATTTATTTTTGTGCTGGCGATTCAACCAGGGCCTCACACATGCTAGGCAAGTGTCCTACCACTAGGCAACAACCACAGACCTGTCATTTGTATATAGCCCTCTTCCTAATTCAGCTCAACAAATTTGTCTAACTTAAAAAAAAAAAAAAAAAAAAAAAAAAAAAAAAAGGCTCTGCAGAATCTGCAAAGAAAAACAATAGCCCTTTTCCTTGGAACTTGGTTCTGAAGCTAAGAATCGCAAAGTTAAATGAATAGAGAGCAATTCCAAGCCAAGATAATAAACAAGGGCTTGGCAGTGAGGGCCTGCTTATGTATGCATGTGCCAAGAGAATTCAAAAGAAGGAATAGATACCTGTGGGAAAGGCTCACAGTGAAGACTTCTGGAACAAAACTGAAGAAGGGTAAATGGATTTCTGAGAAAGATCTAGTAGAAAACTTGGTCGTTTAATACATGCACTTCCTTTGTTTCAGTAAAATGATTAAAAACAAAGAGTCTAGGGGAAAGACATATATGGTACAATAGTAACATATTGCTTTCAATTTTTCAGTACACAGTCCCTACTGAATTCAGGATAATTATGAAGTTTTCCAGGTGACTTCAGGATACTTTTATAGCATCCTTTCCTGCTTCTCTTATTTTGACTTGACTTCTGGTGATGTTAGGATATGAACTTAATAAAGGACAAAAATATAAACAGCGACTGGCATGGTGGTGCACGTCTGTAATCCCAGTGGCTTGGGAGGCTGAGACAGGAGGATTGAGAGTTCAAAACCAGCCTCAGCAACTGCCAGGTGCTAAGCAACTCAGTAAGACCCTGTCTCTAAAAATAAAAATACAAAATAGGGCTGGGGATGTGACTCAGTGGTTGAGTGCCCCTGAATTGAATCCCTGGTAACCCACCCCCCCACACACCAAAAATAAAATTAAAAACAGAAAGACTGAAAAGTAAAGTTGCCAAATATAACTTAGGGAGCTTCAAATAAGAAATAGTAAAGAGTGCAGGGTTCAGGGCAGACTAGTAGGAGTGGCTGCAGGGAGGAAAAAGGAGGAAGAAACTTACTGGTTATGTACTTTGAAAGACAAGTCTCTTTCAGTTCTGCAGGTGAGCAGGCCATCAGAAAACCTGACATTCACCTCTAGAGGCTAAGGAACAAAGGTACTCAAGAGCACCATTTATGTCATTAACATTCCGTCTTTGGAAAAGGACGATGCCTCAAAGAGTGTCGTGATGCTTAGGTAATTAAAGCATATTAAGCACTTGGAACAGTGTCTGGCTCGTAGGTACTATGAGAACTGACTTTGATTATTCACATACAATTAGCACACAAAAGAGCAAACAAAATAAAATAAAATAAAAAACCCGGTTACTGTTAACATCAACATTCAGTTAGTATGTTATTATTGTTTTTTTTTTATTGTAAACAAATGGGATACATGTTGTTTCTCTGTTTGAACATGGCGTAAAGGCATACCATTTGTCTGATCATAAATTTATATAGGGAAATGTTGTTTGATTCATTCTGTTATATTTTCCCTTTCCCCCACCCCCACCCCTCTTTTCCCTCTGTACAGTCCTTCCTTCCTCCATTCTTGCCCCCCTCCCTAACCCTAACTCCAACCCTAACACTAACCCCTCCCGCCCCCCATTATTATATTATTTTTAAGTAAGTGCATATTTGCCTTTTCCAAAATAAATGATATCTAGGATGAGAATGATTCAGGTTAAATGAATGTTATTCTGGGTTTAGTAACGAATTCATATTTTTGTTCAGATGAGGAAGTAAACCTTAATAATTATATCAAGATAACCTTTGATGATGGCCTGATATTAACATGTTTGAAACAGGAGAATGTTAAGACTATTTAAAAACGTATTTTTCTGATTAAGGAGTAACTTCAGGGGATAAACCTTTCTCACTGGAAATAAGTGGGCTTGTTTCATTAGAGAAACCTTTTCCAATCCTTGATTCAATGTTACAAACCTGCTTAGAAAAGGGAATTGTCAAATTCTTTGAATTTCTCTGGTGGTCTGCATTTCTTGTGCCACATCAAGGTTCTCTGATTTGGGAGGTATATCTTCACATATAATAGGCCTGGTCCAGGCATACGGTGGCACACGTAGGGAAAAAGTTCCCCTGATGGTTCTAAGCTATGCATTTGGTGGAGCAGAAGAAGACCTGGCTGGAGAACTCCTTTGTTCTGACAACTTGGAGAGGAACATCTTAGTCATGACTTACTTGCTCCCACAAAACGACGAGGAGTGCAAACAATACCTTAGCTACCTGAATGATGGCTCTTCACATTCCTTCAAGCTAACAACAGCTAGGAGTTTATGAATTGTGTTTCTGAGGACAGCCCTATGGTTCTCAAATCCTCATGGTGATGGTAGAGAAAGGAAGAGTCTTCACATTTGATTTTGACCCCTAATCTTTTAAAAAAAAGCACTATTCAGCTCTCCAAAATTAAGTTCTCTAACTACAGGAAGTTTGCTTATCTGATTTCCAAGAGATAGTCCTTAGGGGCTCAAAGGGAAATCTTCCATCAGATGCTGGATAACTCAGCAGCGCCCTGGAAAATAGTCTGCACCACTGCCCACGGAAGCTTGTACCTGCAGAAGGTGATGAAAGATTGTAGTTGAAGTGCAGTTGGAGGGAAAAGTTACTGTTTTGAGAAAAAAGTACAGAAAACTTATCCTTAGTGCTGAAAATTCAAAATGAATTTTAAAGTCTTTTTTGTTTGTCAGAAGTTAAATATTTATGCAAGTATTATTTTGAAATAACCAATGAATGCAAAAAGGCAACACTAATAATAAAATAGTAGAAATAAGAGTCAAAGTCATAGGTTTATAGGGACCTTAGTAACAGGTCTGGTTTTGAAAAACAACTTAAAATTCTTTCAACATGCACAACTTCATGTGATATTCGTAGCAGAGCTAACTGCTTTTTATTTTGAATATCTTTAAAGACTACATTCTCTAAAGGTATGAATTTTTTAAATACAAATATCTTTTGGAAGACAATTCACTGAATGTGTGGTGAATCATTCTTTAAGGTGTGCTAACAAGGTATGTTTTCCCAATTTTCTGTGGTGTAAATCGCTTTATTCCATAAACATCACCATGAATAGAAGGGAAAGAATAAATGTACCTGGTATAAAAACATGAGGTTGCCCAATAAATGAAATCTATTGTAAAATTAAAATTGGATTTCAAGTCTGAGGATGAAGTTGTAGGAAGTTGGCCACCTTTGATTCTGAAATGGGCTTTTGTAGTAGTTCTCTGAACCCCTGGAATAAAGAGGGTTGATTTGTGATGGAATCTCCAGAGCCTGCAGTCATATATTACAATATGTTGTAAATCCAGAGGGTACAATATAGATTTCACAGGGGGCCCTGGGGTTAATTGAAATTCCATCTGTTTCTTCTGTGTAGCAGACATAGTAGCCTAGGATATTTGCTCACGATAAGATATAAGTCTTACAATTTTTATTTTTTTATTTTTAACCTCAAGTATAAGTTTGCCTAAATCTGCTTTTTCCTACTTCCACTTCCTACCTTCAATTAAAGAAAAAAAAAGTTTAAAAGACAGCCTTTATTTTCCCCACAGCTGCCCCCGGCAGCCCCCCTTCCCTCCAGTGCATGCCGGGTAATGCCATGTATTCTTAGGCTCCCAAAGGCCTCCATTACTGTCAATTAGTTACGGAATGCTACAGAGATTCATGCCTGACAGCTCGAGTAAAGGCAGGAGAAATGGGCTCAGTAGGGAGCGAGGGGCCTGATTCTTTTTTGTCCACAAGAAATACCTTTCTCAGCAAGGCTTTTAATGGCCTTCCCTTCTTTCAGTCCCTCTGCCCAGGCGCCCCCCACGATCCCAACACACGGCATATACACATATGCTCATATATTCATACACTGGCGTGTTTGTGTGAACATGGCACAGGACTGTGAGAACTCAGAGCAAGAGGCTAGGTTTCCCTATAACCTCTGAAAACAACAGAGCTTTAAAAGTCCTGACTCCTAACTTTGCTATAGTCAGATTCCTAACTTCTCTCCTCAGCAGGTGTCACATTGCTAAGTGTCTCCTCGGCCTTTGGCTTATTAGTATATTTTCCTTCAATAACTCTCCTCCTTCCAAAGCAGAAATGGTCTAGCCACAGACCCTGTGTAGGGAACCCACTGCTCCTGTGCTGCTGCCCCATGGCTTGGGCAGTGGATGGTAGCTGGCCATTGCTACCACACCCATGTTCTTCTGAATTCTTTATCTTTTGTCTTTTTCTCCTCTACTTCCCAACACTTATCCCTTCTTCCTCCTCCTGTCTGGATCCTTCCACTTACTCTGAAGACTTGAGGCCAGGGATTTTGTTTCATTCATGCATCTTCTTTCTCTCCCCTTTCTATCTACCCCAACATGTATCATTATGGGACTTTGCTCATGTCCTATGCCCTTGCTGTCCTATTGCCTGGAACACTTGTTCTAGATTTTTGAACAAATGTCTCCTTCTCATCACTTACATCTGAGCTCAGATGCCACCAACAGAGTCCTTTCCTGACTTCCCAAGCTAAAGGAGTCAAAACTCATGTCCAGTTGCTCTTTCCCGTCACTCTATTTTATTCTCTTCATAGTCTGACTCATCATCTGAAACTGTAACCTTCATCTGTATGGTTCCATGTGTGCTGTCTGCCTCCTCCATCAGAATGAGTTTTAATGAGGATGAAAGACTGTTTTGTTCACCAAGGAACCTGAGCTCCATAGAATACCACCTGCCACAAGCAGTACTGAAAATGAGTGAACTAAAAAACATTGTTTGTTCTCAGGGTTAAGGAAAACCTAAGACTGCAGGGTGCCATGGTTCACATCTATAAGTCAGACACTCAAGAGACTAGAGCAGGAAGATTGCAAGTTTGAGGGCAGCCTGGAAAACATATCAAGGCCCTTCCTCAAAAAGAAAGAGAGAGAGAGAGAGAGAGAGAGAGAGAGAGAGAGAGAGAGAGAGAGAGAGAGAGAGAAAAGAAAAAAAAAAAAAAAAAAAAAAAAAAGAGTAAGAGTTGTGGATGTAGCTCAATGGTAGAGCACCCCTGCACTCCTGGATTCAATTCCCAGTAACACACACACACACACACACACACACACACACGCACACACAGAGTAAAATCCAGCATCACACCAAAATGTCTTGCCTGCTCCTGGTCTGCTTTCTATTATATGAGTATTGGACTTTTCTCACTATTCAAAGATACACTAAGAAAAAGTCTAATAAGAAGATAAGAGATGCTTAGGAAATAATGAATACAGTGCTTAAAGTGGTCATATTCCTTCAGATGGGTTTGAGAAAGATGACAGGGTAAAGGTAGCAGAAGATGACATGCCAGGAAAAGGCAGCCTGTGGCAATTCATGCCTGGATTCTTCATAGTTTCAGGCCCTTCCTCTCCTAGAGCCCAGCCTTCTGCAGGAGTCCCCCACAGACAGGAGAAGGGAGATGTTCTCTGACTGTCTCATCCAGCATGTGAGTAAGGGAAGGCAGGGTGGGGAGGCCGTGGAAGAGGGTAGAGTGGTGGAAACCAGTGAGACCTGGGGCTTGGAAGTGACTCTTGGAGACAAGGGTAAGGCTGCAGCCACATTTCTTGGTCCTTGCAGTCTGAGGAATAATTGGGAGAACTCTACCCACAGTAGGACTCTAGGCAGCTAACTGCTTCTACTTTATATTGTCAACCCATCACCAGCTTCAAGATGCTTCCAGAATCATCAGGCTTCACATTAATGCCATCTGAGGTGAATTTCGAATGCTGTTTTCTTCCTCAATTTGCCTTACTTCAGTGCTTTTCAATCTTAAATGCACACCGTTTACCTGACAATCTTATCAAAATGCTGATTCAGAAGAGGACACTGGGATTCTCCAATAAGTCTGGGTGACCAACAAATTCCCAGGTGATGCCATAGGCCACAACATACTAGTGTTGGTCCACTGGTCCACAACACACGGAGTACAAGACATCTCTTCACCAGCTTGGCCAGAAGGACAACCAGCTTTGTAGAGATGGATGGTCTGTAGTCTGAATAAAAGAAGTGAAAATTTCATTAATACCTATTTTGGTTCTGCAGAAGAGAAAAGTGCTGTATTTCTATCTGTGATTCTTGTAACTTCCTTATTTGGTAAATGAATTTAGGAGGTGCTATGAAATAATAAATCAACTCATGTCCTGGATTTATTAAAGCTGTTTGTCCAATGTAAATTTCTATTTTTTTCCACACACTTGAATCAAAAACCCTTGCAAAGTTTCTCCTGACCTCCCCTTCCCTCCCTCCCATCTCCTCCCTTCCCCTGCCTTCCCCTCCCCTCTCCGAAGTTACTTCAAGGTGCAGAAGGAAATTAGCTATTGTTATGATAAACGAGGTTACTTGGAACAGAACAGACTTGCTGTCTACCTTGCTTCTCCTTTTCTCATCTGCTAAAGAAAAGGCGGAATATGATGAGGTGAGATAAATACAATTTTATAGTGCTGTGGCTGGAATGCGTATATCCTCCAAAATTCATGTTGAAGTTTGTCATTGTGACAGTATTAGGAGGTGGAACTTGTAAGAGGTGCTTAAGCCTTGAGGGCCCTGCCCTCCTGGCTGGGATTAATGTCACTATGAAACGACTGGATTTAGCCTTCTCTCTCTTTGCCTTCTGTCTTGTAATGTTTTATGCCAAGTTACGACCCAAGAAGGCTCCTGCCATATGCTGGCACCTCTATACTGGGCTCCCTAGTCTTCAGAACCATTAGCCAACACATTTCTGGTCATAATAAATTACCCAGTCTCAGATACCCTGTTATAGCAGCACAATCTGATTAATACACACAGGTGGTCAATACATAAAGTTTAGTTTGGAAGGAAGTACAATAGGAATATCTACACCTGCACATAGTTTGTTTTGCCCCAGGTGTTTGTGCTCATAAACATGCAGGTTTGGGACTCAACTTACAGAGGCAACTTACATTTGTAAATCCAAGGAAATTCAGAAGAGGATAGGTAGATTTACTAAATCTGAGCTAGGTGGCCACTGGTGGGGGGCGGGGGGGTCCAGATCCAAAAGAAACAAGCAATCTAGATAGGAAGATAACAAGCAAAAACTAAGCATAAAAATTATAATTTTCATAATTTCATAAGCTGCCAGAAGCTTAAGGGAAGTAAATGGAATTTATGGGAAGAAGAGATTAGTTTCAAGTAAGATGGTCAAAGAAGGTTTTCTGAATGGTAGGATTCAAATTGAAATTTGAAGGAAGATCAAGTCAGGAGAGATGGGAATAAGAGGGATGTGTATATCAGGTGGGTGAAAGGACAAAATATAGTGTAGATATTAGAGAACATGAAGTGTTTGGAGTTTATGAGAAAAAGTTTCATTTTTTTTTAAGTTTCATTGATTTGAGGGTAAGCTGATAGAGGGAGAAACAGTGGGAATGACAAAGTTGAGGTTAGATTAAGGAAGGTCTTGAATATTTGGCAAAGGTTGAACTTGATTCTGTAAATAATGCAGAACACTGAATGTTTAAGTAGAAAAGTACATTTTAACAAAAACATTTTAAGAGATTAATTTCAATAGCCCATGTATGGTGGATAAAGGCCAAAATTAAGATGGAGGCAGAGGGAACTAAAGAGATGAAGTAGAGGATCTAAAGAAATCACAGACTTTTATGACTGGTGGGATGTTATGATCCATAGTTGGGCAGAGATCACAGGCTTGAAGTTAGCGAATGAAAATGAATGGTTATCGGGGAAATAAATTCAATTTGACATATTTTAAGCTTAATGAAGACTAGGACAGGGGCTGGGATTGTGCCTCAGTGGTAGAGTGCTTGCCTAGCATGTGTGAGGCATTGGGTCCGATCCTCAGCACCATATAAAAATAAACAAAAAATAAAGGTATTGTGTTCATTTATAACTAAAAAAAATATTTAAAAACAAGACTAGGACAGACATGTGGACAATTAGAAGACAACAGTAGACAAGTGGAAGAACAGCCCTGCTTAGAGGTGATCCTAACTAAGGCCATGGGGTGAGTCTGGGAAATGCCCACCTGGGAGGGCTTCATAGAGAAACAGCAGGAGCAGAATAAGCAGAAGCCTGTGGAGAAGTAAAAGAAAGAGAGAGTGTAGGACCAGGCAGTGCCCACAGCACCAAAGGCTGCAGAGAAACCATGCAAAATGAGATTAAGGACAGGTCCCCCGACCACAGGGGGACTTTCCCAGTGTGGACCATAAAGTGCAAAGGTGGAAACATGTAACAAGAGGTTAAGGAGCAGGCAAATCATAACAGTTGGAAACTGTGGACTTTCCTTTAGGAAAAATAGGAGGAAAACTGGAGGTAAAGTCTGGAAACATGGAGAATGTTTGAACTGACCATAGTTTTAGGAAATCAGCAAAAGGAAAACGGAAAGTATAATGTAAAGCTGCTACCCCGCCCTTTACACTGCAGTCATTTCCCGGCCTCCCAACTACTGTCAGTCTGTGAACATCCTAGCTAGCTATTGGTTCATCAGGCAGCTTGCAAGTATCCTTCTCCGTTATAGGTCCCCTGTTAGCCCCGGGAATTCTACTGCTTAAGGATAACTTCCCCGCCATCTTTTCTCATGCTTTCTCTCTCCTACTCACTTTCTTTCTCCCCCTCGCTTCTCACACTTTCTCTTGTACGTGCCCTTTCTCTTTTCCTCTCATTTTCTCTCTTACCCTGCAGGGAGACACTCTGTTTGCTTAATAAACCCTCTTATGTCAATTCCCACGTCCCGCGTGGTTTCCTGTGTTCTTACAGAAAGTATTACTAAATGACAATTGAAGGGAGCATGAATTGGCCAAGTCAACACAGCACAGACCTAAAGACAGTGGACAGTGGGCATTACTCAGGGATGGGAACCAACACAACAGGCAGCAACAGCATGCCAGGTGCTCAGGAAGGCAGCACAGAGGCAGCTGTCCACACGGGTCAGTACACTTGAAAGGGAGAGTCCAGCCACCACGGCATCTCATGAGAGGAGAAGGATGATTAAGAAAGGTGACCAGGAACAACCAAGAGACTATTTCAACCCCAAGCATCCCAATTTAAAGGGGACTTGTGCATTCACTGAAGAACAAGCCCTCCCTGAGTACCATATCAACACAGAGCCTTAGCATGTTGGGGATAGAGAAGTAAAGCATTCCTGCCCCCAGGGAGCCTCAGAGAAGTTAGTGAGCCTGAGAGGAGCCCCCTTGAACCCTGTGAGAGCATCTGCTTCATGCAGCAGAGACAGGATGTAAATACTGTGAAGAGATGGCTGGAATAGAGCCTGCCAAGAAGCTGCCTGGGTGACAGGGTGGGAGCCAGCCCCTCACTCAACACCTTTCCGTCCTCCCCAGTCCTAACAGCCAAGTCACACGAGCTGCACCTTCAAGAGACTAGAGATGGAGCCAAGGAGTTCATTGTGATTTTCTTACATGTGAAAGGCACCTGAAATCTCCAGGCACTATCTGCTTGGTGTCAGATGAGAAAGCAATATGGGCTTTCCTTTTGTGTCTGTGTGGGACACTTTGCTCAGCAGAGCAAGTTGAATTAGGAGGAAGAGAATATGTGGGAGGTAGAGGGACATTTGGAATCCTTGATAGGAAGGCAACAGCCTGAGATACCCCACAACCCACTGACATGGGGTGCAGGAGCAACCAGAGAAGCTTTCCTGAGACAAGGGAATGTCTGCTCTGGCCTGCTTTCTATTTTATCCCCATACTACCTGGGGACTCTTCACTCAATCGCTGGAGAAGTTCTGGCTCTGCCACCTACCAGGTGTGTGACTTGGACAAGGTCATCTGAGACAACTATTTCATTTCCCCCTCCAAAGGGGCAATGATCCTTGTAGGACAAGTGCTGGAACGAAGCAGTTGCTTGTTGTTGTTTTCAGTTTCTCTTACCTTCCTTTTCATTTCTTGACAATAAGGGATTTTTCTTTTATCCAGCCACAATGCTTGGAAGCAGAGATGGATCTGTCTCAAGTAATGAATCATTTGCCCAGCTCTGGATTAGTGACTGTTATTTGACTAATGCTGCTCCAATCCACTGAAGGGAACTGAGGTTTTCTAATGGCCGTGTGCATTAAGATCTATCTCTGTCTTGGTGTCTCTTTCTCTTACATGCCTACACACGTGCATGTGCGCGCGCACGGAATGGAATGAGTCCATTCAGAGCTACTAAATTAGAATCTTGAAGAGGTGAGGCCTGGAATGTATTTTTAAAAGCTTCCACCCTTGGTTAAGAATGTAGTTCCTATTCAGACTCAGGCACCCTGTGGGAATACATAACAATGGTGTAGAAACATGGACAAATTATTTTCTGTGAGCTAAGTAAGTTCAGAGGCTGAGACTTCTTCAATCGCGCACTTAGGAACAGACTGAGATTTGTCCATTGCAGAAAAGTTCAAGCTGAAAAATAAATTTTGTTTTTCATTTGTTCTTTTGTGGACACCAACACAATTGAAAGTTCAAGTCTTGGCTTGCTCGAATCTTTCTACTTTTATTGGCTGCACATCACTTTTGTCCCATTGTGGATCTCAGCTTCACCTGTCACCACTTAACTCCTGTCTTTCCAAAAAGAGTGACAACCTCCTCAACTTCAGCCTCTCTTGGGTTCCCCAGGCATCCTGGAAGGAGGGAGGAAGGGTGCATAATAGAAGAAGGAGGGATTAGAGCCTGGGAAGAGAGGTAGAGGAGTGGCAGGGAGGAGAACATCCTGCTGGAAAATTCAGCAAATCTTCTCTGAGAAAGTAACTTTCAGATATGTCTAATGTCTTGGTCACTGTCCCACACTTAAGTGTGTGTGTGTGTGTGTGTGTGTGTGTTGGGGAGGTGGGGTGGCTGTATACTTAGAGTTGAAAATAAAAAAGCTCTCTCTATTGACTCCTGAAAGGCCGAGATAAAGAGAACCACATGGGACACATTGTGAGAAACGAGAGCTCAGAAGCTGGCCTCCTTTTTCCCATTATTGTGCTATTCTCCCCCTTCCCCCTACCCCTCCCGCCTCAAAATGTCCTCCCAGCCCCCACTCCCCTTTCCCTCTCACAGCCCAAAGACCCTCTTTTCAAGCGCTTGCTGCTGAGGCCCCTCAGCGGAGCCCAAGACCTCCATTCAGAGTCACTGATTTGGGCAAAATCCCTTATTCACCCCCTTCCCACCCCCCTGCCCTATCAGCTGAGCCTCAGTTCGGACCTCACAAAACAAAACAAAACCAGCCCATATAATTGATGGTGGCTGCCGGAGGACCCCCTCCGCTCTCCCCCAGGGGCTCCTGCCCAGGCAGCTTCTATTCTCCACATTTCCCTCCCTCCCTGCCCCCAATTCCTGCTGGATTTTCGTAGTTAACAAGTGCGCACTGTTATTATTGTGCCCCTATCATATTTATCCCCTTTCAGAGCTGATCTGCGCTTTTGTTGGAGGCAACCGGCGCATCTTTTGACATTTCAGCCTTTCTGGCTGCTGGGGGGCGCGGAGAGTGGAGGCGGCGGGGCAAACGGAGCCTCTGGATGGAGTAAGCAAGGCCAGCGGAGGAAGAAGAGAACAAAACCCCAGAACAAGGGGGACGGGAGGCGAGAGAAAAAAAACATTGTAACTTGTTAGTGACCCAATGGGAAAGAGGCTGGGGGAGGAGGGCGCTAACGAGTGTGATCCAGTTGCGTTTGAAAGAATCGCACTTCCAGCGAGGTTGAGGTTGGGAGGCGGCCGTCTTTATTACACCTCTGAAGAACTTCAGTTTTACAAGTTCACAGAACACGAGGGAAATGAGAGAAACCGAGAAAGAATGAAAAGGAATGAGAGCAAGAGCGATTCAGAGAGCAAGAGTAACAGAGAAATAGGGAGAAAAAAAAAAAAAGCCCACATATTTTGGGTAGTCTTTAATGAAAGACATAACTGCAAGGGGCCAAGAGACTGGGCAAAGTTTTCTTAAGACCTTTTTAAATACAAAGCTTAGGACACATCTCAGAATCCGCAAAACTTTAGATTAGTAAACTTCCCAGGTTCTTTCATATCCATTTCCATTGAGCAGTTAGAAGTCCTGGGATAGAAATAATGTCTGGAAGTGTCCAACGAACGACGGCGGAGTGTTGAACTATCAGTGGAGAAGAACTTAAGGAACACGCAGCTAACTAATTTTCACTTGACCTCCCAGAGAGTGGCATTTTCATCCCAGTTGTGACCATGAGGAAGTGGAACAGCCCCTGAGCTGAGGCCCAAGGTGGAGCAGGGGATCAAGAACATCTGCCTGCTGGGCCCACAGCCAGCTGCTCACAAAACCACAGCCATGGTCCTTCACGGTCGTGTTTCTGGGGAAGAATGTACATCGATGAGGAAATCTGAGGGACGGAATTCCAACATTCTCCTTAGGAAAAGAGTGCGTGTCCGTGTCCAGAGGACATTGTGGGGAGAGATTAGCCTGTGGGATTAGTCATCTTCTGACTTGGTTTTCTTCCCTTATAAGACAAAAAGAGCACTCTCATGAAAGGGTTCCTACAGGGACCGGCTCCAACCTCCTAGCAGGGTGCTCTTTCACTTTTCTAAATAGTATGTTGTAGTCATAAAATCCTGGTCCTTCCCAATGGCTCAAGACATTTACAAACATTAATTCAGCCTCAGGATGGTGCTGGGTGATATTTATTATTGCCCTCAGCTTCCAGATGGTGAAATAGGTTTAGAGAAATTAAATCTCCAGTGCAAGGTAACAGCATGGTCGAGTGAGGACCCCAATCCATAATTCCCAGACTGAAATCCACCTACCTTGCTGTAGGATCAATGTCATCCTACGTGTTCTTCAACAAAATTTCCAACAGTTCATTTTTACTTTTATGCCCAGCCTTTTCCCCTTGTTTTCTTCTTATGCAAATTTTACTTTTTATTTATCGACTTATTTTTGGTACTGGAAATTGAACCCAGGGGTGCTCTACCACTGAGCTACATCACCAGTTGTTTTTATTTATTTTATTTATTATTTTGAGACAGGGTCTCACCAAGTTGTTGAGGCTGGCCTTGAACCTGAGATCCTCCTGCCTCAGTCTCCCGAGCTTCTGAGCTGTGCTCCACCATGCCTGGCTTGTACAGACTTTTAAAGGTGTCCTTTATGCCTTTTATAATCTACCCTGAAGGATGAGGGTTGAGATTCTTACAGGTTTACTTCAGAATAAACCTATCAACTTTTATTTTCACATCATACAATTTTTACCCCACATTAGGTTTGACTTGCTTGTAGTCAGAGGCAGAAACAGGATTCCTGCCCCAACTCCCTTTACTCAGAATTACAGGGCATGTTTTAGCAAAAAGAAAGAAAAATAAAACAATTGCTTCCATGACACTTGATATTTTATAAAAAGTTTTCAAATAGCCTTTCAGTTGAACTTCACTGTAGCCCTGAGAGTTACACAGATCAGGAAATTGAATCAGACTTAAAAAGTTTATGTGTCTGAAGTTGTACAGCTAGGAAGTTGTGGTATTGGAGGAAGGGGAGACTATATTCAGGCCTTTTAGGTCTGAGGTACAGAATATTTTGTGCTAGTGCAAGAGAGAGTCTTTGGAAAATAAATTTTCTCTGTTTGTAGCAGTAAAGTTAACATTGGCAATATAGTATCTCAAAATAATTCAACCTTGAGGAAAATTTGTAGGTATGATAGAGTAGAATATTTCCCAGGCCTCACTAAGGAATCTAGAATCACTACTTTATTTTATTTGTTTATTTATTTATTTTTGAATCACTACTTTAAAAGCAGACAGATCACAGCAAATGTAAGGTGAACTGAAACAATTTTGATGTGAGGACCCACAATTTGGAAAGACATTGAAATGCTCTCTTTGTGGGCATAATTTATCCTGGCAAACTCCACATTTTGGAGTGAAAAGTATCATCCATTTTAGAAAAGATTGTGTGTTCTGTTGATATTGGATAAAGTGTTTTAATATATTAATTAGGCCGTGATAGTTAATATGCTGTTCAAATTATCTGTCTTCATTAATGTTTTGTCTAGTTCTATTAGCTGCTGAGAAAAGGGTGTTAACATCTCTAACTGTGACCATGGACTTATCTGTTGCCCTGTAGGGCCCGCAGTGGTAGCTGGCTTTGCCCTAAGATGGCGCCGAGAAGCCCAACCGCAAAGAAAAACAACTTTAAGGAAGTGCTTTCTATTGGCTGACTGATCTCCTCCGCGTCTGTGCTTAGCTCATGATTAGTACATGTCCTCATTACCCACCATTAAGTCTCCAGGAGCCCAAACGCCTGACCCATTAAGGTGATTGGCTGTTATGTCCCATAAAAGCTGCATACTTTGCACGGCTGAGGCAGGCAGGCAGCAGCTGCTTGACGAGAGAAGAAGAGAGGCAGCGGCGGCGGGAGAGAAAAGAAGGAGAGAGAGAGCTGCGCGGCGAGAGGAAGAAGAAGAAGAAGACGGCGGCGGTGAAGGAGGAAGAAGAACCAGGCACTCGGCTCAGAAGCTCTCCCATAAAAATAAAGACCTTAAAACTTCATCTGAGAGCCGAGTCTTCATTGTACTCGCTGGACGAGACACTTATCTATTTTTCCCTTTAATTCTGTCCATTTTGCTTTATGTATTTTGAAGCTTTGTTATTAGATGCATACTCGTTTATTGTTTTATCTTCTTGATGAAGCTAGTCTCTTATCATTATGAAATGCCCCTCTTTATCTCTGAAAATATTCTTTACCTTGAAGTTTGTTTTCATCTGATGTTATCTTAGCTCTATGCTTAGTGTTTGCATGGCTGACCTTTTCTACCCAGTTTGTTTCAACCTTTAACATTTAGTCAATATGTTTAAATTCCTATTTCTAGAACTGCCTTTTGCGAATTTTATTACTTGGACTAAGAGATTGAGATCATGATCATTCTGAGTGAATCAATAAAAGGAAATCTCTGAACTCCAGCAGTCAAGATCAGGTGTGTGTCCCAGCTGACAGAAGTAGCTAGCTGCTATGACCCATGTTAAAACTCATCATCTGACCTCTCCACCCTTCTCTCTTCCCATTCAGACTTTCTACAAATTTTCTTACCTTCCAATTGCTACTTTCCACCTTTTCTCTCCAGAAATCAAATGCTAGTCTGTGATCTTGTCACCTTCATCCATGATCAGGAAGGTTTCCTTCACTCAAATGTCCCTGCCTCCCTATACTCCTACCAAAAGGCTCAAGCAGAAAATCCCTTTGAGTTCTTTCTTTTCCTGGGTTTTCTCCTTAATGCTCCTTTTGTTTCCTCTTTAACCCCTTGGTGTGGTAAACTTGCTTGCATGTCTGCTGAAATAGCCCACATTTTTCATGTTCTTCTTATTTTCTCCTTCGAATCCCTCTGTAAAACTCATTTCTTCTGTTGCTCTCCCAGTTTTTTCCTCCTTTCCAGCCACATGGACTCAAGTAGATGTCTCACTGTTTATTCAGGGTTTTGTTTATGTTTAAATCAGACAGTCAACGCCTTGAGGCTGGGGTTTCATTCTCAGAGTTCCACGCTTTGCAAAATGCCATCTGCACTTACCACACTATATAAATAATAAATAATCAGACCAAAGAATCAGTTAAACGGGTGCCAGGTCGCTGATTAGCATAAGTACTCAACCATCGAAAGAGTTGCTGCTGCTGCTGCTGCTGAGACAAAAACGTTTTCTCCAAGAAAAACAGAGTAGCAAAAAAGAATCTTGGAAAAGACGCTTGGTCACAATTCAATTTGGACGAGGTAGAGGACCAAATGACTGGAAGGGAAGGCTCCCAGGGCTCCTTCTCACCCTGTCTCTTAAAGGAGCTTTCATTTGGGCTGAGAGCTCTCTGGAGGTCTTGTTCTTCTCCTGTACCTTGGCACAGTGCCTGACAGGAAGTAGGCGTAGAAGAGATAGATTTCTTGGACTGGTCCCCTGAACATGGAGAATTAACATTTTGCTCATCTCAGTGCTGAACTTTGGTTATTCCTTGAGACAGACCCTTACTCTTAATTAACTTCTGGACATATCCAATTAACACAGGAACTAGATTGCTACATTAAACTACATTTGGTATTCATAATTTGATGCTCAGAACAATAATGAATTATGTGTAATAGGCTCTGGTTAAGATGGCAGATGGATATGTAAGTATCTAAAAAGTATATAATAGATGTTTTTATTATGTATGGCAAAATTTTCATTTTTCTCTAAGCCTCTTATAAGAAAGGGAAGGCTAGGAAGATGACTTACCATAAACCTTCTTGATTGTGTGAAGAGGACTTCTTCAAGAAGACTCAGTGCCTCTGAATTTGAGGAGCTCTGGGTTTGTGAATTGGCAGGAGCCTAGAAATTGGTTGAGGGGACACAAATCTCTATTATGGTGATTCAATTCAGACTGGTATTGGGCAAACATAGAGCTTTTCTGCATGTATGAATTAAGTAATACTTCAATAGATTTTATCTATTCATGTTGAGTACCTGACACCAAGCCTTCTGAGTTTCAAACCATTCTGTTTATTGCTCTATTGCCTATGACAGCGAATATATCCACCTTGTTTTGGTCATTAATTGTGCCACTTGGGCCCCTGCCACCCCTAGATCCAGTCAATCACAATGAATTCAGGGGAACCCATTAGAGGGCAACAGAAAAGATCAAGGATGCTGGAGTTCCCTCATGGATAGATCTATTACAGACTTGGTAAAAGGAATGTCCTCTGAACTCTCTTGGGAGACATATTTGAAGGGAGTGGTCTTTCATGGTAATCTATTCTTTTATATTTATATTTATATTTTATTTATTTATTTATTTATTTATTTATTTTGCCATACTAGGGATTAAAGCCAGGGGCACCTTATATCCCCAGCTCTTCTTCTTCTTCTTTTTTTTTTTTTTTTTTTTTTTTTTATTTTGAGATGGGTCTTGCTAAGTTGTTCAGGCTGGCATCCAGTGAATTTTTTTTAATCTGTTAAAATCCAGTCATCTAGATAATAGCCATTCTAATTTAAGTGAGATGAAATCTTAGAGTTGTTTTAATTTGCATTTCTCTAATTACTGGAGATGTTGACCACTTTTTCATATATTTATTAATCGCCTGTATATCCTCTTCTGTAAAGTGTCTGTCCAATTCCTTGACCCATTTATTGATTGGGTTCTTTGTATTTTTGGTATACTCCAATTAGAATGGCTATTATCAAGAACACAAACAATAATAGATGTTGGCATGCATGTGGGGAAAAGGCACACTTTTACATTGCTGGTGGAGTTGCAAATTGGTACAACCACTCTAGAAAGCAGTATGGAGATTCCTCAGAAAATTTGGAATGGACCCACCTTTTGATCCAATTATCCCACTCCTTGGTTTATACCCAAAGGACTTAAAATTAGCATCCTAAATAATGCAGCCACATCAATGTTTACAGCAGCTCGATTCACAATAGCTGGGTTGTGGAACCAACCTGGATGCCCTTCAACAGATGAATGGATAAAGAAACTGTGGTATATATACACAATGGAATATTAATCAGCCATAAAGAATAAAATTATGGCATTGGCAGGTAAATGGATGGAACTGGAGAATATCATGCCAAGTGAAATAAGCCAATCCCAAAAAAAAAAGATGGAATGTTTTCCCTGATAAGTGGATGATGATACATAATGGGGGTGGAGGGGTGAGAGAAGAATGGAGGAACTTTAGATTACATAGAGGGATATGAGAGGGAGGAAGGGGCGGGGATATGAAAGATGATGGAATGAGACAGACATCATTACCCTATGTACATGTATGATTACATGAATGGTATGAATCTATATCATGCACAACTGTAGAAATGAAAAGTTGTACCCTATTTGTGTACAATGAATCAATATGCAGTCTATAAAAATTAAAAAAAATTAAAAAAGAATCTAAGTCAAAAACAATAAAGTGCCTTTCTTTTTTTGAGAAAACAAATCCAAGGGTCTATTTTGAACTTTGGATTTTTATGGTTTTGTAACTTTATGCATTGGTCATTTGAAAAATATTGATTCACTGAGTTATGCAGATCTAAATTTTGATGTATTATATCATACAAGATTAATATTCATATTTTTTAATATCAGAAATTGAAAAATAGTTAACACATAGGGGGAGAAACAAGTTTTCCATTACTGATTTTCACTCTGAAGTTCAATTTTTGCCAGGCACAGTGGCGTATGCCTGTAATCCCAGCAGTTTGGAAGGCTGAGGCAGAAGGATTGCAAGTTCAAGGCCAGTCTGGGCAACTTTAGCAAGATGGTAGTTTTCAAGACAACCATCATACACACATACGTTGCAAGTGTTTCATAGCTACATTCCATTTTACTACACAGAATATTAAAAAGATGTACCTTCAAGTGTTAAAATTCAAAATATCAATATCTTTACTGCTCCATCAGAATATTTTTAAATGCAACTTGCATTCTTTTTTTTTTTTATTGAGTGGATTACAATGACTACCTGTACAATACAGCATTTGCTGCCTGGATTCTTGGTTCTAAGACTCCGGTAGCATTATCCATTATTATTACTTTTGCACCATCTGTTGAATTATCAACATAGTAAAAAATGGCAGTTAATATTTTGGGATTTTTATGAAAATAGATTCAAGCTATCTGAACAGTATAAATTGAGTCCAGAGTTCAGTAGACCACATCTTAAGAACTGTTACTACACAGTATACAAAGCAAGTTCTGGCATTTTTATTTAGAGTAGGTCATTTTTGCATCTAGGTTTCAATGAACCGACCACTGTCAGAGCCATCCCAAACACTCTCAGCTGCTCTGGTACTTGGAATTCAGGATCTCTGTGCGGTACATCCTTAATGCATTAGACCATACCCAACACTGTATTTCTTCTGTCCCTATCCATCACTCCTAGGATTCATTCCCATACATTTTCCAAATTTCTGTCAATAAAAATGGCCAAAAGTATGTAATTCTTTTTGAAAATTTTGCACTTTATCATGGGTCACCCACTGTTATGCTAACCTCTAGGCCTTCTGAGACTTGAGTCTGATCATAGGTCTAGAAGTAATGAAAACGTTTAAGGTAGATCTTCAAAAAACTCAGGAGTTTCTTGCAAGGCAAGGACCCCCAAATCAGCCACAGCAGGTGGTGAAGAATCAGGTAAGGGGAGATTAATTTCCTCAGGTAGGAAGGGAAAGGACCCTCCTTCTGGCAAAGAAGTCCAGAATAATTTAGGTATTTAAGGGCCCCAGGTTTGTCAGGATTCACCCATGTGTCCCTATTGAAAGATCAGCTGAAACCTGAAAGCCCTACGTCATCATTTTCTCTCTCCCAAGTTCTCCAGCATATAACTAACTTCATTGTCTGTATTTCTATTAGAATGTTCTATAGGGCCAGTTGCTTTGTCACAAAGAAACCTTGACTTCTATGGACAATTGATCCCATGCATTTTTAAGTGGTAGATGACAATGAGAATAAATTTTGCCTCATTGGGCTATGGACTACTAGTATCCCCTTCACCACTGGAAATAGAGTAATTAATGCCTTTAAGTCTAATCATATCAGAGTTTTAAGTCCATAAAATCCAAGTTAGTTCAAAGAACCATGCCTAAGCTTCTCTGAAATCACTTCCAATACCAATATCTTAAGGTTTGATCAGAGAAGCAGAAAGATCAGTGATATAACATTAGGGATTTTTGACAGGGATTAAACCTTCGACAGTCATGTAAACTGAGGAAATAGTATGTTTAAGGCTACTGAGTCTGATATTGGGCCCAAAGTCACCAGGACCAATAGACAGGAAAGAAAAATAGCCATGAACTGGGGGAAGGAAAATACTTGTCAAGTACTATTACATTCCCTCCATTCTTCTGAGCCCCATAACAATATCCTTGTCTACTGTACACCACTGGCCTTGCTGGCATTGGTGTCTAAAGTCTGTGACTCTTCTGGCTCTATTTTGGGATAGTAACATCCTTGGCATCTCTTGACCTTTCCATTCTTGAACTAAGACCTTATTCTATATGTGTCCTTGATCCAAGTATTCCTCTCTGCTAAGTATCACCTGAGACCCTCTTTGGCAAATTCTCCAGATAGATTTGAATGCTACAACCTTGGACATCAGAAAGTAACAGAAAGCTAGATTTCTATGCCTTTCTCTGCTTAATTATTCTGTTCTACTAGGTTTGCATTAAAGTAACATATTCTATGTTGATCTAAGAATAGCCTAGCAGGTAATATCCTTCCAGATCCTCGACTGAGAAGCCAGAATAAATATCTCTCTCCTTGGAATTTACTTGACTTAATTAGGTGCTTCTAAAACACTCTGCCATAGTCCATGGTGTGTGTGTATGTGTGTGTGTGTGTGTGTGTGTGTGTGTGTGTGTGTGTGTGAGAGAGAGAGGCGGGGGGAGAGAGAGAGGCGGGTGGGGGAGAGAGTGAGAGAGCACTCAAATGAGTGCTTTTCAGTCAGCAGCATGGTGGTCACCTAGATCTGTGAAACAGAAGGCCTTGGTCTATATTTTTTGCTTATTTCATGGTGTAAATATTCCCACCATGGCTCATCTCAAGCTACCAAAGATTTAACAACCTGCTTAGAAGTTTTCAGAATATTTAACAAGAGACTTTGATAGCTAGCATAAGCAGACTCCAGTATTCCACTGTCTGGATCCTTCCTTTACCTGCCTTTATTTATTCATCTCTTCTCACAATTCCCACCAGAAAGAGTAAGTTTTCTTTTCTTGTCAGTGTCTCATATCTTTCTTCCACTATGCAGTGTCAAGTCTCTTAGTTTGAGGGATTATATTATCTAGCCAGGACTTTTGGGGGTGAAGGGGAGAACTCGGTTATTTATCAGGACAAAAAATAAGTGAGAACTGGAAAACTGGAATGCCTGCTTTCCCTACTTCTGACCTAGTCTTCGTAATCAGGAGCCATGTCTTCTGTAAAAAGTGGGAAATACTCCATGATCTGAGTCCTCTCTGCTTCCCTCCAAAGAAATCCAGGAAATCTTTCTCATCTAAGCCTGGTTTTTTAACATCTGTTTTCTTTTGCATTGTCTTCCAGTGTTGAGGACTACAAACAAGCATCTATGTTTTTAATATTTTGATACCTTTTTCCATCAATACATTTATCATTGATCCCATTATAGGTCATTGAAAGGAAAGCCCTGTCTTTGAAATCAGATCAAGATATAAACTCAAGTTCTGACATCAAATAATATGTGGTCTTGAGCAAGTTTCTTAAGTTCTTAAGAGTTTCAATTCCCTAGTCAATGAATTGGGAGGCAGGGGGACCTTGGCTTCAAAGGCATTACCAACTCTTCCCAGTTTGCCCAGGACTATCCTAATTTCAAAACTAAAATTCTGCTTCCTGAGAACATTCTGGGTTTTGGAAAAAAGCTGAGATGGCTGGTCAGCCTCCAACACATCACGTAAGACACCATCTTGGGGCTGGGGTTGTGGCTCAGTGATAGAGTGCATGCCTAGCATGTGTGAGGCACTGGGATTGATTCTCAGCACCACATGTAAATAAATGAATAAAATAAAGGTCTGTCAACATCTAAAAACAATTTTAAAAAAAGAGACCATCTTATGTAGATGGAGCTGCTGTCCTCACGGTGGCCGGGGGATTACTGTGTGGTGAATGTGTTCCATTTTGCTTTGCTCTAGGCCCACTATGCGGGGTTTGCCTTCTGTTTTGTGGACATATCTATGGATGATAAGTCACCTCAGCTATACAATTAATTACTAGACTCAAAGGAAGATTTTGAAGATTCATTTCAGATAATTCTTCTTCCACCAGATTAGTTCTCCAAAATGACCCTTTGAAGAATACCTCTGTAATCCTCTTGCTAAGGAAAGCCCATGCTGTCCAAGGTAGATATGAATCTCCTTTGCTAATTCTGCTGGAATAATCCCTGCAATCAGAGAGATGGCCAGGCCACCAAGCTCCAAATTCCATCCATCCTTCTGGGACCTGCAAGGAGTTGTTCTTCCACAAAGGCTTTATTTAGCCTGGCTTAATAAGACTCTTTCTTCTTAAAATATCATGTGAGTTTAATGCTGATGACAGGGTTTGGGCATTGAGCGTAGAACCAAATCTACTCCCTGAGAAAGTGCAGCTGTGCACACTCCCTCTCCTCAGTATGAGAGGTGCAAGCCTGACAGGTAGGAAATAGCTCCAGAAGGGCCTGTTTGGTCTCAGGGACTCCTTCCAACTCTGACACCTCTGCTTCTGCTAGGCAGAACAAAACGACTCTCTCAGAGGCAGAGCTAGGGATGACATCAATATTTTTCCATCTGGAAGGAATTGAAATCACCAGCTCATTTTTTGATAGTCTCCACGGGAGTAAAGGTTGTGATTTAAAATTATGACTTGGAATTCAATTTAGGACAAATGACATTTTTTTCCCAATTGCACCAGCTGGTCCATATGCTGCATCTTCATTATCAGCATTCAACCTCACAGACCTTTTCTAAGTTTTCTAAGGTTCTTCATAGTTGGAAATAATGAAACTAATTCTTCCTGCGACAATACGTATTTAGGGTACTGGCTGCAAGGGAGGGATTAATGAAGTTCTCTTTGAATTCCATCTCCTTCTCCTACTTGTGAGCAAGCTATACTAGAAGTAGCAGCAGAAGTGCCAGGATTAGGAACCAACATAGCACCTGGCATACAATCATGGTGGTGGGTGAGACCAGGTTTCTGGCCCTGGCTGTATCACTCAATTAGCTAAATGACCTCGCTATCATTTTACCTATTTGGAAGTAAGGGGTTATGTTGAACAATCTTCAAAGCTCTTCCATTCCAAAGAGCCAATGAATTCTACGTCAGCAGCTTTTCTACTTCCTCTGCTTTTCTTTGTTTGAATTCCTCTTTTCTTCTCCTTAGAAGCTGAGCTGGTGGATGGGCTTCCCTGGATGGGGAAGAGAGGGATGATGTTTATGGTTGGCTAGGAGAAGGCATAGGTGTTTCCTTCCTTCATTTTCCTCCAGTCCTTCCTTCAATAGGGGCCTCCCCATGACACGAAATGGCTTTTCCATGGCCTGGAGACCTGCTCGCTAGCAGCCATACTGTCCTTTCTTGGGTCATTCCTTAGGTTCCCTCTAAGTCCATCATCTCCCATCTTGGGGGAAGGCCCCTGTATGTGGGGTAAACTGGCTGTATGAAAGCAAAGTCCTGATTTGTATCATTTGCCCATTTTCATGGTTTACATATTCTTTTTGCTATCAATTTCCAGGAAGCAATAGTTTAATAACCTGCACGAGAATTTTCTGAATACTTCACAGTCTGCTCTCGTGAACCAATCTGAGCCTGGCAGAGACTGTAAGTAGGAACCAGACCTTACTCTTCTTTCATCAGGCCCTGGTGTCAGCCCAATGCAGTGCGCACAGTAGGCACACATTGGGTGCCTTGATTGAGTGTTTTCAGGCTCATTTAGAAAAGTCTTTCCTTACCTTCATAATATTTCTTAAGAAAGCAATTGTAATAATTTTCCAGCCCAGTCTTAGCCTGAAGTCCCAATTCATTCCATTTTATTGTGCTATTTTCAGATCACCAGACTTTGGATTCTTTCTGCTTCTTTTCTCTCCTGATACTTTTATTTTGAATGCACAAACACTTGTGCATGAAAACAAAATTAAATCTATGCTTTCCTTCTTCTTAGAAAAGAGAAGGTGCTGCTAGAGCTAATTTTAAGCAGTGTGATCTCCTCTTGTGGGCCATTTCAGCCTTGATTTACTCAAGGATTCCTTCTCAAAATGCCATGTATGCAATCTCTGGAAACTTAGATTGTGGAAGATCCAGAGACCAATTTGCTACTGCTAGCAAAGCAGGTACTGATGATAATTTCTGTGGGTCTTTTCCAAAACTTTACTAAATTAAAAAGGTTATATCTGTTGGGCTTCTTCTCCTTCTAGTTCTTCTCTTGTTTAACTTGCACCCTGTCTTTATTGTGTAAGTTTGCTTTGCAGGGCTGTGCCATTTGTGGCTCTGGGACAAAGTGTTCCTTTTCCAGGCAGACACATTTCATCTGGAGCCAGCCCTGACTTTTCTTTCAGCTATTAAATGTAAGCAAGAAAATATGAAAATGAATAGCACAAATAAGGTTTTATGGCTTTCAACAGCAACAGAGGGAGCCAGGAAAGACAATAACAGAATTCAATCTTTCACTCTCCTTTCCCATTAACTTGATTTTGGTTTCTCTTCCAGAATAAATATTTGACAGATTTCTTCATTCGTGTGGAGCTGGAGGAAATGCAATAACTTTGGCTCAGGTGGATTAATACTGCTTTACCTTGGCAGTTCTGGCCTGTGGAGTTTAGTGTTCAGTTTATGATTCCTACAGGCCACATGGCAAAGACCAAATAAAGGCAGCAATGAGGTCACTGAGTAGGGGTCCAAGGCTAGAGCAGCCAAGAATAGACATCACAGTTGGGTCAAGGCTGAGGCACTGGAGAGATGAGCTCAAGACAAGACTGTGAGTCCACTGATTGCACTCCTTCCCCAAGCAACAGCCCTTTCTCTAAGGTGCAAAGTCACAAGAGGACCTTTAGAAGGAGAGGAAATTCTTCAATAATTGATCAGCACTCTCATTCTTCATAGACTTTAGAAGTCAAAGGAGGCTGATGGCAAGTTAGCTCAGGGAGCCATAACTCACACACACTCCAAAAAGGCACAAGAGGAGGGCCAGTCTGAAGCAGAACCATATGCTTTTTCTCGGCATCTCATCTCCTGCTTCTGCTATTCTACATTCAGTAATGGAATGGAGTGTTTTTTTTCCCCCCCTCTCACCCCAAATTCATAGGTTTGAAATGTTAACCCGAATGTGACATTAGGAGGTGGGATCTTTGGGAAGTTATTAGATTATGAGGGTGGAACCCTTATGAATGAGATTAGTGCCCTCATGCAAAGAGACTTGAAAGCTATCTTCCTCTTTCTCTTTCCCTCTCCACTCTCTCTTTCTCTGTTTTTTATCATGTGAGGATGCTGCAGGAATATGCCCATCTGCCAACCAGGAAGCAGGGCCTCACCAGACACTGGATCTACTGGTACCTTGATTTTGGATTTCTCAGAATTCAGAACGGTGAGAAATTGTATGTGTGTGTGTGTGTGTGTGTATGTGTGTGCATGTGCGTGTGTGTGTGTGTGTGTGTGTGTGTGTGTTTATGAAAAGTTAATAGTCAATAATGGGAGAATTTGGGTAAAGGTAATAAACTTCTTGAAATTTTCTCTTGGTTGAAAGCTATTTCAAAGGTATTCCTAAGATTAAATAATACTTTAAATTTTTTTATTGGTTTTAGTTAGTTATACATGACAGTGATACATCATATATAATGGAGTATAATTTCTCATTCTTCTGGTTGTTCATGATGTAGAATACCACTGGTCATATAGTTATATATGTACACAGGGTAATAATGTCTGATTCATTCTACTATCCTTCCTACCCCAATACCACTTCCCCTTCCTTCATTCCCCTCTACCTAATTGAAAGTAACTCCATTCTTCAGTAGCCAACCCCCAGCTTATTGTCAATTAGCATCCGCATATCAAACACTAGCATATTAAAACATTAGCCTTTGGTTTTTTGGAATTGACTTATTGCACTTAGCATGATATTCTCTAGTTCCATTCATTTACTAGAAAATGCCATAATTTCATTATTTTTAAAGGTTGAGTAATATTCCATCATATATGTATAACACATTTTTATTATATACATTTGTATTATATATATTATATATATATATATCAATTTTTTAATCCATTCATCTGTTGAAGGGCACCTATGTTGGTTCCATAGTTTAGCTGTTTTGAGTTGAGCTACTATAAACATTAATGTGGCTGCATTACCGTAATATACTGATTTTAAGTCCTTTGGGTAAAAACCAAGGAGCGGGATAGCTGGGTCAAATGGTGTTCGTTCCAAGTTTTCTGAGGAATCTCCATACCACTTTCCATAATGGTTGCACCAATTTTCAGTCCTACCAACAGTGTATGAGTGTACTATACACTCATATCTTTGCCAAAATTTATCATTGTTTGTGTTCTTGGTAATTGCCATTCTGAATGGGGTGAGATGAAATCTTAGAGTAGTTTTGATTTGCATTTCTCTGATTGCTAAAGATGTTGAACATTTTTTCATATATTTGTTGATCAATTGTATTTCTTCTTCTGTGGTGTGTCTGTTCAGTCCCTTAGCCCATTTATTGATTGGGTTATTTGTTGTTTGGACTAATGACACGTTAACTAACTCAGGCCATCTCCTTCCTGGCGGGTGAGAAAGATCAAGGCCTCAAAGGCGGTTTCAAAAGTTAATGACGATGAATTCGACCACCATCAGGGATTGGTTAACAACAGTTCCGCAAACGTGATCAACCCGTGCTTGCCATATAGTCCTATGGGACTCTCACCTGCGTGGAACACCCACCCCCCTTGCTGACCTTTAAGCTGATTGGTTCCCGCCTAGCCTTCACCCTACATAAAAGCTGTGTGACTTCCTCAATAAACAAGTACCTGCTGTGACTGGTCTCCCTGACGCTCTGATTGTCCTCCGCCTGGAGGGCTAGGGCTAGGAGGGCTGGGTGCGGGTCAGTCAGCCCTATCGTTCCAGGTCTGGCCTTGTTGGGGATGCTCCCTTCCCTTGTCGCTGGTGGAGAAGAGCAAGGGGGCTAAAGACCTCAACAATTTGTTTTTTGGTGTTAAGTCTTTTGAGTTGTTTATGTATCCTGGAGATTAATGCTCTAACTGAGGTGTGTGTGGTAAAGATTTTCTCCCATTGTGTAGGCTTTCTCTTCATGTTATTGACTGTTTCCTTTTGCTGAGAAGAATCTTTTTAGTTTGAGTCCATCCCATTTATTGATTCTTGATTTTACTTCTTGCACTTTAGGAGTCTTGTAAGGAAGTCAGATCCTAAGCCAAAATGGTGAATATTTGGGTCTACTTTTTCTTCTATTAGGCAAAAGGTCTCTGGTCTAGTGCTTATTAATTCTGATCCACTTTGAATTGTGTTTCTTGTGAGGTGAGAGATAGGGGTTTAATTTTGTTTTGTTACATGTGGATTTCCAATTTTCCCAGAACCATTTATTGAATAGGCTTTTTTTTCTCTGGTGAATGTTTTTGGCTCCTTTGTCTAGACGTTGTCCTTGAACCTCCAGCCATAGCAATCAGAGAGGAGAAAGAAGTTATAGGGATATGAATTGGAAAAGAAGAATTCAAACTATCACTATTTGGGGGTGACATGATTCTATATTCTGAAGAGCCAAAAAAATTCCACCAGAAAACTTCTAGAACTCATAAATGGATTCAGTAAAGTAGCAGGTTATAAAATCAATGCCCATAAATCAAACCACTTTACATTAGTGATGAATATACTGAAAGAGAAAACTACCCCATTCACAAAAGCTCCCAAAAATAAAAATAAAGTATTTGGGAATCAATCTAACAAGAGGTGAAAGACCTCTACAATGAGAACTACAGAAATTCTACAATGAGAACTACACTGAGAACTAAAGACAGAAATTAAAGAAGACCTTAGAAGATGGAAAGATCTCTTAAATAGGCAGAATTAATATTGTTAAAATGGCCATACTACCAAAAGCATTATACAGGTTTAATGCAATTCCAATTAAAATCCCAATGACAGTCTTCACAGAACTAGAAAAAACAGTCATGAAATTCATTTGGAAAAATAAGAGGCCCAAAATAGCCAAAGCAATCCTTAGCAAGAAGAATGAAACAGGAGACATCACATTACCAAACCTTAAACTATACTACAGAGTAACAGTAACAAACATGGCATGGTATTGGCACCAAAACAGACACGTACACCAATGGTACAGAATAGAAGACAGAGACAAACCCACATAACTAATACTTCTTAAAGTCACAAGTACCATTCTTGCACACAGAAATTATTTATTGAGCACTTGCTAAGCTCTAGGGTCTGCTCAGGCACTTACGACATATTAGTGAATAAAAGGGGTCACCTGTCTGCTCTTGTGCTGCTCCTGTGTCAAGTGGTGCTCTGTGTGTCTGTCCCTTCCTTCTAAGTTGAGAGAGGAAACTGTCCATACTGTTCTTATAAGCCCAGGAAACCTAGAGAAACTCTTTTAAGGCAGAGCCAGGTCTCCTTGGCAACCTGTACATGCCACCCCTCCCTGTGGTGGACACATGTGGTCTTCACAACAATCCAAATGTCTTAGCCCCTGCTCTCCACTGGGCAGAGCTGCCCACTCAGGGTGTCTGAGGCAAATACACCAGAGCACAGCGTCTCATTATTGTAACTTCTAAACACGTGGGCACAAACCCTTACAAAGGCTTGGTTACTGGTCTTAACCACCTGAGGGTGGTCCTAAGAGGCCTTCCTCGAGGGGCTTGATGGGGCTTCGGTTTAGCAGATATGGAATATCTAGGTCTCAGGCCCCATATTCCCTCCAGTCTGGGTTGGCTTTAGTAGGAGCCTGACCTTAACCTTGAGCCTGATGTCCCCCTGGCTGCCCTGGCAATGACCCCCACCTGACCCTGGCTAAGCAGCCTCCCCAGCATAAAAAAGACACATTGGGGAGGTTTGGGCAGCAGGGAGAGGAGTTTGGTGAAACACTCAGCTAAAGTTGTCTTTTACCACAGAGTAGACATTGTGGTTTTGCTGGAATCACATTCAGGTTCATGTGCATTTGGTTTTATGAAAAATGCAGGGCCGTTTGCCCAGGAAATGAGTTGACCCACCAGCCACAAATGATATTTTGGCTAGAGATAAGCTCCTGTAGTGAGAAGAAAAATTCCCCTATCCAACGGGGAAGGCTTTCAGGGACAAAGGGTGGGAAGAGAGGAAGAACCCTGGGATCCTGGGTTTTATTGGTGCTCTGCCACTAGTGAGCAATGTGATCACAGGTGGCGAGTTTCTCCCTTGGTGCCTCAGTTTCCTCATCTCTATGATGGACAGAGGTGGAGCAGATGATCTCTCAAAGCCTTTCCAGCTCCAGCGTGCCAACTATACATGATTGTGTGCATTGTTTGTGGGATTGAGTGTAAAATGAAAATGTAGGACCCTTTGTTAAAAAATTATTCAGAAGTTCAAGACTGTAGCAACAGAGCATTAAACCAAGCACCAGGCCCTCCTATACATGGGGCCTCATTTACCTTAACAGGCAGCATGTCCTTGAAGGTAGACTCAATTCTATGTGCCCCCATGATTACCCTTCTCTGATCACACTTGGTGGAGCATTTGCAAAACAGAGTGGGAAGAGCCCAGCTTTGCAGCTAGAAAGGCTCAGTCTTTATTTTTGGCCCTGTGGACCAGGGTGTGATCTTTCTGCTCCTTGCCTGAGTTTCCCCATATCTGAGACAGAGGTAATCACTCCCACCTAGCACAACGGTTGTGAGAAATAAAGATAGACACAGGACCTGTGGTGGGGCTCAGTACAAGCATTGCTGGTGTTGCTGGGTACCATGCATTCACATTAAATTCACCAAATTCCATCTGAAACAGGATTTCATGGTGCTGTGACTTTTAGCAGCAAGGTGATGTTAGAGAGACAGTCAGATTCAGAACAGATTTTATCTAAAAAAAAAAGAAAAAAAAGGTCACGAGAGTTGTTTTTTACAGTAAGCGCATCTGCAGGGCTCTGCTCTTTTCTCCTGCTAGTCGGGACAGCATATGGGTCTTGAGAAAACCATTTGCATTTCACATTCATTTCGTGGCTATGATTGTTCTCATGTGCTTTTATATCCACATGTGCGGTTTTTCTCAGATCTTGTGCAGCCAGAGAAACAGCCCAGCCCCTCCTCAGGACTCTCCGCTCTAGTTAACAGGGCTGTGAGTCTGTGAGTCAAAGTGAGCTTCCACCAGCAGGGGAAATGCCAGGTGGCCACGTGTTCATTCCTTTGTTCATTTGCTCATCACTATTTGAGTACCTAATGTGTGCAAGTCATGGTCCCAGGTGCTGAAATTCAAAGATGAATTAGAACCTTTGAGAAGTTCAGGAACTAGTGGGAGAATAACTGAGTATACAGAACATTTCAAACACAACAAGGTAAATATTTTTATAAAAATCTTGGAGGTGGGGGAGATAAAATGACTCCCATGGTTCAGTTTCCATCTGGATGTGCTAGAGATGGGAACATTTAAGTTGGGTGTGGAAGGGTGAGTAGGAGTTTTTCAGGAAAAACTACACCCATCTGAAAGGAATTGTGGAAACTCTGCTGACTTTGCAGAACTTTAAATCCTTTCTGGTCAATTCCCTGAAACATCTCTTATAGGGGCATCAGTGTGGAGTCCCAATTTCACAAACTCTGTAGGCCTCTGTGCACAGCGTGCCCTCTTGCTCGAGCAGGGTAGGAATATCTAGCAGTGAGGTTCCTCTACTCTCCTCTTTGTTTTAGTTATGTGATTTGTCACTCCTGACCCCTTCACTTTTTCCTCAGGGGAAGATGCCCTTACTCCTTGCAAAGGCAGCCCTGCCCAAGGAGCCAGATCCCTTCCCACCTCTTTGCAAGACTTTGCTTATTAAGTTGTCTGTCTTATAGCTTCAAAATCTTCTACTTCTCTGTTCCTTTTACTCTGTCAACAAACAGATTCCAGTGTTGTGCAACCTAAAAACAAACAGAACCTTTCTGAACCAGGCTATGCCCTGGAGCTATTGTAGGACCGCCTGCTTTCCTCCTACTGACTCGCTGGTTGAGGAATTGGTCTCTTCTAGCTCCACCGTTACATTCTTCTCTGCTTTCTTACATGCCTCTCTGCTCCTTACCTTCCCACAGTTTGGCTTCTGGCTCCCCGCTACTCTCACCTCCTGCAAGTCAACAGACCTCTGGGTCAACAGATCACTGTCTGTCGCCAGCCCTCATTCACACTGACTTCTGCCCCACTGAAGTCCTTGAAATGTTACAATTCCTTTTTTTTTAGTACAATTTTTTTTATTTCTATGACTGTGCACGATGCAGAGTCACATCATTCCTGTAGTCATACATGCACAGAGGGTAAAGATGTCTGTCTCATTCCACCATCTTTCCTTCCCCCGCCCACCCCCACCCCTCCCCTCATTTCCCTCTATACAATCCAAATGTCACAATTCTTGAACTGTCATTTGTTCTGGCTTTCACAGTGTCCTCTTGCTCCTGCTTGCTGTCCTCACCAGCCGCTCTTCTCTGTCACAGTTCCGTCTGTCCTTCCTCAGACATCTTGTATTGTCCCTTCGTCTCAGTGATAGGCCCTCAAAGTCAAAGCTGGTCCCTAGTGCCTCAGCTCCTCGGAGCCTCACACTCCCATTTCCAAGCATGTCTGTGACCTTTGACCCACTGGTATCCAGTACTGAGCTCATTTCCTTCTTTCCCTAATCTTTATATTTTGATGAGTAGTAAATCAGCACCCCAGCACCCAGACTCAAGATCTGACGATATTATTTCTTACTTACCTCTTCCCTTCTTCCACTTCCAATTAGGGCTCCGCTTCCCGAATCGTGTTACTCTGACATGGTTCCTGCCACCTTTGTTACGAAAGCAATGGCTTCACCTTCCCTGTCCGGGGATGCCTGATGCTCTGTTTTCATGCATTCCCAGCCTACATGAATTCACCTCGTAAAGCTTCCCTTGAATGGTGTCACAATCCCTTGCCTTTCTATACTCACCCATGTTTGTCTCTGATATTAGCTGAGTATTTTTAAAACCTCTGATGTTTCTCTTCAAGTCAACCAATTCTTACCCAGTATCTAGCAGAGGATTAAGGGGGTGTAGGCAAACTAAAATCAGTTTTCTTGATAAATTCTAAAATCCCTGTATTCCTTTAGAAAATATAGTAAATGGCAGAGCTTAAGACTTTGGCTTATTCCTCAATAAAAACATTTACTTGAGTTGAGTGCTGTGTGTATTTGTTGGGACACGCAGGCACGCACACACAGAGACCATGCTGGGCAGTGTGGATACACAGACCTTGCTCTTAAGGAACTTGTGGCCTCTTTGGAGAAGGGGGATGAGGGAATAAGCCATGGCAACATCATCACACTTTAATTAGGACATGTATAGCTGTGTGTGGTGCCTATGTCAGTGGGACCAGGGAAAGGAAATTGAGCTGGTATGGACTGGCAGCTATAAAGAGCAGCATTTTATTTAGACCTTAAAGAATAAGCATGAGTTTGCCAGTGGAAAGGGGAAAAGCAGGGCATTTTGGATAAAGGGAACAGGAAGACAGGTGTGTGCGTGCGAGTGTGTTTTGTGGAGGGCAGGGGAAAATATGTTCATAGAAGGGAAGCTGTCTTATGAGTCAGAGTAGTGGTTCTGCGTGGGAGATGGATTTGTCCTCTGATGGCTCTTTATGGGGGTGATTTTGTTCCCCAGAGGACACTTGGCAATGTCTCCAGGCATTTTAGAATTGTCACCACCTCAGAGGGGGAGAGTGTGTGCTACCAGCACTTAGTGTGTAGGGGTTAGAGATGCTGCTAAACATTCTATAATGCACAGGACGGACTGCTAGAAAAAAGAATCTACCATTCCAAATGCCAATAGTGCCAGGGTTCAGAAACCTTAAGGAAAAGCATGGTAATTCTAGGAAGAAATAGCTGACGAGTTCTGAAAGATAGATTAGTGTTATTTTGCAAAAGGTCTTAGATGTCTATCAATATAACACAAGTTTCTAGAAAGGTAAGAATTTTATGTTCATTAATTTAATTGGTCTCATTTGATCAAAGGTACTCATTCATAGCATAATTCAATAAAAAGTGATAATGCTTACAAGTAACAAAGAACATTTTCTTTATAAGATTCTTAGGATTTAAGTGTTGAGGTCTTTTGATTGTCGATCTTCTAATGGAAAGGCATCTGTGTGTCCTGGCTGTTTCCTAGCTAGATTCCTCTGCCTCTGCCGCTCCTCCACCCCCACTACCACAAAGCACCCAGGCTATCTGTTCACTGAGGCTTCTAGTGAGGTAGATCCAGAAAGGACAGGGTTGAGCTCAGGGTGAAGATGGACCTGTGCCTTCTGTAAGGTCACAGCTAGGTTTGGATTCTCAGGAAAGACTGGCTCTGGATGTTTGTGAACAGAAGTCTGGAGATCACTTTTTCTAAGTCATATTTATGTTGGAAAGGCTGAATTTATGTTGATCCCGTCCCCTTTTTTCAGTTTCCCATTACGAAGCCCTGACGCACACTCAGTATTGTGTGTCAGATCCTCTCTATCATGAGGAGGTTAATAATTGACTGGAAGTTATTTGGGAAACACAAGGTCTTCTAAGCCTATTTCAATTTTCTAAACAAAGATATCTCTCAAGAAATTATTAAAGTGGAACATATCCTTTGTTTGATCAAAGAACAATTACCGAAGATTCTTACTTGTGCTTCTCAAAACTGAGTTTAGGGCTTGTCACCTGAATTAGAAGTGAACCAGAATATCCCTCCCCTCCCTAGAAAAACAGGAGAAGTGGAGATGAGACTACCTTCGTGTCCAGAGTCCGTAGAAGCTAGGAGCTGATGGCCCCAGCACTACTGACAGGCATCATACCGAGAACTCCAAGAACAGAAGGTCCCCCATGCCCTTTGAGGAGGCTACCAGTTCCCCATATCTAGGGCCCACCTGGGTCGTCTGGACCTCCAGTCCCATCCTTCCCCTACCCCAAAAGGCTTCTGGGAGGCCCTGCACTTTGCACCCAGGTATCAATAATACTTGGTCCCAGCCATTCAGGACGGGAAACCATTTGCTCTACTGCTGCCTTTTCCTCTGGGAAGCCAGATGCCATGTCCTAGAAATTCCTTACCGAGGCCCACAGGGGGCATCCCCAAGCAGGACGGCATCATGGTGGGTAGGCTAGCCAACCACAGGATGTGAAAACCACGACTCAGTTCATTTGAAGGATCTGTGTCCCAGATAAGAGGGGAAGTCATGAGTTTTCTAGCCCAGCTGGTTGTGGGAGCCTGAATGTATACAAGCAGAGAGAAAGGAGCCAACCCTAAGCATCACAAAGTGCCTGATTCCTCAGGTGACAGGAAGCAGGATGTTCCATGCAGTGGCTTCCTCCTCACTTGTGACCCTGGGTCCAGCCCACTCTGGAGGGGAGAATCAAGGGCTATCCAAAGAAACAGGACTTGGCATTGGCACCAGGTGAGCCTTTGAAGAAAACATAGCAGTTATTTGTAATACACACTCCTGAGAAACAGAAAGCAAATAAAACAAAAACTTTAAGCTTGGGGAACATTTCTAAATACTAGAGTTTTTGATGGCACATTCAATGGGATTCAGTGGAATCCACTGTCACTGTCATTCTACAATGGCATTCAGACACTGAAGTTAAAAGGATACAACCCCTGAGACCAGAGCGGAGAGATCACAATTTAAAAGGTCCGCAATCTTCTCACCCTTCCACTTAGAAATTGTATACCCCATCTTAGGGTTGCCAATTAAAATACAGGATGCCCAGTTCGTTTTGAATTTCAGAGACACAATGAATATTTTTTTTTTTAGTACAAGTTTGTCCCATGATATATTCATTGATCTGAAATTTAAATTTAAGTGAACACCCTGTAGTTTTATTTGCTAAATCTGGCAACCCTATTCCAGAGACAATATGAGATGGGAATTTTCCATGTATTTGGGCAGTATCAGTGCCCACGCCCTTCTCTAGGGTGAGCATCTGGGCCCTCTCACTAAGGTTGTTGCCAAGATACATATAACACGACTCTTCAAGCCCAGCCATCAACTCCAGCTTGTGTTGATCTGAAGAGACCAAGATCTGTTTTAATGCTGGCAGAAGAAAAAAATAATTGAAAATGGACTCACGAAGAGATAGTGTGTCGATCTCTGATATGGTATATTTTTAAAATATTTTCTTCATTTAACAAATATTAACTAAGCATCTGAAATGTTCAAGGCATTTGGAATAGAACAAGGAACTAAATACCCCTGTTCTGATAGTGCCTGCAAGTTCACAGGGGGAGGTTTTGTTTTTCTTTTTTCTTTTCTTGGTACTGGAGATTGAGCTCAGGGCTTCATACATGGTAGGCAACTGCTCTGCCACTGAGATACATCCCTGGCCCACAGGGAGGGATTTTCATAGTTAATTTTAATAGCTTTGATTTTTAAAAATTTTTTCATTAATGCATCATAGTTCTACACAACAGTTGGGCTCATTCTGACACAATCACACATTCATGGAATATAATTTGCTCCATTTCGATCCCCAGTGCTTCTCTTCCACTCCTCTCTTCTCCTCCCCTGTTCCCCTTCCTCTTCTTTACAGGTCTTCTTTCTATTATTTACTGTTTTTTAAAGTTGATGCTTTATAGAGGTACATAAAGGTGTAATTCACTGTAGCATATGTGTACATAGTGTAATTCTGTCGGGTTTCATTCTGCAGCTCCTCCCTTCCCAACCCCTCTCTCTGGTCCCCTTCCTGTACTCTTCTGATCGTCCCCCTATTTTCATGGTATTTCCTGCTTTGTCCCCCTTACTTTGCTCAACTTCCACATGTGAGAGAAGACACTTAACCCTTAACTTTCTGAGTCTGGCTTATTTCACTTAGCCTGATATTCTCCAGTTCCATCCATTTACTAGCAAATGCCATAATTTCATTCTTCTTTATGGTTGTGTATATATACCACATTAAAAAAAAAAATCCATTCACCTATTGCCACGGCATCTGGGCTGGTTCCCTACTGTGATTTGTGCTGCTATAAACAACAGTGTGCCTGTATCACTGTGGTATACTGATTTCAGTTCTTTTGGATAAATACCAAGGAACGATAGCAGGGTCACATGATAGTTCATTCCTAGTCTTCTGAGTAATATTCAGACTGCTTTCCAGAGTGATTGTATTCACAGTTTGACCAACAATATTTGAGTGTACCTTTCCCCCACATCCTCACCAGAATTTATTATTACTTGTATTCTTGATGATCGCTATTCTCACTGGACTGAGATGATTTGCATTTCCAGTTGCCAGCAATGTTGAACAGTTTTTCATATATTTGTTGGCCATTTGTATATCTTCTTTTGAGAAGCATCTATTTAGTTTGTTTACCAATTCATGATTGAGTTATTGTTTTTATAGTCTTAAGTTTTTGAGTTCTTTATATATTCTGACTATTAATCCTCTGTTGGAGGTAATGTCCTTTGTTTTTAATCTTAAGTTGACTCAGTACCCTTGTCACTATTTGAATATATCTGCCTACTGATTTGATCATGTTTTCTTATGTACTATTGAGGCAAAATTTTTGCTATGCCAGCATCTCCTATGGTATATTTTATAAGAATAAACAGCAATAAATTCTGGTTTAAAAAGGAAGCTTCTAGAAAAATGCCTCTCCTAACTTGGTTTCTTAGCATGTGTGAATGTGTGTGTGTGTGTGCGTGTGTGCAATCATACAGATAAAGTGTGTCTGTGTGTGTTGGAAATGTTGAGTGTATGGAGACTATCTTTCTTGACGAGCAGTCAAAATCCAGCACTTTATAAAGATTTCCATAACAACTTCTTGGGCAGAAAAGATGGCCCCTCGGTTCAGCAGCAGACACTGAAACGTGGTTTGGCTTTGCCCCTTGGCACAGTTCTAGGGTGTTACGTTCCACCAGAGGCCCTGGTGGGAGGAAGCACTTGTACCTTTGCAGAAACTCACCAAATCAGGCACAGACATGCTGGCAGCCTTGATGGTGGGACCTCACTGATCTGTGCCCAGCTCTCAGGAGGTAACTGGCAAGAGAAAAGAAAGTAAAACAGCAACCAAATCCCTGTACACCTTATAAATTTGACTTGGAAATTTTGCCTCAAGGCTGTAAAAGAGTAGAAATAATGATTCCATTTTTCTCTAAGTCCAACTTTTGGGCATTTAGTCTTTAATGTGGAGAAAATGATCCAATTATCTGATTATCAGCTTTTTCCTTTTTTCTTTTTCTTTTCTTTTTAGTTTAGACATTTCCAGGATGAGGTGATTCTGCTCCTTGAGAATAAATTTAGGTTATGCTACTCCCATCCAAAACTAGGACTTCAAATCACATGACTCTCCTCCTCTTCAGGGGCCAAGCCTTGAAATCAGGCGCTTCTACTTTGCCTGCGAGACATTTCTTTGATTATCTGAATCTCCTCTGCCAAGGATAAATCGATTTGTCTCCATTCTGTCTGAGGTTGTCAAGCTGGGATTATCAGGTTCCTCTTGGTGGCTTCAGTGACCAATTTAGAGGGGAGTGTGTGTACAGCCTCCTGCCGCTCCCTGGTGGAAACAATGGGTATTGAACAAGACACACCAGGACTGATTTCTCAAGCAAAACTTAAGGTGTCAGTGCAAAGGCTCACGGGTAGTAAGTACTCTTCAAGCTATTCATTTGCACTAAAATGTCAATCTAGATGTTATAAATGAAAGATAAATTAAATGAATGGAATAACAAGAGTTTGTCTTCTTAGCATTTGGAGCTTCAATCTCACCTTTTTCTGTTTGCTGGGAACTCATTTCTCTTTCCCAATTTTTTTCTTTTCTTCAACCCTTATTTCATGTATCCTGGGATAATCCCAAGATTCCTGTAGGGTTATCTTTCAGCACTTCTGAAGAGTGAGAATCAGCATTTGGCCCAGGAAATGGGTGTATCCTTATACACTCCACATTTTAAACCCCAATTTTTATCTATTAATTCAGATCAAATTCCAAATCAAAATTCATTTCAGGAATGTAAATGGAACATGTTAGTCTTATACCTTCTGGCATTTTCTCAATGCAAGTGAGACTGTCTCCTTAAGACTTTTCATGCAAATTCATATTGAAAGAGAATATGTTAATTTTTAAAGCCCTAAAATTGAGAAAATTCTCAAAAAAATTTATCCAGGTAGAAGCATATGTTTTTAATTAAAATATACCACATGAAGCAAACCTTTTAGAATCAAGGAAAATTTTTGAGACTAGTATATAGGAATATTAACATATTATACATCAGTGCATGATAGGCCTTTCAAATGTGTTCCAGTGATTTCTAGAGCTATTGTGGTTTTATTTTATTTTATTATTATTATTATTATTTCTTAGTACTAAGGATTGAACCCAGGGGCACTTAACCACTGAGCTACATTCCCAGTCCTTTTTATATTTTTATTTTGAGACAGGATCTTGCTAAGTTGCTTAGGGCCTTGCTAAGATTATGAGGCTGCTTTTGAACTTGCTATCCTCCTACTTCAGCCTCCGGAGTTGCTGGGATTACAGGTGTGTGCCACCACGCCTGGCTTGTGTTTTGTTAATTAATAAATTATTAATGCCAGGCTACTACTTGGTTCATATTAGAAGGCTTTTCTACTTCCAAGTTAATTAATTCATCCAGCATGTTTTCAATGAGTATTTGCTGAGTGTCCTATGGCAGTACTATGGGAGGCATCTCTCACTTGCATGAAGCTGCTTGTAAACTGAGCCTAATATCTCAAGAACGAGGCAGACCAGGCAGAATCATGGGAGAGATGGGAGAAAAGTGAGATGGGGGTTCAGAGATCAGTGAAAACCAGGGATGTCTGTGCTGGGACTTTATTTACTTTTTTATTTACTTGGTGCTGGGGACTTGACCCAGAGCCTCATGCATGCTAAGCATATGAACTACCACTGAATTATATCCCCAGCCCTTGAAACTAGGATTTAATGGATGAATAATATTTGGCCATAAATTAGTCTGTCCATCAGGACTTTGGACATTTCTTTATAAGGAATAATTTTTCCTCAGGAATATAAATTATAGACAGGGACAAAGTGCCATATAAATGATTTTCTCTCAGGTGACTTTTGAAATGTGAGAATTAAGGACTGTTCAGGTACTGCCAATTCTTGTTTGACCTCTTTTCTTTAACTACAAAAAGATTTCTGCTCCGGTCCTTAAAATACTCTTCTCTCTCTCACCCAAACACAATAAAACGAAAGAGGAGGTATGAGTGTTTTATTTGCTTTCTCTGTCCCCATTTTTTTCCTTAAGCCATTGATGCCATTTATTTATTGATGTCATACTCCATTCTGGCTGCTGTAACAAAGATGCTGTAAACTGGTTGGCTTATAAACAACAGATATTTACTTCTCACCGTTCTAGAAGATAAAAGTTCATGACCAAGGTGGCTGCAGATTCAGTGTGTGTTGGGTGAGGGGTGGAGGAGGCAGAGGGGTTCCATTTCCTGATTCATATATGGTGCCTTCTTGCTGCGGCCTCACAAGATGAAAGGGCAAAAGAGTTCCCTTGGGCCTATATTTTAAGGGCATTGTTTTCATCAGCTTTTTCATCACTGTGTCCAAAAGACATGACAAAGACCAGATAGAGGAGGAAGAGTTTATTTTGGCTCACGGTTTCAGACGTTCAGTCCATGACTGACCGACTCCATAGCTCTGGGTCTGAGGTGAGAATGTGAAGGTAGAAGGGTCTGGCAGAAGGAAGCTGCTCAGGACATGGCAACACGGAAGCAGAGAAAAATTTCCACTCACCAGAGACAAAAATATAAAACCCAAGGACAGGCCCTCAGTGATAATACTTCCTCCAGCTACACCCTACCTACATGCAGTTACCACTAGGTTATCCAGATTGGTGGATTAAATCACTGGTAAAACTGGGCTCAGCGCACACACCTGTAATCCCTGTGGTTAGGGAGGCTGAGGCAGGAGGATTGCGAGTTCAAAGCCAACCTCAGCAGTGGCAAAGTGCTAAGCAAATCAGTGAGACCCTGTCTCTAAATAAAATACAAAACAGGGCTGGAGATGTGACTCTGTGGTCAAGTGCCCCTAAGTTCAATCCCCAGTACCACAAAAAAAAAAAATAAAATAAAAAAAAAAAAAATAAATAAATAAATAAATAAATGAAAAATCACTGGTAAGGTTACACCTGTTATAATCCAATCATTTCACCTCTGAAAATTCTTGCATTGTTTCATACATGAGCTTTTGGGGGAGGTCTCATATCTAAACCATAACAGTCACTGATCCTATTCATGAGGGCACCTATGGTCATGACCTAATCATCACCCCAAAAAGTCCCATCTCCTAATAATGCCTTGGAGACACAATGTTCAGGGGAGAATATTTAGTAAATGTTTATTGTGCATCTATTATATGCCAGATACTCTGCTAAGTACTGAAAGGCAACAGATATCAAGCATACATATGGTCCTTTCCCTAAAAACAAACAAACAATATTGGCTGATGATAGCCAATTAAGCAACAGAATAATATCACTTTGAGGCTGGTGATGTAGATAAGTAGTAGAATATTTGCTTAGCATGCTCAAGGTCCTGAATTTGATCCTCACTAAAATCAAAACAGAACAAAACCCTCAGTGTACCCATGGTGTGCTGCCTCACCTTGAACCCAGAGCAAAGAAGTCAGCTTTCTGTGGACTGTGATCTCTGAAACCATAAGCCCCATATAATTTTTTTTCCTCCTCTAAGTTGTTTCTGTACAGTATGTTGGCCATAGTGATGAAAAGCTGGCTAAAACAAGTATCTATAAAGACCTCAAGGTATGATATAGCAACACATCACAAAGGTCAATAACCTGGACTGTGAAAAGGAGACTGGATTTAAATCCGGGTTCCAGTGAATACTTGCCATGTGACTTCAAGCTAGGTTCTTAATCTCTTTGAACCTCAGTTTTTGATAGAAATATACTCCTAGTTTACCTGTGTCCGAGCAGGTGTTCCTGGTCTGCAGTGACTGCTCCAGCTCTGATTCCATCTGGTGGTATTCCCTGCCCTCCAGCTTCACCCTCACTGCTGAAGGGGAAAGAGAGAGTGTGGAAGAGGTACAGCTACTTCTTAATAGCACTGGTCTGAAAATGGTGTCCTTAGGGATTTGGGCACAGTTAACTCAAGAGAGACTGGAGAAGTTGCCCAATTGTGCACCCAGGAATAAGGAGAGCACAGACAAGATTTATAAGGAGTAATCTGGGCAGGAAAGTTAAAAAAATAGGAAGCTATTGTCAGAAAGGGAAATTTCTGAATTTATGCTGTAGAGATGGAATAATCCTGGCTAACCTTTTGGGTTCTCACTTGAGAGTGAATGGCTAAAGTGAAGTGGATATGACGGTTACCAGAGATGAGAATAATGAAGGATCTGGAATGACAGAGGACTTAGGATGGAGAGGAAGTAGTCTCCCAAGAATAGTCTCTTCTATGAAGGGGAAAAGGAATGAGGAAAACTCTTCCCTAGCCTCTTCCTCACCATCCTAATGCAACATCAGCACCGTCTCCCTTAGGATCCTGGGTACTCCATGATGGTGCCCTGCGGGAACCCCTCCCCCAGGCCTGGACCCCAGCTTCCCCTCCACCTTCTTGCTCCCACCATGTCTGGGGCTCTTCACTGAGCAGTCCCAGCTGCCACTTTCCACAGGGTGAGGAAACAGATTCTGGGGATGCTGCAGAGTGCAGGCTCCTGGGCCGCCGGCCAGGGCTTGCAGGGACTGAGGGGGACACAAGCTGAGGAAAGATGCACTCCTGCTATCTTAATTTTGATTGTGGAAAGCACTTCTCTTACAGGACTGGGGTCCATAGTCGGTCTCTGTAGAATCAATGGCAGAAACATCAGCAATGGCTGGAGTAGGGTCCTACCACTATCCTTTACACTAATTTTGCATTCAAACAGTGAGTGGACTTTGAGATGGTTTTTCTAAATTAGGGATTATCTGTGTTAAAATCTTAGGCTGGCCTCTCAATACTTAAAAAACTTGTGTTATCAATAGGCATTTTCTTTTCCTTTACATTTCTATCAGATTCTAGGAGTTGAGGTACAGTACTGTCAGCAGTGATCCTTGCTAAAAAGAGTGCTTTGAGTTTGTAACTTAGATATTTAAATCTTTAAAAATAACATCATGATATAGAAGTCGTTTGCTCATTCAACCTAATTCAAAAAGTAGAAATTTAGAAAATAAATCTCTCCTGTATTGTCAAAAGTCAGAAATAGCTATGATTCATATTTTGACATTGTTTTCATTCCAGATACATATTTTCTTTTTGCTTCTTTCCCAACTGGCAGTTCTACTATATATGAAATTTATAATTTCTTTTCTTCATTTAGTAAAATGTGAGCATTTCTCTGTGCCACTCATTACATATTTTACACTGTGACTATAGCAGAATCTTCTAGCTGTTCACCAAAACGCATTTCCTCTTCCGGGTATGCAGCTAGACTACATTTCCAGGTTCCTATGCACGTAGGTGCAGTTAGTGCAGGAGAGCTGCTGGGATGGGTGCTATCATCTGGAGCACATAGTGGGGTGGATCTGTTCTCCCCTGTTCTCCCTTTCCCTTCCTATAGCAGGATGCAGATGATGAAAAGGCACTCAGAGGTTCCAAAGTCACAGAGTGAAAGGAGCCTTAATTTTTTATAATCATATTTTGAGCACAGTATGGATGAGAATAAATCATCTGTTGGGTTTGACCTATATTTTCAGACCTGTTTGTCTCAGCTGTTTTGCCTACCTTATTTTTCATTCCAAGGGCATATCATAATTTTAAAAAAGGAAATGTTTCCCATTTCACTGCACTAGATTGTTAAAAAAAGACCTTCAATGACCTCAATTTCCAAGTATCATATTTTAGGTAGCATGTATTGGACCCCAGTAATATGTATACATTTTCAAATTTTTGTTATTGTAAATGACAGCGACGAGCATCCTTATGCTGGATTCCTTGTCCATTATGGGGCTCTATGCTGTTGAACTTGCTTAATCCTGGAAATTAAGAAGTCTTATCTCTCCCTTTTGGTGCTTAAGCCAGTTTTCTTGCCTCTATAATGTGGATGAAGTAGTATTTTAATAGGCTGTGATCTATTTAGTTCCTATAGACACTCTTATCAATTAGACACAACTAATGATCCCTCCTAGTCCAAACTGGTTATCATGTTTCTATCATTTATTACAGTGAGCACACACAGCTTGTCTTTCACAGTTAATCCTTACTAACTGGGCTTTGTCATTGTGGGATCCCATCATCCCCAGCGAACTCCTAGAGACCATTTCAATGGCAGTATCTTCTACCACCACTCTAACCTTCAGAAGACAGCTGGCACAGAAGATACTGCGAAGACCCTGGTAACCCCTTATAAATCTAATTCTCAATGCCTCAGTGGAAAGTGTGATTTCTGAGCCCTCTCAGGGGACATGGGGGTGGGATGGGTGTGCAAACCACAGATTATACATACACTCCAACAATCCATTTTCCCTAAGCCTTTGGATTCCTCCCTTTACGTTGTGCCAGCAAAATTCTGGCATCTTAACCTTACTGAATGTAGGTTACCATTAGGTTCAAGGTTTTATCACCAAAGAAAATGGTAAGACACATTCTTGGCTTGAAGACTTTCTGTGATGACCCACATCAGTATTTGGTCTCTTTCAGCATTTTATATTCCATGCTCGGTGATCTAGTAACCTTAAAATTCAACATTACTTTAGTTGTTACTAAGATTAATCAGTGTTCTAATGTTCACACATGAGAACTGTGAATCTATTAACTCTATTAGGTTGTAATTCTGCTCTGAAGCTATAAGGAATAAGTAATTCTTTTAGGGCTACTATAGAAGCCCTCTGGTTCTCTGTGACTTGAGCTAAAAGTTACAGTCCCAAGCGTGGGTCATTTTCTGTAGGGTCTCCAGTGCATTCAGAATCATCACTGTTGCTGTGAAGGAAATCTCGTTCCCTCACAATCACAATCAATCTTGGGTGACTAGGTACAATGACACACTGGGCATTTCTAACGTCCATTTTCCCCTCATGAAGAGATTGTTCTGTGTTCAGAACTAAGGACTATGCCAAACCAATCTCAGATACCAAATTGGGGGGAGGTGTGTGTTTCCTGGCATCTCTTCTGGTTCCAAAAACTGTTATCAGTCAGAGTCCTTCAGTAAAACACAGTAAATATTATGTTTCACCAGAGAGAATTTAAGGATTGTAATAGTGATTACATTGATGTAAGTGAAGTGCAAAACCACACCGCTGAGATAACACAGAGGTATCTGTGAAAGTAGCTACAACCCCTGAAACAAATCCAAGAATTTGGGATTAGCAGAAATTAGACTTTTAGAGGAAGGGGACCACAGAATTGGCACTCAAATCTTTGGGAACACCTTCTAGGCACAGCTAGTACCTCTGAGGGTAGTTCTAAGAGTGTGTTAAAGGGAGTCAGGGCCTGAAACCTACTGCCCTTACCTGGGCTGAAAAGTGGTTGTTGCTGAGCAACACTGTTGGAAGTAAGGAGGTCAAGTAACTTGTCTCCTCCTCCTGTCTTCAACCTCCCTCTAGTGGCCTGTATTGGTATAACAACCAGTTGGCAAAGAAAGTAGTTTTTGGAGTCCCAGTCCCAGTATCACAAAGCAGTTTGAAGCACCAGATTTAAGTTGAAAGGCCATAGGTGAATGGGCCAAAAAGTATGTCTGAATATTTTGGTGCATGTGCACATGCTCACACATGCAAACACACACACATCTCAAGACTTTGGTGCACAGTATTTTGGCATTGAAAATATTTTTTTTTCTCACTACAGCACTAACACTTCTATTTTTATTTTAAAATGGAAGATATAAATAAGCTCATAGAAGGAAAAATCTATCATATTGTTTGAAAAATTATCATGGCTAGTACTTTTGTTATGATCCCCCAGATTGTCTCTTCAATGTGTAGATACATATTTTTTTCATGGAATTGTCACTGAATGGGGGTGGGGCAAGGAGGTCCCTACAAAGATAACTGAACCTCAGCTAAGCTTGGTAAATTCTTGACTTTCAACACAGAAGAGAATTTCAGGACATTTCAGAAGCAAAGCACAAGCAAACATCTATTAAAGGGAAACAAAAGTGTACACACCAAAAGCGAGGGTGCAGGTGCCCCTCACTTTTTAGAGAAGATGAATGACACACCCAGGATTGAACTCTCTTATTACATATAGAACTTTGCTGGGAAGAAATGTACAGGTTCTCAGACAAGTTTCTTTGAAAGTCAACCCATGACGATCATTATATATTTGGGGTTCAGAATGTCTTTTTGGTCAAACAGCCTAGCCACGAATCATTTGTGGGTACATGATGTAAATCTTCGAATCTGGTGACATTTAAATTATGTTTTTGTTCTAATTGATCTGTTGCAAGCATATGTTGAAAATTATGTTCATCTAACTAAAGGGACAAGTATGACTAGTTATGCTCATAGATCGTGGTCTCCAGCTACCAAGGGTCTCTTTTTATCTCTCTCCCAGAGTTATCTCACTAAAGTTTCTTATGTCCTACCTCTATGGGGCTGGGGCAGGAGGCTTTAATGGGAGGACCCTGCATTCTACCATGCTCCTTAACAAGTGCAATTCCACTTTTATGTATTTGTTTTGTGCATTTGATTTCCTTGTAAGATTATGTGTGGGGAGGAGGGGGAAGAATTCCAATGCCAAAACATTAGAAAACAACAGATTCACTGTGTGGGTACAAATTGTTTTCAATTTTCATGATTACAACAATGAAGGATAACTTTGTATCTAAATTTTTGGGCAAAGAACTAGTAACAAGACATCAGACTTTTTTCTGTCTATTTGATAGTACCTCAAAATTATTTTAATTTGTATTTCTTGGATAATGAAGTGGACAACATTTTGGATAGATAATGATCATTTGAGTCTGTGACAATCTTTCTTTATAGTACAGACAACCAAAGCATGGCCTTAAAACCTGCCTTCCTAATAACCTGCATTCCTTCCGTATCCCCCAGTTCAAGAAAGTTCTGGGGACTGGGGTTGTAGTCAGTGGTAGAGCACTTGCCTAGCATGTGTGGAGGCACTGGGTTCAATCCTCAGCACCACATAAAAATAAATTTAAAAAATAAAGGTATTGTGTCCATCTACAACTAAAAGAAAGAAAGAAAGAAAGAAAGAAAGAAAGAAAGAAAGAAAGAAAGAAAGAAAGAAATAAAGAAAGAAAGAAAGAAAGAAAGAAAGAAAGAGAAAGGAAAGTTCTGATTTCCCTCCATTGCTCATCCAGAAGATCACCCCATCTTCCACTCTTGGTAATGACCTCAAATCCTTCTCTATTAACACAAAGGCTCTCATTTTTAGGCTCCCTCACCTTTCCATCACTGTGCTCTATCATATCCATATCTACTACCTATCTATATTTTTATTCCTGACTCAGAGACTAAAGGCACTTTGATCCTCAAGTCAATTCCTTTACATAAGCACTTGATACCACTCCTGTTGTCACCTCTGGTACTTAATATGGTGCTGGGAAAACAGCTGATGGTCAAACGATTTTGTTAAATGAATCTTGTCCCTCAATTCTCTTCCTTTTGTCTCTTGAGTATGTCCAGCTTTTCTTACTCTTTTTGTCCCCTTCTCCTTAGCATGATTAAGTAATTTCCCATCTGCAATGGCCAGTTTCATGAGTCAACTTGGCTAGGTTACACAGTACCTAGTTACTCAACCAAACACTAATCTAGGTGTTGATGTGAAGGTATTCTGTAAACGTCCAAAATTCATTTTTCTTATGTAAAGGAGACTATCCCAAGTAATGTGAGTGAGCCTGATTCAATTAGTTGAAAGGACTTAAAACTTAGGTTTCCCTAAAGACAAGAAGGAAGAAGATGAAATTACATCATGGACTGCTGCTTCAGTTTCTGCCTGAGAATTTCTCCTCTGCTGTACATATTTTGAACTTTCCTATCCAACCTCCACAATCACATAAGCCAATTTCTTTAACAAATATCTTCATATCCTACTGTTTCTGCTTGACTGGCGGACTTCAGATTGACATATCATCCTTAAAAATCTGAAAAAAAGCAAAACAAAACCCTTTTTGATTCTGTAGCTGTTGACAAAAATTGTCTTCCCTTCTCATTTAAGTTTCTAAAACACATTATTTTATAGCCACTACGTCCATTCCCTCCCTTTCTAATGACATTGGAGCTATTTATTCAACTCGTGAACTGGACATTTTCTTGTGGACAGCCAGTGGGCCATCTCAAATTCAGTATATCAATAGTTATCTCATTATTCCTGCCACCTATCTAATTTGGTTCTTCTTCTGCATACCATCTCTCAAATGCAAGATGAAAATATAGAAGACACCCTAGACACGTAAATATCTAAATAATAGACTTCTACGTAAGTCACATTCTCAGTCTCCAGTGCAGGTGGTAAGGTTCGGGCCTTCAACATTTCTATCCTCTCCTTCTAATCTCCATGTCTCCAGCCTCTTCCTTCTCAAATATGTTCTTTAGAGTGCTCTTCCTCTGATGCAAGGTGAGCAAAATTACCCTGCTGAGGACTCAGCAAATGAGTCTTGTCACATGCAGTAAGGGCCCCCGCAACCCACACTAGGGACCCACGGTAAAGCCCGCCTGCCGCTGGGCTTCTGGACCCGCCCCGCCCCTTTCTCCCGAATTGGCCTCACCCCCCTCCTCTGCGCTCCACTTAGTCTCGCCCAGCTCCGCCCATCGCAAGCCCTTCCCGCCTCCAAGATGGCTGCTGCCGTGCCGCCGGGCCCGGAGCCGTGGAACCGCGTCAGGATCCCCAAGGCGGGGAGCCAAAGCACAGTGACAGTGCGGGACCCCGGCACCGCCCTGAGTGAGTGAGAGGCCGGCGAGGGAGCGCCGACGTTTCCGAAGGAGCCTTCGGGCCGGCCGGCGCAAGTTGGGTGGGGCGGGACTTCCTGAGCCCGGGGGACGCTGGGAAGGGGCGCAGGGCGCCCGCAGCGCGGGGCAGTGTGCAGAGGGGACCTGTGGCCTCCGGTTCTGGTTGTTGCAGTGAACCCACGTGCTAACGCAGAACCTGGCTCAAGGGGCCCAGGGCCAGCGTCAAGCCCCGCACCCAGCGCACGGCAACTGGTGCTGGGTTCAAGTGCCGCCTGGGAACAGGCAGTGTTGGCTCAGGCCACCAGAGCGTGCTCTTTGAGTTACCCCCTCCGGCCGGAGGAGCTGGGTCGTCACCCAAGCACTCTGGGCTCCAGGCGCAATCTTGCTGGACCTCTGGCTCTTTATTTGTGAAACAAGAATTTGTCTCCCCTACTTCTAACCAGCACGATGGATATCCTGATGCAAATTAGGAGAGTGCTCTGTGAACTTAGGTGTTAGTAACGCGAAGTATTGCTGGTTTTGGCAGTAGGAAGTAGTAGGTGGGAGTCTGGGAGAATTATTAAACCTTTTTGTGCCTAAGGTCACTTTCTTATGGGAATAAAAATAGTACTTTCCTCTTTGTCTGCCTTGAGGAATGCGAGTCTATATTATAGATAAACCGTTTGGTACCCTGTATTTGGTATGGCGATAGACAAATTATATCAATTATTAAAATTACATTAATAGAAAAATGTAGTAAGGTTTATTAATGTCAAATACAGTCTGTCGAATAAATCATCACACCCCCCTTCCCATCTATCCATCCTCCCAGTTTACAGATTAATCTTCCTTCCTCTATTCAAAAACTTAAAATAGAATTCCTGTTAGGCATGGGAAATTGGCCAATTCACTCCTCATCTCCAAGGCAGCCTAAGCTGTCTTGAGTATTTGGAACAGTAAGATAATTCTGCATATTTTGTAGAAAACTGCCATTGTGTTACCTCCACCTATAGTGCTTGTGTTCCCTTAGAGCCGTAGAACAACTGACTTCCTTTACTTCACACCTTTGTAGATTAGGAAACCTCTGGGCACTGGTATTCAGTCAGATATTCAACTAATACGACTTCCAGTGGATGTGGTGGTTTCTTTTTTTGAATATGATCATTCTTCTGTTTACATGAGAAATTGGCTTCAGAAACCCCTTGAATTCCAAAAATCTACAGATGCTCAAAGTCCCTTATATAAAATGGTACAGTATTTGCATAGAACCTACACACATTCTTCTCCATACTTTAGATCATTTCTAGATCACTTATAATACCTAAATACAATGTAAATGTCAGGCATTCTTCTCCATATTTTAGATCGTTTCTAGATCACTTATAATACCTAAATACAATGTAAATGTCATGTAAATAGTTTTTTTACTGTATTATTTAGGAAATAATGACAAGGAAAAAAGTCTATAAATATTCAGTACAGATGGACTGTCCCCCAAATATTTTCAAGGTTGGTTGAATACACAGATTTCACCAATGAATACAAAGAACTGACTACATATTCCTGTCTTTTTTTTTGGACCAGGGATTGAACCCTGGATTGCTTAACCACTGACCAACATTTCCAGCCCTTTTTCTCTTTAGAGTAGTGCCTTGCTGAGTTATTTAGGGCCTTGCTAATTTGCTGAGATTGGCTTTGACCTTGTCATCCTCCTGCCTCAGCCTCCTGAGTCTCTGGGATTATAGGCATGGACCACTGTGCCCTGCTTTTGTCTTTCTTAAATGTGATATCCAAATACAGTTCCTTTTGACTTTGAAAGCTGTGAATCTATCCATTCTGTTTTGCTTACATGCATAGCAAAATTGGAGATTTAGAGAAGTAGATATGCCCACCTTCATGGTATTTAAAATGTACGCCAAATAAGTGGTTGTATTCAGATGAAAGATTACTTAAGTCATGGTAAAGTGCAACGTAAAGATGTATGTATTCTAGTTTAACAGTTGTTCTCTTAATGATTTCTTAGAGTTTAAATCATTGGTCATCATTTTTCAACTTATATACTTAGAATCTTTCATTGTGCAGTTGAGGCTGACTATATTAATTTTGTTTGATTGCTTTAAAGCAAATAAGGAAAGATGTTTCTTCCAATGTATTTTTCATATAATATCCTTAATGTAGAAATACACACCAAGTCTTATTAAATGTCTCTGCTTTAGACCTTTGCATTGCAGCTGTAATTAAAGAATGTCATCTTGTCACACGATTGCTGAAGAGCCAAACCTTAGATGCAGAAGCAGATGTGTTATGTGCAGTTCTTTATAGCAATCACAACAGAATGGGCCGCCACAAACCCCATCTGGCCCTCAAGCAGGTGAGGAAGAAGCCCTATGTTCAATACCCAGATTGTTATTTGATGTAGATCACACTGTTACTATTTTGTTATTATGGAACACTCAGTAAATTATTTGTGATTTATAGGTCTGTAGCCCACAGTTAAATGTGTGCCTTTATTTTTCCTGAAATAATTTCAAAAAAGTATTTTTTGTTTGAAAGGAGGTATGTTTAGATTGATTTTTTTCAATTTTTTTATTTTGTGCAATCTATAGAACAGTGTCTTTGTTCATTTCAAAGATAAAGTGATTTGATCAAGGCAAAGGTATCAGACATTGACAAACAATTATCTGAGCATATTTAAATCCTAAAATCCTAAAAAGAACAATGTTTTGGTTCATTTATTCTGGAGCACATAATATAATCAATAGTATTTGGAATATATAGCAAGTTTTGGTATAAAGTGTTTTCATGTAATTATTGGAGCTGTAGACAAAATTGAGTCCTCGAGCTTGGACTGCACCACAGAGTAGAAACTCTTAAGCCGTGTTCCTTATGTGTTCCTTTATTTATTCACTTTATTTGTATGACAGAATCACCTTACAAGTATTGTTTATAACTTTATTTGTGCCAGGCACTGTGCTTGGTTCTGGGTGTATAGGAGTGAAAAAGACAAACATTGTCTCCAATCTTATAGATTTATACTTTCTCTTCCCATTATTTAAGGCAAAAAGAATAAAGATCTCTTCATCAAAGAAAGATCTGGGATCATGGTCTTTCCCTAAAAGTTCCCTAGCATAGCTTCTATCTGAGTGGAAGTAATCCAAAAGCAAAACTGTTAATTCTTAGGTTTAACATATTTCTCCTCCTGACTTCCAGGTTGTAAATAATCACCTGGTCATAAAAATTTGGCGTTCTGTTGTCTCTGTTTCTTCCTTTTGTGTAGCCTCCCTGCCGATTTAAAAGTTGGAACTTTCTCTGTAACTGGTCTCCTCTTCAGTTCTAGTGGCCATGTACCTGTTTAGACTTCAGCTTATAGTTATAATCCTAACTGCCATTTTTTTAGAAAATAAATTTAAAAATGGTACTTGGTGCCTACTCAACACTCTTCTAAGAATTGGGTTGCACTGGTGAACAAAATGGACAAAATATAGTGTGGAACTTATAGAGCATTTTGGAGAGAAAGATAATGAATCAGTCAGTTAATCAGATAAGCAATAATGGTATGTCAGTGGGTATAAGTGCTATGGAGAAAAAATAGAGGGGGGAATTGCAATTTTAAATAAAGTATATTTTTATTTTGGAATTTAGTTAAGCATTTTATGTCATCTTATTTTTACTACTAGAAATTGGAAAATGTCTCATACTACTTTATCTTCTAGCATGCCTTGTTGAGATAACATTTGTTCAGTGACTAAGTCACTTTTCTCATATTTGTGGTACTTTACAGACTTTTGAAATTTAGTAGTTAATAATTTAATACCTCGTTTTAATAGCTTCACTAATATAAATCATCTTGCCTCAGCAAAATCATAAATACTCATTTTGGCTCCTTCTATCATGTTCTGCCATATAGTAATTTCTTAATCACTTGTATTTGAGCAGTTTGTTGAGTTGGATAAATTCCATATTTGTAACCAGAAGCAATTGTTTTGGGCTTTGGGTTTCTTTACCCTTTAAGAAAAGGTATTCTGTGTGTTTAGCTTTTTTTCATACTTTGAGAGTAAGGTTTCTTTGCTTTCCTGGTCATATCAGTGAACCCTGACTGCATTATATATATTCTAACTTGAGCTGCTCTTCCTTTTTCAGGTTGAACAATGTTTAAAACGTTTGAAAAACATGAATTTGGAAGACTCAATTGAAGATCTGTTTGAGTTGTTTTCTTCCATGTAGGTGATCCATCCCTTTGCGTTGTGGTGGGCTGAGAACTTGATGTCCTGTTATGATTTCCCTTTAGATTTTCTCTGCTTGGTGTTGGGGTATAACCAATTATACCTCAGCTGTTTTAATAAGGGGCACCTAGTGTTTGTGGTAGTACTTCTCCCTCTATTGGTCTGTGGGAGAGACTGGAGTGACTTTGAAAGCTGGGTCACAGTAGGCTGTATTGAAACGTCGTTTGGTTATTATTGAGTATAACTTTTTGAGCTTAACGTGAGTCTTCTCTTGAAAACTGTTATAGAAATACTTGGTGTTTAAAAATGAAATAATACACTTTTCTGTTTCTGTCAAGTGAATGTCAGCCTGCATCTACCAAAGCATGTGTCATCCCCAGCCAACCAGTGGTGGAACTGGTATTGATGAAGGTTTTGGGAGCCTGCAAGTTGTTACTCCGCTTGTTGGACTGCTGCTGCAAGGCATTTCTGTATCCTTGAATCTACTAAAATAACTTCCTGTGAGTGGGCACTGTCTGCACCTATTTAACAGTATTTTTGTTTAAAAGCAAGGGTTCTATAAGTGTTATAACCTGTGGGAATTCCAAAAATTTTGCTTCTTGGCCTTCTTTTCCTGATAATTGGTGAATATGGCCATGCCAGTCATTCTCTGGCACATATTGTCTTCAGAGCACTGATAGCTAGAAAATTCTTAATCTTAGAAGCTAAATTTAATAATGGAGTGTTTATTACTATATTTTTATATTTATGTGACATTAAGTGGAACATGTTCTAAGGCTTCACGAAGATTCTTTTTACTTCCAGTTTGTTTCTTCTTTTATAACTGTAACTTGCAAAACAGATTACTTCTATTTTGTTTTCCCACCTTAAATTAATTCTCCAGCTTAACTGTGAAACATCTAGGATTGCAAGAGTTTATTATTTTAAATCTTGTGATGATTGGGCTGGTGAGCAGATTGTGGTATGTACACGCCCTTTCTTTCTTTTTCATTTCTCTACCTTAATCAAGGTTTCTTATTAGTAGTTTTCATATAGTTTCATTTCATATTGTTTTTTAATGGGATGCTGAAGGTACAGGAGTCCCTTTCTTCATCTGATCAGTTTATTTTGGTAGATTGGGAAGTGAAGTGCTGATGATTATGTCAAAGGAGTAGGCTTTGAATATGAAGCCACAAGATTCAACCTAACACTTAACAACTGAACAAACAAATTCCTAGGAACTAGGATTTGGAATAAAAAAAAAGGTGGCAGGGATTGCACTGCAATTTATTTTTTTATTTTTTATTTTTTTGGGTACTGGAGATTTAACCCAGGGCACTTGACCCCTGAGCTACATCCCTAGTGTAAGGAAAAAAAAATGCTCAGCTTGGGACCTGTGGCGATTCTAGCCGCGCTGCGCACTTCCACTGAACTGCCGCCAGCTCGGTCGTCTCAGTTGCGGCTCACCAATAGCTCCCAGAAAAATGTACCACGGACACAGGCCTCACCCAAGAGACTTTATTATGTGGACAACTAACATGTCCGCTCCAGGGTGAAAAGAAAGGAAAAAAGGGAAGATGACGTGTGCGCTTCTACCAGATATTGGAATCTCCGGGCTGGAAGGAACCAGTAGCGGAGGAGAATACTTGCAAGCTGACTGATGAACCAATAGCTATTTAGCACGTTAGGACATAATGTGGGAAGCAGGAAAATGGGGGCAGCATAAGCCGGAAATTCCTGTAATGTAGGAGGCGGGCAGAGCGCAGATTGACAAGTGGCTGGGAAGCGGGGTATCGGCTTTGTATTACACCTAGTCCTTTTTTTTTTTTTTTTTTTTTAATTTTGAGACAAGGCCTCAATAAGTTATTTAGGGCCTCTCTTAGTTGATGAAGCTGGTCTTAATTTGGCATCTCCTGTCTCAGCCTCCCAAGCTGCTGTGATTGCAGGCATGTGCCACAGCACCTGGCTGGGTTGTTTAAAATAATATTCTTGTACTGGTTATACCATGATTCTTTTTGCCACTTAGTTTCTAATTTTTAATGAAAGTTAGAAATACAATTTGACATTCCTCATGTGCTCTAGATTTTCCTTCCACCTGAAACACCACTGTTTTTAGAGGCCTGTTTGGTTGGTATAAAGAATACTAGCACTATTTGCAAATTAAAGAGACATTCTCTTGAATTTCTCAATATATATTGTGAAAATGATCTGATGGATAATTAGACTCAGAATTGGTTCATTAGCTCTAATTTGAATGTAAGAAAACTGAAAAATGTAGAAAATTCTTTCTGCACTCAGTGATTGAAAACCTTGCTTTGATGTTTTAACTTGGATATATCATGTACTATTTCTTTTTTTTTATTGTTTGTTCTATTTAGTTATACATGACAGCAGAATGCTTTTTGATTCATTGTACTCAAATGGAGTACAACTTTTCATTTCTCTGGTTGTACACATTGTATCATACTATTTCTAATCACTTTGCTTTTTCTGCTTTTTCTTAATCAGGGAATACCATTTGAATTACTATCATATTGTTAAAATGCTTAACATTTGTTATTCTGTAATGAAAAGTGATTTTAACTTTTGCTGGTTACAAAAATGATACATGTTTATCTTAAAAAAAAAAACCAAACGTGAAGAACTTGAAATTTGCTTAAAATCTCAGCATTAAAATAAAACCACCCATTAAATTTTTATGTGCATCCTTTGACATAGCTCTCTAGGTAATATTTTGTTTTGAGTAATATTTTGTACTTTTTCTGTTTGCTGGATTAATACAACTACTTGCAAATATGTACCACAGTGGTGGTGTAGTTGTTTTTAAATCTATACTGGTAGAGCTTAATAACCATTTGTTTTCAGTTTTGAATCTTATAGTTGATTATGTAATTACTAGCTAATCTATGAGCTCCTGCTTCTTTCTAGGGTTCTCTATAAAGGTGTTTTAAGAAGATTGATTTCTTTATATGAGCCATTGTTTGGATTGCTTCAAGAGATTACTAAGAGTCAACCCATGCCTTACTTCAAAGATTTTACCTTTCCTTCTGACATTGCTGAATTTCTAGGACAGCCTTATCTTGAAGTCTTTAAGAAAAAAGTGCCTACCGCTTTTGCAGCAAAAGGAGTAGCTAAGTTATTAAACAAACTCTTTTTAACAAAAGAACAATCATCAAAGTCCAGCAAAGACACTTTACTTAAAATTTCCAAAAAAACTAAACAAATGAAGACCAATGTACAGAATAATGTGGATCTTGGACAGCCAGTAAAGAATGTCTTCAAAGGTAATTTGTTTGATATAGGACATATTCTAATTAAATAAAACTTTTAAAAGCATGATGTAGTCATGCATTGTACTGAAAGAAAATCCTCTATCTCACTTCTGAATGTTAACCCACGTTGATTATCATTAGAGAGGTATAGTTACACCTATGTTTTCCAAGCTTGAGCATTTAAAGTTCTTTGTTATTCCTTCATAGTTCTTTGCTTGCTTTATTCACTTTATTTCTTTTGTAGTAACTTGGCAAGAAATGTCGTGTACTTAAGAATTTCTTGGAGATTTGAAAGTAGCATGCCTGAAATTTTGTATCTGTGATTTTTCTACCTTCACAGAAGAGTTGACAGGATTTGGTGTGAGGTCTTTCTGCAAACAACTGAAACACAAAGTTACTGAGGTTTGTCTGGCTTAATTTAATACATCTTATGATTTCTGCTAATTTGTAAAGGATGTTACTCACCAAGAACAGGGAATAAATTCTGGATATAAACAGTGGAGTAGGATTTATGTGTATGCTTTTTTTTTTTTTTTTGACTCATTGTACACAAATGGCGTACAACTTATTTCTCTGGTGTACATGATGTAGAGTAACACTATTGGTGCAATCATACATGTACATAGGGTAATGATATTTGTCTTATTCCACCATCTTTTCTTCCCCCTGCCCCTGCCCTCCCCTCATTTCCTTCTACCCAATCCAAAGTTCCTCCATTCTTCCCTTACCCTTTCCCTACCCTCTGTCATGTATCAGCATCCAATTATCAAAGAAAACATTTGGCTTTTGGTGTTTTTGGGTTTGGCTTATCTCACTTAGCATGATATCCTCCAACTCTATCCATGTACCTGCAAGTGCCATAATTTTATTCTTTATGGTGAGTAATATTCCATTCTGTATATATACCAGTCTCTTTATCCATTCATCTATTGAAGGGCATCTAAGTTGGTTCCACAATCTAGCTATTGTGAATTGAGCTGCTATAAAATAGAAAAAGCGATAATGAAATTCATTTGGAAAAATAAAAGACCCAGAATAGTCAAAGCAATCCTTAGAAGGAAGAGTGAAGCAGAGCAATAGTAACAAAAATGGCATGGTACTGGCACCAAAATAGACAGGTAGACCAATGGTACACAATAGAAGACATAGAGACCAACCCACATAAATACAGTTATTATCTCACACTAGACAAAGGTGTTAAAAACATACAATGGAGAAAAGATAGCCTCTTCAACAAATGGTGCTGGGAAAACTGGAAATCCATATGCACCAAAATGAAATTAAACCCCTATCTTTCACCCTGTACAAAACTCAACTCAAAATGGATCAAGGACCTAGGAATTAGACCAGAGACCCTGCACCAAATAGAAGAAAAAGTAGGTTCAAATCTTCATCATGTCAGCTTATATCAAACTTCCTTAACAAGACTCCCAAAGTGCAAGAAATAAAAATAAGAAAAAACAAATGGGATGGAGTCAAAATAAAAAGGTTTTTCTCAGCAAAGGAAACTATCAGCAATATGAAGAGCCTACAGAGTGGGAAAAAATCTTTACCACACACTTCAGGTAGAGCACTAATCTCCAGAATTTATAAGGAATTCAAAAAACTTAACACCAAAAATACAAATAACCCAATCAATAAATGGGCTAAGGAACTGAGCAGATGCTTCACAGAAGATATACAATTGATTGACAAATATATGAAAAAATGTTCAATATCTCTAGTAATTAGAGAGATGCAAATCAAAACTGCCCTGAGATTTAATCTCACTCCAATTAGAATGGCTATTAATCAAGAATACAGCTAACAATAGGTGTTGGCAAGGATGTGGGGAAAAAGGTACACTCATACATTGCTGGTGGGATTGCAAATTGTTGCAGCCACTCTGGAAAGCAGTATGGAAATTCCTTAAAAAACTTGGAATGGAACCACCATTTGACCCAGCTATCCCACTCCTTGGCCTATACCCAAAGGACTTAAAATCAGCCTACTTCAGTGACACAGCAACATCAGTGTTTATATGTATGTTTTTGAATGAAAAGAGGCAGGGAAATTTTTAATGCTTTCAGTTAATTCAGTTAATAGAATGCCTTCAGAAATGTTTTAGTAGGAGTTTCTTTAGAACTTTAAAGTGACCATAAGATACGTTTTAAGTATGGATTCTGAACATCATAAGATCTATTATAAGTATGGATTCAGAGTCTGGATGAGCTTTGCAATCAAACAGATATTTTGAATCCAGAACTTGGTTTATACTAGGTTCTCTGGCTGTCATACCTGTATTTTTGTAATAATAGTATGAACCTCATAGGGTTTGGATAGTTTTAATGCATACAAAGTGCTCAGTGGGTCTGCAGTGTGGTTAAGCATTTAATTGGTGTTGGACATTATTAGCAACTGTCATCATTTTTGTCATCATCCTCCTCATGAGGCTTTTCTTCTTATTGATGTTCAAACTTTTAACATGATTCCTCTTTATGCCTATAAATTTTTCTTGTTATGAACTTAACAACAGCTAAGTACGTCAGTTTCAACCCTTTTTACCATAACTATTTTTACTGTTGTTTGTCTTTGTAAAATGTCTTTCTTCTGGTTTCATTTGTGGATTTTTTTCTTCCATTCTACTTAATAATTCTCAATCATTTCTAATAAGTCACAATTTTTTTTGGGGGGGGGGCACTTTTTACAAGGACTCCAGATTATGTTTATATTCTGCCCAATTCATGTTTATAAAAAATAATAGCTAATATTTTCTGTGTCTGACATTGTTCTAAATGCTTTATAAACATTAACTCATGCAAGCTTCTAAAAAGTACTGTAAAGTAGATGCTCTTATTACTGATTTCATGTTTCAGATGAGGAAATTGAGGCATAGAAAAATTAAACTGTTCAGGCCACACACTGAATAAGTAGAAGAGCTGGGGTGCAGGCAGTATATTTTCCAATTGTTCCAATTCCCAAAATATTTTTTTCAATTCTGACTCAGAGAGCTATGGTGCCTTGTAACCCTTGAAACTTCTGCATCTTGTCCATGTGCTTGTAGATGAGCAGGTTTTGAAGCTGATTAGTTGGTGTCCTTCTTATTCAAGAGTAATCATTACCACATTTTTAGTTGTTGGCACTAATATGCTGTTTGCTTTTAAGGGCAAACTTATTTCATTGATCACCAAACAAAATGTTGATGGGTCTCAACTTTTATATTTTCTATTTCCTTTTTAAGTTCTTGTTGAGTGTGGGAAATTGGGAAAGAAGGTAAGCTTTGAAAGGAGGATTGAAGCAGACTCAGTAGGTGGCATATTTTCACAGGAAGTACGAAAAGTTAGTAAAATCCAAACTTGACTTGACATACAGAAAGAAGGGATTGAAAAAATAAAGGTGCCTTGTAAGAAAATGGTTTAAGTGAAATAGAAATGTTGCCGACTTAAGCATTTTTAACATGTTCACTATATGTTAATTAAATGATTGGTAGGTCTGCTTTGTTGCATACTTTGCAGGCTCCACATCCCCCCATCCTCAAGTGTAACATTTCTGACCCATCATTGAAGAAGGTTACTTAGGGGATAGAAATAAGTATTTTTCTGCTCTTAGGCTTTGACCACTATTTAACTGTTTGGAGTTTCATTCTTGTGTGTATGTTGATGTGTGCACTACAATATTTATACTGAGTTTCCTATGTCCATCTAAGTCAACTGTCTTAATACAAAGGAGGAAAAAAAAATCAAATTGTGTTAGGAGCAGAGGATAAAAAAAATTAAGTTTTTTAAGACAAAAGAATGCAGCAAAAAGTTTTCTTTTAAAAAGACTATTTTAGACTTTTGATTGAGTCAGCTTTCCTTCTTGTCATATATTTACAAGCCATTAACAAGCCATATTTATTTTCCTCACCTTTTCACATTTCAGGAGACTGGTTTTGAGTTAAAATGTTCTCAGTCTAAACTGAAGCCAACGAAACATTCTTCTCAGAAAGTGATAGGAACTCCTCAAGCCAAAAGTTTTGTGCAACGATTCCGAGAGGCCAAGACTTTCATACAACTCTCTGAAGAAATCCAAATGGCAATTACATGGTGCAGGAGCAAAAAACTCAAGGCTCAGGCTACCTTTCTGGGTAACAAACTTCTTAAAAGTAATAGGCTTAAACATGTGGAAGCTCAAGGTTATAGGTAAGGATATTACAAATATTATATTTCTTTACGTTTTCTGTTGTTGCTCAGGGCAAAAGTGTATATGTTCAAGTCTCTTCTTTACAATGGGATGTCTAGACAGTTCTAGTAGTGCTGAGAGTGAGATCTACTCATATTGCAATTTCATTTGTTGCTTTTGTCATATGGGCATAGTTATATCATTGGGAGAAAGAAAATAAACAGGTTACTTGGACCTACTCACTAATACTCCTTATCATTCCCGTTTATTCATTCAGGACGAGTTAAGAATGTCTGGTGTGCAAAGCCTGGGGACACAGCTGAGTAGATAAACTAGTCTATCCTTAAGAAGCTCATGCTTTAGTGGGAAGGTGGCCTTTCTGCACACAGTGCAGCCGGATGAGAGTGTGAGAGCAGGAGGGGGAGACCACCTCAAGGCCCACACCAGGCTGCCAGCATCAGGGCCAGGCTAGGTGTTCACAGGAGTTACTACCCATGTATTGATGGCTTTCTTTTCCTGTGATTTTTTACACTCAGAACTGTTTATGATTGTAGCCAGTATTGCCTGAAGGACTGTTTAACAGTTTCACACATAGATAGGTATAAAGATCTTTATTCTTCTTCATAGAGGCAGTCATCACTCTGACTAGTTTTTTATGTTCAATAAATGTTCTATCATGTACCATAATTTCTTACTGATAGTTATAGACATGTGTCTATCCAGTGCTTTATACTGGTTCCTGTGGATGAACTACTGTAACTATCTAAAATTTAAGGTTTATTTTAAAAATTATGAAAATGATGTTTCTGCTTTAGAAAAAAATTTGTATATAATGGGGGTTTTGTAGCAAGTTCTCACAAAGATCCTTGGGGGAAGTTGTTGAGTATTCCTAGGGATGTACTGGAAGGGTCTTAACACTGGGATCCCATGACTGTCTGTAGTCACCTCAAAGTTATCTATGCTAGGATTGGAAACAGCTAGAGATGGAGAGAGGCCTTTTGTTCAAGATCGGGTTTAGAGTCAAGGGTTAGATGAGGCAAAGAAGATAATGATTAAAAGCTAATGAGAAAGGGGAGGTAACTTGAAGTTAATCAGATTGTTGTATGTATGTATGAAAATGTCATAATCTCACAATTATGTCTAATTGCAAAGCACAATAAAATTTATAAAGAAAAAAAAAATAAAGATCTTATCAGCTTGCTTGAAGGGGATAGCTCTGAACGCCCCTCCCAAAAAGAAGTTAATGAGAATAGTCACAAAATTGTTTATTGGTTAAATCATTATAGTCTGTACTTCCCTAAGTGCAGTCCTCTTTTATATTGTCCTCTTTAGCTGTTTTTTGTAACACACTCTATAACATATTTAATTTCTATAATAACTCCATGAGATAGGCAGCGTTATTCTCATTTTGTAGATGAGGAAATGGAGGATTTTGCATAAGATGTAAGTACTGGAGATCTAGAACCCAATGCAGGTTCTCTAATTCCTGTTCTTATTCATTCTCTTTCCATTTCAATATAAGAGTTATACCCACCCACCTTCTCCTCAGTTAAATGTCATTGCTTAGAGTAACACAAAATAGTTTTGAAACAGAGATTATGGATTACTTCAAATGTTTATTTGTTTTAAAAGTAAGGAAGAAGGTGGAGTAGGGGGTTTAGACCTTTGTTAATATTTAAAATTCGGCTTTCAGTGAGGCAGTTCAGCAAGCATTGGTGAACAATATGATAGTGTACCCTATTCAGAAGCCAAACACCTCTTAAAATCAGTTGTTTGAATTCTGAATTTTGCAGGCTTGGAGATGACATGCTATAGATTTCATTTCAGGAAGCTCAAGGCTGTCAGTTTGTGTGTGGCAGAGGCCCTGTGTTCTCGATTTTCATGAACCCTCTCTGCACTTTGATTCCTTTTTCGTTGTTCATTTCTTGCATCAACATGAGTTGCTTATCCACATATGGATAACTGTGTACTGATGGATTTTTTTTCACTTGTGATGTTTTCCCATTTCCATTCCTGATATGTTATGAGGACATAGTTCACCAATAAGCCACTCTACTGTGCTAGGTAGCTGTAGCATTTAATTTTTGTTAAAGGTAAAATGAAGACACATTTGCCTAATCTTAATCAGAGGGAGGTTTTGCTCTGAAAAGATAGATTTGGGTTGAAACTCCAATTTCCTTACTTTCTTGTTATGATTCTAAGATTATAAAGAGGGAGAGGACTTGTAAATAAATTGTATCCTTTTCTGTTGGAAGTTGGTAGAAAAGAAACATATTTAAAAAGTGTTGGAGAATTATTTTGCATCTTAACAAGCTCTGACTTTACTCTTCTTTTTGTCTTTTAGTTTGCCAAAGAAACTGAAGTGCATAAAAACGTCTGTTAGTAACTGTCTTCTTCATGGCTCAGGTATCAAAACTTCAAAGCATCTTTTGAGACAAAGAAGATCACAGAATAAATTTTTACTGAGACAAAGGAAACCACAGAGAAAGTTACAGTCAACTCATCTGAAGGAAATACAGCAGTTCTCTTCACAGAGTGCTACTGGCACCAGTGCTAAGTGGAGATTCTCATGCCATATAGTTCAGAGAACTGATCCCAGTCCTAACAGTAAGCAGCTCTTGAGTAGCAAACTTTTAAGTCCTGTCAAACAAACTAAGGAGAAACAGATTCCTGAAAACCTCACAGGAAGAAATGGAAATGAAAGTGATTCATGGATAAAAATACAAATAAACAAAGACAGTATGCCAGGATCTGTTAAGGAGACAGATGACATTGATGACATTTTTGCTTTAATGGGAGTTTAGATGTTCATATGTGAGACTTTCAAGTAGTTAACAAGCTGAGTCAGTCTTCTGCTGTTTTAAATGGAACTTCTGAGACCTGGATGTTCTACTTGGTCTCAGAGGAGCTGCTTCTGTGTAACATCATTTCATAAACATTTATAGTTGATTTGTGCCATGATCAACAAGTATTTATTTGGCTTTGATTACATGCCAGGTGTTAAGATGGAAAGTCTGTCATAGCCTGCCCTTGAAAAACAAACTAACTCCTTGACTGGGCCTGATAGGTCCCTGAAAATTTGAATAGTTTTATGATTTACCAGGGAATGAAGACCTGAACAATTAACTGCAAAAACTTCTGTGCCTTAAGGTAAATGGGGAGTGAGGTTGGAGAGTAGCAAGGAAGTACCCTAGAGGGTTACTTAGTCCTCATTGACTCAGTTGTAGCTAAGTCTGCCTCTAAATATCAAGTTTGTAGCTTCCAACAATTGTGCTGTCTTGTTTATGTATTAGACAGTATTATCAAAAGGCTCAAAAGTTTTGTCATTAATTGTATTTATTACCAGAGACTGGGCACAACTATTAGTTCTTTTCATGTGTTCACTTATCTCACAGGAGGGCATATTAAAATGTTTTTGTAGTTTTCCAAGAGATTTTCAGTTATTTATTTATTGTTAATTTATGTGGTGCCAATCAATGATTTTTTTCCCCCCAAATAAACCTTTTCCAAAATGGATATAAGGTGGCTTGTGGTTATATGTGAAGTACAACAGGATAACAAAGAAGTAAAGGAGAAAGTATTAGGAGACACAAAAATATACCCAGGAATAAGGGTAGTCATCAATTTGTAATTAGGTGCTGATGCAATTATCTGATATTTGTACATGCTTATACAACTGCTTTGAGAGGGTAAATCTTCCATCTATTTCCAAATAATGATGTGAAATTTGAGCTATTGTTCAAATACTGACAACTAGAATTAGGTTAATATGCTTCTCAGGTAGTCTTAAGTTTTATATTGTTACAGAGACAGGAAAAGAACACAGTGCCCTCATATATATTCTGCATCCTTCCTTTCCTCAGCTATCCTATTTTTTTCCTCTGTATGTCCTTTGCATTTTTTAAAATCCAGCTTTGTTCTTTCCATCTGTTTTCTGCATTTTCTCACTTATCTATGCCAGTGGTTCTTGAACTTTTCAGATTTTTTTTAATCACTGGTGGGTTAGTTAAAAACAGAATCATAGCTTCTTTCCTGAGACTGATAAACATGGACCAGGGATTGGGCCAGAATCTGCACGTTTATTTTAATAGGGAGCCCAGGTGATCTTGACTGAAGTGGCCCCAAATCCAGAGCCAATGAAATAAACACTGGTTTAGCTTCTCTCCTGAAGCCCTATTAAACATCCTGTTTTAAATCCAAGTTCTTAACCTCTAGTATTAAGACGGCCTGTATTCTATCTGGCTTTTTGACAAGTGGAAGTAGCTACTTGGTACCTTAAAACATGAACAGTGACATACAAGCACACTCCATCTCCAGACATGAGAAGCCTAGGGACTGCTAGCAAGAAAGCCATCACTACATGAGACTCCTCAACCTTGTACCCCAGGACCATAAGCCAACATAAATCTCTTTTCTTGATTTTTTTTTTTTTTTTTTTTGCGGTGCTGGGGATTGAACCCAGGGCCTTGTGCTTGCAAGGCAAGCACTCTACCATCTGAGCTATCTCCCCAGCCCTCTTGATAACTTTTAAAGAAAAATTACCAAAAACTTCAGGACAATACCAAGGATGTTGTATTCATGACAATCTAGAAATGTGATCAACATCTAACTGGCTTTGTACTCAAGTGTATTTCCTTTACATATTGGGAAATGAAGATGAATTAGTAAGAGAAAAACTGGTGTGGTATAGCTTTGTTACCCATAGGGCCTGGTTTATTTGCTGGCAGTTGTTAATATTCAAGTACCTACTATCCCAAGAAACCTCTTGGAAGACTTCACATCCTAATTTCTGATTTAGAAGATAAAATGAAAGGTCTCTAGAGTTATGATTTAAGGCCCAGTCTTGCTGCTACTTTTACTTTTGACGTGATTCCACTGAGCTAATCAGTGTTCCTATGTTTAAGTTTCAGAATGTGAAGTGGCATTTTTGTTCAATAATCATAAATTTTTACAGTTCAAAGAAACTTTGGCTAACATCCCTCAATGAAAAAATCAGAGTGGGTTAGTAGTTTAGGTTGAATTATAAAATCTGGGTTGGACTATCAGCCAAATATTTTTCTATTTCATTAATATTCCTTTGGATTAAGTATCTTTATCTCTTTTCTCTTTGCAAATTAATCTTGCTTAAAGGTCATTTTTTGTTTTTTTGCTTTTCACTAGAGAAAATACCAATTCTGTAATAACAATGTTTTGTGATAAATACCTATGAATTTTGCTGTATTCCTTGGTTGGTTTGAGTTTATAAATATGTAGCTGTCTTCATATATATCACCTCATGTAATACTATTTTAATCTTAATAGTTTGTGTGGTTATAGTTACAAATGAATTTAAGAGAAACCAAGTAATTCCCCAAAGACCTAGGTATAATAGATGTTAGAACTGGAACTTGAACTGGAACTTGCATTCCTTGTTTTCCAATTCTGAGTCTTGTGTTCACCTGTAAGTGAATGATTCCAGCCAGAAATTATTGGTGTTCCAACATGGACTGACAAGTTTTACCAAGAATAATTCTTTCACTATTTAACTAAGGCTTTAAAAATTAATTACAGGCATACATATGAGTATTTATCCTTCAACTTACCTATTAATGCTTAATGGAAAAGCAGCTACTTTTATTTAGTCCATTTTAATACTTGAGAAATACGTGATAATTTTCTTTAAAAGATAAAGGCCCAATAAATAACATGGCAAACCTTTCTCTACATAGTTTACATTTTATGGATTTTTAAAAAAAATATGTTCTTGCTTGTGAGTTTGTTAAAATAGGAAAATCAGCTAGCATTTGTTCTACTGAACAGATAATTATTATAAACCTTCTGTCCCCCACGCACCAAATCATTCTTGTTTGGGGAAGATGCAAGTTTTAAAGCTGAAGTGATCCTTCTGCAAGTTACTGATACACAACATTTAAAACAATATTTAAATTTTTCTAGATGTTGAATTCCAGTGGCACACAGAATTTTGAAACTTCATCTTTGAAACGAATGGATACCATTAGTTAAGATTTCCTGTTATATTTGCTATAAAACATTTCAGCAGATGGATTCCAGAATAGGTCACAGAGCTGTGAAAAGAAAAGAAATATAATTTTCTCCCTTACCTCAGGTAGTAAAAGATCTGAATTTATCTAACAAAGTTATTTACAAACTTTTGTGATTCCATGTATGAAGCAAAATGTCTTTTAATTTGTTCTGCCTTTACTCTCTTCCCTCAGCTTCTTACAGAATTTTATCATCTGATAAAATTCTGAACAGTATCTGATCTGTTTCCCTCATAATTCTAAAATTTTTACTGTATCTTTTATTGTTTTCCAGTACCAGTTTTGATGTCTTTAGTTTGTTCTTTTGGTAACAAAAATTCCACCACCTTGATAATTTAGAACTTTATTCAGGTAGGTTTTTTTGTTTTTTGTTTCTTTGTTTTTAAGTCACCCTCACCATTATTGTGACTTTTATTTACCTGTCTGTCTTCCTATATCCACCCATAAAACTATCCTTCCCTCCCCCCCTTCCTCCCCATCCATCCATCTATCCATATGGAGCCCAACCAAATCACTTCTCAAGTTTTCTAATACACTGTGATTTTATATACAGGTGGAATATTTCCTGCAGTATCACTAATTCCTTTCATAATTAAGTGAGCATTGTAGACTTTTTGGTCAAAGCTGCTTCCTTGAGAAAAGCCCATAGTGATTTTTATAACTGAAGTTGTACATACACAAACATTTAAAAGAGAGACACAAGTTGGATAGTTCTAACAGTATGACACCTTGAGTTTTGTGTAACAAACACTTCTGTCAACTCACAATTTTCTGACCTCAGAAACACTTCTTATCTGTTTGGAATTGTACACATAGACAACTACAGAAGCAATTATGTAGTACCTACTTATAGATTTCTTCCATGCCATTTATGAAATGGATTGATCCCAGTATCTAACCTTAGGGAAGCCTTTCACCAATCATTGATACTTTCTGGCCTGCTGGGCTAGAGTTCATACATAAAGATTAGTTAGCACTTGACCTTTGCCTGCAAGCTTGAAAGCCAAACCTTGCCAGTCTAAATGTCCACCCACAATTTACCTTCTCCTATCACGAGTATACAAAGAAAGAAAGAAAACCTGACTTATTTTATAATAACCATTTGTGACTAGGCTGAACTCCCTTCTGGAGGGCTGACCAAGGGCTTGGTCATGCAAGTAAAAGCAAGAAGTCTACATAACTATTTTCTGCATGGGGTTTTAAGAGTTATGAGTACTTTCCTATATATGGTTACTGTATTACAGTGAAAGATTAAGTTCTTGAAGTTCAGTAGGCTTCCATGTCTTAATTCGTACACTGAAAGTGGTATAAGACTTTCTGTACTACCTTGGTCACCTATGTTGAGTATAGTAGCAGAAGTGATTCCAAGGTCATGCCAGCAGAGAATATTGGCATATCTAAAGAAGAAAATGTCCCTAAAAAGTACCAGGAATCTGACTGATAATCTGGGTCACAGGCCTGACCCTGCCATCCCTGGACTGACAACTGGCAAGAAAGGAAACTAAACATTATTATGTGCCTCACGTATGTGGCAATCACATTCTGGCATCACATTTTTTTACCAGAGAGAGAAGAGACTGAGGAATGAAATAAGCTGCTTTAAAAGCAGTAACCAAGAAGTAGAGAAACTATGCTCTGCAAGACCAGAGTGGTCTTTCAGCATATAACTCTCTGCAATTCTCAATTTCTCTGATTTGTAACCTCTGTGAAACAGGCATGTTTACTATGAGGATCAATGAAGTATTTTGAATGCTCAATAGCCTCCCTTCAAGACCATCTGTTTTCAGACAGCCCTAATAGTTCTTAATATCAAGCCATGGTCTGACAGGAATGGTCTAGAGGCAGAGCCTGCAGGAGTATGGGACTATTGCTTGATCAATGCATTGTTTTGAACACCATAACTCCACTTGATGTAGCCTAAAAAAAAAAAAAAAAAAATCCCAATTTTCTCCAGTTACACTGTGGTTAATTCAAACTCAACTTATATCAACTAAATAATATTTTTCAACAAATGATTTTGTTTAAACATGATGTGCTAATCTTATGTTCAAGTGATCTTTTTAGCTGAAGCTTCACTTCCTTCTTATTAAATAGTTAAATAGCCATTTTTATGACAATGCTCACAGCTCTAAGAATTAAGATTTCCCTCCAATCTCTAGGAATTTCCAATATGTATGTGGGACAGACAAACAGGATAGATAGCAGAATGTAAGTCAAAAAAGAACAGCATTTTGTAGGGATGAAGGAAGAAAGGTTCTGATAGGCATATTCATAATTTAAATCTGATCTAGATTGGCAGGACCTAAAAAGGCTGCTTTTGGATATCTAGATTTTATCTGGTTTCATTATTTTCTCTTAGCAACTAGCATAGTGCCTTCCACAAAGAAGTCAGAGTAAGGAAATCTCAGAGGAGTTGTGCTCTATCTTTGCCACAGAACATGTTACTTACTGTACCCAAGATACATGAAGAAAGTACAAACTCATGCTTTGTCACGAAACCACATCATAACATCTCAGAAATTACCAGCTCGGGAAATAACCCATTCTGTCTGCTACCACTAATTATTCTGAACTCATATGAAGCATTTTTTCTTCCTATATGTCCTTTTAAAGGAAAAATGTAAAAGGAAAAATTTAATCCCTCATAGCCTGACTGGGCTTTTTATTATAAACATAGTTGTTTCTCTTTCAAATTAAGAAAGAGTTCTTTATTGTGGCTATTTTTAAAAAGTCAAGTTTTCATTTCTGCCATGGTCTAGGGCTGAGCTAGGCTGAGACAGAAAGAAAATGAAATACCTTGAAGAAAGATCCAGTGAGAAGAACAGAAGGAAAAAAACAAAAAACAAACAAAAAAACCCAGAAGTACTAAAAGACTGTACCAACAAATCATGGCTAAGTATATAGTCTTTCAAATTTTAAGTGATACCTCAATTTAAGAAACACTGACAATATTAAAGGTTTTTAATACATAAAGTTATTAGAACAATTCAACTTTTACCTTACAGGAAATAGCTGAGGAAAACATCCTTGTGTTTGAGTGTTGACAAATTTCTGGATCTCAAGTACTTGTTTTAAAAGATGTCCTTTGGAAGGCTTGTCAATTTTTGTTAATACCATCTATAAGAAAATAAAATTTTAAGCATTAGAAATAAAATATTTCTTATTATGCAGTTATATACACTTTAACTACAATTTTTCAGTTACAACTAAGTGACCCATGCATATTTCTTGATCTCTCTGTACCCATTTCCTCATCTACAAAATAAAAATAACCCAGAAAGAAGTTGCTCTAAAAATGAAATGAGTTAATGTATGTAACATATAAAATGTACATGATGTGTCTATTATTGAACAGTGTTTCAATTACACAGAGCCTCGATATCTTGGACTTAAGATTAATAAGGAGGATCCTGGAACCTGTTTTTAACTGCCATCAGCTGTTTCATATGATCACAATATATCTTGTGATAAAATATATATAAATGAATATTAAGTTGATGTACATAAAACTGTGAACTTATGATCACAGTTGAGTTCTAAAATGATCCAACCTTATAAGTAATATTCTAAAAGAAAAAATTTGAAATTGGGCTATTTGTAGATTTTATCTACTATAGTTACAACTCAGGTAAATTAAGAATTTTACTTGTCCAAATACATCTACATACTGAAGAAAGATCAAAGAATGGATGCTTAAATTAAATTGATGGATGCATCAATTAAGATGTAAAACACTGATCCATCAGGTTTTCTCGGAGGAATTTCTGTAAAATTAAATTTCCTGATGAATCATTTATGCCTTCTATCATGAAAGTGCTAATGGCAGGAGAAGTGAGAAGCAGAAAGTATATGGTTGCTAATGACCTGTGAATCACTTCAAATAGGAGTCTTTCCTCACAAAGGCAAAATGTGCTGAAATATGTGTGCATATATGTGAATATACATACGTGTATAAAATGTGTGTGTGTGTGTGTACGGTCTTTCTTTTGTTTTGGTAGTACTGGGGACTGAACTCGGGATGTACTGATATTTAAAATGAGATATTTCCCTCAGTTACAGCTGAGGAAAATACATAATTTTATAAACTGGTACTTATGTTACTAAATTATGAACACTATTAATTAATAAAACCAGTTTCACAATACTTAAGCATTTTTACTATGTACACTATCATCCTTTGATGCCTTCTAAGTTAGCGTGATTCACAGAACTTTTACAAACCCCAAGATTTTCACAATTCTAAAGAAGACAAAAAAGTGGCTATTAGATGAGGCAATGTGGATCCTGAGTTCAAAGCCAGCCTCAGCAAAAGCAAGATGCTAAGCGACTCAGTGAGACCCTATTTCTAAATAAAATACAAAATAGGGCTGGGGATGTGGCTCAATGGCTGAGAGCCCCTGAGTTCAATTCCCAAGAACCACCCACCACCACAAAAAAAAAAAAAAAAAAAAAAAAAAAAAAGGCTGGAGATGTGGCTCAGTGATCAAGTGCCCCAGAGTTCAATCCTGGGTACCCACTACCCCAAAAAAGTGGCTATTAACATGATTAGATTTAAACTCCATAAAAAAATTAGATTTAAACTCCATATAAAAATTTAAATTTTTATAGTTCAGAAATTTAATATTATTTTTCTCTATATTGTGCAATTCTTGAAATAGAACTGTCACTTGACTACCTATAGAGACATATAGGTAAAGATAACATTTAGTGGTTTTCTGAAAATTAGTAGAAACTGAACTATAGTCATTAAGTTCTTTACTTGTCTTTATAAGGGAACTTTAAGAATGCTATTTTATCTAGAAATATAAGAAAATAAAATTAATGTAGATACCAGACTACTAATCTGTATTTTATTCTAGGTCAGCTGACAGAAAGAGTGCTAGTAAGATATTCCCAGAAAAAAATTGTTTCTTTAAGAATATAAAAATATGTGCTTCTATTTATATTTGGTAAGTATTATCTGCCAAGCTGCTGTTAAAGAGCTATTAACATGTTTTAGACAACACTTTATATTTCCATTAAAAAAATGGAAAATGAAAGCACTAAGGAACACTAAGTGAACAGCTTAAAATACTTTTACTTTGATTATAATTTTAAAAACTTAAAACTGAGAGAAGGAAAAAAGTGCCACTCAACATAAAGTACCAACATAAAGGCACTTCCTTTGTATTTTGAGAAGGTAAGACCAATTCATTCATTAAAAAGTATTTGCACACATCACACTGAAACAGAACTGATGTTTCTAACTGCAACCATGAGTCAAAAGAAACACTTACCACATAAGGTAATGCAAATTCTTCACACATTTCTACAGCAATATTGTCTGTTTTTGTAATTCCAACGGCACTATCCACTAATAAAAATGTTCTCTTCAAGCTGTAAGAATGTAGAAAAGATTAATGGCAATATAAGATATATTCATTCATCTCTCCTACCCACCCTTACTATACTAAGGAATTTCCCTTTAAGTATTTTTGATCCAAAATTTTAAAATTTCTTTAGGCAAAAGGAATTCTAAATTCACCAGGAAGTTCATCCTATAATCTAATAGGTCTCAAAGCTGTTTACTTCCAGTACTTAGTTTGCTAAATATTAATTTATTTTAATAAGCATGTATTAAACCTAAGTCTGACTGGGATTTTTGTTCTGATGAGTAAGTCCCTTAAACTTTAGTGGGGGGAAAAAAAGACACAAATCAATTTTACTATATGTTATCACAAGTATTTAACTTTTTAAATATTATTTTAAGATTAACAGATAACAGAAATCAGACACATGATATTTTGCATTTTCTTTTGTAAATATTTCACCTTAGTTCCTATGTAAAGTTACAAAACTAATACAGTTACCAACACTTTTTGTTTTTAAATTGGTGGGCCTAGGGATCAAAACCAGAGCCTCTAGCATGTTCAGCAAGCACTCTACCACTGAGCTACATCCCCAGTCCTGAACAAATTTTTATAGTTCAGAAATTTAATATTATTTTTCTCTATATTGTGCAATTCTTGAAACAGAACGGTCACTTGACTACCTATAGAGACATATAGGTAAAGAGAACATTTTCAGAGGATAAAGCTGAGTATTTTAAAAATAATCAGAATTTACTGAAGTTTATTTAAATCTGATAAATATCACATTAACCAATAATTTTCATTTTCAGAAATTATTTAGGAGTTTGGTTTAAAAAAAAATGAACAAACTACTGAAGTACTCTAGAGTTTCCAATTTAGCAAAACACTTGAAAATAAGATTACAATCACCTACAGTCAGAAGCCAAAACACACCATTTTCCTAAATATTATAGAATATTATGAGAATAAAAAATGGACCTTCTAAATTAAGTCATTTGATAAAAATGAAATGTTGATCATGTGTAGAATACTCCACTGATAAAAATAAGAAAATAAATTTCCTTACTTCCTTCGTTCTTTTAGATAGGCCTCTACCATGTCAACAAAATCTTCTGGTGCTCTATAGCCATAACCTGGCATGTCCACCACTGTAAAATACTTTCCAACTTTGAAAAAATTCATTTTCTTTGTATGTCCCTGATAAATGAAAAAATAAAAGCTGACTTAAAATGTCTTTTATATATTTCATGTGTTGCAGTGTTTTCTATTCAACTGTCAAATATTTATTAAAAGCCCTGTATACAATCCCAGGTACTCTATGACACAGGAAAATGACAGAAGGGAAATGGTTGAATATAAGTTTGGCTCATACTACTTTCTCCTTCCAATTCATTTTTCTGAAAATAGACTCTGTATTACTTAAGAACTTTAGATTCCATATAAGACATATGGAAACATACAGGCAAAATGTTATGGAGTCTTGCCTATTTCACTCTCCATGGAAAACATCACTCTGTTTCAAACTGTGTGACTGCCATAGTCATAATAGGCTTTTTTAACATCTAGATACAAAACCTGGTAAGTTTCTGACCCCTAGATTATTGCTCCCCTATAGTCAAGATGTTTTTATGTTTTATTATGTGAGTTTTAGTGCTCTCATTAAACCTTTTAAAATCATGTACAACACTATAATTTTAAAATATCTGCCCAGCTAAAATTGATGGAAAGATGATAATAAGTGGTTTATTCTTTTGTCCATGGACATTTATTAATCATAAAAAGAAAAGACAATTTAGTCAATTGTTCTGATTGTAGGAAAAATATTATCAAAGTCTTCTTAATGGTGATTAAACTTTCAGTAGGCTTATCTGTCCATTAGAAAATGATTTTAGAATTATATGACTTGACAAGACTGAGGTTGACAATGTAAAGAATAAATGTCATCCATGGTCCTCTTACATTGGAAGGGGATTCACCCTACCTAGAAGTTATAGTTTAGTCAGTTTATATGGTAAGGCAGGGTAGGAGTGAGGATGGAAAGGTTAAGGAAAGAATTATTAGTGATAAATCCAGAGAATCAACTACATGAAGAAATGGCAAGCAAAAGACTAGTTAAGTCTCATGGAAGGGCTCCAACTTAAAGAAAGGATCAGGGAGCAGTGAGCATTGGAGCCAGTGGTTTTGCCATGGATTGATATTAAGGTACCTGGGGTTGATTTGACACTATAAAATTTGACACTATAAATGTCATCTTAGATATTGGTAGGTTCTGCCTTATTAAGGCAAAGGAGGAACCGGAAAATGACAGAAAGTTATCATAGTAGGATGGCTGGGATAAGAAGCATATGGTTTGGTCTTGGAAAAACACAATATGCCTGACAGGTAAATGTGTAAGAATGAGTGTGTGCGCATGTGGAGAGAGAAAATTAGTAAGGTATAAAAGATTGCAGGAAGAAAAAGGAAAACAACAAAACAAAACAAACAAAAACCCATTAAAGCTATTTCCCCTAAAATCAATGTGGAACTAGATGATCATTATTTAGAAGGAAATAGTACAATTCTAATAAAAGACTTCGTTAACTCTTTGGATGATATGGACAAAGAAAGCTTTCCTCAAGATACTGGCAAGACTACTAAAATTAATTCAGTCATACTTGCTTTTTTTTGGAGAAATACACAGGATGAATGAAATGTCCTACTTTAACTGTTTGAAAAATTCTTTTTCTCTAGGCACTTACCAATTATTTCTTTTATCTTCCAATATTTATTACTCATTTTACTCAATTTGAAAGGTAGTCCAGATATATTTAAAGTATCAACATACCGGTTTTTTGGAGACTCTAACTTCAACCTCTGGGGCCAGGGAGAATAACGCCTTTATTAGGGACGATTTTCCAACATTGCTTCTGCCTATAAAACATACCTTACACAAGAAAAAAAGATAACTGAGCACTAAGAGAACTGACTACTAGTTTATTAATTAAATGTTATACCCCTCACAAAACGAAACTATTCAGTCTTGTCAAGGCACATAAAAAGTGGCTTCTGTGTGGTCAGATCTCAAATTCTAACACATGGCTAATATTTATGAACTATTTCAAGGTGCTAAGTACTATTCTAAGCCTTCAACAATATTTTCTTTCTTTTTTTTGGGGGGGCGGGGTGTACTGGGGATTGAACTCAGGGTCATTCAACCACTGAGCCACATCCCCAGTCCTATAATGTATTTTTTATTTAGATAGGGTCTCACTGAGTTGCTTAGCGCCTCAATTATTCCAAGGCTGGCTTCGGGATCCTCCTGCCTCAGCCTCCACAGTTGCTGGGATTACAGGCGCATATGCCCCACCATCCCCAGTTCAACTTTCTTTTCTTTTCTTTTTTCTTTTACAACATACCTATGAAATGGGTAATATAATCATCTCCATTTTGTAGATGAGAAAATATAACTAGCCCCAATTATACAGTGAGAGTGAAGGATTTGGGATTTGAAATCAGGACATTTATATCCAGAACCTGTACCTTTAATTTCACTATGCTACTCAAGAATATCTGCATGTTTTATTAAGCATTACATGTTTGCAAAGCTTTCTGAAGTAACAAAAATGTTATTTCACTCTAAAGTACACCTACAGCTTGGAAGCATATTTTCTTAAGAATTCCCATAGTATATTGTAACACCAGGGTATTCCAGGTTTTTTTTTTTTTTTTTTTTTTTTCCCTTGATCTTTTTGGTTCCAAGATTTTCTCCTTTGTTTTGTGGGAAGCAACAGAATAGTCTTGTTAATCACCATTAGTACACATGATTTTACTTTTTAATGGTATTAAAGGGTAGACAACTTCAACTAATTCTAAATGAGGTCAAAACTGGTCCTTGGAGGACACTTTGGAAATGTGTAAGGGCATTTTTGGTTATCAGTACAACTGGCAGGCATTTAGTGGACAGGGGCCAGAGATGCCATATATTCTACAAAACTGTTAGTCTTCAAAATGAATGATATGAGTCTTGCATAAGTTTCAAATGCTTGACTGATTAAACCCAATGCTAATATACAAACAAAACTGAATAAAAAAAATAGTATACAAAAGTCCATTAATTATAGCAGTTCTTCATAATTCAGAAGAAAAATTTCAGGGCAATGTTCCATTTACAGGGCAAAGGAGATCTGAGCCGCCTTTTAGCAAACTCAAAATATTAAATTGCAGAACATGCATAAAATGTACACTCTGAAATTTCACTAATGAAGTTTAAAAATCTCATTATTGCTATCTATAGACGATTATTCCTGAAGATGAGAAATTTAGATAGGGTGAAAATTACATATTGATAAGGATCATCTCATTTATGGATCTATCACGTCTCCTTCCCTAACTTGTAATTTGTCCCAGGATGTTTTTCTACTTCAATTAATTAGGAAAAAATAATGGGCAGAATTTTCTTTTTGAACTCTTAGTTCAAGTTTCAAAACCCCTTAAAGTCTTCCGTATTCATCATTATAATTAAAACTATGTGTTTTTTCGTCTCCACTTCTGGTTCTGGGGCCAAAAACCGCCAGGCAACTGGTCTACCACTGAGCCACATTCCCAGCAAAACTATATATATGGTTATCTAAAATATGCCTCCACACAAACCCAGAAAACTTTTCTGGTCGTGTGAAACTAGTGGTAGCAGAATTCCCCCCGCGGGCCTTCTTCGTAAGCTGCGGCAGGTGGGGCTCGGGTGGTTTGAGCGCTAACCCCTTGCGGGCGGTAAACCCGTGCAGTTGGAGCCCTCACCTCAGGTCGAGAGAGGGCCGGGGCGTGGTCGAGCCGGACCGCGGAGCTGACGTACTCAATGCGGTTCCGCTGCGAGGCAGCGAAAACGCTCTCCGCCCTTGCGATGTCCTCCAGGCTAGGGTCGAAGACCCTCATGTGAAGGTGGGGCCTTGTGTCCCGGACGAGGTGCTGCTCGAGTTCCTGCAGCGGGTACACTAACTTTGTCAACTGACTCTTCGGCAGCCGCAGTACCTCAGCAAAATTCTGGGACTTGCTGTAAGCTCGACTCTGGCGCCCCACTGCCGCCGGCATCTCAAAGAGCTTCTCCATTCCAAGCCGCAGGCCCGGCGCTGCCATGTTCCTTTCCTTGAAGCCCCGCGGCGGAGTCCTTTTCCCACGGCCTGGACCGCGCGTGCGTGAATGCCGCTGGCGCGGCGCCTGCTGGGAATTGTAGTCTCCTCTGGCCTTTCCCGCTTCTGCGGGCGGTGAACCCCGTGATCAAGCCGGTTGGGTTCCTCAAACACCCTTGCCTTAACGACTGTGCCCCGGACTAGTACCTTACAGCAGGAGGGTGTCAAACGGTTTCCAGAGGTGAAAGACTTACCTTGCTATGTGGTCCTGATACGAAGGTCCTTATCTCCATTGCCAATCTAATAAAGAGGACAAAGTTTTTAGAAAAAGGAAAAAAAGTTTAATTTGCTAGGAAAACAAAACAAAACAAAACAAAACAAAACAGGGGATTCCTGTCCCATAGGCTGTGATTCTCTGTCAGAGGGAACGCAGAGGTTTAAAAATAGGAATACAAGGGCTGGGATCAAAATATTGTCAGTAGATATAATTAATTAGTGTTCATCAGGAGTTCTTGAGCCCTTGCTTCAGTTCCCAGGTTTCGAGTTTCTTTAGCCTTGCGGGCATGACACTGGGGTAGAGAATATGATAGGTTACCCTGGGACAGGACAAATGTTAGGATTGGGGAGAAGCAAGAAGAAAAAGAACAACAACAACAACAACAAACAACGACACAAGTCTGTTTTAAAATAAGCCATCTGAGGTGAAGCCGCAAGGTTTTACTCAGGCATAAACTGGACCCTGACTACAGTCCTTGGTTCCCAAGTGAAGGTGTAATGTGGTGTGATGCTCTGGTGGATTCCAAAGTCTTTCATTTTCACGATTTCTTTTGTTGTTTAAGGGATGGTTAACCCTTGTCATGCATTCATATAACTAAGAAATACACTTTTTATTTTTATTTTTTGAAAAAACAACTGGTGAGAAATGTGGTTGGATTAGCATCTCATTTTCAGGAAGAGGGAGTGTTATCTCTGCTTTTCTCTAGAGATGCAGGAAGCCTCATTAAAGTTTGGAGATTTCTTACAAAATAAAAGCAAAACTCTTGCTTCATGGAAGTTCCATAACAACATCTTATTTCACAAGTTTCTTCTTAAAGCAGTTTAAACTGATAAGTGGTGAAATGGGAGATAACAGGTTTCGGTTTGATGAATTGAATAACTGAAAGATATTCCTGTGTAAAAACCAAAGATCTTATAAAACACCAACAGAAAACAGAAATGTAGTGGTTACTCACGTACTCTTAGCTATTTCTCATGTTGTTTGTTGTTTGGTAACTTTGTTCAATTCTTGAATAAACACAATATAAAAATTAATAAACAAAACCCAGGAGTTTCTGGTAGCCAACACAGCAATTGGACTAATGTTGGCTGGCTAATATTTGATTGATTCTTGCATTAGGCCCTAGACTCATTCCCCCATAATAAAACCTTTATTATATACAACCAGAAACCTGGGATTCATATGTTGCTGTGTATCTAATATGCTTTAAAATGCTTTCTAAATATTGGAGCCTCAGTTTTGGAAATAAACCAGAGGATAAAGGATGTTTCACAATTCTCAGAGGAGTTTTGGAGGAATTCAGGGATTAATAGATGTCATGGTACTCATTTTGTAATATTTCATGAGTCTGAATCCTAAATCGTTGTGGAATTCACTTGACAGCGAATCATTTTGAAATCATTTGGCAGGACAGTTTTTGCAACTTAGGACCATCTTTGCAAAACTAAATTGTCTTGTCATGCAAAGGGTGGCAAGTCAAATAGATAATCCACTGGAAATATATATAACTAGGAAAATTACTTGACAATTTATTTAATCATCTTTTCCCCTCTTTCATTCCATTCTTTTAAAGCATATAAAATTTCAGAAAGATAGTTTACATGCTGTTTTTTTTTCCTGGGCCCATGTGATCAAACTCTTCCCTAATTTCAAGTAGGTCAAAGATAGAACATGGACAGCAGTAAGACCTACTAGTGGGGGAAAGGAGTAGAATTTGGAGGAATTAGGTTAAGAGAACCAACTCCATTACAGAGCTGCAATGGAAATAATAGAGGAATACAGAGAATTCCGAGTCCAGGAAAGTCAAGCCAAAATCAGCATCAAAGGGAGTCAGGTCTGGTGACTGGGGTGTTGCAGTAGGACTCTGGTTTCTGGCAATACTCTGATCTAGTTGTTGGCATCATTCTGGTTCCTGGTGGTCTGTGCACATGAAGTAGGACTTTAGTCAAGCACTATAGTATGGGAGTTAGAATCTAGCCTTCTAGACCAGAGCTTGGTCTGGGCTTAGATTCAGAATTTGATTTAATCCTGGGACAGGAGGGAGGAATACAGATTAAAAAACCATGCTATGTAATACACACCTTCAACTTACAATATTCAAAAGAGGAGTCCTGATAGTCTCTCATTCTTCCCTGACCTGGTCTGTTTTACAGTCATTCTCATCACAATAATTGGTAATCCCAGTCTCCCAAATGACACAGCCAAACTACTTGGGAGCAATTCTTGATTTTTCCCCCTTACACTCCACATTCACTTTGTTAGCAATTCTGGTTTTACTTTCAAAATGTATCCCAAATTTAACACTTTTTTGGCACATCCACTGCTACCATCCTGACCCATGCCCCATTATCTCCTACCTAGTTAACTCCAAGAGCTTCCAAACTGGTCACCCATCTTTGCCCTTTGCCCCCTTCAATATATTCCCAGTATAGCACTAATCATTGTTTTGTTAAAATATAAGCTAAAACCTCCAACATCTTCTTTTCTCACCCAGAGAAAAGCCAAAGTTTTTACACTAACCTAAAAGGCCTACATGGTCTTCTTTTCCTGTTCCCACTCTTACTCAACTGACTTCATCTAGTATTATTTTCCCCCTTCTCTACTCTGTGCTAGGCACACTATTCTCCTTGCTGCCTTCAAACTAACTCCTTACACTGCTGCCTAGAATGCTTTCCTAGGTGATCACATGACTTATTCCTTTCCATTTAGGGTGTGTTTATGGTCTTTCTCAGAATAACTGCCTTCTGTTTTGAGAACTGAGGAGGTCATTCACCACAAAGTTTAACACATTTAAAAAATTTATTATGATTTGGACAGACATTACATACTTTAACCCATAGCTTAGAGTCAGTTTTATCTCTAAAGTTAATCTTACCTAAATGCCATAGTTATACTCAGTCAGGTTGAGCTACCAAGAATAGGAGGAAGGTAGGACAGTGATGAGATCTTACCACTAGAACAGGGTCATCTCAGTTGTTCCTTCCATCATACGTACCTCTGCAATGAATGACCATGGGGTCCAGAGTGATCTCAATTTATGTTCAAGTCCTAATGTTGTCAAGTTTAGGGAATTCATCTAAGAGAGGAAGAAGGTGATCTTTGTAAACATAGATAGGTGGGCAGAATCTTGGACATTAAAAAGGTAGCAAGTAAAGTATACACATAAGTTAACTCTCATTCTCGCCTAGTCATGTTTGGAATACCCAGACAGAAGCAAGGGCAGAAGCAAGGGCAGATACACTAGAAATACTTACTTCTAGTTGAAGAGAGAAGTAATGAATTAAGTCCTGGCATTTGATTTACACAAGACTTTTTCCTACCATCACTTCTCCTTATTTTAATAATATTACTGAATGCATGCTATATATGAGAGTTGATCTGGGTACTGGGACTTAACTGTAGGATAGACCTGATCATGTTCAAATTGTGACCTCAAACTCGTAATAAGACAAAATTATTGTGGAAAGGAAGAAGGAAGAGGCATTATATGAAAGAGACTGACGCAGGAGAATCTTCAATATTCAATTTAAATTGCTTGAATTGTAATAACTACTCTCTGAATAAATGATTTAAATTTAACATGCCTTTAATTACATTTTCTCCAAGTTGTGTTTTTCATTTAAAAATTTATATTACATATCACCTACACATTGACACAAATTTGTGGCATATACATTACAAGCAACATGATGTATGAATTTTCCATCTAATTTATCAATTAGGTATAGGTTACTGTTTTTGGGATTTATTATATAAGCATCATTCCAGAAAGAATAGAGTCATATCTACCATAAATCTTCTTTAGAAGCTTATCAGATCATTGAATTTTATTTATATCTCATTAAATTACTTTTAGAGAATGTTTCTAACTTCAGAGAGTTTCTTTTTTTCTTCAGAAAAACTTTTTGAACTTTCTGTTAAGGTTGTGTCTGCTGTACCAACAAATTCCTCTAAAGAGATCAGGAGATTAAGTATCAGACAGTACTCATGTGTGGGAGGTGAGTTCTTAGAATGATTTGGGGTGTGGAGGAGAAGCACAAATTCACTTCTCTCCAGATTTTTTTTAATCAATAGAGAGAAAATCAATTGCCCTAAATAATCATCATTTTTCTCTTTGATAATTGTGTATTTGGCTCTGTCATACTAGTGCTATTAAAATATATTGAAACACTTTGCAACACTCAATTTGTGTTTTTATATTAGTAGCAAACTCAGAGTTTTGTTTTGTTGAATAAAGCATGGATTTTGGCTTTATTAATTAACATTCTGATTAATTAACATTTAACTATTCTGGCTGATTAATTAACATTTAACTATTTGTTACTTTGGTAGGCAAGACTATTCTAATAGGCGATATTTTTTGTACATATCTCTAATTCACATCTTACTGCCTTATTGCAAGTGAACAATATGCTCTTTGACACCTGAGAAGTGAGACAATGTTCCACAGGCAAATATGCTGATATATATTCCAGCTTTTAACTTATTCTCAGGTAGAGGGTCAGATGTCCCTAGGCTCAGCTCCCAAAGGTGAAATACTAGGATTCATAAGATTCAGCATGTAGTTGTGCTCATGGCTATGGTTTATTATCATAGCAAAGGGTACAAAGCCGATGGGGTCTGTGGAAGTCAGGCACTAGTCTCCAGAGTTCTCTCCCAGTGAAGCTGTAAAGACTGTCCTTAATTCTACTGGCAACAGGTGTGATGGGTGAAATGCTGTCCACAGGAAAGCTCATGTGAGTGTAGGAGTCCAGGGTTTTTATCAAGGGCTGGCTGTGTAAGCACCTAGTGTCTGTGCAACTGACTGTGTTCAGTGAAATCTCAGATTCTCAGAAAGAAGTCAGTGGTCAGTATTGCTATAGTTTGAATTAGAATGTCCCCAAGGGCCCATGTGTTAAAGCTTTGGTTGGTCTCCAGGGAGGCACTATTGAGAGGTTGTGTAAACTTTAAGAGGTGGGGCACAGTGGGAGGTCTTTAGGTCACGGGCAGGGGATGGGGGGTACCCCTGGAGAGGATGTTGGGACCCTGATTTCTTCCTCTCTTTCTCTTTTACTGCCCAGCTGTGAGGTAAGTTTGCTTTGAGCATGTAGCTGTTTCTTTGCTACATGCTCAGTCCATGATTTATTGCTTCACCACAGGCCCTCAAAACAACAGGATCAACTGATCATGGACTGAAACCTCCAAAGCTGTGAGCCTAAATAACCCTTTTCTCTTTATAGGTTGATTGTCAAGTATTATAGTGATGGAAAACTGACTAAAACAAATATAAACAATATCGTTCATATAAATGGTTTAGTTGCAACACAATACTCTTACCATTTAAAGAAGATTTTCCATCAATGGAGAGAATTGTTTACCAGTCATGTTCTCAGATGTTAACCCAGGGCCAATTATATAAATTATATAAGCAAGTCTTTTTTTAAAGATGGACATGATATATCTTTATTTATTTATCTATTTAGTTAGTTATGTGGTGCTAAGAACTGAACCCAGTGCCTCACACATGCTAGGCAGATGCTCTACCACTGAACCACAATCCCAGCCCCTAAGCAAGTCTTTTTTAAAGATACTAGTTTTAGACATTCTATGTTAACTGTTTCTGCATATATATTATTAAAAGTTAAAAGACTTAAAAATGAGAAGTTTCTCATCTACCCTTATTGGGATGTTGTATACTTATAGGAAAGTTCTGTTTTAAATAAAAATTCTAAATTCTGCTTTAATTAAAAATTATCTGTGGAAATTTTTGAGAAAATTGGACAGACCTGCCCTTGTCATTGGGTCAAGGAAGTTATAATCAAAGCTTCTGCTTCAGCTATCTATAATGAAGTATTGGATCTCTACAGAGCAATGCAATGAATTTTAGTCAATGAGCTGGTATGAACAGCAGGTTCTCAAATGACTAAATGAGCTCTTGGATATTTAGTTAGAGTTCAGTGCAGCTAGGTTATTAAATATTCCCTCCCTCCTTACACATCTTCTTCCATGGGTTGGACAATAAATTATGAAAGTTTTTTTTTTTTGTGTGTGTGTGGTTACTCTCTAGAAAGGTATAATGCTTGAAGTAGAGGTAATAGGGGGTTGCCCAATGGGCAGAATCTAATGAATGGAAGGCAAATAAATAGTTAAGTCTATATGGTCTTCATGCTGTGATGCTCTCTCTACTGCCTAGATTATTTCCCAAGAATCTAGACTTGCACTCTTCACCCCAAATATCTTATTTGCCAAGGTCGGTGATTTTACATGATAATAGGACCTCACAAACTCACATTATGAACCCAACAAGTTCTTCAAGTGAAGACAACAACAACAAACCATTCTAGAAGTAATCAGAGAGAATAAACCTGGTGGACAAAGAATTTAAAACAAAACAGTAAATATCTTCAAACAAATAAAGGAATAAACAATAAACATGAATCAAGAAGCTTCAAAGAGGGACCAGTTGGACATATTGAATACAAAATATATTATTGTTGAAGTAAAGATCTCAATGGGTGGGTTTAAAAATTAATCTCAAAGGATGGGTTAGGCCAAGAAAAAATGGTGAGTTGGATGATTAGGTTGTAGAATATTTCAAGAAAAAATTAGGAAGAGAAAAAATATGAAAAATTCAAAGGTTAAGAGTAGTGGTGGTAAAAAGAAATTTTAATATAAATATTATAGGAATCAGTTAAAACAAATGGAAAGAGGGAATATTTAAAATCATAATTACTGAAAATTTTTAGAATTAAAAATGTAAGATTTTGGTTTGGAAGGATTCATATAAAAGACTATATAATAGAAACCCACCACTTAAACATATCGTATTAACCTTTAAGAGGGTCAAAGTAAAAAAGCAAATGCTAAAAGTTTTCAGAGGATACATGCAGGTTACCTACAAAGCAACGATAAGAGTCAGATTAAATTTTCTGTGTTCTAGCACTGGATGGAAAATAAGACCAAAGTCATGTTTTTAAAGTTTGAAGAAAATGAATACCAAACTTAGGATTTTAGATGTAAGCTATTAAACATGTAAAAATGAAGAGTCACAGCATGCAAGGCCAGAGTAAATTTCCTACAGAACAATAATTTTAAATAGCACTTTTGAAGAAAGTACTCAGGCAAGGAAAAAAATAAATCTAAGAAGGAGCAATGAAATCTGTGGCATATGGGTGAATAAATAATTTAACAATGTTGTTTATCTAAGCAATGACACAAAGTATATTCCAATGATCCAGAACTGAATTTCCAGTCTAAGTGGTTGCTGCTCAAAGTGCTATCCAAGAATGGTTTGTTAGCCATCTACATGAGAAAAGGAGCTACAGTAGGAGTGCACATGAACAGACAGATGCCAAGTTGTTTGTGAACCAGTGCCTGTTCATACACCACACTTTAAGCAGTCCTGGTCTATTGTTAGCACCGTGGGGTGGGTGTGGGGTGGAGGTATACAAGACACGAGAATGTACCAAGGAATATATCTTGGTTTTGTGGTGGAGAGAAGATTTAGATATTGATAAACCTTAAAACTTTGTAAGAAAAAGTAAATAAAAGGATGAAGTTTTCAAAGTTGAGCTGCTCACCATAAGAACAAAGTAGTATACTGATAATTTAAAATAGAATAAGAAAATTGAAATCATGTATAGAAGTAGAGAAGGGTAAGTAAATTGAAAAAGTATGGTCCATAGGAAACTGGGAATATGATGCAGGAGACCTACTATGAAATGAGACCTATAACAACAGCAATATGATAGCTGTAAGTAATTCAAACTGACCAAAAAAAGTTATAGAACTCTCATATTAATTAAAAAACAAATAAAACAATAGAATTGCAAGGTTTAAACCTATCAAAGAATTCAAATCTATCAAATAGTTTGATTACAATTATTCCATAAGATAACTCTAAAATATACCTATAACATAAACAAAACATAACCTAACCCATATTTTAAAATGTGGCAAAAAGATGGAGTGGGTCCAAACCAGAAGGTAGTTGAGCAGATACATATCTAGAATATAAGGAATTCAAGTATATCATCAAAAAATATAGTTAGCCTGTATTAGGATTCTCTAGAGAAACAGAAATAATAGGATTTATCCGAATATACAGAATGGTATTTATTATGAAGGATTGGTACATGCACTTACAGAGACTGAGAAGTCCCATTTTCTGCCAACCACAAGCTGAAGGTCCTGGAAATCTAGTGGTGTCCTTCCAGTCCTGAGAAGGTCTGAGAATCAGGAGCACTGATGTCTAAGGGTAGGAGATGACGGATGTCTCTGCTTGAGGAGGGAGGGAGGGAGGAAGTGGCAGATGGGCCAGTGGAGAATATGAACAAATAGAATGAATTCACGCTTCCTCAGCCTTTTGGCTCTATTCAGGCCTTCCTTCAATGGATTGGATGATAGCTAGCCACATTGGTGGGAATGTTCTTCCAGAGATAATGCTTTACCAGCCATCTGGGCATCCATTAACCCGTCAAGTTGACATATACAACCAACCATTGCATAACCTAAATAAAAAAGAGAAAAGATTAGGCAAAATATATAAATATTCAATTCTCTAAGAGGAAAAACTGAATCATGAAGAACCAGAAAAACTTCTAGCATAATTATACAAAGGCTTATGAATTATATGTTTTATGACTGTTCCGAACATAGATGACCCATCAAGAGAACACTCAAATGTATGTAATTATAACTAATTTGGCCATCTTTGAAATTTTTCCAACATTTTGTCTTAAATGAACCATAGGTTTATGTTTAAAAAATTGTTTGGAAGTTATATATGATAAGGTAGGAGGAACACATTTTATTTAACATTCGTTACCTTGACTTATACTTTAAAATATAGAAACATGGGATATGTGACCATCCATCTTTTCTCTCACCTAACCCTCAAAAATATCAGAAGTGAGCCTAATAAAGACGGAAGAATAATACAAGAAAACTGCAGCAGGCTTTTATACATACTGTGGAAGATTATACAAATACAGGAGTAGCTAAGTGGTGTACAAATATCCTTTTGCTGCTGTAACAAAATATCACAAACTAAATGCCATTGTAACAACACAAATTTATTGTCTCAAAGAAATTCTGGAGGTCAAAAGTCCAAAATGACTTTTAGTAGGATAAATCAAGGTATCAGCAGGACTGTGCTCCTCCTGAAAGAGCTTGAATCTGCTTCTTTGTCTCCTCAGCTTTGAGAGGCAGCCTGCATTCCTTGGTTCACGGCCCCATCTTCAATCTTCAAAGCCAAAAGTGTAGCATCTTCCATCTTTCTCTGCTTCTGCCTCTCTTCCCTCTAAGCACCACTGTGTTTACATTGAACCCACCAAGATAATCCGGGATTATCTGAATTTCAAGACACTTAAACTAATCATATCTTCAGAATTCTTGCTATCTAAGGCAAAGTATTTATAGATTCTAGGGATTAGGACATGGTCATCTTGAGAGCAGGTAACATTTTCTTTCTATCATAAGTGGAAAATGTGAAAGGGAAGGCAGATGGAGATTGGTGTACTGGATAGAATATTTTTACTTTTCCCTTTACATAATTTTATACTGTTTTTATTATTCTTGACAAGCAGATATTATTTTTATAATAGTATCCATTTTAATTGACAATTTGGTCCCTCAATCATCATTTATTTTTGTAGGAAATTAGTTTTATATTATATATCTCTGCTTTGTAGAAGCATTTTTCAATGTCTTCTTAGAGTCATTGTTTAATCCCATTTAATAGAGATACAAATTGGTGTATGCTGAGAGAAATTGAGTTACCTAATATTTGTATTTGAATAGAAAGAATAACTTTTGGAAGAAAAATAACAATGGAATATAAACTATAAATAAGGGAAGAATGCTCAGAAAGTATTTCAGCATGTCACTTCCTCAAAATGGATTCTAATCTGTGTATTTAGTCTTATTCATTAATTCTGGTGTCCCAATGCCAAGTTTTCTTTTGTTTCCAAAAGGGACCATGGTCAAAATCAGGTTATACATCTAAAGACATATTTAGGTTATACACCTAAAGTCAGCTGTGGTGATAGTTTGTCCTCTTTTTCTTGATTAGGTCATGTGGACAAGCCAAATTTAAGCAGTCATAAATCACATCATTTTAAAAGAGATATTTGATACATCTTGCTGTGGTTTGGACATGGTTTGCTCCCCAGAATTCCATGTGCTGCAAGGTGGTGGGACCTTTGAAGATGGGGTCTAGTGGGAGGTAATCAGGTCCACCCTTGGAAGAGATGCATGCCCATTTCCCAGAAGTGAGTTAGGTCTTTGGGACTACATTAGTTACCGCAAATGTGAGTTGTTATAAAGCAAGTTCATCATTTTTAATTCATTTTCTTTCTTCCTCTCTTGTCAAGTGACCTTTTTCTCTCTCTCCTGCACGTACTCTCCCTACGTGATCTTCTGGGCCTTGAGGCTCCATCAGAAGCTGATTGCTGTGTAGATTTGGACCTTGAGAGCTAAATCCACATCCCTTCTCTCAAAAGTATCTCCCAAGACATTCCTATGCCTGGGTGTCCTCCTTCTGGATGAATGTGTCTGAAGATAGATATTATGAAAGTGATTTGCTTTTGAAAGTTAGGGCATGGCTGCTTTGGCCCCATTGCTGTCGGTTTTGAGATACTTGTTTTGAAGAATGGGGATTTATAGATCCACTTGTGTGCTAGCTCATGCTTGGTTCATTTCACCAGGGCTGCTATCAGTGTACGTTCAGTCATAATGGGTTTGTTTACTGTTAGGACACATTCGTTAGAAGCAGGACACCACTTCTTATAGGGTTAGTTGCTTTATTATGTTCAGCCAAGTAAAATATAGAACCCTAAGACAAAAAAGATCTTATCTACTTCCTTTTCTAGATGTAGAACATTCAGCAACATTTTCAGCAGTCTCATAATCCTTACTTCTTCTTTTCCCAAGCTGAGGTAATCATAACAGTATTTTTTATAAAATTCCCCTAGAAACACTTGCAATCATATTAAACCACTCCAAAATTATTTGGCAGTACTATATATTAAACACATGAATGGATTAGATCACACAACAAAGAAAGATCAATAGCCAGGAAAATAGTCATAGAAACATGATATAGATGTTAACGTAGCACAAAATGCAATACAAAACATGAGCAATGCCTGACCCAAGAGAAGACCAGATTTCACAGAAAGAACCAACAGAGATTTGTCCACAGAAAATTTATTCATTTAATGTTCCAGAACATCAAAGAAAAAAGTCTGGTACTGGTAGAGAACTGGAAATTATAAAAGTGATGTGAGTATTTTTTAAATTAAATAGACATTGTAGAACATAAAGAAAATAAAATAATCCAAAACTAAGTGGAAGATCTAAAGTTTGAACCCAGGAAGTTCAAACTTAGGAGCCATAGTCTTAAGAGTTACTCTCAAAACTAGAAACTGTGACATCTTTAATTTAACATACTGGAATTCAGCCAACAAACTGCTTTTCAGTTATTCGCTGAAAACATTACATTATTTTATAAAATATAAACAACATGATCAAACATGTAATTTGGGGACAAAAATTTTAAATCACTGATACAATAAAACCATGACAGTTCAACTGAACATTTGTCATGCCCTAGAGAAAGGCCCAATGAAGTTTGAATGAAAAAAAATAATAAAATCGAATGATTGCAGGCAAACGTCAGCTTCTATGATTGAAATGCATAATTTTTGTTTCATATGATTTCCCTAAAAATTTTTCAGAACTCATTTATTTATTAATTGAATACTATCTGAGACATGTAAAGTAATCCCACTTGGCTCCATCTGGAATACTCCTTTTAAAAATGTTCTCATCCTTCTTGACTTTAGTCATTAGGGTGCTTGGAGATCAGATAATACTGGTCTCTTTTCATAATGCCTTGATGGTAATTTTTAGCCAAGTATATAATTGGGATTTTAATTTTTTAAAAAATTTATTTCTGTATTTTTCTGGACTTCCCAGTGGCCAGTCGTAAATGCAAATGACATAGCTATCTGAAATGGGAAGCATCTTAATGCAGAACTACTTCAAGTTTATATCTTCAACAAAATTTCCCATAAATTTGGTTTTGGGGGAATGAACACAATTTATTGAATGGAATACCACTGTACTTGAGGCCAGAATTAGGATAGATTATTTTCCAATATTTATCTACATGGCAGACTCTGTGAGGTGCCATCTGATCCCCTGCAATGAAACACTTTGTTACTCCAGTTTTAATGGTGTCTGCAGTTCAATTCCCGCATGGATTGCCTTTCCCAAGTAGGTCCTTCCTGTGGCTCAGTGACTGACTGATGCAGCACTTTAAAGGCCTGACCCTTGGAGGCCAATAGAGGATAACTCTAGAGGATAGATAGTTCAAGTTACAGAACTCTGCATGGGGTAGTTGAGTTGGGTGCAGACCTACTTTACAGTTTGACTTCTGTCCTTGCCTACCAATCAGTTCCTGTTCCTTCATTTCCACAAGTGATAGACCCTGACATTTCTGCTGAATGATCATCTTTCACATTAGACCCCATCTCAGAGGTTGATTCTCAGGGTACCCAATGATGATGGTCTTCAAATATTCCTCAAATGAGGATGGAGTTTATCATCCATCCACCCATCTGTCTATCCATTTCTTTGTACTATTGTTTTTATTAAGCCATCCTCCAGGCAATTCAGAAGATTAATTATTATTCTCTTTTTTTTTGCGGCCATGGGGATGGAACCCAGGGCCTGTGCTTGCAAGGCAAGTACTCTACTGACTGAACTATCTCCCCAGCCCCATTATTATTCTTTACAATAACATTTCTTCAGGTTATAACATATATACTACCCATTAGATAGCCATTTGTTATGTTTAGCTAATTTCCCAAAGTTTTAAATTAAATGTGCAATGTTTAGGCATATTAACATATATTGTGATCAAAATCTCAAAGTGCATCTGTTACTGAATTTGATGAAAATATTAGCTGATTTCACCAAATTATCTTTTTTTTTTTTTTTTTTTATTGTAAACAAATGGGATACATGTTGTTTCTCTGTTTGTACATGGCGTAAAGGCATACCATTTGTGTAATCATAAATTTACATAGAGCAATGTTGTTTGATTCATTCTGTTATTTTTTTCCCTTCCCCCCACCCCTCCCACCCCTCTTTACCCTCTATACAGTAGTTCCTTCCTCTATACTTGCCCCCCTCCCTAACCCTAACTCTAACCCTTCCCTCCCCCCCATTATGTGTCAACCTCCACTTATTAGCGATATCATTCGTCCTTTGGCTTTTTGAGATTGGCTTATCTCACTTAGCATGATATTCTCCAATTTCATCCATTTGCCTGCAAATGTCATAATTTTATCATTCTTTATGGCTGAGTAATATTCCATAGTATATATATACCACAGTTTCTTTATCCACTCATCAATTGAAGGGCATCTAGGTTGGTTCCACAGTCTGGCTATTGTGAATTGAGCAGCTATGAACATTGATGTGGCTGTATTTCTGTAGTATGCAGATTTTAAGTCCTTTGGGTATAGGCCAAGGAGTGGGATAGCTGGGTCAAATGGTGGTTCCATTCCAAGTTTTCTAAGGAATCTCCACACTGCTTTCCATAGCGGCTGCACTAATTTGCAGCCCCACCAGCAGTGTATGAGTGTACCTTTCTCCCCACATCCTCGCCAACACCTGTTGTTGCTCGTATTCTTGATAATCGCCATTCTAATTGGGGTGAGATGGAACCTTAGGGTGGTTTTGATTTGCATTTCTCTTATTACTAGAGATGTTGAACATTTTTCCATATGTTTGTTGATTGCTTGTAGATCTTCTTCTGTGAAGTGTCTATTCATTTCCTTAGCCCATTTGTTGACTGGACTGTTTGAATTCTTGGAGTAGAGTTTTTTGAGTTCTTTATAGATTCTGGAGATTAGTGCTCTATCTGAAGTATGATTGGCAAAGATATTCTCCCACTCTGTAGGCTCTTTCTTCGCATTGCTGATAGTTTCCTTTGCTGAGAGAAAGCTTTTTAGTTTGAATCTATCCCAGTGGTTGATTCTAGCTTTTATTTCTTGTGCTATGGGAGTCCTGTTAAGGAAGTCTGGTCCTAGACCAACAAGATGAAGATTTGGACCTACTTTTTCTTCTATAATCTGCAGGGTCTCTGGTCTGATTCCGAGGTCCTTAATCCATTTTGAGTTTAGTTTCGTGCATGGTGAGAGATATGGGTTTAGTTTCATTCTGTTGCATATGGATTTCCAATTCTCCCAGCACCATTTGTTGAAGAGGCTATCTTTTCTCCATTGCATATTTTTGGCCCCTTTGTCTAGTATGAGAAAATTGTATTTATTTGGGTTTGTGTCCGTGTCCTCTATTCTGTACCATTGATCTACCTTTCTATTTTGGTACCAATACCATGCCGTTTTTGTTACTATTGCTTTGTAGTAGAGTTGAAGATCTGGTATTGCAATACCCCCTGTTTCACTCTTCCTGCTAAGGATTGCTTTAGCTATTCTGGGTTTCTTATTCTTCCAGATGAATTTCATAATTGCCTGCTCTATTTCTGTAAGGTACGTCATTGGGATTTTAATTGGAATTGCATTGAATTTGTATAGCACTTTAGGTAGTATGGCCATTTTGACAATATTAATTCTTCCTATCCAAGAACATGGAAGATCTTTCCATCTTCTAAGGTGTTCTTTAATTTCTTTCTTTAGTGTTGTATAGTTCTCATTGTAGAGGTCTTTCACCTCTTTTGTGAGATTGATTCCCAAGTATTTTATTTTTTTCGAGGCTATTGTGAATGGGGTAGTTTTCCTAATTTCTCTTTCTGAAGATTCATCACTTATGTATAAAAATGCGTTGGATTTATGGGCATTGATCTTGTAACCTGCTACTTTACTGAAATCACTTATGAGTTCTAAGAGTTTTCTGGTGGAATTTCCAGGTTCCTCTAAATATATAATCATGTCATCAGCGAACAGGGATAGTTTGAGTTCTTCTTTTCCAATTCGTATCCCTTTAATTTCTTTGGTTTGTCTAATTGCTCTGGCCAGAGTCTCAAGAACGATGTTGAATAGAAGTGGTGAAAGAGGGCATCCCTGCCTTGTTCCAGTTTTTAGGGGGAATGCTTTCAGCTTTTCACCATTTAGAATGATATTAGCCATGGGCTTAGCATAAATGGCCTTTACAATATTAAGGAATGTTCCCACTATCCCTATTTGTTCTAGTGTTTTGAGCATGAAGGGGTGCTGTATTTTATCAAATGCTTTTTCTGCGTCTATTGAAATAATCATGTGATTCTTGACTTTAAGTCTATTAATATGGTGAATTACGTTTATTGATTTCCTGATGTTGAACCAACCTTGCATCCCTGGGATGAAACCCACTTGATCATGGTGCACTATCTTTTTAATATGTTTTTGTATGCGATTTGCTAAAATTTTGTTGAGAATTTTTGCGTCGATGTTCATTAAGGATATTGGTCTGAAATTTTCTTTCCTTGATGAGTCTCTGTCTGGTTTAGGTATCAGTGTGATATTGGCTTCATAGAATGAGTTTGGGAGGGTTCCCTCCTCTTCTATTTTATGGAATACTTTGAGAAGTATTGGAATGAGCTCTTCCTTAAAGGTTTTGTAGAACTCGGCTGAGAACCCATCTGGTCCCGGACTTTTCTTTGTTGGTAGGCTTTTGATGACTTCTTCTATTTCAGTACTTGAAATTGGTCTATTTAAATTGTTTATGTCCTCCTCATTCAGTTTAGGCAATTCATATGTCTCTAGAAACCTGTTGATGTCTTCGACATTTTCTATTTTGTTGGAGTATAGATTTTCAAAATAGCTTCTAATTATGTTTTGTATTTCCATCCTGTCTGTAGTGATATTTCCTTGTTCATTCCGAATTTTAGTGATTTGGGTTTTCTCTCGTCTTCTCTTTGTTAGTGTGGCTAAAGGTTTATCAATTTTGTTTATTTTTTCGAAGAACCAACTATTTATTTTGTCAATTTTTTGTATTGTTTCTTTTGTTTCAATTTCATTGATTTCAGCTCTGAGTTTAACAATTTCCTGTCTTCTACTACTTTTGGTGCTGTTCTGTTCTTCTTTTTCTAAGGCTTTGAGCTGTAGTGTTAGGTTGTTTATTTGTTGAGTTTTACTTCTTTTATTAAATGCGCTCCATGAAATAAATTTCCCTCTAAGTACTGCTTTCATAGTGTCCCAGAGGTTTTGATATGATGTTTCTTTGTTCTCATTTACCTCTAAGAATTTTTTAATTTCCTTCTTAATATCTTCTGTTATCCATTCATCATATAATAGCATATTGTTTAACCTCCAGATGTTGGAATAGTTTCTGTGTTTTACTCTTTCATTTATTTCTAACTTCAATCCATTATGATCTGATAGAATACATGCTAGTGTCTCTATCTTCTTGTATTTGCTAACATTAGCTTTGTGGCATAATATATGGTCTATTTTAGAGAAGGATCCATGTGCTGCTGAGAAGAAAGTGTATTCACTCTTGGTTGGATGGAATATTCTATAAATGTCCGTTAAGTCTAAATTATTGATTGTGTTGTTGAGATCTATGGTTTCTTTGCTCAATTTTTGTCTGGAAGATCTGTCCAGTGGTGAGAGCGGCGTGTTAAAATCACCTAGTATTATTGTGTTGTGGTCTATTTGGTTTCTGAAATTGAGAAGGATTTGTTTGACATACATAGATGAGCCACTGTTTGGGGCATAGATGTTTATGATTGTTATATCTTGCTGATTTATGCTTCCCTTAAGCAGTATGAAATAACCTTCTTTATCCCTTCTGACTAACTTTGGCTTGAAGTCCACATTATCGGAAATGAGGATGGATACTCCAGCTTTTTTGCTGAGTCCATGTGCATGGTATGTTTTTCCCCATCCTTTCACCTTTAATCTATGGGTATCTTTTTCTATGAGGTGAGTCTCTTGCAGGCAACATATTGTTGGATCTTTCTTTTTAATCCAGTCTGCCAGTCTATGTCTTTTGATTGATGAATTCAGGCCATTAACGTTCAGGGTTATTATAGAGAAATGATTTGGTTTCCCGGTCATTTGGTTCATTTTTAAAATTTTGTTTATTTATTTGTTTGACACAACTTGTTTCCTCCTTTATTTGACAATTCCTTTAGGATAATTCCTCCCTTTGCTGATTTGCTTCTTTGTTTTTCATCTCTTCCTCATGGAATATTTTGTTGAGAATGTTCTGTAATGCTGGCTTTCTTTTTGTAAATTCTTTTAGCTTTTGTTTATCATGGAAGGATTTTATTTCATCGTCAAATTTGAAGGTAAGTTTTGCTGGGTATAAGATTCTTGGTTGGCATCCATTTTCTTTCAGGGCTTGAAAAATGTTGTTCCAGGACCTTCTAGCTTTTAGGGTCTGGATTGAAAAATCTGCTGATATGCGTATTGGTTTCCCCCTGAATGTAATTTGGTTCTTTTCTCTCACAGCCTTTAAAATTCTGTCTTTATTTTGTATGTTAGGTATTTTCATTATAATGTGCCTTGGTGTGGGTCTGTTGTAATTTTGTGTATTTGGAGTCCTGTAAGCCTCTTGAACTTGATTTTCCATTTCATTCTTCAGATTTGGGAAATTTTCTGATATTATTTCATTGAATAGGTTGTTCATTCCTTTGGCTTGTTTCTCTAGGCCTTCCTCAATCCCAATAATTCGTAAATTTGGCCTTTTCATGATATCCCATAGTTCTTGTAGATTCTGTTCATGATTTCTTACCATCTTCTCTGTTTGTTCAGCTTTGTTTTCAAGGTTAAATATTTTGTCTTCAATGTCTGAGGTTCTGTCTTCCAGGTGTTCTATCCTATTGGATATGCTTTCTATGGAGTTCTTAATTTGGTTTATTGTTTCCTTCATGTCAAGGATTTCTGTTTGGTTTTTTTTCAATATCTCTAACTCTTTATTGAAATGATCTTTTGCTTCCTGTATTTGCTCTTTTAACTGTCGATTGGTGCGATCAATCAATGCTTGCATTTGCTCTTTCATCTCATCATTCAATGCTTGCATTTGCTCTTTCATCTCCTCGTTTGCTTCTCTGATCATTTTAATTATGTACATTCTGAACTCCTTTTCTGTCATTTCTTCTGCCATGCTGTCATTGGGTTTTATTGATGTAACATCTAGATTTGTTTGCAGCATTTTCTTTCCTTGTTTTCTCATGTTGTTCAGATATCAGTGGACCGCTGAGATATTGCAGATTTCCTCTGTTGATTTACAATGACCCTGAAGATTTCTATATATATCCCCTCTTAGCCTTCAGTAGGCTGAAGTCTTGGAGGAGGTTGATAATGCGGTGCTCCACAAGGAAGCTGCCTCTCTAGGAGTGGTGGCCTTCAGGTGGGGTATATTCCCTGCTAGTGGGCAGAGGTGCCTCCACTTGTTGACCAATGGTCATCCAAAGGGGACCTAGGCTGTGGGCTGAGGCAAGGCCTGTTTGGGCCTGAGCCTCTGGTTTTACCGTCCTTGTGGGAAACCTCACCCAGCAGGGAAGACTCACCCGGTGGGGAGGTCTCGCTGGTCAGTTTCCTCCTAGAGGTTCCCCTCAATTTACATCTACTGCCTGGGCTGGGCTGCCTTCCTCTGCAAAGTTTCCAGGGGCCCGGCCCTACCTCCTGGGCCTGGGAGCCTCACCCTTCGCAGATGAATCTCCTTAGGCTGCCCCTCCTCAGAGAATTTGCCCATAGGCCTGGAACCTTCGCTCCGCCCTAAGCCTGTCTCTGTGCGGCTCTTCCACCCAGAAGCCTCCTAGATCCTGGGACCCTGTTCTGCACCTAATCGCCTGGCTGCGTGGCCCCTCCTCTGAGCAGCCACCTGTGGCCCCGAACAATCGCTCTGAGTCCCAGAGACCCGCCACTGGCCTCTTCCTCCAGACAGCTGCCCAGTATGCCGGTGCGGTCACTAGGAGTCCAAGAAACTCACTTCGTGCCTCCTCCTCCCACCAACCACCCGTAGCCCGGGGCAATCAATCACTCCGAGTCGAAGTGACCCTGCCCGTTCCTCCTCCTTCTCCAGATAACCCCCCGGGTGTTCAGGAGCAGTCCCTCTGAGTGGCTCTGAATCCACGTGACCCGCTGCACGGGTCCTCTGGGCCACCGCCCGGAGCTCTGGTGTGGACCCTCAAGACCAAGCGTCCCACCACGCTTCTCCTCCAGGCAGCCCCCCTGTGTTCAGGAGCTGTCACTTTAAGACCAAACCACTCACCACTCGCCTTCTCCTCTGAGCAGCCGCCTGGAGCGCTAATGCAGTCACTGCGAGTCCAAAGGACCCGCCGTGCTCCTTCTCCTCCTTCTCCTACTCCTCCGGGCAGGCCCCGGGGTTCAGAAGTGGTCAGGGTCCAAACAGCTCGCCACGCAGCCCCTTCTCTGGCAACCGCCTGTAGTTCCCGTATAGTCGCCCGAATCCAAGCGGCTGCTCCTCTTCCTCCTCGTCCTCAGGGCAGGCCCCGGGGTTCAGAAGCGTCGTTCTGATTCCAAACAGCTCGCCGCGCGGCTTCTCCTCTGGCAACCGCCTGCAGCTCTGGCGCAGTCTCTCCGAATCCAAGTGGCCACGCTCCTCTCCTCCTCCTCAGGGCAGGCCCCGGTGTCCTGAGTCCACACAGTTCTCCCCGCCACTCCTCCCCCGGGCAGCCGCCGGAGCCCCAGTGGCTGCTCCGAGTCCCAGCGCTGTGCCGACCGGCCTCCTCTATGGCGCTCCAGCGGGGGGAGGGGCGTCTCGCCGGCAGTTCTACTTCACAAAGTTTCCTGCATTCCGGGACCCCCGTCCCATCCGGGATGCCCCCCCAGGGGGTGAGAGTCACCCGGCTACTTTGAGTTGGTCCCAAGCGTCTCAATATCTCCTCTCTTGAATCCTGAGTTCTGGAGCAACACGTAATGCAGCCACCCTCTAGGCCGCCATCTTGAAAACCCTCACCAAATTATCTGAAGGGGGCAGCAGAGAATAATCTTAATGTAAATAGATGATAAGTGACCAAGCACAAGGTTTGTTTATTGAAACAAAACAGATAACTATGAAGTCAATGTGTACAATTGGAAGAAAAAGTGAGGGAATAGATGAATAGATCTATTTATGGATGATGTATCAGAGACAAGACAAAGAATTAAAAAGCAGAAAATTAAAGAGAGTCTAATTAGTCACATAGTTAAGAAATAGATTTTGGAGTGAGATTTCTTAGGCGTGAATCCTGTCTCCATCACTTATCATCTATACAGGTGTCTTTGTAAAATTTTTATGACTTTAATTTCTTAAACTATAAAATGAGGTTAATAATATTTAGGGTTGTTGAGAATATTAAATGAGGCAATATTTTAAATTATTTAGAACAGGGCCTGGGTGTTAAGCTTAAGGCTTTGACAAACATTTACTCTGAATATGGCCAGTGAAATCTAAAATTAACACTAGGCATCCAATAAAACATAGTTACTAATTTCTCTGTTTGATGTAGCAAATATCTACTCCTAAATATTTCTTTTTGTACAATCTATAAAATCATAATAAAAAATAATCATTAACTTTCAGGTGGCTATATTTTTCTAACTTTCTAAGGCTAATTTTTGTGTAGTGAAAATTTTTGAGTTAAATATCAGTATAACAGTAGAATGTTAAAATAGATATGTACATTTTGTGAGGTTCTTTTAAGTTACCAATCAACACATTTAATTGTGCATGGAGGAAGAGCCAGGATTTCAGGCGAATCTTGAGAGCTTGGGTTGATGAAAATTGCAGAATTGGAAAATAGAAATGGGTATGTCTAGAAGTACAGTCATTTAATTTTACAGTGCACTGCAGTGATTGTTAGATTCAGATCTCTAATTGTGCCATAGGGGGCACAATAGGGACAGGGAGGAAATAAAATAGTGGAGTATTGTAGAGTTTGGGTTTCTTGAAATTTTTCATACCATTAGGCATTGTTCTTTTACCTCTGTGAAATTTCTAAGTTAGACTTGAGTAGTGGTAGGACAAGGTAGATTGAAGGAAATGGGACTAAGTGTTTAGCTGGTGTGTTTGTGTGTGTGTGTGGAAGGGTAAATCAGACCAGATATCTGAGCCAGAGAGCTCACCAAAAGTAAAGATGCCAAAGAAGCAGATATTGGGCCATTTTTGCAAGGATACATATCCAGAAATTTCAGCTATGGTGCCCAGGAGCAGGCAGGTATTGGAATTCCAGGTGGTCAATATTCAAATAAAAGATGGATGATCAGGTAGTGATGCTGCAGAACAAAGAGCCCAGGGAACAAGAGGTCAGGAATAAAAGGCCATAGAGTCTGCAGTAAATATGAAATCTCCATGTTCAGCTTCTTCCTAATGGGAGGAGTCCCCAGGCAAGACTGCTGTGGCCTACCTTAAATGGTTTCAGATTGTGGCTAAGTCTGAATCTGACTTGGAGAAAGAGAAGTATACCTGATTGGAAGAAATTTACTTCAATGGCATTTGTCGATAGATGAAATAATTTTGAGTAAATCAGCAGTGCAAGTTCGGGGCATTATAACTTAGATGAGCTCTAAAACTTACTAAGTCTTTTTGTTTTAGCTGCTACAACTTTAATTGGCATCTCATCATTCTGGTTTTTTTTTTTTTTTTTCCTTCTCACATGCCCTAATTCTCAGTAGGTATTATTGAAGAACATACTGATGGAGCAAATGGTTTGTGATTCTGGCTTGACCTCTACCTTTCTCTTGTTCCATTCTTGCTCTTCTGCTGTTTTCTGGGTCCCTGTGGCCAAGGCACAGCCAAGAAGAACGTGGGGCCTTTAGATTTTTCAAAGAGATACATTTACCGGACAAATATCTTTCTCTTATTATACTGAGTTTTGGGGTATATTTTTGGTGCATGATTTTGCTAATTAACCCATGGTCCCTTTATTGTTTTGAACACTTGCTCTCTTTAAGAAGTAAAAGTGGGAATTTGAAGGTGGAAGAGATAAGAGAGTAGAGAAAGAAACAATCTCATCCGGTCGAATCAACTTGGTGAATCGTTCTTTTTGATACCACTCAGCTGACTCAAACTGCTGATTGCAGGTTGTGGTCTGATCTCAGATGAGAAGATGGGAGTGTGCCTATTAGAGTTGTTGCCTGAAATTTCAAACCAGAAGAACTCAGTTGGGAGAACACGGGTTAGCAAATGTGAAATATTTTGCTCTCTGGTGTGTTACCAAGTCACTTTGAGACTTTAAGTGGAAGGTCATTTAGCCCTTCTGTGGTCAGATTTGACTGTGTCATTGAGCAAACATTAAAATAAATGATCATCAAGAATTTTTGATGACGTGTGAAAAAGTTGCTGTCAATTTATTAAGTGGAAAAAAGGCTATAGATTTGATTAAGAAATGCACCCCATGTCATTGGACTATTTATTGCATAGCAAAGACAACTCTAGGTCTGTTATCAAAACCCATGGTCTGATCTGCTTTATGTGGTGGAAATCAAGAGTCTTATATTTTAAATGGCATTTTCTCACTGATTTTTCTCACGCCTAGTTAAATGAACAAAGAGAAGATCGCAATAGCTCACTCATTGTCATAACTCATTTTCTGTCTTCCGTGCATTAAGGGAGCTCATTTTACTGTCTGAGCCAAATCAATTCACTAGGAAGAAAGCAGAGAAGGGGAAGGGGAAAATATATATATAGTTTAATGGTTGGCAAGAGGGAAGATGGAACTGCTAACTTAGAAAAAAAAAATGCATGTTGTTTAATCTTTTTCCTGTTTGCAATGTTTTCTTCCCCTTCCTGGAGAGTTTTGCCTTGGGGTAGGAAATTCTTACTACATAGAAGACTTTTTTCTTTCTCTCTAGTGTATCTAAATGCATACTAACTGACAATGTTAGGCAGAGTTTTCCTGGAAAGTTGGAATTCCAGATGCGTGTCAACTAAAAGATGAGTGTTTATTAATTTTGTTAAAATGACCAATCTAACTCTTCAAAGATGAAAGTGATTGTCAATGACTACTGAATTGTAATATAGAATAATGATCCCCAAGGTATAAGTCTATGTCTACTTATGAACATATCTCATTTTACAGGTCAAAATGGACTTTGGGGATGCGATTAAAATAAAGATCATGAGATGGAGAGATTTTCCTGGATTATCTGGTGAACCCAATATAGTCACAAAGGGTTTTTATAAGAGGGAGGCAGTGGGGTCATGATCGGAGAAGGAGATGTGACTGTGAAGTAAAGGTTAGAATGATGTGGCTACAAGCCAAAGAATGCAGACTTCCTCTAGTAACTGGAAAGGACAAGGAAGAGGTTCTCTCCATAAGCCTCCAGAAAAACTATAGTTCTGCTCATGCCTTGGTTTTAGTCCTGTAAGATTCATTTCAAACTTCTGACCTTCTGAATGGTAAGATACTAAGTTTGCCTTATGGTAAGCCACTAATTTTGTGGTTATTTGTTAGAATAGCAGTGGAAAACCAAACTATTTATGATGCTTCCAGACATGTATGCAGATTTCCTTTCTAGACAGAAATTGCACTCAGGATTTTTAAGCAGAAATATTTCTTCCAGATCTGAATACTAAGGTTGTATGCTTCAACCTGGAGAAAGCTTCTAAAAGTTATCATGACTGGGAAATGTATAGCCATGAACCAAAAACAGAGAAATATCCTGCCTTATTTTTTAGAGTAAGTTTAGACAAATCCGTTGTCTTGGGCATGTTCAATGTCTTTCTGTAAAGTTTATCTGTGAGCAGCAGAAGTGAGAGGAGAACCAATGAGCTGAAAGATAACCCCATCAATCTGCTTCCTCCGTCTTTGCTTCAGCGCCTTGTACAGGAAATCTAATGCTGTGTCAAGTTCCAGAGAACAGTTTCTTCTCTTCCAAGTTACTAATCAGACTAAAACACATCCAGTAAGAGAAGGCTAGGAGGAAAGAAGCCCCTGCCACTGCTGGACTAAGAGGAACCAGCACGGAGAAGTCGACAGGAGGGAACCTCGTCATGCTCACAGCGGCTCCTCTACCTGTCAGGAGGAAAAGTACTGAGTGAAGGGCAGAAAACAAAACAGAAATGCTCTGCCCTTGCAGAACTCACAACCTAGGGCTACTCTTGATGTTGACCGTCTTCTTCGTCTTCTTCCTGGCGGGTGAGTCTGGGTTCTCTTCGGAAGAATGACTGACGAAAGACCTGTCCTAGCTCCTCTGGAGTTTTCCTTGCCTTTCGTGTGGGACAGTGCAAGCCAATTGTAGCCATAGATGTAGAACATTATCCACAGATTTATTTGACTTCATCATCTTTAGTTTCTGTTTTCTCTTGCTTATTTTACCCTATTCTTCCACAGTATGTGCTTTTGTATGAATTGCCTTACTGCCTCTTTCTTATCCCCCCACCCTTCTTTTTTGGACAAAACAGGCTAAATTAAAACATACTAATAGCAATCAAAGTTGTCTGGATTCTCTTTATCTTCTTTGCCTCGTTAGAAAAAAATTAAATAATTATCCCATTTAAGTCCACATTGTTGATAGTGTAGATTAGGAAAGTTTATTGCTTTCTATTGCTTTTTATGACTAGGTACTTTTAAAATATAATGTATGCATGCAGTTTTGCCCTGTGATGTGTGTCTGTATTTTTCTTGAAGGTGCGTGGGCTGTAGGAGACACTTTCTGAATTAGAGGACACACTCCTTATCTTAGGTTCCTGTAGGAGTTGAAGAGAATGTGGGGGCTACTGTGGGGGTGTCCTGTTTCACTACAGAGGGTTGTTAGGAGTCGATGTGGGAGGGAGTTTGCAGGTTTCACTTTTAGTAGATGGAACAGCTGCAAGGGAACAATGTAGTTACTTTTAAATTTTATAAATTTGATAATTCAAAGAGAAAAGGTATTTTTTTTCCTCATTTGAATGACTGTCAAATAATTTTTGTCTATCTTCCAGCAAAAAAAGAAATATCACAGGTAAATCTTACTCGTGAGTGCATATAAAATGACCATCCTCGACTACTGTACCTTTCTGAGCATTTTCACATACTTTTTCTCTTTTAATCTGCACAGTAACCTGTAAAGCAGGCATGGAAAATATCATTTTACAAAGATAGAAACTGAGGCTTAGAGAGGTGAAATGATTTGTTCAAGGCTAGAACCACTAGTATATGTTCACGCTCAGTTAGTAAGTCAGAGAACACCAGGAAACATTTGAGAGAGTGATTTTCTTCAGTGTTTAACCCTTGTGCTACTCTCTGCATCTCACTGTACCACTGTCCAAAAACCACTGAAAAAGGCGAAGCCAATAATTTGTTATAAACTTAGTATGGACTGTTATTCACTATAAAATAGTGATCTGAATCTTTTGATAGTTGGAATCTTGTTTTAGAAAGCTATTCTAGAAGCCTGCTCAGTGCCCAACTTGGTCAGGGGAAGCCAGATAGTCAAGGAACTATATATGTTGATTCAGACTATTACTTTTGGGAAAGGGAAAAGCATAATGTGATGAAAAGATAATAATTTAAAATTTAAACATTGAAAGGTGTGAAATTTAAAACTGTTTCTGTGTATAGCTAGGAGATATTACAAATGTCAAATCTCTGAAGTTTATTTTTGTATCATTATAAAGTTGTCAAAATGTTTAGGCATCAAGATATTTAAAAACCCAGTTATGTGCAATGATTTGGCATGATAAATTCACCAAAAAATGGTTTAGGAGAGTGAGAAGAAAACCACTGGGGTCACGGCTTCATGTCTCTCTTACTGTTACTGCTTATTACGGATACTGCCTACTAGAAGCAAATCACTACGCCCATGACACATTCACCAAGGAGCAAGAGAGATCTTGGCTTCAAGTTAACCATGCTTAACTCTTTACTTTTGTCTACTTATTTGCTTATAACTTCAAGCAATGTGGAGGTTAGTAGACAAGATTTAATAACAAAATACCTGAGGGTAAAACTAAAGGTAATTGTTGTTGTCCACCCCAAAACCAAGTTCCAAACCTTGAATCTGGTCCTCCTCCCTTCCGCTCCTCATATTCTCTGCTGCTTCTTCCTCTTTTTAGTCCTGTTGTCTTCTAGATTTCTTTTGGTATGTGTTCAAATTTTATTTTCCCATTTCAGTTAAAACCATTGCACCTTTAACAAAAGTTGCCGTTTTTACCAAAATGAGTTGCTGAATAGGAACCCTCACTTATTTTATTTTATTTTATTTTATTTATTTTTGGCAGATAATTTTTATTAATTTAACATTATCTCCCACTAGAGGGCAAGCAGGGAACAGAAGTAGATAAAAATTAAGATAGCTATGGGATAGTTTGAGCAGAATTGCAAAAGATGGAGAAAGAGATTAAGAGCAGTTGTGAAAAAAAGAAAGTTGTCTTTCTTTAATTTCAGCCCTTTTTTTTTAGTTGTGATAGTTGTGAATTTACATATTATAATATTTTATAGGTGTATTTTCCTATAAATATTTATGTTAAAGCAATTACTAAATGCATTGGAAGTCCTTATTAAGAGCATGGAGTATATTCGAAGCTGAGATGAAGTCATTGGGGAAGATTTTTAAAATCAGTACATCTTGAAATTGTCTTTGAACCCAGGAACAATCTGGAGAAAGTTGAAATGATGGTGGGTTGCCTTGCTGAAGGCTTCCTGGAGAAGGGTCTTGAGTTGGGCCTTGAATGATAGGTTTGGCAAAGTCAGTAACTTTGTAAAAGGTGGAATGATTTTAACTGGAGCAGGAAAATATAATTTGAACATACACCCCAAATCTAGAAGATGGAAGGGGTAAAAGGAGGAAGAAGTGGTCTCAGATAAGAGGAGTGGAGGAAGGGGGACCAGGTATGATGTTGGAAACTTGATTCTGGGATGGATGATTGAAATTATCTTTTGTCTCCCCCTCAGGTATTTTCTCATTAAATCTTGTCTACTAACAAGAAAGGCAGAGAAAGAAATTGGGAGGGGGAACATGTAATGTGAACAAAAGCAAGGGAGTTCAGGGGAGAAAGAAGTCCAGTTTGATGGCACAGATATTGTGTGCTGCATGATAAGAGAAAGGCTGGATTTCAGGTGTCTTTGGTAACTGAGTAGAGGAATCTGACAATTGTGCAATAGACAATGAGGAGTCATCTATTGTTTTGTGAACAGGAAAGTAATGTAATAAGGTGATATTCTGGGAGAATAGTATAGCAGCAGAATCCCATTGAATGCTGGTTGCACTAAGTAAAAGATGGATTTGGAAGCAGGAGTGGAAAGATTCTACCTCCATGTTCTTATTTAGAAAGTTTCATGATCCACATTGTTGGCTGAGAAAGGAGTTTGTAGAGGAAGATATTCAATTCAGTTTAGGGAGGGAGAACACTGGAGAGGGAAATTCCCATATGTACTTGGAAATATAGCAAAATCCAGGATTTGTGAGCAATTTATGAAGAGGATAATCCCACAAAGAGACTACCCATCAAAATAAACATAACAGAATAAGCACTGGAAATTTCCAGGTTTGGTCCTAGGAGCCTAACTATCTCTTTCCTCTCTGTAACAGAGGGCAGGATCTAAGAAGAGATAGGAAGGGACACTTATGAGCTATGAATTGTGTGGATAACCTTAAATAGGAGGAAAGAAACTTTGCTAAAATCGAAGAATGAGTTGAGAAGTTAGGTTCAGGAGGGCTCGTAGGTTAAGAATGGCAATAAGGAGAAGTGAGAAAATTACAGTGTTCATTGTAAATAAACTGCTTCCCAATAAAGTTTTGAATATTCCAATTAATGGTGCTCACTAATAAAATCAAACAGACGTCAGGTGGTTTTATGCTGAATCTAAAATATTGGTCTGTACAGTGACTAAAATATAAAAGTCAATAATATATTTTTGCCTCTTTTCCCTTAACACCTTTGACATGCTTTTGCCAACTTCTGACTGGGATTAGGGAGCAGATCTGTGTTTGTGAAATAATTTTGGAATGGAGTAATGCCGATACTGCTACCAATAGCCATTACTTTTAAAACAATTACAATAATAACAATGATAAATATCACATATTCATGTAACTCACATAGTAGTCACACTCACAATTAGCTCATTTTTTTTTCTTCCACATATCATTCAGGCATCAACAGTAAGAAAACAATTTCCAGTTTTTCCTAGATAGAATTTGTGTGCCTTGCATATCTGAAAACCTAGACCCCATTCTGAGAACAAAATCTCTTTTGTGTTTGAGGGAAGCAATATAGAAGAGTCCCTGGATTGAAGGAGGACTGGAAGTTTTTCCATTTCTAAAGAAATAATTTTCTTCAAAAACCTCTAGTACTTTGAGTTACTGATGATGTTGCAGGTTATCAGACAGATGTAGTTTTGTGTGCAGAATATTTACTGGCAGTGGGAGAAATCATCCTGCATTCTCAACCAGCAATCACCCACTCCTAACCCTTCAGGGAGCTCTCCGGATAAAATGGCCTTAGAGAGTCCCTGCACTGTCAAATTGGCTGACCCTTTTACCTTAGTCTCAGTCACTCATTGGATGAGGACTGTCCAAGGAAAGGTCCAACTTTGGGCAGAGTAACTGAGGCAGATTGCTGAAGATGCTGGAGATGGAATGCTGTCTGTTGGTGGTGCTCCAGTAACAGTTGCAGAGACTTTCCTTGAAGGAGATCCCAGGGCATGTCCACATCCACCATAGTTGTGGTTTCCAGTACTCTTCATTCCTTCTTGATTTTCCCAGTTTCTGTCTAGTATTATTTCCCTTTAGCTTGAAAATTTTCTTTTGTCATTTCTAGAAGTGTAAGTTTTCTGGTAAAGAGTTCTTTTAGTTTTCTTTGATATGAAAAAGTATTTGCTTTCATTCTTGAAGCATATTTTGGCTGGATGGAGAATTTGAGGCTGACATTTTTTTTCTTTCAGTACCTTAAAAATGTTTTACTATCTTGAATTAGAAGTCAGTTGGCCCCACACATAGTTTTCCTGAATATAATGTGTTATTTTTTCTGACTGCTTTCAACATTTTTCTCTCTATTATATTCAGCAATTATAACATGCCTATTTTATGCAGCTATTTTCATTTTTAAGGAATTGCTTAGCCTCTTTAGATAGTAATTTCCTCATTTCTGTAATGAAAGATATGCACAATGCTATTAAGAAGTATAGAGTTAGTTTACAGACAGGAAGAACTTTAGAAATCCTTAAATAAAATTCTTTCATTTTATATGCAGGTAAATAAAGCCCAGGCATGTTTGAGGAATTGAATTGTTAATTATATCTATCACTTAACTTTATAGTGGATAAGCTGAGATTGAACACCTCTTTAGTACCAAAAATAGAGGGGAAAGAGATGCGGCAAGTGGGTTTGGGAAAATCTAGGACATTTTGATGAGGTGCACTTGAAATGACAGCAAGATTTCAGGAGGAATAGCAGCTAAAGGTTTGTGATTCTTATGCAGGAAAAATAAGTTACAGCTAAAATGTGCGTCATTTATACTGTCGGCCAATAAATAAAGGAGTGTCAGTTATGTGTTAGTCACTGTGCTTCATGCTGGGGATACTTGGTCAAGGGAGATGTAGATCCTATTTTCATGGAGCTTAGAATCTGGTAGGGAAGGTAGAGATTAAATACATTGTTGCAAATAAATAAGAAAAAGTGTGAAAGGGAAAATATCAGCTTATGTAGAAACATGTCACTGGTAAGTTTGATCTGGTCTAAGGTTTAGGAAGCTTCCCTGAGAAAGATGTTTAAAATGAAGACAAACAGAAAGAGCTAGATAGAGTTGTGAGATGAGCATTCCAAGCAGGTCAAACAGCCTGCATGAAGCACCAAGGAAGCTAAGCCATGACCACAGTGGTAGAAATAAGGAGATAGGTGTGGAAAGGTTAAGTTGAAGTTCTGGGGGTTAGGGAGAAGGACGACGGAAGATGCAAAGAGAAAGGAACAGGTGGGACTTTGGGGAAATACCCTCACATGCATACCTGAGGAAAATAGAGCTTGCAGAGAAGATATGGGAATAAGCTGTGAAGACAGGGAAGGATACAGAAAGAGGGAAACATATAAGTGTCATGGAGGAGGAGAAAGTGGTTAATTGTTGATGCCTTCTCTAAGCATTCATAAGTGGATTTGGGAGTAGCATTGAATTGGGAATACATGTGTAATAGTAAACCATGTGTTGTTTCAAAGAGGTTGAGGCAAGAAGTTTTCGAAGGCAAATAGAGGGGGATTATAATGTATTTTGAAACAATAATTCTTGGCTGTGAGGACCAGTAACAGGGGCGGGGGCAGTCTAAGAATAAAGGCAGTTGTTGGGCAGATATCCTTGCAGAAGTATTCCCTGTATAAGATTATAATAGCCTTTACACCATTGTTTATAATAGCTCTTATCAGACATAAATATGGGATTTCCTCCTTCATAACCTTCTGGTTCTATTTATTTTATTCTGGTTTTAAAAATTAAGCCTTAATACAAACAACCTTGTTTTAATTCAAACAACTTTTATGGTATCAAAATCTGCCAAGCAGAACATAATGCTGCAGAGTAGCAAAAAGTTTAACTCTCAAATGCTGGCGACCTTCGAAATTGCATTTTGAGTAGAAAGTGTGGGAGCAGCCGATTGCTGCTATTGTGGAGGGAATGTGTGGGAAGGAACTTGAGGCTGTGGGCACAGACTTCTCATTCTGGAAGTTAGGTAGCAAAGAAAGGGGAAACGATTGTAGCTGAAAGGGGAAAGCAACATCTAATTTTTTTTTTTTTTCTGTCAACACAGGGGAAACCTGGGTGTGCTTGAAGGAAATTATTTGAGAAAATTCAGTGACTCAGTAAAAGTGTATTTCCAATCTGTATGTGTTCATGTAATTTTAAGGTGGTTAGTGATTTTTATTTTTTTCTTGACATTTTCTTACTTTACCATGAAAGGCTCCTTTCTTCTAAAGAGTTATCCATTATGTACTAAGGGAATAGTTGATTACACAATCCATTTTGGGGTATTGACAATTTTTTGAAAAAAATGTCCAACTGGTAAATATTTGTAGATTCCAAATAATGAAATCTAGTTATTTTTAGTCTCCAAGAAAAATCATTCCCTCTATTCTTAATTGACTCCCTCCTAAATGTTCCCCAGGGTTTGTTCTAAGCCAGTAATTTTAAGATAGTTGCCGGACAGAATCTCCTACAGAGCCCAAAATATTAGAGATCCAGGGTGCTATCTCAAACCTACGTACTCAGACTTTTCTAGGGTCTAGGCAAGTAGACTTCATGAATCTTTGCAGGTGATTCTGATGGGAGCCAGAATTAGAAGCACTGTCCTAGGTTTTCTTAGCTTGATTTTTATTTTTATTTTTTTGCTCAAACTATCCCTGCCATCCTGTTCACCTCCTGATTGATCCATCAATCAATGTGGACTTTTTTTTAAAAAAATATCCCTAGTTGGTAGGCTCCTAAGAGCTGGGAGCTTGCCTTATGGATTCTGTCAGGCCCTATTTGACACTGAGTAGCTACTCCCATGTTTGTTAACCTAAACTTCCTGAAAATGTCTCCTTCTTAATCTTTTTGTTCCTTTCAGGGATGAAATACCTGTTTTTTCACAAGTAACTCTCCAAGTCTCATGACCTTCAGGACCCTTCGGGTTATTTTCCTGGTTAGACTTCTCCTTCACTCCTGAAATTCTACCTCTCCCTTTTCCTGTCTACAAACATAGTGTGCTCCCTGTTCTTAAATGCTTCCCCTGGCCTCACTGCTCCAGGCATTGTTTTATCTCTTCCAATCTCCGATGTGAACAGGTAAAGCCACTGTCCTGTTTCTCCCTCTTTCTAGGTCAGAATTCTTGAAAGACTGAGTCTACATTCGTTGACTGGATTGCCTCTGCTCGGCCCCTTTCAGTCTGGTTTCCTCCGACCTTTCTACTAAAAGTGCTCTCTTAGATCTTAAAGGTCATCAGTGACATGCTTATTACGGAATCAGACATCTCCTTAGATCTTACTTTAAGACTTTCCCCACAATTTGATCTTGATTTTTCCTGACATGAATTCTCTTACCCTGGCTTCATGGCGCTGCATTTACCATCTATTTTTCTTCGTTGTTTTTGCTAACTGCCCTGCTTCCAAGAGAACCCTGTGTATAAATGTTTTCAAAACTCTGGATTTGGTCTTTCCCCTAATTTCCACATCAGAGACAACAATTTGGCAGCCCATGGGATAGATCTGGCTGTGGATACTTTTAGTTGACTCAGGTAATATTTTTAAAAATTTGAATTAGCTGCCAATTAATAATAAAATTGGGAAAGATTTTTACCTAAAATCCATTACTTACGGTATGGGGTTGCTTGAAGATTAAGGCAAATGATGCATATGAAGTACTTTGTACTGTGTATTAATAAACATTCCAAAAATGACAACGTTATTGTTTTGTGATCTTCAATGCCTTTGCACATACTTCATTTCATAACATTTGAATAGTTCCCTCCAGATTGACTTTTTGATTAGTTTCAGTATTTTTTCTGAAATAAAAGCCATGCTGGAATTAATATTTTAGTATATATATCTTTACATATATGAATGTGCATATATATTCAATATCAATATATTCGCTGAACACATTATTCCTTGTGATTACTGATACACACTTGTACAACATCAACTAGTTTTAGGCTAGATGACAGTAAATGCCTCGAGACAAGGAAAAAAATAAAGGTATAGCAAGATGCCCTAACCAGCTGATGCAGATATTATGATTATATTGTCTTGAAAACTAGGATGAAATTTATTATTTACTAGAATTCTCTTTTGCTTTTGAAATTTTATCCATCCATTGATTATTATTCAGTTCTTTTTATTTTTTATTTTTTTATTATTCAGGTCTTGTGTTTTAGAACTTACTACTTTTCTTAACCATGTCTCATATTTTCTTTTTATGAACCATGTGACTGTTTTATTTTTATCTCTGTGGTATATCTTAAGTATTACTAGCTTAATCACCTTCAACATATTACTTCTTTAATCAGCCTATTCATATCTTTTACCCCAGTTTTCTTTCAGTTGGATTGTCTATTTCTTTTTTATTGGTTCGTGTGTTTTCTGTATCATTTTTTATCTTTTTGGTGGGGAAATTAACCTTTGTTTATCATAAATGTGAACAATTGTCCAGGTTTTTGCTTGATAGCATTATTTAATTACTTAATTTATTTTTGGTCATACAAAAGTTTTAAATTCTTTATAGAGTCAAATATCTCAATACTTTTGTTTAGAGTTTTTGTTTCATATCAGGGTTAGGCGGGTTTTCACTAAAGTAAGCAACTGTTGCAGTTTGCCTGAGACTTTTTCCTGGTTTTAGCATTGAATATCCGGCATTGCAAGAAAGTCCTTGGTCCCAGCAAAGCAAGATGTTATTCATCCTATGTCCTGTTTAAGATTAAAAAATCAAAATTACCCATTGTTTCTTTTGCTACTTTAATTTTTGACTTTTACATTTAAATCTTTATTTTATTTTATTTTGGTCTGAGGAATGAGATTTTGGTGTGTTTTTCTCTAATCACTCTGCTAAAACTTTGGATTTCCACCCAAAATTTTATTTACTGAAAATCTAATTAGGTGTTGTATGCTACTAAATTGATATATTTAAAAGTAAAAATCAGTATTATAAAGTATAAGAACATGAAATGTATGCCATTATCAGTAGTTCAAATTTTATGTAAAGTGTTAAAAATAAAAAAGTAAATGCTAATTTATGCTTATTATATTTCTTTATCTATCTTTTCTTTTTTATTAACATTACAACATATATTAGAATTTACTATATACATATATTTAAAAATAATTATAAAGTTGATACCCAGGTAATTAAGCAGTTGACTATTGCCTGTTCCTCCTGGTTGTATTCCCCTGCCTCTGCTTTAAAGCCATTATCTTTTGGGAGAATCATTCCATGCTTTTCTTTATGTTTTATCATGTGTTTATACAGTCCAAACAGTAAGATTTATTTTAATTCTTTTTGGTATTGTGCATAAATGGAATCATTGTATATATTCTTTTATGGCTTCTTTTATTCACTCAATATCATGTTTGAGATTTACCCATGTTTGAGTTTGCAATTGTAGTTCATTGATGTAAATAATTTTTATCCTAAAATTTCAAATATTTGTAAACTAGTTCTCCTCCCTGAAAAGCTCTGTTGTAAAAATAATGAACACGATTGCAAATCAGAAGTTTTGTATTTAGTATTTCAGTTGCTTTCACTTTTTGAAGCAGGAATTCATCACAATTGAAATATAAAACTATGAGGCATATGAAACGGAAAGTTTTAATTTAAAAATCATGTTGCATTTCATATTGATATAATGGCAATTTTTTCCTTTTTCATTCTCTTTCCATAGGAAAATATATTTGTCTCAGGGAAAAAAAAAAAAAAAAAAAAAGAAAATGAAAAAAGAAAAAATTCTGAAAATTTTCTACCCCTGCCCCTGGTTTTTTCTTTAAATACTAGCAGTTCCTTTAGACACACATCCTTTGCATATAATATTAGGTTCCTTTGGAATGTTCGTTTCTCCTCCTCCCCCTCCTCCTCCTCCTCCTCCTCCTCTTCCTCCTCCTCCTCCTCCTTCTTCTTCTTCTTCTTCTCATCCATTAGATCTTGTATTAGTTACCTGTTATTACATAATAAGCTTACCCTCAAATGAATATCTCACAGTGATCCAAGAGGAGAGAGAGAGAGAGAGAGAGAGAGAGAGAGAGAGAGAGAGAGAGAGAGAGAGAGAGAGAGAGAAAGGAGAACATGAGGAGGACCATAGACTTAATACAACCTAATCCCAGCACTGATGTTATATCACTTCTGCTACTTTCTCTTTGCTAGAAGTGAGTAAGTAGGTCCCGCCCGGGCTCAAGAGGAGAGAATATTACAAAGACATGAATATCAGGTGGGAGAACACTGGGAGCCATCAGAGAGGGTGCCTACCACAAATCTCAGTATCAGGATCTATAGCTTACCATCCATTTTCCATACTTTTCCTTTATTATTATTGCAATCTCACGTAATTGTGTAATTGTTTGATTAGTTAATGTCTATTCCCCTTATTAAATTAAAAGCACCTTGATAAATGGAATTGAGTGTCCAGCTATTGTAATTGATTAAATGACTTAATAAAGCTCAAGCTTCTCTCCATCAGTTCAAAAGTTTTATTAAATCTGATATGTGATATAATAAACTCAGGTACCACTCAATAAAAATTTATAGTGAGAAACTGATCATTATCTTAAAATGATATCTTAATAGTTTATCTTAGTAATCTACTTCTAAAATTTATCATAAAATTAATACCTTAGTCTTCAGTAAACTGTAATAAAGAGAAAGATTACATAGATACTTTTTCCCTATCATTACTGTTTACTACTTGGAAATAACAGCATTTGCATAAAAAAGGTCTTGTTTTCAATCACACCTGCAGGGTCTACTGATTTTAATTTTATATCAGAAATAAAATTGTACTTCGAGCTTCCTCCCCTAAAAGATATAAAGTTCCTGGACTTTCTGTCTAGCTACCATGAACTTCCACTAGTCCCCAGATGGTTCTGAGAGGACCACTGTTTTAGAATCAGAATCAGAAATATAATTAACCCATTTGGATGACAACAATCTGATTTTCAGGACCTCTGAAAAAGAGACAATTTAATTCCACAACTTCCTTTTTTAAAAATTTATTCTAATTAGTTATACATGACAGTAGAATGCAGTTTAACACATCATACATAAATGGAATATAACTTCTCATATGCCTGGTTGTACATGATGTAAAGTTACATAGGTCATGTAATCATATATGCATGTAGGGTAATAATGTCTAATTCATTCTACTATCATTCCTACCTCCATGCCCTCTCCCCTCCCTTCACTACCCTCTGTCTAGTCCAAAATACCTCTCCCCCCTCTCCCCACTTTATTGTGAATTAGCATCTGCATATCAGAGAAAACATTTGGCCTTTGGTTCTTTGGGATTGACTTATTTTGCTCAATTGAATCCATTCACAACTCCAAAATTTCTTGGGAAATACTCTTTTATCTAAGTTGCAATTACAAAATGTAGTTTATAAAATGCAGTAAAAGCATTCACTAATTAAAATATTAATTTGCTATTTTAAACTTTTTTGAGACAGGAGATTCATAGTAAGTTTCTGTAGTGTATTGACTTTACCATACTGGTGATAAGAAAAAATCATGTACTTGGTGTGACAAAATAAAAGTTGCTCTGGTAAAGTCATTTGAAATTCTAGATCTCACTCTCAAAGTCACATTCATTTTAAATGAAACTTTGACTCTAGGAGAAAAAACTATTGCTTGATTTTAATGGACTTAATACCTCCGTTTACAGTGTGTTGATATTCTACTTATTCCTTACTTATTGCATATGAATTCATTTAATTACCTAAAAAGATTCAGGAAAAAAGAAACAAAGGAAGAAGTCAACTCATATCCCTATGTTTTCCAGTCATTAAAAATGGCTTCAGACTTAATTCATAAAGGCTCTAAATTTTTAAAAATAACTTTGAAGAGTTACTGAAGTTTGCAAGAAAATAGTTTTGAAGTTTGAATCCTAGAATCATTAAACGAAGAAAGAAATAATTTTGTTTTTTTCCTCATGAAATGTCAGGACATTTTTACGGATTTCAACGTATATTTATTTGCATCCTATATTTTAGAAGTAATAAATTTATTAAGTATTAAATAGCAATAAAGATGACAAGTTGTAAAGATTGTAATAAGCAATAAGAATTAATTCTACTTAGCTTAGTATAAGTTTAGAGGCTCCAAGTATTCCTAGTCCTATAAAGAAATATCAATAAAATGTAAAAATGAAACTATTCTTTCTTGGGTTATATAGTTATGAAAGTATAGTGTCATTTTTTTTTTTTAGTCTGCAGTTTTATCAGACCTATATCTGTGTGTTGTTTGTGTTCCATCAAAGCCCTGCAAGTGAATGAAAGTGCAGGAAATATTAACTTTATTTTTGTTTCCTATCTGGAAACATTAGGAAAAAAATAAATATTAACAATGATATTAACTATTTGAGTTGGGCATAATCCATGCTCTATTTTGGTTAATAATAGTTACTGAATCAGGAGTTATTAGGAATGGTGAAATTTCAGAAATGCTATTTCTAGATTTTTTTTTTTTAGAGTAGAGAACACACTATACAGCATTTTACAATAGATGAAAACTGTTTAGCATCACAAGAAAGTCATGTGCTGTTTCTGAGAGCCCTTCCTCTCGCTGGAGGAAGCTTCACGGAGTCTGGGTTTGCACAGTCATGGCTGTGCAATGTCTGCTGCGTGGGTGGTATGTGTTTGCTGGGGCATATGACAGTGATGACTTGGGAAAGGAAACTTCTGGTGCTCGAAGTTACTAAGAGGTTTCACTAGTAGTAAAATCACAAAACAGCCTTACATCTGCAGATGGCTTACTTAAATGGAAAAGGAGTTTCTTGTTAACATTATTTTTAGTGGCGAGAGTTTTTGTTTGTATTTTGTTTCATATTTGTGTGGTTATACATTCTAATGCTCTGTGTGTTAAATCCTCATGTTTCTGACACTACTTTTAATACTGCATGTTTCAAACATGGAGTGTGAATGGAACATTGGAGTTTTATCCCAGAGCACTTTTAAACAGCCAAGTCTTAAGGGGTGGGGGTGATTTGCCCCCACACATGCAAAGCCTTTCCTATTATTGACATCCCCCACTGGAATGGTACATTTGCTTCAGTTGATGAATCTACACATTTGACACACATCATCACTACACAAAGTTCTAGTTTGTTGTTTGTTCACTCCTGGTGTTTTATATTCTGTGGGTTTGATGTTAATGACATTTTTCTACCAGTCTAATATCATATAGAGTAGTTTCACTATCCTAAAAATCTTTTTTTACTTCACCTATTCATTTTTCCCTCTCCCCTTAATCCCAGCAACTCATGATCTTATACTGTTTTCATAGTTTCACCTTTTATAGAATGCCATGTTGTTGGAATGATACAGTATGCACCCTTCTCAGACTGGATTTTTTCACTTAATAATCTGCATTTAAATTTCTTCCATGTCTTTTCATGACTTGTTATTTTATTTCTTCTAAGTAATATGTAATATTCCATTTTCTGAATGTGCCACAGTTCACTTATCCATTGACCTACTAAAGAACTTCTTGATGCTTCCAAGTTTTGACAATTAGGAATGAAGCTGCTCTCAAAGGCTGGAGTTGCTCTCTTTGCATGAGCAAGGCCCTGGGTTCATTCTCCAGTACTGCCAAACACAGAGGAGGAAGGTATGAAGCTGCTATTAATATCTGTGTGTAGGTTTTCATGTGGCCAGAACTATAAAAGTAACTTTATATCCATGTTCATATCTGTATTTTTTTTGCAATCCCTTTTCTTGTCTAACTTGCATTAGTGAGACCATCCAGTTGAAAAGCAGTGATGAAAGTGGTCATCTTTATCTTGTTCCTGATTTAGTAGGAAAGCTCTGGTTTCTCGCTATTAATTATGATGTGAACTCTAGGTTGTTTTTGCAGAAATTCTTTACGAAGTTGAGAAAATTAACCTCTATTCCTAGTTTATGGAGAGTTTTCTTTCTTTTTTTTAACTCATGAATGAGTGTTGGATTTAGTTAAGTGATTTTTCTACCTCTACTAATATGATTATGTGATTTTTCTTTTTAAGTGATGTGACAAATTACATTAATTGATTTTCGGATGTTGAAACAGTCTTGCATATGTGTGATTAATCCAACTTGGTCATGGGGTATAATCCTTTTTATATTCTTGGATTTGATCTACTAAAACTTTGTAGAGCATTTTTTTTTCATGTATGTTCATAAGCTAGTTGATAGTTTTCTTGTGATGTATTTTTCTGGTTTTTGTTTAAAGGCAATATCTGTCTCATAGAGTGAATTAGGAAACACTACCTCTGCTTATATCTTCTGAAAGAGATTGCTCAGAATTAGAATAATTTCTTCCCTAACTATCAGGCAGAATTCACCAGTGAACACTTCTGGCCCTGGTGTTTTCTGCTTTGGAAGGTTACTAATTATTGATTAATTTGTTTAATATATATAGACCTGTTATGATTGCCTATTTTTTCTTGTGTGAGTTCTGGCAGATTGTCTTTCAAGGAATTAGACTGTTTCATCCAAGTTACCAAATTCGTGGGTATAGAGTTATTTATAATGTTCTTTTCTTTTTCTTTTTTCCAATGTCCTTCTAATCTGTAGTGGTGTCCCCTCTTTCATTCATGTATTAGTACCTTGTATGCTTTCTTTTGGTTAAATAGTCTGGAAAGTGGCTTATTAATTTTATTGTTCCCTTCATGAAATAGATTCTTAATTTTGTTCTTTTTAAATTTATTTTTTATTTTTTTATTTTTATTGTAAACAAATGGGATACATGTTGTTTCTCTGTTTGTACATGGCGTAAAGGCATACCATTTGTGTAATCATAAATTTACATAGAACAATGTTGTTTGATTCATTCTGTTATTTTTTCCCTTCCCCCCACCCCTCCCACCCCTCTTTTCCCTCTATACAGTACTTCCTTCCTCCATACTTGCCCCCCTCCCTAACCCTAACTCTAACCCTAACACTAACCCTTCCCTCCCCCCCCATTATGTGTCATCCTCCACTTATTAGCGATATCATTTGTCCTTTGGCTTTTTGAGATTGGCTTATCTCACTTAGCATGATATTCTCCAATTTCATCCATTTGCCTGCAAATGCCATAATTTTATCATTCTTTATGGCTGAGTAATATTCCATTGTATATATATACCACAGTATCTTTATCCACTCATCAATTGAAGGGCATCTAGGTTGGTTCCACAGTCTGGCTATTGTGAATTGAGCAACTATGAACGTTGATGTGGCTGTATTTCTGTAGTATGCTGATTTTAAGTCCTTTGGGTATAGGCCAAGGAGTGGGATAGCTGGGTCAAATGGAGGGTCCATTCCAAATTTTCTAAGGAATCTCCACACTGCTTTCCAGAGTGGCTGCACTAATTTGCAACCCCACCAGCAATGTATGAGTGTACCTTTCTCCCCACATCCTCGCCAACACCTGTTGTTGCTCCTATTCTTGATAATTGGCATTCTAATTGGGGTGAGATGGAATCTTAGGGTGGTTTTGATTTGCATTTCTCTTACTACTAGAGATGTTGAACATTATTACATATGTTTGTTGATTGCTTGTAGATCTTCTTCTGTGAAATGTCTATTCATTTCCTTAGCCCATTTGTCGACTGGATTATTTGAATTCTTGGAGTAGAGTTTTTTGAGTTCTTTATAGATTCTGGAGATTAGTGCTCTATTTGAAGTATGATTGGCAAAGATATTCTCCCACTCTGTAGGCTCTTTCTTCACATTGCTGATAGTTTCCTTTGCTGAGAGAAAGCTTTTTAGTTTGAATCTATCCCAGTTATTGATTCTTGCTTTTATTTCTTGGGCTATGGGAGTCCTGTTAAGGAAGTCTGGTCCTAAGCCAACATGTTGAAGATCTGGACCTACTTTTTCTTCTATAAGATGCAGGGTCTCTGGTCTGATTCCGAGGTCCTTAATCCATTTTGAGTTTAGTTTCGTGTATGGTGAGAGATATGGGTTTAGTTTCATTCTGTTGCATATGGATTTCCAATTCTCCCAGCACCATTTGTTGAAGAGGCTATCTTTTCTCCATTGCATATTTTTGGCCCCTTTGTCTAGTATGAGAAAATTGTATTTATTTGGGTTTGTGTCCATGTTCTCTATTCTGTACCATTGATCTACCTTTCTATTTTGGTACCAATACCATGCCGTTTTTGTTACTATTGCTTTGTAGTAGAGTTGAAGATCTGGTATTGCAATACCCCCTGTTTCACTCTTCCTGCTAAGGATTGCTTTAGCTATTCTGGGTTTCTTATTCTTCCAGATGAATTTCATAATTGCTTGCTCTATTTCTGTAAGGTACGTCATTGGGATTTTAATTGGAATTGCATTGAATTTGTATAGCACTTTAGGTAGTATGGCCATTTTGACAATATTAATTCTTCCTATCCAAGAACATGGAAGATCTTTCCATCTTCTAAAGTGTTCTTTAATTTGTAGAGGTCTTTCACCTCTTTTGTGAGATTGATTCCCAAGTATTTTATTTTTTTCGAGGCTATTGTGAATGGGGTAGTTTTCCTAATTTCTCTCTCTGAAGATTCATCACTTATGTATAAAAATGCGTTGGATTTATGGGCATTGATCTTGTAACCTGCTACTTTACTGAAATCACTTATGAGTTCTAAGAGTTTTCTGGTGGAATTTCCAGGTTCCTCTAAATATATAATCATGTCATCAGCGAACAGGGATAGTTTGAGTTCTTCTTTTCCAATTCGTATCCTTTAATTTCTTTGGTTTGTCTAATTGCTCTGGCCAGAGTCTCAAGAACCATGTTGAATAGAAGTGGTGAAAGAGGGCATCCCTGCCTTGTTCCAGTTTTTAGGGGGAATGCTTTCAGTTTTTCACCATTTAGAATGATATTAGCCATGGGCTTAGCATAAATGGCCTTTACAATGTTAAGGAATGCTCCCACTATCCCTATTTTTTCTAGTGTTTTGAGCATGAAGGGGTGCTGTATTTTATCAAATGCTTTTTCTGCATCTATTGAAATAATCATGTGATTCTTGACTTTAAGTCTATTAATATGGTGAATTACGTTTATTGATTTCCTGATGTTGAACCAACCTTTCATCCCTGGGATGAAACCCACTTGATCATGGTGCACTATCTTTTTAATATGTTTTTGTATGGGATTTGCTAAAATTTTGTTGAGAATTTTTGCGTTGATGTTCATTAAGGATATTGGTCTGAAATTTTCTTTCCTTGATGAGTATCTGTCTGGTTTAGGTATCAGGGTGATATTGGCCTCATAGAATGAGTTTGGGAGGGTTCCCTCCTCTTCTATTTTATGGAATACTTTGAGAAGTTTTGGAATGAGCTCTTCTTTAAAGGTTTTGTAGAACTCAGCTGAGAACCCATCTGGTCCCGGACTTTTCTTTGTTGGTAGGCTTTTGATGACTTCTTCTATTTCAGTACTTGAAATTGGTCTATTTAAATTGTGTATGTCCTCCTCGTTCAGTTTAGGCAATTCATATGTCTCTAGAAACCTGTTGATGTCTTCGAAATTTTCTATTTTGTTGGAGTATAGATTTTCAAAATAGCTTTTAATTATGTTTTGTATTTCACTTATGTCTCTTGTGATATTTCCTTGTTCATTTCGAATTTTAGTGATTTGGGTTTTCTCTCGTCTTCTCTTTGTTAGTGTGGCTAAAGGTTTATCAATTTTGTTTATTTTTTTGAAGAACCAACTATTTATTTTGTCAATTTTTTGTATTGTTTCTTTTGTTTCAATTTCATTGATTTCAGCTCTGAGTTTAACTATTTCCTGTCTTCTACTACTTTTGGTGCTGTTCTGTTCTTCTTTTTCTAGGGCTTTGAGCTGTAGTATTAGGTCGTTTATTTGTTGAGTTTTACTTCTTTTATTAAATGCGCTCCATGAAATAAATTTCCCTCTAAGTACTGCTTTCATAGTGTCCCAGAGATTTTGATATGATGTTTCTTTCTTCTCATTTACCTCTAAGAATTTTTTAATTTCCTTCCTAATATCTTCTGTTATCCATTCATCATGTAATAGCATATTGTTTAATCTCCAGATGTTGGAATAATTTCTGTGTTTTACTCTTTCATTTATTTCTAACTTCAATCCATTATGATCTGATAGAATACATGATAGTGTCTCTATCTTCTTGTATTTGCTAACATTAGCTTTGTGGCATAATATATGGTCTATTTTAGAGAAGGATCCATGTGCTGCTGAGAAGAAAGTGTATTCACTCTTGGTTGGATGGTATATTCTATAAATGTCCGTTAAGTCTAAATTATTGATTGTGTTATTGAGATCTATGGTTTCTTTGTTTAATTTTTGTCTGGAAGATCTGTCCAGTGGTGAGAGAGGTGTGTTAAAATCACCTAGTATTATTGTGTTATGGTCTATTTGGTTTCTGAAATTGAGAAGGATTTGTTTGACATACATGGATGAGCCACTGTTTGGGGCATAGTTGTTTATGATTGTTATATCTTGCTGATTTATGCTTCCCTTAAGCAGTATGAAATGACCTTCTTTATCCCTTCTGACTAACTTTGGTTTGAAGTCCACATTATCGGAAATGAGGATGGATACTCCAGCTTTTTTGCTGAGTCCATGCGCATGGTATGTTTTTCCCCATCCTTTCACCTTTAGTCTATGGGTATCGTTTTCTATGAGGTGAGTCTCTTGCAGGCAACATATTGTTGGATCTTTCTTTTTAATCCAATCTGCCAGTCTATGTCTTTTGATTGATGAATTCAGGCCATTAACATTCAGGGTTATTATAGAGATATGATGTGGTTTCCCAGTCATTTGGTTCATTTTTTAAATTTTATTTATTTATTTGTTTGATACAACTTGTTTCCTCCTTTATTTGACAATTCCTTTAGGATAATTCCTCCCTTTGGTGATTTGCTTCTTTGTTTTTCATCTCTTCCTCATGGAATATTTTGCTGAGAATGTTCTGCAATGCAGGCTTTCTTTTTGTAAATTCTTTTAGCTTTTGTTTATCATGGAAGGATTTTCTTTCATTGTCAAATTTGAAGGTAAGTTTTGCTGGGTATAAGATTGTTGGTTGGCATCCATTTTCTTTCAGGGCTTGAAAAATGTTGTTCCAGGCCCTTCTAGCTTTTAGGGTCTGGATTGAAAAATCTGCTGATATCCGTATTGGTTTCCCCCTGAATGTAATTTGGTTCTTTTCTCTCACAGCCTTTAAAATTCTGTCTTTATTTTGTATGTTAGGTATTTTCATTATAATGTGCCTTGGTGTGGGTCTGTTGTAATTTTGTGTATTTGGAGTCCTATAAGCCTCTTGAACTTGATTTTCCATTTCATTCTTCAGATTTGGGAAATTTTCTGATATTATTTCATTGAATAAATTGTTCATTCCTTTGGCTTGTTTCTCTAGGCCTTCCTCAATCCCAATAATTCTTAAATTTGGCCTTTTCATGATATCCCATAGTTCTTGTAGATTCTGTTCATGATTTCTTACCATCTTCTCTGTTTGTTCAACTTTGTTTTCAAGGTTAAATATTTTGTCTTCAATGTCTGAGGTTCTGCTTCCAGGTGTTCTATCCTACTAGATATGCTTTCTATGGAGTTCTTAATTTGGTTTATTGTTTCCTTCATGTGAAGGATTTCTGTTTGTTTTTTTTTCAATATCTCTAACTCTTTATTGAAATGATCTTTTGCTTCCTGTATTTGCTCTTTTAATTGTCAATTGGTGTGATCATTCAATGCCTGCATTTGCTCTTTCATCTCATCATTCAGTTCGTGCATTTGCTCTTTCATCTCATTGTTTGCTTCTCTGATCATTTTAATTATGTACATTCTGAACTCCTTTTCTGTCATTTCTTCTGCCATGCTGTCATTGGGTTTTATTGATGTAACATCTAGATTTGTTTGCAGCATTTTCTTTCCTTGTTTTCTCATATTGTTCAGGTATCAGTGGACCGCTGAGATATTGCAGATTTCCTCTACTGACTTACAATGTCCCTGAAGATTTCTATATATATCCCCTCTTAGCCTTCAGTAGGCTGAAGTCTTGGAGGAAGTTGATAATGCGGTGCTCCACAAGGAAGCTGCCTCTCTAGGAGTGGTGGCATTCAGGTGGGGTATAATCCCTGCTAGTGGGCAGAGGTGCCTCCACTTGTTGACCAATGGTCATCCAAAGGGGACCTAGGCTGCGGGCTGAGGCAAGGCCTGTTTGGGCCTGAGTCTCTGGTTTTACCGTCCTTGTGGGGAAACCTCACCTGGCAGGGAAGACTCACCCGTTGGGGAGGTCTCGCTGGTCAGTTCCCTCCTAGAGGTTCCCCTCAATTTACAGCTACCGCCTGGGCTGGGCTGCCTTCCTCTGCAAAGTTCCCAGGGGCCCGGCCCTACCCCCTGGGCCTGGGAGCCTCACCCTTCGCAGATGAATCTCCTTAGGCTGCCCCTCCTCAGAGAATCTGCCCGCAGGCCTGGAACCTTCGCTCCACCCCTAAGCCTGTCTCTGTGTGGCTCTTCCACCCAGAAGCCTCCTAGATCCTGGGACCCTGCTCTGCACCTAATCGCCTGTCTATGTGGCCCCTCTTCTGAGCAGCCACCTGGGTCCCCATACTATCGTTCTGAGTCCCAGAGACCCACCGCATGCCTCTTCCTCCAGACAGCCGCCCAGTATTCTGGTGCAGTCACTAGGAGTCCAAGCAACTCACTGTGTTCCTCCTCCTCCCACCGACCACCTGTAGCCCGGGGCAATCAATCACTCCAAGTCGAAATGACCCTCCCTGTTCCTCCTCCTCCTCCAGGTAACCCCCCGGGTGTTCAGGAGCAATCACTCTGAGTGGCTCTGAATCCACGTGACCCGCTGCACGCATCCTCTGGGCAACCGCCCGGAGCTCTGGTGCGGTCACTCGAGACCAAGTGACCCACCGCGCTTCCCCTCCAGGCAGCCCCCCTATGTTCAGGAGCGGTCTCTTTAAGTCCAAACAACTCACCACTCGCCTTCTCCTCTGAGCAGCCGCCTGGAGCGCTAATGCAGTCACTGCGAGTCCAAACGACCCGCCGCGCTCCTCCTCCTCCTCCTCCTACTCCTCAGGGCAGGCCCCGGTGTTCAGAAGTGGTCTGAGTCCAAACAGCTCGCCACACAGCCCCTCCTCTGGCAACCACCTGTAGCTCTGGTGCAGTCACTCCGAATCCAAGCGGCCACGCTCCTCCTCCTCCTCCTCCTCAGGTCAGGCCCTGGTGTTCTGAGTCCACACAGCTCTCCTCGCCACTCCTCCCCTGGGCAGCCGCCGGAGCCCCAGTGGTTGCTCCAAGTCCCAGCGCTGTGCTGAGCGGCCTCCTTTTTGGCGCTCCCAGTTGTCAGAGTTCACTGCTCCAGTGGGGAGAGGGGCGTCTCGCCAGCAGCTCTACTTCACAAAGTTCCCTGTGTTCCGGGACCACCGTCCCATCCGGGATGCCTCCCCAACGTGAGAGAGTCACCCGGCTGCTTTGAGTTGGTCCCAAGTGTCTCAATATCTCCTCTTTTGAATCCTGAGTCCTGGAGCAACATGAAATGCAGCCATCCTCTAGGGAGCCATCTTGAAACTCCCCTTGATTTTGTTGATTTTCTATATTAATTTCTTTTTTCCAACTTCATTTATTTTATCTAATTTTACTATGTATTTTCTTCTGCTTTTTTTTTTGGAGGGGGGAGGGGAGTACCAGAGATTACACTCAGGGACACTCAACACACAACCACTGAATCACATCCCCAGCCCTAGTTTGTATTTTACTTAGAGACAGGGTCTCACTGAGTTGCTTAGCGCCTCACTGTTGCGAAGCTGGCTTTGAACTTTTGATCCTCCTGCCTCAGCCTCCTGAGCTGCTGGGATTACAGGCATGCACCATGGTGCCTGGTCTTCTTCTGCTTCTTTGAATTTAATTTCTTCTTTTATTAATAGTACCATAAATTTGGAGTTTGGCTGATTTTACATCTTTCATCTCTTGTATATGCATTCAATGCTATACATTCCTTATAAACACAACTTTTGTTACATCCCCAAAAGTTGGGAAAGTTTTATTTTCATTTACTTCAGAATCTTTTTAAATTTGTGAGACTTCTCTTTTCATCCATGCCTTATTTAGATATGTATGGTATAATCTCTAAAAATTTTGGGATTTTCCATTTATCTTTCTGCTAATTTCTATTTTAATTTTGCTATGCCTGAGAACAGACATTGAATGATTTCTGTTCTTGTAAATTTGCTGAAGAAAAAGTAGGCCCAAATCTTCACCATGTCACCCTAAGATCTCAATTCCTTAACAAGATCTCTAAAGCACAAGAAGTAAAATCAAGAACCAATAAATGGGATGGACCCAAACTAAAAAGCTTCTTCTCAGCAATAGAAACAATCAATAATGTAAAGAGAGTCTACAGATTGGGAGAAAATATTTACCACATACACTTCAGATAAAGCATTAATCTCTAGGATCTATAAAGAACTCAAAAAACTTAACAACAAAAAACAAATATCCCATTCAACAAATGGGCTAAGCAACTGAAGAGACATTTCACAGAAGAAGATATACAATCGATCAACAAATAGATGAAAAAATGTTCAACATCTCTAGAAACTAGAGAAATGCAAATGAAAACTACTCTGAGATTTCATCTCATTCCAATCAGAATGGTCATTATCAAGAATACAAGCAACAATAAATGTTGGCAAGAATGTGGAGAAAAATGTACACTTATACATTGCTGGTGGGAATGCAAAATGGTGCAACAATTATGGAAAGCTGTGTGGAAATTCCTCAGAAAACTTGGAATGGAACTACAGTTTGACCCAGTTATCCCACTCCTTGATTTACACCCAGAGGACTTGAAATCAACACACTACAGTGATGCAGCCACATCAGTGTTTGTAGCAGCTCAATTCACAATAGTTAAAACTATGGAACCAACCTAGGTGCCCATCAACAGATGAACGGATAAAGAAAATGTGTCGTATACATATATATACATACACATGATGGAATACTACTCAGCTTTAAAAAAGAATGAAATTATGGCATTTTCTGGTAAATGGATGGAGTTGGAGAATATTATGCTAAGCAAAAGAAGCCAAACCCAAAAAACCAAAGGCCAAATGCTTTCTCTCATATGTGAATATTAATTCAACATAAGTGGGGTGGCTAAGGAAGAATAGTTACTTTATATTAGGTAGAGGGAAGTGAAGGGAGGGGAAGGGATGTGGGGGTGTGGGGGTAGGAAGGATAGTAGAGTGAAACAGCTGTTATTACCTCATGTACGTATATGACTGCGTGACTGATGGTGATCAATAAGAAAAATGAGAGCTTACACTCCATTTATGTATGATCTATCAAAATGTATAAGTGCATTCTACTGTCATGTACAACTAATTAGAACAAATACAAATTAATAAAAAAATTTAAAAATTTGCAAATATGCATTTTATGGTTTCATAATGTGATTTATTTTTTTGGTGCAACTGTTAGATTAGCTTGATGTGAATCTGTTATAGGGAGAAATCATTTATAGATGCCCATTATGTCCATTTGATAGACCATTTTGTTAAGTTCAGCTAAATTCTGCTCATTTTATGCCTGGTGTTCTGTCCATTTCTCATACAGAGATGCTGAAGTCTCCAACTATAAGAGTGGATCATATATTTCTCCTTAAAGTTCTATCAGTTTTTGTGTCATCTATTATGATGCTTCTTTCTTAGGCACATACATGTTAAGGATTGTCATGACATTTTGCAGAACTGACCCATTTATCATTATGTAATTTTTCTGTCTCTGACGACATTCCTTGGTCTTATCTCTTCCCTGTCTAAAATTCATACAGCTACGACTGTTTTCTTCTGATTAGCGTTAGCATGATATGTCTTTCCTCATTTTTAAACTATATATGTTCTTATGTTTATGGTGCATTTCTTACAGACAACATACAGGTTCATCTTACTGTTTAATTCATTCTGATAATGTGTCTTTTAATTGGTACATTTAAACTTAATATTCAAAGTGATTACTGCTATATTTGGATTAATATCTATCATACCTATTACTGTTTTCTATTTGTTGCTCATATTCTTTGTTCATTGTATTTGTTTTCCACCTTCTTATGCTTTTTATGGTTTTAACTGAATATTTTATATCATTTTTTTCTTTTTAGCATACCACTTGTGCTATTTTACTTGCACCATTTGCAATATATTTATAATTAGTCCAAGTTCACTTTCAAATAATACAATACTGCTTCATGGGTAACATGAGGACTTTAAAGTAAAAAAAAAAGAAAAAAAAACTAGTCTTAAGTCTTCCATCCTGTTCTCTGTGTAATTGCTTTTTAAAATAAACTGGAATTTAGGAATTTTTCAGAAACTAAGTTTGAGGTTCATGAGGACTATTTTGACTGTAAGAAATTCTGTAGAATCCAAAGGGAGAAAAGCATGTGGGTTGCAGAAACTGTTGAACTAGAAAGTTGAAGTAGATAAGAACTCTGATCTCTGTTCCTCCTTTTGATTCTGCATATTTTTTCTTTATTTACTTCCAAAGTAGGAAAAAATAGGGAAAGAAGGAAGATAACTCAATTCTGATTCTGAAATCCTTGAGGAATGGCTCTGCTTTGTCCATTTGGGTGAGGTTCCCATCATTGGACCAACTTTAATTAGGAAGCGGCATATAGGGAAAGGAGTTTAATCAAATCAGTTCATGTGAAATGCCCACACTGGGTCAATCAATCCCCCTAGCTGAGAAGGGGGTTGGGAGTAGAAAAAGGGGAAGACAGGGTTACTTTGTATAAAATGGCTGACAAAGCTTGGTGTTTCATAAATGGGAATCTTTAACATTTTGTAATGGTCAAGATATTACCATACTTTTACCTCTATGTGGCACAACTTCTAATTTCTGTTTTGCAATGATTTCTGTGTAATTTTAGTGATGGTTAATGGATTGCCTCTCCTGTTGAATGAGACTTTGTGGAGAAATAATGGACCCATGTATATAAGAATATAAAATTGATTTAATTTATACTTCTCTAAATATTCTCTAGATTCAAGTAGTTCGTGCATGGATGAAAAGCAGACGACATTATCTCCTACAGAAGGTAATATGCTTCTTTATTGAGGGCCAGCACTGAGGGGATGGAGAGTTGAAATTTGTTAGAAACAGTGACTGATGGCTTGGCTCAGTCCAGCTCATGTCTAGCTTTAGAATATGGCAATCTCGTTGCTGTGGTATGAGGTACCCCAAATGACCCTATCACTACTTGCTCTCCAAAGAAGTCTCAATCTCACTTGCCTCTACACCTCTGTCAAGTTGGAATTGTGGAAAGAACATGGGTTTAACTTCCTGTCAGGACTGAGTTCAAGTCCCATCTCTTTCTTTATCTAGTTATGTGATCTTTATTTGACCATGAAAGGCAAGGGCTTGAAAGTACCCAGAGGAGACAAGTGACACTATAATGGAAGCAATATATACTGAGTGCAGAGTTTACTACAACCAAGGTTCATTCACATAAAGGTTTACTCCACCATAGCTGCTTCTGCCCATGTTGAAGAGGTGATGTCACTGACCTCACCTTTGTTAGAGGTGAGCTGTGGCAGATGCATTGGTTGAATAATCACCTCTCCATAAACCATTATCAGTCACAGACAGCTTATAGTGGTTTATGGGAAGTATGAGAGTCTGTGTTAAAAATTGCTTAAAGGGGTTGGGGATGTAGCTCAGTTGGTAGAGTGCTTACCTCAAAAGCATAAGGCCTTGGGTTCAATCCCCAGCATTATAAAAAAAAAAAAAAAGCTTGAAGATCATAGAGCTTAATTTTTCCATTAAAAGATGGACAAAAGGGTCAATTTTTATATTTAATCCTGATAATTAGATTGAACATACAGAAAACAAATCTTTGATAAAAATTGATAGCTGAACTATCTGAAAGTGTATGTGTAACTGAACTGTAAGAAAGGGAAAATTATCTAAAGGCTATGTTTGACAATATCACACCTTGGCAATCCAAAACCAAATATGTTGTTTCTTAATTTATATACTACACCACTTTTTCACCAGAAGTAAATATCTTTAAGCATCTATCTCTAGACCTCATCATTTTTCATTTTCATGTAATTACCCATCTGATGAAGCAGTAGATTATTCTGAACTCTGTTAATTTCATTGACTTTTTAATTTTCTAAAACCATAAAAAGTTTTCAGTTAGTTCAACCTGAATTTCATCCGAATTACTTTTAGTGTACATATCTTATACTTTTCACATTTATGTCACTAGTTAGGAATTGACATTTAGATTTGATGTTACTGATATTTTTACTTATCAAAACTCATGGGGAGACAACCACATGACTAATTATTACTTTATAAATTATATGATAGATCCAACATTGCTCACTACAAAAACATTAGATTTAGGACACAGTTTTTGTCATTTAATCTAGAATTCTCTTTTTTGTCTGTTTCTATATACCAAAATTCTGATTTAATTCCAATATTCTTATAATGCAGAGTCTTTCCATGGTAATGAATAAATTAGGATAAATTGGCCAACATTTGGATTTGGTTTAATACATTTTATATATTTTGCGAATGTTAACTTATTGTGTAGGTCTGTAATAACATCACCAAGGAAACCAGGTTCTAGTCAACTTTATGTAATCTGCTGTGAACAAATTGAAAACAAAGTTCTTAATCAAAGTTTTCTTTTCTCATTCTCCTTGTGTGCGTCCAGTTAATATTTCACTGTCTGTGCAGACAGGTGCAAAGGTTGTGCTCTGTTGTCCTTTTATTCCACGATCAAGTGTGTTGGTGATTGTAACATGGCAAATAATCCTCAGAGACAAGCCTTTGTGCAGCATTTCCTACAAGAGAGAAACAAATGAGACTTTGGAGAACAACTGTGCTGATGGGAGAATCACCTGGGCCTCCGGACCTGACCAGAGTCCTCACCTTCAGATCCATCCAGTAGCCATCTCTCATGAAGGGAATTACAGGTGTCAAATGGCAACAATTGATGGGAATTTCGAACATAAATATCACCTCCAAGTGTTAGGTAAAGAAAGTCACATATTTTGATATATTGGGTTACTGGATTTGTGTCTGAATCAAATGTCTCTCTAAGTCCCATATCCCTGTGTTGAGAATGAAGCATGATTTCCCTTACACCTCTGCAGTGCCCCCTGATGTGACTGTGTTTCCAGAGAAGAATAGAACCGTGGTGTGCCAGGCAGTTGCAGGCAGGCCAGCTGCACAGATATTTTGGACCCCAGAGGGGGATTGTGTCCCTGAAAAACAGGACTGGGTCAATGGCACAGTGACCACCAGTAGTACATGCCATTATCCAGATGGCAACGTGTCCACCGTGACCTGCTTTGTCTCCCACCCAACTGGCAACAGGAGTCTATCCACAGATCTGCTTCCTGGTTAGTATTTCTAGTTTTTTGTTTGATTTTTCCATTCTTTTAGAGGAATTATGTTAGGAAGGAAAAAAGAATGTACAGGGAAATGTCATTCATACTTGCTCTCTTTAGCTTCCACGTTATCTTCTCTCCAAAATAAAAAGATAGGTCTAGAAGAATATTACATAAATTGTGGTAAAAAGTGATATTTTAGGATATAGTTTATTCCACTTTTAAAGCTCACTTCTATGCTAATAATAATGGAGTTGAATAGTGTATTTTTAAAAGAACACATATAGTTTAATTCAAATATTTCATTCTCCCTTCCCAGAGCGCTGATGGTCAGTCAGGCTTTCTCTCTGAGGTAGGAGGCTTGGAGAGTTTTTTCCTGAAACCACTTTTCAGAGCCAGGCCTCCCTTTAGTATGCCCTGCAGTCTGGCATCTCATCTCCACCCTCCATGATGTCTGGATCCTTGACCCTGAGTCTCTCTAGTTCACCTTCCCTTTTTCTGTTGGTTGGGGAAGGTATGCCTCACAGGGTGTGGCCGGGGTCTTGGCAGCCTACCTGTTGTAACACAAACTTTCATAGAAGCTCCTCAACTTTCAGCCCTATACTTTAGCCTCCTGCCAGGTACCACCTTTTCTATTGCTTTTCCAAATTTATCTCTTTCTAAAGCTCTATTTTATTTGGAATTGATAAATAATAATTTTATATATTTATAGGATATAAAGTGATACTTTGATACATGTGTACATGGTAGAATGCTCTTTCAGAGTAATTTAGCATATTTCTCAACTAAAATGTTTATCATTTCTTTATGGACAGATCATTTTAAAATCCTCTTTTAGTGATTTTAAAATATCTAAAATATCTGATGCTTTCTATTCTTTCTGGGGTTTTGTAGGCACTAAGATTTTCACTTACTTCACTAAATCATTTACAATTCCTTCATTTGTTTACTTTTACTTAAAAAAGAAGTTTTAATCTTTCATCTGTTCTTGTCTTCATAACTGTTCTCTTGGTCTTTGAAGTCTATTTTTAAAAACTTTTCTTACTGATATTTTAGTAAGTTTTAAGGAGGGATAAGAGCAAAGCCTGTGTGTAAACTACCATTTTCAATATTCATTCCCATTTTGTTTTAAAAGAGTCTAGAATTATTTATTAAGAAGAGTAATTGTGCCTTGATGGTGCATAAAATCTACTGTCCAGTGTTATGACAAGATACCATAGTCAGTCATAGAATATAGAGTTGAAGGGATCATCTAGTCCAAACTCCCATATAGGGCAAAGATCTACTTTGCCTTCCCTGCACATTCAGTAAGAGACAGTTTATTAGTTTGGAAGAGAGAATTTCAAAAACAATGTTCTTTTTACAGTAAAAGTCAAATATTCTTTTTCATATAAAATACTGAGAAATCTGACTTTTAAAAGCATGAACTATTGAAGGAAGTTGGGGGGACGGGATAGCGGCCTGCTCAGCCTCCACTTCCCTCTCCATCTGCTGCCCTCCAGCCACATTCATGCAACACCAGGAACACAGTTTTGAAAACAGTGAATGCATTTCAACTCATTGTACACAAATGGAGCACAACTCTCATTTCTCTGACTGAACATGATGCAGAAACACTGTTCATGCAATCATACGTGTACATAGAGTAATAACATCTTTCTCATTCCACTATCCTTCTCACCCCTACACCCCCTCACTCCTCTCTGCCCAATCCAAAGTTCCTCCATTCTTCCCTGCCCTTCCCCACCTCCCATTATGGATCAGCATCCACATATAGGGAAAACATTTGTCATTTTGTTTTTTGGGGATTGGCTTATTTCACTTAGCATGATATTCTCCAGCTCCATTCATTTACCAGCAAATGCCAGAATTTCATTCTTCTTTAAGGTCAAGTAATATTCCATTGTGTATATATACCACATTTTCTTTATCCATTCATCTGTTGAAGGGCACCTAGGTTGGTTCCATAGTTTAGCTATTGTGAGTTGAACTGCTATAAACATTGATGTGGCAGTATCACTGTAGCATTCTGATTTTAGGTCCTTTGGGTTTAAACTGAGTAGTGGGATAGCTGGGTCAAATTATGGTTACATTCCAAGTTTTCTAAGGAATTTTCATCCTGAAAGCAGTGCTTCTTGATCTGGCAGTTTCATTTTGACTTGTGCAGTTTGAGTTACATTGTGGCCAGCAGCTAACAGATATTTAAGGTTACTGCCTTGCCTTCATCATAGTTTCAATGCTTGAGCAGAAAAGTGACTTTAGAATTAGGGTTATTTTCCCAACTACTTTCCTTTATAATGACCCATTTTTTTCTAAATGCTGAAGATGAGAAACACTCTGTTTGTACTTATAACAGTGATATCTAAATTTCATGTCTTTCCTTTAAGAATTCACTATTTATGAATCTTAAGGCAACAAAATCCTAAAAATTATGTCTTGCTGGAAACTCTAAAGTGTAAGCTGATAATACAATTTAATATAATAATTTCTTAATCTATCAATGGGCCAGAAATGTTTAAAATAAATGTAAAAAATGAATTTCATATACAGTGAGACATCATTGAATCACATACATATTGTGTATTTGAATCAATTTAATTTTTTTAGAGCACTTTAGGTCCAAACCAAATTTGGGTAGAAAATACAGAAAGTTTTCATATAACCCTGATCCACCCAGGCACAACCTCCCCTACTACTGACATCCCACACCACTATTATATTTATTACAATCCATGAACCTACATTGGCACATTGTCCAAAGTCCACAGTTCATGTTAGAGTTCACTCTTGATGATGTACATTCTGTGGGCTTGGACAAATGTATATTGACATGTATCCCTGATTCTGATATCATAAGGAATAGTTTTGCTGTTATAAAAATCCTCTGTGTTTCCTCCTTGCCTTCTATTCCTGGCAACCACTGATCTTTTTATTGCTTCTCTTATGGTTTAGATATGAGGTGTCTCCCAAAAGCTCATGTCAAGACAATGCAAAAAAGGTTAGAGGTGAAGTATTTGGATTATGACAGCCTTAACCTAATCAATGTATTAATTCCTAAATAGGGATTAGCTGGGTGGTAACTGTAGGAAGGTAGGGTGTGGCTGGAGGAGGTGGATCATTGGGGGCATGTCTTTGAGGTATGTATTTGGTCCATGGTGAGGGGTATCTCTCTTTCTACTTACTTCCTGGTGCCATGTTCCCATTGGCTTCCCTCTTCCACACCCTGACACCATGATGTTCTATCTCCCTTTCAGCCCAGAGCAATGAGTTGGCTGTCTATGGACTGAGGCCTCTGAAACCATGAGCCCCTAAATAAACTTTTCCTACTCTAATTGTTCTTGTCAGGTCTTTTGGTCCATAGCACTGAAAAATCTAAAACAGTCTTCTCAGATTTGCCTTTTCTAGAATATCATACAGTTGGAATCATATAATAAGTAGCCTTTCAGTTTGGCTTGTTTCACTTAGTAATATGTGCGTTAGTTAGTCAGCCTTTTGTCCTTGGGACCAAAATACCTGACAAGACCAATTTAGAGGTGCAAAAATTTATTTTGGCTCACGGTTTCAGAGGTTTAGTCCACCATGCTCCGCACGTTGCCTTTCTCTGGGTCCAAAGTCAAGTGAAGCGTTGTGGTGGAAGGGCAGCAAGGAGGAAAGCTGCTCAGTTCATGGCGTCTAGGAAGGGGGGGGGGGGAGACAGGGAGAGACAGGGAGAGACAGGGAGAGAAAGGAAGGAAGGAAGGAAGGAAGGAGCCAGGGGCACAGGATACAGTTCTCAAAGGCTGACCCCTAGGAATTCACCTTCTCCAGCCATTCCCCCCTGCCAGTTAACTTGATCAAATTTGGGTGGACTGATTAAGTTATAGCTTTCATAATCTAATCGTTTCACCTTTGAACATTTTTGCAATAACATAGGAGTTTTTGGGGGATACCTCACATCCAAACCATAACATTATACATTTAAATTTTCTTCATGTGCTTTCATGGCTTAATAGCTAATTTCTTTTTATCATGGAATAATATTCTATTATCTGAATTTACCACATTTGAATCACACATTTTTGTGTCTATGGTTACAGGTGCCAAAGGATCAGAAAAACTATATTATCTATTCATCATCATCCCTGTTATTTTGATCATCGGTTTCATTTGGTTTTTGAAAATCAGTGGTTACAGGTATTGACTGATGAATTTTTTTTTGGTTGTGGCTTTATTGGACCAGAAAAGAGTTAGACATATGGAATTGACTGACTTGCTAACTTGGAATATTAACAGCCATTCTCTCATAGTCAAAAAGAGTACCTTGGAGGTGTTAGACTTGTATACTTTGAATGATAAGAGTGATTTTGCAGAGTACTGAGGCATGCAAGCATGGGGAATTAGGTCATTTAGGGCAGGATCTTGGGAGAGACAGTAAATGCTAATTTTTTTATTTAGGAAAATAATCATAATAATTCCTTTAATGTACCAAAGAACATATGTGACACACATATTCTACTGCTTTAAGTTTCTGTTGCATAATTTTACTTCCTTTTCCAAAATTCAGAATTTTTTTCTTTGAATATATTAACCACAAGCAATATTTTTAAAATTTATTTATTTTAATTAAAAATCATAAATTTACATAGGGCAATATTGTTTGATTCATTCTGTTATTTTTTTCCCTTCCCCCCACTCCTGCCACCCCGCTTTTCCCTCTATACAGTCCTTCCTTCCTCCATTCTTACCACCCTCCTTATCCCTAACCCTAAACCTAACCCTAACCCTAACGCTAACCCCTCATGCCCCCCCATATGTCCTCATCCGCTTATCAGTGAGATCATTCGTCCTTTGGTTTTTTGAGATTGGCTTATCTCACTTAGCATGATATCCTCCAATTTCATTCATTTGCCTGCAAATGCCATAATTTTGTCATTTCTCATGGCGGAGTAATATTCCATTGTATATATATGCCACAGTTTCTTTATCCATTTATCAACTGAAGGGCATCTAGGTTGGTTCCACAATCTGGCTATGGTGAATTGAGCAGCTATGAACATTGATGTGGCTGTATCTCTGTAGTATGCTGATTTTAAGTCCTTTGGGTATAGACCAAGGAATGGGATAGCTGGGTCAAATGGTGGTTCCATTCCAAGCTTTCTGAGGAATCTCCATACTGCTTTCCAGAGTGGCTGCACTAATTTGCAACCCCACCAGCAATGTGTGAGTGTACCTTTTTCCCCACATCCTCTCCAACACCTATTGTTGCTTGTGTTCTTGATAATCGCCATTCTAATTGGGGTGAGATGAAATCTTAGGGTAGTTTTGATTTGCATTTCTCTTATTACTAGAGATGTTGAACATTTTTCATATATCTGTTGATTGCACAAGCAATATTTTTCACTCATTTCTGGTAGTTCATTCCTGATATTTCATGACTTCTATCGAAATTAACTTTGTCATATTTTTTTTTTGCATTTTTCAATCTAAACAATGATATTTCCTGTATTCATTTCAGCTTATTTCATCTTTATAGAAAATGTAAATTGAAAAAAACAGAAGCTACTACAGTTGTTGAGGAGGTAAGATAAGACAAAAAAAGAATATTTAAAAACTTAAGGTGCATAGTCTGAATATTTTAGAAACATAATTTGTAACTTACATCAATTTGGTTTCCATCAAAACTAAAAAATTCTGATTTTACAATGCTGATATTTAGGTGTACTTATTTTTGTTAATTATCTATCAAGTACTATTTGCGCATTACCCAAATCCACATTTTCATTTCATAAACTGTATCCTAACTGCATAATATTTGCCTTCTGTGGACTTTGAAGAAACTGAATTGGTGTTTCCATTCCCATAGAACCATCTTTAATTCTTGACTTCCCTTTTTCAAGACAATTATCATTTTCTTTGTACCCAAACTGAAAACTTATCTTATATAAAGTAGCTTAATAAATCTTCAATTCTCTCCTTTGAAAAATACTTCTTATGAATCCAACTACTATGTATAATACTTAATAAAAAAAGAAAAGTACTTCTTGTGTCACTCTTTTCTCCATTTCTTCTTCTGCACAGCTATTATCTCACACACAGATGTAAGTAATCAACAAATATTTTTAAATAAGGTCTTAGAGCAAGATCTTGTTCCTATGTTCACATATGCTCAGAGATACAAATATAAGTACTATTGGTATGTACTAAAGCTGTGGACATCTGTTAGAAAAACACAAGTAATTTCTATAATGATTTATGGCCTTTGTGAACTGATTTTGACTCGGAGTTCTTTCTTAGGATGAAATGCAGCCCTATGCCAGCTACGCAGAGAAGAACAATCCACTTTATGATACTGCAAACAATCTCAGGTGAGATGAAGTGAAGTCGATGGCACCAGTCTCCATACTTTATAAATTATTGGACTCTAGCACCAAGAAAAACAAATCAAGATACAGTCCAACTACTGTTTTGATTTTCTTACAGTTCTTGAACAGAAGACCTATTCTGAAATTAGTTTTTCAAAAGGTCTTAGAGGACAGAGCTTTTCTAATGGTTTTGCATTTCTATCTTTCTGCAATTGTAATTTTAGATTCTTAGCTGCTATTAGTTTTTTGAAGAACTGATGTTATTATCACAAAGAAAGTGCATGCTCATGATAAAATTTGAATGGTGCAACACAATAAATAGTGAAAAATTTCCTCAAGAAATAACTTTGAAGAAGGAAGAATCATCAATAGTTTATTATGTATTCTAGAAATTTCTATGTACATATGACATGTGTATATGACTGTAGTATATGTATCCATTTATATATCATTTTACATATGTTTATGTACTACATAAGTACATAGTATATATATACACATGCACACACACTTCTTGTCAAGATACAAATGGGAACATGCTGTAATGCTGTTATGTACTTATAAAAAGCTAATAATGCAAATCTTAGAGATCTTTTCATATCAGCAGAAGCAAAGCTACCTCATTCTTTTATGGTTACATAAAATTCCACTATATGATGGTTTCATTAGCCACTTCCCTAGTGGTGGACTTTTGGTTGTTTTAAGTTTTGTTTATGGTATAAACTATACAATGTCAAATGTTTTCTGGATATATCTCTTTGCATTTATTTAAGCGTGTCTGTGAGATAATTTTCTTCAGCAGAATTGGTGGATCAATTGGTGTTTATTTTTATGCCAAATCGTATGACCTTACCTTCTTTTCAACAGTGTTTGTGCCTTTCCCAATACTCTCATTGTGATAACTGAGAAATTCTCATTTCTGCAGTTCCCATTTTTCCTTTCCATTAACCAGTGGTCTAATATGATATAAAATTATAATAAGAATTATACTATTTAATAATAGTGGATTTGTATTTTTGTCATGTTTGCAAGAGAGAGAACACACATGTGAAGACATTGTATTCTTTTGAACTCATTGCATCTCTAAAGAAATGTGGACACTTTATGCCTAAGTTTTGCAGACATTATAAATTGGCATTATGTATTTTTATGCTTTACATTTTATTCTGATGTATTTATCAAATAACAAATGTCTATGGATGATTAATCAGCTAAATGTGTTATGGAGGACTTGGGGAATCTACATAATAAGAGAATGGCCATAGAATGACATGATCCTTCTGTCTATTTTTCTGTGGAGCAAAAATGTTTATAATATGCATATTCATAATTTTTAGTATCATGAAAACATTTTGATTATAAAAATTATGAAGAATAAGCTTGTTTATGCCATAGCAGGAAAAACATTAAAAAATTTTTCATCATGATATGATATAAATTAAAACAAAATCAGTTGTTTTACCTGAGACATTTAAGACAATTACCTTGTTTTATTAATATGTTCCCCTCCCTCCAGACATTTAGCTATTTTAGGTTTATCATTAAAGGGATTTTTAGTCTATTTTGGATATAAAACTACTATAAGGACACTTGGCACGTGTCCTTTGATACTTTCATCAAACCATTTTGACTTCACCAAAGAAAACCCCAGTGTAGGGCTGGGGAGATAGCTCAGTTGGTAGAGTGCTTGCCTTGCAAGCACAAGGCCCTGGGTTCCATCCCCCAACACTGAAAAAAAAAAAAAAAAAACCCAGTGTATTTTTTCTTCATATGAATATTATTGAGCAGCGTGCATAATAGATAATATTATGCTGTCCTTGAAGTTTATTAATTTTTCATCCATCTGTATTTAGGATAAGGCTCATATTTAGGTATAAGACTGTTTAAATACTGAAACATAAAGTAAAAGTTGATAATGTCATAGCAGGCATAGGAAATGTGCTACAGTAAAGATTCCAAGATAGTTTATAAATGTTACATTATATTGTACAGGAAAAAACTAATGAAAACTGCTGGCTGTGGTGGTAAAACATGGCTGAAAATTGGAATTGTGGAGAAATTTTAAAAATTATAGATTCCTCAAACTCACTCTAAATCTGCTGAACAGGAAAGATAAGGATTAGTTCAGGAAGCAGAGGCTGAGAGAGAATTAGGAGTGATGAGAGTTAGTTGGGACAGGAAGTTATACTTGTGAAAGATTAAAGGGTGAGGAAGCGGCTAGGGAGGGCAAGCCTTTAGACAACGATGCTGATCTGAATGAAGCCAGTGAAAGGAAAGAGGGGAGGCGCACATTTGAGGAAGAAGAACCGGGATGGCAATATTAGAATTGTCCAAGTCCTGACCAAACCGATGGGCAGCTGGAGTCAAAGTGGTCTTTCATATGAGGAGTTGATCAACCCTGATACCCCCTCAAGATTAGTCACTGGCTGGGGGCTGTCCAGGAAGAGCATAGCTTGGCTCAAATGCCAAGATGGCTCCTGAAGCTGTAAGCAACAGGAGATCATCAGTTAACTGCACTTCTTGCAATGGACTGGTAAGTTTTTTTTATTGTTGGGGAATCTGAAAAGCACGCTTACGTGACTACGGTATTCTGTCTCTTTATTTACAAAAATATATAACTGACTTTTATTAAAAAATTTGAGAACTTTATAAGGGAGTTTAAACCACACACATTCATTGTGACTACTTACTGTTACGGGGCGCAACTTAAGAACAGACCAATCACCACTGAGAAGTCCAAATTTGAGAGTCTTTATTAAGCTGGCCAGCTGACTCACACAATGCCCCAAAAATGACTATTGGGAGAACAGTCCCAACCATAGGGTGGTAGCGGTTCTTATACCAAAGATCATATCAATCATAAGTGACTGTTGCTATGATTCGAAATTACAAACTAACATCATGAGATCATCAACAGAGGGAGACATGGGTCAAAACGACCCTTACCTAGGTACAAACTAAAGAAAGGTTACTAACATCCATACAATCACTGTTCACATGGTACATTGTTTAGGAGCAATAGGAATCAAAAGAGAGCAATTTTTCATTACATAAGAATTGTCATTTTGTATTGTTAAACATATCACACTAAGTAACTGATGATGGGGACAGAGGAGGGGTGTTCCCATGGGAGAAGCTAAACAATTGTTGATGGGTACAGAGGCAGGGTGTTTCCATGGGAGAAGTTTATTTCCTGTATAACATGGAGTCTCAGAGCAAAATGGAGTCTGTTTAGTCATTTCCCTTATAGTCTGGCCTATAACATTCTCATGGAGCCAGCTCTGTCAGCCCATCACACTTACAAATTTGGTCATATTTTTACAATCTTATTTTATATGTCTCATTTACTATGCTCTCTCCTGCCCCTTCATTTTATTTTATTTTTTTCCTCTATGTATTTTACTGGATTGGTAAATTCTTCTCCCTCTACCCCACCTCCAATAGTTTCAAAGTTATCCATTAATAATGCATTATAACATATCTCCATTAGTAGTTATGCTTTATCCATGAACATCTATAAATAGCTTTATTAAGGTATAATTGACAAAGTGTATGCATTATTAAGTTTATGCATAGCTTTTCACTTGAGAAATCATTATGATAGTCAATGTAATGAACTTGTCCATCACTCTAAAAAGTTTCCTTATGTTTCTTTATAACTGTATGCCCAAACTCTTATTGCCCCTGACCTCTGCTCCCTAGGTAACATGGATCTGCTTTCTATAACTATGTTTTAATTTGTATTTTACCCTCGATTTTATTCCAGAAATTTTATAGTTTTAGGTTATACGCTTACATTTATGATTTAAAGTACTTTTGTATATGTTGTGAGATATGGATTAAAGTTCATTTTTTTTGCATGTGGATATCCCAGCATTCAAATACTTTGAATTTCCATATGAATTTTGAAATCAATTTGTTAATTTCTGCAAAAATGTTTGCTTGTGCTTTGATTAGCTTCTGTTAAACATACATCAGTTTGAGGAGAACAGATATCTTAGCAACATTGAGTCATCCAATCCACGAGCATAGTAGAACTCCCATTTATATAGGTCTTTTGCGTTTTCCCTGCAATGTTTTATATTTTTCTGTGTACAGTCCTTGCACATCTGTTGTCAGATTTATCCCTAAATATCACATTTTATACTTTTTGATGCTATTCTAAATGGCATTTTAAAAAATGTTAATTTCTAACTTTTCCTTGATATGGTGGAAAAATACTATTAAATTTTGTATATTGACCTTATATCCTGCAACCTTGTTAAATGTATTGGTTCTAATAACTTTTTTTGTACACACTATCAGATTTTCTACATAAAAGATCTTAACATCTCTGAGTAGGGACTTCACTTTTTCCTTTCCAATCCAAGTGACTTAATGTGTTTTATTCACCTAATGTACTATCAAAAACCTCTAGAATTAGGTTGTTTGAAAGTAGCAAAAGTGGACATACTTGTCTTAATTATGATTGTAGGGGGAAAGCATTCAGACTTTCACCATTAAATAATAATTTATCTGGGAATTTTTTCGTAGGTGCCCTTTACTAGATTGAAAAATTTCCCTTCTATTCCTAGTTTTCAGTTAGCTAAAAAAAAACAAAACAAAACAGGAATGGATGTTACATCAAAGCCTTTTCTTTATCTATTAAGATGGTCAAAATAATTTTCTTTTTTGATTTCCTAATGTGTTGACCTCATCTCTGTTTCTTTTTGTATAGTTTTTATTGCTATTAAATTTAGTATCCTCTTCTTCTGCAATTTACAAACTGATTTTTATTCCATTCTCTGTATTTTTTTAAACCTCAGCTTTAGTTTTTATTTTTAGAAATTAGATTTGGATCTTACTTTCTGTCTTCTCTATCCTGATTTAGCTTTTGGAACATATGAACTATATTCATGAAGATTGTTTAATGCTGATTCTTGTATCTTTGTCAGGTTTTGCCTTAGTGTGGATTCTATTTTTTTGCTTCTTCAAATGCCTGGTAATTAAATTTATTGTCATAAATATACATAACATAAAATCGATTATTTTAACTGCACGATGTAGTGGGACTAAGTATATTCTCATTGTTGTGTAACCGTTACCACCATCCATCTCAAAAGATTTTCAACTTCCTTAACGGAAATTTTGTACCAATAAACAACTCCTGTTGCCTTTTCTCCCCTGCCCTTGGTGACCAACATTCTATTATCCGACTCTATGCATCTGACTAGTATAGTTACCTCATATAAGTGAAATTGTATAGTACTTATCTTTTTATGGCTGGCTTATTTCACTTATAATTATCTGTGGCCTCATCAATGTGATAGCATGTGTCAGACTTCATTTTTTTGGCTCAGGTATCGATGCTGCTACGAACAAACTTATACAAATATCTGTTCATATCTCTGGCTTTCAAATATTTTGAGTATATACTCAGAGGTGGAATAACTGAATTATATTGCTATTGTATTTAAAATTTTTGGGAAACCAACATACTTCTTTCCATAGTGATTGCGCCATTTTACCTTCCCTCTTGCTGTATGCAAGTTTTCCAATTTCTCCACATCCTTACCAACTCTTAGGTGTGAAGTGGCAATTGTGTTTTTGATTTGCGTTGCCCTAGTGATTAGTGACATCAAAATCTTTTGTTTATTGACTATTTGTATGTCTTCTTTGTTGAAATGTCTATTCAAGTCCTTTGTTCATTTTTTTCTCCTGGAATTTTTTCGTTGTTTTTTGAACCGTAAAATGTCCTAGGCTTCTCCTGTACCTTTATTGCCTCTGATCTAGAATAAACCATTTCCCTAAGAGCCCTGATTCCTTTTGGTGGGAAATGGTGTAAGAATCACTATCTGGATTTTGGGTGTGCTCATAACTGGAGTGTGCTCATTATCTCTGGAGTGACATTGTTTTTAGGATGAGCTTTCTCTTGGCTACTGTTTGTCTTTTAATCTCTATCCTTTACACCCTCTTAATCTCTATCTTTCCATGTCCCAAAGATTTAGATGAGTTCTTTTGTTAAGTATCACATAACTGAGTTTTAAATATCAAAAATGACAATTTTGATATTGTTTATATGCTTAAATATTTAAGTATTAATAAACTATATGTTTACTCAGAATTTTCTATATAGCTCCTTTGTTCTTTTCTTGCTTCCTTTTGGATGTACAGAGTCTCTAAAATTCTATTTTTTTTGTACTAGAAATTACTCATTCAACTTCTATTCCTTTGAGATTGTCATTCAAAATTTAACATTCATGCTTAAAATCAGATACTACCACTTACACAGTTAAATGACTGTTGAGGGCCATCTTGGACAAGATGGCACCTGGCAGTGAGCCAAAGGGCACTGGATACCAAAATAAGGAAGTACCCCAAAAGGTTGCTTGCCTACTAGTTCCTTGGAGACTTATGACGGGTTAACCTCAGGCTCTAGGATTGGCTATCTAATATCATGCCGGGCTTGGACAGCTCCTGATCCATATAGTGCTATGCTGACATTCCTCTGCATGCTCTCCTGCATGAGAGAAAGCTTTGCTATAATTGGCTGATAAGCTAGGAGCCTGGGGGAGGAGAGAGGGAGAGGGTAGAAGAAGGGAGATAGTGGCAGAAGAAAGGAGGCAGGAAAACAGGGAGGATGCAATAAATCTCGTCAACTAAAGATTGGTGGTGTCTCCTTTCTCCACGCCGGTTCCGCTGGACGGAACAAATGACCTGACAACGTTTTAACTCCAATTATTCCTTCTTTTATTTTAGAGTTGTTGTCATGTAATATTGAAAATTTAAGCTGACATGGTGGCACATGTCTGTAATCCCAGCAGTTCTGGAGGCTGAGGCAGATCTCAGGTTCAAATTTAGCCTCAGCAAGAGCGAGGCACTAAGCAACTCAGTGAGACCTTGTCTCTAAATAAAATACAAAATAGGGCTGGGGATGTGGCTCAGTGGTGGAGTGTCCCTGAGTTCAATCCTGAAAAAAGAAAATTTATCATCTTTTAAAACCATTCTGTAGACCAACTAGATATTACTTAACCAAATATCAGCTTACTAAGCTAGATATTAATATTAGTGGTTTAAAAAGCTTGACCCACCCATTTACCATTTTTTTTTTTTTCTTCCTCAGTGTTAGACTTTTCTTTGGGGCTCATTTTCTGTTTTCTTATTCTTGTTTTTAAGGGTATTGTTCAAAAGTTCAGGTAGCAAAGGTCTGTATTAGTAAGATCTGTCTCAGTTTTTGTTTCTCTACAAAACAGGTCTTCATTTTCTCATTTATGAAAAAAAATATTTTCCAGATGGACTACTTTCTTTCTCTCCCTTTTTCTCTTTCTTTTCTTTTTCTTAGTGCTGGGGCTCAGGGCTTTGAGCATGTTTATCAAGTACTTCTCCACTAAGCTAGACCCCCCAGACCATCTTTTTAATTTTATTTTTTTTTGTTTGAAATTTTTTTGTGTATCGTGAATCTGAGGATTTAACTTTAGTTTTTTTTTTTTTTTTTAATTACTATTGGAAAATCTGTAGTTATTATCCCTGGTAAGAGTAAATTTCACCATTTTTATCTGTTCTCTTTTTTTGAAATCTGTTGAAGTGTTCACATTCTCTGTTCCTTGACTAAACATCTTTTTAATAATTCCTAAACCTTGTCTTTCCGTGTAGCAGTTTTTTGTGATTTATTTGGATCTCCCTAGAGACTACCAATGTATCTTCACCTTTGTCTAATCTACTGTTTGTTATTCATTAATTTTAAATAAATATTAAAAAATATAAATATCAAATTTGATTCTACAAGTTTTATTTAGTTCCTTTAAAATATTTTTTCATGTTTGAATGACATTTTGGATTTCTGCAAACATGTTAAACTCAGTTATTTTATAAGCTCATTAAATATACATTGTCCAAATTTGTTTGAAAGTTATAACACTTAAATCTTTTGACAGGTTTGTTTATTTTGCTTTCTGTCACCTCCACATATGGATATTTGTCTTTTTTAGTTTTTTAAATAAATTTTGAATTTTTAATAACTTTGTGATCTTATGTTTGGCTGTCTATATCTGTGAGAAACACATTGGAAATGGGGTGAGAGAAGGTTCTTTCAAAAGACTCACTCTTCCTCCCAAGTGTTACCAAGCTGGGGCCACTGTAATTGATTTTCTTAGCTTAGAGTTTCTTAGATAACATAGATAATAAAAATTCAACTCTTAAACCAGTGTTATGGTGATGAATTCATGGTAGAGACCTTTTCCAAATCTTTTCTTCACCCAGATCTTAGTGTATGACAAATAACTTCATCTTCCTCTCCTAATACTTGGATTTATTTAAAGTTTATCCCAGCTTTTTGTTTGTTTGTTTGTTTGTTGGGAGTTGTGTATCTCAGTCTTAACTCCTTACCTTGTATGGTTCAAGGTTTTCTTCTTCCTCGAAGGTCATTAAAATTCAAGTCAATAGATTCCAACTACCACTTTCAGGATATTCTTTGTATTACCTCCATCTTCTCCATCTTTCCAGTCCATATTCTTGCTTCCTTTCAGTTTGGATTCCAGAAATTCTCCTTGATTTCCTGTGAGCTCAACTAAGCTTTAAAACCAACTTTTTTCGGTATTTTATTCCTCATTTTTGGTGTTTTTAGTTGACTATTTTTCAGAATATACAATTAACAATGTCCAGAAATTGAAGTTCTAAATAGAATAATATTTTTTGTCTATTTCCTACACTAGTTCTCTCAGGGATCAGTTGCTTTGCTTCCTAGTGTGTACGTGTCAGTGTGTCTGTGCTTCTCTCTTTCCATGGTATTGGTTTCCTTAAGCAGCTGATGCTGGTGAGAGAGATTGAGGAGTTTGGTAGTTAAGAGTACAGACTATAGAGTTAGACTGGATTTGATTCTTGTCTCTTCCATTTCTTAGATATTTGACAAGGAACATATGGTAGTGATAGGTGGTCAATTGTACTGAAATGGCAATATTTGAGGATTAGTTGAACTAAAATGTAAACATCTACCAGTGCTTGGTAGATGCTATAGATTTTACTAGCATGACTTGTATGAATGTTACCTGAATGCTACACTAACCACAGGGTTTTTGGGAAGTGTGAGTGAAGGCAAGCAAATAACCAGGCTTCCCCAAAGGTAAAGATAGGGACTGTGGACCAGTTTCCATCAGGATGCTGTGATTACTTTAAATAAAGAGCAGTTTAGTGGATCTCCTATGTGAGATGGCATATTTGCTAAAACTGATATAATAAAGTACTACAGAATTGAAATGCTTAGCCAACAGAAGTTTATTGTCTCACATTTCTAGAGGCTAGGAGCCCCAAATCGAGGTAGGGTTTCTTCCTTCTGAGAGCTGAGAGGAAAGGATCCATTTCATGCTTCTCTCCTTGTCTTGTAGAAGGTCACCTTTATGCTCACATAATATTCTGCCTATATGCATGTCTCTGTCCCAATTTCCCATTTTATTAGGATGCCAGTCATATTGAAATAAGACTCATTCTCATGACCTCATCTTAACTTGATTTTCTCTATAATAACGCTATCTTCAAATAAGGTTACACTATCTTCAAATAAGAAACTGGTGGTTAAGATTTTAACACATGAATACTGAGGAGACACCATTCAACCCATGAGATAAAAGTGCCTTTTCATTCCTTCCCATCCAGTGCAGCAGAGGATGATTTTCTCCAGTCTACAAATTTGCCACCATAGATCCCTTGTTTCATTTAAAGTCCGATGATCTCTATGAATTTTGGATGGGTGCAAATAGGACTCACAATCTCTACTTTAGAAGGCGGAACAAGCTTGTTAATACTGTATCCTCCTTTATTAGCTTCATTTATTAGTTCTAACAGCTTTTGTTGAATTTCTAGGGTTTTCTTTTTTTTCTTTTTTTACTCATGACAGCCAGTGGCTATTTATTGAAAGAAGCAAAGGAGAGCTGGGGTGCCATCCTCAGGCCTGGATGTGGCTCTTCGCACTGAAGGCCAGGTAGTAGATCACTAGGCTAATTACTGCGGCCAGTACCTCAGTGGAGACCAAGGGCCCATGCTAGGCACCCAGAAGGTCCACGCTGACTGTAAACAGGGGTGGGATGATTGAAATGTCCTTGTTATTTCTCTGAGCCTTCCTTAGGAGGCTGTAGGACTCCTCATCAAAGAATCTGACCTTAGAGGTGCCTGCATGGGTGCTCTTATGGTCTAGGCTCCAGGACACCTGATAACGACCCACATCCTGGCCCCTGGTGACAGGGAACAGTTTTCCACTGATATCAGCATAAAGAGCCATGTTCTGGACCCTGTTCTTGCATGTCAGGGAGAGCTCCACGATGAAGACAATCTCGGTGGAAAAGACAGCATCTGAAGTGGTGTAGTAGGAAGGGGTGATCTGGGGCTCCACACAGGCCTCTGAGCAGCAAGAGAGGCGGGACAGCAGGAGTAGCGCCAAGAAGCGCGACGCGTAAGCGGCCACAGCAGCCAATCGCGCCCAGGCGGGCAGCGTCCGGCCTCCTGATGTGGCTGGCGGCACTCCTGTAGGGTTTTCTGTATATGAAGTCATGTAATCTGAAAACAGGAACAATTTTATTTCTTCCTTTCTAATTTGGATTCTTTTTTTACTTGTTTTTCGTGCTTAATTTCTTTGGCTAGAACTTCCAATACTATGTTAAACTGAAGTAGTGAGAGTGAGCATTTCTTGATCTCAGTGGAAAAGCTTCTGGTTTTTCACCATTAACTCTAATGTTTCCTGTGGGCTAAATTATACTAAAAATTATTATGTTGAGGTACATTCCTTCTAAATCACTTTGTAGAAAATTAAAAAAAAATTATGAATGGGTGTTGAATTTTTATCAAATGTGTTTTCTCTACCTATTGAGATGAACACATGATTTTTATCCTGTGATAATGTGGTATATCCCAGTCACACACACAGAACACCCATTAGTTAATATTTATATGTTGAGCTATTCTTGTATCCCAAGAGATAAATCTAAATGACTATGGTGTATGATCTTTTTAAAATGCTGTTGAATTAATTTGCTAGTGTTTCCTTTAGGATTTTGGTATCTAACTTCTTCAGGGATATTCTCCTGTAGTTTTCTTTTCTTGTGGTGCCTTTGGATCTAGCATCAAGGTAATGCTAGCCTCACAAAATGAAGCTGGAAGAGTTCCCTCCTCTGCAGTTTTTTTTTGAAGACTTTGAGAAGGAGTGCCACTAATTAGTCTTTACATGTTGGGTAGAAGTTTCCAGTGAAACTATCTGTTCCTGAGACTTTCTGTTAGAATTTTTTTTTTTTAATTACAATTCAATCTCAGCACTAGTTATGGCCTGTTTAGACTTTCTAGTTACTCATGAAATGGTATGTTTCTAGAAATTTATCCTCTTCATTTAGGTTCTCCAGTTTGCTAATATAATTGTTTATAGTGGTCTCATGATACTTTTTTTTTTTTCAGCAACATCAGTTGTAATGTTTCCTCTTTCATTTCTGATATTATTTATTTACATCTTCTCTCTTTTGTTAGTTGAGTTAAAAGTATCAATTTTATCTTTTCAAAAAACTTGATTTTAGTCTTGTTGAGTTTTTCTGTTCTCTATTTTGTGTATTTTTGTTCTAATTTCTATTACTTCCTTCCTTCTGCTAACATAGGATTTAGTTTATTCTTATGAAGGAGGGATGAGGGCACAGAACAAATGGAAAGCGTAAGATTATTGCCTGTTCAAGGAAGATGTCAGGAGAATTTATGAGCAGAAACTTTAGCCTACTGGTCAGCTACCTCAGTCTTCATCTTCACACTCCATTGAAAAATGGCAAGAGACAACATAATTCATATTGATTTAGCCAGAAAAAAAGTTAAAAAGAATAAAAAAGAAATAAAAAGTATAAAGTAGGAGAAGCTAACACTCACTTAAGTAGAGAATTGTTTGCACTGTCTTTTTTAGTATTTCACTTTTAAATATTTTGTGTCTCACTGTTTCATACTCTTAGACAGAGAGATCATGCTTAATTTCTATTGTAAATTACCCCCCCCCAAATTCATAGAAACACACAAGCAAAATACAATGAAAGATAAGGGAAACTACCCATGAAAAGATCTTATTATTATTTTTTCTTCTTCTACTGCACTGTCTTTGACTGACTTCAGATAAGTTGCTTAAACTTTCTCTCTACTTCCTTATTTATAAAAATGAACAAAGTGATAAGAATTATTTTGACATAGTGAAGATCATTGCAATTGAGTATGAATTATACATGTTTCTATGGAGAAAAATGTAGGAAAGTGATTCTCAGGATGCATATAAATAAATATATAAATAAATAAATAAAGATCTATTAAATGAAAAATATACGTATATATATTTGTAGATATATTTTAAAAAAGAAATGTAGGAAGGTCTATCAATAACTAAAAAAAATACATATATGTATATTTGTAGATATATTTAAAAAAAGAAATGTAGGAAAGTGAAGAAAAGGAAATTTGATCTTTATCACCTCAACTCTGCAAACAGAAAATGTTTATTTTTAAATTGCTCATGAACCAAAACTACAAAGGGCTAATAAAGCGAGGGACATTTCACCCGTGCTAATGATACAGTAAAGAAAAGTAAAAGATAGTGGGGCAGAGAGGAAATCATGGTGAGAAAATACACTAGAACATTTCTCACTAGAATGTTTTATGTTTTTAAAAATGCTCCTCTTTCTTCTTCTCTTCCTTAATTCCTTGGATAAGAATTTTAGAAGAGTCATTGAATGGGGGGCTACTCTTACAAGCTTCCAGATAATGCTGACACTGCTGATCTATAGATCATACTTGATTAGCAAGGCTTCAAGGAAGTCTTATTATTTGAAAAGACAGGCTTATAATAATTCTTAGGATATATCATTGCACCATACTAAAAACAAGTAAAGAGTTTAAAGGAAATTCCCACATAAATGCAAATATCTTTATAAATGGGCATGTGCTATTTAATCCACTTTAGGGGGAAATTGATTAATTAATTAATTAATTCTTGCAGAGGTGGTCAGGAGGGAGGCAGTATGATGTAGAAAAGGCCTGGCCATTCTCTGTGCTCTCTCTTACTGACTGGGTTTGAATCTGCTCTGTTCCTTTGGAGGCAGACTCTGCATCTGTAAAATGGGATGGTTATTTTACCCTCTCAGAGAGTTTTTTAGTATGGAATGCAGAAATGCCTCTCACAGGGTAGGTGCTCAATAATCATTTTCTTCTCTCTTTTCCACCTTATCTTTTAAAGAATTTATTTATATATTTATAAATAACTAATGTTTTTACATTCAAACCAACTTCAAAATTTATGTCTGATTATCATTTCCTCATGCTCTTCATTTCAGGGACTTTGAATGATCAAGGAAGCTTTGATAGTGAGAATAATACTGATGTTAAATTGGACATTGAGACTTAGAGCTGTCTCCTACTAGTAATATTTGTCAAATTATCTCATATCAGTTTCCTCAGAGTAAAATGAGGGCAATGTTTTCTCTCTCAATGGGATGGTGTAAAGTAAGTGTAAGTAAATATAAAACTACTCCATGCTAGAAAATAGTGAATCACCAATATTAACTACTAAGTATCCTTTGCTTAGTATGCTTGCTTCCTCTAGGTTGCCTTCATCTATCATAAATGTTCTTGAACAGCTGGGCACAAATTTGTACACATGCATTTTCTTTCCCAGAGGATGTATTTATATTTATCCCCATTTGTCACTTTAACCAATGAAGAAAACGGAACTAGGATGAGCTTAATGATCATTGGCCTTAAGTCATGTGATGATTACACAGTGAATGAATACAAACTTTTGTTTTGAGACTTCGCCTAGTGTTTCATGATACATGGGGAAATGAATTCATGGAGAAGTGATAAAACTAAAAACAAAATAATAAAGTAAATCAAAACTCATTAATTGAAAGAAATCTTTATTTTAAAATTATATAATTCTTAAATTTCTGATTTTTGATGTTAAAATATCTCTTTAAAAAATAAATGGCTGGTGCGAGTAATTTTTAAGTGTCTTCACTTTAAAATATTTCCATTATTTTTTTAGCAATTGATAACACACCATCATCTAAGTACCTTTATTGTAGAATAGAAGAATACCACCTTAAACAAGTGTCGATGCACAGGTTATCTAGAGAATGTGCATATAGGAAGATGACTACGAGTCAGTAGAAGATTATATTTAGAGATCTCTCTACTCATCTTTGTTTTAGTTTTTCTTTTTATTTTCTTTCTTCCCCTGCATCCACCTCCCTCTTTCCCTTCTCCCCCTCATTTCTCCCTTCTTTTCCTTCCTTTTAGCTGATTTAGTTTCTCTGGTATTAAGGAGATAAAGATACACTGGAAAGATTTTGAAGTGACACATTTGAGACCTAGTTTGCAAGTACCCTAATTGTAAATCCAAGGGAAACATAAAACTAAGGTGAGTGGGGGACCAAGGAAACAAACAAGCAAAAGTAAATGCCAAAAAACTGAGGAAGGAAACCAACATTGATCAGGTTCTGCTCCTAATTCATTTTAACTCCTTCCCTTTATGTCCCTTCTCTGTGGGTCCTTACCCTCCTGACATTTCTTCACTTCTATTACACAAGGAGTGGAGTATTTAAGTAGCGTTCGTGTCAATCGTCTTCTGTATAAGAGTCTTTTTTCACTCTTTGCCTCCAGGAAACATCTCTGCATTTGCACCTTAGCAATTCATCCATGTTCAAAAATCTTGGAGTTGGTTATCCTGTTGTTTTAATCTCCCAGCACTCAGCAATGTTCCTTCAGATACAGGTAGCCCTGGCAGTGCCCAGCAGTGCAGGACAGGAGTGTCAGCTGTTCTGTCCAGAAAGGTGCTGTGTCTCTTACCTACTTTCCAGGTCTTACCTAACTATTATCCTTCGCCTGGATAGTAACCTGATCTTCCAACCCATCTCCCTATGCTTAGACTCTTCTTCAGAGACATCTTTCATGATGCAAGGAAATCACATCATAAAATAATCCTCTGTCAAAACCTTCCTCCTATTTCCAGACTTTTCAGTAGCTCCTTACTTATTCTGCCACTGGATGAAGTATTTATTCTTGAGCACAGAGATCTAGACCTCTGTTAACCAACCCATCTTGAAAACTCTTTTCTTATTGTATATGCCTTTCTCATCAGACCCCACTAAATTGCTACCATGGACTCAGTTTGTCCTTCATCTATGTGTGAGCTTGCCCCACACAATTCTTCTTTCAGTAGCTACACCTCAAAGATTCAGTTCTAAAGTCATGTTCTGTTTGACTTGAGATAGTCAATACTGGGTCATTTATGTCTCACTTATGCTTTTTTAGACAGTGGTATGCAAGGTAAATTATATGCTTATTAAATTTTGGGTTTTTAGTTATTCAGTAGAGAAGAGACATGTGGTTTGTATCTGTAGTTATATGCATATGGACACTCATATTTATATCAAGTAGATCTATGAAGGATATTATTTAATATTTATCTTTAGGCATTAAAAGTGTTTTAGGTAAAAGATATTGTTAGTGAGCAACATTGAATAGTGCCCTCTAAAATGATGGATTCATGGAGATCTTTATCAATTCTTTCTTCCTATGTCTAGTGTTATGATCTGGACTGGATCATCCTCCAAAGACTCAGGTACATAAAGGCTTGGTCCCTAATGCAGTGATGTCCAGAAGTGAGTTTTTAGGAAATGATTGAATCATGAGGGATTTAACCTCATCAGTGAGGAGGTTAAACCATTTGAATGGATTATTGAGAAGTGGGACCTAGTTAGAGGAAGTAGGTCACTAGAAGCATGCCCTGGAAGGGTTTATCTTGTCTTTGGTTCCTTATTATTATTTCCTTTCTCCCTCTTTCTTTCTCTCTGCTTCCTGGTTGCCATAAGCTGAGAAGATTTCCTCTGCCTGTCTTCAGGCCCAAAGCAATGGAGCCAGCCAACAATGGACTGAAACCATGAACCAGAATAAACTTCTCCTTCTTTTTAAGTTGTTTTTTTTTCTCAGTTATTTGTCACAGAGACAGAAAATTGATTAACATATCTAGTTAATACTTACCTGTTGATACTAGTAGCTACAAAGGCTGTGACCTCTTGCCCTTCCTATGCTCCTGACAATGGTGATGCTAACAACATGGGAAATAGTCTTTAGAGACAAACCTTCCCGCATCAGAACTTGCAGGTGAGATAGAAGTGAGATGATAGAAATGAACTGTGCTGACAAGAGAATAACCTGGGCTTTCAGACAGAACTGAATCTTGCCCTTCAGAGTGGTTTGGTGGCCATCACTAATGGATATTGAGTGTGTATTCTTCCAGTGCTCAACTGAGAATTCCAAGATGGCCATCGCCTTGTTGTGTGGGTAAAGAAGCACATCCATTGGCAGAATGATACACCAGTCCAGGTCTAGAATTGAGAGACAAAATTTGCCCAAGATTCTTGGAAGTATGATTTCCTTTTGACTTTTTTTTGGATAATTCATGTCACCTATTCCAATGATTCAAATTTACTAATGTTGATATCTGCTGAGCACTTATTTCACATTAGGTGCTTATCTAGGTATTCAAGTGTATTAATTCATTTAATCCTCATAATAAGTGTAATTATGATTAGCTTTATTTTACAGAAACTGAAGCATAGAGGTGCTAAGCACCCTATTTCATTATATGTAAGATACAGATTATTTTTCACATGTTAACATCTTGAAAATGAGATGTGTATGTCAGAGCCACAGCAGGAGGCAAGTTACACACCCTAACTGGATAATTTGAGGAGTTTATTAAAGAGGTGTGTACTTTACAAATATATGGCCAATTCAATGGTTGGAAAAAAATAAAAAGAGATACTGAGATCTCTGAAATTTGTCACCTCTGGGAGACATTTCACTCCTTGGCTTCAAGTTTCAAAATAAAGGAATATGGAGAGTGTAGGATTTTTGTTTTTGTTTTTGTTTAGAAAGGTCTGGCTATAAGACAATGATTATAGTAGTGAGATAGAGAAACTCATAATATCTCCACAGGAATAACATTCTGACCTCATTCTCCGCCTACCCTCTGATCTTAATGCCAGTTTTACAGCCAGTGTTTTCACAGGGCACAGAGAAAGTTATACGACTAGGAAACAGGAGTGGCAGAATTTGAAGTCAAACAATCTGATTGTAGAGGAATGCCCTTACCTAACATTCACTAATACTCCTCACTAACCATGCATGAATTCTTGCTTTGTAAAAATTAAACTTGAATCAACTTTCTGTCTCATTTATGGTCTTCAGAGGTGGCTCTTCTTTCAAGGAAAAACAAAACTTAAGTATGCAAAAATCAACAGAATAGATCTTTTGGGCCACAGAAGGAAATTGCATCACTGGGCATGAACCTCAGATTAACAGGACGATGACTATGAGAAGCACATATACTGGGTGGATGGCAATTTGTCTCATGTGACCTGCTGTGTTTTACACTGAGGAACAAAAGTCTGATCAGAGGTAAGTATGCTTGTAGTTACTGGTCTGATTATGAAAACGTCTGTATTCACTAAATTAGCCCCTCAGGAAATTTTAATAGGATTACATTGGATTTTTGCATTCTGTTCTACAAGTTATTATCTCTTTTATATTTTCCTTCTCTCTATATTTTATTGTTGCTGCAAGATTGGTCTTCTCCGATTAATCTTCCACTTGACTATTTCTTTTCAACTATCTACACTCTTTTTTAATCCATCATTGAGATTTAATCAATAACATTATGTCTTATTTCTAAAATCTTTGTTCTTTCAGTTTACTTTCTCTCTTTTTAAAAAAATCACCTTAACCATATGTTATTTGATGATGGTTTTCATACTGTCCTATTATTTCTAGTTATTGCTGTAATAGAATTACAAAATTAAAGAACTTTATGTTATATGGTAAATGGGTTGGGAAAAACCAGAGAGTACTTTGCAAAGGAGATGAATTTTATACCAGGCCTAAAGGGTACATAGGAGTTTAAAAAGTTAATTAGGCTGACACAGTCAAAAGAGGACAGTCTAAGTAAAGAGTTTTGCATATGCAAAGGCAGAGAATCATGGAATTTCATGTTGGCTAAAGAAGAAACATGGTGTGGCGGGTGGGTGGTGAGTACAGCAGAGGTAACAAGGGGCTTCAGAAGCAGACAGACACCACAGATGAGCCCAGGGGCCAAGTGGGACTGTGGTGAGAGAAGGTACAAGAATAATTTAACTTTTCAGCTCCAGCTGATAATTTCCATTTGAAAATGAGAACCTGGCACTATCAGATCTTTGTTTCTCAAGACAACTTGACATCTAAATTTTATATAAAACTTTAGTCATTTAAAAAATATATTAGCTTAAAACAAATATAAAGGTCTATAGTTCAAATTAGTCCTATATTTAAAATCTCTGGCTTGGTTATAAAACATTACAAATAAAGACCCAGTTGTAAAAAGCCATGTGTGATGTTCTCAGGAGTTTGGATTTTACCCAGTAGGCAATGAAAGGAATGGAGGATCTCAAGTAAAGGAACAGCATAACCACAAGACATTTTGTTTGTTTTTGTATGGACTAGAATTAAAACAAGTTGGTGTCAAAGAGATCAGTCCGGAGCCTATTTTAACAGTCTGGGATGGGTATGATAAGTGCTGGGCTTGGATATAAACAGTGAAAAACCTTAAATATTCAAAATACTTGGAAGATGTTTTAGTTATAGAATCAACAAAAATTTTATATCAATTAAATATGGGAGTTCAGTAGGGGTTGCTGATGACTGGGTATTTTCCTTAATGTGGATGATATTGTCACTGATCACATAAGGAACATTGTTTCAGTGAATACATTTTGAGATGAGTTGGAAATACGTATGTAAAGCACAGGAAATGATGAATGAGATTCAGATTTGGAAGTAGTTTTCTTGTAAGCCATAGGAGTAAACGAAATTTCTGGGGCAGAGGATTGAATTGGATAGAGAAACAGGCACAGGATGGAATCTGAAGAATGCCACGTTTTTAAGGGTGGGACAGAGAAAAGAAACTAAAACAAGAGACAGAGTACAGTTAGTGGAGAAATAAAATCAATGGAACCAAATAAAGAGTTTGAAGAAGAAAGCAGCAAAAATATCAAGTTCCTTAAAGAGATTAGGTGGAATAGGAATTTAAAATTACCTTCAAAGTGACCATCACAAAGGCAGTTTCAATGGAGTGTTGTGGAGAGTAGTGGTAGCATGTAGGAATGACAGGGGCTAACTCCTCTGTTTTTCTTTGAATTATTGTGAAACGTATCCGGAAACATTTCAAAATACTTCAGGTTCCTTTGTGCAATATCACAGTACTAACAAGATCCAAACAAATGTAACAGATTCCCCATTTATATCTCCATGTAGATTTCCATCCCCCTACACTCTACCTTTTTGACATATTCAGTTGGATATTTAACAACTCAAATTCAACATGTCCCAAACAACTCCCTTTATCTTTCCAAACATGCTTCACTCCCAGATTTGTTGATGGCACCTCCATTCTTTTACTTCTGGGGACTAAACCCCTTGAATGGTCTTTAAATTCTATTTCTTTCTCTTTCTTTTTTGTTGTACTGGGTATTAAGCCTGCAACTTACCACATGTAAGGCAAGCACTCTACCACTGAGCTACATCCCCAACCTGTTTTTATTGTATTTTGAGACAGGATCTCACTAAGCTGCCCAGTTGGCCTCAAATTTGCAACTCTCCTACCTCAGCCTCCTGAGTAGCTGGTATTACAGCTGTGTGCCACCTCTCCTGACTTAAATCCTCCCTGTGTTACATTCCATAAGTAATCCATCAGCAGCTCCTGCAGTCTCCACCTTCAAATATTTCTAGATTCCTACCACTTCTTAATCCTTTTACTACTATCATCCTGATCTAAGTCAAAACCAGACCTGAACCATTGTAATACATTAACCTCATAACTGGCTCCACACCCCAGCTCAAACCCAATCTATTTGTAACACAATAGTCTGAGTGAGGCTGTTAAAACTTGTGGATGATGTTGCTCCTCTTCTTTCATCACTCTAGTGGATCCCCACAGCTTTAAGGAATCTGCCTCCCACTCCTTGGCACCTCTCTGTCCTTACCTCCCTTCCTACTAGGTAGGCTCCCCATTGCTCACTTGCTCTGGTCACTCTATTTCTTCTCTCCATCGAACTTTCATGGGATTTTGCAACTGCTTTCATGGATTTTTGGATTACTGTGTTCTTCTTTTTTCTTTTTTTCTCCTCCAGATATTACAGGTTCCTCACTTTTTTCAAACTTTTGTTCAAAAGTAATCTTTTTCTCTAATTTCATCCATTTGCCTGCAAATGCCATAATTATTTTATTATTCTTTATGGCTGAGTAATATTCCATTATATATATATATACACACACATACACACACACACACACACACACCACAGTTTCTTTATCCATTCATCAATTGAAAGGCATCTAGGTTGGTTCCACGTAGTGGGGGGCGAGAGGGAGGTAAGAATGGAGGAAGAAGGGACTGTATAGAGGGAAAAGAGGGGTGGGAGGGATGGGGCAAAAGGAAAAAATAACAGAATGAAGCAAACACTATTATCCTATGTAAATGTATAACTACACAAATGGTATGCCTTTACTTCATGTACAGAGAAACTGTATGTATCCCATTTGTGTACAATAAAAATAAATTAAAAAAAGTAATCTTTTTAATGAAGAGGAACCTGACCACCAAATTTAAAATTGCAACCAATTCCTACCCCTAAATTTCCATCCCCACATTTTTTTTACTAAGGTTTTGAAACAAATAATGTAGTTCCTACATCACTAATAATAGTGTTTCTTGACCATTTTCTCATTCTTTAGTACAGTGATTTTCAGAACCATCTATTCCATTGCTGAATAACTTGTCTAAAAATCACTCCAAACAGAACTAGAAACTTGCATCCTATATTCCATAATATTGGTTATCATCTTTAAGAGTATAAGACAAGGAATGGGTTATGAATTCTTCAATCCTTTGTTTTAATTTGACCTTCATGAGGTTTATACATTCAAAATTGGAAACCTACTCCAAACGTCAAATGGTAAATAAGAAAAAAAATTTAATGACTCACATCACATATTTAAACAATATATATTGCCATACTCCATGTATTTGTACGGGTTTCTATTTTTTTGGTAAGGCAAACAGATCATGGATTTATTTCTACATGTGCAGTTTTGTGGTGATCTTTTATCTTCTTGCTGCCAGTGTCCCCACAAAGCTTTCACGAGCAGATTGATGAACAGGCCCTATATTGTGTGTGTGAACGTAAACACACACGTATGTATGGGGAGGGATGAAAATAGTGATGAGTAGTCTCATTTCTGTTATAGTGTTTTATCCTTGTCTGATTTATCTGGATTGAAAACAAACAGATTTCTGTCAAATAAATGAAGAATAAATCTCATGGAACCACTAAGCAGAGTGAGAGTGTGAGATGCCAATCCCAGATGGTACGCAGACGCTCTTGGTTAATCTTTTTTTTTTCTTTTTTTACTATTTTTTTTTTTTTTTTTTAACCAGGAATTGAATCCAGAGGCACTTTACTACTGAGCCACATTCCTAGCTCTTTTTGTTATTTTTACTTTGAGTCAGCGTCTCACTAAGTTGCTTAGGGCTCGTCTGCAGAGGCTGGCCTTGAACTTGGGATCCTCCTGCCTCAGCTCCTGGAACCACTGGGATCATAAACATGTGCCCCCACAACTTTCTTGGTTAATCTTATCAACTATTTGTGGGATCATGAGGGAAAAAGTGGATTTGACAGACCCTCAATCTTGTGTCATGATTTGTTTATGAAGTGTCCCCCCAGAGCTCCTGTGTTTATGCAGGAATATTCAGAGGTGAAATGATTAGATTATGAGAGCTGTGACCTAATCAGCTGTGACCTAGTTTGAATGGACTGACTGGGTGGTAACTGTAGACAGATGGGGAGTGACTGGAGAAGGAGGGTCACCAGGGGTGTGCCCTGGCAGGGTGCATCTTCTCTGCAGCCCCTTCCCTCTCTGTGCTTCCTGGCAGCCAGGACTGGGCAGCCCTCCCCCACCATGCCTTTCTGCTTCACAGTGGACCCAAAGCCACAGACTGGGCTGCTCATGGACTAAGCCTCTGAAACCAGTAAACAAAAGAAACTTTCCCTCCTCTGTATTGTTCTACTCGGGTATTTTGGTCACAATAGTGCAAAGCTGACTAACACGAACTTGGAGTGGCATTGACCTTAGATTTCTTCATAAATTTGGAATAGCAAAGACCTGTGTCTATTTGATGTCTGTGCTATCATTTATCTTTAGGTCATCCTCACGTGGCTTAGTGTATCAGAATAATGTCTATGGAACATTAAGGAGGAAAAATGAGAATCATAAGAAGCAATTTTCATTCCTAGGGAGTATGTATTCTATTTAACTAATTCATTTTAGAATCACCCATTTTTAATAGAGTTCACCTAATTTTTTTTCTCATTAACAATATTGACACCAAAGATTGAGAGTAACTAACCATTTGTAATGAAAACTTTTGTGTCTTATATGCATAATTTTTGAGATATGGCAGGGAGTAGCAGTAATCTTTGTGGGGGAAAATAACAGAAAGAAACATGTTCCCTTTACAAGTGGAAATTTATTAAATTTACAGTTGTCAGTGATGTTTGTGCAGGAACATAACATAAAAAGAAACAGATTTCCTTTTATAAGTGGAAGTAAATTTGTTATTCAGTATTGCTTTGCAGAGAATAACTAATCCAAATCAGATTACACCGTCTTTCTTTTCCAACTTCCTAATGTCTCTGACACTCTAGAGGGTAGGCAAGAATAAACTTTGGTTTTCCAAGCTTGTTTTAGCTTAGCTGTAGCAAAAATGGGATGCAAGGACCCAAGGCAGTCCTTTTAAAGAAGTTCTTAAGGTTGTTTCTGTTCTCACAATAATGTTAAGATGTTATTGCCTTTTAAAAAATATTGATTTTATTAAATGTCAACTCCTAATAGATGTTTTAAAATATCCCATTTGAGGAAATGCTAAGTAGACATAAAACACTTGTGATACCGCTGAAAGTATGATGGTTTTTGGCTTTAACACAAGTACTTAGGTGGTTTTTTGAGTTTTGAGTTGAATAAACTGCTTACTATTTTTTTTCTGAAACACCATTTTACCTGAATGAACACATGACACACACTATGGTTATTACAGGTTGAGTTCCTCTTAGCTGAGAAGCTTGTGACTGGAAGTGTTTTGGATTTTGGATTTTTTGGATTGTGAGATATGCATATACATAATGGTATATCTTGGCAATGGGACCCAATTCAAAGCATGAAATTAATTTATGTTTCACATGCACTTGATACATATAGATTGCAGTTATTTTTATGCAATATTTTTAGTGCACCTGTTTTGACTAACCGGTCACATGAGGTCATGTGTGGAATTTTCCACTTGTGGTGTCAGGTCAGTTCTCAAAAAGTTTTGAATTTTGGTGCATTACAGATTTGAGGGTTTTTGTTTGTTTGTTTGTTTGTTTGGTTTTGACCCTTAATTTACTTCTGAGTGCACATTTTCAAGATACCACGTGACACGTTCATATTATTACTTTAACAGATTACAGAACAAGTTCTTGTGCATATTTGTGTTTTCTAAGTGCATTATTTGGGATCTTTACTATAAAGTTATGTCTTCAATATGCTTTAAGAGTGTACTTTTTTTCTCTTTTTCAAGTTTTTTTCATTTTTAAAAATTTAACTTTTAGAATCTATTGATGGTATAAATTAATGAGTTTTGTTGTGACATTTTCATACATGTGAATGGAGCCTAAAATAAAAAAGAAAAAGAGAGAATTTCATTACTTGTTTCAGTTGATATGAAATTTATATTATGACCACCTAAGATTAAATTAATTTTAACTTTGGAAGCATTCTTTAAACATTATATACTTACAGAACATTGTCAAGTGCAGAAAAGTTAATAAAAATTCATAAATTGGCATTATTTGGTTGATGTGAATGGACCTGAGTCTTTGGTTTTAGATTTAATAAAAACATCAATTCCAGTAGTTGAGATGTGTCCTTAGCTGCAGACTTTGTTCTCTCTTTCTCTGTTTTTCTTTTGTTTTACATATAAAGTGACTTCTGGTCTTTTCTTTAAAATTAAAACTGGCAGAACTTTCATTTTTTTCCTGATTATTAATTTATACATTCTCCAACCTTAACAACCTGCCCCCTTCTGCACAAACACAATGTATGTAAGTCATTATGACTATTTATGCAGTCTAGCGCATTGTGGAATGTAGTCTAACCTTCCTTAAATAGTGTCCATGCTTGATGGAAATAGTTTTCCAATTTTAACCCTAGTAAGCATTTGAATTTTTCTACTCATTCCTCTTACTGCTCTTGTCTTCTCAAATTGCAGTTTGCTATATGATCTTCTGGGGCCTTTCAAATCTTGAAACAATTCTGTCAAATATGTTATAAATCAGCATTAATATTTACTGTGGGAATACTAATCAGGGATCAATTAGGCTTTTATTTTTCCTAATTTTTTTAAAAAAATGACCTTTTATTTTTGTGAAAATGAAATATACTTATATGAAATTCAACAAATACAGAAAAATCTAAGTGCTCACAATTCCACCGTTCATAAACAAACAGTGTATTAGCTGCATATTTTTCTATGGATATATATAAAAAGGAAAAATTAATAATTTCACAAAAATACTTTCATATAAAAATCTTATTTTAAATAGAAAGTATTGTTACTTGATCTGAAACAATTTCTAATTTTGAGGTAAAATTTTTTTCCACAATATTCAACACTAAGAGTGAACACAGAAAAATGAGAAATTATACTCATAATTATAATCATAAATTTACATAGGGTAATGTTGTTTGATTCATTCTGTTATTTCCCCCCCACCCCTCCCACCTCTCTTTTCCCTCTATACAGTCCTTCTTTCCTCCATTCTTACCACCCTCCTTAATCCTAACCCTAAACCTAACCCTAACCCTAGCGCTAACCCCTCCCACCCCCCATTATATGTCCTCATCCGCTTATCAGCGAGATCATTCGTCCTTTAGTTTTTTGAGATTGGCTTATCTCCCTTAGCATGATATTCTCCAATTTCATCCATTTGCCTGCAAATGCCATAATTTTATCATTCTTTATGGTGGAGTTATATTCCATTGTATATATATATGCCACAGTTTCTTTATCCATTCATCAATTGAAGGACACCTAGGACATCTGGCTATGGTGAATTGAGCAGCAATGAACATTGATATGGCTGTATCTCTGTAGTATGCTGATTTTAAGTCGTTTGGGTATAGGCCAAGGAGTGGGATAGCTGGGTCAAATGGTGGTTCTATTCCAAGCTTTCTGAGGAATCTCCATACTGCTTTCCAGAGTGGCTGCACTAATTTGCAACCCCACCAGCAATGTATGAGTGTACCTTTTTCCCCACATCCTCGCCAACACCTATTGTTGCTTGTGTTCTTGATAATCACCATTCTAATTGGGGTGAGATGAAATCTTAGGGTAGTCTTGATTTGCATTTCTCTTTTTACTAGAGATGTTGAACATTTTTTCATATATCTGTTGATTGCTTGTACATCTTCTTCTATGAAGTGTCTGTTCATTTCCTTAGCCCATTTGTTGATTGGATTATTTGTATTCATGGTGTAGAGTTTTTTGAGTTCTTTATAGATTCTGGAAATTAGTGCTCTATCTGACGTATGAATGGCAAAGATATTCTCCCACTCTGTAGGCTCTCTCTTCACATTAGTATTTTATGGTTTACCATAATGATGTGTAAAACATTCAATGAACTAAAAAGAAGATGTTGAATAGAAAGAGAAATCTTTGTAAACATATACTTCAATGAATTTGGATCATTGTCTCGTTTTTTTGAAAAAAAAAAGAGAGAGAGAGATCTTTGCCAATAAGATATTAATTTTTAAAGGATGATGCAACTAACCATTCATTTTTTTGTTTTTGTTTTTAAAAACTAAGTTGATTAATTTTTATCAGTTCTTTTTAGATATACATGACAGTAGAGTGTATTTTGACATATTATACATACATGAAGTATAACTTACTCTAAAGAGGATCCCATTCTTTTGGTTGTACATGATATGAAGTTACACTGGTCATGTATACATAAATGAGCATAAGAAAGTTATGTCCAATTCATTTTACTGTCTTCCTATTCCCATTTTTTCTCCCTTCCCTTCAATCTCCTTTGTCTAATCCACTGAGTTTCTGTATTTCCCCTCCCTACTCTCCCTTGTGATGTGGTAGCATTCACATATCAGAGAGAACATTCAGTCTGTTTTTGTTTTTAGGAATTGACTTATTTCACTTAGCATGATAGTCTCCAGTTATATCCATTTACTGGTAAAGTCATAGTTGTTCATTTTTATAGCTGAGTAATATTCCATTGTGTATATATACCATATTTTCTTTATCCATTAATCTGTTGAAGGGCATCTAAGTTGGTTCCATAGTTTAGCTGTTGTGAATTGAGCTGCTATAAACACTGATGTGGCTCAGTCACTGTAGTATGCTGATTTTAGGTCCTTTGAGTATATACCAAGGAGTGTGATAACTGGGTCAATTGGTAGTTCCATTCCAAGTTTTCTGAGGAAACTGCTTTCCAAAGTCTAACCATTCTTTCTTTATTTATTTTTTCGGTACTGGGGATAGAACTCAGGGCCTTGTGCTTGCGAGGCAAGTACTCTACCAGCTGAGCTATCTCCCCAGCCCTAACCATTCATTTTTAAAGTCATGTTTTCACTGTCAGTGCCATGCCACAAAAGAAAAGAAATCTTGCTTTCTTTCCACTTTCTCATTTGTTATTTCTTATTTTTACATTTTTGAGGGTTTAAAGCATTTGCATTCTGTTGTTTAGCCACAGTTCCTTCAAATATTTAGTCTTAACTATATATTTAATGAATTTTTTATCACCTACCATTTTTTAAAATTTTGATTATCTCTTGGTTGATTAGACATCACCATCTAGAATTTTGTTGGTTGTTTTAGAGAAACATAAGAGAGAAGAAGAACGGTTAAAGGAAGGAATGTTTATATTTGTTTTCTCAATCTCTCCTGTCCACTTTAATATAGATATACAGGCAAGAAAAAATAAAACCTATCATTCCTCACTTTAATCCAGGTGTCTATTTCTGCAATGTAACTCATTTGACATGTTGTAGGATCTATTGCCTGATAATATAATAATGAATTAATAAGCAGGGCTAGTTTTCATTCTGAGAGAGGAAAAGAAGAAAAGGAAACAAACAAACAAACAAAAAAACCCAAAACCCAGATGCTGAAGAACAAAGCCAATTCTGACTCATTATCAAAATTATTTGGAGACTACTGAATAAACACTATTTTTCTCAAATGCTACAGAAATTGTAGCATGCAAACGACCTTGACTGTGGTTTAGATGAGAAATAAACAAAGGATAGTGTATTCTAAGCTATGATGCTTGCAACAACCACAAGAGACCACACCGTGAGAACCTAATACCTGCTTTGTGTATTCATATATTTGTGTTTGTGCAATTATTGCTATTATGAAATACTTGTATTAGTGGTGGAAATATGTGTTACAACATCAACCTGAACAGGAAGTTGATGTGGGTAACTATTTCAGTGTTAAGTATGCACTTTAGAAAGGCCAGTGGAAGAAAAAGGGAAGTGCTGTCCAGAGCAATGGGGGCTGGTGATTGTAGTTGGCTGGGTAAGGAGTCTCTAGAGACCCTGGAAACCCTGGCATGTCCAAACAAAAGCAAGCGAAGTCATATCTGATGAAAGGCCTTAAAAATGTCTAAAAGTGACTTTGAAAGTGAACATAATTTTCATACAGGATGTAGGCTATCTCCAGTGGAAATAGAAGAGTTTACCTTTTGACAACAGCAAGAATCCAGGGGTTTGGAAAATGCAGAGTGGTTAGGGATTATGGCGTAGAAATGGTCCAAGGTCATTTAAAGGCAATTATATTGAGTAACATCAATAAAAATGGTGAAGTAGGAAACTCCAAAACTTTGTTCCTCTAGTTCTTTGTAACTCTGAAATTTAATTAAAATACTTTATCGCAACCAAGGGAATGCTTAGTGAAGAGAAAATTTACTAAACTTCAGTAAGAGAGAGATATGGCATTTTACCTTACCTGCCTACCATCTCACACCACAGCTGGATAATGACTAACAGAGGGGGCAATACAAATCTTGTTCTCAAAGAATTGCGGTGGCAAGTTTTGGCTTGTCTAGTGACTCTATGAGGGTGTGGCCCCCAGATGGGGAGTTTGCCTTTGTTTTTTCCACTTTGAAACTATCTCAGGGCTGAAATGTCTTGAATGGCATTTGCTAAAAACCATTTAAAGGAAAATGTTCTAGGAATGGCTCTCTCGGGTGAAGGATAAAAAATGGGGCAAGCAGGACACTGTCCAAAGAGCCTAGGAAGAAGCTGGGAAAGGAGATATATGAGAGGCTATGAATTTTGCAAAGCTTCCATATACACTGGGGAATCTAAAATCTGTCCACTTTACTAGGGCTGGAAGTATGCTCAGAAAAGATCTGATAAGACCCTAAGTTCTCACATCTGACTGACATTCAGGCAGGAAGACAGTGAAGTTTAAGGCAGATTTGTAAGCTGCCTGGTGAGTGTTGAAGGTTTTCCTAATGTACACAGAACCCATCTGCAAAGACTAGGAGATGTTTTCTTTGGGTTGCGTATGTCTAAGGAAATTACTGCCAAATCAATAACTAATTAATAAGCTAATGGAAAACAGAAGTCATTAGGTACACACAACGAAGAATTTAGATTTTAAAAATTAGTTTAGAAAATTCATTAAACAAACAGAAAGAACTATGACAAGTAGCAGCAACAAACCCAAAGAAGAAGGAAGAACCTGATTTCCAGAGGTATTGCATTATAATATTCAAAATATTTAGTTTACAGCAATTAAAAAAAAATCTGAGGAATGCAAAGACACTAGAAATTTTGATACATACACAGGGGGAAAATAAAGAAAGACAATAGAAACTGCCTCTAAGGAAACATGGACAATTTCTTACTAGTCAGAGGGTTCAAATCAAGTATTTTTACTTGCCCGAAGAATTAAAGAAGACCTTGTAAAAAGAAACAAAATAAAACCAGAAGAGCCCAATTTCACCAAATTAAAAAACAACAACAACAAAGATAGAAATGCAATAAAGGAAAAAAACAGAAACTTTGGAGCCATAAGTACAATAACTGATGTGAAAAAATTCATGAAAGATATTCAATAGCAGATTTGAGTAGGCAGAGGAAAGAAACAGAGAACTTTGAAACAGAGAAATTGACAATCCCAATTGAAATTATCTAGTGTGAGAAGCAAGAAGAAAAATTAAAAGGAAGAAAAATGAACAGAATCTAAGAGGCTTGTTGGAATATTATCAAGTATACAACATGTACAACAAGGTACAGAAGGAGGGGAGAGGAGGGGAAAGGAGAGGAGATTAGGGGGCAGAGAGAGAGAGAGAGTAAGTGAGAGAGAGAGACAAAAAGAATATTTGAACAAATAATGGTTGGAAAATTCTGAAATTTAATGAAAGACATGAATTTACATATCCAATAAACTCAATGAATGCCAAATAGGATAAATTCAAAGAGATCCACACTGATGCACATTATAATCAAACTGTCGAAAGACAAAGACAAAGTGAGAATCTTGAAAACAGTAAAGAGAAGTGATTCATCATGCCTAAGAGAACTTTAACAAGATAAACAGTAAGTGACTCATCAGAAGTGAAGAAAGTCAGAATGTGATTGAATGACATATTTAGAATATTGAAAGAAAAATAATTATAAGCCGATAATTCCATATCTGGCAAAATTATCTCTCAACATTAATGAGAAATCAATATATTTTCAGAAAAGCAGAAGTTGAAGGAGTTCATTCCCCATAAAAAATAACTCATAGCCATATGAGAAAATAAGAAACACTAGTAAAGATTGATATGTGTGTAAATATGTCACTATTAGTTTATTTTTAATTTCTAATTTTTCCCTACATAATTTAGAAGGCAAATGCATAAGGTTCATCTATTAAATGGGCACACATGTTTAAAAGATGTAATTTATGACAATAGAAATTTTAAAGGAAAAAGATGAAATTGTACAGAACCTAGTTTCTCCTTTTTCTTTTTGTTCTATTGAACCTAAGGTGATATTGATTCAAACTAGATGGTTATAAATGCAAGTTTTAATTATAATACTGAGCTCACTCACATAAATAAAAAATGCAAAAATAAAATGAAAAATAAAATAAAATATTACTCTATAAAAGAATCAGATTTTAAAAAGAAAGCACTAAAGAGGAACTGAGAAACAAAAACCAATGTATAAGATACAGTGAAAACAACTGGAAAAATAGCAGAATTAGTACTTTCTTATCTGTAATTATGCAAGTATAGATTAAATTTTGCATTTAAAAGTCAGAGATTAGAGAATGGTGGGAAAACAAACATGATCCAATTATGTGTTATCTAAAAATGAGATTAATTTTATATCCAAAAAACACAAGTTGAAAATGAAAGGATGGAAAAATATATTTATGTAAGTAGTAACCAAAAGAAATATGTACCCAATATCAAACAAAATAAATTTTAAGTAAAAAATAGTTATAAAAAGACAAAAATGGCATTTAATATTGATAAAATGTGAACATGTAGGATACAACAGGTGATAGAATAATTATAAGCATCCACACCTAAAAACAAGCTCCAAAATGCATGAAGTAAAAATTGACAGAATGATAGGAGAAATAGTTCTATAATAATTATGGGAGGTCTCAGTTCCCTACCTTCATAATAGATAAAACAACTAGATAGATGGTCAGTATGGAAATAGAGGGCTGAGCAGCAATATGTACTATGATACAGGTAGATTTAACACTTCACCCCCAAATAACTGAAAACTGGTTTTTCTTAAGGGGATATAAAATAGTCCCCAGAATAGATTGTATGTCAGGCCACAAAATAAATCTGAATAAATTGAAGAAAATGCAATAAAATAAAGAAAAAATCTTATCTGAAAACAATGTAATGAAAAAGGAAATCAGTCTCCAAAGGGCAATAAGGAAATTCAAGAATGTGTGGAAATTAAACAACTAATGGGACAAAGAAAGAATCATTAGGAAATTATGAAATACATTGAGATGAATAAAATTGAAGATATACTATGCCAAAACTTAGGGGATGTAGTGATATTTCTCAGAGGGAAATTTATAACTATAAATGCTATATTAAATAAGAATATCTCAAATCAGTAACCTTAAATATACAACTTAAGGAAATATAAAAGAAGAGCAAACTAAATCCAAAGCTAGCACAAAAATGAAATAATAAAGATTAGAGTGGAGGTAAAGAAAAATCAATGATAGGGAAATACTACAGTCAATAGAACCGAAGCCCGGCTTTTAAAAGTTGAATAAATTTGACCAGTTGGCTAAAATAGAAAGAGAGTAGGAGGCTCAAAATTATTGAAATTAGAAATGAAAGCAGGGGCATTACAGCTGACCTCATGGAGAGAACAATTATGAGAGAACACTATGAATAAGTGTACACTGATAAATTAGATAACCTATGTGAAATTAACAACTTTTTAGAAACACACAAAGTACCGATATTGAATCAATAAGAATCAGAAAATCTGTGAAAGGCTGAGGCAGGAGGATTGCAAGTTCAAGGCCAGTCTGAATAACAGAGTCCTCATCTCAAAAAAAAAAAAAAAAGGCCAGTTATGTTCTCAGACATAGAGCATCTCTGAGTTCATCCCCCAGTAATGAAGAAAATAAAGAGGCCTGTAACGAGGCCTATGAATAGACCTGTAATGAGGAAAGAGATTGAGTTAATAATCAAAAAAGGAACATCTTAACACTTTTGGTTGGATTGTAAATTAGTGCAACCACTATGCAAATCAGTAAGGAGGTTCCTCTCAAGACTAGGAATGGAGCCACCATATGATCCAGTTATTTGACTCCTCAGTGTTTATCCTAAAGAATTAAAGAATTACAGTCAGCATACTGTAGTGATACATGTGTGCCCACATTTGTAGCATGTTTATAGCACAATTCACAATTGCCAAACTATGGAACAAGCCTAGGTGTCCATCAGTGAATGAATGGTGAAAGAAAATTTGGCATATATACACAATGGGGCCATAAAGAAGAATGAAGCTATGTCATTTTCAGGAAAATGGATGGAATTTGAGAGCACGATGTTAAGTGAAATAAGTCAAATGCAGAAAGTCAAGGGTCATGTATTTTCTCATATGAGGACAGGGAAAAGAAAGATGGCAGGGGAATCACATGAAAGTGGAAGGGAAATCAGTAGAGTAGAGGAAAGTGATGGGGCGGGGTTGGGGGAGGTAGAGGAATAATCCTGGGGAATGTCAATGACCAAATTTTATTGTTAAAATGTGTGCATATATGAATATATAACAGCAAATCCCACTATTATGTATAATTATGATGCACCAGTAAAAAAAATGTGGAGGGAAAGAACTTCCCTACATAGAAGAGCTCAGTACTAGATGTCTTCATTGGTGAATACTATCAAACATTTAAACAGTTAACACCAAGACTCCTCAAATTCTTCCAATAAATATAAGTGAAAGGATCACTTCCTAACTAATTCTATGACAGCAATATTAACTTGATACCAAAGCCAGACAAAGATATCACAAGAAAACTACAGACCAACATCCCTTACATGTATTGAAAAAAAAAAAAAAAAAAAACTACAAAATACTGACAAACTGAATCTAGTAGCATAGTAAAAGCATTATACAGCATGTTAAGTGAAATTTAACCCCAGAATGTAATGTTGGTTGAACATATGAAAATCAATGTAATAAGCCACATTAATGTTATACAGATAAAACCCTACGCATGACAATCTCAATGATACAAAAAAGAAGAAATCCCAAACCCACTAGGACTAATGAAGAAATTCAGTAAGGTTTAAGATACTAGAATAACAGGCAAAAATGAGATGAATTTCTGCTGGATGCAGTGGTAAATGCCTGCAATCACAAATTTAAGGCTAGACTCAGCACCTTAGTGAAGTCCTATACAACTTTGTGAGATCCTGTCTCAAAATAAAAAATAAAAAGGGCCGGGGATATAGCTCAATGGTAAGGCACCCCTTCAATTCCCAGCACCAACCAACAAACAAACAAACAAAAGAGAGATGCTCTTCTATACATTAGCAATGAACAACATGCAAAGGATATTAAGAAAACAATTCCATTGACAACAGCATCGAAAACAATAAGAATCAATTTAAGCAAGGAGTTACCAGACTTGTACAGTGAAAATTATAAAGCATTGCCAAAATAACTCCTGAAGATTCAAGTAAATGGAAATACATTCTGTGTTCATGGATTGGAGACAATATTGTTAAAAAGACAATACTTCTCAATAAGATCTACATATTCAATGCAATCCCTATTAAAATCCCAATGACATTGAACTGAAAATCCTCAAATTCATGTGGAATCTTAAATTTTAAACCAAAATAGTTAAAAACAATATTTAAAAAGAACAAATTTAGAGAACTCACATTCCTAATTTCAAAACTACTTAAGAAGCTACAGAAATCAAAATAGTTTGGTACTAAAAAGACAGACACAGGTCAGTGGGTTGGAATTTAGAGACTAGAAATAAATCCGCACCTTATGACCCACTGATTTTCTACAAATAGGCCAAGGCCATTCAATGAAGGAAGAATAGTCTCTTCAAAAAGTGATGCTGGAATAAATGGATCACCACATGTGAAAGAATAAAGTTCATGCCATATACAAAAAGTAACCCCAAAAAGATCGGAATCCAAAGAAACCAAAACTATAAAGTGTTTACAAGAAAACATTTTCACTACCTTGGATTTGCAATAATTTATTTGTTATGACACCATAAGGACACATGAATCCAAAGAAAATATTAAAAAATGGACTTCATCAAAATTATGAATTTTGTGGTACTGGGGGTTGAATCTAGGGCCTTGCACATGCTAGGAAAATACTTTCTGAGCTATATCCCCAGTTCTTTTTAACATTTTTAAATTTTGAGATAGGGTTTCACTAAGTTGCCCAGGCTAATCTCATACTTGTGATCTTCCTGCCTCAGCATTCTGAGCAATTGGGATTACAGGTGTATTCCACCATATGTGATTTCAAAATTACAACTTTTTTTTTATTGTAAACAAATGGGATACATGTTGTTTCTCTGTTTGTACATGGAGTAAAGGCATACCATTTTTTGTGTAATCATAAATTTACATAGGGTAATGTTTGATTCATTCTGTTATTTTCCCCTTCCCCCCACCCCTCCCACCCCTCTTTTCCCTCTATACAGTCCTTCCTTCCTCCATTCTTACCACCCTCCTTAACCCTAACCCTAAACCTAACCCTAACCCTAACGCTAACTCCTCCCACCCCCATTATATGTCATCATCGGCTTATCAGCAAGATCATTCGTCCTTTGGTTTTTTGAGATTGGCTTATCTCACTTAGCATGATATTCTCCAATTTCATCCATTTGCCTGCAAATGCCATAATTTTATCATTCTTTATGGTGGAGTATTATTCCATTGTATATATATGCCACAGTTTCTTTATCCATTCATCAATTGAAGGACATCTAGGTTGGTTCCACCATCTAGCTATGGTGAATTGAGCAGCAATGAACATTGATGTGGCTGTATCTCTGTAGTATGCTGATTTTAAGTCCTTTGGGTATAGGCCAAGGAGTGGGATAGCTGGGTCAAATGGTGGTTCCATTCCAAGCTTTCTGAGGAATCTCCACACTGCTTTCCAGAGTGGCTGCACTAATTTGCAACCCCACCAGCAATGTATGAGTGTACCTTTATCCCCACTTCCTCTCCAACACCTATTGTTGCTTGTGTTCTTGATAATCGCCATTCTAATTGGGGTGAGATGGAATCTTAGGGTAGTCTTGATTTGCATTTCTCTTATTACTAGAGATGTTGAACATTTTTTCATATATCTGTTGATTGCTTGTACATCTTCTTCTGTGAAGTGTCTGTTCATTTCCTTAGCCCATTTGTTGATTGAATTATTTGTATTCTTGGTGTAGAGTTTTTTGAGTTCTTTATAGATTCTGGAAATTAGCGCTCTATCTGACGTATGAGTGGCAAAGATATTCTCCCACTCTGTAGGCTCTCTCTTCACATTACTGATAGTTTCCTTTGCTGAGAGAAAGCTTTTTAGTTTGAATCTATCCCAGTTGTTGATTCTTGCTTTTATTTCTTGGGCTATGGGAGTCCTGTTAAGGAAGTCTGATCCTAAGCCGACATGTTGAAGATTTGGACCTACTTTTTCTTCTATAAGATGCAGGGTCTCTGGTCTGATTCCGAGGTCCTTGATCCATTTGGAGTTGAGTTTTGTGCAGGGTGAGAGATAGGGGTTTAATTTCATTCTTTTGCATATGGTTTTCCAGTTTTCCCAGCACCATTTTTTGAAGAGGCTATCTTTTCTCCATTGCATATTTTTGGCCCCTTTGTCTAGTATGAGAAAATTGTATTTATTTGGGTTTGTGTTCATGTCCTGTATTCACTAAGTTGCCCAGGCTAATCTCATACTTGTGATCTTCCTGCCTCAGCATTCTGAGCAATTGGGACTACAGGTGTATTCCACCATATGTGACTTCAAAATTACAACTTTTGTGCATCAAAATATGCTGTCAGGAGAGTGAAAGATGACCTACGTAACTTGAAAAAGTATTTGAAAATTATATGTAAGATTATAGTATCCAGAAACTTTGCAAAGAACCCATGCTAGTCAAATAAACAATCTAATTAAAAAATAGCTGACAGATTTGAACAGACAATTTTCCAAAAGAAATACACAAATGGTCAACAAGTATAATATGATGACCACTCTCACTAGTCATCAGAGAAATACAGATCAAAACCACACTGAGATACTACTTCATACTCATACTTCATACTTCATACTTCATACAATTCTACTAATTGTTATAAAGATAATAGTTCTTAAAAGATGGAAAATAACAAATGTTGACAGTAATGTGGAGAAGTTTGAAGACTCATATATTGCTGATGGGAAGTTAGAAAAATTGCAGCCATTGTGAACAAAAAATGGCAAGTTTTTAATAAGTTAAACAGAATTACAATACAACCTAGAAATTCCACCATATGGCCCAAAGAATTGAAAACAGAAATTCAAAAACCTGTACAGTAATGTTCATATTAGTACTATTAGGAATTGCCAAAATTGGAAACAACTCTCAAATCCATCAACTAATGAATGCATAAGCAAAATGTGGTATATCCAGACAACTGAATATTATTTAGCCATGGAAAAGAATGTGTTTGTGCAAGCATGACATGGAAGAAACTTTAAAACATGCTGTATAAAAGAAGCCAGGTACAAAAGACCACATATTATATGATCCCATTTATGTAAAATATCCATAATAGGCATATTATGGATAGAAAAAGGAAGCAGATTAGTGTTTGCCCAGGGTTTGGACTAGGGGGAAGGGAGAGGGATGGCTTAAGGGGTAGCGGGATAAAAATCTCCTGGATCTTAGTATTGGTGACCAGTGAATGGTATACTTCTAAATGATTAAAATGATGAAGTTTATGTTATGTATATTTACCACAATAAGAAATGTAGCTTGTTAGTTATAATTTCTACCATGTATTAGTCAGGGTTTGCTAAGGGAATAGAACCAATATTGTGTGTATGTATAAACAAACAAATAAATAAATTTCCCAGGTTAGCCTTGATCTTGTAATCTTACCTCAGCTCCCAAGTAGCTGGGATTATAGGCATGTGTGACTTGTATCTGGCTACAAGTTGTAAGTCATCTAAAATTATATGGTTAAAAAGTAACTAAGAGTAATTTTTTGGCATTATTCTCTAGGCCTGAGAAAGGATTAAACATATTTGTTGTGAAAATGTTTTATGAGAATATTTTGGTGTATCTCTATGGTGATTAAAACAGATTTGCTTTTGAGCAGTGGTAATCCATTCCTTAGCCTTGATCCACAAAGCCTGCTTAACACTTGAAATGGGCTTGATGTGAACTGACATGTGAAACGTGGAGAACCGGCTGGGCGCCGTGCAGATGTCCCTTTATAACTAGGAGGAATGAAAAAGGCACTGCTGGCGTGGGAGTGCATTGGTCTGCTAGGGCTGCTGTAGCAAAGTACAAGCTAAATGGCTTAAACCACAGAAATGTATTGTTCTATGGCTCTCGAGCCTAGGAGTCTGAGATCAAGGTGTCAAGGAAGGGGGTTGGTTTCTTTTGAAGTTTATATAATATATATATGATGCATTGACTCAGTTTTGAGGCCCTGGTTGGGGCAAAAATGTTTCCTTCTTGAGTACTGGTTGAGGCCAAAACTAAACCACTTCCCTTATCTGGGCTTTCATGCTCCTGGCCACTATGCACCTGCTCAAATTGCCCCATGATCCTACACCAGACAACTAGGAATGGCCCTTCTGCTTTGGAACCCACAAAATTATTCAAGCTGACTGATGCACAGGGAGCCCAGGAAAGCTAGTGAGCATCACCTTGTTTGCAGTAAGATGCTGCCCCCACAACTCTAGCTGTCCCTGGTGTGACCCTTGTGTGATCCTTGTGTGACCTTGTGGCAGCCCTCTCATTTTGAAGTTGTCAGTAACAAGAGTTATTTTTATCAGCGCATCGTGTGGTGTCCCACAATTAAAAGACACAATTGGTGAGCAGAACAGCATGACTATGAACCTGGCTCTGGCATAGCTTCTCGGAGGTCTGCTCTAGGCTTACTCTTTGGTCCAAAACCACCAAAAGAGCAGCTTGGGAAGGAGCTGTTGCCTGTGATGAGGTTTTGCTTTAGATTTGCAGTCTGCTACTATGTCTGCTGATGGTTTTTACATCTTTCCTTACTTAAACTTCCTTTGTGTTGAAATATTAAAAATGAGCAGTTTTAACTGGCTAAACTTGGTGGGCGAGAGACTAGGCTGAATGGGGCCTCCCAATTAGGGCTATAGGAGGGACAAACTTCTTAAGTCACACTTTCCTGGGTCAGGCGTTTCAGTGTGGTTTCTCTCAGCCTGTGGTTGGTAAAGGTCTATTTAAGAGGCCCTCACATTTTTGGCACTAGTGTTTCTTTATTATTTTGGGGGGCAGAACCCGGGCAACCCCTATGGAGGAAAGTGGATTGGCTCCCTCACAGAAGAGAAATGGTACCTGGGTTCCTTCAGAATTGCTGAAGTGGGGTAGCAACCCATCTATCTTTGCTATGGCAGACCTGGCTGCTTTTGCTGTGAACTTCTACTCCCCAGACGCTCAAGGGTATTGTGGGCCACACCCTTGGACACCAGCTGCCCGGTGTTGAATCTAAAGGAGTCCTCTGAAACAAGGGAACAAATAGTTCATCCTCATACCCCCAATCCCATCCCAGTGCTTGCCAAAGATACCCACTAGTTAAAGAATGTATAATGCCCAGTTACTGTGTTTGGGCCTTAACAAGTGCTGCATGTCAACATGCAAGGGGATTGACATGCGGGACAAGGATTATCTTAGGGTAGGCTGCAATAACAAAAATATCATAGACTGGGTGGATAAATAACAAGTGTTTACTCCTCACATTTCTCACAGGAGGCTGCAACGTCCAAGATCAAGACACTGGAAGATCTGTTATTTGGTGAGAGCTTGCTTCCTGGCTTGCAGACAGTTCTCATATCCTTGCATGGTGGGTTATTTAATTTATAAATTTTGGGGGAACACAAACATTCAGTCCATAGCAGGAGCTTAATGTGCTGTCCAAGGAGAGATAAGTTTCCAGTGTCTCCATGTTTACTACAGTCACATTATAAAGCCTCATGGAACATTGCTTATCCCCTTCAGAGTTCCAAATATAACTAATTGTAGCCAAGGCACACATTTCTCCTTTCAAATACACAATGCTGAGCTCTTGGAAAAGGCATTCAGTAGAACTGTCATGTCCCTAATGGGACCCAAACAGCCTATTTATTTGAGACATATTTATTTCTTCAACTCCAATCTGGCAAATGTGTCCAATCTGGCAAATGCATCCCTTAAAGAGTCTTTGTCATGCTCTAGACCTTGATCTCCCTTGGCCAATTCACACCTCACACAAATTTTTAAAATCTTTCCCATCACTCTTACATGCATTCAAAGGGAAATTTATTCCACCTTCTAATATATAAGGACCAATTAAATATGAAGACCTTTAATAAGGTCTGATACAAGACCCATTTAGGTCTGAACTTCTATCACTCAAAACACACTCCCTCAATATTCGGATCATAGAGAGAGGGTAAATTCATCAGGACTTTGCTTCTAAAACCCTCCAGGAAATTGAAATTAGTTCTTCAGGTCTGTAACTGCAGACAGTTTGTATTAACAAGATGGGAGATAGAAATCTCCACACAGTCAATAAAAATTATATTTATAGATAATAATAAAATCAATACCATATTTCAGTCATAAAACCAAAACCATATAAAACCTCCTTGGTGATAAGACATGCTGCAAAAAAAATCAATATCAGACAATAAAAACCTTTCAAATAGGCTGCACACCTTTCTGTTAATGGATGCTCTTGTTTGTTTGTAGATTTGTGATCTCAAAATCTAAACTATCCAAATAAGTCATGTTCGAACCAAACAAATTTGAGCCAAGTTTTAGACTTGGCTATCCTTAATTGAAGCTTTAATTATGCTCCACTCCATAGCAAGCAGGCCTAAACTTTGCAGCTCAGGGTTCTCATTAGTTTGTCTATCATCAACCAAATTGACAACAGAGGCAAAGAACCTGTAGTAATTGGCTGAACCAAAGACCCTTCTCTAGTCTTAAATTCCGGTATTAGCCTACATCTTAGTCCAAGCTTATTTTAATTAGCAAACAACCTGGCACTCTATTAACAACATACACTAAATAAAGCTATATGATTTAAAACCTATTTGTAAGGTGACTGGGGCTGTAGCTCAGTGATAGAGTACATGACTAGAATGTGTGAGGCTCTGGGTTCAATCCCTAGCACTCCCCCCCAAAATAGAATTAAAAATAAAAACTATTAACAGCAAAACCTTTATCATTACCGTTAGAAGTTTTAGACTTGGCCATCCTTGACTTCAGCTTTAAGTATGTCAGTCCATTCTGTGCTTTGGTGCTTTATGGCAGTGTCATGGATGCTTACATCACCTTTGTTAACTGTGCACCCACGAAGCCCCTTGACTTTTAAAGATGTTTGCAAGTCAACCTTCCAGGTCCAATGCTGCATTCAAATTTCATAAACTGCTCAACTTTGTAAAATAGCATACGTTCACAAAATAAAGTCCTATATCAACCACAGTGGGTATCCACTTGAAAATAATAGCCCTATTCAACATCGTAGATGGCATTGTTCCATCCTATGACCTTGGCATTTGAGATAAGTTCTTCAGGATAGCTTCACCCAGGACACTGAGACCATTGTCCCATGTGTTTCTCTTCTAAGGCACTGACAAATTGGACACAGGATATCTTAATGCATTTTGTGCTACTATAGCAGAGATTGAGCAATTTATAAAGAAAAGAAACTTAGTTTATGGTTCTAGGGACTGGAAACTCCAAGATTGAGGGGTAGATTATGGTGAGATCCTCTTGCTGCATCGTCCTGAGGTGGAAAGGCAAAGAGAGGGCAAGAGAGAGCAAGAGAGTAAATGTGTAACTTTAAACACTTTATAATTAGGATTGCTCCATTCATGAGGGTAGAGCCCTCATGACCAAAATGCCTCCCATTTTGCTCCACCTCACAATATTGTTGCATCTGGGATTAAGTTGCAACACATGCCTTTTGGATGGTACATTCAAACCACAGTACATGATATTTATTGCTTTCCTTTCTTTGATAATGGAATGTATTCCCTTACCTGAATTTTCCATTTGCTTAGCCCACGATTCTATTATTCCTTGCTTTCTGTCGAAACATACATCCTTATACTCCCTGTACTTGGTGTAATTACAAAAATTAGTGGAGAGTATTGCTTTCCTATTGATGCCCCATACAGGATCACCTCTAGATGGGCTAGGGTGAGGACCTCCCACTCTTTAGCACCTTCTCCTACTCCTCTAATTTGTCAGTACAACCTCCTGCCCATATCTTACCCCATATCTTAACCCATCTTTGATCATGACCACAGCAATTACCCCTTTACCTCTACTACAAACAAACACATTGACTTTTACCCATACCCTACTTAACTATGTAGATCATATTCTCAATAATGCAATGATTACACCTTCCACTTTGAACCCTGGAATAGAGTGAAGATATTATTGTAAAAATATAACACATGCTTTTAATATACTTTCACTCAACCAAGATAATGTCAAAGATCCTGGAAAGCCCAGATTAGTTTTTTTTTTTTTTGGTCTGGGGGTTGAACCTAGGGTCTCTCAACCACTGAGCCACATCCCCAGTCTAGTATTAAATCCTTTTCTATTTCCTTAAATGATTTGAGGAGCATTGGCATTAGTTCTTTAAAGGCCTGATAAAATTCAGTTGAAAATCCATCTGGTCTTGGACATTTTTTTTGTTGTTGTTGTTGTTGGAAGACTTTTTATTACTGCTTTTATCTCATGGCTAGTTATTGGTCTGTTTAGTTTTCCTATATCCTCTTGATTTAATGCTGGAAGGTCATATTTGTCTAGAAAAGTATTAATTTTTCTAGGTTTTCCAATTTATTGGAATATAGATTTTCAAAATGGTCCCTAGTGATTCTGTGGATTTCTGTGATGTTTGTGATGATTTCTACTTTTAAAAATCTCTAATTTTATTAGTTTGGGTCTTCTATCTTTTAATTTTTGTTAGTTTGGCTAGGGGTTTATCAACTTTGGTTAACTTTTCAAAGAATCAACTCTTTATTTCATTGATCCTTGGTATTGTTTTTTTTTTTAATTCCCTATTTCATTGATTTTGACTCTGATCTTAATTATTTCCCATTTTCTACTAATTTTGGAATTGATTTATTCTTGTTTCTCAAGGACCTTAAGATGCAACATTATTTATTTATTTAGGATTTTTCTGATTTTGTCATGTAGACACTCAAAACTATAATCTTTTCTTTGTCTTCATAATGTCCCAGCAGGTCTGGTATGTTTGTCTATTTTCATTTGATTCTAAGAATTTTTAAATTTCTTCCTGGATTTACTCTATCACCATTTGTCATTCAAAAGTGTATTGTTCAATCTCCATGTGTTTATAAACTTTCTGTAGGGTTTTTGTTTTTGGTGTTGCATTCTAATTTCATTCCATTATGATCAGATAAGATGCAAGAAATTACATACATATATGTATTTCATTTGCTGAGTTGCTTTGTGACCTAAAATATGGTCTGTTTTAGAGAAGTTTCTATGAGCAGTTGATAAAAAAGTGACTTTGGTTGTTGCTGGAGGAAATATTTTACACATGTCTGGTAAATCCATTTGATTTATAATACTTCTTTAGGTTTGAAAATTCTTTGCTGAGTTTATGTCTGGATGACCTACCTATTGGTGAGAGAGGTATCTTATGTAATTTGGTAAATCAACATTTGGGACACAAATATTTACAGTGGTTAAATCTTCTTGGATTGTTTGCTTTACTAGCATAAAGTGTCTTTCTTTGTCTCTTCTGATTTATTTTAGCTTGAAGTCTACTTTGTTGAATATGAGAGTAACTACCCTTGTTTTTGGGGAGAGTGTTCTAGTTGCCTGATATATTCATTTCCAGCCTTTTACTTCAGTCTGTGATTGTCTTTGCTTGTAAGGAAAGTCTCTTGCAAACAACATATAATCGAGTCATGTTTTGTAATCCACTCTGCCAGTCTATGTATTTTAATTGGAGAATAGAGATCACTTATATTCCATGTTATTTTAGGGAGATGTGTATTAATTCCTGCCATTTTGATTTATTTCTAATGCTTAATTTGTTCCTGTTTTTCATTTGCTTAGCTGATATTCAAAGGAGATTTGTCCACTTGTAAATTCTGGGATTTGCTTTTGATTTCTTCTCTGTGTAGTATTTCTTAAGTATTTTCTGTAGTGCCAGCTTAGTAGTCATAAATTCTTTTAGTTTCTGCTTAACTTGGAAGATTTTTATTTCTCTTTGATTTTGAAGGATAACTTTGTTCAAGACAGCAATCTTGGTTGACATTTATTTTGGGGGCAGGGGATTGGAACACATCATTTCAAGTTCTCTTGGGTTTTAAATTATATGCTGAAAAATCAGAAGTATTTCTGATTAACTTGCCTCTAAATGTGATCTGTCATTTTTCTCTTGAGGTTTTATAATTCTATCCTTGTTCTGTATGTTAAGCATTTTAGTTATAGTAAGTCATGAAAAGTTTTTTGATCTTGTCAAAAATGATACATTTGGGGTTCTAAATGCCTTCTGTATCTGAATGTCCTTCTCATTATCCAGGTTTTTAAATTTTCCTGTTATTATTTCCCTGAAGATGTTATCCATGACATTGGCCTGCATCTCACAACACTTTTTGATTCCAATAATTCTTAAATTTGATCTCTTAATGTAGTTCCAGAGTTCTTGTAGATTCTGGAAATGGGTACTTATTTTCTTTTCTATATACTCTCTGAATATTCAAGGCTAGGCATTTTGTCTTCCATCTGTGAGATTCTGTCTTCAGTATGGTCTACACTATTTTTTTTTTGAAATGAGTGTCTTTATTGCTTGTACCGTACAAATACAAAGGACAGGACAGGCCAGTGGGGATGGGAGAGCTGTCAGATATACATCATACACACACAGAAAGGAAAGACCCCCACCATCCCCACCCCACCCCACAATGCCTTTTTATGACCCGCCCAGTAAGGGAGGTGGGATGGGGAGGTCAAAATCACAAAAAATAAATTCCAAACACCCAGAGATGTTGGGGGCAGAGGGGGAGCGTGGACGTGGGCAGGGAAGCAAGTGGATCCCAGGAACCCGCTCCCCCCAGGATGAAGCGCTGGACCACATGGGGCCCGAGCGCACACACGCCACACACACTTGAGGGCCAGACACACTGCGTGCGCATGTGCACAAACACCCCCCCCACACACACACACATACACACAGTAACGCATACCTGCATCCCAGAGCTCAGGGACGCCCGGGGGCAGTCCAAAGCACACACAGGTGTGCTTACAGCACTGACACGTCCTCTTGACCACGTTCACCTTAAGGCTGCAGAATATGGGGCCCTGGAGATGGGAAGGGGTGAGGTAGCCTCCCTGCTTAGAGGTCCCCAACCCCAGTATGTACCAGAGACGCCTCCCCTGCTCCTTCCCGCCCCAAGTCCACAGGGCCCAATACTGTCTCAGTGAGATGTGTAACAGCCGAGGCTGGCGCCCCTCTGCCCCCTCTGTAGAAAGGAGGGGGTGATCCTGGCCCCCGTCCTCCAAAGGGGCTGGGGCCAGACCCAGGGTCCAGTGGGAGGTAAGGCCAGCTGGAAGGAAGCCCTGGTAAGGCACGGGGTTTGGGGGCAGGCAGGCTGGCCCCCGATTGTTCTTTCTGTCTCACCCACAGAGTCAGCAGAACACCTTGGGGAGGGAAGGGAGAGGAAGGGCCAGAAGGCAGTGACGCTCTCCTGGTTCCCCATGATGGAGGGCTCTGGCTCCACTCACAAGGAGCCCCGGCCCCGATCCCACCTGTCCCTGGACATATTGCTTTTCTGACCCCAAAGGGGTGGTGGAAGGTGGACCTCCTCTCGCCAGACCCCTGGGGCCTAGACGACAGGCTTGGAGGGGCCCAGGGTGCTGTCCGCTAGGCGGCCGTCCCACCAGAGGCAGCGTCATCCAGAAGCAGCAGGGAGCCAGGCTGCCTGCGTAGTGCCCTGGCCAGAAGTTCAGGCAGGACCCGGGGATCCAGGCTTCACCCTCACTGGGGCCTGCATTGATTAAAACCCTGAATCTCTCTGTCCTCCCAACAGCCCACACTGCAGTGGGAGGTGGACAGTCCCCCCACACAAAAGGGAGGTTGGAAGCCAAGGCTGCAGGGATCACTGAGGTGAATTGGGGGCAGGACTGAAGGAGGAACTGGAAATGGGGCTGAGGGAGTGGGGGATGGGGGCACAAACCAAAAAGGTAAAAGTTTGTTTTAAAAAGCCACTCAGGTGGTGGATGGTGGCCATGCAAGGATCCCGTGGTGGCAATAGGCTGCTCACTCCCGGATGCTGGCTGAGTAGGAGAACTGGGGGAAGTGCGTCCGCTGGTCCAGCTCCAGAGAGCCCAGGCTGTCATAGCGGTCCGGGGGTGTGATTGTGATGGACTGGGCGGTGAACTCATCATCGAAGTACCTTGTGTCAACCTCAGAAGTGACCTGAGGCTTGAGGGGTGGCAGGAGCTTCTTTTGTACCACGTCCTGCCAGTTGATGCTGAGGAAGAACCTGTGCTCCATCACCTCCTTGGCATCGCTGGGCCCCCCACCGAGCCTGGGCAGAGACGGCCATCAGTGGCCATCAGCGCCCATCTCCCAGAGCAGCCAGGTCTGGGAGATGGGCTTCAGTGCAGGCAGACCTGAGCCTGCAGCAAGGCCACGCACAGCCCTTCTCGATTCTGTCCCAGCCACACAGAGGAGGACACCAAGGCTCAGGGAGGGGTGCTCATGGCAACCTGGACCAGGTGGTCTCACAGCCTGCCTCACTAAGTCCAGCAAGGGAGGTGACGGGAAGGCTTGTCAGAGCCAACCCACATCCTGGCTTGGCCACAGACAACGCGATGGTCCTAGGCTGGGCACAAGACTGCCCAGTCCTCGGAATTCCCACATATCACATAAGGGCAGAGAGGACCAAGCATGGGGCTGGCCATGGGGAAGCCCTCTGAGTGCTAGCTGTGGGCCACCATAGGCTGCACAGGGGACAACACACACTGCGGGCCCACAGCAAAGGGCACGGGCTGGGTGGACAGATGCCAGCCCTCACCTCTGCTCAGGGTCCTTTTTCAGCAGCATAGCCAGCAGGGATTTGGCCTCGGGACCAAGCGTGCGTGGGAAGCGGATCTCCTCCATGACGATGAGCTCAAAGAGGCGCTCGTGGTCCTGGTTGTAGAAGGGTAGGCGGCCGCACATCATCTCGTACATGACCACGCCCAGCCCCCACCAGTCCACAGCCCGGCCGTAGTCATTGTCCTCCAGCACCTGAGGAGGGAGGGGCAATAAGCAGCCAAGCCACAGTCCAGGGGCCGGGCAGGGGACAGGGGACGGAGGAGTCAGTTCTGCCCTCAGTGTCTGAGCCAGGAGGGCGCACGGGTCCTGGGGCCCTCCACCCTGGGCCTACATGTTCCTGGGCCCCCCAGCTCTAGACACCTCAGGCGCCAGGTACTCCGGGGTCCCACAGAAGGTTTTCATGGTGGCCCCGTCACTGATGCCCTCTTTGCAAAGGCCAAAGTCGGTGATCTTGATGTGGCCATCTTTATCCAGCATGAGGTTTTCCAGCTTGATGTCACGGTATACCACGTCCCTTGAGTGCAAGTACTCCAGAGCTGAGACAATCTCCGCACCATAAAACCGTGCCCGATCCTCTGTGAAGACTCGCTCCCGAGACAAGTGGAAGAACAGCTCGCCCCTGTTGGCGTACTCCATCACAAAGCACAGGCGGTCGTGGGTCTGGAAGGCGTACTTCAGCGCAGTGAGGAAGGGGTGCCTGGTGTTCTGGAGGACCCGGCTCTCGGTGACCGTGTGGGCGACTTCATCCTTGGCAATGATGACCTCCTTCCGCAGGATCTTCATGGCGTAGTAGCGGCCAGTGGCCTTCTCCCGCACAAGGATGACTTTGCCAAAAGTGCCCTTGCTGAGGAGTTTGAGATAGTCGAAGTCATTCATGGTCACTTTGGCCCGTGCCTTGCTGACTGCCACTTCCATCTCCTCGGCTGTGGAAGAGTCACTGGGGGAACCACACTTGCAGTCCATGGGGTCCTCGCCTGGGCCCCGCTGCTTGAGGCTGTTGGCGACCATTTGGATGGCCCGCATCCACTCCTCCCTCCCATCTGGAGAGTCTACATGGAAGGTCCTCTCAATGACAGTGGTCCACTGTAGGCAGCGAATGACAAAGGTGTTGGGCCTTGGTCTCTTGGTCTTCATCAGCTGACATTCTGCTGCAGAGAAGTTGTTTAAGGGTGGTAAAGTCTGATCAGGGGCCTCAGGCCTCTCCTTATACCCAATGAAGGAGCCATCACTCTTCAGAAGGAAGTACAGGGGCCTCCACGTCTTGATGTATTCACCACGTTTGTGCAGCCAGCCTTCTTTGATGACAGACACCTCATTCATAGTGGCAGCGTGACACTGTCACCTAGCTTGGGACAGCCCAGGGCAGCAGGACATGCAGGAGGCGCTGTGGGTAGTTTACTCTCCAAGAACTGGAGCAGGACTCGGAGGCCACTACTCACACCTCAAGTCGACTCCAGTCGACTCTACCACCTCCAGGCTTCACAGATTGCTTCTCTGAACCTTAGCTTCCTCATCTGTCACCGGCGGCCGCCCAGCCTCTCCGGGGGGCTCTACCCACGCCCATCGCCACGCTGAGCTAGCTCCAGCTCCTTGTGTCTTCTGGCTGCGGCAGCGGCGGCGGCGACGCCTTCTCCGAGCCAGGCCCACCGGCTCGCGCTGCGCCGCCTCCCCGCCCCCTCCCCCCAGCCCCCCGCTTGCCCTGGTCTACACTATTAAAGAGAGAAATTCAATTGAAAATTTCATTTGATTTATCATGTCTCATTCCCAAGGTTTTTGTTTGAGTTTTTCAATATATCTATGTCCATTGAGTTTCTCCTTCATATCCTGTACTGACTTCCTTAATTCATTTCATTGTTTTTCTGTGTTCTCTTGGAATTCAAGATCATTTTTATAATCATTCTTTTTGATTCTTTATCTGATCTTTCAGTTACTGCAATATCTTTGGAGCCAGTTGCTGGTGAATTAAGAACATTAGGAGTTGTCATGTTACTTTGTTTTTCATGTGTTTTGTGTTCCTGTGTTGGGTTTTATGCATTTCTGGGGATGGATTTCTCTTCCACTCTTATGTGTGATTGTTATGTTTAGATGTGGTAACCACCAAAACTCAAGTGTGAGATAATGAGATAGGTTTGGAGGAGAAATTATTGGGTTGTAGCCTTAACCTAATCAACAAATTAATCCTTGATGGGATTAACTGAGTGGTAACTGGAGGAAGGTGGGGTGTGGCTGGAGGAAGTGATTCACTGGGGGCATGGATATGAGGCATATTTGTATCTGGCATGTGGAGTCTCTCTCTTTCTCTGCTTCCTGATCACCCTGTAAGCTGCTTCTCTCTGTCATACTCTCCTGCCATGGTGTTCCCATCTCACCTGGAGCCCTGAGGAATGGAGCCAGCTATCTATGGACTAAGACTTCTGAAATTGTGAATCCTCAAATAAACTCTTCCTCCTCTATGGTTGTGCTGGTCAGGTCATTTAGTCACAGCAGCAAAAAAGCTGACTAAAGCAGTGGGCCATTTTAGGGCACAACCTTGTCGTGCCAAAGTGTTCTGGGATGTCAGGATTTTGTGAAATTTTTAACGTATTTCCAAATGGGTTTTGTAGTATAGTTTCTATGCTAGTTCTTTGGTTACAATAAGTGTATTTTGTTAAAAGTGTGTATTTTGTGAGGGTTGAGAATTCCACTTTCCCTGTAGCCTCTAAAAAGAATGGCATTATTCTTGTAGATCTGGCAATTGCGTTGTACATAGCAGGGTTATGTGGAGTACACCGTCTATGACTGTTTTTCCCTTAAGAACTCTGTATTGAGATCCCTCATAGGTGTGATGTCCATAGTCTTTGTGTTAATTCTCTGTTTTTGCTACAGTAGGAGAGGATGTCCATGAATGGGTCCTGAGGGTCCCCCTGTTGTTCCTTCTTGGGGTCTGTTTATTACTTTGAGGTTTTTGTCTTTTCCATTTTTTGTTTTAAAGTATCATTGAAACCAGGCATAATGGTGCACATCTGTAATCCCAACAACTCAGGAGGCTGAGGTGAAAGGATCTCATGTTCAAAGCCACCCTCAGCAACTTAGCAGGGCCTTAAACAACTTAGTGAGACCCTGTCTCTAGAACAACAACAACAAACAAACAAACAAACAAACAAAGGGCTGGGAATGTGACTCAGTGTTTTAGCACCCTTGGGTTCAATCCCTGCTACCAAAGGGGGGAAAAAATCATTGAAGTTTCAGCATGTTTAGTTTATGTGTGGAGCAAGCACGGTGCACTCTTTGTTAGCTGGTTTTTAGCTCAGTAGCAAAGATTCTACCCTGTGAATTTCTGGCGTCCCAGTAGTTTTCTAGCACTTCCCACAAAAGGATAAAACAAATAATAGCAACAATAGAAGCAAAAAATATACAACATTAAAATAAATATCTGTTGCCCACTATGACTTATACAACACTAATTACCATAGAAACAGAAATAGTGGGATCAGCACCTGCCAAAAGCAAGAACAATAATTAGCTGTGAACTAGATCTGGTGTTAGAGTAAACTTCAGGTGTCAAATACGCCATCCACAGTAAATTCAGCAACATGAATGGTGGAGGCAGAAATTATATAAACCAAATAATTCTAAAAGATAAAAAATACAGTTCATTAAGAGAAAATAAAGTTTGATAGGAAGGTAAGGAAAAGTTGAGCAATTTCAGAATTTGAACAGCGATAAAGCAGAAGAGATGTGGCAAGCAAGGGTTAATAAAAAGAGAAAAATAAATAAAAGAAAAAGTAAGTAAAGAGAGACAGAAAGAGGAGAATTTGGCTATTAGAGGAAGAAGAAACAATAGAAACACAAATAAAAACAAAATGAACAAAAAACTTATCCTTCAAAAGAAAAGACAAAGAAAAATAGCAATCATTAAAAAATGCTAAAAGTGGGAAAAAATAAATATGTAAATGTACATATATCCACAAACCATTCAGCACAGCATAAATGCACACATACACACGTCTGCCACCACCACCAACATGGAAAAAAGACTCAATGAAAATGAAGAAATTGTTGTCACTGAGTTGGTCAAAACTGTCAAGGAGGCTGGATGATCATTGCCTATTCCTGACTTTCCTTTCCATTTCTTCCTGGGTTGTGTACCCCTTAGAGCAAAAGCGGAGCTTTTTCAAATCCTTTCTCTTTTTATGTTGTTCACTGAGGTGCCAGCTGCCATGGCCTAAACTGGCTGGTTGAAATAGCTTTCAGCTTCCCTTCTCATCAGTTAAGGTAGGACAGGATGAGAAGTACTGTTGATTGGAATTTTGTCTGAACAAACTGGACTGATACACTTTGAGGGTGGGACTGCTTCAGAGGTCTAAGTGGGGAGTTCTGATGGCATGGGTTTTACTAGAATCAGGCTTTTGGAACTTCCTTAGGTAGTATCTGCTCTAGAAAGATTAGGTCAATGCACCCCTAATGCCAGGCAGATGCCAATCTCCCCAGGGTGTTTGGATCTCAAGAGTCCACCAAGAATTCTTCTTGAAGGTCAGGGAAGCCAAGTGTCCAAAGGTCTCTCACATTCTGCTGCCCACCAAAGTGGCCTTCGCAAATTCATCTCTAGGTGTATTCATGCCTGCCTGTTCAGTCTTTTGACTCTCTTCACCTGGTCATGTGAGCCACCAGATTCAAAGGGAAAGCGAGTTGCACCCCTCCGTATCTCTGAATTGAGCCCTCCTGGGTACAATATTCTGTTTGCGCCTGTTTATGTTATGTTCTTCTAGGTACACCCTAAACCTCAAGGCTGGTGCTTGCCAGGACAGTGTGGCAATATTTGCTATGATCTCCTGAGTTCTCACAGCAGCAAGTTGCAGCGCGGGCTCTTCATGATGGCTCGCCATCTCAGCTCTCCTTTTGCCAGTTGAGAAACAGTAATTTTCGAAGACCAGTTTGATATGCAGGCTTGAGATCAGCTAAGTTCAAACTGTTTTCCATTCTGTAGGTTTTTCCATGCCAAATTTGTCCATCGTGTTTCTCTCTTTGTGTTAACCCTCCTCTCTGTGGTGAACTGGTAATGGTGCTGCAACTGGCCTGGCTCCAATGTATTCTTCCTCGTTCTGTGCACAATGCACCTGAATTTCTGTGTTTCCATGAGACCCTCACTGTATGATATTGAATTTCAGTGAATTCCCTCTTTCACCCAACTTTCTGGGAAGAAGTACACCTGCTGCCTGAACCTCAAGTAGTAGAGCAAGTGGAAATTCAGACTTCCTCTAATACATTATCTAGCTCCAATTTCAAGGCCTTGACAAGAGGCTGGTTAGTTTCCCTCCTCGAGTACCTGATTGATATACGTCCATGCCTCAACCACTTCTCTTGTGTGGACTTTCACATTCCAGGTCATTGAGCAGCCACCCTATTGTTCCAGAAACAGCTGTCAGAAAACTAGCAACAGCCCCATATGCAGCTACACCAGATCTCATGAGATAAATCAAATTATTCACTGTACAAGAAGCCATGAAGACCTAGTCCCCTCTCCGTAGCTTGCCATATATTAGTTGTCCTCTGTAGCTCCAGCTTGTGGTAACCCTGCTTTCAGGTGGAACCCCTGTGTAGACCTTCATGGCAGACTTCTCTTATTTGTAGCTATAAGTAACGAAAGTTCTGCCCTTCATTTATCCAACTGTCTTTGTGTTATGACTTTTTGTCGAATTAGTCTTTGAATTCTATAAAGCACAAAGGAAGAATCAATTCCTTGTCTCTCTTCTAGTCTCAGGTGTTACGCTGATAGTCTTTGGCACTTTTGTTACCTTATAGACAAAGTATCACCCTGATCTCTGCCTTCACCTCACATGTTCTTTCCCTGTGTGCATGGTTATGCCTAATTTTCTTCTCTTTATAAGGATATCGGTCATCTTCAACTTGGTCCAGGCTGACTCCAATAGATTTCATCTTAACAAATTGTATTTGCAATGATGCCATTTCCAAATAAGATTGTATTCTGAGGTACTTGGGTTAGAACTTCAATATAAGAACAGTCAATTTGACTCATGACAGGAAGTATTTATTAAAACCACACATACAGCTTTCCTGTGACCCATCATTTTTTTTTATTGTGCTTTGCTTTATTTTTCTATTTGTTATTTTTAGATATACAAGACAGTAGAGTGTATTTTGACTATTACACATACATGGATCACAACCTATTCCAATTAGGATTCCATTCTTGTGGTTATACATAATGTGGAGTTAAACTGGTAGTGTATTCATTTATAAGCAAAGGAAAATGAGATTATTCATTCTATCATCGTTCTTATTCCCATTCCCTGTCCCTTTTCTTCATTTCCCTTTGTCAAATCAATGAAATTCTGTTATTCTCCTCCCAACCCTCCCTACTGTGGGTTAGCATCCACATAACAGAGAGAACATTTGACCTCTGTTTTTTGGGACTGGCTTTTTAAATTAAGCATTATAGTCTCCAAATCCATCCATTTACTGGTAAGTGCTATAATTTCATTATTCTTTGTGGCTGAGTAATATTCCATTGTGTGTATATAACACATTTTCTGTATCCATTCATCTATTGAAGGGCACCTAAGTTGGCTCCATAGCTTGGTTATTGTGAATTGAACTGCTATAAACATTGACGTGGCTGTGTTACTGTAGAATACTGATTTTAAGTTTTTTGGGTATAAACTGAGGAGTGGGATAACTGGATCCATTCTGTTTTCTAAGGAATCCCCATACTGCTTTCAGAGTGGTTGCACCAACTCACAGGCACACCAAATGAGTGAACATTTTTCCCCGCATTCTCACCAACATTTATTGCTACTTATATTTTTAATTATTGCCATTCTGACTGGAGCAAAATGGGTTCTCAGTGTAGTTTTAATTTGCATTTCTCTAATTGCTAGAGATGTTGAATATTTTTTCATAATTTTTTTCACTTTTTTCTTTTTTTCTTTCATTTGTTCTTTTTAGATACGGGATGACAGAATGTATTTATTTGTTTATTTAAATTATTTTTTATGTTTACATAATATTTTTTAACCATTTGTATTTCCTCTTCTGTGAAGTGCCTGTTCAGTTCCTTTGACCATTTATTGATTTTTTTTTTTTCAGGGTCTTTTTTTTTTTTTTTTGGGGGGGGGGGCATTAAGTTTTTTGAGTTCTTTATATGTCCTGGAGATTAATGTTCTATCTGAGGTGCAGGTGATAAAGATTTTTCCCCCATTCTGTAGGCTCTCTCTTCACATTCTTGATTGTTTCCTTTGCTGCAAAGGTTTACAGTTTGATAGCACCCCATGTATTGAGTGTTGATTTTACTTCTTGTGCTTTAGGAGTCTTATTGAGGAAGTCCATTCCTGAACCGACATGATGGAGAATTGGGTCTACTTTTTCTTCTAGAAAATGCAGAATCTCTGGTCTAATGCCTCGGTCCTTGACCCACTGTGAGTTGAGTTTTGTGCAGGACGTGAAATAGGGGTTCAATTTCAATCTATTACATATGGATTTCCAGTTTTCCTAGCACCCTTTGTTAAATAGGCCATCTTTTCTCCAATGTATGTTTATGGCACCTCTCTCTAGGATGAGATAGATGTATTTATGTATGTCTCTGTGTCTTCTATTCTGTCCCACTGGTCTACATGTCTGTATTCCTGCCAATACTATGCCATTTTCTATTACTATAGCTCTTAAAGTCTGGTATTGCAATCCTCCTGCATCACTTTGCTCACTATGGATTGTTTTGACTATTCTGGACCTCTTTTTTTCCCAAATGAATTTAATGACTACCTTTTTTATTTCTGTAAAGAATGTTATTGGGATTTTAATAGAAATTTAACACTTTTGGTAGTTTGGCCATTTTGACAATATTAATTCTGTCAATCCAAGAGCATAAGATATCTTTCCATTTTTCTAAGGTCTTCTTCAATTACTTTCTTTAATGTTCTGTAGTTTTCATGGTAGAGCTCTTTCACCTCTTTTGTTAGATTGAGTCCCAAATATTTCTTTTCTTTTCTTTTTTCTTTTTTTCTTTTCTTTCTTTTTTTTTTTTTTTTTTTTGAGACTGTTGTGAACAGGATAATTTTCCTGATTTCTCTTTCAGTTGATTTGTCATCGGTGTAAAGGAGTGCAAGTGATTTATAGGTGTTAATTTTATATCTTGCTACCTTGCTGAATTCATTTATGAGTTCAAGAAGCTTTATGGTGGAGTTTTTGTGTCTTCTAAATATAGATTCATGTCATTGGCAAATAGAGATAATTTGAGTTCTTTTTTTCCTATTTGTATCCTTTTAATTTCTTTCTTTTGTCTAATTCCTCTGGCTAGGGTTTCAAGGATTATGTTGAATAGGAGTGGTGAAAGAGTGCATCCCTGTCTTGCTCCAGTTTTTAAAGGGAATGCTTTCAACTTTTCTCCATTTAGAATGATGTTGACCTTGGGTTTAGCATATACAGCTTTTGCAAAGTTGAGGAGTATTCCTATTATCTATAGTTTTTCTAATGTTTCAAGCATGAAGGGGTACTGTATTTTGTCAAATGCTTTTTTGCATATATTGAGATAATCATGTGATTCTTGTCTTTAAGTCTATTTTTGTGATGAATTATGTGTATTAATTTTCATATGTTGAGCCAACCTTGGAAAGAACCCCACTTGATCATGGTACACTATTTTTTAAATATGCTTTTGTATGCAATTTGCCAGTATTTTATTAAGAATTTTTGCATCTATGTACATCAGGGATGTTAGTCTGAAGTTTTCTTTCTTTGATGTGTCTTTGTCTGGTTTTGGTATCAGAGTGACACTAGCTTCATAGAATGAGTTTGGAAGGGTTCCCTCTTTTCTGTTTCATGGAATAATTTGAGAAGTACTGGTATAAGTTCTTCTCTGAAGATCTAGTGGAACTCAGCTGAGAATCCATCTGGTCTTGGGCTTTTCTTGGTTGGTAGGCTTTTGATGGCATCTTCAATTTCATTGCTTGAAATTGATTTGTTAAAATTGTCTCAATTCTCCTGATTCAATTTGAGTCATATGTCTCTAGAAATTTGTAGATGTCTTTATGATTTTCTATTTTATTGGAGTATAGATTTTCAAAGTAGTTTTTGATTATCGTCTGTATTTCAATAATGTTCATGGTGATATTTCCTTTTTCATCATGACTCTACTGTCATGTATATCTAAAAAGAACAAATAAGAAAATTAAAAAAAAAAGAATAGTAAGAAAGCATAAATGAAATTTTGAGTAATGAAAATGAGTGCTACCTTGGTTTTGAAAATGTTTATGTGGGTGTATATATATGTACAAATTCATCAAGGTTTACCCTATCTGTGCATTTTACCATATATAATTTATACTTTAAATAATGCTACTTTTAAAATGAAATTGACCAATCATACTATGTGCATATACAAATATAAAGAATCTCACTCTTTTTATAATTATAATGCATCACTAAAAATAAAATAAATTGCTATGTAATTTATTTTTAATAAATAAATTAATAATTAGTTTTTAAAAATTAGTGTCTTATGGATGTACATGATGGTGAGATTCACTGTGGTATATTCACAAATGTACATAGGAATGTTAGGTCAGATTCATTTCACTGACTTTCCCTATCTCATAAACTGCTATGTAATTTATTTTGTTACTTTATTGCTATGGGAGAATGAATGATTCTTGGCTTTTTTCCTTTTTCATTCAGCAAAACTCACTGTATTTCCTTCCCATGACTAATCAGCTAAAATCATACAGAAAGGAAATGAAGATAAAGATAAGCAAAATAATAAGGAGAAATGACATAATCCTGCTGAACTGAGAGTAAACAGAAGTGAACAGGAGGGAGAGTTTCTTTCAATGAGCCCAGTGATTGATTGACAGTGGATTTGTGTTTAAGTAGAACACCACTCCAAATGCACACTTTGGGGAGTACTTTGGCTTTGAGATTACTGACCTCCATCATTATCATGATACCTGGTAAGTGTGACATTCTTACATTTTTGAAAGAAAAATAAAACTATCTTTAAATAGTGATGAGGATTCTTAATTCCCTCATAAGATGCTGTTTGAATTGTTTTGTAGCAGTGATAAACTTGTGCACTATCTAGCACACTTCTGATATATCTTATTCCAGTGATGCACTAACTGTGGTCACCAGGAAGTACAATAGGCCACTAAAACTTATTCCTCTGGTCTAATTAAAACTTTGTACGCTTGGACCAACACCTTCCCTTTTACTGTTCTCCCACAAACTTCCAGTCTCTGGTAACCAGTTTTTTACTCTTTGTTCCAATGAGGCCTACATTTTTAGATTCTACATAAAAGTGAGATCATATACTATTCATTTTCCTGTGTATGACTTATTTCATTTAGCATAATAAATTCACTTAGCACTTCCATCCCCGTTGTCATGAATGACAAAATTTCCTTCTTTTTAAAGTGTGCATAGTATTCTGTTGTGTGTGTGTGTGTGTGTGTGTGTGTGTGCGCCCCACTTTTTTAATCCATTCACCCAGTGACATTTAAGTACTTGTATAATTTGGCTATTGTGAATAATGCTGAAATGAACAGAATACTGCAGATATCTCTTAACATATGTATTTCAAATCATTTGGACATATAGCCAGAAGTAGATTGCTGGGTGATATGAAGGGAGAAGGGATGGGATAAGGAAAGAACAGTGAAATAAACTGACCTAATTTTCCTGTGTACGTGTATGAATATACCACTATAAATCTCACCATCTTGTATATCCATAAAACACTAAATAAAAACACTGTTTAAAACAGAATATATATTCCTTAGTTGTTGAAAGTAGTCTAGAGATGTCAGTTATACCCAGTTGATTGATGGGGTGGTTGAGTTCAGAAATGCCCATCCCAATCTTATGCCTGTTGGTTCTGTCCATTTTGATTTCTCCTTGAAGTTATATCAGTTTTAGCTCCACACATTTTGACACTCTGTTGTTAGATACATGTGTTAAGAATTGCTATGTCTTCTTGGAGAATTGATCAGACAATGCCTATTTTTCACTCTGATACCTTTCCTTGTTCAAAATTTTCTGTCCAAATTAATATAACTATTCACTGTTTCTCTTATTAGAATTATCATAATAATCTTGTTTCTCCCCTTTACTTTTAAACTATGTTGAGCCTTATATTTAAGTGAATTTCATGCAGATGTCATATATTTGGGTATTGCTTTTTTATCTATACTGAAAATTTTCTTTTAATTGGTGCATTTAGGTCATTGATATTCAGACTGATCACTGATGTATTTGGGTTAACATCTACTATAGTTTCTACTGTTTTCCTTCTGTTGCCCTCTTTCCTATTTTTGTTTTATACTGTCTGCCTTTTATTGTTTTAGTGAAGCATTTTTAATAATTCTATTTTCTCTCCTTTCTCAGTATACCTAATATGTTTCTATTTTTACATTTAGTAGTTGCCCTAGAGTTTACAATCTGCATTTACAACTAACCTGAATATACTTTCATAAGTATATTTCACCAATATTTTGCTCCATGGTTAATATGAGTACCACATAATAACAAAATAACTTGAATTTCCCACTCCTGCACCTGATACTCTTTTTTTTTTTTTTTTAACACACGCACAATAAAGCAAGTTTTCAGTAATCATGTTTGAAAGTGTTTAGGACTATCTTGATGGGAAAAAATTTGATATCACCCAAGTGTCTTAGGAACTATGAAATTAGAAAGTTGAAGTAGATAAGGACTCCCATCTTTGTCCCTCCTCTGATTTCACATCATCCCCCTTTTTCCTTTTAAATTAGAAAGAATAGGGAGAGAAGAGACGTAAATGAATTCTTCTCAATTATGATTCTAAAATTTGTGAGAAGAGGCTCTGCCTTGTCCATCTAGGTGAGGTTCTCACCATTGGACCATACAACTTTAATTAGGGAGTGGCATATACAGTTAGGTGCCCGCACCATACCAAACCCTCTAGCTAGAGAAGGAGTTGGGGTGGAAGAAGGGAGACAGCATTACCTTATATAAAAGCATTGACAAAATGAGGTGTCTCATAAATGAGAAATCACTGATTAATACCTTATGAAGAGTTCCGGCCGAGAGCGTGGTGAGAAACGGAGTGCGGCCTGCTCTCCGGGCCCTCCGGGGCCCTCCGGCCTTAGGCCAGCGGGTGAGCTGGGGGGCCCGGGGACAGGCCGCGGCCTCTTTCCTGCAGACTTCGGAGCTCCCGCTGCGACTGCCCACTGGCTGGCCCTGCCTGTGAAGGACCTGCGAGCCTCTTCCCCTGGCTGGATGACCCGATGGCGGCGGCGACCTGTCGGATCCCGGACCCCGGACCCCGCGGGCGGTCAGGTCTCCGGGCCCAGCCCTGTTCATCCCAGCCGGAGCCGCCGCAGAGCTCGTGGCGCCTTTGGGTGGCGGCGGGCGTGGCGGGGCGAGAAGAATGGCGGCCGCCCGGGGCTTCGAGGGCCCTCGGAGGAGAGTGGACGCCCGAAAGCTCGGCCACGCGTTGGACAGAGGAGCAGCGCAGACCAGGGCCGTCCGCGACCGCGCGGGGCGGCTCCTCGAGACCGCGCCTGGTCGGGACAGGCGAACAAAGGCCTTAACGGCCCCGGAAGGTGAGCGAAGCCCGGAGGACGACGACGCGTGGAACGGTGAGCGGCCTCGGCGGTTGGTGTGCGTTCTCCCCGAGAGAAGCGGTCGTGGGCGCGTGGCCGCCACCCTGGGGAGATGTCCTGGCCTGCGTAGAAGGCCTGTGTATATAATATGAAAAAGCTGCTCTCAACTTGCCCCATCCTGTTACAACGTGTGCTGCGTCTGGACATCTCCATGTGAAGAGGTTGCCGAGGTCTGATGGTTAGAAAGTAACGTCTTGCAAATGGCCTTTTGTTTTTAAAAATCGGAAATGTCTCCTGCAAGTGGCTTTGGAATGGATTCCTTAGCCCATCTCTGGAGCTGCGCGTGTCCACGCTTGTTAAGGGGGTTAGAGGACGTGGAGAAGACTGACCGTGAGGCGGAGGAGGTCCTGTGCAGACTGGTTTTATGTAAAAGACATTTTCCTCTTGTAACCATTGTTTTGTGTTGTGCATTTTATTCCTCATTACTGTGTAGATAGTTGAAAATGATGAGTACTTTTTTGGAAATACCTAGGCTTTCTAGATGGTTCTAAAGTGCCTGATATATGGTAAAAGTAGAAGTGGTAACATACAACACGTTTTGTACATTTCTTTTTGTTAAAATTCTTATGAAATTTTTTTGGGGGGGCAGTAGCCAAACCCCCTTTTGAGTCATACAGAGTTGTGTGCTGGTCCTTGGGTGTGCCTACGGTGAGCTAAGACTTGTATGTCTATGGGTTTTGTTTTACTTTGCTGTGTATATAGTGTATATAAAGGACAAATGAATCCTAATCTGCATCTAGTCTGTCTAGATGTTAAAGAGGTTGCCAGTGTATGACAAAAGTAGAATTAGTAAACAAATTTTGTATGTTTTGTGTTAAAATTCCTAGGAAGGATTGTCTTCTGAAAATTTTGAGCATTATAGCCCACTGGGTCAGTGACAGGCCAGAATGCTCATATTTTGAAGACATTTTAAAATTAGAACTATTGTTACATGTGTGCAGTTTATTCAAGACTGTCCTGTACATAGTGGACAAACTGAGTCCTTACTTGAAACATCTAGCCTGGCTAGATGTTTAGAAGTGCCCGATGTATGTTAAATGTAGAGATAGTAAAATATCACTTTGTAAATATCTTTTTGCTAAAATTCATATGAAATAGTCTTTTGGGGAAGGGAACTGTTAAACCATCTCTGTGAGCAGTATAGTACTGTCTGCACCTGTTCGGTGATGTGGAGGAGGTGGGAGGGAAGCAATTGCAAAAGGTAATATGTTAGTGTGTTCATACTTGGGACATTTTCAGACATCAATTTTCTTTGTTTCGTGCATTTCGTTTTGCTGTGTATATAGTGTATATAATGGGCAAATGAGTCCCAGTTTTGCAACATCTAGTCTCTAGATGTTAAAGAGGTTGCCAGTGTATGACCAAGTAGTTAGTAAAATTAGCACATTTTGTACACTTTGTGTTGAAATTCATAGGGAAGCTTGTCCTCTGTAAATGACTTTTGAATATGAATTTGTTCAGCCATCTCTAAGTGTTACATATGCCTGTAATTGTCCACTGGACTGAAAGATAGAGGGATGTGAGGATAGAAAGGTTCAAGGACAAAATGGTCATATTAGAAAATACCTCAGATTCTAACCATTGCTACGTGTGCAATTTTATTTACCAGTGCTGTGTGCATAGTGGACAGGTTATTATGTGGAATATCTAGTCCTTCTATTTATTTAGAAGTGCTTGATATATTTAAAAGTAGAAGTGGTAGAATTAAAACTTTGTAAATAGCTTTTAAAAAGTGATGGGAAATACTGTTTGGGATTGTTAAGCCACCTCTGAACAGAATACTGTCTGTACTTGTTCACTGGGTTGAGGGAGGTGGGAGGGAAGAAGTTGCAAGGGTGTTTTGGTAAGAGTGTGCTAGAAAACTTCAGCTTACCCATTGCCCTGTGATGTGCATTTCATTTAACTTTGCCGTGCTGTATATATGTATATATACTGGACAAAGGAGTCCTAATTTTATAATATCTAGTCTCTAGATATTAAAGAGGTTGCCAATGTATGACAAAAGTAGAGTTAGTAAACTAACACATTTTGTACACTTTGTGTTAAAATTCATAGAAAGGCAGTCTTCTGAAAAGGACTTTTGGAAGTGAAATTGTAACATATCATGTGACACTCATGTGGCACATGTGACACAGGAGAAAGAAGTGGAAGAAATGAAGGATACTAGGCCAGAGTGATCCTACTTAGAAGACACTTTCAGATATAACCATTGTTACATGTGTGTAGTTTATTTAACACTACTATGTACATAGTGGACAAACTTAAGTCCTTATTTGAAACATCTAGTCTTTCTAGATGTTTAGAAGTGCACAAAGTATGTTAAAAGTAGAGGTAGTGAATAAAACATTTTGTAGGTATCTTTTTGTTAAAATCCATAATGAAATAAACTGTCTTTTAGAAATGGAATGATCAAAACAGTTCTCTGAGCAGTACACATTGTATTTGTGCTGTTCAGGGAAGAAGAAGGAAAAGAAAATGCAAAGGGCTTTATACCAACGTATTTTTTGTAAAGCAAGATTGACCATTGTCTCTTCTATCTGAGTTTTGTTTTACTATGTAAATAGTGTATATAAAGGACACAAGTCCTAATTTACATCTAGTCTATCTAGATGTTAAAGAGGTTGCCAGTGTATGACAAGTAGAGTTAGTAAACTAACACATTGAGTACACTTCATGTTAAATTCGTAGGAAAGTCTGTTCTTAAAACCACTTAGGAAGTGAAATTGTTAGTCATCTCTCAGCATTACAGATGCATATATCTGACCCCTGTGTTGATAAGAGACTAGAAGGGGAAGGGTTCTAGGCCAGAATGTTCTTGTTTGGAAGACACTTTCAAATTCTAGCCTTTAAAAAGAGGAGTTTTGCTTCAGAGTGTAGCCTTTGTTCAGTAAGTTGCAGTTTATTCAGTGCTACTGTATGTATAGTTTAAAACTTAGGTCCTTGTTGGAAACATCTAGTGTTTCTAGATGTTTAAAGGTGCACAACACATGGTGAAAGTTGAGGACTAAAGTAATGCCTTTTAAGTATTTTTTGTTACTATATAGGAATGGTTGCCATGTAGGAGAATGGAATTGTTGAATTTGATGTCTTGGAGAATACGTGGAAGATTCACTGGGTGGTGGGTGGGGGAATGAGAAAGTATGCATAGAGAAGCACTCTGTGCCCTTAGATTAGTTCCGATTGTCTAGCCATTGTTATATGTGCATTTTAGTTAGTATTGCTGGGTATTAAAGGATAAGTCCTAATGCCCAAAGTTTGTTAGAAGTAGCAAAATAATCCCTATATAAATATCCTTGTTAGTTTGTAGGAAGAACTGTCTTCTGGGAATGACCCTTGTTAATCCACCTCTTGGAGCTAGGGGCAGTCCTGAATTTAGTCACTGAAATGGTGCTAAGGGAGAAGAGGAAGGGTGAGGGGACGTGCTCTTTGCTAGTAGCTCCATATCTGGAAGGCAGGTTTAGATTATAACCATAGATCTATATGCATTTTGGTAAAGTCCTTGTGTTTATTGTGCACAAAGTTCATACTTTATTTCACAACATCTAAGCTTATAATTGATAGAAAAGATGCATCTGGGACATGGAATTGCTTTGTCTCTGGGCTATGTGTATCAGGACTTGCTCGTTAGGCTGGCAGCAAAGGGGCACAGGGGCGCACACAGGGAAAGACAGGAGCAAGTGCTCAAGGATTGACATTTCCATGTGAGCCACTGGTGTGCATCCTCTGGCTGTACTATAGGAATACTTTAATTCACTGGAAACATGCATTCTTGCTAATACTTTAGTAGAAATCTGGTAACGAAACAAGCTTGGTGTATCCTGTTGCTTTGTCTCATTTTAAATGCATTAAGGGAATGCATTATTTTAGTTGTAACTCTGCAAATATGTCTATCCTAGAGGCCTGTTGCCATTTCTGTCTTAAGTGAAATTTTTGTCCCCAAGAAAGGATAACAGATTGAGTTGGTATAGTGTATTCTTGGTTATCAAAAATACTCATGTAGCTTTGGGATTTTTGAATTGGTGAATATTCATGATGTGTGGAAAAGCATGATACACACTACAATCTCAATCACAAAATGGGATATTGTGTATGTATATGCACGACCTGGAGGGACATGTCCAACTAAGCTGCTTGTGACTGGATGACTTTGTTCTTTGCTTGTGTTTTTGTTTTTCCTGTAATGCACACATTAACATTTAAAAAATAAATGCTATTTTAAAAACAAAACAAAACAAAAAAAAAAAACAAAAACAAACAAAAAAATACCTTATGCATATAATTTTCAACATATAAACATACTTTTATTACTAGTGAAATAACTTCTAATTTCTGTTTTGCAATAACTTTTGTATAATTTTAGTGATGGTTAACCAATTATCTCCCATGTTGAATGAGACTCTGGAGAAATACTGGCTTCCACTCTATTTGAACATATAAAATTGATTTTATCTACTGGTCTCTAAATGTTCTCTAGATTCAAGTAGTTCGTGCATGGATGAAAAGCAGACGACATTACCTCCTACAGAAGGTAATATGCTTCCTTATTGAGGGCCAGCACTAGGGGATGGAGAGCTGAACTTTGTTAGGAACAGTGGCTGATGGTCTGACTGCAGGCCAGCTCATGTCTTGCTTTAGAATATGGCGATCTCATTGCTGTGGTATGAGGTACCCCAAATGACCCTACCTCTACCCTAAACAAGGCACAATCTCCCTTACCTCTACACCTCTGTCCAGTTGGAATGGTGGAAAGAGTATGGGTTTAACTTCTTGTCAGGACTGAGTTCAAGTCCTGTTTCTTACTTCATCTAGTCATATGATCTTTATTTGACCCTGAAATGCAAGGACTTGAGTACCCAAAAGAGAGAGTGACAACGAAACAGGAAAGGACAGATATTAATTGTAGAGTTTAGTGAAAGATTCATTCACATAAAAGATTTCCTGCACCATAGCTGCTTCTGCTCATGTTGAAGTGATGATGTCACTGACCTCACCTTTGTTACAGGTGAGCTGTGGCAGATGCATTGGTTGAGGAAATCACCTCTTGGCAAACCACTCTTAGTCATGGACAGCTTATGCTGTTTTTTGGGAAGTGTGAGATTCTGTTAGATGTTTGTAGGTCTCAGGGTTCAAGTTTTGCTTTAAAAGATGAACACAAGGAGTCAAATGAACATATGGAAGCAAAATTTGTGATCAAATTTCTTAACTGAACTGTGAGTATATGTGTGACTAAACAATAAAGATGAAAAAATTATCTTTTATTTAAAAAAATATTTTTTGTCTCTTTTTATCAAAGTCCTGATTTAATCCCCACATTCTTATAATGCATATTCTTTCCATAGTAATGAATAATATTAGAATAAATAGTTCAACATTTTTTTTCATTTAATACTTTATATATTTTGTTAATGTTAACTTATTGTGTAGGTCGGTAATAACATCACCAGGAAAACCAGGTTCTAGTACAACTTTATGCAATCTGCTGTGAATGAAATGAAAACACAAAGTTCTTGATCAAAGTTTTCTTTTCTCATTCTCCTTGTGTGTGTCCAGTTAATACTTCGCTGTCTGTGCAGACAGGTGCAAAGGTTGTGCTCTGTTGTCCTTTTATTCCACCATCAAGAGTGTTGGTGATTACAACATGGCAAATAATCTTCAGAGACAAGACTTTGTGCAGCATTTCCTACAAAAGAGAAACAAATGAGACTTTGGAGAACAACTGTGCTGATGGGAGAATCACCTGGGCCTCCAGACCTGACCAGAGTCCTCACCTTCAGATCCATCCAGTAGCCATCTCTCATGAAGGGAATTACAGGTGTCAAGTGGCAACAATTGATGGGAAATTCGAACATAAATATCACCTCCAAGTGTTAGGTAAAGAAAGTCACATATTTTGATATATTGGGTTACTGGATTTGTGTCTAAATCAAATGTCTCTCTAAGTTCCATATCTCTGTGTTGAGAATGAAGCATGATTTCCCTTACACCTCTGCAGTGCCCCCTGATGTGACTGTGTTTCCAGAGAAGAATAGAACCGTGGTGTGCCAGGCAGTTGCAGGCAGGCCAGCTGCACAGATATTTTGGACCCCAGAGGGGGATTGTGTCCCTGAGAAACAGGACTGGGTCAATGGCACAGTGACCACCAGTAGTACATGCCATTATCCAGATGGCAGTGTGTCCACCGTGACTTGCTTTGTCTCTCACCCAACTGGCAACAGGAGTCTATCCACAGATCTGCTTCCTGATTAGTAATTCTAGCTTTTTGTTTGATTTTTACATTCTTTTAAAGGAGTTATGTGAAGAAGGAAAATAGGGTGAAATTTTATTCAAGGATTCTCTCTTCAGCTTCCATTTCATCACCCACCTCTCCCCCAAATAAAGAGAGGAGTCTAGAAGAATGTCACAAACATTTGTTTTAAAAAGCCATATTTTAGAATGCAGTTTATTCTCCTTTTTTGTTTTTGAAAATGTTTTTTAGTGCATTCTAGTTATACATAATTATTGGGGTTCATTTTTATATAATCATATATGCCTAAAATATAATTTTTAAATTTCATTCTCCAGTGCTTCCTCTTCCTCTCCCTTTCCTCCCTCCTCCTGTTACCCTTCCTCTACTCTACTAGTCTTCCTTCTGTTAGATCTTGTTTTTAAATTGATAATTTGTAGGTATACATTGTAGCCTCTCTTGTGCCAGGCTAGCTCATACGCCAGGTAAGGGTGCGGAGTCAAGACCCAGACTCTGGGAGTTGGGTGGAAGCAGGCTTGTGGGGAGCAGCCTGCAAACTCGTTTATTGTGGAAACAGCTATACATTTTATAGGTTTCTTGCCCAATTGCAATGTGCCACAGGGGATCAGACCACCAGGTTCCTATGCGGGTTCCCTTGGTAACACTGAGTCAACTTGGGGCAGTTGTATACTTTCCTAGGTAGCCGAAGTGGAATGCTCCTCCCTGCAAGTTTTCCTTACACACTTGAGACGTTCACTGCTGCCAGTCAAGAACTAGGATTTCTCCCAATATTTCCCCCATTTTTATTAATTTGTACAAGGAATTCCTTCAGGAGGACTTGATTGACTTGAACCCTTGTGATTCTTTTGTTGAAAATGGACCACAAACATTTAAGAACTGCAAGTATTATAAGGAAGAGTATGCAGGCTAATCCTAACATTATAGTAGGATTTAGCATTTTAAGCAGGTTCTATTTAAAGGTGATAACACAGATGTCTCCTGGGAGGGAGAAGGGGGCCATGGCTGATGTTCTAAAGTTCCAAGAAGTGAGCATACCTTACATCCTTTATAGGTTAAGGTCTCTTGTTTTCCAGTTCTCTCCCCGCTTTTCTCTCCTTCCTACCTATGTGACTAGGCCTGGTTTTGCAGGTGAGATGCATAAAGTGAGAAGCGAATGGGCAGGGGAAGGGCCAAAGTGATTCAGCCAGGTTAGGACCTAGGGGGCATTAATCAGCAGCTCCTTGTCTGCAGTCCTTGATAAGGGCAGGTAAATCTGGTAATCAATGGGCTCTGCAGATCCTTGACATTCCATTCTCCCAGGGGCAGTCTCCAACTTCCAGAGGCAGATAGCTTTCAATACATGAAAGTGAAATTCACTGTGGTATATTCATATATACCACAAATATATATTCAAATAGCATAATTTGACGAATTTCATTCCTCAGTTCCTCCCTTTTCCTGTCCCTCCTCTCTCCCCTTCGATCCCCTTCCTCTATTCCACTGATCTCCTCTCTATTTTCATAGGACCTCCTCAGTTTCCCCTTGTTTTGCTCTAGTTTCCACATATGAGGGAAAAGATTCAACACTTTCCTTTCTGAGTCTGGCTTATTTCAGTTAGCATGATATTCTCCGTTCCAATCATTTACAGAAAATGCCATAAATTCATTCTACTTTTTGGCTGAGTAAAACTCTATGGTACATACATACCACATACTTTATTCATTCATCTGTTTACAGTCACCTGGGCTGGTTCTGTAGCTTGGCTATTGTGAATTGCATAATCAATAGATGAGCAAAAGAACTAAATAGACATTTATCAAAAGAAGAAATACAAATGGCCAACAAATATATAAAAAGTATTCAACATCCCCAACAATTAGGGAAATACAAATCAAAACTATATTGAGATTTCATCTCACTCCAGTTAGAATAGCAAAAAAGGGAAGTCAGATCTATAATAACAAAAAATGCTGGCAAGGATGTGGCAGAAAATGTATACTCATACATTGTAGGTGGTACTGCAAATTAGTATAATCTCTATGGAAAGCAGTATGGATATTACTCAAAAGACTAACAATGGAACCAACATATGACCCAGCTATCCCACTTCTTGATATTTATCCAAAAGAACTAACAGCAGTATAGTGATATAGGCACATCAAGGTGTATTACTTATTCTACTTTAATGCTCCCTTCTATACTAGTAGTAAATTGACTTGAGTAGTGTATTTTTAAAAGCACATTCATGGTTTTAATTGAAGAATAAAGTGTAATTTTAAACAAATGCTTATGGTTTTAGTAAAAGGATTAAGTCATTTATAAGTTGCCTCCTGGTAAAACTTTCTACGTTAGGGTCTTCCTGATGGAATTTTTTTGTGTGTTTGTGGCCAGGGATTGAACCCAGGGCCTTGTGCTTGCAAGGCAAGCACTCTACTGACTGAGCTATCTCCCCAGCCCCTGGTAGAATTTCTTAAATGTCTTATAATCACATCTGTAATTTAGTTTCTTGATTCTCTGCTTCCATCCCATCTTCATTTCTTTTATTTAAAAATTTAAATATTATCAGAATCAATGTAACATACATATAACATACAGAAATGAAAGTCAAATTGTTCTATAAGGCAGTAACTGAAAGATACCAGCCTACTTGTGCCTTTCCAATCCTACCACTGTGTCCTCAGTTCTTTCAAACCTTTTAGTGTTTCTTGTAGTAATTAATTACATTTTCCTAAACCACATTCTCATAGTGCTGTTTCTTAGTGTATTGAATTTAAACTTTAGGTACTCACTTTCTTATGGTGGATGAAGATTTAACATTATCTTACTCCCCTTCCTCATCTTTCATGTTAGTAAGATAGCAGCACTTTATTAACTTAAGTGACCATTGTTCACACTAATTTATTATTAAGTACTGAATCAAAAAATAAGATCCTTCTTTCTCTTTTGAGTAACTTTTGGTTTTTCTTGGACTTCATAATTGCTTTACTTTTTTGGGATTCCTTAATGATATGTATACCTATTGTTACTTATCACTGATCTCACTGACTGTACTAGAGAACCCTTAGTAATATTTTTCCATTTTTTTCCTTGAAGACAAACTTTCTTGAGGTTTTTCTATGCTCTTCAGCTTTTGTAGGTCACTTGACTTTCTGCACAACTATTGGCTTGGACATTCTCCTTGCCTCAATCTTCTGATTGATCTTATGTAACTTAATTTGAGCTCTTTTTGTTTTCTAGACATCTGGTTTTTTAAAAATCTTTTTTTTTCACATAGAATATCTTTCTTAACTCTTTGGTAATCCTTGACTCTAAATAAATTTCAAATTGAGCACTGAAGAACCAATTAAAAGCTGTACTATCTCATAGTGGTGTTTGTCAACTAGTAAGCTTCAATACATGAAAAAGGAGGTAAATGATTTTTTCTCTTTTAAAAATATTGGTACTTCCTTATGTACCTGAAGGTCTTTTTCTCTGAGACTATTCAGGTTCTTCAGAGAATTACTCTCCAGTGTTTTGCTTTGGAAGGATAAACCTGACCCTTGGCGTTCTGGGAAGGGAGAATGAAATGTGTGTTTGCACATCCACTGTTCATAGTTCAGACTTTCTTTTAATAATGCTCTTCAGTTTGGCACTTCAGCTCCACCCTTTGTGATGTCTGGATTCTTGACTCAGAAATCTCTGGTTTTACCTTGAAGGTGCTCAGGATTATTTTGATTGTAAAAAATATTATAGCATTCAAGAGAACGAATGCATGTGGGTTTTAGGAACCATGGAATTACAAAGTTGAAGGAGATGAGGACTTTCACCATTGTTCCTCCCTCTTCTTCTGCATCATTCTCCCCCTCCCCTCCCCCCCCCTTTTTTAATCTTCCTAAGTAGGAAAATTAGGGAAGATGGGGAGATGGATGAAGCCTTCTCAATTCAGATTCTAAAATCCTTGAGAAAAGGCTCTGCCTTGTCATCTATCAGTGTGAGTGTCCCAACACTGGACTAAAAAACTTGGAGAGTGACATATGGAGAAAGGAGTTGAGTCAGATCAGGTCATGTTGGTCCCATACTGCACCAATCTCTCTGGTTGGAGAAGGGAGACAGGGTTACCTTGTATAAAATGGTTGACAAAATAAGGTGTCTCATAAATGAGAAATCACTGATTAATACCTTACGAATATAATTTTCAACATATTAACCTACTTTCATTACTAGGTGGAATAGCTTCTAATTTCTGTTTTGCAATGCATTTTGTGTAATTTCAGCGATGGTTTACTGATTGTCTCTCATGTTGAATGAGACTCTGGAGAAATACTGGCTTCCACTGTATTTGAACATATAAAATTGATTTTGTCTACTTTTCTCTAAATATTCTCTAGATTCAAGTAGTTCATGCATGGATGGAAAGCAGATGGCATTACCTCCTCTAGAAGGTAATATGCTTCCTTGTTGAAGGCCAGCACTGAGGGGATGAGGAGTTGAACTTTGTTAGGAACAGTGGCTGATGGTCTGACTGCAGCCCAGCTCATGTCTAGCTTTAGAATATGGCGATCTTGTTGCTGTGGTATGAGGTACCCCAAATGACCCTATCACTACTTGCTCCCCAAAGAAGTCTCAATCTCACTTGCCTCTACACCTCTGTCAAGTTGGAAAGGTGGAAAGAGCATGGGTTTAACTTCCTGTCAGGACTGAGTTCAAATCCTGCTTTTTTCTTCATCTAGTTATATGATCTTTATTTGACCCTGAAATGCAAGGACTTGAGTACCCAAAAGAGAGAGTGACAATGAAACAGGAAAGGACAGATATTGATTGTAGAGTTTAGTGAAAGAAAGATTCATTCACATAAAAGATTTCCTCCACCATAGCTGCTTCTGCTCATGTTGAAGTGATGATGTCACTGACCTCACCTTTGTTACAGGTGAGCTGTGGCAGATGCATTGGTTGAGGAAATCACCTCTTGGCAAACCACTCTCAGTCATGGACAGCTTATGCTGTTTTTTGGGAAGTGTGAGATTCTGTTAGATGTTTGTAGGTCTCAGGGTTCAAGTTTTGCTTTAAAAGATGGACCCAAGGGGTCAACTTTTTAGTTGTCAGAACTGGATTGAACATACTGAAACAAACTATGTAAGCACAATCATAGTCCATCTATCTGTGGGTGTATATTTATCTAAACAAGAAGGAAGGAAAACTTTTCCAGATACTATGTTTGGTAATATCACACATTTACAGTAATAACTGGAAGTTTTATTATTGTTTTTATACATCAAACTACTGTTTCACCAGAAATAAATATTTTGAAGGTCTCTTTTCACTAGGCATTATCATTTTTCATTTTCATTGGATGGCTGAACTGGTGAAATTGTACATTATTTTAAGATATATTGGTTTCACTGACTTTTGTGATTTGTAAATAATAAAAAGAATAGAAAATTTCCAGCACACTCAATCTAAATGCCATAATATTTGGATTTAATAAAAGTGCCACATATTTCTGACATTTATGTTGTCAGAAATAGCACCCTCAGTAACAGGCATTTAGATTTGATGTTACTGATAGTTTTGTACTCATCAAAACTCAAGGGGAGATCACTGCCTGATAATTATTCCATTTTATTTTATCTCATGAGAAGCATGAATTGTATGATAAAATCAATATTGCTCACCACCAACATATCAGATTTAGAACATTATAATTTAATTTAGAATTCTGTCTTGTCTGTTTCTAGATAAACTCCTGATTTAATTCCAACATACTTCATAATGCGTAGTTTCCCTAATAAATCATACTGCAGGAGAAAAATTGTTAATATTTGAATTTGCTTTAATACATTACATATACTTTGTGAGTGTTAATTTCTTATGTAAATCTAATTTTTCTGGAATAACAACACCAGCTAGGCAATGTCATAGTAGAACCTCATATAATGTGTTATAGATAAATCAAACACACAGGTCCTTTATCAAGTTTTCTTTTCTCATATGTGTGCATGTGTGTCCAGTTACCACTTCACTGTCTGTGCGGATGGGTACGACAGTTGTGCTCTGTTGCCCTTGTATTCCTTTGACAAGAGTGCTGATAACAGCATGGCGAATAATCTTCAGAGGCAAGCCTTCATGCAACATTGCTTACGACAGGGAAACAAATCAGACCATCAAAACCAACTGTGGTGACGGGAGAATAACCTGGGCCTCCAGACCTGACCAGAGTCCTCACCTTCAGATCCAAGCAATGGCCATCACTTATGATGGGTATTATAAGTGTCAAATGGTAACATATGATGGGACTTTCCATCGTGGATATCACCTCCAGGTGTTAGGTAAAGAATGTCATATGTTGTGATATTTCAGATCATCGGATTTGTGATGAAAACAAGTGTCTCCAAATTTCATATTTCATATGTTAAGACTGAAGCATGATTTTCCTTACATCTCTGCAGTGTCTTTGAAGTGCCCCTGTTCCCAGGGCATAATAGAACTGGGGTGTTAAAGGATATTGCAGATAAATAAGCTGCACAGACTATTTGGAGTCCAGAGGGGGATTTTGTCACAGAGAGAATTGCATGACAGCAACACAGTGACAGTCAGGAGTGTGTGCCACTATTCAGATAGCAACGTTTTTTCCATTTGACTGGCAATAGGAGTCTATCCAAGATCGGCTTCCTGGTTTGTAATTTTTCTAGTTCGTTTTGTGTGTGTGTTTAAGAACTTGATGCTATCACTTCTTCACTCTTAGTTCTTATCTTCTACTCATGTCCAACATTCTTTCCAAAAAGGAATGTACACTTACTGTCTCTTTGTATGTTACCTTACATCTGTCCCTTAACATCTGTCCCTTGGTGTCTGCCTTCCCAGAAAGTGGTTGGACAAAAAACACCAAACATTTCCCAGATGTCAAATAAAATATAAACTTTTCTTTGTTAGCTTAATTAGCTTCATTGTAATTTTTTTACAAATATTAATTTTAGGTATTTACCATTTAATGATGTTCACTAATTGATAACTTTAAATAATATTTATTAATTATTAATAATTAATTCACTTCTTTTTAATATTCAGTATGGTCTCTCCTCCTTTATCATGTGTTTTCCTCACATTCTCACTTAGTTCTCCTCTTTTTTATTCCATTTTTAAAAAAAAAAATTAATTATTTTTTATTTTTTATTTTTACAGACTGCATTTTGATTCATTGTAAACAAATGGGGTACAACTTTTTGTTTCTATGGTTGTACAAGATGTAGATTCACACCATTCTTCCTTATGTTTCACGGATGCATTATAATTATGCATAATAGTGGTATTATTTGTTACATACTTGTATATGCAAATGACATAACATTATAATTCGGTTAATATCATTCCCCAGTATTTTTCTTTTCTATGCCCTCTTCCCTCCCTCTGGCTTCCTTCCTTTACTCTACTGGTCTCCCTTCTATTTTCATGAGGTCCCCCCTTCCTTTTTATTCCTTTTCCCTCTCCAGCTTTCACATATGAGAAAAAAAACATATCACCCTTGACATTCTGTGTTTGACTTACTTTGCTTAACATAATGCTCTCAAGTTCCATCCATTTTCCTGAAAATGACAAATTTCATTCTTTATGGCTGAATAAAACTCCATTGTGTATATATGCCACATTTTCTTGTCTGTTCATCCATTGAGGCACTCAGGCTCATTCCAAAATGTGGCTATTGTGAATTTGCTACTATGAATATGGGTATGCATGTATTACTATATTATGCTGACATTAATTCTTTGGAATAAATACCAAGGAGTGGTATAGCTGGGTCAAGTGGTTGTTCCATTCCTAGTCTTTTGAGAAATATCTGTACTGATTCCATAGTGGTATACTAATTTATAATTCTACCAACAGTGTAAAAGTGTTCCATTCCCCCCATCATCTCCAGCACTTACAATTGTTTGTATTATTGAGTGCTGCTATTCTAAGTAAGATAAAATTTCAATGTAGTTTTTATTCGCATTTCCCTAATTGCTAAAGACATTGAACACTTTTTAAACATCTATGTTTGTTTAAGTTTGCATTTCTTCATTTGAGAAATGTCTGTTTAGTTCATTAGCTCATTTATTGATTGGGTTGTTTTATGGTGTTAAGTTTTTTGAGTTTTTTTTTTTTTTGTATATTCTGGATATTAATTCTCTATCAGAAGAGTAGATAGCAAAGTTTTTTTTTTTTTTTTTTTTTTTTTTTTTTTTTTTTTTTTTTTTTCCATTCTGTAGGTTCTCCCTTCACCTTCTTAATTATTTTCTTGGCTGTGCAGAAGTTTTTTTAATTCAACACCATACATTAATTAATTCTTGGTATTATTTTTTGAGCTTTAGGAATCTTATCAAGAAAGTCATTGCCTATATGTTGGAGTGTTGACCCTACATTTTCTTCAAGGAGTTACCAAATTTTTTATCTAATTCATAGGTCTTGGATCTACTTTGAGTTTGTGTTTGTATAGGGTGAGAAATAAGGATTTAGTGTCATTCTTCTATATAAGAATAACCAGTTTCCCCAGTATCAATGGTTTAAAAGTCTGTATCTTCTTCAATGTCTGTTTCTGGCACCTTTGTCAAGGATCAGATGACTGTAGATATGTGGGTCTTTCTCTGTGTCTTCTGTTTGGTAACTTTGGTCTATGTGTCTGTTTTTCTGCCAGTACCGTGTAGTTTTTGTTACTATAGGTCTGTAGTATAATTTCAGATCAGGTATTGTTATGTCTCCTGCATTGCTATTTTGGTTTAGAATTGCTTTTGCTATTGTGGGTCTTTTATTCTTCCAAATAAAATTTAGGATCTTTTTTTTTTTTTTGGTTCTGTGAAGAGTTTTATTGGTATTTTCATGGGGATTCCCTGTCTGTATATTGTTTTTAGTATTTGGCTATTTTAACAATATTAATTCTGCCTATCCATGAACATGGGAGGTCTTTCTATCTTATGTCTTCTTTAATTTCTTTTTTCAATGTTCTATAATTTTCACTGTAGAGGTCTTTCACTTCCTTGGTTATGTTTAACCCTAGGTATTTTAATTTTTATGCAGTTATGGTCAATGGGATTGTTTTCCTGATTTCTTTCTCAGCAAATTCATTATTGATATATAGGAAAGCTATTAATTTTTGTATGTAATTTGTATCCTGTCCCTTGGTTCTCTTCTTAACATTCAGTTGACTTCTTTGTTTCTTTTCATCTATTCATTCTATGAATGAAATCATCCTTGTCCCTCTTCTCATTTATCTCTGTTCCTTGAATATTCTCAGAACCACACACATTGCTTCAACTATCACCTAATTCTAAACTCTCAAATCTGTGTTTTCTTTTCGCCCAGATTCTGATTCTTAACTCTTCTAGTTGGTGATCAAAATCAACTTTGAACCAGACAGCTTCACCCAGATGAATCAAGAGTAACTCAATTTACATAATTTACCCTTTTATGTGTTCTGCACATTTACTTAATAACTTTAATTTTTTTGTCTTTCTGTACGTTCTTTTAATTATTTTTTCCATATTTTTATCTGTGCATCATAATTATGCACAATAGTGGGATTGATTGTTACATATTCATGCATGTACTTTATTTTATAACAATAAATTTCTTAAGCTAGAAACTAAAAAAATATTCAGCAACATCCCTCTTTCTTACTCCTCATATTCAAAATCAGTCACTCTGTTATATTGACTTGACCTTAAAAATCATTCTTAAATATGGAAACTTCTCTTTCTGCCTTAGTTCATTGTATGATCATCTCTCACCAAGATTATTGCAATGTCCTTATAAGAAGACTACTGGCCCTTAGCTTATTTCCCTTCAATTTATTTTTTAGATTATTTTAGAGGGATCTTTATAAAGTGAAAAATGCTTCACCCAAATGTGTAAGGGGTGTTTTTCTTTGCAAACCAACCAATTCTCTAATTCTCCAGGTATTAACCAGAGTTCTGCAATTCAATTTAATTCTGACACTAGCTACTTGGGTTAGCACAGATCCCACAGATTAGTGTGTCAGTCTCACATACTGCCCCCACTTGATACACCAATAGCAGGTTCCAGGTTGCCACCTGTACTTCTAGCTAATAGGTATAAATTCGAGAAACTCCCACAATCCTCCCATCAGTTTCAATAATGTGCCAGAATGGCTCACAAAACTCAGGAAGCCATTTTATTTACTATGATTCATTGATTATAAAGGAAACAAGGAAGGAACAGCCAAATGGAAGAGATGCATAAGGTAAGGTATAGGGAAAGGGACCTATATCATCTTAGAGAACATCATTCTCCGAGCTCCTTGATGTGTTTCCTAATGCAGAATCTCTCCTAACCCCATTGTTCACTGTCTTTCTGGAGATAGGCTTGATTGACTAAATCATAGGCTTTTGGTGATTAACTCAATATCTCACCTCCTAAGGGATCAGTGGTGATGGTTGTGGTGGTGATGTGGGGCTGAAAGTTACAACTCTAAACATGCCTTGGTTTTTCTGATAACTAACCCCCATACTGAAGATATCTAAGTTCTTCCAGACACCAGTCATCTTGCTATTATACAAAAGATACTCTTACAACATGGTAGTATTTCTAAGGTTTTAGGAAGTTTGTGCCAGGAACACGGGAACAAAGACTTCAAATTTCTCTTTGTATCACAACTACTGATGTCTATGACTTTCAGTACATTGTAAGTTCCTTGAGAACAGGAACCACTTTTTTTTTTTTTCAAATATATATCACTAAGGTCTGTCACAATGCTTGGCACAAATAATTGCACAATCAGGTTCTGATTTATCACAGACCCAATCTATACATTTTCCACTCTATGCTCCAAATCTTCAAATCTTTTTCAAGTTGTTTCTTTTCCTTGAAACATCCTTCCTTCTTCTTTTAACCTTTTTAATCCTGCAGGCCAGAAAAGCTCAGTTTAAGTCCAACTTCTTTCTGACCCCCAGTCAGAGTTGAACCATTCTTATTCCTCAGATGGTTTATAATCTAATGCTCACCAGCACTGTTTGCTCTCTTGTGAGTTCTCTTTTCATTTGTGTGGGTCTGACCTCTTCAGTTAGATTCTGAGCTTTTTGGGGACTGAAGTCATGTTGTCTTCTTATTCCCCCATGGTGCCTAGGTTGCCTGACATTCTCTCAGTTTAGTCTTTGAGCAGATTATTTAATGGAACGAAATGACATCTTGGAGCCAAGAGTTGTACATGGACAACTCACACTCTGCTACCATTTTCATGGAAGAAAAGATTTCAGAATAATGGTCCTAATTAGTCTGCTTTTATCTTTTAAACAAATTCCAGGGCCATTTTACCAATGAGTAAAATGAAATTAGGAAGACAAAAAACACTTTGTTAAAGGGGTTCTCTCTACTCAATGACAAAATCACTTCATGTGTGTTGAAAGTATTATCAGATCATTCTCAAAAATATTAAGAACAAGCTTAATATTTCCAAGGGAAGTTTGTCTTTCTTTCTTTCTTTCTTTCTTTCTTTCTTTCTTTCTTTCTTTCTTTCTTTCTTTCTTTCTTTCTTTCTTTCTTTCTTTCTTTTTCTTCATAAAATATGAGTTAAAAATGTACCAAGTACAAAATATAGATGTGGTTCCTAAATTCAATCATGAATTGATAGATTAGTAACATTTGAATTATAAGTTTTCTTTTTTTTTTTTCTTTTTTTTACTTTGACAATCTATGAACTTTTAGGAATATTTTTAAAGTATTCTTTTAAACCATTGACTATAATTTGTGAATTATCAGAATCTTCAAGCTGAATTTTTACTTTTGCCTATATTTAAAGGTCACCAAACACCAGAATCTCCAGGTTCAACTCTGCTGATAATTCTCTATGTGAAACTCACTCTTCTTGTGGTCACTCTGGTCATTGTGGGATTCGCTTTCCTCCAGAGAATAAATGATTGCAGGTAGGAACTGAGATCTGAAATGGTGAGATCTATTAGAAAGCAAACCTCACTGTGAGACTTTGAGTCCATGGCATGCTGGAATCAGCTTGACACATTTTATAATATATTATATTTGTTGCCTCAGCGGCTTCTTTAACATTAGGCTTGGTGAACAACCCTGAGGCCTTGCAGAGATGTCCACAGTACTGGGGCCACAGTTTTTGCTTCATTGTGATTTTGAACCAAGAGGTGCCTACCTTAACCCACTTCTTGAGATTCCAGTGGGAGAAAGAGGTTGATGGGACTTCTCAAGAATTTACTTCCATGTTTCTATGATTCTGATGACTTGTTTCTTGCTTGATGATGATGATGGTGATGATGATGATGATGTTTCTTCCTAGAGAATAAAAACCGGAAGAGTTGGAAGTCAGTCGATGAGACATTACAAGAAAGAAGCCATTTGTAATCAGCATTCATGTGCAACGTCTAGCCTAAGTGCATTTTAGTACCTTAGCATTTATGAGAATGGACATAATAAGATGGCAATCTGTTTCAATCTCTTACCATACAGTATGTACACATATGCAAAAATTTGGTGCTTTCTCTCATACATGTCAAGAATACCTTATCTATTCTCCCCTTTCCTTCAGTGACTGCTCATTTGCAAAAGTAAAACAATCCTGCTTCTCAGTGTAAAGAAGAAGATGGCTCAGCAACTCAAACAACAATGTTGAGCAGTTTTTATATACCCTTGGGTCCTTTGAATGGTACTTTCATCCAGCTTTTTGGTTTCTTTGCCCTCTCGAAATGCTAATCCAAGTTACAATGGCTGGAGTCACTATAAAAACTGCCTACAAATGAGCCAGTAGCTGACTTTCCATCCCTTTTTTTTCTTGCTAGCAAGTAGCAGGGCAGTCACATTGCATATCTGAACTAAACACTGAGTGAATGACTTATAGTCCTGTTTTAGCAATGCTTGCATTTTAGTAGAATTTATAAGTTATTCTCAACTAAGAAACTGCTAGTGTTCTTGGAGACAATGCTGAAGGTCTTCTTACCTTTTAGAGCTCCAAGTGTCTCAGTTCCATTTGTGGTCTACATTCTAAGTTACAGAGGTTGGATTAATGAGGGTAAAGGGTAAGATAATAGTGAAGCCCTAGTATCTTGAAAGGCCACTGTAAACTGAGACCTTATCTCCACTTGATTCAGATGATAATCCTGTAGTAAAAAAAAATATTGCTTTACTGAAGTAATTCTTTTTTTCTTTTTGGATAATGTAGATTGAATCCAGGGCTGTTTGACCACCAAGCCACATTCCCAGCCCTTTTTATTTTTTATTTTTTTTTTGAGACAGGGTCTCGCTGAGTTGCTTTTGGCCTCGTTAAGTTTGCTGAGGCTATTCTCAAACTTGTGATCCTTCTGCCTCAGCATCCCAAGTCAGTGGAATCACAAGCACACACCACCATGCCCAGCTAAAAAAATCATTTCTTATGTAAAGTTGTGAGTGATTTGGGCTATTACTTTTGTTTTTAATAAATCTGTAGGGGAGAAAATGAATACTTAATACTGGAAGATACTACATTATTCCAGTAATCTGAATAGATGGTGCTTTCATCCTAGCTTCTTGGTTACCCACCAGAAAGTTTAATTCTTACTCAGATCACATTCCAATGTAGTTATTGGGTCTGGGACAGTGGTTAAACTGGTGTTGCTCCAAGATATCATTTTATCCTTTTTATGTTATGACACTACTTTTCTCAGAATACTCTCTATTTACCTAGTGAAGAGGAAACAGGATTTTATGTGGGAGGATTTTACTGGCCAGACTTGGAGTAGTGGTCACTTCTACTCATATTCTGTTGTCTAGTATTCAGTCATAAGGCTGTGGTAATTTGTACAGATCTTGGAAATATGGTCTGATGGCTTTGGAAGAAAAGGAAGCAAACTTGTTGTACCTCTAGCCAATCTCTGCCCATAGTAAATAACAGGACTAGTATTAAGATCAATGTGTAATCTATTAGTAATCTAATATGAATCAATAAATAATGACATTAGGAAATGTATCTATTAGATTTTTTATTAGATCTTTTTATTAGATTTTTTTTTTAGGATATATAAAGGGAGGTAGTCTAGTAATTCAATTCTGTAATAGACTAAAAAAGACTGTTAGAGATTGCAAGTTGCCTGGTCCATTGTGGTCCTCCCCTTTGTCTTTGTGGCCATTGATTATGTTCCTGACTCTATATCTTCACCTCTCTCTCTACCCATGTAAACTTTCAAAGATCTTTCCATAAGGAAAGTACATGCTTATCCACCATATGTAATTTACTTTGGCCAATAAAATGAGGCAGCAGTGGCACTGTACCAGTCTAAGCATGGGTCTCAAGTGGTCCTACCTGTTTCTACCTGCTACTTCAATGAGAGCATGCCTGACCTAGCCTACTGGGGAATGAGAATCATGTAGAGTACAGATGAATCACCTCACTCCATCCTCCCCACCTCCCTGTTGAAGCAAGCCTGGATAACATATAGACAGTTAGCCTTTCCCTAGACATGGGAAGAAACTCAGTCAAGATCATCAGACCTGACCCTATGCTAATCCCAGACATATGAGCAATTGTTTCCACAGAGGCTCTGTGGTTGCTTGTTACAAAGCATTATTGTGGTGTTATTGTGGCCCTTAGCTTAATAGTATCACTTCAACTTCATTTATTGTGCAAATGTATGTAGTTAAAAGGCATTTCTCAGTTTCCCTTTCAGCTGAGTATGACAATCAGTTTTGGCAAATGACACATAAGCATATCTTGTGTGATATTTTCTGAAAACCTTTTTTAAAGAGAAGGGAAGAGTCCTTTTTTGCTTTTCCTCCTTATCTCCTGGATTGCAACACTCCTGTGATGACTGGAGATCCAGCAGCCAACTTGAGCCATGAATGACCTTGAGGATAGAGACTATTCTTTAAGATGGATAAGAAGAAAGATGGAAGAATCTTGGGTCTGATGACCATGGAGCTGCCCTACCAACCCTAGTCCATCTACTTATTGGCTTTGTGTAAGAGAATAAACTATTTTACTCAAGCCACTACTATTTTGGATTTTTCTGTACGGAAAGTCAAACTTAACCCTAATTATCACAAATGCCTAGTTGGTCAATCTGAAGGCTTGTTGTCAATCTTCCAACAGCAGGTTATGTTCTACTTATGTGCATATAGTGATCTATTTTCCTTTGTGACTTAGAGATAATGAAACAGACATAACTTCAGAGGTTAGGAATCACAGAGCCATTTCTATGAAAATTTTGCAAGAACTGTTGGTTTTGTAAACTTAAGTGATGCTGTGACTTATAGTGGGTGGGAAAGGATTTGGGAGTCGGGGGCGGGAAAAGATCACCTAGTAGTCAGCCAGCCAATACTTAGACATGTGAGGACATGTCTGCCTTGCAGGATTGGAAAGATGAACATTCCATTGTGAGTAAGAGAAACAAGGGAACTGAGATCTATTGGACTTTCTTGTTTTAGTTCTTTTTCACTGAATGGACTCCATCATTTGTGGGAGAGATTTATGCTACCTCTTTATCCCATTCTCACCGCCATGACATCAGTGGCACTTGACTGGAAGAACAGAAAATTACAGCCACTCCTCCCGATCCCCATCTTCCTATCCCTACATAAAGAGAATGAAAGGTGCAAAAAGTATTATTTTTCTTTTTTGAACACCCATATGCATACATATGCATGTGCATAAAAATTAATCATGATCTCAAATGGAACAAAATTTGGAGCAATTTTTGTCAAGACATAACCGAGGACCACTAGATGGTGCTTCAACTTAATTCTTTTAACATTTTGAAGCAAGCTAAAAAAAAAAATTTACTTAACCTCAGGCAAAATAATCCTGTATTTTTTTCTTTAATTTTTTCATACAACTGCCTTACCATGAACTAACTAATCTGAATCATGTTCTTCATTTCTTCTTGGGTGGTTTCAAAATAATTACATCAGCAGGGGAATGGGGAATAGTCTAACTTAAAATTAATGAGAAAAGAAAAGTCTTTTCACTTCCTAAACTGGTACTACTCTTTTCACTTAATTGAGTAGAAACATTTTGTTTACTGAATGAGATAGGAGTGGATTTTAACAGCTCATTGCAGGGAAACAGGAGTGTGAGTTTTCATGGTAAACCAAGATTACTATTCATTTCTTAAGCTGGAAATTTGAGGTCACCCAATTCTTGAAAGGCAAACTGCTTGTTAAGTGTTAATGGCTCAAGATTGTTAGAGTTATGAATAAAATTAGCTGGCCTTCTCCACTTCCTAGGTCCTACCCATCATCTTTCAGAAGCATGCTTGGTATTCTAAAGCTAGAAGGAAGCTACAGATAAATTAGGTCAACTTCCTCATTTTTTAAAAAGAGGAAACCAAGACTTTCAGAATTCAGTGGCCACTGGGTGTTAGAAAGAATTGTTCTTGATACCAAGAGGGAGGTAAGCAGCCACCCTATGACCACAGACAATGGCACTTCAGAGGAAGAGGAATGGATATCTCTTTCTTGGATCCCGTCTTCCTAGTAAGGACCAAGAACCCCTATGTGCTTCTCTCATTTGATGGCCAAGGCCACAGGACAAATATTATCCAGTCTCTGGCAAAGAAACAGAGATTATGCTTATCTTGATTAAGCCTTTTGTGGAGCTAGAGCTAAGATCAACACTTTTAACTAGACATATGTCTTGGTGGGAGATGTGAGTGGAGACCTGAACAAATTTGGTGCATTGCTAAGAAGGTAGAACTGGAGAATGGGTGTGAAGTCTTGGTGAAGGAGATGGTAATAGTCAAATTGAGTTTTATAAGATGCATAAGAACTCTTTCCTTGGTGGACCAAGGTGGGCAAGAAAGACATGCCAAAAGAAAATGGCATGGGCAAAGGCAGAGACATATGTTAGGGTGGATATCTCTCCAGGCGATGAGAAAACTATCATCTCACACAAATCTTACATTTCATGAAGTCATCTGGGGACAGGGGACAGTAATTCTACTAGGAATGCCAGGAGAGTTTTGCAGATCCAGCAAATCTTTATGACTTTATAATGTTCTCTGAACAGAATGTCCAAATCTTCTGACTGATTCACCCAACACTGATTTTAAGATCAAGTGAGGAGCCAAGAACATTGGTCTGTACACAGTGGAGAACCAGAGAGCCTGGAAGAGGCATGGGTCTGATGGATAATGTTGCTGACTCTCAGAAGGGTGGGACACTCTTTCTGAACTGGGTGAAGCTGGCAGAGTTGAGACGGCTTTCCTTATTTTGGTTTTCCCTCATGCAACAGGAAAATAATACTCTTAGTGAAGATTAAGAGAGGGTTTTGAAGATAATATTTATATATTTACAAATGCCCTTGTGGAAAGTGGTACAGGAAGACAAAATCTTGTTATTTAGCCTACCTGCTCCCAAATGTGCCTTGTGCACACATGGTATATATTTATTTATACCCATATGAGAGTGTTCTAGTCTCCCATGTAAGAAACAGAGAATCCACACATGAATACCATAGACCCAGGATTCCATTTCCAGTGTGTCTTCTACTAGATATGGAAAATGAAAAAACAAAACAAAACAAAACAAAACCCAGTGAGGCCTGAGAAATGGAGTGAAAAAGGGAGCCATACATTGATAGCTTTCTCAATGTTCTTTTCCAATGACAGAACAATCCCTAGAATGATGCCAAAGCATTGATCCTTCATCAAATACATCTTTCCCCAGTGACAGTACAATGGGACACTGAAGGCAAAGAGATAGACACTGCACGCTGACCCCGAATGCTCCATTCTTCTCCAAGTAAAAATTTGCCCAGTAAGAAGAAATTTTCAAATTCTCACAAATATGTTTCCTGAGTGCCCAAACTGATATGCTCACTAGACCACCCCTCAAAAATACCTATATAAATCCAGTCCCTTTCTTTGTTCAGTGGCTCATTTTTCACCAGGAAAGTGGGTTCACTTATGCCATTTCATCCCTGCATCCCCTGTTCCTGTGTGAAACTTCACTCCTGAATAAACAGGTGAGATGATTCATGAGGTTTGCATCATGACCAGTCTTTTTATGCTAAAAGTTTGGTTCCCTGAGTAGGAATCGAGAGATAACATTCCCTACTTCCCCACAACCTATTCCCTTCCCCAGCAATCAATTAAACAACTAATAAAACCTGGATACTCACCATGATCTGCTGGCACCTTTAAGGCTCTCTGAAAGCTGGGAGGACCCCTAGCCACTGCTCACACGACCTAAGGGCTGAATCTACCAACTGACTGCATTTCCCTACCCTGTAGAATGTAGGCTCTTTGCTGTCCACTTTATGTGGGAGAAATTTGGTGTGAGAGATAGATGGAGGGCCCAAGACAACTGAGTCCAGCTCGGCAGGGCAAGTCTCTGGTGCTTATAAAGGTTTGGGGCCTGAAATCTAACTCCAACAGCCCTTAGGGAGACCAGATGTCAATCGCTGCGTGGAAGAGGTTTGGTGTGTGAAACGGGAGGAGGGCTCAAATGCAACTGAAGGCATCTGACTGGGGCAACTCCCTAGTGCTGCTTGAAGGCTTTGAGTCCAAGTCCTGACTCCAACAGCCCTCAGGGCAGATATCAACCACCTACTAAAATTTTGTGACTTTATGCCATGCGAACAGTAAAGGGATTTATAGCAAACCCTTTGTTGGCATCAAAGGAAGCCTAATTCTGCTCACTCCTCAATCTTCCCTTCTCTTGAACACCTGGCAAACATCACAAATCAGGGACCTACTTGCCATTTTGCTTCTGCATCCACTATTGGCCTTCTCATCTCTTGGGAGAGGTAAGACTCATTTATTAACTGGGACCATGTCCCTCATTCATTTCCTCTGTATTGGACAGAGACTCCACCTTTAGGCTAACTAAGACCCTGTCCTTATCATGGGATTGAGGGAAAGATGTTTCCCCAGTCCCTTGTGGGTAAGTCCAGTTCAAGACTGGCATATTGGTGTCATAAAACACTTTGCTCTCGATTGTCATCTTCTCTGTTGAACCTCTCCAAAGATGGGAACTACCTAATCAATTCCCAGAGACACTCCCTTGGGCTGTCTCTCCTCCTACTTTAAAACCCTTTATTCCCATACTGATCTAAAAATTAAGCACCTCATTGGACTCAGTACTCAAATCTGACCACAATATAAATTAGATAGCCAGCACACATGGTCCAAATATGGAACTCTTGATAAAGAGATTCTACAAGCTTTAGAAAAATATTTAATGCAAAATGGCAAGTACTTGGAACTCCTGGTTGCTCGTTACAAGCCTGCTTTTACCCAACTCCTGGGGTCTGGGTTCTGACTCCGTGGCTTTTACCTACACCTGAGCTAGCCTGGCACACCCTACACTGTACCTCCAGACATTTTTCCCCTTCCACTCAAACCCCTTCCTATATCAACCTTATACTACTTTGCAGTTACTAGCTACAAATTTACAATCCCTTTCCTCATTCACAGTCCTGGAGATAGCAGGTGAACACCCTCCTTACAGATCCCAGGGCCCCATAACCTCCCTTGAGGCCTCCATCTCCCCTTCAATTCCCCTCCCCAGAGCCCCATTGCTCCCCCACCAGATCCTCCTACCCAAAGTCCTACAGCTCCCCCATCAGACTCCCCTTCAGAAACTCTACACTCTCACTTCCCTTTGCCAGCACCTCCCCATATATGGTCAAAACTACTCCCAGGAGGATATGTTTCCACTCCAGCAAATGGCAGGGACTGAGGGATCATCCGAGTTCATATCCCCTTCTCCATAACAGATTTGTCCCAAATAGAAGACAAATTAAGCTTATTTTCTGAAAATGCTGCCAAATATAAGAAGGAATTTACCTATCTGACTCAGGCATATTATCTTCCTTGGGCAGACGTATATTATATTCACTTCTATCCTGACCAATGATGAACATACTGCATCTGGCAGGTTGCTAGAGATCATGTAAATCTCTTGCATAGTCAAAACCCTGAAATCTACCCAGCAGCAGATGCTGCTGTTCCCTCAGTTGAACCTGATTGGACATACTAACCTTAAGACCTGGGGGTAATCAGGTTACAGCATATGGTCACTTGCCTCCGTGAGGGAATGCCAAAAAATTCTCACACCCAAGTAAACTGGAAAAAGATAAAGGAAATCACCCAGGGACCCAATGAAAATCTTGCTCTATTTTTGAGCCAACTTACTGAGGCAGTCACCAAATGTACAAATTTTGAGGTCAAGAGTTCTGGTGGCAGTCTCTTAATACATTTTAACTTTATCAGCTGATCTGTACCTGACATTCGAAAGAAACTCAGACACTTAGAAAAGGGTGCCAAAGCTTTTCATAAGCAATCTCTAAATATTGCTCTCAAGACCTTTAGCAATAGGGAAGATAAGGCCAAAAGAAAAGAAAGAAAAGCATCAACTCGTAGCCTCAACCATCCATAGACCCAAAAAAGCTACTGCTGCTCACAGCCCCACCAGATGCTTTAATACATCTCCTGGGCTCTGTTTCTGATGTAAGCAAACTGAACATTGGGTAAGAGCTTGTCAGAATCCAAGGCCTCCCACCAAGCCATGTCCCAAATGTGGGCAGTGGGAATACTGGAAGGTGGACTGTCCCCAGGGAAAAATACCCCTTTCTTCAGTGCAGCCAGCTTCCCAAGTCCCCTAATACCTCTGAGGAGCCCTACGTTACAGGGTTAGTGAAAACCCTAGGTTACAGGAATGGTAAATGACCAAGCAGTCTGCAAATATTCCCCTTCTAAAGAGATTTTAAGGGCACAACTAACTGGTAAATGTCCTCCCTTAACCCTGACCAAATCAATAGCCAATGGCATGTCTCAGTAAGAAGCATAATACTATTTCATAATTTTCTGCATCCTAACCTGATCTGATTACCAACTAGGGAAAAAAGGGTCAAAAAGCCAGAGGTAGCAATTTCCCTGGTCAGGCCACACTGAAACCTGCATTGGAATGTAAACTGCAAAAGCCAGCAGGCCCAACTAAGAATCAACCTGAGACTAAAGAAAAAGGTGTTTGTTTTAACTTCTGGGCTGCAACACAGAAAAATGATTTCATTTCTCTTTTTCTCTCTCCTACTCTCCATCTCTCTCTCTTACTCACTCTCTCACACTGCATTACTGAAATAATTAATGGCCATGTCATTTCTTCTAGGACTCTTATTTTTTCTTCAATTCCATCTCTTTTTTTGAGCTCGTAATTTTGATCCTACATACCTAGGTTAATGTTTTTCTGATCAGTCCTATTTTTATTGAACTCTAGAGTTTTTAAAACATCTATAACATTGCAGTGGAGATTCACCTACAAAAATCTACAAGGCCTTTGCTTTTGTGTTATGTGTATATTGTGCTGTCTATATATGTGCATGCATACATATATCACATACATGATATCAAAATTGGCATATAGATAAGGAGTGCTCATGAATTAAAATTCAAAAACATGGTTCCAAATGCCTCTAATTCACATGACTTAAAAGGTTCAATTTAAATTGGGTAGACAAATAAAGGTAAAGATGTCTTTAAAAAATTACTTAACTCACAAGTTTCTCAAGGTGGTCAAAGTAATATGAAGTTTATTATAAAATGCCTAATATTCATTATTTCTAGGACTTTTCTTCAACAAAAGAAGAGATGGTAAATACTGTTCAATACACTTGTCTGGTATCTTGGTTTTTACAGTAAAATAAGCAAATCATATTGGATATGTATGGGATTAATTATGAATGTGTTGGTTAGAGACATCTGATTAATTTACAAAGTAAAAATGCTAATGGTTAATATAACATCAAGTACTCCTAACTTCTTGAATTTCTTGGGATTATATACTTGAACATTGTGTTTTCATAAATTGGTAAATAAATAGATGTAATTCTATGTACAAAGGGTCCAAAAGTTTCAATTGTTTTTTAATTAGTGTACTATAAATAACATCAAGCATTTCCTTTTATTAAAATGGAGTAATTTATCTAAACTCAGAAATTTCATAAGGGTTGTTTCAGAGTGTACATAAAAAGAAGTATCAACAGATAGGAAAGAGAAATTTGAAGGTTCTAGGTATAAAAACATGATTGATAGAAGAAAAAAATGTTTCTGGTTAAGAAAGACTTTGTGTGAAGAAATAAACCACATGAGAGTCTAGGAAAGTAAAGGGCAAATTTCAACAAGTTTGTGTGTAACTAAGTTGGTTACATGTATGTGAGACAATCAGTTAACACTTTTTAAGGTTTTTCCCTAAGGCCAAATAGTAATGTACTGATATAAAGCCAAGGTTTGATCTATATGTTAAACTGACAAGTATTTCTTAAAATGTTAATTCACTCTTAACATTGTATCTGTTAAGTTTTATGCTTTATAACAACTAGTCTTGATGAAATTAGGGTTTTATACAACTCTGGTTAAACAGCAACTGTTTCAAGTATCACACTACATTACAGAGTCTAAATTTTCCTCTAAAAGTTAAACTTAATTAATATAAAGACATCAATATAATTGTGATGCTATTACTCTTCTTTGTATATTGAATGTGCTCATATCTTCCAGGTGTACAAGTTTTTAAAGCAGGAAATTTAAAAGAACATTATCAAGCTGCTGTTCTCCAAACTAAAGTTGTCTGAAATGGTGATTTTAAACTTATAAGAAAAATAAATTTGATTGGAGATTTATTCATATGATTTAATGTTCTGTAACTGAACCCAAGTCTTATGTTACTTTATACACTGGGATAATAATGTAAATGTATTTCTAAAAGATAAGAGCCTGATCAATTTTAATGTTAATAATATAAAACATGAAAACATTTTGCCAATTTTCCATACAAAAGAAAAAGTTAAAAACTCTCTCAGTCTTTCTTTGATTCATGTTTTAAATGTAATGTTAAATTATATTAACTAATGTTCATATGGACTCAGGAAACAATATATGCAAACTTTGTAAAATCACATTTAAGAAAGAGGTAAAGATCAACTTCAGAACTAGAACACTTTATCTAAAATTTGTCAACAGCCCCACCTTACCTAAGATAAAGCTCTGCCTCCCACCTTACTACATGTTATAATGACTCTAAAATAGGCCGGAATTCAGCTCATTTAAGTTGTGTTCAGAAGATTGATGTTTGTTGTAAAGATTACTGTGATCCCAAACAGGGCTATAATATATAATGTAGCTAAAACTCAAGATAGCTATACATAAACTGAACATGTTTTGATTCCTGTTAATTTCATTTTGTATTTTCCTTATAAACTATATAACTGCTGCTTGTTAATGTTTTGCAAAGGTACCACTTCAAGAATACACAACCTAGGCTAATTTGAGATAATAAGCCCTCACCTACAGGACAAAGAGGATATAGGGCTAACTTCTAGTACTAATACAGAACCCAACTAAATAAAAGGGGTAAATGACTGTAAGATTGTAGACATTAAAGTTAAAACCAAGTGCTTTTACTTTAAGACTGGTGAGACTGGCTTTCTAGATGTTTAAAAACCAAGGCTTAATAATTGAGGTTAAAATGAAAGGGTCAAGAAAACCAATATTTGGCTCTTGTCCTCTGAGTCAGCCTGATCCCAGGGAGCTAGAGAATTTCTTTAAGAAACTTTGAAACTCTGGGCCACATGACCTCCTGATCAGGGAGATTAATGAGACCACTGGAGAATGGAAAGCCAATTAGTGCACCTGCTGCGAAGAGGAGGGTCATTGGAGAAGGGAGATATCCCCTATGCTTCCAAGGGAAGCCACCTCATCAAGGAGACCCTAAGCCATTTTAGCAAGCATATGGCACTAAAAGAGCTAAGAAGCTGCTCTTAAGTTCTTCAAGAGTGACCCCTATGGAAACTCAGCTGACTCTTAACAGCAGGTATGAACAAGGTCAATTTGACTAGCTTGATCCTAAACATCTAGCAAAAACAGTTATAACCAAAATACAGTCATACATAGGCATTTAGAAGAAAAAAAATAGTTTTTTTTAAAAATAAAACTTAAGATGTACACTTGTGTCCATCCCACATCCCTGATGTTCCCAAACTTCTGAGGTTTGTTCTTTACAAGGCTCATATTTATCCCTGCCTACCAAATTTAAACTAGACTCTGTACCTTAATTTTCCTTACTCCTCAAGTCAACATTCAGCCCCACAACTGAAGACTACCCATTCCAATAACAGCACACACTAGACTACAAGGGCCCCCAACTTATTCCTTTACTAATAAGGCTAGAAACATCCACCAGGATGAAAGAATTCTACCTCACAGCATATGTATTAAATTCCTATGTTTCATTGTTTGAACCAATTCAAGTACAATGTAATGCCTCACAAAACATGTGTTATATTAAATATGAGAATTGTACGTTACAACAATGTGACAATCAGATTATATGGTAGAGTCCAGTACTAATTGTTATAAAGGCCAATAGCCACCTGTCTCCCTGTACAAGTGCTAAACATTTTATCTGGTTGCTAATAGCTGGCATTGTTATCTTAATTGGGATAATCACCTCTGAATTTTACTAAAACTTGGCAAACTCAAGAACATATTGATCAGGAAATTCTAGGTGAGGTTTAACTATTAAAAGATTCTGTTATATGGCAAGGAGAACAAGTACAAGATTTGCAATGGACTCAGAAACTTCAATGCCATTATAATATTGCTCATTTTTGTGTTACTAGAGTTCTATACAATGACTCTGAGGTTCAATAGCACAGTGTACACAATCATTTAATGGAACATGATCCTTTTCATAATGCTTCTTAGGATGTATTAATATTACAGTCTTAAGTCCTGGCCATGGGTAATGCCCAAACATCTACTTTTGATAATGAATAAATTTGGAGCAGTTTAGCTGAGAGGGACATCTTCCCTTAACCCTTTCAAACACTTTTCCACACATGTAACTGGGTTCCTAGCCTTGAATATACTCTTAATTGTATCCCTGACCTTATTTTATATACTTTGTCAAGCAGGATGGAAACAAGTAAACCACCAGGAAAATATGGTTCCATGATTAATCATGCTTGCTATGCTTCAATGGAAACGAGCCCATGAGCTCATGGGAAGAACACCCCAAATCTGATTGGTTTTGACTAGAAATAACAGAGCCCTCAATTATGTTACATGCTCAAATCATCTTCTTAACACTGACAAATTAGTTTTCCATGCTAGAATTATACACTTAACATTAGTAAGCTAACTAGTCTTCATTCTATATTCTATCATTGTTTCTCCTAACTTAACAAGCTAGTTAATTCTCATGTATTACAACACTATTTTTTTAATAAAGTGGTCAGCTCAGCCACAACTGCCAGGAAATATCCCAGAACATCCCTCCCCCCACAGTTCACCACCTGATCTCCTGGAACAGCATAAAAAGAGTTAACACTGCTCACAATGACCTCAGGACTTCCCCCATATGTCCCCCTCTAGGTGACCCCCATATTCACTTCCCGGACTCTGAAAGGAAGCCCCTTCCTTCACGTCACCCCCTCCCAGCTTGAGGCAGCTAGAGATTTTTGATGCCTAATTTCTTCTTTCCTTTTAGAGTTTGGAATATTAGATATGCAAAATGAAGAAAAAATAAATAAAAAAACCCAAAACAGTGAGGTCTGAGAAAAGGGAGTGAAAAAGGAAAGCCATTCTTTCCCAATGACAGAACAATCTCTAGAAAGGAAGCCAAAACATTGAGCCTTCCCCAATGACAGTACAATGGGACCCTGAAGGGAAAGAGATAAACATTGAATGCTGAGCCCAGATCCTCCATTCTTCTCCAAGTAAAAATATTGTCCAGTAAAAACAAATTTTCAAATCCTCACAAAACAGTTCCTGAGTGCCCAAATTGATATGCTCACTAGACCATCCCTTAAAAGTGACCTATATAAACCCAGTCCCTTTCTTTGTTCAGTGGCTCCTTTTCCACCAGGAAAGTGGGTCCACTGATGCCATTTCATCCCCATATTCCCTGCTGCTGTGAGAAACTTTGTTCCTGAATAAACAGCTGAGATGATTTATGAGGTTTGCAATCTGCCCCGTCTTTGTGTGCAAATACCTTCTCTGTTCTAAAGCTCCCTCACGTTGAAGAAAGCCCTTCAGAGGCACAGTCATCACCAGCCAGAAAAGAAATGAGCATCTCTGTACAGTAGAGGGAGGCCATAGAGCAAATCAAGCCAATTTGCAACTTTAACTAGAAGAAGATAAAAAAAGAAAACATTCACGGATTCATGTTAAAAAAAAAAAAAGGCTAATGTAACAGAATATGCTAAAACAAGAGGACTTCATGAAATTCAACTCAATGTTATGACTTTTAGAGAAAGAGAAAATAAATAATTTTCTAAATTGCTGTTCTGATTTGCCTGTTGGTAAGAATGGGATCTCCCTGGGAAAACAAGGATGTACATGAAAAGTCAACCATTTACTGCTGCCCTGTAACCTGATGAAAATACTTGAGTATGTCATGACTTTCCAGTTTCTCTTTCACGCTATCCTTCTGAAAACAGAGCAAGAAACCTACTGAGGAGGGTGGTCTGTGGCCAGGATGAGTTTTACTATGATTCTGAGGGGCATCTTGCCTGCCATGCAGCATCTGGGGGTTCAATGGAGACCACAGAAAGGAAGTGGGTTTCCTCCTTTGTGGGTACTGTGTGGCAGGTCATGCTGCTGGGAAGACTAACCTGGTGTATTGCTGTGAGGCCTTTCAATTGACATGAATGCTTCTGCAGTTCTGAGTGAGGCTGGGTGGGAGTCTGGAGCAGGCGAGGTTATGTATTTTGCGTCTTGCTACAAGAACTTACAGTTTATTTACCAAAAATTCCTGTATTCCCAGTTTTAAGGCTCTTGGCCCAACAACACCATCTGCGACGTGACACCTTTAAAAATCTCTGCCACAGATTTTCCCATATTCCTTGTAATGGAAAATTTCAACATAATTTACAAGACACTGAAAACCAAGGAGCAGCCTAAGATGTCAGCTCCAAGAAGCTACAGTAAATGTCTTGGGACTAGAAAGAATGATTAAACAACTAGCATTCCAGCAAGAAGCATCTGTCTTTTGTCATTCTCTCCACAGCAACATAAAATGTGCAGAGGAAGGCCGCCATTTTAGTAGGGGTGAGGGAGGTCAGCTTCTTGTAACATTTTCCACCATTCCCTTATAACTAAAGCCCACATCCCATTATTCTCCAGCTGCCTATCAAAGGAGGTTCTATGCTGATATAGCTCAAGGTGGCCTGTTGCTATCCATGGCAACCCATGACAGCCATTGCATCCTGGAGGCAGAACTTAGGTAGGATCAGGATATGAAAGCTTATTCTTATACCAAACTGGGCCTGGGTTTTAAAATTTTTACATTTATTTCAATTTTGCTTTTTTCAGATTTCTATCCCAAACATGCTTTCTTTGGCAGCCTCCCCAGAAAACTGTGAAGTCATAGAGCATAAATTATCCAATTCTTACCTCTACAGGATAGTAAAATTTGCAAATTGCAGCTGTTCTTGGGCAAGGGCTCTGGCCCGGCAGAAACCAGCAGATCCCCTGGCAATGCACACGTAGACACTGGATGTACTGTGTGGCAATCTGTCTTCAGTTGTCATCAAATGTCAGGGTGAGGTTGTCTAGGTTTACATGATCACTCCAAATTTTTATTTAATACCTCATGATAAGTACGATGATTTTCTTTAATGACTGCTTCTTACGGAGATTAGGAAGTGAATTTATTCCCATATTTCTTATTTATGGGTAAAAGATTGAGGTAGCTGTACCCTATCTTTGTATTCTTGTCTCCCACTATGAGTTCCTCTTATTTCTATCCACACACCTACTACCCAGCTTTCCCAGAAATTTATCTCTAGTTCTTTCTTGTTCTATTTTCTGCCTTGGCTTGTGCTGTTCCTGCCTTTATTCCTACCCCTGCCCTCTCTTTTGTGTGATAGCATCTATAAAATCTTTCCAGATGCCTTGTTCTAAGTTAGGCATGGCCTCACCATAGAACTTTTTAAAATACTATTTTGTGGAATTCTAAAATCCTTGATTTTTATAGGTATTTGTGAACCTGTGTCCCCAACATTAAGTTGTAAAATCCATAAGAACAGATGCCACAGGCCATTTATTTTTTTATTTCCCTGCTTGGATAATGTCATATGTGTGTGTACATATTTATGTGCGTGTGTGTGTGTGTGTGTGTGTGTGTGTGTGTGTGTAGAGAGAGAGAGAGAGAGGAAGAGAAAGTGCTCAATAAATATATACTGAATTTGAATTTAAACCCCCCCCTGCAAAAAAAAGATTGAGGAATATATGACCAACACAAGGATATAAAGATACTTCTGACTACATGAGTAAATGAAATTCTACCTGTGAAAGACAAAAAGGGAGACAATATTTGCAACACATGTAAGACAAAATATTATTGCCTTGAATTTGTTAACTCCAACAAATCAAAAGAAAAAGACAAAATAAAAATCCCATGGAAACATTGGTAAAAAATGTGAATAGCCATTTTACAAGGTAGAAAATAAAAATATCCAATAAATAGCAGGGAACAGTGGCACATGTCTGTAATTCCAGTGACCCAGGAGACTCAGGCAGAAGGGTGCCAAGTGTGAGGCCAGTTTCAGCAATTTGGCCAGACCTTCAACAACTTGTCTCTAAATTTAAAAAAATAAAAAAATAAATAAAAGGACTGGGGATGTAGCTCAGTGGAAAGACGCTCCAGGTTCTGTCCCCTGTACCTCTCCAATCTAGCTATATGTTCTATCTATAACATAAACTTGAAATGATATTCAAACTAGTAATTAGGAAAGGGCCAATTCACAAGAAAACAAAAAATTTTTTCACATATCAAACTGGTAAAAATAGTAACTTTATAGTATCAACTGTTAAAAGAGACATGGAAGACAGCAGTTTCTAATGGGAGTGTAAGATAACACAGCTGTTTCAAAGAGTGTTGGTTAGTATGACTTCGTAATTGCACGTTTCAGTATCTACTCAAAGTACTATTGCTCATGTGCACAAGGAGGTAAATATTACCACATAATTTTTAATAGCAAAAAATGGGCACAGACCTCACCATCCATTTTCAGGGGGGTGTAATGTTACACAGCACCTGAGGCTGCCTTAGTAGAGAGGCCCTCCTGACGTCTCAGATACCACCCTGCCTGCATCCCTTCACCCCACTTTCTTTCTTCTTAGCACCCATTCCTTCATGTTCTGGCATTAGTCATTCTCATGTTTATTTGGTTATTATCTTTCACCATCTCTAAAATTTAAGACTGATGGAAATGAACTTAGCCTGTTTTTCCTGTGCCATGTGTGCAGGCCCTGCCACGTATTTTCTGGCACACATTAGGGGTTCAATAAATTTTTCTTGAATAAACAACGTGGAGCTATATGTAACAACATGGAAAGATCTTCAAGGCACAAACAAGAAAAAAAAAAAAGGAAGTTATACAGTAATACCTACAGGATAGTTTAATTAATGTAGATACAAAATTAATATTTTTCAATATCATTCTAATGATTTCTTTGTCTTCTGAATCCCTCCTGTTTCTAACATAGCCATTCTAGGTTTTTTACTCAGCAGAAAGATGTAAGTGGGCAGGAGGTAGGAATGTCACCTGTATGTCTCTTCCTAATGCTGTTTTGTAAAGCACAGCAGTTCTTAAAGGAACAGAGAGGATTTTGTCTTCTCCCTTATCTTACCAATTCACCCTAAAAAAAATAAATAAATAAAACAAAACTACCTGGAACTGAGAGGATTTGGGCATATGGAGCATGTGGTTGGGTTGGGGGTCTCTTTCTTCCAGGCAGAACCCGCAAAGCGAAGGGCCCCAGAGGGAGCAACGTCAACAATGAACATGGATGGCATTGGGGCATTCTCTTTAGCAGACACTGTAGGTAGAAGACTGATTCTTGACTCTTTCAATGATGTTGTGGCAAGAGCAGTCTCTAGTTCCAAAGAGCTGGGCAAAGGGGGACAAGTGTTTCCTCACTAATGCCTGTGGCACCCATGGCACGCAGGACCAACAAGGTGCTTTCCTGATGACCAACACATTTAGATACGCATCGTGAAAAAGAGGAGGGAAGGAGCTTTTGATGACTGGGAATGCATTTTTTTTTTCAAGTTGCATAAACAAGTTCTCTAAGTGCTATGATTTTTCTTGCATACAAGAATAGAAGCTGAACTTTTTACCTGTACTATGTTTCAATATGTACCTGGAAAATTATCTGGAAGATTGCAAGATTGACAATGGATGATGGTGAAGACAGGCTTGACCGGCATGTGATGCTTGAGTTTTTCACCAAGAATATATCCGTGTAATTCAAAAAAAGCATTTTTCAAAAAAAAAAGAAAAAGAAAAAAAAAGCAACAATAACAACATCAAGAGGTGCCAGTGCCAGTTCAGTGGGCCAGGGGGATGTTTTTAAAATATGAATAACGTCCATCACCTTTTATCTTGGGTCGGTAGACATGTTTGCCCCATTGATAGCTTGTGTAATCATTTTCTGTGTTCACCTGAATGTCAGAGGATTCTCTGGAGAGGATAAGCTTAAAAAAATTGACAAATAAAAAGAAATGAGAGGGAGAAATAGGTTCAAAATTCTCAGGACGATTTATTGAAAACTCATATTCTGTTAATAAATGATACCTTCCTGTGACAATTGTGGACCCACAGTCTCTATCCTCATCCCTCTGCAGGACACTCTATTCCCCTGGTTTAGTCAGGTTTTGCATCACTGTGACCAAAATCCCTGACAAGAACCACTAAGAGGAGGAAAAGTTTATTTGGGGCTCATGGTTTCAGAGGTCTCAGTCTGTAGCTGTCTGAGTCCATTGCTCTAGACCCAGCACATCAAGGGGGAAGAGCCCAGCAAAGGAAAGCTGCTCAGCGCATGGTGAGGTAAGAAAGCAGAGTCAGAAAGGGGGAAGGGCCTAGGGACGGATGCACCCTTCCAGGACATGCTCCCAGTGACCCTCTTCCTTCAACCATGCCCCGCCTGCCTACTGTTATCACTCAGTCCATTCAAACTAGGATGGACTGATTGGGTTATAGCTCTCACACGTGATCATTTTACCTCCACATATTGCTGAAGAAACACAGGAGCTTTGTTACTCAGCAGAAAGATGTAAGTGGGCACCACTTACACCACATCACCCCTCTCATCTTTTTTTTTTTTTTTTTTTTTTTTGAGATGCTGGGGAATTGAGCCCAGGGCATTGTACTTGCAAGGCAAGCACAACTGAGCTATATCCCCAGCCCTCCCTGTCGTCTAATGATCAACCACCCAGCATCACAGAGCCACGGGTCCTAGGTGTGCCTCTACTCTTGTGAAAGGCCATGTTTCCCCATTAGGAAACACCAGAATGTAAACTCCAGGGATCCCTGATCTGGAAACATGTGGCACGTTTACCAGTGCATCCTCAGCACCTATGAGTAGCTCATAGTTTGTGTTCAATAACTGGTAACTGAAAGGAAAAAAAAGCATTTTTCCAAAAAGTAGAAAGTAAAACAACCTAATGTACTTTCTTGGCAGAAGGTGAGGCAAGAGTTATAGGATTTGCTAAGATTGAACAGCATACTGAGGGCAGATCCAAATAAGGCTGCAGTGTAGCTGACCAGATACGACCCACAGGAAACTGTGTTTCTATACTTTTGTTTTTTCTTCCTGTAGATCATTTTTCTGGCTTGCTTACGGATCTGTTTAGCAGCCTAAAAATACTAGGATTTATGAGAGTTTGTAATTCAAGAATTAATGAAAGGCATATGGGAAGAAAGATGAAATGTTAAACCCAAGTGCTGTTGTGCATATGCCTTCTTAATTATTTGAGAAAACAGCATAAATCTGAAATTTATTACTATCTCATACATTTTAACTGATTTCAGTTTCAAATGTTAAATTGTGTACATATTCAATTTCATGTTCTTAGTGGTTTTGCTTTAACTAGAATGGCTTTAAAATTAATTTTATTTTGCATTACTTGATGCCTCTGTTTCTTGTAGTTCATGACAGGTTTGAAGTTATTTTAGTAAGTTAGTAAATATTTAAATACAAGATTAGTGTAGGAGAACTTTGAAAAACATTTTATTAATAAATCACTAGTGTTTGAGAATCCCAAACTTCTGGTGCATGGATGCACGCCTACAATGGTTTATCTTAGAAACCGTGCCCTTTATCTTTCCCTAACGTGACTCAGTTTCTCCCTGTTCATTAAGTTATGCTTTAGAAGACAGATTCAATCAACCAATAAATTAATCTTCCCTCCCAGGCAGTTCCTGTTGACAGCAAATATTTTATGTATCCAATTCTTCCCTCGTGACTTCCATTGTACCTACCATGATGTAGTATGCATATATCAGATGCATATTTAAGCAAAAAAGACATTTACTAGGTAGCTCATAGAATCTCTGTGGTTAGAAAACCAGCATTGGGAAATGGGCAGGAACAGAGCCATCTAGTGAAGAAAGGCACCAATGTCATAACCTCTAGACCACAGGGGTGCCATAACTTACAACACTGTCATTTGGCCACCGAATGTCAGACACTTCACCACCTCTCATTGTCTGCATGTTTGCATCTCTAATTCTTGATTTAAGATCTAAGTGGACAAGTTCACCTGATGAGTCATGCCCAGAGCACTTGTTCAAACACCAGCTACCAGAGGTCTGCTTGGGGAGAAACAGAAGCTTCTTGCTGACACTGCCAAAGTAAGGAGGTGTCTTGCACCTTGAATTTGCTAGGTCTAGAGGTGCAGGAAATGCTTTCTCTCTTACCAAAATCCAGGAGGTGCAGAATTCACAGAGAAGTGGAGTTCAAAGGCTCAGGAGTCTTAAAAACCCAATAATGTCTTTCACAGGGATTAAAGTACAGTCTTTTAGCTCTTACTGACCCTGAGAGGTTTATAAACACTGGTTCTCTGAATATTAGGTTTTAAATTCCTAACTGATTATATTAGCTTTCTATTGCTACATAGCAATTTACCCCCAAACATAGCAGTTTTAAACAAAAATAAACTTTTTTTTTTTTTTTTCACACAGTTTCTATGGGTCAGAAATTTCAGGAAGCTGAGATAGAGGGTTCTGGGATCTCTCCTGAGGTTGAGTCAAGGTGTCAGCTGGGGCTGCAATCTTCTGCAGGCTTGATATAGGTTTGGGCATCCAGTTTGAAGATGGCTTACTCACTTGCTGACAGTAAATCTGGTGTCAGCAGGAAGCTTCTGGGCCTTGCCACGTAGACCTCTTTGAAGGACTGAGTGTTTGCAGGATGTGGAAGCTGTTAGTAATTCAAGAGCAAGCAGAGCAGAAGCTGCAAAGTCCTTTACAACATTTCTACATCATATTCTGTTGGTTACACAGTTCATTTTCAGTTCGTGTAGGAAAGGACCTCAGTGGGACATGAATACCAGGTTGCAAGGCAAATAGAAACTTCTAAATTATTTATTAAATGTTATAATCAGAATGGAAAATCAAACAGATCCACTCTCCACATGACTCTGAGATATGTAGGCATACTTTTTGCAATGAGGATATCATTGTTACTCAATTTGAAGGCCAAAAGTTTTGCTGACTCCATTAAGTTAGAATGATTAAACAAAACCCAGAAACAATTCAAAGCCTATCAAACAGATTCAAGAATTTTTTTCAATTGAAGCCAATTTGGAATTTCTTTTTGAAAGATACTTCCCGTTTCTCTTCCAAAGTTGTCAGAATAAAATTTAAAAAACTAGAAAATTAAGGGGATTTGCTCTTCTTGCAGCACTATTTGGCTGATCAGAAAGTTTATTTTAAAATATTAGATTCTTTTTGCCTAGAATTATGAGCAGTTATGTGGTTCTGGACACAGATGATAAATGATAAAGATCATTGTTTTTCATGCTTTATGACAAATCTTAACCTTTTTCTTGTTCAACTTTCATGAGTTTGACTCTGTCTTTCTAATCCTATTGGTTTATGAGATCAGAAGAAATGAGAATTTAGACAAAATTCTACTTCTGGGCCCCAAGTGAAATTATATATATATATATATACGCACATATATATGGTATATATATATCTTAGTCCATTTGGGCTGCTGTAACAGAATACCAGAGACTAGATATTATAAACAATAGAAATGTAGTTATCACTTGAGGGCAAGAGAATTCTTGGTAGTCTCTTTAATAAGGGGCTTTGTACTGAGCATGGTGTCACTTGCCTATAATCCCAATGACTCAGGAGCATGAAGCAGTAGGATCACAAGTTCAAGGTCAGCTTCTGCAATTTAGCAAGACACTATCTCAAAAAATATGGGGATGGGACTATGGATATGGCTCAGTGGTAAAGTACCTCTGGGTTCTATCACTGGTACCTTATGGGGCTCTTCTCTTGTGACCTGATTACCTACCAAAGACCACCTCCTAATACCATCACATTGGGGGTTAGGATTTCAAAATGAATTTGTGGGGGACACAAGCAGTCTATAGTATATGTCTCTTTGGTTTTAAATAAGTAACACAACATTTAAGATGATAATAAAGGAGAGAAGAAAATACTTCCCAATTATCAACTTCTCAAAGGCAGAGAACATGGATTCCAATCTAAAGATGAAAATGAACTTATGATTGAGTCCAGAAAGTGCTGAGGAATTTATTGAGTTTAAGGGCATGTCAATCATTTCAGCACTATAAACAGGTTCTAAGTTAGAGGTGTCCCTAATGCTGGAAGCAGGACATAGTCAAAGTTCCTATGAAATTTCATGGTGGTTACAGAGTATGAGAAGATCCCTTGAACAAAAAGGAAGAATATTTAACTGAAACGGTATTAGTCATGTACCGAAGTCAGCTCTTGGTAGCTTGTGAGATTTATTATTCATTATTCAGGTAATTTGTGAACTGATTATAGCTTGAAGTAGGCCATGATGGCAGTACTCACACCACAGTGCCACCAAGTCTCCTTCTGTACCCACCTAGAAAGAGTCAACTAATCAACATATTGTAATGGGGATACCCTGAGAAGAAAAGCTATGATGTGGAGTTCACAGCAACACCATGGTTGGGGAACCAGAGGGGAAACCTGAGCAGCCCTGGGAGATAAAACTGGTTGGACCAACAGAAAACAATGCTCACAGGACAGAGAAAGCAAGTTCAGGGAGATGTACAGGGATTAGAGTCAAGAATACTTTTTTAAAAATTAGAAAAGTGACCTCAGACCAGAGAGGTATGGTCTACAACCTAAAAGAGGAATTTAGAGTTTAGTTAGGTAAAGGAGATAGGAGCCAACACTTATAAAGAGGCACATGGTTCACATACCTTAATTATTTCATCAGTCTTCTGATGTAGATAGTTAGTACTATTTTTATCTATTTTATAATTAAGAAAACTGAAATTCCATTCATCTTTTGGAGGGTACCTAGGTTGGTTCCATAGCTTAGCTATTGTGATTTGAGCTGCTATAAACATTGATGTGGCTGTGTCACTGTAGTATGCTGATTTTAAGTCCTTTGGGTATAAACTGAGGAGTAAGATAGCTGGGTCAAATAGTGGTTCCTTCCAAGTTTTCTAAGGAATCGCCATACTATTTTCCATAGTGGTTACACAGATTTGCATTCCTACCAGCTATGTATGAGTGAACATTTTTCACCACATCTTCACCAACATTTCTTGTACTTGTATTCTTGATAATTGCCAATGAATTGATAAAGAAAATGTGGTATGTATAACAATGGAATATTACTCAGCCATAAAGAAGAATGAAATTATGGCATTTGCCAGTAAATGGATAGAACTGGAGACTGTCAAGCTAAGTGAAATAAACCAATCCCCCAAAACCAAAGGCCAAATATTCTCTCTGATATGTGGATGTTAGCACACAATAAGGGACGGGGAGAGAAGAATAGAGGTTGATTTGATTGAACATAGGGGAATGATGGGAAGGGAAGGAGAATAGGAATAGGAAAGACAGTGGAATGAATTGGATGTGACTTTTCTATATTCATATATGAATACATGACCAGTGAAACTTCACATCATGTACAGCTGCAAGAATGGGACCCCAATTAGAATGTTATACTCCATATATGTATAATATGTCAAAGTACACTCTACTCTCATATATATCTAAAAAAAGCAAAATTTTTTAAAAATTTAAAAAAATCAAAAAACAAAAGAGAAAGCTGACACTCCAAATACTAACAAGTACTGTCGAGGTCCTAACTCAGAATTTTCCCACAGTACTGTTCCTTCCTAGATCTTCTTCTAAGAAGTTGTAAAGGGGAATATAAAAACAAAGTGGAATTGTTCTGGGACCAGAAATCTCCAGAAAGAGCAGGGAAATTAATACAACATCAGTGAAGAAAGATGTGAAGTTCAAAGGAAGACTGCCTGAGCAGGGATCTTTCCTCACTGAGTGAGGAAGAGAGGCTGACTTGAAAAATGGGTTTTGTAGGTAAGTTTCTGTTATAGAGCCAGGAAAGTGTCCAGGGAACTCTAGAATCATGGAAACAAAGGAGCATCTTTATAAATTAGACCAGGGTTCCTACACATAGTAGCAACCCTATAGCTATTCTACAGTCCCTACCTGGAGGACCCAAAGGAAATTGGTGAAGATTTCTCTGTAGCTTACTACTGACTGATAGTGTGCTCCCCTTCATCTTCACTTTACTTCCATTACATCTATTGAACCTCAAGTTCTTCAAACTGGCACTCTTTCTGCATGAACAAGAAATGAGATTACATGCTCCTAGAGGGCAGGAACTTGGCCTTCTGCATTGGTATGTTTCTTGACAACATGACATATTGCATGAACAACAATTCCTTTTCACATAAATGTGTTGAACAGACATCTAAAATCTCTGCTAAAAATAAAATTGGCTGCAGGTTTTGTAGCTCTACCTCTGTGGTCTCATTGCACACACATATGTTTTAGATCTGAGGCTATTAAGGACATGTGTTCTGACCTATTATTTATAACAAACCGAAATGGAAAATGCAACCAGAAGCTTAAAGAATTTGCCTGGAGACTATAAATGCAGACTGTGAGGTGGCCAAATCAGGGATCCAGGAATAATCAGAGAGCATTCAGTTGGACCATGTGGCTCATGACCCTTCAGTGGACTCTTTCTGTCTTGCTGTGTAACTTACCCTGCAGAGGATCTGAGATCATGCACCCAAACTTTCTTAGAATTTCGAGCTTTGATTTATTTTTATTCATGCTCAAAATCCAGAACATTTTGAGTTTTTAATCTGGGCAAGGGCAGCCTCCTATCTCTGTCTTTCCAATAGTAGCTACAACTCTTCTGAAGTTAGTGATGCAGGTTAAACCATTCTTGTCCTTTTTGTCCTGGCAAATAAAAGTACTAGCAGTTGGAACTTCGGATTGTATAGAGTGGAATGAGGGGAGGGGAGGGGTCAGGGGGTGGAAAAGATGGTGGAACGAAACAGACATAATACCCTGTATACATGTATGAGTGCACATCTATGTATAATGAATTGAAATGCATTCTGTTGTCATGTATAACTAAGTAAAATAAATAATAAAAATAAATAAAAGTACTAGGAGTTGAAACAAGATGATTACTGGAAGTGTTCATGTGTTTCCTAGTTTTGACTGTGGAAGATGAGGGAATGAAAGATCCCAACTAAAGGGAAAGCTCAAATCTCCTCCTATTGCTGAAGAAGTCTCAGAATAGTTATGACTGCTGATTCCGAACATGTTTGCCCATCCTTGCTTTTAGACATAACAGCATCTGTGTTAGTCAGTTTTATGTTGCTATGATAAAATACCTAAAATCAACTTAAAAGGAGGAAAGGTTTATTTTGGTTCAAGGTCTTGAGAGGTTTTGGTTCATGGTCCCTTGCTTTACTTCTTTGGGCCTGTGATGACATAGTGCATCATGGCAGCAGAGTAAATAAATAAATAAATAAATAATAAAAAAGGAAGGGCTAGGGTCCCAATATCCTCTTCAAAGACAAACCCCCAATGACCTAACTTCCTTCCACTAGACCCCACCTCCTAAGCAATCCATCACCTTCCAAGAGCACCACAGATTGGTGACTAAGCCTCTAGCATATGGGCCTTTAGAGCATATTTAGATTCAAATCATAACATCGTCCATGAAACACTTGAGATATTTAGAGAATGGAGAGTAACTAAACAGAATATATTATTGCAGCCCAGGTTGTTTTTATTTCCTTTGTCTTTGCCCTAAAATACTTCTGAGTTGAACTTAAATGTAACAGTCCCTTTATTTTATGCATTAAGAGAATGAAAAAATTGAAAGTTTGACAATGGCTCTAAATTCTTTTCCTCTTTCAGGAGATTGATAGGGAAAACACCAGAATTTGTTTGTGAAACCCTGACACTCTAGAAGCCCACATAGTTTAATGGAAGGAATCCAGCTGAAAACCTGAAGATCTGTGTTCTAACACCAGGTTTCAGGTACTAAGCTTTCTCATGCCTTAGTTTGCTCAATTGTGAAATGAAGTTTAGATAATCCTTCCCTAATTTCTTCCCCTCTAAGGCCCTGGGCTTCTGTGGTACCTGCATATAATTGCAAAACATTAGTCTAGAAAAAAAGTCTGGACCCAAAGATAATGGGTCTTAGATCTGAGTTTGTACATTTTGTGGTTTTATTTCCTCATCTCTGAGAAATGAAGACTAATATCTGTCATTTGGTTGCAAGTGTGACGTGAGATTACATATCTTACAGTATTAGAATTGCAAAACCCTTGTAATATTACAATATGGCAGATCAAAAGTTCTAAACCAATGGAATGCGCCCTTTTCAGGATATTAAAAATATGCGGGGACTTCCCCAAGCAGCCCAGCTCCCTCCAGCGGGAAGCACCTTTCTAGGCTAGCTTCTCGGAGCAGACCGCCCAGTGAGAGCCTTTCTACACGGAGCCAGCCACAAGTCCCCAAGCCAGCGGAGACCTCTGACCCACAAGCAGCCTCTGGGACCAGGGCAGGGCAGCCAGAGACTTCTCCAGGCAGACCTGCCCCCTCCTGCCGCAGGCTTTTTCCACGGGACGATCCAAGATAGTGGACTAGAGGGTGACTGCATCTCCAGACACTCCAGAACCCAGGATTCAAGAAGGAGAGGCATTGAGAGACTCAGGCTAAAATAGAACCACGGGGTGAGTCTTTCCGACCAGGTGAAGCTCGGCCCGGGCGGCAGGCCCAGATTTGGGCAGTTTATTAGAGTAGGGCAGGGCAGCTAGAGTCTTCTCCAGGCAGCCCTGGGCACTCCGGCAGTGGGCTCCTCCCACACGGCCAACTTCTCGGAGCAGGCCCCCCAGTGAGAGCCTTTCCACACAGAGCCAGCTCCAAGCCCTGGAACCAGTGGCAGGCTAGGGACAGCTTTCTTTGGAAGCACTGCATTATCAAGTTACTCCAAGACTTCAGGCTACTGAAGGCTGGGAGGTGATACACTGGAAATCTACAGGGACACTATAAGCAAATAAAGAAAATCTGCAATATCACAGAGTCCCACTGACATCTGACCAATATGAGAAAACAAGGGAAGAAAATGTCCCAAACAAACCTAGATACTATATCAATAAAACCCAATGACAGCACAGCAGAAGAAATGTCAGAAAGGGAGTTCAGAATGTACATAAATAAAATAATCAGGGAAGCAAACGAGGAGATGAAAGAGCAAATGCAGGCATTGAAGGAGGAGATGAAAGAGCAAATGGACGCATGAAATGATCGCACCAATCAACAGTTAAAAGAGCAAATATGGAAAGCAAGAGATCATTTCAATAAATAGTTAGAGATACTGAAAAAAAAAAAAAACAGAATCCTTGAAATGAAGGAAACAATAAATCAAGTTAAAAACTCCATAGAAAGCATAACCAATAGGATAGAACACCTGGAAGACAGAACCTCAGATATTGAAGACAAAATATTTAATCTTGAAAACAAAGTTGACCAAATAGAAAAGATGGTAAGAAATCATGAACAGAATCTACAAGAATTATGGGATATCATGAAAAGGTCAAATTTAAGAATTATTGGGATTGAGAAAGGCACAGAAAAACAAACCAAAGGAATGAACAGTTTTTTCAATGAAATAATATCAGAAAATTTCCCAAATCTGAAGAACAAAATGGAAAACCAAGTACAAGAGGCTTACAGGACTCCAAATATACAAAATTACAACAGACCCACACCAAGGCACATTATTAGGAAAATACCTAACATACAAAATAAAGACAGAATTTTAAAGGCTGTGAGAGAAAAGAATCAAATTACATTCAGGGGGAAACCAATAAGAACATCAGCAGATATTTTCAATCCAGACCCTAAAAGCTAGAAGGGCCTGGAACAATATTTACCAAGCCCTGAAAGAAAACGGATGCCAACCAAGAATCTTATACCCAGCAAAACTTACTTTCAGATTTGATGATGAAATAAGATCCTTCCATGATAAACAAAAGCTAAAGGAATTTACAAAAAGAAAGCCCGCATTACAGAACATTCTCAGCAAAATATTTCATGAGGAAGAGATGAAAAACAACGATGCAAATCAGCAACGGGAGGAACTAGCCTAAGGAAGAGCCAAATAAAGGAGAAACCAAATCATGTCAAAAAAACAAAAATGAGTCAAATGACTGGGAATACAAATCATATCACAATAATAACCCTGAATGTTAATGGCCTGAACTCATCAATCAAAAGACAAAGACTGGCAGATTGGATTAAAAAGAAAAATACAACAATATGCTGCCTGCAAGAGACTCATCTCATAGAAAGAGATACCCATAGACTAAAGGTGAAAGGATGGGAAAAAAACATACCATGCTCACGGAGAGCAAAAAAGCTGGAGTATCCATCCTCATTTCAGATAAGGTGGACTTCAAGCCAAAACTAGTCAGAAGGCATAAAGAAGGACATTACATACTGCTTAAGGGAAGCATAAAGCAGCAAGACATAACAATCATAAATATCTATGCCCCGAACATTGGCTCATCCATGTACGTCAAACAAATCCTTCTCAATTCCAGAAATCAAATAGACCACAACACAATAATACCAGGTGATTTTAACACACCTCTCTCACCGCTGGATAGATTGTCCAAACAAAAATTGAATAAAGAAACCATAGATCTCAATAACACAATCAACAATTTAGACTTAACCGACTTATATAGAATATACCATCCAACAAAGAACGAATACACCTTCTTCTCAGCAGCACATGGATCCTTCTCTAAAATAGACCATGTCTTATGCCACAAAGCTACTGTTAGCAAATACAAGAAGATAGAGATACTACCTTGTACTCTATAGATCATAATGGATTGAAATTAGAAATAAATGACAAAATAAAAAACAGAAACTTTTCCAATACTTGGAGATTAAATAACACACTATTATATGATGAATGGATAACAGAAGATATCAGGAGGGAAATTAAAAAATTCTTAGAAGTAAACGAGAACAAAGACACATCATATCAAAACCTCTGGGACACTATGAAAGCAGTACTTAGAGGAAGATTTATTTCATGGGGCACATTCAACAAAAGAAGTAGAAATCAACAAATAAATGACTTAACACTACAGCTCAAAGCCCTAGAAAAAGAAGAGCAGACCAACACCAAAAGTAGTAGAAGACAGGAAATAGTTAAAATCAGAGCCGAAATCAACAACATTGAAACAAAAGAAACAATCGGAAAAATTAACAAAATAAATAGTTGGTTCTTTGAAAAAATAAACAAAATCGATAAACCCTTAGCCACACTAACAAAGAGAAAGAGGGAGAAAACTCAAATTACTAAAATTCTGAATGAACAAGGAAATATCACAACAGACACGAGTGAAATACAAAACATAATTAGAAGCTATTTTGAAAATCTATACTCCAACAAAACAGAAAACCTCGAAGACATCAACAAGTTTCTAGAGACATGAATTACCTAAACTGAAAGAGGAGGACATACACAACTTAAATAAATCAATTTCAAGCAATGAAATAGAAGAGGTCATCAAAAGCCTACCAACAAAGAAAAGGGCCATATGGGTTCTCAGCCGAGTTCTACAAAACCTTTAAAGAAGAGCTCATTCCAATACTTCTCAAAGTATTCCATAAAAGAGAAAAGGAGGGAACCCTCCCAATCTCATTCTATGAAGCCAATATCACCCTGATACCTAAACCAGACAGAGACACATCGAGGAAAGAAAATTTCAGACCAATATCCTTAACGAATATTGACAGAAAAATTCTCAACAAAATTTTAGCAAATCGCATACAAAAATATATTAAAAAGATAGTGCACCACGATCGAGTGGGTTTTATCCCAGGGATGCAAGGTTGGTTCAACATCAGGAAATCAATAAATGTCATTCACCATATCAACAGACTAAAAGTTAAGAATCACGTGATTATTTCAATAGCTGCAGGAAAAGCATTTGATAAAATACAGCATCCCTTCATGCTCAAAACACTAGAAAAAATCGGGGTAGTGGGAACATTCCTTAACATTGTAAAGGCCATCTACGCTAAGCCCATGGCCAATATCATTCTAAATGGTGAAAAACTGAACGAATTCCCCCTAAAAACTGGAACAAGGCAGGGATGCCCTCTTTCACTACTTCTATTCAACATCGTTCTTGAGACTCTAGCCAGAGCAATTAGACAAACCAAAGAAATTAAAGGGATACGAATTAGAAAAGAAGAACTCAAACTATCCCTGTTTGCTCATGACATGATTATATATTTAGAGGAACCTGGAAATTCCACCAGAAAACTCTTAGAACTCATAAGTGAATTCAGTAAAGTAGCAGGTTACAAGATCAATGCTCATAAATCAAATGCATTTTCATACATAAGTGATGAATCTTCATAAAGAGAAATTAGGAAAACTACCCCATTCACAATAGCATTGAAAAAAATAAAATACTTGGAAATCAATCTCACAAAAGAGATGAAAGACTTCTACAATGAGAACTACAGAACACTAAACAAAGAAATTAAAGAAAATCTTAGAAGATGGAAAGATCTTCCATGTTCATGGATAGGAAGAATTAATATTGTCAAAATGGCCATACTACCAAAAGTGCAATGCAGATTCAATGCAATTCCAATTAAAATCCCAATGATGAACCTTACAGAAATAGAGCAAGCAATTATGAAATTCATCTGGAAGAATAAGAAACCCAGAATAGCTAAAGCAATCCTCAGTAGAAAGAGCGAAGCAGGGGGTATCGCAATACCAGATCTTCAACTCTATTACAAAGCAATAGTAACAAAAATGGCATGGTATTGGTACCAAAATAGACAGGTAGATCAATGGTACAGAATAGAGGACATGGACACAAACCCAAATAAATACAATTTTCTCATACTAGACAAAGGGGCCAAAAATATGCAATGGAGAAAAGATAGCCTCTTCAACAAATGGTGCTGGGAAAACTGGAAAACCATATGCAACAGAATGAAATTAAACCCCCTATCTCTCACCCTGCACAAAACTCAACTCCAAATGAATCAAGGACCTTGAAATCAGACCACAGACCCTGCATCTTATTGAAGAAAAAATAGGTCCAAACCTTCAACTTGTTTGCTTAGTATCAGAGTTCCTTAACGGGACTCCCATAGCCCAAGAAATTAAAGCAAGAATCAACAACTGGGATTGATTCAAACTAAAAAGCTTTCTCTCAGCAAAGGAAACTATCAGTAATGTGAAGAGAGAGCCTACAGAGTGGGAAAATATCTTTGCCACTCATACTTCAGATAGAGCGCTAATTTCCAGAATCTATAAAGAACTCAAAAAACTCTACACCATGAATACAAATAATCCAATCAACAAATGGGCTAAGGAAATGAACAGACACTTCACAGAAGAAGATCTACAAGCAATCAACAGATATATGAAAAAATGTTCACATCTCTAGTAATAAGAGAAATGCAAATCAAGACTACCCTAAGATTTCATCTGACCCCAATTAGAATGGAGATTATCAAGAACACAAGCAACAATAGGTGTTGGCGAGGATGTGGGAAAAAGGTACACTCATACATTGCTGGTGGGGTTGCAAACTAGTGCAGCCACTCTGGAAAGCAGTATGGAGATTCCTCAGAAAGCTTGGAATGGAACCACCATTTGACCCAGCTATCCCACTCCTTGGCCTATACCCAAAGGACTTAAAATCAGTATACTACAGAGATACAGCCACATCAATGTTCATAGCTGCTCAATTCACCATAGCCAGATTGTGGAACCAACCTAGATGCCCTTCAGTTGATGAATGGATAAAGAGCCTGTGGCATATTGTACAATGGAATATTACTCCGCCATGAAAAATGATAAAATTATGGCATTTGCAGGCAAATGGATGAAATTGGAGAATATCATGCTAATGATATGCCAATCTCAAAAAACTAAAGGACAAAGGATCTTGTTTTTAAGCAGATGAGGACATATAATGGGGGGTAGGAGGGTTAGGTTAGGTTTAGGATTAGGGATAAGGAGGGTGGTAAGAATGGAGGAAGGAAGGACTGTATAGAGGGAAAAGAAGGGTGGCAGGGGTGGGGGGAAGGGAGAAAAATAACAGAATGAATCAAACAACATTGCCCTATGTAAATTTATGATTTTTAATTTTAAAAAGAAAGAACATTTGAAAAATAAAGAAAAAAATGCTAAAAATGAGAAAAAAATATGGAAAGCAAGATTAATTAGATAAGTGTAGCATCTACATAGGAAAAAGCAAAATGTTAAATTTGTATTAGCAGGTATTTTGTTGAAGAAAAATACAAATAAATAATACACTCATGAAAGAGTACTAAACTGAGCTACTAATCAAAGAAATGCAAATAAAATCATCTTTTGTTTAACACAGAAGTTGAAATATTCAGTATCAAGTGTTGGTGAAGATACAGGGAATGAGTTCCAGGATACACTGCCATGGAGAGTAAGAACTGACCCAGGCATCTTGGAAGGTAATTTGGCAGTGTCACAGCTTTGTGTATGATCCTATAATCAGTAATTACTTTTTTTATATCTACTTATATGTTTTGAAAAGATGGGCAAATATGTTTATTGCATCCATATTTATAACAGTGAAATATTTGAAATGACCCACTTGCAAGTCAATAGGGAAGTTGTTATAGTTGAATCTTAAATGCTCCCCAAAGTCCCATATGCTAAAGGCTTCATCGCTAGTCTGTGGTGCTACTGAAAGGTGGCGGAACCTTTAGGATGTGGGACCTAGTAGAAGGAATTCAGGTCACTGGGGGGTATACCTTTGATAGGGATATTGGGGTACCAGTCCTCTCCCCTTTGTTTTCTGCCACAATGAAGTAAACCGTCTTCTTCTACCTCATAATCTTGCTGCCATGATGTACTGTGCCACCACAACAGGGAAAGGGACCATGGATCAAAACCTTTGAGACCAAGAGACAAAAGATACATTTCCTCTTTTTGAGTTGATTCTAGGTATTTTATCACAGCAACAAAGTTGACTAATGTAGAAGTGGTTCAATGTAGAAAGTATATTTGTAGAATAGAGTACTATGCAATAGTTAAAAAGAGGTAGAGATCCACAAACTGACATGAAACTATCTCTAAAGCATACTGTAGAGTAAAAAGATGTTTGCAGAATAGTTTTGATTACTTATGCACAAATACATACTAACAAAAATATGTATGTATGTGAAAATGCCAAGAAAAATGTTTTGGAAAGATACACAGTAAACTGATAATGGTAGTCACTCTTGCAACTTTGAGAAGGTGAATGGGAACAAAAGGTACTTAAACTGGAACATTTACACTTTGCGTGTGTGTGTGTGTGTGTGTGTGTGTGTGTGTGTGTAAGAAGGTATTCTTGCGTTACTTAGATATTAAAGAGTCTTTCATTTTTTTCATTTTTCCAATTGAAGAGAGCAAGATAAATTGGCTTGAATATTTTCTAGTCAATGAAACTCAAATCTGCCTTGAGTTATTTTCTTTTAGGCAATGTCATATAAACTTCCACATATACTTCATGTGCTAGAATATCACCCTATTTACTGGGTTTGAATCCTTTAAGTAAACTCAGACTTTCATAAACTTTATTCTTTGACTTACCCAAAAATGCAGCCATTGATGATAAAATTTGATTTCCCAAGTGTACAGAAACTATTACCCAGACTCTCTTTAGGTAAAGGTAATTCTGGGATTTAAATCATTATGGAATTATTCTTTTTTTTTTTTTGAAGTTGAAAGCATAAGGTCAGAGAAGGTGGCAGTGTTTATTCAGAGATGAATAATTATCTTAATCATTACTGTTACTGGTACTCTGCTGTGGAGTTACCGTTTGCCTTTGCTAAGAGCAGATAGCAGAATTCCTGAACCCAGCTATAATTCTTCCACTGGATTTTTTAAAGTCTGTCCTTTTCATCAGAAGTTAGTAATTTGAGAAAACACAAATGCGTGCTTAACCCTGGTTGTTAATTTTAGAAATACAAAGAATGTAGAATGTGAATGTTGGTGACACACAGTGACAAACTTTGTCCCCTTCAACAATCTTAAAAGTAGAGAGGCAAGGTAGTATTACACCCCATTTTGCACATTAAGAAAATCAGACTTGAAAAATTCAGAAATTTGTCCCAAGCCACCTGGCAAGTAATAAGTACAATTTAGTTTTTCTCCTCGGCTGCAAGTCTAACACTCTGTCCTCCAGTTGCTCCCTACCTTCTTGAAACTAGGATCTGAAATTTTGAAGCTACAAGTCCAAGCTAACCTGAGTCAGTTAATGTGTCACCTAACATTTGTTGAATACTTACCAGGCTTGTGGCTCCATTGCAGATCTTTCCATAATATTCTCTTTACTTTTATCAGAACTATGCAAGTTATTACGATCCCTGCTTTAAAAGTGAAGAAATGAAGCAGTTTACTGACGCCACCTCAACAGGAAGTGGTGGAGTGAAAATTCAGGCCTGTGACTTCCTGTTCAACAGTCCTTTTCCTTCTAACAGGACTTAGCAACTCCCTAGGAATAGCTCTCAGTAGCAGACAATGAAATCCTTGAATAGTTTATCCCCAAATAGACACATGCCCTTCAGTCAAGGTCAACTGCCTTTTATAGGATACTCATCAAGCAAAGCTGTGTGGTGTGGGGTGTTTTTATATATGCCTGGGAGTCATCTGGTCATATTAGCAAAACAAACCATTTCTAAATAATGTCATCTGTGAGCCAACAAGAGATCCTTTCTTTCACTCCTTCTCAGGGGGCCTCTCTGCTCCTCAGCTGGAATGAATGTTCCGGCTCCCCTTATCCCGACCCAGAGTAATTTGTTTTAATAATGTCTGAGCACTCTGAGGTAATAGTCTCATGACCTCAACTAGTGCATTTAAGGAAGAAAGAAATGTGACTAAGTAGAACCCTTACTCCTTTTCTCTTAGTTTCTAAGTTCAGAAATAACTAGAAAACTATCTGAACAGGGAATTAGGATGCATGTTATCATAAGCCTCAGGAAAACTATTTGAATGAAAACATTTCACTACAGGGCAAATTTGAAAATGGCAGACATTTGGGAGAAAGAAAAAAGAGTAATAGAATCAAGAGGCTTTTCTAGACTGATGATTTGCCTTGATCATGACTACATTATTTATGAGTGCTTATTGTGTATCAGGCACTTTGAATGCAGTGACTGACTCCATTCTTATAAAAACTCAGCAAGGAAGGTTTGTCTTAGTTCCATTGGATAATGAAGAAACTGAGGCTAAAATGTGGCTCTGACAGAATACAAACCTAAATCTATCTCTGGCTTTAAAAATCAATCTTCCTTCCTATACTGGCTCTCGGGTTGAGGGCACAGCATGGAATCCATACTAGTGGGTTTCTGAGTGTTGTGGAAGAAAAGTCCAGGCAGCGAATGTAGGACAATTTCTCATTCATCTTTGAAGGACTTCTGAATTATCTTTCTTGTTTTATCTGAGGTGTAAGCTCAGTCACAGCTGTGGTCAAAAAAAAAGTAATGCATTCCGAAAGTACTTGGTCCATTTGGATAGACGGTATTGAGCTCCGAGGATACTATAAAAAAGTCTGATATAGTAAAAAAATAAAACCAGGAGATGTAAACAGTAGAAGAGAAATACCTCACCCACTTCTGACAAATCCAGTAAGAGCCTTTTGTGTGCCTCATCCTGATCTGATCTCCTCTTTCCCTTCTACAGATAACCACTATCCTTCATCTAAAGTGTGTCACTGTGTTGAAATTTTTCACAGCTCCCACATGTTTATTTGTATCTTTATAAAATACGTTTGATAATTTTACATATTGTAGATTTAATATTTTATGTAAATGGCCTTATACTTATGTATTTTCTGAAAGTTCTGATTTTTGCTTCTCATTATGTCCACAATATTCACCCACCGGTGTAGCTGTAATTCATTTATTTTCATTGCTAAATAGTATCCCATTGTTTGAATATATCACAGTTTGTTTAGACATTCTGCAATTGATGGCTCTTCCCCACAATTTCACATGACTAATAATGTTACTCATCTTCCATGTGTCTCATTATGTATGTGTCAAGCGTTTTTCCTAGGGGTCATCTTCAAAACAGAGTTAGGAAAATATCCAGTTTAGTAAATAGAACCATATTCTCCTAACTCCTACTTCTCCTGACTGCGTCAATTTAGCCAATAGTTTTATTTTCCCAACATTCTGTGCTTCTAGATTTTTTACATTGTTTCGATCTGAAGAACTGAAACACTATCTCATGATTTTAAAGATGCATATTTTAATTATTGGTGATATTGAGTGCCTTTTCACATGTTCATAAACCATCTGTTCTTCTTGTTCTGTCATTTGCCTTTTCATTTTAATTATGTTTTAGATTACTGTTTTTCCTTTTGATTTACAGGTAGTCTTTATACCTTCTAGAGAGGTATGTATCTAGGTATATAGATATCTAGAAAAGATATATAGATATATATCTGTACATACATTCCAAATAACTTCTCCTGTCTGATCTCTTCTCTTTGTATCTTGACCTTAGTGTTGGTTATGCCAAGTAAACAAAATCAATCATAACTTTACAATTTCTGGTGCTACCATTTTTACTTACCAAGAACATTAAAATAGGTTTTCTATGGCGACTACTGTGACTTAAACCATTGATATCACTGATACTTGCAGTAAGTTTCCGTAGAGGTCTCTGTTTTAGACATATTTGGACTTCCATGTAATTTTCCCGTAGGGTAAAACAATTTTCATGTGATCAGCTCATTACAAGTTCTTGAATGTGAATAATTTGGAAATAAGTTTATATTTGGATGCAGTGGCACACATCTGTAATCCCAGTAACAACTGGGATTATAGCTGAAAGGCTGAGGCAGGAGGATCATAAATTCAGGACCAGCCTCAGTAACTTAGCAAAACTCTCAGCAACTAAGTGAGACCCTGTTTCAAAAGATAAAATAAAATCCCCAGCACCACAAAAAAAAAAAAAAAAAAAAAAAAAAAAGATAAAATAAAGATGACCGGAGATGTAGCTGGGTAAAGTGTTCCTGCGTTCCATCCTCATTACCAAGTCATAATGATGATGATGATGATGATGATGATGATGATAATAGTAATAATAATTTATGTAACTTTTTCCCTTGCTTGAGGGAATGAAAAAAAGTGTTTTCTGCAAGGTAATTAACTTTATCATTTTTTCTTTAGTGCTGGAGATTGAACCCAGAGCCTGTGCATGCTAGGCAAGTGTTCTATCACTGAGCTACAATCCCGGCCCCAAATTTTATTATCTTCTTAAAAAACCGTTCCCAATTGAAACTGGAAAACTTACTGACTGTGCTTATGCTGACTGGCGGGGGAGTTCTCGTTGAAGTGAAGATCAAGATTAAAGTTGTCCTCCAATTCATGAGGGTGGTTTCTCAGAGCTAAGTTCTTGGTTACCTATTGCCAACTCCCATCTATCCTATATGGATAATCTATCCTAATTTATACAAGTCCTTGGGAGGCAGTAAGGCACAGTTGTTAAGACTTCGGGGTTAAAAGTCCCATCGCTTTCCAGGAGGACTTTTTGAGCAAATTATTCATAATATATGAACCCCAGTTTCTGCATTTAAAATGTGAAAATGCTACATTTGTCACAAGCCTTCCTTAGAGGTTAAATGAGATCACATCTGTCTGGTACCTTTGCATTAATGGTTGTTACTAACACATCATCTCCATGAAATCCTCATACAATTGAAAAATAGGCTTTAAAAATTCTCCAACTTCTCAAAGAAAACATGCTTCTTTTTTCTAATGGAGGCACACACTGGGACTAAGGATTTTTCTGGAAAAGACACAGCTCTATGAAAGGAACTGAAAATTCTCTCGTTTCTCAGCTCCCCAAATTGAACTATTGGTCTTGTTTGGCAACTCAGCTACACAAGAACGCAGTGTATTAGGCTACACCTTAAAGGCCAATAGAACCTGAAAATATAACCTGTTCCTACTGAGATGATAGAGAGCTAACCCATGTTGCCCCTGGCAGAACATTTTGTTTGGCCACAATGTTTTGCAAAGCTACAGAACACTCTAGTTGTTCTGTTGTATACAATGTGCTTATTCTTTGGCCTTACTCAGCTCTTTTTAAAGCTTATTTGTCTACCCCACGAACACCTCTAAAACACACACACACTATACACACTAATGCTTAAATCAAGCTGGAGGCTATAAACAGAAAGCAACTCTTTGTGAGATAATAATGATTACAGGAATGGTATAAATCCACATCGTGCACACCCATAGAAAAGAAAAGATGTACCCAATTTGTGTACAAAGAATCAAATGCAGTCTGTAAAAATAAAAAAGAAAATTAAAAAAAGATAAAGACCGCTTTCCATTTCCCTTGCCAACTGTGGTTCTATTGGAGTTCTTCAGAGACACCAATTTACTTAGAATGTCATAAATACATGTGTAATTTTCCTAATAGGGACTCAGTCCATTTTGCTGTTAGGAAGTTTTGGTATTTTTCAGGTATCTATCTTAAACTAACAAACAAAAACTAAAAACTTTTTAACTAAAAACTTTTTGGTGAAATAAATATCAGAATAGATTACAAATGGGAAAAGTGAACCAGAAATCTTAGCTTGGAATCTTGGACTACATAATCTACTATCTGTGGGACCTGAAATAGTCATTTTAATCCCCTGCACTGCAGTTTACCTAGTCTGTAAAGTGGGTCTGCTAAAAGATATAAACCAGAGTAAGAACTTGGGCTGCGGGTGCTTAGACCAAAGTGAAACATTAAAAATACTTATGAAATACAACTGGTGCTTTTTTAGACTCTCTTAGGATATGCAAATATATATTTTTCAACATTTCCAAGTGTACCTATTAGCTATTGAAAATGAAAAAAACTCAAAACAGTGAGGTCTGAGAAAATGGAGTAAAAAAGGAAGCCATACATTGAAGCTTTCTCAGTGCATTCTTTCTCATTGACAGAACAGTCACTAGAAAGGAAGCCAAAGCATTGATCCTTCCCCAAATACATCCTTCCCCAATGACACTGCAATGAGACTCTGAAGGGAAGGAGATTAAACACTTAATGCTAACCCCCGACCATTCTCCAAGTAAAAATATTGTCCAGTACAAATTTTCAAATCCTCACAAACCTGTTCCTGAGTGCCAAAACTGATATGCTCACTAGACCACCCCTCAAAAATACCTTTATAAACCCAGTCCTTTTCTTTGTTCAGTGGCTCCTTTTCCACCAGGAAAGTGGGTCCACTGATACCATTTCATCCCTGCATCCCCTGCTGCTGTGAGAAACTTTGTTCCTGAATAAACAGCTGAGATGATTCGTGAGGTTTGCATCCCGCCTGGTCTTTTTGTGTTGACAGTACCATTCTCAGGAGGATAGTAGGGGGTTTCTGCAGAACCCCTCTGATAGCATGTCAGAGTTCAGGTGTCAAAGGGACCAAGACAGCACACAATAGTGTCTGGTTCTGAGGGTCATCTCACAGGAAACCTGGGCTCAGGGAAGAGGGAAACAGCAGCGGTTCCCTGGCTCATTTTCCCTTCTCAAGGTTGTCTGCGGTGGTGGCTTGGGGGAAGTGTGATGTCCATTCAGTGCCAGGGCTTGGGCCGGTTCTTCCTGATGGGGAAAGCTGCTTTTTCTCTTTTCAAGGCAGCTGCTTCTGGTAGGTAGGACAGGGCCTGCCTTTGGCTCACTAACCCAGAATTATTGCTGTCATCTCCTACAGGGCAGGGGTGGGGCAGGAAAATATCCTCCTAAATGTTTACCTCACATTCAGAGTCCATTCAAAAGACCACATCCTAGCAGCGAGGTCTCATCTCTTACAGGGTGGGCAGGGAGACAACTCAAGGCTAATTCAGCCTTAGCAAGAAGCAAGGACATTGTGTTCAGAGATTCCAAGGTTGTTGCAGGTGAGTTCCTTTCCTGGTAAGAATCTCAGCTCTGAATTTTCTGCTGAGAGGAAATGAAAGCCTCACAAACATAGGGATAGTTTAAGAAATGTTCTCCAAGAACAATATGTGCAAACTCAAGATCGTCTCCAATGCATTTCCCTTCAAACCTGGCTAGTTCATTCTGTAGAGGACCCGTTGAGAGACATTTTAAAAGGCCCATGTCTTGCTACGTTTACCAATAGTTGATACACCCGCAGTATCTTAAATATGTATCTGAGTGGTTTTTATTGAGATAGTAGTGTTTTCTTTGTGCGGTGTGTTTTTCTCTTTTTCTCCTAGGAAGGCAGCTTGCCCTCTGAGCCCTTCCCTTGTCTCAGGGGGGTTTTGTGTTGTGGGTACAGGAAGCAAAAATTACCATAGACAATGCTTCTTCCTAGCTCCTGTGTTCTGAAGAACTGACTTCTTGGGAGGATTATGCCAGAGAGATGGGAGAGAAGTGAGTGCTGTTTGAGAAGCTGCCTCCCAAGACAAGAGTGAATGGAAATCTGCATAGAATAGGTAAGATTTGCTCTCCGGACCAAGGAGAGATGCAGGAAGGAGATGAGACTGAAGAAAACCATACCTGAGGCCTTTGGACACTCACAAAAGGCTCCTGCCTTAGCTATAATTTCTCTGCCTTTGGACAGCAGGGAAATAATGGGGATGCCAGATCAATGTACTTGGACAATGAACGTATCTCAGCATCAGGATGAACTAAGGCTGGTGACGTTTCCCTCTATTTCCAGAAACCACATTAGACTGCTAGATTATAACTAGAGTTTGAAGAGAAGCCTCCTTTATATCAAACTCAGTGTGGAGCTGAAGGTTTCTGAAGAAGTTGCTTCTACATTACAGATCCTGAAGATTGACATTGACTGAGTACAACATCATGATTGAGGAGAAAGGGAATGTTGTAGGTCAGAAGCCAAAATTATCTTGGGGTATCTTAGACCTTTCAATAGCTATTTACTTGCAACCTCTGTATCTGACCTAACATTCTTGTGACTGTTATGTAAGACTCTTGGCAGTCATGACTGTGCTGAGCAGACCTCTGACCTCCACGAACTCGAAAGCTGAGATTATGAGATAACATCTGAAACCTATAAGAAAGATATTCCCATTTTGCTGGAGCCCACCTAAATAATGCCCCTACCAATGTACTTGGTACATGTACTGATTTATGACTTCCTCTTTTTCTGTGACCATAAATGTTCATGTCATGTAACCTCTTTCAGGGTGGAGCATGTTATTCAGGGCCACCTGAATCAGTGTTCCCAGACTTTGGTCACTGATATGTGACTCAGAATAAACCATCTCTTACTTCCTTTGAAACAAGATCTGTGTTTTATACAATCTCAGAAAGGAAGAGTCTTGTCAGACATTAAAAAATAATTTTTTTCTACCCACTTAGGTTTGATTCTTGGAGACCTGCTAATTAAACTGACAAAAATATATGTTCAAGACATGACAGATTTTTATTTATGTATGTATACAGGGGTTCAAAGAAAAATGCAACACAAGGAGGTATTTAGAATCTGAGGTTTATATCCCATCTTAGGGGACAGAGAGGGAAAGAAAGCAAAGAAATGAGATATTTTCTCATATCTGAGTTAAAGGAATTCATGAAGGTTAGAATGCACATGACCCCAAGACATAAAATATATTCACTCATTACCAATTGTTAACACTCTACTGCTAGTTTTCATCCGTAGAATCAAATTAGAACTGGCTCTCTGAAAGTGGGAAAAATGAGAGGAAAAATTTGAAAGGCATGAAAGAGATAGCAAGGAATGAAGCTTCACTGGTGAGCTGGAAAAACATAAGGCCATTTGTATGGGAATTTAGTATATGATCTTTTCTTTCTATCCACATCCCAGCTCTCCCCTTGAATTTCTTTCCCTTCAAAACTAAACAACTATTAACATCTGGGGGAAAATACTGATTGGTGTCTAGGAGTTCCTGTATGTGAACTCAATTCCTCTCTCTACATTCAGAAGTTGATATGCATAAAGTTCTTTTAAAACAGGCATCCCATAATAAGTGCAACCATGAGAACACAGGAAATAAATCTAACTGGAAGAGTAGATAAGAAAATGAGAATTAGAAAAGAATCAAACATTATAAAAGCAAAAAAAAAAAAAATTAAAGGATTTAGTACATGCCCTTCAAGAATTATCTTAAATATAAATGGTATTCATTTTTCCAGTTAAAGGACACATACTGGCAGATTGGATTAAAAAATAACACTCAACTCCTGATCACCTGTAAGAAACTCACTTCCCTGGTAAAGACATACACAGACTCAAAGTGAAAGGATTGAAAATAATATTTCATGCAAATGCAGATATAAAGCAACAGGAGTAGCTACACTCATATCTGATAAAGCAGACTTCAAGCTGTTTGGTTGAATTACAGATTGAATCTAGAGTGTTCCCCAAAGTCATGGTAAACATTTAGTCCCCAGTGCAACAATGTTGGATTCACAATTTGATGGCATTATTGGGAAGTGGAAGAAACTGTAGGAGGTGGGGATTAATTGTAGGAAATACACTAAGAAGCATGTCTCTGGCCTCTTTCTTTCTCTTTTTGCTTCATAACTGCCATGAGGTGAATAGCTTTGGTCTGCTACATCCTCCTCACCATGTTCTGCCTCACCACAAGCCTATTGGAGCCAAGTAATGACAGACTGAAACCTTTGAAACTGTGAACCAAAATAGATCTGCCCTCCTTCAAATTGTTTTTCTCATTTATTTTATCACAGAGGGGGGAAAAAAACTAACACACAGGCCAAAATTAGAAGAGACAAAGAATGTCACTGCATATTGGTGAAGGGATAATTCCACCAAGAAGATATAATTACAAATGTATACATAGAGCATCAGTCTACCCAATTTCATAAAACAAACACTACTTGACATAAAGGGATAGATAGACCCTAATTCAATAATAGTGAATGACTTCAATACCCTACTCTCACAAACAGATAGGGCATCTAAACAAAAACTCAATAGAGAGACATCAGAGTTAAACTACATTATAGATCAAATGAACTTATCATATATCTACAAAATATTCTCTACAACATCAGAATACACATTCTTTTTAGTAGCTCATGAACCTTCTTCAAATAGATCATATTTTAAGCCATAAAGCAAGTTCTAACATACAAAAAATTAAAACATCATCTTGTATGATATCAGATCATAATGGAATGCAATTAGAAATCAACAACAGAAACTATTTAAATAATTCTATTTTAGATTGAAGAATACATATTTGAATGATCAGGGGGTCATTGAAATCATGGGAGAAATTTTAAATACCCTAGAAACAAATGGAAATGGAAATGGAAACATGGCATATCAGAGTCTGTGAGACATAATTAAGGCAGTTTTAAAAAGGAAATTTATAGAAATAAGTGCCTGCATTGAAAAATCAGAGAGACCTCAAATAAATGCATCTCAAGGTCTTAGAAAAACAAGAACAAATCAAATCTAAACCAGTAGAAGAAAAAAACTAACCAAGAACAGAATTGAAATTGATAAAATAGAGACTAAAAAAGCAAAACAAAGGATCAGTAAAACAAAGAATTGGTTCTTTGAAAAAATGAGATTGGTAAACTCCTAGCCAAACTAACCAAAAGAAAATAAGAGAAGACCAAAAGTAACAAAACTAGATGTGAAAAAGGAAATATTACAACAGATACCACTGAACGTCCAGAGGATCATTAGGATCATTAGGATCATTAGGATCATTAGGGACTATTTTGAAAATTTACATTCCAATAAATCTAGAAGAAATGGATACATTTGTAGACACATAAAACCTACCATAATTGAATCAAGAGGATATAAAAACCCAAACAAATGAATAACAAGCAATAGGAGTAAAGCAGTAATAAAGTGTCTCCCAACAAAGAAAAACCCAGAACCAGATGGACTCCCTGCTGAATTTTACCAAACCTTTGAAGGATTAACTCCAATGATCTTCAAACTACTCCATGAACAAAAAGAGAGGGAATAATTCCAAACTCATTTTATGAAACTATTATCACCCTAGTATCAAAACTGAATGAGAACACAACAGAAAACATAGACCAATATCCTTGATGAGTACAGATGCAAAAATCCTCAATAAAATTCTGGCAAACTGATTTCAACAACACATTAAAAAGATTAGAAGCCATGATCAAGTTTCTTTTACTCCAGGGATGCAAAAATGGTTCATATATACAAATCAATAAACATAATATACTAAAGAAATGGAAAAAAATAACAATCATCTCAAAAGACGCATGCCTAGGATGGCGGCAGGCGTTGAGCCAAGAGGTGGCACATAGTTAGTGTTAGCACAGCGTGATCTACTTTTGCCTGATTAGTTAACAAGAATCTTGTGTACAAGAATCTTGTCTCCTCTGTGCTTGTGGTCAACAGATGTTCCTCATTCTTAATTGGTATCGTGGCGCATGCTCCAACCATCCTACTTAATCCTAAGCTGATTGGCTGCCTTAGGTATATAAGACACGCACCTATAGGAAGCACCTCTGATAAGCAGCACCTCTGATAGATCGCACCTCTAGCACGCACCTTTAGGTTGCAGGTTGTAGGACATAGGCCGCATGCCGCACACTGCTCGCCGCACCTCCAAGAAGTGACCCACCTTTAAGAAGCAGTAGACCTTTGATAAGCCTAGCCTCTTTGAAAGAGTAGCATTCTCTAAAATTAAGCAAAGTCTCTTTTCCTCTAAGCAAAATCTCTTTTCCTCTAAGCAAAGTCGCTCTTCCTCTAAGCAAAGTCTTTCTTCTTCTCAAAGCCTCTCTTCCTCTAAAACTAAAAGTAAGCAAAGCCTTTATTCCTCTATAAACTAGCAAACAAGCAAACAAGCAAGGAAGTAGCCCGGATAAAGTAATAGAAGTAGTTCAGTTCCAGTCCACCTCCCATAAATTACCGCGGGATTGTTGCTGCGGGCGGCAACAGACGCATAAAAATCCTTGATAAAATTCAACATCCCTTCATCATAAAAGCCCCAAAGAAACTAGGTGTACAAGAATCTTGCCTCCACATGAAGAAGGCTATGTATAACAAGCCCACAGCCAACATAATACAGAATAAGAAAAACTGAAATCATTTCCTTTAAAATCTAAATAAGTCAAAGATGTCCACTCTTACCACTCTTACTCAACATAGTACTTGAATTTTTAGAGCAACTAAATTAGAGAAAGAAATAGAAGTGATCAAATTTAAAAAGTAAAGTTTTTCCTATTTGCAGAGATATGATCCTATACAGAGAAAATTCTAAAAATTTTATCAGAAGACTTTAAGATCTGATTTAAAAATCAAGCAAAGTAGCAAGATACAAAATCAACTTATAACAGTCAACAGTTTTTCTATAAACTAATAATGAACCAGCAGAGAAAGAAAACAGAAAACAATTCAATTCACAATAGCTTAAAAAAATTCACCTAGGAATAAACCTAATCAAGGAGGTGAAAGACCTCTACAATGAAAACTACAGAACACTGAGGAAAGAAATTGAAGAAGATACTAGAAGATAGAAACATCTAGATAGAAACTAGAAGATAGAAACAACTAGAAGATAGAACATCTTCTATGTTCATGGTCTGCAGAATAAATAATGTTAAAATGGCCATGTTGCTGAAAGTGAACTACAGATTCCATGCAATCCCCATTTAAAAAAAAATTGATGTATTCCTCAAAAATCTAGAAAAATCAATTCTAAAATTCATGTGGAAGCACAAAAGATCCAGAATAGTCAAAGCAATCCTGATCGAAAAGAGAAATGCTGGGGGCATCACAACACCTAATTTCAAAAAATAACAAAAATAGCATGGTACTGGCATAAAAACAAACAAGTAGACCAACAGAATAGAATAGAGAACACAGAGAGAAACCCTTGTAGCTACAGCCATCTGATTCTTGTCAGAGGTTTGAAAAACATATGTTTGAGGAAAGATGACCTTTTTAACAAAAGGCACTGGGAAAACTGAATATCCTTATGTAGAAGACTGAAACTAGATCCCTATCTCTCACCCTGTACAAAAATCAACTCAAAATAGATCAAAGACCAAATACAAGACCTGAAACTTTGAAACTGCTGAGAGAAAACACTTCAAGATATGGGCACAGACAATAACTTCCTGAATAGGGCTTCTCTAGTTTAGGAAATAATAGAAAGAATCAATAAGTGGGATTGCATCAAATTAAAAACCTTCTTCACAGCAAAAGGAAATAAAATGAATGAAGAGACAGCCTACAGAATGGGAGAAAATCTTGACCAGTTGCTCTTTTAACGAAAGATTAACATAGAATATATGAAAAACTAAAAAGCTCAACACACACACATACACACAGAAATAAATCAATAGATAAATGAATAAACTGAACAGACACTTCTCAAACGAAGTACAAAAGGTCAGTAGTTACATTAAAAAAATGTTGATATCTTTAGTTAAATGAAAACTACATTGAGATTTCATATCACCCCAGTTAGAATGGCTATCATCAAGAAGACAAAACTAATACTGATGAGGATGTGGGAAAAGGATGGTTATACACTAATGGTGGAAATGTGAATTACTGTAGTTGCTATGGAAAACATGATGGAGGTTCCTTAAAAATCCTCAAAGTAGAACTACCATACCATCCAGCTCTACCACTCCTGGGTATAGACCTGGAGGAGTTAAAGGCAGCATAGTACAGAGATACCTGTACACCGTGTTTATCATGGCATGATTCACAATATACAAGTCATGAAATCAGCCGAGGTGCTTTTCAACAGATGAATGGATTTAAAATGTGATATGTATACACAGTGGGGTATTTTTTGAGCTATAAAAGATAATGAAATCATGTCATTTGCAGGAAGATGGAACTTATGTTATGGAGGTCCTCATGTTAAGTGAAATAAGCCAGACTGAGAAAGACACATCACATGTTTTCTCTCATATGTGAAATCTAGAAAATAAATGATGTGAAAAAGTAGAAGGGATACTATTAGAGACCAGGAAGGGAAATTGTGGGTGGTGGAGAGTAAAGGAAAACAATTGGGGGAAGGATATGATCAAAGTAAGTTACATGCCACGATGAAATCTACTTTTCTTTATAATTAAAATGCACTAATAAAAAACAGGTCTGCTATAATTAGGTGATACCTTTATGTAAATCATTGTTTATTTGCAGTTTTCTTTCTCTTTTAAAACAGTAGTTTGACCCTGTGATGTCTTTATCAGTGTGTGGTAAAGATTTCTGAAGGTCTCTGAATGTAATCTTTCCTCTCCTCTCTAACCTCAATATCTCTGCATTTCTCTGAACTACTAAGAAAAGAGAATGATTAAGCAATATATTATTTACTGAAACTCTGTTAAGAATGACAGAGGAAAAAGTTTTCCTTATGATGCACAGTGAACTCTTTCAAAACATCATTTAAAGTCACTGTTCCCCAAATTTTTCATTTTAGCTACTCAGCAACTGTATGTTCTGCTTTTTGTTTTTTTCCAAACATGGTCAAGTTTCCTCTCTTCTGCTGAGCAATTGAGTTGAAGAGAGCAATTAGTTCTTCTCCTAAGCTCGTAATCCCTAGATGCTCAACAAAGCAAAAAGGTCTACAGTGTATAGGACTCCCCTCTCCTATTAGGAAAAAGTTTAGCAACTCTTTAGTACCACTTGAAAATAAACTTAAATATCTCACACTACCTAGTTGATTAAAATGTATTTTCCCAAATATGTAGAACAATTTCTTCTAGAAGAATGATGGTAAATATACCTGATTGCATAATAATGCAGCTGCTTATCAGGGCCATTAGCTGTTAGCAAATTCTAGTAATGTCAGGATGTTGAAAACTTCCAGTGTCTCAGAGAAAATGTTCTTTCCCTGAGAGTGACCAAAAACTTTTGATTTTCTTAGATTCTGAAACAGCCTGAAAAATTAAAGGTAAAGGTAATTCTGAAATAACTCTCTTTTGGCTTTGTTGCTATATAACGAACTACCATTAAAATTTAGTGACTTAGGGACCGGGAGTAGAGCATTTGCCTAGCACATGTGAGACACTGGGTTCAATCCTCAGCACTGCATAAAATTAAATAAATAACAAATAAAGGTATTGTCTCCATCTACAACTAAAAAATTTTTAAAAATTTAGTGACTTAAAACAATGATTTAATATTTGCTCAGGACTTTTTGGTTCAGGAATTTGGGAAAAGCTCCATTGGATGGTCTGGTTTGGGATCACTGAAGAAGTTATAGTTAGATGTCTCTGGGGCTGCCATCACCTGAAGGCTTGACTGGTCTGGATGTTCAAGATAACTCCTAGCGCTTGTGGTTGATACCTTCTGGGAGTGACACTGGGGCTGTCAAATGCAGTACCTACATGTGGTCTTTCCATAGAGTTTGGCTTCCTGTTGGCAGAGTGACCTCCAGGTTTCTTACATGGCAGCTCCGTACTAAAAATGTAACCATTCTGGTGAACAAGGCAAACATCACATTGCCTTTTATAGCCCAGTCTGGAGTCACACAGCATCAATTTTGCTATACTCAGCTTGTAGAAGCATCCACATGTCCTGCCCAGATTTACATCAAAGGGAATTAGACTCATGTTTTGATGAGGCAGTAGCAAGGTCACATAGAAGAATGGGGAAATTGTTGATAAAAACAATCTCACCAATTATGCAAAGAAGATCAACTACACTGCTTGTTTAAGCACTATGTACATGAACAAAAATGCAGTGTGGAATAGGGTTATAAAAGTCTTTTCAGAAAACCTTCTTCCATTGCCATCATCTTCAACCAAATAATTTATCATTGCACCATAGGAATTTCACCTGAAAAGTTGTGGCTTAGATTCCTAGGGCTCTCAGTAGAAAGATAGTGTGTAGCAGTCTGAAGGTATGTGATAGATTTCTTTCTTGAGATTTAAGTTCATAGAAATGGGAATGATTTCGTTGTGGCTAGAATGGTTGACTGGACTCAATCACATCAGAGCATGGACCATCTCTCTCACTAGTGTGTCCTACTGATGATGTCCAGGGCAACACTAGATCTTCAGTCTATGAAAACCTACATTGTATGTAGGTTACCAAGTTTGTCACCAAGTCCACAAACTACCATATGCACAGGTTAGGCTGAACTAACTCTTATTATATTAACAAGGTTTTAGACTTGATTTTACAAAGTTTCCTGCTGAGTTTGCTTCATGTTACAGAGGGGAATAGAATGTCCCAACTAGATCATCCACTGAAAAACACTGTATCATGTAGACTCCAGAACTAGGGTACGTTAAATGGCATTAAATTTCAAAAAGTGTGTGTGTGTGTGTGTGTGTGTGTGTGTGTGTGTGTGTGTGTTTTGAATCTATAATGCCTTTTCTTCTGATGAAGAAATTTTAGAATTTCCTCTTCTATCATATTCAGATTTCTTCATTACAGGGGTGAACACTGTTTAGCATCAGAACTTTGTTTTCTCCTGAAAACTGAGCAGACTGTTAACATTTCTGCATAACTGAGGAGTTCAACTTTATTTTGGGATCTTTGGGCTCAGCATAGTGGGGAGAAAAAAAACAGGATACCATATCTAGCAGATAAATGTGGCAGTCTTTCAAAAATAAACTTCTGATAAAGCTGTAATCCCTTTGTTGGCTTAACCATGATTAGATTTGAGACTCTGGAAAAGTCCACAAAGGACTTTCACATAGCATGGATGATAAGTTTGTTATGCACATATTCACAAGGGAAGTAGTGGAAGAGATATTACGCCCTTTGCTAAGTGCATTATTTCAGCAACCCTTTAAAGTTGGACATACCTTTAATTCTGAGAGATTTGAAGTTTTTGTCTTACTCCTACTCCTCTGAGCACCAGATGGGTTTAGTGGGCATGGCAATAAGGGAGGCAGCAGTGAATCCAGGTCAACCTGGATTATGAGACAGAAGATGAACTTTGTGATTTTATTATAGGTTTGAATTCAGCTTGACTCAACATCATGTCCAAGAAGCAAACTGTATTCTAACAGGAAGTCTTCTTGTCCCACTGCAGCTACCTAGTTTAGGAGGATGCACAGGCTTTGATTAGTCTAGTAGTTTGGACTCTTATTAGTGAGGTTTTGTATTTTATTAAAGAGAAAAATGGAAAATTTGTCAGTCCACAAGATAAAGAAGTTTTAATTATTTCTTAAAATTTGAATCAATTTGGAAGGTGATTTGTGCAAGTTATAGAAAACTCAATAAAAATGCCACATCTATCAGGATCCAGTCAGGAAAACTTAGTCCATGCCAGATATTCTAATAGAAATAATTTATTGCAGGGCCTTCACTACCAAGGGGCTAGAATTGTTGAAAGGGCACATAGGGTTTCTTAAAGATTAATAGTTTAGAGATTAGTAAGTATAGGAAGCCACTACCATCCACAATACTTTAGGGACAAAGGAAGGAGATAATGTTTATCAGAGCTCTCAGGGTCTATAAGATGGATGATGAGTGGAAGCTGGACCATGCAAGAGAGCCTGTTGGCAGTATCTGGGATCACGGAGGAGACAAAGACAATAATGGAGACACTGCCTGAATTAGAAAGGGAGAGAAATGCCTTTCTCCTTTCCTGTCTCACATTTCCTGCTAGGGCTACTGATGACTATACCTGGATGAAGTCAACTGACCATGGAGTTTGGAAATATCATTTTCAGGGAAGAGTGCCAACTGTTATGGTTTGGATCCAAAGTGTCCCCACAGATGCATGTGTTGAAGACTTGATCCCGGTGCAGCCGTGTTTAGAGGTGGAACTTTTGGAAAGTGACTAGAGCATGAGAGCTCTGACTTCATCAATGGAATAGTCATTAAGGATTCTTGCTTAATGGGTTTTTGAAGGAGGACTTTGTTAGAAAAGCAAGTTGTCTCTCTTGCTTCTTGGCCACCGTGAGGTAAGTAGCTTTACTCCATCATGAGCTCCCTACCTTGGTTTTCTGCCTCACCATATGCCTAGAAACAGCAGAACCAAATGACCATGGACTGAAACCTATGAAACCATGAACCAAAAATCAATATTTCCTTCTTCAAGCTGACTTTCTCAGGAATTTTGTCATGGTGATGGAAAGCCAACTAATATGGCAACATAAATCTGCAAGCAGGTAAATTACCAGTATAATAGATTAATAAAGATGACTTATTTTCCTACTTAATAAGAGATCCTGAGGCAGAAGTTTGTTAGTATGGTTTAGTGTCAATGATAGCAAACTTTCTGTTTTTGTAACAAAATACCTGAGATAATGAACTTAAAAAGTGGAATGGTTTATTTTGGTCCACAGTTTTGGAGACTTCAGTTCATGGTCAGTTGGCCCATTGCTTTTGGACCTGTGGTGAGGTAGTGCATCATGGTGGAAATGAATGGCAAAGGAAGCTACTCACCTCATGGTGCCTGGGAATGATAAAGAGAGAGGGAGAGATTGGTGTTCACAGTCTCCTCTGAGGACATGCACCCAATGATAACTTCCTTCTACTAGCCCCACCTCCTAAAGGTTCCACTACATCTCGATAATGCCAAGGGATGGGGACCAAACCTTTAACATATGAGCACATTCAAGATCCAAACTATATCAGTGTCTATGAGATAAAGACAGAGGAAGCTGAAATTCTCTTGGCTATTCCCTCAGGCACCTGAGTTGGAAAATGTAGCTCCAGTACTTATCTTCACATTCTACATAGGAAGAAGAGGGAAGGACCATACCAATTATTTATGCCTCCTTTTATCATAAAAACTGTTAATTTCCCAGATTGCCTGAAAATATATATGCATTTAATTCAACCTACTATGCACTAGGCACTATTAGAGAAAGTTGAGATAAAACAGTAAACAAAAACTGTCAAGGGTTCTTAACCCTTATAGGGCTAATATTCTAGTGAGAACAGACAGACAATAAAATGAAATAATAGTCTGTTAGAAGGAGAAAAGTGCTATGGAGAAAAACAGCAATTTGAGGGTGATACAACTCCCCATAAAAGGCAAAGGTGCTTGCAGTTTTTACATATGATATTGAGGGTAGGAATCCTTGATGCTAATGCCATGTATGACTTTTACCTGCATGAATCTATTTCTTCCAGTAAAAGGACGGTTGGACTTTCTCATAGTTAAGGACTATATCACTTCGTCTTGATCTAATCAAAGCCATGAAATAATTTTTTACTCCAAGTTTCTCTATCAAGACTAATAATTCTGTGCTCTTTAACATCAACATTTGTATGCTTGTTTTGTTTTAGATTGCCAAACAGGGCATATTAAACAGCTAAATCATTTAGGATTTAAAAAATAATATTCTGTTTATACCAGTAATTCTAAAGTTTGATTAATGCCATCAACATATTCTTGAAACGTTTCCGAATTAGTCTTGAAATAGATATGCTAGTGTGAATTAGAAATATAACTGAAAAATTTCCAGTTATATTTCACACTTAACTTTATGCTTAACTACACAATTCTTCTAACTTACAATTTTGATCTTTTGACTAACGTACAATTTTTTCTCCCAAGAAGGTAGTGCTATAGAGAGGATGATTGCTCTACTGGAGAGAATCCATGTTGCTGACTTTTGCCTGGATATACATCCTTAACTCTCATACTGGCTTTCATCAACTCCAACTGTACCAGTCTTCACCTCCCATCCTATTTCCACCCTTCCCAGGAGCCATACACGTCCAGAACTAGGCATGCAGATCCACCTATCTGCACTACCCTGAAAAAGTCAATAACTGAACCTGCTCAGTTATCAGCAGGATAGCCTGTGATTGTAGGTGGGTGGTTGTTTTCCGAGAAAAATAAAGAGCAATTCTCACTTAAATCCAAAGTCTCAGTGTTACCCCAATTAACATTGCCCTCTTCTCAGAGAACACTTAATTCTAAAAATACCTTTTCCCTTTTCTAGGACTTTATATGAGTCTTATTCTTCTTTCCATGACACTAGCAGGGAACCAGGAATACTTGTATTCCTGTTTAGAGGTAAAAATCAAGGTGACTCAGTTCTGCTCTATTATTCCTAGATAATTCTCTTTTCCAAAAATTGAACTGCTTGCCAAAGTCCTTCCATCATCCTTATGCTGATGATAGGAAAAGACATTGTTATTACCATAGGCCATAGAGAAGACAGCCGAAGAATTCACTGGCAAGTTTGAGTATTGCTTTTTACAGTGTTTAATTGTAAAATGGAGATGAGTCATTATCAGATCATTGCTACAAGACTGCAGTACTCTCAAAGAATTTTTATGTAATTCAAATGGAATAGAAAATAAAAGACTTCTGAAGAGAGAAGGAGAAGACATAAATCAGCAGTGTTCATGCATGGCAATAATAAAGGAATCCTTGAATGATTTTAATTCCTGTTGGTATGTGTGGAACTAATGAAATGTGGAACATTTTTGTTGGAGCTGTGTATTCTTACTATACCACCACCGCCTGACTGGAACCAGAGTTCGCTGCAATGTTTACCATGGGACCATACACTAGCATTGCAGTCATCCATCATGTGGAATTACAGACAGAGTAAATCTATTAGTCAACACAAAGATTGAACACTTGAACAAAGGTCTATTACAGACTACCACGTATCCAGTACTTTTCAAGGTGCAAAGATGAAAAATATTAATTCTTACTCTCAAGAAATTTATAATCCTATCCAGGGTCAATGTGACTCTTTTTTCCCTTTTAAGTCTAGATATTCAGTAGACACTTTTCCACATAGCCCTCTAGGAAACCATCACTAAAGACTGGTCTTGGTATGAGATAATTCCACTACTGACAAGGTCATATTTTTACTGACAGTAGCAGTTATCAATGATGGGGGGCTGACTCTGTAGCTAGAGTGCTATGCCCTTTCTGTGTATTACCTCATACAATTTCCACAACACTTATCTATTATTATCTCCATTTTACAGAAATGAAACTGAGCTGAGACAGGCTGCCTAACTTGCTTGCATTGACAAGCACAGTGAGCATTAAAACTAGATTCAAACCCCAGCAGTCTGATCAAATCCTACACTGTTAGCACTAACTCTTAAACATTCCATCCTGTATTAAGGTCTTCAACTTTTTAAATTAAAACTTTAACTGTTAAATTCCTCTTAAATTTGTCTCTTCTCAAAACAGAGGACTCAAAACTCCTTTATTGTATTATTGTATTTTCCATTTTTTCTAAACTTATAATTCCTTTATTTAATACTAAGTGTTCTGAGCCCTGCACTAGATATTGGGAAACAGCAGTGAATAAGATAAAGAAGTTTCCACTGACATTTCATGTCATGGAACTGACATTCTTAGCCTTTCTGAGTCAGTGACCTCATCTTCATTTTTATGTACTGGAAACTGAGTTTAGGAGAAGTTTGTCACAGGGAACACTATCCTCAGAGTCTCAAGAGCCAGTGGGATCATTGCCACTCCTACTATCACTGTACCAGCGACCATGTCCTGAAAGAGAATGTGGTTTAGTTATCATGGCTGCAGCTTTAGGTCAATGGGATCAGGGAAGAATGGTGAATCAGCTTGTTCAGGATGCAGCAGAGTTTGGGTGCTGAAGCTCTAAGACGAGGCCCAGGGGGAGTGGTTAGAAGGATACACCTACAAGTTCTTGAGTCTGAAATAAATAGTCTCACTGTGTTCATTGCCCCAAACTGATTCTACGACACAGGGAGTCACTGTAATCCTCATTGCGACAGGAAGAAAGTTTTCTAGGCAGGCAAGGGCAATAGAGAGTAAGGGCATCTGCTGCAATGAATTTAGCCATGCAACAATGGTTTTTAGGTAGACAATCAAGGCCTTTGAGTAGTAATGACTATATTTCTGGAGAACAAGGTAAAAAAATCCAGTGAATTTTAAATTTAGGTCCCTAGAAATAGTGCATTTTAAAAGATAGAGGACACATTGTGCAGAATGAATTTACATCTGAGTTTATATGTCCCCTTGCATCTAAGTTTATGCTAGCATATGCTCTTGATTCATATATACAAAAATACAAGGTATGGAAGACAGCTATCTCAGATGACCAAAAGGACCAGCAGGGCTTGAGACCAGAAAAAACATTCTCCTGAAGGGGTTTATCAGTTTCCTGGTAGTCTAAAGGTGACCAACATAGAAGTAAACACAGCATATGTGACTCTGAGAGATAAGATTAGCATCAGATGGAGGCCTCCTGTAGGTGAAAGGTCTGCTGATGTCTGTGAAGACAGAGACCGAGGTGGCAGTCTAAAGGACTGCTGAGGACTCCTTGTGGTGCTTCCTTCGTTCAGTGAGGTGGACCCAAAGCCTGTGACAGGCAGGCCAGAGACACAACAAGGAAGGGTACAGAGGCCTGGTGTGGGTCTAAGTGATCTGTCAGCACCATTCACAGTTTTGGCCCACGTGTCAGTTTTTTTTTTGTTGTTAGTTGTTTCTTTTTAAACCCTCCCTCTGAATCATTCCTCCTAATGTAATCCTAGGACTCCCAAGATAAGAACAGGACCATCAAAAAGATGGATCAGATATTTAGTTATGGCTTATTATAAACCATATTTATCACACCACCCTTCCATTTAAGGATAAGTCTGACCCCAAAACATGGAGCTGTGCCATATATAGACTCACATTTGGAGGTTGCAGGGGAGGGGAATCAAGGTCATTGTAACATGAACTGTTTTGTATTGTGAGGTATAATAAAAGTGAACATATTCTACAGAAATGAAAATCTCTTCAGTGCACTTTTAAATTAATATGAAGATAATTATTAATTTAAATGAAGATAATTAACTTAAATGAAGATAATTATTAATTTGCTGTGGCAAATACCAAGGAGATGGATTTGCCAAAGGAGCATTGCAATGCCCAGTGGGCTCAGGCAATCTGGCATGGGACAGGAGGAGAGGAGAGAAGGTCAGAGTAAGAACTAAAAGTAGCTGACTACCAGCATGGCACATCAGCCAACAGATGTGAAGGGGATCAGGCTATTAGCAATATGCTCTTCACTTCCTTGTCCCTGCTGCCCCAGGAAGACAGCATTCTAGGGTTCATTCTTGGCTAAATGGTCTTTGAGCATGGAAGGTGGAAAACAATCAAATAGAATAGATTAGCTATGGCCCCTCTAATGAAAGCACCTATAGTTGGTACCCACAAAAGAAATACAAAGTGAGGTCCCCACCTGCAACTGTGGGGAACAGGGTTAGAGTAAGCATAGTTGGATCCGAAGAATGCAAATTATTGCTAGGGTGACTTTGAATCTAGAAAATACAGTTGATCTTTTAAGCTGTTCCCTTCTGTAGGGGTATATTCATTCTTGCTGCTAAGTTCCAGTTATTTAAGAAAATAAAACTATGTTGAGCACCTACTACAAGTCAGATACCAAGTTAGGTTCTATCACCATGTTTCTCTTATTTACCCTCCACAACTCTGTGAAGGAGATACTGTTTTCTTTCTTTTGCGAATGGGTGAATTGTATTAATGAAGTCAAATAGCTTATTCGTGTCACATAGAGCTAGTTAGTAGGGTAGCCTCTACGATTTCAGTCATATTAAGTTCAGATCCTGAGCCTGTCCTACTTTCATGAATCTCTGGGCCATTGAACTTCCTCCTACATCCTTGCCCCACTCACACCCACAGACCTCTTCTCTGTTTGGTTTTCTACTTGTCCTTTGCATCAGGATATAGCTCTCACTTCCTCTGAAAATCTTTCTTGCCACACACCCTTCCTCCCCCAGTTTGGGTTAGCTGCCCTCCTACGTGCTTCCATTTCCCCATCCCAGTATTTATCACATTTATTGAAACTGCCTATTTACTGGACCCTGTCTCTCACTAGGCTGTAGTCTCCCTGAGACTAAGGATAATGTTCTTATTCATTAACTGTATCTTTAGTTGGGACCAAGGTTCATCATAGGGTGTTCCATAATGTTTTTGAGTTAAACCTGAAGCCCAGTGTTTAGGAATTGAGGGTCAAAGTCAGGGTTGAGTAGAGTCCACAGTAATTGGGGCCAGGACCCAGATGGCTGGGTAAGACAGGCTTACATTTCTCCCCCTGGGTCTGCCTCTTCTGGAGGGCAGCAGACTCACCAGGCCACAGAGACTAGGATCTAGCAGGGCCTGGATCTAGAAGGTAGAGACAAAGGATATCAATTTGGCACCAAACCAGGTAGGCAAAACCTCAGAAGATGCCCCCTTCCTGAATGTCTTGGGGTACACCTTGAGCCCTGCTGTCCATATGTGGGAGTGTGGGTGAGATGGGTGGAATATGCAGCAGCCTTAGTATCTTCATTTCTTACAATGACTCATGGCGACCTCTTCTCCTTGTACACCTGATCCCTGCCCCCAAGCCCCTGCATTACCTTCCAACTGACCTCTCCTATCATATGCTCTCTGTTTAATTCCTCCTTGCTGTGCAGCATCCGTCCCTGCCTCCTAAGGGTTCACTGTAAGCATCACTGTTCCTCAGGCTGCCACACTTCCTAGCACTTCCCTTTCTCTTGAGCCAGCTGTTGACCTGACCTCAGGCCCCTCAGATCTCATCCTGCCACAACTCAGGCTAGTCCTTCAGTGAGACTTCACCAGCCTCCAGCTTGGATTTTTATATGAGAATTTCAACATATCTTTTTATTTTATGTGTCCTATAGCATCAAGAGATTATGTGGAAGGTGAGGGTGGGCTCAGAGATCTGTGAACAGAGTAAGCAGCCCTGTCTTTCACTGACTAATCAATCATCAGAAAATATTTTCTGAGATCCTACTACATGTCATCTGATTGATCCACAGAAAAAAATTGCTTGGAATACAAAGTAATAAGAAAGACTACTTAATTAGAAATTAGTGCTCCATTACCAAGCCAACTTCATTTTTTTCCCAGTATCTTCTCTCAAGTGCAAAAAGTTGATACGTAGCTGATATCACTCAGACCAGAGTGAGAAAACCTCAAGCCAAATTGCATCACAGAATTGTTACCTCATCAGGCAGAAAGTTGTTTGCCCATTACCTGATTCAGGGCTTCTATCTCTTTCATCCCTGAGGGCTACATACCTTTATACATCCAAGTGCAAATTTCACTTTTGCACACCTTCAGCACAAATAATTGCATGCAGTTTCTTTTTAGAAGCAGAAACCAACTCTAAGAAACCACTCACCAGTATGTAAGGCAGTGACTGAATTACCTGGTTTCTGCTTTTGAAGTTTAATGAACTCTTGTGAGGCAGACATAAAGGGAACAGATTTTGCTGACTCCTTGTTCATAAAAATAGATATTTTGAATTCCAAACCTAGATCAGGTATTACTGGCAGCTATTCAGTTTAGCATCTTTATGATGATGTGGGTGTCAGGGTAGGTGTAAATGGTACCCTGAAGTGAGCCTCATAATCTCCCCTGGAGCTGTACTCACTGTCCATGGGGATTATGAGATAAATGTCTCCCAGCCCCATTGGACCTTTATCATACTTCATCTACCAAACATTTATCAAAGGCCCAAATACCTCAGAGACTACTGCTTACATGCTTACACACCTTGGCAGTAACAGGTGTTGAGACTAGGGCCCTCCTAGGGAATGTGCTAATAAAGCACAGGCTTCCAGAGAAAATTCAGGATTAATTCAAAAGACTAAATTAAACAGTGGCCACTTCTGGTGTTCTCTAGGCCACAAAGAGAACTTTGACAGCTGGAGAATTTTATGGTCATGGGGATGTTCAGCACCTTCTGCTCCATCAGTTCACCTCAGCAGACTTCAACTCCTTCAGATCCCTGACCCACTGCAGACCTATCCTTCTCGCAGTGGTTCTCTGTCTTTTGTTCTGAGCTGAGGTCATCATTCATCAGTGACAGTGTCTCCCAGATGCAGGGATTCTTACTTAAGGGTAGGAGACTGGAGGTTTATGTCCACCTGGAGTGTGGTGAGTCAGAAAAACTGGGAAAGCATTTGGGATCCCACCCCAGGGTGATTCTGATTCTCCCTATTTGGTGAGTCTCAAGGACCCAGGGTGCAGAACAGCACAGACTGCTACACTGTCCTCAAGCAGCTTCTCTACCCAACTTGGACAGAAGTCTTTCAGATAAATGATGTCAGAGCAATTAGAAGGGAGACTTCTTAAAATCTGCGCTTTCACTGCTGGAGAATCGATGGTGGGGATGCAGACGGGGGCAGTCAGTCTGGAGAAAAATTTGGCAGTATGTGGTAAAATTAGGTGAGCCTCTGCCCTATGACCCAGTCATCTCTTTGGAGTTTACACCTCAGAGAAGCCCAGGTACAAGTTTACAAAGGGATGTGTATGAGGGTGTTCACTGCGGCACTGGTATGGGATAACAGTGATGGCCATGATGGTGATGATGATGACCTTACGTTGGTTAGCTCCTGCTGGATGCTTGTGGGTGCTAAATACTTCACACATTTCTAGTACTCCACGAGGTAGATACTTCCACAGTTTCTGTTTTAAAAATGAGAAAACCAAGGTTTGAAGAGGTTTTGTAGATGGATTAAGTTGACATAGATGGTATTCAGGTTATGATGCCAGGCAGTCTGACTCCTGAGGACGTACTCCCAACCAGTATGCATAAGGTCTACCTCTGTAACTGCCACCAGAGTAGTGTACATCAAGTTCATGGACAAATCCTAAGAGCATAGTGCTGAGTGAAAAAATAAGTGAGAGGAAGAATGAGTTCCATAATCTAATCTCTCTATCTCTCTATCTATCTACACACATACTCATCTTTACAATGTACACAGAGACAATCATAAAATTTCAAAGGTATTATTATACACACACACACAAGTACATATTAGTGAGTACCTACGGAGGTGGCAAGTAGGTGCCAGGAATGAAGAAGACGTGTATAATACGAAGCATAACAAATAACAACAACAAAAAGCCACGAAGAGCCTTGCCTGGAATGGCAATGACGGGGTGCCATGAATTGAGGTCGTCCTTAACTCTGCCCTCTCCTCCTTCCCACCCCATAATTCCTTTCATGAAACTAGATCTAAAGCTCCAGCCTGTCTACATGGAGAATCAGAGGAGTCAAATTCATCCTCACTCTCCTCTTCAGGGCTCCATCCAGGGAGCACAGAGTCCTGCGATACGTGTGCCTGCTACCTGATGTTATGCTTCCCCTTACTCTGTATATTCACTTCCTCCCATTTCACAGATTCGAGGAGAAGCAGTTCAGAGAGGAAGCAACCTGCAAATTATCAGCACATCAGAGATTCAGCCTTGTGGTTTACAGCACACCACTGCAATGATCCTGATAGCCACCAGTTTCATCTGTAGAAATAGCCACGTGTTTCCCAGAAACAGAGATATCATGCTAGTAGTGCTTGAGGGAGACCACAAAGCAAGGACTAGATATGCAGAGATGACAAGATGTTTCCTAAGGTTATATAGGAACAGTGCACCATTGCAAAGTTTTGAGAACATTAGTTATTTACATTTTATATATCTCTGATGGATCCTAACACTTGGTATTGCTTCTACCATGACAAAATCTGCATGGCATGCCTGTCTCTAGATGAACCTCTCTCAGTCTGTTCTTGCCTGAGCATCTAGAAATGTGAATGCCAGCACTTTTAAATAAGATAACATGATTACATATGATTGTTTCTATACAGATGCAGAATTAATTTATAGTTAAAGTTGTGATCTGACAGACTTTAAGAAATGATTCAATAGGACGATATTTGGCAAATGCACAATGACTATAAAACACAGCTACCTCAACTGCCCTCTTTTAAGAGATCTGTTGGCAAGAGAACTCTGTTTCTTTCAATCCTTGTAGGTTTTATTCCCACAACACTTATTTAAACGTTGCTATTACCTATCTGACACTGTGCCAATAGAAGATAAAACTGGTTGGGGGACAAGTTGGCTGTGAAACAATGTCAGATGGTGCAGCTCACATGATGGGTCCTGTGAGGAACCTGGATCAGAGTCCTAAGGGAATGGTGGGGGGAGGTTTGGAGAGGCTCAGGAGAGAAGAAAAAAGCAGAGTAACCTCCCCCAAGATGAGGTCAGGGATGAGGAAGAGGTGGAGGTGGATGGGAGAAGAGAGGACAGTGATGAATGAGGCTGAGAAGAGAGTGCCTGGTGGGGAGAGGAGGCACAGGGCTGAGGAAGTGAGGTCGTGCCAGGAGAGAAGCAAGGCCTTAGTGCCAGGCTTGGCCTTGGACTTCCAGGGGTGTGCCTCAAAGGGGCTTCTCCCTCACACTGACCTGTGAGTGTGAAAGCTCATGGGATTCAGGGAGAGGCTCATTTGGACATGGACTTTCAACTCTCTCTAATCACTACATGCAGAAAGGAGTATTAAGAGGTAGAGTGAATTTCCCCTGGAAGCAGTTTTTTTCAGGTCTGCACACTCAGGCAGTTCATGATAGATGCCCCAAATGCTAGAACATTTCTGTCTTGAACTTCCACACAGGCTATTCCTCTCACTGGATAGTGTTTCTCTTTCCTCTCCACTTCTTTAGACCCATGTTTTCCAATACAATGGTCACATGAACAGGGGAAGTGCGGTTAGTCCAAATAGATAAGAACTGTAAAGAAAATAGTTACACGATTCCGAAGACTCAGTATTAAAAATCTTGAACTACCTCACTGAGAAATTCATTTTTTAAACAAATTTATTTCATGTGGAAATGTTTAAATTTTGGTTAAATAAAATAATTAATAACATTAAAATTAGTTTTACCATGTCTTAATTGTTATGTGTATGTGACTACTAGAAATTTCCAAAATTATGGCTACTGGGAAGTCCTTCCCTATATTTTATTCATCTTCAGGAAGTTGCACAGCATAGGAGTCAAGTTCCCAAGCTCTGGAGCCAGGCTGCTGAAAGTTTAAGTCCTGAACACAGATCTTGCCTGTTTATACCATGTGCCTGGACATGGGTCCCTAAACTTCATTCCTGCCTCGGGGAAGAGCAAGGCCCAGATGCAGACCCTGCTGTCCCTCAGAAGCCCTCTCTGGCTGCTGTTACTTGGGCCCTCCCTCTAGCTGTGGCTGTGCTTTGGCACTGAGTGTATGTGGGCTCATGATGTGTAAGTTGTTTCATCAGTTCACTGAATTGCATTTTTATAAGTCATTGTTATCTCTCAGATCTTTTTGCCCATGTTTAAGCATTGTGGAGGGGATGTGGCATCTCCTCCCAGAAAGGCTCAGAGTCCAGTTCCTCTGGAAAAATCAGGCTCACACAGGCTCCACATTCCACCAGTCACAGTTATGCAGTTCTCTACGGGTGGGGGAGAGCAGGGCAAGTTTGACTTCATTTATGAATAACCTTATTTTTTATTGTGTAACACATTCAGAAAAACACAATTCATAAACATGAGTTTTTAAGATTGTAAAATTTTTTTGTAGCCTTCATAAACTCAAGAAATACAATGAAATTCATTCCAGAAGCATCCTTGTGCACAAGAGTCACCTACAGTCCCTCTTCCTTCCCAGAAGATAACCACTTTCTCAGTGTGCTTACCAAATAATTTTTTTTTTTTGTCATTTTGACTTTGCATGAGTGAAATCATCCTCTTATATTGGGAGTTCTTTAACTCAGCATTAGGTTTATGAGACTCATCCACTTTGCTTATAGTAGTTTGTTCATTTCATTATTCATTTTCATTGGATGGTATTCCATTTTAGTAAATTTAGCATAGTTAGCAAATTCATTCCATTGTTAATGGACATTTGATCCATTTTCAGAGGATGCTATTGTGAACAACCCTACTTTGAATAAACTTTTGTACTAAGGACTGGAACTTTGGACTTTTGGATATGCATATATAACAAGAGTAGAAAATTACGTTGAATATAATGCGTAGGAGTCATTGGTTTGGACTGAACTCCTGCAAGAGGCCTAACAGACCTAATGAAAAAGGAGTCACTCAGGCCAGAGTTCCAGGTCACCAAACTTAATCTAAGCTATTCATCTCAATTTCTGAGTAGTCAAGAGGGAGATAAAAGCCAAAATCTCAAATCATTTTAGTTGGCATGAAAACACTGCTTGAACACATAAAAGTTAACAACTTTGTTATACTTGAAGGATTATGGAAAATAATATTCCTACAAGACAGCTCCCCAGGAAAAACAGAGGGACAGTGTGGTTCAGGAGGAGGGAGGGGAAATTGGTCAAGCACTGAACCTCTCCCACAGCATCCTTTCCCAATAACAATGGGCCCTGAGGGGATAAAGTGAACTTTCATCCCTTCCCAGGTTCATCCCCAGCATCTCCACCAAAAGCAAACATTTACCTCTTTCCAACCTCAGTGCATCTCGAAGGAAGGAGGCAAATACTGAATGCTAGGCCCTGAACTTTGACCTTTCCCCATCACAAATTAGTCCTGAATGGACTAATTAGTCCTGAATGGCACAGCAAATATTGAAACTCTGGGAAACAATGGATCCCAGAGAAAGAAAACCAAAGGGCAAGATCTGAGTACTCATCCCTCGGGATCGGATCTGGACTCCTATCTCCCCAGATAATATTGAGTTTCAACCTTTTTGCAACTACCCTCCTAAGTTAAAGTTTTAACCTGTACAACTAGCCCCTGATGGTCCAAATTGCATGTCTGCAGTCTCCAATGAAACTATAAACCCCAGACTCCTTCTGTAACTTGGGGGCCACCTCCATAGCTGGAAAAAGGGCCCTCAGGTGCCTGATTGATTGACTTTGCTGCATAATAAAGTAAAGCTTGCTGATGCAAGGTTTGCATCCCATCTCCTGCCTTTGTCATTTGTGGGCCATAAGCTTACAATATTCCTTTCTTTTTCTTTTACTTTCTTTCTTTCTTTTTTTTTTTTTTTTTAATTCGGGATTGAATCCAGTGATGCTTTATCCCTAGAGCCCAACACCCATGCCACCCCACCTTTTTTTTTTTTTTTTTAAGATAGTCTTTCTAAGTTGTCCTTACTGGCCTTGAACTTGTGGTCCTCCTGGCTCAGCCTCCTGAGTTGCTGGGAAGAAAAGTTAACTTTGAAGCAACAGATCCACTTTTTGTTTTCTATTTTTATTTTCCTAAACCCTTTTCTGCCTATAAAATCAAACTCCTCAGAATGACTCACAGACATGATCATTCTATTTTATTGAAGGATGTGTTGCTAATTTTAGAATCACAAATAAAATCAACTAAGATCTTTAAACTAAATTTGTTTTAATTTTTGTCTTTTCACACTTATAAACCCACTTCCAAACTGTACCAATTTCCACTCCTGATAACAATGTATGAAAGTTCTAGATGTCCCATGTCTTTGCCAACACCTTTCCTTCATTCTGAGGGCAGAGAATAGTATTTTTTTCCTCAACAAGTATAATTTTATTTGCCCTATACTTTTTCCATATGTAGTTTTGCTTGTTTAACATACTCACAATCATCCTTTAAATGACTAATTCTCAAAATGTGGTCCTAAATCAGCAACATGAATGTCACCTGGAAACCTGCTAGAAAAGCAAATTATGGAGCTCTGCGGCAGACCTACTGAAACAGGAACTGACTTTGAGACCCAGCAATTGTGTTTTAACAAGCCCTCTAGGTAATATGATGTATACTGAGTCTAAGAGGTAAGAATCTCAGCTCTGAATTTTCTGCTGAGAGGAAATGAAAGCCTCACAAACATAGGGATAGTTTAAGAAATGTTCTCCAAGAACAATATGTGCAAACTCAAGATCGTCTCCAATGCATTTCCCTTCAAACCTGGCTAGTTCATTCTGTAGAGGACCCGTTGAGAGACATTTTAAAAGGCCCATGTCTTGCTACGTTTACCAATAGTTGATACACCCGCAGTATCTTAAATATGTATCTGAGTGGTTTTTATTGAGATAGTAGTGTTTTCTTTGTGCGGTGTGTTTTTCTCTTTTTCTCCTAGGAAGGCAGCTTGCCCTCTGAGCCCTTCCCTTGTCTCAGGGGGGTTTTGTGTTGTGGGTACAGGAAGCAAAAATTACCATAGACAATGCTTCTTCCTAGCTCCTGTGTTCTGAAGAACTGACTTCTTGGGAGGATTATGCCAGAGAGATGGGAGAGAAGTGAGTGCTGTTTGAGAAGCTGCCTCCCAAGACAAGAGTGAATGGAAATCTGCATAGAATAGGTAAGATTTGCTCTCCGGACCAAGGAGAGATGCAGGAAGGAGATGAGACTGAAGAAAACCATACCTGAGGCCTTTGGACACTCACAAAAGGCTCCTGCCTTAGCTATAATTTCTCTGCCTTTGGACAGCAGGGAAATAATGGGGATGCCAGATCAATGTACTTGGACAATGAACGTATCTCAGCATCAGGATGAACTAAGGCTGGTGACGTTTCCCTCTATTTCCAGAAACCACATTAGACTGCTAGATTATAACTAGAGTTTGAAGAGAAGCCTCCTTTATATCAAACTCAGTGTGGAGCTGAAGGTTTCTGAAGAAGTTGCTTCTACATTACAGATCCTGAAGATTGACATTGACTGAGTACAACATCATGATTGAGGAGAAAGGGAATGTTGTAGGTCAGAAGCCAAAATTATCTTGGGTATCTTAGACCTTTCAATAGCTATTTACTTGCAACCTCTGTATCTGACCTAACATTCTTGTGACTGTTATGTAAGACTCTTGGCAGTCATGACTGTGCTGAGCAGACCTCTGACCTCCACGAACTGAAAGCTGAGATTATGAGATAACATCTGAAACCTATAAGAAAGATATTCCCATTTTGCTGGAGCCCACCTAAATAATGCCCCTACCAATGTACTTGGTACATGTACTGATTTATGACTTCCTCTTTTTCTGTGACCATAAATGTTCATGTCATGTAACCTCTTTCAGGGTGGAGCATGTTATTCAGGGCCACCTGAATCAGTGTTCCCAGACTTTGGTCACTGATATGTGACTCAGAATAAACCATCTCTTACTTCCTTTGAAACAAGATCTGTGTTTTATACAATCTCAGAAAGGAAGAGTCTTGTCAGACATTAAAAAATAATTTTTTTCTACCCACTTAGGTTTGATTCTTGGAGACCTGCTAATTAAACTGACAAAAATATATGTTCAAGACATGACAGATTTTTATTTATGTATGTATACAGGGGTTCAAAGAAAAATGCAACACAAGGAGGTATTTAGAATCTGAGGTTTATATCCCATCTTAGGGGACAGAGAGGGAAAGAAAGCAAAGAAATGAGATATTTTCTCATATCTGAGTTAAAGGAATTCATGAAGGTTAGAATGCACATGACCCCAAGACATAAAATATATTCACTCATTACCAATTGTTAACACTCTACTGCTAGTTTTCATCCGTAGAATCAAATTAGAACTGGCTCTCTGAAAGTGGGAAAAATGAGAGGAAAAATTTGAAAGGCATGAAAGAGATAGCAAGGAATGAAGCTTCACTGGTGAGCTGGAAAAACAATAAGGCCATTTGTATGGGAATTTAGTATATGATCTTTTCTTTCTATCCACATCCCAGCTCTCCCCTTGAATTTCTTTCCCTTCAAAACTAAACAACTATTAACATCTGGGGGAAAATACTGATTGGTGTCTAGGAGTTCCTGTATGTGAACTCAATTCCTCTCTCTACATTCAGAAGTTGATATGCATAAAGTTCTTTTAAAACAGGCATCCCATAATAAGTGCAACCATGAGAACACAGGAAATAAATCTAACTGGAAGAGTAGATAAGAAAATGAGAATTAGAAAAGAATCAAACATTATAAAAGCAAAAAAAAAAAAAAATTAAAGGATTTAGTACATGCCCTTCAAGAATTATCTTAAATATAAATGGTATTCATTTTTCCAGTTAAAGGACACATACTGGCAGATTGGATTAAAAAATAACACTCAACTCCTGATCACCTGTAAGAAACTCACTTCCCTGGTAAAGACATACACAGACTCAAAGTGAAAGGATTGAAAATAATATTTCATGCAAATGCAGATATAAAGCAACAGGAGTAGCTACACTCATATCTGATAAAGCAGACTTCAAGCTGTTTGGTTGAATTACAGATTGAATCTAGAGTGTTCCCCAAAGTCATGGTAAACATTTAGTCCCCAGTGCAACAATGTTGGATTCACAATTTGATGGCATTATTGGGAAGTGGAAGAAACTGTAGGAGGTGGGGATTAATTGTAGGAAATACACTAAGAAGCATGTCTCTGGCCTCTTTCTTTCTCTTTTTGCTTCATAACTGCCATGAGGTGAATAGCTTTGGTCTGCTACATCCTCCTCACCATGTTCTGCCTCACCACAAGCCTATTGGAGCCAAGTAATGACAGACTGAAACCTTTGAAACTGTGAACCAAAATAGATCTGCCCTCCTTCAAATTGTTTTTCTCATTTATTTTATCACAGAGGGGGGAAAAAAACTAACACACAGGCCAAAATTAGAAGAGACAAAGAATGTCACTGCATATTGGTGAAGGGATAATTCCACCAAGAAGATATAATTACAAATGTATACATAGAGCATCAGTCTACCCAATTTCATAAAACAAACACTACTTGACATAAAGGGATAGATAGACCCTAATTCAATAATAGTGAATGACTTCAATACCCTACTCTCACAAACAGATAGGGCATCTAAACAAAAACTCAATAGAGAGACATCAGAGTTAAACTACATTATAGATCAAATGAACTTATCATATATCTACAAAATATTCTCTACAACATCAGAATACACATTCTTTTTAGTAGCTCATGAAACCTTCTTCAAATAGATCATATTTTAAGCCATAAAGCAAGTTCTAACATACAAAAAATTAAAACATCATCTTGTATGATATCAGATCATAATGGAATGCAATTAGAAATCAACAACAGAAACTATTTAAATAATTCTATTTTAGATTGAAGAATACATATTTGAATGATCAGGGGGTCATTGAAATCATGGGAGAAATTTTAAATACCCTAGAAACAAATGGAAATGGAAATGGAAACATGGCATATCAGAGTCTGTGAGACATAATTAAGGCAGTTTTAAAAAGGAAATTTATAGAAATAAGTGCCTGCATTGAAAAATCAGAGAGACCTCAAATAAATGCATCTCAAGGTCTTAGAAAAACAAGAACAAATCAAATCTAAACCAGTAGAAGAAAAAAACTAACCAAGAACAGAATTGAAATTGATAAAATAGAGACTAAAAAAGCAAAACAAAGGATCAGTAAAACAAAGAATTGGTTCTTTGAAAAAATGAGATTGGTAAACTCCTAGCCAAACTAACCAAAGAAAAAGAGAAGACCAAAAGTAACAAAACTAGATGTGAAAAAGGAAATATTACAACAGATACCACTGAACGTCCAGAGGATCATTAGGATCATTAGGATCATTAGGATCATTAGGGACTATTTTGAAAATTTACATTCCAATAAATCTAGAAGAAATGGATACATTTGTAGACACATAAAACCTACCATAATTGAATCAAGAGGATATAAAAACCCAAACAAATGAATAACAAGCAATAGGAGTAAAGCAGTAATAAAGTGTCTCCCAACAAAGAAAAACCCAGAACCAGATGGACTCCCTGCTGAATTTTACCAAACCTTTGAAGGATTAACTCCAATGATCTTCAAACTACTCCATGAACAAAAAGAGAGGGAATAATTCCAAACTCATTTTATGAAACTATTATCACTCTAGTATCAAAACTGAATGAGAACACAACAGAAAACATAGACCAATATCCTTGATGAGTACAGATGCAAAAATCCTCAATAAAATTCTGGCAAACTGATTTCAACAACACATTAAAAAGATTAGAAGCCATGATCAAGTTTCTTTTACTCCAGGGATGCAAAAATGGTTCATATATACAAATCAATAAACATAATATACTAAAGAAATGGAAAAAAATAACAATCATCTCAAAAGACGCATGCCTAGGATGGCGGCAGGCGTTGAGCCAAGAGGTGGCACATAGTTAGTGTTAGCACAGCGTGATCTACTTTTGCCTGATTAGTTAAAAGAATCTTGTGTACAAGAATCTTGTCTCCTCTGTGCTTGTGGTCAACAGATGTTCCTCATTCTTAATTGGTATCGTGGCGCATGCTCCAACCATCCTACTTAATCCTAAGCTGATTGGCTGCCTTAGGTATATAAGACACGCACTATAGGAAGCACCTCTGATAAGCAGCACCTCTGATAGATCGCACCTCTAGCACGCACCTTTAGGTTGCAGGTTGTAGGACATAGGCCGCATGCCGCACACTGCTCGCCGCACCTCCAAGAAGTGACCCACCTTTAAGAAGCAGTAGACCTTTGATAAGCCTAGCCTCTTTGAAAGAGTAGCATTCTCTAAAATTAAGCAAAGTCTCTTTTCCTCTAAGCAAAATCTCTTTTCCTCTAAGCAAAGTCGCTCTTCCTCTAAGCAAAGTCTTTCTTCTTCTCAAAGCCTCTCTTCCTCTAAAACTAAAAGTAAGCAAAGCCTTTATTCCTCTATAAACTAGCAAACAAGCAAACAAGCAAGGAAGTAGCCCGGATAAAGTAATAGAAGTAGTTCAGTTCCAGTCCACCTCCCATAAATTACCGCGGGATTGTTGCTGTGGGCGGCAACAGACGCATAAAAATCCTTGATAAAATTCAACATCCCTTCATCATAAAAGCCCCAAAGAAACTAGGTGTACAAGAATCTTGCCTCCACATGAAGAAGGCTATGTATAACAAGCCCACAGCCAACATAATACAGAATAAGAAAAACTGAAATCATTTCCTTTAAAATCTAAATAAGTCAAAGATGTCCACTCTTACCACTCTTACTCAACATAGTACTTGAATTTTTAGAGCAACTAAATTAGAGAAAGAAATAGAAGTGATCAAATTTAAAAAGTAAAGTTTTTCCTATTTGCAGAGATATGATCCTATACAGAGAAAATTCTAAAAATTTTATCAGAAGACTTTAAGATCTGATTTAAAAATCAAGCAAAGTAGCAAGATACAAAATCAACTTATAACAGTCAACAGTTTTTCTATAAACTAATAATGAACCAGCAGAGAAAGAAAACAGAAAACAATTCAATTCACAATAGCTTAAAAAAATTCACCTAGGAATAAACCTAATCAAGGAGGTGAAAGACCTCTACAATGAAAACTACAGAACACTGAGGAAAGAAATTGAAGAAGATACTAGAAGATAGAAACATCTAGATAGAAACTAGAAGATAGAAACAACTAGAAGATAGAACATCTTCTATGTTCATGGTCTGCAGAATAAATAATGTTAAAATGGCCATGTTGCTGAAAGTGAACTACAGATTCCATGCAATCCCCATTTAAAAAAAAATTGATGTATTCCTCAAAAATCTAGAAAAATCAATTCTAAAATTCATGTGGAAGCACAAAAGATCCAGAATAGTCAAAGCAATCCTGATCGAAAAGAGAAATGCTGGGGGCATCACAACACCTAATTTCAAAAAATAACAAAAATAGCATGGTACTGGCATAAAAACAAACAAGTAGACCAACAGAATAGAATAGAGAACACAGAGAGAAACCCTTGTAGCTACAGCCATCTGATTCTTGTCAGAGGTTTGAAAAACATATGTTTGAGGAAAGATGACCTTTTTAACAAAAGGCACTGGGAAAACTGAATATCCTTATGTAGAAGACTGAAACTAGATCCCTATCTCTCACCCTGTACAAAATCAACTCAAAATAGATCAAAGACCAAATACAAGACCTGAAACTTTGAAACTGCTGAGAGAAAACACTTCAAGATATGGGCACAGACAATAACTTCCTGAATAGGGCTTCTCTAGTTTAGGAAATAATAGAAAGAATCAATAAGTGGATTGCATCAATTAAAACCTTCTTCACAGCAAAAGGAAATATAAATGACATGAAGAGACAGCCTACAGAATGGGAGAAAATCTTGACCAGTTGCTCTTTTAACGAAAGATTACATAGAATATATGAAAAACTAAAAAGCTCCAACACACACACATACACACAGAAATAAATCAATAGAATAAATGAATAAACTGAACAGACACTTCTCAAACGAAGTACAAAGGTCAGTAGTACATTAAAAAAATGTTGATATCTTTAGTTAAATGAAAACTACATTGAGATTCATATCACCCCAGTTAGAATGGCTATCATCAAGAAGACAAAACTAATACTGATGAGGATGTGGAAAAGGATGGTATACACTAATGGTGGAAAGTTGAATTACTGTAGTTGCTATGGAAACATGATGGAGGTTCCTTAAAAATCCTCAAAGTAGAACTACCATACCATCCAGCTCTACCACTCCTGTGGTATAGACCTGGAGGAGTTAAAGGCAGCATAGTACAGAGATACCTGTACACCGTGTTTTATCATGGCATGATTCACAATATTACAAGTCATGAAATCAGCCGAGGTGCTTTTCAACAGATGAATGGATTTAAAATGTGATATGTATACACAGTGGGGTATTTTTTGAGCTAGTAAAAGAAATGAAATCATGTCATTTGCTAGGAAGATGGAACTTATGTTATGGAGGTCCTCATGTAAGTGAAATAAGCCGACTGAGAAGACACATCACATGTTTTCTGCTCATATGTGAAATCTAGAAAATAAATGATGTGAAACAGTAGAAGGTGAATATTAGAGACAGGAAGGGAAATTGTGGGTGGTGGAGAGTAAAGGAAAACAATTGGGGAAGGATTATGATCAAAGTAAGTTACATGCCACGATGAAATCTACTTTTCTTTTATAATAAAATGCACTAATAAAAAACAGGTCTGCTATAATTAGGTGATACCTTTATGTAAATCATTGTTTATTTGCAGTTTTCTTTCTCTTTTAAAACAGTAGTTTGACCCTGTGATGTCTTTATCAGTGTGTGGTAAAGATTTCTGAAGGTCTCTGAATGTAATCTTTCCTCTCCTCTCTAACCTCAATATCTCTGCATTTCTCTGAACTACTAAGAAAAGAGAATGATTAAGCAATATATTATTTACTGAAACTCTGTTAAGAATGACAGAGGAAAAAGTTTTCCTTATGATGCACAGTGAACTCTTTCAAAACATCATTTAAAGTCACTGTTCCCCAAATTTTTCATTTTAGCTACTCAGCAACTGTATGTTCTGCTTTTTTGTTTTTTTCCAAACATGGTCAAGTTTCCTCTCTTCTGCTGAGCAATTGAGTTGAAGAGAGCAATTAGTTCTTCTCCTAAGCTCGTAATCCCTAGATGCTCAACAAAGCAAAAAGGTCTACAGTGTATAGGACTCCCCTCTCCTATTAGGAAAAAGTTTAGCAACTCTTTAGTACCACTTGAAAATAAACTTAAATATTCTCACACTACCTAGTTGATTAAATGTATTTTCCCAAATATGTAGAACAATTTCTTCTAGAAGAATGATGGTAATATACCTGATTGCATAATAATGCAGCTGCTTATCAGGGCCATTAGCTGTTAGCAAATTCTAGTAATGTCAGGATGTTGTGAAAACTTCCAGTGTCTCAGAGAAAATGTTCTTTCCCTGAGAGTGACCAAAACTTTTGATTTCTTAGATTCTGAAACAGCCCTGAACAATTAAAGGTAAAGGTAATTCTGAAATAACTCTCTTTGGCTTTGTTGCTATATAACGGAACTACCATTAAATTTAGTGACTTAGGGACCGGGAGTAGAGCATTTGCCTAGCACATCGTGAGACCACTGGGTTCAATCCTCAGCACTGCATAAAATTAAATAAATAACAAATAAAGGTATTGTCTCCATCTACAACTAAAAAATTTTTAAAATTTAGTGACTTAAAACAATGATTTAATATTTGCTCAGGACTTTTTGGTTCAGGAATTTGGGAAAAGCTCCATTGGATGGTCTGGTTTGGGATCACTGAAGAAGTTATAGTTAGATGTCTCTGGGGCTGCCATCACCTGAAGGCTTGGACTGGTTCTGGATGTTCAAGATAACTCCTAGCGCTTGTGGTTTGATACCTTCTGGGAGTGACACTGGGGCTGTCAAATGCAGTACCTACATGTGGTCTTTCCATAGAGTTTGGCTTCCTGTTGGCAGAGTGACCTCCAGGTTTCTTACATGGCAGCTCCGTACTAAAAATGTAACCATTCTGGTGAACAAGGCAAAACATCACATTGCCTTTTATAGCCCAGTCTGGAGTCACACAAGCATCAATTTTGCTATACTCAGCTTGTAGAAGCATCCACATGTCCTGCCCAGATTTACATCAAAGGGAATTAGACTCATGTTTGATGAGGCAGTAGCAAGGTCACATAGAAGAATGGGGAAATTGTTGATAAAAACAATCTCACAATTATGCAAAGAAGATCAACTACACTGCTTGTTTAAGCACTATGTACATGAACAAAAATGCAGTGTGGAATAGGGTTATAAAAGTCTTTTCAGAAAACCTTCTTCCATTGCCATCATCTTCAACCAAATAATTTATCATTGCACCATAGGAATTTCACCTGAAAAGTTGTGGCTTAGATTCCTAGGGCTCTCAGTAGAAAGATAGTGTTGTAGCAGTCTGAAGGTATGTGATAGATTTCTTTCTTGAGATTTAAGTTCATAGAAATGGGAATGATTTCGTTGTGGCTAGAATGGTTGACTGGACTCAATCACATCAGAGCATGGACCATCTCTCTCACTAGTGTGTCCTACTGATGATGTCCAGGGCAACACTAGATCTTCAGTCTATGAAAACCTACATTGTATGTAGGTTACCCAAGTTTGTCACCAAGTCCACAAACTACCATATGCACAGGTTAGGCTGAACTAACTCTTATTATATTAACAAGGTTTTAGACTTGATTTTACAAAGTTTCCTGCTGAGTTTGCTTCATGTTACAGAGGGGAATAGAATGTCCCAACTAGATCATCCACTGAAAAACACTGTATCATGTAGACTCCAGAACTAGGGTACGTTAAATGGCATTAAATTTCAAAAAGTGTGTGTGTGTGTGTGTGTGTGTGTGTGTGTGTGTGTGTGTGTTTTGAATCTATAATGCCTTTTCTTCTGATGAAGAAATTTTAGAATTTCCTCTTCTATCATATTCAGATTTCTTCATTACAGGGGTGAACACTGTTTAGCATCAGAACTTTGTTTTCTCCTGAAAACTGAGCAGACTGTTAACATTTCTGCATAACTGAGGAGTTCAACTTTATTTGGGATCTTTGGGCTCAGCATAGTGGGGAGAAAAAAAAACAGGATACCATATCTAGCAGATAATGTGGCAGTCTTTCAAAAATAAACTTCTGATAAAGCTGTAATCCCTTTGTTGGCTTAACCATGATTAGATTTGAGACTTCTGGAAAAGTCCACAAAGGACTTTCACATAGCATGGATGATAAGTTTGTTATGCACCATATTCACAAGGGAAGTAGTGGAAGAGATATTACGCCCTTTGCTAAGTGCATTATTTCAGCAACCCTTTAAAGTGGACACTACCTTTAATTCTGAGAGATTTGAAGTTTTTGTCTTACTCCTACTCCTCTGAGCACCAGATGGGTTTAGTGGGCATGGCAATAAGGGAGGCAGCAGTGAATCCAGGTCAACCTGGATTATGAGACAGAAGATGAACTTTGTGATTTTATTATAGGTTTGAATTCAGCTTGACTCAACATCATGTCCAAGAAGCAACTGTATTCTAACAGGAAGTCTTCTTGTCCCACTGCAGCTACCTAGTTTAGGAGGATGCACAGGCTTTGATTAGTCTAGTAGTTTGGACTCTTATTAGTGAGGTTTTGTATTTTATTAAAGAGAAAATGGAAATTTGTCAGTCCACAAGATAAAGAAGTTTTAATTATTTCTTAAAATTTGAATCAATTGGAAGGTGATTTGTGCAAGTTATAGAAAACTCAATAAAAATGCCACATCTATCAGGATCCAGTCAGGAAAACTTAGTCCATGCCAGATATTCTAATAGAAATAATTTATTGCAGGGCCTTCACTACCAAGGGGCTAGAATTGTTGAAAGGGCACATAGGGTTTCTTAAGATTAATAGTTTAGAGATTAGTAAGTATAGGAAGCCACTACCATCCACAATACTTTAGGGACAAAGGAAGGAGATAATGTTTATCAGAGCTCTCAGGGTCTATAAGATGGATGATGAGTGGAAGCTGGACCATGCAAGAGAGCCTGTTGGCAGTATCTGGGATCACGGAGGAGACAAAGACAATAATGGAGACACTGCCTGAATTAGAAAGGGAGAGAAATGCCTTTCTCCTTTCCTGTCTCACATTTCCTGCTAGGGCTACTGTATGACTATACCTGGATGAAGTCAACTGACCATGGAGTTTGGAAATATCATTTTCAGGGAAGAGTGCCAACTGTTATGGTTTGGATCCAAAGTGTCCCCACAGATGCATGTGTTGAAGACTTGATCCCGGTGCAGCCGTGTTTAGAGGTGGAACTTTTGGAAAGTGACTAGAGCATGAGAGCTCTGACTTCATCAATGGAATAGTCATTAAGGATTCTTGCTTAATGGGTTTTGGAAGGAGGACTTTGTTAGAAAAGCAAGTTGTCTCTCTTGCTTCTTGGCCACCGTGAGGTAAGTAGCTTTACTCCATCATGAGCTCCCTACCTTGGTTTTCTGCCTCACCATATGCCTAGAAACAGCAGAACCAAATGACCATGGACTGAAACCTATGAAACCATGAACCAAAAATCAATATTTCCTTCTTCAAGCTGACTTTCTCAGGAATTTTGTCATGGTGATGGAAAGCCAACTAATATGGCAACATAAATCTGCAAGCAGGTAAATTACCAGTATAATAGATTAAATAAAGATGACTTATTTTCCTACTTAATAAGAGATCCTGAGGCAGAAGTTTGTTAGTATTGGTTTAGTGTCAATGATAGCAAACTTTCTGTTTTTGTAACAAAATACCTGAGATAATGAACTTAAAAAGTGGAATGGTTTATTTTGGTCCACAGTTTTGGAGACTTCAGTTCATGGTCAGTTGGCCCATTGCTTTTGGACCTGTGGTGAGGTAGTGCATCATGGTGGAAATGAATGGCAAAGGAAGCTACTCACCTCATGGTGCCTGGGAATGATAAAGAGAGAGGGAGAGATTGGTGTTCACAGTCTCCTCTGAGGACATGCACCCAATGATAACTTCCTTCTACTAGCCCCACCTCCTAAAGGTTCCACTACATCTCGATAATGCCAAGGGATGGGGACCAAACCTTTAACATATGAGCACATTCAAGATCCAAACTATATCAGTGTCTATGAGATAAAGACAGAGGAAGCTGAAATTCTCTTGGCTATTCCCTCAGGCACCTGAGTTGGAAAATGTAGCTCCAGTACTTATCTTCACATTCTACATAGGAAGAAGAGGGAAGGACCATACCAATTATTTATGCCTCCTTTTATCATAAAAAACTGTTAATTTCCCAGATATGCCTGAAAATATATATGCATTTAATTCAACCTACTATGCACTAGGCACTATTAGAGAAAGTTGAGATAAAACAGTAAACAAAACTGTCAAGGGTTCTTAACCCTTATAGGGCTAATATTCTAGTGAGAACAGACAGACAATAAAATGAAATAATAGTCTGTTAGAAGGAGAAAAGTGCTATGGAGAAAAACAGCAATTTGAGGGTGATACAACTCCCCATAAAAGGCAAAGGTGCTTGCAGTTTTACATATGATATTGAGGGTAGGAATCCTTGATGCTAATGCCATGTATGACTTTTACCTGCATGAATCTATTTCTTCCAGTAAAAGGACGGTTGGACTTTCTCATAGTTAAGGACTATATCACTTCGTCTTGATCTAATCAAAGCCATGAAATAATTTTTTACTCCAAGTTTCTCTATCAAGACTAATAATTCTGTGCTCTTTAACATCAACATTTGTATGCTTGTTTTGTTTTAGATTGCCAAACAGGGCATATTAAACAGCTAAATCATTTAGGATTTAAAAAATAATATTCTGTTTATACCAGTAATTCTAAAGTTTGATTAATGCCATCACATATTCTTGAAACGTTTCCGAATTAGTCTTGAAATAGATATGCTAGTGTGAATTAGAATATAACTGAAAAATTTCCAGTTATATTTCACACTTAACTTTATGCTTAACTACACAATTCTTCTAACTTACAATTTTGATCTTTTGACTAACGTACAATTTTTTCTCCCAAGAAGGTAGTGCTATAGAGAGGATGATTGCTCTACTGGAGAGAATCCATGTTGCTGACTTTTGCCTGGATATACATCCTTAACTCTCATACTGGCTTTCATCAACTCCAACTGTACCAGTCTTCACCTCCCATCCTATTTCCACCCTTCCCAGGAGCCATACACGTCCAGAACTAGGCATGCAGATCCACCTATCTGCACTACCCTGAAAAAAGTCAATAACTGAACCTGCTCAGTTATCAGCAGGATAGCCTGTGATTGTAGGTGGGTGGTTGTTTTCCGAGAAAAATAAAGAGCAATTCTCACTTAAATCCAAAGTCTCAGTGTTACCCCAATTAACATTGCCCTCTTCTCAGAGAACACTTAATTCTAAAAATACCTTTTCCCTTTTCTAGGACTTTATATGAGTCTTATTCTTCTTTCCATGACACTAGCAGGGAACCAGGAATACTTGTATCCTGTTTAGAGGTAAAAATCAAGGTGACTCAGTTCTGCTCTATTATTCCTAGATAATTCTCTTTTCCAAAATTGAACTGCTTGCCAAAGTCCTTCCATCATCCTTATGCTGATGATAGGAAAAGACATTGTTATTACCATAGGCCATAGAGAAGACAGCCGAAGAATTCACTGGCAAGTTTGAGTATTGCTTTTTACAGTGTTTAATTGTAAAATGGAGATGAGTCATTATCAGATCATTGCTACAAGACTGCAGTACTCTCAAAGAATTTTTATGTAATTCAAATGGAATAGAAAATAAAAGACTTCTGAAGAGAGAAGGAGAAAGACATAAATCAGCAGTGTTCATGCATGGCAATAATAAAGGAATCCTTGAATGATTTTAATTCCTGTTGGTATGTGTGGAACTAATGAAATGTGGAACATTTTTGTTGGAGCTGTGTATTCTTACTATACCACCACGCCTGACTGGAACCAGAGTTCGCTGCAATGTTTACCATGGGACCATACACTAGCATTGCAGTCATCCATCATGTGGAATTACAGACAGAGTAAATCTATTAGTCAACACAAGATTGAACACTTGAACAAAGGTCTATTACAGACTACCACGTATCCAGTACTTTTCAAGGTGCAAAGATGAAAAATATTAATTCTTACTCTCAAGAAATTTATAATCCTATCCAGGGTCAATGTGACTCTTTTTCCCTTTTAAGTCTAGATATTCAGTAGACACTTTTCCACATAGCCCTCTAGGAAACCATCACTAAAGAACTGGTCTTGGTATGAGATAATTCCACTACTGACAAGGTCATATTTTTACTGACAGTAGCAGTTATCAATGATGGGGGGCTGACTCTGTAGCTAGAGTGCTATGCCCTTTCTGTGTATTACCTCATACAATTTCCACAACACTTATCTATTATTATCTCCATTTTACAGAAATGAAACTGAGCTGAGACAGGCTGCCTAACTTGCTTGCATTGACAAGCACAGTGAGCATTAAAACTAGGATTCAAACCCCAGCAGTCTGAATCAAATCCTACACTGTTAGCACTAACTTCTTAAACATTCCATCCTGTAATTAAGGTCTTCAACTTTTTAAATTAAAACTTTAACTGTTAAATTCCTCTTAAATTTGTCTCTTCTCAAAACAGAGGACTCAAAACTCCTTTATTGTATTTATTGTATTTTCCATTTTTCTAAACTTATAATTCCTTTATTTAATACTAAGTGTTCTGAGCCCTGCACTAGATATTGGGAAACAGCAGTGAATAAGATAAAGAAGTTTCCACTGACATTTCATGTCATGGAACTGACATTCTTAGCCTTTCTGAGTCAGTGACCTCATCTTCATTTTTATGTACTGGAAACTGAGTTTAGGAGAAGTTTGTCACAGGGAACACTATCCTCAGAGTCTCAAGAGCCAGTGGGATCATTGCCACTCCTACTATCACTGTACCAGCGACCATGTCCTGAAAGAGAATGTGGTTTAGTTATCATGGCTGCAGCTTTAGGTCAATGGGATCAGGGAAGAATGGTGAATCAGCTTGTTCAGGATGCAGCAGAGTTTGGGTGCTGAAGCTCTAAGACGAGGCCCAGGGGGAGTGTTAGAAGGATACACCTACAAGTTCTTGAGTCTGAAATAAATTAGTCTACAACTGTGTTCATTGCCCCAAACTGATTCTACGACACAGGGAGTCACTGTAATCCTCATTGCGACAGGAAGAAAGTTTTCTAGGCAGGCAAGGGCAGATAGAGAGTAAGGCATCTGCTGCAATGAATTTAGCCATGCAACAAATGGTTTTTAGGTAGACAATCAAGGCCTTTGAGTAGTAATGACTTATATTTCTGGAGAACAAGGTAAAAAATCCAGTTAATTTTTAAGATTTAGGTCCCTAGAAATAAGTGCATTTTAAAAGATAGAGGAACACATTGTGCAGAATGAATTTACATCTGAGTTTATATGTCCCTTGCATCTAAGTTTATGCTAGCAATATGCTCTTGATTCATATATACAAAAATACAAGGTATGGAAGACAGCTATCTCAGATGACCAAAAGGACCAGCAGGGCTTGAGAACCAGAAAAAACATTCTCCTGAAAGGGGTTTATCAGTTTCCTGGTAGTCTAAGGGTGACCAACATAGAAGTAAACACAGCATATGTGACTCTGAGAGATAAGATTAGCATCAGATGGAGGCCTCCTGTAGGTGAAAGGTCTGCTGATGTCTGTGAAGACAGAGACCGAGGTGGCAGTCTAAAGGACTGCTGAGGACTCCTTGTGGTGCTTCCTTCGTTCAGTGAGGTGGACCCAAAGCCTGTGACAGGCAGGCCAGAGACACAACAAGGAAGGGTACAGAGGCCTGGTGTGGGTCTAAGTGATCTGTCAGCACCATTCACAGTTTTGGCCCACGTGTCAGTTTTTTTTTGTTGTTAGTTGTTTCTTTTTAACCCTCCCTCTGAATCATTCCTCCTAATGTAATCCTAGGACTCCCAAGATAAGAACAGGACCATCAAAAAGATGGATCAGATATTTAGTTATGGCTTATTATAAACCATATTTATCACACCACCCTTCCATTTAAGGATAAGTCTGACCCCAAAACATGGAGCTGTGCCATATATAGACTCACATTTGGAGGTTGCAGGGGAGGGGAATCAAGGTCATTGTAACATGAACTGTTTTTGTATTGTGAGGTATAATAAAGTGAACAATATTCTACAGAAATGAAAATCTCTTCAGTGCACTTTTAAATTAATAATGAAGATAATTATTAATTTAAATGAAGATAATTAACTTAAATGAAGATAATTATTAATTTGCTGTGGCAAATACCAAGGAGATGGATTTGCCAAAGGAGCATTGCAATGCCCAGTGGGCTCAGGCAATCTGGCATGGGACAGGAGAGGAGAGAAGGTCAGAGTAAGAACTAAAAGTATCTGACTACCAGCAATGGCACATCAGCCAACAGATGTGAAGGGGATCAGGCTATTAGCAATATGCTCTTCACTTCCTTGTCCCTGCTGCCCCAGGAAGACAGCATTCTAGGGTTCATTCTTGGCTAATGGTCTTTGAGCATGGAAGGTGGAAAACAATCAAATAGAATAGATTAGCTATGGCCCCATCTAATGAAAGCACCTATAGTTGGTACCCACAAAGAAATACAAAGTGAGGTCCCCACCTGCAACTGTGGGGAACAGGGTTAGAGTAAGCATAGTTGGATCCGAAGAATGCAAATTATTGCTAGGGTGACTTTGAATCTAGAAAATACAGTTGATCTTTTTAAGCTGTTCCCTTCTGTAGGGTATATTCATTCTTGCTGCTAAGTTCCAGTTATTTAAGAAAATAAAACTATGTTGAGCACCTACTACAAGTCAGATACCAAGTTAGGTTCTATCACCATGTTCTCTTATTTACCCTCCACAACTCTGTGAAGGAGATACTGTTTTCTTTCTTTTGCGAATGGGTGAATTGTATTAATGAAGTCAAATAGCTTATTCGTGTCACATAGAGCTAGTTAGTAGGGTAGCCTCTACGATTTCAGTCATATTAAGTTCAGATCCTGAGCCTGTCCTACTTTCATGAATCTCTGGGCCATTGAACTTCCTCCTACATCCTTGCCCCACTCACACCCACAGACCTCTTCTCTGTTTGGTTTTCTACTTGTCCTTTGCATCAGGATATAGCTCTCACTTCCTCTGAAAATCTTTCTTGCCACACCCTTCCTCCCCCAGTTTGGGTTAGCTGCCCTCCTACGTGCTTCCATTTCCCCATCCCAGTATTTATCACATTTTATTGAAACTGCCTATTTACTGGACCCTGTCTCTCACTAGGCTGTAGTCTCCCTGAGACTAAGGATAATGTTCTTATTCATTAACTGTATCTTTAGTTGGGACCAAGGTTCATCATAGGGTGTTCCATAATGTTTTTGAGTTAAACCTGAAGCCCAGTGTTTAGAATTGAGGGTCAAAGTCAGGGTTGAGTAGAGTCCACAGTAATTGGGGCCAGGACCCAGATGGCTGGGTAAGACAGGCTTACATTTCTCCCCCTGGGTCTGCCTCTTCTGGAGGGCAGCAGACTCACCAGGCCACAGAGACTAGGATCTAGCAGGGCCTGGATCTAGAAGGTAGAGACAAAGGATATCAATTTGGCACCAAACCAGGTAGGCAAAACCTCAGAAGATGCCCCCTTCCTGAATGTCTTGGGGTACACCTTGAGCCCTGCTGTCCATATGTGGGAGTGTGGGTGAGATGGGTGGAATATGCAGCAGCCTTAGTATCTTCATTTCTTACAATGACTCATGGCGACCTCTTCTCCTTGTACACCTGATCCCTGCCCCCAAGCCCCTGCATTACCTTCCAACTGACCTCTCCTATCAGATGCTCTCTGTTTAATTCCTCCTTGCTGTGCAGCATCCGTCCCTGCCTCCTAAGGGTTCACTGTAAGCATCACTGTTCCTCAGGCTGCCACACTTCCTAGCACTTCCCTTTCTCTTGAGCCAGCTGTTGACCTGACCTCAGGCCCCTCAGATCTCATCCTGCCACAACTCAGGCTAGTCCTTCAGTGAGACTTCACCAGCCTCCAGCTTGGATTTTTATATGAGATTTCAACATATCTTTTTATTTTATGTGTCCTATAGCATCAAGAGATTATGTGGAAGGTGAGGGTGGGCTCAGAGATCTGTGAACAGAGTAAGCAGCCCTGTCTTTCACTGACTAATCAATCATCAGAAAATATTTTCTGAGAACCTACTACATGTCATCTGATTGATCCACAGAAAAAAATTGCTTGGAATACAAAGTAATAAGAAAGACTACTTAATTAGAAATTAGTGCTCCATTACCAAGCCAACTTCATTTTTTTCCCAGTATCTTCTCTCAAGTGCAAAAAAGTTGATACGTAGCTGATATCACTCAGACCAGAGTGAGAAAACCTCAAGCCAAATTGCATCACAGAATTGTTACCTCATCAGGCAGAAAGTTGTTTGCCCATTACCTGATTCAGGGCTTCTATCTCTTTCATCCCTGAGGGCTACATACCTTTATACATCCAAGTGCAAATTTCACTTTTGCACACCTTCAGCACAAATAATTGCATGCAGTTTCTTTTTAGAAGCAGAAACCAACTCTAAGAAACCACTCACCAGTATGTAAGGCAGTGACTGAATTACCTGGTTTCTGCTTTTGAAGTTTAATGAACTCTTGTGAGGCAGACATAAAGGGAACAGATTTTGCTGACTCCTTGTTCATAAAAATAGATATTTTGAATTCCAAACCTAGATCAGGTATTACTGGCAGCTATTCAGTTTAGCATCTTTATGATGATGTGGGTGTCAGGGTAGGTGTAAATGGTACCCTGAAGTGAGCCTCATAATCTCCCCTGGAGCTGTACTCACTGTCCATGGGGATTATGAGATAAATGTCTCCCAGCCCCATTGGACCTTTATCATACTTCATCTACCAAACATTTATCAAAGGCCCAAATACCTCAGAGACTACTGCTTACATGCTTACACACCTTGGCAGTAACAGGTGTTGAGACTAGGGCCCTCCTAGGGAATGTGCTAATAAAGCACAGGCTTCCAGAGAAAATTCAGGATTAATTCAAAAGACTAAATTAAACAGTGGCACTTCTGGTGTTCTCTAGGCCACAAAGAGAACTTTGACAGCTGGAGAATTTTATGGTCATGGGGATGTTCAGCACCTTCTGCTCCATCAGTTCACCTCAGCAGACTTCAACTCCTTCAGATCCCTGACCCACTGCAGACCTATCCTTCTCGCAGTGGTTCTCTGTCTTTTGTTCTGAGCTGAGGTCATCATTCATCAGTGACAGTGTCTCCCAGATGCAGGGATTCTTACTTAAGGGTAGGAGACTGGAGGTTTATGTCCACCTGGAGTGTGTGAGTCAGAAAAACTGGGAAAGCATTTGGGATCCCACCCCAGGGTGATTCTGATTCTCCCTATTTGGTGAGTCTCAAGGACCCAGGGTGCAGAACAGCACAGACTGCTACACTGTCCTCAAGCAGCTTCTCTACCCAACTTGGACAGAAGTCTTTCAGATAAATGATGTCAGAGCAATTAGAAGGGAGACTTCTTAAAATCTGCGCTTTCACTGCTGGAGAATCGATGGTGGGGATGCAGACGGGGGCAGTCAGTCTGGAGAAAAATTTGGCAGTATGTGGTAAAATTAGGTGAGCCTCTGCCCTATGACCCAGTCATCTCTTTGGAGTTTACACCTCAGAGAAGCCCAGGTACAAGTTTACAAAGGGATGTGTATGAGGGTGTTCACTGCGGCACTGGTATGGGGATAACAGTGATGGCCATGATGGTGATGATGATGACCTTACGTTGGTTAGCTCCTGCTGGATGCTTGTGGGTGCTAAATACTTCACACATTTCTAGTACTCCACGAGGTAGATACTTCCACAGTTTCTGTTTTAAAAATGAGAAAACCAAGGTTTGAAGAGGTTTTGTAGATGGATTAAGTTGACATAGATGGTATTCAGGTTATGATGCCAGGCAGTCTGACTCCTGAGGACGTACTCCCAACCAGTATGCATAAGGTCTACCTCTGTAACTGCCACCAGAGTAGTGTACATCAAGTTCATGGACAAATCCTAAGAGCATAGTGCTGAGTGAAAAAATAAGTGAGAGGAAGAATGAGTTCCATAATCTAATCTCTCTATCTCTCTATCTATCTACACACATACTCATCTTTACAATGTACACAGAGACAATCATAAAATTTCAAAGGTATTATTATACACACACACACAAGTACATATTAGTGAGTACCTACGGAGGTGGCAAGTAGGTGCCAGGAATGAAGAAGACGTGTATAATACGAAGCATAACAAATAACAACAACAAAAAGCCACGAAGAGCCTTGCCTGGAATGGCAATGACGGGGTGCCATGAATTGAGGTCGTCCTTAACTCTGCCCTCTCCTCCTTCCCACCCCATAATTCCTTTCATGAAACTAGATCTAAAGCTCCAGCCTGTCTACATGGAGAATCAGAGGAGTCAAATTCATCCTCACTCTCCTCTTCAGGGCTCCATCCAGGGAGCACAGAGTCCTGCGATACGTGTGCCTTCTACCTGATGTTATGCTTCCCCTTACTCTGTATATTCACTTCCTCCCATTTCACAGATTCGAGGAGAAGCAGTTCAGAGAGGAAGCAACCTGCAAATTATCAGCACATCAGAGATTCAGCCTTGTGGTTTACAGCACACCACTGCAATGATCCTGATAGCCACCAGTTTCATCTGTAGAAATAGCCACGTGTTTCCCAGAAACAGAGATATCATGCTAGTAGTGCTTGAGGGAGACCACAAAGCAAGGACTAGATATGCAGAGATGACAAGATGTTTCCTAAGGTTATATAGGAACAGTGCACCATTGCAAAGTTTTGAGAACATTAGTTATTTACATTTTATATATCTCTGATGGATCCTAACACTTGGTATTGCTTCTACCATGACAAAATCTGCATGGCATGCCTGTCTCTAGATGAACCTCTCTCAGTCTGTTCTTGCCTGAGCATCTAGAAATGTGAATGCCAGCACTTTTAAATAAGATAACATGATTACATATGATTGTTTCTATACAGATGCAGAATTAATTTATAGTTAAAGTTGTGATCTGACAGACTTTAAGAAATGATTCAATAGGACGATATTTGGCAAATGCACAATGACTATAAAACACAGCTACCTCAACTGCCCTCTTTTAAGAGATCTGTTGGCAAGAGAACTCTGTTTCTTTCAATCCTTGTAGGTTTTATTCCCACAACACTTATTTAAACGTTGCTATTACCTATCTGACACTGTGCCAATAGAAGATAAAACTGGTTGGGGGACAAGTTGGCTGTGAAACAATGTCAGATGGTGCAGCTCACATGATGGGTCCTGTGAGGAACCTGGATCAGAGTCCTAAGGGAATGGTGGGGGGAGGTTTGGAGAGGCTCAGGAGAGAAGAAAAAAGCAGAGTAACCTCCCCCAAGATGAGGTCAGGGATGAGGAAGAGGTGGAGGTGGATGGGAGAAGAGAGGACAGTGATGAATGAGGCTGAGAAGAGAGTGCCTGGTGGGGAGAGGAGGCACAGGGCTGAGGAAGTGAGGTCGTGCCAGGAGAGAAGCAAGGCCTTAGTGCCAGGCTTGGCCTTGGACTTCCAGGGGTGTGCCTCAAAGGGGCTTCTCCCTCACACTGACCTGTGAGTGTGAAAGCTCATGGGATTCAGGGAGAGGCTCATTTGGACATGGACTTTCAACTCTCTCTAATCACTACATGCAGAAAGGAGTATTAAGAGGTAGAGTGAATTTCCCCTGGAAGCAGTTTTTTTCAGGTCTGCACACTCAGGCAGTTCATGATAGATGCCCCAAATGCTAGAACATTTCTGTCTTGAACTTCCACACAGGCTATTCCTCTCACTGGATAGTGTTTCTCTTTCCTCTCCACTTCTTTAGACCCATGTTTTCCAATACAATGGTCACATGAACAGGGGAAGTGCGGTTAGTCCAAATAGATAAGAACTGTAAAGAAAATAGTTACACGATTCCGAAGACTCAGTATTAAAAAATCTTGAACTACCTCACTGAGAAATTCATTTTTTAAACAAATTTATTTCATGTGGAAATGTTTAAATTTTGGTTAAATAAAATAATTAATAACATTAAAATTAGTTTTACCATGTCTTAATTGTTATGTGTATGTGACTACTAGAAATTTCCAAAATTATGGCTACTGGGAAGTCCTTCCCTATATTTTATTCATCTTCAGGAAGTTGCACAGCATAGGAGTCAAGTTCCCAAGCTCTGGAGCCAGGCTGCTGAAAGTTTAAGTCCTGAACACAGATCTTGCCTGTTTATACCATGTGCCTGGACATGGGTCCCTAAACTTCATTCCTGCCTCGGGGAAGAGCAAGGCCCAGATGCAGACCCTGCTGTCCCTCAGAAGCCCTCTCTGGCTGCTGTTACTTGGGCCCTCCCTCTAGCTGTGGCTGTGCTTTGGCACTGAGTGTATGTGGGCTCATGATGTGTAAGTTGTTTCATCAGTTCACTGAATTGCATTTTTATAAGTCATTGTTATCTCTCAGATCTTTTTGCCCATGTTTAAGCATTGTGGAGGGGATGTGGCATCTCCTCCCAGAAAGGCTCAGAGTCCAGTTCCTCTGGAAAAATCAGGCTCACACAGGCTCCACATTCCACCAGTCACAGTTATGCAGTTCTCTACGGGTGGGGGAGAGCAGGGCAAGTTTGACTTCATTTATGAATAACCTTATTTTTTATTGTGTATAACACATTCAGAAAAACACAATTCATAAACATGAGTTTTTAAGATTGTAAAATTTTTTTGTAGCCTTCATAAACTCAAGAAATACAATGAAATTCATTCCAGAAGCATCCTTGTGCACAAGAGTCACCTACAGTCCCTCTTCCTTCCCAGAAGATAACCACTTTCTCAGTGTGCTTACCAAATAATTTTTTTTTTTTTGTCATTTTGACTTTGCATGAGTGAAATCATCCTCTTATATTGGGAGTTCTTTAACTCAGCATTAGGTTTATGAGACTCATCCACTTTGCTTATAGTAGTTTGTTCATTTCATTATTCATTTTCATTGGATGGTATTCCATTTTAGTAAATTTAGCATAGTTAGCAAATTCATTCCATTGTTAATGGACATTTGATCCATTTTCAGAGGATGCTATTGTGAACAACCCTACTTTGAATAAACTTTTGTACTAAGGACTGGAACTTTGGACTTTTGGATATGCATATATAACAAGAGTAGAAAATTACGTTGAATATAATGCGTAGGAGTCATTGGTTTGGACTGAACTCCTGCAAGAGGCCTAACAGACCTAATGAAAAAGGAGTCACTCAGGCCAGAGTTCCAGGTCACCAAACTTAATCTAAGCTATTCATCTCAATTTCTGAGTAGTCAAGAGGGAGATAAAAGCCAAAATCTCAAATCATTTTAGTTGGCATGAAAACACTGCTTGAACACATAAAAGTTAACAACTTTGTTATACTTGAAGGATTATGGAAAATAATATTCCTACAAGACAGCTCCCCAGGAAAAACAGAGGGACAGTGTGGTTCAGGAGGAGGGAGGGGAAATTGGTCAAGCACTGAACCTCTCCCACAGCATCCTTTCCCAATAACAATGGGCCCTGAGGGGATAAAGTGGACTTTCATCCCTTCCCAGGTTCATCCCCAGCATCTCCACCAAAAGCAAACATTTACCTCTTTCCAACCTCAGTGCATCTCGAAGGAAGGAGGCAAATACTGAATGCTAGGCCCTGAACTTTGACCTTTCCCCATCACAAATTAGTCCTGAATGGACTAATTAGTCCTGAATGGCACAGCAAATATTGAAACTCTGGGAAACAATGGATCCCAGAGAAAGAAAACCAAAGGGCAAGATCTGAGTACTCATCCCTCGGGATCGGATCTGGACTCCTATCTCCCCAGATAATATTGAGTTTCAACCTTTTTGCAACTACCCTCCTAAGTTAAAGTTTTAACCTGTACAACTAGCCCCTGATGGTCCAAATTGCATGTCTGCAGTCTCCAATGAAACTATAAACCCCAGACTCCTTCTGTAACTTGGGGGCCACCTCCATAGCTGGAAAAAGGGCCCTCAGGTGCCTGATTGATTGACTTTGCTGCATAATAAAGTAAAGCTTGCTGATGCGAGGTTTGCATCCCATCTCCTGCCTTTGTCATTTGTGGGCCATAAGCTTACAATATTCCTTTCTTTTTCTTTTACTTTCTTTCTTTCTTTTTTTTTTTTTTTTTAATTCGGGATTGAATCCAGTGATGCTTTATCCCTAGAGCCCAACACCCATGCCACCCCACCTTTTTTTTTTTTTTTTTAAGATAGTCTTTCTAAGTTGTCCTTACTGGCCTTGAACTTGTGGTCCTCCTGGCTCAGCCTCCTGAGTTGCTGGGAAGAAAAGTTAACTTTGAAGCAACAGATCCACTTTTTGTTTTCTATTTTTATTTTCCTAAACCCTTTTCTGCCTATAAAATCAAACTCCTCAGAATGACTCACAGACATGATCATTCTATTTTATTGAAGGATGTGTTGCTAAATTTTAGAATCACAAATAAAATCAACTAAGATCTTTAAACTAAATTTGTTTTAATTTTTGTCTTTTCACACTTATAAACCCACTTCCAAACTGTACCAATTTCCACTCCTGATAACAATGTATGAAAGTTCTAGATGTCCCATGTCTTTGCCAACACCTTTCCTTCATTCTGAGGGCAGAGAATAGTATTTTTTTTCCTCAACAAGTATAATTTTATTTGCCCTATACTTTTTCCATATGTAGTTTTGCTTGTTTAACATACTCACAATCATCCTTTAAATGACTAATTCTCAAAATGTGGTCCTAAATCAGCAACATGAATGTCACCTGGAAACCTGCTAGAAAAGCAAATTATGGAGCTCTGCGGCAGACCTACTGAAACAGGAACTGACTTTGAGACCCAGCAATTGTGTTTTAACAAGCCCTCTAGGTAATATGATGTATACTGAGTCTAAGAACCATTCTGCAGCCACTATTTTATATTCTGATTTTTTTCACTGAATATCATCATACTTGTATCTTAATACCATGATTAATCTTATTCTAATTAGAATGGCTATTATCAAGAACACAAACAATAATAGATGTTGACATGCATGTGGGGAAAAAGGCACGCTTTTACATTGCTGGTGGAATTGCAAATTGGTGCAGCCACTCTGGAAAGCAGCGTGGAGATTTCTCAGAAAAATTGGAATGGACTCACCTTTTGACCCAGTTATCCCACTCCTTGGTTTATACCCAAAGGACTTAAAATCAGCATACTACAGTAATACAGCCACATCAATATTTATAGCAGCTCAATTCACAATAGCTAGATTGTGAAACCAACCTAGATGCCCTTCAGTTGATGAATGGATAAAAAAGCTGTGGTATATATACACAATGGAATATTTTTCAGCCATAAAGAATAATAATATTATGGCATCTGGGTGGAATGGAGAATATCATGCTAAGTGAAATAAGCCAGCCCCAAAAAACCAAATGCCAAATGTTTTCTCTGATAAGTGGATGATGATATATAATGCAGGAGGTGGGGTGGGGGTGAGAAAGGAATGCAGGAACTTTAGACTACATAGTGGAAAATGGGGGGAGTTATGAAAAATGGTGGAATGAGACAGATATCATTATCCTATGTACATGTATGATTACATGAATGTTATGAATCTACATTGTGCACAACCATAGAAATGAAAAGATGTACCCCATTTGTGTACAGTGAATCAAAATGCAGTCTGTAAAAAATAAAAAATAATTTAAAAAAATGAATGAATGAGCAATTGAATGTTAAGTCCGTCATCTAGTCTAGAGAATAGTTTTAATTTGCATTTCCCTGAAAGATAGGCAACTTTTCATATTCTTATAGCCATTTGTCTATCTTCTTTTGTGAAATTCAAGTCTTTTTTCATTAACACCCACCCCTGCAACATTTTTTTTATTTGGGTTGAGTGCTTTTTTCTATTGACATGTGATTTTTTCAAATACTTGTACCTAATTCGTTTTTGGATGCTTGTGTTGCAGATACATTTCCCCATTCTGTGGCTTATCTTTTCACTCTCTGAATGGTATCCATTTATGGACAATTGTTGAATTTAATGACTAAGTTTTCCTGTATCAGTGAGTTATTTCTGTAATCCATTTAAGAAATCTTTGCCTACATGATACAGCCAATTTAGTGTTAGTAAATTTTATCAACCATATCACAGTATTGGAAACTAAAACCTAACTAGAACTCTCCATGTTAATGACTCTGGTAATCCATTTGACAGTGGTGTATGCTGTGTTTCTCAATGGTATGAGTGATTCTTCTGGAGTCATATCCCCTCCTGCTCCACTCCCCGAAACCTGACATCTAGCCCCCAAAAACTTCCTCTGTGATTCTTCCTGGTTTTTTGTTTGTTTGTTTGTTTGTTTTTCCATCCTTGGAGCCCACAGTACCACTAGTTGGGTTGCCTTCTATGTAAAATATTCAGAAGGCTCCTTCATACTAAATAATGTCAATAAACAAAACTGTAATAAATCTACTTTAATAATCTACTTGGCTTTCATTAGTGATTCAAGAATTGAATGGCATTCCATCAACATAGAAAGGCACTATGACAGGTGGGCAAAAAGTTCAGTTTTTGTAAGTTACAAAAAACCAGGGTAGAGCTGGAGAGATAGCTCAGCTGGTAGTGTGCTCGCCTCGCAAGCACAAGGCCCTGAGTTCAATCCTCAGTACCGCAACGACAACAACAACGAAAAAAGCAGGGTAGTACAAAACCCAAAAATTGGATTGGTAAACAACAGATTGCTTTCTTTGTAAGGAGAGGGTACTACCTTGTCATGCTGGTTAAACCTGACCTGTTTGAAGATTTAGCTGCCATCTCCCTTCTGATTTCTCAGAAGGTCAGTTCTTATCAGTAGATTTAGATTTTGGTTTGTTGACATGTAACTCTATCTTGAGTGTAGGATTGATCTGTTGAGGGCTTAGTGCAGAAGCTCAGTACAATGATTGTTGTCTTAATCCATTTTCTGTTGCTATAGCTGAATGTCACTAAGTGATAAAAAACAGGTTTTGCCAGGTGCAGTGGCACATACCTGTAATCCCAGCAGCTCGGGAGACTGAGACAGGAGGATCGCAAGTTTAAAGCCAGCCTCAGCAAAAGTGAGGTGCTAAGCAACTCAGTGAGACCCTGCCCCCAAATAAAATACAAAATAGGACTGGAGATGTGATTCAGTGGTTGAGTGCCTCTAAGTCCAATCCCCAGAACATCTCCCCACCCCCAATGAAAGAACAAAGGTTTTGTCAGTTCATGATTCTGAAGACTGGAAGATCCAAGATTGAAGGTCTTCATCTGGGGAGGGCTTTCTTACCAATAGGGACTCTATGCAGAGCACTTACAAGAGACAGAGCTAAACTAGCTTTTATAACGACCCAGTTTCAAGATAACACATCAATCTATTAATCCATGGTCCAGTCATGTCATAAAGGTCCCATCTTTTCCCACCTTTTAATACAACAGGATTAAATTTCAAAATTAATCTTGGTGGGGACATTTGAACCATAGCAACCTCCATAAATTTTATTTAACAAGAGTGGCAATGATTATTAATATTGAATTATCTGTTCTTCACAGGAAGGAAATATCACCAGAAGAACTAGAGTGTGATATCTACCAAATTAACAAGTGAATTCAACACACCATCAGGGTACACCTGGGACCCCCTGCCAGGGCACATCTGGAATGTAGCCTTCGAATAGCTTCTTTAAAAGCTCTCTGTTTTCTCTGATGTCCCAGAACCACAGCCTCTGGGACAGGAGTCCCCTGTGTTTCTTCTTTGCCAGTAAAGCAATAAGCCTTCTTTTTCCTTTATCTCAAAACTGTGTCCTCATTATTAAATTGGTATGAATTGGTATAGGGGACAAGGACTGAGCTTTCAGTAACAAAATTGGTGACCACAAAGGGACCCCAGAGCAACCCCCACTCCAGCTTTCTTGAGCAGGCCTGGCATTATAAGCAACCCCAATTCCATGCTGGACTTAAGATGAACTTTTTGAGAGCTGACTGCAAGAAAGTCAAGTCGGGCCAGTGTGTCTCAGGTTGAGCCAGAGGAGTTATTCCTGTGAGTACAGGGAAGGATTGAGGGACCATTCCAGCATCTGCTGAAGCCCCTTTTGCTTTGGGGAAGTCCCACCTCACTTCCCTGAACTATATGGAGTACTCCATCTTGGTCTACTTTGAGAAAAAAGAAACTGAACGCAGTAAATTTACAACACCTTGGCTGTTTGGTAAGCTCCTCTGGTGTGCCCAACAAGACCCTTGATTCTACACATCTGATTCCCCTTTGTGGGAACATCTGGACCCTCTTTGTAGGGACATCTGTGGTGACAGTGGTATAGAAGTTATGGTTAAGTGGAATTGGGAACTTGGGGGAATTTTTCCCTCTGTGGTCTGCTTTAAAGGTTCCTATCTGTTGGCTATAGTTTGGAGAATCCTCTCTGTCTGTCTCTCTATGTTTTTTTGTTTGTATCTGTTTCTGGACCTTTAAGACATGGGCATGACTGTGTTGATCCTACAGATTGTTACTTAGGAAAGAACTTGGCTGAATGGGCCATCTGTAGAAATAAACCCATCTAAGAAAAAGATGATGTTTTACCATAACAATCTGGTCTTTGAATGGTTTTCTGAATTATTGTACAATCTTGCAGTTAGAGTTGGTCTGTCAAAGATAAGTGAAAGAGTCTGTATGTACAGACTGTACAGACTGTATGTACTCTGTAATCTGCAATTACAGAGTGGGACTATAAACAGTCAAATACTAAGTTGGATGCAAAAAGGTGCAACCTCTTATGTGCGAGTATAGCAGAACCCCAAAGGAAAGGATTTAAATGAATTTTTAAAAAATCCTTTCAACCAAGGGCTGACAGTCTGCATAGTGCTTCTCAGCCTGGTTCCAGGCAGTTGTAAATTATCCTGCTATTGGTCAGGTACACCAGTTCTGGGGAAAAGAAAAGAAAAAAAGAACCCGGGAAATCTGCTTGGTCTATAGAGATATGTGCAAAGACGACCTGGCCTCTACCCTGCTTTCCAGCTACTCTTTGTACATGGAATAAAGTTGGAGTTTGAGAACAGGGCTTAGTTCACCATTTCTGCAGACAAATGAAACCTATATGGGCCATAGGCCTCACCTTTTTTCTTTCTGGGTTCTTGTCTCATAGGTTCAAAGAATGAAATCCACAGATGGTGTCAGAGAGCAAAAATAAAAGAAATAAAATTATTTTTGAATGAGAGAAAAAAAGATGGAACTCCCTGTGATGTGAGGGGGAAACTGGTGGAAAGATTGTCCACTTCAGGATACTAGTCTGGGGACTTAAGTTTTCTGGATAAAGGCAGCGATCAGGGTCTATGCTGAACAGACATTAAAAAGTGTTGAAGCTAATTGTTGGAATCTATGCTATACAGATGTGGGAAGGTATCAAGGCCCATGACGTTCTATTTGACTGTGTTCATCTTGTCCTTATGTCTGAATTTTCTGTAGCCTCTATTTGGGTCCACCCCCACTTCCATTTTTCCACCACTCTGGGACAAAGGAGTAAACTAGAATGCTTAACCTCACAGAGTTGGCTTTACATTTGAAAAAAAAAAAGAAATCTTATTTGGGCGCCATTATCCTCATTGTTTGATTAACTAGCCTATCTTGTGGGGGTGGGGTAAGGGTAAAATCTGCCAGTTACAGGAACAAGGCAATGAGTTCCAGTACTATTAAATTATAACCTGGGGACAAAATAGTCTCCCCATTTAAGATCTGACAGGATGCCCCATTTGACCAGGGGACACTTCTAGTTGCCTGTTGCCCATAGAGTTAAAATACAAGGGCCTCCCCAAGTTCCCACGTATGCACATGCTTGTGTCTTGGCCCTGCTGATTTCTGCAGAGAGGTCCCTATCAATCTATGTGTGGTCAGTATGACCTTCACTGAACAGAAGGCCCTAGATACATACTTATATAAAGAGAGAATCTCTAGGTATAATTGACAGTGGGGAACTCACTTAAAGTCAATGGCACTATGATGATGATAAGGGAGACTGTTCAAACAGTAGTACCCTGTGTTCCAATCCCTTGAGCGCAAACTGGAAGGAAAAAGATTTAAGGCACAGTTTTTTAAATATGCCAGACTGTCTGATTCCTCTCCTGGGATAAAATTTGTTGCATAAATTAAAGGTACAGATAGCATTCTCACCCAGAAGGCAACAATTTTATTTGCAAGTGCCTCCCAGGATAAGAAAACAGAGCCAGTTCTGCTGGAGGTCTACTAGAAGTGAGTAAGGCCTTTTAGGCCAAAGGGACCCTGAGAGAGTGATCAACTTTATCTTAACCAATATTTATTTTAGGATAAAATAATTTGCCCCACGGAAAAAAATAATGCCTAAAGAGAGGGATTCATTCTTTTCTGGACAGTTGTTTAAAATGGGAATTGAATCAGTAGTTATACCACTTTGCCTGTTAAAAAACCTCACATTGAGTGAGTACCAATTTGTGCAAGACTCGAGAGCTATAAATATTTATTAAAGTGTGATGTCCATTGCTTTTAGGATTTTTTTTTGTCAGAGAAACAGATGACTTAAAATTTTGACCAGGCTTGATTTTGATGAATAACCTAAATATATGTGACCATATATATGATCACATACACTATATACATGTATATTATGTGACTATATGTATATAAATATATAAGACTTTATGACTGTTTATACACACACACACACACACACACACACACACACACACACATCTGAAACAAATGTTTGTCTGAACTTTAAATATTCCATAAAAGTTTAGAAAATGAAAGTTCACATAGGTTTAATCAGTAAGTGCTATCTTTTATAAACTGTATCTGGGGTAAAAAAAAAAGCCCACGTTACCATTTGAAAAACTGGCTGTATCTATCTGCTGTGACAAAGTCTAGTTCTGATCATTAACACTGTTCCCTAAATGTATAAGAGACTTAAGGCTATCCTTGATTTTTGCTAGCACTGCTAAAATCTACAAGTCTTTAATCATCTGTGGATTCTGAATTTTCCTAGGAAAATTAAACCTAGTTAATACAAGGACATCCATGTAATTATGACACTATTAGTTCTTCTCTGTATATTAAATATATTCATATTCTTCTAGCATACAAGTTTTAAAATATAAAGCTTAGGAGAGCACTTCATCAAGCTGGTGTTCTCCAAACTAAAGTTGTCTGTAAAGGTAATTTTAGACTTATAGAAACAAAATTTCATTGGGGATTTATTTATATCATTTAATGTTCTTAATTGGACCTCTTATCAATAAGATGTATGTAAAATTTTGTTACTTTTCACACTGGAATAAGAATTTAAATGCATTTTAGGAATTTAAATGTATTTTAGGAAGGTAATAAGGACAGTCTTATCTGTCTAAAGGTGAAGTCATGAAACATGAAAACATTTTGCCACTTTTTCCACAAAAAGAAAGTTAAAAGCTCTCTTAGCTTTTGTTTGATTCATGTTTTAGATGTAATATTGTATTATTTGTGAGAGTTCCCCCCTTATCTGAGATAAGGCTCTGCCTCCCACCTTACTGTATGTTAGAAAGGCTTCCAAATAGGCTAGACATGAACTTATTTAAACTTGCTTTCAAAAGATGAAATTTTTATTGTAAAGATTACTGTGATCTCAAAATAAATAGGAGATATATAACTAGGTAAGGTTTGAGATTATGAATTTTAATGTTTTTTGGATTATAGTTATACAAACTGAATATGTTTTTGCTATTGTTAATTTCATCTTGTATTTTCCTTGTAAACTTTATAACTGTTGACTGTTAACATTTTGCAGAAGGACTCCTCCTACTAGAACAACCTGAGTTAATTTGAGATAATAAGCCATCACTTATAGGACAGACAGGATATAAGGCTAACTACCAGTGCTAATATTGACTTCCAATTAAATTTGACTGTAAAATTAAAACCTATTACTCCACTTAAAGACTGGTGAAACTGGTCTGCTGGGTGTTTAAAACCAGAAACTTGGAGACTAAAGTCAAGGAAGTAAAAGGGCTAAGGAAAAAGCAGCCATTATTTGGCCCTTGCCCTCTGACGTCAGACAATACCCAGAAAATGGTGGGACCCCTCTAAGGGCTCTGAAACTCTGGTGAGTCACCTGATCTGCTAATCAGGGAGATGGAGAGAACCCTAAAGAACAGGAAGCCAACCTCTGCACAAAGAGGAGGGTCATTGGAGAGGGAAATATCCCTGCTACTTCCAAGAGAAGCCATGTATGGTCAGTAGGACCCTCTGACCCATGGCAGATGGCATCACTGGTAGAGGAAATCCAAAGGAGCCAAGAGTCTTCCCACACATCCCTGAGAGTGATCTCTGAGGAATCTTAGCTGACTTTTAAGAATAGATAGGAACAAGGTTGGTTTTGACTAACTTGGTCTTAAACACCTAGCAGGAGAGTATAGCTAAAGCACAGTCCTGCATAGATATTTAAAAGAAAAAACAATGTTTTTTTTTTTTTTTAAATGTAACTGAAAATGTATACTTGTGTCAGCCCTACCTAAAATAAGTAAAGCTGGAGGCTATAAAGAAAGGGTTCTTATGTGGAAATGCCTAATATTTAACTACCACAAATGACTCTAGAGACATAAGCTTTTTCTGCATTTCAAAAACTGGCTAAAATACTAATTGTGATCATATTGCTTACAAAAAAGTAATGCTTTGCTGTCTCGTTCATTGTTGTCCTAGCATGATCCTTGCCCTATGCATGCCTTGTCCAGTCACCTGCCAACTGCCACCATAAACCTCTGGATTTCCTTGATGTTGAATACCCTTAACTGTCCATGCCCCACCTGACAGAAAACAAGGACTTCGGATCACTTTCTGCCAACTTCAGCCTCTCTCAGCAGGAAGCATCTTGGAGATATCATCGCCCATTTTTCCATAGAAATCAAATGTAGACATTGACAGTGGGGCGAAGTAAAAGTGGTTCAATTTGCCTTTTGTATATAGCCCTTGCTGCTTATTTTTAACCCTAACCTGTGGGTGGGGAACAAGATTACCTTTAGTTATCTGTTCTCCATAGGAAGGAGATGTCACCAGAAGATCTAGGAAATGACTATCTGCCAAACTAACAAGTGAATTCAATACACAAGCAGGGTACACCTGGACCCCCTGCCAGGACACACCTGGAATGTAGCCTTTGAATAGCTTCTTTAAAAGCCCTCTGTTTTCCATGATGGGCAGAACCACAGCCTCTGGGACAGGAGTTCCCTATGCTTCTTCTTTGCCAGTAAAGCAATAAACCTTCTTTTTCTTTTATCTCAAAGTCATGTGCTTATTATTAAATTGGCATGAATTGGCATTGGGGACAAGGACTAGCTTTCAGTAATATAAGCAGGAGGCCCCTGATGAAACCCACCTAACTTTGCCTTGGACTTTACACTTTCCTGTATCTTTTATATAGAAAACCTCATCTGATTCCTGACAGAATCCTTGTGAGGTCAAGAACAAAAATGCAGAGAAGTCTGTTTTATAGTTTTTTTTTTTTTTTTGCCCTTTTTTAAAATTATTTATTTTTTACAGACTGAATTTGATTCAGTGTACACAAATGGGGTACATCATTTCATTTCTATGGTTGTGCACGATGTAGATTCATCCGATTCGTGTAATTGTAAATGTACATAGGGTAATGATGTCTGTCTCATTCCACCATTTTTCATACCCCCCATTTCTACAATCTAACATTCCTCCATTCTTCTCTCACTCACCAACCCCCCAACCCTATTATATATCATCCTCCACTTATCATGGAAAACTTTCGGTCTTTGGTTTTTGAGGATTGGATTATTTCACTTAGCATGATATTCTCCAATTCCATCCATTTATTTGCAAATGCCATAATATTATTATTCTTTATAGTTGAATAATATTCCATTGTGTATATATACACCACAGTTTCTTTATCCATTCATCAGTCAAAGGGCACCTAGGTTGGTTCCACAATCTAGCTATTGTGAATTGAGCTGCTATAAATATTGATGTGGCTGCATAACTGTAGTATGCTAATTTTAAGTCTTCTGGGTATAAACCAAGGAGTGGGATAACTGGGTCAAAAGGTGGATCCATTCCAAGTTTTCTGAGGATTCTCCACACTGCTTTCCAGAGTGACTACAGCAATTTGCAACTCCACCAGCAATGGAAAAGTGTGCTTTTTTCCCCCACATCCAGGCCAACATCTATTATTGTTTGTGTTCTTAGTAATAGCCATTCTAATTGGAGTAAGATGAAATCTTAGAGTGGTTTTAATTTGCATTTTTCTAATTACTAGAGATGTTGAACACTTTTTCATATATTTATTAATCGCCTGTATGTCTTCTTTTCCTTTTTTTGTATTTTTATTTATTTTTTATTTTTATTTTATTTATTTATTTTATTAAAAATGATAAATTTACATAGGGCAATGTTGTTTGATTCATTCTGTTACTTTTTTCCCTTCCGCCCAACCCCTCCCACCCCTCTTTTCCCTCTATACAGTCCTTCCTTCCTCCATTCTTACCACCCTCCTTATCCCTAACCCCAAACCTAACCCTAACCCTAACGCTAACCCCTCTTACCCCCCATTATATGTCCTCATTCGCTATTCAGTGAGATCATTTGTCCTTTAGTATTTTGAGATTGGCTTATCTCACTTAGCATGATATCCTCCAATTTCATCCATTTGACTGCAAATGCCATAATTTTATCATTCTTCATGGCGGAGTAATATTCCATTGTACAATATGCCACAGGTTCTTTATCCATTCATCAACTGAAGGGCATCTAGGTTAGTTCCACAATCTGGCTATGGTGAATTGAGCAGCTATGAACATTGATGTGGCTGTATCTCTGTAGTATACTGATTTTAAGTCCTTTGGGTATAGGCCAAGGAGTGGGATAGCTGGGTCAAATGGTGGTTCCATTCCAAGCTTTCTGAGGAATCTCCATACTGCTTTCCAGAGTGGCTGCACTAGTTTGCAACCCCACCAGCAATGTATGAGTGTACCTTTTTCCCACATCCTCGCCAACACCTATTGTTGCTTGTGTTCTTGATAATCGCCATTCTAATTGGAGTCAGATGAAATCTTAGGGTAGTCTTGATTTGCATTTCTCTTATTACTAGAGATGTTGAACATTTTTTCATATATCTGTTGATTGCTTGTAGATCTTCTTCTGTGAAGTGTCTGTTCATTTCCTTAGCCCATTTGTTGATTGGATTATTTGTGTTCATGGTGTAGAGTTTTTTGAGTTCTTTATAGATTCTGGAAATTAGCGCTCTATCTGAAGTATGAGTGGCAAAGATATTCTCCCACTCTGTAGGCTCTCTCTTCACATTACTGATAGTTTCCTTTGCTGAGAGAAAGCTTTTTAGTTTGAATCAATCCCAGTTGTTGATTCTTGCTTTAATTTCTTGGGCTATGGGAGTCCCGTTAAGGAACTCTGATACTAAGCAAACAAGTTGAAGGTTTGGACCTATTTTTTCTTCAATAAGATGCAGGGTCTGTGGTCTGATTTCGAGGTCCTTGATTCATTTGGAGTTGAGTTTTGTGCAAGGTGAGAGATAGGGGTTTAATTTCATTCTGTTGCGTATGGTTTTCCAGTTTTCCCAGCACCATTTGCTGAAGAGGCTATCTTTTCTCCATTGCATATTTTTGGCCCCTTTGTCTAGTATGAGAAAATTGTATTTATTTGGGTTTGTGTTCATGTCCTCTATTCTGTACCATTCATCTACCTGTCTATTTTGGTACCAATACCATGCCGTTTTTGTTACTATTGTTTTGTAATAGAGTTGAAGATCTGGTATTGCGATACCCCCTGCTTCGCTCTTTCTACTGAGGATTGCTTTAGCTATTCTGGGTTTCTTATTCTTCCACATGAATTTCATAATTGCTTGCTCTATTTCTGTAAGATTCATCATTGGGATTTTAATTGGAATTGCATTGAATCTGTATAGCACTTTTGGTAGTATGGCCATTTTGACAATATTAATTCTTCCTATCCAAGAACATGGGAGATCTTTCCATCTTCTAAGGTTTTCTTTAATTTCCTTCTTTAGTGTTCTGTAGTTCTCATTGTAGAGGTTTTTCACCTCTTTTGTGAGATTGATTTCCAAGTATTTTATTTTTTTTGATGCTATTGTGAATGGGGTAGTTTTCCTAATTTCTCTTCCTAAAGATTCATCACTTATGTATAAAAATGCGTTGGATTTATGAGCATTGATCTTGTAAACTGCTACTTTACTGAATTCACTTATGAGTTCTAAGAGTTTTCTGGTGTAATTTCCAGGTTCCTCTAAATATATAATCATGTCATGAGCGAACAGGGATAGTTTGAGTTCTTCTTTTCCAATTCGTATCCCTTTAATTTCTTTGGTTTGTCTAATTGCTCTGGCTAGAGTCTCAAGAACGATATTGAATAGAAGTGGTGAAAGAGGGCATCCCTGTCTTGTTCCAGTTTTTAGGGGGAATGCTTTCAGTTTTTCACCATTTAGAATGATATTGGCCATGGGCTTAGCGTAGATGGCCTTTACAATGTTAAGGAATGTTCCCACTACCCCAATTTTTTCTAGTGTTTTGAGCATGAAGAGATGCTGTATTTTATCAAATGCTTTTTCTGTATCTATTGAAATAATCATGTGATAATTAACTTTCAGTCTGTTGATATGGTGAATGACATTTATTGATTTCCAGATGTTGAACCAACCTTGCATCCCTGGGATAAAACCCACTTGATCGTGGTGCACTACCTTTTTAATATATTTTTGTATGCAATTTGCTAAAATTTTGTTGAGAATTTTTGCATCAATGTTCATTAAGGATATTCGTCTGAAATTTTCTTTCCTTGATGTGTCTCTGTCTGGTTTAGGTATCAGGGTGATATTGGCTTCATAGAATGAGTTTGGGAGGGTTCCCTCCTCTTCTCTTTTATGGAATACTTTGAGAAGTATTGGAATGAGCTCTTCTTTAAAGGTTTTGTTGAACTCGGTCTAGAACCCATCTGGTCCCGGACTTTTCTTTGTTGGTAGACTTTTGATGACCTCTTCTATTTCATTGCTTGAAATTGATTTATTTAAGCTGTGTATGTCCTCCTCGTTCAGTTTAGGTAATTCATATATCCCTAGAAACTTGTTGATGTCTTCGAGGTTTTCTGTTTTTTTGGAGTATAGATTTTCAAAAAGGCTTCTAATTATGTTTTGTATTTCACTCGTGTGTGTTGTGATATTTCCTTGTTCATTCAGAATTTTAGTAATTTGAGTTTTCTCCCTCTTTCTCTTTGTTAGTGTGGCTAAGGGTTTATCAATTTTGTTTATTTTTTCAAAGAACCAACTATTTATTTTGTAAATTTTTCCAATTGCTTCTTTTGTTTCAATTTCGTTGATTTTGGCTCTGATTTTAACTACTACCTGTCTTCTACTACTTTTGGTGTTGGTCTGCTCTTCTTTTTCTAGGGCTTTGAGCTGTAGTGTTAAGTCATTTATTTGTTGATTTCTACTTCTTTTGTTGAATGCGCCCCATGAAATAAATCTTCCTCTAAGTACTGCTTTCGTAGTGTCCCAGAGATTTTGATATGATGTGTCTTTGTTCTCGTTTACTACTAAGAATTTCTCTATTTCCCTTCTGATGTCTTTGTTATCCATTCATCATATAATAGTGTCTTATTTAACCTCCAAGTATTGGAGAAGTTTCTGCTTTTTATTCTGTCATTTATTTGTAATTTCAATCCATTATGATCTGATAGAGTACAAGGTAGTATCTCTATCTTCTTGTATTTGCTAACAGTAGCTTTGTGGCATAAGACATGGTCTATTTTAGAGAAGGATCCATGTGCTGCTGAGAAGAAAGTGTATTCATTCTTTGTTGAATGGTATGTTCTATATATGTCCGTTAAGTCTAAATTGTTGATTGTGTTATTGAGATCTATGGTTTCTTTATTCAATTTTTGTTTGGACGATCTATCCAGTGGTGAGAGAGGTGTGTTAAAATCACCTGGTAATATTGTGTTGTGGTCTATTTGATTTCTGAAATTGAGAAGGATTTGTTTGACGTACATGGATGAGCCAATGTTTGGGGCATAGATATTTATGATTGTTATGTCTTGCTGATTTATGCTTCCCTTAAGCAGTATGTAATGTCCTTCTTTATCCCTTCTGACTAGTTTTGGCTTGAAGTCCACATTATCTGAAATGAGGATGATATTGCAGCTTTTTTGCTGTGTCCGTGTGCATGGTATGTTTTTTCCCATCCTTTCACCTTTAGTCTATGGGTATCTCTTTCTATGAGATGAGTCTCTTGCAGGCAGCATATTGTTGGATTTTTCTTTTAATCCAATCTGCCAGTCTTTGTCTTTTGATTGATGAGTTCAGGCCATTAACATTCAGGGTTATTATTGTGATATGATTTGTATTCCCAGTCATTTGACTCATTTTTGTTTTTTGACATGATTTGATTTCACCTTTATTTGGCTATTCCTTTAGGCTAGTTCCTCCCATTGCTGATTTGCATCATTGTTGCTCATCTCTTCCTCATGGAATATTTTGCTGAGAATGTTCTGTAGTGCCGGCTTTCTTTTTGTAAATTCCTTTAGCTTTTGTTTATCATGGAAGGATCTTATTTCATCATCAAATCTGAAAGTAAGTTTTGCTGGGTATAAGATTCTTGGTTGGCATCCATTTTCTTTCAAGGCTTGGTAAATGTTGTTCCAGACCCTTCTAGCTTTTAGGGTCTGGATTGAAAAATCTGCTGATATTCTTATTGGTTTCCCCCTGAATGTAATTTGATTCTTTTCTGTCACGGCCTTTAAAATTCTGTCTTTGTTTTGTATGTTAGGTATTTTCCTAATAATGTGCCTTGGTGTGGGTCTGTTGTAATTTTGTATATTTGGAGTCCTGTAAGCCTCTTGTACTTGGATTTCCATTTTGTTCTTCAGATTTGGGAAATTTTCTGATATTATTTCATTGAATAGATTGTTCATTCCTTTGGTTTGTTTCTCTGTGCCTTCCTCAATCCCAATAATTCTTAAATTTGGCCTTTTCATGATATCCCATAATTCTTATAGATTTTGTTCATGATTTCTTACCATCTTTTCTGTTTGTTCAACTTTGTTTTCAAGATTAAATATTTTGTCTTCAATATCTGAGGTTCTGTTTTCCAGGTGTTCTGTCCTATTGGTTATGCTTTCTGTGGAGTTTTTAACTTGGATTATTGTTTCCTTCATTTCAAGGATTTCTGTTTGGTTTTTTTCAGTATGTCTAACTCTTTATTGAAATGATCTCTTGCTTCCCATATTTGCTCTTTTAACTGTTGATTGGTGTGATCATTTCATGCATGCATTTGCTCTTTTATCTCCTCCTTCAATGCCTGCATTTGCTCTTTCATCTCCTCGTTTGCTTCCCTGATTGTTTTAATTATGTACATTCTGAACTCCCTTTCTGACATTTCTTTTGCTGTTCTGTCATGGAGTTTTATTGATATAGTATCTAGGTTTGTTTGGGACATTTTCTTCCCTTGTTTTCTCATATTGGTCAGATGTCAGTGGGACTCTGTGATATTGCAGATTTCCTCTATTTGCTTATAGTGTCCCTGTAGATTTCCAGTGTATCACCTCTCAGCCTTCAGTAGCCTGAAGTCTTGGAGTAACTTGATAATGCAGTACTTCCAAATAAAGCTGTCCCTAGCCCGCTACTGGTTTTAGGGCTGGGAGCTAGCTCTGTGTGGAAAGGCTCTCACTGGGGGGGCCTGCTCTGAGAAGCTGGCCGTGTGGGAGGAGCCCACCGCTGGAGTGCCCAGGGCTGCCTGGAGAAGACTCTAGCTGCCCTACTCTAATAAGCTGCCCAAATCCGGGCCTGCCGCCTGGGTCGAGCTTCACCGGGTGGTGGAGACTCACCCCGTGGTTCTATTTTAGTCCGAGTCTCTCAATGCCCCCCCTTCTTGAATCCTGGGTTCTGGAGCAACTGGAGATGCAGTCACCCTCTAGTCCGCCATCTTGGATTGCCCCATGGAAAAAGCCTGCAACCAGAGGGGGGCAGGGCCGCCTGGAGAGGTCTCTGGCTGCCCTGCCCTGGTCCCAGAGGCTGCTTGCGGGTCGGAGGTCTCCACTGGCTTAGGAACTTGTTGCTGGCTCTATGTAGAAAGGCTCTCACTGGGCGTTCTACTCTGAGAAGCTAGCCTGGAAAGGCACTTCCCGCCAGAGGGAGCTGGGCTGCTTGGGGAAGTCCCTGGCTGACCTGTCCTGGTCTGTTTTATAGTTTTAAAAGCTAAGTCCAGAGGGGCCAAAGAAACTGCCAGAGTTAGTTTAGGTCAATGATAGCAGGTCCAGACCAGAATTCAAGTCTCTTTATTCTAATTCAGTGTTTTGTTTGTTTGTTTGTTTTTTAAACTAGATTTTGCTACCCCTGTAATAAGGTTAAATAACATTTAGATCAATGCCCTCTGATAAGTTTTTAAGTGTCAGGCATTTTGGTTGCAAGTTATGAGACAATAAGAGAAAATAGTCCTCTAGGAAGATATTAGTGAAGAAGATGGAATATTTAAAGCCTTCTTATTGAAACACAACAAATATATGAACAAAACTGAGTTGTGTACCCACAACTCCTCAGTATTCAGCTCAATGCACTCTCACAAAGTGAACATACCTGTGAGGGATCTAGGTGAAGAAATGAAATGATATCATTATCCTAGCAGACTTCTATGCTAAGAGTTAAATATCCTACGCAGACTAAAATTGAGGTAACATTGGAGACTTAAGGTCTTCAGGGCATTGGAAGAAGCAAGTTTCCTGGAGGGAGGCTTCCCAGGCGAGGAGATTCAAACATGTGCCTGGTGCAGAGGAATGGTGTAGGGAGGCCTCACAGGATAGGGGGAGGAGGGTGACAGGAAAGAAGGTCAAAAAACACAACTGAGTCCTTTGTTGCCCAATAGGAGGAAGATGGGAGAGGCTGGGGAGGGTCTGACTCCCAGCAGCTGAAAGGACCCTGCAGCTGCTGCCGCCTCTCACCAAACCTGCCTCTGGGCTGGTGGTGGTGCCTTGTGGGTGAGTCCTCAGTTCCCCTCTCCCCGGCACCATGAACCTCACTCTCGCACTCTCTCTCTGTGAGGTTCTTAAGGTGGAAAGAAATGTGAGAAAATGTCGAAGGTACCTCAATGAGAGTTAGAAGAGACCCTTGTGGCTTTTGCATAGCTCCCTGACTGCAGCCTCCTGAGGTCCTACCTGAGATGAAGACAGAGGGTAAAGGAAGCCCACATAGACTCCCTGCTCTATGAAGAGAGAACTGAGAAGTGGATGTGGTTTAACTAAACCTTTCTTTAGGAAAGACTGCTGCAATATTTGTAGAATATGTGATGTGGTGGTTAAGAACATAAAGCTTCAAGTTTTCTCAAGTTTAAATTTTAACCACTTATCATCTAATTTAAAACTGGAGGCTCTGTCTATGCTTAGTAGTCTTATTAATCTAAGTTTTCTGAAGCAGAAACTCTGAAACAGAAAAGTATATGCTCAACAGGTGGCTTGCTCATCTTTTCATTAACTGTTTATACCCAGCCTAGGAAAGAAGCAGGGGTCTCTGGTTGTTCTTTGATCTCTAATCCTTTTCCTGTGCATGTCTATCTGGACTGATATTTTCCAAGATGCTTTTAGATTAAGGATGGAGTCTATGGACATATTACCAGAGGAAGCAACTGGAAAATATTCAGGGATTTAGGGGATTCTGGTTAGGGGTGGGCAAATATGTATGTAGGGTGGTGTGTGTGTGTGTGTGTGTGTGTGTGTGTATAAAAGTTTGACAGAACCATAAAGAGAATTAATCTTTTTGGTACTTCCCCAGTCAGCCACCTTTCCCCCTTGCTGCCCTATTCTTTCCTCCCTGCCACCTTCAAATCTTCATTGTCATTCATTCTTACCTTGTACCCAAGCTCCTATTCCAAAGTCTTCATGTACTCTGTACTCTGGTGACTAAAGCAAAACACATCAGATTGGGTCATTTTTAAGAAGCAGAAATTCATTGCTTACAGTTCTGGAGGCTGGGAAGTTCAAGAAGAAGAACATTAAAGATAGTTAACACTGACCTGAATGCAGTCAGGTATTTGAAAAGAAAGGTGAGTATTTCTCTCCAATGACCTCATTATGTAAAAATAATCAGGCTTGTCATTCAGTTTCCATTTGTTAAGCATCTGTTCATTACACAGATTTGCCCAAGGTCACATACTTGGAGCTGGTTTTAAATCCAGGCCTCTCTAATTCCAAAGCTCAAGTTCTCATTACAAAACTGTCTCCTAAAATTATTTTCAGTCTATGGAGAATATAAGTGTGTGTGTTTGAATTTTTTCTCTTCCTTTTTTCTGTATTTAAATTTTTTCCTAATGAAAAAGATGGCGGGGAAGCTACAGTAAAACAGTTGAATTCCGCCCGGTTAACAGGGGACCAATATGGGAGAAGGATACTTGCAAGCTGACTGATGAACCAATAGCTAGCTAGGATGTTCACAGATTGACAAATGGTTGGGAGGCGGGCAAAATGGCTGTACTGATGGGTAGGGGAGCAGCTTTATACATTACAATTTTTAACTAAAACTGAAGATAATTTGAAAGAACATGTATGTAAATAAGCCAGAGTCCAGTGAGATTTACTCTATTTTATGTTAAAATCACTCCTTTGAACCATGTAACTATACCCCTTCCATTACAGTTGCCACACTCTCTTAGGACTACCTAAATGATCTAAATCAAATTTTCGTACTTTTTCTTCCTTCTTTCTTTCTTCCTTTCTTTCTTCCTTTCTTCCTTCCTTCCTTCCTTCCTTCCTTCCTTCCTTCCTTCCTTCCTTCCTTCCTTCCTTACTTCCTCCCTTCCTTCCTTCCTTCCTTCTCCTTCCTTCCTTCCTTTCTTTCTTTCTTTCTTTCTTTCTTTCTTTCTTTCTTTCTTTATTATTTTTTGATTCATTATACACAAATGGGGTACAACTTTCATTTCTTTGTTTGTCAAAACTTACCTTCCTCACATTTTTTAAAAACTTGCCTTAATTCTGGGTCATTTTTCTCATTACTGCTGTCTTCTCGTTACTACTATTATTAGGTAAATCAGGAAATCATGACATGCTAAGTGAATCCAGAGGTTATCTAGGCAGACTTTTCTCTGTACTCTCTAAAACCTGTACCATGAGGCAAACTCACTAATTTGAAAACACAGGGAAAAGACAGCAAATATAAATTAAACAAACTCACACAAACAAACACAAAAATTTTATCAAATGTAATTATCATTTTCTATCCCTCTATACCTCACCTCATTGTTGAATTTTATAGCTTGATGTTTTACAAAAAATATTTTGCCTGTGTTACTTTGGCTCTGAATGTGTAATAGGGAAAAAAGTGGAGATGGCCTTATTTCAATCTTTTTCTGTAAGATTCTAGGCATCAAAAATAAATGGGTAAAGAAGACAATTTCTTATGATCTGAGGCTCCCTGGGTTCCCCACACATGAAAGAGATTGCATGCAAAGACCCCAGACAGGTCTAAAGATCCAATGTGAACTGAATAACTAAATCTGAGGACACAAACATCTGGAAAGTGCCCTAAGAATATTAAACATTTGGGAACACATGTTGCTAGATTTTGCTAAGCAAGTATCAAAGTTATAGTGTCATATGCACAAGAAATACTGCTGTAACTACAGGTATGATGGGGAAGTCTGGAGTGTGCATTTCAAGGGGAAAGTGGTCAGGTCTGGGTAAGTGTTTCATGTATGTTATTGTGACCTTGGGGATAAACAATCTAATGAAATCTCCAGATGACAGCTTGGAAGCCTGCAATATGAGAGAAAGCCAAAGAATTGAGTAGGGTTGAGAAAGGAAAAGGATACTTACTTTGGGGGTAGAAATGCATTGCTACAGAAGAAGTAAATACCACAAGACAGCTTCTCATCTGGTATGAGGCCAGACTGGGGGGTCCATAGGGAACCATTCTAAAAGGGTATAATCAGCTAGTGGGATTCATGGCCTTGAGAGCAAATATAACCAACCAATTAAATAGGGATATGAACCAGAAGAATTCCTGTAACAGTAGGGAAAATTAACAAACATGGCATCCTTGTCCCCGCTGGTAGTACGAGTTTAATTTGGAATTTGATTCAAGGTTTTTCTTGCAGGCACCAGCATTCTGAACCCATTCTCTGAAACACTTGGCCCTGACTGCTATAGCATGTTAGGCCTTGAATCAGGCCAGACGTTATAATTTGAAAGGGCCCCTCTCTCCTTCTCTCTCTCTCTCTCTTTCCTGTTGCAAACCCCAAACCAAGAAGTCCTTGTCTCATCTGTGCCAGCAGCATGGTGTGGTGGTGGAACACACTGCTTTGCTCAAACCTTGCTTTTAAGCTTCACTCTTTTAGATGTTGAATCTACAAAGGTGTATACTCTTCTTCTTCTTCTTTTTCTGTTATTGCACTGTTTTTCAGAGGTCGTTCCATGAGGAAAGCGATGAATAGCATCTGCTCACCAAATGGCACAGACTTGCTGAGCTGAATGCCATACCTGGGGGAATGGAATGTAAGATAAGATGGAATTCAAAGCATTTGACCTTCCCTTATTTTTGACATAATTCATTCCGTGACCTTGATTCTTCTAATTTCGGGTGACTTTGGGGTTTTATCTTCGTGAATTAGCTATGAAATTCACATTGACAGAAAAAGTGCAGTGGAATAATTTGATAACTAGAGAGAAGGTGGAGCTGTGGGAACTTCTTATGCCTAGGGTCTCCTTGGCTTCCCAGAGAAAAAGCTTTGAAGCAGTTAATGTTTCTATAGGTCAATACATTTTCCATTTTCCTATTCTTTTTTGCCTTTTGGGAAGGATTTAGGACATTGATGACTTGATACACTGAAAGGTTTTCTCGAACTCCATATTCTATTTAACTGTGTCTGACCCCAGAAATCAAAGAGAGGTGAAGCTGGCCAAAGTTCTACTACATGCCACATGAAAAAAGGTCAGGTTTGCCATATCATAACTGTGTCAATTTCCTGTCATCTCCCACATGGGGGGTTCACACCAAAGGCAAAGGAAATGATGGCATTTCCTTTAGCTGTGAGTGGGATTTTAGGAGAGATATTTTGCTGTTGTTAAAATTACTCATCTATGCTAAGCACACCTCTCCCAGGCTGATGGTCTACTGTCTGCTGTTGTGCAGGTACCTCACCAGTCTTCTGGGTCAGTTGCTAGTGAGCTTGTTATTAGATGTATGTTACTGGATGGTAGCTGATTTCTTTCTCATAGCAGAAACTCAGTAAATATTTTCTTACTTAGCTCTAGTATGTAGCAAGTCTGAGGTAATGCAAATAAATCCAAAGGACCAGGATATCAAGGATCCATGGTATGGTGAATGGTGACCCCCCTGAAAATGATATGTCCATGTATTAATCCCTAGAACCTGTGAATATGATTTTATTTGGAAAAAGGGTTTTTGCTGATGTCATTTAGTTAAGGGTTTTGAGATAAGACAATCTCATATTATTCAGATGGGGCCCAAATTCAATACCAGGTATCCTTATTGAAGACACATAGAAGACAGACACACATAGAGGAGACAGAGGCAAGGATTGGGATGACGTATCTATACTAATAACTGCTGGCAGCCACCAGATGCTGGAAGACAAACATGGAACTGATTCTCCCTTGGAGCTCCAGAAGTAATCAACACTACAGACACTTAATTTTAGACTTCTAGGTTTCAGAAAGGTCAGAGAATGAATTTCTGTTGATGTAAGCTACCAGGTTTATGGTAATTAGTTATGGCAGCCATGAGAAACTGATATAGGATCTACAGGAAATTCAGAGAATTTTCAAACATCCTTGTAGAAACTGATAGTTCCCATCCCACGGTGTGAGAGGAAGACAGGCCAGATGAGGGTCACAGTGTCTCACTGAGGATGCTGCATTCTCCTGTAAATCTCACTGAGTAAGGACTTCCTGTTTCTGATTTCTGATCCACTTTCACTTTGGGTAAGTCACTCTTTCTCCCTGGACTTCGGCTTCCTGGTTACAAAAGGGACGTGTTCTGCAGCTGCACCTCACATACCTCCAGAACTGTCTGAGGTAGGGGGAGGGGAGTGAGCTGGCAGTAGGGGTGTGTTTATGAGAGAGAATCACATGAGTGGCACAAGTTAAAGGCTGGCTAGTAGAGCATTACATAGTACAAGATATTTAGATTTCCTGGTAGTCTCCCACCAAGGAGTTTGTGGTTCCTCTGTAATTTTGGAGTGGGGACACTTATTCATTTATTTTCCACACACACCCGGACCAAACCTTATATATCACTGCCTTTTTATGAGGAATTAACAATCTTCTGGTGACAGCACAGCTGTGCCAGCTGAGGGACTGCAGCTGAGTCAATATAAATTCTAACCAAGAACACTGTAGGCTAGAAAAATGGCGTATGCTGAAAGAACATCAGTCCCAAGAGAGGCCACCTGGAAGCCTTACACTCTGTCATGGAAGGCTAAACCTTCCTCATCAGCCACATGAACTGAGCTGTTCTTGCTGTTCCATAGTTAGCTTGGACCTAAGCAGCCACTGTATAAAGTGACATAAAAGCAGATGAGATATATTACTATCCACCAAACTATAATCTAATAACATGTTCACAGGCAACTGACCCAAAACACTTGTGTCTCCGCCCTTTACCTCATGCTAAAAAGCTCATTTGAGGGACCACCCTAACCTGTCTGCTTAGGGCTAAGGATCAGCTGAGGGTGGGGTGTGGGATTCCCCAGACAGGCACAGGAAGTCATGGGGTCCAAGGTCCATAGCAGATAATTTGGAGTCTACGGGAGGGCTCTGTACCCATCTTGTCTGGGTGCCAAGGAGTTGTTCACATAAACTGAGCAATGCTTTCTTGGTATCCAGCTGTGAAGAATCTGTCAGTGAATTTAATCTTCTGAAGGACACATGCCACACAGCACACAGGGAAAATTCTGGGACAAATTATCTCACATGGCCCTTCCTAGTGCAGGGTCTAGAGTCAGAGTGTCTGGGTTGGAATCCAGGTTTGGTCCTTACCAACTGTGGAATTTTTCTTCCCTAAGTCTCAGTTTTCTCATTTGTAAAATAATACTAGCACATGATGTCATTGTAAATATAGAGGTACTTTGGATTAGACAGAGGGGAGTGAAGGAAGGAGAGGCAGTATGGGGACAGGAATGATAGTAGAATGAATTTGACATTATTACCCTACGTGCAACTCTACATCATGTACAACTAGAAGAATGAGAAGTTATACTCCATTTGTGTATGGTGTGTCAAAATGCATTCTACTGCCATGTGTAACTAATTAGAACAATTATAAAAAGTACTGGGGATGTATCTCATTGGCCTCTGGGATCAATCCCCAGTACCAAAAAATAATATAAAAAGAAAATAAAACAATTATAAATATGTAGGCACCTCATAATAATAAATATTAAATGAATAAGATGAAGAAATGGGCAGTTCAACACAGTAGAATATTTCAACTCTCCTCTATCAGCAATTGCCGAATCCAAGACCAATAAATAAATAAACAAAAACATAGAAGATAAGAACAACACTATCGTTCAACTTCACCTGTGTGACATTTATAAAGCATTACACTCAAGTTCTATATACACATTATTTTCAAGTCCACATGCTACGAAATCACACATAGTTTATTCTCTGGCCATAACACATTTCTATTCATGGGTCATGGATGAAAACACAAGGCAAATTAGAAAATATGTGACCTATGCATCAGTGAAACAAAATAGAGTCCAGAAAGAGATCCACATGTGTATGGTCAGTTGATTTATTACAAAGGTACCAAGGTAATATAATGAGGAAAAATATCTTTTCAAAAGTTGGTGCTGGATAGTAGAGTGAAACAGACATTATTACCTCATGTAATAATGTACATGTATGACTGCATGACCAATGTGATCCTATAATATGTACAATCAGAAAAATGAGAAATTATACTCCATTTATGTATGATTTATCAAAATGAATAAATGCATTCTCCTGTCTTGTATAAATAATTAAAACAAATAAAATAAAAGTTGATGCTGGAAAGATCAATAAAGGGAAGGAAGCAGGGGGAGAGGAAAGAGAAGGAGAAGAAGAGGTTCTGGGGCTGAATTAGAATAAGATATCCATGCTTGTATATTTAGGTCAAAATGGATTCTACTGTTATGTATAACTAAAAGAACCAGTAAAAAGAGTTGATCCTGGTTATCAATATGAAAAAAATCAAACTCACCTTATGTCATTTGTAAAATTAAGCTAAAATGAATTAAATGCCTAAATGGAAAATCCAGCATTATAAAACATCAAGAAGAAAGAAGAAAATCTTTGCTATCTTGGGATAGGCAAAGTTGTCTTAGACAAACTGCAAAGAGCAAAAACCATAAGAAAATGATAAAATTGGACTTTGTCAAAATTAAAAACATTTGTTTTTCACAAGAAAGCAAAGAGACAAACCACAAACTTGGATAAGATATTTGCAACACATGTATCTGCCAAAAGACTTGATTCGAAAATATATAAAAACTCATAAGAATAAGAAGACAGACAACTCAGCTAAAACATGAACAAAAGATTTAGACACTTCATGTAAGAAGATATATGAATGGTAATGAACATAAAAAATACACTTAATGCCATCAGTCACCATAGAAATGCAAACCAAAACCATTATGAGCTATCACTATACATCTATTAGAAAGACTAAAATTAAAATAACTGAAAAACTATGTTTTGGTGAGGATGTGAGCAACTGGAACTCTCTTGAACTATTGGTAGAAATGTAAAATGGTGCAACCATTTTGAAACAAGTTTGCAGTTCCTTGAAAGGTTAAAACTATGCCTATCATATAGCCCCTCCATTCCACTCCTAGGAAATAGAAGATATACACTTCCATAAAGACTTGTACACAAATGCTCATAACTGCTTTATCTTTAATAACTAAATCCTGGGAACAACCCAAATGTGTATCAATAGTTGAAATGATAAATTTTGGTATACCCATATGGAGGGATACTACTCAGCATTAAAATAAATGAAATATTGATGTATTCAACAATGTAAAATTCAATAAAAAATCCAAGCCAAAAAAGAGTGCATATTATATGATTTCACTTGTTAAAAGGTAAACTGAGGCATATTAAGCATTAAAAACTTTATTTGAGTAGACATTGATTCATGAATCAGACAGCTCCAAACCACACGTGGTTTGAGGGCTCCCCTGAAAAGGGCACAAGGGGGCGATTTTTTTTAGAATGAATGCAGAAGCAATGTAAAAAAAAAAATTGTTTGATTGGTCAAAGTGGAGCAGTACATTTATTTAGGTCACTCTAGTGAAAAGTCCCTAATTAAAGTTAGTTGGTTTCTGATTCATTAAGTTCAAATTCGTGTTACTATTTACATGATTTGGGTTTTGGTTTGCTTGCATGGAGACCCAGAGTGCAGGAGTTGCCTCTGCCTAATTGTCTTCCATTTAATTACTTTAAGACATTTATATAAAATTATAGTAAATGAAAGTAATTAATAGTGACAAAACAAATCAGTGGTTGTCCAGGAGATGGAGGGTGGGATCAAAAACAAGCATGAAAACAACTTTTAGTAATGATAGAAATGTTTGTTACCTTGATTTTACAAATGTATGTTAAAACTTATTAAATTACAGGCTCTTAATGTGTGGGATATGCTTCACTTATACCCTAATAAAATTATAAAAGATTTAAAAAATATGTAAGCATAGCAAAAATGGAAAAATGAAAATCAGAGAGAAAGCATATGTTATAAATTTTGACAACTGTTGAATATGGATGATGGGTACAGAGAGGTTCATTGTACTCCACTATCTTCTTTTGCATATATTAGAAAATTTTCCTAATATAATTTGTTGTAAGTACAACCAAGTTGCTACTTTGGGAATAGTATTCTGCAGAGCTAAGGTGATATGAATCTGTAACCATTATATGGTTTTTTTGTTCTATGTCTTGAAATTTATAATATGTGGGTAAAGAAATCAAGTGGTGGAATGAGTGGTCCCTCCCACTAGTACTACCAATGTATTTCTGGGGAATTTCTCCTTTCCACCTCAGCACTTTTAGTCTTTGCTTGAGTGAAGGTTCTGGTTCACTGGGAACTGTCACAAATCTCAGGGAATACGGTGAAAGTTCCATTAAACCTGAAGTAGAGGTCTCCAACTATTTAATCTCAGGACCCTTTTAAATTCTTTTAGACCCCAATGAATTTTATTTTTGTGAGTTTTTCTCTACCACTAATTATTCTATTTGTAATTAAACTTCAGAAATTTCAAAATATTATTAATTTATTTTAAAATAATAGTAAACCCATTACATATTAAAGTAAAAAATGTTTTAATGAAAAAAATTGTTTCCAGAACAAAAAATTTAAGAAGAGAATGCCATTGTTTTACATTTTTGTCAATTTCCTTCATATCTGGTTTCATAGAAGACACATGGATTCTCATATCTGCTTCAGCATTCAATCTGCTGTCATATGTTGTTTTAGAATATGAAGAAAATTTGGTCTCTTGAAGATATGAAGTTGAAAATGTGGACACCACAAAATAGTCTTGGGAACTCCCAGGTTCTCTTTGGAGATCCTCTTACTGCTAGTTACAACTTCCGCTTAGTCATTTTGGACTCCTCATGGTGGTAGATCAACAGAAAAAAACAAAACCAAACAAATAAAAAGTTACTATAATGAGAAGTATAGGTCCTGATTACCATAAGGAGATAGGAGATAGGATTACTAATGCATGATATCAGCAGGCAAAAGGTCTGAATTCAGGAAATTCACTGTAATACTTTTTATTGGTTTCAAACATGGTGACCATCATGACCAGGGAAGTCAAGCAATTCTCCTTTGACAAACACATGTTAAATCAGGGACTCAGATTCCTCAGACATGAAAGTGAGGTCATCACATCCACATAGCATCCTAGACCAGCAGGATTGCCAAAAAGGTGATACAGGAGGAAGATGATGATTCCTAATTATGACTTTGGGAACAATTGCAACTGTGGAGACTGTATCTTGCCCTATTAACCTTGTTGTCTCTTCATTTTTCCGTGAAATTCTGACCAGTCATCTCCTAAAGAATCAGGAACAAAACCTAGTCAGCTTAATGTAGGGTCCAAGGGGATCTGAGGGTCCAAGGGTAGACTGCAACATAACTGTTAGTGCTTCACCTATATGGTTCCAACAGTCCCCAGCCCCTTACATGCTGGTGAATGTCTGCTTCAAACTTCTGAGATTCGAAGGCTGCACAACACCATACAAGTGGACCACTGGGCATGTTTGGGGGACATGGGATTTCTGGAACATCCTTGAACCAATGTTGAAAGGCAATTAGTGGATGATACCCCAGCTCCTTATGCCTTGGTTGAGATAATGGATTTGTGCAATGCAGTGCCCTATAGGTTTCTTGTAGTCTAAATCCCAGTTGCCACTATAGTAAATTGCTCATCATAACACCCTGCATTGCATCTGTGTTTCACTTCCCCACACCCCTACCTGTGATTCCTTAGATCTGATCTCAGATAAATTTCCCTCTCTGTCTTAACAGCTGTTTCTTGGAGAACTCAAAGTAAGCAACTGTCTTCCCACTAAGACTCAACCTCCCATCCACCAGGATGTCAGTTCATCAGAGTCATTGTCTCACAGAAAGGATTACAAACATTCAAACAAATCATTTACAATTAATTTATATGTTATTCCTCTCATGTAATGATTTGAGGTTACAGCAACCTCAAACACAATAAATTAAAGAAATGTGATGTGAAAACAGAAAACAGTGGGTGTTGCATTGGAGAACTGGTTAGTTGAGGGACTATTTTGCTGCATGAAAACCTTTCTTATTCTGTCATGAGTAGAAGTGAGTTTGGCACATGGACTGACCACTTCTTGAACCACACTTTTTTGTTTTTAATTAATCTTGAGTTCTAATGTGTTAGCATCCTTCTTCCAATGTATGTTTAGCAATTTTTAGAGTTTGTTAAAAAAAAAAAAAGAAAACAACAAATTTGTTCCATTGAAAGTCCATGTTCAACTTCAAAGCTACCATGTTTTTCTAGGTTAATAAAAAAGCATGCATTTGGATTGATCAAGTAAAAAAAATGCAAGCATGGAAAATAGTTTGTAGAATAGAAGCTACAAGCCAGATATGAAAGTCCATAATAATCACTGCATATATATTTGTGATAAATTGTATTTGTATGATATTTGTTCACTTAGCATGATATACCAGAAAACTTAAGTTTTGGAAAAATTAAAGCTTATCTTAGAATAGTGTTTTCTACTTTTATTTTGATTATATAACCTGAGGAACTGGTGAAAATTCAGATTCCTGGGTGCCACTTCAGAGTTACTGACTCTTAGAGTCGGGCCCAGGAATTTGCATTCTAGGTTTTAATCCCTAATGATTTTGATGTGGATTGTCGTTGGTCAGACTTCAGGAAATACAGCAGAAATGGGCTGTTTTGACTAGAGCTGTGATGAAATGCTTACACTGAATTTGTCAAAGGGCTAAAAGGAAACCCCAGAGGGGCTGTTTTTTAAGATGGTGCTACCAATATTGAGGCCAAGTAGGAGGAAGTTTGAAACCCCGGCAGGGTCACCTGCAAAGCTCAGACACCAGGACAAGAAATAAGACATGATTTGTAAATCTAGGTTATGGAACAATCATGTATTTTGAAAGTCATATTTATTTTGAAAGTCATATTTATTCATCAGCATACTCTTTGCTCATTTTCCTATAGTTCTCCTATAATATATAACATTCTTAGAAGTTACAGCTTAGCTCTGCCTATGTCTGGCCTTAAAAGGGAATTTACACACCTCTGTGGTCAAGTATGGTGGTGGCTACCAGTGTCCGACCTCAGAGAACTCCATACAGTGGGATGAGCTCCTTGAGGAAAGAATTAGGGCTACTTAATTAGTGCTCTACTTCTCCTAAGCTGAATGGTTTTTCTTTCTGGCTGATCACTGAGAATTTGGGGTTTCACTTTAATAACAAGTAGTTTTCATTATTAGCTTCCTGGGTGCCTCTAATAAGGATTTTAAGCCAGTTTTTAGCTACAAGTAATAGACACTTCCAATAAGTTGATTTAAACAATAAGGGAATGAATAAACTCATTGCAGGGTGGTCTTCAATAATGTTGGTTTTGTGACTGAACAATGTCTTCAAACATGAAAATATTTTCTATGACTCCATTTCAATCTTTTGAACCAACTTAAGACTGATTCTCCTTGGGGCAATGCCTACCATTAGGAATCAAGGTGGTACACTTTTTAATTCATGTTCTAGTAGGAGACAATGATAGCATCTCTTCCAACCTTAAAATGAAAGTCCTTTCTTTCTAACTGGGCCAAAGCTTCAGATAGTTCACATGTCCTAGCCCTGGAACAGTATAGCCACAAGAGAGAATATCAAGAGCTAGTTGGCTTAGGCCTGTGCTCTGAACCAATCACTGAAAATGGGGATGAGATCATTGTGGGATGAGTTCACCACGCTGAGATTAATAAGAACCTACCCCAAAACTAAGAATAGGATCAGAGTCCCCTAAGTTACATGGACTTCAAAGAAAAGGGATGGTGGACACCTTAAAAGTATGCGAGATCTATTTGTAAAAGATGGGAAATAGAACAGATAGGAGAAACAATCAGTGGTCTACTATGTTTATATAACAACTTTCCACTTGAAGATCACCATCCCAGCTTGAACATAAGCTAACTCCATTCAGTTGGAGAGATTTTTCCCTGTGATCTAGTGAAAAGTCCAGGAAGCCCCTTGAGCTAAAGATGTCCTGATATGTAGAGGCAACTTAGTCCATAGAGGACCACTACAAATAGCAGGACAATATTCTGTGGTAAGAGAAGTAACTGTGTCCATCAAGCAATTTGGTGAGGTGTTGGTACAGATGAAAAAGAATGCCTCTGAGGTGCCAGTCAGAAACTACAGGGTAAGCCTCACTTTTGTGAACATTGAGGTGAATGGAGAGGACTGAAGTGTTTGCTCATTTAGAAGTGTTTGCTTTCTCTCCTGGGAATTGGGGGTGATGGGAATGGAAGGAGGGTGGAGGAAGTTTCCTTCCTCTAAAATGGATTGAATGGCTCATTGCAGAAAAGCAAAGAAAACCAGAGAACAGAAGACAGTGACATTTCCATATTTAAATTGGTTAAAAACTGTCCTGTTATCTTTTGAATGGCAGTGGTATCAGGGACACTCAACCACTGAGCCACATCCCCAGTCCTATTTTGTGTTTTATTTAGAGGCAGAGTCTCACTGAGTCGCTTAGCACCTCACTTTTGCTAAGGCTGGCTTTGAACTTGCACTCCTCCTCCTCAGCATCCAGAGCTGCTGGGATTACAGATGTGCACCACCATGCCAGGTTGTCCTTTTATCTTTATATTACTATTTATTGTACCTTTTAGATCTAGAATAATTCCTATGATTAAAAGGAGAAATTTATGGTGATGTGAGTTCTATGGTCTTGGCTTCTCTTTGCCCTGTGCTTGATGGTGTGGGTTGGTGAAATGGAACTGGTGTCAGCAATTCAGTAAAAACTTCTCTTTTTTATTAAGTTATCTTGATCCTGGCCACCAAACCTCTCCAATATCTTCAGCTTAAGAGCAGAGTCAATGGTGGAATTTTGTCACACTGAGCATCAGCTTGGATATAGTTATAGTGTGGAAATACAAAATGAATAAGAAAAAGCAGGTGTGGTCTTATTAGAAAAATTCTTAGTAACTCCAGTGTGAAAATCAGAAGATTAAGAGAATTAGTGATAGAGAATATTTTTCCATCAGTTGAGCTGATTCCTGACTCTTTAATGTGTAAAAACCCACCACCACCCCAGTGTGCATGGACAAAGAAGTGAGGTTTCAGGTGTGCTTGTCCTTTATTAAGAAGAAAGAGTAATATTTTCCTCCCTCCCATTTACAACCATTTTATTTCAGACCACAGAGATCATTACTCGTTAGTAATGTTTGCAGAGATAAAAGTAGCCAGGTCATTTCATTGAGAAACCAGCTTGCATAAGCACAAACTTATTTTCTTCACTCCTCCAGGTGAAAGTGACTTTCTCTTCATGCAGATGACAATTCCAATGAACCATCAGCATGTGGAACTGCAGTCACTGTCACCTGTTTTGTGAAGGCTGTTCCTTTTCAATCTCTACCCATTATCACCTTTGACTGCTTCTTTTTCTACTACATTTTTACCTACATTTCCATTATATATTAAAACAGGTTAAATATTTAACAAATACCCCCCTACCTATTAAAGGAAAGATTCTTCTCCAGGATGAGGTCATCCCTGGTCATCCCCAATACTATGATCTGCACACTGTCAAACACACTGTCAAGCTGTGCAGTCCCATATGGTAGCTGGTAGCCACATATGGATATTTAAATTTAAATGCATTAAAATAAAATAAAAATAAAACAATTTACTTCTTCAGTTGCACTAGCTACACTTTAAGGACTCAATAGTTGCATGTGACTAGTAACATATCTATCTTCACAGAAAGTTCTACTGGATAACACTGTTATAGAAGCTCAATGAAGTAATGATGTCACACAAAAAAACATTTAAAATTCCAGTTGACTATAATAACATTTTTTACACCAGTTCAGGAATTCTAACTGAGTGTAACTAAAAGTTTTGTGGATTTTTTTTCCTATTTTTTCAAGTAGTTCACTTATTTTGGTCTGTGAAAAAATAAACTCTTGGATGCAAAATTAGGAGCAATGATCCACAAATTAGACAGTCCTGGATGTAGTTCATAGGCCACCAATACTAGAAAATAAACTCTTTTAACCTCTGAGTGTAGACTCTGTCCAATAAGATGGAGACAATTATGTTACCTACCTTACTGTGTCCTCTTCAGTAAGCAAGGATTGCATTCTGTCTCTTATTTATCCTTGTACCCATGAAGCTTAGAACAACTGGGTGGTACACAGCTGGTGCTTACTAAATGTTCAGTGCACTCAACAACAAAATAACTTAAGTGAATTTCTTTGGCAACATTAACTTATTCTTCAATATATAAATGTATAACTAGATAAAGGACCTTATTTACCAAAGTTTGAGGGAAGGTGCCACTGGCATTATGAAACTTGGTGGGGAAAGAAAAGATGGCTACAGAGGACTTTTAGGAAGTTTAATGGAAATTACAACAAAGACCTAGTAAATTCTTGAAAGCTTTCTGAGTCACAGTGGTGTGGTTTAACTATTATCCTTGATTGCATTTGGCTTTAAAGCAAGTGTAACAAGGCCTCATTTTATATGTTACAATTATATGAGATTAAAAATTGTAAATTTGCTTCTTAGACTCCTTTAAATGATAGTCTTCTATTTCACCCCTTGATCCCCACAACCCTCACTATCTCAAGGTAGGTGTATAGTTTTGGGAGAGTTTAGAGAGAGCACAGTAACTTCCCGTCCTATAGAAGCTGGCTTTCCTTGCTGCAAAATCACATATATTTTATGAACACTAACTTGCAGAACACATATGCCTATCAACACTTAAGAGTTTTGTCAAGCAGCTTCTGAATTAATAGGGAAATAAACTAACCAGCCAGATGTGTGCAGGAGAATTCCAGCTGAGGGGTGCGGAGTCAGGCTGTGCTGGTGGTTTGGAGAAAGTGTTGGGTTACTTCAGGAAGACTCTGGAAAAAAAGACTAAATGTTCAAAACAGATAAGCACCCTGACAGATTGGGAATGGGTTTGAGAGTTTTGGGGGCCAAAAGACTATGAGGATTACACTGTTCCTTGCTTTTCTTTGCAAAACCAGAGCCCAGTTGTGCTGTGTTCCAGGGGTGAGCTGGCCAGGCACATGACCCAGTCTCAACTCTGTTTTTATTTCACAGGGGGATAAAATTCAGTTCTCTTCTTTCCTCAGCACAGAAAAACCTGGTTGTGTGCTGTGTCATTTGTTATATGCTATTTTTACTTAGTGGCTTCCTATATTTTCATCTTCTTTAGTGCTTGGTGGGTCTATATTCATTTGCATGTTTTATAAGAGTTCCTTTTTGTAATTGAAGTGGTAAGATGGTCCTGACTGTCTATTTTCCAACTGACTTCTATATCTTATTTTCTTTTTTAACTTAATGAAGGTGGTGCAGAAGAGAGGATGTATGGGGAGATCTTCCTTTTAGGGGGTCTGATATTACTTTAGCTGCTGTTGCAGCTAAGGATGATAAAAAATACATCCTCCAAATGTTGATTTTTATGCAGACTATATTCTGTAAATTCAATTTAAATAATAATATTCTGAAATATTTTCTGCCATTTTGTTTTTCTTTTTAGGATATGATTTCAAACCTGAGTTTCTTCAAGATGTCAGAGCTCTTTTGCAGACATCTGGCACCATTTCAAAGCTTCTATTCTATGCTAGAACACTGTATGTCTTTTGGCTGCTTCAGGTGCATTGAAGTCTGGGTTTGATGGCCTACTGGTGGCCAAAGTCACAAAGTGATGATTACCCTTGAATCCTGGGCATTGCCTCATTCTCCTTTCCAAAAACATGTACAAACACAGTTTATCCTGGGAGACTGTGTGGTCCAGGGAAAGGACACTGGAAGAACAAGGGGTTCCAAAGGCCTGGGTTCTAGTCACAGTAACCAGTGTAGGCAAGTTTTGCTCCCCTTCTCTATTTTCCTCAACTGCAAGGGATGGTGCTAGAGTAGGTAATTGGTAAGACTCTGACAAAATTTAAATCTGTAAAGTCTGGAGAATACTAAGGCAGATAATGGTAGGGATGACAGAACTCATAAAGCAATTGCCCCTCATTGCAAATGTAAGAGAATTCTAGGCAGAAGACCGTAGACTTCTCAATTGTTTCTGTTCATCTGGTTTGAAAAGAAATCAGAAAATAAAAGATATCATAAGAAAATAGTTGCTCAAAACTGCTCCCTTAAATGAATTCATTTTAAAAAAATGTACTAAGTGTTTCTCCAGAAAGAAGAGATTTCTTCTTTCTCATATCTCCCAATTCCAGGAACTTTCTAAGTTCTCTATGTTGCTCAACATTTGGTAAAGTATTTGACTTGTATGAGATTATGAATACAATAGAGTTATTTTTGAATTTTTTTTTTTAAATCTTTGTGTACTTTAAAATATGATTTGTAAATGTGAAAGTGAATTTTTTGGTAAGTGTTCATGTTTTGGAATTTATATTGTACATCAATAGATTTTCTATCAGGGAATCAATTCCCCCAAAAAGTGAAATTTCAGAAAGTTATCTGTTGTGCAAATTAGATCCACCAGCACAATTTTCAGCCTTGTCCCTGAGGTCCCACACTGAACTTCTGTGTCACACTGTTCCTCATTCTGCCTTGCTCTTTCCTCACTCCTCTGCCCCATCGACATACATTCCTGAGTTTATAGCAGTAGCTTCTGACTCTCTACCATGATCTCTGGTCCTGGCAGGATTCCTATAGGACCTTGATTTTTGTGCCACAGTCATTCATTCACTCAACAGAAGAGTTTGCTAGGTAGTTAAGTTGCAACAGTAAATAAGATGGAAGGGCTCCTCTCAAGATCTCCCACAGTTCTGTGGGAGAAAATATTTTCTTAGACTAAATGAGGATGCAAAGTTGTCAGTTTGAAGATGAAGTGGGGTAGAAGTGAGAATGGAAAGAACAAATCTCACCAATTCTCACAGACATGCCTGTTACTGCAACAAAATGTCCGAGATAATCAACTTATAAAGAGGAAGAGTTAATTTCTGACTCACAGTTTTGAGGTTTTAGTTCATGACCAATTGACTCCCTTGCTTTTGGGCCTGTGACAAAATGGCACATCAGGGTGGAGAACATGCAGCAGAGCACAGCTGCCCATCTCATGGCTGAGGATTGAAAGAGAGGAAGAGGGGGCACTGGGATCCAACTATCCCCTCCAAGGGCAAGCCACCAACAGCACTGAGTTTGGAGTTAAGCCTTTAACAAACAGGAATTGGCAGGACATTTCAGAACCAAACTATTACATACAGAATATTTAGGTTTTAGTCTTTAGTTTCTAAGCCCCATCATCAACTCTGCCCAAACAAACAAATCTTTAAGACACACTACAGTTTTTTAAGCACAAAAATTCTGATTCACAATACAGAAAATATTCCCAAAGTAATAGTAATTATTCTTAGGGGTTTCTATTATGGATATTAATTTTCTTTTTTGTACCTTCACATATTTTCCATATTCTTTATTATGGTCACATATTTTTACAGCATGTATATTTTATAGCACAGTGAATTTTATTTTTAAAGGAAAAAAATGAAGAGAACAATGATATCCACATTATATAATTGCCTAGAATGAAAAGACTTCTGTTATGTATATTGTTTGGCATATGGTGAATCGGTTGGAGGAATGTCCAGGAAGTCCTGGGCTCTCAAACATTTGTTCCATTCTCCCTTATTCATCTACAAATACCCAGTACTGGGCACTATGCCTAGCATATTACTTAATAAATATTTGTTGAATGAATCCATAAGCAGAACTTCCAGCTAGAATAGTAGGTATTAATTATGAGGTTGCTGACGTGTAAGAAAGAGGCAAAAACTACACATATTTTAGGACCAAACAGTGACATGGAAATGAGAAAGGCCATTGGACCTTCCAAGATCAAACTTTTGATCACCTTAATCATTGAACAGACAATTGTGTCATCTGAATATTGTTGAAGCCTTCAATTGGAAAAATAATGAATCCATTAAAAAAAAAAAAGACTCCTGATCACAATGCTGTATCTAAACTGAAATCTAACAGAATAAACCCAGTTGACCCACATGGTAAAACTTTCATATTTTTAATAATGACCATAAAAAGCCATTATAAAATCATAATTTTGGTATTTCATATCCATCATTGTTCAAGATGAATTTTTCTTTTTTGGCAAAAGGCATCTTCTTGGCTTTAGAGACTGTTATCCATCTTCAAGGCATCAAAGGAGGAAAGCATAAGGGTCGATTGGAATCCCAAAGCTTTCACTTCCCTTTGATTCCAAGCCTATCCTAGACTTTCACCAAAAGTACATAAATTTTTTTTATATGATGGCAATCAAGGTTTGTAATATAATTTGCTTCACTCTAGTGGAGAAAACTTTGACTTGCTTCTTTCCTTCCTGGATTCTTTCCCTTGGCCTGGGTGAATGAAAATAAATCTCACACCATTTCCGCCATACCTGGGTGTGCCTCCTTAAAGGGTTCTAACTGTACAATGGATACTGCTTCCATGCAAGGTGTTTAACCAAGCAGCTCACCACTTCCTCCACTCTTGATCTTCTGGTCACACATGTGAACATGAACATTGATCATAATCCTATGATCTACACCTCACCCTGTGTTATCTTACCCATGGAAGTAATTAAAATCAAATGATTTTAAAATACCAGCACTCCCAACTCTAGGGCTAAGAGCATCTGGAGTCTTTATTAAGTCTATACACCACGTATAGGTCTTCTAGTTGAAAGAAGAATAATACAAAAGGACAATTCATGTTTAAAAAGCAGTTTCCTCTAACAAAAAATTAGTAGACTGCATAAACTTGGCTTGGAAATCCCCAAAATACTGAAAGATAGTTCAACTTTCCTAGTTCTAGAATATGTAGTTTTACCTGTTTTCTTGATTCTCTATATGACCACGGAAAATGCAATATTTATGCAGAAGAAAAAAAATCTTACCTCTGCAAAAAATTCCACTTTAATGAAGGCTCAATTTAAAGAATAGGTCAAAGGTGAGTAGTATAGAAAATTGGGGTTTAGTCATAGAATTTACAACAACTTTTAACATTATTGGGCCTAAATTTTGCCTATATGTAAAATGGGAAGAAAATTTCCCCATTCCATACCAGAGTCATAATAAATATCCTATGGCTTCAAATTCAGGCTTCAAATTTGCTAAATTCCTTTACCAACATCAGAGTTGTGGTTCCAATAATTTTTTATAATTGCTATGTTAAATATTGAGACAATCTGTCTTTAAGTGCTATTACAAAAGAATGAATTTGTAATCTGACTAGAAAGTGACAGAGATCTTGCAAATTGTAGAGATAATTCTTGATGAAAATTAAGTGATGATCCTGTACTTCTGCATTATCTCTCACTGTCTCATAAAGCATTGTACATCACTGCTCTAAGACATGAAACTTTACATGATTTGAGGAGAAAAGATCATTTGGAGTCATGGAAGAGTGATATTGAATGTAACTATCTCCTCAGACTGAAGAGATGGCCTTCCAGATTCTTTAAGTTATTTTCTGTCCTCCTACTCTCTTCCTCCATTCTCCCCAGGACCTGCAATGTGTTTATAGTGAGATATAAAACCTCCAGATGCTATGTTAGATATTCTTCTGTTAAAAAAAAAAAAAGACTGAAGATGTACCTGAGTGGTGGAGTGCTTGCCTAGGATGCACAATGCACAAGGCCCTGGGTTCAGTCCCCAGCAGAGAGAGAGAGAGAGAGAGAGAGACAGACAGACAGACAGACAGACAGACACACTCCTCTGAAGGAGAAAAATGGAATGACAGTATCTGATATCTTGGAGTAGCATTTGCTAATTCAAAGCACACTGAGGTTGCCAGCAGAGAGGGAAGCCCATAAAGCATAAAGAAGAGTAAACAAATTCTGTAATCTTTTCAACCCTTTGGCACTTTGTGAAACCGCATGTCCCACCTTCTCCATGAACTCAAAAAGGCTAAAACTGAACTCCTTATCTTCAAGGTTCACAGAAGGGGTATATGTGTCCACTTTCAATCACAGATGGACCCTTGGGATCCTGCTTTTTCAAGTTCCTCATTTACCCAAGCTTCCTTTGCAATACCAACTGCTATTCTCAGAGCAAATTTCTGGAGGCTCCAATGCCTAATCCAGTAACTGATCTCAAGTTGCAGTATGTTCTTTCAAGTATTTTGCTTAAGAGGACCATTTTACTTCCTCCGATGGATTCAGTCAGTGACTTTAGCTGCCTGATTCTTGTAAGTAAAGGTCATTGGATTATTAGGAGGTCTGTAACATCTTCATTGATTTCTTGCGTTTTCTTGTCTTTGATCTGGAGGAAAGTTGGCCCTGGATAATCATAACATCACCTACCCACCTAAAACCACCATACCCAATAGGAAATTCAGCGCTTCTCTCCAAGCATGTAAAAGCATCATTGGGTGGAACAACAGAAAGTTTGGATAAATTACTGCAGGTTGAAATTTCAAACTGATTTATGGTCATCAATTTGGGGAGATTTTCAGGAGAGATGGTTATGTTCCAAGTCTGTGCACTTGCCTTTTTTCTTTCTAATTCACTAAGTTCTTGTCAGTTCTGATCACTTTGGTTAAGCCTACTGCTTTTTGTTTATTCTTTTCTTTTCTTTTTTTCTTTTCTTTTTCTTTTTTTTGGTTAAGCCTATTCTACTGTCATTGTGCACACTGTCCACTAATAGAGGTTTTCACATTGGACTACATGGAGGGCTGTCTAAGAAAGTGTCTCAGGGATTATTGTGGGGCAGGGGAGGATGACTGAGTCAGGAATCAGATCACACTGTTTCCATTACGCAGATATTTTTTGTCCTGTTTTGAACAATGGAACTCTGTAGATAACTTTGTTCAGAGAACAGAATTCTATAGAATTCTTATAATGAGTTTGAAAAACCTTTGAAATGAGTATCCAAAAATTTATACATAGTTGGATATAGCCCATAAACCCTAATATAGTCATGGGGAGCAGAATTGGCAAGATCATACTTCTCTTGGCTAAGTTGTGTGTGCATTCTAAAGAACTCAGGACACGGCATTTAGTCATTTATTCTACTTTCATTGACAATTCGTGTGTGTGGATGTGTGTGTTCCTGGTAACACTATCTTCCTTTTGGGAAATACCAACGTTTTACCTATATTTCTAGTGAATAGATCCTTAACGAGAATGAATCACCCTTAATTCAATTGAGTGCTTACCGTCTTTTCTCATTCATTCCTTTGACCAAGTTTTTAACGCATAAGGTAAATATTATTATCGGCCTGCTTCAAATAAAGAAAGTAAACCTCAAAAATACTAAACAATTTCTTCATAGTAATTCACCCAGTAAATAGCTTTTTAACTCTCTCCTGGCCCTCTCCAGTCTGCCAACTCAACTGTGAGATTGGATAGGACACACCATCTCTGAACTCAGCTGAATCATGTACAAAATGGAGATAATAGCTTCCCTATATCATCTGATTAGTAAATTAAAATGAGCTGATATGCAATAAAGATTTTTTAAGGCAAAACCAATACTAATATTGGTAATAGGTGATAAATTATTTTTATCAGATTTTGTTTGATTTTACTTTCTGGCCATCACTAATCAGAAGGTCAGAATCACTCATCACATAATATTGGCACAAGAGCAAGTCACTGGTTATTGGAAAGGCAAATCAGGACAGTGCTTCTCAAACTCTCTGGGGTTAAAATCCAGCTAGTTCTAAGTTTTCAGTTCCTCATGGGTGAATATACAAAATACAAACTCCTCTTTTTATGATTAGCTTCAAGAGTTTTAAAATTGTTGTGACAAATGGCTGAAAAAAAATTCTAAATGCAATTCTCAATATTTGTATGAATTTTGTCATGGACAGTAAGAGACAGTTGGAAGTCATCTGTGAACATTGTCAGTGATGCTGGGTTGGGAGGTTTACAATTGCTTCAAATTGAAGTTTTCAAAAATATCATATAGAGCTGTCTTTAATCCTGTAAATATGAGCCCAAAATGAGCTCATAAAGGAAAGAGAATGGATGAAACAAAAAGGTTCTTCATACTCCATATCAAGTTCCAGAGTAGATATAAAGGGGAAATTTTGTCCAATATCAGTCACCCCATGCTTTATGCAACAGAAATTTCTCAGTGAAGGAGATCATAAAATCAACTTGTGTGAAGTAGGCTACATGCATATCCATCAGCAAACTCCTCCACATACTTGAACTGAGATTGAGATGAAGTTGAAAGATTTTCTTTTCTCCTGTATAGAGCAGGAGGCTGTATCAATGTTCCTTCTGATGTTAATATTTTGTGCTTTTGAACTGAAGGCTGCTTCGGTGCCTGGCTATTATAATGAACCAGCAAAACTTCTCTGTTGGGAGTTTTTGGCTGCACCAGTTTGGGCCAGAGGCCTCTCCTTCAATACTGTTCCCTTGCTGTTATTCACAATTCCTTGTAAGAGCTCCCCTGTCTTAGTTCTCTTCTTTTCCCTGGTATTGAGTGTTTATTAGAGTCACATGTGCCATGTCCTTTTTTATCAGGAAGTGCCATTGTCTAACGTGTGCAGAAAACACCCCTGAGTTAGATGACACCTTAGATCATGTACAATGAACAGTTCAACAGTTAATGCTTCAGAAAGTCAAAGCTATTTAAATGAAAGTACATTTTTGGTTCCTGGTAGCCTGCTGTATAGCAGAAGGTGATAGTCAGCTGATTTAGGAAATATATTTTTGGTGCTTTCTAGAGTGAATAATTTGGTGCCAGCAGCAATGCTCTGTGAGTTGAAGGATTGATGCAGTCTGGTGGTGTTTGTCCTTTCAGAAGTAAGAACAGGTTCTCAGAGGCCACATCCTGCTTTTCAGAGAGAGATATCAGCTTCCACCAAAGAATAGTTCCTTTCACACTATACATAAATAGGTGGTGAGAATAATCAGCACTAGCATAGGTTTTCTGTTTGTTTCTTCCTACTGCTGTGTGCATTATGAGGTTTTTACTCCAATAGAAATTTTCTATTATTGAAGACACATTTCTCAAGTGGGTCAAGTATGGAGTAGGAACAGAAGCTAGCATAGAGTGTTAGATTAGATTTTTTTTTTAAAGGTTTGTTTAGGAAGGTAGATATACATTCAAGGCAGAATGCAGGCTGTCTCAAGAGTGAGAAGCCTTAGACTAGATTCTTAACAGAGGTACTACCAGCCAGACTGAGGCTTGTCAGTATGCATTGGAACAGTCCTATGGGTCGCAGCTGGTATTTGTCAATTGGCTAGTGCCTGTGTCATTCCAGTTGATCAGAATTGTGAATACACAGCCTGGGTGCAAAGTTACCCTCTGAGAGCTAAACTGGTGAAATACAACCCACAAATACATGCAATGAGTTATCTTTAGAAACAAGCCAAAAGAAATCCCATGAATATGATCCTGCGAAATTATAAAAGAGAATTCAAGGTGAAAACTGAAGGAAGCAGGCCTGAAATGTGACTAAGAAAGCCACACCTACACAATTATACTTACAAATTCTGTCTAAATGGGAATGAGACAATGTTCGTCCAGACACCTAGGAAATGGTCTCACTACAGCCTCCTTTCTCAGAAGTTCCTGTGGGAAACAGGAATCAAGGACAAGACCAGAAAATGCACACTTACTTCTGTGAACTTTTAAACTAAAATTCAATGTAGTCTTCTGACAAGTCAAGCTGAGAATTCCACATTTTAAAAATTTTATTTTTTTATTAAAATCTTTTTTATTTTTACAGACTACATTTTGATTCATTGTACACAGATGGGGTACAACTTTTCATCTCTGTGGTTGTACACAATGTAGATTCACATCATTCATGCACTCATACATATACATAGGGTAATACTTGCTGTTTCATTCTACCATCTTTCTGTCCTCCACCTCCTTCCATTTAAGGATGGACTTTCCCCACTTTTCCTTTGGGTTCAAATCAAAGTCTCTGACTTCTCTATTGTACCACACTGATGACAAGGAAGTGTGATACCAAAGCCTGCCAGGGCTTGCATCTTCTTAGGTATGGGACACTGCCCCTGCCCCATCTGAGCTGACCATTCCAGGCTTGCTCAGGGTGGGATGGGACAGTTCCTGGTCATCTATTTATTATACCCCTTGTGCAGATGGAAGAAAGCCACAGAGAATGAAAATGCTTGGAAGGAGATAACACCTTTGTATGGCAGCTCAGTAAGTCTTGTCCAGATGTACCTCTCTGGAATTGGAGCACTTGCTTTTGTGTGTGTGGGTGGGGCTTGGAAAGGGAATGAAATTGGAGGCCTGGAGCTCCCCCTAGAGGCCCAATGTATTCTACCCTGACTGAAGAAAACCTGGAGTTAGAGGGCTTGTGGCTCAGAAAGGCTGGTGGGTCCAATCCAGTGGACCCTGCTGTGTACTTGAAAGGAAGTGAAGGTCCAGGATCCTTTATGATAGTACACAAAACAAAAACTCCAAAAATAGAGACTGTTTTGAGATTCATTTGGCAATAAACCTGACCCTCAATTGATATGAGGCAATTTATGGCATTTATATATCTCAGTGTAAATATTTTTATCCTTATAACAGATGTATTGATGTGTTTGATCATGAGATTCTACCCCAATTCCCATTAGAGGTGTTATATACAATGTAGGAGTATTATAATATACAGTCATGTAGAGGCATTATAATGTACAGCAACATTAAGGGTGTTACAGATTACAGCCATGTGGGTGTTATAATGTGCAATAATTAGTCATGCTATATAATTTCCACTAGGAGTGTTATAGTGTAGTTTCCACTAGAGTTATTAAAGTGTATCCTACATCACTTGTTTACTTCTCAAATATCTTACCACTTCTGAAATCTGAACTGCAGCTGGCCCCAGTCAGCTAATGGAGGGTAGGTCTGTGCATCATTAGATTTAATACCAACTGGCCTCAATTGCAGCTCATCCACTCCTGTGCCATGTGATTTCAAACAAGTGACCTACAGATTCTAAGTTTTGGTTTCTTCTCTAGTAACGTGGGACTATTACTAGTTTAGGTGGTAAATGTGATCATGTATAGTGTGTAGCCAAGGACCTGGCAAATGGTGATTTAATGATTTTGTCACACTTTCTTATTTTATTATTACTCCACCTGAAAGAGTGCCTATCTTTCTTTCTCACTTTACTCTGATTCACAGTCACCTGGGAGTCTTCTGACTACCAGCTACCAGGCCCTCTGACCAAGAGGTGGAACGTTGGGTAATAGACCTTTTTGTCTATTTGTTTGTTTTTGTTTTATTTTTCTGGTGATAATGGGGATTGCTAGAGCCTCCTAGGTTTCTGGGATTACAGGCACATGCCACCACGCCTAGCAAATGTGGATTTCTATTTTTCCAAAGGGCAACCATTCAGAGTTAACCCTACGTCTTTGAGAACTGTAGTAGCTCTGAATAGCCACCTTGAAATAAAGCAAAGAAATATATTTTGGGTACCCTATAATGGGGTTCCCCAGTAAACACAAAGGTCTTTTAATGTAGAAAAGTGAGGAAGAGAGGGTCTGAGTCAGAAAGACTGGAACATAGCACACTGCTGGCTTTGAAGGTGGAGGAAGAGGCCACAACTAAGGAAAGACAGGAGCCTTTAAAAGCTGAAAATGGCAATAAAATGGAGTCTCTGTAACCTTCATTTTAGCCTCTTGAGATCTATTTCAAAGTATACGATAATAATTTGTGGTGTTAGTTGGGCATAGGGGTGCTGCTTGTAATCCTAGTGATTTGCGAGGCTGAAGGGGAGGATTGCATGTTCAAAGCCAGGCTCAGTAATTTAGGGAGACCCTAGCAACTTAATGGGACCCTGTGTCTAAATAAAAAAATAAAAGGGAGCTGGATCTGTGACTTAGTGGCTAAATATCCCTGGGTTCAATCCCTGGTACCAAAATAATAACAATAAAAATAATTCGTGTTGTTTTACTCTACTAAGGTTCATGGTGTTGAAGCTCAGAAAGCGCTACCTCAAAGTACTTTGAACTGAAGAAAAGTGGAAGAGCCTTAGAAGGTCACTATGGTTCCCCACCAGTCCCTTCCTGCCTTTCTATGTGAGAGTTAGCCATAAAGAAATTCTCTGACCACCTTACCTGAAAATCACCATAAGATCTTAATTCCAGAGGGGTCCTACTCTCTATCGGGGTGGTTGGGGGATGCAGGAAAAAAAATGTTACCATAGAGAAGGGAAAAATGGCTTTGCGCTATCCTGCTAGGTTCTTAGCTAGGCTACGTATTAAATTGATATTAAACAGATTAATAGAAGAAAAACATCTTATCTGCCTACATATGTACCAGAGTCCCATAAGATATGAGACTTGAACAAAAGATCAAACAATGGAAACTGAGCTACCAAAAGAGGGGCTTGGCGCTTCGGGGGGTGATGGTAAAAAGTTATGGGAGGGTAGAAGGAAGGAACGTCTGGTGAATAAAATTTGTTTGCCAGGGGGAAAAAGTATCTTAGGTAATAAAAGTTGTCTTGAAGCAGCCCTCAGGAGAGCAGACACTTTCAGGCATGGTGTCAATCTCCAGCTATCTCTCCTGCGATCAAGCTCATCTTCCCTGGTTAGTTAGATTCTGGGAAGTGGAGGGTCTAACTCTAGGCAGGCAAGGGAGCTCAGAGAAAGCCTCTCTACATCTACTGTTTCCCCAGGTGCCATCAGTCCAAAGTAATCCTGATCCCAAACCTCATATTTTGAACTCCTTCACCACAAGGAGAGGCCAAGAAGCATCTGATCAGGCAGGTCTTTCTAGGTTTCCCTTGGTGTATTACCATGGGTTCTTATTCTTTTGTCCAGTTACATTTCTACACCACTATCCATTCTTCACTGAATGAAGTCTAAATGGACAGTTTTCTCCAGGTCTTTGGGTCTTCATTTCTGAAGGTTTCCATGTCACATAAAACTTGGATTAAATAAATTTATCATGTTCTTCTCTCATTAACCTGCCTTTTATTATAGGAATGTCAATCTTGACCCTTATGATGGATGGGGAAAGGTATCAGACCCACTCCTATAGTGGCAATTAGTCACTGGGTTATCTCATGCTAGTTACCATGATGTTACCACTGCTTGGATGACGTAGCTGAAGTTCTACCTCACCCCAACTTGCTTATCTCAGAATCTGATACCTGAAGTCCAGCTTTTCCTCTTCAGATGGGCTGGCTGAAGCTGATGGATCTAAGATGGCTGGCAAGGTGAGACAGACAACCCCTAACCTTATTGTAAGGTAAGGCATGAATATTTATCCTCTTTATTAGCCTATTCCTCCCCTTCATTTCTTTTACCCTATAACTGACCCCTAAGGGCTCAAGTTCACCTCCAACTTCCACTCTTAGCCAAGAATAGAAGTCTCCCATGCCACTCAGTCTGCACTCAGTGTTGTTACTGTTTTCACAGCTCCAAAAAGAAAAAAGGACTCTGCCTTGGGTCTCAAAAATCAGGGACTGAGGTTGTGGGTCAGTGGTAGAGTGCTTACCTAGAATGTGTGTGAGGCACTGGGTTCAAGTCTCAGCACCACATATAAATAAATGAATAAAATGAAGGTCTATCAACATCTAAAAAATATTTATAAAAAATCAGTGACAACAAACTAAGAGAAAACAGATAAATACATCAAGTTATCTCTTTGCTCAAAGCATTTTTTTTAACTTTTCTAATATGAAGAAGTACCAAAATTTATAAGAAGTAAATTTAAAAAACCCATAAATCCTTTTTTCAAAGCTTACAATTTATTATGTATGATAGTGTATGATAGTATAGACAAAGATACTAAAAATGTTTATCAAGCAGGAAAATGACAAGCACAAGAAAAATAAGTCATTAAGATATTTGTGAGGATTATGAAAAATCTAGATGTCTCTTCAGACGTTTTACAATCATGAAGTTTTACTGCTTTGAAATAGAATCAGGAAACATTGTGATAACACCATGGTGACAAATGTCTGCTAAACAACATTCCCTCGCGGCTGGACCCAGAGACAGGGACTGTGTTTGAGTTTTGCTTACACCAGGTAGGTCTCACTCTGATTTCAGTGGTCTTTGCCTACAACTAGGTGGAGTTTTCATTGTGCAAATTAACCAAATTTCAGAAGCCTGTGAACTTTCACCAAAGAGTATTTCAAAAGATGTGAACTCTTTAAGGGCTTCACTTTGAACAAAGTGACAAATTGTCCCCTCCACTGCTTGAGGAAGATTTTCTCACACTGGCTCCTAGAGGGGAGGTTTCCACACAGGTAGGGTAGAGGAATCAAGTAGTAGTGGAATGAGCCCCTACTTGTTCCCTTCCCTTGGGGACTTTAATTGGATAGTAATTGGGGATACAGGTGACCTCAAAAGTAATGACCCAGATTCAAAGGATATCCTTGAGACAACTGTTCTACTCCACCCCTTGTTCTGGAGGTAAAATCAAAAAGTTTTACAAGGCCAAAGAAAGATGGCTATACAGTAGAAAACAGGAAGAAATTGGCAGTACAGTGGTGGTGTGTCTATGTGTGTGAATTTGAGGAAAGAAGGTTCTGAGTAGGTCTCCCTGCAAAATTTGGGGAGTCACAGAGCAGAGGTTATAGCAATGCCATGCCTCGGATGAATTTTGCTGAGCACAATTCTAGAACTATAGCTAGCACCCAAAGGCTATGCGGAAACAGCGCAAGTAGGCTTCAAAGGCAGCAAAGATTCCCCCTTTTGCCACACTGAATTTCCTTCTAGGACTGGCAATTTGTGGTACCTTGTAATCTCCTCATAACTCCAGAGAGCTTTTGATATTAGTTGATAATGTAGCTTTATTTACTAACTCTAAGAAGCCACCTGGTCAACCAGTAGGACAGAGAGACACCAAAGGATGCTAAGTGACTTCTACATGGGTTAAGAGTCGCAAGTAGCTACAGTTTCCTAGAATCAATTGAAGTCACAGATTTTAAGGAGAAAATAGTTTTTACATTGCAGAGAATTTTCTCTCGCAGTTTTCGATGTGAGGTGCTCAGCTTGGAACCAGACTGAAACCTTGTACAATTCAGACAATGCAGGAAGATGTTGAGAAAGGGAGCTGCTGCCCTTTAGTCTTGCCAGAGCTGTGGATCCTAAATTAATGTGGGGAGAAAAAGAAACATTTGTGTGAACTGGATTTTTGTGTGATCATTGTGAACTTGACTGGATGAAAATGAGAGTCATAAATCGTCTGGATTAATTTTCTGCCATCATCACAAATAGGGACTTGGAATCACAAGATTTATGTGAAGTTATGAAATAAACTTTTTTTATAGACCTGAGTTAGGTGGGCAATTGTAATGGTGAAACTTAATACAAGTTTCAGCAGCATAGAGAAAATATTTCAGGAGAGAAGTCAGAGGGGAAAACATCCCAAGAGATCAAATAAAATTGAACTGAATGTCAAGAAGTCAGTGTGGAGAGAAAGTGACTCAGAGGAAGGGGTGATGGAATCTTCAGAGAAAGTAGCAGTAATTGACTCTCTCCTCAAACCCACTAACTACTGGCTGTTTTGCTGTTCTCTTTGGGAATTAATAATTTAGCAGCCAAAGAAATCTGGAATGTATTGCTGGTGACTTTGAAGTCCAGGCTACAAATTGAAGCATTTGGAAGAGAAAAAGTCATTGGGAAAGTGAACCATTGGCCACAGAAATGGTTTTAAAGTGTTTTAGATCATGAATTTTCATGCCAAAACTCTGGAGTCTTGGCAAGGGATAAAATGCAACCCATGAGAAGAGGAAAACTGTGTTTAACAGAATTCCTAACCTGTTCAAAGGGACTTAATCTGAAATATAAAAAAGAATGAGAGAAAAAAAAAACCATTGATAATGCTCTAAAATAAATCTGGTGATTTACTGATATAATGTTGGGAAAACCATTATCAAGATAGTGCTTGGTTATTCTAACAGTACCAGGGAAAAGAATCAACAAGTACATTTATGGCCCGGCCTTAGTTTATATCACATTACATAGATAATGGGTACACACAAATAGAACTGGACACTTAACACAGGTGGTCAACATGATTTTACAAACCTCTTCATGAAGACAGAGGGATGAAGTTTGTGACTATGATGTATGATTTGGAGGGTGAAAACTAAGACTTCTTCAGCCTGTGTGGTCATGCCAGAGTGAGGTGATTGTTCTAGATTTAGATTAATTATATGTATGTGACAACCAACAATTTGGCTTTTGGGTATATATCACAGAGAGATTCTTAACATGGATCCATAATGTATTGCAGCAATTTTAATGGTAATAGGGAATTATAGACAATCAGGGTTCCTATCATGGAAGAAGCAGATAGTCAAATGTGGTAAATGGATGAAGGAGTATACCAAGGAGGATACCAAGGAGTATCATGCAACAGTTAGAAATTGCAATCTGGAAATAGACATAGCCTCATGTGTGGAGTTATAAAAGATGGGTCTTTGAAGACAGCATATTGTTGGATCTTGTTTTTTAATCCAATCTGCAAGCCTATATCTTTTGATGAGTTTAGACCATTTATATTCAGTGTTATTATTGAAAGATGCTTTTTATTTCCCATCATTTTGATTTATTTCTATTTTTAAGTTGAATTAGACCTTCCTTTGATTGAGTATTCTTCTAGTATAGTTTATTTGTCTGCTGGTTTTCATTTTTTGATTCTCCACTTCTTCTTCATTCAATATTTTATTGAGTATATTTTGTAGTGCTAGCTTTCTAGTTGTGAATACTTTTTTGTTTATCATGGAAGATTTTTATTTCATCTCCAGATCTGAAGCTTAATTTTTCTGGAGATAGTATTTTTGGTTGGCATCCATTTTCTTTCAGAACTTGATATATATTATTCCAAGACTTCCTAGATTTTAGGGTCTGAATTGAAAAATCAGTTGAGCTCTGGACTGGTTTACCTCTAAATGTGACCAGTAATTTTTTCTAGCTTCTTTTAAAATTCTAACCTTTTCATGTATGTTAGGCATTTTCATAATAATGTGTCTTAGAGTGGGTCTGTAGTTATTTTGTATATTTGGCATCCTGTATGCCTCCATATTTGATTATCCATTTCATTTTCATAAGGTTTGGGAAATTTTCTGATATTATTTCATTGAAAAGATTATGCATTCCTTTATGTATTTCAGAACCTTCATTTAAATTTTGATAAATCTTAAGTTTGACCTTTTCATGTTATCCCATGTTTCTTGAAAGTTCTGTTCATGGTCTCTTAACATCTTTTTTCTATAGTCAACTTTATTTTGCAGATTGTACTTTATCTTTGAGGCCTGAAAAATCTATCTTCCAAGTGGTTTAGTCTGTTAGTGATGCTTTCTATTGAATTTTTAATCTTCTTAATCAATTCCTTCATTTTGAGAATTTTCAATTGATTCTTCTTCAGAATCTCTATCTCCTTATAATATGCTGTCTCCAAGAGACTCACCTCATGGAAGAAGGGATCCATAGACTGAAGGTGAAAGGATGGAAAAAATACATTATTTACATGGATCTCATAAAAAAGCAGGGGTTTCTATTCTCATATAAGATAAAGTGGACTTCAGACCAAAGTTAATCAGAAGAGATAAAGAAGGCCATTTCATATTGCTTAAGGGAATCATACAAGAAAACAGTCATAAATATTTATGCCTCAAATAATGAAGCAGCCACATACATCAAACAAATCCTTCTCAATATCAAAAATCAAACAGACCACAACACAATAATACTGGGTGGCTTTAACACACCTCTCTCAACACTTGATAGATCATCCAAACAAAGACTAAATAAAGAGGTTACAGAACTAAAAAATAGAGTCAATAATCTGGACTTAATAGACATATATAGAATAGTTCATCCATCAATGACTGCATACACCTTCTTCTCAGCAACCCATGGAACATTTTCTAAAATACACCATATTTTAGGCCACAAACCTACTCTTAGCAAATACAAAAAATAGAGATATAATCTTTATATCATCAGATCATAATAAAATGCAATTGGAAATCAACCATAAGACAAAAAGTAAAACCTACCCCAACACTTGGAGACTAAATAGTTCACTATTGAATGATGAATGAATAGCAGAAGAAATCAGGAATGGAATAAAAAATACTTAGAAATAAATGAGAATGTTGATACAGTGTGAAGGCAAGTCTAAGAGGAAAGTTCATAGCATTGAGCTCATTCATTAAAAGTATTGAAAGATATGAAATAAATAATCTAATATTACATCTCAAGGCTCTTGAAAAAGAATAAGTCAACACCAAAATCAGTAGAAAACAGGAAATAATCAAAATCAGAGCCAAATTCAATGAAATTGAGATTAAAAAATTTCAAAAAATCAATGAAATGAAAAGTGGCTCTTTGAAAGAATAAACAAAATTGACAAATCCTTAGCCAAGCTAACTAAAAGAAAGATATAAGAGATGGTATTGAGTGGGAAAAAGTAAGAAATAAGATGATATATGCAAAACAAAATATCAATTATATACTCTAAAAATACACTCACATGGAAAATCGTGCACATCTTGAAAAATAAACATCTTCATTAAACATGAGAGAATGATTTGGGGGATTGAGGTATGGTGATAAAAAAGAATTTGGTCAGACCTACATGGTTACAGAAGAAGTATGAAAACTCAAGTTGAAATTGTAGAGTGTAGAGAGGGAAAAGGAGAGAAAATGCCTTAACAGAAGTGGAACAGTAGCAACTCTGCAGAACAAGAAAGATTGAAATGACACTTGTAGAGAAACACATATGTTCTGGGCACAATAATTCACACCTCTAATCCTAGAGACTCACAAGACTGAGGCAGGACAATCACAAGTTCAAGGCCAGCCTGAGCATCTTAGCAAGACCCTGTCTCAAAATAAAAGGAGCAGGGGATATAGCTCAGTGGTAAAGTGCCCCTGGATTTGATCTCCAGTACTGCAAGAAAAAAAGAGAAAGAGAGAGAGAGAGAGAAACTGAATGTCCTTATCCATGACCATATTCTATGTGATGTATCATTAATAACCGGAATAAAGACAAAAAGATAATAATACTTATAATCTTTTGATATGACACAGATCTGTGAGAAGTTGCTACTATTTTGAATAATGGAAATTACGGACACCATCTTGAGAACAGCCAGAAAAATAGTTGCACCCAATCCCCATGCCAATGTTTTCCTCTGATGGTGGTTTATAAGATACTCATGTTAAAGAAGAGGAATCTGGAGACACACAGCCAGACTTCTAAAGAAAACAGGGCTGTGCCCTTGGATTTATGGACCATTATTGACTCAATGTTTTTCCACAGCAATGGGAGACCCTCTGGAAAAGCACTACCCTTCCCTTTGTACCTGAGATGCCTTGATCCCATAATTTCCCCCTACTTATGGCAAACATAAGGAAATGACTATATTATTATTATATATTTTCTAAAGCAATGCTATTAATAGCCAACTTTACTATGCTTGTATCTTGGGCCTAGTACCATTATAAGTTCTTTGCATGTATTATTATTTTGTCCTCATAATAACCCTATGTAGTATGCACTCCCATTATTCCACATTTATAGGTGAGAAAACCACAGAAAGTTAAGAGGTATGTCCAAGGTTACACAGCAATAGGTTGTAGAACCAATTCTATTTTGGTTCCACCAACTAAATCCATACCCAATCTTTCTAACTCCAAATTCTATTTTAACTTCACTCTAGATCTCCAAGGTCTGGGGTGCATATGGTATTAAAAAGAGGAGACTACGAATACCCACGAATTCTGCATCAGAAGGCTCCTTTGGCTTGGAAATCCTGCTTGCTTGTTTTATTTTTTCCATTTTTTTCTTACTTTATTTTGTTCTTCAGTCACTAAACAACTTATTTATTTTGTCTGTTATCCATGAGTTTTGTAGTCAGCTTTATACTTGGTTCTGTTAGGCCACACCTGCACAACTTAAAAGCAGAGGAAGACTACACTTTTCTCGGAAACATTTGGACACCAGAGGACAAGGACAAGGCCAGAGCAATCCATTGGTCCAGTTCATTTTGTGTTCTTCAATGCTTGTATGCTTTTTGCATTTCTGATATAAGAAAGAGAACCCTGCTCACAGTATTACAGCCTCAATAGGAGAATAGTGACAGGATGGCACTGGCTGCAGAAGGTATGTCTTTTTTCCTACCAGCCTGAGGTCACTGAGGAAGCAAGGTCACACCTGGGGTCTAGAACCTTTGGAGAGAAAAAAACACTTTCAGACAGAGGGCAGACAGACATGTGAGTAATTGCTAGGGATGTCTTGGCACCACATATGATGGATAAAAAAGAATATCTGAAATCTTATGTTTTATGTCACTGAGTGCCCTGAAATTCCATTTCCTATAATCCAAAGGATCATTATACCATGTTCAGTGATAGAAGATACTCCTAATTTTGGTAGTCTTCTGTACTCCTTCTTCAGATCTCTTATGTTCAAAAACTAAGTCCCATATCTTTACCCAGTCAGGAAATGTCAATCCTTCAGATTCTTTCTCTGCATCTCTCTTCTTCCCTCCCCTCCTCTCTTTTCTTCTTTTCTCTCTATATTTTGTTTAGTTGTATCCCTGTCTGACATCCCTACCACATTTCAAGTTGTAGAACAGCTATACAGCTATTACATTTTTCCCCCTTTTTATACCGCATCTGCCAACCTAGCATGGTATTTTGAATATAGCATCTCTCAGTAAATACTTGGTATGTTAATGTGCATATGCATTCATCTATTAGTTGTGGTTACTAATTTGTTTCTTACTAGATATACCTAGGGAAAAGTCATTATTTCTAGCTATCCTTTGCTATTTCATGAATTTGTCTGATTTTCTTTTCCACACTTCCATTGTTCTGGGAAGTCTGTAGTGTAAGACTGGCAATTAATTCTTCTCTTTTTCATGAAGTAAAGAATATCTTACACCCTTCTTTCTTCTCTTTCCACCTTTACTTTTCTCTTCATTTAATATAAGCTTCAATAGGATTTTTCCTAAGAAATAGAATAATTAATTTTAAAAACTTAGTCTAACAATAACTTTAATAAGCTACAGACCTTTCATGTATATATTTATTTATTTAGTGTGTGTGTGTGTGTGTGTGTGTGTGTGTGCACATATGTGTGTTTTGCTGGGGATCTGATCCAGGCCTCACATATGCTAGGCAAGCACTCTATCACTGAGCCACTCCTCAGCCCTCACATGTATTTATTGGGTAGACTATTTTTCTTGACCTCAATGACCTAGGACTTTATTGATTTTTATTGTCACAAAGATGAGATGTACTGTCATCTTTTATTTAGGACAGGGGTTGGGTGGGGTGGAGCTAAGTGTGATCTCGGGAGCCAGCCTTGGCTTCAGGAGTTGATTTGGTGCCAGTTGGTGGAAACTTGAACATTTCTAGTTCTTTTCAATATGATTACATAGTAAGGAGAAAAATGTCCAAACTAGGCAGCTGAGAAATAATTTCCCTCAAACCATATAATAGAAAACTCAAGAAGCATTTTTACTTTATTTGACTGCCATAAAGTAGGAAAAATTAAGGGTTATTTAAAGGCCTATGTAGGAGCCACTGCAATTTAAATAATCCTTAGCAAATGTATGCATTTTTTCTTTATGAAGTGGGTACAATTTAACCTATTTTGAAATACAAAAATGTTAGTGCTCAAGTGGGATTCTAGACAGTGTCACTTGTTAATTAACAAGTTTTCACACTAACCAGAGTATTTCTCTGAAACTGCTAATAGTAAATGAATGGCATTTCCCCCAGCCCACCCCACCTTTCCCTTTTTTTGACTTCCATTATTTGTGACATATGTCCAGATATTTTTCAAAATCTCTTACAAAAATGCATTTCTGTCTCCCTTGCACTCCTGGTCATACATATTGCACATGCTCATGCTTCTGGAATGTGACTGGGGCTGGGTAACCTCATGGGAACATTCCCATCATCCTAGCTTCATTTCCACTCTCTATTTGCTCAAATTATTCATAACTCACTGCAAAAGGTTGATTGTTTTATTATTGTTCAAATAGATCCACCTAGGATCACAGCATCTGGTTCTTTATTGCATTAACTTTTTATTCTGGGAGACCAATACAGTGTACTAGGTCAGTCATTAAAAAAAAATGTGATAATGTTGTCTCCTGTACTGTCTAGAATGCCCTGCACATCTTTGTTAATTTCTCTGAAGATTTAATATCTGTGTGCAAGTGGGGGTGGGGGCCCGGGGACTATACCTCTCAAAGAGATTCACATTGCTCATTCCTCCACTCCAGACCTCCTCTTCTTCCTGGATACAATGCTGTATTACATTCTCTAACCCTCTTAAAGTTAGGTGTGGACATTTGATTTAATTCTTGCCAATAGAATTTGGATGAAAAGAATATGACTCCCTAGCCTCACCTCTAAGACATCTTGATTGATCTTTTAAATTGGTGTTCTTTTCTTTTTATTAAATTTTTTTTTATTTTTACAGACAGCATTTTGATTCATTGTACATAAATGGGTACAACTTTTCATTTCTATGGTTGTACAATGTAGATTCACACCATTCATGTAATCATATATATATATATATATATATATATATATATGTATATGGTAATACTGTCTGTTTCATTCTACTATCTTTCCATCCCCCACCCCCTCCCACCCCATTTTCCTTTACACCATCCAAAGTTCCTTCATTCTTCTCTTCCCTCCTGCTACTCCCCCTTGTTATATATTGTCATCCACTCATGAGAGAAAACATTCGGCTTTTTGTTTTTTGGGCTTGGCCTATTTCACTTAGTATGGTATTTTCCAACTTCATCCATTTATCAGCAAATGCCATAATTTTATTCTTCTTTATGGCTGAGTAACATTCCATTGTGCATATATACCACACTTTCTTCATTCATTCATCAATTGAAGGGCATCTTGGTTGTTTCCACAATCTAGCTATTGTGAATTGAGCTGCTATGAACATTGATGTGGCTGCCTCACTGTAGTGTGCTGATTTTAAGTCCTTTGGGTATAAACCGAGGAATAGGATAGCTGGGTCAAATGGTGGGTCCATTCCAAGTTTTCTGAGGTATCTCCATACTGCTTTCCAGAGTGACTGAACAAATTGCAACTCCACCAGCAATGTATGAGTGTGCCTTTTCCCCCACATCCACGCCAACACATTATTGCTTGTGTTCTTGATAATAGTCATTCTAATTGGAGTTATCTGGTAGAACAAAAGACCCAGAATAGCCAAAGCAATCCTGGGCAGGAAGAGTGATGCAGGAGGTATCACAATACCAGACATTAAACTCTACTATAGAGGAATAGTAACAAAACAGCATGGTATTGGCACCAAAATAGGTAGACCAATGGTACAGGATAGAAGACACAGACAGAGACATACCCACATAAGTACAATTATCTCATACTAGACAAAGGTGCCAAAAAATTATAATGGAGAAAAGATAGCCTTTTCAACAAATGGTGCTGGCAAAACTGGAAATCCATACACAGTAAAATAAAATTAAACCCCTATCTCTCACTCTGTACAAAACTCAACTCAAAATGGATCAAGGATCTAGGAATTAGACCTTCCCCAAATAGAAGAAAAAGTAGGCCCAAATCTCCATCACGTTGGCTTAGGACCAGACTTCCTTAACAAGACCCCCATAGCACAAGAAATAAAAGCAAGAATCAATAAATGGGATAAATTCAAACTAAAAAGTTCTCAGCAAAGGAAATAACCAATAATGTGAAAAGAGAGCCTACAGAGTGGGAGAAAATCTTTTCCACACACACTTCAGACAGAGCACTCATGTCCAAAGTTTATAAAGAACTTAAAAAACTTTACACCCAAAATACAAAGAACCCAATCAATAAATGGGCTAAGGAAATGTGCAGACTCTTCACAGAAGAAGATATACAAGTGATCAACAAATATATGAAAAAGTGCTCATTATTCCTAGTAATTAGAGGAATGCAAATTAAAACTACCCTAAGATTTCATCTAAATCAGTGTTCTTAACTGAGTCGAGGCAATTTTGAGTGCACATATGTTAGTGAACACACATGCACACATACGCACACACACACACCCCTCCCCAGGAAATTATTGATTGTCATAACTGGGAGGTAGTTGCTGGCATCTAGTGGGTGAAGGCCATGGATACTGCTAAAAATCTTACAACACACAGGATGGCAAATAAAGAATAATTCAGTCCAATATATCACTAATACTCTTAGGGTTCTCCATTGAAACAGAATCAGGAGGATATGATTAGATTATTAATATATATATGAGGAGACATATTATGGAGATTGGCTCACAGAGTTTCGGAGACCTAGAAGTATCCCATTTGCCATTGCAAGCTGGATACCCAGGAAAGCCAAGAACTGGAGAAGTTGTTGAAGACCTAAGGGTGGGGAAAGTGGGGCAAGGCAGGAGAAGAAGGTTGTCCCAGCTCAAAGAAAGAGAATTCACCTTTCTTTCACCATATTGTTCTGTTTGAGCCCTCAGTGGTTTGTGTGATCCCCTCCCAAATTGGTAAGGTGGATCTTCATTGCTCAGTTTATCTGGGACCCTGTGTAATGGTTTGGATATGTGTATTTATGGACTGACATCTCTAAAACTGTGAACCCCAAAATAAACTTTTCCTTCTCTAAAATTGTTCTTGTCAGGTCTTTTGGTCACAGCAGTGACAAGGCTGATTAAAACACCCTGTCCTAATCTTGCACAGTTTAGGAGACCTGGCTAAATATCTACTCGGCCCTAATTGTGCTTATCTTTGAAGACTGGATGCCTGAGGGAGGGCCATAAGTTCTTCAGGTGGACTGGCTGAAATGTCAGATTTAAGATGACTGCCAGTGTGACCAAGACAACCTCTAACTTTATTATAGTCCATTTGCATGCTAGGTGACACACCCCAGGCTCATGACAGTAGACTACTGCCATGATGAGGACAAGAGCCGGAAGAGGTGGTCCCTGAATTTCTAGAAAATCCCCACCGATTCCCAGAATAAACATTAATATCCCTCCCCTTCCTTAATCTATCCCTTCCCCTCATTTATGTTACTCTATCTATAGCCCCCAGTCCCCAAGGGATGAGAAATGTTTTTTGAGTTTATCTCTCACTTCTTCTTTTCTTAGCCAGAAATAAAATTTTCACTGCTCACTTGGGTGCTTGATCTATTTATTGTTTCCACCATTCTAAGAGGGAAAAAGGATCCAGCCTTTGGGGTCAAAAAATGGTAACTTAACAAGTTAAATGCTTGAGAAACATCCTTACAGACACTCTCAGAAATAATGTTTCACCATCCATTTGGGAATCTCTTAGCCATGTCAGGGTAAATAAAATTAATTATTACAAATGCTGAAATTGAGATCACTTTAAACAATTCTTTACTCTGTCCCATCTAGATGCAGAAGACTGGTAAGAATCTGAGAACCTAAAATATTGGTCTGGGTCACTAGATGGGAAGAGAATGGATCTCTGAATCCCAGCACAATGGTTTTAACTGCACAGCTGGCTGGCCTGCCGCTTAAGCCTGGAATAAAAATTTTATTGGGCTAAGTTACTGAGATTTGAGGGCCGTTTATAAAGCCATTAAAAAATCTTTGACTAATATAAGCTCAAATCTTGTGCAAACTATCAAATTTCTTCTTTCTCATCTAATAAATGGCAATAATAATTGTACCCATTGATAGGTAACCACACCTAGACACTAGCAGTGAAACTTGAGGTTAAGGGGATAATTCTATAAACTGGATCAACTGGACTGACTCTTACATGCTTTCTCTTTTAAAAAGCAATTTACTTATGACCCTGTTCTGGCTTAAGTCAACAGAATATGCTATATTCCTCAGCAAACAACCTGATGTCTGCAGGAAAAATGCAGGCCTAAAAGATTCCTCCCTCCCAATAAGAAGAATATAAATCCCCCTGAAGAGGGGGACTTTTGTGACTTATACAGGCCAGATTCCAGAACTCAGCGAGAAAGGATAATTAGAAGCAAAGACCCCCAACCATATAATCTGTAAGAATAAAGTTCAATTAGAACCAGTCAGTGCTGGCCAAAATGGCTCAGAATTGCCTTGTTTCTTTAGCATGTCATTTCAATGGTAAGATATTCCCTCAATGGGTAAGATCTTGTGTAGTGGGAACTTAGAAGTCTGATACAATACTGCTATGAGTAAAGTCAAGAGATGGATCTGTGAAGGGCTTTTGGGAAACTTCCTTTGGACCTTCTGAAGGGGAATGCTGTGCCTTTCCTCTGTGAATGGACCCATGTTGTCCTTTGAAAAAATCTCCTTTCATCCTTTTGCTCTCCCTTTGTTCTAGTTTGGATGTGAGGTGTCCCCCAAAAGCTCAAGTGCGAGACAATGCAAGAAGGGCTAAAGGAGAAATGATTGGGTTGTGAGAGTCTTAACCCAATCAGTGAATTAATCCCCTAATAGGGATTAACTGAGTGGTAACTGAAGTGGTAGGATATGGCTGGAGGAGGTGGGAATTAGGGGACAAGGCTTTGGGATATATATTTGTATCTGGCAAGTGGAGCCCCCTCTCTCTGCTTTCTGATCATCATGTGAGCTGCCTCCTTGAGTCCTGAGGAATGGAGCCTGCTGTCTATGGATTGATACCTCTGAAACAGTGAGCCCCTAAATAAACCTTTCTTCCTCTGCTCTTGTTCTGGTCGGGTCTTTAGTCTCAGTGACAAGAAAAGCTGACTAAAACACCCTTATTATAAACTCATGCCCACTGCTATGTGTGATGCATCTGAAATCTTCCAGGCATGATTGCAAGAGCTGGTGAAAGAGGACATCTGTGGTCACTTCAGCTCTGCAGATGGCCTTACTCTCTAACACCTACCTCATAGGGTTTTGTGAGGATCCAATGAGTTTACATTTGTAAAACACTTAAAACAATGCTGAGCTAACTGGCTGGTAATTTATCCACAAAAAACCCTTATATGTCCTGCAACCCATTTCCACAATGGATTATTCCATGACAATACTTGATGAGTACTTTTGTGTGTTCAGGCCCCAGAGTTAGCTGCATTACAGACATTATCTCATTTAATCCCCATAAAGTACTATCACAATTATTGTCCTCATAAATAAATTGATTTCTGACTGATCCAGTTCAAGACAGATTTAATACATCTTTAAGTCAAAAACCAGTGCTTTTCCTACTGCTCCATTAAGGAACATTGTTTGTGGTGTTGTCTTTCTCTAAGTAATATATAAAGGTCTCATTCAGAATTTTAACCAAAGTGGGAGAGCAAAAGTGGAGTCTTCTCTAGTGATAAGTCATTGCTGTTCCATTGAACTTTCTATGAGGATGACAATCGTCTATGTCTATGCTGGTTGATATTTTAGTCAGTAGCCACATGAAGATATTGAGGACTTAAATACAGCTAGTGAAGTTTAAATTTGATTTTAATTAATTTAAATAGCCATATGTAGCTAGTTTCTGTTGTATTTATTTCCTTTCTATGAGGGAGAAATAAAGGCATAGAAAGAATGGATGGGAAGCAAAGCAAGACTAAAATCCAGCTGAACAAACAAGTTCTGTAGTTCTACATCTAGCATCTGGGGCGCATGTCATAGTGCAGTTCTTTCCAAAGAACTTGTGTAACTCTGCCCCTATGGCATTGGTGGTGCATTCCTTGTGTCCTCTTGTCTTTTTTCTGCTCAATTCTTGCAGCTTTCCTCAGGAGACATCCCGTCATTCTGTTGTTTCTTAATCTCCGGTGTCTCCATTGCAACTTTGTCTTCATTCTCATTTCTCCATGCATCTTCCATGTTTTAGTCAGTATTTTCATATTTGCAACTAAAAGACCAGACTAGAACAATGTTAGAGGAGGAAAAGTCTGTTTGGGGGCTTACAGTTTCAGAGGTCTCAACCCATAGATAGCATGCGCCATTCCTCAGGGCTCAAGGTGAGGCAGAGTCCCCAATGACCCACCTCCTCCATCCACAACCTACCTGCCTTCAGTTATTACTCAGTTAATTTCTATCAGGGGATTAATTCACTGATTGGGTTAAGGCTCTCATAACCCAATGATTCTCCTCTAAACCTTCTTGCATTCACTCACATACAAGCTTTTGGGGGACAACTTATATCCAAACTATAACAACCTTTTCAGAGACAACCAACAGGGATTTCAATGCTGCTACACTTTCCTTGACTTCCCAGGCTTTCCTTTGAAATCTTGGTGGAAGCCTCCATGATCCCCCAACTCCAGCATTCTTCATTCCTGCAGAACTAGCACCATGTGCTTGACCCAAAAGTCTGCTGCCACCTCAAGCAATGGCCAAATCTGGGACCCTGGTTGCAGCAACCTCTGAGTGTCAGGGTGGTTAAACATGGTGTAACAACTTCCCTGTGCAAGAAGGGTGCCCCACTGATCTATTCTCAAGGAATTTTTTACTTTTATTCCCCTGAGTCTGAGATGGGTGTGGTCTTGCCAATTCCTGAGATGCCCATGAGCCATTTTTCCTATTGTCTCTGGGTAAAGTTTTTAACATTTCTTTGGTGGCTGTGATCTCTTTAACAACTACACCTTGCTGGGCCCCAGTTTTACTCCTTTACTGGCCAAACTGAAAGTTTTTTAGTCTTTCTGCTTTGCTTTCTGCTCCTGATTATCATAATAAAAGCCACCATCAATACTCATGCCACCCGAAGGCTGTGCAGTCTTGAAATTTCCTCCATCAGATTAATTATCTCATCATGTTTAAATTCAGCCTCACAGAAGTCTTAACGACATGGGCAAAATGTAGATGACTTCTTAGCTAGAATGTAACATGAATGCCTTCAAGTCCAATTACAATTGAGTTCTCCTTTTCCTCTAAAAATTCTTGAACTCAGTCATTATTGTCCACAGTCATGTTGGCATTCTGGTCATCTGAGTCCCCACCAAAATTGCCCATTAAGCTCAATTTACAACATTCTAAAACTCTTCTACCTTTCATTTCCAAACTTTTCAAAATTCCTTCCGGAAATTCCAAAAAGCTCCAAAAGCTCTGAACCTCAGGGTCAAGTTATGACCTAGTGATGGCCCCACTTCCAGTAACAATTTGTTTTAGTTAGCTTTTTTGGTTGCTGTGACCAAAAGAACTGACAAGAACAATTTTGAGGAGGGAGAGTATATTTGGGGCTCACAGTTTTAGAGTTCTTAGTCCACAGATTGTTGACTTTTACTCTGGGCCTGAGGTGAGGCAGAACATCATGCCAGTAGGATATGGAGGAGGAAAACCATTCAAGACAAATCAATCAGGATGCAGAGAAAATTTTCCACTCATGAGGGACAAAATATATTCCCCAAAGACATGCCCCACAATGACCTACTTCCTCCAGCTACACCCACCTGCCTATAGGTACAGCCTGGTTAATTCCTATCATTGGATTAATGTACTGATTAGGTTAAAGTTCTCATAACGCAATAATTCCACCTCTAAACTTCCTTGCATTTTCTCACACATGTATTTTTGGGAACACCCTTACCCAAAACATAACATTTCCCTTCTACTCACATCAGTACAGCTCTGCCCACTCCACTCATGCCTTTGGCAGCCCTTTATATGAACAGGGAGAGCTCACCTGGAGAAAGGTATAGGGAAGAGCTTGTGTAGGGCCCACCTGCACATCATCCTTGGACCATTTCCAATGGTGGTAGTGTCTAAGAAAGCAACCAGACTGAGAATATCATAAACTTGTCCAGTGACCATGATACTCATAGGAAAAAGATGACTTATGTTCACACAGATATAGGTCCAAAATGTGTTGTGGTCAACAAACTTCCAGTTTGAGACTCAATTTCTTCTTGTGCACATTATGTATCATAAATAGTAAATATAACAGAGCTATAATGTGTGTAAAGCATCAAATAGAATGGTACAAGGAGGGACTCAATGGTAGTTGTGCTAGTGGCTAAAAGATGCTTCCTCACTAATTTACCTTAGAAACTGAAGTGTTCCTGCTTTGAACTCTGGCTTTGGTTTTGACCTCTTTTTGCTGTTTGTTCCTGGTCCCACCATCTAGCCTATAGTTATGTAATTAAGAGGCACTTAATCACTGCCTCTCCTGCTCAACCCATATTTAGGGCTTTTGTTTCCTGGTTTTTTTTTTTTTTTTTTTTTTTTTTTTTTTTTTTTTTTTTTTTGTGTGTGTGTGTGTGTGTGTGTGCCTTTGTGACCCCTGGGTCACATCTTGCCCTACATTCCTAGTTTTGCTGTCTGGCTTCCTATACTTGTTTTATGATAAGACAACTGCTAAGCTGTGACAACTAGGATTCAAAGAATGAATGTTCATTAAAGATGACTTATTCAACAGCTAAAGAAAGAATAGCTTATGAAAGCCACAAAACAGAAGCAGAAAACCCACTGATGAAGCAGTTGCAAAAGTTGTATAATGTGTGTGCGAACAAAAGCCACAGGTCTTTTCTCTCTGGCATCGATGTGTTGTGTCTTCTCTCACTGCTGATGTTGTAATGAAACCAATGAAGGCTGAAGAACTTAAAGTAGTGAGGAGTCATGCTAAGGGAAGTCTTTAAATCATGAAGCTGTACCCAACTGCTTGCTTACTGTGGGCAGGAGTCTGCAAAACTGCAGAAATAAATGTTGGCAAAACAAATGCTGGTTTTTTGTGTGTTTGAAAGCTGCCAAGAACAAATTCTTTTCTCCTTTTTTGCTAGGTCTCCTGCTAATACCCATGTGCAATGGTAACTCCTTAGAACAAAATACACCCTCCAAGTGAAGTGGCACAAGCCTATAATCTCAGTGACTCAGGAGGCTAAGGTAGGAAGATGGCAAGTTCAAAGATAGCCTGAGAAACTTAACAAGACCCTGTTTCAAAATTTAAAAATAACGGGGGTCTGAAGATATAGCTCAGTTGGTAGAGTGCTTGCCTGGTATGCACAGGCCCTGGGTTCAATTCCCAGCTCCACAAAAAATAAATAAATAAATAAATAAAGGGTTGGGATTGTAGCTCAGTGGTAGAGCACTTGCCTAGCACATGTGAGGCACTGGGTTTGATGCTCAGCACCACATAAATAAATAAAGACATTGAGTTCATCCACAACTAAAAATGTTAAAAAAAAATTAAAGAAAAAATAACAAGGGGTGGGGATGTGGCCAGTAGTAGAGCACCCCTTGGTTTCAATCCCCAGTACAAAAAAAAAAAAAAAAATCACCTATTTCAATTTGGTCTTACAAGCTTCAACCACCATCCACAGGATAGAAAACACTTCTGTGTGGTGTTTCCTCTTCCCCCATATAGTGGGATTGTATTATCACTGGTTCCTTGCATTCAAGCTCGTTCTGCTTTCTGTTGCCAAAAACTGAGCAGTTTTCTTTCACCATGATTTTCTCCCTCACCTCGAACCTATGAAGTTGACTGACCATGGACTGAACTGCTGAAACTGTGAGCCAAAAATAAACTTTTCTTCCTCTAAGTTGTTCTCTCAGGTCTTTTTGGTCACAGCAACAAAAAGTTGATGAAGCTGATTAACAGCGAGTGATCAACATTCTGCCTGCACCTTCGTGTCTGGGTGAAGATTATTTTATTTAATTGAAACAAATCCAAATCTGTTCAATTTGTGATACATTTTCAACAAAATGAGGGATAAACACTTTGGTTTTATTGATGCTTATAAATCATAGTATTACCTCCAGTCAAAGAGGGTAAAGAAACAGCTTTCCTGCCCTCTCTGTCTCCCGCAAGCTTGTGAACATAAGGAAACCTGGCCATGTAGTGAGAGAAGGGAACAGGGAGTACAATAATACGTAAGCATCTGTTTATTGAACATGAGCTTTCATATTCTACCTGGAATGAGTCACAGGACAGTTCCTGGCAAAACTTGAAAGAAGCTTTTATGTTTCAACTTTGGTGGGGTCAGCTTCTGTAATTCTCAGCACTGCCAGTCCTCAGAGAATGAAGCACACAAAATTCACATGTTCCAGACTTGTCCTCTTATCTTGGTCTCACCCCCATCCTGATTCCCAGCTGTGACCTTTCCAGACATCTGGCTACTTGGCTCTATTTTCCAGTTGGGCTTTTGCTTTCAGTCCCAGTCTTCACCAGTCCTGTTGCTGTTTCCGACTTTATCTATTTTGTACTCTTTCCTCTGGCTCTGGCAAGTTCCTTTGTGATGGAATAAATATTGAAGGATAGGAGCTGATGGGTAGATGAAGCAGGGAAAAATTCTCAATTTGTGTCAGCTGCAAGGACTTATGTGGCAAATGAGAAGCTGACCCCACCATCTGAGCTGAGCCCATCCTCTGAGCTTTAAGAATCCTACTCTAATGGGTACTTTTGCCATGGGAGAAAAAGTATTCTTTCTTCTTTCTTTTTTTATTTTTTTGAGAAAAAGTATTTCTAAAGAAGGGTCCAAGGAGTCCCTGGAGAAGGGGGAACTCAACTCAGGACCAGTGGAATCCTTGTTTTGTGAGTTGACAAAGACTTTTAGCATGCTCTAATCAGAGACATAGAGGTTTATTTAGGAAAGTAGATGACACTTTGAAGGGAGCATATAGGCAGTCCCGAGAGAGAAGCCTTTGGGGGTAAAACAAGGAATACATATTCAAGGGGAAATGCGGGCTATCTTGAGAGTGAGAGTCATATTTGGGGACTCTCAGTTCTTCTTTAAAAGGAAGTTCTTCCCATGGGAAGGTATGTGAGGAATGATATCAGTCTAGTGATCTCGAGGAAGGTTTCTGTTGATCTGTTAATATCCAGATCCTCAGGCTGACATGGTCTTCATTAACAGATCAGTCCCCTGAATCATAGGTTTCTTTTATTCTTTAAAAACAAAACAAAAAAAAAAATAACTTTTTTTGGTACTGGGAATCAAACCCAGGAACCCTTCACTACCAACCTACATCTCCAAATCTTTGTTATTTTGTCTTGCTAAGTTGCTGAGACTGTTCTCAAACTGGTGATCCTCCTAGCTCAGCCTCCTAGAATTGCACATTCCATTGTCTCTTAAGTGTCTCTTATTTCTCTTTATTTAACCTAGTTATTAGGGGGTTAATTATCAGAGCAGAGGTAGATTTACAGATTTTTTTCAGGAATTTGGGAGCGTCAGCCTGAGAGAGAGATTGACTTAGGCAGTGACAGGTCTCGAAAAGTATGGGGAACCTTTGAATTAAAATTGCATTTCCTTGTCCTATTTTATGTCTCCTTTCTACCTATTTCTTTCTTTCTTCCTTTTTTTAATCTTGCCTCAGTTGGGTGCCCCAGAATCTACTGAGACCTTACCATATGCCAGGCACTATGCAGACCTTCCTCTTACCAAATCTTCACAGCAGCCCTATTAGGAGGTAAATTTATCAATTCTATTTCATAAGCTGAGAAACAAGTGGTTGAGTAACTTTCCCAGACTTACAGAGCTGGCAAATGATGAAGTTAGAATTTTATCCAAAGCCTAAATACTGCCCTAGAACCCTTAACTTGGGGATGACATTCCACTGGTTCAAAGAGGAGATCCTTGCATACTGTCACATTTGAATGTGTATGAAATTGGACTGTTTTTCACAAAACTGTCACAGGCTGGGCTTCATGAGTGAGGAAATGGCGATGGCATAGGTGATGATGATCCTATGATGACTTATGTGCATCCTAGGATTCTACCTTTGGGATTTACTCTGGAGGTGATGATTTTCTCTTTCAGATCTCTTTGTTCTCTCAAAGAGGGAACAAAGTATGGATGGATATGGATGGAGGCTCACATTTAGTTCTGAATATTGTAAGAATAGGTTTCATTAGTCTTTTTTTCCCATCTGGACATGTTGAGAATCTTAGGAGAAGAGGACTTTGGAGACTGTTTAGGGTACTGTCAGGGCCAATGTGTCTCCTCTTACCAGTTGGAGCCTAGGGCAGGTCCTGGGAATTTTAGCTCTGTGTTTTACTTGAAACCAACCAGCCTCTTGTGGGACATTTTCTTTGGCAAAGCTTCTATCTCGGATCACAGCATATCCTCTGGCTATTACTCAGCATCTCTGGCAAACTCTCCATCCATCTGAGTTTGCAATCATCTTCCTGTTTGGCTGAATTGGCAATCATGGGCCAAGATTTTTTTAAACACGGGTTAAGTTAGTCCCTATTGATACATGCAGGAGATTTGGAAAATTACAAGTTATAGTCAACCAAACTATCCTAGGGACATTGATAGGAAATTTGTTTTTCTCCAAGGTGGGAATTCTCTATTGTCAAGAAAATACATCCCAGTAAAGCAAAGACCTGGGCAATTGTTTGTAAAAACACAGATATATTTTATTGTCCGGGTCTGTAAAAATAAGCATGGTCCCTCTGGGACAGAACCCTTGTAATTCAACTATTGTTTAAAACCCTACAAGTTCTGTTTGGTTAGTGGCTCAGCAGTAACATAGCTGCTGTGGATCTCCAGGCAGACACAGCTTATCTGGTTGGTAGGACAAAGCTAGTCTTCTTTGGGAAGTAGGACATGGTTCTAACATTGAGCCAGTGAAGCTTCATAAGAGAAGGAATGTGTCAATTTCAGACCTAAATAAATTGCTGTCTTTACTGAACAAACCCAAGGTTAGAAAAGGAGGGGACCTTAGTAATGGCAATAATTGGTTTCAAGTCTGGGAAACTTCTGCTTTTTTTTTTTTTTTTTTTTTTTTTTTTACCCAGGAAGACGTAGGTAGTGGAAAGAATGAGTGAAGTACAGGAGATAAAGGAATTACGAATTCTCTAAGAAAGTAAATTCCAAAACTGATAATCTTTCAATCTATCTCAGAAAGTTTTGATCTGATCAACTGATTCTCCCTTTGGAAAGTAAACATAATGATAATTATTGCTTACTCCATACCAGGCACTAGTTGCTTTTTTTTTTTTTTTTTTTTAACCTATATTAAGACCTCACCTTCTACAACACTCCAAGAGGCTAGGCAGTATTTTCATTCCCATTTTTAGAACAGAGAGGATCAGTAATTCACTTCAGGTTTCATAGGTACTAAGTAGAAGTTAGGGGTTGAATTCAGGTAGTTCAGCTCCAAGAGCTTAAACTACTCCAAATACTCTGGAATCAAAGGGAGAATTTAAAGACAGATGAAATAGCATCTGCCATTTCTTTTATGTAATCGATCAGGCTTCATATTTGAGTGACAAGAACTACTCCATAATTTTCCAAACAACACTAATGCTCTGTGGCTTTGAAATTCAGTTCTCTGTCCCTTTGTTCTTAGCTCTCCCTCCCTGGCCTCGCTGCTCATGTGTTAGCTGGTATCTGTAGGCTGTTAGAAATGAAGCTGGGAATGTGGCTTGCGTTCACTCATAAGAAAAGTCACCTTAGAGTGGACCTGTAGTCAGCAGTTCTGGGTGGGTTGAATCAAGTTGCTTCTCTTTTAGATCCATTATGGGAGGCCACACATGGACGCTGGTGAGACAGTATGTCATTTTCCAGCACTCAGTATGTGCTTGCCAAATTCATATTCAAAGGTGACATTTTATGAAATACCAGATGTTCTTTGGTGTCTGAGTAAAGTTAAATGTAAAAACAGCCACAAATCCATAGGAGTAGAACAATAATCTCTCCAGGAAAGTTTTCTACCTCGCAGATCACTGACTAATAACTGATCTGTCCAACTAGCTGAGATTGCTGCCAACTGAAGTTCATCAGTTATAATGGAAAGAGATGCTGGCTGAGCCTAATCCAGGTTACAAAATAAACCTTTGTCCTTAACTTGCTTTATCTTGTTCTTTCAAGAGTCATTTTAACTGATGAAAGACCAAGGTTCTAATTTATGACTCTTTGTTTTTCCTATTTTAATATTTTCTATTTTATACTCATTATTTAATATTTCTCTTCCTAAAGATTTGTAGTGATGGCTTCCAATGCTATCTCCCACTCTAAGAACTTGTACAAACATTAGGACCACCCTGACCAATCTTCTTGTTTTGGGTCTGAGGAGGCTGAGACCAGTCAGGTTAAGGGACTTCTCAAAGTCCTGGAGTGAGTGAGACAGTGAGAGACGATGGTGGTCATTAGAACTCAGCCTCCTCCAACCACTGCTGGTCCTGCAGCCAAGGCAGGGAAAGCAGGAGCTGCTTAACCCTGGCTTTATCCGCTCTGCATTCCTTGCACTAGGCCACCGTTTCACAAGCACCAGGTACCATATGAAGATTCTGGAAGCAGAGGATGAGATGGGGCTGTTTCTGGGTTTCTTCATGGCAGAGTGGATGCTTACAGATGCTGTCTGCCTCCTCATGGTGTTCAGTCCTTAACTGTAGGTCATTTAGCTATTGGGATATCTGCACATGTTCTCTCTCAAGGATGAAAGATAGTTTGGGGACTTAGAATAATAAGGCCTTCACAGACTTGGTAACGGACATATTTTTACTTTTTTTCATAATTGTTTTGTTAAGAGCAGCTTGTTTTTATTCAAAAGAAGTTAGGGGTCTAAATGGAATCTATAGTGACTTATATTAAAAAAATTTTCTTGTCCTATGTTGAATTAGCCATTGGGGGTGTGTGTGTGTGCACACACCTATATATGTATTTATATTTATGTAAACGTTTCCAAACCTACTCATTCTGAGTATAGGAGAAGACCATGTGAGAAGCTGTGGTTTTCAAGGTTATGCCCATTTAATCTAAAGTTAAAAGTATCCTGACTTCTTTATAACCTTCAGACATGGCTTGCCTACTGAAAAATGTCTTTGTAAAATATCTTTGGTAAAATAATACCACTATGCTTAGTTTCATAAAATTTTGGCTAATACCCACACCATACCTCAGGGTTCCTAGATGGGAATCCATGGAGAATGCTGCAGAATGTCAGTGGATATAAGGACCCTGGACTCCTATTTTATCTTGTTGTTTCTATTACTTTGTTAGCATCCATGTCACATGAAGGGGAATGTTGAAGTATTTGGGAACACAAATGTCTCACTAATCCCCCTATTGACTTGGGAAGCTATGAAATACACATTTTACCAGGGCCTGCCTCTTGCCCACCTTGTGAAACAGATAATATTTGCCTTTCATTCTTGACTCTACTTTGGTGCTTCTTCCATACTCTGTAGACTTCTTGTACTGAAGGTCTAGGTTATCTCCAGATTGATCCTAACTGGGTCTACCAATCTTGTTTCTGAACCAAGACTTTTGTATTCTTCCCTATTTCTGGTTTTTCTGCCCACTCTCCCAACTATCGAATTCTGTCCAAGTATCCTGAGTCACTGCATGAGAAATAAATAACTCTCTGACAGTATTGTTTAATGCACTGGCCCTCTCAGGCATGCTCATGTTTAGAGAAGAATGCCTGGAGGTGGACAGCCTTAACCTTAGGACTCCATTTTCAATGCTGGAACTTGAAACATCCAAACAGGGGATAAACAATTAGAGGGACAGAAATATCTTTCCCAAGTCTTTACAAAATTCAAAGGAGTAAAACACAGATGTTAAACAGGGTGAAACTTTGTTTCTCACAAAAAGATAAAGATGTAGAGAGAACTATGTGATGGTGCCACTTCTCTGGTGAGTAGAGATGAGTGGAAATTTAGGACTATTTCTCAGGTAAAAATTCACCAGTAAATCCATGGGACTGTAGAGGATTGCCCTCGGGGCAGAAACCTGGAAGATAACAAAGGAGAACGGGATAAGGACTACACCTACTACTAGAGTAGAAGGAAAGGAGGGTATTTTACTAATTGTTATGGTTTAGCTGTGAGGTGACCCCCAAAAGCTCCTATGTGAGACATGAGAAAACACTCAGAGGTGAAATGTGGGTTATGAGACCCTCAAAACAATGAGTGAATTAATCTAATGATAGGGATTAACTGGGCAGTTCCTGTAGGCAGGTAGGGTGTGGCTGGAAGAGGTGACTCATTGAGAGTGTGCCTTTGCAGTATATACTTGGTCCCTGGTGGAGTGCAAAACTCTCTCTGCTCCCTGATTGACTTGTCCTACTGGCATGGTGTCTTGTCTCATCTTGGGCCCAGAGCAATGGAGTCAACTGCCTGTGGACTGAGATCTCTGAAATTGTGAGCCCCAAATAAACTCTTCCTCTCAAAATAGTTCTGTCAGGTCTCTTGGTCACAGCAGCAAAAAATCTGACTAAAATACCAATGATTTCTAAAATTTCTGACTTATAAGAGTCAAGGAACTCATGAAAACACTGATAAGAATGGATCCCAAAGAGTCATTTCAATTGCTTTTAGAATATATTTTCTTTAGTAATATGTTAAACTCTGCCGTGATATGTTAAGAAAATGGGTGTCTAATCTGGTTTTAAAGACGCCACAATGTAATAACCCATAGATATGTATGTGAGGAAACTACTGTACAACTTTGAATCTAAGAAGGAGGTCAGGGTGAATTTTATTCTTATATCTCAGAATTTGAAGAATAGTAAGTTTGTATTAAATGCTGACTACAATGGCTGAATTCATTGACAAGTAACGGTTCATACACAGGTGTAGAGATTTGTACTTTTTAAAATCACGTTCCACTTTGTACAATTCTTTCTTGTACGTATCTTATAGTCAGATATTAATTCCATTAACCTGATTTTTAATATGAAGTTAAACTTTTCAAAGGAAACTCCAACCCACCAGAGCAAATCTTGACAGAGGTCAAAGTTAACCTGAATTTAGGTTTAGCTTGGAGAGCCTATCAAAATCAATAAATTTAAAATTATTTAAAGCACATGAAATAGGTTCTCTGACTATAGTGGAATAAAATTAGATTTCATTATCAGAAAAAAAAATTAGGGAAATTCATAAGTAGGTGGAAGTAAACAACACACTCCAAAACTGATTTTAAAAATGAATAGAAAATCCAAATAGATTATAATAAGTAAAGAGATTGAATCAATAATCAAAAATCTCCCAACAAAGACCATATGACTTCAAGATCATATTCCTCAAGACTATATGGCTTCCCTGGTGAATTCTACCAAATATTTAAAGAGCGTTAAACCAATCCTTCTCAAACTCTTCAAGAAATTAGAAGATGAGAGATTGTTTTCTAACTCATTCTATGAAGCCAGTATTACCTTGATATCAAAACCAGACAGAAATATTCTAAATGAAGAATACTATAGAATATCCTTCATGAAAACATATGCAAAATTCTAAACAAAACTTAGCAATATGAGTTCAATAATGCATGAAAAGGATACATATCATGATCAAGTTGTGTTCATTCTAGGAGTGTAAGTCTGGCCTAATGTTAAAAAAAAAAATCAATGAACATAATTAACCACATTAACAAACTCGAAAAGAAAAATTGTGCTGAAATAATTGGATATCTTTATGTGAAATAAAAACTAAAAGGACTTTATATTTCATACCACATTAAAAAATGAATCATAGAAATACAAAACTCTGACTTTAAAACTTCTATACAAAACGTATGAGAAAAATCTTTGGTATCTTGAGTTACTCAATTTTTTTTTTTTTGTTTTTACACAATGATAAAAGCACTATCCACAAAAGAAAAAAGTTGGACTTGACAAAAATTAAAATTTCTGCTCATATGGCATTTGCAAATAAATAGATGGAATTGGAAAATATCATGCTAAGTGAAATAAGCCAATCCCAAAAAACCAAAGGCTGAATGTTTTTTCCCAATAAGTGGAAAATGATATATAATGGGGTGAGCGGGTGGGGAGTGAGAGAAGAATGGGGGAACTTCAGAATATGTAGAAGGAAATAAGAGGGAGGGGAGTATGAAAAATGGTGAAATGAGACAGACATCATTACCCTATGTACATGTATGATTACACGAATGGTATGAATCTACATCAAGCACAACCATACAAACAAAATGATGTACCCCATTTGTGTACAATGAATCAAAATGCAGTCTGTAAAAAAATAAAAGATAAATAAAAAAATTATAGTAAATAAAATATAGTATACAAACTAAAAACAAAAACAAAAACAAAAACACATTAATACTCTTGGTACAAAAGGTGAGTGGATAAAGGTGATCTATCCATACAATGGAAGAGTACTTACTCAGTAACCAAAGGAATGAATAACTGATGCATGTGAAACCCCTGGTTATGGGGGACTAGTTCTGCTTCCTCAAAGGCTGAAGTCTGAACATTAGAGAAGGAAGCCAAGGCAAGCATACAAAGCAGGTTTTATTTAAAGGTGGTAACACAGACTTCTCCCAGGAGGGAAAAGGGGGCCACGGCTGGTATTTTGGTATCCCAAGAAGCGAAAGCACCCAGCCTCTTTTATAAAGTTTCCTTTGTTCTCCTGTTCCCTCTGTGCCTTATCTTTCCCCTTCCTGTCCACATGTCTAGGACCAGGAGATACCTGTGGAATGGCCAAAAGGTGGGAAGCAGATGGGCAGGGAGAAGGGCCAGATGGAGTGATCCAGGCAGCTCATAGCCCAGGGGGTATTAATTAACAACTCCCTATCTGCAACCTTTTGGGAAGGGTAGGATAGGCAGGTCATCTTGGTAATCAAAGGGCTCTGGAGACATCAACCTTCCAGTCTCCCAGGGGTGGCTTCCAACTTCCTGATCCAAACTGGTCTCTGTTTTCTTGATTTGACCTGATTATCTATTCTATACTAACTGCCTGTCTTTAATTCTGGCTTCACATGCATCCGAAGGATGGATATTAAGAGAATTTTCTGAGTGAAAGAAGACAGACAAGAAAGTGCATGCTGTGTGGTTTGATTTATATATGACTGCCGCAAAAACAAACCAATCTGTAGTGATAGAAAGCAAGTCCACACTTTCTTGGTATTAGGGAGTCGTAGGGAATGTTAAGGACCAAGAAGATTACTAAGGAGCCTACTATGATCTGAATGGTTATAGCCCCCTCAAATTTATATGTTGAAATCCTAACCCCTAATGACTGGTATTAGAAGATGGGGCCTGTGGAGAGATGATTAGGTAGCCCTCATGGATGGGATTAGTGTACTTATAAAATAGGTACAAGGGACCTCATTTGCTCCTTCTACATCATGAGGACACAGCAGGAAGCTGAGAAGTCCCCTGTCTCTGGCCCTCTTCCTCTTCTCCTTTACCTCATTTTCCTACTGCTGCTACTAGCATAGCATCTAGAGGCAGATTATTTTTTGATTTTGTTTTCTGTGTGTCTTTGAGTAGATTACTTAACTGGTCTGTGCCTTACTTCTTCACTTCTAAAATGAGGCTAATAAATATATCTTGCTTATAGGATTGTTATGGGAGCAAATTGAATTAGTGTCTTAAAAGCTCTTAAAATATAGTAAGCCTATGAAGTCAGAACAACCTTGTTGCTTCCCTGTGCTAGCACACTGACTTCCTTAATGCTCCTTATGTGGAGAAGTTTGCTCCTGTATCAGTGCCTTTGCAAATGCTGCTTTCTCTGCCTGGTCCTGGCTGACACAGATACACACAAGATTTGTTCTTCTACCTTTATCAAGTCTTGCTTACCAGTATTTAGGGCAAATCAAAAATTCCAGAATAAAAATTTAAAAAAAATAGGCAGCCAGTTAGAAATGAAGGGTGTAAATTGAATTCAGGAAAGAAATGAATAAAGAAACGGAAAGGGAAAAGATAAAATCATCTTAACATAAAAACTCAATACAGGCTGACTTAAGGAGAAGGGGTTTTAATAAGAAGTATTGAAGAAAAACTGACAGAAAACTAGGGAATTAAGAGAGGTGTTTCCTGCCCACCCCCCCTTGAAGCGTGAGAACAGCTAAAGTATAACTAGCTATGGATCAAAACTGTTCAGTGGAGGATTACCTGAGAAGTCACCTTACTGTTCCAGGTACTGTCCAAGCATCCAAGACTAAGTGGTACTATCCTTGACACTATCGGACAACTTTTTGCCATTTTTTTTCCATTCTGCTTCCTTCCCTAGAGCAGGCTGGACCATCTCATCTGGCCCCAAGGCCACCCATGAAGCAGCAAATCCTGACTCTCTATCTTGTTTCTAGACCAGACTGAGACACACCCATCACCAGGTGTCTCTGACTTTCCCAGCAGGAAATTATGCCCCATACCTGGCTCCCCAAGCTGCAACCCCTTTCTATCTTCGTCCATCCTGTCTGGTCTCCAGAGCCTCCTCTGATCCTTCACTTCTCCTGAGAATCATAATTGCTTCCATTTCTGCTTAGCATGCCAGAAGTCATTGTTTTTATTTACTCATTAGTAAAGATTTATCTGAAGCAATGAAGAACCTCATAAGTTTTTTTTTTCACAGAGAATTCTGAACGAATTCATGAAGTTATTTTTTCTTATTCCCCAAGTGCTCTAAACAATGATAAATGGAGATCTCAGTAAGAGTAAATTAATATCACCTATTCAGAGACAAGGGGAAGATGGGCTAGGGGTGCTCTCCACATTCTTCTGGTTCAGAGAGCTAGGATCACAGAGAGGCGTCCCATCTAGGCAGTCTGGAAATGTTTTTTCACTCCTGGTCCAGTATGCCCTTGACCTTGCCTCTTCTGGGCTCCAGGCACTCACTGTGCAGTATGTAGAGAGGCTCTGTTTAAACCGTAAGAGAAAAAGAGACATTTTTATCTCATTCCTGGCAAGAACCTGCCTCTCGCTTTAAGCTGAAGAAGTGAGGCTAGACCCAAGCTCACTAAAGTGGAATCAAAAATAATGTAAGTTATCAGAGAGGTGAAAATGAGTGCCATATGACTGAAAGGTTTTCAAAATATCAAAAACCTTAGGAGGTCAGAGGAACACAAACGGATAAAACCCAAATCTCTAAACATATGTGTGGATTTTGTTTGAGGTCCTTTGAGCTATAGATGAAGGAAGAGTGATGAGGACAGAGTTATTGGCTTTTCTCTTAGAAACTTTTTTTTTTTTTTTAAAGGGACTTATGGAACTCAGATGTTATTTAATTTTTTTTTTCTTTCTTTTCAGGAAACTTGTCTAATGGAGTCCTCATCTACCCAGTTTCCAGTCTCTGCTCGTTCAGATGAGATCATTGTTTTTCTAACATGCTTGGGGTGGAAAAGAGTTCTTTTGAGTTTATTCCAGAATAGATAGTGTCAATTTGACTGAGTCTCACTCTATAAATTCAAAAAGTTTTCCTTTCTTGAAATGCAAACAACTTCACCATTCTGCTCTGTCCCTTTTGTCTTTTCTCCCCTCCTTGAATAGAAGCAGTGTTCTGTGACCACAGTGGAAGGAGGTGAGCTGGTTCTTCATTCCTCTCCAGAAGAGGCCCCAGTGAGCATTGGAATGACTCTCCTCTGAATGGTACTGTCCCTGTCCATTGTCTCTGGCTTGTGGCAAGAAGTAGGAGGAAGAAACAGCTCCAGGAAGAAGGGCCTGTTGAAAGGCTGAAAATATCATTCACAGATATTTTTTAATTAAAATTGATATTTAGATGGATATCAATTCTATAAACAGATTCTAGAGGTATTCTAGTTTGTACATTTTCACAAACATCAAGTTAGAATTAATTTTTATCGTTACAGGTCATACTACTTCCATGTTTCCCACTAACTCCAACACTACTGCAGCCTGTGATTATGTAAGATTGCCTCCTTTGAGTTTTGACTTTGAAATTACTTATGTTTATAAATATAAAATAAGTTGCCTTTTAAAATCCAGAGGTGAATGGCCTCCAGGTTGACACCTACATTGTGAATATCAGGTTTGGGGGGCACTCCGTGCCCCTCTCTTCAGACTCCACCATCTTTCCCACAGACACCCTTGGTCAGCCTCTGCTCTCTGCCACTTCCTGGGATGAAGCCAGGCTGCCGTCCACACACTCTGTGGTAGAGTTCTGAACAGTACTTGACATCGTATTCTGGTGAATATCTGCTCCAGATCTTGTCAGGGATTTACTGCTTCTTAACTGTGCAACCTCGGGCAAGTCACTGAATCTCTAACACAGTGGCACTTATCTCGTAAGAATGTTATATGAAAAAAATTAAGACATACAACTTGCTTAGAACAGTGACTGGCAATCTCACTGGTTAGATATTGTTATTTTCCTAGCCTCATGTGAATCCTCTGTGAGCCCCTTCAGGATTGTTCTTGCAGTGGTTCAATGTGGTTTGAGTATGTCTCCTAGGGATTTGTGTGTTGGTCCTCAGTGTGGCAGCGTTGAGAGGTGGTGCTAAACCTTCAAAGGTAGGACCTAGTGGAGAAATAATTGGGTCACTGAGGGTGATGTCCTTGGAAGGAACTGTAGTTTTCCTAGAATTCTGGTTAAGTGGTTAGAGAAGTCTGGTTATAAAAGAGTGAGCCTAATGCTTAACTACTCTTTGGCCTCCTGCCTTGCCGTGGAATCTTCCCCTGATGCATTCCTGCGATAATATCATCTACTACAAGGAACTCAGCAGAGCTGACCCAAAGGCAGCACCATAGCTCCCAAACTATGAACCAAGAAAATCTCTTTTCATTGTAAAGTACCCAGAATCAGGTATCTCATTATAATAATAAAAAACAAATATACTCCTCTCTGATAATTTAATCCCTCCCTGTTCTTTCATTTCAGGTAAATCTCCTTTTTTCTATAAAACCATTGCCTATATCATGTTCTTAATACACAGCATATTTTATCTTATTGTGTTATTTCTTTTTCCTTTGAGCCTCTTTTCTACTTCTATCAGAATAACATCCTCAAGGATAAAATCCTTTTACACATTTTAAAAATCTTCTTTATCTTATACAGTGCTTTGGAGACAATAGGTCTTCAAATAAATCTCTCAAAACTTTTTGAGAAATTGACTTGAACAGGGACCATGTTGAATTTGGAAAGGCACAGAAAAAGAATAAACTATTTGGGATATGTTGGTTCCTATTCTAACACTGAAGATTTCAAACAATCTATGCAAGTGGGAAGGAAGAATTTTCATCTCTACTAAGCCGGCAGGCTTGGAATGAACAATGTGGGTTTTATTTTAAATGTTTCTATAAACTACACAGGGATTTTAATTTATTCTCAAATTTGTATAATAAGGAAGAGAAAATGACATCTTCTAGCCCAGGAAGCTCTGGTTCCAATTTTGTACTTTCCACAGTCATCTGCAGTCCCTGTATAGAAAATTTGGCAGGGCTCTGCCATAGGGTTTCTCAATACCTCCTCACATGTGATTGTCTAGAAGACAGTGACTCCATATAGACCTGTGTGACTGGTGTTCCTGGTGGGATTTTGGTGACAAGATGGATACACAAAATTAAGAATAGAGAGTTGAGGAGACTTCCAATACCCAGGTGTAAGAGCTTGTCTAGTCTGACTTAGCTTGGAGGATATGGGTTTGTCCTAGGAAGAATCTGAATGAAGAGTATTTGTGATTGTTCTAAGCTCAGTGCTTGGAAAACTAAGCACTAAGGCCAAATTAGTGTCTATTGAATGAAGACATGAGATAGTGAGTGATTGTGTGAGTGACTTTGAAGAGACTCAAATTTCATTCTAGGCCCTCAACTCTGAATGATATGAAAAAGACAAGGTTGGTCTGGTCTAAGGGCTCAAACCATAACTGGCATGTTTTCTGAGGTTTAGAATAAAAATGTCATGAACTATGAATAGGAAAAGAAGAACTCAAACTATCCCTATTTGCAGATGACATGATTCTACATTTAGAAGACCCCAAAAATTTCACCAGGAAACTTCTAGAACTCATAAATGAATTGGGGAAAGTAGCAGGATATAAAATTAACACCCATAAATCAAATGCATTCCCATATATAAGTGATCAATCTATTGAAAGAGACTTAGGAAAACTACCCCATTCACAATAGCCTCAAAAAAAAAAAAAAGAAAGAAAAAAGGAGAATCAATCTGATGAAAGAGGTAAAAGACCTCTATGATGAAAACCACAAAAAAAGAAAGAAATTGAAGAAGACCTTAGAAGATGAAAAGATGGCCCATATTCTTAAATAAACAGAAGTAACATTGTCAAAATGGTCATACTACCAAAAGCACTATACAGATTTAATGTAATTCCTATTAAAATCCCAGTGACATTCTTCATAGAAATAGAAAAAGCATTTATGAAATTCATTTTGAAAAGTAAGAGACCCAGAATAGCCAAAGCAATCCTTAGCAAGAAAAGTGAAGCAGGAGGCGTCACAATACCAGACCTTAAATTATACTGCAGAGCTATAGTAACAAAAACGGCATGGTATTGCCACTAAAATAGGCACATAGACCAATGGTACAAATAGAAGACACAGAGACAAACCCACATAAATAAGTTATCTCACACTAGACAAAGGTTCCAAAAACATAAATTGGAGAAAAGATTGCCTTTTAAACAAATGTTGCTGGGACAAGTGGAGATCCACATGTAAAATGAAATTAATCCTCTATCTCTCACCCTGAACAAAACTTAACTTTAAGTGGATCAAAGACTTAGGCACTAGTACCAAGACCCTGCATCTAATAAAAGAAAAAATAAGCCCAAATTTACATCATGCCAGCACAGCAACTGACTTCCTTAACAAGACTTCTAAAGCACAAGAAATAAAATCAAGAATCAATAAATGGGATGGATTCAAACTAAAATGCTTCTTCACAGCAAAGGAAATAACCAAGAATGTGAAGAGAGAGCCTACAGAATGGGAGAAAATCTTTGCCTCCTGTACCTCATATAAAGCATTCATCTCTAGATATACAAGGAATTCAAAAAGCTTAACACCAAAAGAACAAATAATCCAGTCAATAAATGGGCTAAGGTACTGAACAGACACTTAACAGAAGAAGAAATATGATCAGTCAACAAATATACAAAAAATGTCAACATCTCTAGCAGTTACAGAAATGCAAATTAAAACTACACTGAGGTTTCATCTCAATCCAGTTGGAATGGCAATTATCAAGAATACAAGCAACAATAAATTTTGGCAAGGATGTGGGGAAAAAGGTATGCTCATATATTGCTGGTGGGACTGCAAATTGGTGCTGGTGGGACTGCAAATTGTTGCAACCAGTATGGAAAGCAGTATGGAGATTCCTTCGAAAACTTGGAATGATCCACCATTTGACCCAGTTATCCCCACTCCTTAGTTTATATCCAAAGTACTTAAAAATCAGCATATTACAGTGATACAGCCACATCAATGTTCTTAGCAGTTCAACTCAAAACAGCTAAACTATGGAACCAACCTAGGTGCCCTTCAACAGATGAATGGATAAAGAAACTGATATATATATACATAATGAAATATGAATCAACCTTAAAAAATAAAATTATAGCATTTGCCAGTAAATGAATGGAACTGGAGAATATCATGCTAAGTGAAATAAACCAATCCCAAAAAACCAAAGGCTGAATATTTTCTCTGATTTGTGAATGCTGACTTCACAATGGGGGTGTGTGTGGTTAGGGCAGTATAGAAGTACTTTGGATTAGAAAAAGGGGAATAAAGGGAAGGAAGGGGAAATGGGAATAGGAAAGATAGTATAATGTATGGGACATTACTATCCTATGTGCATATATGATTATATGACCAATGTAATTCTACATTATGTACAACCAGAAGAATGAGAAGTTATACTCCATATATGTATAATATATCAAAATACATTCTACTATCATTTATAACTAATTAGAACAAATAAAAGAAAAAGCTAGAAATGTAGTATATCTATGACAACTTTGAAAAAGAAGAATAAGTTTGGAGATATTAAAAAAGTCATAAACTTTTATAATATTTCTGCCCAAAGCTATAAGTCTTATCCAGTCTCTAATCCATTCTTATTGTTCTCTAAGACAGAAAGTAATCATGTTACAGGCACTCCTTCAATGACTTTTTGATGTACTAAAAAAATAAAAATACTTAATATAGTGTTAGTCAGCTTTCTGTTACTCTAACAAATACCTGAAACAACCAACTTATAAAGAGAAAAGGTTTACTTTGGCTCATAGTTGTAGAAGTTTTGTATGATGTTTAGCCCCACTGCTTTGGGCCTGTGGTATCCATTGGTGGGAGTGTATAGTGGAACAAACTGCTTACCTCATAGCTAGGATACAAAAAATTGAAAGGAAGAGATCAGGACCTCACTTGCACCTTCAAGGGCATGCCCCCAATGACTGCAAGAATTCCCACTAGGCCCCACCTCTGAAGTTCCACCTTCTTCCAATAGTGTCAAGCCATGGACTAAGCTTTTAACACCAGGGCCTTTGGGGGGTATATAGGATACAAACCACAGTACATACCATGCAGTGTTCTCCACGTCCTCCCCTCTGCCTTTTCTTTCCACTTTGTCTCTTATTGTTCTTTCATTCAATATTCAATTTTTTTTTTCTGCCCTGACTATGGAATGGATTTTCTCTATTCTAATGTCTCAGACTCTCTGAAACCTCTTCACCTTTATATAAATGTTTACTCTGCGGGACTTTCCACTAGCAATTTTTTCTCTGGCTAAAAAATTCCCCAAGGATTAGCTGAAGCACTTCCTCCTAAGACGAGCTTTCTCTGCTCTCCTCCTAGGAAGAAGTAGGCATTTTCTTTCCTGTGTTTTCCTAGCAAACTTTGCTAATCTCTAGTGTAAGACTCTTGTCTACCCCTCCAATCTGTGACCCAATTGAGGACAAATGTTCTCATACCATAGAGCATAATTCTGGTAGATATCCATTGACCACAGATATAATTATAAATTATAATATGGTGTAATGGTCATATTATGCATGTTGATCCCAGTTGATTCTGAGTTTGCATCACAAATCCTGCATTTTCTGAACTGTGCCAGTTTCATAATCTCTCTAAGCCTCTATTTTATCTGTGAAACTGATAATAATTATATCTGTTTGGTAGTCGTATGTGAGTATTAGATGAAGCTATGCCTGGAAACGTCCTAGTCCTAGCACAGTGCCTTGAACACAGCATGTGTAATGTATAAAGCTGCTCCCCCGCCCTTTCCGTTGCAGCCATTTTCCCTGCCTCCCAACCACTTGTCAATCTGTGAACATCCTAGCTTCATCAGTCAGCTTGCAAGTATCTTTCTCCGTTATTGGTCCCCTGTTAGCCCTGCGGAATTCAACTGCCATCTTTTCTCTCGCTTTTCTCTCCCCCTAACTCGCTTTCTTTCTCCTCCTGGCTTTCCACTCTCTAGCGGGTGCCCTTTCACTTTCCTTTCTCTTTTCCTCTCATTTTCTCTCTTACCCTGCTGGGAGACACTCTGATTGCTTAATAAATTCCCTTATGTGATTTCCCGTGTCTGGCATGGTTTTCATGGGATCCCTTACAGTATGGATTCAATATTATAGCTGTGGACCCTGCTGGTGATAGAATTTATTTTGTTTTCTCTGTTTCAGCAAGACAGGAGTTAAAAAAAAAAAAAAAAAAAAAAAAAAAACAGAACTCACCCAGGCCAGTGTTCCTTAGGTTCCTCAGGTTGAGGTGTGTTCTTTGGAATCACTGTAGCTGGTTACTTTTAGAGCATGACTATCTCATCAGCAGAATGGAGGAAGAGCAAAGGAAGGCTTCTTCTATCTTTAAGGAGAATACATACTACATCATACTTCCACTCATATCTTATAGGCCAGAATAATTACCCTCTTTTCATTTGGATATGAGATGTCTCCCCAAAACTCCAGTTAATGCAGGACTATTCAGAGGTAAAATGATGTGTCACTGGGGATATGCTTTTGGGGTTTATATTTTGTTCCTGGTGAGCAGAGTGCTCTTCCTCTCTCCCTCCCTGCTTCCTATTGCAATGTCCTGATCTTTTCTCCACCATGGCCTTCCATCATGATACTCTGCCTCACCTTGGGCCCAGAGCTGTGTTTAGCTGATATTTTCTTGTCAGAACTTTTGGGTGACAGTGACAAAAAGCTGATGAAAACAGATGGAATAAAATGGGGTACAACTTTTCATTTCTATGGTTACGCACGCTGTAGATTCACACCATTCATGTACTTACACATGTACACAGAGTAATGTTATTTGTCTCATTCCACTACCTTTCCTTCCCCATGCTCCCTCCCCTTCCCTCATTTCCCCCTGCACAATCTAACACTCCTCCATTCTTCCCTCCCCTCCCCCCGCCTTATATATCAGTATCCACTTATCAGAGAAAACATTCGACCTTTGGTTTTTTTCACTTAGCATGATATTTCACTTAGCATGATATTCTCCAGCTCCATCCGTTTACCTGCAAATGCCATAATTTTATTCTTCTTTATGGCTGAATAATATTCCATTGTGTATATATACCACAGTTTCTATGTACATAACACTTTTAATGTGACTAATTGATCCAAAAATTATATAGTACACTGTGCATGGTTGATGCAAGCTCTTTTCTAGAACTCATTTTTTCTTTTTTATTAAAATGGAGGAGTAAAAATGGGTTTACATTTCTGTATAAAATTTGTTTATACCTTTCAAATGTCCCTCATGGATCCTCTGGCTTATTACTCATTGATTTAAAGTGTCAGCATTGTTTCCTTGTGTTATCCTTGTGGTTTTATCTATTGGCCTATACTTATTTGGATTCACAGGCCCCATGACAAAATTAAGAGCAGAGTTGACTAAGAAAGCTGGAGATGCAGGGTTGGGGATATAGCTCAGTTGGTAGAGTGCTTGCCTCTCATGCACTAAGGCCCTGGGTTCAATCCCCAGCACTAAAAAACTAAAAATAAAATAAAGAAAGCTGGAGAGGTATAGAATATGGGAGAGGATGGCAGCAGTAAGAGGGAATACAGGATAGGATGTCATATGACATTCATCAAATATCTATCTCCTTCAAAATCATTATTTCCATTAATTATATTATACTCGCTGGCATACTTCAGCAAAACAAGAGGGTAAACTTCCCCTGGGTCAACAAGCTGAAGTTTTATACCCACTTAGATCAGGAAGAGGCAGTAAAGAGCTACTGTAGTAGGAAATTCCACTGGAAGAAGGGGACCAGAGGAGTTTACAGATGGGCAGTAAGGACTAGAGACCAAAAAGAGCTCTAAGCTCTGACAATTGAAGTGGAATGATGTCAAGTCTGATGACCAAGAAATAATAAATACTAATGTACATGATCCTTGTGAATCCTGAAGAGTTGGGGCTATGGTCTTTCTCACAATGCCTTAATACTGGTAAAAGAAGGAAACTGCTCATCTAAAACAAGTGGAGGTAGAAGAAGATGGAAAGAAATTTAGAGATATTTTCAGGGACCCTTTCTCTTGCCCTGTGGTTCTTGAAGGATGCTGATCTCTATAAACTTGGGAATTCTGCAGAAATGACCTTGATCCCCAGAGTATATGCATAGACATAGGAACCATCAAGAAAAGATGGACCTAACTCCAGAAAGGGATCTGTTTCTACTTAAATGGATGTAATTATTTTAAAGATTTTATTTGGAAAGTGAATTTAAAAAAATATTTACAGTTGACATTTCCCAATGTTCTAAATTTCTTTTGTAGATGTTTCTTTCAAGCAGGTCTTAGGTGTGAAAAAGTGCCTGGCAATAAATTCTAAGTGCCTGGCAATAAAACCATGAAGATTCTATAAAGGAAACACGAGATAATATCCTTTTAATAGTCCTTTTTAAAAAAATAATTGTGTTCACATAAATATTTTGCATCACAAGAGTAGCCACAGAAACAGAAGTTTCTACAACAGATAGTGATATTAGTTTTGGATTTATACTTTGGGAGGAATAGTTCCATATAAGAATGATTAGATGTTATTATTCCAGCATGTTTTTAAAGGCTTTCTTTAAATCCATATCACAGTAATAGAAACACACTGCCGATAGTAAGTAGAAATCATGGGAAATCTTTGACTTTAGGATTTTCTATTTTGATCCAGTAAACTTTGTGAATGACTAATATTTGCTGCTTACCAGTAGTTTAGCACTTGAGACCTGCACACAAACAAAGAAACTCCCCTGTTTCTAGACTCATTTTCCTATGCTCAGGTGCCCTATGTTTCTCTACAACACAGATGTAGGAAGAACCATAGATAGAATGCTGGGCACCCTGAAAGTCAAGAAAAGGTCAGTCAGAGAATGAGGAAGATGGTGCAGAAGAGGAGATTGCCTTCCAAGCTGCTCCATGGTGTGAGACCATGAAAGTGAAGAAACAGCTTCTCAGTGAGGTGCGGGAAAAGAAGGATTTTACACTGGACTCTCAGAATGACTTGGGAACTCAGAAATTTTGTATATAACAGAATAAAGGAAGAAAACCCACCACCACTGTTGGCAGCTGCTGGAGCTAATCCACCTCAGGCAAATTGGGAGGAAGACTAAGAGAACCTGCATTTCAGGTGGCATCATGACTTAACGTGGTACAAAGAAATCAGAGATCCAGGACACTGATGGACTGATCCAGAGGTGAGATACACTATATCCTTGTGCAGAAAAGACACGAGGTTGTCTCCTGGTTGTCCATGGAGAGCCAACGCAGGAGTCATACTCCCACCATTATATGGTGGCAGGTGGCTATGGGATCAAGTCCTGGAGCCCAGATCTGTGTAATCTGAGCTGGGTCCAAAGACCAGACTGGACAGAGGGCTTCCACATGACTTCAGAGTGTGTCTAGGAAACCAGGAGAAATTCAGGTGCAGAGAGAATTTTAATCAGGGAAATATGGGTCTTCATGACCCCAAAGATCCCAGGTTCATCTCATCTCTTGAGTCTGACATCTCCAAGACCAGTTTAGGCAGGCCAGGAATTCAAGCAGGCTGATGGGAGTGATTATGTACTTGGGGACTGAGTCTAGGAGGACTGGTAGGAGGAGATGTGCAGGTGATGGAGGAGATGAATGATTGGCTCCTTCACTGAACATGTGGAACCTAGGGAGAGACTATGGGGTGCAGACTCCCAGTGTGGATTGATAGCTGCCAGGCCCTGAAGGTGCACTGATTTAAAATCTTTAGACCAATTGCCAATCTACCTAGACCTAAACCCTGCCTTCAGGAGCTTCACCTCCAGAAACTCCTCTTACAGGTCTCTACAGTAACCCCACACTGAGAGTGGAGCAGAAAATACTCTTCAACATTCCCCACTTCATACTGCTGAGAAGGAAGCTGAGAATTTTTTAAATCCAACCAGAGCAACACAAAAGTAGAAAGGATTTGACAGTCTGTGACTACTAATCCTGTGCACAATAAATACCTCAAGATAAAACATGAAAGATGTTGGGGAAAAAACAACTAACACATATTCTCACTGACAATTTTTGACCACCACAATGGAAACAGTTTCCCAATTTTTCATGCAGAATCTTTTTAAATTTTATTATATATATATATTTTACTTATTTTTCTTTTTCCCTCTTCTATTTCTCTTTCTATGATTGTGTGCTGAATGGTTTGTGGACATTTGTACATTTACACATTTGTCCCAATTTTCTTATTACTAGCATTTTTTTTTATTTTCAGGACTCTCTCTTCAGGGCTAGGGATTTTGGTTAGTATATTTTGATTTTTTTTTTAACTTATCTCTCTGATTTTCTTTCTTTTCTTCTGTTAATAGACAAACAGTATTATTCTCTCTTTCACTCTTATTTTAATTTTTACTTCTATTTTCTCTCCTCCTCCTTCATGATCATCACATTCTATATCTCTTCTATATTTTTCTTGTTCACCTTTTGAAATAGCAAACCCTTTTGCAAACTTATTGGTTTTACTGTTGGCAATTGCTTATCATACCATTTCTGTTTATTGTGCCAATTAACATTGTAGATGTCATAATAGGAACTAAGTATGCAGTTTAATGTTGCATATCATTTGCACTTGGGGTTGTTATTATTTATCTCCCCCTGAACCATGAGGTACTTGAAACATTTAGGGACAGTATAAGTTTTTAGGGTAGAAACTCTACCACCTTGGAGTCATACTGATAAATGGGTGGATACACAAACAGTATGAAAAAGCAAGGGAACAAACCATCTCAAACAAACCAAAACACCTCAATAATAGATTACATCGATTACCACAGTGGAGGTAATGTCAGAGAAAGAATTTACAAAGTTCATAGTTAAACTGATCTGTAAGATAAGATATGATGTAAGGAGTAAAATAAGAAAGAAAATACAGGAAGTGAAAGATCACTTCAAAAAAGACAGATTCAGAAAAGAACCAAACAGAAATCTTTTCAATGAAGAAATCAATACATAAAAATGTAACAGAAAGCCTCAGCAACCGATTGGGCCACTTGGAAGATGAGAGTTTTAGGCAACAAAAACAAAATATATAATCTTGAAAATAAAGTTAACTATAGAGAAAAGAAACTGTTAAGAGACCATGAACAGAACTTTAAAGAAATAAAGAATAACATGAAAAGGCCAAATTTAAGATTTGTTGGGATAGATGAAGGCTCTGAAATACAAACTAAAGTAATGCAAAATCTTTTCAGTGAAATAATATCAGAAAATTTTCCAAACTTAAGAATGAAATGGAAAATCAAATACAGGAGGCATACAGAACTCCAGATATATAAAATTACAACAGACCCCACACCAAAGCACATTTTTATGAAAATGCCTAAGATACAGAAGGATAGAATTTTAATGACAGCAGGCAAAAATGACAGGTTACACTTAGAAGTAAACCAAGCTGGATGTTATCTGGTTTCTCAACCCAGACTTTAAAAGGTAGGAAGTCTTGGAATAATATATACCAAGTTCTAAAAGAAAATGGATGCCAACTCAGAATACTATAACCAACAAAATGAAGCTTCAGATTTGAAGATGAAGTAAAAACCTTCCACAATAAACAAAAATTAAAAGAATCAGAACTAGAAAGCTGGCACTACAAAACATATTTAATAAAAAATTTCATGAAGAAGAAATGAAAAATAAAATTTAAAACCAGCAGAGGGAGGAATACACTAGAAGAATGCACAATCAAATATAACTTAAAAACTTGAAATTAATCAAGATGACATGGAATAAAAATCATCTCTGAATAATAACATTGAATGTAAATGGTATAAACTCATAAATCAAAAAACATACGCTGGGGCGGACTAGAGGGAGGCTGCGTTCCTTGTTGCTCTGTAACTCCGGTTTCAAGCAGAGGATATCTGATTCTCAGCAGGGCAGTTTTTGCTGATTATTGATTCCCTGGTGTTTACCCCATTTGTCTGCTGTGATGACCTGCAGTCTGCCAGCATATCGACGCTTTTTTTGAGTGCAGATTGCTCACTGTCAGGCATCTATCATCTGCCATTTGCCTGCCTCTGGCTAGTCCATTGCCTGCATTACACCTATCCATCACCAACGCAAAAGGTTCACCTCCCGATCATCCGACAACAGTCAGCAAACTGATCACCAACTGCCAGTGGAGCACCAGCTGCCTGCTGTTACCTGGAAGTTCTCTGTCACAGTACCTGCAGGTTTGATTACATGTGGTTGCCGCCATTTTGAGACAACAGCCAGGCCCCGTAGGACCCCTGGCCAGACTGACTGAGCCCTGTCTCCAGGAGCCCTCACCCCGACCAATCACTCCCTGCCTCTGGGGCCCTCACATTGATTGACTGCTCCCTGCTGCCAGGACCCCCAGACCAACTGACTGTGCCCTATCACCGGGACCCCAGACAGACTGATTGCAACCAGCCTCCAGGATACCACAACCACACCAAACACACCGGACCTCCAGGACCCCTGCCTGGCCAATGGCATCCCGCCCCCAGGACCTCCTGCTGACCACGTTCACACCCTGAGCTGCAGCTCCCCATTTGCCAACACATTTTGAAACCAGAGTGGCTATCTTGGAAAATTCTGGAAACTGTAGCTCCGATCTTTAGGTGGTGCAAAACCCATCCTGAGACACCTGCTGGAGACTTGAAGGTCATTGTCAGGTACCTCTCATACATCAGGCTTCTGAATACTGGGAGGTTTCATTACTATACGACTGTTATACTGTAAATTTTCTTTTTTCTCCTTATTGAAAAAATTTAAGTTTTTATTTCTTTACTTTTCTTGCTCTCTTTTCCTTTTGTTTACCTGTTCCCTCAGAGTCTCTTTCTCCCTTTTTTGCATGCTAATATCCAATTTCTATTGATTACACTCTCACCTTTTCTATTATCTAGAACTTCTGTATATTCTTTTCTTATCCCATTAACAGCCACATTCTATATCCCTCTGCATCCTCTTTGTCCTCCATTAGAAACTGTAGACCTTATTGCAAATCTGTTTGTTTTACTGAAGATAATATTTGAACTCATTCTGTTTATTATGACAATTTTGTTGTTGTCCTTATAGGGGCTATTTGTCTAGGATTGCATAGTGTCTGAATTGGGCATGGCTAATATTGATCTCCCCTTAAAGAAAGGGTTTTGGAAACCTATAGGGCCACTATAAGCCTATAGGGGGAAATCTGCAATACCCCAGATCTGCACTGCTAGAGGGGAAGATACATGAACAACATGAAAAAACAAGGGAAGAAAATGATCCAAACAAATCTAGATTCTATAGTAATAGAATCCAATGACAGTATGTTAGAAGAAATGTCAGAAAAGGACTTCAAATTATACATGAATAAGATGATTCGTGAAGCAAAGGATGAGATTAGAGAGCAAATGGAGGCAATGAATGATAATACCAATAAGCTGAAAGAGCACGTGCAGGAAGCAAAAGATCATTTCAACAAAGAGATAGAGATTCTCAAAAAAAAAAAAAAAAAATACAGAAAAAATCCTTGAAATGAAGGAAACAATAAAACAAATAAAAAACTCAATGGAAAGCATCATCAAAAGACTAGACCACTGGGAAGACAGAACCTCAGACAATGAAGACAAAATATTTAATCTTGAAAATAAAGTTGCCCAAACAGAGAAGATGGTAAGAAATCATGAACAGAATCTCCAAGAACTATGGGACATCATGAAAAGACCAAATTTAAGAATTATCGGGATTGAGGAAGGCACAGAGATACAAACCAAAGGAATGAACAACCTATTCAATGACATAATATCAGAAAATTTCTCAAACCTAAAGACTGAAAGGGAAAATCAAATACAAGAGGCTTACAGAACACCAAATGCACAAAATCACAACAGGTCCACACCAACGCACATTATAATGAAAATGCCTAACATTCAAAATAAAGATAGGAGTTTGAAGGCCACGAGAGAAAAGCATCAGATTACATATAGGGGGAGACCAATACGGATAGCAGCTGACTTCTCAACCCAGACTCTAAAAGCTAGAAGGGCCCGGAACAACATATTTCAAGCTCTGAAAGAACATGGTTGCCAACCAAGAATCCTGTACCCAGCAAAACTAACCTTCAGATTTGAAGATAAAATAAAATCCTTCCATGATAAACAAAAGTTAAAAGAATTTACAAATAGAAAGCCTACACTACAGAATGTTCTCAACAAAATATTCCATGAGGAGGAAATGAAAAACAACAATGGAGGTCAGCAAAGGGAGGAACTACCTTAGAGAAAAATCACTCAAAGGAGACACCATGCCAACTTAAAAACCAAAAATAAACCAAATGACTGGGAATACAAATCATATCTCAATAATAACCCTGAAAGTTAATGGCCTAAACTCATCAATCCAAAGACATAGACTGGCAGAATGGATTAAAAAGAAGACCCAGCAATATGCTGCCTGCAAGAGACTCATCTCATAGAAAAAGACATCCACAGACTAAAGGTGAAAGGATGGGAAAAAACCTACCATGTACATGGACTCAGTAAAAAAGTGGGGGTTTCCATCCTTTTATCAGAGAAAGTGGACTTCAAGCCAAAGTTAGTCAGAAGGGATAAAGAAGGACATTTCATACTGTTTAAGGGAACCATAAATCAGGAAGACATAATGATAGGAAATATTTATGCCCCAAACAATGGTGCATCCCTGTACATCAAACAAATCCTTCTCAATTTCAGGAATCACATAGACCACAACACAATAATTCTGGGTGACTTTAACGCACTGCTGTCACCACTAGATAGATCTTCCAAACAAAATCCAAGCAAAGAAACCAAATAACTCAATGACACAATCAATAACCTAGACTTAATAGACATATAAAGAATATTCCATCCATCAACAAGCAGATTCACTTTCTTCTCAGCAGCACATGGAACCTTCTCGAAAATAGACCATATGTTATGCCACAAAGTAGCCCTTAGGAAATGCAAAAAAATAGAGATACTGCCTTGTGTTCTATCAGATCATAAAGGACAGAGAATAGAAATCAATGACAAAATAAAAAACAGAAATTACTCCAACACCTGGAGACTAAATAATATGCTATTGAATAAAACATGGATAACAAAAAACATAAAGGAGGAGATAAAAAAAATTCTTAGAGGTCAATGAGAATGATGATACAACATATCAAAATCTCTGGGACACTATGAAAGCAGTACTAAGAGGAAAATTCATTGCATGGAGCACATTCCAGAAAAGAATGAAAAGTCAACAACTAAATGACCTAACATTACAGCTCAAAGCCTTAGAAAAAGAAGAACAGAATAACAGCAAAAGTAGTAGAAGACAGGAAATCATTAAAATCAGAGCTGAAATCAATGAAATTGAAAAAAAGAAACAATTCAAAAAATTGACTAAAGTTGATTCTTTGAGAAAATAAACAAAATAGACAAACCCTTAGTCACACTAACAAAGAGGAGAGAGAAAACTCAAATTAATAAAATTCATGATGAAAAAGGAAATATCACGACAGATACCACTGAGATATAGAACATAATGAGAAGCTACTTTGAAAATCTGTATTCCAACAAAATAGAAACTACCGAAGACACTGACAAATTTATAGAGACATATGCTCCTCCCAAACTGAACCAGGAGGACATACACGATTTAAACAGATCATTATCAAGCAATGAAATAGAAGAAGCCATTAAAAATCTACCATCCAAGAAAAGCCCAGGACCAGACAGATTCTCAGCCGAGTTCTATGAGACCAAAGAAGAGTTCAAATGAAGAGTTCAAAGAATGAGTTCAAAGAAGAACTCATTTCAATACTTCTCAAAATATTCCAGGAAATAGAAAAGGAGGGTACCCTACCAAACTCATTCTATGAAGCTAATATCACCCTCATACCCAAACCAGGAGAAGATACATCAAGGAAAGAAAATTTTAGACCAATATCCTTGATGAATATAGATGCAAACATCCTTAACAAAATATTGGCAAACCGTATCCAAAAACATATTAAGAAAATTGTGCACCACAATCAAGTGGGATTCATCCCTGGAATGCAAGGATGGTTTAACATCTGTAAATCAATAAACGTAATCCATCATGTCAATAGACTTAAGGATAAGAATCATATGGTTATTTCAATTGACACAGAAAAAGCGTTCGACAAAATACAACACCCCTTCATCCTCAAAACACTAGAAAAAATAGGGATAGTAGGAACATACCTGAACATTGTAAAGGCTATTTATGCTAAGCCCATGGCCAACATCATTCTTAATGGAGAAAAACTGAAACCATTCCCTTTAAAAACAGGAACAAGACAGGTCCTCTTTCATCACTTCTATTCAACATTGTCCTCGAAACTCTAGCCAGAGCAATTAGGCAGACTAAAGAAATTAAAGGGATACGAATAGGAAAAGAGGAACTTAACCTGTCACTATTTGCGGATGACATGATTCTATATTTAGAGGATCCAAAAACCTCCTCCAGAATACTTCTAGACCTCATCAATGAATTCAGCAAAATAGCAGTCTATAAAATCAACACGCATAAATGTAAAGCATTATTATACGCAAGCGATGAAACAGCTAAAAGGGAAATGAGGAAAACAACTCCATTTGTAATAGCCTCAAAAAATAAATAAATAAAATACTTGGGAATCAACCTAACTAAAGAGGTAAAAGATCTCTACAATGAAAACTACAAAACATTGAAGAAAGAAATTGAAGAGAACCTTAGAAGATGGAAAGATCTCCCATGTTCTTGAATAGGCAGAATTAATATTGTCAAAATGGCCATACTACCAAAAGTGCTATACAGATTCAATGCAATTCCAATTAAAATCCCAATGACGTACCTTACAGAAACAGAGCAAGCAATCATGAAATTCATCTGGAAGAATAAGAAACCCAGAATAGCTAAAGCAATACTTATCAGAAAGAATGAAACAGGGGGTATCCCAATACCAGAACTTCAACTATACTACAAAGCAATAGTAACCAAAACAGCATGGTATTGGCACCAAAATAGACAGGTAGATCAATGGTGCAGAATAGAGGATATGGACACAAACCCAAATAAAGACAATTTTCTCATACTAGACAAAGGGGCCAAAAATATGCAATGGAGAAAAGATAGCGTCTTCGAAAAATGGTGCTGGGAAAACTGGAAATCCACATGCAACAGAATGAAACTAAGCCCCTATCTCTCACCCTGCACAAAACTCAACTCAAAATGGATCAAGGACCTTGAAATCAGACCAGAGACCCTGCACCTTATAGAAGAAAAATTAGGTCCAAATCTTCAACACTTTGGCTTAGGATCAGACTTCCTTAACAGGACTCCCATAGCACAAGAAATAAAAGCAAGAATCAATAACTGGGATAGATTCAAACTAAATAGCTTTCTCTCAGCAAAGGAAACTATCAGCAATGCGAAGAGAGAGCCTATAGAGTGGGAGAATATCTTTGCCACTCATACTTCAGATAGAGCACTAATTTTCAGAATATATAAAGAACTCAAAAAACTCTACACGTAGAATACAAATAACCCAGTCAACAAATGGGCTAAGGATATTAACAGACGCTTCACAGAAGAAGGTCTACAAGCAATCAACAAACATATGAAAAAATGTTCAACATCTTTAGTTATAAGAGAAATGCAAATCAAAACTACACTAAGATTCCATTCACCCCAATTAGAATGGCGATTATCAAGAACACAAGCAACAATAGGTGTTGGCGAGAATGTGGGGGAAAAGGTACACTCATACATTGCTGGTGGGGTTGCAAATTAGTGCAGCCACTCTGGAAAGCAGTGTGGAGATTCCTTAGAAAACTTGGAATGGAACCACCATTTGACCCAGCTATCCCACTCCTTGGCCTATACCCAAAGGACTTAAAATCAGCATACTACAGAGATACAGCCACATCAATGTTCATAGCTGCTCAATTCACAATAGCCAGACTGTGGAACCAACCTAGATGTCCTTCAATTGATGAATGGATAAAGAAACTGTAATATATATATATATATATATATATATATATATATATATATACACACACACACACACACAATGGAATATTATTCAGCTATAAAGAATAATAAAATTATGGCATTTGCAGGCAAATGGATGAAATTGGAGAATATCATTCTAAGTGAGATAAGCCAATCTCAAAAATCCAAAAGACTAATGATCTCACTGATAAGTGGATGATGACACATAATTGGGGGTGGGAGGGGGGCAAGAATGGAGGAAGGAGGGACTGTATAGAGGGAACAGAGAGGTGGGAGGGGTGGGGGGAAGGAAAAAATAACAATGAATCAAACATCATTACCCTATGTAAATGTATGATTACACAAATGGTATGCTGTTACTCCATGTGCAAACAGAGAAACAACATGTATCCCATTTGTTTACAATAAAAATAAATTTAAAAAATAAACATAGGCTAGCAGATTGAATTTAAAATACAAGACTCAAAAATATGCTATCTCCAAGAGATTCACCTCATACTAAAAGACATTCACAGACTGAAGGTGGAAGGATGGGAAAAAAACATCACTCTTATAAATAAGCAAGGAATTCTATCCTCATATCAGATAAAGTGAACTTCGAGGCAAAGTTAATTAGATGAGACAAAGAAGGTCATTTCGTACTGCTTAAGGGAAGTACACAACAAGAAATAACAATTGCAAATATATGTATGCCCCAAATAATGGAGCGTCTATGTACATCAAAAAATCCTCAATATTGAATCAAACAGACTACAACACAATAATACTGGCTGACTTTAACACATCTCTTTTATTACTGTATAGATCCTCCAAATAAAAACTAAATAAAGAAACTATAGAACTAAAAAATAAAATTAATAATTTAGGCTTATCAGACACATATAGAATATTTCACCCATCAATGACTGAATATACTTTCCCCTAGTAGCACATGGATCATTTTCTAAAAGAGATCATATCATAGGCCACAAAGCAACTATTAACAAATTTTTAAAAAAGTAGAGATAAAGCCTTGTATTCTATTAGATCACAGAGGAATGAAATTAGAACTTAATGATTAGGTAAAAATTAGGAGCTACTCTAACAAGAGACTAAATAATATACTATTGAATGGTGAATGGATAGAAGAAGAAATCAGGGGTGAAATAAAAAATACTTAAGTGTAAATTAGGCTAGTGATACAACATATCAAAATCTCTGGGACACTAGGCAGTTCTAAGAGGAAAGTTCATAGCATTGAACTCACTCATTAAAAGAATAGAAATACATCAAATAAAGAATCTAATATCTCAAGGCAATAGCAAAAGAACAAATCAATATCAAAATCAGCAGAAGGCAGGAAATAATTAAAATCAATGAAATTGAAAATTTTTTCAAAAAAATCAATGAAACAAAAACTTACTTCTTTGAAAAGATAAACAAAATTGATAAACCTTTAGCCAAGCTAAACAAAAGAAAGAGGAAAAAACCCCAAATTATTAAATTCACGATGAGGGGCTGGGGTTGTAGCTCAGTGGTATAGCACTTGCCTCACATGTGTGGGGCACTGGGTTTGATCCTCAGCAACGCATAAAAATAAATAAAGGTAGTGTGTCCATCTATAACTAAAACAATATTAAAAAATTTGTGATGAAAATAGAAATATCACCACAGATAGAGGATAATAGAAACTATTTTGAAAATGTATACTCCAATAAATGGAAAATCTTGAAGACATGGACAAATTTTTAGAGACCCACCCAAATTGAACTAGGAGGAAACAGAAAACTTAAAACAGATTAATTTCTAGTAATGAAATCAAAGATGCCACCCACAGCTTACCAATCAAGAAAAGCCCAGTACCAGATGGGTTCTCAGCTGAGTTCTACCAGATCTTTAAATAAGAAATAATGCTAATACTCCTTAAATTATTACATGAAATAGAAAACCCTTCCAAACTCATTCTATGATGCTAGTTTCACCCTGAGACCCAGAGCAGACAAAGACACATCAAAGAAAGAAAACTTTATATCAATACCCCTTATGAACATAGATGTAAAAATTCTTTATAAAATACTAGCAAAATCACATACAAAAACACTTTAAAAAAATAGTGCACCATGATCAAATGGGATGAAAGATTGGTTCAACATATAGACATCAATAAATGTACTTTGTCACATAAATAGACTTAAAGACAAGAATCATATGATTATATCAATAGATACTGTATTAGTTGGGACTCTCTAGAGTGTAGAGACATGCTTACGGCCGTTTGAGAAAGTAGCTGTAAGATGGCGGCTGGCGTTGGGCCAAGAGGTGGTGCATAATTAGTGTTAACATGGGGTGAACTCTCATGACCTTTTGCCTGATTGGTTGATGTCTCTTCCATGCTTGTGGTCAACAGATGTTCCTCATTCTTTCTTGATTGGTACCATGGTGCATGCTCCAATCATGCTACTTAATCCTAAGCTGATTGGCTGCCTTAGTGTATATAATACATTCTCTTCACCTGGGAGGAGGACGCACCTCTAAGAAGCAGCAGACCTCTAAGAAGTAGCCTCTCTGAAAGCATAGCCTCTCTGAAAGTGTAACACCTCTAAAAGCAAGCAAGCCTCTCTTCCTGTATAAACTAGCAAGCAAGCAAGCAAGCAAGCAAGCAAGGAAGCAGCACAAAAAAGATAAAGAAGTAGTTCATTCCCAGTCCGCCTCCGATTCTTTCCCGTGGGATCGTTGCTGCAGGCGGCAACACTAGAGGAACAGAAACATCCTGAAGTATGATTATAAAAGGGGATTTATTAGATTGGCTTACATGACCAGAAGCTGGATAGTCCAAAATGGACACCTGCAGCTGGAGAGCTGGAAGAACCAGCAGCTGCACAGCCGAAGACGTAGAAGCCCCAGAACAGGAAAGATCAACAGTGTTACCCTAGTCCAAGACCAAGGCTTCTGGAAACTACCTGGAGAATCACAGGCAGAATCTGCTTTGGAAGAGTGAAGAAGAGAGAGTCTGATATCATCAGACAATCGAAGCAGCGATCAAGAGACAAACTTGCATCTGCATCTGCTTCCTTGTTCTTCCAGCTTTTATTCCACCCTGTTGGGCAGTGCTGCCCAAGCTTAGGGAGAGGCTCCACTTCAGTTTACTGTCCCACATTCCAATCTTTCCTAGACATGCCCTCATTGACACACCCAGAAGCCTCTTAATCATTGGCATCTCTTAATCCAATCAAGTTCACAATTCAAATTAACCATTACAGATGCAGAAAAAAGCATTTGACAAAATACATCATCCATTCCTGTTTAAAACAATAGAAAAACTAGAGATAGTAGCAACATAACTCAGTATTGTAAAAGTTATATATGCTAAACCCAAGGCCAACATCATTCTAAATGGAGAAAAATGGAAAGCATTCCTTCTAAAAACTGGAACAAGACAAGGATGCCCTCTTTCACCACTTCTATTCAACATAGTCCTTGAATCTCTAGCCAGAGCAATTAGGCAAAAGAATGAGATAAAAGTTATAAAAGTGGTAAAAGAAGAGCTCAAACTATCCCTATTTGCCAACCATGTGATCCTACACTTAGATGACCCTCCCTACCAAAAAAAAAAAAAAAAAAAAAAACTCCACCAGAAAACTTCTAGAACTCATAAACGAATTCAACAAAGTAGCAGGATACAAAATTAACACCCATAATCAATTGTATTACTGTACACCAATGATGAATCACCTAAAAAAGAAATTAGGAAAACTATCCCATTTACAATAAATAGCCTCAAATAAAATAAAATACTTGGGAATTAACCTAACAAAAAAGGTAAAAGACCTCTACAATGAGAACTACAGAACTCTAAAGAAAGAAATCAAAGAAGACTTTAGAAGATGGAAAGATCTCCCATGTTTTTGGATAAGCAGAATTAACATGGTCAAAATGGCCATACTACCAAAAGTGCTATGCAGATTTAATATAATTCCAATTAAAATTCCAATGACTTTCTTCATAGAAATAGTAGAAGCAGTCATTAAGCTCATTTTGGAAAATAAGAGACCCAGAATAGCCAAAGAAATTCTTAACAAGAAAAGTAAAGAAGGAGGCATAATAATACCAGACCCTTAATTTATACTACAGAGCTACATAACAAAAAAAAAAAAAAAAAAAAAAAAACCACAAAGAGCAATGAAATAGCATAGAAGACACAGACAAACCTTCATAAATACAGTTATCTCATACTCGACAAACCACCAAAAACATAACTTGGAGAAGATAGCCTCTTCAACAGATGGTGCTGGGAAAACTGGAAATCCATATGTAGTAGAATGAAATTTATCCCCTTTCACTCATCCTGCACAAAGCTCTACTCAAAGTGGATCAAGAATCTAGGTATTAGACCAGAAACCATGTACCTACCAGAAGAAAATGTAGGCCTAACACTCCAATATGTCGTCTGAGGAACTGACCTCCTCAGGAAGACTCCTGAAGTGCAAGAAATAAAATTTTTAAAAATCAGTAAATGGGATGGTTTTACACTAAAAATCTTCTTCACCACAAAGGAAACAATCTAGAGTGTGAAGAAAGAGTTTTCAGAAGGGGAGAAAATCTTTGCCAACCACACCTCAGCTAAGGTGTTAATTTCCAGGATGTACAAAGAACTCAAAAAACTTGACACCAAAAAATAAAAAATAAAAAAATTTAAAAACAAAAACCAAAAAACCACAAGCAACAAATGGGCAAAGGAGCTAAACAGATACTTCTCAAAAGACAAATTACAAACAGTTAACAAATATCAAAAAAATTCAACATCTCTAGCAATTAGAAAAGGTGTAAATTAAAACTACACTGAGATTTCACCTCACTCCAGTCAGAATGGCAAAAATCAAGAATACAAGCCACAATAAATGTTGGTGAAAATGTGGGGGGAAAAGGGTACATTCATACATTCCTGATGGGACTGCAAACTGGTGCAACTACTATGGAAAGCAGTATGCAGATTTCTCAGAAAACTAGGAATGGAATCACTATTTGACCCAGTTGGTATGTATCCAAAGGATTTAAAATCAACATACTACAGTGACACAGCCATGTCAATGTTTATCAAAGCACAATTCACAATAGCTAAGCTTTATTCATTCAATAGATGAATGGATAAAGAAAATGTGACACACACACACAATGGAATATTACTCATTCATAAAAAAAATTTTTATGACATTTGCCAGTAAATGGATAGATCTGGAGACTATTAAGTTAAGTGAAATAAGGCAATCCCCAAAAGCCAAAGGTTGAATGTTCCCTCTTATATGTTGATGCTAACCCACAACAAGGGGCATGGAGAAGGGAAGAAAAGAAGTTCAGTGAATAAGACAAAGGAGAATAAAGGGGAGGAAGAGAGGATAGGAATAGGGAAGACAGTGGAATGAATCTGACATATTTTCTATATATATGACATATTTTCTATATATATATATGAATACAACACAGTGAATCTCAACATTGTGTACATCCATAAGACCAGGATCCTTATAAGAATAAAATAAATTCCATGTTTGCATAAATATATCAAAATGGATTCTACTGTCAGGTGTAACTAAAAAGAACAAATAAAAATTTAAAAAAGAAAGAAAATGGAAAACCCCTCATGACTACAGCCATAATAAATGCCAAAGATTCAAATTAGATAGTTGGTAGTAAAGGTAGATTAAGGTAAACTTCTCAACATAAACAAACTGGACTTGCACTTCTAATTCATGTGGAAACATGCTGCCTTTCAAAGGAAGTAGCTTTAGACTTGGTCCCCAAATGCAAGTTGAGGTGAAAAAGTTAAAGAAATATATTGAGCATGACAAGAAGAAAGCAAATACATATGATAAATAATAATAGTAATTCAGACAATAAACACTAAACTCTCACCTTTGCATGTTGTATTAACCAAACACAAAATTTCAAGGCCATTGATTTGACCACCAACCACACTGAGAAAACACTACAGAAATAGATTCCTAAAAGTACAAAGTGAAAACTTCTGCTTTTGAAGAATGTTAAAGCAGAAGAAAAATGCCCTTTCCCAAATTCAAATAAAAACAAAGCAAAAGATTTGGACACTTCAATGGCAAATTAAATTGTCAGTTGAAATTTGAAAGAAATTAAAAGAAGAATGCTTAGAAATGAAAGAAGGAATGTCTTCGTTTTAAAATGAGGTGATAATATTACCTATCTCATCTGGCACCAAGTTTTGCATCTCAATGAAGTCCTGGTTAATGAGGTTGCTCAGCACACCTTTGTTTCCTCTCTTCAAAAAGAATCCTTAAAATCTAATTATGAATATTCTTTTGGAACAAAATGAATTGGGAGGAAATTTAATTATCATTTACTCTTAGACCAAAACAGTTCTTTCTTTTAGAGAAAACAAACTACAGTGGAGAGAAGTAGAGAAATTGAAAAATCATCCCTACCCTTCCAAAAGTGCACCCCTGTCTACCTGCAGAACACAATACCATGTGCTTTGGCAATAGTAATTAATACGCCATTCACTGTTCTATAACCCTGGTTCTTATGATCAGAGACAAAAGCTTAAGTTGAGCTAAGGTAACTGTTAAAGTTTTCTTTTGTGCTTTTTATAGATTTATGGCAATTCAGAGTAAAAATGACAATAAAAAGAAAGACAATTTAAAGGCAACTCAGAGGAGGCTGATGGTATGATGGAAAAGCACATATTGCTTATAACCACGAGATCAGGGTTTCCATTCCAGCTACACTCTAAAGAACTGTAGGTTGTGAAATGCAGATGCAAGATCAAAATAGTGCATATAGTACATTCAGCCACTCCCTGGCTTGGTATTCACTCATTTATTTACTTTACATGTGTTTAATGAGTTTTTACATTATGTATGGCAGGGAAAAGCCTTTTATAGAGCTTAACAATGTGGCAGAATAATGAGGCAAGTAATAGTTTAATAAACAAGAGTTAATTCTCTTTATCAAAAGATAAGGAGAACCTTATTGGTAATAGAGAGAACACATGTTATTTGTACTTCCACTTCTGAGAATTAAGTGAAGTAATAAATACGGATCCACTTTGAAATCCAAAGCTCTCTAAAAATATTCATTTCCATATTTGTAATAAAATACAAGCCCATGCTATTTTCAAGATCTGAGAGAAAGTAGAAAGATTAACTAGACAGACAATGCCTGTCCTGTTTGAGGAAAGGTAAGGACAACTGGACATTGTGAGCTACTTTTCCAGGCAGAAAATACTTATTGGTGCTTGAAGACAGGGATGGGGATAGTGATCGGATGTTTAGAGGAAAGAGATTTGATTCCGTTGAGAGGATTCAGGGAAGACTTTATTGAGCAGATGCATTTGAACTGTTGTGTCAAAATAATCAGAGGCATTTTGACTTGAGATCATGGAACAGAATAAATAAAAGCACAGATACTGGTGAATAAGGAGCAACAAAAAACAGTACGTAGCACATTTCATTTAGATCGAAAAAAGTGTCAATGTCAGCTGTCAGCAATAAGATTTGGACAAGTGGTTTGGAATCAGACCATAGAGGACCTCAAAGCTAGGCTAAAGAGTGTGAGTTGTTTTCGACAGCTGGGCATCTCGGAAGGAAATTGAGCAACACAATAACACAACCACAACTGTGAGTCAGGAGGAGAAATCGACAACTGCGTCTGGGGTGGACTGTTGGGGCTAGTGATAGAATTTTGTGTCCGATGAGAGATCTTTTCATCTTGTGTTTTGGCCTACTGAAATCTAGGGTTCGGAAGCTGTCAAAGTTGGAGTAACTTAGGAAACTTGAAATGTTTTCATACTTAGTGGTACTGAGTCCTGTAAAAAACAGATTCCCTCATATGAGTAATATGGAACTCAAACAATGAATCCGAAGAGCATATTTCCTTGGTGAAAATTAAGCACTGCTTGTAACTACATTTGCCTCAGCACAGGTCACGTTATGTATAGTCTCATATTATGGAAATAAGGAAGAGAGAGCTAGAAATAAAAAGCAATATCTCTAGAAATTAAGCTTCTATGATTCACAATCCTAAAAGGTACATACCAGACCCTCAGCCTGCTTCACACCCACTTTGGGCTGGGCCTTTAGCATGCAGTAATGGCTGATCAGAGAAGTTTCCCTGTAACTCCCAGGGGCTGAGTGCATAGAACAAACTGACCCTGACCCTCTCCCCACCCATGAGCCTCACAGAGCCAAAACAGCTGTGGGAGATGAGTGGCAGCCACTCACCCAACCAACAAGCATCTGACAGATGACAGGCTTCATTGGTGACTCAACACAGGTTGTGGAGAAAGCCAAGTTGTTCTGCCCATCTGTGTTCAGAACTTCCAGACTAAAAGAGAATAACAGATGTTCATTAAAAAAAAAAAAAAAAAAAAAAAACTACAAACCCAAAACATAGTTTTCCTACACAAATGCATGCCAGTGAATATTTGGAGAATAAGAACACTTTTTGCCAGGCCTCACAGGGCGTCTGGATGACAAACCCAGAGAGAAGGAACTACATATTTCTAATCTCCATCACATTTCCATGATGCACTCCAGAGAGTGTGAGACACTGTCTTGGTATGTCCCACAGAGCACTCTCAGAGCTGATGAGGTATTTTAGAGCCAGGGGTAAACATGGGAATAGGCTACCTATTCCCAAGGCAAGGATAATTAAGTAGGAGCACGATAGGTAGCTAAAGACTGTGTCCTATTACCTCGCATAAAATCAGATATTAAATAAAAACATTTGGCATAAATTTACCAACATGGAGGGAAATGGTACTAAACCATTCAGATAAGCTTTAAAAAAAAGTTCAAAACTCAAAAGTTTTAAATTCTTTTTATCCAAATATGCAACCAACTCCTCAGGTTTGGCCCTCAGGGATGAAGAGATTATGTAATTATGAGAGGCAGCCAGGGTGAAGCCCTTTCTCCCGTTGATGAGCAAGTAAGTTTAGAATTCCCACAGAGGAGAATGGGATTTTGGGGCCTGACCTTCAAAAGCTTTGCTTTGTTACCTTGGCCGAAGGTCACTGTGTTTATAACCAAGATTTGAGGTTCTGAATTCTGTGAAGGGCAGGGAAAGTCTTGAAGGGCTTGTCTTTGGTCTCAAGTCTCACGGTTCTACTCTACCTGAATCTGCCTCTAAAGTCCTCCAAGCTCAATTATGAGAAGGCATAATCTCTACTTCAGTACCAGGAATCTGCACATGCTACTCTTTCCTAGGGCAGTATTCTGTACCTGGAAGGAAATGAAATTGTCTTCTAGTAAGTTGGAAATTGAACATGGCCTATCCATGTCTAGGGCACTTTTCCTGGTGGCCAGGTGGGGGCTAATTCACTCCATCTTCAGATGAGGCCTCAAGTAGAATGAGACTTACTTTAAGAATCCTCGATGATACAGTTGAGGATTGCAAGAGTAAAACCAGATTCAAACCCTCAAACTGATGTACTGGGTTCCAAAATGCTGGAAGGAGATCAAGAGGCCAGGGTAGGATTCAAGGAGCAGAGGTCACAGGAGAGCTGTGACAGACCTAGATCAGAAGTAAATAACCGAGCCTAGGTATATTAAGTCTCCTAAGAATGTCACCCATAGGGCTGGGGATATAGCTCAGTTGTTAGAGTGCTTCCCTTGCAAGCACAAGGCCCTGGGTTCAATTCCAGCACTGTACAAAAAAAAAAAAAAAAAAAATTACCCATAGTCTTCCATAATTGTAGTCAATGACCAGCACCCATAAGATACTTCCTGACTTTCTTAAACTGTTTTTGTTTAGCTTATTAATGGAATTATTATTATATTCTTATTATATTATATATTATTATTATATATTAATATATTATATTATATATTATTTTATTATTATTATTATATATATAAAATTCTTAGATTTCTAAGAAGCTTCTGATGCAAGATGTTTAGACTTCACCACTTTTGGTTGATGTACACTTGCTTATGTAAGGTGGAAAAGTTTAAGTAATTTCTTAAAAATGACTAATACAATGGCTATATATTTGTTTTCAGATTATTTTGAGGAGCTTCCTTTGAAAGTCCGGAATGTTTTTGCCAATCAACAGAAATTTAATCCTGAGAGAAGAAGACCACTAAGATAAATCCATCTCAACAGGTATTAAATATGGAAAATAGGTTGAATTTTGTTTGAAACTTAATCTTAAAATCTGAGGGGAAAATATGAAATATTTATTTTATCGTATAGTCAACAAATTGAGTTGTCATGGCAAACGTGCCCTAAATTCTTAGGAGGATGAAAGTGTTACTCTTCATTTGAGAGAGAGTAAAAGTTTCCCAATAAAATTACTTAATAACTTGATCTATTTCATTGCTTCAAAGCTGGACTGTCATAGCACAATTCCAATGAAGATCATATGTTCAATGCCTAAAAATTCAACTTTTAAGTATAAGTAGAAAGAACCAGTCGAACATAAATAGATGTGTATAAAGAATATCAATAGAGTAGAGGAAGGAGAATGCGGGAAGAGAGGAGGAGAAGGAAAAGGGAGGAACATGAACTGACGTCAAATTCCATGCACGTTCTAATTTGTTGAGATGAACCCAACTAGTATATATCACTATAATGCTCTCATAGACAGAAAAGGTGAGGGGATAAAAAGAAAAAATAGCAGGATATTAAATTAAAAATATATCATTGTATGCTATATTTCTATTTATTATCATTATACAGAAATCTCAATAATTCAGATATACTAGTTCATCATGTCATGTTTTTAATGGCCATCTGTTTTGAGACAGCATTAAATTAAAAATGAAATTAAAGCCACAATATATTCAAAGTAAAATAAATTATTTTGTTCTTAAAAATAAAAATCCAAACTACAATCTTCTTCCTACCTTTAAAAAAAAAAAAAACTTTATACATAGCTAGGTTAATTTCGTTCTAGCATACTTAACAAATTCTTTCCATTGTATTCTAAATTTGGACTCAGGCAAACTTTGTGATAATCCAACTGTCAAAGCCCTTCATGGAATCGCTACTTCTCAGTTTCCTAATCGTGCGATTGAGCTTCTCTTTAATAGGAAGCAGAAGTGCTGGTGGCTCTATTTCCCCTTTATACGTGGGGACCATCAGTAAACCTATGAAGCCCACAGTCAAACTATCCAGTGGTTTCTCCCATCTTCCTATGAGTTCCTACAAGGCATCTTGTTCACATTTATCTTGTGGTTAGGGTTCAAAAACTTATTTGAAGAAGGAAATCGTGGGGTCCCCCTCGGTCATTTTAGACAAGGCATTACTCCTTTCAACTTATTGCAAATCCACACCATTATCAGGTTCCCATTATTACAGCTAGGATCAATATTTTTCAGTTACTTCTAGACCAGGTAAGTCTGGAGTTCTCCCCAAAATACTATGCTCATTTGAGGACGCAAGATATTTTCTTACCTAATTCTCCTGATTTTATTATTTTTTCCATAATTTATTGGTGCATTACAGTTGTACATAACGTGGGGATTCACTATTACGTATTCATATGTGCACATGATACAACAATTTAATTTGGCCAGTATAATTCCCCAGTGTTCCCCTTTCTCTCCCTGCATATCTCCTACTGGTCCCTTTCCTCTACTCTACTGATCTCCCTTCAAGTTTTGACACAATGACTTCATTTTATTCATTTATTCTTATGTGGTGCTGGGGATTGAACCAGGTCCCTCACCCATGCTAGGCAAGCGCTCTTCCACTGAGCTACAGCCCCAGCCCCGCCCTTCAATTTTTATGAGACACTCCCACCTCACTTTTTTTTAGCTTACACATAAGAGAGAAAACATATGACCCTTGATTTTCTGAGTTTAGTTTATTTCTCTTAACATAATGTTCTCAAGTTTTATTCCTTTTTCTGCAAATGACATTTCATTCTTCTTTATGGCTATATAAAACTCCATTTTGTACATATACCACACTTTCTTTATCCATTCATTCATTGATGGACACCTACGCTGGTTCCAAAACTTGACTATTGTGAATTGTGCTTCTATAAACATGGATATCACTATATTCATGTATCACTATAGCATCATGACTTTAATTCTTTAAGTTAAATACCAAGGAGGAGTATAACTGGGTCGTATGGTGGTTCCATGCCTAGTCTTTTAAAGAATACCCATACTGATCTCCATACTGGTTGCACTAATTTACAATAACATTAATAGTGTAAATGCTTTCCTTTTCTCCATATCCTCTCCAGTATTTATTATTGTTTGTATTCTTAATGGCAGTCATTTTAACTGGAGTGAAATGAAATCTCAATATAGTTTTGATTTGCATTTCCATAATTACTAATCTTTTTTCATATATTTATTGACTATCTGTATTTCTTTTTCTCTTTTTCTTTTTCTTTTCTTTTTTTGGAGGGGGGAAATGTCTCCTGTTCATTTACCCATTAATTTACTGGTTTATTTGTTTTGTTTTGGTGCTAAATTTTTGAATTTTTATATAGTCTGGATATTAATCCTGTCAGACAAGTAGTCATCAAAGACTTTTTCCAATTCTATATGTTCTCTCTTTACATTCTTGATTCCTTTACTGTGATGAAGGTTTTTAAACTTGATGTCATCCCATTTATTCATTCTTGGCATTATTTCCTAAATGTTAGGTGTTCTATTGAGAAAGTTGCCTGTGCCTATACGTTGTAATGTTGACCCTATATTTCTTCTAGTGGTTGCAGAGTTTCTAGTATAATTTTTAGGTGTTTGATCCTTTCAAGTTGATTTCTGTGCAGGGTGAGAAATAGGGATCTAGTTTCATTCTTCTACATATGGATAACCAGTTTTCCCAGGACCATTTGTTAAAAAGACTGTCTTTGCTCCAATGCATGTTTTTGGCATTTTTGTCTAGGATCAAATGACTTTAGTTTTGTGGGTTGTCTCTGTGTCTACTGTTCTGTTCCACTGGTCTATTTGTGTGTTTTTATGCCAGGACCATAAAGATTTTGTTGCTATACCTCTGTAATATAGTTTCAAGTCAAATATTGTGATACCTCCAGTATTTGCATTTTTGGTTTAAAATTTCTTTGGCTATTCTGGGGGTTTTTTTCTTCCAAATGAATTTTAGGACTGTTTTATCCAGTTCTGTGAAGAATGTCTTTGGTATTTTAATGGTGATTGTGTTGAATCTGTATATTGCTTTTGGTAATATGGCCATTTTAGCAAAATTAACTCTGCCTATCCATGAAGGTGGGCTATCTTTTCATCTTCTTGTGTTAACATTCTATAGTTTTCACTGTAGAGGTCTCCCCACTCCTTGGTTAGATTTATTCTTAGGTACTTTATTTTATTTTATTTTTTATGCAATTGTAAATGTAATTTTTTCCTTGATTTCTTCCTCAGAAGATTCATTATTGGTTTTTAGAAAAACTGTTGCTTTTTGTATGTTGCTTTTGAAACCTGCTACTTTGCTGAATTTATTAGCTCTAGCATTCTTCTGGTGAAGACTTTCATATCCTTTAAGTATAGGACCCTCTCATCTTCAAACAATGACAATTTGACTTCTTCCTTTCCAATTTTTTATGCTTTTTATTTCCTTCTCTTACCTAATTGCCCTTGCTAGCATTTTTGGTACTGTATCAAATAGGAGTGGTGAGAATATACACCCTTGTCTTGTTTCAGATTTTAAAGAAAATGCTTTCAGTTTTTCCCCTTCCACTATAAAGTTGGCTTTAGGTTTGATGTAGATGACCTTCATAATCTTGATGTAGTCTCCTTCTATCCCTAGTTTCCTTAGCGCTTATCATGAATAGGTGCTGAATTTTGTCAAAAACTTTCTCTGCATCCTGAGATAACTAGGGAATTTTTTGTTCATAATGTTGTTTATATAGTAAATTACATTTGTTGATTTGCAAATATTAAGTGATCATTGCATCCCATAGATAAAATCAGTTTGCTCATAATGTATAATCTTCTTAATATACTGTTGTATACAATTCGCTAATATTCTATTAAGGAAGTTTGCATGTAAGTTCATCAGGGACATAGTTCTTTAGTTTTTTTTCTTCGACGTGTTCTTCTCTGGTTTTGCTATGAGGGTGATATTGGTTTCACAGAATGAATATGAAAGATTTAAATCACTTTCATGGAATAATTTGAAGAGCATCACATTAGTTTTTTTAAAAAAATCATCTGGTAGAATTTAGCTGAGAATCCATCTTTTATTCACTGGAAGGCTTTTCATTACTGCTTCTATCTCATTGCTAATTATGGGTCAGTTTAGATTTTCTATGTCCTCTTGATTCAATGTTGGCAGGTCATATGGGTCTAGAAGTGTGTCCATTTCTTTTAGGTTTTCCAATTTATTGTAGTATAGGTTTTCAAAATAGTCCATAATTCCTCTGAATTTCTGTGATGTCTGTTGATCTTTTTCTTTTTCATCTTTAATTTTATTAATTTGGGTCCTCTCTTTTTTCTTTTGGCTAGTTTGGCTAAGGGTTTATCAACCATGCTTATCTTCTCAAAGAACCAACTCTGTTTCATTGATCCTTTGAATTGTATTTTCTTCTCTATTTCATTGATTTTGGCTCTAATATTATTTCCTTGCTTCTGCTAGTTTTGGATTGGTTCTTTCTTGTTTTTTAAAGATCTCAGGATCTTTCTGATTTTCTTATGTAGGCGTTCAATGCTATACACTTTCCCCTCAGAATTGCCTTCATATGGTCCCAGCAGTTCTGGTATGTTGTATCACTCTCATTTTGACTCTAAAAATTTTTAAATTTCTTCCCTGATTTCTTTTAATGTATTCATCATTCATAAGTGTGTTGTTCAATAACTGTGTGTTTATGTAGTTTTTGTAGGATTTTTTGGTGTTGGCTTCTAATTTCATTCTATTATGATTAGATAAGATGCAAGGAATTATATCTTTTTTTTTTTTTTTTTTTTTTTGTATTTGCTAAGAGTTGCCTTGTGACCTAAAATAGGGTCTGTTTTGGAGAAGGTTCTGTGAGCAGCTGAGAAGAAAGTGAATTCAGCTATTGTAGGATAATATATTTTATAGATGTCTGTTAAACACATTTGATGGATAATCTTTTTTTAGATCTGAAGAGCTACCAAGTTTATGTCTGGATGAACTATGTATTGGTGAGAGAAATGTGTTGAAATCATCCAGTATATTATACTAGGGTCTAGCTGAGTCTTTAAGTTGTGTAGTGTCTATTTTATGTAACCAGGTGTACCAAAATTTGAGGCATAAATATTTACTATCATTATATATACTTGTTGTATATTCCCCCCTTCATAGTATAATGTGACCTATTTTGTCTATTCTGCTTCATTTTGGCTTGAAGTCTGTTTTGTTGGATATGTGGGTAGTGACTCCTGTTTGTTTTCAGGCTTTGTTTGCATAGTATATCAGTTTTCATTCTTTCACTTTCAGCCCATGACTATCTTTGCCTGTAAGGTAACTCTTTATAGTTGGGTCTTGTTTTCTAATCCATTAGGCCAGTCTATGTCTTTTAATTGGAGAATTGAGACCTTGTACATTCAATGTTATTATAGAGAAATGTTTATTAATTCCTGTCATTTTGATTGATTCATAATATTTAATTTAGTACTGTTTCTCATTTGCTTAGCTACTCTTCAGATGAGATTTGTCCATTTGAACTCTGGTGTTTGTTTTTTATTTCTTCTTGTGATGTATTTCTGTAAGTATTTTCTGTAGTGCCAGCTTAGTAGTCATGAATTCTTTCAGTTTCTGTTTATCTTGGAAGGTTTTTATTTTTTCTTCAATTCCAAAGGATAGTTTTGTTTGATAAAGCAACCTTTGATGACAGTTATTTTCTTCCAAGGCTTGGTACACATCATTCTAAGCCCGCCTGGATTTTAGAGTTTATGCTAAGAAATCTGAAATAACTCTGATTGGCTTACCTCTAGATGTGACCCAATATTCTTTTTTGATCTAGTCTGTTTGGGGTTCTGTATGCCTTCTTTGTCAGAATGTCCCAAGGTTTAGAAAAATTGGTTTTATTTCCTTAAAGGGATTATCTGTGCCACTAGCCTGCATCTCACACCCTTTTGGATTTCAACAATTCTTGAATTTGGTCTTATAATTTTGTCTCAGAGTTCTTATAGATTCTTGTCATGGGTAATTTCTTTTTTTTTTAATACTCTCTGAGTGTTCAAGGCCAGTCACATTGCCTTCTACTTCTGAGATCTGCATTCAGCATGGTTGACTATATTGAAGAGACTTACAACTGAAAATGTCATTCTATTTATTGTGTCTTTCATTTAGCAGAATTTAACTGACAGCTTACTGTCTGCTAATTACTGTGCTAAGACCCAAAGACAGTCTTCGCCTTCAAACGCTTTGCATTTAGGTTAGGAGAACACACTGCAAATGATATACACTAAAAAGTGGAGCCCACAGTCTTTTTACAGGAGAGCAAAAAAATGGTACCAATTTCAGTCTTGTTATGATTTGGATATGATAATCCCCCCAAAGTTCCTGTTTTACTGCAGGGATATAGAGGTGAAATTATTAGATTTTGAGAGCTCTAACCTAATCAGTGCATCCTAGTTTTAGTGGCCTAACTGGGTGGTAACATAGGAAGGTGGGGCATGGCTTGGGGAATTAGGTCACAGGGGGCATGTCTCTGCTTCCTGGCCACCATGAGCAGAGCCACACTCCTCCATAATGACATTCTGCCATGATGTTCTGCCTCATCTTGGGCTCAGAGCAGTGGAGTCAGCCAACCATGGCCTGAGCTCTCTGAAATGTGAGCCAAAGTAAACTTTTCCTCCTCAAAGTTGTTCTTGTTAGGAATTTTGGTCACAGTGATGAAAAGTTAGTACAAGAAGGGCTCAAAATATTCTTCCATGTTATGATATAACATTTGCTTAGTCTTAAACGATAAATAAGAATTAAGCCATGAGATGCAGATTGAATTGGGAAAGGCTTTCTAGATGGGATATTGTAATCATGAATGCCAAGACATGAGAGATAAAAATGTTACATCCTAGGAATGGTGATAAAAACAGTTTGAATATCAGGGATACAAAGGTTGGGGAAATCAACATAGTGCATGTGGAATAGACCATGGAAGGTCTCATGAGCCTTACTACTAGTGGGCAAAAGGAAACTGTTGAGAAATTTTTAGCAAGAATGAAATATTAATGTTTTAGGGAAAATATAGCAATGGCCATTTGGAGGATGGGTGTTAAGAGTGAGTCATGAAGACCAATTGTTAAGACAACTAAAAGCATAGAGGTAAGAGCTAATCAAAGACACAAAAGAATATACTCTGCTCTGGATTCTGATTTCATGATAAATTGACATGGTAATACTAAAATACTTAAAATACTTATAAAAGAATATTCTATTTTTCAATCACTTCTTTTGTGTTTGGTCCTGAGTTCCTTTCTGTGTTGTTTTGCTGTTCTTATGCCTTAGGCTGGGAGTCCATGACTGCTCTCATGCAGGTATTTCCCCACCTTTAAATGAATTTTAGCATGTGGTATGCACATTTCATACATTAAAAAATAGCCATTCACTGTTGAATTCAGAAAGACAATAGGTAGAATAGTGGTTACCAGGAGGCTAAGGAGAGGGGGAAATAGAGTTATTGTTTTAGAGGTTCAGAGTTTCAGTTTGGGATTGTTATGGTTTAGATATGAGGTCTTCCCCAAAAGCTCATGTGTGAGACCATGCAAGAAAGCTTAGCAGTGAAATGATTGGGTTAGGGGAGCCTTAACTTAATTGGTGCATTAATCTTCTGATAAGGGTGGTGACTGTACACTGGTAGGCTGGGTATGGTTGGAGGAGGTGGGTCATTTGGGGGCATGCCTTTGGGGTATATATTTTGTCCATGGTGAGGGGAGTCACTCTCTCTCTGCTCCCTGGTGCCTTGTTCCCAGCTCTTTTCCTTTGACACACCCTTCTGCTATGATGTTCTGCCTCACCACAAGCATAGAACAATGGAGCCAGCCTTCTATGAACTGAGATCTTTAAAATCATGAGCTCCAAATAAACTTGTTCTTGTCTGATTGTTCTTGTCAGATCTTTTGAGTCACAGTAGCAAAAAAGATCTGATTAAAACAGAGATGATAAAAAGTTATAGAGATGTACAGCTCTTGCACAAAATGCAGATGTACTAATGTCACTGGACTCCATGCTTAAAAATGGTTTAACTGGCAAATTTTATGGTAATTTTATATATATATATATATATATATATAAATTTTGTGAATTTATGAATATATACATATATATTCAATTACAACAAAATAATGAGAATTTCTGGAGCAAATCAATCCAGAAGCTTGCCCTACTTTGGTACATTTTAATTTTTTGAGTCAACAAATTCTCTATTGTTTACTAGAGTTAGATGTGGATTTTCTGTTATTTGACCTATGAAGCACTCCAATAAAATCATGTTTTGCAAAAATTTAGCTCTATTGCTTATGTAAAAATATAACCATTCACATTTTTGTAAATTAAAATATTGAGATTCAAAGAGGCTCCCAACTGTATAATTCACACTAGTAAATAGCAAACCTGGGATTCCAGTTTAAAGTATGTGTAGCTGACAATTTTGTGCTGTCTTCTCATATGCAAAAGAAATATCATCCAATGAATGAATGTAATCTCCTAATATGGGAACTATTCTCAAGTCAGAAATTATATTTTTCATTTTAAGCTTTTTCACTTGTCTTTGAAGTAGTAACTGACTAAAAATGTTTATTTGTGCTGACTTTGAGTTTTCTCAATAGTTAATGACATGACCTCTGCCAAAGCCACCATCACAAATTATTTGTAAAGAAACCACATGCTTTTATTTTCCAAACTGAACTTTTTAAAGTAAGTAACATTTAAAATTTTGGAGTATTAGCTGTTATATTCAGGATGAATTCTGAACTAAACTTTTTAACTCAACGACCATATTGTATTTTGAAATATTTGCAATACACTTTGGTTGAGAACACTTAAAACTTAATGTAGTTTTTAAACAAAGTTTTATGAAATGTGATTATAAACAAATGTGACTTTTTAAAGAAAACAACAACAGAGTTCAAATTAATATCTTTAACTTCAAAGCATTTGTTTTTGGAGACTGTAGACAATGGTGTTCAGATTATTCATTTATTTAAATATATAGTTTCATTTAGTGAAAGATTTATTCTATGCCAGAAACTCAAAGCCTTTTTGAAATTCCTTTTACATATTTTCTCCAAAGCCAGTTAATGAGTTATGCAGGAAATTTATTACTCTACAGTCATTTATTACCTTTACCCCAATCAAAACTAAAGAGTTTGATCATGTACCTCATTCAATAAAATATCTAGAGATTTTGGACTATGACTAAGATTCAACTCCAACTTCAAGAGTTGAAGAATTGACAAAATTAAAGATATACCAAAGATTCTTTTACATGTCAGATATAACTAATGTGACAAGGCTATCCCTTAATAATATCTTGTACCCCATTTTAAATAACAGATTTCTTCTTTCACTTACTATTACCTTTCTGCAAAGTGCTTTTCTCTACTGTCGTCCATTTGTCTCTCTCATCAATAGAATGTGAGTTCCACTACATCAGGGACTTGATCAATTTCATCTACTGCTATATTCTCAACTGGAAAAATATCCAATTCATAAAAGACTCTCCATAAACAGTGTTTGGATGAATGAATAAAACGAAGATTTAGAGTAAGTTATAGGAAATATTTGGCTTCAATATCACAATTCCATAACTTCATGCAAGTATAAATTTTAATTTTGATGATTGGCAGTGCTATATCTTCTGTTTCCTCCATTATTATTTAATATATAGAGCTAACTATACCCTTTGATCAACAGCTGTGTAGATTTTCTTCTTCTTTCTTTCTTTAAAATGATCGTTCATGCTTGGGTTGCCTTCTGGGGTTTTGTCATCCCTCTTTTAAACTGTATTTGTTTGACATAGATTTACAATCTTAATACCTTAACTATATGCCACAATGATAAGAAAGATGTAAACTGATATAAAGATACTCAGAAGTTCTCAGAACTTAAACATCTTGGAAGAAGAACCAATATGTGAAACACAGGTAGAACAGATGAGTGATGTTCCAAAGAGTCCCTTTTGAAAGAAATGAGAGTGGTCCAGGTAGAGATTCTGGGAAAACTGCATGTGAGAGATAAGCCAGGGCCTGGACATTAAAGAATGAGCTGAACATGGACAAGTGTAGTGAGGACTTGAGAAAGGGCCCAAGAGATAACATGGTCCAAGCTGTGAGTTACTAAAAAACATCTCCTAGACCTGCCTTGGTTACTTTTGAACACAAGGCTGCAATATGGCCACTGTCAAACAGATAACCAAGATATCTACTAAGTTACTAATAGGCAGGGGGTGTTTGCTTTGTGGATGTGTAGGACAAGGAGATGACTCATTTCCCAGGAGGAGCGGAGCAGTATGGTTTGAGATTTCATCACACTACTCAGAATGGCTTGCAACTTATGAATTGCTTATACCTGGAATTTTCCATTTACTTTTTGCCATGGTAATTTAAATCATGGAAAGCAGAAGCTCAGATAAGGAAGGCTACTATATTTGTTTCTTCTATTTTTATTTTCTGTGTCACCACTAAAATGTAAGCTCTTTAAGGTCAGGGGACTTATTGCCTTACTTCTAGTTACTAGAACACTTCCTGGCATTGAGAATACACTTGAGGGCTGGGGAGGTAGCTCAGTCCGTAGAGTGCTTGGTGTTGCAAGCACAAGTCCCTGAGTTCGATCCCCAGCACCGCAAAAAAAAAAAAAAAAAAGAGAGAGAGAGAAGACACTTGTTCAGTGGATGAACTGCCATGTTTTGGCTCACACTTTCTGATGTAAAATGATATTCTGAGTCCATGTGATCAAAACCTGGAGCACAAGGTCAGTACAGTGAGACGAATAAGACAATCAGGGCAGCCCTGCCTAGAAAGAAGGGGCAGAAAGCAAAACCACGGCGGTGTCCAGAAAATGAGAGTGAAAGGACAATCAGGCAATCCAATACATTCTGCCAGACAGAATATCTATGCTTTCTAGTGGACTCTAGAGCCAAGGGAGCATACCAAGCAAAGCCATCCAGGTACTACGCAGTTGCTGCTGGGGATTGCCTTATCCAAGAACCAAAGAGGCAAAGTCTCCAACTCAAGTGGACTCTGCACAACTGGTTACTGTCATATTTGGCACTGAATTACATGAAAAGAAAGTTGCCAGTACTCTGTAGTGGGTATAATATTCTTTTATGGGCTGTGAGCTTCTAGGAGAAGAGACTACCTGGTTCTCTATTATTACTGGTGCAAAGTCTGTACTTTGGGCAAACATTTTAGAAATGTATAGGATTTTCCCATCTTAATGACTAATGCCTAAACCTTTAGCTGGGAGCTCAGCTAAAAACAGGAGAAAAGAAATTGGATCCTCTGCATCTTCTAATACCTAAGGGCATGGAGAGAGGCACAATGAGAATATTCCCCTTCAAACATGTTGATAAAAACCTTTTGCATGGATTAAATGACCAATGGATAAGATTTGGAAGTTACCCATCCCTAACCCCAGCATCAATCTCCCAAGCATTAAAGTTATAGCTCATAAGTTCATACCTCTCACACAGAATAGCAACCAACAAAGATCTGAATTCTAAATCACTTCCATGTGGAAAAAGTGCCTTTAAAGCCTAAAATATTATATAAAATTTTTGAAAAGAATGCTAGAAGTTACATCAGGTAGTAATACTTTTCTTTTTTGAAGAGATGTGCAATTTTTTTCAATTTTGGATTAAACATATGAACTTGTTGACCTTTCAGGGCCAATATCAAATATTTGGGGCAGGGGTGGGGTGAAGGGTTACCTTTTCTCAGAAGTCCCCTGGACTGTCTGTCCCAGCATCCTCAGTTAATAGACATAGTCCCCTAGACCTGGGCGTATTTTTTATTTTATCCTACGCTGTGAATACTGAGAAAGAGGAGAGTAAATGTGACTGAAGACTGAACATTTGATTAAGATCTGCAAGTGAAAAGGAAAAGCACATAGCATTGCCCTCACTGTGAATACTGTTTGTGTCTCCTCTTCAAAGGTACAATAAAATGGCTGGGCTAATTTCCCTGCTTAGCGGGTTTTACAGCACAAGAGAGGTGGTTTCCCTTGCATTACACTGAAGAACCCAGTTGTTTTTTCCTCTCTCTCTTTATTTATTTATTTTTTCATTTCCTTTTAAGTAAATATTTTTTAGGCAATAGAGCAATGTTTTTTTAATTAGGTTCTGTAACATCCACTGTTACAGCAGGTGATGGAAACCCTGGTTTCTCTGGTGTGCCTGGGACACGGGTTTCCTTAGGTCTGAGTCTCAGGCTGCGGAAGCCTTTGGTTAGTGTGGGTCTAACAGTTGGTGCATCCCTTTCTGGATTTCTCCTTACATTCACTCCAACTCTCATCACATAATCATCCCTGACCCTCATTTCTCTAAAGCAATTCTGGTTTGTACATCCTTTCCTTCCCTCACTCAAAATTGCTATGCAACTAATGTTAGGTAGTTTCCCATCAGTGAATCCCCAAATTAGCATTTCTAAAACTTTTAAGATTTTATTTTATTCTATTTTATCATTTTATTATTTTTGCCTTTTTGGACTGAACATCAACTCAACATTAATCTCTCCTTTTCCAGATGCTCCCAGATCAGTAGTAACTGATTCTTTCTTTTTTTATTGTTTCTGTAATATTTTTAGATTTTTAAATTTGTTCCAATTAGTTAAACATGACAGTAGACTGCATTTATGCATTTTGATAAATCATACATAAATGGAGTATAATTTCTCATCTTTCTGACATATTGTAGAATCACATCAATCATGCAGTCATACATGTACAAGAGGTAATAATGTCTGTTTCACTCTACTCTCCTTCCCACTACCCCTTTGCCTCTCTTCAATGATTGTTTCTTAAGCTGCAAAAAAAGGAAAGATCTAAATAGAGGACTTTTTAACACAGAGTTCTTAAATCATGGGCTAAAAATTTAGAATTCTCACAGGCTGTAAAGGGGTTTTCTGGCTTCTCCAGAAAAGGGCATAGGTGAACCTGTTCCTCAATCGCTCTAATTAGACTTGTGTTTCCCAGACATAGAAAGGGGAGGTTTTCTGAGGTCCCAGGTAAAGGTTTAGGCATTACTCATTGAGATGGGAAAACCCTGTATGAACAAAAGCCCCACTTCGCTCTCTGTGTGTGTGTGTGTGTGTGTGTGTTGCCCTGAGCGTTTTTTTGTTCCTGTCCCTCCCGTGTGTTTAGCGCGCCATCTAGTGACTGAAGCTCAACAGGGAAGAAAACTTGGAGTCCCAGGAAGACTGATGCCCCTCAGGGTTGGGGTGGTTTTCCCTTGGGTCAACCTCAGGTGGCTAACATAGTGAGTCTCGGTTTTACCAGTGGGTGGTTTCGGAATGTTGTGCACATTGTTGGGAGCTTGATGGAAACAAGTGAAAGATTTTAAGGACCTGTGGAGAAAGGCAAAAAGTACAGCTACAAAAAGTATAACTATTCCAGAAAGCATTGAGCAAATAAATGAGCGTCTTCTATGAAATGGGAAGCACAAAAAATAATTGAAGGAACAGAAAAAGAAGGTATGGTAGAAAATGAAAAACAGCTGGATATCATAACTTGTGGACAGTTCTAAACCCAGTTTCAAATTTCAGAGCTACTACGGACCATTGTGTGACAATAGACAACTTATTTATTCTCACCAAGTCTCAGTCTGTTGGTCTATAAGGTGAGGGTCATCCCATTATCGCCTAGGGATGCCATGGAGGTTAAAAAAGAATATATTAAAAGACTGAACCTAGAGCTTCACATGAGAATACTCAACAGATAATGGTTGTTATTGATAGGGAGAAGACAAAGGAAAGGAAAAAAAAAAAAATGAGAGGAGGCCCAGTAAAGGACAGTGTGAAACATACTAGAAAATAAAGAAAGAGGAAATAACATTTAGAATGTCCAACTAAGCAAAAGGCATTTGATCAACTTCACAGGTGAATCCCATGAAGGTGGTAACCATTACTGATTCTGTTACTGTCATCAAAGGGTCTATGCCTGAGTCACAGGAGGGTCCTCTTTTTTGCTACCCCTGGCCTCAAACTATGGGCCCACAGCTCTATACTCAGCCCCCTTACAGGACTTTCTCAATTCCAGGCTCAGAGCATATGGGAAGGAAGGGCAGGCATGACTGGAGGTGATGGGACTGATCAAGGGAAACAACTAGATATAAGGTTTTATCCACTGAGAGAAGCTGTTAGCATGACTTAACTTAAAAGGAGGCTTCTGAGGACTTGGGTCCCCACTGTTGGTGGCAGTTAATACTGGGAGAGACTGGAAATATTCACAGACCCTCAGGCAACTTCCCTCCCCACTGAAAGTAGAATCGAAGACCCAAGACCCAAGAAATGGAAGCCCCAAACGCCTGAGGCTATACTTTGGAACCTCACAGGATGTTTTCTAAGGATTTCCCTAAATGGCCTCCCACACCTAAAACCTCTGGAGAGCAAAACATGTAAGAGGCTCCCTCCCACCTGTTGCCCACTGATTCATGCCTTCCAGGGAAGCCCTTCATCGACCATCTCTAGCTGGAATTCTGAAGCTGGAGATCAGAATGCCCATTCCCCAGTGTAACAACCAACCACAGTCTCAGGGGACAATAGTTGTTGCCTGCATTTCTACCCTTTGACCAGCTTCCATCCATGCCAAGGAGAAGTTAGGACCAAGAACACAGTAACTTAATCCTTAATTAGCATAATATGAAAACAACCTAGTCATGTTTTCCATCGACTTTTCCAATCTCAAACTAAAAAACATAGAGACAAAGAGATAAAATATATGCTGGAACTATAAATAGATATATACTGCCTGTGTGTGCACAGGCAAGCAACCCTGACCCAAAAGGGTGTCTGTCTCTTAGAAAACCAAGCAACCAGATGCAGAAATAAGAGAATTTTCCTCTTCCAAAGTTCAATGTGAGAACAGGAAGGGAAGGCATCCTGATTACTCGGTATGGAAGGGGTTAAGTCCTCAGTCATTCTACTCTAAAGTGATTTATGATGATGTGTAGAGTTTCAAAACTTTCCCCAGCCCGAAGTACAGCCCTCTCCCTTCTCACCAAGTCCACTCTGGATGTGCCGCAATGAAAAGGAGGCGTGTGTTTTGCTGATCTGTTAAATTCTTAGTGAAGTTTCCTTGATTCTCAGTGGCTGCTGTTTGAGTTCGGTTTGGAGCAAAACTGAGGTCGTCCTGACATTTCTGGGACTGAATCCAGACAAGAGGAAGAAGAAAGAGAAGGAGAAAGAAAAGAGGACAAGAAAAAAGGTGGGGAGAAATAAAGGGAGAAGTATAGAAAAAGGGGGTGGGGGAGTCCTTTTCAACATTGCATTCCTGTGTTTTCCCTCAGCCTGGAAAACATATTAATCCCAGTGCTTTACGCCCGGAAACAAAGGAACTGAGCCAGACTGTGGGGGAAAGGGTGATAAGAAGGATCCCGGAACTCTAAGAGGGACGGAGCGAGATTCAGAAATTACTAAGACTCCACTTTAAGGGACCTCCTGTGTCGCCACAGGGACTGGCACTCGCAGACACACAGGACCAAGGAGAAACTGCAGGCAAATGGAGATACAAAGACTTGCAAGGACAGCTCCTTTCACCTCATCCCACTTATCCAGAAGGTAAAAAGACGCAGCCAGAAAGAAAAGGAGTCAGCCCAGCTCCCAGACTAGGACGAAGACGGCTGTGATCCGTTGGTGCTACTTTGCAGGCTGGAGCTGCAGCACACCCCTTTTGTATTGCTCACCCTCGACAAGCCGAGAGAGGGTGGGGAGGAAAAGTATTTCATCTAGGAAACTGTCCTGGGGACCAAACTTCAGCTTTCCTTTGAAACCCTCTGCATTCCATCTCTATGAGCCACGATGTAAGTGTGTGATCTTTTCTGTTTTTGGTGTGTTTGTTTGTTGCTTGTTTGAAGAAATGAAATGCGAATGTTGTCATAATTAACATGCTCACTTTGCATTTTTTTCTGGAGCATCCCGTTAGTGGAAACATGGCAAGCATGCTGACTGGGGAACTAAGTTGGGTTTCCTGCTTAATGGAACTGTCTCTGTTAAGCACTGATAAATTACAGGGACTTAAAAGCAACAGAATCTCATCCTATCTTCCATTCTCTGACCTTTCTCCTTTTTCTTCTCTAACTACCTCTCTCCCCTCCCCTTGACCAAGATAGAGAAAGAGATAATGACCAGCTCTGTTTGCAATTAAATGATTTTCTTTCTTTTTCCTCCCCTCCCCTTTCTGTCTCATGACCCCTCTGCAACCCAAAGTGGATTACACAATGACGTGGAGACTGGGACCCCGATTCACCATGCTGTTGGCAATGTGGCTGGTGTGTGGATCAGAACCTCACCTCCCTGCCACGAATAGAGGGACCCATGGAGGGCGGAAGGTGCCTTTGCTTTCCTCAGTCAATAACAGGCCAGCTCGGTTTCTGAGGCACACAGGGAGATCTCGTGGAACGGAGAGATCCACCCTTGAAGAACCAAACCTTCAGCCTCTTCAAAGAAGGAGGACTGTGCCTGTGTTGAGACTAGCTCGCCCAACAGTGCTGCCAGCCCCCTTGGGCACCAAAGGGGCTCCTGTGAGACCTGAGCTGAGACCCATGGCCAGGGGCTCCCCTGGCGAGATGGTCCGAGACGAGGGGTCCTCTGCCAGGTCACGAATGCTGCGTTTCCCCTCTGGGTCCAGCTCTCCCAACATCCTTGCCAGCTTTGCAGGGAAGAACAGGGTGTGGGTCATCTCGGCCCCTCACGCCTCAGAAGGCTACTACCGCCTCATGATGAGCCTCCTGAAGGATGATGTGTACTGTGAGCTGGCTGAAAGGCACATTCAGCAGATTGTGCTCTTCCACCAGGCAGGTGAGGAAGGGGGCAAGGTACGAAGGATCACCAGCGAGGGCCAGATCCTGGAGCAGCCCCTGGACCCCAGCCTCATCCCCAAGCTGATGAGCTTCCTCAAGTTGGAGAAAGGCAAGTTCGGCATGGTGCTCTTAAAGAAGACCCTGCAGGTGGAAGAGCGCTATCCTTACCCAGTCAGACTGGAGGCCATGTATGAGGTCATCGACCAAGGCCCCATCCGCAAAATAGAGAAGATCCGACAGAAGGGTTTTGTCCAAAAGTGTAAGGCTTCTGGTATCGAGGGCCAGGTGGTGGAGGAGGCGAATAATGGTGGTGAAGGAGCAGGAAGGCCAAGCCTGGGCACTGAGAAGAGGAGAGAGGACTCAAGGAGAGCACAAGTCCCCCCTACCAGAGATACTCGGGTGAAGGTGATGAGAAAGCTGGCCACCACCACGGTGGCTCTTCCTCCACCTCCCCCAACCCCAAGGGCCACCACCCTTCCTCCTGTTCCACCCACAACAGCCACGCGGGCCACACCCCGGGTGGTAACAGTAGCCACCAGACCTACAACCACCACCACCTTTCCAACCACCCAGAGGCCTTGGACACCCCGGGTGCACCCCTCCTCAACCTCTCTAAGACCCTCTGGCTCAGCTGAGTTGACCACAGCCAGGGGTCCCTCGGTCTCAGAGAATCTCTACCCTCCACCCAGGAAGGAGCAGCAGAGGGAGAGGCCACAGACCACCAGAAGACCCAGCAAGGCCACCAGCTTCGAGACCTTCACTGCTGCCCCTCCTACTACCATCTCAGAGCCTAGCACAAAGGCTGCAGGCCGTTTCCGAGACAACCGTACAGACAGACGGGAACATGGCCATCGGGACCTAAATGTGGTGCCAGGTCCTCACAAGACAGGTAAAACGAAACCTCCTAAAAAGAAGACCCAGGACAAAATCCTTAGTAATGAGTATGAGGATAAATATGACCTTGGCCGACCCACTGCCTCACAGCTGGAGGAGGAGCTGCAGGTGGGAAATACTCCCTCCCAAAACTCAAAGGAATCTAGAAAACATGAAAAGCTTGAGAAACCTGAGAAGGAGAAAAAAAAAAAGGTGAAGAATGAGAAACAAGACAAGTTACTCAAGAATGAAAAGCAAATGAAGAAAGCTGAGAAAAAGAGCAAACAGGAGAAAGAGAAGAGTAAGAAGAAGAAAACAGGTAAAACAGAGCAGGATGGCTATCAGAAACCCACCACGAAACATCCCCCTCAGAGCCCCAAGAAGTCAGTGACTGATCTGCTGGGGTCCTTTGAAGGCAAACGAAGGCTCCTTGTAAGTAATCTCCTTGGCATTGTTCTGTGGGCTGAGGCAGAGCACGTTCGTGTTTGTCTTGTTAGTTTTTTAAAGTCACTTGGCTAAATGCCAGACTGTGACTGACCCCGTATGATGTCAGGAAGCTCAGACAAGAAAGGACAGCCAGGCAGTAGCTCCCTTTGGTTCAGATGCTCTCTGAACCTCTATCTGCACAGCTCACTCTCCTATGATATAGACTCCATGGCTGGGGAACCCTAGACCTGAATCCAGGGAAGCACTGTAGTCATGTTCTTTCAAACTGATAGTACCCCCATTCTTCCTGCTTTCTTACAAAGCATGTTTCGGACCATCTCTCTTTTATCAAGTTCAAAGAAGAGTGAGGGAGTTCCCCAAAGGGAATACATTGACTCTAGTCACAACTTAAGAGTGGCATTTATCTCTGCTAGAACCTAGGAAATAGAAGCATAGGTAACAGGCAGAGTTCATTTTCTCTCCCTAATTAGGTCTGTAGCAACATTGGAAGTCTCCAAGCCGGAGGGTAAGGCAGCCTGTGTGGACAGTGGCTTTGATTAGGAATAAGGAAGGGTCCTGGTTGGTAGGACCCTCACCCATACTTTCATAACTAGCTAGCAGAAATCTTCTCCCCATTAAAGTTGCATCTTCTATTCCTGCCCAACTGGCCCTCAGAGCCACAGGGATGGAATGTGGGGGACTAGGTTAATTGCTGCACTGTGTAGTACACTAGAGATGCATCTGAATTTAGAGTACAGACATCAGTCAGTTTTTTCTTAAGCTGTATTAAGTAAGAGTGTGTGTGTGTGTGCGCGCGAGCGTGCGTGTATGCAGGTGTGTTCACATGTGTGCAAAAAAAGGGACAAGCAGTCCTTACTTCTGCATTGCCTGTAGTTATGACTTTCACTAGTGTTGAGTGAGTCACAGATCCATCTCAGTGATCCTGTCTTTTGGTCATTACTTGCCACTATCCATGGGATGACAGCAGAATCTAGTTAAATAAAAGGAGTGCTTTCACAGGAGTGAACCCATCCTAAGTGTAAGAGCAGTTCTCATCAGCAATATGAAAATGGTTCCTTCTCTTTATGTCTCCTGATTTTCGAGCCCTCCCAGGATTTCTCCCCTTGGCTTCTTAATGCCATTGTTTTATTCCAGGTTGTCAAGGAGGAAAAGGGTATGCTACGATTAATTAAGAGTAAAAGATAAATAAACTGATGTTGGGTAATGTGGGTAAGGGATGCTTTTCTCAGACATCTGGGTAAGAGAGGCATCCCATGCCATTGTGGTAGTGCCCCTTTTACTGAACTCCATGCACTACATTCACCTGCAAAGTGATAAACATTTTTCATCCAAAGGGTTTATCAAGGGTTTTGTTTTGTTTTGTTTTGTTTTTTTTCCTGTCCTAAATTTAGATTAATGACCTGGGCAGAGGGATTCTGATGCCCATTTATCTTTAGTGGTTTCACAAAGTTTAAATTCACATTTGAAATGCTATTCAGAGCAGATGTCCTTGTGGGATTTATCCTGAGTAGCATATGTTCCAAATTCTCTTGCCTGTTCCATTGATAGTGGAACTATGGATTAGAACAAAGGCTAAACTTTGATTCTAAGGGGTGTGGGGAGTAGGGCTGGCTGTGAGTGTGTGTATGTGTGTGTTTTATTATGTACCTTTTGTATGTTATTACATTTTTTAAACAGAGTTTTAAAGTTATGAACAAAGTTAGGTTATATTAAACAGTAGTAGTTAAAACATCTGCTTGAATAATCCCAGAGTTCCATAAACTCAAATGGGAATGTTCCAGTTAGAATCAAAGGAATCACTGATTTCAGAGTAGGACTCTATCTCGTACTTGGATGTTTGTTAGGGGACGATAGGGGCAAGCTGCTCTCTGGACCGTGGGAAAGCATTAGTGGCGTGTTTCATGCTGTCCTCCTGAGTACCTGGGACTTTGTCCAGCCCATAAAGCACATCACCCAACTGTCCACTAAGCCAACAAGGAGGCAAAGTGTTCCTCATAGTCAGGTTTTAAACAACACAAAGTAATCATGGGTAAAATATCAGGATTGTTATTGTGCACCCATCTGGCAAATACTTCCATTGCCTCTAGGTTGTGAGTCAAAAGAAAGGGGTTTTCATACTGTATCCCTGATCCTAGTCATGCTCTTGATTTCTCCCTTCTTCCCTCCAGTTAGAGATCTGAAAGCCCAGCTGGGTCTTTTCTGCTTTTAACAGTATCCTTGGTCATAAATTTCTAGCAAATGAAACTCAAAGGACAACTTCTGCTGATGTCATGTGAAGCAGAACAGAAACCAGCTGGAATTGCTCCTGGCAGCACTGGCTCTTTGGAACTAGTGAGAGAATCAGATTTGTTATTAGAAAGAAAATACCAACAGGAGGCATTTTAGTCTTTTGACTCTGCATATGCCCAGCTGATGATCATATCACAAATGTACTTTCTGAAGGGCTAATGATGTATGAAGTAACAATGAATTAGAAAAGGCCAGACAAAATTAACACGATACCAAAAAAAAAAAAAAAAAAAAAAAAAAAAAATGGTGAAGAGAGTTTCACCAGACAGGGAGGAGACCAGTGTTTCTGGATGAAACATTATGGTGCCATTAGTCCTTTTTCCACTCATTTTTTCCATCAAACTCTGCTGATGTTATTCAGGAAGCTGGTGATTCAATTAATATTCATTAAGGCTTAGCACTCTCAAGCAGTTCAAGTATGGCTGAGAATACTTACGTCCAACTGGCCTCAACATAACCCAGTGTGCTCAAACAGAAAGCAGGTCTGCATTCCAAGAAATAGCTCAGGACCCTCAGCTCATCTTTTCCACTTTTCAGTAATTTAATGCCTAACTATAATTTATTGTAAAAATCTGGAGTTTTGTATTTCACTCTTCAGATATGAAAATATCACATAACTCTTCCTTATTAATTACTTAGAAAAACACTGGCGGTAACAGTGTAGGTCGTGGTTGGGCAATGGCATCCCAGAGGACTTCAAGGGCATTGCAGGTGGAGCCAGATGTCCTGCGCTTAGGCCACAGTTTAGTCCTTCAAACCTTCTGTCTCTCAGCCTGTCATCAGAGAAGGGTGTGTCCTGCAGGGTGCTTTGCCCAGACTGTGTCGTTTAATTCTCCCAACAGCCCCATGAGGAATGATTTATAAGTCTCATTTTATAGATAATAGAAGCTGAGAGAGGTTAAGTTACCCAATGTGTATAGCTAATATGTAGCAAAGCCAAAATTAGATTTGATTTTAAAGTTCAAACTCCAATCACCCCCATTCTGTCTTCCAGTGAGTATGAGAGCTTCTCATATCACATAGAGTGAAGGGGAAACCAAAGAATGATGCTGCCCACTAATAAATATGAACATTTTAAAATTTATTTTGAAACTTGAGTTACCCAGATAAGTGGTAAGGTATAGAAATGGTTGACATTTTGTGCCAAACACAAATGCAGAGTTTCTGTCTTTAATACGCAGCTACTTCTCAACGCTGGTTTTCCAGCAGTCAGTTAAGAATAGTAGACAGAATTCCAGTTGACCTAATCCTTCAGACTGTTTGGTGTCTGTGTGGGATCAACTATAGTCAGAGTGTAGGTTAGCTGTTTATTACTAAGTCAGTGGACTTAGGTGAAAGACAGCTGACAAGCCAGCTTTCAATACTCTGAGATCTACATACTTATCAGTTAACTAGGGACTTCAATATGCTGAACTGCATAAATTCAAATGCAGACTTACGCTTTCTTTGGCAACTGAGTATCCTGTAATTCAAGTGGGTTAATATTTTCAACCTTATTTCAGATTTCCAAATATTGGAATGACAACCTGCTTATTTAGTTTAATTTTAGAAAAGGATTTAAGGCTCTGCTTTATAAGACAGACTACTAGCCGGCAAGTTATTTTTCAAAATCCTGTAAAAATTTAGTGTTTTGAGTCTAACACAGTATTTAGAATATTCTGAGGCTTAAAATACCTTCTCCTGGCATCTTCCCATTCCTGTTTGTTCCCTTTATGTACATAAATAAGCTTCTTTCTCCCCCAAGGCTCTTTGAGCCAACATACCAGTTGGAACAGAAACATGAATAAGAACCACAACGCAATTTTAAATTCATGATACACGCCCTGAATTATTGCCACTGAAGGGGAAGGAGGCCAAGTGACAGACAACAATGTTTACTGAGGAATTCTAAGATGCTCTTTTTAGGAAGAGGAGACTGGAAATGGTTTTCATTTCAAATACTGTTTGAAATACTGCCAAACTCAATAATGAATGTAATGGAGATGTTAATACATAAGTCCTTGAAATGTGTCAGATAATCTGTCTCTATTTTCCCTATCAAATTTGAGGACCACATTAAATGTAAGGAAGAGGGTCTTTCCAGTTGGTTTGTGAGCAGCATCTAGACATTCATAATCAAAGACTCCTGTGTTCCTGAGTCTCTCCCTTCTCTAAATGGAGTCATCTCTGTAGTCTGAGGAACATGGGACAAGGTGACTCCCTCCATCTGCAGGATAGAAGCAGGGTCTGAGGTTCAGCACCTGAGGAACTCAACACCAACATAGAAGATAATAGTAAATGAAGGAAATGCAAAAATTCCATGTGAATTGTGCAGATAACCAGAAGAGTAATTATGAGGAGAAAGTGACTGAGATACAGTACTAAGGGCAGCCTACATAGTGAGAGGGGTGACAAGGGACAAAGAGAGGCAGGAATGTGGTTGAATATTTAGAGGCCACAGACAAGCATATATTGCTCAATTTTCACAACTTATGGGTTGGCACAGATGTTGTTCCATTATAAAGGTGACAAAGCTAAGATTTATAAGATTAAATGGCCTTGTTAAGGCTACAGACTCCTTGAGGTGGGGGTGGGGCGGATTGAACCAGGACAAAAACACCAGCCCTCCAACTTTGACTGCAATCATCCTTTCCTGTGCCACTCTACCCAAGACTCCTTTTGTTTCAAAGTCTAGACTGGTCCATCTTTGGCGGGGGAAAGGGTCATGTAAGGGAGCAATTGAAGGAGGATTACCAAGAGAGAGCCCAGGGCCAAATCCTGGAGGGACGGAAACCAGAAATTGAGTCATACAAAATGAATGTCACCTCACTGGGAGGTGAAGGCATCTTTGGGCAAAGGTTTGAGGTACAAATAAGACAAATAAGGTACAAATAAGTTCTATTTACTTGAGATTCCCACTGGATATCCAAGGCCTAATGCTACTGTGTGTAAAGCTCTGGGAGAAGCTGCCACGCAGGGAGGAGGAGGTTCTCTATGATTATATATCATCTGAAATTCTTAATTATACACACCCAGTGGTAGGAGAGGCTGGAGGAGGCTTCGAGAACTCTTAAAATCCTGTCATCTCATGGTCTGTCTGTGGGTTGCCAGGGTCCATCTATGGTGAAGTTTGAGACAATGAAATAAAGTGTGGATTTGAAGTTAAAAAAGCAAGTAATCATCAGTCACCTAGCATCTGGCCAGTTGTGCCCAGGAACTCCTCTAAACATATTCTAAGTGTGGGCTTATCCTTAGTTAAGAATAGGGAATCCAAAAATCATTAACAGAAATCTCCTTCTCTTACCTTCGTATTCATTGTTTGATGTTATTACTTAACCATTCACTCTCATCACTTCAAAATAGTGTGCCGAATGAGCAATGAGCCAGAAAAGGAAAACTTAAAATGCGTCAAGTTAAAACAGAACTCCAAGAGAGGGCTGTCATCACAATCCCATGCAACTAATTAAAAACAAACCAACCAAAAATACCAGCACCACTTCTTTTTAGAGCCACCCTAAATATTTTTGTTGGTGGTGTTGTTTCGTTTGTATGTTTGCTTTTCTTTTAGGCTGAGTGTGAATCAATGAATAATTTGGGAGAAATTTTATTATTTTTCCCCTTGGGAGATTACCTTTCTAAGACAAATATTTTCTAGCTATCATGTCCATCTGAACAGGCATATAATCACAAAATCAAACATGAACATCATCATGTCGATTTAAAATAAATAATAATCTGAGAAAGAAAAAAAAGTCAAAAACTTCATCCCAGAAAACATTTGTTAAGGTTCCACTCAAAGGCTATTGAACACATTTTAATTTCCTTGAGGGAGAATATTTATGTCAGGCATAAAGAAGTTATACCAGAGAAAGCTTGCAGGCAGCAATAAACACATATGACTGAGAAAAATAAATAGCAAGATCAAGTTTTGGACAAAGTTTATTGACCACTTTTGATAAAATATTTGGAGAGGTTAACAACGTAGTGACTTCTCCTATGAAAAATGCAAAGTAAATAGCCACAAACTTCAGAAATAGTTTGTAAGGTTAGGTGGGTAAATAGGAAAGTGGGTGAAAAATTTGAATGTGGTCAAATGCAAGAAATTGTTTACAGAAAAAAAAAATTATAGAGGTTTACCTCTGAACTAGGTGATGAGTCAACAAAGAGTGAATAGATGGTGTTCATTGCAGATATTAGCCTGATGAGCTATTTGGGGTCAAGAAGATCAACAAGGACTAGGTCATCATCAGAATAAAATTTCACATCCTTCCACCTCCAGGTTGAATAGCATCATGCCTGCTCACTCAGGGAGCGTGGAAAATGGTTCTGGTTTCAGCTCAGAAAAATCTGGTAAAACTGGTTAATGCTCATAAAAGGCAATTAAAATAAGGAAGTAGAGAAGATTTTATGTTAAGTTAGATGAAAACATTGAGACTTTCTTACAGGGTTCAAGAGGACCTTAAAAAAAAATAGAGGTATCTTCATCTGAATCAAAATAATGAAATACAGCTCCTCAGATTGCTAATGACTATAGTGTCTCTTCTGATGGCTCTTTCTTTCCAGTTTTCTCCCTAAACAAGTAGGGGCCACAATGTGGGGAAAGACAGGGGGCTAGATAAAAAAAAAAAAAATCTCAGGTCTAAATTGTAGAGAAGGCTAAACTAAAAGAGTTAAAGCCCTGCTATTGGGAGACTCCAATATCAAAATAAATTCACCATGAACTCTACGCAGGCCGAAAGTGACAATAAATACGATGTGTGAGACAAAAAGTAGGCCAAAAGGTCATCATAAAAACATTCTGCAAGGTTACCTAATAAAAAATTCTAACCCATAGAATGTTCCTATAGCAAAGGCCTGGTTATCAAACTCTCTCAGCCCTGTGGCATGTGAAAACACATAACCTCTGAAATAACCCATGTCTGATTAACCAATTAGGATAATGAGAATCAAAACGAGGGAGGGAAGATAACACTGGTTGAACAATTACTGCATGCCAAATGTTCACGTTATACAACAGCCTTGCAAAATAAGTATTTCTGTGCAGAGTTCACAAATGAGAAAACAGAGGCACAAGGAGGAATGAAAGTAACTAACGGAAGTGCACAGAAAACTCTAAGCTCTCTGGAGTCATTAAAAAAAATAAATAAAAGAGGCCTACCCAATGGCCTCATTTGGCCTTAATTATGCTGAGTGTCCAACAGAATAGACTGTAGTTTAGGTGTCAGTCATTATCTGTCAGCTATTCCAAATCTTCTCTTCAGGTTTTGACTCAGTGTGAAACTGACACTATAATTTACTGTGTGCTTGTCCTCACCCACCTCCAGCTGATCACAGCTCCCAAGGCTGAGAACAGCATGTACGTGCAGCAGCGCGATGAGTACCTGGAGAGTTTCTGCAAGATGGCCACCAGGAAGATTTCCGTCATCACCATCTTCGGCCCTGTCAACAACAGCACCATGAAAATCGACCATTTCCAGCTAGGTTCTCTCAGACATTTTAATTGTATTATTGTTTTTCTCATAATTAAGGTGGGACAAACATTGTGGGAGAGGTCCTTGGGGATCAAAAGGAACATTTAGATGTCTGGAGGGCCCTTTGATTGCAGTAACACAGGTCTGTCCACATAATCACTCCAGGAGGGTCTGGTGTAAGTTTTCAGTGCTTTAAAACGAAAAACATACAAGCACTCTATCATTATCTGACAGTCAGTAATGTGGAAGAAAATGAGAAAGGTAATACAGTATGGAGAGGATCAAAGAAGTACTGAGCCCCATCCCTGCATTCTGAGACTTCTTGCCCTTGAGTGGCACCATCTGATTTGATCTGCCTACAGGCTTTATGCTGTGGGTGACTCATCACAGATGGGGACCTGCCAGACCCCTGGAAGTACTTGACTCTGGCAAGCCTGAGGAAGGAATTCACCAGAGTCAAGAGATGCTGTTAAGCTAAATGAAAAGTCACCAAAAATATGGACTGAACTGTACCCAAGTCCTTTTGGAGACCAGAAGAATTTGGCTGAATTTAGAGTTTTCACAATTTTTCATATTAATGATGCATGTGAGACTCTGAAGGTGTACAGCTCAGCTTTGGGCAGCTCAGAACTGACTCTGCAGTTCTCATGGGGATGTTGCAAGACTGACTGTGATTAGTTAAGCCTCACAGTCAGAAGGCCAAAATCTGACCCACCCAGTTTCTCTTAACAATTGCTGTATCTCTAAAACTTTTTTTTAGAAACTGTTTTTACATTTGTTTTCTACTTTTGTTTTTATTGTTTTTTGACTACAATGGAAATCCTTCAGAGTAATCTTTCATATTACTTACATATTCTGCATATTTTTCATAAAATATTTCATCTGAAATATAAAAAATATTTTCCCTGTTAACATTTAAATTTAATACATATAACACGTTATCTCACAGATTAGTCTGACATATGATCTTGGTAAAAATGACTATATATCAGTCATATTATGTCAAGATAATGTCAATTTTATTTGAATATGGTTCTAGTTTTCAAAATTATACATTTTATTATAGTAATAACACTTCATATATCCACTCCCTTAACAATTTTTTTAAAATTCTTTTTAAAAATTCTTTTAGATGTTGATAGACCTTTATTTTTATTCATTTATTTATATGTGGTGCTGAGAATTGAACCCAGTGCCTCACACATGCTAGTCAAGTGCTCTACCACTGAGCCACAACCACAGTCCCAAATTCTTTTTTTCTAAGTTTTTGTTGTTGTTGTTGCTGGACCTTTATTTTATTTATTTTTATGTGGTACTGGAGATCAAACCCAGTGCCTCACACATGCTAGGCAAGCGCTCTACCACTGAGATACAACTCCAACCCCTTAACAAGTTTTTAAGTGCAGAATATTATATTGTTATCTATAGGCACAATCTTGTACAGCAGATATCTAGAACTTATACAGGCATTAATTTTCAGTTATTAATTCTCTACTTTCATTACCTAACTTTCCCCTGAGATGACTAAAGAATGAATAGCATCTTTTCCAGAGTCTCATAATAAATCATCATGGGTTAGTGACTGATTAGTGGATATTTATCCCTGTTCAGTGTATATGTTTTGGAAGAGAAGCCAAAATAAAAAAATAAAAAAAGATTGTCCTTCATCAAAACAACATTAACAACAATAATCATATAAACAAAAGATGCAAAAGAAGTGGTTCTAAAGGCAAATAGAATCAAATTGAGAGTCACAACTTACTTGTTGTGTGACCTTGGGCAAGTTACCTCCTTTCTTAGCTTAGGAGACAATCATATCTATTTCACAGGCTATGGTGAATACTAAATAGGATAATGTATACAAAACTTGTTCAGTAATAAATGTCAATTGGCTGAAGACCAGTGAGCTGTCATAGTTGTCACTACAGCATTTATAATTGAAAAAAAAATTGTAATTGCTTTCTACTAATTATAGAATGTTGACACATGAATCCTTACAACTGCTCTTTCAGGTGAGTCTACATTAGTACTCTTGGTGATAAAAGTGAAGCCCAAGAGACTGTTACTGTAAAGTTACATACTTAGTTATTATTGACAGGGATTCAACCATTTGTTTCCTGGTGTTCACATAGTGGCATGAGCCAGTGGGCTTAGATAGAGTCCAGATATGTAGAGAGGAAGTGAGAATTCTATCCAGTACAGATTCTGGTGCTGGCTGGTGATGAAAGTCTTCTCCAACCAGGTGTTCCCAGTGTCAAATGTGCTACCCAACAAATCTTCAACAAAGTGTTCCCATTCCTTATTTTGGAGTTTGGAAAAGTCATCATATCTTCCACTTCAGCTGCTGTATGGTCCTTGTATAAGCATCTGGTGCTGTCTTGGCAAAGTTTTAGCATAATCCTGCTGTTTTCTAGACATCTGGATTGAATATGAACTGCAGGGGGGCTGAGGTTTTCTTTTCTGTCTTATTGAAATGCAGGTGTTGTGACTTGGGTATTTGCCTCACTGAATGGCAGCCTGGTCTTGATCTGGAGTGAGCAGGGGCTTTACTTTGTTCCTCATCTAATTCCTGGAAGGCCTTTCTCTCCTCATGTTGTGTCCCAGGTTACCCTTATGGGAAAGTCTGCAGCACTTGCAGCCAAGACTGGGAGTCAGCCATGGGAAAATAAGAATTGGCATGAGCCCTGGTCTCTGTGAACCGAACCCCAGCCTTGTCCGACTTTCAGCTGGAAATCTATCCAGTGGCCTTACTTTTCCTTAAAAATAAATCAAGCACTCCCTACTTTTCCATACTTTTACTGAGCCTTTTAAGCAGATGCCCACATCCAACTACAGCGTAGGCTGTACTCACCAGCTGGTCTGTCTTGCTAAACCTATTTGTACTATTGATACTGGACCTATAAACATCAGGAAACTTACCTTAAGATTTCTGCTTTCCTCTAAAGAAAGCTATTTATGCTTGAGCAAATTCCAATGACCATATAGTTTTGCCAGCATGGAGTATATTATACACGACAGCTTAAAATGACCTACCACATAAAGGCATTCTTTATCATTAGTGGTATTTAAAATGTCGGTCTAGGATTGAGATATTGGAGTGTATGTTAAATGGGTAGATCATAGACAAATGTGTCAGATAGAAGGAAGGTGCTGGCTAAAAGTACTTTATTGAAGAATTGAAGTGGGCAGTAGCAACACAGCAAGTGAGTTTTTCCTAGCAAAATATAAAGAAGAAAATTATTTGGACATTGGTATTTGATTACCAAATTTTAAGGATTTTAACACAAGACATTTTATGGGCAAAAGGAAGTTTTTCATAGCTTTTTCTGAAGAAAGGAGAGTTTGAGGGTAATTGATGAAAAAAAGAGGTGATAAGTTGATGAAGGTAGAATATGATAACAAGAAGAGGCAAAGTGTTGATTCCTTACTTGTATTAGCAAGGAATTCACAGATGAATTAAAAAAAATTATAAATAAGAATGGTAGAAGTCATTCCAGACTAAAATATCCTTCTGTCTTTGATCCTGTTGGAAATAATTATTCTTTATGGGACAGTCTCACAATTAGCAGGATTTATAATAATCCACAAGTACTGCTTTCCCTCTGAGGAAGTCCTAAAAGACTGACGCTTGGCCCCCAACTCCGCCCTTCATCAGTGATGACAGAGCCTGGCAGCTGCCTTCTCAAGGAGACCTGCCACCCTGGGGTGGGAGGAAAGCTGATGAGTTCTCAGATTGCCATACCCTGGCTGGTGTCTGCCCTGTGTCTATTCAGTTTTTGATTATCAGTCCCTCTGTGCCCCAGGGTGGAAAGCCTCTGTCCTAACCTGTTCAGTCATCTGGTCTGAACCCAGACCCATGGCCCTTGCTTCCTCTGACATCAGGTGTTATCAATTAAGATCCAGTCCTGGCAAGCAAGGTCGGGGGAAGTGCATAGGTCAAACGTACAAAGCGAGTGTTTGAAGAATGTGCTGGAGGGATTAGGTGTTTGACTGCAGTCATGAGAGAAGATTTTATGAATGTCAGAAAATTTTGAACAGTGGGTTGATTTAATGCAGGAACCTTGAAAAATGAATAGCTTTTTTGAACAGGTGATGACTCTATCAGGGTATTTTTGTTTTTATTTAACTTTTTAAGAAATAATACATTATCTGCATTCTAAAGTCAAAGGTATATGAAAGGTATACACAGGCAGGGTGTGTTAGCACACACCTACGATTCCAGTGACTCAGGAGGCTGAGGCAGGAGGATCTCAAGTTTGAAGTCAGCCTCAACAACTCAGCAAGACCCTAAGTAACTTAGACCCTATCTTGAAATAAAAAAAATAGGAAGGACTTGGCATGTATTTCTTTAGCTCAGTGGTAAAGAGTCCCTGAATTCAATACCCCACATCACAAAAAAAAAAAAAAATTTACACAGACAAGTCTTAAATCTACTCCTGATGCCTTTGCCCTGTTATTTCCTGTCCCCTTTAAGTCATCATATTTGATTCCTTGTTTATTCATTTAGTGCTTCTTTATGCAAATACAAGTAGAAATACCTGTATTCCCTTTCTGTTAAACAAAATATGGCATAGCATATAGGCTATTTTACTACTTGCTTTTTTAACTTAAAAATATGTTCTGGAGATCTTTCCTTACAATGTATAGAGGTCTTCCCCATTCTTTATTTAGCCAGATTCTACCATGGCTTATTTTATCACTTTGTCCTTGGACACTTGGGTTGTTTTTAGCATTTTGCTATTATACCTATATGATATATACATACAGTGATATATCTCCAAGGTTATTAATCATGAAATTTTTGATGTATCTTTAATAGAATCTAAGAAATAGAATTATAGAACTAAACAGCAAATATATCTAGTTTTGGTGGTACTGCTAGATTTTTCTCTCTGCAAGTTGTGTTATTCTTTAATACCATCAGCAATGATTAGGAGCACCTATTTCCCAAACCACTCCAGTTAAGTGTGTATTCAAACTTTTGGATATTTTGAGCAATGTGCTATGTGGAAAATTGTATCAGTTAAGGAAAATATTTGCAGTTCTCTTTTTATGAATATGTTTGAACATCTCTTTAGGGACTTTTTTTTTTTCCTCTGCCCATTTTCCCATTGGGTTATTGGTCTTCTTCATCTCAATGTGTAGACACTCTAAAAATAAGAACAAAAATTTAGAATCCTGGCTCCTCTCCCCATTCCAGTGACTCATTAGTTTAGGGACAGGGCCCAGGCATCTTATGTTTTTGAAATGTTGCTCAGGTGATTCTGATTTGCAGTTAGGTTTGATCTAGAGCACAAGGTTGGATGTAGGAAGGGAGGAGAATCAAGAACTAAAAAAGTGGTTTGGCATCTGATCTCAGCAGATTTCAAATACCAGGACAAAGGATTCAAGCTTTATTTGGCAAACCATGTGAAGATGCTAAAGATTTCTGATTATATTTTTCAAATAAATTTTAAATAACTTTTCAGGTTTAGTGAAATCAGAATGAAAGACCAAAAAACTGGATAGGACACATTTTTCATTGATAGGACAAGTTGGTCTTTCTAGAGACCAAGTGAGAGTAGCAGTTTGATCAGGAATGGACGGGTTTGTCCCACCCATCAATTCTACTCACTCATTTATCCCACAGTGGGTATAGGTGGGAAAATGACCCATTCATAGAGCATAGCAAGCAAATTAACTGACATTTAAATTTTTTGATTCCAATCAAAAGGAAGTAGATCCTAGAGGACCTAAAGAACAAGGTTGTCCTAAATGAAATAGAATCTTACAGACTGCTCAGAAATCTTGGAAGTATTCTTGAGATTAAAACCAATTAAGCTTGATCGAATGGTGTTACATGTATGAATACGGCACAATGAAACCTAATATTATGTATAATTATAATTCACCAATAAAAATACATAAATAGATTTTTTTAAAAAATCAATTAAGCTGCTGGAGACTGCCTCCAAATTTATCCAGAATACAACCAAGAACTTTTTGGCCTCCATTGACTTCTTCAATATGTTAGTTATATTTTAAATTTCTTACAAATATGTCTTCTTAAAATATTGAATACATGAAAATTTGGAAAATAAATGTATATGAATGTGATTTCTTAAATCTTACTAGCTGTGTTGCAGGCTTACAACAGCAAAGGAAAATATGTGGGTTTTGTGGTGGGTTTTCTGCCCAGACTTGAAGTTGCTCACCTTCTTTGTCACTTACTATCCTCTCTTTTCATATGCTATTTTTCTTAGAAAGGAGTTTTCTTGATTGTCAAATCTTTACTTAATGTCTATTATGTTCCAGGAACTATGCCAAGCTAAAAGAATATAAAAGATGACCAAGACTTAGTCCCTGTTGTCTAGTTGTTCATATCTAGAGGAAAGATAGACATGTTAATAGTTGGTTGCCATGCAAGGTGATAATCATTATTACAAATGAATGTAAAAATGTTACAAGTGCACAGGGGAGGTACAGAGAAGTCCTGCAGGTGATTTTGCATCCCAGGAAGAAAGGACATGATACTAGTAACTAAAAATTAAGGCTTGGAGCACCATGTATGGAGGAAGAGATAATAGATAAGTTAGTTAAGACTGGTTGAGTCCATATTACTAGTGGCTTTTTGTGCTATGACAATAATTTGAATTTTATCCTGAGACAGTAACTCTGTCCTCAGAATGCATTGCAATCAGTCAGGAAACTTATTAAAACGCAGATCCCTGGGTCTCACTACCAATAATTTTCATTCATTTGGTCTGAATCCAAGTACTGTGATTTTAACAAGTTCTCCAGATGGTTGTGATGAAGGTAGATAGTGGATCACACTTTGAAAAATTGCTAGGGAGGATAGGGCACTAATGAAGAAAAGGGAGAGGCTGAAGTGGCGTAAGCACTGGTGGAATGGCTTGAACTTAGGGAAAACGGGGGAAGGAAGGAGAAACCATGGATGTCACAGAGAAGCAGTCCCATACAGAAACTTTGAACACAATGCCTGATGCACAGTTGTTCAATTGCTTATAATTGAACCTAAATTTTCTATCATGTCATTGCTGTCTGTAATCAGTCATGGAAAATAAAATAAATGAAGAAATATACTACCACATGAATTTTACCACTCTCCCTGATTAAGGTTCTGAAATCATGAGGAAATATTTCACTTCTACTGCCAGTCCTTGCCAGCACATGACAGAATTCATTCTTCCTGGTCATCCTTCTCCTCAATGATTTTAAATCCAAATCTCACCAAATAGGCTTGGATCTGTGAATAATTTTAGCTGGATTAGGAGCATGTGCACACTTGATAAGACGTTTCCTAGAGAATTTTTGCTTCTAAGTCCTGCAACACTTGACGGGGACTAGAGCACTTAGGAAGAATTTGAATTAACTTCACAAGAAATTGCTAACTCAAGTTGCTTTTCCAGATGGAAAAGAACCTCTTGTTTACCTACCCCTGATTTATACAGAATGCAGAACATGATGGAGATCTGTGGCCTGCACAGGCAGCAGGAGCTGGCCTCACATGCACCCTCCTCCAAAGTGATTTGGAATAGATTCTGTCCTGCTGTTGAGATGCCCATCCTAGTTGGATCCAGTGTCAGTTGAAGCTTTCATTGTTTTTCTCTGGCATATTCTCTTACTTGCCACAATATGTAGATACTTTGGTAGTCTTGGAGTGCAAAATGTTTTATTTTTAACGTTTGATGGAAATACTTCTGAAAGCATTTTGGTTGAAAGGAGAAACCAGACTCTGAAATCAGTTTCTTGCCATACACTGGAACAAAGTACGACTTAAATCTTGCTATTGTGTTCTCTGTGCCCTTGTATGTCTTTGGGTTATAGTAGAAAGAGCAGTGGATTAGGGCGAGTCATGTTATCTGAGCCCTAACCTTCACTCTATTATTAACTAGCAATGTGAACTTGAGCAAGTCACTTCTCAGGATTTGTGATAAATTGGGCTTTCTGAGAAACAGACTTTGAGACTCTAAGTTTCACATGCAGGAGGTTAATGGGGTATAATCTTAATATTGATGAGGAATGGGTGATGAAAAATTGATGGGGAATTGGGCTGCAATGCAGTTTGGGCCCTTCAGGCTTGTTCACTTTGCGGCAAGAGGGACAGTTTTCATATCTATGCCTTCTACCCACTGCATCCACCATTAAATTTGAGCTATACCCTGGTAGGGATATAACTGGGGAAAGGCTGTTCTCTTCTAAGGAAAACAGTTTTTAGGCAGGGATCCAACTATGACTACTCCTAGCAAATTCACTTCTGAAGGTAGGAAGATGGGATCAGTATGCCATAGCTTCCACTGTGGTTTTCTTAGTTTCATCCTCAGTAATGTGATTGAATGGGCTAGATAGTGTCTGTACCAGTTACCTGTTACCACAATAAGGGTATATAGCAAAGACAGATAGCCCTTAGTGGCAGATAATAACAAACTTCATTTAGTCACAAATCTGTAGGGTTCAGCTGACCTTGGCTGGGCTAGGTTAGGTGTGCTTTCACATCTGCTGCCAGCTGCAGGTGGCTAGGTGGGTCTGCTGATATTCCCTGGGCTTACATATGTGTGTTGGGAGTCACCTGGCAGTCAGCTCTGGATAGCCTTGGCTGGGACGAGATCAAAGTAAGTCACCTCGATTTATCCTCCAGCAGGCTGATGTGGACCCATTCTCTTGGCAGTGGCAGAAGTAAAAACCATCTAAATATACCATCTTATTTCTATCTTCTACAGTGTCCCTTGTGCTAACATTCCATTGGCCAAAGTAACCAGTATGGGTGAACTCAGGGGCAAGAAGTCTCGACCCATTCCTAAAACAGGAAGTGCAATTACTAAGCAAGGGTATAGGTTTAGGGAGGGTTGGGAAATTGGGGCCATTTGAAAAATCTATTACAGTATCTAATTTCCTCCCATCTCAGCCATTCAATGTTTTTTGGACTTCATCTGTTTGGTGCTAAAAGTGGTCTAATTTGAGTTCTAATTAGGAACTTGAACTCTGTCCAAATCCTAATCTCTGAATAGCACTCCGCACAGAATCAATTCAAAACACTAGCGATGAGTAATATGCTGAATGAATAAAAGTAAAAATGAATATATATTCAGAATTTAAAATTGTTTTTCTTAGGGGCAAAAGAAAATCTGGTTTGTAAAGTCAGCATCAGAATATCAATTGTTAAGGACATTTTTAAGAATCGGTTTTTTGAATGATTTTCTTTACTGTTATTATTCACAAAGGAAAATATGCCCTTTCCACTTCATCTCTCCCCATTTCCATTTTACTCCCAAAGGCAACCACTGTTATCTGCTACATGTCTGCCTGGACCTCTTGCTGTGTATATTCCAATTTGACTGTTTTTTTTTTTTTTTTTTTAATTTACTTCTTTTTGACCAAGAACAATCACAGCATGTTTTCATTCTGCAACTTGCTTTTTATACTGAACAAGACATGCTAAAAATAAACAAAAACACAACACAAATCTAACAGTTTTTAAACATTAATTTATATTTAGTTGATGGTGACAAAAATGTACAATTGGAAAATAGTTTATATGGCTGAGGCATGTCATTTTGCATGTTGCACTCAGTGCTGGATGTTGGTATGGGCTCTCAGTTCCTATGCCTGTGGATTCCCTCCAGGAAGCACTCTCTTAACTTTGGGGAGGAAAACAGATTCTTTTCCCCCTCATTTTGATATTTTGTTGGAGAAATCCAGGTTCTTATTTATTATATTCTTTCAACTTTCCTAATCAAACAAACCAAAGTAATAGTCAAATTGTAATTGGCTTCTTTTTATCAGAAAGAGTAATGTATAATGTATGTTGAGCACAATAAGAAATAAGCCTTCATACAGTTGACACAACCTCCTGTCTGCTAAATTGTGTTTGTTTCTTCTGTAGTACAGTACTGTAATACCATTCAGTGGATATTGGTGTTGGTAACAGACTGTCTTTGTTAATATTCCTGTTATCACATGTTTGCTGATTTTTTTCACATTTGCTTTTAATATAGAGAATTACTTTTCAGATAAAAATTTAGGTAGGATTAAGGGAAACACTGTGACTTCTTTGAGAGGGAAGAAGTAAATACAGATGCTCTTCAACTTATGATGGAGTTCCATCCTGATACACCCACTGTAAGTTGAAAATATTCTGAGTCAGAAATGCGTTTCAAAAACCTAACTACCAAAAATCTAAGCTATGGCATATAGCTCAACAACATAGTATGCTGCAGTGTCTGTCGTTCTCCCTCATAATTGCATGGCTGACTGGGAGCTGTGGCTTGCTCTGCTGCCCAGTATCATGAACGAGTATTGGAAAAAGATCAAATTCAAACTTCAAAGTATGTTTTTCTACTGAATGCATTCCCCCTTTAACACCATCATAAAGTTGAAAAGTCATTAAGTCAAATCATTGTAAATTGGGAACGTCTGTAAAGTCACCCTGTACTTAGAAATGTTAAAATGCCTTCCAGACAAAGAATTTCCACATAAAATTACAAGTACTCCGATTGCCATGATTTCCATTAGCCCAGTGACACCTTCAGGATCCATTCTGAATTATAATGATTTATTCCTAAGGTTGATGATTGAGAAAATACAGAATGATTAAAGACTTCATAAAGTCAGTTATATTTTGCTTAAAATTATATTAACTTACACAATTCATATTATGAGTAACTTGACTTCTTTTGGAGCCAAGATGAACTTGTGACTGAGTTTGAAAATAACATTTTTATTTTCTCTATAGCTATGATATGTTTACTGAGTCCCAGAGTTAATTCTGTACTGAAAAAGAGGGACATGCACATGGATTCCAGACTCAGAATTATGTTTAATGGAAATAAAACTTAACAGAAGTGCATGGATCTAGTTCCCTGGTGATCTAGGGTGAACACTTATTTTTTTGGGGAAGCTGACTCAGTGGACTTCTCTCTTGCTTTCCCCTTGTGATTCCCTGTGAACTGGGTGGACAGAGACACGGCTTTATCCTCTTTGAGGAGTGGCTTTCCAAACTAGTTTATTTACTCATTTGCTTTTTTCTATATATTATTTCACCCTGGAACCTTCATTCATATACAATGTGAGTTGAAGATCTAAAACGAACCACGGCTGGTCTGATGAGAGCTGGATGGAGGCCCAGAGCCTCCGCCCATTCCCTACCTGCCTCACCACACCCACATTTATTCACATTTCATTTGCTTTAAGATAATGAGAAACCCATGCGTGTGGTGGATGATGAAGACCTGGTAGATCAGCATCTCATTGGTGAGCTGAGGAAAGAATATGGAATGACCTACAATGACTTCTTCATGGTGCTGACGGATGTAGATCTGAGAGTCAAGGTACAGGTTCTCGTTGTGTATGATGTGATTCCACTCCTTAGAATAACAAGGAGGGTTTTTTTCCCCCCCTTATTTGATGTATGAGTAAGCACAAATTATTTCTTAGATGGAAAAGTTTTGAAATGCCCCAATTATTTTGTTGCCCCATGAATTTGCATTCAGAAATGTTCCTTCTGGAAAGACTGGGTTGAAGTGACCTCCAAAGGCTCAACTATTTGACTCAGACTAAATTCTTGTCTAGCATCAATGTTGTGCATTCATCAGACACTTGTTGAACAGCTGTGGTGTTCCAAGCCCTGGGGATAAAAGGTGAAAAGTGGTTTCTGCCTTCAACAAACCCATATTTTAACATAGGCCTCTTTTGGAAGGATCTGGAAGTTTGCCTCTTGATCCAACTTGGACAAGACTGTAGGATTTCACACCTACTTTCTTTCTGAGCTGAGGGACAAAGTTTCAGAACCATGAAAACCTGTGCTATGTAGCCATAATAATAACAACAATATTGCTAACTTTTTCAAGTACTATTCTTATGGCAGGCAGTATGCTCAATGCTTTACAATCCTCATCTCAAACTTCTAAGATAAATACTAGCATTGTTCACAAAAGAACAAACAGGCCAGGATGGATAAATAACCTGCCCAGTTGTACTCAGTGTTGGACCTGATGCCAGAGGCTAGTTCCAGAGCCCACCATCTTAATCACTCTAGTAGACTGACTGTATAGTATGCTTTTAGAGAAAAATAGTTGTCTAGGCTATCAGAATTACTGATTAGATTTGTGGTATTTTTCTGAATGTGGGGAGAAATCACTTTATCAATTCATCCCGTATACATGTTGCCCCATCTCTAAAATGAGAGGTTGAATGAGGTGGTCTTCATGGTGAATTCCCACTGGGGGTATGGTTCCAAACCACATCCAGATTACTCTCCAGTTTAAGCTGGTGATGCTTAGCCAGGTCCTGAATCCATCTCAGGTTGCTTTTGTAAGTCAGGACAGCTGTGATCCAGGAAACTGAATTTCATTGTCTTTAAATTGGATCACATCTCGTTTTTGAGAATACATAAGCACCCATGGCCTAATATTAAGTGTTGCTCAACCAATAAAACAATCCCTGGGATCACAGGACAGGCCTTGGTGGGAACAAGTGCACATACTCCCAACATGTCATTCTTTTGGTTTCCTGTGTTAGGTGTAGTGCAGTGCTTCTCACTTCCTACTTGTCTATTGAATAGGAACCAGCTTGGTCCCAGGAGCAGGAAAGCAAACCCAGGATGTGTGTGGGGAGGGAGGAATGCAGTTAAGATTCCTTGTAAAAGTGACTGTTGTTTCTTGGACTCTGAATTTCAAAACATCAGCAGAGGGTACATTGCAAGAGAACCTTTACAGATCATTGAGCCCTCCAGGTCTAATTTAAAGGATTTCCCTAGGACTCCCCTGAATACTCCAATTCTCTATCAATTGATCAGGGAAGAAAAGCACACACACATTCCATGCACTCTGTTCTTTCTTAAACAGCAATACTATGAGGTGCCAATAGCAATGAAGTCTGTGTTTGATCTGATCGACACTTTCCAGTCCCGAATCAAAGATTTGGAGAAGCAGAAGAAGGAGGGCATTGTTTGCAAGGAGGACAAGAAGCAGTCTCTGGAGAACTTTCTATCCAGGTAAATCACCTTCCAAGTCTTGGAAAAGGCAGGCACAGATTTGTTCTAAATGAACTAATGAAAATGCCAAAGAAACACAGGGCCACTCATGTTTCCAGAGTGACCCTCCTCGGAGAGAGGCCTGTCTGTCATACAGTGGGATGGCTGTGGGCTTAGTATTCCTGTTAGAAGTGGCTCTGGTTGCAAGGCTGGCTGGGTTCAGCTCCAAGCGTGAACATCGATTTCATAGTTTCAGATAGGTCCTTTCTCTTTTTTCTGTTCCTTTTTGGTACAGAATATGGAATTCTGAACTGTGAAGATTAATTTTATTCAGCAGTTAATTTAGAGAGCTCCGTATATAGCATTTTAATTTTATATTTATATATTTTTTAAAAAATTTATATTTATTGTTAGGCCCCTTCTGGTTCCAATAGGATTTGGCAAACTGTGCTTGATTTTCTGCTTCCTTACAATGCCAGCAACCAACAAAAGCCTCACTAAGACCTCAGAAGGAGAAATCTCCTTGACCCAGATCCCCGATTCTCCAGGGAATGTGTTTATGAAAACTCTTTACAGCAACCCCGCAGTATCAGTGGGGAAGAGCATACCCCAGAAAAAAGTGTTAAAAAAAAATTCCAATTTCCTTCTTTCTCGATTTCTTCCCCAATGCTGGATGAAAATTCTACAGGGACTTTGGGTCCTAGAAAGTGCAAAACTGCCAAAATCCACCAACAATAATTAAGCTCCCAGAGACCTCAGTATAAAACACCACCCAACTGTACTGTGTGGCTGAGGGGTTCCAGAAATGAAGCCAGCTTTGCCAAGAGATTCAATGTTGAATGTGTATCACTTAGGCAGAATCTTTACTCCAGTCTAAAAGCACATTTTCCACATGTGAGTCAGATAATCAAGAATTAGATGATTAGTGGATAATCTAAATTCCTAGAGGTTCAGGAGACGTGGGTCTCTTAAGACTTAACATCATGATATATATAAAGAACATAGGATTTATCATTCATCCAAGTTTTGGGTCTGTAACTTATTAGCTATGTTGACTCTGTGCTTCTCAATTAAGCTACTTTAACAATCTCTAATTCATAAGATGAAATAATGGTAGCAATAGTTGTCTCCATCCCAGGATCCCTTTGATCCATTTGTCCCTCCGCATTTTTTTATTGGTGCATTATAGTTGTATATAATGGTGGAATTTTTTATTATATATCTGTACATGCACACATGTAACAATATAATTTGGGCCACAATTGCTCCCCAGCATTTCTCCCTGTGCTCATTTTTGGGTGCTCATCTCTATGCCAAGCATTTCACTTTTCATTTCCTAGTTAATCCTCAGGATAATCCCATGATCCATAACAATCGTTATGTTGCAACTGAGCTAATGAAGATAAATAACTTTCTCTAATCCCAGAGCTAGCGTCAGTTACAGGAGTTAGTTGCTCCAGGACAATCTGATTCCCAAAGTCTACCTTCTTATCTTATGCTCCTTTGAAAATATAACGTGAATTATTTTTAGTTCTGAATCCAGAGGCCCAGAGTTTGAAGGAAGACACTTCTAAAATAGGATTTCAGAACTGAAAGGAACCTGAGATTTCCTTCATCCATATGCTCAGTGCAGGGAAATGGAAGGTGTGTGCCTTCATAAAGACTTAAGTCCAACCCAACCTTCGTACACCTTAGGCTGAGAAAGCGTTCTGGGTTCCATTGGACAGATGACTCTTCATTAAGTCCTGGGCACTGAAACACAACTTCTGATCCAGGGTTATTCTTGCAGATGATAATGACACAGAAGATTGATAAGAATTTTTTATTACCCTTGAGGTATGTGTCTTTTTTCTTTTATTTAAGGTAGAAAAGATTTTTTAAAGGTTTGCATTTGACTTTAACAATAAGTGTCAAATATATTCACGTTATAAATTAAAGACCTTAGTTCTCTCTTTAACTTTTAAATCAGGCTGATAAAATTTATTTTTTATTTATAACCCAGTACATGTTGGCTACCACATTTAAGAGGACTTCGAATAATGTTTGTTGTTGCTTATAAACCCAGTACAACTTCGTTTCACACAACCATTATATATTTATTTCTTTTATTTGAAATAAACCAAACCTCTGAGTATTTAAATGATATTTAACTTTAATAAATTAATCTTATAGAGAATCTAAAGTTTTCTCAGATGGTCCAAAACTGTATATAGTTAGTAAAATTTCAAATTACACTACGCTTCTCAATTATTCAGATACACATTCTAATTTGAGTTTTAAGGATTATTTTATTAGGTCAAATTTTAAGTTTTACAAGAACATAAATTGTATATATAAAAAAGCCCTTCTTAAATATATATTGATAAAGTGTATCTATATATGTAAATACATATTCTCAAATATATCATATAAATATATGATTACTATGATTTTGATTCTTTGGCAACTTTTTCTTTTTAATTTTGAATTTCCTAGGAGTAAAACAAGCCTATTGAAATGCAAACCTTCCAGTAAACTCAGGTTGCTCACACTCTAAAAAAGACACCTACCATCTAATTCATTGATATTACTTAAAACCAGAGATTTGGGCCAGTTTTAAGACCTGTACCTACAGGCATCTTATGGGATTCTTTTCACCCTTCCCAGGGAGAGTGTCTTTTTTTTTTTTTTTTTTTAATAATCACTATGTCATGGATTTCAAAATTTTAAAGGAAATGCTAACATTATCTTATTTTTGTTCACTTACATGTGCTTGCAGTACTACACAGATTGGTCATTGACTCGAATTTGGCCCTTCTTTGATTCTTAAGACATGTACAAATATTTTACATCTAAAGTCCTTTAATGTAGATGCAGTCCTAAGATGTCAATGTATTTTCCATCTAATATAAGAGCATTAAGGACTCCTATAGTCATTACTGTTTCAGGAACCTTTGCCTACTATGGATATTCAAGGTGGCATTTGATTACAATTTAGATGTCCCATGGCTGTGCCTGATTGCTGGTCACAACTCATGAAATTATTCTGCTGATAATTATCATTGATCTTAAAAATTAAAATGGAATAGCATATTATTAAAGGTGTGAGCAAAACATCTCTGAATTGGAATCCTGGTTTTTCCACTCATTCACTGTGTGTGACCTTGGGCTAATTAAATACTCTGGGCTTTTGCAAAAGTTTAACTATTCTTAAGATTTTTGTGATGGGTCAATTCAATATTAAAGGTAATGATGGCCTAGGACCCAGCACAAAGTAAGTATTCAGTAAGTGCTAGCTAGTAGTGGTACTAGGGTTGGCTAATTCGGCTCTTATTAGAGAACTTTGTCATTAAAGGCGAAGTGAGAGGGATTCAGTACGTACTTGAGAATTGAAATCAGGCCAAGAGAAATGAAACAAACAAAGTGGTTCTGTGAATAAACCAGTATCCAAATGGGAATTTTCCTTCAAATGTGCTGAGTTGTTGGTGGGTCTGCACAGCCTGGTTTCAGCTGACCAGACCCTGAAGCCAGTCTGGTCTTTAGCAATCCTCATTTGGTTCAGGCTATAATTACCTTTTCCTGAGACAGAAGCCCCAAAGAGTGGGCATATGCACACTAAATTGGGAATGCCAGTTAAGAGAAATGAATACATGCATAGCTTGTAGGATTTTTATTTTACCGGGAAGCTAAAGTGACAGAAAAATAATTTGTCCAAAATAAGGATCTGGATCCTGTTCGTGTCTCTGGTTGCATGTGTTGAAGTTATTTCCTTCAGTGTTCTGTGCTGGGCCTTGTATCCTAATGTGAAGGTCTGTGGGAAGATGAATCATTACCTAGGGGAAATGACTTTTGTCAGTTGTGTCTGGGACAGGGAATCTCAGCTCCCATTCCTCTCCCATCAGGACTGCACTCAGTGGTGCACACAGGTAAACAAGCCAAAATAGACTTCACCCAAAATAGCTCCCTCCAGGACACCCTACAGCACGGCGTGAGGCCGGGAAGGCTGGCCTGCTTGGGATCCTGGCTGGGGACCAGTGCTGGTCTGGCATGACTCCTAAGGAAGCAGGGAAGTACAGGAGACCATGTTTGTGACCCGACAGTCATCACTGTTCCCTTTCCCAGGAAACTTGGGACAGTCTCAGATACTCCTTTCCTTTCCTCTGTGCCAAAAACATTCATCTCTTTATCCTCGGCGGAGGTTTTAGTTTTTCTTTCCCTTTGAAGAAAAACAAGCAGAGGAAGCAAATGTAATGTCACAGCAAGCAATTCTTGGCGAGCCTTTCGATAGCCGTCCATTCAGAGGTTGTATTTCGTCAGACTATCATTTTCTCTCATTCTCCCAAACCACTGTTCCCCCAAGAGGCCATTTTCTTCAGGGTTGAAAATTCTCATGTTCACTCTGAAACTAGAAGGGGCAGGGAGAGAAGCTGTGAATAAAATCATCTGGCCTCCAGCTTGGTGAAACGCCTAACACCCTGTGGTCACTTGCACTGAAGGCAGAAGGCACTGTCCATCTTTCATACCTCACTGGGGACCTTGACAGTGCTTGTCAACCATCACCATCTTGGTGGTGGTAGACTAGGGAAACCCCTGGACCAGGCAGCAGAGAAGTCTGTGTTTTGGTACCTCCTTAGATTTACTAGTTGGGAAAGTTACTCAGTTCATTAAGCCTCATTTTGTCCTCTGTAAAATGAAGAAAATAAATTATGCTCTCTTGGAGTCCTTGTGAAGAACTTACTGAGTGGTGAAAGTGAGCTATAAAATGCTTTACAAACATAAGAATTGAATAGTTTTCACATGGCTTTGCAATAGATAATGACCGAGGTCTGTCAGTAGACAAAATTATATAATCAGAAGCCTGCAAATTATGATTTATACAACCATGTCATCATGTAGATAAGTCACACTGGTAGGTTTCAGAGTTTAATTCCCATAACATCCCTTTGAAGTAGACACTGATATTTTCAATTCTAGGGATAAGGAAAAATGGAGACCTAAGTGAATTGTGTGACATACTTAAGGAAACCCAAAAATAGTAGTGCCAAAACTTGAACTCAGGTTTCCCAGCTTCAAGACAAAAACTATTTTTCCTCTCCTACCACATTAGAGCTTAAGTGTAGAAGTCAAGTTTACTAACATATATCCTAACATCTTCTGGCTCAAGACTTAGTACCTTTCCATTTCATAGAAGTACTCTGTGTTGGCTCTTACTAATGATAAGAAAGTAAATTCTAGACCTGCATTTGCCTCTGAAGAACCACTGGCTACTGAGTAAGGTACATGGTGTTTTGTTTTTCTAGGACCCTCTTTGACCCTTTGAGTGACTTCCATTTCACTGTTTTCTGTCACTGTTATCTCCTTAAAATTCAGTTGTCCTTCTGAACTCTATTTCTTGTCCGTGTACTTTATTTCTTAACCCCTTCCAAGCCTTGAAGGAACTGGGCCAGGACTTGAGTGCTCTTCAATGTTCCTTACTTCTGATGCTACAGAGTAACATACAGTTTTGGCCAGTTTTCATTGCATCTGAGAACTTCATTGCCCCCAAGCAACTTCATCAGACAAGGTGACCACTGATTCATGTGTGACACATCATACAAACATCAAAGTTGGCAGACTGTGGAGATATGACAGAAAAAGTACAAGAATGTGGTAATGCAACTTAATTTGAGAATTCCCGGGACAGTTTTGCCAGTCAATGATTTCTATTCTGGGCATGGAAAAAACTAACAGCTAGCATTACGTTGCATTCTTACACTGGTCTCTATTGTTTTAAGTGGTGGCCCTGGCCTTGTGCTTCTTTTCCAGGTTCCGATGGAGGAGGCGTTTGCTGGTGATCTCTGCTCCCAATGATGAAGACTGGGCCTATTCACAGCAGCTCTCTGCCCTCAGTGGTCAGGCATGCAATTTTGGTGAGTGGGGAGTCACCTCATTTCTGCTTTCCCTTACCACTCTCTTTCTGGTCAATTCTGAAAAGGAACACAGACACTTAGATCATCCAAATATTCCTCAGTCCAGACTGCAGATTCCCAGACACATGCTCTATTATATTGAATATAAAGTAGCTTTCAGACTGAAACTTTAGTCAACTATAGATTTTTTCAATATTCTTCTCTTTTATGTTCTTCATTGAAGTGTTTGAAAATATCTATTTCTTTGCTTTTGATAATCTCCGTTACTTGTCTTCTGGTTATTTTTTTAAACATGTCTAGATGGTAAAACTTAGGGGTCATCACTTACTTTGGAAATATTTGGGTATTTACTTAGGCACCATTATTGAATGCTTTTTCACAAATAAAATATCTGTTGTAAGATAGGAATGGCTTTGTGAATATATATATATATTAATTGAAGCAGACTATATTACCTTTCCCTTAAAAAGAATTTTGATCTACACCTGGGCAGCAAGAAGAGAGGTCAGAGAGAAACATAGTTTATGGTTCATTTGTAGTAAATTGCTCGGTATTTTGAAAACAGGGAGAACATTATTTACCAAACATTAGTGTTCTAGTGGGCTGAGTGTAGTCATATAGACAGTAAAAAGCACAACACACACAGTTTAGTATTAAGTTCAGTGGTGAACTTAGAAGATGATAGCAATTTCAAAAATGGAAGTCACATATGAGCTATGCATCTGCAGAGGGGAAATTTGGAGTTACCAAGGACATAGGGGAAAAAGGGAAGTAGTTATGGGTCACAGATCAAAAAGTTCCTAACTAGAACATATATGAATCGGCATTATTTTGGTACTTCTATTTTTTGCAGTACTGGGGATCAAATCTAGGGCCTTGTGGCTGCCAGGCAAGTACTCTGCCACTAAGTCACATCCTCAGCCCTTTAAATTTTATTGTGAGACAGGGTATCTTGCTAAATTTCTGAAACTGACCTCAAAATTCACAATCCTCCTGCCTCAACCTTCCCAGTAGCTGGAATCACAGCCATGTGCCACCATTCTTGGCTTTATTTTGGTGCTTCTATTAGGATGAAGAATCATTAGTTCACTATAAAACTACTTACTTTTTAAAAAGGGTGTGTTTAAGTTTTGTGAAGCATTATCAGGACCTGGTTCCTTGGTATAACCTTGTGCCTATAAAATTTTAAGTACTTTTCAACTTTAAGATGTGAATTAACTCAAAAGAAAACAGAAAACTAGCTCAAAATGGTAAGAAAAATTCATGAATTTTTATTTATGATCCTATTATCCAGTTTCATAATTTAAAACTTTACATCAGCATATAGAAAATTTGGTTGTGCCAGTATTCTTAAGCATATTTAAAATTATAATCTTTAATGGTGCTAGGCAAGACAGAAGTTCTTAGAATAGTTAATGACCCACCACAGTAAGCATATAAATAAAATCATGGTTTGCTAACTTTCTAAAGATGCTTTTGCAGTAACTACTAGGTGGTATTTTATTTTATTTTCAATCTCTGTGCACAAAGCCTGTCCCATATCAAACCCTTTTGTAATATCCAAGAAATGTGAACAAGTCATGTTTTCCAGAAATAATTAAATTCATGATCTTCCCTTTTGAAATATGACTCACCAATACTTGGAGTAGAATGCTTTACTTCTCTGGGGAAAGGGTAAAGGCGAAAAGAAAAACAAAAAAAAATGTGAACAATAGCATTTTGCCTTAATTTTAGCTCCTCCTTGAAAAAGCCCTCCCAGGATAGCTTTGCATTTTCTCCCCCCAACAATAAACACCATCAATAATCTTATTATTAGCTCCAAGGTATCACCCTGACTAGGCTGTGATTTTGTCTAAAAGCCTAAAATCTTCATATGAGAACTCGATAGCCTTTTTGTCTTCCCATTTTCTTTTTTGCCCCCCACCCTTTTATTAAAATTGTACCAGGGATTGAACCCTAGGACCCTTATCTTGAGACAGGGTCTTCCTAAGTTGCTCAGGGCCTTAAGTTGCTGAGGCTGGCTTTGAACTTGCAATCCTCTTGCCTCAGCCTCCAGAGTCACTGGGATTACAGGTGTGCACCACCATGCCTGGCTCATCTTCCCATTTTCTTTCTTCTGAATCCCTTCACATGCACTTCGTCTTCAAAAGTATTCCAATAAGCTACCAAAACCTGACCTTCCCTCTGTCTCTGAAACTTCACCTAAGGATGTGAAAGCTCCCTTTGCATCTTCCAAATAAGTGATAAGAACTTACAAGTTAAGCTTGCAAGTTAAGCTATTGTGGGATGAAGCAGGACTAGTTTTTTAACCATCCTGATATATGAAATCTGCAGTCTTTTCCCAAAGAAAGTTATCTATAAAAGCTATTTAATCACTTTAGGTTCAACTTTTTTCAGAAGACCAGTCAGCTTAGATCATTTCAGATACTTTAATGTTTCACTGTTCATTTTTTTTTCATTTAATAGTGAGAATGACAGTTATAGAGCAGATTCTTCTATTTCAATCTACACACCCCAATCTGATTCTTCTTACTCCTAAAATCTGCAGTTGGTATTTTTTCAAGATTTTAAAATACTCCTTTCTTATGGATAAAATTAAAATAGATTATTCCACTTGGTTGTATTTTTATATTCTTTTAAGAGATTTTCTGTTGTTAGCTATCAAGTCCTTGGAAGTAAAAGATGTCTTAGAATTCTTTCCTCTAATTTTGTCTCTTTCTTTTTTCTCTCAGGTCTGCGCCACATAACTATTCTAAAGCTTCTGGGTGTTGGAGAGGAAGTTGGCGGAGTTTTAGAACTATTCCCGATTAATGGTAATATGGTATTTTAAAATAGTATGAATGAATGCTAAGTTCAGTTAAATAATATTAAGTTAAATGCAAGCAGTAGATATACCTCAAAGATGAACAAAGTTTCTTGTGCGTGTGCGTGCACGTGTGCAAGCATCGATGTGTGCACAGGATGTGTGTAGGGAAAGGGGGTGGAATGCAAGGACAAATATTATTTCTAATATAAAATTCTTCAAATTAAAAGTAAAAATACCCATTTCTCAACTAAAATAACACGTTTTTTTGGCCTGTATAGGGCTTTATGGTTTACAAAGCATTTTCTTTTTGTGTTACTTATTTCTCAAAATAGTTTTATGAGGCACATAGGTCATATTTCCTTGCTTCCCTTTCAACAGAAAAGGAAATGAAAGGCTCAGAGAAGCTGAAATAAAATGACTACTGACTGACTGAAGGTTTCAGAAAGCAAATCCAATCCTTCTAATCCTTCTTTCCAAGACCAACAAGTCTTTAAATGAGATATGTGTATACACCTGGCACAGTGCCACATAGAGCAGATCCCTAGAAAATATTAGTCCTTTACTCTTCTTTTTTTTCACTCATCACAATAGTTTAACTAAATTCATCCAGATCATAACATAATGGGTATTTTTCAACGAAGTAAGCTATCTATTATAAAGATAAACATCAAAAGAAAAAATGTAATTGCAAAGAAGTCACTAAGCTAATTGGAAGTAGACTTAGAAACAAACACAATATCTTTGTTAGTGACAAATTTTAAAAAAGTTGGATCTTGAGAAGTTTAAATTAAGAGATACTTTTAGACATTCCTACAAGAGGTGTCACATGCCCCAAAGTTTGACATTAACAATGTTGCAGAACATTAGGAATACTTAATTTCTAGTAGTGGGGAAAAATCCCCAGAGAACTTATTTGGATTTTGAGCTAAAGGGAATAGGCTATTGGGCTCTCTCTATTCTCACAGTGATTTCCAATCACCTTGATGTTTTTATGAGCTCTGACTCTTTAATGCACTAACAACTATTCCAATTCTGTTCTAGGGAGCTCTGTTGTTGAGCGAGAAGACGTCCCTGCCCATTTGGTGAAAGACATACGTAACTATTTTCAAGTGAGCCCAGAGTATTTCTCCATGCTTCTAGTTGGAAAAGATGGAAATGTCAAATCCTGGTACCCTTCTCCAATGTGGTCTATGGTCATCGTGTATGATTTAATTGATTCAATGCAACTTCGGAGACAGGAAATGGCCATTCAGCAGTCACTGGGAATGCGGTGTCCAGAAGATGAGTATGCAGGCTATGGTTACCATAGTTACCACCAAGGGTACCAGGATGGTTACCAGGATGACTACCGTCATCATGAAAGTTACCACCATGGATACCCTTACTGAACAGAAATATGTAACATTAGCCCTATTCCCCTAAAGTTGTTAAGACACACATGGTCAGCTACCTAAGGAATTCTTCCACACTGTCACATTCCTTGTCTTTTTCTTTCAGTGTTCTTCCAAGACTAAATAAATAGCAAAACTTTCACCTACTCATGAGTTGTTATGAAGCTTTAAATAAGAGAAATTTAAAAGAATCGTTTGTTTCTGTAACTGGAGGGCAAGTGGTGCTAAATAATGCAAAAGGATATTATTTCCCTCTTCTCACATAATGAAAATTATTTGCTATGCAAAAGTCTATAAAATAAGTATTTATACCCTGTCTCCTTTATTTTTCCTATTAATTAAATGAAAACCATGATTGTTAAAGAAAAGTAAACATCACAGCACAAATGTTTTCAGGAAACATTTGGACAGAACAAAGAACAGATAGTATTTTTTGAAATGTCAGCCTAAAAATATAATAGGTTAGGCTCTATGTGAGTTTCATGAAGCTTGATACCAAAGGCTAGAAAAGAACCAAACCTACCTTTGTTATCATAGCTACTTCCTGCCTTGTTTCTGATATTTTTTGTGTCTTTTCAGAGAGATATCAGGGGACAGGAGAATCCTCACCAGAATCTGGCCAAAGATGATACTAAGAGTTCTTAGCAGGTTGCCATGGAATTTAGAACATGGAATATCTAGGTACCTTGTACTTAACTTGCTAATGGTTCTATTACCATACTGGATCTTTAAAGAAAAATTTAAAGGAAGTATACCGTATCCAAGTGTTCTTTTATTTTTAAAAGTAATTATTACCAAGTTATAGTGGACAAAAGTGCAGCTGGACTGCAAAAAGGGTATAATTCTTTCTCTGAAAAAGAACATTTTTTTTTTTTTACATATAGCATGCCAAAGTAAATTTTCTCTCTCCTCTCCTCCCTCTTTTCCTTCTTTCCTTGCTTTTCTTCTACTTTTCTTTATTTCAATAAATATTTACCAAGTATTATTACCTGGCAATATTTATGAGCTTGCCCTCTGTCAGGCAGTCAGATTCCCAGGCATCTAGCATTCTGATGGCACCATCCTCTATTAATTACGGGGATGCTTCTTGTTTGGCTCTGTTACTAAGAACTAATTTCCCAATCATCTGGTATTGGTTTTTAACTATAATGATCACATATATTAATAGATGTATTCAAGCCACAAGTGAATATTTGCTATTTGCTTACATGTGCCAATATATTACATACACAAATTTATCTTTATATCATCTGTACTTTATAAATTATAGTAATAGTGGAATTTGTAGCTCAATGAACTTGATAAATCACTTGTTCTATTCCTCAATTCTCCATAAAGATCATTAATTCTGACTTGTTTTATAGGCAATAGAGGCCCAGAAATTTAAGTGACACTAACAGTTCTTTCAGTGTGTAAATTATGATTCTCACCTCATGCCTCTCCCATGGTGGAGAGCTGTCCTCTGCTTTTTCTCAGATAATCTGTACCAGCTGCTTGAGGGGCACAGGTGGAAAGCGAGTTGATGGGCTTTGCTCTCAAATTTGCTCTCAAGGTGAAACACAGTTCAAAATTGCCAATAAAATGGATTTCTTTACCATTTCTTGGGAAATTGTGTAGGGACTAAGTAAGGAACCCAACTACTCTGAACTTCAGGAAATATAATAATGATGGAGTTTCATCTCCTAAGGAAATGAATTAGAGAGGAATATTTAAAAATTTACTTACAAAATCATATTGATAAAGTTCTCACTCCTTCAACCAAAGAAAGACACCACTTTTTCATAACTTGAGATTTCTTTTTTTAAAGAGAATTCCTCTGGTATCACTGGTACTAATAAGCAATGCATTTGAACTTTCCTTCTTCTAAACATGTTGAAAACTCATGGGTCATCATTTGGAAAGCTGTAGAATAAGCCACAACTTAGCAAAGGGACCAACATATAGAGGAAGATGCTATTGGTCAATGTCCTTAAATTATATAATCTGGAAAATACAAAGTATATTTCAGAAAAACGGAAAGATTAAAGAACTTGGTGACCTGTATCTTTGTCTTCTGGTGGTACAAATTAGGTAGTTTAAAATCAAGGTATTACTTTTCTGTAAAAGCATTTCCTTTTAAGCAGGAAAAAAAAGAGATAAAAATTTTAAAAAAACTAAGAAAAAACAAAATACAGGTTTAAGAAAGATTATGGAATTATGGTATTTAGAAAGAAAAGCGCTCAGTAGAATTGAGGAAATCTGAGGATACGACCTTGCTGAAATCATTGGTTGTCACCATTTCCTGTTATAAATCTTCAAGAACTGCTCTTTATCAGAGATCTCTTAGGGATCTGAGTTGAATACTAAGTCAGGTCCTTGAGAGAGTGAGAATAGATATTTAAGTTCTGGTCTCTTTGACACCTATGGATCTTTTTGGCAGTTAGGGTGTACAGTGCTAAGTTCAGAGACTCCAGCGATTGAATCTATGTCAAATTCTCAGAAAACCCAGATTTGATAGTTCAGAATCTAGTTCTTATTTTTTACGGGAATGAAGAAAGGTATTAAATGACTTCACTGAATTCTTTCCAGCATAGTATACTGCTATGGTTGAAGCCCAGAGAGGTCACTACCTCTACCACACATAACCCCTCATCTCTTCACAGGCAGACAGGAGATTCTAAGGTATTCAGGTTGGTAAGGACTGTGAGCATCCTGAACATTGAGGGTCCTCCTTATAAGGCACACTTGTTCTTTAAAAGTTTCCTGATTTGCATATGCAAATGCATCATCCTTCTGACATCCTAAAGTTTAGACAACTGTACAGCCTCCTGAACCTACTGTAGAGAACTTAAATAGTAGCACTTCTACAAAGCAAAGGAAGAGTATTCTATCTCCCAATGCGTGGGCCAAGGGAGCTAGGCAAAGGAAGGGGGTGATTTTAGATAAGTGAGACTGAAAACTCTTTGGCTTTCCTCCTCCCCTCTTCCTCTCTCTCGGCCCTTTTCCTCTTTCCATGATTCATCCGGCTCTCAGAGAGCTACAGTTGATTTGATGTAACTAATATGCTAAAGGTGTCACCTTTCCAAGGATATCTGTAATACAAAAGGAGATTCATGAAGAGGAGGGGGTAAGGAATAACTTGGCAATTGATTTCTGGGAGATTGTCCATCCCTGATGAAAGCAAGTCTTACTTTCTTCTGCCTCCCTGGCCCCCGCAAAATAGAGAAAGTATAAATTTCTCTTATAAGTTTCTCCACCACTCAACTTGTCTTCTTTAGCCCTCATTTCAATCTTCAGCTTGCTTCTTCTCACAATTGTCCCTAGAGAGGCACATTAGAACAAGGGTAGGCCCTGTTCTAGAAATATGCTCAAATTTGGGAAGACCCAGTCAGGAATAGCTAGAAGCCAGATGAAAAACCATCTGGTTAGTCCAGGTCTTAACCCAGAATACAAACTTGAAGTTTAAACTCAAGTTATGTGATGAATCAAACATTAATTGTATTTATACTATTTTCCATGTGCTCCATTAGAGACCAGGAATATAAAACTGGAAAAGACCTTTCCTACACAGAAGCTCAGACTAGTAGAAAATAGTCATGTACATAGGTTTTTTTGTTGTTGTTGCTTTTCCCTGGGTACTGGGGATTGATTCCAGGGATGCTTTATTTTGAGCTACACCCCTAATCCCTTTTATTTTTGAGGCAGGGTCTCCATAAATTGTCTACGATGGCCTCTAACTTGAGATTCTCCTGCCTTAGCCTTCCAAGTTGATGGGACTACAGGCATATGCCACTGTGCCTGGTATACACAGTTAATTATAAGACCATATGTATATTCAATTATGGGTCTCTCTATGAGGTAGAGGAAGGTAGGAGGAAGAGACAGGGAGTGATGATGAGTAACGATAGTTCTGCAATCATTTGGAGACTAGAATTATTAAATTTTCTTCCCTCAGCCTCCACATGACTTGAGCAAGAACCTCATATTGGCTACACCATGAAGTCACCATGGTCAATGGCTTTTGAATACTCAGAGTGCAGGCACAGATTCTCCTGGGAATTTCTTACCTTTCTCAACTTTAAGAAGTTGTCTGGGTGTCCATGAACGATGATCACACTGGTATTAATTCTTAAAAACAAACAAACAAACAAAAAAAAAAACTACCTTCTCCTTTAAGTAAACCAAAATTAATAAAAAAAATCAGTGAATTCATAGAAAAAAATTCATTAAGGTTGAAACTAGGGAATATTTTTAATCTCATAGCATAAGCTTTTGATAAATATATGCCTATTAATCATCCCCAACATGGAGAATTGCACAGTTGGAAAGATAATTAACACATTTGACGTTCATTGCCATAAAATAAGGTTTGTGGCTGACAGGCCAAAGATAGGAAATATAGCCATGCCAACCTCCCCTCCCTTTTTTTTCTGTTCCACCAATTTTCTTAAGTGGAGAAAGGTGGTGTTGGGAGGGTACATGGAGGTTTATGGCTAGAGTGATAAAGCCCTATAATTATCTTTGGGGACATCAGTATGTTCAGTTTTTGTTTCTTGGCCAAGCTAAGTGCAATGAGATTTACGATGTGTTGTTTAATGTCTGACACTACCCTTTAGTCAGTTTCTTTAATGATGGTTTCCAACTGGCATAACAGATTAAGTAAGCCTGGCTGATCACACAGTCAAAAAGGCATTAAAACTCCCGCTCAGAAATTTTACTCTGAGTTCATCCAAAGTCAAGATTTCTTACACAGATCTTGTTGATTTAAGTTGGAGACAGTGGACACAGTATGGTCTGTACATACAAATCAAGACCCTGGAGAGCTTATGTATAGTATCCCTTTTGGATTCCCAATGTCTGTATTTTCTTTTGTTTGATGGGCTATATCTTTTGACTTTAAATAAAAATTTTATGTAAGTATATTCTGTGGAGTCTGGTCAGCCATTTCAAATATATGAACTTGGAGGCCTGGTGATGTGGCTCAGCTGTAGAGTGCTTTGACTAGCATGCCTAAGACCTTGGGCTTGAACCCAAGCACCAGAAACAAACAAATGAAAAACGAACATATGAACTTGGGAAATCTTTGCAGGTGGGAATCTTTGCATACACATGTAACTTTACATATAACTATACAAAATATAAAAATACTTTATATGCTTTATGTATATACATAATATAAAATATATAAAATATGACATGAGTATAAAATATTAAAATTCTAGTAGACGATTTCATGGTTGTAGAGAAAACTAATGTGTTGCTTTCAAGGTTCTTCAATTTAAGCTGAGTTCTCACCAAAGCTTAAAACTAAACAAAGTAAAATTCAAGTGATAACCTCCTCTTCACGTATAGTACATGGTGTGTATTATCCCTACCTTTGTATAACTGGCCCTTACAGCAAAAGTATCACCGATGTATGGGAAAAGCATGCAGCCACACAGTTCCCTCATAGTAGATTTTCTGTGGCCTCTGCTTCCCTTCCACTTCCTCAAAGCAGCTTTCAACTGTTCAGCGTAAGTTCAAATAAGACTTCAGCATACAGGCAAAGAGAGCATTAGGGAAACGAGATTTTGCCTACCTTATTTTATGGCAAGTAACAGCTTTAAATGGAACGTTAAACTGTTTAAACATGAGTACTCAGAAACCTTAAATAAAAGTGCCGGGCTCAGCATTGTAATCCTAGTGGTTTGAAGGGCTGAGGCAGGGAGGATCATGAGCTCAAAGCCAGCGTCAGCAATTCAGTGAGACCTCGTCTCTAAATAAAATACAAAAAAGGACTGGGGATGTGGCTCAGTAGTTAAGCATCCCTGGGTTCAATCCTTGGTACCAAAATAGAAACAAAACAAAAAACACCTTAAATAAAGACCTGTACAAAAGGCATTCAAGCACAAAGGCTTAAAATATAGCTCACCTACCATCAGAAAAAAAAATATATATATAAATATATGTACATACAAATCCATACATGTATACGTTTACATTAACCATACATAAGTACATTTATATTATAGTAGGAAAACTTTACTTCTTAGGAACATTAAATGGCACAAAAAAGATAATTTATGATGGAAAAAAAGGGTGACTAAAGAATTATTTTCTAAACAAGCTGTCATTTGTGTTAAATGGTTATAGAAAGTAATCAAAAGTGTAAAACCTCATTGAGCAATAATATGACTATAGAAAATCTGGAGTTAGTAAATAACACCTAAGGAAGTATTACCAGCTAAAAACTTTCAGAAAACTAAAATCTATTGTTAGCTTCTGGTTGAAAGATTAGTTAGTATTAAAAAGTTGTGAATGAGGAAATATGAAAATACTGCTTAATGATCTATCATAATTGGAATTATAAACTAAAAGGCAAATAAACTAGTCTTAAAATAAAAGGCATGTAATAAAAAAATTTTAAAGAAATTTTCAAATTACACAAAATTTATGATAGCATCAATTTTAAGAGGCACTAGTATTTTAGATTCCATGAAGATAGTACACTGCAAATTAAATATAATAATTTTTTATCACTTCAAATATTTCATATTTGTCTGAAGAGGTTCTTAAAGATATTATCATGTCTCACTCTTTTAATGGCACAATGTAAATATACATAATAGCAGGACTCATGTCATATTTGTACATACACATAACATAATTTGATTGATTTCATTCTCTAGAACCTTCCCTTTCCCTCTTTTTTTCCCTTCCCCTTGAACTGCTTGCTGTACTTTACTGTCAGGTATTACTCTTTACTAACATAAAAGGAAAACTACATGCTAAATAAATTAAACTATTTCTAAAGTACTTTCCCATTTCAAGCTGGAATCTTTTGAATCACTTTTGGATGATAACCTCTAATGTCTGAGGTCTTCCACACAAAGCAGTTCTCTGTGTCTTTAACACAACTAATGATGAAGCATTTCTTTCTTTTTTTAAAATTTATTTTTATTGTACACAAATGGGATACATATTGTTTCTCTGTTGAAGAGAAGTAAAGGCATACCATTTGTGTAGTCATCCATTTACATAGGGTAATAGTGTTTGATTCATTCTGTTATTTTTCCCTTCTCCCCACCCCTCCCACCCCTCTTTCCCTCTATACAGTCCCTCCTTCCTCCATTCTTGTCCCCCTCCAACCCCCCACTATGTGTCATCATCTGCTTATCAGTGAGACCATTCGTCCTTTGGTTGAGATTGGCTTATCTCACTTAGCATGATATTCTTCAATTTCATCCATTTGCCTGCAAATGCCATAATTTTATTATTTTTTATGGCTGAATAATATTCAAATGTCTATATATACCATAGTTTCGGAAGCATTTATTTCTTAGGAGAGATTTTCTTTTGTCTCCAGGTTATTTTTCCAAGCTGTTGACACCTATACAGTAAAATCTGAGGCTGACATGTTCTTGATCTATCGATGGAAGATTTTCAGATACACAGGACCACTCTTCTCCTTAAATGGTCCTAAAGTGGTTTGTTGCCTGAAATGTCAAGTGTTATTATGTAGTTACGCCAAATGCTTGCACATGCAGGCAAAGACAACTTCACCACAATTGCTACCAGCCTGCATCTGTTTTAGCATGTCATCATTTAAAGCAGCAAATTTCATAGATGGCAACACAAACTTTTAAACTGATGCAATACAGTACAACAAATTGGATGAAATCCCCTAAGTTTATAAGAAGTAGTAGCTGGCAGGCAAATTATCATGTTTCTCATCTTTCAGTGAAAAGAATCAATGACCTTTTTAATTCCTGAAATTGATAAATTTGTAAATAAAGTTCTAAATTTACTTTTGAAAATAAAAAAGCAACTAGGAATAAAAGAGACTAGAAATGTAAATGGAATAAATGTCAAATATTTTAAGAAACTTTCAGATTTTTAAATATTAAGCCAATACTTTCTCAAATAGTTTACGGTATGCTATGCTAAAGGAAAAGCCAAACTACACTTAATAATTCAGTCAAAATTATGAGACAGGAATATTAACATCGATACTGTTAATATGTCAACATTATAACATTAGCAATATTATCATTAATATATATATATTTTATGAAATATGCAACATTATCAGTAATAACTGTTCAAATAGAATTTAAAATCTAAAAGCATTAAATGAGAAAAATGGTGACTTTTTAATTATTGAGGGCATATACAAATCATTAAGCTATCACTGGCATGCACCTTTCTGTACCATAAGACATAAGTGAATGATATAAAATAAAAATTGTCAAAACCACAATGGGAAAGTGACAGATACTGGGCAATAAATTTTATACTAAGAAAATAGAGTATACCTTTGTCTAAATGCCCATGAAACATGCATAAAAGTGGTCATAATGGAAATGTCCCTTATCTCTATTAGAAAAGAATGAAAGATCTAATAGAAAAGAACATGGATCTCATTCTCTAATCAAATGTGTGAAAACTAGAAATGGACAAAAATATGAATAAAAACCTCAAGGACATTATCCTTGATTCAAAATAGAACAGTTAGAAAGTAATGACAATGCTAATAGAATATTTGTCTTTGTGGATTTGTTGACATCCCCCCAGGTGAGATGTCTACTAGTTTTAAACACATTCACTAACAAACCAAAAAGGAAATAAATGTATTTTCAACAAGATAGAAGAACAAAACCAAACCCTTAAAAAATTGAACACATTATAATTTTAATAAAGTAAAAATTAATTAGAAGAGAGGATTCTGATAACATGGTGGCACAGGAGGCATCAAGAATCTGTTTCCTCACCTAAATAATAATCACACTGGCAGATCTGCAACATACAACTATTTTGGAACTATGAAGTCTACTGAAGGCTTGCAACTTCCAAGGGAAGGTTTGGATTATAAACTGCAGTTAATTTTGGTCAATATCAGTTCTTACTATAGTGGCAGCTACCCATAGTACACCCCTTAGCCCTGTGGCAGGGAGCTGTGCTTTATGTTCCTGACAGACTGCTTGGAGCTGGACCTAGGGTGGTCAAAAAGGGCCCTGTTCTCCAAATATTGGGGAGCTGTGCTCTGATCTCTGCTTCTGATCACAGAGGTGCAAAGAGGCGAAGCCAATGTTACAGCTCCCATCTCTCAATGTTGCACAGCCTTCAACTTTGGACTGAAGTGATTTCCATAGGACTTAAAAAGCTGGTACCCTTTCCCCTCTGTGATGGTTAATTCCAGGTGTTAATTTGACTGGATTAAGTAATACCCAAGGGATTAGGGAAGCATTTTTGTGGTGTGTCTGTGAAAATGTTTCTGGAGAAGACTGCCATGTAAGTCAGTGAAATGAGTGGAAAAGATCAGCTCCAAATGGGTAGAGTAGGGTACAGCCAGTTGGCTCAGGAGGTGGGGTGGCCTGCATAGAATAAAAAAGGAAGAAAAGGGGACTGGGGATATAGCTCAGTTGGTAGAGTGCTTGCCTTGTCCTGGATTCAACCCCCAGCACTGCAAAAAAAAAAAAAAAAGGTGATTTCCTCTCTATTCAGGAGCTAGGACACTCTTTTGAAGATCAGAACTTCAAGTTCTCTGGCTTGTGGACACCAGGGTGTATACTAATGGTCTCTTGGGTTCTCAGGTCTTTCATCTCAGACTGAGGATTATACTCTCTTTTCATGGTTCTGCAATCTTTGGATTTGTACTCAGTCACACTACCAGCATCCCACAATCACTACCCTAGAACCCAAGAATGTGGTAACTTTAGGATAATAAATGTAATCATTATGGTAACTACAAAGAAAACTAAAGAATATACATAAATGAGAAAGGAAAACACAAAGGAAAATAGTAATACAGGAAATGAGGAATAACAAAATACTCTAAGTGGGGATGGGGAGATAGCTCAGTCAGTAGAGTGCTTGCCTTGTAAGCACAGGCCTTGGGTTTGATCCCCAGCACCCAAAAAACGAACAAACAAACAAACAAACAAAACCAAAATACTCTAAGTTATTAAAGAAAATAGCAAATGGCATAAAGAAGTCCCTCCTATCATCAATTAATTTAAATGTATATAGATTAAGCTTTCCAATCAAAAGTTAGCGACTAGCAGAATGAATTAAAAAACCACCATATGCTATTTACCACAGACTTATTTTAGATCTAAGTTATTTTAGATCAACTTATTTCAATAAATAAGTTGAAAATGAAAGGATAAAAATGGATCTTGCATTTGAACAGGAAACATCATGTTCAGTGGTGAAGACTGAAGTTTTTCCTCTAAGATCAGCAACAAGGCAAGGAAGCCCAATTGAATCATTTATATTCAACACAGTATTCATAGGGCAATTAGGCAAGAAATAGAAAAAAAAAGGCATCCATGACTGAAGAGAAGAAATAAATTATCTTTGTTCACAGATAGTATGATCTTATATGTAGAAAACTCTTAGGAGATTTCACACACACACACACACACACACACACACACACACAAATCCATTAGGGCTAATTAACAAATTCAGCAACATAGTAGAATACAACCAAAGTCAATACACAAAAATCAACTGTAGTTCTAACAATAAAAAATTGAAAAAGAAAGCTAAGAAAACACTTTCAGGTAATAGCAGTAAAAAGAATAAAATACTTAGCAACTAAATGCAATCAAGATGGTAAAAAAACTTACAAAAATAAAAACTACAAGATATTTCTGAAAGAAATTGAGGACATACACAGATGAAAACACATCTCACGTTCATGTATTGGAAGACTTAATTTTATTAAGATGTCAATACAAAGTAATCTACGGATTTAATGCAACCCTATTAAAATGCCAATTTTTTGGAGACATTAAAAACCCAAAATAAAAATCACATGGAATCTCAAGCTGTGTTGAGTAGCCAAAACAATGCTGAAAAAGAATTAAGCTAGAGGATGCACACTTTAAAATTTACAACAAAGCTATGGTAATCATAACAAGTGTAATACTGGCCCTAAAGATACACAAAGACCACTGAATAGAATTAAATTCTCACAAATAGTCAACTGATTTTCAACAAGGTTGTCAACAACATCCAATGATGACAACAATCTTTTCAACAAATGGTGCTGGGAAAACTGGATATCCACATACAAAAGGATGAAGTTGTACCTAACACTATATACAAAAATTAACTCAAAATGGATCCATGACCTAAATGTAAGACCTGAAACTACAAAAATCTTAGGAAAAAACATGGTGAAAGCTTTACTGCATTGGAGTTAGCAATGACTTCTTAGATATGACATCAAAGGTAGAGGCAACTAAAGAAAAAATAGACAAGCTGGGTTTCATAAAAATTTTTTAAAAATTGTATATCAAAAGACACTATCAACAGTGTAAAGCAGCAATCCACAGAATAGGAGAAAATATTCACAAATCATGTATCTGAGAAGGGATTAATATTTAGAACATATAGAGAACCCCAAAACTCAATGGTAATAACAAAGCAAACTCATTGAAAAATGGGCAAAGGACTTAAATAGGCATTTCTTCAAGATATGCAATGGTCAACAAGCATGTGAAAAGATGAGTAACATCACGAATACTAGGAAAAGTCAAGTCAATTTATAAGAAAATGCCATCTTATACTCATTAGGATGACTACTACAAAGAACAACCACAACAACATAAAATAAGTGATAATATGGAGAAACTGGAATACTATTGGTAGGAATGTAAAATGGTATAGCCTCTGTGGAAAACAGTTATGAACATTCCTCAAAATATTAAAAATAGAATTACCACATGACATAGCAATTCTACTTCTTGGTCTATATTCAGGAACTGAAAAGCAGGGTCTTGAAGAAATATTTATATCCCATGTTTATAGCAGCATTACTCACAATAGTCAAAACATGAAAGCAACCTAAATGTCCACCAATGGATAAACAGATAAGCAAAATTTGGTATATACATACAAGGGAACATTATATAGCCTTAAAAGCAAGAAATCCTGATATGCTACCACTTGGTAATTATAACAAATCAGCCACAGAAGATAAATACTATAAAATTTCTATTTTTATAAAGTACTTAAAAGCAGTCAGATTCATACAAACTAAAATAGAAGTTGCAAGGGCTGAGGGGACAGTGAAATGAGGAATTATTGTTTAATTGATGTAAAGTTTCAATTTTACAAAAAGAAAAGGGTTCTTGAGATGGACAGTGATGATTGTACAATATGAATAATATACTTAGTACCACTGAACTATACACTTAAAAATGTTAGGATAATAAATTTTGTATTATGAATATTTTGCCACAATAAAAAATCTGGAAAAAAAATAGGAACAGTTAACCTAAAAACAACAAAGAAACTGTTAAAAAAAATTAAACCATTCACATGTAAAACTAAGAATGAGAAAGAAATAACAGTAACAGAGGAAATTAAAGAAATTAAAAGAATAATTCAGACATTCTTACTAAAACAAATTTGAAAATCTGAATGGTTAATTTGCAAAATATAAATGACTAAGAGTAAACCAAGAAAAGGATAAGGGAGAGAATGTTGTGGGGGGGCAAAAGTACTCCTCCCTAAAAACAAAAAAGTAAACCTAGGCAATTGTGTTGGTGAGTTCTTTCAGAACATCAGGGAACCTATACAACTAATGTTTTAAAGAAATCTTTCCAGGGCATTGAGGCCAGAGGGAATTGGCAGCCTGGCCATGCTACATCCGTGTGGGATTGTTAGACATGGTTTGATAAATCCCTGAAGGATTAAATGCATTACTAGCAATATCAGTAGGTTTCAGTAATTTTGGCAGAGGCATGATGGCGTTTGAAGCAACTAAAAGAGCAAAAGGGGAAGAAACTCTGCAGGGCTGGTAGCGGGGGTCTATTGTGCATCTATTGATCAAAACTTTATTAAATTCATATTTGAATTTAGAATTCATTGGTTTTTTAGTTTTGTATTTTATTTAGTAAATGTTTTTGTTTTCATATGAAAATATAAGCAAGATTATACTTCCTATTATGTTTGTGTGTACTTAAGTAACAGTAAAATAGAAAAAAAAGGTTCCACCTGAGATATGTAAGAAAGTTTTTTACCCCCCTTCAAATGGAGAATGTGTATTATTTAATTTCAGAAACGCTGCTCTTAGCTTTAGAAAAGAAAAATCACCCTTTTCATTGCAATTAACTTTTTCTGCCTCTTTCCCCTACTGGAATGAAGGTCACAGACAAAATCAAGATATAGGTAAAGGGAAAAGGAATCAAGGACGTGGCTGTGCTTCATTCACCTGCTGGGCATGTTCAGGAGTGAGAAAACTCTCTGAAGTAGTAGAAATTACAAAGCTCTACAAAATCTAGCCCACTTTACAAGTGGCAGGGCTCTCACATAAGGAGGCAAAAAAAAGCCTTAGTTATAAGCAGAGTAATTCTGCCCAGGGTGTCTTCTACATGTGGACCTTAAGAACCTATGGCTGCAGGATGCTGTGGCTAAGGATTTGGAATCATGGTCATAGCCACCTTTTCACCTATAACCAATAGCAATACTCCTGCTTTCCCTCAGGATTAGGCACATGTCAGGACAGAAAGAAATTCAGTTCTAGGACAAATAACAGAGTGGGATCAGGTTATCCATTGCAGGTCATATCTGTGTTCCAACCAATGGCTATTCAGAAACCATGGAGTAGATTCAGTGCATTAGTTATGAGTCATAACTGCATAGAAAGGAATCTAAATGCAGAAAGGAATTTTAGAAATTACTTGGTCCAATTTCTATATCAAAAAAGAAATCTCTTCTAAAACATCCCAATGATACAACCTTTCCCTAAAACCTTCAATGATAATTTACTAATACTCTCTACTCTTCAGGAAGGCTTTTTCTACATATGAAAAATATCATTTTTTGAGAGAGTATTTATAACTTTACCCCATCACTCTTGCTGTAATTCACTTTTCTAAAGTTGGAAAGATGAATACTTCTTTTTCCACATGGTATTCTTCCCTCCAGGTTATACAATCCCTTGATTCCAAGAGCACCTAGGATATGGTTTCTAGACTTCTCCCCTTCAAACCATCCTCTTTAAAAGTGATGCCCATGAAGTATTCTAGGGCATCCATATAAGAACCTAGCATGTTTAACCTTTAGCTTTCCCTCTCTTCTTTTCTCTCATTAAGTGGTCAGTTAACATAAGTAAACTTTATTTTGAGCAATACTTTCTAAAAAGGAGGGTGGGAAAAAAGTAAGAAAAACTTAATCTCCATGCACTTCTGAAGTTTGCTATTTAATGTACTTGTAAGATAATTATTACTTTTTAAATTTTGGATCAAACCTAGGAGCATTCTACCTCTAAACTATGATCCTTGCTCTTTTTAACTTTTTATCTTGAGGTAGATTCTCATTAAGTTTGCCCAGGCTAGCCTCAAACTTGAAATCCTCCTGCCTCAGCACCCCAAGTTGCTGGGATTATAGGTATGTGCCACCATGCCCAGCTTAAAAAAAAAAAAAAAAAAAAAAAAACATTGTGCATACTGTATTTCCTAAAAGTGAAGTTCTATACCTTGTTTTCACTACCTTTAAAATAGATTGCCATGATAGATATCATCTTCCTGTTTCACATAAATATGATGGGAATGCCTATGTTCTACGTTAAGGTATATACTTTTGCTATTTTTAGATGTCAAAATATACTCAATGAAAGTTTCAAAAGCTGTTTCAGTTTTTGCATTGCTCCATTTCTTGAATAAAAAAATTCCACATCCCACCTCATATGAAAGAGTGGTGACACAGATACGGGTTTAGTAATTAATTTAATTACAAATTGCGACCAATTCTTGACAGTCACATTATTCAGGATATCACAGATGGATTATATAATAGCATTATCTTACATATATAAAAATTAAGAGGAAAAAAAGAAGAAATGTGTAGGCTCCCTGACATCACTTAAATTTATAGTATAAGACTTTGTAAATATACAGTGTTATCAGCTAAACCCTGTCCTCAGCTGCATGACCTTGAACAAGTCACTGTTTTCTTGTTTTTAAATTATCTATCACCTGATAGCTCTACCTAACAGAGTTAAATTGGCTGCATGAGAAAGTACCTTAAAAAATACCACGCACTTATAAGTAAGAATTATTATTCTAAAGTGATTTCCTATTTTTAGGGTTATACTATTTATATTTCATTAAAAGTCAACAGTTATTTGCAAAATGATCCTTTTAAAAGGAACTCTTAGTCTTACTGATAATCTTGTATGATTATGAAGCCAGTGTCTTGACTCTCAGAAACAGGATATGATATAAAGATATATTAACAGTCACAAGCTTTAATTAATAACTAATTAAACAACATGCCTTTATATTAATTTTCCCAAATGTAATAATTCAAGAGCAATGATGTCAAGATGTTGAGATGCACAAATTGAAGAAGGAGGAAAAAACTCACAATGGTTGCTTAAATGATTTAAAATGCAAGTGTTAACTATGGTAACTTGGGAACCAACTTCACCTATATGAAGCTTACTTATATATAAAACAATGAAAGATAATTACTAAAAAAAATTCCCATAAATTCCTAAAAATTAAAATTCTGAAATTTTGTTTCTGAAAAATTGCTTCTTCAGCAAAACATGTAGCACAGACTACATCATCCCCAAACTATGGCAGAGTCATGCCCTCCAGCCAAAATTTTTAGTTTCATTGCTTTTTAAATGCAAAATGATTATCTCTATAGTCTCTAAGTTTGAGAAACAACCTAGATGTTATTTATGATAAAAAAGGGAAGACTGTGACATGCATACTAGAACCATATAATTATGAATATCTGGCAAACTGATCTCTATCTGCATATTTATAGGATCTATTTAACATGATTACTTTTCTGGAAACTTGGAGTACAAAGAAAATAATCTGCAAATATATGTTGCTGACTTACCAAACACTGGGCTATTAATATGGTCTCTATGCTATGATTTTGTGTCATTTCCTCAGAAAATTTTTCACCCTTTGGGTAATTTAAGCCTTGGGATAGAACCGTTTTAGGAGTGATTAGATATATACAAAGAGTATTATGCTTTAGTACATCCTTGGTTTATCAAAATGAAAACATAAATAATACAAATATTGAAAATGTGAAAATACAATTTTTGAGAGCTGCCAACTATTTGGGTACCAATTAGAAATTGTCTTCATCTGACTCATCACTCTTGGGTTTGGTAAGCCTTTCCAGTTCCTCTCCATCCTAAAAGGAAATAGATAAAATAAGTAATTAATTAAAATAAAATTTAAAAGGTCAAATTTTTAATAATTAGTAAGAAGTCTTATCTAACATGTAAATCAGGATCTTTGATTAAATTGTGAATATCATCAATATACAGATTCAGTGCAATTCCCATCAAAATATCAATGCCATTCTATCAATGCCAATCTTCACAGAACTAGAAAGGTAGTCCTAAAATTTATCTGGAAGAATAAAAAACCCAGAATAGCCAAAGCCACATGAGCAAGAAGAATGGTGCTGAAGGCATTACAATATCTAATCTGAAATTATACTACAGAGCTATAGTAATAAGAGCAGCATGGTACTGGCATCAAAATAGACATGAAGACCAATGGAATAGAAGACACAGAAAAACCCACACAGATACAGTCATCTGATACTTGACAAAGGAGTCAAAAATACATGGCAGATAAAAGATAGCCTTTTTAACAACTGTACTGGGAAAACTAGACATCCACATGTAGAAGAATGAAACTAGATCCCTATCTCTCACCCTGCCCTGAAATCAAATGAAAGTGGATCAATGACTTAGGAATTAGACCAGAAATTTTGCAACTGCTAGAAGAAAATAAAGTTAACACTCCATTATATTGAGTCAGGCACCAACTTCCTTAATAGACCACTAAAGCTCAAGAAATAAATCCAAGAACCAATAAGTGGGATGCCATCGAATTAAAAAGCTTCAATATAGCAAAGAAAATGATTAAGAGTGTGAAGAGAGAGCCCAGAGAATCGGAGAAAATCGTTGTCAGTTACTCCTCTGACAGGGAATATATAAAAATTTATATATTCAGAATATATAAAAAACTTGAAAAGATTAACCTCAAAGAAACAAATAACCCATTCAATAAATGAGCAAAAGAACTAAAACATATTTCTCAAAATATGTGAAAAAAATGTTCAACCATATCTAAACTGTAACCAAATCCAAACTATACTGAGATTTCATCTTGCTCCAGTTAGAATGGCAAAATTATCAAGAATACAAACAGCTGGACATGGCGGCACACACCTGTAATCCCAGTGGCTCAGGAGGCTGAGGCAGGAGGACTGTGAGTTCAAAGCCAGGCTCAGCAACTTAGCGAGGCCCTAAGCAACTCAGGGAGATCCTGTCTCTAATAAAATACAAAAAGGGGTTGGGGATGTAGCCCAGTGGTTAAGTGCCCCTGGGTTCAATTACTGGTACCAAAAAATTAAAAAATAATAATAATAAAAAATAAATGTGGGAAAAAATTACACTCACACATTGTTGATGGAATTGCATTTTAGTATAACCACTCTGGGAAGCAGAATGGAGATTTCTCAAAAGACTAGGAATGGAACCGTCCTATGACCCAGCTATCCCACTCCTTGATATTTATCCAAAAGAACTAAAATCAGCACACTATAGTGATACAGTCACATCAATGTCTATATCAGCACAATTAAAAACAGTCAATTATGAAACCAGCCCAGGTATCTGTCAATAGATGAATGGATTAAGAAAATGTGGTAGCCATAAAGGATAATGAAATTATGGCATTTGCCAGTAATTGGATAAAAAAAGAGAACATCATGCAAAGTGAATAAGCCACACTTAGAAAATTAAGGGTTGAATATTTTCTCTCATATATGGAAGCTAGAGCAAAATAAGGGGGGAAAAAGAGGGTGGGGGATTAGATACCATAAAGATATAGGGAAGTTAGGTGGAGTAGGAGATTGAGAGCAAGGGAAGGGGGACAGGAAAGGGGAGAAAATGCAGAATGAATTCAACAAAATCACACTATGTGCATATATAAATATACCACAGTGAATTCCACCTTTGTATATATGTAGAAAGCACCAATCAAAAATAAATAAATGTGCAAAAGAAAGATCAGCAGAGTAGACAAAGAACAAGGGGAGGGAGGAGGGAAAGGAAGTAGAAGGATAGGGATCAAAATGAAGTAAATCCAATTCCAAGACTGTATGAGTTTTTTCAAAAGGAATCCAAGTACTATATATAACTATAATGTTCCAATAAAAAATTAAGCTTAAAACAAGTAAAATGTACTCCAAAGTTAACAACATGAGTAAAGTAAGGAGCACCATCTGCTGGTCTTGAGGTGAAACAATGAAAGGATGGAAAAAAAATTATAAAATAGTCTTACTACCTAAATTGATTTTATTTTACTTAAAAATTAGGGTAAAAGTATTATCAGCCCATGGTGGGGGGGAGAATTCTGAATGTATACTGTCTGGGACTGGGGCATCTGGGATATAAATTTCTAAATTTTTCATCTTCAGATGTGTTTTATTACTATCTGAGAGGTATGACACTTTTGGAAGGTCTGCCATGACTACTAATAAGTAACATATTTTCCCAAAGGGCAAACCTGTGAATGTGTTCACCGTGTAAAACAGTTCATATTTTGCATACTCATGAAAATTGTAGATCTAAAGCTATATAGAAGAGTTCATTCCATTTTTCATTTAAACATACTTAACTCCTTAGTTGAATCTCCAAAAGATTATTAATTTACTTATAATATGACTGAAAGATCCTTCCAAAATGATTGTAGGCAACCTGGCAAATATTCAGAATTAACTATAAAAGTTTTTTTCTCCTACTTGTAAAGATCCTTCTGGAAACTACCTTCCTTAGTAAATTAAAAGAAACTCTGCCCTCTGGCACACTGTGGTTTATAAATAACTATAAGAAAGATTAAAGGGCTAACTTTTCCATTTAAGAAGATTAACCAACATAAAAGATCAACTTCTTTTTATGAATGAGGCTTATTATTCCATCTATTGTGCAGGGCAGAGTAAGAGACGAGGAGTCAGACCTTATGGATCTACTGTTAACTCTTCCATCTATTACCTGTAAAGCACTTAACCAGTTTCTCCGATCATAAAGCTAGGGAAACTGGACAAGACCTGTGCGGCATCTTCCAGGTTAATGATTCTATAATAGCCCCTGATACTATCAACACATAAAGTCCTTGAGAGATGATTTAAACTTTTCTCCATCTCTGACAGCATTTATCATGAGCCTTTGCAAACATCAATGCATGTCTGTTGACTGATTTTCAACAGTTACAGAGATCCAATAGTATCTTTATTTTTCCTTGAATAAACATATTTTCAATTTGCAGAAGAACAAGTAAAAAAGCAGTATCCTCACAAACTTACCCCACTGGAACGCTCCCAAAGATTGCCACTTAGATCTCTGACCCTCTCTTGCCTAGGTGGATATTCCAGACTTTGAGGCTTGCTGGCATTATAAATAAAAATGGAGAGAAGGACTGATGGGGCTTCCAGGAAAAACTCCAGGGAGGGCTTGAAGTCAAAGACCAGGACAGATACTGCTGTGATGATGACAGTGGTGATTTGGGCCATCAAGACATGGAACATGTTATCCAGGAACTTCAGAATGAAAGCCACTGAAAGGCCCTGGAATGCAGTTACAAAAATAAGAGCTACTGAAAATGCATTATGGCCATAAAAAAATCCACAGTTCTTAATCTGATCACGGTTACTGCTTTGAAGGCCCAGGGTCAGTCCATTAAAAAGAATGCCAAAGAAATAGAGTTTGCTGTTTTGTATGAAGATGTTTTCAGTGAGCTGGTTCCCTTCCTTTAATATTTTTTCATTATAGATATTGGCCATTGAAGAAATGAAACACTGTACTATAATAAGAACATGGCCCAAGCCAAGGCGAATATGACTAAAAACTCTGGCTGTGGTGTTCCATTTAGTTTCAGGAAAAGTCCACTCCTTTGCAGTACAATTATCTTTTCTGGAACATTCGCTTCTGTAATGAAGGCAGGAATTGGATGGGGTGAAGAAGGCATCATGATGAAATCCATGTCCTGCCAGGTTATGCTGTGAAGTTTTAGTCCCAGCAGTTAGGGCCACAATAGACAAGAAGAGAATCAGGAGGGAAGCCCACTGTGTCCAGTTTAGATGCCGCCTGTTCCAAAGATGAAAAACAAGATTTTACTATCTTTCCCACCTGTATTCATTGTTTATACTGAAAATTCAGAAACTCATGTACTTGGTTGAATAAACTATACTCAGTTTTTGCCAGCATTCCCCTATACTTCAAGTTCAAAGAAAACCTGCTGGTGGTATCTCTGTGTCTCAAACTTGATATTTAAATTTGCTTTTATAATAACTTTCCCTTAAGGCCATTCAATCATTTCTGCACATGTAGGTTTCCTTTTAGGCAGCAAGTTTAACAAAGTACCCTATCTACATCCAGAGATATCTTGGTACAGTAACTTTTATTGTGCTATAACATTGGTTACAGCAGTGATTCACCACTTGGTTTTTAGAAACCAGAAAGAATGTAGAGGAGCTTCAGAAATGTATACAGGTGAACTCCCCACCTACAAAGGAGATCAAATCTTCAGAAGTGTTCATGACCCATAAAATATTTAAGGAAGCTAGCCCCTAGGTCCTAATCTGAAGAGCATTATACTATTAACTGCTGGCTGATAAGGTAAGGAAAAAGAGACTTTTGGGGAAGTATTTCAGTTTAAAAAACCTAACAGTGCTTTATTAATTCATTTTGCTGTACAACAGACTTGTGAGATACAGGAGATATGAATTATTATTCCATTTTGTTGAAGCATTCAGTTCAACAGACATTTAATAAGCAGCTACTACATGCCAGCAGATTGGGGAGATAAAGACTTGATCTTTCTCCTGAAAGAATTTATACTTTAATAAGGAGAGCTATAAAACTAAATAATGGCAGTAGAATGAATGACAAATGATCTATGGAACAATTGGAGTACACTGAGGAAGGAGCACTTGAATCTGTGAACAAAGTCAGGTATGACTTCAAAGAGGAAATGACATATGAGATGAAAAACAAAATAAAGTTTGCCATATAAAAAGGAAATTGGTCATCTCCGGGCAGAGTGAAGTGTCTACAAAAAGGCAACAAGAATGTACAATGTTAAGGAAGAATGAAGGAATATCTCGGGTTGTGGTACTCTGGGATGCTTCTGGAGAATAAACTTTGATATTAGAAGATAAATTAGTTAGATAAAGAAGGGAGAAGGCCAGAAAAGAGAATGACACAAGAAAAGACAGAAGAGTAAAGCTATACATGAAATCCAGAAGTCCTAAGAATTTTGATATTATTGGAACATTTACTGGGCACCTACATTTTAGGGTAAGGCTCTGGGGGAGGAAAGCTGTCTTAAGAGGTTAAGTGACTTCCCAAAGGTCTATATTATGAAAGAGTAAGGAATGGATTTGAGTCATGGTGTTGTATGTCCTAGATCATCACAACTTTTTAACAGTAATTCTGAGGGATGGGGATGTAGCTTAATGGTAGTGTGCTTGCCTAGCATGCTCAAGACCCTGAGTTCAATCTCCAGTATTGCTAAAAAACTAAACCAAACCAAACTGGCAACAAAAAAACTTAAGGAATAATTCTGAGTTCCCGGATATATATATATGAAAGATAAATATATAGGAAAACATGTCTGATTCCACTCATACTTCTATATAGCTTCATAGTTTGAAACTGTGAAATGCACATACCAGTCTAGATAACACCATACCTGTCAACACACTCTCATGTTTTCTCATCCACATAATATTCTAACTAATTGGATCTAGAGCTCAGTGATGGGGCTAGCTATAGCTCTACATCATGAGGTCAAAAATGTCAACTACTTAAATTTCTGAAGGTGCAGCTGGTACATATTAAGTAGTAGAAAGCAAACAATAGTAGAGAAAATACAGAGATGAAAAATGGATGTCCATTTTATAAAAATAATTATACAAATATTATACATAAGAACTGAGACCAAAACAGTGTCTTTAGAAGTTTTCAATTCTTGCAGATATTCTCCCCTAATAGTAACATTGCAAATAAAGAATCTAAGGAAACAAACTTTTTTTTTTGGAAACTGTTAAAAACTATTAAATTAAAGAATAGCTACTATAAATAATTATTCACCAGAGGCAATATTCTAGAGAAGGTAAAAATTATTAAGAATTATTAAGAAATTGTATGTTTTCAGAAAAAAAATATAAAGTTTCATCAATTATCCTGCAGTTACCTAAGGACCTGTGTATTTATAAATGATGACCAATTGCACATGGCAAAGTTTATTCTTCAGTTTAGTCAGTGCAATAAAATAGCTCACTTATCTAATCCCCCCTCTGCTCCAGTAAAACAGAGTCAATCACTGTTAGGAGCTGACTGCTTGTAGCTAAAAGACCATTCTTCCTGATGACCTCTGCTTCCATGCAAATTGTTTGCTTTCAGATCTCTGTTCCCAAGTGTGTTTTTACTTGGTGACCTCCTTTATTGACATAAGTGATAAATTATGAAAAGGATTGCTGTTTATTTAAAACTGAGTTTAAGGCTTTAGAAAGACTACTTAAAGGCAAATAACACAGAAGATAAAAAGCTGGTTGCAAATTACATATAGGTAAGCTAATTGTAAAAGTTTAGGGAAAAAATAATAAAAATCTTTTAAAAAGTATTTTGAAAGTATTTTCAAATACTTGATGTACTTTAAAGTAACTGAAACCAAAAGTCATGGATGACAGATGACTATAGCATCATACAAGAAAGAAACCAAAAAACTCCAAATAGCGAACCATACATATACTCAAGGAAAAAACCCTAGAGCTCAACAATAGAAGGATAGTCATCAAAAGGATGAAAAGATAAACAAAGTTAAAATAAATTTAGATTTACATACACACACACACACACACACACACACACACACACACATGGTATCCCCATTTGCAATTTTCTCATGTAAACCAAAAAAATAACAAATGAAAAATCCCATAACAAAACAATTTATAAGTTCCAAATTCCTTGATGTTGAGGCAGGATGACTTTAGTTAGTCTATTCCACCTTGATATGAATCATCCCCTTTCCCTGTGTATCTATGTTGTATATGCAACCCACCCATCAGTCAGTTATCATACTTGCAGTTGAGCCTGTGCTCAAAGTAATGCTTAGTTTACTTAATAATAGCTTCAAAGAGCAAGAGTAGTGATGCCAACAATTCAGAAATGCCAAAGAGATACTGTACAGTGCTTCCTTTAGGCAAAAAGGAAAGTTCTCAACAGGGAAATAAACAGAAGAAGGAAAACAAAATATATGTTTTGCTGCCACACTTGAAACTGCAAAAGTTGTCATATGGTAAATATTTGGTTAAGATGGAAATGACATTACATTTGTATATGTGTACATAGGAAAAATCACTATAACAGGGTTCAGCACTATCTAGTTTCAGGCACCCACTGGGAGTATGGGAATGTCTACCTCCCATAGATAAGAGGGGATTACTATTTTGCACTCATCTTTCTGTATGGATGAGTGCTGCATCAATAGATTCAAACAACTCCCAATCAAAAATATTCAAAAAACAATTATATCTGATCATGTACAAAATTCATTATTTCCCAAACAATACAGTATGACAACAGCTTATAAAACATTTACATTATATTAGATTATTTTAGGTTACGTATAAATAACTGACTACATGAGAATATGGAGGGTATTTTAAGTTACCTAGAAGAAACTGAGTATATGGAAGTAGCATGACATTTTATGTAAGAGACCTGAGTATTTATAAATTTGGTATCTGCAGGGGTCCTAGAACCAATCTTCCGTGGATATCTAAGGATAACTATATATAAAGATTCCTAGTAACTGAATAATTACATTCAAATTGTATCAGATAAGAATTCTACCAACTTTCATAATAAATCAAGGCAGAACATCAAAACAATTTAGTGGGTTATGAAACAATTTCTTATTTTCAAGGAACTGTACAAAACACATTTCCTAGTAGCATAGAGGCTGACTGGAATAGATTTATGAGAAATCATAAAGCTTTGTCAAGTAAATAAATAATTTTGGAGAAAATGCTTGCAATACCAAGTGGGACTTTGCCTTAACTCTTTGGCTGACTGGGATAGTGTATGTATCAAAATGTGTTTGTTAATGATCTCTTCCCACAGCTTTTCTTTGGCAAGATCAGAGAACCTTATACATATAAAGTAGGTTAAAAAAAAAAATAACTACTAATCTTGGTTACCTTTTGCTCCAACAAATCAATTTTCAGGTTGACCCTGTTATTTCCAAAGCCAAAGCAAACAAGATTATACAGCTCTGCTAAGGTGCAAGAGCAAACCAATAAGGCAGACTGGGAGGCATAATGCCTGCCATCAGTTTCCACTTTGAATCAGTGGCTACCCTCAAAAAACAAATCTATAGTCACACAGAGTTTCTTTAGAAAAAACAACAGGACATTTAAATGGTAATTTTTCTCCCACTTTCAAATTCTTCCAAGTAATTCTTGCATTAATCACCACTTAATTTTTCCTATTTTTGCACCTTATTATGTTTTACCTATATGGAAAAGGTATTTGATGGCTCTGTTAGAGTCAAGCATAAAACAACCTTAATATTCCAAATGAAAAAAATGAGTTATGGCAAATAAACCAAGAACATGTGATAGAACTCTTAAGTTACTACTACAAAGTCAAAATTTCATTGCAGAGGGCAAAGGAACCATCATATGATCCACAAAGAGTAGTAGTAAACAAGGAAAAGCAAATAACATATACCAACAATGATGAAATGATTAAAAGAGAACACAATTAAATAGAGGAAAATTAGTCAGATTCTAAAATGATGGGAATCCTGTTGCATGGTACAAAACAGAAGAACTTTGAAGACTTTATACTAAGTGCAAGAAGCCAGTCACAAAAAGAGAATGTATGATTCCACTGACATAAGGTTTCTAAAGTGGTCAAATTCACAGAAACAATAAGGAAAATGAATGGTGGTTACCAAGGATTAGAGGGAGAAAAGAGAGTTGATTACTGTTTCATGCAGTTTCAAATCTGTAAGATGGAAAACAGACTGGTTGCACAATAAAATAAATATGCCTAACATACAGAACCATATAATCAAGTGGTTAAGATGTCACTTATGTATGTGTTTTTTAACAATTACAAAGTTAAAAATGTAATAAAAGATAATATTAAATAAAATACTTAAAAGGCATTCTCATAAAAGACAATATTTATTAGCATAGTATTGTGGCTTTATTATTTAGAGATGCTTCAGTGCTAATTTTTGAATTAGTACAATTAAGATCCACTCAGGTAGCTAATTTAGCTTTCATGGAAGTAATAAAACTGGGGTGTTTTTATTATTTTTTTAGTACAAACACTTCCAAGGGTTCAAAACAGAGAGATGTGAACAAACCATGTCTAAGAATTAATATTATTGCTCTGAAAATAAGAGGTAAAGTATATGGAAAATATTTTTTACTTTAGTTCATAAGTGTGATTATTAAAATTTGCAAAATATAATTATTATTATTATATTTAGTATTAAAACAATTAAAATTTACAGTAAAAGTAGATATGGATTTGGTTATATGAATTAACTTTCCTAATACAAATAGCTAAATGCTTAAAAATTTAGATTTACTACAGGGTAAAAGTTGGAATAACTAATGAATTTCAAATCATATATGTTATGATTTGGCAAATGAAGTTTTAATGTAATCTTGATATAAACTTGTATATTACCTAATAACTTAAGTATTATACTACATGTCCTCATAAACTGTCATTTCACTGAAAAAGCTTTTACTTTAAAAACACATTTGAGACTTCTCTTATTAAATTGTAAACATTTTATTATATGTTGGAACCAATTTTTTCTTTTTTTGGTTCATGGAAGTGTATCTCCATTTTATCATAGGGACTAATACAAAAATATTATCACTTACACAAATTATCCTGGAATTCAATTTTTTATACACAAAGTGAATTTCATGTTGATTTCAAAGGCTTCAAAACTTTTGAACTAGCATTTTTTAACTTGCAAGTTACAGAATAATTTTGCAATTCACAACTAAAGTGAAGAACATGAGGCACAAAGCAAATCTCAATGTAATCTAACATTTAAACTATACTAAGTGTACTATTAATTTTTTTCTAATCTCTCAAATTAACTATCACATTGAATGCTTCCTCAGAGCAAATGTTTCCAGAATCTCATATAATTTATGTATTAAATGTATCATGGATTTAACAAACATTTAGGCTGCCTCTGTATAAGCTATCCATCCTTTAGTACACATCAATTATGAAGGAACACCTATCACATAACATAGTGAGCAATACGAAATTAAAAAGATAATATTACTCAGCTTTAAAGAGGAATGAAATTATGGCATTTGCTGGTAAATAGATGGAATTGTGGAATAATATGCTAAGTGAAACAAGCCAAACCCAAAAAAACTGAAGGCTGAATGTTTTCTCTGATATGCAGATGCTAATTCACAATAAAGGGCAGGAGGGGTGATGCTAGGGAAAAACAGTTACTTTAGATGCTAATTCACAATAAAGGGCAGGAGGGGTGATGCTAGGGAAAAACAGTTACTTTAGATTCGGTAGTGGGGAGTAAAGAGATGGGAAGGGGGATGGGGTAGGAAAAATAGTACAGTAAAACAAATGTTATTACCTAATGTACATATATGAATGCATGACTGAAGTGATCCTACAATATGTATAATCGGAAAAATGAAAAATTATACTCCATCTATGTGTGATTTATCAAAATACATAAATGTATTCTATTGTCATGTATAACTAATTTGAACAAATAAAATTTTTTTAAAAAGATAAAAAGAATGTAAAATTTAAAAATCAGCATGACAAATAGAGCAAAAAATTAATTTTACTTTTTATCGTCATTATTAACAAATTAAACTAAGATTAAGTACCTACCATCTCTTTATCAGCCTACTTAGACTAAGATATTTTGCTTTTTGCTTTGCAGCAGAGCCTATTTACCAAAAAATTTTTATACTATTCAATGGTCCTCCTGGACGTTGTAAAGATGGGTGATAACATTTTAAAGTCTAAAGGCCATCATTCTTATTCATTTTGATTAGATTCTTCAAATTGTTTACCAGTTAGGGATCAAATCATATATTTATCTCAAAGGGTTAAAAAAAGAATTTGCCACTCTATCATCTCCCAGGAACTAATGTATTAAATATCTCAGAAACCTCCTGGTTCCCTATTAAGTGTCTCGCGATTGTACATAAAAAGCTCATGAATTCTTTCTTGAAAATCTGGCACAAAAAATTAAAGTACCAAGTATAACCCAACTAATTATCTTATTTTCAAGATGCTCAAGACATTTTATACATTTGATCACAAAGGATTTAGACAGATTATCACTGGAGTTGCTTTGAACATGGGTTAAACAATATGCCCAATACACAAAGCCAATTAGGAACAAAATCTTGGTCTTGGAATTCTGAGGGCTCAGCGCCCTGAGCATATCATCTGAAACCAGGCTGTGCCATTTTAAAGTATGATATATGCTTTCCCAGCAAGTTACTTACTTCAGCACTATCCTGAATAGAAGAGCTGTTGTTATAATGCTAAAATTTGAGAAGATAACAGCCATGGCCTAGAAAGAAAAAGAAGATAGAATTACAATCCAAACAGAGTACTGACCTCAGAAATCTCCCAGTTTGGTAGTTCACCTGACAAGAAGAGCTTTTTAGTAAAAAACTAGAGGGGTTATTAGGGCAGCTATTTCACTAGAGGATTAAATTCCATTTTTATTGCTTGTTAAATTCATGAAGATATGATCAAAATTATTGTTTAGGCTTTTAAACTGTGTGCTCAAGTTCAGGCAATACCTGTGTAAATAATCTTTATAGATCTGAAAATACTTAGGACTTGTAAAGGTTTAGGTCTAGAAATTAACAGCTACCATGCCTATGAAATATACTTTCCATAGCTTTCAATGAACTTTACAGGCTTTTAATATTGCTTCTGTAGGTGAGTAGGAAGTACCTTTAGGCCCATTTATATGGTAATAAAATTTAGACAGATTTTTATGTATCTTTACTGTTATAGGAATTGAATCAATTTTCCAGCTTGAAATGAAATGACTCAAAAATCAAACTCTTCCCTTTGGATTGATTCAAGTTATTCCAAACACTTAGAAATATGTTAGCCGGATTTTACAGTGGTCTGTTTTTGTGAATTCAGTCGTATTTCACAAGAATGGTATTAATCTGCATATGTTTATTAATCTGAATACAGTTTTACTAATGGTATGAATCTATGTTGTGTACAACCATAGAAATAAAATGATGTACCCCATTTGTGCATAATGATTCAAAATGCAGTCTGTAAAAAATAAAAAAATTAACAAATTAAAAAAGGAAAGCATAAAATTCTACCAAATTCTATATAACTGGATCTGACAATATCAATAATTTTTGGTTCACCCTGCTTTCTTCCTTGCTGTCAATTTAAGTTGATTAAACTCCACAGAGAGCCAGGTGTGGTGACACATATTTAAAATCCAAGTGACTCTGAGGGCCACAATAGGTAGATCTCAAGTTCAAGGACAACCTGGAAACTTAGCAAGACCATCTAAAAATAAAAGGACTTGGGAAGAAATTCAGTGGTACAGCATCCCTGACTCCAATCCCTAATACCAAAAGTATAATAAAAAAATAAACTCCAAAGATTATAAATAGTCTCGTATAACCACTAATGACAGCAAACATGGCTAATAAGCAGCTTTTTATTAAATTTAAAAGTCCAAGAAAAACTAGGAATAATTAAAAATATACACCATCGTTGCTTTTCTACTGAATTTTTAAAATTTTTCTTTGACATGCAATAACTGTAAATACTTATGGGATACATAAAGGGTGATATTTTGATACATGTATATAATGTAATATAATACATGTAATATAATGATCAAATCAAGGTAATTAGTACTTCTACTTTCTTAGCCATTTATCTTTTATTTTTTTGGGAAACTTTAAATTGTTTTTTCTTTTCAGTGCATGTCTCTGCAAGACAAATTCTTCTGAGCCTCCAGTTAAGAAAAGACTAAGAGAAGATGAGGAAAATGTTTGGTAACAGTAAGGGAAGTAGTGTTCCAGGATAAACACATCAAGGGCAGTGCAAATACACTTAATTAAGCAGTCTAGTTGGTTTGATGAATTCTAAACACCTTCCATGTAGTACTATAAAATAAATCAAACATAAGAGCTCTATGCGCCCAAATTTTCATGCATCTTTAATTCTTTAAATAGACTCAAACAGAAATATAAGAGTATGCCATGTGATTTGCTTTGTAATATCTGTGTTTGTACATAATTGGGAAGGAAAAGCAAAACTATAAATACAGAGGAAAAAGAAAGATGAAGCAGGCATGGTGGCACACCTGTGATCCCAGTGGCTTGGGAGGCTGAGACAGGAGGATCCCAAGTTCAAAGTCAGCCTCAGGAACTTACCAAGGATCTAAACATTTGGCAAAACCCTGTCTCAAAATAAAAAATTAAAAAGGTGAGGGATGTGAATCAGTGGTTAAGCATCCCTGAAGAAAAAAAAAAGAAAGAAGGAAAGGGGTATAAAATTAGAGTTTCTTTGTTGGATACAAAAAAACACAACAAATATTTATTTACTGAATGTGAATAATTACGTTGTTGGGCACAGGAATTCTAGGATCTAAAAAGAAGAAGTGGAAACAAGAATTTATGAGAAGACACAATGAGCACTTACTACCAACATGGGTCAAGGAGCTAAAAGTAACCTCAGGTGATCAATTGGTCCTGATCCCTGACCTAGATTAGTTTACTTCTGTTTAATAAATTGAGTAACTGAAACTTAGTGCAGTTGGGATCTGCCTTGTTACACAGCTTTTAAGTTATGGAAAAAAATGTTAATCTCCTGTTTCTACTATAGCTACTGAGCCTTTTCATCCTGTTCTAAAATTTACGTGGTTATATGTAAAAGGTTTCACAGAGATCAGTGCCAATAAAAATCCTACTCACAACCAAAATGCGTACTTCAACTTTTTAAAGAAACTTAAAACACATTTTGGCAATAAAGGCAATAGAAATGCTCATTTTATAAGATGTTAATGGGAATACACATTTGACTCAAACTGAGTAACAAGTAGAATCAGAAGACCAAATTTCAAAGGTGATTACTGATGGCTTTCCAAAGTAACACAAAGGCTTTTTCAGTTGGGAGGATATAATCCTTACTCTCAAACAATTTGCTGGTTAAATGATAAAATTAATGGAAAAAGAAAAACCACACAAATAGAAAACATTTGAACTACATTAGAACAGGTGTAAGAGAGGTATCTTCTGAGTTAGTCATGGAAGTCTGCTTGGATGTTGAGAATGAGATTAGAGGTTGATCACACGATGGCTCAGAAAGGCAGACTGATTAAAGTTACACAGAGAGGCATGGCTTCAGATCCCTTGGGCCAAGGAGCAACACCACCATAACATTCAGTACACTTTAATATAGTAATCTCTAACAGTGACAGAATCTGGCAAGCAGATCCATAATTTCACATTCAAATGATTCTGGGAAAATTTCAGCAAGGTCAGTCAGAGCAAGAAGAAATGAACACAGTCTAGGAAAATGATAGATTAGTTCTGGAACTCATATCTCTGTTATCTTTTCAATGGCATTCTCTCTGTCATATTTACTTACAGGCTGAAGATAGGATAGGACATAGAAGACAATCAAGTTGTCCAGGAAATACAGAAAGGCAGGAATGGACCACTTCATGAAATTAGAAAATTCCTTCCAGGAAGCACATCTCAAATTTCTACTTCGATGAGGTTCTACAGAAAGAAACAGAGCAATAAATAAATGATCTTGATGAGAAAGCCTATATTTTTAGAGAAAGTACATTATATTTGATCACTGATAGAATTTGTCAAAAGAGGCTTTATAAACTTGCCTCTATAAGTGCCCATTAACATAAAAAATATAGAACTTTACTAGTCTCTCTCTACCCACCTCTGTGTTCCATCACTAACAATTTGCAACATCCTTAGGAATACTATCTTAATTCCTGTTAACTTAGAGCAGAAGTTGACTCAAGATACACATGTGGTTTCTCTTACTTCTCTGAGAGCATAAGAGCAAGAGGAAGATCAATAAGTTAAAATAAGTGTGTGGGGAAGAGCAAGTTTCATGTTGGGATTCCTCCCTACCCCACAGAAGACCAAGAAAGGGAATTAATATGGGGAAATTTATAAATATGGAACTAGAAACAATTAAAATTAACTTTTACTAATTCTAGTGTGAGTTGTTATCCAGTTCCAGATTGCCAAACACTTGGAAGGCATACTGTAACAGAGAGACTATAAAATGAAAAGAGAGGAAGCAAAGAGTTTAAGCTAAGTAATGCTTCAGTTTCATTAAATTGGAAATGAATTCCACTAACAATAAACTCTGTACAGATTGAAAGCACTGAATATGAAAATTCAACTTCCTGGGCAAGCACCTTGGTGCTTTAAATTTTATGTTTACCTTACCTGAAAAGACAGATCGAAGAGAGGGCTAAGGGTTCATAACTAGGCAACTGAGATGAAGAATTAAGACAAAGTAAGAACCTATACAGTACATTTGAGGAAAGGGTTAGTATCCTTATTTAACAGTTCTGCCTCAGAACTAATATCTCTTTGACTTCAATGTACTATGATGACTTCCCTGTAGGAAATGGAAACTGTTTTGCAATATGATGCACAGCATCAGCAGTGATTTAGAAAATCCTGAATTTAGATAAAAATGAACTTGCTGCAAAGCCAGCCTCAGCAAAAGTGAGGTGCTAAGCAACTCAGTGAGACCCTGTCTCTAAATAAAATACTAAAATAAAACAGGGCTGGGGATGTGGCTCAGAGGTCAAGTGCCCCTGAGTTCAATCCCTGGTACCCCCCAAAGCAAAACAAAACAAAAAACAAACAAAAAACTAACTTGGTGTGTTAAATCCTCAAAAGAACAAGTATGAGGTAAAGTACTGAACAGGACACTGGGAAGCATGGGTTGGTATACTAGCTTTGTCCTTTCTAGCACAGCTCTACAAAACATTTTCTTGGAGCAAATTTCTCTACCTACAACACACAATTATGTTTGTGTCTTAGCTTCCTCAGATATAAAATAATAGACCAGAATAAATGATATAAACTGCCATTTTCAGTTCTAATGTTTTTGATTCTGTGATTTTTTTTACATAGTACCATTTCAAGACTTACCTTTCTTTATAACACAGAATGACACAAGCACACAGAAAATGAGCTTCACCAGTTCTGAGCACACATTCACAGTAGTTGGTAGATAATCATACTTGTTCTCTGAAATATAACAGAAATGTTTTCTTAACTATATTCTATATGTTTATATACAGTTAATAATTGTTTAAAACTTAAAAGCTGGCTTTACACAGCTTTCTTACAATTGTCTCTACTTTTTTGAATTTTTCAAACAGTTCATCCAGTGTATTAGCTATCTCTCTTCTATTTACCTTTATATTACCTTTGAGTTTGGAAAACATGCCTCAAGCTTTCATCCATGTTAATAACTATGTTGAAGAGATTAGGGCCAAAGGCAAAGAAAGCTCTGTAGCAAGGTATTGCAGACTGCCTTCTAAATTGACCATTAATCAATATGTGGGGGCTTACTAATCAGGCTGTTATGATTTTCTTGCTGCATTATTACTCGGTTTATGGTTCATCTCATGTGACTTGTCTACCTCGTTAAAATCAAGATACATGTTATCTATGACATTTTCTTAACTCAGAATTTTCCAATGTGTTTCTAGCAGGGGAGCGCAGCTACTCGTATACCCTTGATAGAAGAACGGTCCTCCTCTATCGGGGAAGGTCGTCCTCTTCGACCGAGCGCGCAGCTTCGGGAGGGACGCACATGGAGCGGTGAGGGAGGAAGGGGACACCCGCCTAGCCAGCCAGATCAGCCGAATCAACCCTGGCGATCAATGGGGTGACAGATGTCGCAGCCAGATCGCCCTCACATCCTCCAATGTGTTTCATTTCACAGTGAAAACATCTTTTTCCTTTTCCTCCAGATGTCTCTGCATCTTTGCCAAGTTTCTATTACTATATTTATTATTTTCACAATGTGTTTATGTCTCCCCAAATAAACTATGAGTTCTTAAGGACTATGGTTTATGCACTTTGAACTCATATTACTAAGACTTAGTCTAGGACCTGACAAATTAATTGAAGTTGAGACACACACAACTCCCCAAGCAGACCACTTAGTGTGAAGATATCATGGTTTTGTGTGTTGTCAATAACTAGTGAGAAGTACTCAGAACAGTTTTATGGAATTGATATATTTGGTTAAATTTTTACATTTAAAAAAACAATGATTTCTTGAGTACATACTTACCAAATCTTATAATCTGTATTGACCCATTGATTGATTTAACTCAAAAACAAGTAACTAAATATATCCCTCCCATCTATTTCAAAGTAGGCTGTAATTAAGTTTTGTTATATGCCCAGAAACACCTGTTGACTGAAGCAATAATCAGATGTTGTGAGATGTTTTGTACAAAGGGTTTGATTACGTGTTTGCCTGACCCAAACTGCACCCACTATCAAAATTTTTTCTTGCTGAGGAATGAAAGGTTAAAGAATAATATTTAAACATGCTTTATCATTCATATGACGCAAAATACTTCATAAGGTTTTATTATCTCCATTTTAACACAAGAAAACCAAAGACAAGAAAGATGATGTGTGATTAAGTATTCTATACAGGTCTCCTCTTATTCCTGTCAGTTCTTTTTCTATTCTTCACACTTGAATAAATTCTCCTTTAACACACACACGGATTCTATCTGTACTGCAAGTGTTAACTTACCTTCATTGGCGGAATATTTTACCAGTAAGATGCGACTTGAGCTTAAAGCAATGAATAAGGCACCTAATAGGAACGTATACATTGTTGAGAAGGGCCATGACCCAGGTCGCCTACAGCACTTTCTTTCCATTCCACTGTTTTTAAATTGCCTTAAAGGGAAAAACACTTTCATGAGTAAACCTGTTGTCAGACCTAAAAATTAAACATAAAGCAAATACCAGTGGCTGTGCATAACAATAGGAAATTTTTAGTAATCTGGCTAGGGTTATATCAGAACCAAAAAAGTTGAGGAATACAGGAGAAAAATAGGGAAAGGAAATGAAAAAATCAAAATCTGGTAAGAGGGGATACTCGAGAGAGAGAAAAGACAGGGCCAGATTATAAATGATGACCAATGGAAGCAAGTGAGGAACTGACATTTGTTACTGCTGAAAAGCAGTCTAACTCGTCAACAATTTTTTTCCCTAGAAGAAAAGGATTTCGGAATTATATATTTTTCTCCTTAGTAGCAGCTCTTCCCTCCGATGAAGAAAAGGGGCTTGTTGGGAAAGATTTCATTGTCAATAATGACCGAAATGAAAACGTCTGAAACACAGCTGTTAATTTTTACTCGACCAGTGTAGGAAACAGAAGAGCCAATTTTTGGATTCAATGAATCTCAGGCCCTCTTGTGACAGCCTGAGGACAAGAAATCCCAGTCCGGGTGAGTACCTGCCCAAAGCATCCCAGCGTACCGGTAAGCACCGCACATGGAGCCTGCCCGGATTGGAAAGAAAATGCCAATTCTACCCAGCTGGGCGCAAGCGTGAGTGAACCAATGGGACACCTCCAGTTCAAGAAGAGGCCAAGTTTCCCTCCACAGGGAGGGAAACCCTCTCATCACACCTGCGCAGTAAGGATCTCGACTGGCGCGCCCCCTCTCATGCGCACGCGCAATACTTTGCCCGCGGGGCGCGGTTACCTCAGTCCGTCAGAAAAGCTTCTAGTGGAGGAACGCACATCATAGAGCTAAGACGGTGACTGTTTAGCTCCGTAGTAGCAGCAGTAGCTTTGTAGGGTCCATAGGAAGGAAAGCTATGAGAGGGAAACAGAGGCGAAAAAGCCTCTCTCCTCGGCTCTCTATTCCGGAACAAAAAAGCACTATAACGTCCCGACCGGGAAAGAGGGGACTCGGCGCCCATTGCGCAGGCGCGCTTAGCGTTAGGCTTCCGGCAGGAGGCGAGAAGCGGCGCGATTCCGCCCCGCGCGGCCTTTTCTTGCGTCACGTGGTGGGGGAGTCTGGTGTCACGTGAGGCCCAGGTGGCGGCGGAGCTACGGCGAGTGAAAGGAAGGGGAAGTCGGAAGGGGTTCGAGTGAGGCAAGGGGGGGAAAGACAGCTCTCTGGAGGGCCAGGGGTGCGTGTGCACTCGCCTCTCCCCGCCCCTCTCCGATCGGTCCTGCCTGGGTCGCTCTCGGCCAGGTGACAGCTGGGCCTGACCCGCAGTGCTCTGCCTGGGGCGTGAGGAGCGCGCGCCCTGCCCTCTCGCGCAGCTCCCGCCGCCCCTCCCCCTCGTCCCGTCCGTCCCGTCGCTTCGCGTCCCATCCCGTCCGGTCCTTTCGGGTGCCGCTGTCTGGGTGCCGATGCGAGTCGGCGGCACTGGGGACATCTTTTGACTTCCTGGCCCCTGTCCCGGCTGCTCTCCCCACCCCATCGCGGGGCCGGCTGCTGTTCCGGCCCCAGGATGCAGAATGTGATTAACACGGTGAAGGGAAAGGCACTGGAAGTGGCTGAGTACCTGACCCCGGTCCTCAAGGTAAGCCGGGCTTGCCGGGGGCTCTCAGGCTCACGCTCTCATCTCTGCAAGGACCGGGCGCCAGAGGAGACCCCTGTTCCCCGGCGGGGAACAGTGTAGGAACGTGTAAGGGTGGGACGCGGGCAGCCCCCATCCCTGTCTTCCCTGGCTGTTCGGTAGGGCTTTCTGTCTCCTTTCTGATAAAGTTGGAACCGACGCTCAGTGTGTGCTCGGGTCTCCACCCTTCACAACTCTGCGTCTGGGTTTGTAGGTTTGGAAGGTTGTCGGCATCTAAGAAGATTTAACAATATTGAATCCTAACATCGGAAGTTTTAAAAACTTGAACAAGAATCTTGCTTATCTTTTGGACGAATGAAATGTGTTGGTAGCAAAATGACATGCTACCCCTCTTCCCCGCCAAGTTTCATAGAAAGACTTTTATAAGTATGGAATAGGTAAATAGTGACTGCGGCTCTAGAGGAACGAAGTGGAATTGGTAACATCTCAGTAACACTGAACTGAGCTAAAGAGCAGAACTACGCTTTCCCACGTTTTTAAAATATCAGTAACTGGTTTTTAATCTTGGACTTGCAGTGATATTAAAGAGCAGTTTGACCCTCCTGATATATACTTTCTAGCGTACTGGTAAATTACAGCACTTACAAAGTAAAAATGGTGACACATTAGCTGTTACAGCAGTGACTGAATTGTTTCTAGTTTTCAGAGATAAATTTCTAGAACTGCATTCAAGTTTCTCTTACTGTAGGGTACATTTTTGTTGTAACTTTATTTTTATTTTCTGAAAAGTGCACAGTGATACTAAATGAGTGGCAAGTGCTCGCTTCCTTTTCTTTTTCATTTTGCACTTCAGTTAGAATTTTACTAATCATAGGTTGGACTTGAAATATTCTGGTATACTAAGAGAAATGGTAAGCAGTTTTACTTTACTCCCTTCCCTTGACATAGGGGAATGTTATATCTGTATGTATTTTAGCATGCTTCCAAGACGCGATTTGAAATGAGACCTTGTTGGGCCAAATAAGAAAAAAGTCAGGTACCCTTAAATGAAAATCCTAACTCTTGCTTTCCTTATGTTTGTTTACTGTGAAAGTCACACAGCTTATTCAGTTGACTAGTTAAAATTGAAAAATAATTTGACATTGAATCAAATGCTTCTTGTTATGTTACCTTTCAAAATAGCATGTCTATGTAGGTATACAGCATTTTAACAGTACACAGTTTACTACTTCTTGGTTTCAAGGAGAGAGAAACAAAAGACCTCCCGAATTAAATATAATAGTTATTTGATAGTCCAGTTGTATTTTATTGAACTTATGACATAGATTGTTTGAAGAATTGTTTTACTTGTTTCCCAACTGGAAAGAAGTGTTAGCATGTCAGTATGTAAGGTGTATATTTTTGCTATAAAGGAGAGCAGAATTGTGACCCTCTCTTTGTCACTCCTTTGCTCTTGGTTTATAGAGAGAATCCTTAAAGTTTCCTGCTAAATGAGGGAAGGCAGGGAGAAAAAGGGAAAATTCCTAAGAAACAAATAGGGATAATGGCATTCTCGTAAACTTAAGAAAACATTCATGTTTTGTTTAGGAGAAAAAAGCTTAAATCCTGATAGTGCTTTTCAAGGCTCTACTTAATCAGTAGAGGTTGCAGTCTCAAGTTCTACTCTGTCCCAACATCAATTTTTGCTTATGCCAACTTGACCTCTTTAGTACTCCATCAGGCACACTCCTACTTCTGAGATTTTGCATTTGCTCTTCTCTCAGCCTGAAATGCTCTCTCCCCAGGTGGCCTTATGGTTTGTTCATTGACATAGGTGTTCAAGTCACCTATCAGTGGTTTTTATTCTCTTATTTCAATTTTTCATGGCACTCTTTCCCTACCACCTGGCAGATTCCTCTCTGCTTAATTTTTTTTTATACTATGGTATTCATTATCATTTGACTTTTTTTCTAGTTGAAGAATTAAAACAGTTTTTGAGGGCAAAGATGAGTTTGATCTGTTTTATTCATACATACATACCATTGCCTCAGACAGTGCCAGGCACAAAGTAGTTAGTAAATATTTAATGAAAGAGTAGTGTTTATAAATGAATCTTTTCATTTTTGTAGACTACCATAAAACTTTACTTATAACCTAAAATTTGGAAAATTTAGTAAATAGCATACTTAGAGAGAATATTATTTTAATATCTTGGTGGAATGAGAAGAATGGGAAATACTAAGTGATTCCTACATTTGATTTCAAATATTACTCAGTTTAAGACATTGGCTGAATTCTTAAGATTCTTAAACATCTTTAAGACATTTTTATGTGACTGTTAAATAAAGGTATTTGTTCATTGCATAGAATCATTGTAAAGCTTCATGCTTATTTAAACCTTTGAATGTTTTTTCTTAGAGCTGTGTTTTATTTTAGCACTGATCAAAGTATAATAATTTTCATGTAAGTTTTCCACATTAGACTAGTATAGATCTTCGTAATCAAGTACCAGTGACATTCACAGTATGTACAGTGTGTAATTTTTTGAATGTACTCCATTGCCTAAAAGAATTAGTTGCCACCACAACATTTTGTAATTGAAATTGAAAGATGTTACAATACTATTAATGTTTTTGCTTTCTGTAGGAATCAAAATTTAAGGAAACAGGTGTAATCACCCCAGAAGAGGTAAGTGTTTGAGATATTTTGAAATCTTTATATTTAAAAATTGTATTAAACTGACGTTTTTTGCTTTGTAAGAGACCATCTTGAACTTTTTGATTTTAATACAGTTAGATTTTGGTGATTTATGGGATTTTCTGCTGCTTATAGAAGAGAAAGGTGTAACTTCCTTCTTGCTTGCAACTTCTCCTATTTCTCCGTAGTTCCTCTTTATATAGAAATTAAGGTGGAAGAGGGAATGGAAAGATTCTTATCGTCACATACCCTTTATGCATATTGTATCGTGTTGAGCTGTGCTCTGGGCTCTGTAGGGTTTTCTGTGTCAGGGTGCTCTATGGTGAATTTTATGGCTTTCTGTTTGGAGACTTTGCTCGTTGCTAAAGTTTCTTTTAATATTCAGGCTTAAATATATTGTTATATCCTGGATGGTCATTTAGTTCACTTTTCTACTAAACAAGTAGTGTTGAAGCTATATGAGATATGAGACTGGAACTAATAGTTGTTTTGAAGGCCAGTTATATTTCATGGACTTTAAACATAGAATTGTGTTTGAGGAGTCATTTCACTTGTTGACCAAATCTATATGATAAGAGTTCTCTTTCATTTATTCACTCTATCCCTAGAGAAGTAAATACTGAGCTAGAAAAGCTTTTGGTTCCAATTTTGTATCAGATTTATTTTGTTCTTTAAAATAAAAAGCAAGAGATTTATTTAAGCTTAATCTTTAACTCACTGAAAAAACAATTCATTGGCAATCTGTACTCATTATTTTAAAAGAAATGTTTAAAACAAGCCATATTGTATCATGGAATCACTGTTGTAGCTATAAATTCCATGACTTCAGGTCAGAGAATTAACTGATCTTTTAATTTTCATTATGATGAACTCTTAGCAGTCCCAATCCTTCTGAGTTTAAGAATGAACTTATCTTTTATCTAAAACTGTCCTTTATTTTTAATGAAGACACATGGTGTAATGGAAAAAACCTAAAGGACCTACTTTGTAGACACATTCTCTAGTTTCTACTTATTTTGGCAAATCAGTTAAACTATCTAGGTCCAGGCCTCATGTTTCCTCATCTATAAAATAAAGGACTTGGGCCAGGCATTCTCTGAAGAACCTATTCTGCCTTAGGCTTCATGAGTTTAATACCTCAAATACAAAAAAAGGTAAGTTTTGATCAAAAGGTTATTATATTCTTGCCAACCAGAGCTGTAATGTAGACATGACTTTTTAAGTATCTGAAATCAAGAGCAGAAATGAATGTTTGTTGTTCTCTCACTCTTAGGCTTTATCTTCACTGTATGAAGATGACTAATTGTTAGAAAGTGGAAATTAGAGATGCAATCTATGGTGTTTGAATAGAATTCAGCTGTTTTAAAATAGGAATTCATTCTAAAGGACTAGCTGTTACACTTATAGCACGCAAGAAGTTAGTAATTTTCTCTTTAAAAAAAAAATCCAAGGCAAAACTACCCAAGTTGGGTACCATCCACATAATGTTGGGTTGGGATATAGCACAATTACAGAATTGAGTTAGATTAGAATGAGCCTAGAGGAGGAAAATGGGAAGACATCATTTGCTTTGGGTAATACTACATGCAAAATTCATTTATTTGTTTTTCCTTGCTGTTTCTATCAGTCTTCAGCTATCTTTTTGTTTTCATTGAGAGGTGTAGAAGCATTTGTGTTTAAAAAGAGGGACAGCCAGTATCTGCTATTGTATTGTCTGGGAAAAAAATAATGTTGGATGTATGTATGACTTGATTATGTAGAATTCTGTTATTAAGGATAGGTTGAAGAGTAAGTTGCTCACGAAAAGTAAATATTGATTCTGGTCTTATTGAAGTTATTCATTATTATCTATTGACAAATAGAGAATAAGTAATCAGAAAGAGAAAGGTACAGGAAACAATTTTGATGGATTTGAAATTTTACTGTATTTTACACGTTATTTCATTTAGACATGTGAAGCAAGGTGGGTCGTTGCTAATGAGAGTAAATGTACATATGTGCCAATTATTAGAATTAATTCTGTGTTCTTAAAAATAGTTTTCCTTACTTCTAGTGTTTTGATTTTTTTTATTAATGAATACCACCAAAGTGACCCACGAATAAGATTAGTCTTATGACAGAAGGCACTATAAATAATTTTTATTTTAATTATTTAACTTCATTTTGCTAAGTATTACTTTTGCTGCTGATAAATTAGTTCCTGATAACCACAGAACTAAAGTACTGTTTGTTTGCAGTGACCCCAAAATGCTTGACTTTAGAGCAAAACTATTGTTTTCATTTTTTTTCCACTAAACTAGTTTAAATAAAAAAAAGATTATTTGAAATGAAGGAAAAGAAACGTTTAGAAGTTTCTTATGGGAATGTAGTTGATATATCTTACCCTGATGATATATCATCTTAAAATAGGTTATTCTCAAAATTTTTATTTGATAGAGTTTTGCTCTCTTAAATTGAGTATTTTATATAGATATTCTTTCTCAGGAAGGCATTAGAAGACTAAATATATTGTGTTTTTTTTTTTTTTCCTGTGTAATAAGCCCATAAACAATGCAATATTTAAAGTTAGAGCTGTTGTGAAATAAAAGCAATTGGGAAAGTATGTGCACCAATTGCTTGAGTTGGGACACTGTAGTTATGGTTCTTCTGGCTTTCTGCTCAAAAATAGGCTGATTGCTTTCCTTTGGTAAGATCATTTTTTGTCCATGTGAACTGGAATTCTCAAAAGTTTCAGTTATTTCTCTCTGAGTAGGTTTTTTTTTTTTTTTTTTTTTTTTTTTGAAGGGGAAAAAATGTGAATAGTGTTTAACCTGCCCATAAAGCGTAAGGATTAATAGAGGATTTCATTTCTTAGTTTCGTGTGTGTTTTCAGCATCAGTTCAATAACTTATGATTTCTCCCCACTGTTTGGCACTACATTCTTGTTATTAATGATTTCTTAAAGAGTATGATGAAGTTTTCAAAATTGGCCATTACCTAAATTTTAAAAATTATTATAAAACAGTGCTGGGGTGTAGTTCCATGATAAGAGTGTTTACCTCGCACACATACAAATCCCTGGGTTCAGTTCCTAGCACTGAAAAGAAAAGGAAGGAAAGGAACAGGAAAGAACAAAAAAAAGGTTAAAAAAAAAAAAAAAAGCCAGGCATAATGACAGATACCTGTAATCCCAGCTACTGGGGAGGCTGATGCAGGAGGATCACAAGTTTGTGGGCAGCCTGGGCAATTTAGTCAGACCCTGTCTCAATATAAAAAGGGCTGGGGCTACTGGGGTTGTAGCTCAGTGGTAGAGCACTTATGTGTGAGGCACTGGGTTTAATCCTCAGCACCACAATAAATAAATGTACAAAATAAAGGCCCGTCAACAACCAAAAAATAAAAAAAAGACTTAAAAAAAAGAGGGCTGGGGAGCTGGCAATGTATCTTTGAGTGGTAAAGCGCCATTGGTTAAATCCTTAGTTCTGCAAAAAATAAATACACACACACATATAAATTTATATATATACACGAATATTAAGTATATAAGTAAAAGTAAAAAGAAACATATACTGATGTAATAGAATAGACTTATATCCTCTACCTGTACCTATTTAGTAATTTTTCAAAGGTTTGTATTGAGTTTTTCAGTCATTAACAAGAATCTCTAGTTTATTAATCAATAATAATAATCAAAAATAATTCTTGGGACTGGTAGAGCAGGTTTGTTGCTTTTTGCACCTTAAATGATTATTAAGTATCAAGGTTACCCGGAGTGATCAGTTTGGTATTTTGCAACCCCACATTCAATGATGTTCCATTTTTCTTTTCCCCTCTTTCATATTCCTCCTGAATCTGGAATAGTTTGTGGCAGCTGGAGATCACTTAGTCCACCACTGTCCAACATGGCAATGGTAAGTAATCTTAAGTGAAAAACAGAAAACTAGAAAAAGAATGACTTCAGAATTATGGCAGTTTGCAAAATAGGTTAGTGCATGCAAGTTAAAATGACAAGCTTAACCTTCTTCCTATAGGTTTTTTTCAAACCCCAGTGATAATCAAAGTAACATAAAGGAAAAAAATGGTGTGTACCTATTTTATTTTGCTGTCATAGGATAAAAGATGGATATAATGGAGATAAACCTTCTTTACTCTAGTATTTCCCTTTGTAGTGTCTGTGTCTAATTTTGTGGTTCTTTAAAAAATAATGTTCAGGTGTTTAATACATTTAATCAAATTTCTTTTTTCAATTTAACAAATGTTTATTCAACATTTTTATGACCACAAAGATTTGGTGGCCTTTTATGTTCTCTAAAACATAAGGTGTGAACACTTTTTATTGAGGTTGAAAAGTATGTACCCTCTTTATAAATTGCCAAAGTTAAAAAAGGTTCATGATAACTAATTAAGGTCTTGACTACAAATCTACTCGTTAGACTTAAAGCTCTTATTTTTTATTAACTCATAATAAAATAATTAAATATAATGTATGTTTTGAAATATTTGAAAAATAATCAAATTTTATAAAGCAAACGTAGTTTCATTATTTCCAAGTAATAATGGTTAACATTTATAGAAAAAGAGATCCCAGTACTGGCAGAAGTATCACCTTGTTTGAATGTAGCTGCTTCAACTTGTGATTTTTTTTTTTTGTCTTAATTTTTTTTTCAATTGTAGTTGTACAGATTTGGTTGGGGGCAGTGGTTCCAGAATTAACAAGGTTTTAATTGATAATGTTTTTCTTAATATCTAAAGAACTTGTATACTTCAGTACTTTAAACCAGTTGAAACACACTTTCATCTGTGGCCAGTTTTATTCTCCTTTATTTTATATTTACTGTGTGCCTAAAACACTGTTTCGTTTTTTTTTTTTTTTTTTTAACCAATTTTTATATTGTAGGGCATTGTTTTTTTATGGACCAAGAAAGACTAAAATATCATCAGCTATATCTATTTTTATGTCTTTTCTTTTATACTTGTATCTCTGTTCCATATATAAGAAAATTAAATTAATATTGTAGAATTTTCTGACTTAAGAGAATTTTTTTTTTCCTTATATTCTAAGTTTTTTATTAAAATTAGGTTCTGGTGTATAATTTAATATATTTCAATACAATCAGTATAAAATATTAGTGTTGTTTTGTGATAATATGATAAATGTGCATTTTCTATATTGAGATTTCTTTATTGTAGACTTTGTCTAAGTAGTTTAGCTATCTGATTTGTAGCATTGTGAATAGGGGTTTGTATGTGGACAGGATCTTCTAATAGTAGACCTATTTTATGAACAGGCATTAGTAGAATTCTATTTTTATGAATTATGATTGTTGAAATAATTTTTTTGAAACTTAGAACACAATTATGTCCCACTTCAGTGTCCACACTTCGGACTGACTTGCTGGGGCCAATGGAATAATCTTAAATCATAGGTAGAAACAGATTATTTCTGTGCCAATACTTTCATGTGCTCAAGTGCTGTCATGAACTTATTTTTAACTTCTTTCTTCAGAACCTTAGGCATTGTCATCATATTGTTGAATTTGACAACTGAGATTAGTTGAAAAAAGAGACGGTTGTAAATGTACTAGGGCATTTCCTGGCTTTATCTTGTGCTCCATACTGTGGCTTGAAATTTCTGCGGAAGTTTGAAAAAGCAGTAGAACTCCAAGTTCATGTTCTTACATTTGTGAGGACAACATGTGCCACCTCAGTTCTGGCTAAGTCTAGTAGTTAGCTCACAAAAATTCTTGATGAGAAATGTCAGAATAGCTCAAAAACGTTTCAATTGGTTCTGACCCACAGAGAAAGTAGTTGAAGATTAGAAATCCTGGAGTCACTTAGCTTGATCCTCTTTCTTTACACCTTCTGGTTTTGTGACTGTGGGCAACCTGACGACACCTTTAAGCTTTAGTTTACTTGCATAAAAAATGGAAATATTATTATTAGCTTCCTCTTAGACTTATGACAATAAATTAATAATAGTGTAAGTTTGAGTTTTAGCATCCAATAAGAGACTTTTTTAAGCATTACTGTTCTCAATATTATCATCTTGTTACTCAAAGCCATCTTTTCTTAGTTCCAATTTTAATACAGTGGTAGGAACAAGGATCTTGCCAACCACCTACTTGTCATGTAATGACATGCAGCTTTTTTTCTTTTTTTGTCTCTTGATTCTCAGATGAACTATAATTTGGATTGATAATGTGAAAGATTATTCAATGGAATACAACTCCCTTAGAGCAGCTCTTCCTTTTTGTTTAGAGGAGACGTAATGGTTTCTTGATAGTTCTGTTATCTTTCTATATTTGTCTAATATTTAATCCAAATTCTCTTAAGTCTGTCTGTATCTCTTAGTATATTTCACTTATTTTATTGTATGCTTTTCTGTGTCCTGACATATATCACTTAAGGACATCCTTCCCCAACCAATTCTAAAACAATTCCTGAGTAGTGTGGATTCTATAGTTTTGAAATTTATTTTATATCTTCTGTTCCACATTTGATAAAATATATTTTGTATTTGGTGCTTTTCACTGTTTTCAAAGGGCTACAGGGGAAGAATTGAAAGTGAAGGGCATATCTACCAACAGGCAAAACAATTTTTGGTAACCAAAAATGGTAAGAATTATGTTGTATACATTGGTAAACTTTGCACAGTTATATTAAAAACAACAATTTACACTTACCAGATTCTAATTTATTCCTAAAATAGACCTTAAAGCTTTTCAGACAAATGAGGAAATTTCATGAAGCTCTAAAATTTCTATTCTTGTATTTTTTTCTAAGTTTTTATCTCCTCTTCCTTTTTATTATTTAATTTTTGCAAAAAATTGACTGTGAAGATACAGAGGAAGAGAGCCCTAAGAAAAGTTAGATTTCTCCTAATGATATTTAATTGATACTGTCTTTGACATCTAAAAGTTCAAAGCTGAAGATTTTTATTATCTATTGTGCCATTGAAGGATTGGCCTATAGGCACAAAAAAAAATGTTTTGAAACAGATGTCTTATTTATCATGTTAAAAATAGCACTAAAAGGTTGTGATAGTCATTAATAATCACCATAACATATATGATTTCCATTTTAACTTATCCCATATGGGAAAAAAATAATATGTTAAAAAAACAGTATTTTTACCTCCAGTATATTTACTTTTAGGATTGATTATTTTCTGATTAAGTAAAATCAGGAGATTATAGCAATTTGTTGACCCTACATCATGTTCTTACCTTATAATTGTTCAATATTATGCTTATGAAATCAAAATACTTATTAATTGACAGATCTGCTTTGTGAAAAACTGGGCACCAATATTGTATAAAGGGATACATTTTACATTTGGTTAATTTTAAACTATTTTATCCATTGGAATAGCTGGAACTTAAATATAAATTCTGACAGGTGGTACTTCCATGTTCTGAGAGTAAAGCCATTAATTAGTACAAGGTTATTGTTGGATTAGCCTGAAATTGAATAGTGTCACCTAACTTCAGCCTATAGTTCTTTACAGACCATTATTGTAAAGAATATGTAGAACACTCCCACCAGAGCCTTTCTATTTGTCTTCTAAAAAAGCATTTTAGGGAAAGATTAATGTGGCCAAATAATTAGTTGAGTGTTCATGGGCTGAATATAATTCTTAATCATTTCATTAGAAGTGAAATATATTCACTTAATATTTTGTAGCATAAATATATCTATAATGGAATAAGCTTCCTCTTCTTTCTAATGGATTTGTGGTTAGCTGATTGTATACCAGTAACTGTATTTACCATTCTTTTATAGTGCCATGCTACAAGCGATGCAAACAGATGGAATATTCAGATGAATTGGAAGCGATCATTGAAGAAGATGATGGTGATGGGGGATGGGTAGATACATACCACAACACAGGTAAAAGGACAATAGAATGAAATATATTTAAGTTGTATTAAACTTTTCAGTTTTGATAAGAAAAAGAAGTACATAATGTATAATTTTGTCCCAGTAGATGTTTACCTGAAAGCAGTAGGAGGAATATTGGAGGAAAAAGAGAGTAAAGAAAAAAACCTTTGGAGTATACCAGATTTCCTTAGTACCTGCTGCTGTTTCAGTTGCAATTTGAAAATATCTATGTTATTTTCATTATTTCTAAATAGAGGCAAAAATAAAGCCAATCAAAATTACTAATACTTTGGTATGGAATCTCTTATTTATATGTTGTTGCGTTACTGGATTATGAGCTCCTTTATGACAGGAACTCTTCTGTACTCATACTTGTTTTACCCACAGAACTAGGATCTAGAAGAAATTTTAAGTATTGTGAGCTTCATGAAGGTAGGGATTCATTATTGAATCCTTAATATCTATCTTAATGTCTTACATAGAAGTTATTCAATAAGTATTTGTTAATTGAATATAGGGATTTTTTTTTAAGTGTATGTTTTCCTGTTATTTGAAACACTGAATAAACTTTATTATTACAGGTTATAAAATTCTATTTTGCCACTGTTTTTGTGTCTGTATAAATGCATATTATTATGTGCTGTCATAGCTTATTACTTAGTTTTCATGAAGAAAAATGTGTTCTAAGTTCAAGTGTACCATTTAAAAACGAGTTTTCTCTCCCTGAATCCTAGAAACTAATAGGTTTATCCCCAGCAGTAGTAATACAGCTGTGTTTCTTAACCTCAACACTATTGACATAATTGACATTTGGGGCTGGATATTCTTGTTATAGCCTTTCTTGTGTATTGAAAAATGTTTAGTAGTATCTCTGTCCTCTGCCTACTAGATGCCAGTAACATCCCCCAGTTACAACCAAAAATACCTCTAGACATTGCTATATCATTCATGATAGGCAAATTGTTGCTCTTATTTGTGGTTTATTGCAATAGACAATGGACTAAGTCCTCTGCACAGGTAGAAAGTACCTCCTTAAAGGTCAGTTTCTCCTCTACTTTATAAATTAAGAACACTGCATCTGTTTCCTTATGAAGATATAGGCACAAATCCAGGACTTGAGCTTCTCAGTCTGAAACTTGTTCTGCTTAATGAGTTGAGTGATGTTATGTCAAAGCTTAGAGGAAATAAGAGATTCAGCAACTTTTTAAATAATTTTTTAAATTGTCTTCTTTTCCCCCACCGATTAATGCTATTAGGACTGTTTTCCCTGGTATCACAAAATCTTTTAACTTCTCTACTTTAATTTTCCCATGACTGGAAGATGTAGTCACACAATTTAGTATTAAATATGCTATTGACTGACTAGAACAATTGGATATAGCACTATTTCTGATGTCAGCTAATGAGTTACTCTATTGTGTAGTTGTGTGGTCTTTTTCATATTCATTATCTCAAACTCCAGGGCTATATTTACAATATCATTTATCTCAGAGATAAGTAGATAGATATCAGTATGATTGGGAGTGACAGAAATCTTTAGAAATTTGACAACTAAAAAATAGTTTGCTGTGATGATAGAGGACAGTGTCATTTTTGTACATGAAAAATAGCACAATATTTTACTTCAGTTAATGTACATTCTAATTATTCTTTATGAGATGTAAAATTTTAGCATATTTAGTGATCATTTTTAATGTCAATTTGATATGTTAAGATTTGGGTTTACATATCACTTAAAATATAGAGTATAAGATAGATTATAATACTATGAATAGTCAAGGTAAATCCCACTTATGGAGCGCTATGGTGCCCATCCAAATTAATGTGATGAAAGCTGTTGTTGTACCTTTTAAACTTCAGCTATTACAACTGATTCTTAGTAACCATGAAAATAGTGCCAAAAAATAAATCCAAAGATCTACTGTAGTCAAGTGCCCATTTGCATTTACCTGCCATAAAAAAGACCTTTGCTTCATGCCATAGCACTCTTCAGACTAAGGGAAGAAAAAAAAAAAAAAAAGATGGTTGTGAAATTATTGTACCTATTGTAGTAGTTTTAGAAAAACTATAAAGTAAAAGTTATGCTAATTGTGGATTTTGACATCTTCCATTTGTGAAAGTGAGTATATGAAAAAGGTACCATTAAGTTTCAGAGGATGAACATGCCTCACTGCTTCACTTATTAGGAGCTAAGATGTATTGTATTTAGGTTTTTTTTTTTTTTTTTTCCTGTAATATCTTTACTTTGGTCTTACTGAATTGCCTATTCTTAAACAGTCTGATTGTGAAATATTGTGAATATTTTGAACTAGAAATATTATCCAGCTGACTCAGGGTGTTGCCACCTGCCATAATACTTTCATTGAGACACAGGTGGTTTTGAGGGATTTGCTTTATGAGTTACAGTGGAGAACCACTGAACCAAAAGTCAATTCATATGTATTTTAAGCCCAGCTTCTTCATAACTGTGAGACTCTAGCAGGTCATTTTGCCTCTGATTACTTCATTTCTGCGTAAGAAGAAATTATTATTATAATTGCTTTAGAAGCTAATGCTTAGAAGAATTAAATAAGACGTGGAAACACTTGGCAAAGCAGTGAGCCATATATAAATATAAATAGTGTTATCACATATCCTAAGTTTCTGAAGCAAGTAGCATGTTCTACATATCTGAAGCAAATAACATATTAATGTAGCCAATATCTAGTTGAGAAATTTTGGATACAGGTTTAATAAAAAAATGTAAATGTGAGTACTGTAATTTCTTAATATTTTCACTTTATTAGAATGTATTGTGATAGTCAAAGTAAGTGAGAAATAGTAAAAGGAGTAGGATAAGTCATGGCAACTATTAAATTAGTTTATATTTTTAGTTTGAGATAGTGCATTTGGCATTATGTTAATATTTACTTCTTCAGACAGTTGTGAGAATTTAGATAATTTTAAGTGCTTGTATGTTGCTTTATTCAAGTAAATGTGATGTTTACAGCTTAATTTTAGTTACTCTTTTTCTGCTGAATTGTAAACAGGTATTGCAGGAATAACTGAAGCAGTTAAGGAGATTACACTGGAAAGCAAGGTACTGGTTAGTTAATATTTCTATAATCAGTGACCTAGTTATTTGCATATATATATATCTGTATATATCTGTTGATATCATTCATCTTTCTTGCCCACACTTACTGGTATCAAACTCATTTAAATTCCATCTGTTTTTTTCCCCTCAATTTTCTATATCAAAATACTACTAAAATACTACTGCTTCTTAATGCTTCTCTTACTTTTCTTTCCCTCCCTCCCTTCCCTTCCCTTCTCCCTTCCCTTCCCTTCCCTTCCCTTCCCTTCCCTTCCCTTCCCATCCCTTCCCTTCCCTTCCCTTCCCTTCCCTTCCCTTCCCTTCCCTTCCTTCCCTTATCCCTTCCCTTCCCTTCCCTTCCCTTCCCTTCCCTTCCCTTCCCTTATCCCTTCCCTTCCCTTATCCCTTCCCTTCCCTTCCCTTCCCTTCCCTTATCTTCCCTTATCCCTTCCCTTCCCTTCCCTTATCCCTTCCCTTCCTTATCCCTTCCCTTCCCTTATCCCTTATCCCTTCCCTTCTCCCTTCCCTTCCCTTCCCTTATCCCTTCCCTTCTCCCTTCCCTTCCCTTCCCTTATCCCTTCCCTTCCCTTATCCCTTCCCTTCCCTTATCCCTTCCCTTCATTGGTTACAGCAGTGATTCACCACTTGGTTTTTAGAAACCAGAAAGAATGTAGAGGAGCTTCAGAAATGTATACAGGTGAACTCCCCACCTACAAAGGATCAAATCTTCAGAAGTGTTCATGACCCATAAAATATTTAAGGAAGCTAGCCCTAGGTCCTAATCTGAAGAGCATTATACTATTAACTGCTGGCTGATAAGGTAAGGAAAAAGAGACTTTTGGGGAAGTATTTCAGTTTAAAAAACCTAACAGTGCTTTATTAATTCATTTTGCTGTACAACAGACTTGTGAGATACAGGAGATATGAATTATTATTCCATTTTGTTGAAGCATTCAGTTCAACAGACATTTAATAAGCAGCTACTACATGCCAGCAGATTGGGGAGATAAAGACTTGATCTTTCTCCTGAAAGAATTTATACTTTAATAAGGAGAGCTATAAAACTAAATAATGGCAGTAGAATGAATGACAAATGATCTATGGAACAATTGGAGTACACTGAGGAAGGAGCACTTGAATCTGTGAACAAAGTCAGGTATGACTTCAAAGAGGAAATGACATATGAGATGAAAAACAAAATAAAGTTTGCCATATAAAAAGGAAATTGGTCATCTCCGGGCAGAGTGAAGTGTCTACAAAAAGGCAACAAGAATGTACAATGTTAAGGAAGAATGAAGGAATATCTCGGGTTGTGGTACTCTGGGATGCTTCTGGAGAATAAACTTTGATATTAGAAGATAAATTAGTTAGATAAAGAAGGGAGAAGGCCAGAAAAGAGAATGACACAAGAAAAGACAGAAGAGTAAAGCTATACATGAAATCCAGAAGTCCTAAGAATTTTGATATTATTGGAACATTTACTGGGCACCTACATTTTAGGGTAAGGCTCTGGGGGAGGAAGCTGTCTTAAGAGGTTAAGTGACTTCCCAAAGGTCTATATATGAAAGAGTAAGGAATGGATTTGAGTCATGGTGTTGTATGTCCTAGATCATCACAACTTTTTAACAGTAATTCTGAGGGATGGGGATGTAGCTTAATGGTAGTGTGCTTGCCTAGCATGCTCAAGACCCTGAGTTCAATCTCCAGTATTGCTAAAAAACTAAACCAAACCAAACTGGCAACAAAAAAACTTAAGGAATAATTCTGAGTTCCCGGATATATATATATGAAAGATAAATATATAGGAAAACATGTCTGATTCCACTCATACTTCTATATAGCTTCATAGTTTGAAACTGTGAAATGCACATACCAGTCTAGATAACACCATACCTGTCACACACTCTCATGTTTTCTCATCCACATAATATCTAACTAATGGATCTAGAGCTCAGTGATGGGGCTAGCTATAGCTCTACATCATGAGGTCAAAAATGTCAACTACTTAAATTTCTGAAGGTGCAGCTGGTACATATTAAGTAGTAGAAAGCAAACAATAGTAGAGAAAATACAAGATGAAAAATGGATGTCCATTTTATAAAAATAATTATACAAATATTATACATAAGAACTGAGACCAAAACAGTGTCTTTAGAAGTTTTCAATTCTTGCAGATATTCTCCCCTAATAGTAACATTGCAAATAAAGAATCTAAGGAAACAAACTTTTTTTTTGGAAACTGTTAAAAACTATTAAATTAAAGAATAGCTACTATAAATAATTATTCACCAGAGGCAATATTCTAGAGAAGGTAAAAATTATTAAGAATTATTAAGAAATTGTATGTTTTCAGAAAAAAAATATAAAGTTTCATCAATTATCCTGCAGTTACCTAAGGACCTGTGTATTTATAAATGATGACCAATTGCACATGGCAAAGTTTATTCTTCAGTTTAGTCAGTGCAATAAAATAGCTCACTTATCTAATCCCCCCTCTGCTCCAGTAAAACAGAGTCAATCACTGTTAGGAGCTGACTGCTTGTAGCTAAAAGACCATTCTTCCTGATGACCTCTGCTTCCATGCAAATTGTTTGCTTTCAGATCTCTGTTCCCAAGTGTGTTTTTACTTGGTGACCTCCTTTATTGACATAAGTGATAAATTATGAAAAGGATTGCTGTTTATTTAAAACTGAGTTTAAGGCTTTAGAAAGACTACTTAAAGGCAAATAACACAGAAGATAAAAAGCTGGTTGCAAATTACATATAGGTAAGCTAATTGTAAAAGTTTAGGGAAAAAATAATAAAAATCTTTTAAAAAGTATTTTGAAAGTATTTTCAAATACTTGATGTACTTTAAAGTAACTGAAACCAAAAGTCATGGATGACAGATGACTATAGCATCATACAAGAAAGAAACCAAAAAACTCCAAATAGCGAACCATACATATACTCAAGGAAAAAACCCTAGAGCTCAACAATAGAAGGATAGTCATCAAAAGGATGAAAAGATAAACAAAGTTAAAATAAATTTAGATTTACATACACACACACACACACACACACACACACACACACACATGGTATCCCCATTTGCAATTTTCTCATGTAAACCAAAAAATAACAAATGAAAAATCCCATAACAAAACAATTTATAAGTTCCAAATTCCTTGATGTTGAGGCAGGATGACTTTAGTTAGTCTATTCCACCTTGATATGAATCATCCCCTTTCCCTGTGTATCTATGTTGTATATGCAACCCACCCATCAGTCAGTTATCATACTTGCAGTTGAGCCTGTGCTCAAAGTAATGCTTAGTTTACTTAATAATAGCTTCAAAGAGCAAGAGTAGTGATGCCAACAATTCAGAAATGCCAAAGAGATACTGTACAGTGCTTCCTTTAGGCAAAAAGGAAAGTTCTCAACAGGGAAATAAACAGAAGAGGAAAACAAAATATATGTTTTGCTGCCACACTTGAAACTGCAAAAGTTGTCATATGGTAAATATTTGGTTAAGATGGAAATGACATTATTGTGTACATAGGAAAAATCACTATAACAGGGTTCAGCACTATCTAGTTTCAGGCACCCACTGGGAGTATGGGAATGTCTACCTCCCATAGATAAGAGGGGATTACTATTTTGCACTCATCTTTCTGTATGGATGAGTGCTGCATCAATAGATTCAAACAACTCCCAATCAAAAATATTCAAAAAACAATTATATCTGATCATGTACAAAATTCATTATTTCCCAAACAATACAGTATGACAACAGCTTATAAAACATTTACATTATATTAGATTATTTTAGGTTACGTATAAATAACTGACTACATGAGAATATGGAGGGTATTTTAAGTTACCTAGAAGAAACTGAGTATATGGAAGTAGCATGACATTTTATGTAAGAGACCTGAGTATTTATAAATTTGGTATCTGCAGGGGTCCTAGAACCAATCTTCCGTGGATATCTAAGGATAACTATATATAAAGATTCCTAGTAACTGAATAATTACATTCAAATTGTATCAGATAAGAATTCTACCAACTTTCATAATAAATCAAGGCAGAACATCAAAACAATTTAGTGGGTTATGAAACAATTTCTTATTTTCAAGGAACTGTACAAAACACATTTCCTAGTAGCATAGAGGCTGACTGGAATAGATTTATGAGAAATCATAAAGCTTTGTCAAGTAAATAAATAATTTTGGAGAAAATGCTTGCAATACCAAGTGGGACTTTGCCTTAACTCTTTGGCTGACTGGGATAGTGTATGTATCAAAATGTGTTTGTTAATGATCTCTTCCCACAGCTTTTCTTTGGCAAGATCAGAGAACCTTATACATATAAAGTAGGTTAAAAAAAAAAAAACTACTAATCTTGGTTACCTTTTGCTCCAACAAATCAATTTTCAGGTTGACCCTGTTATTTCCAAAGCCAAAGCAAACAAGATTATACAGCTCTGCTAAGGTGCAAGAGCAAACCAATAAGGCAGACTGGGAGGCATAATGCCTGCCATCAGTTTCCACTTTGAATCAGTGGCTACCCTCAAAAACAAATCTATAGTCACACAGAGTTTCTTTAGAAAAAACAACAGGACATTTAAATGGTAATTTTTCTCCCACTTTCAAATTCTTCCAAGTAATTCTTGCATTAATCACCACTTAATTTTTCCTATTTTTGCACCTTATTATGTTTTACCTATATGGAAAAGGTATTTGATGGCTCTGTTAGAGTCAAGCATAAAACAACCTTAATATTCCAAATGAAAAAAGAGTTATGGCAAATAAACCAAGAACATGTGATAGAACTCTTAAGTTACTACTACAAAGTCAAAATTTCATTGCAGAGGGCAAAGGAACCATCATATGATCCACAAAGAGTAGTAGTAAACAAGGAAAAGCAAATAACATATACCAACAATGATGAAATGATTAAAAGAGAACACAATTAAATAGAGGAAAATTAGTCAGATTCTAAAATGATGGGAATCCTGTTGCATGGTACAAAACAGAAGAACTTTGAAGACTTTATACTAAGTGCAAGAAGCCAGTCACAAAAAGAGAATGTATGATTCCACTGACATAAGGTTTCTAAAGTGGTCAAATTCACAGAAACAATAAGGAAAATGAATGGTGGTTACCAAGGATTAGAGGGAGAAAGAGAGTTGATTACTGTTTCATGCAGTTTCAAATCTGTAAGATGGAAAACAGACTGGTTGCACAATAAAATAAATATGCCTAACATACAGAACCATATAATCAAGTGGTTAAGATGTCACTTATGTATGTGTTTTTTAACAATTACAAAGTTAAAAATGTAATAAAAGATAATATTAAATAAAATACTTAAAAGGCATTCTCATAAAAGACAATATTTATTAGCATAGTATTGTGGCTTTATTATTTAGAGATGCTTCAGTGCTAATTTTTGAATAGTACAATTAAGATCCACTCAGGTAGCTAATTTAGCTTTCATGGAAGTAATAAAACTGGGGTGTTTTTATTATTTTTTTAGTACAAACACTTCCAAGGGTTCAAAACAGAGAGATGTGAACAAACCATGTCTAAGAATTAATATTATTGCTCTGAAAATAAGAGGTAAAGTATATGGAAAATATTTTTTACTTTAGTTCATAAGTGATTATTAAAATTTGCAAAATATAATTATTATTATTATATTTAGTATTAAAACAATTAAAATTTACAGTAAAAGTAGATGGATTTGGTTATATGAATTAACTTTCCTAATACAAATAGCTAAATGCTTAAAAATTTAGATTTACTACAGGGTAAAAGTTGGAATAACTAATGAATTTCAAATCATATATGTTATGATTTGGCAAATGAAGTTTTAATGTAATCTTGATATAAACTTGTATATTACCTAATAACTTAAGTATTATACTACATGTCCTCATAAACTGTCATTTCACTGAAAAAGCTTTTACTTTAAAAACACATTTGAGGACTTCTCTTATTAAATTGTAAACATTTTATTATATGTTGGAACCAATTTTTTCTTTTTTTGGTTCATGGAAGTGTATCTCCATTTTATCATAGGGACTAATACAAAAATATTATCACTTACACAAATTATCCTGGAATTCAATTTTTTTATACACAAAGTGAATTTCATGTTGATTTCAAAGGCTTCAAAACTTTTGAACTAGCATTTTTTTTAACTTGCAAGTTACAGAATAATTTTGCAATTCACAACTAAAGTGAAGAACATGAGGCACAAAGCAAATCTCAATGTAATCTAACATTTAAACTATACTAAGTGTACTATTAATTTTTTTCTAATCTCTCAAATTAACTATCACATTGAATGCTTCCTCAGAGCAAATGTTTCCAGAATCTCATATAATTTATGTATTAAATGTATCATGGATTTAACAAACATTTAGGCTGCCTCTGTATAAGCTATCCATCCTTTAGTACACATCAATTATGAAGGAACACCTATCACATAACATAGTGAGCAATACGAAATTAAAAAGATAATATTACTCAGCTTTAAAGAGGAATGAAATTATGGCATTTGCTGGTAAATAGATGGAATTGTGGAATAATATGCTAAGTGAAACAAGCCAAACCCAAAAAAACTGAAGGCTGAATGTTTTCTCTGATATGCAGATGCTAATTCACAATAAAGGGCAGGAGGGGTGATGCTAGGAAAAACAGTTACTTTAGATGCTAATTCACAATAAGGGCAGGAGGGGTGATGCTAGGGAAAAACAGTTACTTTAGATTCGGTAGTGGGGAGTAAAGAGATGGGAAGGGGGATGGGGTAGGAAAAATAGTACAGTAAAACAAATGTTATTACCTAATGTACATATATGAATGCATGACTGAAGTGATCCTACAATATGTATAATCGGAAAAAATGAAAAATTATACTCCATCTATGTGTGATTTATCAAAATACATAAATGTATTCTATTGTCATGTATAACTAATTTGAACAAATAAAATTTTTTTTAAAAAGATAAAAAGAATGTAAAATTTAAAAATCAGCATGACAAATAGAGCAAAAATTAATTTTACTTTTATCGTCATTATTAACAAATTAAACTAAGATTAAGTACCTACCATCTCTTTATCAGCCTACTTAGACTAAGATATTTTGCTTTTTGCTTTGCAGCAGAGCCTATTTACCAAAAAATTTTTATACTATTCAATGGTCCTCCTGGACGTTGTAAAGATGGGTGATAACATTTTAAAGTCTAAAGGCCATCATTCTTATTCATTTTGATTAGATTCTTCAAATTGTTTACCAGTTAGGGATCAAATCATATATTTATCTCAAAGGGTTAAAAAAAGAATTTGCCACTCTATCATCTCCCAGGAAACTAATGTATTAAATATCTCAGAAACCTCCTGGTTCCCTATTAAGTGTCTCGCGATTGTACATAAAAAGCTCATGAATTCTTTCTTGAAAATCTGGCACAAAAAATTAATAGTACCAAAGTATAACCCAACTAATTATCTTATTTTCAAGATGCTCAAGACATTTTATACATTTGATCACAAAGGATTTAGACAGATTATCACTGGAGTTGCTTTGAACATGGGTTAAACAATATGCCCAATACACAAAGCCAATTAGGAACAAAATCTTGGTCTTGGAATTCTGAGGGCTCAGCGCCCTGAGCATATCATCTGAAACCAGGCTGTGCCATTTTAAAGTATGATATATGCTTCCCAGCAAGTTACTTACTTCAGCACTATCCTGAATAGAAGAGCTGTTGTTATAATGCTAAAATTTGAGAAGATAACAGCCATGGCCTAGAAAGAAAAAGAAGATAGAATTACAATCCAAACAGAGTACTGACCTCAGAAATCTCCCAGTTTGTAGTTCACCTGACAAGAAGAGCTTTTTAGTAAAAACTAGAGGGGTTTATTAGGGCAGCTATTTCACTAGAGGATTAAATTCCATTTTTATTGCTTGTTAAATTCATGAAGATATGATCAAAATTATTGTTTAGGCTTTTAAACTGTGTGCTCAAGTTCAGGCAATACCTGTGTAAATAATCTTTATAGATCTGAAAATACTTAGGACTTGTAAAGGTTTAGGTCTAGAAATTAACAGCTACCATGCCTATGAAATATACTTTCCATAGCTTTCAATGAACTTTACAGGCTTTTAATATTGCTTCTGTAGGTGAGTAGGAAGTACCTTTAGGCCCATTTATATGGTAATAAAATTTAGACAGATTTTTATGTATCTTTACTGTTATAGGAATTGAATCAATTTTCCAGCTTGAAATGAAATGACTCAAAAATCAAACTCTTCCCTTTGGATTGATTCAAGTTATTCCAAACACTTAGAAATATGTTAGCCGGATTTTACAGTGGTCTGTTTTTGTGAATTCAGTCGTATTTCACAAGAATGGTATTAATCTGCATATGTTTATTAATCTGAATACAGTTTACTAATGGTATGAATCTATGTTGTGTACAACCATAGAAATAAAATGATGTACCCCATTTGTGCATAATGATTCAAAATGCAGTCTGTAAAAAATAAAAAAATTAACAAATTAAAAAAGGAAAGCATAAAATTCTACCAAATTCTATATAACTGGATCTGACAATATCAATAATTTTTGGTTCACCCTGCTTTCTTCCTTGCTGTCAATTTAAGTTGATTAAACTCCACAGAGAGCCAGGTGTGGTGACACATATTTAAAATCCAAGTGACTCTGAGGGCCACAATAGGTAGATCTCAAGTTCAAGGACAACCTGGAAACTTAGCAAGACCATCTAAAAATAAAAGGACTTGGGAAGAAATTCAGTGGTACAGCATCCCTGACTCCAATCCCTAATACCAAAAGTATAATAAAAAAATAAACTCCAAAGATTATAAATAGTCTCGTATAACCACTAATGACAGCAAACATGGCTAATAAGCAGCTTTTTATTAAATTTAAAAGTCCAAGAAAAACTAGGAATAATTAAAATATACACCATCGTTGCTTTTCTACTGAATTTTTAAAATTTTTCTTTGACATGCAATAACTGTAAATACTTATGGGATACATAAAGGGTGATATTTGATACATGTATATAATGTAATATAATACATGTAATATAATGATCAAATCAAGGTAATTAGTACTTCTACTTTCTTAGCCATTTATCTTTTATTTTTTTGGGAAACTTTAAATTGTTTTTTTCTTTTCAGTGCATGTCTCTGCAAGACAAATTCTTCTGAGCCTCCAGTTAAGAAAAGACTAAGAGAAGATGAGGGAAAATGTTTGGTAACAGTAAGGGAAGTAGTGTTCCAGGATAAACACATCAAGGGCAGTGCAAATACACTTAATTAAGCAGTCTAGTTGGTTTGATGAATTCTAAACACCTTCCATGTAGTACTATAAAATAAATCAAACATAAGAGCTCTATGCGCCCAAATTTTCATGCATCTTTAATTCTTTAAATAGACTCAAACAGAAATATAAGAGTATGCCATGTGATTTGCTTTGTAATATCTGTGTTTGTACATAATTGGGAAGGAAAAGCAAAACTATAAATACAGAGGAAAAAGAAAGATGAAGCAGGCATGGTGGCACACCTGTGATCCCAGTGGCTTGGGAGGCTGAGACAGGAGGATCCCAAGTTCAAAGTCAGCCTCAGGAACTTACCAAGGATCTAAACATTTGGCAAAACCCTGTCTCAAAATAAAAAATTAAAAAGGTGAGGGATGTGAATCAGTGGTTAAGCATCCCTGAAGAAAAAAAAAAAGAAAGAAGGAAGGGGTATAAAATTAGAGTTTCTTTGTTGGATACAAAAAAACACAACAAATATTTATTTACTGAATGTGAATAATTACGTTGTTGGGCACAGGAATTCTAGGATCTAAAAAGAAGAAGTGGAAACAAGAATTTATGAGAAGACACAATGAGCACTTACTACCAACATGGGTCAAGGAGCTAAAAGTAACCTCAGGTGATCAATTGGTCCTGATCCCTGACCTAGATTAGTTTACTTCTGTTTAATAAATTGAGTAACTGAAACTTAGTGCAGTTGGGATCTGCCTTGTTACACAGCTTTTAAGTTATGGAAAAAAATGTTAATCTCCTGTTTCTACTATAGCTACTGAGCCTTTTCATCCTGTTCTAAAATTTACGTGGTTATATGTAAAAGGTTTCACAGAGATCAGTGCCAATAAAAATCCTACTCACAACCAAAATGCGTACTTCAACTTTTTAAAGAAACTTAAAACACATTTTGGCAATAAAGGCAATAGAAATGCTCATTTTATAAGATGTTAATGGGAATACACATTTGACTCAAACTGAGTAACAAGTAGAATCAGAAGACCAAATTTCAAAGGTGATTACTGATGGCTTTCCAAAGTAACACAAAGGCTTTTTCAGTTGGGAGGATATAATCCTTACTCTCAAACAATTTGCTGGTTAAATGATAAAATTAATGGAAAAAGAAAAACCACACAAATAGAAAACATTTGAACTACATTAGAACAGGTGTAAGAGAGGTATCTTCTGAGTTAGTCATGGAAGTCTGCTTGGATGTTGAGAATGAGATTAGAGGTTGATCACACGATGGCTCAGAAAGGCAGACTGATTAAAGTTACACAGAGAGGCATGGCTTCAGATCCCTTGGGCCAAGGAGCAACACCACCATAACATTCAGTACACTTTAATATAGTAATCTCTAACAGTGACAGAATCTGGCAAGCAGATCCATAATTTCACATTCAAATGATTCTGGGAAAATTTCAGCAAGGTCAGTCAGAGCAAGAAGAAATGAACACAGTCTAGGAAAATGATAGATTAGTTCTGGAACTCATATCTCTGTTATCTTTTCAATGGCATTCTCTCTGTCATATTTACTTACAGGCTGAAGATAGGATAGGACATAGAAGACAATCAAGTTGTCCAGGAAATACAGAAAGGCAGGAATGGACCACTTCATGAAATTAGAAAATTCCTTCCAGGAAGCACATCTCAAATTTCTACTTCGATGAGGTTCTACAGAAAGAAACAGAGCAATAAATAAATGATCTTGATGAGAAAGCCTATATTTTTAGAGAAAGTACATTATATTTGATCACTGATAGAATTTGTCAAAAGAGGCTTTATAAACTTGCCTCTATAAGTGCCCATTAACATAAAAAATATAGAACTTTACTAGTCTCTCTCTACCCACCTCTGTGTTCCATCACTAACAATTTGCAACATCCTTAGGAATACTATCTTAATTCCTGTTAACTTAGAGCAGAAGTTGACTCAAGATACACATGTGGTTTCTCTTACTTCTCTGAGAGCATAAGAGCAAGAGGAAGATCAATAAGTTAAAATAAGTGTGTGGGGAAGAGCAAGTTTCATGTTGGGATTCCTCCCTACCCCACAGAAGACCAAGAAAGGGAATTAATATGGGGAAATTTATAAATATGGAACTAGAAACAATTAAAATTAACTTTTACTAATTCTAGTGTGAGTTGTTATCCAGTTCCAGATTGCCAAACACTTGGAAGGCATACTGTAACAGAGAGACTATAAAATGAAAAGAGAGGAAGCAAAGAGTTTAAGCTAAGTAATGCTTCAGTTTCATTAAATTGGAAATGAATTCCACTAACAATAAACTCTGTACAGATTGAAAGCACTGAATATGAAAATTCAACTTCCTGGGCAAGCACCTTGGTGCTTTAAATTTTATGTTTACCTTACCTGAAAAGACAGATCGAAGAGAGGGCTAAGGGTTCATAACTAGGCAACTGAGATGAAGAATTAAGACAAAGTAAGAACCTATACAGTACATTTGAGGAAAGGGTTAGTATCCTTATTTAACAGTTCTGCCTCAGAACTAATATCTCTTTGACTTCAATGTACTATGATGACTTCCCTGTAGGAAATGGAAACTGTTTTGCAATATGATGCACAGCATCAGCAGTGATTTAGAAAATCCTGAATTTAGATAAAAATGAACTTGCTGCAAAGCCAGCCTCAGCAAAAGTGAGGTGCTAAGCAACTCAGTGAGACCCTGTCTCTAAATAAAATACTAAAATAAAACAGGGCTGGGGATGTGGCTCAGAGGTCAAGTGCCCCTGAGTTCAATCCCTGGTACCCCCCAAAGCAAAACAAAACAAAAAACAAACAAAAAACTAACTTGGTGTGTTAAATCCTCAAAAGAACAAGTATGAGGTAAAGTACTGAACAGGACACTGGGAAGCATGGGTTGGTATACTAGCTTTGTCCTTTCTAGCACAGCTCTACAAAACATTTTCTTGGAGCAAATTTCTCTACCTACAACACACAATTATGTTTGTGTCTTAGCTTCCTCAGATATAAAATAATAGACCAGAATAAATGATATAAACTGTCATTTTAGTTCTAATGTTTTTGATTCTGTGATTTTTTTTACATAGTACCATTTCAAGACTTACCTTTCTTTATAACACAGAATGACACAAGCACACAGAAAATGAGCTTCACCAGTTCTGAGCACACATTCACAGTAGTTGGTAGATAATCATACTTGTTCTCTGAAATATAACAGAAATGTTTTCTTAACTATATTCTATATGTTTATATACAGTTAATAATTGTTTAAAACTTAAAAGCTGGCTTTACACAGCTTTCTTACAATTGTCTCTACTTTTTTGAATTTTTCAAACAGTTCATCCAGTGTATTAGCTATCTCTCTTCTATTTACCTTTATATTACCTTTGAGTTTGGAAAACATGCCTCAAGCTTTCATCCATGTTAATAACTATGTTGAAGAGATTAGGGCCAAAGGCAAAGAAAGCTCTGTAGCAAGGTATTGCAGACTGCCTTCTAAATTGACCATTAATCAATATGTGGGGGCTTACTAATCAGGCTGTTATGATTTTCTTGCTGCATTATTACTCGGTTTATGGTTCATCTCATGTGACTTGTCTACCTCGTTAAAATCAAGATACATGTTATCTATGACATTTTCTTAACTCAGAATTTTCCAATGTGTTTCTAGCAGGGGAGCGCAGCTACTCGTATACCCTTGATAGAAGAACGGTCCTCCTCTATCGGGGAAGGTCGTCCTCTTCGACCGAGCGCGCAGCTTCGGGAGGGACGCACATGGAGCGGTGAGGGAGGAAGGGGACACCCGCCTAGCCAGCCAGATCAGCCGAATCAACCCTGGCGATCAATGGGGTGACAGATGTCGCAGCCAGATCGCCCTCACATCCTCCAATGTGTTTCATTTCACAGTGAAAACATCTTTTTCCTTTTCCTCCAGATGTCTCTGCATCTTTGCCAAGTTTCTATTACTATACTTATTATTTTCACAATGTGTTTATGTCTCCCCAAATAAACTATGAGTTCTTAAGGACTATGGTTTATGCACTTTGAACTCATATTACTAAGACTTAGTCTAGGACCTGACAAATTAATTGAAGTTGAGACACACACAACTCCCCAAGCAGACCACTTAGTGTGAAGATATCATGGTTTTGTGTGTTGTCAATAACTAGTGAGAAGTACTCAGAACAGTTTTATGGAATTGATATATTTGGTTAAATTTTTACATTAAAAAAAACAATGATTTCTTGAGTACATACTTACCAAATCTTATAATCTGTATTGACCCATTGATTGATTTAACTCAAAAACAAGTAACTAAATATATCCCTCCCATCTATTTCAAAGTAGGCTGTAATTAAGTTTTGTTATATGCCCAGAAACACCTGTTGACTGAAGCAATAATCAGATGTTGTGAGATGTTTTGTACAAAGGGTTTGATTACGTGTTTGCCTGACCCAAACTGCACCCACTATCAAAATTTTTTCTTGCTGAGGAATGAAAGGTTAAAGAATAATATTTAAACATGCTTTATCATTCATATGACGCAAAATACTTCATAAGGTTTATTATCTCCATTTTAACACAAGAAAAACCAAAGACAAGAAAGATGATGTGTGATTAAGTATTCTATACAGGTCTCCTCTTATTCCTGTCAGTTCTTTTTCTATTCTTCACACTTGAATAAATTCTCCTTTAACACACACACGGATTCTATCTGTACTGCAAGTGTTAACTTACCTTCATTGGCGGAATATTTTACCAGTAAGATGCGACTTGAGCTTAAAGCAATGAATAAGGCACCTAATAGGAACGTATACATTGTTGAGAAGGGCCATGACCCAGGTCGCCTACAGCACTTTCTTTCCATTCCACTGTTTTTAAATTGCCTTAAAGGGAAAAACACTTTCATGAGTAAACCTGTTGTCAGACCTAAAAATTAAACATAAAGCAAATACCAGTGGCTGTGCATAACAATAGGAAATTTTTAGTAATCTGGCTAGGGTTATATCAGAACCAAAAAAGTTGAGGAATACAGGAGAAAAATAGGGAAAGGAAATGAAAAAATCAAAATCTGGTAAGAGGGGATACTCGAGAGAGAGAAAAGACAGGGCCAGATTATAAATGATGACCAATGGAAGCAAGTGAGGAACTGACATTTGTTACTGCTGAAAAGCAGTCTAACTCGTCAACAATTTTTTTCCCTAGAAGAAAAGGATTTCGGAATTATATATTTTTCTCCTTAGTAGCAGCTCTTCCCTCCGATGAAGAAAAGGGGCTTGTTGGGAAAGATTTCATTGTCAATAATGACCGAAATGAAAACGTCTGAAACACAGCTGTTAATTTTTACTCGACCAGTGTAGGAAACAGAAGAGCCAATTTTTGGATTCAATGAATCTCAGGCCCTCTTGTGACAGCCTGAGGACAAGAAATCCCAGTCCGGGTGAGTACCTGCCCAAAGCATCCCAGCGTACCGGTAAGCACCGCACATGGAGCCTGCCCGGATTGGAAAGAAAATGCCAATTCTACCCAGCTGGGCGCAAGCGTGAGTGAACCAATGGGACACCTCCAGTTCAAGAAGAGGCCAAGTTTCCCTCCACAGGGAGGGAAACCCTCTCATCACACCTGCGCAGTAAGGATCTCGACTGGCGCGCCCCCTCTCATGCGCACGCGCAATACTTTGCCCGCGGGGCGCGGTTACCTCAGTCCGTCAGAAAAGCTTCTAGTGGAGGAACGCACATCATAGAGCTAAGACGGTGACTGTTTAGCTCCGTAGTAGCAGCAGTAGCTTTGTAGGGTCCATAGGAAGGAAAGCTATGAGAGGGAAACAGAGGCGAAAAAGCCTCTCTCCTCGGCTCTCTATTCCGGAACAAAAAAGCACTATAACGTCCCGACCGGGAAAGAGGGGACTCGGCGCCCATTGCGCAGGCGCGCTTAGCGTTAGGCTTCCGGCAGGAGGCGAGAAGCGGCGCGATTCCGCCCCGCGCGGCCTTTCTTGCGTCACGTGGTGGGGGAGTCTGTGTCACGTGAGGCCCAGGTGGCGGCGGAGCTACGGCGAGTGAAAGGAAGGGGAAGTCGGAAGGGGTTCGAGTGAGGCAAGGGGGGGAAAGACAGCTCTCTGGAGGGCCAGGGGTGCGTGTGCACTCGCCTCTCCCCGCCCCTCTCCGATCGGTCCTGCCTGGGTCGCTCTCGGCCAGGTGACAGCTGGGCCTGACCCGCAGTGCTCTGCCTGGGGCGTGAGGAGCGCGCGCCCTGCCCTCTCGCGCAGCTCCCGCCGCCCCTCCCCCTCGTCCCGTCCGTCCCGTCGCTTCGCGTCCCATCCCGTCCGGTCCTTTCGGGTGCCGCTGTCTGGGTGCCGATGCGAGTCGGCGGCACTGGGGACATCTTTTGACTTCCTGGCCCCTGTCCCGGCTGCTCTCCCCCACCCCATCGCGGGGCCGGCTGCTGTTCCGGCCCCAGGATGCAGAATGTGAATTAACACGGTAAGGGAAAGGCACTGGAAGTGGCTGAGTACCTGACCCCCGGTCCTCAAGGTAAGCCGGCTTGCCGGGGGCTCTCAGGCTCACGCTCTCATCTCTGCAAGGACCGGGCGCCAGAGGGAGACCCCTGTTCCCCGGCGGGGAACAGTGTAGGAACGTGTAAGGGTGGGACGCGGGCAGCCCCCCATCCCTGTCTTCCCTGGCTGTTCGGTAGGGCTTTCTGTCTCCTTTCTGATAAAGTTGGAACCGACGCTCAGTGTGTGCTCGGGTCTCCACCCTTCACAACTCTGCGTCTGGGTTTGTAGGTTTGGAAGGTTGTCGGCATCTAAGAAGATTTAACAATATTGAATCCTAACATCGGAAGTTTTAAAAACTGAACAAGAATCTTGCTTATCTTTTGGACGAATGAAATGTGTTGGTAGCAAAATGACATGCTACCCCTCTTCCCCGCCAAGTTTCATAGAACGACTTTTATAAGTAGGGAATAGGTAAATAGTGACTGCGGCTCTAGAGGAACGAAGTGGAATTGGTAACATCTCAGTAACACTGAACTGAGCTAAAGAGCAGAACTACGCTTTCCCACGTTTTTAAAATATCAGTAACTGGTTTTTAATCTTGGACTTGCAGTGATATTAAAGAGCAGTTTGACCCCTCCTGATATATACTTTCTAGCGTACTGGTAAATTACAGCACTTACAAAGTTAAAAATGGTGACACATTAGCTGTTACAGCAGTGACTGAAGTGTTCTAGTTTTTCAGGAGATAATTTCTAGAACTGCAGTCAAGTTTCTCTTACTGTAGGGTACATTTTTGTTGTAACTTTATTTTATTTTCTGAAAAGTGCACAGTGATACTAAATGAGTGGCAAGTGCTCGCTTCCTTTTCTTTTTTCATTTTGCACTTCAGTTAGAATTTACTAATCATAGGTTGGACTTGAAATATTCTGGTATACTAAGAGAAATGGTAAGCAGTTTTACTTTACTCCCTTCCCTTGACATAGGGGAATGTTATATCTGTATGTATTTTAGCATGCTTCCAAGACGCGATTTGAAATGAGACCTTGTTGGGCCAAATAAGAAAAAAGTCAGGTACCCTTAAATGAAAATCCTAACTCTTGCTTTCCTTATGTTTGTTTACTGTGAAAGTCACACAGCTTATTCAGTTGACTAGTTAAAATTGAAAAATAATTTTGACATTGAATCAAATGCTTCTTGTTATGTTACCTTTTCAAAATAGCATGTCTATGTAGGTATACAGCATTTTAACAGTACACAGTTACTACTTCTTGGTTTCAAGGAGAGAGAAACAAAAGACCTCCCGAATTAAATATAATAGTTATTTGATAGTCCAGTTGTATTTTATTGAACTTATGACATAGATTGTTTTGAAGAATTGTTTTACTTGTTTCCCAACTGGAAAGAAGTGTTAGCATGTCAGTATGTAAGGTGTATATTTTTGCTATAAAGGAGAGCAGAATTGTGACCCTCTCTTTGTCACTCCTTTGCTCTTGGTTTATAGAGAGAATCCTTAAAGTTTCCTGCTAAATGAGGGAAGGCAGGGAGAAAAAGGGAAAATTCCTAAGAAACAAATAGGGATAATGGCATTCTCGTAAACTTAAGAAAACATTCATGTTTTGTTTAGGAGAAAAAAGCTTAAATCCTGATAGTGCTTTTCAAGGCTCTACTTAATCAGTAGAGGTTGCAGTCTCAAGTTCTACTCTGTCCCAACATCAATTTTTGCTTATGCCAACTTGACCTCTTTAGTACTCCATCAGGCACACTCCTACTTCTGAGATTTTTGCATTTGCTCTTCTCTCAGCCTGAAATGCTCTCTCCCCAGGTGGCCTTATGGTTGTTCATTGACATAGGTGTTCAAGTCACCTATCAGTGGTTTTTATTCTCTTATTTCAATTTTCATGGCACTCTTTCCCTACCACCTGGCAGATTCCTCTCTGCTTAATTTTTTTTTATACTATGGTATTCATTATCATTTGACTTTTTTCTAGTTGAAGAATTAAAACAGTTTTTGAGGGCAAAGATGAGTTTGATCTGTTTTATTCATACATACATACCATTGCCTCAGACAGTGCCAGGCACAAAGTAGTTAGTAAATATTTAATGAAAGAGTAGTGTTTATAATGAATCTTTTCATTTTTGTAGACTACCATAAAACTTTACTTATAACCTAAAATTTGGAAAATTTAGTAAATAGCATACTTAGAGAGAATATTATTTTAATATCTTGGTGGAATGAGAAGAATGGGAAATACTAAGTGATTCCTACATTTGATTTCAAATATTACTCAGTTTAAGACATTGGCTGAATTCTAAGATTCTTAAACATCTTTAAGACATTTTTATGTGACTGTTAAATAAAGGTATTTGTTCATTGCATAGAATCATTGTAAAGCTTCATGCTTATTTAAACCTTTGAATGTTTTTTCTTAGAGCTGTGTTTTATTTTAGCACTGATCAAAGTATAATAATTTCATGTAAGTTTTCCACATTAGACTAGTATAGATCTTCGTAATCAAGTACCAGTGACATTCACAGTATGTACAGTGTGTAATTTTTGAATGTACTCCATTGCCTAAAAGAATTAGTTGCCACCACAACATTTGTAATTGAAATTGAAAGATGTTACAATACTATTAATGTTTTTGCTTTCTGTAGGAATCAAAATTTAAGGAAACAGGTGTAATCACCCAGAAGAGGTAAGTGTTTGAGATATTTTGAAATCTTTATATTTAAAATTGTATTAAACTGACGTTTTTGCTTTGTAAGAGACCATCTTGAACTTTTTGATTTTAATACAGTTAGATTTTGGTGATTTATGGGATTTTCTGCTGCTTATAGAAGAGAAGGTGTAACTTCCTTCTTGCTTTGCAACTTCTCCTATTTCTCCGTAGTTCCTCTTTATATAGAAATTAAGGTGGAAGAGGGAATGGGAAAGATTCTTATCGTCACATACCCTTTATGCATATTTGTATCGTGTTGAGCTGTGCTCTGGGCTCTGTAGGGTTTTCTGTGTCAGGGTGCTCTATGGTGAATTTTTATGGCTTTCTGTTTGGAGACTTTGCTCGTTGCTAAAGTTTTCTTTTAATATTCAGCTTAAATATATTGTTATATCCTGGATGGTCATTTAGTTCACTTTTTCTACTAAACAAGTAGTGTTGAAGCTATATGAGATATGAGACTGGAACTAATAGTTGTTTTGAAGGCCAGTTATATTTCATGGACTTTAAACATAGAATTGTGTTTTGAGGAGTCATTTCACTTGTTGACCAAATCTATATGATAAGAGTTCTCTTTCATTTATTCACTCTATCCCTAGAGAAGTAAATACTGAGCTAGAAAAGCTTTTTGGTTCCAATTTTGTATCAGATTTATTTTGTTCTTTAAATAAAAAGCAAGAGATTTATTTAAGCTTAATCTTTAACTCACTGAAAAAACAATTCATTGGCAATCTGTACTCATTATTTTAAAAGAAATGTTTTAAAACAAGCCATATTGTATCATGGAATCACTGTTGTAGCTATAAATTCCATGACTTCAGGTCAGAGAATTAACTGATCTTTTAATTTTCATTATGATGAACTCTTAGCAGTCCCAAATCCTTCTGAGTTTTAAGAATGAACTTATCTTTTATCTAAAACTGTCTTTATTTTTAAATGAAGACACATGGTGTAATGGAAAAAAACCTAAAGGACCTACTTTGTAGACACATTTCTCTAGTTTCTACTTATTTTGGCAAATCAGTTAAACTATCTAGGTCCAGGCCTCATGTTTCCTCATCTATAAAATAAAGGACTTGGGCCAGGCATTCTCTGAAGAACCTATTCTGCCTTAGGCTTCATGAGTTTAATACCTCAAATACAAAAAAAGGGTAAGTTTTGATCAAAAGGTTATTATATTCTTGCCAACCAGAGCTGTAATGTAGACATGACTTTTTTAAGTATCTGAAATCAAGAGCAGAAATGAATGTTTGTTGTTCTCTCACTCTTAGGCTTTATCTTCACTGTATGAAGATGACTAATTGTTAGAAAGTGGAAATTAGAGATGCAATCTATGGTGTTTGAATAGAATTCAGCTGTTTTAAAATAGGAATTCATTCTAAAGTGACTAGCTGTTACACTTAATAGCACGCAAGAAGTTAGTAATTTTTCTCTTTAAAAAAAAATCCAAGGCAAAACTACCCAAGTTGGGTACCATCCACATAATGTTGGGTTGGGATATAGCACAATTACAGAATTGAGTTAGATTAGAATGAGCCTAGAGGAGGAAAATGGGAAGACATCATTTGCTTTGGGTAAATACTACATGCAAAATTCATTTATTTGTTTTTCCTTGCTGTTTCTATCAGTCTTCAGCTATCTTTTTGTTTTCATTGAGAGGTGTAGAAGCATTTGTGTTTAAAAAGAGGGACAGCCAGTATCTGCTATTGTATTGTCTGGGAAAAAAATAATGTTGGATGTATGTATGACTTGATTATGTAGAATTCTGTTATTAAAGGATAGGTTGAAGAGTAAAGTTGCTCACGAAAAGTAAATATTGATTCTGTCTTATTGAAGTTATTCATTATTATCTATTGACAAATAGAGAATAAGTAATCAGAAAGAGAAAGGTACAGGAAACAATTTTTGATGATTTGAAATTTTACTGTATTTTACACGTTATTTCATTTAGACATGTGAAGCAAGGTGGTCGTTGCTAATGAGAGTAAATGTACATATGTGCCAATTATTAGAATAATTCTGTGTTCTTAAAAATAGTTTTCCTTACTTTCTAGTGTTTTGATTTTTTTTATTAATGAATACCACCAAAGTGACCCACGAATAAGATTAGTCTTATGACAGAAGGCACTATAAATAATTTTTATTTTTAATTATTTAACTTCCATTTTGCTAAGTATTACTTTTGCTGCTGATAAATTAGTTCCTGATAACCACAGAACTAAAGTACTGTTTGTTTGCAGTGACCCCAAAATGCTTGACTTTAGAGCAAAACTATTGTTTTCATTTTTTTTCCACTAAACTAGTTTAAATAAAAAAAAGATTATTTGAAATGAAGGAAAAGAAACGTTTAGAAGTTTCTTATGGGAATGTAGTTGATATATCTTACCCTGATGATATATCATCTTAAAATAGGTTATTCTCAAAATTTTTATTTGATAGAGTTTTGCTCTCTTAAATTGAGTATTTTATATAGATATTCTTTCTCAGGAAGGCATTAGAAGACTAAATATATTGTGTTTTTTTTTTTTTCCTGTGTAATAAGCCCATAAACAATGCAATATTTAAAGTTAGAGCTGTTGTGAAATAAAAGCAATTGGGAAAGTATGTGCACCAATTGCTTGAGTTGGGACACTGTAGTTATGGTTCTTCTGCTTTCTGCTCAAAAATAGGCTGATTGCTTTCCTTTGGTAAGATCATCTTATGTCCATGTGAACTGGAATTCTCAAAAGTTTCAGTTATTTCTCTCTGAGTAGGTTTTTTTTTTTTTTTTTTTTTTTTTTGAAGGGGAAAAAATGTGAATAGTGTTTAACCTGCCCATAAAGCGTAAGGATTAATAGAGGATTTCATTTCTTAGTTTCGTGTGTGTTTTCAGCATCAGTTCAATAACTTATGATTTTCTCCCCACTGTTTGGCACTACATTCTTGTTATTAATGATTTCTTAAAGAGTATGATGAAGTTTTCAAAATTGGCCATTACCTAAATTTTAAAAATTATTATAAAACAGTGCTGGGGTGTAGTTCCATGATAAGAGTGTTTACCTCGCACACATACAAATCCCTGGGTTCAGTTCCTAGCACTGAAAAAGAAAAGGAAAGGAAAGGAACAGGAAAGAACAAAAAAAAAGGTTAAAAAAAAAAAAAAAGCCAGGCATAATGACAGATACCTGTAATCCCAGCTACTGGGGAGGCTGATGCAGGAGGATCACAAGTTTGTGGGCAGCCTGGGCAATTTAGTCAGACCCTGTCTCAATATAAAAAGGGCTGGGGCTACTGGGGTTGTAGCTCAGTGGTAGAGCACTTATGTGTGAGGCACTGGGTTTAATCCTCAGCACCACAATAAATAAATGTACAAAATAAAGGCCCGTCAACAACCAAAAAATAAAAAAAAGACTTAAAAAAAAGAGGGCTGGGGAGCTGGCAATGTATCTTTGAGTGGTAAAGCGCCATTGGTTAAATCCTTAGTTCTGCAAAAAATAAATACACACACACATATAAATTTATATATATACACGAATATTAAGTATATAAGTAAAAGTAAAAAGAAACATATACTGATGTAATAGAATAGACTTATATCCTCTACCTGTACCTATTTAGTAATTTTTCAAAGGTTTGTATTGAGTTTTTCAGTCATTACAAGAATCTCTAGTTTATTAATCAATAATAATAATCAAAAATAATTCTTGGGACTGGTAGAGCAGGTTTGTTGCTTTTTGCACCTTAAATGATTATTAAGTATCAAGGTTACCCGGAGTGATCAGTTTGGTATTTTGCAACCCCACATTCAATGATGTTCCATTTTTCTTTTCCCCTCTTTCATATTCCTCCTGAATCTGGAATAGTTTGTGGCAGCTGGAGATCACTTAGTCCACCACTGTCCAACATGGCAATGGTAAGTAATCTTAAGTGAAAAACAGAAAACTAGAAAAAGAATGACTTCAGAATTATGGCAGTTTGCAAAATAGGTTAGTGCATGCAAGTTAAAATGACAAGCTTAACCTTCTTCCTATAGGTTTTTTTCAAACCCCAGTGATAATCAAAGTAACATAAAGGAAAAAATGGTGTGTACCTATTTTATTTTGCTGTCATAGGATAAAAGATGGATATAATGGAGATAAACCTTCTTTACTCTAGTATTCCCTTTGTAGTGTCTGTGTCTAATTTTGTGGTTCTTTAAAAAATAATGTTCAGGTGTTTAATACATTTAATCAAATTTCTTTTTTCAATTTAACAAATGTTTATTCAACATTTTTTATGACCACAAAGATTTGGTGGCCTTTTATGTTCTCTAAAACATAAGGTGTGAACACTTTTTATTGAGGTTGAAAAGTATGTACCCTCTTTATAAATTGCCAAAGTTAAAAAAGGTTCATGATAACTAATTAAGGTCTTGACTACAAATCTACTCGTTAGACTTAAAGCTCTTATTTTTTATTAACTCATAATAAAATAATTAAATATAATGTATGTTTTGAAATATTTGAAAAATAATCAAATTTTATAAAGCAAACGTAGTTTCATTATTTCCAAGTAATAATGGTTAACATTTATAGAAAAAGAGATCCCAGTACTGGCAGAAGTATCACCTTGTTTGAATGTAGCTGCTTCAACTTGTGATTTTTTTTTTTGTCTTAATTTTTTTTTCAATTGTAGTTGTACAGATTTGGTTGGGGGCAGTGGTTCCAGAATTAACAAGGTTTTAATTGATAATGTTTTTCTTAATATCTAAAGAACTTGTATACTTCAGTACTTTAAACCAGTTGAAACACACTTTCATCTGTGGCCAGTTTTATTCTCCTTTATTTTTATATTTACTGTGTGCCTAAAACACTGTTTCGTTTTTTTTTTTTTTTTTTTAACCAATTTTTATATTGTAGGGCATTGTTTTTTTATGGACCAAGAAAGACTAAAATATCATCAGCTATATCTATTTTTATGTCTTTTTCTTTTATACTTGTATCTCTGTTCCATATATAAGAAAATTAAATTAATATTGTAGAATTTTTCTGACTTAAGAGAATTTTTTTTTCCTTATATTCTAAGTTTTTTATTAAAATTAGGTTCTGGTGTATAATTTAATATATTTCAATACAAATCAGTATAAAATATTAGTGTTTGTTTTGTGATAATATGATAAATGTGCATTTTCTATATTGAGATTTCTTTATTGTAGACTTTGTCTAAGTAGTTTAGCTATCTGATTTGTAGCATTGTGAATAGGGGTTTGTATGTGGACAGGATCTTCTAATAGTAGACCTATTTTATGAACAGGCATTAGTAGAATTCTATTTTTATGAATTATGATTGTTGAAATAATTTTTTTGAAACTTAGAACACAATTATGTCCCACTTCAGTGTCCACACTTCGGACTGACTTGCTGGGGCCAATGGAATAATCTTAAATCATAGGTAGAAACAGATTATTTCTGTGCCAATACTTTCATGTGCTCAAGTGCTGTCATGAACTTATTTTTAACTTCTTTCTTCAGAACCTTAGGCATTGTCATCATATTGTTGAATTTGACAACTGAGATTAGTTGAAAAAAAGAGACGGTTAAATGTACTAGGGCATTTCCTGGCTTTATCTTGTGCTCCATACTGTGGCTTGAAATTTCTGCGGAAGTTTGAAAAAGCAGTAGAACTCCAAGTTCATGTTCTTACATTTGTGAGGACAACATGTGCCACCTCAGTTCTGGCTAAGTCTAGTAGTTAGCTCACAAAAATTCTTGATGAGAAATGTCAGAATAGCTCAAAAACGTTTCAATTGGTTCTGACCCACAGAGAAAGTAGTTGAAGATTAGAAATCCTGGAGTCACTTAGCTTGATCCTCTTTCTTTACACCTTCTGGTTTTGTGACTGTGGGCAACCTGACGACACCTTTAAGCTTTAGTTTACTTGCATAAAAAAATGGAAATATTATTATTAGCTTCCTCTTAGACTTATGACAATAAATTAATAATAGTGTAAGTTTGAGTTTTAGCATCCAATAAGAGACTTTTTTAAGCATTACTGTTCTCAATATTATCATCTTGTTACTCAAAGCCATCTTTTCTTAGTTCCAATTTTAATACAGTGGTAGGAACAAGGATCTTGCCAACCACCTACTTTGTCATGTAATGACATGCAGCTTTTTTTCTTTTTTGTCTCTTGATTCTCAAGATGAACTATAATTTGGATTGATAATGTGAAAGATTATTCAATGGAATACAACTCCCTTAGAGCAGCTCTTCCTTTTTGTTTAGAGGAGACGTAATGGTTTCTTGATAGTTCTGTTATCTTTCTATATTTGTCTAATATTTAATCCAAATTCTCTTAAGTCTGTCTGTATCTCTTAGTATATTTCACTTATTTTATTGTATGCTTTTCTGTGTCCTGACATATATCACTTAAGGACATCCTTCCCCAACCAATTCTAAAACAATTCCTGAGTAGTGTGGATTCTATAGTTTTGAAATTTATTTTTATATCTTCTGTTCCACATTTGATAAAATATATTTTGTATTTTGGTGCTTTTCACTGTTTTCAAAGGGCTACAGGGGAAGAATTGAAAGTGAAGGCATATCTACCAACAGGCAAACAATTTTTGGTAACCAAAAATGGTAAGAATTATGTTGTATACATTGGTAAACTTTGCACAGTTATATTAAAAACAACAATTTACACTTACCAGATTCTAATTTATTCCTAAAATAGACCTTAAAGCTTTTCAGACAAATGAGGAAATTTCATGAAGCTCTAAAATTTCTATTCTTGTATTTTTTTCTAAGTTTTTATCTCCTCTTCCTTTTTATTATTTATTTTTGCAAAAAAATTGACTGTGAAGATACAGAGGAAGAGAGCCCTAAGAAAAGTTAGATTTCTCCTAATTGGATATTTAATTGATACTGTCTTTGACATCTAAAAGTTCAAAGCTGAAGATTTTTATTATCTATTGTGCCATTGAAGGATTGCCTATAGGCACAAAAAAAATGTTTTGAAACAGATGTCTTATTTATCATGTTAAAAATAGCACTAAAAGGTTGTGATAGTCATTAAATAATCACATAACAATATATGATTTCCATTTTAACTTATCCCATATGGGAAAAAAATAATATGTTAAAAAAACAGTATTTTTTACCTCCAGTATATTTACTTTTAGGATTGATTATTTTCTGATTAAGTAAAATCAGGAGATTTATAGCAATTTGTTGACCCTACATCATGTTCTTACCTTATAATTGTTCAATATTATGCTTATGAATCAAAATACTTATTAATTGACAGATCTGCTTTGTGAAAAACTGGGCACCAATATTGTATAAAGGGATACATTTTACATTTTGGTTAATTTTAAACTATTTTATCCATTGGAATAGCTGGAACTTAAATATAAATTCTGACAGGTGGTACTTCCATGTTCTGAGAGTAAAGCCATTAATTAGTACAAGGTTATTGTTGGATTAGCCTGAAATTGAATAGTGTCACCTAACTTCAGCCTATAGTTCTTTACAGACCATTATTGTAAAGAATATGTAGAACACTCCCACCAGAGCCTTTCTATTTGTCTTCTAAAAAAGCATTTTAGGGAAAGATTAATGTGGCCAAATAATTAGTTGAGTGTTCATGGGCTGAATATAATTCTTAATCATTTCATTAGAAGTGAAATATATTCACTTAATATTTTGTAGCATAAATATATCTATAATGGAATAAGCTTCCTCTTCTTTCTAATGGATTTGTGGTTAGCTGATTGTATACCAGTAACTGTATTTACCATTCTTTTATAGTGCCATGCTACAAGCGATGCAAACAGATGGAATATTCAGATGAATTGGAAGCGATCATTGAAGAAGATGATGGTGATGGGGGATGGGTAGATACATACCACAACACAGGTAAAAGGACAATAGAATGAAATATATTTAAGTTGTATTAAACTTTTCAGTTTTGATAAGAAAAAGAAGTACATAATGTATAATTTTGTCCCAGTAGATGTTTACCTGAAAGCAGTAGGAGGAATATTGGAGGAAAAAGAGAGTAAAGAAAAAAAACCTTTGGAGTATACCAGATTTCCTTAGTACCTGCTGCTGTTTCAGTTGCAATTTGAAAATATCTATGTTATTTTCATTATTTCTAAATAGAGGCAAAAATAAAGCCAATCAAAATTACTAATACTTTGGTATGGAATCTCTTATTTATATGTTGTTGCGTTACTGGATTATGAGCTCCTTTATGACAGGAACTCTTCTGTACTCATACTTGTTTTACCCACAGAACTAGGATCTAGAAGAAATTTTAAGTATTGTGAGCTTCATGAAGGTAGGGATTCATTATTGAATCCTTAATATCTATCTTAATGTCTTACATAGAAGTTATTCAATAAGTATTTGTTAATTGAATATAGGGATTTTTTTAAGTGTATGTTTTCCTGTTATTTGAAACACTGAATAAACTTTATTATTACAGGTTATAAAATTCTATTTTGCCACTGTTTTTGTGTCTGTATAAATGCATATTATTATGTGCTGTCATAGCTTATTACTTAGTTTTCATGAAGAAAATGTGTTCTAAGTTCAAGTGTACCATTTAAAAACGAGTTTTCTCTCCCTGAATCCTAGAAACTAATAGGTTTATCCCCAGCAGTAGTAATACAGCTGTGTTTCTTAACCTCAACACTATTGACATAATTGACATTTGGGGCTGGATAATTCTTGTTATAGCCTTTCTTGTGTATTGAAAAATGTTTAGTAGTATCTCTGTCCTCTGCCTACTAGATGCCAGTAACATCCCCCAGTTACAACCAAAAATACCTCTAGACATTGCTATATCATTCATGATAGGCAAATTGTTGCTCTTATTTGTGGTTTATTGCAATAGACAATGGACTAAGTCCTCTGCACAGGTAGAAGTACCTCCTTAAAGGTCAGTTTCTCCTCTACTTTATAAATTAAGAACACTGCCATCTGTTTCCTTATGAAGATATAGGCACAAATCCAGGACTTGAGCTTCTCAGTCTGAAACTTGTTCTGCTTAATGAGTTGAGTGATGTTATGTCAAAGCTTAGAGGAAATAAGAGATTCAGCAACTTTTTAAAATAATTTTTTAAATTGTCTTCTTTTCCCCCACCGATTAATGCTATTAGACTGTTTTCCCTGGTATTCACAAAATCTTTTAACTTCTCTACTTTAATTTTCCCATGACTGGAAGATGTAGTCACCAATTTAGTATTAAATAGTCTATTGACTGACTAGAACAATTGGATATAGCACTATTTCTGATGTCAGCTTAATGAGTTACTCTATTGTGTAGTTGTGGTCTTTTTCATATTCATTATCTCAAACTCCAGGGCTATATTTACAATATCATTTATCTCAGAGATAAGTAGATAGATATCAGTATGATTGGAGTGACAGAAATCTTTAGAAATTTGACAACTAAAAAAATAGTTTGCTGTGATGATAGAGGACAGTGTCATTTTTGTACATGAAAAATAGCACAATATTTTACTTCAGTTAATGTACATTCTAATTATTCTTTATGAGATGTAAAATTTTAGCATATTTAGTGGATCATTTTTTAATGTCAATTTGATATGTTAAGATTTGGGTTTTACATATCACTTAAAATATAGAGTATAAGATAGATTATAATACTATGAATAGTCAAGGTAAATCCCACTTATGGAGCGCTATGGTGCCCATCCAAAATTAATGTGATGAAAGCTGTTGTTTTACCTTTTAAACTTCAGCTATTACACTGATTCTTAGTAACCATGAAAATAGTGCCAAAAAATAAATCCAAAGATCTACTGTAGTCAAGTGCCCATTTGCATTTACCTGCCATAATAAAGACCTTTGCTTCATGCATAGCACTCTTCAGACTAAGGAAGAAAAAAAAAAAAAAAAGATGGTTGTGAAATTATTGTACCTATTGTAGTAGTTTTAGAAAAACTATAAAGTAAAAGTTTATGCTAATTGTGGATTTTGACATCTTCCATTTGTGAAAGTGAGTATATTAAAAAGGTACATTAAAGTTTCAGAGGATGAACATGCCTCACTGCTTCACTTATTAGGAGCTAAGAATGTATTGTATTTAGGTTTTTTTTTTTTTTTTTTCCTGTAATATCTTTACTTTGGTCTTACTGAATTGCCTATTCTTAAACAGTCTGATTGTGAAATATTGTGAATATTTTGAACTAGAAATATTATCCAGCTGACTCAGGGTGTTGCCACCTGCCATAATACTTTCATTGAGACACAGGTGGTTTTGAGGGATTTGCTTTATGAGTTACAGTGGAGAACCACTGAACCAAAAGTCAATTCATATGTATTTTAAGCCCAGCTTCTTCATAACTGTGAGACTCTAGCAGGTCATTTTGCCTCTGATTACTTCATTTCTGCGTAAGAAGAAATTATTATTATAATTGCTTTAGAAGCTAATGCTTAGAAGAATTAAATAAGACGTGGAAACACTTGGCAAAGCAGTGAGCCATATATAAATATAAAATAGTGTTATCACATATCCTAAGTTTCTGAAGCAAGTAGCATGTTCTACATATCTGAAGCAAATAACATATTAATGTAGCCAATATCTAGTTGAGAAATTTTGGATACAGGTTTAATAAAAAAATGTAAATGTGAGTACTGTAATTTCTTAATATTTTCACTTTATTAGAATGTATTGTGATAGTCAAAGTAAGTGAGAAATAGTAAAAGGAGTAGGATAAGTCATGGCAACTATTAAATTAGTTTATATTTTTAGTTTGAGATAGTGCATTTGGCATTATGTTAATATTTACTTCTTCAGACAGTTGTGAGAATTTAGATAATTTTAAGTGCTTGTATGTTGCTTTATTCAAGTAAATGTGATGTTTACAGCTTAATTTTAGTTACTCTTTTTCTGCTGAATTGTAAACAGGTATTGCAGGAATAACTGAAGCAGTTAAGGAGATTACACTGGAAAGCAAGGTACTGGTTAGTTAATATTTCTATAATCAGTGACCTAGTTATTTGCATATATAATATATCTGTATATATCTGTTGATATCATTCATCTTTCTTGCCCACACTTACTGGTATCAAACTCATTTAAATTCCATCTGTTTTTTCCCCTCAATTTTCTATATCAAAATACTACTAAAATACTACTGCTTCTTAATGCTTCTCTTACTTTTCTTTCCCTCCCTCCCTTCCCTTCCCTTCTCCCTTCCCTTCCCTTCCCTTCCCTTCCCTTCCCTTCCCTTCCCTTATCCCTTCCCTTCCCTTATCCCTTCCCTTCCCTTCCCTTCCCTTATCCCTTCCCTTCCCTTATCCCTTCCCTTCCCTTCCCTTCCCTTCCCTTCCCTTCCCTTCCCTTATCCCTTCCCTTCCCTTATCCCTTCCCTTCCCTTCCCTTCCCTTCCCTTATCTTCCCTTATCCCTTCCCTTCCCTTCCCTTATCCCTTCCCTTCCCTTATCCCTTCCCTTCCCTTATCCCTTATCCCTTCCCTTATCCCTTCCCTTCCCTTCCCTTATCCCTTCCCTTATCCCTTCCCTTCCCTTCCCTTATCCCTTCCCTTCCCTTATCCCTTCCCTTCCCTTATCCCTTCCCTTATCCCTTCCCTTCCCTTATCCCTTCCCTTCCCTTCCCTTCCCTTCCCTTCCCTTCCCTTCCCTTATCCCTTCCCTTATCCCTTCCCTTCCCTTATCCCTTCCCTTCCCTTTTCCCTTCCCTTCCCTTTTCCCTTCCCTTATCCCTTCCCTTCCCTTCCCTTCCCTTCCCTTCCCTTCCCTCCTTCCTTCCTTCCTTCCTTCCATGCAGGGGATCAAACCCAGGACCTCATGCATACTAGGCAAGCTGTGCCACTGAGCCACAAACCCAGCCCTCCCTTATTTTTATTTTAGTATGGCTTAAAAACCATATTCTGGGGCTTTACAGTATGGCTCAGTGGTTGAGCACTTACTCAGCATGTACGTACCAGGCCCTGGGTACAATTCCTAACACCATTAAAAAAAAACTAAAAGAAAAACTAATGCAAGAAAAAAACATTTAAACTTCTTTGAGCTTGTTACTAGTAAAAGCTGTTTTTCACTAATTGGAAAGGTATCTAAGATAGTTGAAAAGAAGTGGATTTTGTTTTTAAGTGTATTCAATAGTACATTATATATATGTATGTGTGTATATATATACATGGAATATTTGGGAGAGTTAATTCTACTTGATAATAGATGGTGTCTTAATATTTAAACTTTGAACTTTAAATGTTATGAGCAATTTAATTATTCTGTGTTTTCTTAAATTACTGGCAAGATGTTTTTTTGCTTTCATTTTTGAAAATGTAAATATATACTTCAGCTTAGCATTATCCAAAATCATGGTATTTTGAATCACTAGAAGTTAAGTCAGTTAAGTTTTATTATATGATTTATTTTAGGGGAGAATAAAACATGTAATTGGCTGTTTGTAAGTTTTCATTTAATTCAGGTTGCATATATTATGTTAGCTTTCCATTTCTTGGAATGATTACAGTTGTTTTCACTTTTTTGTATAGTCATTTGAAATGATTAAAAAAATACAAAATGTCCTCACTTTTATCTTCTCTTAATTATTTCTTTTAATTATCAAGTCTCTTGGAGGATAGACTATTTAGATGGAATAATTGTGCCCCTATTGTTCATTGGAACCATTCCCTAAAACTCACTAAATTTAAGATATTCCTTGTATTTTTGTCACTGCCTTTTCGGAAATTTGTAATTGAAGCTTAACAGGAAGTGTAAGAAAGTAAAATAACTTTCCTTTTTTGTTTTTTATACTTGGAGTTAAGGTTTGGTTCATTGACCTGAGAATTCATCTTTGGAATTTTTATTTTTGGGAAGGTTTGATTGACTAAAGAGGAATTACACAAATGTTTTTGCTGCTTCAGATGATTTTATTTACTCTATTAATGCATATGCTTCAAATTTTAGAATAAGTAGCAGAGCAGGGTGGACAGGTTTTTTGAGGGGTGAAATATGTTTATGGTAATTCTTTCAAGAATTTTTAATAAATAATGGTTATTGTGATGGTTGGCATCCCACTTAACATCATTATGTGATACTAAAGGATGAATGCTTATAATTGAAAACTAGGATTTATCTTTCATATCATTTTTTAATTTAACACTATATAGAATTTATATTATTTTAAAAATAAGAGTCGAGTCCTTAGAACATTTGCCATTTAGACTGAAGTATGAATTTTGTTTTTCATTTTGCTTTTTGGCACTGAAGGTTGAAACTAGGGCCTCACATAGGCTGAGTTCATGCTCTTCCTCTGAACTACCCCTCCCAACTCTCAAACTTTAACCTTGGTTCTTGATTGTTTTACTGTGTTCTACTATATCAAGTATGACTACCAGCATGATTGAAATTTTTCTTAATGATCAATTTGTCAGATATTAGCTCATTTAATAATTATCCAGGTATAATCTTTCTTCTTTTGTTTATATTTTGAGTATAATTAGGATGCATTTGATTTAAATTTCTAGTGGTAAATAAAACTCTCCTTAAGTAAAATGTAACCTAAATGAAATGAGGTTATTTACTTACTTTTATCAATTTCATATTTTTAGAATATTAGTTTTGTGTATATTAGGCCTATCACTGGTTAGCATTATTCTTTCATAGGACACTTATTAACAATTAAGAAATTGAATGGAAATCTTATGTGTTTATAATAACTAAAATTTATTAATTTTAACAGTTTTAGATTAATTAACAAATTAGAATATAATAGTGGGGTTTTTTGATTTTTGTTTTGGTTTTTTGTTTTGGTACTGGGGATATGAGCCCATGGGTGCTCAACCACTGAGCCACATCCCCAGCCCTTTTTATTTTTCATTATAGGGCATGGTCTTGCTTAATTGCTTAGGACTTCACTAAGTTGCTGAGGCTGGCCTTGAATTGAAATGTTTCTGCTTTCAGCCTCCCCAGTTGCTGGGAGGCTGTGCCACAATACTTGGCTAGAACATAATAGTGTTGGATTTATCATTTATTTTAGTTTATAAATGTGATGTGATTTATAAATTTTTCTTCTTTATAAATATACAAATTAACAAAATTTTGAACTGATTTTCTAATATTAATGAATTAATAAAAATATACTATTAGTGAATTAATTAAAATATACTATTTTATTAGGAGTTCAACTGTCAGCTATTTTTAAAATGTTATCTCACTTGACTCTTGGTGCTTCCAAAAACCTTTGATATTATTCAGTCATAGCACTTAGCACATTACTTTCAACGACTGACTTACGGGTTTGTCATCCTCACCCATGGTGTTTGGATTTCTTGAGGATAAGAACTGCCTTATCATTCTTATTTTTCACAATGGGTAGCACCGTGCTAGCACCTGATTGTTCAGTGTTTGAACTAATGAACATATTTAGGTAAGTTTAAATGAAACTAATTTTGAATGGGGATATAACTCAGTGGTAGAGCACTTGCCTAGCATACTTGAGGCTCTTGGTTTGATCCTCAGTGCTGCAAAATAAACAAACAAACAAATATAATTAATTTCAAAGGACAGTATAAAACTCCAAGATTGCTCAGTGCTTTGTGAAGAGGAAGAAGAGGAAGATGAAGGAGAAGCTGCAGACATGGAAGGTATTTGTGTTCTAGATTTGCTTTAATTCAACTAAAATACTGTTTCTAGAATATTTGTAATTAATGCAGATTTAAGAATTTTATGCTCCAAGGCTGTCTCTCTCCTGGAGTGGCCAACATTTTCACTTGAATGTGAACTCCAGAAGCTTTTCACTGTCCAGATGGCTGGCATTTTCTCTTAAATGTATTTTTTTACTTCACCCTCAAAGACTTCTCTCCTTGAAATGTATATATCTGATTTATTATATAAATATGTATCTTTAAAATAAAAACTGTACCCCCTTGAGTTTTAACTTTTGACATTTAGCAGTCTAGGGAATATTTTGTTAAAATTTCATCAGTACAAAACTTCTTTGATCTTGGACTCTTGCATAGTCGTGACAGCATTATTTCTGCTAGAATAAATGTCAAGTCCTAAATGTCTAATGTTGGGTATAGCTGCAAAATACTACTTTTTAAATTGGCTCAGAGCAGAACAAATCATGTGTTCTACAAATGGTTTGTTTTTTGTTTCTCCCTTTTTTTTTTTTCTTTTGGTACCAGGGATTGAATCTCCGGATGTCTAAGCACTTAAACACTGAGTCACATCACTATCCCACTTTGTATTTTTTTAGTTTGAGAAAGGATCTCACTAAGTTGCTGAGGCTGACTTTGAACTTGTGATCCTCCTGCCTCAACCTCCCAAGCTGCTAAAATTACCTCCGTGTGCCACCACGCCTAACCTGATTCTCCTTTTTGATAGCATCTTTCCAAAAACTTTAATATAGTAATTTTTTTGTTTGTTTGTTTTTGTCCTGAATTGGGGATCTTGCTTTGTTGCCTGGGCTGGTCTTGAATTCCTGAGCTCAAAGGATCCTCCTTCAACCACCTGGGTATTGACACTCCAGATGTGTGCCACTAGGCCTGTCAAGATAATGATTCTTATTGAAGCCTTCTTAGCCACACAGAATGCCCTCACAGTTCCTTAAAATTCTGAAATGTACTCTTGGGGTTACCAGTTAAGAATTAGTGCATGAAAAAATCATTTTTACAAGAGACTTGTTAGAAGTTAGGAAAAGGAAGAGTATGGAAAAAAAAAAAGGACAGGGCAGGCATTGGAGTCTATAAGGCAGCTGAATCCCAAAAATACATGAAATTTAGTTGTAACATTTAAGTAGAAAACGATGTCAGATAAAGTTGAAGCACCATAAAGGCAAGTCGTTTTTGCTGAACTATAAGTGCTTTTCAGTTTTTTTCCCCCAAATTGCATTCAAGTCTTCATAAAAACCCAGCTGTGTATCTGTTCCTAAATTTTAGTACAATTCTGTACCTTTTTTCCACACCAAACTATTGTCCCTGAAATCCATGAATTATTTGTAACTAGAATTGGTCATAGCAACTGCACATAAAATTTCTGTGCTCTAGACTTCCATATTTAAACCTCCAACCCAGATCTCAACTTCAAACTACTTGGTTGGTTTTATTTTCAATTGGATGACTCACATCTGATAGAAACTGAACTTACCCTTTTCCTGCACAAATACTTTTTCTGGGTTTTATTTCAGTCCAGTCTAGTTTGCGGTTGTGGTGGTAGAGAGTAAACCACTGTTTTTAAAGTACAAGCTGTGGGACTCCCTTAAATATCTGACAACCTTTTAGTATGTTTGTTACATTTCTCTTGAATAGAGTTAAAGAATATGCAAAATTTTGCTCAACAGTGCTGATGGTATTAGTCTAAAAAGTAATTTTTATTTATTCAACAAATTATTTATTGAGCAATATAATATCTGTGTATCAGAGACGGTTCTTGGTGCTGCAGAAAAGCAAGGGGCATGATATCTTTGAACTTACATTCTAATTGAGGGATATGAAAATTGATAAAATACGTAGTGAGTTGGGTTTGTATCAGTGGTAGGGAGAAAAATGAGGGAAAGGCATAGGTTATTTGGGGGCAGGGGTGTTTTAATTTTTTAATAAGTTGTTCAAGGAAAACCTCTTTGAGAGTTTGCTATTTGAGTAAAGTGTGATAGTGAGTAAACAATCTGTTTGTTCATCTGAGCAAGAGTGCAAAAGCCCTGAGGTGAGGACATGTGTGATTTACATAAATATTGCAAGGAGGCTCCTCTGTCTAAAGAGAGAGGAGAGTAGTGAAGAGTGGAGTCAGGGAGGTAAACAGGAACCCATATTGTGCAGGGTCCTAACTAAGAATAAAACAAGAAACCATTTTTCTAACATAATTTAACAATCACATAACAGCAATGAGAACATGTTGAAGGGGAAAAGAGACACCAGTAAATAATAAAGCTTTGGATTAGGGGTCTAGTATTGGCAGTGATGAGAAATAGTAGAACTCTAGACATATTTTGAGGGTAGGGCCAAAGGGATTTCCTGATAGATTGAGCTGGGATGTAAAGACAGAGTAGTCAAATGTGACTCCAAGATTTTTGACTTGAGTGTCTAGAAAGATTCCATTGACTCAGGAGGGTAGGAATTCAGAGTGATTAGCTTTGGAGAAGGGAGTGTCAATTTTAGACATGTGATATTTAGGGTGCCTATTAATCATCCAGTGGAGCCATAACCAGTTATATATCCATGTCTGTAGAAATAAGTTGGGGATCATCAATATTTAAAGCCATTGAAACTGATAAATTCATCCCTGGAGTAAATGTGGGTAGAGAAGAGACAAGGTCTAAGAATTGAGCTGTTAGTTACTGCCCTACTGTTGTATTTGTATCCAGAATTTCTGACAGCAGCCTTAAATATCATTTGTGGTATGTGAAGAGCGTATTTAAAGAACAGCCAGTGAGGTGTGAGGAAAGCCAAGAAAATATTATATCTTAAAAACCAAGGAAAGAAAGTGTTCCAAGGAGGAGAGAATAATTCATGCCAGATATTCTTAAGACATCAACTAAGATGAAAACTGGAAATTTACTGTTGAATGCAGCAAGGTGGAAATCACTGAGAAATATAATGAACATATTTTATGTAATTAATCTCACCTTATCTGTCATTTTGCTTTCTGTGGTTTCACTTACATAAGTTCAGCTGCAGTTTGAAAATATTAATGAAAAGTTACAGAAAAAGAAGTCATAAATTTTAAATTGCATGCCATTCTTAGTAATGTGATGAAATCTTGTGCTGTTCCCTACGTACCACCCTTAACAAGAATTACCCCTTTCTTTAGTGTGTCCATGTTTCTTGCCCTTTAGTCACTTAGTAGCCATCTCATTTATCAGATCAATTGTTGCAGTATCACATTACTTATGCCCAAGTAGTCCTTATTTTACTAAATAATGATCCCCAAATATAAAAGTATTGATGCTGGCAATTCAGTATCAAAGACAAGCTGTAGAATGTGTTCTCTGAGTGAAAAAGTGAAAGTTCTTGACAATCATGAAAAAAAAAATCTTACACTGAAGTCACTAAGACTTATAGTAAGAACCTATTCATGAAACTGTGAAAAACAAAATGTTCCTCTTAGTTATGCTGATGCTCCTCAGACTGCAAAAGTTAAGGGCACATGCATGATACTTGCTTGAGATGGAAGAGGCATCAAATTATAGAGTTTAATACTATCTCTGGTTTCAGGCATCCACTGAAGGTCCTAAAGCATATCACCTTCAGATAAGTGGAGGTGAAGATTGCTGTATGTAATGGCCTTGAATTCACTGTGAAGTCACCAAAGACTCTTCAGTATTATTATGCCAGTTGATATTTCTAATAGACTGCACCATAGACCAGGCCTTAAATATGCTGACTTTCATGCATATTTTGTCACGTAAGGTATCTGCTGCTTTAGAAGTACAGAATTTACTCATTCACATTGCTTCAGTATCTTCATTTAAAAACAAACCCTGGTTTTTGAGTGATACTCTGAAGTAATATATAATATGTATAAATATATAATTTATAACAAATTATATGATTTATATAAACATAAAATTTAAAGAATTTTCTTGAACTTGATTCATCTTTTATTCTTTTTATAACAGAATATGAAGAGAGTGGATTATTGGAAACAGATGAGGTTTGTAAATTGTTTTCTCAGTTAATTTCTAAAGAGTGTACTTGAGGATTAATAGTATTATTAATGACCTATCACTCTTTCATAGAAATTTTTAAATATTTGTTTTACATTGGTTGTAATGTGAGATTTTAGCCATGAATTTTAAGTTCATTTACTTTTAAGGAAAAAACAATATAGAATGGAAAAAAATAGATTTTTCTAGAACATCACATTAATGCTAATATAATGGCTGTAAATTTTCTCTATTGTGTGCCAGGCTACCCTAGACACAAGGAAAATAGTAGAAGCTTGTAAAACTAAAACTGATGCTGGAGGTGAAGATGCTATTTTGCAAACCAGAACTTACGACCTGTACATCACTTACGATAAATATTACCAGACACCACGGTTATGGTTGTTTGGCTATGATGAGGTAAAAATAAAGAGAAATGTATTTCAGTAAAAATATTTTAAGTTGTTGGGTTTAATTCCTTAGATACATGGTTATATGGTCTTTTAAATTTTAGAAGTCATTTATTTTACAATTTTATGATTAGTATTGAACTTGTTTATTCTTTTGAATAAACTGAATTGTTAATGTGACACTAATGCTAATTAAACAATCTGTTTTAAGTTTATTCCTTTGCCTCTAAGTTTATCTCTTCAAAATATCCTCAAATTTAATTTGGTATATTTTCTTAATTTTTGTTTGAGATTACATCTGTCAGATGTGTAAGCATTTACAAACTGATCATGACACATGACTCTGTCCCTTATGACCATTTAAATTCATTTGCTTAATTGAATTAAATGAAAGAGTAACTAAAATTGACTTTTTGTTGTTGTGTTGATATTGGGGATTGAACCCAGTGTCACTTCACCCCTGGACTATATCTCCAGTCAGTCCTTTTTTCTTTATATTAAGACAGCCAGGGTCTCATAAATTGCTGAGATGGCTTCAAAATTTGCCATCCTCTGGCTTCAGCCTCCTGAGTCACTGGGATTATAGGTGTGTACCACCATGCCTGGCTCATCTTGTTTAACCTATCATTCATATGACTATAAATGGGAAACAAGAAAATAAAACAAAATAGGCCTATGAGATGAATTGAGTTTTAAAATACCTTTGCAGCCACACATTTGCCTTTCTGTGGAATCTTTTCTGCATTAGATCATGACCGATGTTAGATAGCCTGAATGTGTGCGCTTCTTCCCTACTCTCTGCCTTGATCTAAATAAGTTGTAAACTTTACCCCAAATAATTTGGTAATTCTAAATTGCAATTAAGGTGAGATGGGAGAGTGATGGGAGAGTAAGTTTATTAAAGATATTGAGGTTTAGTCTGAAAGCTTTTAGAGTACTTCAAAGCATTTTTTATGCTCTCAGCAACGGCAGCCTTTAACAGTTGAGCACATGTATGAAGATATCAGTCAAGATCATGTGAAGAAAACAGTGACCATTGAAAATCACCCACATCTCCCACCACCTCCCATGTGTTCCGTTCACCCATGCAGGTCTGTATAGAGAGAGTGTATGTGTTTATGTGTGTGTATATTTCGTGTTTATTTGGGAATCTGTAAATATAGAAAAACAGAGAAATTTGTAAGTAAATAATTTTTTTCATCTTTAGAAATGTTCTTGTGCTTAAATATGTGAAAGAAAGGAAGAAAACCTCATCAATTTAAGTTTAATACATTAAGAACTTTTTTGTTCTCCTAATGTGTTTAGTTGTAGACCATATCTTTATGATCTTCCTCTTTTTAGCTTCCAGAATAGCTTGGAAGATCCTATTTTGGACTTATAAATACTCATCATTTTGATATGATTTGCATTATTGAAAGTACATCTTTCTGTGAATGTGTAATATAAAATTAAACCCAACAGTCTAATGAGGGTTGGAGGGGAGAAGATTTTTTAACTATTACATATTAAAATTTCACCAACAACAGGTTGTTTCACAAATGGATATGTGCTTTTCCTGTTTTCATCTATTTCATCTACACTAATAGGATTTGTTCTTTGCTTTCAGGCATGCTGAAGTGATGAAGAAAATCATTGAGACTGTTGCAGAAGGAGGGGGAGAGCTTGGTGTTCATATGTATCCTTACTTGTGTGTGTGATTGATGGCAAAATGGCTCCTAGGTTTTTTTTCCCCCATTTTTGGGAGATTAGCGACAAAAACCTTAATGACTGAATACTTAAAACTTGTTTTGACTCCTCATGTCTGGAAGTCCTAATGGGAGTCTAATTTACTTAGATATTATATTGCGATATTATATTGTGATAGGCCTTGTTCATTGAATAGAACATGTCCCTGTGCACTGGTTACCTCTGCCTTATTACACAAGTAATCTTCTAATTTAGAATAACAGAGATATCTTTTCCTAAGTATATTTCCAATTTAACATGTTACCAAAATTTGCTTTCACATCATGTAAGAGTAAAGTTAGGTTGTGTCAATTTGAAGTCTCCCTGAAGCAAAGAATTCACCTTTAAAACAAATAGGTTAATTAAAACTTAAAATACAAGAAGTGCTCTAGATATTTTTAAAATGTAGTATTTTATTTTTCTCCAGTAAAAATCATCTTTCCTAGTACCTTACTATGGTTCTCCAATTTTTAAATAATTAACATATAGGTGTGACCATTGACCATATTCACCAGTATGTACAATTTCTCTAATAGAGGGACTTATATGTTTATGCATTAAATAAAAAGTATGTCTAAGTACATTGTCAGATGCTGAGATACATGTATCTGTATTCATAGAAGCATTCAGATTCAACAGTTTAAATGCCATATAGCTTGAATTAGTTTTTTTTTTTTTTTTTTAAGGTTGCTGATACAGTTTTTAGTTCATGGCACTCAGTGTTAGATATAGACTGAGTGGTCATCAGTGTCTTAAAGTACAGATAACTATAAGCATTGATAATAAAACTTAAGTCTCTCTGAGAACTTTGGGCTTATTTGACATTGAAATAAACCAAGAACTTTCTTGTTACATATAATTTTCTCATTCATCTCTGAATTGGAGGCTAGGTAGCAACTTGGAATACTCTGTGTAATTCATTGTAGAGTTATTAGTTTCTCCAGTAAACCTTAACTCATAGTATTTCCTGGTGCAGTAGAATGTTTAAAAATATATATTGCAAGATTTGATTAAATACAGTCCAAAATAGAAGTCCTAGCAAACTTATAAGCTGTAAAGGGGTAAAGAAAATGAATAGGAGCTGGGGTTGTGACTCAGCAATAGAGTGCTTGCCTAGCATGTGTGAGGCACTGGATTCAATTCTCAGTCCCACATACAACTAAGTGAATAAAGGTCCATCAACATTTAAATTTTTTTAAAAAAAAGAAAAAAGAAAATAAATAAATCTTATTTAAACATGGGCAATTTTGTCCTTATTTTTATATCAAAGGGGCCTATATGAACTTCTCATTAAGAAGTTCAAATTCATATAATGGAATAGGTGGTCAGGCAATGTTAAAGTTCTGTGATTAAATTTCTTTAATGAAATTGATATAAGATTTTGTCAAATTTTCCCTGAGGAATTATTGCTTAATAAAATGGATAATTACAATGTGGGTTTAAAACAGCACCATTTACAAATCTTATTTTCCTTAGCTAAAGACCTTCAGGTATCTTCTAATTTTTTTGAAATTTGTACAAGCTGTCATTCCAACAATAGAATATGACTACACAAGGCACTTCACAATGTAATGAAGAAAGCATAGAATCTATTCTTAATTATTGGTTCTGATTTTTAAATAATTAACATATAGGTGTGACCATTGACCATATTCACCAGTATGTACTATTTCTCTAATAGAGGGACTTATATGTTTATGCATTAAATAAAAAAAAAAAATGTTCCACTACCAGCCTTACTTGTTTAATAAAAATGTGTGTAAAGAGACAGTTTTTCTCTCATTTTATCAAAAGGCCAGAGAAGGATTTCCCCTCAATAACAGCTCTTTGGGTGAAGATGTGTCTAATTTATAATCATGACAATATTTTGGGTTCATATTTCTTAGGAATGTATTAAAGATATAATAATGCCAAAAAGCTACTACTAAAAAATATTGCCTGCTGAACTGTCTGCCCTTCTTCTCTTCATAATTGTTCCTTTTGTTTTCCCTCTCTCCCCAGTCACCTATTTGCTAATAGTATTTATTGAAGCACTTACTATATGCCAGGAAATAAACTTAGTACTATTACATATCTTGTTTCCTGATCATCGGAGTTCAGAACAATCCTTAAAGCCAAAAAGTAGTGCCCAGACCCTTTCACACTTCTCTTTTTATATTCTCTTTATACCCTTGCATTGTCTCTCATCCCTGTTCATCCTAGTCTGTTCAAACTGGAGTGGCTAATCTTTCCCCTAAAGAAACTTTTTTTGTTTGTAATGCCTCTTTATTTCCCTCTCTTTTCCAGTTGTCATTCAATTCTTATATTTCACAAGGAAAGCTCCATAAGAAAGATAATGACTTAGTGGAGATAATGTGATATTTGTTTTGGTACATAGGAAGATATAAATGTGGATGTCATCCTCTGATGTGTTTTAAATATCCTGCTTGCTCATTTAGCCAACAGGGTAGTCTGTTTTATCAATTTAAATTAACTTCCAAACTTAATTTTACCAGAAATTTTATTTTTTGAATACTTTTAATTACCTCTAATACAGATATTATCAAATTGTTTTCTCCCAGTTAAGACTTCTTTCTTTTTTTTTCCCCTTCATTAATACTGGGGATTGAACTCAGGACACTTGACCACTGAACCATGTCCCCAGCCCTATTTTATATTTTATTTAGAGACAGGGTCTCACTAAGTTGCCTAGTGCTTCAATTTTGCTGAGGCTCATGATCCTCCTGCCTCAGCCTCCCAAGCTACTGGGTTTACAGGTGTGCACCACTGTGCTTGGCCCTTTTTATTTTTTATTTTGAGACAGGGTCTCACTAAGTTGCTTAGGGCTTCACCAAGTTGCTGAGGCTGGCTTTGTACTTGTGATCCTCCTGCCTTGGCCTCCTGAGCTGCTGAAATAATAGGTGCCTTGCAATACTTACAAGTACAGAGATCCTCAGTTCTATTTTTTTTAGTTAGGAAAATAGTCATGTTTATCTTAGTCACCAGGTGGTGGCATAAATATTTTTGGTCCAACCTTTGTTGGACCAGTTTTTTTTTTTTTTTCCCAATTGAAATTTTTGTTTGGATCCCCAATACATATGCAAAAGTTTTGTGGTATAAATGTACTTTTATGAGTTCATTTTATAGCACTCACTGAGAACAATGCATTGTTTTAATGAGTGGAGTTGATGAGCTTAAAACTGAAATTCAGATTATGGTTAAATAAGTTCAATTTATTTTAAATTTTTAGTTTCATAGTATTTTAAAACATCTTATTTACATAAGTAGCAGCAAATGGTGATTTTTTTTAACTTTTCATTTTAAAATGTTTTTTAGATTCATAGAACTCTTCCAAAGATAGCACAGAATCTGTAAATTCTTCACCTAGCTTCCTCTAATGTTAATATCTTACATAATCATGATGTGGTATTATTAAAACTAAGAAATTATCATTGATATATTGTTTAGATTTTATTTATACTTCCCCAGGTTTTATGATTTTTTTTTTTTTTTTTGGTTCCAGAATCCAAACTAAGATACTATTAGCTGTCATTTGTCTTAGTCTCTTCCAGTCTGCCACAGTATCCTTGTCTTTTTTTCTTTCATGACCCTGATACTTTTGAAGAGAAATTGTGGATGATATCCCTCAATTTGGGTTTTTCTGATGTGCTCTCATGATTAGCCTGTTATGAATTTTTGAAAATACCACTATAGCGATGAGCCCTTTCCTTTGCATTATATGAGATATACTTTGTAAGGTGTATCTGCTAAGTTTTCTACTGTGGAGTTAGTATTTGTTCTCTGGCATTGCTGGAAATGAATGGATAAATATATAGAAGTTAATTGCCTCAAGGGAAAAAGGATTAGTCTTTGCTTCCTGGAGAAATGCATATGAAAGAGAAAGAACATGTGGGCTGTGTTGAAACCACCATAAGAATTAGTAAATTTGGGGAGATACCAGTATAAATATCCAGTTTCTAACTAAAGTTTATCCAGTTTTAACATTCATCAATGGATCTTGTCTACAATAACTGTTATAATGGTGTACCTATTCTTTTGCCCATCCCACACAGCCTTGATTAAGATAGTAAACCTTGAAATTGGGGTAGTGTGAGACCTCCAACTTTGTTCTTTCAAAGAACTGTTTTCACCATTATGGTTTATTTGCCTTTCATGTAAATTTTAGAATGAATGTACAGAAATGTTTACTGGGACTTTGGAAGTGCCTTGAGTCTATAGATGAAGTAAGGTGAATTCACATCTCAACAAGATTGTATTTATGAATCTGTCTCTCCCTTTGTTTAGATTTTCAACCTATACATATTTTGTTATATTTATACCTGAGTACTTTGTGTTTTTTTGGTACAACTATGCATTTTTTAAAAATTTCAAGTCAAAATTGTTTATTCCTTAAGTTTATAGGAATACGATTGACTTTCATATACTGACTGGTCATTTGTTCTGCAACCTTACTAAAGTCATTTTTAATTCTAGTAGTTTATTGTAGCTCCTTTCAGATTTTCCACATAGAAAATTATGTCTCATGAAAATATATACAGTTTCACTTTTTTATGTATGTTTTTTTCTCACCTCACCTTTAGCAAGTGTTGAGGAGAAATGATGAGATGTAATGTCTTTGCCTTGTTCCTGATCTTTGAAAGAGCAGTTTCTCACTATTATGTAGAATGTTAGCTATAACTTTTGAAGATTCCCTTTGCTGAGAGTTTTATCATTTCCAATGTCTATTGAGATGACCATATAATCTTTAAAATGTGGTCGTTAATTTGGTGAATTGCATTGGTTATTGAGATAACCTTGCATTCTATGGATGAATCCCATATGATTTTATACATTGCTTGAATTCAGTTTTCTAAAATTGGATTGATGACTTGTGGATCTGTGCTCCTGAGAAGAATTGGCCTGTGGTTTTCTACCATCTCTGTTGATTTTAGTTTTGGGGTAATGCTAGCCTTAATAGGAGTTGGGATGTATTTCTTTCTCTTCTGTTTTCTGGAATATGTTACACAGAATTAGAATATGCTTGATCAGAACTGGACATTTAATTTTCAAGAGCACTTACACATAATTGGCAGGTTGGTGTTGGCTGATGGCTTTCACCTTGTGAACCTCTCCACAAGACTGCTTAATGTCCTTGGACTCATGACAATGGGCTTGTCCCAGAACAAGACATCTAAGTAGGAAAGAAGCCATAATCTCTCTTATGACCTAGTCTCAGATTCCACATGCTGTACTTTGCTTAGTATTCTGTTGGTTACACTGGTCAGTCTTTTCAGTGTGGGAGCATGTGAATACCATGTGGCAAAGTTCACAGTGGGCCATCTTGGAGGACCACTGACATAGTCAGGAATCCCAACTTAAAGAGGAAATATGAATAGGTAATTTGTAGAAGAAGAAACCTAACAGACCAACATCTATGCAAATGTACCCAAACTTGGATGAATTAAAATAACCTGATACCTCTTTATACTTATCCAGTTGGCAAAAATTAGGTTGTTTGGTAAGTATTCAAAGACATGAAAAGATAGAGGAATGCTTTTGCAGTGCTGATAGATTATAGATGACTGCAGCCATTTTGGTTATTATTTTTACAGTTATCTTGTTAAGTATATCCCACTCCCAAGTGTACACCCCAGAGAAATGGATGCAGAGAACATTTAGGATGATGCTCGTTGCTCTTGTTTGTGGTTGCAGGAATTGGAAGCAATCTGGTCATCCAGCAATTAGAAACAGATAAACATGAAGCAACAAGAATAGATGTTATTGGGGGAAGTGCGGAGGGAGAGAAGAATAGGGGAACTTTATGTAAAAGGAAATGAGAGGGAGGAGGGTATAAAAATGGTGGAATGAGACAGACATCATTACCCTATGAACATGTATGATTACATGAATGGTATGAATCTACATGGTGTTCAATCATAGAAACAAAATGATGTACCCCATTTGTGTACAATGAATCAAAATGCAGTCTGTAAAAAAATAAAAGATAAATAAAAGAAAAAAAGCACTATGTAGAAGAAGGGGGAAAAAGTAGATATTAAATAGATTGGAATTTAAAAATTCAGTTATTTGTGTGGTTATCTACTTGGCATCACAAACATAACATGCCTAGCCCCAAACTCCTGATTTTAAATCTGCCAAAACACTACCACAAGTGAATTAACAATAAAAACCCATGCTTCTCTCCCAATCCTTCCCATCTCAGTTGAGTCATTGGTGTCTACCCAGATGCTTAGCCAAAAGTTCTGATGTCATCTTTAATTAATTCCTCCTGGTCTTTCTGCACTCCACCCAATTAGCCCCATTTCTTAGCATCAAGTCCTACCCTCTCCATCTCCAAAACATATCCAACTGTCTGGGATTCTGTGCCTTGAGCCAACACTCACATGATGATTCCAGGGCAGGAGATTCAGGCATGTATCACATGGAGAGAAACCTTGAGAAGCATTCTTTCCTACTGTTAGGAAAGAATTCATCCAGCAGAGGGCAGTGGAACAGCACAAGATTTAAGCACATTGACATTTTTATTTTAATGTGGAAGGAGATGGATGGTATTGATGAAAGTCTTATGTTTAAGAGGAAAGGAGTCAACTTCCTCTGATAAATTTGGGACCTTCTTCAGAGGGAGAAACTAATGGAAAATGTTTATTTGAGACTTTTTAGAATAAAGGTCATTTTCATAATTCCATCGTTATTAATCAGTGAATCAGTAGATCTCAAGTGATACCAGTCCAGGTTTATCACCAAAGCAGTTGACAAATTCAGAGTTTATATTTCATGAACACAAGTTATGAAGAACTGGTCTTTAGAACCAATATTTAATTTTCTTTTTTAGTTGTATCTCCTTGGTTGGTTTACTTATTTCTGAGCCTCCAGGTTCTTCACTGACAAAGTGAAGATAAAGTATTCCAACCATAGAGTAGTTAGGATTAAATGAGCTCAGGACGTAAGTATGTGATTCAGTGCTTGAGCTCAACAATGCTGCAGCTGGTATGATGATGGCAGTGATTGTTGTTCCCATAACTTGGACTGGCACTTCATTTTGAGGCCACAAATAACTATGTTCATCCAGCAGAGGGCGGTAGAACAGCACAAAATTTAAGCACATGGGTGTCAGATTTACCAAATACAGCTCTCGTCTCATTTCTTATAGTGTACGAGGAGAGGGATGAAATTTGTGAATTTCATCTGTTTGAGAGTCTCACTCCTACATTTATTGAAGGATTGTGGTGCATCCAGATCTAGCATTGACTTGTAATCATTGACAATCTCACATAACGTCCTTATAGTCCTTCACATAAAGTACCCTTCACTCCAGGTTCCCCTTTCTAAAATGAGGGGAATGGATTAAATAGAATTTGTTTTTTAAGTCCTGTTCTCATCAAAATTCCTTGGTGCTGCTGAGCTATAAAGGGCTGTCAGGGTTGGAGAAGGGAGCTCTACTCTCTCTACTACTGTCTTAACAAAACATGTTTATGTGTTTGATATTTTGGAGTTTCTGCTAAAATTTTATGTTGAGGGGAGTGTACTTTAAAAAAGTGGATGCCCACTAAAGTCCCTTCCAGGTCTGTTTTTCCATATTTCTCGTTTGCTAGGGGTCTTTGTTGTTTCAACAAATAATAGCATTCTTTAACATTTTTCAACATTTGGTCAGTTCATGAGTTAAAAATCAGTTATTGGAATTTTTATATGAATTAATGGAATATAATAAAACAACTGAAAATAACATTCACTGACTGTAGTAAGGGACATTGTTTTAAAACCTTTCAGATATAATAAAATGAATTTATATTGTAGGTTATGATTAGAAGTTTGAAAGCCATTGATATGACTCCTTTTAACACACTACTAATTTACCAGGACTGCTCTGGCAAAATATCCTGCCCACACCTTATCTGTCCACTAACCCATCTTGAAAAACATTTAAAAGGAATTTACAGATATCCATACACTTTACCCAAACTAATGTGCATATCCTTAACTAGGATTTATTATTATTTTAATTTTTTTCTCTTCATGTAAACTGTATCTACAATGAAATGTACAATCCTTAAATTTCCTTTGAGGTCTAACAAATGCACATGCTTTTATAATCCAAATTGCTGTCAAGATACAAACTTATCACCATAGAAAATTCCCTCAAACCCCTTCCCAGTCAGTCCTTGCCCTCATTCCTCCAGCAGCAACTACTGTTCTGATTTTTTTTCCCCAGAGTAGTTTTATTAGAGAATTTAATGTAAATGGAATAGCATTTACTTCTAAGACTTCTTTCACTACAGATACATTACTATATTGCAGAATAGTATTTCATTGTTTGAATGCCAGTATTTAAAGCTGGTATTTAAGTAGAGCATACTTTATTAAATGAGGGAAAACAGCTAAAAATGAAGCATTTTTATTTGATCTTACTCAGATTTAAAATTCTAAAAGAGGATAAATTATGAATACCTGAAGTCTAATTCTAAAGAGTGAAATAATTTGTTAGCAGATCATCTGTTTTAAAAATGAACATGGTAGAAATTTTGCTGTGCTATGAGACTTAAATCTTTTTAAATGCAGTATTAAGTATGGCCATAATGTACATCAGACTTCTAGAATTTATTGATTTTGTATAAATGACACTTTATACATGTTGAACAGCAACTCCCATTTTCTTCTCCCACAGCCCCTGGCAACCACCATTTGACTCTGTTTCTATGAGTTTGACTATGTTAGCTGTACTTCATGTAAGTGATATCATGCAGTAAGTGTCTTTCAGTGACTGACTGACTTTTTATTAGGTCCTCCAGGTTCATCCATGTTCCATAAAGTAACATTTCCTTCTTTTTAAAAGATGAGTAATATAGTTCATGTTTATATAACATTTCTTTATGCATCTAAGGGGCATTTAGGTTGTTTCTACATCTGTGTCTTGTGAATAATGCTTCAGTGAACATGATAGTGCAGGTATTTCTTCAAGATCTTGATTTCAGTTCCTTGGGTATATACCCAGAAGTAAATTGCTGGATCATATGGTAGCTCTAGTTTTAATAATTTGAAGAACCTCCATACTGTTTTCCATAGTGGCAACATTATTTTACATTTCCACTAACAGTGAAAAGAAATTCTAATTTCTCCACATACTCACCAGTATTTATCTTTTGCTTTTTTAAGTTAGCTGTCTTGATATATTTTTTGTTGCTGTGACAAAACCCTTAAACCCGGTTACTTTATAAAGAAAAGTTTATTTAGCTCATAATTCTGGAGGTTTAAGAGAATGCTATCCACATCTACTAGGCTCTGGTGAGGGCCTCATGGCAGATGGCATCAAAAAGGTGAAGCACATATAGAAGAGATCATATGTTGGGAAAGCAAGTAGTAGACCAGGGAAGGGCTAGGCTCATTCGACCCAGTATGATGGAAACTAAATCCATGGCCCAGTTACCTTTTACTAGGCCCCATCTCTTAAGGATCCCATCCCTCAATACTCTCACACTGGGGATCAAGCTTTCAGCACATGAAACTTTGGGGGACACACTCAAACAGATCATAGTATTCCAGCACTGACCCCCAACGTTCACATCCTCACAATTCAAAATGTTTATTTTATGCCAAGGGCCCCCAGAGTTTTAACTGGTTCTAAAATCTGAAGTCCAAGTCTCTCCTGGAACTCAAGACAAACTTCTTTTAGCTAAGTGCCTGTAAAATTAAGAAAAAATTACAACAGTGGAACAGGCAAAAGGTAAACTTTTTTAAACATAACCCAAAAAGGAGTCCCAGACCCTCAACAAGACTGAAACTGAATAGGGAAGGCAATAAATCTTAAAACTCCAAGTCCGGCTTCTTCTAAACACAGGCAGGGGATGGTCTCCAAAGTATCAGGCAGCCCGCCCCATGGCTGTGTCAGGGAATGAACTCAATGCAGCTAACCTGCATTATGAAGTACCAAAACAAGAATGGGCTCTTAATTTCTAATAAGATATTCCTTATTTCCATTTGAATCCTTGTTCACATGACCTTTACTATCCACATTTTTGTCAGGGTTCTGGTCTTGAGCACCCACCCAATCTCCAAGGAGTTCTAAGTCTACTCTTCTCATTTGAACCCTTTCTAGAATTGCTCATAATACTCAAATGACTATAAAAGTGTGGTAATGTGAGGGCTTTCTCTTCTGTTCCTTTGATCTACTTGTCAATCCTTATGCCATGCCTTGATTGATAGAGCCTTATAGGAAGATCTGAAATCAAGTAGCATAATGTCCTCCAATTCTTCTTTTCCCAAATTGCTTTGGATGTTCTGAGTCCTTTGAATTTTCATATATAGTTGTAAATCAATTGCTATAGGTAAATCTAGTTGGAATTTTGATTGGGATTGTGCCACATCTATAGATCAACTTGGAAGAGAATTGGCATTTTTAACAATATCAAGTTTTTCAGTACATGAATGTGGTATATCTTCATTTATTTAGGTTTTTGGGTTTTGGTACTGGGCATTGAACCCAGGGATGCTTTACTCCTGAGCATCCACTCCTTCTTTTTTTTTTTTTGAAACAGTGTCTTGCTAAATTTCTAAGAAGAGTCTCACTACATTGCTAAGGCTGGCCTGAAACTCCAGATCCTCCTGCCTCAGACCCCAAATCACTGGAATTGCAGGCATGCACGAACATACCCAGATTCAATGCATATACTTAGGTCTTTTATTTCAGCAGTAATTTTTAGTTTCCAGTGTAAATGTTTTAAATATCTGAAATTTATTTTTAAACATTTTTAGAATTCCATTTCAGTGTTTGTTGCTAGTATGTAAAAGTACAAATTTAAAAACATTAAGCATTATCTTAGTTTGAACTTATATAGGAGAATAACCACATATTGGGTGGTTTAAATAACAAACACTTATTTCTTTATAGTCCTGAAGGTTAGGAAGTTCACAAATCAAGGTGACTGTTGTGTGGTGAGGTCACTTCCTGGATTAAAGGTGACTATCTTATATCCTTATGTGCCCAAGAGAGAAATTACCTATCACGTTTCTGATAAAAGCACTTATCCCACGTATGAAGGCTATTAAATCAAGGCCTAAATTACCTTCTGAAAACTCTGCCTCCTAATACCAACATATGAATTTGGAGAGACAAAAGTAGTTCTCAAAAACCACCTTAGTATGTAACCTTACCAAGTTCACTTATTTTCATTTATGGGTTCTTCAGAATTTTCCATGTAAATAATTACACCTTCTGAATAGAGAGACAGTTATGCTTTTTTAAATATATCATGCTTTTTATTTCTTTCTCTTATGTTACTACAATGAAGAAGACCTCCAGAATAATATTGCATTGAAATGATATAACTACTCATACTTGTTGATTTTATTTAAAAAGCATTTAATATTTCATTATCAGTTATGTTAGCTATGGTGTAATATAGATCCCTCTTAGGAGACAATTTTCTGTGAGCCTCTCATGTTGCAACATAATTTGTGAGCAGATATTCTACCATTTTGTTTTGAACTCTCTTTTAAGTATATTTATATAATGAAGAGCTTTGGAAAGTATAGTGTCTCTCTTTGTTTTACTGTCCAGCATAATAAGAATAACACCTCCCTCTGAGTGAATTTGGTCATGTTTCTTTATTGCTAATTAAAAGACATTTTGACTCCCTAAGTTCAGAGTATCTCCTTTGTAATACAAACCACTGTGTGTACAAGTGTTACCCAGCCCTTTGTGTCACCTTTTGAGAAATGAAACTTGGGACACTGACACCAAAAAATGAAGATACCCAGTACTATTGCTATGAAAAACAAACTTGTAGAGACATGTTTAAGTAGCCCTAAGATGGCGGCTGGCGTTGGGCCAAGAGGTGACGCATAATTAGTGTTAATACGGCGTGATCTCTCATGACCTTTTGCCTGATTGATTAATGTCTCTTCTGTGCTAGTGGCTGACACATGCTCCTCATTCTTTCTTGATTGGTACTGTGTTGCATGCTCCAATCGTGCTACTTAATCCTAAGCTGATTGGCTGCCTTAGTGTATATAAGACATTCTCTTCACCTGGGAGGAGATCACAGAATGCACCACTAAGAACACACCTCTGGGTTGCAGGTTGCAGGTCACAGGACGCAGGACACAGGTTGCAGGCCGCAGGCCGCATGCTGCATGCCGCACCCCATGCCTCCAAGAAGCGACCCACCTCTAAGAAGAGTAGAACTCTGAAAGCATAGCCTCTCTGAAAGCATAGCATCTCTAAAATTAAGCAAGCCTCTCTTCCTCTAAGCAAAGTCTCTTTCTCTAAGCAAAGCCTCTCTTCCTCTAAGCAAAGCCTTTCTTCCTCTATAAACAAGTAAGCAAGCAAGGAAGCAGCCCAGAAATAGAAGTAGTTCATTCCCAGTCCACCTCCGATTCCTTCCCACAGGATTGTTGCTGCGGGCGGCAACACAAACTATCCTTTACAGCTGACCCAGGAGCCTTGTATCTTCTGCCAACATCTGTGAAACAATGACAGGCTAATTTATTAAAATTGTAAATAGAGTACAATCAATCTCAGAATTTCAGTTGCAGTTATTATCATCCTTGATCAGATTGAAAAAGTTCCCTTCTGTTTATAATCTGATGAGTTTTTGTCATAAATTAGTGTTGTTTTATAAAATGATTTTTAAATCCACTGAAATTATCATCTGCTTCTCTTCATATTGAAGTATTTTATAAATTACATTGACTGATATTTGAATGTTAAATTACTCATGTGTTCCTGGGATATACACTATTTATTTGTAATGTATTATTTTGTTTATATACTACTGGTTTTGTTTAAGGATCTTTTCCATCTATGCTGGTGAGGAATGCTATTTTGTAATTTTTCTCATCTTCCCCTTCTTTTCCCTCTTTCTTTACTGAAATTCTTTTGTTAGTTTGATATTCAGGGCATGCTGACCTCATTTTAAAAAAAAATTGTAAGCTTTCCTTTCTTTGCTGTGTTCTGGTAGGATTTGTGTAAGATAGGTTTTATTTTTTCCCCTTAATACATGATAGAATTGACTAATGCCACTATCTGGCATGGAATCTTCGTTCTGGGCAAGTTTTGATGACATATTTAATTTCTTTAACATATATAGTCTTATTTAAATTTTGTCTCATTTTTATTTGTATTGATTAGTTGTGTTTTCCAAAGAATTTCCTTATTCATCTGTCAAATTTGTTTGTATAAAACTATTCATTATATTTTCTTATCCTTTTAATGTGTGTGGGATCTGTGATAATAAGTTTCCTTTCATTCCTTACATTTGTAATTTCTGTTCTTTATGGCTACAGCTTCACCAATTTTGTCAATCTTTTCAAAAAATGAACTTTTTGCCTTGATAAGTTTCTCAGTTCACTTGTTTTATTTCATGTATTTCTGCTCTTACCTTTATTGTGTTCTTCTTTCTACTACTATGGGTGTGTGTTACCTTCCTATTGCAAGTTTTTGAGCTCTAAGCTTAACTAATTAATTTTGACCTTTCTTTTCTAAAATAAGTATTTCAAATTAAGAATTTCCCTGTAAGCAGTGCTTTAGGTAAATCCACAAAGTTTGATATGTTGTATTGTCATGATTCTACTCAAAATAGCATTTTCCCCTATAGACTTAATAAGATATAATTGACAATAAAAGTTGCATTTTTACAGTTCACAAAGTACTGTTTAGATATAGTATTCATTGTAAAATGATTAAATAACTAATTGGTATATCATCACCTCATATACTTTTTTTTGTGACAACATTTAAGATGTTCTCTCTTAGTTTCAATTATGCAATCATTATTAGCTGTATAGTAACCATTCTTTACAACAGATTGCCCAGCTTATCCATCCTAATTAAAACATTCAAAATAATTTCTAATTTCTCATATCTTTTTTCTTTGTTCCATAAACTATTGAGAAGTTGTTTCCAAATTTGGGGATTTTGCTAAATCTCTTAATAAGAACTTCTAATTGAATATAATTGTAGTCAAAGCACATATGCTGTATGATTTCAATAATTTAAAGTCGATTGAGATACTACAGTCCCAATATTTTTCCATCTTAATAAACATATCGTGTGCACTTGAGAAAAATATGTTCTGCAGTTTCAAGATATATAGTCCTATAAAAATCAATTTTATTAAAGTGTTTTTTAGATCTGTCTTTATTAACAAGTTCAGTACATTCACTTCAGACTGTATAGTATGTATGAAGAGGAAGGAAAGAAAGCTTGATGTTTAGAACTCTGACTTTATTATAATTTACATAAAACATTTCTGTATATATCTACTAATTAGAGCTAATGATTGGGATCGTTATGGGAAACTGCATATGCCTACTAATAGAACAATTAGCAATCCCACTTAAAAATTATATAAAGGTATGGATTTGTTGATAATCCAGTGGGAAGACAAGTAGTTAAAAGTAGGAGGACTGCTTTTAAGACTTATGTAGGGCTGGGGTTATAACTTTGTGGTAGAGCACTTGCTTCGCACATGTGAGGCATTGGGTTCTTTAGCACCACATATAAATAAATAAAATAAAGGTATTGTGTCCATCTACAACTAAAAATATATTTTTAAAAAAAGACATGTAGTCTAGGACATGGTTATATGTATTCTTCAGTGAGTCCATTGTGTTATGGCAAGTTTACTGTCCTGTCTCACCTTGGGAAGAAAAGAATCTACCATTACTGAGCTCCAGTGATGTGAAAGCGTTTTACAATGCACTTTATACATGTAAGTTTAATTTTCATCTCAAAAGAAACCCTACTAGGTGAATATCCTTATCTTCATTTCTCAAAAGAGGAAACAAATGGGTTAATTAAATCCACAGTTTCATGAGGTTAGAGAGAATAGTAGAGATAGTGCTTTGTGTTCAACATTCCAGTTGGTATTTTTCTTTCCTGAAAGTGAAAAGTTTATATCCTGCCTCCCTTGCAATTAAATAAGCTCAAGTGATAGTTCTTTTCAATGAAATATGAGATGAAAAGGCCCTGCATAAATCTTCAATCTCTCTGTTCCCCTACTGCTGAGATAACGGAGTTACCCAAAAGAAAAATCCTTAACTTCTGAGTTACTGCTGAAGGAGTCTTGCCCTTACAGTCACCTGATTTCTAGCAGATGTTTTTAAAGAGGAATAAACAGAGGTTTGTAATTGTATCAAAGACTAATATTTTGATTAAAATAGAGGGGAAACTGGTATTTGAACTCAGATCTATTAAACTTGGACCCTTGCTTTTTGTATTATCTCTTCTCTTTCCCTAAAAGCACGGGAATCATGGTGTATCTAGTAAGGAGCCAGGAGCCAGTAAGGAGCTAGGGCACAGAAGGCTAGCGTATAGAGGACTTTTGAAGGAAATGAGTCATTCTCATCCATTCATTTATTTGTTTGAAAAATAGTTATTGCATATCTACTGAGTGCCTAGCTTGTACTTGGTATTTGGAGTTTATAAATATTATAAATGCCACTGAACCTTTCAAGTTGGCTGGGAATGGGAGGAACACTAGCACACAGATTTGTTCAAGATACTTGTACTTAGTATCCTGAGCATGTGAATCATGGCTCCTAGTACATAAGCTGGGGTCTGTGGTTCAAGTTTTTGGTTTTGATTTCTTCTGGGTTTTATGGCACTATGATTAGAAGTAATTGAAGATTAGCCTAGAATAGTTTTGCAGAAAATATGCTTCCTTGAAGCCCTGCTTATCCTAACTAGCCTTCTAGCCCTAAACTGTAGCAGTATACCTGGAAATATTAGAGAAGGCTGGGAAAAGGCTCCCAGAAGAAAACAGTTCTTACCCAAGGGCCACAGTATGGGCAGATGACAATCTAGCCAGGCCCATTTGTGGCACGTAACAGTTAAGCACAATACAGTCTAGAGTTTTAGGGCAAATTTAATTCCTTTATTCTATGTTGCACCCCCAAAAAGGAACTAAAGTCCAGAGAGGTTCAAGGGGTTGGTTAACAGCTAATGCCACTTCATAGCAGGAATAGTCTCCTGCCATGAAAAGTCTTGCCCTACAGTCATCTGGAGTGCTGCTCAGAGTATATTGGCATTTAATTTACATCAACAACAATAAAAGTATAAAAATTGAAGTTAGCTTGCAGAAAAGTTTATAACAAATTTAACATCACCACAACATACACTTGATCATTTTTCTAGTAACCAATGAATTATATAAAAATATTGACCACAATAGGTTGAAAAGAAAAAAAAAAAAGTCTTTCACTACTGATAGCTTGTGAAGCACAGCTCTGTATATTGTGGTTTCTCACATAGTACCTTACTGAATGGTTAGGTTGGTTTGATTTATACTTTGGGGGTAGCCCAAGTTCTAGGAGACTAGTATGAGCAGTACAGCATTAGGTCCCTTACCCCTTCTCCATCCACACCTCCTGCCTCCATGGAAGTGATACTTCTACTAAACTACAGAATTTTGATTATCCCTCCATCATGGCACTTCATTCATACTATTTCATTTATTTTTTATTTATTTAGTTTTTTTTATTTTTACAGACTGCATTTTGATTCATTGTACACAAATGGGGTACATCGTTTCCTTTCTATGGTTGTGCACAATGTAGATTCATACCATTTGTGTAATCTTATATATACATAGGGTAATGATGTCTATATTTAGATACATGTAAAATCTTTCTGGGTTGTCAGCTTCATGGAGACAGAGTCCATCATATCTTATACATGTAATTACCATGTTGAATAAATATGACATGGATTATAATCAAAATGTAACTTTATATTTATCTCCCACCATTCCTTCAAAATTTATTCAGCCCATGTCACTAGGTAAGTAGTGTGTAGGTTCTGGCTAGAATAATTACATAAACATAGTCATAATTTAAAAATCACTGTGTTCAATTCAATGTAGAAGACAAAAATCTCAAACTAGAATTGTACTAACAGAAGGAGGAGGAGAAGAGGAAAAGGAGGAAGAATAAGAGGAAGAAGAAAAGGAGGAGGAGAAGGAGAAAAAGAAAAGGAACTGACAGTAAACTCTCTCTTGGCCTTGTGAGGATGGACACCCTGCCCTCACTCTCTCTGCTTACTTCTCCCCCCACAGTTGATAGGTTTTAATAAATTGAGGCACTGGGTTTGATTCTCAGCACCACATATAAATAAATTAACAAAATAGAAGTCCATCAACATCTAAAAAATATTTTTAAAAATGAATTGTTATTATTGTTCACTTGGAACCTCATTTATCCCATCTTTGGCCAATGGGAGCCTCTTCGAGTTGGCTATAGACCTTTTAGCACAACCCTCATAACTTTCCTTGGCTTCCTTGCTTTAGGTGTGCGTGTTGGAAAAAACAAAGTACCTCGACTTTCCTCTTTTCTTACACAACAGTCCACACAGAGACTTCTGTGATGTCAAAAGGTACAGGGATTTCTCCCCAACAGCAAGAAAGCAATTCAGCAATGGACAGCAGCTGATTTTCCTCTAATTCAATTTAACTTGGACACTATCTACCAAGAGATAGCATCAGATCCCACAGGTTGCGGGCTCACTTCCCATAATATTCCTCACACTTCAGAGGCCAGTTGCAAGCTCCAGGTTGTGATCTGTGCTTCTGACCTACTGGTGACAAATTGGGATTCCTATAACCTATTCTTCAGGTTCATCTAATTTGCTTAAATGGTTTCCAGATCTCAGGAAACAGTTGCTTACATTTACTAATTTATTATAAAGGATAAGGTATTACAAAGAGTAAGGTGAAGAGATGCATAGGGTGAGGTATGGGACAAAGGAGTTTCTATGTCCTCTTGGACTTGTCACCCTCCAGGTTCTCCATGTGCTCAGCTACCCAGAAGTTCTCTACTTCCTTACTGTTGGATTTTTATGGAGGCTTCAATATGTAGACATGATTGCTAATGGACAAGGTGGGAAAGCCAGAAAGCCCTGTCCATTTAGATTCTTCATCCAGGGTATGGGATAAGACCCTTCAGAAGTGAGGAGGGTCTTATGACCAACTATCAGACATGAGTCGGTCAGATAATTTATTTATGGCTAGCTCTAAGACAAAAAGGTGGGGGAAGATTAGAGTTTCCAAGACCTACCTTGGGGAAGAGAAATTCTAGTTTCTAGATTCCACCTTCTGGAGGGAACTGTGTGCCAGGAACCATGGTTGAAAACCAAAATAGAAACAGAGCATGGTGATGCACACTTCTAATCCCAGACACTTAGGAGGCTGAGGTAGGAGGATAGCAAGTTCAAGACTGCCTTAGCAACTTACCAAGACCCTAAGCAACTTAATGAGACCCTGTCTCAAAATTGAAAAGAAAAAAAAAAAAAAGGAAGAAAAGAAAGCTGGGGATGTGGCTCAGTGGTTAAGCACCCAGTACCAAAAACAAACAAACAACAAACAAACAAACACCCAAAGTAGACATCATAATATCACAGTGTGACAAGGTGTTTCAGTTTACTTTGTACGTTTTCTGCTTCAGGACTTGAGTCAGCTGTTTTTCCAAGAAATCAGTTTCAACAGGATTGATCATTGCTCCTAGACTTCTTCAGTAGCTATAACTACAAAAGGTCTTCCTTCTCTCCCTTCTCTCTTTTCTCTCTTCTCTCCCTCATTCTTTCTCTTCTTTACTTTCTTACTTCTATCCCTTTCCTAGCACCATATATGTATATACAAATTTCAGGATAAAACGTTTAATACCTCCACTTTAAATTTAGGGACTCTACAAAGTTTCTCACCTAATCTGTATACATTACGTCTATCTCTCCTTTTCAAAACATGAAGAATCATGGTTCTCAAAGACACAGGGATTCATATAATTAAATTATTCTATAATTACTTTATTTCATATTATACATGTAATAGTCTTACTAGAATAGCATTTTTTATTTCAGGAAAAAACAAATTAGTATTTGTTCTTCTGCTTTGGTTTTCTTAGCAGGAATTTACCATATGTTAAATCTTCCTTGCCTAATTTCAATATTTGCTCCTTTCCCTCAAATTCTTTCTATTTATTTCTTTTGAATTTAAAGTTTTCTTACTTATACCTTCTGCTTTTATTAAAGCATTATATATTGTATAAATTCACTCTTGTGTTCCTTCTTGTTTAATTTTTGCTTCTGAAATAAGCTAATTTCCCCCCTCATTCTTTCTGAATTGCTGCCTCATTTTGAGTTTTTCTTGTTCTAAATTTTGTTGTGCTTTTATGTATTGTGTTATTTAGTCTCTTTTATCTCTTTAAAAATCTGTTCTGTAGATATGTGCTTCTAGTATGATTTCATTGTTTGCCGGGAAATTATTCTATTCTTTAGTCTCTTATAATAGCTTCATATGAGACTCGACCTCAGTACTTTCCTGCTTCTTAATTAGTTTTTCAAACTTTTAGAGGGAAGAATGACTGGACATAGCTTTTCTATCTCCAGATAACCTTTTCTGTTTTTTTTTTTTTTTTATTGTTTTGTTTTTGTTTTCTTTTTTTTAATAAAGAGTTTAAAAATAATTGTGGCTTGCTTTTTGTGCTGTTTTCCACCTCTGCCTTCTTGTTACATCATAAACATTTTCTTTTCTTCATCTTATTATTCCCATCCTGGTCTACTTGAATGCCACTATTAATTTCTACTCAGTGTGAGGCCTTCCTTGCCCTGGAAGGAGCCAAAGTAGCTTCATTTTAAAAGTTCGCAAAAATCTTCCCTAGCCCCTTTCCTTCTTATAGAAGTCTCCTGTGATTTCCTGCTAATGGAGTGTGCTCGGCCATCCTGGTTCAGTCTGTGTTGCCATTTGACCCACTATATTCTCCAGTGAGTTCCTCTTGGCCCTTTGGGGTTCTTCTGCTCTCAGATCTATATCATACCACGTTGCTGCCCTCCCTCCAGCTACTACCTCTTGCACAGAGGCTGATGCTTGCAGACTTGTGCTGTTGGAATTTTGTCCTCACCCACTTGTCTTCCGTGCTCTGTGGAGAACTTTGTTACTATATTTCAATACATGAACATTGCCATGTTAACATACATCCTATGAGTATTCCATGCATTATCTTGAAAAGATGGTTCAATAATAAATGATTTTTAAATAATATGGGCACAAATTTTTTTTTTAAAAAAAACCTTCACATAATAGTCACACCCCATTTTTTTAAAAATTGGCATAAAATCTGAAATGATTATGTGGTAAAATAAAGGTCTCTATTTTTTTGTAAATGTTATTTATAAATTCCTCATCTTTCTATATAGTTACCATTTTTTTGATGCAATGATTTGGTAGACTTTTTAAAAATGCCACTGCTGTCAACATCTTCCTTAAACTTCCTTAAAATAACCATGAACTCTTAAATCATATCATGAAGTTTCCAAAAATATATTATGTTCCTTTTAATAAATCTCTTTCAAACAGAGAAAGGTCCATTAATTTTTCAGCGGTTTCTCTTATTTTTTAAAATAAGAGGGTTAAAAATATGTTGTCCTGCTTTCGGAACTCTGTGTCCCTCTTCTATCTTTAAATGAACCTTTTCTTATATATAAACAATATCTTTGCATAGGTCCTATAATTTTTTTTTTATTGTAAACAAATGGGATACATGTTGTTTCTCTGTTTGTACATGGCGTAAAGGCATACCATTTGTGTATTCATAAATTTACATAGAGTAATGTTGTTTGATTCATTCTGTTATTTTTTCCCTTCCCCCCACCCCTCCCACCCCTCTTTACCCTCTATACAGTACTTTCTTCCTTCATACTTGCCCCCCTCCCAAACCCTAACTCTAACCCTAACATTAACCCTTCCCTCCCCCGCTTTATGTGTCATCCTCCACTTATTAGCGATATCATTCGTCCTTTGGCTTTTTGAGATTGGCTTATCTCACTTAGCATGATATGCTCCAATTTCATCCATTTGCCTGCAAATGCCATAATTCTGTCATTCTTTATGGTTGAGTAATATTCCATTAAGTATATATACCACAGTTTCTTTATCCACTCATCAATTGAAGGGCATCTAGGTTGGTTCCATAGTTTGGCTATTGTGAATTGAGCAGCTATGAACATTGATGTGGCTGTATCTCTGTAGTATGCTGATTTTAAGTCCTTTGGGTATAGGCCAAGGAGTGGGATAGCTGGGTCAAATGGAGGGTCCATTCCAAGTTTTCTAAGGAATCTCCACACTGCTTTCCAGAGTGGCTGCACTAATTTGCAGTCCCACCAGCAATGTATGAGTGTACCTTTCTCCCCACATCCTCGCCAACACCTGTTGCTTGTATTTTTGATAATCGCCATTCTAATTGGGGTGAGATGGAATCTTAGGGTGGTTTTGATTTGCATTTCTCTTATTACTAGAGATGTTGAACATTTTTTCATATGTTTGTTGATTGCTTGTACATCTTCTTCTGTGAAGTGTCTATTCATTTCCTTAGCCCATTTGTCGATTGGATTATTTGAATTCTTGGAGTTGAGATTTTTGAGTTCTTTATAGATTCTGGAGATTAGTGCTCTATCTGACATATGATTGGCAAAGATATTCTCCCACTCTGTAGGCTCTTTCTTCACATTACTGATAGTTTCCTTTGCTGAGAGAAAGCTTTTTAGTTTGAATCTATCCCAGTTATTGATTCTTGCTTTTATTTCTTGTGCTATGGGAGTCCTGTTAAGGAAGTCTGGTCCTAGCCCGACATGTTGAAGATCGGGACCTACTTTTTCTTCTACAATCTGCAGAGTCTCTGGTCTGATTCCAAGGTCCTTAATCCATTTTGAGTTGAGTTTTGTGCAGGGTGAAAGATATGGGTTTAGTTTCATTCTGTTGCATATGGATTTCCAATTCTCCCAGCACCATTTGTTGAAGAGGCTATCTTTTCTCCATTGCATATTTTTGGCGCCTTTATCTAGTATTAGAAAGTTGTATTTATTTGGGATTGTGTCCGTGTCCTCTATTCTGTACCATTGATCTACCTGTCTATTTTGGTACCAGTACCATGCCGTCTTTGTTACTATTGCTTTGTAATAAAGTTGAAGTTCGGGTATTGCGATACCCCCTGCTTCATTTTTCCTGCGAAGGATTGCTTTAGCTATTCTGGGTTTCTTATTCTTCCAGATGAATTTCATGATTGCTTGCTCTATTTCTGTAAGGTACATCATTGGGATTTTAATTGGGATTGCATTGAATCTGTATAGCACTTTTGGTAGTATGGCCATTTTGACAATATTAATTCGGCCTATCCAAGAACATGGGAGATCTTTCCATCTTCTAAGGTTTTCTTTAATATCTTTCTTTAGTGTTCTGTAGTTCTCATTGTAGAGGTCTTTCACCTCTTTTGTGAGATTGATTCCCAAGTATTTTATTTTTTTCGATGCTATGGTGAATGGGGTAGTTTTCATAATTTCTCTTTCTGAGGATTCATCAATTATGTATAAAAATGCATTGGATTTATGAGCATTGATCTTGTAACCTGCCACTTTACTGAATTCACTTATGAGTTCTAACAGTTTTCTGGTGGAATTTCCTGGTTCCTCTAAGTATATAATCATATCATCTGCAAATAGGGATAGTTTGAGTTCTTCTTTTCCTATTCGTATTCCTTTAATTTCCTTGGTCTGTCTAATTGCTCTGGCTAGAGTCTCAAGAACGATATTGAATAGGAGTGGTGAAAGAGGGCATCCCTGTCTTGTTCCAGTTTTTAGGGGGAATGCTTTCAGTTTTTCACCGTTTAGAATGATATTAGCCATGGGCTTAGCATAGATGGCCTTTACAATGTTAAGGAATGTTCCCACTATCCCTATTTTTTCTAGTGTTTTGAGCATGAAGGGGTGTTGTATTTTATCAAATGCTTTTTCTGCATCTATTGAAATAATCATGTGATTCTTGACTTTAAGTCTATTGATATGGTGAATTACATTTATTGATTTCTGGATGTTGAACCAACGTTGCATCCCTGGGATAAAACCCACTTGATCGTGGTGCACTATCTTTTTAATATATTTTTGTATGCGATTTGCTAAAATTTTATTGAGAATTTTTGCGTCAATGTTCATTAATGATATCGGTCTGAAATTTTCTTTCCTCGATTTGTCTCTGTCTGGCTTGGGTATCAGGGTAATATTGGTCTCATAGAATTAGTTTGGGAGGGTACCCTCCTCTTCTATTTCATGGAATACTTTGAGAAGTATTGGAATGAGCTCTTCTTTAAAGATTTTGTAGAACTCGGCTGAGAACCCATCTGGTCCTGGACTTTTCTTTGTTGGTAGGCTTTTGATGACCTCTTCTACTTCATTACTTGAAATTGTTCTATTTAAATTGTGTATGTCCTCCTCGTTCAATTTAGGCAATTCATATGTCTCTAGAAACCTGTTGATGTCTTCGAAATTTTCTATTTTGTTAGAATATAGATTTTCAAAATAGCTTCTAATTATGTTTTGTATTTCAGTCGTGTCTGTTGTGATATTTCCTTGTTCATTCCGAATTTTGGTGATTTGGGTTTTCTCTCGTCTTCTCTTTGTTAGAGTGGCTAAGGGTTTATCAATTTTGTTTATTTTTTCAAAGAACCAACTATTTATTTTGTCAATTTTTTGTATAGTTTCTTTTGTTTCAATTTCGTTGATTTCAGCTCTGAGTTTAACTATTTCCTGTCTTCTACTACTTTTGGTGTTGGTCTGTTCTTCTTTTTCTAGGGCTTTGAGCTGTAGTGTTAGGTTGTTTATTTGTTGATTTTTACTTCTTTTATTGAATGCGCTCCATGAAATAAATTTTCCTCTAAGTACTGCTTTCATAGTGTCCCAAAGATTTTGATATGATGTTTCTTTGTTCTCATTTACCTCTAAGAATTTTTTAATTTCCTTCCTAATATCTTCTGTTATCCATTCATCATGTAATAGCATATTGTTTAATCTTCAGGTTTTGGAGTAGCTTCTGTTTTTTACATAGCTTTCATTTATTTCTAAGTTCAATCCATTATGATCTGATAGAATACAAGGTAGTGTCTCTATCTTCTTGTATTTGCTAACATTAGCTTTGTGGCATAATATATGGTCTATTTTAGAGAAGGATCCATGTGCTGCTGAGAAGAAAGTGTATTCGCTCTTGGTTGGATGGTATATTCTATAAATGTCCGTTAAGTCTAAATTATTGATTGTGTTATTGAGATCTATGGTTTCTTTGTTCAATTTTTGTCTGGAAGATCTGTCCAGTGGTGAGAGAGGCGTGTTAAAATCACCTAGTATTATTGTGTTATGGTCTATTTGGTTTCTGAAATTGAGAAGGATTTGTTTGACATACATGGATGAGCCACTGTTTGGGGCATAGATGTTTATGATTGTTATGTCTTGCTGATTTATGGTTCCCTTAAGCAGTATGTAATGTCCTTCTTTATCCCTTCTGACTAGTTTTGACTTGAAGTCCACATTATCTGAAATGAGGATGAATACCCCAGCTTTTTTGCTGAGTCCATGTGCATGGTATGTTTTCCCCCATCCTTTCACCTTTAGTCTATGGGTATCTCTTTCTACATGGTGAGTCTCTTGCAGGCAACATATTGTTGGATCTTTCTTTTTGATCCAATCTGCCAGTCTATGTCTTTTGATTGATGAGTTCAGGCCATTAATATTCAGGGTTATTATTGAGATATGATTAGTATTCCCGGTCATTTGGTTCATTTTATTTATTTATTTATTTATTTATTTTGAGACGACTTGGTTCTTCCTTTATTTGACAATTCCTTTAGGATAGTTCCTCCCATTGCTGATTTGTTTCTTTGTTTTTCATCTCTTCCTCGTGGAATATTTTGCTGAGAATGTTCTGTAATGCTGGCTTTCTCTTTGTAAATTCTTTTAGCTTTTGTTTATCATGGAAGGATTTTATTTCATCATCAAATTTGAAGGTAAGTTTTGCTGGGTATAAGATTCTTGGTTGGCATCCATTTTCTTTCAGGGCTTGAAAAATGTTGTTCCAGGCCCTTCTAGCTTTTAGGGTCTGGATTGAAAAATCTGCTGATATCCGTATTGGTTTCCCCCTGAATGTAATTTGATTCCTCTCTCTTGCGGCCTTTAAAATTCTGTCTTTATTTTGTATGTTGGGCATTTTCATTATAATGTGCCTTGGTGTAGGTCTGTTGTAATTTTGTATATTTGGAGTCCTATAAGCCTCTTGTACTTGATCTTCCATTTCATTCTTCAGATTTGGGAAATTTTCTGATATTATTTCATTGAATAGATTGTTCATTCTTTTGGTCTGTTTCTCTAAGCCTTCCTCAATTCCAATAATTCTTAAATATGGCCTCTTCATGATATCCCATAGTTCTTGGAGATTCTGTTCATGATTTCTTACCATCTTCTCTGTTTGTTCAACTTTGTTTTCAAGGTTAAATATTTTATCTTCAATGTCTGATGTTCTGTCTTCCAGGTGTTCTATTCTATTGGTTATGCTTTCTATGGAGTTCTTAATTTGGTTTATTGTTTCCTTCATTTCAAAGATTTCTGTTTGTTTTTTTTTTCAATATCTCTAACTCTTTATTGAAATAATCTTTTGCTTCCTGTATTTGCTCTTTTAACTGTCGATTGGTGCGATCATTCAGTGCCTGCATTTGCTCTTGCATCTCGTCATTTGCTTCCCTGAGCATTTTAATTATGTACATTCTGAACTCCCTTTCTGTCATTTCTTCTGCCATGCTGTCATTGGGTTTCATTGATGTAACATCTAGATTTGTTTGCAGCATTTTCTTTCCTTGTTTTCTCATATTGTTCAGGTATCAGTTGACTGCTGTGATATTGCAGATTTCCTCTATTGACTTATAATATCCCTGAAGATTTCTATTATATCCCCTCTTAGTCTTCAGTAGCCTGAAATCTTGGAGGAAGTTGATAATGCAGTGCTCCACAAGGGAGCTGACTCCCTAGGGGTGGTGGCCTTCCGGTGGGGTATATTCCCTGCTAGTGAGCAGAGGTACCTTCACTTGCTGATGAATGGTTATCCAAAAGGGAAGTAGGATGTGGGCTGATGCCAGACCAGTTTGGGCCTGTGTCTCTGATTTTACAGTCCTTTTGGGAGAACCTCACCCAACAGGGAGGAGTCACCCGGTAGGGAGGTCTCGCTGGTTGGTTTTCCTCCCAGAGGTTCCGTTCAATTCACAACTACCGCCTGGGCTGGGCAGCCTTCTTCTGCAATGTTCCCAGGGACCCGGACCTACCTCCTGGGCCTGGAAGCCTCACCCTCGCAAACGAATCTCCTTAGGCTGCCTCTCCTCAGAGAAGCTGCCTGCAGTCCTGGAGCCTTCGCTCCACCCCTCAGTTTGTCTGTGGGGCTCTTCCACCAAGAAGCCGTCTAGGACCCTGCTCTGCACTTTTTGCCTGGCTATGCGGCCCCTCCTCTGAGCAGCCACCTGGAGCCCCTTACATTCGCTCGAGTCCCAGTGACCCGCCACACGCCTTTTCCTCCGGCAGCCACCTGTTGTTCCGTGCGGTCGCTCTAAGTCCAAGTGACCCACCACGCACCTCTTTCTCCACCAGGCAGTCACCCAGAGATCTGGTGCGTCACGAGTCCCAAGAACTCACTGTGCACCTTCTTGTCCCGACTGCCACCCGTAGGCCTGGTGCAGTCACTTCGAGCCCAAGCACCCCGCCGCGCTCCTCCTCCTTCTCCAGACAACCCCCCTATGTTCAGGAGCGGATGCTCTGGGACCAAACCACTCACCACGCTGTTCCACTGGATAGCTGCCCAGAGCCCTGGCGCAGCTGCTCCAATTCCAAGCGACGTGCCGAGCCCGTATTTCTCCTTCTCCTCTGGGCAGCCCCCTGTGTTCAGGGATGATTGCTTTCAGTCCAAACAGCTCACCAAACATCTATTCCTTTGGGCAGCCTCCCAGAGCCCGGGTGGGTTGCGCCGAGTCCAAGCGCTGTGGTGAACAGCCACCTCTCCAATGCTCCCAGCTGTCTGCGATCACTGCTCTGGCGGGGGGAGGGGCGCCTCGCCGGCAGTTCTACTTTCCAAAGATCCCTGCTTTCGGGGCTACCGCCCCGTCCGGGACTCCTGCCCGGTCCGGGACGCCTGCCCAGTGGGAGGCACTCACCCAGCTGCTTTGAGTTGGTCCCAAGTCTCTCTATATCTCCTCTTCTTGAGTCCTGAGTCCTGGAGCAACACGAAACGCAGCCACCCTCTAGTCCCCCATCTTGAATCCCAGGTCCTATAATTTTTATCCTTTTTCCCCCTCCCTTATTTTCTTTCCCTTTTAAAACAAAACAAAAACTAAATAAGAGTTGTCTGTACCCGCTAAGTATTGACTTATATCCAGGAGGATTTATAGCAGATCATATCTATTTTAGTCAGCTTTTTCACTGCTGTGACCAAAAGGACTGACAAGAATAATTAGAGGAGGACAAGTTTATTTGGGGACTCACAGTGTCACATGTCTCAGTTCATAGATGGCTAACTCCATTCCCCAGGGTTGGAGGTAAGGCAGTACATACACCATGGTGGAAGAGTGTGGCAGAGGAAAGCAGCTCAGGACATGGCCACCAGGAAGCAGAGAAAGACTAAGCTCAGTTTACCAAACATATATCCCAAAGGCATGTCCCAAATGACCCACTTCCTCCAGCTACACCCTACAAGCCTACAGTTACCACTCAGTCAATCCCTGTCAGGGGATTAATTCATTGATTGGGTTAAGACTGTCATAACCCAATCATATCACCTCTAAGCCTTTGTGCATTGTCTCACACATGAACCTTTGGGGGACGCCTAATAAGTAAACCATAACAATATCTGACTCATACCTACATTCCTAATTTTTGCCATCCCTAGTCTTTTTTGAGCACTGCCCAAATTCTAATTGACAATACCTGCATTTCTGTACCTATGAGTTTTGCCTGGCCAGCAGAGCCTACTTGGCCTGCCTGAGCACAAGTTGAAGTTCCAATGCTCCTCTTGGAATCAGTCTTCAATTGGTAACTCACAACAGGAGATGCAGTTTAGGATAATGGCCTACCCAAAGATTATATTCTAATTCTCCAAAATCTGAATATGTTGTCTTACATGGTAAAAGAAACTTTGGAGATATAATTAAATCATAATGTTAATATGCAAGACTATCCTGCATTGTTCAGATGGCCTTAATCTTATTTCATGGGTCCTTCTAAGTGAAAGAAGGAGGTCACAGTCAAAGAGAAATTCGAAGATGCTATGCTGCTGGCTTTGTAGGTGGAGGAAGAGGACCTCTTACAAGAAATGCAGATGGCCACTAGAAACCAAGAAGAACAGGAAGTGGATTCTCCTGCAGAGCCTTCAGCACCAACAACCCTGTAGTCACATGGATCGTAGTTCAGTATGATCCATTCTGGACTTCAGACCTCCAGAACTGTAGAGTAATGAATGTGTTGTTGGTGATAGTTTGTAACAGGAGAATGATGAAACTAATATAATGTTTAACTGTCCCAAATTCCTTAGTTTTTGAGTGGGATACCTGAGGCATGTGTTCAATATTAGTTTTTATTGTCTTGTAGGTAGACATTTTGTGCCTAATCTACACCTAGAAAACGAACAAATTGTTAGCTGCCTCCCCTCTCCTGTTTGATGCTTTCATTTCCCTACTGTGTTGGAAATATCACCAAATAAACAACTTATACTCAAGTCCTCGAATTGGAGCTCACTTCTGGGGACCTCAGTATAAACAAAACTTGATATACCTTTGGTGTTAGAATAATGTAGGTACTTGTCAAATTCTTTAAGATTGAGCTGGGTGCAGTGGCGCATGCCTGTAATCCCAGCAACTTGGGAGACTGAGGCAGGAGGATCTTGAGTTCAAAGCCAGACTCAGCAGAAGCAAGACACTAAGCAATTCAGTGAGTCCCTGTCTCTAAATAAAATACAAAATAGGACTGGGGATGTGGCTCAGTGGTGGAGTGTCCCTCAGTTCAATCCCTGGTACCCCTTCCCCCAAATTCTTTAAGATTGGATTGGAGAAGAGATATTTACATTTATAGTAAATTTATTTCAGTTTCAAGATGCAAGAATGCAGTGGTCTGATAAAGTGGGATAGAACTTGGAACTTGATAGTTCTAATATGTAGTACTTATCTTTATTATAAAGCTTTTAAGAATAATTTTGTGCATATTGGGGGTGGGTATTCAGTATTTGGAATAAGAATCTATGGAATCTAGACCTCTGTTTATGATTTCCAGAAATGAATCTTAGGGCCTCCTCTGCCACCAGAGTCTGTCAATCTGAGGAGGAACTTTAAAGTACATTTTCTAGATTGGCTTACCTTACTCCACGAATTCTCAGTCTTGTATTATTGACATTTGGGGCTGGATAATTCTTTGTTGTGAGGTCTGTCTTGTGCATTATAGGATAGTTAGCAACGTTCCTTGCTTCTCTCTGCCAGTTGCTCATAAAATCCTCATCCCAGTTGTGACAACCAAATATGTCTTCTGACATTTGAGTCACTCCTCTACCTACCTCTTACAAAACTCTGGAAGTTAGGATTCAGCATGTGACAGTTTCTGAAGACACACCAGAGTAAGGCTTGGAACATGAAAATGAAAATCATGAAGCAGATGCCACATGAGTTTTCTGACAAGCACTGACATGGAGGTACTGTAATCCCCCCTTATCCACAGGGGATATTTCAAGAACCTCAGTGGATGCCTAAAACTGTTGACAGTACTGAATCCCATGTATACCATGATCTTTCCTATATATACACATGTAGATTTAATGCCTTTACCATCTTAATTAAGCACTTGCACTGTGCTCATAATTTGCAGTTCGTGAGATGCATCAGCAAAATTAGCATAAATCTCTTTTCTCCACAATTCATGGATAGATTTGTTCTTGCTGTAAATCTTGCCAGCTTTAGCATGCACTTATTTTCTGTATTTGTTAAGTTGAGGATTTTCATCTTTTTACTTAAAGGAAGCACTTGTTGACTTTTCTTTGGCATGTCTGAATTGCCAGCATCACTGTTCTCGCACTTTGGGGACATTATTAAATAAAAGGGTTACTTGAGCACAAACACTGTGGTACCATGATAGTTGATCCAGGCTGGACAAAAGAATTCCAACTTCTAGTGGGATGGGTGGAGTAGAACAGTTTGAAATTTCATCATGCTACTTACATGACATGCAATTTAAGCCTTTTGACTTATTCCTGGAATTTTCCATTTAATATATATTGATTGTAGGTATGTGAACCACAGAAAACAAAACCATGGATAAAAGGGGACTACTTTTGTTTTCTGAAAGAGTAGTGACAGTCTACTCCGTGGCTTCACAGTATTGAGCAGAGTATGAACAGCATGAATTTTGCAAACGTGATCCTTTTTATAATTGAACATAACTTTCTCTGTATTTCCTTTTGTTATGTTGCTTAAAATTCATGCTTTCTAAGCCTACAGTGTTAGCCAAGATATTAGCACCATGTTATGGTGTCAGTATTGGGGGGCAGGGCAGTGCTGTGGGCCTTTAAGAGGTGGGACCTAGTGACTGTAGACAATTTGAGGATATTCCCTTGAAAGGGATTATGGGGCCCTAGTCCCCAGTCTCTTGTCTTCTCTCTGGTTCCTGTGAGTGGTTTGCATTTCTTATGATTACCATCTGGCACCAGAGGTCTAGAGCTATAGGGCCACCTGATCCCGTACTGGAACCTCCAGAACCATTAGTTAAATAAACCTTTTCTCATTATAAGTGAGTTGCCTCAGGTATTTCATTGGTAGTAAAAAGCTAATAAAAATTCAGAATGATAGTGTGTATAAGCTGACTCTTACTACTTTCAGGAAAGTCCTGCATGATACAGATAAAGTAGAGGCAAAAGTAAATTGTGCTTGGCTGAGAAAGTCCATGAATCTGTGGCCTATTATTTAAGTAAAGTGAGCCTTCATTAATTTGGAATTTTTCATAGGTTAAAAAATTCACCTATGGTATTTTCTTAAATGAATCTGAAACTTACATGTGTATGACGTGTATGCAGATGTTTATAGCAGCTTGTTTATAACCACCCAAGTCTGGAAGCAACCAAGATGTCCATCAGTAAGTAAATAAACCAATTTGAGAGGACTACAGATAATTCTAACTATATGACATCTTGTAAAAATAAATCTGTTGAGACAGGCTGTCAGGAGTTAGAGGAGAGAGAGGGATGAATAGGCAGAGAGTAGGGGAATTTTAGCACAGTAAAACTATTTTTTATGATAACAAAATGGTGAATAAATGTCATAATATATTTTTCAAAACCAATAGAATATACAATACCAAGTGTGAACCCTCATGTTAACTATGGATTTTGGATGCTGCTGATGATGTATCAGTGTACAAATCAACTGTGACAAATTAACCACTCTGGTGCCTATGCTGCTGCTGGAGGAGGCTGTGCCTGTGTGGGCGAAGGGACTACGTGGGAACTCTGTACTTCCCCTAAATTTTGCTGTAAAGCCTAAAAGTAATCTAGAAAATAGTCAATTAAAAAAATCAACAGCTTCTTTACTCAATCCATGCAGCCATAGCCTTAGAAGGAGATAAAGTTCTTTCCCCAAGTGTTTCAAATAAGTCTTTTAAGAGTTCTTTGCCTACAGTGGGAACTAGCTCATGGTTAAAGGTCAGATTAAGAACTGCCTTCCCACCTAATCCTGTTTTAGATAGACTCAGGATGCCTGTCTGGGCAGAGTGTAGTGGCTACTAAATATTTTCTGACTTTAAAATCCATGAGTGTACACACTCTTTAACTGTGGTTATTTGTGTATGAAACTTACTGAAAAACAATAGAAATCCTGACAAATTTTGAGAGAAGACTAAGAGCAGTGTATAATAGTCTGTGGCTGTTAAATACCTAACTATACCTTGATCCTTGCATAAACAGGAAGTAGGATGGTGAAACTGTGCATTCCCCCAAAGGCATCCCATTAAACACCCACCTCAACTGTGGTCATCAAAGAAAAGACCAGTGTGGTGGAGGCTAGGATGCTCCATAGAGATCTCCTTCAAGTCTAAAGAATATATTTTCCCCAGGTACTGGAAGTGTTCCTGGTCAAGAGTCCTTAGTTGTCAATCTTTTCTGGGAATTTCCTACTGCTAGAGAGTTATCATACACAAGTTCCTAGAGACAGCCAACATCAAATGACCAGTACATGCAGGTACTTGAAGCACCACCAAACTCAAAGCCACTCTAAAGGGTCAACCCAGCTTCAGATCTTCTTCTGCTTGGTTGAGGCCTCCATTGAGACTACATTGCAGCATTGAGTCTCCCTCTGCTCATCCTGTTCTTTTCTATGTGCCCACGTCCAATGATCTCTATTGCCCTCTTTAATAAACTTCCTGCAAGCTAATCTCTGCCTCAGAGTCACCTTCCCAATTAACTTGACTTTTGAAAACTAAAAAGACCTTTCAGAGGGCAGAGGGCTAATTAAAGAACTTCATTCACTGCTGCAGCAGGACATCCTTTTCCCCCCTTATGTCTTTTTCTGAGTAGGGGTGTGTGTGTGTGTGTGTGTGTGTGTGTGTGTGTGTGTGTTGTTTATTTTCCTGAAAGCTGAAAAAAAAGTCATATTGACATTTTTGCACTTAGTTATTACTACCTATGTGTTTAATATGGAGCTATGATGCACTGTGGTCGAGAAAAGATATACAGAAGCTTATGTTACTGTATTATACTGTTTGAATTTATAAAGAACAAAAATTTATTTCTCAAGGTCTGGAGGATCCAAGATCAACTTTCCTGCAGATTCAGTATGTAGTGAGGCCTGCTCTGGGTTTCCAAGTTGGCTTTTTGTTGCTGTGCCCTTACTGGCAGAAGGGCAGGAAATGTATAATGTTACATTCTCACATGCTACAGAGATGGCAGGTCTAGGCAGCTTTTTTGTAAAGGGATTAATCCCAGTTACCTTCCAAAGGCCTCATCTCTTAATAATACCACCTCCGGGGTTAAGTTCCAACATGATTTTGAGAGGGCACCAATGTTTAAACCAGAGCAGTTATTTTTATTAAAATGGATCATATATTCTCCAATAAGATTTGATTACTATCTTATAAGAATATGAATTATGAATACTATATTCTTTATTTTAGAAGATAAATAGTTCTAAAAGTGAGATTCCCTTAGATTTTTTTTTATTGCAAGCCATATTTCACTAAGGAGTCAAAAGTGGTCTGTGAAAAAAATTTAAACACTATCATGGAAATGTTGGGAGAATACAACTTGCCTCAAAATAGTAGACTGTCATAGAGATCATTTGATCCTTTTTTTTTTTTTTTTTTTTTTTTTTAGTGATGGAAGTTGGGCATTCAGTTGAGTAATTTTTTTCTGACTGGATAAAAGACTTTGTTTCCACATCTTCTTTGCAGCAAGCATGTGTTTAAATTACACAGGCCAACACGCTGTAAGTGAAACATTGGTATGGGATTTCCAGGAATCTACCTAAAGGCTCTCTCCTATCACTAAGGGTTTTCCCTGTTGCTCTTTTACTTCTTCCTTCCAGCCAACAACTCAGACATGGAACTGAGACTAATTAATCTTGCACATGAAGCAATCTGGAGGGTGGGCCCCAGAGTTAAAATGATGAAACAAAAAGAGAGGTTTCACAATTATAGAGGAATGAGAAGCCACCAGCTCAACCCAATGATGCCAACTCTAAATCTTTTCTGCCCATAAAAAATAACTTTCTATCTTACTTAAGCCATAACTATCTCAGATTTTTGCATTATATACAGCTGAACTTAATCCAAACTAACACATTCAATTTGATGTAATCCTTAAAATGGCCCCTGGCCCATCATTACTCCTCCAAGGGAAGGTTTGGATGTGCCACCTGATGTCCTACATATTTAACAGGTATACTGTACACACAAGAGGCTAATTAGACCCCAAAACTTCATAACTTTTTACAGTCTAGCCTCATGCAAAGTACTTCTAAAAGCAATTCCACATAAATTCTATACTGACATAAGGGTTTTTTTTTTTTTTTTGTATCAATATAGAACATTTTCTGGGTATTGGACATTAACTAGGAATTTGGATGGTGGAGAGCAAAAAGACATTGCTCACTCCTTGACTTTTCTGTTGTCACAGTAACAAATTACCACAAATTTAGTGGCTTAAAAAATATAAAATGTATTCTCTTACGGTACTAGAGATCAGAAGTCAAAATGAGTCCTATGGGGCTAAAATTAAGTGTCTGGAGAGCTAGTTCCTTCTGTGAATTTATTACTGTACAGAAGAATCATTGCTGGTCTCTTCTAGCTTCTAGAAGCTGATGGAAATCCTTGGTTTGTGGCCACAATATTTCAGTCTCTGCCACATTGCTTTCTCTTCCATCTCTGATGCCCTGTATTTCTTTTAAGGATCATTGTGATTACACTAAGCACACCTCTACAGTCCAGGATGACTTTTCCATCTCAAGTTTCTTAAATGAATAATATCTGCAAAGTAAATGCTGCTGTATAGGTGGCAGGGGCTCAGGGGACCTAGGTTTAGGATGTGGACACATGAGTCTGTGATTCAGCCTGCCACACTGACCTAGACTTTGGCTTAGAAATAACCCAGGAAAGGACTTTCCTAACTTAAAAGTAATGGAAATTGATAGATATGACTACCTTAAATAAAACTTCTATAAATCAAAAACTAAAGTTAATATGTTAAAAGGAAAAAAAACTGTTGAAAACAACTCGCAAGGTGACAAGAGTTTGAAGTATTTGAAACATAAAATATTACCTCTAAAAAATATATTAAGAAAACCACTAAGATTCCAAACTCTTGATAGACAGTTAATTGTGCACAAGCACAAATTCATAAATGGTGAAACACCCCCAAATCTATTCCTCTTCATTAAGCATAAACCCCCCCAAAAAATAGAATGTTTCACTTTCAGGATTATGATGATAATAACAAGATAATATCAGTGGTAACAGTGCAATTACCTAAATTCATGTACTTTTATAAATTACCTCAAGGAGTGGATATTGGTATTTCTCAGGAGTTATATAGCCCTAGGTGTCAAGAACCTTAAAAAAATGTTCATATCTTCAACTTGGCAATTCCACTTTTGGGAAATGCTCTAAAATAGAACAGAGAGAAAATTGGGAAAACCTAAATATCCTAAAACAGGAAAATGACTAAATAAACTGTGCTAAAATCATAAGATAGAATATGCTTCAGTTATTTAAATCTATGCTACTTTGAGAGCATGTTTTTTAAATCCATTGGAGAAATTTGTATGATAAGGGCAGGGAGGGTGATTGTACAGGAAGCTGAGCAGATGTGAAATATCTGCTCAACGGATGGGGAGAACATGCCTCCCCAGACCTCAGACCTGGGCTTTCTGAATGCTCTTTTCAACTGCTATGCTTGATAATTTAGATATATTGATTGTGTGAGTTTGTTAACACTGACTTCAACCAGCATCAAAGAGATACATAGGACTGAAATTCATCCAGTTAACATTACTATGGCTCTAACAAACGTTAAAATATGAAACACTGCATTCTAAATTGGTTGTTGAATGGCAAATGGTTGCTGGCCTGGGCTGAACCCTGGGATCTTCTCTGTTTCTTTGGCTTCCTGGGCCCCTTCATTGGGGCCCCTTACTTTGAATCTCTTTTTTATTGGGCAACTGATATGACTGGCATAGCTGGGCTTCCAGGAACTTCTCCAGCTTTGTGACCTTCATGGTAATTGTACTGGTGCCTGTACTGTATGAATTAGTGTATGTTTATCATCACACAAAAACACACATTCTTTATAGGGCAAACTTCTTCCAGATTCTTTCTTTGATTTTGGTAGAAAGAAAGAGAGAAAAAGAGGGAGGAAGAGAAAGGAAAAAGAGAGAGAGGGAGGGGAAGGAAGGGGTAGAGGAAGGAGGAAGGAAGGAGGGAGCTCACTCCATTCTATTTTGCCTCATTTGCATAATCTTTTTCTCATAAGAAAGGGATTAAATACTAAGACAAACATGAGTGGAGCACATACACTGTAGCTCTGAAAAGCTCTGAAAAAACCTTTTGCTTTATTTGGTTTAGTTGCTACCTTGTTCTTAGTGAAGCAAGAATTAAACACAGGCAGTCAGTGTGGATAGGTAATCAGGTCAGATGGAGAAAATGGAGGCCTGTTTGAGTCCAGGAAGTTGGAGACTACCCCTGGGATATCGGAATGTTAATGCCTTCAGAACCCTTTGATTGCCAAGACTCCCAGCCTATACTGCCCCTTCCAGAAGGCTGTTAATGAAGCACCCCCTGAACAGACAGGGAACAGCTAATTAATGCCCTTTGGGCTGCCACTCCCTTCCTGCCCCACTCACTTCCTGCCCCATAGCTCCACCTTGGTCCTTCCAGCCCACCTGCTTCACACCTTTTGTCTATCCCATCAGAATCTCTTGGGCCTAGTCACATATTCAGGAAAGAGAGAGATAAGGGGGAAGAGGGCAGGAAAACAAAGAAAGTCTAAAATCTATAAAATGGGCAGGACACCCTTACTTCTTGGGATACCAGGATATCAGCTATGGCCCCCTTCTCCCTCCTTGGAGAAGTCTTGTTACTATTTTTTAAATAAAACTTGTTTTCTACGCTTGCCTTGGTCACTTTTCTAATGCTCAAACTTCAACATTTGAGGAAGAAGAACTGGTCACCAACAACCGGCAGTATCTTCATGTTTATGGATAAAAGAATGTGAATTCTCCATGTTTCTGTTTTCTCTGCTTGTTTTTCACTCTGGTTAATCTTCAGCTTTTCTCAAATTGATTAATTTGATTCTACAATTTCTACTAATTGATTTTCATGCCTTCCTCCTGAAATGGAAAAGAACCAAAGTAAGGCCATTTTGTTCTGACCTGACTCCATTGTAGGCTTGCTTATAATGTTTTCCTTTGAGCCTCCTGAAGCTGTATCTATGTTGACAGTACAGTAGGACCTTCTTGTCTGCCTGGCTATGGCCCTGATGTATAACAAAAATGACTCAGAAATGTATAATCAAAACTATTCTCTCATGCAATCAAAATATCTATCCCAACAAGTCTTTTTTAACCTCAATTTTTCTTGTGGTTTTGCCTTTATAAACGTCTGCACCCCCATGCTCGGGAATGTTCTCCCAATAGCCATTTTGGGCATTGCGTGAGATGGTCAGCAGGCGGGCTAATAAAGACTCTCAAATTTGGATTTCTCAGTGGTGATCGGTCTGTTCTTAAATTGTGCCCCACAACACTACCTCCCATAAATTCCTGAGTCGAGAAATATTACCTGTTGAACAATGGTAAGAGAAAACAAAATCTAAAAACTTGTGTATTCAGTAAGGGAGAGAGGAAGAGAGGAAGAGGAAAAAAACAAAAACAAAAAACAAAATAAAACTTTGTGTATTCAGTATTGTCACAATAGTACAAAATGATAGCTTTGGATTGGGTTGTCCAAGAAGCAGATGCCAAGACAGAATCAAATGTGCAAGGATTTAATCACAGGAAATTCTTCTGGAAAAAAAAAATGGGGAAGTAGGAGAGTTTAGACCCAGTGCAAGGTTTATTCTGAGCCAAGGAAAACCGGAAGTAGGTTGAGTGAAAGGATCCTAGACTGCTGTGTGTACCCTAAAAAGCTTGGCAAGGCCATGAGGAGTTCTTAAGCCAAAGTCCTTTATCAGAGGAATTTTGTCTCCCAGAAACAAACCCATCTCGTTATTTCTCTGGTGATCAGATGGTGGCTGGGAAGCATGGCCTCAGCACAAGTAGGGTAATGAATTTTCAGAGTGTAGAAACTGAGACCTCTAGTCAGTTACAGTGCTTGAAATTGAAAATCCTCCAATTACTAGATTAGGGGCTCTATTCTTCCTTTCTATGTAATGCCCCTAGTACCTCCTAGAACCATTTCATAGCTTTAGACCCTAATATTTTGCTGAGATCTCAAACTACAGACATGTCAAAAGGTGTACATATCCACAAAATTAAAAACAAAACAATTTGCAAAGAATCATGAATCCATACGTTGGTTTCATGAAGAAAGCAAGAGATAAACATATGTAATGACACAAAACTATTAGCACATAGTAAATATAACTCATGCAGGTGCATCTGTTTATAAAGTTTTCACAAAGATTTGTTTACAAATAACTCTCAACTTTTTTCCTGAATAGGATTAAAGAAAGGAAAATACATTTATTAGGATACTGGTTTTGTGCCATGTCACTGTTGTAGATAGTTTCATGTATGCTACCTTGAAATGCAAATTTGTGTCTTTTATTTAATATTAATATCAATCTTCAGGTGTTATTATTTCTGTTTTAGAGATGAAGCAATAGAATTTAAAGAGGTTGAGTAATTTGCCTAAGGTCTTATAGTAAGTAAATGATAGAAATACAACATGTAAAAGTTTGCCAACAGGGAAGAATGAGGAGAATATATCTATACAAAAATATACATATGTATATATGTAAATATACATGTGCATATATATGTATGTATGAGTAACATGTGGAAGCCCCTGGGTTATCTGATCCCCAGCACAAAACAACTATATATATATGTTCATATGTATACATATATACACACACGTATACATACATATACATGTATATTAATATATACACATAAATATGTATAGATACATATGTATAGATACATATATATCTATACATAAATATGTATAGATACATATATATGCATATATATAACCAGAAACCAAGCACATACTAGAAGAAAAGGTAGGCCCAAAACTCCAACATACTGGCTCACATGCATATGTCTCTGTGTGTATGTGTGTGTGTGTGTACATATTTTTGTTTTGTTTTGTTTGTGTGCTCGGGATCAGACAACCCAGGGACTTGCATATGTTATGCATGTGCTCTACATACCCAGCCATGTGTATTTTACTATTGCAAGGAATTTTTTTCCTCTAAATCATCTTCAGTCTTCCAACTTTTACAGCTAAGGCTATTTCACACCATCTTTTGGATCAATGCTATCTACATCACAGCGTGGGACCAAATCTCTTACCAGGGGACACTTAAAGGAGTCAAGGGGAGTAGTCATGATCAAGTCAGCAGCTTTATCTGTCTCAGGAAGAGAGCCAGCACCTACGATCCTTCTCAATATCTGACTTTGATTAAGTAGTCCCTGGTTTGGTTACTTATCCAGTCGTCCTGTTGTGCTGTGACTTCATACCTGTTTTGATCACTTGCAATCTTTCAGAGGGTTAAAGTCCTTTCTTCAAAGGATAATTCCAATGCACAGTTCCTCTTTTAGGCCTCCTATCTTCTGGATTCTATTTCTTTCTGCCCTTCAGTTCTTCTTTTTGTTTAATTGATTCTTTTTCGTTATAATTGACAGCAGAATCCATTTGGATATAATTATACAAACAAGGAATATATCTTATTCTAATTAGAGTCCCATTCTTATGAGTGTACCTGATGGTGGGATTCACTGTGTTGTTTTCTTATACGTACTTGGGGAAATTATGTCGGATTCATTCCACTGTTTTTCCTTTGCTTATTTCCCCTCCCTCCCCTCCACTCCCCATTGTCTAATCTACTGTACTTCTATTTTTCCCCTCACTGCCCACCCCCCTCATTGTGAGTTAGCTTCCACCTATCAGAGAAAACATTCAACCTTTGGTTTTGGGGGACTGGCTTACTTCACTTAGCATGATAGTCTCCAGATCCATCATTTCCTGGCAAATGTCATAAAGTCATTCTTATTTAAGGCTTTGTGTACATATACCACATTCTCTTTATCCATTCATCTATTGAAGAGCACCTAGGTTGGTTCCATAGCTTAGTTATTGTGCATTGAGCTGCTTTAAACATTGATGTGGCAGCATCACTGTAGTATACTGATTTGGATATATGCTGAGGAGTGGGACATCTGGATCAAATGGTGGTTCCATTCCAAGTTTTTTGAGGAATCTCCATACTGCTTTCCATAGTGGGTGCAGCAATGTGCAATCTCACTGGTAATGTATAAGTGGTGTACCTTTTGCCCACATTCTAGCTAACCTTTATTGTTACTCATATTCTTGATAATTACCTTTATGATTGGAGTGAGAAGGAATCTCACTGTAGTTTTAATTTGCATTTCTCTAATTGCTAGAGATGTTGAAAATTTTTTCATGTATTCATTGACCAGTCATATTTCCACTGTAGTTTTAATTTGCATTTCTCTAATTGCTAGAGATGTTGAAAATTTTTTCATGTATTCATTGACCAGTCATATTTCTTCTTTTGAGAAGTGTCTGTTTAGTTCCTTTGCCATCTATTGATTGGGTTATTTGGTTTTGTTTGATGTTAAGTTTTTTGAGTTCCTTATATATTCTGGGTTTCAATCTTCTGCTGGAAGAGTAATTAGCAAAAATATTCTTACATTCTGTAGGCTCTTCACATCCACATTCTTTATTGTTTCCTTTGCTGTGAAGAAACTTCAGTTTGAAACCATTCATTTATTGATTATCAATTGTACTTCTTGCACGTTAGGGGTCATATTAAGGAAGTCAGTTAATGAACAGATACGTTGGTTGTGCTTAACTTTTCTCCTAGTATGTATATGCTTTCTGGTCTAATGCCCAGGTCTTTGATACCCTTTGAGCTGAGTTTCGTGCAGGGTGAGAGATAGGGGTTAAATTTCATTCTACTACAATGGATTTCCAGTTTTCCCAGTACCATTTGTTGAAGAGGCTATTTCTTCTCCAAGGTATGTTATAGGTACCTTTGTCTAGTATGATGTAACTATTTTTGTGGGTTTGTCTCTGTCTTCTATATTGTTCCATTGGTCTTCTTGCTTATTTTCGTGCCAATACCATGCAATTTTTGTTACTATAGCTGTGGGACGCCATCCATGACTAGCAGAATCAGGCTCCCAGGTACTGGCAGTCATGAGAGACTATTTCAGATAGTCTGGGGTGTGTGACTTGTGTGCAGAGTCGCTTACTGCCTGAGAAATTTCGAATCCTCCTGGGATGATCTGCTAAGCAAAAGGCTTTCTTAACTCCACCCCATCCTATTCCTCACAGAAGGAGCTCCTCCTGGTCCCCCTTTACCTGTATGACTACAAATAAAGGAAAGGTGGGCTCCTCCATTTTGTTAGAAGCCAGATCTTAGCATGGCTCAATCCATCATGCCCCCTTCAATTTAAAAAGATAATTCTCTCCTGCGGTTATTTTATTAAATAAGTTTCTCAGTGATTACCAGTGCATCCCTCCGACAGAAGCCCTTTCCCTCACCCACACTAGATGTGGAAGAAACCCTACATATAGCTCTGTAGTATAATTTTAGGTCTAATATTGTGATGCCTCCTGCTTCACTTTTCTCACTAAGTATTGGTTTGTCTGCCTTCAGTTCTGAGACCTATCCGTATAGCTGATCCATATTTGTGAATGCTTTTATAAATCAACCATCTTGAATTTGCCCCACTTCTCTGCTTATCAAAGTGTTATTATGAAATAAAGAGAACAAATAAAAAAGTTACTACACCCCCCCAAAAAAACCCCTTTTTATGACACTTTGAGTCTCAGTCTCTTTATAATAATGAGTCTCTCAAACAGACATTTTCAACTTGTTCCACTATCAATACTTTTTGGTTTATTAATATGGGTCTTGATACCTACCTTTTCCAAATAAAACCTCTTTGGTTTAAAAATAGTTTTATATGCAACTTACTGATCATTTTCATGTATCACCTCAGTTAATCAACATAATAGGTGTTGTGTTACAGAACAGGAAATTGAGATATGGAGCAGGTTTGATTCTCTGGAAGAAAATGCTGAAATAGATTAGGGATCAATGTCTGTGAAAAGAAAGGGGAAGAAGGGAAATTGAACAGAGGAAGAAATTAAACTGTGATGCCTCCTGAAATAGCCTTGGTCAACTTGGTTGAGTGATCAAGTATTGCCCATTGGCATTCCATGTCAGGCCAAAATGGCCAGCTCATCGTACACTTTGCTTGCTCCATCACTGGCTGCAGGCTGTCATGGGAAAGAATGACCTCAAACAAGGAGGGTTCCAACTAAGAAGACTGTAAAGGAATTAATAATGGGAAGTTATCCATGACTGCATTCTTCACAGAGCAAATAATCCTTGAAGGGAGGACCTGTGTGGTACATCTCTGTGTCTACCATGAACTCTTAAGGGGTTTCAAATAATCTGTGAAAGATCTTCAGCTAGTAACTAGTGAAGGTTTGATACCACATCTTTTGTGACTCTAAAGTTCATTTTCCTAGCCAGCTATGGTGGCACACATCTGTAATCCCAATGATTCAGGAGGCTGAAACAGGAGGATTGTATGTTTAAGGCCAGCCTCAGCAGCTTAGAGAGGACCTAAGCAACATAGGGAGACCCTGTCCCAAAATTAAAAGGGTTGGGGGATGTAGCTCAGTGATAAAACTCTCCTGGGCTAAATTCTCAGCACCCCCAAAAAAAGTTCATTCTCCCGACTAATTCCAAATATCTATTTAGGCCACTATATCAGTCACCTTTGGATTTTTTTTTTTTTAAATAAAATAGGCATCTCTGCATCTGCTTTGTATATTTAAATGAAAGTTATAATTTGGTCATCTAATAATAGGAAAGGGATCAAGACAGAAGTTTAATTACCAGATAAGTTTAATTATACAGATAAGATATAAACCTAAGAAAAAATTGACTTCTTACCAAGCTAAAAAAAAAAAAACCCAACTTATTAGTGTAGCTTCTTTTAATTTTTCCTTACCAGAATAAAGATAGGAGTTAGATTCTGAGGCAAGTTTTCATCTAGTGGGTCTCTCAGGATTCCGACTGTGGAGAGATAAAGAACCAGGCATTCAGATAAAGCTATTAAAATAAATATCTTTTAGGATACACAATAGCTGGTACATAAAGTTGTTTTCAAATTTTATCTAATTCCCATGAACTCCTTTATATGAAAAGTCTCTTTAAAATAGTGAGTTGTGAAGGCTTTGAGTTGAGATAAACGAAGTGAATGTGTCTTCTCTCTGGTTTGCGATGATATCCTGAGTTTTGTGGCTTATGGTTTATGGTTTTTGATTTCTAGGACCATTTTAAGGGAACAACAAATCTTGCTTCAGCTGCCACAGGAAGTTTACACTGTATCCTGAGCACAGGAAAGGAAGGAGGGGTGCAAATGCTATATAAATACATTCCAGAATGTATTTGTCACTGTGACAAATACTTGAAAACAACAACTTCAGAAGTGGAAAAATTTATTTGGGCTTACAATTTCATGGGCTTCTGCTCTGATCAGCTGGCTCCATTGCTTTGGGCCTGAGGTGAGGCAGAAACATCTTAGTAGTAGGGCATGGTGGAGGAAGGCTACTCAGCTCTTAATAGCTGGGAAGCAGGAAGGGGCAGGGGACAAGAAATATCCTTCCAAGGCACACCCCAAGTGACCTACTTTCTCCAACAAGTATCACTCCCACAGCTTCCACCACCTCCCAGTAGTCCATCCAGCTATCAACAGATTAATCCATTGTCCAATCACTTCCCTAACGTCCTACCTCTGCATTTGGGACCTTGCTGCATTGGGGACCAAGCCTTCAACACAAAAGTCTTTGGGGAACATTCATTCCAAATGACACACTTGGTCAATAATGGAAGTTCTAAAGTAACTGTACATTACTCTGTATTGTACTATGCATGGTAGAAATGCATGAATATTTAAGTGCTAATAGTAAAGGTTGATGTAAAGAAGTGACAGATACTGGTTGACTGAATTCTTTAAAATTAGGAGCAGTGACACATACATCTTCATTGTATCTCCAATCATTGCATATTGTGCTTGAATCAATGAATACACAAGAGTTTTTAATCTTATGTACCAAAAGCCACTGAAGTTTGGCCTTGGGAGCACATCACCAGCCTCTGGGGGAAAGATTTGCAAATCACCTTCTGTCAATGACTACAAAAGGATGAGAGCCCCTAAGCAAGGTCTCTCATTTGGAATCTCAAATGGTGACAAATTTGAATATCTCCTGTGGTTGTAAACTAAACTAACTTTTAACAGTCCCACAGTAACCCTAAACTGATTTTGAAATTTTCTATTTCTTCCTTTACCATTTCTATTATACTTCATCCAGACAGCAACCACATAAAGATTGTTGAAAATGAAAGTTTCCTTTAATTGATAGTCAAGATCTCATTTTGCTCGGAACTTTAATATATTTAGAAAGAACATGTAGCCCATACTAACAATGATCTTGTTCCATTGATATGTATCTGCAGATTAAAGGCAGCGGCCCTTCCCTCTTCTGTTGAGGAAATGTATCCTGTCACTCATTTTCTCCATAACCTCAGATCAGTGCTTCTTGTTTTCATGATAATAAGCAGTCTCATCTTCATGATGTTTGGGAGGGAGATGGAGTTTAAGATCTTTTACATAAAAGAAATTTCATAATCACAAGCTGTGAAAAGGGAGAGAATGTATACTTACCATAGGTACTTTTTTACCACGAATTTCCTGACCTTGATTTGATTAAAATCTCAACCTAAAGATTGCAACAATTTAGATGTCTTTAGAGTTTAATTGTTCATTTCACTTTGATAAAAACCTCAAGGTGGGGCAAGAGTGGCAGAACGGAAGAAGCTAAGGACTGAGTTGCTTTGCAAAGCAGTGTTTGAAAGTGAACAGCCCATTTAACAAGAAGCAAAACCACAGAGAAGATTCTGCTCACTTTGTTTCACAAAATCATTCAGGCTCTTCCTACGGTCCTCTCCCTCTAGTTCGCCCCTTTACTTCTCAGATACTGCGGGGGTAGATAACCTGATCCATCTCTGAGAAATTCAGGGGAGAAAAGAAGACTTCTGCTTGAGTGGTTTTTCTGTCACTGATGTTCAGGGAAATGAAGACATCGCCAACCATGTGTAGAATTGGGAAATCATTTTGGGTCCTTTTCCTAATTCCATATCTGGGCTTCTGGAGCATCCACGGTAAGGTACCGACTTCTATTATTTCTGGTTTTATTTCTCAGTGGATTATGGACACAATGTATTACCTTGTTGAACTTAGTAGGGCATGATGTTTATGCCAAGTGGGTAATGGTAGATGAAATGAAGCCGTTAGGTTTGCTCCCTAATGACATTATAAAATATACATCAAATTAGAGCATGCTACTCATGCTTAAATAATGAAGACCAAATCCACTGCTTGGCCAGTTTTCTTGAAAACGCATGCTGATGGTAACATAAAAGAATTGATTAGCTACTATAAATGGTTAAGTACAAATTTATTGCTACTATTATCACAAACTTTTTGGCTACCATACTGATAGTGAATAAATAGCATATTCTTTAAAATATATATATGTGCATATATACTTTAGTTTATGGATATTTATTTATTAATCTATATGCAGTGCTGAGTATCAAACCCAGTGCCTCACACATGCTAGGCAAGTGCTCTACTACTGAGCTACAGCCCCAACCCAAATAGCATGTTCTTTCCAAACTGATTCCAGAAGAATGCTGTAGAGCTCATTTGGGTAGGACAGGTGCTGGATAACTGAGATTAAACCTGTCTCCTTGGTTACTCTCCAGCAGTATATTCTCTAAATAAAATATTGGTACTTGCTTCAGTGGTATGTGTGCCTTGAAAATATTGAGTGAGAAAATGCTGGTAAGCAGGAGCAGAGTATTCCACACAGCTTCTATTTTGTTGGAAGGGAAAGATTCCTACTTGGTTGTCAGCTGAATATTGAAACAGTTTGAATTCTGTATAGATGACATTTGTCCAGACTCGAAAAGACTTTGGGTACATGAAAACAATCAGTCCTTCTTTATTTTGAGGTCTCTTGCTCCCTTACATTGACGCGGGACCATAAGTTGTAAAGGAGGAAGGCCTACGAATGGTTAGAAGAAGTTTCTAATTGCTCAGTTAACTCTCCTCTGTACACAAACACTCATTTTTCAGCTTGTGTGCTTGTAAGTTATAAAATATGATCATTGCCATCCTAAAGAATGTTCTCTTCGATTCTAAAACTGTTCAGTCTGAAATTTGACTCCATGGTGCCAGGATACCACAGCAAAAATCTCCTCGGTTACTGAGTGTCTCGTGTTGAGTCCACTAGGTGCTTAGATATTTTGCTGAAATTTCAGCTTCCATTAGATGCCTGCAATCACAGAGCTACAAACAGAGACAAAGAGTAAACAGAATTCATCCTTAAGGATCTATTTTCTATTCTCTGTGAAATAAATGAAAATATTTTCAGTGCTTTACTACAACTGGGGTACCATATTACGTCCATTCTTCCTCCAGTGTGTTGTAACTTAGTGCTTATAAAAATAGACTTGGGTGTTAGAATTGGCTTCTTCACTTACTCTGACATTTACTATGTGATCTTGGTTAAGCTTCTTATCCTCTCTCACTTTTACTTTCCTTATTTGTAAAATAGAGGTAATAATTGTACCTAAATTGTGGGCCTATAGTGATCGTTCAAAATGTAATAATACAGTTAAAGTACCTTGCATACCAAGTACGCATAACCACAGCTGGATTACCGTTAACGGTATTTTTGCTAATTGTACTTTCACCAAGAAACTCCCGCAAAATCCAGTTAATTAAAAGGTAAAGTTTAACATTATTGTATAATTAAGATGCTGTGTAACAGATCACTAAAACCTATTCCTCCTAACTCAAGCTTTGTACCTGTGACCAACATATCCCTAATAGTTGAGTTTTTAAAGTTAAAATGAATAAGTGAAATATATTGTACAGTATATTAAGCCCAGAATATGGTGAATCAAATTATTTGGAAAATGAAAGGGAAAGACTTGGCTCAAGTACTGACCAGGTATCTTATATAGAAGTTAATGTAATAGATTACATTATTACTCATATTAAATTAAGGATATAGGTTGAGATAAAAACATTAGGTGGGGGTGTAGCTCGGAGGAAGAACACTTGCCTTACATACATGAGGTCCTGGGTTCTATCTCTTGCACCACAAAAAAAGAAAGAAAAAGAAAAGGAACATTTGGTGGATTTGTTCCTCAAGACAAAGCCAAGCTCTGTTCCTTAAAATCACATTAATTTGTAAACTTCATGCCTTGGAGATTTTCTATGATTTATTGTACTTACTGAATTCTTTAGAGTAGAATATCTTCAAAGAGTTTAATTTTAAAATGTTGTCACTCACTTCAAAACAATGTAAGATCCATGTGCTTATTCCCAGAAGTGAGTCTGAATCTATAATAAGGTTGGAAAAAGTGTAGTGCTTTCTACAAACTCCCTGTTTAAAGTCCTTTAACACAAAAGTATGCTTGCTTGCTTTTTTTCTTATTTCTCAAAAAATTACAGGGAAACCTGTCCGTGGTGTCAGGCGATTTCTGTCCTGATGCAAGTAATAAAAGTACCAACCCCTTCTCAAGCTGACAAGACCTAGGCTGCAGGCAAAAGTTATTCTTTCTGCGTTGAGTCCCTGGCCCACTTGTTTAGTTGAAGATCAACTGAACATTCCATCTTCAGGCAGGGAGGAGCACTGCAGTTAATGTCTGGATACTATTTGACAGGATGTATGAGCTGGTATAAGGGCAATTGGAAATCTTTGTTCACTGGTTATTGTGATACAAAATAATCCTGATCTGGTCCAGTAAGACTCTTTTGAAAACAAAGTGGTTAAGACCATGTCTCCATTTGGTTTTGCCTGTGTTCACTTCTTATGAGGGTTCAGTATGGTCCGTGGATCGACTTTTAAATGCCATACTCCACACCCCATCCAGATCATGTTTTTCCATTATCTACCAGCTATGTTCTTGGATCAGAGCAGGTCCACTAGAGCAGATAATCAATATTGCTTGAAGTTCAAGTAGCACAACATCTGTATCAGGCTTATTTGTATTGCTCTTGCTATTTGTTTCTGCTGAAATGCACATAGGAAATTTTAGAGTCATGTCTTCCAACAAATGCCAAATACTTATGTGCTGTTATCACAAAAATGCCTACCATTTATGCAAATATCTAGGAACACATTCTGCAGTTTCAGGATTTCCTGGATTAAGGCACAAACAGATTAACCCCCATACTGATTTCAGCCTTGAATTGACTCCCTAACAATGAGAAGCTCTTTAATTTTATTGTTGCTTCCTTCATCCCACTATAAAAATTTCCTCTATTGTAATAATGAAGTTAAAAGCTATTATCTTGCCTCCCTGGGACTTTTCTACTTTGTTTCCATTATCAGTGAGTTTTGCTTTTAATTAGAGTTCAGAAAATGGCTTATCTACTCTTATACCCAATTCCTTCATCTTAAAAATAAAAGTAATAATCATAACCACTTCATAAAATCATTGTGAGACTAAAAATGAAGTATATATAGATAGTCTTCAATTTAGAATGGTTCAACAATGATGCAAAAGCAATGTGCCTAAAAGTGACTAATGGGAAATAAGAACTTAAAAATATTCATCCTATCCTTTTTGCCTGTTGTCGGGATGGTTCCAGGAGGGGTCTACTGTCCAGTGGTGAGTGAGGTGCAGTGGGCTCATGGGCAGGTAACAGGGAGTGTGAGCAGTGATTCTGAGCTGTGCTTCCAAATGTGACTTAGCCTGTCCATCTGCTATCCAACCCCATGACCTTGAAAGATCTCTGCTTATCCTATTCTTAAATATCTCAAGGAGAGTTAACTCAGACACTTTGTAAGCTTTGCTAAGTGTTGTCAAAAGCTACACCAAATGAAAAAAATGACTGTTTTTAGGTAAAACAGTTTCAGAATTATCCCAAACTAGATAGAACCATGAGGTTTATGGTTTAAAGTCTTAGATTGCTCTATACAACTAGATTGCAGAGATATCTTCAAATTTCCCCCTAAGTAGTCATATCACATGATGAGAAATTCTAGCCTTAGAAGAAATTGTTTCAAAATGTGCTAAATAAATGCCATATGAAAGCAAACTTAAAGAAACAATTCATGCATGATTATAAGAAGGTAAATTTTTGGAGGAAGGGGATTTTTAAGAGGAAATAGTAAAAGATGAAAATTCTCTCAGTTTTCTTGTATCATGTTTTTTAAGTAATGAGAATATAGATTCATATCATGTGTATTCTTGATGTGAAGTTAAATTTTCCCATTTTCATCATAAGGGAAACTTTATATTATGTTAGTGTGTGTGCATTTGTATGTGTTTTGAGAGAAAATGACTATCCCTATCTAAAGACAATATCCAAAGAAGCTATTCCACAGAGAATAGGAGACAATGTCTATTATTCTATGCCACTTATATGTCTGTGATCTATATTATATTAAATGCTGTTTGTCAAATAGATGTATTGGATACATTTTCATTTCACAGCAATCTCAGTTTCCATTACATTCCTAAGAACAAGTCACAGGGTTTTCCTTAAACTAACAATAGTCACCTTTTATAACACAAGTTCTGATTTTAACACATTTATGTGTCATGTATATTTAAATTTATCCAGGTATCCCTATCAATTTTGGGAATATTTGACATATGCAGTGGGTTCATTGCTCTAATGTTAAAGTAATACATTTAATAAAGGCTACAAAACATTGAATTAGTGGCTTATGGCTCTAATCTTATGTCACCACATTCTGATTTTGTGTATGTATGTCAGCTAGTTTATGACAGGAAGTAAACCATTTGGGCCTTCAGATGTTACTTGTATGATTCTCCCAAGGTGTGCGGGTTGATGTCCTCCCAGGGTCTTTGATGTACTGCCATCGCTCTGCATGGATTTCCTTGACTGTGCTCAAGCCACTGCCTTGTGTCATCTGGAAGCCTCAATCTGCTAGGGATGATGCAGTTATTTCCCTTCCCTGATGGCCATATCTCCCCTCCCTCCACTATCCTACCCCACTGAAGTAAAGCAGAACAGACCATCATCTGGAGGCCTTTTTCCTCCCGAGTGTGGAATCTCCTCTGCAGTTGCCCCAGCATGTGTCTGAAGTATTTGTTATTTATCATCATTTCTTCTGATAGAGACCGAAATATTGGCTGATGTCCCTAAAAATTATTGGTCTATTATGCCTTTAGTAATATTATAGTTTTCTAAAATATTTTTTACATTTCTATGTTCATCACTAACACTGTCAGCTCAAATTAACCTTTTTGAACTTTCCTTAAATTTTTAGAATTTTTCAGTGGAGGAATAGTGCAACTCAGGATTTTTCTTATGATAGCAGTGATAATCAAGGGTGTTTTTTGAAATAAGAAATAATGGTATTTCACAAAAGATTCATAATCACAGTCCTAATTTAAGAACCTAACTAATAGTTTTCACAGATTACTTACTCTTTTCAGCCCTGATAGTATTTGTACATGCAATTACACTTGCTCAGCTGGAAGTCACTGGACCGTGTAGTTGTTTGTGTCCAGTATTCCTTTCTGAGCAACTGATCTGGTGTCTAGATGGCCATGCAGCATGACATAGTAAATATTTTGAATATCACCCATGAGTGAACTTAAATCAGGTCTTCCCACATACTTGCAAAGTCTAGTTTTTCTTCAGTGGTTATGACCTAACCACTACAGGGTATTTTGATGTGCATATGTTGTCACCTCAATGCCTTTTAATCGACCTCTTAAAGGGCTTAACTGTGTTTGTATCTTAAGGCTATAGGAACATTTAGAGCTGTAAACAGGGAATTCTTCACTTCTTCAAGTTTCCTCTTCAGTCTTGGGACACGTCATGCCTTCTTACCTTCATACTTTCCTAAGGCTACCTCCTTCTGCAGAGATGGATACCATACAATAAAGGTCATGGTAAAGTAGACGGGACAAATGCATCAGCGCAGAAGTAGTTGAAATAGAGTGATGCATGCCACCCTGAATAGCATGGGACCATTTATTAGGAGGGGGGATGGTATTGATTGTGATAATGGGAAAAAGACTGAGTATGCAGGGTGGTGGGATTGGGAGTGGGAGAAGACTCATTCTTCTCCATGACACCTTCCTGATTGGCCTAGTCAGGAAGATGCATTCCCTCTTGAGGCTCTGAAAGCTCTCAGAGATTATAATCATGTTTAAAATAAATAAAAATCTAACTGCACAGTTGAAGAACCACATAAGCAACTTTCTGCCTCCTCTTTGCACTAGAAACCATCACATTCCTGAATTGCCACAGGCATTAGGATGTCTACATCCCTGGGTGCATTCTCACAGCCTATTTAGTATTATACAGCAATTCTGAGCAGTGTCAGTAGTAGGACACTTCCCCTATAATATTTAGTTTAAGTTTTAAGTGATCAATGTGTTATTGTTGAGTATTAATATAATATGTATGCTAGCTTCACATTAGTGTTTTTGTAGGATTTATTCTTCAATAAATGTTACTTTCTACATGCAAGTGAACTCCAAGAACTTCCCACCTAGAGTTGGCCCTGGACACATACAAATTCAGCTACTTGATTTCATTTTGAGAATAAATCTACAATGTTCAGAATCACTCCAGTGCTCCAGGTACAGTCTAGATCCCCAGTTGCTGTGGTACTGCATGTTCCTGCCTCTCAGTTGTCCACTTTAAATGAACATCACAATGATAACAGAGATGAAGAAACACAGGAGAGGCTGCTTCATTCCCATCACTATATGCAATTGTGTTGAATATTTATTTGTTTAAAGTTTTAAAACAATGAAACAGAGTACAGAGTGTAGGGTGTGATATTTTTATCTGGTAACTCAGGTTCATATATCAAATACTTTATTAGTATCTTTACAATTGAAGTGCACACTTTTTAAAGGGCTAATTGTTTTGAAACTACAGAATTGAGCAAGAAAAAAACTATATTAGTGATAAAATTTAGCAGTTGCCTAAGGTGTACTTTGCAGAATTTCAGTTTTAATAAAAGTTCACTTATCAGTTTAATGAAATTCACCTACTAATTAGTGGACACTTATTTTTATAAATTATTACCACAGATTGTAACTAAAGGATCAAAGTTCACACTGCTCAAATAATTGAACAAATAGTTGTGCATTTTTTCTTTTTTCTATTCTATTTTTCAAATATTTGTGAAAGTAAATAGTTGTACATATGAAATTCAATACAAAAATATTTACTGTTTGTGTTTCTTTTCTGGCCACTTTATTGTTTGTTTCATTTTATGATTATTTCTGAAAATATTTCTCCATGGGGAGGTAGGGGTTGTTCAAAATGAGTTGTGCTAGACTTCAAATGCCTACCATGATAATTCCCATGTGGTTTTCTTAAGAATGTTCCTAAATTTATAGTGATTTACAAAGATACTTTATCATATGAAAACCTAGAGGTGTTAGATGCTTTTAAACTCATACTGCATGTATTTACTTTAATTATTTTCAGCATCAAAAATTCCCTATTACCACATATGGATGTTTGAGAAAAACAGCAAAACTAATACAGTAGTTACAAAAATAACTGATAGTTGACAGATAAGTCACAGCCCAAAGCAACTGTGATTGTTTTCTCCCTTCAGAAAATGTTTGATGATGCAATCCCCTTGAGGAAAGCTTTCTGTGCCTTGAGTGCCTTAAGATGGATTTTCATAATTCACAACAGATGAAAAAGACTTGTCAACATGCCTGTAGGCACAATGGTCTTTTATTGAGATAAAATTCATTTATTATACAATTCACCACTTCAAAGTAGACAATTCAGTGGTTTTTAGCATAGTCAAGACATTGTGCAACTATCTTCACCATCTTATCCCACAACACTCTCATCAACTCGAAGAAACCCATACTGGTTAAGTTGTTCCCAGTTCCCTCCTTTTCCCCATCTCCTAGAAACCACTAAAGTACTTTCTGTCTCCATGCATTGCCTGTTTGGAGCATTTAATAGAAATAGGAACATACAATATGTGATCTTTTGTATCTGGTTTCTTTCACTTAACATAGTATTTTTAAGGTTCCTCTATATTGTAATATGAATAAATATTTCATTCCTTTTGGTGACTGGATAATATTCCATTGTTTGGAAATACCACTTTTATTTATACATTTATCAACTGATGGACAGTCAGGTTTTTTCCCATTTTTTTAAACTATTATGAATATAGTTGCAATTAACACTACTGTACAAGTTATGGTGTGTACACATATTGTCAATTCTCTTGGGATAAACTGAAGAATAGAATTTCTGAGTCGTAGGATAACTATAGCTTAACTTTTTGAGGAACTGTCAAACTGTTTTCCATACCGATGACATCATTTTGTATTTCCCTCAGCAGTGTATCAGAGTTCACAGTTCTCCACATTCCCACAATCACTTGTTATTTTCTGAAGTTTTATTATTATTATAGTCATTCTAGTATGTGTAAAGTGGTATACCATTGAGACTTTTATTTGCATTTCTCTGGTGAATAATGATATTAAACATTCTTCTTTTTTTTTTTTTTTTGGCACTTGGGATTGAACACAGGGGCACTTTGCTATCGAGCTACATCTCTTATCCTTTTAATTTTGAGACAGTCGTGTTAAGTTGCTGAGGCTGACCTTGAACTTGCAATCCTCTTGCTTCAGCCTCACAAGTCATTGGGATTACAGGCATGTACCAAGATGCCCAAAGTTAAACTTCTATTCATGTGTTCATTTGACCTTTTGTATATAACCTTAGGAGAAATATCTACTCAAATTCTTTGTCCTTTCTTTAATGGATGATTTGCCTTTTATTTTTAAGCTGCGAAAGTCCTTTATATGTTCTAGCTCTTAGATTCTTACAAATAAATAATTGCAAACGTTTTCTCTCATTCTGTGAATTTTGTTCTTTCCTTCCTTCCTTTCTTTTTTTCTGAAGATGGCACTCAGGGGTGCTCTACAATTGAGCTACATCCCTAGTCTGCCCTTCCTTCCTTCCTTCCTCCCTCCCTCCCTCCCTCCCTCCCTCCCTCCCTCCCTCCCTCCCTCCCTCCCTTCCTTCCTTCCTTCCTTCCTTCCTTCCTTCCTTCCTTCCTTCCTTCCTTCCTTCCTTCCTTCCTTCCTTTTACAGGGTTTCATTGAATTGCCTAAATTGACCTTGAACTTCTGATCTTCCTGCTTCCCAGTCTCTGGGATTATGGGAGTGTGCCACCGCACCAGTTTCCTTTTGGCTTCTTCATGGTGTCCTTGAAGACTTCAGATAATTTTCTTTGATTTAGCTTCTTTTTTTTTTTTTTTTTTTTTTGCTTATTACAAAAACATGCTCACTTAACCTTTTGAACATTAAGGCAAATTCAGGATACAGATCAAGACTATCCCCAGACAACTTCCCCAGGAAGGGCAGGGGAGCAGTCCTCCTTGGAGATCTGGCTGCCCACATATCCTGAAAAATTAGAATTGTGACATTTGGTTCAGTGGATCATTCTCACCCTAGAAACATCAGGTTTAGTCTCTGAGAGATAGGAAGAGTAACACCTTGTTTATGCACAGAGGAAATACTCTTGATGATTTTTAATGCTGGTTTCCAAGCATTCATCATCTATTCATTCTTCCATTCAAGAAATATTCCTATGCCTGTGGAATCAGAGTTCACTCTGGGATTGTTAATGATCCTCCTGATGCTAAAAATATGCAGGAACCCCAATGGTGCTTCTGTAATCCCATTGCAAGTTAGTGATGTTGCTAAAGACAACAGCTAGCTCTTTTTCCCACCTCTACCAGCTAATCGATTTTGTGCACTCCTCCCAAGCATAGAATCATAGGACTCTAAGACCAAAAAGTGTGTTTAATTGTGCTACTAGCACCAGGTGACAGTTCTTTGACTAAATGGAAGGGCACTATATCGCAATGAGTAGAAACTTCAGTCTAGAAGTGGTTTCACAGTCAGTCACACATTGGGGGAAGTGAAGTTGTATGTGTTTGTGTGCTGGGAGGTGATGGTGGTTAAGAACTTTCCTATTTTTGTAGTTCAATCCTTTTCCTTATTGTGAAGCAATAGAGTGCTGCTGAAACTGGGCAGCTATCCCAAGTTTACACAAATAAATATTCTCATTTTTAGCTATTTCCATGCCCTTTATAAATGTCCCCCACCCCAAATTAGGCACTGCATTTTCTCATGGTGGACAGGCAAAGTTTAAACTTCCCTGCTTAATACTTATTCCATTTATTCTGAACCAACCAGTGGAATCTCTGTCACTTTCAGAAAACTGCAATCCAGTCACGTCAGTTCCTTGAATGGACCATAAGATTTCTAGATGAACAACTTTTCTTTCCCCATTTCCTCAGTCCTGAAATACCTTGCTTGTCTCTGCTCTGATTGTCAAAGGGCTGTTCATTTACTGAGGTTCAGCTTAGGTTCCATGAAGACTTTCCTCAAGAGCCCCAGCTGAGGTCATGCCTATGCACCTTCACACAAAGTGGTCTGCACATTTTTACAGTGTTATTCTCCCCTTCGTCCTGCATCTTTATTTCCCATCAGCAGCCAAATTCCAAAATGCAGGCATCATGTCTTATTTCTATACTTCCCAACAATCAGCATACTAGGACCCTCTAGACCTTGCTTTCAGCTCAGGTAAACTTTAAGAAAAAAGAGTAGTAGGTAATAAGTATATTCTAGAAAAGTGACCTCATCATTTGGTAAATTGTCTAATTAAACAGTAAACTCTTGAAAACAAAAGGTCTTTGTAACCATCTGGATTTTTGCAATTCTGGCACAAATTTACAGGTTCCATAAACTATTATTAATTTACCTAAGAAAATGAAAATGGGAAGTTAGGAGGCTGTGATAGTCCACTAAGTTAAAACAGACATCTGGAAACAGGGTTTCACTTGACCTTTCTGCCTCTGAACTCCTTGCTTTTTTGTTATGACTGTAACCACATCCAGGTATTGTATTGTTAGGCACTTCCTTTTGGTAAATTACCTTACTCTTTCTCTTCAATTTTTTGAAAACCTCATCCTTATGACTTACTTTTTCATTTGCTTTCATTTTTCTGAAATTTTAAAAGTAAATTGACTTAGCAAGTCTTCAAGTGAACTTGTTTGTAGTCTTAACATAGTTATCAGTAGTCAATCAAGTTCTAAAGTTTCTCTGTCTCAATTGAATTCCTGAAAATTTAATCAAATTTCAATTATTATGTGCTAGAATTGATGATATATGCAGGAATTAGAGTAAAAAGCTTATTAGGTATTAAGAAATAGCTAAAAAATGAGAATATTCATTCTATAAAGGTTTAGAAATAAAGTGGAACATTGTTCTAGGTAGAGAGGCTTGTGGAACTCAGGGCCCCAAAGCTGCCACTAACTCATTGCCTGTCTCCCTGTGTGGTGGGGCCCTTAGCTGTCCTGGTCTTTAAAGAAGGCTTTTACCTGTAACCTCGGGTATGTTTATGTAATTATAGCTCATGATTCTGTGAATCTATTCAGAAGAATATTTGAAGATGTGTGAAAGATATGAATGGAGATGGATTACATACATTGCTGACAGAGTAGTTCAAAACATAAAATAACAGGCTAATAAAGAACTAGAAGATTGAAGGTAAAAGTACTTTAATTACCTTTAAGACCATGTGCTTAGTCTTATCTTTGCTAGAAAAATAAAAAGATATAAATTACCAGGGCTTGGGCTGTAGCTCAGATGTAAAGTGCTTTCCTAGCGTGTATGAGGGATTGGGTTCAATCCTTAGCACCACATAAAAATAAACAAAGAAAATAAGGGCATTCTGTCCATCTACAACTGCAAAAAAATTTTTTTTAAAGATATAAATTACCACAAATAGCTTAACTAGAAAGAATCTTTGCCTATTTTAATTATTTTATTTCACTAGCTCAGGGAGTTAGGATCATAACAAAACATTCGGTGGTTTATATATATATCATATACATATCAGTTGTATGAGGTAAATGATGTAAAATTTTTTATTATTATAAATGCATACCATATCTCATGCTACTTTTATGAATGGAACTCAGATAATTAATAGTTAAAATTTTATTATTGATTAAGTCTTGTCATTATGAACATATTGGTCTGTATTTTATAGCATGTTTTATTTCATGTCTGAAATAAAAATGACATTGTAAGAATTACATATAAAATGAGATGAAGTTTGGATCTTGAGATATCTATTTTGTCACCTTGGAAAATATTTCTTTCTCATACATCTTGACTCTCAGCTATATTTTGAATGTAGAGATTACAGGGTAAATACATTCATGATAAGTTAATGATAACTTGTTCAATGACATAGAAATCTTTAAAATTTTTTTCTGGCTGGAGATTTTATACACACTTGACAGTTGCTAACTGGAGGTCATAGAGTATATAGAAAGGCCTATTTCCAGTGAAAAGCTCTTTTCCTCAAAGGGAGGCATGTTTGCAGTATGTTGGGCCAGCATGCAGAAATTCCCAGAGTTGGAACCCTACTCCTCCTTCCTGCTGGAGAATAAAAATGTCAGGGTAACTAGGACCATCTTATCTTCAGATGATTATCTTGAATTGCATGTCTTCTATAAAGATAGTCAGGAGAGAAATTTGCAAGTCGGGATTAAGGCTATTGAAAAACCAGGAGAGAAAATTTCTAATTCCAAATATTCTAGGGAAATAATTGTTTACAAAAATTCTTCTCCTTCATTTAATGGAATAAGAGGTGCTTAAGAAGTAATACAGACTAATGGTTAATGAGTTCTAGAGCAAGAGACTATAATATGACCTTAAATCTTAATTCTCCTAATTTTTGGCATGTTATTATAGACAAGTTCTTTACCACCTCAGTCTCCTCATTTGTAAAGCAGATATACTAATATATAGTATTTTTGTTGTGAAGATGAAATTATTTTTTAAATCCAGTATTCAAAATATTAAATGTAAATATTTGTTACATAACTACTATGTACCAGACACTGGGCTAGAGAGAGTCAGTTTCTTGAAAATATTATATATTTTCAAGATATATATATATATAAAATATAATATATATTTATATAATATAAATAACTATAATTTATAATGTAATTATATAATATAAAAATTATATAATTAAGTTTGAGAAATTTTTGGTAGAAATGGTTGAAGTGGCATATGTATGCTTGTTAAGAAGAACAGATTTGATTTTAATTCTGTCTTCATCTTTTAGGGAAGGAGTCATGTAAAGAACAACTTTATGTCAGGAGACATTCCACGTACTATGCCTCAGCAGGAACTTCCTTTAAAATGGAATGCCTTGTAAAATACTGTGCTAATAGACCCAATGTGACTTGGTGCAAGTTCAATGGAACAAAATGTTTACAACTCAGGGACAGACTTCAGCCACATACAAGTTGGGAAGAAAGGAAGAACATTTCAGTATTTTTTCTACATTTTGAACCAGTGCTTCCTAGCGACAATGGCTCCTACAGCTGTCATGCGAATTTTCCGTCTTTCCTCGCTCAAAGTCATTCAATAACCTTTTATGTGACCGGTGAGTTCTCAACACCCAGACCATCTAATGTTTTTCTCATTGTGTTTCCAGGAAACCAAAGATTCGGATTTTTGAGCGAGTAGGTTAGAAACTGAACGCCTGTATCACCTCAGAAGTCTGCCACACCTCACGGAGTGTGAGATGCACGAGTGCACGTGTTTGCATGTGTGTGCGTGTGCGCGAGAAGTGAGTTAGAGAAGAGTAAGAAAAATACAATGAAAGTTACTGTTTTTGTGTTTATGGATTATATCATATACTTGATAAGTTCAGAAGTAGATTATTGAAGCAATGAAAAAAAATTACAAAGTGAACACCAGTAATTGCAGATAGTTCTTCATTGTCCTTGCTTTATTTTTTCCTTTTTAAAAATTTGTTTTAGTTGTCAATGGACTTTTATTCATTTATTTATGTGTGGTGCTGAGAATTGAACCCAGTGCCCCACATGTGCTAGGCAAACGCTCTACCACTGGGCTACAACCCCAGCCCCATCCTTGCTTTATTTTTCTTTTATTTTTTTCTTCCATTTTTCTATTTTTGACTTTGTCAATTATAGTTAATGCAAGTTACATGTGTGATGCTCAGATAAATACACGTGTAAATGTTCACAGTTTGCCTATAGAGCAAACGGATACAGGGAGCTTGACTCTGATGGGTTTTGGGGACTATGCAGGGCTTCAGCTGACTCCCCAGTTCCTCCCCAGAGGCCTTTAATTGACTGCAACAGCTAAGGAAGGACAGGTGGAGGTTAAGTCCTGGAAAACCAAACTGAACAGAGCAGAGAGAAAAAATACGGTGAGGAAGAAAGGAGAATAAAAGTTTTTGATTTCTGAAAATCCCACAGCAAACATCTTAACCAATGGTGGAAGACTGAATGCTTTTCCCCGAAGATCAGGAACAAAACAAGGAAGGTTTATGCCACTTCCATTCAACATTGAACTGGAAGCTGTAGCCAGAACAATGAAGCAAGAACAAGAAGTAAAAGGCATCTAAATTTTAATGGAAGAAACAAAATGATGTATTCAAAGACGGCATGAACTTTTATACAGATAATTGCTTTAAAATTCATAAAAACACTACTACAGTTAACATTCAAATTCAGCAAACTTATAGGATATAGGAGCAACATATAAAAATCAGTGGTAGTGCTATACACTAGCAAAGAACAAACTGAAAAGAAATTAAGGAAAAAAATTCCACTTACAATAACATCAAAAAAATAAAACACTTAGAAATAAATTTAACCAAGGAGGTGTGGGGTTTGCAAACTGAACAAAAGAAAGTATGACTAAAAGAAATTAAAGATATAAATAAGTGTAAACACATTCTATTGTCATGGTTTGGAAGACTTGCTGTTGTGAAGATGATAATATTCCCCAAGATGGTCTAGAGATTCATATGATATTGTGATAGATCTGGAATAGCCAAAACAATCTTGAAAAGCAAGCAGCAAAGCTGGAGGCATCACATACCTGATCTCAAGACACACCACAGAGTCATAGTAACAAAGACAGCATACTACTGACATAAAACAGGCACAAAGATCAATGGAACAAATCAGAGGACTCAAAAACAAACCCACACATCTTCAGCTGACTGATTTTGACCAGAGTGCCAAAAATATACATTACAGAAAGGACAGCCTCTTTACCACATGCTGCTGGGAAAACTGGATATTCATATGTAGAAAATTGAAACTTGATCCCTATCTCACACAGTATGAAAATCAACTCAAAATGGGTGAAAGACCTTAATCTAAGACCTGAAACTTAAAAACTACTAGAAGAGAATATGGGGGAAACACTTTAAGATATTTGCCCCTAGCATGGAAGAGACCCCAGTTTGTTCCATAGCATTGAATACCACCAAATAAAAAATCCAAATGAATGATTTGGTGGGGAGGACAATTGTATACACACAGGTAAAAGAATAAATTAGAACCCTTTGTCTCACACCCAAATAAAGAAATGGATCAGAGATTTAACTATAAGAGTTAAAACTATGAAAACTAAATTTATATAAAACTATAAATATAAATATATATATATATATATATATATGTATAAATCTTCCTGGTCTTGGATTTAGTAATAGTTTCTTAGATACAATTAGAAAAACTTAAACAAAAAAGTAGATAAATTTGGCTTCCTACAACCTAAAACCTTTTCTGCATCTAAGGACACTTCCAAAAGAGTAAAAATACAAACCACAGAATATGAGAAAATATTTGCAAATCATGTATCTGACAGGAGATGGTTAACTAGAATATATAAAGAACTACTACAACTCAACTATAAACAGATAAGCAAGGACTTGCATAGACATGTTATTGAAGATATACGAAATGGCCAATAAGCGCATGAAGAAAAGCTCAATATCACTTAATCTTCAGGGACATGCAAATCAAAACCACAGTGAGATATCACTGCATACCCACTAGAATGACAAGAATTCAAAAATAAATAAACAAGGGTGTGGAGAAGTGGAAACACTCTTAAATTACTTGTGGTGGCAATGTAAAATTGGCACTGTTAATTCGGAAGAGAGTCTAGTGGTTCTTCAATAAGGTAACCTAGTTGCCACATGACCAAGCAATTGCATGGCTATGTAAATGCCCAAATGAAATTAAAATATGTGCCACACAAAAACTTCTGCATGAATGTTGATAGCAGCTATTTACAATAGTCCAGAGGTGGAAGCAACCTAAATACTCACCACCTGAGGAACAGCTAAAGGAAATATGGCATATGCACAGAACTGAATATTCGTGATCTGTTAAAGGGAATGAGTACTGATACGTGCTGCAACCTGGATGAGCTCAGAAACATTAAGCTAAGGAAAACAAGTCAGACAAAAGCATGTCCTGTTAAACTCTTTGCCCTGAGGGGTTTTATTCCTTTTATACTGGAACAAAATATGTGAAGATAAAGCAGTGAGACACCAAAAGTTAAATAGAACACATGAAAGGTCTGCTTTCTTTTGAAAGATTTCTAACCTCCTAGTTTCATGCTCCTCCCTTCCTATTCACTCTCTTCTCACTCTCTTTCATATCAGTCTCTTTCATATCACTTTGTCAGTCAAGGCTTCTGATCCACACTGGGACTTGGCTTTTGGACTTCTGCTCCTGTCAACAGTCTTTCGCTCTGTTGATGTGTTCCCTTTATAGCTTCTAAGAGCATCTCAGACGACTCCAATTTATGGTACTATTGGACTTCTTGTCCTTAGTGTTTCCCATTTTGGTCATTTTAGCCAAAAATCTCCCTATTGTACTGAATTTGCCTAATATACTTCTTGTCCCCTGGAGAGCATCCTCAGTGCTCACGAAACTGGGCTCACGTTTGTTCATCAGCACTCAAAGTCTTCCTCAGTTCATTCCCGCCTACCTTTGTGGATTCCTTTTGGATTCCACATAGAACCTCTCCACTCAGCCGAACAGCCCAGGTTGCCAAGGCCATGCCTTTACTGTGACCCCTCCTATGCCGTTGTCACCCCTCGCCGTAGGGCATCCGTTCACCTGTCTCCACCTATCAAAACTTCAGCCCTCAGTTCAAGTCTAGCTCATTACCCAAGTTTTCAAGGAAGCCTTTCCCCTTGCTCTAGGGGATGCGACTTTCTTTTCTGTCAATTCTTATGCCATTTAAGCCTCTGTGTCTCTCGGTTTTTACATATTTCCTTTCACTGTAGTAATGTATGGAAATGCCTTGAAGTCCCATAAACAATTATAATGTCCTGGAAGGTAGAAATTATATCATATTTCTTTGGGTTTTCTCTATTTCCTTCCAAAAGTCAAATAAATTATTTTGGAATTATCTTTAATTTAAACTGGGTGTGAATTCTAACTTAATGAAATGGTGAAAACAAAGGTAATGGGAAAAGGTTAAAAAATTGCTTTTCTTTTGGACATGAGAGGACTCAATGATGTAAGTATGAAGTGAGGAAAAAAATATGCCCTGGAATTATATTTAAGGACTACTTTAATAAATACATTTTGAGGTATGACAAAAATATTTAATTTTTCCCCTTGAAACATCTTCCTGAAGGGCTATTGGGCATTTTCTTGTTTTTGTGTCTGACTTTCCTTTGCTGTTTATGTTCATTAAGAATGGGTTCATGTAAGAACAGGCATGTGACAAACTGGGGACTTGGAAGCTCTTGGGAAAGCAGTATTCTCCCAGAATGAAGAAAGGCACTTTGTAATATATGGCAAATTCCCAAGAGAAAGTGGACTGAGCTGGGGAATAGTCATGGGGACATACATTGTTCTGGAAGTCTGTTCTCCTCAGCCTGTCCCTGGTCAGTCCTGATTAGGAACTTCACAAAAGCAGGGTGGTAATTATCTGAGCAAGAACGTGGTATGGAGTGAGAAGGCAGGGGGCGAGAGGCGCAGTCTTTGTTTCAGAATGAGCACCCAGAATGCCTCCCAAAACATCCTTTCCTGATGGCCTTCCATACTTAATTTGGAGCACTTGCTGGTGTGTCTTGTTATTGCAGGTGCTAGAGGTGTTGTATGGGCTGTTTTGTGTCCCAATGCCTAATGAATGGGGAAGAGGGAATCAGAGCAAAGATGAGGGTTACATTGTATTTGCAAAGATTTTCTTTGAGCCTGAAACTAACTTAGGGATTTACTTTATTTCATCATCTTACAGTGATGATCCATAGAATCATGCAAACTGACCTTGAGCTGGATTATCGGATTCTTTTTCAGTATGCAATTACCAGAGTCCTCTCCAAATTTAGCTTTGATTTTAGACATATCTGAGAATACACTCTCATTGTTTTCTCAACCAATTTCAATTCTTCATCCTCTTTCTGTATTTCAGAACTGATCCAAAATAATTCAGAACAATCTCAAATAAGTATCAAATTAATTAAATAAAATTACAAGTTTGTGTGACGGTTGGAAAAGTAATAGAAGTTGGGTCCCCTTAGTCAAGTGAATTTGTTTGTATTAGATTATCTGTTGTTTGGTATCCAGCCCCCTCCCCCACTCTGGCAATGTTTTGGCTCCCTGCCTGACCTCAACAGCAGCTGCAGCATGAACAGTGCAACGTTTATTGATGTTTGTTACCACTCGTCCTGAATTCTGAAACTATAGAACTATAGGTCCAGCCCCAGTTGCCTCTAGCTATTTTTACCCTGAAACCAAGCATCTAGGGGAACAAATTACACACATTATAATAGGATATCTTATTTCAGTACTTTTCATGCTGGGTCAACAGTAACCGCAAATAAAAAATAGATGCTACATCAAAACCCATAACACACATATTAGTAAAAAGTTTCACAAGGCCATACTTATGTTGAGATTTTATTGTGGATAATCTTTACTGTGGTGAGGAGGTGTCTTGCGTAATGTAGGGTGTTTAGATTGTGCTCATTATATGCCAGCCCCACTCTAACCTGGTCACAACTAGAAACATCTCCAGACATGGCCATGTGTGTCCTGGGGGAGAAATTGTCCTGCTTGAGAATCACTGCTGTACTGTGTGTGATCAATTCTGATGTATTCTATTGTGTTCTGCTTCATTTTCCATAAATGCTATTTGCTAGCTACTAAATTATTTCACAACCTGATAATAAATTTCAAACTACCCTGGACAAGTGGCCTTGATGTTTGTTAACTCTTATAAATAATAATGAGCATCAGCTATATGCCAGGCAAAGCATATTTGGGGAAATCAAAAGCATTTGGTATTTGAAGATAACAATGAGTTGTGAGACAAAGAAAAGGCACTGTGTTGAAGAAATGTTTGTATTTAGTATCTGAAATGTGTTGGCTCTCTAGCTGTCTGACTTTGGGTAACTCCTGGAATAACAATATTTTTCTCAAGTCACAGAACTGGATAAAGCTAAAGACTTCTCTAATTTCCTTAAATAGTGCATATGAAAGTGAACTTCGATCCTGTAAAGGGAAGGGCTTGGTGAAATACTTTTTGAGAGATGTTATGAGATTGTTCTGCAGAAGATTAACTCTGGCAAAATAAAAGATTTTTGCAAAAGATTAAGCCAAGTACTGAGGCCTAGTTTTTCAGGAGAGGCCCCCAGGGAAGAAATCGAGGCATCTGACAATGCAGAAGGGTGTTGCTGATCCTAACATAGCTCTCTCCTAACTGTCTTTAGCACTGACTAACATTCCAGATGCACCCAGTGCCTCAGGACCACCCTCCAAGGAAGAGGTGGTAGACAAGCCACGGCTCCTCTACAGTCTGCTTCCTTTGGGAGGATTGCCTTTCCTCGTCGTTGCCTGTTTCTGCCTGTTCTGTTACCTGAAAAGGCACCAAGGTGGGTTCCATTTTCCCCCTGCCCCTCTGTAGCACATATCTGGGGTTCTGTTTCTGGGGACTGATAGATTTTTCAGTTGGTTCCCATTTTCTTTTCTGATCTATGATAAACCATGGACAAGGATTTCCTGGGGGACTACTCATGTTTTCACCAAAAAGCCAAGTGGATCTATTTGGGCTCCCTCTTGCATAGTGAGGTACATGAATCACAGAACAGTGCACAGCCCAGGGGTGTTGCCAGAAGGCCATGTTCCTGGGACATTCTTACTCTATTGGCATCAATCTTATGCTTGTATGTGAAAGAACTCTTCTAAGCTGAGTAGAAAGTGGGGACTTGGAACAATCTCTCAGGTGAACATGTCTGAGTTGAGTTGTTCTGCCTACCTTTTTACAGCTATACTGCATCATCCCAGTAGCATAGTCCCTGTTGGGAATTCATATGCATGTCCTTTCATGCATATGTTGCCATCATAAACACACAACTGAACTAAATTGAACTCAATAGTCACTCAACAATAATGTGTTTGAAAAATGTGGGTTTGGCGAAAATGGGAGAGGTGTGGTATTTTGAAAACAATTCCTTTCTGCTTTTGAAAACATTCTGTCAGTGTCACTACTAAACACTTAAAACCAGTAAGAGAGAGATGCATTGAGAATTCTGATTAACTCTGACCTTGTCACCTCAGTTTTCTTTTTTCTTTTTCTTCTGTGTCTTCCCATTCATTTTCCCACACCATCAGCCGTAGTGTAGGTATGGAAACGAAGCCAGACAGACCACCCTGATTCCATTGCCACAGGAGAAAGATTTATCTGGTTGAAGTACTTCCAGTGAGGATTTCTGAAGTCCAGAACCTTCTTACAATTCTGAGGAATCCTCTGTAACCCCACCTCTGCATCTGCAATTTCATGGATCTTTCTCTGTCTCTCTGTACGTTCCATTATTTTTCTAGAGGCTGCTATAACCACTCTTAAAAGAAATTCAGAAAAGAGGCAGACATAATTTTTTTTAAAAATTAATTTATCAGTTTATTTTTATTATTTGCAGTTCTGGGTATTGAGCCCAGGGTTTCATTCTACAGGGTACTACATCCCCAGCCCATCTACTATTTTTTATTTTATTTTGAGACAGAGCTGCACTAGGTTGTCCAGACTGACTTTAAACTTGTGATCCTCCTGTCTCAGCCTCCAGAGATTGAGTATGGGCTGTACTCAGAGCAAGGGCTTCCGACCTTTACCAAATAAAGTACTAGCTCTTGCCCCTTCCCCTTGGATATACCATAGAAGGGCTGAAGGAAAATGGGCAATGTGAATGATCACCCCCTGGAGCATGTGCAGCACACTAGCCAAGGCACATATACAAGCCCAGACATATGACACCATTGCTCGCACGCAACAGGGTAGGCATGGGGGTCGGTGCAGTGGTTTACTTCTGCTTTCTTTCCTCTTTTTGATTACTTTTTTTTTTTTTTTTTTTTTTTTTTTTTTTTTACTTTTGTCTTCCAGGGAAACAAAAGAAGCCTTCTGATACAGAAGGAAGGGAAATTAACCTGGTATGTTTGATGTATCTATTAAGACAAATGCAACTTGTGTGATATATTTTTTTTTCAATAAGTTTGTGTGACCATGGGACACTCATTTTTTTTTTTTTTTTAATGCATCAAAGAATCTTTGGAAATAACAAGTCTCATAATAAGTGTTTCTTTGGTCATGGAAGCAGTCCAGAATAGAAACAGGAAAGTCAAAGAGAGACCCACATAACTTTGGCTCAGCTCTTGTCTGTTATGTGGCTTTGGGCTATTCATTTATTTTTTACAAAAACACCTTAAAGTCTTTCTGGAAGAGGATAGAGAGTTAATGAAAGACTGAATCCATAAATAACCATATTTATAGGTTAATTATCACAATAAATCCTACCTCCATCATAACAATTAGATTTTTCATAAACATACCTATAGATAAAGAGACATGATTCCAGGCTTAATGATTATACCAAAGTCCATAGTCAAGTGTGTGGGCTCATCAAGGAAAGGAAGAGACAGCCAGACAAAGAAAAGGGCATTTTGAAGGCAATTTTTTCTGTAAGGTTTGGAGAATAAGTGGTATGAATCTACATTGTGCACAACCATAGAAACGAAAAGTTGTACCCCATTTGTGTACAATGAATCAAAATACAGTCTGTAAAAATAAAAATAATTATAAAAAAATGGGTCTTTCTTTTGTATCCAAAGTTGTGTAGCTATTGGAACTAAAGAAAGAATGCAAGATGAAGCAACGTATTTGTGGGGGAAAAAATGAAGCTCTCTAATTAAAATAGTCATAATGAGGTACTTGATATGTGTGTGTCTGTGTTTCAGTAAGGAAAAGGAGAGATAAATAAGCAGTAAGTATCTTCAAAGTTCCAGAAATGCCAGAGACAAATACAACCAATAATTCTACATATAATATTAAACATATAATATTAAACATTTCCCACCTAGCTGTCCAATTTTATTTTATTTTCCCCCTATTTTTTTGGTACATTATAATTATACATAATGGTGGGATTCTTTGTGACAGATTTGTACCTGTGCATGATTAAACAATATAACAATAAAATCTGGTCCATATCATATCCCAGTAGTTCCTGTCTCTTCCTTTCTCCCCCTGGTTCCTTTTCTCTATTCTACAGATGTCACTTCCATTTTCATGAAATCCCCTCCCCTCACTGTTTTTCTTTTTTCCTCTCTAGACTCCTTATGTAAGATAAAACATATGACCCTTGACTTTATGAGTTTGGTTTATGTTACTTAACATAATGTTCTCCAGTTCCATCCATGTTCCTGCAAATTGCATAATTTCATTTTTTTATGGCTGAATTTTATACAGAATCAAATCATTCAACTTGATAAACTCATATTAAGTTTTAGTAAGCATTTGTAGGCATTGTGTTTGGTGCTAAAACTTTCAGCTTTTTGTGGCAGGTTGTAGCAACTTATCCCTGTCAATAGTCTCTAAAGCTTATGAAAGAATTTTTGCTTTCTTTTTGCCCATTCTATGGTCATTTTGACTTTAATTTATTAGTACATATACAAACTGATGTTCAGGATTTATTCCAAAATAAAAGCATAAAAGTTATTGTACACTAAAAACCACGGAATTGTGAAATTCAAAGTTGAATGTTATGGTATGTGTATTTTAATTCAGTACACTTTTTTTTTTTTTTTTTTTTTTTGTGGAGGGCAGGGGTTAGGGAGAATTGAACCCTAGGGTGTTTAACCACTGAGCCACATCACCAGCCCTTTTTATATTTCATTTTGAGACAAGATCTTGCCAAGTTGCTTTAGGGCCTTGCTGAGTTGCTGTGCTTGGCTTCGAACTTGTGATCCTCTGCTTCAGAACTCCCAAGGATTACAGGCATGTGCCGCCACAGTCGGCTCAATATACATTTTTAAAAGTGTTTTATAAACCATAACGTGCCATTGCTGCTTCTGTCTGTATCAACTCTGTCCACCACATCATGGTGCGGGATCCTTGTGGCAGCCACTGTTTCAATGGAATATTACAAAGGAGATTCAGGGAGGGAGTACCAGGTTCATTTTAACAAAATTCTCCATGGCAATGAGTCATCTTTTGAGAAGAGGGCCAGGTAACTGAATTGACAGATTCATACAGATTAAAAAGTATAACAGGGGCCATGCGGAAACATTGAGGATACATTGCCATTTACAGGTCATTTGACAGCCTGCAGTCTATTGAATCTATTGGCTTTGACCAGGCTCCTTTGTGTGGAGATGGGGACACATTCTATCTTAGTCCAGCAACCTCAGCCCCTTCCACTATTCAGACTTAGTGTTAATTCTGGATGTTCACCTCCTTAGAGGAAGCAGTTATTACTTCATTTCTCAGGATAGGGCCAGAACTCTTCCAAGGAGATATAATACACATCCTACTATACACATCATGATGAGAATTACAAAGGACTAAATAAGGTATGTAGACTATAAAGTTTACGGTCTTAATAAAGGAGTTAGGCCAAATGCCAAAAATACAAATTGGAAAAATTGAGATTTAAAAAAAATTGAAATAATAACTCCTTTCATTAACATGACATCTTCATTTTTATCAGATAAATACTTTGTAGAGCTAGGAATGGCTAACAAATAACTGAAAAGAGTGAGAAGTTATCATTACTCATTTTAGTTTTAGTTTCCACTAACTCACCTCTTTCTTGGAAACTCTAAGATATTTGACACTCTTTGAAAGTATAAGAATTTTCTTGTGATAGAAATAACAACTGGAATAATATTTTAGAACTTTATCTAAGCTTTGTCTCTCCAAAACTGGTATCAATTTTCCAACTCCGGTTCTCAGATCATGATCGTTTATCTTGGATAGCTCATAACATTTATTCTTTTGACCCTCGTCAGGAGGTAGACATTCTATTTTATTTATGAATCTTTCTATTCTATCCTACATTAATACTTACCATTGGATTATGAAGTGCTTGCAGTTTTCATGGGGTAGTTTATGTTTTTCCTGTTAATTTGGACTGAACTTTTATGTTGAAGGGATTTGAAAGTGTTCTATGATTTCAAAAGTGCCCCACAATAAAACACCAAATAAACACTTGGGAGCCACATGGTAGTCCTCAAAATTTATCCCTTAATAACCAAGTGTTTGCCAAAAATGTAGATATTAGCAGCGTATGTGAGGACCAGTAGATTATTTCTCTCAAGGTATATGACACTATTCAGCCTTTTGCTCAGTTTGCTGAGGAATCCACATTATCATTCAGTGGTGCACCTTTTTTCTCTTTTAGGTTGATGTCCCTCAGCCGGTTAGGAGTGAACAAGGTAAAGTGAGCATCAGACAGAATTCCCAGACACTGCCATCAGAAACTGAAATTTATGATAATGACTCCTTGTTCAGAATACAAGAAGGCTCTGAAGTCTATTCTAATGCATGCTTGGAGGAAAACGAACAGGGAATTGTTTATGCTTCCCTGAATCATTCTATCATTGGTGTGAACCCAAGACAGGCAAGACCAGTGCAAGAAGCACCGACAGAATATGCATCCGTTTGTGTGAGGAGTCAAAACCGGTCCTGATACCAATCAATCCATGATCATCTGATGATGGGCCTGTCACCTCCACTCTCTGGCCACAACAGGATGTCAAATATTCCTCAACGTGGGAATTTTCTCTTCAAGGTGGTTTATGTTGGTGCTTGTGTCTTAAGGGTTCATAGAACATGTGATTACAATTCCTCCTAATAACTTTTTTGGGAGAATTTTATATTATAGCCTTGAAAAACAAAATCTTCTCTACAAAACTGTTTCATATTATTAATAGCACAACAGTAGAACATTTAAATTTTGCTATATTTTACCCAATCTATAAACCCAATATTTCCTTTGAAACTTTCAGAGAGACTTGTGGGGAAGAGAGGTTTGTGTTATCTGGATCAGTTCACTACACAGTTTTGAAAAGGAAAGAATGTTCCAATTTGAGTAACTATAAAAACAGTTACTGTATGTTTCCAGTCAATATTCTGTAACTAGAAATTATTTTATGTCAATCTAAAGCTAGTGTTTCTTACATATAAAGGAGAAATAATTTTAGATTTGACACAAGCAAAGATTGGAAAGGACTGGTGCAATACAGTTATAGAATATATCAACTGGATGTATTAAATGCTTAAATCTGCCCTGTTAGATTGTGAAGCAAATATAGGTATTTATGGAGCAATTAATGCATAGCATTTATGAGCAGAAGGGTAACTTGGTGTTTGGGCCATGTGGAATCATGTATGTGAATGTGACATAATGCTGCTGAATTAATATACTTGTGGGCATCTGAATAGACCTAACAAGCAATGAGAACAGGTATTATCAGGCAAGTGCAGACTGAACTTTTAATGGCATCATGCTTGACCTGATAGCAATAAAAGGACAAGTAATGGAATGGAAGAGTTCAGAGTAACAGCTTGGTCAGTAGAGGTCGACATACTTTCATTAACATCTGTAAGTTGGTTGTTCTTATAAAGGAATCAGGGCAAATCATATGCTATGAAGCAGTACAGTTTGACAATCACTCATTAAAGATACTGAAACTGCAGCCAATTAAGAGGAAAGCAAGAGATGATTTCATATTTTCAGAATTTCCAGAGTACTTGAGTCTAATTATTTAAGCAGTAGCCTGTGACTTGATTCAACAGTTTGAGGCTAGCGTTCTTGGGTGCTGCTTCTAAATAATGCAGTAGTCCTGGCACAAAATGGATGGAAAACCGTTAGGATCCACTTGAACAGATAGGTGAGCTGCTGAGCAAAAGAATGTGGTCTGTGTGTGTGCGTGCATGTGTGTGGTTTAGTGTACAGAGGGGTAGGTGACTTACAGAAATGGTGCAACAGAAGTTGATCAAAGTGGCTTTCCATTTTCAGTTTGCTTATGAAATGCCCAATACTAGAGTGAGTTATTAAAGAAAACAATTTATATAAAATGATAGTGCAAGTGTAAGTAGAGAACACACACAGAAAGACAAAAATGAGGTTTTATGATAAAACTTTTCTGATGTAACGCTCATGTTAATTTTAGTTCTGTGGATTTGGGTTTTGAGTCACCGTTACTTAGCCAATACAATAACATGACATCTAGAATTTTAAGCAACCAATTCTAGGTAGGCTCTTTTCGCCAAGCCCATTTGTGAGCAATTTATGTAAAAAAGACATTAGAATAGATGCTTGTTGTGATCTTAAAAATAGAAACAGGAAGCATGGGAGGATGCATGCAGCTGCCTTCTTATCAGATAAACACACAGAGTTGAACGGTTCTTTCATAAATTTCCCCCAATTTAAGAAGAAGTATATTTTTGTTACTGTGTTTAGAATATCCCTAATATGTCTTATAATAAAGATAATGTTAGGGGTGATTTCACCTCCATCAATGATTTATTTTTATATTTGTACCATGCTGGTCAAAATCACAATTCATTTATGCTTTTATTCCTTCTTAATAAATGGTATCAGAGAGACATATGTAATAAATCTATTTCATGATTATTTCATTAATTTATATGTGATATATAACTTAATGATTTCCCATGAATTTTAAACTTGCTGATTGTTCTCAATAAGAAAGTAAAATTATTAAATTTAAACTTACTTGAAATCAATTTGACATTTGTTTTTGTAACAAAAATAGGTGGACACAAAATGGAAGTGATTTTTTAATCTCATGCACATCAAACAACCTGAAGGACTTTTCAACCTATAGGTCACCAACTCCTAGCACTAAGAAATTCTGATTTAGGAGGCCTAGGATATGACTCTATAATCTTTATCCTTAAGAGATGCCATGGGTACTTCTGATAAGGTTTCCAAAGTCTACAATTTGAGGAAATATGAAGTAGAGGCTAAGTTTGTTATATCATTTACTTAATCAGTTTGGTGCACCAACCAAGATTGTCTAGTCCAGAAGGGATGAAAGAGAGAGAAAGAGAGACTGATTGAGACTTAAAGAGCAGTTTTAGTTTCATCAAAACTATGCAGAACAACATGCACAGTCTCCTCTCTCATTAATATCCTTCCCTGTTCACTGCAGTGGTATATTTGTTAAAACTGAACAAATACTGAGATATCATTATAAACCAAAGTCCCTAGTTTGCCTTACCCTTTACTCTTGGTGCTGAAGTTGTTTGCATTTTGACATGTATAATGACCTGTACATACAATTATAGTGACATGCAGGATGATTTTATAATTTTATAATTTCTGAGCTCCATCTATTCACCCCTCCTTTCCTTCTAACCCCTGGTAACTGGTAATCTCTATTGCTTTATAGTTTTGCCTTTTCCAGAATGTAATGTATCTGGAATCATATCCCATGTAGCCTTTCCAGAATGGCTTCTTTCATGTAGTAACCTGCATATAAATTTCCTCCTTGTCTTCCCATGTTTGATAGCTCATTTCTCTTCAGTGCTGAATAATATTCCATTGTTTCACTGTACCACAGTTTATTCTTTCACCTACTAAGGAACATCTTGGTTGGTGGTAAACTTTTTTAAATTATGAATTTCCTATAAACATTCTTATTTTGTGTGATCATGTTTTCAACTCATTTGGATAATTACCAAAGAGGGTGATTGTTAGATCATAATGGTGAGAGTCTGTTCAATTTTGTTAAGAAAATGCTAAACTGGCTTCCAAAGTGACTCTACTGTTCTGCATCCCCATCAGCAATGAATGAAAGTCCCTATTGCTTCACATTCTAGCCAGTGTTTGCTATTGTCAGTGTCCTGGAATTTTGCTGTTCTAGTAAGTGTTTAGTAGTATCTCTTTGTATCTTTTTGGTGAGGTGTTTGTTGGGATCCTTTGCCCATTTTTAAATTGGATTATTTATTTTCTTGATGAATTTTAAGAGTTCTTCATATAGTTTGGATAATAATTCTTTATCAGAAATGCCTTTTGCAAATATTTCCTTCCAATCTACAGTTTGTCTTCTTAGTCTCACAATAGTCATTGCTTTTATTTATTTTTAAAAAAATTTAAAAAAATTTGTTTTAGTTATATATGACAGTAAAATGCACTTTGATACATCATATATAATGGAGTATAATTTCTCATTTTTCTGGTTATACATGATGTAGAATCTCACCAGTTGTATAGTTATATATGTACATAAGGTAATAACTTATGATTCATTTTACTATTTTTCTTATTCCCTTATCCCCTCCCCTCTCTTCACTCCCCTCTACCTAATCTAAACTAACTGTATTCTTCCCTAGTGCCCCCTTTGTGAACTAGTATCTGCATATCAGAGAAAATTGTGTTTGTTACCACATAAGACTGTGGGCTTCTTAAGGATTATGTTAAATTCCTCTTTAATTTCATAGCCCAGTGCCTGGCATATATTAGAATTAAATTCAATGTTGAAGGAAGGAATGATTGTGTTTGTGAAATAGATCATCTACTTCCTTGCTACTCAAATCAGTGGCAGGGAATCTTGGGAGCTTGGTGGTAATATAGCTTCTCAGGCTTCATACACTCAATAAGTATCTGCATTTTAGCAAGATTCTTAGGTGATGTGTATGCACTTCGTGACTCTTTCAATCCACTCAGTCGTTATGTGCCCATCTCTCCCTACCCTGAGCAAGTGGGGTAGGAAGCCAAATACATTTGTAGAACAGACTAATTTGGAAAGTTCTATTTTAGGCAGGAACAGGAAGGACCTCACCACCCCACCCAGAAAGTAAAAATGACAAGTGAGAAAGAAAACATGACTGTTTTATAGAAAAGAAGTTGGTGCTGAACTTGAAGAATTGGGAACTGAAAATTTTGTGCTAGAAATCAACTCACAGGTTCAAATTCAAGTTACAGAGGTTGTGCTTTAACATCAGGCCTTAGTTTGAAGTCAATCGCAATAAACATGCATGCAAGTTGCTTTTTCTGTAAATGATTTATGACCCCCTACTACCACCTACTACTTCGCTAGATGCTGAGGTTTTACAGTTGAAAAAGATTCCACTCCTGCCTAACACTGTTTACAGTCTATGAAGAGGGTAGAAACTAAACAAAAATGATAACCCATTGGTTGAATTATAATGTGGAGATAGGTGTAAATTGCTATGGAAGCATCACAGGACTGAGTTCTTTCAATATAAGGCTCACTTCTGATTCACTTTAGTAGAATATTTTGTTCACAATACACTGAGGGTTTCTGAGAGAACCCTGATTAATCACATTTCTCTGTTTCTATAGGCTATTTTTATTTCTATATTTCTTAACCAATTAAGAAATAGAGGAGCCAGTTGGGGATAATGTTACCATTAATAGTAAAGATCGATTGTCGAATGTGGCTTGACCTCAAAAGCAAAATGGGCTTCCTGCCTGTCCCTCCACTGAAATCCTGGTTGACTTTGGGATCCGCAGATAGGCACAGTTTGGTCTCTACAGAGATACACAACCAGCCCACAGGACGGTGTCAGTCTGCCTCAAGTTTCCTTGCAGCTAAAAATATGGTGACAACTTCCTCACCTTTAACACAAGGGCTTCATCCTGAGGTTAACGTGGCTGAAAGGCTCTGTGTCACTAAGCACTTAAATCAATCCTCTTTCTCTAAGAAGGCACCAGCGAGAGGGTAGATCAACAGAAGACTGTTATGTAGCTAATGTGAGGACATGAGGAAAGCAAAAAGAATGATTTTCACCCTAAAATAAATAGTAAGAATTCACTGAATGTTAAACTAGTGAGTTGAATGAATTAAAAAAGGAAGCAACTACTTCTTTGAGAGAAATCAAATAAAGAACATTTGTGCTTTCTCTTAGAGCCAGGATAAAGGGAGCAGGGAATTCTCTATCGAGAGGAGAGCTATTCGAAATGGCACGGCAAAATCCGAGAACAGCCAGAAATCCTGTGGTTGTAGTGTAGGTTATGTGAAAGGAGGGACAGGATATAAGACCAATATCAGATGAAATGTCCATTTAAATAGAATGTTTGTGGTTACAAAGTTCTTTCCTGTGTATTATTCAAAACATTTTATTCACTGTGAGAAATCTATTCCAACTATTTTCTCTTTGAGTTATGTGGCTGTCAAAAATATGTATAATTAACCTGCTGATGGAGTCACAAACTTCATTTTTATTTTAGACAATATGACAACAAACATCAATGTCTTAATAAATGTTTAATAATTGCTAAATAATTTTATTTGGGATTAAACAAAAGGAGGTCAGGAAGACTAGAATTTTAGCAAATAATAACCAAGTAAAGAGACATAATAAAAACTCAAACTTTCTTGTTTACCATTCACAAGCTGACTTAAAATGGTTTCAAATGATAGCTCCAAAGTAGATAACCACAGATTACATTGTTCTTCAAACTTTGCAGGGTATGTGTAGGGTTTTTTTTTTTTTTTTTTTTTTTCTGGATGATATTTTATGCAGAGATTGAACCACATATGATCTCAAAATTTATCTGAATGATATGAATGTTTGGTATGTATATTTTCAAAAAAGTTAAAAAGTATAAATTAAGTAATATTATAGTGAATTTCTTCCAAGGAATTATTCCAAGCAATAGTGGGACTTGTTCATAGGTTGACTGGTTGCTATATTAAATTGAGACCCTACGGGTTTTTTAGAGCTTTTTATGGTTCATAACCAAGCATTGATAAGAACTCCATAGTATTTTAACTCTAATATTCTTTTTTTTAATTGTAATAATTAACACAAATTAATTGTTCAAACTAATGGGTTCCTTTGTGACATTTCCATAAATGCATATAACATGCTTTCCTCATATCTTCCCTCCCGCTTACCCTCTCTTACACCCCCTTTCCTCTGGGCTCTGATCCCTTCTCTAAATAATTCTCCTACTTTCATTTCATCTCTTTTTTTCCTCTTATGATTCTTGTTGATATCTTTGCAAGAATAAAATGCTATTTATAATAAGAGATAGCTATGAATTACTTATTCCTTGTGTATAATCAAACACTGTTGTAAGATCTTTAAGTGTAAAACTTATTTGACTTCTCACAATAACTTCATGAACTAACCAATTATTGTGCTTATTCTGCTGATTAGGAAGCTGAGGTACACAGTAGTAGGGTAACTTTCCCAAGTTTGCATTGCTAATTAGTGATAGAGATTGACTTTCAACCTAGCGATTTGATTCTGGAACCCAGGTTTTGACCATCAAGTCAAGGAGAAGTGAGGTATTTGGGATTGTTCAGGTCTCGGTAGTATACACAAGAAGGCTGTATGATGCCTTAGCGCTTAGATGCTGAAGCTCACACAGGAGCGTTTGATAAGCCATGTGTAACAGTGCTCATGCTAGCAATTGCCCAGTTATCAGTGCTGGACCATCAGTACAAGGAAAGAACTGGTACCAGACAAGGATCTGACAATGTATTGGAGGAGGTAGTACACTTGCTGAAGGCAATAACAAATCGCCAGATAGTCATCATGGTACGGGAGGAGACAAAATGGGAAGACAATGGTCAGATGGTCAGTCATCCAAGTAAGAGTGAAGATTAGGCAAATGATAGAGGAGAATAACACAAGGTCTAGCAGCAGGAATGGAGTTAGACTCTGAGCTAAATGCATTAGAGTGTGGGAGTCTCCAACATAATCCCTACGCAGACCTGGTTCCAGAGTAGGGTGGGCTTAAGTCTGAAGATAAAGACAAATATGCAGATGTCGCTGGAGAAAATAATTGAGGAATTAGAGAATCTAGATGTTGCTGTCAGCAGTGATGGGAGGAAATATCAGGTATAGAGAAACCTATACTTCTCATCACAACTTCCCTCGTCTCAGGAAGCATCCATATATTGGGAAAACCAATAAAAATGGAGCAGTAACAAAGCCAAAGAAGGAAAGAAAGACTCAGAAATAAAATGATTCAATCAAATGTGTGTTCAAGGGTATGTCCCATCACCTGTCAGCTAAAAGTGTACCCTAACAGCCTTGGGAAAATCAGACGGTATCCCTTTTACTAAAATTCTCATGTCATACTAAATGTTTTAGTTTTAACTTCTTTTAGTTATCAGCTCTTTAAAATGTGCTGACCAGAACAGCCTCCAAATTCACACAATTTTTTTTCACAATTTTTTTTAAAGTATGCACTGCCTGTTCTGTATTGTTGAGTATCTTGAGTGTCCTAAAGCATCTCAGAAACCTCAAACTACAGTATTAGTAGTACGTGCAACATACCATACACATGTTCACACACATGCACATATACACAGACATAAATTTATATGTATACATATATTTATTTAGTTCAAAAGATGAAAACATAATTTTAAAATGACTACCTCTTGGAGAGAGAGAATAGTGTGGAATAATCAAGACGGAAATGAGACTTCAGTGATTCTATCTTGGTATAGAATTTGACTTTGGAATCTTGGAAATTACTTACATAATTAAATAATAATAGTTTCATGAAACAAATATCCAAAATTTAAAACAAACTGGAACAAATTAGATATTAGGTTGATGGGACAGTCATATAAAAATTATGTTTAATGACTAACCAGTGTTTGACTATACACCCTATAGGAATATAAAAACAAGCCATTAGGACATTTTAATGTAGATTACTTTTCATAGTAAGAATGACATTGCTTTTTTAGAAGTAATATATGTACAAGATAGGATTCAGCAAGTATATATGAGTGTTAATTTATTTAGAAATAAAGCTTTCCTGTTTTAAAAAATGCAAGTAAAATTAAAGATGTTAGCTAAAAACCCTGAAATTCAATTCTGAATTGAATGTAGAAGCATAAATACATGATTTTTTTTCCTGCTAAAATCTATTTCCTAAATCTGGCTTTGAAGCAATACAAATTAAAAGAAAAGGGGACATGCACATTTCTCTTATTAAGACTAAAGCCTTAAATAAAATATTTCCAAATGTGAGTCAACAGAACACTTAAGGAATAATGTAGTAGAAACAAGGGAAGCATAGACAAGGAATGTCAAGTGTGTAACTGCAGTCTCAGAAGAAGAGGAGAGTGAAAGTTGGATAGAAAAGATATATTTGAAGAACCGATGGTCAAATTCTTCCTAAATTTGATGGAAAAGATAAATCTGTATGTCTCCAGCTGGACAAACAAAAGGAAGCCTATACTTAACCATATTATAGTTGAATCATCAATAAATAATTATAAAGGGAATATATTGAAAACAGCAAAAAAGTCTTAATATATATATTGCATTAATAAAAGTGGCAACAGAAAAACAAAAATAGGGAAAATTTATCACCAAAGCAAATATACCACTAAAATATTTTAAAAATGTTTTCTTGGACTGAAGGAAAATGACACCATATGAAAAACTGGATCTGAACAATAGAGTGAAAAGTTCCAGGAATGGGAAATATTTGAATAAATGTAAAAGACACCTGAAATCCTATGTTAAATTTCTTTAAAAGATAAATGACTTTCTAAAGGAAAATATAACAATATTATATGGATTTAATAGAACATGTAGATATTAAATATATGACAGTGCTAGCCCAAAGAATTAAAGAGTAGTAAATAGAAGTATAATATTTATAAAAATAAATGGTGATAAATCAAGGATGCAAACTGAAATCCATTGAGCAATCATTAAATTCTTTTTAAAAAGAATTATAGCTGAAGGCCAATAAAAACAATAAAAGTAAGATGTTACATAAATATTTAATGGAAAATAAGTCAGAAAAGAATAGACAAAACATATAAGGTCAATAAAAAGCAAATATTAAGATAATGAACTTAAACCCAACCATATGAACCACTTTATCAAATGTAGATGGAGTGTAGATATCAATTAATATTCAGAATGATAACACCAAATATTGGCAAGGTTGTGGAGCGACTGGAACTCTTATAAGTTGCTGGTAAGATTGTATAATAAACAACAATGTTGCAAAGACAGTTAAGCATTTTATTATGAAAATAAGAATATACCCATCACATGACTCAGTAATTCCACTTGTAGATATTTACTGATAAATACATAAATACATATTTTCACTTGTACAAGGACTTGTTCAAGAATGTTCTAAACAGCTTTTACATAATAGTTAATGTTCATCAATAGACTTGATTTTAAATTATATACAATATACTACTACTTAATGAAAAAAAGAATAGTAAAGAGTATTCAGACTCCAAAATGATTCTCAGTGAAGTTCCAGAAGTTCTCAGACTTCCACAATCCTACCTTGGGAACTATTAGTTTAAATATCTAGAGACAATGGCTTTCAGTTTTGATAAATTTTTCTGATGAGATCTTATCCTGCTTAACGCACAACTTGCCAACGAACAGCACACAGACTTTTTATGTCTGTGGTCAGGTCTTAAAGAGCCTGCTAACCACATCCCTAGCAGGGACTCTCTTGGCTTGGACAGTCATTCCACCTTGGTTTACTCCCACCTCTTGACAATGAGTTCCAGATCATTCCTGGTGACTCTTTCTCCCTGCCCCTGGGAACCCAGAGAATCAAGAGCAATTGGACATTTAGAGGTTTCCGGAAGCATTTCAACTCAGCTTAGAAATATCTTAGCTGATTCCTGATTGAGCAATGAATTTGTGAACACAACAGTAACGGGCAGTAGTTCACCAAAACACCCTGATTTGAAAAGCCAATCTGGCCACCACTTCTTGGTTACAAAACATTTCTCCTTTCACCTCCTCTATCCCTAGGAATTTACTGGAATAGAGATCTTCATCCTTATTTTGGCCAGCTCACTGTGGACTATTTTCCCTTCTTTAGAAGATAAACCCATATTCCTGAAGATGGTCTCTGTTCTCAGACTTCCCTGCATTGTTTTGGGGGAAGTTTCCTTCCAGCAGCACTTGGCTCTGCCTGACAGTTTCAGTCTCCATTTTTCTTGCTGATATTGCATAAGTCTGTCTGGAGACTTTCTGTTACTCGTCTGGATTTGATTGTAGATGCTAATTACTTTTACCAGGAATGCTTTCCCTGCCTTGGTTTGTTGGTAACTAGGTTCCTCCTAAATCCTTACTTAGTAAATATTCTCACTAAATAATTGAGTTACACATAGGAACTTATTGTATCGATGCGTTCCATTCAGTTCTCCTATTCCTCTCAGCATGCTGTATTTCCTGGCTCACCCTCTCAATCTCAGTGAATGTCACAGAGCTATCTCCCAGTAGTCTGGTACTGTCCCTAGACATCAGTAATCCACACAGTCTTCATTGGGACAATTTCAAGTCTTTGCAATTTGGTTCTGTGTTCCATCTCTCCCTCTCCCACTTTTATCTTTTTTATTTCTTTTTACCAAACTCAAATGACAGAAAAGCATTTCCAGAATTTAACAAAATAATGTAAAAGATATACCACCTTTGCTTTGATTGCTTAGTCTTTGCAAGATAGTGAGTGCATCAAAGGGTGCTGCCTGATTGTCCATGCACAGTGAGCTCATAACTGCTGTTCCACTGAATGCCGAACGGAATGAGGTTTGCTCCCACGTGGCATTTGGCACATCTTTAATTAAGTCCTTGTCACATCCCACCTTAAGATTGGTGCTAGGGCTGGGGATATATAGCTCAGTAGGTAGAGTGCTTGCCTTGCAGGCACAAGGCCCAGGGTTCAATCCCCAGCACCGCAATAAATAAATAAATAAATAAATAAATAAATAAATAAATAAATAAATAAATAAATAAAATAAAGGGGGGAAAAAAAGGGATTGGGCTGAGAGCCCACAGCCGTGTAAGCCCTTTATGTTCCATAACCTTTTAAACTTCTGTAGTCTTGCATACTGGTTTTCCTCCCTCTTACATATTTCCCACCACGTGGTACCTGGATAATTTCCACTTCTTTATGACTTAATTCATGTCACTTTCTTTGTAAGTTCTTTCTTAGGTTCTCCAGCAGAATCAATTCTACCGTATTCTTTGTTCCGTAGAACTTTGGATCATTATTATCTATTCGCGTTCTAACAGTATCCTGACCCCTTCATTCATCCACCCCTGGAGGTCTGGGGTTCTAGGCTTCATCTCTATGAACTCATTGCCAAAACAGTGCCTGGCATGGACTGAAATTGCCAGGATCATTTATTTTTAAAAAAGTTTGTTATATGTAGAAATCCATTTAATCAATAATTTCCATTAAATTGATGTTGCTAATTATTTATTTTTGTATTTTTATGAATGGTTACTTTTAAACTTTTATTTTTTTAAATGTTTGTAGTTTAATTTTTTATTTATCTTTTTTTTTAGTTTTTAAATTTTTTGGTTGCCTTTATTTTATTTATTTTTACATGATGCTGAGGATGGAACTCAGTGTCTCACACATGCTAGGTAAGTGCTCCACCACTGAACTACAGCCCCGGCTCCTTAAAATTTTATTTTAACTGATACATTAAAAACAAAAATTATGCATCATGTAATGTATTGATAAATGTATACATTGTATAATGTTTAACTCAGATTAAGCATATCTCCTCAAACAGTTGTCATTTCTTTATAGTGAAAACTTAAAATTCCTTTAGTAGCTTTTTGAAAGGTACAGTGTATTATGTTTTCTGCAGTTACCCTACTGTGCAATAGCACACCAGAACTGCTTGCTTCTGCCTAACTGTGACTTAGTACCTACCTACTGATCAACTATTTCCCATTACACCCTGACTCTCCTTAGGTATTGGTAATCACCATTTTTCTCTCAACTTCTATGAGGTCAACATCAACTTTTTTAGATTCCACAAATGAATGAGATCATGAAGTATATGTCTCTCTGTGCCTTGCTTATTTCAATTAAAGTGCTCATACATGTTAACTCAAATGACAGAATATCATTATTTTTCATGGCTGAATAGTATTCCATTGTGTATGTGTGTCACATTTCATGTGTTGGAATATGAACCCTTAGATAGTTTCCATTCCTTGGCTATTGTAAATAGTATTGCAGTGAACACAGGAATGCATTTGTCCCTTTAACATATTGATTTCATGTCTTTGGATGTATACCCAGTAGTGGGATTGCTGGATTACACTACTTTTAATTTTTTGAGGAGCCACTATACTGTCCCATAATGGTTGTACAAATTTACACTCTCACCAATAATGTACAAATATTCCTTTTTCTCCACATCTTCAACTGCACTTGTTATTTTTTGTCTTTTAAAAAAATATACTAGTCATTCTTATTGGGGTGAGGTGATTCCTGGCTGTGATTTGTGTTTGCATTTCCTCAATTATTAGCCACTTGTATGTCTTCTTTTGAAACATGTCTCTTTAGATCTAGTGCTTATACTTAAATCAGGTTTTTTCTCTTTTTTTCAATTAAGATTTTGGAGTTTCAGATATGTAGTTTGCATATATTTTCTCTCATTCTGAAGCTGTCTGTTGATAGTGTCCTTTGCTGCATAGCAGTTTTAAAAATTTGATATAAACCCATTTCTTTATTTTTTATTTTATCTTCTGTGCTTTTTGGGTCCTATCCAAAAAATAAAAATAAAATCTTGTCCATTCTAATGTTCTAAAGTGTTTTCCCTATGTTTTCTTCTAATAGTTTCATAGTTTCAGGTCCTACATTCAAGTCATTAATCCACTTTGAGTTGATTTTGACACCTGCTGAAGGATAGGGGTCTGGTTTCATTCATGCATATCCAATTTCCCCAATACCTTTTATCAAAATGACTGTCTTTTCTCCAACATGTGTTCTTAGCACCATCATCAAAAGCACGTTGGCTATAGATGTATGGGTTTACTTCTAGGCTCTGTGTTCTGTTACATCACTCTGTGAGTTTGTTTTTATGTCAATACCATGCTGTTTTGATTACTACAGCTTTGTAGTATGTTTTGAAGTCAGATAGTATATTCCTTTTTGCTCAAGGTGGTTTTGATCATTTGGCATTTTTTATTATGTTTTCATATAATTTTAGAATTTTTTTTACTAGTTCTATGAAGAATGCTATTGGTATTTGATAGAGATTGCATTGAATTTCTTTTTGTAGTTTGTTTTAGTTAGTATGAGCATTTTAAAAATACGACCTCTTCCAATCCATGAATATAGTTTATCTTTCTACATTTTTGTGTACTCTTCAATTTCTTTCACCAAGGTTTTATAATTTTCATTGTGTAAATCTTTTCCATTTGATAAGTTTATTCAGAGAGATTTTACATATTTTTGGACAATATTTTAAATGGGATTGCTTTTTTGATTTCTATATTTCAGATAATTCACTATTTGCATATAGAATACTGATTTTGTATGTTGATCTTTTGGGCTACAACTTTGCTGAATTCATTTATTCTAATAGGTTGTGTGTGTGTGTGTGTGTGTGTGTATGTGATTTGCAAACAGTGATGATTTTACTTACTTTCCAAGTTGAATGATCCTTATTTCTTTCTCTTGTCCAGTTGCTCTAGATGGAACCTACAGTATTCTGTTGAATAAAACTCATGAAATGAGCATTCTTGTCTGACTCCACATCTTAGAGAAAACTTTCAGCTTTTCCCCATTCAGTATATTCTTAGATGATGACTTTTTATACAGTCTTTATTCTGTTGAGCTACAGTATACTTAAGGTGTTCAGCATTTTTATAATGAAGAAGTGAAGTTGAATTTTATCAAATACCTTATGTGCATCTGTTGATATCATCACGTGGCTTTTGTCCTTTATTCTGTTGATGTGGTTTATCACATTTATTAATTCACAGATATTGAAACATTTTTGCATTCCTGGGATGAATTCCACTTGCTTATGGTGAATAATCTTTTTGATATGCTCTGGAATTCAGTTTTCTGGTATTTCACTCAGGATTTTTGCATTTATGTTAATCAAGAGTAAAGGCCTAATCTTTTGTTGCGTCCTTAACTGGTTTTGGTATTGGGATAATGCTGACCTTGTAGAGTGTGTGCTTGGGAGAATTCCTTCCTCGCCCTCTCTCTCTCTCTCTCTCTCTCTCTCTCTCTCTCTCTCTCTCTCTCTCTCTCTCTCTCTCTCTCTCTCTCTCTCTCTCTCTCTCTCTCTCTCTCTCTGGAATAACTTAAGAGTATTGGTATTAATTTTTCCTTAAATGTTTAGTAGAATTCAGCAGTGAAGCTGTCAGATCCTAGGCTTTTCTTTGATGAGAGGGTTTTTATCACTAATCTTGTTTTGAATTATTGATTTCTAATTTCTTTATTATTATGTGTTACCTTTATGTGTTATTTAATCTTGCTATATGCTATTGATTTTTATTTCTTTATGATTCAGTCTTAGTAAGGTGTATGTGTGTACAAATTTTTCCTTTTCTTTTAGGTTTATTAAATTTGTGGGCGCATAGTTGGTCATAACCTCTAATAAACTTTTGTAATTCTGTGGTGTCAGTTGTAATCTCTCCTTTATCTCTCTAATTTTATTTGAGTCTACTCTCTATTTTTCTTAGTCTAGTTAAGAGTTTGTCTATTTTATTTCATTAAAGAACTAGTTCTTTATTTCATTGATGTATTTATTTTGGTCTGATTTTTAATACTTTTTCCTTCAAATAATTTTGGGCTTGGGTTTGAGATGTAGTAATAGGTTGCTTATTTAAGATGCTTCTCTTTTTTCTGATGTGAAAATTGATTGTTGTAAACTTGCCTCTTAGTACTACTTTTGACGTATCCCATAGATTTCAATAGGTTGTATCTCCATTTTCATTGTTTCAAGAAACATTCAAATTTCAATCCTGATTTTGTCTTTGACCCCTTGGATGTTCAAAACTAAGTTGTTTAATTCCAATGTATTTTTATAATTTCCAAAGATTTTCTTACTTTTGATTTATAGTGTTCTTGCATTATGGTCTGAAAAAGATACTTGATATCATTTTCTTTACAACATTTTAGAGACTTGTTTTGTTGCCTACCATGTGATCTATCCTGCAGAATGTTCCATGTGCTGATGAGAAATATGTGTATTTGGCAGCTGTGTGGGGCTGGGGCTATAGCTCAGTCGGTAGAGTGCTTGCCTTGTAAGCACAAGGCCCTGGGTTCGATCCCCAGCACCGCCCCCCCCCTCCAAAAAAAAAAAAGAAAGAAAAAGAGAAATATGTGTATTTGGCATCTGTGGGGTAGAATCTTTTGTGGATGTCTGTTCGGTCCATTGGGCCTACTGTACAATTTGACTCTGCTGTTTTTTCATTGGTTTTTTGTTGGGACAATCTGTCTACTGCTGAAAGTGGAGTGTTAGCGTCCCTAACTATTGTTCTAATGGAGTTTATATCTTCCGTTAGCTCTGCTGATATTTGCTTTTTATGTTTGAGTGCTCTGATATAGGGTGCATATGTATTTAGAATTATTACTTCCTTTTCTGAATTGACTACTTTATCATTGTAAAATGACTTTACTTGTCTTCCTTTACTTATTTTGACTTGAAGTCTACTTTATCTGTTCTAAGTGTGATTACTCCTGCTTCCTTTTGGACTTCATCCATGAGGAATGTCTCTCATTTTCAATCTGTGTGTCCTTAGAGGTGATGTCTTTCTTGCGAGCAGCATATATATGACTCTTTTACAAATCATTCTGTCTTTTAATTGGAGAATTTAATCCATTTACATTCAAAATAATTATTGATAGGTGTCTTACTACAGTAATTAATGTAACTTGTTTTCCATTTTTGTTGTATTTTCTTTCTTGCCGACTTCCTCTCTGTCTTGCAGTCTTCCTTTGTGGTTAAGTGACTTACCAGTAGTGTGTTTTTATTCCTTGCTCATTATTTTTGGTTTGTCTATTATAGATTGTGCCTTATGATTACCTTACAAAAATTCTTTTGATTATAATAAGCTATTTTGAAACTAGGGCAACTTACTATGGTTGTAAAAAACAAGAGGAGACACAAAAGAATAAGAGAACATATATTAAACAGAAAACTCAACAATTGTGCAAGTCATTCTTCCCATTTTTCTGAAAATTTTAATTAGTTTTTTAAATTTGGTCTTATTAGTTGTACATGACAATGGTATGCATTTATATTTATATCTTTCTATGTTGCCTATTTCTTAACATATTAATGTGGTTATTATTTTTTTGTCTCATGCTGGAAGTATGAATGGCTTAAGCACCATGTTTAAAATATTAGAGCCTTCTAAATTTATTTGTATAATTACTCTTAGCAGTAACTTTTAAACCTTCTTAACCTTTCCTTTTACTCATTAATATCTTTCATCTTTTTTATTTCAACTTGAAGAATTTTCTTTAGGCTTTTTCATAGGGCAGATCTGGTAGAGATGTATTTTCTCAGCTTTTGTTTATCTGAGAATGTCTTTATCTTTTCTACATAGCCAAGGATAGTTTTGCTGGGTATGGTATTCTTGGTTGATAATTTTTTCTCTTCAGTTCTATGAAAAATCTCCTGCAGCTCTCTCCTGGCCTATAAGGTTCCTGCTGACAAGTCCACTGTTGGGAGACCTAGGACACCGTTGTGTGTGTGTGTGTGTGTGTGTGTGTGTGTGTTCTCTTTCAACCTTGAGAATGTTCTTTTAGTTTTGCACCTTTGAGAGCTTGATTATCAGGTATTTGGGGGTAGACTTGGTTTAGGTAAATCTGGCTGGTGACCTTTGACCTTCCTGTACATGATATTTAGCCATCTCTACACCTGAAAGTATTTTGTTATTGTTTCTTTGAATAAACTTCCTACCCCTATGGCATTCTCAAGTTCTTCTCAAATCCCAACGTGAATGCTTGTTCTTTTAATACTGTTCCAAAGTTTGCATAAGCTTTCTTCACTCATCTTCATTCTTTTTTTTTCTCCTCTGACTGTTTATCTTTAAATAGTCTGTTTTTAGGTTTACAATTTTTGGAGGGGTGGTACTGGGGATTTAACTCAGGGGTTCTTTACTACTGAGTCACATCCCCAGACCTTTTTATTTTATTTTTTTTATTTTGAGACAGGGTTTTGCTAAGTTGCTTAGGTCCTTGCTAAAGTGCCAAGGCTGGTTTTGAACTTGCGATCCATCCTCCCACCTCAGCCTCTGAGTCACTGGGATTATAGGCATGAGCCAGGTTAATAAATTCTTTAATCTTTTTGATCTTTCCTACTTATTGATTCTTTCTATTATGTTTTTAATTTTGCAAAGTGTGTTTTTTTAGATCAAGGATTTCTGTTGGATTTTTTAAAAAAGGTGCTTCCATCTCTTTATTAAGTTTCTTTGTTAAAATATTGTAATGTTTCTCTGAATTTTTTTCAAGCTCATTGAGTTTACTTAAAATATCTATTTAAACTTATCTGAGAGTTCTTCTATACTGACTACTAGCTGGTCAGTTTCTGACAACTTATATTGAGTATTGGGGGAGGTCTGGTTTCCTGGAGGCAGCACTCCCCCAAAACACATACCTCTCTTTCTCTCTCCTATATATCAAATCTAATACCTTGCACTTGCTAGGCAAGCACTCTGATACTTAGCTATGCTCCCAATCCCCCGGAAATTCTTGATGCTTATTAGCATGCAACATCATCTGGGCATTAAGACATTAGCTTTTTATTCCAGTCTTCTCAATCTGTCCTTGTGCCTATGTTTTCAGAAATTCAAACAGACTGCTTATTTTCTCTGAACCTATGGTCACTTTCCTTATTTAAATGCTGGATGGTGCTTGGGTCCAGATTTGCTGGGAGTCTGCTGTTGATGTATTGACACTATTTCAGTGCTAGAGGGCAATCTAAGCCCAGGTTTGATCCAGATACACTCTTGGTGCATTGTTCATGATGACCAAGAGAATACATGGAAAGAGGAGTCCATCCCCACAGGTATATTGGTGGGGCTGGGTTAGGCTCAGATGCTTCAATCATGGCCACCAGTCTGCAGTCAGATACTGAGATTCTGCCTATCTCTGGGCGGAATCACCATAAACAGACCAACCACAGCCCTTTTTTCACAACTGTGGCCACCAATACCACCGGGCTGTGTCACACTATTAGCCCACAGACCACTAAGACAAGCACAACTCCATGTCATACCAACGTCCATACTGCTACAGGCTGCCTATTGCTGAGGTAGACTCATGGTTTGAGGCTGCTGCAAGCCACAGATGAAGTGATGTTTTCTCCTGGCACAGGAGCTGTTCCAGAGGTGAATTTTCAGGTAGGCCTGGGGATGTGGGCTGTTAGGATCTACACAGTGTTGGGTTTTTCTTGCTCAAGAGTAAGTTCCAGGGCAAAGTCTTATGCTTACCACCCTGTCCCAACCATAGAAAATGGGATCTTGCACCATGCTGTGGTAGCAGAGGTTGGGAAATGTTGGTGAAGGTCATCTCTTGGGATCCTAGGCTGACATGAAGCTGGGTTGCACCTGAATCTCATAGCTGCAAGGGGCTGCACAGTCTCAGGGGTGCACTGAGGCTCACACTGTGGCTGGCAGTGTTGTAGCCTGGAGCATGAATCTATCCTACTCTGGCACAGGTCTGTCTTGTGGTGGCACAGTTCTAGAGCCATCTATGAGGATTTGCCTGGCAATAGCTGTGCAAGCGGAGATTAGGGGAATAGGTGGGGAATGACAGTCTCTTGGCCATAAAGACTGACTCTAAGCTGGGTTGTACCTGTTTCTCATAGCTGTAGTGACCCACAACAGTCTTGCAGTCAGGATGGGTGTGCCCTAGGCCCACTCCAAGGCTGGAAATGATGTGGCCAAAATGTGAGTATTCTCCCAGTGCACAACTCTCCCTCTGATGCCAGTGCTGGTCTAGAGGCTCCATCTGTGAGCTCTGCCTGTGTGCAGGGCCTTCCGTTTCTACAGAGTGCTAGATCTCACTACAGCAATCTTGACATTGAGCTCACACACAAAACCCTGTGCTAGTTTTCATACTCTGCTTCCTAGTAGGTGAATCTTATTCCCTACTCCTCTTCCAGGTTGTGGGAAGGGTAGTGGATGCGGTCAGTCACTGAGCTCAATGCAGTTGCAATGAGGGGTCTATGGGTTTTGGTCTGGTTCCGGGGTCGTCAGATTTTACTTATCACTGGGTTTTACCATGGAAGACCTGGTACTGTGTTTTAAATCTAAGGCCTGAACTTCATCCTTTTTTCTTCCCAGAAGTGGGAGGTGTGTTTTGTTATGTTTATTTTTATGGTAAAAGTCAATATACTTTTTAAAAAGTTACAATTATTTTTATTTTTAGTTGACACACAATAGCTATGCATATATATTGGGTATGGTAATTTGACACATGCATGAGTGTGTAATAATCCAGTTAGGGTACTTTTTATTTCCTTCTCATCAAACATCAATCACATCTGAATCAAAACTATGGATAATCTGAAACCTACTCATATCTCTATTATACTTCCTACTTGGATATTTTCCAATGTTATTCACCAATTTTTCATACTCAGGTCATTCCCCAACAGGTCAAAACTTGATTGCAAAAAAAAATATTGCTCATTTGTATAATCACAAATGGCACCCCAAAACACTTAATCTATTTTATTTCATTTTTTTCTCAATTCCTGTTTTTTGGATTGTCACCAAGTATTTAATATCCATAGTAATATCAAGAATAACAAACTCTACAACAGAAAACTTGATCTGAAAATACTGATAATAAACTTTCACATCCACATGATAAAGGTCACACAGCATAATCATTACCATTTCTTCACCAACAAAAATATCTAACTTTGCAATCCCATAGGTCATATGATAACACAGCTTCAACGCCTTTTAACAATCAAATTATTTAACTAAAGAATCTTTAAAACTAGTTTAAAAAGCACAATTCCCCAAATAGTTATGCTTTAACCACAAGGCTTCTAGAAACTATTCAGCAGTCATCCAGGAAATATAATTAAACACAATAAATATTGCATGCATACACACAGTTATATACATGAAACAAATTCTCTCAATAGTTCATGTGAGTCTATTAACTCAAGTTACCATAAGTGAGAAGTTTGAAGAAAAAAAAATAAATAAAAATCAGGATTCATATTCAATAAAAAAGCTAAGTATTTCATGGAATTTAATTATAGGTAATATAAAAATTCATGGTTTTCCTTCTACTCTAAGAGTAATAGAAGTAACAATAATTAAACTCTTAGGACTTTATTCCTTATCAGAATCATTAGTGTTCTACAAAGAAACAATAGCAGAATTCTCATGGGTAACCCCAATTTATCCAGACATTACAAATAGTTGACCAATCGCATTCGTCATTGCTACACATTTTGCCTCTTCATCCAGGTTGGATTGTTGAAATATTATATTATGAATCATGCAGAGATGCAGAAACCTGAAAACTAAGATCTATTTCCTAGTTATGGTGATAAAAACTTAATATAAGAGACACTTCCACAGGGCAAAGTATCTTTCAGAGAAGCTACTCTAACTACAAACATACTTTTGATGATTATTTATGTTGGCATTGAGATCTGCAGAAATCTCAGCACTTGATTTCATCCAAACTTCTGTACTAAGAAACTTGACCATATACTACCATAGCTGCTAGCAGCATAAAGTCTGTGTCCCTAGATTGACTCTAACGTCCCCTAAAATGCCTGCTTGAGAAAGCTCAATGCAGCTCAAATGCTGCTTGTTTCAGTCAAAACCTGGCAATAAACAGGCCTCTCATCTCCTTGGCACTTGGGTTAGAAAGCCTGCAATTATACATCCTTCTTCTGCTTCTTGTTATTTAAATCTACCCAGAACTATTTCCTGAAGGACCCAAGCCCATCTCTATGAAATGCTAACTGCTGTGTACTGAGTTGTGTTCCTCTCATATTCATGTGTGAAAGCTCTTGTCCTCCGGCCCCAACCCCCTGGCCCCTTGTAACAATATTTGGAGATGGGACCTCTGAGGACGTAATTAAGGTTAAGTGAGGTCTTTGGGTGAGATCCTGATATGATTGGATTTGTGGCTTTGTCAGGGGACACACTAAGCAGCTGGCTCCCTCACTGTGCTTGTGCATCGAGGAAAGGCCATGTGAGCACATAACCAGGAGATGGCTGTCTGAGAGCTAGGAAGAGAACTCTCACCAGACCCTGAGACAACGAGAACCTTGACCTTGTGTTTGTAACCTGCAAAGCTGTAAGAATATATATTTTTACTGTTGAAGCCACCAGTCTGTGCATGTCGGCACGGTCACCCTAGGAGGTCATACACATGCAGGAGCATAATTCTTCTTTGCTCTTTCTCCCAGTCCTGAGCGAGGACAAGGACCTTACTACAGCTTCAGGGGGAACCTGGCTCTGACTCATACAACTGCTTCCTGTCATAAAGGTATGAAAAGTTCGTCTCTCTGGATAAGCACCAGTGAACTCAGATGGCCTGGTGATGTGTGACAACCTCCCCAGAGTCTTTTTCATATACCTCTGTACTTAACAAGTTATATTTTTGTTTTAGAAAAGTTGAGTTCAATCCACACTGGGCTGTCTTGCCTTTGGCAATTTATTTGAATAAAAAGTTATTTTCACTACATTAGTATATGGCTTTGATATTTGACAGCATCAATTTTATGGAATGAATTTGATGTGGATTCTCAACTAATAAAACTCCTGTCATACAATCTTTTGCTTTATTTCTTTAATATTTTTAAAAATTATTTTATTTTATTTGTTCTAATTAGTTGTACATGGCAGTAGAATACATTTATATATTTCGATAGATCATACATAAGTAGAGTGTAGTCTCTCATTTTTCTGATTATACATATTGCAGAATCACATCAGTCATATAATCACATATATTTTCTCCCTTTTTGTTTTAGTGACTTGATGGAGGGATTGGAATTTAGCAGGTAGGAGTTCAGGTAAGGAGAGAGAAGACAAAGTATGAAGCAAGACAGTTGAGTATGTTTACAGTTGCTCATTTGTCTGGTTTGGGTTGACTGTTCAGTGGAATGGAAACATACTTTCTTAAATAATTTATTCTCTTTGTATTGTACCTTTAAAAAAATCTCCAAACCCCTAAACCGATGCAATCCATTCAAATTAAACTCTTGGGATGGGAAAACATTGAAATTCTCTTCCAGCCGCCTTGATTAGTGATGTGTGACACCCTATGATGTAAATTACTTTAATCTTTGTATCACTTTCGTGCAATGTCAGATGAGTTGGTGATTGCTAGTTCATTATTATTCTTCATGCTGTGATCTTAATCTCAGGATTTTTGAATAGAAATGTAACTAAAAGTCACCATAGGGGGCAGAAGTACAGAGAATTTTACTTTTTAACTAATTCAGGAGAGGACATGTAAAATACACTTCGACATGTAAAATATTGATTGACATGTAAAATACACTTCGACAACCAGGAAGCTTTAAGAGTGGGCATTAAATGGTGAACGTGCGAATAAATACACAAGACTCCAAATAGGAGAAATTATCCTGTGAATATGAGAGACCAGAAGGAGCAGAGTCCTCAGTAGGTTTGCAAAGGATTGCTGCTGTGCAGGTGCAAAGTGATGTTTAATTTTGTGTCAACTTGGCTGGGCCACAGTACTCAGTTATTTGGTCAAACATTATCCCAGAGTTTTCTGTGAAGATATTGTTTAAGTGAGATTCAATTTGAATCAGTAGACTTTGAGCAAGGTAGATTATTTTCCATATGGGGGTAGGTTTCATCCAATCAGCTGAGGGCCTTAATTTTAAAAGACTGACCTTCCCTGAGGAAGGGAGAGTTCTACCAGAAGATGGTCTTTGGACTCAACAGGTCCTTGGAGCCCCCTGGGTTTGCAGCATGCCGTCCTACCTTTCAGATTTGGGACTTGCCTGTTTCTAATCACATGAGCCTATCCTTAAAAAAATCTCTCTCACTCTTTCTCTTATTAAAACATAGTCTATCATAATTACATGAATGGGGTTTCATTCATTCCCAGTCTTTCAAGGAAGAAATTAAACAGTTTGTTTTTCCAAAGATTATGTTTTTGCCTGGGCTAGAAATTCTTGTTGACATTTTGTTTGCCAGCTTTACCCTTTTCCCCTTTGCATTTGGAAATCAAGTCCTAATTATAGCTCAACCTTGCTGCAGTAACACAAAGGAAGTGAAAATGGGGTGACCAAACAAACTTGAAACTTGAAACTGCCTCCATGAATCATGATGGACACTGGAAGAGAGGTGGTCACTCCTTGAGAAACCTAAAAATGTTTCATGGTTCTTTTCATGATGACTTCTCCAGATGGAATAGTGCACTCTTAGACTATTTTCTTAGTATTCCATTCATATCTTTATGCATCAAACCATACTTGTATTCTGTTGGAAAAAGAGTATTAAGACACTCTAATGTGAGACACACTAATTTCAAGGAGGTCAGAGGTCAAGACAGGAGAAGAACTATATGGAGGCAAATTTGCACAAGAGCACTCTTATGTTTCAAGATGGAAGTACACAGAGCACATGTGTTTATTGGATATTGGCTTTCTGATTTTACGTAAAAATGAAGAAGTATTGGACTCAGGTTTTGTATCCAGATCATCTCTGAGTGGGCTCAGGTAATGATTATTCAAAAGGAATAGTTGTTTAAATGGTCAAATTATGTAAGTGTAAGAATTTAAAAAATTCCATTCTAACTGCTGAGCCTCCCATGCTTATTGTCAACGGGTTTACTCTTACTGTATCTGTGTGCATCCTCCTGAGGGGGCACAGAGTGTGGGAAATTCCACTTCACGTAACACACCATAACTTCTCTCACTCCTGCTGCTTTAACAATAGCATTTCTAAACTATATCCAGCCTCCCCTTTAATGCATTTTTAGCTAGAATTCTTTATGCATGGGAGATACAGGTGGACTATAACATATATTATAGTACATAACAGATGATGTTCCTGTCTAATTGCATCTGTTTTGTTGTTGTTGTTCCTTTGTTTTGTTTTTGAGATGGGGTCTTGCTATGGCCAAATTGCTTGTACCAGAAGTTATGCACCCCCAACGTGTTGTTAGTATTGGCAGCTAATGGATCACAGCTGCTACCCACCCAATTCCCTGGAGAATTGACTTCAGATGATGGCAGTCATCTCCCAGAGAGATAGAAAGATTAGCATCTTCTCCTCCACAGACAATGATGACTGATACTAGACTTGGATAAGTTAACACCTTAACTTGAGGGCAGGAACTTTCTGGGGTGCAAGATATGCTCCAGTGCACCCCCCTACTCGGAGATCGGGCAAAGTTGTTCTGTACCTGAGATCACAGTCTGTTCATCTCTTTCCTTTTCTGCTTCACTTCCTTTTCTTAAAGATTTGTTCTGAAAAGCACCCCCTCAATAAATCTCATGCAGACAAATCTATGTCTTAGAATCCATTCCTTGGAAATCTAACCTAACTTAGTTAATCTCTTATGTGGTTCCCTTTCATCACACAGAGAAGCAAACTGAGAGGGAGAAACTGCACAAGATTATTTATAGTTTGGAGAAAAAAACGCTGAAGGAGCAGGACTACTGCCCATTCTCTTTACGGGTGGAATCCCAAGAATGGAAGAAGGTGGGTTGGACCAATGGCCTAACAAACATGGGAGGTGAGACAGTAAATTAGCAGACCTGAAGACAAAACCTGGAGGGTATGAAAATGCCGCAGGGCACAGGGAAACTGCACACTGGAAAGTGAAGAGGTCATTGGAAAATCTTCACTTTAATCTGAGAGTATAAGTGGGATGAGGCATGGTGCTCTCACCTTTGCCTGTTTTAGTTGGCCATGCCACATGGGAATCTTTGAAATTATCTTACTCCTCCTTTCTAGTAAACATTAGGCAATTCAGAGTTCTGGAAAGACATCTAGAGATAACGCCTCTGATAAAGGAAGTAATTAAGGTGGGAATTTTGATTCCTACTAACTAGATGTCTTGACAATTTTGCCTGGCCCCAGCACACAGGCAAATGATTGCTGGGGGTTCATAGGAATGTGTGGAGGACTCCTTTGATAACTTCAGCTGTATCTGATAGGCTAAGGATTAGGCAACTGCCTTTCTTTTGATCAACAGCTTAATTAAATCAACAAGCACATAAAAAAAATCAGTGAGTTAAGTAACTCCATTAAGACAGAAACTTCATTTTTTTAACCCAGGTATGTACTCATTAATAATATTTATGGTGGAAAAATCAAAACAACAGTCATTCAAAAGAGTAAATGTCTGGTAGGTTTCATTCCACAAGAATGTAAGCATACATTTACTCTTTTGCCACAAAATGTTTGAATTTGTTCTTATGTTCCATAACCTAGTTAGATGAGATTAGACTCGATAACCATTAAGAGCAAGTTAGCGGCCTACACTTCTGAGAACCACCTCCTTAGAAAATGCCCAAGGGACCCTAGCAGCAATGGTCACCTTTATGATGGAGGGTGTCTGATAACTGCAGTGAAAAGCAACATCTCAAACTGTGAGATACAAATTATTTCTCGGAGATCCTGCCAATAAACAAATACCCAAAAGGCAAGTAGACCCTTGCTATTTAATTTTGGCGCACACAAAAAATCATTCCTCATCAGAAATTCTGTTGAACGGAGTTTGCCTCACCAGCAAGAAATCCGAGTTATAGTAGGCATTTGAGCATAAAGAGGTTTCAAAGACTTTTAAAAAGGGAGGCGACACAGGAGTCTCACTGCGTTCTTATGAGCTATGCTTAGAAAATATTTAGAAGTGTCTACAGTCACAATATATGCATATTGAAGCTTTTAGAAGAATCAAATATATTACCCAATGGATACCTCTTAAGTTTTGTATTAAAAAACTTTCCATTTAAAAAAATATTGGTGAATCCATTTATTTGGCTGACATATTTCAAGGTAATATACAGATATCAATTGATCTGTATAAAATAAAGCACACTTCTAGTTAATCTGGTTATCATTAACTAAACTTTTTTTACTTGTTAGAGTTTTTCCCTATAATGTAAAATTCATATGCAATGAAATGTACATTTTTATTTTTGCTGAATTGAAAATACGTGCACCCAGGTCAGTCAGTCTCCTGTCAAGATGCGAACTTCTGTTACCCCAAAAAGTTCCCTGTGTCTCCCCCTAATCAGTACTCACCTCCCCAAGGAACAACTGTTGTTTTAATTTTTTCCACCATCAATATTATTAATGAGTGAATACCTAGGTTCTAAAAAAATTTTCTGCTTAAGGGTGTTATTTAATTCATTGATTTTTTGTGTGTTTGTTGATTTCATTAATCTTATTCCTTAACAAATATTTGATATTTTCTACTTGGAATGCTTTAATTGCTTTTTCCCCTTGTCTTTTTTTCTTTACCCCTAAACTTATTTAAATGTTGTATATTATCGTTCTATTCTATATAGGTTAATTTTTTATCTTATGTAATTAAATGCATATTTTTCTAATAGTGTCTAAGTTTAATTAGTAACTATATTCTTCAATTGTACAAGAAAAGAAAATCAGTACATTTACAAATTGGTGCATTTAAAAATTCCTACTTCTTTCTTCTCTATATCCTTCATTATTACCACATAGAAATTTCAGTCTAGGTGACCAAAACACATTCAGACTTCACATAAGGTTTTAGTAATTTCTTTGGTTATCATTGCTTGAACCCCTCATTGTTTTTTAGAAATATCCCTTTATTTGCTGGTATACATTTTCAGGAAATTCTTTCAAAAAGAATTTCAGTGGCAAATATTTTGAGTTCTTGCATGTTAAAAATATTTTTATTTCATCTTCATAATTTGGCTGTAATTTGAATTCTAGGGTCAAGTAACTTTATCTTGAAACTTTGAAGATATTTTTTTCATTGACTAATAGCCTCTGGAATCTCTTATCAGAAGACCGGTGTTGATTGGTTCTTTTTCATTTGTAGATAATTTTGGTTGACTTGTCCCCATAAATTTCTGGGTTCTGTCATAACCGTACAGATAATATATTTAGGTTTTCCTCATTTGACTTTTAATAAGACTTTTTTTTTTTTAAATCAGGACTCTTTCTGAAATTTAGGATAATGTTCTTATATTATTTCTTTTTTCTTGTATTATTATTTATTTATTTATTTACAGACTGCATTTTGATTCATTGTACACAAATGGGGTACATCATTTTGTTTCTATGGTTGTGTATGAATGTAGATTCATAGCATTCATGTGATCATACATGTACATAGGGTAATGATGTCTGTCTCATTCCACCATTTTTCATATCCCCCTCCATCTCATTTCCTTCTATGTAAAGTTCCTCCATTCTTCTCTCATCCCCCACTCACCCACCACAAATTATATATCATCATCCACTTATCAGGGAACACATTTGACCTTTGGTTTTTTGGGATTGGCTTATTTCACTTAGCATGATATTCTCCAATTCCATCCATTTTTCTGCAAATGCCATAATATTCTTCTTCTTCTTTATGGCTGAATAATATTCCATTGTGTATATATACCACTGTTTTTTTTATCCTTTCATCTGTTGAAGGGCATCTAGTTTGGTTCCACAATCTAGCTATTGTGAATTAAACTGCTATAAACATTGATGTGGCTGTGTTACTGTAGTATGCTAATTTTAAGTCCTTTCGGTATAAACCAAGGAGTGGGATAGCTGGGTCAAAAAGAGGGTTCATTCCAAGTTTTCTAAGGATTCTCCACACTGCTTTCCAGAGTACCTGCACCAATTTGCAACTCGGCCAGCAATGTAAAAGTGTGCCTTTTTCCCCACATCTACACCAACATCTATTATTGTTTGTGTACTTGATGATAGACATTTTAATTGGAGTAAGATGAAATCTTAGAGTTGTTTTAATTTGCATTTCTCTAATTACTAGAGATGCTGAACACTTTTTCATATATCTATTAATCACCTGTGTGACTTCTTCTGTGAAGTGTCTGTCCAGTTCCTTGGCACATTTATTGATTGAGTTCTTTGTATTTTTGCTGTAAAGTTTTTTAAGTTCTTTATAAATTTTGGAAATAATTACTCTATTATTTCTTTTTTTTATTTTTATATTGTAAACAAACGGGATACATGTGGTTTCTCTGTTTGTACATGGCATAAAGGCATACCATTTGTGTAATCACAAATTTACATAGAGTAATGTTGTTTGATCCATTCAGTTATTTTTTCCCTTCCCCCCACCCTTCCCACCCCTCTTTTCCCTCTATACAGTGCTTCCTTCCTCCATACTTGCCCCCCTCCCTAACCCTAACTCTAACGCTAACACTAACCCTTCCCTCCCCCCATTATGAATCATCATCCACTTATTAGCGATATCATTTGTCCTTTGGCTTTTTGAGATTGGCTTATCTCACTTAGCATGATATTCTCCAATTTCATCCATTTGCCTGCAAATACCATAATTTTATCATTCTTTATGGCTGAGTAATATTCCATTGTATATATATACCACAGTTTCTTTATCCACTCATCAATTGAAGGGCATCTAGGTTGGTTCCACAGTCTGGCTATTGTGAATTGAGCAGCTATGAACATTGATGTGGCTGTGTCTCTGTAGTATGCTGATTTTAAGTCCTTTGGGTAGAGGCCAAGGAGTGGGATAGCTGGGTCAAATGGTGGTTCCATTCTAAGCTTTCTGAGGAATCTCCATACTGCTTTCCAGAGTGGCTGCACTAATTTGCAACCCCACCAGCACTGTATGAGTGTACCTTTCTCCCCACATCCTCGCCAACACCTGTTGTTGCTTGTATTCTTGATAATCGCCATTCTAACTGGGGTGAGATGGAATCTTAGGGTGGTTTTGATTTGCATTTCTCTTATTACTAGAGATGTTGAACATTTTTCCATATGTTTGTTGATTGCTTGGAGATCTTCTTCTGTGAAGTGTCTATTCATTTCCTTAGCCCATTTGTCGACTGGATTATTTGTATTCTTGGAGTAGAGTTTTTTGAGTTCTTTATAGATTCTGGAGATTAGTCTCTATCTGAAGTATGATTGGCAAAGATATTCTCCCACTCTGTAGGCTCTTTCTTCGCATTGCTGATAGTTTCCTTTACAGAGAGAAAGCTTTTTAGTTTGAATCTATCCCAGTTGTTGATTCTTGCTTTTATTTCTTGTGCTATGGGAGTCCTGTTAAGGAAGTCTGGTCCTAAGGCAACATGTTGAAGATCTGGACCTACTTTTTCTTCTATAATCTGCAGGGTCTCTGGTCTGATTCCGAGGTCCTTAATCCATTTTGAGTTTAGTTTCGTGCATGATGAGAGATATGGGTTTAGTTTCATTCTGTTGCATATGGATTTCCAATTCTCCCAGCACCATTTGTTGAAGAGGCTATCTTTTCTCCATTGCATATTTTTGGCACCTTTGTCTAGTGTGAGAAAATTGTATTTATTTGGGTTTGTGTCTGTGTCCTCTATTCTGTACCATTGATCTGTACCTTTCTATTTTGGTACCAATACCATGCCATTTTTGTTACTATTGCTTTGTAATAGAGTTGAAGATCTGGTATTGCAATACCCCCTGTTTCACTCTTCCTGCTAAGGATTGCTTTAGCTATTCTGGGTTTCTTATTCTTCCAGATGAATTTCATAATTGCTTGCTCTATTTCTGTAAGGTACGTCTTTGGGATTTTAATTGGAATTGCATTGAATTTGTATAGCACTTTAGGTAGTATGGCCATTTTGACAATATTAATTCTTCCTATCCAAGAACGTGGAGGATCTTTCCATCTTCTAAGGTGTTCTTTAATTTCTTTCTTTATTGTTCTGTAGTTCTCATTGTAGAGGTCTTTCACATCTTTTGTGAGATTGATTCCCAAGTATTTTATTTTTTTTGAGGCTACTGTGAATGGAGTAGTTTTCATAATTTCTCTTTCTGAGGATTCATCACTTATGTATAAAAATGCATTGGATTTATGAGCATTGATCTTGTAACCTGCTACTTTGCTGAATTCACTTATGAGTTCTAAAAGTTTTCTGGTGGAATTTCCAGATTCCTCTAAATATATAATCATGTCATGAGCGAACAGGGATAGTTTGAGTTCTTCTTTTCCAATTCGTATCCCTTTAATTTCTTTGGTTTGTCTAATTGCTCTGGCTAGAGTCTCAAGAACAATGTTGAATAGAAGTGGTGAAAGAGGGCATCCCTGCCTTGTTCCAGTTTTTAGGGGGGAATGCTTTCAGTTTTTCACCATTTAGAATGATATTAGCTATGGGCTTAGCATAAATGGCCTTTACAATGTTAAGGAATGTTCCCACTATCCCTATTTTTTCTAGTGTTTTGAGCATGAAGAGGTGCTGTATTTTATCAAATGCTTTTTCTGCATCTATGAAATAATCATGTGATTCTTGACTTTAAGTCTATTGATACGGTGAATTACATTTATTGATTTCCTGATGTTGAACCAACCTTGCATCCCTGGGATGAAACCCACTTGATCATGGTGCACTATCTTTTTAATATGTTTTTGTATGCGATTTTCTAAAATTTTGTTGAGAATTTTTACGTCGATGTTTATTAAGGATATTGGTCTGAAATTTTCTTTCCTTGATGAGTCTCTGTCTGGTTTAGGTATCAGTGTGATATTGGCTTCATAGAATGAGTTTGGGAGGGTTCCCTCCTCTTCTATTTTATGGAATACTTTGAGAGGTATTGGAATGAGCTCTTCTTTAATGGTTTTGTAGAACTCGGCTGAGAACCCATCTGGTCCTGGACTTTTCTTTGTTGGTAGGCTTTTGATGACTTCTTCTATTTCAGTTCTTGAAATTGGTCTATTTAAATTGTGTATGTCCTCCTCGTTCAGTTTAGGCAATTCATATGTCTCTAGAAACCTGTTGATGTCTTTGAAATTTTCTATTTTGTTGGAGTATAGATTTTCAAAATAGCTTCTAATTATGTTTTGTATTTCAATCGTGTCTGTTGTGATATTTCCTTGTTCATTCCGAATTTTAGTGATTTGGGTTTTCTCTCGTCTTCTCTTTGTTAGTGTGGCTAAAGGTTTATCAATTTTGTTTATTTTTTCAAAGAACCAGCTATTTATTTTGTCAATTTTTTGTATTGTTTCTTTTGTTTCAATTTCATTGATTTCAGCTCTGAGTTTAACTATTTCCTGTCTTCTACTACTTTTGGTGCTGGTCTGTTCTTTTTCTAGGGCTTTGAGCTGTAGTGTTAGGTCGTTTATTTGTTGAGTTTTACTTCTTTTATTAAATGCGCTCCATGAAATAAATTTCCCTCTAAGTACTGCTTTCATAGTGTCCCAGAGATTGTGATATGATGTTTCTTTGTTCTCATTTACTTCTAAGAATTTTTAAATTTCCTTCCTAATATCTTCTGTTATCCATTCATCATGTAATAGCATATTGTTTAATCTCCAGATGTTGGAATAGTTTTTGTGTTTTACTCTTTCATTTATTTCTAGCTTCAATCCATTATGATCTGATAGAATACAAGGTAGTGTCTCTATCTTCCTGTATTTGCTAACATTAGCTTTGTAGTATAATATATGGTCTATTTTAGAGAAGGATCCATGTGCTGCTGAGAAGAAAGTGTATTCGCTGTAGGTTGGATGGTATATTCTATAAATGTCTGTTAAGTCTAAATTATTGATTGTATTATTGAGATCTATGGTTTCTTTGTTCAATTTTTGTCTGGAAGATCTGTCCAGTGGTGAGAGAGGCGTGTTAAAATCACCTAGTATTATTGTGTTACGGTCTATTTGGTTTCTGAAATTGAGAAGGATTTGTTTGACATACATGGATGAGCCACTGTTTGGGGCATAGATGTTTATGATTGTTATATCTTGCTGATTTATGCTTCCCTTAAGCAGTATGAAATGACCTTCTTTATCCCTTCTGACTAACTTTGGCTTGAAGTCCACATTATCGGAAATGAGGATGGATACTCCAGCTTTTTTGCTGAGTCCATGTGCATGGTATGTTTTTCCCCATCCTTTCACCTTTAGTCTATGGGTATCTTTTTCTATGAGCTGAGTCTCTTGTAGGCAACATATTGTTGGATCTTTCTTTTTAATCCAATCTGCCAGTCCATGTCTTTTGATTGGTGAATTCAGGCCATTAACATTCATGGTTATTAATGAGATATGATTTGGTTTCCCGGTCATTTGGTTCATTTTTAAAATTTTATTTATTTATTTATTTGACACAACTTGGTTCCTCCTTTATTTGACAATTCCTTTAGGATAATTTCTCCCTTTGCTGATTTGCTTCTTTGTTTTTCATCTCTTCCTCATGGAATATTTTGCTGAGAATGTTCTGTAATGCTGGCTTTCTTTTTGTAAATTCTTTTAGCTTTTGTATATCATGGAAGGATTTCATTTCATCATCAAATTTGAAGGTAAGTTTTGCTGGGTATAAGATTCTTGGTTGGCATCCATTTTCTTTCATGGCTTGAAAAATGTTGTTCCAGGCCCTTCTAGCTTTTAGGGTCTGGATTGAAAAGTCTGCTGATATCCGTATTGGTTTCCCCCTGAATGTAATTTGGTTCTTTTCTCTCGCAGCTTTTAAAATTCTGTCTTTATTTTGTATGTTAGGTATTTTCATTATAATGTGCCTTGGTGTGGGTCTGTTGTAATTTTGTGTATTTGGAGTCCTATAAGCCTCTTGAACTTGATTTTCCATTTCATTCTGCAGATTTGGAAATTTTCTGATATTATTTCATTGAATAGATTGTTCATTCCTTTGGTTTGTTTCTCTAGGCCTTCCTCAATCCCAATAATTCTTAAATTTGGCCTTTTCATGATATCTCATAGTTCTTGTAGATTCTGTTCATGATTTCTTACCATCTTCTCTGTTTGTTCAACTTTGTTTTCAAGGTTAAATATTTTGTCTTCAATGTCTGAGGTTCTGTCTTCCAGGTGTTCTATCCTACTGGATATGCTTTCTATGGAGTTCTTAATTTGGTTTATTATTTCCTTCATGTCAAGGATTTCTGTTTGGTTTTTTTGCAATATCTCTAACTCTTTATTGAAATGATCTTTTGCTTTCTGTATTTGCTCTTTTAACTGTCGATTGGTGTGATCATTCAATGCCTGCATTTGCTCTTTCATCTCATCATTCAGTGCATGCATTTGCTCTTTCATCTCATCGTTTGCTTCCCTAATCATTTTAATTATGTACATTCTGAACTCCTTTTCTGTCATTTCTTCTGCCATGCTGTCATTGGGTTTTATTGATGTAACATCTAGATTTGTTTGCGGCATTTTCTTTCCTTGTTTTCTCATATTGTTCAGGTATCAGTGGACCGCTGAGATATTGCAGATTCCTCTATTGACTTACAATGTCCCTGAAGATTTCTATATATATCCCCTCTTAGCCTCAGTAGGCTGAAGTCTTGGAGGACGTTGATAATGCGGTGCTCCACAAGGAAGCTGCCTCTCTAGGAGTGGTGGCCTTCAGGTGGGGTATATTCCCTGCTAGTGGGCAGAGGTGCCTCCACTTGTTAATCAATGGTCATCCAAAGGGGAACTAGGCTGCAGGCTGAGGCAAGGCCTGTTTGGGCCTGAGTCTCTGGTTTTACCGTCCTTGTGGGGAAACCTCACCTGGCAGGGAATACTCACCCGGTGGGGAGGTCTCGCTGGTCAGTTCCCCTCCTAGAGGTTCCCCTCAATTTACAGCTACCGCCTGGGCTGGGCTGCCTTCCTCTGCAAAGTTCCCAGGGGCCCGGCCCTACCTCCTGGGCCTGGGAGCCTCACCCTTTGCAGATGAATCTCCTTAGGCTGCCCCTCCTCAGAGAATCTGCCCGCAGTCCTGGAACCTTTGCTCCGCCCCTAAGCGTGTCTCTGTGCGGCTCTTCCACCCAGAAGCCTCCTAGATCCTGGGACCCTGCTCTGCACCTAATCGCCTGGCTATGCGGCCCCTACTCTGAGAAGCCACTTGGGGCCCTGTGCAATTGCTCTGAGTCCCAGAGACCCGCCGCACGCCTCTTCCTCCAGACAGCCGCCTGGTGTTCTGGTGCGGTCACTAGGCAACTCACTGCATGCCTCCTCCTCCCACCAACCGCCTGTAGCCCTGGGCAATCACTCCAAGTCGAAGTGACCTGCCCCGTTCCTCCTCCTCCTCCAGGTAACCCCCCGGGTGTTCAGGAGCGGTCGCTCTGAGTGGCTCTGAATCCGCGTGACCCACTGCACGCCTCCTCTGGGCAGCCGCCCAGAGCTCCGGTGCGGCCACTCGAGACCAGGCGAACCACTGCGCTTCTCCTCCAGGTAGCCCCCCTGTGTTCAGGAGCGGTTGCTTTAAGTCCAAACCACTCACCAATCGCCTCCTCCTCCGAGCAGCCGCCTGGAGCTCTAATGCAGTCACTGCAAGTCCAAACGACCCGCCGCGCTCCTCCTCCTCCTCCTCCTCCTCCTCAGGACAGGCCCTGGTGTTCAGAAGTGGTCTGAGTCCAAACAGCTCGCCGCGCAGCTCCTCCTCTGGCAACCGCCTGTAGCTCTGGTATAGTCACTCCAAATCCAAGCGGCCGCGCTCCTCCTCCTCCTCCTCCTCCTCAGGGCAGGCCCCGGTGTTCTGAGTCCACACAGCTCTCCTCGCCACTCCTCCTCTGGGCAGCCACTGGAGCCCCAGTGGTTGCTCTGAGTCCCAGAGCTGTGCTGAGCGGCCTCCTCTATGACGCTCCCAGTTGTCCAAGTTCACTGCTCCAGCAGGGGGAGGGGCGTCTCGCCGGCAGCTCTACTTCACAAAGTTCCCTGGGCTCCGGGACCACCACCCCATCCGGGACGCCTCCCCAGTGGGAGAGACTCACCCGGCAGCTTTGAGTTGGTCCCAAATCTCTCAATATCTCCTCTTTTGAATCCTGAGTCCTGGAGCAACATGAAATGCAGCCACCCTCTAGGCCGCCATCTTGAAAAACCCCCTATTATTTCTTTAAACGTCATCTCTTCCCAATTTTATTGTTGAGGAGTTACTATGAAATGACTATTGAAATTCTGGTTCCATTCTGCAGTCTTTAAATTTCTTTTCACCGCTTCTCTCTTTGTTTCCTTTTATGTTTTCTAGGGTAATTCTACCTCACTCTTCTAACTTACTACATCAGTCTTCAGCTGTGTGTGCTAGACATTTCAGACGTATCTTGAATTTCTCATTTCAACAACTTAGTTTTTAATTTCCATGACCTATAACTTGTTATCTTTATGATTTATTCTGAGACACTAATTATGCTTTAAAACAATTAAATGACCTGTTTTCCAATTGCCATATCCCGAGCTGCTTTTCTCATTCGTACTCTTATGCCATGATGCTCTGTCTTGTCTTGGGCCCAGAGCTATGAAATTTATCAACCGTGGACTGAACCTCGGAAACTAGCCTGACACTTGGACGTATAATGAGAATGTGCTCTGCTGTTCATTCTGTTACCTGAAGAGCTCAGAGGGTGGATCACTGAGAGACCTGGAGGGTGGGTCATCTCCCACTGTAGCTTACTCCTCAGAAGTACAAACGGGACTTCTGGAGTTGGGATTTAGATCCCTGGAAAGGACTTGTTGGGCCCCACCCTCTATCTTCTCAGATATCAAGTGAATTTCACTCTTAATTTGTCAATTACTCTACTGAGTCTAAGTTCCTGTTTTTCATTCAGTTTGGTATAATGTTTACCAAGTTAAATTCCCTAGTGATCCTAAATTGTAGGTTTTGCAGAAGAAAGTGAAAACATTTTTATTCCCTATTATTATAGAGTATGGTCCTTTCCCTGCAAGGAAATCCACTTCCCATAAACTACAGTGTTAAGACTAAAAAAATTCACATGATTTTGCTTAGAATATTTCTTTCCATGTTAATCCTTGATTATTCAGTAGTGTGTTACCACTACACTTTGGAAAAGTCTTTAAATATATGCTTTCTCTCTATTCTGATGATGCAGTGACTTAGTATTTACACTGTTCTTGATTATGGATACTTTAAAGACACGGACTTCATCTCATGTTCTTCTGACCCTATCACAAATGCTTCACCTGGCACAGTATAGGAAAAAATATGTCTGCAAGCATGAACAAGTTTAGTTATGTTTTGTGGGTCCAGAGTGTCTCACCTTTTACATAGTGTGTAACTGACCACGATATGTCTCAAATAATATAGATTAGTAAGAAAAGTTTAGGTTTCTATAATTATTATAGTTTATTGGTAATGATTATTGTTATCCAAATGGATTAGTCATGACTAAGGAATATGAATAAGTGCAATAAATAAGAAAAAACATAAATGAAAAGAATACCTATATCCTATAATGATCCTTAGGCCCTTTAGTAAATGCATTAAAACTTTAATTATACAAGGTCAAGTGATTCATCTTCTAAGTGTATGTTTAAAGGGGCAAAATTTACTGTAACTGGATCAATATACACAGTACACATATGTTGAAATGTTACACTGGACCTTGTAAATATGCACATGTGAATTTTTACATGCTAATCTAAAATTTTATAAATATTAGAGGAGATGAAAATGCTAACTTCCCTGATCATCACACATTGTATACATGTACTGAATTATTGCATTGTAACCCATGCACATTTTAATTTTAAAATAATAATTAATAAAAAAAATAAGCCTGTTGTAAAAATAAAATAAATTAACAAAAACAACTTACTAAGTTTACTTTATTTTTTATTCCATTGTAGTTTCTTTGATTTATTGGACTTTTTCTTAATGCATTGACTTTCTTTCAATATCTCATTCCTGATTTTTTACTTTCCTTGCAGTGGAGACTTCATCTTGGATTGCCTGTCGTGTTTGGGCACCTGCCAGGGCACTGCCTCACTGAGCCTATGGGGTAGCATAGCATGTTCACAGGACAACACCTCAGCACCTGTTTTGGAGCATGGATTCTCATCATTCTTCTTAGGCATTCCAATCACATGCGCCTTGTCCATCCTCCATTCTCTTATCTACCCTCCCTAAAACTCCTTGCAAATAACTACTCTCATTAGGTGTCTAGTCAACAGGGCAGGATTCTTTAGTTCCTTTAGTCCTACTAACCACCATATTTATTGCCTGTTTATACATCATTCATTCTCCAGGTATTGAGTTTCTTGGAACCAAATCTTACCTGTTTTTATAATTTAATCATATAAAGGTTTTGGAATGTGGTACTTAAAAAAAAATCAATTCTGTCTGTCTGATTTTTGTCTTTTATGGATTCCTTCCAATTTGTGAATGGCGGGTGAGAAGGGTATTACATTCCTTCTTGTTTTTAAGTGCAGGTATGGTTCGTACTTACACACACACAACACACACACACAATCTCACCATTCCTTTTGATCAGGAACTATACACATTTAACTCATTATTTTTAGCCTCTGCCACATAAGATCCTCAAAAGTTCATTGTTGATTTGAAATTGAGTATGATTGAGTGGACCAGTCAGTTTTTGTCATGGGAAATCAGACAATTTACAAAGCAAATGCTTTAAGGGCAGCTTCCAAGTTGAATACAAATGATTTACTCTTCACTGTCCAGGTCTGTCTTCTGTCTTCCAAGGCAAGAATGAGACTGATAATGGAAACATAAAAATATCTATAGTTCTTAATAATTGTATTCTAACACACATGCTCCTATTTGGTCCTCACCACAACCATGTGAGGCAGAAATCCTGACCACCATCTGGTTAGGTAAGCTGCAGCTCAGAGGAGACTAGTACAAGAGCATATTCTAGAAAGCAGCAGATGGACACAAGTTTTAGGTGACTCCTCAAGTACACCGTCTCCTAGAAAAAGCTGGATACATGCTTTCTGAGTCTTTAAGTTACTGGCATAGAGCAAATAATTAGCAAATGTTTATTTAAAGCTAAAAAGCAAATTTTATGAATTTTAGAATGAAAGTCAAAGAAAAGATAGAAATCAGAGAATATAAATGAACAAAATCAAATAAAGGCAATTTCAGTTTTTTTTGTTTGTTTTTAGTAAGTATGTATATTTCATGACCAAATCTCTCCAAATCTTTTTGTTGTTTTTGTTAGTAAGTGGAAATTTTTTACATTTTAAATTTCCCATGGAAAACGAGTTGATTTTATGAGTATATTAACTCAATCATATCTTTAACTACCAGTCCCTGATGTCAAGGGAAAATATTACAAAAGGAAGTAAAATTTTTTCTCAGTTAAATTGAGTTTCCATGACCCTCCCACTTATTTTTAGACTTTATACAATGAATATACAGAGATATTCCTAATCTTAATGCTTTTCAGAAGTTGATGGATTTATAAAGAATTTGAAGTAGATATCAGAGTGATTCTTTACACATATGTTTTAAAATGCAAATTCTGTGTGTGGTCATCCTATGACCAAGTCCACCCTAATCAAACACTGAGTTTGGCTCAAATGACTCATTCCATATTATGAACTATGTATGCGAAGGTAAAGTGTTTAGAGTGGAAACAGACATGAACAAGATAAAAGCACTTCTCTTAAGGATTTGTATTGTTTCTGTGGAAAGACAGGAGGGCTGCCAGATTTAGCAAATAAAAAAGTAGAATTCTCATTTAAACTAAATTTCATATAAATAAATGACTTTTAGTAAAACTATGTCCATAGAGTATTTGAACAGACTAAAAATTTTGGTTTTTTATTTGAAAGACAAATTTGACTGAAAGTCCTGTATTTTATGTGGCAACTTGAGAACAGAAACAAGGTAAATGATAGTTATGCTACAGGATGGTAAGTGGCATAATAGAGCTAAGTTGAGAGAATGATGGAAATATGTAGGTCCCTATTTATTAGGAGTTTTATTTTAAGTTTTCCAAACAATTTCAATGGAGAATGTGACTCTTTTCTGCAAATAGACAAGATCAGTGATGTGTAAAATGATCTGAAAAGAGAGAACTCTTAGATAAAAATGTGCACTTGTAAATATGCAGGGAAATTCTTTCTTTTTAACAATTCACTTTGTCTATTTTAATAAATTACACATGTTCTAATTTGTATGTATATGTTCTCTTTACATGTCATTTTAAAAGTATTTAAGACATCTTTGATAATTAAAAAAGCAGCCATGTTGAAAATAAGTTTAGACAAACTATTACTGATTTGAATGCACTAGTGATTAAGGAAAGGTAGCTCAAGGCTGTAACTTTTAATGAGCTTAATAAAAACATTGGGGTATGTTTGAGACATCTATCCCTGTTATACCATAAAAATAACTAAAATATTATAAGTATTTTAAACACAATCCAAAGTCGATTATTTTTCCTTTACTATGTTAGCAAAGTTTGAATTTATAACTTGTAGTTTGACAATCATGTTTTTGGTTTATCTATATATTCTGGGTTGAAGGATGAGACAAATAATAAAACTTGCCAAAATAAAAGGAGTCTATCTGACTGCCTTTTGATATGCTTCAGTGAATTGATAAGAAAACATTTTCAACAAAACATTATATCCAGTGCTTAGAAGTGAAAACAGTGACCTGAAATTTCATGTTGCTTTGGTAAAAGTAGACAAAAATGAATTTATGACTTCAGGGTTATATACTCGTTACAGTAGAGGGTGGGTAGATAGATAAATTAATCCTTGTTAGTGTTAAAAGCATTAATTTGAGGAGGAAATGTCTCCAATTAGATCAATCTATTAACTGAAAGTTTCACAAAAAAGAAAAAAGGTGTTATAAAGAAAAAAAAGAATGTATGTTTGAATAGTTTGCAATCTATAATTGTATATGAATCACTAGAATTCAAAGATCATTTTAATAATATCATTTCTGAGAAATCAAATCTAAAACATAATACCTGGATTCCTCCTTATCCAAAAAAAGAAATTAAACCAATTATATAATTTTTAAGTAAATACTCTGCAAATTTCAATTCACAATTATACAAAATAGGATAAATAATAAAGGGAATGTATGAATGAAAAGCTATAATAATTCTAATTTTTGCCACCTTGGCAAGGTATTGCCCATATACATTAATATAATAGAAATGGCACAGTCTCTGAGGACACTCATTTATTTACATTTTAAGACTAACTTTAATCTCAAAATCACATATCCATACACCTATTTCCTTTTTGTTGTCTTCACTTAACTTAAATGCATAGTTTATTAATCAAAGACTATAAACAAATATTTACCATGTTTGTTACATGTAACACACAGGAACAGCTTTTAACAAAAATTCATCGACCCCCCCCCCCAACATTTTTTATTATAAACACAGGTATTAAAACAATCCTGAACACGTTTTTGATACTACTAGTAGTCAGCATTCACGCTGCTTCAAAAATTACCACAATTTGTGACAATATTCATTGTACCTGCTACTTAGAACAGTTTCAACTGCAGCTCTTTCACTAAGCAAGATGGAAAAAGCATGCCATTTCTGTTTTTCTTTCTTGAGATTTGACTTTTCAGAGACAGAAGTTTCCACTGCCATCTGACACTTCTTGCCATGTTTTCCTCTTGTAAGCCTGAATTCTGTTTCGAGTACTCCAGGTTCATATTTAAATGACAGTGCCTTAACAAGAGAAAGAAAAATTGTGCTGCATTTTTCCTCCTGGTACCTGAAAACAGAATGGGTATATATATATATATATATATATATATATATATATATATATATATATATATTAAATATATCCTTACAAACGTCCAGGCATGTTTACCAGCTGGATTTTTTTTACTTAATGTGTGGGTATTTTGTATTGTGATATTTTTTCAAGACATTAACATGAATAGAAGGTTGTTGATTTAAGAAAAGTTTGAGATTCACTAAAATTCATTGTTGTACGTTTGTCCTTCTGGTGGCTGTGGAAGCTTTGTATTGTCTTTAGACATCATTAACGTCTCAGGTCTTGAAGTACAACTTTAACGCAATGTGAACTTTGTCATTTTGCTGATACTGGTATGTTCCTTGCATCCACTATTCCACTGGAATTATTTATTCCATTCATATTAATATTTGTTACAAATCTAACTGATGGAGGGCTTCTGGGTATTTAGGTCCACATTCTACTTTCAGGCTATATATTCTGTTTTCATAATTTATCTTTTTCCTCTCTGTCTGGAATGTCCTCCATCCCCATCGCCACCTTCAGAAATCCTACCAGTCAATTCTTTAAGGCTTATTCCAAAGGCAACTTCCGCTGCTGCCCAGCCTTCCTCAATTATTCCAGCCTTGGTGGCCCAGTAATCATGCCTGTCCACCTTGTGTCATATCTTCATCATTTTCAATTCCCCAGCTAACCATGCCATCACTACCCTTTTTGTCCTTCTTCATGTTCTTCCACCAAGCAAAACTTACAAGGAACTAACTCCTGTGGAGACTGCCATCTTCTCCTGCAGCCCCACACAGGGCAAATTCTTTATGTACATTGAGATTGCATTGCAAGAATCACATCACAACATGTTCACAGCCATATGAGAGGTGACTTTTGAAGGTGAAGCCTGTTACAAATTTTCTCTCCCCCTCCCCCCTGTTCTTTGTACCATAGATTGAACCAAGGGGTTCAAGGGATGCTTTTAACCATTGAGCCACATTCCCAGACGGTTGTTATTTATTATTTATTTATTTATTTTTAATATTGGGACAGTCTTGCTAAGTTGCTGAGGTTGGCTTTGAACTGGTGATCCTCCTGTCTCAGCCTCTTGAGCTGCGGGGATTACTGGCATGCACCATAGTGCCGACACAAATGTTTCTTTGTTCCTATGGGGCAAACATGGAGGACAAACATGCATATTATCCTAAGAATATAGAAGAACCTAAGTGTTTTCCAGAGGGTCAGAAATCCTGGGTCTTGACCTTATATTGTTTGAGTCCAGAGAAGGAAGGTTAAAGCAGGAAAAGCAACTGGATGTATCTAGTCCTTGCTTCTCATGCAGACAAGATTGAGAAAGCCAGCCAGGACTTGGGCACAGTAGAACACTGCATAAGCAGGTTCCTCTATACCATCTACTTTGCTGCCTTCCTCCCCACGCCTAGCCATTGATTCATTAATGTGGGTGACAATCATGAGGAGATTTTAAATGACTTTTGAAAATTTGGGGGAAGGAATGGGGAAAGAGAAAAGTACAGAGAAAGGGAAGGATGAAAAACATACTAGAAAATAATTCCACTGCTTTAAAATTAATGAACCTTTAAAAAGACAGAAACTGTATAGTAGTTTCCTCAGCCCTGTTCTTTGTCTTTAGACACAATTATGAGATTTTATTGAAAAAAATCAACCTTAACTTTCTAAACCAGAGAAGCTGTAAGGGCACATAGGAGATATGCTTGAAAGCATTTGAAAATGTTTAAAAATTAAATTTAAAATAAATGTGCAAGTATGTTTTGGTTTACTCTTAAGAAATTTAGGGATTATTGTCATTGACTCTATGAAAATCTTGTATGACTCATTTCTGTATTTAATGTTTTTCTTTCTTCCTCATTTGCAACTGAGTTCTCTCGGAACTCCAACTTTAACTTGATTTTGAAGTGCTTCAGTAAATCTTAGAGAGCCATTAGAAATCTCATGCCCTATGATTCTTGTTCATTTTTAGGTAATCTGGTTTTATTTTCCACCACCCCCTGCCCCTGTGCTCTGAACTTTCAGGGAAATATGTGTGGGTTTTTATTGATTTTTTTTTTTTTTTTTTAATGTCCCTGGCACTCAGTGGTACCTTTCCATGCCCCTTATCAAATCTGGAAATTTATCTTCTGAATAGAGAAGATATTTAAATATTTTTGATGATTTTCTCCTTTGATAATTTCTTTCTGTCAATTCATTCTGAAACTTCTTTTAGTCTCTTGTTAGATCTTCCAAATTTATTTTGTATTTCTTTCATATTTTGCTCAAAATTTCCATCTGTTTTTTTTTCCTTCTTCTGTCCAGAGATTTTGTTTCAAACTTTTCACTGATTCTTCTCTTCTTTTCATTTCTTTTCCTTTTTTGGTCAGTCATACTTTTAATTGTCAACAATTCTTTTAGATTAACTGCTTTTGCTATCTTCACAGCTAGCTTGTTTTATATAATTGATACACTTTCAATTCTCTCTGCAGAACTAACTAGACTTTTCTCTTTTATTAAATTACTTTTGTTTCCCAAATCATGTCTCTTTCTCCTAAATTAAATAATCAGTTCTTTTAAAAAAAAAAAAAAAAAAACAGATTTGGCTTTAAGTTGGTATGTATTTCATGTTGCCAAATTTTCTCAAATAGTTGAAGATGAGTCAAAATGCTTGACTCCTCTGGGTAGGAGATGAACTTATTAATTGATGGTTTCCACGTTGTAGTGAATGAATATTTTTTAAGCTGTTTTATCTCAACTCCCTAAGGTCTCCCTCCCATTGTCTTAACTCCCTAAGGTCACCATCCCAGTTATCTTAACTCCCTAAGGTCACCCTCCCAGTAATGGAAAAAAAGCCCCTAAAGCTGTTCCAAGAAATAGCCCCAAACAGAGAGTAAAAGAGTAAATTGAGCCAGATAACTAGATAGTGCTCAAACAGTAGGATTACCAGAAACTATTGACCAGAATCTACGCCCTGTTGTTAAACATTGTAAAACATGTCGTACATTATCAGACAACTCAGACCCCCTTTGGAATTTCCCGGCAGCTTTGTTCCCCCATTTTTTTCTTCTTTTTCCCTTTTTCTCCCTTTCATGTGCGACCCCTCCCGATGTGTGGTTTTCTGCCTTTATAAACTTGTAAGATTTTCTGCTAGGGACTTGACCCTTGGACTCCGGCGTGAGTCACGAGTCAGGTCCCAGCGCTCTGGAATAAACACCTCTTGCGGTTTGCATCAAGTGACGCCTCCTGCGGTTGATTGGGGTTGCCGTCGGTCCGAGGGATAGAGTTGGGGTCTCCTTTTTGGAGGTCCTTCAGTAGAAACCAGAAGGAAGCAGACTAATTGTTTCAGGAACCCCAGAGCCCATGTCTATAACTCTCTGCTCTGGACAAATAATTCCAAATAACCTTAGATAATAGTTACCTGGATGCCCATGTTTCTAATGTGGTTGGGAAAAGTAGGGAATGTGATCAACTGTCCTAGACTTAGAATTTCAATTAGACAACTCTGAGTCTGAGTTCTGAGCCTCTGAAGAATTCTTCAGGATTCATTATGTTTCCCTCTTCTGAGCTGTTTCTCTCCATCTTGTTTAGTCATTTACTTCTACCTTTATAACTTTCTTAAAACCTTCTAATTTTTAATATGTCTTTCCCTTTCCTCCCTTATTTGGTTACATATTTATGACATTTTCATTTATTTGACCATTTCAGTAGAAATCTTACAGAATCATAAGCATGTATGATAATTCATCTTGATATAGATGAAACAAATTTAATCTATAATTAAATTTCCCTGAGTCCATAATATTTGGAAAATATCAATACAATAGTATACAAGTTCTACAGAAATTCATCATGTGTTTCAAAAGTTTGGCAAAGTATCATGTTTTGAGGCATCTGTTTAATATAAACTATTTCAAAAACTTATTAATTTATCACCAGATATAAATATTTCACTGAACATGTGAAATACCAATTTAACACAAGATTTTTATCCTATTTAGCATGGTGAATATGCTAGTAGAGTTTATTTCACCTGCTCAACTGTACTGTCAGAGATCAATCTTTGCTGTGATTAGCTGTTGTGTAGAAAATTACCTTCATGTGATGGTAGCCTCCAACTGTATTGCTAAGAAAACTCTCCCAGATCAGACAGAATATAAAGGTTCAGAGACCAGATTAAAGCTTGAATTTCATAGTTTATTAAATCAAATTTAAAACACACAGCAATATTTGAGAGGAAAATTGGAATAAGTTAGTGTACTTAAGCTAGAAAATCCCAAAGAACAGTTACAAACGTAAGAATAAATTTTTAAAAATAGGTCATTTTCAAATCATTTCTTGTTAACAAAAAAATAAACCTAGGCACTATAATGGAGCCCAAGGACAACACTGTATCATGGTGGAAGCTAATAATTAATATTGAAAGACTGACTAAATTGAAAAGGAAATATATAATTGTCTTTTGTAGTAAAAAGGAGATGGTAGTTCATCTTAGAAAGTTTTCTGTTCTAAATGGCTCTTTTAAAAATATATATAAATGATGGAAATTTTAATTTTTTTTATGAGAGTGCAGAATAGGATTTGTTTTCCAGTTCTGCCATTCAGTGGGTAAACTTCTCTAATTTAATATCTCTGAGCACATTTCCTCAACTTTGAAATGAGTCGTTGTACATATCTGATACATGTATCTAATATAGTCATCACAACAGTTCAATGAAATGATTTATGTAAGATGCCTTTGTATATTAGTTGCTATTATTAAAACATTTTTTCTTGAGCTTTTGTAAAATTATTTGTCGATGTAATTTTAATGACTACAAAATATTTTGTCATATGTTCTAATAACTACCAAATCAAACATTTCAATCAAACATGGGAAGGAATTTTTTGTTTGTTTTGTTTTTCATAAATTGACAAGCTGAATATAAAACTTATATGGAAATACAAAGGTTTAGGCCAGGTCAATCTTGAGGAAGAAGAAGAAAAAGAAGGAATAAAAAAAGCTCAAGGACTCGTGGTACTAGATATTAAGATCTGTTGAAAACTATAATGAATTATATTCTTAAATAATATAGTAATTAAGAAAATGTGGTCCAGTGGATATTCACATGGAAAAAAGTCTGTATCAATTCCTTCCTCACAAAAGTAAATATTGAGACTGTTAATATCAACATGAAAGCTAAAATATGAGGCCTTTGGAGGTAATCATAAGAGAACATATCTGAGATCTTGGAATAGATGGGTCATTCTGCATAAAGACATGAACGTTTATCCATAAAGAGAGGCATTGATACATTTGGCTAGTTTTAAGTTTTAATGAAATAATGAAAAGAAATTGGAAGACTGACAAGTTGACAATTCAACCTGCTATTACTCATCAATGCCACATTTGAATAAGTTTGACTCTTTTTGGAAAGTAGAGTTTGGTAGGTAGAGTAGAATAACCCCAGGCAAATGTGAAGGTTCACTGAAAGGTGAAGAAGTCCCAGAGGTGGGAAAGCTGGATAAGCATGGGTGTTATGATTCAGATTTAGTGTGCCTCCTACCGGTTCATATGTTAAAAACTTGATCCCCCGTGTTGCAGTGTTCAGAGGTAGCTCTTGGGAAATGATTAGATCATGAAAATCTTTGACCTCATCAGTTACTCATTGCATTACTCAATGCAATGATTCATTTTCTCAAATTCACCACTAACAATTTCTTTTTATTTGTTATTTATTTGTTTGTTTGTTTATTTATTTTCTCCTCTCCTGTTGCCATCTCTGTCCCGTAAAAGAGCATGAAATGAAGATCTTTGCCCCATTAATGACTGTATTCTCAGTCAATCCACTGATGAATTAACAATTTGATGGCATTACTGGGAGGTAGTAGAAACTGTAGGAGTTGAGGACTATTTAGAGGACAAAAGCACTGTTCTCATGCTCTGAAAAGGTATAATTTATACCTAGTGTCCTCCTTCCCGCTCCCCATCTCTCCTTTCCATGAGATGAGTAGATATTTTTTCTGCCATGCCTTTCCATCATGGTATTTCTACCTTGAAGCTAGTCAATCATGGACTGAACCATGAGTCAAAATAAATTGCTCTTCCTCTAAATTGTTTATCTTAGGTATTTTGTCCTTGTAATGAAAAGCTGATGAATGTGCTGGAGGACAAGATCATGGAAAGAATGAATGTGATTCCTTCCCGTCAAAAGTGATGGAAAAAGTAATGAATGATCTCACTCACATAACAAATATTTCCCAAGAGCCAACGAGGTTCTAGGAATTGTTCTAGGAACTGAGAAAATGGTAATTAATGGGGCAAATGCCTTCATTTCATGTTCATTTATGGGACAGGGATGGCAACAGGAGAGGAAAAATAAATAAGTAAATAAATAAATAAAAGAAAAAGAAGTAGTTACTCGGTGGTGAAATTGAGAAAATGAAGCAGTACATTGAGTAATGGGGACAGAGGTACCAGGAAGTTCCAATAGATGATGTGGTCAGGGAAGGCATCTCCAAGAGAATAGGGATTCAGTTGTCATCTGAATGGTAAGAATCACCAACTGTCAATGCTCTGGAGGAAGAGCACTCCTGGCAAGAAAGATCAACCTCTAAAAAGATTTAAGATTGTAAAAAAAAAAAAAAAAAAAGACCATCAATTCAGATACCATAAAGAGGACCAATCTGCCTAAAGTATTAGATGATGATACAAAGGTGACAAGTGAGTGGCTCATGGAGGTTCTTTTAGATCAGAGTAAAAAGTTGTTTATTATAAGCACAAGGAAAAAGCGTGGAACAAGAACATCGATTTTCCCTCTGAATTTTTCCGCAGAAGGAAGGAAATTTCTGATTCATTTTCCCAGAGGAAAGAGAACCAGAGTAACAATTTCAGCTTCAATGTGACTTAACTCATTGAAGAATTCTGAAGAAGAAAATGAAATCACAGTATAGGTTTCAATACTCTGACAGAACGTGGTATTTTCAAATACCAAGATATTGATATTCTTTTGGTAATTAAAATTTTTTTAAAAACATGAACTATTAACATTTTAAAATACTCATTACTATCTAAAAGGATTAAGGGCACAGATTTGGTTGATTTTAAAAGGTTTTTCTATACTTCCAAAATTTATTTAAACAAGACCAACAAGTCAATTGACAATTCACACTTAATGGCTGACACAACTCTTACTTTAATTCCAAGAATTTCATGACAGATTTAAATCAATACAGATTTTAATCAGTTCCTATGAAACTGGAGAAGAAGAAGAAGAAGAAGAAGAGGAGGAGGAGGAGGAGGAGGAGGAGGAGGAGGAGGAGGAGGAGGAAGAAGAAGAAGGAGAAGGAGAACAACAACAACAACAAGAGGAGGAGGAGGAAGAGGAAGAAGGTGGTGGTGGTGGAAGAGAAGAAGGAAGAGGAGGAAGCAAAAACAAAAATTTTCTTGGAAAACATTGACAATGGACTCTATGGCTTACACTCATTATAATAATTGAAAAAGTAAAAACTTTCAAAAGGATCTTCTAACTTCTCCAACAAGAGGTAAAAATATTTAAAGGTGAATGAACCAGAGAAGGATATTATGAAACATCCAATAAATGTCTCTTATCATTTCTCCCAGGTAGTTCAGAAATTACAGGATTTTTGTTTGTTTGTTTGTTTGTTTATTGCATCAAATCTAGGACCTCACACACTTAGGTGAGTACTATACCACTGACTTTCATCCTCAGTCCAGAAACAAAACAGTTTTTAATAGTTTCTAACAACAATGAAACAATTCACTGCATGAAATTCATCAAAATAACAGAATGTGAGGCCCCCAGCACTAGTTTCTTCACAGAAAAGCTGATGTGGAAACTGTGCACAGATCAGAATACCTATGTGAAAAGTCTGAGTCACAGAGAGGAAATTGTAACACCCCAACAATACTGAAACTGAGAAAAGCTGCGTTGAAAAAGTAAAAGGAATGTTTTTACTTTATCTAATTTGCATCCAGCAAGCAAGCATAGATCCATGCCAAAAAGGATCCCCCTGGCATGTGATTTCTCCAGTGGAGGAAAGAAGGACCAAGGTAGATGTCCAACTTCTCTAGCATCTCAGGACACTGTTCAAGAGGCCTAATTCTATCTCTTTCTACATGGAATGCTTAGGGAACTGGCATAGCTAGACCTTCTGGAGACAGCTATAAATAAAGAAAAAGAGTTAGGAGAATATTGATGTCTAGCAATACATTTTGGCAGAGATTCACAGTTCCATTGGTGGCCTTATCCAAACAGGGCCTTCACTAGCAGTTTTGTTCAACCAAGAAGTCCTTGCAATAGGCCTTTCATAAATTTGGAACCCCTTCAATAGATTTCCCTTAACCACTGAGCCCAGATAGTGACTCTACCTAACCAGAAATCCCAGAAAGCAGTTCTTCGAGACTGTAGAGCTCAGCCAGCAGCCTGCTCAGTTAGGGAGTCATTAACTCCATTTGACAATGGAGGTAAACCTTCAGCCCTGCTCAACCAGGGAGCATGAACAGCAGCCTAACCTGAATGAGAACCCTTATAGTAGGCCTACATAACTACAGAACTCAGTCAGAAGCTCCACTTGACTGTGGAGTCCCCTGTCCAACAATGTGGTCCCTCCAAAATGCCCTGGCTGACTATAGAGCCCAGCCAGCTAATCCTGCTTGACTTTGGAAACCCCTTTCTGTTCCACCCAAATTCAGAGCAATCCCCATTTGGTACCAGGTGACTATGATGCCCAGTCAGCCAATTATATCGGAGAATAGCTAGAGGGTACTACCTGACCACAGAGGATGAGCAGTGTGTCCTGTTTGACTGTGGACCCTGGTAGCAGAACTTGTCTGCCAATGGTCATTACTAGCTGGCTTGCCCTAAATTGTAGACTAGGTTAAATTAATGAAGTTCTTTCCCTGCTGAAGCCAACCTGCAAACACTAAGAGTGGCCACTTCAAATGCCCAGACACCAATGCAAGTATTAAAGAATAGAAAATAGTTCAGAAACATCACGCCACAAAGGAATTCCAGAAACGAACCCTAAAGAAATGCAGATCTATAAACTTGCTAATAAAAAAATCAAAATAAATATCTTAAATAAGCTCAGTAAATTACAACAGAATACTGATAGATAATGCCATCAGTAAATAGCACATGAACAAAATTAGAAGTTCAGAAAATAAAAGAGAAAAAATTCTAGAGCAGAAGAATACTAAGACTGAATGAAAATCTCAATAGATAGCTTCAACAAGAATTAGTCAAGCAGAAGGAAGAATTTGTGAGCAGTTCATTTGAAATTATCCAGTCATAGGATCAAAAAGAAGAAGAAAAACAGTGAAAACATACAAGTTATGGAATATCATTATACAAAACAATATAGACTTTATGAGAATTCCAGAAAGAGAAGAGATAAAGAGAAAGGAGAGCCATCCTAATTCAAGAAATAATAATTGAAAACTTCCCAAATGTGAGGAAAGAAATGGATACAGTTTGCACAGTCTAAAAAAAATCTCCAAATAGATTGAACCCAAAGATACATAGAAACATGTGTTTTCATTAAATTTTCAAAAGTTAAAGTTTGAAAGCAGAAAGAGAAAAGTGACTTATAACGTACTAACAAATTTGCATACGACTATCAGTGGATTTATTAGCAGAAACCCTTGCAGGACTGGAAAGAGTGAAGTAGAAGTAGAAAAAGACAAAAGGTCAACCAAGGGCACCATGCCTGGCAAAAACCTTTAGTAATGAAGGTGGAATAAAGACTTACCCAGATAAATAAACACTATGGGAGGTCATCACCATTACAGCTGTCTCCCAAGAATGCTAAAAGGAATTTTTCAGATTGAAATGATTAAGCACCACAGAGCCCGATTACACATGACAGCATAAATCTCATGGTAAAGAAAACTATATAAACAAACACAGAATACATAATACTGTAATGGTAGCACATAAATCACATTTAACCTTAGTATAAAAGTTAAGAGGCAAAAGTATCAAGAACACTTATGATCACAAAAACTTATTAATGAATACACAATATAAAAACAAATCTTGAAATCAATAACAAAGTGTGCAGAAGTTCAAAAGTGTAGAGCTTTCATATGCAATTGAAGTTATCATCAGCTTATAATCAACTATTATAACTACAAAAGATTTGATAAAAGCTGCATGGTACTGCCTGAATCTCACTGGACTACTATAAAAATACCATAAACTACAAGTCTGTAAACAATAGGAATTTACTTTTCATAGTGTGGGAGGCTGAAAAGATCAAGGTCAAGATGATGGCAGATTCACTGTCCAGTGATGGCTTAATTCTTCACAGAGAAACTAATCTTTTCACTCTTGTCTTCTGTGGTGGAGGGGGAAAAGGACCTCTCTCCAGACTCTTAGGGAGGTACATATACTATTCATGAGGGTTCTGCCCCATGACCAAATCAATTTCCAGGGTCCCCACCTCCCAATACCATCCTTATGACTATATCAACAAAAATGGGGAGACAGAACTATTCAGACCACAGCATAACTACAAAGAAAACAACTCTAGTAAATACATAAGTGAAAAGTATCCAAGCGTATAACCCCCCTCAAAGTCATCAAACCACAAAGACAGCAAGAATAGAGGAACAAGACAACTACAAAACAGAAAACATTAAACAAAATGACAACAATGAAACTTACCAATATTTACTTTAAATATACATGGGTTAAAGTCAGCAGTCAAAAATATGTAGTGCTAAGTGGATTAAAAAAGACACAACCATGCACAGTGTCCAAGAGACTCACCTTAGGTTTAAGGATACACATAGAAAGCAAAGGTATAGAGAAAGATAGTCCACCTAAATGGAGACCAAGATAAAGAAGAAGTTGGATATTCATAAGAGATAGAGCAAGCTGTAAGTAAAAAACTGTCAAAAAAGATAAAGTTAATGGAAAATAATACAATTTTACATATACAGCATCAAAGTATCTAAATATATGAAACATATACTGACATATCTCAAAGGAAAGATTAATAGCAGTACAATAGTAGGAGACTTTGACATCCCATGTTCAACAGTGGGAAAATCATCCAGATAGAAATTTTAAAAGGTGATGCAGTTTTGATCAACACCATCAACTAAAGAGACCTAACAGTAAAAGATTCTTCTGTGGTGTATACAGAACACTCTATAGGAGAGATCACATATTAAGTCGGGAAACAAGTCTTAATAGGAAAAGATTGAAATTGTTCCAAATATCTTTTCCAGTCACAATGGAATAAAATTAGAAACTGAAAGCATCTCAAGCATCTTTTTCAATCACAGGGAAATAAGATTAGGAATCAACAGCAAAAGGAAATAAAGAAAACTCACAAGTCACAAAAATCACACAACATACACTTGATTAGATCAAATAATAAAAATGAATGAAAAATTAGAAATACTCTTGAGACAAACAAACATACCCAAACGTGGAATAAAGCAAAAACAGTACTAAAAGAGAAACTGTTTAATGACAAATGCCTACATTAGAAATTTAAAAAGATCTTAAATAAACAACCTAGCTTCAGACCCTAAGAAACTAGAAAAAGAATAACAAATTAAGCTCATTATTAGTAGAAGAAATGAAATGCTAATGATTAGTACAGAAATAAACAAGCTAGAGAGTAGAAAAATTAAAAATCAGTCTAACTAAAATTTGTTTTTTAAGATAAACATAGTGAATAAACCCCTAGCTAGGTAAACTAGGTAAATCAAAAGATTTTATAAATAAAATCAGAAAGGATATAAGAGACATTACAACCAATGCCACAGAAAATTTTAAAAATTCATAATAAATAATTTTGAACAATTGTAAGCCAATCAATTTGACAAATCAGAATAAATAGATAAATTTTTAGAAATAAAACCTTCCAAGAATGAATCAAGGACTAGCTCGAGCTGATCAACAAAAGATGAAATTAAATGAGTAATAAAAAGTCTAACATTAAAGGAAAAACCATGAATGCTATAATTTCATTCTGCTTTAAAGCTGAGTAAAATTCCATCACACACACACACACACACACACACACACACACACACATATATGTCACATACGTACAGCTATGGTGACTTGAGCTGCTATAAATGTTGATGTGGCTGCATCACTGTAGTATGTTGATTTTAAGTCCTTTGGGTATAAACTGAGGAGTGAGATAACTGGCTCAGATGGTGGTTCCATTCCAAGTTTTCTGAGAAATCTCCATACTGTTTTCCATAATGGTTGCACCATTTTGCATTCCCACCAGCAATGTATAAGTGTACCTTTTCCCCCACATCCTCACTAACATTTACTGTTGCTTGTATCTTTGATAATTTATCTGCAAAAAAAAAAAAAAGAAAAAGAAAAAGAAAAAAGAAAAACCCAGGATCTGATGGCTTGAGATCTGCTTTAAAACTTAGTGCCTGTAGTTAAAATAAAGTATTGGGCATTAAAACATTTTTAAGAGAATAGATCTTGTGTTGTGTTCTTTCCACAAAACAAATACAAAGCAAGAGATACAAGGAAACCTGGATCTGTTGAATATGTTTATTACCTTGATCTTGCTGATTGTAACATTAATGTATACTACATTTAACCTTACCAGATTGTACATGTTAATTATGTGCAGCTTTTTGTGTAGCAAAATGTGATTAACATTTTAGTCTTTTAAGTACACATAAATGTGTCTGGGAACTGAGGAAAAGAGGACAGTAGAGAAACCAATGTAAACTCCAGGAGAAGGAAAAAACTGTGTCTGAAACCCTAGGGAACAGAGACAGATGGAGGTGAGGAGTGAGTCACAGAAAGGAAGAGGCCACCATCCCAGGGAGGATGGCAAGAAGGGAGGGTTGAAGACGCAGGAGAGAACAGCGTAGGACTGGGCCTATTCCTGAATGTTTCTGCTGGGGTTTGTCCCTTTTAATCAGGAACACAAACACTCCTTTCTGCATTCTTTTGAGAAGTACAGTGCCAAGAGAAAATGCCACTGTGCTCCAGGAACAGCTCAAGAAGGCTCGAGCATTAGATCCTAAGCTCCAAGATTACCATGTGCTTGGAAATTCCCTTCAGAAATGTCCAGAATATATCCTTGATTCTGCAAGCAGCCTGCGTGACTCAGGCATTGCAGGGAACTAAAGGGTGTGGGGCTTGGTTTAATACCTGGAAGTCTGCAGCTTTGGGAGCAGCAGGAGATAGCACCCCAGATGGGGAAGCACTGTTCTTGGGGTGAGTGTTGGCCAGAGTGGCCCTCGGAAGGCACCTGTCACAAGTGGATCTCAGGCATGAGACATTAGTCTCAAAGAACATCCCAGAGGCTTTCTAGTCATTTGTCAAGAAATAATTGGAAAAGGTTTTGATGAGGGGTAAGGAGCAAGGAGGGAGGCAGGGCCTGACCAGGTCCAGAATCAAGCATGAGGTGAAACACTTGGTAAAACTGGGAGACCAGTGTTAAGGTTACCTTGTTTTACCTTTGAGATGAGATGAAAGGACTTTAGAACAACATGAATTTCAACAAGTTATTTTTATCTGTTTAATCCTAGAATAGAAATCACTTTCAGTACTTCAGCATTTGTTATGGAGACTTAAATTCCAGATTAGATACTGGAATACAGGCAGCATAACCCACATGACAGCCCCAGATGAGATTGGAAGATTGGTTTCCAGGAAGCGATGCTGTCTCAGCAGGGAGGTTGGAGACTTGAGCTCTCTGGAACGTGCAAGGAGGTGCCAGTGTGTAGCCATACAGAGCTGTGTGTGCTTTCTCTAGTTGCTTTCGCCCTGCAGTGCTGAAGCACACCTCCTGGTGTCCAGATATTGTCGTAAAATGCTCTGAATATTGAATATTGAGAGAGAAAGTTTGAACTTCTCTTAAAGAAACAATGTCTGAAATATCTTTTTACTTGTACTGCTGTACACAAAATGTATGGAATGTGCATATTATTCCTACATTCTCAGAATAAGATTTATGGTTTAATTTTATTTATGGGTTATCATCCATGTATTTCTAAAGGCATAGCTTTCACACACCAATTCCCCAGTTTATAACTCCAGCCTTTATCAAAACTAATTAGCTTTCAGATTCACAGATCTAACTCTGCATTTGTCTTCACTAATATATCTAATACAAACTTCAAACTTGACAGATAAAACACAGAACTCTTAATTTTCCTCCTGTTCGAAGCCTGCTTCTGCTGTCTTTTCTAAGTAAATGACGTGCACTCCTTTAGTTATGTCAAAAACCTGGGAACCACGCATGACTTCTCTCTTTTTCTTTCTGCACCTTCAGTTGTCAGCTGGTACTATCCTCAAAGGTGTATTCTTTCTATGCATTTTTCACCATGCCTCTTATCTAAGCCACAGTAATTTTCCCTATTGGAGCAGCAACTCCCAACTTTCTTTATGTCTTCCTTGACCAGTCTAGACACATTCTTTACACAGAAGCCCAATCTCTTAAGAAAATGTGACCTTCCTCATGTCACTTTCCTATTTAAAAATCTTCCCATTAGGGTTGGGGTTGTAGCACTTGCCTAGCAAGTGTGAGGCACTGGGTTTGATTCTCAGCACCACATAAAAAATAAATTAAATAAATAAATAAATGTATTGTGGCCCTCTACACCTAAAATATTTTTAAAAAATCTTCCTATTAAGGTTTTTGGGAGACAATAAGTAACTTCTCTCTCTCTCTCTCTCTCTCTCTCTCTCTCTCTCTCTCTCTCTCTCTCTCTCAGCTTCCATGTCTGGGTTCAATAGAGGGATATATTGATTTTGTTTATAAATACTAAGATTGGCAGGTGTCATCTAATAGTGAATATGACCATAAAGACCTCACTAATATTTAACTTAACTATTTATTTTCCCTCATTTTAAAATATGATTAGAATTTGGGGGAAGCAATTTCATGGAGGTTTGAACAAGATGAAACTTATAAATTTTTTATCTTCTTTCTCAAGAAGGATCTCATACCCCTTCCTGCCCATAGGCTTAATCATGAAGCCTAAAGTTTGAAGAGAATGAAAACCACCGACTTTACCTTGTATTTTCTGACCTCTGTCTCTCCTCTAGTAATCTTTCTGGGGAAGGAATGTATTATCTGATCAGTTGGTTTGAGATGGAAACTTTACATGGTAGGATCCATCCCTTCTGGAATTGTTTGTTGTCTCCCTCCCTTAAGAGAGGTATGATCTTTCCTCTGCTTGCTTGGGAGTTATTCCTCTGCCTGGAGCAAACGCAGCTGTTTATCTGAGCAGGTGAGAGAGTGGCTACGTTTTCAGAAACTATTACCCCATGGGAAAGATCCAGTGTGAAGATGGCCTGCTCTATGAAGCCTTCTTTAGTCAGGGACTGTTTCTCATGCTTGTCTGTTCTTACAAGGTCAGGTACATAATCTGCACTTCACTCATCTAACTTACTGTACATTGTACAGACTTCTGTTTTTCTTTCTATGTTCATTTTTAACACAACACCAAGTTCTTCAAGGGTAGGAACAGTGGGTTGCACTTTTTTTGTTTGTTTTGTTTTGTTTCTTTGACATCATATTCCCTGAATCAGAATCTTGGCACAAAGTAAGTACTCAAAAATATTTATTGAATATATTTTTATTATGTTTCTCCTTTTCTTCCTTCTTTCTTTTCCTTCTTCCATCCTCCCCTCCCTTCCTTCCTTCCTCTTTCTTTGTCTACCTTCCTTTCTTCCATCTCTGCTTTTATATCAATACTAAACAATAGCATTCAGTATGCATTTCCTAATACATTTCTATGTATTATTCAAAATTGTTGCACATTAGTCAGAATTCTCAATTCTATTTTTAGAGGGGTTTAAATCTCATACTGGTCCCTGTCAACCATGAAACAATATTATTTTACTCTTTTGAGATGTAAAATCAATTATTTATTGTATTCATCTATCTGTTGACTTTATGGACATACTATATTTTTATGTACCTTCCTATTTTGTCTATTTTAAGTGCTAAAATCATTTAAATAAGCATACTTTATCTCAGTATATGAGTACTAACTACTCTTACTTCCATTCCCTATAACCAAAATTAATTTTCTACCTCTTATCTATTTTATGTTTATTAATTTACATTTGAAGACAGATGAACAGATTTTTACCGGAATTGGAGGATACATTTAAGATTGTGACTTGGTTTAACAATTAATGTATTTATGATTCCACATAACTGAACAGTCCAGAATATCTAGTTTCTGAAGCAGCTTGCTAAGAAGCTCAGATAATTACATCATCAGGGTCTGGATGACTTTTGCCTGTCTTCCTGTTATACTCACCTCTATTTTGGATGCATTCTATGTTACAATCTATCCTTGTGGTTGTACTATGGTTGCAGAAATTCTAGAATATTTATCTTCAAGACTCCAAGTTCCAGAAAAAAGAGAAACTCTTTGTCTCAAAAAGTTCAAAGAGAAATCAGACTCTCATAGATTCTGATTTCCCAGACTTGGATTCCACTTATTCTTGAACCAAATTGTGACCAGGTCAAATGGTGTTGTATAAAATGTGTTGTTTGAATTAAGATTTAGCTAGAAGTGAGCTTCTAGAGACGGGTGTGAAGTCAGTTTCTTGCAACATATGAACAGAAGGGTGGGGTAAGAGTGATTCGCCAGAGCAAAGTCAGGCAGGACACTGGGACCACAAGATGGAGTCTAAATTCTGGGTGGGAAAACCAGCAAATTTCCATTATTGATGCCCTGAAATACAATATTGTCTCCAAAGTACATATGAAACTCACTGGGTGCTTCAAAAAAGAAGAAATGATGTAAAGATGCCCATAGACTTCTCATTTGGAAAGAACCATTCATATTGAGTCCATTAGCAGATAAAGCAAAAAATCCCTCAAAACTAGTTTCTCCTAAGAGCCAAAAATTAAAGTAATGAAAGAAGGTGCTTCAATGATCAAGCATTGATCCATCACTGACCTGCCTCTTAAGAGACTGACTATCTCTGATAGAGAGAAACAGGATTTATTTATTTGACAGTTAAATTGGTTAACAACACAGTACTGGTATACCTGAAATTCACTAAGAGAGCAGATCACCAACACACAAACAAAAAAGGTAATTACATGACATGAATGATGTGTTAATAAACTCAGTAGTATATATTTCACAATATGTTCATATTTAGAAGCATCACATGTATACCTTAAATATATACAATTTTACTTTTTTTTCCATTATAGCCAGAAAAATATTGCCCAAAACTCTGGTATTATGAAAGCATTCTATGTTGTACCAGGTATTCTACTGGGTTCAAGAATATATGAAGAAAAGCCAACATACCCTTTCCTCACTGACCTTTCGATGTAGTAAGGAAGACATTAAGTAAGCAACTGTACAACTATTATAATTGTAATTACTAACAGATGAAAAAGTATGAATGCAGTAAGAGTTAAATAATATGGGGATCTAACTAAGTCTAGGGATGAAAAGAAGTTTACTGGAGCAAATGACAGTTACCTCGAGATCCTGAATATGAGCAGCCATGAGAAATGGGGTATATTAGTAGGGTCTAATCAGAAGACAGAAACCACACACTAATTTGAACAGGAGAAGTTTAATATAAATAATTATCAAACTAAAATAGGATATTAACTATAAACTTGGTAAGAGACTCTTAAAAGATACTTTAGGGCTGGAATAGCATGCTTGAAAAAAGACAATCGTGCAAGGAAGGTTCAGGATGTAGTTGAAACAGATGAAACACACTGGAGGGTGGAGAAGTTTGCTGGATTGCCTGGGCCAGAGTTGGTCCATAGTCTCTGGATAGTTAGGGATACCTACTTGGGAAGATGTGAGCTCAGATAAGTAGCCAGAGAAAGCTGGAACACAGTTGGAATGGAGAGGACTCCCTTTTCAAGATCCCAGCACTCTGCCAGGGAAGGTTTATGGTAAAGGAGCTCTGAGTCAGCTTGTGTACACATGAGGTCCAAGATAGGATGCAGGGATTAGTGACTTCAGTTAAAAAACAGGCCCACACACAACCCGAGGACTCAAATAAAATATGTGATGATCAAATGCTTGAGAAAACTGCACCAGGTAGATGCATCCCACTAATGAAAGCCATGCAGGTCAACCAGTGAAGGAAAAAAGTCATGCTCTCCAGTAGACTGGCAAATGAGCTGCCTGAACTAGAAAAGAAGACCTCTTTCTTATGTAATGTTTTTCAGTTGAATACCTTCAAGTAACAAGCATTAACATCGTGTCAGGTGACCAAGGGAAAATATTTAAAGGGCCCAGATCCACTTGTGCAAACCAGGCAACCAAGGGTGAATTGAAGCTTAGAGGCAATAAGTTAACAATGGGAACATAGGTAAAGAATGCCTCAAGCAGAGGACCAACACAAAGGAAGTGCTTTGACAGAAAAACACTAAGTGTATTCAAAGAGTTGAAAGAAGGCCAATGTGGCTTGGTAAGTCTTATTTGGAGTGGTAGGAGATAAAACTAAAGAGTAGGAGACCAAAAAGCAGCACATGTGGGTTTAGGTAGTAAGGGGAATTTATTGGATTTTATAGCTGAATATTATAGTGTAACATGAGCTTTGGGTAAAGTTTTTTTGTTTTGTTTTTAGTTGTAGATGGACACAATACCTTTATTTTATTTATTTATTTTTATGTGGTGCTGAGGATTGAACCCAGCATCTCACATGAGCTAGGCAAGTGCTCCACCGCTGAGCTACAATCCCAGCCCTTGGATAAGGTTTTAACAGCAGTTCAAATATGGACAAAAGGATCTGATTCATCACCTCCCCACTCTGCTTTCTACTGGTGTCTTACAGTGTTTTCAAGGTAACTGTGGTTCACTTTTACCACATAATAGCAACTAGGGGCTTCTAACAACTCTGGGTTTTCTTGTTCCCATTCAGGAGAAAAAAAAAAATAACAACAAAAAGCAAAACAAACAAAAAAATTCCCCCAGTCCTCCACTGAAAGAGTAGATTGTTGATTTCCCCTGAAAATCTGAGAGCAACTACTATAGTCTTATTTTCTCAAATTGGTCTTATTCACTGAACTGGAGAAATGCTGTGTGCTGATTGGCTGAAATCAACCAGGGTCCACCAATGAGGAATACTTATACCAGGAAGCAGGAAATCACCTTCCTCAAAAACAGGAAAGTGGCTGTTTTAAGAAGGGAAATATGCTGAAGTCTGGTGGTAGAGTAAGCACATTAGCAAGTGTCGGCCATGCCAAGTGAAGAATCTAACAATGCGAAGCCTGTGAGGGGGTTCAAAAAATCACTAGCCCACATATAGATAATCAATTAGAGTGACAAGAGGTGATGGAAGGGGACAAATTAAGAAGCTGTTGAAATCATTAAAGTGAGAGAATATCAGCTACAGAAAAGGAGAGTTGTGGATGGATTAAAAAATATGCAAAAAGTTATAAAGTTTTGAGACTTGGTAGCAGGTTGGGTGTGGGGCCTGAGTTCTTACCGCCTAGGGTTGAATGCCTAGGGAGGCACAACAATTCTTTTTATGGATGGAGAGGAAGGTTTTGGGGGACAATCATCACTTGGTGATATTTTTAGACATATTAAATAAGTCAACGGTAAAATTGCTGGAAAATCACAATGCCAATATTTAGGGATTTGTTCCAGTATTTCTAAATTCCAGAGTTTATTTAAAATCCTGATCAGAATTCATAAAGTCAAAAAACATACAATTCCAGATGCAAAAATGTATACACACATTGCAAAGCATCAAAGGTAAATATGTAAGTATTGAATATGCTTTATTTTAATGAATATTATTTGCTAGATCTGCTGCTTCCTTCAACATCAATTCTTTTGGTTTTAAAAAGCATCTTCTGAACTTTGCCTTGAATGGAGCTGCTCTCTTTGGGCATCAGTATCGTAATCCTAAGCTTCTCTCCCAGAGTGCTCCTCTGCTCTGGCATTGAGTTACAGGAATTTTTGCTTTTAACCTTGTCCTGCCCTAAAATCTCCCCTTCCTTAGAGAGGTCCTCTCACTGCAGAAGGCTTTTCCCACCAGGTCCTGGCTCAATCTTTTCCCCTTTATGGGAATGGAGTGGAGAAGAGACAAAGGATAGAGAAGGCTTAGAGCCACAGGACCGTGTGCTGGTTGGGTTTGCAATAAGGGTGGCAGGGAAGGGGCAAGAGAAAGGGAATACAGGAATCCTCTGAAATAATACATCCTCTGTCTTGGTCAGCACTTTATTAGTCTTCATTGTTCAAGATTTTTATTTTTTACGTGATTTTGTATATTTAGATCACAGTTTCTAAATTTTTTTTACTATTTTCACTGGAAGTTGAATTCAATGTCAATGGACTTCTTTCAGTAAATGCACAAAAATGTGTTCTGAGAAATTTTGAATTATTCAGGGTTAATATGAGAGCTAGTTTAACAGGAATTTATTCTTCAGTGATATGAATAGCATCATTATTAATTTGGTTTTCCATAGTCTTTTGTAACAATTTTTTTCTAGAACAGGAAACCAGTGAATTAAAGGAAGACACAGATGACCCAGAGATTACACAATACTTCTTTGACTAAAAAAAAAATCAAGCTTCTGAACAATACCTGAAGGAACATTTTTTAAATATTGTCTAAAAATGGAGAAAATACAGTTCTGTGAGAAAGCAAGAAAGAGACAGAGAGAGAGAGAGGATGTGGCCTTATATTAATCATGTGTTCTCTAGACATATATGGGATCCAGAAATAGCTTGTAGCAAAAGATTGGATTGTGTTTAAATTGTGCATTTGTGTTCTTTTGCAAAGTTCTTAGAACAATGTTAATTAGGACAGTAATGTTCTCAAACATCAGCAATAACCTGTTTAAATTTTAAAATCTCTTAAGTTTCCCAACAACAGCAAATAATCAGCCAGTGTAATTACAGATCTGAATAAAAATACAGTCAAAGTCATGATGTCAGATTCCAGGAGTCTATTTCAGAATTCAGGCAGGTTCTTGTCCAATGAGATAAAGGCTCTGGTGCCTGAGGTACAGGTACCATATTGGTAACAGCATACTAGGTGCATGAGCCAGTGAAGCCTCAAACCAGCCCAGAACAAGAACCCGAGTGTGATCAGAGATACAATAGCTTCAGAACAAGGGTGGGGCCTACTTCTCTGATGCCTGGAGCATGAATCCTCAGAGATCTTGGATTTTGAACTAGCTTCCTGGTGCAAAAGCCCCAGTTTCTGAGACATAGGCAGATGCAGTGCAGTCACAGAGCCAGGTCTATGATGTAGCATCTGCAGGGCAACTGTGGTTTAGGGGTCAGGGCATGTGCAGGGTGGCAGCTCTGGCTTGAAGCAGGACAACAAACAGCAGCTGCTTCTGGGCATGTGGGAGTGTATTCAACCACAACTCTTTCTCTGGGGTCCCTAGGCAGGAATGTTGTGAGGTATTTCACTGGCAGAACCTGACAGTGACCTCTGTGAAGCAGGTCAGTGAGGACCACTGTGGTTACTGCTGATACAGATGCCTCCACCTGTCTGTTCTGAGCTGACATTTTAGGTCTGCTCATCTTGCTGGCAGTCATTTCTACATGGATAATCTGTTATTTTGTTCCACTGTATTGCTGCAGATTCATTAATGGACACTTAAGCTCTCTTGGGACTATTCCCGTTTGTGGATAGCTGTCTATATTTGCTTTTTTTAAATGGAGAATTAAGGCTTCTAATTATCTAAATCACTTGTCAACATCATTGCTTTTTACATTAAATGTCATTATATTATTATTTTGAAACATCTTATAACCTAGAAGAATCATGACTGAGAATAGTTATTTGCTTTGGCTTACTGTTCAGTGAGCAGTGGCCCGACCTTCATGGAGCCTCTATCAATCTGAGGTAACAGCAATAAACTGAAAGGATGAGGAGATTAAGGAATTTTTCTCATGGCTTAACAACCTGTTTGGGAAGTTATGCTTGTTACATGGTGATGAGATACATTCAGGTGGAATTTATATATCATTGGTTTCCTGAAGTGCTTCATTTTTAATTCCTCAATTATGTAACATTAGTAATAGTAATATTAACCCTGCCACACAACAGCCTGATACTATGATCTAAATATAACCTGTGACACAGGAAGTGCATTACTAAGTGGGTATTACTAAGAACCCACTACTTATGGTTTGAATATAGTTTTTTCTCTCTGAAATTCACCATGAAGTTTGATTGTCATTGGCAGCATTGGGAGGTAGGATCTTTAAGAAGTGTTAAGATAGATTAATGACTTTGTCAGGCAATAAATTCATCCTCACGGGAATGGATTAGGCACCATTAGAGTGGGCTGTTATCCAAAATGGCTGCCTACTCTTTAGATTTCCTCCATCAGCTGAAACTATGTGTTGGAATGCCCAACCTCCAGAACTATGAAACAAAACAAACTTTCCCTATAAATTATCCAGTCTTAGGTATTTTGTGATAGCGACAGAAAACAGACAAAGACATTCACCTGTGGGACATTGCAAATCTCTATATTTGACACTGAGTCAATAATATTGAGATAGTAAAACTTTGATTTAAGATGAAGGAAAACATGAGAATTTCTCCCGAAAAGTTCACAAAACACACAATACTTAGAGTAATCTAAGGATTAGCAGGTTGGCATCATTTTGGAGTAGTTACCAATGAAGAAACTCAGAACACCTAAAGATTCAAATAAATCCTGATCTATAAGTCCTGTATTTTAATAAGTTCTCCACACAATTCATATGTACAGTAAAGTTGAAAAGCCCTGCCAAAGAATAACTTAAGAATAATGTTTCTAAGAAGTAGATAATTTACTTTTTGTCTTTGCTTTTGATATACAATAGAAATGTCTTTCTGAGCTCTATGATTATTAGCACTTAAGAATATAAAAGCAAAATAAATTCATTGAACTTTGTTCTCTGATTTCCTTGCAAACAAAGCATTCGGATTTTGAAAGAATCGAAAATTTCTTAATTGGCTTTCTACTGTTGCTAAAGTAATTTTTTAATTTTTTATTTGCTACCATACAGGCTGATTAAAAAAAAAAAAAGAAAGGACACATTCCTTCTCTTTTCTTGTATTACTACTTCTTGGTTTCCTGTCCTGACACAGTTCATATTTTCATTTATTTGACACACATTTATTAAGCACTTGGTTGTGTTTCAGTCTCTGTGCTATGTGCTGGGGATTCAATGAATGAAAACATGATCTGTGCCCATATTTGAGGGCATAATCTCTAACATTTAAGCCATATAAAAATGTTACCCCAATTCCATACTTTCAAGTGTCAAGTCAATTTACACACTATTTAAACCATTCAATAGATGAAATAAGTGGCAGTTGTGCAGCTTAATGTCATTTTCACAGTTGTATTAATAGTTTCCTTCATGCTCTTCCTGTTCTGTTTATTTCCTTTACTTAGTCTCTGGAATGAATGACTAATAAATGCACAGGGATAAAGCAGTTAGAAGGGGGCCTGCAGTGAAGGATTTCTCTCTCTGTGGAACCTGGAAAAATCTGCTTGCCTTGGGTCAAAGTCACTCTCTTTTTTTAGAAATTCAACAAAACATCAGGTTATCTCTGCACATACTAAAGTGAAGGGAAATGTCAATTGATTTTTTTTTTTTTTTTTTCACATCTGGTACTCTTTAAAGCAGTCAGATACACTAGAAAGGTCACTGTACAGGGTGGTAGGAGAATGGGGTCAGGGTCCTGGCTTTACCACAAACTAGATATGAGACTTTGGGTCAGTCCAACCACATCCTTGATAATAGCTTCCTACTATGTAAAATGAGAATAAATGTAATAGAATTCATCAAAGTGCTTTAAATACAAGGATATCATTAATTATGTCAGAAATAATTTTATCTTTCTGGGTCTTGTCTCATTTGAGAAATAATACTCATTCAGAGCTCTTATGCTGAAATAAGTAAGTAAGCTGCTGGGCCTGGATTTCTAAGTAGTAGTTATAAAACACACTCACAGAGTTTGCTGACAATAAATTCCTAAAGTCCTAGCTTTATTTTTGTCTTATTCTACCTAGAATTTCCAATAACCTCCTTCTAATCTCTTGAAAATATTTATTCATCTCACTCTATCATCAGTTGACCCTAAGAGGTGTCTGTCACTTGTAAGCCCAAGGTGAGGTTTGTGAAAAAGATCCAGTTGCCAGGTATGGTGCATGCCTGTGATCCTAGAGGCTCTTGAGGGTGAGGCTTTGGAGAGCAGTGACAGAGGATGGGAGAGCAGTGATTGAGATTGGGGGTCTCTGGTGACTTCATGGCTGTGGCACCTTCTGCTGGGAATGTTTCTGTGCAAGGGCACAGGATACTTAGCTGCTGTGGCAATGCCCTGCATGAGGAGGCTCTGTGCAAGAGTCCTATCAGCTCTGACCTTGATCTCAGGCACACAGCTCCAGGGAAGGAAGAAACTCTTACGCTAGACAACCACGATATTTCACCAGCTGATTCTCCAGTTCCTGCCTGCCTTAAAGAAACTCTAAACAATGGAATTTCTTTTTTAAAAAAATTATTTATTTATTTTTTAATTTTTTACAGACTGCATTTTGATTCATTGTACACAAATGGGGTACATCATTTTGTTTCTATGGTTGTACATGATGTAGATTCATACCATTCGTGTAATCATATATGTACATAGGGTAATGATGTCTGTCTCATTCCACCATTTTTTATACCCCTCTCATTTCCTTCTACATAATCTAAAGTTCCCACATTCTTCTCTCACCACCCACCACCCTATCCCCATTATATATCATTCTCCACTTATCAGAGAAAACATTCGGCCTTTGGTGTTTTGGGATTGGATTATTTCACTTAGCATGATATTCTCCAATTCCATTCATTTTTCTGCAAATGCCATAGTATTCTTCTTCTTTATGACTGAATAATATTCCATTGTGTATATATACCACAGTTTCATCTGTTGAAGGGCTAGGTTGGTTCCACAATCTAGCTATTGTGAACTGAGCTACTATAAACATTGATGTGGCTGTGTTACTGTAGTTTGCTGATTTTAAGTCCTTTGGGTATAAACCAAGGAGTGGAATAACGGGGTCCAAGTTTTCTGAGGATTCTCCACAGTGCTTTCCAGAGTGGCTGCACCAATTTGCAATTTCTCCAGCAATGTAAAAGTGTGCCTTTTTCCCCACATCCACACCAACATCTATTATTGTTTGTGTTCTTGATAATAGCCATTCTAATTGGAGTAAGATGATGGAATTTCTTAAAGTTACACAAAGCTCCTAACATTGCACTTTGCAACTATGGTTTGCAACTGTGGAAAAGCTACATAGGATGTCCTAGTTTCTGTAACTTTCCTGAATACAAAGAATGATGGTTGCTTAGGCTTTAACCTAATAATGAGATGTACATAAATAATGATTGCTGGCGTAACTCTTTAGATCTGCATCTCCATCAGAGAGCAGAGCTCCACCTGATCCCAGCTTGATCTTCAAAATCTGTGTGTGAATCTTTATTTTCCAATCCCCCTTCACACCTCGCCAGACCCGAGAGTTTGGTCACACTGGTCACAATGTAAGGCAGGAGGATCATGAGTTCAAAACCAACCTCAGCAACTCAGTGAGACCCTGCCTCTAAATAAAATGCAAAATAGGGCTGGGAATATGGCTTGGTGGTGGAGTGCTCCTGAGTTCAATTCCTGGTACCACCCCCCACCAAAAAAAGACACAGATGTTTGCATTCAATCTGTTGAGTGCCTCTGTAGTAACTTCCTGTGATAGCCTCCCCTTATCCACACAAGAGATGTTCCAAGACCTGCAGTAGATGCCCGAAATGGTGGATGGTGCCAAAACCTATATATACAATACAATGTTTTTTCTTACACATACATATCTATGATAGAGTATAATTTAAATTGGACACATTAAGAAATTAACAACAATACTTACTGATCAAATCAGACAATAATATACTACAATAAAAGTCACACGAATGTGATCTACTTCTCCCTCTCAGAATCTCTTACTGTATTGTGTACATAAGGTGCTGTCCTATCTGTGGTTTACCATGGGTAACTGAAGTTGTGCTCAGAGAAAACACAGATGAGGGGTGAATAATGTGTCTGGTGAGTGAGGGACTGGCCAGAACCAAGGGACACTGAAACATAAGCATTCCTTCAGTTGAGAAAAATAAAACTTCCTTATTTACTGATGTTTATTTAGTACAAAAGTTTCATTGCACATGTGTAATCAAGCAGAACAAATTATTATTACAGATAATAAAAGGTGAAAGTCACAAAGGAGATGAAGCATTCTACTTTCTCATCAAAACTCTGATTTTTGTTTGCTTTCTTTTTTTCTCAACATCATACTAATATTTGACAGATTGGCCTCTTAGGAGATTGTTTTGAGAATTTGTCTCAGTCTTTGCCTGATTTTATTCTTTTGTTCCCATCACTACTATACTGTCATATATGATGCAGCAGTTTCTGTCTCCTTTGTACTCTCTCCGTGTTTGGGCCAGTCAAAAGCTCTTAACTTTTGCTTCCAACTATGCCTGGAGGGCTGCCTCCTGCACTCTTTCAGTATTCTCTTTCACTAAGGAAAACTCTTATTGTAATCTCATTTATTCCTTCTTGAGTAACAAACTCCAGACATCTACAATGAGATGTAACAATAACTAATATTTTTCACATTAACAAACTTTTCGATTAGATAAATGTGTGTGTATATATGTATTTTTATATATTTATGTAAAAAATGCTTGATTTTCTTGTTATTATTCATAATTATTCCAAAACAATTTATTTAGTAGTGTATTATTAATTTCATATTTAATAAGTTTATTTGCATTGAGACTAATTTATTAAAGTGTAAATATCTGTCTCAGAACATGAATTAGAACTTATTTTTATTATTTCATAGTTATCTTTTTGCTACAACTTATGTAAAGGAATTCAAGACGTGCAGTTTGTGCAGAAATCTGAAAGATAAGGATTATTTATTTGGAGTCTGCCAGACCCCTGCCTGTCTGTCAATAAGACAGGAATGAGTCAGTCAAGAAAAACAAATCCACTCAAATTGGGGTTTTCTACATTTTTGCCATGATTTATTCATTCATTCATCCATCCAACCATTGTTATAAAAACAACCATACAAAACAAAAACATAAATAAAAATATGTAGAAGTTACTGGTCTTTAGCAACTCAAAATAAGGAGAAAATTCCAGGGAGAAGTGGTGTGCTATACCATGTGCTAAAATACTTATGGTTTTCATGATATAAGAAAAATAGAATTCTGTGATATTTGTGCTTGCTACATTAATCTCAAAAACTACTTTCTGAAGTATTTGAAGATTCCCATGTGACATCAGCAAGATGACTGACTAGATGGTGCCTACCAAGCTCCCCGCCACACAAAACATCAAAACAAACACAATCGCTATTGCATTGGAGTGTTGAGGAAGACAATTGGGGTGCCGTGAAAACGTGGTAGAGATGCCACAGAGCACAGATTCAGGATGGAATCATAAACAAGAAAACAAAACACACAGTATCTGCTGTCCCATCTCCCAGTGAAGATCAACCCTTAACCAAAAGACACTTTTCATAGTGGGTAAGCAGGAGGCCCCAGCAGTTCCCACTAATGCCATAAATTTGCCGTTAGAGAAGCCTGCAGCCCTCACAGATCCCCGAGACCAGTTTGGAGAAGCTGCCAGGGAATCTACATCACTACATTACCCAAAGAGATCCTAGCCCACATTTTGCCCTTCCTGATTGGGCTCCTGATTCACAGACCCTTGTTGAGATTGCACCACCCATGATCCTACGAAGCAGCCAGTTGGGCAACCAATAATGTTTCTACCACCATCTACACTTCTGTCACCCAGGAGCCTATGACAATTAAACAACATACCCTCAGAGGCTCAGTCCATTAAAACTCTTGGGAAGCAGCCAAGCAGCCCTATCCTGGAGCCCTGGGAACCAGTTGGTTCCACCACCCACTTGTGGCCGTAAGAAGCAGCTAGGTAACTCATTCATTGAGGCCTTGTGAAGGCACCTGAAACCCTTGAAAACTGATGGCATCTTTCCTGAACCCACCATAAGTTTGTCCCCTACATGCACTCAGACACTGATGAGTGCCCCAGCCCTACTGCCAGGAGTACTGCAAGCACCCATCCGGGTCTCCCAGAATGGCTTAGCCATCTCAGCACTAAAGAGAGCACCTCCCTCCATTGCCGTGCCAGCTGCATCTCATTTCCTGCGCCCACCAGATCATCACCACCCTAAACAACCCACAGAAACTGACAAGCACTTTGCACCTGCAGTGACCTGGCTAGCCCAGACTTGCTGTATCTCGGCTGTCAGGGAACTCTCACAAAGCCCAGAAGCCTTGGCCACTGAGACACTGCAGATATCACCAATGTTGATTATGGATGAGGAAGCTACATGGAAACTACTGCCTCCCCAAAGTCAGTGTATCTTCCCAAGCCTATTCCTGACATCCTAGGGCACATATGCAGAAGAATATCTTTTACTCTGAAAACCATCCTACAAAATTGCAAGAGAAAACTTATCTATCAGATATGTGAATATCAAGTTAAGGACACAAGAAGCATGAAATATAAAAGTAATTAGGAAAATAACTCATGATCTGAAAGAGACATTGAACAAAGAGATCATAAAAAGGACCAGACAGAAATATTAGAGCTGAAAAATTCAATCAATGAAATTTGAAAATACAACTAAAATCCTCAACAAACAGAAGTACTTTCTGAGTTTGAAATCAGATCTTTTGAAATAATCCAGTCATACAAAAAAAAAAAAAAAAGATAAAAAAAAATGTATAGGTGGGGGAGAAAGGAGAGAGGCAGGGAGAAGGAAGGAAACTAAAATAAAAACAATAAAGAAAGTCTATAAGATTTATGGGACATTACTAAGTGAAAAAATGTTCACATTATGTGTTCTACAGAAGAAAAAGAGGAAAGAAAAGGCATAGAAAAACCTATTTAATGAAATAATAGTGGAAAACTTCTAAATCTTAGGGTGTAAGATATGGACATCCAGGTACAGAAAATTCAAAGAACCCCAATTAGATTCAACCAAAAAAATTTTCTATGAGGCATGTAATAGTCAAACTGGGAGAAGTCCAAGAGAAAAATTCTAAAAATATCAAGAGAAAATTACACATATAAGGTGACCCCTGTTAGACTAACTGTAGATATTTCAATAGCAATCTTCCAGGTCAGGAGAGAATGGGATAATATATTTGAAGTCCTAAAGAAAAAAAAAAATCTACCAATCAAGAATACCATTCTCAGCAAAGATACCTTCAATAATGAACGAATAATAAATATTTTTCCAGACAAATAAAAATAGGAAATTCATCACAGCCAGACCAGTTCTACAAAAGATGCTTAAGAGATTCCTACAATTAGAAGCAAAAGAATAATAACTACCATAATAAAAACATGTGAAAGCATATAACTCACTAGTAGAGCATATACACAAAAAGAAAGGGAAAGAATTAATTCTCATCAATACAGAAAACCTCCAAACTACAAATATGAACAACATAAAGGAAGAATGGAACAAAGATTGTACCAAATAACCAAAAAATTCAATAAAGTGAGAAGAGTAAGTGCTTATCTATCAATAAAAAACCTTGAATATAACTAGATTAAATTACCCAATTTGAAGATTTAGACTGGCTGAATGATTTGCAAAAACACAAGGCCCAATTTTATGCTATCTTCAAGCATCTCATGTCATTGGTATAGACGCACATAGACTGAAAGTGAATAGATGAATAAAGGTATTCCTTATAAACAGAAACCAAAAGAAAGCTGGAGTAGCTATGCTTACTTACATCAGATAAAATGAACTTTAAATTCAAACCTGCAAAAAAAAGAGACAAAGGTTACTATGTAAAAATAATGGGATCAATTCAACTAAAAAGAAATAACTATTTTAAGTAAATTTGTACACAATGCTAGGGTACATTCAAAGACCTAAATATTATAAAAATCAAAGAGTTAGACCCCAATAAAATAATATCTGGATACTTTAATATCCTGCTTTCATCAATGAACAGATCATTCAGTTCATACCAGCGAACACTGGTGTCAACTATACTATAGACCAAACAGATCTACAGACGTGATGGACTAGTCACCCAAGAGCTGCAAAATACATTCTTCTCATAAGCACATGAAATTTTCTCCAGGGTAGACCATATATCATGCTGCAAATCAAACCTGAAAAAGAAACTTTAGAAATTATACATACATGGAAATTAATGGGCAAATGAATAAATCAAAAGAGAAATTTAAAAAGTTATTTAAACAAATTAAGAATGAAACATAAGTTACCAAACCCTGAGATATGGCAAAATCAGTACCAAAAGGGGAGATTTTAGAAATAAGCACCTACACTAAAAATGATTTAAAATTTTCAAATAAACAACCTAATGATAAATTCAAAGTCCTAGAAAAACAAGAAAAAGTCAGACACAAAATCAGTAGAAAGAAATGTAACAATCAGAGCAGAAATAAATGAAATAGAGACTGAGACTAAAGAACGATACAAGGGTTGAAAGAAATAGTTGGTTCTTTGAAAAGATAAACAAAACTGACAAACCTTTAGCTAAACTGAGGGAGAGAGAGAGAGAGAGAAATAAATAAAATTAGAGATGAACACAGATACATTTCAACCAATACCACAGAAATTCCAACACTCATTAGGGGAAAATTGTATGTAAATAAATTGGAAAAATCTTGAGAAAATTGAAAATTTCTGGGCACATATGACCTAATAAGAGGATATAGAAAACCTAAATAAACCAAGAAAAAGTAATTAAATTGAATCAGTAAAAAAAAGTCTCCCAACAAAGAAAAGCCCAGGACCTACTACTGAAACCTGATAAGGACACAACCAGATATCAAAACTATAAACCAATATCATTAATGAACACAGGTTGCAAAAAGCCTGAGCCAAGTACTTGCCAATTGAATCAACAGAACATTAAGAAGATCATATACCATGATCAAGTTAGTTTACTTCCAGGTATGTAAAAATTGCTCATCATATGCAAAACAATAAATGTAATTCATCATATCAACAGAATCAAGGATAAAATGTTAATCTCAATAGATGCAGAAAAAGTATTTGATAAGATTTAACACTTCTTTATGATAAAAGGCCTGAATCAACTAGATGTAAGAGGATCACACATCAATATAATAAAGGTTATAGATGACAAACTCATAGCCAACATCACACTGAATGGTGAAATCAGAAAGCATTTCCTTGTAAGATCAGGCACAAAACTAGGGTGTCCACTTTCAATGCTCTTATTTAATATAGTACTAGAAATTTTGGTCAGAGGAATTAAACAAGAGAAAAAATAAAAGGCATACGAATAAGAAAGAAGGAAGTGAAATCACCCCGTTTGTTGTTAACATGATTCTATACATGTAAAAGTATAAAGCCTCCATTAAAAGAGTATTAGTGCTGATAAATTCTGTAAAGTATCAGAATACAAAATCCACATACAAAAATCTGTAATGTTTTAAAACACCAATAATGAGCTTGCTAAGAAAGGAATCAGGAAAACAATACAATTTACAATAGCCATACATAAAAATAAGATACAAATAAACCAAACTAAGGATCTCTACAATGAAAATTACATAACAATGAAGAAAGAAACTGAAGAAGACACAAAAGAGGTGGAAAGATATCATGTCTATGGATTGGGAGAATTAATATTGTCAAAATGTCCACATTACCCAAAGTGATCTATTGATTCAATGCAATCCCCATCAAAATACCAGTGGCAGCATAAAAGACCTTAAATAGCCAAAGAAATCTTGAATAAAAAGTGCAAAATTGGAGGCATCACAGTATCTAATTTCAAGACATATTACAGAGCCATAGTAAAAAAACAGTATGGCATTGACATAAATACACACATATAGATCAACAGAACAGAACAGGGGACCCAGAAATAGATCTGCACATCTTCAGCCCACTTTTCTTGACAAAAGTGCCAAAAATATACATTGGAGGAGGGCAGTCTTTTAAACAAATGGTGCTGGGAAAACTGGGTATACACATATAGAAGAACAAAACTTCACTCCTTTTTTTGCACCCTGGACAAAAATAAACTGAAAATGGATCAAAAATCTTAACATAAGACCTAAAACTCTTTAACTAGCAGAGGAAAACATAGGGGAAACACTTCAAGATACTGGCACAGGCAATGATTTCCTGGATAGCATTCTAAGTACAGGAAACGAGAGTAAGAATTAGCAAATGGGATCATACCAATTAAAAAGCTTATGCTCAGCAAAGGAAATAATCAGCAGAGGCAAGAGAAAATCTTACAGAATGAGGTTATTGCCAGCTCTTCACTAATGAAGGATTAATATTCAGAATATATAAAGAACTAAGAACAAACAAACAAAAAGAGCAATCCAATCAAAAAATGGGAAAATGCTCTGAATAGACACTTCTCAAAATAAGAAATACAAGTGACCAATAAAGATATGAAAAACTTTCATTGTAGCTAGCCATCAGGGAAATGCAAAAAAAAAAAAAAAAAAAAACAATAACAATAAAACCATAATGAGATTCCATCTTACTCCAGTTAGAATGGCTATTATCAAAACAAAAAGACAAACAAAAATAAATGCTGGTGAGTATGTGGATAGAAGGCAGCTCTTAATACATTGTTGTAGATTAATATAACCACAGTAAAATAGGAGGTTTATCAAAAAACTAAAACTAAAAAAGGATCTAATGAATGATCAGCAATCCCACTCCCGGTCATATACCTGAAGGAAATGAAATAAGCATACAAAAGGGAGACCTGCAAGCCCATATTCACAAGAGCTAAGATATAGAATGGACTAGCTACTGCTCGACAGAAGAATGAATAAAGAACATCCTGTATATACAATACAATGATGAAATCCTGTCATCTGCAGTAGGATGGATGGAATGGAGGCTATCATAGTAAGTAAATTTAAGCCAGATATGGAAAGATAAGTATTGCATGTTTTCTCTTATATATGAAAACTGGAAAGAAAACAATAACAGCAGTAACCTGAAAGTAGAAGGGAAACTGTTAGGCACTGAAGGGGTGCTGCTAGAGGGAGCAGGGATAGCAGACTCAGGAAAAGAGTAGAAGTGTGGATGGGCACGATTAATGCAGGATGCATGCATGTATGAAAATGCCTCAGTGAATCCCATTAATTTGTACAATTAATATGGTTTAATAATAATTAGAAAAGATATTAATGTTAAACTGTTAGGAATAACGTTTCCTGAATGCATGTTCTCTAGTTTTGTCAAAGGGTAGTAGGCACCATTTTCTAAGAAATACCAAACCGTACTTGAAACTAACCTAACTGCTGAATTGATAACACGAATTTCTCTATTTTGATTTCCTGCCATGATGTTGTTGTTATTGTTATTGTTCCTTCCATAACATTTATTTTTCCTTGTAGGTTTTGTGATTTTCCTACCAATTTACACTATTAACAAATTCAAGCCAAATTTCCTAATTGCTCAAGTCATATCATTGGTTAGTATAATTATACAGTTAGTTGCCTAGCTTTTATGTGATCCTCAACATTGCAATTAAAGGCTAATGTGTTGAATGAACTATGATTTGTATGTGCTGGGTGTTTCTGTTTTTTGTTTGTTTGTTTGTTTGTTTGTTTGTTTTAACCAGGAGTTATAAATACATTTTCTTAAAGTTGAAAAAGAGCCACACATTGTCTTCAAATAAGGGATTCTTTCTGAGTGAGATAAAACTAGTTTCTTATTTGAAGCAGTAGAGAAAGTTAGATACAGTTTTTTCTTTTATTATAAGGAATTAGACTTCTTTTTTAAGTCTAAGTTTCTGGCTAGAAGTCCATTTCATGGCACTCTTAAGTATTCCTATCAAAGCAACTGATTGATCCCATTTCAAAAAAGCTTACAAATATAGTCCCATTATTCTATTATACTTATCAAAATAAGCCTTTGTACTGAATCATCCTTCATATACTGAGCCCTTCTCCTCCCTTTTAGTCACCTTCTTCATGTTACCCCAAATGCCCTGAGAATATGCACATACTGATCTTACTCACAAAATGGAGACTCTGTGCAACCTCTCTTTGAGACTGGAATATACCCAAATTGATTCACAAACTCATTATTCTGTACAGAACTTTATAGCTGAAAGTGAAAGCCATTGCCAGAGAAATTTTCCCCTTGCTAATGCTGCACCTGCAGATATGCCATGACCCTGGCCACATACAGGGGATGCTTTGGGTTGCTGCTACTTCCCTCCTGGCACAAGGCTCATGTGAGAAATCTTTAGACAAAGCCTCTCCAACCTTAAAGAACACTGGGCTGCTGCTGTCACTGCTCCCTCAAGCTCTCAACTTCCATTCACTTCCAAGTTCAGCCCTGATGTTAAAACTTTTTTGAGGGAAGAGGAGGGAGCCTTAGCTACTGCCCCCACAGAGTTAGGTAAGGGTTCTCATTGTTTGTTGCCAAAACCTTGTTTGTCCTGTACTGGTTTCTCAAGACATCTGATAGCAAAAAAAGTATGTAACTCATCCTGAGTCCCAGGATTAAGGAACTGTTTCCTTCCACACACCCCTGTGAAATGAAAACATTCTCAGTTCTGCCTTCCCAGGCTACTCCTACTACATTGTGTTTAAAATACTGTACTATGCATTTTTTGTTGTTGTTGGAGAAATTTGTCATTGCTTAAGTCTCTCTCCTTAATAAATCATTGATGAAAGTTTTCCTATCCATACCACAGACTCATGAACAACAGTTGTAGGCCACAGATTCAGGAGGTTCATCTTTGTAAGTTCCAGCTCAAGGAAAAGAACAAAAACAAAACCAAAAGAAAAGAAACCCAAATCTGTGAGCTCACAGTGACAGCCATGGAAACATAATTTCCTCACATTTCTCTGTATTACTCTTCAAAATGACAACTCTGTGTTTATTTTGCATCACCTGGAAATTCTTTCCCTAGCTATGTAGGTTTGTAAGAATACAAAAGACACATAATTATAGGAGTACAAGCTGAATAAAGAGGCAAGCATTGCCTGCCATGGAAGAAATGTTTATTTTCCACCTGACTCCATACCAGGTTCTCATGTTTGGATTCATGGGTAAGTGTACTTTCTCCCGCTTTAAGGAACTTGAGAGACTGCGGAGGCATGTCAAGAAACAGGAGGAAAAAAAAAAAAAAAAAAACCAAAGAAAAAACTAATGCTCTATATGGTATGCTAGGCTTTCTCATTTAATCATGAATAGATTTCTCATTTAATCCAATAATCACTCATAGACGAGGATACTTACTAGTCATGACAAATGATAATCTTTGATCACATTGTTAGTTTATTACAGGTCTTGAATTTAAACTGAGGTCTAACTGATTTTAAAAATTCATCATACTATCATAGTACTCATATCTGCCCTGCTAGATGTCTCTTTTAATAACCAGATATTTTTGGACTAAAACTCCAAATTCTCTTTCTGATCTGTAATATTTAATTCACGAAAGCTTAGGATGAATACCCTAAGTGCTAAAGCACTAAGAAGTCATAAAACAACTTCAAATTAATGAGGTGCTTTAGTGTTTGAAGTTATTTTACATACATTTCTTCTTCTATTTCTCTTAACAATAGTATGAAATGAATATTTTCATATCATCTCATTTTTAAAAAAATTTGGAAGTCAGGGGAGGACTTAGGAACATTATTGAACAAATTATATTGTTATATTGTGTACATGTATGGAAATGTAGTAACAAAATCCACTATTGTGTTCAGTTATAATTTACCAATTGAAAAAAAACCAAAAATTTGGAAACCAAGGCTTTGGGTGATAACCAGCTCATGGGAGAAGCCAGAATATAAACCTGGTCTTCTGGTTCCAAGTTCAGGATACCTGCATTACTCTACTATGCTTAGTGTTTTGTGAGGAAACATCTGTAACCTTGCTTCCCAGGGGCACAGCATCAAAGGGAAGGACAACAGAGCACATACATGCTTTCACAATGATCTCTGACAATGGTTTCCTTCCACTGATGATTTCGAGAGTTCTGCCTCCCATTTCCTTCCTGTGAGGGTCTAGTCACTTATTTTCATGGTGGCAGATGTTTTGGCTTCCTCATCCTGGGATGTGCTGCTGCTCTCCCCTCACTTCAGTATGGCCTCATCCAATAGGAAGTTCAAACACCATCAAAACATCTGCAATGTGAGTGCAGGAACGGCTGCTACCCAGAAAGCCTGTGGAGCCTATTGCAAAAGCAAGGGTCTCTGGCTGCCCTGTGGCCCACAGGCTCTATCTACTCAGCTGTGTGTACCGGAGCTCCTACTCTGCTTGGTTAACCTTTCATCTTAATTTCCTCAGTGTTCTTGCAATGTCACCTACAGGGAAATTCCTTTCCTTATTAGGAATTTTGGGACCTGTAGGTTTTGCTCTTCACTGAGTTTCTGAAAGGTGTGTCTGATGGTGATCATGTAGTTCACGAAAGAACAGAGTGTGAAACAAAGGGGAAATTGAAGGCATAATCTTGGGGAAAAGTAAATCTGGGGGTCAAGGAGTTCAAAAAAAGAATTCCTTCAGAATTCAGGGATTGAGGCGGAGGGGAAACCAACTCTCCTCAGCCACGGTGAGGAGAGAGGTATGGCTGGCCCAGGAGTCTACAAAGACAGGGCAGGAGCAGTTTTATTGAAGCATCCTGGGTAGAGACCCTTTTAAAACTTCTGGGAATACTACCTTTATTCTTCACTGGAGTATCTTAATTCCAAGAGGGTTGGGAGGGATGGAGGACTCAAGAACACCGAACCAGGCTGGATACTTCATTGAGAAACATGGAGAAATTTGTTCTGGGCTCAGTCAAAAGACATTTTGGGACATCTAAGCAGTACCACCACGTATTATACTTAAAAATGTTCATTTTCATCTACCACAAATTAATATCCCAGTGCTGTAGGGGTACTTCCCTCCTTTCCTAGTCATTTACCACCTACTATCTTTTGCTTGAGTTTTGAGTTTTACATGAATCCTCCAACTTCTTGTTCTTGTTAGACCTAGTATTTTAATCTCCTTCCTCTGGCTCCTATAGGCATCTGAAATTATAGACCCCACCCCCAACCTAGAGGCATGAACAACTTTTGCTCTCCTTTCTTTTCTTTTTTCTTAGGAATCTCAATTCCAGCATCTCATAACTGACATTCATCTCAAGGTAATTCCTCTTCTTTCAAGATTCCTGGGGACGTTACTTGGTATTTGAACCCCTTACCATGTCTCTAAACCAATGAACCATTATGAAATTCTGCAGACATTAAATAGCATGATATAAACAATCTCAGGAGAAAGTAGTTGATTAATTTTCAAATGTGTATCAAAACCCATAGTTAGGAAACTGAAGTTACAAATGATTAGATTTTTTTAAACAGAGAGAAACTGCAGAGTTTTTACTTTTTCTTTTGTAATTGATAAACCTAAATCATATTCTTAGGGGGCATGAAAATCTATTATGTGACACTTGACTTGCTTATTTAAATGATTCTGCTTGGCATATTTAAGAAGTAATATATACTTATCTTACAAATGTAGGGCAAAGGAACCCTGCTCCATCTTAATAAGTCCCCACTTTTCTTTTTGGAAACAAAATGAACCCAAAACCTAGGGAAAATGATCTAATATTTTGTTCATTCTCCAGTTCTTTCTATGTTTAGTAACCAGACAAGAAAAACAGAAACTGGTTCTAGGAGAATTCCCTATAGGAGTTGGCTTTTAAAGAAGGAAAAGACTTGCATAAGCAGAGCAGAAGTGGAGGGAGACTTTACCCTAGTCAGAAGAATGTGCATACATGTGAAAACACAGCAGTGTTAAAGATAGTGATGGAGAATTTTGAAACTGAGAAGAGCAGAAGGACAAGCTTGAGGTGATAAAGATCTTATTTGACCTCTAACATAGTTCTAATCTAGCTGAAAAATTAATGTGATTTTATTCCTTTGATAAGTTTTGCCTCCAATTAAAACATATTTATCAATTTTTTTCAGCAAATACTTATAGTGTACTTTCCCTCCTGTGACAAATGTGCAATATATGTTCTTTAAAAGACAAACATAAAGAAGTCATTTACTATTATTATAACTGACCTATTTCATGAATCAAAAATTAAAAAAAAAAATTTGAAATAAAATTGCTCTTAAAAATCCAGGAAAGATATGCTACTACAAATGTAATGGGTATTTAATTTCAGGTGAAAACAAGGAGGATCCATTTATCTCAGAGAGGAACCAGAGGTATACCAGCTTTCCCAGGAGAGGGACTTGAAAGAACCCTGAGACTCACAATATGGTACAAAGAATAAAGCTACAGGAATTATGCCATTTTATATTAAGAATATAATCATGGGGTGCTAAAAACCCAAGCACCTCTTATGTCATAGATGTGCAACAAATGTTTATTGAATAGAATATATGAAAGTAATTATCCCACATATTAAAGGTGTTTTGGCTTGGAAATAAATTTACTATTCAATAGTAGAAAAAAAATGAATACATAGGATTTTATTATTTTCAAAAGGTATCGTGAACAAAAAGAGCTGTACAATTTAAACAAAGAAGTAAATGCTAAAATTGCCTTCCCATGAGTTTGAATGATATTGCAGTTGGCAATCATCCATTTCTGAAACTTTGTCAGGGAGCATTGTGTGCTTATTATAGTACTCTTTGTCTTCATAAAGCTTTTCTTATATAAATTAGTTCAAAATACATTTTATCTATTAAAAAATCTAAAAAAAACATTACTTTGGTTGGAGCTGTCAATTTCAATTTTACATTGCATTCTTGAATAGTGTTAATTTACTCTGTTATCCAACTTAATGAAAAATAATTACCTTTGCTGCTCAAGCTTCCTCTCTTTTTGTGTTCTTTCAACTCCTTGACTTTCCATGATAGCTTCCCTCTAAAATAAGAAGGTCAAATAATGTCAAACATTTGGAATGCCAGGAAAGGGAAGACATTATGAAATCTATTCTTCAGGCATATTTATTATAATTTTGAAAGTATCTGGAACTCTGTGAAAGAAAGCATATAATCTATAGTACTTTTAACCATTGGTGTCCCTGGTTGTTTGCAAGGGCCAGAAAACAAGATGAAGGTGAAAAAGAGCTAGCAGACAGATTTCTACAAACCCTCCTACACGGAGAACCTCATGGTGCCATGGAGTCAGTGCTGCTGAAATGTAGGAGAATTTCACTGACTGGCTCATTTTTCCATTTTCTGCACATAATGAAGTTTTATAAAAGTTTGAATGTATAATAAAATACTATTTTTAGAATCCTCCTTAACAATCAAGTAACTGAGGACTGCAGATATAACTCAGTTGGTAGAGTGCTTGCCTTACAAGCACAAGTTCCTGGGTTCAATCCCCAGCACTGCAAAAAAAAAAAAAAAAAATTAAATAAATAAATAAATAAATAAATAAATAAATAAATAAATAAATCAAGTAGCTGAGATGACTTTACAGGTTATGGAGCTAATTTAACATCAAATCTGCCATTGGTTTCAGTACTAGAAAACACAGGGTTTATACTAAGGAAATTATCTTTTCTCAACACTTGGGTTAGCTATTAGAGAATTGGGTCTGAATTTCATGTCAAAGCTTTCTATAGTTTGACCAAAATTTGAACATGGAGGGATCAGCTGCAGTCCAGGAACCACCTAGGACAACTTGCAGGAAGCTCAACATTGTCTGGCAAGGAATTAAAATCTACCAGACCTAAAATGTTTCTAATCAAAGACACATTTATCAGAACTTAAGTATGTAGGAGTAGGCTTTGTTTCAACTCTTTTCCGGAAGTCACCCTTGCAGAAAAATGTAGCTTAATTATCTTTATTTAATTAAAAAATAGGCCTGTACCATAATTTTACTTAAAATTACTTAAAGGTCTTATTTTATATATTAAATCTTAAAAGTTATTTTTAAAAAAGTGAATTCAGCAAATATCACACTTAAGTGGGTGAAACTAGACTCTTCCCCACAAAAATAAGAAATCAAGCAGTCTTCCCCACTCACTGCTCCTATTTAACATCGTACAGGAAGTCCTAACTAATGCATAGGAAGAAATAAAACTGTCTGTGTACACAGATAATATAATTTTATGTATAGAAAATGTGATAGAATTGACAAAAAAGAAAAAAATCTTTGAAATAATAAGTGATAATACAGGTTAGTATACAAAGGTAATCACTTTCCTAGACCAGCAATGAACAAGTAAAATTGAAATTAAAAACAATATAATTTTTATTTGTGGGAAAACTGCAAACTCTGATTAAAAAAAAAATCAAGGAAGAACATATTAAGTGGATAGGAAGACTCGATATTGAGAAAGTGTCAGTGTTTCCCTGTGGAAGACAGATCTATGGACTCAATGAAATAGTGATAAAAATTTCAGCAGGTTATTTTGTAGATATCAACCAACTTATTCTAAAGTTTGTATAAGAGGCAAAAGACCCAGAAGAGCCAACATAATAATAATATGGGAGAAGAACAAAGTTAGAGGATTAACAAGACTTAACTTCAAAACATACCATAAAGCAGCAATCAAGACAGTGAGTATTGCTGAAAGGATAGGAAACTGCATCAGTGGAGTAGAGAGCCTAGCATTAGACCCAAATAAATAAAGTCAGCTGACCCTTGACAAAGGACCTAAAGCAATACAAGAGAGCAAAGATAAGTCTTTTCAACAAATGATGCCAAAGGAATTGTACATCCACATACAAAAACTTCAATCTAGATACAGACCATACAACTCTCACAGAAATCAACACAGAATAGATCACAGATCTAAATACAAGAGAACTATAAAATACCTAGAAGATTACAGGGGGAAAATCCAGGTGACCTTTGTATGGCATTGATTTCTTATATATAACACAAAGGTACAATCCACGAAGAAAACAATTTAGACTTCATTAAGTTTAAAAACTCCTGCTCTTGGGAAAGCCATATAATGGGAAAACAAGTCACAGATTGGAAGACAATATTTTCAAAAACACATACCTGATGAAAGACTGTCAATCCAAATATATGTAAAAACTCTTAAAATTAAACAATAAGTAAACAAACCAGTAGATTAAAAAACAGGCAAAGGACCTGAACAGACACCTCATAAAGAAGAAATACAGATGGCAAGAAAACACATGAAAAAAATTTCAAGAGCATATGTCATTAGGAAAATATGAATTAAACCAACAATGAGATAATACTGCACAACAAAGAGAATGGCCAAAATTCAAAACACTGACAACTCCAAACAATGGCAAGGATGTGAAGCAACAGTCTCTTATTCATTGTTAGTGGGAATGCAAAATGGTACAGCAAAATGTGTCTGAAAGACAGTTTGGTAGTTTTCACAAAACTAAAAATACTCTTTCTATATAATACAGAAATAGCATCCCTTGGTACTTACTCAAATTGGTTGAAAATTTGGTTCACACACACACAAACTGCACACAAATATTTACAACAGCTTTATTAATAATTGCCCAAATTTGGAAGCAGCCAGATATACTTCAATAGTTGAATGGATAAATATTATTCACCACTAAAAATAAATTTATCATGAGAAGATGTGGAGAAGCCTTAAATGCATTGTTACTGCATGAAGCAATCCAAACTGAGTATGACTCTTAACTGAATTAGTCCAAATTTTGTTAATACAATAAAATTCCCAAGACTGGGTAATGTATAAAGAAAAGGTATTTACTTAATCTCATGGTTCTGGAGGTTCAAGCATATGTTGCTGGCTATGGTTTGGCTCTAGTGAGAACCTTATGGTGTCACAATGGTGAGAACGAATTTGGGAAAGAGGGATGACCTGATGAGACAGGAAACCAGAGAGACACCAGGGATGGACCAGGCTCCTCACTCTTGCAGGAACTAACCAGGGACCCACAGAACTACATCTAGGTTTTTAAAACTCATTTTACATATAAGGAAATGGATATACAGGGAAGAATAGTGGGTAGCTTGAAGTCATAGAGCTAGCAATACAAGAGACAGGATCAGTCTGAGGCTGTTACATGCCAACCTGACACTCTTCTGATCTTTTATTCTGTGGGATTTGGCAGAACCTATTACACTTGGCACGACAAAAGGACTAAGTGCAGAGTGTCCACATGTGCCTTTGGAAGACTGCATTGAGAGCTTCCCAGGAAGCTGCCAGTTTCTCCCTCTTAAACCTGAAGGGCCCCAGCTGGTGTGCTCCTGGGAGGAGGCAGGAGGCACATCTGCTGCTGCCCAGAGGGTTCCACTCCACTCTGTAGGGGAATGGAAGCTGAGAATGCCGAAGAGGCTGCTCACAGAGTGTTCTTGGACTTGCTGGTCTCTGTTCATGCAGCCACAGGGGATCTCTCAGTGGTTATTACGTAAACACACTGCTTTGGACATGGCGGAGACAGGAGTGAACAAGACAGAGAAGGCTCTTTTCTGAGGCAGAGGAAACAACAAATGCCAAAACTCTAAACTGGGAACAAGAAACGCCTGTGATCAGACAGGAGGAAAAAGCCTGCCAGGGTCCGTCAGTGGCAGGGCAGAGGTCTACCTGGTTTACATGTTATCCCATTCAAACGTGCTTCCTCCCGATATGCTTTCTGCTTCCTCCCATTTACGCCCGTGTATTGACCTCAACTCAGATGAAGGCCCTGCAGATGGGCTTCGGAAGAGGGGAGGAGGGGAAGAGCCCTGACTGCCTACCAGGAAATGAGCATATTAGCTTAGACAGAGAGGGAAGAGGGGAGAGAAACAATCCCGCTCTTCTTCCTGAGCCACGGAGCTGGCACCAGGCTCTGCTGAAAGAAACACTAACAAAAGCCTTATTTGTTTCCCCAGGGCCACTGCCCACCAAGGCCTCTTCACACAAGAGAGGTCTGGACGAAGCCAATGGATTCATTTTGTCTTACAAGCGTGTGCGTGTGTGCATGTGTGTGTGTGTGTGGGTGGGTGTGTACACACACTCACTGCACACTGCAAGTGGGAGGCATTTGGAAGAGCTGTTTTCAGCTGCCTCTTGCATACTTTTCCAGTTAAGGAGTTTTGGCATCTACTTCCCTGGAATTCCTATTTTATCCTTCATGCTCCCAGAAGGAGGTCCTCAAGTTCACACACTATTCTCCCCCTGTCCTTCTCAGGCTCTTCCTGCTTTGTGTCACTCTTTCAGATTCTTTCTTTTCAGCCGTGGTAACACTTTCATTAGGAAGATTTTTTGGATCAATCCCAGGCTGACATCAGTAAAGCTTAAAAAAAGAAAAAAAAAAAAAAAAAAAAAGAAAGGCTTTTGTGTGCAGAAAACAATACTTACAGTAGCCTGTGTTAACCCTTGACATTGAATAAGAGCATATTCCACAGAATGGAGAGTTGGGACTTCAACACATCTTATCTTGGAGTTTGGAGGACACCGTTTCTTCTATAACAGAGGTAGAGTCCTAGGAGTGTGAGAGTTTTTCAACCTTGGCATTATTCACAGACTTGACTGGATAAGTCTTTGCTATGGAGGACTGTCCTCTGTACCTTGGGCCTTTGCTGGCTAGGTGCCAATAGAATCTTGGCAAAAGTGCCAACCATAACTGTCTGTAGACATTTTCAAAAGTCTCCTGGAGTAAGTGGGGTAAAAAAATCACCGTCAGTTGAGAACCACAGATAATAGATAAAGGATAAAGAGAAGTACAGAAAAAGGGTAGCCAGAGTTAGAGTATTAGAGGAAGTAAACAGGAAAATATAGGAGATGGTTTCGTGACAGTGGAAAGTGTGAAAATGAGGGCACCAGGAGTAGAACTTCTGTGTGAACACAGAGTGGGGCATGATTACAGGAGTGAGGTTGGACGCCTGAGCAAGAGTGAAGGCTTGGTTAGTGCAGAGGAAGAGGCCAGAGAGTTGAGGGGGACATCTATGCACATGTTGATATAATCAATAATTACAACAGCAGTTTGGAGTACTTATAATTAACCAGCAACTATAACGTTTAAGGAATAAAGAAAATGACCTGGGTAAGGTAGATGGGACTTTATAATAAAGGTGATTGCTAAATCATCTGATTATTTGGAATTCAAAGACAGGACTTTTCATGGAGTTGGAAAGGAAAGCAGCTTAGTAGTGGCAATCGGGGAGTGGAAAAGACCCCTCCTTTCATGCCATATCCAGGCCCATTGGTGCAAGAAAAGTAAAATCACTGCAAGTCCCACTGCCCTTCAGGGGCTGCCAAAACCAGATAGTGCAGTAGATGGAAGAGAACCTTAGAAAAAACATCCTTCAAGAGGAAAGGACATGAGACTGTACGTGGCGGGGAGCAGGACTTGCACAAACAAAGAAGATGTGCTATAAAGCCTCAGTAGCATCCTCCAAAGGGAACCACGGGGCAGGAGAGACACAGCCAAGGAAATGACAAATTCAGTAACTTCTGGAATAATTCTCATAGAATCTGCCAGGAAAAACACAAAATAGAGTTGGATGAGCCCTAATCTGCCCACCAGACATTTTAATCATTTTGACTGTGCAGAAATCACATTAAATACTAAAATTGTCTCTGCGTTCAAGATGCTTGTCATGTGCTAGGAAGGGGAATGGACAGATTAAAGAGGAAGACAGGCAGTGAAGTGGAGCCGTGAGCATCTCCCTCTGGGAAAAGGTGGAGTGAGTCTCAGAGGAAGCTTCCTTTCAATCCAGATAAAGACAAATTCCGTTAGCTCAGAAGTTGCAAATTCAAGCTCTGTGACCAGTCAGATAACCAAAATGAATGAAACCCCTTGGTCCTCCCATGAATAAGAAAAAAGATGTGGTAACGAAGTCTGTGGAAAACCAAGAGTCCTGAGAAGCTGTGCATAAGTTGTACATTTGGCCAATTTCCTTTAAAAAAAAAAATCATGGAATTCATACTTTTATAAGAAATTTTCCAATTTTGTTAAAACATTTTAATGACAAACAAAATATAACCACAAGTGACTGAGGTCATTTGTCCATTTTATAAGCCTTTTCCAGAATTCCATGTTTTAAAATGATTGGAAGTAATGTAATACTTTCTTATGAATTAGCCTGCTTTCTCCTTAACTGGAGAAAAGGGAACTACGGCTTCCTTAATCTCTCTTATGGTCTAGGTACCAGGAAAATAACTCTTTGTATCTCAGAAACAGTGGCTTTAGATGAAAAGGATAAAGTTCTGCAAGGCCTTTGGCTCTATACAGAATGAAATGCCAGAAAGAGGAGAGGAGCAAGGTGACTCCAGGAAAAGTGATCTTGTTTTTGTCCTGTTTGTGCTTTCTTAGCATAGTTGGGGGAAGGGAGATTCTTTAGCATGGGTGAGTTCTGGCTATGGGTTATGTAGGAAAGGATGTAATGGGTGCAGGGAGGAAAAGGCTGGGGAGTAAAGTCATATGGGGCACATGAGCAGGCTTTTCCCACGTAGAAGGAGGCATGCCCACAGCGGAGCCCAAGGGAAGGCAAGCCACAGCATCTTCTTTCTCTTTCCCTCTCCCACTCTCCCTACCCCCTATTCCATTAAGGAGACATGAAACTGGATGCCCTGGATTTCCAGGTACTAGATGCTACCAAAGGTTACGACCCTGGTTTCCCAGTCTGCCAATAAAAATGTGTACATTCCACCAGAACAAGGAACCAAAAAAAGCTTTGTCAAAAATTCACAGCCAAAGATCATGCTGTGCAAAGAGCAGAGGTGATAAATCACAGAGCCAAAGAGCACATGCAATTCCCGTCAATGTTGACAGGCCCTTTAAAAACATTACATTTGCAGTCCCCGTAAGTATTAGTCAGACCATGTACTGTGACTTTTGGCTGTAATCCAGGACACGAGGAGTTCTCCTGGGAACATAATGAGTGTTCAGAAAGTTAGAAAGGAGTCTACATGTTGAATAACTTGTAAGTAAATGCTGTCATTTCCACACGGGGTTTGTGTTACTGGGAGAACCAGTGGGGTCAGTTGGAAGGAAGAAGGGTCATGTCTTCCAGAAGGATGAGTAGTTCCCCTAGTTATGCCAATGGTGAGTATGAGGTTTTCCTCCTCCAACACCCTTCTGAGTCCTGCTAGCTTCAAGTTTCTTGGCCCTGACAGGGTGGGAGCTCTAAAGCATAGACTTCAGCAATTTATTCCTCCATCCAGGGACCTAGTACTTAGAAACATGGAATCATCCTTAAGGGTGGGAATGCAGCAGAGGAGGGAAGGAACTTTTATTTAGTGCCTATGCCACACCCAGGATTGGGTGCTGAAATGGGCATTCGGATTATGTCCATCATCTTGTTTAAAGGGAAAATCAGCTGTTATTTCAACATCTCAAACAAGCCCTTTTAGTTACGCTAGTGGTTTATTTTGCACTTCAGTTTCCTTTGAAACTTACAAGCCTTCTATAGAATTTCCTGTCCAGTGAGTTCTGGGTCCAGGACATGTCTGATACCCTTAGATGAAGGTTTCCACCTGCCTTTCCCATTTGCTTCCCTTCCTTCATGCCTCTCCCTCCCTCACTCAGCTTAGTTGAAGCTAATTTGAGGGCTATTATGCTAAAGTGACAATATATTACATTGGGTTTCTCCCCCAAAGTAAGGAACTCAAGATTGAAAAAAAAACTAAGAAATATTTTCAAAATTACTAGGTTAATAATAGGTGAAGTCAAGATTCTATCTCATACTACAGTAATGCAGCCACATCAATGTTTATAGCAGCTCAGTTCACCATAGCTAGATTGTGGAACCAACCTAGATGCCCTTCAACAGATGAATGGATAAAGAAACTGTGGTATATATACACAATGGAATATTATTCAGTCATAAAGAAGAATAATATTATGGCATTTGCAGAAAAATGGATGGAATTGGAGAATATCATGCTAAGTGAAATAAGCCAATCCCAAAAAACCAAAGGCCAAATGTTTTCCCCGATAAGTGGAGAATGATATATAATGAGGGTGGGAGGTGTGAGAAGTGAGAGAAGAATGGAGGATCTTTGGATTATGTAGAAGGAAATGAGAGGGAGGGGGGTATGAAGAATGGTGGAATGAGACAGACATCATTACCCTGTGTACATGTATGATTACACGAATGGCATGAATCTACATCATGTACAACCATGGAAAAGAAATGATGTACCTCATTTGTGTACAATGAATCAAAATGCAGACTATAAAAAATTAAAAAATAAATAAATAATAAAAAACAACAAAAAACAAAACAAAAGATTCTATCTCACATTTCTCAGGCTCCAAAACTTGGTACACTTTATCTTTCAGCAAACCCAGCAGAGAATTCTCAACATTTGTGAGATGCTTTGGAAGATAAACATAAGGGACTAAAGCCTCCTCTATCTCCCACACCTGAGAGGTAGATGATGCAAGGCAGAATCGGGACATTAAAAATGAGGGACAAATGGGAACAAAAGATGATGCAAGAAGTGTGCCACAGAGAAAATGAAAACAAATATATTTTTATGTTGGGAAACAGTGGTTTTGGCCTCAGCAAAACCCACACAAAGGTGTCTGTCCTTGGAATATCCTGCTAAGGCTTTGTTCTCTTAATTGTTTCTATTTTGCCAGTAAGATAGAATGATCAAAAGAAACTGAAAATGTGAATTATATTAAAGTCAAACTATGACCTACATTTATTTAATCTCATTGACTTTTAGTTTCATCATCTGTAAAATATAAATGATGATACAATCTTGTGGGTGTATTGCAAATGTAAAATAAAGCAATGTGAACTGAGTTCAACATAGTATCTGGATCATCTCAAAAATTACCTATTTTATGTTGCAGTTATCATCTACTTGACTCTATAATTTATTTATAGTGGTGAAAATTCCAGAAAAGGAATTGATATGAAAATAGTCCTGCCAATTGATTCAAAAAGTAAACAGAAAGAGAACAAAAACGTGAAGTAGAAGAAGTTAATTTTTGCTGACCAGCCTGTTAGCAACAAGGCTTCAATTGTACCCTAGATACTCCTGTGTTATATGTTGTATCTCAGGCCACCAACTGGGTGCTCAATGCAGGTCCTGATTTCCCTAAGCTGTGGTACTTCCATCTTTCAAATGTACCTACCATAGTCATCTCATCTTCAGGAAGTAGTTCTTAATGTTTTAGAGAATTGCCATCCAACTTGAGGTTCTAATTAAAACTATGAATCCTTTTCTCAGATGTAGGCATTCAGTCTTATTTTGGGTAAATATTTGCTGAACACCTAATCTGTGCAAGGTACTCTGTTCAATTCTAGAGACACAATATTAAATGATTTTAAAATATCCCTCTTGCTCTTCTTGAGGTTATGAAAAGAGTAGTCAGAACTATAATTGACACAATTATTTATTTTGGTTGAAGTACTAGTTCAAGGAGAGGATATCTGGGGCATGGTAAAGAGGTGTAAATATCTGAGCATTGTGGAGGGGCACTTCTAAAAGGCTTCATTTAGGAAATTTTATTGTTTAAGTGCTGAAGAATTCATAGAATTTAGGCAGCCAAATGTAGTATTGAGGCCAAGGTGAGGAACACCCTTCAGGTAGACTGAAGAGTAGGAATTAAGGCTCTGTGGAAAGAAGAAGGAAAAGGGAAAATTTCAGATATGAAGGCAACAGATTGTGCCAATGATGCTGAGTCTTCATTCTGTCCTTTATCTTTACCCTTTGATGATCCTCTCAAAAAAAAAAAAAGTGTCATCTATTTTCATACATATATTTTCTTATTTTCATACTTCTTGAATCTGGGATAGACTTGATTGATCTGATGAACATAGTGTGGTGGAGGTGACACCTGCCTATTCCAAGCCAAGCCCCGGTCTTGTGTGTTTCCACTTGTTTAGACCTTCTTTAATTAACACAGGAATGACTCCATGATAGTCTGCTGAAGGAAGAGAGATAGGTAGAGGAGAATTAAGTTGCCTCAATTTTCCTGGGTGACTACCAACTACTTCATTTGGGTATGTTGTAGAAAATGGACTGGTAATTCTTTGGACCTGTTGGTTTGAGCTGCTCGTAAAGCATTCACTAGAGATATTTGATAGGCAGTTGGATGCACGTATCTAGAGCACAGAAGAGAGGTCTGGGTTGAAGGTAGTCATTTTGTAGCTGTGAATATATAGATATTAGTCAAAACCATGGACATGAATGAGATTACAACGGGAAAATGTATATAATAAGAAAGTGAAAGGAATTATGTATGAGCTTTCAAAAACTGAAAAATTTAAAGGTGAGGTGGACTAGAAAGATCAGAGGAAAATCAAGAGCGCATAGTATCACAGAGGATAATGGGAAAGAGAATTTCCAGAAAGAGATATGGGATAAGTAGACAAGAGCTAAAAGATATTCATTGAATTTAGTGATACGCAAGTTACCTGATTTTTTTAGAAAGCAAAGACTGACTTAAAATTTGAAGAAGATCATGGAGTTGTCCATTTCATATTCCCAAGTTAAGATCTGCCTGTGACTTTTGAATGGCAACCTAATAAGATAATCTAATTGAACTAAAGTATTAAATCTCCTTCCTTTCATAGGCAAGAAAAATGATTTAGCTAACTTTTAGGTCCACTGAAATTATTCAAGTTTTGTGTCCCAGGTAATCTGGTGGTCCAAAGAAAGAGGCTATATTAATATTAATAAGACAACTTTCTAATTTGCCCTTAAAGAAAATCTGCTTTTCTGCCAGCATAGAAGCATTAGATGAATTAACTGCAGGGAGATGGTTGCACACATAGGAAGCGACATCTGGTATTTCCAAACTATTTTCCAGGCATGGTCAACAGTGACTTCCTCCTTCTCTGGAAACTAGTCTTCCTGTTTGGACATAATTGTATTATTCTTAACCCAACCAGAAATAGTGAACAACAATGTAAGTAAAAGCTGGGGATTCCTAAGACGTTATTCCAGAAAACTCTGTTTAGAAATACAAAGCCTTAGAAAAATAAGAGCAGAAAAGTTCCAATAGATCCCCAATTCCATGCAGCAGGCTCTCTCCCTCCTGGCTATTCAATTTCTGAGCCACAATTCCATTGCCTGAAACCCACTCTTTCATAATAGCCTCTCACACTCCTATATAATTTTCTAATTATAATTAAAAAATCCATCTTCCTACTTCCTCCTAATTGGTTGTAGTCTGCTCTTCAGTTTTGTTCCCTTGGGCTACCACAAACTTGGTGGCCTAAAACAACAGACATTTCTTCTCCCACTGTTCTAGATGCTTGACATCTCAAAGCAAGGTGCTTGCTGGCAGGGCTGCATTTCCTCCAGAGGCTCTGGGGGAAGTCTGCTCCCTGTTGATTTCCACTTTTGGTAGTTCCAGGCATTTCTTGGTTTGTGGTCACCATTGCTCCAAGATCACATTTCCTTCTCTTCTTCCCTGCATGTCTCTAAGGACACTTTTGACTGACTTTAGAGCATGTCTATCTAAATAATCCAGAATGATCTTCCTCAAGATCTTTACCTTAAATTACATCCACACAGACTCTTTTTCCAAATATGATCATGTTCATAGATTCTGGGGATAAGGATGTAGATCTGTATTTTGGAGGAGAAAATTTGACCCCACTACAACCTCCACAGAATACATCTATTTCTTATTCCACAGTGCTGCCTGTTCATTGTTCAAAGACAAGTTATTTGTTTTCCTCTTGTTCAGATTAAGGAAAATATGATTCACATTACTGAAGACTTGTTATGTTCCATGGATGTCCAAAACTATTATTATATATGAGTTTATAGTTTCTCCCTTTCTTGTTAACATTTCTTTTCCATGCCTTATAACATGGTGGTTTTTTGGTTCATCGTCTCACTTAAAAAGCAGGGAAAAAATAACATTAACCTATTTTAATTTCACAAAATGCTGAAAGTCCAAACTCTTGGGTGGGAGGGAATTAATTGCACATGCATCGGAAAAGGGAAGGGCCAGAGCAGAGCTGGGAGAAGATCTACGGATCCAAGAACAGAGGGTGGATGTGTGGACGCGATGGTGCTCAAAAATCTAGAGCAGTTTAGGTTGCTGTAAGGAACCCATGGCAAGTCACAATAAGAATTACCAGGTCAAACCACTTGGTTTGGGACAAAAGCCATGTCCTTCTGTAAAAAAAAATAAAACTATTTGTTTTTGAGAAACAACTCTTGGCTTGAAATTGACTCCTGGTGTATCCTAAATACTTGGTCACTGTGTTACCAAGTGAATGTCTACCCATAATCATGATCTTTGTGATCTGACCCACCCAACCATAAAGTCTAAGGATACTGTATTATCAAGTATAATTGCTGTGTATAAGCCTAGGTTTGAGAAGGGCCTGAAGATAGAATTCTAAGAGACACAATTAAGTTGTTTAGGCATATGATTACTCTTACAGTGTATTTACTTCTATTTCATTGTCTTCTCTCAACCACTTCAGCTGAATAAGGAATGCAAATATCTGGCCTTATTTATAAGATTACAAAGTACAACATTCCCCTGCTGATACTCTTAATAAGATTTTTGCTTCTTTTCCTAACCTGCTCTGAGCGAAGTACCTGTGAAGACCTACCAGCCAAACCAAAGTCACATCATCATCTGTGTGCATAACCTTGAGCAAGTTGGAGTTCTTCATCTGCAAAATATAGGTATCTGCCAGGTGTGGTGGCATATACCTGCAAATCCCAGTGACTTGGGAGACTGACCCAGGAGGATCACAAGTTCAAAACCAGCCTCAGCAACTTAGCAAGGCTCTCCCTAAGCAACTTAAACAGACCCTGCCCCCCCCCCCAAAAAAAAAAAAAACAGTGTTGGGGATGTTAAACACCCCTGGGTTCAATCGTCAGTACAAAAAAAAAAAAAAAAAAACCAAAAAAACAAACAAACAAAAAAAACCCAAACAATAGGAGTTAGACATGATGAATCTGAAGTCCCTTGGTTCACTAATTTTTCTATTATCTGATGGGGGCAATCTGACATTCAATGTGGAAAAAAGTAACAGGGACTAGCTATAGTACTGAATTCCTTTGTTCCCTCTATGCCATGTAATATCAGCAAAACCAGGAAATCTCCCTGTTTGTTCCTTCAACATAGGTTGTCACTATAAAATAAAATACTTCAAATTCCTCTCTTTGGAATAACTAAGTTTAAGGAATCAAATATCTGCTAGAGAGAAATATTCATCAATTCATTATCTAATAGTAAGTCTAACACTTTTGAATTTCAGGTCAAAATACAAAGCAAACTCCCTATGTCAGAATGCTCTGGGGTGCAAATGTAGCCTTGCCTTTCCCAATCTCCTGCCCACCCCAATCCCTGGGCCTCATGTTTCCCTCCTTAATCTCACTTCCTGTTCCACATCTGCTCCCTCTGTGGGTGCCAGTCTGTCTGCCTGGAGTGTTTATCATGCTGTACACCATTCATTGTCCTGGCTTATATGGTGATTTCCCTGAACACCGCTAGAGAAAATATTTCTTTTTATTTATTTTGTATCATTAGAGTTAAGTAGAATACCATATTGATGCACAAAAAAATATTTGAATGTCCAATCACATGATTAAACCAGTAGTTTTTAATCTCCTGGCTCTGCCTCAAAGTAGAAGCAGTTCTCTCTTTTCAGCCCATTTCTTCCTTCTACAGTTCTTTAAAGATGATTCCTCTTTTATTCGCTCTGCTTCATTGATCTCCAATGAAATAGTTTTTGGAGAGGTCAGTTAAGTGCCTTACTTCTTCCATTTGTTTCTTCGAATACAGGAATGATATGTCTACATAACCATACTAATCCAAAAATGTAAACTCAATCTATTCTCCCATTGCCTTACAAAAGAGTAGAGTAGATTGTTTAATCAGCAAAGGCAAGGATTTAGGTTTTCCTTCCTGGAGAAATTCTTAAAGGGATTTTTAACCAGAAACACTGCAAAAATTTCTCATGTGTGAAACTTTTTTCATCTAATAACATCTAGCTTAGACAGTTTATAACTGAAAACATTACTTAGCCTTCCCAAGCCTCTCGAGTTTGTTGTTGTTTGTAAATTACATAATGTTGCCTTTCTTAGGCATGTTGTGAATATTAAACGACATGATTATGAACAGCAATCTGCACTATTCCTGGTAAAATAGCAAAGTATTCAATACATGGGAGCTGTTTTTGTTATAATTACTTCATAGTGGTCTTCAGTTTTCTACATGTAAGCAGTGATTCATCTAATAAATCCTCATAATCTCCTGGTTGGGTGGAAACCTAGGCCTGGTAAGACTTGCCTCATATTAGTACTATATCAGTTTATTTAAGGATTAATTTTTATTTGACCTTCCTTCTCCCAAAAGTGACTTGGAACAGCTTTAAAATATATACACTTAAAGTATAAATTGGAAAAATTGAAACTAAGGAAAAAGTGAACCTTCCCATATGAAATATGATGACAAATACAGTTTCACCAATCAAATGTCATATTTGACTTCCACAAAAAATGTTAGTACTGGCTTTTCTTGATGGTGGGGTTGTCATTTCAATTTTTTTAATATCTCTCCTTTCCTCATTTTTACTCTTCTGTACTTCACAACTATTTTATAACAAAGTATTATAAAAATCAGAAAAAAATGTCTTAATAGGGTCTTGGTTTCTTAATAGTCAAGGCAACAAGGGAAAATTAGTCATTTATACAGTTAGAATCAGAAAGGAGGGAGTATGTCAATTCCTTCAGGAAAACAATAGTTTTTCTAGCCTTGGTTCACTTGCAGGGCTAAGCAGTATAATGTACTTTGACCTCAGCATCATTACTCAGAAAATACACTGACAGTAGCTGGTGATACTTCCTGTAGCTTTGTCCAGAAAGAACAGAAAGTGCAAATAACTCTGTAATGGGAGGAGATGATGTGCTCCAAGAAAAAATTCCAATTAGCTGGATTTTGTACCTTTTAGTCAATTGCCCCTAAAGATCAGTGTGAGATGAGACCAGGAGAGAGAATAAAGGCACAGTGACCAGATCTGGTGTAACTTTCCTGGCTGGAAAGTGTGCTTGGTGCTGGCTCTTGTAGCTTGGAATATCTGATGATGACAAACAAAAGAGGTGTTAAGTTTCACAATATTATTGTATTTAGTATAACTCTAGAAAGGATGAGCTACCTGGCCTAGGTGAGAGGCTTCCAGCCTGTACCCAGATCAGGCTGATACCACTTCCTCTGTGGTCACAGAGGTAGCCATTGATACTACCACAGGATGTGAAGGGAACATCACTCAGACCTTGTTGTGTGCAATAATGTATGCTTTGATAAATCATTGGCAGTTAAGAAAGTCACCCAAACTGGTCAGAAACTATTGTAAACCTCTCTGCCATGTATCTTGACCATGGTAATTTTCTTCTGAATCCAAAACTAAATCCTGTCTGATTACTGAACTGTGTCAGTACCTGGCTTTCTGTCAATTCTTTTCTACTACAACACTTGTCAAGAGAGTGGTTGTATAATCATTTTAACACTTGAAGTTTGATGGATGACTGGGTGCACAGTGTTTGGGATTTCACATCCAATAATAAAGATCTAGAGTCATGTAATTCAATATAATTGAGGAGAGATTTTATTTGGAAAACAGAAGAAAAGATCATGGCAGAATTGAATATATTGTGAAAATAGAAGAATACTAGTATTCTTGCCTAGATGAAAGGTTACCAATTAGTCAAATAAGTAGCAAAGTAGGTCTGAGTTCTTTTTTAAACTTCAAATTTCAAGATTTTCAAACATATACAAAAGCAGAAAGAAGGGCACGATGGGTCTCAATTTCACTAATGACTAGCATATGACTAATCTTACTCCTTATCATTCATATCCAGGACATTTGCAATTATATGGAATCAGAGTACAAATTTAATTATGGAAAATTCTCAGCTGGAGCATCTCTAATCTGGGCATCTGAAATCTGAAATACTCTAAAAGCTGAAACATTTTGAGTGCCACAATGCTGCTTCAAGTGGAAAAACCTGACAGCAGAACTTATGGGATGGATCATAGTCAAAATGCAGGCACACTAAAAAATGTATAAAAATCAGCTTTAGTCTATACATGTAAGGCCTATATCAAATATACATGAATTTTGTGTTTAGACTTGTGTGCCATTCCCAAGATATCTCCATTATATATGCAAATACTCCAAAATCCAAGTCAAGCATTTTGGAGAAGGGATACTCAATTTGTATTTCTAAATTATACTTCATAGTCACGATCTGACTTCATGAATTTCTACAAGTTGTTTCTAAATATATGCAGGTAGTTTTACTTTGTCTCTTCTTAAGTGTTAAATTTCTCCAGGACAGGGTTTTATTAATGTCTCCCTTTCCTACTGTCTCTCAGGACCCAGTATAATGAGGTATCTCTCAAATGACAGCTTGATAAATCAACCCATTGCCAGACATGCTGCCCCCACCCCGTTTCTGGGGATTGAACCCAGGGCCTTGTGCTTGCTAGGCCACTGCTCTACCACTAAGCTATATCCCCAGCCCCACATGCTATTTTGATCACCAGAAACGTTACTGGCAAAGCACATATATAATATGGTAAAGAGATTTGTAATGTGGCCTTCTAAACAATGGTATGTTCAGAAAATTCTTACATATTTATTTGCTATAAAATCCAATAGACACAAACTTCATCTAATGACATCAGCATCTGTATTCTCTTTGTTGAATAAATCAAGCCAAACATGGGCCTCAAACTTGTGAAGTCACTTGTTTTCTTTTTCTTCATCTTTTTTTTTAACACTGTTGAAATGTTCTCCCTGGTGTTTGGTTTTTGAAACTTGATGAGAGAGAACGGAAATTCATTTGGGTCTGGCTTTTTAAGTGTTCGCTTTTTGAGTGGTTCCTGTGTGTTTCTGTGGAGGTTGCTAATCTGATATCTCTGGACACCTTCCCCTCCCTAGCCAAGCATGCACTCACACATTCACTCCGTGTTTTCTCTGTCTTTCTAAGACCTAAGGGAAAAACATCATTGCTGAAAACAATCACAACAATTCTAGCCAAGAGAAATCTACCTACAGAAAAGGTGTTCTCCAGAACTAAGTGCAACATCAGGACTGTACGTGCTATCTGTCCAATAAGATGTGTACTTTTCCACTGCCTAAGGAGCTGGAAGTAAGTCAAAAACCAATGATGGGAATAGCTTTGAAACTCACACAGAAGTGGTTTAGAAAAGGTTTGGATTCCAGTAAGCTCTGAGGTCCCGACACTGTAAGTAACCTTAGGAAGTGGCTTTCTCAGCTGAGCCAGTGCCCAGACCAGACTCTCAGGCCTGGTTCTTCCATCTATTCTGGCAATTATGTGTGTGGGGCTTGTGCAGTCTCAGGAAGTCCCTTGACTTTACTGGACTTGAGATCTAGAAAAGAGATCCCTTCTAGTGCTGACCTTTGAGAGTTCTCAGCTGGTCTCTTCTACAGAGACTCATAGGGTACTTTGCCTCTTGGTGACCATCTAGAAGTTTCAGTGTATCCAAGGGCATTGTGTCCCTCAACCACTGACACCCGGTCTCAAGCTGTCACTGAGACAACTTGTCAAGCTGACATACACAGTGGATGTATGTCAGAGATGGTGGCTTCTGATGGCACTTTGGAGATAGGATCTAGCTAAATCAAATACTATATAAACTTGATAGGATTTGAATTCTCTAAAGGAATACATTCTTTCCAAGTGTTTTTTTTTTTAATTGGTTCTTTATAGTTACACATAACTGTAGAACCCATTTTGACATAATTTCAAAAGCATGGAGTGTATCTCATTCAAGTTCAGTCTCCAGTATCTCTCCTTCACCTTCCTCCCCCCATACTCCTCTCCTTTCCCTCCACTGATTTTTCTGCCATAGTTATTTCCCTGAGTAGCTCCAACCGTGTCTGAGAAGGCCTGGAATCTGTTTGGCCTCTCAGAAATCCCCTGGGACAAGTGGAAAGGGGGAATAATGTCTAGGATAGCTGTAGGGTATGTTCCACAACACTGCTAGGCCAGCCCTATCTGCCTCTAAAGGTACACAAGGTGATCAGTATGCTTCCATCTGACAGCTCACTGTTTTTGCAATTAGTCACTGAAATTTTAGTGCCTCCTGATGTTTCTTAACTAAGAGTCATCTGGTCTCTTACATGATCCCCTAAGGGTATTTAATCAAAAGTTATCACCTGACCTAATTTTAAATGAGATATACATGATAATTATCTTTGGTTTAACAGAAGGGAAACCAACATGTGTAAAAGTTAAGGAAATTATCAGAGACAGAGCTAAACACCACCACTAGATCAAGAATCATGTGGTATTTGAATTTCATGACCCAAGCAGCTGGGCTGTCTGTACTTGAACTGAAAAGGGAAAGCTACTCCCAGAAAAATGTGACTACATTTTTTTATAACTTCATTTTTGAATTCCAAAATTTCTTATTTAAATTTTCTAAAATTAACACATAAAAATTGTACATATTCATGGGGTGCCAGGTGGTGTTTCAATATATTTTTGAGTTGAATATTCCACTATCTAGACTGATATGAGTTGGATTAAAACTATCAAGATATTTGTTGAGTTCTCTGGAACCGCTCAAGTTCTGGCCAAATCTTTCTGTCATGACATGTTATCCCTTTGGTTTAATAACATAACTCTGGAAAGAGATCAGGGATGTCAGTTTTGGCATCCTCATTAAGTGATCTGGAGTCTCTCAGCTGTCTCTGAGGAGGTTACAACCAGTCATCCTCCAGAGTAAGACAACTGCACTGGGAAAGCCAACACTCCAGAGACACACTTTGACCTTTTGCATGTTTTTTTCTTCCATCTTGTCCTTAGCACAGCAAAAGCCAAGTCATCCTGGGTGGTGCACTCACGTCTTTGCCTCTGAAGCAAAACTCAATGGGTTTTCTCTCCGCTCATCCAAATGGCAGCTCCCATGCCAGGGCTCCAACTTCCTCCTCAACCCTGTGTCGACTTCTGAACAGGGGTGGGACTGACTGTGGGGTGAGGAGGCACTGGAGAGGTCACTGAGGACAAGAGGCTTGTGCTGGTACAGTGGGAGTTTTGATGTCACTGGGCGGACAGGACTCAGCACATAAACTTGCACATGTTGGAGAAATCACTCCTTGTTTTTTGAGCCTTGTAACCACCCAGGAGATAAATTTGATGCACCTTCTATTTTATACTTGAGGAAATGTAAACCCAAAGAGATTAGGTGACTGACCTGTGATTACACATACTAAACACCAAGTATGGAACAGAAATTTCATTCTTTGGGATCTAAGTCCTTTATGTTTGCTTCTGTGCTTCAAAACTACCAATTTCTCACAATTCTTTTGTAACACTCTATCTTGATCAAGTTGGCCAGAAAGAATGCTCCAGTGCGAAGTTGACTGAACTGCTTTTCTCTCCCATAATGTATTAGCAGAAAAAGAAGTCATTTGAGAAGCATTTATTGACTGAAAAAAGCCCCTCCCCTGCATGAAACTTACAATCTAGTGGAAGGAGACAGGCGAATAATAAATGAACAAAACAAGTAAAATATAGAGGATGCTAAACAGTGATGGTGGCAATGGCGGAAACATGAAGTGGGAGAGGGAGATAGGGCATGTTGGTCAGAGGAAAGGCCATGTGGCTCATGTGGCCATCTGCAGAAAGAATATTCCAGACACAGGAGAAGTGCCAAGGCCTTGAGGTGGAAAAATGTCTAGAATATAAGCAAAACATCAGAGAGTATAGTGATCAGGAGTGAGAGTAGGAAGAGTGGCATGATTTCACTTGGCATATGTTAGAAGAGGAGAAAGTGGAAGTGGGGAGATTAATTAGAAAACAGTTGCAATCATCTAGGAGAATGACGAAGATGGTTTGGGCCAGGGGGTAGGGCTGGAGGTAGGAGTTGGGTTCTGACTCCATTGGTAGAGCAAACAGGGTACACTCACACATAGATGGCGGAGCAGAGGACGCTGGACAGGGAGCCTGGAATTCTGAGTTTTGGCCCCATCACACATATACAGTGACACCTAAAGTCACTGAAAAGGTTGGAGTCTCAGCCTTCCCACCTACACAAATAGGCTCTGATATCTTCCCTGCCTCACAAGGTATCTGTGCAGTGATTGTGGTATCTATGCAAAAGGTTGTGACATAGATCTATGTGACCTGCTGAAGTTAATTATTCTAAGTATCCCTAGAGGGACACCAAGATTAAATCTGGAATATTTTAAGGACAAATACAAAAAAAAAAAAAAAATCAAAAATTTTAATTCTGAGGAAATATTCAGAGAGACTTATTTTAAAAACTGAAATCACTGTCTTGGTAAGTTAGGAAAAACCATAGAATAAATTTGGTTCAATAAAATTGTTTTAACCCAAATCTATGATCCTTAGTACTAATATGGATTTTGTTCTCTTCCAACCTAGATTTATGAATTACCTTGTCAGCAACTGATGAATACCTACCAAGAAAAAAAAAAAAAAAAATCCTCATCTTCAGTTTCAGTTTCAGTTAAGCACAAAAATCTTCTTTTGTTTTCCCTCGTCCCTGAGCAGGCTTACCAACACCCTGGAATTTTTTCAAATTTTTACTAAGCAATATATGATTGAATTATTCTAAGTGACTCAAAAGTTTACAACTTCCTCAATTTTGCTTAAATATGCAAAGTCCAAGCTACTTCTTTCTAATTCACAAATACAAAAAGCACCCATAATCTCAAGTTTAGGATGAGTACAGAGTGGGAGGGATGGGAAGCCCCTCCCAGGAGTGAGGGGGCAGGAGTCACAGGGCAGGCAGGGACCACAGTGCTGCACGTTGTCTCTCCCTTTCAGACAGAGTTGTGTGCTCAGCATGACCCCTTTTTGCCCCTCTTAACTTCTCTGTGACTCTCTAAGTCATCTCCATCAAACATACCTGTCCTCAGTCCGAGTGTCTCAATGTTCTGAAAGGTAACATAAGCTATTTAATAACCAATGTAAATTGAATGATTAATGGTGAATAAGGATTAGTCTCAGGGCTCTCTGAAATCTGTAAACTTTGAAAAAGAGATTCCAGGGAGGCCATTTCCTGAACAGAGTGCTGGTGGAATGGTAAAATGCCCAGGAACTATGGTAGCAGTTGTCTAGGAAGGAGTTTCTTTGAGAAAGTCTCATGAGATCTTCTCATAAGATTTCTTCATAATTTAATTTTAGAAGTCTGAGTATTGTCTCTGAGACCATTTCAGGGGTCCATGGAATCAAAATTATTTTCATAATTACATCAATCCATTATTTTCCCTTTTCTCTCTCGTTCTCTCTCAAGTGTGCCATGGAGTACTCCAGGAGCTGTGTGATATATGATGTTGGCAACACGCATATTGCTACAGTGATATGTGCTTATAAATTTTTGCCTTTAAAATTTATCACTTCCCATTTCAAATGTGGTGGATATAAACAAATATAATTTGCCTTACAAAACAGCTCTTTGGGGTCCCTTTAAGTGCATAAAGTGGTGCTGAAGCCAAAATGTTTGAGAACTGGTACTTTCAGTTATCTTGACTGATCTAGCACCAGAAATCTAGCAAAATATGGAATGGTGGTTCCAGTAAATTCAACACTGTATGAGCTAATTAACCTTTGCAACTTTTTTGTTTTTTTTGGTATCGAAAAACAAATACAAAACAAAACATATCAGGAAGTGCACCATGAGCCATGACCCACATTGAAGGACACAAACTGGCCAGGTCAGAGACCTCCAATTTGTGATTTTGTGATTAATCAGAAATGTCAACTGCATCTTTTAGGGAGTGGGAGATAGAGAAGAGGGGAAGGTTTCACACACAGAGAGAAAAATACAAGGATTATCATTCATTTCCACATTTCTCAAGAGAGTACCATAAATTGAATATTTATAGTGATACGTTTAATTGTTCAGTACTTTAATACAAATATAAGAAATAATACAGAATTAAATAACACATGAAAAGTTTACTAAATATATAAATATCCAATTCAACAGTGAAAACAACTTACATTTTAATTTCTAGGTCACTGGATAGAGAAAGACAAGGGAAAAGATACCGAAAAGAAACACACTAATTTGGTCTTATGGTTAAGGATCCATATTGTTCTACTACTTAGAACAATATCTTTAAGGTGAAGTCATTGTAAGTTCATACTTGTCTCCTGTGGTGGAAAGGTGTTAACTCATCGGGAAGAGGACCCAGGAGAGGCCAAGTGTATGAACGGGCTGACTGCTATACAGGATATCTAAATGTCTGTTTTTATAATATATTTTCTTTACACTAGGCTGAATTCAGAATGAGGGCTGGGGTCATACGATGAGACAAATGGTTCCGGAAAGCATGCCATGTTTAAAATGTGAGCTACTGTCTAAGACTAACACTATTTATCCTGCTACAAAAATAAGTTAAATAGATAAGTTAAGGTTGCCAATGTTATTTCACAATAAATTCTGTCCTATTTTCATCATAGTAAACCTCATAGAAGCACACAAAGAATGGCAGGAAAAACAAGGGTTCTAGCAAGGTCAACAATTAGCAAAACAGTTAGCAGCTAATAATAGACTAGATCCCAAACAGCGGGAAAACAGACACATGAACCTAAGAATAACAGAAGAGACATAACGACAGAAAGGCAAAGGTAGTCTCAGAAAAGTTCTTTGGACCCTTCATATTCTTTCTTCTCTCTCTCACTTCTTCCTCCTTTGCTTATTCCTTTCTATTTTATTCCCTAGAATTACATCAATTTTTACAGCCGCATGGTAAATTTTCAGGTCCAACTCTGTTACATTTTGGATGAGGACACAGAAGCTCATTGAGGTAAAGTGACTAATACAGGGTTCCCACCGTAGGAGCCCTGTCAGCCTGTGCACTCAACTTCCTGATTCTAAGTCCAGTGCCTTCCAACAGCACAACACTGCATTGCTTTACAAAATCAAGTCCTACAACAGACCTGAGAGGTAAAATGACTTCCTCTTGGAATTCAAACACTGAGTCGCTTCAATGGCAGTGAAAAGTCGTGGAATTCTTAAAACATTTGCTCCCGCCTCTTTTGCTCATTTAGGTGCCTTGGAGAATGACCTATTTTCCTCCTGCTTTCCTCTTACATCAGATTCAAGTAGATCAGGGAAAATCTTTCAGGGTTCCATGTGGCTCCTCTAGGGCTCTGGATAAAAGAAAGAACGAGATGTTGACTTTGGACATGTATAATTTCTATGTTCATGTATTTTAAGAGGATAAGTAATAGAAGGATTAAGAGACTCAGAAATCCCCTAGTGTATATTTCATCAGATGAAGAACTAGACGTTCCCCACCCAAAGTGATATGAGTGAACTATTATGCTCTTTAAAAAGACATAGGGCATCCCGGAAATGACAGTTTGGAGAATCACCTTAGACTACAAGGACATGTTCAAGAATGTCAAATGATCTATATGTGTTTTATTGATAAGTCCTGGAGTTTTGTTCCTCATGGAGACTAACTTGCTAGACAGTGGGATTGGAAATTGTCACAAAGTAGACATAGGGGCTTTAGGGCCTATTGACTTTCTAGCATACAACCTGGGAGGACATAGTCCTCTCTACAAGGCACGTGGACTTGAAATAAATGCCCTGCAATTTATCCTGGCTCTACTTCTCACTCTCTGTGTAATCTTAGGTAATTTACCAGTGAAGTTCTGCATATTTCATAGCCTGCCAACATTCTAACATCAACTATTAATGTTCCATGGAAGTACCCTTTTTCCCCAAAATTGGCTCAATACTTAAAAAAAAAAAAAAAAAACTAACCCAAATGAATTATTATCAAAATAAAATGAAATAGACATATAATGTAACTCTAGTTTTTAACTATAAATCCCATTTTTAATTATTAGATTCAACAGACATAAGATTTCTGCCAAATTGTTATCATGGTGTCCTTTCACTCTGAGTTATGAGCTTATTTTATTTCATTTCAGATTAGTAAAAAACAGTTCTTGGAAGGGCAAACATCCTCATACCATAGTTGTGTAACATTGTTCTACAATATCAATGAATTTTGCCTTGCAGTTTTCACATCTGCAATTCTTTTGCTAGAAGCCACCTGCCTTCTCTCCTCTATGGTTGACTTATTCTCTCCTTTCAGGTCTCTCATTAAACATCACCACCTCAGAGAAACCTTCCTAACGAATTGCAAACAAATAGTTTTCTCATCAAGTTATTCTTTTTCATTCTGCATGATTTACTGTGTTATTTCCTGACAGATATGTTCTCAGGTCTTAAGAGCATATTCTTTTTTTTTTTTTGGTGAACCTGGGGATTAGAACCCAGGACCTTGTGCTTGCAAGGAAAGCACTTTACCAACTGAGCTATATCTCCAGCCCAAGAGCATATTCTTATTTGCTAGTTCACTTGTGGTTTCTCTGTTCCACTGGCCTCTCCTCTCCACCAGAGTGGCAATGTTCTGTTTTATTCATTATAATTATTATAACACACATGGAAAACTTATTAATAAATATCTGTAAAATGAATGAATGAATAAATTTCTGTGAACCTTGCTTTTATCATCTTCAAGACAAAAATAACATCTTCCTCATCGACTGCTATGAGAATTAAATATAACTTCTAGAAAATCTACTCCTTTTGTCCCATGAGCATCCATTTAAATATTTTAGCACAGCCTCTATGTCCTCTTGTCATCTCCAATAATATTCCCACTTCCAAAGTTTTCTCCTCTGAAATCTAAGCATTTTCCCCTATGACTATTTATTTTGGATTGTCAGTTAACAATAACAGAAATTTTCTTATCTCCTAACCACTGACTGGAATCCAGAAAAATAATCCAATGACAGCATGGTTTTCTTTAGAGAGCACTAGAATAAGTTGATTTAAAAAAAAAAAAATCCCTTAAGCCTGATTTTGAATGATTGTTTGATTTTTGCATCTGATTCAAAAAGTTGTTTTCCTTTCTCTAAAATAAAGCTTCTATACCAAATATATACATACCGACTCCCTTCCCAACAAAAGCCACCATGCTTTACTCACAACTCTTACTCAGATGGAAATTTTTAGGATCTTTCTGAGCTATAGGATACCTAAGAACCACATGAAGAACTAGTTCATCTCAAACACCTAGGACACACTTAGAGATTCTGTCTTTGTAGGAGGCCCAGATGCATCTTTTAAAAAAAAAAAGTGGGTCATCTATGAGCCATACTTATGAAAGAAGAAAAACTATGAGGACAGAGGATGAAGAACTTGTGTAATGAAAAAGAGGAAACAGCTAATAGTGATAAGGATAGGGAAACCACATGGAAAACCCATGATTCAGCGCTGCTGGGCAGCCTAGGGCAGCTTGGAACCCAAAGCCATCATCAACCCCTGCTCTTCCTGACAGCTGACAGTTTTAGTTTTCCTGGAAACCCATTTACGCACCTCTGCACTAACTGTCCTCATTCTACACCCTGACTTCGACTAACTTTAACTATTTTTCTCATCCTTTTGCAAAAAAAAAAAAAAAAAAAAAAAAATCTAATCAAAACCATTCTCCATATTCAAAAAGAAACAAATAATATACACACATCAAGAAATCAATTTAAGTATCATTAGTTCATTTCAGCACATGCAGGTTTTTGGTACATACATTTTCTGATCTTGTCTCCCCTCTTATCTTCACTCCAAACTTCTCTCAAGACTGCTACTTAAATGATTAATAGAGGTTCTCCCTTCCATATACATCTGCACTCATGCCTAAATTCAGGTATCTTCTGAAACCTTCCTCAAAGACTACCTGCTAATAATCATGTCTTCCCCCTAGCATACCTCCTTTACCTGGACCCTCCTCTGTCGTTTGTACAATGCACAACAACACACATTCATAAAACTTGGAACTTAGATATAGTAATAACAGAAACTAATTATTTACTGGAAACTTACTATGTTGCATTTGTGGGCTGGACCTTTATTGGTTCACACTGATGGTTAAATTGTTGTTAGCCTGAAATTAACTATGGTGTGAATACCTGTGCCACAGAAGATGGCAAGAACAGCTCTGTCAGCTTTCCCCCAAGTTAGTTTTCCCAAGAACCATTGTCTCTAGGCACTTTTCTGATCGAAGGTATTCCCTTCCAAATCCTCACAATGGCTTACCCAAAGGTACTCGGCTAATTTGTAAAAAGATAGGACTCGATCTAAATTGCTGAGTAGTTGCTCACAGTCACAAATGAAAATAATGACTGACTGGAAAATAACCAAATCTATAGAAGTTTATAATCATCTATTGGTATAAGTTGACAGTTAAAATTTAAAGTCTTGAAGGAAGAAATATTTTTACATAATTAAAATGTCATGTTTAATTTCTGAATTATTTCATGCAACCTTGCATAGGATTAAAATAATTTTAGCCAGATAGGAAGAATAAATTCAAGAGATGTGTTGTACAATCTGATGACTATAGAAACAATGCATTGTATCCTTGAAAATTGCTGAAAGTGTAGATTTTAAGTGTTCTCACTACAAAAAAAAAATGAAAGGATACATTAATTAGCTTGATTTAACCATTACACAACTACAAACATCATGTTATACACCATACGTATATAAAACCTTTGTCAATTTAAAAAATTAACAATAAAAATTAATAATACATATTTTTTGAGTAAAATAAACTTGTATACATAAATTCCAAATGTATTTAATAAATAATCTTTTTTGTTTGTTTGTTTGGTACTAAGGATTTAACTCAGAAGTGCTAAGCCACATACCCAACCCTTTTTTTTTTAATTTTTTAATTTTGATAGGGAGTCACTAAGTTGCTTAGGGTCTCATTAAATTGCTGAGGCTGGCCTTGAACTGTCTCAGCCTCCTAAGCCACTGGGATTATAGGCATGGGCCACCACACCCACCGCAATCTTTCAAAGACTCAGAATATAAGGCCAGTCCTTTCTTTTGGTTGTATAAATATAAGAGAAAGTTGGAGAATCTACAAACCAGTGACTGCAGGCACTCTTTGAACTAGAAGCATTTGTCAGTCATAGTGACATTCTGTCTTGTGTGTTTACTAAAGGCAAGAAGTTCTTGTGGTGGTCTCTCGTCCATAGAAGCTTCTATAAATATCCTCCATGAAATATAGGATTTAACACTGAAGTTTTGATTTTGGCAAAATTTGTCTGTTTGTATTACAAAAATCTCTTTTGTTCACTATTTTCTAGAGGAAATGGTATTTTCTTTTACAATATGATTATTATAGAGACTAAATTTATTCATTTCAAAAACCCTAAGAATTTATTTCTCAATTTATTTTTTCTGATAAGTCTAACACTTTTCCACCTGCTATACTTAGTCAAATATATATGTAAATAATATATATTAGATTAGTTAAATTATATATATAATACATATATAATCTGTTAACAGAAGAACTATCATACTCTGGTTTCTCTTCAGAGCATATAAATCTTTTTCCTTTCAAAAAAGAACTGCTAGGGGAAGAACTGCTGCACTGTATATGGGCTGTTGACACCAGTCTGGATCTGTAAGTAGGGATTTTTAAAAAATTTTAGAAGTGATGTGGAAAATATTAGGGTTGCAAAAACTAACATAGCTTCACAACACAATTCTTCAAGTATTATGAACCCAGAAATCGCCATTTTAGTGAGTAATAAGTGGGAGAAGATTAATTTGGTATGCCCAATATCACTAGATACAGTAATAAGTATAATCTTCCCACCTTGACCTTCCACAGAGAATCCAGTGTGTCTACCCACGACTAAGCTATTAAAGGAACTTAGAATTACTTGCCTCTGTGAGGGGAATGTGAGTAGAGAGAAGCCAGAAATACATGAGAACTGAGATTCCATTTAAAAGCACAAGTGTTTGTAATGTTACAGTTAGTGATGGTTAGTAAAAAGGAGACAGCAGAAATCATGCTTTTGGGTTATAGAATTGAGAGGCAAAATATAATATTTGAAAAATAAAGCCCTGCCTTGTTTAAAAGATATGAGATACGGATGAGAAATTCAAAGTGATATGTTCACAGATTCTGACCAGGTTCTGGTGTTCTTTGATGTAGTATTACCATGAACAAAGCTAAGGCTGTGGAATTATAGACACAGCCTTTCACTGGGAAATCAGTTAATAGTTGCCTGTCTACCCAGCTCACTCCCTATCCCTCTTAGCATTTGTGGTAGCATAATGATGACCTCAGCAAAGGTCCACATCCTAATTGTAGGCATGTGTGAATGTGTTACTTTATATGGTGAAAGAGATTTTACTGATTAAACGAAGGATCCTGAGATGGAGAGATGATCTTGGATTATAGAGGTAGACGCAAGGGTTCTTATGAGGGAGAAAAGGAAGCAGGAGAGTCAGTCAGAGAGGTGCTATAGGAGAAAGATCCAACTGGTTGTTTCTAGCTTTGCTGGTGGAAGGTGGTCAAATGGTAAAGAAAGTGGACAGTTTCTAGAAGCTATGTAAAGATAAAGAACTCTCCCCTAGAGATTGCAAAAAGGAAGGAAGCCCTGCAGACAGATACCTTGAGTTTAGTCCATGAGAACCATGCTGGACTTCTGACCTCCAGAACTGTAGGATAATAAATCTGTGTTGTTGTAAGCCACTAAGTTTGTGACACATTTTTTTAAGAAGCAATAGAAAATTAATACAACATTCATGATGTTTCCTTCTCAGTTAAGTCATACTGAGTACTTTCATAAAAGAATCCAATCTTCTCCAGATTAAAGACCATAAAGTTGACTTCTCCTAGCAGTGGAGATTAAAAGCTTAAATCTATTCAAAGCCAAGTTTAGTGGTAGGGATATGATGAAGTGCAAGATGATGGAATAGAAAGTAATCTATAATTAGACTCTAGGTAAAGGACACAAGCTAAAATGCAAAGGCAACGGAGATGTGGGAGGGTTGTTTGGCTGGAAGATTTCCTCATCCTTAATTTTTCACTAATGTGTTTAACAGAAGGCACTAATGCTGACAGCAAATCTCCTTAAAACAGTCCTAAGACTGAAATGGAGCAAACTAAATTCCATGCATTTATGATGGTGTCAAAATGAACATAACTAGTATGTATAACTATAATGAACCAATAAATGCAAAAGAAAAAAATTAAAGCAAGCCAGAAGTATAAGGAGCCAAGAAAATGAGCATGCCATTTGAGAATTGAACTGGGATTTAAATGCTGGGTAGGATATTGGGATGTTTTAACTCCTAGAGGTGTTCCTACTATACACCGAAAAGCAAAATTTAGGTCACATAAACTAATTTGGGTTTAAGTGTCAAAGAGGAGAGGAGCAAAGAATAGCTCCAGGTAAGAATGAACGTCCAGATTTTAAGGACTTATAAGGTAAGAAAATCGTGATGGGTGATATTTATCCAATTGTGAATTGTAAACATTTTTTTCAGGAAGATAGCCTTGGAGTGTGAAATTTCACCTAGAAATGCTAATCTGAGCAGTTCAATAAAGATTCCCCATTGCTTTCCCCATATAAAGCATCCCATTCTTTCTACTTGGAACTCTGAGGACACCATGGTGGGAGTGGGGATAAGTATGAGTATCTTATTTAGCAAAGCAGATTGTTTTAGGATTTTAGGAACAAATATTCTTTGTAATGTCCTTCGAACTAATGATCTCCTTCACCACCACAACTTGTTTGGTGAGTTTTTTTTTATGTGATATAGTACTAAGCTTAAAATAGGAGACAGTGTTGTGCTCCTGCTCAGGAAATACGGTTCTCCTCATATGGCGATTGTTCCATAACAAGAATCCATGCACAGGTTATTGTGAAGTGAAGAAAATCAAGTCAAATATGAAGATCATGTGGCTGGAAAATACATTTCTACATGAAATTGCTAGTAGTTGAAGACAAGGAGAAGTTTAGAACATGAACTTCATACGATTGATCTAAATTTTCTATGGTTTTTCAACTGAGCACTGTCAATCAAACAAAACAAAACAAAAATGACTACTCAAAGAGTTCTAAAAATGAGGTGATATGTCTATGATGGTCTACTCCTAAGTGAAATTTTTATATTGTTTCTGAGAAAGATGTAATCACTGGTGGGTGGTCTAATGAGACATAAAATATTATTCCCGCTAGGCACGGGTAGTGCATGCCTGTAATTCGAGTGACTTGGGAGGCTGAGACAGAGGGATCATGAGTTCGAAGTCAGCCTCAGCAACTCAGCAAGCCCTAAGCAACTCAGTGAGATCCTGTCTCTAAATAAAATATTAAAAAGGTCTAGGGATGTGGTTCAGTGGTTAAGTGCCCCTTGGCTCAATTCCTGGTACCAAGGAAAAACAATAAAATGAAATATTATTCTCAACTTCAAGTTAGCCCTCAAACTTATGACATCACCATATTTTAATAGAAAGAACTATTATGAGATGGAAAATTTCCCCAGGAAATTTTAATTTTTTCTCACTTTCTATTTCAGTAATAAAGTACTGGATTTATGAAAAAAAAATAAAAAAGTATATTCTTTGAAATATATTAGTCTTATTAGAGTAGTCACCAGGGAAATAACTGATGATCCTATCAGGAATGTGCAGAGAAGTGGCCTATTAACTCATCATATCTTCCTCCAGAAGGAATTTTACAGCTGACAAAACCAGTTTCATGTTTTCTGTCATTAAAGAGAATCACAGGAAAAGTCAAGCAAGACTAACTTCTTTGAAAAGATAACAGCAACCATTAGAGATTAGCCCTCTGTGCAGAAACTATAAATTTGTTGACTTTTGTGGGCAATGAATACTGACCATGAGCTTAAAAAACAAACAAACAAACAAACAAACAAAAACCTTTGGTCATCTATCAAACAGAGCTGACTTAAACAGATTTTCTTTCTGGCTACTGGGCAACTCCACAAAGATGATTAAAGAATCATTGACAAGATAAATTAGAGAACAGATTCATCTTTCCCCTCTCTACCTCACTATAAACACATGCGTGGGCGCGCGCGCCCACACACACACACACACACACACACACACACATATCAGTTCCACTTTTTTATGTCTTTATTTATGCTCACAGCATCATTCCTCTGGGTTCAGAACCCTGGTGTTGGTTTTATCCCTACCCAAAAAGTTTAGTGGTTTTGACAGATGATGAAAAGAAAAAGAGAAAGAAAACAAAAGTAAAAGTAAGGAAAAATGAAAGGCCAATGTATAGTACTATTCCCCTTTCTCACAAATTAATCATCAGAATTCCTTACTTGAAAAAATTAAAAAAAAAATATATATATATAACTAAATATTTGGTCTTGATGAAACACAATTTCATTACCTCTGAGCATGTAAGCTTTAAGTATAATTGACAGTTGGTATTACTGGCTGTATAGGGAATTATATTCTCTGGCTATTAAAATTTTCTGAAATCAGTCAAAATCAACTCATTCAAAATATACCACAGAACATTCAGAGAAATAAATGTCATGAAGACATCACCAGTAAATGGTATCCCTGATGTTTACAAGATTCAATACAAGTTAAGGTGTTTATTTCATAAATGAGGAAAACCTTGGGCGCAGAAATAAACTGTCTCCTTTTGTTTCAAGAACTGGATAAGGTATTAAACAATTGTATTTCCCACAAAATCCAACACTTGCTTAATGAACAAAGGGCAATGACTGCAAATATCCTTGACTAGTGGAATTCACCTTGGGCTTTCATAGTTTGTATTGTAAGATTCTTTTCCAAGAGGAATTTAAAAATTACTTTGAATACTCTATGCTTTTCTGCTTGCATTTGCCACAAGAACAGTAAGCACAGATTAAAATGAAAGCAACTGATAATAGTAGCCCCGTTCAAGTCAGGACTCCAGGGCACCAGTAATGAAAAGAGCATTCTGGCAGAGGTCAGGAGACCAGGGTTCTAGTCCTAGCCTGCTGTTAAGAAGCTGTGTGACCTTAGAGAAGGAAGTTGACTTCCCTCTCTGAGCTTCAGTTTCCAACCTGGAAAAGTGAAATGTTTGGATAAAGACAAATTTCTGTCTTTGGTATTCTGTGCAGTGCTTATGAGTTTAATAGCATGTATTTATATGCAATAAGAGTATCTGATCTGTAATCTCCTCTTCCAGATAGAACAAATTCCTTTACTTACTTTTGCAAAAGGGCCACTGACACTGAAGATTTGCTGCTTATCTTATAAATTAATTTGGGGTTAATATAAGGCTTATGCAAAATAAAGTGAGCAAGGAAACTAGAACATGAAAGATACAGCCTATAAAACATAAAATGAAAAGGAAAATAAGGTAGTATTTGAGGGAAATTTTTAATTAAAATCTAAAATAACACTCAAAACCAACATTTTTTCTTCCCTGACCCCAGAACTTCAGCCATCTAAGATGCAGGAAACTCCCGTATTACCCCTTTGCCCTAGGAAACTCCCATTTCACATAACATAAACCTCATGTTCAACTTAACAAACTGTGCAAAATTGTGCACTGTTTCCAGAAACCAAAGAAATGTAAATCTTTCTACATATATAGTTCACTTCTGTTTCTAAGGCATCTTTTTATAATATCTCATAATAACTAAGACTTGGCATTTATGAGGTAATGGATTTACAATAGAAGGAAGGAAAAATTTACTTTGAAAAATCTGTCCATCATTCCATTCATTCATTCATTCATTCATTCAATAAGTTAACATTTATTGAACATGTGGTATAAATAAGATGTTGTGATAGATGCTGTGGGGGATAAGGAGAAACTCACAGCCTAGAAGGGCAGAATGACATGACACAATTACTGTAAGTGTGGATCACCTGTATGTTGCCGATAGTGTTTGAGACATCATGGGAGTATAACATAGGAAGTGCTATTTAATGAGTGATCATATTGGACAATTTCACAGTCTCTTAAATGGGCAGCTGGCTTGTGGAATGCTGTAAAAAGAGAAAAGATTGTCCTTATTAACAGGTAGAGAGGACCTTGCATGGGTGCCAGACTTCTTTCTTTGGTTTTACTATCAAATGAGTCCTTTGTGATCAAATAAACTCTTTCTTCATTTCCTCTCAAGAGCCCTCTCTTCTCTCAGCTCATAAAATGATTAATCTTTGAACCATGTTATCAAATGACAACTAGAAAAGTCCAATTGCAAGAAAATGACTCTAAAGCATTTTAAGACTGCATCGACATTTGCATATTTTAGAAAACAACAAAAAAACCACACTGTGGCCATCCCCTAGTTTATAACTTCAGACGATTCCCAAAGTATTCAAAAACAATTGAACTTGTTTCATTCTTTGTATTCCTTGTAATGACTCACCTCGGTCCTGATTCCGGTGACGTTTCCAGTATAATAAGATTGAGATTAAGACCAGAAGAATTACCAGGGAAACAATGCTTAACAAGAGTGGTACTGAAAACCAAAAGCCTGTGGATATTGAAGGTAGAAAAAGGAAAATCACAAGAGGAAGCTGTTGAGGCAAAAACTGATATAGCAACAATTATGATGAGTTTTTATAAGAGGTGAGTTTTCAATTGAAATTAAACTTAAATTCATACCTATAGAGATCTACATTCACAATTTCATATGATTTTAATAACATTTAGGTAATATATATTTAGGTGTTTTATGCAGTTACTTTATAATAAGATCTTTGTGTGCATTGTCTCATCTAATGCTCAGAACATACTAAGTTAAATATTATTATTATTATCTGGCAGATTTAAAAAATCCAAAGCTCTGAGAAGCCAAGTGAGTTCAAAATCAGAGCAACAAGCAGAAGAACAGCAAAGCACATATTCTTTTTCCTATCTATAAGGGTGATTTAAGTTTATTGAAGACACTAGAATATACTAAGTATAAAGGGAAAAAATTGTGGATCTCATGATTTCAACTCCCAGAAATAGCCTGTCCCAGTGTTTGTATTGCATTTCTTCTAATCTTTGTCTTAGTTTTAAAAAACTCTTTCCAGTGTCAATAATGGAACTTGGTCTAAATGTCTTCCTCTGAAACACAAAGGCAAAGAAAGAGCCCCTTGATTTGGAAGCGTCTAGCATCTTCTCCTTAGTGGAATTTGTCACATCACAATTTAACTAAAAACCTTCAGACAGAAATTTGTCTAATTTCTACAGATCCAGTGCTTTGCCTAATACTTTTAGTTCAAGGTTTTTAGTAAATGTTCATAGAAAAAAAACCAAGGTACCCATGGTTTTAAACCTTATATGGAATTCAAGTTGAATTTAGCATTCCTGGAATAGAAAATAAGTTTGTTTTATTGTTTTTCAGGGAAATTAACACTTTGCCTTGGCTGAACCTGAAGATCTCTTCACAAATGCCCAAATCTAACACCACAATCCTTTTGACCGATGAGCTTTACACAGAAAAGATTTTTCAGGAATTTGTTTGTAGCCTCCTGAAAGAACAGCAATATTTTTAGGAAGTTTATTACTGAGTGCTCATCCAAGAGCTAGTGCTTCAAAACTACATGAGAAATAACATTATGACTATCATCACTAAGACTTCTTGTCTCCAAAATTACTGTCCCCTTTATTCTCTCACCCAACTCTCACTTCTTGTACCTATGAGGCCCACAGACAGTAGTTTAGAAGGAAACACAGGCAAGCAAAGGGAGCTTGAATAGGAGAAAGATTGTTTTAAAGGAGAGATGACGACTCTTCAGATGGGCCCTTTCCTACTGTAGGTTATGTAGAGATTTCATCACAGATGCCACATCTTCCTTCCTAATCCCCCAGACTCAGCTGATGCTCCACCTCTCCACCTTCAGTCCCCACATGGTGAACCACAACTTTCTTACTGAAGTATTTGTCAAGTGGTTTTACAATTTCCCAGAAACTTAGCATATCCCTAGTGGGCTATAAGCTCTGTAAGTGCAGGAACTGAGTCTAATTTGTTGTTGTAGTTTAGTACATAATAGACACTCAGTAAATCTTAGCAGAATTAAATGAATGAATGAATGAATGAATATCAGCAACAGCATTTGATAAGTGACGAACATGCTACATCACATTTCCTATAGTATAGTAGTATCCCTTAACTGCAACTTCACTTTCTGTGATTTCAGTTACCCATGGTTAACTGTGGTCAAAATATACTAAATGGAAAGTTCCATAAATAAACAATTCATAAAATTTAAATTGCATGCCATTCTGAGTTGTCTGATGATGACATCGCACATTATCACATTCCATCCCATCTAGGATGTGAATTATCCCTTTGTCCAGTGTATCCACATAGTATATGCTACCTACTTGTTAGTCACTTAGTAGCTGACTGGGTTATCAGTCAACTGTTGTAATATCACAGTGCTGTGTTCAAGTAATGCTTACTTTACTTAATAATAAACCCAAAGCATAAATGTTTATCAGGCTACATTGTTATAATTTATTTCATTATTAGTATAAACATAACTATAATAAAATCATATATTATATATGTGTGGACACACACACACACACACACACACACACACATGTGGTTTGGTGTTTTGTGCAGTTTCAGGCATCCACTGGACATCATGGAATGTATCCTCTGAGATAAGGGGAGACTGCTATAAAATCTGCTTTTCTGGTTCTTCAACTCTGCTTCTCTTTCCTTATATGTATCTTTCTCTCCCCAGATATTCCTTTGCTGAGAGACTGAAAATCTCTGAAGGATATTTGCCACCTTCTAGGTGGGTATATGCAGATGTGATCAGAGCCATCTTTGCCTGCCTTCTCTTACCTTTGTTCACAGTTTGCTTGTAGTCAGTCACGGTCCCCTGGTACAGCACCTGGCAGATTACCTCCTTCCCCACTTGACTCTTAGGGTCTTTTACACGGAGTATGCTGGTGACAGATGTGGTCCCATTAGGGTGTAATAGACTCTCAGTACTGTTCTCAATTCCTGACCCAGCGACCTTCCAGGAGATCATGGGTGCCGGGCGGGCAGTGGCAGAGCAAGTGATATTTAGTTGGTCTTCAAAGAAATAGTAGTGAAGGAATACTGTGGGCTGTACTGGGACAAAAAAAAAATAAATGACCTGGCATCAGTTAAGCACATGGTCTCCTTACAGACATGAGGAAAAGGTCCTTACGGAAAGATAGGTGGCACAACCCACACCCACTGGGGCTGGGGCCTTCCCAGTTCTTTGGGGTCTCCTTATCTGATCTTCAGATGGAGAGTGGACTGTGATAGGAAAGGCCCTTTCTGTAACTGCCTCCAGCAGAACTAGCTGGATGGACAGAAGGTATGGAGAAGTCAGATATTATTTGTCTCTCCCCAGTATTTCAAAGCCTAATTATTATGTTCCCTTCTTTGCATGAGTAATGCAGCATCTCTACCTTCTTTTGAGTGTTCCTCTCAAGTAGCTTGATGGTAACTCCCAACCAGCACTTCCATACCCTGCACCTATCAGAAGCACAAGGGTAGGTGCAGAACAGACAGCCCCAAGAGGGACCACTGCTTAGTGATACCCATTTTTTTTTTTCTTAAACCTGAATGAGTGAATGAGATACAGAGAGACTTGGAAAATCCCTGCTTGGAAGATGTACATGAAATACAAACTAGCGATTCATAACCTATAACCTGAAAAAACAAAACATGACAGTTAAAAGGACCTTGGGCCTCACCTGATAGAGTTAAGGGAAAATAACTAGCTTATGAGAAAAAGATATAATTTTCAGGTCAGCTGTGGCCTGTTCCCTTTTAAATTTTCCCTAATGACTTCATTTTTGTTGGAATGTAGCATTTTTCTCTGCTAAGCAGTGCAGACTGTTCTTTCTGAGGTTGGCTTAGAAGCCCCCAAGATAATTACAGGGCAGTGCCAAATAAAAGCTGGCCAGTATTTTTAGGTTCAAGAGGTGGGTGGATGGCAGTGGGTGAGGAGGAGTAGAGCCATAGAACTTCCACTCTGTCCAAAGAGTGTCCAAATTCCAAACATAGCAAGCACTGGAGGTAAAGAGATCAAAGGAAGAAAAAGGAATGTGATTCATGTGGCCAGACTGGGTGTCAGGATTCTCCAGGGTATCAAAGAACAGCTTAGAAGGACAGAGTCAGGGGAAGAGAATAGGATTACTAGCTGGAAAATTCAAAAGTCATCTGATTTTCAGGTGAACAACAATACAGAAAATTATGAGTAAGGGAGAGAGAACAGGCAAAAGATAAGAGAAAAATAAGAGAAGATACAAGAGTAGGAAACAGAAAATTATGACATAAAAAAGCAAAAGACAAAAAATGAGATAAGAAGAAGGGACATATGATGGAAGGAAGGAGGGATGTGGGGAGAGAAATTAACAGATAAACAGAAAATGACAGAAGCAGAAAGCAAGAGGAAAACCTGACATACGTTTCTGCAGAGAGGATTCAGCATAGGTAAAATAAATGAAAGAAACATGAATTTGATATTGTCGTGCCTCCCTTAAATTGTTATCTAATTGAATCACCTCTCCTCCCACGGTCAATAGTCTTGGCATGCTTAAAGTCTCACATTGATATTTCTAATTACTCTGTCTAAATTTGTCTTTTCCCTCCTAAAGCCACTGCCAAGTGTGCCATGTCCCAAAGTCATTCCTTATTCCTACTTCCTAATACTTAGCTACATGATAGTAAAGAGGAAGGGAATCTCATCAAACAAAGCCTACTGGACTTTAAGAGAAAGCTGACTCCAGGTCAGTGGAACCTGGCTCTGTCCTTAAGACCGAAAGGTTCAAGTTGTAAGGGACTCCAGAGATAATCTGTTTCACAGTTACCATTCAAACAAAGAAACCCCAGCGGAAAGAGCAGACAAGATCTTCAGGGGCCATATGATTGCTAATGGCACTGCCAGGTCCAGGTCTCACTAGGGCCACTGCTTCTGGAGAACTTGCTGTCCTCATCATTGTCCACAGTTCCATGGACAGCAAGACCTCCAGAGGAAAGAGAACTCAGCTGAGGAATTCAGGGTAGCACCACAAACCCCAAAGAAAAGGAAAACCACAGCAAACAGCTACTGAAGACATGAAAGGCTGTGTCTTCTAGTGAATCATTCTGTGATTATGAACCCAAAAAACTAGTCACTACAACCATGTTCCAAACACTCTTGAAAATAGCGTCCCCCCCGCCAGGCAGTACATTCTCAGAGATTCTCACCATAAAGGGTGAGACAGGCTGTTCCTGAGATCTTCCCAGAAGTAAAGGTATTGAAGAGACACATGTAACACCCCTCGTCCTCCAGCGTTGTGTTCCAGAAGGTGATGGTTGAGTTCTGGAGTCCAAGTTCGGTGATGTTCACTCGGCCCTGGTAGGCAGGCTGGACCACAACCCCATGGTTCCTGCTGAAGGTGACCATGTTTTCTGGGCTTACAGCCTTCTTTTTCTGCCATGTCACAATCAAGGCTTCCTGGGAAGTTTGCAGAGAACATCTTAAGGATGCAGGTGTATTCAGCAGCAATTTTTCATCCTGGGTCACCACTTCCACTATGGAATCATAAAAGAATATTTGTTTTAAAACTTTCATACACACATGCACGTTTTCCTGATAATAAACAAAATGTATGTTGAAAGTCATATTTTAAAGAGAAAAATGCAAAGAAGAAAACAAAATTTATTTACATACCTATATGTTGGTAGAGAAATACATATCATATTTATTCAATCTTTAAAAGTAGAGTAGCAGAGTATAATAACAAGAAAAAAATGCTCAGAGACCAGAAATTGTGAGGAATCCCTGTAAGTTGGAAAACAAGTAGACTGAGATTGAAGATGAAAACTACTAGACTGGATAGAAGATTCACCAAGTGTGCTCATGCTTGGAGAGGTAGAAGCCAGGAGCAAGAAAGGGCTAAAGGACAACAGGCAAAGTGGTCAGTTTAAGCAAAGAAGATGGAGCATGCACACACACACACACACACACACACACACACACACACACCCTACAAAGGAAGGGGACAGCACAGAGATATCTTCCTCCAGAAAGCAGGAGGATAGGCACATAGGCTGGAAAGATACACAAGACAGCGAGTGCCTTGGGAGGCTTGTGGTACCTGTGAGAACCTTGAAGCTTCACACCCAATGACAATCCATGTACCCCCATTTTCACTGAATGTCATGACAGTAATTTCCTGTGTACTGAAATGTTGGCCACCGACTCTCTATGACAGATGATTTCATGGGAAACCTCCACATCATAAGAAATAGCCAAGCATTTGAGGAAGCTAACACAATGAAAAAGGAGAACTGAAGTCCACGAACCCAAGAAGGGAGACCAAATGAATAAAGGCATCATAAATCAATAAATACTTTAACATGAATAAATGTGATATCCAAAGTGTATAAGAAGACGACATTGTAAACGGTAGAAATTAGAGATGTGGGAAATGAAAAACACAAAATCTCAACAGACTGCCCAATTTAGCAGAATGGATACCACAGAAAATGAGTAGGCAGAAAGACTATACCACAGAATTCCTCCAGAATGAAGCAAAAAGGGATAGGTTATGAAAGGGATTCAAGAAAAATTCAATGAGTAGACTTAAATGTTCCAATATCAGTCCAAGAAGATTTGTTGAGAGAGAGAAAAGAGAATGGTATACAAAAGCATTTTAAGGAGGAAAATTATTTTTTCAAACTGAGGAAAAGAGCAATTTAAAGTTAGATATATCAGTCATGAATCTCCATGCACCTAACAACCGAACTGAAATATATAAAGTAAACATGAATAAAATGACAAAAATTTTAAAATCCACATCATCATAGGCATTTTCTATACATCTTACAGAACCTTTAATTCCATATAATAAACAAATAAAGAAAAAAAATCAAAATGTATAAGTGCATTCTACTGTCATGTGCAACTAATTAGAACAAATTTAAAAATTAATTTTAAAAAATTTGAATAATCATGTCACTATGTAATAGATTGTTGTGGAAGTTTTGTTAGAATCTGGTACATAATAAATCATAGTAAATGTTAAAAAAAGAAATTCTACAATAGTAGAAAAAAAGAAAACCATCAAATATAAGGATACAGAAAATATGAAAAAATGTGTTTAGATATATGCTTTATACATTTAGCATAAAAACATTTCATATTTACATACATACTATATAACATATGTGGATGTATATAATTTAAATATATAATACTCAAAGAAAGAATGGGTAATCTTTTCAAAACTCATAAAATATTTCCCTAAATTGAAATCAACTACAAAAATTTGCTACACTGTGGACTTGAACACTGTTCACACTGCAATAAAATCAGAAATTTACACACTTTCAACTTTTTATTTATACTAGACATCAGCAGAAACCATCAATGATAACTATATGACCAAGATAAAAAAAGATGTTAAATCTGTGGAAATGGGTAAAGCAATTCTTAGAGGGACAAATAAATCCTAATTATGTTTATTAGAAGACAAGAGAGAACGAAAAGTGAATATAAACTTACTCCCAAACCTACTTTCACCTTAATGAAGATAAAAGTACCCATTACTAAACCGATACATAAAATGTAGACTTGATTAAAAACACCAAATTTGTTTTCAAAGATGAATAAAATAGATAAAATGTTGGCAGATATAGTAGAAAAAAAGAGAGAAAGAAAAATTCCCCAACAGTATCAAGAATGAAAAGAGAGGCACAGTAACAGATATACTCTGGGCCCCTGTTGCGTGATTCAAGATTTAATGAGAACTGCTCTTGGGAGATTGATTCTGGAAGGCAATACCTGTTGGTGGGGTTGAGGTGTCCTGAAAGTTTGCTAAGATTTTGCAGAGCAGAGTATGGAAGAAATTGTTGCCATTAGAATGCAGATGGAAAAGAGATCAAAAGTAGGTTTCAACACTTGGGTAATTTTTTCCCCCTTGACTGTGGAAGAAAGCACTAATTGGAAAGTATATCATTCTTTGTTGCTTGCATCACCCTCACCTGCAGGTGATGTTGAGCACCAACACACTGAAAATAATTAAAAGTAAAAAATAAGAAAATAAAGCAGAGCAGAAAAATAAGCAGTGACCTATGGGGTAGAGTAGGAAGAACTAGGAAATTAAGCAGATAAACAAACATCATGGGCATGGTTTTTACAAGATAAATAATGTGAACCTATGTCTCGTCTATATTTCATTGCTTTCTGTATTTTTCTATAAAAAGAGGTCACGCCTAGTTTTAAGGCTGAGATTATCTTCCAATAGTATCATGTCCATTCAGACTCCCATAAGCATTCCCATATCCTTACAAACACAGGAATTATGTCTTAAGTCTTTCGCTGTGGTGGGTGAAAAATGACAACATAATTTAACTCAAAGAGAATATTTTTCACAAGTCTGAAAACAGCTTCAAAATATCAAATTGTTCTTCTCTACTGAAAATAAAAATGTGAAAAGCGAAAAGAACCACTCCCATTCTTCCAAGTAAATTACATGCTTCAATAATTCATGCAGACAAATGGAACTAGCACAGCACAAACAGTGGTTAGTGGCCAAAGGGTCCACCCCAGACGTTGCACTTGCTGGACTCAGGGCAGGGGGACTGAGCATCGTTACCTTGTGCTGTGCACAGCACCACTGCTGCCATGCCCCAAATCAGGCTGTAGGTGGACAGATGACAGAAGGCCTTCCTGAATACCTGAAGACAGAAAGCAAAGTACAGAAATGGGGGTTTGCATTTGGATAAGGCCAAGGAATCTTCAGTCTAACTGCTATTTCAGGGAATGTTGAGAGTTAAGTTTTCCCCAGAGAATTTGGTTTTGTGGAAGCAGTGTCAGAGGTTATGGATAGAAGAAATAACAGAGTACTCAGGATGTGGGAAGGGCAAAGCTACAGTGTGGCTCTTTTGTGATAGCAATTGGCCCTCCCAATTGGTGGCCTTGCTCCTAAAGCCACTATTGTCAATAGCAAAGCCTCAAAGACTAGGATCACTGGGGAAAACAAACTGCCTTAAATGAATACAGAAAATGTGGAGAATACAAACGTAGACAGCATTCATTCCTAAAATAATCCATGTCTGCTAGAATTAAGGATGTAATTCAAGGAGAAAACACGTTAGAAACATGTGACCACCTGGAGATTTGTGGAGTCAGATTCCCCTGCAAATGTCACAAAGTTTTGGATAAATTGCACCTTTTTAAAAACCAGTACTGGTTTTAATTTGATTTTTTGTGCTTTGTTGCTTTGTTTTCATATGTGTAGGCAGAAATCTTTGGCCTTCTTATAAGTCATGGGGCTATTTAAGGGAATGTTATTTTGGGCATTGTCTTATTATAAAATGAGCAGGAAGGGTGTATTCAGCTGAACTTTTCCCTACAGCTGCCACATGGATTCCTTCATCTGGTCTCCATGGATGTTCATTTTAAGGAAAACAGCAAGAAAAGTAATTTTCCTTTTTTTTTCTATATTTCCTCATATTTTTTTAAAATAAAGGCGTGTAAGAAATTTGGGTTTTCTCTAACTTTCTGGTATGAATTTTATTTCCTTGGTCTTTCATATGAAGCTTGAAGGTTTAGAATCTTGCTTGTGCAAAACGTTGACTCCTTGAGACTTCTTTCCTGCTTTCCTATGGCAGAGCTCTAAGTAGTGGGTGCTTAACTGTCTGATTTAAAAAGACAGAAGTAAATAACTGGAATCAGAAAAAATACAAGAGAATATATGTTAAAACAATACTCCAACTTATATTTTGCTTAAGATGACTAAACCACTAATGATGACGATACTAACGTCTATTCAACATTTTTTATGTACCACACGCTGTTCTTAGCATTTGAGACAAACTACTTCATATAAACCTATTAGAGTGTGCTCTTATTACAACCATTTCCAAAATGAAGAATAGGAGACACAGAGAAGTTAAATAACTTTCCTAAGGTCTCACAGCTACAGAACGGCAGAGCCAGGATTTAAACCCAGGCAGTTTGGTTCCAGAGCTCTTCACCACAACCACTACAGAATACTGTAATAGTACTGGTTTTAATAAAATGATGCTGTTACTGCCTGTGACCAAATCACTATTGTAAGGAATTATCAAACACTTAGTCACACAGAGATCCCTGCTTCATTGCCCTGGAACAATATACTAGATCTGTAATCAATTTTGAAACTGGTGTCCTGAGAAACATTTAATGAGGTTTCCACAGAGCCAAGCAATCTCTCAGAGCCACTGAGTAACTTTCTGGAAATTCTGTTGGTGATAAAGCATCCCCCACAGATGGCTGGCGTCCTTGGCTCCCATTTCCACACCTGCAGCTCAACACCTCCAGAGAAGCTCTCCCCACTGATGTCACTGTGACCTCTCCTCCCTGCCCTAAAGCTCCCCCTCAAGGCGCCTTTGGGTGCCTTGAAATCACCAAGCTCTTTTCTACATTAGTTCCTTTATGTTTTCCTTCAGCTTCTAGTGCTCTCAGGTGAATGAATGAAAGAAAAGGAGTGAATGATAAATCTATGAATGACACCAAATTCATCATCGTTTCACCCCAAATGGCTTCTCTTCTGAACTTCGACCTCCCAGGCACTGGAGTCATCCTAGGTTTCACATTCTCCCACTCCCCAGACAAGTAATTAGTCACTCTACACAATAAATCATGCTTTGTGAAGTCCCTCCTCCTCACCTCTACTGATCTCAGCTTATAACACCGGGTGTTTTGTGTAGTTGTCTTGAGCTTTTGCTAATACTTCTTTCATTTATTGTCATTAATCATCTCTACTGAGTCTGACCTCATGCCAGTCACTGTGCTGGTGCTTTTGGAGACAAAGGTGGATAAGGCAGACACAGTACCATCCCCAATTAAGTTCATTTTCCAGCTTACATACATATATAATATGTTAGACAGATTTTCCTTAAATTCATCTTTGCACAAGTTGCCATCCCCTTAAGAACCTTCTACCTTCCCTTGCTTTTTAAAGAAAATAGTCAAATGTTTTAACCTAATTCTATCTATTCCTTCAAATCCATCTCCGCTGCTTCCCTACATATCCCCTCTTGTCTACTTCTCAATGTACCACACAATTTCCTACCTTGGCATTTTTGCTTAAACCATTCCCCAACCAAAAAATGAATTCCCTCTGACTTTTATTTAGGTCTCCCTTTTGGTGAGCCTAATTTCAGTCATCTCAGGGCACAGTGATCTTGTTCCTCAGAAGCACTTTTTAGTTAGGTCTGTAAAGCCTGTTAGAACTCCAAGCAAACTTAAGCTTCTTTCCCCAGTGCCTATAGACTCCTACTTCCCTTTGTCTACAATTCCACAAATTCCAGATCTTGTTTGAACACATCAGTCCACTTTCCAACTTCAGAGAAAATGCCTTCTTCCAAAACATAGCTCACCATATGCCCCAGACCCTGAGACACTGTTCCTAACCTGCATGCCACTGTCTGGCACCCCTGACCCCAGTCTGTTATTCTGTTTATTTGCTCTTATCCATGGGGAAAAAAATCATAATACTAAAACACAATCTACTGATTCTGAAACTTCTTGTCAGACTGTGCTAAATTCCAGAGGCTCCCCATTGTCTTGTTTGGCTAGAAACAATCTCTTATTGGGGTCTATCTACTTTTCCTATTGCCCCACAAGAACCTCAGAACATCCTGACCACTTTCTCCATGTTCCAATCTATTGCCATAACTAACCCAGCATGGCTATCCTGTTTTAAATGTGTAGGTTTTCATCAGCTGCTTAGCTTAGCTGCATCATCTGCTACAATAACTTGAAACTTATTTCTAAACTATTTGAACCACATGCACTTAAATGCCCTTACTTCAAGGTCAGGATTGCAAAGGATGTACCCAAGGGATTCTCATTGCCTCATTCTCAATGGTTGCCTTAATTAAGCCTTGTTTTTGTAATTACTTTTAGATACAATGACTTTTCTGCTAGAGTTCATTTTCCCCAACACTCTAAACTGGATCTATCTGATTACCCTGAAATTTCTCTGGGGTTTCTAATTTCTTCTTGTGACCTTAGGATTTGGGGGATGGTAGGGAAACAGAGTCTTTGAGGACCTGAAAATCTCCATCTACCACAGGAATTTCTTTTCCTTTTCCTGCCTAGTGGGAACACCCCAGTTTTAATAACTTTCTTTCTTCCCACTGCATAGACATCTTCAGTCTAATTAGTACATTTCTTTTCTTCCTTCAGAAGGTAGCCATGATCTAAAACTTAATGAGAAATGTTACAGAATTGTCAAACCAGTTTAGATCATCCAATGCTTTCCAAACATTAATCTCATTATGCAATTTTGTTTTTTTCCTTTGGTAAGAGAGTTAACCACCTGCCTATGTTATATTCAGGCATATGGCTGTAATGAGACAAGTTCCCAGTTGTCCTGGCCTAGTCCCTGGTTTGGGATTAATGTTGTGATGAACACCGGAACAAGACTTGTTTCAGTTCCGCTGGGTCCCACATACACTCGGGAGGTGGAGGTATTCATGGGAGCACGGGAGTTGTAACAGTCTGGATGAACCCCTGACTCTCTTCTCTAGTATCCACTGAAACTGCCAGAGATGTAGAGTTTCCATCACAATTTCTGTCAGTGTATTTGTAGATCTTTTGGGAGGGATGCCCTGGAAGGGAGGCTGTATCACCTCCCTGTGGTCTTATCTCCAGTGCCACCCAATATCTGAGTGTCTTCTCATCTTCAGATAGGGCAGTCCCATCAGACTTTTTGCCTAAATCCCAAGGAATGCCATCATGGCACACACTGATATTCATCTATGTGGCACAAGTTGGTTTTCCCTTACATTTCCAATGTTATGGGGAAATAAAACTTATATCTGAACATGCCATTGGATGAATTACTGTTTGCACATGTATTTTATTATTTAATACCCAAGCACACCATGAGCATGCCATGGTGTGTTGGCATGGTGATTTCTTCCTTCATTTTCACAGATCTGAGGCCTGCTCATTTGGCCCATTACTCACCCACTCACAGGCACCACATTCAAAAAGTTTTTAGTTTTGAAGTGCCCCAATGTCTACTCGAAAAATTTCTCAGTATTACTGGGACTGCCCCATTCTATTTTATAATGTAGGAAAGTCAGAAAAAATTCAGCCAAATGTTTCCTCAGGATCTCCTGTCAGGGTCCAACATGCTTTGTTTTATTTTCTGTTAAAGCTATTATGGAAATAGATATTGGCATCCTAATTCCATGCTGCTTTATAAAACAATTATACCCTCCTCATGAAAATCTAAGCCCTAGCAGGCTGTCATAAGAAGATGCAGAATAGGGATTTCATAGAGAAAATCTGTTTCAGGTAAAAAGAAAAATCAGACACATACCAAAATGTAAGACTGTGGACTGGGAGCCAGCAATGTTAAGAAACACAGTTACAGAAGAAAGGGTAAGTGGAAGGAAAGCCCATTGTTAAAAAAAAAAAAAAAAAAAAAAATCACAATTTCCCCCTCTACTCTCAGCAGAGTAACTGAAAAATACTGCCAACTTGAAAACAAGAGGATTTTTATTTTTAAGGTTACCTGGCATTACTGTGTGGTAGCAGTAGCCACAAGGGCAGACTCTGGCTAACTTGAGTTTTTCCTAAAACAGATAATACAATGTATGAGGTAAGACAAATCATTTTACCTCTCTGAGACTAAAAAATTAAATAAATAAATAAATAAATAATAGTATTAACCTTATTGTTAAAAAGACTAAATGAAGTACAGATGAGAGATCTGGAATTCATAATGCTACAAAATCTAAAACTTTTGAGTGCTAATATGATGTCACAGTGGAAAATTCCACACCTCCCCTCATGTGATATGTTGTAGTCATAAAGGAAGCACACTAAAAATATTTTATGAAATTACCTCCATGCTATGTTTATAAGGTCTGTATAAAACATGAGAGAATTTCATGTTTGATTTCTAAGAAATCTCATTACTTATATGCAAATATTCTAAATTCAAAAAAAAAAAATCTGATATCTAAAATACATCCAGTCACATGCATTTTGAATAATGGTATTCAGCCTATAACACAGGTAAAGCTCCTAGAGTAGTGCCTGATACCAATAAGCACTAAATCAATGTTGCTGTTATCTTATAAGCATATAGTGGGAATAAAGTATTTAACAGTATTTAGTACAGCCTAGGATTTAATAAATGCCAGAATGTGTGAGGTAGCTAAAGAGATTAAGCACAGGAGACAAACCATGAGTCCAATCACGAAAACAAAGAAATCCACTATGGCCCTCACAGAAAAGACCAGGTTTACAAAGGCCCAGATCTTACCTCAAAACCGCCCAGCGGCAGGTACACATCTCTCTTCCCCTGAGAGTTTCTAAGTCCAAACCCCCACCCCACCACATGTAGCCACGTGGTCTTAGAAAAATTAACCTCTCTGCCTGTTCTTTATTTGTAAAATAGGATAATAATTCCCTGTTGTGAAGATCAAGAGCATCTATCCAGAAAGACACACTAGCTCACAGACCACCATTCTCCTTTGTCAAAAAAAAAATAATGAAATAACTGGCTGTGTGATCTTGCCAGTAAGCTATATATGAAAATATTATTTTGAGGCTTTAATTTTATTTGAATTTCCCCCTAATTATACCAGTATGGTATATGAAATCCTCCCCTTTGACTTTTGTCATGTAAACAAATCCAGAATAAACAAAATGTCGGTCTCCCTCGATATCCAGGGGTTTAACCCTTCAGAGAAACTTGATCACAAAGCGTTTCAATCCCCTCTCAACCGTTGCTGCCGCTTGCTTCATCAGATCCTTCATGGCTTCCCAAGACTAGAGCCCAGAAGATGCGGCAGGGCTGAGCATCAGAGAGGCAAGGAGCTCTCCTGGAGCAAGCCAGAGTGGAACCCTGCCACCCCGCCGCATCTTGGGGTGCCAGCGCAGAGCCAGCACAACGCTCCTCATGCCCTCCTTGGGCAGTTTAAGATGGGCTGTGCCTCGCTCGCCATGGGAGCTGCAGTCAGCAGGCGGAGCCGCCCTGAGCAGCCGCAGCCTCCCGCGCTCCCCTCCCGGCCCCACTTCCTCTGAGCGGAGAGCAGTGATCTTTCTGGCGAAGTGTCTCCGGAGCCCTCGCCTGGTAGCATCCTTTCCCCAGCGAACTGGGACGGAGGACCAGGACGCCAGAAGCGGCCTGTCGACCCGCCTTTAAAAGGCAGGAGTCGCTTCTCAGCAAGGTAAATCGCTAGGACAGCGTTGGCCGTCAGCACCACGGACCAGCTCCGACCAGACCCGACCGGCCGCGGCTCGGCGCATTCTTCCTGCCCGCCGCCCGCCCCAGGGCCACCGGCTCGCCTTCTCCCACCCTGCGCGCTCCTTCCCATCCCCTGACCCCGCTCACCAGCCTCTCCATTCTCGCTCCCGGCCCCGCGGAGTGGCCGGCTGCAGCTAGGAAAAGGGCGGCTGTTTTCGAGGACCAGGCTGTGCCCCCGAGCTGTGCCTGGGAGGCGGGAGTATCGTGAGCGTCACCTGCGTGACAGCCCCTACCATTAGCACCCAGCAACAGTGCCCCCCTCCTGCTCCCGGCCCCACGGTCTCCGCCTCTCACTCGTCGCCTTTCCCACCGCCCCCACCCTCACGAGCTCAAAGGAGCCTGGATCAATTTGTGGGCAGAGATTTTCATTTTCATTCTTGCCCGTCTCCAAATATTCTTTTCCTTTTTCAAACCTTTAAAAAGAAAATCTTTCTTTTACCTATACTGAGAAAGGAAATGAGGTGGGAAGAGAGAGAGATGAAACCATGTTAGCAAGGGAAGACGTGGCAAATATTTTCAAGTTGAATTTAACCAGTGGACCACTTTTTTAAAAAAATTACATTTATTTAAATTCAGAATCAAATTATATACTCAAGTAATCAGTTTTTTGTAATGATTTCGCCTTTCATGACGTGATCGGGTTTTCTCTTTACTGAGGAATATCTTTCCACTTGCATTAATGATGAGGATGCTTAGGGTTGTTTCTGTTTCAAGTTCCAAAATTCTTAGGTCTTAAAAAATAAATAAATAAAATAAAATAAAAGAGATCAATGACATGCTCACATCTAAAGTCCCCCCACCTTTCTCCTCACAGATCTCCCTCCCCGACCTCCAACCCCACTACTGGGGTCTGAGTTTCACAAGCAGTGTTAGGCAACATGTCCCTCACAGAATTACATCCCCAGCCCACCTAAAGTCCTTTTTTTTTTTTTCACTACTAGTACCTTCTGACAAGGTGCCGGGACAAAGCTTTTATTGTCAGGATCCATAGTGCTGTCTCCTTCCCCACTTTATTGAGGAATGATTGACATTTCTATACATCTTGCTTATCTACGATTACCAGCTGTATACAACTTCAAGACAATTATAGATCTGTGAAATCATCATTAGATTTATGCCATAAACTATCCATCCCTTCTGAAAATTTATTCACACTACATTTATTCTTCTGATTATTTGTGATAAGATCAAGCCTCATAAAAATTTTAAGTATGCAATACAGCTTTGTGACCTATAGACACTATGCTGAATAGTAGATCTCTAGGACTTACTCAACTTGCAAAACTGTAATTGTTTTAACTAACCTTAAATTTCTCCCTTCAACACAGGCCTCAGAAGCTTCTTTTATAGAGCATATTAGTAACTCAAGGAAGAAATGACTTTATATCTCCTAAGCTCCTTCCCCTCATTCAACCACTTTCTCAAATGCATTGTGTACTACTTTGTGTTAATAAGAATATTTATACACATGTGCACAGAAACAATCAGGAGCATCAGTATTTGTGTAATAAGAGCAGACAAGTGAAAAGAGGAAAAATTGAGGATTGTGAATAATAAAATACTGAAAAACTGAAACATGGCATACATATATTGAAAAGACTAAAGGACTCATGGAGTGCCAAAGATAAGGGACACATAAGAGACACATAAGAGGTAGACAATTTATAGACATATAGTGAAATCAAGAATATCAAATTAAGCCAGGGGCAGTAGTGTACTTCTGTACTACTAGCTACTCAGGAGGCTAAGGCAGGAGAATCTCAAGGTCAAGGACAGCCTCAGCAATTTAGTAAGACCCTCAGCAACTTAGTGAGACCCTATTTATTTTTTATTTGAAAAAATAAAAAAGGGATGGGAATGTATAGTCTAGTGGTAAAGCTCCCGTAGGTTCAATCCCAAATATGTGTGTGTGTGTGTGTGTGTGTAAAATTTAAAAGATCAAGGAGAAAATTCTAAAAATTTCAAAAGTAGTACTTACGAAGGAAAAAGAAACAAAGGACATCAAATGTCACATGGTAGTGTTGGAAGCAAGAAGGCAGTGAGTTAATATTTTCAAAGGGTTAAAGAAACTCTGAATTCCATTTTGTCTTTTATAAATATTGTTACATTTGTATATTTTTAAAACATTTTATGTTAAAAGTATCATTCATGAAGTGTTTACATCATAGGTGCTCAATTTGAATTGTCAAAAGTATACTTAACATAGTCAGGCCCCAGAACAAAAAACTGAGCTTAACTAGTGCTCCGGAGCTTCTCCACTCCTCTGCCTACTCTTCCTGTCACTATCACACTCCTGCCTCAGGAAACACTGTGATGTCCGACCCTATAGACTACCTTGTCTGTTTATGAACTTCATGTAAATGCTTCACAGAATGTCTTCCTTTGTATTTGGATTCTTTCACCCAACTGTAAACTTGAAATATTCATCTATATTATTACATGGTTGTAGTTCATTCATTCTTATTGCTGAAGAGCATCCCATTGTATAAATACAGTTATTTACCTATTCTATTGTTAATGGGAATTTGTTCTCTAAATTGTGGTTATTATTAGGCCTGGCGCTATAAACATTCTGAACATGATTTCTTATAATCATATATACAACATTCTATTAGATTAATTTTTATTTGGGGCATATGTTTGCCTATCCCATTATTTTAACTTTTGTCTTTTTTTTTTTAAGTGTCTAAATGATATCTTATTGGGCCTTGATTGTTTTAATCTGTTTAAAGTCTTGATCCTAGATTTTATGTCAAAGCATTATATATTGAAAGAATGAAAAAAGACACTATTAAGCATGTAATTCTCAGAAAATTTATCACATCAAGACTCTCCTTGAAGACATATTTCAAAAGAAATATTTTAGTAAGAGGAAAAATTAATCCAAGAGGCTACAATATAGAAAGGATAAGTAACTTGCCAAAATTTATTACTTCCTACAAAAAGGAAGGTCTCAAAATTATATCTCTAGTAAAAGAATTAAATAATTCAGATCAAAATGTAAGGGTTAGAAAATAAGATTATGAGAGGTAGGAAGAATTATGCTAAGGTATGCATGTTGGAAAATTTTGACATTATGTTAAAAAATAATCATTTGTATCGCTCTTAGTAAGTTAGGAGAAAATAGTAGAAGAATAAGCATAAAGAGTTCCCCTTAAACCAGCAGAACAATATTGAATCTAATGAAAGCATAAGGAAAAATACTAAATTGAATAGGAAAATTAACAATAAAATGGGAAAAAAGTCCTAATATATCAGTAATTGTAATGTACAAATTGGTTAAAAACACAAAGGATAGAGTATTGAGACACAGAAAGATGAACAAAAGACGAAGAAAATCTCTGTCATCATGAAATAAAGAAACTGCATTTAAAATCCTTGGAAAAGAAAAAAACTTGTTTACATAATTTAAGTAATGGTTTGCAGAAAAGGAAAAAGTGGCATTTAAAATTCTTGCACAGATTTAAGAGTGTTCATTCAGAATGAATATATCACCTTAAATGCCTCATCAAATATCAATATTGGGCAAACAAGCAAACTGAACTCACCAAAATAAGGGGTATAATAAAACTAAGGGCTGATATCAACAAAAAGGAATAAAAATGAAATGAAAACAAAAAGTGTTTTTCTAAAGATTATTCAACAAACCTCTGGCCAGATTTACTAAAAATAGATGCTAAATTAAGTAGAATATAGAATACAAATAAGAGGTAATATTGATATTACAAATAGTAAAAAGAGCAGGACAATATTATGAATAGTCACATCAATTTGAAAACATTTCATGAATTAATTTCTGAAAGTGACAAATTGGTCATAAAAATTAAAAAATTGAATAGGTCAATAACTTTGAAACTAAGATTTCCCCTGGGTGGAGGGGAAGCCACAGACCCTGTGGTGGATAGAATATGTGTCTCTAGCTTATTTCCAAAAAGGAGAAATACAAAATTACTAAGCTATTTCTCAGAGGATAATGTTATCTTCATTCCAAAACCAGGAAAAGATAACACAAGAAAATGAAATTGTAGTCTTCTTTTACTTACAAAGCAGAAAATTTCCCAGAATGGTTTGACATTAGAAAATCTGTCAACATAACTCACTGTATTGGTGGACTTTCACTATGATTCATATGTCTATCTCAATAGAAAAATACTTCTTAAGTTTAACAACCTATTTTTGATAGAAACTTAGAAAATAAGAATAATGAAATATTTCTCAACCTTGATGATATGCTCAATGACCAAAATATATGAAATATCATATTTAATAGAAAAATTTTAAACATTGTCTTTAATTTAGAAATAAGAAAAAACTTCTATTTGTGTTATTTAATATAAAAATGTAAGGATAAGACAGAAAAAAAAGCCAAACCATTGTTACTTGTGAGAAAAATGATCTTCTGCATGGACAACTATCAGAATCAACTGAATAACTTTGAGTCAACAGAGGTTAGCATGGTTTCCAAAATGAGTTATCTCACTAACTCAAGAAATGTTTTAACCCACTAATAACTTGTTAGATTTTATTTTAGAAATATTACTTATTATAATGAACAAATGAAGAGTACAAAGGAATTAACTCAGCAAGAATTATGCAGAATTAGAGAGAGAAAACTTACTATTTTTTCCTAAAACACTTTCAGAAAGACTTGAATAAATGGATACCAGAATATGGGTGGAACAAGTTATACTAAAAAGAAATCAATACTTCTCAAAATCTCAATGATCTTTTAATGAATATTATAAAACACTGATGGAAGAAATTAAAATGAACACAAAAAAGTGGAAAGACATCCCATGTTCATGGATTGAAACAATCAGTATTACTAAAATGTCTATGCAATCCAACTTTCAATGCAATTTCTATCAAAATACCAATGCCATTCTTCACAGAACTAGAAAAGACAATCCTAAAATTTGTATGGGACCACCTAAAATAACCTCCTAATAACCAAAGCCATGCTGAGCACAAAGTGTAAATAAACAGACATTATGCTATCATATTTCAAAATATACTATGAAGCTGCAGTAATGAAAATAGCATATTTGCATAAAACAAACACACGGACCAATGAAACAGAATAGAATCTAGAAGTAAACCCACACACCTACAGCCAACTGATATTCAACAAAGGGGCTAAGAACACACACTAGAAATAAAATAGTCATTTCAATAAATGGTGCTGGAAAAATTGAATATCTATATGCAGAATGAAACTAGATCCCTATTTCTCATCAGTTACAAAAAACAACTCAACATGATTGAATGACTTAAATCTAAGACCTGAAACTATAAAACTACTGGAAGAAAACAGAAAACACTCAGGACATTGGTATAAGCAAGAAGTTTTCGGACAAGACTGCAAAATCACAGGAAAAAAGCTAACAGACAAACATAGACAAATGGGATTATCATGTCAAACTAAAAAGGTTCTGGCCAGCAAAGAAAACAATTAACAAAGTTAAGAAACAAGTTACATTTTGGGAGAACATCTGACAAGTGTTTAATATTCAGAATATACAAGGAAAAAAAAAAAGAGGAAAAATTAAAAATAACCTGATTAAAAATAAACAATAAACATTAATGACCCAAACAGACATTCTTTAAATGAAGACACACAAATTTCTAACAGTATTTTTAAAAAAAGTTCAACATCACTAATCATGAGGAAAATACAAATCAAGACTACAGTGAACTATCAGTCAGATAAGGATGGCTATTACAAAAACATAAAGGATAACAGCGGTTGACATGGATGAAGAGAAATGGGAATATTTGCACACTATTATTAGCAATGTAAATGAGAAAACCATTATGGAAAACACTGTGGAGGACTTGGATCCAAGATAGCAGAATAGAGGAGGTCATGTTCCTGGCTTCTACATGGCATGAAACCAAAAAAGCAGACAGGCAACTTATTCACAGGGTGGATGAACAAAAAATTGGGCGGGGGCCTTTACTGGAACCTAAAACTGGACATTCAAAGCAGACTGGGATACAAAAAGTTGGATATAATAAAATAAGGAAAAAATTCCCAGCAGCATAGCCACTGCCACAGCCAAGCCCGGCTGGAAGCTCCAACCAGAGAGGTCCCTCGTTGAGCTTAGTGGAGGGATAAGGGAATTAAAGGAACCCATATTTTTGGGGAGGCCTGAGGTGTGCCTGGGTACACAGTTTATTGAAACCAAGAACATTGCCCAACAAACCTGAAGGACTCACTGCACAAAATCCATGTGTGGGGAAAGAAGCTGCTCTCTCTCCAGGTGGTGTGCAGAGGACAAAGGAAAGAGCCATTTTGTAGCTGTGGTGTGAAGGCCAGCTGAAGAAGCCAATTCCTGGCAAATCCGAGTTTGGGGCCCAAAATACAGGTCCAGTAATACATGCTGCATGACATAGAGTGTGCTTAAGTGACCAGAAGAAAATCACAGGAGGAGAGAGGTTTACACAGGGGACAATTGGGAATGGAAATCCACCCAGCTCTCCCCCTCCCCCTCCAATCCAGCTGCTTGAAGGACCAACTGGGAGAAATGCATCTGGCTGGGAATTTGGAAGGGCAGGGGTGGGAGAAATTGTTTGGAGATGGAATTCAAGACCAGGAAAAATGGGGTATGCCGGTGATGTAGGGGACTAAGAATTGACTCCCCACCACACAAGTGGAACCCAGGGGAGATCCCTGGGGTAAAATCTTCCAGCGTGGATCAGCAAGTCCTGGATGCAGGAGGTGCACTGATTTAAAATCTCCAAACCAATTGGCATTCAGGGAAGACCTTGGAGCCCACCTAAGCCTAAACCCTTCCTCCAGGAACTCCACCTACAAGATTACCTCTTCACTCCAGCAATCCAGAGGGTGGAGCCTCACACTCCAGCAGACCCCACCCAAAACTGCTGAGAAGAGAAGGTGAGAATATTTTGAACTCAAACCAAAAGAATTCTTAAATCCTTTTCTTTTCTTTAAATCCTTTTTCACTGTTTAATTGTGACCTTAATTTTACAGGGACATTTATACAGTTTCCATTTTTTTTTTTTTCCTTCTCATTTCTGGCATTTTTGAAGCCAGTTATTTTACATGGATTAGTTTTTCATAAACTAGGATTTATGATTAGTGTATTTTATTTTTGTTTTATATTCTGTTATTTTTATTTTTTAATTTTTTAAATTTTTGCTTCATATATGTATATTTTCTCTGTTTCCCTTGTCTCCTCTTCTGCTAACAGTCCTGAAGCATAAGAAGTAAAATCAAGATTCAATAAATGGGATGGAAACAAACTAAAAATCTTTTTCACAGCAAAGGAAATAATCAAGAACGTGAAGAGAGAGCCTACAGAAATATACTGTTTCATCCATTAATGATGAATAAACTTTCTTCTCAGCAGCACATGGATCCTTCTCATAGGTCATATATTATGCCATAAAACAACTCTTAGCAAATACAAAAAAATAGAGATAATACCCTGCATCCTATCAGATCACAATGGAATGAAATTAGAAATCAACAATTGAATAAAAAATAGAAGACACTCCAACACCTGGAGAATAAATAATATGCTATTAAATGATGAGGGGATAACAGAAGAAATCGGGAATGAAATTTTAAAAATACAGGCAAATGAAAATAATATGATATAACATATCAAAGTCTCTAGGACATCATGATGATAATGCTAATAGGAAAGTTCATTTCATTGAGCTCATTAATTAAAAGGATAGAAAGTCAATGAATTAAAGACCTAGAATAAAAGACCTTTTTCCTAGAAAAAGAAGAACAAATCAACACCCAAAGCAGTAGAAAATGGGAAGTAATTAAAATCAGAGCTGAAATCAATGAAATTGAAACAAACGAAACAATTCAAAAAACTGAAAAAACAAAATGTTGGTTCTTTGAAAAAAATCAATAAAATTAATAAACCCTTAGCCATGCTAACAAAGAGAAAGAGAAAACTCAAAATTCGTGATGGAAAAGGAAATATCACAACAGACACTACTGAAATACGGAAGATAATTAGAAACTATTTTGAAGATCTACAGTCCAATAAGATAAAAAATCTTGAAGACATCAACAAATTTCTAGAGAAATATGATCTACCCAGACTGAACCAGGAGGACATAAACAATTTGAACAGATCAATCTCAATCAATGAAATAGAAGACTCCATCAAAGTCTACCAACTAAGAAAAACCCAGGAACAAAAGGATTCTCAGCCACATTCTATAAGACCTTTAAAGAAGAACAATACCAATGCCTCTCAAATTATATCATGAAATGGAAAATGAGGGAACCCTTCCAAACTCATTCTAAGCTAGTATCACTCTGATATCAAAACAAAACAAACACACATAAAGGAAAGAAAACTTCAGACCATTATTCCTAATGAACATATATAAAAAATTCTTAATAAAATTCTGGTAAATCACATACAAAAACATATGTAAAAGATAGTACACCACGTTCAATTGGGGTTCATCTCAGAAATGCAAGGTTGGTTCAACATATGGAAATCAATAAACATAATTCATCACATCAATAGACTTAAAGACAAGAATCATATGATCATCTCAATAGATGCAGAGAAAGCATTTGACGAAATACAGAACCCTTCAAGTTCAAAATGCTAGAAAAACTAGGGATGGTAGGAACATACCTCAACACTGTAAAAGTTATCTATGCTAAATCCAAGACCAACATCATTCTAAAGGGAGAAAATTTGAAAGCATTCCCTCTAAGAGCTGGAACGAGACAAGGATGCCCTCTTTCACCACTTTTATTCAACATTTTCCTTGAAACTCTAGCCAAAGCAATTAGGCAGAAGAAAGAAATTAAAGGGATACAAATAGGAACAGAAGAAATAAATTATCACTATTTGCCAATGACATGATTCTCAAAAAATTCTACCAGAAAACTTCCAGAACTAATAAATAAATTCAGCAAAGTAGCAAGATAAAAAATCAACACCCCAAAATCAAATGCATCCTTATACTTCAGTGATGAGTCCATGGAAAGAGTAATTAGGAAAACTACCCCATTCACAATAGCCTCAAAAAAACCAAAATACTTGGGAATCAATCAAACAAAAGAAGTGAAAGACCTCCACAATGAAATTTATAGAATGCTAAAGAAGACATTAGAAGATCTCCCACACTCTTGGATAGACAGAATTAACATTGTCAAAATGGCCATACTATCAAAAGAGTTATATAGATTTAATGCAATTCCTATTGAAATCCCATAATGACATTCTTTGTAGAAATAGAAAAGGCAATCATGAAATTCACTGGAAAAATAAAAGACTGAGAATAGCCAAAGCAATCCTTAATCAGGAAAAATGAAGCAGGACGCATCACAATACCAGACCTTAAATTATATTACAGAGCCATAGTAACAAAAATGGCATGGTATTGGCACCAAAACAGATATGTAGACCAATGGTACAGAATAGAAGACACAGGGACAGACCCACATAAATACAGTTATCTCATAGTAGACAAAGGTGCCAAAAACATATATTGGAGAAAAGATAACTTCTTCAACAACTGGTGCTGGGAAAACTGGAAATTCATATGAAATAAAATGAAAGTAAATCTCTATCTCTCACCCTGCACAAAAATCAACTCAAGGTGGATCTAGGCACTAGAACAGAGACCCTGTACCTAACAGAAGAAAAAGATGACCCAAATCTCTACCATGACGGTTTAGGAAGTGAATTCCTTAACAAGACTCCTGAAGCATAAGAAGTAAAATCAAGATTCAATAAATGGGATGGAAACAAACTAAAAATCTTCTTCACAGCAAAGGAAATAATCAAGAATGTGAAGAGAGAGCCTACAGAATGGAAAAAATCTTAACCACACACACCTCAGTTTGAGCATTAATCTCCAAAATATATAAAGAATTCAAAAAACTTAACACCAAAAAACAAAAAAAAAAAAAAAAGGCAACCCAATCAATAAATGGGCAAAGGAACTGAACAGACATTTCACAGAAGAAACAATCAACAAACATATTTAAAAAGTTAAACATCTCTAGCAATCACAGAAATGCAAACCAAAACTACTCTAAGATTTCACCTCACCCCAGTCAGAATGGCAATTATCAAAAATACAAGCAACAATAAATATTGGCAAGGGTGTCAGGGAAAAGGTACACTCATACATTGATGGTGGGAATGCAAATTGATGCAACCATTATGGAAAGTGGTACTGAGATTCCTCAAAAAACTTGGAATGTAATCACCATTTGACTCAGCTATCCCACTTCTTGGTTTATACCCAAAGGACTTAAAATCAGCATACCACAGTGATGCAGCCACATCACTGTTTATAGCAGCTCAGTTCATATTAGTCAAGTTGTGGAACCAACTTAGGTGCCTTTCAACAGATGAATGGATAAAGAAAATATGGTTTATATACACATTGAAATATTACTCAGACAGAAAGAAGAATGAAATTATGGCATTTGCAGATAAATGGATGGAACTGGAGAATACTATGCTAAGTGAAACAAGTCAATCCCAAAGAATCAAAGGCTGAATGTTTTCTCTGATATGCAGATGGTAATTCACAATAAGCAGGGAGGGGGTAATTTGGACTAGAGAGAGGGGAGTGAACAGAGGGGAGAAGGAATGTGGGTAGGACAGATAGAATGAATTGGACATATGCACATATGATTACATGACCTGTGTAACTCCACATCATGTACAACCAGATGAATGAGAAATTATATTCTAGTTATGTATGTGTCAAAATGCATTCTACTGTCAAGTATAACTAATTGGAGCAAATATATATATATAAATATGTATGTATATTTATACACATATATAAAATATATATCATTGAAAGAATATACATTATATGTAAAAGAATTATTTAAAAATATATACATGTGCATGTACATATATATATATACATATATATGTATATATATGAAAACACTATGGAGTTTCCTCAAACAATAAAAAAGTGAAACTATAATATGATCTAGCTGTGCCACAAGAAGATAAATATTAAAAAGAAATAAAAATGATATTTTAAAGAGGCATGTGCCTTCCCATGTTCATTGCAGCACTATTCAAAATAACCAAGAAATGGAAACAACTTAATTATTCATCAACTGATTGATCAATAATGAAAATGTGATCCATAAACACAATGGAATACTTTTAAGCCCATATGAAGTAATGGAATTCTGTTGTTTGCAACAACGTGGATGGAACTGGAGATCATTATGTCAAGTAAAATAAGCCAGGCACAGATAGACATATGTCATGAGATTTCACATATGAGTGAGATCTTAACATGTTGATCCCAAGAACATGATAGTAGAATGGTTGTTACCAGAAGTTGGGGAGAGTAAAGGGAAGGAAGAGATGAAGAGAGGTTGATCAATGAATAGTGAGTTATGTAGGAGTAAGAACTTCTGGTGTGCTATTTCACATAGGATAACTATAAATAATGATAAAATTCTGCATATTGCAAAAGGATTAGTACAAAGAGTTTAAATGTTTTCACTACAAAACATGATGTTTGAGAAGATAAATGTATTTAACTTGCTTTAAATATTATATGTTTATAATTATATACTGGATACCTATATCTATACATTACAATATTTGCATGTTTATATATTACTTAGAAAATAAATTTAAGTTTTTAAAATTAAAATAAAAGCAAAGGTATTAATGTTAATTAGCCTCATTTGAATCCACTACTTCATAGATTTGGATTATCTATTTAAACAAATCTCTGTTTCCTTTTATTTCTAAAATGATAATTGCTGCTACCAAATGCATAAATTAACTTGGAAGAATACACAATGATAGCTAAAAAAAAAAAAAAAAAAAAAAAAAATCAGGCACTGGCAATCACCTGTGTGTCAGATGAGGGTAATTCAGCAAGGTCTCCATGTGAATCTCCCTCAAATGGGATGATGGTGGTTCACACAGGTACTCTGACCTAGAAATACAGTAACACTGATGTATCCATATGATGAATACAGCTCAAACACTCCCCCTCATGGCAGTACATTGTAAGAATATAAAAAATGAATATGAATATGAAATCAGAATAAAATATGGGAAGACTCTGATTTAAATTCTCTTGAGAGACTGACCAAAATAGTTCTTTGACTGCTTTATAAATTAGATTTGTATATGTAGATACTTACTTAACATGTTCCCTTGAATGTAAAGTAGGCATTTCAAAATTGAATTGACATGTTCAAAATAGAATTCTTAATCCTTCACCCAAAGTTTGTTTTCCTCTATTCTTTCCCAGATTTTTGTTTTATCTAATGTTCCAAATGTACTCCAATAACACCATTGTCCTATGTCCAGTGATTAGAATAATTCTTTCCTTTTGCTCTTTTTCCACATCTGATCTTTCAGTAACTCTTGCCATCCTAATTATACCCTGGGCTGTGGATGTAGCTCAGTGGTAGAGCACTTGCTTTAGACCTCGGTTAGATGCCCACACCCTCTCCTCCCAATGTACAGATTCTGAACACATCGCTAATACTTCCATCCCCTTTTCTACCACTGTAATCCAGAGTGTCTCACCTCTCCTCTCTTTAGAAGTCTCCTTCCTCCTTCATTCTTGACTTCTAAGGAAACTTGTCCACCTTCTTGCAAGAGAGAGCTTTCGATAGTGTAAATTGAATTCTTGTACTTTCTTGTTTTATACATTTCCATGGATTGAAATTGAAGATGATGAAAATCCCAAGCCTGTGGACCTAACCTGCTCTGGCCTCCACCTCCATTTCCAAAGCATTGGTCCAGTCACATTGACCTTCTTTTTATTCTTGTAACACACCAAGCTTATTCCCACTTTGCCATATGAACTAAATATTCTTTATTTTTGTCTGGAATGCTCTTCAAGAATTCCACTCATGCCTTTGTTTCTTACTCAGGTATTAATTGAAATGTTCCCTCCCCAGAGACCTCCTAACATAAACTAATCCCATCATCTCTTACGATCATATCATTCTGTCTTATTTTCTGCTCGGTACTTATCACTACCTGATATTTCCTGTTTCCTATTATCATTCCATGGTCTATTACTCTTCACCAGGATGTAGACTCCTTAAGGCAAAGAACTCATCTGTTTCAACTCTGTCTTCTACACCGAGGACAATACACAGCAATATAAAGGCACTCAGAAAGTATTTTTTTTTTTGATAAATGAATGGATATTTTATTATATTGGTCCTGTAAAATAAGAACCCTTTCAGCCCATTATGGCTTAGTCATGTCTCAGGCTCCCAGTCTCAGTCTTTCCACAACACAGTGGACTCCTTCCTGCCAGTTGCCTGAAGTCAGTATGCTTACTCCTATAAAAATCCCTCCTCAGTAAAAAAATCTTACACTCAATTTAGTATAAGCATAAATAGTTACTAAAGGTCTACCTTTAGTAATCCTAAGTGAAGTATCATTTTAACAAAGACACACCCCTGATAACAGGAAATACAAAGCATATGGAAGAGTTTTCCATCATTCCTTTTTTCATGATGGATTTTGCCAGATCCCTTGGTACTAGTGCAAAAATATTTAAAACTAGCTTTGTTTTAACCACTTTTTTTTTTATCACAAACATGTAGTAATATTACTTACTTTTTCTTTCTCTGACGAATGTAGAGAATGAAGAGGAGGAGGCTAAGCAAAACAAAGATGATCATCAAAACTATATATATCCAAGGAGAAACAGCACCTGAAAGACAATCCAGAAACATGTTCTTCATGACCATATTTTTTTTCTCTACACTTTACTGCATCCTGGAACCTTTAATTTGCAATACTCCTTTTTCATTATTAATTTTACTGGTGCATGATAATTATATATAATGTTGGATTCATTGTAATATGTTTGTACATACGCATAATTTGGTTAATTTCATTCCTCAGTGCCTCCTCTCTCCTTCCCCTTTCCCCCCATCCCTATCCTTTACACTGATCTCCCTTCTGCTCTTTTGATGGCCATTGCTTCATTGACATGCAAATTTATTCTATACAACAATGTGCCATACTCCAATTTATAAAAGAATATGCTAACATACATTCAAACTGGTACATGTTCTTCAAAAATAAGACATGTGGTATTTAATATAATCCACTCAATCTCAAGAAGGAGAAAAAAATAATATCACCACTTAAATATTCTTCATAGAAAAGTGAATAAGCAAAATATATTATACTTGATGGCTATGTTACCAAAATGAAATTTAGAGTCTGTAATAACGTCAGAAAATGAATTTATAATAATAATGAATATTTAAGATTAGTATATTAAGCAATGTAATATTAAATCATTTTATAAGGACCATTTATATTAACAGGTTAAGTATGGTTATTAGGAGCAGATGAGGAAATGCAATCTCTGTGATGTTAAGAAAATCACCTAAAGATACAGAGATTAGGTGGCAAAACTGGGAAACATTCAGTTCTAAATCTAGAGCATGAACTCTTGTACAAAAACAAAACAAAGCAAACTTCAAAGTTTTGAGTATCAACACTTTTTAAAATAAGTTTTTTGACCATAGTGTTCCCAAATTATATGATACCCCTTCTTTCTATGTTGCCTTTGAATACAATTCATATTTTTATTGTAACTTAAATTTAACAGAAGGCCATTGTTAATGATTATCAATGATTGTTCTTAGATAAAACAGACAACTGAAATTATGTTTTATGTTGGCCTTTAAGGAAATTTGCATTTGTGTTAAATGCCCACTTCCGTATTCCAAAGCACACCATTGGACAGCCAGATGCTTACAACCCAGTCAAAATAAAAGTGGAGGAGTAGTGTAATTTATTGAACATACTTGGAATAACTAAGGCAGGAGGCTCCAGAATGAAGGCCTTTACATTCTGACTTTCAGGGTTTCCCATCTAATTGCTGCCTGCTCCCTACACACAAAAGTTCACCCCTTCAAGAACTACAGCCTTCTGTAAACCTCCAGTAAATAAAGGCTCACCAGACATTGAGGAAGGCTTCATCCAAGCAAGAAGGCTGAGTAAAAGAAACATAATGATAAAATGGTATGGGTGGCAGTATGGAGAGATAATTAAAGGAACAGAAGATAAATTCTGAATTATTATTCCCAGATATATTTGATAAGCTATTACCTCCTTAAAACAAGAAGTCTATAAAAAATTAAACAAGTTTAAGTCACAAAAGCAATTCTAAATTAAAAACCTGATTTGTCAAATAAAGTAAAAATCCAATGAATCAATTTGAGGATAATTTTTAGAAAAGCTTCCAGACAACATAAGAAAAAGAAATGTGAATATTAGAAAAGAAAAAGAAGAAAATCTAATCCAAATATTTCAATGATCATTTAATCAGAAGTTTATACAAAGAGAATCAGTTAACTGAAAATTCTTAGAATTGAAATACTTCAGATTAAATGAAATCACATGTATATCACACTTAAGGATAAAATGAATAAACAAACCAAACTAAAAATGGTACTAGGATTGTTTTAGTCAGTTTTTTCACTGCTGTGACCAAAAGATCTGACAAGAACAATTAGAGGAGGAACAGTTTATTTGAGGGCTCACAGTTTCAGAGGTCACAGTCCATAGATAGCTAGTTTCATTCCCTGGGTCTCAAGGTGAAACAGAACATCATGGTGGAAAGGTGCAGAGGAGGAAAGCAGCACACGGCACAGGAAGCAGAGAGCGCTCCACTCAACAAGAATAAAATATAAACCTCACCCCCAGGGACCCACCTCCTCCAGCCACACCCCAGTTACACCCTACAGTCAGCACCCAGGTAATTCCTATCAGAGGATTAATACACTGATGAGGTAAATGCTCTCACAACCCAATCATTTTATCTGTAAGCTTTCCTGCAATGTCTCACACATGAGCTTTTGGGGGACATCTCATATTTAAACCATAACAAGGATAAAGAGGAGAAGGAAAATTGAGTAGTATCTACTATTACAATTATCAGACTGACATTTGGCTTCTCATCAGGAACAATGGATGATTCAAGACAATGGAGAAAAGGCCTACAAGTGATGAAGGCAGAAGGATGGTTTATATAAACTGTAGATTATATGTGTCAGTCGGTTTTTCATTGCTGTGACCCAACAAGAACCACTTGGAGCATGAAAAGCTTAGTTTGGCTCATGGTTTCAGAGGTTAAGTCTGTGATCTGCCAAGTCCATTTCTCTGGGCTCAAGATGAGGCAGAACACCATAACAAAAGGGTGTGGTGAAGGAGCACTGCTCATCTCATGATGGCCAGGAAGGAGAGAGAGAGACTATGAATGTGTGCATGAGTATAGTACCAGGGACATGCCCCCAGTGACCCACCTCTTCCAGTCATGCCCCATCTCTGGACATTCCTGCATTAACACAGGAGCATTTGAGGGACATTTTATACCAAAACCATAACGTTCCACCACTGACCCTCAAAAGCACATGTACATCTCACGATGCAAAATGCATTTAGTCCCTCTTCAAGAGTCCACATAATCTTCACAGTTTCATCTCTGCCCAAAAATCCAAGTCCAAAGTCTCCTCTGAGACTTAAGGCAAACTGTTGTCTATAAAGTCCTATAAAATAAAAAGCAAGTTAAATATATCCAACATACAATGGCACAGAATACACGTTTTTTTTATAAAAGGGAGAAAGGAGTATAGAAAGAAGGGATGGGACCAAAACAAGACTAAAACCCAGCTGGGCAATTAGGTCCTATAACTCCACATCCAGTTCTGGGGCACATGGTGATGAGATGTGACCTACAACAGGATTGGGAAGTCCTGTCCCTTTGGCCTTTCCAGTTGGAGTGTTCAAGGCTTCTCTCTTGGCCTGGCTCTCTGTGAAGCCAGTAGCTTTCCTTGGTAGACAGTTCACATTGCTGGCCTCTCTTAATTCCTGAGGTCACCATTGCAGATTTGACTTTACCTTCATATCTTCATCTTCATTTCTTTGTCAGAATCTGCCTGCAGTTATTCCAACCCTGACACATGGCCTGGCCTCCCAGGCTTCCCTTTGAAATTTTTGTGGAAGTTCCATGACCTCCTAACTCCTGTATCCTGCATTCCTGCAGGACCAGCACAACATGGATGATGCCAAGCTAGACGCTCTGGATTGTGGCTGCAATAACTTCTGAGGACCTGAATGGCTAGGCAGAGTGAATCATCTTCCTAGGACCCCCTGTGCAAAAGAATGCCCTGTGGTCTTTCTTCAAAAGAATTTTTACTTTTACACCCTGGAGCCTGTGATGGTGGTAGTCTTGCAAATTCCTGAGATATGCTTGAGCCATCTAGTCTGTGTGTGTGAAGTACTTAGTATCTTGTTAGTGACTGTGATCTCTTTATCAAGCACATCTTTCTTTGTTCCAGATTTGCACACACTTTTCTAACAAAACTGGAAGCTTTTAAAAATCCTTTGTCTCTGTTTTTTGCTCTTGATTCTCATAGTAAATCTGGCCAAAAACTGTAGGTAAAATCCATGTTACAGAATTTAGTGCTGAATTAAATTTCCTCCTCTAGATTAATTAGTATATCACTTTTAAATTCAACCTTATACAAACTCTCAGGACATAGGCAAAGAAATCACCAGTTTTTTTTGTTTTGTTTTGTTTTGTTTTTTTAATCAGAATATAATGTGAGTGACTTCTAGTCAAATTCCCAAAGGAATCCTTTCATTTTCCTCTGAAACCTCATAAACATAGTCATCACTGCCTACATTGTGGTCTTCTAAGTTGTTACTACAATCAGCTTTTCATCATTGTGACCAAAATACCCAGCAAGAACAACCTAGAAGAGGAAAATTTCATTTTGTCTCACCATTTTAGAGGTTTAGTCTATGGTCTGCTGAGTCCATTGTTCTGGGTCTGAGGTGAAGCAGAACACTGGGGTGGAGGAGTATGGTTGAGGAACACTGCTCAGTTCATGGAAGCCAGGAAGCAGAGAGAGAGAACGTGCACATGCACACAGTGCCAGAGATCCACTTCCTCCAGTCATGCCCCATCTCTGAATATTCCTGCATCAACACAAGAGCTTTTGGGGGATACTTGTATCCAAATCTTGTTTTGTAGTGCTTATCCGAGCATAAAGGGATTCCTCAAATGGAGCAAAATGTTAGAATGGGAGTATCATTTTTACCATCCTTCAGGAAAAAAAGGGATGAAAATTCCAGTTAGTAGGTAAGTCAGGATCTCTTCATTATTTCTGTAGAAAATATTGAAGGCAATGTGATAGGGTTGAAAGTGATGCTGTCTTGTACTTCCAGGAATGGGGATTCAAAGCACATTAATTCCTGTACATAGTGACAACGGCTGTATGGGCAGCAAAGCTATGGAAATGCAGTTGTAACAGAAGAGAAGGTGCTTGTCAGTATGAAATTGGGCAATACAGGTAGGTTTCAATTTTAACAATGGCCTAATTAGCTCGAGGCCAACCCTTCCCCTGAAGACATTTTGAAAATATGGACAAATTACTTTAAAAATGTTTTGAAACATCAAAGGGTTACCAAATCATTAAGAATTTATAGACCTAGTAAAAGGAGGAAGCCAAGAGAGGTAAGTGTCTCATTTCAAGATATACTTTTTACTCAATGGAAGTATCAATTATTAAAGTAAAACCCAAAACTGAGATGCTGAAAAGTTGAGCAGAAAAGTCAGCAGTCAAATTGGGCTGAAGCAATAAAGTATGGAAGTAAAAGCCTACCAAAGCAAAGGGTCCTGGTATCCACTCCAGGCTTAAAATTCCAAATAGTTACATTCCAGGAAATAAGAGGAACCAGAACTAGGTATGGTGGTGCACACCTATAATTCCAGCAGCTGAGGAGGCTGAAGAAGGAGGATTGCAAGTTCAAAGCCAGCCTTAGCAACTTAATGAGACCCTAGGCAATTTAGCAAGACCCTTTCTCAAAATAAAAAATGGTTGGCTCCATGGTTTAGTGCTCCTGGGTTCAATCCCTAGTCCCCCCTCACTTCCCCAAAAAAGTAGAGTGGACCAGAAAGAGACTTGACTTTTCAAGGACTGAAGATTATAGACTCTTTCAAGACATCTCAATTCCTAATTGGATTAAGACAATCTATCCATAATAAGCACCTACAGAAAGCAAAAGTAAATGCTTTCTGAAAGAAGATAAAATCATCCATCACGAAAGACCACAAATATGATTATATTTATATGAAAACGTATAGACAGATCTATAGAGATATAAATCAGATTAGTTTTTCCCAGGGCTGGGGATATGAGCCTTTGTGGATTTGGAGTACAAAGTACCACAATGATATACCTTTTCACCTTCACTGCTGTGGCTATAATTTCTTTTTAAACCTGAGAGAATAAAAAGCATTAGCAAGGATGTGAAGAAGACCAAACTTTCATGTGTTGCTAGTAAGAATTTAAAATGGTTCAACCACTGTGGAAGACAGTTTGGTAGTTCCTCAAAAAGTTCAATATCATGCTACCATGTGAACCACAAATTCTCTTCTGGGTGTATTCCCTTAGAGACTTAGAAACATGTACATGCAAAAACTTGCACACAAATATTCCTATCAGAGTTATTCACAATACCCAAAAAATGGAAAGAACTCAGATATTTATCAACTGTTAGATGAATGGATAAACAAAATGTGGTACATCCATACAAGAGAATATTTTTCTCCCATATAAAAATATTAGGTTCTGATACATGTTACGACATAGAGGAACCTTGAAAACATCATGCTATGTGAAAAATAGCCACACCCAAAAGGTATAAATATTATTGTTCCATTTATATGAAATGTCTGGAATAGGCAAATCCACAAAATAAAAAAGTACATAGGTGGTTATTAAGGAGTGAAAGAACCACTTATTCCCACTCATTGAAAATTGTGAAATGTTCTGTAAGTACATGGTGAGGAGTACAGCATAAAAACCACTCAGCTGTGCACTTTAGTATGGTGAACTTTATGTTATGGGAATTTTAGCTAATAAAAAAGAATTGCCAAAAATAAAAAGAGCATTGGTTTTGGGAGGAATACTTAAAATAGTCTGTAATTGCTATGGTGGTGACTATGCGAACTTTGTACACACATTAAAAATGACTGAATTATGTGCTTTAAATGGGTAAATTTTGCAGTGTGTAAATTACACGTAAATAAAGTTGCTACTAAACAAACAAACCTAAAGCCTCAATTATGCCTACTATTTCTCATGCACAAGGTTCAGAGTATAATTTTTGAAATGTATGAAAATATTATAACATGATTTAGAACTACAAGAAAAAATAAGAGACTCAAAAAAATCCCGATGGTGGAGTTCTCAGATACAGTTTAAAATATATTTAATTTAATGATTAAGTGCATCCAATATGTTTGTAATTAGAGTTCCACAAAAAAATGTGAAAAAGAATTGGCAGCTGTAACATTTGAAGAGATGAGTCAAAATATTTTCAAACGCGATGGAAGATATTAAGTCATAGACTCAAGAGGTTTGAACAGCCACAGGCAGAATAAGTACAAAGAATATAACATTAAGGCACATGATAACAAAACTGGTAAATAACAAACACAAGGAGAAAATCTTACCCATAGTCAGAGCTGAGGTTGGGGAAGATAATTTTTTTTTTTCTAAAGGCCAACAACAAAACTGAGACATGTCTATTCAACATTTGAAATAATGGTAGTAGAAAGTCAATAGAATTGTCAAATTGATGTTCAAAAAAAACCTGTCAAATTGGAATTACAAATTTTGTGAAAATGTTCTTCAAAACTGAAGACATTCTTTGATCAAAATTATTGAAAGAATTAGCCACCGGTAAGCATCCACTAAAGGAAAGTAAGAGAGAATTAGAGGAAAAAAGATTTCAGAGAAAAGCATGAAAAATACGTAAGGAAATGAAAAGCAACAGATAGTGCAAATACAAATGAATATTAAAGCAAATAACAGCAATAGCAAGGATAATATGCTGTCATAGCTAATCATATATAAAAAAAATTAAATGCCCCAAAACATTAGCATAAAGAGTGGGAGTTAATATAAACTCATTGCACTGTTGGGAAGTGATTCGTAAAGTACTACATTTTTTAGGCTTTAATAAGTCATGATGTATGTTATAATCTCCAAGTCAACCACCAAAAGAATACAACCTACAAACTGATAGATGGGAAATCTGAAATACAGATAAATAATTAACCAAAGAAATCAGGAAAAGAAAGAGAAAGGAACAGGTGAGCCAATAGAAAATGAACAGGAATGCGGTAGATTAAACTAAATTGTCAGTATGTACAATAAATATTTAGAGACTAAAGATGAGATAACAAAATAAATGATAAAGTAGTAGAATAAAACTCCAGATTATCAGTATGTAGAGTAAATGTTTGGAGAAACTCTAATTTTAAAAGCTTACTAGGTGGAATATAAAGCAATTATTCACATACTATCTCAACTTTAAAAAAAATTATCCTATAGGAAAATCATACCCTGTTTAATTATGGTTATAAAACTGAAGATAAATACAGTTGGCAGAACTTGGAAGGAAAGAGTAGAAAGAAATGGATAACAAAGAGAGATCTTTTATGGAGTACGAAACAACAGGTTTAACCAGGAGGGTTGCAAAGGAAGGGAAAGGGTGGAAGAGTTGAGGGTAGAGAAAATGAGCCCAAAGTGATTGTGGCAGAAATTCAGTAGAAGACATCCAAGATCAATTTTAAAATTGGCCATGTAAAAACAGCTGCCCCAGCGTGCAGGTGAGCAGTTTTCTGAGGCTGCCTTCATTATTTTAGTCTTTTCACCATGCATGTGTATTACATTTTTTTTTTTTTTCAAAGTAGGTGACTTCACAAACACCTCTGGAAGTGATTTTAAACGAAGATAAACATTTCCCCTCTCTGGGCTTCACCATTACTTACATTCTTGTTTTACTGACAGAGGCACAATCTTCTCTTCATTCCTTAGAGGGTGATCCATGTGCACAATCAGGTGGTGAAGTCCTAGGGACCTCACAGTCTCCAAAGAGATGGTGTACGCTTTAGTGACCGTAAAGGTGCCATTGGGGTTCTGAGCAAGGTATTCGTCAGGTGGACGATTCAGAACTTGTGAGGGGAAAAGAGAGATTCGAGGAGCAGGTTTTCCTGTTACTGAATAATTAAAGCTAAGAGAATCTCTGGAGTCAGAATGGAATTGGGGTTCCGATGTTAATTCAGACACAGCTGAGGCAGAAAGAGAAACAAAATTAAGTATAAAAATCTATCATACCAGATTCCTATGCTGTTAAAAACTGGGCCTCCCCAAATTTTTATATGAATCCAAAATGTTGAGAAGAGCCCTCTCAGATACCTTCCTTTGTATTAAAACAAACAAACAAACAAACAAAGAAAAAAAACCCACTAACAGTACCATTTCCTATACTCACAGGCCCTTTAATGTGAGAGGAACAATTGGTGTCTCAACTTTCATCCAGCCTGAAAATTACATTTATCATTTATCACAATACAATAAAGGGACTCTACAGCCACAATCTATGTGACATTTTGTTTATTTAAAGACTGGGAACTTCTTATTCTCTTAGTCATCATCATTCTTTCTCTTTCCCTACAGTCTTTTTCTTTTCCTTGCTTTTCTCAACTCTCCAGTTGAATGAAGGGATTCCTGATGGATGAAAGCTAGTGCAGTGCAAAGAGGTTAAACCGGAAGGGAGAAGGTCCTGCACTGAACCTGGGCAGTCACATGATCATTACTGGTTTCCTATATATATATTTTTTCCTTTCCTTACACATAGTAAATGACTTGGCCTGGATGATCCCTATCCATCTTTCATCCTCTAACATTCTCTGGACACTGATCTCAAAATTCTACAACCCCATGATTTTTGTCTCAGTAATCTGATCCTACAGAAAACATTTATATACTTAAGATGTTAAGGCAGATTTGTCCTCCATGACTGCCATGAGGAAACACATTAAATAGACATTTGTAGCAGGCTTCATCGTCAAATGTCACTTCATGGATAGTTATGAAGGAGGAATTGGGTTCAATGATCTTGCAGTGCAGCCTGTCTATGTATGGTGGAAGAATCTTTTCTCCATATTTACTGCTGTAAGTGCCAATATTTTGTGGTAAAGAGTCTTGGATCTTCTGCCAGGTGATTTGCACAACATCTGCTGGAATTGTCAAATTGCAGAAAATGGTCACATTTCCTCCCAATACAGCTGTTTCATTATTTTTATGCTTTATTCTATGTGAATAATCTGAAAATAAAATCCAATATTAAGAAAAATGTGCTTTTAAGCTAATGTACACCATAGCACTTATCTGTCTTTTCATTACCATTTAATTTATCTCTCTTACTCACTAGAACATAAACTCCCTTATCTTCTACATGGAATACCTAGTTTCTAAAATTGTTTCTGGCATATTAACCTAATCAATACATTTTTATTGAGTACAAAAGTTGAAACACAAATTAAGTAAAATGAATACTGATATTTTTTGAAAATGCTTTTTAGTTAGTAGACCATAAGGTAAGAATGCTATTAACTGATCTAAACTAAAGGTGCAGTGTTATGGGCATAGAATCCATAGAGAAAATAACAATCTTTAGATCTTCTTCAGAGGCACCGATTTCCTCAATCTTCTGCTACAGTAAAATACTGGCAGCAGGCCACAGTTTCTCTGTTTTGAGGTGGAAAAAGTTAACAATTTTCCCGATAAGTACAAAAGGGCATCTGATTATGTATTCTCTAATAGAAAGTTAAGTGAAATGTTATTTTCCTTCTTTAAAGACTTTGGAAAATTTGTATATTAAGTGATGTGTATATGTGTGTTTGTGTGTATTTTCTAAGTGTCACAATCTACAAACATAAATAAAAATTAAAAACATATCTTTAAAACTGTCATTTCTAGATAGGATAGAATACTCTGGGAGGTTAACACTATCTGAGAACAACTAGGACAGTTGAATTAATTACATAATAACATACTTCAAGGCATCAGACAACTGCAAAACCAAGAAAAATTAGAGGGAATAAAATTTCAGGGAGGAGAGAATATCTCAGAGGTGAGTAATCTGGGGTTGTTGGTTTTCTGTGGGTTATAAGTTGGAAATCAAGAAACAGATAAACCCGTATTTTTTTTTTTTTTAATACTGTTGGGCTAGAGTGTATCTCATTTAATGAGCTGTCTCTTCAGGTTTTTTTTTTTTTCCCTTGGAACAATGATTGAACTCGGGGGTGCTTAATCACTTAGCAACATTTCTGACCATTTTTAATTTTTTTTTTTTTTTTTGAGACAAAGTTTCACCAAGCTGTTTAGGACCTTACTAAGTTACTGAGGCTGGCCTCCAACTTGTGCTACTCCTGCCTCAGTCTACTGAGTTTCTGGGATTCCAGGTGTGTGCCACCATGCCTGGCATGTTGTACAATTCTTTCAATACGTGGTATTAAATATTGCTGAATGTCTATCTGTCCCTAATGCACTGTGCTGCTATTGAGAGGTCATGAAAACTTTAGGAGGTGGAACCTAGTAGAAGAAACTAGGTCATGAGGGCATGCCCTTGAAAAGGGATGTTGAAACCCCCAGAGGTCCTCTTTCTTATTTCCAGCTGCTGCCATAAGGTGAGCAGCTTCCTCTGCCAAACATTCCCTCCATAATTTTTTTTTCTCACAAAACAGTCATGGTCATAAAAGACAAGGAAACTCTGAGAAAATTCTATAGATAATGAAAGCATAAGGAAATAAGACAGTTGTAAATGTGGTAAGTATGGATGGGATCCTGAGACAGGAAAGGCATCAAGTAAAAACTAAAGTAACATAAATTAACCATGGAGGTTAGTTATGAACAATGTATCAAATTTGGTTTATTAATTTGGACAAATGTTCTCCAAATTGTGATGTGAATAACAGGAAAATGTGATGTGAATAACAGGAAAACCTAGTAATTTGAGTTACTGAAACTATCTACTAATTTCTCAATTTTTCTGTAAACCTAACACTTCATTTAAAAAAAAGTCCTTTTAAAAGTATCATTGTACTTCTATATATGTACACTAAGCAAGTAGAAAATAGACACTTAAAAATAGCACTTACAATAGTTCACCCTCCTAATGAAAGAAAAATCTAGAAATAAACATAATGAAAAATATACAAAAACTCTCCATTTAAATCTACAAAAGACTTCTGAGAAACTTAAAAAAGATTTATATAAGCTTAGAAATATACCATTTTCAGAGATAGGAAAAAAATGACAATTCTCTCTGAGCTAAGTTTGAAACTCAGTGGAAATCTAATAAAAATTCAAGTGGTTTCTAGATTTTTTAATTCTGGGAATTAACAAGCTGATCCTAAAAAGCCAATAAATAAACCAAAGGTTTATTAACTAGATAATAAGCTAAAATAATGTAATTTGTGCATAAAAGGATGATCTTCCCAATAAAAAGCTACTGCGTCAATGGGACATTTGTATAGACAAATTATAGTTTATAGATTGACCATTATTAAGACCAGGGACAAAAATCTATTTCAAATGCACTGAAAATCTAAAAGTGAGAGATAAAACACAGCATGTAGAATATTGTAGAACATCTATATGTCTGTAATAGCCAATGATTTCTTTTTCTTTTCTTTCTTTCTTTCTTTTTTTTTTTTTGTAATGGGGATTGAACCCAGAGGCACTTTACCACTGAGTCACATGCCCAGCCTTTTTTTATCTATTATTTTGAGACAGGGTCTTGCTAAGTTGCTTAGGGCCTTGCAAAGTGTCGAGGGTTGCTTTGAACTTTCAGCCTTCAAAGTTGTTGGGATTACAGGTCTGCACCACCACACCTAGTATCAATGATTTCTTAAATAGGGAATATGTTGTTATTTAATGCCTTATTCCTTTCTTGGTTATATGAAGTAATAAATGAAAAATTCGCTTATTTGGGGATTTAATAACTTCAATTCATCAAAAGATATATTTTCACAAGTAAGGAAGCAACCCAAGGAGTGAGAAAAGATATTTTCTCATATGTATACACGACAAAGACTTATATCCTAATGCATATGTTATTTCCACAAATCAACAAGACAAAGACAGACAAATCAATGGAAAACTGAGCAAAATATTTGAATAGGCACATCACAATAAGAGTATCTAAAGGACCAATAAGTGTATTTAAGGTGCTCAACTTAGTCACCAAGAATACACTAATTAAAGTGAGGACTACACATGCACTCCTATGATCAGCCAATCTACTCCTAACTACATGCCTAACAGAAATGCATGTACAGGTTATTCAAAAACATGAACAGAAATGTTCAAAGGGGCATTCCTTGCTAAGCGCCTGCTGTACCACGACACTGAGTCACAATGAATTGTGCATTTTAGATGCCAAAGGGGAATGTAACAGAAGGAACAAGGACATGCTGTTTTCCTCTACTGTCACCTCACCCTCCTATTGGCCTCAGCTCTTTCATTCGTTATTCAACTTTGAACTGTCTAATTGAATTCAAATGATACCCGCCACCCCTCCAGGAAAAAGTCCTCAACTAGAAGTTACTATTTTTATTCTATCTTGAAATTACCATTATTTAAAAAAAAAAAAAAAAAAAAAAAAAAAAAACTCCTGACTTCTTAAAGAACATTAGTTATTGCTTTTACCATGAACCAAATGCATTTAGAAGGATTCAGGTTAACTATTTTAGTTAAATAATTTTAAAAGACTAGAAGATAATAGGACTGAATATTTGTTAATTCTTAAAGGATCTCAACTTATAATGATAGACAAACCCACAAAGGAAACTATTTACAGACTTGACAGTATCAATAAGGTCTTAATGACCAAGAAGAGACACAAAACAAGTCAGACTTAAAATTAAAATGCAGATCTGCTGCTTAGATATGTTCACAAGAACTACTACAAAGCACAACATGTTTGTCAAGAGTTCCTTTGCTTCCAGTTGGTTTATAACTGCTAGTGTGAGCTACTTCTCTGATGCAGAAAGACTTTCTTCATTCTTATCTTTTTTACATTCTGTTTAATAACTCATTGTTTGAAAAATACTCAACTTAAACAACTTGCTAGATACATGATTGAAGAGCTACATGATTCAGACCCAAACATACCAGCCTGTTACCCTCACTTTATAAAAGTAAATAGGCATTTATTTGGCCATTGATTCCAGCCAAATATGTTTGAAAGTAAAAGTGCAGAGTTACCTGATTCTTGCGCACAGATGGGAAGGATTAAGAGCTGGGGAACAAGATGGAGTGGAAAGCCCATGGAATTTGTTGAGGAAAATCTTCACTAATGAAGTGTTTAATTTTCTTAACTTACCTCCAGCAATGAAACTGAAAATTCAACTGAACTTTTTATTCCCACCACAGTCTGTTACTCATTAAGCCTAAGTTGTAATTGCTATTTCCCAATTTCCTGGTCTGCCTAGCTGCTAATTCTTTTTTTTTTTTTTTTTTATTGTAAACAAATGGGATACATGTTGTTTGTCTGTTTGTACATGGGTTAAAGGCATACCATTTGTGTAATCATAAATTTACATATGGTAATGTTGTTTGATTCATTCTATTATTTTTTCCCTTCCCCCCCACCCCTCCCACCCTTCTTTTCCCTCTAAACAGTCCTTTCTTCCTCCATTCTTGTCCCCCTCCCTAACTCTAACCCTAACCCTAACCCTAACACTAACTCCCCCCACCCTCCCCCTTATGAGTCATCATCCACTTATCAGCGAGATCATTCGTCCTTTAATATTTTGAGATTGGCTTATCTCACTTAGCATGATGGTCTCCAATTTCATCCATTTGCCTGCAAATACCATAATTTTATCATTCTTCATGGCGGAGTAATATTCCATTGTATATATATATATGCCACAGTTTCTTTATCCATTCATCAATTGAAGGGCATCTAGGTTGGTTCCACAATCTGGCTATTGTGAATTGAGCAGCTATGAACATTGATGTGGCTGTATCTCTGTAGTATGCTGATTTTAAGTCCTTTGGGTATAGACCAAGGAGTGGGATAGCTGGGTCAAATGGTGGTTTCATTACAAGTTTTCTAAGGAATCTCCACACTGCTTTCCAGAGTGGTTGCACTACTTTGCAGCCCCACCAGCAATGTATGAGTGTACCTTTCTCCCCACATCCTCGCCAACACCTGTTGCTTGTATTTTTGATAATCGCCATTCTAATTGGGGTGAGATGGAATCTTAGGGTGGTTTTGATTTGCATTTCTCTTATTACTAGAGATGTTGAACATTTTTTCATATGTTTGTTGATTGCTTGTACATCTTCTTCTGTGAAGTGTCTGTTCATTTCCTTAGCCCATTTGTCGATTGGATTATTTGTATTCTTGGTGTAGAGTTTTTGAGTTCTTTATAGATTCTGGAGATTAGTGCTCTATCTGAAGTATGATTGGCAAAGATATTCTCCCACTCTGTAGGCTCTTTCTTCACATTACTGATAGTTTCCTTTGCTGAGAGAAAGCTTTTTAGTTTGAATCTATCCCAGTTATTGATTCTTGCTTTTATTTCTTGTGCTATGGGAGTCCTGTTGAGGAAGTCTGGTCCTAGGCAGACATGTTGAAGATCGGGACCTAGTTTTTCTTCTATAATCTGCAGAGTCTCTGGTCTGATTCCAAGGTCCTTAATCCATTTTGAGTTGAGTTTTGTGCAGGGTGAGAGATATGGGTTTAGTTTCATTCTGTTGCATATGGATTTCCAATTCTCCCAGCACCATTTGTTGAAGAGGCTATCTTTTCTCCATTGCATAGTTTTTTGGCACCTTTGTCTAGTATGAGAAAGTTGTATTTATTTGGGTTTGTGTCCGTGTCCTCTATTCTGTACCATTGATCTACCTGTCTATTTTGGTACCAATACCATGCCGTCTTTGTTACTATTGCTTTGTAATAAAGTTGAAGTTCGGGTATTGCGATACCCCCTGCTTCATTTTTCCTGCGAAGGATTGCTTTAGCTATTCTGGGTTTCTTATTCTTCCAGATGAATTTCATGATTGCTTGCTTTATTTCTGTAAGGTACATCATTGGGATTTTAATTGGAATTGCATTGAATCTGTATAGCACTTTTGGTAGTATGGCCATTTTGACAATATTAATTCGGCCTATCCAAGAACATGGGAGATCTTTCCATCTTCTAAGGTTTTCTTTAATTTCTTTCTTTAGTGTTCTGTAGTTCTCATTGTAGAGGTCTTTCACCTCTTTTGTGAGATTGATTCCCAAGTATTTTATTTATTGGGATGCTATCGTGAATGGGGTAGTTTTCATAATTTCTCTTTCTGAGGATTCATCACTTATGTATAAAAATGCATTGGATTTATGAGCATTGATCTTGTAACCTGCTACTTTACTGAATTCACTTATGAGTTCTAAAAGTTTTCTGGTGGAATTTCCTGGTTCCTCTAAGTATATAATCATATCATCCGCAAATAGGGATAGTTTGAGTTCTTCTTTTCCTATTCGTATTCCTTTAATTTCCTTGGTCTGTCTAATTGCTCTGGCTAGAGTCTCAAGGACGATATTGAATAGGAGTGGTGAAAGAGGGCATCCCTGTCTTGTTGCAGTTTTTAGGGGGAATGCTTTCAGTTTTTCACCATTTAGAATGATATTAGCCATGGGCTTAGCATAGATGGCCTTTACAATGTTAAGGAATGTCCCCACTGTCCCTATTTTTTCTAGTGTTTTGAGCATGAAGGGGTGCTGTATTTTATCAAATGCTTTTTCTGCATCTATTGAAATAATCATGTGATTCTTGACTTTAAGTCTATTGATATGGTGAATTACATTTATTGATTTCCGGATGTTGAACCAACCTTGCATCCGTGGGATAAAACCCACTTGATCGTGGTGCACTATCTTTTTAATATATTTTTGTATGCGATTTGCTAAAATTTTATTGAGAATTTTTGCGTCAATGTTCATTATTGATATCTGTCTGAAATTTTCTTTCCTCGATTTGTCTCTGTCTGGTTTGGGTATCAGGGTAATATTGGCTTCATAGAATGAGTTTGGGAGGGTTCCCTCCTCTTCTATTTCATGGAATACTTTGAGAAGTATTGGAATGAGCTCTTCTTTAAAGATTTTGTAGAACTCGGCTGAGAACCCATCTGGTCCTGGAGTTTTCTTTGTTGATAGGGTTTTGATGACCTCTTCTACTTCATTACTTGAAATTGTTCTATTTAAATTGTGTATGTCCTCCTCGTTCAATTTAGGCAATTCATATGTCTCTAGAAACCTGTTGATGTCTTCGAAATTTTCTATTTTGTTGGAATATAGATTTTCAAAATAGCTTCTAATTATGTTTTGTATTTCAATCCTGTCTGTTGTGATATTTCCTTGTTCATTCCGAATTTTAGTGATTTGGGTTTTCTCTCATCTTCTCTTTGTTAGAGTGGCTAAGGGTTTATCAATTTTGTTTATTTTTTCAAAGAACCAACTATTTATTTTGTCAATTTTTTGTATTGTTTCTTTTGTTTCAATTTCGTTGATTTCAGCTCTAAGTTTAACTATTTCCTGTCTTCTACTACTTTTGGTGTTGGTCTGTTCTTCTGTTTCTAGGGCTTTGAGCTGTAGTGTTAGGTTGTTTATTTGTTGATTTTTACTTCTTTTATTGAATGCGCTCCATGAAATAAATTTTCCTCTAAGTACTGCTTTCATAGTGTCCCAAAGATTTGATATGTTTCTTTGTTCTCATTTACCTCTAAGAATTTTTTAATTTCCTTCCTAATATCTTCTGTTATCCATTCATCATGTAATAGCATATTGTTTAATCTCCAGGTGTTGGAGTAGCTTCTGTTTTTTACTCTTTCATTTATTTCTAACTTCAATCCATTATGATCTGATAGAATACAAGGTAGTGTCTCTATCTTCTTGTATTTGCTTACATTACCTTTGTGGCATAATATGTGGTCTATTTTAGAGAAGGATCCATGTGCTGCTGAGAAGCTCTTGGTTGGATGGTATATTCTATAAATGTCCGTTAAGTCTAAATTATTGATTGTGTTATTGAGATCTATGGTTTCTTTGTTCAATTTTTGTTTGGAAGATCTGTCCAGTGGTGAGAGAGGTGTGTTAAAATCACCTAGTATTATTGCGTTATGGTCTATTTGGTTTCTGAAATTGAGAAGGATTTGTTTGACATACATGGATGAGCCACTGTTTGGGGCATAGATGTTTATGATTGTTATGTCTTGCTGATTTATGGTTCCCTCAAGCAGTATGTAATGTCCTTCTTTATCCCTTCTGACTAGTTTTGACTTGAAGTCCACATTATCTGAAATGAGGATGGTTACCCCAGCTTTTTTGCTGAGTCCATGTGCATGGTATGTTTTTCCCCATCCTTTCACCTTTAGTCTATGGGTATCTCTTTCTATGAGGTGAGTCTCTTGCAGGCAACATATTGTTGGATCTTTCTTTTGATCCAATCTGCCAGTCTATGTCTTTTGATTGATGAGTTCAGGCCATTAATATTCAGGGTTATTATTGAGATATGATTAGTATTCCCGGTCATTGGTTCATTTTATTTATTTATTTATTTATTTTGACACGACTTGGTTCTTCCTTTATTTGACAATTCCTTTAGGATAGTTCCTCCCATTGCTGATTTGCTTCTTTGTTTTTCATCTCTTCCTCATGGAATATTTTGCTGAGAATGTTCTGTAATGCTGGCTTTCTTTTTGTAAATTCTTTTAGCTTTTGTTTCTCATGGAAGGATTTTATTTCATCATCAAATTTGAAGGTAAGTTTTGCTGGGTATAAGATTCTTGGTTGGCATCCATTTTCTTTCAGGGCTTGAAAAATGTTGTTCCAGGCCCTTCTAGCTTTTAGGGTCTGGATTGAAAAGTCTGCTGATATCCGTATTGGTTTCCCCCTGAATGTAATTTGATTCCTCTCTCTTGCGGCCTTTAAAATTCTGTCTTTATTTTGTATGTTAGGTATTTTCATTATAATGTGCCTTGGTGTGGGTCTGTTGTAATTTTGTATATTTGGAGTCCTATAAGCCTCTTGTACTTGATCTTCCATTTCATTCTTCAGATTTGGGAAATTTTCTGATAGTATTTCATTGAATAGATTGTTCATTCCTTTGGTCTGTTTCTCTAAGCCTTCTCAATCCCAATAATTCTTAAATTTGGCCTTTTCATGATATCCCATAGTTCTTGGAGATTCTGTTCATGATTTCTTACCATCTTCTCTGTTTGGTCCACTTTGTTTTCAGGGTTAAATATTTTGTCTTCCATATCTGAGGTTCTGTCTTCCAGGTGTTCTATCCTATTGGTTATGCTTTCTATGGAGCTCTTAATTTGGTTTATTGTTTCCTTCATTTCAAGGATTTCTGTTTGGTTTTTTTTCAATATCTCTAACTCTTTATTAAAATGATCTTTTGCTTCCTGTATTTGCTCTTTTAACTGTCGATTGGTGCGATCATTCAGTGCCTGCATTTGCTCTTGCATCTCGTCATTTGCTTCCTTGATCATTTTAATTACGTACATTCTGAACTCCCTTTCTGTCATTTCTTCTGCCATGCTGTTGTTGGGTTTCATTGATGTAACATCTAGATTTGTTTGCAGCATTTTCTTTCCTTGTTTTCTCATATTGTTCAGGTATCAGTTGACTGCTGTGATATTGCAGATTTCCTCTATTGACTTATAATATCCCTGAAGATTTCTAGTATATCCCCTCTTAGCCTTCAGTAGCCTGAAGTCTTGGAGGAAGTTGATAATGCGGTGCTCCACAAGGGAGCTGACTCCCTAGGGGTGGTGGCCTTCCGGTGGGGTATATTCCCTGCTAGTGGGCAGAGGTACCTTCACTTGCTGACGAATGGTCATCCAAAGGGGAAGTAGGATGTGGGCTGATGCAAGGCCTGTTTGGGCCTGTGTCTCTGGTTTTACAGTCCTTTTGGGAGAACCTCAACCATCAGGGAGGACTCACCTGGTGGGGAGGTCTCGCTGGTCGGTTCCCCTCCCAGAGGTTCGGTTCAATTCACAACTACCGCCTGGGCTGGGCAGCCTTCTTCTGCAATGTTCCCAGGGACCTGGACCTACCTCCTGGGCCTGGAAGCCTCGCCCTTCGCAGACGAATCTCCTTAGGCTGCCTCTCCTCAGAGAAGCTGCCTGCAGTCCTGGAGCCTTCGCTCCGCCCCTCAGTTTGTCTGTGGGGCTCTTTCACCAAGAAGCCGCCTAGGCCCTGGGACCCTGCTCTGCACTTTTTGCCTGGCTATGCGGCTCCTCCTCTGAGCAGCCACCTGGAGCCCCTTACAGTCGCTCGAGTCCCAGTGACCCGCCACACGCCTTTTCCTCCGGCAGCCACCTGGTGTTCCATGCGGTCGCTCTAAGTCCAAGTGACCCACCACGCACCTCTTTCTCCACCAGGCAGTCACCCAGAGATCTGGTGCGTTTGTCACGAGTCCCAGGAACTCACTGTGCACCTCCCTGTCCCGACTGCCACCCGTAGCCCTGGTGCAGTCACTTCGAGCCCAAGCACCCTGCCGCACTCCTCCTCCTTCTCCAAACAACCCCCCTGTGTTTAGGAGCGGATGGTCTGGGTCCAAACCACTCACCACGCTGCTCCACCGGATAGCTGCCCGGAGCCCTGGCGCAGCTGCTCCAAGTCTAAGCGACGTGCCGGGCCGTATTTCTCCTTCTCCTCTGGGCAGCCCCCTGTGTACAGGGGTAGTCACTTTCAGTCCAAACAGCTCACCGTGCACCCTCTCCTTTGGGCAGCCTCCCAGAGCCCAGTGGGTTGCGCCGAGTCCAAGCGCTATGCTGAGCAGCCACCTCTCCGATGCTCCCAGTTGTCCACATTCACTGCTCCAGCGGGGGGAGGGGTGTCTCGCTGGCAGCTCTACTTCACAAAGTTCCCTGCCTTTGGGGCTACTGCCCCGTCCGGGACGCCTCCCCAATGGGAGAGACTCACCCAGCTGCTTTGAGTTGGTCCCAAGTCTCTCTATATCTCCTCTTCTTGAGTCCTGAGTCCTGGAGCAACACAAAACGCAGCCACCCTCTAGTCCGCCATCTTGAATCTCTCCTAGCTGCTAATTCTTTTCAGGTACTTAGATCTATGAAAATATTTTTTCTAAATATCTGTCACTATTTGTGGCTATCACACAATTTACTCACAGGTTCCTTTTCTACTGATTTGCAGGAAATTTCAATTGGTACTCCTTTTGAGAGTGTTACTAAGCCTTTCCTAATATTAATGTTCTGTTAACCGTGCACATGAAAAATATCAAGCTAGTTTACCCACAGTGAGTGAGATCAAGAAACAAGACTGCTTTGGGTGCCTCATGTTACGGGGCAGAATCCTGCTACAAAGCTGAGGCAGCCCTGAAGAGCCCCCCTTATCCCAATTCTTACAGCCTTGCCAGAAAGATTTCAGACATGTCGCTCAGAGTAACAGACATGAGTTTATTAAAAGGGAAAAGGGGACATTTTCAAGGCAGACAGTGGGTCCCCTCACAGAACAATGTGCTTCTCCTGCCCTCCAGTTTTATTGAGGTTTCCATGGAAGTTTCCAGAGAGCACCACCCAGGTCCACCATTTGACTTTTGACTAATAGCATAAGAACTGCAGACCACCTACAAGAGAGGATAGTGTGGTGCTCCCACAGTAGGAGTTTTCAAGGAAATTGAGTTCTTGCTGCGTCTATTTCCTGCCACTCGGACACTTGACACTGTCTGTTGGAGTAGAGGACTCAACACTTGACACGGTTCTGTTGATTGTCCTCCCTCTTGGGGGCCATAAGCATGGCATGTCTCTATGTGTAGTTGCTTTTTAATATTAATAATCAATATATCATTTAGAAACTTATTGGAAAAACATTGGGAAGGTTTTACAGTATTGGGACACAAAATAGTGCACAATAAAAATTTGGCAGTAGTACATAGATAAATATATGAAAATAAACAATTGTGGCTGTGCTTGGGTTTAAAGGAGACTGTGATTGGTTTAGTATAATAATAGATGGACAAAGAGGCATTCCTCTGAGCTTGGATGCGGTGTTTAGCCTTTGTTGCTTTCTTAGTTTCAATAGTTGCTTCTAGAGATACTTTACATAATAAAAACATTTAGGTTAGTCATAAATATAATTTGTGCTTTTACTATGTTTAGTCTAATTCTTTGAGAATCAGAATAAGATTGTAGTCTGCCATTATATGAAATTAGAATAGACTAAATATTAATTATAAGTTGATTTCTTTGCCCTTTAATAATAGTAAAAACTTTTCACTGTTAAACATTGGAGTTCACGGTGGGGGCGGTTTCTCAGAAAATCTAGTGATGGGTTTGTTCTAAAGGTTGAAGGTGGGCAGATCATGGTGCCCTCAGTTAAGCTGGGAGATAAGGTTGTTTTAACTTAGCTGGAAGACAAGGTTATTTTAATCTAGCTGGGAAATAAGATTGTTTTGGTCTGGACTGTCATACAGAGAGAATGTGTACTTTGAAAAGAAGCATAGATTGTACTTTTTGTAAGGAAAAATGCAGCTCAGCTCAGGACCCGCGGTAGCTCCAGCCCTTCCGATGGAACTGGTGCTCCTTACGCCTGTCTCAGTTGCAGCTCAACAATAGCTCCCAGAAAATCCACGATGGACACAGGGCCTCATGCAAGAGACTTTATTATGCAGATGACTAGCGGCTCAATTCACAGTATCTACATTGTGGAACCAACCTAGATGCCCTAGATGGATAAAGAAAATATGGTACATATACACAATGGAATATTACTTAGCCACAAAGAAAAATGAAATTATGGCATTTGCCCATAAGTGGACGAAACTGGAGTCTATCAGGCTGAGTGAAATAAACAAATCCCCCAAAACCAAAGGCTGAATATTCTTTCTGATATGCAGATGCTAACACATAATGAGGGGTGGAGGTAGGGAAGCATGGAAGTTCATTGGATTAGACAAAGGGGAAAAAAGGGAAGAGAGGGGAGATAGGAATAGGAAAGACAGTAGAATGAATCAGACATCACTTTTCTATGTTCATACACATGAACCAGTATAACTCCACATCACGTACAACCACAAGAATGGGGAGTTATGCTTCACGTATGTATATGTTAAAAATACACTCTACTGTCATGTATATCTAAAAGGAATAAAAAAGAAAAAAAAAAAAAGAAGGACTCTAAAGAATTTGATAACAAAGGATATGGAGAGGGGAAAACTAGCCAATTCCCTTGTCTCCAATCTTTAGGTGGGAATCAAAGCAGAGCAACTTTGGTTATAAAATAAAAGAATGCACTCATAAAACATCTGAAGAAATCCGTCTGCACAGTGGGCATGCAATTTGTTCTGTACATTCCCCCTGCTTGCAGGAGTAGCGGGGTCCTCCATATTGTCCCAGTCTGCAGCTACCCAGAAGTACATGGATTAAAAAATGTCCGAACTCTCTCTGTTGAGTCATTCGGGTTCTTCCTTTGGGATTGGAAAACAGTACTGGGGCTTCCCAACCCTGGGGTTGAACATCTGTTTTCCAAAGATATAAGTCTCTGAAAAATATTCTTCTTGGCATCTCCCCCAAAGAATGGAGTAGAAAAATTAAAAATTGACTTATAAGATTGTTAAACAGTTTCCAATTAAATACTTTTACTTACTAAAATGAAGACAAAACCCATTTAGACATTTTCTTATGAACTCCTCTTACGATACAGCATTTTGCAAAGAGGGGAAGCACTCCTTATCTGGTACTTTCAATTACCCTTTTTGTCATTTAATCCCAATCCAACCACTTGCCTATTGGCATTCCATGTACACAGTTTTTCATGTTTCCCCAGAATGTCTTCCTCCTGGAAAAACTGTGCTCATTCACTATCAGTTCACAGCATATTTTAATGCAAACAATCCATTTGAAGATGAAGATTTTTTTTCCAAATGCATTTAGTGTTTTAATCATTATGGGCTTCAAAACTGTGTGTTCTACTTTACAAATTAGGGGTGAAGATCTTTACCCCAAATCTCCCAGCAGTACACCTAAGCAGCTGCATGAACCACAGGTGGGAGAAATTGAAGCCAGATCCAGGATCTGGGACAAATACTGTTCTCAGAGGAGTACAGTTGGTCTTGGCTTCCTTAGACTGAGATCAGTAGCCTACTTCCACGTTACACATACATAGTTATACCACCCAGTCCACCAAAGGGCTGCAAAGTCCCCAGTATACTATTTTTCCAGTCCCAAAGAAAGAACTTGGAGCACTCACCAGAGCGGATTTGGACATTTCATTACTTATGCACTCGGGGGTGGTAGCAGGCTAGGATACAATGGACGACCCTATCCTGCCTACACACAGGGGAATATATGCGAGGTAGACTGCCTGCCAACATGTGGGATTCTTTAGTTGTTTTATAAGGACATGACTTTATTTGATAGCCAAGGCCATCCTGCTTTGATCCCCATCGAAAGATAAAGGGAAATGGCCAATTTCCCTCCTCTTTACCCCGCTAACACATTCTTGAAAGTTTCATCTTTAGAAGAAAAGGTCTAAGCACTGACTTTTGTTTTACCCCAAACCGCCCTCACATCAGTTAATAACATGTGCAAACGAAAGACACATTCTAGATAATAGACCTTTTCTTTTCTCCTATTGTCACATATAAATCCCTATTAAAATTTATCTTCCCCTTTCCTAACTCCACCCCTAGCTTCTGTCTTAGAAGAAACAAAATCCTAAAAGGTGTGGTGGATGAGACATGCCCCACCTCATACATCAACATTTGTCTTTCCTATGGCTGCAGGTGTTGGAGACTTTGCTTCCCTTTCATCCCTTCAAACAAACCTTCCCTCCATCTATGTTCCAGTCTCTAAGCTACTACCCACCTGAAAGCCATTTTCTTGGTTAATAAGGCAGAGCAAATTCAGTTTCCAAAGAGAAAATGAAGCAGATTCTGTTACTTTGAGTTTTGGAGCCATTCCTGAGGTCTCATTAGTGGCCCAGTTTCTGCATCGACAAGGAGCACAGCTGCTGTGCTGGGGGCCAGAAATTCTATTGAGGAGAAAATCCAACCTCTTACTCATTTTTTTGTGAGTAATGAAGATATGAAACACAAAATTTACAACTTTAAACAATCACTCAGATTCCTGATCTAAAGAAAACTTTGTCTAAAGAATTAAAGTATGGCAGTGATAAGATGGATGAATGTATAATAAAAGAACCAACTACCTGCTTCCATTCTGTGTCAGTTTTAAGAACCCACATTGATTGCAAATGAAGACAAGAGGAAAAAGATATTTCAAATGGTAACCAAAAGAGAACATGGGTGGCTATATCTGCATGAGATGAAATAGACCTTATATGAAAATTGCCACAAGAGACAGAGAAGATCATTAGAAAATAATAGAGGACTCAGGTCATCAGTGGTGTTATAAGCACATACAAACCCAACATCAGAGCACCTAAATAAATAAAGCAAGATCTGAACAGAGAAATAGACATCAAAGGAAGGAATAATAGAAGAAACTTAAATATCCCACTTTCAACAATGGAGAGATCCTCCACACAGAAAATCATACTAAAACAGCAGAACTAAACAACAGTGTAGATTAAGTGCACCTAACAGACACAGGTAGAACATTTTATCCCACAGTAGCAGACTAAATATTCTTTTCAAGTGCACATAAAACATTCTCTAGGATAAATCACATGTTAGATCAAAGAGCAAGTCTTAAAACATTGAAGAACATTGAAAAATGTCAAGGAAGGATTCCAACCATAATGGTGTGAAAATATAAATCAATAATAGGAAGAAAATTTGAAATTCAAAACCACCAGGAAATTGAAAAATCAGTCAATAATGCTGGGCATGGGGGCACACACCTGTAATCCCAGCAGTTTAAGAGGCTGAGGCAGGAGGATTGTGCAAATTCAACACCAACCTAGGCAATCTAGCAAAGGCCCTAAGCAACTTAGTGAGATCTTGTTACAAAAACAATAATAAATAATAAAATTAAATTAAAAAGTTAGGGAATGTAGTAGCTCTGTAGTAAATTACCCTGGGTTAAATCTGGCCTGTACCTTCAACCCCCCTGTAATTTCTGCTACTCAATGACTCAGAAGATTGAGGCAGAAGAACAGCAAGTTGGAGGCCAGCATGGGCAACTTAGGCCCTGTCTTAAAATGAAATGAAATAGAGAAGGGAATGTAACTCTGAGGTAGGCCACTTGCCTAGTCTGTATGAGGTCCTGGGTTCAATCTCTACTACCACAAGAACAAAACAAAGCAAACCCTACTTTTACATTTGAAGGAAAAAGAAAAAGAAAAAACAAACTGAATGCAAAGTTAGCAGAAGGAAAATAATCATAAAGATTAGAGCATAAATAAGTCAAATAGAGACTAGAAAAACAGTAGAAAAGACCAACAACAACTGAGAGTTGGTTCTTGAAAAAGACTAAAAGAAAAAAAAAATCTAGAAATCACTCGCTAAAGAAAAAAAGAGAAGACTTAAGGAAATAAAATCAAGAATGAACTGAGTCATCACAAGTGATATCACAAAATACAAAAGGATCCTAAGAGACTACTATAAACAATTCTATGCCAACAAACTACATAGAAAAAATGCACAAATTCCTAGAAATATACAAGCTACTGAAACCAAGTCATAAAGAAATAGAAAAGTTAAAAATAACAATAACAAGAATCTTGAATCAGTGATTCAAAAAACTACCAACAAAGAAAATCACAGGACCAGATTGCTTCGCTAGTAAATGCTACCAAATATAAAGAACAATTAAGGCCAATCCTTTTCCATCTCTTCAAAAAATAGAAGGCAAACTCATCTTATGAGGATAATATTACTCCGACACCAGTAGTAATGAATAATAGAAAATTGAAATTAAGAAATTAACCCCATTATAATTAGATCAAAAATAATTCAATACCTAGGAATAAACATAGCCAAAGAAGTGCTAGTCTTTTGAGCAATTTTGTTGATATTTAAAATTTTATTAAATGCATTTTCTGCATCTAAAATTTTCATTCAGTTTTCCTTTTTATCACATATTTGTTCCTCTGAGTTTTTTTATTTGTCTAGAGTTCTTATTTTTCATTTGTGACAACTGTGTTCATAATTATTTGGTGAAATATTTTTATTTTTATTATTTTTATTTTTTATTTTTTTGGTACTGGAGATTTAAAACAGGAGCACTTCACCATTGAACTACATCCCCAGCTCTTTTTTGTTTTTTATATTTTGAGACAGGGTCTTGCTAATTTGCTTAGGGCCTCGCTAAATTGCTGAGGTTGACCTTGAATTTATAGTCCTCCTGCCTCAGCCTCCCAAGTCGCTGGGATTACAGGAGGGTGCCACCATGCCCAGCAGTGAAATAGTTTGATGATGACTGTGTTAAAATCCTTTTCAGAGAATTTTAATGTTTACGTCATTTGAAGATGGGATGATCTTCTAATTCAAGTTGGGATGATCTTGGTTCCTGAAGGATTTTCACCTGGATTTTCATCCAGATATTATAATATTTTGGATTTTATTTAAATCCTATGTTTTGCAGGCCTTCTCTAACACTGCTTTGTTGGAAGAAGCAGGGATACTACCTTTTTGGTGGCAGGTTGAGACAAAAGTTCAACTTCTCTACTTGGTCTTAACTGACACTGAGCTGGGGAAGGAGTGTCTTCAACTAGCTAAGAGTAGCAGTTAAGGCTTCCCACTGGGTCTCTACTGAGGTCTGAGGTCTCCCTGTGGCCTCCACTGAGACACTGAAAAATCATTTTTTGGTACAAAGTCTTGACTCTTCTTTTGACTTCCTTCCTTTTGGTCAGGTGTGAAAGTCCCAGATCCCACTGGGCCTTTTCTGATTCCACTTGTTCTGGGGCAGGTGGAAGGGCAAGGTTCTGGAAACTTGTTACAGCCTGGCTGGGTGAATTGTGGGCTTCTCTCTCAGCTTTTGCTGGTTTATGGGTGTTGGAGGTGAGTGAGAACTTTTCTGTGGTGCTTAACTAGAGTACAGCAGTTTTGGTAAAAATGTTCAGTCTTCTAGGCTACCTCTTTCCTCTTTCTTTATCTGGAAAAAACAGGCTTCTCTCTTTTTTGTTTTTGTTTTTAAATGAGTACTCACTGGCATTTCCAGTGCCCAGTCTGGGACAGAAGAGACAAAAAACAATAATTAGAATCCAGGGAACTTGTTACTGATTCATTTTCAAGGTCCCTATCTGGTTTCCTTTCTCTTTATCTTCAGAGTCTTCTTGTACTTATATTATATATAATATACTTATTATATAATGTTCTTATTTTACATATAATGCCTGGGGCTTTTAGCTACACTTACTGAGAGGGATTGAGAAAGACATACTGACTTCGTACTCCCAGGCATCAAAGTGGTTAATTTATCATTTTTTAAAATTGGTGCTGGGGATCCAAGCCAGAGCCTCATGTCTGCTAGACAAGCACATTGCCACTGAACCACTTTCACAGTTTTTAAGAACAGGTAACAGATTTCAACAGGCACTTTACAAGTAAAAACCTTCTAGTCAATTAATACATGAAAAGATAAGCATTTGGCATTATCAGTCATTTCACTTTTCTAACCATTCTTCAGCTCTTTCTGCCTAAATTACCATTACGTGTTCTCTTCAGATCCTTAAAATACACCATCTCCTACCAGTCTATCAAGATCAATGGCATAGCCCCAGTGTCCACTACAATGACCTACTTGGAGTATCCTGAACACATCATATTTTTTCCAAAACCCAGCATGTATACAGCTTGGTCTGTCAGAATCTGCTAGTGCCCTATTTTTACCAATTTCCTATTAACTCTCAAAAAAAGATCATTATTTCCTTGTATCAATAATTAACATAACCAGTTTTATTGTGTATAACTCACCATTGATAACTATTTGTTTACATACAAAAAAGTGTGTGGGGAAAGAAATCACTTGCCGTTTATCTTTATATCCCCCGCGCTTTTATGTATATAGAAATAATGCATGTAAGATGATTGTTGTGTTTTCCAGAGACCCTCATTTCCTCACAGAACTTGTACATTCAACAAGGCTTGGTGAAGCTCAAATCCTGCTTCCTTTGGAAAGCCTTCACTGATCATCTCTGTCAAACTGATCATGATCTTATTTCTGAAGAGCAATAATACAATTTTTATAGCATTTACTTTATACCAAAATAATTTTAAAGGAATCTGAGTTTAGTAGGCTTCAAAAAAATTTTTTTTCATTCTTGCTGGGCATGGTGGTGCATGCCTATAATCCCAGCTGCCGGTAATCGGGAGGCTGAGGCAGGAGAAAGTTCAAAGCCCTCCACAGCAATTTGGTGAGGCCCTAAGCAACTTAGTGCGACCCTGTCTCTAAGTAAATACAAAAAAGGCCTGGGGATGTGGCTCAGTGGTTAAGTGCCCCTGAGTTCAATCCCTGGTTTAAAAAAAAAAAAAAATTCTTCAAAAATTGGAACTTGCCTGGCGCTATGGCTAACGCCTCTCCCATGTGGGCAAGGGAAAGGGTTCCCAGGAAGGATGGGCTGGTTGCAAAATTAAAGCTAAGAAATATATGTATCAGAAATAAAGACGAAAAGGCAAGAATATTTTTGAAGCAGGAAAGTGACTGAGTCCTCTAGAAGGGTCTGGCTCTAACAGAGCAGCTCGCTTGCTTTATTTATAGTGGTACAGATCATAGAGGACTGGTAGGAGTTTTTCTTGCGAAAAACAGGATGGGAGGTGGAGGTGAGCAGGCCATTTTTCTGTAGCGGGTGACTCCCATCTCTGGTGCCTGTACTGGTGCCTATACTTGAAACTGAGCGGTGAGCTAACTCAGGATACCACATGACTCAGGCATTCTCAAATAGTCAATATCCCATTGTGAGTTCCTGAGGCCTGGCATTCCTGGTTAATGGCTCTCCACATATACCTACAATCCCAGTGACTTGGGAGGTAGGCAGGAGGATTGAAAGTTCACAGCCAGACTCAGCAACTTAGCCTCAGCAACTTAGTGAGGCCCTACGCAACTTAGGGGGACTCTGTCTCAAAATAAAACATAAAAATAACTGGGGATGTGGCTCAGTGGTTAAGCACTCCTGGGTTCAATCCCTGGTTTTAAAAAAAGAGAGAGAATGAAAGAAACAAAGGAAGGAAGAAAAAAGAAAACAGCTTTTAATTTTAAATTTTGGAAGTTGATAAGTTTTAATATTTAGTAAACTTCTGGGGTGGTGTGCCAGGAATTGAACTCAGGGGTACTCAACCATTGAGCCACATCCCAAGCCCTAATGTGTATTTTATTTAGAGACAGGGTCTCACTGAGTTGCTTAGTGCCTCACGGTAGCTGAAGCTGGCTTTGAACTCCTGATCCTCCTGCCTCAGCCTCCCAAGTCACTGGGATTAGAAGTGTGTGCTACCACAACTGGCTAGTAAACTTCTTAACCACAAAAGAGGATATCACTTAAAAATTCAAGAAAAAATCTGTGAATGAAAAACATCAATAGGTTTGAATGTATAAAAATTCTAAATTTAATAATGGTGACATTTTAAAAAATCATAATCAAAACAGGAAGCCAAATAACTGCGAGGAAATCACTTACAGTAAAATATATGTAAAAGAAACAAACTATGAATATTATCTATTGAATTTCAGTCAAATTAATTAGAAATAACAGTTACCTGATTCTTATAGTCACTGGAGTGGATTAAGAGAAAGAGGAAACACAAATAATAAAAAATAAAATTAAAATAAAAAATAACTTTAAAATATCTTTCTCAATAAAATATAGTGATTGTTTCATTAACTAATCTAATTCTATCTCTACTACTAGTTATGTATTTCCTTCCAAATGAATGACTCAAAAACAATTTTAATTTTTATTTTATTAAAATATTATGTGCATTTTATCGCTTTAAAAATTCTTTCTTAGTTTCCTTGAGTGACCATTCATCAAAATGGGTTTACATTTTTAACCTTGTGAAGATCATTTCTTTCAACAACACCTATTTATTGTTTTGTGTAAGGGCAGAAAATGCTTCTCTGACAGCCAAGAAGAAAGTTTATCAGCTATTCCTAAGCATTTACTTCTATCTTTGTCTTCCTCTTTCCTTTTTCCAGTCTTTGACCTCTCTCCCCCTCTTCATCCCTTTTCACAAGAATCAAAATAGCTTCACAAAAACTTTGAGCAAAAGTGTAAAGAGACATCCCATACCCCCAAATTATCTGGTTTTCAAAATCATTATAAAATTTCTTACCAAATATTTTGTGAGAGTAGGAATATGGAAATCACCCCTTAGTAATAATGCCAAGTAATTTCAATTAAAATAGTTAAATATTATGTTCAGAAAAAGGAAATGAATGTCATTATTCCTAAACATTTTCTCACATACGACCCAAAATGAACATCCACCTAGTTTGTCTGTCTTGATTTCATTCTTCTACTTGCCTAGAATAGACATGCTCTTTTTTCTAACCCAGGAATCAATATTCTTATATTTCAAAATCTCAATCACTCTATTTTATCCAAGAAAGTCCCTCTCCCTAGAATTCTGAGGAAACAGCATCTATCGACTCTTTGCCAGAAATCTACTGTTCCAAACCTTTACATTAACATAAGCAGTACAATATTTGGAGGTTTCTTTTCACAATATTTATTTATTTATTTATTTATTTATTTATTTATTTATTTATTTATTTATTTATTCATTCATTCATTCATTCATTCATTCAATCAATCACTTGTTTTTAAATAAACACAGCCTTAAAATTTTAAATGCCTTAGGTTCACAGGGAAATGAAGATGTATTTTACTAGCCAATCACGTCAGGGCTTGTGAGTCCCAAGCCAATGGGTACAGCCCAGGGCGGGGCGTGAAGCAAATAACTGTCTGTGAGTTTGCAGTTGGTCTTGGTGGTTCCGGAGTGAGTGAAGCTGCTGGCCTTCACTTCTCACTTTCAAACTATCAAATACTCCTGAGACTCTGGAAGGTGAGATCTATAGTTTCCTTTTGGGGAGTTGACCATTTCCATTGGTTCTTTTTCTCTCAGTCTCTTCTACCAGAACAGTAAATGTGCTTTTAACACGGTACTCAGCTACAGATTCAACCACGCCATGTTGTAGTTTCTGTCTTATGGCAGAAAAGCAAGGACTCTCCCAAAGATCAACTGGACTTTTAGTTTGAATGTCTGGCCCTTTACCCAACCCCTCCTTCATTGTGCTTTTTATCTCAACTGTTTCCAAGTGATTCACTGGCACCTTTTCACTGATAAGGCACTGAAAATCAAGCCCCAGGGAAAAGCACTTAGAAATAATGAATATGGTGAGAGTCCTGAGATGAGGAAAGACTTCTTCTGAGTCATAGTGCATTAGAAGTGTGATAGACCACCCACCTTCACAGTCAGTGAGAAAGAAGTTTGCCTAGTGTACTAAGAGAATTTCAAGACAGTCCAGCCACTGTGATTTTTATACACACACACACACACACACACACAATAAGCGATTGTTTGAACTTTACAGCTTGTTCAGATTATTGGAATCCCAGAGTGCCCTCTTAAGGATACTTATGTCACCACATTCCTGCAAAATGTGAATGAAAGGAAGACTTCTTATTTTCAGGGGCAGGATGAATTAGTGTCACATTTCGTGAGAAAGAATTTCTGAAGGCAGGTGACTCTAAAGGACAATCTACATGCTATTTGTAAAAGGGCAATTACCTTCATATTCAAAGAAATTTGAGTTTGTTTGTTTGTTTGTTTGGTTTTTTGTACCAGGGATTGAACCCAGTGGCGCTTAAACAGTGAGCCACATCCTCAACCCTTTTTTATATTTTATTTAGAGACATGCTCTTGCTGAGTTGCTTTAGGACCTTGCTAAGCTGCTAACACTGACTTTAAACTTGTGATCTTCCTACCTCAGCCTTCTGAGCTTCTGGGAGTACAGGCATGTGCCACAGCCCCCACAAAAATTGAGTTCTTAGCTATTGATAAATTAATGCAGAGAATCTCTATAGTTTATCATTATTTTTTTCTTAATAAGACTTGGTCTATAATCATTTCAAAATGGTGGAATAGAGCAGGTCGCTTTCCCTGGTGGCTCCATGTTGTGAAACCAAGAAAGCACATAGGCAGCTTCTCAGCAAGGTGGGTGAACAAAAAACAGGAGGGAGACTTCACTGAAATTTAATACTGGACACTCAGAGCAGATCAGGGACTCAGGAGGTTGGATATAATAATATAAGCAAGAAATCCCAAGAGTGGTCTCTCCACAAGCAAAGTGGAAGGGTAAGGAAATTAAAGGTGTAAGACCCCCAAAAAGGAGACCCTAACTCTGTCCCACGGATCGACGGCAACCCCAATCAACCGCAGGAGGCGTCACTTGATGCAAACCGCTAAAGGCTTTTATTCCAGCGCGCTGGGACCCAACTCGTGACTCACGCAGGAGTCGAGGAGTCAAGTCCCTAGCAGAAAATCTTACAAGTTTATAAAGGCAGAAACCACACATCGGGAGGGGTCGCACACGGAAGGGAAAAGGGGAACAAAGCCGCCGAGAAATTCCAAAGGGGGTCTGGGTTTGCTGGTAACATACAACATGTTTCACAATGTTTTACAACAGGGCGTAGATTCTGGTCAACAGTTTCTGGTAATCTTATATCCTATATATCTTAACTGTCTGAGCACTATCTTGCTCAATTTACCCTTTTACTCTCTGTTTGGGGCTGTTTCCTGGAACAGCTTTAAGGGCTTTGTTCCCATCACTGGGAGGGAGACCTTAGGGAGTTGAGATAAAACAGACAGCTTAAAAAAATGTCCATTCTTTCAAAGGAACCTGCATTTTTAGGAAGCTTGAGGTGTGTCTGGGTACAGAGAGTTTAAAGATCAAAGACACAGCCTGACTAAACTGAAAGGCATACTGCACAATATTCTTGTACAGGAAAAAAGCTGCATCTCCCCCAGTTGCATGGAGGGTCCAGTAGCTGAGTGAGTTGATTCCTGCAAACCCAAGTCTGGCCTGAAATACAGTCCTGGCAGACCCACACTGCACAGCATTGAGTGTGTCTAAGTGACCAAGAGAAAATAAATTGTGAAGAGAAGTTTACACAGGGGACACATGCTTGTGGAAACCCACTCAATTTTCCCCCTCTCTCCAATCTGGCTGCTTGCAGGACTGGTTGGGAGAGACCCACCTGGCCAGGAGTTTGAAAGAGTTCAGACAGAAGAGATTGAGTTTGGAGACTGAACCTGAAACCAGGAAATATGCCATTCACAGGTGCTGTAGTGGATTAAGAATCAGCTCCTCTACTGCACAAGTGGAACCCAGGGGAAATCCCTGGGGTGCAGTCTTCCAGTGTGAATGGGCAATTGCTGGGCCCTGGAGGTGCGCTGATTTTAAATCTCCGACCAACTGGCATTCAGCAAAGAGCCTGTAGCAAACCTAAGCCTAAACCTGGCCTCCATGAGTTCTGCCTACAGGATTAACTATCTCAATCTGACAACTCCACCCTCAGTGTGAAGCAAGCACCATATTCCAGAAGACAGCACCTAACACTGCTGAGAAGGGAAGCTGAGAATCTTTTGAACTCCAGTGGAAACAGTTCTTTAAAAAAATACCCAGGTATTTTTCCCTCCTTTTTTCTCTTCTCTGTTTAAATGTGACCTTAATGGTTCACAATATATTCATATTTCTAGCATTTTTGAAATTAGTTTTTTTCATGAATCAGTTTTTTTAGGACTGGGATGCTTAATTAGTATATTACAATTTTGTTTTGTATTCTTTCATTTTTATTTTTAATTTCATAAATATTTACTTTCTATATTTTTTTCTCTCACTTTTATGTTTCCCTTGATTCTCCTTCTCTTTTTTCTTCTGCTAACAGCCAGTCTCTATTGTTCTGTTTCTCACTTCCTTTCATTTTTTCCTTGTATCTTCTCTCTTCCTTCCTCATAATCATCACATCTTATATCACTCCTGTTCTTTCCCTGTCCACCATCTGAAATTGTAAAACCTTTTGCAAACTTGCTGTTTTTACTGTAAGCAAATAACTGATCATATCACTTCAATTTATTGTGAAAACACTGGAGATGTCATACCAGGAAATATGTTTTTTAATGCTATAAATTGTTTGCACTGGTTGTTATTATTTGTCTTCCCCAAAACAATGAGGTACGGGAAAAATTCAGGAACACTGTAAGTCTACAAGGTAGGAACTCTACTACCTCAGATCCATATTTTTAGAATGATAGATATACAACATGAAAAAGCAAGAGAACAAATCACCCCAAACAAACCAAGATACTCCAATAAAGAATACATTGACCCCACAGTGGAAAAAATGTCAGAGAAGTAGTTTAGAATGTACATAAACTAATCTGTGAGGTAAAGTACAATGTAAGGAGTGAAATTAGAGAGAAAATACAGGACGTGAAAGATCACTTCAATAAAGAGAGAGATTTTGAAAAAAAATTCAAGCAGAAATCCTTGAAATGAATGGAATCAATAAATTAAATTCAAAATTCAATGGAAAACATCACCAATGAACTAGACCACTTGGAAGACAGAGTTTCAGGCAATGAAAACAAAATGTATAATCTTGAAAATAAACTTGACCATGGAGAAAATATGTTAAGAAACTATGGAAATAACTGCCAAGAAATATGGGATAACCTGAAAGGATCAAACTTAAGATTTATTGGGATAGTGAAGGCTTGGAGATACAAGTGAAAGAAATGCACAATCTGTTAAATGAAATAATATCAGAAAATTTCCCAAACTTAAGAATGAAATGGAAAATCAGCTACAGGAGGCTTACAGGACCCCAAATATATGAAATTAAAGCAGACCCACATGAAGAAACATTATTATAAAAATGCCTACAGAATAAGGATACAATTTTAAAGGCTCCCAGAGAGAACTGACAAGTCATGTTTAGAGGGAAATCAATCTGGAACTCAGCTAATTTCTCAACATAGACCTTCAAATTTAGGAGGTCTTGGAATAATATATATCAAGCTGGGAAAGAAAATGGATGCTAATGGTATACCCAGCAAAATTAAGCTTTATAATTGATGATGAAATAAAAACCTTCATTGATAAAAGTTGAAAGAAATTACAACTAGAAAGTCTGCTCTACAAAACATACTCACCAAAATATTTTATGAAGAAGAAATGGAAAATTAAAGTGAAAACCAGCTAAGGGAGAAACTCAGTAGAAGAATAGTCAGTCAAAGGAGAAACTAATTCAAATTAAAAACCAGATATGAATCAAAATGATGGGGAATAAAAATCTTACCTCAATAATAGCATTGAATGTAAATGGCCTAAATTCATCCATCAAAAGACATAACTGGCAGATTGGATTTAAAAACAAGACTCAACAATATGTTATGTCCAAGAGACTCACTTCATAGGCAAAGACAGCCGCAGACTGAAGATGAAAGGATGGGGGAAAGCATATTGTTCACGTGGATCTTGTAAACAAGCAGGGATTTCTATCCTCATATTAGATAAAGTGTACTTTAAGCCAAAGTTAATCAGAAGGTACATAGAACGACATTTCATACTCTTTAAGAAAATTATATGTCAACAAGACATAATAGTAAATATTTATCCCCCCAAACAATGGAGCATGTGTGTACATCAAACAAAACCTTCTCAATTTTGAGAGTTAAATAGATCACAACACAATAATAGTGGGTGACTTTAACACACCTCTCTCACCACTTGATAGATCCTCCAGATAAAAACTAAATAAAGAAGCTATAGAACTAAAAAAATGCAATTAATAATTTAGACTTAACAGACACTTATATGTCTTCAATGACTGAGTACACTTTCTTCTCAGCAGCACATGGATACTCCTCTAAAATAGGCTATATCTTAGGCCACAAAGAAACTCTCAGAAAATATTTAAAAAGGGGGCTGGGGAGATAGCTCAGTTGATAGAGTGCCTGCCTTACAAGCACAAGATCCTGGGTTCAATCCCCCACACCAGAAAAAAAAAAGAAAATATTAAAAAACGGATAATATCTTGCATCCTATCAGATCATAATGGAATTAAATTAGATATCAACAATAAAAATTAAAAATAGAAGCTACTCAAACACCTGGAGATTAAATAAAATGCTATTTAATGACCAATAGATAATAGAAGAAATCAGGGATGAAATAAAAAATACTTAGAGGTAAATGAGAATAGCAATATAACATATCAAAATCTCTGGGACACTATGAAGGCAGTGCTAAGGAAAATTCATTGCATGAGCTCATTCCTTAAAAAAACAGGATGTCAACAAGAATTAATAAATAATTTAACATTACACCTCAGAGCCCTAATGAAAAAAGAATAAGGTGACAAGAAAAGCAGTAGGAGACAGGAAATAATTAAAATCAGAGCTTAAATCAATGAAATTAGAATAAAAAATAAAAAATAAAAAAATTGACAAAACAAAACCTTGTTTCTTTTAAAAAATAAATAAAATTGATAAACCCTTAGCCAAACCAACAAAGAGAAAGAAAGAATTCAAATTACTAAAATTCATGATAAAAAGGAAATATATTACAATAAAAATGAAATTAAGAAATAATAAAAAAGGAAATATGACAGACACTACTAAAATACAGACAATAATTAGAAACTATTTTGAAAATTTATACTCCAATAACATAGAAATTCTTGAAGATATTGACAAATTTCTGGAGACATATGACTACCCAAATTGAATCAGGAGGACATAGAAAATTTAAACAGATCAATTTCAAATAATGAAATTGAAGCTGCCATCAAAAGCCTACCAACATAGAAAAGCCCAGGACCAGATGGATTCTCAGCCAATTTCTACCAACCTTCAAAGCAGAACTAAGGACAATCCTTCTCAAATTATTCCATGAAATAGAAAAGGAGGGAACCCTTCTAAACTCATTCAATGGAGCTAGTATCACCCTGATATCAAAACTAGACAAAGACACATCAAGGAAAGAAAATTTAGATCAATATCCCCCAGGGATTCAAGGTTAGTTCAACATATGGAAATCAACAAATGTAATTCATCACATCAATAGACTTAAAGACAAGAATCATATGATCATCTCAATAGATGCAGAAAAAGCATTTGACAAATATAGCATCCATTCATGCTCAAAACACTAGGAAACCTAGGGATAGTAGGAACATACCTCAACGTTGTAAAAGCTGTATATGTAAACACAAGGCTGACATCATTCTAAATGGAGAAAACTTAAAAGCATTCCCTCTGAAAACTGGAATGACAAGGTTTCCCTCTTTCACCACTTCTATTTGACATAGAGTTTCCAGGGAAACTCTAGCAAGGGCAATTAGAAGAAAAAAATTAAAGGGATATGAATAGGAAAAGAAGAACTTAAAATATTCCTATTTCCCAACAATATGATTCTATCTTTAGAAGACCTAAAAAACTCCACCAGAAAACTTCTAGAATTCATAAATTAATTCAGCAAAGTATCAGGTCATAAAATTAATACCCATAAATCAATTGTGTTCCTATACATCAGTGAAGAATCCACTGAAAGAGAAATTAGGAAAACGATCCCATTCACAATAGCTTAAAAAAAAAAAAAAAAACTATTTGGGAGTCAATCTAACAAAAGAGGTGAAAGACCACTGCAATAAAAACTATAGAACTCTAAGGAAAGAAATTGAAGAAGACCTTATAAGATGGAAATATCTCCCATGTGCATAAGCAGAATTAATATTGTCAAAATAGCCATTAATATTGTCAAAATACCAAAAGCATTATACTGCTTTAGTGTAATTCCTATTAAGGTTTCAATGATGTTCTTCATATAAATAGAAAAAGCATTCATGAAATTCATTTGGAAAAATAAGAGACCCAGATAGCCAAAGCAATCCTCAGCAAGAAAAGTAAAGCAGGAGGCATCACAAAACCATATTTTAAATTATACTACAGAGCCATAGTAACAAAAACAAACATGAAGAGCAATTAAACAGAAGACTATGGAGACAAATTCACATAAATACAGTTATCTTATACTAGACAAGGTGCTATAAACATACACTGGAGAACAGATAGCCTCTTCAACAAATAGTGCTGGAAAAACTGGAAATCCATATGTAGCAAAATGAAATTAAACCCGTATATCTCTCACCCTGCACAAAACTCAACTCCAAGTGCTTTAATAACCTAGGCATTAGACCAGTGAACCTGCACCTATTAGAATAAAAAGTAAACCAAATTTCCACAAGACTCCTAAATCATAAAATCAAGATTCAATCAAGATTCAATCAAGATAAATGGGATGTAATCAAACCAAAAAGCTTCACAGCAAAAGAAACAATCAAGAATGTGAAGAGAGGGCCTACAGAATGGGAGAAAACCTTTGCCACCTGCACCTCTGAATATTAATCTCCAGGATGTATAAAGAACTCAAAAAGCTGAACACACACACCAAAACAACAACAACAACAACAAAAAAAACCTCCAACAATAAATGGGCAAAGGACCTGAACAGACATTTCTCAGAAGAAATACAATGAATCAATAAATATGTGAAAAAAATGTTGAACATCTCTAGCAATTAGAGAAATGCAAATTAAAACTACACTCAGATTTCGTCTCACTCCAGTCAGAATGGCAATCATCAAGAATACAAGTAACAATAAATGTTGGTGAGAATGTAGGAGACAAAGGTACAATCATTGCTGGTGAGACTGCAAATTGGTGCCACCACTCTGGAAAGCAGTATGGAGATTCCTCAGAAAACTTGGAATGGAACCACCATTTGACCCAGTTATCCCACTCCTTGGCCAATACCCAAAGGACTTAAAATTAGCATACTACAGTGGAGCAGTTACATCAATGTTTATAGTAGCTCAATTCACAAGGCTAAACTATGGAACCAACCAAGATGCCCTTCAGCAGATAAATGAATAAAGAAAATGTGGTAAATACACACAATGTAATATTACTTAGCCACAAAGAAGAATGAAATTATGGCTTTTGCCTGTAAATGGATGGAACTGGAGTCTATCAGGCTAAGTGAAATAAGCCAATCCCCCAAACCAAAGGCTGAATGAATATTCTCTCTGATATGCAGATGCTAACACATAATAAGGGGTGGAGGTAGGGAAGTACAGAAGTTCATTGGATTAGACAAAGGGGGAAAAAGGGAAGAGAGATGAGATGGGAATAGGAGAGACAGAATGAATCAGACATCACTTTCCTCTATGTTCCTATATGAATAGATGACCAGTGTAACTCCACACCATGTACAACAACAAGAATGGGAAGTTTTACTCCATGTATGTATGATATGTCAAAATACATCCTACTGTCATGTATAACCAAAAAGAACAAATTAAAAAATTAAAAAAATAAACTAAACTGGAGACTGTAAAAAAAAAAATCTGGTCTGATAAAGCTGTCAAAAATCAATTTAAACTGAAGAAGAATTATAATTGCATTAAAAACTTGTTTACTCTCTCTGCTGCTTCACTGTCCAAAATTTTAAAATATTAAACTAGTGTTACATTAACATTTACAGGTTAATTTAACATGAAGTCTTTTTCATTGGCTAAAAATTATTTTGAATATTTTAGAGTAACATTTTGGGACACCAAACAAAGAATTTACCACATATTCACAGTCAGGATAGAGAAATTGTGTCAGTTGATAATACATGTCCACGAATTTCAAGGATAATCAGGACTTCTGATAATTTTATTATTTTCTGAAAAGGAATATTAGGACTGATTGTGTAAACACTTATTAAGTTTATTAAATAAACAATTTAGAAATGAGAAAGATGCTATGGGAACATGTATCCCTATTTAGAGTTCAGAAAACAATGGGCTTCTTAATGATTTTAACTTCTGAAAGCATGGAGGAATGTGCAACTATCAGAATCACCTGGTATCTTTTTTTTTTTTTTGATGGAGTCAGTATGTTCCAATATGTTTGACCTTGACGTAGAGTGGGTAATTTAAGAGGGGGCAATGAAAATTGTTTCTAAAATGTTTGATGCTAATTAAGAGCAAGTATTACCAATCAAAATGTTCCTCCCTAAAATCCTAGAGCAGTGATTTCAAACCCAGAGGGCTTGTTAGAATCACTGGGAAGCTTTCAGAATTCCTAATACCCAGGATGAACCCCAGACAATTAACTTCTGAGGGTGGCACCAGGCATCAATACTTTTTGGAAACTCTCTGGGTAATTCCATGTGTAGCCAAGGTTGAGAATCTCTAGGCTTAAGGCACAACTGAACTCTGCTCTGTCACTCACATCAAGATCCCCAGGTCTGCCTCACTCCTGATATGCCAAGGTCGGGATAAGGAGTTAAGTATCTTCTGAGAGAAACAAATAAACAAACAAACACTAAACCAAACCAGTCCTTAGAGCTAGGGCCAGTGTTTAAGAGAGCTGTCCTGATGCTAATGGCTAGAGCAAGTTGTTCTCTTCTTGGACATAAACTATCCCATAGAACATCAAGATTGGTCAAAGTTATCCTAAACCACAACAAAGTGAGACAAAAACAAGGTCATTATACAATCCTTGCAACACCAAACATTCCCACTCTCCTATCCTTTACTATGGAGAGCTTTATCCTTACCCTAATCGACTCCCCCCACAAAAATAGATTTATCCCCCCAATCAGAGAATTGGCCTCACCTTTCAACAACACCCAATCTAGAATGAACCCTGACTTCCTTAGACCCTCTCTAAAACTGACCCAATCTATGCCCATGTCTCATAATAGGTTCTATCTAACACCCTTTTACTGAGAGGTCTCTGGTTCCACATGGTGAGCAATTACCTTTGTGGCAACAAATAAACAAAACCTGTCAATCACAGATGTATTTCTGGTGGTCTTTGGCTGAACAGTAAAAAGAATCCTTTCAAATAGTTGAGTAGATACAGTGTGGATAATAATTGCGTAGTGCTTGGTATTGTAAGTGAACCCAAGGTGTCACTGGTTAGTCTGCATCACATGGGATTCTGCCCCTCTCATTTAACTTAAGTTGAAAGTATCATAAAGGGAGAGGCAACCCTAATTATGGTAAACCATAAAATGTCACTAGAAATAATTAAAGGGAAAATGTGGGAGTTTTTTTGTTTAGAAAATCCTCTGAAGGTCACCTAGAAGGCAAACCCTATGCTTCTTTGATCTTCTCTGAATTTTGCAGGGAGACATAGTCACATTCAGACTAACTATAAGAAATAACAGTATGGATGAACATGGAATCTCTATCAATGTAACCTATTATAACAAAGTTCCTGGCACATGGCTGGAATTTTTCAAGACTGTATTATTGAGCACTCCCCCAGACCTCCCTGAAATCATTCTAGTACTGTCTCTGATCTGTGCTGTTGGAGGTAAGTGTCATTCTGTCTCTGACTTTATATTATGGGTATATCACATCAATGTTACTATGGGGAATTCAGGCAAGTAGCAATAGTGGGAAATAAGAATTTTGTACCTAAATTTATACTTTTATCCCAATATTTTCAATCAAAACAAACAATTATGTAGTATAACTTCTATATTTTCCTCTGTTGGATTAAAAGTATGTACAACTTCTCGATTTTTCAAGGTTCAATTTCAACAATGAAGATAACTGAAGCAAATAAACAGAAAATCATATGCAGGGCTAGGGTGTCTCATGAGTTATACTCAAATGATAAATTTATGCCTAGCTATTATACAAGGAAACCAAAAGAAAGTGCTGTTATTTGGGTTTGTTTTTGGTTTTATTTTGTACTTTAACTCAGTTAAGAATCATACTATGAAAAAGCAGAAAAAAAAATGGAAGAAAAAAAACTATAATATTATTTACTCCACTTTGATGACAATGATGTTTCTCAGGAGGTTTCATTAACATTTATTCATTATCCTTTCATTGCAGAATTGCTAATTAAACTAACTTCTGATTTATGGTATATACAAAAACTAATATAAATGTTTTGGTTAAAAAACGAACAATGAATGGTTGCTAGCAATATTTACTAATGATTCTAAGGAAATGAGATACATTATAGGAGAAATACTGATAGATTAACAATTACATCGATTCTGTGTGCTGCAAGTACACAGGGGAAAGGTCTCAGTTATAGGAAAACAGAAAATTAGTAATTGAACCGTAATTCATTGTCCTCAGTATTAAGAAATCATAGCACATGAAAGTTCTAAAAATGTGATATTATATTGCCTTTCAGTAACAACATTTTTTTGCAGCATTTTTGAACATGCACTTGAAAGACTTTCCAATTCCTCTCCCTGTGATATTATTTTTAATTGGATGCAGTTTTGAAATGCTAAGTTTTACATCTTTCCAGGTGTGTATAATAAATGAGTATTCTGCACTATAAGAATTATATGAATGCAAAGATTGCTTAAGAAAATTTGCAAAAATACTCATCCCTTCTCTGCCCTGATTGTGATTGTGATGGAGATGTTTGTGATATAGAAAAAGGATATAGGGCTGAAAAAGATGAAATCTATCTAAACATAGTCAAAGAAGAACATAGGACCGAAAATATGTAGGCAATTCAGAGTGAGTATGCATACAACCACTGAGCAGGAGTGACTAATGGGTGTTTAAGCAGAATTCAATAGCTTAGACAAGAAATTGACCAACAAGATAGAAGCTCAGGGAGAATGAGCTACTGGTGCAGAATTTTAGTAGCAAAATAAATCTAATATTGAACAACATTGACCATCTTTTGGCCTCAGAAATGTTTTGTAGAGTTTCCATAAGAATAGATGATAGTCTATAAGTACACCTAGGGTAGAATATATAAAAAAAAATTATTTATCTGCAGTCTGGAACAAGGAACAAGGCAAACCGTACATACAGTCAAGGCAGCTATAGTATTGTAAAATAGCTGGGAACAGAGTTAAGGAGAGGAGAGAGAAAATGCTTACTGTATAAGTTATATAGAATGCATTACTGTATACTTTAAATAGTACTGAAGTCCAGGAGTTTGTGGCAAACTTCTTCTGTAAAAGGTCAATATTTTACATTATGTGGGCCTTATGATCTCTGTCCAGCTATTAAACTCTACTACTATAGCTCAAAAGCTGCCAAGGACAGCACATAAACGAAATGGCATGGTTATGTCCCAATAAAATGTTATTTACAAACAAACAAACCAAAACCTGTAGGCCAGATTTAGCCCAGTATCTTTAGTTTGCCAATGTCTGACCTAGTCAGTCGCATAGATATGAGAACTTGCCTGAAAAAAATTGACTTTTCCAAATAAAATTAACCAGTAATGTTAAAAATATTACAAGAAACACACATTCAATAATGCTAAGTGAAATAAGCTAATCCCATAAAACCAAAGGCCAAATGTTTTCTCTGATAAGTGGATAATGATACAAAATGCAAGGGAGGGTTAAGGGAAAAATGGAGGAATGTTGGATTGTGTAGAGGGAAATGAGGGGGTGAGGAGGGGTTGGGGGGAAGGAAAGATAATGGAATGAGACAAATATCATTACTCTATGTACATGTATGATTACACAAATGGTGTAACTCTACATCGTGTACAACTAGAGAAAAACTGTACCCCATTTGTGTACAAGGAATCAAACAAAATTTTTAAAATTTTAAAAAAAGTATAAAGGTAATGTGAACTAAAAGAAAAAAAAAAAACACATATTCATGTAAGAACCAGAAGCAGGTTATTACTTCACTTGTCATAAAGAGGTTTTATAATTACATGATTTTAACAAAAATGCAATTTCAATTACTTCTATAAACTTTACTATTTGCCAGTAACTTCCTTAAAGGAATAGAAAGATGTGAAGGGTCTCAGGTTTTACTCCATTTTCAAGTTAACCTGCCACAGTTTCATGGTCCAGGCAAAAGACATAGGATACCTGGGTTAGAGACAAACGATTTACTACACATGGCAATAATAGTAACCAGAGTATGAGTATTTTCCTGTGCTTGTTCTCAGAATCCCAGCTGCACAGGGAAAAGCAAAGGGGGTTAGGTGAAATCTGCACACACAGTGGGACTGAATTACTCAGTGAGACAACTGAGCTTATGGAAACGGAATCATTTAAATTGAGAAGTAAACTTATTTGTTTGCTTGTCCCAGAGGGAGACATTATTTTTATTACTTTGGACTATAAATTAAACCTAATCTTCACTCTGGAGAAAAAAAACTTGCTGTATTTTTCAAGACTGTTAGCCATACAAGCATTCATGAAAAGCTATCAGAGCCTGCATTCATAAGACATCAAGTAATAAAAGTGATGTGTGGAAAATTATCATCCCAACAATAAGGTACTGCCTAATACAATAGATAGTCAGTGTTTCTTTAATGAATGAATGTTGAGTGGATATCCATAGTAAGATTTACTAATGTCAATTAAGTATTTTATGATGCACATCATTAATTAGTTATTTCATGAGTTATATTAAATTTTCAGTTTCTATCTGTTAGTCTTTTATTACTTTTATCTATATAAGCCATGACTAATTTTAATTTCTATAATTTAATATGATCATTTATTCCTTCATGGATATTTGTGCATGTTAATCCACCCATCTGAAATCTGTCTTTCTCGTGTATGCCTAAAAATATACTACATATTTTCTCATACCTTTGTCAATATGTTTCCTATACCTGTTTACAAAAATAAAATAGGCATAGAAAAGTATATTAACTTTCCTCTGTAATTGATATAATAATTATGAAAAATATAAAAATTATGAAAAACCAATAGAATAAAGACTTTAGCACTTACTACCTTTTCACACCATTTCATACTTTCATAGCCCTTCGTACCATTTCAGATTTCCTTTCTTTCTTTCTTTCTTTTTTTTTTTTGTTCTGTTTTGTTTTTGGTAATGGCACTGGGAATGGAACCCAGGGGCACTTCATCTCTACACTATATCTCCAATCCCTTTTTATTTTTCATTTTGAGACGGGGTCTAGTTAAATTGCTTAGGACCTCAGTAAATTGCTGAGGCTGGCCTTAAACTTGAAATCCTCCTACCTCAGCTTCCCAAGTTGCTCGACTACAGGTGTGCGCCACTTTGGTGCCCTTTTCAGATTTTCTTTCTCTGTTGTTAGAAATAGGGGTATGTGGTATACTATATTGGTAGATATCCTATACTAAGAAAGAGATGGACAAATAAGAATAAAAGGATTTTATGTTACTAGATCCAAAGATATGCAGATGCCATTCAATGGATGAATCCAGAGTTATTTTTTGGTATATTTACACCAGTAATTATCTTTAATGTTGCATATGACATGGATGTATACATGCTTCAAAAGTTACTTTGGCAGGTAAGTATTCTTTTTCAGTAATACCATTCATTCATGAACCACATTATTTTCAGATTTTAAAAATTTGGCTACAAGGTAGAAAACAAAAATGATTGAAAAATGTACAGAGTATCAGAGTCATAAATTCAGCTTAGTATTTTAATGAATAAACTGTGTCTTGGCAATTAACTAGCACATTAGCAACCCAGGGGAAAAATGATGGAAGAAAAAAAAGTAATTCTGAAAATATGACTGGCAGAACTTCAATTTAAATTTTTACTCTGAGAAGCTATAAAAGAGCTAATTTGAAATATACTAGCTCTAGGAAAAAGAAATAATTGAGAAAAATCATGTTTTAATTCTTACAGTCTAAAACTTCCTATATCCACATTTCAAAGAAAAAAAGCAGATAAGAAAATTCATAGAAGCAGCTGTAACCCTGTTTAAAAAAAATTTTTTTTTAATCTTAGGAAATTTGGACTGTATCAGGGAATGAACTTAAGATTAAATACTCCGGAACAGGAGCAGGGTGTACATTTCTTTCAAAGTAATCAAAATAGGTTTGTAAATAAAAGGCATGATCTAAAACAAAACTATTAGAACAATTTACATTTTAACCCAAATCCAGGTACATAAAGGTCAGATGAAAGAAAAGAAAAAGGTCAGATGAATGACAAAAAGATGAAACTGAAAAGAACAGAGATCTGATTTTGGGTTTGGTTGACTCAGACGATCTCTGCTGAGCCATTTCCTGCATCTCTGGTTATGTGGGGTTAGGTGGGGTTTTCGGGCAGGGGTTAGCTGGAACAGAGCCAGTGGGTGGTCCCCCAATTCATGCACTTCTTGATTGGTGCTGTTAGTGTTATCTGGTTCTACATTTCTAATAATCCTGATCATCTGCTTTTTAAAATGGAATACAAAACCAATCTGATTTTGATTTTTCTTCTCCAAACTTTCTTTGCAGATACTTTTGATCACAATTCCCGGTTTTGTGATTAATTATGTCTTAATTATTTGGTATCTGCAATCTGTGAATAAATTACCATTGAAGACCATGCCATGGCTCCTATTTTCAGTTATCCTTATAAGTTCAGACCCCATGCTGACTGCAGCTGCCATAAGAGATCTAGGTAGGTATATTTTTCTTATTTCCTTTATTGCCTATATCATATTTTAGAGTTCATGTGTGTTTATATTAAATCTTTTGTTTGTGGTTGTTTTTCACTATGTGAAGTGGTGTGGTGAGATTGTAGTGAGGATTGAGGATTAGCAAAGATTCTGGAAGTGAAGATTAGGACAGAAGGAAATGCCAGCTATGGGCTTACTTTAGTGTCCAACTGTGAATTAGCACACAGGATTATTTAGAATTCTTTATACAAGCTTCTATCTGAACCAACAGAATAATTACAATGTTACATATTCATGTGGCGACCTTTCTCTTACTCAGGTTTGTTTTTTTGTTGTTGTTGTTGTTTTTTTTTTTTTTTTTTTTTTTTTTTTGAAAATGATCATTAGGATGATCACACTTTAAAAGAGAAATTCCTTTAGAGTCATTGTCACCATTAAGACCGAAAGCCTGAAAAGTCAAAAATGATAAAATTATTGATCACATAGTTTTATAATATATATTGCTTTTGGATGAATAAATCTATATTTAAATGTAAAATACCAGGTTAATTTAAGAAAAGCAAAATAATCTAAGAGCCTCATACAAGAAAACTACTAAACTAGTTTCCTCCCCAGTCACTTTTTAATAATGGGTACTAAAAAGATGCTTTAAAATTGAATACTAATATGGTATACCCACATGCACACATGTGCATACATGCATTCATTTCGATTACATTTTCACTTTATGGCCAGCTAAAGACAAAAGACCTACATGAGGCAAGTAGAAAAAAAGCATGAGAGAGACACAGCAAGGGAAAATATATGAACAAATATATGAATAAAAGGAAGTTAAATATTCATGAAAAGGACACGAAGAGAGAGAAGTAAAACTTTGGAAGGAAGTGCCTACATCAGTCACCCCATCTTCAATTTTTGTCTTCCTCCTCCTACTCTTTTATCCCACATTGCTACTTTTATGTGACTTTGCAAGTGCCAGCCCTTTTCATTTCAATAAATTTGAGAGAGTTCTATGATACCTGGAATCTGATTTTTCACATCTCTCTAAACTTCATAATGTTGTTTTTGTTTTTGTTTTTTTTTGGGGGGGTGGTTTGGTATTAGAGATTGAACCCAGGGGTTCTTTACCACTGAGCTACATTCCTACCTGTTTTTATTTTTTTTATTTTGATACAGGGTCTCACTAAGTTGCTGAGAGTCTCATTAGCTTGCTGAGTCTGGCCACACAATTGTTATCCTCCTGCTTCAGCCTCCCAAACTATTGGGATTACAGACATGCACCACTGTGCCCAGCTTAACTCCATAATCTTAAAACCCAATATTCTACTGATTTTTCTAGCCTATCATTTTTGAATTTAAATAATCTATTTGGTATATTTTACAAGGTTATTCTTATAAATGTTAGCCATCTTGGCATTGCCTTTTGAATTTTATTTTTCTCCTCACTTTGTATCTTTCAAAAATTTTTTTTCACTCTTTTTCTCTTAGCAGCATTTTTGCCTGAATTTTCAAAACAAGATTTATAAATGTTTACTAACTTATATTTATAAATGTGCAAATACATACATATTGATATATTACGTTTATATATCTATTCATAAATATATAACTATTTTATACATACACATTTATATATTATATATAATTATATATCTTAAGGATATATACATATGCATTTGAATGATATAGAGTATCTTTAAAAAGTTAACCTGCCAGGACTATCAGTAAAGTACAGGAGTACATTCATATTGTCTTGAGCACTCTTTGTTCTTTGGCTTATATCCTTAAATCTGTTGTTTCCAAATATTTACTTTTTCCTATACTAGTTCTAGTTTCTAAAATAGAATAATCAGCCCACATAGTAGGTTTTTGCTGAATAATAAATAATAAATGTCGTGTCTTTTTGGTAGGGGCGGGGCACCTGGGGTTGAACTCAGGGGCACTCGACTACAGAGCCACATCCACAGCCCTATTTTGTATTTTATTTAGAGACAGGGTCTCACTAAGTTGCTTAGCACCTTGCTTTTGCTGAGGCTGGCTTTGAACTTTTGATCCTCATGCCTACAGGCATGTGCCACCACACCCAGCTAAATGTAGTGCCTTAAAGCAACAATTGTTTATTATTTCTCTTGAGTATGGCAGTTCTTTTGATATGGGCTGGGCTTTCACATCTGGTAGGGTACCCAAGGAATGCTGCCATGATGGTGGTAGGGATACAAGAGAGAAGACGCTCTCATCAAGTCTCCTAACAAAATAGACTGGATCTTTTTATAGAGTCCTACAGCAATGGGTATGGATACCAGGAAAGTGAAGAATTGGACCATTAAGGTAGATAAGCTCTCTCAGAAACAGAATGCCCCAACTTTCCTTCTCTTCTATCAGCAAATATATTATAGTTAGATTGTGATCACAGTTTTTTATAGAGTGGTTGAGTCACAGAAAGGAATTTTGTCATAAAATAATATTTTTCTCCTACAGTTACTAAAAAATCATGAAATATACTCAAAGTTATAGTTTAGGTAGTATAGGCATAGGGAAAGGACAATCAATAGATGTTTAAACTTGGAATGTCATTGTAAATAGACATAAATTAGGAGGAAGGTAGGTAATACCAAGGTGCTTTCTATTCATGAAGCTTGATCTCTTAAACTATTGAAAGGAATGTGTGGGGAAGTCAGACGATTTCTAACTTTAATTAGATAATCTGGACAATTGCTTTAATACTTTACTTACATATACACAGGTCTTTCGAGAGCCCTAACAAATTTAATTAATGGAGAATGTTTGATGAACTCTGTTATATCAATAATTATATTCAGTTGTATTGTGAATATTAACTTCAAAAGACAATATTCAAACACCAGAACCTTAGGTAAGGACCTACTTTTTTTTCATAATTTCTTAAAATCAGAATTCTGGATTTCCTGAAAGCCCACATAGATTTCATAATATCTTGCCATAAACTATGCTTATAGAAATAAAATAGTATTGCGTATTGATTTACCCTTTACATAGTGCTGCCACAGCTACCTTATTTAATATCAGTCATGGTTTTGTTGTGACTTATGAATTGGGGCTTTTCCTGAGGATGCTTACAAGAGCCCGATTCTACATGCCTGGTCTGAACCAAAAGGCTTTACAAGGGTGGGAGTAGTAGTTGTTGTTAATGTGCTGCAGAGCAGCTTATGGGATGTGCCAAGAAGTATACTTATTAGCAGTGCAAGGAGGCAGCTTCCCCTTCCATTTGCCCTGAGACCATCTCCTAGGAGTCTGATAGAATGAGGTCAACCTAGGGAGAAAGTGTGAGTTACCTAACCATCTACAGGGCCAGAGAGCAGTGCTAACAGCAGAAGTGCTCATAAGCACTCTCATTTGCCTTTTTCAAATAGCCCTGAAACATAAGAGCTTTTCCGCTTTAATCATATGCACACGGGTGCATAAAATAAGCAACATACGTGCATTGTAGTAAGTAATCTTAAAATATATCTGTGTAATTATTAATCAGAACAAAAAATAGAGTGTTACTCTTATAGAAGCATACTTAGTGGTCAAAACCATATCTTCATCCTAAAATCCTAAAAAAACTTCTTTTTTTTTTTTTTTTTTTTTTTGTAACTGGGGATTGAATCCCGGGATGCTTAACTACTGAGCCACATCCCCAATCTTTTTTTATATTTTATTTTGAAACATAGTCTCAACGAATTGCTTCGGACTTCATTAAGTTGCTGAGTCTATCTTTGAACTTTGGATCCTCCTGCCTTGGCTTCCTGAGCTGCTGGGATTACAGGTGTGAGCCTCCATGCCCAGCAAGAAAAATCTCTCTTAATGTGTGGTCTGAATCTCTAGGCAGCGGGGAAGGAGATCAGGGTGTCTATGGAGTCAAAATATTTTCATAATAATACCAAGAATTTACTTACCATTTTTTTTTTTTATCATGTTGGCACTTGAACTCATTTTGGAGAAGTGGTGATTACAGGTCTTCTTGAGAAAATGATAACAGACAGTATTCCACTCACCAGGTCTCTTCTGTAGCATCCCACCATCACATTTCTCCCCTTGAGAAGAGTGTTTCGGAGGTGCCTCCAGAGCACAATCCAGTCCACCAAGAGGTCTATATGATGCCAAATAAGCCACTCTGGTGAAACACAATCTTTCTGCTACATTTCTCTCAGAAATGAAGACGATTCCAAATTACCTTTCCAACCACTCAAAAAGTGTGGTTCCAGCTGTAGTTGTTTCTCCTGTCTTGGAGAGTGCTTCATTGTTGAACATCCAGCGACCCTGTTCACCTCTTCTGATCCACCTATATCTAAACTTAATAATAATAAGTAAAGACTATTCTTTCCCAAGAAAACCCATCCTGGGGACTACTTCTCACCTCTGCCTCAAAGGAGCTGGATAGCTAACAGTTACCAGCTTGGGTATAGGAAGCCTTTGCTTTCAGTCTCTGAGACTTGTGAGCTACTAATGGAGTTTTAGCTATTGTTGGTTCACCCATGACACTATAGCTTAGAAGATCAATAAAGCATCAATAAGTGACTCAATAAAGCACTCAGAGAACTTTCACCATAAATCTTCCTGCAAATATAATCTTCCTGAATATGACCAAGATGAAAATAGGAGATTTTCTGTGTCCCAGAGTATCTTAAAAACTGAAGGGCTGCAGGTGCAAGGGCGTACGCCTGTAATCCCAGTGGCTTGGGAGGCTGAGACAGAAGAATTGCAAGTTCAAGGCCAGCCTCAGCAATTTAGCAAGGCTCTAAGCAACTTAGTAAGCCCTATTTCATAATAAAGAGTAAAAAGAACTTGGGATGTGGCTCAGTAGTAAAGTGCCCCTGGGTTCAATCCCCAATGCCAAATAAATAAATAAATAAAATGATATAATGGCCACAGAATTTCAGAGAAATATATCAGAAATTATATCTACTGTGTAATCTAGAGGACTTTCTTGAAAATCACTATAAGGGGAAAGAAGAGGAAAATGGAGGGGGTGGGAAGGTACTAATGTGATTCAACAATTCAATTCAATTCAATTCAACAATTATTTAGTGATATGCACAATGTCATAGATCTTATTCTAGGATCTAGGAATTCAAAAACATATACACAAAGCTGCCTCCCTTTGATAGAGATTGCCTTATAGTTTTGATAGCAGTCAATGGAAGGTAACTTAGTGGGTTTATTTATTTTTTTATCATTTTTTTAAATTTTATTTTAATTAAAAATCATAAATTTACATAGGGCAATGTTGTTTGATTCATTCTGTTATTTTTTGCCTTCCCCCCACCCTTCTTTTCCCTCTATACAGTCCTTCCTTCCTCCATTCTTACCACCCTCCTTATCCCTAACCCTAAACCTAACCCTAACAGTAACGCTAACCCCTCATACCCCCCCCTTATATGTCCTCATCCGCTTATCAGCAAGATCATTCGTCCTTTAGTTTTTTGAGATTGATTTATCTCACTTAGCATGATATCCTCCAATTTCATCCATTTGCCTGCAAATGCCATAATTTTATCATTCTTCATGGCGGAGTAATATTCCATTGTATATATATGCCACAGTTTCTTTATCCATTCATCAACTGAAGGGCATCTAGGTTGGTTCCACAATCTGTCTATAGTGAATTGAGCAGCTATGAACATTGATGTGGCTGTATCTCTGTAGTATGCTGATTTTAAGTCCTTTGGGTATAGGCCAAGGAGTAGGATAGCTGTGTCAAATGGTGGTTCCATTCCAAGCTTTCTGAGGAATCTCCATACTGCTTTCCAGAGTGGCTGCACTAATTTGCAACCCCACCAGCAATATATGAGTGTACCTTTTTCTCCCACATCCTCGCCAACACCTATTGTTGCTTATGTTCTTGATAATCACCATTCTAATTGGGGTGAGATGAAATCTTAGGGTAGTTTTGATTTGCATTTCTCTTATTACTAGAGATGTTGAACATTTTTTCATATATCTTTTGATTGCTTGTACATCTTCTTCTGTGAAGTGTCTGTTCATTTCCTTAGCCCATTTGCTGATTGGATTATTTGTATTCTTGGTGTAGAGTTTTTTGAGTTCTTCATAGATTCCGGATATTAGCGCTCTATCTGAAGTATGAGTGGCAAAGATATTCTCCCACTCTGTAGGCTCTCTCTTCACATTACTGATAGTTTCCTTTGCTGAGAGAAAGCTATTTAGTTTGAATCTATCCCAGTTGTTGATTCTTGCTTTTATTTCTTGTGCTATGGGAGTCCTGTTAAGGAAGTCTGCTCCTAAGCCAACAAGTTGAAGGTTTGGACCTACTTTTTCTTCTATAAGATGCAGGGTCTCTGGTCTGATTCCGAGGTCCTTGATCCATTTTGAGTTGAGTTTTGTGCAGGGTGAGAGATAGGGGTTTAATTTCATTCTGTTGCATATGGTTTTCCAGTTTTCCCAGCACCATTTGTCGAAGAGGCTATCTTTTCTCCATTGCATATTTTTCGCACCTTTGTCTAGTATGAGAAAATTGTATTTATTTGGGTTTGTGTCCGTGTCCTCTATTCTGTACCATTGATCTACCTGTCTATTTTAGTACCAATACCATGCCGTTTTTGTTACTATTACTTTGTAATAGAGTTGAAGATCTGGTATTGAGATACCCCCTGCTTCGCTCTTTCTACTGAGGATTGTTTTAGCTATTCTGGGTTTCTTATTCTTCCAGATGAATTTCATAATTGCTTGCTCTATTTCTGTAAGGTACATCATTGGGATTTTAATTGGAATTGCTTTGAATCTATATAGCACTTTTGGTAGTATGGCCATTTTGACAATATTAATTCTTCCTATCCATGAACATGGGAGATCTTTCCATCTTCTAAGGTTTTCTTTAATTTCTTTCCTTAGTGTTCTGTAGTTCTCATTGTAGAGGTCTTTCACCTCTTCTGTGAGATTGATTCCCAAGTATTTTATTTTTTTCGAGGCTATTGTGAATGGGGTAGTTTTCCTCATTTCTCTTTCTGAAGATTCATCACTTATGTATAAAAATGCATTGGATTTATGAGCATTGATCTTGTAACCTGCTACTTTACTGAATTCACTTATGAGTTCTAAGAGTTTTCTGGTGGAATTTCCAGGTTCCTCTAAATATATAATCATGTCATCAGCGAACAGGGATAGTTTAAGTTCCTCTTTTCCAATTCGTATCCCTTTAATTTCTTTGGTTTGTCTAATTGCTCTGGCTAGAGTCTCAAAAACAATGTTGAATAGAAGTGGTGAAAGAGGGCATTCCTGCCTTGTTCCAGTTTTTAGGGGGAATGCTTTCATTTTTTCACCATTTAGAATGATATTGGCCATGGGCTTAGCGTAGATGGCCTTCACAATGTTAAGGAATGATCCTACTACCCCAATTTTTTCTAGTGTTTTCAGCATGAAGGGATGCTGTATTTTATCGAATGTTTTTTCTGCATCTATTGAAATAATCATGTGATTCTTAACTTTTAGTCTGTTGATATGGTGAATGACATTTATTGATTTCCAGATGTTGAACCAACCTTGCATCCGTGGGATAAAACCCACTTGATCGTGGTGCACTATCTTTTTAATATATTTTTGTATGCGATTTGCTAAAATTTTGTTGAGAATTTTTGTGTCGATGTTCATTAAGGATATTGGTCTGAAATTTTCTTTCCTCGATGTGTCTGGTCTGGTTTAGGTATCAGGGTGATATTGGCTTCGTAGAATGAGTTTGGGAGGGTTCACTCCTCTTCTATTTTATGGAATACTTTGAGAAGTATTGGAATGAGCTCTTCTTTAAAGGTTTTGTAGAACTCGGCTGAGAACCCATCTGGTCCCAGACTTTTCTTTGTTGGTAGGCTTTTGATGACCTCTTCTATTTCATTGCTTGAAATTGATTTATTTAAGTTGTATATGTCCTCCTCGTTCAGTTTAGGTAATTCATATGTCTCTAGAAATTTGTTGATGTCTTGGAGGTTTTCTGTTTTGTTGGAGTATAGATTTTCAAAATAGCTTCTAATTATGTTTTGTATTTCACTCGTGTCTGTTGTGATATTTCCTTGTTCATTCTGAATTTTAGTAATTTGAGTTTTCTCCCTTTTTCTCTTTGTTAGTGTGGCTAAGGGTTTATCAATTTTGTTTATTTTTTCAAAGAACCAACTATTTATTTTGTTAATTTTTCCGATTGTTTCTCTTGTTTCAATTTCGTTGATTTCGGCTCTGATTTTAACTATTTCCTGTCTTCTACTACTTTTGGTGTTGGTCTGCTCTTCTTTTTCTAGGGCTTTGAGTTGTAATGTTAAGTCGTTTATTTGTTGATTTCTACTTCTTTTCTTGAATGTGCCCCATGAAATAAATCTTCCTCTAAGTACTGCTTTCATTGTGTCCCAGAGATTTTGATATGATGTGTCTTTGTTCTCATTTACTTCTAAGAATTTTTTAATAAATCTTCCTCTAAGTACTGCCTTCATTGTGTCCCAGAGATTTTGATATGATGTGTCTTTGTTCTCATTTACTTCTAAGAATTTTTTAATTTCCCTCCTGATGTCTTCTGTTATCCATTCATCATATAATAGTGTATTATTTAATCTCCATGTATTGGAGAAGTTTCTGTTTTTTATTCTGTCATTTATTTCTAATTTCAGTCCATTAGGATCTGCTAGAGTACAAGGTACTCTTCTTGTATTTGCTAACAGTAGCTTTGTGGCATAAAACATGGTCTATTTTTGAGAAGGATCCATGTACTTGGGTTTATTTTTAAGTTATTATCAGAGGGATAGAAACTATAGGTAATCACTACTAAAATAATAATAGTAATAGCTTCAGTAATACAAACTATGCTGGATTAGTTTACTTATTAGACATTAGGACTTTGAACTTGTAATAACTGAAAGGAAAATTTCCCTTAAGAAATTAAAAGAAAGTCTCCAGAGTAAATTTGCTTTTAAACTTATGTAGTTATTTAAATAGTCTTACTCTTTGAAGTTATCACATATTTCATAACAGAAAAATTAACAAGAGTATTTATTGTTCTTTCCTTGTTCAACTTGGATGTTAGCATTTTAAGAACAGTGTTATGTAGTAACAGATTTATTTGCTTTGAGATTTTTTCCTGGCTAACAATTCCAGGTAACAAACATGTTACTTCTTAAATGCTGTTTTCCTTTCTTAAAGGAGAAAGCAACTTTCCAACTGAAGTCTTCTAACTCCAGATGCCTGTGTGCTTCTGAAACCAGAGTCAGCCTCCATCTCATATTTCAGTGCCAAGAGATGCTGGGCTCTCCTATCATGGCAGCTTCCATGGCTGGAACCCCTGAGGCCAGGAGAGTCACCCTTGGGATTCTCCTCTCACATTCAGACTATTTTGAGAGATGTTATTCTTTCTAGGTGGTAAATTTAGAAACCATGGCTCTCTTTCTGCCATGGAAATGAGTTCAGACGGGAAGGAATCTCAGTCACCTCAGCAATCCTGATGGTGGCCTCCCCACCAATGGGGGTTAAGGACGATACACTTTAACAGAAACTACTTTAAGACATATTTTCAAAATATGTGTCATAAAGCTGAACCTCAGAAAGTCAGAACTCTTCACAAAAGATGTCATTTCAGATAGGGATAACTTTTAATCAACCTGTGTGCTTAAGGACAAATACTCTTAAAAGCACTTTCCCCCTTCATCTGCCACCTCAGAGCACCATTTAAGGTTTACTTGTTGTTGGGGTACTTGGTGCTGCTGTGTGGGCCAGCCTTTGCTTGGGCTGATTTTTTTCTTTCTGCTTACTCCACTGGGTTGCCCCTCAGGTTTCTGACCCCAGGATCCACTCTAAGCTGTGGTTTGAATTTTGCTCCCTCGTTCCCCTGCTCCAAAGGTGAGAGGGCTTCCTTACCCCAAAGTGTGCCTGGTGCCACCCACTCAGGCTTCCTGTTTTCCGTGGCAGGGCCTGGGTCCTCATGTTGCTTTGTGGAAAGCAATTAAACAAAACCTAAAAATGTCAACAATAACAAAGGAGTGACTACCTTTCCATGCAATGATTTCACTTTTAGGAACTAAGGAAATAAACAAGTTTTAAAAAAAATGATGTGCAAAAATATACACTGAAGCATTGTTTATTAGGGGTAACTTTAAAGCAAATGAAATGGGCAACAATAAAGAAGCAGTCAACACAATGCAGAAGACTGACCCAGTAGGGACTCAGAGGCAATACTTTTTCTGTCCCCTATGCATCTTATGTTAGATCTAGTATATGAGTTTCCTGAGTTTTGGATTTCCTACTCTTGTTCATTTCTGTATCTCCAGGGCTTATGAGACCATTTGACACAGTGCAGGCACTGGATGCAAATGTACTTCTTATGGAACCTGTAGGAAAGAAGCTCCTAAACTCCTAAAACCAAATTTTACAAACTTAAGTGTGACTTTTAGCAAATAAAAAGAAAGTATTTCCTCCAGTGTGTAGACCCATGCTTGTAATCCCAGTGACTCAGGCTGCTGAGATAGGAGGATCACGAGTTCAAGGCCAGCCTTGGCAGCTGAGGGAGACTGTTTCTCAAAATAAAATAAAAAGGAAAAAGTGCTGGAGATGTAGCTCAATGATAGCGCACCCTTGGGTTCATTCGCCAGTGCCACACCAGAAAAAAAAAAATGAAAAAGAAAAACACTGTGCATATGTTCCAAAGGAAATGAGCTATTTAAAAATTAATATTGTTTCTAATTAGCAGGCCATTTTTGTATGTACTTGCGGTGTACAATGTGATATTTTTGATACCGGTATAGAAATCAGGACGGGGTCCTCATTCCCCAGGTGAAGATCAAACACCGGAGAGGCAAGCATAGAAAGCAAGTTTTATATAAGAGGGAGAGAGACAGAGATAGAGAGAAGGGGACTCAGAGCTGGGAGTCTTGGAGAGTGCAGGTATCTTGACTTTTTTTAGATCCCAGATTTCCTCTCCCACCTGCCAACCTCGCCCTAAGGGTAGGAAGAGAGCAGCCCAGGGATAATCATAGCAACTCCCTGGAGTGGGAGGAATGGACCCCCTGAGGTGTTATCAACCCATTTCCTTTTCTTTGATAATTAACCAATTAGCCCTCATCTTTCCAACCAGATCATTTACTATCTATGCTGACCGCCTGTCCTTTGCCTGTCTCATTTTCATAAATGTACATAAAGTAAAATGAAATGAAATTAATGAACATGTCCACCATATCGCTTACCTATAATTTTTTTTATGTTGAGACATTTTAAATTTACTTTTAATTATTTTGCAACATGATTATTGACTGTAGTCTCTGCTCTGCAACGGATCTCAGAACTTATTCTTTCTGTCCATGGGAAACTTTGTACTCTTTGATCAATAATTCCCTCCTTCCCTTTCCTCCTTCCCTCTAGACTCTAGAAACCATCATTCTCCTTTCTACTTTTATAAGTTCAATTTTGTTAGATTCCACAGATAAGTGAGATTGTGTTATTTTTCTTTCTGTGCCTGGCTTATTTCACTTTGCATAATGTCCTGTTGTTCATCCATGTTGTAGCACATGACAGAATTTCCTTCCTATTCCTCTTAATGGCTGTGTGTGTGTGTGTGTGTGTGTGTGTGTGTGTGTACCACATTTCTTTATCCATCTGTTTGTTGATAGACACTTAGATTGATTCCGTACCTTGGAAACAAATACCCCAATTAAAAAATGGACAAAGAACCTTAACAGACATTTCTCAGAAGATACACATGTATATAACAGGTATTTGAAAAAAAAAATTCAATATCACTCATCTTCACTAGTCACTAGGGGAATGCAAACTAAAGTCATAAGTGAGATTACACATCTGTTATAATGACTTTTGTCAAAAATACAGAAGATAATAAGTGTTGGTGAATATGTGGAGAAGAGGGAACTCTTGTGCATTATTGGTGAAAATGTAAGTTGAAAGAGCCATTAAGCAAATCAGTGTGGAGTTTCCTCAAAAAAGCCAAAGATAGAATTGTCTTATGAGCCAATAATCTCACTTCTGGGTATATATCTAAAGGAACCGAAAGCAGTGTGTTGAAGGGATAGCTGCACTGCAATGTTCATGACAACAATGAGCTAATTTTTAAGATAATGCCAAAAAAGGAAGAGTTGACCCAGAGTATCACTTAAAATTAAGGACAAGTCAGTTCTATTAACTAGTTTTTGTTTTCTCCTTTTTCTTTTAGGATATTTTGTCCTGCATGGAATTTGGTCATATTTTCTGGAAAGTTTCTTGTTTGGAATTCTAAATTCAAAACTGATTCAATTGTGGATGTCAACGGTTTTTGGTGATGATATCCACCATATAAGTCTCATTCTTGCAATTCTGTACCTCATCTTTTATGTTTGTAAGTGAAAGGTCAATGCCTAATAGTGAGTGATATAGAAGGATTCAAAATAAAAATACTAGGAAAATACATACCAGGGCAAAAAGTTTGTAAAATAATTCAACTGATCTATAAGGAATATTTTTGTTAAAATAATCTATCGAAAAAGATAATATGTGACTATTCATACACAGAAAATAATGTACCAAGAATGGAAAGCAAATACTATTATAAAAGAAAGAAAAATGTGACAAAATCATAGCTGCAGTAAGTATTTAATTGAATGCCTTTCCTAGAGAAAAATTTGCATGATCATTTGGACAAAAAATAATTCTGGTTATAAAAAGATTTGTATAACAACTTATTGGCTTGGGTTATAAGATATACTGTAAGGCCCCCAAAAAGGAAACCCCAACTCTGTCCCATGGATGGACGGCAATCCCAATCAGCCGCAGGAGGCGTCACTTGATGCAAACCGCAAGAGGTGTTTATTCCAGCGCGCTGGGACCCAACTCGAGGAGTCGAGTCCCTAGCAGAAAATCTTGTAGGTTTATAAAGGCAGAAACCACACATCGGGAGGGGTCACACATGAAAGGGGGAAAAGGGGGAACAAAGCTGCCAGGAAATTTCAAAGGGGGTCTGGGTTTGCTGACAACATGTTTCACAATGTTTTACAACAGGCTGTAGATTCTGGTCAATAGTTTCTGGTAATCCTACTGTTTGAGCACTATCTGGCTATCAGGCTCAATTTACTCTTTTACTCTCGGTTTGGGGCTGTTTCCTGGAACAGCTTTAAGGGCTTTGTTCCCATTACTGGGAGGGAAACCTTAGGGAGTTGAGATAAAACAGACAGCTTAAAAAAATGCCCATTCTTTCAATACAAAGAGTTTTACTTCCAAAAACACAGTGCTTAACATTTATACATACAGTAGGCTCTTCCTATCTGCAGGTTTCACATCAACCAACCACAGATTGAATGTGTCTCTGTATTATATCTGTACAGAACTTTTTCTGGTTATTACTCCCTATATACTATAACAATTATTCCCTATATAGCTATTTATATAACAACTCACATTGTGTGAGGTATTTTCATAAGTAATCTAGGGATTATTTAAAGTATATTCAAGGATAGGCATAGGTTTTATGCAAATGATATACTATTTTATATCAGTGACTTGAGTATCAGCAGATGTTAGTATAGGGGTGGTGTTACTGAAACCAATCCCCTGCACCTATAGACCATTTGCAGAAATTAACTAGAACAGAGGAACATTTTAATAAAATCCCAAACATTGACTATGATACAATTAAATTAAACATGAATGACAAAAGGAAGATTTTCTTAAAAACCATTCTGCCTAGAAATTAAGTATACTTTTCTTCATAATTTTTAAATCAAAATAAAGATTACAGATGACGTAAGATTAAATATTAGAAAATGTGTCATGTTATTAGGTCATTTATTTCAGAGGAGCCTGGCAGATACTGATAGTTAACCTTATCACTATCTTCTGATATAGCCTCTGAATCATATTCAGCTAATGTAAAAGTCCTACAAAGATGTGAATTTGACTTGTAAGATAATACCTAGGTACCAAACCTATGATATGTCTTTTACATTCATGAATAAGGTTATGGTGTATATTCTCACATTCATAATAAAAATAGTACTGGAATCTCTAGCTAATGCAGTAGGAAAAAGAAAGAAGTTTATACATATTTTAAAAGAGAAAGTGTTTATGTTTGCTGCAACATTTTTTGTTATATTAAAAATCCGACAGCATTCATTAATGAAATAAGCCAGGAAAACTCTTCAATAGCTCAATATCAGATAAATTTACCAAAAGAAAAGGATACGTAGATACAGTATTCTTATAAGCCAGAAGCAACTAGTTGGAAAATATAAGGAAAATTTGACTACACTTATATTAGCAAAGATTATAAAATATCAAGGAAGAAACATAAGAAATTTGTATCTAAACATAGGACATTACAAAAATTTACTGAGATACATAAAATTTGAATAAATTGAGACAGAGAAAAAAACTTCTTTTCAGAAATGCTAAGGTAACAGGATTTATTATTTTCTTGTCTAAGGAGAGAAAGTCAGAGCAGGGGATCTTGAGGCTAACCAATCAGTGAACTAAAACCAATTATAATACAGGGAGGTCAAAGACTCAACTCAGTGAGTTAGTAGACACTAAGAGAAAGATCAGTTTGTTTATTAGGTCTTCACATACTAGTATAAAAGTGTATGTGTAAATTTCTATCAAAATACATTCCAACATAATTTCCTCTAACATCATCTAATAATTACATACATCCTCAAGATTAAGAATTATTCCCCCAAAATAATTTTAAACTTTAAAGTCAAGATGTCACAATGGATATTTTAGAAAGAAAAGTATCAGGACAGCATTTCATGAAAATAAAACATGGAGAAAATATAAATAGCCTGTAATCTATATTTTAATTTATAATTCTATAATTGAAATAAAATATAAGCATAAAGGGACTTTCACTTTGATGTACATTAATGGATACATGATTGGTATCATGACGATGGTCATTATAAATGTTTTCTTGACTTCACTCTCACCTCATAAGTCACAATGACTCATCTAGACCTCAAATACCTTGTGTTCACCATCCTTTTTTTTTTTTTGTGACTCAAAAATAGCCAAATAAATCATGTGTGGAGGTGCACACCTGTAATCCCAGTGACTCAGGAGGCTGAGGTAAGAGAATCACAAGTTCAAGATCAGCCTCAGCAATTTAGTGAGACCCAAAACAACTTTATCAAGACCTTGCTTCAAAAGAAAAAAATTAAAAAGGCTGGAAATGTGGCTCAGCAGTTAAGCACCCCTGGTTTCAATCCCAGGTTCCAAAAAGAAAAAAAAAAAAAATAGCTAAGTAAAGTGTTTGCTTCTGCCCCGGTAGCATTTCTAGCCAGGACCAGGGAAGACTGTTAAATTAAAATTTATCACAATCCAAATCAAACAATAACCGAATTTTTTGGCTTTGAAATTTTATAAAAACAAGTCCAGAGTTCATTTAGAAAAATTATTGTGTGTGAATACACAAGACAATTTATTTTTAAAGTAGAGAAATTTCCTTAGTAGGTAGATATCAAAACACTTAATATGCCTACTACAAATGAAATAGAACTGTATTAACACATATACAAAGTAAGTCAAATAAACAGAGAAAGGACTCAGACAGATGCAAAGATGCATGTGAATGGCAATTTAACATATGATAAAAATAACACATCCACAATACTCCTTAGGATTAACAAAAAGTATTTTAATTTTTTATTATTAACTGGAATTATATCTGTTAAACAGTGGAAATAAGAGCTTAAACCAATTTTACTGTATAATCTATTTGTTTTTTGGATGTGTGACTTTGTGTACATATACGTTGGGTATATGCCTTGGGAGCTCACTGGGTACTCTAGTCCTCTTGAAGATTTTGATCTAATTATCTTAAAGTTCCAATTCTATAGAAATTCTATGGAAATCCAAAGGTCTTATGATTCCTGTTAATTCCTGGGTGTTCCTTCTTCACGATCTCCTCTTTCTCCTTCTGAATATACAATAGTTTCTGGTTTTAGACGAGTTTGCGGAGGATGGGGAAAAGGGAAGCTCACAAGGAAAGTAATATCACCTAGTTCACAATTCTCTGAGCTCTGACAGTTACCTCTAGTTCCTCACTTTTTTCATCTTTCCTACTATTTTCTTCTTTCCTACTTTCCACTTGTCGCCAGCATAGAAATCCAGCAAGAAGCTAGGCCTGGTGGCACACACCTATAATTCCAGCTACTTGGAAACCTGAGGTGGGAGGATCAATGTTCAAGGTCAACATGGGCAAATTTAGTGAGACCCTGTCTCCAAATAAGATAAAATTAGAAAGGGCTGGGGATGTAGCGCAGGGGTAGGGCACTTGCCTACCATATATATGCTAACATATATTATTTCACCTCTGGTAAAAATTTGTACTACTGTTAATACATTTTTTCCCCCCTTGTAACAACAGGTGAGTTAGTCGAAATGTCTGGAATATTCACCTTGGCCATTATGGGACTTTTTTTAAATTCTACAAGTTTTAAACCAGGAGTCGAAGCACTTCTTCTCGAGTGAGTGTCTAGCATATTTTCATTTTGTTTCATACACTGGAAGCTATAAAATTAAAATAGTAACTATATTTACATAGTCTAAGACACTGACATGGAAACTCTTCCACTAAAAACCTGTGCCTTCAAATCCTTTAATTTTAGACAAAAGTGGTATCCTCACCTTGAGTTTGTACGGGTTCTGTTTCCCTAATGAGTCCTGAAATCTCTGACCATCTACTCAATAATTTCTAATCAAAATCCTAAAACCTCTAGACCAGGCCAGGATTAAACAAGTGAGGGACTCATCTCAGGAATGAAATTACAAAGGGAAAAATTCAATAATTGAGATAAATATTTTGATGCAGTATTTTTTTAAATGAAATTTATGTTAAGAAGACTATTGTTTTAAAAGCAAGGAAGATATACTATATAAGGTAAATTAAAAGATTACAGCAGGGGATTTAAAGAGGACTGACAGTACTAGGAAAGAAAGTATGGTCACACTAAACATAAGCCGGACTGTGGGTAAAAATGTTCACATCTTGTTCTGAGGCACCCAGCTGTGGGGTGCGTGGATCTGCATCAGCAGCATCATAGTCTGCAATCCTTTAATGCACACGTTTGTAATTCAACCTAAACACACAATGGATACATATGTGTAAACAGAAGCCCTGAAAGTAAACAATGATTTTTTGAGTCTGAGAGTATATTACAGGTGATATAATAAATTCAGAAACCAGAAGCTTAAGGAATTCTGTAGCTCTTCATCAAGGAGTTCCTGTCAACCACAATAAAAGTCAATTTTACCTGCAGTGAGGCAGAATTAACTGGGCCATGGTTGTGAGAATAATTTAAAAGTTTTCACAAGTGTTTATAGAAAGTGATTCAGAAAGCTCCCTTCACCTTCTTGTTTTGACTGAAGGCTGAATCTCCCCTGAAGATATTCTTTCCCTTGTGTTACTTATAAATTGTGGTGTGTTTCTGACCTGCACATTGGGATTACTGAGTCTGCAGTTGAGGTAGTTGATCTCTCTGCACCTCAAGGTCATTTCTAGGTCATTCTGTCTCCTACTCCAGAAGAGCCCAGTTTTGAAGTTCATGCCTTCAAGTTACACCACCAGCTGCAAAAAGTTACACACCTGGTTATCTCTAGAACCCTGAGCCACACTCTCCATTTTGTGGCAATTTTGGCTCCTGCCTCTCTTTGACCGTCTCCAACGTTTCTCCATCACTAATCTCCTGGTGATGTCAATATCCATTCAGTTGATCCTTATACTCTTGGCTTTTGGTTCCTGAACCTTCTCTCCTTCAATGAGTATGTCTACCATGCTACTTCAGCCACCCACTTCCATGGACATATAAATAAACACTATACAATCTCATTTCAAGACCCTTGCTATTCCTCAAACATACCTCTTCCATGCTCCCCTATTTGGACTTCTGTCTTCATGTTTCCACTCTTGGAATGGAAACATACTGGCAGAAGTGGCTGCCTCACTTCTTTTATGCTTCTATTCATATATTACCTTGTTAGAAAGAAATTCCCAAAATTGAAACCACTTTCTTGCCAGATTACACAATCTTTTATTCCTTTTAAATTGCCTTCCCCAGAATGCCCAGTCCATTATCCTCCCTCTAGACTATTGGCTATTCAACACTGGACAACAAAATAATACAGATGTTTAGCTGTACTAGAATCAAAATCCATGAGAGTACAATCATAGGACTCAAATAATTTTTATTAAACACTCTCCCCATAATCTGGGCATGGTGGTGCAGGCCTGTAATCCCAGTGACTCAGGAGGCTGAGGCAGGAGGATTGTAAGTCCAAAGCCAGCCTCGGTAATTTTGAAAGGCACTGAGCGAAGTAATGAGATCCTGTCTCAAAATAAAAGACTTTAAAAGGGGGCTGTTGATGTGGCTCAGTGGTTAAGCACCCCTGGGTTCAATCCCTGGTAGGGGAAAAACAAACAAACAAACAAAAAAAGCATGTGTTCAACTAGTGGGACGGTCCGTAGGAACCAGGCGAAGGGTGGCTTCCTTCTTGAAGGAAGGTTGCTTAGCTCAGCTGGTGTGACCGCTCTTCTTATTACATGATCACTAAGTACTGTATTATCTTATCATGACATCTTATGAGGGCTTATTTAATTTTTTTCTTATAAATTTGTATTCTTCACTTGCCCTATAGTTTACTGTGTTGCATATTTGGAATTTGCTAAGAGGATTGATAGTGTTCTCATGGGAGGCACACAAAATATGTGAGGTGATGGATATGTTAACTGGCTTGACTGTGGCGATGATTTCTTTGATATTTTGAGGTTTATATTCGTGTAAATATCAAATAATCTACCTGAAAAATACATAATTCCTATTTTTCAATTATTCCCCATAAAGTTGGCAGGGAAAAAAGATGCACATCTTCTGAATATCAGCTAGATTTTACGTGACGACTTAGTTCTATCACTTCATAAATCAGACTAGACTAGTGTTGTAGTATTCTATTTAAATGTAAATGAGTTTCGCTTTCCTAAAAGAAATGAGGATTTTATGATCAGCATTTTCAAGTTGCATTAGTGATGATAACTAGATGCTTGAGTTCCATCACACAGCATGACTACACCTGAACATTTCTTTCAGGTACAATGAAACAAGAAATACCCCAATTTACACACACAAATTGGTTGGAATTGCTTCAGAATCCTTTGTTTACTTGCGTTAGTGTTCCTTTCTTTGTAGTTCAACTTTAAGTTTTATTGTGTGTTAATACATGTCATATTCATGTTTATTTGATAATGAATGGCATAATAAGTCTTACTGGTAAACTTTGTAAAAAAATGTTAGATTAATTATAATTAAGTGTATTTTAATTTTTTTTCTCAAAATGCAGATTCTGGAATTGTCTATCTTTTGTTGCTTTTCTTATGGTGTTTACCTTTCTTGGAGTTTTAATTCCTGCACAAACATATTTATATGTATCATTTTCTGATATATATTATTCACTAAATATCTACTTCACACTGATTGTTTTAAGGTAAGGATGCAATTTAAATTTTTCTACCTATAGGAAACAGAATAAATCTAAAATTATTTTTTAAATAATAATACTTCATACCTTAGATTGAACAACTGACTCAAAATTTTCAGTTATCAGCAAATAATGCTCAGAAGTTTTCTCAGTTAAATACTTCACAAAATTTCTGAAAATTAGGAAGAAAGAAAACACATCTTTCACAATCTGTTAAGATTATAGAGGCAACTCTGTTAATATTTGGCATCCAGTGTAACTTTTCCTGTGAGGTTTCAAAAAGTTAAGTACATATCATAAATAAAAATCTTGTGTTTTTGCTTAAAATATCTAGCAATTTCTATAAATTAGAATTGGAAGTAGCTTTTAAGATATTGTAAGGAAGCATTCTTATAAATAACTTGTCTCCTCAAATAATTTTTGTAGCCCTTTTTTGCAATTTTAAGAGGCAGATGAGTCTGCCCACACAGTTGACAAAGAATAGCAAAATCCACTGTAACTGGAGACTCACAGCTCCTCACTCAAATTGCTAACGTTCCACTTTCACCTAGGAATGTTAGTTGGGTTGCTGACATCAACTCAGCTCCAGCCAAGTAAGTGGAAATTGGTCCCAAATTATCGGATAAAATTAGTGTAAACATAGGAATGATAGGCGACTGAAAGAAGAAATAGAAAAATATTGACTAATCTTGGACAGATTCAGCAATGCTGAAATCTAAGAATAAAAAGAAAGAAAGGACATTTTCTTCTCATTGCTTATTTACTGAATTTTATTTCTTGTTGGGATGTAGAATATAGCTTAAAAAAAATCTCATTTTATTTTTCCACCGAGAAAGCACCACTCAAGAGCGATGTGAAATGACCCTACCGCTTGTTTAGTAGAAAGAAACAAAGAGAACAATGTCATTCTCTGGGCATGTCTCTCTGTGGGATACATTCTGCCTTCCTCTGATAGCATGTCAACCGTGTGTGAAAGATGGCTCATTTGTTTCAGTGTTAGCATCTCCACAGGGAATAGATTGGAATAGAATAGAGGGAAATGGAAAGAAATTTCTATGACAAGAAAGAATAATGTTTGAAAAATTGTTTTATCTTCCAGGCTTCTGGTTTTTATAATGATGAGTCCCCTTCTGTCTCGACTTGGTCATGGGTTCAGCTGGCGCTGGGCATTCATAATGGTCTGGAGTGAAATGAAAGGGACACCAAACATAAGCATGGCCCTTCTGGTGGCCTACTCGAACTTTTCTGTTGGAACTGAAAGGGAAAAATCTCAAGTAAAGAAAGCTTCAGTTTCTTATCTGAATGTTCTATAAAAAGTGTTGCCATGTGTTTGAAATACGGTTTTCCAGTAAAATAGCTCAACACCACTTGGGCAAGATTAGAGAGAAACTGGGTCACTTTCAGTAATGCTGGGGGATAAAAATGCATTGTAATTGGGCTAGGATTGTGGCTCAGTGGTAGAGCTCTCCCTAGCATGCCTGAGACCCTGGGTTCAAGCCTCAGCACCACATAAAAATAAAAAAGGTACTGTGTGCACCTACAACTAAAAAATATATTAAAAAGAAAAGCATTATAATTGTTAGGCATGGTATCTCTAAGGCCCCAGACTCTGTCCAACAGCTCTCCCTCTACTGCATTTCAAGGCAGGATAATTGCAAAGAGTTCTGTAGGAAATTTTAACACATCTGCCATTTCCATTGTGCATGCATATGTTTTATATAAATCCCATGTATAAAGGGAAGCATATAAAGGTAATCTTTATAAGTCTAATTAAATGATAGCCCAAATATTTAACAATACTAAATCTTTTGACTGCTTTAAAAACCAAATGATCTAACTTTAAATGATCTTCATCTTCTTTTCAATCTATTTTCATCTATTTGAATAATCAGAATCAATGTGACCAATGTGATGGTGAACACTGCACATGCATCTGGGTTCTAAAATGTTTAGTTTAGCTGGGATTTGTTGTGTGGCTATCATAAAGTTTCTTCATTCCCACCCCAAAGGTCAGTTTCCTCCTTTCAACACAGGTAATAATAATACCAGTGGTTTGCTACTAAGTGCTCAACAGGACATTTGTGTATGTGGTGGGGGGGAAGGTCCTAATTTGTAGTATTTGCTAATTTCTGTTGTGTATTCACTTCCATCAACAGAACATCAATCTTCCCATAAACTTCCTGAAAATTTAATGATCAGCTCTCATGAGCTGGTAAGAATCAAATCTAGCACACCATTATCTCAAAGGATTATTACGAGAAATGAAAATTATACATAAAATGCTTAGGACATTATCAGATTATAGAAGTTTTATTTATAATAATAAAAAACTGAAAGCAATTCAGAGATCCTTCACCTGGTTCACATATACTGCTGTGTGCTGCTCAGCAATGAAAAGGACCAAGTTACTCATACAAACTGTTGATACCTTTTGAATCTGGAGAGAATTATGCTGAGTAAAAAAGTTGATCTCAAAAGAATAATAGCTGATTCCAATTGTATAATATTCATTAATGTCAAAATTATAGAAATGAAGAACAGATAAGTAGTTGCTGGTGGTTAAAGAGAGGTAAAAGCAGGAGGAAAGTGGAGGGGTCTGTGAAAAGGTAGCAGGAGGAAAATCCCTAAGGTAGTGGAGCTGTTCTGTGTCCTGGTGCACTTCCGTCACTGTGCTGCTTATCTTAGTACTTTAGCTTTGGTTAACTAGGTAAATGGTACACAGGAACTCTCTGTGTTATTTTGTTGATTTTTTTTTCTTTTTCTTCTCCCTCTCCCCAGTACTGGGGTTGAAACCCAGGGTCCCTCTGCCACTGATCTACATTGTCATCTCTTTTTATTTTTTATTTTGAGACAGGGTTTCATTAAGTTTCTAAGGCAGACCTCGAACTGCAGATCCTCCCAGTCTAGGTTTCCAAGTGGCTGGGATTACAGGCATGTGCCACCACCTTTAGCATTCTCTGCATAATTTCTTTAAACTGTAAACGAATCTACAATTATCTCAAAATAAAAATGTTAGACCTTAAAAAGAAAGAGAGAGAGATGGGAAGATAAAGATTGAGAGAGAAAAATGAAAATTACCAGTCTTAGTAATAAAAAAGGGAACGTGGCTATAAATGACACAATTATTAAAAGAATAAGTGGAAATTTTCCACAACTTTTTACCAAGAAATTCAGCTTTTCACATGGTTGAACTCCTAACCACCCCTGCACACACACACACACACACACACACACACACACACACACACACATACAGGATGAACTTACCAAACTGACACATAGAAAAAAAATAAAAATATGAATAGCTCTATGTTTGTTAAAGAAATTAGATATTTAAATTAAAATGTTCTCACAGAGAAAACTAAAAGCCAGATAACTTGATTGGCAAATTCTACCAAACAAATAAGAAATGAATAATTCTACCCAAGTTGTTTCATAAAATAGAAAAGAATGAAACACTTCTTTAACTGGTTTTATATGACCAGACCACTCTGGCCATAAAGATATTACATCATAAAGATATTACAAGAAAAACTAATCTACTCACAAAATAGGATTTTAAAAAATTCCCATAATATTTACCCAATAAAATCTAAATGTGTATATGAAGAATATCATCTTAGGGCTAAGTAGGTTTTATCCAAATATTTAATGTCAGTATTCAAAAATCAATCAAAATCATTCGATATAATACAACAATAAAGGAGAAAACCCCTGTAATCGTCTCCACAGTGCAAGACAAAGCATTTGACAAAATTTAACACATAGTCATAAATTTTAAAGAACAGAAAAACTTTCTGTGAAATAGAATTTGAAGAAAATCATCTTAATCTGATATAATATATATATATATATATTAGTCTAAAACTTATATGGCACTTAGTGGTAACATACTGTATGCTTCCCCCTAAGTTTGGAACAGAGCAAATACATCTACTTTCTTTACTTCTATAGAACATTGTCCTCAATGTACTGTCCACTGCAATGGGGGAAAGGCACAGAGATTTGTTGTATTACATAACCACTAGAACTAATAAGCAAATTTAGCAAGATCATGAGATGCATGTGCAGTATTCAGAACTAAATTTTTTTCTACATGCAAACAACCATCAGAAACATAAAAAATAGGGGCTGAGGGTATAGCTCCAGTAGTAGAGCATCACTTAGCATACCCAAGGCTCTGAGAGAGAAAGAAACTTGAAATAATAACTAAAATAGGATCGGAAAGCATGACATAAGATAAAATAATAAAAATATGTATGTATTAATTACCTATGGCTGTGTGAAACATGATCCTCATATTTTAGCTGCTTCAAAGAAAAAATATTATTTTGATTTCTGTGAGTCAGGGATTAGCTGGATGCTTCTGATCTAGTTTCTCGCATAAACTTCTGTTTAAGCACAAATTAAGGGGTCAGTCATCAAAAGGCTCAATTGAGGCTCAGAAATGTCCTTCCAAATCCACATGCTTGGCTGTTGATAAGATTCAATCCTTTTCAGGCAGCTGGACCAAAGGGCCTTGGTTTCTTGATGGACTTTAGCCGGAAGCCTGCCATAGTTCCTTGTCACTTGGGTCTCTCCATAGCTCAGTTCATAATTAGGTAGCTGGCTTCTCTCGGGATGAGCAAACAAGAAAGCTAGAAAGAATACTTCCCCTAAATAGAAGCCACAGTTCTGATTTTGGTTTCATTCTCAAACATGAATGAAGTATGCTCAGGAAGATAGAATCTCTGGAGTGCTTTCATCGTACTTGTCATACAAATTCCTTACCTGCTATAAGTATCTATTAACATCATAAAGTCTAGCTTAATTTACACAGGAAAAGACAGAATATATTATAATAAACTATCCTGAATACTTACTTTGTATATTTTTTTGAATTCTAGGTACTATTTCATGGAGTGTCAGTATGTTTAATTCACTTAATTATCAATAGATTTATTTTGCCAATGGCAGTTACTAAACTAGGTAAGCCTTACTATTTACTATTCTTAGTGAAGAGAAAATTTTTCTAAATATGCTAATGAAGTACTACTAAGAAAAAGTCCATATAAAGATGACTCAATAATTCCTAATTAAAGGTGAAATTAAGTCTCTACATAAAAGTATATTAATGGCTCAGGCCAATAAGCTTGTTTATTTAAAAGGATTAGTGATTTACTTTAGTGTAGCTAAACTAATAGTACAAATCTATTTAATTATTCAATAACTTTACAAGCCTTCCAGATGGTTGGCACTACTCTAACTGGTAGTATTGCATCCTGAAGATAGAAAAGATTTCTGAACTGAAAGATCTAATATTGAAATGAAAACAAAACAGTAAACAAGTCAATATCAGAATCATATGTGCATCTAAATAAACAAAACAAATATGAAATAAAACAGACAAGAGGGTAGATGCCAAATTCCTGAGGAAGCTAGGTGTGTTTAAGGACAGAAAAATGTTTCAGATATTGGATCTTAAAGAATAATGCAGATAATTCCTCACATGTGCTGAAATGGCTTATGCACCTATGGAAGCTAGGTGCCACATCTACAGTTGAATGCCTGAGTGAATGGTCTAAGTTTCAGCCTGAGCCCAAAGGCAAGAGAAGAGAATGTTCCAGCTTCAAGACCATCAGGCAGACAGAGAAAGTGAATTCTCTTTTGTGTTAGTTTTTTCTTCCCAAGCCTCCACGAGACTGGATGAGTCTCAGTCACATTGGAGAGTCTACCAATTTAAATGTTATTCTCATCCACAAGCACCCTAACAGACATACTTAGGATATGGTTTAAATAAATATCTAGACGCCAATCAAGTTAACACATAAAATGATTCATCACACCTCTGTTATTCTGTTTACTCATCTATCAAACTGGGGAAAAAAGGACTCACCTAAAAAGGTGGTCAAGATAACCAAAAAACTTAATACACACAAACAGCCGGTGCAAGTTTTTCAGCATAGAGTAAGTACCCAATAAACTTTAGCTCTCATTGTCATTATTGTATCTCAACTTTTTGTAAGAAGGAGTATGAAAATTAAAAAAAAAAAATGTTGGCATTCCTATTATTAAACAATTTATATTGATTCTTTAATGTTCAAAATCATTATTGAGAATAAGAACAAAAGTAAACTTTATAATCTATCAAAATGGTGGTGTTCCTGTTGTTTATGAAATGTGCTCTTTTCATTGAAGGTCTTCGTGATGTCACATCAACAAAATATAAAACAGTTTATTATACTTTTCAACATTTTCAAGAGCTAACCAAATCTACTGCATCTGCACTCAAATTTGACAAAGATCTTGCTAATGCTGATTGGAACATGGTTGAGAAGGCAATTATTCTTCAAAATCCATATGCAGTAAGCATGTTATATCTTTCTATTTCCAAAAACTAGATATAATCACCACTAAGTATAGATTGTTATAAATAGTAATTCATGACTTTACATATTTGTAATTGACAGAGAAGTTGTATTGGTTATTCCTTGTTTACCATAAAAGTAAGGTGGGCATCTTGAGAAATTTAGTGATCACAGTGGGACAAATAGAAGTCACAACCCCTTTGAATACATATAAAAATATATCGTAAGTTCAAAAAGAGAAACAGCATATTGGAGCTACCTTTAAAAGATAACATAAAAAATAGGAGAGTGAACCTTAGAAAATGCTTACTTTTTGACCAGATTGGGAGTGGACAGAGTGTTATGTTCATTTGCTTATTTAGTGTTTATTTAGGCAATTTATATATACTAAGCATTTGGTAGACCCTAGTTCATGGTTAATGAATTTTTCAACTATAAAATAGAATTCAAAGTCAGTAGCATGAATTAACTGTTAGTGAAATATAACCCTCTATTTGTGAGATATGCTTGGAATCTCTATGGTGTCGCTGGCTCTTTGCGGTTCCAAAATCCGTGGATATTGTCACCACCTGCAGCAACAACTTGCACGGGTCTTATGGGTGGTGGAGTGGAAACTGAGGCACTTCCTATCTTTCTCTTTAGTGCACTGCTTTCTTGCTTGTTTATAGAGGATAGAGGAAATGAGGTTTAACTTGCATATTGAGAGGAGAGAGAGAGAGACTTTGCTTAAGAGAGAAACTTTGAGAGAAAGACAGGCCGGTTTGCTTAGAGCTTAGAGGAAGAGACTTGCTACACCTTAAAGTCCTGCATACCTGTGAACTAAGGGTACGTCCACCCAGGTGCCCTAGTGATGCATCTCAGTTCTCTGTTCCGCGATCTGCCTTCCGCCACTGCCCCTATTTGCTGCTGCCAGCGTGTTTTTCCTTTCTTCTGGCTGCTGTTGCATATATCCCTACTAGCTACTGCCGAGCATGTATCTTTCTTCTCCTGCTTTTCTGCCAATGGCTGCTGTAGCTGTCTCGCTCCGCCCACGCTTATATCACCTCCAGGAGGCGGAGAACAGGGCCACGCCTCTTACGCAAAGATTAGGCGAGACACACCGAGCAGGCAATTAGTGCTCGAGAACACATGTGCATACATTGTGTGTGTGGAGGAGAAAATCACCTGAGTGTGCTTATGTCAATTAACCTCCTCACTGCCGATGTGATCAGGCGCCATCCCGGCGCCGCCAACATGGCACAGCCCCCAACAAACTTCTAGGAGTACATTGGTAAGAAAATTAGTCTCTACAAAATAGAATTCCCCAAATCCATTTCATATCCATGAACCAGTGCTTGAAGCTCCAGATGGAGACTCAGAACGAAGCCCTGTGCTTACTTGCAGTAATCGTGCCAGGATCTGGGTGGGACAACTACCAAGTCAAATCTGAACATCTCCAGTAACTCTGATTGTAGATTTTTGATGACCCTCCTACCTCAGAATCATCTGGAAAGATTATTAAAAATATTGAGTTCCCAAAGTTCCTATCCTGGAGATTCTGAAGCAGGTAGCTTGTGCAGGGTCCCAAGAATATGTGTCTTTAATCCACTATGCAATTTACTCTAACAGCTCTCTACTTGATGTTTCAGAAAGTAGTGGCATTGTCCTCTTTACCATGCAGACAGGGGATATCACAGTGTTATAGATACAACACTGGCCTTGGATTAAAAAAATCCAAATATATATGCTAGCTTTGTTACTTAATAAATTGCTCTGTGATCTTGAGCAAATCACTTACATTCTATAAGCTTCAGCTTTTCTTATCAGCAAATTATCCACATTCCTATCTCCTTAATGCATAGTCACCTTTTATTCTGCCTTGAGTGATTCTTTAAACCGTGGTTGATAACTGGTATTGAGAATTGATCAGGATTGGGATCTGTTCCCTCAGTGTTAAGGATTGAACATCTGAGAAATGTGGAGGCAAGCACAAAACAGTTTTATTTAAAAGATAAAACAGAGACAGAGAGAGAGAGAGAGAGAGAGAGAGAGAGAGAGAGAGAGGGGTCCAAGTTGGAAGTTGGTGCCCAAGGAAGTGGGGGTGTCCTACCCCTTTTATAGATTTTAGATTTCCTCTGTTCTCATGCTCTCTCCTCCCTGCATCCTGCCTACATGATTCAAAAGGTGAAGTGATCCAAGGGCAGGAGCAAAACTGCCCAGGGGTACAGGCAGGAAGGGAGCTGCCCCAGGGGCATTTATTAACAGCTCTTTATTGGGAGGAACAGTTCCCTGGAGGAAGGTGGCAATAGGCAACAGTTCCCTGGAGGAGGGGAAGTGTCCTGAAGGTATTAGCACTTTATTTCCTTTCCTTTTGAACCAGCCCTCATCTTCCCAATCTCACCCCATCATTTGTTACCTACACTGACTGTCCTTTTGCCCCTGGCCTCATGGTTGCCAAAGTATGACTGAAGCAGAATCATTGAATGAGTTTGTAGCATATCACCGCCTGCCTTTCCCAGTTCTGATTTGGTGAGTCTCAGTGGTCTGAGAATGTGCATTTCTAACACTTCCCAGGTGCTGCTGCTGTTACTAGGGGACCACATGGAAGTACTGGCTTAAAGTATGATCATTCATGTGATAACTTTTACAGACTTTTAATAATGCCATGTAAAAGTAAATATATGATATAACTCCTTCCCCTAAATCTGGCAACTATTTTACCTTTAGCGTTATTGAGCAAATGGTGAGGGCATTTGAGCAAATGATAAGCATAAGAACATTTTTCTATATCTACCAGATTCTCTGTCATTTTTTTAAAACCAAACCAGAGTGAGTATTGTTTGGGTTTTAAGCTAAATGATGCATTCATATTCACGTATTATTTGTTGCTTTTTAATTTGTGTTTTACTTAGTTAAAGCAAGGAGAAACAACAGAACATCAGAAGGTGATTTGTCCAGACTGTAACAAGGAAATAAATGAGACCCTTAACATTGAAGCCATGAAGCTGGCCAACAGGCGTGTCCTATCAGCACAAATTGTTAGTACTGTTTTTCTCCTTTAATATCATTTGGGGGCCTACAGTTACACGAAAACCTTCTCCCTTGCTAAATACATTTGACTGTGCTCACCTGTATAACTTAATAGATTGTCTGCAAAAGCAAAGGGAAGTTTAGCATTTTCTTAGAAATTTGCTTGACAAAAGGAAGCAAGGGAGGGAGGGAGAAAGGAGGGAAGAAGGAAATCTACTTAAATTAGTTTAAGTAAAAGGTGATTTATGATGAAGATTTGGGAATTTCACAGACACTAATGGGCTAAACTTCAGGTGTGTTAGACAGTCAGTTCCTTGACACTGCCTTCTCTGGCTCCAATCCAGTTTTTCTTGGAAGGATTCCACCAAATCCTCTAATAAATGCAGGTAGAAGGTATCATATCTTTATCCAAATCTAGCATAAAAATTATAGACCTTCTACCGTACAGTAGTCTACAGGACTCAGACATTATTTTTCATCTACTGCCACCCATCTCAAATATTCATGTTGGGCTTTCCTGTTGCATATGGAGCTGTCAAGTATTTATCAGCTATTCTAGCCACATGGGGGTCTTAAGAACTGTGCTCACACAGTCTAACTTGGAAAATGGAATCTGTTAGGCACGACTGTTCTGTCCTCAGAAATAGTGCTGATGGGAAACTTTTCTCAAAATCAGTTTTGGGGGTAACCTAAATGACTTAATTAAGCAACTGAAGCAGTTTCATAAAAAATGAAACTTCTGCCCACATAGCTGTACTCCTTCAACAAATTTTCCATTTGTACCAAATTAGGTATTGCTGCTGGCTAAGCAGTAATATCCTCCCGCATAGTTTAATGCGGGGAAAAGTCATCTTTCTTGTTCTTCCCTCTCTTCTAAATCTGATGCTCCAGGGGACATGAGTCTGTGAGGTAAGTGGACAACAGCCAATCATCCAGTTTCCCTTGGAAACATCTCAGAGCAGCTTCCAAACAAAGGCAAAGGGAGGACTGTTCTGAATACAGACAGAAAGAATGAGAGGGAAAAATGGTCAGTGGAAAGGCAAACAATGGAACAGGCTAGACAAGCAATCAGAGCAGAACTCCAAAATAGGAAAGGATTTAGAAACAATGGAGTAGGACCTAATTCTGACATAACACTGGGTGAGTCTGATCAGCCCGTGTGGCTTCCCTACGCTGCAATAATTGCTCACTTTTCTTAGGAAAGCGAGAAAGGGGAAGTTTGCAAAAACTTCCTCCATAACTGTAAAAAAAGTGATAGAATATGGAAAAGTACATGAAAATCTGCTATATAATTTAGGAAGTAGAAATTGCTACTCTGTTTTTTGTTTTTTTTTTTTTTCCTATGAAACCCCCAGATCAAACATTTTCACGTGAGAGAAAAAATAACAGCAAAGGAGAACATGAACACCTAACCTGGAGAAAATCACCCATTAACATAATGACATAATCTTTACCTGTCAAATGTGCTATTCATGCTAAATGTTACCTCTCAAAATCTGCAAAGTGACTCCGTTTCAAACCTCTTCTCAAAAGTTCAGGGTTGGCCCTTCCAGTTGCATATAGAGCCATCATCCTTTTGTCATTCATCAGACCGTCCCTGAAAGCCCACACTGCAGCCTTTATCTCACTTCACCTTGGGTTTGACCCAGTTCATTATGTTCTCCCTTTTATTCCCTTTGCCCCCACTCCTCAGATTTTGTGAGACATACATTTTGATCTCTCTCATTTCTCACTTGACTTTTCCAATATTACCTCCACTTCTCCATGTAATATACTTGCTTAGCAAATTTTCCTAATAACCCTTCTAGAGGAACTCATGACCAAAGGCTCTCCCACTGATTCACTACAACCCAATTTTCCCCCCACCTTACTGTTACACATACTTTGCACATATATATAAATAACTACACACAACACACACACACACCACACACCACACACACACAGTATTTTCCTAATCTTTAGGGAAAAAAAAACAAAACTATGTCTGTTGGTTTGCTGGTATCTTTGTACATCAGTTATTTAATTTTACCTTTTAGTAGAGGTCATTTACTTCCAGTAAATCTAACAAACCAAGGCAGTATCCAAAGGTGTGATCTGTCCATTAAACTATACACCTTTCGTGAGTAGCATAATGTGGAGCACATAATTGGTGCTAAGTTAATGTTTGTTCAATTGATTAATAATGTTTGTTCAATTGATTAATGATTATTACCAGAACAAATAGTTTGTCTATTTTACCATCTCAATTTTGCTCTTGCTTGCCATCTCTCTAGGCATTTTAATTTTCTCTCCTTCTGTTTTCTTTCTTCCTTTTTTCTCTTTTGTATGAAACTATTTTGTTTTAGTCTAACAATCATACTTATTAGTATACATTTTGTTTTTTTTTTGGTCTGGTAACCAACTTAAAAATATCTTTAATTTTTATCTTATAAAATATCTATAAACATTAATACCTATGTATAACTTTTTAATTAAAATGCTAACTACAGCTCTTTGAATAGATATATTTTTTCCATTTCCTTTTCTCCAATCTTGTAATCTAACTTCATTCTTTAAAAGGAAAAAAAAGAAATAATGTCCTAGGCACTGTACTAGTGGCCAAGAATAGTGTTCCAAAACAACTTTGTTACTCCTCTTTTAAACGTGTAGCTATTTTAAATTTTTTGTTCTAACAATCATGCTCATTCATTATTTATAAAGAAGTCTTTTATAGATGTTCTTTCTTAAGCATTATATTCTTCAACATTCAATGATATTTATAGTTGTCACTGATTATTTCTAACATTTCCAATTGAGAATATCTTCAAAATTTATGTTCTAATGGTTTGGCCCAATGCTTTTGTCCTGACACTGTAGCAAAAAGCAAATTTGATTAGTAATATCTAAGATGATTTAGATCTGAAAATATGAAAATTATATCTAATTAATGATATGTTCATATGAAGACAACTGAAGTAATAAGTATGAAATCAATAAATATTTATGAAATTAAATGTAGCCTCTTTTTCCTGCTTAGATGCATGTAGAATTATTTGTTTCTGTATCACTTAAAAATAGGAGAGCATGTCTTTAAGTCACTTCCAGATTTCTTATTTACTTCAGGAAAATATAATATTAAACAATCATCATAACAATGCAGGAGAACTCCATTTCAAGTCTTGCTTTGTTATTAGTTTGGTGCGTAACTCAGGACTACTCCTTTTAGTCTTTATTCTCCCCATTTATGAAAGAGATGTGACTCACCTCTTTGGTTCTTTCCTCTGTGTTTTCTGCAGTGATCACTCCCTGTGTCTTTTGATTCCTTGCCTCAAATGTTTCATGTCTACTGTTACATCTCTGATCGGTGTCTCTGTGTGCTGTGTCCTTAACCAGGAATCCCTAGTTTTCAAAGCAGGCTGAGTCTCTCCCCTCTGCCTCCTAAAGCCTCAGCTCACTTTGTGGGGTTTTAACCCATTTCCTTCTAGATGTATTTTTACATTTATCTTTTTCTTTTAAATTTATTTTAATTAAAAATCATAAATTTACATAGGGCAATATTGTTTGATTCATTCTGTTATTTTTCCCTTCCCCCCCCCCCCCCCCCCCCCCCCTCTTTTCCCTCTATACAGTCCTTCCTTCTCCATTCTTACCACCCTCCTTATCCCTAAACCTAAACCTAACCCTAACCCTAACACTAACCCCTCCTACACCCCCTTATATGTCCTCATCCGCTTATCAGCGAGATCATTCGTCCTTTAGTTTTTGAGATTGGCTTATCTCACTTAGCATGATATCCTCCAATTTTCATCCATTTGCCTGCAAATGCCATAATTTTATCATTCTTCATGGCAGAGTAATATTCCATTGTATATATATGCCACAGTTTTCTTTATCCATTCATCAACTGAAGGGGCATCTAGGTTGGTTCCACAATCTGGCTATAGTGAATTCAGCAGCTGTGAACATTGATGTGGCTGTATCTCTGTAGTATGCTGATTTTAAGTCCTTTGGGTATAGGCCAAGGAGTGGGATAGCTGGGTCAAATGGTGGTTCCATTCCAAGCTTTCTGAGGAATCTCCATACTGCTTTCCAGAGTGGCTGCACTAATTTGCAACCCCCACCAGCAATGTATGAGTGTACCTTTTCCCCACATCCTCGCCAACACCTATTGTTGCTTATGTTCTTGATAATCGTCATTCTAATTAGGGTGAGATGAAATCTTAGGGTAGTTTTGATTTGCATTTCTCTTATTACTAGAGATGTTGAACATTTTTTCATATATCTGTTGATTGCTTGTACATCTTCTTCTGTGAAGTGTCTGTTCATTTCCTTAGCCCATTTATTGATTGGATTATTTGTATTCTTGGTGTAGAGTTTTTTGAGTTCTTTATAGATTCGGGGATATTAGCACTCTAGCTGAAGTATGAGTGGCAAAGATATTCTCCCCACTCTGTAGGCTCTCTCTCACATTACTGATAGTTCCTTTTGCTGAGAGAAAGCTTTTAGTTTGAATCTATCCCAGTTGTTGATTCTTGCTTTTATTTCTTGTGCTATGGGAGTCCTGTTAAGGAAGTCTACTCCTAAGCCAACAAGTTGAAGGTTTGGACCTGCTTTTTCTTCTATAAGATGCAGGGTCTCTGGTCTGATTCCGAGGTCCCTTGATCATTTTGAGTTGAGTTTTGTGCAGGGTGAGAGATAGGGGGTTTAATTTCATTCTATTGCATATGGTTTTCCAGTTTTCCCAGCACCATTTGTTTGAAGAGGCTATCTTTTCTCCATTGCATATTTTTCGCACCTTTGTCTAGTATGAGAAATTGTCTTTATTTGGGTTTGTGTCCATGTCCTCTATTCTGTACCATTGAATCTACCTGTCTATTTTGGTACCAATACCATGCCGTTTTGTTACTATTACTTTGTAATAGAGTTGAAGATCTGGTATTGCGATACCCCCTGCTTTCGCTCTTTCTATTCTGAGGATTGCTTTAGCTATTCTGGGTTTCTTATTCTTCCAGATGAATTTCATAATTGCTTGCTCTATTTCTGTAAGGTACATCATTGGGATTTTAATTGGAATTGCATTGAATCTGTATAGCACTTTGGTAGTATGGCCATTTTGACAATATTAATTCTGCCTATCCAAGAACATGGGAGATCTTTCCATCTTCTAAGGTTTTCTTTAATTTCTTTCTTTAGTGTTCTGTAGTTCTCATTGTAGAGGTCTTTCACCTCTTCTGTGAGATTGATTCCCAAGTATTTTATTTTTTTTCGATGCTATTGTGAATGGGGTAGTTTTCCTCATTTCTCTTTCTGAAGATTCATCACTTATGTATAAAAATGCATTGGATTTATGAGCATTGATCTTGTAACCTGCTACTTTACTGAATTCACTTATGAGTTCTAAGAGTTTTCTGGTGGAATTCCTGGTTCCTCTAAATATAATAGAGAAGATATCCCCCAGCCACATACATTTATCTTTATTTGCTGCTTTGGTTTCTGCAATCTCAATTGTAAATAATAGTAATTCATCTATAACAGTTTCAGAGCTTTGAGAGCTTTCCATTTAAATCTCAGTCACTTCTCCTTAACTGGAGGAATATCTTCTATTATTGTATGTTAGGGAAACAAAGCACAGCATGACAAAAACATGGTTCAGAAGAGGTGGCATACCAATTCTTAGAAGAAAATGTAGGGTCAACACTCCAATACAGAGACATAGGCAATGAATTTCTCAATAGGACCCCAAGGAAAGTTCAGGAAATAATAACAAAAATTAATAAATGGAATGGCAAACAAATTAAAAAGCTTCCTGCACAACAGAGAAACAAGAATGTGAAAGAAGAAACTAGAAGAAAGGGAGAAAAATCTTTTGCTAACTATCTTCTGACAGAGGATTAAAATCTAGAATATGTACAAAACTCAAAAAACCTATATAAAAAAATCCCAATTAATAAATGGGCAAATGAACTAGACAGACAATTCTCAAAAGGAGATATACAAATAGCCACCTATATATTAAAAATGTCAATTGTTTTAAGCATTTAAAGAAATGCAAATCAAAACTACACTGAGATTTCATCTCATACTTGTCAGAATGAACAGTCCATCAAGAATACAAACAATAACAAGAAAGAGAGGCTATTGGAGAAAAAGGAACATTTTACACCACGGATGAGATTGTACATTAGTACAACCACTATGGAAATCAAATAACTAGGAATGGAACCACATATGACCCAGCTATATCACTGTCTCAGGATTATTGTCGAGAATTAAAGTCAGCATCCTATAGTGATACAGGCGTATGGTGTGTTTTAATTCATATAACTATGCGACCAGGCTGTCCATCAGTGGATGAATGCAACATATACATACAATAGAGTTTTTTCTTTTCAGGAAAATGGATGGAAATTGAGAACATAATGTCAGGCAAAATAAGCCAAACTCAGAAAGTCAAGGATTGAATATTTTCTCAAATATGTGGAAGCTAGAGAGGAAAAAGTAAAAGTGGACTGGGGGAGGGGATCTCAAGAAAATCAAAGAGAGATCAGTAAAGGGACCAGGAGGACTGAGGAGAAGAGGGAGAGGAGTTACATTGTGTGCATGTACAAATAGGAGATGATGAATCCCACCATTATGTATAATTACAATGAGCAATTAAAAATAGGGGAAAACAAACAAAAAAAGAGGCAGCATACCATAATGGGACTGGGGAGAATACTTTAAATTTAGGGAAATCTGAGTTTCTAACGTCATCTTTGGAAAGTTACTTAACTCTCTGAGCCTCAGCTTTCACATTTACAAAATATAGGTTCGAATATTCTCAATGTTTTTGCAAGAATATAAAACACATTATGTAGATCAGTTAATTCAATGGCAATTACTTTTTAGGAATCAACCATTTTCTAAATTCTTTTATTTGGTGGAAATGATCATGTAGGATAAACATCTTTCTAGTTTTAACTGCCTTGTCTGTCATTTGTATTGCTAAGCTTTTCATGAGATTCATATTATTTTTGACATCCTCATTTTTTCCATAAACTACAGTTTTTATCTTTAGAGGAAAATGAAAATGTTTTTTAATTTATGTGTTTTTTGTACATACTTTAATGCTCTTTAAGGAGAAGAGTGCCATAGATTTCCTGTCCATTATGAAGAGATAAATTTTTTAATCCCACATCCTCAAATTTAGTTGTATCCCTTTCTAGTTAAATTCCCCAAGAACGAAGAGTGTTTTAATTGTGTTTAGAGAATCCTGCTACAGGACCCAGGAATCTTTAGTCCCTATATATATTGAGTTAAAAAGTTGGTTTCTAGAGTGATTCTCAACAGTGTCAGCACACAGATACCAAGGACAATTCAGATCAAGCTTTCTGCAACACCCTACTCATACATGTAGGAGACTTGAAGCTACCCAACCATCTATGTATTGGACAAATATGTTATGTGCATGTTGACTATGCCACAGTGAGCCCCACTATTCTATATCAGTGTTATATACTAATTTTTAAAAAGACTGTGCTTTGCAACAGTCTCTTTTTATCTTTATAATAAACTGCAGATAGCAGCGTTCTGATTGGAAATAGTTAGGGAAATGAAATTAAATAAAGCTATCAATGGGAATCACATTAATCCTTTAGGATTTCCCAGAGTCTTTAGCATTCAAACATGCAATTTTTTTTTTTTTTTTTTTTTTTTTTTTTTTTTTTTTTACTTTTAAGATGGAGATACAGCTTACAGCAGTTCCCAGAATTATTTGTCATAGAACTCCACTGATTTTTGGGGAACTTAGTTAACAATTGTCAATAGGTCCTTCAGCAATAGTTGTTCTACCCGCAGCTCAGATCTTACCTTTTGTGCTGATCTGATGGTCTGGACTTCATAGAATGATGCTCTTTGTGGACAATTGGATATTCGGGGATTTTGACTTCTTTCTCAAAGATTATCTTTACATAAAGGCAGTAATAAGTTGTCATTGTCTTTCCTCCTATCTAATAATTTGAATCAATGTTTCTTTTAGGCGAGCTACCAAAGACAATACAAGAATGAGATTCTGTCCCAGAATGCAGCCCAGGTGTTGGTTGGTGCAGCAGGAAGCTTTGGTGAAAGGAAGGGAGAGTAAGTATGTGTCAAGAGAAACCTCCTACCTTAAGTCACGGCATGTAGGGAATTATGCAAGTGAGTTTTCCTGCTTTTTTCTGGTAACTTGGGTTTCTCAAGTAGTGTGAGGACAAGCCACCACCTGTTCTACCCTCAGGGTTAGGCCAAATCACCTACTTCCACTTTCCCAAGCTTGCTGAACTCATTCATTCCTGTGCATTTGTGCAAGCGCTCCTTCTGACCAAAGTGCTCCCCGCTTCCTATTTCTGACCCCTGCCTCCAAAGTTAAGCTGCGGTAAACTATTTAAGACAATTGGAATGCCTAAGAGTTAAACTGCGGTAAACTATTTAAGACAATTGGAATGCCTAAGAGCAAAGTGTTCCTTAATCTCTGCATGCCCATCTTCCCAAAGCACAGGTGGCACTTCATACATCATCGGTTAATATTCAACATACAAATTTTGGAATATATGATATTTTTACTCATGAATGTCAGAGACATACATTGAATGCTAATATGTGCAAAGCTACATGCCAGGCACTGTGGAATGTCACAATTAGTAAATTGATATTCCAGCCCATAGAGAACTTCTGTTGATTGGCTTTGCTTCTTTGCTGTGATGTCCTGAGAGTTGACCTTGCCATTTATTGATCATTCATATAGTAGCTCCTTGGGTGGGGTGTCCTGTGACAAGAAAAAGTCTAAGCATAGAAGGAGTAGAGGATTTACACAAGAGCCTAAGAAATTGCCTAAGAAATCATGTATAGTTTATTGTGTTTTGTGCCAGGTACGTTTTTGAACACTTTATATGCATTACTTATTTTTATCTCACAAAAATTCTGAGAGAAGTGCTATTATTGTCTTGGATGCAGGGAAGAAAATGAAGCATAAAGATTTTAAATAACTTAGCCATGATCTTTTGTATAATAAATTTCATAAACAGGATTCAAAAGCAAGGTGCCTCATTATTCAGTTAGAGACATCATCCTGTTTCCTACATCATGTTTAAATAGTGAACATGCTGATGTAAAATATGAATTCAAGAGTCTGCATTACCTATAAATTTGGGCTGTAAATGATCACATACTTATTGATACCACAGAACTTTAAGATTCATAGGAACCCATGAAATCATCAGATCTTAACTTAGACATGAATTCATTTAGGAGGGTTTCCTGATTCTCCAGGAATCTGTTCAATGCCCCTGCCCCCGCTTGAGAGTACCTCTTATTTATTATATCTGTGGCAACACTTACTACATTTCACTACAAATGTTATAGGCAAGTTTTATTCTTCTAGTCTTTTGGGTACACCTTTATGTATAAAATTGCTAGGTCATATGGGAATTCTCTATTTAATTTCTTGAGGTACCACCACATTATGTCAAAGGCAGAGACCAGTAAATCCACAGCACACAAAAGGTGGGGAGGTGTTCAATAGATAATTTTAAAATAGTGAATGGATCAAATCACCTATACACTCAAGATTTTCCATGTAATTAGCACATTATTATATTGAATCTTGGAAAATCAAATGACATCATTCTTTTCCATTACATTAATAGCCCTCTAGCAGAGAAATTGCACACACTCTTTAGAGTGAGAGCATTTTAATCAATAGAGAGGATGAGGTCTACCTTTAAATAGATTCGATTGCCCTTCCATGAAACCACAACATGAGCTTGGGCCTCAGGCCCATTTACCCAGAGTTCTGTCACTTGCCTGATGAAGGCAGTGAGAGTTTCTGTCAACAACAGGAAAATTTCTTATAAAACCAAAAGGGTTAACTGAGCAAGATCAAGTCGCAGCACAGGGATCTGAGCCATCTTAGCACAAAACCTGCAGACAACCTGAAACAGTGCTCATAGAAAGTCTTTGGGGTCTTTCATGACACTGACCTTTCCAAGTAATTATCTTAACCCTTTGTGTACATCGTAACTTAACTGGTTGCCCTGAAGCTGAAACAAAAGAGATGGGATGATGTGTGAGACGGGCTGGATACTTTACATACACAGCCTCATTTAATTATCCTACTCTGACATGGGTATTTTTACCCCCTGCTTGTAGAAGGATAGGCGTGTTTGTGAGTTTATGTGTTCACTGCCATATCAGACAGTAGGGGATCCAAAACAAAAATCAAAGTGAATGTGAATCCTGAATATTTGAATGATATTCTCTTCCTAGGCCTTGAACTCTGCTATTTTAAAGCATGTATACCCAATTTTGTTGGACTCTGTTTAATGAGTGGATCTTACAACCTAACTTTTTGTTTATATATTTACTTGAGTCTACAATTTCGTGACTTTGATCCATACTCATGAAAATGCCTCATTCATGGATAACACTGCACAAAATATTTTTACTGCTTTTTGACAACACTGCATTGAACTTATCTCAAAATGTTTAAGGCCATATTTAAAGATCTCTCTCTTTTTTAGATATATGACTCCTGAGACAATAAAGCATTATTCTGAAAGCAAAAAGCTGCTTGGCTTCCTTAGAAAAGTACTGCTCAATTGGGTATACAATACTAAGAAAGATAAAGGGATTCCATCAAGGTAAATGCTTTTGAAACTTAAATGTTATTTATGTTCTTTTGAAAGTCACTTTTAATTCTCTTTTTAATTATAACCTAAATACTTTGCAAAATATTTTTAAGTAGTTTAAAACTAAATTACTTGTATATTTAAGTAACAAAAAGTTACTTTAAAAAGGAAAGAGGAATAATAATGTACTACTTTTTTTAAATTGAGATAGATTTCACATAACATAAAATTGCCATTAATTATTTTCAAGTGTACAATTCAATGTTATTTTGTACATTCACAATGTTGGACAGCCATCAACTCTGTCAAATTCTATAACATTTTCACTAACCCAAAAGTAAGCCAGTCCTCATTTAGCAGTAATTTCACATTCCCCTCTCTCTCCAGCTCCCAGATAGCACTAAATGACTTTTTTTTTTATCTATTCTGAATTTTAACAGAATCATCAATGTGTAGCCTTTTATTTCTAGTTTCTTTCACTTACCACAATGTCTTTATGGACATAAATGTAGCATTATCATTAGTATAATATTCATCTACTTTGTAGTATATATCTGTATTTTTCTCCTTTTTGCATCTGAATAATATTTCATTGCATGGATATGCTACATTTTTTTTTACATTAATCAGATCATGGACATTTGAATTGTTTCCACCTTTTGGCTAGTATAAATAGCACTGCTATGAATATTTGTGTACAAGTTATTTGTTTGAATGCTTGCTTTCCATTCTTTTGGGTGAACCTCTTTGTATAAAATTGCTAGTTTATCTTATAATTTTATATTTAATTTCTTGAGCTACCACCAAATTGTTTTCCACAGCTGCTGAACAATTGTGATATCAGAAAGTACAAGTTCTTCAACTTCATTTTTCTTTTGCAAAACTGTTCTAGCTATTTGAACTCACTTGAAATTCCATATGACTTTCATGATTATCCTATCTATTTCTGCAAAAAAATATAGTCATTGATATTTTCATAGGGGTTGCATTGAATCTGCATATGCATTGAATCTTTTAGTAATGTATTTAGTTCTCAGAGTATAAATCTTCGGTTAAATTTAATCTTAAGTATTTATTCTTTTTAATGCTATTTTAAATAGAATTGCTTTCTTAATTTCATTTTCAGATGGTTCATTCCCACTGTATGTGCCATAAAAAATAAAGATGATTTTACTTCTTTCTTTTCAATTTGAATGCCTTTTATTTCTTTTCTGAGAACCGAGGGGAAGGAATATTGACCCCTCTTCTCAATAGGAATTTCAAAGAACTTGTGGCTATCTTTAATCCACCACACTCAAATAGCAAATGTTTAATTTTATATTACAACTCTGTAAAAGCCTTTAATAGTGATTTAAGCTGCAACTCTTCTGAGTAATTATTTTTGTTGATGAAATTTGAAAAAAAGAGATTTGAAAAGCTAGTATTGGCAGTACTGTATCCTTTAAATATCACCATTCCAAGGTAAATTGTGGTACAGATTCTGGAGTCAGGTGACTCAGTTTAGAATCCCAGCTCCATGATTTATTAGCCAAAAGAGTTTTTCAGGCCTTGATCTGGGGATGGTTGAGAAATAATATGTGTCAAATGGTCTTTAGATGAACAGTTGACTAGAATGACACTTTTCTTAAGAGAACCTGGTTACAAAAGGGAGGAGATCAACTACTATGTGGTTATTTCTGCAGGTCTCTGAGGGCCTATTTAGGGTAGTATACGTAGTATCAGGTCAAACGTTCACATGGATCCATATCCTCTAGAATAAGATCCATTACAACAGTAGTGGCCAGATGACCAAGTAGAACCAATAACCAAAATAGTAAGTAAGAGGCAATGTAGCATTTTCAGGAGAAATGAAGGAGTTAACACAAACTCTAAAGATTTAAAGGAAATGTAAGTAGTCCCCTAGTCCCCATTCTTTCTCCTGCAAAATTTGCTCATGTGACACCAACAAGACAGATTATAGTCAACCATAAACTTAAGCCAAAAGTAGCTCAAGTGCAGTACTGTACACAGTTTTGCTGCTGGAGGAGATCAAGAACAACAGTCTAGAGAGCAGACTGAGAAGGGCAGAGGTGGCCCTGTTGTGAAGTTAACAAGGCCTACTTTCCACGGCTCCTCTCCCGTGCAAGCATTGCTCAGGCTTGGGAAGAGTCTAGCAATGTAATCACATCAAATTATAAAGAGCTTCTGCCCCATAATATGAATGTACCCCTGAGAGTGAAAAAATAATCCAGCACTACTTGATTTATTGATCAATCACATCATTTGATTTTTAACAATAATGCATTTATTACACTACTTGAAAAAATTTTTAAGTATTGTTAAAAACATAAAAAGTAAATCTTCTCATCTACAGTTCTACTCTTTAGTATAATCCTTGGTATGAGAACTATTTTTTAAAGCACACACATCATTTCCAAATTTTTTGATAAGATTTTGTGTCCATACCATTCTAATACCACACATCACAGGCTTTCTTTCCAATTTTATGCCTGGACAACATATTCATATTCAGTTCTTCAAAAGCAGGTAATAGAAAAACATATACATGCTATCATTCCTTTTCTGTTCATAATATAGGTGAGAGGAATTCTCATTGTTTAATTTCAAAATATTTCCAGTTTGAATTATCCATATTTTATACCAAAAGCATTCTATTAAAGTAAAATAAAAGTTAATGAAAGGTGATAAAAGAAGGAAAGAAAAAGGGGAAACTAGATTCAGAGATTTAGCCGAAGAAGAAAGTAAAAGGACAATGTCTGAGTCAGGGAGACAATATTAGCCAGTGGTGGCTGCTTCCTAGACTTCACCTGGGTCTGTGGCCACTAATTCTTAGAACAGAACTGAGTGTATAATGAACACAATTTAACATAATCCTTTTTTTAATTTTAATTAAAAAATCATAAGTTTACATAGGGCAATGTTGTTTGATTCATTCTGTTATTTTTTTGCCTTCCTCCCCACCCCTCCCACCCCTCTTTTCCCTCTATACAGTCCTTCCTTCCTCCATTCTTACCACCCTCCTTATCCCTAACCCTAAAACTAACCCTAACCCTAACGCTAACCCCTCATACCCCCCCTTATATGTCCTCTCCGCTTATCAGCGAGATCATTCATCCTTTAGTTTTTTTAGATTGGCTTATCTCACTTAGCATGATATCCTCCAATTTCATCCATTTGCCTGCAAATGCCATAATTTTATCATTCTTCATGGCAGAGTAATATTCCATTGTATATATATGCCACAGTTTCTTTATCCATTCATAAACTGAAGGGCATCTAGGTTGGTTCCACAATCTGGCTATAGTGAATTGAGCAGCTATGAACATTGATGTGGCTGTATCTCTGTAGTATGCTGATTTTAAATCCTCTGGGTATAGGCCAAGGAGTAGGATAGCTGGGTCAAATGGTGGTTCCATTCCAAGCTTTCTGAGGAATCTCCATACTGCTTTCCAGAGTGGCTGCACTAATTTGCAACCCCACCAGCAATGTATGAGTGTACCTTTTTCCCCACATCCTCGCCAACACCTATTGTTTGCTTGTGTTTCTTGATAATCGCCATTCTAATTGGGGTGAGATGAAACCTTGTCAGATAAAACTTTCTGTTTTTTTTTTACAGATATTGCATTCCTCGTCTATGCCATAAAATCGTATTTACTGATGAATTTGAGTATATTGGATACCTTGTGGTACTAATGAATATATTTCCTATTATTATCTCTTGGATATCCCAGTTAAATGACATCTATGAGCATGAAATAAGATACACTAACTACTCTTTTCTTGCATTTTATATTCTAGAGGATCTACTTAAGGTAATATAAAATTTATGTGTGAGAATATGTTATGTTTAATGAGACTTCCTAACCTCATGATTTAACACTAGCTACAGACGATTTTCTAAAGGAATATATGAAATTCTCCTTCTCAGTACAGACTTTTATTTTTTAAAGATGGTTTTAGGGGTGACTCAATATAAATATGCATGTTTATAGCATTGATTCCATATTGCAAAAATAAATTTTAAACAGTATGAGTTGCCGGGTGTGGCGGTGCACACCTATAATCCCAGCAGCTCAGGAGGCTGAGGAAGGAGGATTGCAAGTTCAAAACCAGCCTCTGCAAAAGTGAGGTGCTAAGCAACTCAGTGAGACCCTGTCTCGAAATAAAATATGAAATAGGGCTCGGGATGTGGCTCAGTGTTTGAGTGCCCCTGAGTTTAATCTCCAGTACCCAAAAAAACAAAACAAGACAAAACAAAAACAACAGCAACAGCAACAACAACAAAAAAACAGGACACAGTTTAAATAGTATTAGGAATGTTCTTAAACTCAGCAATGTGGTAAGCACATGGATGTTCATTTTATTATTTTTATACTAGATAGATAAACAAATGAATAGGTAGCTTGACATTTTTTTTATACTTGAAAAAGTCATTACTGGATTTTTAAATGCAATGACAACAGTATTCTGTCATATGAATCAACAAGTTGTAGCATAAAATATTTTTAGCCAGAAAATTTAAATAGAATAATTCCATCTAATATTTGGACAAAATAATAAATCTCAAATCTTTTGCTATAAAATGTATATGCTGTTGCAGAGTCACAGTAGTGGAAAAGAGCAGATTCAAATCCAATCACATGGTGCATGGTAAATTCCAAGCTAGTTGGAAAGAACGTAGGAGGTATCAGAATTAAAGGGAATAAAACAATTTGGGGTAGGTTTAATAGTGTGCAGGTTAGGGTAAAGAGTACACTAACATTATTTAAGACACACTGTAGTTGGAAAAAAAAAAATCAAGCTGGAATTCAGTCTACCTTACCTCTGGTTTTGGTATTCTCTGATAAATTATTGATCAAGATACTGAACTTTTCCCAACCATAATTTCCTCAACTATAGAAGCGGGGCAGTGTTGATCTAAATGACAGATGAAGATGCCTTTGGATCTAATAATATATATCTCTTTTTTAAAATGTTATTTGTTAGATGCCTCTATTACTCTCTGTACTGTACCAAGGTTGAGCTGCTGCCATAGCTCTGGTTGGCACATGGTCAGGCTCATTAAGACATCAGAACTGGACTGCAGAGACATCACATGCACTTTCGGGAGATACTGAGAAGAAACTCCCACTGTGCAATCCTGGTTTTGTCTCTACCTTCAACTTAACTCACAAATGAACTCCTGAATCAAATAATTCTTAATTCAAGGATCATTCTCACTGTTCAGTTTGCAACCTGGAACTTGCTTATTATTTTTTAACCTTCTTTTCTATTGATTTCAGCTCTGCCCTTTTCACCCCACCTTAAAATTCCATTATGTTCATAACAATAGTTTACCAACTATAAGGATATCAGTCATTTCAATTATAAGATTTAAAATCCTAGAACTTTAATTCTGTAAGATAGATATTAGCTTGTGTTTTACAAACCAGGAAACCTCAGTATTTGATAAGTTGTATAACATGTCTAAAATCAGATAACTAATGAAAAGCAGTTAGGATTCAATCCCTCAAAGTTCATGTTCTTTCTGTTATATGGTGCATCCTTGAATTTCCATGCCTTGTATTTTCAAGATTTTCCAAAAAATATTTCTCATTCTGTTAGAGAACTGGTCTCTTGAAACTCTTAGGGAAGACCAATCACACTTCTGCAACTGAGATCCAGCACATTACCCAAGCTTCCAGCCATTCCTTGACAACTTTGTGTTCAACAAACCCTTTCTCCTTTTGAAGCCCATGAAATCCTTTTACACAGGGCTTTTCCTCTCCTGTGGTCATATTTCCATAAATTCCAGATCATTCCTTACACATCCAAATACTTGAATCTGGATAAAGTCCTACTTTTTATACCAGTCCTTTCAAGTACTTAAGTGAATAATCTAATCAATGCTCTATTTCATTAAGAAGGTAGTGAGACATCTACAGAGGCTACTGATGACTTGGGAAAAATAAAAAAAAGGAACCAGTCCTTTCCTTTCCAGATTCAGATGCTGAATTTCCTCAGCCTGGACAAATGTGAGCAGGGCTTAAAGAAAATAGTGATCACAAGCACACAAGACTCTGTTTATTAACAAGCATGGCAATTTCTTTGAACGGATCAAATACTTTCCATGAAACATGAACAGGTCCATCTCTGATACGACCTTAAAATCAAGTGAGTGGAGTTAGGGGAAAAAGCTGGTAAAACAAGATGAATAATCAAAATGACAAATTAGTATCTTCATGAGTGTAATGAAGGACTACACAGGATACTATGGGAACAAACAAGAATAATGGTAAGGTCTTTCAAGAGGAGACACTTGAGTTGAAATTTGAATAATGTGTAGGAGTCAAAGAAGAGAATGAGTACACAAGCAAGTGGCATAATGGATGAGAACAAGGGAAAACAGAGAACATTTTGACACAGGCAAGGAACATCACTCCTCAAGACTGGAGCTCAGGAATGGGTTGACTGATTTAGAAAATTGGAGAGGTGTTAAATCTTTATGGAGGATATGAAAGATGAAGCAAGAGACATGGACACAAATTAAATAATAAAGGTCTTCATCGATTATGCTAACTCATCTATTTCCTTAGCATCATAATTATTCATAATTAAATAATAATTATTCATAGTTAAATGACTTCCAAATTTATGTTTCAGACTCAAATTTTATCGAGAGCCCTAGTTCATATAGACAACTATCAAGTGGATCTCCCTGACAGAACACGATGATAATATCTCAAAAATCATATTCAGAAGAAATGTAACTTCTGTAAACATAGTCTTCCTTCTAAGTTTCACTGGAAACCCATTCTTCCACTCTGAAATCCACAGTCATCATTGAAACCTTTGTTATAGCAGACTTTCAATTATTTGAAACAGAGAAGGGCTAACTAAATGAACTATCATAAAATGGAATGTACTTTGAATAGTTTCTCCCTAGGAATAGATGCTCCAATATTTCAGCCACTTCCTTTCAAATTAATATGTTTAGTACTAGTACATGTATATATTGTAATTAAATGTGTCTAAATTAAAATAATTATGTTGAAGAAAAGATGTTATGATATTAAATCACCACAGCTTGTCTCCATTCTGGAATATTTAAAAATTTTGTGTTCCTGTGTTATAAATGCCATGGATCAATCAATTAATTACTATGATAATAGCTAAATGACATAAACTGGGATTATAGATATAGAATATTAAAATTTTCAAGTATCTTCCACTTTAATTTGTAAAATAAGCTCCTTCCAGAATATCCACGTTCTACTAGAAATTTCATATTCACTTAGAAACCTACCTCAACTGTCCAGTTGGCTCTGGAGAGAACTGTCAAAAAGTTTTCTCAGTTGTAAATTTAAGGCAATGAAATCCTTGATTCCAAAATTCATATCGTTATAATATAATGCCTTCAAATTAACATAGTTAAACAAAAGGAAAGGGAACTATGTAATCTTACCTGGTCTTATTCCTAATACTGAAATTAGTAAGAGTATTAATTTCCTATTTCTTTTTTTACTTGTAAAAACCATCCTTTTCAAGGATTTTAAATAAATGAATCAACAAATACTCTGGTTGTCCTCATTGGTTCTCCAGATGTGTGAAGAAGACAACAGGAAAACAAACATGGAATTAGCCTTTAAAAAGGCAGTTTCTCAGCTTATAACAATCTTATTGAAAAGGCTACCCTATAACCTGAACTGTTGAAATTTTCAACATCCTGATAAGCTACTCTTCCCCTAATGTAGGAATATATGATTATATATGGTTATACATAAATAGCTTCTGAAATGTACTTATTTGGATGTGCACATGATGACAAAACCTTATGTTAGTTATAAAATTAAGTATATTGACTGAAATAAAAGGATTGGTGTGATTATTAAGGCAATTCTGGTAAAGAATTTACTTTTACTTTGATTTTCTAGAGATTAAAAGTTATTTTCCATCATGACAGAATGAAATTACACAAGTGATTTCAGTGAGTAAAACATACCCTTTTAATAAATAAATCTTTACATCTTAAGCTACTTTAATAAAATCTTGCCCATATGTATCACAAAAACAGCTAGATTTTTTACATCACATTTTTGAATATCAATCATATAGTTCCATATAATGTGATATAATAACACTCAGAATTATTGTGGCATTGTGGGCTATTTATTTTACATTTAAGGACCGTGACACACTGCGCGTTTGCTTGCCTTTGTCTGCCTTTCCACTGCTGCCACTTGTCTCCAGTGTCATTTATAAATCTGCTTCTTTCCATCTGTGCTTGTACTTTATGACCCATTCTAAGGCAATGGTCCTGAGTGCTCCTTTACAGAATGCTTTGCTGCTGAACTTGCTGGTCTTTGTTTTCCTGGTGGCATTTCAGACATGCAGACTCTTCAGGTAGATAGAGAAGAACCTAGCCGGTGATATTTAAGGTATTGTGGAAAATGATGTCAAAGCAAAAACATGACCATGTCATTTCTTTTTAAATCAACAGATGGCAGCAATGAGGAAGGACTATTTTTCACACACCTGGAACATTTTTGAGTTAGTGATTACATTGATTGGCATTGTAGATGTAATACTTACTGAGACAAATTCCATTAATTATTATTTGAATTTCATTGAATCCAAAGTGGTCTTTATGAAAATTATTCGATTTCTTCGTATATTACGCATTTTGAAGGTAAAGAGCAAGTAAATCATGCAATTTCAGATTTCTCCTGTTTAATGAAATATAGGCTAAAATCAGTTTACTTATGACAACTTTCTGTTGGACTGTTATATTTTAAATTTTAGCTCCCTTCAATGTATCAAGTTTTATAACATTTTGTTTGGTACAATTAAATTATATTAGAAATTAGTTTATCACATGAAAGTATAGACATACTCATGACAGCTTTTCCTTTAAACAGAGAGAACATGAAAAATTTCATATTAACACAAGTTAACCTTGAAGTAATATTTCTTTTTGTGGATACAAGAAGATGAAAGGTGGAGATAAATAGAACAATAATTACCCTAACCTGTCACAGGAACAAAACAAATGGCATAGATTCACACAAATTAAGAATAAAAATACATGTTCCATATTATGTACAGTCATAAACTGTTGAACAATGGTATCAAAAATGACCTTTGATATCTCAAATGTGCTTCTTTTTCTTTTTTTTTTTTTTTGGTATTGGGAATGGAACCCAGGGGCACTTAACCACTAAGCCACATCCCCAATCCTTTTATATATATATATATATATATATATATACATATATATATACATATATATACATATATATACATATATATACATATATATACATATATATACATATATATATACATATATATATATATACATATATATACTTTTTTTTAATATGTATTTTATTTTTGAGACAGGATCTTACTAAGTTGCTTAGGGCCTTGCTGAGTTGCCAAGGCTGGCTTTGTACTCACAATCATCCTGCCTCAGTCTCCCAAGTTGCTGGGATTCCAGGCGTGTACAACGGCACCTGGTTCTAAATCATGTTTCTGTAACAAGTATGATGTGTAGTTTTCATTTCTTGTATGATTATTTCAATAACATGAAACTCCATGACAAGGCATGTAAGAATATATGACTACAGATATAATTTCTCTGGTTCTCTTGCTATTTGTACGCAGGGCATAGACCCAAATAATACAGCACCTGTGTGACATGCTAAGCTAAATGAGACACATTTTATCTAGAGTTTAAGCTAACAGCATAGACTGTTTATAATTTTTATTTTGCTACTGAGAGGCATAAATCAAATAGGTTGAAAAGATGTAATCAATACTTCTTTAGTATTCTATAAAATAGTAAATAATCCTAGTGTGTAATTTAACCCAAGGAAGGCAAGTTTAGTGTATTTTAACATCTAGTTAGTTCTTTCTCATAAGAGGATATACAGAACCTACTGAAAAGTTTAGATAAAGAAACTCATAACCCAACTAAGAAGTTGTTTGCTTATATATTCTGGAAAGACAATTTAGATAGTCTCTGCACCAATGGAGTTTATTACAGAAGGGAAATGACAAGTATTCTAGACACTCTAAAGTTATATGGTAGGATAAATGCAAAACAGTAGTATGAAAGTTAACCCTGAAGTAATAAAGGAAACGGCTTCCTTTATTAGGTGATACTTAAGCTGAATTTTGGGGGATTAGTGGTAAGTGGTTGGGGTGTAGAGTATGGAGATTATGGAGCATAGAGGAGAAAACACAGGGAACAGCTAGCTCTGCTGAAGTTAGGGAGATGCACAGTTAACAACATAAAATCTGGAGACTTAAATCCTTGGCAAAAGGGAGAAGTTAATTGTGGAATCTAGCGGGGATATGGTTGTGGTAGGTTCTCACACAAAGAGACCATCTAGTAGGAAGTTTTATAGTTTTAGCATATGAATGTTTCAATACTTTATAGTCATTTTACAACCTAAACTTAGAAGATAAATCACATTGTTTCACAAGAACTAAAACCATTTGAAAATAGCATTCCACACTCTATAAGGTACATACATAAAGAATAAAGTTGTAAGCTACAAATAGGTACCTAACATCATTCATTATGAGAAATAGCTTTAGTCATGAAGTTATAAAGACAACATGAATAAAATAAGAATCCTTGCAGGTTATGTAGTTACCTTAGAGGGCACTTAATTTTTCATTATTAATTTGTGTTAAACTGATCAACATATAAGCAAATAAAATTTGTGCAATTTATATTACAATAGTAGTCCTGTTTTTCTCAGCTCGTAACTCCAAAGTTGCTGCAAATAATAGATAAAAGGATGAGTCATCAGCTGTCCTTTAAGTATGCTATACTAAAAGGATACGTCCAAGGTGAAGCAGATGTCATGAATATAATTGATCGAATTGCAAGTTCTGAACAAGTTAAACAGGTGAGGAAAACTTTAAAAACTAGGAAAAGGCTTCACTCCTTCCACCTGTGTTGACCTCATCCATCATGTCCTCAACCTGCACATTTAGCTGTGATCTTTGACTTCTGGTTTGTTAATTAATCTCTGCAAAAGCTTAAACCAATCTACATTTAAATTACTCCAATATTTTCTTACTGAAACATCTGTTTCACATTAGCAAGTTACAAGGCCCTTGTAAATCACCTTTTGGTCCTTGTGAAGCTCATATGCAGTAGTCAGCTTTCTCCCAATGCAAGCTCCAAGATTTATTAGACTGCAGATGCATCAGGCAGGAAATACTGGAAAGTGAGAAGAAATGGCAGTGTTGGGCAAAGGTTCCTGGTAATGTCCCAAAGCTCCTTCAATCTCTTTGTTTTTCTTTTAGTAAACAGTAAGGGAAATTAAAGTGAGTGATCTAACAAATAGAAGTAAAGAAAACAATGGTGCACCTGCAAGGAAACCTCGTGGAAGTCTCTAATTATGTAGATGAGACATATGAGACCGAGAGGGGTTAAATGACTGACTCAAAATCCCATGGCTAGTAAGTGCCAGAGACACTGCTAGCACCTAAATTCTATATTTTATTTTTTATTTTCTAATTTGAAGCAAACTAATACTGTCATATGCCCACAGTTTATTGTCCAGGTAGAATTCAGTATTTGCCTCCAGAGGCAATTTAAAACATTTGACTGTTATATTTTATGTGCCCAAAACTTTGTAACACTAAATCCTATACCCTCAATGTATGGTGGATCACACAGAGTAGTTATTCCTCTCTTCATCATGCAGCTTTAAAACTGTTTTTCCTGAGTTTTATTGTCTTTTTTAACCTTTGATATTTAGTACTGGAATTGGAGGCTGCAAAAGAAAAAATGCAAAAAGACTTAGATGGCTAAATTACTGTCCAATTTTTGTCCTCGTTTCGACTCTCATACATGTGGGCCAAACCTTCAGGTTGAAAGCCATTCCTGTGTCCTGAATTCGTAGGGTCTCATAAAGATGAATGGTAAAGTGCCCCACATGATCTCGCAAATCAATAATATCCTAAAGCAAGTTGCCTTGAGGGAAGACATATGATGTACCTTTAGGTTTCTCAAAATCAGCCTAGGTAATGCCATTTCTTATTTTCTACACTGCTCTTGCTGAAGCAAAGAAGACTTCAGAGCTGGAGATGTAGCTCAGTAGCTCAGTGATAGAGTGTGTGAGGTTTAATTCCTTACACAGACAAAAAGGAAATAAAAAGAAAAAAGAAAGAAAAAATTTTAAAAAGGAAATGGAAACCTTTCATTGCACAACATTCAATTCTAGTCCTTAAAAAGCCTCCATTATACTTTTTTATAAAGTTATTAGATTCGGTTCAGTATCCAAAAGTTGCAAATGTAAAGACATAAAGTTTCATTTTTCTAGTGAAAATAATATTTCTTTTGTTCCATAGACGTTATTAATTCAGGTAACAAAGAATATGGAACAAGCTATGAAAGAGTTAGGTAAGTACTTTTCTTCCTACATATTTAGCATGATCATCTCTTATCATCATGATTTGAAAAACAATGATTATTTTTAATAGCTAAACTACTCTTTAAGGAAACTTATTTCCAATAATAATAGTAAAGGGCATAACTTCAACATCATCATAATTGTATTTTCTAGTATATATGGGTATAGTGTAATAGACCCATTTCTACACTTGTTCTTGCTGTCAAATACAATGAAGACCTTTTAATTTCTGTTTAAATAGTCCATATCGGCATGCCACAATTATGCATGCCATTTTATATCCTTATTAATTCCATTTTCTTCCAAACTTATACTTTACTGAACAAAATAGGGAAAGAAGTTGCTTTTTCTCTCCACTAGCCACAGAGCTGTCATTCAAGGGTTCTGGAGTACACTGAGTTGAAATCAGAATAAAGTGCTAGAAATCTCTATCAGAAATTCTGGGGGGCTCAGTGACCTATTCTCTGATGTTGGGTCATGCTCCTAGTGGAGGACGAGTCTTAGGGTATCATGCTCATGTGTGAGGAGGGAAAAGAGGTCCAGTACCAGGTAGTAGGCAGCCAAAGAACACAGGAAGCCTGATAATGAGGTCAGATTTGTGAGATTGTGTATGGCGAACAGGTACCAGGACACACCAGAGGTCATGACCAAAGAAAAGTCCAAATGTAGAATCTGAGTGGACAGAACTTTCCAAGAATCCAAGAACCCTGAAGATATTAGCAGAAAACATAAATGGATAAGTCATCTAAGTACATAGGCAAGGCGAGAGGACAATAATCTGGATGAATGGAAGGATTTAAACCAGATGCTATATCTGAGCACACAGTTCATAGTGAAAACTCCTGATTCAAACAGAATAAAAAAGTAGTATCATGGACACCAGATTTAGAGCCCCAAGCAAAGCTCCCGGTGTCCAGTGTCAGTGGGTCAGCATGACTCAGCTTTAGGACGAGGCCTGTCTGTCCTTTCCCGTGGGCTCAGGCACAGGTGTGAGTGCTGTCAAGAAAACAGCAGATCTCTGGCACTACTGGTGAGTGCTGATTGACTAACAGTGGGCCAGTCAGGGAGAGCTTCATTTCCCTGTGTTGAAGGCTCTAGTCCAGGAAGTTAGAGAAGAGACATTAGCTATTATCCACATGAAACATTTACAACCATGCTCTCATTGCTTCTGAAAATAATTTGTCATCTTTCAGGCTACTTAGAGTATGATCACCCAGAGATTGCTGTCACTATGAAAACAAAGGAGCAGATTTATGTCATGCTCAATATGGCTAGAGAAATTGTCAAGGCGTTCAGGTTAAAAGGAATTATTCATAAAATCGAAGGTGCTGAAATTTATAAGGTAAGGTAGAATATTTTCAGAGCAAATGAGTTTACTTCATATGTAGTCATTCATGGTATTGAAGCCTACTTTTGACTCTTTCAATAAATATCATTCTTCAGATATAAAAATCTCACATAACATAATTATTTAAGGACAGGCTCCCACCATGGAAAGTTTTCTTTCTATAGCCCCGGTGTCAACGTCTCTTTCCATTTTAACCACAGTGAAGGATCATATCTTTCTCCCAAACCAATGGTCTAATGAATCTACTCTTCATCCTACACGCCAATGGATATCAATGTGTTCTTGATAATTATCTATGATACTGAAATAACACTTCCCATGTAAACCATAATCTATGAAAATGCTCAGTTGTAGGTTAGGACTAACTACAATATCTTTCTCAAAGTTACTTAAGTGGTACAATGACATGTTAAAGGACAGAAAGGTTCCCAACTCATTCTATAAACTGCCACTATTTGGTCATCATTTAATTAAAAATCCTAAGTATTTCATTTAAAAGCTGTAAAATTATTAAGAGAATTCAATAGAATGCCCAGAAACAAACTAGTATATAGCAAAGACAATGGGGAAAAATATTCTCTCTCATTGTTCCTGGTTATCTACAGGATAAAATCAAAATCCCTTTGAAGGACATGTAAAGTCCTTCCACAGTCAGCCTCCTGCCTACTTCCCAGCCTGTTTCCCATCTATTAACAATTGCAATTAAAAACTCTAAATCCTTAAGTACAGACCCAGTGAGAGTTATGTATCACCCACATGGTAAGAGCTAAAAGAAAAAAAACTCACTGAACACATATTTCTGTTGAGGAGGGTTTGACAAACATTTTCTATAAAGGGCAACACAGCAAATATATTATGCAAGCATTGTGGTTCCCTGCCACAACTATTCAATTATGTAATTGTAGCACCAAAGCAACTATAGAAAACATGTAAATGAATGACTTGACACTATCCTTTCCCCCAAAAAAACTATTTACAAAAGCAGGCCTCAAGCAAAGTTGGCCTACCAGGTAATAGTTTTCAACCCATGCAGTAAAGAATCAAAATTTTAAGATGTGAATCACCCATAAAATAATCAGTTAATCTAATAAACCATACACTTTTCAAGGGAGTCTAACAAATAGGTTAATAATACAATTTATTGCTCAGAAATTTTTTTTTTTTTCCAAAAACATTGAGTGTTGAGCTGGGGGTGCAGGTTGGTGGAGAGTGGTTACCTAGGTTTGATTCCCAACGTACAAACAAAAGTGAGAAGGAAAACTCCAGAAATCTGTTTCCCCATCTACACAAGAATTGCACTGGAAGAATCTCTCTGATGTAACCATGTTGGAACTTTGGAGCCAATTGAAGGGTTCACATATTCCAGGGGAAGGTGTGGATACTTATTTGTGGTTAATGTCTGTCAAGTTTAGCTCTTAGCAAGGTATCAGTTACCCATTTCTCACCTTTTATCACCATGACGGCTAAGTGTGCACATGTCTCAGAAGCATTTCATACAAAACTTGAAGAAGACAGAACACACAAAAAGGGCCTTGTCCCCCAAGTATCAGAAGTTTGACATTTGCAAAGGCAATTTAGAGGAGGAAGGTTTATTTTAGGTGATGATTTCAGAGGTTTTAGTCCATGATCAGTCACAGCATTGCTTTGCATGGACTTTTATGCTTTGTGCGTTTTTTTTTGGACATCTGCTATACTTCAGTAAGAGGATTTGCTTTAAAAAGCTTAAGTTACTACTTTAGAATAATTATCATACAAAGAGATTGAAAGATGTGATAAGAGGGGAGAGGTTGACATTTCTATGAAAGAACAAAAATCTCAGAAGATCGAGATTAAGGAAATAATAGAAAATGACATAGCTTTTTTTTTTTTTTTTTTTGTTCTGGGATCTCCAATTTGGCTTAGCTTCTTTCTTAAATTTTATGGTTTTAGTTAATCATGGCCAGAAAAAAAGAGGTGCTTGATTTTCAATCTGTTATCAAGCCTCTTACTGTTGAAGAAACCATATATCACATTCCGTGGCTTGAGAAAGATAAAGACTGTATAGACTTTATTCAGGTAAGATTTTTATTTCCTAATAATACCATCTTTCATGTACCAACAATTAATCTTTTCAAAAGTAAATATTTAGCCATGATACCCCTGTTAAAAACTCTCCAATTGTTCCAGGTCATCTACAGGATAAAATCAAAGTCCCTTTGATTGACATGCACAGTCATTCCACCTTCTGGCTCCTGCCTGCTTCCCAGTGTCCTCATCTGTTTCTCGTTTGTTGTCTGTCCTTAATATTCTACTCATACCGATCCACTCGTGGTGCCCCACATACTTTACACTGTTTTCTAATACCATTTATCTGTGGATGCTATTTACTCTCCTTGCAATGCCCTTCAGTTCCACTTTTTTCAAAATTTACTTTCTGATTGTGTCTCCAGAAATATCCCACCAGAGGTTCTCAGAGAGGTAGGTCTTGGATCCAGATTCCTTTCCATCCTATAGTCCACCTTGAAGTCAGAGGACCAAAGGTGCTACCATCGTACCCAGTGTGTTTTCATTACAGTGTTAAGTGCCTTACATTACAATTATTTTTACAGCTCTGTCACCTACTATGTTTTTTTAGCTCACTCATCTTTCGAATATCCGACTTCTCTCACTTTGCATACTGCATAGTGGTTACTCAATAAAGCTTTTAGGAATTAACAAATAATTGGGTCTAACCAGCTTTAATAATATTTTTTCTATGTAAATCTGGTGCCAAAAGACCAATTATATTTTTTCACCTACTTAAAACAATTAGAGTGAATGAATTTTTTAAAATTTATTTAGTTAGCTATTTAGAGCATGAGTATATGAATCATATGTGCCTTAAACCTTCATCTGTTTCCATTACTTTTTACTCACATAAAACATTTTCATTCTTCCATTATATTCTTATTCTTAGATTTCTTCTTTTCTCACCTATATAAAAATATTCCATCTGAAATTTAAAATGGTTATGAATATCTACCTTCCTCTCTTTGCTATTCATAATTTCTATTTTCTCTTACAAATTTATTACCCATACAGTATATTACATTTTATTGAATATTTACTTTAAAAATATAAAACTTTTATTAAAATGTGAATTTCAACATTCTCAACCACTGCCAAAATATCATTGATAAGTTATGTATTTGGTGATTTTTTTTTCCTTAGGAAAGAGCTAAAATTGTAACATTTGATTGTGGAAATGATATATTTGAAGAAGGTGATGAGCCTAAAGGAATCTATATTATTATTTCAGGCATGGTAAAGGTAAAGCAGGAATATTTATTAATGTGAGCATTGGTTTAAGAAAAATTTTATAAAACTGAGAATAATATCTTTCCATGTTAAGAATTACATAGTTCATTTTTTAGGACAGCAGATATCATTCAAACTATAATTTTGATGATCAGAGAGAATGGATAACAATGTACATAACCTTTTAAGTCACATTTTCTCATAGATAACAAGAATCCACCAAAAGGATCATCTTTTAAGGCAAAATTATAAATTATTTTTCATTTTATGTTTATATAAAGTAGATTGGGAGAAATCAGAAAGATCAGAGTATTTACGTCTAGTATTTGTGTCTAGGCTGTTGCTAATAATTTTACTTACAGAGAAATAAGTATTTTTATCTTCAAAATAACGTGTATCCATTATAATTGTTAAAACCAAAGTGGGAAGAAACCTTAAGATTGACAGTTTGGACAATATAAATTACCTGGCATATGCATTTTTCTGTTTCTTTGTTCTTGAACAGCTTAAAAGAGTAAATCTGGGTTTGAAGAATAAGCCAATACTCTTGGAGACAGAGGAGAAAGCTTACCCAGTCATTTACACAGACTATGTGCTCAGTGGTGAAATAATAGGAGAGTTAAACTGCTTAACTAATGAGCCAATGAAATATTCTGCCACCTGCAAAACTGTAGTGGAGGTCAGAAAACATCATATATGTCTTACTGTAGTACCTCATCCAATGTCTAATATAAAATTTAAGGTCTTTTCAATGTTTAATATATGACTACTGTCTAGTTTCAGCTTACTATTTAAAAAAAAATACAAAAAGTAGAACAAACTTTATTGCAAAGTTGTACTCACCTAGCATAATGTCCAGACAAATGGCTTCTGAAAGTGAATCTGTCATATCAAAAGAGGAATTTAACCACAAAAACTAATCCTCTGAGCTGCTTCATGGTGAAATCGAGTCAGCAATGTTAACTCTCAATAACATAATTTGGAATGTAAGGAAAGGGAAAAAGTCAATGATAGAACTTAATAGAAATCCTCCTTACAGATGACTGAAGACAAAATCTCCAATGTGTGGGGTTCCCATTGGCCTAATCTGAACTCAAAAAGAATGATGGCTTCCACCCATGAAGTCACAAAAGCAGAAAATATGTAGCTCTACAAACCATTATATCAACCGAGTTTATGGAAAATACAAAGCTAGAAACAAGTTAAGAAACACTAGGAAGGACTATTCAGTTAAATCTAGAATATGGAATATTCTGCAGGACAAATGACGTGATTTCTCCAAAAAATCAATGACATAGTGTGTGGAGGGAGAGGAAAAGAAGGCAAGAGAAAATTATTAAAAATCAACTTAGGAAATACAATGGCCAAATACAAAGTCCTAATTTGAACAAACCAATTATTAGGAGTTTATTTGAGACAATTTGGGAAATTTTAATATCAGAAGAACATCAGATGATACTATTATTTTTAATTTTGTTAAGTATGATAATCACCTGTTATGCCTCTGAAACATTTCTCTCACTGGGTGATACATATTAAAAAAAATTTAAGTGAAATTATGTGATACTGGGATTTGAATTTAAATATTAGCTTTCTACTTCAGACTTTGACAAAGTTACTAGCTCACTCACCATACATGACCACAAAATTTGCCAAAATATATGAGCCATACATGACCACACCATACATGACCACAAATTTGCCAAAATTTGCCAAAATATATATGCCAAAATATATGTTTTCAGTCATTGAAATAGGAAGTTTGTGTCTGAAAACCTTAAGAAAAAGAAATTTGCAACGGAAGCCCTATATGCACCCTGATCCCACCCATGAGGCAGCAAGTAAGAATCTCATGGAAAGAGAGAAGTGGGAGAGGTTAGGATGGCTGAAAACTGCCAATCAGGGAACAAGGGAAGGAGTTACAGAAGGAGTCCCAGGGAGTCTCTGGGATAGTTCTCCACAAGCCCTCTGTTGAGGATGCACTGCACATGCACAGAGAGGCAAAGCTAGATTCACTAAGTTTTGGGGTTTTTTTAATTTGTTTGTTTGTTTGCTTATGTACTGTGGCTTAATCACTGAGCCACAGCCCTAGCCCTTTTAATATTTTATTTAGAGACAGGGTCTCACTGAGTTGCTTAAGGCCTCTCTAAGTTGCTGAGGCTGGCTTTGAATTTGTGATCCTCTTCCTCAGCCTCTGGAGCCTCTGGGATTACAGGTGTGTGCCACCATGCCAGGCTTTATTAGATTATTAAAAATGGAATGGAGACTCTTGAGGTCTAGAAGCACCAAGGATTAGGGACTTTTAAGGTTCCATCTTGCCCGAGAAGGACATATTTGTTAAAACCAAAAGTAGACAGCTAAGGGAGAAGAAAGAATAGACTTCAGGAATAAGGATCATGATCTAGATTGGGTATTGTTCTAGATCCACCCTAACAGCTTAAGAACAAGCCCTGATAGAATCCTTGAGGGAAAAGTTTCCAAGTTGCACTGTCTTAGAAAATATGGTTTTCTGATTGACCCAAACAAATCGGAAAACCCAGCTCACACAAGCCCACAGTAATCAGACTGTATATGAATTGCCTCCTCTAGCAAGAATCAACAATTTTCAGAGGAAGATGAAAGAATCTGGAAACTCTATAATGTATCATCAGGAATCATGAATTACCAAACATGCAAAGAAACATGAAATAATAACCCAAAGTAAAAAATAACTATATAAGAGTCACTACCCAGTAAGCATACATAATTATTATTTATCAATTTAAAATAAATTAATAAAAATATGTGAGATAATGGCTATCATTTTACAACATATACATATATCAAAACTTCATATAATGTCACATAAATACATACAATTTAATAGAAGAATACTAAAGAAGCTCTTATTAGATCATGTGGCCTCTTAAAATTCAGTACAGTGGTGCCTGGCATTGTGGTTCATACCTGTAAATCTCAGTGGCTTGAGGGGCTGAGTCAGGAGGATTGCAAGTTCAAAGCCAGCCTCAGCAACTTAGTGAGGTCCTGAGCAACTTAGAGTTATACCCTGTGTCAAAATAAAAAATAAAACAGGTTGTGGAGGTGGTTCAGTGGTCAAGGGTGCCTGGGTTCAATCCCTCATACCAAAAATAAATAAATAAAATAAAATAAAATTAGTAAAGTGGAGCTGAGGATGTGGCTCATGGTAGAGCATTTGCTTAGCATGTGCAAGCTCCTGGGCTCAATTCCCCAACACCACATCACAAAAATGAAAATAAAATGTAATACAGGACAAGAGCACAAAAATTGTGATCAATATATATATTTTATTATGTTTCTAAGCCACAGCAAAAAACTTAGTAAATTTAAAATCTTAGTTTTAATGTTATTATAGGGAAAATCTTATTTCTTCAGCTATATTTGCACAGAATGCAATATTAAATTTATATCTTCCTTTTCCCAGACATATTTTATTCCCAAAACTCACTTGTGTGAAGGCTTTCAACATAAGTATTCTGTCATTGAAGATAAAATGTGGCTAAAAATTGGACGTGGAATTACTGCCCAAAAAATCAGGGAACATTTATCTTACGAGGTAAGAAGTATTTGTGCAAACTTCACATTAAGATAATGCCAAATATTGACTAAAAATTTATATTAAAATTTAGAAATAATCAATAGACTATGAGACTGTGTTTTTCCTGTAGGACTGGAACTACAAGATGCAATTAAAACTCTATAACATGCACATAAGAGATATACCAAAAAATACCAAAACTGGTATCTATGATGAAAGCGTAACCTATGTTATCCTCATACATGGAGCGGTAGAAGATTGTCTGTTACGAAAAATTTATAAGGCACCTTTCTTAATTCCTTTAACATGTCATCAGGTAAAGAAATATTGATTCTTGTCTTCAGGCCAATATTCTTTATGTCCAACAGTGTATTAGTATCAGAAAAGTTATTACTAGAATTCAGCTTTCCACCTTCCCATGATCCTCTTTTTCCCCCACTCCATAAATACCCACCACGGCCACAGACAGTCTTCACTGAATGCTTTGGCATTCAATGGCCTAAGTAACTAGCTATTTCCATCCAATACCAATGAAACAGGCCAAGCTGTACATTTTGGCCTGTAGATTTTGGTGCAGGCATATATGACAAAACAAGGCCTATTAGTTTTACTTATGCATTGCAGAAGAACCCTATCAAAAGTACTCTAGAAATCAGACCCTGCTGAATTGAATACCAGTGTTTTTTCCCCAGCTACATTTAAAGTGAGTGTAGCTGAGCCCAGTGGCACACACCTGTAATCCCAGCAGCTGGGAGACTAAGGCAGGAGGATCAAAGTTCAAGACCAACCTCAGCAACTTAGGGAAGTCCTAGGCAACTTAGTGAGACTCTGACTCAAAATAAAAAATTAAAAGTGCTGTGGTCGTAGTTCAGTGGTAAAGCACCCCTGGATTTGATCCCCAGGACCAAAAAAGAAAACCAAGTGAGTATAAAAGAGAAGGCCTTCTCATTTAAACTATTAATTGAGTTACTCTGCCTGTCAAAATGAGAACTGGTTCATGTGTAAAAGAAAAAATGTAAGTGCACATGTGTGTGCACTTTTGTGTGTTGAGGGAAAGTAAGAGAAACATGTCAGAAAGAATTATGGGACACATAAAAATATAGCTACAGAAAGTAAATTGGAAAGCGGAATGCAGAGTCCGGTAAATTAATCTCAAATATATTTAAATATGTTTTTAAAGAGCTAATATATGGCAGAAATAGTGCTAGACACTCAAATGATAAAGACAAATGGGAATTCCCCTCTGGAGATCTCTCAAACAAGTGGAAACAGACACATAAATACATTAATTAGATGTTAACAACTATGATGGAAGTACTTACAGGCTAAATCGAGACCCAAGAAAAATTGTGAGGTGGGATGGGAGGAGCCTGAAGTGAGGAACAGTCTTAAAATTTTCTAAGTGGACATACCAGCAGTAGTATAAGAGAGGAAGTGAAGCATTCTTCTCTGCCATGCTCTTTCCTCTCTTCCTGAACACAAAAGAACAGAGCTTTAGGATGTGTTTTAGTCAGCTTTTTCTTGACTGTGACTAAAACACCTGACAAGAAAGAGGAGGAAAAAGTTTTTTTGTGGGCTCAAGGTTTCAGAGGGCTCAGTCCAATAGCTGCTCCATTCCTTGGGGCTTGAAGTAAGGCAGAAAATTATGGAGGAAGGGTGTGGCAGAGGAAAGCAGCTCAGGACACCATTGCACCAGGATGTGGAGAGAGAGAGAGACTGTGCTCACCATGGACAAAATATAAACCCCAAAGGTATACGTCCTGTAACCCACATCCTTCAGCCACACCCTACCTGCCTGCAGTTACCCCCAAAGGATTGATTAAGGGAAGGCATTCATAGACCAATCATTTCACCTTAACTTTCCTGCAATGTCTCACATGTGTTTTGAGGAAACACCTCATATCTAAACCATAACATTATGGGTGCTGGTTGGGAATTTAGATAGCCAAACAAGAAAGTCCCAAAGCCCAACTCTGTCTCTTCCCTACTCATAGGGCCTTGCTCATTGTGGATTTGAGTACCAGTGTGATTCAATGCATCCTGAAAACAACCGCAAGGTGGAATGATTTCTTGAAATGTTGTTTTTTAAACTTTCTTTCTGCCATATAGAAAAACTCTTTTGTTGATTTTTTTAAAATAATAATTAAACTTCATAATTTTCTCATTTGAAAGAGAAAATATTTTTAAAAGTAGTGAGAGTATATGGAATATTGACCTTCCCCCAATCAACCTATCTAAGAATCTTAAGATATCTGTCTTATTTCTGTTGATTTATTGATAATTTCAATCATCTTTTAAATGTTTAGAAAGGGCCTGAAATAGTAGCTAACTAGAGAAATGTTTAATGGTGTTATATGTATTCAGAAATTAACTTGCATTTTATCAACTTTCAGATACAAGGCATAGAAGATTTCACAAAAGTAATGATTATTCAAACTTCAGTTGATGTGAAAAAATATAGATGGAAAACAAGAAAGTATATATCAACACATACAACTTCCCTGAAACTAGGAACAATAAGTGAGTTATTTCTTTTGGGAAATTTGAGAATTTACTATCCTTTTATAAGATAGCTATATATATATTTGGAATAGGTACTTGCATGCTGCCTAGAATATTGAGAAATCCTTTCAACTGCCATATTCAATACTCAATATATGAACTCAGACAGAATATCAAGTTATGCTTAGAAATTACTGTATTTCATCTATAAGAATTTACATGCATAATTATCTAAATAATATGAAAAAACTTACTGAGAGAACTACTAGCTCTTCCCCTGATTAAAATATTTTATATAGTGGTAGTAATAAAAATAATGTGTACTTTTTGAAGAACTGACATATAAATCACTGGAACTAAATGGCTAATCTTGATGTAAATTTTATTCTTCATAAAATTTCACACCATAAAAATGATATCAAAACATTTAATAATTACTATGAATTCATTGACTAAAATTTGAAAAATAATTTTGAGAGATTTAAAAATTATGAAGAATTAAACTTTGAAATAAATAATAGAAGTTAATAGTTGTCATTTATCTAAAGGAGAAATAATGTCTAAATTTAGAAATATAAAAATTAATTTCAAAATCTTGAGTGCCAATATCCATATTAGTAATGAAGAAATAAACAAATAAACAATTTAATGAAGAAATTGAAAATGAAATACAGAAAAATGTTCAATATTACTGATATAATAATATAATAAATATTTGGTTTACTTTCTTAGTTTTTTAAATAATACTTATAGACTAAAAAATGTAGTGAAATTTACTATATGTTCTTACTTTGTTGATACCAGATTAAATCAATAAAGTTATAGAGATTCCAAAAGCCATAAAAGTATTTATGTCCTTTGATTAAACAATATAATTTCTAGACATTTATCCTAAAGATATAAAGCAAATAAGAAATGAAAATGGTCATTGAGCATGATTTATAAGAATAAAATCTTAGAAAAAAATCAAAATGTATAATGATAAACATGGTTAAGTAAATCAACAAGCAATCAAGAAGACTCTAAGTAGACACTAAAAATTAATTTTCCAGTGGTGTTGTGGCGCACAACTATAATCCCAGCTACTTGGGAGGCTGAGGCAGCAAGATCACAAGTTCAAAGCCAGTCTTAGCAATTTAGTGAGGAGCTAAGTAACTCAATAAGACCCTGTCTCTAAGTAAAATATTTAAAAAGGGCTGTGGATGTGGCTCAGTGATTAAGCATCCCTGGATTCAACCCCTGCTACCCAATAAATAAATAAATAAATAATAAATAAATAAAAATAGAAAGTAAATCTTCTCTATTGCAATGTAGAGAAGACCTAGGATACTTGTCATGTAAAACTACCAATGATAAAAATACTGGGTTGTTAACTTTAAATGAATTATATCTTTGTTATATTACAGTTGTATGATTTTGAAACTAAGTGGATAAATTATTGTCTTTATATAGGTTTCCACTGACCTTAAGATTAAGCATCTACAGGAAATGTTAGTGGGTCCTTCACCATCTGCTCCTTCATCAGATGTCTCTTCTCCTCCTTCTCCAAAACGCAGCCATAGCAAACTTAATGGTTCACCTGAAATGGGAGGTCTGGGGTATCCCACTCCTAAACCTTCACGATAACACTCCTTCTGCCTAGAACCCTCTAAACATGCCCTTACCCACAGGTCTCCATTACATACAGCTAGCTCCTTCTTATCCCTTTAATCTTAGTTTTTTCTTCAGGAAGCCATCAACAATAATTCCAAATCTATAAAACTTCACCGAGTAGTTTTCTTGTGTGCTCCTGTAGCCCAATATGTGCTGTCCCATAGCCCAATATCAAGTTGGCTTTGGTTTTATTTGTATGTGTGCTGGTCTGCTGTTCTACTACCAAAAAACTCCAAGAAAGCATGGAATCCTAAAATTATTGTGCTTTCTTAGGTGTCCTCATTGCTTACTAAGGTCCCTGGCACTCCTATTATGTATTAAAAATATTTGAGGATATTGAGATAATAGATGATTTTGTCTCCTTACCTTTCAAACTTTCTACACATTGTTATATAATCTTTATAATAAAAGTTATTTAAGCCTTTTTTTTTTAAAAGGTTATCCTTCACACCAATGTGATCACAGATCCCAAGTGTGAGTGAGTTGAATATGGTCTAATTTAATAGTTGAACTGTATGAAACTGTGACCCACTTCAGTGGTTGAATTAACACCATCTTTTTTGAACCAGTTTCAAGTGAATTCTTGGATGAAAATCTGCAAGAAGAAAGTAATGTTGAGGAAAAGGTAAACTTGGAACATTTCTTTTTAAAATTTTGTTTGGGTAAAAGAAAGTCTGCAATTTATGGGAACTACCAATGTATTTTTCTTATTCTGAAGAGTTCAAACACTAATCTTAGTGGTTCAACCACTTACATAGATTTTGGTATGAAAAATTTCCGTTATCACAGGGTATACAATGTAAATTGTTATTTGTAAATACTAAAGAAATGACAAAGAAAAACAAATTTCAAAAGATATCAGAACTTCCTTGACTTACATTAGCATACAGGTACACCAGAGATGGCTGTGGTTGCAGTGTATCTGAGCCCCTTCCCCTCCCCCTCATGTTAAAATTGGATTGGGGTGAAGGTTCTCAGCCTGAAAACACAATGCTCTTGTGCTCACAGTGCCTGAAAAAAGCAGGAACTCAAAAATAAATGCCCTATAACCTATTCTGTCCCAGGCTTACCTAAGTTACACAGAAAGTACCACAAATATTGATCAATGTCATGGTTCACTATGAATTTGGATAGATCACTTGGGAATCTGAAGGTCTTCTAAATCCTAAGTCAACTTTGCAATACTGTTCTGAAACAGTATTTGACCCTGTAATTGAAATTGAGCAGAGAAATACAGCATAACTGCCTCATTATGTCTATACCAGCCTACCTCTGCCTGGAAAAGCAAAGGGAAATTATAATAAAAATAAAAAGATGAGGAGGAGATTAAGATGAACTATTAGGTGATTTCCAGAGCCTGCTGGTTAGGTCATCTCTCTATTTATGGGACTAATAAGCTTGCAGGGTTGAGCTTAGTATGTGGGGTGTGAGGGGGAGGTGGTGGGAAGAGCAAGGGAGGCAAATGTTCTTCCTGAGCCTATTCTCAAAAAGTACTGCTTGTCCATCAGTTAAAATTAAAAAATGATGGCATGATGATTCAAAGTAGGAGTTCACTAAAGGACACAAACATCAGCCTGTGGAACATGTAGAGAAAATCATCAGACTGTGTTACCTAATAGATACTTTTGCTCCCTGATTTAGATCCTAGCTGTGTTTCTGTGCCAGCTCTCTTTCTGCTACCCAAACCCTTTCCCCACCACGACTACCCTAGGATTGTGGCTTTCCTTTTGCAACATCCTTGCAAAGTGTCCTGGTTCCCAGGACAATGCACACTGTGCTGCCACTGTCAGAAGTCCCAGCTCTGACTATTCTGCTCTGAGACTCGATTGTACATTAGATTGTAGACTAGATCGTGTAAATCAGACCCTTATTAACAGCTTCAGAATTTGACTCCTGTCTCCTATCTCAATTTCTAGATTGAAGAATCTGAAATACCACTTGAGAAGGATATTGAAATATAAAGGGTCTCTCAGAAAAAACCTAAACAAAAGCCTGGTAAGCTTCCCCAGTTTCCTCAACATGACCAGGAACATGCCCATTGGAGACAGAAACCAGAAGTGCACTTGCCCTTGGTAAGGTAGTGTGAATTAGTGCACTTCCCACTGGCTAGTTGATTCTCCCAGTGTCTCCAAACTCCAATTTGAAAAGTTATCTTTAAAATAACTTCCTCTCTCTAGATTTCTTAAAACATTAGATTCCTGGTTTCCCCTCTCTGTTCTGCTACTTAACTCCACATTGCAACACTGGTGGCTCCCAGTTCACCTGTTTTTCAGGGGACCATGTACTGCTGAAAGATATCAAAAGGTAGTAAGTCATGATTTCAGTTCTAAGTATTTATGTTTTAGTTACACAGACAAAATTAAATAGCAATGCAAAATACACTATGGATAGTGCAGCTGATGTTGAAGGAATTTGAAATAGAAAGAGGTGGCAATGTCTCCAGAGTCTTTGGAGGAAAAAAATGATGTTCAGAATGGAGCACATGAGAAAGCAAGACCATTGGGGAAACATGAGTCTAGCGATCTGACAGCTGGCCGTGCAAAATGTGTCTGTTGGAAATATCTTTGTGTATGTATGTCTGCTTTACATGACTTTATGTCAAAGGACATATCATTGGGTTCAAAAATAAAAACTGTCAGATAAATAGGTTTATCTCCATCTAAGTAAAATGTAACCCTGCATGCCTATGACACAGGGGGCATTTAAAACTAGATTTCTTAAAAATTTAAAAATAGATTTAAACGTGAACAATACACTAGGGAAAACTATTTGTAAGAATTATGTGCTCGAAATACAAGTAATATCTTTATCTTGGAAGAGCACATATAGCATAACAAGGAAAGCTGTAAAATTCTAATAGGCAAGCTCATGAAAGTCTGTTTAGGTACAAGACAATATCTAATGTGGTAAAATAGGAAATTACAAAATGCAAAATTAAACAACAATGAAGTAGCAACATTTGCTTTTTAAAATATGCAGTTTTTTAAAATGTCAAAATATTTTTCCTTTGAAATAGATGAAAATTGAATGAAACTGATTTTCTTTTATTTTGCTGATAGATGAGTAAAAGCAATTTATAACAACGGTCATAAACGTATTTTGACAACGTATTTTGACTCAGTGGTTCTTGGAAGTAGTCCAAGTACTGAGGTAAATAAAATGCCCAGGACACTATACTATTTCTAATGGCAATAACCATAATAATTAAAAGAGTCCAAGTGTTCAATACAGAACATTCGTACAAGGAAATATCATACAACCATTGAAAAGACTGGCTGTGTAGTCCAATGTAAACTATGAAGAGGAAAGCAAAACATAAACACACAACAGACATCTTTTAACCCAAAAAATGACTAGAAAAAAATAAATCAAATGGTTATGTTGTAATTAAGTGAGAGAAGAGGTGGTTTTGTTCATTTCTATTATTGTGTGTGGTTCTATTGGTGCTATAATGAAAATGATTATAACTATTAAGCATTATTGAAATATAAATTGAGTGGTATCTATTCCTTTCTGTCATTCTTTACATTCTTTGATGCTATGTTAACAGAGTGGGAAAAACCTGACCTGAAGCTCAGCTGGAGGTAAGGTACTTAGTCAGTGTTTGCCAGAGTGGAACATCTTCCTCCTCATAATCCATAGACCACCTGCATTCAGTTCAGCAGACCCCAGATACTGAACTGAGCCCCAGTTTGTCTTGTTGCTGCCACTTTATCAATGATGAGATAATGATCTTGCTCACTCACTCCTGCAACTTCCTTTTTACTCTTGACAATAAAGGCCAGGAGATGTTCCATGGGGGTGAGATGACTCTCCAGTACATCCTATTCCAGATTGTTGGTCAATGCTGCGAGATTCCAAAGCTCTCAGCATTTTTGTTTTTTTCTTCTCCCTTCAGTTAGAAGCAGCTGAAAGCCTGCTCTGAAGATGGAAGTGAGCATTGGTGTGACTATGATATGAGGCCTGCTGTGGCTGCAGCACCCTTCCTTCATCCAGAGGGGCCACTTCTGGTTGGATCCTTCATGGATGCTTTGGAGCTATGCAGTAAAGAAGTCTGGACTTGGTGATCCGCCAGTTCAAAACATTTTGCAAAATGTTTTACAAAATGCTCTTGATGTAAAATATCTGTTATTTTAAATATTCAGAGATCTCAAAAATCTTAGAATAAGTTTTAGTCTTAAGAATCAGAAAAGAAAGTTTATAACACCCAGATAGTTAGCACATTGTTTTTAGAGTGATAATGAGTCGATTCATTTTATGAATAATAAAATACCATTAAAATGTGGTTTAAATGTTGCTCTTGATCCAAGTATTGATTTTTGTCATTCTTCATACTTTACCCTTCCTGGGAGCTCAGAGTTCTCAGAGAGTCATAATAGTAAATAATGGAACCTGATTCAGACTGAACCACTTAACCCAACCCTAAATGAAACCTCTAGCACCCATTTTATCCACAATATTACAATCACAAATTTAGAAAATAGTCATCCCAGGAGAGCGCATGCTTTGTTAGGTATACTATCCTGTATAATACACTATACAGGTGTGAACTCCTGTGATCTTTACAGCCACTATATTAAGCAGACACCTTTATTTCTAATTTACAAATGAGTAAACTTGAGTGAGTTTGAGTAATTTGCAGAAAATCTTACAGCTTGTAGGAGGCAGATTATAGATTTGAAAATAAGATATCATACCATATATCCCCTCTATTCTGAACTCTAAATAAATGCCTAAAGAATTAAAATATTTATAAAAATATTTTAAAATATAAAAATTTAAATATATGCCTTCAGGCTCAGACTTCCATGGGAGTTAAGAAATCTCAAAACTGTGCCAAACAACTGGCGATGGGCACATTCTTAGGAGTGAAGTGCAGAGATTCCAGTCACAAAAGTGTCCTTTGTATTAGGGGTTGTGAATGTCTGGCTAGGTTTTTCAACTGGATTGTAAACATCTCCCGACATAAGGCACTGAAACACAAAGTAACTCTGGTGGTGTCCACCTGCCTGGTGTGCAGAAATGTGGGGCTCTGTGCCCAGGGCTCCACTTTACCTGAAAGAAAGTGACTGGCCTGAAGAGGGCGCGTACAGCATGCTTCCCTTTGACTCTCAGAGGTAACCCACTTGTTTACAGTGTCCATATCATTGCTTGTTTTTTAAAGATTTTTTGATAACAAAAAAAAAAAAAAAAAAAAACTTTCCTTGGTCCTTTCACCTTGATTTTTAAAACTTTAGCTAAGTTCTTGAATTTTTACTGTGACTGCCCCTCGTGTTTTGTATTTATTTTCCTGTAGATGTTTATCTTTTATATTCTACGTTACTTTTTCTAATGAGAAACTTTTCAAAGGAAGAAACTTTTTCTCTCAAGGGTCACTCATTAACAGGGAAGTACTGTGCTATGCTCCTGCCAGTTAACATCTGTAAGAGACTTTCAGTGAACTGGTCAAATTCCCACTTTGCTTTCAGACAATGGCCTTTCCAATTGAAATAACCTTCTGGGTTATCTTTGTTCTTGACAAGTCTTCGGAGCTGATTGCAAAATCCCAGCCTCAGACTTCACCCAGAGAGTTACTAGGACAAACAGTTATCACCTTTTTTAAAATGCTCTTTACGGAATGGTTTTCAGACCTGTAATAGACTTCCTCACTGGCTCATCTTCTGCAGCACAAAGTAAGTAAGTAAAAGATTACCAAGAAGATCCATCAGTATTATTCCCCCTACCCCCACCACACACACATCATGTTATCCACACACAAAATGGTAGGCCATGGTTGCTATCCCAAGTTTTCTACACATAGATGATTTAGATACTTAGAAGATATCCTTTAATATTTATTGCAGTTATCCAGCCTGGGAAAGGAAATGGTTGTAGAAAAGAAAAATGGAAGAAACAGATTAGTATAGCCCCATATTTCTTAAAACTATATACAATGAGCACCCTAAATTTAAATATAAATTTTGTCATGTGTTTTCTTTCTTACTTCGCTATTCACCTAATTTTACTATTAAGAGAGATTTTGTGAATTTCGGATATTCCCAAAATAAGAAAATCTGCCTCCCTAACATCTTTTAATTATCTGAAGGATTAATAAAAAATTTAATGAAATGACTGTTGGGGAAATGTAATTTAAATCAAAATCTCCTGTCACTCCTTTAAGCCTCTCCACAAAAGTAGAAGAGAAAGAAAATCCTTAATTTTTAATAGGCATTAAACTGGAGTAAGTGCAATGCACATCACAATCCCTGAAAGAAGTTACAAAAACAGAAATCTTGCCCTTTTATATAGCCAGGCAAACAATCTATTGCATACATTTTCACAAGATAAAAAATGACTAGTTTTCGAATAAGAGGACATTTGTCCCACACAGTTCCTCCTCAACTCTTTTGTTAATGTGTTCACTAATTTCCTGTGCTACACTCATTTATCTTTTTTTGTGGGGGTGGAGGGCATTTTACCAGGGATTGAACTCAGCGGCACTCAACCACTTAGTCATGCCTCCAGCCCTATTTTGTATTTTATTTAGGGACAGGGTCTTGCTGAGTTGCTTAGCATCTCGCTTTTGCTGAGGCTTTGAACTCACGATCCTCATGCCTCAGCCTCCTGAACCGCTGAAATTACAGGCGTATGCTACCCTGTCTAGTCATTTATCTTTGATTGAAGATGGATTTGCAATTTGGAGCCAGGTTTCAGAGGAAGTTAAACTCCTATCCTCCGAGGGTTACTTTTCCAAGAGAAATTTTCTAGGTGCTGAGTTGCATACTTTGCGTTTTTTTGTTTTTTTTTCTAAAGTACATGCATTTCAAAGAACAAAAAACCAAGTTTTGTGAAGTAAATACTCTTAAGAAAAAGGACAATCTCTTCCCTTATCTTCAATAGTGAGAATTAGGTCTTATTTTAAATATGTCTTTGTGCATGTAGGACTAAAACATTGCAAATAATAATATAGTTTGCTTCATGCATCAGGTCCGTCTGGATTGGCATTACCCTCCTTTCCTTCACAGGCTGACCTCACTCTGGAATACTTTCTTCTCCTAGGTAGGGATTGTCTGCTTCTCTACCCATTTACCTGGGAATCCCTCCCAGAGCTAGACTGAAATCTAGAAACTGCAAGGACAATTGTGTTCTGGATAGATCTGGTGTTGTTCAACTGGTTCCCTAGTTTCTCTCTTACTATTCAAGATAAAAAAAAAATTTTGCTTTTGGTATTATTTCCTTTCAAGTTGCTCCATAAGGGCAGGCAAACATCCACTTTGGTCACCATTGAACCCACAGTGCTCAGCACATAATAGGTGTTCAACATATACAGCTGTCACATACAAGAATAATGCAAAAATATTAGAAATACAAGTAGCAATAAATGTTGGTGAAGATGTAGAGAAAAAGGTACACTCATATATTGCTGGTGGGACTAAAATATGGTGCAATTGGGTGCTGTGGAACATGCCTGTAATCCCAGAATCTTGGGAGGCTGAGACAGGAGGATCATGAGTTCAAACCCAGCCTCAACAAAAGTGAGGTGCTGAGCAACTCAGTGAGACCCTGCCTCTAAATAAAATACACATCCCCTGGCTGGGGATGTGACTCAGTGGTCAAGTACCCCTGGGTTCAAAACCTAGTACCAAAAATAAAAAAATAAAAAATAAGTAAATAAAAATAAAAATTGGTGCAACCACTGTGGAAAGCAGTATGGAGATTCCTCAGAAAACTTGGAATGGAACCACCATTTGACCCAGTTATCCCGCTCCTCAGTTTATACCTAAAGGACTTAAAATCAGTGTACTACAGTGACACAGCCACATCAATTTTTTTTTTTTTATTGTTGAGTCAATATTTTTTTTTATTGTAAACAAATGGCATACATGTTGTTCTCTGTTTGTACATGGCATAAAGGCATACCATTTGTGTAATCATAAATTTACATAGAGTAATGTTGTTTAATTCATTCTGTTATTTTTTCCCTTCCCCCCACCCCTCCCACCCCTCTTTTTTTTTTTTTTTACTTTTTTTTTTTTTATTGTAAACAAATGGCATACATGTTGTTTCTCTGTTTGTACATGGCATAAAGGCATACCATTTGTGTAATCATAAATTTACATACAGTAATGTTGTTTGATTCATTCTGTTATTTTTTCCCTTCCCCCCACCCCTCCCACCCCTCTTTACCCTCTATACAGTGCTTCCTTCCTCCATACTTGCCCCCCTCCCTAACCCTAACTCTAACCCTAACACTAACCCTTCCCTCCCCCCCATTATGTGTCATCCTCCACTTATTAGCGATATCATTCGTCCTCTGGCTTTTTGAGATTGGCTTATCTCACTTAGCATGATATTCTCCAATTTCATCCATTTGCCTGCAAATGCCATAATTTTATCATTCTTTATGGCTGAGTAATATTCCATTGTATATATATACCACAGTTTCTTTATCCACTCATCAATTGAAGGGCATCTAGGTTGGTTCCACAGTCTGGCTATTGTGAATTGAGCAGCTATGAACATTGATGTGGCTGTGTCTCTGCAGTATGCTGATTTTAAGTCCTTTGGGTATAGGCCAAGGAGTGGGATAGCTGGGTCAAATGGCGGGTCCATTCCAAGTTTTCTAAGGAATCGCCATAATGCTTTCCAGAGTGGCTGCAGTAATTTGCAGCCCCACCAGCAATGTATGAGTGTACCTTTCTCCCCACATCCTCGCCAACACCTGTTGTTGCTCGTATTCTTGATAATCGCCATTTTAATTGGGGTGAGATGGAATCTTAGGGTGGTTTTGATTTGCATTTCTCTTATTACTAGAGATGTTGAACATTTTTCCATATGTTTGTTGATTGCTTGTAGATCTTCTTCTGTGAAGTGTCTATTCATTTCCTTAGCCCATTTGCCGACTGGATTATTTGACTTCTTGGAGTAGAGTTTTTTGAGTTCTTTATAGATTCTGGAGATTAGTGCTCTATCTGAAGTATGATTGGCAAAGATATTCTCCCACTCTGTAGGCTCTTTCTTCGCATTGCTGATAGTTTCCTTTGCTGAGAGAAAGCTTTTTAGTTTGAATCTACCCCAGTGGTTGATTCTAGCTTTTATTTCTTGTGCTATGGGAGTCCTGTTAAGGAAGTCTGATCCTAGACCAACAAGGTGAAGATTTGGATCTACTTTTTCTTCTATAATCTGCAGGGTCTCTGGTCTGATTCCAAGGTCCTTAATCCATTTTGAGTTTAGTTACGTGCATGGTGAGAGATATGGGTTTAGTTTCATTCTGTTGCATATGGATTTCCACTTCTCCCAGCACCATTTGTTGAAGAGGCTATCTTTTCTCCATTGCATATTTTTGGCACCTTTGTCTAGTATGAGAAAATTGTATTTATTTGGGTTTGTGTCCGTGTCCTCTATTCTGTACCATTGATCTACCTTTCTATTTTGGTACCAATACCATGCCGTTTTTGTTACTATTGCTTTGTAGTAGAGTTGAAGATCTGGTATTGCAATACCCCCTGTTTCACTATTCCTGCTAAGGATTGCTTTAGCTATTCTGGGTTTCTTATTCTTCCAGATGAATTTCATAATTGCTTGCTCTATTTCTGAAAGGTATGTCATTGGGATTTTAATTGGAATTGCATTGAATTTGTATAGCACTTTAGGTAGTATGGCCATTTTGACAATATTAATTCTTCCTATCCAAGAACATGGAAGATCTTTCCATCTTCTAAGGTGTTCTTTAATTTCTTTCTTTAGTGTTGTATAGTTCTCATTGTAGAGAGATTTTGTGAGATTGATTCCCAAGTATTTTATTTTTTTCGAGGCTATTGGGAATGGGGTATTTTTCCTAATTTCTCTTTCTGAAGATTCATCACTTATGTATAAAAATGCATTGGATTTATGGGCATCGATCTTGTAACCTGCTACTTTACTGAATTCACTTATGAGTTCTAAGAGTTTTCTGGTGGAATTTCCAGGTTCCTCTAAATATATAATCATGTCATCAGCGAAGAGGGATAGTTTGAGTTCTTCTTTTCCAATTCGTATCCCTTTAATTTCTTTGGTTTTTCTAATTGCTCTGGCCAGAGTCTCAAGAACGATGTTGAATAGAAGTGGTGAAAGAGGGCATCCCTGCCTTGTTCCAGTTTTTAGGGGGAATGCTTTCAGTTTTTCACCATTTAGAATGATATTAGCCATGGGCTTAGCATAAATGGCCTTTACAATGTTAAGGAATGTTCCCAATATCCCTATTTTTTTCTAGTGTTTTGAGCATGAAGGGGTGCTGTATTTTATCAAATGCTTTTTCTGCATCTATTGAAATAATCATGTGATTCTTGACTTTAAGTCTATTAATATGGTGAATTACGTTTATTGATTTCCTGATGTTGAACCAACCTTGCATCCCTGGGATGAAACCCACTTGATCATGGTGCACTATCTTTTTAATATGTTTTTGTATGCGATTTGCTGAAATTTTGTTGAGAATTTTTACGTCGATGTTCATTAAGGATATTGGTCTGAAATTTTCTTTCCTTGATGAGTCTCTGTCTGGTTTAGGTATCAGTGTGATATTGGCTTCATAGAATGAGTTTGGGAGGGTTCCCTCCTCTTCTATTTTATGGAATACTTTGAGAAGTATTGGAATGAGCTCTTCTTTAAAGGTTTTGTAGAACTCGGCTGAGAACCCATCTGGTCCCGGACTTTTCTTTGTTGGTAGGCTTTGGATGACTTCTTCTATTTCAGTACTTGAAATTGGTCTATTTAAATTGTTTATGTCCTCCTCGTTCAGTTTAGGCAATTCATATGTCTCTAGAAACCTGTTGATGTCTTCGAAATTTTCTATTTTGTTGGAGTATAGATTTTCAAAATAGCTTCTAATTATGTTTTGTATTTCAATCCTGTCTGTTGTGATATTTCCTTGTTCATTCCGAATTTTAGTGATTTGGGTTTTCTCTCATCTTCTCTTTGTTAGTGTGGCTAAAGGTTTATCAATTTTGTTTATTTTTTCGAAGAACCAACTATTTATTTTGTCAATTTTTTGTATTGTTTCTTTTGTTTCAATTTCATTGATTTCAGCTCTGAGTTTAACTATTTCCTGTCTTCTACTGCTTTTGGTGCTGTTCTGTTCTTTTTCTAGGGCTTTGAGCTGTAGTGTTAGGTCATTTATTTGTTGAATTTTACTTCTTTTATTAAATGCGCTCCATGAAATAAATTTCCCTCTAAGTACTGCTTTCATAGTGTCCCAGAGATTTTGATATGATGTTTCTTTGTTCTCATTTACCTCTAAGAATTTTTTAATTTCCTTCCTAATATCTTCTATTATCCATTCATCATATAATAGCATATTGTTTAATCTCCAGATGTTGGAATAGTTTCTGTGTTTTACTCTTTCATTTATTTCTAACTTCAATCCATTATGATCTGATAGAATACATGGTAGTGTCTTTATCTTCTTGTATTTGCTAACATTAGCTTTGTGGCATAATATATGGTCTATTTTAGAGAAGGATCCATGTGCTGCTGAGAAGAAAGTGTATTCGCTCTTGGTTGGATGGTATATTCTATAAATGTCCGTTAAGTCTAAATTATTGATTGTGTTATTGAGATCTATGGTTTCTTTGTTCAATTTTTGTCTGGAAAATCTGTCCAGTGGTGAGAGAGGCGTGTTAAAATCACCTAGTATTATTGTGTTATGGTCTTTTTGGTTTCTGAAATTGAGAAGGATTTCTTTGACATACATGGATGAGCCACTGTTTGGGGCATAGATGTTTATGATTGTTATATCTTGCTGATTTATGCTTCCCTTAAGCAGTATGAAATGACCTTCTTTATCCCTTCTGACTAACTTTGGCTTGAAGTCCACATTATCGGAAATGAGGATGGATACTCCAGCTTTTTTGCTGAGTCCATGTGCATGGTATGTTTTTCCCCATCCTTTCACCTTTAGTCTATGGGTATCTTTTTCTATGAGGTGAGTCTCTTGCAGGCAACATATTGTTGGATCTTTCTTTTTAATCCAATCTGCCAGTCTATGTCTTTTGATTGATGAATTCAGGCCATTAACATTCAGGGTTATTATAGAGATATGATTTGGTTTCCTGGTCATTTGGTTCATTTTTTAAATTTTATTTATTTATTTGTTTGACACAACTTGTTTCCTCCTTTATTTGACAATTCCTTTAGGATAATTCTTCCCTTTGCTGATTTGCTTCTTTGTTTTTCATCTCTTCCTCATGGAATATTTTGCTGAGAATGTTCTGTAATGCTGGCTTTCTTTTTTTTAAATTCTTTTAGCTTTTGTTTATCATGGAAGGATTTTATTTCATCGTCAAATTTGAAGGTAAGTTTTGCTGGGTATAAGATTCTTGGTTGGCATCCATTTTCTTTCAGGGCTTGAAAACTGTTGTTCCAGGCCCTTCTAGCTTTTAGGGTCTGGATTGAAAAATCTGCTGATATCCGTATTGGTTTCCCCCTGAATGTAATTTGGTTTTTTTCTCTCACAGCCTTTAAAATTCTGTCTTTATTTTGTATGTTAGGTATTTTCATTATAATGTGCCTTGGTGTGGGTCTGTTGTAATTTTGTGTATTTGGAGTCCTATAAGCCTCTTGAACTTGATTTTCCATTTCATTCTTCAGATTTGGGAAATTTTCTGATATTATTTCATTGAATAAATTGTTCATTCCTTTGGCTTGTTTCTCTAGGCCTTCCTCAATCCCAATAATTCTGAAGTTTGGCCTTTTTATGATATCCCATAGTTCTTGTAGATTCTGTTCATGATTTCTTACCATCTTCTCTGTTTGTTCAACTTTGTTTTCAAGGTTAAATATTTTGTCTTCAATGTCTGAGGTTCTGTCTTCCAGGTGTTCTATCCTATTGGATATGCTTTCTATGGAGTTCTTAATTTGGTTTATTGTTTCCTTCATGTCAAGGATTTCTGTTTGGTTTTTTTTCAATATCTCTAACTCTTTATTGAAATGATCTTTTGCTTCCTGTATTTGCTCTTTTAGCTGTCGATTGGTGCGCTCATTCAATGCTTGCATTTGCTCTTTCATCTCATCGTTTGCTTCTCTGATCATTTTAATTATGTACATTCTGAACTCCTTTTCTGTCATTTCTTCTACCATGCTGTCATTGGGTTTTATTGATGTAACATCTAGATTTGTTTGCAGCATTTTCTTTCCTTGTTTTCTCATATTGTTCAGGTATCAGTGGACCGCTGAGATATTGCAGATTTCCTCTATTGACTTACAATGTCCCTGAAGATTTCTATATATATCCCCTCTTAGCCTTCAGTAGGCTGAAGTCTTGGAGGAAGTTGATAATGCGGTGCTCCACAAGGAAGCTGCCTCTCTAGGAGTGGTGGCCTTCAGGTGGAGTATAATCCCTGCTAGTGGGCAGAGGTACCTCCACTTGTTGACCTGTGGTCATCCAAAGGGGACCTAGGCTGCAGGCTGAGGCAAGGCCTGTTTGGGCCTGAGTCTCTGGTTTTACTGTCCTTGTGGGGAAACCTCACTCGGCAGGGAAGACTCACCCAGTGGGGAGGTCTCGCTGGTCAGTTTCCTCCTAGAGGTTCCTCTCAATTTACAGCTACCGCCTGGGCTGGGCTGCCTTTCTCTGCAAAGTTCCCAGGGGCCCGGCCCTACCTCCTGGGCCTGGGAGCCTCACCCTTCGCAGATGAATCTCCTTAGGCTGCCCCTCCTCAGAGAATCTGCCCGCAGGCCTGGAACCTTCACTCCGCCCTAAGCCTGTCTCTGTGCGGCTCTTCCACCACGAAGCCTCCTAGATCCTGGGACCCTGCTCTGCACCTAATCGCCTGGCTATGAGGCCCCTCCTCTGAGCAGCCACCTGGGGCCCCGTACAATTTCTCTGAGACCCAGAGACCCACCACACACCTCTTCCTCCAGACAGCCGCCCAGTATTCCGGTGCGGTCACTAGGAGTCTAAGAAACTCACTGCGTGCCTCCACCTCCCACCAACCACCTGTAGCCCTGGGCAATCAATCACTCCGAGTCGAAGTGACCCTCCCCGTTCCTCCTCCTTCTCCAGATAATCCCCCGGGGGTTCAGGAGCGGTCGCTCTGAGTGGCTCTGAATCCACGTGACCCGCTGCACGGGTCCTCTGGGCAACCGCCCGGAGCTCTGGTGCGGCCACTCAAGACCAAGTGACCCACCACGCTTCTCCTCCAGGCAGCCCCCCTGTGTTCAGGCGCTGTCACTTTAAGTCCAAACAACTCACCACTCGCCTTCTCCTCTGAGCAGCCACCTGGAGCTCTAATGCAGTCACTGCGAGTCCAAACGACCCGCCGCACTCCTCCTCCTCCTCCTCCTACTCCTCCGGGCAGGCCCCGGTGTTCAGAAGTGGTCTGAGTCCAAACAGCTCGCCACGCAGCCCCTCCTCTGGCGACCGCCTGTAGCTCGGGTGTAGTCACTCCGAATCCAAGCGGCCACGCTCCTCTTCCTCCTCCTCGTCCTCAGGGCAGGCCCTGGTGTTCAGAAGCAGTCATTCTGAGTCCAAACAGCTTGCCGCTCGGATTCTCCTCTGGCAACCGCCTGTAGCTCTGGTGCAGTCACTCCAAATCCAAGCGGCCACGTTCCTCCTCCTCCTCCTCAGGGCAGGCCCCGGTGTTCTGAGTCCACACAGCTCTCCTCGCCACTCCTCCCCTGGGCAGCCGCCGGAGCCCCAGTGGTTGCTCTGAGTCCCAGGGCTGTGCCGAGCGGCCTCCCTTACTGCGCTCCCAGTTGTCCGAGTTCAGTGCTCCAGCGGGGGGAGGGGTGTCTCGCCGGCTGCTCTACTTCACAAAGTTTCCTGCGTTCCGGGACCACTGTCCCATCCGGGATGCCTTCCCAACGGGTGAGAGTCACCCGGCTGCTCTGAGTTGGTCCCAAGTGTCTCAATATCTCCTCTTTTGAATCCTGAGTCCTGGAGCAACATGAAATGCAGCCACCCTCTAGGCCCCCATCTTGAAACCCGAGTCAATATTCTTTTAAAGCTTGGCAGATGTCAATCTGTGATAGATTGGGCAGGTCAGATGGCAAGATGGTGGTCTGGTTTACACAGCCTTAAACCTGACTCCAACTTCTCCAAGGACATTTGGGATGGGCATTCTAGCATTTTCAAAGTGGAGTACCCAAGCTTCAATGCTGTAATTTTTTTCCTTTCATCAAGTTGTCAGTCAGCAACCTCATTCTTTTTCAAGAGAATAAATATACTTTATAGTCCTCTGTTGCCAATAGAGACCATTTCTTGGTGCTCAGGAGCCAGGCCTGCTCCTTGGGGATCTTCAGCAACCACACAGCAGAACAACTGGGTACTCAAAAACGCGAGAGTGAATCCTAGCGCTGAGTGGCAGGAATCAGCCACATCAATTTTTATAGCAGCTCAATTCACATTAGCCAAGTTGTGGAACCAACCAAGGTGCCTTTCAACAGATGAATGAATAAAGAAAATGTGGTACATATACATATTGGAATATTACTCAGATATAAAGAAGAATGAATTTATGGCATTTGCCAGTAAACAGATGGAACTAGAGACTATCATGCTAAGTGAAATAAGCCAATTCCATAAAACCAAACTGTTTTAGTCAGCTTTTTTACTGCTGTGACTAAAAGATCTGACCAGAACAATTTTAAAGAGGGAAAAGTTTATTTGAGAGCTCACAGTTTGAGGTCTCAATCCATATACTGCAGGCTCCATTCCTTGGGGCTCAAGGTGGGGCTGAACATCATGGTGGGAAAGGGTGGTGAAGGGAAGCAGCTTGCATCATCAGAAAGCAGAAAGAGAGGGTCTCCACTCTCCATATACAAAATATATACCTACCCCAAAGTCACACCCCAAATCCCATCTCTTCCAGCCACAACCTACCACTTCATTTAATTCAGTGATTAGGTTAAGACTCTCACAACCCAATTGCTTCTCCTCTGAACCTTCTTGCATTGTCTCACACATGAGCTTTTGGGGGACACCTCACATCAAAACGATAACACAAAAGCTGACTGTTCTCTCTGATATGCTGATGCTAACACAAAATGGGGGATCATAGAAGTTCATTGGATTAGATAAAGGGGAATGAAAAGAAGGGAGGGGCATGGGAATAGGAAAGATAGTAGAATGAATCAGACATAACTTTCCTATGTTCATGCATGAATACCTGACCAGTGTAACTCCACATAATGTGCAACCACAAGAATGGATCCTAATTAGAATAAGTTATACTACATGCATGTATAATATGTCAAAATATGTTCTACTATCATGTATATCTAAAAAGAACAAATAAAAAATAAAAGAATAATGCAAAACAAATCCATGATTACTATCCCCAAATTCATTTTTAACCTCTTTTCTTTCAATTGAGATATAATTTATATAAAATTAACATACCCTTTATAGTATACAGTTCTATGAATTACAAGGAACTCAAAGAGACATATAACCACCACTACAATCAAGACAAAAATAACAGAAATTCCATCCATGCCTTTGAAAATCGGTTCTTCTTCTGTCCCTTGCTCATGACAAATTTTGGTTTTGCCTTGTCCCGAATGTCACAAAATGTCTGTTTTAAGTGTAACTTTTTGAAATAAGGCATCTGAGATTCATCAATTTGTTCCACAAATTAGCAGTCCACTCTTTTTATTGCTTGGTAATTATTCCGTAGTTTGTTCAGCCATTCACCAATTAAAGATTATCTGGGTTATTTCCAATTTGGGGGGCAGAAATAGAACTTTTACATATAGGATCTTAGAGGACGTAAGTGTCACTTGGGTAACATGAATTTGGTTAAGAATTTTCTTTCTTGGCTATTTCATCTAATTTACTGATAAGGGAGTTTTGCGAATATCATATAAGCAGGATTGCTGGGTTGCATGGGAAGTCTGACTTTATACTTAACTGCCATTTAGTTTACAAAGAGGCTGAACCATTTCATGTTGCCAAGAGAAACGTGTCGGACACATTGCTGAGACGCTTGTACCCCATCCCTCAGCACTCAGTATTGTCAGGTTCTGTTTTCATTTTCAACATCAGTCATTCTAACAAGTAAGTAAAGATATTGCTTTGTGATTTTGATCTACGTTTCCCTAATGACCAGGATGGTGAACATCTTTTCAGGCATTTATTTGTTTGATATCCATACAGTGTCTTTGGTGAAGCGTCTGTTCAAATAGTTTGCTCTGGATGTTTGTTTGTTCACAAGTCAGTTCTGAGAATTCTTTTTTTATTTTCTCCTAGCCAGTGGTTTAACCCTTTGGTTTAACCTTTTCTCTTTTAAAACAAAATTTCCCCCTCCGACTTTTGTAAGACAAAGTCATTTAATAGGTATCTGACATGGAAACTCCCCCACAACCCACTTGTAATTGCAGACCTGGGGTTCCCCGGAGACTCAGGGCTTGCACTGACCAGCAGCTTTTGGTTATGGCTACTAGACGCACAAAGGCTTTGACATTTTAGGAGGTTCTGCACGTGTGTGCCTCTAACGCTCCTCCCCCCAGCCTCTTCCTCCCCTATACAGACACCCTTCTCTTTTCTGCTCTGCATAGGCGTCTAGAGCCACGCAACCCTTCACTAAGTCAGGAGTTGCCCTGTCAGAGTGCAAGGCGGTAAGAAGGAAGTGGGAAAGAGACGGTCAGCAGGAAGGTGCTGCAAGGACTGAGAGGATGGGGAACTCTCTACGGAGGGAAACCAGGTGAGTCCAGGAGGACTCTAACATTACTATTTGCTCATTTTTAAAAATTGTTGAGACAAACTCACAATCATAGTTATGATATTATATTAATTATATTTATTTTAACTTCTGTGTTCATCAGTCATTTGATTTCTTCATCTGTAAAGAGCCAATAATGTCTTTTCCCCACTTTTGTTTTGGATTTTGGTGTATTCGGTGTTGTTGATGGTAAAAGTTATTTGCACATTAAGAAATTAGTCCTTACATAAATATTGCAAACAATATAAACATATTTTCCAGTTTCTGTGTATTGGGTTATTGGAATTTTTTATGGTTGTATGTTTGTTACATTTTAAAGGTAATTGAATTAAGTATAAAAATTATTTAGGTTTCTGCCTTGCATTTGTGCTTTAAATTCCTTCCACCTTCTAAGATAAGACAAATCCATATGTATATGCTTTGTGTGGTTTTGTTTTATGTTTAGCTCTATTATTCAATATATGCTTTCAGATATAATTTTTTTTCAAATAGTTGATCAGTTGGCCTAAGATTCTCATTCCAATGCTGATTTAAAATGTTTTCTTTGAAGTTGAAGAATATCATGCTAAGCAAGATAAGCCAATTCCAAAAAAATCAAAGGCAGAATGTTTTCTCTGATAAATGGATGCTGATACATAATGGGGGCGGCAAGGGAAAATTGGAGGAACTTTGGACTGGGCAGAGGGGAGTGAGGGGAAGGGAAGGGGCAGGAGGTGGGAAAGATGGTAGAATGAAAGGGTCATCATTACCCTATGTACATGTATGATTGCATGAATGGTGTGACTCTACATGGTATACCACTAGGGAAATGAAAAGTTGTGCTCCATTTGTGTGCAATGAGTCAAAATGCATTCTGCTGTCATGTATAACTAAATAGGAAAAAAAATGTTTTTCTTTATATATTCAAAAGTCTTATACTGACTGGGAACTAAGTTTTTTACTTTACCCCATCACCCAGTTACCATCCTGTCAGCATGCCCCCTACCATGTCTTTCCTGATCAAATTTGTTACAAAAGCTGGGGAAACACCCTCACAGGATAGAAGGACACCTCTGCTTTAGGAGAAGAGCTCAGGGTTTCAGAGGAAGAATCTGCGCTAGGGCAACCCAGACTCTCCCCTTTTCTGGTTGTGGGTCCTCGAACAATTTGCCTATTTTGGGTCACCCTTTCTTCACTGGTAAATAATAGTATGAAAATATGAACTTCATGGTGGGTATATTCTGGGATTAAGTGAAATATAACACATAAAATGACTGTCACATAGTAAAGCAACGTTTGAGTGAGCAGTGTTTCTTAGGTTCTTTTTCTTCACACACCCAACTTACAGAAAATGAAAAGATGATTTTGCAGAAATACAACCTAAACAATGAACTTATTCATTGTCTTTATTTATTCTTTTCCTCCCCTTTAAGCCCGTGTTCTCTGCCTCCATGCTTTCTGTGAAAGGGGGTAATTTACAGGAACCCACTGCTTGTGTGCAACCCCTGGAACTGCACCAAACAGTCAGTGACAGCTGAGGATCCCAGGCCTCTTTCTGTACACGGACATTATAGGGAATGTGATGAGGGTTCCTGAACATTTGGGAATGAATGATTTAGGACCAGAGGTGTATGTCTATGTGTCATACTGTGGCAATAGAGACAACATCAGATCTGAGATAGACATGTCCTGGCATGTCATTAGGAGGGAGTGTTATCAACTGCGAGTACAGCAAAGGAACACTGAGGTAATTCCAAGATTACACAAACAGCAGCATTGATCAAAGGGGGAAAAATAGAAACAGTGGGAATCTGGAGAGGATATACTGAGCACACTTCTGCTATGTTGAGTTTTAGGTGGCAGCAGGACACTCAAAAGATGCCTTGGAAACTCAGACTCCAAAACACCCAGCAGAGAACATCCAGGTGAGAGCACCCAGTACCCAACTCATCCTAGCTTCCACCCAAGAAATATGCAGCCTGACATGCCCTGGGCCTTGCATACCCTCCATGCAGAGCCCTGCTAGACCCTGCGTCAGCTGTAAGGGCAGTCAATATGAAGACAAGGCAGTAGACAATAAGGCTTTGATATTTTGGACAGGACACTGTGCTGTTTTGCTAGGAGTCCAACATAACCGTGAGCAACAGTAAATAAGACAGTGTCAGACACTCTACCCTGTTATAAAATAAGGGATCCTCTATCCTGTTGTGTCTTTATTTGCCTGTCTCAAGTCCTTTGTGCTCAAGTTCCACCTAGACCTTTTACTTTACGCTTTCAGTGTCTATTTCCAAAGTGATTACATTCCCCACACCATGACAATTGTTGAAAGGTTTATGAAGAAGTCCTTGAGTTTACCCTGATGTGTTAAACTAACGGAGGCTCATCAGTTCTTCCTAACCAGGCCCTTTGAGTGCCCAACTCTAAAGGATTTCCTCCAAGAAAAGAATCACTACATTATGGAACTTGTGTCCCAATGTCCAAGAATCCCAAAGCATGGTAAAATCTATCGTCCTGTTTCCTATGGAGTTACTTGCACTTTTTCCACGGTTTCAGAAAGAGTTTTTGAAAGAGTGGAACTAAAAATCAACCACTGGGCTAAGGCTGTGTGGGACCTGGAGACCTAGCGATCGCCCATCAGAGCACATTCTCCAGTGTGAGCTGAGAATCATATATTTCGGGCCGGGCATCATTGGGCATATGCGAAAGCAGATGGTCCAAATGATGAAATAAATCAGAAGAGCCAGGGCCATTATAACAAGGGAGAGATTGGGTAGACCTGGGGACAAGGGAAATCTTTGTGAAAAGACAGGAACCTGAAATCACTGACTTGTAGGCTGAGGTTATAGAAGTGTGTCTGACTTGAGACATGGAAATTATTGGATCTCATCCTAATCCAAAAACATGCACATTGAAAGGCAAGAATACATTTCAGAAAAAGATTAATGAAGGATAGAACTTACAAATAGCTTTTCCCATAGTTATCTTTATCTGATCCGTACATACCTATGAGCTAAGCCATATATATATCCTCATTTTATAAATTAAGACACTGTGGTTCAAGGAGGTTAAATATATAGGTCCAGTAGTTTGAAATCCACCACCTCCTTTCATCTCACTCTCATATCCCTTTTGTGAACTTGGTTTTTTAGCATTGGTTTGACTCAGTAGTTTCCTTATGATGCCTTTTAGCAACAGAAGCAGGAGATGGAAGCAAATGGCTTAAAGAGAACTGAAGGCAGCCCAAAGAAGAGGAAGAGCTGTGGCCATGCCTTCAACCTCAAAGACTCTGATGATGCACAGCCCCTGGAGGCTGTCAGTACCCTCAGCCAAGCTGGTGGCCACAGCCACTTTCACAGTGCAGTTGGCCAGTCCTTCACTGTCCCTTCTGAGGAAATTCCATGGGAAAGGTCGTCAGGAGAGACATTTTTGGATGGTGTTTTCCAAATATTCTTCCCTAATATAACTGGTACATGTAGAACTTTATAGAAGGCTTTCACATTCAACCATGGGGGGAATTGACCTCGCCTCAAATACAGAAAGATGCACAGAATGATACTTATACTTTAACCCAATGTCTGAGTGCAGAGGGGTTTATACTTTATCTACTATCAACGACATGTCTGGCTATTTAGCTACACCATCGTAGGCAAGGCAGTAGGTCAGACAATCTTTGGTGCCAGTTAGAGTTGCTTTGTTCTTGACTACTCATTTCTTATTCATATTTTTATCAAGTATCTATCAAAAACATTTATTCTTTGTCAGGTGTGGCACATACTGATGACATGTACTGTGGTAAATAAGGCAAATATGACTCCCCAACCTTGTGAAGTTCTTCTAGTGAAGAATGCAGACAGGTGAGCAGACCATTAAAATGTAGTACAAACAGGAGAAATTCAGAGTGCACTGAAATTCTGTGTAGATTCGCCAAACTCACTCTGGAATGAAGTGATCTCTAAAATGTCCACATGCTTGTCTCTTGATTTCCTGAAGATCACCCTGTGTGTTCCTCATCACAAAGGAACCAAGCAAATCAGTGGAATGTCATGTGAGAAAACTTTTCCCTTTGCCAGGAACATAGCAAATGTTTTTTCCCCTGATTCAGAACCAATAGTGTCATCTTCATCCTCAGAGGGATGTGTCCAGGTCGCCTAAGGTGAAGGCGTGCCTGGGGAAACAGAGGGTTTTCCACAGAAATGTGGAAGGGAAGGCAGCCACTTTAACAAAGCTGCAGAAACCAGTCTTGTGATTGTGGGTCTCTCTTGGGTGTTTCAGATGCTGGGATTGCCATGTCACTGAAGAGTGTTTCTGCCTCCCATGGTAGGTGGCTCTTAGGAGTTATTTCTCTAAGTGTGATTTCAATGTGGTGTTTGCTCTGAGCTACCTGTGAACTCTGGGCTGTCTGTGGCCACAGTGCCAGCCTGGCGGCAAGCCCAGACACAGTCACCTGAGAATCAATCTGGGAAGCAACCCTCACAGTTTGGTGAGAAAGAGGAACAGTTGTCTCATGAGTGGCACACTCTCCTCAAATTGATAAGCCTCAGAAGCGAGGATGAAACTGACTACTAATCTAAAGTAGATTATCACACTGAAAATCCAGGGTCTCTGTGTACAGAAGCACACCTTTCTGTCCCTTGCACAGAGAATGTATAGTCAGTATACTAATATAATTTACTGTCCATACTGAGATACCTTTGGAAATGACAGATATGTTAAGCTCAGTTAATAATAACTGCTAAGTGATTGGTAATGACATTAACCACTGAGCAAACCAGACAATATGGTCATCCTCCTCAGAGTAATATGTCTTTGTCTCCAGAGATGATAATGGATGTCCACCACATTTATATTGCATCTTTCCAGGAGGTCTTCTCTATGTTGTGTTCTAATGGAAAGTGTTTGGGGGATCATGGATTATGACTGGGATTGGTAATTATCCTGGCTCCCCCACTCAGTTGATGCACAAACTGTTATTGTGTTAGAAGAAAACCTCCAAAACAACCATACATAGTTCCCTATACCTAAATTCCAGATCAGATTTAGGAAAGGGAAGAAAGGGGAGAAAGAGAGAAAGGGGGCAGGGACATGTGTGTCTCTGCCTGGTCTCATCTTTTATTTCTCTTTCTTATCCTCTGATTCCTATATGCTGAAAAGATATCATTAAAGTCATATAATTTTAACAACTTAAAGATTAAAATTAAATTGCATAAGTTATTGTGATTTCTTTGGAGAGATTCTGAATATTGAAACAACCAATTGATTTTCTTCTTTTTATTTTTACAGGAAAAAAATATGTGTTTTTAAAGCAAGGCAAGGTTTCCAAAAGAAAAGTAAGTCATTTTCACTTTTGATGGACACATTTCCCAACTGTCCCTTCCCTATTCACCCCAAGGCCCGATGATACCTACATATGTTGCCACAATGTATCCCAACTCATATCTTTTGTCCCTACTAGATTGTGAGCTCACTGAAGAGAAGATAGGCTTATTCATCTCCATTAAGTCCTTAGTGTTCATGGTCTGGAGGCTGAAAGAACTAACAGTGGACAATAAATGTAAAAGATGGAGACAGAAGATATCTAAAAGGAACACAAAAAAGTCCAGGGAAGGGCAGTTAGAGATTCAGATCCTTGTCATGAGAGGACAGGAGAATCAGCATCTACACAAGGGGTAAAGGGACAGGGATGGTGGTATCTGCATAACAGCAATCATCCTGCTTCTGTGTGGATAGCAAGTGTAGCCAGGAAGGGCAAGAGCAAATTTCAAAAGGCCATTTAGGTGGCTGGCTCACTGGTCTCCAGAGATAGATCAGTGAGGTTAAGGAGGGAGAAGAATATGGGAGGGAAGGGACAGTGAATAGCATCACTTTTAAGACAACTTTGCCTTCCTGGACAGAGGAGAATGTAGTTCGTTCACACACCAAATCCTAAAAACCAGCTTTGTAAGGTGTGTAAATGAATAAGCTTAGCCTCCCAGCCCAGCCATTTTACCCCAGAAATGGGTGTGTCCCAAGAAAGTGTAACCTTCACCAGAGCAAAATGTGATATAAATAAGACCCCTGATGCTTTTAGTCCCAGACCCTGTTCTTGTAATAATCATCAGGGAGGTCCCAGATGGCTGTAAAAACACCTGAGACCCTGGAGGAATGTAAATCCCTGCAACGCATGGCAAGCTGCATGCTACACCTGCCTCCTGTGCAGGCTGCATGGAGGGCACCTGTTTATTGACGAGCTGGCCCTTTTGCCGTTGTGGGGGCCAGGGGGGGTATAGCACGTGTGTTCATTTGCCTTTTTGCTGAGTGGTCAGAGCCAGTTGGTGACAAACAACTGGCTTTTGAAAAACCATCTTACTTGTGTCCCCATTCCCTGCTTCTTCAGGAATGAAAATGTTCAGCTTAAGATTTTCCCTTCTGTAAGACTTTCCTTGAGCACCTGCCTCCACAGGACCACCGTCCCCTGCTGCCTGCAGGACAAGCAATCCCCTCCTCTCTGCATTGTGGGTCTCTCAGGTTGTCTAACTCCTAGGCTAGCCTGTGAGCCTCTAGAGGACAGAATTGTTTCTGAGTCTTATCCCCCCAGTTCCTCATATGGAGTAGGTATGCGAAGGATTTTGTTAAGTAATGAGAAAAGAGGGGGGCAAGGAGAGTGTGATTTCCTGTTTCACCAGATTAATCTCCTTCCACTTGATCTCTCAGGCTGAGCAAGTTTGGGCTATTTCTTGTCCAGATAGTCTTGTTACTTCCCAGGAATCTTCTGCAGATCAAAAGAGCTCAATAAGGGCACCACAGCTGACCCTTGGCTCTCTGGTTGCTGACAGTCCAGTTCCCACTCCTCTTAAATCACCCCAAGACCTAAAATTCATTGAATGTTATTTTCTTTCTGTAGATGAAGGCATGACACCTACTCCTATCCAGGTAATAAGACCTCTTCTGATCCTAACATGGAAGAAGGACTTTTTAGATGTCAGGGGTATGAACCCAGGGCCATATGCAGGACCTGGTGGCAGAAGCAGCAGCCCCTCTGTTGCACAATTTAGTTTAAGGAACTAATATTTACTGAGCATTACCTTTATGACAGACAACATGCTGAGTGCTTTACAGGCATCATCTCATGTAGCTGTCACAGCAACCTCATAAGATGGTACCACAGTTTTCCCATCATTTTACAGATGAGAAACAGAGATTAAGAAATACTTCCCAAAGTTAAAGAGCTGAAAGATGGCAGAGCCAGGAACCAAAACCAAAGATCATTCCAAAATGCATGCTCTCTCTTTTGAACCTGGTTCCCTTTGCTTTTTATCTTCTGTGATCCCACCATAAGTAGGGCCTTCCCTGAACTGTTTCTCTTTTTTAAAATGCAGCAATCTCTATAATAAGTGGTTATGTCAAAACCCAATTACATTAAGGTATCATCAGATCATTGTCTCTCATGAGAAGAGGCTGCCCCAAGGCCCTAGACTTAGGGGATTGTACAAGGTGCTCAAGGGTCATTCTGGAACATGGGGCAGAGAAAACACACCTGGGTAGTCTGTGTACACTGGGCAATATGCATGCTCAGCTTCCTTATCTAGAGGTTGGAGTGGGGGGAAGTCATTTAGGAAAAATGGCCAAGAGGCGGAAAGGAAGTAGTCACAGAAGACAGACTTTACCAAGGATCAGCACATTGAGACTGAATGTAAAGGGAATAGCACGAGGCCCAATCTTGATGATGGCTCTCCTTTGACCAGCAGGACCGTGCTAAGCAGACCTACACGGAGGAGCTCTGCTACGTCCTGATCAATCATAGGGCCCAGGGGAGAAGGCCATCAGGGACTTCTGCTGAGGCGTACTATGAGAACGTTTCCTGCAAGGCTGAGAGGCCCAGGGAGTCTTTGGGAGGAACAGAGACTGAGTATTCACTTCTCCGAATGCCTTCCACTCCTAGGCAGCCTGCTTCCCCAGAAGGTGAATATGAGCTTCTCATGCCGAGCAAAATCTCTTCCCGCTCTCTACAGCAGCCGCAAGCACTTGCCACCCCCTTTGAGACACAGTTTTCCCTTTTACAATGAATAGGCCGGACTAGTGTTAGTTGAGCACCAGCAGATACAAGTGGAGAGCTCTGCTCAAAGCAGACTTGAGGCATAAAGCCCTTCCACGCAGGACCTCTAAGATCCTGCTCAACGTTCAATATCTGAGAGTCAATCTTTATCCTGAACACCACTATTTGAGAAAGGAGTGACCATCTTTGGTTTTAAAAAGAGCTGGAAGTGCTGAGTGGTAGGAAGGGCTTTGTGGCTCCCCTGCAGCTCTGTTCACCACAACAGGCTCTTGGGTTCTTATAAAATATCATCATGATTGTTATCTGAAGTCACAAGAAAGTTTTCTCATTATATCAAGTGACTTGAGGGGGAAATCACCCATTGCAGTGACCTTCCAGCAAGAGTCTGGGTGCTCCTCTGAGGAATGTCCATGACACAGTGTCCTTCGACTCATTGGCTCCTGTGGCTGGGTTGGTTGTGGGTTGAACCAAGAGGCTACAGTACAGGTTTTTACAGATCTTTAACCTATGGGTTTTTTTTTTTTTTTTAAGCTTTGTATAAATAATAAATCTACTTTGACTGGGAGCTGGGCATTGAAACTACATACTAGGCACGTGATCCACCACTGAGCTACACTCCAGCCCCACCCCATAAATCTTAATAAGACAATCAGACTCAAAGAGTGACAGTGCAGAAAGACCCTCATCTCTTTTGGACCAGAGAGAATAATTTGCCCATTGACATGTTAAATTAGTGGCACAACTTTAGCTAGAGCATGAGTTCCTGGCTTCCAATTCAGTACGCCAATGTGCTGTACAGAAGAGCTTCTGCTGTGTAGTAATATTTCTATTAAATTGAATGCTCTGTATAAAGTATGAATGAGAAGTTCACATGGGAAACAACACATACATCTACCCCTTCTCTAATGAGCATGCCTCCAAGGCCTTGATTATTTATTGTCTCTCTTCTCTCTTTGTTTTTTAGTATTTCTAGAGCTATGTATCCCTAAACCAGGGTTCATCACACTGTAGCCCACTAACCGAATCTGGCCTATCACCTATTTTTGTAAATAACATTTTACTGGGACACAGCCACACTAATTTCTTTGCATTGTTTGTGGTTGCTTAACCATGATAGAGTTGAGTAGTTGTGACATAGACCACAGACCCTGAAAAGTCAAAAATATTTATATTTTGTCCCTCTCCAGATTAAAAAAAATGCAGATATCTGCCCTAAATGATCACAGTTTGAGATAAACTTAACAGGAACATGTTTGGTTTTTGATGTAACTCATAAGAGTGGTACCAATAAAATGATATGAAAATATTAAACCACAAATGAGATGAGTGAGACCAAGAAAATTAGCAAATTAGGCTATTTCTATATTCACACCTGTGTCCTCAATTTGCTGTTTTGTTTAACTCATGGCTATTGTCCTAATTTTAGAGAAGTTAAAATAGTAAAACGTTTGTTGAAACAAGTAGTAGATACATGATGTTTCATTACTGTTTTGTTCTCAAAGCTCAACTTTGCAATTTAAAACAAGGCAAGTGCCCAATGAGGAGAAATCCAATGGCCTGAGGCTAGATGATCCATGCAGGCTTGCTGGGCCTTCGGCCAGCTGATGTCCTCAGCTAAGACTGGATCACATCCTGATATCTTGGCCTCTGCTAGCCTCCTATTTTTAGCAAATTCTTTCACGGGTAACCCTAACCAGGATCTTTGGCTGGGGTTCATTCAGGTTTAAAAAGAAGTGTTCATGGTAGCAGAGGATATTGTATAAGGCTCAGCGGGAAGAGTGTGGATCCAAGTCAGACAACCAGTGGTTCAAATCCTGGTTCTCTCTCTTCCTCTTCTGTGACCTGTCTGCTACAAAGATGCTCAGGTTTTTCATCCACATGGGAGGATTACATCTAATACAACAAATCATCTATCCTAGGCCCTGAATAGAAATCATACCAAACAGTAAAGAGAAACAGAAATCTTTTATGATGTATGGAGAAGAGTGTGTTGATGCATCTGGTGATCCAGGGCCACCCAGGGACCTTCCATTGAGGTGGAAACACCAAACTGAAGGGTTTTTGCTGGGATTTTTTACATAAATATGAAACCACCATGGAAGTTGGTTGGTTCTTAGTACAAGATGATAACCTATATGTGTTTGAGCCTTATCCTGTGAAAGCATTACCTGCCCCATACAGTATTCGCCTCCCATCAGGACCATATTAAGTATAAATGCCTAACCAAAAAAAGTTGTTCTTATAATGAAATGAGAAGGATTATAAAAGGAAATTATTATGTGCTAGAGAACCACTTTGAAGTTTTTCAAAATAACCCATGATGATGTATGCAATGTTTTTTGTCAATCAAAAATAATAAAATAATTTTAAAAGAAAATACAATATGAATGTAGTACACTTAATGTATAGAATATCTCAATTTTTCTAATAAATTTTAATGTTGAAAAAATCCACTATGTATGTAATACTGATCCTATTTTCCACAGATTTCTAGATTTCTGATGAAATCTGTGTACTCTATTGGTGAAAAATACACATTCACACACACACATTTTTATACAATGTCACTGGGTTAAGAAGGAACTCCTTAAAGAATCCATGTTCTTGATAGAGATCCTGAGGCTGAGCATTTACTCTTCCATGTCACAAACATAACCAGAAAAATCCCCATCCCTCAAGCTGGGCTTCAAAGTGTACATGGCCAAAATTCAGAGGTACAATGTCCAGCAATAGCTGGCTTTGTGGTTTCCATTTACATTCATACTAGCATCTAGAAATAATCTCTTACTCTGTGAAAAACTTATTTAGAACAAAAGAAAGAAATGGGAAAGGGACAAAGACAGGGCAGGAAATCTATTGACAAGTTCAACGGTTGACATTTTTAGGACAAACCTGGATGACAGGTAATTCAAATGTTCTCAGGGATGAAAGGGCACATGCAGAAGAGACAAGTCTCTATGACCCCAGGAGAGCCTACAGAGAAAAAGAGGTTTTGATTTTGCATGCACCTGACTGTTCTTTTCTAAGCCTAGACGCTTTTGTCCAGAAAGTCCACTTGATCCGATTATGCTTTGCTCCTGCCAATTATTGAATGGATCAGTGTAAACCCCTCCCACTTTCCTACAGGGTTCTTTTGCAAGTACTTGGGGAAACACTGGGTGATGGTTGTCATCCCAGTGTCTCCAAAAGCCGGATAGCCACACCTTTTAATTCATCATTCCCCAGACTACTTGTGGTCTCACAGATCCCCAGATGTCAACCAAACCTTGAACTAAGTATGACTGTGGGGCATCCACCAGGGTTGGTGGCCATTCACCATGTATGGTGAATCCACTAGGCTTTGCCCATAGGAAATGATGGGACTAATGGGCTGGTCCTTCCAGCTCTTCAGGTCTTGGTCTCCCAGGTGTAAGATGAGGGGGTTCCCTTCTGATGTTAAAAGTTAATTTCTAATCATAAAGAAAACACTAAAATATGTCTAGGGATAAAAAAAAACTACCAGCAATATTGTGAATTACCTTACTAAAAAGCAATGAAACAATAATAGGAGAGAATGATAGTCTTTGAGATATTGCTCCCATTTTTCTTTTCATGGATCATACTCTGAATAGGGCAGGATTTTCTATCAAGAATCCACATATAAGAGGAAAAGGAGAGAATGTGAATTGCAGCCTAAGAAAATACAAACATGTATAAAGGAGGGCAAATCTACTTATTCAAATCCCACCAGTGCATCAGTGTTCAGTTTGAACTTCCTTCTTCCTATGCAAAACCTTCTCCGACTGAACCACACTGACCACTTTTTTCTCTGACCACTCGTGACCTACAGTTTTTCTGTATTTTTCAAACCTGGGTATTTTCCCCTGCTGGTGCCTCTTTCTTCTGTTCAGATTCTGATTCCCTAATTGTATTAAGAGCTTCTTTTCTCATTATAGTCTCCACTGGTATCCTCCATAGCCCTCCATAAAACACATCATTTAAAAAAATAGAAAAAAATTAAATTAAAAAGCAAAAAATAATTGGACACATGGCTAGAATTTTCGTTGGCAGCAGAGACAGAAGTGGTTCTGCTGATGTGGTTGTCTCCATTCTACGCATGTCTAAGTGATTTCTAGAAAAGAGCAGAAATTCAAACCCTTAAATTATTTCACGGATACTTGTCGAAACCACACATTATTTTGTCATTCAGATGAGTAATGACCAATAAATTCATTTCCTAGAGTAAAACAGTGGATATTTAAGTGTATTGTTCTTCAAACACCCTACAATGCTTTAGTCACATGGGTTAGCTCTTTTCATACCACTTGGGCCAAAAAGTCAAACCTTGGAAAGTTCTATGATTTGCAAGTGGTCAAAAACTTGTGTCTTGGTGCTTTCCAAAGAAGAAGGGAAAAACATAACCAAATGCTGTCTCCAGATACAAACATGCCCATGCTTCCAGCTCCAGGTCCTTGCAGATGCCTGGTCCTGCCAGAGAAGGTCCTCAGAGGAAGTGGAGGGGGTGGACAGCCTCTCCCTGTGCTCAATGGAACAGAAAGAAGGATCCTGCCTACCCCAGTCCAACCAGCTCCGTCTGACTCAAAGAAGAGGAAGCTGCCCTCAGGGACATGAAAAGATAACTTTTAACCCCATTTACTGCAAGAAAATGCCAGTCCAAAGCATGACCCTGGAGAGCGAACCCTGTGAGACAAATGTGAAAACAACAATGCAGATGCAAAAATAATTTATTGTAAATGTTTTTAAAGTCATTCTCCATTAAAATTGTTCGTTATTTTCCAAAAAGTACAAACACACTAAGGTTCACGTTTGACATGTGAAAAATAAAGAGGAAGAAGAAAAATTCACTAATTTAAGGAACTATCCTTATAATGAGATAATGAGTTATAACATATATTTTCTAGTTAAATAAGAAAGCAAATTCACATTATCCATAATCCTGGCTCAAGTCACATCTACACTCCGGCACACACACATAAGTAGCTGCCCCTCACAGACTTCCACCCATGGCTAATTTAACTGAGATACTGCAGAATCTCTCATTATATGACCACACAACTGTTTCTCCTTGCACCAAGGTAATTTTCCCAAGAAAAGAAATATTCTGTTCCCTCATGACAGACAATTCTACATCCACAGAAGACTGATCAGTCCCTAACATTCCTCCTGCCCTCAAATGAAGGCATAAGCTCCTAACAGTTTATGTCAAAAGGCCATGGTTCTTCCTGTTTCACGGCCAAGTGAGATAAGCACACCATCAATGCCCCAAGACACTGAGTCCCACAAGAAGGCTGGTAACACAGGTAATACAAAGCAAATGTGTGGTATTCACAGCAGAAGTTAAGCAATCTTAATGGTTATTTGATGGAAATTTATAAAAATATAAATGGGGTGACAGTACAAAATGATAGTAGCACGTTCAAAACCCACAGGCCCTCGCGTTTCCAAAGAGGTGTTTAGGAGTCACAGGGAAAAGCAGATGTGAAATAATTAGGAAATATCTATCTTATTTCTGTGTCTGTGTATATAAAAGTAACACTGGTGATGTGCTTAAGGCTGGTTTGCTAAGATACTCAGGTACTCTATCATGGTGGGAGGAGGTGGAGATTTTAATGAGTAATTGGTTGCCTTCTCCCTCCTCTGGACCTTGTTTGTCCCTGCCCCAACACAGGCTGACAGGAACCTGTCTAAAACAAAACATTGCACTACCCTTGTGCTAAAGAGAAAGCATCCACATGTGGATAGAGAGGGACAGAGTCTCAAGAACTGCAGGGCCCACACACAAAGTGACCCACCCCTGACCCCACCCTCCCACCCATCTGACTTCCTGCTTTGTCAAGACTGAACCCAATTAGGGCAGCGCTTGGAAGCTGCCTTGCTGGGTGTGGATTCAGACTTCCTAATTGTGCAGGATCAGGAGGAAGGACAGTCTCCACGCTCTGGTAATTATCACAGGATTTTTTCTGTAAAAAAGAATGAATTCTTTTCATCTCCAAAAACTCAGAGGAGAACTTTCTGACACAGACCAGCCTCTATCACTTCACTCTGAAAAGAAAACACAGAAGAACAAATCACTACTTTTAAAAATCAAGATTATTTTAAATTTTTTTTTTCTGGTTTCATAGGGTTCGAACATAAAATCTTAGGTTAAATTGGAACTTGTGTCAGTTCTGAACAGAGGACGTTCACTCTTCAGTCGGTGTGCATGCGTGCACACACACACCATCCTGGACACTTTCCAAAAGGTAAAAATAAAATTTATAGTCCAATTCTTTCTTTTGACATAAATCATGATAAATAACATTCTGAAACAACGTTCTGGATACTGAAGATATCTTAACATTTGGCCATTTTCTTGTAATCTAACCATAAGAACACCTCTAAAGAGTCGAGATTTTGAATCGTGCTGTGCATTCTGGCAAGGAAATGATGAGAGCTGGTTGAGCTGGAGGTGATGAAGACCATGGCCAGAGATAGCTCCTGTGCTCAATAGCAGGGGTCTCAAACTCCATGGTTTATTTCTTCCGTAACTTTTTCCAACTGTACTGTCAGCTTATGGAGGGCAGGGACTGACCTCCACAATCTGGAACATTCCCACACAGAAGCAACACAGGTTGCTTGGAAGAGTGAATGTATGGATGTTTTACACAAAGTGGCCAGACCAAACCATCTGACCCCAATCTGTTCATCTCTCATCCAGACTCTGACTTCTCTAACTTTCTCTACTTACCATAGAGCAAGAGAGATGCTGGATCGAGTCCCAGACTCTCACAATGAGGTACACTCTTATCGTGGAAATCCTGTAGCAAAACACCCAGTAAAAGCTCCTCACTCATCATATACTTCAGAAAGTCATCATCATCCCACGGAACTCCAAACTGCAGGTGATAGGTTGCCGTGGCATTTTCACCACTGAAAGCCAAACCAGGGACAGTACGACACAAGCAGAATCAAACTCAGTGTTAGGAATGCAGTCTTAGCAACAATATCTGTGTAGTTCTTCATCTTCTTTCTCTAAACGATAGCAAAGGGTGTACCGTTCTAGGAGAATGTACTATCCTAGAAAAATCATCCATTGACTTTCAGGGAAAGTGTGATCACAGCCTCCTCCCTCCACCTAATCATCATCCTTCAGGAGTTCACTAGTAGAGACCATCAAAAGGAGAGGCACAGTCTGCATTTAAAGAAGACAGCTTGCTGACACGTCCTCTGTCCCAACACCAACTTTCTACGCTCTGAGGTGAGTCAGGAAGCCTGCTCTCTGCTCCTTGCAAATTTCCACCTGCACATTCTCAATGCTACCCCCACGGTGAGGGTCAGAGTATCAGTTTAACATGCTCTTTATTAAACCTATAAAAGTGTTTAAGGTAGGGCCCACAGCTACCTACCATTGGCTGAATGTAGGACTCCTGAGCCACCAGGCTGCCCTAGGTACCCACAGAGAACCATACATCTGTGTATGTTCCCAAAGTTGGAAATTGTTCTGCTTCTTTTCCAGTTCCAGATACCCTTAAGGCAGGATGACCAAGATTTGCTGAGGAAACCCCAACTAAGAGGAAACCCTAATGCTTTCATCTTCCTAGAACATATTTTTCCCATTTTCAGAATAAAATTAATCAAAGGTCTATCTTCAGTTAATTAGTAGCTTATGTTGCTCTTTAAACTCTGACTCAAAATTTAGGATTTGACAGTTATTCTATTAGTTTGGTTCAAGATGACCTACATAAAGCAATAAAATAATTAGTAGGTGGTCACAGCTGAGACTATCACCCTAGGGCAAGTTTAAAGACACTGCAGTTCCACCAGCATGAATCAGCCACCATCCCTGCTGAGGACGGGCAGAGAGCTCCCTCTTGTGGCCAGAGGTCAAACCAGCCAATAATTTAAACACTGTAACGTGTCTGACAATTCAATTGTCTGTACACTCTACTATGGATCAGTAGAGTGCCATGAAAGTAGTGTGGATGAAATGCATAAGGCAGAGTTGGAACTGCCAAGAAGCACAGTTTCAAGGATGTCACTCAAATCAGGCTGAAACACGCACTTTCAAACTCCAATTCAGCTACCCTAATATGCAGGTGCCATTATTTATCCTCTGGTCTTTGCCCTTTAATTATGATTAATGATGGTCAGCACCTTGACAGAAAGCCACCTTACCTATCATGGGAAAGAACACAAGAGGGCTAATGAAAGTGTCCAGAGGTGGAATTTCAGAAGACCAGCTGAATGAAAATTCAGACTGCCTAACCTGGCTAGCCCATTCTCGTCCCCCCATGTCACTGGCTGAACCTACACAAGGCTGAATTTTGAAGGGAGAAAAATTTTCAGGGAAGCAGTGAATCCTGTGGGCTTTGCCTCAGTAGCCCACCTCTAGAGTGGGTACAGCAGCTGATAAAACCAAAGGGCATTTTCCAGATGTTTGCTGGACCTGCTAGACTGAGGTCAGCACAATTCATAGACAAATGCATAAGTCAAGGAAGTGCTGTCTCTTGCCCATGTGCAGCAGCATTTTGTGGAAGCAATGGCTTCTATGTCTCAATTCAACATTTTAGAAACTCCTCCTGGCTTTTAAAAAAATAAAATGAGTATGTTTTCCAGAGAGATTTTTTAAATCTAAAATACTAAAATACCTAAGTTTTTTCTTCCCCAAATAACTTCCTGTTTTTGTTGTTGTTCTAATTAGTTATACCCCAAATAACTTTCAACAACAGATTCTCTAACATTAAGTCTTGGCTAGATTTCAGGTCATGTTTCACTCAGGTTTTTTATGGGTTTTCCCAGTATTTCCCCTCACTCCTGTTATATAGTCCCAATCCCTCTGGACCCATAACATGGAGCTAGATTCCTGGAGAGACCCTGTAGGCTGTGTAAGGGTCTTCTCTCTCCCAGCATTGCTGCAATCTTTGCATTGAAAGTTGCATCAAGGGGATGGAGGAAAGTCTGTTAGGTCTATTTATACATCTCTCCCTTTTCTACTGGCATTTAGTACCAGTAGTTTATGATTAAAGGAACAATGTCAAGAATGGCAACATTAGGCAGCATGTGACTTGTGGGACCATTAAGAAAGAGAAGGTAGGCCAACACCACCTACATTTGCAGACTTCAGATCCATTTCAGCCCAATTCCATGGGCTTACCACTGGCTTTACATGCTTCTTCTCCCAGGTAGCCTAATATTACACTTTGGAAAATGTATGGTTTTAGAAGGAGATCTCAATATGTAATATATCCTTTGATAGTGGTGTCCCAGAGACATCTTAGGAACAGGAGACAATAAAGTCATATAAATCTTCTTCAAATTACTTCCAATAGTCCTAATGATATAAAATGCTAATAAAAATGATCTGGAGACCCTTTTGAATACATCTGAAGCATATTAAAGATTAGGGGGAAGTGAGAGGGGGTTATGAAAAATGGTAGAATGAGACAGACATCATTACCCTACGTACATTTTATGATTACATAAATGGTATGAATCTACATCATGCACAACCACAGAAATGAAAAGATGTACCCCATTTGTGTACTAATAATCAAAATGCAGTCTGTAAAAATTAAAAAATAATTTTAAAAAGATTAGGGGAAATTGAAAAATAAAATGTGTGTGTACACATGTGTAGTATATATAATAAATACATATGCAGAAGAAATCACAACAAACTATAGATAGTGGTTAATTTCATAGAAGGGGGTACAATTAGTTATTGATGGTAGTTATTGAATGTACTCCTATATTGTGCTCTTCAAAGCAAAAGCCAGCATATGGATTATATCATTTCCCTCATATCACTATCTGAGATCTAATTTTCTTTCCACCCTTAATTTACTTGTTCATCCACTGTTAAATAGAAATGGTTTACCTGGGACTAAATTTTCCCCTCTCCATGTGACCTAATTAAATTACATAATTAATCTGGGCTTCCTTTTTCTCATTTGTAAAATTAAAGAATTGGTACATGGTACCTGAGGTGGGCAGGAGTGGCAAGAGAAAGAGACTAAGAGGTTACACTGCAAACTCTTACCTGAAGTCCACTCTTTCAACTGAAGTGAAATAACGACTCAGAGATGGCGATTTACTGTACACATCTGCAAGCTAATCAAACAGAAAGAAAATAACGTTACTGACAAACACCTTTCATATCACTGGAGAAAGCAAAACTACCTCCAGATGAGGGAGATTCCCCTCTAACTAGGAATTAACCTATTCAGAGGCTCTGGGTAGAGAAAGGGAAGGTGTGAGCCTACCACAAACAAAGGTTCAAGTGAGCACTCACTTAAAAGAGCCTGGTTGACCAGGCCCCAGTGACTCCACAGAGAATTCTCAGCTCCTCTCATGAGCTGTGATGCCATCCGATGGCCGGGGTGGTGAGGGTGGCCAGTGGTCCACAGCAGGAGCCCATGCAGTCCTCAAGGACCATGGAAAAGAGAGAAAACCCCGAGGTGGCTGGATTGGGAGTGCCTTAGCATGGTTCACTCAGCACTGGGGACATCACTGGCCCAGGGCTTCTTTCTCCCTTCTGCAGAGCTGCATTGGCAAGGAAACATGACTGTGCCGAGCCACAGATGCAGCAGCACCCATGCACAAAGGGATAGAGTGGGGAGTGGCAAAGACAAAAAGGTTTTATTTTATGCATGAAATATTGCAAACATCAGAAAAAAAAAAAAAAAAAAAAACACCTGTGTTCCCACCACCTAGCTCTTATGCCTTGCATTTCACTGCACAGATGCACCTTAATTTATTGGTGGGCTTATGTCCTGATAAAATCCACTATAAACTGAAAATATCAAAAGTCAAAAATGCTTTTAATACACGTAAACAATCCAAAGCTGAGCCCAGTCTACCTTTCACGGTGCTCAGAACACTTAGACTGGCCTGCAGTTGGGCAGAATCCTCTAATACAATGCCAATTTTATAAGGAAGTGTTGAATATCTCATAAAATTAATTGAATACTGTACTGATAGTGAAAAACAGAATGGGTATAGGAGCGTGTTTTCACACCATCATAGAGTCAGAAATTCGGAAGTGGAACCATTGTAAATCAGGGACTGTCATTATTGAGTTCAGACCTTTGGGAAACAAAAATAGAGCTAAAGTGATCTCTACCCTATTTAATTTTTCCTCCCTCCCTCCCCTAGTGCTAACCAGAATCCTGACACTGGCATGCATCTTTTCCTTGCATATTTCTATAAATTAGTACTTCCTTACATCCTTATGTAATAAGAATATATGATTTAATTTGTGCTTTTATTCAAATAAGAGGTACCATATTCTATGTAATCTTCTAAGACCTGATCCTCTCCCCTGACTTTGGTGGTGGGAAACCCAGGGTCTCATGCAAATGCTTTACCACCTAGTTACACCCAAGTCCTGATTTTTTTTTTTTTTTTCTTTTTTTGTGATGGGGTCTTGCTGTATTGCCCAACCTGAACTCAAACTCAGGCGATCCTCCTATTTCAGTTTCAGAGTAGCTGGGACTGCAGGTGTGCACCACCACACCCAGCTTAAAATTTGCTTTTTCTTTTCTTTTTTTTTCCACTAAAACTTACATTTGAGATTTATTTGTCAGGTACATCTCAGTGAAGGCCATTTAATCTAACTCCTGGGTAGATTCCATCACAGTATTATACTGGTGCATCTGTTCTACTGATGGTTATGTGCATTGCTTCCGATTTTCTCCTGTTACAAACTATGCTGAAGCAATCATCCTTAAACATTTCTGTGCATCTCTCATTGTAACATGCAATAGGGTCCCTGGGCCATATGCCAAGAAATGGAATTATGGGATCCAAGGCAGATTCCTTCAACCCATTAAATCTTGCCAAATTGCTCACCATTTTGCTTTTCTCCCAGCTATGTAAACATGTTTCCTTTCCCACTTTCTTACTGAACTTTTAAATTTCTCCAATTTGAGAGATAGAACATTGTGTTTCACATTCTGTATTCCACTTTGCTTACTCGTGAGGCTGAGCACCTTTTCCTGTTTCATTCTGAATTGGCCATTAGTTTCTTTTCCTATCCTTTTCTTGTCTCCCTGAAGTGGTTAGTTTTGTATTATGGATACCTGCTATTGATATTGTGTTACAGAATCTTTTCCTAGGCTTTGATTAGTCTTTTCATCATTTATCAGAGATATAAATCCTAATCTCACATTTAGGAGAACATGAAGCTAAATCCATTTATATTTCATTCCTTCTAAATTTATACTGGAAGGTTAAACACTTAGTTCTAACACAAATTGGTTAGAACAGATTAGTTCTAACACAAATCAGGACTGTACTGGAGTCTGGTTACACTCCCCATATGCACCCAGCCCTGGAGTTAAAGTGAGACCACAGCCAAGTATCTAAGAGCACCACCAGACAGACCCTCTCCTCCCAGCCTGGCCTCAGCCCTGGGAATGTTCCAGAAATCTCACCAGCATCCAATGGTACCCCTGTGCTAACTAGGCATGCCCAGCTGCACCATTAAGGCTCAGTGCCTGTTACTTTATCCAATAACAAGCACTAGAAGACACAAAACAGCAGTGCCCAATGGGGACTTCACCTGTCTCCAATCCAATTGCAAGGGGATCACAAGGAGGCTGAGCTTCGCAGCACACTCCCATCTAATTCACACGATGAAAACTCGATCTCTTAGAGAGCACAGATTAGAACATTTACTATTTGTTTTAATTTTTTTATTAGAGCGTAATATTTATACATAGCAGTTGACTTCATCCCAACAAACTCATACGTGCATGGAAATCAATTCATGGTCCCCCATTTCTCTCCACTTTTTCCTTCCCATCCTCCCCCTCCTTCACTTTGTTCTGCTTTACTAGACTTCCTTTCCCTCATCTATTAATGTGTCTTTGATTGTTTCTTATGTAATCTTATTCTTCCATCCCTCTTTTTTATTTCACTCCAGCTTCCACATATGAGAGAAAACATTTGACCTTTGATTTTCTGAGTTGGGCTTAGCATGATATTCTCTATTTCCATCCATTTACTGGCAAATGCCATAATTTCATTCTTTTTAGGATTGAGTAGAACTCCATTTGGTGTGTGTGTGTCTATATATTAATATTTCTTAATTCATTCACCTGTTTGCAGGCATCTGGGTTGATTTCATAATTTAGCTATTGAAAACATTTACTATTTGTTCCTCTTTAATTTTGCTAATACTTTGCAAACCTGACTTAACAGGCATTAATATACCTTTTTTTTTTTTTTTTTTTTTTTTTTTTGGTACCAGGGCTTGAACTCAGGAGCACTCAATCACTGAGCCACATCCCCAGCCCTATTTTGAATTTTTATTTAGAGACAGGGTCTCACTGCATTGCTTAGCGCCTTGCTGTTGCTCAGGCTGGCTTTGACCTCACGATCCTCCTCTCTCAGCCTCCCAAACTGCTGGAGGTTGCTGTTGAGCCAGTCACCAGAAAACTCAGGAACTAGGAAAGCAACTTTCAAAGGGTGCTCAGAATGAAAAGGAGGAGTGCAGTAAGGATGCTACACAGGAGATTTTTAGATAGCACTAAAAGTACTGGCAATAACAAATAATTATACTACTTATTTTTCCTCTTATTTCTTCTTTTGGATTGAGTTTCCTATGGGAAAGATTAAGTCTATCAGTCCTTCCAGTTTTCTCTGTTCTCTACCCACTTCCTTCCTATGTTAATTTCCAATGACTATCACTGTGTTTTGAACATAATACAATCATAACATTATAATAATAATTATTATTATTAGTAGTAGTAGTAGTATTTTATACTGGGAATTGAACCCAGGGGCCCTTTACATCACTAGTCTTTTTTCTTTTTCATTTTGAGACAGTCTTGTTAAGTTGCTTAGGGCCTTGCTAAGTTGCTGAGGCTGGCCTCCAACTTGGGATTCTCCTGTCTCAGTCTCTCCAGTGTCTGGAATTACAAGCGTGTTCCACTGTGCCCTGCACTCTCAACAAAAATGTTTAAGTGTTCTAGCCACCCACTGCTAGTGTTCACTCTAAGATTCTTTTTGCTGATATGGTCTCTTTCTATATTTAGGACATACTTACATTCAGGGAGTTGTTAATTACAGTGTCCAATCTGGGCCCAAAGAAAAGGAACAGGGGCTTCCTTAGCCCTTACTCTAGTGTCCCCCACCCTGTACCTATGAGGTTTGGTGTTGACAGAACTAGGAGCACAGTGAGCTGATTAGAAGAGTCTGACACCATGACTAAGAGAAATCACCTTCTGGGTGCCTTCTCTAGGTTATTAAAGGCACAATTGCTAGTCCCAACCAAGCCCAGGGTGAGGTAGCACACCACCTAAGTAGCAGGTGGCCTTAAGCAGTGTAACAGTTCCTACTCTGAGGGAAGAAAACCAGCAATGGGTTAAGAGAGGGCCCAGGAAAGCTGTGTTTAGAAAAGTAAGGCAAATGGCATCACTTGCCAACAGACTGGGACATAATAAGAATGCAGGTTTGGCATCTGTCCCCAGTTCCTTGCACAGAGTTTCTAAACTTCTGTGATTATCCAGTCGATAGGGATGCTGGTGCATCTCTTATTCTGATCTTTTTTCATCAGTCTCAGCCCTTCAACGCCTTGGAATTTCTGGAGTGGTAGGAGCATCTTTGTTCTAGTGAAGCAACTATTAGTGAGCTCCTTGTTGGAAGCAGGTCACCGGGAACACCAAGTCAGTGTAAAAACTTGGAACTCTGAATACCTTCCCCATGGTAAGGAAAGGGGAGAAGGGCTAAGGAGTGATTAAATAATCTATTATGCCTCCATAAAAATCCCTAAAACCCTTGTTTGGAGAGCTTATGGGCAGCTAAACATCTACCTTCTGGGAGGGTGGCATGCAGGAGAAGAGGGCATAATGACTCTGCACCTCTTGGCACATACCTGCCTCTTCTGGCTGTTCATCTGTACTCTTTAAAACAATAGGTAAACTGAACTCCCTGGGTTCTGTGAGCTTTTCTAGAAAGGAGAGGTAGTGGGAACCTCTGAGTTATAGTCAGTTGATCAGAAGCCCAGATGATAACCTGGATTTGTGACTGGCATCTGAAATGAGGGCAGTTTTGAGATTGAACACTTAATCTGTGGGGACTGTACTAATTTCAGGTAAACAGTGTCCAAATTGAATTGAATTGAATTGCAGGACACCTGGTTGGTGTTGGAGAATTAGTTGGATCATATCAATTTTTCTGTGTTTGATCACAGAAGTGTTCTGCATTGAGTAGGAACATGGAGAAAAAGTTCATTTTTTCCTATACAAATACTCACTTAAACTTACCATCCATATCTAGGAACTTCTGGAATTTGTAATGAAAGAGATATAGACCTGACAATACACCAGTAATATCTTAAAGTTCCTAAGTTTTTTTTTCTGAGTCTGCTTGGTTGGAAAGTGGGGGCAGAAGTCTTTTATCTCCCTATATGTTACTTCTGTAACATACCTTTGAGACACAGCAAGTATGGTGATTTTCATTTTTCAGAGGGAACTGGCTCAAAGCAGTCTATATTTGCCTCAGCTCTCAGTGCCAAGCTCTGTTTCTTTGCCAATGCGTGGTGATGAACTAAAAGCATCTGGAGACTTTGTTTATTTTTTGGTTCTGTTCAGGAGATATGGATCTAAAGTGAAAAAGTAACAACCAGTTCCTTTGACATAGAGTCCAGTCTGTATCATGTGGATGCTGACATCTTATTTCTGCTAGGCAAATGCAAACCATTCCATGAAAATAGGAAGCAAGGGAAAAGTAGCAAGAAGTCATTCACTCAGCAACTGCTCTGGGAAGGAGGTGGAAGGAAAGGATGAAAGGGAATCACAGATAAGAGATACTGACATGGAAGAGAAGGAGAAAGAGAAAACTGGAGCGATCATTACAGACACAAACTCCTGTGATAAAATAAGCAATTCAATCTCATGCAATTCATTCTGACACAATCTAGAAGGAGCTGCCTCTTCAGGAGCTTTTGCAGGAATCGAATGGAGGACAAATAAAGAAGTCTCTCCATCTACTAATGGTAGAGCAGAATCATGGATGGCAGGTTGGTCTTGATTGGATTTTCTTATCAAAAAAATTTGCAGGGGACACATTTTATTTTTTGGAGTAAAATGTGGCCCACTTCTACAAGTGAAAGTAAAGCCTATTGAGATCTTTGAACTAAATAATTGCAATTGTGTCCTTTGACAGATCTGGCAATCATATAATGGGACCTGAAGGAGACCATTGATAACTCTCAAAACCCCTTGAGGAATACCACTGGTGTCCTGAGGGTGGCCTGTACATCCCTCTCAGACCATATTCTGCTCTTTTTGCCGTGGACCTCCTGATCTTTTTGGATCTTGGGGTGCCAGGATTAGTCTGTGTTGTGAGAGAGCATTTGGTTTTTGATTTGCAGTGACTGGCTAAGAAGTCACTGGAGAAAGCTGCAGTTTTAAAGGTAACTAGTAGAAGTTCAGACTTAAGGAAACTTTCTTTTAAGCTATCTATAGTTAATAGAAATCTGGCAAAAATTAATTGTATAAACAAATATTGAAACATGTACTTTTCTCCAGAATCTGGAAACTATTTGTGAATATTCTTACCTATATGAGAACATGGTTATTTATATAAGTTCAATAAAAATCTTTTCTTTTTATGACAGGATACAACTGGAAAAACTGGTTTGACAAGGATGGCATATTTAAGAATGTGCTTGGAATGCCTGGCTTTAAGGGTCCCCAGCCTTACAGTGAGTGACTAAAAGCTGTCACTGCCTGACAAGCCCAGGAACCTCAAGATACTAGGTGCTACTATTAGGTACAGATAGTTCAAAGTCTACCTTGGTTGGGCTTCCTAACCTGGAGGTTTTTAAAGTCTAATCAGATATTCCTTGTCAAATGTACAATAAAACTGATTGCGAAAGAGCCTTTATGGTTATTCTAAATACACTTATTCAAATAAACAGACTAGACCTACTCTGCAAACAAATCGGTCTTACTATAATTATCTTTGATAAAAATGAAGGTCGTCATAGAGAGGAAAATTACATTTCAGAAAAAATCATAAGAGACCTGGTATTTGATTGTAGTCCTGCTCATTGCTTTTCTGTTTTTATGATCGACCTGTAGATTGGACTGGATTCTGAATTTTTCTAGGTTTCTGTAGGATTTAGCTATACCTCTCCTACTAGGAACAAAATGAAACTTGGTAGGTTAATGCTGGGCAGCTTGATATAAATTTCAAGTCTTGTGTCTGGTCTGTAGGCCACTGCTATGGTATATCCCCTCAAGGCCCAGGTGTTAAAAGTTTTATCACTGCCTATAGCACTATAGGGAGGTGGTGGTACCTTTAAGAGGTGGGGCCTAGTGGAAGGAAGTTGGGTAATTGGGGGTATTTGAAGTTGGGTAATTGGGGGTAATTGTTGGGTTTTTGAAGGGGATTTGGGGGCCCCAGCTTTTTCTGTCTCCTTTTTTTTTTTTTTTTTTTCTTCCCACCTGCCATCAGTGAACAGTTTCCTCTGCCATAAACTCCCTACCATGGTATACTGTATAGCCACAAGCCCAAAGGCAATGGGGTCAAGTGACCATGGACTAAAACTTCTGAAACTATGGGCTAAAGTAAAACTTTCCTCCTTTTAAGTTGATTACCTCAAGTATTTGGTTACAGTAACGCAAAGTAGACTAACACAGCCACATGGAGTTCACCAAAACATCTGATGTTGGCAACCAGAGACATTCAGACTACAAACAAGTAGTAGAAGTTAACATCATGCCACAGGCAAATTTTCCCAAGATGTTTCCCATAAAACCTGTAATTGCTCCCTGTTTATGCCAATCTCTTTCACTTTGCTGGATAATGTTATAGTTTAAATTTCACCATCAGCAGCTTCTGTGAGTAACTTGACAGTGTCAGATCTACCGTGTCAAACAAATCTTTACAGGTCTCTAAAAGATGTCTTAGTTTGCCAAATGGGTAACTTTAGCAACATCCCTAATGCAACCATTTGTTCAAATTGTCCTAGTGGGTCTCTTCACAGAGTTAGCACTCTCTGCTAAAATGTAACCCATACTGGGATGTTAGGTGATAGAATTGCTGCTACTGCCCTGAGCAAGCAGGAATCTGAGCAGTTGCTTATACTTCCTGTTGCACATAGACACACATTAGATATCATAGAGATTCAGTTACAAAAGTGAACAAATGGGCTACTTGATTTAGACAGGTAGGTAGATTCTTCCTCTGTCTCATTCTTTCATCTACTTGATTTTAATTGGTTTGGTTTACGTGGACTCTAGCTAAGGAGCATACTTCAAACTTGTGGATTAGCCTCCTGATAGTCATAACAGCAGTCTTTCAAATGTATCGCATCTTCTCAAAAGTTTAAAATATTTGCAAACATTCATCTGTTGAGCATTCAGATGCTTTCTCTCTAGTTGGAATGACAAAAACTCAAAGAAGCATGTGACCATGAGATCACCATAACCAGTGGGTGACGTGTTGAGACCAGAAGCCCAAAACGATGATAGCTGAGAGTGAGAATGTCCTCTCACTTAGGTGAGACCCTAACGAAAGAGGGGATTTCTTACAGGACGCCAATGCTTTGAGCTAAGCTCCTGCTTAGATCAGGAAAAAATCAAAATGGTGTCATTCAACTAAAGTTCCAGGCCATCAAGCCAAAACTAAATTGTTTATCTGACCTTCTGAGAAATCCAGATTAGAGAGATAATTAAATTTCCCAAATAGGCCATTTTCAATTAGCATAATAATGAAGTTCTCTCCACCTTAGCCTTAATATTTGCCCACAAAAAAAGGTAACTTGAAGTAATCTGATGCTAACCAGTCAGTTATTTTCCTATTGTTCTACCTCTGTGTCCTCACCTTACCAGGAAAGTAACTTGGAAATAATAGATCCACTTTTGTTTTTTGTTTCTTCAAGCCCTTCTCTGTGTGTAAAACCCACCTCTTTTGCTCAGACCATTAGAAGAACACTTATTCTAGTTTTTATGGAATGAAATCTTTCCAATTCTAGAATTAAAAATAAAGCCAATTAATATTGTTTTTTTAAAAATTTGGGTCAGACTGTGAATGGTGGATCTTTGACAAGATGGCCAAGAATGCCCCAAGTAGCCAGCCTAGTGATCTGGCTGCAGAGGCCCACCTTGCACAGAAGGCTCATTCTCCTGCATTCCTGCCCCATAAATGATGCCACCATCTACCTCCCAACCAGGAGATGGAAATCAGCTCGCCTCACTGCCATCCAGCCCATCGTTCAGTCATGTTAAGTAAGGATACCACTCAGATCTCTCTGGAATCCTCCTTACTCCTCCTCACACTACCCTAACTCAAACCTCCCTCATTTCTCAGCTGAATGGCTGCAACGTCTTCTAACTATTCTCTTTCTGGAGTCTTTCTTCACTATCACACAGAAAGACTAGAATGAAAATCTGACCAAGTCAGTCTACTAATTAAAGTCTTAATTAAGCTTTACAAAACTCCCATGATCTGACCCCTACCTTCCTCCTCAGCTTCTCCCAGGTCCTCTACACATAGTAACCACTGTGTAGATTCCTGATATCCTGAGCTCCTTTACCTAGAACATGCCTACCATGTATTTCAAATCTCATCCTGAGAATCACCTCTTCCAAGAGGCCTGCACACCTCTAACCCTGCCTCAGGTTGTGTACATGCTCCTCCTTTGGGGTGCTAAAGCACACTGTGCATATCTCAAAAATAGAACATATCTCAGGATTTTGCATCGATTTAATTGCTTCCTCTGCTTGGACTGTAATCCCATTGAGGGCACAGACTATGTGGCCCTGGCATGCAATATGTTGCTAGAAGTATAGATCTTCAATGAACACTACAAGTTGGATCAAATACAGAACCAGAGTGAATCAACTGAACACTGTTCTCCGAGATACACCTGGAGGCTGGAGCTCTGGCTTTGCACCACAGAAAATGCATTTATAAGCTTCCTATTCTATCCAAATTCAAAGAATTACAGCTCCTTACTCTAAAGTTCTATGCCAACTATCCTAGCACAGTTCATACTCTAATGGTAAAAATTCACTAAATGACGAGTAAGACATAATTACCCTTTTGGTGAGCAGGTGAGGCAAGTCCTCTTCTGTAATGCATTCTTCTGGAATTTTGAGCATGATGAAGAATGTTTTGTTTGACAATAACTCAATTATTTCATTTTCATCTTCATCAACATAAGTTACTAAAGAGAATAGGGGGTGAAAATTTAAAAAAGAAGTAAATACATGACTAAAATAATAACTTATTGATTCTACTGGCTGCTTTATTTATTTTTTTAATTAAAAATCATAAGTTTACATAGGGCAATATTGATTAATTCATTCTGTTATTTTTTCCCTTCCCCCCACCCCTCCCACTCCTCTTTTCCCTCTATACAGTCCTTCCTTCCTCCATTCTTATCACCCTCCTTATCCCTAACCCTAAACCTAACCCTAACCCTAACACTAACCCCTCCTACCCCCCATTATATGTCCTCATCCGCTTATCAGCGAGATCATTCGTCCTTTAGTTTTTTGAGATTGGCTTATCTCACTTAGCATGATATCCTCCAATTTCATCCATTTGCCTGCAAATGCCATAATTTTATCATTCTTCATGGCGGAGTAATATTCCATTGTATATATATGCCACAGTTTCTTTATCCATTCATCAACTGAAGGGCATCTAGATTGGTTCCATAGTCTGGCTATAGTGAATTGAGCAGCTATGAACATTGATGTGGCTGTATCTCTGTAGTATGCTGATTTTAAGTCCTTTGGGTATAGGCCAAGGAGTGGGATAGCTGGGTCAAATGGTAGTTCCATTCCAAGCTTTCTGAGGAATCTCCATACTGCTTTCCAGAGTGGCTGCACTAATTTGCAACCCCACCAGCAATGTATGAGTGTACCTTTTTCCCCACATACTCGCCAACCCCTATTGTTGCTTATGTTCTTGATAATTGCCATTCTAATTGGGATGAGATGAAATCTTAGGGTAGTTTTGATTTGCATTTCTCTTATTACTAGAGATGTTGAACATTTTTTCATATATCTGTTGATTGCTTATACATCTTCTTCTGTGAAGTGTCTGTTCATTTCCTTAGCCCATTTGTTGATTGGATTATTTGTATTCATGGTGTAGAGTTTTTTGAGTTCTTTATAGATTCTGGAAATTAGCGCTCTATCTGAAGTATGAGTGGCAAAGATATTCTCCCATTCTGTAGGCTCTCTCTTCACATTACTGATAGTTTCCTTTGCTGAGAGAAAGCTTTTTAGTTTGAATCTATCCCAGTTATTGAATCTTGCTTTTATTTCTTGTGCTATGGGAGTCCTGTTAAGGAAGTCTGAACCTAAGCCAACAAGTTGAAGGTTTGGACCTACTTTTCCTTCTATAAGATGCAGGGTCTCTGGTCTGATTCCGAGGTCCTTGATCCATTTTGAGTTGAGTTTTGTGCAGGGTGAGAGATAGGGGTTTAATTTCATTCTGTTGCATATGGTTTTCCAGTTTTCCCAGCACCATTTGTTGAAGAGGCTATCTTTTCTCCATTGCATATTTTTGCAGCCATTGCCAAAAATATGCAATGGCTGCTATATTTAAACATAACAATGAATACTCATCAAGTAAGTATAAGCAGAAATGCTTTCTCTGCAGAATAAAAAATAGGAGCTTGCCTCTATTATGGTAAAAGGTTGGTTTGTTTTATGCCCAAAGAGGTTTAAGAGACAGACCATCAAATACAGACTGGAGGAAAAGCCAACTGGAAGAAGTGGGAAGAACATGAACATCTTTGTCCAGTTTAGGTAGGTACGGAGATGTAGGCAAGGGGTGCTGGGGCATAGGGAGTAGCAGCATTCAGTGCTGTGTTGTCAAAGATCAAGAGGAAAAAAAAAAAAAAGATCAAGAGGAAGTGACATCATGCACCAAAATGGAGGTGAAACTACAAAATGAGCATGTGAGCCCATGTCTTGAAGTCTCCCCAGCAGACAGTGGGTATGAAGTCATCGCTCTAGCTTGGGTCCCACAGGAGAGGAATGTTGAGGAGCTCTATTTGCTGAAGGGAAGCCAAACTAAGCCCTGGGGCCAACAGGAGTTAAGTTCCTGGGACAATGAGCCCTGTGTTGCCTGTGTCCTAATGACAGCTAGCTAATTCATTTTTAAGCAGTTAGAGCTGAAGGAAAAAAACACACAAAGTCAGGAGCCAGGAGCCAGAAGCTGGCACTGAGGTAGTCATTATGCTCCCCTGAATCCACGCCAGCCTCACCGGCCGGACTCGCACAAGGGACCACCTCTCTGCCCCTGAGAAAGGCGTGGGTGGGAAGAACCAGGTGCTCATAAACGCTCCCTCAAATCCCATGCTTCAAACATAACAAAATGAGCCTCTTTTACTGGACTTGGAAAAGCCATCATGGAAGAAGTTCAGTGTTTATGATGAGAAGGCAGGTGAGAAGCAAGAATCCTTGGACTTGTTCTCTCAGGAAATTAAAAACTGTGAGGCATTAAGAGCAAGGGATGTGAAGAGTTAACACAGCAGGCCTGAGATGGCTCACCCTGGGAAGGAATGCTTAGGGTTGGCTCCTGGCTGGTGTCTGGGAACCCCCCTGTGGGGAAGGTTCCTACATTCTCTGCTAAGAGCAGCCCACTATGCCTCAACTGTCTGTAGGAACAATGTGGCTGACATCTCCTTTCTTTCTGGGAGTCTGGAGATTTTGCACATGCTTGGCAGAGACTGCCTACATGATCAACACCCAGTGAAAACCCTGGGCACTTAAGCGGTGTAAGTAGACCACACTTCACACATGTTGCCACAGCTTATTGCTGTGGAAAGTAAGCAGGTCCTGTGCAACACAACTCGGGGAGAAATCTTTCAGGCTTGCAACGAGCTTCCGCTAGAGTTCGCTGTAATAAATCTTTTAATTCAATGTACCTTGTTGCTATACTAAATCATAGTCATCAGCTCAACTCTATGCTGAGTCCTATGAAACCCTAAAAGCATCACTGAATCCAGAAGTCAACTTTGGTAACTCCAAACAGAATTATCTCTGCATCCCCATTCGTTGTAAACCATGCTTTATTTTACCTGACAATAAAAGTTAGGCCCTCATAATGGAAAATTTGCAAGGTACAGAAAATTATTCTAAAAAAGGCAAAAAAAAAAAAAAAAAAAAAAGTCTAGTTATCTTATAGTAAAGTGCCCCCACATTTTATATTCTTTATTTGAGATCTTAATGATTAGGTCATTTATATCCCACTTTTTGCTGTATGTGCTATTGTTGCTTACTTGTCTTGGTTCTTCTGTTGTTGCTAACATAGGCAAAGCCAATCCCCATGTGCATGAAAGTCTTTGCAAAGACTCTTTCAGTGGCTTCCTATTGTTCATAATAGGGTCATGCACTTTCTTAAATCTGACATTTGGTGTTTTCAGCTTTCCACTGCTATAAACACTTTCTGATGCAATAGACAACTCTGAACTCTACACCCACCCCATAAATTTCTGCAGCAGACATTAGTGCCTCAGAAAGGAAATAGGTGATGCTGGAGGATGGATCAGAGATTCTAATAACTGCTAAACTCAAGGGCATAAAAAAAAGAGAAGCCAAGTTCAAAAAGAGGTCTCCAATTTTTAGTTCTCATGACATATACTTAACATGTAGCATCTAAACAATGAATCCACATCAAGATCTGGCTAAATAGTTGTTTGTCAAGATACAAATAATAACAAGAGACTTACACAGTCAGTAGAGTTTTTATGTCACTAATGAGACTTAAACTGGACAGTACTGTCCATATAGAGAATAGAGGTTTAAAAAACTCAGGAAAATGTACACAGTATGTGGGAGAGGCACGACAGCTCTTCAGTTGGAATGTGAGACATGAAGTTGGAGTGGAGGTCTTAAATATCAGATGCCATCAAGAAGTAATGGAGAGTTGTTACAAGTCTCCCAGGAAGAAATCCGAGACTGGCATTTACAGGAGGTTAATGTGGTGGTTGCCAAAGAGATGATATGGAACTGGGAAAGACTGGAAGCAGAGAAGCCAGGAGGCACAAGGAGGTACAGATTTTGTCTGACTGTGGTGGGAAAAGGCAGGAAGGAGGAAAGCAAGGAAGGAAGGAAGGAGTAAGTCCACCAGATAGTAAAAACAGAGTCGGTTTTACTGGTGGCTTGAACCCCAGCCCTAATTATTAGTCAGTGAGCAAGTCACTTAAATCTCTGACGCTATTTTCTCAACAGAAATATCAACACCTACATTGCAGGTGACGGTAAAGATGGGAGCCAATGCAAATAAAGTATCCAGCAGAGTGCCTTGCAGGATGTGGGGCAATTGCTAGCATGATGCTATCAAGGAATGAGAGATAAGATTTGGTCATCATCTAGACATGTAACAAAAGATATGAAAAATGGTTCCAAGATATTCAGCCTGGATAACTGGAAGAAGAATAGCTACTGTATTAAGCATTATGTACAAATACTCTGCTATGCATTTTATAGATATTCCCTCATTTGATCCTCACATCAATCCAAAGAGTTAAATATTATTGTTTTCATTTTTAAATGAAGACTTTGAGACGTACAGAAAATGCATATTTTATTCAGGTCAATGAGCTAGAAGGTCTTAGAATAAAGGTAGAGCTGCAGACTCAGGTTCAGAGATCATTATGCTTCACAAACATGAAAATAGGCCCAGAGGATTGAAGACTTGGCCTAAAGTTACACAACTTGATGGAAGTGGAGCTGAAGGAAACCTGGTCTCCCGATTTACCTTGCAACTAACTGGCAAGTAAACTGGGGAAGGGCGTATGCTCTGGTCTGAATGTTTCGTCTCCTCAAAATTTAAATGTTGAAAGCTAATCAACAATGTGATCATCATGAGTGGGATTAATGCCCCTTTAAACGAAGCCCCGGAGCACTGTCTCTCCCCTTACCCAGCTACAAGTGTCATCTAAAAACCAGAAAGTGGGCTCTCACCAGACACAAATCCACTGACACCTTAACCTTAGATGACCCCGCAGCCTCCAGAAATGTGAGCACTAAACTTCTATTGTTTACAAGTTTCTGGTATTTTATTATGGCACCCCAAGCTGACTGAGAAAGGAACAAATAGTAATTTCATATGGATAATGATTGAGATGATGGTAGTTATTTCTAGGTAGAGATCTCTAGTAAAAACATCTCTAAAACTCAGGAAAACTGTGCAGATGTACATCCAGGAGTTTCCTACAGAGGAGATGGGTGATGCCCTGGAATTTTCAAGAGAAAGAATAGAAAATATGAAAATCAATACAGTTGAAGACAAACCTCATGGATCCACAAGGCAGAGACCAAAAGCAAATATAAGGAATATATTGCAGTTGACAGAGCTGAAGGCTGCAGCTCGGGCAGAAGAAAGCGAAAAGGTTGGATTTCATGATCAGACAACTGCTATGACATTGGGAAGAACAATTTGGGACTAGTGGATGCAAGAGGTTTAGGACTAAGCAGGAGACAGTATCCAAATAAAGAGATCCCTTTCTAGAAGTTTGCCAGTGCAGGAAGAGAGGGAAAAAAAAAATCTAAACTCAGCAGTAAGAATCCTGAGGAAGATTGTTTTGAAGAAAAGATGAAGAGTAGAGAAGAACCTGAGAATGCCGAGAGGTGGAAATATCTGAAGGTCATTGGGTGAGAAGCCAGGGGTATTTTGTAAAGATAATAGGCAAGGAATTCAGTTTTGATAAGGTGAAAAAAACAGATTTGAAGATAAGACAGGAGAAAAAGCAAAGAAATTTCAAGGTCATGGGTCTACAGAGTTACTATCATGTTCCTACCCCACAAAGGACATTGGCATCTCAGAGCTTGCTAATGTTGTCTGCCTAGGATTTCCCCATGAGTCACCTGATACCAGAGGGTACTGCCCTGTGAAAACTATTAGTCAGCCAGTCAGGAGCACGTGAGAGTAAAATACACAGCCCTTACGCTCCACTAAAAGGTAAAAGGAATCCATTCAACACAGAGTCACTTAGAAAGTCCCTGCTTACATCTCAGTACCACAACATTTCTTCCCATGGAAGAGCCTGCAAATTAAGAGATTGAAAGGATCAGATCTGTCATGCTGGGAAGGCCTCAAGGGTGCTATAACTTGTTATCATATTTTTAAACATCCACCTAAGTTTTGTATTAGTAAGGAGTTGCTCAGGGTCTCCCTCTGCCTGACCGGGGTGAATTAGTTAAGAAAGGAGAACTGTCCCCACCGCCCCTCAGTCCCCGCCACTTGAGGAGAGAAAGAGTCCATTAATATATTTTCCTACAGTGTTGGGAATAAACAGGCCTTCTGAGTCTGGTGGAGCACTGTGCTCTCTTCCCCAGTGTGTACTACACAGCTGGTACTCGATGCCTGACCCTGAATCTGCCATCACAAGAGCAGGGGTGGGGAGCCCAGTCCAGTGTAGGCAATAGGGGTGCACAGCCTGTAGATGATCAGCAACAGTAATAGGACCCACTAAGGTCTTATTGCTTACTTCATTATTTACTTATCATAATGTCACCACCCCAGTGGACACTGTGCCCTAGGTACCCCATTGTCACCACCCCAATCAGTTACCCTTCAGTTCCAGGGTGCATTTAATACACTATTCTGTGTCAGCACAGTTATCACCAGCTCTGCCTGCCAGTCTCTTTGGGGATTACAGAACCTAGAGACAGAAGATTAAGGGGTTTGGAGGAGGAAAAGCAAGAGGCGAATCCAGACAATCAGACCCACAGCCCTCTACCCCCCCAGCACTGGCTCTCTCCCAGACAACTTATTCCACCCAGTACCTGGGAGTTCTGCAAATATTTGATTCATATCAATAGGTGTGGCAATTAGGCAGTGGCTGAATATTAAAGATTATCATCCCAGAAGTACCAGAGAGCCGCTTTGATGAGGCTGGGACTGTCACAGAGGGGAGCCCCTCTCCCACCCCTTTTTACCTATTGCATCTACCCCCTCCCCACCAAAAATTCTTCCCCGAATTTTTAGTGACTTGGCAAAGTGACCTCAATATAATATTGAAATCGCAAAAGTAGGTTACAAGACTATTTAAAATTTTTTTATTTTGAATTACTTTTAAAATGCAAGTAAGCAAAAGACTGCAAGAAAATATAACAAAATATTAGTAATATGAATGGGTTTTATGGGTAACAGAACAGTTTGTTGTTGTTGTTGTTCATTCAAAGCTTATTAGATACCTTTTTTTTTTTTTTTCCCTAGTCTGCCTCAACTCTCTCTGCAGACCTAAATACCTGAGGGCTGAGATGGCAAGTAAAAGTATTTTCCCGATTAAAAAAAAAAAAAAGTTTAAAAAACTCTCAGAGCATTAACGTATGTTTAAACACAAATTTACAATCAAACTAAAAATGAAGTTTGCACTATAAGTGTTAAAAAATTATTCCCTGAATACTATTCAATGATCTTTCATGTCTCCAGAAATTTTTAAAAAAATTTTTTAAGTTGTTGATGGACCTCTTTTAATATATTCATATATGGTGCTGAGGATTGAACCCAGTGCCTCACACATGCTAGGCAAGTGCTCTACCACTGAGCTACAGCCCCAGTCAGAAAAAAAATTGACAGAAATGTAATATCTGTCTTTGCAGTTTATTCTTTATGAATTGAAGAGGTCAATTTTAAGAATAGAAGACAGATTTTGAAACTTGTGTTTTAGAATCCTGAATATTAAATCTCCAAGATCTGTCTTGTTTTAGGATTCATGCTACCAGATAAACCAGTAAATTTCCAAGATCACACCACCTAGTTGAGATAGGACTGGATTGTCAGTTTCAACATCCACATGTGGGAGTCCATGTGAAGAGGGAGGGTCAGTGATTACACCCAAACTATCATCCTCAGCATGACAGAGGAAGTTTGGCACCTCTTATTAACAATTCCTACTTAAAACCATCTCATGACCTCAAGAATCATCCATCCCACCTAAACAATGTGGTAGGTATCTAAGTAGACACAGTGACTGCCTGAGAAACTCCGATGCAGGAAGTTGGCTGATGTCATCGAAGTTTTCTTATTCTTTCAGGGACTATGAAACCTTGGACAGGAGACTAAGGGGAGAACAGGAGGTTGAATGGCAAATGTACTGCCTAAGAAATTCTTAAGAAGCCCCTCTGAAGAGACGCAGGAGCTCTCTCCCCAATTTTTGCTCTCATTCCATGACTGAGTTTGCTACTGAGAACCTGACTCAACTCAAATGCTCACAGAGGCCGGATCCCACGCAGGTATCTTCCAGTTGCAGATGTGCCCCTCAGCCCTGTCAACCCCATGTATGAAAAAAAAAAAAAAACTATTTTCTTCTTTCCTATTTGAAACAGAATTAATTGTCCCTTGGACATTGGTATATTCATGCATCATAAAAACTTTAATATTATTAACCATAAAAATTTGGCAACAACCTAACAGGCTTTAAAGTGGTATAGAAGACTATATCATGAACCACTTGAAAAACCTGATGCTAACAGAAAATTTCTAATGACTTGCCAAAATTATCTTAATATACTATTAAAATTCTAAAGATAGGCCATGAACTTTAAAATTTTGATCTTATTTTAAAAATGCAAGTAATAAAATGATTATAAGAAAATATAACAAACTTATTAATACCTATGGGTTTTATTAGTAACTGAACATGTATTATTTTTGAATTCAAAATAAATGAGAAAATATATATAAAGCATACCATTCACAATATGTAATTTTTCTTTTACACATATAAAACAAATATAAAGTTATTTCTAAAAAAAGTTAAAATGACAGCTCATAGACACATGGATCCATAAAGTTCTTTTAAAACTCAAATACATCACTCAATATTTTATCATTATAATAATATATCATATATATCTGATGAACTTGATAATTATTTTTATTGAGCACATTATAAGAAGAGAAAGAATTTTCAAACAAGCAGGTACTGAGATGCAATAATATATAAATTAGTGTTTATTTAAGTTAAAAACATACAAAACGTCTTCAAGATCCAATGGTCAGAATTCAAAGCAAAACACTGCTCTCCATGCTCCTTCTGGAGCTTATAAAACAAACAACAAACAAAATATAATAAAAAACAAAACATGCATATCTCCCACCCACACAATCTTAGCCAGTTTTCAACTCAAGTGATAAGTAGTGAAATAGCAATGAACAAATTCTCCATTTAAGATTAAGTCACAGCATCAGGCAAGTTCTGAAAATGTGTCAACTTAGTCATGTTGAAATCCTCTTACCTCCACTAAGATATAAACCAAGGATGATCACTATAATGAGGCCCAGGAAGATGGAGGTGATGACCATCCACAGTTTACACTTGCCAACCAAATTCTTATTGCAGGAGCTCCAGGGACTTTCCTTCTTGGCCTAGAAAGCAAAGTGAGATTGGGAGGCAGTCATCTGATTTCAAACAAATATTCTCCAATACCTATTAGGGTCAGTGATAGAGAAATGAAGGCAGCAGGATCCTGACGTCAGGACCTACATTCTACTGAATCAAGCTTATAAAAAGATATGAAAGAGGCAGAGTGGATCCTCACAAAGAAGCTTGCAAGAAAATACTCTGGGGGCTTTGAGACAGGGAGGACAGGGAGGACAGGCAGGACTTTGAAAGGTGTAATGGTTTCTACAGTTTTTTAAAATATATTACAAATATTGTTGGGGTTCAGTGTGGTATTTCAATACCTGTGTATAATATGTAATGGTTACATGAGTAAGTGACATACCATCATATCAAATGTTTATCATTTCGTTGGGTTGGTATGTTGGGAAGCTAGAAAGTTCTCTCTACTAGCTATTTTGAAATACACAGTTAATTGTTATCAACTGTTGTTAGCCTACTGTGCTATACAGAACATTAGAAAGTTATTGCCCTGGTCCCACTGCTTTCCTCCTGTACCTGAGAAGCATCCTCTCTCCCCTGCACCTTTCCTAAGCTATGATAACCATTATTCTATTCTCTATTTCTCTGAAATCATTTTTTAGCTTTCACATACAAACAAGAAAGTGCAATATTTGTCTACACGAAAGATGGATTTTGGAAGGCATTCCAAAGGCAAGGAAGAGCAACCACGGTGTTGATTCATAATGGAACAGGTGTCAGAGGCAAGAAGTGAAAGTTAAATTAGAGGTAGTGAAGGGCTGGAGCCTACTCCAGAGGGTTGAATTGCTGCCAGATCAAGTTGTGTGTAATTTGGTATGCACTGGTGACATGTTGAAAGTTTGGGAACTCAGAGCTGAGTTGAAAGTTAAGAGGCAAATTAGGTATCATTTGAATTGGACACAGAAAGAAAAAGCTAAAAGTCTGTGATCCAGATTCTAAAAAATAAATAAATAAATAAATAAATAAATAAATAAATAAAATGTAATATTTAAACAAAAAAGTCTGCGAAGAAAAATAAAGGAACAGAAGAGACAGAAGGAAATAAGCTGCAATGTGTGAGGCAGAGTGTAGGGTCAGAGAAAATAATTCCAGCTGCTTTGGTTTACTGAGCCCTGGGTCATTTCACTTAATCCTAACACCCCTTCAAGGTATGCAGTGGCCTGTTTCAAACATGCAGTGCAAGGAGATTAGTCAGGACTAATCCCTGAGGAGTGTCACAGCAACACTCTGGCACCCTCGCCTTTGTGCGCAGCCTCCTAGCATCGCTGTGTGGAGCCTCAGATCATGAGCATGCCTGGCCGCCCTGAGGGGTCACTCTGCCCCTCTACCTGCCCCTAAATGGTTCTGTGACTCTTCTGCTTCCCACTGCACCATTAGGGAATTTCTACATGGAGACCATGGGAAATGATGGAACATGATGGGGGGTGGGGGCAGAGAATGTGCTTCTGCATTTCACACACTTGGATTTCAATCTGAGGGACATCACTTAAAGGCAGGGGGATTTTGAGCAAGCCAATGAAACCAGCAGGCCCCAATGTCCTTAAAATACAGATGATTCTCAATTTATGATGGGGATACATCCCACCAAACCTGTCATTTGCCCATTTTTTAAAAAATTGGATTACTTGTTCTTCAGATATCAAGATTTTGAATCCTTTATATATTTTGGTTATTAATCCTCTGTCAGATGAACAGCTGACAAAGTTTCTCCCATTCCATAGGTTGTCCCTTCATTCTGTTGATTGTGTCCTTTTCTGTGCTGAAGTTTTTTAATTTGATGTCACCCCATTTGTTAATTTTTCCTTTTTATTTCCTGAGCTATTGAAATTCTATTCAGAAAACTCCTGCCTGTGCCTGGATCTTGTTTCCCTTTAGTAGTTTCAATGTTTCCGGCCTTACATTAGGTCTTCGATCCATTTTGAGTCTATTTCTATACAGAGTAAGAGAGAGATCACTATGGAAAACAGTATGGAAGTCCCTCAAAAAATGAAAACTAGAACAACCAGATGGTCCCACTAAATCTACTCCTGAGTATATGCACAAAGGAAATGAAGTCAGCACACAAAAGAGACACCTACATATGTATCTTCATTGTGGTATTATTCACAATAGCCAAGTTACATTATAAACCTAGGTGCCCAGCAAACAGAAGAATGGATAAAGAATACATGGTCTGTATAAACAATGGAATATTATTCAGCCATAAAAAGAAACAAAATCATATTCCTTGCAGAAAAATTGATGGGCCTGGAGGTTATCATGTTAAACAAAATAATCCAGACACAGAAAGACAAGTATACCCTGCTCATATGTGGAAACTACAACAAAGAAAAACCAAACAAAAAACCAATGACCTGAAAGCAGGAAAGTAGAAAAGGGACTAGAAGGGAAGGGTAAGAAGATGGAGGCATGGGGATGAAGGTGGGGAGGTTCAGAGAAGGTAATAGGAAGGGTAGACATTATTAAAGCACAACATATACAATATGGAAATGTCATGGTGAAATCCATTGATTTGTACAATTAACATGAGTTACTATGCATAATATTTTTTTTTAAAGATTAAAAGACTAAGTTTAAAGTCCAGTTTCTACTGAAAAATCCTAAATGGAACCATAAGTCAGGTAATATTTTGTATGTAAATACTAAATTTAGCTCCCAAATCTGTTGTAAAAACTAGAGACAATGCACACAAAACATGCTAAACCAATGTTAGGCTCTTGTTATGGTTTGGATCTGTAATGTTCCCCCAAATTCTCATGTGTTGAAGGTTTAGTCCCCAATGCAGCAATATTCAGAGGTGGGGCTTTTAGGAAGTGATTGAATCAGGAGGGCTCTGACCTCATCAGTGGATTAATACACTGATAGCTGAATGGACTTCTGAGAGGTGGTGTTAACTACAGGCAGGGTGGGGCATGGTTGAAGAAAGTAGGTCACTGGAGGCCCCAAGGGACTATATCACTATATCTTGTCTCAGGCTGTCCACATCTCCCTCTCTCCCTCCCTCCCTCCCTCTCTCTCTCTCTCTCTCTCTCTCTCTCTCTCTCTCTCTCTCTCTCTCTCTCTGTCTCCCCTTCCTGCTGCTTTCTGCCATGATGTTTCTGCCTTGGAACCAGTTGATCATAGACTAAAACCTCTAAAATCATGAGCCAAAATAAATCTTTCCTCCCTGACTTGTCCTTGACCTGTATTTTGGTCACAGCAATAAAAGTTGACTAACACAGTACTCACCCAAAAGGAGTGATTCCCTCTCAGAGTGCCCACCTGTTCCACAAAGCAGCAGTGGAAACTCCAGTGGGCTCACTCCTGAACTGACCCTTGTTTATATTCTCTCTCATCCTTATTTTGATGATAGCTATCAGAAAGGAAATTGTTGGTCCACATTAGGACTACATATTACACTTTCTCAATGAGAGGTCCCCCAGCCTGACTGCACATTTGAATCACCTGAAGAGGATTATCACTGACACCTACCCAGGCACCAAGCAGACTGGACCATAGGTGGAAGTAGGACCTAGATTATCATTTTAAACCTTCCATAGTGAATCAACTGCTTTATCAGGATTGAGACTCTTGGTCTGAAACCTCCTATCCACTATTAGTGAAACTTCCCAGTACATGCGTGAAACTTCCCCACACCTCATCTGATACTGCCATTGATTGTGCTGTCTGGTTTCATGTTCAAATGCAAGCAGGATGCCCTTATCTTCCTAGGTAAATGGAGACCATGTAGAGGGAGGAGTGGTTCTTGAACTTCCCCATTCTTATATCTCACAGTGTACTTGCTACAGGTAACAGGCATTTAATAATGTGTACTACTTAGTGCTACTTAGTTACATAGGGCTTTGTACTTTGAGAGGTTCTAGAGGAAGGGTCAAATGGTGGAGATCTGAAGCACCGGATCTTGTGTCCAGGATGTCACAGGAGAATGAGGTGCAGCGAAGGACCTGGGAATCTGGACAGAGGAACATCTCTTGAGTTAAGTGTTTCTGGAGTTCAGGGATAGGGCCACCTCTCACCCCAACTCAAGTTTGAAGAACTTCTTCAAAGCCACCAAAGCAAGGACTCAAGAAGGCACATGGGGAAAAGTAGTCCCGGTGTAAGTAATCCTTGACCTCTCAGGGGACAGAAACATATCTCTTAGTTGCACAGCTTCAGAACCGTGCCATACTGTTTATAACACAAGAGGCAGTCAGGCTATAAAGATTAGCACAACAGGAAATGATCTCAAATGAGTAAAAAATGAGTGCTAATCATTACTGACACCCACTTCTGCCTTCACTGTGTTGTCCCCTAGAGATCATAAATTAGGACTCTGGTGGTTTGAAAGACCAAATACTCTGCCTTCCAGGAGGAACTCAGCCAAGAATTTCACACTCCTCGTCTGTAGGAAACTCCTGTTCCTGTCCAGTCCGAAGTTGCTCTCGTACTGCCTAGCACCTTCCTTGTCCTCTCCTCAGTCCTAATAGGGGGACCACTGAAGGCTCTCCCCTGCATGACTAGTCGTCACAGGCTTGAAGTCATTACAAAACATTGGTGTGTCAGTCAGACCATGTTTGGTGTGTCAACCAAACAATACAGTGCAGTGCTTCTTGACTCTCTGCTCATTAGAACCAAATCAGGGATCAACATCTGTTAGCAGTGCCCCTGAGAAGTTTGTGGAAGAACCTGTGATACAGTAGGTACCATCCTACACATGATGAGTCTTTGCTCTCAAAACAGGATTACAAAGTCATGCCGCCTCCTTCTCTGGCTTCTCATTCCCTCTTGACCAAATTCTAGGTCATGAAAGGTCACAGGCAGATTCTCCACAAGGAGCCTTCCAGAGATGTTTGCAAATGACACCTTGCATTCTATATGCATCATATGAGTCCAGAATTTGAGCATCTTTCCTCCGAGCACTCCCCCAGATATTCACATCCCTCTTCTGGCAAAAGCCTAAATACATGGCACTGGATCCTAGAAGAATGGCAAGACTATCTATCTCTTGGATGCAAAAAGCTCTTCTCTTTGACTTAATCAGGAGCAGATATTTAGATCAGGGATATTTTTCTTAGGACAGAGAAAAACTTGTACTTTTAATCTTCATTGTGGCATTTAATCCACTTTTTTGATCTGAGCACAAAAGTACCATTTGATTCTTGTCTTAGACTGAACAGCATGTACCAATGGTTAAGAGTCTGCTAACCCATCCATGTATGACTTGTTTGCCTCAAGACTGTCAATTTGCTGGTTTTTTCCTAAAGATACTTAAATGTCTCTGAGACTTCTCAGTCAGAACTCCTGTAATGAGCCATTCAAGAAAACTAGTGTCACTCTGTTACCTACAATCTACTTTGCACTTTTGACCCAATGATTCTGACATGTTTACAGAGACAACAGGCAAAGTGCTGTCGTAAGTGCTGATGCCCTACATCTGGCAGGTTCTACTCCTCACCTGTTGGATGGCTAATATTCCTTTTCCCAGAACAGCAAATTAAGATGAGAGAAAGTTCTTTATACTGCCTCTGTATACTCCTCTAGCCCTGCTCTTCCAAGTAGGAAGATATCCACGATATGCAATGTCATCTTCCCAGTGTCCAGAACTGCTCCTTACTCCCTCATCCAGCCACCCATCCACCTGCAATTCCCTCATCCACCAGACATACCTCCCAGCTCCTCATATTTCACTTAAATTACTTAATTATGAGGGATCTAACTTGTAGAAATTAGTAATACATAATTTATAATTTTGGCAACTGTAAATGAGTATAAATTATGTTATATATTGAAATTATGGGTAAATAAATTTGATGGAAAGCACATTGATCTAATACCTCAGAAATGTCAGAGGCACCACTGAGTGAGCCTGAGCCTTTTGGTAACTTCTTTGAATCTCAGTTTCTTCCCTCAGTTCCTTTATCCGTCAAATCAAAATACCGACACTTGCCTCTTAAGTGTGTTGTGATAATTAAATGCATTCATGTATCACAAGTGTTTTGTCCATAAGAGTTGTAGAAACATATGCTTAATGAAAATACATAAAAATACTTTCGCTACAACTGGAATCTTAATACAGAGTGTAAGCACCCACACACAAAATCTTAATTGTGTGAATCTTTCCCTTGTGCTAGCCAACATTTAAGGACCCCACATCAATTGAATTTTCTAATTGAAATACACTTCAGCTTACCCTATAGAATCTGAGACTAACTAAAATACTCTAAGTTCTTTCCTCTCTAAAGTTTTCACTGTTCAAATGTTTCTATAATGTTTTCCAAGTTCCATATAAACCCTTCATCTTCACTCCATTCTGTCGGTCGCTGTAGCTTTCCTATTCGATGACCTACAAAGCTAATCACAAGGAAGTCTAGGATATCTGTATATACCCGACTAACAAGGAAGTCATTAAAACATGAAAGGGCGACCTCTACAAGATAGGTGCTAAACAATATTAAGTGCTGATGCCCTACATGGATCTGGCAGGTTCTACTCCTTAACTGTTTTCCAAAGGCACTCCTGGTCTCCAAAAGGATGGCTGGGCACATTACATTACCACCGTTTGACAGCCTTGCCACATATATTCTATTGGTGAAGTTGTCACCAGACTAGTTTCAAACCATGGATTCTTTGGGGTGAGCTGGGGTGAGCTGGGTCTCGCTAAAGTGAGGCAAGTATTCCCAATACCCATGCCTAGACCCTGCCCTCAAGGATCCATTGATCAAGTCCACTGTTTGGGCGCTTGTGCTAAAAATCAGCCATCTTTTCCAAACTTCATTCTTCTGTGGTCCTAATTCATTTAAACATGAGCTACCAGCTTACTCTCCAGGGTACCTATAAAAGCAGACATCCGGGCATAGAACTTCCAGGAATCAGTGTGGCACAAAAGCAATGCTTTCAACTTTTGAATTTCCTGCTTATCCCTAAACTCAACAGTTGGGCAGCCAGACGGTTGGACGAGGAGGAGTGGGGCCTAGAAAGTTCTGTTTAAAGCTATATACATGGGGAGTGCCCTACATGCAGTAAACCACAAGCCAACCTCAGGGGTTAATCAGAAGATTCAGAATTCAAACTGATGTTTTACAAGTACTTGATGTGAATGAATAATGCTCCCATCACTACTAAGGTTGAATCACCAGGAGATTAAAAGAAGCAAAAGCAAATAGGCTAGTCGAGTCCTTTGGGGACAAGAACTTTGAAATCATTTCCCTACAGCTTAAATTATTTCACCTCTCCCATCTCCAGGCCAGCCCCACCCTTGCCCCTCTCCCCTACCCCATATCTCTCTTCCTGCAGCATCAAAAAGGTCAAGCTGGGAGAAAATAGAAAGTATTTGGGGGATGGTAAGCCTGGATAGGAATGGGAGGAGGTTTGAGGAGATGGAACGGGGAAATGGAAGCCAGGGAACGTTAAGTGAGGAGGAAGGCAGAAGAAATTTTGGGAAAAAAAAGAAAACTCTAAAACTCATTCTCCCTATTTGAAAACATAAGGGGAATAAAAAACACTAAAAGTTACATAACTTTTAAAAACCACCTCTATCTCTGGAAATTCTCCCTTCGAAGAGAAAATTTCTAAACTGCCTTCGGGGTCAGGGAGGCCCGCGGAGTTTGAAGAGTCACAAGTGTCAGAGGGGCCAAAGGGTCGCGGGAAGCGCGGCGCGCCAGGACCAAAGGCCTCTCGTGTCACTGCGCCCCCTTCAGAGCATTCCAGTGCGCGTCACTCTCGTTCCTCTTCGGGGACGCCCGGAGAACTTTCTGGAACCCTGACACTTTGCGGGGCGGGGGGCGGGAGCGGTGCCAGGCCACAGTTCGGCGATCACGCCACCGACGCCTTACAGGGACCTTACCTGGGCTGGGCTGGGGTCGTCGGCCGAAGCAGGCAGGACCTGGAGGGCTCCATTGAGAGGCCTCTGCTCCTCCAGCGGCTCGTGGAGCACCGAGAGCTCCAGCTCCTCTCCTGGCGACGAGGGATCGGCCCCTTCCATGGGCCGGCTGAGAAGAGCTGAGCAGCTCCGCTGGGAGGCAGGACCAACACACCTGCGGGCGCAGAGTCCGCGGCTGCCTCGGGGCTTCACACTCCACCCACCAGGCGGGGAGCGCCCGCCAGACCTCAGGCAGCGGGAGGGCAGGGAAGGCAAGCGAAGGGGCGAGGCCGGAGAGTGACCGCACTGAGGCCGCGGGAGGCTCTCCTCGCTCCTGCAGGGCAGAGCAGCGCTGGGACTGTGCCCTGCCGTGGGCTCTGAGCAGAGGAGGGCAGTTTTTCTGGTTTGTGCAGGGCGCTGTCTGCTGCGCCTTTCCCTCTTGGTGCAGACACAGACCTGTTGGTGCTTACTCGTGGGCCCTGGCTGGGAACCGATGGGCCGGCAGCTCAGTTCTGCGAAGAAAGTTTGTCTTCTTCCCCTAGGAGTGGCTGTTGCTGGGCACCAGTCCTGGAGTGGCACCAGTCCTGGCTGCCTAGCAAAAGTTCATTCATTGAATTAAGAAACAACTATAAAGCACTTACATGGTTGCGAGCATAAGACGATGAATAATACACACACTTCCTCCTACAAGTCCAGAGTCAGGCATAGAAACATTGTGGAGCGGTAGTGAGGAGTACTAACTCTAGAACCAGTCTGCTGAGTTATTTCCAACTCAAAGGGATCCTAACAAGGACATCTCAGGCTTCATCTCTCCGTGCCAGAGTGTCCTCATTTAGAAAGTGACCTATTAGTTCCCACCAAATGGAATAATCTCTAAAATGAATGAGCGAATAGAAGTAGAACACTTAGAAAACACTCAGAATGGCGGCTGGCACACAAAGTACTCATAAATGTTGGAGATTATTCTTTATCTTTGATGGGAGGAGTCGTAGACACTCCCCAAGTCTGTGAAAGAAGCAAATGCGTGCATGTACAAATGTATGCACAATCTCATCCACACCCAAGGCATAGTGCAAGACTTCCAGCTTAGTGTGTCTGGAATTATGTTTGCCAAGCGTTGGGTGTTTGTACAAAACCTCTAAACTTCTGTCAGATCCGTCTTGCTCCAGCCTTCTTCCAGTTTACCCCCACACACTCACATATTAAGATCAGTTTGGGGAATCAGCATCTACTTCAGAAGATATTTATTTGTGTCCAAAAATCTGGCACCCTTAATGCCTATGTTCAGACACTTTGCCTCAATGTCCTGTTTTTAAGGTCTAGCGCCTAATGCATCTGGACTTTGGACTCCATCTGTCTGCTGAAGTAGGGCCTGCTGGCTGCAGGGAATTCAGGTGAACCTGTTCTGACTTGGTTGTCTGCTTTAACAGGCAGATACTAAGGAAGCAGTCGCTTTTTTTTTTTTTTTTGCACAGGCTTTTTAGAGGGAAAAATTAAGGGGGAAACCAAGTAAAACTGAGGCACCAGGAACTAGAAACAGCAGAAAGCTCTTAGCACCCTAGACCTAAAAAGACCTGGAGCCTGCTAAGAACTGGAGCCACTATAGGGGGAGGAAGGGGTTCTGACAGGATCTGTAGTCACAAAAAGATGCAGAGCTGACTAGAAGCAACCAGAGTTCTCAAACCAGAACCCCATCCTTTACCCAGGGCCTCGACAACTTTCCTTGTGGTTCCCCTCCTTTGATTGCAGAAACCAGTGTCAATGGGAGATTGCCTGATGCCAGATGGCTTGCAGCTGTCTCCAAATCAGGCTTCTCCATCCATGCTTACATCCACTCTCTTTCACTCCCCAGAGAATCAGAAAGCGGCTGCTCCTGTCACAAGCCACATCTCTTGATGCCTTCTTAGCACTGTGAAGCAAGTTTACATATTCCCTAATCTAGACTCATATGTATTTTCAAAATTTCATCTGCCTAACCATATCCCTATGGTATGAGAGGAGTACAGGGGTTTATTCCCTCTATTATTATCTTTTTTTAAAAATCGTCCTAATTAGTTTTATATGACAGTAGAATACATTTTGATACGCCATACATAAATGGAGTATAACTTCTCATCCTTCTGGTTGATGTAGAGTTACACTGGTCATGTAATCAGATATGCTCCTAGGGTAATAATGTCCAATTCATTCTACTGTCTTTCTTACCCCCAGACCACTCCCCTCCTTTCACTCCCATCTAATCCAAAGTACTTCTATTCTTCCCTGGACCCATCCCTTATTGTGAATTAGCATTCGCATATCAGAGAAAACATTTGACCTTTGGTCCTTTGGGATTGGCTTATTTCACTTAGCGTAATATTCTCCAGTTCCATCCCTTTACCTGCAAATGCCATTATTTCATTCTTCTTTAAGGCTGAGTAATATTCCATTGTGTGTACATACCACATTTTCTTTGTCCATTCATCTGTTGAAGGGCATCTAGGTTGGTTCCATAGTTTAGCTATTGTGAATTGAGGTGCTATAAACATTGATGTGGCTGCATCACTGTGGTAGACTGATTTTTATTCTTTTGAGTATAAACTGAGGAGTGGGATAACCAAGTCAAATGATGGTTTCATTACAAGTTTTCTGAGGAATCTCCATACTGCACCCATTTGTAGCCCCACCAACAATGTGAGAGTGTGCCTTTTCACCCACATCTTCACCAGCATTTATTGTTGCTTGTATTCTGGAGTACAGTTTTTGAAGACAAGCAGAGTAAGGGTCAAATTTAGATTCCCACTATCTATGTGTTCTTGGGCAGCTTGTTTATCTATCAGTGTCTTTCCTTATTGTAAAATGATCCCTACCTAATGGAGTTAGGAGGATTAAGTGAAGTTATTAAAGTAAAACCCTTATTCCTGCACCTGGAAATAGCAATCTCAGTAAATTCTCCCTTACTTTTCATGACTGTAAGTGCTTTTTAATTAATAATACCCACCAACACCCAATCCTTAGCACTCAGCACTAACACTTGATTCAATATATTTTCTTTCAATATTGATTTATGTTCCTGTCCTGTATATTTTCCTGGTCAACTAACACTTGCTGACACCTCCCAATATTACCTGAACTACTTAAGTTATTATTTGCAACCAGTTCCTGTTTCTGGTAAATGCCAATTTCTTAACCTCAGACAACTGACCTATAATGCAGACGAGTGTTTCCTACTCTCTCGGAGGATTTTTTCCATCCTGCCAGCTTGACTCCAAACTGAAGATTCAGAATGAGTTCAAAAGAAGGCACAATTGGGTTTAGATTAAAGAATTCTCTTTTTTTAAATTTATTTATTTATTTTACAGACTGCATTTTGCTTCATTGTACACAAATGGGGTACATCACTTCATTTCTATGGTTATGCATAATGTAGATTCATACCATTTGTGTAATCACACATGTACACAGGGTAATGATGTCTGTCTCATTCCGCCATTTTTCATACCCCCCCCCATTTCCCTCTACGTAATCTGAAGTTCCTCCATTCTTCTCTCACCCCCTACTCTTCCACTCCCATTATACATCATCATCCACTTATCAGGGAAAACATTTGGCCTTTGGTTTTTTGGGATTGGCTTATTTCACTTACCATGATATTCTCCAATTCCATCAATTTATCTGCAAATGCCATAATATTATTCTTCCTTATGACTGAATAATATTCCATTGTGTATATATATACCACAGTTTCTTTATCCATCCATCTGTTGAAGGGCACCTAGGTTGGTTCCACAATCTACCTATTGTGAATTGAGTTGCTATAAACATTGATGTGGCTGTGTTACTGTAATATGCTGATTTTAAGTCCTTTGGGTATAAACTGAGGAGTGGGATAACTGGGTCAAAATTTGGGTCTATTTCAAGTTTTCTGAGGATTCTCCACACTGCTTTCCAGAGTGGCTGTACCAATTTACAACTGCACCAGCAATGTAAAAGTGTGCCTTTTTCCCCACATGCATGCCAACATCTATTATTGTTTGTATTCTTGATAATAGCCATTCTAATTAGAGTAAGATGAAATATCTAATTTCTCTAATTACTAGAGATGTTAAACACTTTTTCATATATTTATTAATCGCCTGTATATCTTCTTCTGTAAAGTGTCTGTCCAGTTCCTCTGCCCATTTATTGACTGGGTTCTTTGTATTTTTGGTGTAAAGTTTTTTAAGTTCTTTATAAATTTTGGAGATTAGTGCTCTATCTGAAGTGTGTGTGGAAAATATTTTCTCCTACTCCGTAGGTTCTCTTTTCACATTATTGATTGTATCCTTTGCTGAGAAAAACGTTTTAGTTTGAATCCATCCCATTTATTGATTCTTGCTTTGATTTCTTGTGCTTTGGGAGTCTGGTTAAGGAAGTCTGATCCTAAGCCAACATGATGAAGATTTGGGACTACTTTGTCTTCTATTTGGTTCAGGGTCTCTGGTCTAATTCCTAAGTCCTTGATCCACTTTGAGTTGAGTTTTTTGCAGGGTGAGAGATAGAGGTTTAATTTCATTTTACTGCATAGGGATTTCCAGTTTTCCCAGTGCCATTTGTTGAACGGGCTATCTTTTCTCCATTGTATGTTTTTGGAGAAAATATAGCCTCTGCCCACTTATTAATTGGGTTCTTTGTGAATAAGAGACCTCGAATAGCCAAAACAATCCTGAGCAGGAAAAGTGAAGCAGGAGGTATCACAATTCCAGACCTTAAACTATGCTTCAGAGCAATAGTAACAAAAATGGCATGGTATTGACACCAAAACAGACAAGCACACCAAAATAGATACCAAAATAGAAGACACAGAGACAAACCCACATAAATATAGTTGCCTCATACTAGATTAAATAATTCTTGATGATAGTTAAGTATTTGTGAATGAAAAGCCAAGTTCTACCTAGATTGTTTTTGCAATTTCTCCAGAATTTATTTCTATGGAGGCAGATTTTTTAAAGTGTATTGTTACTTCATAAATATTTATCTTTAATGCAGTTTGCAATTATTGTCAACTTAATTGCTTTATGTATTCAAAGTTTCAATTTTAAATGAAATTAAAAAGAAACTTGTCAAGATTTGATAAAACCAATGTAAGATTTTATTTTCTTGTCATAGTACTCTGCCTTCTTTCTTTATCTCATTTAGGAGGAAAGGATTCCCCAAATAGTTGTATATACAAAAAAATAATAATAATAAAGTAACATCATTAAAATGATAACATCAATGCTCCAAAGAATCTCATTACTTTCAAATAGGTTTATACTTCTTGCAACCACAACAGTCTGTATCCAGATATTTAAGACAGCAAACATGGACAACTGGATTAGTCACTTAGATGGATCAAGCCAAAGACAATTGAGAAGTAATTGGTTGGTTTAAGATGTTTTATTTTACAGTTTTCAAGGCACTGTGAAGTAGGGCTTTGCTCCCTACAAATTCTCCCTTATAATATGGCACAAAATGCACCTCCTGTCTTTGTTTATGGGGGCCATTCCACTCTGCTAACAAAATCAGTCTTGAGATCTGCCTCAATTCACACCTTTGCAAGAATGAAGTAGATATTCCCACATCTTTCAAGTTCTAGTGATACCTTTTGGTATAAACTATCCAAGTAAGTTAGATTGGTGTTTTCTCAAACTTCCCCCCACTACACACGCACATGCACATACACACACACACACACACACAAAGGAACACATACACTCATATTTTATCAGCAAGTGCCCATATTGGTAGTGCATATGCTTGATTTTAAAAACTCCCCAGATGATTCCCATAGATCATGCCAGCCCTCCTCTACACCTTGATTGAGATCATATATTTAGAAAACTTTTTTATTATTTCGTAGATAGCAATTCTGTGACTTAGAACTTATCATAAAATAAAAAGTACAATTCTCAGCCATATCAGGCAAAATAAACATACATTATAAGAAATTTCAGCCTAATTTGCTCTCTATACAGTAGATTCACTGTATAAGCTAAGTCCCCTACTGTGGATTAAGTGGCACACTGGATCCTATGAATTGCATTATCCCATAGCCAGTTTACTGCAGCCTTAGAGACCTATTCAGAGAGGTATAATTATGCTTCTTTATCCATAATCTCAGGAAAACAGATCTTTAGCAAATCCAAATATGCTGTGTGAATTGGGAAATAGTCATCATTTCAGAGAAACCATACCCATATTTCAGTCTTTTACCTGATTTGGGGGATGACATATTTTGCTCTCTCACCTTTCGCTGTTGCGTTAAGATTATCTGAGGCTCTCAAACCCCATTTGATGATAGAATTGTTATTCCTCCTTTGAATTTGTCCCAGGATAGATGAAAAATATCATGCTTCTATTTTTTTTTTTCTGCTAGTTTCACCTGTTTGGTGCTGTTCACTCTATTAATGGAAAGATTATTCTGAGATAAAAGAATCAAGAAAAAGATCAAGAAAAAAATAAGATCAAGAAAAAAAATAGATCAAGAAAAAATAGACTAAAACTTGAATACTTGGAGCGTGTACCGGAGGCTTACTGATTTTATGAAATAATCAAAAGCCAGATGACAAGACTTCCGAAAACTTCCACTTGCACAACTACCATCCAAAACTTCCCACAATCTCTTCAAATCTCATATATGTGCTTTAAATCCAACTACCAGGATGCTTTCTTCTATCATGTTTTGGAGGTTTCTAACCATTAGTTTTGTTTGTTGGTGATTAGTTTTCTCTGTACACAATGCTGCCATGTGCCATGACTGAAAAAGGTCTGTTATGATATGGTCAGGAAATGCTGAACTGGAGAGCAACAACACAGCTACTTATCCTGTTAATAACAGCTCTGTTTTATTTGTGTTTATGAAGGAGATATTTTTCTGTGCATTTAATATTATGGGATTGCTAATGATCAAGGGTGGGAGTTTTTACGGGAATTCCTTATTTCAGCAAATCATGTTTACCTCAATACTTACAGACATTTATACATGAATAGAAACAAAATAAATTGTGGACACATAAACATCTCCTTCATTTCTTACTTTATTTTAGAGACCAGGCATGTGATATTACTTTAGGTTTTCCCCATTCCTGAATCAATGATGCTTTGATGTCTTATGATGAATATTCTATATCCTTGGGGCAATTTTTTATGGAATACATACTAATCTGTATCTTTTAGTAAATATCAAATGTGTACAATCTTTTCCAGTCGAAAAAATTACATGACTTGCTTTATTGATAATTATTGCATTTTTTAAAGGAATCTATCACACAAATTATAGATAAAAATACAACTGGTACAATTACAAAAGAGAAGGAACATATTTATGAATCCAGGGAACAAAGTTTGACACTCTTGTATAAACTCCAGGAAAGTTTGGTCTTCCACATCCATGTCCCCAGCTAACAATGCCAGTCAAAATCCATTTTCCATCACTTTTTCTTCGACAAGATAAAGGTCCCCCTGAGTCTCCCTAAGCCAAAAATAATGTAAGTATGAAGATATTTGTCTCATGATCAATCATCAAGTTCACCATTAATGTATCTAACAGATTGTGTTCAGAAGTCCCATTCTGAAGTGTTTGGTTTGGCTGATCATCATGCAGCCTATCAAGAAATAATGTGAAATTGCTAATGTCATTAGATAAATTTAGATATCTTCTAATAGTAAAAAAAAAATACTGCATTCACTTTAAAAAAAATACTTGATTATTAAGACTGAGAATAACATTAGAAGACTCTTGCAGGAGAAAATAACTCTCACATACCCCACATGAAGAGTAAGTGGCAATAGCATTAAAGGTTAACATTTATTTAGTGTTCCCTGTATGCCAAGCACTGTTTTGGATCATTTGAGCCTCACAACCACCTTACGATTATCTTGGAAGGGTGACTTCTATGGCTGGGTCATGTGACTTCAGCAGTTGGCTCATGGCCCGAGGAATAAACAAGAAAAGGCTGTTTTGTTAGGCAGGTCCAATGCAGCAACCCTAAGAGTCACTGTCAGACAGTTTTCATAATCAAAGTACTTCTGTTTGAGAGTCCCTTCTGATATCTCAACTCCAGAAGGCCAGGACTCAAATAATTCAAGATTTAAACATAATCCCTACAGTAAAAATTCTTTAGTATAATGTCTGAGTCCTATTTTTCTATTTTAGGGAGGGTTGGGAAAGTTGCAACTTATTTAGATACAAAGATGACAAAGCAGTCTAAATTTGCCCCTAGATGCCACCCCCACAATTTTACACCTGATTAGGTGAATTCTGACAGGTTAAGAATCTGGGCTCTTTATTTTAATTGATGCAATACCAGTTCTGCTCATAAAAACATAGTGCATAACCTTGATGGCTGTGTGGAACAGGGCTCTGTAACTGACCAACTTCAGGAAACACCTAAAACAACACCTTTAGCATTAGAGATTCATGAGTTCAAATCCCAGCCCAGATAGCTGCACTTGCTAGCTAATGACCTTGGGCAATCTATTTATCCCCTTTGTCCCCAGTTTCCTCTTCTGTAAGATAGGAATAAAAGAATGACTTGAATGAATTTATGTAAAGGACATACCATGGCGCTCACAAAATAGGGTCTCAAAAGATAGAAGTCATTATTATAATAAGATGAGTTTTGTGGCATCATGGCTGAAGTTGTGGAAAGATATGGGAATAGTTCCTGCTCTCACCCTTACCCTCTTAATCATCTGTTTAGTCTTTGGTGATCATGGGCATAGATTTGAAATCATAGGCTCAGAGAAATATGCCCTCCCTTGCGAGGTGACCTCCAACTGAACCCCTGCTGTGGAAGTTGAACAGCTGCTGCTGCTAAGGAAATAAGTAGCAATCCTGCAACATAGTGTGCATGTGTGTGTCAGTTTTTTGCTTTGCTTTTTCGTTTCTGTTATAAGGAAATTGTGGCAGACATATGAAGGCTGACCTCACTATGTAAATGCTGGAGGAAGATGCACAGGGATTACAAACCAATTCTATAGAACCAGTTCTTTCAGCAACTTTCCTGATCTTAGGCAATTGGGTCATAATTAGTAGCTCAGAGGAGGGAAGGGGAATTCCTGCCCTAGTTATTTCCCAGTGTTGCATGGATCAAATGTGAAAGCATTTATGGAAAGCACAGGTTGGCAAGAGGAAGGTGGGAGGACTTACTTTGCAGGCATCTCTCTTGCCAGACATCACTCCTGCACAGAGCATCCGCGAAGTGATGATCCCATAGGTGGAAACACAGAGGGTTTGATCAATGAGCTCTACCTCTGCTTGCTGCAAAACAGGGGAGCCTTTATTATCTGGAAAACATGTTGGAGTTGGAAATCACCATAATGGTAGTGACTACATTTCTTTAAGGTTTCATTTGGATGATCAACTCAGATTATCTCCTTTCATCCTCAGAGAAATTCTTGGAGAAGAATTCCATTATTATCTCTATTTTGCTGATGAAGAAAAGAAACCTGGAGAGATAAAAGGACTTTCCCAGTGGCAGACAGTTAGCAAATACAAATAGGACTCAGACCCAAGATCTGCCTCCATCACCTGAACCACGGTGCCCTACTCCTTCACCCTGCACCTCCTGCTTTTAGAAGCACCCGTGAGTCAATGACGCTTAGTACTGATATTTACCATTCAAGAGAGCTCCTTAAGTTAAGCAGCACAACTGACATTGGGAAGTCTCTGAACCATAAAAACAACTGTCTTTATATAGTTCTTTCACTTTCTTTTAAACCTGTCTGGCTAAGATGATTCAGAAACACACACAGAGTCATGCTTATGAAGATGTCTCATGATAACTTGGTAGACACTTTCCCTTGTGATATATGACAATGCAATGAAAGCATGTTGCATGGTAACCTGTCAGAGTTACAAGCATTCAAACACCTGGCTGCCTTCTCTCGCAGGACCCTGAGACCTCAGCAAGCAAAACAATGGTGAATATTACTACTTCAATAACTAAATGGGGAGAATGAGCATTTGAGAAGCTGCTCACAGTGAATCTTTAGAGAGTGTCAAAGCAAGGATGTGGGGTAAAGTTCAAGAATCACAGACACTGTCCTAAACCTTTGGAAAGGCTGCAAGGGAATCCCAGACGACTAGGATATCAAGGGAAAGTTCCAGCACAAACCTCTGGGGACATACACATAAAGCTTTGTATTCTTGTATTTGGATTCTTCTCCTCACAATATATTCAAAATTAACCATGAATACTAGTTCATGGAAAATCACAGCAGGATTAACATACAGGCTTCCCTAGTATATTCCCTGACTTCTGTACATGTTGGAAAATGATGGCTTTTTCTAGGTGGAAAAAGTATGAAAAGCTATCCCCTCTGAGTGAACCAATTCTAGTTTGGTGTAATGCCCAAGCCTGAATTTGCTAAGGGCAGGCTGGATTTCATTCTTCACTTTCATCCCTTGGACAACAGTCCTGGTGCACAACATGACCCATAATCTTCTACATAGCTGTCTGAGTTGATAGTGGGTTGTGCATACATAAAGGTCCTTTCCTTTATGAAAATTATTTACATCTTGGGATAAAAAGGGAAGCTAAGGAGTAATTGTTCTTGTCCAGTGAAAATTCTAGCACCCCTTCAGAGTTTGAAAAGAGCCCCTACTACCTAGTCAATTGTGCTTTGTTTATAGTTTCCCTCCATCTCCCTGCTTCTTTTTGAGCAGGTGGAAAGAATCACAGGACAGGGATAAAAGTAGTCTTCTCCAATCCAACCTTTCAGAGTTGTTGGGAGGCCCAAAGAAGATGATATACACAAAACCTCCCTGGGAATCCCAAAGCACTGCATCAGCACGGTTACTCTCATCCCGGTGGAAGGCCATGCCCGTTCATTCACACACGGACCTGCCTCACGCTTTCGACCCCAGCCGGTAACCCAGCACTTGTCCCCACTGCGCACTTTCTGGCCAGCAGGAGGAATGCAGATTGGCTGAATGAGCTGTTTCAGGGTCTCAGGCCAGGCGACGCTGAGCTGTAGCAAAGCAATATCATAGTCGAAGGTCTGACTGTTGTAGTACTCGTGAACCACAATCCTTCTCACTGGGGAAATAAATTTGGCATTCCCCTGCACATGCATTCCAAGGTGAGCGGTCCATGGAGTGGGGTCTGACAGCCTGGAAGAGAAGGAATGAAGCGCAAAGTTAGTAGTCTGAAGAGTCATATACGATTTGGAAACATCTCTACAAAGAGATGAGGCTGAGGAAAGGACGTCCTGAATTCAGTGGCCATATCTTAGCCCCTGACTCTGTCTAGGAGCCTGGCAAGAAGCACAACTTCTCTGCTCCTCCTTTGTGTAAAACCAGAGATTAAAAACAAGCAAAATAAAATAAAATAAAATAAAATAAATCAGTCCTGGGAGTAGCCAATTATAACCATGTTCCAGAAAGTTCCCTCAACAACATTCTAAGGAAATGCCTGGAATTCTTGCTACTGGTATTTCACAAGCCATACACAGGTCAAGAATGTTGATAACTGGAATTAATTTGTTAAATTCTTCCTATTATGCTAACAATGGCATCTGATGGAGACAAATAGGGCCAGTAAAATGATGATCTGAGAGCCTTTCTACCAAATTCAAATGATACTAATACCAAGACAGATTAGAAAACGAAGTGTTAGCCAATGTAACTCCACATCATGTACAACCAAAATTATGGGAAGTTATACTCCATGCATGTATAATATATCAAAATATATTATACTCTCATGTATAACTAAAAAGAACAAATAAAAAAGTGAATGTAAAAAATAATGAAGTGCCTTAAGCAGAAGTTTAGTAACACTTCTTGCAAGCTACCAGAAGCATCATAGCTCACTGCTTCAGCTACTGAAATATGATAGTCACAGGGACACCAAACTCCACCCCCATGATCCATCCTTCCCAATTCTAATGTTGACCCTGCTCCCACCCAGCCTTGCACAAGTCAGAGGGGCTTGTGATTCTCCATCTGTGACCTTGATCTCACCCTGAGGCAGCCAGAGAGATGTGTAAGGTGAAGAGAATATGGAAACTTTTGGAAGAAAATAAGGACACAGCAGTTTCACAGCATTAAAGACTAATGATCAGAGGTGAAGCTATTTTAGTAATTAACATAAATCCTGTAATTTATTGGAAGAGTAAATACTTAAATTGTGTAACTTCATTGAAAAATCACTTAAAATTCAGAATAAGAAATAAATGGTATTAATTTTTTACCAGGGTCCAGTAGATTTAACTAAGTTTATCTTTTAAGGGAGATCACTTTTTAAGCTTCCTTCCACTCTTAGCTGGAAGAGCATCCATCCCACAATAACCCCATTGGCAGAGGCAGACATAGCCCTTCCAACACCAACCCTAACAGACCTTCCCAGGATCACCCCCAATCCAAACAGGGATCCCCATACTCCAGCCACCCTCCTCCACATTCTCCACACAGCCCTTAGGTCTGCCCATCTGACTTGAAAGCCCTCTCTTTATTTCCTCAGTCTAGTAAAAACTATTCATTCTTGACGTTTCCTGTGTGTTCTTTCTTTATGTCAATAACATCTAAAAAAAAAATTAAAATTACTGGTGCCCCATCACCACCACCAAAATAAACAAAAAAAGAAGCCCAAATAAATTGATTGATTTTTTTTTCCCCCAAAAGAGGCTTCTTCCCACAATTCAGGGCAGATGTATGGTCTGTAGTCAGAGTGTGCCACTCAAGAGTAAGGATTGGGATGCCCTACCTGTTTCCATGGAAACAGTGGGCCGCAGAGAGAAGCCACTCCCTGGAGATGACGGAGGCACCACAGTAGGCAGATCCAACAAAGTGGAGGCTGACCTGCCATGGCCAAGCCCCCTCCTGGGAGTCAGTGCCCCCGATGACTCGGTGGAAAGTGGAGGAACTCCGGCTACAGCCTTTGGTAGAGGAAGGGTCACGTGATTTAAAGGCATACTTTAAGAAAAACTGGAAATTAGGTCAGGTTCAGTGCTGGGTTGGGAATTGACTCATCAAATAAGCAATTTAAAATCACCTTCTTATCTAGAGAAGGATTTTATGGGTCTGTCTGAAACCAGCACTAACCAACTACTTCTTCCCTCCTGTAAACAAGCCCTGACAAGAAGTCGCCATACAGTCATGCATGCAAGGGCAGAAGGATCCATAATAACAGCTGTACTGATACAAACAGCAGCCTGTGGTGTTAGGTTGCTAGAAGAAGAGGAAAAGGTAAGTTCTGATATAACAGAATTGAGAATATCTTTGAAGTTGTACTAATTTAAGAGAAAAATTTGATAAATTAAAGCTTAAGGAAAACTAGTTATCAGAGCAGTTACTTTTAGTGTAATTTGCTTTTAGTGTAAATCGTATTGATAATGGTGTATAATTAACATGTTGCCACATGGCCAATCAGAAGCCACATGACTAAAAAGAACATATGGCAGAGAACATTTAGTAGGTCTTGGATAAACAAAGAACCACCAATTGATATTGTTCACAATGTAAGGCATAAGTCCTCCAGAATCGCAGGTCATTTTATTTAAGATCTTCTTCCTTGATTAGTGTTACTAGAAATTGAAAGCTCTCTTTAGAAACATTGAGTGCATTGATGCTTATTTTCAGGAAAGAAGATGGAATAAAACTTTAGAAATTTTATGTCAGAGAAATAATTTCAGACTCAGTTCACCAACATTTGCTATTACTTCCTGGCCTGTGGTAACATCTGCCAGGGGACTTACATGAGGAAGAGAATAAAAATGGAAAATGGAGAAACCAAGTGGGAAGATAGGACTCAAAAGGAGCAGCTTTCTACTCACTGCAGCTGTCTTCATCACTTCCATCTGGACAATCCACGATCCCATCGCATTTTGCATTTTGTTTCCTAAAGCAAATATCATTGCCACATTTAAAAGTTCTGTTGGTGCATGGAATACCTAAAAAGGAACCAAAGAAGAAGCAGTTTTTTCCTAGCCAGAAAAATATCTGAGTAAATGACACTAATCTTTGCAAAGGATGGATTAGCCACAAAATTGTTATTTGCTGCTCTGGTAAAAACTAGCAGAGAGAAATGGAGCAAACCCATGGTGACCTTTCAGAGTCACTGGAAGGCAGGCAGGCAGGCAAACACTTCAGCTGAGAGCCAATCCAACTGCCTGGCCTTTCTTTCACTGTAGGTGCGATGCAAAGGAGTTGGCTGTGTAAGTGCCTTGAGGCCACAACCTCTTTGCTATTGTGTCTTATCCCCCAGGAAAGTCTTTGAACATAAATCACTATGACATTCAGTCCTTTTATACCATCAAAGAAAAGAAAAATGGACACATGGTGTGAATTCCCACACATTTGTTCACAATTCTGGAGGTTTGCATTTCTGTAGTGATTAGAACAGAGGGTGTCCCTTCATGGTCTCTGGCAAGTTCCTCTATATCAGGTCCTCAGTATCCTACAACTTGAGTAGCATTAAAAGCAAGTAAGCAGCTGAGCGCAGTGGTGCATGCCTGTAATCCCAGCGACTTGGGAGGCAGAGGCAGGAGAATCACAAGTTCAAAGCCAGACTCAGCAACTTAGTGAGGCCCTAAGCAACTTAGCAATAACCTGTCTCAAAATGAAAATAATTTTTTTTTTTTTTTTAAAGGGCTATGGGTCATTGGTTAAGCACCTCTGGTTTCAATCCCTGGTACAGAAAAAAAAAAAAAAAAAAAGCAAGTAAGCAATGAAAATCTCCCAGTATTCTCTCTCTCTCTCTCACACACACACACACACACACACACACACACAACAAGTCCACCTCCATTACAGTGACCAACTGACTCATTTTGTTTAGGACTGGGGGGATTTCCCAGACAAGGGATTTTCAGTGCTAGATCTAGGAAAGTTCTGGGGAAACTGGGATTAATGAGTGCCCTAACTCAGCAGAGTATTTTGATTCTGATTTAGAAGTGTTCTACAGGAAGCACATCAGGGCACTGGGCCTGTGGCAGCTCTCACTCCGAGTGCAGTTCTGCTCATCCTGGCCATTCTCACAGTCCCTGAAGCCATCGCAGACCAGAGGGCTGTGCTGCCTGAAGGAGCTGGCATTGCAGGCAGGTTTAACAGGCACTAGAATGAGAAAAGAGAGAAGGCTTGTGAGCCTGGGACATCAGCTCTGATGACCAGGAGCACCCCTCTACAGGGACAAACTATTAACATGACAAACTAGAGAGTGTATTTTCCTCAATACTGGCACCTTCATGAGGAAAAGCTGATGTTTAAACTTTGGAGCAAATCGGAGCAATTGAGTTTGTCAGATCTGATTTTTGCAATTGTGTAGATGTGTTGAACTCTGATGGTTTATTTATTTTTTAAAAAATAGTTTTTACTTGTAGATGGACACACCACCTTTATTTTATTTATTTATTTATTTATTTATTTATTTATTTATTTATTTATTTATTTATTTTATGTGGCGCTGAGAATTGAACCCAGGGCCTCACACGTGCTAGGCAAGTGCTCTCCCACTGAGCTACATCCCAGCCCTGGTTTGTTTATTTAATTACAATTAAATGCATCCAAAGTAATCTATTTTCAGAAAAAGAAATATTGTAAGTTGTTATCTAAATTGAACTTGTCTCTCCTCCTAATGAAAGTGGAAGTGTACTGAAATTATCTTATTCATCTCTTTACCCCAAGCCCCTGATCACATAGTAGGAGTTCAATGAGGTTTTGTTGAATGAATTAATGAATGTGAGATCTTAGAGAACAATAGACTTGTGGTCTGTGTGCAAGGAAACTCTTCTTAAGATGATTTTATCCTGAGAGGCCCATTTCCTCAATTAGAAAATGCAAAGAAAAATCTATCATATTTCTCCTTTTGGAATATTCTCTTTAGACCAAAGGCAGGTAGAGTATATTAGCAAGCACTTTCAGAAATTATGGTTCCTTAGGCATTTCTAATCACAGACCACATATCTACCCTCAAGAAGCCCTATTGGAAAAGGTCACTCATTTCAATTGGGTTCTGTTTGTTTGCTTGTTTTGGGGGGCACCAGTTGTGTGTCAAATACTTTTTTAAAGGTGTTATTGATATGAAAAAGAAAGAACACAAAGGAAACCTCAAGAATGCATAGCAGTTACTAGACAGAGGAAATAAAGAGAGGACTTTCAAATCAGATGGACAAACCTAAGGGTCTGTATGGAGAATGTGAAGAAGGGCACTGGAGGATTTGGGTGGGTGGAGTATGGGGATCCCTATTTGGATTGAGGGGAGCCTAGGAAGGTCTGTCAGGGTTGGCATTGGAGGGGTTGCCTGTCTTCGCCAATGGAATTATTATGGGACAGATTACCCTGGCTTAGTTATGACCAATGTGATGTCAATACAAACTGTGTAGATTAAAGACAATAGCAACAAAACAACCATCATTCACAAACACCTGTGCTCCATAAAGAAGAAGGCTGAGCTTACTTCTCTGCAGATTCTGAGCTTCTCTCAAGATGAAGATCTGTGCTTCAAACAGGACTGTTGTGTTTAAGATTGTGGTGAGTTAAGCTATTGGTCACAGATCTTCACTCCCTGTGGTCATATTAATACAACACATCCTTGCCATGACCCTAAGATATGAGAGTAAATTCCCTGCACCTTGACTTTGGTCTCAGCTATGTGATCTGCTTTGAGCCATGAACTATAAAGGAGTGATGGGGTGCCCATTCCAAGTTCAGGCCTTCAGAGAAACCATGCGTTTCTACTCACTCCTCCTTTGCTTCCTTCTATCACTATCAAGGCTACCCATGGCTCAGTGAGGGAAAGAGTCATAAAGAATAGACCTGATCCTGACCTCTGAAGAACCAACTCAGGATGATCCAGTGCTTGAAGCAAAGTCACCCAACTGAGGTCAGCCTAGATCAGACATATCCAAGATAACACATGCATACATGATCAAGAATGCATGATTGGGGGGCTGGGGAGATAGCTCAGTTTGTAGAGTGCTAGCAGTGTAAGCAGAAGGCCCTGGGTTCAATCCCCAGCATCACAAAAAAAAAAAAAAAAAAAATGCATGATTGGGGATGTGGTGCAGTGGTAGAATTTTGCCTAGCTGAATGAGGCCCTGGATTTTATCGCCAACACTGCAAAATGGAAAAAAATAAAATGAAAGAATAACTAAAGAAGAAGGAGGAAAAGGAGGAGGAGGAGAAGGAGGAATTATTGTTTTAAGTCACTGTGTTTTGGCATAGTTTGTTAGATAGTGACAGATAACACTATCTACACTGCAGAGACAGTAGGTGTACACTAGCAACAACGATGGTCCCCACAAGCTACTTATAAGACAGCCATATTCCAAACCTGAATACTCACCACAGAAAAGTTCATCACTTTCATCAAAGCAGTCATTTACTCCATCACAGCGCTGGGCCTGAGGGACACACAAACCAGAGGAGCATCTAAAAGATCCAACAGGACAAGCTATAAGCAATAAAAAATAGAAAATGTCACATGGGTCCTGAAAAATCACCAGACCACATTAGCAAAGAAACACGAAGCTTTAAGTGACTAGGTATTTGACAAGGGAGCAGGAGAAATTATATAATACTTCCATCTAATCAAGGCTATGGGTAATGACAAGCCAAAAAAGCAGAACCCAAGTGAACAAAGACAAAGGAAAATTAATTGAACAAGAGATCTGAGTAACCATTGCATCCAAGCCACCTTCACAATCCAACCTCTACCTCCAGAGCCTTCACTCAGCCCTACAGCATTATCACAGGCTTGAAGAATGGGAAAGGGGAAGGAACCTACTAGAGGCCAGGATTCTGGGTGTGCAGTCTTTAGACTCCGTGGGGGGGTTACAAACAGGATGCTGCTTTCCCAAAATTGTCTGTGATCAAAAGCAGTTTTTGATTGCATTTTCAAGTGATCTCTATTCCAAAATACAGGAGTAACCACTGAACTTATCAAGCTGGACCTAGAGAGATTAGTGCCTGACCTCAAAAGTCAGGACTCTTGCCTCCTACCTCACTATTCACACTATTCTTTCCTTTTTAACCAGCCCTCTCATTAAAGATGCACTCCCTCTATGGGTTTAAATCATATCCTGAGCTTATAGATAAATATTACCAAAATAATAAATCCTTTCTCCCTTGTGCAAAAGAACAGGGGAGAGCTCATGATAGTTCCCCCACTGTCTCAATGGCATGTGGTGGAGTGGGTGAGTCAGGAGGAATAGTCATGGTTTGAAAAGATAGTTAAAAATGAGATAGCTGGCTCTTCCTGAGCCCCTGCTGGAGACTGTAGTCTTCTGAGTGTAATATTCCAAGTGCAAAAGCAGGGATATTGGGGATTGGAAGAGAATGACATGATCTAAGGTCCTTTTGCTCATGTCATATCTTCAAAGGTTCCTCAATGAATACCTTTTATACTTCCTTTTTTTAAATGGGTCTAGAATTTCTTGAATAAGTCATTATCTGCACTCCCCAGCTCTAATGACTTCCTTTAAATGTTGCCTTTTTCTATTAGCTACTTCCTGGCCACTGTTCCAGCAGTTTCCATTTGAATTTCAAGTTCAACCTTCTGAGCGCTGATATTTGAATCCCTTCACCCAGACAGCTCTCCTTGTACATCATAAACCAAAATGAATCAAAACTGTTGGTCTTGGGCCCTCTATGTGTTGATGTAAATATTATTTTTACAAGGAATCATGGCTAGCAGGAAAAATAACAAACCAAAAAGGGGACTTGTCCTGAACTTCAGAAATAATATAAGAAGTAATATTTCAACTATAAATCAGTAATGTCAAAAACATAAAATAATTTCTCTACAACTTAAAGTGGGTATACATAATTTATTACATACTATTTATTGTCTTTGTATTATATATGTTATCATTATTATTTATTTTTAAAAATACATATGCAAGAACGATGTTGAATAGAAGTGGTGAAAGAGGGCATCCCTGCCTTGTTCCAGTTTTTAGGGGGAATGCTTTCAGTTTTTCACCATTTAGAATGATATTAGCCATGGGCTTAGCATAAATGGCCTTTACAATGTTAAGGAATGTTCCCACTATCCCTATTTTTTCTAGTGTTTTGAGCATGAAGGGGTGCTGTATTTTACCAAATGCTTTTTCTGCATCTATTGAAATAATCATGTGATTCTTGACTTTAAGTCTATTAATATGGTGAATTACGTTTATTGATTTCCTGATGTTGAACCAACCTTGCATCCCTGGGATGAAACCCACTTGATCATGGTGCACTATCTTTTTAATATGTTTTTGTATGCGATTTGCTAAAATTTTGTTGAGAATTTTTGCGTCGATATCGCTGATAAGTGGAGGATGACACATAATGGGGGGGAGGGAAGGGTTAGAGTTAGGGTTAGGGAGGGGGGCAAGTATGGAGGAAGGAACTACTGTATAGAGGGTAAAGAGGGGTGGGAGGGGTGGGGGGAAGGGAAAAAATAACAGAATGAATCAAACAACATTGCTCTATGTAAATTTATGATTACACAAATGGTATGCCTTTACGCCATGTACAAACAGAGAAACAACATGTATCCCATTTGTTTACAATAAAAAAAAATACATATGCAAAAGGAAATAAAAATAAAGCAATACTCATTTCTGAAATTGAGGCTAGGAGTTATAAGGCATTGGCCACCATACAATGACTTTTTTTATTTTCTTTTTTCTTTAGGTACTGGAGATTAGAGCACTTAACCACTGTGCCACATCCTTAGTCCTTTTATTTTATTTTATTTTATTTATTTATTTATTTATTTATTTATTTATTTATTTATTTATTTATTTATTTATTTTTTGAGACAGGGTCTTACCAAGCTGCTTAGGGCCTCTCTAATTACTGAGACTAGCCTCAAACTTTTATTCCTCTTGCCTGAGCCTCCCAAGTGGCTGGAATTATAAGCATGTGCCACCATGCCTGGCTCACCACATAATGACTTATTGAGGTTTTCTAAGGATCTCACTAATAACCAGGCTTACGTTGACTGATGTTGTAACTGCCGTATTCTACCAACAGTGGTTTGTCCGAAAGCCTTGAACTGCACTGGAACTGAATGTGAATCAGAGAGCTGGGCACTCGGAAAATTGTATGGTGGTCCATGTAGGTGCCGCAGTACCTGAGGAGACAGGAGTTGGAGAGGACACACAGTATGAGGTTTCAACAACTGCCTTCCTGTTAATAGGGATTCACCAGTACTGTAGTCATTTGAATTTCATAAGCAGAAATGCACTAATAGTGCATTTATCCATACTGTGCTATATGACTGCAATCTAGTAACTTCTCAATTTTATTTTCTGCTGAATAGAGCAGTAATAGTACTATTAACTATTCCTTTCCTCACCAACACCCACAAGCAGAACTATGGGTTTAATTCTTCTAGGCCTCTCTCCTTTTTCAGTGCAAAACAAAAAATAAACAAAAAAAGTGAAACAAGAATTGCCTGCTTTTGCCCACAGACCTCTCTCTGCAGAGTGGAATCTCTGAGCTCAGGTTGAAAATATGCAGGGAACTTCATCAACACTTGAAACAAAAGACAACATTATTTCAATCTAAATTGAAATATGATATGCACCTCTGGGTTTGTCCTTGGTAGAATTTCAAAGAAGTAATGTCTCTACATAATATTTCCCTCACTTGATTTTTTTTTTTTTTTCTTACCTCTCATCACCTAATGCCACCACGGTTCCCAGAATTCTTTTGGCAAAATGTCACTCTGGTTACTAATTCTTGCTACATGAGCACTGTGGGCAATGGAGTATGAACATTATTATAAAACAGGCCCATGAGAAGTTAGTTAGTCCAGGACCCTGTGTGGGCAAGGCTTTTTCCAGCATGCAAACTATGGGCTCTTCATGGGAGATAGGGAGCAGGCACAAGACTTGAGGGTGACATTGTCCCCTGGAACCTGTGAATGCCAATCCCTCTAGGCCCTCAAATCACTTGGGAACCACACATGTCCTGTGAACCAAGCACTGGCATTCTAAAGTACAGATAATCTGTGATTTTAAAGCCTGAAGGAAGAAAGCATTCTCATGTCATTCAGGAAGAGTCTCTTGCAATTGGCTGAAGTTCAGGAACTGATGTACTGATAAGCCAGTTCCTGTTATATAAGGAAGAGTGTAGGGAGTCACCTGACCAAATAGGAGCCAGGTCTGTGAGGTTCCTGAAAGCCAAGCCATGCTCTTGGGATCAGAGTCTACGCTAAGTGATCGTCTTGAGATTGGCATCCTGTGCCTGAAGACATGATGTGATTTCTGTGTGTCCTCCATTAACATCTAGTTTTCTTGCAAAGTCCCACTCAGGCATCTTAAAGAGGAATTAAGAAGGATGTCTGCCTTCCATGTTTTGGCTGGAGCTTGAAGGGAGAGCCTCTGCAATGGAGCATGGTGGGCCTTAGAGAATGGGCACTTAAAAAGTGAGATTTACATGAATGGTAGGAATCTACATCATGCACAACTACAGAAATGAAAAGATGTACCCCATTTGTGTACAATGAATCAAAGTACAGTCTGTAAAAATGAAAAATAAAATTTAAAAAAGTCTAAATAAAATAAAATAATAAAAATGAAAAAAAAGTGAGAGATTGGAGAAACCCAACAAGAGTCAATTTATGTATCCAGATATATAACAAGTCAGGAAACTGAGACATAAGTGAAATAATTGGTTAATGTTCAAAAGCAAATAAATAGAATCAGGATTTGAACACAGTCTGCCTGAGGTTAAACTGTAGCAAAAGCTAAACCAAAAGCCTTCTCCTCAGGCTTTGCTCTGCTTGTGCTCTCCGCAGGCTTCCTTCTTGTAAGCTGACCATTATTTCTTTGGGGTTATGTTCTCTGAACTATTTGAGGAAATCTTTAGTCTTTCCACCTTTCCCTTTACAGCCCCAATTCCCTTAGGCTAACTTCTCAGCAAGGGGTCTTACTAATTCAATGAGTCTTCCCTTTCTGGATAAGGATGAAGGATAAGGAAAGGGCTGGCATTTTAAACTGGAAGGTACAACTAGCAAGAAATGAATCTGATAGGATTTCAGCCAGCCTACAGATTACAGGAAGAACTGGCCTTTCAGGAGAAGCAGTGGTGCAGAGTGCTTTCCTGATATTAGCTGGGAGAAGACCCGGCTCCTACTTATAGCAATGTATCCTAATTGTTTTTGCTGTGACTTAGGAGAAAAAAAAAATCATATCTCTTGTTTGAAGCACAGTTTAGTCATAGGCTTATGATACAAAGGATTTGTAAAGATTTGTGTTCTGGATCTGTTTTTATCAAGTACCAAAACGTAGTATCTGTGAAGCCTTGGGGCACATTCTATAGTGTTTATTCATCAAATATAATGTCCAAAGAAATCTCATTATTTATATTAATATAGATAACAGCTTTGATGTGTTGTATGCATTATGTCCTTGAATGCTTGCTAAAACAACAGACCCTTATTGAGAATTATCATCTTATTTTACAAATTGAAAACCAAAGATGTTAAGTAATTCGTCTTAGTTTATATAGTTATTAAATGACAGAGATGGAATTTGAAGCCAGGTCTCCTGTCTTCTACAAAACAACCCTTGATTCAATTACACCTCCCAAAGGAATACTGGCTACATTTTAAGAATGGATACAAGAACACCTTTGTATCCATCTTACAATCTTACAGGGCCTACTCCAATGAAAATAGGACCAATGACTATTTTGCAAGTTGTCTGTCTAAAGGAACTGAAAGAAGGTTGTTTAGGAAAGGCACTTAGAAAGGGAAGGTTTCATTTATGAAATAATAATGATCAAAAAATTAGATTGTGTAGAGGGAAATGAGAGGGAGGGGGTATGAAAAATCATGGAATGAGACAGACATCATTACCCTGTGTACACGAAGATTACACAAATGGTATGAATCTACATCGTGCACAACCATAGAAATGAAAAGTTGTACCCCATTTGTGTACATTGACTCAAAATGCATGTAAAAAATTTTTTAAAGTTAGTAGGCAAATCCTTCAACTTCATGGGATGCTTCTCTAAAAAGTGAAAGGAGAACCCATTCTACTGCCAACACAGGGTGTCCTGTATTTTGAATGCTAATTCAATTGAATGTTAAATACCTATTATAGTTTCAGAAGCAAATAAGCAACACCAACAAGTAAGGAACAAATTCAGAGTGAGCTTGAGGAGGCAGGAGTGTAACTAGGGGAGAGCATACACTTAGCTTGCACAAGGCCCGGGGTTCAATCCCCAGAACCGGGGGAAGAGAACTGTGAGAATGGGGACAAAGGTTGGTTCAGGAAGCCCAAGCACCTACCTCTCTCTCAGATTTTTTTTTTTTTTTTTTTTTTTTCTGGTTATCCTCAACCCATTTCCCAGCCTTAGGATCCAGCTAGGTCGATCAGGTCTCTAGACCACAAAGAATTGGATACCTTTTGTACTATAAAAGTTAGTTATTTTAGATTTTAGTTACCAAATACTTTTGTAAAGCATGCACTATACACATTGAAAGTCAGGCAGCACAGAGCAGAGGTAAGCCCTGTCTTTCCATCAACTTTACCCTGAATCCTGCCTACTCAAGAGCTGAGTAGCTGTGTGCAAGTTTCTTAATTCCTCTGTTTCTTAGTTGCCCTCTGTCCACAGTAAAGTGAAAACTCTTTGGGGACAGAAGAATCCTCTTTGGGGATAGAGGCCACAACGTTTCATCAGATTCCTCAGGTATGAAAATACTTACATGTGCTCGTTAATTTCCCACCACCCGTGCTCACAGCCTTTCATGCTCTTCTTGGTGATTGAATAGTTATGGAATTTCAGGGCTATGCCAAGAGTTGACAGAGGGGTCTGTGAAAAACAAACATCAAGTCAAAAACTGCTTCAGGCGAATGACGAGTCTCAGGCTAACATTTTTTTTTTGCCAGCTCAGTGCTCAACCCTGGACTTGTTTTAGGGGTGTTCTACTTCTGTGAGCTGTGGCCCCTGGTGTGGTAGGCCAGCTCCCCTGAACAACCAGGATGAGGGGGAGTGCACGTGGAGAACGAAGCGGACAGTCAGTTACTCAAGGAGCAACTGCTGGGCCCAGGTGAGGTGGGACATGGCAGGCAGCAGGGTCTCTGGGTTTCAACTTGCTCCTGTGGGATGAGCTTAATTTTGCAAATATTCACCAGTTAATGAGCATAAGGAATGTCCTCTGTTGGTGAAAACAATGATGTGATTTATTTAAAGCTTCATTCAGATTCTTTAGAGAAAGGAGAAATGAATTAGCATCCTCTTCATATTACCTGGGTATTCCTGAAGACTGTCACTGAATCATCCTGGGTATTTTCTGAAAAGGTCAAAGGAGCCAGAGCTGCCCATGTGTGGGAGCAGACGCGTACACGTACACACTACGCCACCATGCAACTGTACTTTTAATTGCACTGTGTGGCTTGCATGCCCCTCATGTCTGATATACCATTTTAGTTTTCACTTTCACTTTGACCCAGTAATTATGGAAGAGAAGAATTTTATATTTCCAGAGAGTTGAATTTTGGCTCACCCATATTCAAGTTTTCTAATTCCATCTCAATTAGATGAAAGATTATGGTTTATATTGTTTTTAATTTTTTTATTTTCTTAAGCATTTGATTGTGACCAAATTATGAATGTTCCATGGTCTTTCTGCTTATTTTTACTGCCAAACACACTGGTATGGTTTAATAGCCTCTCTTGCCCTATGTGCTCTGAACCAAGCAAGAGAAGTGAATTAACATCTCTTACTTAACCCTTGCCCACTTCTCTCTGTCTTTCCTATATTTCTTGGTTTGTATGTATTAATGCTATATTATTCACTGCATAAATAATTGTCATAATTAGATTTTGTGGATCACCCTTTTTATTATTATAAGTTGCCCTTCAGCTCTTATGTTCAAACCAGGGATGTTGGAACCCTGGTTTCAGTGTACCAAGTACAAAGAATGAACACTGTTTTCTTTTTTACTTAAGTATGCCTGGTACAATCTTGCCCATCCTTTCTGTTCAACTTTTCTGAGTAATTTTTTTTTAAATTTTGTAGTACTTTGCAATTCAATCCTACTATCTTTTTCTTTAGATGAATTTTACCCATTGACATTTATTACTGTGACAGAGAGTTTTAGTCATGCCATTATTTTGTGTTGTTCTTTCATGTGTGTGTATGCATGTCTGTGCGTGTGGGTTTGTCTTTGTTGCTGAAGTACACTAACTGCAGGAAGTCGCCCTTCACCTCCTACATTTGAGAGGGAGTGAATCAGGCACTTTGTTGTTCTCAATTAAACACCATAACAATCCTGTGAGGCAAAGAAGGTTGATTTCTATTTTATAGAGGAAGAAAAAATAAATACACCCACATAACTAATCAAAGATGAGTAACTTTCCCGAGGTTAAAAAAAGCAGACCAAAGATCCAAACCAGTCCAGCATTTCTTTGAGGGTCACTCTGTTCATAGTCTCTCAAGCTTTAGGAAACAAACGTGGGGGACACAAGAGGAACGGAATTGTCTCATGTTCACCAAAAGCCCAGGCCTCGTGAGAACACATGTCAAACTTTTTCCAGCCTGATCATTTGTTTGTTTATTCACACGCAAAAAAAAAATGCAAATTGACAGATAATAAGTATTTTAAGTAACTGGTATAGTATCTGCATGCAACCTAGCCAAATCCAATATACTTTAAATCATCTCTAGATTACTTATAATATCTAATGCTATGTAAACACTATGTAAATAACTAATATTATACTATACTGCTTAGAGAATAATGGCAAGGATAAAGTCTGTCCATGGTCAGTAAAGATGTGGACTCTGTCAGCCTTTGGTTGAATCCACAGTTCTGAACCTAGACCTGGCTACTCACTGTGTATGTGATTTGTTTGTTTATTACCTATCTCCATTACTGAAAGGTAGTCTCCATGAAAGCAGAACTTTTTAAAAAGTTTTATCCAATTTCATAAGTCCTCAGAGTTTAGAACAGTGCCTGAGAACCTGATCCATAGGAGTCGTTCAATAACATATTGACAAATGCAAACTATATACTTACCACTTACATCTAATTGCTATGCTACACAATAATGATTTTATATACACTGACTGAGCAAAGGTGACACTTTGCCCGGTCTTCATGATACTATAGCATGAAAAAGAAAAATAGATTTTTTTTTTAAGATTTAAAAAAGATTGGGGAAAAAAAGCAATGCCCCATCTAGCACCAGAGGGAAGATGTATATACTTCATATAAATTTACTGTTTGGTTTGCTTACACAATTGAAATATATATTGCCTAATCTAATTTTTTATTTTATTAATTCCTATTATGATAAAGTAATGAATAATTGCTACATGAGCTCTGTTGTAATAAAATAATTGTTTGATCCTGCAAGCATGCCTTTGCATTTTTAACACAAATAAACAAAAGAAGTTGGAAAAATAGCCCATATCTATTAAGAGAACTTACTTTGTAAAAAGAAGGTTGAAATTACAGAAAAATTTCTAGATAATATATTGCAGTAAGGTTAAATTTTATAAAATTAAGTGATATTATTTTGTAATAATTAAATTTATTTAATTACTTTAAAAAATAAAGGTAATGAAATTCTACTAAAAATAGGATAAGAATGTTTTTCTAACATACTGGAAAACTAGGCTACCTGAAATTTCCAGGTACACTTGCATTTTGGTGGATAGTAGCTCGGGTAGTATGGACTTGAAATTTTCCCTTTGAAGCCAGGGGTTTCTTTGACCAACACTGTGTTTTCACACTCTGAAAAAGATGTCCACACACAGTGACCTGCAGCTGTGAGGCTATGGGAAAACACATTACATTCATATATCTAATTACAAAGGCACACTTTCTTGATTAAAAATCTGGCATATTTTTTGAACTTTTTTTTTTTTTTTAAAGAAATAGCACCCCCACCGGTTTAGCTAAAATACTTGTTCTCAAATTCCAAATTCCATTTTTGTTGCCAAATCCTACATTTTGGCTACATATCTGAAGGATGCTGTTACTTTCTTTAAGAACATACTTCTGGAATTGGAGATTCCAGCAGCAGCAGCCCCTCCTAAGAAGTCAGGGTTTCATTCCACATACTGGATACTGGCTTCCTCCAAGCTCTAAGTGGTAATACTTTGAACATCTTTTCTTTGCTACCCCAGCCACAAGGGAGGTGGTTGCTTCAGAGTGTGTTACCGCCATGATATCTTTCCGTTTTCTTGCATCCTTTTTGCCTTTTGAGTTGCTTAATTAACAGCTTTGTGCCAAGTTAACAGTTCACTCTGTCCTCTTTTCTGACTGGGCTCCAAGTCAGGGTTTCTGACTAATGCAACTAGCATTATAACAGCCTCAGGAAAGATAAGAGCATCAAAACAAATGTTTCCAAAAGCAACTTTTTTTTTCCAATTAGAAAATACTTACTTTGTTCTGGAATGACCTCAAAATATGCCCGGATTCCTGATAGCCTCCGTATATAAGGAGACTTAAGTGTCACCAACATGAGATTGTTTGTAGAAACAAATGACATCAGTGTTTTGTGGGTTCACAAATTCTGAAATCAGATAGCAAAATAAAGTACATGAAGAGCAGGTATGGAGAAGCGGGACTCCACCCAACAATAATTGTATACATTTCCAGAGTCATTCACAAGGTTCTTGTGAATTAGTTTCTGCCAGGCAGATCTTTGTTAACCAGTGACCACAGGATACTACAGATGGAACAAAGCTGAAAAAGATACAGAAATGTTTGTCCAGGAACTACTACCAAAGAATTCTCCTGGATGACTCTCCCTGGGCTGTTCTTGAGAACAACTTGGTATAAAGTCAGTATATATAAGGGCTATAGTCATGGGCTCTGCACCAGGGAAACTGGATTCAAACAGCTCCATCAACTAACTGGATGAAAGATGCCAGGCAATCAAGCAACCAGATCCATGTGTGTACCATTTTTCCTTCCATGAAATAGTATTAATAATAATAGTATATTCCTCATAGCACTGTGCTGAGAAGTGGAAGTGATAATGACCAAAAATATTTGGAAGATGAAGAAAATCTAACAATGATTGAGAGATGAGAGCCAGCAGCAAACTTATCCTTGCATAGTGTTTGAATTTCTGATACAAACATTCATTTTCAAAATATAAATACCAATACACACTTAAAGCATTGTGACACATACATTTTTAAAAACAAGACAATCATGTACCTGTTTAACCAGTGAATAATAAATAATAATTTCTTAATAAAGTTTGTCATTATTAGTTTTTCAAATACTAAGCACCCTTAAGCAGGTGTCTATAATCAAGTGAAAAAATATTAGGATATGGTTAAGTACATGTATATATATATATATATATATATATATATATATATATAAAAAATTATAAACATATTAACTAAAGGATTTATGCTAAAATGTAACAAATTTGTCCTGGGTAATGAGATCATAAAGTAATTGATATTATTTTCTCTAATATTTTTCTACAGTGAACATCTGGAATAAGAAAATAATTTTGTTTTACTAGCTAGGTAATCATTATAGAATATTAATTGTCACACTTAAATAGTAGACTTCAATGCTTTTGCAATAAAGTAAAATTAAACAAAATATTTTATATTTTACATGCATTGACTAAAGTTCTTGCTATACTGATTTTGAGAGTCTGGTGTGCTACAAGCAATAACATTGAGTCTGATAGACTCTAATGAAGATACTTAAATATCCTAAACTGAATGCAGGTCAGTGTTTGACTTCATGAGTCTACATCAAAATGTTCTTTGTAAAAATCCCAGGGGAGCCCATATAAACAGAATTGTGAAAAATCTTTTTGCCTGCCAACAAGAGTGCCTTCATTAAGAGGGAGAGAGAGAGAGAGCCTGTGTGATACCTGTATAAGATGGTGCTCCGAATTGGCAAGAGGGAGTCATAAATGGTCAGGGAGTCAGTGACACAGTTGTCAGCTTCCAGTTGGATAGACTCAATTGAGAGACGAATCAGACAGCCCACTATGGCCACCAGTTTGAAATGACACATCAGCCTCCCTGAGGTGGCAGAAATCTCCAGAGGGTAGCGGAGAGACAGATGATCTGCATACAAGTCCTGAGAGCAACCTTTGTCTGTGGAGACAGTACTTTCCTTCTTCTTTCCTTTTCTTTCTCTCTTTCTTTCTTTTATTTTTTTTTATTTATTTATTTATTTTTTTTTTTAGGAATTACTTTTCTAGAAATGTTTATAGAAGAATAAAGAGCAAAAGAGGTCATATGGAGGACATCTGCTGTCCTTGTCCGCAAAGTCCACTCACCTCTCTTCTGGTAACAGCACCCAGATTTTGCTTTGAGACACTGTCCCTACATTGTCTGTGTAGTTTGGTTGGGGTTAAACTCACCCCTAGCTCTAGAGGTGGGCACATAACCCAGACTGGCCAATCAAGGAAATTGCTTCAGGAATGGACAGGTCACCCAATCTAGATAATGAGATTCAATCCCAGGACTTCTGTAAGAACTATAAGGAAATATGTGTGGAGAATTTTTCCACCATGGTTGAGAAAAGGATAAATGATAAGTTTGATCTGCTGGTGATCATTTTTGCTACTATAATAAAGAACATGTTAATAAAAAAGCCTCCACAGAGGAAAGCAGATATGCAGAGTTCTGGCATTTTATTGCAGAACCTGGACCCAACCATGCCTAAAATCAATGTATTCCACATGTGTGCCAGTTATCTGAGCCAGTCATGTTACTTTTGTTTTTAAGCAAGTTGAAATATGTTCCTGTCACTTGCAACTAAAAAAGCACTAACAAACACTTCATCATTTTAAAAGGAAAATTATGGCCAAAAAAGATATTAATTGGGGGTAAGGGGATACCACATGAAAGAATTTACCAGATCCTATGGTTGAAGAATAATCTGACCGAAGCCCAGCTGCATTGAAGAAAACATAGAAAGAAACTGTTAGTCCCAGAACTTTATTAGAATTTTGCTCAGTAAAACTTATTTTCAGTCCTTCTTAAGAACATTCAAGCACATTTAGGATTGTCCTTTAAAATATCTAGTCAGGGATGGGTAAATTGCTTAGGTATTTAGAGATCAAATAAAGCAGCCATGAGTTGATAGCTGTTGAAGGTCAGGATGTATGAGAGTTTACGATACTATTCTCTTTACTTCTGTGTCCTTGGAATCATTTATATTCACAAGTTTTAAACATTTTTTAAAGGTAAGAAAGCAATCAAACAAATAATAATAATTAATCTCATGACTGAAATAGTAAATGCAGTGCAGAATTTTCCACTAGAGATTTTTCATTCATTCACACAACAAATATTTCATTTGTTAGCCACTTATCATATGTCTAGCATACATATATATGATATATACTTTGAAAATTCAATTTGGTATATGTTTTGTTCCCAGTTCTATTCTTCAATCACTGTACTATGTATAACATTTAGCAACTTCTTTAACCAATGTAGCTCTGATGTCTTTGGCTAATCTTGTGCCACTGGATTGTAGAAGAGGCTACTTCATTACAATGTTGACTATAATGGTCATTCAGGAGTGCTACAGGAAGCAATGCTTAAACACCAATTACCCAACAGTCACCATTTAGTACCACAGAGTCCATGTCTACAGCCAGCCCCTGCAAGCTCCCCACAGAAGTTCGGTTTATAATGCTGGTCTGGATGGAGTCCTTCAAGATGGCCGCCACGCAGTCCTCACAGAAGATGTGGCCCTTGGCATGTGGCATGACAAACACAACCCAAAAGTGGACAAGGAGGCCACCTTTGTTGTTGCTGCTACAGGGAAAAATGAGAGATGTTCAAGAATATCTCTTAGAATGTAAACTTTCTTAGAAAAGGGACCCAAGTGACAGATTCAAAGATATAAGCACATCCTTCAACTGAACCTAACTCCCTTCTTTAGGTAGCCATTGGCTCCTATTATGCGAATTAGAAAGAGAAAGTGTAGTATTATGTCTTCTGATTCTTATGCTAGAATTCAAATCTAGAACCATAGAATATACTATTTCTGTGGATATGAAACAGTTATTCATACCATTAAAAACAATAGTTTTAATGTTTGATACCTGACCATATCTAGGAACAGTGCTAATTCTGCTTTACCCCATTGAATATTATGAGAAAAGTCCTATTATTATTCCAGTTTGATAGATGACGAAATTGAAGCCAAATACGACTCACAACCACACAGCTAGTTAATAGGGTAGATGGATAAATTAAGTCCAATTTGATTTTCAGACTGACACCAAACTCTGAGTTTCTAATTGCACAAAGACTGGTTATTTTGTAAAATAAATACAATAGAGTTTAAATAACATGAGAAACAGAAAGTTAGGAAAACAATTTGCTTCACCCCCAGATTGCTCAGTTCCTTTAAACGCCAGAGTAGATTACAAAATTCCTGTAGATATATTGGAAATGGTGGGAGATGGGCTATAATATATGGCTCACAATTACTCCTAAAAATTATTGCATGTAAAATCTTTTTTAAAATGTTCTCAGAAGATCTCTAGTGATCATTTTTCACTGAAAATATTTTGAGAAATAGTGGTCCATGATTTATTCTTGCCCCCACCATCCACTTAATATGGTAGCCACGTTCACAGCCGTTTTATAACCAGAGGCACTGATATAGGAATTCGCTCTGGGGAGAATACAGGATTTGGTAGATAAAGAACAGGGCAGAGTGTTGGGTCCTTAGCTGTGATAATGGCATATGAACCTATAATTGCCCCTAAACTGTTGCTTGAGAACAGTAGAATCTCAGTCGTTCCACAGAGTTAAGGAGAATTTATAGCAATAAAGGTAGAAATCCCCAAACAGAGGACATACACTACCTGACATCTGCAACAACAGACTGCTTGTAAAATTTGGAGAAGGCAGATGTTGTATAAACAGGTTTACCTGAAAAACAAAATTAAAGTATCCTCATTCTTTCAAACTTGGCTTCCAGTCACAGTACTCTGTATGTTGCACAGCCACACTCTGACAGTCAGCAAAGAGAAAAGCAAGCCTCACACTAATGGTCTCTAATCCCAAACTCAGACATTATCAAAATAAGTCAAAATAAATCCCTACTTCCTGCGGCAATTCTTGAATTACTTTTATTCTGCTGTTTAAGAATAATCATTTACACCCATTCATTTATTTCTCTCTTTAAAGACTGTGGTCAAGTTTAACTTCTGTGCTTCACCCACTCCAATTATTTTCCCCACAGTGAACAAAGCCACGCTCATTGAGCACATTTTCATAGATTTGAGGAACTCTCTTTTCAGTATTTGATTATTCTTAAGGACACATTTTCATATGAGCCGCCAGAGGGCGAGGCACACCATACCAATTCAGAACAGTCTCTCACCGGAAATGCGTAGCCCTTTTAAAACTGTAGTTGGCTTCTCAAAGGAAGAGCTTTTCAATTTACCTTCTTTGTTCACTTAGCATTTCTAAAACCAAGCTCATTCTCTTCTCCCAAGTTTTCTCCTGTGTTTCCTCTCCTACATAATAGCAAAACCAGCTACTTAATTGCCCAGAGGAAACAAAAACAAAACAAAAAAAAAAACCCTAAAAAATTATATAGCACAGAGGAAAAAATAAGAGCTCTGAAGTTTAAAGTCATTATGCGACACAAAACATGTTAACTAAATCTGCTGAGCCTCCGTTGCTCTTTGTTTTGTTTTGTTATTTCATCGATACAGGAGCGATCAAAATGCCTGCCTCCTTGGGATAATTTGAGGAATAATTGGTTCACGTGTATTCAGAGGTAGAGCATTTGATAAAGTACCCAGTGTCGAGAGGCAGTCAGTAAGTAGGGGTCACTGTGACTGCTTGCTGTCCCTCTCACTTCCTTCCTCATCCTACAGGACACCATGCCTGTCCCTGCATTGAAGCCTCTGCGGGGCAACCCCCTCTGTTTTGTAGAAATAAAATTGGCAGAAACTTTCTACTTGGCAATATGTGCCACAAGCCATAAATAGATACTTTTCTATTTGACCAAGTAGTTACACTTTGAAGAAATCACCTAAGGAAGTAATCCAAGAAACAATTTATGTGGCAGTGTGGCTGCTGCATTTTCCTTAGTAGCAGCTAAAAACTGAAAACAGCTTAAACATCCAATAAAAAAGAATTTTGTAACTTAGAGGCAATTAGAACCTGTGTTTTTTAAAGACTATTTACTAACATAGAAACATGCAAAATAATGTTAAGAGGAAAACAAAAGTCAAATTGTAAAACTGAATTTTCACTAAAATTCCAGTATGCACTATCCTCTATGTCTATGTAGTTCAGTATAAAAAGGAGCTTTATCTCTACTGATGACATTAAAGGTTTTAATATTCTTTTTTAATACTTTCCTGGATTTTGCAGGTTTTTACAATAAATATTTATTCATTCTAGAATGAGAAAGTTTTGTTTTGTTTTGGTACCAAGAATGGATACCAGGGGCTTAACCACTGAGCCACATACCCAGTCTTTTGTAAAAAAAAAAAAAAAAAAAAAATATATATATATATATATATATATATATATATATTATTTAGAGACAGGGTCTTGCTGAGTTGCTTAGGGTGTCACTAAGTTGCTGAGACTGGCTTTGAACTTGTGATCCTCCTGCCTCAGCTTCCCGAGCCACTGGGATTCCAGGAGTTCACCACCGTGCCTGGCAGTTTTGTTTGTTTGTTTAAGTGAAGGGATTGCTAATGCACCATGGTTGCATAAATGTGTAAATAATAACATTAATTAGTATGTATGTAACCTCAGATATGGAAGGCATTTTAAAGATCACTTGATCCAAAAATAGAAATTGAGAGAGCTACTTCTTTTGACATTAAGCAGGGGGAAACGATTCTATTTTATGGCAGAGATGGCCACGTTTCCCTCTGACAGCTTCCTTCATCTCCTGCCCCCTACTTCCCTAAACCCAACTCACCTGTGACACTGGTGACCCCTCCCTTATCCCCTTAACCCTCCCACTTTACCACCTAACCCCCACCCCCTCACCCCCCAGCACCTCACCACTTGCTGGACAGTCCCCGCCACCGAAAGAAATTCCCTGGACTCCTTCTGTCGGTATTCAGGCAGAAACTCAATGTTGGTGATACGAAACATCCCAACAAAATAAAAAGCATCTTTGCTTTCTGTCTTACCTGTAAAAGGAGAGAAGGCAATTAGGAGGCTTTCCAATCAGTGTGGCCACAAGGCATCATTTGATAGATGTCAGTATGAGTCTTCCAAATGACTTCATTTTAGGTGACTACATACATTACTGGATCATAACCCACGATGCTCTAAATGTACTTAATGACACCTCCTCTATCAGCAGCAAATCAACATATCTCTTAGAATGCTCTATTTTTTATTGGCTTCTGGCAAATACCTAATGACTTAAAGATAAAGGCTATACATTTTGGCCTTTATTCTAGAGTCTCTAAAGTGTTAAAAAGAACACAGACAATTGCCACGGATCCCAAGTCTGTGGAACTTAGGGAAGTAAAAACTTTACACCATTAAGTTCTATGATGAAAAGAAGGGAAAGAACTCCAGTCACTGAACTCTGGAGCTTTCGTCCATCCTCTGTGTGATTTGTGTGACCTGACATTCCAGGTGCGGGGCCAGTCTTCAGCTCTATTCAATATATGGAAATCCATCCTTCCCACAAGTCGCTGAAGGTCCACAAGTGTGGCCTTCAGTCCACTGAGGCAGGTCAGTCCTGCTCCAATCCTCTGCCCAGTGAGGACTGTTCTGCCAGCCCAGAAATCACAGGCAGGAGGGGCAAAGGCAGGCCGTTTCCTCTGAGTTACCATACGGAACCTAAAGAGCAGAGGCTGGGGGCAATGAGGGGCTCTCCTCTCCCTGTTTCTTCTTTGCTTCCCAGGTTTTGCTCCTCTTAGGCACCCCTGCAGGCTCCCTGGCCCTGCACTTTTCTTTCCTGTAGCATAAGTCACACTGTAGCAGAACCGTTGTCTATTTGTCTGCCTCCCTTTGTGAGCTCCGAGGGAATGCACAGTAACATGTATTTTCCTCAGCCCCTATCACGGTAGTCAGTGCCTGACTTGACTTTGGTACCTAATACAACTTTGCTTTTGGAAGGGGCTGGGGAGGGAGGTGCTGGGTGGAAGGAGAGAGAAAGAGAACACCCCTGTTAGCACAAGGGCCACCACACCTCAATGCCAACTAAAGGATGGCTGAACTAAAAAGATGAAATCTACAGAATGGCAGCAAGCAGTCTTCCTAGTAGGACCCACTCAGGGTCACTTTGGACCCAAACAGTGTAGTGAGGCTAAGGAGGGGCATTTGAGCACAAGGAAAGGGCAGAAGGCCTGAAATCCTACCCTAGATTTTTTCTTTTGGATTATTGACCTTGGGGGATCACCTCATTTCACTAGGTCTTCCACATAAAGCAAACAATGTCTTTGGGTTTGTTTTATTTTTATCAGGGATGTGCTTCTCAGAATATTTTTTTTTCTTTTTTCTAATTGCACACTCTTTAAATTTGAGTGAAACCTAAGACTTCCTTCTAGAAGCTCACATGTCCTTCTCATGACCATAAGAACTCAAAGGTCAGAACAGCAACATTGCAAGATAAATCAGATTAGCATTGAATGCAATTACATGTACCTAACATGTACATGCTCAGCACAACTTCCCAAGTCCCTACATGTTCTTCCTAGTGAGCTGTCCACCTCATTTCTCAAGGCCACCCTCTATGGCCAAATTTCTTGTCTCAAAACTATCTGTTTCATATTGAACAGTCCTTACTTATCCATATCCGTTTCCCTTTGTTCAGCACTGACTCTCTCCATGAAATGCCCTTCTCTGATTTTTACACAACCAATAAACTAATTCTGAACAAGGATGTTCCAAATTTATACAAAAATTCTAGAGTAATGCAAATGTATTAGTGGAGGCACAGCGGGCAAATGATTGGAAATAAGTTGGCTTGTTCTCAGTTTGGGGTTGTTGCAGCTTTGTCTTAAGTTTCCCATTGACTGATTTCCCCTACTAGTCTGTAAACCCCTGAGGAGGGAAATCAGACTGTTCTGCATGCCTACCACAGGGCCAAGACAGTGGGCCCTCAAAGATTTATCAAATGAAACTTCAGGAACCATTTCATGAAGGTTTCTCTGGACTCCATCCCAAAGCAGGTCGAGTTCCACCTCTTCTATGATCACATAAAAAATAATCACAATTCCACATCTTCTCTCCAGTATTGACTGTAAGCTTTTTGAAAGTAGAAAATGTATCATAGGAACTTTTTGAAGCTTATCTGAGGGCCTACCCCTGCCAAGTAAATTCTAGGTGATCAATTTATAAGCAATCTAAACAACTCAAGAGAATATTCATTAATTCTTTGCCTATAAATTTTGCCTTCCAGATTTTAGAATCCTTGAGAGTACAAGTAAGAAATCTGTTTTTTAATTCAGAATACCACCTTCCAACACCAAATGTGGTGTTGCTTCCTCCTCACACACACACACATCTACCAATGCTCCAGTTCTATGCAAACACCAACTAGGCATCCGATGATTCAATTTAAATTCTGCACACTAGCTATCCAGCATGTCGGACCACATGGTTATGGGCTATTCCCACAGGACTGACCCCACTTCAGATGCCAGTCACAAGTGGTTGGGTCCTCAGGCTACTATATAGCTTCTAGAAGTTAGGGGGTTTCCATTTGCTATAATGGATCACAGAATCAGGGGAAACTCTACATATTATTATTGGTTTATTATAAATTATATTATTTAAAAATGCAAATAAGGGAGCCAGGTCAATAGGTACAGCACAGGTGCTTCTCCCTTTGTGGAGCTGGGGCATACCCGTCTCCCAGAAAGTGGTATTTACCAGCCCTGGTGCTCTCTGCACTCTGTCTGTTAGTGTGGTTATGGGGGTTCCACTGTGTAGGCATGATGAGTGAATCATTGGCCATTAGTTACTGAGTTCAATCTCCAATCCCTCTCCCTGTCCCACCATCTTGTCCCTCTAATCACATTTTTGGTTCCTCTGGCTTTCCAGGGATTTTCAGCCACCAGGCAACTCATCAACACAAAAAAGACTCTTAGACGTTCTTTGTTAGGAACTGGGGACTAAGATCAATATTACATATTAAAAAAAAGATGCTCTAATCATACCTATCACCCAGAAAATTACAAGAGTATTAGAAACTCTGTGCCAGAAACCAGGGGCAGATTTCAAATATATGCATTTCATTTTAGGTCCCCATACATGAATCTTCCGTCAAGTATATTAATGTGTATAGACTGGGAACTCTAAAACAAGTCAAATGCTATGTCGTTACCTGAGCTACATGAGTAAATAGAAGAGCTGTTGCCACATCTGTCCAAAAAGGATCAGATTGACAAAACACAACAGGGACAAGATGCTGTATAAAATGGAGCTCAGGGAGCTGAAAATTTAAGGTTGCCAGAAACAGGCAGTGGGTGGAACAAGGAAATGAAACAGCTTGCATTCCATTCATTTTTTTTAAAGCTATAAATGCATTGTATTTTTTAACTACTCCAAATCTCCTGAAGCATCCTCCTCAACCTTTCCTAGCCTATCTCCCATCTCTTCTCCTCTTACTTGCCCATGGGAAGAAAGAAGGTGGTGATAAGAGAAGAAATGGGTTCTTTCTCCTTAAAAAGTCTCCACAATCCAGCTTTAGAAATAGTGTGTCCGTTTAGGAAAGAGGAAAATTCCATTCAGAAACCCCTTGAGGGCAGGTTAGACCTGTGTGGCTAGAGCAGCACTTACATCACGAAAGACTTACTCCCAAGAATATAGACTTTCACTTACTGATAGTAGAGCCACAGAAGTGTCCAGGCGATGACTGCTAGATGAATAAAAATACTGTGAAGAGAATGATTTATTTTGGACGTTCCAAAAAGGAGCTCTCTTCTTGACTGTGCTTGTGTGGGTTTGCCTTTGCCAACTGGTGTTCGTGGTGGTTCGCCTCCCGTGCAGATGTTCCCTGGGGGAAACCTGATCACCATGAACTGAGATATTTGGATATCTAAAAAGAACAAAAATAAAATAACAAGAAAGATATAGCTAGTATATTCAATTACGACGGTAGTATCAAGTGTAAATGGAATTAGCCGCAGTACAGGAGATCCTTGTGCTAAAAGGCGCCATACCTGTCATTCAAGAGTCTTCAGAGAAGTGTAAGTAAGTGTACGATTTTGCATCCCTAGTCACTGCAGCAAGAGTGAAGGAAGATCTAAATCTGGGTGTGTGCCAAGCCCCACACCTGCAATCCCTGACACTTGGTGAGGCTGAGGCAGAGGGAGGATCGCAAATTTTTTCAAAAAATAAAAAAGACTAAATATATATAACTCAGTGTAGAGAAACCTGGGTTCGATTCCCAGTATCATACCTCAAAAAAGAAAAGAAAAATCAGAAAAAAAACTAGACATCATACAACCCCAGGTACAACGACTTGCAGATCTTCTCCCCCACTCTCTCAACTCTACTTGAATGGATGCTGTGGCCTGAGGCCTGAATTTCACAGAGCAAAGCAACTAAGGGACCTGAAGTTTGGGGTAGAAAATAAAGATTCTGTAGATTCATGTGCATGCACAGCTTTCTGTCTGTATAACCTTAAATGTCTGTGTTATACTGCTTTTCTCTTATAACTAGTTCTTTCTAGACTGAGGCATATTGAAAATAGTAATGTAAGTGAGATCCTCACAGAAATAAATGGATTTCCGTGTCTATGGCTCGTGACTGAGAGGTAGGCATAAAAAATGGAGATGATGCCATGGTGGTGGTAGGGTATGTGGAAGATATCCAACATGCTTATCTTACTGTCACCAGGGCTGAGCTGATTGGTGACTCAGCGGTCTCAGTCATAAAGCAGAATAATTTAAAAATACAGCAAAGAATGAACAAAGAATTTGTCTGAGAAATTGAAAATTATTGGTTTAGACGTATTGATGTGCAAAGTGTTGCATGCAATGAGGGAAAAAAATGCATCATTTAAACTGTCCCCATCCTCCTCTTCCTTTATTTTCTCCTCTATCTTCTGTCATCTGATGCTGTGAATTCTTTAATCATGTAGGCGAAGTTTAGCTTCTTTGACAAAGAGATTTATACATGTCAGGGTAACTAAACTCCAGTGATGAAATAACTTTTAACCACACATTCTTTTAGAGGCAACCATCTAGAACACCAGTTCTGAAGAATAACCTCTCTTATGCACTGCCTTTATGTTCTCCTCATTTTTTTTTTTTTCACTCTTCCTCACTCTCCCCTTCAGAACCTATGTCTTCCAGTCTTATTCTCCTGCCAATTAATGGGATAATACGTGGCCAAGTACACTCGGAATTATTCTATGGCTCCCCTCATTCTATTTGCCAAACACCCTTGTCAACCCTTGCTGTGAAATGTCGCTTGAATCCCTCCAGGAGACATTGAACTAGACCAAACTTCATTCACTGTCCTGCAGGAGTGAGGGTTGAATTTCCACAGATGAAAAATATTCCCTTGAAAGATGAGTTGACTATTGTCAAGCTACTTTCAAACTTTCCTCGAAACAGTAAAAGGAAGAGGCGCACAGAAACGCCAGTGCATGTATAACTGGTAAGGCCAAAGTTGGATCTTTCAGTGCAAGGAACACATTATAGACCGTCTCAGTTATGCACCTAATTAAATTTTAAAGTGGAATTTGTATAAAGATCAGTACAATTTCCCTGGAGTTTAGGGAAAACAGCTGCTAATCGATTGCTGAGTACAGTGCTTTGAAAACAAGCTCACGTTTTGTAAAATCCATTAAGTACCATAAAGAGATAAAGTATTGTCTTTGGTGTCCCCCTTTATCTTTAGAAAGTCACACAGCCCTCATTTCATTAACAGGGTCAACCAGTAAAGGGCATTCAAGTATGAGGGAAGGCTTCCCACACTCCTACTTACTTTCAGGTCAGCTGGTTTGGATGAAGCATCACTGTTTTCTTTTCCATTTTTAGGTGCATGAGTGGACATTCCAGGGGTGTCTGCAAGCCAGTTTTCACCCCCTTACATGCTCACTTAAAAGGAAACTAAGAGAACTGTCCACCGCCGTTCAAGCTAGCTTCAGAGGAAAGGAATCAATTTACCTCTGCCAGGTCCAGTTCAGAAAACAGAAGCAGCTTCATGGCCACGTTGTGACTGTTAAAGGGACCTAACACTCAGCTTTCCACCCCAACCTAAACTTGTCTTCATGTAGCCTTAGTATGAGTGAGGACTCTCTGAGTCCAACCCCATGGCCAAGTTTCCTTACTAAGAAACCCAGTTTTAAAGTCCAAAAATATTGACAAGTCATTAAAATTGTTGGTTTGCATCTCCTAAAATATAGGAAGAGGTCTAATTTGTGATCCTCAACACCTACCAGTGCTGCCTGCTCCAGAAGTTCCCCTCTCCAACCTGCTCTCAGTTCTCCAGCCTCACTTTTGGAAAACTGTCTGGCAGGATTTCCCCCCATTTTTTCTCACTTTAGTTTTACAGTCTTCAGTAAACCTAGTGGCCCTTTCTTATGTAAATCCTTATTCCCATCACTCCTATTTTCCCCATCATCAGTCTGAATTACAACAAAGGATGGGGAGAGTAATCCACAGGGACAGTGTTGGAATTTTCCTTGTAACTAGTACATTAACACATCATTCCCTGTGGGCTCTGGGCATCAGTGGAAAGCTGATTAGTTGCACTTTAAGGCACACACACACTGGTCTGCTAATCAGGACACTAATTTGATCATCAAGAGCTGTGTATAAGCAAGGAAGAAACTAGTTTAAAGTGGTAAAGACTAGTTGAGCTGCCTGAAATTTCATCTAACTTAGAGGAGAAAAGAATGACATGCAAATTATGTCATGTTGTGACCTATTTTTCTTCCTGGGTTTTGTTATTTATTAGTGACTCTCACACAATGACTAAGAATACCTTAAATTTTATAGTAATAAAATTAGAAAATGTAAAAGTAAGCTTTCTTTAATGATTCACCATTTCAGTATTATTTCCCTGCTAATTCAATAACAAACTCACCTTCTACTAATTTAGTAAAATATGTGTAATAAGCAGTGGTTCCTAGCAAAGACTCTCTCTTTATCCAAGTTTAATCGGGATCTACTGAGCCCTCTTTTCAACTTGGGCTCCATCCTTGGGCCCCATTCTCAGCTAGCCTTGTCCAAGTATAGCAAGAATCCTGGTAAGTCAACTTAGCAAGAATCTCCCTCCCTTGATACTTCTCTTATTAATTTTCCATCCACTGATCCCCTCACTCTGCTCATTGGTGCTAAGTTCCCAGCTGTGTCTGCTGTATTTGCAAATGAGCTCAGCTTTATACTTAAGTCTCTTTCCCTTATTGCAATAGTATGGAATACAATTTGTCATTACAGCCTGTCACTGGCGTCCTGTTCTGTTTCTCTTTGGCAGCAAATAATATGAGACTGCACTATATGAACTAAAGGTAAAAGCAATTTTAAAACCAACTGAAGCTTGCTTTTTTATTATCATGCCAGAAATTCTAAACAATGTGAGCAGTAAAATACTCCTGGGGGTTGGGGGGAGGCTTTGATCGGTTTAAGTTCTTAATAACGCTGCCATCATAATTGAGGATTTTTTTGTTTGTTTGCTTTGCAGTACTGGGCATTGAACACAAGGTCTCAAGCATGTTAGACAACTATTCTACCAGGCTCAGCCCCTTGATTTTTCATAATATATATATGTATTATGTATTATATATATATATTTATATATATATATGCTTTAAATGAGCACATTCTTCTTACTGTTCTTTTAATAAATAATGAATGTCATGTAGAAGTTAATTTGGAGAACTCCCAGTTGTGCAATTGATCTTCCAATGCAAGAAGACTCTGTGACACTTGTTCATTTCAAGAGTAAGGTTCTAACAGTCTAAAATATTGGAACAATTTGAACTTACTTAAGGCTGAGCCTTTGTTCTCCTCAATCCCCAAAGGATTACATTTTCCTGCATTTAAACATAAGACTTGAAACAAGGGATAACAGCACAACCACTATAAAGACAAAGAAACAGAATTTTGACCTTTCTTTTTTATCTTCCATGTGGCCATTAAGTGTTAATTTGTATTTAAGATTTAATACAGTTATACAGAGCATGAACTGCAAGGTGTAATGTTTTTATATGTAATATTTATTTCACTACTTTTACAAATTCAGTAAAAATTTTCAGTTTTTTTCCTACCTATTATAATCATTCATTTTGTTTTATGATTCTTTCTGAAAATAATTTCATCATATAGAGGAAGAGGTTGTTAAAAAACTAACCTGTATAAAGGAATGACTTTATAACAAAGCAAGTATAACAAAATATTAATGGTAGAATTTAAGTGTTGGTGGAAGCATTTATGCTAGAAAATTCTTTCAATGTTATGTTTGATTTTCTTTGTAATATGTTGGTGGAAAAATGATCACCTCTGACAGTCAAATATTTCAGATAAGCCACTGTTTTTAAGAGATGATGGCAAGAAAGCTGGGGTTTGAGATAAGAAAGCTTGTAAAAGCTTGTTGAGCAAGCATGCATTGACCTCCTTGTTGATTTTACTGGTATGGAAGTTTTTGTACAGATCACTTCAATCCTAGAATAGATGATCACAGACAATCACAATAACCATGATATAGGGTTGGTCTTTCTCATCCTAAGCAGCATGAAAGTCAGTGGAGAGCTTTCTATTCCTTTTTCAGATGCAAAGGCCCCCTGTGCTGAAGGAAGTGGGGCAGGTGTCTGCCAGCGGACTGGTCCAAGTACATCATGTGCCATGATCTGGATCAAGGACAAATATCTCTCCAATGGATTCAGCAGTGGCCACTGAGACACTTGACCAAGACATTAATTCAACCTATGTAAACATTGAAAATACTTAACCTTCTGCACTGAGACTAGTGCAATGTGAAGACCTGGATGTAGGTTCAAGTTTGCATCTAACATAAGCAAGGCTCTGAGCCCTTGCACAGAAAGGCAACTTAGCAGTGGGGAGTGACATATTCTTCCTAGCTGCAGGAGAGGCCAGCTCTTCAGACACTAATAAGTGCATCTCTGCTGCTTAGGATTGCTTCTCCCTATTATGATAAATGACCACATGAAAATTGCCATCTGGTTACTACTCACCACAGCTCTCTGAAGCACAAATCCTGAGGATTCACAAGGTTCCAAGGGTCACCCTTAGTGTCCTGCAATAAGCTGGCACAACAACTATCCTGGCTTCTCTTTCCCTGTTGACTCACAGGAATGTGATATTAATCTTTTGTGTCATATCATATGAAATCTTTTTGCAAAGTGAATTACAACAGGGTATCTTAGATCTAGATAGTTGTCATATGGCCTTACCCCCGCTTCCTCCTCTGTATCTGACCCCCCAAGCCCATGCTGCTAAAGAATTCTTCTGAAATGACTCTAATATCACCATCCATCCTTACTAACAAGTCCCCTAGCCTGGCATTCAAGGTATTTTCCAGTGTGGCAACAGGCCACCTATCTGACGGTCGTCCCTCCTGTCACATAAATGAAATGTTCCATCAAATATGCACCATCAATGCTTCATTCCTCCATGTATTGTCAATTCATCTAATTTACACATTATTAAATGTCTACTATGTGACAGATGCCAAAGATATTTTTAAGTAAATAAAATACTTTCTCCTTAGAAGACTCTCCATGGCGGGACAGACATGTAAGCTGCTGATTTAAACCTATGAGAGGAATACTATCACAGAGATGCGAACAAACATCGTGGAATCATAAAAGGAGTGTGATAACAACATCCCTTTCTCCTGAATCTTGTGCCTCCTGTCCACCCTACTCTCAGATTGAAGCCCAACCCATAGCACTCTCTTTTCTCCACTAACTCACAAACCTTTATGGTACATCCTTGAATTGGGATTTGAATATATTATAATAAGTCTTTCAGCTACTACTTTCAACATCTTATTAGGCTTATCATGTGTATATCCAATCTCCAAACTCCCGGTTCCTTGATGACAGATCCTTTCACTAGAATATCCTTGGAAGAGGCCTAGAGATGAGACGCTTTCCAAGAATTAGTTTGGGTCTGAGAATTTGATTTTAACCTATTTAAAAGCTAATAAGTTGAGTCATTTATGATTTCATGGTGGTGGCAAAAGATAAAAGCATGATGATGGATAAGGATGTGAGCTGAGTGGGAGAATACTTGTCTGGCATGTGTGAGGCCCTGAATTTGAGCCCCAGCACTGCCAAAGTAATAATAATAATAATGATGATGATGATGATGCAAGAGTCCTGGGTTTCAGCTCGTTTGTGTTGGTTCTTTTCTTACCTTAAGTTCCATGGGTACAAAATGATATACTCCAAATGATGCTGCATGTATAGTGGGTTCACATCAGAGCTGAGGAACTCTGAACTTAGGAAATCCACCATTTTTATAGCAAACAATAAGCAAGTCTGTCCATTGTTCCATGATGGAGATACTAGTCATCCCCCAAAGGATGTTCCCTACTTACACATCCTGAGAAACAAACAAGGAGAAGCCAGGGCAAACACATTCTTGGCATACTCGGTGTATTAATTTCTCATGGATGCCACAGCAATGCACACAAACTGAGGACCTGAAACAGCAAAAGCGTACTGTTTCTCACAATCTTAGAGGCTAGATGTCTAAAATCAAGAGATTGGCAGGGCCATGTTGCCTCTGAATCCTCTGAATCCTTCTTTCTTCTTCCTTGCTTCTCTGTGGAGTTTCTTGACTTGCAGGCTGCAGCACTTCCATCTCTGCACGTGCTATCATCCCTGAGGTCTGGTTTCTTCTTATAAGAACACCAGCCATATTGTATTAAAGGTCCCTCTTCTGTAGTGTGACTTCACCTTAACTAGTTACCTTTGCAATTACTCTATTTTCAAATAGGACCAAACATTCAGAGTAGCCGGAGTTAGGTTTTCAATTGTATCCTTTTTGGAAGACACAATTAAACCCCACTCCCTGCCACAGCATGCCCTCTGGGAGTGTGAGAAGCTGTTGGAGGATTGTCTTTCTCATCTTTCTTGACAGAGTGAACTTGCTTCTAATGGATCGCACTGCAGACATTCTAAAGCCTGGTCACAAACTGGGGTGACTTCAGTGGCATTGTAACTATTTTATCAGATGTGATCCTGGAACCCCACCCTATCTTTCTGGCTCTTTCCCTCTGTGATGGGGAGGGGAGAGGACATTGCAGTATGACTTAGTATTGATCCAGGAGGAGCTATGAGTCCATGGTCAATCATATTAGTGGATAGGACAACTTAGACCAGTAAAGGCAGAATAAGAAGTTTGATAACTTAGTGCCATTTTCTTTCTGATTCAGTTGACCTCCTAAAAAGCCCTCTTTTTCCTTTTTAATTGTTTGATATAGGATGTGTAAAAACACTTGGCTGGACTAAGGGACACTAGGGCCAACTAGCCCAGAGCCATTTTACTTCATATCCATAACCAGACAAATCCTACGAGGCCCAGATTGATCCAAGATAAACAGCCATCAGCACACTGGACTCCCACAGCATCTGGCATGCAGCAGGAACCAAAGTGGATTAGTGCTTGATGAAGGTGTATCTGCTGCATTGACAAATATTGACTTGGAAATCCTGCAAAGTCCACAAGATTACAAAGGAATATTTTTTGAAAAATCAGACTAATAAGAAAGACAGAATAGAATGGGGAAACAACATAATGATAGAAACTAGAAAGGATAAGACAAAACAGAATCTGGCATGGAGAAATGTGGAGAAAACTAAGGAATAAAAATGGGAGGAGGAGAAAACGAAGGGGCAGGACTCAGTAAATCACTGTAAGTGTGCATTCATAGCTAGCGTTGTCCTGGAGAACAGGCCACCTCTCAGCAGGAAGGAGTCTAGGGCTGTATTTAGCATCTCCAGCAAATCCATCTCAGTCCTGCTTCTATGCTCTGAGCTTCTTTGGAGCTCAGAACCCTGTCATACTCAGTTTTCCACAGACTACATGCATGTTCTGGACTCTGAGATAAATACTATTCAACTCCTTGCTTATGATCCCAAATCACCCCAATTAGAGATATCAATAGGCTTGATTGAATTCACAAATGGCAAGTAAGAGAAACGTGAGAGTATGTTCCATCATTTTGATCAAAAGCTCAGATACTTGAGATTAAAATTCAGGTAAGAACATCAGTGATGTGAGGAAATAGTAATCTTACTCTATCCTTCCCCTCCCCACAAAAGATAAAGGCGTTTCTGAATTGAATTGGACTTTTTCTACTGAGAATAGTTTTGGCTTTACTACTTTGCCCATTTTGATTGGAGAGTCACATAGTGTTAAGCAGTTACAGCGGGGGTTGTTTTTGTTTGTTTCCCTTTGTAACCATAGAATCAGTTTGTTCCTGCTGACATATATAGTGTCTGTGTGCAGTTTGTATAACATTAGCTACTAATTTATTTTTTTATCTATTTCCATGGCATCCCTATTTAATAAGGCTTACTTAAAACCTCCAGGTATCTGAGACAGGTGCTGATCTGAAGAGGGTCTCCTGGCTGTCTCCTTGCTAATGACCTCATGAAAATTATAAAAAGTGATCAGTTAAGTTCACAGATTTACTGCCAGGAAGAAGGCTCCTCCAGTGGAATTTTACTGCTTGCCCAACTGGCTGAGTAACTGACTTTTGGAAGGTGCCTGCTGCCATCCTCTCACATTCTTCTCAAGCATAAAGGGCATATGAGTAGATGTCTCTGCTAAGTGATCACTCAGTGCGTCAGTTTGCTCCAATGAACTGGAAAAAGTTTTATCTTAAACGGTGTTTTTTGTACTTTCATCAACTTGAATCTCACTAGAAGTCTTCGATAGCATCACAACCACAGTTAGCACCCACCTCAGCTGCTAAATTCCCACACTCAGAGATGAAGTCTCTTTAGACTCACCAATTAAAATGCCTTAGTGTTCCAGCAAACCAGTAGAATTTGGAATTGGTCCATAGTGCTGGTATCAGACCGAGAGTCAAATACCAAAGCCAAGCAGCATGACTGCAAAGTTAGTGGGATTTTGTTTCCTGACTCCTCTTATGACAAACCTACAACCAGCTGGGGAAATCTCTGTTTCTTACAATACCTAAAGGAAGGTTATTGGCCTATAGCAGGTGCTCAGTAAATCTTGGTTGGAGTATTAATTAGGTATTAAGTAATAACACCCCATTTATTACTATCGATTCATGAACGAAACATTGTCAAAGAGCTACTTTCACCATCCTTCTTCTTTTTAATATAAAAGGGAAAGTTATAGACCGATTTGCTTCTCACAATTTAATTTTGTGCTCAAGAAGAATGCTTTGCTTATCCTACCTTAATCTTGGTCCCTAGTTAAAGATCTCAAAGACAGAAAGATTTCTACAACATCTACACAACATGCAAAGACAGTTTTGATCCAGAATCTTATGCATGTGATTCAAATGTAAAATAAGCTACATTAATATATATTCAATATTGATTATATCAAATATTGATTATATATATACACAGGGGTGCTCTGATCCACAAAAGAATTAAATTCATTCTTTGAGCTAAGTCCAAAGAAACACAGGCATCTGTATTTTTTCTGAACAGTAAACAGGCAAGCTTCACTGTGAGTTCTTACTGGGAAAGATAAAGTTCTAGTTGAGTACAGGGACCATGTCTTTACCTGTGTATTTCCCAGAGCCCATCAGTATGTCTAGGTGTAGAAGGCAGCATTGTGTAGAATTCATAAGGTCTTGGGATGATGATGTTCAGAGCTCAAATCCTAGTTTCTCCCTTGTACTAGCTGTGGGACCTCAAATAATCCTTTAACCTCTTTGATCCTTACTTTTCTATCTGGAAAATTATATAAATACTCATCCTGCAGGAGTGCTATAAGCATTTAATGATAAGTATTAGTCATGAAGGCCCTATTTTTAAGGGGACTAATATCCTTATAAAAGAAGCTTCAGAGAATTGTCTAGTGCCTCCATCTCTTCCATCACATGAGCACAAAACGTTGGTCGCTCCCAACGGACACAGTAATAGGGTACCATCTTGGGGAAAAAGAGCAGCTCTCATCAGACACAGAGTCTGATGCCTTGACCTTGAACTCCTTAGCCTCCATATCTGTGGGAAATAAATGTCTTTCATTTACAAATTACCCAGATGAAGGTATTTTGCTATAGCAGTCCAAAGTGAAATTCCCAAGTCATTATTTTCCCCTTTAGTTTGTTATGAACAGGATTTCTGCACAAGCAGAGTTTGTTATTTTGCAATCTAAGTAAGCCCAGATCACGCCATCATAAGACTGTTTCAGTGTTCTCTCAAAGAATTATTGATCCAGGACTGTGAGGCCAGAATGGATATTTAACTTTATCTTACAGAAGGCCATTCAATATCGTTTCATTAAAATAAAGGTCAGTAGGACAATATTTTCCTCTAAACCCATTTGAATCACAGTGAGATTTATCCTTGCCCTTCAAAATAGCTTTACCTTCTTAGCTCAGGGCTATAAAAGTTGTCATATTTATTTTGATAATATATTGTAGGCTCAGAACCCCATTAGAGCTTTGATTTCTGTGATACATCAATTAACCCATGTTATACTTCAGCTTTCTTACCTAAAACATTTAAGTTGAATTCTGGAAACAATATTTCTGTTCTGGTGCCATAACTTATAATATTTTTTTTTACTAGTCAACCCTTCTGTGTTTACCAACCCTATTTACTTCATAGACTTGTTAACAAGCATGACTTGCTCACAGATTTAATGTATGCTATGGCAGACGTAAAAAGTACTGGGATTTGTGGCAATAAAGTCATCATAAAATTCTTTTGACGCTATCCAAGAAGGACAACCAAATTCCATTAACATCCCAATTTACAGAGTGTCTTTCAAATATTCACACATTGTTTTAGTGATAATTCTGATGACAGTGTAGAGAAATGACCATATTTATACTTTGCAGGAGAAACTGTGGATTAGTAGTGTGGATGGTAATTTGATAATATTGATAAAGAATGGATATGCAGAACCTATGAAACTATCCTGAGGTGATTATTATAAATATACATCTATAAGAATATTTCTCATGATATTAATTTTAGTGGTGAAATTTGGAAATATTCTAAAATCCAACAATAAAGGATTAATTAAATGAAAGACAACACACCCACTCAATGGATTTTTCAAGGAAAAAACATTAGTCGCTTCACATCAGAGAATTTTCCCTGTAGAAGGGATCAACTTCTCTTTTGATCTTATTGGAATATCCCACAAGTCACCTCCTGTTTCCTGAGAAGATGTTTGCCTTTCCCTTTCTTAGGAAGCTTTAATGGTGGACAGGTTGTGACTGAAAGAGACTATCACACTAGTGGAACTATCACTACCAAGGAATCATAACGATGAAGATGTTTTAAATAGGTTGTGCTGATAACATACACATTCTAATATGCTAGGATGACACACACTAAATTGTGGTTAGTGGTTATCCTGGAGGATGGAGTTTTAAAAGGGTCTTTCGTATGCCGTGAACTGTTAGAATATTTTAAAAAGTTATCAAGGGACAAAACACCTATTTGTAATTTTTTTTAAAGGGAGGGAATTATCCCTTTGCCCCATTATACAAATACCAGAAGCTAGAGTTACATTCTATAAATTAAGCATGCTAAACATCAGATCTATGTTATTAATAAAGTGGCAGCAAGATAATGGGTAGAAACCAACATCTAGAATCACCATTTGATTTCCAAGGAGAATTGTCCCAGAGATCCGCCTTCTTTAGATTATGTCACACCTATTTATTGCAATACAAGGAAATTTCAAGTTGATTATATACCAAGGAAGAATTGATGTTAAGAACTATTCAATTATCTTTTTGTTTGTTTGTTTGTTGGGTGCACATGTTAGCAAAGAACTGTTTGACATGAAAATTTCCTTTTCTATTATTAACAGAATATTTATGTGGAAAAAACTGAACACTAGAGTCCTAAGAGAATCCTACTCAATTGGCCTCTAGTCTATGGCTTTGTTGGCCACAGGTGGTGCATTACTGAAGACATTCAGGATTTACATAATGACTGTTCAAGGTTTGCTCCCCTGTAATCACCACCATTTGCAATTAGAAAGGACATATACATGATAAGTAGGTCTGTAATTTGGGAGAAAGGAAAAGATTGTTCTATTAAAAATAAAAAAGGACTTGACTATACTTTGAAACCCAAAGAAATTTCTGTTTTGGAACTGAAATGGGTAAATAACCTATCAAGGATTGGCACCCTGCGATTTGAAGTGGTTTGAATGCTTGGGAGCAGAGAATTTATATAAGAGGTCATGATGGCATTGATCTCATTCATCATGCACACACTGTGAGCCAAGTACATTTGAAAGACAGTCCAGGACCTACGTCATCCTAGAGGCTGACTTTGACCTACTCGAATATGGAAAATTAGGTTTCAAAATGTCTAAGGGACGTAATCCCACAAAACTTTCAAAAGAATGATGTATTTATTTCTGGCAATAATGCTACCATAATTCAAAGCTTTCTTTGTGCTTTACAGTTATTGTAGCAGTGAAAGATTCATAGGATTATTTCAATTTTAATGACTAATTGAATTAATAGTTTTGCTAATTTGAGGCCATGCAATTACATGTACTATCAACAATAGCACTGTGATCTCTTATGCCACTAAGGCTTTCTGCAAATGGCAACTAAAGAGATAGACGCCTGGAAATAGAAAACAAGACCTTCTGAAAAGTGAGCTCTTTGTTTCCATTGATATAAGACTCAGCTTCAGTGACAGTTGTTGGTGGGAGGGATGAGATGCAAAGTACAGAACTCTAACCTACCTTCTCAGCCTAGTGTTGGATGTTCTCTTCATCTTTCTGCCTGACTTATCAAAGAACCAGAAATGGGACATGTGTTCCCACAGCAGCCTGGTACACCCTAAAGAGTCACTGGCTGTAAGCAAGTATTTCCTTTTTTCTATGATGTACAGGAGCCTTGATCTTGATCCCAGGTTTGAGAAGTTGATGTACAAAGCAGAGACGGTAGACCTACAGCCATCACCACGAAAGCTTTTGTGTATCTACATCAAGCTGAGCTCTAACCAAGCTTTTGGCACAAATGCTGACAGAATTTGGTCTTTAAGAAAGTAACAAATAATTTTATGCCTTCTATTAAGATCCTGACATTTAAGCCTTTCTTCTAAATATTCATCATGGAACAAGACCTCCAGACATGAAAGCCACTGCTCCTTGCTCAAGTCTACCCAGGAAGAATTTGTCTTGAAATCAAAGCACTTTTTGTTCATTATTTCAAAGCTGATGAGTCCAGGAAGGTTGTGGGAAAAAATGGTAAAGAAACCAGATACATGTCCATGATGGCACAGGGTTCCTCGGTCCAGTGCATTCTACCAAACATTCCCTGACCATCCCATGCCAGAGAACCCTGCCTTTGGAAAGTCCAAGTGAATGTTGCTTTCATTAGGACCCCTTAAACAGGCAATTAATGATGCAAGGAACCATCAAGGAATTCTATCTATTCAACTAGACTATAAATTCATTCAGTGAAGAATCATGTCATTTTTTTTTTGTATCTCCCAGTTTATCATATAATTCCTTAAACATAGCAGGAACTCAATAAATTCTTATTGATTGATTGACAGGGACAGTTTTTATAGTCAGTTTCATATCTTCAAACATAGGTGGTTTTTGCTGATACCAAAAGAATTTTTAAATAACCAAATAACTAATAGTGCCTTGGGAAGAATTAATGAGAGGATTAGCAGAAAGATCACACAATAGAAAGAAAGGAACGCTGCTTCTGCGAGTCTAAAAAAAGTCGAATTTAAAACCTGTTTCAGAAATTAATTAGCTAAATGTTGTTGGGTAGGTCATTTCATTCTGGTCACTAGCATTGTTATAAATAAAACTCAGTACTTGGAATAGGCAGTCTCTCATGTCTTCAAAAAAGGAAAGATCATTGTCATTCCTCAGCAGCTTCCCCTCTTTTCTCCCCCAATATACTTGCTCTACTCTCTATTGATCTTCCTTCTGTTATTACTATTACTCTTTTAGTTTGTGCATTATAATTATATATATTATAATTTATATATGTAATTATATAATTATATATAACATATATACAATTATATATAATACATTATCTATTATACAAATATATGATACATAATATATATAATTATAATGCACAAACTAAAATAGTCATTGTAGTATATTCATACATGGATAATTTGGTAGATTTTGCCAAATTATGTTAAGTGCATGTACAAATGTGGCATACTACTAATATTATGTATAATTTTAATGTACCAATAACAATCATAATAAATAATGAAATAAAAGAGGAAAAGATAAGAAATGGAACATAGGTTTCAGTTTTACAGGGGCTTACTTCATAAAAAGTAGGTTTTCCCAAAGAGCTCATCTAGTTCAAAGAAGAAAAAGAAGAGAAAATGGTTCATTTGAACAGATTTTCAAAATATATTACTGGAGTTGGTTAGCTGCTATTTTGTTTAGAATTTTTCCCATTTATGTTCCCAAATGAAAGAGGTCTATAATTTTTTTCTTGTCCTTACTGGGTTTTATAATCAGTTCCAAATTATCCTTATAAAGTGAGTTGTATTAAATACACTTCTATTTTTTATTATTCAATTTTTTCTATTATTCAATTATTTGAACTTACAGTATCTCTTCTTCCAAATAAGACAATTTCTTAGCATACCCTTACATTTTCTTTAGATGATTTCACACATGACACATATACAATATTACTACTTTCTAGCATTTTAGTTTTGTGTTTCTATAGATATTATTTTTATCCTTTTTTTTTTGTTTAGTCCTTGTGTACTTGAATAAGAATGAAATTTTCTGACTTATTTTCTTACCTTCACTTCCCATATCAAATACCATTTTCCTGATCATAGTTTTCTTACTGGAATACTCAATCTAATTGTGTTTTTAAAGAATGTCTTGTTAATATTTCTGCCTCATTTTTAAAATACTTTTTTAGATGTTGATGGACCTTTATTTATTCATTTATTTATATGTGGTGCTGAGAGTCAAACCCAGTGCCTCACACATGCTAAGCAAGTGCTCTAGTACTGAGCCACAACCCCAACCCTTCAGCCTTATTTTTGAGCTTAAAGAATTAATTAAACAGAAAATCCTATTTTTTTTTTCACCTTTAACACCTTAAAAATATTACTTCACAAACCCAGGGTTACTGTTGAGAATTCCAAAATCAATCTGATTCTTTTTCTTTTATGTGGTAGGCTTTACTGTTTAAAAGCTTTGGGAGTTTTCTATTTATTTTCTTTTTTAAAAATTTGTTCTTTTTAGATATACATGACAGTAGTGTATTTTGACATATTATACATACAAGACATATAACTCATTCTAATAAGGATCACAGTCTTGTGGATGTACCTGATGTTGAGATTCACCATGGTGGATATATATATATGTACCTAGGAAATATGTCAGATTTATTCCACTGTCTTTCCTATTCCTATCCACCCTCCCTTCCCTTTATTCCCCTTTATCTAACTCACTGAACTTCTATTCTTCCCTTCCCCCGACCTTGTGTGTTAGCATCTGCATATCAAAGAGAACATTCGACCTTTGGCTTATTTCACTTGGCATGATAGTCTCCAGATCCACCCGTTTACTGGCAAAAGTCCTAAAAATCATTGTTCTTTATGGCTGAGTGTCTATATATGTATATGTGTATATATATATATCACATTTTCTTTATCCATTCATCTGTTGAAGGGCACCCAGGTTGGTTCCATAGCTTGGATATTATGAATTGAATTGCTATAAGCATTGATGTGGCTGTGTCACTGGAGTAGGCTGATTTTAAGTCCTTTGGGTATTCTATTCATTTTCAGTGGTCATACATTAATATAAAATACTGTAATATTTCCCACTGAGGACTCTTACCATCATTATTTTTTTGCACATTATGAGTTTTTTAAAACTGTTTTATTTCCTTTCTATCTCTTTCTCTTTTCATTCTAGGAAAGTCTCAAAATTATTTCTTTAAAGTTTTCCTCCCCTAATTGATTTTTCCTCTTCTTCTGAGATCCCAATTATATGATTATAAACTCCTATTTTAACATTTATTTTTGTTTACATCTATTTTTCCTATTATTATTATTATTATTATTATTTGGCTGCTGGGGATCAAACCCAGCCTCATGCATGATAGGCAAGCACTGTACCACTGTCCCCGCTATAATACAAAGCTGCACCCCCCCCACCCTTTCCGTTGCATCACATCCTATCTTGACAGTTTGAAAGCTGCTCTCCCCAACCTTTCCCATGCAGCTATTTTCCCCGCCTCCCAACTACTGTCAGTCTATGAACATCCTAGCTAGCTATTGGTTCATCAGTCAGCTTGCAAGTATCCTTCTCCATTATTGGTCCCTGTTAGCCCCGTGGGATTCTTAAAGATAGCTTCACTGCCATCTTTTCTCTCTCGCTTTTCTGACTCACTTTCTTTCTCCTCCTCGCTTTTCCACTCTCTAGCGTGCACCCTTTCTCGTTCCATTTCTTTTCCTCTCATTTTCTCTCTTACCCTTCAGGGAGACACTCTGTTTGCTTAATAAACTCCCTTATGTGATTTCCAGTATCCTGGGTGGTTTTCGTGGGATTCCTTACACCCGCTACCCTGTGCCTGTTATCTCTTAAAACGTGCTTCGTTTTGGTATTTTTACTTACTAATTTGTTCTTTGCATTCATTCTGCTACCAATCCTAACCATTCATTTTCTTTTTGTTGAAGTTCCTCATCTCCAGTTTTTTTCTTCATAACGAATGGTTCCATGTTTCTAACATTTTCCCTTTGTTATTTTTGGATGTTATTGGGTTTATTAGGTTGATTCTAAGTGATTCTTTCATCTGATCATGACGGTGCTTTCACATCTAGAGGGTCTTCGGTTGCTACCTGTGAACTCATATTCCCTGAGTTTGCAAGTGCAATGTGAGGAGAAAGGAGAAAAATATCTCAGGCCCAAGCCTGGATCAGTTTTGGTGATCTGGGGGAGCTGAAAACATATGGAGGCAGGAATTCTTTGGAATTACAAACTGGGCCCTCCCAATAGTGGAGCCAGGACAGTGTGGAAGTCAGGACAAAGGATAGCTGGAACGCCCTCTTACAACCTGTCTCCTCCCGGATGACAGCTCTTTCTCAGGCCTCCTACCCTCATTCCAAACCTTCTATCTCTCTAGGAATGTCCTCCCTGTGTTATTTCATTTTGGTGTCCATCAACCTCATTCTCTTACTTTTTGTCAACTCCAAGGTGAGGTTTGAGGAAAGAATTTAGAGACCATGTTGGGGTGACATCTTGGATGATTCACCTGCAGCTACAAAGGGTCTCAGGTACTCCTGGAGGGTACGTTAAGAGGCATCTCATGGAAGCCTAAGGAAACTTAGAACTGTGAAGAAAAGTCTGAAAAACTACTGCCCAAACATTTACAGGGTCTCTAGTCTCATTTATGTGTTAACTTACGACCCATTATATGAATGAAATTATTGCTTTTCTTACTAAATGCATTACTTTTTAAAAAGTTTGTTTTGTAGGAAAAGATAACCTGAACTGAAGGTCCCCAGGCTTATTTGTCCTCTTAATTTTCCTACCCATGAAAAAAATCTTGAAAACTTATCCATCTTAGGCAGATCTCAATATGGCGATATTCAAGAGTATTAGGGTTTAGACCCTATAGATGACTTTAGGAGAGCAGACTACGTAGCCTTCTTGAATGATGAAAAACTATAAATGTCAACATAGGCCCAAGGTATTACCTGTAGCAGGAATATTAATGTTAGAGAAAGAAAACTGCTGATTCATTCAACCATTTATCCATTCATCATTATATAAAAAGCATTCATCTGTTCATCCATCTAGCCACCCATCAGGTATTTCCTGCGCACAGATACAAGAGTTCCTGAAGAACTGGTGCTTTGCCTTGTTCATTCCTGCATCCTCTACAAGGTCTAGTATAATAAGCACAAAGTAGGTACTCAAAAAAATATGTGGGGGCCAAAGACCTTTTCTTAAATTCATAGCTTTAAGCTCTATAGTGGACAAAATTATTTTTAAATTTTCTGCTGTGATTGCCAAGATAAACATTATACTGGAGAGCTTCCTCATAGCTAACCATATTTCTACAGCTATAGCTTAAATCCATCCTATGGGTCTCTTGAATTTAAGAGAAACCAGCCCAGTCTGCGAAGTCCCGAAGACAAAGAATGAACCATACACTTTAAGACACAAGACTAATTTGTTTATTAGGTGTGTTCTATAAGTTGAGGAGGGAGATTTTTGGCAAATAAATAAATAAATAATCAAAGGGGGACTTCAGGGCACAGAAAGAGCTCAGGAGGAGGAAGGAAGCAAAGTCCTTGCATAGTTCTAAAAGAACAGAAGGTGGCAGCAGTAGGCAACGTGGATTCTCAGCAGAATTGCAGCACTTGCAAAAACCAGGGACAGGAGGCTTTGAGAAAGAGGAGAAGGTCAGAAGGTGACTGACTACCTATTTCTTTTTCATAGAGACTGTGGGATGGAACATCGGTCCTCTCTATGGGGGGCAGGATGCGGCACCTTACATGATCTGCCTGGGCATCCCATACCCAGTCATGCCTGCTTGGGAGGCTCCCTTGTTGCTGCCCATCTGCAGGCCAATTACGTTCTGTCCCTGGCGAAGCTGCTCCTCTGAAAATCCTCTTCGATTCTGCTGAGCTTTCCTGGATGGGGAGAGTGAGATGGAATAATGTCCTATGACAGTGTCAAAGCCTTGTCCAGATGGACAGTTGGAGGGGCTCTACCCGAGAGCATCAAATAGACCAGCAAGCCCTACTCTGAACCATGACCTACCCCAACACTTGCCCTACCCTGAGGCATGATCCCCGTATCCCTAGAAGCCCAGATTTTTTTAGAATTTTCAGAATGAGAAAAGGAGAATCCATGGCTTCCTCCCTGGGGAACTGACTTTCATCTTTCCTTCTTTTTCTCCTCTTCCCACTCCCCTTTCTTCTCCACCATTTTTGACCATCTCAGTCAGCATCCTCTCACCCCCTCTCACATGGTTACTCAAACTCTTATAAAACTTAAAGTCAATGCTTCTTACAATCCAAGCCATTAATCCCATTCCACCCTTCCTGCTCAGGACCAAGGATTCATGTCCCATTTTAAAGCTGAGGGACCTAGGAGTTATCAAGGGCAAATGTCTTACTCTAGGTCAGAAGTCTGAAGACTTTGCTAAAAAGCCAGATAGCAAATAAATTTGGATTTGTAGCCACATACTAATAATGCTGGATCAATATTCAATGGGTCAATATCTAGGAGATTTTCAAACCAAGGTCATTTAAAATGACACAAGCTGGTATCTTTTTATAATTCTTAATGACAAGAAAAGGGCAACAGGGAAATGATTTACCAATTATCTGCTACAAATGTCCTTTTCTCTTTATCTACAACTAAGCTATGCAATTTAACTTCCTGCCTTCCCTGTCCTTACCACACACCCCCAAAAAATCATATTAGGAAAAGGCCCTAAAAAGTCCTTTTAGTAACCTGAGATGTTCATATAACTTATTATGTAGACTGGGACACTTTTGAGAAGAAAGTGGGTGTTATTAATTAATACACTGGGACAACAGACATTAACCAGAACTGTGTTTGACAAACAGGACATATTTAACCTTCATTAATTACAAAAGGCAAAATAAAAAGAGGAAGGGAAGAAGGAAGGAAGGGAAAAAGATGGTAAATGAGTGAGTGAGTCGGGAGTAGAACACTCAGGGCTGCTGGGGTCTTAACAAACCAAGTACAGATATCAAGTTGCTTCTAAGAAAGCCCATCTGTTCCTGGAGATCCCCTGGAGAGGAACCTGGAGGAGCAGGAGGATCTGGGTATCTAATAAGAAAGGCGTTACTCTTTTTGCCCTGGGAGAAATGTTGGCCTGAAGAACAGCATCAGCCTTGCCTTGCTCTGGGGGACTCAGCTATGGGGCCAGGAGTGCTTGCCCCTAGGGACTCTGTATACAAACGGCCCTAGGGGGCTTCTAGGCTTCTGACCCTCTCTTCAACTGTCTGCTGCAGGAGGTAGAGAAGGGACTTTTACCTGTGGAACCAGGATGGCTCACCCCGGTAGCAGCCATCATCCTTGGTGACTGCAACGCTGCCTAGAGCCATCAGGGTCCTCTGCACAGCTGCCATGTCCTTCCCTGGAAGCCAATAAAGAGATTAAAGCAAAGTGTATTTTAGAGCCAAGGAATTCTGGAAGGACACCCAGGACAAAAATTCTGATAGTGGGCTGTGGATGATGACATTCAAGGGGGAAGTGCTATCACTTACCAAAGTGGTCCTAGGGTGACCATTCCCAAATTACTCAGAAAGGAACAAAAATCAACCTGATTAATTATTCTCAATTCATTTCAGTTACCTTTCCAATCCACTCTTCGTGGCTATCTGAATGAACACTCTGAACACCTGCAGCTCAGAACTAGAAAGATCCCTGGCCTAAGGAGAGAAACTTGCCTTTGTGAGTTCTACAAGCTGCGTGAAGGGAAGTCCCGTGGAGGGGTTGGCATCCTGGTCTGCAGAAGAGCACTTTACTTAGGATTAGAAAGAGAAAAGAAAATTGAGGAGAAACTGGATGAAACGATTCTGCACCAAACACCAGGTGGCTCCTCTCTTGTGCTTTATTTGGGTTAAAAGTATCTAAAAGCATCCATGTTCATCAAATTGAGTATTCACTTGGCTCTGTAGGCCCGAGATCTGGCAAATGGAGAACAGAAAATCAACACAGAACCCACTCCACGTGACACAAGGAAAAGACCCTTTATTTTGTGCTGGGTGAGAGGAAGTAAACGGGGACTATAAATCACTAATTTGTGTGTAAGAGAGAGGGGAGTGGGAGAGGAAAGAGACGCATGAAGTGCGGCCTGCAAGGGAAGGAAGCACGGCCACCAGAGGAGCCTGTGGAGGAGGCAGTTGGACCCTGCAAGTCAGCCTGTTCCTCCTATCCTTTCTCCTGTTCTGCCCTCCAGGTGACATGCCCTGGGTTGAGAAAGATGCTACTGTGTAGGTTGCCTGCCATTTAGAAAGCAGAGCAAAGGTCTGTGCAAGATCCCAGTGTGGAAGACAAGAGCTGAAAGGTACTTGGTTAAAAAGGAAAGGAGCCTTCAGCCTAGCAGGGAGCTGAGAAGGTTAAAAGGCAAATGTGAAAAGTCCTTCTTTGGACAGAGTGAGCCATCTGTGGTCTCTGGCCTGGCTGCTGCAGCTGGGTCACTGGGGAATACAGAATTACAGGAGAAAGGCAGATGGAAAGTGAGAATGGAGTATGAACTGTAATAAAATAAACAATTAGGGCTCTCACCGGAAGTTGAGTCCAGGATGTGTATTCATACAAAGAGAGAGCAAATCCTCCTTCCCTGGCCTCTCTCCTCCACCCCCACCTCCTGCATTAACCACAGGGTGATTGACTGGATCCCAGGAGGCCCTGTGGGACTGGCTGATGGTTACAGGATGAAATGCTGTCAATGGAGAATGCCCAGACTCAAGGAACAGCTGGGGTGGTGAATGGAGTATTTGGGTGGCAGATGGAAGGGGAAGGGCAGAAAGAATACAAGGAATTAGGAGAGGAAATGCAGAGATGGTTGTTAATTCTCTTCCAAAGATGAAAAGCATTTCAGTCACTGTATGACAGAATGCACTTTTTTATTTTTTTTTAAAATAGAACTATAGTAATGACATTTTAAAGAATCATTCTGGGAAAAGATAGGGAGTAGGTTTGGTCTTAAGCACAGCATTCTTAAAGAGAATCATGGAGCATAGGAAGGTTCAGGTTAGGTTGTACCATCTTCTCCACTCTGTTCAAAGGGCATACAGGAAATCTGTTTCTGGCAGTTGTTAAGACCTGGTCTGAAATGTCCAGATCTGGGGAAATATGAAGCCTGACACCCAGCAAGGCAGCCATAGCTGTGGCCCTGCAGCAGAGTGAAATGCAAGCTTCGTTCGGCCACAGGAGTCTCCTTCACCAGGGAGAGCTAATTAATCTAAACACAATGTGAACCCAGAAGGGATAGGAAAAGCTGTTCCAGGCAAAGGAGAGATGTCCAGAAACAGCCCCCCACACATATACATCCTCATCACAGCAGAGTAAAAAAGGAATGGATTACCTGATGGAGGCAGAAACTGGAGGGAGAAACATGATTTCACAAGAACAAATGGGAAAGATTTTCCCTTAAGAAAGGTCCCAAGGCAGGGGATTTAATATCAGTTACAGGATAGATGGTTTATTCTGTTATCATACTTAACCCCATGGAGTTGGGATTATCCCCCCCCCCCCCATCTACTGATTCAAAGAGGTTAATTAACATGCCCAGAATCACCCAACAGGTCAACTGGAGCCCACTTCTACCTTGGATCTGCCTGAATGCAAAAAGTTACAGTCCACTTGACCACATGACCTGTCACAGTGTCCCCTTGCAGACTGGATGTGGAAGCAGGTTCCTCAGCAGGAGCCAGTGATGAGGGATGATGGGAGGGGTCACAGTGGCTGATTCAGTGCCAGGCCAGAATGCAGGAGAGATAAAACCAAGGTACAGGTTTTGGGCTCCACAGGATCAAATGCATCAACCTCAAACAGGCATAAATCTTGAAATGCTTTCATCTGGAGTAACTTTGCTGTATCTTTACCAAAATAACATTAAAGCAGAGAAAATCTGTTGGAATCAGTGTGCCGACCAAGGTAGTTACTATCAAGATTCTAACTAACATTGTGACCGAAAATCTGCCATCTGTGACCAGTTCGTACTAGCTCATTGTCTTGTCATGTCTAGTGTATTTTCTAGTAGAGGTTCCTTGTGGAGACTTGCAGCACTTCTGGGCTGATGAGACAGTCAGAGGGCCTTTTTCTAGCCTGACCTCTCTTGCCAGTTCAGAAGCCCTGTCAAGTATGTACTGTTAGATGAGAAGGGCATGAGGGTTGCTTGTGGAGCCTGATCCCTATAACCAGATGTCAAAAAAATGAAATGTATAAAGAAGTGGTGAAGTTCAAGAAGACCTGTGAGTGGTGCAGGGGAATAAAACAACAACAGATAAACTGCTTGTATCACAACCAAGTGTAACATCTGCCTTGTGAAGTCTTCAAAGACTTGCAAGTAAAAAAAGAAAAAAAATGGCCATACACAGTTGCTTCAGAGCAGATTCCCAAGCCTCTTGGCCCATTATGGGATACAGGTGGGGGCCATCTTTTTAAAAATATGAATTTTGAGGTTATTGTCTTGGGATACAAATATGGCAAGTTGTGGGAGCCTACATTTTTAATAAACTCCCCAGGTGATTCAAATCATTAGGCAAGTTGGAGAAACCTACTTTTTTCAAAAAACAAAAAACAAAGACCTAGTGACTTACAAAGTATCAGAACTACCTAAGCATCTTACATATTCAGATTCTGGGGCAATCTTTTGAGAAGATTCTGAGGCAGCCAGATGAACAGGCAAAGACTGCTCTAATACATTGGTTTTCAATTTTTTTAAATATCGCAATGTCCAGCATGTCATAAATACTAAATATTCATTAAGCAATAAATTCTTCCTTCAGAGATATCTTCCACAAGGTCAAAACACAAAACCTTTCATTAGAAGGGCTTTGACCCAAGTTGGGAGTCAGTCCAGGGCTCTGGCAACTTAGAATCATGTTGCTCCCCGAGAATGCCACTGAATGTTTTGCTGGATGCTTGTGGTTCTTCAAGTCAGCTTGAGCTCAAGGCCATTCTTCCAAGAAAAAAAAAAAAAGGAGAAAAACAGTCTAAAAAAGGACAAACCAAAGGTTGAGAATTTTCTAGATGCAGCAGAAATGAGATTGAGTCTTGGTGGTCATCTAAGAATAGACCACTGACCATAAGAAGGAAAGTAACACAGGAAAGAGGAGGGGTTATATTAACACTAACATCTCAGGATTTTGATGGGGCTCTCTGGTCTCTTCCAGACCTCTGTCATGAGAGGAATATTAGACTTGAAATTTTTTTTTTTTTCTGGTGCTGGGGATAGACTTGAAATTTTTAAAAAGTGCTGGTAGAATCAGAAAGGGCTTATGAAACTGTATCATACCAACTATAGGATACTCTGGACAAGGCAAACTAGAGAGACCATAAAAACATCAGTAATTGCCAGGGTTGGGGATGGAGAGGGATGAAAAATGGACCACAGAGGATTTTTAAAGCAGTGAAAATATGCTGTATGATACTACAATACACGTCATTATACATTTGTCCAAACCCATGGAATGCGCAACAGCAGGGGTGAACCCTGTATAAACTGTAGGCTTTGTGTGATAATAATGTGTCAATATAGGTTCATCAATTATAACATAACAATTATAACACTATGGTAGAGATAATGGGGAGGCGGATGATGGGCAGAGGGCATATGGGAAATATCTGTCTCTTAATTTTGTTGTGACCTTAAAACTGAGTGAAAGAAATAGTCATAAAAATTTTGAAAAGATTGGTGGCATGGATGGTAGCTCTCTCTGTCTCACCTGTTAAGTCTGAAAAAGAGTGTCAAATAGCAATGGATGCTTTTATTTGACAGTAGAGTATTCCCCGCTTCAAACATTATCACAAAGTAACATTATTCCATATGGTCATGTACCCCAGCCTACTAAATTATAATCTCTGGGGAGTGAGGTCAGAGGTTCTGCACCGTAATGATCCAACCCAAGGATTCTTAATGCTGGTAAAATTTGAGAGATATTTACCATAAGGATAGTTCAACAAGAATTTTGTTCTCTTAATTTTTTTAGTACTTCCAAGATATCTTATGCATATCTTTGGAAAGAAGAAAAAAATGAGAAGGATAAAGAGAGATACAAAGGCAATAGAGAAATCAGCTGGGTAGGAAAGTCGGGTCAGCCCTGCTCTACTTTCTATTTCTACTTTTAATGCTAAAAACCAGTCTTAAAGTTGTATTTTTCAAAGCTACTTCTATTTTATATCAGTCCCAGCCTTGTAACTCTTGGAAACTGGATTATTAAAATAATGTTTCTTGCACTTACAGAGATAGCAAGAAGTGGAATAAAAATCATTCTTATTTCCCTGAATAATAACTTAGGCACAGTCCCCAGTTTCCCACTCAAGGTAGAGTAAACATTGCAATAGCCAAAGGGAAAATGCCAAAGGTTAGGTCGGATTTGTTCTGTGGGTTTTATAAATTTTTGTTTCTTGCCTCCTCAGCATGATGAAATATTGCAGGATTGATTCTCATAGTGGGGTTCCCCAGGCCAGCAGAAGGAGCATCCCCACCTGCAAATTGGTAAGAAATGCAAATTCTTGGACCTCACCCCACAGTTAATACCTCAGAAACTGGAACTGTCACCCATCAGTCTGTGTTTTATCAAGACTATCAAGTGATTCTGATGCAAGCCAGTTTGAGAACCATTGCTAAATGAAAATCCCATCAAATATGATTGACAGCAGCCACTAAAGAACAAAAGCGATGAAGAGTATGCTGACAGAAAAGGAGGCTTCAAGCAGCAGGCATTTGTTATGTGTCAAGTACCCTGCAATGTCCCCACATATCTCACACTGGGAGAAATGTCTCTTCTGCTCTTGCTGTTGAGGAATGGCACATATAGTGACACCTCCCCTAAGAATATATTTGAACCTTCCAGGCTCTCCACTTCCAGTATAAACCACAACCCTCAGCTCTGAGTCATCCACAGAAGGGAAAACCACGCATCCATGGTCCTCATCAGTGAGCTCACTGAGAGGAGTAATTGGATTGGTTGATCTTTAAGCCTCACCTGCTCTGACATTCTAGAATTCTTTATGTGTAACACCCACCAAGTGGTTACACAAATAAACCAGAAAGGTCAGTTACTGGTGGGCTAATCATAGGGGAAGAGAAGGTGAAGTTTATTAGGTGTCTAGGAGCCAGGCACTGTGCTAGGCTTTTTACATTTAATCCTTACAATCCATGAGGGAGACACCAGACCTGTTTACACAGAAGAAAGCAGAGGCTGTGAGAAGCTAAGCAATCTCAACAAGGTCATGCTGCTGGTAGCCAGCTGAAGAAGGGCTTCTGTCCATCTACCTTACTCCGAAACTCATGCTGGTTCCATTTCTGGGTCTGAAATTGACCAAGCTACAAGTCGTGGGGAAAGACATGAAAAAAAAGCAATAACCGCTGAGTGACAAGTCTATCAAGTGACTCAGAGAGCTGGCACCTTCCTGTGTGCAGGATGACCAATGAAGATTCCACAGATGGTGGCAGAGAGGACAAAGGTCAAACAGGCCATCCTATCAGCTCCTGTGTGGGGCCATTAGTTCAGTCCTTTGTTCTAAGAAGAGTGTGTGCCTTTCTAGCCTCATTCCTCCATCTCTTACTAGTTATTAGTCTTAGAAAGGACAGGATAATGACAAGAGTAATTTTATGCTGCCAATTCTTCATATACTCTACTTCTTCCAGACACTATTCTGTTATCCCTCATTTATTTTTTATATCAACCCTAAGAAGTAGGTACTATTATCCCCATTTTACTACACCTGAGAAAATGGAGGCTTGGAGGCTAATTGAAAAGTCATGGAGCACAGATTTGAACCTGGCAGTCTAATTTCTGATTCAGGAGTCTGTACTCTCTTCTACCTTCCAGGGTAAGTGTCCACTGCAGTCTTTCTAACCAGATAGCACACTCACTCCCATGTGTTCTCTAATTAATGCGCGCGCGCGCACACACGCACACACCCCTCCCTTATGCTCCTCTCTTTCTCCTCTCCCATTTCTGCTCTCAGAAAAGATGCTAAGTCTTACCTACTCTCCTCTGCATCATAGATAGCTGAGTTGGCTCCACCCCACCTCACCCAGGCATCCATAGCAATCTGCCAAGACACTTCTTTTATCCTAGAGAAAAACATCCCCAGCCTCCTTCCATGCTTTTAAACAGTCCTCCCTTCTTCTCTGTCACCACAAGGAAACTGGTCACCCCAGCTTCCTTTAGAGGGGACTTTAGTAGCTTTTGTTTACAATGTCCCTGTCAGATTTTTTCCTGGAACATTCAGCCTTGATTTCCTTTTTGAAGAATCTTGTATTCTGATTGCTCCCAAGTCCATTCCAAATATTCCACCTCAAAGGGGCTTAAGGATAGTAGATGAATCTAGGGCCCCTGCTTCTATAAATAATTGAAGACTAAACAAGAAGGCATTTGGAAATCCTGGACTTCTTTAGCTTTACTGGTTTGCAAGAGGCAGCCTGGAAAGTCACCAGGCATCTCTGGGCAAGCAGATCCCTGCTTAGGAAGAAAACATCAAGCCAGGGAAATGGAAGATTGAGAGCAGTTGAGTGTAAAATGTCATAGGAGAAAGAAAAATGCCCAGGAAAGAGGGCTGGGATTGCAGCAGCCATGGCCACCACAGCCACGGTTCAGGGAATTGGGAATTAGCTGAGTAAACCGAAATGTGAGGACAGATTTTGAAACCTCAGTCAGGGGTAGAATTGTAGGAGAATGTGGGACTAAGCTAAATGGCTAGTCCAATATCTGTGTATACAATGTGTACGCCCTCACATGAACACAGACATAAAAACACGCCAACCCTGCCCTGCAACAGCCCTTTGATTTCAGCTTAGTCATCCCAAAACTCATGACTAGCAACCAACTCTTGAGGAAGGACTCTGGCCATGCTTGCTACCTCCATGATTCCACACCACTAGCCCTACCCTCCCTGCTTCTGTTCAAGGAAACCAACTTTTCTACCTCTGATCAATTATATAGTAACCAGCTCTGGCCAGAGCTTCAGACAGAGGTCCTGGGAAATACCAAGAATGCTGTCCAAATCATAACCAATCTCCCTGAACCCCTGGGCCCCAAGAGGCCTCTGGAGTCATTAGGAAACTCTTAAGCTTCTCCTTCCCTGTTGTCTACACTCTCAACTCACCCCAACCTTCTGCAGAGTCTACATAGTGTTCTTCTGACTACCATCAGTCACAGCACCCTTGGAATGAGTCTCTTCGTTCTTTCCTTTAAAAGCTGATCCTTCTTCTGTGTTCATGATGGGACCCTTAGTGTGTCTTTTTCTCCCTTTCTAGAAGCATTATCCTATCCTGGGGTCAACGGTTCATGGCCCCAACTCAGGCTACTACAGTCACATTCACGCCTCCTTATCTTCCTGTTACTTAAGGAGGATCCAACACAGTGGGCTGGAACAGGTGGTATAGACCTCCACCAGGCTGTTCATCAGGGATCATTCATTGCTCCCCACATTCCATTCCTCTGGCTGTAATTACCTCCCAGGTGTAAAGCTTACCTTCATGGTCTTTGGACAAAGGTGGGAGGGGAGTAAAGCCTCCTAAGAAACGTAAAAACAGGAAAGCTCCCTTGGGATCCCTGCCTTCTATAGACCTCCCAGTTTCCGACTCCTACATACTTCCTGCACTTGGCAGGGGGCCTCACCGTTGTCCCTGCCATCCACACTAGCTCCCTATCCTTCTGTCCCACACAGCCCTGATTCATCCTCCTCATCGCCATCATTGTCAGCAGCAGCAGCAGCAACTAGTCATTATTATGACTCAACAGCACATTCACGGTGTAAGAGAAGGAAACTAGGCTTCCTGGCCAAAGAATGCCCTGGCAGACTAGTTAAGGCCCTGGCATCAGAGGGCCTGGGTTTGAGTCCCAGCTCTTCTAATTACTAGTTCTCTGATAGTCACACATAACCATATACTTCAACAACTGAAATAGGGAATTTAAAAACACTTACCTTAAAATTTTGTTAGAAGAACTGATTGGCATAATTCAGAAAAGCATTTATCCAATGCCTAGTGTACAGGAGAATATCAATAACCAGTAGCTCTCTTTATTAACTGAGGAGAATCACCATAGGTTTGACCTAGAAAGCAGGCACCAAGGCTGGACCATGACATACGGGGATTTGGAGGCAAGTGTCACAGAGTCCAGTGATCTGGCCTGAATTTTGGGGTATATGAATTTTTAAAGTAATGGCAATAAGCAAGGTAAATCTTTTGGCATCTTAGGATTTTAACTACTCATTTGTAAGGAACATGAAATGGCTCTCTGCATGACACAAGGTAAAAGGAGGTAACTGAGGATTACAGAGGTAGCTGTTTCTTTATAACTTATTTGGTAAAGTGTTCCTCTGCTAGAAATCTCTTTCAACCACCCTCTGAATACCCCTTAAAATGCCATGACCTTTGATCAGAGGAACATTATCCATTCTCACTGCCAGCAAACCCATTTGGGTCACTGGCCTGGGGATCCTATTGGTCAGGCCATGATGATGGCCAATGACAATGAGCATGTGAGAGTCAATCTGGCAGTCCTGCTTAAACTAGTCTGTATCTCTCAGTGCCTCGGGCAGGCCTCAGTCAAGAAAGGATACAGCTGCATGGATGGACATGTGTGTTTTCACTAAAGGTACACTAGACTCTGAGAGTGTCTCAATTCATATTGTTTTCCCCAATAATGGTGGAATGCTAGATTTGTCTAAGAATGTGATTTGATTTTTATGCCTTTGTAAGATTTCCTCACCAGGTCACTTCACAAAAGTAAAAAAAAAAAAAAAAAAATTATTTGTCACATTGAGAGCAGAACACCTATCTGGGAGGTACAATCACTAAGCTCCCAGATAACAGTTTAGTAAAAGATTGGAGTGCTATTTATTTCTCGGGTTGAATGACAACATTGCACCAGATGGCTTTGTCTATAAGCCTTGCTGCTGGTGAGTCAGAAGTACACTGGCCCCCTGCCTCCCTTCTCCTCTAGTAGCTATGATTTGCTATGGGAGGGCAGTAGGAATAAAAGGCATCCATGTAACCATTTTGGCTTCCTTTCTGTGGAGGATTCTGTTTACACACTAGTTTTCTGAGATCCTTTACCATGCATGTCCTCAGGGTGTGCGTTCCTAGAGGAGAGTACCCCTTTTGAAAGAACATCACAAAGGAGGGTACCAGGGCTGCTGAGAGCACTCCCCATATACCCGCAGGCACAGGGAAGAACATCCTGAGTGGCTTTCACAAACAGGGCAAATGGAAAGGGTGTGGGGGCAGGGGGAGGACAGACCCAGAGGCTGAAGGGCTGTTTACCTTCCCATAGATCCACCGTCTGAAAAATGTCAGTGGTCCTGACGCCATAGATCTCCGCAGCTTTTAGGAACTGGGAGATTTGCTCCATCTGCTTAAAAGCCATCTTTGACTCTGAGATCTTAGGGATGGGCTCTTGTCCTGGTGGGTATAAACTGTTTATCAGCTTGCACAGGACCTGAAGGGGGTGGGGTGGGGACACAGAATCAGTGTTTCCCTTTTTAATCAATGTCATAAATGAGAAGTGAATCCCTCCCCCACAATACACACAGCACGAGACACAGCTCACTGGGTTTGATAAGAGCAAGTCATGGGCTCAGGGCTGCGCAGCCAGGTTCCCACACTACATCCCCAACACTCACACCACCCCATGCCCAGGGCTGCACCTGACCACAGAGAGTCCTGCAGCCCATTCCCTCTTTATTCCTCTCTTCCTTTTTCCCAGCAAAGGAAAGAATATTTACAAATAGAGAATGGCACAAGGTGACGAGGATGGGAGTCTACATTTTTAATGAAGAGATGAGTTTGTGGTTTCTGGGGGAGGGAGGGTGGGTTCTGATCTGCTCTGTACCAAAGGTAAATCAGAATCAGCTTTCAATAACTCATCCCACATGTGTTAATGATGTGTAAAAGAACTGAACTTTAACACGGGGTGGTATCTTCACCCAGACACCTATACCCCAAGTCTTGGACTACTCAACAAATGCGTGGAATAGCAGTTATGTAACAGTAAATCACAGCTCGTGAGAAGAGATGGACTTGTTTGGATCAGTTGAGTCTATGTTCCTCAAATCCCCAAACACACATGAACATCTGGTCAAAACAGCAGTTATCAAAGGACTCTCTTCAGGTTCCTGAGAACCCATCCATCCACAGGCGGCCATTAAGCACCTCCAGGGAGCCTGGTTCCCAGAAGGTTGGGAAGGAGGCTACCCCCCCACACCCATCCTTTGTTTTACTGTGTAACCAGCTGGTTCCCCTGGGGGAAGAAATGGCCCAGAAGCGCAGATGCACCAAGAAGGCTGCTGAGATCACAAGGAAATATTTATTTCTATTCTTAGTGGGAAAATCACTAGGGCCTTAAATTTGCCGGCAACTCGGAAGGAAGCTGCGACGTTTGGATGGGTGGGGAATCCTCTGAGCTAGCTAAGGAATTGTGCTGGGAGCATGAATTTTCCAACCCTGAAGAAATAAGGGTATCCCCGTCCCTCCCCTGAGAAAGAGCTTGGCAACAGCAGCTCCTCCCGGGACCTCGCGTTGAAAGAAAGAGCCCTGGGGCGGGTTTTCCTGCCCACCGCCCGGGCAACCAAGATCGCTGCGGGTCTTACCGTCCCGTCCATTAACCATTTCTGAAAATGGGTCCTGCCGGGGGGCGGGTGCTCTATGTCCTCGGCGCACTGCAGGATGATCCAGTCCACCAGCTTGTTCTCCAGGTCCGCGTCGTACTTCTGCTCGATCTTCTCCTGCACCTCTCGGCTTAAGCCATAGCTGGGGCCCCTGTTAGCCATCTCTGGAAGAGAAGAGAGGACACGCGCGGCATCCACACAATAGCGACCGCAGCAGCGCCCGGGCTCCCTGCAAGCGGGTCTGAGATGCGGCTGGGCGGCCGGGCCCAGCAGCAGCAAAGCGGGCAGAAAGCCGGGCGTGGTTTAAATCAAGGAGCCAATGAAGCCAATGGGGTTTCACCTACAAACAGGAAAGAAAAGCGCAGCCACGCGCCAGTGACTCTGGAATAAAACCTCGGCCAGTCCAGGGGGGCTGGAACCCCCCCTCTCAGTCCCGCCTATCAACGAGTCGAGATGATGTATGTACAAGGACTCACAATCGAGCCCGAACCCCCAGGCAGTGAGGGGGAGGGGTGGTGGTCGTTTTCTCCACTTCTCAGTAGCGCTTTGCAAAGGCAGCAACCAAGAGAGCGCAAAGAGCAGGTAATTAACAGGCCCGGAGGAACGCTGCCCTGACCTACAGCTGCTGATGCTGCATCGCGCCTGGAAGAACAGTACGCTGATTTGATTTTCTCAGGGCTGAAGGGGGTCAAACCAGGGCCGTTGCTAAGAGCCCTCCAAAAGCCAACCCTCTCCTGTGTCGGAAAAGCCCGCCAACCTCCCTTCCGCTGGGAGCTTCTTTCTGGACTGCACCATTCTTTCTCCTCCTCTGGGAGACAGCGATTGTATGGCCAGGCCGGCAACAGCAGCACGAGAGGATGGGGGCTGTAGGAGGGTCCCTATTGCTAACTGTCCATCTGGCAGGAATAGCCAAACTACTTTCCCCTTGCCTTGACGTAACAATTGTGTGGCAGGGCAGGATGGGGGAAACTGAGAGCTGCAATCATTTGTTCTTTCATCTCTCAGCCCAGCTTCATCCAGAAACTTCCATGTTATGGGGAACTGTTGTGTCTCCATCTAGTTTTATTCAAGGGCTCTTTTTCAATGCTTTTTTTAAACAAAGATATTTTATAAATTTGTGTCCTACACACTCTTAACAGTAAAAGAGTTTGGTAGAGTGTGGAAATGTCATCCATTTATTTCAATTAAGGACCACAAAGGCATAATGGAAGACTGTTAGTGGTAACAGAATATTTGCACCAGCAAACAAGATCTTAGGAGAAATCATTTGGTTTAAGTTGACCTGGAATTATTTTAACAGTCAAGGGGCTTGGCATTTTGTTCTAGAGTGTAAGGTGCTTGAGGATAGACTCTCACTGGGGTTGTGTAAGTCTCTGGGTACTTTTCATGCAAAAACAAAACAAACAAAAAAACCCTCAAATATTTGTTCTTTGGTGCATTTCTTCATTGAACAAATATTAAGTGCTCAATTGTCATAATACTGGACTGGAAAAAATAAAGCATAATTCTGGCTCTAGAAAGGATTGATAAATTGAATCAAACACATTAGAAACAGCAATTCTGGTACATGGATGGGACGGTGATCACTGTCCTTGTGGGAAATTGATCAGAAGTCATGCTGGAATCAACTATTCAAATGAAACATGTATTGAAAAAAATCTTCTGAGGCCCGAGGCCTAGAAAATTTAATTACTTAGAGGATATGTGAGTGGTGTGCCTGAGAAAAGATTTAGTGGTCAGTACTTGAAGACCCAGAAGAACAAATTCTGGGAAAGATGGTGTGAAAGAACCAGGAGCCATTAGGAGAGAAGGTTTAGAAAGAAATAAGGGAAGGGCTGACTAATGAAGAAGGCCTTGATGCTGCATGGAATTTCAGTTGAAAAAATTCTAAAGATGTTCCAGAGACTCAAAGCTTAGGGAGAGAGTTGAGAGAAGGGAGATCATCAGTAGAATTATGGAAATCATTATTTGCATCTTGGGTGGCAACAATAAGGTTAATACCAACCTGCGACTCAGGAGACACAGGCTCATACAGAAAGCATCTATCTTTCTCCATGGCTGGACTTGCTCTAAGGAAGACCATGGTTTGGTTTACAAAGCTGGATACAATGCTAAAGATACACATTTGCCTTTCCCTACTCCATGTTTTGTCTCCAAAGATTCCTTACAATTATAACAGAATAGCTGATGTGCTTTAAGTGAATGTTGAAGCCAAGATTCTGGAAAGGGTACAGTGGTTAAAGGGGACTGCATCAAGGCATAGGTTAAAATGTCCAGAAATCCAGAGGAAGGAGAGAGAGATAGGGTGGGTGGGGAGAGAAGAAATGCTTGATCTCCTGCAAGGACTGATGTATGACAATGAAAATTGGCTGAAACTTGCATTTCTTGAATACCTACTATCGTTATAGTTTTTTTTTTTCCCAACAAATTTTCAAGAGTGTGTGTATGTATCTAAGATACAAAAAAAAAAAAAAAAAAAAAAAAAAAAAAAGAAACATAAAACCTTGGTTTAGCTGCGAAGTTAAACTTGTAAAAAATAAATGCCAGGTACTCAGGCTGCTACATTTATTAGAGGAAGGGGTCAGGGAACCAGTGAAAATCTTTATAAATGAGATGACTTTAAGTATTGAAAGAGGAATAGGTATTTGCTAGGTGGATGGGATGAGGAAGGGGGTCTATGGAAGGTAGCTAGAAAAGGCAGCTTAATTAAGGAGAAAATGTTCTAGTAGCAATACAGCATAGGATTAAAGAGTAGAGACACAAAAAAGTTTTCAGGAATTTTGAGAACCAATTATTAAATTCTGCCATTATTAGCAAGTAAATTATGCAAACTTATTCTTGCTGTTTTACAATTTTAAATACTCAAAACAAATTGCTAATTTATTTTGCTATGCTTTCTTATTACCTGTGTTCTTGAGAATGTTTGCGCTGATTGTCTCTGTATGGTAAAAATACTATGTAGTGGTGTGCTAGTGGGCATTTCTTCTCAGCTTTGTATTCAGAGATGTCATGGTAGTAGTTTCAAACAATCTTGATGTATTTATGCCCTGGGCGTTGGCAAATGCTACAAATGCAGGTTTTTCTTTTGTTTTTTTCCCTAGAGCTAATTGTTAAACATTTACCAGATTTGCATGGATTTATGTATCATGCAAAGGAGTTTGAGCTTTTTCATAAGGAAAGAAAACCATAAGATATAATTTGGGCAAAAGGAGACAGCTAGAATGACTCACAGTTTACCTTCTATAACAGAAGTAATGGCGGTGTCATCATTGCAAAAGGACTCATGTAGGATGATACATAAAGGGGAAAGATAATAAGGTTGGGATTTACTGTATTTGACAGGCTCATTAGGCAGTTGGTTTTATGAGTCTGGAGCTCAAGAGAGAAATCTAGATTGTAGGAATATACTTGATTCATCTGCATGCAGGTAGTAGTTAAAACCATAAACATGGGTGATGTTGCTCAAGATGAGTAAGTAGCATGAGAAGACTGCCAAGGGAACATTAAAAGCCACACAAAGAGAAGCCCACAAAGGCGTTGATGTGGAATGTCAGAGACTTCTGAGGATAAACAATGTCAAAACAAATCTGGGCTCAAAGGTCCTTTGAGAGAAAAAGGTTGGCAGATAGACTGAGAATTTTACTCTACCACTGAGCTACATCCTCGGCCTTCGACAGCAGTTAAGTTCTGTCAAAAAGGCATTGACAAACTGGGAGCGGTGGCACACACTTGTAACCCCAGCTCACTTGGGAGTCTGGGACAGGGGGATCACAAATTCAAGGATCACAAATTTGAGGACAACATAGCAAGACCCTGTCTCAAAATAAAATAAAAAAGGGCTAGGGATGTGGCTGACTAGTAGAGCATTTGCCTGGCGTGCAGAAGGCCCTGGGTTCGGTCCCTATCAACACACACACACACACACACACACACACACAGGACCAAGCAATGAACTCCCTGAAAAAAGAAAGATGGGGATGAGTCAGGAAAGTCTTCACAGAGAAGAGAAACTAACTAGTTATTGCTGAAGGCAGTCAAGAATGAAAACCAAATTGAGCTGCTGCTTTTTTTTTGAGGGGGCTGCTGGGGATTCAACCTAGGGCCTCAACACATGCCAGTCAACAGCTCTGAGCTATATGCCCCAGCCCAAGCTTTTTGTTTTCAGTATTTTTAGTAGTAAAAGCAGGTTAAATTGTCAGTTAAAACCTGAACATCTGGGAAAAGGAAGATAAAACAAGAAAGGATATTTTCCCACAAATATACATTTGGTTAAAACACTGTCTGCATTTTTCTAGATATATTCTCTAATATACCTTCACATTTTTCATAAACCAAGTTATATATTGTTTGTTTCCAAATCAAAAAATTCGATGTGTAGTTAAACATGATCTTAACAAAGGTGTACATCAGCCCTCTGCAGCCACAGTTTACGGTATCTGAGGATCCACCAAATGCACATTTTTAAAATTAGCTGAAAAAAATTGTGTACTGAATACGTACAGACCTTTTTCCTTGCCACTATTTCCTAAAACAATGTAGAGTAACAGCTATTTATATAGCATTTACATTTTATTAGGCCTTGTAAGTAATATAGCGATATCGTAAAAGCAAGCTGGAGGGCTGAGGAGATAGCTCAGCTGGTAGAGTGCTTGCCTCAAAAGCACAAGGCCCTGAGTTCAATCCCCAGTACTGCAAAAAAAGAAAAAAAAAAGAAAAAAAGCTGGATGGATGGCAGAAGTTATATGTAGACACTGCCTTATTTTACAAAGGTCCGTGAGCATCCTTGGATTTTTGATATCCTCAGAAGGTGCTGAAACAATCCGTTTCAGAGAAGAGAGGTTTAAATTTCTCCCACTTTCTTCCCTACTCTAGAAAATAAGGGTTCTTTATTTTTTTCTTTGCTGTTCCAAATTCAATCAATTTTAGACATAGTCACTTTGGGAACTGTCCTGGAATTAATGAAGTGAGGTGCTTCTCTTAGCTATCTTCATGTCTTTAAAACTCAAGTCTTGTCCAGAACACTTATGTTCCTCTCATCCATACAGACCTTTTTATTGGCTGCTCAGAGACTCACATACTGTTTAAATTTGTGTCTGGAAATGTTTCCAAGATCAACAGATATGACTTCAACCTGCCTTTACATTGATATTTGCCTTATTCCTTTCCATTGCACATGCTGAAATAGTTTAGAGGGATCACACACTTTTAAAGTAATAAATTCCAGAGGATAAGGCACATGGAGGCTGCTGTCTGTTCAAGCAACTCACACGTCACTGAATACACACAAGATGGGGCAGTCCTAGGGGTAGTTTTGGAGGGAAAGTAGAAAAACTACAACTGTAGTTAACAATGTACTAGAACACACTAAATTTAATCATATTGGGAATTTGTGATGTCAATTTCTGCAAAGTTAAATTCTTATGACAACTTTCTTTAGATTTTGAAGTTCCCTTTTTTTAACCACTGATATTTGAATGAACATCATAAAGTTAACACTTTAGTTGGAATCCTTGTATTAGGAAAGTCAAATTCAGTTCACCTTTAGTAGCTCTACTCTTCTTGTCTCCACCATGGATTATTTATATGTGCCCATCATTCTTACTGGATTGTGCTCTGTACACAATACAAATAAAATAAAAAAGGTAGTACCTTCCATATTTACCTGATACCCTATTATCTAGGTTTATATTATGCCACTTTACAGATGAGGAAACCAGGGCTCAGCAATATTAAGTAAACTGCTCAGGCACAGAGCTAATAAATGCCAGGATTCAAACCCATGCATGAGTTTCTGCCCTTTACCACTGTTATGTTGCTGCGTAATTACGCACCTCTAATTATACTTACTCCATTTTGCAATTATGTTTAACTCTAGAAAACTCTCCGGGAAAGACCCTTTTTGTTTTTCCCAATAATCTCCATGCCTAGCAATGTCTGGGTAAAATAGGTTAAATAATAGCTAGTGCCACCTCTATCAATCCACAGCACCAGGCACTGTGGCACACAAATGATTCACCTTTTTATTATGATTTTTCTCAGGTATACAACACAACAAATGGATCATAGCTTAAGTGTATCTGTGTCAGACATCCTCAATACCAACCCCAGGTTCAAAAATTTGGTAGGACTCACAGGATTCAGCATGTAGTTCTATTCACAACTATGATTTATTATAGTGAAAAGGACACACAGCTAAATTAGCAAAGGAAAAAGGCACGTGGTGAATAAAATCTGGGGAAAATAGGTGTATACTTTCCAAGATTCCTCTCTTAGTACAAAGGTTGAGTTCAGTTTGCCAAACAATGAGTTTTTACAGCAGCACATGTGGCATTCTGTCCACCAGGAAAGCTTGTTAGATTCAAGGCTGAGGGCTGGTCATATAGGTATTTTCTGCTGGGCATATATGAAAATTCTGGACTTCCAAGTGTTCAGTACAAATCAAATTTTGTACAGTGTAGGCAGAGTGAACTGTTTCAATCAGGTCTGAGAATGGTGGAAATTGAAATTCAAGTTCCCAGATGACAGCCATGGGCCAACCTTCTAAAGCAGGTCTCTAGAGATAGTAAGTCTGATCAAACACTTCTACACAGCAATTTTATCCCAACCCTTTTTCTGCAATGCTTATAAATACTGTTTCTTAAAAATGTCTTTTGAATCAGTTTACTATCTTCTGGCCGCCTCATTAATGAGTTAAATAAGTCTTTAACACATGCTCATTTTAAATATGAGTCATGTTGTCAACTTCATAAAACTTTTACTTTGAAAGAAATAACCCAAGCAGGTTAAAGTAAAGTCCAGTCAAAATTAATAGCTAAAGACTACCAACTTAATAATATCAAGGCTGACTACTGAAAAAGTTTTACTTATTAAAAAACCCTTTATACTTGCATTTCATATTCTTTTCCTGACTCGCTACACTTCAGAAATCACTTGGCTATTTGTACTTAGGGCACAAATTAATAAAAAGTATTTCTGCAAGTAGGCAATAGAAAAAGATCAATTTTCTCTTTAGTTTTATTATTCATAATATTAAAATGCTTCATCAAGATGAATTTCCCATTTAAATATATGACATGTAGTCAAAATTTACAAATATGTTTTTCATATCATTGTGAGTACTGTGAGCTGTAAACCTTTAAAAGATTAAAACCTTAATTTTAAGTTCAAATATGACATTCTTATTTTTGAACTTTCTTATGCTTTAGACATTTCAAGTTTATTTCAATAAACATCTTCCTATCTCTTGTGAACTGCATTTTAAAATCAGAATTTTACAAATTTCCATTTATAAAAGTAGCAAACAGAAGCCAAAATATTTTTTATTAATAATAGAACATAAGAACTAGCAAGGCTAACATGCACAAGTAAAATATCTCTTGAATAAAAAATAAGAAATATTTTAATGGACAAAAAGATTGAAGGAAGGAGAAATTTTTCTAAACAGCAGCCAGTACTTCTATCATTATATGTTATTTGTGCAAAGACATCATTAAATAAATACTTTTCTGATATTTACAAAATAGAGGTAAGAGGGAAAAACCTACAGTATCAGGGTCTTTGATTTGCTGTGTCTCAATCTTCTGAATAATTTACATACCTATTAAAAATGTGATTCTAGTGAACTACGTTGAAAGCTTATCAATCAAGTCATCAATAGTGTAAACAATAAGTTGAATGTCCGCTTTTTCCCTCATCCTATGATCACTATGTTTTCGGAGGATAACATCTACATCTTTGCTGATTACTCGGTCAGCAACCTGCATGGATGTGTGCCAAGGTACAATTTCATCCTTCATGCCATGGAGCAATCTTATAGGGCAGGTCACAGGAATTGGACTATGTAACAAGCAGTGGTGTTCTGCTTCCTTAATTAAACTGTACTGAACATGATAAACTCCATCCTCATGGTATTTTGATGGCATGGACCACACGCCTTTTATCTCCACTTCCTTTTTTACCTAATGGGAAAAACGAGGAAAATAAAAGCATGTAAGTAACATTAACACATGCAATAGGCTTTGTCTCAGGAAAGCAGTCCTTGTATAAAAGGACCAAAATATAACAGAAATAATTATTAAAAATTAATACTATGAGCAAGGTACTGTAATAGGTACTTTACACATATTATCTCATAATCGTGATAGTAATTCTGCCTTCATTCCAGATTTATAAAAGTGGATATTAAGGTTTAGAGAAATTAAAAATCATGTTCGGAGTTCAAAGTAAGTGACTGTTATGACTCTGAATCAAGTTTAGATTAATCTAACTTTATCATACTGCTTCTTAAATCAGGTTTGCTTCACTCCAACTGAAAAGGGAAATAAAGAGAGTGAAAAGTACAATAATTTCTAGAAATCAGTCCAAGAATGCACTTATATTTATATAAAATTAGAACTTAGAATAAAAGTTGTTTAGATTTCAAAATTGTAAAATGAAAAGAAACCATTAGAAGTATGTAGAATGGGTATGGGGTATGGGAAGAATTCAGCATGGAATTAAAAATGAAAAATAAGATGTCAATGATTATGGAACAACCATGCACATGCTCATGCAATTTTAGGCTGAAGGTAAAATGTATAGCTTTTACTTTTCAGCATACTAGAAACGAGAAAATAAATGTTTTGAATAACATAGGAGTCTTCCAAATACTTCCTTAAAAACTGAAAAATCTTTTCTACATTTTATTCCCTTAATATGAAATATTTCATGTCCCATACTCCTTTTGAGAATTCCCAATTTTGAGATTATAATTTCTCAGTTTTTTAAATTAAAAATTAGAATTTTCAATGAATAATATATTCATTATAGAAAGCATAGCAAATAAAAACAAGTACATTGAAAAAAAATCACTATCCATAATCCTGCCTCACAGAAATAACAATCATTTACATTCTGGCTTTCAAGATTTTTCTTTATGTGTTTGGTTTTTATATATGTAATACATAAACTACATTATCTATTATGTATCCACATATAATTTTCTATACTGGCTTATTTATACAATATGTATATTCCTGGGCTTTTCAAAATTCTATAATTTTTAAAGGCTGTAGAATAGTCTACTATGATCAACTTAAGATAATTAGCTTGACCAGCCCCATATTGTTACTCACTGAATATCTTTGAGAGAAAAGATTTGTACATATCTGAAAGTTGTGCTTCTCAGTATGTCTCCAAATGGTTTTAAATTAATGAAAATTCTATAAGATACAAAATGTATGAATCTATATTAAAATCATGGGTTTTCTGTAGTAAAACAACATGTAAACCAAATGTTTAGAGGAAAAATGACATTCAGTTATCTTCAAGCAAGATTGTTCATGAATTTGTACATTTCAGTAATTAAAACTTAGTTCCATTGTTTATTTGCTGAAATCGAAGGTAGGTTAATTATCAAGATACTGAATTAATAATATTTACATTAAGCATCCCTGATCCCCAACTATGTTTGTTATCTGCCATTGAATTAAATTCACATAGTTCATTTGAAGAACAAAGTTAACTTTATAAAATGTTTCATGTCCCAAACTCTCAAAAACAAAAAGTTCAGAAATAGCAAAAATAGTATTAGCTAAAGAAAATATTCAATATATATAATTTTCACACCAAGAAATTATTATCAAGGCAATGTGATTTTTAGAATCTTAGATTCCAAACAGCTATGCATCCTGTCTGAAGAGGAGATGATGATTAGTCAGTTATGAGGGAGGTCAAGTTCCATGGCAAACAAAGAGAAATGGTGTGCTTAATATTCCCAAGGTTTTAAAGGATATAATTCTCTCCTGCTCCCTTGACATTGTTATGGCTAGCTATTTGTGTGAAGAGAGAGGTTCCAGTATCCCTGCTCTTTCCTTTTACATGATTTTAAGTTAAGAACCACTTACTAATTAGATCTAGGATTAGCAAATATAGGCCTTCATCTGCATACTAGAGGTCTTTTCAATCATTAGGAACTATACACCCCATCTTCATGCAGAGTGATGTAGATACAATGTACAAAAGCAAACTTACACAGATCTTTTCATATGTACTTAAAAAATTAATGCCTTTTAAAAGTAAAAAGGCTTTTAACTCCTTTTCACTCTGCCACATCTCTGAGATAATTTCCTACCTTGAGAACTGTATTACTGAGTGAAGTGGATGGAGTCAAGGGTAGGAAAAGCATTAGGACTGAGCAACTTTGTACAAGTAAAAAACAAAGTCAAAATATTTCAGAAATAAGAGGTAAGTGCAAGGAAGACCAGCTTTGTATTTTCAACCCTGATAGGAAATAACATGCAAATTCTGATTATACAGACAATGCTATTGCTTAAGAAACTGAGAACAACATGAACTAAGAACAAATTTAGAACAGATAATATACAGCACAATGTACAAACAGAGAAAACAACATGTATCCCATTTGTTTACAATAAAAAAAAAATATACAGCACAGATTTCAATGCAGAACTTGAGGTTAAAGTCAATGACATTCTACTATTCAACACTACATACTTTATTTTCTTCTTTTAGTTCCTTCCTTCCTCCTGTTCCTAAATTCCCACAGCAGTGGTTCTCAAACTTTACTCTGCTGGTCTGTTAAAACAGATTACTAGATCCACATCCTCAATTTCTAATTCAAGGTAAAGCTCAAGCTCAAGAATTTGCTTTCCTAACAAAGTTCTGAGGTGATGATAATCAGCTAGACTGGAGATTTGTACTTTTAAAACCACTGCTCTAGGCTGTTTTTCATTCATTAATTTCTGTGCCTCAGACCTGCCAGAACCTTAGTCCCACAAGGTGAAATTTAGGTCTCTAGGAAAAAGAACCCCAGGAGAATTCAATTAATTACAAAACAAATGAAACTATACAAAAATAAGCATCTACTACTCACTATTTTTTAATTGTTGCAGAGAAGTGATATGCTTAAACATATGGCCAAGAACAGAGTGTAAGAAATTAGCTGTCTTGCCAATTATTTCAGAAACCTCTTTTCTATCATGATCTGCTGATAATAGCAAAAAGCACCTCCACCCCCACAAGAATTTGGAGTATAAGAAGAGTGCAACTAAGTAACTAGTTCAGAATGAAATATTTTATCTGTGAGCACTGACTGGCTGATGTCTGCTGTCTGGAGGACCTGAGGCTGCTTTCGGGCTAAAAACAATTTTTAAATTGTTCAGTTCAGTCTAAAACAGTAGTGGGAATAGGTAATACTGCCCAGATGCCACAAAGTAAAAATAGGAGGCACAAAAGTAGATCATGCTATGTGATCCAAACACATAAATGGGCTTAATAAAGGAAGTCTTCCTACTTAATGAGACCCTGTATCAAAATAAAATATAATAAAAAAAGAGTTGGGGATGTGGTTCAGTGTTAATACACAATGTGTCCCTGGGTTCAATTTCTGGTACAAAAAAAAAAAAAAAAGAAAGAAAGAAAAAGAAAGTCTCTTAAAAAAGAAATCACAAAGTATGATTTTATTATTAACGTGGCTCAAATATTTGGGAGAATGATTTAAAGGAACTGTGAAGGAAACCTTAAGCAAGAGACCAAACAAACTTGATAAAGAGACTATACAAAAAAGCGCTAAGATAAAAGATGTGCCAGCATAATGTCAAGTGACAGATGATACATAAACATTCAAAAAAAAAAAAAGTGGAAGAATGACAGGAGGTACACCTTTGGGGTTGCTGAAGTGACCTGTGACTTACCTCAACAGGAAGCTGATTAAACTGTGTCACTAGACCATCTGCAGCTGTAGCTACACCAATAAGAGCCATGACCTTGTCTGGCCGAGCAATTGCAGCATGAAGCATAAGCCATCCACCAAGGCTAGATCCAACTAGTATCTAAAAATAAAATTTTGTTACCATTTTAAAGAGGAATGTTTATAAGAAAAGTGAGTAGTTTAATAGAAATGTATGTACTTTTGTCTTCTATATTTATAAAGCTTCCAGACTTTTAATAATTGGCACAAAGTAAAATTCAATTATAATTAACAGTAAAACAGACAAAATTTTGAAAATAAAATTTGTACAATGAAAAGTAAATTGCTTACTTTTTATTAGAAAGTAAAAATGATGGAACAATTTTAAATCAAAATTGTTCATAAAACTTATTGTTAAACTTAAAAAATATTAAAGTTTTGTATCTAAGAAAATAGCTTGAATATCATGAGGCTATAGTCTATAGTTATTATAGTTAATAAAAACAGTCACCTGTGGTCCTTCAGCTAATTCATCAATTATAGAAAGAACATCTTTTCTCCATTTCCCCACTGTACATTCTTCTAATTTACCATCTGATTCTCCAACTCCTGAGTAATCGAATCTGAAAAAAGGAAAATATATATTTATACATAAATGCTTACATATCTCTCTATATATTTGCTTAAGTTTGAAGAAAGATAGTACATTCCTTGTTATTAAAATACCAAAAATAAAGTAAAAAATCAGAGTCAATATATATTTTAGCAATTTGTATTGGCTTAACCCTTAAAATCTTCCACTTCCAATCACTTTCTTATCTGCTCCACTGTTATCAGCTGGCCCAAGTCATTATTATCTCTCAAATGAATTAATAAAAAGCGTTCTCATAAATCCTCTTGTTTCTATTTTTCACTTGCATTTTCTATTCTCCACATAGTAGTCAGAGTGACCATTTTTAAACAAATACATGTCTTACATAAACCCTCCAAAGGTTTTCTATAATCTTCAATAAAACCCGAAGTCCTTACCATATTTTGGACCCTGACCAACTCTCTAATCTCATCTCTTACTGTTCTTTTTCCCTCCCTCCCAACTCTATTCTTCCTTCCTTTAGTGAATACAAAGAACAACATCCACTTTCCTGCCACAGCAGCTTTTTTCTCTACATGGTATATTCTCTCTCCAGATATCCACTGCGTTGCTCTCTCACTTCATTCAGGTCTTTGATTCTAATATTACACCCCCAGGAAAACTTTCTCTGGCTGTTCAATCATTAAAACAGTGTTTCTTTCATCCTGTTTCCTTTTTGGGGTTTTTTTTTTTTCATAGCACTTATTACTTCTTGACAGTAAGACACTTGATAATTTATTTGTGGCCTGTCTCCCATACCCATTTGTACCATTTCTTATTTAATAAACTAATCACTCATCATTTAAGATCTAAACTTTATAGTGAAAATTATAACAAAAGTGAATTGAGAAATTGGAAAAAATTTCTTATAGTAAACTAAAATGCAATCTATACTTAATAGTGATTACACTGTAATAAATTTTGATAAGGGCAAATAAAAAGGAACCCGATCAAATTAAAAATTATAAGGAGTGGGCTATACTTTATAAAGGTATACTATATATAATATCTGAATTGCAGAAAATTCACATTATGTCTTATAGAGAGAAAGGAACAGGTCATAGCTCTCATAGGCTCAGGTGAAATTCAAGAATCAGTAAAAAGGTGATCTGTTAATTCAGATTTGGGTGGGGGGTCAAGAAACAGTAATAGCAATATTTCTAATATGATATTCTGCTCAGGGTAGCCTCCCTCCCTGGATAGAACTTCCTTCTTATCTAAATCTTAATTATTCTTCAGAGCTCCTTTATGAGGTCTTTTCTATCCACTTCAATCCTCAGTTTCCTTTCTCTCACCTTAAGCAATTAAGTTAATGCTCTTTTGACAACTGCATTCTGATGAGTATTTTTGTCTCATTTCTTATCTGTATTGTCTCCACCCTGACTAAAAGAATCTTAAGGACAAGAATAATGTTTTATAATTCTTATATTATTCAGCACCCAGTATAATGCTAGAGACTACTTAAAAAAAAAAAAAACTTGCCTTCAGACTAATGATTAAGCCAGAAGAGATTTTAAAGAGTTCTGACCATGAAAATGAAATAGTTCCGATAATTTGATTGAGGAGAAAAAGTCTAAATCCATATAATTGACATAATTTCTGCTAATAGGTCAAACAGCTAATGTCTAGCTATATTTTATACAAATACTGAATATTAGTGAAATTACTCTAAAAACTTGGGTGAATAGATTTTTATGCAGACAGTACTAAAAAAAACTCAGAAACTATATTTAATTTAACCTACTTTTTTTTTATTATAAAATTTGGCAGTGTTTACTGACAGACTTGTTTGTCACCATTGTTGACAGAATTTACTATAGAACCCATAATTCTTGAATTCCAGGCTAATACTCTTGACTAAACCATACTCTCTGCTATTCAATTAGATGATAAATGACTATTATAAATAAACCTGACAACAAAGTGAATAAATTATTTTACTAATTGTTGGTATGAAAAATTAGGAAATGTAAAATTAATCTTTAGTTGAACACCACATATCCTTATAATGCTCAAAAATATTAAGATTACAGGAGTGAAGAAAAAGAGAAAATTCAGCAATTATGTGAGTCATAAAATACTAATTTTACAATACTTTGAAGTACATAAATTACTTTAAGATACTTTGTGTTTATGTGTGTGGTGCTGGAGATTTAACATATGGGTTCACACTGAAGTACACTAAACACACTTTTGCAACTTAGCTACATCCTTGCACTAAATACATATTTTTGAAGGCAGTAAACAGTGGTCAAATAAATCCTTATGTCTCAAAGGGAAAAATACAATAAAATTACAAGAGATTACAAGAAAGTCAAGTAGTATATCTGTTTTTGTTATATATTCTTTTTACCAGTATTGTCAGTTAACACAGACCTTTAAAAAATGTCTTTTAAAGGTTGCTTTTACAGTGACCCTAAATCACAATATGAAAGTTTACAGACGATTAAAATAAATTAATCTAGAAAAGTACTGGCATTTACTTCAGCTGGTTACAGAATTAATTCTCCACCGCCATGCTAAATGGTAGCAATATTCTCTGAAATGTGTTGTTCCTACCTTATACAGGCGTGACCTAGAGATTTGCAAAACTCCTCAATCGCCAATGCTTTTGTACCATTCATATTAGAAAGATAGCCAGGGATGAAGATAACTCCTGGACTTTTGCCTTTTAGTCTCTTATAAGCCAGTTTTGGGAGGTCTGGTCGATTAAGGAAAGAGACCGATGTCTTTTGTCTGCAAACTAAACAAAGTACACAAAACATAAAATCATAATTTCCAAATACAGTTTTTTGAAAATCATATATATAAAACCTTAACTTTCTTAACTCATTGATATTAAATACTATTTCATTTAGATAGGGGGAAAAAGACTAAATTAACAAGTACTAAATTAATTAGTCATGGCATGAGATTTTTGTTTTAAAACGGTCAAAACCAATAACTTCTTTGGGCAAGGCCCAATCTTCCAAATTACACAATGAAGTAGAAATTACAAGGCAATAAAAGACAGACACATCAGAAAACATTTTCCTGTTGCTCTTACATGATCTATCCTCAACAGTATTGAAGAACATTCAGATTTAACTACACTAGTAGTTAAAGCCCTCCCTTGGAAGATTTTTTTCTTCTTTTTAATTGTCTGAGGAGTTTCAGATCCTCTGCTCTTTGAGAAATTGTTTCAAAGGGGAAGTGTTGCACTCCTTTTATTAATGACCCCATTCACCCATCCCACCCCAAAATCAAAGGCCATGGTAACAGATGGTTATAATTTTGTATTGGTTGCAAGAGATTCAAGGAGCAGTTCCTTCACAAATAACCTTGAATTACAAATGTTTTTAGAAAAAGATTTCTCATAGGACTCTACAATAACTTTGTTTTATTTGTGTTGGTTTGGCTTTTCATGAATGATACACACACATATTAGGGTAATTTAAATAGAGCAGCACAAATGGTAAACCTTACAAAGCTAGTTCATTTCACTTTTTTGCGGGGGGGTGCTGGGGATCAAACCCAGGGCCGTATGCTTACAAAGCAAGCACTCTACCGACTGAGCTATCTCCCCAGCCCCCCATTTCACTTTTTAAAAAAATGTTTTCACTAGAATAAATCAGTATTTGATTTTAAAAAGTCAAAGGATACTGTATTTAGCACACACAGACAGACAGACACACACACCCCTCATTTTCTTCCTTCAAAGCCATTACATTTGTGTACTTCCTTATGGTGTTTTTTTCTGGATTAGCCAATTTCTTTTATATTAAATGGAGCCTTCCTCCAGTTTCTTGTGGCTAGTGAAAACCTCTCAGTTCTTTTCATATGTGCTGTGAAAATTTCCTCCATTTTGAATTTGTTATGTTTATTTTTAAAAACTTATTTGAAGGCTTTAATGCTCTCCCTTTTACATGTAAACCTGTTTCAAAGTTTCAAGGTATAGAGAAATACGCCCAATTTAAAACCTGTGGTGAAAAACCGGTCAGTTGTTTGGTCAGCAAATTGTATCAACAATTATCATTTTCCATCTCCTCAGTTAAGCACTCAAAAAACTCATCTTCCAGTTATTACATCCCAACCAAGAATTTCCTTGAGACAAATTTATTTAACGTGAACATATTCTTAACATTATATCCATAAATCATGTTTGTACCATAAGGATTAGCTGAAAGCTTGGTATATAAATGCTCAGTGAATATTTGCTAAACAGGAGAGTGTTTTACGCTTAATGACAGACATACTATACTTGGCTTGTACTTAACACGTATTTTTGGTTGTGTACAATTAAATTGACTATATGAGTTTAACTTATTAAATTAGAAACAAAAGGTCTCTACAGTGACCAATTAATTACTATCCCAGGTACCAAGCATCTGACAGCTACATGACAAGGGTGTGTAAAGGATATAATTCAAAAAGACTGCGTGCATGTGTATATGTGGGGTGTGTGTGTGTGTGTGTGTGTGTGTGTGTGTGAGGTACTCTGATTTTTGGTCCAAAAACTTGTTTCTTTTGTAAATATTATAGCTCCTTCACTGAGTGGGAGCATCAAGAAAACAACATGAGAAAATTAGGATTAAAGAGGGGCAGTTACACTTTTAAAAAGAACATGCCTCGTATTTTAAGTTTCAAGTCATGGGAGGGCAGGTTTAGGCATTTTAAAGCGTAAAGCCCCCAAAGCTAGTAATAACCAAGTGCATTAAATGCACATCTTAATTTTTCCTGTTGCTGATGTTTATTGCAGAAAAAGCAAGCAAGCAGAGGGCAGGAGCACCTTAAACTGCAGAGGGTGAAACGCCAGCGAGGACCCGGCCTTCCAAGATTACCCCAGGGCCCCAGCAGAAATCGCCTCACAGCCTTCACCAGAAATGTACAAACTGCCTAGACCTGGAGTGCTAAGAAAAAAGGTAATGCGCTTTTGAATGGAGCGCCAAAAATGCATTGCACAGGAAATGACCGAACGCCAAGGGTTCCAAAGAACGCAGCTTACTCCCGCCTTTCGGACACTAACCTGGGAGCCACCGAGGCGCCCGCTGGGGCTTCCTTGGAAGTAAGGCGCTGAGGCCACGGTGTGGGCCAAAGGAGACGGCTGCCCAGCCCCAGCTCCGACAGGGTACCCAGGCAGCCACAGCAGCCAAGCCCGCACCCGCCATCTTCCCAGCTGTCCGTGCGTTCAGCCCCGTTCTACATGGACGTGCATCACGCATCGTTCCCAGAGTGCGCCTGCGCAGCTCCCTGGAAGGCGGAACTTGCTAAACCCTGCTGCTCAGCAGTTTCTTAGTCAGAAGAGCGCGCATGCGTAGAGCATTCGTCGTAGTTAACCTTCTTACTACTGAACTGTTTCTTCTCTTAGGGGACATTTGCCTGTAACGGTTTGGAGTACTTTGAGTGAAGCTGCCTTCTCAGCTGCTGCTGAAAGCTTGGAGAGGAACTATATCCAGCGTTCCTAGATAGGAAACCCTGTCATCGTCCTGAGGACCCTTGGGAGCGGAAACAAAAGACTTGCTGCAGCCCAAGTTCCCATGACACTTATAACCTCTGCCGCAAACGCTTCCCAGATGAGACCTTAATTCTGATGTTCAAATCTCTGTTGTGAAATCAGACATCTTCTGGTTCCTTGCCCATTTTCATTGCATAGTTTTGTTCTACTTTTTCATGTGTCTGATGCTCAATTATCCTGACCACTGCTTCTTGGGATGTGGACAAATGGCTTCCGCAGATTAAATCATCTAAATGGAAGAATAGAACTGAGAAGAGTAAATAAATTTTAATAGAATATTTTGTAATCCAGGAGTAGAAGGGAATTTTTTAAACATTTTTTTAGATGTTGATAGACCTATTATTATTATTATAATTATTATTATTATTCACTTATTTATGTGATGCTGAGAATCGAATCTGGTGCCTCAAACATGCTAGGCAAGCGCTCTACCACTGAGCCAAAACCCCATAAGCCAATCTCAAAAAGCCAAAGGACGAATGATATCACTAATAAGTGGAGGATGACACATAATGGGGGGGAGGGAAGGGTTAGTGTTAGGGTTAGAGTTAGGGTTAGGGAGGAGGGCAAGTATGGAGTAAGGAACTACTGTATAGAGGGTAAAGAGGGGTGGGAGGGGTGGGGGGAAGGGAAAAAATAACAGAATGAATCAAACAACATTACTCTATGTAAATTTATGATTACACAAATGGTATGCCTTTACGCCATGTACAAACAGAGAAACAACATGTATCCCATTTGTTTACAATAAAAAAAAAAAAACCCAGCCCCTAGAAGGGAATTTTTAAATCAATATTTGAAACCCCCAATTACACAGAAAAATACATTTGATTGTATATGAATTTAAACATTTTTAATGGCAAAAGATACATTAAGTCCAACGAGAACCTAGGAAAAAACCAGACTTTACAGCATAGATACATCGATTCTATTCAGCTTACTCTTAGAAATAAGAAAAACGATTTCAATAAACTGACCAACAGCTATAAATAGGCAGTTTAATTAAATAAACATGATAACTAATTGAAAAATGTGAATTTAAAAAATTACATGTCATTTTTTCCACCCATCAGATTGACAGAAATTAAAAAGGGCAAATATTTGGCAAAGATGCTGGAAACTTATCATTTATGTATGGTTGCTGGGAGGGTGAAATGCTAAAATCTTGTCAAGTAATGTGGCCATATTTATTTCAATTTAAGATATGCATTATTTTCAATGCGCTTTGACCCAGTGCCCTCCCATTTGTGAGTACCTTATTGAAAACAAGCAAACACAAGTCCATTACGATGCATGTTATCTGCTACAGCACCATTCTTAGAGAAGACAAGAAAAAAATATGGACAATAGAAAAATAGTTGGATAAATAGTTGTATAAACTCTGATACCCTTCAAAGTAATTCTTGAGGGCCTCAAGTATCAACCAGTAACACCTTCTCTAAGATTTGTCTGCTTAAAAATTACTGTGGCTGGTGTAATACTTTGGGTGAAACCACTTGACTATTTGTTATAAATTTTGGAGCAATGACTGGTACCAGAGTTAAAGGCAAAGGCTGGATATAGTAAATCCAGCATGTCTTTGGAGTCTTAAGAACAGACTGGAAAAGTTGGATAAATAGAGACTGAATAGATCTCTTTCTTAAAGGTGTAATGTCTCTAAAATAGGAAGGACATAGACTAAGGACTTAACTTCAGAACATACTCCACAAGATGTTCAGCTATTTTGCCATTTTTCCATTAGGTCTGTTGTAGAATACACAGGGACTGAATCACAAAGGTGATACCCAAGGAATGTCACTTCACCATCCCTAGTATTTTAACAAGAAATCACTTCTCCTTTTAGTTTTTGGATAATTGCAAATGTTCAATGATTCCTCTTCCTTCTTTCCCCTTTCTTTTTTCAGGTCTTCTGGCATTATGTGTGTAGCAAAATAGTGGCGATCATCATAGTGGGAAGAATGCTGCACAACAAAAGCAAACCCATGAATCATTTTCTTTATCCATTCCTAACCTAGAAATTTAGGAACATTTGTGGCTTATGACAAGTATAAATACTTTTACTGACAATGAGGGCTTGAAGTTGACCAACTTGTTTTCATTCTGGTCATCTACTGTCAATGTTGCCTTCATTAAGAGACAAAGGAGTGAAAGAACATATTGCTGAGGGCAGTTTCTCTTTCAGAAATCTGCTATCTTAGTTTAGAGAGAGAAATGAAATCCCCATCAAGTAAAACCTCAAAGCTTTCCTTCACATTTGCATTTTTTTCTTGTTGGATAGAAAGATGAGTAAACATGGCCCTTGCAATCCACAGTTATCACTGCATCAGTGCAAAAAGACAATATGTCAGATTTTTTTCAAGTTTTATCTCATTTCGTAAGCAACAGCAATGTGGCCGGAGATCCTTCTATTTACTTGTTAAACTAAAAACCATAATGTTGGCACACAACAATCTATATATGAATTCTAATATGATTTTTGCTGATTAATCTACCTCCCATCATGTTACAGATGGGTAACTTCTTAATGAGAGAGGAGTTTACTTTCAAATGTGAAATCAGGTCAACATTTTAATCCACACTCAATATATTTAACACACATATTTTCATGCAAATTGATTAGAATACCCTTACAATCCTATGGAGATAGTACAGTACAGAAAAATTATGTCTTTATATTAACCAACAAAATCTTAGCAATTGCATTTCATTCTCTTAGACCATTAATGAGTTTAGAGGTGATCTCTGCAAAATCCGATTTTAAAAATATCTTCTACAATCATGATTTTTGTCCTTCATTGTTCAAGTAAAATCCTGTGTTATCCAGTTGCAGTCTTATTATTGGCAACATGTATATATGTATACAAAGTACATTGCAAAATTAAAAAAAAAATTGTACCCAATCAGGCCTGACAGATTTTATAGACACTTCTAAACTAATCATTTCCCCTTTGTAAGTAACATCATTATTTTCTACTTTTATTTATTTGCCATGTTTGGGAAAGAGTACATTCATACTTACAAACAAATAAAACATGAAAAATAGGATAAATGGCATCCGAAAAACCATTATAAAAGAGACTTGCCTGAAGTCATTTCATTCAACAAAAATTAATTTAACTCTAAAAAACAAAGGCTAATTGAAAATACATAATAAACTATTGTACAGAATGTTAAGTGAACTTTGCCTTTTTATAGAACTACACCATTTCTGTAAATAGGTATTTTAATTATTCTGTTCTTTGGCAAAAACAGAGCTATGGTTTCAGAGTTAAGTCATGAGAACAGCAGTTAGCAGATGTGCTCCATAACAAAGAGGAATCCAACAATCTAAAGAAAATGCACTACTGGTTGCCTTTATCCTCAGCATGGGGAATGGAGAAATCTTCAGCAAAATAAGCTCCTAACACCAAATGTTCTCTTTATTTAAAATTGTCCAATGTGAGAGAACATCTGTCATCTACAGTGACTTTTTTTTTTTTTTTTTTAAACACACAGCTATATTTTTTCTCTTTTTACAGTAAGTGGTTTACTATATATGTTCGGTAGCTTATGCTGGTGGTGACATTGCAAAGTCAATTTCCTGGGCACTTGATGGCATCAAAATATCATTTTAAAATATAGAGTCACACTAAGTGCAGTTTATTACTTGAAACTACTATTGCTAAACAGAAATCACGCCAAGTCTTTGGTTTTGGTGCAGTACTTAAAAATTAAGGCAAAATGCTTAAAACACATTCTCCTCCAAGCCCTTATTTGCTTGTATTGATAAAATGCTATTTTTAAAAAGTCAGTTGATTACCAATAATGTCAATGGCAATGATTTGGATGCTAAACTAATTCTATATTTTCAAGTACATATATATACAGACATTTTGTAAACTGTTAGTTCATTTCACCAAAACCAACAATTGATAAAAAAGTTTATATGAAATGTTCATATGTGATGCTATTTATCAAAATAGTGTTTCTCATAGGAGCTTCAATTCTTTTGTTATGTATGATCAAACTTTGAATTAAAGCCTCTTCTTTCTTTTTATAAAAGACTTCTCAATATGAAAAGAGTTCTGAGCGTGTACAGTCACAGAGAGGGGGTCGATCGGGTCTTTCCATCTGGGATTGAATATGGCTTCATTCTTGTAAGGGATTATTGCAGTCTGCCCTGAAGTGGACGGTTGCTTCCATTCACTACAGCAAGAAGTGAGTGTACCCTTCCGCCCCGGTAACTATCACATCCATCCAGATCCGCATGGCTTCCGGTGATGGGGCCACCATGTAATAGATTCTGTCATGTGTCTTGACGCTAAAGGTGAGTAATGGATTAGGACTCTAAAATTCCAAAAGTGAAAAGAATGTCAAACAAGCATCTTGAAGTTAGAACAATAAACACAAAGACATATGTGAGGGGTTCTTGCTCTTTAAATGTTCCTTATAGAAATATATATAGGCATTACTTTCCATTAACCATAACTCCCATGCCCACCCCCAGTGCCTTTCTCAAGATTGACTATCTTTCTGATCTTTCTGCATATGAAATTAGCACAGCCAATTTTCCTAGTGGCTAATTTGTAAAGCATGGTACCTAGCTGATAAAAAGGTTCTTCATAAGTGGTGGTTGATATTCTTAGCTCTATTAAGATCTTACTAAATTATCATTCCCCTCATAACTATACAGTAGCTTCTTTTCATAACACTTGCAGGGTCATCTTGCCGGGTCTCCCAAACTAGTGTGTCCAGAATGTTTCCTCAATTTATCAAGACTTGTTTCCCTTTACTTGACTTATTCCTACTTATTAAGTAGGAAATGTCTTACTTATTTCAACGTTAGTTTTCCAGAACATTAGATCATATCTATTTGTTATGCTGGAAAAAGTAAGTTGCTTAAAATCTAAAAATATATTTTCCCTAAATTAATTATGCATTCAAATTGTATGAATTTAGAAAACTAATTCTTACCTTATTAGCATTCTTAAGGTGATCATAATATACTTCTTCAATGGCTTGAAAGTATATTACTCCTTTTAATTTAGCTTCATGCTTATCTGCAAAGGTAAATGAGTATTAGTAGTACTTTATCACAACTGATGGGCAGGAAAACTTGTAAATTCATTATAATTATCATCACTTACATATTACCTAGCATTTGAATTATCTAAGATTAATTCAGATAACCTGGGATAGTGCGTTAAGCCTGTTATTTATCAAGGAAAAATAGTAAGAACAACAACCACCACCAAAACCCATGAAATTTCCAGCTCCAAGTCAAGGATATTAAAGACTTGGTCCGAAGCTCTTTAGCAAATTAGCGGTCAAAAGACAACCAGAACTATTGACTATCAGATGAGCACACAAAGCAGAAACATTGTTGGAACCCATACAAAATATTTCCCCACATTTTCCAAGACCATCTTCATAATGGAAATATTAATATGCAGATTTGTTATACTGAAAATTTTGTTTTTATTTATAATTTAAATAATATTCTACTTATATTTCTTTATCAAACTTGTCCAACATGTTTAAATTTCCCCCCATTTTGAACGGAGCTTCCCATCGATAATTTACTTTCTTTTCAATGCAGCATTTTCTGACTTGTTTCCAAAGATTTCATTAGATTTAACCATAAAAACAAAACATAAAACAACAACAACAAAAAAACTCCAATGAACAGCACCACTCCGAGATTTACTAAGTTCTTTAAATATTTTATAATTTGAACTCTACAGTAAAGATCACTATGCATGTGAGAATATTAAAAACATGGGTCAGGAGGCAATGAAATAGACTGTCACACCCAGTTGGTGGCAGTGCAATTGAGACAGCCCCTTTGGATGGCAATTGGTAAAACAAATACAATTAAAAATGCTAAAAATCCTCTTACTCAGTAATTTCACTTGAAAAATTTATTGAATAACATCTACTTTGTATGGCGCTCTAGCTGCAAGAGATCTACTTGAGATTTAATAAGGTACTGATTTAATTATAGGCCAGCCATACAATGGAATCTATACAGCCACTAAAACCACTGCGGTCTACGTGTATATGCGGACAGGAAAGCACTCTTGACATACTTTTATGTGAAATAGGGCATGAACAAAGTGAATATTTTGTTTCCAAACTGTACAGAAGAAAAAAGAATCTATATACATAATGAAGCATATAAAAAGGACAGGGGCTGTGGTTGTTACTCAGTGGTAGAATGCTTGCCTAGCAGGTTAGATCTTCAGCACAACATCAAAAAAATAAATAAGGTACCATGTCTGTATACAACTAAAAATATTTTTAAAAAAACAAAGACAGAAAATCTGAAAGATTTTCCCATCTCTGATGAGAGATTTACTTTCCTTATATAGATTTTATTTTATTTTGAATATTGTTTTACTAAATCAATGTCTCTTTTTCCCAAAAGCAATAAAAAACTCATCTGAAAAAAATAGTGGCCCAGAGAAATTCCCCAGAAAATAAACTTAATATATTTAATTACAATTAACCTAGAACTTCTCTTATTTCAACATGGACTATTTTTTGTGTGTGTGTTTTGCTCTTCCTTGGGAAATACTATTTTAATAAATACCCGTGTTCAGTAGGTTTCAAGCAGTTTGAATGAAAGAGGTCAGTGTGTCCCTCAAATATTTATTGGAAAGGATCTTGCAATAATCCATGGGAATACAGTGATACCTTATTTTCTCAAAACAGATACAAAATAAAATCTGGAGATAAAAGTACATCTTGTCAATATTTCAAGTAGACAGAAAACTAAGGAATGAAACTTATGTTTGTAGGGCACTTCATCTGTGAGAAAGCCCTGTACCAAACAGAAGCCTCTCAACCACATTGAGAGCTAAGATCAATGGTGCTGCTGAACCGGGTCAAGCTAATGCTGTTTATTCTGTCTCTCTGAACAGCACTATTCCCTCAATTTACAGACATCTTTTCTGTGCTTCAGCTTTCTTCCCAGATTCTCCTAGAGTTCCCAGTTGAAGTACAGGAGGCCAAGACACAGTCAAGGTCATGAACAAGGGAAAGGGCTGGAATTTCAGCTTTCAGCCCTCACACTTGCAGCTCCTCCAGGCATGCAAGGCCATGCAGGGACAAGCTGAAGGGTATGACTCCTATGCTTTCAGGTTCAGCCCAGGTGGCCATCTGTGGGACTAGATGAGAATGATCTAGGCCTGTGCTTGTTGGTGCTTGGGAAGGGGACCTTGTAGGGGTGTGAGTGTGGTTGGGAGTGGACAAAGCTGATGGTGATGGCTAGGAACAGAGCCAACTGAGCAGTATTTGTCCCACTAGGTCTCACTGGTTAGTTAGATCATACGTAAGTATTAGAAAGCTGATGAAATAGTATTTTACCTGTTATATGTATTAGCATTCTGGGTAGTCTTTCATATACCAGAAAGCTTTGGATATTAAAAACAAAAGCAAACAAATAAACAAATAAAATGAAAACCAATCACCAAAAGTTTCAATTTGGAATGTTGCATTTACATGGGTCAGAAGGATTCAAGTTTGAGAAGGTGGCCTGGGTGCTGAGCCAGTGACCTGGCTGATCAATGAAAGAATTAAATGAAAAGGCTGACAGAGCAGAGGATCATGGAAGAGGAAAACTTTGAAGTTTTTCTAATGAGGTTATCTGTAGGGACAAGCATGCTGCAAAATTTTGTATGTGCATTTTCGCCAACACGAGGTGGGATTTCTTATTAAATAGGCATCTTTTCTATTCCACTAACTGAAAAGAGCGGCTCTGGATTTTTATAAAACCCAAGGTTGGAAAGGCCTGGAGAGATAAAGCAGGGACCTGTCACGGACAGGCCATTTGCTTCAGCTGCTGACTTCTGAAGTAGCTGGATCCCACCCAGAGAGCCCCTCACTGAAAGGCACGCATCCCTGCACGTTCCCACCCCAATTCTAGAGCTCTCTGACCAGTGTGTCCTTCACTTTACAGGCACCTGGGTTTTCATGCCCCTTCTTACATACAGTAACCTGAACTCACTGGATGGCTTAGATGTCCCAACAGTAGTTTTACATTTTTTTTTTTTTTATTTGAGATAGGGCCTTGCTGAATTGCTGAGGCTGTCCTCAAACTTGTGTTCCTCTTGCCTCAGCCTCCCAAGGCACTGGGATCACAGGTATGCACCTCTGGTGACCAGCTAGTTTACATGTTTACACTGATACAATTTATAACGATTCCTGGAGATGCTCATAATTGCTGATGCTGTCACTCCAAAGCATAACATTTGGCATGATACCCCTCCTCCTCAGCAGCTGGAAAGAGAGTAGAGCTAGACTTTTGCTAATAATGGACATATTTCACATATGATCTGAGTAATAAGAGGCTTCTAATAAGTAGGCCAGTTATACTAATATTTTTGTATTTATATAAGATTCAGTAGGGTACATTTCTCATAATCCAGCATGTAAGAGTTCAAAAATGTTTTAGAGATTTACTTATTCACTAGTTTGCAAAGGAGCTTTACTCTCTGTACTTAACAGATCATACTAGTTTGTAAACATTAGTTGAATGACTGTCAGCTAAGGCTGCCTAATTGTGTTAAATAAAATATGTGGCAATAAATAAATAAATAAGAAGAAAAATTTTTTTTCTGGCCTTGTGGTTTAAAGGACAATATTTTAATGTTAAAACATAAATCCCACTTAATATGTTTGGGTTGCAGTTAATTGCAGAACTACAATGGACTGATTCACACTTTAAAACAATTTTTTTATTATTTGTAGAAAGGAGATTCATACCACATTGCTGTACAATCTAAATATAAAAATACAGTACGTCTACAAAGCTAATGTTGTCATTACTCTTATTACTTACCAACCTATCTTCAGTAGTTAGCCTTCAATTCTGAATCTCAATTGCCTTTCCTCTTTAACAGATTTGAATATATCATTTCAAATTTTTTTATCACCCACCTGCATAATAAGAAAATGTTCTCTTATTCCGATCAAAAACAAACCAACGTTTTTTCCAAGTTTTAATTTTTCCACCCATTTTGATGAGGAATCCTCGACAGGTCTTCTCTGTGATGGATACATGATAACAGGTGTCAATATTGTGGCCAGCAGTCTCTACATGGCTCCGCAAATCAAAGTCTTCCTTCCGGACAGGTAGATATCGTGTCAAAGGACGAGCCTGGAAAAGAGCAAAACTCACTGCATGCTAAGCATTTGTGTCATTAGGTTACAGATGTTTAGAAACTAAGTGAAAGTCTGTTTTAAAATGCACATATAATTATGAGAGCTTATGATAAAATGCTTATCACTTGGAGACTGAATGATGGATATTATTTGGAGTAGCATGCTACTACATGGAGAAGGCAGGTAAACTCAGACCAATAGATTCTATTCCTTGAGGTAGGCAGATTGGAGAATGGAAAAAGGTCATTTGTTTTAGCTTAAAAGAGGTACTTAGTTCCTAACAAACACAGGGAAATGAAGCACGAAGCTCTCTGGGTTGTTCCCTGCAAATGAAGATTCCTCCATGGGAAGATATCCAGGAGTTCTCCCTGCCACAACTTAGCAATAGTTCTCCTTAAGTAATCCCAGTGTGGCATGACTGGTTGAACACTATTTAGTAAGAACGACCTCAAGAGATCTTCCTAAATTATAAATGTTGGCTTATCTACACCTGAAGAGACATTGGAGGAAAAAAATGTATGTTTTGAAAAGTGAAGCTAAAATAATGTTAGAAGTAGAATCAAAGCTGGACCTAAAGTAAGAGCTGTCCATGATCACAGGTCAAAGGGAGGGATTTAGATGTTTTTCATTGTACTAATGATTAGCGCAAAGGCTCATCTAACCAAGGGAGCACATATGACCATGGATAATATTTCAGAAATGGTGTTCTATTTTACCCTGTTAAATAACCCCACCCCTCTGCCCTGGGGAGATGATGTAATCATATACTTGCAGGCAAAACTTATAATCAGGATTAAAATAGAATTGTGATTTTTTTTGTTTGTTTGTTTTGGCTTTGGATACTAAATAGGCATGAATGACCTTCACTGCAAATCAGAATTTGGCAGAGGTAGGGTAAAATGAAATAAACAAGTTTTTACTTTTTATTTTCTTCAGTAGTTTGCCTTCAATTCTGTGGTACTGGACTGTGGTCATGTGTCACAGATTACACACAGAACTTTAAAGATAGTCTCCAACTGGTGTACTATAAAACTGCCAATAACAAGAAAGAATAAGGGAAATGATGGGTTTTGCCTTTTAATTTACTAGGTAAATGTGCAACTCTGATACATTGGTTCCAACTTTAAATTACATTAACACCTAACAAAATTTTATTTTGTCTTCAGAAAATACACATTATATAAGTGGTTATAGTGACAAAAAGAGAGATAGCAAATTAATGTTGACAAAGACAAGGAATTAAAATGGGTGGTTTTCCCAAATTCTGCTTGAGTTTGTAATCATGTGCACATGTGCTGCCCTAGTGTGGCAAGGGGACACATGTGATAATAGTGTGGAACACCACCAAGAAACTGGGCAGGTAGCACTATCCTAAGGTAACCCTTCTTTTCCTCTATGAAAGTTCTGTGTGGGTGTTGTATTTGCTTTCAGTGGCTAATGCAGTGGCATCTTTCAAAGCTGTTCAAAAACATATTCTTCTAAATGTATTCCAGAGAATGGGTAGAAGACAAAGTCCTCTCCCATCTATATGTCCCATGGAAGTAAAATGTCATATGGTTAGTAGTTCCCTAGAGGTTTTGAAATAAAATCACGTTTTGCCCACTCATGGGCACCTTTCATCTGATCATGCTCTCCAGCGCTCAGGAGAGGGGTGAAGGAAGGGCACCCCACACTGTTTGGCTGTCTTCTAGGGAATGACCACCAGGGGGCAACCCATGCTTATTCATTCAGATTGACCGACTAACCTGTGCCCTTTGTTTCTCCCTTATTTTCACTTCCTTTTCTATTAACTTCTGCCTCTGGCTAGTTTCTTCCTGCAGTCGTTTTTCTAGGAGTTCTCGGCGTCGTTTTTCTTCTTCCAGAGCTCGCTTTTTGGCTTCCATTTCTCGTTCCTAAATATCATTATGCAAAACAATGATTATTTTAAGACATACTGGTTATACTTGGATGGTTCCAACAAATAAAACAAAAATTCTCATCAGATAATTTTTGGTTTGTATTTTATTCTCTTAAAAATGTATGACCTAGGTTAACATAACCCATAATCACTTCGGGCACAGCTTTCAGATTCATACACAGAAATGCAATTATTAATGAACAAATCTTGATCTTAGGTGAAAACCCAGCTTGTCACTATATGCAGTCCTTGCATATCCATGACCATAGCTCTCCCATCTTTAATAAAAAGTCTCATAAACTGTCACCCAACACTAGTGGCGGGGTTTAGCTTTTATTTGGAAGGCTGTATTCTAATTGAAGGTCATGGTTCCTTCCAATTCCTGTTGTTGCTCCATAGCTTCCTGGCTGAAGGTCGCAGAGGAAGCACATAGGGAAGTTAAAAAGGAAAGGAGGTGCCCTCAGGGCAGGATGCAGAGGCTTTTGGGGGGATTCCTAAGGAAGTTCGGGTTCTGACTTGAAATACAATCACAATGCCTTGGGATTTTTAATATTACAACCATGCAGTTAGCACAAGTGAGAATGCATCGAGATAGGACATTCTTCTCTGTTCCTTGGGAAAGGCACCAAGTGTCCATCCAAGGGAAAACACACTACAAAGCATCCATTTCAGTTTATGCCAACACTCTATGTATTTCAAGTTATGGGAAATTGCAGTGCAGTAAGAGCCTTAGAAATCAACCCTCTAACACCTTTAGATTTGAGATAAGAAAGGAGGCTGAGAATGCTGAGTGACTTTTCCAAGAACACAGCCCTTATTAAGGCTCTTCAAGGAGTACTTCCTGAATATAAAGTTCCCTGTTCCAATTACCACACCACTGACTCTAGAACGCAGGTATCACACTTACCCTGGATTCAAGCAGCCGTGTCTTTTCTGCATGAGCCTGTTTCAACAGCCTCTCCATTTCTTCTATTCTGGCAATATTTGAAGTGCTGGCACTGAATGAAACACAGAAGCCTTTTAAGAATATTGGTTCAGACTCATAAGTCTCTCAAACACACACACACACACACACACACACACAAAGGGTCAAGGGAGGTGCATGACAAAACCCAAGCATATACGACTTAAAGGATGTTACTTACAAGTCATTGTTCTGAAGAGGCAAATCAATTCAGCTCTGAAAATTATAGGTAACACCGACTTACCTCAGTTTAGGAGATAAAACTAGGCAAGCAAAATAATGCCAATGCAAACTGCTTTGCTCATAAATAATAAACCAAAGCCAAATCTTGCCAGGTGTGACTTCAAAACATATCTTTCAAAGTCTAAAAAGGATAGCTTGTGGAAGACCCTGTCACTGGTTTAATGATTCAGATGTCCAACCAACAAGACTATCACCTAAGTTCCACACAAATGACACCTAATACTTGAGGTCACTTTATTCAGTGCGGAATATGTGTTCCAGTTGCTTTTTGTTGTGTCTTTCTACCTGTGGATGTGTTTCTTCTTAAATGATGATGCCAATTAAAATATGACTTCCAAAGATGCAGCAGCTGGGTGGTGGCCAGTTTCGTGAACACTGACCTACACAGTGTACAAACGAAGGAACCACACAAAAGGATTCAGGAGGTTCGAAAGAAATACATCTTGGAAGAGTCGTCCACGCGAGCAAGGAAAGGAAAACATTACAGAGGGAATGCTGCAAGAATAGTTCAGGGAACTCAAAGAAAAGGAAAGATTGGAAATGTTTAACACGAGACACAACATTTTATTTTCACTTGTTTACATTTTACTTGACTCTCCTGGGATGGATGACCTTGGTCTGGGCCACAGCCTCTTTAAACCTGGTGCTCTCGCCTGGAGAACCACTGCTGTTCTTGTGCCTGTGTGCCTTGAAGTCATTAAGGGCCTGTCACTTCCTAGATTCTCTTGGACACGGACAGACTTTTAGGCTTGTGTCTTCACAGCACAGAGACAAGTATGAGCAGGGACTCGTGTGTTTGGCACATTCATGCAATAATGAATTTATAACAATGCATGTTAAAAATGAATATGATGAGCCCTCTTGGTCATAGATAACTGTTAGTAGAATATCCTTAAGTTGTATTTTTGATCAAACCAAACTTAGGATAATTCAAATCCAGCTAAGAGTTCTTTTGAAGAGATAAATGACCACAGTATCACAGGGCATATGGCTTCTCTTAAAGTCATTACTGTCAGCCCCCTTACAAAATACACCCTTGGAAGAGAGGGAGCACCTCAGGAACACTGGATCCTCTTAAGCTTAAGAACTAGGCTGGGCTTCATATGGTGACTTTGGCCCAATTTTTTAGCCAGCTGCTTTCTCCTGAGAAAGAGAACCCAGTAATTTCTTATTGTCATTAGCTATTGGGAAAGGTACAAAAGAGTAAGTTTTATTTTTTTCAGCCGGAAAGAATTTAAGAAAAATTATCTTTCATGTTTCTGCAGGAATTCTTTTTCCGCATCTTTGACAATATATGATTTCATAGATGGAAAAGGGATAAATTTCATCTGCTCAACTGAGAAAGCTGAATATATATTATACAGTGGTAGATTGCATAATGTCACAAAATTATACTTATATTCCATAGTACTGACTGTGACATCAGATATATATATATATATATATATATATCTTGTGTCTCCAATTAATTTGGAAATTATTTGAGTTTTATTAAGACTCAGTCTTAAAAACTCACCAATTTAAAAACACCTCACCAATAGACTATGGCCCACTTTTATAAGTCTATTCTATTTAGATTTCATTGTCTACCACTTTGTTTTCTTGTTTCATTTTCTCTCAGCTTTATTGAATACACACACACACACACACACACACACACATATAATTGACAACAGTATGGATCTGTGGTATAGAACATATTTTGATATACATATACATTGTGAAATGATTATCATGACCAACAATATATCCATTACCTCAAATAGTTTCTGTGTGTGTGTGTGTGTGTGTGTGTGTGTGTGTGTGTGTGTGTGTGAAGACATACTGTCCCTTAATTCTTTTTATGATAGTATTGTGTAATGATTGATCCTGGCAAGTACTTGTGTGTGGCCATGATAATCGTCCACATTTGCTTCAGACAGAACTAACCCTGTTGTGCTAGCAAACACAGGTGACCAGTCCTCAGGGTCAGAAATTACTAGTACTGTTTATGTTCTTCCAAATGTCCAAAATTGAGAACAAAGTAGAAGATTCCTATGAAAGATCAAAAGTAAAAGGGAGAGAGAGAAGAATGGGTATTTCTCTTTTGTGTCATCATCTGCCTTAAAAAAACTCATGTCACAGTAAAATTAGCTTTTATCCTTTATTATGATGGAAAATAAGTACCACGAAAGTAAGTAATACGGAACTAATGTTCAGAATGTGTGTCATGACAAAACATCCTAAGTAGGGTAGTTCTTGAACCCTGGTATATAGAATAATAAAGGACAAAAAAATTGCTGTGTTTAAAGATTTTTTTCAAAATTATGCCTTAAGATATCCCCAAATTATAAGTCTATTAAAGAGGTAATTCCATACTGAAATTCTAGTGACATAAATTTGGTCTTGTGGTTTATTGTGTCACAAAAAGCCATTTGTAAAGTTATAGAATTACTCAGTTGTGGGTAATTTGCCCCCAGTTTTTGTTGAGACATCATTTTTGTGACTATCAGAATGTTCCACAAGTTGGACATCGTTTTTGCTTTTTCAGCACCATTTCTTACATGTCAACAAATATAAGATTCAGAAAATAGGTCTTGGTCTTAGAAAGCTGGCAACTGCTAGTCAATTCTGCACAAAATTCCTCTTTTGATAAAATTATTGAACCGTCTTGTAGAACCCTCTTCTGAATGCCACCTGCAATGACACCTGTATTGCTGTTGCCTTGGTTATCTTCCTGAGCCCTGACTCTGGGTTCAACTTTCAAAAAACATCAAGAACCGATATGGACAAAGGCTCAGAGATCTGAGCGTTCCATCCCTCTCAGCCAACAGATGCTCTGTGAGGGGTATCAGGAGAGAACAAAGGGAGGACAGGGCTGGGTTCAAGTGCCAGGATCTACATCAGACTTTACTCGGGAAGTAGCTGGGCATTGCCGAAGATGAGAAACACTGTGACGAGCTTAGATTTATGTGTGCCTTTGGCTCCAATTTCATAATGCTACTTTTGTTTGCCTCAAAGTATGGATATAAATGTGAATGGTTAAATTCATACCAAATTTTAGTATACCTCACAGCTAAGGCTTTCCTTCTAATAAAACATAAGGATTAAAAAAAAAAAAAAACAAAAAAAAAACTCTAAAGCTCTGACTATTGTCGGAGTTTATTTTTTTATTTATCAAAAGCAGTACAAATGAACTTGGGAGTCCATCAACAGTGGGAACTCAGTTTTGAAACACAGTATGTGAACTCAAGCATAAATAAATAAAAGCGAGGAAAATGGACTACATAATGTCTGGCTGGTTCACTCAGGTTCGAAGGTCACCCTGATCCCCAACCCTCTTGTGCATTTGATTTTGTAATATACAATGTCCCAAATTGATGACTTTAGATTTGAAAACAGAAGATGCTTTTCTGATCCAAAAACCTTACCCATAAAGAAATCTTACCTAGAGATATTGTCCGGTGAGCAGGCAGAGATGCTGGTCTCCATGCTATCAGAGCTGTCCAGGCTCAAAGTGTCAAATGCCTGGTCCTTGTAGCTGTGATCTGGATAATGGAAACTATTCAAGTACACATTTGACTCAGATGCTGTGCGGTTGTAAAATTCAGATTTCTGCCTTTGTCCTTCACTCATCTGCTGGTGATTATAACCTAAGGGAAAAGCCATAAATATGTAAATAGGCCTCATTTATCAGTCTAAGAATCTCATAAATCTACAATTTCAAGCCAGCAACCAAAAACATCTGCATACAAAGTCTCGGCCCTGGTCGAATTTGTTTTGAAGCCAGAAAGATCAAAGAAACAACATCATGCTCAGTGCAAGCAAGGATTTCAAAGAAGTGGTCTTGTGAGTGACTTTCTGAGTGGGATCACTTGGCACTTTCCTATCCCATTCCTATGATTCAGTGCAACTGAGAATAACATATCAGGACACACAAAAAAGCAAAGAAACGAAAACCAGAAGCACAAAGATCTTGAATCCTCTAGAAATAGCTGTTTAAGTGAAGGCAAGGTGATGCTGAGTGACAAGCAGCACCAGTTACGGGGTACTCACTCCTTCAGTGGCATTCGAATTTCAGGGCACTTAAGTTATAAAACAGCAGGTGGACTGTTCAGGCACAGGATTTGAGAGACTCACATCTCATGCCATGTCTAATGTTTTAATCTGGTTAAGATCCAAATTGTGTAGTTTCCTTATTCACATTTTCCCTATCTGCCTCTTGTCTGCCAACCCACTCAGTGGTTGGACTCCTCCTAACCACCATACATCTAAGGCTCTTCTTTTCTAAGCTTAACAATCAGCCTTTAACTAGCTGGGGATAGCCACTTGAAAATGAAGGGATGAATAGGCTCAAAATCACCATAAATAGAAGGCATTTTCTTTACCCTGGTACTTGGACATGTGGCACATTAGGTTATTGGTTTTATTGTGTTATCGCTATGACTTCCTGACCCAGAGTTGATTTCAGGCGTTATAAATCCAACCATCATCTTTTCAATGTTCTATCATATATTCAGCAAGTAGGGATCAGGCTGATGAACACATCCCAAATTCATTAAAAAGTTTTTCTCTCTCATTTGTAATCTCTTTCTCCTTGGTTAAAGAAATGACAACTTGAATAGCTCCCCTTGTCCAGGGAGTTAATGGCAGCACAATTAAGAGTTTACAATTGAACTACTCAAATTCTGACTCTTCTCTTATGCTCTATTTACCTTTCAATGAGACTTTAATTAGTAATAAAGTGGCCGAAAGTAGACAGGAGAACAAAAAAAAAAAAAAAAAGGGTGGGTGGGGGTGGAGGGACTATAATTCCAACAGTTTCCTCAGCAGTTGATTAAACATTTCCATTTAGAAACAGAAGCCACATCCATGATGTTTTAACAAAGCATTATCCACCCAAAGTTTCTGTCAAGTCATTTTAGTTTCATGCACTTTTCATGCCATTAGTATTTGGAGCAGCTTTAGATATTTAGGTAAAAATGTCACTTCAGATTAATCCAGTTCTGAGAAAATATTTTCTTCATTTAATCTGCTATTATAAATCATAAATACATGCATATATTTTAAAGCCACATAACGCTTAGCAAGGGAAAATGCAAAACATAAAAGCACACCATGAGCCAAGATAGAATATGATTAATAATACTGATTAATGCATGCAGCATAAAATTAGGCCAGTGCATTCCTAAGTGTGGAGCTTGTGCTTTTTGTTGTAAAGTAAGGCAAGTAATCCATTACTCGAATATTTACCTTTTATACTTGAACTTTTGGAATTACTAATTGCGCCTTTTAAATTGTTTCCAAATATTCATTATGACAAAGAGGACACACACACAAAAAAATAACAGAAATTATTTGAAAAGGTTACACATGTGCGAATCCTTATGATTTCAAAAGACGCTGCAACATTGAAAACTCACATCTGCACCAACTACACGGAAGACATTGCCTTGTTTTAGTATGAAAAACATATCCCTAAAAGACGGTCATGTAATTTAAAACATGCAAGAATTATCTCCCTGGCATGACTGTGCCAAGACCTCCCACTGTCCTTCAGTTTCCTGGAAAGAGGAAGAACCGGGGGGAGGCACCTCCTGGCAAAGCAGAAAGAGGGTCTGTTTCTTCATAAAGCAGCTGTATGTCCCTCCCTTCAGTTCTTCCAGGGTTTCGGTTTTTGGTTTAGTTTTTTAGTATCACAGGATAAGAAAGTGAACTTGTAACCTTCGAGTGAGAGGGACCACTAAACTACAATGACTTGAATCTTCCAGACAAGGCACAGAGGGCTGCATGGTTCAGTGCACAGTGTCCCAGGGACTGTGAACTGTGAACACAGATTCCCCAGATCCATTTGATAGTCACTGAGGTTTAACTCTGTCTGAATCATCTAATCATTCAGGTGGCAGGATAAGCCACTGAAGCCAGAATTAAAGATAGACAGTTAGTGTAGAATAGGTAATCAGGTCGAATCAAGAAAATGGAGGCCAATCTGAGTCCGGAAGGTTGGAAGCTGCCCCGGGAGACTGGAATGTTCATGTCTCCAGAACCCTTCGATATCACCCCTCCCAAAAAGGTTGCTCACAATGCTCCCTTCCTGCCTAGCACTCCACCTTGGCCCTTCCAGCCCACTTGCTCACCCCCTGGCCGTTCCACAGGCATCTCCTGGGCCTAATCAGGTAGGCAGGAAGGAGAAAGATAAGGGGGAGGGAGCAGAACATAGGAAATTTTAGTCTATAAAAGGGCCAGGGTGCTCTCACTTCTTGGGATACTAGAATACCAGTCATGGCCCCCTTCTCCCTCCCAGTAGAAATCTGTGTTACTACCTTTAAATAAAACTTGCTTTATGTGCTTGCCTTGGTGTGCTTCTCTAATGTTCAAACTTTAACATTTGAGGAAGCAGAACTTGTCACCGATAACCGGCGGTATCACCACTTCTATTTTCATGGCAACTTAAATGGAAGAGCCTGTGGCTAATAAGTCTGTTTCCTAGAGCAGGATTGTCATTTGCCATTGGTCCATTGTGAGCAGGGATGTCCACTTTATGGAGCTACACATTTCTGCCAACTGGCAATACTTCACTGGTGACAGTGAACCCAACTGTCACTTGGCTTGACCTCTTCCTTATTGCACAAGTTTAAAAAAAAGTTACCTACCATTAGAAACAAGGGCCAGGACCTTTCTCTTCTGGGACCCCGGAACTGCACTTGTGTGATCCTGATGAGCTGGTTTGGGGATTCAGTCTCTGACTCAGCCATGCAAAGGCATTGGTACTTTCCACAAGGGAAACCTCACAGAAAAACAGAGGACTAAAGGAGGGTGACTGGTAGGAGCCCAGGAGACACTGCAAGTACAGTGAAGGAGCACGGGGAAAGCCATAAACTGGGCTAAACATCCACCAAGTAATATCTGTCAGGGAGGCAGGAATGTCCTGCTAATCACAGAATCCCCATTTACTTGGTATGTGACTGTTACAAAAAAGTCATTGAATGATTTTTTTTTTCAGCTGTAAATTCCAACTGTATTAGTGGCCAGATAAGGAAGTGGAATGCATCTACTTCTGCGGGTAGGACAACAGAACTGAACTGGGAAAATTGAGATTTCCCAGCCCATGTCTACTTGGATTTTGTTTTCGGTTTTTGATTATATATGCAAGAATAACATTCGGCAACAACTAAGAAGTGAAAAGGGCCTTGAAAATTCCCTAAATTCTTGCTATCTAGAAAGATATAGTGCTTAAAGGGGGGTTTGTAAGTTTTATCAAGTGAGAACTGATAATATCCGAGGCTTGCCTCCTAGCATACAGTAGGAAAAAAACCACTCTGCTCTTTTCCTTGCCCAAGAAAGCCAACAGATCCGGTGTGTAAGGTTCATTATTATTAATGCCAGGCTGTATGAATTCTGGCTAATTGAACCTAAAGAACATTTTGGAGTTAGCCATTGAGAGATATAGTCTTGCCAATATATTCCAAATGTATGCTATGAACTTTTATATGGTTATGTAGGTCTTAATATGAAATGTGAGATGATCTAAAATTGTAACCTGGGCTTAGGAGGATAAAATGAGGCAGATTTCCAACACTTTAGTCTCTCGTAGCTCACCTGCTGAGGAATTCATTCTTCCTAATGACAATCCACAGCCAGAAGAAGAAGATACAGGACAAGTCGGGAATGGAGGAAGAGGAAGGATGGAGAAAGGGAAAAAGATATAAGATCAAAAGAATGACGAGGTTACAAGAGAACTATCCAAAACTTCCAACATGCGGTCTCTGATGGTGTTAGTAACAATACCAGAGCAACACAGAAGATGTTCACATTTCTAGATTAAATCTAAGTTTACAGAGAAAAACTCAAGAAGTTTAAAAAAAATTCTTATGATACATGCATAGTCAAAAAGGAATTTTAGAGGGAAGAAACATTTTACTCATAAGCATCAACCAGAAAATAGGAAGAACAATAAGTTATATTTACAAAACAATTCTTTTTTCCAAACAGACAATAACAAATAGTTTTTAAGAGATAAGATTTTAAAAATGTCATTCAGTGATTTGAAGCAGTCCATCAAGCTTTATGACAAGTCTTCTAACAACCTACATCTTCCTACCTGGCCTCTGTAATAGCCAGCTTGCTTATTCAACCCTGTCATTTCAGTTACCCCAATCTCTACCAAGTCTTCTTTAAAATAGGCTTAAGTGGAATGAATAAGTAGGAGCTTCTTAAATCCTTCCATTCCACCCCTCACAGCCTGCCTTACTTATTTATACCTGGCCTTATAAAGGAGACACAGTATATTTTATACTTAGCTTATATACATCATAATGCTCACTCTTCTTTTTATATAGATCCTGAGCCTTACAAATCTGTGGTCCCACAACTCCCATATTTCCGGCAACGTCTGATCTTGTGATAAAAGGCCAAGACAAAGAGGGTCATGCAGCTGCCTGTGAATGGACAGCAGCTGCTCCCAGCATTGTGTTTTTTGCAAATGTGCAACAATTCTTTCTCTATTGTGTAAAAGGAATAATCATTAACCTAACCATTGTAGAATTTAAAATCTACTCATTTCTTAAAGATGACTTGACAATGACCTTTTAATATTTGCTGGAAACAAAAACACCACACAAGGAGGTTGTCATACCTTTCTTGGATTTTCCTGTATTTAACAAAAACAGAAGAACAAAGATTTCATTCATTCTGAAGCTTACAAAGGAACAATTGACAAGTTGTGCAAAAGCAAAAGACCAATACAACCTCAGGAGTTGGGTTTCTGCTCTCAGCTTTTAACATTTTTTCCAAGATCTTTATGTAAGTACCACTGTCAGTGCCTTGAAAATGATACTGATGTGGGAAGGCTTATACTTACACCATCGTCCTTGATGCATCCATTATGAATAGCAGCAAAAAAAAAAAAAAAAAATGGTGCACTTAAGTTAATTGTGTAAGTAAAACACAAATGATAAGGTCTACTAAATTTCAGTTAACCAAAAGGTGCTAAGTACAATTGTTTATCAAAACCCTGGTGTTTGAATTGCATTTGTTATTTTAACAAAATGAATGAATGCCAGTGAAATAAATGAATACATGATTAATTCCTCCTGGTCTTTGTGGCCTCTGCTACTTTTACCATCTGCAGTGGCTGTAAGAACTACCATACCTGACTGATTCTGCTCCAGGTGGGAGAACCTGACCCTAGCCTCACAGGACGTGTCTCCTGGATTGACACATGTATGATGGTTTTCTATTTCCTCAGAAGCCACCCTATTCTTGCACATACTCTTTCAGCAGAACCCCATCTTGGACCTGCAGCAAAGACTGATGCTACTATCTTCTTGGGTGCACAGAAGACATATCAATGAAAGAGAAGCTCACAAAAGATAAATCAAACACAACAGATTTTGCAGATCACACATTCATTATGTGACAGAGAGAACTGGCTCAGTTTTCCTATGTGAAACTCTCAGGAAGAGTCCCATTTTTAGAGGGGAGATTAGAGATTAGAAAAACAATGATTAGGAATTCCTTCAATTTCATTGTATTCTCACAAGGATCTCCTGACATGATGTTAATAGTTCTTAATGTTTGCACATCTATCCATTTAGTACAAAGATCTAGTTTTTCTTCCTATTTAAAAAAGTGCTGTCAACATAGAATTTAATCATTTGACTTTACCTCACCCTTTGTCTTTAGTGTTCAATCTTTCCCTAAATCACTCTACTACATAAAGCACATGAACATGTGAATGGTTTTGGTTGGCGTCATGGCCAAACCAAGCTTTGACATTTTTAGCCAGTGGGAAAAATACATTTAAAAAGAAGTTTATTAATAGTACAGAAAAATGCTTCAACAGATAATAGACTTGACCCACAGGTTAACAATGATACATAAGAGCTGAAATAGACTCATTTATGTTTATTATTAATACCTGTTAATAGATATTTTAGTTTATGAAGTATTTTGTAAAAATATAGAAGGTCAATCAAGCATATTCTATTTAAATATCACTAGTGTAAATATGTCTTATACGTATCAACCATTCATGAATCTATGGTCTGCATTAACTCTTAAATCACTTCTAGTGTGAAAGTACTAGTAATAATTTGAAATCCTTGTTCAAATATATATACGTATATAAAATATATCATATAAACATACATACATATACACACATGTATTTATAAACTTATTTACACACATGATTTTATATGTCACATACACACACACTCACACACTCACACATGCATGTATTTTTTTTCTCTACTGGTGGGAAACCAGTGATTATTTCCCAGCACCACAAGCAGAGGGGCCAAGAGGTCAGAATGGAATTTCAGGAGCTGCAGTTGTAGTTCAGTGAGTGCTTGCCTAGCATATGTGAGGCACTGCGTTCCATCCTCAGCACCACATATAAATAAATAAATAAAAATCAAGGCCCATCAACAGCTAAAACAATATGCATTTACTGCATATTGCCAAAGTCATCTGTTCTGTGTCTTGTCCCTCACTAGACTATAAGCATTTTAAGGCAAAGATCGTCATCTGTTTGCATTCTTGGTACCTAGAACTCTTCTGCTCAAGAGTTAGGACCAGTACAAGTTACTGATGTGAACTACTGTGTTAACACAATAAATCTATCTCAATGAGAGGCTCACTTCTGGGACTACATTAATTTCTTCCAGCTTCATGAAGACTATTTTAAAACTATCATAAACACACTATAGTATTATAAAGAAAATGCAGGAAGAATCAAAGTCCATCTAAAACAGAATAACTACACAGTATAAGAGCTCAAGTCTACATTAAAAGGTCCAGTGAAATTCTGTTGTGGGCCACCAGTGCTCTGTGTATGTGTCAACTCAATGACTTCAGCACAAGGCTCATTCAGCACAGTGACTCAGTCACAAACCAGGAGAGTGATCTTGGTTAAGTGCCCTGGTCATCTGCCTGGATCTCAGTGGTTTCTTTTTTCTTTCTACCAATCAAATGAGGTTAGTGGTTAGTAATTCCTTAGGGGTCTTCCTGGTTGGAGAGTTCTATTGAATATGTAAAATACCATGGATATGTTTAAAATGTACCAGTTTTATGTATAAATGGGAAAGGTTACCTTGATACAACGAGGATATACACATATCCTTCCCCCAAAGTGAAACAATAAGAGTAAAATTTAGGACTTTAGCTGCTCCCCTCTCTGATCATTACTAACACTATCCACACTCTCTCTCTCCCTGAGGAATTCTAATGCTTAACAAAAGACTCTGGCATTTGATTTAAAAGACACTTACCTCTGAGCATCCTCCGAGATTCTGAGTCTTTGGTCATGGTTGCCAGCGAGTGAGGGAGCACACTGCCACAGCTGTTGCTCTGTCCCAGGGGTAGGTGAGCCTGTGGGAACCAGCAGGGAACACTTCAGCCAAAATGCACAGCAAATGGGTCTTCAGGAAATGTCCACATCCCTGTTTCCGTAGCTCCTGTCTAAGCGTGGAGGGCAGAGAGGGTAGGTTCTTGTATACAGGCTAGCTGCTATCCCTCCCAAGAAACTCCACGGCAGTCTCAACATCACAGCACTTCCTCTGATGGCAGCAATTCCACAAGGGAAGACAGTGGGGAGAAGACACTGTCCACAATCATGTGAGAGAACGTCTGCAAGTTCTTCATGCATAAGGAGCAGAGGGCAGATGCAGGGGCAGGAATGCATGCACACCATGCAGAAGGACAGGGAGGATTCACGTTCATTCTACGTGTACCAATTTCCATCTGTCTCTATTATGTAGTAGGCTGAAAACTGGAGAAACCTACTGATACTTCACTGGTTTTAGCATTCTTTTTAGAAAGCAAACTCCTTTATGTAAATAACATATGCTTGAAATACTAATTTATAAAATAAATCAAAACAGATATTCTGCTTAAGGGCAGGAGAAAGGTCCAAAGTTTCTCCCATTAAGGACCCCTTTCCTATTTTTCTCTTCCTCTGTTTCTTCAATGACCCCTTGGACATATCAGCAGCACAAGAGGGAAGGTGCAGGTGTCAGAACACACAGGTTCATATTCTGGCTCCAGCAGTACTGGATGAGGACTCTTGGATTAGTCAATTAGCTTCATAATGCTTCAAGTTATCCATCCATACAATTGGAATAATAATTAATAAGAACCTTTATTGCATAGTATATTGCTGGGTTTTAAAATGAGAGAGTTGACAAAATGAGCTAATCACAGGGTCAGGAACTTAGAATAACCCAATAAATATTTGGTGCTATTATTCCTGAAACCCAGAGACTAGATCCTATCTTATTACTAAATCTGGGATGTAGCCTTGAGTGTCCATCTTGTGAGTAAAGGTCACCCATACCACCTGTACTGTGGTGAAAGAGAAGATCCTGGATAATGTTCTTTGACCCCAGAAGGTACAATTTCAAATATCCTCTGAACGGGATAGAAAAGCTGATTTAATTGTGATGTCTGCTGAACAAGCACATTTAATGGTTTATTATTTAGCATTGTTCTTAAAGGCCTTTGCACATCAGTGAATATAAGGAGAAGACTCACGGATTGTGAAGCCCGTGGCTCTTCCGTGTCCTACCTTTGGGGCGGTGCTTCTCCCCATTGTAGCACTGCTGAAATGTGGGGAGATGGAAGGTGTGGTTTTCTTTCGAGGCAAAGTGTCACTCAGATAGAGGCCTTCTTTATGCTGTTTTTTCCTTTCTTCCAGACTTCTAAAGTGCTTTAAATGCAAATGTAAAGCAAAATAGCAAAACTTGACTAACTGAAACAGATCACTAAAAAATGAAGAATTATGCATTTAAAAAGAAGTTTTGGAATTTAACACAGTTTTTTTTTTTTTTAATTATTGAACTTATCCTTGTGTTCACTAATAGATTTGGGTTAGCATTTGATAAGACACTAGACACTGGAAGAATTTGTAGCTGAACCTAGAACACATTTTACAAATCCACCTTTCACTTCCATAGTGCTTGCTACTTTGAGGTTTCAGGACAAGTTATGAATTATTATAATGGTCACCACATGGATGGCAGGATAGTCAGTGGCCAGATCAAGTAAGCAAGTTCCTGGTTTGTTCAGATGGGTCTATGTGATAGACAGATCCCAAAGTGAGGGGGACAAGAAAGGGGAGGAGGAGGAGGATGAAGAGAAAGTGAACAGGGAAAGTGAAAGTGGTGACAATTTTAGTCACATAAACATACTCCAAATCCATATAAAGCTTCCATGTAAGACACCCTTCTAGGTTATTCTTGCATTTAGAAAGATCTTGGCCAAAGAGGTCTTACAGTAATCCCCCCAAATTAAAAATCCTACATTTAACTCCCTTTCTTTCAATTTTAAATTTAACCAAAGTTTTCTTGGCCACCTGCCCCAGATGTCAATAGTAAAGTGATTTCTTAATTAAAAGTTTCTTCAGGCTTGATCATTTTAATACTGCATTCAGGCTTTTGAAATATATAAAAATTAATACATGCCAATTATGACATATTTTAACTTTATGATTATCTGTTTATACTAGCTAATGTCTACTAAGAGATTTCTGTGTGCCAGGTTTACTGCTCTGCATGCCTTATCTCATTCAACTCTTATAACAATCCTGTGAAGCAGGTACTGCATACTTGTTTTACAAATGAAGAATCTGGATGCTGAGAGGTTCAGTAAACTTGCCCAAGGTCACAGAGTTGAAAAGTGGTAGAGCTAGAATTCGTGGTCAGGTATTTCACATTTCAATAATAAAACTTCATGGTTTGGTTGATGAATTCTCTAAGTTTTTGTTAGAAAGATTTTATCAAAGCACTTCAATCTTGTTCCTGCTATTAGCAAATGTCACAAATACCAAAATTCAAAACTTCTCAATATTTCATAGTGGCAGCTTAATCAAATAGGAATGAAAACACAGTTTAACAGATACTTGACAGAAAACAAGTTTTGAGAACTGTGATTGTTTTGATACCAGAGATGTCTTTTAACCTGAATGAAACTATTAATGAGATACACATGACATCAAAATTGAAGATATTTAGTTCTTCATTCTCCTGGTTCTTTCCTTCTATATATCACCTATTTTGATCCACATTTTTTATCAATTCTTTTAAAAATATTTTTAGTGGTGCATTATAATTATACATAATAATGGGATGCATTTTGCTATATTTGTACATGCATTTAACATAATCTGATCAATCTCATTCCTCGGTACCTTCCCTGTCCCTTCCCTCCTCCGTCTCCTGATCCACTTGCTTTTGCTCTACTGATCTCCCTTCTATTGGACATACTTTCTCTCATGTGTGTGTGTGTGTGTGTGTGTGTGTGTGTGCGCGTGTGTGTGTGTGACAGAGAGAGAGAGGGAAGAAAAAAGGAATTTATAAAAAAAGGGGATCCCATTAAAATAGAAGGGAGACCAACAGAGTAGAGAAAGGGGGTCAAGAGGGGGAGGAGGTAGAGCATGGGGAAAGTCCTGGAGAACAAAATCTACCAAATTATGCTGGGTTCACATATTAACACACTACAATGAATCCCACTTTTAGATGTAATTATAATGCAATTCCTTTTTATATCAGTCCCAGAGACAGTAGCCTGAAGGTAGTAAGGTGATACAAGATACAATCTTTAACAAATGCTGATAGTAAAGGCACCTTCAAGAAATGTAAGTATGTGGCATAACACTCCAGGACTCCTAAACTTTGAGGAGCTAGTGGTTAAATAGTTGAATGGAGTCTTAAAACAGATTTTAAAAAAATAAGCATTAATTTATATGTAAATGTACTAAAATGAATGCAATAGAATAAGTTGTTTATTTAGAAATCTGCTAAATAAAAACTGTTTTTCTGTGGACCAAATGCTCTACTTCTGATGTGACCTTGGACAAGCTACTAAGCTAGGTTAAGCCTCAATTCCCTAATATCAATACAGAGATAAATATGATTTCAATGGATTGTTAGAAGGGTCAAAAGAGATATTTGTAAAGTGTTTAGCAAATTTTGGTATATAGCAAAGGAATGAATTCTACTATGGTTTCAATAATACACACTAAAAGCATTTGGTGTTGGCAACACAATATAGCATATTGTGGATTTTATGGAAACACCTATTAGCTAATGAGAAAGGCCCAGATAAGCTGCAATATGTAATGGGAAGTGAAATATGAAGATGTGTAATTTGCCAGTTGAGGATGAATAAGGTCTCAAAACTTTATAATAATCCCAATACCCTTAGAACATACAAAAAACAAAAAACAAAAAAAACTAAGAAAAAAGCAAAGAAGTATGAAACTTTTATAAGAATGCTCTCTTTTGGAAAAGGTGAAGATTCCACATAAGTAACTTTGTCATCAAGGTAAAATTCCCACACTCTAAGCACCAGTCCCTATTTACCTGTGGTTCCTGCTGCTGTTGCCTTCTGTGTTTCTTAGCTGGTAGAGGAGGAGGTGTGTCATTTAAAGGAAAAGTATCGACAGATGTAGCCATGACTTCCGGCCAAGGGTTTGATGGAGGTTGAGTGACAGGATGAGGAGAAAGAGTGGAAGGAAACATAAATCCAGAACAGACAGGTGATCTTTGCTTTATACGAGAAAGAAAAGGTACACAGGTGTCCACATGAAATGAAAGGAAAAAGACAAAGAAATGAAATCGATAATCTGATTACTCTATTTTGTTATAAGTAAATCAAGAAGTCACAAATGATGGACAGTCTCTTTCAATTCAGAGTCTTTTTAAAATCCTACATGACAAGCAAGCATCTTGAATCCTTAGAGGGTATTGTACTTTACTATTATAGGTCACTCTCAAGAATGCTTTAAAAAGGCATAACAATAAAAAATATCCAGATTGCAAAACAAAGTCAAACTGCAAAGGTGATTCAAACCAACAATTTTAGAAAGACTTTGTTTCTAAGAACACTAAGTTGGGTTAGAGTGCTAAGGCATTGAGCTCATTTGTTTTACGTTACTTCTAGTCCCCAAATCTGTACCACATATTCCATAGTTTCTAGCATTTTAAGTGGTGGAGAAAAATTCCCAAATCAGTATATCTTAGAAACTTAACATTGTTCTGGCCCTCTGATCAAACAGACATGTATCTGTCACACACACCTTCATTTTGCTTATTCTCAGTTAACCATGGGTTAATTTTTGACATGAGGAAAAGCAGTGAATGAATGAAATGTCATGCCAACACACCTCCGTACTCTGTGGCTGGCTCACCGGCACAGCTGAGGCAGGCTCAGTGACAACAGCATCAGCATCAGCAGGGAACTGAGTGGAAGGGGACAGATTCGTGGAATTGCCACATGGCTCATTAATTTCACTTACACTGAGATAGCCCTAAAAGGAGGAATTCAGAAGTTAGACACACAGAAAGCAAAAGCTGAGGCATGCGAGAGTATTAATGTTCCCAGTACAATGGAGTTAGCTGAGAGCTGCACAGCCAGCTATCTGGGTATGATCAAATGTTTCATCAAGGAAATAATCAGCAATTAAAATGGATTTATGGTGCTTAATCTTGACAAATGGCATTCCAAACATTAAACAGAATTTTTCTGGTGAAATCAGGATGACTATATTATAAGTAATCCCACACCTTCAAATTCAAAATATCCAGAGGCATCGGCATTCATTCTGTGGATGGAATGAGGTTGTCACTACACACACATTGAAAAGAACCACTCATCAAAAAATCTGAGATACAAAATTGACAAGGCAATCACTCACTGCCGGATTCAAGAGCCTTTTCCACAAATCTTCACTCTTAGATTTTCCCCTCTTCTGTTTCCTGATGAGTTAGAGGGTCAATAAAAGTGGGCTGAGGACTATTGGGTTTTGCACTAAGAAAACACTTGTAAAACAGTAATTCATTTGTAATGGAATTTCACTTTTGAGCATCTCAACCACATGAGAATAAAAAGGACACGATCTTCTCATTCAGGTAAGCACAGACACACACGTGGACACATACACACACAACTGTAAAGTAGAGTTGCAACTGGAGGGTGTTTCAATTCAAGGCAGTTTCCCTAGCACAACTCTATCCCTAGGACAGATAATTTCCAGTTACTTTTAAACTCAATTCAGTTTGGTTTGTACTGAAATAATATACATGATTTAAACTCTCTGAGCATCAGAACTCCTGAATTTTTATTTGTGGAAAAGGCACTTGTAAACTGTCATGTGAAGTAATTACACAGACCACTCATGATTTTTGCCATAACAATAAAACAATATAAAAAAATGATAAAGCATAAAATCACACTCTTTTAAAAGCAAGTTAAATTTAACACTCAGTTTCTTCTATTAGCCCATCAATCATTTCAAAAAATGACTCTAGAAAAGGTATAGCATTGTGATGTGATGCTGTTGAAGCAAAATGTCCAAGAAGGAAATCAAAATTTTATGAGAACTTATAGTTACAAGGAAGTGGAAAAAGCCAGGTTGACTTTTTATAAATTGGATCTATCAAAGTCTTGCATTTCAGAAAGGGCCAGGTTGTAAGGTTAAACAGAAGAAAGGAAGTAGTCTGCCAATTTGTTGAATTTCATTTTGTCTGTGATAATGAATCAGACAGAAGATTAACAACTTGGAGTTATTCTTTTGCTAAGTTGATGGACAGTTTCAATGCCTAGATCATTCAATTCATAACTTCAAAAATGTATGCTGCTTGTCAAAAACTCTTAAGAAGTTTTGTTATAAACTCATCACTTCTCAAAAGGAGGAAAAGAGAGAGAGAGAGAGAGAGAGAGAGAGAGAGAGAGAGAGAGAGAGAGAGAGAGAAACAGAGAGAGAATGCAAAAAGACAGTAGAAAAATTAAAACAAGAGTTAAGTCTGCTTAGTAGATAAAAGAGGACACATAGCTGCTTAGCAAGTACTAAGAGCTAGTCCAAATAATCAAAAAACAAATGGGCTTTGACACCATGGTCTGCAGGAAAAAAAAAAAAAAAAAAAAAGACCAATTCATTAATAGAAAAGGAAAGATTTTATTCTCTTATTGGTAAATAAAGAACTGAACCTACTTTATTCATTTGGATATCATGGATCTTCAGACTCACTATATCCTGGTCAAACTCCAAATCTTCCCTCTTAGACCTACTCCTTCCCCAGACTTCCCTCTCTTAGGAAAAGGTGCTCAGCATCTACCTCATCATTCAAGCTGCAGTTGGCATCACTCCTGACACTTCCTGTATTTACATCATCTGTACAGCTAATCTATCAGCAAGAACTCTCAGTTCTACCTCTAAAATATATACTAATCCAACTAATTTTCTCCAGCTCTCTGCTGTTGCTGTAGTTCAAGCACCAGCATCTCTAGGCTACAAGACTGCAACCATCTTCACGCTAACGTCCCTGCCTCTCCTCAATTCCTCATGATCCAGTGTTCACTAAACTGCCCAGAGTGATCTTTAACAAATGGATATCACATAATGTCACCTCCCTTCTTAATTGAGGGCTTCCCATCACACATAAGATAAGCTGCATTTCACCAACATGACTCAAGGCCTGTGCCTAACCACCTCCTTGACATTATCTTATGACACTACACTCCATTTACAACCACCCTTTGTTCACTGAACCTGCCAACTCCATGTCCTGAATAATGGAGAGAAACTACAAAACTAATATTTGTAGAAATATTTTTTAAAATGCTTCCAAAATACAACTGAGTCACACTGATATTGGGATGAGTGATTTACTTCATGTACCTACATGCAAAAAAAAATCTTCTGTCTAGAAATTCCTAACTCTGCTCTCTGTTGATAAGTAACTTGTAAACAAAAGCGAATCTTTTGGTTATGCAAAATTTTATGTAGAAGTTAGCCTTTTCCTCAGCTTGTAAATATAAATAAAAGAAAATTTCTTTCTCAGTCAGCATTATAATTTTCCAAATCAGAGTTAAAATATTCTATCCATGAGGCAGTGTATCTTTACAAGAGGATAGTTAGGAAAGATCATTGTTGGGGACTAGGGAAAAATAGGTAAAGGGTAAATGCAGCTTAATGTAAACAGAGCATCCCAATTTAGGGGAGAAAGTAGCAGAAAACATATCATGAGGGAAGAGATAGAGAAAAGAAAGAAATCAAACAACATTAAACATTTAGGGGCATTTTCTTGTTATATAAGATTGTGGAGAAAGAGAGGGGAAGGAGTGAGAAAGGAGATTGCAGATAGGTAAAAGAAGAAGGGGAAGACTCATCTTGGTCTAGATCCTAAATATTTCAAAACTCCAAGTTACCCCACAATGTCAATTCCAAGGAAACTACACACCACACATACATGAATTGGACATAAAGATTATCTCTGGAATTCTCACAGCACAAATGATGAAAGGTAGGAAAACCATCAGAGCACTGGGTGCTCGCAGAAGTCCCTTCGGTTAGTAATGTTTTTACTCCTCGCTAGTCACGCAATACCAGGCAGGGCTCCTCCTTTCTAAGGTGCTAAGAGTGATCAGGTAGAATCACGGCTTACCTCTTTTAGAGTACTGGGGTTAACAGGAAACCCTTTTCCCCCAGAAAGGCTGGAGTATTTCTTTTCCAAATTACAAAGATTCTCCTTTTCCTGAAGGGACACAAAATCTGTTAAGTGTGGAGTCGACCTTGGGTACCACAGATGCACAGAGACTGCACACTCCTCCCATTTCCACCTCCCCTCCTCACCCTCAGTCAGAACCTCCTATTAGTAGATATCTCACCTTCTGCTAGCTGTATGATGCCTGAATTGTTTTCAAATACTTGTAGCTCTATAACCTTCCATTCAGGATAAAGTTCATAGAGTGACAGCATATTTAAGAAAAAATACGTCGGGTATTCTAGTTGAACCAAAAATGGAAGGGGGAACCTCAGAGGCCCTCTCAGTCTTTGTTTTCTGTATATTTTCTAAAATCAATTTTTTTATCCTTCTAAGTAAAAGGTAATCATGTACCTTCTGGTGATGTCATATCAGAATCCACAGATATATTTTATTTTGGAAACTTTATAGTGTTAGCTTTTGTGGTTGGGTCTATAATCCACTTGAATTAATCCAGTATTAAACCTTGGGAAACTATTTATGGGTTACATTATTTATTGTGGTATGTTTTCCATACAGTAAAATACACAGTTTTCAGTACATAATTTGATGGCTCTTAACAAATGTGCATTTTGGGTGATTCAAAACTTTCACTGGTCTATATATGTTTGTAAATGACTGCAAAAATGTTGCAAATATAGATTTTGGGGTTATAAGCACATTTTAACAAGAAGGTAAAAATTACAAATGTGAAATCCATGAAATGATGATAATCAACTGTAAATTTTAACCCCAACTTGTCAGTTGCTACAAACATATCTGTTGAGATTTTGATTGGGATTAAAATATGACTATAGGTCATTTTAGGAAAACAAAAATATTAATACTTAGGGTCTGCATATTTTAGAATCCATTTCAGTTTTATGTATCTCTAATGAGGAACTGTCATATTTCTGATCATGCTTAACCATTTTTAAAGATACCACTTAGAGATATTTTCTTTGCTGTTTCTAAAATTTTAACAGCTACATAAATACATATGATGCTAATTTAAGTTATACCTCTGAATATTGTACACGAAGGGTAAAATGGTTGTACAGAGGCTGATGGCAACAGTTTATCCCCACAGAGCAGTACAGGGGATTGGGATGGAAAATACCGCTCCATTTAGAGATTTCTGGATGCTGAAAAGCCAGGAGGAAGGTGTCAGGAACGTGTAAAGGCTGCATAGACACCCCTAGTGGAATCATAGCTCTATGAGATGGACCTAAGGGACTTTCCTCACCTAGCTAAGAAGGGAATGCTCATTTCTTGTAGGTAGGAATGTGCATGTCACAGTACAGCCTCTTCCTCTAATCCTTCATTCTGATTCTGGATTTAGTCTTCCTCCTGCACCCCATTCTAGGTCCAGCTGATATTTCTATGATCCAGAATGTTATTTTCCTAGGTAGTGGCCTACATGCATGGCTCAAACTTGAGACCGGCCCCATCAACTTTTACATTTGATGAAATTACACCAGTAACCATGTCAGGAAGTCAGCTACAGGTTGCTTTTAACTTCCTTAGCTAAAGGACTCCCTTTGTCACTTTAGGTGCTGGGACAAACAAGGACATGGCTCCTTTGGTGAGGATGATCTTGCCTCTCCTCTAACCAAATCACATGGAGTGCCTAACAATCCAATTAAGTCAATCTAACTCCAATGTGACATTTTTCAGGAAGATACACGCACAAATAATGGAATTCAAAACACTAGTGTAGCTGAGCCACAATACTTGACAGCAGTGAAAAGAACATTTTTCCTTAAATCTACCCTAAACTTGTGTTAAAATATATCCTAACTATTTGATGGAAAATGTGATTTTTTTATAAGAAAAGAAAATAAGGAAAAGTACAGACTTTCTGCTGAATGTTAACCATGCAGAGGATCAGCTTTTAGTGTGGAAAATTAAATTAAAATATACAAAAAAATCTTCCTTAAATTCTGAAGACATTCACTTCTCAAAGGCATTTACTTTGAAAGAGACAACCTTTCCCAAGTTGGAAGATCTGTTATATTGTAACCAGTGCTGAACAGGAAAAACTTACTCTTTGTAGCATCATTATTAAATTATTCTTTTCTTTCACAAAATGATCTTGTTCTCTCTGAGCCTGCTGAACAATGTGATTGGCTTGCTTTTTCAGTGCAGAAATTTTTTCCTGTAGGAAAGAAGATGATCATAGAAAGATGCACATTAGACATTCCAAGGTTTGCCAGTCTGTACTGGGAAATGGGGAGAAGGTTTTTACAACTGAAATAATGGTGACCACATTTGAGTAGGTGATGGGTAGTCAGCATTACCCAGAGACGAGGAGGCATTTACTTGGACCTACCAAGCTCAATGTTTTTCTTAAGGCTAAAACAGCTTAAGTGATCTAAATTTTATTTGAAGAACCCAGAAGTCAACAGGAAATCTTGATTTAGACTATCAATTAATTTTTGACATCATTTTGGAAGATGACTGATTGAGAAAAGATAACAATGGCATTTCTTACTTAAACTGCGAGTTTGAGAAGTCACTTTTTCTTCCTTCCCTCAATTTTATCCTTCAATTTTATCAGGTTAGAGTTCTAGGGCGTAGTTCTGAATTTTGGAATAAGAGCCAAATTCTGAACTGGACATGTAAGTGTTGGGTGGAGTTGGTAGTAATCTGCATGGTATTTGACTGGACTGTTTCTAATGGTAAATAAGCTATCTGCCAGTTTGCAGAACTATTGAGCAATAGAAACAGAAAATTCCAAATTAGACTGTGTTCATATAATTACTCTGAATTTAGTTACTGTGCTTTCAAAAGGAAGCAATTTTAAACAGATATCTGAATTCCTGATTTTCTAGTCTTGGTTTTTACATAAATGATAAAATTGGATGTTATTCATGAATACATGTATAACATCATATAACAATGACTGTAACATGTCCAGAACCCCATTTACCATATATATGACAGGCTCCATAATATGACAAAAATGATAGGATTAAATATACGAAGATTTTCAGATACAAAAATACACACATCATAGCTGTATGAATGCTCATTATTGATTACTGTCACATAGAAAGAGTATATCTTGATTTTTCACATTAAACATCACCTGGCAAAGGTACCTTTCTAGTGACTATGTTCCGCTGATATTCAGCCACTTCGCGCAGGAGTTGTTGTGTCAAGTTCTCCTTTTCCTCATCCAGACGGCTCTCATGCTCAAGCTGCTGGAATTCTAGGTCTTCAAAGTGTTTACTTTCAACATCCAACAGGTCAGCATCCTTTGGAGAAAAGGGAATGAAAACAAGACACGCCAGAATGGCTGCAACCTTCTTAATCAAAGAAACAATTATTAAAAGTTTTAATGCAAGATAACTTTCAATTACAACATGGACCAGGGTTAGAATATGATGATCTGCTTATTTGCAGTTAAACTCCTGAGCAATGCCTCTACAGTGGAACTAAAGGGGACACCACAGGAGAGGGCAGCATTGCCTTTACCTTTTGTTTTAAGGTTGCTCTGTGCTTTAGAAATTCTTGCTTTAAATCTACTAAGCAGCTTTAAAATGGATACTGAAGTATAAAAATAATTCAACAAATAACCTAAACATTATCTGCAAATCAAAGGTGAGATACAGTTTCTCAAGCAAATTCTTTTTCACAATTTTTATATGACTTTATTATAGAGATTAAATAACTCAAAAGTTGCATACATACAGACCAGAGTTCTCTAAAAGGGGTTCATATACTCCAAATACACACAACATAATCCACTGGAACATGAGGAGTTTTATTTTCTTTTTCAATGCCCTAATAAATATATTCTAATGTACATACCAGGAGACTAGTACATATATATAATATACAACTTATACTTTGAGCATGCCTGCAACAATATATTTATAATATAGGCTATGTGTTTGATATAATGTAGGGTATGCTTGCTCAAATAATTTTGCTAGAGAGATAAACCATCAAAAACTTTTGGACATGGATTCTGGGTGATAATGATATATTATTATAGGTTCAGCAATTGTGACCAATGAACCATTCTTGTGAGGAATACTGATAATGGAGGAGGCTGTGCATGTGTGAGGCCTACAGGAAATCTCTTTATCTTCTGCTTAATTTTGCAGTGAACCTACAACTGCTCTAAAAAAAAAATAAATAAATAAAGTCTATTTTAAAAGTTTGCAGATCAAAATTTTTAAAGTAGCCTTTTATGAATCCATTAAAATCATTTATAATTTTTTTTTTACTGTTAAGAGTAGAACAAAGGCTTTCATCAGGCACAAGGTCAACTCAAAAAGTTAAGCACTACCACTCCAAGAATAATCTTGAGGACATTTAAAGAAAATCAAAAGTCATGAAAATCAGATGGTCTTAAATAGGAATCCTCCATACCTATGAGATGCTTGACAGGAATACTATGGGATACTACACAGGAATATTATTTGTGTATCTGTATTCGTGCAGGGAACAGTACACATTTACATTCTCCAATACTTTTAAAAATAAATTTAAAAACAATCACTTGATTTTAGAGTCTGACAGAATTATAAATGTGTTATGTGTGGATGAATTTTTTAAAAATAAAAATTTAAAATAATATATGGGCAAAAGGAAGTGGCAGCTGGGCAATGTGGCTCACAGCTCTACATAGATAAAATAATCAGGCATTTCATTATGTTTAAATCCTCAAAGAGAATTGGAAAATAATCGTATGGTAAATTAGTTCAACTTTTTAAGTAATGACAAATTATGGTTTTTAATCAAATGGAATATATTTCTAACTTCTGCAATGAATTATATTCTAGAGATGAATCATAGAAGGGCTATTAGCTACCATGCAATTATAGCCAACACTATAGCAACAAGGCTATTATGTTAACATAGACTGTGGGTTCTCTAATTTTAAGGCAGGAAAAACACAATTTGAAAAACATACTCAGCATTTCTTAAACTTCTTTACATTTTATTTGGCCAAAAAATTGCTGTCTTGATTTCAAGGTTTTGGTTGACATTTCCAGTTTATCAGATATTTAAAGTTTATAACATCTAAATGAATGAATTAATGAAGGGAACTAAATAAGATACAACTGAAGTGTTATATGTTGTAATAAAATATCTGCAGTATTGATATAATGGACCAGCTTATCTATTTACTCATATAAGCATACATACTCAAGTTTTCCAGATCTTTCAATTAAGGTTAGTTTGTGGTCAAAGGTACTGAAACAAAAAATTTAAATGCTTTTTTGGTTTATATCTTCATTAGAAGTGAACATATAGCTCACAATACACACACATACTCTATGCCAGTCCTTCACCTACTCCACAACTGGTTAACATGAACGATATATTATTTTAACCTTGCATGGAGGTCACAGACTCACTAATTTATCTGCAGTAAATATTTGAACCATTGCATGAAAATTATAGCACACCAGGTTGAAAAGATGGAAATTAAGCCAAGCTCAGCATCCAGATTCCATGGTGTAAACATCTAATCAAGTCATCCAAACCATTAAAATGTGTCTATAAACTTTGACTTTGAAAGTAAAACTTCTTGGGGGGAGAATAAAAACTTTTAAAAGATTTTAGATAAGAGTAAGAATTTAAGGAATGGAATTTGAGGGTAGGACTAGTTTAATTAAGACAGAATAATATATACAGGAAGCTTCAAGTACATGACTAGCTGAATAAAAATTTTAACTAAATTTTAGTCACGAAAAGGACATTATAAATCTCTATTGACTGGCAAGCTCAGGTCCCAGCATGAAAGGACATAAAACAGCTGTACTAAGGAAAATTCTGTGTAATTCCTTTTTTTTTTTTCCAGCAACTGCTTTTTTTTTTTTTTTTTTTGAGAATTTATATAGCAGAAGTGTATATACACAATCTTTATGTTTTCTTTGCCTAATGGAGGAAGAAGAAGAGAATAGATGTGGTATGGCCAGGAGTAATTGTAGAAATAACCTCATGGTGGCTTAAGGTCAACTCTGGAAGCAAATGTAGATGGGGCTCATTTTGTTAACCTTTCTCCATCTTCAGCTTGATAGTCAATACTTCACATGCTTTTAAAATATGAAGAAGTCAATAGTTCAATCTCCTCTTTGTTATGAAGAGATATTATGCCTATAGAGGTTGAATGACTTTTCTAAGACTGAAGAAAAAACTGATTTTAGAGCCAGTGATAGGGCTGAAGTGGTTTCTCAGTTGTGGATATCACTGGGTAGAATTTAAAAACAAAAACAAGAGACCAAAATCAACAATTTGGTTGAGAAATATAAAAAGTAGAAGAACACTGCACCAGCCAGATACCACCAGCTTCTCTTTACAGTGGGCCCTTTCCTAGCAAATGACAGTCAAATTCAGCTTTCTTTTCCACACTGCCAGTATCCCAGGATTGATGAGTCCATACTGACAGCATGCCAGCCACAGATTATGAAGTCAATATCAACTGAAAACCATATTTTGACTCTAAAGCAATGATTTAGAAGTATGAAACCCAGTCATAAGTCCAAAATGTAGCATGCATAAGATCATTCCATATTTTCAGCTTAAGTATTCAAAAGAACATGCAGTTTAAGAAAATGATTTTCCTTCTGTTCATGTACTTTTAAGTTATGTGACTTGCCACTGAATGAAGTTAATCACAATAAAATAAGTTTCATCACATCTAGTTTAAATGCCTTTAGAAAAACTTGGTAATGAAATGGTATTCTGAAGTTTCAAAGTCTAAAGAGAAATAGGTGTGATAACACAGTAAGTTCTTAATATAAATGTACTTCTTATGAAATAAGTGAAGTTTAACTGATTAAGCTAAGGGGCCGGTGAAGAGTTACACTGATCATCATCCCTATAAACAGAATTAGTAGACCTCAGTATCAGGTGGTAGAAGCTACCATAGTCAGTTATCTCTGCTAAGGAAAGGGGTCTTTATGATAAGAATTTTACACTCTGCTTGGAGAGGAAAGGGAAGGAGTCTTTGCTTTCAGTCAATGGAACAGGCTGTCTGCATTATTTCCTTTCCTCTTTTGCAGTCAAAATTCTTAGAACATATAAAAAATTATGAGTTCTCATTCAGAATCTAGATCATGCAAACCTGAGTCCAGGTTATTAATAGAACCTACCAGCTTCCATTGGAAGCAACATTTATAAAGAATACAAACAATAAAGTGGCAACTAGCAAAAAGGAAGAACAAAATATGTAAGTACGATGCTGACCCTAAATGAAGAATTACAATGACTGTAAAATCATCAGCCATGAGAGAGTTGAAAAACTGTAAACAAATGGTTTCCCACCTCTTCTCTGAAGTGGGATAAACACAATTACCAACCAAAATACTTTTATAAATACTAGTCTTTTTTCCAATCATTTTTGTCACAAAATTTCCAGAGAATTGTGACACCAAGAGACAGCAAGCTTTATCTCCTTACAGCAAATTCACCTTTACAGACTAAAATGAGTAAAGAGACAGATGCAATTGTTACAACTTTCTTTGATTCAACATTGAAAGATATAAATATTAAAATTGTTATGCTGATGTTTAACTTCTCTGCATTGGATACTCTATTAAGATACTCTCAACCTCTGTAATACATTAGTTTTAATTGAGATTTTTCATTATCTAGTTATATTCTCAAGTGTATCAGGTATTTTTGTTTTAGAAGTCATCTTAAAATTTTTCAAAAGTGTATATACTGACTTTTTAACTTGCTTATTGACAAGAAGGGACAAACAAAACCAACAAACTAGCCTTCTTTTTGACTCATGTGAAATCATAAATTGTTACTCAGGACAAATAACTATTACATGACTCCTTTAAAGGAGCAAGGCTCTTGAGGACAGCTGCCAGTTGCCTCAGGATCACGGTTGGTTTGAGCTGCTATTCAGAGGAAACAACACAGTTGTCAAGAAACTGTGAAATACTAAGTACCTATGCCCATGTTTGTGAAATTATCCATCTAGGAAGTTTCCTTTTCTGAACAGAAACAGCACAGTTGTGTTAAACACTGCAAGCATTCAGGATCGGAGAATAACCTGAGAAAATTTAACTAGTACTAATCATGTAAAAAAATAGGATGCTTGTATAAGAAGATGCTGAGGGCATCCCTAATGCCCTGGGTCGTGAATCTTAGTGCTTGTTGTAATCATGCTAATGAGTTCCATGTTACTAAGCAGCAGGAAAAAATAGAAAAGCAAAACAATGGGAGAGGGTGGAGGCCAAATCAGAATAGAATAATTTGGGGAAAGAATATAAAATCAAGCTAACAAAAATAATCAAGGAAAAATACTACAATGCAGCAGAGAGTGCAAGGGAGATGTCAGCTGATGTAAATGCTACAGTTTTGGAGTTGGTCCTAATCAGGAATGAGTTCTCTTTAGTTACCAAAAATCAAATCCAGAAATACTTCTGCATTATAAATTAGGAGAGGGATTCTAATAAGAAATATTTTAACTGATTAGTATGGAATAATATTTACTGTTACCATGCATATTCCTATTTTAAAAGTATATAATGACTAGAACTTAGGTAAATTTATCCTGTGTGAAGTAGTAAGCCAGAGGTAAGTGGAACTTAATTGGGGGGAAAAGAAGAAAAAAGAAAAACAAGGGGTGCATTCCTGTTTGCTACTGACCCTCTTCAGTTGTTGTTGTAACTGTTCCCTCATGGACTCAGGACAATTGTCCAGCTGGGTCTTCTGCTCGGAGTAAAGCTCCTGTAGCCTCTCTAGTTTTTCCCTTTCAGCATCAAGCTTTACCTTCTCCTGAAGTTCAGAAATCAGAAAATAGAATAGAAATTACCTTCACACCCCAAGCAGGTGCTAGTAAACATTTCCAAGAATTACACAAACATACATGAACTCTAGATATTCTATGAATGTAGAAACACAGCTTGTTAGTGATTACAATAAAGGATATAAAGTAGAAGTTAAGACGAGGGAGCCTAGACTGCATTCTCAAAACAACCCATTTAATTGGGTATTGACAATGGCCCACCCTTCCTTCCTTCCCTCCTTCCTGCCACCCTGTTACAAAAGCAGGGAAGCAATGGATAAGGTTGAACATTGGTCAAAGGCCAACAAAGTACAAAATAAATGCCAGCCAAATTCATGAGCTAGCCTCGCAAAAATTACTTGTCAGGAAACCAAAGAAAAAGCGGGCATTTATTAACATCAAAGTACTATCATGGTTCTATTTGCTCAAGGTATTTGCAAAGCAAATCCTGGAAATATGTTCTCAGGTCAAAGTCTCTCTATGTGCACTAGCTGATTTCCCAGGTCATCTGAAATAGCTCTAGCTATTTGGAAAGCTTCAGAGCTGAAGCAATTAGAAAATCTTATCTCAGGGAGATCATCCAATTCAGGGGGTGAGAGAGCTGGTAAAACGTAAGACTGACAAAGTAGCAAGGGGAAGGTATGGGGCAGCTTGGACACAGCACAACTGTGACACTGTGGAAACACAGATTTCCTTAAAATGAATGACATAAAAGAATAAATGGAAACATGAAAAACAAAAAACTGTGAAAAAGAAGGAGAGAGAAGAGAAGAAAACGAAGGTAACACTAAATCCTTCTTAAGTCACACAAGCCAAAGTGACCCTAGGCACACTCCAGGATGTAACAGGTCCGTACTGCAACACCATGCTTATCCTGCCTTGAAGACCACATCTTAAATGGAGAAACAAAACTTCAATTCTTTTAGTGCCAGTCTTGTCAACTTGTGGACTCTTTATGATGCTCTGAACACTTGAAGCAAATTTTAGGCATGAGTCTCTCCATGTGTAACTCTTTCAACCCAAAGTAAAGCATTTTATGCAGCATTGTGATGATTTGACAACCACTTCACTTTCCTCATATTCTTTTTATAGAAACTGGTAGACATAAAACTAGCTTCTGAACATATCACAGAAGAAATTTTTAAAGGATAAAGCTCTAAAATAGTCCTATCAAATTATCCCTACTATAATTTCTTAATCCAAAAAGTCTCGATTTGCTGTTAACCCACATTTAGATTCTTGATAACGAATCTAAACTATATATTCACTTGAGTCTCCATTTTTGACTTAATTTTAAAATTTCAAGGTTATTTGAAAAATATTTAACTTGCAGTTTTTCCCCCAAAATAATTAAATCCAGAAGTCATAAACTTGAGAATTCTGCTTCATATAGAAATAAAATAATGATCCTACATTTAAACAGTCTACAAAGAAAGTTTGTTCGATTTTTTAATAGGAAGTTTTCTCAGTGTACACACCTATTAAACAGGAGCTGGAAAACAAGAATTCCAGAAAATTAATCCACAGGAAAACTGAATGTAGTAGTACTACAATGTAAAGATTTAGTCTTTGGTTTCAGAATTGTTTCTGCCCTTAATAAAACCAGCAATACAGAATACCTGTTGATCTCTGCCTAAGAAAATGTGTTATTTCCTCTGTATGTGGGTCAAAGATTGCCTAATTTATACAGCAAGAGATTTTTGTCCCCAAAGAGTTCCATTTCTAAATAGGTTATCATCACATTTTGCAACAACTTTAATTCTAAACAGAAAGTTAAAAAACAAATAAAAGTATTCATCACAATTAAACATCATATGTGCAAAGTCCTAAAGTTCTGTTTACAGAAAACATTGATGCAATATTAGAAATATGGAAAGTCACTGCCCTAAAACATGATCTCAAACCTTGAAGAAATGACCAAACTAGTGCTCTGTGGCTTTCGCTTTTTTAATTGTTAATAATGAACACAAATAAACAACTAATAAAAAATACCTCATGTTTACACAGTGCCTTCCTTCTGAGGTGCTCAAAGCGTTTCGCAATCCCATACAAGGGGCAGTCAAGAGAATTATGCAAGCAGGCACCATCAGGGCCTTCCGCAGCTTCTCTGTGGTTTATCACTAATGCTGTGACCAGCACCTGGTCTCAGAGCAGAAGCTCAGTGGGGCCAAAGGGAGGGCAAAGGAAGTGAGAGGGGAAGGATACCAGAAGGACTAGTGGCAGGTGGGCTGCATCATAAATCACAGAGGACCAAAGAGGTGAGATTATTATCCCTGTGAGAACTAGAAGTGGAATGACTTCCAGCCAGACCGAAATTGATATTCCTCTCTTCTATTTATCATGCAGGAAGTTTTCAAATGAAAATTAACTGGAGGCAAGTATTTAATTAGAAGAGAAACATCACTGTCTTTAGTGAAGGTAAAATACATGGAAGAACTAGATGGCATTGAATGGTGTAGGGATTTTTGATTTTTACATGCAAAATAGTAATATTGAGTGTTATCCTCTTTCCCCAGATTATAACTGATAAACTCACCTATTCCAACTACTACAGATACAAAAAAATTTTCCAAACAACAAAGTAGGAGAGAACATAATTTTTTTTTTTTTTTAAGATTCAAAAGTGTACTTTCAGGAAATAGGTAGATTTGAACGCAGTTTTAGTAAATTTAACAAATTACACTGTGTTGAAGAAATATAATTATAAGGAATTGGGGTACTCTGGCACAATACAGATGTACAAGGGGTCACTTATAAAACAGGAATTAAAAGGACTTCTGTAGAGACAAACTGCTTCTGTTTATTCGTTGACTTGTCTTCCTGATGTACTGTAAGTCCAGCTTGGACACAAACTCATTTTCAGATTCTACCTATTTTATATATTTAAGACTAATGTTCCTAAAGTTCCATATCCACATATGGCCAATGATAAATTATTCAGGGGTAAATTAAAGTATAAATCAGTACATAAATTTGTCATATACAGTTGTCCTTGAGTATCTTTGAGGAATTATTTCTGGGACTCCCAAGGATACCAAAATCTGTGGATGCTCAAGTTCCTTATATAAAATGTCATAGAATTTGCAAATAACCTATACAAATATTCCTATGTACCTTAAACCATCTCTAAATTGCTTATAATACTTAATACAATGTAAATGCTACACAAATAGTTGTTACTCTGTATTGTTTAGGGAATAATGAAAAGTGTTTATGTGCTCAGTATAGATGTATATTTTTTGAATATTTTTGATACTTGTTAGTTGAACTGGTGAATGGAGAATCCAAGGAAACAGATGGCTCACTGTGCTTACTTTCATAGTGATATGTCTGTTCATTTATTCAATAAAGATTAAAAGAAGAATAGAGGCAGAGAAAAGAGGAAATTATCGTTCTCCTTATACTGCACAGTTCTATTAGCTCTGTGATTCCCAACCCTGATTGCACACTAAAATAACCTGAGTTTTTACATATATAACGTTCCAGGTACCTGTATTGATTGGGTCACAAATATGGAACACAAAGACTGTAAGAAGCATTCTAAAAATCTTTCCAAGTTTTATACCAGGTAGCAGGGTGAGAATCACTGACAGCCACCAAGGATTATGTGAGTGACACAGCAATTATGACTTGATTTTTCTAATGTTGACACAAGGCATTAATTCAAGATCATCAAAAATTGTGCTTAGTGCCTACTATCTTTTCTTCATAGTATAAAAGTTCTTACAAGTGGTATCCCAATTGTTTTACATTCTAATTAAATACTGCTAATAAATCAAGGGATGATAGATCTCAAATTTGGAGGCAGAGCACCTACTTGATGCAAATATTCAGGAGTGGTTATAAGTTTACCCTAAATAATTTGAACTTGTATATACAGGAGTTGCCAGTAATCTTGAGTGATTTTAAATGTCCAAGGCTCATCATAGGACTACTTATTTAGCCAGATCTTATGGTTAGAAGACAATAACATAAGTTTTCTCTCTTCTCAGTAGTATTCTTGAAGAAAGAAACTGAAATATAACTTGTTGGCTCTCTGTGAATTCCAATGCTACACAAAAAATTCTTAAATGCCAATATTTAGAATCATTTTATCATATCTAAGCATGCAATACTCATAATAATAAGCAGATGGTTTAAGGTTACCCTGAAAAGATGCTTAATCTATTAACTTATAGAACTGCCAAGTAAGAGAGGACACCTGGTTAAATTTTAATTTCATATGAAAAAAATGATCTTTGAATGTAAATATATTCCAAATATTGCTTGGGACAAAATTACAAAAAAACTTATTTTCTGTTTATCCAAAATTCAAACATAACTGAACTTCCTATTCATGAAACTGTGGCTCAGGTTTGGAACAGGTGCAGTGATATGTTAATGTTTGTAGTCCCTAAGTCACTCTTTTTAGTGGAAGTCAACTCAAAGTCCTCTCCATATACCCTAAGAATTCCTTTCCTTCAAGTTCTTCAAACCTGTGGGAGGCAGACATCTTCATAGCTTCAAGGATGAGTCAACTATTTTAGACCTATACTCACAAATCTAAAGTTTTTTTCCAGTTTTTGCAGTGCTAGGGATCAAACTCAAGGGCCTCGCACAAGCGAGGCAGATGTTCTACCACTGGGCTATAATCATAGCTCTGAAACTTTTTTCGGACAATTTTTTAAACTGGTGAATTATAATTGTACATAATGGTGGGATCTGTTGTTACAAATCACACACGCACACAATATTGCAATTTAATTTGACCAATATCTTTCATCAGGTATTTTTCCTATCCCTTCCTTCTTCTTTCCCCCGGTCCCTTTCCTCTACTTTAGTGCTATTTCTTCAATTTTCATGAGATTCCCACCCACCTTTCTTTTCCTTTTTCTTCTCTAGATCCTACATATGACAGAAAACACACCACCCTGGACTTGCTGAATTTGGCTTACTTCACTTAACATAATGGTCTCAAATTCCATTCATTTTCCTGAAAATTACATAATTTCATATTCCTTTAGGATTAAATAAAACTCCTTTGTGTATACATACCACGTTATCCATTCATCCATTGATGGACACCTAGGCTGGCTCCATATTTGGCTATTGTGAATTGTGCTGTAAAAATGGATATGCCTGTATCAACAGAGTACACTGACTTTAAGTCTTTAGGATTAATACTGAGGAGTGGTATAGCTGGGTCATGTGATGGTTCCTTGCTTAATCTTTTGAGGAACCTCCATACTGATTTCCATAGTGGCTGTACATTCACAATCCCACCAACAGTGTAAAATTGTTCCTCATTCTCTACATTCTTTTTAGCATCTATTATTGTTTTTATTCTTGATGAATGCCATTCTATCTGGTGTGAGATGAAATCTCAGTGTAGGTTTTATTTGCATTTCCCTAATTGCTAATGATGTTGAACATTTTTTCATATATTTGTTGGCTATTTGTATTTCTTCTTTTGAGAAGTTTGTGTTCAGTTCATTTGCCCATTTTTTAACTGGGTTATTTGATTTTTTGGTGTTTTTTGAGTTTTTTAATATATTCCAGATATTAATCCTGTCAGAAAAGTAGCTAGCAAAGATTTTCTTCCATTCTGTAGTTTCTTTCTTTACAATCCTTAATTGTTTATTTACTTTCTTAATTGTTTCATTTTCTGTGCAGAAGCTTTATCATTCGATGCCATTCCATTTATTAACTCTTGGCATTATTTCCTGAATTTTAGGAGTCCTATTGAGAAAGCTGTTGCCAGTGTCTATACTGGAGTAATTCTATGCTTTCTTCTAGGAAAAGCTTCTGGTCTAATTCCTGGGTCTTTGGTCCATTTTGAATTGATTTTTGTGCAGGGTAAGAGATATGGATCTAATCTCATTCTTTTTCATATGGATAACCATTACCCAGCACCATTTGTTAAAAAGACTGTCTTTTCTCCAGTGTATGTTTTTGGCACCTTTACAAAGGATCAGATGACTATATTTGTGTGGGTTTGTTTCTGTCTTCTATTCTATACCACTGGTCTACATGTCTGCTTTTATGCCAGTACCAAGGAGTTTTATTACTATACCTCTATAGTATAACTTGAAGTCAGGTATGGTGATGACTCCAGCATTGTTTCCTGGGCCTAGAATTGTCTTGGCTATTCTGGGTTTTTTATTCTTCCAAATGAACTTTAGGATTGTTTTTTCTAATTTTGTGAAAAATGTCATTGGTATTTTGATGGGGATTGCATTAAATCTGTATATTGCTTTTGGTAGTGTGGCCATTTTAATAACATTAATTCTGCCTATCTATAAACATGGATGGTCTTTCCATCTTCTGGTGCCTTCTTCCATTTCTTTCTTCAATGTTCTATAGTTTTCTTTGTAGAGGGCTTTCACTTCCTTGGTTAGATTTATTCCTAAGGTTTTTTTTGTTTTGTTTTTTGTTTTTTATTTTCGAGGCTCTCATGAATGAGATTGCTGAAACTATTTTAAACAGCTTTATTGAAGTATAATTGATGTATACAAATGCATGTTTAATGTTTTGATTTTGGTGACTTTGTATATACACATATACCATAATACTATTTAAGGTCAGAAGTGTTTTGAATCTCAGGATATTCTGAATTTTATGCAGACAGCACTGTTCATATTGCACATATTAAATGGCATTTCCAGTGAGGTCGGGGGCAGTACTCTTTAATAAAACATATTACTATTTCTGTAGCTACACTTATGAAAGCCAATTTTACAAGACACTTTTTTCCGCAAAATCTTTTCAGTTTTTGGAATTATAAAGGAAAGATATGGATTCATGTCAACAAATTGGGAATCCATTGTTTTTCCTTAAAGCGGTACATCCTTCTACTTATTTCTGAGGACATTTTTCCTTTGGCTTTGACATTTTAATTATATGATTGATGGATGTTTAGCGTAGAAAAAGTCAGCAAATTAGAACATTGAAGACTTACATAATAAGCAAGCACCAGAAAAAAATAACCTCCATCTGGAATCCTGTTGATTTAATCCCCAAATCCCACAATATAGTTCCACTTCCTCTAGCCAGGGAGCTAACTTTGAAATGTAAGAAAGAGGCATGGGAAGGGCTGGGTCCTTGGCAAATGCTCTGTACTTGGGAGGCATGAACACTTGTTCAGGAATCTGGGCCAGGCTCATTGCCTTCCCCTGACTCTGAAGGAAGGATGGGAGGAAGTAACAGGTAGTTGGGCAAGATGATAATGGAGAATAAGGTTTAGCTACTTAGTAATATATATGCTTATGTAGAAAAATTAGGAAGTCAAAATTTCAGCTTTCACTTTAGGAATATATCATATGGAGAATAAGCTAAGTTTCAGTTCATAGTTAATTATGTGTGGCTATACAAGTGCACAGTCCAGGGTGACTATGAAATGTCACAATATATCCATGTAAAGACGCAAAATGTTTGCCCATAAACAAAAGGATGGTTTGAGCTTTATGATTAACATCTGGGTAATGGAAAGACTTCAGTAAGAAAATGGAAGTGGAGCCTTTAAGATTTTATTTGATTTCATCACAACTGAATTTTGACTTTTACATGCTAAAGGAGCATAGATGAAACAGATAATCTAAAACTAGAGGAAATTGGAAAACTACTTTTAATTCCAAATTTTCAATGTACTCAAAAATAGACAAAAAGAGAAAGAAAACCTACATAAATAGATGCACACGTCTGTACTTTCTCAGAAGGTGCTGAAAACTGGGCTTATAGTGGACTGTGGAGTGTCAGTGAAGGAAAGACTGCCCAGACTGAGCTTCATGGGCTGGTGGTCTCCCTACTCTGTCACCAAACCTATTAAATTAAAACAGATAACTAGGGCAGTGATAACATTTTCCTGTCCTTTCACTTGATGGTCTCTTTGCTTAGTGCTTCACCAAATAAACATCCCATCTGCGTTTATGTTCAAGTCAGATACTCATATTTGTTCAGGGTTTATCCATGTTTATACTGGAGAGATGGCTACTACCTGAGAACATAACAGGCAGGGAGACTTTAGCTTAAAGTCACATGGAAACAGGCTAATTAATGCTTATAACAGTGAAAGGTCAGCCCAGAGAGCCTCTGGTAAAATGTTCAATAAATATATAATAAAAAATCTTGTCTATATATGATGTTGTGTATATAATTATATCTATAGTTTGTTTTGTGTGACATAATAAATAGTAATTGCATATAATATGCATTCATTTTTATTAAATATGTGAAATAAAATAATAGTTCTCAAATCAACTAAAAGAAATAACACTGGAGATCATAGTCAAGAACCAAGAAAATAACGTTAATTATTTCATACCAAGATTTGAACTCTGAGGCTACAAGGCCCTGTCCACAAAAAGCTAGGGACAAGATGACAGGATGTATTATCAACATCTGAACTGGAACTTGCCCAACAGGGATATCTTTTCAGGTTTTGCTCTTCTCATTCCACAGTTTATATCTGACCACAGCAACAGGTGTATGGAAAGGGAAACGTGATCCAAAGGGCAAAGGCCACTTCCTCCTTCTGTCTTACGCTCTGGCTGGACTGGCAGCGTGATTACAGGGCCCCTGGCATGTGCACTTAGGCAGCTCACAGCAGCTGTCCTGAAACCTGGCCACACATAGCTCTTTGGCAGGTGTTTGGCTCTGTGTTTCTTGTAATGCCCAGCCTGGCCTAGCGGTTAGCAGGCAAATCCAAGGACAATATTCCCAAAGCATACTGGGCAGTATTTTGGCACTTCCTACAGGCTGGATAAACAGTGGATCACAATGCCTTCTTCTATTTCACAGGCTAGAGGGAAAAATAAATATTTGGTAGACCCCAAACAGATGTAAATCATAAAATATGAAAAGTAAAAGGTCTAAAAAGTACAGCAGTGAGAACATAAACTCAACTAGAAAGGTCTGGGAAAGATTTTTTATGAAGAACTGACAGGGCACCTGAGCCCTGAAAGTAGAAAGAATGAAAGCACGGAATGTGGAGAAGGAAATCCCAGGCTGGAGAAACAGTGTCCATGAAGGACCTAGGGACATGGGACGGGGTTGTGGGTGGATCTTAGAACTAGAGAAAGAAGGCCAAGGTGAGGATGGTGTGAAGTATGGGAAAGGTGGTGACAGAAAGACTAGTGACAGATCAACAGCAAGGAATGTAGATTTCACAGAGTACAGTGGGGCACAATCCAGAGTGCCACATCTCAAAGATTTCTATGATCTCATTTCTGTTTTCTTTTGATTTTTAGATCACCATGCTTCATTTGCTGCAAAGAGAAAATGCTGAGGGGGGAAGTTGAAAGGGACTAAGGAAGAGACTTTGATGATTTAGGAGAACGCAGTTATTGAACATGTGGAGACAACAAAGTAATTGAGATGTACTTTAGTGATCAGCTGTATGTGATGGAGAAACAAGGGTCAAGACCAACTTCTGGATTTCTGTTTGAACCCATGGGAGGGCAGAGATGCAATTTCCGGGGCTGAGAAAACTGGACCAAGGGGAGGGAAGGTTGTTGTAGAGGCAAGGAGAAGATTGAGATCAGAGTTTAGCTATGGATGTATTGAACAGGAAATAACTGTGCAGTATCTTGAGTGGAGATGTTGGGGAGGCTGCAGGATGAGTCAGAAGTTCAGAAAAGCTTCACGGGCTAGAGACATGCATAGGACCAGAGAGAAGAACAGAAGGAAAACCATGAGTATGATGCACAGGGGTAAAGATGGGGAGGAGGGAGAAAGAGCCAAGAATAGGAGCTGTCCTCTCTAGTGAATGCTGCTCTGGAGTCTGATCACCAGAGTACTGGAAAGCAATCAGTGGGCCAGGAAGCACTGAGGTCTTCCATACTCTTAAAAGGAGAAAACTGATGGATTAGTGGAGGCTTAAGCCAACTGCAGTGAAAAGAAAGGTCAATTTGGAAATGAAGAAGAAGAGACACTGTGTACTCATAAAATTGTTTGAAAAGTTTATCTATGGCAAAGAAGAGAGAGATAAGGTAGTAATTTATTTTTGTATTACAGGGTCGTAGCTTGTTTTTAAGTGATGATAATTTTTTAAATAATACTGGTGGCATGCTGGCAGCAAAATACAGTAAACTGACAGGGTTCGTGCAGAAGGACTGAAGGCTTGAGAAAGTGGGATGGGATGACACTCAGAGCACATCCATAAGGACTGGTCTTTGATGAGAGGAGAACACCTTCCTTGGTGAGGAGAAGGCTGGATGCTTCCAATTTCTCACTGAAGCAGGTGGTGAGATAATTTTTGAGTCAGTGGGAGGAAAATGGGCCAGAGATTTGAAGAGAGTGAAGGTACAAAATAGCTGTGTCATAAAATGGCAGAACAAGCTTATTTGAGAATCATAACAATGCTGCCAAGCAGTGTTGAGTCTCTATTTAAGATTGGTTTTCAAGAAGAGTGTAACATTATCTAGTCCAGCCTTTCTTTCCACTCCCTTCATCATTTTCTGGAGCCCTTTACCCAAAGCCAGTTTCTGCCATTTTTCATACTATCTGATGACAGACAATAATAATTCCACCTGCCAAGACCAACTAATCTCCTAACAGCTGCATGAGCGGGTGCTATACTTTAAGCCCCTGCACTCTCCTTTACTTGCATAGCTTCTGTTAAGCCCCAAAACAAAACAGAAGGGACAGGGTGATTTCTGCTCATGTTCCTAAAGTTCTTCTCCACCTTGGGTCTGGAAAACATGGCAGTTTCCCCAGGAAGTGAGATTTAGCATTGACTCAACTTGCTTCACTTTTGTGCAGAATTGATGCTAATGATAGATGGACAAATAGAATTTGTAGGCTGTGTCATTAGTGAGTTATACAAAGATAAATAACTGGAATGAAGAAGGCAGAAGATTCACAGGGAGCACGGTACACCATTCCTATGTCCCACAAGTTTTTCAATATGTCTTTATAAAAGTATTACTTAATTCAAGTTGTATTCACTAGTACTATAGTATTGATACCACAGTATGAATAACACTATTAATACCATAGTATCAATACTAATGCTATAGTATTGCCAATTTACTGATATTACAATATTAGTAAATACGACTTGAATTAAGCAGTACTGTTGTAAACAATAAATGCCCAGATAAGGCATTTGATGTCTCCATCAAAAGTTTCTGGCTGTTTCAATGCAGTCTTTGAAAAACATAAGCTATTTACTGAATCCCAGTGCACTGCAGTTTTAGACAATAAATCCTTTGATTTGGCTGTAGGCTACTAAAGAAAAATGTACTCACTTTTCAAATAGATTCTGTACTATTTTAAAGGCTGGAGGTAGAATGGTCATACATAAAGTTTAATATGATGGATGGGTAGCCCAGCATGAGGAAGTAACCTCTTGAGCTAAAGCCAACCCTACAAAGTTTAATGTGAAAAAGCTGTGCAGTTTAATTTTGACATGTAGGCAACCAATAAATTGATGTGTAGCTTTTAATGCAACTTTCCATTTCTGACAATATCATTTTTGAGCTCATTCTTTGGCATCAAGATCAAATGCCCTTATTTGTAGGCCCAAATACATGAGCGCCTAAAAAGGAAGTCACATTCAGAAGAAATTCTTTCCACACGTGACCACTAGAACTTACTCAGATTGGAACATTTTTCTTTTTCTCAGCTTAGTGGAGAACATAATGGGTAATAAAGAATGTGCTAAAGCTTGTTTGCTTTTTATTTTCCCAAACAGGACTTTTATTTTTAATTTCAGGTTTAGTTTGCTGTAGCTAACTGACAAGAGAGAAATTTACAATATTCCCAGAGGAGGGGACAAATTGAAACAGACAAACTAACATCCTGAATTCTAAAATCTGCAGGTAATTTTCCATATTTCCCCTAGTAGATATCAGCTAACACTCAGGTTGTAGCCTGAAATGTATAAATAAGACCTCATCCAAGCTAAGTGTCACCTGTGTCTCACAGATTATTTTCACTTGGCAGTGTGTGAGAACGCCCCCCTGAAAACTTCAATATATCTTCAAAGAGCAGTGCACTTGCATTGGATACAACAGCAAGGCAAGATAGGTAAGATAAATGACTCCCATTCATCTTTTTAATAGAAAGAAAAATAAAAAGAGGCAATCCTATTTGAATATTCCAAAGGCTACCCTACAGGGCAACAGTGATTAAAAAATAAAAGTTCAGTATATTTAAAAAAAAGAAGGAAAAAAAGTCTTCTAAAAATGAGTGGAAACAAAAGTGCAGAAAAGCTGATGGAAAAATAAAATGCAACTCACCTCAAGTAGAATTAGCTGCCATGAAATATCAGCTTGCAAATTATATGATCTCTGCTTTCCCAGCCTCAGTTGCCCAGTACCTGACAGTTCTTAGTTTATGACCGTGTGAGATCTTAGAACTTTTCTGTAGTGCTACTATCTCCAGGAACGTGACACACAAATCCAAGATTATGGTAATTCCATTTAGCATTTAAATTCAAGCAAAGGAAACCACAGCTTTAACCAGAAAAAATTGCATTCAAATATAATTTTCTTTTACCTTGGTCTTTTCACCAACAATGTTCTTTTCCAGTTCTGCTATTTTCCGGTTTAGATGATCCAAAATCTCCTTCTCCTTCATAAGTTCAGTTGTCTCAGATTTCTGCTCTCCATCCAAAAGAGCACATTCCATATCCAACTAAGGACATAAAACAAAACTCAGAAACATTTCACCTTCAGGAATATTCTCAACTGCTCACTGCATTGGCTCAGTTTAATAGATAAAAATTTCCCAAAGTACTACCATATAGCCAGATTGTGGGACAGAGATAGCACACCAAAGAGCCCATGTGAGACTTTGGATTTCTATATAAGAAAGCTGGAGAGCCCAGAGTATATTTGCTAAGAAATCTTGCTATCCTGTCACTTAACTTTTTTGCTACAACCCCCTTTCTGCTTACTTTTCAGAGATATTTTGCCTACTTGCTTAGATTCAAGCACAACCCACTTTGGAAACAGCCTTGTCACAAACCACTCTGGGAACAGCCTTGTCTTTGTCCTTAGGGCATAAGGAGTGAAAGTTACCCCAGCCCAGCACTTGAGCCCTGCATTCCTCGCAATACTGGCAGGAGGGGCTTTCGGAGTCCATGCACAAGATGACAGGTGAGCAGTCCCCTTACTACTTATGGGGCTATTGGCACCATCTGTAAGAAAAGACATGCAGATCCTGCCCAGGAATAATTAGGTGCTCTCACTCCGTGGTGGTAACATAAAACTGCCACCATCTTCTATTAGAGTTATAGAATATGTGCTATCTGTTCCCTGTTTTGCAAATCTTTAGAAATCTGGGCTTATGTCTAATTCATGTGTGGAATCCCTCTATAGTGCTAGCATGATATCTGACTCAAAGTAACATGCTCAGAAAAATGTTTCTTAGATTTGAAGCTGAACACCTAAATCCAGGATACTTCAGCTAACAGATTCTGTGATCAGAATGCACATATAGTACTAGTTAAGAGAAAGTTGGCTTAGAGCTTATTAAAGATGGCTTAATATGTTTATCTCATCTAATTAAGAAAAAAAGAACAGAAAGAAAATAAAGGAACGTAGACTAGGGCACTTTAACTCTATACATGGTACCCATTGAATAAGTGCTTGCTTGTGTTGACCTCTCTGTATTTGGCCTCAGAGAACTGTCCGAGTGAGCAGAAATGTTTTTAAGCTACAGGAAAAAAGGAGAGGGTGAGTCCATAGTTTATACCTCTCTGGAGGATTCATCCATCTGGTCATTTATATCTTTGATTTTTTGTTCAAGTTCTTCAAGGTTGTTCAGAATTGTGATTCGGGCATCTTCCATTGCAGCCAACTCCTGAGTCCTCTGTTCTTCACTTATTCCTTCTGGGGTCTGAAATTAATCAACACAGAAATAGGTTGCTCATGCTTCAGTTCTACAGTTTCCTGATTTGACTTAAAAACCAGCTGTAGACCTACAGTCTCACAACCTCCATGCCCATGCAGATGCCCAAAGGATCCCTGGGACTGTTTAGGAACTCTGATACATTTTCCCATAGAGATATGCCATCCTCAGCAGCTACATCCTTAGATAAGCTTGAGTAAACCAACCTCAATGCACAAACCATATCCCTTTAAAGCTAAAAGAACTAAGAGGTTAAAAAGAGAAGGAAGATATTGAAATAGTATGGAGAAATTAAGGTGGTTTCTGCAATGTTTCAGAGGTTTGACACAACAGAGAACTAGAACTGAGAGAGGACTTTAGACATCTTCCTCCAGGATTTCTCAGGACTGCTGCTACCTTCATTGCAAGCTCCATGTTCTTTCTCATCACCTATGGAAGCCTCTTGAATCTCTAGGCAAACTGTTGGTGTCACTACTAGGGTTATCTGCAAATGAGCATTCATGCTTTTTTATTTCGTTTTCAATGCAAGTTGGGAAAACAAGGGCACATCACTCTGGTGATTCCCCAAATGATTTAGAACTACACATTCAATGTTGCCAGTTGATGTTTCACTTTTTGTCACTGTACTGTTTGCTGTCTTGGTCCCTTCTTTTAGATAATGTTTAAGATACTATGTGGATCAAGTGGGTCTTATGCCTGAAAACAGGACACTGCAACCATTTATTTATTTCATGGAAAACTGAGTTCCATGGCAAGGAATGAGAAACTCAACAAACAAATAAGGTGAACAAGGGCATACTTAGAGTCTTGAGCAGAGTTAATGGCAAATACTCAAAGAAGAAAGGAATATTGTGGATCATACACACAGCCCAAATATGACTGCCTATTGTTTGAGAAGAGAATGTAGTAAAGTGAAAAGAGCCTCTTCTCCCTGGAATTTCAAGTTAACTCTCTTGGGTATCACCTGGTGGTGGCTTTCTGACATTCTGGTATTAAAATACTATGTATTTAATTTTTATCTTTCTTCGAAAAAGAAAGAATATTTTGAATAAGTCAACAATTAGACAAATTTAAAGATTGAAAATAGCAATCCAATTAATTATTGAAGATTGCTCCCTAATCCTTAAACAGAATATTCAGATAAGCCAAAATAACTGTAGAAATTTACTTATATCTCACTAGGTTAATTTATTTACCAATCCTGAGAACTTTAAAAAACATTCCATCATGTCATATTTTGTTTTCTTTACTCATATTCTTTATTCTTTACTTTGTAGCTACCTAAGGAGATTAAATGATAGAGCATCCAATATCTCAGGTTAATTAGAATAAAGAAACCCAGTTTTTCCAAGCTTTGACATTTAGCTGTTTAATTGTCATCTCAAATCCAATATTTTACCAGCTAATAAAACAACTGCTGACCTTTTTATCACAAACAATGAAGCTCATTGTCTTAATACTTGGGCACTTATTTCAGGCCATGAGGAATGCCTGCCAGAGTGAACGGCATTCCAGAATCATTGACAGTCATCCCAGCAGGAAAGCTCAGGAAGGCTAACATCCTGTTGGGTCAACATTACATATTAGATTTCTACTTCCAAGGCGGTTTAAAAATATCTCTCTCAGTGGTGGAAGCAAAGCATTAAGACAAAACAACTGAACAATCTGCAAATGATAAACTTTATAAGTAAGTAGGGAAATGAAGATAATTAAGAGTGACCATAATGGGTATTTGCACATACCTCAAAATTTTTAAAAACTTGAAGTTGCTAAAACAATAAAAGCTATTTATAGAAATAAATGGCATTTAGGAAATGTCTGTGAGATTTTTTTTTTGCTATGTATAAGGAGAAAAATCAAAAGGCATTTTAGGACTGCACGTTTGTGATAGAATGAGGTGAAAATATTGTAATCTTAGTAATTAATCAAATAAAGAAACCCTATAGAGAGTCAAGGTGCAGCAGCCACTCAATTGTTTTTGGTGACAGAAAAAGAAGTGAAATTTTAAACATAAATTCATTTTAATTTCTTTGGGATTTTTATAGTAATGGATAGAAACCCCTGATATAGTGACATGTTTTAATAAGCACATTATACATGTGTGTGCATCCTCAAATATGCCATCTTTGAGGTAACCTAATCCACACAGAGAAAGGTGAGAGACAGTAGGGAGAAGATACTTTCCACCTGTCCCCTTTTTTTACAGATCTCTTGTTAGAACCCTCTTGTAATCAAAGGAGTTGTGTGCAGAACTTTCCACTGTAGATGGAACAACTGGTCAGAAAGAGGAGGTAGAAAGAAACTACTCCATTCAGTTTTTGCCTCAGGTGGTGGTTGAGGGGTTCACTATGGCCCTTTAAACTTAGCCTATTTCCAAGCTCCTATGCATAGGTGTTAGGTAAAGTAAGCTCCAGACTGCTGAATCTCTGGCTTCCTACATAACGTTAAAAACTTAATTTAGTTAAATGAATTTAGAGTGGCTTTCATATTTCTCCCTTCCACATTTATCACTGGATTGATTATAATGAATATTATACTTTGTTAAGCCAATAATCCAGTGAACAGATTACTGGGAGAAGAATATCTGAAACAAATGGTCAGGGTTTTTGTTTTTTTGTTTTTTTTTTTTTTGAGCCCATATTTGTCTGCTTGTCTTTGAAAAGTAGTAAGTGAAAACACATTCCTTTAGACCTATCAGCCTCTCACTTGCATTATAAGCTGCTGCAGGGTAACCTGAGGTGCCCTGAAGTTTCCTGTCTCTAAAGGAAGCAGGTCTTATGTCTCTTGTGACAATGGATGGTGCTCTCAGCTTCTGAGGCCTCCTGTTCCACAAGAGTATATTTGAGAAATTAAAAATGTCTGCCAGGATCTGCTTGTTTACACATCAACAGCTCTCTTGTCAAAGACTTCTCCAGAAGGAAACCTGTCTCCCAAAGCAGTCTTCCAGAGACAGCATAGGGCTCAATGTTTTTAACAAAATTGAGCAGATCTCCACCAAGGAAGAAATGTGGAAAAATTGTAGATGAAAAGTAAGTCACAGATATCTAAGGAAACCCAATGACTGACAACAGCCCCAATTTTTCAACTGGGCCAAATACTTTGCCTGAACAACTGACAACTTTTGACTCCTCCATGCACCATTCCTCTTCCCATCCTAATTTCTAACAGTTTCAATTTTCTAGCAATAAAGACAGATGTCCTATTCAGACTTTCTCTCAAATAGGAATTAGTAAGGTAAATACAGCCATGTGGAGAAGGGATTGAAGTCCAACTTGGATTTAAGGGTCCAAAGCCCTGATGTGTATGATGGAAGAACTTGGTGGGCAGATAAGAACTTCTGACCAGAAACATCGAATGTAAGTGTTGCTGAAGTCAAACAAAAATGAAGAACAAACACACAAACTCCCCTGAATATGCTCTGTGTGATAAATTACTATCAGAATTTAGCACCATGATGTTTTTCTCAAAAAATCAGTATGTATCCTTCCCTTATAACAAAAATTCACTGAGGTATCCTTTTTGTTGTCATTGTTCTGTGGTCATAATTGCCAAGAATCTCAAAGTGGAACTTAATGGTAAGATCACTTAACTAATCTTTATTTACTTATTTAAGAATAAATAGGATTAGTTAATCCTATTTATTCTTAAATAAATAAATCTACCTTATAATTATGGCAGTGTTTTTTCCTTTTATTTTGGTGTCTAATTTTAGTTTAATTATATACATATGTATATATATTTATATTTATCTTTTATTATAAGCTCCTTCAATTCCTTTTTAGAAAAAAGTTGAGGGGACATTTTAAAGTCTTTATAGAAAAAAAATTCTTAACCTGTACAAAAATACTACTACTAATAATAATAAGAAGAAGAAGAATAAAAACAAAGATTGCCTTCTAACCCAATCTAGGAAATCCTAAATTTGGTAAGACATTTTTAAACCAATATACAATCAGAAAACTAAGTAATAATTATGACTACAAATAAATGTTAAATTCTTACATGCAAAACAAAACAAACAAATAAACAAAACATAAAGTCAGTGGTATAACCACTCATGATAAAAGCCTAAATTTGCCTACAACAGCTCTTACTATTCAATAAAACACAGGACAAAACAATTTTTAAAAAGTGGATTGAAAAATACCATTAGCAATTTAAATGTGAACATATGCCCTACTTTATGTAGAGTTAAAGATTAATTTAAATACCTATCAATTTGATGGATTGAAAAATTTTGATATGTAACTTTGGCAAATGTATGAAGAACAAAGTACGTTCATAAACTATCAGCGACAGTGTCACATGGAAATACAGTTTTTAGAGAGTGTAATTTGGAAATATTGATTAAAATGAATATTATACAAACTCTTTGCTCTAGTAACTCCACATTTAGCAAGTGACCCTACAGATGCATTTTCACAATGCACAAAAATATGTATCCTAGAATGTTGGCTGCCTATGGGTTTCATTAGCAAAACAACTGTGAATAGCATACATGGCATCTACAGACAATAGAATTAACTTTCGCCATTAAAAAGAATGGGATAGGGCTATATGTACTAATATGCAAAGATGTCCAAGATATTTAGTGAGGGAAAAATGCATACAACCATGTGTGTGCATATGTGTGCCTATGTCTATAATATGCAGTTGTTTGGGAACAGAAAATATTAGGAAGACAGGTAAGACATCTAACTATACTCATCTCTCAGGTGTACAACTGGGAGTGCAGAGGGAGAAACTTCTTTCTACTCATCTATACTGTTACATTTTTTACAGTGTGAATTGGTTACTTTATATTGGTTACTAATTTGCTAAACCTTGTTCAGCTAATTACCTCTTAACATTGATTCTTCACTGAAAACGTTCTGGAAAATTTGTGTCATAAAATCTCTGGTTTCCAGCCAAAAGCACATGTATATCCCTAGGCTCTAGATCCTGGTTTCTTTGCTATCCGGCATTACCTTTGGTAGGATACTCAGGTAGGAGGACTCGCTGGAAGCTTTCAGAAAGGCAGAGTGGGGTGTTGGGGGAGTCCTGGTGAGGTCGCCAAGCAGTTCATCATTCCTGATGCTCCTGGGGGCAAGGAAGCTGGCACTGCTCTGACTGAGGCTCCCGAAGCCAGCCAAGTCTGCATTGTGGAGAGAGCCCTTCCGGTGGCACCTGTATCTTGTATCGGGGCACACCAAGGCTTCCTCAAACACGGACTCCTCATCGGAGATCTGCAGCTTTTCAAGTTCCCTGTTGATTTTCTGCACATCTGCCACGGTGGTGCCTGTGGACAAGCGACTGTCGGGCTTTGTGTACTCAGCACAGAGACTGAGGATAGTCTCCAGACGCTGTCTCTCCTAGAGCAAGAGAGGAGGGCAAGGTCAGTGAACTTGTGAGAATGGAGACAACTCCTAACCCAAAGGCTATCAACCCACAGACACTTGGCTGGTGTTGACTTCGTATCACCTTTTAAGGATGCCTTTAAAGATTAAGATGAAACTGTTTGCAATGCTTGGTTTTGTCCTAAACTCTACGCTGGTTCTCCTCTTTGGTTTCTGTATCCCAGGATTGACTCTAAGTGCATATCCTAGTACTGTAAATACTCCAAAGATGTTTAAAATCTCCATTTCCTATCCAACCTTTACCGTCTTCTACTTATTTACCTTCAATAGTATCTAGCACTTTCTTTACTATAGACAGCGCTGATGCTTCAAATTAATTCTCTAACTTTCTATATAGAAATATTATTCACTATTAGACACACAAAGAGAAAAAAAGTACTTAAAGTATCTTTTGATTTAAAAGATGTATCTCTGTTTTGCCCAGCATGGCAGCACAGGCCTGTAACTCCAGTGCCTCAGGAAGCAGAGGTGGGAGGAATACGAGTTCAAAGCCAGTCTCAGCATCTTAGAGAGGCTCTAAAGCAACTCAACAAGCCCATGTCTCTAAATAAAATATAAAAAAAGGCTGGGCACATGGTTCAGAGGTTAAGTGCCCCTGGGTTTAATCCCCTGTACAAAAAAAAAAAAAAAAAAAAAAAAAAAAAGGATATATTTCTGTTTTCACAATTTTCTTGAAGTGTTTCAAAATTTGTACAAGTTTTTTTTGTGCCTGGTTATCATGTAAAGACCTTTTCTACTACTTTCTTGAATAATTAAAATTATCTAAAAACTACAAATGTTGCACTAAAATGACAATTCTATGTTAAGTCCAAATAGAAAGATATCAGTGTAGCTCAAATTCTGAGATCATTAAACTGATTCATTGAGCTGTAAAATAAAATGGCAGTTCCTTTGCTTAAAAAAATCAACATATAAGCCATTGATGTCTACGATAGTCTTACTAAATGGCCCCTCACCACACGACTCATGCAAAACAGATAGACATTGATGTTTTTTTATTTTAAATATATGAATTACATATTGTGAGCAATGGGAAGCAATTTACAAATTGCTTCTCATAAACCTAGACAGCATTATTTGGGGTGGGGAACCTCAACATATTTACCCTTCACATTAATTCCAAAGCCAAAATGAAAAAAAGAACCCAAAACAAAGACTATCTGTTGTGATTACATCTAGCACACTGAAGAGAGACTTCAAAACACTTACTTCATATAAAAATATTTCCAAACTGCTGATCAGTATAAAATATGAAAATATTAACCAGCACTGGACTACTGTTTTCATCCCAATTTTAGCTAATTTGCAAAGGCAAAATTCAGATGCAGTTAGTTTTTATTAGTTGAGGTAGTAGTGAGTAGAAAAGTCAAATAGGAACAGACCAACTCCCTAGTTGCCATTAAACCTCCCAATTAAACGACAAGTTAGAAGTCATGTAAGGCATATCTGACTTCTATCTACCCTCTAAAGTACCCCCCTGAAAAAGGGGGCAATAGCTTGATCAAAGAGATGTTTAATCTAGTTCCCACCTCCCTTCCACTGCCTGAACTTCTGGACTCCAGCTGCAGCTCAGTCCTCATGGCTTCTTCCCAGGACAGGCACTCCTAGCCACGCATCCTCAGCCCCAGGATCTTCAGCACCCTGTCCATCCAGACGTCCTGGCGCTTATTTATCTCTGCGGCTGCCACCAGCTGCCAAGCCCTACCCACTTCAGCTTTATGGGGAGAGGTGACAGGGGACACAACATTCATTGCTTTATTTTAAACTTCTCCAACAATAAAGAAAAGTCGACATGGAAATACACAAACAACCTACCAGGGCGTAGGTGAGGAGAGGGACAGGAGCAAAAAGTCATCTTACCCTTTGTCCACAGCATCTGTATTATAGGTTAGTCTCCAAAGAATCGTTCCCTTTCCGCTATTTAGATTGTTAGTCAGAGCACCTAAACTCAGTCTTTAGTAATCTTCATAGATCTTTATATGCATATTTTAGTCTTGGCATCAATTACATTCAGGGTTATCTTAAGGTTTTCAGTTTTCATTGAACCAATGAAAGCTGCTGTCTTCAAAAGCATGGAAGATACTTCTGCCTAGACTAGAAGGCATAGCAAAATTCCTCCCACATCCTTCCCAAAATAGTTTCTTTTGCTGCCAGTGCTATTGCTTAATTCCAAAGGGAATAAATGATCCCAGCCTTATGATGAATGCTATTTCAGACAGTGAAATGCAGTATTCAAAGACTTGTGCACAGGAAGTTTGGTCTACTGGTATGTGTCTCTCTATTCTCATCACCCCATTCACAGCCAGTCTGTCCAGGGCTTGAATCACACACACACACACACACACACACACACACACACACACACACACACACACAGAGCAATGCTGCCCACAAGTCTAAAAGAAATCCAGGCTGTGCTCAGACACTCTGGCCCCATAAAAGCTACACTGAAGAAAAATAAACTGATGTGGAGAAGTACGTCAGAAGAAAGTCTGCAAGGTATTTCAGAAAGCACTTCAGGAAGCCTTTTAAGGAAAACCTGAACAGAAATTACCCTCATTAGATATCTCTCCCTTCAGCCCTCTGTATTCTGGTATCTTGTTTCTTCTTATTTATCAGACCAATACCCTTCATCCTGTATGGCTCAAAACAAGGGTAATGATTATGAATAAGGACTCTCTGAGAACCAGAGAGGGCAGTGTTAATAATTATGCTGGAATCTCATGTGCAAACTGGGATTGCTCCTGGCACTGAGATGTATAGCCTCCTACCTAAAATCCAATTTTCCTTGAAGCTTCACCTGGAAACCTGCAAAGTCAGGAGGTACTCTCTTTGAGATCTCCAAATCCTACTTGGTTTCCCAAATCATCACTCTATCATTCATTTTCTTCAAAAGCTACCAGTACAAAGACTAAATACTCAAATGACTACCAGAAACATTGGTGCTAATGATTTGAGTAGGTTACTTTGAATCAAATTACTTAAAATACTTAAAAATTTGTGTTTCCCTTCACTTTCCTCCATCTTCCTATCCCACATATGTCAAAAAAAGCTTTGAAGGGAGCACATGATGTTAGAAAAAATACCTAAAAATATTGCTATTCAATTGTTTTTCTCTTAGAGGTTAAAAAAAAATTGTGGACTGGGGCTGTTTTTAGACCCCAGAACTTTCTTTCTTCTTCAGAGGAATGTGTCTGGCATTGCCCCACTGCAGCCACATAGCCATCCACCTTTTACATGCATCCTCTCCCCTATACCCAACACCAGCCCATCTAGGCATTAGGACTAAACACACTGAATTAAAAAAACGCATTACGCAGAGAATCAACTGCTGAGACCTAAGCACATGCAAAATCTTTGTTAGATCCTTTTGTTGTAACTAAATATGTTGGGTCATTTATTGCACACAACAAAAGGTTATAATGAGTGGATATAATAAGTTGAAATGAGATTTTTTTTTTCTCTTTTTAAGACATGTATTGTGATTGTAAGAATGGCTTTACTTCCCTCTTTTGTCAACCCAAGGGATTCATGTCTCCATAATCTTCAGTTTGACAAAGATCTATTAAGTTACTTGCTACTTAGTAATGTGTTAGGGTACATAGATTTAAAAGTGACAGTGTATCCACCATCAAATCTTTAACAGGAGGCACAAACAAGTGATCAGTTGCAGAAACAATGATAACAGAAGTTTACAGGAAAACTATGGATTCACATATGGGAAAATAATACACAAAAATTATAGATAACGAATTTGAGTTGAGTCCTCAAGGATAAATATGGGCCTGTGTGGGGTGTTGGGGCAGTGGGGAGGTGGGGTATGTCCTTGAAGGAATCACAGGATCAAGGGTACAGAATTGAGGAATATCATGGTATGCTCAGAGACCAGCAACTAGACTGTGACTAGAGCGAGCGGGTCCTGGGTAGGAAGAAGGATGAGGTTCCTGCATAGAAATGGGCCACCTGTCTTCCTCTTCAAGGAATCCCAACAGCTCCAAATAAACTTAGGAAAAGATTCCTAAGGTGCATCAGCAAGAGTCAAAAACTCCAGTCTAAAATGAGTGGCAGAATGAGAAGAGGTAGCAAGTATGAAGAATTCCCAGGATTTCACCAACACATGCTGGTTAGGATAGTCAGTAGGAAAAAGAAGCAATAGCTGAAAATCTTCTATGTGAGTGTATTTGGTTTTAGATTCAAATCCCTGGTGGTAGTAGCTGGGCCTTTTATAATTCTCTCTTTCTGAGCACATGACAAAATGTATCTTCTCTTCCCCATCTCCAAACTAGATGTAGACTTCAGGCTTGCACTGACCAGGAAATGTGAGAAGCAGTGAGTGTCACTAATGCATGAACAGTGAGCACGATTCATTAAATGCCTTGCTTTGCCCTGGCAAAGTGACCCTCCAGATGGCGCTGGCTCCATTGCTCTGGATCCTGAGTTGAAGAGATGGCCCCGATAATCGGCCTGCACTAGCTATGGTTATATAAGGGAGAAATAGCTTATATAAGGGAGAAATAGATCTATGTTGTATTAAACCTTTGAGATACATTTTTTTTCTTTTTCTTTTTCCTTTCCCAACAGAAGAAACCCATTATGATTGATAAATTGTGCTTAATTTTAGGCAAAAGCCTGACTCAAAACTTGGAGAGGAGAAACTTAAGAATCCTCCTAAGGAAATCTCAGTTACTTAATATGTCATAAAGAATTTGCTCTCATCCAAACAGAGGCCTGGTCTTTGCCTTTTGCTTTTAGACTTAGGTCATATTGAATTGTCAAGGGCAGGGTTGGCTGCACCTGATAATCACAGGATAGGGGCGGCTACTCTAGAAAGACCAATTATGTGAGTCTGTGTGTGAGCTTTTGGTCGTGGGGTAACAGTCAACCCAGAGACTGGGATCAACCAAATGGGCAATGAATTAATCACTGAATCATGCCTACATGATGACGTCATGATAAAAACTCTGGAAATTAGAACTTGGTCAGGCTTCGCTGGCGTGTGTGTACTAGTACACTCCAAGCCCAAAGTTGGTGAAGAGATGCATCCTGATTCACAGGGTGAAGACAATGAAAATGTCACCTCTGGAACCCTGTACACTCTGCCCTGTGCCTCCTTCTATGGCTGGTCTCTCATCTGTATCCTTTCCCCGTAATAAATAACCATGACTGCACTGAAAGCAGAGGGTTCTGTGAGTCCTTGTAGTGAATGATGGAACCTGAGGGTGGTCTTGGAAACTCCTGAACGCAGGTGTCAGAAGTGAGGCAAGTATTGTGTGGAGGCAGTGCCTTTTAGCCTTGTAATTGGCCTTCACATTTATGAAACATTACCTCAGAAGTATTTTTCATCAGTTTAGAACAGATAATCTGACTGAGAATCTGTACATGAAAGTAAGGGTGTTTTATTGTTTTGGTTTATCTTCAAGAAGTTCAGCTTAATGTCTTGCAAAGAATATTTTATATTATGGATTGACAAGTCAACCTTCAAGCTTTTGCTCAAGAAAGCACTTCATTCTGCACCCTAAATTGTACAGCATGCGTGTATGTTCCCATCAGTAGGGTAGAGTGGGAAAGGAGAGCCTCTAACAAATGCAGGTGATGGCTTCGTGAGACTTTCTGCTCTGGAGGAAACTGCAGCTTATTGGTGAGTCACCAATAATGTGACAAAAACTAACTGCTCATTGATCTTTCATTAAGTGCAGATTAAGACTTTGGATCATATCCATCTGTTCTCCTCTGTAGTAATAAATAACTATGTATCAAGAGAATAAGACATATGCAAATAAGTAGGGCAACGGTTGCCACTCACTGATTTTCAGTATTTAAGTCTCAAATGCACTAAATACAATGAAACAAACAAACACTCTAAGGAGATCAAGGCCACCCTGCTTAAACTCTGTATCTGTATGATCCTCCTTTCTTCAAGGTATCACAGGGGCTTGAGATCTGGAGCCACACTGCTTGAGTTGGGATCCTGCTTCTATAACTGTGTGACCCCATGCAAAGCATTTGGCTTTTCTGTGCTTCAGAAACAAAGGATGTAAAGAGGAGATAACTAGAGTAACGATAAGATAGAGATGTGAAGATTTCTGTCCAGTTGCCATAGTAACTTGGGGAGGAAGGAATCTCTTCCATCTTTCACTGTCATTTGTTCCCTCTATCCCCACCAATACAGAAGCACACATATTCCCTAGAGCACATTAAGTCCACTGGAGTAGCTTCTAGAAAGTACTAGTGTCCAAAATAAATCCATTCTCCCCACTCCACCACTGCCAGTGCACACACTTCATCCTGGACATAAAACCCAGGTTTCTCTTCACATTGCCGGAGGCTCCACATTAAACTTCAGAGGTTCTGAGTGTCTTACCCTAATGAGGTCATACATCATCCAAATACCTGAGGAGCCCATCATTTCCTACCTTTACTCATTCCCACAGGAAGATATTCAGTTCTTCTAATCTCCTCTCATAAATCAGTTCCTCACACACCTAATCGTTTCACTATTACTCACCTGTGTGGTGACCACTCCCCCACCCAATTGCTTCCATCCACTACTATTTCTAGCTGTGTCCCTATTTTAGGAGACACTGGTTTTTGAAAAATAGATATACTTACGAAATAATATCTTTAATTTTAAAAATTTAATAAATATATTTAATAACATAAGTCAAATTATATAAATCATATAGAATGTTTGTTTTTATTTTCTTTTATACCAAACATGCCTGAAGTAATATAACTTGGTTTAATTAATCCTGTTAATTTTTAGCCAGAAATGTTATCTAAGCATACTTTTTCCACCTAGTTATTACTTGCATTCTGTTTGGCAAGCTCAAGTTAATCTCTGGTCCTAAGTACCATTTAGCTAGGATTCTCTGTATATTGTCCTTTTTCTGATGCCCTTTTGCTTCATTTTGCCATTTAAAATCAACTGGCAGAACTGTGGCTTATGAGATGTTTAGTTAAAAGAAATTAAGGTCAAAAGTGAACCATTTTTTAAATACTAGAAGATATTAATTGAAAGAAAATGCCCATGATGAATGACTCATAACAGTCTAAGGGGGTAAATGCACATCTCCCTATGGAAGCACTGGCTGTAAAGAAAGGTAATTCATGTGATCAACATAACTATTAGTTCCACAGAACATCAAAAAGAAAAGAAGTGCCAGATGTTTTTACTCTTATGTGGAACTGTTTCAGAAGAAAATTCAAAAGGTACCTGAGCCTCCTCTGTTAAAGAAATTATGCTATTGCTCCCTTTAAGAAAACATGACAAAAATCTAATAACACTGCCATCTGTTTACATTTTCACTTTGGCTCCTCCAAATTTCAGAAATTTTGTTGTTTCTTCAGAAAGACCACAGTGTATAATACATGACAGATAAAAATGTTTTTAGAATTGTATTTAATATTTATTTTGTTCTATCATTATCAGTCCATGAGATGTATCACAACCTTTTTCACATTTGAAAATCTATCTTATTCTTTTTTAAAAAATAAGAATTTCTTAAATGTGTAGTTTTTAAGGATATAGGAAAATTTTATGTAAAAAAAAAAAGGAGAATGGACTATCACATTACCATGGGAGAGTGGGCAGTGGAAGCCCTGACCTTCATATTTCACTGCTCATTAGTAACTACTATCCAAAAACATATCAGTTGAAAGTACTGTAATGTGGCTATTTATGAGAGATATATCACAATGAAAATACCATGTGTTAAAATTTTAAAAGCATGTTACAAAGTTTTACATAAAGAATGCAAAATAAAAGATGGTATATCTTCTTTCCAGACCTAAGAATAATGTTAGGAAACAAACCACATTTACCTTTCTCCCAGAACAAATTATAAAGGTTGTCTCTTGCCTAACATGATTTAGGCCCAGGTTTTGGGGTCTGATGAACAAGATGACCTTTCAAAGTGCTAGCTCTGCTATTTTATAACCAGAAAAAAAAAAAAAAATATATATATATATATATATGAAACTTGTTCTTTTTAATTCTACTCAGCATTTCTTAAACTTGTCTTTTCTCAAAATTCAATTATGATCCCAGAGCTGGGATATGATTTTAGCAATTCTGAATGAGAAACAGCAATTTACCCAATGTAAAAATTTTCAACAGAAAGATGCCTCACAGAAAGATGCCCCCCTGCAAGGAATTAGATTTCACCAGAGCAAAGTTCTTGACTTCTGCTTCTGGGAAGATGAAGTAGGCATACTTTTTCCTATTCCTCCCACTAAGTTCAGCTACCCTGTGTACATTACACGTAAGACAAATAAAAGTAGACTCTGCAAAGAGGAAAGAAGAAAGCAGATTAGCTAGGACCACAGGACCCCAAGTGTGATCCCTGGGATTTCCTTTTGCTCAGATCTCCAGTCTCAGAGATGAAGGAGGTAAACACAAAATGATGGACTTGGGTTTCCAGATAACAAGGCTGAGTGACAAAAGTCAAACCCAAAGGCTACAGACAGTCCAGAGTATGTTTGCGTAACATCCTTGAAATGATGAAGTTATGCAAATAGAGAGCAGATCGGGGATTACTAGAGGTTAAGGGAGAAGGAAGTGGGTGTGGTTATAAAAAACCAACTGGGGACCTTGTAGTGTCTTGACTGTATCAATGTCATATCCTGGCTGTGATGTGGTACCTAACTTACAAGACATTACCAATAGAGAAAATGGGCAAAGGGTATACAGGAACTCTCTGAACTACTTCTAATAATTTCATGTGACTCTCTAATTATCTTAAAGGAGTTAAATGTTTCAGACAAAGTGTCTTCTAGTTTTAACCTGCACACTGAAATGGCTGAAACAAAAATTTTCCATCGAGAAAGTAAAGAATATGTTTCTATTGTAATATGTGCTTTGAATTCTTCTTATATTTCTGAAAAATCAATCCTATACCTTAAAAATATTGTCCATGGCAAATATTACCATGAACTTTTCTTGAACTGGATAAGAAAATTCAATTTATTGATCAACCAGAAAGTCACTAAAACCCATTACAAGATAAGAAATGTTTTTGAAAATGTAAGCTCAATAAGTCACTTCTAATTTAGACACATTGGGTAATTTGACAACAAATATGGGAATCATTTTACCATGAAGAGTCAATATCAATACATTATATTTTCAATTTTCCTCTCATTTGTACATATTTTCTCCATGAACCTTATTCATAAGGTTTATTTCTTATTTAAAAACTAGCATTTGTATTCTGATTTATCATTTAAAGAAAGAATAAAATTTCTTTCATAGCTGACATGGTGTCATGAATACCTTCTATATTTCAGCATTTAGCCTGAGAATATGAAACTGTGGCGATTTTGGACACATCCCTAATTCAGAGAAGCCATTTTTAAATGTGTGGCACCATCAAGAGGCAACAGCTTGTACTGCCACTGTAACAAGAACCTGGAATTTGCTCTCGAGCATAAGGAGACGGTTTTTAATAGCCATTGCCATAGTCTACAGCAATATAGACTTACATTAAGACTTTAGCTCTGTTTCTCCAATGTGAAGTAATTAAAATATTGTTATATGCTAATTTTCCCTTCTCACTTCTTTTCTGCCCTTTTATCTCTCCAATGGAAGAGGAAGGGAAAAAGATATGACGATGTCTCTACTTTCAGTTCACTGAGGACAACAGGCAGAACTAATTTGCTAATGATTAATTTCTTAATATTTAATGAACATCTACATATATTCTGGCAATTTGCTGTTCAAAAGATACAGAAAGTCTTTGCTTTACTCTATAATGACCACAGGTGATTTGATGATAGATAATATTTTATATCACCCAGTGGTTATAGATTTACTTTACTTAGAAACAAAAAGGCTGTTTATTTAGCCTTCCTAAATGGATAGCTTACTTAGGCAGCAGTTGGCATCATCAATCTAATCCTGTGATGTCCAGTATATTATAATTTAACGTGTTGCTTTCCTGATGTAAAAAAACAAAAACAAATTACATACATGGCTCACATTTCTGGCTTGTTGCTGAGCTAGACCCTATAAATCATCCCAGCAGGGGGTAAAAGGGAAAAATGACAGGGAATGTTGGAAAATTAACTGTTTTCAACCTGAGAGGTAAGAAAAGGCTCCACAGAAACAATTCAATTTCAGGGTTAGACTGAATCTGAAGAGTAAATCAATTAATGCAACAAAGGCCATACAAACCCAGATTATAAAAATACAGTTATAATTTTAAATAATCTGGGCCATGGAGTCTGTTTGATTCATCAACCAACTTTTCACCCTATTTGCAATTTAATTGGCTCAGTTCCCACTGGTGCAATCATTTCTTTCTTTCTTTCTTTCTTTTTTTTTTTTTTAATTAAAACCATAGTCAGGATATAGCAAGCGGAAGGGTCACATCAGGAAAGAGATTCCTTTCAAGTCAGACTGGAAGCAAAATACTTTTCCATTTTAGTACTCTGAACAAAAAAAAAAAAAAAAAAAATGCATTCTTTTAATGTTGACCATTCTGCTACCCTATCAAGAAATGCTACCGATCTTAACAATTCAGCCCAGCTCAGCCAAAAGGGTCTGAATGCCGAAGTTGTGTTGCAGGCTCTGGAGTCACTAGGAAGTGTAGTTTCCTAATTCCAAAACTGACTGATACCAACATGTCTATGCTTTGGTCTTTAAAATAGCATCTGCATCTGACCATTAAGGGATTAGAGAACAAATAAATTTGTTTCATAAAATATCAAAATTTCTTAAATAAGCGTGCTCAATTACACTTTCACTTAATTTTAGAAACATTAACTTTATGGTCTACTCAACAGAACACAATCAAGATTCTGGGACCTGCAGCCTTGGTTTTCATATGACCCTGGAGTGCACAATCCTTACGAAGAATGCTGCAAAGTTTTCCAAGTAAAGAAAAATCACTCATTTTCATCTTTGCATTTTTAATTGAAAGTTGGCCAGGAATTTCCCTTTCTGGAAGTAAGAAGAATGCAATTATGTCGAGATATTTACATTCTTTTGTATAGAGCTTCACTGTTGCCTGGAACCAAATGCATATCATCTGGGACCTAGGGGTTCAACTACAGTCACAAAATAAGGAAAACCAAATTGAATGTGATGATTAGGCATTGAAAATATTCAATTACTCTTCAAAAATTTCTGATACTCTACTTATCTGAATAGGAGGTGAATGTCCAGAACTGAGCAAGACAGGCGTGGTCCCAGTTTCTTCCAAATTAAAATTCTTTAGTTGTAAAGTGCTTTTTCAGGGACTGTAAGCACAAAATACCTTCCAAACAGCAAAGAATTGCTGACCCAGGCATTTCACCTATTCCTACAACTACCATGGAAATATTAATTTGTGTCTTGAAAGAAAGCCAAGCTTATCTTCAGGGAATGCATAGTGATAGAGTATGCAAAAACCCAGAAAACCTTATTCCAAAGTGCCTCAGGAGAGCTGGCATCATATTACAACATGTTTGAGAAATAAGGATCAAGTGTGACCCTACATAGTTCTAAATGGCGACACTGCTGTTTGCCAAGTCACTGCAGATGACTGTCATCAGCCAGAAGGAAAATACTGGATTGCTACAATGCAATTTGTGGGAACCCATTGGTTCTCCATAATAGAACCCAGATGCTTTTGGCAATGTTGTCAAATGAATACTCTTTAACAGCAGTGGGGTTTGCTTTTTTCATTTTCTCCTTTTCTATTTAAAATGACCTTTGCTGCCTGGAACCTGGAATACACTAGGTGGTCATTGCTGCCTCTAATACTGGGAAGTATGCAGGTATCAAATAAGGTGAATAAAAGAATATTTTATCTACTTTGTAATTCTTTTTCTAGCCTATAAAACATATTACTCGCTACAGTCAGCATCCTAGCCCTACTTAGAACAGAACTTGAAATGAGGGAGTGAAAATGACCACCGACCAGCTCAGATGGGTGCAGTGAGATCCATGGGCTCAAGTGCATGCACTTCATACACACAGCACCCTGCCAAGACCTCACTTGCACTTAGTACCCTTACTTCAGGACATTTTAAACTAAGGCTTGGTATCTGGTTTCTAAAATCACAAAACAGAAAATGGCTGGCATAATAACAAAAATATGAATTGACAGTTGAGGGGAAGAAAGAAGAGAAATTTTAAAAAAAACCTAAACACCTAAAATAGCATGGCAGTTGGAGGCTATTTAATATCAACTCAAAGTGGATTATTACAACTCATTAACAGGCCCTTGGAGGTTCATAATTATGGCTTAACCTTTAATACTAACTGCAATTACCCTGAGTTTTCAACAAAGATTGAACATGTTAAAAAAAAAATCCAAATGAAACACTGGTATAATAATAGTTTACCTAAAAATACTGCAGATATCATGTTTAGTCAACCAATTTTACCCTGCTTGTTTTCCTCATTAGTGAGTTAAATAAGTCTTCAGCATCTATTCATTCTATATTTATAAAAGAGTAGTTTACTTTTTGAATATTGAAATGTCCAAGTGGACTGACTCTATGGAGTCAATTAAACTGCACAGCCCACGGAGTACATCTCCCGTGCTAGGAGCCCAGTACATCTTTTTGTGGCTCCTGGAGTCAATCTCAAATGGCAGTAGAGCTTTATCTTCTCTGACTCACATTCTCTGCAGCTTTTGTTTTCATGACTCTGTGCCATTGTTTTGCTTGTGAATTTTGGTCAAATTTGATAGGAATTCTGGTTTGCACACCACTGATAGTTATCTGCATTGGTGGCATGAAATGCCTAGTAATTTTTTTTTATGGTTTGACCACCTGGTGACCTGTCAGGTAAAAATGAAATCTATCCCTCCTAAGGTAAGAGATGACAAAGCATTTGTTTGTTGTTTTTATTGTTTGTAACTTGTTTGGTTTCTATGTGTGTCTCAGATCAGAAAAATAATTTGCTCTCAATGGAAAAGCAACCAACCTTTTGAGATCTGGAGGAGTGACATTTGTTTCAGTGTTTACTTTTGAGCTATGATTGAAGCTGTAGAACTTAAACTATAGTCTTTGAGGAAAAAAAGAAAGTCACTGCATGTGTGTAAATATTTTCCTTTCTCCGAGGATAAAAACAAATTAAAATAGAATAGCTCTGCGGCTCTGGTTTATAGAAATTTACAAGGATTTAAATAATTCCAACATGCCCAAAATTTCAAGAAAATGAAGAAAATTTCTTGTTTTTTTAAATGTTTACCCCTTTTAAGGAAAAGACCTTTCTCATCAAAACTGATTGACAACCTTTTTTTGTTTGTTTTTCCCATTAGAAAGTAAGTTGTGCACAAAATGAATCCTTACACAGATCAGACTGATTTGATAAGTTGGTTCAAAAAAGAATTATACATTATTTGTCTTTACTTTGTTTTATCTGTGTATAATTGATCTACATGTAATCTCACTTTTAAAATAAGATTTGGAACTTGTTTTAATATGAAAAGATTAGTTTATTGGAACTTCTAAAATGCCTTATCTTAGTTTACTAAAAATATAAGCTCTCAAGCATTCAAAATCTTACATTAAAGCTATCTTATATCTAAACTATCTTTAAGTTTTATTAAATACTCTTGTATAATCATCTGTATATTCTTTAACTTTACAAAAAGAAAGATGCTAGAACTAATTAGGTTGGTTTGCAATGCCCCTTAGTTTTAAACTTCCCAACATTATCAAGAATTACATAAGAATATGTGAAATAAAATGAGAAGTTCAGCCTCTCTAGGATAATTTCATACAGGTAAAATACATTATTAATTATTATTATTAAAAATGCTCAAAATTGTGTACATGCATTACAGAAAGGCCCTGAATAGACAATAATGTTATCACTGTAATATGCTCTTATACTCAGGGGAAACACTGATTAAATAAGACATTAATCTTATAGCCTGATAAAGAATTTGAGGCCTCCATGCTGATACCACTTGTTAAATAGCCATAAATAGCCATAAATTCACCACTGCCATTTGCTTACATTCACCAAGGGTCTCAGAGTCCTCTTGAGTTTGCCTGAAGATTTGCCTAAATTATGGGCTAGATTGTACCTTCACAAAGACCATTTCAGAGCCTCAGGAGTAGAACCTTACCAGGTCCTCCTGACATTTCAAAGAACAGATTTTTGGGGAGAAGCTTCTGAGCTGACCTGGCCTTGACTAAAATGAGTTCTAGGCAGCTAAATCAGAACATTAGAACTCTTTTTAGTACAGAAATAGATGATTTCATGGGATCGACACAGTGTCCCAAATTACAGAGAAATAGGAATTAATTACAAAGAACTGCTTGAATTGATAATGGAAATCAGATTTCTAATGGGGATATGTGTTTTGGAGTATTATTGGTCTTACTTTGAATCTTCTTTTCATGAGGAAGCCCTTAAGCATTCATCTTGATCTATTTCCAACCTTCAATTTAGTTGACTGACTGGCAAACTAAATGAAATATTCCTTTTAGTGGGTAGTTTGTTCTCCTTGACCCCTTAGAATTCAGGAAGTAATATATGTGAGGCACTTTACTTTTCAATGGCTATATCATTATTTGCAGACTAAATAATAAACAGGCCTCCTTTTCTCAAATAACTATATAAGCATGGAGTGTCACCTTTAATTAAAAAAAAAAAAAAAAAAGCCTCACTTCATCAAGTATGACAAGTTCAACACTAAGTAAAAGGGATTAGGACTTAGTAGTTGGAATAATATCCACAAAACTCCCCAAAAGTTAAATCTGTTTATGACTTAGAGGGTTGTAACCTTAGTCAGTAAGAATGGTCACTCTGGGTTGCCAAGAACCTAAGCATATTTGGAGAATCTAGAGGGAAGAGAGATTCACTAACATTTGTAGATACTAAAGATGAAACCCAAAGTAGACAAATTTCTTGAGTTTGGTTTTCTATCCTTGGAATAGAAGACTTAAGGAATATTTCTGGAGTCACGGAATCCATTGAGAATGCTCTCCCCCATTCCTTGATAAATTATCAGATGGAGTTATTTTTCTGGCTTTATTAATAATAGTTGATCAGCACAATGTAGCATCTCATTTGCTGTCAATTTACAAGAAGGTATTTATATGCTAATTAATACTTCTGAATTTACATCAATCAAAACCCCAAAACAATGCTTTTTGTGACTATGGAGCTATCATACCAGAGCACTGTATAACTGACCCACCCAAGGAATATCTAATTCTCTAGGGGTATGCAAGTGTTTTATTCACTACTGTTAGTTAGGATATTTGAAAGTTCCTTAAGGATAGACCTTAGCTTAAAAAGAAATTCAAGTGATGTGCATGATTCTCATTCTAAAATGTTCAACAAATTTTGCCCAGTGTAGATGCATTATAATCCAAAGATTACAATTTTATTGTACTGCAATAAAATTGGTTTTGGATGTGATGCAAACATCTTATATACTTTAAGTAACTAAAATACTTTTAATAATCCTATACTTTTGTAAAACAGATTTACCATCCCACAGCTTCTCTCATTAAGGAAATCATTAGCCATTAATAAAGCAAAATAATCTTTAACTTGTATTCATTTTAAGAAGAAAACATATGCTTAACAAAGAGTGGAAAAGTACCATTGTTCATTCTCATTGATTAGTGGGACACTCAAAGGAAGTTTACTCTCGTCTTATTTTCAATATTAACCACTGTAAGTATAAATTCATTTTAAATGGAAAAGGATAACTCAATTGATGTTGTGAGTATGTGTAATGGAAAGTCACCGTGTGTGCTCAGAAACATGGCTGGAGAGTATCAGAGTGCATATGAAGAGTGCAGGGGAAATGTCGAGCACCATGACACACCCCTCAATGTTCTGGACAACTTGCCATGACGACAAATTCACTGCCTCATTCCTGATGTCTCATGATTCCACTGACTACATCTGTCATAACCACACACCTGCAGATCTAATGACATAAATAATTCAAATCAGTATTTCCTCACAGTCTTAAAATTTTATAAGATGCAAGAAATTCAGTAAAATTCACAACTACCATTTTTATCCTTTACTAGAGGTATAGTTGTGAGGGCTCTGAAGAGCAACTGAAGTGATATTAGGCTCCTGCAAGCCTTCAAAATACCCACGCATGCCTAACAATAGTGCCCTGGGAAGAGAAGGGATAGTGAGAGAGTCTACAAAGGTACAGAAGTGACTGATTTGAAATTCTACATCCCCACATACACCCTTGGAGTCTGTCTCCAAGGCTGCCCTGTAGATTCTGGTCAATGAAATGGTGAAGGGAACAGATGAAGATTACCAATCGCTCCATCTCTTGCTCCCTCAGTCTTTCTTCTCTCTGTCGCCGGTGATAATCCATCAGGTCATCACGTCCTGAAATGGAGCTGATGCTGCTTTTCCTTTCCCGAAGGACAGGCTGGGGCGTCCCTGAGGCCTGCCTGAGGCTGTCCAAGTCAGCATCATCAAAGTCCACAGAGCTACAAGAGAAGTTCCTCCTGGCCACAAACACTCTGTCCATTTCCCCAGCAGGAAATGAATGGCTTGGGCTAGTTCCGGTGTACAGAGCCTTGTCAAAGTCATCAGAGGCACAGGAGGAGGTGGAGGCCAGAAGCATCTTCCGAGCCACCCGAGGACTGGCAGGGACACTGAGGGTGGAACTTACATAAGGACTGCCCTCAGGTGCAGAGGTTTTATAGGGTAAAGCCCCTGAGCTTAGAGAGGAAAAATTAAGGTAATTGTCATTGTCTATTATGCTATGAGGTAGATCCTTTTCCCCCAGTCTCGTTCGTTTGGAATTGCCTAGAGAATTTCTTGGAGGCAAGCTGAGAGGGGTCAGCTGGTTCTCTGTGGCTTTGTACAACCTGGGGAGCGATCTGCTATAAGCTCCCATGTGGCTTAGGCTGCTGCCTGAATACTTCCTAGTTCTTGAACTGATGTTGTCAGACACAGGTTCCTTGTGTCGGGTTGACTTGGGCTGAAGTGCTAGGTTGTCCTGAATGTTCATTTTCCTGGATTGCTTCGGGCTTGAAGGCATGCTAGCTGCCCCAGATCTGCTGATGGGAGATGGGGCACTGTCACTCAGGGAACCTCCATTCCACATGGCCAAAAGTGAACCAGATGCCTTTCGTCCTTCCAGTCCTCCAAAAAAGTAGACATTATCATGTGATTTATTTCTAGAGCTGTATTTAGAATAGGGAGGTTTCTCTGAAAGCCTCAAGGACCTTTCGGTGTCCCGGCCAGTATAATGATCAAAATCTGCCCTCCCAAGTGGATAACCACTGAGGGAGGGTGTATTGCTGAGGAGAGGAGTGGGAGGTTTCGTGGAAATACTCTTGTCAGTTTCATCAAAGAACTGCTTGCTTCCCTGGATTTTGGTCAAGGAGGGGCTGCTCCTGACACTGGTGCCCAAAGGAGAAGGGCTCCTCTTAGCAGGCACGGGTTGTGAGAGGGTTAAATATGAACCAGAATAGTCTCCATTGGCTTTAAATTTAAGGCTGGAAGAGTATTTCTTCGGGCTTAGGCTCTCCATCATATTTTGGGAATCTTTCTCCAGGGATTGCTCTACAAATCCTTCCTCTGTGCTACCATTTTGTAAATCCAACTGCTTTTGCATGTGGCTATACTCTTCCATACTCTTGCTGGACTCTGTAAAGGAAAAAAAAAATATTGAGAAAGCTTTATGTAACAAAACAAAACAACAAAGCCCAACCCCTTGCGAATCTACAACTGAACAAATAGTCTTGCAATCTGACTCAACCCAATTAAAAAACACAGACTCTGTTTTGTAATAACCTAAAAGATTGCACTGGAAAATGAAGAATAAGGACCACTGATCAGAGATTTTTTTTTTTTTTTTTTGTACAAGAAGAAAAATATCTCAAGAGGACAAAAATGCTATCTGAGGAAAGCAAATCTCTAACCAAGTAATAGTGTAGGATTAGGTTGGTACACAAAACTGAGAGTTTCCCTTCAGTGTTCAAGTCCTTGGAGAACCACCTGCTCCTGAGCACCTAGCAAATGCCTAAAAGGATTGTGCAATGTTTTTTTTTTTTTTTTTTCTTTAGATGTTTCTGCTAGAATCATTAGCTGCTCAGAAATAGTCCTGAGGAAACAAAATTCACATATGGCAGAGAAAGAAAATTTTGTGTTAGATCATGAAGGTTAGAAGGTAGCTCCTTAGAAGAGGATTGTGGGAATTTCCTTCTCGACAAGACCTACAGCTCCTGCGCTCATCAGAAAGAGGCAGGTGATAACAGAGGAAAGGGTGTTCCCCAAATTGCTGCTACATGATCAAGGCAGCATATTTAAAAACCTGAAACTGCAAACTGCTGTCTTCTTCAGATTTCCTGGAATTCCAAATGCACCATGCTCACCTTGGTATCAAACCCTCTCCTCCACCAGAAACATCTTTCTCCCTCTTGTGGACCTTTCAGAACCCACCTGTTCTTCAAAGTACAGATCAGGGTTCTGTCTTCCACAATAAAAATCTTTTTCAAAAATTTCCATAAGGATGTTTTGGATCCTAGTTTGAATAACATTAATAAACTAAAGTTTTAGGCTATGAAAATGTCTTTGAATTATAAACGATCACTGAAAATGAAAAGGTTTATATTTCTGACTCATAAAAAATACATTTTTTTCAATTATCAGCAAAGGAAAACCACAATTTAAACGTTCTTACTGAATAGATGCACTGTTAAGACTGTCCTGTAGCCCTCTGGGATCTTAGGCACGAATTATTACATCTGTGGTCTATGTGTACACAGTGTCATTTATGGTTGGTGATAAGTTTCATATGACTGTCTCTGTAAAAGTGAGTCATGTCTAGTATTTCTATTTTATTTCCATTCACTGCTTCCCATTGTCCTATAGGCAAGAAACTGAATGATCACAAGTTTTTTATTTCAATCACAGCTCACTCACTCCCAGTTGCAATCAAGGACTTCACCCTGCTTACCTAGCCTCACAGACCTCCTGGGCAATTCAGGCAGCCTAGGGTAGAATAACTTCTTACCTGTAGGCTACAGCCAAGAAATAGTATGGTTGCTTACATGTTGGTAAAAGGCTGAGTACCCAACTGCCCATAAAGCTGCCATCTCCCTCAGAAGGTTCTGCCTTGGGTTCTTACCTTTTAGTTCAAAGCCCTGCTTGCATACATACAAGCATAATTTTTTCAAGTATATGTCAAAATAATTGAGGTTCTTCTTTAGATTTGTCTCCCAGTTGGCATCTGACCTTGCCATCTGGTCCTCACCAAGTCTTTCATTCCTCAGGACCAGTACCCTCTCTGTTCCGAAGACTAATGTCCCTTTCAGCATTTGTCTATGACTACCAATTTTAACCTTGACAGCAACACCATACTGGTTTGAGATATCTCATTAAACTCCCTTGGAGGACTGAAATTAAGAGGATCCCTAGTTTTTAGTTCCTTCTTTTCTGAACTAATTTACCTCCAGTTGGTTGGCTGTATTGAAATTTCAGCATGCCTTGACCAGTTTTCCCAAGTTAAATATTTCAATATTGAGGAAACAAGGAAATTAATGGATCCTGAGGACTTTCTAGTGTTACTTATTTTGATGCAAAAAAATTACCCCAAATGCCCAACAGTGAGAAGAGTTGAATAAGCAACAATACATCACATGAGTGAAAAGTATGCCACCATTTAAAATTGTATTTTGAAGAATATTTCATAGTATAAAATACATCTGTATAACATTTTTTTTAAGGTTCAGAGGTAGGGTTTTAGGCAGTGATGAGGGCTGTTACTTTATCAGTAAATTAATCCATTTGATGGAGTAATAATTTGAATGAACTACTGGGTGCTAACTGTAGGCAAGTGGGCATGGCTGGAGGAGGTAGCATCTCTGGGGGTGTGACCTTGGAATGTATCTATCACTGTCCCCATTCTCTTCATCTCTCTCTCTCTCTCTCTCTCTCTCTCTCTCTCTCTCTCTCTCTCTCTCTCTCTCCCCCTCCCTCTCTCTCTCTCTCTCCTTCCCAACTAGTATGAGTTGAGCGGTTTTCCTCCACCATTCCTTCTGCCATGATGTTTCTGCCTTGGAGTCAGCCAAACATGGACTGAGCCTCTGAAACCTCTGAAATGGTGGGTCCAAAATAAACTTTTCCTCCTCTAAACTGTTTTTGTCAGGTATTTTGGTCACAGTAAAGAAAAGCTGACTAATGCATCCACCCACACACTGGTGCTCAGGCCAAATTCCTGGGAGTCATTATTGATCTCCTCCATCACTAGAACCTCCATCATAGCATCCAATAACAAACCCTATCAATATCTCCTCCAGACACATTCTCAATCTGACCATGTTTTGCCATTTCCACTGCTGCCTCCCTGGTTCAAGTCAGTTTCTTCTCTTCCTCCTATGCCTGTTCTCCTACAACAAACAGCAGCTATAACAATGGACTGGAAGCTGTCACACCAAAAATTAGTAGTATTATCTGGGTGGTGGTATTACAGGTGATTTTTAATTTATTTGTCTCCTACTAGTTTATATTTTCCATGGTTTATATGGGTTATTTTGATGATCAGAAAAAAACACTTCTCATAAAATACTAGAATATAATCTGTAGCAATACTTCATTTTTAACTTGATTAGATTTTCAATTTTTCCTTAGCTCTTGCCCAATTTTTGAGCCATATATTAATCCTACCAGAAAATGCTATTTTAAAGAATTTCTTGATCAGACTAACTTAATATGAAATGTTTGAAGACTGCAACATTTTTCTTACTCTGCTAAGTCATTCTGATAAAAATGTTAATTCCACACACTCATCCATTTTTATGCTTTATGCATCTGAAAACCTAAAATATCAAATATAATGCCTTCGTTAATGTGAATAAAACTAACAGAATGGTTACAAAAAAAAAAAAAAAAAAAAAAACTCCAGATGCTTGCTGAATACAGCTTAGACAATAATATTAGTATCTTCATTTTTAAAAATTTAGCTACTAGGATATTTTCTTATTTGAAGTGACTCTGTTTATTTCACAGGATAAAACCAAAATCCTCAACAAATAGATCCAGGTAGTTTATTCATTAAATAGGTATTAAGTGCATATCAGACATTTATTTAGTGGACATTCATTAGTGTTAGTCACTAATGTTCCAGTTAGTTTTCTTTCAGGAACGTGGAGGGGTGGCTCTTCCTCATTCCTATAATGGTATGTGTGGCTAAATTCCTTGTTTCAATCAATCGAACTTGAGAGAATGTGCCCTGTCAATTTCCACCTGAAGCATCAGGAGCTGGAGCATGGTTTACCATTTCCAATCTCCTTAGGGATGACTAGCCTCCACCCAAGATTTTGGAGGCTATTTTAATCTACACCCTTGAATGAGGAGGAAATGTACCCTTGCCAACTCTGAGGATTATCTTCAGTTATTTAGATTTGGTGTTTTTTGTTTGTTTGTTTTCTTTACTATAAAGATGTTACTCTTCACTAAGTATTTACCAAGCTCTGAGCCAGGCACTGGGAGAAAGACAGTAGAATATACAATTTCCTGTTGTTTATAATCCAAAGAAAAAGATGCATTATGAGTAAATGATAACCATTCACACATGAATAGAGGTTTGACCAATAGACTGATAGAGAAACATGGAGTTGTGCTAACCCAGGGAGAATGGCAGTTTCAGGGAGGTAACCATAGGAAAAAATGACAAGCCAAGTCCCAGTGAACAAAAGAAGATTGACAGGTTTTATCCAACTGTGTCATAAAGTCACTTTCACATCTAAATTTTGTGAATCTAAGAATATAAGCAAAATTCCAAACCCACTTGAGGTAGTCTAACCTCCTTGTTGGTATATTCAACAAGCCTCCTGACTATGACAATAAAAACAAAAATTGTGTAGGAAACAAGCTATTTTCTGTATCATGGTTCTTAAACACCCAGGGATGTATCGTTCCTTGAATGAACTGTATTTAATAATCATGCATTTCTCATATTATTAAATCTTCTTCCATTTTCACCACCTGGGCCCTCATGAGAATAGAGCTAAGTTAAATGAAAAAGGCATTCCCATGGGGCAAAGACAGTAGGCCGGAGAGCAGGCCAGAGCAGATGTCATTAGACAGAAGTCAAAATCCAAGCACTCAACCCAAACTCAAACTTTTAAACATTTACTACAACAGTACAGAATTAAAGGGTTTAACATCTCATATGAAAATAAATATGTAAAACTTTGGCCCAGCAGTATATGATCTGGATATCATTTTCGATGATAAAATGTATTAATATACTTGAATCTGTTTGCAGTTGCAAATGTTACTTAATCACCAGAATGAACTATTACCAAGCTCTGTTCCCTCTGTTATTTGGACTAACAAAGCTCTGTTCCTGCTGCTATTTGGACTAACAAAATTATAGAATAGTAAACCACTACAGATTCCCTAACATTTGTCTTCCTCCCTTGCTCACATATATCTTTTCTAATAAAAATATATAATTACTGGAGCAGTCTCATTGGCCAAACAAAACATAATACCAAAATATTACAAAGTAATATAGTCTGAAATAAGATCAGTTCTACACTCCTCTGGGAAAGAACAAGCAGGAGGTTTACAAATCATAAGCCACATCTGAGAGACAGCCGAGAGACATTTTTCAGGCATGCATGTTTATTGAGAAAAGTTACTGAAGATTTAGATGAAAAGACATTCCGAGAAATTCTAAAGGGATACTCATCTTTGATAGGCCAGTTTTTCATTTCAACTTCACTGGGCCTGTTAAGTACGTGCAAAAGGTTGTATATTTAAAAATTGATCATTAGATAGAAATATGGGATTTATTCATTTTACCTCAGCTTGTTCTTCCTGCCATTGCTGAATGCATATGCATATTTACCTGAACTTCGTAACTCTTGATCCTGCAAATCAGTTCAACTCAAAAGTTAAGAGAATCAGCCAGATGTCTTTCTGACCTGATGAGAACATCAGTGGTACTGATCCCTCTCCCCTTTTCTACTTTCAGAGTTTGTTTGTTTTTTTTTTCTTTTGAGGTGAGCCTGCATGAGTGATGACCTAGAAATTGGAAACATATAGGAAGTGTAAACCAGTAACCAGAAATGTACTTTGAATGAGACTAGGATGCAGGCAAGGGGAGTAGAGGCTGGAGAGTGGAGAAGTTTGGATTTAAATTCTGTAGGCAAGGAGGGAGGAAGGAATGTGATCACAGGATGTATGCAGAACGCATCAAGACTCCAGCTGATTTAGAAGAAAGAAGAGAGAAGATGGTGGGAGGTAAAGGAGAAGGCTGCACAGAGGCCTTACTGAGGTGGCAGACAGAACAGGGGGAGGGCGGTGGAGAAGAGAGGTCTGCATTAACATGGGTATGCTGCAGAGTCTGTCTTCTTGATCTACCCTGCTGTGTTTACCCTGGGTTTCCTGTACATTTTATGTAAACGAAGAAGGGTCTCAGTGAAACTCTGATCCCTGCATTATGTTATTGTGGAAGCAAAACAGTTCCAAGGGATTTCATGACCACATGCACATCCAAAGAATGGTGAGAGAAAAGGGAGGAATGCATCTGGTGCCCATCTGAGAGAAAAGACAACGCTGGAAGTCTAAACAGGAAAGAAGTTAATGTGTGTTGAAAGGTTTGCATTTACTTTCCAATCCATAAATTTAATCCCTCCAGTACTCTTGTTATTTTATCACCTGAAATGTATATCATCTCATTGTCAATCAGAAAGTGCTAAAAGCCATGAAGAAGCCTTTGGAAGGTACTACAGAAAGTCACAGCACTTTCTTCCCTGGAGAAATTACTTGCAACTGCAGGGATCATTTTTAAAAGTTTCTTTGGAGATTTTCTTTTCTTTGGTACAATTCTGGCATTTGTTTTAATACACTTCTCCATTTATGACAGATAACAACACAATGTTGCTCATCCATTCAGACTCTAAAAGATCAAGGGTGGGTGAGTTTACAGCACTGTGACTACCAAAATTGTAGGGATTTTGGTCTCGAGATAATGAAAACACACTCAAGGAGTAAAGTTTTGAAAAATAAACAAATTAAAACAAAATGTATGAGAAGGACTTAAAGTCCATCCTATGTAAATTGTAATTATCCATATGGGGATTTATCCAGGTGATTTCGGAGGATTTCTAATACATACCATTTACTTTTCTTTATATATTGCCAAGTGTGCAGCCCTGCTTAGAATCACATGAATACTAAGAAGGCAATTGACAGGAAGTTTCAGGTCGTTCGAGAAAGGGGGAGGATTATATTATAGAAGCAATTTTAGGAAAGATAATCTCAAAAAAATATCTGGCGGGTGTCAAAATGTTCACATTATAATAAAGTTGGATTCTACACCCACATTCTGCCAGGGGTTCAGAGAGTGAAGAGTCTGCTCCAAGTGAATATTTTGTGGCAGACAGTGGTGGATGCCTAGTGCTCGAAGCTCTCCCAGCACACTGGTGGTCCACAGACTGGTCTCTTTCAGCGCTGATGTTTACGATATGGCACTGTTATGAATAAAGCATGTGCTGATGACACGTAATTGAATTCAGACCCAGCTTAGTCTCTCAGAAGCAGTGCCATTCTTCACATGAATTCTATGGGGTACTTCTGTGGCCACCAATGGCAGCAGATGGGGCCTAGGGGAAGCTTTTGGAGGACTGAAAGGGGAAAACTCAGAAACCTATTTAAAACCCAAACTCCAAGCTTTTCAAGAACAATGGACACAAAACCCCTCTCTCTCTCTCTTTCCACTAATCACAACATCCAAACATGACAAAGAGAGGGCTAGTCAGAAGATTCAGGAATTACTACTTCCTTCTATCAAACATTATTTTTTTAATCTACAAATCTTTTATTTATTTATTTATTTTTGCATTTTGATTCATTGTACACAAACGGGGTACAACTTTTCATTTCTATGGTTGTACACAATGTAGATTCAGACCATTCATATAATCATATATATACATAGGGTAATACTGTTTCCAACATTCTTATTTCAGAAATCCAAAAGCAGCCTATTTTCCCCATCCTGTTCTCTAAACACTATCTTTGGTCAAACCTTTCCGCCCCTTAACTTCCCCTCTACAAATAACCCCTCCTACTTTATAAATATTTCCCCTCATCCTCAGCCTCTTCCATCTCTGCAGATATCCCCATGCTCATTCTGCAAACACCCCCTGCACCCAGCCAATATTCTCAGATGCTCTCTCCTTCCAATATGATGGCCCACACGGATTCCACAAAGGTCCCCAACCCTGTGCCTTTCCACTGTCTCAGTCCCATCTCCATAGGGCTCATCTGGGCTTCCTAACCTCTGTTCCTTTAAACTCTTCCTCTACACTTAAGCACCCAAGATTTTATATTCTAGGACAGAGAGGAAGATAACTTTGTTAACATAGTACCATTATTGTTCTTCTTCTTCTTCTTTGAAATAAACAAAGCAAAAGGTCCCAGCTCCTTTTCACCGTGTTCTTTGTTACTCACAGATATAACTGAACTGAATCATTATTATCTACTAGATACATGTAGATAAGTTGATATTTTCCAGGGAAAATGTTTTCATCTCCTCAAAAGACCCAGAAACAACAGTTCTGTGGGGGGAGAAATGTATTTTAATGGCAGACTAAAGAGCCTGTTTAATTCTGGTAGATTGAGCCTATTACAATAGGTGGCCATAAATCTTAATGGGTAAAGACACACACAGGCATACACACAGAGTCACACAGAGACAGACACATGCTGTCCACATGCCACAATAGCCCAAATACACAAAGGCTTTTTGTGACAGAGGTGGCTCTTCCGCACCCAGACAAGAAGAAGCAGCCTCAGGATTCACCAGATATTGAGGAGGATGCACCGCAGGCTGGGGAGAAAGGTGAAGGTCACTGTATACTAGAATGTTGATGTGATGGCTCAGTACTGTGAATACATGGGTTTCTTTCTTGGTTTTCTTTTCTTTTTTTTTTTTTGTCTTTTGGATTCTTACTTTATGACATTCTGAGGATGTCTAAAAGTAAGGAAGACCATTTAGGAAAACAAAACAAGCTATTGGTGATGCTATAAGAAGAAGAAAAGGGGCTGGGGTTGTGGCTCAGTGGTAAAGTGCTTGCCTAGCATGTGTGAGGCACTGGATTCAATCCTCAGGGCCAAATAAATAAATAAAGTTATTATTACCAAAAAAAAAGTGCCCAGACGGGAGAAGAAAGTGATGGGAAATAATGAGACCATTGAACACAGATGGACAAAGTGAGGACAGAAAATAAAAAGAAGTTCCAACTCCTTCCTGTCACAATAAAGGAGTCTGACTAACCAGGCTATCCTTCCCAGAAGTTTGTTAGCCCTAGCTGTACTGAAGCCTAAGGTCTGACAAAGAAGCAACTCCAGACAGTACCTAAAGGTTCCTAAAAGTAATCACAATCAATAGCAATAATCACACATCCAATGAGGATCATTCTCTCCTGTGATTAGAGGCTATTTTTAAATGTCTGGATTTGAGAGGGGGGTCAATTTATTTGTTTTTTAAAAAGATTTTTTATTGCTTTTTGATTCATTGTACACAAATGGAGTAAAACTTTCATTTCTCTGTACACAAAGTAGAGTCACACCATTCACATAATCATACTTGTACATAGGGTAATGATGTTTGTTTCATTGAATTATCTTTCCTTCCTGGGCCCCATCCCCACCCCTCATTTCCCTCTACACAATGCATCCTTCCTCCATTATTTCCTTACCCTGTGATTGCTTTATATTAGGGATTCTTAAGAATCTCCCAAGACTCAGTGAAGAGATTAAAATATCAATTACGGGAATTTTTAAAGAAGTTTTTGAGATAGTTCCTTAAATAATGTTTGTCTGTAGGAACTTTAAGATATTCTTTAGACTGTCCAAAGAATTTGACTGCTTGTTTTCTGCAATAATTCTCTGTAGCCAGTGAGGAAGGCAGGGAAGGAAGAGAGAAAGCAGAAGCAACCTCAAGGAATTTTAGGTCATTAAACTATCCTCCCATTTGCAAAATTCCTGAATTTATCTAAATAATCAAGATGTGATATTTTTCAACTGTATTCCAATTTATGTTTAAGCAGTTACTAGTTTTAGCAATAAAGAAGATATAATATTAATTCAGTAAGTTTGAATTAGTTCAAATTAAAAGTATGCTGTCTCTTATTTCAGAAAATACAAAGGGCCAGAAGAATATATTCTTAAATACACCACAGAGAATATATTTTTAAATACTGCTAATTCTAAAATGTGAGTTAGGGTTATGGTTAGGGTTAGGGTTAGGGAAACTCACTGGGCAAGGGCCCATGCCAATAATCCCAGGGACTGAGGCAGCTGAGACAGGCGTATCCCAAGTTTGAAGCCAGACTGGGTAACTCAGCAAGACCCTGCCTCAAAATTTAAAAAAAGAAAAAAGCTAGGGTAACAAACCCTTGAGTTCAATCCCCAGTCCCACAACCACAACCACAACAACAACAACAAAGAATATGGGACACTGTACAGGGGGTAAAAATAACCAATGAATTCAGTCAGCAAATGGCAAAGGGGAAGAAATCCAGGAGGGAAAGGAAACTGTTCCAGACTGAAAATATTCAGGAGACACACCAATTAAATACAGGGTATGGACATGGCTTTGAATGTGACTGGAAAGTAGATGCTACTGCAATTACTGACATTTTTTAAGGTGTGATAATGATACATTTAGAAAAATACCAATCTCAGAGTCACACTGTAAATTATGGATGAAATACTAAGGTGTTTACAATGTGCTTTATAACAATCCACATTTTGGGGGAAAGTGAGGTTTTACAGAGGAAGCAAGATTAAAATATGTAAATATTGTTCAAGTGTGTCAACGGGTAACTGGACCTTCATTATCCTATTTTTTAGTGTAAATTTTAAATTTCATGTATATTTAAAATTTTCCACAAAAAAGTTTTAAATGTTCATTCTGCTAGCCAATATGAATAAAATTAAATATATACACTGACTTAAAAAATACAGTGCCTCACATTACAAAGAAGAATGGGGTCTTATTTGTACCTCCTAGATGACTTTTTTAAAGTATGGAATACTAATCCTCTACCATTCTGACTAAGTTCCTTAAAATGGATATATTTTTAAGTACCTTGGAGAAATTTGAAAGCAAATGAATGTGCTGTCAAGGTGACAAGTAAGCAGGACCTTCTTTTAGCACACGTGCAAGATAGTGCTAAATGGAATACCTAAATCACCACTGTGATTTCTTCAGAAAGTTGAAATTTGAAAGTATTCAAAAAATAGGCAAGCATTCCATATTGTAAGGAATGTCACCCTCACAAAGAAAAAATAATGCTAAAATACAACACTTACGTATGAATGGTATGAATGCTAAGGAAGGAAATAACAAACTTGTAAAGTTTTTAATTCTGTGACTGCTTATCTGAAAGTACAGCAGCTCTTTAAGTAGGAAATTATAAATCCATGTTTTCAGGATTCTATACAGTTTTAATATTTAGATGAGGATTTCTAAATTTTCCCAAAAACATATTTCCAGATGTTTCCTATTCTTGATCATTGGTACAATTCATCCCTGGGTTTAGGTGACTCTGCCAAGTCCCGTGTGAACCCAGAAAAGTCCTCCATTGTACAATGATGCCGACGAAAATCAAGACAGACATGTGCTAGAGACTTGGAGGTCTTGAATATTTGCATGCACCATATTTCAGATACCTCTTTTGAATCAGATAAAAAAAGTACCCTTCTTAATAAAAACGAAAAACAATTAAAAAAACCACCTTTTTGATTCTTTGAACTCAAAGTTAATTTCAATCCAAAAATAAGATAAGTAAAGAATTCCAGAATCACTGGAGGTAAAGGTCCTCTATCTTGACCCTGAAACTACCACTATGAACTTGAATTGAAGATTTTTGTACATGGGAGCACAAATCTGCTGACTTTTCCATCATCCAAACCAGTAGAGATCAAAAGACAATTGGCTAAATTTAATTTTAATCTATGCTGTTTTTCATAACTCTAGCCACCAGACCTAATAAAGGAAGTGGTTACATTAGGATGTTATTTTTATTGTAATGGTTAATCCTGTATAAAGAACAGAAGACAGGCTGTCAAGGACATGAGTCAGGACACCCTTCCTAGTCCTGGTTCTGCCAATTAACTGAAAGGAGTGAGATCTGGAGCAAGCCACTTCACCTCACCTGTCTTCAGCTTGTTTTAGAAGGGGTTTTCCCATATTTAAGATGACAGTAAACCAGATGTGCTTTCTGATTTCTTTTTGAACTCCCAGGGATACAGGTTAAATAACACAAGAGTGCCCATTATACAATGCAGGAAATGGAAATGACCACAGAACATGAGCATGTTTCAGTGATAAGGTGGCAGCTATCTAATTGGGAAAAGATTTCACCGGCACTGTTGATCATGACATTCCAAGGGCATGGTAAATTGTTTTGGCATAACATAGTGGGAAAAAGGCCTGGTCAGAATTATGTTAATGTAATAGAGTGTGGATATTAGATTCAGCATGATATACAAGAGGTATTTTGTCTACATTCCCATGGTTTGCAATTTCCTTAACAAATCTTAAGCTGTTCCTGAAAACCTACTTCTGCAATGACGTAATCAGGGTGGCAGCCAGGCATCACTTACCAGTCCCCTCTGAGCATCTCTTGGCTATAAAGCACTATACAGACTGGGTCTGAATTGGTCAAAAGAATGCCTAAGTTGGCCTTCCCTTGCTTTGTACCTGCATTGGTGTTAGCAGTAAAGTGGTCAAGAAATGAATCTTTAGCTGGGCACAGTGGCACCCGCCTGTAATCCAGTGGCTGGGGAGGCTGAGGCAGGAGGATGGAGAGTTCAATGCCAGCCTCAGCAAAAGCGAGATACTAAGCAACTCAGTGAGACACTGTTTCTAAATTAAAAAATACAAAATAGGGCTGGGTTTATGGCTCAGTTGTTGAGTGCCCCTGAGTTCAATCCCCAGGATCCCCTTCCCCCAAAAAGAAATGAATCTTGGAAAACTCTTATAAACTTCAGCTTTTTGTTTTTGCGATTTCATAGGTTAATTGCACGGGCACACTGCCATCTGGAAAAGTCACATGCAATATGTAAACAAAACACTCTAAGAAGATCAACACTAGTTTCCACTGAGCTCTAGGTTTAACAGCAAGTCTTAGAAAAGACTGACCCTACTTAAGGTAACAATATCAAATATTGGGGTGCACAAACTCTTCTTCATCTTACTTTGTAAAGAAAAGTAGTGCATCTAATAAATTCAAGTTATAAGCACTAAACAAATAGCTCTTCTAAAAACCTCTAGACTTCTCCACATAATTTAGCCTATTGGTCTACATGTTATTTATCTGTTTCTTTGTATAGCAAGCTTCTGCAACCCCTGATGTTCCCTCACCTAAATAAAATGATTTTTATACTTGGGTTTCTCTTATTTATCACTAGCTGTCACACTGCTTTAAAAATCTCACCTTTAAAGCAGCTATAACACAAAGCTTCTTTTCAACAATGTCTAAAAAATCCCTAAATATCATGAAAACAACTGTGTGCAAATTTAGCCCCTAGAAGGTCAAATTTCTGGGTGACTGAGATGATTACTAAATGTTTATGTTGAAGAGATCTGAAAACCTGAACTATTGTTTTGATTCCATTTATTTTCAAAAGACAAGTCACATTAATCAAGTCTCCAAAAATATTTCCAGTAATGAATATTTTGAAAAAATATTCTCTCTCTTCTCTCATCATCTGAAGGAAAAAAGAAAAAAAAAAAAAAAGAAAAACACACAAAGAGTAACAAGAATAGTCAGATAAAAAGTGGTAATAAAAAGGCTGTTGTGGTGAAAGTTGTACCCTATTTGCATACGATGAATCAAAAAAAGAAATAAAGGCTGTTACCTCTTTAGTGCAGCACCTGCAGGGGGTAAATCCCTTAAAGGAGTCATTTTTAATATATTGTATGTACTTTGCTGTTGCATGTACTTTGCTTTGAGGTATACCCATTTGCCAGTTGTTACAATGTTAGTTCCCTCAGCACCGCTCAGAGCTCTACGCTCTCCCAGGAAAAGCTTACTAAGAGCCCTCCTAAACTGTCAGAACCTCACAGATTTGAGGATTAGATGAGATAACTACCATAGCAGAATGTCTTGGCACACAGCACTAGAACCCCTAATCAAAGGCCTAATGTCTAACCATAGTAACATGAACCTGAGAGCACACATGTTTGCAATTGATCAGACCATATGTGCACAACTCTCTGATAATGAAAAACTCATTGAGATAAATCCTTTCCATATACAGAGCTATTCATGAATATCATACTTATCAGACTCTCCCAGGAAATTAACAATAACTTTGTATTCTATCATTTTCTACCCCATTAGGTACACAGATGGAACAGTAGACATGGTGGGGTGTAAGAATAAGTGCAGTAGCTCAGGAGTTAGGCTATCTGGCTTGTTTTGCCACTACCCAGCCAACTTAGTGGGTGAGGGGCAAAGGCGTCAGATAAAAAGAATCTGTAAGATTCCTCTTACCCCAGAATTATTTTGTCCTACTTGTCCAAAAAATAGTCACATTTGAATTGTCTTTAGATTCCTAATCCAAGCTCTATGCGACTGAATTCATCTTAGATACCTACCCATAGTTTATGAATTTTTCCTACAATTGCCCCAAAACATATTCATCCTTAGATGCCAGGTATTTTTTCCTACATGCTCAGGAGGCCTCTCTCACTTTTCTTTCTAAGACAACCATAACCATTCATGTACTCTGCTCCTAATGGATAAGGAAGGCAGGGGTGGAAAATCTCAAATGTTCTGTTTTGTACCTGGATTCAAAAGCAGCATCTGCTGTGTTGTGGAACCATCTGTTGCCCGCTTTGCCATGGAAAGGATGGTGCAGGCTTCAGGAGTGTCACAGGCCACACAATGGAATTATCCCCTTCTTGGGGCTGATGCACCCAAACATATGCTTCACAGTCATCAAGGCTAATGCCACCCCTCCCCCATCTAAGAGTTTATTCTCTCACAATTAGTCAGGCCCAGTTTTTATTCATTTGTTAATTTTCTAAATTCCCTTTTGCTCGAAGACATAATTTTAAATTTTGTAATTCTGGGTTACACCTAGAAATATGCCCTTAACCACTGGAGCTTGCCAGTCACTAATCTGGACACCTCATTTGTAAAACTAAAAGGCTGAACTTTGTGAGCTCTGAGTCGCTCTCTTGGGCTCCAAATTACACTCCAAATTACTGTGATTTAAAGTCAACTTAGAGTCATCAATGAACTCAAGTTTTCCCATGTTTATGGTATACTGAGACTCTTAATGCCAAGGGCAAAAGACTCTGCAAAGAAAAGGCTTCTCTGACATGATCTCTTTGTGTTGAGCACACACACTTAAATTTAAATAAGTTTCTTGAGGATCTAAATTAAATTAAGAACCCTAATCTTGTTTACAGCTGTCCCTGAGGCAATATTCTAGTACTGGGTTTGAAGCTCCATGATTCTTTGTGTGTTCTAGGCAGGAAGTTCAGCAGCATCCAAGGTCTCTATTCACTAGATGTTAGTACTCCACTACTCCCAGCTGTGACAAAAATTCATTGTTCCAGCATCCTCTGGGCAACAAACCCTTTCCCCAAGGAGAACCCCTGCTGTCACACATAGCAGCATCTTTAAGAAAAAAACACATCCTTTAGAAGGTGTTTTTTTTTTTTTTTTTTTCAAATAGATAACACTTACACAATTCACAAAGTACACCAAGACTTAACAGATTATAAAGCACAGGCATTGCCCCTGAAAAATATAGTCACTCACTTTCCAAGTCATCCATAGGACTGCCTCCTTGTTAAGAGTTGAAAATTAGCATACCCTAACCTCTATTACTGTAAGCTAACCATAACATCAATTACTCTTTAAAAGTATTCTAAAGTAATCACATCTTCTACAGTAACTCTCCAATGCATTCTAAAACCAACCCTGCTTACAGACTTCAAAATGGAAAATAGAGGGAACTAGACAGCAGAGAGTTTGGTTTACTCATTTTGGCTTTTTCTTCACTTTCCTTCAGACACACACACACACACACACACACACACACACACACACGTAAAATATTTCTGAAGCAGTCAGCTTTGGCCAAAGTTCTTGAAAAGAGGATTTAGCAAGCTTTTAGCCCAATTTCCTAAGTATCTTTCCTTCTCCCACTTCACACAGAGATGGAGGAGACACCTCTTGCAGCCAATCTAGCCCCAAAAGAACAGCAGCTGCCAGCTGCATGAAGCAGACTAAAGCCTGCAAATTGACTGAAATGATGACTACCCTAAGCCAAACATCTCATTTTTCCATCTGTGAGAATGGCTGGGATTTGCAAACCTTTGGGTCTCTGAAGGTGAAGGCTACACTGAGAGCAAAAGCTCAACTCTTATGTGATATTAAAGTTAACACCAGTTATTGATGTTTTGGAGATTTTGCAGCTTCTTATGCACATATGTTTAAGTTTCCACATTAAATGTGTAAAGAAAAAGCCCTTTAAATCACTAAGTAGAGGATGTGAAAAGGGAGCCATGTATAGACAGCACCGTTACTTTTCAAAGAACCTCAGCTTTTTATTCAAACAAATATTTACACAATTGAGGGCAATGGCACTAGGCATATAGCTATTCTTTTAAATAGTGGGTAGCTCCAAAGGTTTATTTATCCAAAACCAACTACTCTGTTGCTAACCTACCAGGAACCAAGAATTCAAGTGCTCCAAGGGCAAAAGTTTAACCCTCTGAAACTGTGGACCTCATTCAGATCTCTTCCAGCTGAATTCAGACAGAAGACAAATCTCAATAATCCCGGTTAAAACAAACTAGGAAGCTTACAGTTACAAGTCCAATAGTTGAACATCTCCATCTGTGATGTATACATTCATATGATGAAGGAAATATGGCTGTCAAACATGTACACTAATAGGACTCCACATTTTAATGCCTCTATCTTATCCCCTCCCAATTGCACCTGGCTGTGACTTGCCTTGCATCCTACAACTCTTTAGAGTTGCAGAAGGAAGACTTTAGGCAAGAGGACCAGGCCAGCCCAGAGGATTTCCAGTCCGGAGCAAGACTACCTACATAAAAAGCTGAGGTGTCAGTCCTTCTTTTACATAAGAAAGGTAAATGAGAAACCACTGGAAGCAGGTTCGCCTTCCAAAGAAAGCTCTTTCAAACAGGAAACTCCAACCCTGGGAGGGACAGCCTGTCAGCCTTTTAATTTCCTGGCAGTGGCGGGAGTTAGCCAGGTCCTCAGCGCTTTAATAAGTGATGACTGCCAGTGCGAAGTTATTAAATGTACCAACAAACATTTCACTACTCCGCCGTACAGGGCACTGGAGAAACAGAGGGTGGAATCTCTCAAGGTTTCCAGTTTCTATCTGTAGCGGCGCACAGACCGCTGCATTATAAAACTTTTAGGAGATCCAAAGTTGAATTGGTATCGTAGGCTCTTGGTTGGAAAGCCTCAAGACTGAAACTCAAGCCTAGGTAGCCAGACATTTGGGGACTGGAGAAGGATCTTTTCTGGATCCCACGCCCCACACGATCCAGCCGCGTACCTTCTCTCGCAAAGGACCTATCCAGAAGAACCCAATTCCTCTCTTTTTCAACATTTCAGAATTGTCTGCAAAAGTTTCCCCCGGCACCCTAAATCCCACCCGTTCCCTACAATAACTCTGGAATCATCTCCTTCACCTCTCTCCAGGACCCCCTCACCTGGAGGTTCACGCAGCTCCCCAGAGTCATATACAATGGGGTTCCGAGTACCCTAAAGCTCCACAGCTCGGGCCCCGCCGACCCTGGCCAGGGCTTTTGTCCCTACTGACTGCAAGAGAAGCAAAGAAAGTCTGCGCCCTAGGCGCCCACTCACCGTCTCATCTTTCTTTCGAGCTACCGCTCTCCGCTGGTCCCGCCACCCTGTGGCCTGGCCCTTGCCTCCGCCCTCCCTTTCTCCCTCCCTCGAGCCCCAGTCTCGGCCCTGGCCGGCCCCGGACGCAGCTCCAGTCACCACCGTGCGCCCGCCAGCCACTTCGGACTTGCGCTGCGCAGTCAGCGCGCCCCTCCTCGGTCCAGGCGGCCACTGCCTCCTCTCCGCCCCCAACCCTCGCTGCGCAACCGGCAGCGACCAACTCCGCGGCGGGGGAGGCATTGTCCCCAAAGAGCCGCCCGGAGCTCAGAAGCAGCGCAGCCCCTTGCTCGCGGCCGAGCGCAGCCCTCTTCTCACCTGGCGCGGAGGCGCAACCTGGTCCTCACCACAAGAGACAGGAAGGCAGAGTTGGTGCGCCACGCCACGCCTCGATGCCCACCCCCTCGGGCCGCGTTGGTGGGCTCCGCGCCTCTGGGTCCCGCGCCCTCGGCCCCCTACCTAACCACAGCGGCGGGCATCGAGGAATTCGAGCAGTATAGTCGGGTACCCTCCCCGCTCCTGGGCAGTTTGCTCTCGGGGATTTTTACTGCTGCTGGGGGAGCCTGGATGTTCGCCCCATCGCTGGGCGCCACCCTCTCAAAGCTGCACTCACAGTAAGGTCGTATAGACTTTTGAGGCAACTTTATGAGCTGGAAGAAGGGCGGGAGCGTACACATCCCTGAGTGATGATTTCCTCATCGAAGATGAAGTTTCTTCTGGGGAAACTCCAGGTGACCACACCTCCTGTAGACATTTCGCCCCCGGGCAGGTTTACCTGATGCGTCAGAAAAGCAACTGTGCAAAATCGTAGGCGAACGACCTCAGGCAAGGGCTGGAGTCAGGAGGTTTAGAATTCATATATACCGATTGCCTTGCAGTCGTTTCCCTTTAAAGTTTCTGTATTTTCTAACATTTTTCTGAGCTGTAGTATCCAATGAAAACGATGCTGATATGAACGTCCTCCAGCTGTGCTTCCTCGGAAGGCAAAGAAATGGACCCAGGACTGCCCACAATCCACCTCCGCAGGCGAGAATGCAAATCTCTGCCAAATTCTGGGTCAGTCTCTGGGGTTACAGGGATGAAAGACAACAGCCCTGGAGGAACGTACAACCACAAGAAAGCACAACAAACTATTTAACTTGGGATGGCGTGGCTTTTAGGTCGTTTAGCTCCCAGAAACATTTTCTTCATTTCTAATATAGTAATAATAGTACTAATGCGGGAGGCCAGTTAAAATGCAAAGTACCTGTCACCGTGAGTAGATTCAGTAGTCACTTAACAAATAGCTTATTCCATATATTTTTCATTTAAGCAAGTGTAAGTCCAGCTTCTAACTTCATGGAGTACCTACCTCACCTACAAGAATGCTTAATGTTTTATAGGACTTTTTTTTTTTTTTTTTTTCTTTTCTGAGTTTTTGCCCTACAGAAATATACATGGATCAATTCAATGGTTAAAGGCTCCAGTAATTCTCTTACATATATAAATTTCTCCCTTTTATTGGGTCATCCTCATGAACTTAAATGTGTTATTTTTCTCATCTTAAAAAACAAACTCTATTGTGTTCACTTCCCCCTCCAGTCATTTGCCCCCACACACACACACTTTTTTTTTTTTTTTTTTTTTTTTTTTTTTTCCTGTTCAGCTACAGCAAAACTCCCTTAACAAATTGTTAAGAAAAGCTGTCTTCAACTTCTCTCTTCTCGTTCTTCCCATTTACATCAGTCAGGCTTTGCTTCTACTATGTCTCTAGAATTGTTCTTGTTGAAATCAAACTGTGCAATTAAAAAATTGTTTCTTGCTCTTCATTTTACTTAAGACTATCAGCACAATTAGCAGTTGGTCACTTTCTCCTTCGGGAATCACTTTTACTTGACTTCCATGATACATTTTCACAGTTTTCTTCCTACCCACTTGTTGCTCCTTTTAAGTTTCCTGTACTGGTTCTTTCTTTTCATCTAATCTCAGAACACTCGAGTGTTCTGAGTTCAAACTTGGGACCTCTTCTCTAGTCTCACTCCCTTGGGAATCTCATCTTGTCTCATAGCATTAAATACTATCTATATGTTGATTACTACCAAATTTTACCTCTAGCCTGGCCCTTTCCCCTGAATTCCAGGCTCCTGGCAACTGCCCACTTGGATGCCTACTGAACTTCTCACACTTAACGTTTCCACTGAAGTTTCTCCCTCTGTTCTTCAATCACAGAAATCATCCTCGCATCAGGTCTAAAATTTTGGTATTGTCCCACTTTTCTTCTTGCCAATCCATCACCCAACCCAAGCTGGGTAAAGGACCTGACTCAGTCACTTTACCAGCCAAGTTATTTGAGTGCATTATTTACCCTCGTTGAGAAACAAATTGTTATCCTCAACACTTGTTTATGGATTAATGTGATAATTCTTTGCACAGGGATAGAAAACACTAACAGAGCAATCAATAGAATGGTCTCCAACCATAATCAGTTGATAATGACATTGACTGTGACATGGTACTTTGTCCTACATAAATGGAGTTTCTCATTATGCACTCCTTTTAGAATTTAGTAGTGGGATAAATTTTTTTCTCTCTTAAAAATATATTCTTTCATCTCTTAGGAAAGGTATCTTCATCCATTTTCACATTAGATTTGCACCCATTGTTAAGGAGAACTCTAAAACCAGTGCTTCCCTTTGTATTTTAATGTTCAGGAGACTCAGTCAAACTTACTATTAAATTATTGTATAATAGTTATAAAGATGTTCCTTTTACCTCCTTCTTAATGTCTTAGATGTATTTCTATTTCAAAAACCTTATTGGACATTTGGATTTTACTCTGTGTTCTCAAATATACATTTAAATAGATGAAGTACAAATAACACGTTAGCTATTCAAATAAACACCAGAAAATTAACCAAAATTACAATGGAAATCACTTTAACCTCCCAGGGACACAAAAGGGCAAATATCTCAACTTTGTCTCCTCAGCCAGTTTAATTATTATCCCCACATGCTGCTTTATGTTTAAACTTTTACAAGACTGACTAATTATACAGTGATTAATTTCTGCATCAAAACGTTCTCTTGTGCCTTGTTCTCAATCTCTTCTGTGAGTTTATTTTACAGTCAGGCAGGGAAAGTATGCCGAGTATGAGTGTGTGAGCATGTATGTGTGTATGCACTTGTGCATATGTGTGCCTTTCAGATTAACCTACCCCAGCTGTCTTTATCTGGCTCACTTTCTAATTACTTGAGGACCTTGAATTGGTCTTCTTTACCTTCATGAAGAGCTTAAAACAAGGAGTTTTCTTTGTTCCTTATCTGCTTAAATAGAGAAAACAACCATCACTTCTGCAGCAGGGCTTCTCAATATTGCAGGGAAATCAGTTTCTCTTCTGTTAGTCTTTATTTTTCTTTTTATCTGACTTTTACCATCCTTCCACTTATCTCATACCTTGATTTCAAATTCATCCTTTAACGTATGTGCGTGTGTGCACATATGCATGAGCATGTGTTTTGAGTTACCTGGGGTAGAAATAGAGGTGCACATTTGATGTGTCAGGTATATGTGGACCTCATTGCCCGAGAGACTTCTGACAACTCAGAGCAGGCTTAGAATTAAAACATGAGAACAGTTCAAACAAAGGCCAATTTACTAAGCACCTACTAATTGCTATACAATGTGCAAGATGTAGGGAAAATGGTGATCAAAGAAAGCATTTTCTGTCTTTGAGGATTTTACTGCCTAATATATAACTGAAATGCTATAATGTAATATAACAGGTACTATAAAGAAAAGATACAAATGACTTCAGATAAAGGGGTATCTGTGCCCAGTGAGTCCACAAAGGAAGACCATATGTGTGACCGTCATATTGAAAGAAAGGGGCTCTCTAGCAGAGGAAATGGCATGAGCAATGCAGGAGGACAGTAAAGCCGAGGAATGCTGGGAAATGTGATAATACAGCCTGCCCGTGGAGACAGGAGGGAGAAGTAGGAGATAAGACCTAAGTAGCTGGGGCCAGATTTGAGGGAACTTCAGAGATAGGGATTTGAATTTTAGATTTCATGTCTAATACCATGTTAATTATGTCATTTCCTTGCTCTAAACTTGCACTGGCTCCTCCTTGCCTGACAAACACCGGAAGAACCAGTGGCTGTGCAGGAAGCAAAACCTGATTCTATAAGCCTAGGAAGGAGGAAAGATGAGCTTTAGCCACAAAATTTAAAGATGCCAATAAAGGTGTACTGATGATGTTTCCTACAGAAAAGGAATCGCTCCAACAACTATGTTCACTAAAACCCCAGGTAAGGACACTGAATCTCTGCCCATTCCTGACTGCCATCCTTTGTTTCATGTTATGGGGACTCCATAGTTAAAGATCTTGCAATTCTCACAGAAATAAATATGGAATGGGTAACTTTTGGTGGTTGGGTCAGGTGTTGGATATTTAGTGACAATACAATTAAATGATTTCCCCCAGAGTTTCAGGCCTACCTGTGTGAGATTTTTATTTCATTTATTTATTTATTTTGGTTACTGGGAATTTAACCCAGGGACACTTAACCAATGAGCTACATTGCCCGGCCTTTTATTTTTTATTTTGAGACAAAGTCTTGCTAAGTTGCTTAGAACCTTGCTGCGTCTGGCCTCCATCCTTCTTCTGCTTCAGTCTCCAGAGTCTAGGATTATAGGCATGTGCTGCTGTGCCCAGCTTGTGACCTGTTTTTTGTTTTTGTTTTTTTTTTTTAAATCTTCCACATTATGGGGACAATTTCATTGGTTCTATCAGGGATTTATAACTACAACTAATAAAAACATTGTTATTCCAGGTACGGTGGCACACATCTGTAATCCCAGCAATCTGGAAGACTGAGGCAGGAGGATCACAAGTTTGAGGTCAGTCTCAGCAAATTAGTGAGGCCCTAAGCAACTACATAAAACCATTGTCTCAAAGTAAAAAAATAAAGGAGCTGGGAATGTAGCTCAGTGAGAAAGTGCTCCTGAATCCAATCCTCAGTACCAGTAAATAAATAAATAAATAAATAGACTGGGAATATAGTTCAGTGGTAAAGCACCCCTGGGTTCAATCCCCAGTGTCAAAAATAAAAATTAAAAAAATAAATAAACACCATACAAAAAATATAAAAAGAAAGAAAGAAAGTAAAAGATTTACTGTTAGTCCCCAATAAGTTCAAAATGGATGTTCAAAGAATTTATTTCTGATACAGGTAGTCATGTTTACAACTAGTACAATCCTTCTAGACTCATTTGAATTTCTGGCTATCCCCAAGAACCAGGAATTTCTGTAAGTTATAAATATGCCATAAAGATGATCAAAATTTACTTGCTGTGTGGTCCAAATGAGAACCCAAAGAAACTCTATTTAAAATGTCATTTTCTTATTATCGATTTTCAAAGGTCAATTCTTAAGATACTATTAGCATTGTGTTTCCAAGAGTGATATAAGGCTCTCCAGAACTTTAGCATGGGCATATGGATATACTATACCTTTAGTGTTAATATTAGAGTTAGTTAGCTTTATACAAAGCTTAACAACCTAATAATAGACAGGAGAAACATTAAGTTTATTGAAGTGAATGTGGTAGTTGAAAAGCAAATATAGGTATGTTTAAAGTCTACACTAAGACTATTGGCCCAGCTTTCTGGGGCTTTTTTTTTTTTTTTTTTTTCTGATTCCTCTAAAAAAAATCCCGAGGTCAGATCTGGGTACCCCCTCACACCACCCCACCTCACACACAAAACTGAAGTGCTGGGAGAGGGAAACCTCCTAGGAGAGTCCAATTCCTCACATTTGTTGAGCGTTGATGAGCAATGTCAACACAAGCCCCAGTGTGGTTTGTTGCTTTCCTCTTGCAAAGCTAGTTTTGTCTCACATGCAGAAGTTATCAAAGTGGCTACCCAGGTGGAAAATTCTTTACACAGGCAATTTGGAAGGATCCATATCAGTGGAAGGCAACATTACCCTTGATGAATCATTCACTGGCAATTACTTCTCAAAAGAGTTTTAGCTCTCATGGGTTGTTAAGAGTATTTCTGGTTAAATCCTCAATGACTTTGTAAAGAGTTGAATGCTTTGGTATTATTGGAAATAGCAGTCCTTATTTTCCATTCCAATTGCTACAATTCTCAGTACAAGAAAGAAGGAGGGTCACGGGGGACACATGGAGGAGGTTAGGGGTCACATATTGCACACCTCCAAAGGAATATCCCTCAACATAGCAGACCAAATCATTGTCACCATCCCCCATGTGACCCCTCAGCCTCTTTCTTTGTTATATTCTATGATTCAGTAAAGATCACCCTATATCCAACTCCCCAAATCTGGAAACTGTACGCAGTTTCTCATGCTTCCTTAATCCCTACTAACAATTCATAGCTATTATCATATATCATATAATTTTTACCTCTTTTTTTTTTAAGTGCTGGGGATTTAACCCAGGGTTCTGTACATACTAGGCAAGTGCCCTTCTACTAAGCTACATTCCTATGCCTTTTTACCTCTTAAATATTTGTTAGTAATACTCTTTGCCCTATCCTGTATACCTTCATTGATTATGTACTACTTCCAATTCCCACTTGAAGAGAGGGGAAGGAAAAAGTCCAGAGATCAGGGGAGATGGATTCTTTTTAGACCTGGGACTGGAGGGACACTAGGTTTGTGGTAAGCAAGGCTTACCCAAGCTAAAGGATGATGGAAGATCCGTATCTTAGAGAAAGGGTCTGGAAGCATCAAACCCAAGGCCCTGTGCATATGAACATGAGAAGTGATGGGGAATAGTGGAGTTGCTTATTAATGGCTCAGATTTTGAAGCTTGTGTTTATGGTTGGATGTGATGGCTAGGGAGCTGGAGTAGCCAGACATTGGGATTATAATAAGCCCCTAAATCAAGTTTCTGGTCTCAACAGCACTAATTAAATTTTCAATTATTTTATTAGTCGCCCTCCCCCATTTTCCCACAAAATTCTAAACTTGGTGAGAGCAGAGATTTTTCCCCTTATATTCCCAGTGCAATAAGGCATACGTGATGGACACTAAAATATTTGTTGAATAATTACATAAACCGGTCTCGAATACTGAAAATCTAATTGTATCACTTCTATGCTTGGAATTCTTCAGTGACTCCTCAAAGACTTTAGGATAAAATAAATCAGGAATCCTCGGGTTAGCAAAAAAACAAACAACACGAGATAAGTCATCTGGATACTCTAGGTTACTTCCAAATAGTTTACCTTTTCTTCCCTCTTTCTACAAGGAGGGAACGTTCAATCACACCAAAATACTCAGTTATTCATATATCACACTGATTCACCTCTTCCTTCATAACCACGGTTTACCTAGTACTGTTAATACAAGAATCACCCACTCCAGAAAGCTTTGCCCAACTCCGTGCCCAGTTTTAGTCAAGTGCCAAAGTATTTTCATTGTCATTTCAATTTTTTTTCTTTTACCATTCATGTCTTCTCGAGATACACACACTCTACAGACTGCCCACAATAGAGTAAGACAATTCCTTAAAAATCAATCTGTGTGTGTGAATATAGCATATATGTTTCTGGTTTTCTGGAGCTTTTTATTTTAACTCTTTGTGTCTGAAACTTAGCATAATGAGTAACTGAAAAATTAAACTTAGTTTGAAATCACCCTTATTAGAAGAGGACTGTGCTGTGCACAGTCGGCTGATCATAGGGAAAGACTAATGAGTTTGGCTCACATCAGATATCCAATAAATCCCTGAGCCCCCCTGGTTACTTGTTCATCTGATACATAATAAAAATAATGAAGAAAATAGACAATTTATAAAGCCATTCATTCTGTTTTAGTGTCAGTAAACATTTTAGAAACATTTCACCAGCACCACATATCCTATGAATTGGAAGCAGTTGAGTTGGAGCCTTGTCCCTCCTGGGAGGAGACAGTAGGATCAATTGCTCTGTTACAGCCTAAAAACTTGGGACCTTTCTTTATGCATGCCATTCCACCCATTCTGTGTGGGCTTTGCTTTCTAAATGACTGGTGAGCCACTGAAAAAGACCTCTACACACCAGCTACTTTCATCTTCCTGCCATCTAGTATCTGGATTAAACAAACCCTCAGCATGACTTCAGTGAGGTATGGAGCAGTGCCTGTGGGAGAGCTTGTAACCAGAACTCTGGGCAGGGACCATCAGCCTCAGGCTCTCTTCCTGGTGCTTGCTGGACTACTGAATTTATAGTGGAAAATACTAGCTCATTCTTAGCATGTATTGTGGAGTGGGTACTTGTAAGTATGTGTTTAAAGTCTCTGGGAATGAAGTACACACTGGGAAAATTCTCACCAAAATGTTGTGCATCACCAACTCCATCTTGTTTGGGCTCCTTTCTCTGGGTTTCTTCTCTGGGCTCCTCTCTCTGGGCATCTTCCTCAGGCTCCTCTCTCTGGGTATCTTCCTCCTCCATCAGGATATTCTGGTGATTCTCAAAGGAGACACTGGGACCAATGCCAGTCTGTATTCTGCAAGAAAAGAGAGGTACCATGATTGGGAAGTTGAAAGCTGAACTGACCTCTAAATAGTGAAGGCCAACAGAGCTTCATCTGTTAAACACAAGATGTTGAATATCTGGGAAACACTGAGTCCTTTTGAAGTTGAAAAGCAGACATCCTGGGTCATCTTGTTATCTCACTGCTAACTCTCCTTTAGAATGACAAAACTTAAACACCACCACCATCACCACCAATGAAAGCACATTTTTGGATGGAATGTTTATAGATTTAAAAAAAAAAGAAAAAAAAACCAAACTCCAGCAAATAAGTACAGAAGTTCCCTTTTATCAACCCCAGTGGTTCCCTGAAACTGCAGATAGTATTGACCCCTATATATACTGTTTTTTCCTGTATCTATGAAGAAGTTTAATTTATAAATTAGGCATAGTAAATGATTCATATTAACTAATAAAAATGAAATAGTATGCTGTAATAAATGTTATGCAAATATGTGGTATTTTTTCTCTGTGTGCAGATATAATATTATAGATCTGAAACTTCAGCATGTGATTTTCATATCCAAATTGCCAGCATCAATACCTTTACTTTGTGGGGCCTTTACTAAGTAAAATAAGGGTTACTTGAACACAAGCACCACAATGCAGCGACAGTCGATTTGATATCTGAAATAGTTACTAAGTGATTAACATGGAGGTAGCATATATGATATGTATACACTGGACAAGGGATGATTCATATCCCAAGAAGGATGGAGTAGGATGGCATGAGAGTTCCTCATGCTACTCAGAGGGCATGCAGTTTAAAACTTATGAATTGTTTATTTCTGGAACTTTCTATTTAATATTTTCAGAATAAGGTTGACTGTGGGACACTGAAACCATGGAAATTGAAAACTTATACAAAGGAGGACTACTGTGCTACTAGACAACACATAGACCAAAAGAGGGACCTTTTTCTTGGCCTGGCTGTATTTGCTTGGGTTTTTTGTTGCTCATTTTCTGTTTTTTTATCCTGCACTTATTATTTACCAGCCACCCTCTTAGGTGTTTTGTCATTTTTGTTTATTTTAATTTTTACATAATCCCATATTATGGAGAATAATATTGGTTCCAATGCTTGATTTTATCTGTCTTTTTCATCATAGCCATCCTAATGGGTGTGAAGTGGTGTCATATTATGTAATTGATAGGCATTTCCTTAATAGATAATGATATTTTGCATTTTCTCATGTGCTTATTAGTTATTTATACATTTCACTTGGAGAAATAACTAGTTCATTTGACCATTTTGAGTTTAAGAGTTCTTGATATTTTGCTGGGTGTGGTCACACACACTTATAATCCCAGTGACTTCGGAGGTTAAGGCAGGAGGATTGAAAGTTTGAGGCCAGCCCAAATATCTTAGTAAGACCATGTCTCAAAATAAAAAAGGCTGGGGATGTAGCTGATGAGGAAGATGGTAGCTTAGCCCACTCTCTCCCATTTCGAGAAAAAACAAATTTCTCATAATCTACATTCTTCAAGTATGTATCTCTATACTTTGGTACTTTATACTCTGTACTTATATACTCTAGAGATATATGCCAACTTAATATGTTCAAAATTTAGTTTTTCTTTTCATTCCATATTGGCTCCATTTCCTGTATTTCTATTCATAGATAATGATCCCATCATCCATCACTTATCCAAATTATACTAGACTTTCCCCTGTGCCCACCTATCAGTTCCAGTAAGTCATATTGGCCTGATGAGTTTTGCCTCACATATATTACAGAGTGTGCTTCACTCTCTTAACAAAATGCCCTAGTTTAACTGTTTGTTGACATCTCTCCTCGAAATATTGTATACACTTTTAACTGGTCTTTCTACCTCCAGTTCTGCTACCATTAAAATCCATCCTCCTTAACATATCAGGAACATTTAAACAAATCCTGATACGTCTTCAGCATTTCAAATAGAGATGGGAGTTGTCACATTATGGGGTAATGTACATTACTGGTTTTGTGACGTTTGATAACCCAGTCTTCCTTAGCATCTACCTGTTTTGTAAAATGAAAATGATAATATTTCACCTTAGAGTCACTGTGAGAAGGAAGTGAGAAAATATTTGACCTAGTATGTGCCCAACAAATTGGAGCCCATATGATGCTAGGACCATGTCATCTCCTGGGGCACTCCTGAAGAGAATACTGGGCACATTAAAGGTGAGGGATGCCCAAACTGAAAGCCAGGAACTCCTCAGGAAGCTCTTGAGTCTATGGTTTCATTTATATGAAATGTCCAGAATAGGCAAATCTATAGACACAGAAGGTGGATTAGTAGTTACCCATTGCTTGTTGGGGGAGGTAGAGGAAGGACAGTGGGTATAGTTTTGGGGGGAATAATGATTCTGGGTAAGTGGGTCGATATGTGAAAAACCATTGAACTTTACACTTTCAACAGGCAAACTATATGGTTTATAAACTATATATATATATCAATAAAACTTTTTAACAGGGAGCTTCACAGAGGACTTTTAAGGTGGTGAAAATATTCCGTATGATACTATAATGGTGGGTCTATGTCATTATAGAGTTGTCAAAAGTCATAGGATATACAAACCAAGAGCAAACTCCCAAGTAAACTGTAGACTTTGGGTGATTTTGATGGAACAACATTGATTCATCAATCATAACAAACGTACTACTCTAATGGGGAAGTCAATAGAGAGAAAGACAATGCATGCAGGGATGGGGGTATATGGAAAACATTTGTAATTGCTCAGTTTTGCAATGAACTTAAAACGGCTCTAAAATTAAGTCTTTAAAAAAAAAAGACTGGTTTGAGGAAAGGAATATTGACAGAGGTAAAAGCAGAACACTGCTAAAGACCAGATAAAAAGCAACCACCATTTTATTTAAGACTTAGATGCCAGATCCTTTGCTAAGTGTTTTACCTACGTTATCTCCTTTAATCTTCACCACAGATCCATAGCTATTAGGTACTTTTCCCTCATTTTACAGACAATACAATTAAATCTCAAAGAAAACATAAAGATCTGTCCAATGTCAACAAGAAGAAACAGACAAAAATGGGACTAGATCTGGTTCAGTCCGCTTCTTGAAGCCTGCGCTGTGCAGTCTCCCAGGAGCTGTGCTTTTCCTCCTAACGCCAGCTTCCTAGCTTCAGTGATTTTAGGCCCATCTCTTTTCCCCAGGCACTTCCACAATATTCTTAGTGAGAAGACTGTCATCTCTGCAGTCCTAGTGAGGGGCTCTGGAATGACCGCACCTCCGAAGGGGTGCCCTCCTTACCTCCCTGACACTGGGGGATCCTGGAAATATGGCTCCTGCCCTGCATGAAGTGACTGCCTGGTGCTCAAAACACCAAGTGATAAAGTAGTTGAGAGCTCCAGGAAGGGAAATTTCATCTCTTTAATGCCCTGTTTGAGGAGATTATGGGTGAAGAAAAGAACAAAAACTGATCTCAGTGTTTATGTAGAGATGATGCTCACGCTCACCTTCCTTCCAAGATGATTCTCAGATTTTGTGATTTCAACCCAACCTTTCCTCTTTCCTCATCTAATCCTTGCAGACACACCCACGTAGTACCCAGTACATGTTCAAGACATTTTATTTTTCCATTTCTTTCACAATTCCTCCTTCTGTGCCCAGTTGACACCCATCAAGAGATTACTGCTTAAATTCAAACCTATAGTCTGGAATGAGGTAACAATAAAAGAAGGGACGAAATACAAACCTGGCTTTCTCAGCTTCTCCTCTGTGACTGGGTAGTCAGAGCAAAATGCAGGAGACTTTAAACTGAGACACTGAGTGTCTCCCTAGGAAACCATAGCACCTATACACCCCCCACCACCACACACCACTTTAGTACAATGTGAGAAGTCAGAGGGGCTGGGGTTTAGCTCAGTGGTGTAACACTTAGCATCCATGTGGTCCTGGATTTGCTCTTCAGCACCAAAATCTTTTTTTAAAAAAGTACATTTTTAGAAAAGGAAAAGAAAAAAATAAAAATAGTTCTTTATAATGAAATATCCCAATATTCATGTAGGTTTACACTGTATCAGACGCTGTACTGAAGTCTTTATAGACATTTTATCATTTAATTCTCATGCAACCATTTGTGATAGGTTTTCCTATGTGAAAGGTGAGAAAATTGAGGGCAGAAGAGGAGGAATAACCTCTCTAAGGTCATAAAGTAAGAGAAGGGATAAGCAAGTTCAAGAGTCAGGCCTTTCCATCTCTATATTACACTGTCTCATTTGTCCTTTCTGTTAGCACCAAGCCCTACTTCCTGGAAGCTGGTCTCTTAAAAATAATATGGAGGAAAATGGTTCTAAATGTAAATATGTTTGTAAGCAACCATCCTCTATCAATTTAAAAATGCCAAATTAAACATTAGAAAACAAAACCAAACAGGACACTAAGAAAATATACCGTGGCAAAATAAGATTTATTTCTGGAGCGCAAGTATGATTCATATGAGTAAATCTGTTAATGTAAATACCATATTAGTAGATGTAAGAGATTATCCCCAGATGCAAGAAGACAAAACAAAACTTGACAAAATTCAGTGGCTGTTCCTGGAAAAAACACTAAGAAAAGTAGGAATTGACTCAAATTTCTAAAATACATCGATTCTTCCTTTGTTGCTATTGTTGGTACTGGGCATTGAATCCAAGAATACTCTACTGTTGAACTATATCCCCAGTTCTTTTTTATGTTTTTTATTTTGATATGGGGTCTTGCTAAATTGCAGAGGCTGGCCTGGAACTTGGAATCCTCCTACTTCAGCTTCTTACCTTGGTCCTTTTAAAACCAGAGTTATTTCAAGTAAGATTGGGAAAGAGGTAAGCCTGCTCATTATCTCTGCTACTCTTGAACAGTGTTCTTGAGGTATTAGCCAAGGAATAAAACCATTTCCAGAGGACAGGGTAGTTTACCTAGAGAACCTGAGAAAAATCAATGATAAACCAGAAAAACTGCAAAGGTAGCACTAAGTACATTTTGTTTTTCTTAAAATGAATGGTGAACACAGTATTCATCACCCCTGAGTACTTTAATATATAACCCTTCAGAAAAAGACGTTCTCCAGATAACTATAATACAAGGATCAAATTGAGGAAATCATTGTTGACACTAACATTGAATTCATGAACTCCATTTAAGTTTAATTTATTATCCCAATATTATTCTTTATGGGATCCAATCTAAGAACATGTGTTATATTTTGTTGTCATGTCTCTTTAGTCTTTTTTTCAGTCTGTAAGAGTGCACCATGGGGTCTCTCATACACTTATTTATTCTCATTCCTACTCAGAGTAGAACCAGAACTGATGAAAAAGGCCAAGATTGACCACAAACAAAGCCCATTCTGCCAGACACATAAAATTAATAATTGCTTGAGTGCATAGAGAGGTGAGGAAGTGATGTCATGCTTTTATCTAATTTTACCATAAAAGCTTTGAAGCAGTCTGTAAAAATAGGAATATATTAAACTATTCATCTTTGCTGAATTCTTCCCTGGAAGAATGCTTACAAAAAAAAAAAAAAAAAAATTCTTGGATTTCCAAAACAGTTCTAAGACAATTTCTTAGGTTAGATTTAGCAATATATAGGTCAGTATGTTTTCAGGTCTGGCTGGTTTCCAAGTCAATCTTGGTTAAGGAGCCTGTTCTTACAGTAAATTTTAAGCAGGCATGCAGAGTCCAACTTGTATTAACATGAGTTCAAAAGTTCTAAACTGACTCTGTCTTAAAATTCGGTTGAAAATTCTTAGAACTCTATCAGATATTCCATGGGGTGATAGTTCAAATTTCTTTATATGTAAAGCTGACAACTATTTTTCCATAATTATATAAGTTTTCATCTACATAGACTGTATGAAGAATATTTAAAATATAATTATTACATAGATCACTGTCATGCTGTTCTTCTCTGATGAATGTTTGTTCTCATTACATTTTCTGAGTAACCTACCCAGACACATAAGTGGTTATTCCTTATTTTTTTTTAAGTTCACAGGCTTTCTCGAGTGAGTGTAAATTATCACATCCAGAGTTCATTTTTTAATAAAAAATTCTAGATTTTTTTAAGTGCCCAGGATCCATGTTTTTGAAGCTTACCCAGTATAAACACATATAAAGCTTGGCATTCTACTTTCTAGTCACTTTCTTGGTGGCAGAATTCCCCCAACACATACCTTCTTTATGGAACCAGTTTTGTTTGTATGTTTGTTTTTAAGAACAGATTGAAAAGAAAGGGGGTTTCCGGGGAGTTTTTTAAAATACAGATTTCTGAAGTCTACTTTTGTCTTTCTGAACCAGAATTTGCATTGTGGTCCCAGTAAGCTTCATTTTAAAGAAATTTTCCAAGTGAGCTTTCTGTAATGAATTTAAGGCTTACTTTGGTAAGTGCTGAGAAGTTACGTTTCACAGAATATCAGTTTAGCAGAATGAGCCCTGAAAAATTTAAAGGGTTTGGAAAATTATAATCTCTTCTTAGCAAACCATGACATATTTACATATATACATATATACATTTAATATGTATAGATGCTAAAGAAATATTATTTAATTTTGCTTAATCTAGCATTTCTTAAATTTGAGGGCAGCACACACTTTATTTTTAACACAAAACATCTACTGTAGGACCTTCCAAAGCACAGATTTTGTCCAAGATTGATCTGGAAAATAACATTTTCCATGTCACCTGTCTTTGTTAATAGATCAGCAATGATTTGATGTTAGGCAATTCAGTAATGAACATAACTGAAGTTGTTCATAAAACTGTTATACAAGGTTTCTTAAGCCCTCAAGCACAGTGTTATTCTATGACTTTTCCTCTGTTCATTCCTAAACTTCAGATGTTAAAACACAGACAACTGATAATTGGTTTGATAATTAGTATGCGTTGATATCTCACCATGTGCCAGATCTCTTCTAAGAACTTTGTAGGCATCACACCTTTCAACACACAGTCCTAAAGGTAGGTTTTATTATTATAACAATGTTATTAAAGGATAATGAGGCCTAGAGAAATTCAGTATCTAAACCTAAGAAAGCACACAGTAAGTTGTAAAACTGATCTTACAGACATTAAATCCAGATGTTCACATGCACAACCTGCTCACCACTTCATTTTTCCACATGAGTAATGTAGATTCCTTGTCAATCTCATTCACAGCCAGATTCCCTCGTCCATGAATTCCTAGGCCCTGTCCTTGACTCTTGTTCTCCCTTCTGAGCTACAGATAGACATCACTGATTGTTAGACATTTCAGCGATATCTGAAATCTAAACTTTTCAGTAGAATCTCATCTCCCCCCTCAAAAGGACACCTTCCTTTGACTATCTTCTTTTCATTTGTTCATTTATTTCTTCCTATGACAAATAAAGAGTATTTGCTGCCTTGTGTTTGGCACTCAGCTCCGATGGACATACACAGGTGAACAGAACTTTTGTTCTTCCTTATAACTTCTGTTCATCTTATAATTCCAGTGAATACATGCTTCATCATGTCCTCTTTCTCCATGACATCCTTCTGGGCTCATCTTTAGCACTGGTTTTATTCTCCAATTGCTGTGAAATCCATTTGAAAGGGAACTTAACTGTGCCAGATTACCTTTGTATGACAAGTCATTAGCATGGCCACAGGTGCCATGGCAAATTGTGTTCTTAAAATGACTCCACATGCTTCTTGCCATGTGTCATTTGGAGCTCTCCATTATGAGGTGGGGTCATGTTTCTCCCTTTGGATCTGGGAGGGCTTGTAAGTGCAATGGACAAAATGTTATGAGCTTTTCAAGTCTAGGTGCAAAACAACTTTTTCCTGACTCTTTAGGGATACTTGCCCTTGAAACCCAGGTTCCAAGCCATAAGGAAGGGGAAAGACTACAGGAGTAGCTACATAAAGGTGTTTATGATGACCCACTGAAGTCCCAGACGACATCTAGCACCTACCTCCAGAGGAGTAGTGAACAAGAGTCCAGCTGATTCCCTGCCCTAGACTGAATGTCTCTGACTGATGCCAGGGAACAAAGACAAGATGTTTCTCAACAACCTTACCTAAATTGCAGATTTGTCGTTGTCCCTGTAAACTGCTGAGTTTTGCCATGTCTGTAATCCAGTGATAGCTAACAGAACAAGAGCCTCCCTTTGTTTTAACTGATTGGCACCAGGACACAGTCACATGGCATTATGCAATGCTTCCTGGAAGGAGCTGCTACTGGGGAGGCAGGCACCATATGTCAATTATGCCTCATTTTGTTAAGATTTTAATCCTCTTGGGCACTCAATAAAGCGCTTTTGTGTAGTATGCATCAAATTTGTTGGACTGAATTGAAACATAGTGTGATAGCAAGAACATGCACTTTGCACTCAAAAACTACAGTTCCAGCTGTGTGGTAGAAAGAAAGTTGCCTCCTCAACCCATCACTTTCCCCCTTTCTGAAACTTATGTGAGGATTAAAATATTTAAGGCATATAAAAGAGTATGTGACTATCAGTGAGCCTCTCCGTCTCTCTTTTTTTCTTCTCATATTTTCTCTTGAGGTTTTAGTTAAAAGAAATGAGAAAATAAAAAAAAAAATATTGCCACTTAATTACAAAGGATCTTGACATTTTTTAGGTACTGGGGACTCAGAAGATTAGAAATGGGATATGCATAAGGCAAGTTTTAAGAACATAAACATCATAAATTAATACGATGGCCAGGGTAGAATGAGACACTGATTATAAAAAACAGATAGAACACTGTTGTTTTACACTCTAAGCACATTAGGGTCTTAAATAGGAGCTAACAAATGTAGCCAGGGGAATGTCAAGTTAGGAATAAATGGCAGGATGATATTACAAAGAAATCTCCATAGGCCTTGATTGATGAGATTGGAATCTACAAATGGGAAGATTAGAATAAGAGAAGAGAATTCCAAAATTGATCCCAATAATTTGGCAGCATTTAAAAAAATTGTTCACACAGAATACTTTATGACCCAGCAAGTTGTAAATCAGGATATGTAATTATATCTGATTTTTTGTTAGAAGTAGCAAAAAAAAAAAATGTCATACAGAACTGATGCTAAACTTAGTGCTATTTTCCTCTGAGAATGGAAACACGTGGGGGTAAAGTATCCTTAAAATATTCACTTGGATTAATTTGTAAAGTTTTATTTTTGACTCTTTTTAAAAATAAGAACATACTAAATTTGCAAATTTCATACCATTATAAGCAAACAGTACCACTAACAGACAACAGTAAGCTCTGAAAAGATGGTTTGATTCTGGGGAAAGATGATGATTAGATGTAGGTCAATGTGTAATCGGTATAAAGTGGGATTGAGACAAGGCCGTGCATTGTGGTAGATGTGAGAAGAAGCACAGGGAGGGCCTTGAGCAGGCTCTCTTGATTGTGGTTCTTGTAGGTTTCAGACAAGAGCCATAGTTCGTATAGAATGAACTTGCCATCGGGACTGCAGGTTCAAGGCAAGACTCCCAAGCCTGTGACCTGGGAAGCAGCACCAGAGATCTTTTCTAAGCTGTGTGATTCCAGGGTTGGAGGGAATGTCTCTGATATAGCCTTAAAGGGTAGTTTATGTCATTTAACTGATTTATTAATAATAAACTCTGGGTCTTTCAACCTAATATGAGAGTTCATAGGCAGTGCCAAATCCTATGTTTGAAACTAGTCTTTATGAACTATCACCATCTTGTGCTTATTTTTATTTTTAACCTGGAATATTTTTATCTATGCCCATATCTCTATCTACATTACATCACCTATGATTAATGGAAATAGATAGATGTCTCCGCTTGCCTGTTCAGTATTCATTATAATTTGGCCTTGAACAATACTATGTTTGGAGACATATTATGGTGACTTCATATTGTTAAAAATGGACCCCTATTGGCCTTATGATGGCATGTTTTAGAGCCAGTATTTTATTACAGGATTACTGATTGTTTCTCCAGATGGATTTACACTGATATCTCTAAGAAAATGCTTGCAGAAGAGCCTGTTCTAGCTTGTTGACCCCAGAAATATGTTCCCAAGAATACTTCTTTTACCTCCATGGCATCAAAACTTTTATGGGGAAGGAAACACTTAGATATTTTACTAAATGAATTTTATCTCCAAAGCCCAATAACAGAAATTTTAATGCATGTATTTCTTTAAGTCCTGTTCAATATTTAATATATATTGTATTAGATAAGCATAAATTATATCTTTGAAATTTAAAAATGCTTATGCAAAGTGATTTGCAGAAGTCTCTCCAATATTTAATTATTTTACTAACTACAATTTCCTTTTATTTATTCTATCTCCTGTAGATTCTTAGTAGATAGAGGAATTACGTAAAAGTCATGTCATGATGCCTTTTTCTCTCTTTCCTGCTATGTCTACCAAATGAGATATGAAGCTTGACTGCCCAAGATCCCACACCCTTCATGCTGACAACAACACACTTAGACTCTAGGCTGAATTGCTTCTTTTTGCCACGTTCCTTATTCACAACATTTATAAACAAAGAATTAGACACACCAATAGGTCATATATATATTCTTTGTTTAAAATTACTGTTAATCCATATGATATCTCACAACTTAATAGAAACATTTTGAATACAAGATGAAGAATTTTAGATTGTTTTAACTTTGTCAGTCTTTTCCAAACGGAAATGCCAGCATCAGTTTCCCTGTTTGTCATGCATTATATGCTGCCAAGAAATTGCAAAATGAAAGTGGCAAGTTCCTTTAGAAATTACTTCATGCTCCTGTTATTAGTCTAATAGAGGCCTGAAAACAAGAGGAAGAAGAAAAGCAATTTCTGGTTCTGGCAATCAGAAATAGAGAGAATGTGGAGGTCTGTTACCAATTTTAGTAGCTTTATGTGCATCATTTAGTATAGGTGGGGATGGAGAGAAACAAAATTAATAATTCTCCATGATAGTTCAGCTAAAAACTCAAAGTTCAGATTTGACCCTGACTCTGAATCTTTTAGTAATTAGGATCATATCCAATCCCTGTTTCTTTTGAATAGTTCTGTCACTCTGGGAATGAAAATGTAAAATGATATGAACTAAAAAACCAAAAACAACACAAAAGTATCGTGAGTTTAGGTCCTAGCAAAACAGTATAGTTGTCCAGAATTTGGTTAAGCAAAAGACAAATAGACCTATTTGCAATATTTAGAAATATAAGATGCCAGGGTTTCTTTTTCTGAGAAAAAAAGGAAGGAAGTGCAGGAGTCCAGAATAGGAGAGGAGCAGCTATGATGCCTTTATTCAGGAAAGTGCAGCCATCCACCCTCTGGTCTGAGTTGCTTTTCAGTGTATGATGGATTTGAACGATCCATCCGAACCCTTTCATCCAGTTCCTGTCTACCAATTATAGGCCTTTGTGAGATGGTGCAATATGGGAGAAATGAGGGAAGAAAAACAGCCCTCCTGTGGGTTTCTGTGACCTTTTGTCATTGGTATCTTGGCTCTAATTAATGCTGATGACAAGAGAAGGGAAGTTTCTTAAACTCTGGATGAATAGTCATTTAACTCAGAAAAAACACTTGGAAGTTAGAAAAAACATTGTAAATATGTGTCTGTGCTCCTTTTGGTCTGTCAAACAACCATGTTCCCTTTTCCTTGAGAGAAGAAGGTACAGTAGATGCTGCCTTGATTGGCAATGCCAGAGAACCACTGTGATGTCTTTACCTTCATACTCTACAGCATTTGGCACCCAGCAGGAATTCAATATGTTATTTGCTAGGTTTAATTGGATGGAGAAAAGAGGGTAGAGGTTTTGCAAGCTAAAACAATTTTTAAATCTTTATAAGAAGTTAGTAGCTAAGTTTCTTGCTCAATCTGCATTCATGGATCAACTGGATGGGAATTAGGGGAAATCAGAAGAGCCATAGACAGAACTATGATTTGGGGGTATCTTTATGATCCAGTTTTCCCGTTACTTGTGGGAAACATCACAGACATCTAAATCAATCAGAAGGTGAGGATGCTGGTGGTGGGGCAGGGCAACTTCCTTTGGCTCCATGTTTACAGTTCTGTGGAAATCAGTCTCTGCAACCCTCTTGGCCTCTCGCCCCCACTTGACTCACTCTGTCCTTGAGGAGAGGGGACAGTTCTCTCATTGGTATATTGGGAAATACACTGAGTCTTCCAGCTGGCAGCTAGCTGACCTCAGAAGCTAGTTACTCAGCTTCTTTGTGCTGTTTTATAGAGGTAGCCCCTGTGAGGGGATGTGCTGTGACAGGTAGGTAAAGCATACTTTTAGGAAGTCCTCTATCATCATGCACCTTAGTCAAGCCCTCCTTCATTAGCTTTACAGTAATAGAGATGGCATTTTTTATGTCATCTGCCATATTTTATGTCTATTTCTTCATTATTTTCAAACTTGTTCGAGAAAGAAAGCTATTTTTTGGCCTCTTCAATCCCTAGAAAGGGTACTAGGTCCCATCAACTCAGAAATAGTTATTGAGTCTCTAGAATTTGCTCAGCACCATAGCAAGCCCTGGGAGTCTACTTGTTAGTTCACAGTGTAAAGTGCTTATGAAGCAGCTGGACCTGGCTTTCCAGAGGAAAGAGAGAGTGAGCCAAGTGCTCAGTTTTTTGGTCTTTTATTAACTCAGTTACAACCAAGTAGGTTGACCAGGAGGTAGAGGATCTTTTAGGTCAACCTTAAATTCATTCCAGAGTTGCTTACTCTCTTTTAATAGAATCATAAGTTCATGAAAATAGTTTGTAACACATTTTGAAATCACAAAATAATTTGTTCATTGTTTGTATGTAGATGATCAATTTAGTATCCTCTTGGTCAAATTTTAAGTCAAACATGTTTACATTACCATCATACAGAAAATAGAATAGAGTTTAATGCTAACTTTAAATAAATAAGTATATTACAAAATATAATTAAAATAAAATGGAAAGTTATTTCTGATATTTCTTTTGCTGTGAATTTTTTTATTCACTATTTAACAAATAATAAGTACTGATCGTATGCTATGCATAAGTTATCTTTCTGTTATTGTTGAGATTATCTGAGTTAATCAACATAGAAGGAGGAGTGGCTTATTTTGGCTCAGTTTTGCAGGCTTCAGTCCATGGTTACTTGGCCCATTGCTTTTGGACCTGTGGTGAGGCAGAACATCACAGTGGTAGTATGTGGCCGAGGAAATCATTCACCTCATGGAAACCAGGAAGCAAAGAGAGAGACAGGAAAGAAAGGTCCAAGGTCTCCATAACCCCTTTAAAGGAATGCCCCCAAGAACTTATCTTCATTTCACTAGACTCCACTTCCTATTGGTTCCATCCTCACCCAATAGTGCCACGAGTTCGTGACTGAGTCTTTAACATAAGGTCTTTGGGGGACACTTCATATCCAAACTGTGGCAGCACTATTACTTTGAAAAGCATGGACAAAAACAGCATGCAACTTAAGTTCACTCTATACTGCAGAGCCTGTCTCTGTACAATCATACTGAGAGTTCTTAATATCCACTTTCAGAACAAATAGCCCCAGTGAAGGAAGGCAAAGGAAGTACACTATCCATGGAAAGCATCAAATTTTAAATTTACTACTTTTATTTTTGGAAATGTTTGGATCATGTTTTCTTTTTTTAATTCATGTTAATAAGATAAAGTTGATCAAATTGCTTTAGAGTCATTTAACATAGATAAGATTGTTATTTATCTAGGATTGTGAGTAATTCCACATTTGGGTTGGCATTGCTTATTCCAAACCTTCTAGTTTTGAATAGAAACCCCAAAGTGCCATGATGAAAAAGTCATCTTTCCCAATGAATTGACTTGCACATTTTTACAGGTGAAGAAAGAGTGATTCCAAATCACCCAGCAAGTCAGATATGTAGTCCTATCTTCTTCTCAGAGGTCAAGAAAGAACCCTCTGACAGAAGGTTCTAATTCAACCAACTAAACCACTCCCTGCCCCTACTCCACTCTATCACTACATGATCACACTTCCCTTGGCAAAATTGCCAAAGGAATGTGGAATGGCAAAGTTCCTGCCTTCCTGCCTTGGCATGGAGCAAAATTATATCATTATGACAGTAAGTATTGGGCTTTAAGGATTTTCCCTTTGCTCTGCTATTATCATAACTTCTTCTTCCCAGAGCTCTCCATATTCTGAGAAATGCAGGATCCAATTCTTGGTTTAGCTGCCAACATACCTCAGTGCTTAGGTAACAGAAGGAAAAATGGTACCCTATGCTTCTGAAACAACAGGCTTTCTAGATTCAAATGAAGAGTGGGTGGGTGTACTTGTCCCCAATGTGACGCTTGAATAAATAATTGGGTAATTACAGAAAATACCATTTTGAAGAAATTTCATGTGACTGATATATTTTTGAGGCTTTATTTAAAAAATGATTCAATAAGACAAATATTTATAGTGTATTAGTGTAAGTCATAGTAAACATATTAAGGAGAAACGACAAAGATAAATGAAAGTAAATGTAACACAAATTTCATTGTGGAGAACTTTGTTACATTAAGCATCTTTTTTTTTTTTTTTTTTTTTTCAAATAACAGAGCAAGAGATGTATTACAGGAGAATGAGTGAGAGTAGGGGTTAAATTAAACGTCTTATCCACAGAGTACCTGACTATATTTCAATCTTCCTTTCCTTTTCTAGCTTTCTTAAAGATTAGTGATTTAAGTGAGCCAAAACTTGAGGAAATTCCAGTGTGGAGAAAAATATTTAAACTAATATAGCACTTAAGGGGGTACTTAAAACAGGAAGAGTGATTTGTGTGTTCTTTCAGTGGAGAACACCTGACTATCATTCTTCTCCATGCCTGGTCAATGTGATTTTCTCACTGCATGTGCCTTCAGGAAGAGTTTTAAAAGGTGAGAATCTTTTGAAACAGTGTTTTCCAGTCTCTTAGAGCTCTCCTAGAATATGTGAAGCCCTGGGTTGGATATCTAGCACTGCAATAAATAATTAAATAAAATTTAAAATGGGAAAAAGAAACTTGATACAGCTGTGAGACAAAACCACAGCTTTCTGTATATTTGTTTAATTATTCTATAATGATTTCTGTTTATGGTAATTCCTTGATTATAGAATTTCATGAGCTTATGCAAATCTTTTCTTTATCAGCATGTCTATTTTCACCTCTGAAATACTGGTAATATTAAAAGTTAAAAACAAATAAATAAACAAAAACCAAACCAAAACAAAACCTTTTCCTTAGACAGTCATCTTTTGAATTTACTAAGTTCTTAGTAAGCAGATGGAGTCATCGCAGATGGCAGGTAGGTAGAGAGTCTACAGAAAGAAATAGAAGGAACAGTTCTTCCACAGCTGTGAGAACACTTGCAGGTAATTAAGTATTTATGTACATATAGCTAAAAAGGCTAAACTTACTAAAGGCTTTTCCACCTAGGACATATTTTAAATATCCAACAAAATTTGCATTTGTTAGGATACTCTTATCACAAGTCCTTCAAATTAGCTTAAACCATAAAGTTATTATCTGTGTACTGGACCTCATGAATTCACTGACTATAGGTTCATGGAACCAAATGCTTTCCATCTGTATTATTTGCTGAACTCAGGTTTTATCCTGAGGACAGTTCTCACAATTGCATGATGGTTGACAACTGGGGTCAGGCTACATGCTCATACTTCTACTTCCATTGTAAGGGAGGCTTGTTCCTGAAGAGTTCTTAAAAATAAGGAAGCTTTTCCCCTGGAAATCCTTTGTAGATTTAGGTCACATGCCCACTCTAGAACTAACCATAGAGGAAAACATTAGGAGGTAGTCCTTAAATAATCAGGACATTGAGGGGTGTGGACTGAGTTAAAAAAAAAAAAAAAAGGTGGATACTTCCTGGGCCTGGTGGCCCATGCCTATAATCACAGTGATCAGGAGGGAGACTGAGGCAGGAGGACTGCCAGGGTCAGTCTCGGCAACTTAGCAAGATCTTGTCTCAAAATAAAAACTAAAAATGACTAGGGATGTAGCTCTGTGTAAAGAACCCTTGGGTTCAATCCCCAGTGAAAAAGAAAAAAAAGAAAAGAAAATCACAATTCTGTAGAAGGAAGAATGGGAAAAAGGATAATGTATGCTGAACATCCACTACAGAGTTTCTGGGTGGAACACAGTTATAGAGAAAGCACAAAACTCAGCATAAACATTAAGACAATGAAATTTGAAGGTTGGAACTACCAAATGAGAAAGATAAGTCTCTATTTTTAAGGAAAAATACTTATGCTGATTCCCTGGGACCAGCATGGTTGACAGGGTGTCTGTTAGATTGTTTCTGTTTCTCATTGCCAGAGGAAAATTGACAGACTGCTGTTGGAAAACCAGAGGGTATAGTATGAATGTCCACTCCTTCCAGGAGAAGAGAGGATAGTTGCAAATTGTCTGCAAATAGGGAAGCAAAAGAGCACAGATCCTGTGACTGACTGCCCTCCTCTCAAATGTCGTTGGTGTCAGAACTTTTCACTTACCGTGGAAAGTTACAGGTGAAGATCCTCTGTTGTGCATTGAGTTAAGAAGATAACTCAATGGTTCAGCTTCTGCCATCCAAAATAGAATATTTGAGCTCACAGCAAAGTAAGAGTCTCAAAACAGATTTTGAGAGCAAAATATTTTCTAAAGCTTTCTTTCTTCTTCTTCTCTTTTTCCCCCCCACGTTCTTTTCTGTTTTTCCTTCAACATGCCAAGAGGAGGGCTTGGTGGTTTTATTCATAGAGTTTTAGAAAAGAGTTGTTCAAGTCAGATAGGAAAAGGAAACCAGAAAATCTTGTCTTTGTCTTTGCTGAATTTTCAGAAGATGGAAATAGATACATAGAAATCAGCCACAAGTTTTGATATCAGCAGGGAGGTCCTGGAATCAATATCCCATGAATACCTAAGGACATTGTATTATATTTGTTTCTCTCCGGACTAGACAGTCAGCCATATTCTCTGACTTCCAGAGACTGCAAGGTGGTAGCTGTTGGAGGGAAGAACAATGCTAGAGAGAGGAAAACCCAGGGTCTGTCCTGCTTCCTGGTTGTTATGCTGAAAGGAGTCCCCTTTACAGGACGCAGGAGATGCTTACTCTATCCAGGGATAGCACATTAGTTTCCCAGGATTAACAGAACACAGGATCACAAACTGTATTACAGTTTGTATATGGAGTGTCACCCTCAAAGTCCTTTGTTAATGGAGAAGGTGAACGAGTTAGATTATGATTAATCAGTGGATTAATCCATTTGGAGAATAATTTCAAAGAACTAACTGGGTAGTAACTTAGGCAGTGGTGGCATGGCTGGAGAAAGTAGGTCGCTGTGCCCTTGGGGATTATATCTTTTCCCCCTTCCTCCTCCCTCTCTCTTTTTCCTTTCCAGATGCCATGAGCTATGCAGCTTTCCACTACCATGCCTTTTTGCCATGATGTTCTGTTGCACCTCAGCCCAGAGCAATGGAGTATCAATGGTGGACTGAACCTCTGAAACCGTGAGCCAAAATAAACATTTCTTTCTGTAAGGTGTTTTTGTTAGAAATTTTGGTCACTGTGACAAAAAGCTGATTAACACAAACTGGGTGACTCGAAACAAAATAAATTTATTATCTCACAGTTCCAGAGGCTAGGCATTCCCAATCGAGGTCTCTGAAGACTTCTCCCCCTCTGAACCCTGCATGGTGGAATTATTCCTTACTTTCTCAGCTTCTGGTGGTTTATAGCAATCCTAGGTATTCTTTGGTTTGTAGTTGTAGCACTTTAGTCTCTGCCTCCATCATCAAAAGATGTTCTCCATTTGGTATGTGTGTCTCTGTGTTTCTTCTCTTTTTATAAGGACACCAGACATATTGCACTAAGGTCTCACTTTATTCTTATGTGACCTCTACTTAATTGCTTATATTTGCAATGGCCCTATTTCCAAATACAGTCCCACCTGAGGTACTTAAGATCAGGACTCTGACATATCTTTTGGGGGATACTAGTCAACCCATAACAGAAGATCACATGGAAGTTAAGGCAGTGGGGATTAGATGTAGACAGACGGGAAATTTTCTGAATGCTATAGATTGATTCAGAAATTCCTAATTGGCCCAGGAGGAGTGGAGAAATTTGACTGAAACTCATTAAGTAAGGGCAAAGCATCTACAGAGCCGGGGGTTGCAAAACCAAACATGTGACTTGAGAACCATCTGGGAAGGACAGTCAGAGCTCAGGTGAGCTCTGCAGCTCCACTGAGGACAGAGGAAGGATTGAGTCATCAAGGGAAATTCCAGGGCCCAGATGAACTAAGAGAAAACAGATTGCAAATTATCAATTTCACCAGCTGCAGCCTTCCTTTAGTAGCAGATGCCAACAAAATCATCTATCCAGGGAATAGCCCAAGTCAGTCACTCCACAGAAGAAAATGGCAAAGATCTGGCCAGAAAGAGCATAGATCTCAGAAACAGGTCTTCCCTCAGCTCTTTGAAGATGCACTTCGTCTACCATTAGACATGATCCTGGAGATTAATGGGGAGAGGGGATGGGGATTTGAAAGACTGAGTATTTTTGTGAGTAAGCCAAAATGAGACCAAGTGGCCTATAGACAGATAAAGGTTCAGGATTGAAATGAATCTCTAATCCCTCAGTCAGCCTCCCTTGTCTCCCCCACATAAACACACACACTGCGCTGCCATCCAGAGGAAAGGAGATTGGTGAGGATCATCAGGCCAATTCAGGGAAATCAAGAAAATGAATGTCTTTATACCCCTCAATGGTACATAAACCCAGCATACAATTCTACATTATTCAATAACAAGGTCATTCTAAGAAATTTAAAAGATGTTAATGCAAACTGATCACAATTTTTACATTTGTCTATAGTTTATATTTGCAGTGAATCAATATGTCTGCGAGAAGATAGAAATAAATAGAACTTTGAGAGGTTTATGAAAGTCCGACAGAGTATTTGGTGAGTAAAGAAATCTAAGAAAGGAACATCCTGCAGACTCCATTCCACAGAGTGACTGGATAAGAGGACTCTTGAGATCAGTGAGTAGGGGCATTATTTGGTGCAAACCCTTATCATTTACAGATGCAGGCTTTTACAGTTCAGTGACAAGCTTCTTTTTTGCAAGCACTATGATATGGTACAACTTCATTTGAAATTTTTGAGTTAATTGAAAATGTAATATTATCTGGAAGTTTTTTTAAAAAATGACAGAATGAGTGCTTGCCTTGCAAGCACAAAGCCCTGGGTTTGATCCCCAGCACCGCAAAAAAAAAAAAAAAAAAAAAAAAAAAAATGACGGAATGAACATTTTCTCAGACACACCAGCCCAGGATACAAATGGTGTGCAAATTTTAGAATACTTTTTGTACTTTCCAGTTTTCATTAGTGGGGAATGTAATTGTAGCTCTTTTAGATAAAGAACACAGGCCTCAATAAAAGGACTGATCAGGATAATCCACAGCCCCCATCCTCCTCCCTGCCCTTGAGGATGCCTGACTCAAAGATGCTATGGAAATTGCCTTGACTGAACACCCCAGCATCACCTGGTGATCTCATGGTCACTAATACTACTAATGCTGCTCCTTTGACCATCTGGCACAACATGTCAGAGGCTCAGGAAAATAAGTTGCTTAGTGCTTCAGAGGGCCTTTCTTTGTCCTTATATTATCATCCCATAAAGCTGGTATTCTACTTAAGCAGATATAATTATGTATGCAGTTGCCCCTCCCTATCTTCAGATTCTGTATCTGTGAGTTAAACCAACTGCAGTGTGATAGTAGTCAGAAAAACAAATTGCATCTGTATTGAATATGTACAGACTTTTCTTATTATTCCCTAAATGATGTAGTATAGCAACTATTTACATAGCATTTGCATTATTTTAGGTATTATAAGTAATTTAAAGATGATTTAATGTGCACAAGAGAATCTACATAGGTTATGTGCAAAAACTATGTCATTTTAAATAAGGGAATTGAGCACCTGAAAGTTTTGGTATTCCCAGGGAGCCCCTGGACCCGATCTCCCATGGCTACTGTGTTAGTCAGCTTTTCATCACTGTGACAAATGCCTGAGAAAAACAACTTGAGAGAGGAGAGATTTATTTTGGCTTAAGGTTTAATAGGTTTCATTGCTTGGTTCACTAGCTCCATTGCCTTGGGTCTGGTGCAAGGCAAGAACACCCACCACAGTCGGAGGCCATGGTGGAGGAAAGCTGTTCAGCTCCAAGCAGCTGGGAAATCCGGAGAAAGAGAGAGAGGAAGCTGTCAATGACAGGAAATACCCTTCCAGAGCACTCTCCGGGGATCTAGTTCCACTAACCAAACCCTACCGCCTACAGTTTTCACCACCTCCCAGTAGTCCATTCGGCCACCAATGGATCAATCCACTGATGAGGTCCAAGCTGTTATGATGACTCACTTTCCAAAGCCTCACCTTTGAACAGTGCTGGTGATCAAGCCTTCAACACAGAAGTCTTTGGGGGACCTTCTGGATACAAACCATAAAATATGCCTACAGACAACTATTTATATTTGTTTTTCTCCAGGACTAAAGAGAGAGTTCTTCAAGGGCAAGGACTATGTCTATCATGTCTTTCTTTATAGTACTGTCTGGAATGTAGTATGTGATCAGTAAATAAAGCACAGAATAAATGAAGGAAATGAAAATTATGGCAACCTTTAACTTTGGTCCCAAGGAGGAACTTCAACCAAGTAAGAGAGACAAGAGTGAGAGAAGAGTGCAAATGATCAGATTAATCCCTCTGAAGTCAGGCTTTCTCTTCTGCAACTCTCCAGTGTTTCCTAGAGCTCACAGGAAAGATTCCATACCTAGACTACAGACTTTCACTTTGGATTTTCATTGCAATTGGATAAATTCCCATCCTTTAAAATAGAGTGAGCAAATTCCATGAACCTGAGGTGGTTTGGAGATTGCTCAAGAAGATTTCACTTTCAGAAGTAGAGACTACATTTTATGTCCACTGAAAGTTCCTGAGTTCCCTTGCCAGCCCAGGAATTGAGAGGAGTCTAACAGGTACCTCTTCTAAGCCTACCTTTCAGTTTTTACAGAAGAATAGCTGCTTGAATTCTGGCAGATCAGTTTATTTTCAGTGTCTCTTTAGTAGGTAGTTCAAACTTCTTGAGTTTTAATTTTACCTTTAAGTCAGGATAAATGGTACTTATTGTCTTATATTTAGAACTAGAAGTAATGTATACCCAATATATCTGACAGTGACATATATAGTTGGTGTTTAACACATGCAACTATCATTACATTTATTAGTCCCACTTCATATGTTATATATTTCTTTTTTCTTCTTTAATTTATATCAAACAGATGACATAATTCCTGTGATTTTTTAATTTGAGTGTCTATAAAGCACAGAAAATTTTATTTGGATTCTTAGAATTCTTATGAACCCAGATTTTTACACACACACAAAGATGCTTTTTACATATATCTGGACACACTTTTTTTTTTTTTTTTTTTTTTCTGATGCAAAGTATAAAAGAAGAAGAGAAAAAGCTCCATATGAAAAACTAATACCTAACTTTTCTCCCAAAGGGTCTGGCCCGGACAAGTAGACTGGGAAGGTAATCAGTATAATGAAAGGTAACCTGGCTTGCTTTTATTTATGGAGCTTGACATATCACCCCAATTTGCCAAATACTGGATTTCCTGACAAGTGAAATTCAAACTCTTCCTGTGGAAACGTGGTCATGCCTAGTAAAGTTGCTACCCCGTGGAGGTTATATATCTTTTCAGTACAGAACATTTCTGCCTGCCAGCAGCCTGGAATGGGAATGAACCCTGGAGTTTCTAGTCATTAGACAGCCTCTCCAAGGTTACTGAGATTTTCCTAGGTAGAGTAGCAAGATGGACATGTTCAAATACAACTTTAATGTAATAACACTTGGCAAACATTTTTTAGAAGCATTACCTGCTATTGTACACATAAAAAAGATTAGCTGTCATGGCCTCTGTGATGGTTAATGTGTTCCCTAGACTGGGCCACTGTACTCACATATTATTTGGTCAAACATTAGCTTGTATGTGGCTGTGAAGCTTTTTTTTTAATGAGATTAACATTTAAACAAGTAGACTTTACATAAAGCAGGTTCCTCCATAATGTCTGTGGTCCTCACTAAATTAGTTGGAGACTTTAAGAGAAAATATACTGATTTCCCCTAAAAAGGAGGGAATTCTGCCAGACTTTGGGCTTGAGTTCTTCTCTGAGTCTCCAGCTGCTGGCCTACCCTGCATCTGCTAACTTTCATTATTGTATTAGCCAATTCCTTAATATAAATCTCTCTTTTCTGTCTCTGCCTCTGTCTCTTTCTCTGTCTCTCTTTCCTCCCCACCCCCTTTCTCTGTCCTATCATTTATCCTCTTGGTCTCATGCCCAAGAACCCTGAATAATATAGTCACTGCACATTCCCCACCATATGGACTTGGAACCATGGAAGAGCGGATCTCTTGGGTTCCTTGGTCAAGTTTCTTGAACCCTTACAAGATCCATGAATCTGGGTTGGTCATAAAAGGTATGTAAAATTCATCATGGTGGTGGGACATATGTTTCTTTCTGTCCTGTCCTCAGAGAATTGCTGAAGGCAGACCTAATTAAGCTCAGACTAACACTGGAAGCTCAGAATCCTTTCCATGTAAGACCTAAAAACAGACTTTCCCTGAGGTCGTCTCAGAGAAGGAGAATTTCAGAGGCTCTTGGAATTAAACTCTGTTCTGGAATTGCATTCTTCCAACTAGCATATTTTGGCTGCTGAGGTCTAAAGGCAGAACATAGCCTGACTCTGGAATTTGTTCTGGTGATATGCTGCTATTTTAATTGTAAAGTATGTTAGTATCCTGACAACTCTTGGTGTTGATAAACTACAGTACCACTCTTACACAGTTGTTCTTTGTTATCTGGTGGGGGATTAGTTCCAGACTCCCCTTTGTCTCAGAAAAGGCCAGTGAAAGAATCTGGGACTCAAATAAAGATTTAGACTAGCTGGCCACTGAGTCTCTGACAATTTTGTGATTTTGCATGTGATAGCTAGAGGAGGAAGAAAATGGTCAATGCCCCAAATCTGCAGATACTCAAGTCCCTTATATAATAAAATAAAATCATATTTGTATATAATCTAGTCACACCTACCTATATACTTTCAACCATCTCTAGATTACTTATAGTACATAATACGATGAAAATGTTATGTAAATAGTTGTTATACAATATTGTTTAAGAAATAGTGACAAGAAAAATTGTCTGCATGTGTTCAGTACAGATGAAATTTCTTTCAATATTTTTTTATCCATGGTTTATTGATCCATGGATCTATAACCTACAGCTAAAAAGGGCCAACTATACTTGAGCATAAGGACTCCTACCATAAGGAGGGGTCTTAATTATACCCTCTGGTGCTGCTTTCCTAGATTCTCTCTTCTTTCTCCCTCCTCATCTTTGCCACAGGTTGGAACTCTAGAAGTGGAAATTCCACAATCAAGATTCCTGGTCGGTACCTGTGAAGATCTATTCTCCCAAAGGTATATATATCTATGCCTGAGGGGTGGACATGGGGCCATTTTTTGCAGTTAACATATATTGAACTTATAGCTGTGGACTAGTGTAAGGTACATATCTAAGAGGTGAAACACAGTATGAAAGGGACCTGGAATTGAAGAGTTTCAGACTGCATCACTATGTCCTACAAAATCCCAAAAGGTCTGGGAAGTCTAAATTTGAATTTTGTTTCTAGATAGTTATGAAGATAAATTTATCAAGGTTGATATATAGAGCATATTTCCTTGATCATTTTAAAAACTGACTTTTAACTTTTAAAATATTTAGATTCATAAGAATATGGGTATTCATTTATGCTCTAGACCATCTGTGTCAATCATTACAACAGTGAAAAATTTTTGAGTTGAATCAAGTTTTAAACTAACTGACCACTAAATTTCTTGCCAAGTCTGTGATTCTACATGTGGTAGCCAGAGGCAGAAGAATATGGTTAGACCCTTCTTTAGAGAACTCAAGAAAAACAAAGAGAAAGAGTCTCAAGTCACCAGGGCAAGGATGGTTTGACCTTAGTCCAAGTTTCCTTTTGGTTAGACTTTCAGCTTGGACACTATTCCTCTTCAAAGCCTCATGATTACTAAAGCCTGCAAGATATTTCATACCATGCCAGATGTGGTTGCTAAATTAGGTCTTGCCAGTCTTGCTTGGTTTCCAACTCAATAATTTATTTGATAAACATGGATTCATCCTGAGAATCAAAATCTCAGTCTCCATTGACATCTGTTTATTTTAGGAGTAAATAGATAAAAGAAAATAAAAATGAGCCATGGTATGAGAGTAGGTTATCTTCTGAAGGATAAACACCACTGAGAGAAAAATGATATTTCTAGGACACCCACTTGGGGGTTTTTTGGCATGTTAGCCAGTTTCTAAAAATTTCTTGTTGCATAATTCTAAAAAAGGAAAAGAAAAGGGAAAAGAAAACCTAAAAGTTGAAATGAAGCTCTCCTACTCAGTGTTGCCCAGATGGAAAACGGTCAGTGTGTAGGATATCTCTGGTTGTGTCATAAATCACTATAGATTTATGTAGGTCTTCCACTTCAGATGAAAGAGTGAAGTGGTATTGAATTCAGATTGGCTATCTACCCTGACTTTTTATGAATTTTCCTGCAAAGCAACTGTTTAGAATTCTTTACCTTTAAGCCAGACATGGTGGTGTACTCCTGCAATTCTAGCAACTCCAGAGCTGGGAGTTACAAGAGGATTTGTCTGAGGTCACTTGGCAACTTAGTGAGACCCCATTTAAAAAATTTAAAATGAAATAAAATAAAAAGGCCTGGAAATACAGTGTGTAGCTAGATGATAGAGTGGCCCTGGGTTCGATACTCAGTATTGTTAAAAAGAAAAAAAAAATTCCATATTTAAAGTTAGGGAGGTTTATCATTGTGAGCTACAATGGTGTTTATGGATTGAATTTTTTCTTCCCACTGCCTCTGAATTTCTATGTTGAATCCCTAAATTCCAGTTGGAGTTGAGGCCTTTGTGTGATACTCTCAATTTATAATTCTTCCAAGGCTCAGAAATGTTCAGGATACAGTAGTAGCTTTAGGAGTTAAAGAGAAAACGTATTTTAAATTGATATTTGAAATAGAAGAGTTGATATTTAGTGAGTGGATTATTACCTTAAGCTAAAATATTTGTACTTCTTTAAAGTTTTCTGTAAATTGTTATAAATAATGACAACCTTTGTGTTTGGTACTTTATGTATTTGAACCTCACTGTGTGAGTCACTTTTTAGTTGCTGTGATCAAAATACCTGACAAGAACAACTTAGAGGAGGAAAAGTTTATTTTGGTTCATGGTTTCAGAAGATTTAGTCCACGGTCAGCTCAGATTTCTTTGGGCCTGAGATGAGGCAGAACATCATGGTGAAAGGGTGTGGCAGAGGAAATCTGCTCAGCATAGGGCAGCTGGGAAGGAGAGAAAGAGAATGAGATATAGAGAGACAGAGTCAGAGAGAGAGAGAGAGAGAGAGAGAGAAAGAGAAGGAGAGGCTAGGAAGGACACAACCCTTCTAGGAATGTCCCTAGTGACCTGCTTCCTTTCATTGGGGTCTACCTCATGCTGGTTCATTCAGCTATCAATGGATTAATCCATCAAATGAATTAATCCACTGATAATATAGGAAATCCCATGATTCAATCATTGTCTCAAAGTCCTCCCTCTATACACATGAGACTTTGACAGATGTTCCAGATATAAACCATAATGCTCACATCCTCCCTGAAAAATAAGTTCTACACTTCTAGCCTTTCAGATAAGGAAACTGAGAGTCAGAAAGGTTTAGTAATTTGTACAATGTCACATAGCTGCCTCTCTGTGATTGTTTAAGAAACAATCCTAGTTTGTATTTAGGTGGCCATTAAATAAATATTTCTATTTTTAATGGAAGAAGCATACCTGGGCAAGAAAAGCAGGCCCAGCTTCTTCCCATCTCGGTTATATGAGCCACATACTTTAAAACCACGGGATGTGGCTCAATAATTCCATCCATAGTGTAGATGCTTATTCAAAAGGGGATTTTTGAAAGCACATCTGTCGATAAGATAATTCTTAGGAACAAAATGAGCAGGCATCTGAGTGCTGTGATATCCGGTCTAACAACAGTTACCTCCAAACTTTAGATCAATCTTTCTACTTTCTAAATCAGTTAGATGACCAACATCTACCAGGGGTTCCTTTGAATATATAAGCTAATCTTCACCTCCCTCTTCCACTTATGGTTTGATATTCTCCCTCTCCTCACCAGTCTGTGTCAAGAAATGCCAGGTCAGTCTGCTTCCTAGCTGAACATTCCTAAGTTCTGGCAATGTGCTGCCCATCATTCACTCATTCCCTTGTTCATTCTTTTATTGACTGCTTACTATGGACCAGACTAGATCAGATAGTGGTTGTTCAAGTCAGCCTTTTTGCTGCTATGACTAAAGGATCTGACTGGCACAATGACAGAGAAGGAAAAGTCTATTTGAGGGCTCACAGTTTCGCAGATCTTAGTCTATAGAAGGCTGGCTCTATTGGTCTGGGCTGGAGGTGAGGACATCATGGCAGAAGAGTGCGGCAGAGTGAAGCAGCTCACATCATGGTGATTAGGAAACAGAGGGAGAGGATCCACTTGCCAGATATGAAATATACCCCAAAGCCACACCCTAATTCCCACCTTCTCCAGCCACACCCTACCACTTCAGGTACCACTCAGTTAATCCTGAGGGGATTAAATCACTAATTGGGTAAAGACTCTCACAACTCAATCATTTCACCTCTGAACCTTCTTGCATTGTCTCCCAAGTGAGCTTTCGGGAGATACCTCACATCCAAACCATAACAGTGGTGGTGTCATTAGTGTACTCCATCCTGCCCTTAGTGAGTTTGGAGTCTAATAGGGGATATTAAATAAGTGATAAAAAATGGTGCTATAGGAACTGTGAAAAGGTAGGCTCTGAAAATACTTCACCACAGGCACAGATGGAAATGGGTGATGAGTTTAAGACCTGAGTAATGAATAGTAAAAGTTACTCAGGTCTGACTCTGACAACTTAAGCCATCTGGGTCCCAACCTGGCTCAGATGTCTCTTTGCTAGCATACTGGTGGTGACTGAAGCACTGACAGTGGGTGTGCCAGGAGAAGATTTGAAGGAGGACTGCTTCTTGCAGACAGTAGTGTGCTTAAAGTTCCTATGATGGAGGCAAAAAGTGAAAGTCCAGCCACTAGCAGAATTTCAACCACCCCCAATATGCTGATTGGTTCCAAAATCCATTTCCAGTTCATGTCTCTCATCCCATTTAAATGTTGAAATTTTCCATAGGAAGTTTTGCTTATATATTAAAGTTTCTCTAAAAACAGGAGTAGAACTAGCACACTAGTTGTTTTTAAGTTGGGGGCTGGGTGGTAACATTCTTGTGGAAAGGTAGGTGGCAAAGACTTTTATCACAGGTTGCCCCAGCCATCCTTTCTGAATACAACTTCGTAGTAGGAGTATCTTGGTAGATTTCATTTCCTGAGCCACTAATTCTCAGTCAAAGCCATCTCCTTCTGTCATATTATTCATTTCAGAGTCACAGAGAATATAGAGGTTATTGTACTTCTGATTATCTTCTTCCCTCTCCCTTTGCTTTGTAATTTAAGTAGGTGTGGCTACACCAAGAGGTCAGCCTCTGCTGGTTGTCATCATCTGCTTCCCCTTGGCTCAGTTTTATCTTATCTCCTTGTTTTGGTGTATTCAGAGGCCATTTTCGACTTTGCTAAGTTCTTAGACTTTCCCCTTTTCCTGTATGAATCATGGGGTTAACTCTTCCTAACTATGTTCTTGGCTTTCAGGGATAGACCTGGACCTAGGTGGGGTCTTGTACTAGCTTTGTCTTCTGCTGTTCCTTGTTCAGGAATGAACATATGTTGGGTCAAAACTCTTAGATCTTTTTTTAAATAATTTTGACTAGTAGTTCTGTTTTGAAAAATTTTTTAAGATTGCTTTTATTTGGCATCATTACCCTTTATACATGTATGATTACACGAATGGTATGAATCTACATTCATACCATGGAAACGAAATGATGTACCCCATTTGTGTACAATGAATCAAAATGCAGTCTGTAAAAAATAAAAAAAAAAAAAAGATTGCTTTTGTTTATATCCACATGTCACTTATAACATCATTGAATTGGTTTTTGGTTAGACTTAAACATATTTAAGGAAAATACCATTATAAGTGAAAACTAATAACATGCAATAAATAGATCATGTAAAAATAAATACAATGAAAATAATGCAATATTTTTTAATATTAGCTACAGACAAAAATGATTATAATTCAGAGGTCTAGTCCATTATCTGCTACAGTGGTGATAAAGACAGTTAACTTTGAAATTCAACTTTCTTCTTATAATAAGAAAACTTGCCCTCATCTTCTATGTTTCAGTATTATATTGTGCAGTGTCTTTTGTCCTTTGAGACCTCAAATCATATTCTCACTTGGTTGTATATCCACCTTTTGGAAAACCTTGGTTTGGTCTATCTTCTGAGTTGGGCTGCAATTGCTTATGTCTGAAGCAGATTTAGGTTCATTTCAGATGGTTGTACTGTGGGAGAATAATTTAGACTTCCCTTTCAGCACATGTGGAACATTTTGAACAAAATACACGGAATAAAAAAAAATTCTTAGGTGAATGAAGAGTAGAGCAATCATAGGTCTTGGATTAGGGGACCTATTCACTCATAAAAGTGTTTCACTCTTGTCAAAAAAATTATATGTTCACCCTAAGTGGCTTAAATATCAACAACAAATCATAGGCATCAGAATATATTTATTCTTTATTTAGTTCAAGATCTGGTGACAAAAAATATGAAAGCGGAACTAGGTTGGGACCTCAACCATGCTTTATAGATTTTCCAATTGGTTTATAGTTATTAGCAATGCTTGGCACTCTTCCACTCTTCTTTCCTTTTAGTTCTTCCTTATCATTGTAAATTTTCAATTTTTCATACCATGCTGCTTTGGACTTTTAATCATAACATTTACTTTTTGATAAAAGGAAAAATTTGTCATATAACACTGGCCCGATAGATTTGTTTGAGCCTTGAGCCATAAATTTCCCCCCCTTTCACTTAATTATTTTGCTTTTGTTAAAATATTAACTAATAGCCCCAAAGGGATAAAACCCAAATATACTAAAAATATGCCTTTATTTTCCTCTTTTCCAAGAATTCTGAGCCTCCAGAGTGCCATAGGAATTATCGTGCACTTTGTAGTTAATTTTAATTGAAAATAAAACTTTAATATATTTACTATGTACAACATAATATTTTGAAATATGTACATCTTGTAGAATGCTGAGCTGAGCTAATTAGAATATATATTATCTCATATATTTATCATTTTGTGTGTGTGGTGAGAGCACTTGAAATATCAGTTATTTTCAAGAATATAATGTTATTAACTATAAGCACCATGCTGTAAAGTAGTTCTCTTGAACTTATTCCTCCTAATTGACATTTCGTATCTTCTGACCAACACTACCCCAACCCCTGTACACATTTTAGCTAAAGCACTCTGCTAGATTTAGAAAATGGCTGGAAAGTGGTTTGGCCTTCCCTTTAGGGAAGCCCTAGTTTCCTGGGGGATAGACAGAAAGTGAGCATCACACAGCAAAGCACTTTGCAAGCTTCTGCAGTGTCTTCCCCACAACTCCTTTCTTCCCATCATACCTCAACCCTGGTTCGTGGCTGTCAATCCTTCCCACTTGTTTTTACTTTCTAGTAACTCCAAGCCTCTGGTACAAGAGTTAAAAATATATGGAAAAAGTAAAACATTAATTTGTCCGACTCCAAACTATATTCATTAACTTTCTCAGCAGAAAAGCAAAAACAAGTGGTGTTTGATGGTGCCCCAATCAGTGTCCTCCTCTCAAGGACCAGTCTTTATGAAGTTGCTTTGAACAGTGGAGTAACACTGGACAAAAGGGACTGTTCCAGGAGGATCCACACTCAAGGAACTCATCTGGAACCTGAAAAAGGCAACTGAGAATGTCCTAGTGAGGCATCGTTCCACTCTCCTTCATTGATTCCTTTCAAAGTTCAGCAGTTCCATCAAAGTCCCTACTTTGAAAAAAAATCAGTTAATTGATCCTTTTACAGTATCATCCAATGAGCTTGTATTTTATCATATAACTCAGAAATCTTTATGCTGTCTCTGCTAGTCCCCTTTTGGAGTATTATTCTTATACGGCTTTAAGTCTCATATTCACTGGAAATTGTCATAAAAACATACTCCATGTAGAGCACCCTGCCTGCAAGAAAATTGTCCTGAGCTCCACTCACACCAGCTCAACACAGTGATCACAGAAGGGTGCCCTGGACGTACAGAAGATATTTGAAGCAACTGGCGACGTGCAAGGAGAGAATATAATGTTTTAAACAAATGTCTTGCCGGAAATACATTAACAACCTTGAAAACAGAATTAGAGATAAGAGACAGCATGGAAGCCCTAGAGATTTTTTTAAAACCCTGCATAATAGAATTCAGGTTCTGAGACATCCTAAAGACAGGGTTGATAGCAGGATCAGAAGAAAGAGACAGAAAGTTCTGATAGAATTTCCAAACAATTTTCTCTCCCCTTGCAGCATTATTTGGGCTTATATATGGAAGGTAGGAAATGACCAGCCTATGCAGGATGAAGGTGGAAAATTGAATAGTGCTCGGCATCATTACTTCCTCTAACCTGGACTTTATCACATTGGCATGCATGGGCCAGTGTACTTAGCATGAGCAAAGATGTTTGTTTTTAAAAACTTCTACTGCAGATAAGTTAGGAATGTAGGCCTAATACCATGTTTCTCTGTGATGAACCTTAAAAACATACAATTATAGGATCTGAAAAGCAGAAGGGTTTCTAGTTCCCTGTTTCTTAAACACTGTGTGTGTGTATGTGTGTGTGTGTGTGTGTGTGTGTGTGTGTGTGTGTTAATCTATTGACCACCAAATGAAAATTCCTGAGTTCTGCCAGAGAACAACTGAATCACTGTATTTTTCAGGGAAAGTCAAAGATTATAAAACCTAATATTTTAAATGTACTGCCCAATACCAAAGTTTGAGACATGATCCTCCCGTTCTTCACTGATGAGGAGACGGGATCACTTCTCTAGCAAGGCTAATTGGTGTTGAAACATGGATGAGACCATAATTCTTCAGACCCGAGTCCTATATATTTTCCTTATGATTTGATGAAGAGACTTAGACTTTCCTATCGGAATGACGAGGTCCTGTTTTGTAGGAACACTGAGTCTTGAAAAGCTACCAAATGAAGTAGTTTCCAGTTTTGCAGGCACTTTGATTTTATCAGCAAAATGCTAAAGGGAGTACATTCTTAAAGAGGCTCTAACTGGCAAGACCAGTTGCTTATCCCCCTGGGAAATACCCTGATGACTCAGAATGAGACACCCTTTGGTTAAGTCTCTTCTTGCATTCACAGTCATGTTTGACTCCATTCTATTCCATGGTAATCATGAGGTACAGCTGCTCTTACTGATACCTCATTTTTTTTTTTAAAGCAAAGATGTTTTCATTAAGAGTTTTGTAGGGTGTGCTTTTGAGCCATTCAACCAGGATGGCAGCATCTTGAAATCCCCCGTGTCTACTCCCTGAGTTGGTTTGGTGCAGATGCAGCTGTACACCCTACACAGGCTGAACACATTGCCCATTTGTACTTCCCAGTATTTCACTTATTTTTTATATTACATGCTGGACATTTTTGTAAAATTAATTTTCGACAAAGGTGTCTGCTGTCAAAAATAATGCATTTGCAAAATATCAATCGCTTTGAAGATTAAAATCGATTTCTGCGTTTAAGGATATTCTGTGTGAGTTGCCATATCACTGCTATGGACAGAATGCCCCAAATTCATATGTTGAAGTTTTACTGTCCAATGGGAGTATATTTCAAGAGAGGACTTTGGAGGACTTTAGGAGGTAATTAAGATTAAATGGGGTCGTAAGGATGGGGTCCTAATCCAACAGGATTAGTGGTCTTTTAAGAAGAGGATCGAGCGCTGTCTTCATGTACATGCACCAGGGAAGGGCTATGTGAGCATACAGTGAAATGGGCTCTGTCTCCAAGTCAGAAAGAGGGCATCACCAGGAGCAGAGCTGGCTGGCAGCCTGATCTTGGATTTTGGTTTCCAGAACTATGAGGAATAAATTCTGTTCTTTAAGTCACCCAGTCTATAGTATTTTGTCAGGATAGCCTGAGTTAAAGATTAAGAATGGTCCTGGTTTCAGAAGTACATATGAAAATGCACAGTCATAAGACCCTAGATAGGCTCCTTGCTGAACTTGTATTTTTCATCTGTTACTCTCAGTTTTCCATTAGTGTGTGAGACCTATGTCTGAGAGAACTCCCATGTGGCCTTTTAGCCTCTAACTTCTGGGGCTTCCTTTGGCATTGTTAGCAATGACATGATATACTGAAACCTGCCTTCACATATTCTTAAAAAAAAAAAAAAAACCCTTAACTATATTGTAGGTACACAATATTGTATTGTTAATTATAGGCACAGAACTCTAGAACTTACTCATCTTGCTTAACTAGAACTTCATAGCACATTATATTCTTGAAGCAGTATCTAACCTCTTGGGTGTATATTCTTTCTTTGATCATGTTTTGACTGTTATTCTCACACCTTTGTGAGTGACTGGGCCAATAAACTTAAAGTGTCTCTTCCTACCAATAAGTTATTTCATTGATCCATATTTCTTTTGTGCCACCATAAAATACAGGTCCTGTATGACTGGCGGATCTGCAAAGCCGTGTCTTAGAACTGAGGAAAGGGAAAAATTTTAAACATATTTCAGAGACAAAGACCTGATATATAGTTGTAAGCTGGCATTAAAGAAAAAGAACCCATCTTAAGAAATGCAGAATCTAGTGAGTATGTGGGCATCTGTGGGAGAAAAGAGGGGGAAATGAGGTTTGTGTAACTGGGAAGTAGACCATTACTGCTGGGGTGAACTCTCCAGAATTACTGACATACCACAAAACCACAGGCTTGGAGACAGCATTCTCATAAGGAAGGAGGTTGAACACAAGGTCACCCAAAGGCAGAGGAAAATATTTATTTTACTATTTAGAGTTGTTTTCCTTTCTTTAAACAAACTCTCCTTTAATTCCATAGCAAGAGCTTTCTTCTGGAGCTTCTAGTTTATAGGCACACTAATATGTACTTATTAGTGATTTTCCCAGGAAGCCGCAGCATCACACAAAGGCTTCTAGTCATTTCACCAGGTAATGATTAATGTCATGTTACAGTTTTGCAGTACTATAGTTGGTGAATTAATAAATCAATTAACTAGTGCTGTATACCTTATCAGCAAAATAATAATCTATTAATGTTAATTATTCCTTGATTACAGCTGTCAGTTCCTTCTGGGAAGTATGAACTGAGCCATTGCATTTCTTAAATGCTCTGCCCAAAGACCAAATATATCATTTATGTCTATTCTAATAATTTTAACAGAGATATAAACCCTCTTTTTAGAAGATTTTTAGTGTTAGTAGGAAGTCCCTAAATAAAGAATGTACTCATTATTATGTTGATTATGAGAATAACAATATCATAGTGATTGGAACACATCTCAGCATTCTTAAAATAAATGCCATTCATTTTACAAATTAAATGAAAACCAAAGAGGGTAGAAGACTTGTCCAGACTTCATGAATCTTTAGGGCTTTTAAGTTACAGCAACAGTCCATGCACATTTGATTTGTCTTCTTGAAGTTGTTACTCATGAGAAATGCACTTATTGCTTAAGATTATATGTTTAAACATCCAGCTCTAACTGAGGGTTGAAAAGAGGCAGCATAGGATATAGAGGGAGAGGACAACCCCATTCCAAGCAGAAATAGTTAATGTCATTCACATGAAGCTCTCGTGCTTCATTGTACAAACATCCAATGTTGTTAGAAAATGAGAAAAGATGATCAGTGAATGAAATATCTGGATGGAGATAGGCAGACTCTGTGGTTTGCTTTTTCTAAGATATCATAAGTGGTGTACTCTAAAGACATTTTAGACCAGAATTGTGAGCCCATTCCCTAAAATACGGGGAAAAAAAATAAATTCAAGCATGGGTTCTTTACAATGGTTATACATTAATATTGCCAAGGGAAATTTAAAAACTCTCCCTTGCACAGGCAATTCCTCAGGCCAATGAAATCAGAATTTCTGGGCTGGGGCTGAGGCACTGTTGATTTTTAACATTCCCTGGGTGACTTTAATGTGCATCTGGGACTGAGAACTATTAGGCCTAAAATTAGGGGGCGGGGGGAGTTAAAAGTAGGGTTCTCCCAATAAGAAAATAAAGCAATGTTCAGTTAACTATAACTTAGTAAATCTTTCTCCATGCAGCTGGCACTGTCTTTTATCTGTGGGCCTCTTCCTCCCTCCCTCCCTCTCTCCCTTCCCTCCTCCTTCTCCTTCTCCTCCTCCTCCTCCTTCTTCTTTCTCTCTCTCTCTCCCTCCCTCCTGCCCCCTTTCTCCCTCCCTCCTCCCCCCTCTCTTTTTATCTCTTTCTTTCCTTCATCTCTGAATCAGTGTTTAAACCCTTATCTTAAATTTGGTAACCTACTATATTCCCTCCTTTGTCTTGATGAAATGTGATTTGAGTGAGTTTCCAGACAACAGAAACGATCATTTACGAAGTTCCTAATGTTTGTGTAGCCTTATAGCATGCACATTGTGAACTCAATTTATTCCTCACAACAGGGTTAGGATTAGATATTATTATCCTCATTCTATGTGAGGAGACTCAAGCTTCAGAGATGTTGAGTTAGTTGCCTAGAATTCATCCGTAGAGATAATGCCGTCTCTGATGCCCCAAGTTTCTTTCTTCTCTGGTTTACCGCATCCTGACAGTAGCAAGGTGTCATGGCAAGGCCTGGACTGAGAGTCAGCAACCATGTGCTCTCGCCTGGATCTGCTGTTAACATCTAACCTCGGATGTGTCCCATGACCACTCTGGACTTGGGTTTCTTCATCTTAAGAACTCAGAAAGGAAGTTAAAGATTAAAGACTGAAGAACATAAAAAGGAAGCCAGTCTCAAGAGAGAATATTTGCATAGTTTATATTACATAAAATTTCATTTACATGACATTTATACAAAAGGTAAAACTGCAGAGAGTGGTTTGGTGGTTGCCTGGGTTGGGGAGTGGAGGAGGGGATAGACTGCCAAAGAGGAACTTTCTGGAGTGATGAGTGTGTTCTAAACTGGATTGCAGTGATGGTTGCCTATATGTTCAGGCAAAATCATAACTATACTTAACAATGGGAGAATTTTATGATATACAAGCAACTCCAAATTTTGATGGTTCAATTTAACAATTTTTCAACTTTGTGATGGTATAGAAGTGTACCTATACAACCATCTCATTTTTCTCTTGCAGAACTGCATTTAATAAATTACCTGATGCTTTATTATGAAATATGTTTTGTGTTAGATAATTTTTTTCCAGCTGTAGGTTAGTGTGAATGTTCTGCAGGTGGTTAAGGTAGGCTCGTCTAAGCTATGATTTGGGGTAGGTTAGGTATATCAAATGCATTTTGACTTAGGACATTTTCTATTTATGATGGGTTTATTGACATGTAATCCTGTTACAAGTCAAGAAGCATCTATATAAGTTATGCCTTTTGCTGTTAAAAATGGTACTTGCAGGGTAACCTGCTATCAGATCTCCTCTTGTCTCTGCAAGAGTTCTGTCTCTATTTTTCACTCTTGAATAAGTTCTATTCCTTTCACTCTTAAATAAAAATGTTATTGGAAGCTTGCACTATCAGATGACTACTACAATGATCCTGTAATTATTAGCTACATTTTCACAATACTGTCACCTTTAATAACTTTTTGATTTACTTGTAATGCATCCATTTTAAGTATTCAATTGGTAACTCTTGAAAAATGTATACATATTTAACCAGCACTACAGCCAAATTATGAAACACTTCCATCCTCTTCAAAGTCCTTTGTCTTTCCCATCAACCCCTTACTCACCATCCTTGGCCCAAGGCACCAGTGCCCTGCTTCCTGTCATTATGGATTATATTTGTCTTCACCAGAGTTCCATACCAGAGAAAACAGACAGTGTGTACTCTTGTCTGACTTCCTTCACTAAGTATACTGTTTTTGAGATGCATCCATGTTGTTGCATTTATCAGTGATTCCTTCTTTTTACTGTGGAGCAGCATTTCATTGGATGGGTAGCTCACAATTTGTTTTTGGCTATTGAAAATAAGACTGATAATGAACATTTGTATACAAGATTTTGTGGACTTCTGCTTCATTTCTCTTGAATAAATACCAATTCTTAGAAGTGGATTTTCTGAGTAATAGGGTACTGTTTAGTTAAGAAAATGCTAAATTGTTTTTCAAAGTGGTTATATATATATCATTTAAAATTTTCACCAGTAGTTTGTAAAAGTTTCAGTTGATTCACATCCTTGTTACCACTTACTTGGTTTTGTTCTCTGATTGTTATTTTATGTTGGTAAGGTTTATTTCACCAAATCTTGGTATTATTTTATCATTTACACTTGAATTTTATTTCTCGATGAAATTTATTATGTAAATTCAAGGTTTCTTTCAAAATAATAACAAGAAATATGACCTGCTTTTTGAAGTGCTAGTTGCAAAATGATTTGAACTACTTCTTATCATTGTTATTTAAAAATTCAAATAAATGAAAAATCTTGTAAACTTTCCAGAGCTGAGCAGTGTGAAGAAGAGGTGAGAACGGCCCCCAGACTGACCAGTGGGGAGTGCTGCTGCATTCACACGGTCACACGTCCAGCACTAGTGTCCTGCCACCGTCACCACCAAGTCCAAGAGAAAGGCTGAAGGGCTCCAAAGGTGTTAAAGCCCAGGTGGAGGACAAACCACAGAGAAGATCCCCAAGGTTGTCTGTGTAACCTGCTCCTCCAAAGCCAGAGCCCAAGCTTGAAGAGGCCCCTCAAGAAGGACGAGAAGGTACCCAGAGGGAAAGAGGAAAAGCTGAAGCTGGCCAGGAAGTGAGTAAACCTGCAGAAAATGGAGAGGCCAAAACCGATCAGGCACAGAAATTTGAAGGTGCTGCACATGCCAAGTGAAGTGTGGGTATTTTTGGTAACTGTGTACATCTGGTGACTGTACAGTTTAAAAAACTATTTTTTACTAAGGTTTATAAAAATGCAGAATTTCATTTTACTCTTTTTTTTTTTTTTTTTTTTTTACCTGCATTAGCACACAAAACAATTCATTCTGGGGTTATGGAGCATACGGTAGTAGACTGTCTCCAAAGCTGGATTGCTGTGGGGGAAAACACCTTTCTTGACTAGTTTTGAAAGACTTCTTCTTGGCTCCCAGGAGGAGGGACTCCCTGATGTTGGCACACACACTCACCTCAGCACAAATGCTTTGTGGTGTGGAGAAACAAACTCATCTCTATGTCCTTGTCTCCCTCTCTGCCATCATCATAGACTTAACTCCCCTAAACCCAGAGACCTGTTGGGCCCTGGCTCATAACAATTGGCTCTACCCACGTGTCAACAATCTAGACTTCCCAATTACATCATTTAGATAGTGTCCTTCAAAAAGAGCAGCAGTTTCTTTTCTAGATTGTAGGTCTTCAGATGATTAATTCTTCCATTTTGGTTTTATTTCCTTGAAATCAGGGCCGGCTTGGGAAAAATCGTTGAACATCATGCTAAATGTGGAATGTAAACCCTTATTCTAACCCCCTGTTCAGAGCATCATATGAAGACTTCCTTGGCTTTTATAGTGGTTTTCTGATTTTGGTAGTTCATCCAAGAAGGGCGTTTGGAAGTTTTTGTTTGTTAATACAGTTGGATGTAGTTTGACTTGGGAAAAAAATTCAAATAATCACAATTTAGTGATATTCTCCCATACACATCTCAATTGTATGTATAACTGGCACTAGATTGATTTTTTTTTTTTTTTTTTTTTTTTTTTTTTTTGCACTTTCAGGGATCAAACCCAGGACTTTCATGTGCTAAGTAAGTACTCTACCACAGAGTTCTTTAGTTGTAATTTTAATCTAGAACTGGAAGTTTAATTGGGCAAAATCTTGATATCCACATAGGGTAGAGTTAGAAATGAATTTGTTGATTGACATAGGACTCATTTTTAGAGTTCCTGTACTTGTGCTGTGTATTTGTGTTGCAGATAATCCAATAATCCAATAATGTTTTCTTTCACAGACTTTACAAAAATCTCCGAACCAGTTCTAACACTTTATAACAGAACATGGATTCTCAATGGGTACAGTATCAACCCCATAGGTATGAATATTGGTTCTTTGGGGAGGCAAAATCTTTAAGCCTTTTAAATGTATAAGACTCGGTTATACATAAAGTACTTAAACTAATGTAATAATAATATAATAATTCTAGCATTAAATTTTATGGAGAAGAGGACAATCAGAAAAAGTGTAAAAAGTCTCTTTAGGGGTATGATAATGAACGGAAAATTTAGACAGTGGAATAGACAGAAGACAAGTAGTTTCAGGGAGCTAATCAACTCAAGTGACTTCAACCAGTTATAAAAATTCAGTCTGGGATATTTTCCATCTGAATCTCCCTACTCTGAAGATACTACTTAGCTTTGGAAAAGGAATGAAGAAACGTAAGATTCATTAAGAAATATTTGTAAATTAAAAATTTGTATTATTTTACTTTCTTTTAAAACAATATTATTGGAGGTAGGGATGTATGTCAATGGTAGAGTGCTTGCCTAGCACATCTGAGCCCTTGGGTTTGATTCCTAGCAATGCCAAGAAAAAAAATTCTTTTTAAAAAGCTTGTGAAAAGATATTGTCATTTCCATTTTTTTTTTTTTTGATAGATGAGGGAACTAAGGCCTTAACAGTTTAAGATTCTACAAAGAATACATGACAGCTTCTGAGTGAAATAATTAAATACAAGAACCTGAGTTCGATTTTGAAGTCCATGGTTTCCTACCCCACCACACCATACCCTAGCCACTGATTGCTGGTTGGTGAGGTGGTGTCCCATTCAGTTATCTTTAGTTCATTGAAAAATAATTCAGATGTTTGTGTTGGGATTTTATGTGTTCCCACAATTCAAATTCCAGGGATGACAAGCGGTGTGGGTGGAGTGTCATTGAGATATCCCAGGAGTTCTGCATGGGGCTGGGAGGAGGTGGTCCCTACAGGGCTCAATCAGACTGGAGTTTACAGGAATCCAAGAGGTTTGGCCAGAAGAGACCCACTCTAAGGATTACAGAGAACCATTAGTCACAACTTTACTTTCCATTCCAGATTGGTCAGTAAGCAAGAGGCACTTTGATCCCAAACAAAAGTTTGAAGAATCACATAAATTTCAGCTACTTGTCTGTTCTCTTTACTTCTCAGCATGAAAGGAGATTTTTTGTTCTCCATACTTCACTCCTAAATAGCACATGCAATCAAAGAATGGTTGCTGATTTCAGACTTTGAGCCTTGGCCACAAAAACTGAAAACACAAAGGCTGCCTTTTTCTTTTTTTATCTTGTGCTAAGAGATTTGACAAAATCCTCTGCAGGTTTCTAGAGTTCAATTTAACTCTAATCTAATTCTTCACTTCAGTCCATTAGGGCCAGTTGTCAGTTTTGAAGCATAAACTGATTTTTGTAGATGGGTTCAGTAGTGGTAGGCAAGTTTCAGAGTTACTTTCACATTTCATTCTCAATGGGGCTTTAGGGAATTGTCTTCCTTTGCAACACCATGTTCACTTTCTTTCTATGGGAACCTAAGTGCCAATGTTCAACAATTCTTGGTGCTAGCTGGTATCATATATCTGCTTTTTTTTGTTTGTTTGTTTTTTGGAACTTCTGCTTTTCTTTTCTTTTTTCCAGAGTCAGATTGTCACTTTAATTATGATTAATTATCTACTTTTTGGGAGCAGAGCCTGAACTTTGACTTGCCCTGTAAGGACAAAAATACATGTGTCCCTATCACCTGCATTGCTAATACTCCATTTCAACCTCTGAGCAAAACAATTAAGTGCAAGAAAGACTACTTGATTCCCTTAAAAGGGAGGAACAGAGAATAACAAATCATAAATGAGAAGATATAGGTTTAAATGCTGTGGTCATTTCCTTGTCTTTGAAAGAGAGATAAAGATGAAGCTTGCCTCATGCTAACAAATGAATACATGTGAAATTTTCTCAAAATTTTCACATATTGTTCACAAGGAAGGACAAGCTGTAATTGTTACTTTACAATTAGTCAAGTTAATAGACATAATGTTTTTCCTGAAGGACAAATACCAAGCATTTCACAAGAGGTTAAAAGTCATCTTGCTCTGTGCTAGTCTGGAAATTCATTAGACTTGAGAAAACAGAAAATAAATATTCTAAGGTCTCAGGGAGTATTATAAAGGCACAATAGGGGGTGGTGAGTGTTGCTAGTGATCTTTGATTTTAAAGCAATACCTGAGGCACAAGAGTTACTTGGGTGGTATTGAGGATGATAGAGAAAAAGATTTTAAGCTACAACCTCACCATTGCTTGAAAGCAGAAGTTTCTTGCCTCCTCTGCTGTATACTGCACTCCTGATAGGCCAGAGCCTCAAGAGGTGTTGTACAGCTACCATGGGCTGTCCACTTTGGTCCAAGTGGTTTGTTGTATACAAGTACAGTGCTGTATTGAGCTTTAGAGCCGATGTCACACTACAGATTTCTGGACCATAACTTGATAGCCTGAAAAAAGCCATAGCTAGGAACCAAAGCTTTTGATGTTTGTTTCAAATTCACACAATGTGGTTTTCAACAAGTTACTTGAATGGCTCAATCTCAGTTTTTTGTTTGAAATTCATTTACTTTCAAGTCCTTTAAAAGGTACAGCTCAATGATTTTTAGTATCTTTACAAAATTATGTAACTATCATCCCTATCTTATTCCAGAACACTTCCATCACTCTGAAAACACATAAACAAACCCCTATCCATCAGCAATCACTTCCCATTCCTCCCTCTGCCTAACCCCTGACAACCACTAATCTGTTTTTTAACTCTTTGGGCTTGTCTATTTTCAACATTTTATGTAATTGGAGTCATACAATACATTGAGTTTTATGCCTGGTTTATTTCACTTAGCATAATGTTTTCAAGGTCCATGTTGTAAAACATATATCTCTATTTTGTACATTTTATGATTGAATAATACTTCATCACAATTTATTATTCTTTTTTTTATTATATCATTTATCACTCACCAACTATTCAATGAATACCTACTATGAACCAGCCTTGTCCCAGAATCTTGGGATACACTGATTAACATTTATTACATGAATAAAGGCACAAATTACTAACTAATATGTATGAATAATTATGAGCTGTTCATTTCCCCTCAATTAAAAAATAAACTTAGGTGAATAGATTGTTTATGAATTTTTTTTTAATTTTGAGAGATCTTTGTCCACATAAATGGCATGTAAGAGTCCATGTGAACGTAAGAGCTGATTTTACCCGTAACTGTCTTAGAAGCCTGTTTTCGACAAGACATTTCTTACTGAAATCTCATTATAAACTAATTTGTTTTTTATAACATGCACAATTAAAAAAGAGAAAAACAGAATTCATGATCTACCCTGTTACTTAAAAGCCTGTGTGACTTAACTCTTTCAACTAGCTCAGTGCAATTCTGCATGTTTTTTGACACAATTAGATAATTTTATGTAGAGAAAAATTCAGGAATGTTAACTTATGTACATAGTACAGATATTGACACTCACTGTTGATTTTTTTCCCTAAATCAGAATAGCTTAGGGCATGAGTCCTCAGTTCTTATTTAGATTCTGTCTCTGGCTACCTCTAAGAGATATAACTAAGATGAGGGAGTTCATAGTAAAGAGTAGATAGGATTTTAAATAAATGCCTTAACAATTTCACTGCAGAGTTGTGGTCCAAATAATTTTTTATTTAATTTTACTTTATTACAGAAAACAGTAGAAAAATAAATGCAAATAAGCATAGAACATACAAAACCTTCCTACATAGAATGATTTGATTTTAAACTTTTTTATTTGCTTGCTTTTTTTTAGCTTGATAGTTAACATTAAATTTCCAGGTTTTGAAAAATTAGAACAATCTCAGATTTAGAATAATTCCTGCTTCTTTTCTTAAAGGAAAATTTGGCCAAATTATCAGGACCAGCTTTTACAAGCTCATTTTGCTTTCTCTTTCTCTACTATTGAGTGATCATAGCTGAATGATTTGGGGCAAATCATTTCATCTTGCTAAGGATTAGTTCTGTTGCCGGTAATGTTTAGAGGACCTTGAATGTCCATTCCAGTTCTATAATGGTATGAATCCAAGGTAGGGGTGATGGTGGAGAGGCAGTATGGAAGTTGCTTATAAACATATTTGTCAAATTTAGAGAGGTATGACAAGCATCAAAAAATGCCACAAAGAGGCTATATTTAAAACAAAAGAAAATAAAACCACAGAGTGTAGCAAATATAAATGCAAGATATTGGTGCCTTTGTTTCATTCTTACACATGGATTGAATTGATTTCAAGTATAGCAGTCAATAATCATATGAAACAGAAATGCTGTGCCAATGGCTGGGTCCCTAGTTACCCAGTGTCTACGAGACGAGCATTGGGAAAAGGATGCGGCTGTTCAGTAATTCACTAGGATGTGTGTGTGTGTGTGTGTGTGTGTGTGTGTGTGTGTGTGTGTGGACCTGAATAGAAATTAAACTATGCAAAGTTCTTTATATTTCTTTATTCATTAATTTTTCAACATCTACTGTTTGTCAGGCACTGGAGGTGGTCAGTGGGCAAAACTGAATAAATAATCATATCAACAGATAGTGGTGAATTGTAATAATGCTTAGGAGGACAGGGTTACTTGTTTAGATCCTGGAGTTAATAGAGGCTTTCTCTGAGGAAGTAATATTTGAGTAAGACATGATGTGTGAAAAGGAAGTGTTTAGCAAAAGATTTCAGGCTGAAAGAGATTAAACCTAAAGTAGAGAAGAGCTAAAGGGACTTTAAAACCAAGAGTAACAGGGAATTAAGATGGGAAATTTGTACACTTTATAGACTTTGATATAGAGTTTATTTTTTACTATTTAGGGGTATAACAAAATCATTTGTGTTTTTTAAATCTCTAGTTAAGGGGTCTATGGAAAATTCCTTAGAAGTGAACAAGGATGGGTCCAGTGAGATTTGTTTAAGGGGATATTATAACTGTCCACCTAAGAGGATGATGATTTGGAGCAGGCAACAGCCCAGGTATTGGAAGGAATGGGTTGGTTCTGACATATTTTGAGTGTAGAATCAACAGGACAGTGTCTAAGTAAGTGTCTGGGATTTTGTTTGCTTGTTAGTTTTTCAATTTTGTTTACCTCATCCTCACAGGTCTAGAAGACTCCATAAAGCTGGTTAGGCATTTTCTATTGCTTCCTCCCCCTCAAGAAAATGGGCCTTTGTTTATGAAAACTAGGTAACCTATGGAGAGATGAAGGATTGTCTAAAAGGGAAGGAGCCCCTGGTACTTGAAGAGGCAGAGGTGGGAAAGAGAGTGGGGTTTGTAAGACTTGTAGGTGTGTGGATAGGTGACTTTATCAAAGTCATGATTACTTTCAAATACATATGGTTGGGAACTAGTTCTCACCCTCAAGTGGCTCACTAGAGATGGTCACATTGATGGAGACCTATGTGGAGCGTCCCAATGAAAGATCTCCAGCTCCAGCTTACCACAGCGAGAACAGAGACAACTACATTCAAATGGACCACAGGGCTTGGAAAATGTGCACTTCAGAGACAAATTGCTTTTTCTAGTTGGGGTACATCCTCTCCTCAGCCATCTCCACACTCACATCATCTTTGAGAGGAAGAGTGGGTTCTTATTACTGAGAGATAGTTTCCTATGACTGGAGGTTGGAGGTCTAATTACGCATGCTTATCTGACTTAAAAATAAATCTAACCATGCCTGAGGAATGACAAGTTACTCTTATTTATGTTTCTGAAGCTTGTGGCACATTAAACAGAATCCAGATATAATTTGCCATTGCTCATGGTGATAGAGGTAGAGAACTGGTTCTTCTTAGAAAATTATTGGAAATGGATTTTGAGAAAATGCTAGTGAAACAAGGTCTGTGGCTGGAGTGAATGTGAGAACAGCTGGAGAACACGTGGTCCTCTCTGCTTCCAGGAGCCATAAAAGGCAATGGTGGCAGAGGCCTTCCAGATAATTCCACCCCTGCTTCCTATCCCATCTCCCAACACCAGATCAGAGTGGGAAGGTCTTGGGCAAAGATGAGCATGAGAAGGGTCAACCAAATACCTTGTCACTTGTGGATCAGGGGTAGAGGCTGCATGGCCCAGGTGATTCCTATCCAGTCACTTTTGATTTATAGAACACTTTAGGACATGTTGAACTTTTTACCCTTAGTCATTTTAGTGAGAATATGAACTATTTAACCTTTCTTGAGGGCAGAGCTAGTGATGTCTATAAATAACCTTCAAATGTTCATGCTGTCCCTTCTCCGCTTTGGATTTCTGGTGCACCAAAATGAATTCATCACAATCTTGGCATGTACATGGCCCACATCTGTTTGTTTATGTGCATGCTTATTAGTTTTTGATAAATCCTTAGGATTTACCACCCAAAACAAATGCTCAGATATTGATGATAACTGACATCTATCCATATGTTTTCTGTCTTTTATCCCTCTGCTTCCCTCCTGAGGTGACCTAAATCTTATATTCCTCACCCCCCAGGCTTCCCATTTATATGAGAGAAAATATATATGACTAATAAAATATCAAATTATATTCAGTATCAACAGAGATCCAAAAGATTAAGTTACGTTTGTAATATAAGAGAATTTTCTAATCATTTCATTGATTAACAATAAGCAAGTTTAATGATATCAATTGTCAGAGTTGCTGTAGATGCATAGCCTCTGGAAGATATGTAATGAACTTTTCCAGGACTTTGAAAGTTAATTCCTTATCAGAGGAGAAACATTTACCTGAGCAGTTTGAGTAAGTCTGCTTTAGTGATCAGAAATTAGGCATATGGAGCCTGTCTGTGGCCAAAGGACAGCAGCATGAGCCCATATGGCTACAGGAGGCATCTCTTTGTTGGCCATTCTGTAAATGGAGGACCTTTGTTTAGGGAAAGCTGAATAGGGATTTTCTATGTGAGTTATAAAAACCCAGGACATAGCCTATTTCTGAGCAGGAACAAACATTAAAAGACCAAACTTCCATTTCCTGTAGCTGACTAAATGTAACACCTTGGAGGTGATGATAAGATCCAAAAGCAATCTGAAGTCTCTGCACCCAGACAGGCCCCTGAAGCCATAGAGACATGACAACACCTTCTGTGGTGATGGAACTCTATTCCAGAGTTCTGAGAGGACTTTGGCTGCTGACATGTGAAAATCACGGACTTCACAAAATAGTAGTGGTAAGAATCAAAGAAGTCATTGTTTCCAAAATTTTTCAGGAACTCAGTTTTACACTTTTCAGTGGCTAAAGACAAGGGTAAGACAAAAATGTTCAGGCACATGGCTCCAGTGATGGTAGCTTCGCCATACCTGCCCGATGGTAGCCACTATTTATCAATCACTCTCTACAGGTTAGACGCTATATGAATTAAGCATACAATGTATATTATTTCAAGTAATTATTAACTCTCTAAGGTAAGATATTGCCATTACCATTTTACAGATGAGAAAAATGCATCTCAGGAAATTAGATAACTTTCCTAAGTCCACAAAGTTAATAAGGAAATCTGAACTCAAGAACATCTGAATCCAAACCCTGAACTCTCATTCCCATGCATATGTGGCAAACCATTTGACTCTTCTTTTCTTAAATGAAACACATACCTATAGCAAAATCGTTTTATTCTAACAACCTCTAAAACTATGCAGACAGGAAGGTATTAGTCAATTATGTAACCAAATGAGTGGTGCCTCCTTAATAGGTGGTTGAACAAATGACTACCTGGCTCCCTCAAAGAGCATATTATTACATTTAGAGCACATTATTACACCTAAGAACATGGGCTAATAAGGAGTTATATTAAAGCCTAAAGTCTTTTCTTCAAAGGAACTCCTAATCTGATACCAGGAATCTGATAGAACCTTGAACCACAGGCATAATGTGTTATTTAACAGAACCCTCTTCAACTGACCAGGAGTGAGAAGTATTGTTTTGCTCACTCCTTAATTTAAAAACCTACAGTGATAAAACTCAGTCTCCAAAAGAGTCATAAAGGAATTGATGTGTGACCTTTGTGTCCCCTTCTTACCAGTTTGACTCCAACAAGAAACCACTTCTGGCCCACAGTCCTGCAACACCTCCCCTCTGCTGTCAGGGAAGAAGAGGAAGCTATTATTTACTGAGCACCTACTATGTTCCTGCTGGGTGCCTTCCTATACATTATCTTTTTACTCTTTAAAGCATACCTGTGTGTAGGTCTAGCCATTCTAATTTTATTGCCTCACCTCAGACTCTTCACAGAGAAAAAATAAAGATAGACAGATGGGAGAAGTGAACAAGAGAAGAGAAGAGTCAGAGAGTCCTGAGAAGAGGCTTCTTCTCCTTTAGGGCACATTCAGTTAATGCCATTTAAAATAATATTGACTTGTACTTTCTCATCCTGGACTTCTCTGCCTTTGAATGATGAAGGTTTTAACATTAAATAGCAGGACTAACATTCACAAGTTCCAGACTCTAATTCTGACCTGGACTGAATCTATCACTATGCCAATTTTAGTTGCCTGTCACGAGAGGATAACTGGCAGATCTACCCCTATTGGCATTCCTAAGAGACAGAATAACCTCTATCCAAAATACCACAATGAAATGACATTGACAAGAAAGTAGTGTAATAGTTCTCTGTGCTTGTTAGTTTTTGTGCCTGAGTTCCTTTCTCTTGTTTTTAAAGCATGTTTAGTTTGAAAAGTTCTACCAATTCCCTTCTAGAAACTTGTGACCTTTCTGGGTCATGATGCATGAGGTGATTATCTTGATTAAAGTGAAGAGCCTGCTTGTGACCAGAACTGTCTGTCCATTTCTCACTCATGCCTCCTTCCAATCTTTGCCAGGCCAGAAAATTTCTTACCGTCTATTCCTAATATGTTTACTGAAAAAATTTACTGATTTATTCTCAAAAGTTTATTTGGAGCTTAAAAAGGCTGTGTTTGAAAACTGAGAAAAAAATTATTTGGTACAGCTTCACTTTTGGGTTCTATTTTAGAGAAATATGTACTTGGGTTGGGTCTGCCCTAGAATAGTCTGGGTGGGCTGCCAGTGACTGAACCCTGGGGTGGTCCTTTCTTCTCCTTTGTGGCTATGGAATGCCAGGGTCCAGTGTTTTCCTTGAAGTGATGTGGGTCAGAAGGAAACACGCAGATTTGGAAGAAAAGTCCAGAGAAGAGAGGAGAGAAAGTCTAGAGTTATCCAATGCCACCATCCATGGCTTTGGAAATGAGTAGAAATAAACTGAGCACTTGGATTCCGACTTAAGAGTATTCTCATCTGTGGCTGGTGTTAGGCCACTGACATACACCCTGAAAGGCTAGGCAAGGAGTCTGCAGATGACAGAGTGGAAGGACTCCTTGTTTTCAGCGTTTGAAACCCAAGTGAAGGAAAGTATACAAAGAGAAAAAGGAATCTCTTACTTATAAAAATAATATGATTTTAAATTATCTGCTCTGTAAAGAAATTCTGATCACATAGCATGCTACAGAGCATACAGTAAGTCTCCCAAATGGTGGATTAACCTTTTTAAACAGGGAACACATTCACCTTCAGTTTCCTGAAGTCATGAGGATCAGAACTATAAGCTGGAGTTTTAAAAATTATCTGTGGTGTATCTACAGGCTAAGCAGACTACACTCAACTCCAGTATACATCGTATAAAACAAGAAAACAGAAGTAGGATATTCCCGAGAAAGGAGAGAAGCACCTTCATTCCAAAGCATGATACCTTGACGGATCATGTCCTTGTTTTTCTCATGCTGATTCACATCAGTCCATCAATTCCTTAAATACTTCACTCACAAAGGATTCTCCAGGACTGAGAAAAATATCTGTGATTCTGAAAGAGACTTTGGCAAGTCTGCCATGAGCTAAACCATGGTTTAACCCTTTCCATACCCAAACAGTCCTTTTAAAGGTACATTATTTTTATTTTAAGGCAGTATCTGTAGCATTTGCATGGAGATCGGTGAAAAGATGGTATTAGCTTTAAATTTTTAAAAAATCGTATGCAGTGCAATGAATAAGTTCAGAGATCTAAGGCACAGTATGAAGACTATAGTTAGTAATAGTATAGTATTGAACATGGGAAATTAGTAAGGCGGTAGATTTTAGGTGCTCTTTCCTCCCTCCCCCACATAACACTGTAAGACAATGAATTTGACTATATACGTGAAAAATGATTTGACAATCGTTTAACTATATACGTGTATATCAAACTATCATGTTTCACACTTTAAATATACAATAAAATCATGCACAATTTGGTATGATTTATTTACTATTTATTGTGTATCTTGTTTACTTACACTATAAATCAAAGCTCATTCTATTGGCATGTTTTCTCGAGGCCCACGAGAATTCTTTCTTTCACTATGCGGAATTGAACCCAAGGTTTACCCAAGTTCTATCACCGAATTAAACCCTTAGCCCTTTTTATGTTTTATTTTGAGCCTGGAACTTGCTATCCTCTTGCTTCAGTCTCCTGAGTAACTGGGATTTTGAGTATGTGCCACTGTGTCCAGCTACTGCTCAGGTACTTTCTCTCTTTGCTCCCCTCCATGTCTAAGAGAACTCTCTAGGGAGAACTTTAGTGAGCACTGAAGTCTGGCTTGACTTGGGCAGGTCTTTGATACAGGAAAGGATTTGTCAAGTATTATCTAACCAATGTAGGGTTCTTAGTGAACAATCCCTGTACCAGCAGCATTGGTAACGCCAGGAAACAGGATAAACATGTAAATTCTTAGGCCCTGCCTCAGACCTATATGAATTAGAAATTGGGGTGCAGGCTCCAAGCTCTGTTTTAACAAACCCTGTTTTAATATTGTTTTTCTCTCTTGGGCTGCCTGGGATGTGTTTTTATTTGAAATATAGTAGCAGGAGAAATAATCATATGTGTCAGGGCCCTCTTGAGATGCTCTGTAATACCAGCTACTGTATTTTCCTTGCTTTTCTTCTTTATCAGGTTCTATGAGGTTATTCTTTTTTTTTTAACCATGCAAATCTCAAAATAAATTTATTAAATTTATTGATAATAAATAAAATATGAGGCTACTCTTCATGAAACAGAAACTGGAGTTTCACAATGTGAAAATCTGAAGGGCTTAGTACTCTAAAAAGCCTGAGAATCCTCCCCTAACTGTTTACAGCCTCTAAGAGACAGATCATGTAACTACCTCCACAGAAGCCAACTTTAGATAACAGATAATCTATTTCCAAGCCATTACTTGAAGCAGAGAATCAGTGAACATTACCATTACAATCACACACCAAAACGTGGTTACTCCTCAAAGGTACAGATGTGTCCTTGGATCATCCCCTTAAAGTATGTCTTCATGGGGCAGGTTACTGAAGCATAGAAAGGGTGTTTCTTTGGGTTTTATTTATACAATTCTTTAGGACATCTTAGATGGGGCAGCCACCATGGAAAATATCCACAGAAGGTAAAGGTCGGGGAGGCTTGGGGAGATTGATCATGGTTTTCTTGGTTGAGTGCTCCAGAGGCTTCTCTAATTTTATACAGGCAGTTATAGGTGAGCCTCTACCTTAAGCCTAGAGGACATTGCTAAGCAGCTGTCATTATACAGCTGCTGAATTAACCCTGGTGAAGAGGATATGGTGGGCTAGTCTTCCTTCCGATTTAGACACATGTGCAACCTGTAAAGCTGGAAAGATCCTTAGGGATCATCTAGACCCTTCGTCTGGAGACTTGGACAGAATGTATCTATCTCTGACCACTATGACAGTTAGTATCATCCAACACAATTATCATGTAGTAGCCTAATTGTTGGTCTACTGTGCTGTCATCACTATTAAACTGTGAGATCTCCAAAAGTGCAGACTTCATTTTAGTCTCTGATACCCAATGTAGTACATGGTGCAGAACAGGTTCTTAAAATCTTTTTAATGAATGTTGACTGTACGAGCCTTGGATTTAACTTCTAGTTATTGCTTTCAGAGGCTGTCAGTAAGGTAAGGCATTAAAATGACCAGGGTTTATGAAAGTAAGCATATGAGTTTCTATTGGGAAACCTGATTATGCAGATTCCCACCTATTTATTAAACAGAATTATAGTGTCTCTAGTTTTAATGGGACTCTTCAGTCATCTACTAATAATATTTTAGTTCAACTCTGTCATTTTAGAATGACGAACTGCAGCCCAGGAAAGATAAACAGTTTGCCTAAGGTTCTGCTTTCTGTTGGGTGATAGGGGACTGGGCTAGAATGACAATCCTCTAGTTAGTGTTCCTTCCCTTGTATTGATGCTCCCCACTTAAGTTTTTTTCAGAATTCAGACCTGAATCTTTGAAAGTAATAAGGGTTATTTATTAGTTATTTTTTTCCTCTGTACAGATTAAATTATCACTAGTAGAAATGTTAATATCTTATTTTTGAATAGATGCTATTAATATAAAATTCATCTTCTTAAATAAAGAACTAACCATTGCGCTCTCTCTCTCTCTCTATATATATACACACATATATATATATATATATATATATTTTTTTTTTTAATCAGCCACTAAAACCTAGAATTACAGAATGAATCTGGTATTCCTTCATGGCAGTTCTTCCTAAATCTGAACACAATTTTCATTGTCAACATAAATCTCTTGTCCAAATAAAACATTCCTTGAATTGGTCATTAAAGACATGCTTTCTAGAACCAACCCTATTTTGGTTGCCTTCCTTTGACAGTCTTGCAATTTATCAATTACCCAACTTAATTGTAGGTGTGGTCTAATAGAGAGAGAATACAGCAATATTATGGGATTTTGTCAAGGAAGCGTAAAATTACATCTATTTGTTTGCTTGCAATTTTAAAATCACTGTTTCTCATTCTGTTTTAGGTGAGTTAAAAATTCTAGGACTTAGGACTGGAGATGTAGCTCAGGGGTAAAGCACTCGCTTTGCATGTGGCAGGCCTTGGTTCCAATTCCCAGCACCAAAAAACAAAAGATCACTAGGTCTTTACTTTGGGGATAGGGCAAGAAAAGATTTCTGTTATTTAATATTCACAAGTCAATTTCAGATGGATTAAAACTGTGTGAAAAGAAAACAATAAAATACTAGGGAAAATGTTGATTGTATTTAGAGATTTAAGAAGATATTCTGAGTATGACAAATAGGACATATCAAATAGGACAGACTGCTAAATTGGTAATTAAAATTTACAGCTTCAATATGGAAAAATAAAGAATATCGAAAACTAAGAAGAAAACAGAAATACATTTGCAAAATATGATAGAGATTAACAGATTTAATATCTCAAGAGCCCTTGCAAATAGAATAAAATAGACTAATATCTGTAAAGAAATAGACAAAGAGCATGAACAGGTGAGTCACAAATGAAGAAATGGTCCACAAATATGAGATAAAAAATCCAAACAAACTAGCTCCCAAAGGTACCTCCAAATTAGACTGGTAAAAATGAAAATAATAACCAATATCTTATATATACAAGTATCTGAAAATCAGTCTTTTTTACAATAGTTTGTGGGACTATACTTTTATTTGTTTTGTTTGTTTTGATATGTGTGATAAAAGCTTAGGAAAGCAATAAATTTAGTTCCCCAAATATAACTTTTTCTAACTTCCCCTAAGGGAAATACTAAAGATGTACACAGTGTTATTATAGCACAATTATAATATTTAAAAAAAGGAAAAATAAATTTCTAACAATAGGAAATTGGTTGGGTAACATGCAACATGTTCAAATGATGGACCATTAGTATTTTTCAGTTATAAAATTGAGGTTGTAGAAATATTTACTTTACAATATAATGAAATAAACCAATATGCTAAAAATACATGATGGTATTTTAAAAATGTATATATAATACAGATGTACTAAACATCTTGGATATGCTGATTTTCTCACTCAAAGTAGTTTAGATTGTGCTGCAGTAATAAATAATTCCTAAATATCAATGATTTAATGCAACAAAAATTATTATTGCTCATACTATTTACCAGCACAGGTTATAAAAGAGGATCTTCCCAGCATTCCCCCAGACATAGACAGATGGAAGCTCCAGAAGCCACCATGACCACAGAAGAAAAAAGGGTGGGGCAACTTGCACACAATGCAAGACACTTCTGGTATTTTGTTGTTCAAAGAAAATCAAAAGATCATGTCTCACTTCAAAGGGAGCCAGAAGTGTGATCTTCCATGAGCTCAGAAGGACTGCATTTTTGCACAGCCCTAATGACTACCACATTCACAATTGTTTTCTTCTATTTGTTTTTTTGTATTTTCTGATTTTTCTAAATCGACATGTATAAAATCTGATTAATAAAAATTATTGTTCAGACATATGTCCTTAATCATGAGTTTGTGGAATGTTGGTGATTATATTTTTATTGCCTGTTAAAATATTTCTCAATCCTGATCTTGATTCTATTAACCAACGTATTTTCCCTCCCAGTTTGGTGCTTTGGGCAGTTTTTAAAAATGTTATTTAAATCACCGTCAACATGACAACAGGCAGGGAGCATTATAACATGCCAGGGAGACTATTTCTTCCAAAGGACATGGATCCACTCAACAACTACATTTAAGCCGGACATGGTGGTGCACGCCTGTAATTCTAGCGGCTCCAGAGACTGAGGCAGGAGAATTGGGAGTTCAAAGCCAGCCTCAGCAAAAGTGAAGTGCTGAGCAACTCAGTGAGACCCTGTGTCTAAATAAAACACAAAGTAAGACTGGGGGATGTGGCTCAATGGTTGAGAGTTCCTGAGTTATAATCTCTGGTACCAAAACAAACAAAAAATTTACATTTAATATGCTCATTTGGTTGACTCTGATTTCACCAAACTGTATTTTTAAATAGTATTCAGTTTCTCCTTCCAATCTTAATGACAATAAGCTTGTCAAGACCTTTGCTAAAATTGAACCTCTCTTTGGTATTCATATGATGCAGTGTATTAAGTTTGGCATCACTTGATCTCTTTTGGGATCAAGACAAGCTTCTCTGGCCCAAATGTTCACAAACTGGCTATTAATATTCAATTCTATACTTTTACAAGTGATTGATGGCAAGTTTATCAATGTCTGAATCAGAAGGGCTCTGGACTTCATTTATATTTATTCATGTTCCTCTCCTGGGGTATCCCTGATCAATCTGTAAGTCTGTTCTAAATAATCTGCATCTGGAGACTTAAACACACTAAAAGGGTTTTTCTTTTCTCTGTATCTTGCTCATGTTTCTGTTTCTCCCTAGCAATGCTTGTTCAATTCTTGCTAAGAACACGTCACTACTAAAAAAGATAAAAAATAGGAGTAAATTCCAGGGCCAAGTAGTTATTTTAGATTGTCAATGGAAGCTATGCATTTCAGAAAAGAGTGATAAGCAAAGGTAATCAGGAGTTGACTCTTCTACCATCACCCAATAGAGGACTTGTACATATTCACTGGAGGGCTCCAGAAATCTCTTTCAGAACAAGATTTTCTCATGACCTTGTTGCTGAAGACACAGATCTCAGAACTCCCGCAAGTACAGTTTCTAGAAATAAACATGTAAAGCAAGAATTTTTTTAAAAAGTGAAGCACAGAGAGCTTTGGAATTTTATAAAAGTACTGTCCTAGAATAGCAACTTGGAACAGAGGGGAAGAAAGCAGGAACAAAGAAGGAAACAAAAACCAAAAGACTGGAAGTAAGACAAAATTTTGTATGAAATAAGATTAGTTTTTAAAGACTAATTCCAACTATGCAATAGCATGCAAATACATATATAGAAACTCCTAAAATAAGAATATGTATAGCAACGATTCAAAACTTTTCTTCCACTGAATAGCGTGAGAACAAAATCGAAGCTCTATTTTTTGCTTCATATGTGCTAAGCACATGATCAAACTGGTAGGAATGTAGAGAGGGTGATTGCCCTCATGCCATTTACGACTGAGCAGGAAGACGATTCCTAAGCAGGAAGAGAAGTGTGCTCAGTACCCTGCTGGGGTGAGTTCTTGGTACTACAGAAATAAGCTCCAGCAGGAGTCTCACCTAGTTTCAAGGAGAGCAGGGAGGGTTAGAGAGGGACCCCTGGCATAAATGATGCTTCAACTGTAACAGAAAAGATGGATAAGAAGACGCCAGGCTGAATAGAAAGAAAGAGAGTAAGAATAAAACTTATAGTAAGAATAAAAACTTAAGAAGTCATTTAACTATAAATACAGAAGCTTGAGCCCTCCAACTCAGTCATCGATATTTTGCGGGGTTTATTACAGGCACACAGCCTCTCTCATTTTTCTAATCCTCACTTTACATTTTGCAACTGAGGCAACAGAGCCATGAGATAAGCTCACAGTTTGGCATATTTGCCAGGAACTTCGTGTTATTTCCAAGTCTGACCGTTTAACGCTGAATAGGAGGTTTCATATACAACTAAGGTCATTTTCAGTAGAAACCTGGACATTTGCTACCAGCTGTAAAGGTAGTCATTGGCCACTTCCTAGTGCTATAATTATTTTATCATTTGGATTCAAATAATGAAGTTTAGCTTTGCAGTTGGTCTTTCCCTATCATATCCTGTCTCCATATCTTGACTCTGGCCTTGCATCCTGTCCTATTCCTGAGAAACTAAATGAATAAACACAGGTTTTGGCTGAGGGAGGTAGAACTAAGTCATTCTTTCCTTGCTTGATAAAATTTAAAATAGACAGGTTGCATGCTGGCTCTTTGTTGAGGTAATTTAGTGCTAGAAGCAATATTGCCATTGTATGTTGCAGTCATTTTGTACTTTAAAGGGGACTGCATTTCATCTGCACTAAAAGGAGGGTTGAGAGGCTTGAGAAAAGCCTGCAAAGTTCTCTGGATTCTTTTCTAGACTGAAAAACACTCCCCGCTCCCAAACTATACTTACTGTGCTTAAGAATTTGAGAGTTGACCGTGTGGGGAGAAAGGAATGCATCTGCATAGCAGAAGGCGGAAAAAAAATCTTGCTTTTAAATTGAATCATACTTAGAAAACTGATGATCATTTCTAGCATGTACATGAGCCTGATCTTTTCGTGCATATCCACAAAGGAGAGATTCAGCTGTGACTTGATGTAAATATTTGCAAAGCAGAAGCACAGAATTCTAGAGGAAAAAGGCTCTTGTGATGAAGTTTTTAATATTATAGAGATGCAGATAAAACTCCCCAAATTAAGTTTGGCACTGAGGCAAAATATGAATATTCCACACTTCCTGGCAATCTTACCTCAAGAGGGCTTTTGATACAGATTTTAATAGAGCATTTGGGGAAAAGGGAAAGGGGCAGAGGATAAGAGGTATGTGGATTAGTACTATGGGAAAGCATTTTCTTAGGCATGTACAAATAGGTTTGGGAGCAGCTGTAGGATTTAAGGAAAACTGGTAGAGAAGGCAAGGAAATTTTAAAGAAGTGATTACCGTGGTCAGTAGATCCCCTTCACAGTTCTTCAGAAATAACAAAAGAAATTATAAAATTTGAAATATATTTGGCAGTTAGATTTTTCTTAATTGTGATATCACTCTGCCACTGGGCTGTGAAGATGTCAGCTTGGATCAGAAAAGGACTTCTAAGCAAATTCCAAACATTCTGATGTTGCCTGAGATAATACTAATGAAAAGATTCTATGTAGCTACACAAATATAAAGGATGATAACCACTCATTCGCTGATTGAATACTTACTCGGCATCTATTACGTGTGTAATTCTGTACTTGACCCAAAGGGAAAACCAAGGTTTTGTGCTGGTGAGGGTCAGACAACTTGCTTGTGAAGACATGTAGAAAACCCTTAATCAACACCCAATGAACTTTATCACGTGTCAAAACACCTATCAAGATCCAGTACAAGATTCTGTCTCCTCTGGTTTTGAAGCTATGGATGTATTTGGGTCCATGTGCCTGGTCTTCCAACCTGAAGGTGTGCCATAGCTCATCACGATTTCACAGGCAGAATCTCTGTGAGATGACAGGTCCAGTAAGTGAGCTAGAGCTCTGAAAGTGCTTTCCCATTGGTATGACACTTTTCAATGATTCAGAGATGCTATACTTCAGCCTTTCCTTTAATGTGCAGTATGAAGCCAATACCTGTGACAGATATCTGACTTATAAATAAACATTTTGGCCCACATTTTGTGAACTCGATTCATTTCTGAGCCTCTGACTCTGTTCCACTTATAAAATCTGCAGAAGGGATGGGGTGATAAATAGCCAGGTGTCAAGTTTCATGACTCAGTCTCTTGTTGGTTACAGCTAATTGTGTTACTTACCCTAAGTATTCCAATATCCAAGATGACTAGAGGCCTATGTAGTTAAAGTAATAAAGAGGGTCTTATGAATATATATTTTGGAAACCTGTACATGAGCCTGATCTTTTTGTACATATCCACAATACACCGATTTGTTGTAGATAATCACCCACTGAAAACTGAAGCCAAAATGTTGTAGTATAGAACAGTGGTTCTCAAAGTGTGATCTTTGGACCAGTAGCATCAGCATCACTTAGAAACTTCTCAATGTTTTCCCCTGACCAACTGACTCAGAAACTCTGAGGGTAGAGCTCAGCAGTCTGTTATTTTCTATACCACCCAGATGCTAAAATTGTTAGATCCACTAATATGAATGTAGCCAAAAGAGGTTGTGTGAATGGTCTAATGGACCACACAGGAGCTAAAGTTGGTCACTAATATTGTAGGTAGAGGATAATGAATCAGACTACAGAAGAGAACTGGAGAAAATCTCAGTGCTCCCCAGTGGTCCCCACAGATTCCTTAGCTTTCAGTTCTGTTCATGGCAACTGCCGTGTTTTCTTTAGGGATTCAGAATTGATCTTGGTTTCTTGGGACTGAATTGTCCTGACTTGGCTCCTAGGTAGTAAGAAGAGTTGTTCTATGCAGGGTACCCACAATGGGGGCTGAAGCACATTTCCTATGGGAGCATGAGTTGCCTGTCATATTCACTGAAACTAAGGTCAAGTTCGGTGTTTTAGGAAGCGCAGTTACGGTCCCAAAGCTGTAACTCACAATGCACATGGTAAATTTTCTGTAATGCTTAATACAGCTAAATGAGGTGGATCTATAATGGCATCTATATTCATTTCCTATTGTTCTTGTAGCAAAATACTATAAACTGGTTGGCTCAAACAACAGAAATTTAATTTCTCACAGTTCTGGAGGCTGGAATCTGAAGTAGGTGTTGGGTGTTGGGCTTCTTTTATGAACTGTGAGGGAAGGATCTATCCTGTACTTTTCTCCTCGTGTATAGCTGGTAATTTGCATGTTCAAGGTATCTGTGCCTATGTCCAAATTTCCCTATTTCACGAGGACATCAATCAGTGGATTAGGCTCACCCAAATGACCTAATTTTAACTTGATGAGTTTTGTGAAAATGTTACTTCCCAAATCAGGTCACATTCTGATGTTCTGGGGGTTAGAACTTCAAAAAGAAAATTTTGGGGGCCGATTTCAACCTGTAACAACATATTATTTTCAAAATTCAGTCACAGAGGTTATAGACTGCCTTGATCCAGTAGATTGATTGTGTGGTGGGACACAAACCCAGAGATCTGCACTAGATTCTGTGAACTTCTGTACTTATAGACTGTATCTGTTGGGGCTTGTTAAGTGGATTTGCTAGAAGCCAGTCCAAATTTAGCAGGAGGAAGGGATGGCAGTGATGGAGAAGAACATATCACTTCTATACTGGGATAAAACACATGTTTCACATCTACAGCTAGTTGAAAGATTTAGCACCCACAGTCTTTGCCCATTAGGATGGTGCCACATATTGCTTTGAAGTGGGATCAGATGAAATCCAGCTCACATGATAGGACTGCTAATTCTTTTCCATTGTGTTCAACAGATGGCATCAAACAACAAGTTGAGAATACAATGCATACGGGGTTACCACAAGCTAGCATCTTTTTGGAAGAAAAAATGTGGCACATAATTGAAGAAAATCACAAAAAGATGAACAGAGAATGAAAGAGTTGTTTCTAGTAATCTGGAACCAAAGTGCTTTTAGCTTTTTTGTTCTTTAGAATATTCACATTTGAGAGAGACCCTATCTAATTTACAATACTGTACTAAATGCCCCTTTGTTAGAAAACAAACAAGACAAATACCATAACTTCTGAGCCTAAATTGTAAAACTGCACATTAACTTCAAGTTGCATATTTTGGGTTGTTGAATAAGAAAAAAAGAAAGAAAGAAAAGGAAAGAAAGAAAATGTGGTCCTTATTTAGGAAATCATTTTTAACTTAAAAACTTAGTTTCCATTATTGTTGTATATAAGATAGACAACCTTTTGATATTTTGAAAGGAAAAAAAGATGTTCATCCTGGCACTTGAGAAGATGCTCTGGTTCCCAGTTATCTTTTTCTAGCAACATTCTGCTTTCCTTCTTTCTTCATCGAGAACTTCCTGTAGCAAAGATGCTTCCAGCCCTCCAAGGCCCTTAGGGCCTCCTGTCTCATTCCATGAGACAGGCTCTCAGTCTGCCTTTTTTGTTACTTTTTTAATGCTGTTTGTTTCCTTAAACTTTGACTGTTTAACCTGCCCTTTCCAAATTTGCTTTCCAAATTTTCTTTTTCTAACTTTTTAAAAATTTTTTACAGACAGCATTTTGATTGATTGTACACAAATAGGGAACTACTTTTCGTTTCTCTGGTTGTGCATGATGTAGATTCACACCATTCGGGTACTCATACATGTACATAGGCTAGTGATGTCTGTCTCATTCCACCATCTTTCACACCCCGCCTCCTCCTCCTCTCATTTCCCTCTATCTAAATTTTCTTAGCAATGTAATTCAATATCTTCAGCCTGAGCATCTTTGAATAGAATGTATTTCTATCTTCTCTATCTGAGAAAAATGAGCAAAGAATAAGCGAATTAATTACCATTGGCTTTAGAACCTATTGCTAAATCCAAATAAAATATAAATTATTTAACTACCTGGTGCCTAAGAAAAGGTAAAGGTTATACAACTTCAAGAGTGGGTGGTGACTTCCTTGTATTCTTACACAGGCCTAGATTTTTGAGTTCTAGTTTTTGGCATACAAGACATTGCAAATCCTTTCTGTCAGACTTTGTAGTTTTCTAGGATAGGGTGCAGTTGATTTAGTATTTTCATAGGGAATGATTTGCTCTCAGTAAGCTGGAATTTTGGGATGTGAAGGGAGACTCCAACTGGATCAACTTGGAGTGTGAGGGATCATTGTAGAAATACACTTTCAGGTGGTAAATTAATTTTTTTTTAGAAATAGATATCAAAGTCCATAAACCATAAATATTTTGGAAATAGGTCACAAGAATAGAAAGGGCTTTTCTTATATTAAAATGTCACCTCTTTAACATACATAAATAGAGATTTTGATTTTGTATCTTTCCTCTTTTGCTATTTCCTTTCTTTCTCTCTAGTCCCATTTAATTAATAAAAGGACACAAGGAGAGTTTCTATAGTAAAGGAGAAATTTTTCCAGATTCATTTCCACTTCAATTCTATAGGCAATTCCTTTATAGTTCCAAATGTGAAGAAACCTTTTCTTCCAAAGTACCTTTAGGTAGTAGTTACCAGAGGGTCCCATTATAATTATTTCAATTATTCATAACCAATGGCTGAGGAACTTGCTCTGTGTGCTCACACTATCTATTCCTAAGAATCTCTTGCCTTTGGCATTGATGTGGGGAGCCCAATGTCTCTGAAAAGGATCTAAAAATATTCCAAAACTTGCACCAGCATCTCTGAAAACACACTAGGGCTAATTTTATAGCAAAGCAGTGAGGCATACTTAAAACTTATTTGAGAAACAAGAGCCTCTTTCCATAAACTCAGTGTAAATTCTGGACTCTCACTCATCTAGCAATAAGATAAAAATGGATTCTCAAATGTGCAACTGCAAGGTTGAAAAAAAATCTGCTAATTTATTTAGTAGGGAAAAGCATATTTAAAATAATTTTTCTGTAGGTCAAATTTCAAGCCCAAATTTCATATCTCTAGTTTTATAATTATACTTCTTGATTACTTTTCTTATTATTTAACCTCTGGAATAAACTAGATTCCATGAACATGAGTTGGAAGACAGTAGGAAAATGTACAATTGGAAGAAATTCTGGGAGGGGCTCTAGAAATCGGAATTAATTATCATCCAACTCTTTCCAAGTCCCTTTGTAAACCTCCTTGCTGCCAGCAGAGAACTTCCGGTCATGTCAAATGCAGCATTGAGCACAAAGCACCCACACTCTGCATCTTCCTACTGTTATTTCCTGACTCACTAGATGCTCTGAACTATCATTTACATTCTCTTCCATATGATTTTTCTTTCATGGTTACTCACCTTTTTAATCTATGTGGAAAACATCTCCACTGAATAGATTAGACATGGTTCTTATGGCATGTTTTTAAGGGTGTGGGCCAACTACACATCTAGCAAAATGATAGGCCAAGTTTTCTCTTTCATCTCTTTGCTCCTTGGTTTCATCTTTAAATGATGAAGGTGGTGGTGGTGGTGGTGGTGGTACCTACATGGAGGGTTGTTGGGAGGATGACGTGAAATACCTACAAAGTCTCTAGAACAGTACTCTGCAAGAGTCAGTGCTCGATAATTCATAGCTGTGATTTTTGTCACCATTATTGGGAATTCTTATAATAAAGTACTCTTTGTTCATATCACACATAACACTATTAAATATAAATCTTTGTTTGGTCTCCCTGTTTCTCCAACTCATTCCCTAAGATAACATCTGATCCGTTGAAGATATTTTCAGGTTTCCCAGTCCTCGTGTTTGGCTTCTCAGCAGCAGAGGGATGCCGAACTGGGGAATGAAACCACACCCGAGCTGTGGGGTTGATAAAAGAGCTGGATCATGAAAATATTTCTTGTAGGGGTAGGTTTGGCAAACTCTCTGTTTAAATTAAAAACACCATGAATTTAGGGCCTAGTAAATTGACAGTGTTCTTTGAAATCAGAAGACTCTAACATGACAAAAGAATGTGCAGAGTTAGGGTACACACATGACTGAAATTATTTCAAGTCAGCTTTATTTCAGCAGTTGTTTTTTTTTTTTTTTTTTTCCCCTAAAGATAAAAACAGAAAAATGCCATGAAAACCACTCCGAGCCCCATGGTGGTGCCTTTCCAAGGACCCTGCATTTCTTCTCACATTTCTCATCCTGGCACTTCTTCAGTCAGTACGCTGAAAACCAGATGTGCCAAGACAGTTGGTGTGTGCATCCTCAGCATTTTGCTGCCTGATGTCCATCCATTTCCAGGAGATAGAGTATTCATTAACACCAGGACTTAGGATCAAATTTGTTTTTTTCTTCCTTCTGACTTTATTAGTTTCCTCAACTATTAAACCCTCCCTGAAGGGTCACTTTAGTGGAAGGGCAACTCTGCAGCCTAAAAGCAAGTTTGCAGAGATACTTGCATTCCTGCAGCACATCCACCACCCAGGCCCCTCTCACAGCCTTGTGAGGGAAACTCGTCTGAGAGACAGCCCCCCAACAGCACTCGGCAGGAAAAGAAAGGGGAGGGAAGGTGTCAACAATGAAGGGGCTCCCTCAGCACTGGCTTCTCTTCCTTGGAGTCCCTGTATACACAGAGCAACAATATGAGAAGGACTACATCTAATTATACCGCTAATAGGTGGTCTTACACCATGGTTAAATGGAGGGACATATTGGTGCTGAATATATATATAAACGAAATATCATTTGCAAATTCTTTCTAATGAGGTCAATTTGGCTCCTTCCTGGTACCTGCTGTTAATACTTCCTGGTATCAGCTTCTCAGATGAGGGGTGGGAATTGAATGCATAAACAGTTTTTTGACTCAAGAGGTGATATGGTAGCATTTGAGAAGACACTACTGTTTGGAGACATTAGTGATAAACCTAAAGATCCAACAAGATCCAGTCTCCTATTGAACCATATTAAATCTCAACAGTTGACTAAGAATGAACACAAGCCCTTTGATTGCCAGATTGCTGATAAAACAGCTGTTTATTATGTACTGAACCAACAAGAGCTTATTAAGCACCTACTCAGTACTGCCACTCTGCCAGGCAAGGTATTTATAAAAGACATAAATATGCTAAGCCACTGTTTGTCCCAAAGAAAATTCAGGTAAACAGATCCCAGTGATTCAATGGCAGGGATGAGTTGTGAAGTGCTGGAGAGAGCTTGTGTGTCTGGGGGTTGCAAGAACACACTTTGTCAGAGATATCAGGAGATGGGAAAATTCAGTTATCTCTAAAGCTGCTGTGATTTTATAGGTCCTCAAGGATCCCAAAGTCCATGTGAAGATCCATATTCATGGTATCCTTGGATGTCCTCGCATACATTTGGATCATGCCATGTCTCTCACACTTTAATATGCATCAGGGGCAACTGGGAAACTTAACAATGAGATTCATGAACCCCACTCTAAGAACTCCTGAGGATGTTGGTTTGGAGCACTGCCTGGGAAACCTCATTAATTTTAATGAACATGGTTTCCAGGTGATTCTGCAAAAAGTGGTTCTCAGACTACCTTTTGAATAATGCAGTCAGAGCTCTGAAATTCCTGCTTGTTTCTTTCACTTAAGAACTGGTCTCTGACCTTTACAAGTTCAACCTTGTAGCAAAAAAAGCACATAGTTACCTATATGTTTACAGAGGCTGGCTGCTTTCTGTGCTTACATCCAGGAAAGATATGCTGGGAATTAGAAGTGTCTGATTTACACATGAGTAGTAGTAGACAGAGAAGGAGCCTTTGGCTTCAACTAAGAGTCCTCACCTCTCTGTGGAGAAAATTCAAACTGCATTCCTCATACATCCCATCACTGTTCCAGGGGTGCGGGCTCTTCCAGGTGTGGACTTTTTGAAATACTGTTTTTCTTGGGACCCATAGACACACAGGGTGCAAGAGCAAGTCTTTTGAGAAAGAAAGTGATCCTGGCTGTCCTCTTGTGGGAACTTTTACTAGGGATTTTGAGCTGAGGAAAATGCTAGTGAAACCCAGAGTTCAGTCTTCACTGGGTCCCTGACACAAACTGTCCTGCAAGAAGCATGTTATTGCCAGTGGCCAGTTAGGCAGGGCTAATCTAGGCATTTCTGAGTCAAGAAGGCAGACAGTGGATAGAGATTTAAAGAGCCCTCCAGCTTTGGGATTAACTCAGGCAGAAACCTGTAGCCCTGTTCACGGTTGCTCTCTCCTCTAGGTTGGCACTTCTTCTTCCTCTCTACCTTCTTACTCTTTCCCTCCCCCAACCTTCAATTCCTAAAACGTATTTTTTCTTTTCCTATTGAAAGTATAAAAATAATTTATTTAAAAAGAAACTAGAAATATGAAATTAAATTCTTTTGAAATTACAACTTTCCCAACACCAAATTGAACAAGACTTTCCTCTGAACAGGTTTCCTTTTGAATAATAATAACAATAATAAAAAAAGATCATAGATCTTGAGCCATTTTAAGCAAATTACTTGTCTTCAGTAATGTGAATGGATGAAGTTCATAGTTCAAGTAAGAGAGAGGTAATAAATTTTCATAATGATTACAACCTTCCATTTCTGTGCAGCATTTATCATTTTTTTGGCAGTGATGCAGGGCATTCTATACCAAATTCGAAGGGTCATTTGTCAAAATACAAAAAGTAAAAAGTAAATCTAACAAGAAAGGAATTTGAACTTTATTATAAAATGACAGTTAACAATTACATTTGAAATACGTGACACCAAAACAGCTATGTCAAAGGTGACTGTTTTGAGATTTGGAGATGCTTTTAAAGAACAAAGATTCTTTTCTATTATTGTTTGAATTGTGTTCTCCCAAAGGTTACTGAAGTTCTAACCCCCAGTACCTATGACTATGACCTTATTTGGGAATAGGATCCTTGCAGGTGATCAAGTTAAAAGAAGGACAGGAGGGTGGTCCCTAATCCAATGCAAATGGCATCCTTATTAAAAGAGGGAATTTGGGCACAAGGCACTGTGCACTTAGGAAGAACAGCACGTGAAGATGCAGGTGGTGACGGGATGATGCATGTACAAGCCAAGAGATGCCAAAATTCACCAGCAAACCCCCAGAAGCCGAAGGGAGAGGCACAGGACTGATTCTTCCTCAAACAAACCCTGCGGACATTCTGATCTTAAAATTCTAGCCTCCAGAAGTGTATGATAATAAATTTCTATTGTGTATGCAACCCAGTTAGTGGAACTTGACTACAGCAACCCCAGGAAACCAACACGCTTACCTCGGCACAGCATCTTCTTTCTCAAAACCCATGATTGCTGAGCTGCCCCTGGTTTCATCTAAGAGGACTGAGTTTCACCAGAACTGCCACCAATGAAAGGGACTGCTGTGCCCTGGTGAGTGGGGTCTTGGAGAGGAAGCCTGGGTGTCATGAAGTTGTTGGACTGTCTATATTTTTTTCACTCCTCCAAAGCTGCGTCATCAACCTGACTGCTTTGCTGGGACTCCCTGATTTTGTACCAAACACGGTTCTGTTCTGGTATCTTCTCTGTAGATAGCAGATTCTTGACCAGCTCTCTGGGACTAAGATTTTTATTCTTGCCTCCCTTCGTTCATCTTCTTTTTTTTTTTTTTTTCCTTTTTTAACATCAAATTTATTTAACTGATACATAAAAAGCATAAAAATTGTACATATCAACAGGGTATGTGGTACTTCAGTTACATACCTATACACTGTGATTTAAATCAAATTAAATTTGATTTAAAGATTTAAATCAAATTAAACATATCCATTTCCTCATTTATCATTTCTTTATGGTGAAAACTCAAATTCCTTTCTAGCTTTTTGAAATACACTGCACCTTATTATCTAAAACCATCCTGTTCTGCAGTAGCACACCAGAACTTCTGGCTCCTAACTCTAACTTAGTACCCAGTGATAACTCTTTTCCTTTCCCTGCCTCCCCCCAACTTAAGAACCATTTTTAAAAATTTTTTTTTTAGTTGTAGGTGGACACAATCACAATATCATTATTTTTATGTGGTGCTGAATATTGAACCCAGTGCCTCATGTGCTAGGCAAGTGCTCTACCACTGAGCCACAACCCCAGCCCTAGGAACCTGAAATACAATGGGAAGTAATCTCAGCTATTCAGGAAACTGAGAAAGGAGATCACAAGTTTAAGGCCAACCTCGACAATTTAGGCAGACCCTGTGTCTCATAAAAAGGGCTGGGATCCTTTTTTTTGTGTGGCACACATCTGTAATCCCAGTGGCTTGTAGACTGAGGCAGGAAGATCCCAAGTTCAAAGTCAGCCTTAGCAACTTTGGTCGACTATCCCTGGATTCAATCCCATCACCACCACCACCAAAAAAAAGGCTGTAATGATTATAACAAAAAAATGGGGAATGGGAATAAATATCTTAATATAAGGGGTTTGATAATTCATGTAAAAGTTTCAGTTGATTAAAAGTCATGCATGGTGGTGCATCCTGTAATCCCAGTGACGTGAGAGGCTGAGGCAGGAGGATCATAGCATCTTTGCTATGCCCTTAGCGACTTAGTGACACCCTATCAAATGAAAAGGGCTGGGCATGTGGCTCCCTTCGTTCATCTTCTAAGATAGCATATTCTGGCAAAATCCTGGGTTGATAAGTGAGATTTCCACCTTTGGTTTATGGTTTCCTTTTTGATATTGGAGAAGTCATTTTCTCTGAATATCCATTCTTGAAACGAGTCTGGTGGTATCATAGTATTCCTGCAATATTATGGTAAAGTGCTTTGTACACTATGTAGCATTTTTCCCAAGAGTGTTTCCATAGTTTTATAATCTGGTATATTCTGTATATGTTTTTGTGTGTGCACTAACTTAAACAAGAGAATTGTTTTTTGGTGGGAAATAGCATGAAAACATCAGATTCTCAAAGAAAAGCTACTTGGCATTAGTGTTAAAAATAGTAACAAAAAATTGTCCAATTAAATTTGCAAAGTCTTACTAATTGGTGATCTCTAAGGAAAGGGACACACACACACACAGACACACACAGTGATAAAATACGATGAGCCCTTCTACACAGATCTTAGGGATGACAAATGTTTCCCCAGGAAGAATTCCTACATCCCAAGGGAGCCTGATATCTGGAAAAATCCACTGATGATGTAATGAGAACCCTTCCCAGAGGAAGCACCTTCCACTGAGGGAAACGTGGGCCTCTGGATGCAGCCAATGAGTTCCAGCTGTGTGGCTCTGGCTGGTCTTTCTCATTACCTAAGTTTTCCATTTATGATTTGAAGATCCTGTGCTTTCTCTCAAACCCATTATAAGAACACTTAAAAGTGAAGCCAATTTTGTAAAATTATATGAGAAACTAAAAATGTAAAGTAATTGTAATTCAACAATTGATTCTGCAGGTTAATATATTTATATTATCTGAATGGCCAAAATACTTAGTGCAATCACCATACAGGTATGTCCAGCCCAGCAGGGTTCTTAATCTCTATCTACACCATATGTGTCTCATCGGTTTGCAGTCATCTGCCCAAATACTTACTGAGCATGACAGCTCAAAAGCATACAGTTTAGAATGGAAACAAACACAGTGAGTTAAAAGAAAAATTTTCTAATAAAACTGCGGGTTGTAGAAATCAATATTGCATCATCCAGAGAGCTAAGAATTTTTTCAAGTGCACATTTTTTTAGAAGTACACCTTTCGTCCAGGGAAACTTTGGAGAGGAGGAATTCCAATTCTTTAGCATTCCTCTTCCCTGAGGTAAAAATTCTTAACATGTGATCATAACTTCAGTCCTATGTTCTGTTACTTAGGAACTGATTGACAAGATTCCAACAAATGCTTGATTTGGAGCTATAAATTGTTCAGATTGGGGAAAGACAGATGTTGAATATTTGTTTGGCAGAGCCCTGTGAGATACAAAGAGTTCATCTTTATAATCTCTGGAATGGTGGAAAATGGGGAGAAGATGGTGTCTGTCAGAGCTGCAGAGCAAGGGTTTGGACCCAAATGAAAATGTTTATTGGGTTTTGGGCTCTCTGCCAGACTATTATTACCTAATAATTTGGACAGGCTTCCCCTGTCCTCCTCACAGTTCTAGTACTTAGCAAGGGAACATGGAGGAGACAAATTCTCTTTTTCACAGAGCAAGTCTCATCCAATTACAGAAAGTTTCTAGTACAGGACCGAGGTCACTTATGTATTAAACACAACTGAAACCTGGAGGGTAACAGATGAGTGCTGCTCTCAGGTCATAAATGAAACCCTGCTAAGTGTGGATCTTCAGGAACAATTTCCATCTGGCAACACTCACAGCCACGTGTCCCACCGTGGGTCGGAGGTGAAAGGGAGGCAGCAGTTCACTAAAGGCATTGTTTTCATTGGCCCATAATGAAAGGCTCGAGAAACTGCTCATTGATGGCCAGAGGGCCCCAAGAGCACTTGTGAATCTCTTCTTCAGGCACAGACAAAAGTGGGAGTGGGTTAAGTGGTATGTTGAAGCATTCCAGGCATGAATCCTGACATTGTTTTGGAGGACTGTGTGTAGGCCCAGCTAGGCAAAGCTAAAGAAGCTGGCAAGGCAGAGGAAACTCTAAGAATGTGGGTGGCTGTGGGTGATGGGATTGTCAGGAAGACAGTTAAGTCCCAGGCAGTCAAGAGGACCCTTATTCAGCATGCGTGTAATAATGCTGCCATGCAGCGACTCCAGTATTTGCGGCGGGTTCAGAGGATGTGAGTGAGGAACTGATGGTCTGCCTGATGGCTGGGCATACAGCTCTCCAGAGCTCCCCAAACTCCATGACTCCTACTGCTGATCATGTCTGACATTACTATTAGTGGGTTGAGGCTGGTTCTGGGTGAACAAAATCTCTAGGCCCTGGTTTAGCACCACAGCTCTGACCAGTGGCTCTCTTAAAATTTTTCTCCCCTACAGGCCTCTAGTGTGCTGTTTACAGAGAATAATCTCCTTACTTTGATGTAAAAACATTTGTTACATTTGTAGTTAGGTAACCCAACCATTGAATCCAGGTTGATGCAACAGGATTTTGTGTTTAATCCCTTAGCTCTCCTCTGTGTATATCGCCACTTCTTAATTCAAGTTCATGCAGAAATTCTGCTTTCTCCCTGGAATCCAGTTTCTGTCAAAATCACCTAAACCTAATTAGGTAGTTTGCCTGGATATTACTTGGGCTAGTAATACAAATGGCTTCTTTAGGCTCTTTCTAAAAGGGGAAAGTAGCCGGGTGTGCTGATACAAGATGGTAATCCCAGCAGTTTGGGAGACTGAGGTAGGAGGATCATGAATTCAAAGCCAGCCTCAGCAAACGTGAGGAACTAAGCAATCATTGAGACCTTGTCTCTAAATAAAATACAAAATAGGACTGGGGATATTGGCTCAGTGATCGAGTTCCTCCGAGTTCAACCCCTGGCACCCCAAAAAATAAAAAAAATAAAAGGGGATAGTGCCCCTATTTACTGAATCTACTTTTACCTTTCCTTCATTTTCTTCTGGACAACCCCAACATGATCAATTATCTTTTCACTCATTCTCCTCTTCCCAACTTAGCTTCTAAATTTCAGTTTTTATCACATGCCACTAACTTTTCCCAATTTCTATCTGTTTCCCCTATACAACCTAATTCATATGTGACCCAATTAGGAACTTGAAAAAAATCAAGCCTAAGTCAATACAAAAATTAACATCTTCATAAAATATGTAGTAGGCATATAAAAAAATAATGAAACTTTTGGAAATAGAAGCTGTAACAAAACATATTTCCCATTGCCAATAAAACCAACAGCCTCCAACAATGGCTAAGGATAGAGCTGTTGAGATGGGATCAATGACAATCATCATTATAACTTGTTGAGATTTCACCAAGCACATCTGTAAGTACTTCAAGTGATTTTTTCCATTTAATTTCACAACAACTAATTGTAGAAGTCTTGATTATCATCTCCACACACATACATCTTGAGTACCGTCCTTACTACTTTCTCCCACCTCTTCAGGAAATGCCTTAGTAGAACTAAGAAACTTCAAACACAGGTGTGGTGGCATGAGCAAAGAATTACAGGTGATTCAATTCTGGTCTGTTGAGAATTTGTTGAATTCCAATATTCCTTGTAAGTCAAACTTCACTTATATCCCTATTGACAAAAAGCAAATCATAGCTTTGCTGACATATTCCTCCTGGGGCTCTGGAGAGGGTGGACTTGATGACCCATAGAGGTCTTTCGACTTTCAGAAACTGTAATTCTGCAATTCCTCTTCCTGATGACATCACTGGGGGATTAGCATGTTCTCACTCAGCAAGTACAACTTGAGGCTTGAAAGACAGTTTGAGTAATCAAGAGAAGGGAGGTCAGGACTCAAGTCTGAGTAAGTGAACCTTGCTTTCTGCACGCTGAGAACAGAGCAGTTTTGTGGCATAATGCCAGAAGGCACCTGTCCTGTTGTGTCCTTACTTCTTGAAGCCCAGGTTTAAGACCATATGTCAGAAACAGGTACCCCTGGAATGGAACAATGCTGCTGCCCTGCCTCAAGTACTTTCCTCTCATCACACAATATTTCATTTGTTCTGGAAATTGAAATGTGAAGGTCTGTGGGGTATTTTTTTCCAACTATTTTATGAAATCTGGCAAAACTCTATCTGGATATTCATATGCTGAAACAAAAATTGATTGCTAAAGAAGTCCAGGTTGGGGATGGAGTAAAGGGCAATTTATAAATCACACAACAAACCAAGTTTATTGCAAGAGAACTTACGAATGCACAAAGGACTGTGGTATTTTACCTTGTATTCCGTCTTTGAAAAAAAAAAATTTGGTAAGACTCTCAGGTATTGGAATTATTTTAGTCATTCATATCAAGTAGGTGGTTGTAAGTGCTTTCAGGAGTTAATGCGTCTCTATTCACGTGACTAGTTTGCCACATAATAACTACCATTCCTGGGCTGCCAACCAACAGTCAAGTGCTTCCCAAACATTGCTCCATTAGATCCTGCCTGTAACCCTATGAGCTAGGTGCTGTTATCTCGATTGTATAAACAGAAAACTGGATTTCAAAAAGGTTTGTAACTTGCCCAAGGTCACAGAACTTAAGTAGCAGGATCAGGGGCATGCTCAGGTCTGTCTGGCTTCAAAATTGTACCATTATCAGAACACCAAAATGTTTCCTTTCTACATTGGCATTATATCTTCTTGAACAAATATAGCCATAGATACTTGTGTTCATCTGTTGGGGCTACCATAATGACATATCATAAATTGGTAGGTTAGAAACAAGTTATTTCTCAGTTCTGGAGGTTGGAAAATCTAAGATTGATGCACTGGAAAATTTGGTGTCTAGTTAGAGCCAGTTTCCTGGTTCATATATGGTAACTTCTCAGTGTGTCCTCACAGGGTGAAAGGGGAAAGCTAGATCTCCGAGGTCTTTTTGTGAGGTCATTAATCCCAATCATGACATCGTCCCCTCCTAATACCATCACCATGGGACTTAAATTTTCAACACAGGAATTTGGGGGGATGCAAACATTTGTATCATATCACTACTCCTTTACTTTTGGAAGGATAGTAGTAATAGTAATAATAATACCTATACGCATGGACCAACTCCATAGCAGGGACCACCCTAATATTTTATAAGTTACAGAATAGCTTATTCCTCTTAAAAATCTCACAATGTGTAGCTGATGACAATCCCTGTTTATGAAGGAGGAAACCAGGACTTAGGTTTAGAAACTTGCCTGAAGTTACCCAGTTACTAAGTGGCAGAACTGGGACTCCAAGGCAGAGAGACCAGTTCCTTATGCCATGTAGTTCACTAATAAGTTAGAAGGGCTTTCATAGAAACAAGTCACTCAGAGGAGACCCTCTGTGCTGTTCAGACTGGTCCAGGACAAAATGCGTGAAGAGACGATTCTGTAGAAGAGTGCTGGGGGTTCAGTGAATTGAACTTCTAAAATCCTTTAACAATTGCCTGACAGGCCAAATTCTGGGGCAAATCCAAAAGCAAAGGGCAGCCGGCTCCCTGCCTTTCCTTGGGGCTACCTGTGTGAGCACTGTGTGACACACTGCTAGGCCAAGAGGCTGAAAGGGGTGGCTTTCAGAGGGACAGCTCCTGCATCCAACAGGGAGCTAGCTTTTCATCTCTTCATTTCTCATTTGTTAGTCACTGCTTTGTTTTCCAGAAAGTGAAATTCTTTGGAATTCTTAGGAACCAGAAGGTTTTGAATCTGTAGTGTTTATGAATCTGCTGAGAGTGCTGGTAAATTAGTCTTCTTTTTTGCACATGAAGTCATATTTTGACCCAAACCAAAAAAGAAAAAAAGAGAGAGAGAGAGAGAGAGAGAGAGAGAGAGAGAGAGAGATTATTTGAGAATCCGTGGGGATCAGAGCTGGGTATTGTGTTACAGAAATTTTCCATTTCAGACACAAAATATACAGCAGTACATGAGCCAAAAAAGGCTGAGAGACACTCCAGGAGGGCCTGCAGAAATAATACCTCTGCCTTTAATCCTAGGGAGAGTAGCCAGGTTCTTGAGAGGGTTGGCCACAAGATCTGGATTCAATCACACCTAGGTGCCTGAGTTTAGGATAATGATGATAGATGGCATCATAGGGCATGATTTAGGATGCCCTTGGGGAAGGGACTAACCCCTGGGTGCTTCTGTTTCTAATATATGAAAATGGGATAAAACCTTAAAGTTTTTCGAAAGTGCTAAAAACATGCACATTGGTTATATAATAATGATATGGTAATGCTAGCTAAATAATTATTAAGCAATACTTACGGCTTACATGTATGGAGGCCTTAATATGCATAAGCCATTGTGTAAAAGCTTCCTAAACATTATCTTATTTTCTCTTCACAACAACCTGATGATATCAGACATATTGTTAATTCCAATTTTTTGAAGGAAGAAATAGCAATTTAGAAAAGGAAGTGACCGACTTAAACAAGTTCATTTCCTCAGGTATAGTTTGGGAGTTCTGGCACCAAACTCACACAATGAAACTGATACCCTAAGGTAGACCCTGGGCTGAATCTGATGGGTGAGACAGGGAACCATCTTTTGTGTTCCTCTGACATCTCATCCTATTTTTTAGCAGTACCCCTTTCATGCTAACATTGAACTACCCCTATTGTTAAGAAAGGTACTAGTTTTCCAGGTAAACACATGGTCTTTCTGGCTCAATCCTGAAGCTAGTATTGCCTATGCAGTGGTTCTCACAGTATGGTATCCTTGGCCAACATCACTTGGTAACTTGTTAGAGATACAAATTCTCCACCCCAACTGAATCTACTGAATCAGCAATTCTGGGCACGGGGCCCAGCAATCTGTATCTGAGCAAGTCCTCCAAGTGATTCTGATACAGCTAAAGTTTGACAACCACTGGCCTCTGGAATAAGGAGAGGGTTAAGTCAGGAATAGAGGTCCAACTATGATTCTTAACAGCTGCTAGTGACTCATTCTCCCCAGTCATTCCCTTCTGAGTTTCTGTCCTTTTTAGGATGAAGGATTTGCTAGTGTCCTGTCTTGTGTCATAAATTTCATCAGCAGTGTCCGTTCTTTTCTGAATCAATGCTGTGCATGAGGAGGCTGAGCTTTATCCACCACCATGTGTATCAATTACCCACTTCTCTTCTGGGAACCATTTGTTAATTTCCCAGTGTGCATGATTAGCTTCAAGTTACCCTTCATGCACAATAGGAAAAAAACAAATGTTGAATAAAACTGTAGTTCTAGGTCGAATGAGACACTTGCAAAGCTGGCTTTCATATCTAAATATTCTCGATTTTAAAGGTTCCAAGTAGTGCTGTGAATGAACCAAGCAGCATCCTGGTCCCTTCCCTCCAACTTCCAACCTACAATTTATCACAAGGGGTAAAGCAGCTAAAACTGAAAATGGGGAACGTCGCTGCCTCCATTTTTAAATGTGAGCTATGGCTCAAGCTTGTCTCAGCCTCACCAGTCCCACATGCTCCCCAGAGGAAAACCAAAACTGTGTGCACACTGAGAATTGAGACCAGGAAAATTTCCTGCCTTCTTTTTCCAGGGGCTGGTGTGAGATCAGTCCCACCGCTCAGCACAAATCTGCCTTTTAATAATTGTGCAAACATAACTGAATAAAAACAACTCCTGCTTTTCTAGTTTGTGACCAAAGCCTTGTTTGTTATTTGAGATGCTGCTTTTCCTAATTAAAAAAATAAAAGAAAATTTTATTCAATTTTGCCAGAAAATGGAAATTATGATGATTGATTTGATATGCATTTAGCTACTTTAGGAGTAGAAGGATATTTTTCTTTTATCTCAATGAAGATTCGCTAATATTAAGTTTTGGTTTGAGGGGTCCCTGGATTCTATCTTGTATCTCCAAATAAGGTAAAATAAAAATGTTTGAAATGTAAAAGTAGTTCTGCTGACAGAAAGTCTTTGAGTTTCAAGAGAGTTTTCCACAGCATTCCCTGTTGCTATCTGGTCTTATTTTAATTCACTGCAGACACACCAAAGAATGTAAGTCATGAGCCTGGGTTAGCAACATGCAAATGAGGGCAAGATGTATTGTGTGCAATAAAATCTGGCCTAATGGAAGTGGAGACTGCTGGCAATGCCTTTCCTGTGATGATTCTGTGTATGTGTCAGCAGCCCACATCCAATGAGGAAGAATGAAGAAACAGACTCCACGTGGCCTTCTCGGTTTGACAGATGCACCAACTTCTCTTGTCCTATAAATTGATGTTGTTGCTATTATAAACCAACAATTTCCCAGGAAAACTCTTGATAGCCACTCAACTACAGTCTACTGGTTAAAAATAAAAATTTTGGAGATAGATAAACTCAAATCTAAAAACTTGGCCTTATCTTTTATGAGCTGTGTGTCACTGGAAGTTATTTAACCTCTCATACTTATTTCCTCACCTATACATTTGGGATACAAATTCTCACCTCATAGATTTGCATAAAGACAGATTTGGATATGATACAGTGCATTTAATAGAGAATATTATTTTTTTGCAATCTTAAACTCCATTGGTGCAAAGAGCAAAACTACATGTTACACAAATATTCTGTCTTGCGTGTGTGCATACACACACACACACACACACACAACACACACACAATGTTGATGTATATACTCAGTGCTAGAGTCTAAATATCCCCCACCCGGTACTCATATGTTGGAACCTAATCCCCGATGTGACAGTATTAGGAAGTGGGTCTTTGGGAGGTGATTTTGTCATGAGGGCGGAGCCCTCATGCACAGGATTAATGTCATTATAAACAGAGCTCAGATAGTAAGCTTGCTCTTCCACCATATAAGGACAAGTGAGAAGGTGCCATCTATGAACCAGAAAGGGAGCCCTCCCAGATAGCAAATCTGTCAGTGTCTTGGTTATAGACTTTTCAACTTCCAGAACTGTGAGAGATAAAATTCTGTTGTTTACAGTCACATCAATGTTCATAGCAGCACAATTCACAATAGCCAAGCTGTGGCGCCAACCTAGGTGCCTTTCAACAGATGAACGGATAAAGAACATGTGGTATACAGGCCCATTGGAGTATTACTCAGTGATAGAGAATGAAATTACTGCATTTGCTAGCAAATGGATGGAACTGGAGTCATGCTAAGTGAAATAAGCCTAAGGTGAAATGTTTTCTCTGATGTGGAAGCTAGTCCAAAATAAGGAGGGAGAAAAAGAGAGAAAGAGAGAGTGAGAAAGGGAAAAGAAGGGGGAGACGGGTAGGCAAGATAAGGAAGCCTGTAGGAACGAGGGGGGAGATGAGACGAGGTAAGGGAAGAAGAAAGGAATGAATCTAATCTAATCTAACTTTCCTAGGTACATACATGAAAATACCACAGTGAATCTCACCCTCACGTATATCCACAAGATACTAACCAAAAAGAAAAAAACCTAAAAGTAAATAACAGAAAGATCAGTAGAGTAGAGGGAAGGGGACAGGGAAAGGGAGGAGAAGAGGAAAAGGGGAAGTATTGGGCACTGAATTTAAGCGAACTATATGCCATGATTTTGTAATTATGTCACAATGAATCCTATTGTTATGTATAACCAAAACAGAAACAATAAAAAATGTAAAAACGTAAAAGAAATTCTGTTATTCATAAGCTACCCAGTTCATGGTGTTTTGTTAGAGCAGCCTGAACAGATTAAGACAATTGATCATTGAGAAACATATATTATGGGGAGATATATATATATATATATATATATATATATCATTGGGACATAATATTTATATATAATACATATAATTTGTATATATATTATACATATTTATATATGTATATAATATATATAATATTTATAATATTTATAATTATATGTATTTATAATACATATAATATTTTTGCTCTAATCAGCTCTGAGGAATAGCAAATTTTCTCCTTTCTTTCCATGAAGCATCACAATGAATTTACTTATTCCTGACATCCTGGATGATGCTTACAGGACATGCATGGCCCAGGCCCACACTACAAGAATCTGTTCCCTTGTAAAGTACAGCTTGTTGCATGTGTCTATCCATCTAATTGATGACAAAACACTTTCATGTTTTTATTAGGTCATTGATTTACCCTTTAATGAATTTGATCCTGTGGAACATGTCAAGCCATGGATACTTCAAGTTATACCAGCAGCAGCAAAAAAAAAAAAAAAAAAAAAAAAAAAAAAAAAAAAAAGCACCTGAATATTTCATTGGATTGGAAAATTCATCTAATGAAAATCTGATGTTTCTAACAAACCTTGATCCTTGTATTTAAAATACATGTGCTCAATGCTTCAATAAATAAACTATCAATGTCAAAGCATTATTTCTTCTTCAATTTTATAATGAACTCTATTCAGATACTTTTATACATTTTGATGTTTAAAAAGTGGAGAATCAGAGAGAAAAAAGGAAGGCAGAATTTTTAGTACTTATTAGGATATGAGTGCAAGCATTTCTTTCTTTAAAAGTGCACACACACACACACTAAAATTTAGAAACTCCCACAGACCAGAGGAATGCCAAGAGAGAGGCATTAAGAACCGGAGTTTTGATGGTGGGGGATGGTGGAGAAACGCATTAGGTCATCGGCTCCACCCTGCCACAGTGAGATTATCCCCCATATGGTAGTTTATGTTTCTGTGGTTTGCTCTGGGCTTCAGCTAGTTTTCAGTAACTTTCTTCAAGGTTCTCCAAGGCAGTTTACAATTATTTTGCGAACGATTAATTCTGTCACATGCTTTGGTGAAATCTACCACAATCTAATTAGCATATGGACATGTGCTCTGAGATGCAGCTTAGAGTTTCCTTCTCTTGAATTTCAACTCTGTACCTTATTGCAGCAAAATCTCTTTAACTCCTTGGGGTTTAAGTTTTACCCAGACTCTGAGTGTTTTGACTGGGTCTTGCTGCATAATCCTCAAGAGACTCTTTAAGATTCATGGTTTGTGTCTCCAGTTCGAGGTTTTAGAAAATGAATGGAACATGAGGTGGTAATAAGTAGTGCATAGTTCATCAAATGCCTCGGAGTTACAGCTTGTTTTGTTCTTTGCTTCATCTTTAATTCACTCCATACAAGGTATTTCTTGAGTGTTTACCATGTGAAAAGCATTGGGCCACAGTTCTTGGGCTTTGGATCCTGCACAAGTTTTCCTTTCTGGTCTACCTTGGGTGATTACCACGTGACTACTCATCTACAAACACACACACACACACCATGGCTTTTTAAAATCTTATTTTAAATATGTGGTACTTGTTTAATGTTTTATTCGCTGAGATTACAGGTCAACTTGGAATAGTTTCCCCAAAATTTCCAGATGAAAAATTTACCTGTGGCATTTTAAAAATATATATATATTTTGGGAGGATTCCATCCCTGGCATATATAATTCAGTGGAACTGAGGGAAACCAGAGGGTTTTACTTTTAGAAGAGTTCTCCGGAGTCTTTTCAACAGGTAAGTATAGGAAGCAAGCACTGAAGTAGAAGATGATCTCTCAGGTCACTTACAGTTTTCACTTGTGCACCTCAGACTTTGTTTTTGTTTTTTTTTTTGGTACTGAGAATTGAACTCAGAGCACATAGCCACTGAGCCACATCCCCTACCCCTTTTTTGTGTTTTATTTAGAGACAGGGTCTCAGTGAGTTGTTTAGGGCCTCCCTAAGTTGCTGAAGCTGACTTTGAACTCGTGATTCTCCTGCCTCAGTCTCCTGAGCTGCTGGGATTACAAGTATGCACCACTGCACCCAGCTCTCAGACATTTTTGGTGAATATTTTTTAAGGTCTTAATTGATAAATTACATCAACTTTCTTCTTTGACCCCCTGGTCCTGAAGTGTTCTTGCTCTCTGAATTTCCACAGCAGACATCTACATGATTCAGCAGTTATTCATAAACTAACTTGGAATATTTTCTACTGTGCTTCAAACTTTTATTTAAATCTTCAATTTTCTTTGATATTTTAGATTTTTTTGTAGAACTCCTGGGGCTCTGGCAGCCACCTTGAGAGGTAATATTTTATACTTTTTTTAAATTCTTCATTTGATTCATGCAATGCTTTACTCTCGGTTGAATGAGGTTTTGTTTCTAGTTTAATTTTTCCTTTAAATGTCAATATCTTGCTGTGTGGGTAAAGAATATATCATTTCATTCCATATGCCAAGAAGCATGAGATTTGGGAACCCTTGTTTTATCTTCATGCTGCAGCTGTTAGGTACTCATATAACCCCCTAATCCTTTGTAAAAACTTAATCGGACAGCTGCCTTGATAATATGAGTTTCAATGACAGCCACTGTTGAGGAAAATAATATGCTATTGTAGTAAGTCTCACAGATTAATGATGTTTCTCTGCAAGGAAATGGCTAATGGACAGGAGTTACCAAACTGGAAATGAAGCTACATGCTGAAAAAAAAAAAAAATCATCTTTAATACCTACCACGGGATGGAAGATATTTTTTGAATTTAGGAATGTTGGCATCTTTGTTATATTAATGCTCTAATTAGACTGTTTCAGTGTTGCTGACCAGTTCCTTAAAGTACTTTGAACAAGGATACTATTGTTAAAGAAAAAACAGTTCTTTCATTTGAGTCATTAAAATTATAGGGAGGAAAATGAAAAAAAAATCCTCCTTATAGCTTTTTTTTTTTTTTTTTGTTCAGCTGTGACTTCTCCAACCTAATCACCAAGAAGCCTGTGCAAGGCAATCCTTGTTTATTCAGCAGTTTGGTCTGGATTCCTATAAAATTAAACATAGGTTGACAAATTAAATTTAACACCACCACCCTCCAGAACATTGTAAATGTGAAGGAGACAAAAACAAACATGGGAAATGTTATTCTAATGGGGCAGTGTGAAGTCAGGTTCAATAAAAAATGAATATCTAGTTTATGAGTATGATTTACTACAAAGAGTATGAACCAACAGTTGGTGTCCATTATTTTTAAAACATATACCTACATTGTCTTTTGTACACTACCAAAATGGATGTCTTTGTTTCTGCACAGATGTTTTTTGGGATCAGAATTTACCAGAGGCATCTAGTTGGTTCTTGAGTTAGGCAGTTCCCTGGATTTTACATTACCACAGTTGAAGTTCTCTTTTAAGAATTTATTAAAAAACCTCATATATTATTGTTGGTTAATTATGTTAGTTTCAGTTTCCTTGAGTTTAATCCTCAAAATGGATTTTCTTAAACCAAAAAGGTTTACTTATATCCCAACAGAATTTAGTAGGACAGTCTTCTCAACCTTGTCCATGTTTGTTTAGAAGTACAAATGAAAAGACTATGAAAACTCAAAAAAGAAAAACATGTTCAAAGTATGACTTTGAAAGGAATAGAAAGTCAGTATACAGTATTAAGGAAATGTAATTAATCTAACCAAATATCTTGATTCGTGAACTGCTGAATTTAACCAAAATAAAATGGGGTGATGAGAAAAAGGAACATTAGTTGGTTGATCTGGTGGGGTTTCACAGGAACACCAAGTGAGAAGGATTTTGTCATTTTTGTTCTCCCTGTTTTTCTGTTTGGGAGAATACCATGAAGGAAGCCTAAGTCCAAAGGGTTAGGTGCTTCTTCCAGTTCTTTGGCAGCTCAAGTCACCAGATGCATCTTCCCAAGATACTGAGTCTTCATGGAGGAATGTGAATATTAGGGGACATTTAGAGATGATGATTGGTGCCTCTGACAGAGGGTAGACAGGTGTGGCTGATGGAACTGCAGCTGGTATTTATGGTGAAAAGGCCCACAACTGCATCTTGAACACCTTCTTCCTGGTGCACCACCGTCTTGGTTCCTCTTTGCTTCCTTTGGTTCCTTCCCCACACCAGCCTCCATCTCCAGCCTTCCCCAGTCCGTGAACCGTTTGACCTCCTTTTGATAAGTTTGTTTTTCCTTACAGCTCCAGGGTTAATGTGTTCATGGAACCAAGAGCTCTGACTGAAATATCAGGGTTTAGGAACAGAAAGTGCAGTGTGGTCATGTGACCCTCGGTGAGCAGGTTCTGGGAGCTGCTGCATTTCACAAGACAGGTTCACATCACTAATGTTACTCACTTAACTCTCCTTTGTTCCAAATATGATTGGCAGTCACTTACACAGAAAAAACACAACCCAGCAAGACAAATAAATAAACAATCAATAAGAGAGGAACAATACGAAGTAAAAATGAAGGTACTGAAGTACAAATTTGCTAGTTAAATCTATTTTTTTTTTTTTTTTTTGGAATAAGCAATGGAACTTGCAGGCAACTGAGGGGCTTCCTAGGAAGCCAAAACATAGTCACAGGCTTCTGGGGAGTGAATGATGAATGCACCAAAGCAAAGGAAATGGGACCAACTTTAGAGGGGAGTGGTCAGCAAGTAACAGTCCTTGGACTCCTCTGTCCTTCTTTTACTGCAGCTGAGTTCCTAAGTTTGGTTTTGCAGTGTCCCTTAAGTTTCTTCTTTTAAAATGTAAATGTATTTGGAAGAGACTATACATTAAATATGCAAGAAAATAAACTTGATAAATTTACTTTGGCAATGCTTTCCCCAAATTTCAGTCATTTGTGTACTCTCCTCAAGATTTTTCCATATTGCCCTTCTACCTATTCATTTAAAGTTCTTTTTTAATGCTTCAATACCTTTGTTCTAAATAATATACCTAAATGTGGAAGCTTGCTTGGCTACATATTTTTTAATACTCATGGAAATAAATCCATAGTATTAAAATTATATATCATCATCTTGCATTCCACAGCAAGTTTAAGTGAGCTGGGATTTTGTTCTCATTTAAAATATTGTGCATGAACTTCAATTTTTGGAGTCTACTGGTAAAAAGAAAAAATGTGTACATTCTACTTTAAGCCTTGATTTAGAGTTTTGGTTGGGTCTGGGGTTCTGGGATGAAGTTTTGTTTCTGCACAACTTTGAGAGCAGTTTCCCAGTATGTCCTAGAGTCACACAATGTCATTGATGAGAACTCAAGGCTAGTTAATTTGTATTCCTTGCAATTTATTTTTCTTTCCTCTCTGAAAGATCTTCTTTTCTTTTAATCTTTAACGTTCTAAAATCTCACAAGGTTGACTACTTGTTTTTTCTTCTAAATTGGTTGTGCTGGGATTCTAATGCTTCTATCTATGTTTTTTTTGTGTCTTTTGAGCACTATGATTAACTTTTTGAACATTTTTTCCCTTCAAATTTTGATGCTATGTTTGAAACACCTATTAGTTAGATATTAGACTTCCAAAATTGGATTTCAGAGTTTGAAGCCTGTGTCAATCAGAACTGATCAATAAGAAAAGAGTCTTTCCATGTCTTCCAGCACTGAAGGTCTGGAAGAGTAAAGTTTCTTGAACTGATACTGCTGGGCTCTGTCCACCAGCCTAACATGCATGATTCTCTAGATGTTCAGCTTTAAGCTACTTCAAACCTCACATCCAATCTTTGCCCATGCATCTGCCCACATGTACCTCTGGAGAATGGTGGCCTCTCTTTTTTTCTTCCTTCCTAGTCACTGATCCTTGCTCCAGGCTCTAACCTGGAACTATGTGGAGAGGGCTTGAAATGAAGTTCCTGCTTCTCAGCAGTGCAGAGCCTTAGAAGGGATTTGGAGATGCCAAGTGACAGAGCCGGCTCTGTGCATCAACATTTCCCATACTAGACTTGTGACCTTCAGTGAATTTCTTACTTTCTTAATGCCTCAATTTCTCCAGCTCTAAGAAGAAATAATATTGTTAGCTACCTTGTAGGTTTCCAGGCAGACTGAGTGAAACAATGTGTGCAGGGGTTGTAAATCAGTGTCTGGCACATATTTAAGTGCTTTTAGTATATATTTTTAAATATATATTGGCTATTCCAGTTTTATTACTATTACATTATCTTTTTTCATATTTTCACCTATGTTATTTTGCTGTAATTTTTTTTTTTTTTTGCTGTGCTAGTAGGGCCTTGGGCTTGACAGGCAAGCACTCTATGAACTGAGCTATATCCCCAGGCCCTTGCTTTAAATTTTGAAAAACTTACTGGACATTCTTTTCTAGTCTGCCTATTGATTTTTTATAACATATAATTTTAATCACTTAGGTAATTTTCTGAGGTCCTTCTTTTTTATATAGTGGTTTTATTGCTTTAAAAATGCAATTCTTGCTCAGTGTTTCCTTTTTAATCTTCCAGCAACTTGTTGATAACTGTTTTCCTCTTTCTATTATGTTATAAGAATATTCTTTTTGTTCCTTAAAACTTTTATTTCAATAAGGTGTTGGGAGTACCAAGAGGTGAAACCATATGGTTAGTTTGCTACCCTGTGAAGAAGCCAACAGAGCTAATTTTATCCTCATTTTCTTCATTTAGCAGTATTGAATGAATAAACTCTTACTAACAATAGTTCACAGTTTTTCTGCCTTATTGTGTGTCAGATAGCATGCTAACAGCTTTATAAATTCACATCAATCCAAAGACATGGGTACCAGTATTATCACCCTTTCTTTAAAATGAGATTACTGAGGCTTCCAGAGGTCAGATGACTTGCCCAAGTTCACACAGTTGGTAACTGGCAGAGCTAAAATGTATACACAGATCTATTGACTCCAGAGTTCAAGCTCTGAGCTACCAGTGCTGCATGGATTTCATCTTTTTATGTAGCTACATAGTATCTCTGAGTGTGTGTGTGTGTGTGTGTGTGTGTGTGTGTCTTCATATCCACTCCCTCTCTGATGAATTCTTAGTCTTCTTGTCAAAATTTCTTATTATAAACCTCACTTAAATATATATGTACTATGGAAAATTTTTATGCACTGCACTCAATATTTTCTAAAAATAAGTTCTAGATGTCAATTTGCTAAATCAAGAGTTAAGCCAATCTCAAAAAGCCAAAGGACGAATGATATCACTAATAAGTGGATGATGACACATAATGGGGGGAGGGAAGGGTTAGTGTTAGGGTTAGAGTTAGGGTTAGGGAGGGGGGGCAAGAATGGAGGAAGGAAGGACTGTATAGAGGGAAAAGAGGGGTGGGAGGGGTGGGGGAAGGGAAAAAATAACAGAATGAATCAAACAACACTACTCTATGTAAATTTATGATTACACAAATGGTATGCCTTTATGCCATGTACAAACAGAGAAACAACATGTATTCCATTTGTTTACAATAAAAAAAGTAAATAAAAAAAAAAAGAGTTACCTACAGTAAAACGTTTTTAATGTATTTTGATAAACTGCCCATAATAGCAAAGTCTTGGCAATTGGCACTTCACCAGCAGCAATGTGTTAAAATGCCCGTGGCTCACATCTCACCAATAGCCTCTAGTACCTGATTTTTGCCAGTCTCATAAAAAGGAAATATTTCTTTATGGTTTAAATCTGCCTTTATCTCATTGTTAACATGATTGTACATCTGTTTCTATGTTGCAGGTCATGTACCTTTCTTCTTTGTGAATTGTCATTTCATTTTCTGCCCAACTTTCTACCAGGGGTTTTGCTCTAGCTGATATAGATTCATTAATACTTTAGGGACAATAAACTTTAGCCAGTTATTTATGTTGCAAATATAGTTTCCCATTCACTTTCTATTTTTATCTGTGTTTATAGAATTTGTAAAAGGAGTTTTAGATATTTATGCAGTCAAATCTAGTCTAATAATTTGCATAAACTCTTTTAGTGGATGGAAGAATGAAACCAACATAAAAGTTGATCCATTAGGAGTCTGATTTATGATCTGAATCTCTAAAGGAATCATACAACTCCACAATCTGTTTGGACCACTCTAGGAAACATCAAAATTGTTAAAGATGATGAAAATTCCACTCACATTCTATATGTTTACCTAAATCAATCTAAGAAGGATTTCCAGGCAGGCTAGGTTGAAAGCTACAAGTTTACCCTTCTGATTTACATTATGCTTAAAATGTGCAGCATCAAAGTCAAGGTTGGGTTTGGAAGTTAATGACTACCATTTGGGTGCTGAGTGGGTTGTCCCTGTTGTTTAATCTCCAATTTCCCACCTGGTCAGCTACTGACATCTGAAGACTTCACTCTCCCTTCTCCAGTATTGATCTTCATCTTTTGTGTTTAAAATTGCTCCAGAATAAATTACAGTTGAGTCATAACTGAATAGAGATCATATTTGTAACAAGACTGTCTACCAGGCAAGGATCTCTTGGGTATGGGGGTACCAATGGGTAGATGTGAGGCCTGGGTCACAGAACATGTTTCTAAATTAAGTCTTCAGTTTCAAGGGATGGGAATTAGGCATGGGCTGATTCAGGGCAAAGTTCATCTTTTGCCTACATTTTAATTAGAATGATCTTTCCTGATCTTATCTTGCTTCTCCAGGTATCAAAACTTTCCTACCCATGGTTACTACAACTGACTCTACTCTTGTAATTTCTCTTCCTTAGATTATTTGGCAAATTCCTAAAAGAAAGCAGCTTTTTCTTCAAAGTCCAAATTATCAAAAAGGAAGCATGCAAATCCTAATCTCTTTCTTCTTTGGAATACTACTTGGACTTCAGCTTTCCTGGTAGTCTTCTCGAACTTCCATTTGGAACTTTACCATGTTGTGTTCAATTATTACTGCCCCCTATGGTCTCCCACAATGCTGTGCTGCCTCTTTATTGGTTCATCTGCTCAGTGAGATGGTAATCTACCTTTTGGGCAGAACTTTAAACTACTCATCTCTAAATCTACAGCACTTCTTATTGAATCTGTGTTAGAACAAAGGAAAATATTTGATTCCAACATGCTGTTATGACCTTGGTTTGGGGGAAATGGGAATTAATAGCTTTTGATATAAATGCATGTGAAGAATAGTATCACAGCTGGAGGTTTATCAGATAGTGGTTAAAAGAGGAAATATGGTGACCCCTAGATAATCTCTTTAGGGGAACAGCCAAAGATTAAGCAAAACCAGACATGGTTAGTGTGTGTGTCTGTAGAACAGAAGAAAAAATATGTGAGGAGGGTAGGCTATGTACACAATTTTAACAAGTGATGCTCAGATCACTGTATCCATGCCAGTTTATCTGACTTTCATTAGTTAATCTTGCTTATAATACCTCCTAAAACAAGATGAATGGTAATGGGATATCAATTCAGCATGTCAAGAGTTACTTGAAGACATCTGAAGTTCATATAATTATCCAATCCCAAGATTTATTTGGACATCACAAGAGAATTTTTTACATGCCAAAGGTTCTTATAGTGTGCCTTTTCTAAAAATGATCAAAATATGTTGTAGCAATTTTAGAGTGAGGGGCAGGCTATCAATAGAAGTCTTCAAGGCCAGTCTTTTAAACAGATACTTGCTAATTGGTTCCAGAAATTATGAAGTATTTAGAGTTTGTGTAACCCACATCCAGGAATAGTCCAGACAAGATTTTTCTTATTACAAAATCCATCTAATGCCCTTGTCACACTAGGATTCTTTTCATGGAATACACACACACTACTTACAAATAATTTTAGTTCCACCTCAATCACAGCCAGACACTTGGAGTCCCCAAGTACTTGAAGATTTATAGCATGAAACCCTCCTCTGGTTAAAATGCTGCCTCCCTCCACTTTGGCTCAGTGGGCCGTGAAAAACTGGACTATGGGGAATAGTCCTGCATCTTCTGGAAAGCCTCTCTTGAATAAGCTGCTCTTTCCTTAACTGTCAGGCCGACAAGGGCTCAGATGGGAGACCCATGGAGTCTGACTTCTTGACCATCAAGGGGCTCAGGGAAGGCTATGAGTAACTTTAAGAGCAGTCGGATGGTATTTTTAAAAGTACGATAATAGAGTTCCATTTTACTTCATGCTCAGAAAACCTTTCTCTCCTGCTGGAAAACTGGCCAGGCTATCTCTAACAGGAATTCAATTCAACTTAAGAACAGTGGTGCTCACTGACACTGTAGAAGAACTTGCAAGGAAGCCAAAGATATTTAGTCACAAGCTAAGAGAACAAGGGGATGGTCCCATATTATAGCATCTTGCCTATTTTTTGTTTTGATTTTTTTTAACTTCATAGGTGTATGGTTTGGATGTATGGTGTCCCCCCAAAGTTCCTGTATTAAAGCAGGAATATTTAGAGGTGAAATACTAGAGTATGAGAGCTGTAACCTAATCGATCTATCATAGTTTGAATGTATTAATGGGTGCTAACTGTGGGCCAGTGGGGCTGGGCTAAAGGAATTGGGTCACGGGGAGGGGGGGGGTGTGCCCTGGAAGAGCTCACTTTCCCTGTGGCTCCTTCCATCCTTCTTCTTTCTCTCTCTACTTCCTGGCTGCTGTGAGTGGCTTCCCTCTGCTATGTTCTTCTATGATGTGCTGCTCACCTTGGGCCCAGAGGAATGGAGTCAGCCCATCATGGACTAAATCTCTGAAGCTGTGTGCCAAAATAAACTTCCCAACCTCTAAGTTGTTCTTGTCAGATATTTGGGTCACAGTGATGCAGTCCTGAATAACACAATGGTATTACATGGAAGCACTAAGGTCTATATTTGAGCTCATTTGACATTGATAATGAATGTTGGAATCATTTGCCATTCTGACTCTCTGGCCTCATTAAAAGATAGTACATCATCCACTTATCAGGGAAAACATTTGGCCTTTGGTTTTTTGGGATTGGCTTATTTCACTTAACATATTCTCCAATTCCATCCATTTATCTGCAAATGCCATAGTATTATTTCTTCTTTATGGCTGAATAATATTCCATTGTGTATGTATACTACACAACCATAGAAATGAAATGCTGTACCCCATTTGTGTACAATGAATCAAAATGCAGTCTGTAAAAAATAATAAAAAAAGAGAGAGTACATAGTTAAATCTCACACCTATCTTCTTCCTATCCAGCTTTACTTTAATGTATATGGGTAGCTTTTGGTGATCATTTGTTGATTTTGTGGTTTCTAAAATGTGACTGTAGTCAAAATGGTTGTGGACAGTGTCAACTAAGCATTATTCACTGTGCTCCCTCCTCCTCCACCTAAGAGATGATCTACAAAGAAGTCAGATATTAGGAGTAGAATGAAAGTTGAAGAGGGGAAAGATTTAGTAAGATTGTTGTACCACAGAAACATCTTTGAAGTGTTCTTGAACTAACATTATGTCCCTTCCCCAGAAAATGATCAGATATCTCCTTATGATAACAATGAATGTTCTTCTTGTTTTCTTCTTCAAAAAGGAACAAAAATAAACAGTTGGTGAAATACCCTCTAAGTGAGACATAAGACCACTCATGTCCAGTTTCGTTCAGTGCTTTCTTAAATGGGCGTCCTTCACCGTCACTTGGGAGTGTGGAGCTTCAGCATCTTACAGCTCCCTTCTCATCGATTTGAGTTGAAAAAGTGAACCCATGTGAACCTGGATGCTAACACATCATCTTCACAAAGCTTCCAGCCTGCTTTAGTGTCTAATGCAATTAGCAGATTTCTTTGAACAGTACTGCCCTGGGCTGCTTTCTTCTACACAATGTCACAGTGAGCAAGCATTATTCTTTCTTTATGTGGGGAAGTAGAGCAGAGAGGAGTGAAATAACCCCAGAGGTAAAAAAAAAATAAATAAGTAAGTATCTGTCCTTAGAATGGAATGTTATAATTCTGCCTGTCATTCTGATGACCATTAATTTCTGCAAATTATAAGAGAGAAATCAGTCCCCAAAGAAAACTGCCCTTTCAGTTCAGGGCCTCAGGGAAGATCTCTGATGCAGTCTCACTTCCTTGATGTGCCTTTGAGTCATGATAGTCTTTCATGGAGCTTACAAGAAAAGGCAAGAGCACAGGCACCCAGTTAGCAATAGCCCAGTGAGTAACCCTGGGCAGGGCAGCTGGCTCAGGGAGGGGCAGGTGGACAGGGATGGCCTCAGGATCCAGAGCCGACTTAGTGCTCTTCCACAGTCCTTGTCCATTGTTTTGTACTTCAGAGAAGGTGTGGATCTGTCTCTCACTCTTCCGCCTTCTGCTTATAATGTCACCTGCTCTCCCTTCCCTAAACACGCACAGTTCTATCTGACTCATTGCCATGTTTCTGTAACCTTGGGCAAGTCGCATCAGCTCCAAGGGCTTCTGTTTATTTATAAAAGCAGGATAGCACTCATGACTGACTGCTTGCTGGAACTCTTGCTAGTAACACACACGTGTGGCAAAGCTGAGCATTGGTGCCAGGTTGCAGCTGGACACAGGAACCCAGATGTGGTCTCCCTGAGTGATTCTTCTGCCTGAGTGGGCTCCTTCTCTACAAAGACTGATGTTTTTTAACCTCTCCAGTGTAGGACATTTCAAGGTTAAACCCCTGGGATATCTTGAGTTATTTTTCACTTCCCTCTGCCCTAGTTCATTTATCTAGAAGATAGGATTGATTGCCTAAGCAGATTAAAACCATTCCTATATTAAAAAGCCCTTTCTGACCTCCATTTTTCTAGGTTTTCATGGAATACCAAATATCAAAACTGGAGGAGACCTTATAGATGATATACTCCCTACTCCCTGCCTCAATTTCAAAAATGGGAAAGTTAGAGGCTGCTAGAGTTGAAGTGCTTGATGTTGTGCAGTTAACCTGTAGTAGTGGCAGAATGAAAAATCCAAGGTCTCTACCTATTGTGCTATTCTGCTATAGGATGGCAGAAGAGCAAGCAGACTCTTAATGTACTACCTGCTCCACACCTCTGGCTAATACATCCAGTCTAAAGTTTTGTATAAAAATCATTTTCTCTGCTAAATTCACAGTTGATTGCCAATACATAACAACCTACAAATACCTTCTGGTAACCCATAATATCCAGGGTACTGTCTTCATGGTTACAAGTTCATACACATACCCTCTTGCACACACACAGGACTTAGGAAAATTGGGGTTTGGCCCATTTTGTAAGTTAAAAATATTATTTCTGATGAGTGGAAAAATTAGTACTGTTTTAACAGTGTCTCACGCATGTCTGGGAGAGAGCAGGAGACTGTTGCCAAGCTGAGGGTAACCCATCAATAAAATGTGGTTATTCACTTTGAGGATGCAGACGAGTACACAATTGAAACTCGCTCATTGGTATAAAGCCTAAACATTGTCACAAACCCACAGAGAAAGACAATGGTAGAGTTGCAATGAAGATGCCTCTATTGAACTTCTTTATATTCTTTTTGTTGGACTGCAAGTTACCAACACAAGCATATTCTATAAAAAGAGACTCTCTTGATTGTGGATCCAACCTAAATGCCCTTCAATTGATGAATAGATAAGAAACTGTGGTATATATATGCAATGGAATATTACTCAGCCATAAAGAAGAATAAAATTATGGCATTTGCAGGCAAGTGGATGACATTGGAGAACATTATGCTAAGTGAGATAAGCCAATCTCAAAAAACCAAAGGATGAATGATCTTGCTGATAAGCAGATGATGACACATAATGGGGGGTCGGAGGGGAGCAAGAATGGAGGAAGGAGGGACTGTATAGAGGGAAAAGAGGGGTGGGAGGGGTGGGGGGGGAGAGAAAATAACAGAATGAATCAAACACCATTACCCTATGTAAATGTATGATTACACAGAGGGTATGCCTTTACTTCATGTACAAACAGAAACAACATGTATCCCATTTGTTTATAATAAAAATAAATTAAAAAAAAGAAAAAAGGAATAAAGGAAAATATGAAATGATCTTTTGGGGCTTTCTTGGAACTACAATAGTAGTAGCTGGGTTTGAATAAAAGAGGAAATAAAAATGACTTTCTTAGGTTTTTCACCTAAAAAAAAAAAAAAAAAGAGAGACTCTCATAGAGAAGCAAGAAAAGCAAGATGGAATGAATTTTTATAAAGAACAGTCAGATTCTGGGAAGTCTGGGGGTTGGTCGTCTATGTTCAGAATTCCGAGTTGGGAATTTTGTAAAGTACATGTTTGAAATTGAGGGTACATCTCCTTGGAATTGGTATAGTCAGATAGGGGTACTGGCTGCCCTTGGGTTATAATGAAACCTGCCAGGTACTCACTGCAAAATTTTCTGGTTGTCCTCTGGATTGTCATTCCTCTTGCAGCCTGCTTATGTACTGGCCACAAGTTTTCAGCAGCTTACCTTGTGAAACCTACTGAGATCACCACAGAATGGGCGGGCCCGATGGATGAAAGCTGTCACCCACAGAGGTACACATGAACCTTGGCCAAATGCACTCTACAAGGTTTATCTTAGAGAAATTCATCCTTGAAAACATCAGTCCAGTGATGACAAAAAAGAATTCTGCCTAGTTAGAGTTCTCTGCAGGAAATATTTTTGATAATGTTTTGGCTTTACAGGGGGAAAAATGGACTATGTGGGGGTTACCTCAGTGCATAGTGAAATTACGATTCAAATAATTTGAGTCCTGTTCTCCAAATACAGAGGTCTTATGTGAAAACAATCTCATTTTCATTTTACTTTCTGGGAACCCCTCCAAAGCATGGTGAGTTGCCAGCTTTCTGTGACCTCCAGTCCTTTTACTGTTCCCATAGGAAAACTGACCTTGGGACTGTAGAGGGGAGGGAAACACTGATCAAGTTGGTGTGGGGCAGAAGTTTCAATCTCTGTTTGTTCATTCCCCAAAAGTCTGGGTTCTCCTGTAGCACAGCCTATAGAACCTCCAAGGTTCCAGAAATGGACACAAAAGGTAGAATAAAGATTCACATCAATCCTAAGCCAGGACATAGACAATAAAACATGGGATGGAGACTCAGGCAGACTCTCATAAACAATTCCTCATGAAGTTTCAGGAATAAGGAAACACTTGATCTCCAGATGCACAGCTGACACAGGACTCCCAGATCCCTCAGGACATCTTAGGACTTAAATAAAATTTATAGGGCACAAGAATTCTTCCTTAACCATAACTGGTTTCTACCGGTGTTGCAACTGTACTCGTAACAGATTCCTACTTTGTGCGAGACTTTCTCAGGTTCCTAACTCTTTGGTCTGAGAGATATCCATCTGGTTATTGTGTTAACGAAGAGAGCATGTATGTACATCAGGGGGCTCTGAACCCTACCCATGAATACTGTCCTTTATGCACACAACAGATCAGAGGACAATGGCTTCTTACCTTTTTCCTAACATGAACTCCTTTGATACTTTGATCATGGGCACAGGGGCTTCAAGGATTTTTGCTTTTAAGGCAGATTTTGTTATGTAACAATTAATGTCTTCATTTTTATTACTCTGAGAAAATCTAATTAAGAGTAATAGCATTATCACCCTGACCTGATAGAATTCTAGCCAAAAGCAAAGAAACTGCTGTTTGAGTGGGTCTCTAAAGCCTGAAAACAGGCTGTGTAGTCATTTGGCATTTTAATTTTGAGAATAGCTTGTGGGCTCCATCCTTGCTCTTTGTAGGCCTTCAGAATCCAAAGAACTGCTTGTATATTAGAAAAAAAAAAAAAAAAAGAAAGAAAGAGCAAAAAATTAAGAGTGCCCTAGACCTATGGAATTTGTAAGCTGAGTGCAACAAAGAGGCTCTCAGCTATTGTCTCAGGTTTCTTATCTGAAAGGATATCATCTAGAAATGTCTCATCTCACAAGGCTGTCATGAAGATTAAATAAAGCAATCAACATACTAGAAAGTTTTGAAAGATTTGGCTTTCTCCCAGGCAAATTTCACTTCAGAAATCAACTTTTAAAACATCTTAGTATAACAAATGAAAAAATTTGTTTCCTTTACCTTACAATCAATCAAAGAGTGTTTGTGAAGAAGGAGATAAGAACAATTTTCTCTCAAAACTTTGGAAAGGGATCAAAACATGGACCCATGGGCAATTATTATGAGGTGTGTGGGTATGCCTATGTGGGGTTTTGTGGTTATTTTCCTAGAAGAGAGGAAAGTAGGATGCTGCTAAGTTTTATACCTGTACAGGGTTAAGAACAGCTGGTGGGGGTGAAAGGGGAAGTAATGTATACTCTGAGTATCAAAGCAAATACTTTAGGAAGGAGTCTTTATCCTTTTCACTTAGAATGCACACAGTGCAGACATTGGATTGAGCACATTGTCTAGAGCAGAACACTTAAGAACATGAGCTTTCTCATCAGCCAGGTCCCAACTCAAATTTCACCTTACCTTATTAACTCTGTAACCTGAATAAGTTCTATAGGTTTTTTTTTGTTGTTGTTGTTGTTGTTTTTTGGTGGTACTGGGGATCGAACTCAGGGCCTTGTGCTTGCAAGGCAAGCACTCTACCAGCTGAGCTATCTCCCCAGCCCTCTATAGGTTTTTTAATGGGAATTAAATAAAAAAATGTGTAGATACACAGGCAGCAGATTAGTTCCAAGTCATAATTAAGAACATGATCAAGGTGGAATGTTGATATGGGTCCTTATGTTCCAACTTCAGCACTTTCTCTTCTCCTGGGGGTTTAGTTGATATAATGATAACACATGAATACAGTTCATGTGGGGTCAGTTGATTAGGAAGGGTACTGGTGGATGTGCTGATGCAATTCCCATTCATAAGGGTTTTGCTATCGCCCTGCTGAGGTATGTATGAAGCAGGTCGGGAAAAGGAAAAAACTCTGCTCAAAGATGTTCAGTTGGCCACATCTCTCTATGGCATTTCTTTATCTTGTTCTTGTAAATACTTAGGGATTGCAGCTGCTTTGGAATTTCTACCAGGCATCTAATGAAATTTTTAGGCTACATCTGAACAGAAGTGAGCCTGAGGATGAGGGTGGGGAAGGCTTGTTGCTGTAGATTACCCATTTACAGCTTCAATGATACCGACAGACTGAACTCCAGAAAAATATGGGTCTGTTTGTGTTGTAGATACTGAGGACCTTGATATGATGGGTCACTGATAATTGCTCTTGCTTTAAGCCAAATCTGTTGTATTTAGATCAGTGGATCTTCGTTGAGGTTCATGAGAGTAAATTCTTGAGTTACCAGAGAAGAATTGGGGTGGGTTCATTTATTTTTCTGGAAATGGTTCTGATGGTTCAGTTGGGGCTTATGGGTTTGAGTCCATGCTATAGAAGTGAGCAGTGGTCTAGCCTGAGCATTAGCTGGATTGATTTTAAAAATTTCCAGCATCGAGAAGACTGCAGTGATTGAAACTATTAGAAACACTACCTTTTTCTCTCCACCTGTTACTCCTGGTACCTCTCTTCACAGAAAGTCTGGTCTAGTCCAACCCTGGCCTCTTGGCATGGCAGCACACTGGCCTCAGGCATGGTATATCCTCAGGCAAGGCCCAATGCAGAACCTGTTAAGTCAGCTTTGTTTACCTTAGTAACCCTCCCATTTTTGCTCTTCCATTTGTTAAACTCTATGACCATACAGGACAGACCATGGGCTGGAAACAAGGCAGAGCTGAGTGGGATCCTGGGTAACTGCACAATTTCCCACACACTGCCAGGTACTGGTGCTTGAAACCAAGGGCGCTTAGCCAATGAGCCACCTATCCAGTCCTTTTTATTTTTTATTTTGATACAGGGTCTCACTGGGTTACTTATAGCCTGGCTCAGTTGCTGAGGCTGACTTCAAACATTTGATCTTCCTGCCTCAGCCTCCTGAGCTGCTGGGTTTACAGGTATGTGCCATTGTGCTCAGCTAACTGCATGATCTTGAGCAAACTAATTGACTTCTGTGTTCTAAATTCCCAACATATTAAAGGAATACAAATGTCTATCCAATCCAGTCAATCTCAGGAATAATCTCCCTCTCCCTAATATCCAACATACATGAAATGGAAAGAAAAGTTGGAATACCCTCAGGGTCTTCCAGTATATTTTTGGCTATGCACCAGATGCAGCATAGAAAGGAGAGGTCAGGACTGTGTGTCCATCCCTGAGTAACCTACAGTACCATAAGAAAATCTTCCCAAAGCATTCAAATGTTCTGAGACTCTTCACCTTCTTTAAATCTGCCTCCATTGCTTGTGTTATGTACATGCACACACTAGGTAGCAGCCAGACACACACTTAACATTTTATGGGGCTTAATATCTTCATGGAAGTCAGTTTTCCACAATTCTCCACAACATTCCTGGGAGATAGTCCAGATGTATACCAAATCACATGTGAAATTCGTGTCTGCAATGGCTTCAATTCCTGCATCTAATGTAACTAGGGCAGCCACTAAAATTTCCAGCCAAGAACCCTACTTGAGGGGATTCACTTCAGTTCCATAAATGATTGACCCGACTGCTGTCAAACATTACTTTGTCTCATACAAGGCCCACCCCATTTCAGAAAAATAAAGCCTCTCTATTACTGGGTTCCTAACTAATAAGAACCAAAAAACTATTCCATGGACCTGACAAGTCAATGTGGTGATAATATCACAACATTTCTGCAATTAGAGGAGTTACATTCGGACCTAAAAAATATTGTTTCCATGCTCATTAAAAACAGGATTTCTAGAATGTGTAGGGTTGAAAGGGAAATTTCCATTTTTTATGATTATTTCATAACCTTATTCTCTCCCAAGAATCACTTACTACTCGTTCTGTGATTAGTCTATTTCTTCTGTACAGACTCCAGTGATGGGGGATGCTCTCTCCAAAGCCACAAGCTCTTGTACCTGAGGTGATATCAGGTAGCAGATTTGTGGATGAACCTTGTTCATGTTTATTAATCATTGATCTGGGAGGATTCTTGTGGTGCTTACTACTCTAGGTAAGATAAAAAACCTACCCTGGCCAGAAGAACATTTGGCTCATAAGTTGGAAGAAAGCTGCCTTCTACTACATATGTCTGCTCTGTATAGGGACTCAGTTAGGCATGGGACTCAGTTAGGCATGGACCTCAGTGGTCCTCCATTAAAGGTAGGAAATAGCTTTGTGGCAGTAAATCATTGACCTGGCTGCCTGCGTATGATAAGCTTAGGTAAACAGGTTTGATTCTGCTCCAGTAATTTCAGGACGTTTAACTCCCTAGGTTCCAAAGCACAAAAACATACACAGCTCCCTGGGAGATTCTATCATTTGAGGCTGACACATCTCTGAACTGACAGTATGGTCCTCAGAATTATATGAACACTGTCCTCACTGGTATACCTTGGAAGTAGAAAGAATTTATGCAGGCAAAATTCTGGAAGAGAGACATTTTTGTGGAACCATCATCAATAGAAAAATTTCAATACATCACAAATATGATTTTGTGTAATGAAAGAAAAAGAAACCTTCCAACTCTTTGAAATTTGTAGAAAAACAGCAACCACTTTCAGGGGAGAGAGAAGAATATGCTGCTTTCTAGAATATGTGGATGGACAAATGATTGAATTCTCCTGACGTACACCCATAACTAGCATTATTAATGAGCAGACCACCGTCACAGACCCTCCAGTTACGAGGCTAAGCAAAGTTCTTCTTCTGTGATCTCAAAAGAAGAGCTAATGACCAGACAAATCACCTACCTTGGTTGTTGCTTTTCAATCGAGATTCTCCTCTAGCAAGGTTCCTGACTCAGTAGTGGTGACCCACAGTCATTCCAACCTGGAGAGAATGGGACCTTGGAAAGAAACGTCAACGCAGGCTCATGCTCTTCCCCATGCATGAAAGCAGGTGCTCACCACCACTTTCTTTTCTGCTCTCTCTGGCCTCTGCAGGCAGTGGCCACAGGCAGCAACTTGCTTGCAGCCAGGTATGTTGACAGATGTGAAGGAGGGAGTCTGCGCTGGTTTCAGCTGCTGGCCCAGCCAATCATAACACACCAGCCAGCTCCTAGTCTTGCTCAAATCTAACCAGGGAGCTGAGTGTCACGATCAGCTAGCAGGACTATAAGGGGCAGGAAGCAGAGACTGATAGCTACTGACTATCCAGCAAAGTGGTTGCCTTAAAACTGGATCTGTGAACTGGACAAGAAGCCCTGACTTGACAATAATTTACATAAGAGATGAAAATTTTATTCCCTTACATTTTAGCAATTTTGGAAGGAAATACGGAGGTCACTTTATCAAATCTCCCATTTAATAATAGAGTTCCTTCTGTTGACTTCTTATCTGAGGAGAACCACCTAGCAGTTATTTGAATAAATATGGTTGCATTTATTGAGAGTGCACTATATATTACACATTTCATATATATTACCACAAATTCTCATGATAACCTTGGGATTTTATTTCTATTTTTTTGGTTGAGGGACCAGAAACTCAAAGGGGAGATGGTCATACAACTACTAGATATTGAAACTGGGACAGAACTTGGGGATGCTCTAACACCAGTGCCAGCAACAGTGAACTATCAAGCATATTCTGTGGTAGACTGGATGATAGCTATCCAAAGATGCCCATGCGTAACAACCAGAACCTGCAAATATGCTACTTTCCATGGTAGAAGCGATTTTGTGGATGTGATTAAGTTAAGGATCTTGAGATGGGAGGAGATTGTCCTGGATTATTCAGTTTTGTCCTTATAAGAGGTAAAAATCAGAGGAGATGTGGTGACAAAAGCTGAGTCAGAGATTGAAAATACTTCACTGTTAGCTTAGAAGATGGAAGAAGGGACCACAAGACCACAAGACAAAGAATGCTGGCAGATTTTAGATGCTGAAATGGCAAGGAAATGAATTCTCCTCCAGGACTTTCAGAAGGAACACAGCCCTGATGACTCATTTTAAACTTCTGACTCCAGAACGGCAAGGCAATCAATTTGTACTACTGTGAGTTATCAAATTTGTAGTGGTTTGTTACAGCAGCAATAGGTAACTAATACACACTCCCTCAGAAATACTCTTCATGGTGTTGCACACCATCTCATTTAGCATTCATTTCACATAGGCTTGCTCATGTTAAGCCAAGCTCCACGTTCCTGAAATGCCAATTTGTGGCCCTGCTTCTTCTCTGCACATAAAGCACTTAGGGAGGCAGTTGGAAATGGTGGCGAATGACACTGAAAAGGAACTCTGAGTATGGATTCTAGATTCCAGGCCCCGCTCTGCCTTAGCCAGTCAGTTCTCTCCGGACTTTCAGATTTTTCTCCTGTAACAGTAGTGCCTGGAACAAATATTCTTTGATTCCATCTACATCTAAGGTTGTAAGACTTTAAAATCTTAGTTATGTAACAATTTGAATATATTTGAAGATATTCTTGTCACTTTCCCCCCGCGTTTTCCTGTTTCAACACCCCCCATTTCTCACACAACATGACCTCTGGACCCTTCCCTCCTTTAGGTGCCCTCCTCTGGGAAAACTCCATTTCACTCATTTCCCTTCGAAATTGGTGCTCAGATCCAATTTTGATGTCCAGCCATTTCTGCTCCCCCTGCTCCCTGACCACACTCTCTTGCTAGAGCCCATCTAATTATTCCTGGGATCATTTGGATTTGGCTTAGTCGTTTATTATCTTATTTTGTCCGACTTTATCTCTTGAAAGATAGCAACTATATAGTGAACAAATTCATATGTCTTAATTATTTTTTTTAGCAGGAAGGACCAAGACTAACTAGCATTACTTAAATTAACCATCCTTGCTTGCTTAACATTTAAATGATAATACATAGACACCTGAAAGGTAGAGGTTTATAATATTTTAGGATCAGAAATTTCTCTAAGAATCCAATGAAAGCTATAGATCCTTCACCAGAAAAAAAAAATTACACATACATCTAAAGTTTTCTGCATCATTTCAAGGCATGTCGGCTGTACTGAAGTTCTACACTCTGCATTCTGCACTCACAAGATTGTTGGTTAGGGGAAGCTTTTCAAAAATCAGTCTAACACCTTCCTCTTACACTTCATGGAGGTCCTAGAAATGAGACCCACTGGGCCTGGATTGAATGAACTCCTAGTAAGAATCAGGGCAGGACTGTCTTTAGGCCAAAAAGCAGCTAAGTTCTTAGGTTAAACAAAAAACAACTTTCAGTGGCCTCCTTCTGCAGTAAGAGCTTTGCTTCTAAGGGCCTTTCTCTGCAGGATAAATCCTGTTCTTTAGATGCTTGGCCCCTTAGATTAAAGCCATCTGACTGCCTAAGGCTTCTCTCAATCACATGATGCTACTGGACAGAGGCTGACACTTCTGTGTCCTTCCCACCACCCCATGCTATCCCCAAACACTGCCCAGCTGTGAAAACACCCTAGTCTGACTAGTGCTTTTGTTTTATTGGCACTTGTCCAGGCCATCCTGGGTGAGGTTTGAGGCACATGAGCTTTATCCACTGTCCCTCCCTTGCAACCTCCCACCCTCTCTGAAAATGAAAAGTTTTATGTCTTAAAAATAATAACAATCCTTTGGTCATAGTGAGCAGATTTGCAGAGGGCTAAACAAAAACATACACATACTGCTGATCAGGAAGAATTCCTTTGGGATAAAAACCACAACAAAATCCAGGACATTCAGGCACCCTAACATCACATCTGTGAATCACAAGGGATTCACAAAAAGGAATCACTTTTTAAGCTGAAGAACGGAGTGTGCCTTCTATTATTCCATGTTTACCCAGCACAGCCATATGCGGGATGGACTCCAAGATCTTGATTTCTCTAGCTTAAATTGCTCCATAGGACAACATGGAGATTACCTGAGCATGGACGTCTACCAAACACATGAAGAAAGTTCCCTTCTGAAAGAGAGATGACTTTCTATCTCAAATAGTAGCTTTTATATATATATATATATATATATATATATATATAGTGTTCTGTATATATATAGTGTTTTTTATATATATAGTGTTATATATATATATATATAGTGAATATCAATGTTTAGAAAGAGCACAACCAAACCCAGTTGCAGGCAAAAGTGTGTGGCAGAACTAACTGTACCCCTGCCCCCAAAATGAGAAGGATCACAAACTTAAGCCATTCCTACGGTTTCTTCACAGTGCACTCTTTAAAAACCTTAAATTTATTTTGAAAGGGAATTTTATATCACTACTGAAAACACAGGATCAATTGCTCTGAAGAGAAGGTAACTGCAAAATAAATACAATATAAACAAATGATACTAAATATTAGCTAGCTACTATTGCTTTTCTCTTTTTGGATGATACTTAGGATAGAAAAATTTCATCACTAAATTTAGACTTCCCTCTTGACTAATCAGGATTGATTAAGTGATTAATGGTACTAATGCTTAATGTTACTTAAGGATGTGGTTATTTGTCAGCCCACATCATTGTAAATATCACCAATGGCATGAATCCCACTTTCTGAGCAAAGTGTATTTAGTCCAAAAATGTCCTACCTGAAGGCAAATACACACACACACACACACACACACACTCATATACACACATATTTCATTGACACATCCTGAGATATATCCTAAGAAATCAGAGCTCTGGGGATTGGGTCTAGACTTGTCTATCATGAGCTCTTCCAGATTAGGAAGCTTCCAGAGGTAGGAACACCCAATTACACTAATCATAAGACATTGTCTCCAGTGATTTCCTTATATGAGATCCATCTCTTTGCCCCTGACTACCACCTTTCCTCACCTATTGAGAGAAAGAGAGAGAGAGAGAGAGAGAGAGAGAGAGGGGGGGGGGGGGAGGAGAGGAATCAACCAGTCTAAGCATCGAGCATCCTCAGCTGCCTTGACCTTCTGCCACAGAGCCCTGTAAGTCTGCCACAAAAAGGGCTTCAAATATATTCTCTTTCACTATCCAAATTTATCTATTTTATCTCTCATTGGTTAATTCCTGCTAAATCATTCAATGAACACAAAAGTTAGCAGTCAATCATGTTAAAAGGATTTTGTTAGGTACTCTTTGGAGAAGGCAGGTACACAATCCCAGCCTCTGATACTAATAGCTACTATTGAAAATTTACTATAAACCATGATCTGTGCTAAAATGCTTTCCACACATTTCCTCGTTTAGTTTTCTACCTCTCTTATTCGGTTTAACACTTTCATAACAGGCATTCATTAACCCTATATTTTATATACATAGAGATATAGATATAATTTGCCTAAGGTCACATAACCAAGATGTTCTGGAGTTGGAATAGAAACCTGGGTCTGTGCATCTACTGTGTATAACATTGTAGTAATGTGATAAATTAATCTGTGATTAGATATTGAAAACTTCCTACATAATGCAAGAGCTCCATTATCATAGCAGCAAGATCTCAACCAGAGTACATGTTCAGGACAATAATATCTCTGCAATTACACCATGTAGGTCATACCTACTTTGTTTATATTTGGACTCAACCCTATCTACGTCATGTGATTTATAACTAAAAACCAAATGAGAAACACTGAATGCGTTGATTATTAAAGCCAACCAGAGGACATTGTGATAGAGTGACTAAACAATAATACAGGCAGAAAATTCCAAATGTGACTATGTTCTTAAATTGCTATGGTAACTTGAACAGATGTATCATTATTCCTAATTACCTGTTCCAACATTCAACTATATGAAATAAATGATTACTTAGAATTAATTGGATCTCTGTTAAATTCATAGAGAGGACTTTCATGACACAATCCATCATTTTTTTGTAGCAGATAAGGCAAAATTTTAAGAATCACTGAAATTTAGTGATTTTAGATATTCTGTGCAAAAGAATTAGGAATGAGAAAAATATGGGGCATTGCAACAATAACTGCAGGTCCACTCATTTGTTCATTTTATGTACAAATAATCTCTGCATTGCTCTGTTTCTGGGCAAGAAATCACTCAGATTAATGTGCATAAAGAAGGTGGTAGAGTGAGAGTATGATGTCAGTAAGGACTGGTCTGAAACTAGTGGAAATAACTGAAGTGACAAGGACAAAGCTTGGAAAAGCATGGGTGATGTGGTTGTGTACATGTTCCACGCACTGCTCATCTTGGGAACTGCAGTCATATTTATCTTATCCCAATACATTCTAGGCAGAGCTGAGAGGGTGTTTGCATAATAAGGTATTTTACTGACACTGAGTGCATCCTCTTTAAAACAAAATTAGGAGTGGATCCAACAATAAAACGTTCATTAGAACAAAGGACACGTGCCTGTCAAAGTTTCAGTGTTTAATATTTATTATTAGGTTTAATCCTATTTATGTCATTCAAATCAAGTGCAAGAAAACACATCATGTCATCATACCCCTTGACATTTTTTTTTCACAGTTAAAATGAGGTATTCTGGCTTTACAATGTTCTAGGTTGAATTACACGGTTTAATCAAGGTTACAAGAAGGAAAGAGATATATTTGAACAATTATTTCCTAGAGGGGAAAAAAGCCAAGTGAATCTGTATGAATAAGATAATTAAGCCATAAAACACATTTCAGAGTATCAAGGAGCATATATGCAAAATTTTAATCCTAAAACCTTAAAATTGATATAATTTATTATTATTTTTAACTTAGCAAACATGCACTGTAGTGTAAAACAAGTAATAGAGGAGAAAATATAACATTAGAGCATTTATCAGATACATAAATTGACTGAATTGACCAAGACTTACTTTCACTATGACAATTTCTGTATTTTTTTAATCTGTGATCAGTGAGGTTAAGTAGTATAGTTGGCATATACACAAAACAAATAATGCATACACAATTTTTTAATACTTACTTACACTGGGGTGTAAATTAGTAAGTATAATAGCAGCAAGGTAATATCATTTCTACAATAGGTTCTAAAATTTGTCATGTTGATACTACGGATTCATAAATGAAGTGTTATTAGTGCTAAAAACTAATAACAATGTAAAATTGCAAATGTACAGAACTACCAAAGATCCATATTTGACTTTTCAAAGTGCTGTGCTTCTTATTGAGCTTAAAGCTTGTGAGGAAGCCTGTGCTATTTGAAGTAAGTGTTGGTCCCAAGTTCTGGACTGAAATCAAGTATAGTTCTAATGACTGGATGGGGCTGAGGGACAGAATTATGCACTGAAAATAATTAAGGAGCAAAACCCACTGTGGTAGAGTGTGCAGGACATCACTGTATGTATGTGCCTTTTGCCAACATCCTGTAATGAAGAGTGGTCAGCAGATGATGGAGGATGGCCAGGAGACAAGAGGACAAAATGGTCTTCTATGAAGGAGAGAGGAAGGAATCATATAGAAAAATGTCTCCAGACCATTGATAGGATTGGCTCAACAGACTGTGAAACTGCACTACCAGAAAAGGGAAGGGAGATGTTTTATCTAAATCGTTTGGTTTAGAAATGAGTTTGAAAAGTCCTAAGTAGAATGGGTTTTGTTGAAGATGCTAAAACACTATTTCTAAAGCAGGATAGCATTATCTTATACTATTTTTACAGTATCTAAGACTGTGCTACTTTAAGAAAATCAATAGCATTTTGTAGTGGATACTTCCGAGTTAGGGCTAGTTCAGAAATACAGTGCCATCAGTGTGCTGTTTCTAGCAGGAAGCTGGGAATCCAAAGGCTAAGGAGATAGTGTGTCTCTTGGGGGCAGTAAAGAGCTGATCAGAATCCTCTGGAATTAAGGGTAAAGTTTCCAGCTAAACTTCTTGTCATTTAATCACTTCGCTCCTGTGTTTTCCAGGGCAACACTTTTGAGTGACAAAGCTATGGTGGCAAATACCAGGAGCCAGCCTGCAGCAGAGAGCCAAGATGTACTGGTAAGTGAGTGGAATTTCAATGGCAACCATATTCTTCTGTGCCATACCAAACTTCCTCTCAGTTTGAATGCTCGACACTCTCATTTTCCATTTGTTTCCTCTTGGCCTAACAAGACTATTTAGCATGTATTGAGAAATTCCACCTCTCAGAGCCGATAAGCATGTTGGCAGGTTTCTTTGAGCCCTACACATTTCATTACACGGAACACAGAAGGTGCCATTCCTGGTAAAGTTCTGTCAACTTACACCACACTTTTAGGAACTAAGCCCAAGTCACATTCTCTATACACATGCATAGAAAGAAGAAGTACCACAACTGTACATCCCCTGAGTATAAGGCATTTAATCTAAACATAGGGACCTTATATTTTCAGTAACCAAGGTTTTCCAAACACTCATCACTAGGTAGCAGACAACATCTTCATTACAGATGAAAGAGCTAAGGACAATTTTGCACAGGCTCACTTGCTCAGTTAAGGGAGGGGAGTCTCATGGCCGTGTCCCATTCATTAGACAATTCTGTTTCCCAGAACCGAACAGCCAATAAAGAACACTACCCAACTTTACCTCTGGCAGGAATGTAATCTGCAATGGCCTGATTTTGTGTAAGCCCTTTTTCTTCCTAAGAAAGGTGCTCTACTACATTGTCCTCTTGGACAGAAACATAAATTTTTATTTGAATATGAGGTCATGCAAGAAGAACTATAAAATAGTTAAAATATATCATTACCTGGGCCCAGGTCTTGTGCTTTTCTTTGCATTTATATAAAACTTGGATTTATACTGTGGCTTAACCACAAAACTTCAGGGCTCTGAACTCAGCACAAAGGAAAATGACTAAACAGTTATTGAGTCAAATGCAGCAGATAAAAAAAACTTTTCTTGCATGACCCTATTACATCTTCCATTAATTAAAAAATTTAATACTAAATAACTTATCATTTTCTTCTATCAACCCCATCTTGACCTCTCTCTCCAGTCCTTAGAATATCTTCTCTTCATGACACCACAGGGCACCTCTAATAAGCTCAAAGTCCAAACCTTTAAAACACCACTTTCACCTAGTTGAAACCTGTGATGGTCCCTTTGCCACAAAATCATGGAAATGTGACAGTGTTGGAATGAAGCTCATGGAAAATACAGTTATATTTCAGAGTAAACAGGACCCCAAATTCTGTGAGATTCATTCCTATTGGCTTTATCAAGTAGCTGTTTAGCTGATCTTGAAGTTAAGTTTGAGCAAGCGTGAGAGTCTTGTTTTGCTCTGAAAGGGCCCCAGAACTTGTGAGAACAAGTGTTGTGGGTGGCTTACCATTCTTATGGTTGCAGAATGAGTCACTGACCTTAAGTCTACTCTCTCTCTGTGCTATGTGCCTGAGTTCTCCTGCATAGCCTCATGATCAAGGAGCAGAATGCACACATTCTTTGCCTTTTTCTGAGGGCAGAGATTTGAGCATTTACTGGGAAAAATTGTAAATAATCATCATCCTACCTCCCAGAACTCTAGTGCAGACTCGCAAAATTCAAGCAAGGCAAGCAACCCATAGCAGCACTGAGGGGTAAATGCCTGCACTCCTCATGTAGAGCAGGGATCTGTAGGTGCAACCTTAGGAATTCTGTTCTTTTGTGTCATATTCCATGATTTTTCTCTTCACATGCAAACACTGAAATGCATTTAAAATGTCACAATCCAAGAGAAGTGCAACTATATATTTTAAAATGAAGGAAGAACATTAAGTAAACATTTCACTGGACAGTGAGCAGCCATTGGGTGTCGCTGACTTCCTGTACAGATACCTGTCAACACACCTGGCCTTATAGCACCAAGCACCTGGACAAAGCTGAGGCTCAAATAAAACAGAGCAGAATTATTCTCCTCTTGCCTCCGTAAATCTTTGTCAAGGAACACAGGGTTAGGAGAGAGAAAATGGTCTAGTCCTTAGCAAATGACCAAGAATTAAAAACCAAACCAAAATGGAGCAATAAGAAAGAAAATAAAACTCAGAGGTTAAGTCAGGGGTTTCAGAGCCTGTCATTAGAGTTCAACAGCAGAACTGAAGGAGAATTAAGAAAGTGAGAACACCCACCTTCTTACTCCTATTTGAAGAAGATCCCATAGAATTTGATAATACTATTCCAGAAACCTCTTCAGGGAAGGATTCAAATGCAGGAACAGGGAAAGTTAAGCCAGATTTTCCTATAGGCATTCCTGTTGTGATCATCTTGAGCTGAGGATGAGAAAGGTCAGGACTTAAGTTGCTTTACAGAAAGCGAAGCTGGAAGACCAATAGTTGGGGACACGTAGGTGTTTTTGGTAGCTCACCTAAGACGTTCCCATTGCAGGCAACATGCAAAATCTGCCTGCGAAATCAAAGGACAGAAATGGGAAACTGCTGGAAGAAGAGTCCAGTAATCTTTATAAATGCCCCCATCCATTCAGGATTCTAGATTTATATTTCCTCTTTAAAAATCCAGAAACTGACACTTCCTTAGGGATTCCATCAATACAACAGGACTGAGGGGCATCAAAGTGAGTGCATCCCCAGGCCCAGTTTTATTTCTAGCTTCTTTCTTTCCAGCTCTGGAGGGTCTACCCCAAGGACTAAGAGTTCTCCACGACCCATTTCATTTTCGGTCCCTATGTGTGGCTTGATAGTGTTTCTTGGATCTGGATCACAGCCACACATCCATTTTGTCCTCAGCAGAGTTGAGGGAGTCAGATCGCATGTAGCAGAGTCCAGTGTCACTCACAGTGTCACTCACTGAGATGCACAGTCCTGGTAAGGAGAGGAAGGCCATGGCAGAGTCTGTTCTGGGCAAGGAAAAGTCAGTTAGCTCCTGTGTGAGTGCTCTTGAGGTCAGAAGCACTGCAGATACTTAATCTATAAATAAATAATGAATAAATAAATAAATAAACCAAAACACAAGAGGGCTTTTCATAGATAAGCACCTCTTATCAGTAAAAAAAAAAAAAAAAAATCCCCTCTTGAGTTTCAAAGCCCTCATGTAGTAGTGATAAGTAGGCTCAGAACAACCTGCAGAAAGTAGAGCAATCCAGACAAGCACTGGAAAAGTCCCAGCACTGGGTATTTCTCACTTGATGACACACAAGTCATCCTAAAGGTCCTCGAGGTAGTCTTGTTTTCAAGGAGTTTTAGAATGGCTCCAAACCCACTTGGAGCTTCCTCCTTTAATGCCATTGCACTCTCCCATGCATCCTGCTTCAGCCTCCATGGTGCCATGGACAAGGTGCCTTCTACTTGTCACTGTGTTCCACAGTGCAGGTCTCAGTCGTAGGCAGACGACAATGAAATGCAAATCCAAGGTCTGGCTTGAAGACCCCACTCCAAAGAGGACTTTGCCAAAATGATGCAGGTGTTTACCTGGCAGTCATTTTAGAAAAACACTAGAGAATTAAATCAAAGAAAGCCAGCATGCAGCAAACATGCATGTCTATTTCTTGGTGGGCCCCATACTGACAAGATCTCCCATCATTGTTCCCTTCCCTTTAAGAAGGGGCCAAAAGAAATAGAAAAGAATCAAAGCTTTAAAACTAGAAAACATTTCTGATACCAAGGGCAGTAGGCACTGTTTATCTGAAGAATTCAGGTGACCAGTTACCAGCACAAGCTATGCATGAACAGCTTGTGGATGAGACACCTTGGTGACAAACAAGTCTTATTCCCTCAGGGAAGTAGTGGTGCCATTTGACAACCCTGGAGAGATCTGATGCTTGGCTGCCTGTCTTCCCAGAACCTCGGGTTGAAGTTAGAGCCATCCACAGGGCAGTCCACACTTGTAAAGAGTCATCCTTTGGACCAGGAATGCCTTTCTGGCTTAACCTTCCCACTGGTTCAACACAAGACCCTGGAAACCAATAGGGAACTGGATCAATTGAGGGTTACTCCATTTTCCAATTAGACTAGAGACCCTATTTCCACATTCTATTCACTACCATAATTCACTGGGGAGATTCTGACCTTGAGCACATGAAACATGCTTTCTTCCCTTGGACTTAAGCTTTTTAAAACTCTCCTTTGGGAAAAATGCAATTTAAGGCCCTATAATGTTAATCAAATGGTCCTGTGAGGAAGAAAAAAAAAAGAAGCCCTCCTCCTCTTACTCTCTTTTCACTACCACTGCCCAGGGGCCATCCCAACAGGAAATCCCTCAAAGAACTCTACCCTGGATCAACAACTTCAACCCTAAGTCAAATAAACAATTAAATCAGCATTTAGCCAAAGCTCTGTCCTCCTGCAGAAGGTCATTCAACTCAATGACGGTCGTGGCAAAGTCCACCAGGTCCACGAAGTCAGACGTGATGATGTTGACACCCATGGCCCCAGGCTTCTGAGTTTTCACCCAGTCCAGGATGGCAGGAAGATTCCTACACAGAGGAAAGTGTTGGGCGAAAAGAGGAAAAGACCCAAGAGTTTAGAAGGACTTCTCCAGAAAAGGAAACAGCATTTCCATCAATATAACAAAAGTATATCAATAAGGCACAAGCCCCCAGGGTTAAGTACATTTAAGCTTATAGCTCCAGAAAGGATGAAGTTGTTTCTAATCCATCAGAAAATTAAATTTTCCAGGGTTTTGGGATTTTTTTGATGGAAGGGAGATTATGTCCCAAGCATCAAAGGGATAACCGTGTCAACAGGACAGTTGAAACACTGAGCTCAAGAGTCTAATTATTGCTGGGTTCTTTGATTTTTTATTATAACAAAAACTTCAAACATATGCAACATTGGAAGAGTTTTACAGTAAGTCCATATATCCACCACCGAGATTTTACCACTAAAATTTTTCTATACTTGCCTGCCACCTATCTGTTCATCAACCAGCACTAACCTCCCGTCAATCCAGCTTATGTTTTTCACATAGTTGAATTGTAAACATCTATACACATCCCCTAAATAATTCAGCAAGAATATGATTAAATAGGAGTCTGCATGTGTTTCCAGTTTTCTTGAAATAAAGATTATATTCAATAAAATGTGCATATCTTAAGTGTACACTTGCTGAGTTTTGACAAACATATATAAATAACCCAAACTCATAACTGTATAGAGCATTAGCAGCACTCCAGAAAGTTCTCACATGTTCCTTCTCAGTCAATTCCTGCTTGGTCCTCTCAAAGGCAACAACCTCTATTGATTTTTTTCCCATGATAGACGACATTTACCTGTTCTAAACTTCACATTAACCATGCTATATGTATTCTTTTGTGTGAGCCTTCTTTTATTCAGCATAATGGTATTGAAATTCATCCATGGTGTTACATGGATCTGTATTTTTTATTTCTTAAATACTGCATAACACAGTTTGTCCATTTTCCTGTTGATGAATATATTGATGAATACACAAGCTGCTTCCAATTTTTGGTTGTTATGAATAAAACTTTATGGGAATTCATCTACAAGGCTTTTAATGGGCATTTATTTTTATTTCTCTCAGCTAATTATCAAGGCACAGGATCGCTGTATTATAAGGCTGATTTACATTTAGTGTTCTAAGAATTTTAAGACTTGTTCCTAAGAGATTATTCCATTGCACATGGATGCTGCCTCACATTCTCCCTCAAATTTGGTGCTTTTTAATTTTAGACATTCTAGTGGATGTTAGTGACATCTCACAGTGTTTTAATTCGTATTTTTCTGATGAATAACAAAGTTGAGCAGTTTGTCATGTGCTTATTGACCATTCATGAAGTAGCTATTCAATTCTTTTACTAATACTTTTCATTTTTTGAAAACGTTCAGCTGTAGAAATTATTTATATATCCTAGGTACTAGTCTGTGTCAGATACATTTTATGAATATTTTCTCCCATCCTGTAGCTCACTTTTATCTCCATGACACATTCTGATGAGCTGAATTCCTTAATTTTGATAGAATCAAATTCACCAATTTTTTCTTTTATAATTTCTGAGATCTAAGAAATCTTTGCTTACTCTTAATTCTCAAAGATATCCTTCTATGTTTTCTTTTAAAAGCTCTCTGAGTTAAGCGCAAAGGTCCATCTCAAGTTAATTTTAATGTATAGCATTAAAGGAGGAGTCAAAATTCACTTGTAGCTTCTTGATAGACTAAAATTTAATCAGTTGACTCATGAACACAGCCGGCCAGTGCCATTTTCTAGACTGAAGGCTTCCTATGTGACATCCTGAAGTTTGTCCAGAGCTCAGTTTAGTGACAAATTAAAAAATAAATCCAAGTCAATGTGATGGTTTCTACATTAGTAGTAAATGTGACTACCATGGACACTATAGAGAAGAAAGCTTTAAGAAGCTGTAAAGTGCACTCGTAATTTTGCATCATGATAAAAACAGTTCACTAAATCCTCAGTAGGTTGAAAATGAGTTGAGGGAGACAGAAACTGGTGTGTACATTTGGTTAAGGGACCAGAAATTTTTAGAAAGAATTTGCTTTAGGTCAAAAATGGAGAATAAGTGAAGTATTATATTAATTCATTCCTTTCTCTTCTTTTTGGTCACACTCTTTGGGTATCAATTTTTCCCTTCCTTTTCTTCCAGAATACATCTAAAGCCACCCTCCCTCCTTTCAGAATACATCTAACTTCTCAGTTTTCTAGAAAGACAATGGTATTAAGGCCTTGGTAGATTTTTTTCCCCCTTCTCCTCTTGCGGTGATGCCTATAATCAATCAGTCCTGGATCTCTTCTCTTACTCTACGATCAACTCATAAATCAATTTACATTTATACTTGTAGGTAATTATTAAGAAGGTCTTAATAGACCTTCTTCCTAGGAGTGCTTTCATCTTTAGCTGGGACTCTTGAGGACTTAATAATCTCAATATGACCTTAACTTGTTGGATTTTGCTGTCCCTCAGCCTCCTCCCTGTAAAACGTGGGTAATAATGCTACCTCAGACAGATTTGGGGGGCGGGGATTAAGTAAAATAATACATAGAAAGTGTTCAGAGAAGTACCTGGGATACAATAAGTACCATGTAAGTATGTGGCAAAAAAAAAAAAGGAATTATTAATGAAAGAGTATAAGGTAGAGATGTTTGGAGCTGGGGATAAAAAAAACTTCAAAAAGTCATCTTTTCTTGTGAAGGCAACAAAATATTGTGATCTGAGAGCTAAGGGTTACAAATACGGACCTCTTTGGAGATGGAGGCGTTCACAAACACATTGTGGCCCACATGAAGCACCTAATAGTACTCAGCCTCAGGCCTTCAGACTTCAAAACAAAAGAACAAAACAAAAACAAAAATCCCTAGTCTGTTGAAGTATGAGGCGCAAGCGCCATCTGCTGGCCATCATGGGAATGAACAGAATAGAGGGCCTGGATGCAACCCCAGCTAACAGCAGCCAGAGTCAAACCTCAGGGATCTCTGGAACCTGAGCAGAGAAATGTGGGAAGGGTATGAATCTGTGGTCTCCAGGGACAAAGAGCTCTGCTTCCATTTCAGGTCAACCTTCCCTAAAGCACAGATCAAATAACTGGGATTATGTGGAGAGAAAAGACATATAGGGTCCACTGGAAAGAGGAGTCACTTTATTTTCTTAACTCTTGGCACTTCCTAGGATGAGAGGACCATGCAAAAGGCTGAAAGATGTTCCTGATAGCCCCTCAAGCTACAATCCCCACAGGATGCACAACAGTTAGCTAAAAACTTCCCCTTGACTTTGACACCCACTCAAGGACAAGGCCACTCTGCATTCCTGGGTTTTTTTACAACCAGGGACGGTGTACCTATTCTACACCAGGCACTGTGGTAGGCATTTCCAGGTTAGAACTATAATCTTGTGGGGTTCTACTAATCCCTTTTAATGGTGAGAAAACCACAGCTCAGAGACCTCAGAGAACTTGTCCAAGACCACACTATTGCCATGGGACCACATTAGTTTGCTAGGGTTTCCCTAACAGAATCTATGCCGGGTGACTTTAACAACTAAACTTATTTTGTTTTATTCCAGAAGCTGTAAGTTCAAGATGAAGGAGCCTGCAGGTCTGGTGTCTCCTGAGGCCTCTCTCCTTAGTTTGCAGATGACTACCTTCTCACATTTCCTGTGCATGCACACATCCCTGGTGTCTCTTTATGTCTAAATTTTCCCTTCCTTTAAGGACAACAGTGAGATTGGATTAGGGTCCACCCTAATTATCTCTATATAAGGCCCTTTCTCCAAATATAGTCGCATTCTAAGGAAGCAGGGTTACAGTTTCAATATGTAAATTTTGGGGTTGGGGACATAATTCATCCCAAAACAGGGACCAATATAAGCTCCAATCTCAAGCCCTCTGATTTCATTCCATGTCACCTTGAGTTCCATGGTCTTCAAGCTCAGGCAAAAATCAATTTCATCTGATTTCAGGGGCAGTGCTAGGAATCTGAACTTTTGGTTTCTGAGTCTGGGGAAAACTGCCATAAAAATTCAGTCAGAATGTAACAGTTTCCATGGCTTCCTTCTAGGGTAATGAACCAAGGTAAATAAGATCTCAGGTCCAAAGCTTGCCCAAGGCTTCCTTGCAGGGTGGGTTATCTTCCTGCTGAGAAAACCACCTCTGCATGTGTAGAAAAACACAGCTTGTCTTCCTCCCCTTTGTTTGAGATGACAACCAGTGCCTAGGATCAGCTGGAAGCACCCCAGCATGGCTTAGGACAGACATTCTGGGTGTTGGTGCTCAGGAGAGGGACAAATGTTTGTTGAGTAGTTCAGAGGAGATGACAACCACAAGCTATGCTGGCATCTGGGAACACATTCCTGACCAGACCTGCATTTCCTCCTTTGGTTGATGTGTAGGCATAGGAATGCATGATCACACCCATAATATTCTTGTGATGAACTGGGATTAAGATGCCAAAGTATCTTTTTAAGGTCAGGGACTTCTGCCTGCTACCATTTGAACAAGGGCTCTGGCACACTGAAAGAACTTGGCCTTGGGCACATGCCACCAGCATTACCACCAAACAAAGAACCTGGGATTCACTGGCAGACAGATTAAAGTGCTAAGAATTCACAAATATAAAAATTATGGTTAAATTGAGGGTTAACAGTTGTATCCAAGGAAATCTGACCAGATTCAGGTAGTAAGAAGAAAACAAGCCTGTGGAGCAGAAAGGGACAGGGCAATAAAATGTGCTATATCCATGCCAATGTGGCACGCTGGAGAGGGCAGTGGTGGTGCAATGACCAGAGTATGAGATGTATTATTAGTTTACTAGATGTGTGGGTCACCTAGTGTCACTGGGTTTCACCTTAAGTGGGAATGATGAAGTGCTTTGGAGAATGTGTCCTCTGGAGGCTGCCTTGGGATTAAGAATCAAATGAAATCCTGTGCAAAAAGACATTTCATGCTCAGAATTCAGTAAAAAGATCTAATTTACACTGATTTTTAAATAGTCCCTCTCTCTTACTAGTACTGTTCTCTGTACAGACTTTCATTTTAGTGATTTTCACCTTTCTAAAAGAAATGTTCATGCTGTTCTTTTCTGTGAGACTGTGAGTTAGTTCCACAAGGCAGAGACTATTATTCATCTTGTATATTCGTATCTACTTCCTCTTAGGTACTCAGTTTGATGTATGCATAAGTAAATAATGTTAATCTACAAGTTTACCAAAGGCACAAGGAAAAGGTGTGGATTCATGAACATATATGTTTTTTAAAATTTAAAATTCTGAATCCTTCAAAGAGATATCACACTAGATTATAAGATTCTTTTGTTCAAGCCAAGTACACAAATTCTAAGTCAATAATTAGAGCCACGCAGAAAGGGGTTTCAGGTTCTGTCCATAGTCTATAAAATCAGGAGCTCTCACCAAGAAAGAAAAATGCAGGTGCCTTTTACCATCTAAACTCCTGATTTGGTCAATTACTGTTATCTGAACTCATGCTATTCAATCTCAGAAACAAATAGGGACAAGTGTTTGAATGAGTCTTTCACTATCTGAAATCTGAACTCGCCACTTGGAATTCAGGAACCAACCTGATTCTTGTAAATATTTTTTTGTTACCTAAACATATGAGCTGGAATTGCAAGGGATACCCTGATGTACAAAGGTATTAGTGCATTCCATTTATATATATATATATATATATATATATATATATACACATATGTACATGTGTATATATGCACATACACACACACACACACACACACATACACACACACACACACACACACATACACACTCCATCTAAACCATTCTTTTCTTGGCAACATCTTTCATTCCTTGGGCTTATTGGTGTCCAGGATAAAGAACATCATCTCACATGAAATGATTGAGTGCCTCCTACTTAATTGTTCAGACAAGGCTTAATTCTGCGCTGAGGAAGTATTTGAAGCCATAGCATGGTACTTAGGACTCACGCTCCCCATGGAAGCGAGAAGAACAAATTCTTGATGGGCCACACCTGAATCCCTAGCACCCAGCAGAGTGGTCTGTAATTCCTTCCTCTTAAATGAGTGAGTACCTGGGCTGCCAGGGCAGGGGCAGGGGCACCATGTGGCCAGGTGTCAGAAGTGATCCGACAGTGGCGGTGACTCAAAGTGGTTTGCCTTAGTATCAAAACGTAGAGAGTATTTGTGGAATAATGTGTACATTTTAATGAAGTGTTTAGGGCTCTTTTGGGCACTACTAATCCAATCCCCTTCAAATACACATCTGTTTTCAAACATTAGGTGTTTTTTAAATTGTTTTTTAAATCCACAAACTCTAGAGTTTTATTTTGGTGTATTCAAAAGAGAATCAAGAGAAATGCTCTTCAAAAACCTAACTTGTGGGGTAGAAGCAAACTCTTACCTATGAACCAGTGTGTTCTTGAGACCCCCCACCAGGCCTCGGGCGATGGTCTTCACTCTGGGGGTGAGAATCGCCTGGGAGACATGGAAGGAGCCGCGGGGGGCTCGTTCACTCAGGGTGGTCTCCAAGAAGAGGATTAGTTTTCTCACACTTGTGGTATTTGCCCAAGGTGCTGGGATCTTCTTTCCTGGCCACAGGAAGGGGTATTGCTTGTAGAAGGGACAGTGGTAGAAGATAAGAACCTGAAATGTTCAGAACAGAGAAAGGCAACTCATGAAAAAGCCAAATGAGGCTAACCCCTGGGATTTACACTGATTGCTGGGAGGAAAGGCAAATGTATGTGGGAATGAAAGAACTGTCATGTATGTACTTTAAAAAATCAATGAGCAAAGATTTACTGAGCTCTTCTATATGTCTGACTCAGATTCTTACTTTTATTTTTGGCCATGAATAACTTTGAAAGTATGTTAAAAATCACTGACCACCTTCTCAGAATTATCTCATAAATGACTATAAAACAAAATAAACAAGATACAAATAAAAGGCAAGATCCCAAAATAGACAAGATGACAAAGGAAACTAATGATATGGAAATAGACCTATTAATACACTAAATACATTCGTAATAAATTAATGTATATACCTCCTGACAAATGCATTAAATAAAATTATTTTATTGTGAATCTAATCGGTCTCACAACTTGAGTTAGTGATGAGCACAAGTGATATTTTCAGATAGTTGCAATAATGGAAATGTGACATGGACACATCTATGGGCATAAAGTAACCAGGCCAAAACTGTTGTGGGTCACTGCCTATACTTATAATTCATAGGTAAATGAATTTTCAGTTAAAGTTTAGTAAAAACAAATGTGTACTATTTTACCATCCAAATTCAGTCTTGTTAAATTCTATCCACACACACACACTCTTGGGAAATCTATGGACTTCAGGCTTGAAAACTCTCAGGTTGGGTTGGCTCTTGTGGTCTAGAAGTTATGTTTCCAGCCAGTGTTCATGAAATTGACACTGAGCTCTTGGAGTTTAGATAAACACATTGAACTGATTTGTGAGTACATAGATTTTCAATTGTGTGCGCTGACTCTGAAGGAAATCATGCCTCTCAGGGGAGGAAGGGAATGTGCCACTCCAGTCAGGGATGACTTCACAGAAGCAATGGGCCTCCAGAGGGACGGCTCACGGTGGTGGTAATTTTGAAAATAATTAGCCAGTCGCATCCACAGCATTAATTAGTTTCTGGGAGGCAGCTGTGGGACAGGGAATTGCTATTTCAATTGTCCCAATTTGGATCTCTGTGTAGGTTTCTAGAAGTAATATATTTCTTCCCGTCTTGAGCACCCAAGATCTCCTGCGAAAGGAAAGTCCTGTGCACGCGTGATGCCTGGGCCTGCAATCCTCAGATAGCTGGCCTGGAGCCCGGTCCTCCAGGCACCCAAGACAGGGTTCTGCAGTCTGTCATGTTTCCAGTGTGCATTTAGCTGGTGACTAAGGTGTTGACTGACTGCTCCCAAAGGCCCAGAGCCAGAGAATGCCAGGCTGCATGTACTAAGCAGGGTCATGGCTCGCTGTTTTTAATGGTTTTGAATAATGCTGACTGGCTGCTAACGATGTCTGTGGTAAACACATATTAATGAGGTTAATCACAGGCTCACTGTAAGCAGATTGCCTGGGAGATCCTGGAGGATTTCCTCCTGGCTGGGGTGTAATTGGCAAGTTTGGAAGGTTGGGGCCTCTGAGGAGAGCTGCCCTGGGCAGTAGGCTATGGGAGGAGGAGGAGGCCTGTGACAGGCCTGCCACAGGGTCTCCTCTCCCTTGACACCTGGCCACTGGGCTGAGCATCCCAAGACCACAGTGCTGTCCTTTATTCTGCCTTGAAAAGGTGCAAATAGTACGAATTATGCAAGAGGCCTTTGTGCTTTTTCTCAAGGGCCTTCTTGAGCAATCTGACCCTGAAGATTTCAGGGGGAATTTCTGCCCAGAGTGAAGGCCGGCCTAGCAAATCAGCTCTCATTCTGCAAGACTTAGGTGCAGAGACTCTCGCCTAGGACCCATGTTTTGCAGCCTCTTCCCCACTTCACTCTTTCCGTATTTTTCTCTGAAATACTTTACCCTACAGCTCAGCAGCTCATGTTCAGTTTTCCTCTTGAGGCAGATTTAAAAATCTCATTTCTTTTAAGAACTATTCCTTGATTGACTACCTCTTACTCTGATCATTTCTTTTCAGGGGGCCTCTGGGAGGCAGATTTATGCTCTGTTCTACTTTTCATCTGATTTATTTAAAAAAAATCCCTTCCTATGTTACAGAGCATTTGAGGTAGCCTTAGCTTATGTTTGCATGTTAACTGTTTTGTATTTACTAGAGTTATCTATTCTTACCTACTCGGTGAGATCATAAATACTTTGGAGATGCACATTAAATCTTCTAAGTCATTGTACCCTCAGACCTCATATCCACAAGTGTATATGTTTGTCTATGAGCTGTGACCTAACTGCATGTTGGATAGATGAAATTTGACTGGATGATAGTACACTTTTTGATATTAAATTGCATAATAAAATACTCAGGGGGATAAACACGAAGCAACTGGTTACATAATGAATATTTAGAGTCTGATCACATTTAACGTGGGAACCTGACCCAGCACAGGGAAAAGACTAGTAACCCTCCTTGAGACCTCATGCTTCAACTTTTAAAGACATGACATGGGCCACCTGGAGAAGGAAGGAGCATAGGGGAATCTTGGGATTTAAATTGGTGACACTTTCCCTTCTTTTGATATGTCATCACAGACTCTTCATAACTTTAGAAGTATTTGAGGTTGGATGACATAGTTAATTTATCCTATTCTTAAAAATCATGATGGACTTTCCTCCTGCTGCTAGAAATTCACTGTTCATACTGTTCATTATTCCTGAAGATACTTCTAACTCCTGCAGATTTCTAATCACTTTAGTATGCAATGCATCAGCCATTCAGAATACGATCTAGGTATAAAATCATGAAATTTTATCTAAACTCAAACTTAACCGTACCTGAAACTTCATAATCAAAACCTTCCTTTTTTTTTTTCTTTTCCATTCTAGTTTGGGACCCTCTGAAAATAGGGGCTTATTGATAAAGAGAAAGCGTTTTATTAGCAAAAACATATGAGAGCAGTTGTGAAATGATCCAGGTGCACAACAGCCCTCAGGAAGCAGCAGAAGCCATGGGGAGTCTGGAGCAGAAAGAGCCGATGACAGAATCCTGGCTCTCCATTCACCTGCTATGCTCCCTCCAGCAAGTTGCTCAATAGCCCTATGCCTCAGTTACCTCACCTATAAAATGGTGACACTAACGAAGTACCTACCTCGTGGTGTTATTGAGAGGATCACATGAGCTAATCCATGTGCCCAGCACATCATAATGGCTTAGTACATGTGAGGTGTTACTGCTATTACTATTATCTAGTCACCTGAGAGAGAACTTCTACTGGAATCAAAATGTCTCCAGGTTAGTTGGACCTCTGAGTTTCAACAGACATACACTTGGGTTTGGGGGGGAGATGTGATAAATATTTGGCAAAATATCACAAAAGTTTTAGTGAGGAATATTAGACATATTTTAAGAAACACTAAGATTTACCTCATTAAGCCTCTGAGAGGTCAAAGACATTTAGCATTTTCGCTGGTTTGGTGTGTGAAATGACCTGGTATTTCCAGTTACTCAGGCCAAACCTGGGAGTCATCCTCAAGCCCTCACTTTCTTTCACACCTGGAGTCCTGTTCCTCAAGAATCCCCGTTGGTTCTGCTTTTGGACAGGTTCAGAATATGAGCACTTGCCATCAAGTCTTCTCATTGGTTTCCCTACTTCTGCTCTCTCCCCCTGTCCCTGATGTTGTCCTAGCACAAGAATCTGAGGGATCCCATTAAGACCTGCGTCAGGGCACACTCTGTGCTCAGAACTCTCCCCATGTGACCACTCTGACCTCCTCCGGCTATTCATCACCTGCTCATCAGCTTTTGTCCCTGTTTTTCCTCAAAGATAATAGGGACACTCCTGCCTTGAGGCCTCTGTGCTGGCTGCTTCCTTTCTTCCAGATACCCACAATACCCTCAAATGCTACCTTTTCCATGAATCTTTGCATAGAGTTCCCTGTTCATTCTAAGCAAAACTGCAACCAACTTGCCCACCCACAGAGCCCTGGTCCCCCGGATACTGTGCCAGGCCTTCTCCTTTTCCATAGTTCTTGCCACTTTCTAGCAACATATATTTATTATCTTTATTCTATGATTATCTCTATGCACTTGAACAGAGGCTCCACTGGGACAAGGGTCATTGTCTGCTTTATTTACTGATTTATTCCACCTCCATAGAATTGGTGCCTGGTACATATTAGTGTTCAGTAATATTTACAAATAAACAATCTCTAACTTATATTTAATTAAAAGTCCCTCCCAGAGTTCAAAAGCATCTGCCTCTTAAGGATATTTGGGCTTTGTGCATCTATTGGGCAAATAAATAACTTTGACTTACGGTACTTGCTATTTTTTTTTGATTATTTTTTAAGAGACTAAATGGGAGGCTACTTGTTGTGGTCAAGATACAAGGTGCTCCCCCAAAAGTTCATGTGTGAGACCATGTGAGAGCTGTTCAAAGGTGGAATGGCTGGATGGTAATGAATGGATAAAACATTGATAGGGATTTATTGGGTGATAACTGTAGGTGGGTAGGGTGTGGCAGGAGGAGCTTTCTAGGGATGTGCCTTTGGGGATTTTGTCCCTGGTGAGTGGAGCTCTCTCTGCTTCCCATTGCCATGTTCTGAGCTACTTTCCCCCCGGGAAGCCCTTTTCTCCATGATGCTCTTTCATCTTAGGCCCCAGAGGTATGGAGTCCACCAATCATGGACTGAACCTCTGAAACCGGGAGCCCCAAATAAACTTTTCCTCCTCCTTAGATTGTTCTTGTCAGGCCTTGGTCAGAGTGATGAAAAAGCTGATTAAAACACATCCCTCTCCCTGAAGCTCTTTCCTGCTGTTACCATTCCGTGGGATGTATTTGAGGCCCACGTTTCCTTGCCTAGTGTGTCCCGCATGGTCTAGGCTTGGAGGCTCTTCACCTGGGAACGCACTCCCAGCCTGGACCCCTTTCATCAGGTCTTTCCTTCCTTAACTCTTTCCATCTATGATCCACATTCTATGAGACGGGCCTTTAAAACATTCACACTCCTTTGATAAATGACTTCCTAGGTCTGTCAGTTAATACTGTTTCTTTTCACTTACAACCTTGGCAAGGGTTATCTGCAGAGACCTGAGACGGGGATTTAAAGCAGACCTCAAGGGAGATAGAATGGGAAAGACCAACTGGCCCATTTCACAACTTTGCCTTGGGCTGGTTCTGGGCAGGTCTTTCAGTCGATTTAGATGCCAAGCAAATTGCCAGACAAACTTTAAATATTTGGCAGGTGTTAATCAGTGCAATAGGACTCAGGGAAGGCTTGAAACTATCCTAGAGCTCAGGAATCACTGTGCCAAATAATCCCACACTTTCTAGCCTTTGAGCCCAGGGTTGAGCTGTTTCACAGATGACTTAGGAAAAGCAGAAAGAGCTGCCTTCTTCCCTTTGACCACTCATCCCTCCTCCCCTCCTACCTGACACTTCTTCTCCCACAGGGTTTGCAGTGTCATGCTTTCCACAATGCAGGCTGGACACAGCTTGCTTCCAAAGGCCTCCTGGATCCGGAGAATCAGGCATTTGTGATGTGCCTCATCCATGGCATAGAAGTGGTTGAAATCCAGGAAGACAATCTCTTGGGGGTGTTGTGTAAGGAATGAGTCAATCTCCATCAGTCCATCCCAGACTTTGATGCCGAAAAGTCCATGGATGAAATAAATCTCCTGGTCAGCGTCCCCTGGCTTGGAAGACACACGAAGGTCAAAGTAGCGGATCCCAGCTTCCAGCTGTTCGCGGAAGGTCAGGTTCTGAGTCACCGACCATTTCTTCATGAGTTTCTTCACCAAGGAGATCCTGGCAAGACGTTTGATAGCTGGGGTTTGGTCAGGTCCCACTGGGGACTTTTCATCCACCCAGTAGCTGAATGAATCATGGGAACCTGGACAAGGCAATAAAGAGGAAGAAGACATGAGATGGAAGCTGGGAGCATGGAGCCACCCTGGAAGAAAACCACTGCAACAAAAATGAAGAATCAAATATGCGAAAACATTGTAAATGAATACTTGCAAAAATTTCTAAGCCTGCTGCGAATGAAATGAACACAAATAAAAGCAATGCAGCCTTATTAGCAGCTTGTTAAGCCTAGGGTAACACTATAATTCTCATATATTGCTAGTGTGAGGTAGATTAATAAATACTGTATTGGAAAGCTATTTAGAAATATGCTTAGAAGCAGTAGTTTTAAAATATTCATTTCCTTAATCTAGTAATTTCACTTCAAGAAAGCTGTTCAGAGGAAAGAAACTCAAATATTTGGAAATACAAAGATGGTTGCTGAAGAATATCCTAACACAGAGGTTGCTTAAGTGCCCCCTCAAAGAAGAATACTTCATGGTGGAACATACAGTTTTTTCACGCTGTCACTGAAAACTGTGTCTACGTAATGCTCGGACAGGTATTTTAATTTTAGGAAATGTAGAATTCAAAAAATTGGTCTCCTGTATATGCTTTTAAAATATATATAAAAAAATAAAATGGTATGTATATATACTATTTTACTATTGTAAAAATCTGAGTTAGTAGGGATGATTTCTTGACAGATCAGATAAACATTTTGATGTACTGAACACAGATTAGTTATATTGTCCTCTTTTTTTTTTTTAAACTGATATCTTGATAGGTTGAAATTGCTATTAAATGGTCCCACTGCATGTTCTTATTCCTCTGCCTTAAGAATAAGAGGGTAGGTATCCTCTTAAACACTGAAATTATTTGGTCATAAAGTATGAGTGACTGTGATCTGCATATTTCTGACTGCAGTGAGAAAGTATTTTATTAGTAAATATTTTAGGTGAGAATTGTCTTTAAAAAGCATCTTCTAATTGTCATTATTTTCTATCCAGTGTCAGTTTTTATCCTTTGATTATCAACTCACTCATGCGGCAGTCTAATGTGTTTAGGCATGTGCCCGGGTCTGAGTCTGGGGACCACACAGAAGTAGCTGAATGCAAATCTAGGAGGAAAATGTCCTTGTTCTGACACTACTAACCATGTCCTTACCAAAACCAACCATATGGAACCAAAATTCTCGTATTCATAACAGTTTATTGTCACAAGCTTTTCATTTTACTAAATTTCGGAGTAGGAATTTAATACATAATATGGCATTTTATAAAACCCCACTGCTTTATGTTATGTCCATTCTCTTGAAATCATTTTGCATTGGCTTTACAATTTTATCATCTCAGAAATAGGGTGGACAAAAGAAAATCAGGTGACAAATGATGCTCTATTTTTATGTAGCATCTAGAACATGGAAGAGATTCCACAAGTATTAAGAAAAAGCATATTTATGAATCCTTAAGCAAACTAAATTTTGCAAGTGAGAAAATTACCAGCATATTTCAGATAAAAAAAAATTGCCATTACTAATAGGAATGTGGAACAAGTCCCCCTGGATCTTCCACATTGGTTATCACTGTTAATAGGACTCACTGGATACTTGCCTAATGCTCTGCTTTTCCTTTGGCTGTAAAGAAAGAGGAAAATTTCTTATCTCCTCATTGAGAGATTTATTATAAATACCTTATATATGGATGGTGAACAGCCAGTTCTCTCTCCTTTTTAAATTGTGTTAACAGCCCAGCTGTTCAGGATGCAGTGTGTAATACAGCACAAAGCACATATTGAACTTAATTCTTCTCTGGGCATTGGGGAATAGCCATTATCCAAGCATGGAGGAGAGACAAATCCCCGCTGGGATTCATTTCTTGCTGCTGAGCCCGGTTTCAAGTCCAGAGGGAGATGTGCTAACAATCTCCAACACTTTTCTCCATGTCTGAGGACTGTGTCGAAATGTGACAACAATGGGACCCCAGGGGCCATTTCTGAACACACTGGGTACCCAGGTCACCCCACAGGAGAGAGAGAACAGGCACATTCCCCAGGAAACTGAGTCTCTCTTAACTCTGCTTCTTTGTCATTCCTCTGGTCCATCTTATCCTTTCTGACATCCTGTGCTTTCTACCTACTCCCACCCTTACAGGACAAGACAAGGGACAGGTTGTTCGATGAATGTTTTATAGAGGTGTCCTGCCTAGGCTGACAGCAGTCAAAAAAACCCATCACTCAATAGTCACTATCAATATTTTTGCTTTTTTACTTATTTTTTTTCCTAGACATCTTTTGCCTATTGCAGAGTGAGTTATACAACATTCAAGCAAGATCATGCATTTAACTACTTTTTGGAAAAAAAAAAAAAAAAAAAAAAACAGGCTAAAATTGCCCTCCCTCCTGGTGAACATACAATATTTACAATGTAAAGCAATTTGCAAATAGTTCTTATTACAATCCTTATATTTTACATCCAAATTCATTATCAAAACTTCCTCCCTTCTTCTCTTCCTCCCTTCATCTCCTTAAAAACAGTCTATAACAAGAGCAATTCCCCCACTTGCCCTCGGATATGAATTAAAGGGAGAGAAATAAAACTCCTCTTATTAGTCCTTGCCTTCTTCCCTAAGAGAATGGCTGCATGGGAATTGTTAAGGACAACAGTTCTATGCATTCTGGTTAGTTTAATGAAATGGTTAGAAAACAGTTCGGGGCTCATCCTCTGTGACTTCCTGTCGCTGAAAGCTTTTTTGCTGCTACTACCCAGCACTGACCATGCATCTTTACTCACACTCTGTGTCTGCTTACCTCTGTCTAGAACAGACTTAAGTGGTGCCCTTTTAAAGAAAACAAAGCACTTCCCCTCTTCTGACTTGCCCCTCAATACTGCAGTGTCTTCCCTTTCCCTCTTGTGGTCAGAATCTTAACCACCCTGCCGACCAGTCCTGCTCTGCTGCCTTTTCCTGCTCTGACCTATTCACTCCTCACCATCTGAGTTTACCTTCCACCCTTTTATCGTTGATCCTGACAACTTCTAGTCAACCAGTCCAAATAATTTTATTCTTCTTGGCTTCTTGAAGGCTTGCCACGTTAGCTCTTTTCTGGAGCCTTCCATTCCCTTGAGCTCAATGAAAGAGTTAAATATGTATTTCTGGGTTTTTTATTCTTCCTTCATCTCTATCCTTCTATCCCTTCTGGTTGCTCCTCCTCCTCCTTCTTATTCCCAAATTTAAATGTTTTCCAAGGATCTGTTCTCCATTTTCTCCCTTTTCCCACTTCAGAGATTACACACTTCCCAGTTAACCATAGTACCCGTAAGTACATCAGAAGCTTCCTTTCCTCTAAACTCTGTGTTCCTACTGTGGTCCTCCACCTGACAACCTGCACACAAAACAAATTACATATTTCCTAAGTCAGCTATTCACACTGTCCCTGTCGACCCTGAATTCTGGTCAATAGCTCACCCAGCCACTCAGACTTGAGATCTTGGATTCTATTTAAATTCTTCCCACACCCCCGCTCCTTTCTAACCAGTTACCAAAACTCTTACACTTGACCTTTGCGACAAATATCAAATGTATCTCTTCCCTCCACTTTTGCCACTCCTCATTGATAGACTTATTCTCTGTCAGATAATCAGGACTAAAAGAACCCTAATCCTTTCACTCCAGCTTCTCTCTAATTTGTTCATATTAAAAGGCACACATGGGGTTTTCAAGATGGCGGCCTAGAGGGTGGCTGCATTACGTGTTGCTCCAGAACTCAGGATTCAAGAGAGGAGATATTGAGACGCTTGGGACCAACTCAAAGTAGCCGGGTGACTCTCACCCCCTGGGGGGGCATCCCGGATGGGACGGGGGTCCCAGAACGCAGGAAACTTTGTGAAGTAGAACTGCCGGCGAGACGCCCCTCCCCCTGCTGGAGCGCCATAGAGGAGGCCGCTTGGCACAGCGCTGGGACTCGGAGCAGCCACTGGGGCTCCGGCGGCTGCCCGGGGGAGGAGTGGCGGGGAGAACTGTGTGGACTCAGGACACCGGGGCCTGCCCTGAGGAGGAGGAGAGGAGCGTGGCCACTTGGATTCGGAGAGACTGCGCCAGAGCTGCAGGCGGTTGCCAGAGGAGAAGCCGCGCGGCGAGCTGTTTGGAATCAGAACGACGCTTCTGAACCCCGGGGCCTGCCCTGAGGACGAGGAGGAAGAGGAGCAGCCGCTTGGATTCGGGTGACTATACGGGAACTACAGGCGGTTGCCAGAGAAGGGGCTGCGTGGCGAGCTGTTTGGACCCTGACCACTTCTGAACCCCGGGGCCTGCCCGGAGGAGTAGGAGAAGGAGGAGAAGGAGCGCGGCGGGTCCTTTGGACTCGCAGTGACTGCATTAGCGCTCCAGGCGGCTGCTCAGAGGAGAAGGCGAGTGGTGAGTGGTTTGGTCTTAAAGTGACAGCTCCTGAACACAGGGGGGCTGCCTGGAGGAGAAGCGTGGTGGGACGCTTGGTCTTGAGGGACCACACCAGAGCTCCGGGCGGTTGCCCAGAGGACCCGTGCAGCGGGTCACGTGGATTCAGAGCCACTCAGAGGGACCGCTCCTGAACACCCGGGGGGTTATCTGGAGAAGGAGGAGGAACGGGCAGGGTCACTTCGACTCGGAGTGATTGATTGCCCCGGGCTACGGGTGGTTGGTGGGAGGAGGAGGCACGAAGTGAGTTTCTTGGACTCCTAGTGGACGCACCGGCATACTGGCCTGCTGTCTGGAGGAAGAGGCCTGTGGCGGGTCTCTGGGACGCAGAGCGATTGTTCGGGGCCACAGGTGGCTGCTCAGAGGAGGGGCCACGCAGCCAGGCGATTAGGTGCAGAACAGGGTCCCAGGATCTAGGAGGCTTCTGGGTGGAAGAGTCGCACAGAGACAGGCTTAGGGCGGAGCGAAGGTTCCAGGCCTATGGGCAAATTCTCGGAGGAGGGGCAGCCTAAGGAGATTCATCTGCGAAGGGTGAGGCTCCCAGGCCCAGGAGGTAGGGCCGGGCCCCTGGAAACTTTGCAGAGGAAGGCAGCCCAGCCCAGGCAGTAGATGTAAATTGAGGGGAACCTCTAGGAGGAAACTGACCAGCGAGACCTCCCCACCGGGTGAGTCTTCCCTGCTGGGTGAGGTTTCCCACAAGGACGGTAAAACCAGAGGCTCAGGCCCAAACAGGCCTTGCCTCAGCCCACAGCCTAGGTCCCCTTTGGATGACCATTGGTCAACAAGTGGAGGCACCTCTGCCCACTAGCAGGGAATATACCCCACCTGAAGGCCACCACTCCTAGAGAGGCAGCTTCCTTGTGCAGCACCGCATTATCAACCTCCTCCAAGACTTCAGCCTACTGAAGGCTAAGAGGGGATATATATAGAAATCTTCAGGGTCATTGTAAATCAACAGAGGAAATCTGCAATATCTCAGCGGTCCACTGATATCTGAACAACATGAGAAAACAAGGAAAGAAAATGCTGCAAACAAATCTAGATGTTACATCAATAAAACCCAATGACAGCATGGCAGAAGAAATGACAGAAAAGGAGTTCAGAATGTACATAATTAAAATGATCAGAGAAGCAAACGAGGAGATGAAAGAGCAAATGCAAGCATTGAATGATGAGATGAAAGAGCAAATGCAAGCATTGATTGATCGCACCAATCGACAGTTAAAAGAGCAAATACAGGAAGCAAAAGATCATTTCAATAAAGAGTTAGAGATATTGAAAAAAAACCAAACAGAAATCCTTGACATGAAGGAAACAATAAACCAAATTAAGAACTCCATAGAAAGCATATCCAATAGGATAGAACACCTGGAAGACAGAACCTCAGACATTGAAGACAAAATATTTAACCTTGAAAACAAAGCTGAACAAACAGAGAAGATGGTAAGAAATCATGAACAGAATCTACAAGAACTATGGGATATCATGAAAAGGCCAAATTTAAGAATTGTTGGGATTGAGGAAGGCCTAGAGAAACAAGCCAAAGGAATGAACAACCTATTCAATGAAATAATATCAGAAAATTTCCCAAATCTGAAGAATGAAATGGAAAATCAAGTTCAAGAGGCTTACAGGACTCCAAATACACAAAATTACAACAGACCCACACCAAGGCACATTATAATGAAAATACCTAACATACAAAATAAAGACAGAATTTTAAAGGCTGTGAGAGAAAAGAACCAAATTACATTCAGGGGGAAACCAATACGCATATCAGCAGATTTTTCAATCCAGACCCTAAAAGCTAGAAGGTCCTGGAACAACATTTTTCAAGCCCTGAAAGAAAATGGATGCCAACCAAGAATCTTATACCCAGCAAAACTTACCTTCAAATTTGACGATGAAATAAAATCCTTCCATGATAAACAAAAGCTAAAAGAATTTACAAAAAGAAAGCCAGCATTACAGAACATTCTCAACAAAATATTCCATGCGGAAGAGATGAAAAACAAAGAAGCAAATCAGCAAAGGGAGGAATTATCCTAAAGGAATTGTCAAATAAAGGAGGAAACAAGTTGTGTCAAACAAATAAATAAACAAAATTTTAAAAATGAACCAAATGACCGGGAAACCAAATCATTTCTCTATAATAACCCTGAACGTTAATGGCCTGAATTCATCAATCAAAAGACATAGACTGGCAGACTGGATTAAAAAGAAAGATCCAACAATATGTTGCCTGCAAGAGACTCACCTCATAGAAAAAGATACCCATAGATTAAAGGTGAAAGGATGGGGAAAAACATACCATGCACATGGACTCAGCAAAAAAGCTGGAGTATCCATCCTCATTTCAGATAATGTGGACTTCAAGCCAAAGTTAGTCAGAAGGGATAAAGAAGGTCATTTCATACTGCTTAAGGGAAGCATAAATCAGCAAGATATAACAATCATAAACATCTATGCCCCAAACAGTGGCTCATCTATGTATGTCAAACAAATCCTTCTCAATTTCAGAAACCAAATAGACCACAACACAATAATACTAGGTGATTTTAACACGCCGCTCTCACCACTGGACAGATCTTCCAGACAAAAATTGAGCAAAGAAACCATAGATCTCAACAACACAATCAATAATTTAGACTTAACGGACATTTATAGAATATTCCATCCAACCAAGAGTGAATACACTTTCTTCTCAGCAGCACATGGATCCTTCTCTAAAATAGACCATATATTATGCCACAAAGCTAATGTTAGCAAATACAAGAAGATAGAGACACTAGCATGTATTCTATCAGATCATAATGGATTGAAGTTAGAAATAAATGAAAGAGTAAAACACAGAAACTATTCCAACATCTGGAGATTAAACAATATGCTATTATATGATGAATGGATAACAGAAGATATTAGGAAGGAAATTAAAAAATTCTTAGAGGTAAATGAGAACAAAGAAACATCATATCAAAACCTCTGGGACACTATGAAAGCAGTACTTAGAGGGAAATTTATTTCATGGAGCGCATTTAATAAAAGAAGTAAAACTCAACAAATAAACAACCTAACACTACAGCTCAAAGCCTTAGAAAAAGAAGAACAGAACAGCACCAAAAGTAGTAGAAGACAGGAAATTGTTAAACTCAGAGCTGAAATCAATGGAATTGAAACAAAAGAAACAATACAAAAAATTGACAAAATAAATAGTTGGTTCTTCGAAAAAATAAACAAAATTGATAAACCTTTAGCCACACTAACAAAGAGAAGACGAGAGAAAACCCAAATCACTAAAATTCGGAATGAACAAGGAAATATCACTACAGACAGGATGGAAATACAAAACATAATTAGAAGCTATTTTGAAAATCTATACTCCAACAAAATAGAAAATTTCGAAGACATCAACAGGTTTCTAGAGACATATGAATTGCCTAAACTGAATGAGGAGGACATAAACAATTTAAATAGACCAATTTCAAGTACTGAAATAGAAGAAGTCATCAAAAGCCTACCAACAAAGAAAAGTCCGGGACCAGATGGGTTCTCAGCCGAGTTCTACAAAACCTTTAAGGAAGAGCTCATTCCAATACTTCTCAAAGTATTCCATAAAATAGAAGAGGAGGGAACCCTCCCAAACTCATTCTATGAAGCCATTATCACACTGATACCTAAACCAGACAGAGACTCATCAAGGAAAGAAAATTTCAGACCAATATCCTTAATGAACATCGACGCAAAAATTCTCAACAAAATTTTAGCAAATCGCATACAAAAACATATTAAAAAGATAGTGCACCATGATCAAGTGGGTTTCATCCCAGGGATGCAAGGTTGGTTCAACATCAGGAAATCAATAAACGTAATTCACCATATTAATAGACTTAAAGTCAAGAATCACATGATTATTTCAATAGACGCAGAAAAAGCATTTGATAAAATACAGCACCCCTTCATGCTCAAAACACTAGAAAAAATAGGGATAGTGGGAACATTCCTTAATATTGTAAAGGCCATTTATGCTAAGCCCATGGCTAATATCATTCTAAATGGTGAAAAGCTGAAAGCATTCCCCCTAAAAACTGGAACAAGGCAGGGATGCCCTCTTTCACCACTTCTATTCAACATCGTTCTTGAGACTCTGGCCAGAGCAATTAGACAAACCAAAGAAATTAAAGGGATACGAATTGGGAAAGAAGAACTCAAACTATCCCTGTTCGCTGATGACATGATTATATATTTAGAGGAACCTGGAAATTCCACCAGAAAACTCTTAGAGCTCATAAGTGATTTCAGTAAAGTAGCAGGTTACAAGATCAATGCCCATAAATCCAACGCATTTTTATACATAAGTGATGAATCTTCAGAAAGAGAAATTAGGAAAACTACCCCATTCACAATAGCCTCAAAAAAAATAAAATACTTGGGAATCAATCTCACAAAAGAGGTGAAAGACCTCTACAATGAGAACTATACAACACTAAAGAAAGAAATTAAAGAACACCTTAGAAGATGGAAAGATCTTCCATGTTCTTGGATAGGAAGAATTAATATTGTCAAAATGGCCATACTACCTAAAGTGCTATACAAATTCAATGCAATTCCAATTAAAATCCCAATGACGTACCTTACAGAAATAGAGCAGGCAATTATGAAATTCATCTGGAAGAATAAGAAACCCAGAATAGCTAAAGCAATCCTTAGCAGGAAGAGTGAAACAGGGGGTATTGCAATACCAGATCTTCAACTCTACTACAAAGCAATAGTAACAAAAACGGCATGGTATTGGTACCAAAATAGAAAGGTAGATCAATGGTACAGAATAGAGGACACGGACACAAACCCAAATAAATACAATTTTCTCATACTAGACAAAGGGGCCAAAAATATGCAATGGAGAAAAGATAGCCTCTTCAACAAATGGTGCTGGGAGAATTGGAAATCCATATGCAACAGAATGAAACTAAACCCATATCTCTCACCATGCACGAAACTAAACTCAAAATGGATTAAGGACCTCGGAATCAGACCAGAGACCCTGCAGATTATAGAAGAAAAAGTAGGTCCAAATCTTCACCTTGTTGGTCTAGGACCAGACTTCCTTAACAGGACTCCCATAGCACAAGAAATAAAAGCTAGAATCAACCACTGGGATAGATTCAAACTAAAAAGCTTTCTCTCAGCAAAGGAAACTATCAGCAATGCGAAGAAAGAGCCTACAGAGTGGGAGAATATCTTTGCCAATCATACTTCAGATAGAGCACTAATCTCCAGAATCTATAAAGAACTCAAAAAACTCTACTCCAAGAATTCAAACAGTCCAGTCAACAAATGGGCTAAGGAAATGAATAGACACTTCACAGAAGAAGATCTACAAGCAATCAACAAACATATGGAAAAATGTTCAACATCTCTAGTAATAAGAGAAATGCAAATCAAAACCACCCTAAGGTTCCATCTCACCCCAATTAGAATGGCGATTATCAAGAACACGAGCAACAACAGGTGTTGGCGAGGATGTGGGGAGAAAGGTACACTCATACACTGCTGGTGGGGCTGCAAATTAGTGCAGCCGCTATGGAAAGCAGTGTGGAGATTCCTTAGAAAACTTGGAATGGAACCACCATTTGACCCAGCTATCCCACTCCTTGGCCTATACCCAAAGGACTTAAAATCTGCATACTACAGAAATACAGCCACATCAATGTTCATAGCTGCTCAATTCACAATAGCCAGACTGTGGAACCAACCTAGATGCCCTTCAATTGATGAGTGGATAAAGAAACTGTGGTATATATATACTATGGAATATTACTCAGCCATAAAGAATGATAAAATTATGACATTTGCAGGCAAATGGATGAAATTGGAGAATATCATGCTAAGTGAGATAAGCCAATCTCAAAAAGCCAAAGGACGAATGATATCGCTAATAAGTGGAGGTTGACACATAATGGGGGGGAGGGAAGGGTTAGAGTTAGGGTTAGGGAGGGGGGCAAGTATAGAGGAAGGAACTACTGTATAGAGGGTAAAGAGGGGTGGGAGGGGTGGGGGGAAGGGAAAAAAATAACAGAATGAATCAAACAACATTGCTCTATGTAAATTTATGATTACACAAATGGTATGCCTTTACGCCATGTACAAACAGAGAAACAACATGTATCCCATTTGTTTACAATAAAAAAAAAAAAAAAAAAAAAGGCACACATTAAGGTGGTCTTAAGGCACAGCTATAATTATGATACTTTCCCTCTGCCTCCCAAATCAGGTTTGAAATCTGAACCTGGGAGTCAGGACTCTCTTCAATATGACTCTAATGCCTCATCTAGCCTCATCTCTCCCCAGGACCCCTCTGGGTAGCCTGGCAACCTTGGAGCGCAGTATACCTAGGTTCACTCTTGTTTTGTTGATACCCTCTGTAAAATATGATTTCATCCATAATCTGTCCATATGTTCTCCCCAGCATTTTCAACCCATATTGTTACTTACTTCACGTCTCTTTTCTCGTCTGTAAAATGGGCACAATAGTACCTGTTGTCATAAAATTGTGAGTATTCAAATACATGCCAAGTGCTTAGGAGCACGCTGACACCCAGGAAGAGTTCATAATGTGTATTATCAGCCATTCTTTATTAATTAGAAAGCAGAGGGCAAAGAACTTCTTAACTGAAGCTCCGTATCCTAAATACGGAGGCTCTGAAAGACATTGTTTTCTGTACCTGACTCACTGCTCCTCACCGTCTTATTGGTTGATATACAGAGGGCAGATTAGCCTGCACTTTATTGAACATAGCCACCATTCTCTGGTCATAGACAAAGCTGTCACCCTCCCTCTTCTAAAACCTTAGCATTCAATTTTCTACTTTCTGATCACAAATTACATTTACTCTGCCTCATTGCAACTGCATTTTTACATTTCCCACCAATCTGAGAGTCCAGTACCAGCTTTACTTCATCCTTCAGCTCTCTCCTAGGCCATTCAGTTGTCACTGTCATCTGCAGGATTATTCATTATAACTATCTGAAAGCTGAGGATCACTGCTAAAGCACATTATTGTCTATACATAAATCATATGCCCAGCCCCGAGATGCACATGGAAATATTAACATGACATTTTCTAACATAGTTTTTGACTCTCAGCAAATGTTTTTCTCCTCTAATATTTCCAATTTAGGGCATAAACCCAAGAAAGTTTTAGGAAGCAATAAGCATCAAATATTATTAGATGACCATTTTCAGACTTTTCTTGGCAGGGATTTTTGCTGTCATCTGCCAACTAATTTTTATAAATAGTAGGACATATGGACATAAGTCCTTCCTTAATATTTGATACTCCTAGGACTACTTTTAGCCTTACAAAGGTGAGGATTCTTTTTTCTTTCTTGAGTTTCTGAAAACTTAGTTTTCTGCCTTTTTATTTGAACAATTAATATTCTTTTCTCTTCCAATTTTCTTGGACCATCAACAGTCATTGTAATATTTCTTTTTCCTCTCTGTATGCATACCAACCCATGGATAATGAATGGAAAGGCACATGTAATCTAAAGCAGTGATCCTCAACCTTGAATGCACATTAGAGGGAGTTTTCAAAAAATCACAATCCCACTACAATCCCATTTGGAATTTCTCTGGAGCGGGAGTGGAAAGCTCCCCAGATGATTCCCAGGCTTGACACCCAGGCTTGACACCCATGCCATAATACAAGCTTATCCTTCCTTTGACTTCTAGACATGGCCTTCTCAAGTTGCTCATCTAGTAATTTCAATTTTTCACTGACAATCAGATGGATTGCCTTTCCCATACTGAGACAAATGCTCTCCTCACCATTCCTTTGTCCAGGAATGCCCCATTTGACCAGATGAATGATCACAGTTTTTTAATTGAGAAAAAAGATATTGGGAGACCTTACTTGCCTTACTGTATCTTCTAGGAGGTGATTAGAAGAGGTTGCTTAAGATTAATTGGGGCCCTTGGGACATGTGTTCGGTTAGAGAGTTCAGAATAGTCACTAGGGCAGTAAAGCCACGAAGGAAGAGAGAGCTCCAGGATCTTTGTTTAGAGCGATGGTTATTCTTCCTAGATAGCATTGGGGCACAAGAAGATCTATGAGGCCAGAAGCAAGAAAGAAGCTGGCCTTGTGAGTTGCCAGGAAAATCAGTTTGCTCTTTAGGTGGAGTACACATTGCTGGTTAATTCTTTCTGAGGTTTGTTATTTGGGGATTAGACATCTCAAGTGAGCACATGGCAGCTTTTAGTTAAAGCACTTTCATTACCTATTTCTTGCAAATTGGAGTAGTAGCCATTTTCTGAACGCCATTAAAAAGAATGTAAGGTGAGCTTCTCGGGAACCTGGTTTCTAAATAAAATGAAAATAATTCAAGCCACACACTCTGTATCTAAAATGATGCATTGCATTACAACACAGTGGCACTTCAGAATATGTGGTGATCATATTCTAAGCCATGAAGGGAGGACTGAGACAAGAAATTTCTTTACTACATCTCTGGGTGACATCTAGGAAGGTGGGGATGGTGACCCCATGTCAGAGAACTCATCACATCACACATTTAAGAATCTCTCTGTCCCCACCTCCCTCCAGTACAGCTCTGCTTTGCTGAGCCTTCAACTTTGAAGTCCACTCCCCTCCAGGCTGGCTCACTGACCCCTTCCTTGACTGGGTGCCTCTCACCATTCAGGGTATCTGCCTATCATCACTGACATCACAAAAATTAGTTCTTGTGGGGGAGAAAAAAAATCTTACTTTTATGCACAGTTATGCATATGGTACATAAATAGATGCACAGTATATCTGCAGTATTAACATTTCACAGGGGGATGCCATCAGGATAGGGATGTTTAAAAAGATTGCTGAGCAGAGTGATAATGAACAGAAGATTGAGAAACAGTGCCCTAGACTGAGCTCCTGGCTTGTCTGGGCTGCACCTCTGACACTGTGCCTCTTTTTGTCCTTATTGGCACGTCTCTCAATCCTTCCAGCAACTGTTTCCCAGTGGACCTCCATCCATAGGTGACCAATTACTAGGAAGTTCTAGTCTCATTCTCTGCCCCAGAACACTAATAGGTTGGGAACCTTTCAGTTCTTCTCTTTTCCAGTTATCTCTTAAGTATTCCCAGTTGTCATCTGAGGCACCAACAAGTCATTTCTCAGCCCCGAAGGACCCAGACTAGCAGTCTATATATATATTTACAAATGATGAGCCATGAGACTAATTTAGTGAACTACCAAAGCTCTGAACAAGCTAAGTGGAGTGTTCTCACAGTGGTTAAGAGCATAGGGTCTGGGACCAGGCTGCTCGAATTCATACATACTGACTAGCTACATGACTGAAATACTATGCCTCTCTTTCCTCATCTGCAAAATGGGGATAACATCAGTACTAACTTCACTGGTTTATTGTGAAAACTAAATGAAAAAAGTGAGGTAACACTTGGAAGAGTCCCTGGCCAACTAAATGGACTCAAACGTAACCTATTATTAAAAAAATTGTCATCTTCTACTTAGCTAATTCTATAGAAGAAACAAATAATTGAAACCTCAGTAAATATTTATATTTAGGTACTGCCATGACAATTAACATTTAGAGCTGGGAAAAAAGAAGTCTGAAGTTTAAGTGATTTATTTTAGGTTAAAAATCAACATCAAAGGAAGCAAAGTCAGATCATGGGATTAAACAATTGAAGTTTCAATTAGCACTAAAATGAAACTTATAAATGATCTCCAGGTTATTCCTAGGTCCATAATTGGAAATAATCATGATTTGAGGGTGTAGGGAAAAAAGTTTCAAGAATGTTCTTGAAACTTTATTTTTAGTATGATAAAATCAGACATTTGCAAGGGATTTAAATAGAAAAAAATACATAGAAAAACAAATCTAACCTTTTGCTAAAAACATGTTGAATAGAAGATTTTTGGAGAGTAAAAGTCTACACTAAAATGTAAGTCTATTACTTAAAATGGGAAAAAATAAACCAGTAATGCTTTCCAGCTTATGGGGACCTGGGGAAGCACCTAACAGTTTTCACAAATATCATTAAAACACTCAAACATCTCTCCCAGATTTATTTTGAACAGCAACACTAGAACCTACACTACTTTCATAAGCTTTCTGTATTTTCTCAAAGTGCTTCATCACTTTGTTTTTCTTTGCATATATGGACTTTTGAGGCTTCCTGACTTTGCCCATTTTATTCAGCCTTTTTGCTGTTTTTGGAAGACATTTTCACTGAATAATGTGATAAGTCGAGAGCACTAATGCAGAACTTCGGCCTACTGGGAGAACAGCAAAATAAGGTTGTAACGCATTCTCCACCTTCTCGCCTGGATGCACCTGCAACTTAAATGTTTCAGCTAACTCATGCACATGAGCTGACTGCAATGAGATTTTTTTAAAAGAAAATTCGGACGGTGAATTCCCAGTAAAACATAAGTCGTTATAGCAAGTGTTTAGATAGCTAGAGTTTAGATGGTAAGGGATATCTACAGAGGTGTTTAGAACTAATGTTCTCTCAGTTAAAGTATTTGTGTGTATGTCTATAAATATATGTTGACACGAAAACTGGCCCATCTGAAATGAAATCCAAAAAACCTATTATTCCAGGGGAAAAATGCCACTTTTCATTTCTTTAGAAAAGCATTTTTAAAACTAGTGAAAAAAAATCAATTTCTCTAAAATATTTGATAGGGCTTCTAAAAGATATTATTAATTTTTTCTAAAAACTTTTTTAGAGAAAAATATTATTCTAAGACCTTTTTTGAAAGCGTCACCTAAGTGCCATGTAAACTCCAAATTTTTATCAGGACTTAATCATATCATTTTTGTAGAAATTAAGATGGCCTGATCCATTATAAGATTGGACAGAAAACATATCCTGGATATGCATGTATTTACTATTAGAAATAGTGTTCAATTAGGGCTTCTCTTTTTTATCAGGCTGAATTTTAGGTTTCATAATTTGTAATCTGCATATCCTTTCCCTGACTGTTAGCCTATGTCATGTGTGTCACTTGCCAGAGCAATGCAGGCTGTTTGAGAAAAATAAAATCATCTGGTACAGTGGACTTTTCAGTTACCCAGTGAAGCTGATGCTGAACAAAACTGCACTGAATTTTAAATTTATTTCTTCTAAATGAATATAAAATACACGCACTAAGTACAAATTCTATGTTGTAGACAAATTTAAGATTTTAGTTGCAAAGACCCGGTCCAGTGCAAAAACAACAACAGCCACAAAAACAGGATATGCACAGGACAGAAACCTTGCTCACACTTTAGTAAGCAAGGTCGTTCATAAGATGCTAACTCCCAGAAGGTGTCTGGGCAGTAGGTAAAGGCTCAAGTGGGCTGGAAGATGATCAGTACAGATGGCAGAAGGCCATTGTGTATTAAAGAAAGAAAAGACGTTAAGTGTGCAAGCCCAAGAAAGAGGTAATTTACTCCCATCTCTTAAGGAGGTAAAGAAAGGAGAATGGTCCCCAAATGGAATTGGGATCAGAAATTGAGAGGCTCAGCAGGACAATGGCTCCTCTTCAGACTGTCAGTCCAACTTGGAGTTTCAGAGATGATGGCCTGGTTGCTTGTTAAGCAATTTTAAAGAGTTGGATTTTTTTTTTTTCCTGAGAGAATAAAAGGATTTTATTCTTTGATTTACATAGAGAACAGAAGACTTTGTCTTCATAGACTTTCTATTAAAACAATCTCTTAACAATATTTTTTAGAAAATGGACTGAAAAATGAGATTTAGTCTTCAACCTTATCTCACTAAAAGTGCTTGCATTTTAGTGACCTGTGATTTTTTTAAGAAATTGAAAAAAAAAATCGAATGTTCTAAAATGAAGGCAGTCAAATATGCCCACTCAAAATCATTTGATTCAAAAATCTGGCTGTTTTCCCAAGGTTTGGAGAGATCACTGTTGACGAATGGCTAAATTTACAAATGACTCCAGGTATTTCAATATTCGTTACTCTGCAAGGCAAGTTCTTGGAAGAAATGCCATTTAGACACTTCTCACTCATTTGCGCACAGCTCACTCTCTCCATGAGTGTGCACTCAGACTAGGTAGTGACAAGAACTATAGGGAGCCAATCTGAGACCCTTCAGCGAGCACTGGTTCAGCTGGACTCCAGGCTGTCTGCTGTCAGGCCCTAACTTCCCATGGAGGCCCTCCCTTCCAGTGTTTTCCTGACTCAGAACAGGGGCCAGCTCTGTTGGGATGGGGGCTTTTAATTATGACCATGTGGAGGGGCACACCAGTAGCTCAGGGACGGAGGGAATAAATCTAGCAGAGATATAAAAAAAATACTGGAACAAACTGCAAAACTGGGGCCAGTCAATGCAGATTTTCACTCATGACTTCTTACAAAATGGGCAAGATGTTTAAACACAAAAATGTTCTCTTCAATGTGCACAGTAAACGCCTTATCTGGAACAAGAACATGTGATAAGAAAAAATAAGCCATTTCTAATCCCACTCTCCTCTAAGCAGAGTGAATCCTGGTAACAGCAGTATTTTCTGTTGGGTAGTCACAAGTGAAATATTATCTCTGGCACTAAGGGCTTTTGACACACTTGAACCAGTATTAATAATTGGGTAGGGCACACAAGTTTGGAAGTGTTGGAAACACCTCACAGCTCTGGGGAGGAAAGGGAGAGAAGCCCGGCACTAGGAGTGAAGACCGAGGAGACTGAAACTGGAAGTGGGGCAGACGCCGGGCATGATAGGATGATGGAGGGCTGAGGAAGCAGTCCTGAGAGGAGACAAACCAAACAGAGATTTCTTACAGATGCAGTGCCATTTGCTTCTGTTCTCACTAAGGGATGAATGAATATTTTTAAAGTGACAATTTAAAAGGATGCCCTATTATTAAGCTGTCTGAAGAACACAGGTCTCAATCCAACCCTGTTTTGAGGCCCTATCCCACCAGGAGCTCTGTCTTGCTGGACCTACCCTCCTGGCATTGTCTCACCTGGTACCTGAACGGAAGTCCACAGGCAGATCTAGCTGGGGAAGAAGATTGTGCTATTCAAAGGGGGAGAAGAAGGTAGAAAAATATAAGGGGAAACTTTTATCTATTTATTTATTTGGGTGTACAGGTATCATAACCCTCTCGCAGGGTCCAGCAGTATAAACACAGGGAAGCAAGAGGCACAGAGTCAGGGGCATTCTGTGGAGAAAAAGGCTGTACAAAATAAAGGAACAGAAGAGTACAGTAGAAAACGAGATGAACATGGGGAATAGCATTTCACCAAAACCACAGCAAAAGCCAGAAAATGCATTGTGCAGTTAATCCGAACAAATAGGAGATCTTCAGATGTGAGGCGGGGAACATCTTTTCATTAGTTGACTAAAGATTTACGACCACAAAAGGAGCCCAGCTCCAGCTTCACCCTGCCCAGAGGAGCACTGCGGTGCCTTAGAATGCTGCAGGTCTGCTCCCAGCGAGGCCCAGGGCTCCAGCTCTGTGGCTCCACAGCCACAGATGACTCTGATGAGGAACGTCCTATAAATAATGCATGCCCCGTCTCAGGTACTGCATTTGCCTTATTTCAAGGTAACAGATTACCAGAAAGGGCGAGCCAGCAACTGGGACTCAGAAGCAGGTCTGCCAACTCCGATCAGCCTTTTAAATCTGCTCTGGAGGGACAATAATCTACACAAACCTCCCTGGGACTTCGTGCAGTACCTCCAACAAGTAATTAGATAACAGAAACCAGCACATTTCTTCCTTTACTTTTCCTGGTTGTATAACGAAAAAAGATGGCGGCACCTTTGTTGTGTTTCCCTCACCCCTCCCGCCTCACCGTTTACACGCTATCAAACTATTTCCTGCAATTCTCCAATAAGGGGGTGGAAGGTACAGATGGAATGGCCAGACTCTACACTTGCACTGACATTTAAAGGTCAAGTCTCCTTGTATCATAAATAATGATATTTTTTCCTCCCACATGTACGAAAAGATAGCTGTGAGAGCTACTGGGATGGGGGGGGGGGGGGTGGCGGTGGTGTAGACCTTTGAAAGTTCATTGGCTAAAAAGATTTGATTTGCTGCGATTTCAGAATTCTTTACCTGTGATGGCTTATGTCATAAAGAGTTGGAGAAAATTAAAGGATGGATCCATCCAGCTATTGTTTTTCACCTCTATTTTTATTGATTGTAATATGGTTAGCTTCTCAATAAATTAAGATTTCTAAAAGTGAATCCATCCTATGTAGAGGGAAATGAGGGGTGGGGAGGGGGCGGAGGGAAGGAAAGATAATGGAATGAGACAAACATCATTACCCTATGTGCATGTATGATTACACAAACAGTGTGACTCTACTTTGTGTACAACCAGAGAAATGAAAGTTGCACACTATTTGTGTACAAGGAATCAAAAAATAATTTTAAAAAAGGAAAAAGAAAAAAAAAGAACCGGATCAATGACATAAATAGAACCCAGTTTTCAAAAATTTTCCTTCATATACAGTAGTTTTTTTTTTTTTTTTTTCTTTTTGAACTGCTGGACCTTTTGTGCTAGAGATCAGGTGTTACTTCTGAAAGTTTCTATCTGTGGGAAGACCATATGGCCAAGTACCACTGAAACTTCCCTGTTTGAAAGAGAAATTATTTTGAAGGAATCACATATTCAGCCTGCATTTCTTCAAAAATGATCTCTGCCTCCAGTGCTCATAGAAGCTCTTTCACATAAGAACTAAAAGACATTAGTTTACCTCCCCAATGTTTGCACTTCTGCTTTCATTTTTGATTTTCATTAACTTGCTGGTAACCCCTGGCAGGGCTCTTGTCTGAAAATAACTAAAACAACTTCAACTTATTGAATGGACATTTACTTACATCATCTTATTTAATGTCTGCCATAATCCTGCAAGGCAGTGATCACGTGCCTGCCTCTTATAGATGAGGAAACTGAGGCTGGAACTAGTTTAGGGTCACAAAGATTCCAAATGGATGCCTAGGACAGAATCTAGGTCTGTTAGACTTAAATCCATATAAAGACACTCTAGGGGTGATATAATTGCTTCTATATCCTTACTGACTAAATAAGTCAAATACATGCTCCTTTACTTTTGATAACATCCCAAAGCTTTTCTTTAAAGCTAAATGCCTGGCCCTCACCCCAGTACAAGGAAAATTGATGAAAGCTATTTAAATTTTGTAAAGACCGAAAGAATTTCTACGTAGGGACACATGAGGGCACTCTAACCTTCTCTCAGCTGAGTAAACATTTCCTATATAATTCCACTGCTCAAAATCTTGACCCCAGTGCTGACTCTGCTCTGGTACTTGTTTAAATGTGGACTTACAAATTCATAGTTGGAACTCAATTTCTTCATTTCTAAAACATAGGAAGGAGATAAAAATGAGCCTTAGGGTCTCTTCTATCTTGAATTGGATGCTTCCACTTATTAGTTACTCATTAAAGAGATTTATGACCCTATTTAACAAGGACTATTAATGATTACAAAGAAATAATGTTTCTTTCATACTTACTATACTTAACCTGAAAATGTGCTTTAGATTTAACTCATCATGTATACCAAAAAAAAAAAAAAAAAAAAAAATCATTTCCAAAACAGGTTGTTACTTCTTTTTGGCTCATCTGAGAATTTCATTAAATTGCTGGAGAAATTCTTTCCTCTCCTACAGATTCACGGTGACATCTTCCTGTCCATTGATGTTGGGTCTATACTACGGTGACCAAAGGCATTGGCTGGAAGGTCGCTGCTTGTTTAGCATTTACATCACAATTTCCTTCACTCCAAAGGCTGGGGCTCACTGCTTTGTGGGCATTTTTAATGAGATTTATCATGGGGGCTTTGAGAAGATAATCCATGTTCCGTGTTATGTAGCTGCTAAAATATTTCACAGGGCAGGGTTATTTTAAGATTCATCTGACAAACTGAAGAATAACCAAGACAGAGAGATGCTTCTCAGTAGATCCCCTCAAGGACAAGAGGGGTCTTTCTTCCTTGCTGTAAATGAAGGGCTAAGCCCAGTGCTCTGACAGAGGAAAGGGAAAAGGGAGGAGGGAAAATACAATAAGTTGCAGTCTAAATTACATGGAATGATGGGTTTAAAGGAAATTGGTACATTATACTCAGCAGGGACAGTTTGTGGAAATACACCTACTCTCAAAGACGGGTGTTCTGAGGAGCTTGCCCACCTGCTAATGCCGCATGCTGATCTTTTTATATAGAGGCAGAAAGATTTTTCCTCTGCCAGGAGCCTTGCTGGGTGATTACTACACAGACCACTTAAACCACTGGGCTGCTTTTGTTGAGAGTCAATAAAAAGCCTCCTAGATGTCTGGTCTTAAAAAAAAAAAAAAAAAAAGGCAACTTGTTCAGCCAGACCAGGTCAGCAGGAAGTCCTTCAAACATAACCACCCTCATGGGTGCTCCAGCATAAGAGCCCTGGCATGGAAACAAAGCCCTCAGATGAAAAGAATACTGCCCTTTATTGCAACCAACCAAAGGAACTGAAGTCACAGCCGAACACTGGGTCAATCTCCATCTCTAAAAATGTCTTTTACTTAAATGCAATTAAATAAATTTGGTAAAGACTCATTTTCACAATTCTAGTATTGTTATCAGGATTTTTTCAATCTGTTTTTCTTCTCTGTGCCTCAATTTCTTCATCTGTAAAATGGGAATAATAAGAGTACCTACATCACTGGGTGGTTGTAGGATTAACTAGGTTTCTATAAATCAAGTAAAGCAATATTGGACCTCTTTATAAGTGTTATTAAGAAGACTATTCTTTTGCTTCTGTTATTACTATTATTGTGCTTATTCTTATTTCAAAAGCCTTAGGGCACCTCAAGAAGATGTTGCAATGCCATTACAAGATCATGTCCCACCCTAGGTATTATTAGTTGCTTTTTGCATGTCCTAGTTTATTCTTAACTTACCTGGAAGTATCTGTTCTTTATGTGTAAGTCCTTTGTAGACATTTCAAGATTCCATGTTTCTTTCTTCCTTCCCTCTCCATCTACCTCCACTCTTTCCATAAGGTGCTCACTCTGAGCCAGACACCAGTTGTACAGAGAAGACAAAACACGGCTGTGCCTATTGGGGAAACAGAACTGGTGGGGGACACTGTCCTACCTTAAAGGAGGCATGCACAGAAGTCCATCCTGAGCTGTTTCTTACAGGATGAATTATAATTGGCCCAGTGAAGTGGGGGTGCATATTAGAAAAGAGGGAATTATGGTAGAGAAAGAGACATTCAAAGACTGAAGTCATAGAAGGAACACTATATTTCCTTTTAGGTTTTTCTTTGGACCCTACATTGTCTCTGGCTCCGTAGAGGTTACAAAACAAAGCATTAAGTGCTCAGTGCAATGTTGAGAACAATGTGGTGTAGGTTACATATTGAAAACAACGTGGCTCTGTTTTGCCAGATCTTTTCCATTTCTTTCACCCTTCACTTCTATAGTTAGCCAACATGCCTGTTACGGTTTAGATATAAGATGTCCCCCAAAAGCTCATGTGTGAAACAATGCAAGGAAGTTTAGAGGTGAAATGATTGGGTTATTAGAACCTTAACTTAATCTGTGCATTAACCACTGGAGTGGTTTACTTGGATGGTAACTGTAACTGTAGGCGGGTGGGGTGTCACTGGAGGAGTTAGGTTTCTGGGAGTTCCTTTGGGGCCTATAGTTTGTTTCTAGTGAACAGAGCTTTCTCTCTGCCTCTCGATTGTCCTGTCCTGACTGCTTTCCTCTGCCAAGTCCTTCTGCCACAATGTGCTTCCTCACCTCAGGCCCAGAGCAATGAAGCTAGCCATCTAAGCACTGAAACGTTTAAAACCGTGATCCCCAAATAAACTTTTTCTCCTCTAGGTTCTTCTTGCCAGATTCATTTTAAAAAAACAAAGAGGTCTTACCATCCTTAGGATATATCCTATTGTCCCTAGCCTTCACATTTTAATTACCTACATGTGACCAGCTCACAATCATTAGTCTGAGTCACCTGGCTCTACCATGCCAATTTAACTGCTCTTTGTTTTGTGCTTCCAGGGCATTTAGTTCATACTTGATGAACTTTGGACACTGGGTGGTTATTATCTCCATATCTGATTCTGCCACCTGACTAAGTCTTCAGGGGTAGGATAATGTCTAATTCATGCTCACATCTCCATGCCTGATAAGTTTCTGGCACATAGTAGGTACTGAATACAAAAATATCGAATAAATGAAGTCACAAATATCTGAATAAACAGATGCACAGAGGGCTGCTTAAAGCTGGTAAGTCTGGTCTCCTGATCCTTTTCCAAACTTCTCTGTTCCTTTTATCTTCTTTACACAGGTAGAGTTCATTCTCTCTACCTTTTCACCCCCAGCACCTGTTTACCCCTAGATCCATTTATCTCCATCTGTCCTTCTAGCTTGAGTTTATCTGTGTCAATGAAGAGGAAAAGTGTCAGAAAACAGAGAGTACAAAAATAAATCAAAAATTATGACTAAAAAGAGGGCTATAATAAAATATTGCACTGCACAATTAAAAAAGTCCCAGAGAGTAAATTCCCTGAAATTTATACCTGCATAATTTATTTTCTGATCACATCTCCTTGGGACTTCTCATCTCAACACCTGAATTAGGACCTTGGAGAAAACGCAGCATTTGTAGGGATTTTTTGCTCCATATTAACAAGTGCAAAAAAACTGGGGCCTACTTAGCATAATCAAAATTAGCCAGCCTGGAGTCCCAGAATCAGATCAGGGGACCATTTAGTAGTCTCCCAATCCGAAGAATAACATCTTTAAACCTCCTTGCCAACCCAAAGGGAAAAACTTCACCTCTTAGGCGTCTTTTCCATGAGGCATGTGGGAGAATGTTAATAACCACCACCAAACTGCCAGCAACATCTGAGAGAGCCATGTGGCCAATTTAATTTTTAATCAGTTGCCCATTGAATTTGTAATTATCCACAAGGCAACAAAGCAATGTGGAAGGCAAAACTCCTGGAAGCAGAGGATGTTGATTAACTGATTCATTTTTATGTGTGGAGAAGCTAGTGAGCATCCCACTGTCTGAAGATGGATATCAGCCTGGGGTCCTGCTTTACCCCCAATTGGATGAACAGGTTAGTTGGAGTATATGAGAAGTTTCCATGGTGCTTTCCAGACTGCTGATATTTTCAAATAAAATATTTATGTGTAAAACAGATCCAAGTAGAGCTTCTCTGGTTAAAGGCCTCTCTCCAAAGCCCCCACTCCTGCCCCGAGGCATCCTGGGAGGCACAGAGAAGGCAGCAAACCTCTCCAGGGTTGTGCAGGGCACATGAGTATTCAGTCACCTTAAACAGTCCCCAAATCAGCCCCCACGGCCTACGATTCATTCAAGTCAAAGGGTTTTCAATGACAGGTATGGGAGGCACTCCCATACATGGGTGTCTAATCCCCCTCCACACGTGGGTGGGTGTCTATTCTCTTTTCAAAAGATTTATCTCTTCCTCAGTGTTCATTAGACTCCAATCTCCACCCCCCAAAAGATATTGTGGAGATAATTCATTAATAAGAAATTCTTCCTCTCTGCTGCTAATGTTCATTTTGGCATCGTCTTTTGTCACGTAGCCCCTCAGGAGGGACACGTGGGCATTCCCTGAGGAAACTTCTCAGCTCTAGATGACAACATCTATTGAACAACATTTCATTTTTTAACAGAAGAATGATGCTGAGGTTCAGGGTAGGAGAAAACATTAAATTAAACATTTTACTACAAAATTACCTTATTTTTATTGAATCTTTTGGTATAACCCTGTACATCCATGTGTGAAATCAATGGTACTGATGACTGAGGTAAAGTAACCTAAAGTTTCTATGTCACGGCTGACAGGCACACAGAGCTAACTTCCAGGCCCACTCACAAGCTTCCAATATGATTGGGGAAATAGTTAAACAAGAAATAACAGAACTCATGTAGAAGCGGCAGACGGGAAATTATCCTCTCTGGAACTTGAAATTCGGGGTAGATTTTCTGAAAGAAGTAAAATCTTAGTTGAAATCTAAAAAAAAAAAATAATAATTTTTTTTTTTAAATGAGAATATAAGCTTTCAACTCAACCCATCTGATCTTAGCTGTAATAGTAGTGGTAGGTGAGGGCAGGGAGTGTGCCAATTGTGCAATGCTAGATTCAGTTCTGAATCATCTCCCTCCCAGGCTCTACCCGTGTCCTTCTCAGCATGGCCCAGACTAAGTGCATCTGTTCCTTCCACCATCCTAAACCTGCTGCTTCTCCTGTGCAAGTGTCCTTGGGAACACCACCTCCTCCCACTTACCACTTATCCAATCCAGTTGCTTTAACCCTCCAATTAATCACCAAGGCCTGTGGCTACTTCCTTCTAAATGTCTCGAGTTTGTCCCTTTTCTTGGTCTATGGTTTTACTCTCTTTTTCAGATCAGATCACCTCCCACTTGAATGACCTCATCCCCTTGGTCACAGTTCTTCCTGGTTCCATACATTCTGTGCTGCAGCCAGAGAGATCTTTCTAAAACACAAAGTTGATCTTGTTATTCACCTGCTTAAATCTCCTCACACTCCTTTAAGATAATGCTAAATCCCTTTAACATGGTCGATTGGACCTCTAAGTACCTTTAGTTTCAGCTTCTCTCCTCCTTGTAAACTTTGGCACAACTATGATTAGTTGTTTTGGTTCGTTAATGGCCACTGTGTCTCTTGAAGGTCATCACCCACACTGCACTCTCCTGCCCGCCCCAGAACACTGCTATCAGGAGGGCAAGTTCCTATGTATCCTCCAGAATTTAGCTCCTCTTCACTTCCTCCAGGAGGCCTCCCTGGACTTGAAAGTCTTATTAAGGTGCTCATGCGCTTCTTCCAGCTGCAACCTACACCTCCAGGGCTCTCTTGCATGGCATGTTATAACAGATTGATGAAATGTCTGTTTCCCCAACTAGACTGTAAGCACCTTGAAGATAAGGACTATGTTTGTATTGATCATCATCAAATTGGGAAAGAGTCTGGCACATGGAAGGAAATTAACACACTTAATGTTGAATTGAGTGAAAAAAACAATGATTTTCTCACCTTGACCCTCACTCTGTCTAATAACTGACAGGTCGTTTTGTCTCATTTCACTCTTACGCAGTTATCTTACAGGCTTCCGCCTGACCAAGTCATTCAGTGGCTGCTTTTTGCTTTTAGGTTGAGGTTCAATCTTAGCATGACAGACGAGGTGCTTTAGGATCTAATTTCTGTCACTCTTCCAGTCTCATCTCCATTCCTTTTTCTTTAAATGAAATGTATTCTTTGACCACACCAGACTGCCTAGGTTTCTTCAAGATCACTCTCATCTTCCTCTCCTCAATCCCTCTGTATTTTGTAAAATATATTTTTTAGTTGTTGATGGACCTTTATTTTTATTTATTTATATGCAGTGCTGAGACTCAAACTACTGCCACACACATGCTAGGTGAGTGCTCTATCCCAGTCCAGTCCCTCTGCATTTTGATACTCTACCCTCCACCTGTATGCCTGGTATCTACTCCTATTATTTATGATTCAGTGCAGTCACCTCCTCTTCGAAGCCCAGTCTATCAAGCTTTCCTCTTACTACCAGTAATGAAATTGGGTATTGGTTTTCTGAGTGTTATAATATGCTATGCATTCTTTTCTATCATGTTTGAATTTTAGCTTTCTTCTAAGATCAAACTTTCATGGAAAGTAGAGAGAAGAATTTTACTCTTCTCTATAATCACCTTATCTAATATACCTGACACAAAAGGGTATTCAATAAATATTTTGTGGATTAATAACTTTATTTTAAACAAATGCAGTATTTTACATGGGCAATGAGAACCAGAAAAAGCAAAAGGAGTACACAAGTACTAATATTATTGTAGTCAGATTAACACAACGTGCTCACAAAATTTTCATGAGAATCCATATGGGCACTTCCTTCCAGGATTCGAACTCAAACCTAAGAAGGATGGTGCAAGTCTTGTTTTCGCCTTCTGCTGTCTGGCTTTTTATTTATTTATTTTTAATCTAGTTTCAATTACACGTTAAGAATATTGTGCCCAGTACATAGCCCTCAAATCATACATGTTCATAAAATATTCATCCCAATCTGACAGAGCCTAGGAATTTTTCAGTTCTATCATTACTGTTGACTACTGCTGCATTCTGGACATTTCAATTACTGGGCACAAATGAGTCCTATTTTTTCCTTTATTTTTATATCATTAGATCTGTACAGAAAAAATGCTGATAAAATATCCTTTGAGAATAAAGGATATTTTATAGCTGACAGTTATAGAGTAACTGAAATTTTTTTTAATAAAAAATCAACATGTTATTTTCTTAGTCTGCTTCATAGACAATGAATTCATGAAAAGACTATCTGTGTCTAGGACAGCCTAGATGTCCCCTTTACCAGCAACACAGGCTTCCACAGCCTGACCCACTATCTCTTGGAAATGCCATCCTTCTGCATAATGTTTGATTCCAAAATTCTACCAGTATTTAACTAAGCAAGTGAGAGGGCAGCAAGATTCCTGCTTAACCACACGCATAAAATACAGAAATTTGCTCACAGGTCTCCCCCACCTAAATTTGTTTCTTGATGTGTGTTCAAATTATTTTCACACACACGAACACACCCAACTATTACAATGTCTATAAGCAGCCCTTCCTCCACAGGCCGGATTCAAAACTCTAACTGGGGTTAGTCAGCATCTGCAAAGTGGTCTGCAATTTTCCCAAAGGCAGTTAACAGGATGCTGAAGCATTTCGCTGACATTACTTTTAGTATGCCTGTGCTCATAAGTTCCTGGTTGCCATCTGTCACATCTAGTGGAGGTCAAGTCAGACCACACATTAGACCAAGTCCTTAGCTTCAGAAGCATGCGTGAGGAGAAGAGTGTGCAGGTGAGAGCAACCGGCTTGTAAGATGTGAACAGAGAGTGAGCATGGTCAGCAGGACATTTATGAAGGGTGAAAATAAGAGCCATTAGTTAGAACCAAGGCCTTCTGAGGGTGCAGTTGAGCTCACAGCTCTGTGTGTGTGTGTGTGTGTGTGTGTGTGTGCGCGCGTGTGTATGTGCGCGCCTGTGAAGATGAGGTGTGTCGCTTGTGTGATTGTACGGAGGATGACGTCTGTGCTGGGAGATCAACAATAAAACATGTATGCAGGTTTGTTTAACAAAAAGCATTCTGCAATAGTCTCACTCTAGAGCTGGAAACACAGACTGGGCTAGGACTCGGTAAGTGATAAGGAAATGGGAACAGCAGAACGAACAATATGGTCCTGTCATGTCACAGAGAACTGAATTTTTCCCAAAGGCTTCCCATGTGTGCAAATGAAAAGTCTGACAGCTGAATTTCAGATGGGTAGATAGGACTGAGTAAATCCTAAAGACTTTCTGGCTCTCTTCATCAGTCAACCTCATATTGCATTTAAGACTCACTGGGCAGCCCTCTGAGTATCCTTCCCTTACTCTAAAGCCCCCTGGAGGGGTGGCCGGTGGAGTTGCCCTAATCTGATCAAATAGAGTGGGCAGGGCTTAATTGGATAGTCAACTCCTTAATGAGATTGTGAATTACCTGAAGGTATGGACTGCATCTTACACCTCTTCTTCATTATATAGTCCAAGCATGGGCTTTCGATAAATGAATATTGTGATATGATAACAATAGTCATTATTATATGGTACTTATTTTGCATCAAGAAAGCACACTGTCTGAATTAAATTCTCACACCTAGCAAATGAAGTGGTACTATATTCATCTGTTTCAAAGAGGAGGATACTGAGGTCCAGACAGGTTAAGTAACCTGCTTAACATCACACAGTTTATGAGGGATAAATCCAAGCAGTCTGGCTCTAGCATTCATACTCTTATCCAATCCATGATCTTGCTTCTTATGGACATGCATTTCTGAATTCTTGGTGGCTTTTGTGTGATTTTCAGGGAAGGTACGATAGGAGTGATAAACTGTCTCAGAGGACAAAATCTACTAATGGGAACACCAAAGTTATAACCTCTTTTTATCTTTTCACCATGACTACCCGAAGGAAAAATGAAAAACAAAACAAGAAACTATTTCCATTTAAGAAACCATTTTAGTCTCATACAATTTTTATTTCTTGATTGAGTCAGAAATGGTAGATTCAGCTTTGTCCTTGGTTTTCAAGTTTCAAGTGCTGTGAAAAAATGGATTTGTTCTAGGCCCGACTCACAGCTCATGCTATTCTTCAAGTAGAGCCAACCAAATCTTTTTGTTAGACAAGTTATTCTGCAGTCTTTGGGGATAGTTCCCAACTCTCTTTTAGCTGAACCAGACCTGGTCCGACTTCTAGCAGCAGGAGTTATGGCCCCATCATCCTTGTCCCCTTAATGATGCTGTCTCCAAGTCACACACATGGGAAGACAGCAGGGACCCACAGGGAGAAGAGCAATAGAAATTAGCAAGTGGTCCCACTTGCACAACTGCATCCCGGAAAGGTAGGAAAAAAGAGAAGCGAGTGAACACCAACAACTTGAGACGACAGAGCCATTTGGAAACTGGAGAGCCATGAGGAGCACCTGAGGAAAGGCAAGGGGAGGCGGGAAAGGAGAAATGGGAGCAGGGAGAGGCAGCAGTCAGGCAGGAAAATGAGACGCTGCAAGGACAGAAGGAAGACAGAAAGCATGCTAGGGAAAGAAAAGGAAAGAAGTTACACCAAGTTCCGCCTCTGACTCTTCTGACCATTTCTTCTGTCTCAGCTTTTTTTTTTTTTATTTAAAGGGGGCCTTTTATAGTAGGGTTTCAGAACGAGACACAGCCAGGATGGACTGGAAAATCTTCCTCTGCCTTCAGGTGCCTATTTATGAAAGGTGAGACTAACTAATCCGCCCGTTTAGCTCTGATCCCAGAGGAAAATGAGGGTGGCTACAAGACGCTTCTGCAGCATTCTTTACTCTGCGGGCTATGCATTGAATTATGCACCTAACGGTCACCAGTGACTGAGCTGCTGCCTTCTACTAGAACTTAGGGTTAAAAACAGAAGTAAGTCATATTCTTTATCTCCAAGTTGTTCACAGGCCATGGAAAAGATAGACACCTAAAAATAACTATGTCAGGAAGTGTTATGATAAGGCACCAGAAAGGGACATGGAGGGTCAGGAGAGGGCGTCTTCTAGCCATTTCCTGATTGATCCTCAGTATTAGTTTATTTCTCCTGGGAAGTCCCCTTCCCAACCCTGACCCCTTAAGCTACATCTTTTGAAATCCTGGACATTCTTCAAATCTAGGTCAAATGCCATTTTCTCAACAAAGTAGTTCCTCCTCTTAAAAGCTGTAATTAATCTTTCTATCCTATGTTCTTCTGTAACACATTATTTATATCTGTTCTGACATTTATAACAATTTGTTCTTTTTTTAAACTATGTTTGGTGGGGGGGTTGGATAGATGAGTGGATAGACAGATTGAGGGTTTCATTAGATTGTAAGGTTTTTTGTTTTCTGTTTTTACTATAGGGCTTTGTTCTTCTTTTGGTCTCCCACAAGCCTGAGCATAGAAGTTTCATAAAATGTTCTCAGATGAAAGTTCATTTTAATTAATCTGAAGGCCCTGTTAGGATGCTAAACCAAGTAGATTCCACTTCCTTTGGGGCAGTTGTGAATCCTTGATTGCAAATATCAAAAATAATTTCTTGTTTTAAAGAGGCATAAAAGAAATGACCTTCAGACCTAAAAAGACCCAACCATTCATTCCATCTTTTTCTAAATTTGGAGAAAGAACAGGTAACAAAACAAAACCTTCTAATTAATAAAAGGCCGGGCACGGTGGCACATGCCTGTAATCCTGGCGATTCCAGAGGTTGAGGCAGGAGGATCACGAGTTCAAAGCTGGCCTCAACAATGGCAGGGCACTAAGCAACTCAGTAAGGCCCTGTCTCTAAATAAAATACAAAACAGGGCTGGGGATGTGGCTCAGTGGTTGAATGTCCCAGGGTTGAATCCCTGGTACCTCCACCAAAGAAATTAATCAAGTAATTTTTAATGTGGAAAGGACTCTGCATTTCATTTGATATAATATCTTAACTATGAATGAAGAAACTAAGTCCTGAAAAATTCAGATACTTCTTCCATATCACACAATTAGAGTCAACAACAGATGTCCCAATAGGTAAATAGTTTACCTTCAATAAAAGAGAAAGAGCTTGGTTAAAGAGGAAAGAAAAAGAAATAGCACTGAAATATACAAAGAAAAATAAGTCATTGAAGGGTAGTGCACATTATAGAAAAATATTTCCCTCTCAGTCCACCAACCCACAGAAAATATCATGCTCTCAATAACATAATGAATACATTATGAATATATTTGTAGAGTTTGGAGCCTCAATTTTAAAACCCAACTTTTGTCATTTCCAGATCCTTCAAGCCTCTGGACATCAAATGATTCTATTCAGTTGGCAATGAGAAGTATTCTGAGGTTCTTCTCTAAGATATTTCAACATGTTTGGGTGACACTGGTGATCAACAGGTGTTCTTAACAGTTGCAGAAGCAAAATAATTCATGGAGGCTCTGTTGAGAGGTGAACATTCACACACGTTCTCTCCATCATGACTTAGGAAAACGCAGCAGGTGCACTCAGATCTGACACAGTTTACTCCAGTCCAGTTCTGCTATTATTGCCAGAACCCCTACCTTTCCCCTGACCTTTCCCATGTTACTGCTGCCCTCTCCTATCCTGATAGAGCTGACCCAGTCTTATAGATGCACCAGGTCAGGCACAGAAGCATGCACACACACACTCAGACACAAAACAGGTTGAAGCACTAAATTTGACTTTGAAGTTTACTGGGTTCCAGTTCCAAATAAGGACCTATCTATCTATCTGTCATCAGATATATAATATGTATACATCTAGTTAGCTCTATCAATCTGCCTAATCTTCACAGTGATGCATAAACACTCAGATAAAGACCACCTGATTTTAAAAATTCCTTCACTCCCTGTAGAGTACGGTTTGTGAACACTGGTTTTCAGTTAGAGACTAGCTACACTGCTCTGCACTTCCCAAAGCCCCCCTCAAGGGCAAAGGGACAGTGTGTGGGTTTTGCAGCTACACATGGGCTTAAATACTAGTTCTGCCACTTAGCAATTGTGTCATCTTGAGAAAATTACTTAAAATTTCTAGATAATCATTTCCAAAATGACGGACAATGTTAATACCTACTTCATGGAGGTTTAAGGACTTGAGGTTGTGTTTACCAAAGGGTGCCACATGGCAGAGTTCAGTAAGGAATATTATGGTGAAGAAGATGATAACAGGGGAAAGAGGAAGGAGAAAAAATATGATGACCCCCCCCAACTTCCTGGAAGTCTTCCATATTTCAGAATTTCTCAGCAAAGCTTGACAGAACTTGAGTTCCACCCTCTATCTGAGCTTACATATACATACACTTACTTATATCCCATCCATTTCTGGGGAAAAAGACATTTCACAGTAGTGAGTTCGACATCTTTGGAGAAATCAGCTCCCCACTTTTTTTTTTTTTTTTTTGCTTTGCAGGACTGGACTTCACAAAACAGGGTGAAAAAATTCCTGAACCCCCCATAGCAGCTAATCATAGGATTTCCAGTTACAGCCACAGGCCCCAGCTGTTTGCTTCTCCGACAATTCTAGTAACTGTGAGATACCCTATAGATCACAGAAAAAAAATGCCCAGCTCCTTTCTGGAGTTCTGGAATCAGAATTCACAGCTAACCCACTAGCAGAGCTGTTGCTACAGTTCGAGCTATCCAAAGTACCACAAGGAAGGAGGAAGCCCCTACCTACCCGGGACATGCCCGGAATGACAGGGCCATTTACTACCTGCCTAAGATGCCATTCTGCTTGCAAACACACACTACCTGCCTTATCACTCGACAAAATAATTGCATTGGAAAGCCTGAAGGCAAATGACTAATGTTAAAAGTGGCCTATGCATCATTTCAGTGATGACTCCACAGGCATCAATTAAACATGGAAAAGACGTGTTCTGAGGCATGACCATCTGACATTTTCCATTGAGCTGTATGTAGTCAAATGTTAGTAAAACAGAAGTGATCCTAAGTATAAAGAATGGAGCAGCCCTCTCCTTGCTCAAAAGCAGAAAGGGCCCATGAGGACGACAACTCTGGAAGACCTCCAGAAGAAGAGGTGAGCACAAGAGAGCCTAGATTTGAAGTCAGCACTGTTCTTCCTCATGCATAGAAAGCACAGGTTGGGGGTTGCATGAGGTCATCTTTTCAGCCACCCAAAAGGCAGACTGCTCCAGAGAATGCTTGGGAGTCTGCCTGGTAGTCTAGAGGTGAACTTCAATTGTTATGCCTCCAAGTGGGAGAAGAGATTGGCAATAGTCCATCCTTTGCTCCTTGACTGTTTTCCAAGTATCAGCATTGTAGGACTTTGCTCAGCACATTAGGCCAAGTTCAGTGTGGTCTAAACATCTGTCCCTAGAAACCCTGTTTAATATCTTCTTCAGTGAAAGGAAAAGGATACATTTAACAAATCTAATGAAAGTGATGTCAAGGTATAAAATCCCAAGCGAGAGACAGTGGCTGGAGCAGAAGTGCTTTTCAAGCCTGCAGTTCTAAATCAGTCAGGTAGACACCTGTGTATATATAGACAAAGCTTCAAACACCACCACCTCATCACACCTAATGACTGCTTGCAATGATAACTTGCAGTCCCTATTTCTGGCCTTACCAAAAACAAAAATATGTGTCTTTATACTCTCAGCTCTGATTCTGAACCTGTTCTCTAATGTTCATCTGTTTTTTGTTTCTGTAATATACATGGAGAGATAAATGAGAAAGGAAATATTTTTCCATCTTAATTTTGATCCTGATCTAAAATTGCTAATTACTTTTTAATCATTACCCTTGATTTCTCCTTTTTTCTTTTAGTGATTCAAGTACATGCTGCTCCCCACACATCCCCCGGCCCCAGCATTAAGGTTAATATTCTTAGAATGAGGCTATCAAGTATAAACCAAACAAAACCAACGAAAACAACAGTGCAGTGCCTCCTTTCTCATGAGTCCCCTTTGCCAATGATGCAGTGTACTTAAATCTCTTTAAAGCAGCTGCTTCAGTATTAAGTTTTGGGTTTGGAATAAAAGGGGTCACTGATAATTATTTTCTCAGCACAATGGAAAAGCAACCCAACCCATTAACACTAAAATGGCAGAATTCAACACAGTGTGAACAAGTAGGAATAGAAGAATACCTGGGATTGCCAGATTGGAAAGGGGGACGTTGTGGAGGTGAGGGGGGAGCGAGGCCATCCAGTCGGCATTGCAGACGTCTGAAGCCGCCTTTGTCCCGCTGGGGTTGGGGGAACAGATGGTCCCCATCCTGAGTTTCCTCCTTGCCTTCCTAACTGCTAGCATCCCTCTCGTTCACAAATTGGCCAGGCTCAGCCCAGTGACACTTACTCAATAATCATCACCGTTCCAGCTCACTAGACATTTCAGGGCCACTTTTGTCAGGCCAGTCTTTCCAAAATGCCTTTCTGGCTGGGAGAGGGGTCAGAGAAGCGATTCTCTCTCCCCAGCGCCCGCAGTCCCCACCCTTTCGGCCCTTCCTCTGCTCCACTCCTTTAATCTGCTCAGTCTCAGCTCCGTTAAACTTCTTATGTTCCCCTCTGGAGACGGGGGCGGTAGGCCCCTGGAGATAAATCTCACAGAAACAGAACGTCCCAGGAGCAGCCACGCCCGGAGCTACTCACACGACAGGTGCCCCCACGGCGTACAGGCACGCCTTGGGGTCTGCACACATGTGCGCGCCCGGGCGCTCCATCTCTAGCCCGATTTACGCTTCTATGTATGTCACTGGGCTGTGTATAAACGGGGCCTGCCTGCTACTCGCTCCCGGGTCCTCTGCACGGACGCCAACTGCCCTGTAGCTTCCTGAAAGGCACTCACAAGTGTAACCGGCGGCACCCCGACTGCCTGCAGCCCCGCCCGCACTGCCGGGCAGATTTGCCAGACTCCGCGGCCCGTGATTGGCCGCTGGCGCAGCGCGCTCCGATTGGCCGGCGCCCTCTGGGCTGCCCCTCCACCCGGCTCCCGCACCTCCCTTGCTCCCGGTCTCCTCCCTCCGCTACTCCTGCTTTTCTGTGTGTAGACAGCTGCCGCCGCAGTTACTGCGGACGTGATTTGCAGGCTTTGACCAGTCGATGCTTAGGTCTTTCCACCAGCCTTTCGCACAGTCAGCACGCAGATGTTCAGCGAGACCACACATGTTTCTCTCCATCCTCTTCCCCTCCCCGCACACGCTCACGCTCCGTGACAATTACCCAGAAAGTATTACATGTCCGTAAATCACAGTAGCCGCAGAAATAGGTGAGGCTGAGGCCCGAGAAGCAGAGAAAGATGGTGTATCTCAAATTGGGATGACGATGTCAAGGATGGTCTGTGTTTCAAGCGTTACATAATTAAGATTCACCTACACACTACTTAGCAACAGATCTGTACAATTATTCCCATTTTACAGATGAGGAAATAAATGATATTGCACATTTGAATTGCCCTGTTGTTTGAACCTTCTTTTAAATTATTTGTCCTACTTCCTCTCCACAGTACCCCGGGCGGGAGGATTGATGGTATGCTTCCCTTAACAGATGAAATAGTCTGGGAGATTCTGGGAGCAGGTCATGCGCTAGTACTATTTGCAAATCTCATTTTGGAATGAGGCCTGTAGCCCAGAGGTCTATAGAGACCCAAATGCTTTCCCCTGCTTTCTGCAGTGTTCCCTATTCCTTCAAACTTATTTATGGTGGGAACTTGAGAGTCTCTACGAATATAAGAACTTTGCATACCTAAAATCACAGGGACATCCTCTTAAACAAGCAAATTAAGAAAAGCATCCTGGCCATGATAGTAGGGCTTGAAGGGCCTTTGTCAGGCAGATTCTCTGTGATTCAGGAGGATCTTGAGGGAAGAGAAAACAATGACCTGAACTCATCCAAAGTTAAGACTGGAGGGATCTGTAGAAAAACTTACGTATTATATAACTATTATATATAAGTATATATTTTTATATAGATACAAAATTCCCAAACAAAAGTTTTTGTAAGCCACATAAGGCAAAGAAAATGTGTTCTTTGACCTCAACTATGAAATGATCATCTCAAAGTCTTTTTTTCCCTTGCCTTTTTCAGTTGTTAATGGAGAAGGAGCATATTAAGAAAGTATAAAACTTTAGAGATGTGAAGGCATTACTGAGTGAAAACTAGAAGTGAAGAGAAGTGGAACTACTTCAGAATGAGTTGGTTTGCACCTCTCTGAAATGAGTAGCTAACCTACTTGATCTGACCAAAAAATAGTTCAAAAGGAGGGCAAAACTCTTTCCTGAGTCAGTCTTGCAAGGAATCTTGCAGATGAAAAGAGCATCTAGTATAATACTTGGCACACTGCAGGTGTTCAAAAAATATTTATCAGAAGGAAGGAGATGCTCTTAAATTATGCTCTGCTGGGCTTTAGGTATTACCTAAAAAGCAGTGTTTTGCAAAATTAAAGGTGCAAATCAATCCCATTTTGCTTAAATTGGCCTGAAATGCACTGGATAGTCTGCATTTCTAACAAGATTCCAGCTGGTTGCTGATGTGGCTGGATCAGACTATATTTGGAGAATGAGCTCACATTTGATAGGGCTATACACAGCGTTTTCTTACTTTTTCAAGGTTTAATTATACACACACACACACACATATAAATCATTTGTAATTAAAAAATAAATTGCATTAAAAATCCAGACTAACAATCTCTAAGAGAATAATTTCTGTCATATTATGTAATGAAAACCAATGTATTGATGGCATTTTACCACTGTACCACAGATGTTTAGGGAAAATATTTTAAAATAAAAATTAATATTTAGAATTTGAATAGTTAATATTTTTGTATACTATACCATAAAAGTTATCAATGAGAGGAAATACAGTCATAAGAGGAATGCAGTTTTAAAGCAATTCAGTGTTAATGAATAATGGCAACCAAACGTACAAATTATTCTAGTTGATGCTAAGAATGGAAGGAAAGTTAAATTATCCTCAGATATATAATCCAACAGAAATGAGAGTCAAACATGAATTTCCGATTGCAATGTGTGACAGAATGGACAGCAGAGGCATATGAAGACACAATGCAGAGGTGTACATTCTGATGGGGGAAGAGCCAAGGGATGTGTTGCTAGAGGAGAATGCATTCAAGTTTGGTCTTGAATTCTGAGAAAAGCTTCTGCTCATGGAAAAATGGATGGCGCACTGTGCTGTGGGAAAGGGATGTGCAGCTGAGAAAACTGAGGCAAAGCTATGACAATGAGTGGCAGATGCAAGGAACAGAAAGCATGCTAGCGTGGCACATGGGATAAGTGGGAAACACACACTTCTACTCTCATTTCCCCTTCACAAGAGCCCTGGGAGTTAGTACTGGTGCTATTCCAGGGCTTACAGGCTACATAACCCTGCCCAAGATCCAACAGCTATTTTGTGGCAGAGCTGTGACTCCAAGTGTCTCCACTGCTGTGCCAAGGACTTGCCAGTGTGTGTTACCTGTTATTACTATGAATCAGGCAGAGCGTGTTTATGACCAAACCTATTGAAGAGTTTGGTCTTTTTTTCCTTTTCTATGAACAAGAGGGAACATTGTAGGCTTTCGAAAAGGGGGGGTAGAATGATTCACATTTTACTTTATGTGGATTGTACTATAGAAAGAGAAATAGTCAAGGAAACAAGAATCTTTCAGGTAAACCACTGAAATCAATTATCTATGAAAGAAAACGTGAGAAAGCATGTGAAGGTCAGGAACTAGCTGAGAACTGAGTGGTCTTGCTTCACTCTGGTGCTTCCCTCTCCTGTCACTTCCAAGGACTTAATGATTCTAAGACCTAAGTGCAGCCTGAAATTAGGTTTCATCATTTGAAACCCTCATCAAACAGTTCATGCATGCACTTTTATTATATATGACCAAAACTGTTACTATGAATGTATCCACAAATTTTGTTTTCTGATTCGTTGCCTCTGTTGATTGATGAACTTTATTGTATTTCTGAAGAGCTGATCACAGCATTTACCAACTCCTTAGAGGCTACATTATTCATTGAAGAGTCTATGTTTGAAAACTGGTTCGTTTTGTTTGAATTCATGTCATAAATGGGTAATGAGGGTCCCAGAGCAAGCGCCTGAACAGCTTACCATTCAGGCAAGTCCGGTTGGCAGGATAAACTGGCCTGGATTCTACTTGATTGAAGGTCCCAAAGGTCCTCAAAGGAAATATATTAAGTTAGTGATGTTGAGGTTGGGGCTGTCTTTGGCCCTAGAGCTAAGACCCTATGCAGTCTTATTTCCTGGTCGTGTTCTAGATGGGACAGGAACAGACCCCAAACAGAATCAGGACCCAGGCACATTTGGGCCAGGGACATTGGCTGGAGCTGAGTGAGGCTTTATGATGCTTCCAATTCCACAGTGATGCCTCATCCACACTATTTTACTCCTGACTGTGGGGTGGGGTGAGAATAAGGGATTGAAACGAGGTTCCAGGTTATGAAAGATGAGATGGAATTTTGACTGGATTTGTTTTGTGGCTTCATCTCATCAGAGTCTATTCTTAGCTATCCCGTTTCCTTCCCTTAGTTCAAACTAAAAAACTGATAGAGTAGAATGAAGAAATAGATCCAGCAGGGGTGGTGCTTGGGGACATGACAGCAGCAGCAATTACCTCCAGGAAGAATGACATCATCGCATCATCAGGGACCTTCAGGAACCTCCAAGGAAAAGGAGGTACTAAGGCACACTGTCTTGTGAACGCCCGAAAACCTGCACACATTCCCATCCAGGTGACAGAGTCAGGGCACTGAGATCCAGTTATTTTGTTGCTCAGGGCTAGAGCCAGAGACCATTGTTTTGTCATTGTTATTGTGACACCTTCCCTGATTTTATCCAGGTGGTGTGTCCCTGATAAACTGGATAAGAGAGCAGTAGCAGCTTAGCAGGAAGTAGTGATGTGATATTACCTCTGCTCACCTGGTGTTTATGGCTCACAACTGGGATTGTATAATTAGATAAGAGTGAATGCAGCAGAATCTGGTCAGAAGACTGTTTCTACCATATTTGAAAGCTCAGTGTCAGGAAGACCCTAAAAACCTCTGTGTTTTAAACGAATTGTACATGAAGTTTTTCTGCTATACTTTAAAGAAAATTTCCTTTAGCAACAACACTGCATTGAACTACTTACAAGTGATGATTATAGAGTTTGTTTTAATGTCCATTTATTCCTTCTCCCACAGCACATTGCTGCAGCCCTTCCCACCCTACCTCCCACCCCTAGAAAGATCATTGAGCGGCAAAGTCCGATTTAAGATGTTATGGAGCCACCTGCTGGTACTAAGGGCAAACTTCAGACACTGAAGCTTTCCCTTCAGTTTCAATTACTCTGAAGATGTCAAAATCACCAGTTCCAGCAACAATGGGGAGCTTATGTAAAGTAGGGATTCCAGGGTTCAAGTGCCAACTCCTGAATCAGATCCTCTGAGCTTGACATCCTTTCCCCTGTCTTTAAAATAAGCTCCCCAGGGGATTATTATGTCCCAAATACTTGAGATCAAGGCTTTGACATGTCAAACAATTTCTCCTTAAAAAAAAAAAAAAAAATTAGAAGTTAAAATAGGTAGAATGACAGAGTAAGGGATTCTTATCCGTGTTGTATATGGATGTATGCCCTTTGAGAAGATTTCAAATTTCTCTTGCCATGATAGTCATGGCCATATCTTAGAAGAGAGTAGATGACTGGAGACAATGCACCCAGGGCCTAACTCTGTCCTTGACTTGATCGGGGGGAAGTTCCACCTGTAGGTCTGAGTATGTCCTTTTAGCGCCAAATGTATTGTAGTGAAGTCAGATCAATTTACTCAACTGAGGTAGAAGAATAAAGGTATCTGACCTAGGTATATAATCCCATGGCTCCATGAGATCCATTTTTGCTCTTAGAGTTTTAGGCCATGGTTTCTCACTTGACTAGACTGGTCTTTGTCTACTATTTTCAGTCTTGGCTGACTCCTTGGGTCTAATTTTTTCTCTGTGGATACCTGCCTGATTCTACCAACCTGAGCCAACTGAAACCTCATCTCGTGATTATTTCAAGCTAAGGCATCTACCAAACCATCCAGATTTAGACCTTGATCCCTCCTTGCCTGACTGTTTGGCCGCAATAACAACATTTAGAAGAAGAATATAGATATATAGTGGATGTGTTGGTCTGTGACATGAATGAGTCAAAAAAACCTCAGCCCACCATACTTGAGTGAGAGTGGTCACCCACTTTTAGCTAATTCTGTTTCACAGGCCTTTGGTTTCTCCTGTTTGATCATTCTCTATCATTTGTTATTCATCCACACAGTACTTGGTTAAGCACTATCTTGTGCAAGAATCACCCTCACTCTGGGGATGCTGAGATAGACAAGGCAGCTCCCCACTTTAAAGAACATTTGAGTCCCAGAGGAGTTCACAGCTTCATTTCCTCAACTGGGAGGGACTTTGCAAGTTTTGATTTAAACATTACACCAAAGCAATAGCAGCAAACTAAAAATTGTTCTCTCAGTAGAACATAGAGTATCTGCAAATTATTTGACCAAATAAATATCAGTCTGTGCCCCAAGATTTGGTGTGATACCTGGGAATGGAAAGTGATCACTGAACCTGCTGCCCCAGTTCCTGTTTGGGGACACTGGGCAGGAATGCTGACCTGCAGCCTGTACCCACTGCCGCTGTAAGGCTCTTGCTGTAAGGCTGCTGTGAACTCTGAACTGTTTCTGTAGTTCCTACTAAGAGGGCAACAGAAAACACGGCCCAAGAGTTTGGGGGAGGACTGAAGTCTCTTTCGGGTGAAGTCTGGGCAGACACAGCTTAGACTCCTTTGATACGAAATGTTTTAATGGTGAGAGGATATGTTTGCCCTGGAGTTCTGCGAAAATCAAAGGACTCTATTCATTTCCTTAAGAAAGAAAAATCGATTGAAGTTTTGGTGGATCCCAGCCAGTACCTAGGGCAGAACAAGATCCAAAAATGAAATAAAAACAGTGAACTTGCATGATGAAACCTCATTTATTTTCTTCTGAACTTTCAGACTAAGCAATGGTAAGGAAAAAAAATAAATAAAAGAGAGAGAGAGAGAGAGAGAGAAAGAAAACTTTCCCCAAAATACAGAACTTTGCATTTTGTCATCATCTGAGGGTTGAAAAAATAGTCTGTTTTCGAACCAAATTCAGCATGTTTTGTTAGTTTCTTGTTTAGTTACATTTTATGTAAAGTTTCTACTTGGAAATAACTTCAGACTTAAAAAAAACAGATATAAAAGTAAAAATAATAAACACACCCACCCACAAACACAAACTGCATACATTTTCTTTACTGAGGATCATCTATCTTAATAATTTACCCTCTTTATTTTATCATTTGGTTCCTTTTCTCTCCATATATTTACACATGCCTGTAGATGTTCATGTAAATATATATTACTCAAGTGCACATGCATACACTGGGCAATCACATGGGATGATTAAGTTATGCATCATGGCCTTTCACCACTAAATATATCAGTGTGTATTTCCTAAGAAATATTTTCTTACAAAATTGTATCATAGTTAGCATTACTTTTGTCTAGTCTTCAGCCTGCATTCCAATTTTGTCAGCTGATATACAATGTCCTTATAGCATTTTCCCTCCTTTTAGTACAGGACCCAGTCTAAAATCAGGGATTGCAATTCATTGTCATGTATGTTAACTTCTTTCAGTCTGAACTATTTTTAGAGCCTTTCTTTGTCTTTTAGACATTGACATTTTAAAAAAATACAGTTCCTTTCTCTCTTTAATAGGATATTTCTTATTTAATGTTTATTCTATGCTAATTCATCACTGGGTTTAGTTTATTCATTCTCTGTCCTAATACTGCATATGTGATATGTTTTGTCCAGAGTACTGCATATGTGTATATGTGGGCATGCATGTGTGTGTGTATATGCACATACATACACACTGGTAAGGACTCAAGAATTCCTAGTTTTTCACAATGTTTTTAAATTCAGTATCATATTTATATTGGTGCTCAAATTATCCTAGAGCTATCCAGTGGGAGTTCCTTCAAGCTTTTCCCTGCATCTTTCTGATATAACCCTGGCATTTGGGGACTATGTTCTTAATTTCTGATATTATAAGATAGTCCAAGATCATTTCTATCTACTTTGCCCTTAAAAAGACATTGTTTCTGAGAAATTCTAGGAAATTTCAGCAGGAAATTATAGTAGACAAGATTCTGGATTACAGCTGTGCTCATTTCTCTGCAGCTGTGCTCATTGCTCCTGGAACATCCTTGCTTCTTGATTCTTTAAAAAGACACATTTGGGAGTAATAGGAATATATGCATGCTTACAATATAGCACACATGCACGTGCATGAACACACACAGAATTGTGATCAAAACTGCCAATGAGGGAAAGATGGACATTGTGGACCTCCAAATGTAAAACCTGGGAAGGACACTGTCATTCATGCATACATGCGTGTACACACACACACACACACACACTGAGAAAGTGATGAGGTTATGTGGATACCTCTAATTGGAATCCATCTCTGCACCCAGGGTTCTTTCTTATCTTCCCTTATTCTGTAATCCCTTATTCCATTCTCAATTTATGACAGGGCTACCTGCTGATAAATCTATCATAAGTAGAAAACATTGCAAGTCAAAATGCACTTACAGCATCTAACCTACCCAACATGCAGTTTAGCAACACAGGCCCCTGTAAAGGGTCCACTGTTTACCCTGCAGAGATCACAGTGCTGACTGAGTGCTTTATCTCAGCATTAGGACCAGCATTGGGAGAGAGTATCCTGCTTCAATCCACTAGTTCTGGAAAAGATGAAAATCCAAAATTTAAGGTATGGTTTCTACTGAATACATATTGCTTTCATGTCATCATAAAGCTGAAAAATCATAAGCTAAACTATCATAAGTAGAGAACCATTCGTATGCAAATTTTTGAAAATTTTTTCTTCTTTCTTACACAAAGAGAATACATAAAGTGTTCTTTGCACTTTGCCTTTTTCTCATAATATCTCCTGGAAATCACTCCTTATCAGTTGATAGAGATTTTGTCCTTGATTGTTGTTACAGTTACCATCTGATCTAGCTTGGACCTTGAATGTCCCCAGAGGCCGTGTATTAAAGGCTTGCTCCTCAGGGTGGTACTATTGGGAGGTGGTGGAACCTTCAAGAGGCAGGGCATAGAGGGGGTGTTTGGGTCATTGGAGAGGTGCCTTGACATGGACTGTGCCCCCCGACCCCCCTTCCTCTTTCTGTCTTTTGTTCTCTGGCCATGGGGTGAGCAGTTTTTCTCACCACAAGCTCCCATCATGATGTGCTGTGCCCCAAGAGTAACGGATCTAAGGACTGAAACCTCCAAACCTGTGAGTCAAAAGAAAACTTTTCCATTTGTAAGTTGCTTATCTTAGATATTCTCTATAGTAGCAAGAAACTGAGTAACACACATGACTCAGTTTTATGTATTTACCATGGTTTATTCAACCAATCTCCTAAGCTTGGACATTTAGATAGTTTAAAATATTTGCAGTTAGAAATCACAATGCCAAGAATAAGTTTGTGCATATATAATTGAATAGTATAGGAAATAGAGCTGTAGGATAAATGCTTAAAGAAGAATTATTAGGTCAAAGCATGGGTTAGTGTGTATTTTTTCTAGATATTGTCAAAAACCTTTCTATAGTAGTCACATCATTTTGAATTGCTATGGTTGGATGTGGAGCATACCCCCAAAGGCTCATGTATTAAAGACTTGGTCCCCAATGCAGTTGTGTTCAGAGGTAGGGCCTTCAGAGGTCATTAGATCATGGGACCTAATCTCGTCTGTGGATTTTTCCATTGAGGAGTTCATAAGTGAATGGAATACTGGGAGGTAGTGGAAAATGTAAGAGGTAGAATCTAGTTAGAGGGAGCAAGTCTTTGAGTATATGCCTTGGGCACTCTCTCTTGTCCCCAGTCCCTTCCTCTCTCTGCTTCCTGAGAGCATTAACCCTCTTTATGTGATGAATTATATGAGGGATTCTATAAGTTGTTTTCTATCATCAAATCCTTCTCGCATGACTGGATAAGCCTTAGGTAAGGTTTTGAATTCGTATTACTATTTCAAATAGGGTTCCTACTATAATGTCCTTACCCTATTGGTAGTTTCCTCTCTGGAGACTTATAAATATATTTGTCATATTCTGTCCCTGAAATAATGCCCTCTTCTTTATTTCTATTTCTTGCGTATAATTTTATTTATGTAATATCATACTTTACTGTATATATTGTTTAAATACCTGACTCATATAGTGAGTGCTTACACTTATTGGTGGCAAGATGGACTTCTTAGATATTTTTGTATTAATTCCTTGAATGTGAAATCTATAAAGCCTCAACTGGACATCCAAAAGAGGTATTTAGCAATATCACTTGTCTTATTTTTAGCCACAAAATTAAAATCAATCTTTATCTAGATTCATTTCTGTCATCAAGATTGTCCTATTAAGTCCATGCAACAGCTTTGTGTATATGAAAAATCCAATGCAACCCAATTTCTGTAAAAATGGAATCATGCTTGCCCCCAACTAGATTAGTGATTCAAAAATGGTTCTACTATAGAATTTTCAAATCTCGGTTCATCTTTATATTCATCATTAATGGATGTTTGTGTTTTAAAGAGAGAGAACACAGTTCCCTTGTCCATTCATTGTTTGCTTTATTTGGAGTTTTTTGTTTGTTTGCACCAATCTGAGGCGCAGGTGGCAAAGATTTTCTCCTATTCTCTAGGTTTTTTCTTCACACTCGACTGTTTCCTTTGCTGTGAAGAACTGTTTAAGTTTGATGCCATCCCATTTATTGATTTTTTATTTTATTTCTTGTGCTTTAAGAGTCTTGTAAATTGGTGCAACTCCTCTGGAAAGCAGTGTGGAGAGTCCTCAAAAAACTAGGAATGGAATCATCATTTGACCCAGTTATTCCACTCCTCAGCATATATCCAAAAGATTTAAAATCAGCATACTACAGTGATGCAGCCACATCAATCTTTATAGCAGCATGATTCACATTAGCCAAACTATGGAACCAACCTAGATGCCCTTCAAAAGATGAATGGATAAAGAAATTGTGTTATACATACACAATGGAATATTACTCAGTCATAAATAAGAATGACTTTAGTCAGTAAATGAATGAATCTGGAGATTATCTGTTAAGTGAGAAAAGCCAATCCCCCAAAACAAAAGATTGAATGTTTCTGCTGATATGTGGAAGCTAAACCACAATAAAGCGGGGAAGGGGAAGAAAAGAAGTTCAGTAGATTAGACTAAGGGGAATGAAAGGAAAGGAGGGGGGATAGGAAAAGGAAAGACAGTAGAATAAATCTAACATACTTTTCCTATGTACACATATAAAAATACCTAAGTGAATTCTATCATTGTGTCCACCACAAGAATGGGGTTCTAATTAGAATAAGATATATTCCATGCTTGTACAATTTTATCAAAATGGATTCTACTGTTATGTATATCTAAGAAGAATCAATAAAGAAAGAGAGAGAAAGAGAGAGAGAGAGCAGAGAAGTGAACTCTTGTACATTGTTCTCAGGTGCACCATCAAATTCCTCTTTAGAATCCATGTAACTATTGCTCCATCCCCTTTCACCCTGCCTTCCCATGTTAAGTCTGAGTGGTATTATACCATAGTCAGTTTTATTTGGTGGTATGCCTTCTTTGGACAGTAGTCGGACATAACTCAGTGCAAATGTGTACAGGCTTTTGGCATTTAGTGAGGCTAGCTGGTTATGGTCCCATCCATGTTCTGTTCTTTGTTTTGATATTGGGTTTGTTGCACTTCCTCTTTATTATCCTCAGTGTCCTTCCCCATAATCACAATCTCACAGACCCGTTGAGTAAGCATGAAGAATTTGAGTGAGAACAGATGAAGAATATAATAGATTGAAGGGTTCAGAGATGCCCTCTGGGGGAAAAAATAGATTCTATTGTTCTTTTTCTTAGGTTCATTCGAACCCAATTAATGTCAAGAACAATCAATTTTGCACTAATGGGGTTAAAGATGAATTCCAAAAGAGTTTCCTGATTCCAACCTTGCCCAAAGTCACATTCTTCTGGATTCTGGTCTTTTCTTCCTGGATGCAGTTGGGACCCTTGTTAGTAATTATAGAATCCAAGAGGAAATACTGTTTGAAGGAGCTGGGAAATAAGCCTCACTGCTTCTACCATCTCACCATGTACTTTCGGCTAGAACAATGGCTCCTTTCTGCCAGTTAATGTATTTTTCTCCCATGGTGGTAGATTTCATTGTCTGTGCTAGATTCCAATCCTTAGCTGGTTGGCATAGCCAAGACTGCTATTGCTAAGAACTCAGTAATAATATGCATTTTGGCTCTCATCTCAGAAAGAACAGATTCTCTGTTGAAACTGGTTCTTTACTGGGGTCTTCTGAGAAACATCATTTTCACTATATCTGTTAAGTTCCTTTAGTGAAACAATTCATATATTCCAAACTCTGCAACTTTTTATCCTAATACTTCTACTTGTATTCATTCTACTTGTTTCCTAATGAAACAATAAAATAAAATCACATTAACATTTTACTCAAATTACTGATGACTAAGTTGTACTAAATAAAAATAACTATACAATGAAGCAATGGCTATATTTATGAAGCAAATGTTTGTTACTTGAGAACAAATGAGGAATTAAGGATAACTTAAGCAGTCAAACATCAGTTTGTTTTTCCATTTATTGAGATGTATTGGTTATCCATTGCTAAGTAACAAATTGCATCCAGACTTGGTCATGTTGAACAAGAAGCATTTATTCTCTCATAGTTTCTACGGGTCAGAATTAAAGGAAAAAAAAAAAAAAAACTCAGCTGAGTGGTTCTTGCTCTCATGAGCTCACAGACAAAAGATCATTGAGATTGTAGTTATCTGAAGACATAAGAGGAGGATCAGCTTCTAAGGTGGCTCACTTCATGGCGGACAGGTCCCTGCTTGTTTGTAGAAGGTTCTAGTTTCTCCACAGATGGACCTCCATAGGGCTGCTTGCATGACATTACAGAATGAGAAAGGGCTTCCTCCAGAACCAGTGATCAAAAGCGAGATCAAGGTGGGAACTACTATACACTTTAGGCTCTAACCTTGGAAGTCAACTCTGGCCTTTTCTGCAGTATCTTATTGGTTACACCAGGGCTAGGCTGGGCAATCACTCTCAAGATTGTGCAAGTGCATGACCTTCAGTGTGAATATCTCCTTCAGTTGTGCACCCTTGATGCCCCACTTGCTTTACTTTAATCCTGGTCCTGCTTTACACAAGTCAGTTATACTCAGTGATTGGGGATTGTACAGAGTATGGATAGCAGGAAGCAATAACCACTGGAGGTCATCTTGGAGGCTGGCCAAGTATCTATTATTCTACTCAGTGAGCAGGGATTCCCCAGGCTCAGCAGTCCTCAACTTTGGCTGAACATGTGAATCATCTAAGAGTGTTGTTGCCTGTGCCCTGCTCTTCAGAGACACTAATTTAGTTAATTAGGAGTGGGACAGCGATGGTATTAAAAATACAAACTCTAAAAAAAAAAAAAAAAAAAAGGTCAACCCTCAAGTTATTTTCTTGTGCAGTCATGGATAAGAATACTGCAAATGACCAAGAAAGATTTCTTTGGGGACGAAAGTCCACCTAGAATTTGCCTATCATTATAACTGTCAACAACATCTGTTCTTCCCTCCTGGGACAAGGAGTGGGGGAGGGTTTAGGAGGACAAGGGGATTGACAATTTATTCACTCACAAACTGTTGCTGAACACAGAGCGCATCAGGCTAATTAGATTTCTTCTCCACCACCTCTACATTCTGCTTGAATTATTTTGTAAAAGATTGGTAGAAGTGGGCTTAATTGATCAGTACTAGTCTGACTTGAGGCCATTATCTATTTCAAGACAGATCAAAATAGGCAGGTTGGATGAACAGGAAAGTCCCCAGATGAAAAAGAGAATAATGGGAATAAAATGAGTTAGACTGGGTCTCAATTGCCTGTTTACTTATGCAACAGTTTGGTAGCAGTTTGATACAAACAGACACACAAATTTTGATACACACACACAAAGGCAAACAGAATGAAACCATTCTTAGCTCATAAAATATTAGCAGCCTACTAAATCTTCTATCTAGCAGTCTACCTGGTTGTTACTCAGTGTCTCTTTGATCCCTCATCCTGATCCATGTGGCAGGAGTCTGGGATAAACATGGTGAGAAGAAGGGAGTGAAAGAAGATTGGAAACCTGAATCTTGAGCAGGCTATTTCATTTTCCTTCAGTGAAAATAAACAATGGTATTTCAGCCTGAAGACTAGCTGCACCTCTTCATCCTTTGGGACACTTGCTAGAACTTTCACATTTTCTTCTTGAAATTTTCTTAGGGAATGCAATAAAAGTTAGAGATCATCATGCTTTTGGCAGACAGTTCAGGATGTTGGAAGACATCCAGAAGAAGAGAATCTGGTATGGTCACCGCTTAAAATCACTGTTGTCCTCTTAATCAGAGTTAATAATGAAAATACTATACTTATATTTTAATGAGAGCAGTCTAATGCATATCCCTTACATAAGCAACAAAATCCCTACAACTTGCACTGTGGGTGAGTGTGGCCTTATCCTTTCACTCTTGTCTAAATTTCAGGCATATGCCCAGAGGGTAAGTTGCTGGGAAAACAGATCATTTGCTTCTGACATCCATTTCAGCAGCAGCGAGGCTTGGCTGGAGGGCGATTATATTAAAGAAGAACATTATCTACCTTTTCAATAGGATCTCAGCTGAGTTTTGCTGTAAGGTGAAGTCTCAAAGGATTAGAGTGTCTCCATTTCGTGACAAGGCAGATCACTTCCAATGGGCTCTTGGATGCATGTGTACTTGATAGGAAGTGGTGGTCGCTTGAAAGGTGGGGGTCTTTCCATGCTAGGAACAAAATATTGTTCTTTCAATGCTAAGAATGTGAGGTGGTATTTTTATTTTTTAATTAGAAGATCAATTGATAAAAAGGAGATATCATCTTAGTTCTCTCAGAATTTTTGTTTTCTTAACCCTGTGCTTGTGAGTTCTACCAGGCACTGAAAAACCATGTTCATACCATTAATTAATATTTATATGGTATTTTATAGTTTGCAAAGCATTTTTATCTTAACATCATTTATTTTGCATTAGGAATTAAGCTTTATTGTCATCACTCTACAGATAAAATGGAGGCTTAACAGTTTTAAGAAATTTGCTCAGTTGAGCTCTTGGAACCAGAACCCATTTTCCTCATAAAACTGCCTCAATAAAATTTTCTCTTACATGAGTTAAACATTATTCTAGGAACAAAATCTTCAAACTTAGGAACTTGAGACTGAAGTTGTCAAATAGCCCTTTTGCTGACCCTACCCGGATCCTGTAGACACACTCCTGTGTACTGCTTGGATCCCTTAGAGGTGGGAAGTAAAGCTCTTCTGAATCCCTGAGTTGGTTGGTGTTAGCTGGTTAATGCCTGAGTCCCTTTTGCTTGAATCAGTGAACATGATTAACCTAGCCTTTGTACAAAGCACTATTTCATACTTCAATTCAACTCTGTCTGAAATGCATTAAGCATACAGGTTAGTGTGGGACTTAGTTGTACAAATGCCCCCACTATATTGATGGCAGGAAAAGGAAATACCTGTGTGAGTATTTTATGTTCATGACTCAAACAACTTTCCAACCCTGGAAAACTATATCTTCTTAATTTTGGGAGAGATAGACAAACAGAGACAGAGAGACAGAGAATGAATTTCTTATCTTTGTACCATACCGGCATTTGAAGAGAACAATTAAAAATCAATTTAGATTTCCAGATTCCCATTTGATCATTTTAATATTAAGATCTCCTAATTCTTACTTTCTGGTTTTTGGATGCTTTAATGGAGACTTAAAATATATCAAAAAGTGGATCCAATGCTAAGAAACTTGTACTTTTGCTTTTTTCAGAGGAATGATTGATTTCTTAAGGTCATATAGTTGCCAAGATGTAGTCCTTAGGTAAGAACCTAGAATTGCTAACCACTGGTGCTGTGTTCTATTCACTGTGAAACAGTCATTGCAAGGACACTCTGAGAAAGTAGAAGAGCATATTGCACAACAGTGAATGTTCTGTCACCTCCATGTAGCAAGCATGTGGAAGATCAGCTGTGTATCAGGGGGTCTCCTATAACATGGACTAACCCAGACTTATCCAAAATAGCAAAGTCAGAAAAGTGGCCTTAACCTTCCATACCACTTCTGAGTAAGTTGTGGAGAAGAATTTTGGAAAATGTTTCAATAAGACAAGGAGGGGAAACCCAAATATCTTTCTTTTCTCCTTAGGGAAAAACGAAAAGGGGCAGTAAAAGCCCACTATGATGAAAAGCAGCTGGAAATCTCTTAAAATTACCTTTCTCACTCAATTTCACACTTGAGCATCTGGGCCCAGCTGGGCCCAGGCGATTCAAAGATGCATGAAAATGAAAAAATAATGAAGATTAATAGAAAAATCAGTTTTAGTTTTGAGGTGAGGTGAGGCTCAGTTTTCATTTCATGCCCACTAACTTGCTCCATCTGATGAGTGTGACAGTCTCACCAGGCCAATGCAGAGAGGGATAACCAGTCCAGAGTGTATGCTTGGTCCCTACCATGTGGTGTTGGCAAAGCTATATCGCCTTTCTGAGCTTCTGGGAGCCTATTTGCTCATTAAGATATGAGCAGAATGCTACATACTAACAACATCTGGGGCTGTGTAAATATTTTTCAATAAAAATTTACCAGTTCCCACATATTTTAGCATTGTACTCACATTTCTTTTTGGTATTGACACCATTTTTTCACTCCAAGACCAAACAATGCCATGCAGAAAAAGAGCAAAGCTGTTACAGTCAGGGGCCAGGACATTCTGCCAGCAGGCTTATTAACTACAATGCCTGAAAAGAGTGTTAAGAGAGATGAACTTTAACGCCAAACTTTGGCATTCAGGAAAAAAAGGGATTACACCAGTTTTCCTACCCAGGGCACGTTTTCCTCTAAGGTCCACAGGGCTGTTCAACTGTGATTACACTCTGATGGCATGCCTGTGCCATGTCATGCAGAGATGATGACTGAATAGTTAACTATGAATCCTGCCAGCAATTTTCTCTGACTACATAAGCATATGTGTGTATCATGAACACATATCACTTTATTACAGATGGGGACATACTTACTATACACTATTCTGTCCCTGATCTCTTTTTCTTAAAAAACATTCTTGGGATCCTTTTTAGAGCAATGCACATTTACCTGATTCTATTATATGATAGGTTAATTCCCCAATATATTTAGTTTAATTGTATTATTTACTCATACTTTTATTAATAAATTTAATCAATTCATTGTTAATGTAGTATGATTTAATAGAATTAACAAATATAATGTGAATTTATTTACAAATTTATACATTATCAATTTATTAATTATTTAGGTGTCTTAATTTCAGATGGTCAAATTATTTTCATGATTTTCTATTTCTAACAATAATAAGGTAAAAGGAATGAAATGTCTTATACATTATAGCTAGATCTTTAGATATTTGAATTACATAGATTATTTGGGCAAAAAGTTATCTAAATTAGTTTCTCTTATTGTTTCAGCTAGGTGGTAAACTTATTGCAGATTAGACAAGATTTTAAATTTCTTATATTACCTTGATTTTATTACTGCTTTTCATACAGAAAAGCCTCAGAATAAAAAACAAAAAACAAAAAACAAAACAACAACAACAACAAACAAACAAAAAAAACCAGTCCAAAGACCTGGACTTAAGATGTCAGTTAGCAAGTCCTTCCTCTGTTTTATATAGTTTGAACTGCAGTCATAGGACATTATCATATTAGCATCTGTTTTCTTGTTGGAAGATTTTTTCCTCTTCATATAACACACATGCAGGGATTCAAAGTCCTCCTGATGCTCAGCTCTGTCAAAGGAGGCACTGCACATTCCCTGGAAGCTCATGTAATCCTATCATGTGTAACAGTGTGGCACACTATATAGGTGGCTAGAGAGCTCAGGGTGCAAATTGCTCAAGTAGCATGACCACGAAAGGACAATCACACAGATGGTCAACTCAGGACTGAGTCCAGTTCTAAGTAAGTCCAGTCATACTTCATTAGGTTCTACATTGGCAATATGGTGAGATAAAACATTTTACCTCCAAAGATTTGAAGAAATGAAAGAACAATGATTTAAATAGATCTTATATTAATGCTTAAAAATTATCTTCTAAATACAGAAATAAGGTATTTCCTCAGGAAAATCTTAGTGGAGAAGCAGAGCTCCAATCTTGCCCCATCTCCAATCTAGGCAGTTCTCTAGGGCACCAATATCTTTAGGAAATTGGTAGGACCTTAGTGTGCAGTTCCATTGCCAGGATGTGTGCAGGATGATGTGCCAAAAGTCTGAAGACTGTATGACTTTCCATATGAAATAATCTGAGGATCTAGTGAAGACTTCACCAGACAAAGGAACTCCACTGAAGAGAAAGAGTTGACTGTACCTATGAATTTATAATCACAACTGGCATTGGGAAGCTTCTATATTTATTTGAATCTTTTGCTTTCTTGTGGCATGTGACATAAAATAAGGGATTGCCCTTTGCATTGGTAAATATTATTAGTTGAATTACAGGAATACTCTTTGTTTAAATAATCTCATTCTTCCTTCATACTATGTTTTCACAGGCCTGAAATGTTTCTTGCTACTTTCACCTGTTTAATTCTTTTTCTTTTTTTTTTTCAGATTTTAATTTAAATATCATATACTTAGAGCATTTCCTGCTCTCCAATGAAAATCAGGTCTTTCTGTTAGACTCTGACATACCTTATCATAGCACTTGTCACAAATAAGTTTAATCACGTGACTATTTATTGACTATGTATCATCTCTAATAGATTATAAGCTTTAGAAGGAAAATGTTATCACTATGTATACCCAAAACCTGGCATGGTGCCCAGCAAGCTACTCAACACATATTTGCTGAGTGAACAAAACATAAAATTAAAAAAAAAATATGTATGGCAACTCACTGGTGATATGGATGTGATTATTGTTAGTAGATCTATTGATTGATGAGGGGGCTTTTGAAAATTCTTTGGTTGGGCTGGTAAAGACATCATCTAGGGATGGAAAGAGAATATATGAGTTGATCTTAAGAGTCACTTCAACCTGATCAAGTGATATAAAATCATAATTGAGTTTCATGTATTATTGGGAAAGATCTCAATTTCAGTGGCCTGACTGTCCCTCAAATATTACATGTAAAGTTTTGAAAGGACCAGTTTACAGCAAGGTTGGGATCCTGGGGTTTGTCTAACAGATACCAAATGAGTAAAATTTCCTACCAGTTTAAAGAAGAAGAAGAAGGAGAAGAAGAAATACAGTCTTCCAAATAATAGAACAATATCTGCTAAAGAATCTCAAAAAAAATTAAATGGTATGGCAAAAGAGCATTAAGTGATATCACAGAAAGATGAAGTTCTATCCCAATTCTAGAAGTGTTACTGATTCAGCTGATGAAAATACTGATTCTCCCCACCCCAATGTGTTTGAGAAGGTCAATAAGGATTCCTTTGCAACATTATATTAAATAAATCTGTCGACTAATCATTCCATTGGCCATAAAATATTTTAAAAAATGAGAAGCATTTTTTATGATTATAACTGGTCAAAAATGTTATTGTGTAGATTTCATTTGGAAATAAGACAGAAAAACATCTAAGACTAGGTCCCTTTTATTTCTTTGAGTGCAAAGAGTTTTGGTTCCATTCATTGTCATTTTCATCACCAAGATGCAATTTTAAATACCCACAATTGGCTTTTTACCAGTCCTTATTTCTTCACCTGTGCTCAGGTAGAGCCAACCACTACATTCCATGCTCCTAAATCTTTCCCATGTACTCACCACGAAGAGTTGAGCCTGCCCCTGAAGGGGATGAACTATATGTTTCACTGGGTATCCATGAAACTGCTAAAGGAAGAAGATATTGGAAGTCAATCTACATATAACTGATTAGTCTATTCTCTCTTCTTAACCATTAGTGGAAAATAATAATTATAAAAAAGTATACTAACGCTACTTAAAGCAATATCATTGGACAGTTCTGCAGCATAGTTAATTAACCCAAAATAAAGTGAGTTGAGGGGCTGTTTGTGACTCAGATGTCTCTAACTGGGAAGGTTTTGATCATAGCCATTTCTCTGATTTGAAGTCTCCAAAATCCAGATGTTGGAATGTGACAGCATTAAGAGGTGGGGACTTTAAGAGATGATTAAGCCAGGAGGATGCCTCTCTTCACAGATGGGATTAAGGCCCTCATAAAAAAAGTCTCATGCAGCATTCGGTCTTGCCCTTCCACCTTCTGCCATGTGAGGACACAGCAAGAACTTCCTCACCAGATGGTGGTGCCTTGATCTTGAACTTCCCAGTCTCCAAAACTTTGAGAAAATACATTGGTCTTCCTTACAAATTAGTCTGTGGCATTCTGTCACAGCCACACAAAAGGACCAAAGAAGTCACTTAAAACAGGCAGAATGCAAGGCAAGCACCAGCAGAAGTTTCTCCAGCTGCAGAGGATATATTCTCAGGTTCTCATGCTCACTCCATAGATGAGACAAAAGGAGATGATGAAAGCCAAGAGTATTATGGTGGCCCTTAGTCAAAAAAAAAAAAAAAAAAAAAAAGTGCCAATAGGACTTTGTAGACCTTGGTAGAAAATGCATGAGGGAAGGAAGTAGTTGGTACTTAAGGTTTGGCTAATATGCTTGCTCAACTCTGCCAACTGAATAGTCAGCAGCAAATGATCAGACCCCTATGGTCATAGGCCCTAATTCTTAGCTGTGGGTTAGTACCTTTGAGGCCCTCAGAGGCAAACTTTCCCTTGAGTGGACAGCAGCAAACTCAGCACACAGGGGTTTTGAAATAGATCTATCGACTCATTTTGTTTATTACTCTATCTCTGGAAAGAAAGATCTACTTCTTGGCACACACCTGGATTGGATAACAGGCCTCTGATATAATGTAAAGTAAAATAACTGTAGTGGTATACTGTTGCAATCAGCAGTAACATACTCATTTATTTAAAACACTAACATATATTATGTCCCCAGTCAAGTGTTTTCTTCTGTGTCAAGAACAAAACAAAAATACAACATTTGAAAAACCTTATCCCACCTCCACTTCTTGGTTTCTCTCTTTATGTCAAACAGTAGCTACAGTTTGACCAAAGTATGTGATCAGGTTCTTTGAAGAGATGCAAGTCAATGTTTTCAGGGATTGCTCACAGGACATCTGCCATAAACTGTGTGTTGAGTCTGAGTAAGTCAGGGACATGTTTCTTTCTTCAGTATCATTCTCTGACCTTGCTCCAAGTGCTCTTGACTATTTTGTTGTTCTAGGTAGAGTTCCAAGATCTATAGATGATGGTGAGCATTTTATAATGTTTATTTTTAATAATTAAGCCATTAGCCAGGAAATTGACTGGCAAAGAGCAAGAAGTAATTCAAAAGCAATTCAAAAGAGCAAGAAGTAATTCAAAAGCAACTAGGCCTGGATTTAAGCAAAATAGTGAAGAGGGCAGTTCATTCTGGATAACCTTACAGTTTTTGACTCAACATTATGTCTCCTTTAACTTACTTTCAGAGCTTGAGGTCTTTATTAAATACCCTTCAAAGTATGTCTGCAAGAAAGGATGTGATTAATTTATGCTAGAGTTAAAAAAAATGAAACCAGTGTTATTCCTTTGAGGGAAATAGGCATTTAAAACAACAAAAAAAGAGTTTCCCCTGCATGTTTATTATCAGTGGACCAATATAGAATATTTTGTAATAATTACTAGCATATGGACACCAATAGGTTTTTCACCAAATACAGAGTCAGCCTTTTCTAGTCAATCTTGATTTTCCCTGTATAAAATAATCCAATGTGGTGCAATTTCTGGAGATGATGATATCATCAGCACAAAGCAACCCAATTATAAAGATAGCAATACTTAAAACTGTGCAAAGTATTTGACCATTTCATAAAACTTCTTTTCAGACTTCTGCAATGTTTCTCAACATAAAAGACTCCTCAATCTAATACACAACATTGAATTACAAAATCCCCTTGGAAAAGTAAAAAGCTAGTTTTTTACTTTTGACTTTAAGAGTTGTTATTTTATATCTGATTAAAAAATACTTAGTGGAGACTGGTAGTGGGATGAGAGAGGTAAAGAAAAAAGAGGTTTCATTTGCTGGATTCAATATGTCTGAAAATATTTAAGTCATGTAAAAGTGAAACTTCAACACCAAAAACATATTATAGTTAACAGTCTTCCAGAAGATGAAGAGATGAGAAGTTCTTGCATCGATTGCTCCCACAGGAGAGAGGTCTTCCTGAAGAATGGTTGTTTATAGATCTTCTGTAAGATAGAGTTGGCTACCTTCAATGATTCATCACTCACTAAAACAATAACTTTCTGAAAACTCATTCACACCCATCATTTAGATGCCTAATTCTCAGAATGTATTAAACATTGGTTACTACATCTGCCATTTGTACATCTCAGCAGAATTATCTTTTAGTTTGACAACTGTCTTTTAGTTGATTGAAATATTCTATGTTCCTTGAGGCACCATCATATTTGGCAACTACATGAGTTAATTACCCTGTAAGTTCTTTGAGCATCCATTTTCCTCCAAATCAACGACTGGATATCACTTTGACATTTGGGTGGTAAACGCCAGCTTGATCCATAACCTTCTCTTGTATATCATCAATAGGACCCAAAAATGTGAACACAGTTACTATGTTGTTAAAACTTCTCAAATAAATTCATGTAGCCTTCCTTGAGTGTAACGTTAGAATCTTCAATTTCTTTATATTCAGCACTCGGTAAAGTTTGTTCACCAAGAATGGTGCTTCTTATCTTTGGGAAGAGTAGTATCAACTTCAACCGTATAGTATTTTTCCTTTAGTTGCAATAACTCTTGACTTCCACTTATAACCAGTTCACAGTTGTTAATAACATTATGACATATTAGTAATCTTTCCCCTTTGTAGGAGAATCTACTTAGAGTCTTATCAAGGCCTATTATTGTCTGAAGTTCAGCGGTTCTTTTGACAAAACTACAGATAATTTCTCTTACCCTCATAGGGTTCTTGATGTGAACTGAACATTTGTGGAGTTCTGGCGTTCTTTTTACATACACAGTGGGCTATCGATGAGACATTTCTTGGCTGTCCAATCTTCCTTAAGGCATTCTTTATCTTATGTTATCGACTTTGTTCCACAACAATGTCAAAGGTGGCAAACAACATCCAGTGGTGCAGGACCTGGGTACAGGTGTTTTGTCCCATCTTCCTCTTCCAGGGGCAAATGCACTGAGACAGCAGCACCCCTGCCATCAGGATGCACATGCTGGTGCTCTGTGGGCCTCTGTGCCCACTCTTGTCATGACCACCCAGTTCACAGGCAAAGCCCTCACACTCTTCCCAACCACAAACAGAAGATGATACTCACAGACTTCAAAGGGTGGGGCTAGACCTCACCAATGGAGAAATCTATGAACACCTCCCCCCACCAATGGTATTTTAACAGAGAATAGAATTTTAAATCAGAGGAATCAATTTTTGAGACTGACATAAGAGGAATTAGGTGAAAGAATTGGAGGGAGAATAATGTCTTGGAGATGAGGAACATAGAATGTGAGTCGAGGCACATGAGATTTTAGAATTTGAGAACAAAAGTTTTGAGTTTAAAGAATTAGTATCATAGCCAGTAGGGAACATAAGAACTATAGGAATTATCATGTAGCCTAAAAATAAAAGCCAGGCCCAGCTTTGCTACAAGTCCTGCCAGTGACTCTCAGTCTCTCAACTTCGGTCTTTCAACCTTCTTCTGCCTATGAAAAACACAAGGAGTGCAATGAAATTATGAGGCTTAGCTACCAAGAGCTGAAAATGAACCAGACAGGGCCAGACACAGAATAAGAAATACATTTGTAAGATTTTTTTAAAAGGGTATATAAATTTTGAGACATAAGGAATGCATGGTCAAAGAACAAAGTTCCCTTTTAAAGTTAGTAAAAGGCACTCTTGAAGTCCAAGTGTGTGTGTGTGTGTGTGTGTGTGTGTGTGTGTTGATGGTGAACTTGACCTTATTGATCTTGGGAATGAGATGAGTTGGAGGGTTGGAGGCTTAAGGGCCCATGGAGGCTCACAATCATTTTTTGTTTGTCTAATTTAGATAATCTGACTGGTTTCATTGTAGTTTTGAGCCCCACTGAACCAGATGAGTGGTTAGGAAAAGAAAAAAAGTAATTAGGATTCAATTTTCTATTCCGTGGTCTGATCACCTGAATGTTGGGAGCATATGTGTTCCAAGACGTCTAACTTTGTACATTTCAGGTATTAAGGTGGTCAGACTGAATATTCTCATTTTATAGGTGGTTAAAGTAAAATATCCATTTTTATTTCAGCTTGTTGAACTTGGAAGTTGAACGAGGATTAGATTCCAGTGTTCTTGAATCACAATGTAGCTCTCTTCAGGTTGATAAACAGGATGACAGCAAAAAATACATTACAATGTATTCTTATAAATGTAGATAAATGCAATGTGCTCAGAACAGCATAGTGACATTCAAATATGTATGAACTCCTCAAAATCCATGCAGGATACAAATATCTCAGAGAACATGTTCACAAACAGCAAAGTCCCTAGAAGCACTAACCGTGGGTTTATTTCACCAAAAATCTATCCATTATCATTCTTTTTTGCCTCTAAACATTTCCTAAATCTATCCAAATAAGCATACTGGGAGGGGAAAAAAATCCCATTACCAATGCCTGTCATGAATCTTGCCAAATGCTTCATCCAATATTGGATGTCACGTTACAGTCCAATCTAACGAGTAGAAGCATGTTTCAAAAACAGTCTGGGAGTGAGAAATCAATTTTAACTTGTTGGATCCTAATGTGTTTTTTGAATTATCATAAATAGAGCAACTTACTGTTTTTCTCTAAGTTTATGGATAAAAAATGGTGACTAGTTAAGAAGTGATGATGTGAGTCCACATCACCAGAGACAAATCCTTTGATGGGCTTTAGAGCTCCTTCCTGAATTTCACCATTTCTAAGGTCATTCTAATGATAAGAATGATAAAAAGATGTCAGGATAAATGAAGTTTCCAAATGGGAAAGGGCAGAAAATGTGAAGGAGCATGGTAATTCATTTCATTATGAAATCTATTAAAAAGACTAAGAATATACTGTAAAAATTATAAAATAAGACTTCGAAGCAATATTTTTTTTTCAGTTTCCTAGTTTCTGGGGCAGAAAGTACCTTAAGTGACCTTATGCTTCATAACGATGTAGAGAATGGCAAAGTTCTCTCTCTTCTTCTAGTACACTTATTATAATAGCAATTTAAAGAAAACAAAATGTTCAGAATTTCCAATTAAACAGATCATTTATTTTCACTGTGCACATGTCTATGTTTTTTTCTTTGTCTTTGCCCATCTATATTCATCCTTTCAATCATTCACCAAATGTCTGTTGAGCAATGATGGAATGCCTGTCATTGTGACAGACAGTAGGATACTGCAGTGAGCAGGAGATAAAAAGATTTAGAACTCTGTTCTTGTGTACCCTACATTCTAGCATAATTGCAATAAAAATCACAGGCATAAAATAAAGGAAGACATCAGACATTGATAAATAATATGCTGATAATTAAAATATGGGATAAATTATGCATGATGGTAGTATAAATTTAACTTGGAGTTCATCTTTTTCCTATAACATCGCCTGATAAACTTTTATATCCCCTCTCCATAATTCTACCATATACTCAACAAGTTTTAATTCATTTATTTATTGATCATTTATAGTTAGTGTGGCAGGCATTATTTTAAGGACTGGGTCTATAGATAAACAAAAAAAGACATGGGAATTTCTTATACTATAATCTCAAAAATAAAGGATGACCAACAACTAGTGTAGGTAAACTTGGATTTTCAGTACATAAACACAACTGAAGTTTATGTTACCACCATGCAGTCTATATGCAAATCTCTCAAGTGACCCTAATGTTTTCATTGTCAACTTGTATCTGATTGGTAAATGATTTGTGATGGGATACATTGGCACCCTGAGCACATTATGACTATTGTTTTGTCAGGCTTTATAATATTTCATCAAGTTAAGATTTCAGTCTATTTGATATTTTCCTATTATTGGTCATGTTTTCCTTTAACATCCTGTCACTGCTATTCATACACACAGATTTGGGTCTATTATAAGTAACACCATAAATGTCTTCTCCCTGTCCCATTCCTTAGATCTCCATCAAAACAAAAATGCTGTCCTGAATGTTGTGTTTATTATTTATTTGTATAGTTTAAAATTTTTATCATATATTATGCCTAATATTATGGTCCTTGGTTATACTTATTTTTACATTTTATTTTTTAAAAAAACAAACTATGTATTGTTACCTGGTATTTATTTTTTTGACTTAACAGACTGTTTTTAAGGCTCACTCATACTGGAAAAAGGAAAAGAAACAGGGAAGGGGGCAGGGATCTCATGAAAATCAAAGGAAGCTCAGTAGGGGACAGGGGGTGGGAAATGGGAAGGGAGCAGGGAAGTGCTGGGGAGTGATATTGGCCATATTATATTGTTACATTGTGTGCATGTAGGAATATGTAACAATGAATCCCATCGTAATTGTAGGTAATGTATCTATAAAAAATGTGGAAAGGGGGGAAATAAAAGATTCACTCATGTCATTGTATATGGCTGTCATTCACTCATTTTTATTGCTCTGTAATATTTTGTTATATGAATATATTATAAACTATCTGTTCTACTATGGCTATTTAGATTATTTACAGTTTTTGATATATTAATAGTGTTTTCTCCCAACATTTGTGTTCATATTGCCTATTTGCATGCACTAATCAGGTAGTGTGGTGTATATTTAGAAATAGAATTGTTGAATTGTAGGTAGGGCATGCTCTTAGTCAGCTTTAAAACAGTGTCACAGTGGTGTAAACCAGTGGCACAGATTTGTACTCCCACCAGCAATAGATGAAAATCACGTTGATAAAACAGTGCTTGGCAATCCAGACTCCATTTTTGCCAATGTAAAATGTTTTCTGTTGTTCTATTTTTTATTTATGTTTCTTAATTTCCAGAGAGGTTGAGCATCTAGGTAGATGTTTCTAGCAACTTGTATTTAATGTTTTGTGATAAAACTTTTTGTTCATTTTCTACTGACTTTTGTCTTTTTATTATTCTTTCTACATTCCAAACATTCTTTCTACATTCTTTATTTAAATTTATTTTTATTGTAAACAAATGGGATACATGTTGTTTCTCTGTTTGTACATGGAGTAAAGGCATACCATTTGTGTAATCATACATCTACATATGGTAATGGTGTTTGATTCATTCTGTTATTTTTTCCTCCCCCCACCCCTATTTTCCCTCTATACAGTCCCTCCTTCCTCCATTCTTGTCCCCCCATTATGTGTCATCATCCGCTTAACAGCGAGATCATTCGTCCTTTCGTTTTTTGAGGTTGGCTTATCTCACTTAGCATGATATTCTCCAATTTCATCCATTTGCCTGCAAATGCCATAATTTTATTCTTCTTTATGGCTGAGTAATATTCCATTGTGTATATATATACCACAGTTTCTTTATCCATTCATCTATTGAAGGACATCTAGGTTGGTTTCACAATCTGGCTATTGTGAATTGAGCAGCTATGAACATTGATGTGGCTGCATCTCTGTAGTATGCTGATTTTAAGTCCTTTGGGTATAGGCCAAGGAGTGGGATAGTTGGGTCAAATGGTGGTTCCATTCCAAGCTTTCTGAGGAATCTCCACACCGCTTTCCAGAGTGGCTGCACTAATTTGCAACCCCACCAGCAATGTATGAGTGTACCTTTTTCCCCACATCCTCTCCAACACCTATTGTTGCTTGTATTCTTGATAACCACCATTCTAATTGGGGCAAGATGGAATCTTAGGGTAGTTTTGATTTGCATTTCTCTTATTACTAGGGATGTTGAACATTTTTTCATATATCTGTTGATTGCTTATAGATCTTCTTCTGTGAAGTGTCTGTTCATTTCCTTAACCCATTTGATGATTGGATTATTTGTATTCTTGGTGTAGAGTTTTTTGAGTTCTTTATATATTCTGGAAATTGTGCTCTATCTGAAGTATGAATGGCAAAGATTTTCTTCCACTCTGTAGGCTTTCTCTTCACATTGCTGTTAGTTAGCTGAGAGAAAGCTGCATGGTATTGGTACCAAAATAGAAAGGTAGATCAATGGTACAGAATAGAGGACATGGACACAAACCCAAATAAATACAATTTTCTCATACTAGACAAAGGTGCCAAAAACATGCAATGGAGAACAGATAGCCTCTTCAACAAATGGTGCTGGGAAAACTGGAAATTCATATGCAGCAGAATGAAACTAAACCCTTATCTCTCACCCTGCACAAAACTCAACTCAAAATGGATTAAGGACCTTGGAATCAGACCAGAGACCCTTCATCTTAAAGAAGAAAAAGTAGGTCCAAATCTTCAACATGTCGGCCTAGGATCAGACTTCCTTAACAGGACTTCCATAGCACAAGAAATAAAAGCAAGAATCAATAACTGGGATAAATTAAAACTGTATTCTTGACATAAAGTTTTGTGGCAAATATTTTCTCCCAGATTAGAGCTTGCTGGGTTTTTTGTTTATTTGTTTTTGCTTTTGTTTTTGTGTTGTACCAGGGATTGAACCCAGGGTTGCTTAACCACTGAGCCACATCCCCAGCCTTTTTAAACATTTTATTTATAGACAGGTTCTTGCTGAGTTGCTTAGGGCCTCTCTGAATTGCTGAGACTGGCTTTGAACTCGGAGATCCTCCTGCCTCAGCCTCCTGAGTGGTTGGGCTTATAGGTGTGTACCACCATGTCCAGCTAGAGCTTGCTTTTTAAACTTTAAGATAACTTTTGATGAAGCTGAGCATAATGGTGCACATTTATAATCTTGGCTACTTGGGAGGCAGAGGCAAAAGGATTGCCAAGTTAGAGGCCAGTTTGAGGCCAGCCTAGGAAACAAATAAGATTGTCTTAAAACCAAATTTTAAAAACAAAGGTCTTGATATGTAGTTCAGAACAGTTGCCAGCATGAGCATATATATATATATATTTTTTTTTTTTTTTTGACAAACCTGGATTTCTCAATGCTATTTTGACTCTGCAGTCTTTTATGAGGTTAGTCCTTTGCATCTCTTCATTAAGTCCTTCTGTACTCTAGAGCCAGGAAGAAGTTGGTCTTTATTTTGTTACATGTTTTAATGTTTTTCTTTGGACATAAATTCAATTCCGTGCAGTTTATTTTTATGTAGTGTGCATTTTAATGCTTTTTAGCATCCTTTGGCTGGACAATCCCCTCTTTTCATAGTTAATTTGCCATGCCGTCTTTGACACAACATCTAAATTCTGTTTAAATGTGAATATTCACCCTTATGAATGCTGCCCTCTTGTTCCTTGTAGCTGGGCACCGAGTTCACAGGTATCTGTTATACTATTAACATATTTTTAATGAGAAATATCTTAAATTATAAAGGGTCCTGCATTGCGAATGATTAAAGTGTGTAATGAATAAAAGATTATGATTAACCCAAATCTATGAGCACAGGGTCCATCAAAGCGATAAAATAAATAACTAATGCTACAAAGAGCAATGTTTACATGCTCCTTTGCTCTCCTTATTTCCTAAGGACAAATTCCCAGCAGTGGAATGACTGAGCCAGGAAGTCTGAAAGACTTTTGAAGGTTTCAGATATACAGCTTAAGTGCTCTCCAAGAGGATGGATGCACGCACCTACTCTCTGTGCAAGTCAGTTGGCATTCTGCACCTGAGGCATCTGGTGTCCTATCTCCAGCCACCTTCCCTTCCACTTCCCCACTATATGATCTTTGTCGTACACCACTAAGAGGCAGTATATTTCCTTCTCAGGCTCTGTCAGTACCTGCTAAATTAGCTCCTGCAGACCTGCTGCTAGTTGGCTGCATTAATAGTACCAATGAAACCGCTTCCAGACCTCGGACTGGGCTCCCTCCTTTCGTTCTTACTGCTGATGTGCACACTTTGGCCAGTTTGCTCTTTCCTCACGAACACTCAGAGCTTGCTCTGTCAGCCTCCCTGGTGTCACTGCACTGCTGGGTCTTCTCCATATCCTTTATTACTATTTGTCTCTCCCTTGCAGAAGGTGGAGCTTAGATCTGCTTTGTTCACTGGTATATTCCCAGAATCTACAATAAAGCTTTAAACATGATAGAGACTTTGTAAATATTTGCAAATATGATTATGAACAAAGCCTGTAGTAGTTGTTTAACACATGTGTCGGATGATTGGAAGAGGTCTACAGGGTTCCAAGGGACTCATGGTTATATATGTTTTTTGGTGTCTATCCCACTGGAGGTTGAGAAGTAGTTAAAGTCTTGGAAAGTTACACTGGAATTTCTGGCTGAAAGACAAAGTTATTTTCAGAAATCAACTTTTTAATAAAGCTACACTCTAACTTTGCTTTGATGTGCTGAATTTTTAATCTATGTGACTTTGGGGAAATCCAAAATTGAAAATGTGCCTCTCTATGCAGAAACACTAGCTGTTATTAAGTAGAAGCTCTGTAGTTTATGTTTAATGCCAACTTGTTACTGATTTGCTTTCTTTTTCTGTTCTCGTCACCGACTCAGATCACTGGGAGTATTGTGACGATGACTTTAATATTGCCTTAAAATCCTTGAGGAATAAAAGATTCAACACAATAGCAAATCATCAACACTTATTTTTAACATTTCAGGAATTGTCACATCAATAGTCACTGCAGAGTAACTCAAAGGGAGCCAAAATATCAACATCAAATGAAAACTACAGGCTTTTGTCCAAACTCAGCATTATAGAAGCTGTTGTGAAACATGTGTTGTCTTGGAGGCACACATAGCCTTGCCGTACTCACTTTGAGGGATGGCATGTGGCGTTGATGCACTCACATCCATGGGGGTCACTGAAGGTGCAGCTGGATATCCTATTTTGAAAACAAAATTCCCAAGTTCTTACAGGTATTTGCATCCACATGTTTATGCCGGTAGATTTAACAGGAGCAGAAAGTATCGGAATTGGAAAGAATCTTAGTAAATACATAGTCTAACTGCTTCATTTTATAAATAATGAAACTGAATGCAAAAGAGTGTGTGCTTGTGGTTATAGGATCACTATTCAACATCATTTCTTTGCTATTAACCCAGTTATCCTAAGCACAAATGTATTATGTTTATACTTCCAAAATATATTGCTTCAGTAGCCACTGTGTGCCAGACTACTCAATATGCTGGGGATCTGGCAATAAAAAATGAAACTATGGTTCCTGTCCTCATGAAACTTTCTTTACAGTGAATTTTCATAATAATACATAATATTTTCACATACTAAATATCGTTTCATATTTACTTCCATTTTTGGTTTTCAAATTCACCTCCATCTTTAAAATCCATCATTTTTTATTGTCTTCTTTCTTGTCTTCCCAGAGAAATGAGAATGGTTCCTATTTACTTTAAAATATCTCTAGAGATGAAGAAGCAAGGTAGATTAAAGAGAAAGAAAAATACCCAACCGCTTGCTATTGAACTCATATTTATGTCTGCTTGAAAGACAAATTTTTAAATGTCTTATATATGTGTATTTCTCTTTTGTTCCAAAACATATTTAAGGTGGTTTACTTAAATATGCTTTATAAACAGACAAAAACAATGACTAAAAAGGAAAGACAACAGAACTATCATTAGAAAAATATGTTGAGTCTGCGGAAACCTGAGTGTGGATAGTATCCAAAATGTGATTCTTTATTTTTTGGAGGAGGGAGGGAGATTATGACCAGGGATTGAGTCCAAGGGTGCTCTACCATTGAGCTACATCCCCTGCCCTTTACATTTTTTATTTTGAGATGGGGTCTTGCTAATTTGCCGAGGGTCTCACTAAGTTGTGGAGTTGGACCTCAAACTTGCAATCCTCCCACTTCAGCCTCCTGAGTTGCTGGGATTAGAGGTATGTGCCACCACCCACCTAGCTAAATTGCAATTCTTGATGTCCTTCCTTTTGGTTGATGTAGTCCCACATTTGGTCTGAACTTTCTAGTAGAAAATGCTAAGAATAAAAGTATATGTTATATAATTGATGGACATCATAAAGTAAGTAAATTTTTCAGAAGAAACTACCATTCTATCTATTGTAATTTTAAAATTTTTCTGTGTCCTTATAAAAATGCTACATAATATGTATAATATTCATAACTATCCCTTTATAGTGTTGCATTCCAGCTTCTCAAGTTCCTCAGTTGGGGGTAAGTACATGCTTTATGAGAACATGGGTAATGAAACCTCTGGAAACAATATGTCTATAGTAAATAAATAAATTTACCTTGCAGTATTTGCATCTACAAGTAGTTCATAACCAGAGATGATCATGATAGTTACTTCTGTGATGCAGCCTGCCAATGAACTTCAAAGAGAAACTTACTGCACCATGGCTTCAGGAAGACAGTCAAACATGAGATGTGTTAGGGACTGCCTCAGGAGATGCTGTGTGGGAATGTAAATGGGCAGGCAACATAAGGATCCGGAAAAAAAAAAAAAAAAATTTAAGGCAAGAAATGCATAACTTCATTTATCCAGCAAATACTTGCTGAATGCAGAATTTTGTACCAGCACTGGGGATAAAGTGAAGAGCAAGAGAAACTTCACCCAACCTCATGGAGTTTATAGTTTAGTGAGAATAAAGGTCAAAGTGGCAGACCACTGGCTGAACGCCAAACCTATTCCTCCTCCTGCTGCAGAGAAACTGTTTCCTAGCCTACCAGGCCCTTAAATATTGCCTTGAACTGAGTCCTAATCAATGGAATGTGATGGGGGTGATGCCTATCATTTCAAGACCTGGCCCATGAAATCTGCAAATGATCGCTTTTGTTTTTGTTTGTTTGTTTGCTTGTTTGGTACCAGGGATTGAACTCAGGGGTACTAGACCATATCCCCAGTCCTATTTTGTGTTTTATTTAGAGGCAGGGTCTCACTGAATTGCTAAGCACCTCACTTTTGCCGAGGTTGACTTTGAACTTGCAATCCTCCCGCCTTAGCATTTCGAGCCACTGGGATTACAGGCATGCACCACCATACCTGGCCAAATGATCCTTCTTGATCTTTCCTTGTGTATTATGCAGATTTTATAAAGGTAACTGAGGAGTTACAAGTTAAGGATCACAGAGCTATCAGCAGCCCGGGTTCTTGAATGATTGTGGAACGGAGCACCTAGCCGCTGCTTGGTCCCTCATTGGCTACTGCCCTAAGGATAAATGAACTCATACTAGGGTAAATGAACAAAGCAAACTGGCACTGTAGTTGGTTTCCCTTTTCTTAACTGATGGTGGAAACAACTGCAGTACAAGGCCATAAGTGCTGTGGTACAGAAATTCATTGCATTGTGGGAATACGGAGAAGGGGAACATAACAGGGATGTGGAGCTCAAGGGAGGGCTTTCTGGAGGAGGTGATGTATCACCCAGGCCTGATGGAAGCTGGAAGTGAGGGAAAGGGAGAGCATCAGCAAGGAGAGGACACAAGAAACAAGATTAACAGTGGGAATAAGAGAGGTGAAAAAATACTGAAGTCACGCAAAATGTTGGAGCTACTCTCTATGAAGTAAAGGATGAGTGAGGATGAGAAGGAGGAAGCAGCTCTACTCCTCATTCTGATACAGGACATGGTATTCAGCTGGTCCTCACAAGATGTAATCTGAGGGTGAGTCAAGGTGGCCTGGACCCCATTGAAGGCCATAGGGATGAAGACAGGCCAGGTTTAAGGGGCATTTAAAATGCAGATTTGCTGGGCGCGGTGGTGTACACCTGTAATCCCAGCAGCTTGTGAGGGTAGGCAGCAGGATCCCAAGTTCAAAACCTGCCTTAGCAACTTAGTGAGGCCTAAGCAACTCAGCAAGACCCTGAACTAAAATTAAATAAAGAATTGCAAAGGGTTGGGATGTGGTTCAGTGGGTAAGTGCCCCTGAGTTTGATCCCTGAAACCAAAATATGAATAAATAAATGAATAAATTAATTAATTAATAAATAATAAATAAAACATAGCCTCAACAGGGCTTTCTGAATGATTGGGTAAAGGAAATAGGGTGAGATAAGTGAAAATGAATCTCAGTTTCCTGGCTTGGATAGCATTTCAGATCATGGTTTCATTAGCTGAAAAAAATAAGCAGAGGAGAGACAGCTTTGGAATTTGCCAGAGGGCACACAGGTGAATTCAGTTTTGGATAGATTGATTTTGAGAGCATATGAAACATTCCATTCTAGCAGAAGTTTGACCATGTGAGCTAGAATCGTAGGAGTTAAAAATGCAAATCCAAATTTGTAAAACATCAGCGTGTAGACCATAACTGATGTAGCTGAGCACTAGGGAGGATGGTCTAGAGAGACATGTCTAGAGAGACATATAAGAGATTGTCAGAAGGAAAGGAGTATGTTTGTAGGGGGAGCCAGAGATGCTGGAAGAAAGCTAGAGATAGGTAGTTTACAGAAGCCAAGGTGACTGAGGGTTTCCAAATGCAGAACAAGCCAGTCCAATTTAACAAATATTTTTCAGTGAACTCTGATGCTAGAAGTTGGGTCTGTGGAGTCAAGTACTGCCAAGAAGAGATTTTCAGATAGCTCTTGGCTGCTAGTAATCATTGTATTAGACCCATCAACCTTCACAGAGCCTAAGAGACAGATATGCAAACCACTTGAACATTTGTGTAAGCAGTGTAGCTTAGTCATTCAAAGCATGGATTCCAACCAGACTCCCTGGTTTGAATCCTGGCTTGTGAGTTGAATGTTAATTAGAAGTATGATTGTGGGAAAGTTATTAACCTTTTTCTCTTCCTCAAATTCCTCACTTGTGAAATAGCACTTTACTAGTAGGGTGATGGTGATGATTAAAAGAATCATACTTATAAAGTACTTAGAAGAGCACCTGGAAGGAGACAAATGTGGAAAGGTGTATCTTAGAAGCAGATCATCTGCAGTTTATCTCAGGTGTAGAACCAGCATTAGGATAGCAGTATATCCTAACAACTAAAATCTCCTGAACTTGTTCATCAATTGTCCATTTCCCTCTGTCTTTCCATGAGAAGGTTGTCTTAAGGTACTGAATGCCTCCTTGCTTAGGCTGTCCCACGTCAACAGCTTCATTTCAAAGGCTGTGCCAGAAAAGGGCTAGTTGCTGGGAGTGAAGAGAGTGACAATTTGCTGAGGCATTAGCTTTAGGATGGGGTAGTAGCTTCTTGCTGGCAGAATCAACTACAGTCCTCCTCTTTCACCTCACTGAGCCCCCAGGAGCAGATTCCTCTTCAGTAATTGTAACTTTTAGGTCACAAGCTTCTACCACTCATCAAAAGCTCTATTGCTAGAATACATAAACAAGACTGCCAACCTAAAGGCTATGTAATGTATTTGTAGATGAAGCCCAGTTTGCCTTGAACTGAGCATTGGAAACACCTTTCTAGTCACTACAGAATTGCTTTTACAGCAAAGAGCAGTGACATTTTTTCATGGTCCACACAGAGTAACCTTCAATGGCCCAGATGCTGAGAGAGGTGGGCATTGCTGTGCTCAGCCACACCCTCTAGAGGAAGGTCTAGGTAGTGTCAGACTTAAGAGCAGCTGTGCTTACGGAAGTCTGACTTGCTATAAACTTAGGAAATACAGAATGAATTTGAATTTTATTTCTCTCATTGAGATGGTTTCATATTTGTTCCTTTCTGCAGCAAGTTCTCTAGTTACTTCTTTTTAAAATTTTGTATTGTTATATATATTTAAAGACATCCTACATCCCTTTTGGGATAAGGTTTAAAAATACACGGAAGACAAAGAAGGACTAGCCATAAATAATCTTCACATAGTATGATGTGCTCTTTCTAACTAATAGACAAATATAGTTCTTTCTTCCTCCCTATAGAAAAATATAGTTCTTTTCTCTTGCTGCGCCCCACCCAGTACTGATCTCCAAAAGTCTTTACTGAGAGCCTTAGTGAATGCAAAGGCCTGGTTTTATCAGTGGTGATGCAATCACAATGGTCATAAGGAAGATAAAGAATGAGGAAACAAACAGTAGAGAGTTTTGCAATTGTTTGTGAACTACACTGCCATTCCTAGAAATCACGGTCTAATATGTGACTATAATTTGAGACTGTATCTCTTACCCACTATCAGTGACATTTTCCTGTTGCCCACACTGGGTGCTGGCATTGGCTAGTGCCATGTGATTTACCTCTGGCAGGAATCACTGGAATCCTGAGGACTTTGGACTGGGAACTTCATTTATTCAAAATGACTCAATGTTCTCTTCTGGCGGTCAGAGAACAATGTGACCTAAATCTTCCCTGAGGTTTACTGTGCAGGGTGGGGTGGGTTCAATAGCTTGATTATTTCGTCTAATGGGTTGTTTGGGCACCATGCTGGGGAGGACCATGTGGAGGCCAAAGCTCAGGCACGCGCACCGCCTGTGTTCCTGTGTCAGTACCAGACTTTGACCTCTGTACCCTGACAGGTAAGGATGTGGAAGTTGTTGAGGGCTGAGAACAAAAGGATCAATGATACCTAATCACTATTCCCAAGGAGCATAGTGTAGTTCAGTCTTATTGGTCTTCTGCTGAATGTTTTCTAAGCCTTGGCCTGAGGATCTGTATCAACTTGCAAAGGTTACTAGGAGTCCCCATTCATCATGTAGAAATTCATTGAGGAAAAACTCTCTGGTTTCCTGATAGATTAAGTCCATTCCCCTTCCTGCCACTTTTCCCATCATGGTCCAAGGTTAAGGTCCCTTCACAATCTGTGACCAGACCTCTACTGATTTACACATGGTCATCTCTTGCTACTCCCTGCCTACATTCATCTATTTGTTCAACCAACACTTGGGAGCCAGTATCTTCCAGGCATTAGGCTTGGCACTGTGGATATTGCTCCCCTGTAGTTTAAGTTCATGGAGGAGATGGACATCAATTAGAGAATCAAGTAAACCAATTCTCACATGAGAACAAGTGAGTCCCTGAGGAATGCAGTGGGAGAATGGGGCCAGGCAAGGGGTGGTGGAAGCACTCAGGAAGAGGACATAGTAAGTGTCAAGGCCCTGCAGTTCTCACACACTGTGGGTTAGTATTAGTACTGTCCGGCACCTGTCCCTTCCAGGGATGGACCTCTACAAGCCCCCAGGAGTGTTTTTTTTTTTTTTTTTTTTCTGTGCATTGAACTGAACTGGTTGTGAGACTGTAGGGTGATACCTGTCACTCTGCCCGTCTTCAACATCTACAGCAATAGGAGAGCAAGAGAGCACCATGGCACACTGGTGACAGCAACTATACTTATTTCTTAGGGTTTTCGGTTTGGTTTAGTTTGTTAAAAAAAAAAAAAAAAAAAAAAAAAAAAAAAATTCATAAAACTGTAGCTATAGAAGACTATCTGACCATGTCTTATTATTAAGTGGAGCATTTTAAAATAATTTTATTTGCATTCCTCTTAGCTAAATTTTTGCAAGTTTCATATTGGTCGTATTCCTCAGCATGCGAATGAGACGGCTTGCTTTGTGTTTGTTCTGATTCAAGGCTGAGTTTGTACTTCACAATAAAGGAAAGCCTCTTCAATATTCAGTAGATTCTACATTATGATATACTATGTGGGCAAAAAATACACCAAACCCAGTGACAGCAAGTTGCTTGCTTTATTTTCTGGTTGTTTATTTCTTCTTCATTGTGAATGTTTATTGTAGTTAAATCTAGCAAGTAACCAGACATACACCATAATGACCCTTGTTTCCTGGAAAGAAGGGGTTTAGAAATAAACACTGCTTCATATAAAATGTCTTGTTTATACGAGTTCAGAAACTGCCATGAGGGTATATGAGGTTTGAAACCTTCTTAGTCTGTTTCTATTTTAACCCTTTGAAACACTTCTCACTAAAATTAAAAACCTTTTCTTCACATTGTCACTAGAGATTCAATTAAGTCAGAAGATAGTACCCCTCATTCTGAGTTGAATGGAGAAGACAGGAGCATGTTCTCCAGGAGCCAGTTCTGGATGGTACCCCACCATGTCTCAAGCAGAGTGGAGCTTCTTGACCCATTTCCCTCCCTCCATCTTCCCAGTAATCAACCACTTAATACTGGACTAGGGAAAGTTAAGGCAACTCCCTCCATCTTCCCAGTAATCAACCACCTAATACTAGACTAGGGAAAGTTAAGGAAATGCTGAAGATCTCATGGCTGACTAACTTCTGGGAAGTTCAGAAATGTTTTCCAAGTAACTTTGATTTTAAGGATGATTTAGTGTGAAACTATTTTGTGCCAAATAAGTGATAGGTGAGCAGTTAGTATAAGGGATAAGTGGAGCATAAAGATGAATGTTTAAAACATTTGCTTTGGTCATTGTCCCCCCCAAGGTTTTGATTTGCTTTGAGATTAATTTTGCTTGCCAGATTCTTCTTTAGATAGTGGCATTCCTTCTCAGACTGGACCCAGTGGGTCTGTGACTCGTGGTTGTGCATTCTGCATTTTCATTATGTGAACTAGATAATATCACTTCCATTTTTTAAAATTAAGAAGCAGAAGTAGAGAGGTGAAATGGCCCCAGGGGGCAGAGTTAGTAGGAGGCAGAGATAGCACTGACTCTAAAGACGATATTCATTCCACTGTGGTAACATTAAAACGCAGAGCCGACCTTGCCACAGCAGGCATGGTCGGAACCACAGCCTAGCCCGCGCAGGCCGTTTTCTTAGTGGGGCTTCCTTCCCTTTTCCCATATCCTTCCTTTGTGAACATCTTCCTCCTTATAACTTAAAGAAATCCTTCATTCAAAATACATTTATTGAGTTATCGATATTTATCAATAACCAAGTGTTATCACTGTTCTAGGTCAGTAGTCAAATCAGAGGAACAACAACGACAATATTGCTCTCATTGGATTTACCTTCTTCTCATGGGAGGAACAAAACAAGTAATTATAAAGTTATTTAACAAGTAAATTATAAAGAATGTTAAAAGATGCTATGGAGAAAATTACAGATAGGTACAGGGAAAGGGAGACTAGGGGGTGGATGCAATTTTAAATGAAATGGCCAAGGAGAGCCTCACTAAGAAGGTGACATTTGAACAAAACTTTTGAGGAAGACTTTTCTAGGTTTAGGGACAAGTGAAAAGACCCCACGATGGGAGCAACCTGGCGTGTTGGAGGAATAACAAGAAGGCTGATTAGGCTGCAGCAAAGTAAGCCCAGGGGAAACCACCGCCACACCATGTCTGCTTCCTTTTTACTAAATTTCTTTTAATTGTGCATTTTAAGGGATAATGCTGAACAGAATTTTCAAATGGAATTCCTTGTACCTTCATTTCAGATGTGTTCTCAAGGGTTAAGAACCACAGAACAGGGCAAGCTCAGCTCCACATTGAAAGCAGAGTTCTAGCCACCTACGTGTGAGGCAGGTTGCAGTGCCTTCTCTCAACTCTGGTCCTCTATCAACCTCAAAGCTGCATAAGGTGTGGAAACAGCCTGGGTGAGGATTTTTTTGGAGAGTGTTATCAGGATCCTTTCCATCTGGCTTCCACCATAGAGGAGAAGAAGAATCTGCTCCCTCACTCATGACCAAGTAGAATGCAATTTCAAAAGAATCAGTAGGAGCACTTGGCCTGTGTGTTTCGGATTTTTGAACAATGGGGAATGGTGCCTGACTCAGAAAGCAGAGGTTATGTTATGTTATGGCAGCTCTGAAGGGCAAAGAGAAGGGACAGGGCCACCCTGGTGAAGAGCAGCACTTCTCCCAAAAGGAGGAAAAGATGTATATTTTCCCAGACACTCTAGGATGCCCTGAAAAGAATCTCCTGCAGGAAGAACACCTACAGGAACAAAGAAACTTCCAAGAGGAACTGCAGGGGGCAGTAGGGAGTTCAGAGTTTGCAGGAAAGAGAAGCAGAAGACTGGAAGAAAGGTGCAGCCTGCTCCAAGAAGAAATAGCCATTACAACAGAGACAGGGATTTCTGAGAAATCTGCCAAAGTGTCCGTGACTGTGAAGATGGCCATTTTCATTCAGTCACCTACTTCTGATTATAGCCAGCCTGTCAAGGGGGTCTTTTCTCACTTCTCTGCTCTTCTCCCCATCCCATCTGGTCCCCACCCCCAAAGTGGCCCTAGTCAGTAACCAAGAGTGGAGGAGAGACTGGAGCCAGGCCAGGGAATCACCAAGATGTCTCCTCTCTCCCCATCTTGCACAGACAGAAAACACACAATCTGGTGCATGCCAGTCTTCTGAAGCTGAGGCACACCCACACTTGGGAGTAGGGAGAGGAGAGACGTTCTGGTCTGAATTAACTTTTGCAAGTTTTAACATTGCATTTGATGAGACTTTTTAATTATTGACATAAGTCTGTTCTTGTGACTGAAATGGACCAGACGACATTTATTATACAAAAATCACCAAAAAAGCCAAGTAATATAGGAGATTTCTTTCAGAGCCCCCCCCCCCCCAATTATTTAATAGCACTCATGAGGACAGGGAATGATGGAGAAAAATAAAATTAGTTTTGCTCTCTAGTCCAGCTTATGTAATCAACCAAATACAAAGATAAAAGTGATTTATAAGTACAATTTAAGTGATCTGACTAGTTAGTCCCTATTATCTAAGGCTTTGTCAGATTACTATGAAAAACCAAATCTGGAAATTTAATGTTTTTCAAATAGTGTCTTTACTTGGCCTTCCAATCTATCACTGCAGCATTGATCAGCATCACATAGCCTCAGACCTCCTATCTTGTCTCCATGATACATGTGGTTCCCTTGCTGCCCAAAGGGCCTTTACAAACAGTGATGGAGTTAACTAGAGAATTGCACTTAGAGATATAGTCCAATAACTACATCGAAGCAGATTCAAATCATCCCCATCAATTGTGGTGGTCAGGATGAGTTGGATGCTAGCCACAGACCAGGGTGAAGGAGACATGTGATATGAGTTCTAATCTCAGCACAAGACCATTCACATGAGAAAAGCTGATTGGACAGGATATATCTGACCAAATAGGTAAGAGGAGCATATATTGCTAGATTACTGGCCTAAAAGGGGTTTTAAGACTCCCATGGATGGAAATGACAGTGAGCAAGATGTGTTACATTTGCAGATACTCAGTAATTATTGAATAAATTGAAAAAGTGATCACCTGATAGCTTCTCCCAGAGGTACCTCACTCCCAATGGGGAAATCTTTGGGTAATTTATTTGACCTCATTTGTAAGGTTGGGATAATAGTTGTGTTTTGGGGAGGCTTAAATGAGACAATATATTTATTAGTTTAGAACAATTCCAGGCATAATGGAGCACTTCAGCAAATATTAATGTTATTGCTTAGCAATGTAACATACTCATGGCAGTGGGTAAGATTTTTAAGAAAATTTCTAAGAAAAAACTAGAAGGCAATTGTATGATAGTATTCTAAAACCCTTTTAATTTTTTGCCATATTTAGGCAAACAACCCTGTTCAGTCTTCTGTGGAAGTATTTTCCATTTCTGTATATGCCCATTCTAGCTCAGACTATCATCAATTTAAGTTGATTTTGATAAGGATCATTTGGCCTTCTTGCTCCCTGCTCTTACACTATTATCATAGACACACCTTCTGTTTTCCTTTTACACTCATACTAAAAAGAGTTATGTCATGTTCAGATCACAGCCCAAATCCATAGGCTACTAAGCTCACCTTCACCTGGCTCCACCTCACCTAGTCCACCTTACAGACCTCTGCCCAAGTACCATGAGCATACCTTCTTCTAGTCTTCTCAGGTCTTACATTCCTTTGATTTTGTTTTTGCTTAAGATGATAATTTGCTGTCTTTATTCCATCAGAATCCATATTTTCTTCCAGACCCCCAATGCAGACTTCCCTGATTACCCTCCCCTGCTGTAACTCTGATGCCCCCATAACCCCAACCCTCATTCTGGGGATCAAGGATACTGTGAGGACCAGATAAGTTACTGAATAAAACAGCTTTAGTATCCAAATCAGTATCATTCATTGGGCTATGTACAGACATAAAAATTGTATACAGAGCCAAAGGATCTGTGACTTTCTGGGCAGAGAAATGGAAAGTCAGGCGAGAGTCACGTGGGATTGTAAGCTGTGTGCAATAAGGGACTTGCCTGTCTTGTTTACTGCTATAATCCAGCATCTCAAGAATCCCTGGTGTGTTGTAGGCACTCATATCTATTTATCAGATGAATAAATGTTTTGAACGATTGCCCACATCATAATTGGCATTTGTGTGTCCTGTGGTCTTAGGTAAGATTACTTGTAGCCAATTCATAGCCAGTATATTGAAAGGCACAAGGCTATCTCCTCTGGGCAAGGAAAGCACTATTGCCCCACCCTGCATTTGCCTGGTATTTTAGATTGCTCCGTGTGGGCTTGTCTCACTCACCACTGAGCTTGTCAGTCTCTTATCTTTTCCTAGAACAGAGCTGAGAATGTGGCTGGGATTCAGCAAACACTAATTAGCTCTGGTTGAATTGAGCTAGGTTTCCCCAGGTAATTCTTACAGTTTGTTATGAGTTATAAAAGTTCTCCTCCTATAGTTAAAGAATATTGCTTCCATGACCTTCTATATTTGTTTTAAAAAAATCCATTCACTGAGTGAAAAAGAATAAGAATTATATGCTTGCAGCCAGACACATAGCTTAGTAATTATGACTGAATTGTATAGTTCATTGCATCTCAGAATTTAAAGTGAATCTGTTGCCTTTTGAAGTTGATTTTCCACAACATGCTCCATCTTGCTTCTTTTCTTAAAAGAACATGCAAAGATGACTCCTACCAGCTTCACAGGCAGCGAGTCATCAAGCCATCATGTGATTTTACATTACCCTCCAGGTTGCCAAGATTAAATATGGATTTTTCAAAAGAATTCAGTGATTATTCCAAGAAGATAAGTTTTATTTAGATATAATCAGCGACTAATTTAACATGTTTTCTTGACATGTAAAAATCAGGCAGACTCGTTCCAAACATAATTTGTTGCTACCGCCTTGACAGAGGTTTAGATTTGATCTTATAAAGTCAAAGACAGCTGATTTAATTACACTTGAACCTGGATGTAGAATAGGTTTCTCATCCTTGACATTACTGACATTTTGGACCAGATAACTGTGTTATGAGGGCTGTCCTGTCCTGTGTTGTATGATGTTTAACAAATCCTTGGCCTTTACACAATAGATGCTGGTAACACTTTGCACTCTCCTCATGAGAACAAAAAATGTCTCTTGACACTGCCAAAATTCCTCTGAGGAGGGGCAAAATTGAAAGCTGCTGATCCTAAACACTGTCAGGTCCATTGGGATGGTATCATACTTTCCAAAAGTCTGACTCTTCAGAAACTTCCCAATTGCCTCATATTAGGGTTATAGTAGATTGGGTAGCATTTTTCCTTGTTTTATTTTTTTAACCAATGTATTTATATTTTGTGCTTCCCTTTCTAATACTGGACCTTTATTAAATTGTAAGCTCCTTAAGGAGAACTGTGCTTATTCTTGCTTTGAATTTCTTCCCAGAAGTAAGAATGGTGTTTTGTCTGCTATAAGTACTGAACATATGCTGACAAAACTCATAGAAAATTCAACAGGACGAAATTCACGTCTGCATTCAGCTGGCAGAATGTAAATGCCAGTCTTTTGTGTTTGTGTTTTATTCACTGCTGTATCTCCAGCACCTAGAAAACTACCTGATATATAGGAAGTGCTCAATAAATATTCAGTGAATGAATCAGATCATGTTATGAATCTGGAGTGTCCTACAATTGTTCATGTGTTGAAGGTTTGACTTCCAATGTAGCAATGTTCCTTGGTGGGGTTTTGGAGAAGTGATTGGATCATGAGGGCTCTCACCTCATCAGTGGATTAATCAACTAAATGGACTACTGGGAGAGAGGAGCATGGTTGGAGGAAATAGGTCATGAAGGCATGCCCTGAAAGGGTATTTCTTGTCCCTGGTCCCCTCTTCTCTCTTTCTTTATCTGCTTCCTGGTGTGATAACTAGAAAGTTTGGTGCTCCTTTTTCAGAATACAGTATTTAGCCTTATATGTAAAATTACTGATGATATAAGAAAGTCAACTAAAACTTTCTAATATGAAAATATGATCACCAGCAAATATGATCACCAGCAGTTAACACCTGAGTGTGATGGATTCACAGTCCCATTGAAAAACTGGGAGGAAAGGGAGAAGGGGCTGGCCTAATAACATAAACTTCGTAAGTGCAAAATGCACTCAACCCCAGAAAAGCCTTTCCACCACAAGAGAACAAAGGGAGGCATGGACCTTTAGTTTAGTTAGGCCTATTTCTTTAACTAATCCAACAAGAAATAGCAAAACCTAGACAACTTTTGGGAAGATTGTGCATCCCATACTCAGCCAATGAAGAACTAGGGAAGGGACCTTATGCTCTAGGGAATGAAATACTGATTGTGTGATGGGCTGACAGATCTGGCTCCATGAGAATGTTATAGGCCAGACTCTAAGGGAAATGACTAAACAGACTTCATTTTGCTGAGACTCCATGTTATGTAGGAAACAAGTTTCTCCTGTGGGAACACCCCGCCTCTGTACCCATCATCAGTTACTTAGTGTGACACGTTTAATAATACAAAATGACAATCCTTATGTAATAAAAAATTACTCTCTTTTGATCCCTATTTCTCTAACCAATGTACCATGTAAACGGTAATTGTGTGGTTGTTCGTAACCATTCTTTAGTTTGCACCTAGGTGACCCACTTCCCCCTCTGTTGATGATCTCATGATGTTAGTTTGTAATTTCAAATCATAGCAACAGACACTTATGATCGATGTGATTTTTGGTATAAGAACCCCTACAACCCTGTGGTCAGGGTTGTTCTCCCAATAGCCATTTTTTTGGGGCATTGTGTGAGTCACCGCCTGACTTAATAAAGACTCTCAAATTTAGACTTCTCAGTGGTGATTGGTCTGTTAAGTTGCGCCCCATAACAATTGTAACTACTCTGGATTGTGCCGGCTCCTCCAGACATCCAATCTTGCAATACTGTCATTAAAAGGTTTTGCTTTTTACTGTACCTTGTGTCCCTGAGCCCATTATTTGGCTTTAGGCAGTGAGTGTGTTTCTCACATTGGCTGCCACGGTCTGAGCTGCTTCCCTTGCTGCACCCTTCTGCTGTGATGCTCTGCCTCACCTCACACCCAAAGCGATGCAGGTGCTAATCATGGATGGAAGTCTCTGAAACTGTGAGCCAAGACAAACTTTTCCTTTTTTCAGTTGTTTATGTCAAGCTTTTTGGTCACAGTAATGAAAAAACACATATTGCTTTCTAAAAATAATGTTTAATGAGTTTCCACCCCATTTCCTAAAGGAGAATATTCAGAATCCTTAACTAAGGTTCAAAGTTCTCTTTATTCTGCATTTTCCAATCTTCATCCTTTCTTCCTTGATACACAATCTCACCTCTTTGACCCAAGCTTATCTACTGCTATTTACACAAATGACCATGAATGTTTTTGCCAATGCACAAGTGCTAGCTTCATTTTCTCTGTTTAAATGTTCTTTCAAGCTCTCCATCAAGTCAAGTAAATACAATACACACTTCAAAGGTCAGTTTACTTCATTTCTTTTAGGAAACATTTTCTGACACAAACCCATAAGGACCTTTCCTAATGCAAAATGTGACACTTCATGCACCTCTGCATGGATGTTTTAATTTTATAAGGTATGCCACCTTTCATTGTACTACAAACAAATACACAAAATAAACATAGTCCCTGTCTTTATGAAGTGTTGGGCTGATGGCAGAGAAAAAAAGTGGTATCTAATGTGATAAGGACTATCTTAGAGTCAGAAGACCTTGGTGAATACTAACTCTGTCGAGTAGGTGTTGAACATATAAGCTCCCAGAGTCTTGGTGTTCATAATTGAAAATTGGTAAAGAATGCTTGCTTTCTCCATTGTTGATAACAGTGAAAATCAAACAGCATTGCATTTAATGTGCAAACATTTCAAATGACACAGAATCACCATTTAATTTGTTCTCAAATTCTTTAATACTCCTTTAAGACAGGGAACCCAAATCTCTCCTGAGTATAGGCTGGGCTTTGTGATTTTCTTGTAATGAACAAAATAAGACAAAAGTCATAGAAAGGGACCATAGCTTTTGACTTAGTCACTGGGTTTCTTGAATTACTTGATCTTAGGGAAGCCAGCTGCCATACTGGATGCAGTCCTAGGGAGAGGCCCCTGTGGTGAACACAACATGCAAAAGCAGTGCTTTAGCACCAGCCAGTTCCTAAGATGACTGATGCCCCAGCAAATAGTTTAATGGCATCTCAGGAAGGAACCTGATTTAGTCTCATTTAGCTGAAGCTACTCCTTGGTTCTTTTTTTTTTTTTTTTCTTTTCTGCTATCGGGGATTAAACCCAAATGTGCTTAACCACTGAACCACACTCTCAGTCCTTTTTTATATATTATTTAGAGACAGGGTCTCGCTGAGTTGCTTAGGGCCTAAGTTGCTGAGGCTGGCTTTGAACATGCACTCCTCCTGCCTCAGCCCCCAAGTCGCTGGCATTACAGGTGTTCACGACCACACCTGACGACTTCTGGGTTCTTGACTTCCCAAAACCATGTGTGACAAGTTTTATAATTTACTAAGTGTTGAGGCAATTTTTCATGAATCAATGGATAACTATACAGGATACTGTAGAGATTTCAGGTATGATTAAATATGATAATATGTGCTGAATGAAGACTCTACTACAAGTTATTACTGAATGATGAGCTGAAAGTGGAAAACAGAAGATTCAAAAATTAAAAAGTAGGAGGAGGAGGGAGAAGAGAAAAAAATTAAAATTATGAAACAGTAAGAACAAGAAAAAAATCATCTATACCTAAAGTGGGCATCCCTCGCCTGCTCCCTACTTCATTTTCTGGGCAGCTTCTCCCTGTGACAGTGACTGCAGGCTATATGCAAGGGCTATTGGCTAAAGGAATTGCTCATTCCTACAGTCTGCTTTTATTTTGTCCCATTTTCAGCTAAAATTGATAGTTTTAATTAAATAAGAAATGAAAGCCATATATCCACTCTATATAGAATTCAACTTTGTGTGTGTGTGTTGGAGAAAGTCACCATGGTTCTTTGTTAAGCACAAGACCTCGGACGTGGGAATTTATGATTTGTTTGCATCAATGCCAACCTCTGGGAGTCACTGCCATTCCTTTGCCATAGCAACACTGACCTAGTGGCCTATACTATTAATGACACCACAGATGGGACAGCTGAATCCATGGTCCTCACCAGTCAGCTTGGGAAATTAATTTGAAAGCAAACAAATTTAAATTTAAAATGGCCACCATTTGTGACCGATTTTTTAAAACTCCCCAAGGAGAACACAGTTGTGGAGAAGGACTGACAATTTATTAACCTATTTAGCAATAAACGCAGAATCTAGATTCTCACTGAATATTTATTGGTCCTGGTTTTTCAAAGACTCCGAGTGAAGGACTTTGGAAGCTGTTAACTCTGAAGTCATGAGAACGTACTTAATATGTTTATCTAAAATACCGTAACTGCAAAGGGCATCAATCATGCATGTTTACTGAATTCTTTTTTCTTTAACTATTTTCTTGATTAACTATTTAATAGCTCATGGAAAGAAAAGCAGCAAATGAAGGTGTTCTTACTGGTAGGAGATTCCCTGCTGGCTGGAGAAGGCTGGGGGCTCAGAGGTGCATCAGTGACACTGGCTGGAGTTGCCGCTGGGACATTCACAGAACCTGAAAGGATCAGACATTCAAAATGAACAAAAATTGGAAAAGTTGCTAAGAATATTTTCCTTTATTTGTTCATTATCTGACGAGTCAATCTGGAGAGCCTGCTATGGGCAAGGTAGTGAGCTGTAACAGTGAATGAGAAAGGCACGGGACTGTCCTTAAAGAGAGCACAGTCTAGGAAAGAGGCGGCCAGCTGTCTGTGGAGTGCCATGACGATGACAGGACAGCATTCCACGAGAACACAGTGCAGGGCACCATCAAGAAGGAGGTCTGGGAAAGCTTCCTAGAGAAAGTGACAGTCAACCCAGACATGGGAAAGCAATATTTCAAAATATTTTAAAAGTAACCCCAGAGTTTGCAAAATTTATTTATTTATTTTCGGATGTGAACAGAAATTTTATTTGCTCATTTCTTGCATTTGAAGTACTCTTCGATGACATCCTTGGCCTGAGATTCTTTCCCATAGTCCTTAACCATTACACAATTGCAACCAACAACTTTCTGGGGTTTGTCCTCTCGGTCAATTTTACAAAGGCCTACCCATTCTCCTAGTTTCTTGTTGTCATCGACCTTAATTAGGTTGATTTGGTGCTCAGCACAAAGGGCTTCCACCAACTTAATTCACATAGGCTCATTACAGTTGGATGTAGGTAGACAAAGATGGGCCTGGTGCACAGTTGCTCTCAAAGTTCAGATGCTTCTGCAACAAACATCAGCTTCATGTTTCATTAATTGAACATAATGCTTGATTTACTAACTGCTACAGATGAAATGAGGTTCAGGATCCTCAAGACAAAGAGATTAGAGTCACATCCTACTGGTTAACCAGGAGCACAAATAATGCTATTTAATTGGATTTAATGTCAGTAAATTTAAGATGTGTGGTATTATTTTGCTCTTTCTAAATTGTGAGTTTTGTCATAATATTTTTGGCTACAACTCTTCCATGTGTATGTTTGTGTGTGTGCAAATACAGGCTAGTATATGTTACTTCACTTATATTTCACCTTCATTTCAATTCCTTCAATTTCCATTATACTTTATATTTTTTCTGTATGCTTTTTCTTTTTTATTATTTTTTTTATTTTTACAGACTGCATTTTGATTCACTGCACACAAATGGGGTACAACTTTTCATTTAAATAATAGCCCTACTAGAGTTATGAAACAATTTGCAAATGCCAGGAGGATCTGTTGACTTCAGTAACATGTAACCTAAAAGTAAATTTTTGAGGCTGGAAGATTTTTATTATTTTTCTAGATAAAATGTCATTGGATATAAAGTCACAGCTGATGAGCTATGCCAATTTTCCTGGTATTTAGTTACATATTATACAATTGATTCCAACCTGTAGCTTGCCTTAAGGGTCAAGCATATATTATTTGTTTTGTGATTTAGGTGCATCTACGTTTTGCTCTCATAGTTCTTAGTGTTTTTATTGCTGTAGGCTCTGCGCAGGGTTCACACTTGGCTCTGGTTGGCTGTTATGAGTAAGTTTTATGCTATTAATCTGAGGAGGCAGGGTTACCTGTAGAGTGCATTAGGTTAACAAAATGAGCACGCTCTTTCTCTATGCCATCCAAAATAAGTCAAAACTCTCTAGCATGCCATTATCATGATTTGACCTCTCTGTACACTCCCAACATTATTTCCTGTCATCAATATTTACCTTTTCTCTCTTAAATCGCACATTGTATCCAAGAGGCAAATATTTCAACCCAATTTCTCTCACACAAGACCCTCTCTTTGACTTCCTTGTCTTTTATTCATGCTGTTTCCTGACATTTTTGTATTTCCAAACTTCCCTGAATGTACCTTCTCAAACTTGGGGAAGCCTGGAATCTCTGTGATATGCTTATTTCTCAGTGTTTATCCTAGCAAAGACCTATTCACTCTATTTCACTGGTGTGCCCCTCAAGAGAAGTAATTGTTTTGTTCCTCACTGTATCTATGGATCCTGGCAAATGGAAGTGACAATACAAAAAAAATCATTCGTAACACTGGAAGAGAAAACACCAGTTTTAACTTGTATCTGACTGTGGTAGATCATATGCATCATCTTCTAAAATGTATCTTAATAAGATGGAACTTGGAGCTGGAAAATAAATACCCCAGTGATTTTCACTAGATTAGTTAGAGCAGAGTTTGGTAAACTGTGGCCCTCAGTCAAATACTGCCACTGACTATATTTGTAAATAAAGTTTTATTGAAACACAGTGATGTTCTTTTGTTTACATATTATCTATGTCTGCTTCTGTGCTATTGTGAAAGAGTTCAGTAGTCATGGTAGAGATCACAAACCTAATATATTCACTATTTGACAGAATGTTGGCAACTTCCTGAATGGAAAATATTGCTAGATTATGTTCAATCCCAGATTTCCACAATGGGAAGCATATATATTTCATTGCTGGAAGATTTCTGTTTTAGGATACTATTCTGCTACATTTGATTAATAAGTTTTTGGAAGCTGAGGGGTTCAGGTTCACAGTATATTAGGAAGCTATTACTATGAGATTTGTATTTTGAGAAGAACTCTTGCCCTGGGACAAAGACAATGCATAGCTTTCAATATGAAACCTGAGGCCAAAAAACTTCTGTTTTCAGATTGGACTGTGAAGTAGAAACTCCGCTTTGGTCAAAACAAAACTCACTGGGTGGAAGAGGAGTACTTACATCCTACTAGGGAAAGTGATTTTCCAAAACTCAGGTGCAGAATTAAGTAGAAACACCTCACCCAGTGTTCAGATCATCATATTCTCTACAGTGTGGTAAGGGGATGAGCTGCTGGCTTAAAGCAACCTCCCCTGTTCCTGAGTGGTCCACTCCAGGGAAGGAGAAGGCTGGGTGGGGCTCTCAAAACCGCTTCATGGTTGGTAGCTGGCATGGGTCTGGCTCATAAGGGCAGATGGACTGATTCTGGGGCAATTTTAGGTGGTCTTATCTAGTAAAATTAGAAATGAACCAAACCCCAGGGCTTGCTTGATCCTTTTTCTCAAAATGTGGTCCGTTAGGCTGGTCAAATGGGCTTCCCTTAGGTTCTTCTTGGAAAAGTAGAATTTCATATCCCATTGCAGACTGACTGAATCAAAACCTGAATTTTAACAAGATCCCTGGTGTTTTATATACATACTGAAATTCTCTGTTGATACTCTCAGGACACCAGGATCAGTCATGGGTATAAGACTGGCTGCACATTGGGGAGTCAGGAAACAAGAGTATCTGGCAACTTCTATCTCATTATTCAGTGTTTCTCTTATCCCATTATAGAGATGCCCCTTTTCACTCCTCTCTATACCCCAAAATACATATGTCCATTTATACACACATACTCTCTCTCTCTCTCTCTCTCTCACACACACACAATTGTCCACTCTCAACTCTCTATTTCAGAGGTCTTGATTTTCAATAATCATAGTTGGAAATCATAATAGGCAAATCTTTATCAAGGTTGACCACAGTCAGGCTTTTGACAACCCCAGGGGGAAATTGTGCTTCACTTTGGGATTAAAACAAAACAAAATCTCTCTCCTATACCTTGTTAAACAAACACCCCCCCTCTAAAACAAACAAATGAACAAACAAACAGAAAAACCTCTTTTTTTTTTTTTTTTTTTTTTTTTTTTTGTGGTACTAGGCATTGAAACCAGGATCTTCTGCATGCTAGGCAAGCACTCTACCATTAAGCCATAATCCCAGTCCTTTTATAGTTTGTTTTATTTTGGGAAACTGAATTCTTCTCGCTAATTGCTGGAACTGGTCTCAAACTTGTGATCCTCCTGTTTCAGCTTCCTAAGTACCTGTGTGCCACTGTAACTGTCCCAATTGTATTAATATGAAAAAAAATAAAATAAAATAGACTACAGTGCTACAAATTTAGATATTCTGACACGTGTCAGGGTAGGATGTCTTTGGAAAGGACTTTTTGTTCTGTTCTGATTGCAGCTGCTGTTGAATCATGGGAATTCTGCAGGCCTTGGTGCACAAATAGCTGCCTGAAGAGCCACTGATCACTTCACCTGGACTCTTCCTCTTTTCTGAGTTCTCTAGAATAAGCACTACTGAGCACTTGAACTTCCTGGGATGCTGGGTGTGTGGGGGGAAGGAGCACCTCAGCTTCCAACATTATGACTCCTCTCTGGAATCAAAAGGAAAAAAAAAAAAAAAAAAAAAAAAACAACTCCTCCCCTTCTCTCTCTAAATCTCTTTCCTCCTCTCTAATAGTCTCAGAATTTCTCTTCAGCTCTGGATGATAGATTTTTCTTCTGTGTTTTCATCTCAGTATCTTGTCAACAAACATAGCAATGACTCTTGCGGAAGTTGACTGCAGAGTTCATAAAGCATCCAAAAGCACTACCAAGGCAGACAGCATGTTTCAAACTAAGTGGTTACAAACATGTCATACACAGGGATACGACACAGTCAAGGCATTGCTCTGCAGAGCCTCAAGTGCATTTTCTAACACGTTCACAATGATTTGTGTCACTGTAGGATCAGAATGGGGGCTATAATTTTGGGGAACTGAATTCTTCAAGATTTATTGTCTTTAATATTTGATCATGGAGGCTGAAGATCCATTTGACAATTGAAAATTAACTCCCTGCTCAGAGTCTAGAATTATACTAGATCAAGGGTTCCCCTATAAAGTCAGAATTATGGTATGTTTTGGGTTAGAAGAATTAGTATTCCTCCTTATTACCTTAAAAGTGTTCATAGCTTTTTTGATTTTGAAATCAAGCACGGTTTTTACAAAATATCGATTTTTTTTTTTTTTTCAAGCACAGGTAAAGGTTTCTCTTTAGGAATTCGAGGTTTTAAAGTCTTTTAGCTCATGTTCTTAGATGCTGCCAAAGCTACTGGCAAATGTGAGAAACAGTTAACTTCATACTGTTTCAAAGCCACACCCATGTCCAACTTTGTAGGAAAGAGGTGTCCTTAATCCTGAGGGAGTTAGGAAGAACTGAGTAAGGCTGTGTTTTTGTAAATCCATCACAACTTCTGAATGATTGACTAAAAGTTCATTGACCAATTTGTTCATACATTTGCCTATATACACAGGCAAGGCTCTGGGGATGATGTCACCGTCCCATCATCAGAAGGATGCCTGCTTCTGAGTAGTGAGAATGGATTTTAGTGGTGACATACATTATCCTTCATCCCAAGATCCCAGTAATCAACCACTCATTTGCAAAGTAACTGAGCAGGATCCAAGATACGGAATGTGTCCTTGGGTCAAAGAACAACTCTTTCCCTCATAAATTGTTCTCTGTTTTCATGAATATGTCAGAGACTACAATATTTCCAAAAATAGGAAAATTGTTAAAGAGGTTAATGGTCTTACAGGGTTGTAATAATGATTTGCAAATCTGTTTAGTTTTATAAGATTACTATTAAATATGCATATCTTACAGTTGCCATTATAGCCTTCTATTTTTTATAGGAGTATCTGTTGTTACTGAATTTGTTGAAACATTTGTTCTCATCCTTTATGTAGTGAAATATTCATTATTTGATGTGACTCAGGGTAGTAAATATTCTAGTTAGTCAAGTTTTGTAATAACTAGAGTAATGGTATATATCATTTTCAGGTCATAAAAGTCTTCTACATCCCAGATACTGAGCTTCAAACTAGGGCACTAAAATCATTAGGGTACAGGTCTTATTCTAATGATATTTATATTGCATATATGGTTTACCCATTTCTAAGTATTCAAATTATATATGCTGTAAACAATTGTATATTTTTCATGAGTCAGAAGAAATTTTGGAATCATTTTAATCTCTATTAATCATCGATAGTTATACTAATCTTTGTTATGTGGCAAATAAACAAAAATGCTAATTAAGAGTTATGATTAATAGAATTTGTACAAAAATTACTGTATTCAACAGAAATTCTTTATGGAAACAGGAATCATTCCTTTCCTTTCATTTGAAGAAAGTCTTGTAATATTATTTTTGAATTTTGTTTGTGAAAATGCTTGATAATTTGAAAATAATAGTTTTGCGTTAGGAAGAGGGTTTGCTAAGATCAAAGTATTATGGAAAGAATGAATACTTTATTTGTTCCAATTAGACATGTTCTGAATTTTTGGCAATCTTGGCCACCCTTACTGACCTCATTAAATAGACAACTTACCTAAGAAAAAAGTGATCTTTTCTGAAGAAGTATTCCACATTTTATTTCCAGGGACTGGAGACAGAGCCATACACCAAATGGTCAGGTTATTTGATTGGGTTGGTTCACTACCATGCATCCTTGTTAAAATGGACTTGAGTTCCAAGAATCCATTTTTGCCTTTTCTCTCTTCTTTAGTAATGTATATTCCTACAGAACAGATTAAAACATGGTTATTGCTATCATGTTCTGCATCAGTCATATAATGGTACGAAGACATGGCCTTCCTTATCACTTTGCTACTTTTTGTTTGCTTTGTTTTTTATTTTATTTTTTGAGACGAGGTCTCACTATGTTGCCCAGGTTGATGTTAAACTCTTGGGTTTAAGTAGTTCTCCCACTTTGGCCTCCCAAGTAGCTGGAATTACATGCACATGCCACCAGACCTAACTACTTTATGGTAATGCAGGGTTTAACGTAGTCAAATCACAGCTTCTATGAAGTGATGCTCAATTGAAGCAGGCCTGGAATTAACCTAAGCTGTTTGCTCGAGGTCCTACGTAGTGTTGATCTATGGTCAAGGAATGAAATTCATTGATTAATAGGGTCCCTTTGTTTGTGACTATGGGTCCAGGGTTTAGGGGCAGATTGTCCTAGCTCATCAGCACAGTTTACTGTAATGGTGAGATTGATGATTTTCACCTGGACTGGGTTGGACCCTGGGAGGGCTCTGCTGCCGAGTCTGGTTAGGTAGCAAGAATATACTTAAGTGATGTGTAAAATAAAAAAAATAACCTCAGCCCAGACTCTATTTTGAACTTCTCACTTTGGGACTGTTCTGCACCACACCTTGGTGGTTCCTCATCTAAGAGTACTTCCTGCTGTGGTCCTTTCGGAGAGAGTATATAGTAGCTCACATCTGACTTTCAGGGACTCTTTGCTGTAAGTGTAGCAGATAACACATATTCTAGTTGAGTTTCTATGTGTATACTTTACCTGAAATAAGCTGTAGGTTTATAAGTATTTGCATTTTGCATCTCGTAAGGCTTTAGAAATTGGATGCTGTTTGGCTCTCTCAGTACAACTTCCACAAAGCACATATGGCTACAGAGAATTAATGTAAAATCATCCATCATCAGAGCTCAGATATTTCTGGATTCTCACAGTTTCTTTACATTAAAGTTTCTTAATGCTAGTTTTGCAATTATTTCTTAACAAAATAATAGTTCAATGCCATTGTGTGCTGATAGAATTCTGATTATGCCATCTAGTCTTCTGGTCGAGAATAATGGGCACATCAAATCTGGGTGCTTCACCTATGAAGGGTTTATTTAATAGGACATATTTACAATAATTTTAACAGATATTTTCAAGTGGGTGAACTGCCTAAAACAAACTAATTAATACAAGCAATAATCTATGCATTAAAGGATCAATATAATCATACATCAACAAGAACTTTTAATTTTAAAAGTTAAAAATGATCATACAGCTAGAGTTTTGTAATTCAGTTATTGTTAAAAAAAATGTTAAGCTTAAAGGAAAAATGACCCAGAGGAGGGCCTGTTGTCAGGCAGGGGATGAGTGAAATTGTTTCGACAGAGGCTGTCATGGTTACCACCTATGAAAAATACAACTTTGTGCTGAGCTTGTCTCAATGTGTGCTCCTGCCCCAGGAACTTTTAATTCTCCTGATGAATATGTTCTTTGTCAAGGATCCAACTCCTTTATATATACTTCCTCCAGAGCCACAGCCCCAAATTCTGCCCGAGACCCTCACAAGAAAAGTAGAAACTATGTGGTTGATTTAAAGCAGTAGTGCTAAGTAAATTGAACACATTGTATTGAGAGAAGAAAGAAACGGAGAACAGGTAGCAAGGTTACAAAAGCAGAGAATTTATTAGTAACTATATGAATTGAGTGTTTTTGCCATCATATAAGACATCTGCTTTCACTACTGCTTAAATATAACAGTGCTTTTATGTGGTTTGATGGAGTCAACTGTGTTTCTTTCATTCTGGGGAGGATGAATGAAGGAGTAAGATGAAGCATCAGAAAATGGCATTAGATGGGTAAGGCAATGATTTTCCTTTAGTGAAAATTATTCTTAAATGTGAAGATAACTTGGGCAATGAAAATTTCTAATGTTTTCTTTCTTTCTTTTTAAACCCAGTTCCACTGATTTCTTTCCTTACCTTCTTCTTTACCTTGAAGAAGCCTTCCATCCATAAACCATGTGAGGCTTGCTTTGGGAAACACATTCTTTAATGAGCAGGTAAATATTCTCTAGGATAGACAAAAGAAGATTATTTGCAAGTTCAGAAGAAATTTACACATTCACCAACATTCACATAAGACAAATTGGCAAAACATGATTTTCTCTCTTTTTAACAGGGCAAACTAATTCTGAGATGGGTTGTATTAAAATGTTTACTATACGTTTTGCTGTACTTTATTGCCTACAGAGATGTTGTACATTCATGGCTAGAACCTTAGGTCAATTTAAAAATCTAGGACTGTAGTAATGTTACCTGTCTGGTTTATGGATTTTGGAAAAGGGAAATTATAACTTTGTGTAGGCAGACTAATCTAGTACTAAATGGAGACTACAGAATAGAAGGAAGGAGTTATATTAGGCAGAGGCCAGAAAGGAATATTGTTAGATTAAAAGGGAAGAGAGATGCACATGTTGTTTTCCAAACAATGTAAAAGACTCTTTTTGTAGCAATAACTACAGAAACCATTAATATAATTATACCATTTTTGACTTGTAAAGAGTTTTCCTAATTATTATTAATTTTCGTCTTGATTTTATGTCTTATTATTGCCATTTGACAGATGAAAAAAAATTAAGTCATCAAGAGGCTAAAGGAAGTGGAAAAATTTAATGGCACAATTAGGAACTAATTGTTCACCTCAATACCAGTCCAAGGTGTTTCCTGGTAAAACATATCATATCAAAATAAGAAAAAAAAAAAAAAAAGGAAGAAAAGGTAGCTATCTTACAAAAGCAGGGAACTTAGATGCCAGGTTAGTTGTATTTTATTTTTGACACTATTATATGCCAATAATACTGTTTTCTACTGCCCGTTGAAAATATTCAGTAATAATTATTGAATCCCTTTTATTTTATCTGATCCCTATAAAATTATGATAAAATTGTAATTAACCTTGAAGGTTACGGAAAGCAACAACCCCCAGGGAGAAAAGGAGGACAGTGGGTCCCAGGGAGAGAAGGAAAACAATGGGCTCTGATCTTTCACAATTTCCAGTTCCTGACTGTCCAACCGACGCATTCTGCTATGATTAAGTCTCTAATGATTAAGTCACACTAAACATTCTGCTATGATTAACTCTTACTAAACCCTATGAAAATCAGATCCCTATTGTAACCAGCTGCCATTTTTCTTCCCTGAAAATGTGCCATTCTGCTGCTTAATAAAGAACTTGCTGATCTGTGGAGGTCTGTCCCCATTTCAATTATTTTTGCTTTCAAACCTGTTTTCTAATCAAGAGACATGTTTATTTTCATATGTCTGGCCCTAGTTCTTAGTTTCCAAATATTTTCCATGATTGAAAAATAACAGAGTTAACTAATAAAGAACAATTAACTGTGTGTGATATTTGGTGTGCTACCCTATAAACTGGTTACTCACAAAGAATTTGAACTACAGAGCTGAGAAACCAAACTGAAGGGTGCCAAGTAACATTTTTCTGGTGGGATCCCATTGAGGTGCAGTTTACCATCCCTCAGTACATCACTATTGAAATCCTAAGGAAGCAAGCAGACTTTCAAAGGGGTTTACATATCACACCCATGACAGTGGCTGGCAAATACTGCACTTTTCAGTATTTTCGCTCATTCAACACTTGTATTCTCAAAGCAATGGGAACACATGCATGTGGCAGTGATGTAGAAAATAGGAAATTGTGTCATTTTATCTTCTAAAAAATAAAACGTAAAACCAGATCCCTGAAAATATACTCTTATTAAATAAAGAGAATTCAGTTCATTTCATCCAATAAAATGCCAGAAATGAACTTTTATTTCCTGTTAGTCCATAAAGGAGTAGAGAGGCATAGGAAATGAAATGCAAAACAAAAAATGTTGTAAAGATTTGTATTACATTCAATGTCTTTACCCATTCTCATGATTTATTTCCTCCACTTTCTGTTAACCCACCAAAAAACGATGATACGGTAATATCAGGAACAAGTCGGGGTTTCATTGTTTTACAAAGACAGCTGACTCACTGAACAGATCTCTTCCAAAGACAGTTGAAAAGATTTAACTATTAGAGGTTGCTTATATTCAGATTTCTGAAATATTCTATAGGATCTCCAGACTCTGTGTTCCAAGATTTGGTTTAGGTTCTTGTTCTAAAACTCTTCCTGATCTCTGAAACTGAAAAGTCAAAGACTAAAGTGGTGCAACCAGAGGGCAAATGCCCTAGGATATGTCAAATATATGGGTTTGTAGGGCAAGCAGAACTGTCTTCAGTAGGGAACTTCCACTTGGCTTAAACGAGCAAGAACATGCTAAATCTGAAAATATATGAAGTAAATATGCTTAGGAATATACTTTCACACACATTCTCATATACACGTGTGTTCTATGGTTGAGAAGTAAAAAACCCTTCACAAACTCCTTGTGTGTCAGCTGCTTTGAGAGACAAGTTTTTTCCCCAATGCATTATTCTAACTATATATGGAATAAGTAAGCACTGGAAAATAATTATATAGTAAATTCCAAAAAAGCATTTGGACAGTTGTATAGGAGTAGAGAATAGAGTGAAATCTGAAAATAACTTAGAAAACTGAGTCACATTTTGTGGACAAGGTATGGGTCTGGATTCTATTGGTGGTCTCTGTTGGAAGGTAGTGGGGGATTCCCTCACATCGACTGAGAGCAAGGGTTCCCTGGAAGAGCACCTTGAGGACCATATGTAGCTGGGAATGTTGCCCCAGAGGCTGAGAGGTGCTGGTGTATGGTTAGAGCATGATGAGATTGATATGCCAAAGAAAAGTGAGTCCACATCTGACTGTAAGACTGGTCAATCATTTCCATAGCCATGCTTGTAGTTCAGAGGAAAATTAGCTCTACCTCCTCCTTGTTGTATGTATCCACACCTCCACTAGACTAGAAAACACCTCGCTTCCCTGAGTGTGCAGCCCTTGTTAATTATTTAAGGAATGTTTGTCTAAAACTAATGATAGACGGTTGATTTAACTGAAACTTTCCTGAATTCTCTTTCTTCCTCAAGGCTGATCATGCCAAGACAGGAATAATTCAGATGTCTTTATGATTTGCAGGGTCATCATGAACTTGTGACTACTTGTAAAATCAACAGAGAGTCAACTACCAGATTTTACAGCATCCCTTTCTAGGCTACTAGAAAGAGGTCTAAGCATATATAAATATTAATCGCTTCCTAACTTAAATTCCCCTTCTCCTCCCCTTTGCCTGAAGATGAAAGAAGCCGGAAATGTTTGCTGAGTTAAGATGGTCCTTAGGATGGTGGACACCAGTCCACCATCTTCTTGGATTGGCTGGTTTATGAAATCAGTCTTTTTCCTTGCTCCAACAACTTGTCCTTAATTCACCAAGCCCTTTTCAAGCAGTGAGTAAAGAACTAGGATTTATAACATTTCCTCACTTCTACAGATTAAATACTTTGACTATTTACGTTAACTCCATTCACCTTACCTAAATTTGGACAATACCTTTCCTGAAGATCTTTTCATCAGTTCATTTTGAAAACATTTAGCTATTTAGTGTACAAAGGGATTTTTTTTTCTCTTAAAAATTTCCTATTTGTTTCTTCATTTCAAATTGGAATCTTTCTACCCTTTTTTTCCCCATTGGAAGTATAACTTGTAGTCCTTACATGTTTTCTACTTTTCTTCTGCAATGCAAAAAAAATGTTTTATGGACATCTTCAATATGTTCCTATCTCCTCTTGGTAGGTCTTGCTTCTCATATTTAAATATGTGTTAATGTAAATACACATATTTGCTTCAATGTGTATTTTTGCTTAAGTGTTGACTATTTTTTCATTTCTGAGAGTAGAAGCCAGAAGCATTTTAGTTTTTCCAACTCTAGTTACATAATACAATAAAAAAAAATTCCAAAATCCATTTCCCCATTTCCCATACTTTTTTGAATTTTAGGTGTTTTATTTCACTTAGTCTTCCCTGTTCAGCAAGTTCTTTAACTTTTCTCCTGACTGCATTTATAACAGCCATAGATGTCAAATCCAAAGACAAAACTCATGATCTGACACTTGTAAAACTACTTGAAATCATAGATTCCTTGAAGCATGTGGGTTTTGGTCTAAATTTTACCCCACCCTTTTGCCTTAAATCTCTCTTTGCTTGATTATCTCTTTGATAATCTCATCACGGGGAAACAGAACTAAAACTTGTACATGCTTGACAAACTGTTTTTCTACATGGCATTTGCCAGGTACATCTATTTGGTGGTGGAGGGGTGGAGAAAAAGTTTGCCTTTGTGTCTAGTTGTTTCAGAGGAACCTTATGAGCAAAGACACACCCACTTGGAAACAAGACTCTCCTTTAAGTGGGAGGAATTCGGAAATGGAGGTGCCCTCCTCCTGGAGGTAAGAGCCAGCTAACAAGCATCCAGGTGTGCAGGAGCACCTCCACCCAGCACGAAAGCGATCAGGGGCAATTTCGGAGCCTTCCTGGCCTGTAAGTACCTACTTATGTCTGGGGGGGCGGGTGGATTTCTTAACTCTTTGGGGTTGCCAAGCTTGATGAATAAAACTCTCACTAATTTTAGAAATAACACATGAACGGAGAGATAAATCAAACTGTTTTAAAAATGCAATATAATTGTTTTTAAAATGCAATATAATTTTCCATTTATTTATTTAGTCATCTCTAAAATGTGGTAGATAAGCCAAGCATTTGGTGGAGGGTGCTTCAGGATGGTTTTATTAGCTATTGACTTGGAAGGTGATCATGGTAGGGAAGGGGGAGTACAGTGAGCTGCCTGCTGAGGAAAACCAGGCGACACCAGGTTTGTGAGGATGTGCCCAGCCCCTACTGTGTGTATTCCAGCCCCTCCTGCCAAAAGCAGGGAGGGCTGCTGGTAAGATTTCTTAAAATCCCAACCTCAGAGAAACGTCTCTAGGGACAACTGATCTCATACTGAAAACTTGATTATGCAGATCCTGGCAGGCCTTGCAGCCTCCGGACGACTTACTGAAACAGCTTAGAAAGGGAGTGTCTCTCTTCCAAGAGTATCTCTGTTTGCTTTTCTCTATCAAGGAAGATTCAGGGAGGCCCCAACCCTGTAGGTCCTGAACAGCCTGAACTCTGAGGCTGTTCTTTCCCCCTCCCGAAACATATTTTGTAACTACCAAGGAGCACAGAAACAGTGGAAGCAGCAAGGAGAAGAATAAAGAGAAAACCTAAAATTTTCAATATGTAAAAATGCCTGTTTTAATGGGTAATGTGGTGAACACTGCGTTCCCTTAAAAGCATTGTAAGTTTTGGGCAGTGAACATCTTTGCTACAGGAAATAATATGGTTTTGTCTTCTTGGCCTAGTCAAGAAGGGATCAGCAAGTATTTGGGGCATGGAAGAAATGTACTCATAGGCCATTCTGCCTGAATCTGACTCACCTCAACTTTCCAGTGAGGTAGAAAGGAGGAAACATCACATCCCCCATAGCCTCTGACCATTACTGTGAGTCCCCAAGAGCTACCCAAGTCCCTTCCCAAACACACATTCAACTTGTGACTTGACTAAGGACATTTTGTCCATGTCTAGGCACATCTGAAAACAGTCAAAGGAGACATGATGAGGCCAGAAGAGGAGGAAGATGAGGGAGCCAGGATTCAGGCAAAAGGAGACTTGGGAGATGAAGAAGGAGGAGGAGTTCCGTGAGGCTGGAGAGCTTGGTACCCACCCTGATACCCCACAACAAGGGAACCCGGTTTTCTGAGACATGGGAGTATTTCCACCTGGCCCCTGCTTGTGCTGGTCACCATCCCAACCAGTTTGCCACCTGCTGTCTATGTGTTCAGGGGTCAATATGGGCACCACTGCTCTGTGGAAGCATCTGAAAAGCACGCACAGGGAGGAGCTGGAGAAGAGCGGCCACGGCCAGTCTGGGCAGCGCGAGGACCCACGGCCCCCAGGGCACCAGCTTCCTGTGTGCATTGAGGAAGACTGGGGCAGGCTCCTGGAGCAGGCTGGCACCCTGGCTTTGTGGGCCAACCAGAGGGAAAAGGAGGCGCTTAGGAGGGAAAGGGCAGTGGAATGGCGAGAGAGGGCTGTGGAAAGATGGGAGCAGGCCTTAGAGGAGGTGGAAAAGGCCATCCTGGGAAGGAAGTGGAAGGTGAAGGCTGAGAAGGAGGCCTGCTAGCGTAGTGAGAAGGACCTGCCAGCAGCTGCACATCCTTTCCATTTTGTTTTAATTGTGCTTAGAGGACTATCAATACTGACTTCAGTCATTTTAGTTCCAGCTCAAACATTAGCATGATTTGGTGGCATTTCTATTTTTAAGAGAACGAGTACATAGTGTGATTCATCTCAACAGGTCTGAGTGGACCCAAGGCCTATATACAGGGTCCGAGCATTTGCTGACCCTTGGCAAAAACCTCAGAATGTGTTAACTAAAGATGGAAGTCGTTTGGCCATCATGTACCTGTGAGTTGTTTCAGGGCAGAAGGTAGTAGATGGTCAGTATTGTTTAGTAAAAATAACTGGATTTATGCCTAACACGTGGTTTCAGTGGAGTAAAGATTGAGACAGTTGAGGCTGGGCAGCGAGCTAGAATGTATCCTCCTGGGCAGCTCATCTCAGAGACTCCAGCAGAGCACAACTAGACTCCCTGGGACAGAGATGTTTGCACACATCCTGGTGATGATCTCAGACCTAGCTATAAAACTTATTCTGTGTGATCCCCCATGGAAGGACAAAGGTCCAGCCCAAGTTCTCTGGACACTTGAGGGTATCTCTTTCCCCACCAGTTATGTGTTTTGCCATCTGCTCTGATTAAAGTCATTTCATCTGTATTACCTGGCAGCTTCCTGTGAGTTTTTTTGCAACAATTTGACACTAAAACAAATTACTCTGTAATTAGCACAGAGAAAAACAAACACTTTTCAATTCATTTGATTTAAGCATAATAAAAACTTAAAGTTGACTCCCAAATACTTTAAAAAATTAATCTAATGTCATATTAAGATCTGTTAAGAGAGGAAGAGATCAAAGAAACTCAGAATGAAGATAGATGGAGTAAGTAAGGAGACATAAAGAACAGAGATAGGAGAGTCAAGAAGAAAGCGAAAGAGACCAGGAAGAAATGTGAAGATGGGGAAGACAGACCTCACCATATAAAGAGAAAAGAAATTGCAATTGTCTGGGCCAGTGAAGGACAGAGAGTATTGTCTTAGCTCTTAAGGTCGGTTTTAGTACGTTGCTTTTGTTTTGTGCCAGTCATTCATTCATTCAATAAGTAGGTTTTAGATTTTTCTTATGTCTTTCAAATATAACTGCAGGGCAATCTGTTGTTTTCTGATTTTTAAAATGACTGTCCATCTTTAAATGTTCACAGATACTTTTGAAAAAGGAAGAGAAAAATCTCCTGCATTCTTAAGGATATTAAATGTTAAATGAATAAAATAAAACTGGAGACCACCCTGGGCTTTGTTCTGGGGTTAACTTTTGTGTTGGAAGATTCCTCTAGCACTTCTCCTTTTTCTTTTAAATGTGTGGGAGTGGAGACTGAGAGAGCCAGGGAAGACAAGAAGAGACGAAGACAGTGTCCCATCATCTCACTGATAGGCCAAGTAACTCCTCAAAAACTGATGAGACCTTGGTATAAAACTGGGCTCTTGCCTTCTCTAGTCCTCACGTACATGGCTCATTCTTCCTACTTTCTAGACTCGTTGGGAGGCTAGCAGTGAGACCTGTCTCCCCTGTGATCTGTTTGTGGAACAAATAAAAGTCCAAACACTAGCCTTGAGAAAATTCCAGGCTATGCTGCAGTTCTACAATATCTCTCTCTCTCTCTCTCTCTCTCTCTCTCTCTCTCTCTCTCTCTCTCTCTCTTTCTAGAAAAGGGCTGCTATAAGGACTTCACTTTCCCATGTGGTTTCCTCACAAGGGCACAGTGCCACTTTCTAAGGTCCTCTACTTCTATGCTGAAAGTTCAGGTGCTCATCAAGGCAAATGGTGATGGTTTCTGGGACTCATACACCTAGACATTTGAAGTCAGAGCACTTTTAGTGCCACAAAATATGCCCAACAAAAAGAAGCTGTCATACTTAATACCTCAAGAAAAAACCCCAAATCATACATTGGGGATGAGACTTAAGAAAATCAAGGAATTCACAGGGGTTCAAGCTTTGCAAAACCAAACAAACACAAAAAGCTACCAAAGCTGATCTGTAAATACTTTTTTCTAACTACAGCATGGTTTTTAAGTTATGGTGATGATAGATAACTGACCTGAGGTCAAGGGGATACTATAAACTGGGCCCACTGTGTTGACCCCCATAAACGTAATTTACCTGCAGCCCTGCCTGGCTTAGGTCAATAGGCTATGTTATATTCCTCAGCAAACAACCTGCTATCTTCAGGAGAAATGCAGGCCTAAAATGCTGATAAGAACACAAGTCATCCTGTATGTGTGTGTGTGTTGAGGGAGGGGGAGACCCTTACATAGACCAGATCCCAAACCTCAGGGAGATACAATAATCAGAACTGGTCAGCATGGTGCAAAGTGACCTAGCGTGGCCTTGGACCTTAACAGTGCACAGTGGGGACTTCAAAGTGTGCTGTCATCCTGCTATCAGTCAAAATTCAAGAGGTAATCTGGAAATGATTCTCTGGAAACTTCCCTGGGATCCCAATAAGACTGGAAGGCAGAAGGAATGTGCCACTCTCTCCTTTGAGAGAGACCCCTTTTTCTTTTCTTATCCCTTCTAATAAACTCATGTCTGCTACTCTGAAAGACACATCTGAAATCTTTTTGGCATGATCACAAGAACCAGTGAGAAAGGACCTCCGTGGCTGCCTCAGCTTGGTGGCGGCCCCAGCCCTGTCTGTTTTTCATGGTTCCTGTTATTGTTTCTTTTTCTCTTTAGGCTACATAACTTCAGACGGTTTTTGTTTCCTGTTTCATGTCAGATAGCTTTCTTTAGATGTGTTTCCCTAACTTTTGTCAAACATAATAAAAGTAGGGAGTGACAAGGACAGGACCTACGGAGGTGATTGGATTGGAGCATAAAGCACAAATATAGAGATGCATTTGTGGTTTTGGAAAGCCTGAACTGTTGAATAAACTGGGGTTTTATGTGTCTCTTGTGCCTTCTTGTGCTACATCAGCAGCTGTGGGCTGCAGGGCTCTTTGGCCCAGCATCTTTTGCTCTAATGCAAAAATCTGCTACATGGGGCAGGGGTGGGGATTAGAGACTCCTATCTCATGGCAGTCGCAGGAGCATAGCTGTGTGCTATGTGGGGACACTGGTGAAATACTGGCCTCAGGAATGCACAAGAACATGCTATCCACGGGTGGGACATTTTCCTTGGCTGTCGCCGGTATATCCCAGTCTGAGAGGCATCATGGTGAGACTAATTTTGTGTCTTACCTATTTTAAAGAAAAATTAAATTAGTTATAGACTTTATAAGTTTAACTAAAACCATTGGAACTCAGCTCACAACTGATCAAGTCCCCAGCACGGTCCAAAACTAAATGTTGCAGTGAAGATGTAGGACAGACTACCCATCCAATACATAAGTGTTGATGTGATTAATTTCCAGGGAATGTAAAAGGGTAGATTACCAAAACTGAATACTTGTGCTCTCCAGATGTAGGTGCTTTGCATACATTCTCTCATTGCCCCATTTACTGATGAGGAAGCTAAGGAACTGAGGTCCCAGGGACCCAAATTAATATGTGATAAAGGAGAATTCAGGCTCAGTTCTACCAGATCCCATAATCCATGCTCTGTTTTATTATTATTATCCCACACCATCTCCTACAATCAGTCATATAATGGATTTATGAACCTATTATATATATAAAAATGCGGAGGAAGGAATGGGTGAAAGAGTAGGTGAATGATAATAGGAAAAAACATATTACTGAGACATCTATGTACCATGTACTCTAGACCTGTGCATGAGTTTAATTACACTAAGAACCCTATGAAGTATTTCTTCTTATTCCAGTTTTAGAGATTAGTTAACTGAGGCTTATGGAAGGTAACTAGTAGATGATTGAGTTAGGAGTTGACATTAGTGCTATCTGACCCTGGAGCACTATCTCATCTCATCATTCCATCCTCCCTGGGTGTACACAGCTCCACCCCTTGTTAATGACTTAGTCAAATGTTAGACTTTCCAGGCCCTAATATCTCATCTGTAAAATGACAGATACTCCACCTATTTCAGAGCTATTGAAAGCACCACAAGATAAAAGTATGTGAAAGGGCTTTGAAGAGGTAATAAGTCATTAAGGATACCACAGTGATTGTAAGAATTTTAGAATGAGGAATTACTAATGTTTGGCAAGACCTTAAAAGAGCCACAAACAAGCCATGTCCTGTCGCTGGTTATGTGGAGTTGGAGAGAGATTATTTACTAATTCACCAGGAAAGAAATTTCTCAGGTTTTCCTAGTCAGCGCCTAAGTGAGCAAGGGTACAGAAGAGGAAATTTTATTACATGCAGCCTATAAGGCATAGTCATTTTTTTATAATGGATTCTTAGATCCAATTTATGGTTTTATATCTTGAGCTTACATTACTTGTAAACATTGGCACCAAGACTCTAACAGATCCTTGAAAGAAACACAGATAACTACCAAAATCTGTAATCATTAGATTATTTGCCTTATTTAAACTATTGAAATTAAGTCCATTAATAAACTTGGGAATTAATTGAAGCAGAAAACACACAAACACTTTTTAATATACTCAGAATTACAGAAGAAGTCATTTCAGAGATTAATACATGTAATTGTCAGGAAACATAGATACTTAGGTAATGTATACGTATGGTCATCCAACACATCATGTAGAGTCTGAGTTATGATTTGTCATAGCTGTCAAATTAATTGACTGATATTCAGCAGGACCACAAATCATGTTATTTAATGTTCTTGGGGTGAGAAGAAATTAGAGTGTCAGTATAATTTTCTCTCACACTATGTAATAGCAAATACTTGAGAATTAATGAAAGCACTTATTTTACTTGGGGATTTGTAAAGCTTGGTTGAAATCATAAGGTCACAAGATAGCTACTTAATAGTAGTAATAACAATAAAATCAACAATATTTAATGAACATTTAATACATGACAACAACTTTACTAAGATTTTTTCACATATTAATTTTGTTCTTAGAACAATAATAGTGAGCAGATACCATTATGAGTTACTTCATATGAACAGTGAAACCAACTAAAAGATGTGAATTAATATGCTCAAGTTCACAGCCAACAGGAGAAGGATCTGGGAAGTGGGTCCAGATTCCAATGACTGGAAACTGGGAGCTGCCCAGAAGAGGCTCAAGTCAGAGGACACTGTTCTGCTTTCCTTTATTTCCTGCCCTTTCTCTTACTTCCAAAGAAGTAGGTATGATTTGGAGGAGGTACAGGAGGTACATTTCCTCTTGTGACTGAAATAAAAGCACGGGAAAGGTGGTAGAGGAAATGGATTACAACAAATTAAATGTCAGCTGAGTAAAATTCTCACTCAACCAGGGTTCACACTGCTTTCAGTCCTACTATTCCTTCAATTTTTATTAAGGAGAAGTTTAAGCAATTGGGACCATTTTCTAGGAAATTTAAGGACTAAGGAGAGAGATCATACCTTCAGAGAGCCCTAAGTCAAAGTAAGGATTCCAATTCGGTTTCTAGAATAAGCTCAGCTTCCCTTCATGCCCAGCAGCAGTTAGTTGGCTAAGGGCCCAGGAGTAAGGTCCTCTGAGAAAACCTTCCTGGTAACTATGCAACCCAACACACCTTGGCATGTAAGACTATAGATTTTCAAAGACTTTAATATGACTCACCTCTCCCAGGACATTCATGGTATTGTTTTCCACAATCATGGGGATTTCTGGCTTAACTTAAAAGCAAATAAAACACAGTTAGCGGCACTGAATGCAATCCTACCTGGCCTCCAGCATGTGTGTTTGTGTGTGTGTGTGTGTGTGTGTGTGTGTGTGTGTCTTGTGAGAAAAATGTGTTATCTCTCAATTATTAAACACCTACTGTGTGCCTGGCAAGATACTAGTGTCTAAGAAATAGACCCATCCTATTCATTGCCTTCAGATTATTTACATTTTCATGAAAAATAAAGAAAAATAAACTAGAAATTACAATACACTGAGATAAGCACAATGAGAACATGTAGAATTTGAAGAAAACTTTTAAGAAAAGCTTACAACCCAGACTTTGAGGATAAGAGGTTTTTTGGAAGATGCAATGTTTAACTGATGCTTAGGTGATGATCAGTGTGTTGGATCAAGTGAGATTAGAAATGTGCAGCGGTGGAAGGGTGGACAGTGGAGAGAGAGAAGAGAAGAATTCTATATGTCCAAAGGCCAGAGGTAGAGTATCATTTCCAGGACCAAGAAGGGAGCCAGAAAAGCACTTAATACTTGTTGCTTGGCACTAGAAAATATCTGATGATAGTGATTCTTCTGTCCTGCTAGGTTGTAAGTGCCTCAAAGACAGAGTATTTTATCTGTCTCTTCATCTCTGGTACTTTGTACCCAGCACAAAGCAGTTTAACATCAGGCTACGCTGAAGTGACTTCAAGTAAGTTCTTCAGTCTAGCAGACAGAGCCTTCTAGGAATCTGTAGAAAGATCCCAAGACCCCCTGCCCCAGATGCTGTGGGCTTGGCTCTTACCTGCACACACTTGGCTCTTGCTGGTCACACCTATGACTCTCTGCCTAAGGATTCATTGGCATTGTGAGAGCATACTCAGTACAACAAAAGCAAAAATTGGAAGGAAGGAGTTAATGGTGACAGCAGATGGGGAGCTGGTGAATAGTACCTCAGCTTTCTTGTCCTCATTTGAGATAACCATTGTGTTCATGCTATTGTCCAGAGTTCCCAGTGAGACTGGCCTCTAAGCCCACAGTGGCAACTGGCTCAATCATACACAATTTATTACGTTCCATTCCTTCCTAGACTCACTTCCCTATGCCTCCTATTTCCCAACATGACCTCTCAAATTAATTAATTTAATTCAAATCCTTATCTCCATGTTTTCTTTCATAGGAACCTAAACCAAGACACAACCCAAAAACTCTCTTGGAAGGAAGGATATTTCTGACCTCCGACCAGCAGAGAAAAACCTGTAGAATGAATGACCTGAAAAAGAACAATTACTAAAAGGTGCAGGGGTAATCGAGAGAGACAGATTGTCTCTAAGGCACAGGAAAATCAAGTTTTCAGCTGAGAAGCGGAGAAGAGCCAACTTGTGATTATGGAAATTGACTCCCTGCCCAGGGACATCAAGCACAGGGGGAAGCAAAGGAGTTGGCCAGCCTCTCGTTCCTGGTCTGTTGAGAATGAAAAACTGGGAGTTGAGGCACCACTTGGGAAAAAGAAATGAGTGGATTAGGGCATGGTGAATGGGTGGTGGTACAGTAAGTAATTATTTAAGGTTTCATGTTTTGTGTTCAGCTTATTCACTATGGGGAATCACCAATGGATAAGAAGTAGGTTTTTATAAGATGTGTGATATAACTCTGGGCTTGGGTTACTATAATATATATGCAGGTGATACCCACAAATAGATCAAAGGCTGGCTCAGACTCTGTCCATACACAACCTAGCCAGCCCACTTACTAAATGGAAAGCCATTAAGCAGGGAAGATGCTCAGATTTCTAAGCATCTACTGACAGCACTTTAGAGAAGCAGCAAGAGAAAAGTAGAGACAGAGAAGTGGAACCAGATACGGTAATAGAGTGAGATGTGAAGGAATGAAAAACATTCAAGACCAACATGAAAGCATTTTAATGCAGCAAAGTGATACGGTACACGGTTTAAATGTTGACAAGGTGATTAGATCATGTTACAGCACAAAAAAAATCTTTGCCAAATGGGGACACAGCTTGCCTAACTTAAAACTGGTGATCTTGCCACATCCTGGATGGCTGCTTTCGCTGTCTTGCCCATGGTCAGGCCAGATGAGGCTGTTTTGTGTTTGTGCTAAAGCAGTCACAGCCTGGCATGCGAACAAACGGTGAGAACCGTAGGTAAGAGAAATGAGCAGTCTGTTTCCAACTCTTAGGCTTCTTAAGGAACCAGATCATGAGGTGATGGCTGCCTAGCTCACCTCGAGGAAACCTGAAGGAAACCTGGAGAGCGAGGGGAGGGGCAGGAGGGGAGAGAGGAAAATGCTGCAAGCCTGGAATTTTAATCAAAGTAAATAAATCTTGGCTGCTGCTACTTCCATCTTTGCAAACTGTTTGGTGTTTTCTTCAAAATGTTACATTTCTTTTGATATCTCATAATGTTATGGTAAGATTCTAAATAAAAATAAGTTTATTCAGAGAACTGAGCAATAGTCTAGCAGTCAATGCCCTTAGGTTTTTTAAACTCATTTTCTCTTTGTTTATTTTATGTTTGAAAACAATTAATTGTCCATCCACATCATTGCTTTTCTTGCTGTCTTCCTTTAAGAATGACTTTTTGAAAACACAGGTCTTGGTCACAAAAATGAAAAAAATATGCAAGCCGGGGGCCTCTGTTTTTTTAATATTTCCTTGTACCATAGGACAAAATAGAAAGTTTGTCCTTTCCTTTTAAAACTGCACCCTGCAGAGTCTCTGCATTTTAAGTTAGGCCACAGTAGATTTTACAGCTCAACCCTCTTCTTCTGAGAATGCAGGGTCAGAGGGCCCGTACCCACAGGATCATTTGCTGGAAGGACTGACCCTGGCAGGATGGGGTGGGAATGCTCCTGCAGAGTTTCTCCAGAGCTTTGTTTATCTCCTTCCCCCCGCCTCCCTCATGGTGGCCTTAGTCCACCTTGGTCCAGTAAGCAACTGAAATAATTAGATAACTAAGCAATTAGAGATGTCCAGTATCCTCAGGAAATATTAATATGGTAAATCAGGTAGTGAGATTTAGGAAACTGACCCATATATGGTTTTCTGTGTTTTATTCTATTAATCGAGTAGTTGTTTTTCAGCCTTCTACCCTTGTTCCCATCCCCAGCAAGATTGGTAAAGATCTAGGCAAACAGAGTTCCAGAGGTTACCCCTCAAATGGCTATAATCCAAGCATAAGAGGGAACTCCCTATTTAGGAGAAGAGCAATGTGGGGTGGCAGGGAGCCCAGACAGCAAAAACCCTTACCAAAAACCTTGACTGTGGTGGAACTCCTCAAGATTTTGCCAGACCTGAGTCTAACTTGGCAAGAGAACTGCCGATCATCATCAAGGATTTGGACTGGGGAGAGGCAGAGTCCGTAGTTAGCACAGAGCTTCACTCTGTCTTTAAAAGATGTGGAGCTGCTGATGTGGTGATCTTGGATGAGCATTTCCTGAGCTCCATTATCTTCCTGGTGAGAAAAATAGTTACCAGTTATTTTGCCGGGTTCAAACTAGGGGTTTCACAAGCACTAATTAATTCATTTTCTGTAAACAGACAGGAAAAATGAAGAATTAAAATTGATTTATATTACGTATATTACAGGGGGAAATACGATTACACTTAACTTTCAATAGAAACTACAGTCGCCCTCTCCTAACATGAATCGAGACTCACTGTTTTTCTAATTAGACTTTCCTCTTCACAACCTTCCATAAGCTGCATACCTTGGGTAAGATTTGAGGAGGTGAAAAGGGGGAGCTCACAGCAGATTCTACTTCCTATTTAGGAAGTTTGGAAATGTTAATGCTAAGATGCGCTGAGACGACTGTATCAGTTTTGCTTCTTAAGTCTTTCCATGAACTGGGTGATTACAGCCACCCTCTCTTTCCACAGTTCCTTCAGGAAAGGCATTATTTAACTTCTTAGAATCAGGACTAGGACCAGGTAAAGAGACAAAGAGGGCACAGAATTAAGGAAGCATTCACTTGCAAGACCCTGACCTGAGGTTGGGACCTGTGAGGGGGGACCTCCTAACTCCATTCCCTAGGCACCTCTTCACTCATTTTCCTCATCCTAACCATGATCCTAACCCTGCTACCCTATTTCTCTACTTACACTTGCTTCAAAGAGGACACAGGAAGAATGGCTATATAGATAGGAGAGATCAGAGTTTATTTGGAGTACTTGGTTCCTCTATTCCATACCCTGTCTTGGGTCTATGAAGAAAAGCTCCCATTATCATTTCCCTATCCAGAATATCCCTGGACAAGCTTCTGGAGGTATCACAGCTTTGATCAATGTTGGTAAATGGGCCAAGTAACTGCCCAGGGAGGCAGATAGTCTCTTAAGGGGAACAAGGAGAGAGGGAGGGTTAAGTATTCATACCTTGTTAGTGTAACTCAGCATTCTCAGGCTGCTTTGAAATCTCTGAAGCACAAGTTCCTTCTCTAGGGATTCTAATTCAATCTGTATGGTCTCAGGCTGAGGCATATTTTTAAGATTCTCAGGGGAGTCAGGACTGAGAACCACTGGCTTAACTCAAAAACACATGAATCCTCATGCTCAGAGAAATGGAAGGAGAAAAAATGGAGAAAGGTGAATAGGAATGCATTTGATGGGGAAAAGCTACAAAGTAATGAAAGCAAACATCTCTGACTTGGAATCTCTAGTTTTAAAATGAGATAGAAACCGCACGGTGGTCTGTGCCTATAATCCCAGCTACTTGTGAGGCAGAGGCAGGAGAAGCACCGGAGCCCAGGAGCTCCAGGCCAGCCTGGGCAACAGACACCCTGACTCAGGTTTTTAAAAAAGGAGAGAGTCAATGTAAGCCAGGTGAGTGAGTGAATTAAGGGATGGTCTTAGTTTTGGGTGGGTTCAGAATATACTTAGTAGAATCTCTTATGTAAGACACAATTCTTTAGCTGAATTTGGCTAGGATTTTTATCAAGCTTGCATTGCCTGCAAAGAATCACAGCCTGCTTAAGTCCACCCCCAAAACAATGTGCTTACCTTTGCACCTTCATAAAGAAGGCCCTAGGAGACTATGCTGCTATCTTTCTATTGAAGAAATCCACCAGATCAAAGAGGGCAAGTGTAGTCCTAAGTACTGGGTGGCGCCAACAAAGGAGAGTGAAGGTATTTTCCTCAGCATGACTGACCTGGAGCCAATAGTTAGGGAAGCAGGCTCCCCCTGCAGGCCTTCAGCACCGGACATGTTTTACAGCCTCTCTATGCATGGGACTAGTTTTGTAAGGATTTTGGAGTTTGAAATGTTCTGGGTTATTTAGTATATGACTTGTCATTTGGAACATTTCTGTCTGTCACTCTGTTGTAGGAAGAAGGGCTGTGACAGGCTGAGGGTGGAGACTGGTGAGAGAAACTGCTTTTGCCTTTATTATGTAGCAGGGCATTTATTATGTCTCAGTGGTTTAATATAAAGAAGATAGGAAGAATAATTAAACGTACAAATAAAACGCAACATATCCAGAGGTTTTGTTTCCTATTGTTTTGTTTTTCATGGACAGATGACTGTTGCAAAGGGAGACTTTGTTCCTTCACTGGAAAGATGGAATTCAGTTGCAGAGAGCATTCTGTAACCTACAACATAAGGAGATCCTGGGAGATTCTGGAATCAATAGATATAAAGGGACCATGGCAAGAACCTGCATGTGAGTAGCCACCTCACAGAACAAATAGGAAGAGGAGTGGAAAAAATTGCCTGAGGCAAACAATGAAATGCCTACGGCCAGGAGACAAAGAAATAATACTATTATGCTATGACCACTGCTAAAATTTTATATTCTCATCAGTTAGAGCTCAAATTTATTTGGTGCCTACTATGTTCTAGGTATCATGCAAAGTTTCTCCCGAATCTTATTTGTACTCTTTAAAACAATCTGGAATAAACTAAGGTTACATACTTAATCAAAGAGCACATTGAGAACAAAGATATTTAAGTCATGGCATTTCAAAGCAAGGATGCTTAGAATTAAAGATGGATAAGCTTCAAAGAAACATGTACCAGTAAAATCTAAACCATAAAAATAATTTTAAAAAACCACAACCCTTGCTATCTAGAAGGATAATTTTTTTTTAATTCCTTAAAGCCAGACTCCTTTATATGACTTGTTGACTGCCGGAGTGGGGGTAATTTGCGGATTGAAAGAGGCCTTCTTGTGATACTTTAACCACATTTGGTGTTAGGGGTCAAGAGCATCCCTCTACCTTTGCCTGATAACGTTCTTAGGTTCCCTGGTCTGCAGAAAACAGGCTGGTAGGTGTCCTTGTACAGTGTCTTTATGTCTACCTGCTTATTCTTTTCTTTTTCTGTTCTTAAAGGAAAGAATTGCCCACTTTAAAAATATTAATAAATATTACTAAAAATTTATGGGTTTATCCCTTGGCAGACCTTTACATTTTAGTTGGCAATATAGATTTAACTCATTAATGCACAGAATATATCCATTCTAGTCCTACCACTTAATAGATTGTAAATAAGCTCACTGCTCTTCAGTTCCACCTGTGATCAATTTATTATTTCATGAACATGCAGCCCATGTTTGGCTCTATGAGGGATTTTGGAGAGTCAGTGCTGTGGTTTGAATGCTTTTGTCCCTTCCCAAACTATTTCAAAACTTAATCCCCAGTGGGACAGGGTTAAGGGGTGATTCTTAATGAGAGGCACTAATAAGTTATGAGGTCTCTGTCCTCATGAAAGAGTTAATGTTGCTATAAAAATGACTTATAGTGGGCTGTGGGCATAGCTCAGTTGTAGAGAACTTAACTATCATGCAAAAGGGTTTGGGTTTGATCACCAACACTGCAGAATGGGGAAGAGGAAAAAGAACAGGGCTTGAGGGAGGAGGTTCTTTCTCTTCCACTCTTCTGCCATATGAGGATGCAATGCTCCTCCTTTCAGGAGAATGCAGCCATTCAAGGTGCCACCTTGGAAACAGGGAGACTAGTTCCTAACTTGTGGCACCTTGACTTGGGAATCCCAGTCTTCAGAACTCTGAGAGGATAAATTCCTGTTCTTTATAAACTAACCTATCTCAGATTTTCTGTTATAGCAACAGAAAAAAAGCCTAAGACAATCATAAATTCATGCATTGTTCAATCTGTTAACCCACCACTGTCAACCTATATACATCTGTTGCTGGGGGCCATGATGGCCATGAAGACCCAGAAACCACAGGCAGATGGGAAAATACTATTCCTTGAGCAATGTAAATACAGCAAGATCTCAAAACAAACAAACAACAGTGTAACTTTTAAATTTTTTGAAATTTTATTCAGCATGAATTTTCCCAAATTTTTATTTTTTAAAATATTACATGAAAATATTTATCTATATACACAATGGACTATTATTCAGCCATAAGGAAGAAGAATATTATGGCATTTGCAGAAAAATGGATGGAATTGGAGAATATCATGCTAAGTGAAACAAGTCAATCCCAAAATCCCAAAGGCCAAATGTTTTCCCTGATAAGTGGATGATAATATATAATGGGGGTTGGGGGGTTGGGGGTGAGAGAAGAATGGAGGAACTTTAGATTACACAGAGGGAAATGAGAGGGAGGGGGTTATAAAAATGGTGGAATGAGACAGACATCATTACCCTATGTACATGTATGGTTATAAGAATGGTATGAATCTACATGGTGCACGACCATAGAAATGAAATGATGTACCATGTGTGAACAATGAATCAAAATGCAGTCTGTAAAAGTACAAAATAATTTAAAAAATATTTATCTTGATAACTGGGTTATATTTTTATTTATTTATTTTTAGAATATATTTTTAGTGCTCCCTTAAATTTTGCTATCAAAGTTGAAAGCCTTACTCACCTTACCCTAAATCTAGTCCTAAAGTTACACAGTGAGTAAGTGGTAAGTTAGGGCTTGAAGACAAATATTCCCCTCAAAAGTCATGCTTTTAATGATTTTGATATATAACACTTCACAAAAGTGGCAGAAGGAAATCTTTGTCTTTTTTGCTTGTAATGAGAAGATGAACAAATTCACAAGCAAAAGATAAAAATCATGACCCAGCAAGAGAAATGAATGCGTGTTATGGTTTAGACATTAGAGGTCTCCCAAAAGCTCACACATGAGACAATGTGAAGGTTTAGAGGTGATATGATTGGGTTATGACAACCTTAACCCAATCAGTGCATTGATTTACTGATAGGGATTAACCAGGTGGTGACTATAGGCAGTAGGGTGTGGCTGGAGAGATGGGTCACTGCGGGGCATGATTTTGGGGTATATATTTGTGAGCTGAACTTAGTCTCTCTTTTGGTTCCTGGTGCCATGTCCCCAGCTGCTTTTGTCCTCTACACCCTTCTGCCATGATGTTCTGCCTCACCTCAAGCCCCGAGGAATGAAGCCAACTATCTATGGACTGAGACCTGAAACCATGAGCCCCCAAAACAACTTTTTCTCCTCTAATGGTTCTTGTCAGACTTTGTTTTGGTCACGGCACTGAAAAAACTGACTAAAACAATGCATAACTAAATTATGTGCAGGAATTTGAAAAAATAATTAGCATGACAAGGGTTGATTAGGGTCACATTGAGTCATGGAAAACTGCTGTTACATGTTACTTAAAGGTCTGACAAATCCTAAAATAATTCACTGAAGCTTTTCTATTTTTGTACTAAGATCAGAATATTCAGTCCAGAAGAGGATGTGGGTACTATTTGATTTGGTGATGCTGTCTGTTCTGGGGGCTGGTCTAAGCTGCCTGGAGCCAGCTCCCCGTCGAAGCCAGCTGTGTTGACCACAGCTCACAGCGGGCGCTGGGTGCTCAGAGCTCACGCCACAACTGCTGTTAGGACTCCATTGATTGCTGCTTCTTTATCTCCAATCTCTTTCCTAACTTCACATTTCCTCCATTTATTCCCCATCCTGTCAGTGCTGACAAAGAAATCTGCCTGCACAATCCCCCACGTCCATTTTCTAGAGCACCAGACGATATTTTTTAATCATCTTATTGGTTGTGAATACTTTGTAGCTTGGCTGTCACACCGCATTTTAATTATGGCACAGACAGGGTCAGCTGCCATCAGGTAACAAGTGGCAGTTCTGTTTTCTGAATAGCGAGGCTTCCCATCGCAGGAGACACCATTGTTTATGATTCCATTTTGCTCTTTATTTAATTAAAAATAATACCAATATTAAAGAGGAGCATAATGAAAAGATACATTTGCAGATAAAAATATAAAGATATGTAAGCTTCTAGGATTTAGTTAGGTGCTTTTATTGCTAATATCAAACTTGTTGAATTTCAGACATTCTATCCTTCTTTTAATGATTTTCAAAGAGAAAAACTGTGGATCTCTTTTTATACACTGACTTTGGGAACAAATATGCCCTCAGCACCTTCTCCATGTGCACTACCAATTTGTGCCAACTGCTTCCAGGATTTTGGGTCAGTATCTGCCTATCTTTTGACAGTCAACTGTTTTTTAATTATCCAGCTCAAACATAACCTTTTCTAACAAGCTTTCACAGGTCCATCTAGTCAGAATCAAACTATCTTCCTCTGATTCAGATAGGTTTTACATTTTACTAAAGGTGTGTGTCATGGTACAGAATATGTCCAATATAATTTTGTATCCCTGAAGGAGCTAATAGGTTCACATATGTTTACTGGATTGAAATAAAATTTATACTGTGGGAAATCAGGATGACAGTTTGGAATGAAAATGGAATATTATAGTGTATTAATAAGCTCTGAGAATCAGCCTAAAGAATTTCCCAGATGACTCTATGCTTGTGCCCAGGACAGAAAATGGGAAAGGCATCTACCAACTGCATCTCATCTAAACATACATATTCTATGCTTCCTTATATATCACCCCACCATTCACATGGTGCCCCAATTTCCACTGAAGCCTCACCCTTTTGTGTTTAACTTCAGTTAAATTAGGTAACTGAAGCATCCCATGATAGTTCAGTGTTAAATGCACTGTTTCACCTGATGCCTGTCTGTTTTAGTGTAGTCATGATCCTGAAATGTTAACTTTCCAAAATGCAAAGAAGCTGCTCCACTTAGCACAACCCTGACAGGGGATCAGGTACACATAGCAAATAGGTTTTCTTCATGCTTTTGAGAGAATCTCGATAATTGTCCCATGAAGGGCATAATTGAGTTAATTAGATTTTATTAAAATTTTATGTGCAAGAAGACACGACTCTTATTTTCTAGTGACCTACATAATTTTAGTTTGTAAAATCATTTCCAGGACTTAACCAGGCGTGGGGCGGGGGGGCAGCTTCCCAGAGTTACTGAGTTCAGAGCAGCACCTGCCTTCCTGACCTCGTCTTCACCATTTCTAGTTTTTGACCTTACATTCAAAGCCATGTTATTTTGTTTACAAGGACCATTGGCTTGTCAATATGATTATTATTTTAAGTTTAGCAAGGGATCAAAGATCTAAAATATGGATTTGAGGGAATATTTGTGCTCTCTGAAGACATACAACAGTTATAACTGAAAGAGCTGCAGTTTTTCCCTAATATAAGGACATTGGGTGTTTTCATATCAGATTTGCTAAATCCCACAGCCATCAGCAGTTGGGGCACGGATGTAAATCAGAGGAGCAAATAGATTTTGACATTTAAAAAGGGAATGCACAGTAGGAATTTAATCAGCACATTAGCCAACACAATGTTTTCTTTGAAAAAAAAAAATGTTTTTTTCAAAAAGTCTCTTTGAGTTGTCCAGGCAGTCTTTAAAGTGACAGTAGGTTTAGGACTCACCCTCTCACTGTGTGATCTTCTGTGCACTTCTCTGGCCCTCATTTATTCTGACAGAACTCAAAGATAATGTCTATGTAGCCTTAGTTTCTTTGTAGGAAACTACTAGATAAAGAATGTCTTATCAATTATCTAGTTTTTGATACTGAATGACCTGCCACCAATTGACCAACCCAACAGCTAGAATTTCAGCCATTTAATATGAGGGCAATTAATTGAACTGTGGGGAAAAAGGACACATAGTTATTTCTCATATGTTTGTTCTGGACACTAGATGTCAGGGATTTTTTAAGTGAGCCATGTAGATTTTCACCCTGGAGAAACTGAGTCACAGGAAAGTGACAGGTCAATGGATGTCATTGCATTTACTTAGGAAAACAGGCTACACATTCATGAGATAAGCACAGAATGCTACAGATCGTCTTACTGGCCAGCAAAAATCTCTACGGCAAAACTTTAAACAGACCCCACTGAGAGTGAATTTGTTATAATTAGATGAGGAATGTCTTGCTCTACTGGTGGAAAATATTAATAATGTAGGCAAGGTACAAACAGTGCATTTTCATTACTGTCACGTTTGGTATAGCAGGTTTCTATCCTCATGAGATCACCTCCACTTTTAACCTTTTCCTAACAACTGCATGGTATCATGTTTATTAAGAACAATTCACTTATACTGATGATAAGGCATAAAGCCCAGGAAGCCTCACATTTTGGAAATAAAATCCTGTAAAGTAGAAAACATGTTTTGTGACAGATGAAAAGACATGGTAGATTTTAAAATAGTATGAAAAGACATTGTAGATTTTAGAATAGTATGGGGAAATTGTTTGTGAATGTAATTTTATTGTCATATTACTGATTACCCAAAATATTTGGATAGGGAAAACTATTGGTAGGTTGTACTTTCAGCTCTTTGTGCTGAACCCTGGAGAAATCTTTATACACATAGGATCTTATTTCCAAGAAAGTTCACAAAAATATAGATAACTTGTACTGTGAATAATAAATCATGTAAATCATGGTATTTTTCAAAACTGTGCCAGCTGCTATCTTAATGGAAATAGATGAGTTTTATAGGAATTTTTAAATCCTGTTTTTATCTCGATGGCAATGGGAAAACTTACTGTAAAGTTAGTAAATTTTAATAAAAATTAACATTCTAGATCATCTAAAAGAATACCTCATTATGATTTTTTTTTTTAATACGAGGGTGCTTAACCACTAAGCCACATCCTCATCCTTTTTTTAAATTTTTTATTTTGAGACAGGATCTCACTAGATTACTTACAGCGTCACCAAGTTGCTGTGACTGGCTTTTAACTCAAGATATTCTTGTCTCAGCCTCCTCAGCTGCAGGAATTATAGGCATGTGCTGCTGCATCTGGCATTATATGATTCTTGATATCATGGTTATGGTATCTTTGTAAGTATGTTATTCCTTGTCATTTGATTTAACAGTTGCTTATTGGTTACTAGCTGGCTATTAATCAATTACAGGTTATAATAATTTGGTTAGCTTAAAGTTAAAATGACACAATTATTTCATATTTATTATTATCCTCATGCTGATTTTGTTTACCTGTTATGATACAAAACTCTTATAATTTTCATTTAAAACTAAAATAGAATTTTAGTTTCAAAATTGCATGTAGATTTTTTAAAACAAAATATCACAGTATGGCAGAAAAATAAATAAACTAGTGATAAAATGACAAAAGCAGACAAAATGTATAAATGAAACATTCATGGGAGGGATCAGGACAAATTAAATTATGGATCTTTAAGGATGGAAATCTACATACATAAATTTTGCAATATTTTAAGTACAGAAAAATAGTGGGAGAATTTAGTTATTACACAGGATATTACAGGCACCTTAACAAATACCTAACCATGACCATACCAATGTGATAGCTCAGTGAAATCTTTTAATTGATAATTTAAAAAAATATCAGTTTATGTTTTAGGATGTCCTAGTAAATTGTTTCATCAAAATCACAGACTGGTACTTATTTTTGCTCTAGACACTATGTTTTAAATTGGAAAAGTTCTCATAAAAATACAGATTTTTTTTCTTTTTAATTAGAAGACTTGGTAACTATGGGCCGTCAGCACTCTGTGACATTAATATATGTGGTCTGTTTTTCTCAGGTACGCGTTCCACTTACAGTTTATAAGCATTAGATTTTGTGTTTCCTGATCTGAAGCAATGCTGTATATTTTCCAGGATATAGTATAACAGGTTCTGGGGAAAGGGAGTCTATATCTCTACGTATATTATTTGTAAAGCAAATATTTGTGAGTAGCAGCTCCTGCGGGTTGTGGCTCTTCTCCAGGGCACAGTAACACTCTGTTCTCTCTGTAGTCACGGTTTGGTATGTAGTTTGAAACAGAAATTAACCTTTAGGAGCTAATTTCTAAATCCACTGCCTTCACAGGCTGGAAGCTTGCCTACTTAGAAAAAGTCTGAGCGTCCTTTCCTGCCTTCACCAGCCCTCCCCAGCCGCCGGCATAATGACTGCCTTTCATCCACTATTTCTCCGTTATTACTTGTTATTCATTTTACTTCATTAATATTTAAACATCACTGCAGTTATTCACTGAAAAGGGCAACACTTACCACCAACCACGTAAAGGTGAACTCAGACGAAGTTTCTGAGGAGCTATTTTGAAAGCATGGCATTTCCAGAGTCTGATTTATCTCTATTTCTATTGTGTGAGTGCTTCTCCATTCATCCTGTGCAACTACAACAAAACACAAGGCGGAAAACACATGGATCTTTGGCATATAAAGTGCCTTTTATTGAAGAGACAAAAACAGTCTTTAGTATTGAGATTCATCCACCCTCTGGGTACACCTGTGCAGTGAAGAGGCAGAACCCCACCAGAGCCTTCACTGTGTAAGTGAAAATACTGAGCTCTGAGAAGCAGAGCTGCTTATCACTGAAAGATTACCATGGATTCTGTTAGGGTGGTTTCACTGAGAAACTCCTAATTTGATGTGCTCTTCTGCTTTAGCCCCAGATTGGTGCATTCGTCTTCAGGTTACATTTCCCTAATTAGATAGAATATAAAACTTTATAATCTAGTTTCAAATTGTCCTTTTGAAAATGTTAATAGATATTATTTTTGGAGCAGTTTCAGATTCACAGCAAACTTGAGCACAAAGTAGAGAGAGTTGCCGTGTCCCATGACTTTGCCTCTACACACCTACTGCCTCCCCTCCATCAGCACAGCACCACCGTGGTACATGTGTTGCCAATGAACCTACAAGGACACATGGTTATCACTCCAAGTCCAGAGTTTACATGAGGATTCTCTCTTGGTGTTGTACATTCTATGGATTTTGACAAATGACGTGTGTTAAAATGACGTGTGTTCACCATTGTAGTATCATATAAAATAGTGTCGCTATCCCAAGAATCCTTTGTCCTCTTCCTAGTCATCCCTCTCTGTTCACTAATCCCTGGAAACAACTGGTATTTTTACTATCTTTATATCCAATTATCTTTTTAGAGTCTATAAACATTCCTCCAACAGTGGAATCATACAGAAAAGTATATATGAAAACTCTAAGAGGACTTGTCATGAATTATTTTCATTTTCAAAGGCATTATGAGACACGTTTATTCTGTAGTCTGTCTTTTGGGGAAAGGTAGATACACATGCATGACCTTATGATTAAGATAGAATAACATCAAAGGATAATTTATAAATGAGAACAACTCTATTATCCCAATAACCTAAAAATCTTACACTTTTATATCTATATAAACCTTATTTGCATGCATGTATGCATGTATGCTTTCTCAGACTGCAATCCCACTTACTGACAAATGTTATTTATTCTAATTTTTAAAGCTTTGCATGATGCTTGAACTACTGTGCTTGAAATTTTAAAGGCTTTAAATAATTTGATAATATAGGCCATCACCATTTGTTTTGTCATTTTCAATTATTGAGTCATTATGCTCTTTCAGTTGGGTTTTCATTTTATTTTAAACTATTACATGTTATGTAGCAAGAATTATCCTTATGCTACCAGATTTCTTGTGAGCGTTTAGCTGCCTAAGATAAATTTCAGAAGTATAATTGATAGTAAATGAGTATAAGCATACTCAAGGTCACAAACAGTATATTTTAAAAATATTATATTATTCTGTAATTCTTAGAAGTTCATCTCACTCCAGTCAGAGTGGCAACAATAAGTGTTGGTGAGGATGTGGAGAAAAGGTACACTCATACATTGCTGGTGGGACTGTAAATTGGTGCAACCACTCTGGAAAGTAGTATGGAGATTTTTCAGAAAATGTGGAATGAAACCACCATTTGACCCAGCTATCCCACTCCTCTGTCTATACCCAAAGGACTTAAAATAATCACAATACAGTGATGCAATCACTCAATGTTTATAGCAACTCAATTCACAATAGCTAGATTGTGGAACCAACCTAGATGCCCTTCAACAGATAAATGAATAAAGAAAATCTGGTATGTGCGTGTACACACACACACACACACACACACACACACACACACACACACACAATTACTCAGCCTTAAAGAAGAATGAAATTATGACATTTGCAGGTAAATGAATGGAGCTGGAGAATAGCTTGCTAAAAACAAATAAGCCAATACCAAAGAAACCAAAGGTCAAATGTTCTCTCTGATATGCTGATGCTAATTCACAATAAGTGGGGTGGGGAGACTAGGGAAAAATAGAGGTACTTTGGATTAGGCAGAGGGGAGTGAAGGGAGGGGAAGGGATATGTGGGTAGGAAAGATAGTAGAATGAATCAGACATTATTACCCTATGTATATATATGATTACATAACTGGTGTGATTCTACATCATATACAACTAGAAGAATGAGAAGTTATACTCCATTTATGTATGATGTGTCAAAATGCATTTTACTATCATGTATAACTAATTAGAACAAATAAAAATAAAATATCTGTGTCCTAAAAAAGATTATTATATCTAGCCTTTAGATATTTGCTATATTTCAATCTTTTATCAATATCAGCTATTCTCTTTATTGATTTTTTTTTCTCTGTTAATTGAAACTAGGTCTTTGCAATAGGGCACATCTAACCTGTGGCATTCTCAAACAGTGTTGTTTTTTTTTTTTTAATATATATATTTTTAATTCCTCAAGTTCAGGAGATGGGACCAGTGCTTTCCTGTTCTCCACTTCTAATTCCAAATGTAATAATTCCTTGATCTCCACTGTGGATTGGATTCAGGAGCCCTCAGTGGACACCAAAACATATGGATGCTCAAGTCCCGTATATAAAATGTGTGGCATTTGCAAATAACCTATGTACATGCTACCATGTACTTTAAATCATCTCTTGATTGCTTACAGTGCCTAAAACAATGTAATATGTGAATAGTTGGTTTAGGATATTTTAAAGAGAATAATGACAAGAGGAAAAGTACCTATACCTGATATGGATGTGAATTATTTCTGAATACTTTTGACCAGTGGTTGGTTGAATCTGAAGATGCAAAATCCATGGATTCTAATCCCATAATTTTTAAAAAGAGCACTGTCCCCTGTTAAAAGCATTTAGCTATATAAGTATTAACAGATGGAATTATTTGCATACTATCATCACTATTTTTGACATATTTCATGCCACTGTTATTGCTATTTAATTTTATCCTAGGAATTATTGAATTGTTTTAGCTAAACTAATTTTAAATAGGTACCAATCTAGACACTAGTATCTGTGATGTCCATGAGACACACTTAATATGTTACTTTTAAACACACATTGTTCAAGTACGTAAGTATTAAATTTTTGAAATTTGTATGATTAAGTTAAGGATCTTATGATGGGATTAGCTTCTACTGTCTGATGGCCCAAGTCTCTCAACATGAGCTCTTCAAAGTGGAGACCACCTTCCCAGCTCCAATGGGCCAGAGAGATGCAGTGTTGCTGATTTTGAAGATGGAGGAAGGCACCACTAGCCAAGGGTACAGGCATCCCTAGAAGCTGGAAAAAGGTAAGAAAATGAATTCTCCCCTGGAATCTCCAGAAAGACCAGCCCTGTTGGACTAACTTATAGAACTGTAAGATAATAAACGTGTTGTTTCAAGCCAAAAAAAAAAAATTTTTTTTTTTTGAAATTTGTTATGGATTCTGGAAATTAGGCAGTACAAGCAGCATAATTTTTTAAATATTATTGAAACCTCCTGTAAAAACAAAAAGAAAAATGAAACTAAAACCACACAGAAAGTATCTACAAGAAACTAAAAAACAACATAGCTCTATTAATGGGAAGGGACAAATCACTAGACCCCTATGGTATTGACAACTTTGCAGAAAGAAACAGGACAAGCAACTGTGTCTATGAAGGACTTTGGAACTGGATAACCATGCCCTCAATCTCCAAGTAACAGATAATCACTGGAAAGAGAGTTGGATTAATCTGAAAATAGTAGTAGAAATGGAGAAGGAAATTTGGAGGCTTCAAATCATCAGTGTCTTCAAGAGAAATAGGAAAAGGGTTCTCAGTGCTGGAGCAGATGGGACTTCTCAGGCTGTAACTTGAGCTAAGAAGACATCCTTAGGGGTTGAATCAAAAGCAAATATGTCAGCTCTGACAGAAGAGATCAAAGGGACAATTTAGATTAATGGTGGAGGTTATAAGTAAAGGAAGTATAGTCAGAAAGTCCAGTGGCATAGTGTTTGTCTTGAAAATAGCAGAAGAGGAGGGCTCTAGACACACAGAAGAGCCTAGAAAAGCTAGCTTGGTCTACCCTTCCATTATAAGAGTGAAAATGCATTTAATGTAAACATGAGAAATAGAAAGGAATGAAGTAGAATCATCTATAAAGCTATTGTAAGGTGCCACGAGCAGTGGTTTACTTCTGTAATGCCAGCTACTCGGGAAGCTGAGGCAGGAGGATTGCAAATTTATAGCTGGCTTGGTAATTTACATAGAACTTACCTCAGAATGAAAAGGGTTGATTAAGTAGCTCAGTGATACGGTAACACATTCAATAAATCAATCAATCTGCTATAAGACAAAAAGGGTCTTTTTTTTTTTTTTTTTTTTTTTTTTTTTTTTTAAGTTGTGGTGCTGGGGATTGAACCCAGGGCCTTGTACCTGCGAGGCAAGTACTCTACCAACTGAGCCAGGCAGTATTACCCTATGTATATGTATGATTACATGAATGGTGTGAATCTACATTGTGTACAACTGTAGAAATGAAAAGTTATACCCGATTTGTGTACAATGAATCAAAATGCAGTCAATAAAAATAAAAAGATTTTAATAGAAATTAAAAGATTAGCATCAGGAATAATAAAATAGAACTATTTTAACAAAAAGAAAAAGAAAAGAAAAGAAAAAAAGGGTCTAGAGAGCAAAATAACATTCTTAAAACCATGAGAACATATTAGCAAGAGAAGACCACAAAATAGATAAAAGTTAAACCCTTGTCATTTAAAAATGAACTAAAATAAATTTAAAAAATAATATGTGTTATGCATAATCTTTGGAAAGGTCAGTGAGTGAGTCCAATGGGGGAAAAAATACTTGCAACAAATAGGTGTGTTAGTCAGCTTTCCATTGCTGTGACAAAATACCTGGGAAAAACAACTTAGAGGAGGGAAGATTTATTTTGGATCACTGTTTCAGTCCATAGTCTCTTGACCCCAGCTTTGTGGGCTTATGGTGAGGCAGAACATCATGGCAGGGAAGGTGTGGTGGAGCAAAGTTGCTCATCTCATGGCAGCCAGCACCAGAGAAAATGAGCAAGGAAGAAGTCAGGGAACAGATATATCCTTCCATGGCACATCCCCAATGACTGACTTCTTCCAACGAGGCCCACCTGTATAGTTTCCACAACTTCCTAAAAGTCCATTCAGTTGTGAACCTGCCAATGGATACTTTGATGAGATCTGAGCTCTCATTATCCATCAATTTTTCAAAGTCTCACCTCTGAGTATTGCCCTGGGGAATCAATCTTTCAAAACAAGAGTCCTTGGGGCACATTCCAGATCCAAATCATAACAATAGATGAGAGAAGTCAGGAAAGGGTTGGAAATGATAATTTTAAAAAATCACTCCAGAAAGTAAAATAAAATTAGATCAAAATAAAAACATAAACACAAAAGTTAATGCAGTTGTATAAATGAAAAGATAGAAGGGAATAGGGGAATATCTGAATTAATTAATAATAATTAATTTTAAAATAAAAGAAATAAAAAGAGATTCAAAGAAATTTTATGCAAAGATAAAATATATGTATTATAGAAGGCACTGAAGGAAAAAATTAAAGCACAGAACAACAAATGATTCAAGAAAAAATTTTAAATAAGAAATGCCTAGAAATACATATTAAAATATTTTATTTCAAAAGTAAGAAACATAATAGAAAATATTAACCATATTCTTTTGAAAGTATTGAATGAAGTCAACTATGGGGAAAAACTGAATAGTTGCTAGTTTTTGAATAACAATCCTATGTCAGAAAATAATGGAGTAACATATTTAATATACTCAAGGAAAGAAAATGTGAGTCAAAGATTTTCAATTTAGCAAAATTAAACTCTTAATGGATTGACTACAGAAAAATGTGAGAATCATACAAGACTCAGGGGAACATTGCTTCTGTGGGACTTCCTAAGTATTCTTTAATAGAATACATATACCATTGAAGAGGCTTTACATAAAGGCTAGTGGTAAGTGTTGATTATGTATTTATGTTTAACACTAAGAGAAAATGTTATAAAGAGGGTTGATTTGGCTAGTCTGGGCCTCTTATTTTTCCAAATGAATTTCATGACTGCTTTTTCTATTTCTATGGAGAACATCTTTGGAATTTTAATAGGAATTGTGTTACACCTGTATAGCACTTTTGGTAGTAGGGCCATTTTGACAATATTAATTCTGCCTATCCAAGAACATGGTGATTTTTCCATTTTCTGAGGTCTTCTTCAATTCCTTTCTTTAGTGTTCTGTAGTTTTCATTGTGCAGGTCTTTCCTCTTTTGTTAAGTTGATTACAAAGTATTTTATTTTTTTGAGGCTATCGTGAATGGGAGAGTTTCCTGATTTCTCTTTCAGCTGATAAGTCATTTGTGTATAGGAAGGCAATTGATTGGTGTGCCTTAAATTATGCTACAGAGCACAGTTAAAAAAAAAAAAAAACAGCATGATACTGGCACAAAAACAGTCATGAAGACCAATGGAACAGAATAGAAGACATAGAGACATACCCACATAAAAACAGTTCTATCATACTAGGCAATGGTACCATAAACATACATCAGAGAAAATAGCGTCTTCAACAAATGGTGCCAGGAAAACTGGAAATCCATAGGTAGCAGAATGAAATTGAACACCTATCTCTCACTCTGCACAAAAATCAACTCAAAGTATTAGAACAGAGTTTCTACGCTTACTAGAAGAAAAAGCCATCATGTTGGCTTAGGAGCTGACTTCCTCAATAAGACCCCTAAAGTGAATAAAGTAAACTCAAGGATCAATAAATGGGATGGTATCAAACTAAAAAACTTCTTCACAGCAAAGGAAGCAATCAAGAACATGAACAGAGAGCTCACAGAATGGGAGAAAATCTTTACCACCTGCACCTCAGATAGAGCATTAATATCCAGTATACACAAAGAACTCAAAAAACTCAACACACACACACACACACACATACACAACAGATAATCCAATCAATAAATGGGCAAAGGAACAGAACAGGCACTTTACAGAAGAAAAAATACAAATGGTAAAAAAATACATGAAAAAATGTTCAGCATCTCTAATAATTAGTGAAATGCAAAATCAAACTACACTGAGATTCCATCTCTTTTCAGTCAGAATGGCAATTAGCAAGAATGCAAGCAACAATAAATGTTGGTGAGGATGTGGGAAAAAAGTACACTTATACATTGCCGGTGGGACTGCAAACTGGTGCAACCATTATGGAAAGCAGTATGGAGATTCCTCAGAAAACTTGGAATGGTACCATCATTTGACCCAGCTATCCCACTCCTTGGTCTATACTCAAATGACTTAAAATCAGCATACTACAGTGACACAGTCCAATCAATGTTTATAGCAGCTTAATTCACAATAGCAAAATTAGGGAACTAACCTAAATGTTCTTTAACAGATGAATGGATAAAGAAAAGGTAGCATATATACACAAAGGAGTATTAGTCAGTCATAAAGAAGAATGAAACTGTGGCATTTGCCGGTAAATGGATGGACCTGGAGAGTATCATGCTAAGTGAAATAAGCCAATCTCCAAAAATCAAAGGCCGAATGTTCACTCTGATATGTGGATGTTAACCCACAACAAAGGAGGGCAAGGGAAGAAAAGAAATCCATTAGATTGGACAAAGGAGAATGAAGGGAAGGAAGGGGGAAGGAGAATAGGTAGGAAAGTAGAATCAATTGAACTTAACTTTCCTATCCTTGTATTTAAATACGCAGCCAGGGTAACTCTGCATCATGTACAACCATAAGAATAGGATCCTAATTAGAATAAATTATACTTCATGCTTGTATAATATGCCCAAATACATTCTACTGTCATGTACATCTAAAAAGAACAAATAAAAGTGTTATAAAGAGGGAAACAGTAATTAATGTTTTAAAATAAAAATGTCATATAAGAATCAGAAAATGAAGAGGGTATTTTTGGTAATGGGGGAAGAAAGAGGTCTGTGAGAATAAGAGCAAAACTAGACAAATGAATTAAAACAACCATTTTACAGTTCTGAAATTGACTAAAGGCAACATCAAATTAAGATGCATTTCTTCTTGAAAAATTTCTAGGGATTTAGTAAAAACAGTAGGACTCTTCAGCTTTCTTGTCAATGATGCCTTTATTTGCTTCCCCAGAATGGTCATTGAGAAATACAGTTTTACCAGCATGGGACTGTGTGCAAAACCAGGTCTTCTTCCAAGAGTCAGACTCCTCTCCGGAGGGTACAACAAAAGAGCGCTTGCCAGATGCCAGTGACTTGTTCTGGACTTAACAGCCTCTAGAACTGTGAGAGAATTCATTTCTGTTCCTTATAAACCACCAAGTCTCTGCATAAAATGAACTACACGGTGGCAAACCAGGTAGATATTTAGCAGGGAGATCCTGGAAATTAGACAGTCGTAGAATGGCTGAAATAAGTTCTTCACACATTCTGAATGACTAGAAAAATACATACGTGAGTAGGGAAGACCTGAGGGAGCCTAGTAAAAAGGAAAAGCCAAAGGAGAAGGGATAAATGGGTGAAAGTTTGAAAGTACCCTGCAACCCCACACCCCCATCTATGTGTAGAGGGTAGGAGCCTAATGGTCTTGAAATGTTTGAGAACAAATTTTGCCAAAATCATTAGTGGAGCAACAAAGGTGCTTTGGCAATGAAGGGGCAACTCCACAGAACCCAAAGTAAAAAATAAGAATTAGTATGAAAAGCTAAGTAGAGATATCAGTGGCCACACTCTGAAAAGGAGACAGATGTGCAGTTTAAGTACATGTAAGTTACTAAAATTAAAAGAAGACTAGAATCTCTCTCTCTATATATATAATTTATGATTTATAAATTTATATTTATATAATTTTACATAAAAATAAAATGTTGTATATATGATATAATACTGTAAATATATTGTATGCATATTCTATAAATATAATATATGTATTATATAATATGTAGTACATATATTGTATGTATTGTGCATATATAGTATATATGGTGCATATATAGTATATATGTGTGTTATATATAAATTTATTTATATATGTATGCTATTATATATATATATGCATATATATAATTTCCAGTTTTCAACAAATAATTTATGAGACATGAAATAAATAGAAAAGTGTGACCCATACTCAGGAGAAAAGCAGCTAATTGCAACTTAATCAGTGTTCTCAGACATTGGATTTAACAGACTTCAAAACACTTATTCCAATATGTTCAAAGGATTAAAGAAGGATTAAAAAAATATAATGTCTATGACTCAATAAATAAGTCATCTTAGTGGAGAAACAGAAAGCTATAAAATGAACCAAATATCTATTCTAGAGTTGGAAAAGTCAATTAAAAAAAGATGAAAAATTACCTAGAGGAGCTCAACAGCAAATCTGAAGAAGAATCAATGTTCATGAAAATTGATTGATATCAACAATCTAATATGAAGAACAGGGAGAAGAAATGATTGAAGGAAAATGAATAGAGTTTCAAAAGCAATATAGGACATTCTGTACAACAGGAGTCATAGAAAAAGAGGTGAAAGAGTGAGGGAACAGAACAAATATTTGAGGGAACAATGACCAAAAATTTCACACATTTTGTTACTTATAAACAGTTTCCCCACAGTTAATCTTCACAATCAAAATTTTCTCAAAGCCTGAATAGGATAAACACAAAGAGACACCCACCTATACACAGCATAATTGTACTGCTGAAAGTCAAAGATTAAAAAAAAAATTATGAAAGCAGCAATTTAGTGAGTAATATAAAATAAAACGAAACAAAATAAACAGAAAATAGCAAGTCATCCCATGTGGGAAATTAATAATACAATTAACGTCCCACTTCTAATCAGAAACAGTGGGGATCAGAAGATATACAAAATACTAAAAGAAAAAAACAGTCCACTAAGAAGTCTATGTACAATGAAATTATTCATTAAATTACAAAAAAAAATGAGATAATTCATTGCAATCAGATTTGTTCTCCATGAATACCATGGTTTCAATGTCCCGTCTGAAACTCATGTGGAAACTTAATCCCCAAATTCATATGTTGATGGCATATGGATGTGGGGCCTTTAGAGGCAACTGAAGTTAGATGAGACCATGAGAGTGTGGTCCTAATGATAAGACTTGGTGGTTTTATAAAAAGAGGAAGAGAAACCTGAGCTGACGTATGCTTGCTCTGTCTCACCATGAGTTACCCTTTGCCATGTTATGCAACAAGAAGGCCTTTACCAGATCCCAGAGCCTGCAGCCATGATCTTGGATTTCTCAACCTCCAGAACCATGAGTCAAATACACCTTTTTTCTTTGTAAATTGTCCAGTCTGAGGTATCCAGTTATAGCAACAGATTAAGACAACAAAATACGCAACTAAGTCTTTCAGGCTGAAAGGAAATGACACCAAATAGTGACTCCAGTTTATAAGATGAAATGGAGAGAATAGAAAATGAGATATTTGGGTAAATATAAGAGGCTATTCACAAACATATTTTTTTTCTTAATTTCTTTAAAGTGCATGAAATTCTATTTGTAGCACTATACTATTAGGATTATTATACATACTACAATATGTAAGTGCAGTTTATTATTATATGTTATATGTAACATGCTTTGAAAAAAATCAAATAATTCCTCTTTCTCCCCCAATTTATCCTCTAATCCAGAGGTTGTAAAACTACGTACAGCCATCAAGCTAAATCTGACTTACTGCTTGCTTTTGTAGATAAAGGTTTATTATAACGGTCAGGCCCATTCATTTCCATATTGTCTAGAGACGCTTTCATAAAACAACAGCAGAACTGAGCAATTGTGGCAGAGACTGTGTGGCCTCAAAGCCTAAAACACTTAATATGGGGTTTTCAGAGAAAAAAATGGTTGACTCTATCTCCAAACTCCCAATCATCCTCCATTATTCTTTGAAGATGTTGCCATCTCAACTGCAATACTTTCTCAGCCTAAACCCTGACACAATCCTGGATGATTTCGGTGACAACCAGATGACCTACCAGTACTGACTTCTCCACACGTCCCATCATAATCTCCCTTAATAGTCTCCACCCCATTTCAGTCATCTACTCTTATAATTACATCCTGGATTATGTTACCACACATACTTGCTCTTCCTTCAAACATTCATTTGACCCTACAAACACTTTTCCCCCCCAGTTTTTGCAACTAGGGCTATCTCCACTGTTCTCTGACCTCAGGGGGTCTTTTAATAAGTTGATCTCTTTACTGTTTCCCAGTCATCAACTATATATATATATATATATTTTTTGCTTTCTTCACTGTCCAGTTAAGATTCCAAAGTTCATCACTTCAGCAATATTCTTGTTAATATTCCAAATCCCATGCCTCTTTTTGTCAGCAATCTAAAAAGGCTGACCACAGATAATGCACATTTTTTTTTTGTGCTGGGGATTGAACTCAGGACCTCACACACACTGGGCAAGTGCTGTACCAATGTATCAGTTAGCTATCCCCCATCCCCCATCTATGCATTTGCTTACTGTTGTTGTTGTTACTTGAAATTGAACCCCAGGATATTTAATCACTGAGCCATGTTCCCAGCCCTTTTTATATTTCATTTTGAGACAGGGTCTCGCTAAATTGCTTAGGGCCTCACTAAATTGCTGAGGCTGGCTTTGAATTCATGATCCTCAGCCTCTCACGTTGCTGGGATTACAGGCCTGAGCCCCCATGTCTGGCCAACTATACACTTTTTAATGCCCAGTTCCAAGAAGCCAGGTACTGATGGAGAAAGCCACAATGCAAGTTTCACTACAGTTTCAATACCATACTCCAGCGAGTTTTCAATATTGACCAAAAATGCAAATATAATTACCAGGTGAACTCATTTTCCCTCTATCAATATTAGCTATATCAAACTCTCTCCAATTACTTTTTCTGAAATCTCCTTCCTCTCTCTAGATAGATTCTTTTGCTTCCTACAGTAGAGAAAATAAGAAAACACTTCCCTCCTCATATGCACAAATTTTATTTTCCTTCCCTCCTATTATAATTTTTTGTTTTTTAAATATTTCATATTATTTATTTATTTATTTATTTATTTTTGCCGTGCTAGGGATTGAACCCAGGGCCTTATGCTTGCAAGGCAAGTACTCTACCAACTAAGCTATCTCCCCAGCCCCATGTTATTTATTTTTAACAAAATGGTTTTTTACTTGTATATCATTCATCAGTGGTCCTTAATTTTACTTCTTTGTAATTAGTAATATTTCCAGATTTGCTTCTGACAAAATGTAAATATGTAATCTGTATTTGAATATCTGCTGATTTTGAAGAAAAATTTTTTATTGTTCTTATTTTTAAAATTTTTTTTTCATTTTTATAGACTGCATTTTGATTCATTGTATACAAATGGGGTACTTCATTTCATTTCATTTTTCAACCATTTATGGTTGTAAATTGGTGCAGCCACTGTGGAAAGCAGTATGGAGATTCCTCAGAAAACTTGGAATGGACTCACCTTTTGACCCAGTTATCCCACTCCTCGGTTTATACCCAAAGGACTTAAAATGAGCATACTACAGTGATGCAGCCACATCAATGTTTACAGCAACTCAATTAACAATAGCTAGATTGTGGAACCAACCTAAATGCCCTTCAACAGATGAATGGATAAAGAAACTGTGGTATATATACACAATGGAATATTATTCAGCCATAAAGAATAATAATATGATGGCATTTGCAGATAAATGGATGAAATTGGAGAATATCATGCTAAGTGAAATAAACCAATCCCAAAAGGTCGAATGTTTTCCCTGATAAGGGGATGATGATATATAATGGGGGTGGATGAGAGGGGGGTGAGAGAAGAATGGAGGAACGTTAGATTACATAGAGGGAAATGAGAGGAAGGGGGTATAAAAATGGTGGAATGATGTCATCATTACCCTATGTACATGTATGATTACACGAATGGTATGAATCTACATTGTGCACAACTTATTATAATTTTTAAGAACTATTTTTTTCCCACTTCAGGATAGTCCTACTACCTATGCTATGGGTCTCATTGTCTCCCTCTTCTCAGACACCTCAGTTTTTTTTACTTTACCTTCTCTATGGTGTGAACTTCATTTCAACTGGATCCTGCTCACTGGCTTGGAAGTATACGCAAGGGTCTTGCGTTAATTCAAACCATCACCATCACAACACCAACAAGGACTCTCATTTGAACATACATACTCCTTTCACACTACTGACCAATTTATTCAAAGTTATGGCAATATTTGCCTTTGCGTTTTCTTGCTCCTACTCACTCTTCTCCCTCCTTCTTTCTTCCTCTTCTCCCTCTTTCTTTCCTTCCTCTTCTCCCTCTTTCTTTCCTTCCTCTTCTCCCTCCTTCTTTCTATTTCATAATGCCACCCAAACAGTTCCTATTAGGGATTAATACCTTTCATGATCCTCAATACCATCTAATGTCCATCTATCTTCTCAGAAACACCAGAAATGATAGCTACTGCTTTTTTTCATGCAACTGCCTTCCTAGGTTTCTGTGACCCAATTTTCTGATTTTATTCCTACTTCCTTAGTTACTCTTCTCCAGCATTTGAAGATTCACCTTTTTCCACTCATCACCGTGGACTGTGGAAATGCCACATTGCTTTCTTCACTTGAATTTTCTCTCCCCAGATGATTTGCTTCCCTCTCAGAACTGTAGGTAACACCCCTAACTCACATGACTCACCATTTGTGCCTTCAACCTAAGGCCCTCTGCCAGATCACAAGCTGTATATCCAGCTGCTTACCTGCCATCACCTGTATGTCTCAACTTCACACCTAGTTCAACATGTACAAAATTAAACTCAAAACAATCTTGGCACGATCTGACTATATTAGTGTTCCCTAATGCAAGGAGCAATTGACTCATTGTGAATCCTTGGCTCTGCTTTTTACTCCTTATTCCACCCCCAAATCCTGTAGGCACGATAAATCTTGTAAACAGGTTTCTGATAACATTCCTCTCCATCTATCTCATTGCCACTGTGCTCAGTATCACCAACATGCCTCCGTGAGAGTTCTGCTATAATATCTTCATTTGGTCATAAATACACATTTTTGTGTATTTGAGTACAAATGCATATTGTCAAATTGCAAAAATAAAAAGAAAGAAAGAAAGAAAGAAATTAAACAAAACAGCAGCCTTTCTATTAGTTTCCACTTCTCTTAGAATCAAGACACATCTACTCACCTGGGCTCATCGGCTCTGTGGGTTCACGCTCAGTTGCTTCCCCATCATACTCTTCGCTCCAGCCATGATTCTTTTAAGAATCCCCCACAGCTGACATAACTCCCTACACCACAGTCTTTGCCCAGTCTGTTCTGTTTACTACCATAAAGTCGTGTGTTCTCCATCTTTACCTGGTTAACCTCTGTTCCAGGAGCACTTCCCCAGGAAAGCTTCCCCATCTCCCGTTACACCCTGTCACATGCTGCCTAAGTCCTCACTGCAAGAATACGTCTCACTGCTTCAATCTGATGTTTGTTCACTTATTTGATGGGTGTCTTTCTTTTCCTCTTGGACTTTGTGAATCTTAAGGATTCATTTGCTAATTCTTCCAATGACAGCAATAACCACCCCTGAAGATTTCATTGTAACTAAGTAAATTAAAGTCACTTTTTATTCTTCTAATTCATCCTGATCACTACAAATTTTCAAATATTTCTGCGTTAGTTTTTTGTAACTGACCAAAATACGGACAGGAACAACTTTAAGGGGGAAAGATTTATGTCGACTGCAGTTTCAGCGGATTTAATCCATGGTGGGCTGGCTCTGAGGCAGAACTATCATGGCAGAAGAAGGCTGCTCAACTCACGGCACCCAGGAAGGAGGGAAAGAGAGAGAGAAAGTGGGGGGTGGGGAGATGGAGAGAGAAGGAGAGAGAGAGAGAGAGAGAGAGAGACAGAGAGAGAGAGAGAGACAGAGAGAGAGAGAGAGAGAGAGAGAGAGAGAGAGAGAGAGAGAGAGAGAGAGAGAGGAGAGAGAGAGAAAGTGCTGGGTGAAGAAAAACCCTTCAAAGACTCACCCCCAGTGACCTATGTCCTCCAACTAGATCCAACCTCCTAGTAGAAGCTCCACATCTGGATTTTGCTGCACTGGGGACCATGCTTTCAATACATGACCTTCTGTGGGACAGTCCACATCCAAACCACAACAGCCTCAAAATCTTACATTCTGTAGTATTCTAGGATCCACTAGCATTCAAATTAAGGAAATGGTGATTACAATCACCCAAAGCTTAACTCAAGAGTACTGTTTCTTGGAATAGCTCTAAAACTTCTAACCTAGAAAGAAATCCTGTCAAGTGAAAATGAAAAAGAACCAAAGGCCAAACTATTTATTTTCATTCTCATCTGCAGATTCAGCTAACTGAGACACACAAAGGGACAGAATATTGTGAAAAGAGAACAAGAGAATGGAATCCCTTCTCAGCTAGACCCTCAGGGGACATGAGAACTGGATTTAGGTGCAGACTGCTTTGTAAGCAGATAAGGAAGAATGACTCAGATGACAAGAGAATGGGAAACAGGAAGAGGCAATTAACACAATCACCTCTGGTGCTTCAACATTTTCATATTTAGATTCTTCTACACCACTTCAATTTGCATTTGTTTATGTGCTTTATAAGTGTTTGCACTTCATGTGTGCTTTGCTTACCCAACTACTTATAGACATGCATATCTCAGAGAAGCATAGGAAGGAAATGGTACAAGTGAGAGGAGAAACAAGAGAACATAAAAGAATAATGGGGGCAAGATGGGGCTATTGGGTGGTGACTTAGGGGGGGCTCTCATGTGGCAGCTGCCCCCTCTGAGTTAGTTGCCTTGTAAGGATAGTGCCATACAGGGCTTGTCACTCTGCGGGGAATGTTTTTTCCCCTTTTTAGTTTTGATTTTTTTTTTTTTTTTAATTTTGAACTTTTTGTACTCAAATCCACAATACCAGGACCATTTCTGTAACACTGAGGGCACTGTTTTTCATTTGATCCAGCAGATCAGTGACAATAAGACTGGAAATTTTCTAATCAGAGAGGGTGCAGATACAGCTCTGAGTCTCCAGCTATTTGTAGTCTTTGGTAGCTACAAGTTTAACTCCCTGTGTTGCCCTTTATTTAAAAAAAAATTGCTTTCCTTAAAGGCCACAGCACCCTCCTGTCTAGATACTACCTTTTTTCCATTGCTGTCTTCATCTAGGCCAACACATATCCTATTTTCTATAGAGTATACCTACCCATGTTGCCATTTCTCAGTGGAGATATGCAATAGCATAGTCTACTGGGGCAGGCAAGATGTGCACAATCTAAGTCTGAAGCCAAGGTCAATGTGTCCTCTTGCTAATGTGTGACAAATGTCCTACTGGAATCCAAATAGACCAGTATACAAAGAGGAGAAAGGTTCATTCTTATAAGAATTGAGAAACAAAGTTCACTCAGAATTATTATTTCTCTTAATAAAATCTACCATTTACTAAACTCTTACTTTTAGGCAAGAAATATGGTAAGTGTTTTTCATAGATTATCTTACTTAATCTTAAAATAATGGTATCCACAAATGAGGAACTGTAATTACCTGTATTTGTTATGCAAGAAAATAAAAGCTTAGAGACATGAAGTAACTTGGCAGTGATGATCTGCATAGTGACAGAGCCAATGTTCAAATATATCCTCCTGACTTCAATGTGTGTGTAGATAAATGTTGCTCTGTATGAATCTTCTGTATCTCTTTATTTCAACTCAACTCACCCACCCCCATCCTAACTAAACTGAAATTTTGCTTTGTTTTATCTTTCAAACAGCAGTTCAACAGGGCATTGAAAGGCAGTAGTTGGTGGGATCCTGGCCTACAGGTGGACTCTTTTAATATCATGGTCTTGGAGCAGCTCAGAGACAAAAAGGGAGAAGAAAAGATGGAAATCCTTAACTGTTATGTGTCCTGAAAAGTCCCATACCTCCTTCAGCATGGCCTTCATGAGTTAATTTTGTAGTTTTTTTCTTATATTGCCAGTTTATTTTACCCATTACATTTCCAGTACATTTTCCATTTGTTGGCTTTATTTTCATTCTTTTCCATTAGTAGAAATGGAAATCATTTACTTTAGGACTAGGTAATTTAGAGCAGTTTTTATCATAATTTTCCAAATGGGCCCAGAGAATCTACATGACAGACCCTAAGTCAAATTCATTTCTAGCCAGAAAGGAGATAGAACTTAAACCTAGGATTTCCATTTCCAGAGATAGAACTTAAACCTAGGATTTCCATTTCCAAATGCAGGCCCCTGAAACAAGTATGGTGTGAATGCTTTAGGTCCAGTAGCATCCTTAGCCTTATGCCTGCCCTATACCAAATATACCCAAAGTCATTTTTAAAAATTCACTCCTAAACTCCGTCTCCCTCCTTTGTCTTCTGTCCCAGTGACTGGCCCCACCATGCAGGTGTGCAAGCCACTCCAGTTGCCTTTATCCTTTATCATATCTATTCTGTGCCCAATATATAAAATGTGTAATTTTCTTTCTATATCTACCAAACCACTATTACCCTTCTGAGACTAGGATGATCTTCTAGCTTGTTCCCATTTTTTCCCTTTGGTCCACTTTTGTATCATTCTCATACTGAAACTCGTATCACCTTTTAATAACACAAATACAATCAAGCCATAAATGTCATACCACCCTTTCATTAATACTTCAATGTACTTCCATGGTCAAAACCTTGAACATGAACAACGAAGTCCAACATGATCTGGTCTTTACATTATCTCCAGCCTCATCTCTGCACTGTCGTCTCTCTGGTATTTTACCATGACCTTAAACAATACAAAGCCTTTCACACAGCTGTTTCCTTTCTCAGGATCACTCATAACTGCTGCCCTTCTTAAACTGTTAATACCTACTCCTTCTTTAGACTTTAGCCCAGAGGCAATTTCCCTGACCTCTGTCACATACCCTTCCACAGGACTGTTGCAGCTCTTATTATTAAAACATCACCGTTGCAATTTTACCTTCATTTATGGAACCATTTAATCTATTTCTATCTTTCTTGCCAGACAGGACCTCTTTCTGCTCAACTTTGCACACTCTGCACCATGCCTAGCATGTGGTTGGGTACACATACATGTTTGTTGAACCCAAGCTGAATGAAAGCATGAGCTTCCTTCCCTCTACCAGTTACACTTACCAGGTGTCTGAACGAGAAGTTCATAGGTTTTAGTCCAAATGCCTTCCGGATACAGAGTAAAGCTACACTAATACTTTCCACCGAGTGACAAAGATACATTCCTTAAGAGCAGAATCCATATCATTATGTTCTCTGGAATTTCTCTGAAAGCCACTAGTGATTTGCAGGAATGCCCTTGGGCACAATGGAGGCCATATTGGGGATGATAAAGGGCAATCAGTTCCATCTTATCGGTGATCTTCGACCACTGCATCTGTACCAACAAGCCTGTCAGCTGTGTTTGGCAAGTCATGTTGACATCAGAGCCAGGAACAGCAAAAACGTCTTCTCTTGCATTAAATCCTTCTTCCCATACTCCTGAAAAGAAGACAGCAGCCATCATTTTGCACAATTCATATGGAGTGACTCAATTAAAAACCTTGGCAACTTTAGTGAGGTGAGGGAATAATTGAAGAATTTTCTTTCTGGGTAACTGTGTGTGTTAGTTTTTCATCACTGTGATCAAAATTCCTGACAAGAATAACCTAGAGGTGTTAAAGTTTATTTTGGCTCATGGTTTCAGAGGATCAGTCCATGGTCAACTGACTCCATTGCTGTGGGCCCTAGGTGAAATATAATATCATGGCAGAAGCACATGGTGGAGAAAATTCATGGCAACCAGAAATCAGAGAAGGGGAGAGAGAGAAGTCAGGGACAAAACATAATTCCCAAGGGCACACCCCCAGAGACCTATGTCCTCAAGCCATGCCATATCACCACTCAGTAATAACATTCAAATTATTAATTCATAAATGATTAATCCACAGATTTTCTTACAGTTATCATAATCTAATAATTTCACCTTAGAACATTTCTTCATTGCCACATGAGCTTTTTTAGGGGTCGTCTCATATCCAAGCAAAACACTGTCTTAGAGACAGAAAACAGCTACGGAGAGAGAAGCATGAGACTCAATGCAAATTAGGAGGCATTTACTTGGAAACTATTGCTTTATGAATATTTCTTTGTTGCTTTGTCCAAAAGTGAATTTAAGTTCTCTGATGACTTGTCAACAAAATTAAGCCTGTCTAAAAACTAAAGTGCATCAGCAAATTTAGTATATGTGTATTCTTACATTTAATAAAGTTGACCTTTTGTGGTTATAAATTAATAGCCACATATAACACAAAAGTGATGCTCTACGAAACTGCAAAAATAGCTAATGTGTGTATAGCATTTACAAATATGCATCTACAACAGGCATTTATGGACTATATCTGTTTAATTCTTTCACATTATTAGAGTGATATTACTAACCCTCTTTTTTGAGAAGGAATTAGATTAAGTGGTTTCCTCAAAGCCACACCACTCGAAAAAGAAAATGAGTTCAGCTGGTCTTCCTATAACCTTTAGAACCTCCAAACTGTCTCCCAAATTCAGTCTGACTGGGTAGGGTAAGAAATTTGACATTCCATATATGAGAATGGAAAAGACCTTCATCTTCATGTAGTTGGGTCTCCATGAGAGGTGGGGAGAAGATGCCTCAGATTCCACAGAGCATAACCTCTAATCCATTCCCTGAAATGTTCGTCATGAAAGATTCTCCCTCCCATCAGTATCCTGATCACATGGTGCAGGGTACTTATAATGTGTTGATACTGGGTCTTTTGATATGCCTTCAGAAAGGTTAGCCTCAGTTAGGGGCTACAGGTCCTACTGTAGCTCACAAAGAAAAATGATAAGATGACAAGCAACTGAGAAGAAACAAGACTCTCAAAGATAATCAACAAATAGGAATTACTATACTTCTGTGGATACAAAAAGTTTGGGTAGACAGAAGTCAGTACTCTTCAGGGTGACTTCATTCAATAGGAGTATGCTTCTGATCCAATCTGCAGCATTACATTCCAAAGTTTCCTTTTATTTAGAAATTCTTAAAATCTTCATAGCAATACCTAAAAAGCACAGTTAATTCTTAAGACACTCAGACTAACTATAGTACTCTCATACTGTGGAATACCAGAACTAACCTTCCTTTTCTCCACTTTTGAATTGGCCTGTTAGGTTCTGGTAGCCACTGTCCTGAGTACTCCACTTTGTCTCCCAGGGCCATTTCTACATAGGCCTCAGTAAAATTCAACATGTGTTCATGTCCAACTCCAATGACCTTAGTCTTATAACCAAAAGAAAAGAGGTACTTGAGAGAGTAAAAAGTAATTGAGCAAAGATCTCTGAGCAAGGATCGGTTCGTGATTTTTCTTTTCTTCTTTTTTAGTTTTCTGATGTTGTTCTATCATTTGGAGAGCATTTCCAAGAAGCACAATTTCCCAATTACTCCAGCAATCCTCTTAAGAGGGAAATGGGTGAAATTGCACCACAGCAGTGGCACAAATCACCCAGTCCCTTCCTGTTTTCAGTGTTCACGAGGAATCCTTTCTAGACTCTAGCATCTTCCTGATAACTGCCACTTAAATACATAACTGAAAACTTTTTAGTAACTATTTTCCCTTTGATGATCAATTTCAGCAACAATCACAAGGCATTTTAAATGAATAGAAGCCCCTAAAGCAGCCGATATGACAAGAAAGGACAAGCAGAAGTCTTACCCCTGACAAACTGTATCTGGATGATGGAGTAGACAGCGCAGTATGTCCACTTTCTCTCCATTGTCTTCTGAAGAGCTTACACCAGCATTTCTGTAACGATCACAGAATCAATTGATGTCTTTAACTAAGCAAACTCCAGCCACCCTGTTCGTGCTCACAAACCCCAAATCTACCACAGGCCTGAGTCTGTTTATCACTTGGCAAGCCCCCAGGAAATGAATCGTAGACAGGAAAGTAGTGTGTGGTTTGGGGCTCAGGGCAAAGTATAACCTTCAACAGAAAAATGCTGAAATTGTTCTCTGAAATCACCTTCTTTAGAAGACTTCATATCCAAAGACTGTCTCCTTTAGGATCCCTGTCAGTCAAGTTGCTTCTAAAATCCAAACAAAGAAAACCATGCAGAGCAGTTCCCAATGTGCTTTTTTATACATTTCTTTTCAAGAACATAAAACCATTTAAAAAATGTGCGCTCGGTGTCTTTCATGATAGGTTTTCTGCTTCATCTTAAGGTCTATTTTCTTTCTAGAATTGCTCCAGGGTGAAAGTACAAAGAATTAGTATGTTTAATTTTAATAAAATCTGAAAAGTAACAGGGTTTAGTGCCAGCTATGAAAATTTTATTTAGCCTCCTCTTGCAGGGAAATCCACATTTCTTGGAAGGGGAGAAGTGAGGCCTCCTTTTCCACCCCTTATCTGGGATATGGAGGTCCCTAGGGAAGTCTCCCATGCTACGGCTGAAAACCTTTTTCCCTGATGGCAGAAGAGCTGATCTGTTCCCTAACCCAAGCCATACAGAGCAAGGCTGCAACAATCAGAATCCACAGGCAGAGAATCTATCACTTCAATCAGCTACCAGGCCTGTTCCATCCCCTCAATTACTTCCATTTACAAAGGAGCCCAATGGGGTTGCAGAAGTGACCTCTTGGTAAAATTGTCTGCTTATACATGAATGGACATGAAAGCTACTCCTTGTCAAAAATGTTTTTATTTGTTTAACATCTTAGGATCAAATTAGCTGTCTTCACTCTCCAGCATTATGAAAACATGGAGTGAGCTGATGTGTACAGTGTAAGTTTAATAAACAGAAAAGTATAAATACATTATGCATCTCCATATAGCCATATGATTGGTGAAATACCATATTTGATTGGTGACCCCAATCTCACTACTGGAATATAGGTGCCACCCAGCAAGACCACGCATAAATTAGATGACTTATTATGTTCCTCAAATTCTTTTGAGGTCAAATGGAGATAGTATTGGCCAGGTTGTCACCATGTATATATGATCTCTTCAACACAAGGACTCGTGGGGAATACGGATGATGCTGACATGAGGAATCACCCTGATCGTTTAGACATGAGACTTTAGCAGAAGAGAATTTGCACATCACAAATCAATGGCTACAGTCTTCCTGGATGTCCAGGCTGTCAATGCCATCACTGCCAATACTTGCCACACAGTTGTCCTACCCATTACTACTCAGGTAATGTTATCTGCAAAAGCCAGGAGACAGAATTATTTATGTCCTAGTTATTTTCAGGGTTCCCCTAACCTTTGTTCTCAATAACCTTCCATCTCCCTAGAAGTGGGAGATCACTGGGATGTCAGGTCAGGCGGGGAGCACAGTGATTTTTCCAAGGAAGGGTGGGGAGTTCAAAGTCTCTGAATGAAGACCAAGAAGAAAGAGGGCTCCTCTATTAGATGCTGTCATCTCTTCCTTTTTTCCCCTTGGAAATTCCAGGAAATCAAAGTGAGAAAACATAGCAGCAAACACAGGCCAGGAGGTGCACTACGAAGACCCTAATCTTCAAATAGGCATCCCTATTAGGTTAGAGTATGCACGTTATAGGCCTGGAGAAGGGATTCTGTTACTTCGGTCTATTTGCAATAGTGAGAGGAATTTACCTAACTAGAAACCCAATAAAAATCCAAATTTAATGAATTCTCTCAGGACACCTTCTTTGCAGTATTTAAAGGTTTTCTATCTCCTATTGCATTAAAGTGAAGCACCTCTTCAAAAGAAAGACGACAAGACATTAAAATACTCACAAAAAGGGAAATGGTCATTTATTTTCCATAGCTACAGACTCACTTTTAACAGAATCCTTGCCTTTCATTAGGGTAGAGTGACTGGAAGTACTCTTTCAGAAGCTACTGAGCAGATCTGCCCTCCCTGTTTTTCAGTCTCCCGATTCCGGTTGTTATGCCTAGAAGTTTCTCTAGCCTGAAGACATCAGATGTGGCTAATTTTCCTTTGGGATCCACCTAGCCTCTGAGAGAAGAACGGTTTCAGATGCCCACAGAATATTAATTGACTGTGTTTGGCATTTTTCAGCTGCAAGACCCAAGTGGCAGCCCCTCCATGGCTGTGCGCATGCAGCAGGTGGCAGCAACGCCCTGCAGACCAGCCCCACTACCCCAGGTGAAGGGAAGGGCCCCCACTGCTTCTTAATCCTGGCAATACTTCTTAAGGGCCCTTTCAGCATGGGACAGGCATTCTCTATACTTAAAAATAACTCTTCTGTGGAAGTCATGTCAATCTTTCCTATTATCCTCCCCGCTCACCAAATCCCAATTGCACAGCATTTCTTCTGCCTTATATTATAGTCTGCTGCATATAAAAAGGAAAGAGAGCAGTCAGTTTCACACACAAAAGGAAATCTTGAACTTCTTGAACTTCAGAGGCAAATTCAATTATTTACAAAGGGAAGCAGGAACACACATTATTTCTGCTAGAGGCAAGACGTGATTGTGTGTTTTGGACAAACTTTTTAAACGTTCTATCTAAACACACTCAATGTGAAAAGGACATTTTCAGAAATAAGAAGTTGAATAATAGCTAAATTTATTTTTGTGGTTTCCATAGTGGTTAACTCAGATATTACTGATTTGTCTTGGATTTTATTCTTTCACTGCTTACATAAAAAAAATGAAAATATGGAATGTTATACTTCAGTACATGTTTCCCAGAATGCTTAGGGAGCACAATACTTAAGGTCTTAGGTATTTAAAAATATTTTTGAGTGTCAACTTTTAAGGGATTATTGAAGAGGCAGAGCTCTAGGCGATTCTAACATACAAATGATAAAATGTGGCCCTTGCTTTCAAGGCACTTGCCATTCAGCTGGGGGGAGAGTATCCACGTGCTGAAGTCAAACAGCCCCAAGCACCACCTGAGTGAGTAGGCCGCACAGGGCTTTAGAAGAGATGTCATAAGGATGGTGTGGGCCAAGAGCATATGAAGTGTCAAATCTGAACTTGGCCTTATCATAGAAATCAGTCTGGTAGAAACCACAAGCTAAGTCATTACAGGCAGAGGAAACTAGAAGAGCCAACACTTGGGAGTGTTAAAGTTCAAGGCTGATTTGTTGTGTAGGCTTTCTGGTAGAGTGGAAGCTGTATAGAAAAAGAAATTATCAGAGGTGAGCTGAGATTACGGAGGTTGTTTGTTTCATGTTGGAGTGTTACTATAGAGTTTTCAGCATCAGAGTAACTAATATAACATTTCTTTAGTGCAAAGACACATTTTAAAAGTAGAAATTGGGTGAGCATGTACAGTTAAATGGAAGAAAGGAATAAAGGAATAAAGGAAGGTAGAAGACTTGTTAGGAGTTTTATGTTTCTGTAGGCATTTAGAAAGAGAGCCTGTTGATTGGCAGTAGTTATGGTAAAGTGTCATGTGAGGATGGGAAAGAGGAGGTAAAACATTGTTTTAGTTACCTTCTTCACTGTGATCAAAAGACCTAACGAGGACAAATCCAGAGGAGGAAAATTTATTTGGTGCTGAAAAGTTTCAGAGGTCTCAGGTCATAGACAGCCAGGTCCATTGCTCTATGCCTAAGGTGAAGAAGAACATCATGTTGAAAGGGTATGGAGGAGAAAAGCAGTTCATGACATGAAACCAGGAAGGAGAGAGAGGGAGGGAGGGAAGAGGGAGAGAGAGGGAGAGGGAAAGGAAGAGAGAGAGGGAGGGGGAGAGGGAGAGAGAAAGAGAGAGAGAGAGAGAGAGAGAGAAATTGCATACCAGAGACAAAATATGTACCCTCAAAGTCTTGCTCCCCAATAACCCATCTCATCCAATCATACCCTACCTGCCTACAGTTACCACCAAGTTAATCCTTATCAGGGGATTAATGCACTGATTAGGCTAAGATTCTCATAACCCCATCATTTCATTTGTGTAAATTTTCTTGCATTGTCTCACACATGAGCTTTTGGGGGACACCTCATATGTAAACCATAACAGGTATGGTGCACTCCTGGACATGGAATGGAAATCTGCTTTCTGGTTTCATAACTCATAATTAGAAGAAAGAAAAAACCAATGAGTTGGAGTCCTTCTGGAAGAGCCATCCTTCTTAGGTAGCAATTGTCAAAGGATTGATTGATTTTGGATGGAAGTGAAAGATAATCTATTATAGTCTAGCTAGAGTTTTGATTTTCCTTTTGATGTTCACTCAATTTTCATGAGTTCTATGAATTGCCATGTAATGAAAAAGAAATAATTTCACGAGACTTGGCAGAGCAATCTCTTTTATTACTACTATTTCTGCCAGGCTCAATTCCATCCACAAAAGACTAATTTTAGTTTAATGCATGTTTTCAGTTACATCAATATCTGCTCATTACAAGAAAGCATTTTAAAAGGATAACAAAGGAAATAAAAATCGTCAGAATTCTAACTACTTAAAGACTATCCCAACTTATGTGCCGTATATTTTTTTAGAATTTTATGTCAACATGTATATATGTAAAACACTGTTTTGTACCACATGCACGCTAACCTGGGCTTTGTTCCTTCATAGTATATTATAGACACTTTACATTTTATAAAATGAAGATTTATTTCTTCCTTTAAAAATACTCACATAGTATTCTATTATATGGATATGTAGAAACTAATTTTAAGTAAGACCAATATAAAATTTCCACCCATTTTACTTTGAGAAATAGAACTGTACAATTCAGTTGAACAATTGTAGTAGGTAACCTTTGAATGTTTCGTGAGGGAAAAGTGATATAGATAGAGCTAGAGAGAGCAAGGATGGGGAAGAGGAAGAGATTTTGATTTAGTCAAAGTCCTGGGAATCTAATGTTTATTCAACACTAACTTAATTATGTTGAATTTTTCAGAAATATACTTAAGAATACACTAATATTTCCAGAATTGTTAACATAGACAAAATTAAAAGAAACATTAAAATTTTTGTATTCTACCTGGTTTCCAAGTGTTGAAATTCATTTAGAATGTCTCTTCACATTTGATGGAGAAAGAACACTTTGAAAAACTGAGAGGTATTGCAGTTTATTTAGTGCTTCAGTAGTAGGGAGCAAAATCACATACTGAGGTCCTTTTGTAGATTGCTATAAGAGTGTACTTAACTGAGTTACATATGCACAACCATAATCCACAGGGAGACTACGGTTCTACACGTGGTGAACACCATAGGTGAAGACAACCCAAGGTTGAACCTGCCCTCTGTCAGTAGGCTCCACCCCCTCACACATTTTTCCCCCAATAATTTCCTTTTAAATGGAGTTCTGAATTTGAAAATGAGAGTGAGAGTAACAGAATGTGCAGGAGTGGGCAAATGAGAGAAAGAGAGAGACAATGTGCACTTTGGTATTTGTGGCCTTTCATAATGGGGATGCCCGATACAACCTCAATTAAGTCGTATTATTCAGGATAGGAGTTGTGAGTGCCTGCAGCTAAACCAAATTATTTTCTTGAAAGAAGAGGAGTTATGATGGGGAGGAGAAATGAGTAGGATAGAAAAATTAGTCCTTGACATTGAATATCTTTTGAAATGTATCATTTCACATGTATGACTCGACCAAACCCTATGACGATCATTATTTTATTCATGATTAAGGATTTTGCAGAGATCAGAAAGTGTTCCAAATCTCTCACTAGCATAAAGAATATAGAAGACAGTTATGTATAAAAATACTCTTCTCTTCCAGGAAAGAAATATAACCTTTTAAAGATGAACCTCTTTTGTGAAAGAGAAAAACAGAGGCATGAACATATTTGCAGAGAGTTGTCTATTTCCTGCCATGGCCTGTAACATGCTGAAACCAGAGGAAACTGTCATTGAGAATAGACAGAGCCTGTCATTTTGCAGATGAAGAAACTGAGACCCTGACAGGTAAAAGCATGTTGCTCATGATGACGGGGCTCCTTATGAAGAATTCTGTACTACTGCTGAGTCTCGTCTTCCATGATGAAGCAATTTATTGAACTACATAGCATTCAACAATCAAAACCAACCATTTTCCAAATTAAAATGCAAATTGCCTCCAGCATCTTGACACGAAAGCAATCCAGAAAGCATATGTGCTTTGTATTTCTATGACCTTTGTCTCAACTAACCTGCACCTCTATGTCACTGAGGAAACAATAGTGACTTACACATGCATTCATATATATAAATATAAATATATACACTCTATATATTTATTGTGTGTATAAACGTGTATACAATAAACATGCTATATATGTTTGGGAAGTTTCTGCTTATTTGTCTGATCTCTTTCTTGCTTTTAAATTTAATCACTTGGAGGAATTCTGACCAACTCTTAGTGGAACCAGGCATGCTATTTTTTTAATTAAAAGTATTCAATTAGTCCCATCCCATGTTATATAACTTGGCACTAATGTTATTTTGTGGTCCCTGTTCTTTGTTATGTATTATTTCCTTTGGTTTTTCTCAGAAAAGACACAGGTCTCCAATTTATTTTTCCAAACAATTCTCTCCTTGCCTCTTTTCTATCCCCAGTACCTGCCATGGGTGGCTTATTGGGAAGCTGCTCTACTTAACAGGAACCTCGTTGGGATTTTAGTGCAGCTAGACAATGATGGAGACAAATGAACAACAGGCAACACTGGGGAGAGAGGCCTCTTAAGCAAGCTGAAGACTCTCAAAGGTTTTTTTTTTTTTTTTTCCCCTTTTTTTCTAAATCAAAATCATGCCTTTTACTTCTGAGAGTAGAATCTACTTGGCATTAGGAGTTACCTGTATCAGTTTCATGCTTCAACCAAATTATGGAACCAGGGAACTTTAGGAGAATCAATTCCCTTATTTTATCAATGAGAAATCTATTGCTCAGTGAAGGGAAATGATCCTGAGGTCAGAGTTATTTATAACGGAAAAAAAATAGAACCGAAGTGTCTGGCAGTTAACCCAGCAGAGCCATTCACTGGTACTTACAATTCAAATGTGTAATGTGGTGAAAGAAAATGTCAAGGAACATGTATCAGGACCTTGACAGTTACATGTTGGAGGTGCAAACCTCAAATGTCCACTCTGCAAAATCTTTAAAGCATGTTCAGCCACAGTTGGGGAGGCCCTGCCTGCTTCATGAAGCCTGGCCACCCCTTTTTCCTCCCCCTGGACCTGGATCCTTTTTCCTTTCTGCCTGTCAGTTGTTCCTGTTCATTTAGCCTCAGGACCTTTGCATTTGCTGTACTTAGAATACTCATTCACAGACTTGGCATGTGTTCTGGTGTCTTTCAAATGTCCTCACCTCTCCCAATCCCCAACTGTCTAAAGGAGTCCTGTCATGAGTTGTGGTTAGACCAACAATTCTATTTTCTTCCCAGGGCTTATCACTAAGAGAAGGTAAGTTGCTTATTTTCTTATTGCTGTGGTGTCACTTTCCTTTAGGATGTAAGCTTGTAAAGATCAGAGGCTTTATATAAAAATCACCTCTTCTGCCTTTTCATTCTTACTCTCAACCCATAAAGACAGGGAAAAAAACCCATGTGTTTTATTCTTCCTGCAGTTGCTCAACATTTCACACATTCCCCCCACCACACACACACACACCAAGCCCTTCTTCAGATCCACAGTGGACTGTATTGGCTGCCTTGTAATTTAGTGCAGCTCTGACACTGTTCACCTGGAGATAGCATCAGATCCCACAGGTAAGTTCCCAGCCCCACAATACTGAATCTTCCCTTCAGAAGCCCTTCACAAGCCCCAGGTTGTGACCTGGGCTTATGACCAATTGACTTAAAATTGGAGTTCCCACAAACCCGTCTTCATGCAAGAGTGGCCCATAGAATTCAGGGAAATAGTTGACTTGTGTTACTCATTTATTACAAAGGATAACAATGGATACAGACGAACAGCCAGATAGAAGAGTTGCATAGGGAGACGTATCTAGGAAGGAGCTCAGAGCTTTCATACCCTCTCCAGGAATGTCACCCTCTAGGCACTTAGAGGTTAGCAATCCAGAATCTCCATGAACCTCACCCTTTGGGGTTCTAATAGAGACTTTATTAAGTATGCACAATTGGTTGAATCATTGGCTTCATTTGCTCCTCCAGATATACACACACACTCAAGGGTTAACACCTTGTTGCACAATCTTTGACCAATGGGGAGCAGGAGGAGTTTCTGCTTCTGTGGCCCAGATGGAGTTTCTAGGGTACATTCTACATGGCTCCTTAAGAAAGTACCCAGAGGGATCAAGACATAGTTGACCCTAGCGGAAGCCCCTACACCTGTTTCTAGGGACTAAATCTCAAAGTAACCGTAGGAAAGCCCTGATCTCGGCTGTGCTGTCGCGGGGAATGCAAGCGAAGGCTCTTTTCTTGCTGCTCTATCTCCAATCTCCAAATGGTATTGGGCACATAATAGATACTATGTGAATAATTTTTGGTGAAACTCTAACACTGTTTCCCATTAATTGAATCATACTGATTGTAGAGAGTTTGCAAAATTGAAATAAAAGAGTCTTTAAATTAAGATAAATCATTCATTCCAGTGATCTTATGAACAAATGTAGGTATCTTCCTACATGTCAGTCTCTAGGATTGCCTAGAGGAGACACAAAGATAAAGAACCTCTCTTCTCCTGATATTATTTCACCATTATCAAGGAGATAGCTGCCCATGGTAAATATGAACAGTTCAAGGACCCTTACTGGATCTGCTACCAATTATGACCTTTAGTTCTCTTTTAGATATGAAAGATCAAGAAAACTAACAGCTCATGGAAGAGCAGATAATATGTACCTTGACACAGTGAATATAAATTTTAAGGTATTTTATAGCTGGTTTTCCAAATACTCAAGTCAATGGCAGTTCCATGAGCTATGGAATTCAATACCACTTAAAATAGAAATGAGGACAACAAACCTATTTCTACCAATGACAAGATACTTTTCTCTGAAAACAGAGTTAAAGGGTCTAATGACATACTATAGGAAAATGCACATTGTAAAATCTAGGTTTCTTACATAAAGGCACATGATATCAACATAAGAATAAACACAATAGGACTTTTGTCATCATTAGTGGCTTAGAATTTACTAAAGTTATTGCTTCCTAGAAGCCAAATTATCTCAGGGTTGGCATGCCAATCTAGTCCAAGAAGGAAACAGAAGGCATACTCAAAAGTGATAATTATATTGAATTTAATATAGGGTTTATCGATAAGCATGTTGGGTTTAGGGGAAGCAACGATGATGGCACAGTTCTTAGGGGCTATCCATCCTGAGAAGCTGTCTACTCTCCTAGGACTGCAGGGACCAGGGAAAGAGCCATCAGAGATACCAGCTCTAAGGAGACAGCCCCCTGACAGGAGGTACAGAAGTACCTGCCAAGCCCTGAACACCCCTCAGAGAGGCAGCCAGGGTCATCAATATCTTGATGTCACTGTCCTTCTCACTAAGGTCTTAAAATTCCTTATGTAAAGATTATGGTGTAATTGGTTATATGAGCTTTTCAGGTTTCTGTCATAACTTACCAACAAACTTGGTCATTTTACACAATAGAAATTTACTTTCTCATAATTGTGGACATAAGAAGTCCCAAATCAATGTGTTGGCAGGACTATGCTCTTCTCTCTCTCCCCCCCCTCCCCTCTAGAAGACACTGTTCCGTGGCTCTTTGAGTTTCTGGGTATAGTTAGTATGACCTCTATCTCCACTTCAGTCTTCAATGGCCTTCTTCTCCTCTCCCTGTGTCTTCTCTTCTGTCTCTAATAAGGACATTAGTCAGGATTCAGGGCACTCCCTGTTTTTCTAGGGTGATCTGATCTGGAGATTCTTTACTTACTTATATCTTCAAATATCCTTTTTCCAAATTAGATTTAATTTCCAGGTATTGGGACTTGCATATATCTTGGAAAGACCACCATTCAACCCCCTAAGAATATGAGTAAAGATCATTTTAATAAACCAAGCATGCTATTAGCCTGAGAAATCTCAGACTTATAGAGGATACTGTGGGGTGTGGCCCAGCTGCCTGCATCAGGCCTGAAGTGTTCATTTCTGCGGCTCTTCTGCAGCTGCAGTGGGCGAGGTGCCCATTGATCTCCCATTGCTGAGTCATTCTCCAAGAACTTCCTTCATCTGCAGAGAGCTGCCTCCCAAAATTTGTGATTCCTCCCTGCAAGCACCTGGCAAGTAGTAGGTAAATGAAGAAGGGAGAACACTTTGCCTTCATTTGGGATAATTTTTTAAAATTATTTTTTTATTTTTACAGAGTGCATTTTGATTCATTGTACACAAATGGGGTACATCATTTCGTTTCTGTGGCTGTGCATGATGTAGATTCAGACCACTCATGTAATCATACATGTACATAGGGTAAAGATGTCTGTCTCATTCCACCATTTTTCATACCCCCCCTCCCATTTCCCTCTACATAATCTAAGGTTCCTCCATTCTTTTCTCACCCACACCCCTCCACCCCCATTATATATCATCATCCACTTATCAGGGAAAACATTCATCTTTTGGTTTTTTGGGATCAGCTTATTTCACTTAGCAAGATACTTTCCAATTCCATCCACTTGTCTGCAAATGCCATAATATTCTTCTTTATGACCGAATAATATTCCGTCGTGTATATATGCCACAGTTTCTTTATCCATTCATCTGTGGAAGGGCATCTAGGTTGGTTCCACAATCTAGCTATTGTTAATTAAGCTGCTGTAAACATTGTTGTGACTGCATCACTGTAGTATGCTAATTTTAAGTCCTTTGAATATAAACAGAGGAGTGGGATAACTGGGTCAAAAGGTGGGTCCATCCAAGTTTTCTGAGAATTCTCTACATTGTGAAAAGAGAACGTACAGAGTGGGAGAAAATCTTTTTCACACGCACTTCAGATAGAGCACTAATCTCCAAAATTTATAAAGCACTCACAAAACTTTACACCAAAAATACAAAGAATCCAATCAATAAATGGGCCAAGGAACTGGACAGACACTTTATAGAAGAAGATATATAGGCGAATAATAAATATATGAAAAAGGGTTCAACATCTCCAGTAATTAGAGAAATGCAAATTAAAACAACTCTAGATTTCAGCTTACTCCAATTTGGGATAATTTTGAAGGGTATTCCTAGCTCCGGAGTTACCTTATGGGATGGGACTCGGTCTTTGTTACAACCTTATCATGATTAAATTTTTCCTTCTGTGCATCCTTTTCCCCACACTCCCTTGAAAGAATTATTCCTAAGAACATCCTAGAGTATGCCTCCTGTGCTCTAGTCTCACCAGGGACCCGGATCCATGACACGCTCTGGCCTGAGACAAATGGAGACATTCTGAGTAACTCAAAGGGAGGCTTTTGGAGAAGTGCTTTCCCAATGGACAGGGAGAAAAGTGAAAGAAGCCCTGTCCTTCATTGTCTGGGCCTCTGTCCTATTATTGCCCTTGTCATTAGAAACATGATATAAGAAGTTAAACAGAAAAATGAGAAGGATGAAAAACTTTCCAAAATGGAGTTGATATTTTTCAAAAGTTGAACAGAATTTAAATAGATGATGAGAAGACACTACTAGCCAGAGTTTTAAACCCAAATCTTATATTATAAAACATGCACAAATATTTCTCATTATATTTTTAATTGACATATAGTACCTGTACCTTTTTATGAGGTTCAGTGTGACATATACATCTATGTAAATAATGTAAAATGATCAGGTTAGGGTCATTGGCATAGCTATCACCTTAGACATACATCATTTGTTTGTGTTGGGAACATTCAAAATCTCCTCTGCGAGCATTTTTGAAATATTCAATTAATTGCCATAATCCATAGTTGTCCTATTGTGCTGTTGTCCTATTGTGCAGTTATTTTCCTTAATCCACCTTCACCTCTGTACCTGTTAACCATCACTTCCATGCACTTTGAGAATATATTTTTAAAACAGAAAATGAAAGTGAAAGACCCTGAATATTGAAGGCAGAACATAACAAAAAACAAAACATGAGCAAGCAACACCAACAAAAATAAATGGGGGTAAAGAAAAAGGAGAAAGGGCTAAAAGCAAAAAAGTAATGAGTGCATCACAACCTTGAGATGGACTGCCTTTCCCAGTCCAGCATTGTGACAGAGGAGACCTGTGGGCAGGGTCCTCCTCCTCTGTCTGCACCATCCACAGCTAGCCTTTCACAAGGATTGGCTTCCCAGTGCTGACCACTGAGCAGAGGAGTTCCAGCGGCACCCTGCCTGGTCTCCAGACCTCCTGTCTATCCCAGGGAAACTATTTGGCAGAATTGCATCAGAAACCTTTCAACCATTTTACCATGTTGGACTCCGAAACTTTTTATGAAAACAACACCTACCCCTGTGCACAGATCAAGAAAAAGACTTGTGCTGTATTAATTTGGCTATTAATGTAGAGTGGAACAATGTGGTGTGGTCAGCTCCTGGCTCTGCTGTTTTATAACCCTACCCTTAACCTCTCTGAGCCACTACGCTCTACCATCTGTACATTGAAGCACATGAGAAGTTTGAAGACACAGAAAGTACCAGGTACTAACCTAAGTCAGTTGCAAAAAAATGCAACTACCAATATGAAGATACATGGAACTATCTTTATTGTTTTCCTAATGACAAGAATTTTCTTTTTTGCTTAAGATGTTCATATTTATTGCTTGATTCTTTCTTCAATGAAAGTAAATCAGAATCTATTGTTATCTCCTGTGTCAACTGTATAGATACAAAAAGAAAAGATGGTTGGTGCCATCCATCATTAACTGAAGCTCTCAGTTCTATTTCGGATCCCTAACACGGTGACATATGGAACAAAAAGTGGTCAAAGAGACTGATTTTCAGAAAAGGGGTTGAGTTTTAGAAAATCACCATGTGCCCTAAGAAAGACATTGAGGAAAGGGGAAAAGTGAGAGAGAACATTTCTAAGTTGTCTTTCTAAGCAGTGTTTTGCATAAGGCATGGTGTGGAGTTTTGAGTCTGAAGTGAAACAAGCTAGTTTAAAATCTGATATTCACCCAGCTCTTAGTTGAATGACCTTGGTCAAGTAACTTGTTTGAGCTTTAGTTTTCTTCCATATAAAATGAGGATCATGACAATACTTATCCTTCAAGGTTGCTGAGAATATTCAGTGAGATCACGTGTGGAGAGCATTTAGTGCAGAGCCCTGCCTGTAGGACAGCACACAATGATGCTCATAAACATGAGAAGCAAAGAGGAGGAGCAAAGAGAAGGAAGAGGGCTTCTAGACATACCTCTTCCCCAGATCAGTGGTGTCAGACAGAGAGGTCGTTTAACTTTTCTGGGCTTGCATTTCCTCATTAATAAAATAGTAAACTGCTCAAGATTACACAAATGAAAATAGCTTTCTAGTTCATTGATTCAAGACAGGTTTAATGGTCATCACTAAGTAACTTGGCCTGCCATGAAGATATAAAATACAAGATTTCCATGAAGTATACAGAAGATGATAGGCTATGTAAATCATAGAAAATTACAATAAATTATATGGGTTAGCATCTTAGTTCTGGCAGAAGCAGCCTACAGTCCCTTAATGCTCTTTTCCTCCTGAATGAAGGAGACCTTTTCTCTGATCCTTAAAAATCGATGCTTCAGTACATTAATCATAGCCTGCTGTAGTGATTGGATTAAAGGGAAGATCTTGCTAGGGCTTACATAAAAACCTAAAGTAAACAGTCACCCAATATACAGGGCTACTGGTTTGGGCACAGAGACACTATAAAGATATTTAAAATAGAATTAATAAATCCATCTGCTTTAAATTACCTGTTTTTTTTTTTTTTTCTTAAAGAAACTGAGATGCCAGATTCTCTAGTTTTTGGCCTTCCTAGCAGTTTTGCTCAATCAAATTTGTCTTATCAAAACTGTAGATTCCTTGGAAGTTACAAGCAAATTAGTCAATATACCTGTTCCAATGGCTTCCTGGAATGGGATTGGTTTTAGATTCTCATGTGGATCAGAAGAATGCCTACATTTCCATCAGCTTCACTTTCTTCATTTGTGAAGTTAAACTAGCCCCAGATCATTCAACAATCAAGTCTTTTAGGCTCAACTCAAGAAAGTCTTTTAAGCTTCCACTGTGATAAAAAGGCAGGTATAGATAAGAACTGAGTCTCTACTAATTTGTGTGCTTTAGAATGTTTGGCATAAAGGTTCATGGAATGATGAGTCAATATGTACTCAGAGGTTGCCATAATGTTCTGATTGATCATGTTTCACTTTCCTCACAAAGCAGGTGACAAAATGGGAATAAAGCAAAATGAATCTATTCTTATTAGATTGCGCCCACAATCTCATATTGGGTTTAGATATTGGATTTCCTGCCAGTTTCCTGAATTGTCTGCTTATTGCTTTCAAGGGAGCCAGCAGTGGCCTGGGATAACTTTGTGGCATGAGACATCGTAAATGGATGACACAATTTCCCTGGGCTTTGCTGCCCATGGAGTTCCCTAAGCAAGTTAGTGTTTATGTGTCAGTGATGCTTGGGGGCTTGAGGGAGACCAGACAGGAATGATCCTTACCTAGAATAATGATATCATAAAAGAAAGTGGGAACACAAAGACGAATATTCTTACGGATGATATTTACTCAGGGACAGTATTGTCTTTCTGAGTGAAGAACTGTTTCCTTTTGGCTGAGAAAAGCTTAAGGATTCATTCTGCATGATTTCATCTCTCATTTCCTCTTAGATTGTTACTGAGTACATTTGCTTCTTACATTTCTCTTATTCCCAATTGTGGGATGTTCCTCTTTCCCTCATTAAATGTGGCATATACCATCCCCCCACAAGTCCAAATGTCGTAGAGTGGTCTTTTAATATTTTCTGACATAAACTTGCTCTGTCTGTCTCAGTCTTCAGTGTGAAACACTAAAGTAATTTCTCTAATTTGAATGACTCTTGAGACTTAGTCTGACTTTTCTTCTTATAAATATAAGCTTAATGATAGGTCTTGAAGTTTACTGATGGAGTGAAGACTAAGAACGTTTTCTCTTAATTAAAATAAAAATGTAATATCTGATAGAGGTGCTGAGAGAAGTGTAGAGATTCTTAAATAAGAACAAAAGCCAGGAAATTGGGCAAGATTTTTCAAAACCGAAGTTCCAGGGACTAGAAGGCTGGGTGGAAAAAAGTAATGGAGCAAGACACTCTTAACCATTTGGTGGAGAAGAAGATGAAGCACATGATTCAAGAAAGAAAGAAAAATTCACAGGAAAATTTCTGGAAGATTCAGAGTGCTGAGAGCCAGAGCAGATGGAATGATCAGATAGAAGAGACAAGTGTTCCTCGTTGACAGGGAGGTTATAAGACAAATTATGGTAAAACTGGAATGAGGAGAGTGAGAAATTTTAAAAAAGAAAAATTCTGACATGAGCCTCCAATCTGGTCTGTGAATAGAAAAGAAGGTGGATTATTTATGAACACCAGTGAGGGAGGAGTCCTGAGGAAAGAGTAACTGGGAGCTTTGAACTAGTAACCGACAGGATGCTGACAAGAGTTCAAAATAAATAAATAAGAAGGTTTCCGAGCAACTGTGAGACTGCAGGTGCAGGGGTGGGCTGGCTCAGGAGCCAACAGTTCTTGGTGTCAGGATGCAGGAGAAGAGAATGCTTCCCGGAGGTGGCGAGTGAACCTATAGGTTGAGGGGCCCATGTTCAAAGGTATGAAGGGAAACAGATTTCCTGACTGTGGGGTATCCAGGGAGAGTGAAAACTGAAAAAGTTTCTACAAATTGGGAAGAACAGGAGGACTAGAGTGGACAAGAGAGGTGAGCGAGGAGGTAGGTAGCTCTCCCTTGAGGCTTGTGTGTTGTTCTCCATACACTTACTTAATAATTTCAGCTTCAACTTCACTAGCAGGTTAAAACTATGTGAGTAGCATTCAATTTAAAACTTAGCTACTTACTTGAGCATGTCGTCCCAACTAACACCAACATATATGAGAACTGGACTTATTAAAGGGGAACTATATACACTAGAGTCTCCCTAAATGGAGTGAAGAGGGAAAAATCAGTACTGAAGGTCTAAAACAGTCAACTTAGCACTGCAGGTCTTATACTCAGGGTCTATAGAATGAGAGCTGCCCCTCAGAGGAAGCAGAACACCAAGGAATAACTTGGCTTGTGCCATTTTTGCCATCTTGTGTTTTACCATTATCTGACATTTCAGGTAAAGAAATAATTAGGAAATTCTGTCTAACCCCTGACCCAGGATCATGCCAGAGTTCAGTGAGGGACTAAGAACCTGTGGGAGGGAAATCAACTACTTAGTCTCAAACAGTTCTCCTCACCCAAGTAAAAATGGTGGCAGCCCTCAATCGCCTCTTTGTCTTTGGACAGCTGCCAAGTTTCATCTCAGGAGGTCTTTATTTTCTTTCAAGAGACCAAAAATCAATCACTTAATTCTTGGTGAGGTTAAGGTAGAAGATTAGATTGGATTAGAGTTGATTATAAACACAATTTCTCCTGCCATGCTTCCTGGGGGCCAACAGAGCCCATTAGACCCCTCATTAAAGCAATTACTCTCACAAGCCGGTGATATGATACCTACTCTATTGACCAGACAGGAGTCTACACTGAAACCAAACCAGAGCAATTAAGAGAACAAATGTAGATATTAATATTAGACCCACACATTCTGAACTAGAAGAAATGAAAACAATGATGCTGGTGGACAATGAAAGGGAACCAAAAGTTAAGCAAATGGCCAAGGACAGACCCAAGGCTGGAAAACACTGCTGGTGTCTCCACACCACAAGAAAAGGCTTGGCCTTGGCTTTGGCCTTTCCCTTTGCACACTGCCCACTGCCTCCTCTGCCACAGTAGATTTCATGAGGCATTTCTTCTACCCAAAAAATGGCTAAGTGGTTCACAGATGTGCTGTTTAAGTTTTGGCCAGATGCCAAGTATAAGCTAGACAAACAAAACCTGACAAATTAATGTCCCTACTATGGTGACCTCACTGTCATTTCCAGGTGTTTTTTCATCTTTTATGAATGTTAATTGAGCCACTAAAAACCTTATGTAATTATTTATAACATTTTAGGTCTTTATATATTGATGCTTTATTTTTAAAGAATTTTTTTTTATAAAATAGAAGTGAAATGATTGAAATTCAGGTAGTGTCAAAGTGGTATTTTAATCACACTGAAAAGAAGAAAATGTAAAGTCATGAGTCCCTGTGCTATGACAATCTAATGTCCTAGAAAATATTTAATTTTTTTTTCATTAGCCTGTGTAGTATTAATTCCTTCTCTGCTGGTGCAGTGGGTTCTGCTCTGTTTGCCCTGGGATTTTAAACTTGGGATTTTTCCTGGCATTTACATGATTAAAAGCATGGCATCAATTTTGCCTTAATACTGAGCTGTGCTTTATTTTTATTTTTCCTATTTAAGAAACAGGAGTTAGTGAGATCAGAAAGGGAACAGGGACATTCATTTGGTAACTCACAAGAGACTGAGTTGTTGATGTAAGCCTTACAGTCCCTGAAGGAAAGTACGAAATGAAGAACAAAGAACAAGGGGGAAAAAAAAAAGAACTCTTCTTCTCTGTTTACTACAGTCCTTCTCCACTGAAGTGGACCAACAGACCTGATAATTTTCAGAGAACACCCAGCCTCCCCAGCCACAGGACTGTAACTGAATTTGAGCTGGCAAGAGTACTCGTTTGAGAGTCACAAAATGTGAACTCGAGCCCTAACTCTACCAGGTACTAGTTCTGTGAACATCAGGCAAGTTATTTTATTCTTTGTGTCTACTGTCTTATCAAATTTCCAGGGTCTTTTTAACTGGAACAAGAACTTGCGTAGGTTTCACTTATTTTATTTTTGGTACACAGAGCCCTTAACCATTAAGCCACATCCCCAGTCTTTTTATTTTTTCATTTTGAGACAGGGTCTTGATAAGTTCCAGCCTTGCTAAATTGTTGAGGCGGACTTTGAACTTGCAACCCTCCTTCCTTAGCCGCCTAAACTGCTGGGATTACAGGCAGTGCCACCACACCCAGCTTGCCTGGGTTTTAAAGGGACTAAATTGACTCACAAGGAGACACACTGAACCCAATGCTTGGTGAAGTGGGCATCAAATAAATATTTGACTGTTTTCTTCTTCCCCATTTTAATTCATGAAGGATGACTTGAGAAAGCTTTCTGGAAGTCACATTCCTAGCCACTCATGACATAGGCAGAGACATCTGTGTAAATCATTTTGTAACTATTTCCAAAGGACCATCAATCTTACAGTATCCCAATGAAAACCGATCTGACTTTAAGAATCTTCTTGTTCACTTCCCTCATTTTATAGACAAGGAAATTGAATTACAGAGGTTAAAGGAAACATCAAGTTCACATAGATATGTTGTGGCCCTGTCAGGATTTGAAACTAGGTCTCTTGCCTTGAGTCCACAAATCCCCTCCCTTAACATACTGGTACCATTGCTTCTGTGCCTATTAAATGCTGAGCCTGGTAAGGGCTCCTGGGAAGTCTGAAAGTCTGGGGAAGTTGGTGAGTTTGCAGTCAGCCCATTGGTTTGAGCAAGTGGCTGAACCTGGCATGTACTCAAAATCACAACAAAGAAAAGAACACTCAACGTGAGTGACAGATAAATGCTTCCAGGAATGTATGAAGGAGCAGAAAGCTAAGCTTTATGCTAACCCAGTTCCTGCCTCACACATTTACCCACATGACCCACAGCGGTCTGACTGACTGTGTTCTAAATAGCTCTCCCGGATGGTGGCAAATGAGAGTCTAGACATAATGGATGGGATCAAAATAGACTTGGGGGACTTCCAAGTATCACATACGCCACCTTTTTTTTGCAGGCATTTCTCCTTCAGATTGGGCTCGCAGCCCAGTCTTTAAAATAGATAATGTCATGTGGTGCACTTAGGGAACACTTGCCCAGACCCATTGATGGGCTGTGTGGGATTGTGATTGAGGTCATGTGGAGCAATGGTTTCCAGAGGCCATTCTAAAGGATCTTGCTGTGCTGGCTCACTATCCACCTAGGAAGTTCTCTGTGTTTTAAGAGAGTGCTTTACAGACTCTATGATGGACTCCGGAGATCCTCTTTCATTCAGCCTGTGGTGAGGCTTAAGCATCTCTATATTTCTGAAATGTCTCAAATGTGCTGATTTCCAACCAATATACTGACTCAAGGAGGGAGGATCTGGGGGACAATAGAAGGGACTGGTACAAATGACAGGTGTCAGCCCTCCATATGGTATGGATGTTGTGATGTAGAAGAGGGTGGTTAAGTCTCCTCACCTCTTTCTGCTCTTCCACAAGTTACTCCTCCATCCACAGTCGAACTTAACTGCTCTTCCATCAGAATCCTGGCATGCGCCTTGGGTACCCCCCTCCTTAGCATTTCACTTTGCCTGGTGTGGGTACCCGTCTGTCCCCTGTACTAGGAGCGGGCATTGAGTCAAGAGCAAGAGACTGTGTATATTCTTCAGTGACCCTTGTACCCAGTACTGTGCCTGGCATGAACAGTGAAAATGCAAACCTAGTTTCCTTATTGTCAAAATGACACCATCTTCATTTCGGCTTCAAGAGAAAGGATGTTGACTTGCCTGGGGACAACCTCATGTCACAGAGAACTCAGATTATTATTATTTTTTTTTCAAGAGAACTGCTAGGCTCAATCCTTGAGCTCAATTTCCATGAGATAAAAATCCTGACCCGAAGAGCAATTTAAACACCCACAGTGTCACTTCAGGAGAGGAGCCACGTGGACCTTGGGCCTTCCACACGGCATCGGTGATTCTCAGAGTGATTCAGCCAGTGGCTGTTAAACAAACGCAGATACCAATCTGAGAAGCAAAATGAGGTTGAAAGCTGTGAGCCCGTAAGTCCTCAATAAATCAGCCCCTAAATCGACTGGGATACTTTGGGAAGCATGTAATCTTTTGAAGCAGATTCGTCTTCAACTGCTCTGAATTAATTTTGGGATTTATAAAACTGGAATGCGAGAATGAGGGAACAATGAAAGTGTCAACTTATCCTGGCACCCAAAGAACTCAAATGCACGAGTCGGAGTTGCAGACCATGAGACAGGAGAAAATTCCAGTTTTTATTGAAAACGAGGAATGAGGTGGTCCCCTCGAGGATGCACTCTGTGCCCTTTGTTTGGGGCTCAACGGGACCGCACGACTCTAGCACACCCAGGAGTGGGTCTTCTAGAAGATTACGGTATTAAAAAGTAGTCTTGGGAACAGTTCATCCTGGGGGAGAAGAGACAAAATCAGGCTTGATTTGTAGTGAAGCCTCAGCTTTAGGAAGCCCTGGGGGCTCTGCATACATTTTTTTTTTTAAATTTATTTTTTAAATATTTTACAGACTGCATTTTGATTCATTATACACAAATGGGGTACATCATTTCATTTCTATGGTTGTATACGATGTAGAGTCATATCATTCGGGTAATCATACAAGTACATAGGCTAATGATTCTCTCTCATTCTACTATTTTTCATACCCCCACCTCATTTCCCTCTACATAATCTACAGTTCCTCCATTCTTCTCTCACTCCCACCCCCAACCCCCATTATATATCATCATCCCCTTATCAGGGAAAATATTTGTCCTTTGGATTTTTGGGATTGACTTGTTCACTTAGCATGATATTCTCCAATTCCATCCATTTATTTGAAAATGTCATAATATTCTTCTTCTTTATGGCTGAATAATATCCCATTGTGTATATATACCACAGTTTCTTTATCCACTCATCTGTGGAAGGGCATCTAATTTGGTTCCACAATCTAGCTATTGTGAATTAAGCTGCTATAAACGTTGATGTGGCTACGTTACTGTAGTATGCTAATTTTAAGTCCTTTGGGTGTAAATGGAGGAGTGGGATAAATGGGTCAAAAGGTGGGTCCATTCCAATTTTTCTGAGGATTCTCCATACTGCTTTCCAGAGTGGCTGCACCAATTTGCAACTCCACCAGCAATGTAAAAGTATGCCTTTTTCCCAACATCCACGCCAACATCTATTATTGTGTTCTCTTTTTTTTTTAAATTTTTTGTAGTTGTAGATGGGCAGCATGCCTTTATTTTATTCATTTATTTATATGCAGTGCTGAGAATCAAACCCAGTGCCTCACACATGCTAGGCAAGCACTGTACCACTGAGCCACGACCCCAGCCCTATTATTGTGTTCTTAATAGTAGCCATTCTAATTAGAATAAGATGAAATCTTACAGTTGTTTTAATTTGCATTTCTCTAATTACTACAATCTTGTTGTCTCTCTTTTATATTTGTCTCCTGACCTAGTCTTACAAATTTCTGTCTTGGTCTGTGGGAATGGGGGCGATAAACAGGGTAGGGATAGGGTGCTGTGTGGAGTAAGTAGTCTGTATGAAGTTGCACCTAGTCCAGATTGAAATATAAGACTTGACTTCTTGCATCTCTCAAGCATTACACAAGTAGAGAAACTTAGTTCATAGCTACTCTAATGAAAACCTTCTGTTCTCTCCAAATTTTTAACATTCTCATATTCTCATAAGTCCTTCATTCTTTCAGAAAAACAGAATCATCCCATCTGTTTTTGTCAGCTTTTTCACTGCTGTGACTGAAAGACCTGTCCAGAACAACTGTAGAGGAGGAAAGGTTTAGTGAGGGGCTCACAGTTTCAGAGGTCTCAGTCCATAAGAGGCCGGCTCCATCCCTCAGGGCTCAAGGTGAGGCTGTGAGCCTTATGACATCATGGCAGAAGAGTGGCAGAGGGAAGCAGCTCACATAATGATCAGGCAGCAGAAAGAGAGAGACTCTACTCTTCAGACACAAATAAATACCCCAAAGCCACGCCCCCAATGCCCCACCTCCTCTAGCCACACACCAGCCTTGGGTTACCACTCACTCCCATCAGGTGATTGATTCATGATTAGATTAAGGCTCTTGTAACCCAATCGTTTCTTCTCTGAACCTTCTTGATTGTCTCACACATGAGATTTTGGGAAACATCTCACACCCAAACCCTAACACCATCTATGAAGTCTTGTCTTCATCATGTTGGTCTGTTAGATCCCCTCTGCTCCACACAGAACATACACAGTATGCATTATATATGCATAGTCTGTGTTCCCCTGGAGTGCTTCATGCCTCCTTCCCTCCTCCTCCTTTCAGAAATGTGGTTCTTTTTCCTTAATTGCTTTACTGAAATGAATCCAACCACTTAGACTTTATCCATTATCTCTTCAGATGAGAGAGTGACCAAGAAACTAAATGGGAGTGAGGGAACAAAGGAAAAAGCCATGAACACTATATGTTAATATGTTAATTTTTAAAAAAATTATTTTTATTGTAAACAAATGGGGTACATCTTGTTTCTCTGTTTGTACATGAAGTAGAGGCATATCATTTGTGTAATCATACATTTACATAGAGTAATAATGTTTGATTCATTCTGTTGTTTTTACCTCCCCCCCACCCCTCCCACTCCTATTTTCCTTCTATACAGTCCCTCCTTCCTCCATTCTTGCCTCCCTCCCACCCCCATTAGGTATCATCATCCACTTATCAGCGAGATCATTTGTCCTTTCGTTTTTTGAAATTGGCTTATCTCACTTAACATGATATTCTCCAATTTCATCCATTTGCCTGCAAATGCCATAATTTTATTATTCTTTATGGCTGAGTAATATTCCATTGTATATATATATACTACAGTTTCTTTATCCACTCATCAATCAAAGGGCATCTAGGTTGGTTCCACAATCTGGCTATTGTGAATTGAGCAGCTATGCACATTGATGTGGCTGCATCACTGTAGTATGCTGATTTTAAGTCCTTTGGGTATAGGCTGAGGAGTGGGATAGCTGGGTCAAATGGTGGTTCCATTCCAAGCTTTCTGAGGAATCTCCGCACTGCTTTCCAGAGTGGTTGCACTAATTTGTAACCCCACCAACAATGTATGAGTATACCTTTTTCCCCACATCCTCGCCAACACCTGTTGTTGCTTGTATTCTTGATAATCACCATTCTTATTTGGGGGGAGATGAAATCTTAGGGTAGTTTTGATTTGCATTTCTCTTATCACTAAAGATGGTGAACATTTTTTCATATGTTTGTTGATCGCTTGTAGATCTTCTTCTGTGAAGTGTATGTTCATTTCCTTAGCCCATTTGTTAATTGGGTTATTTGTATTCTTGGTGTAAAGTTTTTGAGTTCTTTATAGATTCTGGAAATTAGTGCTCTATCTGAAGTATGAGTGGCAAAGATATTCTCCCACTCTGTAGGCTCTCTCTTCACATTACTGATAGTTTCCTTTGCTGAGAGAAAGCTATTTAGTTTGAACCTATCCCAGTTATTGATTCTTGCTTTTATTTCTTGTGCTATGGGAGTCCTGTTAAGGAAGTCTGATCTTAAGCCAACAAGGTGAAGATTTGGACCTACTTTTTCTTCTATGAGATGCAGGGTGTCTGGTCTGATTTCAAGGTTCTTGATCCATTGTGAGTTGAGTTTTGTGCAGGGTGAGAGATAGCGGTTTATTTTCATTCTGCTGCATATGGATTTCCAGTTTTCCCAGCACCATTTGTTGAAGAGGCTGTCTGTTCTCCACTGCATGTTTTTGGCACCTTTGTCTAGTGTGAGAAAAAATATGTTAATTTTATCACAGCTGTCTTAGTGAAAACTCTGTAGAGAATGGAACCTAAACATCTCTTTTTGATATCTCAGTAAAAAGAAGAACACAAGTCAGAGAGAAGGGATCTTTACAGTTTTCACAGAGCCTCATGCAACTTTGGAAAGGATTCCTGTACTAAAACAGGCCCGATGCCAGTGATGATAGCCAACGTAAGTGGCAGGAGAACATTGAGACAAGAGTGTCACATTGTAGCAGAGGCACCTGACAGCCGTCTCTGAAAGAAGCAGTGCCAGGGAAAGGCAGAGGTCATGCCGAGTGGTAGCGTCAGTGCCTTGTGGAGGTCGCGGTGATATCCGTGGAAACTGGTGTCAGAGAGGATCTCTGCGGGCTCTGCCAGCTGAAGCAGGACTCCTTCACATGGTCCACAAGCGCTGGAGGCCCGTGAAGTAGACATCCATGAATGGACGTGGAATGGAAATATAAGAAAATGGCCTGCTCTCTGTGGTCATTACAAGTTTTACTTGAAGTATATGAGATTTGAGATTTAAGATCTAAAGGATGGGTTGGGAGCTGGCGATACTCTAAAGCAAATGGCAGGAAGAGCACATTTTACTAAAAGTCACAGTGTGGCCTGTTTTGTCCTTCCATGGAGCCATACAATCTAGAGCAACACATGGGTCACTTACAACAAAAAGTAACATCAGTATAGAATATAATCTGACATACTGATATCTAGGTTTTCACAGCAAAATCTAAGGGGGAAGCTTCTCTTTGAAATTTGAATTATTTTTTTGGAAGTCCCCGTGGAATCTGTGACCAGATATTCTGTGTTATACATATATGTCCACTCCCTGGGTCAGTGTTCTCTTGAATGTAGGGTGTGGAATGCATGCCTTCCATGTAGACCCTTACAGAAATGCTCCAGATTTTGAGTACTTAGGAATTGGATGGATTTATTATAGCATTTGTGCTGTACAACTATATAATCACAAGTAGGCATCTAGTATTAGTCTATATTTCTTTGGCTAAAGATGGATGAACATACGGAAGAATGAATAGAGACTTGTATGTTTTAATACTCTAAAACATCTATAAATGGAAACATATTTTCTCAGTCTTCATTCTTTAAGTATTGCTAGTGTTGTATAACAATAAAGAAGACTATTAGAACATAAACCGATAGGTCCATATCTGCAATTCACCATGTGTCCTCAGATGGGTCTCTTCATTTTTCCCCTGTTCAACTTTCTCATCCATATAATCAGAGAATTGGATTACATTGTCCCGTAAATCCATTTAGTTCTAAATCTTAGTGTGTCTGATTTTGTTCTTTGGCTCTAAATAAGGTAGAGCAATGGGTTTCCAACTTCTTTAGGCTGTGATGTTCTTGATTCCTACCTATGGACTAACCCTAACATACAGAGCAAACAAAGGCAGAAATTCTGTTGATGAAATGTAGGTGCCAGATGGATTTTACAATTCCTCAGTACTCTCCTGAACCCTTACAGCCCTGTGAATTTTCCTTGGACACCATTTAAAAAACCATTATTCTAGGGAAGCGGGCACTAAAACATGAGAAACTAAATAGGTGCCTTTGAAATGATACAATAAACACCAAATCTTGAAAGCCTGAGACTGGGGTGCCAGTGAGTCTGGCTAGAGTAGAATCAGCTCAGAAGAACTCAGAGTTTCAGAGAGGTGCCCAAAGGAGAGAGGAGAGGACCAAATCCACAAACCACCAGTTTTATTTTCTCTATGATTTAAGGAACAAATTGTGTAAAACATTTATGTCAACTTCATGTTCCTTAAAAAATGAGGACTCCAGGTGGAACATCCCTGAAGGAGTTTTGGACAGACAACCTTAAATCAGACTCAGGAAAACAAAACTGCATTTCAAATGATATCAAGTAGTGTGATGCAATGTCACATCAATAACAAGTGCCCGTGGCCACGTTTTTAAGTGATGGCTTGGAGTTTATCCCTCGAGCCCTCTTCCCTCCCTTCCAAATTGGCAAATAAGGCCAAGTGAGAAGTGTCTTCTGTGCTTTTCCCACTCTTAGTCCATTCAATTCAGACATTGAAATGATGATGTTTTATTTTGGTCACCTTTTGTTAGAATCCTAACTACAATCCATCATGTCCTCTAAAAATATTAACAATTCCTTTTGACCTAGTAGAAGACAATAGTTTCAAATGGACTGCCTGACAGGGGTAAGTGATAGACCATACTACTTTTCAGCTATTTTAGGTAAAACCTGCTCTTGACATAACTGTGATGGATGGTAGCAAAAGACAATGGACACAAGGAAAAAGGAGGCAAAGAGAAAAAGTCATCATGATAGTTCTTCCACCTTCCTCTCCACATACCTCCCCACAAGAGAATGGTATGTCAGAGAGATCTTCCCCATGGAATTTATAATTGTTCCTTTATTTAGCACAGCTCAAGGATGTTTCATCAAGGACTGTTCAGGGAAAGTTGTTGAAGCAGACATTGAAAGCAAAAGACAAAAAATAGTAAAAAAGCTACACTTCTCTAGTGTTATGGTTTGGATGTGAGGTGTCCCCCAAAAACACACATGTGAGACAATGCAGGAAGGTTCAGAGGAGAAAGGATTGGGTTGTAAGAGTCTTAACCCAATCAGTGAATATTTAATCCCTAATGGGATTAATTGAAGTGGTAGGGTGTAGCTGGAGGAGATTGGAATTGGGACATGGCTATATATTTTGTATCTAGAAAATAGAATCTCTCTCTTTGCTTTCTGATGATGCAAGCTACTTCCCTCTGCCATGCTCTTCCGCCATGATGTTCTGCCTCACCTTGGGTTTGGAGGAATGGAGCCAGGCTTCTATGGACTAAGATCTCTGAAACCATGGGCCCTCAAATAAACCTTTCCTTCTTGTGCTGGCCAGATCATTTAGTCAACAGTGAAAAAGCTGACTAATACATCTAGGGTGATGTCATTTCCTGCAAATGAGTTACCATCCCTTTATTTCTTAACTATCCTTAGTTTATCCCATCTTATCTTCAACAGTATAAGGCTGTATTGATTTATATTTCAAATAAAAATTTGAAAAATAGTGAAAAATAAAAACTCAAAGGTTTCTGTGCATAACATTTTTGTTTGTTCATCCCAAATCAATCATTCTGATTTATTAAGAATTGATGAGTTTCCTATATACTAAGCACTGTTAAATGCTAGAGAGAAAAAGTGAGTAAGACATTAAAATCACAGCATGGGTATAGATAGAGAAGTTTCTATATCAAACTTGGTCTTAACAGGAAACTAAAAGTAAAACCAAGACTTTTAGTCAGGGACTTATAAGCAGGAATACAGGAAGAAGAAGAAAAAAAAAATTCAGCTAATTCTTAGCTTCCTATTATAGCTCAGATACTTACCTTCATGCTCCCTCATTTACTCCTAGCTCATCTGAGTTGGAGATGCAATGCTATTATATCAGACCAGAGTTTCTCTTTTGATACTAATAGCAGACACAAATAGCAATTTGAAAAAGAAACAGCTCCCTAGTCTTTTTTCTCTTGACCTAAAGTTGTATAAGATCGAAACCTACAATTTGAAAAGAAAACAAATTATATAAAATGGGTTTTAGGAGGAAATATGGCCAGAAGAGAGAGAAGGTGCCTTTTCCAGACACCCTGTGGCTCAGGATTCAAGAGCTAAGAGTACAGCTTCTCAGTCAAGGTGGGTAACAGAGGGAATGCGCTGACGTTCACTATTGGACAATAAAATAATCACAGAGCAAAGAAATTGAGGTGTTTGAACACTGGAGAAAAAAGAGTACTTTGGAGCCAGGCAGGTGGCATAAGCGGCATGATTTTACCTGAGAGGAGTGGCTGATGCAGATAGAGAAACACAGCAAACATACAGCACAGGAGAACCATTGGAACAGAGAGGTGGTCTGATCATAACTGAGCCAGAGGCTGAGCTGTGAGCTGATACTTGAATCCTGCATGTTTCCTGGTTGGTGATTAGAGAGTTAAAGCAGGAATTCATTTTGAAGTGGCCACATTGCAGCTTTTTGCTGCAGGAAATTGGGGTGTCTTGAAGGTCTCACCAGGATACCCCTGGAAACACTTGCCCTAGGTCCTAGAGTGTCCCTGATGGGGCACACTGTACATGTGCAAAAGATTGTGCCCCAGGGAATTCAGCTTGGGGATACAAAGGAGAGTGGAACCCACCAGACCAGTCAGGGAGGGTCCAGAAACTGGTTGGGCAGGTACTACTGATTCTGGGCAGACAGCATTTGTGGGTAGTAAAGTATGTCAGACTTGTGAGGAGTTACTCTGCCCTACAAGTGGAGTTCTTGGGAGCTCCCTGAGATCCAGGTGTCTAGGCAGAGATTGGCATCTGCTAGGCTCTAGCAGTGTGTTAATCTAATCTCTCCATAGCAGATACCATCAACGAAGTTCTGACGTTCCTATTAGGGCTAAATGCCAGTTACCGTTCACTGGAACTTTCCATTTAGAACTCTGTATCAGCCTCACATTGATCTGGTCTGTCCACTGACCTGGTTCATCTGGACAAAACTCCAGTTGTCAATACTTCCCATTCTGTCCTACCTTATCCTGGTGAAAAGGGAAGCTGAGAGCTATGACAATCAGCTTCAGTTCCAGTTCAAACAGCAGATTGTTAAAACAGATTTGACAATCCCCAACCATAAGGTATATGAGCCAATCCCTAAAAAACCAAAGGTCAAATGTTTTCTCTGATATGTGGATGCTAATTCACAACAAGGAGTGGGTGGCTAGGAAATTATAGTTACTTTGGATTAGGTAGAGGGGAGTGAAGGGAGGGGAGGGGGTATGGGATAGGGAAGACAGTAGAATAAATCAGACATTATTACCCTATGTACATATACAACTATACGACTGGTGGGATTCTACATCATGTACAAACAGAAGAGTGAGAAATTATACTCCCTCTATATATGATAAATCAAAGTGTATCCTACCGTCATGTATAACTAATTAGAACAAATAAAAGGTAAATAAATAAATAAAAAGAAGATATGCAAAGGACTGTACAGCTTAGGCAGTGAACATCTATTCTCATTAACAACTTTGACCATCTTAAAGGAGATGATTTCTTAATTTTTCATTAAGAATATTTTCACCTCTTTCTCTTTCCATTTTGTTCATGTGTGTGTGGTTGTGTTCCTGTTAAGCTAATTTGTTCATGAATGTTTGTGTATCTATAGATACTTTTTTTTTTTCATCTGCTTATTATTTTGCCTTGTTTTGTCCTTAGAGGATTAGGGTTATTTGTTTGGGTTGGATGTCTTATTCGTCTGTTTTTGCTTTTAATTCTGTTTCTCTTGTTACTCTTCCTTTACTTTTATCCTTCTATAGGTAGTCAACGTCTCTTGTTCTCTCTTCATTTAGTTTGCCTCTTTCAGTTTTTTTTAATACCTCCTCACTTGCTGCTTCTCTTCTGCTCTCCTCCTGTCCACTTTTCAAATATCTTAAACTTTCTTTTACCTTCCTGCCCTGTTTTCTTTTTCCTTAATGAACTGTGAGCGTATTATCTTTTTTAATTATTTAGTTATGAATTTCTTCCCACTCCATTCATGTGGTGGTTATCAGTACTGTAGATGGCGTAGTTGACACCTTCTCTTTACTTTATGCCAGATCTAGTCTGAAGTAGTTTATTGTTGCTGTTGTTAATTTCTGATTCTAAAATTCCTCTTTTTGCGGTCATTAGTGTCATAGGATGCAGTGGCACTTGTTTTAATGCTGTATGTCACTCACCACTATTATTACTATTGTTTGTTTCTCCTTTTTCTGAGAGGGGGTGGGAGGTCACTGGGATAATATGAGTTCACAGGGTAGAAACTCTGCTATACCCACAAATCAGCTAAATGACAGTGCACCTTTCAAACACAAACTAACCCTGCTCAACTTCGATGATACTTTAATACATAGGAGAGATAAAATTTCCAAACCGATGACCAAGCTCCATGTAAGAACATCTAAGAGGAGGAACTAAAATGCCATCTATGGGCATCTGATCTTACAGCAAAAAGAGACAGAGGTTCCAAGATGATGGCTTAAAGGAACCCACAGAGTTGCAGCAACGACCCAAGAATGAATTAATTCAGCTCTTCTGCCCCAGTAAACTGAGAGGTAGGGGTGGCTGAACTTAACATTTGGATTATACTGAGACTAAGCATTGAAGCTGATATACCAACAGCATAGAACTTACTACAAAAGATAACTATACACCAAAAGACATCCTCATGAAAGAGAAAAATAATCCTCCTCAAAAGATGCTTAAATCCAAGACCTCTGAAAATGTGAGGAAACAAGCAGACAAGTATCCCCACAAAACTTACTATTCCACAATAAAGGAAACCACAGATACAGAAGGAATGAAATTCCAGAAAAAGACTACAAAATATTGATTATTAAAATGATGAATGAGCCTAAAGGATCCAAGGAATGAGTTAGGAGAGAGAATACAAGATGTGAAATACTATTTAAATAAAGAGATAGAGACTCTGAAAAGAAACCAAATAGCCCTCTAGGAATTAAAAGACACACTAAATCAAATTTTAAAATTATCTTGTAAGTTTTATGGTTTAGATATGAAGTGTCCCCCAAAAGTTTATGTGTAAAATAATGCAAGAAAGTTTAGAGGTGAAATGATTGGGTTATGAGAGCCTTAACCTAATCAGTACTTTAATCCAGTGGAAAGGATTAACTGGGTTGTAAATGTAGGCAGATAGGGTGTGGTAGAGGAGTTGGGTCACTGTGGGTATGCCTTTGGGGTTTATATTTTGTCCCTGTGAGCAGAACAGTCTTTCTCTGCTTCCTCGTGTGATGTCCTGAGCTGCTTTCCTCTGCCATGCCTGTCCACCATGGGTGTTACTCCTCACCTCTCCCCAGAGCAATGGAGTTGGCTATACATGGATGGAGACCTCTAAAACCATAAGCCCCAAATTTCCTTCTCTAAAATTGTTCACCAGATCTTTTGGTCAAAGTGGTGAAGAATTGACTCAAACAGGAATATAACCAACAAATTAGAGTATATAGAAAATAGAACTTCAGGCTTCACAGACAGGATATAAGGAGTTGAAAACTTATTATGCAGGGAAGATAAAAATACCATGATCAGAATACATGAAAATTATGGGACCATGTTAAGAGATCAAACTAAAAACTCATTGGAATAGAAGAAGGTATGGAGATACAGGCTAATTAATAATTGCAGAAAAAATTTCAAATCTTAAGAATGAGATGTACATCCACATATAGGATTCATATAGAACCCCAACTAGACAAGATAAAAAAGACCCTCTCCAAGACACATCATAATTAATATGCCTAACAAATAAAATAAGGATAGACTACAAAAGAATGACAAAAGAAAACATGTCAATAAGGCTCACTTCTGACTTCTCAGCTCAGACTCTAAAACCCAGGAGGGCCTGGAATGGTATACTCCAAGTTGTGTAGTAAAAACAATTTCCAACAAAGATTATTACATCCAGAAACATTATAATTTAGAATTGAAGGAAAAAAAAAAAAAAAACTCTTCACAATAAGGATAAAGTGAGTCATGACCACTAAGCTAATAATACAAAAAAAATACTTTAAGAAATACTACATGCAGAAGTAAATTACTCAAAAACAAATCCAAGAACTCTCAAATGAATGAAAGTCACTAGATGAGCAGTTAATGAAAATTAAGAACAAATTAAATTTTAAAAAACAAAAAGTGACAAATAATAATAAACATCTCTCTGTAATAATCCTGAATGAGAATGCTCTCAACTCTCCAATTAAAAGACATACCTGGCAGAAAGGATTAAAAAACAAGACTCAACTATGTTCTGTTTATAAGACTCATCTCATGGACAAAGACATCCACAGGCTGAACGTAATGGAATAGAAAAGCATATTACACAAACAGAGTCTAAAAACAAACAGGAGTAATTACCCTCATATCTACTAAAGCGGATTTCAAGCAAAAGTTAATCAGAAGACACAAGGAGCTTATTATATACTGGTAAAGAGAACAATCCAATAAGAAAATATAACACTAGTAAATACTTGTACCCAGAATATTGGTACACCTAACTACATAAAAAAAAAATTTCTCAACACTAAGTCCCAGATAGAACCCAATATAATAATACTGGGTGATTGACCTAAGTAGAACTATAAGTCAAATGAACCTAAAAGGTGTCTATACAATATTTTATACAATAAAAAGAAAGTGAGGTTTCTTTTTTTTATCAGCAGCTCATGGAAATATCTCCAAAGTAAACCAAATTTTAGGTCACAAAGCTCATCTTATCAAATACCAAAAAAATGATAAAATCACTTGCATCTTATCAGATTGTAATGTAATAAAATTAGAAATCAACAGCAACAAAAACTATAGAAAACATATAAACATGTGGAAATTAAACAATATTATTATTATTATTACTATTACTAGTGGTGGTAGTAGTACTAGTAATAGTTATAGTAGTAGCAGTAGTAGGTATTGAACCCATAGGCACTTTACACTGAGCTATATACTCAGCCCAGGTTATATTTTAAGACAGGCCTCACCAAGCTATGTAGGGCCTCACTAAATTGCTGAGACTGGCCTTGAATTTACTATCCTCCTGTCTCAGCTTCCTGAGCCACTGGTATTACAGATGTGTGCCACTGTGCCCAGCACAATACTCTTAAATGAGGAGTGGACTATAGAAGAAATGAGAGAAGAATGAAAAAAATTCTAGAATCAAATGAAAATAATACACACATACCAAAATAGAACATACCAAATAATACAACAAATAATACCAAAGAATACAACATAATACCAACATACCGAAATCTCTGGGACAAAGAGAAAAGTATAGTATTAAATGCCCACATTCACAAATGAACAAACAAAAGTAAGAATGATCCAAAATAAACAATCTAATGCTAAGTCTAACATCCTGGAAAAGGCAACTAATTCCCAAACCAGTAGAAGACAGGAACTGAAAACTAATGAAATAGGGAATAAAAGTACAAAGAATAATGCAACAAAGGAGTTGTTTCTTTAAAAAAAAAAAGCAAGATTGATAAATCTTTAGCCAACTAACTAAAATAAAAAGAACATCCAAATCAACAAAATTAGACTGGAAAATAATGATATCGTCATAGACACTTCTAAAATTCAGAGGATCAGATCCAGAGGACTATTTTTGAAAACTTATATTCTAATGAATTGGAAAATCTAGAAGATATTGACAAATTTCAAGACATATAAGACCCACTGAAATTCAATCATGAGGATATAGAAAAGCTAAATAACAATATCAAGCAATGAGATCAAAGCAGTAAAAAAAAGACTTCCAACAAAGAAAACCCCAGGACCAGATAAATTTTCAGCCAAATTATACCAAAATTTTAAAGAACTAATGTCAATTTTCTCCAATTATTCTATGAATTAGAAGGGGAAGAAACACTCTTGAATTCATTTTAAGAAGCCAGTATCACTCTAATACTAAAGCTGACAAAGGCACATCAAGAAAACAATAGACCAATATCCCTGATGAACACAGACACAAAAAATATTTAATAAAATGGTACAAAACCACATTCAAAAGAACATTAAAAAGATAATGCACCATGATTAAATGTGTTCATCACAAGAATGCAAGATTGTTTCAGCATATGCAAATCAATAAATGTAATTCAGAACTTAGAATTAAGAACACAAACCATATGATCGTTAAAAGAGATGAACAAAAATGTTTTTGACAAAATCCAACACCTGCTCGTGTTAAAAATGCTGGAGAAACTAGGGATTAAAGAAATATACCTGGACATCATAAAGGCTATAAATGACAGACTCCAAGCCAGCATCATATTGAGTGGAGAAAAACTGATAGCATTTCCTCAATAATCAGAAGGAAGACAAGAATGTCCACTGTTTTACTTATTCAAAATAGTTCTTAAGACTAGCCAGAACCATTAGGCAAGAGAAAGGAAATTAAAGGGATACAAATAGGAAAAGAAATCAAACTGTATTTGTTGGTTGATGAAATCATTATCTACTTAAAGGTTAAAAGATTCTACCTGAGGATTTATAGAATTTATAAACCAATTCAGCAAAGTTGCAAGATACAAGATCAACATAAAAATCAATAGCTTTCCTGAAATCCAATAACAAATTTTATGAAAAATAAATCAAGAAAACTGTTGTGGTTTGGATGTCAGATATCACCCAAAAGCTCACATGTGAGACAATGCAGGAAGGTTCAGAGGAGAAATGATTGGGTGGTAAGAGTCTTAATCTAATCAGTGAATTAATTCCTAGTGGGATTAATTGAAGTGGTAGGGTGGGGCTGGAGGAGGTGGGAATTGGGGTGTGGCTCTGAGGTATATATTTTGTATCTGGAGAGTGGAGTCTCTTTCTGCTTCTGATCATCATGATTCGAGATGCTTCCCTCTGCCACCTTTTCTTGCCATGATGTTTAGCCTCACATTGAGTCCTGAGGAATGGAGCTGGCCTTCTATGGACTAAGACTAAGACCTCTGAAACTGTGAGCTCTCAAATAAACCTTTCCTCCCCTAAAATTGTGTTGTTCGGATCATTTAGTCACAGCAGCAAAAAAGCTGACTAAACCAAAAACTGTTTTGTACTTTGCATGAGAAATATCTGTCCTGATGCCTAATTTTTGTTTTGTTTTGTTTCCTATAGAGAATGAATTGTTTCATAAAACATCATCATCTACAACAATTTTATTGAGGTATAATTTGCATGCTATAAAAGTCATCCATTTTAAGTGTTTAAATAAATGACATTTGAGTAATTCATGGAGTTGTAAAATCTCCAACCAATTGTTTAAGAACATTTTTAATTACCTCATAAGGACCTTTCATGCTCATTTGTAGTTGAATCTATTCACGCCTCTAGCTTCAGGAAAATTACTAGTATTTTTGTCTCTATGTAATTGCCTTTTTTTTTTTCTTTTTTTTTTTTTTTTGCGGTGCTGGGGATCGAACCCAGGGCCTTGTGCTTGCAAGGCAAGCACTCTACCAACTGAGCTATCTCCCCAGCCCTAATTGCCTATTCTTGATATTTACATAAATGGAATCGAATAATATTTGGTCTTTTTTATCCTGGTGTGTGATTTGAGGTATGTATATACCACATTTGCTTATTCATTAATCAGTCAGTGGACATGTAGGTTGTTTCCTCTTTGAGGCTATTATGAATATTCACAAGTAAATCTGTGGTAGACATGTTTCTATTTCCATTTGGTTGATATTTAGCAGTGGAACTCCAGGATATGTGGTAAATTTATTTTTAATTTTTTAAGAAACAACCAATTTCCCAAAGATTCTTTAACACTTTAGATTACCAGAAATGTATAAGGATTTCCATTATCCCACATAAATGCTAACATTTGTTTATTTCTGGCTTTCTGATTACAGTCATTTTTGTGTTTGTGAAGTATTACCTCATTGTGATCCAGTACTTGATTCCGTAAACAAAGTTTTATTGGAACACATTCATTTGTTTATGTTTTGTCTATGGTTGCTTTCATTCTACAATGGTATACTTGAGTACTTGTAATAAAGACCACATTGTCCACAAAGTTTATAACATTTAACATTCAGCTTTGTGCAGAAAGTTTGCTGATGCCTGAAAATAGCTAGCCTGATGAACAACAAAAGAAAGAGGATAAATGAATCATCATTATAGGGAGTGAAACAGAGGTTGTCAAATAAGCATTGAAAAGATCATAATATGAAATTGACAAATATCCTAAAATATGGAACTTACCAAGTTGGTAAAATAAGAAAGCATAAATAGCCCTATGTGTAATTTTAAAAATTAAATTTATAGAAAAATCCACAGATTGAAAATTTAGACCCAAGCAATATTATTGGTGAATCTTTCCAAATCTTCAAGGAAGAAATAACATCAATCTTATACAAGTTTTTCAGAATTTCTAAATTTGTGTTTGAAAATAAATGAGAAATAATAGGAGAACACTCAACAAAGCAATAAGGCATGACTAGCCCCATCAGAAATTGAAGCATACCCCCAAATCCTCTATAATTAAAACAGATGGTACTCACATATGGCTAGTCAACCAGACTATTGGAACAGAACACAGAATCCAGAAATAGATTCAAACACATCTGAAAACTTAGTATAGGAAATAGGTGGTCTCTCAATTCACTCACAGATGGACTATTTAATAAACTGTGTTGGAACAACTGAATAGCCCTTTTGAAAAAAGATGAAAATTGACTCCATACTTCAAATCACACACCAGGATAAGTCTCAAATGGTTCACATTTCTGAAATAAACCTTTTACTTTTCTAATATAGTAGATTGATGAGCTACTTTTTAATTTGAGTGTGTAAAGACTATCTCAATATGATTGAAAATCTAAATATGACATACAGTAAGATTCAAGTCTATGAATTTAGTTACATAAAAATTATTATTAAAACATCAAGATAAAGCAAAAATGCAAATGATAAACAGTTAAGAATCAATTGGTAATATATACCTCACATAAAAATTGATAGATGAATAAAAAAATTGAAAATTTGGAAACTAACTGTTTCTGATCCAACATGTTAAGAGTTTGGAAGTCATTACTTAATTCTCAGAATAAGGAAGAACTAAACAAACTAAAGATCAACAATTTTTCATAGATTCCTTTTAGATTTGAAGTCACAGAATGAACTATAGCCCTAAAATATGAAAGGACAATATACAGAGAATCACAATTTCCTGGAATCTGAGGTAATTTATTGACCCTGTTAGAATCAATTAAATGATAATTGATCACTTTCTAGAAGTAGCATGGAAGTAGCAAGAAATATAAAAATGTAAGAGAGTCCAAGATATCAAGTCCTCAACATAAAGATTGGAGAAAAATCCCTTCATGCTACTGGTAAGGGAAGAGGAAAAGTTACCATTGTCAAATAAATCAAAGAGTTCATTCTTTTTAACACCAGTATACTTTCAAGGAAAACTATTTTATCAGAGCCTAACCTAATTGGGTTTCCCTCCAAGCTCAAATGACCTAGGGGAAGAGAAATATACAATTCCAGCCTTGTGTTAGTTAACTTCTTAGTTGCTGTGACAAAAACACCTGAGAAGAACAACTTAGAGGAAGAAAAGCTTACTTTAGGCTTATGGTTTTAAAGATCTCAGTCCATGATCAGCAGACTCCATTGCTCTAGACCTGAGATGAGGCAAGACATCATGGATGAAAGGCCTGGCAGCTGGGAATCAAAGTAAGACAGAAAGGAGCCAGGGGCAAGATATAGTTCGACTAAGCACAGTAATCTACTTCCTCTGGCCATGCTCCACCTACTTACAGTTACCATCCAATAATCCATTTGAATTATTAGTACATAATGTAGATTAATCCACTGATGAGGTTAGGGCTCTCATAATTCAATCTTTTCCCTCTGAACTTTGTTACTTTTTTTATACACGAACTCTTGAGGGACACTTTTAGATCCAAAGCATAACATGTTCCCTCTCATATTCTGGTCTCCTCTTAGTAGAAGAAAGTGGAGTTCTGAGAAGCCCTTGTGAAGGTCATAGACCAGGGACAAAACACACCAAAACCTAACATAAGATTAAAGGATGTTTCATCTTTCCTTTATAATACATTGCATCAATAGGGCTTCTACATAACAATGAAATTATAACTTGAAGAACTGCAAACCTCGCATCTTATCTGATAAAGAATCTCTAGAAAAGTCCAAAAAAAAAGAAAAGACAAAAATGAAGATGGTAGAGAAAATGTTAGTTACCAACACCTATGGTTACAGCAAAGAGTAAACACAGTCTAACTCCTACAGAAACAAACGTAAATCCTACTATTACCACCAGTTCCCCTATGCATCACATCCAGCTTTCAAAAAAAACTTTACTGGGAATGCTAAAAGATACAACAGTCTAGAGAGACAAAACATATTTCAGAATGCAGCTCAGATATGGCAGAGATTCTAGAATTATCAGACTAGGAAATTAAAATAGCTATGATTAATATTCTCAGAGCTCTAATGGAAAAAGAACAAAACATGTAAGAACCCATGGATAATGAAAGTAGATATATGGAAAGTCTAAAAAAGAAACAAAATAAAATGCTAAAAATAAAAACACTAACAGTAAAAAGACTTTGATCTGCTCATTAGAGGATGAACAAGGTGGAAGAATGTGAACTTTTTAAAATATGTTAACAAAAGCTTTCAAAACTGAAAATAAAAAAGAGAAGAAATGAAATAGAATCTCCAATAACTATTTGGTAACTACAAAATGTAGACAGAATAAATTATGAAGTAAATATATAAAAATGACTATAAAAATAAAAGAAACCATGCAATCAAGAAGAGATCTTGATCCATCTTGCAGCAGAGGCAGGAGAGAGACTTGCATGTCATCTGTAGGTTGGAAGAGGATGTGAGGACATTTTGATCTGTGCTCACCCAGTCGACTAGCCTGACACCCACCAGGTTCCCAGGGCCAGATCCAGCAGCACTTGCTGGAACCCCACAATAGCCCAGTCCCTGACTCCCTCTCTAATATGGCATCCACTGACTACCTGGTCGTGCGAGTTTGGCAATCAACAGGACCCTCCAGCACCCCAATCCCCAGTATCCCCCCAACACCAGCCACCAACCCAACCCAGGGTTTGCAGCTACTGTGGCTAGCCCACACATCCTTACCTGCCTGATACAGAACAGCTCCCATGACAGGCACACAGGTCCCTGCACACAGCCTTTAGGACCTATGGGGAGAAAGGCTCCTGATTGGGAATTCAAAAGGGTGGGGGTGGGAAAGATACAGTTTAGAGTCTAAAGTAAGGACCATTAATTACAGGACCACAGACAATGTAAGGGCTAAGACCAGGTTCCTATATTGCATGAGTGGACCCCAAAGGAGATTCCTGAGGTGTAGTCTTCCAATGGGGACTGGAAATTGCTACACCTCCAAGCAGAACTCCTGGAGGAAACTAACTCTACTACCCTAGTAACCTCTACCATCCTACGGGTGGAGATCCAGCAAAATCCAGATAACTCCACCTACCAGATGAGAAGGGAAGCAGAGAAGATATGAATTTCAACAGAAACAATTATTAAATTTTCCTTTGAGACTTCTTTCTTTCACTTCATTAGAAACTATAGACCCTTTGGCAAATTTACTGTTTATATTGTAGATAATAATCAAACACATCATTTCTGTTTATTGCAACAAGATTGTAAATGACTTAATAGGAAATATTTGACTTAAGACTGTATATTGTTTGTGTTGGGTACTGTTAATATTGATCTCCCCCTTAAAGGTGAGGTATTGGAAACCTGCAGGGACTATAAGTTTATAGGGTAGAAAGTATAATACCTCAGGTCCACACTGCTAGAGGAAGACACATGAGCAATATGAAAAAAAAAAAAAAGAAAAGAAAGTGCCCCAAACAAACCAAGATGCTACAATAATAGAATCCAATAGAAACACAGTAGAAGAAATGTCAGAGAAAGAGTTCAGAATGTACATAATTAAAATGATCTACAAAGTAAAGAATGATATAAGAGAGCAAATGCAGGCAGCAAAAATCACTTCAATAAAGAGATAAGAGAGGAAAGGCAGGTTGCAAAATATTGCTTCAATAAAGAGAGATTCTGAAAACAAGAGAAATCCTTGAAATGAAGGAAACAATAAAATAAAATAAAAATTCAATAGAAGGCATCACCAACAAACTAGATCACTTGGAAGACAGAACCTCAGGCAATAAAGACAAAATATATAGTCTGGAAACTAAAGTGGACCACACAGTGAAGATGGTAAGAAATCATGAACAGAACTTTCGAGAATTATGGGATAACATGAAAAGACTAAATTTAAGATGTATCAAGATAGAGAAAGGCACAGAGATGCAAACCAAAAGAAAGCACAACCTTTTCAATGAAATAATATCAGAAAATTTCCAAACACCAAAAGAATGAAATGGAAAATCAAATACAAGAGGTTTCCAGGACACCAAATGTATAACAGATCCACACCAAGCACATAATAATGAAAATGCCTAGCATTCAGAATAAGGATAAAATTTTAAAGGGCACAAGAGAAGAGTATCAGATTACATACAGGGGGAACCAACTCAGATCTCAGCAGATTTCTCAACCCAAACCTCAAAGTTACCAGGTCTTGGAAGAACATATACCATGATCTGAAAGAAAACGAATGAAGAATCTTATATCCAGCAAAATTAAGCTTCAGATTTGATGACAAAATAAAAACCTTAGATGATAAACAAAATTTAAAAGAATTTACAAATATAAAACCTGCACTACAGAACATTCTCAGCAAAATATTCCATGAGGAAGAAATGAAAAACAGTGAAAATCAGCAAAGGGAAGAACTGCACTAAAGGAAAAGCTAATCAAAGGAGAAACCAAGTCAAATTAAAAACCAAAAATAAACAAAAATGTCCATGAATACAAACCATATCTCAATAATAACCCTGAATATTAATGGTTTAAACTTAGTAATCAAAAAACATAGACTGATAGATTGGATTTTTAAAAAAGACCCAACAATACGCTGCCTTCAAGAGACTCACATTCTAGGAAAAAACATCCACAGACTGAAGGCAAAAGGATGGTAAAAAACATATCACTCACATGGACTGTGTAAACAAGCAGAGGTTTCCATTCTCATATCAGATAAAGTAGACTTCGAGCCAAAGTTACTCAAAAGGAATAAAGAAGGACATTTCATACTGCTTAAGGGAATCATACATTAACAAAGACATAACAATCATAAATATATATGCCCCAAACAATGGAGCATCTATGCACATCAAACAAACCCTTCAAGAATCAAATAGACCACAACACAATAATAACCACACCTCTCTCAACACTGGATAGATCTTCCAAACAAAAAATAAACAAAGAAACCATAGAACTCAAACATATAATCAACAATTTAGACTTAATAGACATATATAGAATATTTCATTCAATGAGCAAATGCACGTTCCTCTCAGCAGCACATGGATTCTTCTTTTAAAATAGATCATATGTTATGCCACAAAGCAACTCTTAGCAAATATAAAAAGAGATACTACCCTGGATGGATTTTATCACATCCTCATGGAATGAAATTAGAAATCAGTGTTAAAATAAAAAAATAGAAGCTAACCGAACACCTGGAGACTAAATAATATACTGTTGATGATGAATGGACAGCAGAAGACATCAGGGAGGAAATAAAAAGATTCTTAGAGATAAATGAGAACACCAATATAACATCAAAATCTCTGTAACACTATTAAGACAGTTATAAGAGGAAAGTTCATTGCATTGAGTTCAGTCATTAAAAGAATAAAAAGTCAACAAATATATGATCTAACATTACATCTCAAAGCCCTAGAAAATGAACTAATCAAGACCAATAATAGTAGAAGACAGGAAATAGTTAAAATCAGAGCTGAAATCAATGAATTTCAACAAAAGAAACAATTCAAAAAATTGACAAAATGAAAAGTTGGTTCTTTGAAAAAATAAATAAAATTGATAAACCCTTAACCATGCTAAAAAAGAGGAGAGAGAAAACTCAAATTATGAATATTTGTGGCAAAAAAGGAAATACCAGCATATAAACTACTGAAATACAGAAGATAATTAGAAACTATTATACCCCAATAAAATAGAATATCTTGAAGACATCAATAAATTTCTAGAGATATATGACTACTCAAACTGAATCAGGAAGACATATACAATTTAAACAGATCTATTTCAAGCAATGAAATAGAAGACACCATCAAAAGCCTACCAACCAAGAAAACACCAGGACCAGATGGATTCTCAGCTGAGTTCTACAAGACCTTCAAAGAAGAACTAATACCAATACTCCTCAAATTATTCCATGAAATAGAAAATGTGGGAACCCTTTCAAACTCATTCTGTGAGGCTAATACCACCCTGATTGATACCAAAGCCAGACAAAGATACATCAAGGAAATAAAACTTTAGACCAATATCCCTGATGAACATAGATGCAAAAATTTTCAACAGAATTCTGCCAAATTGCACACAAAAGCATACAAAAAGACAATGCATCACGATCTATTGGGGTTCATCCTAGGGATGCAAGGTTGGTTCAACATTTGGAAACCAATAAACCTAAGTCATCTCATCAATAGACTTAAAGTTAAGAATCATATGATCATCTCGATAGATGCAGGAAAAGCATTTGACAAATATAGCAACACCTCATGTTCAAAACACTAGAAAAACTAGGGATAGCAGAAACATACCTAAACATGGTAAAAGTCATATATGATAAACCGCTGGCCAACATCATTCTTAAGGGAGAAAAATTGAAAACGTTCCATCTAGAAACTGGAATAAGACAGGGATGCTCTTCTATTCAACACAGTCCTGGAAACTCTAGCCAGAGCAACTAGACAAAAGAAATTAAAGGGATATGAACAGGAAAAGGAGAACTCAAACTATCACAATTGACTGATGACATGATTCTATACTTAGAGGATCAAAAAAATTCCACCAGAAAATTTCTAGAACTAATAAATGAATTCGGCAAAGTAACAGGATATAAAATCAACCCTCGTAAATATAATGCATTTCTTTTCATAAGTGATGAATCCTCTGAAAGAGAAATTAGGAAAACTACCCCATTCACAATAGCCTAAAAAATAAAATAAAATACTTGGAAATCAATCTTGGGAACAATAAGGAAAAAAATTAAAGAAGACCTTAGAAGATGGAAAGATCCCCCGTGTTCTTGGATAGGCAGAATTAATATAGTCAAAATGTCCATACTACCAAAAGCATTATACAGATTTAATGCAATTCCAATTAAAATCCCAATGACATTCCTAATGGAAATAGAAAAAGCAACCATGGAATTCATTTGGAAAACTAAGAGACCCAGAATAGCCAAAGCTATCCTTAGCAAGAAGAGTAAAACAGGAGACATCACAATACTAAACTTTGAACTATACTACACAGCAATAGTAACAAAAGTGGCATGGTATTGGCACCAAAATGGACAAGTAGACCAACAGTACTAAATAGAAGACACAAAGACAAACCCTTGTCAATATGGTTATCTCATACTAAACAAAGGTGCCAAAAACATACATTGGACAAAAGATAGCCTATTCAACAAATGGTGCAGGGAAAACTGGAAATCCATATGTAACAGAATGAAATTAAACCTCTATCTCCCGCCCTGCACAAAAATCAACTTAAAGTGAATCAAAGTCTTAGGCCCTAGAACAGAGACCCTGCACCTAATAGAAGAAAAATAGGCCAAATATTCATCATGTCAGCTTAGGAACTGAATTTTTAACAAGACTCCTAAAGAGCAAAAAGTAAAATTAAGAATCAATAAATGGGATGAATTCAAACTAAAAAACTTCTCAGCAAAGGAAACAGTCAATAATGTGAAGAAATAGGGCCTATAGAATGGGAAAAACCTTTACCATATGCACCTCAGATATAGCATTAATGTCCAGGATATATAAAGAACTAAAAAAACTTAACACCAAAATAACAAATAACGCAATCAATAAGTGGCCTAAGGAACTGAAGAGACATTTCACAGAAGAAGAAATACAATAGATCAACAAACATGAAAAAACATTCATTATCTCTAGCAATAGAGAAATGCAAAATCTAAACTAAGATTTCATCCCACTCCAGTTTGAATGGCAATTATTAAGAATACATCAACAAAAAGTGTTGGTGAGGATGTGAGGGAAAAGGTACACTCATACATTGCTGGTGGGACTGCAAATTGGTGCAATCATTCTGGAAAGCAGTGTGGATATTCCTCAGAAAACTTGGAATGGAACCACCATTTGACCCAGCTATCCCCCTGCTCTGTCTATACCCAAAGGATTTTAAATCAGCATACTACAGTGAGGCAGCCACATCAACATTTATAGCAGCTTAATTCTCAATAGCCAAGCTATGGAACCAACCTAGATGCCCTTCAATAGATAAATGGATAAAGAAACTGTGGTATCTACTCAGCCTTAAAGAAGAATGAAATGATGGCATTTTCAGGTAAATGGATGGAGTTGGAGAATACCATGCTAAGTGAAATAAGCCAATCCTAAAAAGTCAAAGGCCAAATGTTTTTTTTCTCTGACATGTGTATGTTGATCCATAATGGGGGCAGGGAGGCAAGGGAAGAATGGAAGAACTTTGGATTGGGTAGAGGGGAGGGTGGGGAGGGAAGGGGTTATGGGGGTAGGAAGGATGGTGGAATGAGACAGAAATTATTACCCTATGTACAAGTAAGATTGTATGAATGGGGTGACTCTGCATCATGTACAACCAGAGAAATGAAAAATTTTGCTCTATTTATGTACAATGAGTCAAAATCCATTCTGCTGTCATACATAACTAATTAGAACAAATTTTAAAAATGGGAAAATAAATAAAACAAGTTGTGGAGAGGAATAAAATGGATCAATCCCCTCCTCTTTCAATCCCAAATCCATGGAGGCAATTACTTGTAAAACCTATTTCTGTTTTACAATCTGTGGTTATTGCAGTAACTTAAGTTATATCTTCAGACTTCCAATAATTAATTGATCAGTTTGACATTAGCTATTGACATATTTACTGAATATTAATTTATATGAACTTCAAAAGAAACAAGAAGATAAAGGAAATTTTATTCATAGTATTAAATTTATAAATATTATAAATTTATAAATTAGTATTTATAAATTTATAGTATTTATTTACAGTATTAAAAGAAATTTTTTAAAAAATCTTGAAATTTGTCATCCCATGAAATTATCTTTCTTTCTATTTTTGTGAAATTATCTTTGGAAAGTTAAAAAGTAATAAGGACTATCTCAAACCAAATGCACACCAAGGCAGTTTGTTACCATAGAACTGCCTTGAAAGAAAAGGTAAAAGAAATTCCTTAGAGGGAAGGAACATAATATGAGTCATAAATCTAAGTCCACACACAAAAAGGAAGAGAATTAAAGAAAGAATACATTAGGGTAAATTCAATTTTTGCATTTTAAAATCCTAATTAATCTAACACATAACCAGTCAAAATAAATGGCAACAATGTACTAGATGAATATAGCTTATTGATAAATGACATGAGGGACTTCAATATGGTGAGGCACTGTTACCAAGTACCCACATTGCATATGATAAGGCTTATTGATATTTCAAAGTGGGCATTGCATTTCTGTTATATGGGTGTTCATTTGTACTAAAAAACTAACTCTTCTGATTCAGATACTACAATAAATTCAGCAGGCTGATGTTTTGGTTCCTTTTATCCTGCTGTAACACTATACCACTAGCTAGGAAATTTATTTTCTCATCGTTCTAAAGATCAAGATGCCATCATGTGCTTGAAATTTCTTGTTGCATTCTTGAATGGTGGAAGAGAGAAGGCAAGAGAGAGTGAGCCCATCCCCACCACCCTTCTTATAAAGGCATTGATCCATTCCTGGGGGTGAAGCCTCATGATCTTAATACTTTCCAGAGGCCTCACCTCCTAACCAGCTTGTTGGGGATCAAGTTTCCAACACAAAGATAAATTACAATAATTCTGTAACTATCTGATTCTGTTCCCTCCCTTCTATCACTCATTCTTAATCAAATTGAAAACTATTCAACATGATTGTTATTATTTATGACTATATATTAACATGATTTTTTCTGATGCCTCCTGTGACTGAGATTCCTTTCTTAAAGAAATATCTATGGAACTGAGCAGACACTTCACAGAAGAACACAATTGGTCAATAAATATATAAAAAACATTCAACATCTCTAGTAATTAGAGATATTGGAGTGTTGACCCTAAGTTTTCTCAGTGTTTTGGGCCTAGTTTCTAGATCTTTAGTCCACTTTGAGTTGATTTCTGTGCGAACTGAGGGAATATGGGCCTAGTTCCACTCTTTTACATATGAGTACTCAATTTTCCCAGTACTATTTGTTTAAAAGGCTATCTTTTTTCCAACATATGTTTTTGACATCTTTGTTGAAAATCAGGTGACTGTATCTATGTGGGTTACCCTCTGCCTTCTGTTCTATTCCAGTAGTCTGCATATCTGTTTTGATGCTGTACCATACTGTTTTTGTTTCTCTAGCTCTGTGGTATAATTTTAGATCAGGTATTGTGATGTTAAAGAACACTTTGGCTATTCTGGGTCTTTTATTCTTTTAAATAAGTTTTAAGACTGTTTTTCTAGTTCTGTGAAGAATGTCATTGATATTTTGATGGGGATTCCATTAAATCTGTAAAGGTTTTGTTAGTATGAACATATTGACAATGTTACTTTTGCTTATACAGCATAGGAGAATTTTTCAACTTTTAAAGTCTTCAATTTCTTTTTTCAGTATTCTATAGTGTTCATTGTAGAGGTGATTTTTACCTCCTTGGCTAGAATTATTCCAAAGTTGTTTTTATTTTCTGAGATTATTGTGAATGGGATAGTTTTCCTAATTTTTCAGTGGGTTCATTATTGAAGTACAGAAAAGCTATTGATTTTAATATGTCAAATTTGAATTCTGATATTTGCTGAATTTGTTTACTTGTTATACAAATTTTCTGGTGAAGTTTTTTGGATCTTCTGGGTACAGGATCATGTCATCAGCAGAGATCATTTGACTCCTTTTTATATCTGTATCCCTTTTATGTTTTTCTTTGCCTGATCACTGTGGCTAGAGTTTCAAGAGTAAGTGTGGTAAAAATGAACATTCTTCTTTTGTTTCTGATTTTAGAGCAAAATATTTTTAGTTTTTCTCCATTCAATGTGATGTTGGCTTTTGGTTTGTCATATACACTCATTATAATGTTGAGATAATCTCCTTCTATCCCTAGTTTCTCCAGCATCTTTAATATGAACATTTGTTGGATTTTGCCAAAGGCTTTTTTGTGCATCTATTTGAATGATCATATGTTTTTGTTCTTAATTCCATTTCTGTGGTAAATTACTTTAATTGATTTACATGTTTTGAACCAACCTTGTATCCCTGGGATAAAATGCACTTGATCATGGTGTGTTATCTTCTTAATTTATTTTACAATGTAGTTTTCTAATATTTTATTGAGAATTTTTGTATCTACATTCATCAGGGATGTTGGTCTGCAGTTTTCTTTCCTTGATGCATCTTTGTGAGATTTTGGTATTAGAATGATATTGGCTTCATGGAGTTCATTGAAGAGTGTTCCCTCCCCATCTGCTGCCAGAACTCACCAGAGAATTCATCTGGTTCTGGGTTTTTCTTTGCTGAAAGTTTTTAAATTGCTGCTTCAAACTCATTGCTTGATATTGGACTGATGAGGTTTTCTATATCTTCATGTTTTAATTTGGGAAGTTCTGTGTCTAGAAACTGGTCAAGATCTTCTAGATTTTCCTACTTATTGAATAGAAATTTTCAAAATAGTTTGTAACAATCCTTTGGATTTCAGTAGTATCTGTGGTGATATTCCTTTTTTCATCTCTAATTTTGTTGATTTGAGTCTTCTTTTTTACTTTCGTTAGTATGACTGAAGGTTTATCAATCTTGTTTATTCTTTAAAAGAATCAACTCTTTGTCACATTGATCCTTTGTAGTTTTTTTTTTTTCTCTCAGTTTCATTAATTTTGATTCTGATCTTAATTATTTCTTATCTCCAACTGGATTTTGAATAAGGTTGTTGTTCCATTTCAAGGGACTTCAGGTCAAACATTTGATTACTTATCTGAGATCGTTCTATTTTTTTTTTAATGTTCACATTTAATGCTATAAACTTTTCTGTTAGCTCTGCTTTCACAATGTCCCAAAGATTTTGATACCCTGTATCCTTCTTTCAATTGTTTCTAGGAATTTTTTTATTTCTCACCTGATTTCTTCTATGACTCATTCCTCATTCAAAACTGTATTATATATATTAAGTGATGCCTCTTTTTAATTTTGTTATTGATTCCTAATTTAACTTCATCATAATCTGGTAGGATTCAAGGAGTTATCAGTTTCTTTTTCATTTGTTAATACTTGCTTTGAATCCTAAAATATGGTCTATTTTAGAGAAGGCTCCATGTGCAGCTGAGAATAATGTGAATTTGTTGGTGGATGGAATATTGTATAGATGTCTATTAGGTTGATTTGAAATAACTAAAAAATACATTTTTTTTAAGGTCTAAAGAGTATTTAGTTTATGTCTGGGTGACCTATCAGTGAGAGAGGTATGTTGAAATCATCCAGTATTATTTTATTATGGTCTATTTGATTCTTTATATTGGGTACGGTTTATTTTATTTATGTAGGTGCACCAACATTAGAGGCATAAATATTTACAATCATTATTGTGGGAAGCCATCCTTACCTAGCAGAATCAGAGAGGCTGAGCCTCAGGACACAGAGGCCTGACTTCTCAGAACTGGCTGACACGGAGAACTGTCCCAGACTGCCAGGAGTATGTGGCACTGTGGGAGTGGTTCCTGCCTGGTTATATGGTAGTTTCCCTGGGCAAATTGACTCCCCTACCTCCACCCCATCCTGTCCATCACAGAAGCAGCTCCTCCCATTCCAGGCCTCTTTACCTGTGTGACCAGAAATAAAAGAGAGTTGGGCTACTCCATGTTGTTGAGGCCAGTTCTGGTATGGCCGGATCCATCACACCCCTTCTCATTTAAAAAGAGTATCAGCTCTTGTGTGTTTATTGATTAGATAAGTTTATGGGTAATTGATTGATTTATAGTCAACATTGTCCTCCAGCAGTTAACCCTTTACTCATCCATGCTGGACATCATTGAGAAACCTTCACACATTATGAATTCTTGTTGGATGATTCCCTTAACATGTATGAAGTGACCTTCTTTGTCACTTCTCGTTAATATTGGCTTGAAGTCTACTTTGTCAGACATGAGGATGATTCCTCCTGGTTGATTTTAATCTCTATTTGCATGGTATATCTTTTTCCATACTTTCACCTTCAGTCTGGGTATGTCTTTGCCTATACTATGAGTGTCTTGTAAATAACTTTTGGTTAGGTCTTGCTTTATTTATGCATTCTGCAATCTATCTCTTTTGATTGAAAAATTTAGACTACTTACATTTATTGAACAGAATTAGTTTTTATTTCCTGTCATTTTAATTTATTTCTGATTCTTAATCCAGACTTGATTCTCCTTTAATTGACTATTCATCTAATGAGATTCTTCCATATGCTGGTCAGATTCTTATGTATATTTTTAATTTCTTTCATGTGAAATATCTCATTGAGTATATTTTGTATGATTGGCTTAGTGGTTATGAATCCTTTTAGTTTCTGTTTATCATAAAAAAATCTTTATTCTACCTTCAATTCTGTAAGATAGGTTATACTGGATATAGTAATTTTGGTTGGAAACCGTTATCTTTCAGGATTTAGTATATGTTATTCCAAGACTGCTGGCTTTTCGGGTCTGGGCTGAGAAATAAATACAAATTCTAATTGGCATACCTCTAAATGTTACATGCTATTTTTGTCTTGCAACTTTTCAAATTCTATCCTTGTTCTCTGTGTTAAGCATTTTAATTATAATGTGTCTTGAAGAGGATCTTTTCTGATCTTGTCTATTTGGGGTTCTAACTTGCCCTTGTATTTGTATTTCCATCTTATTCCTAAGTTTTGGAAAATTTTCCTGATATTATTTTATTGAAAAGATTGTACATTCCTTTAGTTTTTATTTCTGTTCCTTCATTTATGCCAACGATTCTTATATTTGATTTCTTAATGTTATCCCATATTTTTCAAATATTCTGGTCATAGTCTCTTAATACCTTTTATTTATTTTCAAGATTATACACTTTTTCATCAAGATATGCAAATTTTCTTCAAAGTGGCCAAATCTATTGGTGATGCATTCAATTGAATTTTTAATTTGATTTATTAAGTCATTTCCAAGATTTCTATTTGATATTTCTCTTTATTGAAATGTTCTTTCACTTTCTGTATAGTCTCTTTTAGCTCATTCCTTAGATATTTTTTAGGTCTTTGAATGTTTCAATTATCAACTTTCTAAATCTTTATCTGGCTTCTCCTATACCATGGTATCCATGGGATCAGTTGTATTGTGAGTTATTTGGGGTTGCTCACATTCCTTTAAATTGTCATATTGCTAGTATTTCCACTCATCTTCTGGGATGATTCCCTATTCTATTTTTATACTGGTTACTTTTAGTGAGTTGATTTCTCTTTACCATGTGGCCTGTGTTGGGCAAAGGTTTTAGTGTCAATATTTCCACCCAATTTGAGCTCACAATGTCCAAACTCTAATATCATGTTAAGAGGAGAAACTAGTTCCTTGTAATTACACTTCAAAACAATCACTTCTACTAAAAAAAAATCTTGTGAACAATGGCTGCAGAAACCCACTAATCTACTGTTCTTGCTCAGGTTTTTGAAGTAGGGTGTTTTCTTTCTGGGATTTTGGTTATTGTACAGTTTGTTTATTCTCAAAGAGGAACCAAATCAGTCACACTTGTTAGGGGAGTGTGTATTCAGAATTTCATTGCAAGTTTTCACTCTATTCTTGGCTGAATAGCCCTGATGTGCTGCCCCTTTTCTGGAACTGTCAGTCTTGCAGGGGTGCAGAGATTGTCAGCTTATCCTCCACCTATTTCTAGCATTGCAGAAGAGGACTCAGAGCTTACCAGATTTGGTCTGAATTTAATGGATCTCAGTTTTCCACCCACACAAAATCAGCCAATCTCCTTAACTCAAGTTCAGATAACCTGTTTCAGGTGAAAGGATTCTTTTCTCTTAGCTTTTTACACTACATTTTCCAGTGTCCAAATGCTGTTAGATTCAATGTTGGGAAGTTGCTATGATATTCAGGCTTCCTTTCAACTACTTTACTCCATTCCCCTAAGGGACAGACTACATGGATTAAAAGTATGTTGAAATATAGTTCATTAAGTTTAAACGAGTTGGGGTATGAAGGTAAAAGAAAGGTTGAAATATTTTAAAGGTGAGAGGTGAGAAAGTGGAAGCCAGGTTATGCAGCAAGGACCTGAAGAAGAAAGAAATGAAGTAGAAGAGAAAGAATAAGAGTTTTTTGCTATTAGAGGGAAAGGAGAGAAAAAGTAAGAGTAATAAAATAAGCAAACGACTAATTAGAACAAATTAAAAAATAAAACAAGCAAACGAATAAAGCATAATACCACCTCCACCACCTCCATATCAAATAACAAAAATAAAAAATAAAAAAAAAATCCAAATAAACAACAAAAAACCCCAATAACTGACAACAAAATTACTAACTTAGAAAAACAAGAAAAAATAGTAAAAGATTATGAAAAGAAATGATGAAATAGGGGGAAAAACCCTAGAAACATGTCTATATGTATACACATGAGTCAATCAGCAAATGCAGCCAGAAGAACAAATAAAAAATTAATAATAAAAAATGAAAAGAAAAGAAGATCATTTCTTAATTAAAAATTCTTAAATTTTTCCACAGGGGTAGCACAAAGTTGAGTAATTACAGCCTATTCCACACTGTCCTTCCATCCCTTTCTTCTTGGGCTATGCATTTCCTAGAGGGAGCCAGGTCAGGTTGATATTAAACTGAACCTCCTTTGGTGAGTTTTATCATTCTGCCTGCTAGAGTAGATTATAAGTGTACCTGGTTGAAATGACTCTCAGCTTTGTTCGCTAGTACAGGGTGGATGGAACTAGAAGTACCTTCTGGTAGAATTTTGTCCAGACATCTTAGATCGATATTCTTCCTGGTTGGAAATGGTGCAGAGATCTGCTTGGGAAATTCTGGCTGCTGGGGACAAGTTCTAAACAGAACATTGGACCTTTATTTGGGTATATATATTCCAGTGTACTTAAATCCTTGCACCCCTAAGGTTGAGTAGATGTTCACCTTGGCGGGGTGTTCCAGTTTCCAGCTTCCCAGAATTCAACTTATAAGGTGGAATGACAAACCATTCTGGGTGTATGATGCATGGCAGGTTTCTTATTACCCACCCCCCCAAATAAAAATTTTGCCTAACATTCTATCAATTGCTAATGAAGGGTATTAGAAGTCTTTCATATTGTGTTTTTTTTAAATCCTTGAATGACATTTTTACTATTGCTCTAGGGATTACAATATTACCTAATCTTTCACACTCAGAGTTAATATTGTACCACTCAGAATAAACTAGAAATCTTACAGCCATGTGGTTTCCTCCTGCCATAGACCTTTATGTTATCACCATTTTATATATTTATATCTTCATTCTTTCTTTGAAAACCTAGATAATTGTGTAACTATTGCTTTCAACACAATTACATATTTTGAAGAATATGTAGGAAGCAATGATATTTTATATGTATCCAGATATTTGCCATTTGTTTTGCTCTTCCTTTATTATTGAATCTCCAAGTTTATCTCTGCTATCACTTTCCTTCCACCTAAATTAGTTCTTTTCAATATTTTTTTTTTAATGAAGGAACTTAGCTAATGATGAATTCTCTTAGTTTTCCTGCATCTTAGATTATCATTGTTCTGAAGGTTGTTTTTGCTGGATTGGATTAAGAAATCTTTCCTTTCATCACTCTGAAAATGTGCTACTGACTTCTAGTGCCCCCATAGTTTCTGATGAAAAATTTGTGATCATTGGTATTACTTTGGAGCATCTTTATACATTTTTACTTTTTTTCAGAAATTTGATTATACATCAAGGCATGATTTCTATTTTAGTCTATTGTGTTAAACCCTATTTCTCTCAAATATATACATATGTATGCTTCACTATATCTGGACATGTTCATCAATTATTTCTTCTGCCACTATTTTTTGCCTTCTCCAGAACTTCGGGAACATGAGGTTAGGCTTTTGATATTTCTTACAAATCCATTTGGCTCTATTCATTTTAAATCTTTGTTCTTTCCTTTCTTTATATTTGTTGGTTTCTATTCATCTATCTTTAAGTCCACTGACTCATATTTCATTTTCTTTCTTTGAAGTGTACTGATGAATTTGTTTTTAATTTTAGAAATTGTATTTTTCAAGTCTAGCATTTCTATTTTGTTAATTTTGCAGGTTTGATTTCTCTGCTGGGCAATTCTATTTATCCATTCCTTTCAAGTGTATTTTCTTTTATCTCAGGGAGTACAGTTATAGTAGCTGCTTAAAAGTCTTTATCTCATATTTTAAATTCCAATTCATTTTGCAAATGATATTTGTACGTTATTTTGTCACTTGAGAATTAGTCACATTTTCTGAGAAGTTTCTGATTGTGTTCTGTATATTGTGAAATGTTATGTTGTGTAGACTCGGAGATCTGTATAATCCTCTGGTGAATATTAATGCTTTGTTTAAGCAGGTAATCAACTCATTAGGTTCAGACTACAAATACTGCCTCATACCTTGGTTGTGGTGCACATCTCTTTTGCATTCTCTAAGTTTTTGCTCTGCTGTTTTGGGTCTTTTCCATGCATCCATTCTTCAGGCATGAGCCAGAGATCTGCAAATTTACATGCATAATTAAGGGATCCCTTCTCTAAGTCTTTCTGATTGGGGATTTTCTTCCTTATGCTCCAAACCCCATAATTTCCTTTTACTGATTTCTCTGGGCAGAAAGATAAGGTTTCTATTGTAGTTTCAGTGGTCTGCACTTTTCATCCCACAGCTCAGTCAACTAGGGTTGTGCACCAGATAAGATCAGCATGAAGGACAAAAAGCAAACTGGGAAATTCATTTTTGTGCTTCCTTCCTACAGTTCTGATTTCTCCCATGATCTTCTTGCTTTTGTTTATTTCAGAGCCATGGATATTGTTTTATACTTTGTCTATAGTTTTTGTTGTAAACAATTAGAGAGAGAAGCTCTAGGGGATTTATGTATACATGCCAGCAAAGGAAATGATATACACATATCTTTTAAAGCTTATAATATTTTCATGTTTAAATTGTTAATATAAAATAAGTTTCTCTTTCACTATATGTTTGTGTCTCCTAATTGGTTATTATTCTATAGTTGAAGGACATTTATTTGTACCTTAACTTTATATTTTCCTTTTTATTTCATTTATGTTAATTTTAACATTGAGCTTTAGAGTTATTTTATAACTGAAAAGATGTTTTGCTTCTTTTTTCAAATTTTCATGTTTCATCATTTTTTTCTTACCTAATTGTACTAATATGTTGTTAAATAAGAGAAGGGATATTGGATATCTTTATATCTTTACCTTTTTTACTTTTGGTACCAGGGATTGAACCCAGGGGCACTTAACCACTGAGCCACATCCCAGCCCATTTTTAAAGTATTTTATTTTAAGACAGGGTCTCACTAAGTTGCTTTGGACCTTTCTGCGTTGCTGAGGCTAACTTGGAACTTGCAATCCTCTGGCCTCAGCCTCCTGAGCTGCTGGGATTACAGGTGTACATCACCACACCTGGCTCTTTAATTATTTACAACTTCAATTGGACCATCTCTAAAGTTTCCCTAATAAAATAATACAGTTCTATAACTGAGTTGTAAACATTCACTGCTAAGTAATCTTACCGAGTGTATATTTTTTAATAAAAATTGATGTTAAATTTTGTTATAGGTCTTTGTAGATCTATAAACTTATATTATTTCCCCTTAGATATTAGTGAGTGGTATTGATAGTTTTCCTAACGCAGTCATGTCCACTAAATGATGAGGAACCGTGTTCTAAGTATTGTGTCAGTGGACAGTTTCATCACTGTGAGAACCTCATGGACTATATATATTTACACAAACCCTGATGGCATGTAGGTCGATCATTCATAGTGGTTCTTGATGCAACTAAGAGAGACAGTAGTCATGATAACATGTATGAGGCAATTGCTGGCCTAACACAGCAGGCTATTTTACAGCAAACTTTTTTATAAGTATAAATAATGATGAAAGTATAGTATAGTAAATACAAAAATTAATAGCATAATCATTTATTATTCTTAAGTATTATTTGCTGCACATAATCATATATACTCTACTTTAATATAACCTGGTAACACAGTAAGTTCATTCACACTAGCATCACCACAAACACAAGAATAAAAGAATAAAATGGGTTGTACTATGACATTATGATCAAAATGTTATGTGTGCTATGCATGACACACATGCATACTGGTTTTGGTGGTGTTGATAATCCTTTTATACTATTATTTTTACTGATTCCTTAATTCTTTATTTGCCTTGCTTAGTAAAGATATCTTTAAATAGATTTCACAGGTACAGTGAATAGGTCATATATTTTATGAACCTTTTCATATCTAAAAGATTGTTTTCTGTTGCCTTCACACCTGAATGACAACATTTTCTGACTCAAACTTTTAGGTCACAACATTGTTTACTATTTTGTGTTTGTATGGTGTTCAGTGTCAAAGAAGTTTAAGTTTTGTCTGGTTCTTTTCTTTTATAAATAACTTGATATTTGTTTATTTTTGTTGTTGCCTTACCTTTAAGTATCAATGTCATATTTACTCTGTTTAAAATAATTTAGTAGATTTCCTTTTTATTATATCTTGGTGAACATTTAAAAAATCATTGAAGTCTTCCTTAGAACTTCAGTAGAATTTCCTTGTGATATAACCTAGAATTTCCTTGTGATATAACCTGGGGACTGTTTCTATTTTTTTTTTTTTTTTAAAGATTAGCTCTTTATTTTCTTTTATTTAGATCAGTGTTTGTTGGTTATTTATAATTTCCTAGAAAATCATTAATTTCATCTAGGTTCTAAAATGTATTTGCTTAAAGCTGATAAAATCATGCTTATAGTTATTATTTTATAAATGTGTCATCTTTCAATTTTCTTGGTTATAAGTCTATTTATTTTATTATTGCTTGCTATTTTTGTTATTATCAGAGAATCAGTTCTTGAATTCATTCCACCACTTTCTGATTTCTAACTCATTCTGTTCTCGTTACTTACTTGGGATTAGTTCTTGCTTTGTTTTCATTTTTTAGCAGTGACTTTTACTAATTTATTGATTATATTCTTAATTTCCACACTGACAGGATTTATGTTCTACATTCTGTTTGATAACTATTTTCCCTACATTTCCTTTAGGTTTAGATTTATAGAATAAATAAATTAAATACTCACTGAAGATCTTCAGCTGTAGGATCTGCATTTATATCTTGGTTGGTCAAAGGTTTCTTTGTGTCTTCAAGAGTTTTCAAAAAAGGCTCAAGAAATTTCAGAACTTGCAAGTTCAAAATTATTTGTTGCCCTTATATTTCAATGACAAATTAACTAGGTATAAGATCCTTGCCTCAGATTTTCTTCTTGTAAGGATCTTATACCAACTGCTTGAGTTAGGAGTTGCTGGGGGAAAGGCTGAAATATTTATTTTTTCTAACAGATGAACTGACTTTAAATGTTCAAAGTTTTATCTTTGAAGAAGAATAATTTTACCAGAATATATTTCTTAGTGATGATGAGTGTATAAATATTTTTTCTATGGCAATGTCCCCTTATAGTCCATATATCAGAAAATTGTTTTAAAAAATGGCAAAGACACATATTTATTTTCTGTCCTGTTATTTTATATATTTTGGGGGTAGGTAACTGGCACAGAGAAATATCAATTATACTTACATTAGATTTTCTTTGTTTTCCATACAGATAATCTTCTTCCTAATATTTTTAATTTTATTTGTGTTTATTTCATTTTGCTCCTTTCCTCAAGTATATAATTTATATGCTTTGTTATAATTTTAATTTCTGATCTAATGTATTCTTTACTGTTATGGTTTTAATTAGTTTAATATACTTATTGCCTGAGCAAAAATTCAAATACTATCTTCATCTTTTGCCTTATCATGTATTCTTTCTTATTTTGGAGAGCAATTATCTGATTCCAAGAAGTTCTGATTTTTAGTTTTAATTTTATGGGAGTCTATTTACCCACGGTTGCTACTTGCTCCCTCAAAAATTTTTAGAATGAGTATTTTTATCAGTTCTGTTCATGTTCCTTTCTTTGGTTTATGTGTTGTGCCTTTGTAATGAACCTGGGTTAATAATTTTATTTATTACTATTCGTATTTCAGTAATGTTAGGATTTCCTGGACCTTTGATTTACTTTGAAGTTTTTTATGGATTAAAAACAAAAACTATGTTTCAAGCTTATGAAAATTCTCCTTATGACTCAGAATTGTGCGAGTATGTGTGTGTGAGTGTCAAAGTGTGTGTGTGTGTGTGTGTGTGCACGTATTTTTGCCCTTCTTTTCCCTAACAACTGAGCAACTTGGCAATGTGGCTCCCAATGTGCAGTCTCTTTCTTTACGCTATTGAAAAGCACCGTCCAGAAAGCATGGTTTCTCTGTACTATTTCTTACATATCCTTGATTTTTCTGTTGTTCAAGATATTGGGGCAAAATGAGTCCAGAGAAGTGACTGCTACCAGATAATACTCTCATTCTCATTAATCCAAACCAGAGACCATTAGTTAAGGGTACCATTTATTTGTAGATCTATGCTCTGATAGGTTTGTCTGACATTTATAGACACAAGCATATGTTCTACATTTCTTCTGTAAAGCTGTTAGACCTTTATTGTGTAACTCTTATGTTGAAAATGATGATGGTATTCTCATTATTCATTTTATATGAGTTATGCATAATATTGAAAAATGCAAAGGAGAATTTTGAGGATTGAAAGCAGAGGCTTCTTGATTTTTTTCATTAATTTATTATAAAACACCATATTGAGAGCTTTTTCCTTGTGAATCTTCACAATACTTTATTTCCACATTTGTATGGGCCTGATGTTGGTCTTTTTATCTGCCTGCTGACAGGGGAGAGATTAATTGAATTTTAGAATTTGCCCTCACAAAAGATTGGTGGTATGTTCTAGAGTTCCACCACATCCTCTCAAAATTTGGAAAATTATTTTTGTTAATATACATGTTTAGTCCATATCATAAGTTATTATTGTTAGGAGGCAGTGTTTTTTATTTTATTTATTTTTTGTTCTGTCAGCTTCTCCCACTAAACAAGGGAGTATCATTCAATTTATAATTTTTTTTAATGGAATTACATGAAAAACTACAGTTACCAACCTACATTTCTAACATTCTCATCTTTGCATAAGTTTAGGGAACAAGATATCCTATATATTAATGAGTCTCTTCGGATACTTATGTGCTTTTCTCTGTGACATGTTCTGTGAATTAACATTTTTAAATGATGGCAATAAAAGAGGGAGACTTTGACTTTCTTTGGCTACAAAATTAATTCTTCTGGAGTTGGAGAATAGCTACCTATTTTTCTAGCTCAGTTTTGGTGTTTTAGAGTTAAACACTCACAGATAAGGTGAATTAAAGTCTTTTTCTACTTTACTGGGTTCATCTATCTTGTTCTGGTTCAGAGATTAGAGCACGTCTTTTGCAGTTCAAGAATGTACTTCCTACATTTGTCCTTACAGTTAATTAAATTAGTTGAAATTCCACCCAGGTTCTCTCTTATCTTGAGTTTACAGTGTTATTGCCAGATTTAAAAAAAAAATTAAAAAAAATTTTTAAGAATATTTTAGTAAGTCGAGAGAGCTGCGGCAAACATGTCAAGCCTACCATCGTATTAACTTTCATATTCACCCAAGGAAGTCACACCTTAAGCCTTAAGAGTGAGGACTCACATGTTAGCTCCAGGGCTCTACTAAGTTTTCAATAAGCATTTTCATTGTTGTTCAGAATGGAAAAAAATAAAAGTCAGACTCTCTTAGATTTTTACCTTAATAAGCTAATTATGAACTTTAGCTTAGTTTTTCATACAATGAGTACATGAAAGTGATAAAATTAGCATGTATTTGATACCTTTTTTTATTGTAAACAAATGGGATACATGCTGTTTCTCTGTTTGTACATGGCGTAAAGGCATACCATTTGTGTAATCATAAATTTACATAGGGCAATGTTGTTTGATTCATTCTGTTATTTTTTCCCTGCCCCCCACCCCTCCCACCCCTCTTTTCCCTCTATACAGTCCTTCCTTCCCCCATTCTTGCCCCCCTCCCTAACCCTAACACTAACTCCTCCCTCCCCCCATTATGTGTCATCATCCACTTATTAGTGATATCATTCGTCCTTTGGCTTTTTGAGATTGGCTTATCTCACTTAGCATGATATTCTCCAATTTCATCCATTTGCCTGCAAATGCCATAATTTTATCATTCTTTATGGCTGAGTAATATTCCATTGTATATATATACCACAGTTTCTTTATCCATTCATCAATTGAAGGACATCTAGGTTGGTTCCACAATCTGGCTGTTGTGAATTGAGCAGCTATGAACATTGATGTGGCTGTATCTCTGTAGTATGTTGATTTTAAGTCCTTTGGGTATAGGCCAAGGAGTGGGATAGCTGGGTCAAATGGTGGTTCCATTCCAAGTTTTCTAAGGAATCTCCACACTGCTTTCCAGAGTGGCTACACTAATTTGCAGCCCCACCAGCAATGTATGAGTGTACCTTTCTCCCCACATCCTCACCAACACCTGTTGTTGCTTGTATTCTTGATAATCACCATTCTAATTGGGGTGAGATAGAATCTTAAGGTGGTTTTGATTTGCATTTCTCTTATTACTAGAGATGTTGAACATTTTTCCATATGTTTGTTGATTGCTTGTAGATCTTCTTCTGTGAAGAGTCTATTCATTTCCTTAGCCCATTTGTTGATTGGATTATTTGTATTCTTGGAGTAGAGTTTTTTGAGTTCTTTATAGATTCTGGAGATTAGTGCTCTATCTGAAGTATGATTGACAAAGATTTTCTCCCACTCTGTAGGCTCTTTCTTCGCATTGCTGATAGTTTCCTTTGCTGAGAGAAAACTTTTTAGTTTGAATCTATCCCAATTAATGATTCTTGTTTTTATTTCTTGTGCTATGGGAGTCCTGTTGAGGAAGTCTGGTCCTAAGCCGACATGTTGAAGATCTGGACCTACTTTTTCTTCTATAATCTGCAGGGTCTCTGGTCTGATTCCAAAGTCCTTAATCCATTTTGAGTTTAGTTTCGTGCATGGTGAGAGATATGGGTTTAGTTTCATTCTGTTGCATATGGATTTCCAATTCTCCCAGCACCATTTGTTGAAGAGGCTATCTTTTCTCCATTGCATATTTTTGGCCCCTTTGTCTAGTATGAGAAAATTGTATTTATTTAGGTTTGTGTCTGTGTCCTCTATTCTGTACCATTGATCTACCTTTCTATTTTGGTACCAATACCATGCCGTTTTTGTTACTATTGCTTTGTAGTAGAGTTGAAGATCTGGTATTGCGATACCCCCCTGGTTTCACTCTTCCTGCTAAGGATTGCTTTAGTTGTTCTGGGTTTCTTATTCTTCCAGATGAATTTCATAATTGCTTGCTCTATTTCTGTAAGGTAGGTCATTGGGATTTTAATTGGAATTGCGTTGAATCTGTACAGCACTTTAGGTAGTATGGCCATTTTGACAATATTAATTCTTCCTATCCAAGAACATGGGAGATCTTTCCATCTTCTAAGGTTTTCTTCGATTTCTTTCTTTAGTGTTCTGTAGTTCTCATTGTAGAGGTCTTTCACCTCTTTTGTGAGATTGATACTTTTTTTACACTTCAGATTGTTAGCTTATACTCATCTTACCCTAATTGAAACTCACAGAAGTTGTAACCCTGTTCACTACAGATAAAGCTTCCTTTTAGGTCAATATAGCACATTTTTTACAACATACACTGAAATATTCATCTTAGTCATATTACTAAATAGCCAATTAATTTTAAAGTGCCAAACACTACCAAGAGCAGGGTACTAGAACCCCCAACTCATATAATTTATTCCAGGAATTATTTATTCCTCAGTCTTTGCTATTTTACTCTTAATAATTACTTACCAGTATCATACCTATCTATTGTTAAATGACAGTATTATAGGTCTACAGTAGACTGTCATAGACATTCTGTAACCTCATCCAGGATGCCAAGCCTATCCAATGTGTAAATCCTCCTTCATAGCTACCTTAAGGTAAAAGCTAGCATTTTTTTTCTTATTTCCTTTCACAGTGACTACTGGGCACAGAGGACCACTGTAAATCTCAGTCAAGAAGCATGCTTTAATGGATATATTATGGAATTTAGATTCAGAGGACCTTAACTTGAGTTCTTACCCCTGCCCTTTATCAGCTGTATGACTTTGCATGCATTTACCCTCTCTCTTATGCTCAGAATGGTGTAAAATGAACAGACACATTTGAATAAATTTGGTAAATTTGGTACACATAAATATAAAGCAATAAACTCTATTGAGTCTGCATAGCTGCTCTTCATATAGTATCCGTCTATGATCAGAGCTAAATCAACTGGGCATTTGACCAGAACACTAAAATGTCACACAGAATGTAAAAGTTTATTTTTCCTCAATAGGGAGAGATGAGAAAGGGGTCTGTTATGTTTGGAAGCAGCATTCTGATAAGTCACTTAGAGTGGAAAGATAGACCATCAAAGAACATGCTTAAGTTATCAACAGGTGGTACCTCAACTCTTCTGAGAAGGTCAAGCAAACTAACTCCAGCTTCGTTTTGCTGAGTACAGAATCCACAGCTACCAACAGGGTCTTCTTTTCCTATCCTTTCTTCATGCACCTCAGTCATGCATATAAATAATGCTGAACTATGATTAAGAAAACATAAGTTTTGAGGGTTATTGCCTCAGAAACTTGTCTGGGAAAAGCACAGGGTGTGACCTGGTAATCATCGCAACATTCATCCATGCAGTGATGGAGATGTTGCAGTAAGGGCGAGTCAAATGTTTTTAGTGCTGGGTTCTCTAACACCCCCATCACCTGATATTTCTTGTTCTCGTGTTCTGACTGAGATCTTCGTGGTTCTGCTTCTAACACAGATTAAACTCTGTACTTCAGGTTTCATTTGTAGATGCAGCTCTTGAAGTACCTATGAGTGGCTTCCTGTTCAATTATATATGAAGGCATTTCCACAGCCCCTGGGTGGCTAGGGTCAGCTCTCTGTGTGTATGGAGCTAGACAGCACCTAGTAATTACTCTCATCTCTCTGTGGTTGCATAGAATGCTGATTATTTTGCTTTCTGTGTCACTGCAACACCTGTAGATAGGAAAAATAAACCATAGTAGATGTCACTGCTTGGGTGTAAGTATTGTTTTTTTTATCATTACAATCCAAGAGATAATTTATAAAACCTGACAATATTATTTTAGATTCTCTGAAAGTTGTTTTGATTCTCTGGGACTCAAAGCAAGCCCTTTTTAGAGCAGAAACTATTTGTTTATACAGTCAGGCTTTGAGGATGATTTATTATATATTCATCTGAGAAAACTGCAACTCAGGCAATTCAGGACTTTTAACTTTTTTTTAAACCTCAAATAGCAATGGGATGTGTTTTCAGACAAAAGCAATGTCACTTGATGAACAATCTATTTGCTATTTATCTCTGTGCTTTCAGGAGACAATGCTAAGTCAGTCAAGGACATCTATGCAAAGCTACAATTATTAATAGAAATTAAATGGTGTACCATACAGAATACACTTTCTTCAATTATATTCTAAAATGAGGTGGAACGTGGTTCAATAACCCTGGAGTTGATATCTGATTTGAAATATTTTTTCTGCATATAATTTAATTTAATCTTGGTTTTGTATAAAATTTATAAATTTCATGAAGATTAAAACATAGATGCTGGTTTTCATTTGTTTAATGAAAGATGATCCTTTTGGCATGGCTTATGGTTTGAGAAGCCGTCAAGACCTTGACCTTTATTCCTCCCTGTTTTTAAGGCTGTTGAGAATGAATGGGAGAAAATGGAAGGGTGAAGTTATAACCATTCTGTAAATTAAATGTGATTTCATAACTCTCTTCCTTAAAGTCATTCTGAGGCCCATTCTAGTCTTCACACAAAATATATATCCCTTAATATGCCTACACACCCACCATGACTAGAAAAATGTTTAGCTTCTTTAACCACTGACTATCCCTTCACACAAGCCCCTCCAAGATACCCATGTTTGCACAAACACATGCCAAATTGCACTTCCTCAAGAATATTTTGTTTTGTCTTGTTCTGTACCTTTGCCCTATCATTTTCTGTCCAAAATAGCCTTTTCCCCTTTATTCACATGGCTAATTTATTTCTCTTTCAAGATCTAGCAATCTGTTTGAGTGCCACTTGCCAAGTTGGGCCCTACACTGTGCTAACTTATTGTTCTGTTATCCCCATCATATCACACTCATCATCCTGCTTATAGTTATTGATTTACTCATCTGTATCCTCCACCTAAATGGTGGTCCTTATTGGGGTATAGGCATTCAATTTTCTTCATTTATCAAGAGCTTTAACACAGTCTCTGGACTGTGGGAGGCATTCAGTATCTGTCTGATGGGTAAATGAATTAATCGATCAACTTATTCATCAAAGAAGAAGGACTAAGTAAAGTCAGTAACTCATCCTCAAACATCCTCTGATCTGTATGATGGAATGAGGATAGGAAAAAAAACTAAAATCAGAACTTGTAGCAATGGGTAAGGAATTTTAAGTTTAGAAAACCATTGCTTTTCTTTTTGTTGCTCTGCAGTTGTTTCTGAATTTCCAAAGAGGATACTTTCTAATAAAGAAGAGCATCCATCTTTTCCCTGCCCCAGAAGTTTATCACTTTGTACAGTTAGAAGCAAATGCAGAGTTGGTAATGGACTGAGGGTAAAGTTCAAGGACTGATACAGACAGCATTCCAATGATTAGATTGATTTTGGTTAACAAAGTCAGTAGACTACCATTAATGTGGAGTGGTAACATGCCTTGGTTACCATTTCCATTATGTTTATAGAACACAAATCAGGATTGCAATTAAATTGACAGCAATTCCACCCCCTCTTTATTCTGTAAAGGTACAGTTTTTCATATACAATCATATACACATAAATACACACATGGATACATAATGGAGAAGCAATAATTGAATTTCACTTATTTTCAGGTAAGATGAAAAAGTCTCTCATTTGTAAAGAATTATTTTTTTCCTATTAAAATACAATTTAAATCAGTACACACACCATCATTGAAAATCCTCACATTACATAGAGCACCAGTAACAGATGTGTTGATCAAAATCATGTCCAGTCTCATGATTAGGCAGAGTGTTCACATTTGGGGCAAGAGAATGTCCCATTGCTCTGACCATCTGCCTTAGTGTTTTAAATTCTAGTCACTAGAGATTAAGCTATTTTATTTAAGATCTCATGCTTTTATAAATTTCTCATGAGCAGTTTGTTCCCTAGAAAGGATATCACATGTATCTATGATGAACTTTAGACCCTTAAATGAATCAGTCAGTTTAATATCACCTAGTACAGAGCCAAAGGAAATAGGACAATGGAACCTTTCTTTCTGGTTTATAGGTGAGGAGTGGTAAGTCCAGCATTTGGTATACTGCCTAAGGTAAGTGAGCATCATTAGGAAGGCCCATTGCAGATTTGACAGCATGAGGAAGATGACCACCTGGGGACCCAGGACAAAGGCAAATGAGAGCAGGGAACTGATAGAAGATGGGAAGATTCTAAAACCAAGCATATTTATAATTTTTTCAGTACTGCAAAGTACTTTATAGAAAAAGTAGCTTCTAATAGTACTTAATAAAAAAGGAAACTAAAATTAAAAATTGAATTCGTTTAAGTCTATGATCCATTTTAAGTTGATTTTTGTGCAGGCTGAGAGATGGTGTTGAGTTTAAGTCTTCTGCATATGAATATCCAGCTTTCCAAGTATCATTTATTGGAAAGGCAATCCTTTCTCCAATGCATGTTTTTGACTTCTCTGTCAAGAATCAGTTGGTTGCAGCTGAGCATGGTGGTACATGCCTGTAATCCCAGTGGCTCAAGAGGCTGAGGCTTTTGATAGTTCAAAAGCCAGCCTCAGGTATTTAGTGAGGCCCCAAGTAATTTAGCAAGACCCTGTCTCAAAATAAAAACCAAAAGATGTTGGGGATGTGACTCAATGGCTAAGTGCCCCTGGGTTCAATCCCCAGTAATGCCTCCCTCCAAAAAATAAAATCAGTTGGCAGTAGAAGTGCAGGCTTATTTCTGGGATATCTACTGTGTTCCTTTGGTCTGTATGTCTTTTTATGCTCATACAGATCAAAGACCCAAGTGTAAGACCTGAAACTATAGAACTACCAGAAGAAAATATAGGGATAACACTTCAAGAAATTGATATAGGCAACTTTTTATATGCGCATAAAAGCACAGGAAACAAAAGCAAAAATAGAAATAGATGAATGGAAAATTACATCAAAGTAAAAAACTTCTGTACAGCAGAGGAAATAATCAAGAGTGAAGCAACAACCTACAGAATGGGAGAAAATATTTGCCAACTATTCGTCTTACAAAGGATTAATATCTGTAACATAGAAGGAACTAAAAAAACTTAACAAAAAAGTAATTACCTATGTACGTGTATGATTACATGAATGGTATGAATCTACATCGTGCACAACTATAGAAACAAAATGATGTACTGCATTTGTGTACAATAAATCCAAATGCAGTCTGTAAAATTTTTTAAAAATAAAGAATAGAACTGAAATAAATAATCCAATTTAAAAATAGATGTGTGATCTGAATAGACACTTCCCAAAAGAAAAAATACAAATGACCGACAAATATATGAAAAAATGCTCAACATCATTAACCATCATGGAAATGCAAACCAAAGCTGTACTGACGTTTCATCTCACTCCAGTTAGAATGGGATTATAAAAAAAATTTTAAATAACAAATGCTAGCAAGGATGTGCATAAAAAGGAACTCTTATACAATGTTGGTGGGAATGTAAAATAGTACAGCCCTTATGAAGAACAGTATGGAATTTCCTCAAGAAACTAAAAAAAAAAAAAAAAAAAAAAAAAAAAAAAAAATACCAAATGATCAATCTATCCCACTTCCAGGTATATATTCAAAAGAAATGAAATCAACATATCAAAGTGATACCTATATATGCATGTTTATTGAAGCACTATTCATAATAACTGAAATATGAATGCACTTAGGTACCCATACACATATGAATAGAAATTGTAGTATATATACACAACAGAAAATTATTAATCAATAAGGAAGAATGAATTCTTTTCATTTGCAGCAAAATGGATGGCACTGAAGGATACCATATTAAGTGAAATAAGCCAGACACAGAAAGACAAGTAGTGCATGTTTTCTCTCATATGTAGAAGCTCAAAAATGTTGACCTGAATGTAGAATAATGATTGCTAGAGGTTGAGAAGGGCGAAGGAAATGGATAAAGGGAGGTTGGATATGATCAGTGCACAGTAAAAGAATGTATTGAAATATTACACTGAACCCCATTAGCATATACAATTAATGCATGTTAATACGATAAAATATAAAAAGGTAAATTCAGTGTATCTTATAGACTGTAGCATGGAACCAGGTTTTCAACCACACTGAAGATTTTCAGAGTGTGGATCATGCCTAATTTAAACTATAGTGATTAAATTGGTTCTGAGCATCATGTTTAAGTGTCATTGATGGAATTTCCATGCAGTATGTTCTTCTGGGTTTGTGTAGAAGACACTAAAAGCCAGGGTTGTAATTAGTTCTCTGGAAGTAGTGATGGTTATGCATTTATCTTTTTAACCAAGTAAAATCATTATGGAGAATTTGTCCAAACTTAGAGTACAGTTACACCATGTTTATAGTTTTACTATGTTATCTTATCTGGATTTTTGCATTACTCATACCAAACTAAAATAACACAGCCCATAGCACTATTGCTGACCCTGCAAAATAACCAAGTGTGTGGCAGCTCCAGTCCTGGAAACTTTAGACAATAGACAGTAAATTTAAATTGAAATTTTATTTGTTATTGAAAGATAAGTAATGGGTGGGTTAAAAAAAAGTGGTTAATTGATAGCCCATTGAAGATTGGTAATAGCTTAAATGTGTATTGTAATTCAATCATTTATGATGCTCTGATCTTGCCCAATGAAATTTGTCTCACCTTCAGTTTTCTTATCTAAAATATTGGCCCAGATAGAAAATGGGTTGATTTGGGAAATAGCAAAGTTTATTTCTAAACTAATAGAGGGGTTAAAGAGAATTTTCCATTATAGGGAGAGTGTGAAAAGTATAAAGAATGAGATAGATGACTTCAAGTCCTTGGAGGAATTGGAGTATGTGTGCACCCATTGAACTTTTTAAAAAGTTCAAAGAGCAGAGGCAGATCAGAAAATGGAAGTCAGAGGCAAGGGTTAGACACCAGGTCTGGCCTTAGCTGTCAGAAAGACACAGGGTCAGGATCACATGGAAGTGAGGGATGGCCAGGGACAAAGTGAAGTGACTGCAAGTTGCTGCAGATGATAAAAATGCATTAACTCATATGGGGTGATGGTGAGTGTAGGCTATTAAAAGCTATGTAATTTGAAGCATTTAAAATGCAATAAAGCCCTAACAGATATTACTATTTTTATCTCATGGTGCAGTAAAGATGAAACAACTGCAAAATAAAAAAAATTTGTCAAGATAACCCCATCAGGGAATGACCCAACAGCTGTCCTCCCCTTACACAGCAGAACATGCACTTGGCATTTACAGAAAACTTGCCTTTGCTTCTCCTCATCTGTCTGACATTCTATCAAACTCAGGGCATTCACCTTCTGCTTTGATCTCCGGGTGCTTTTAGTGAATCCTCCAATTCCCAACCATAAAGGCTAATGCAATAGCAGGACTTCAGGCGTTTTTCATCAAGAAATCTCTCAGTTTCTGCTACCTAAAGTTAAAAAATGTATTTCTGAAGGGCACATTATTATTATTATTTTTTTGCTCTCCTATTTGTTGAGTGCTTTGTCCTGGTGTGCTGGTGTGCTTACATTCCATTACCATAAATTCAATTGTTGGAGAATTTGCTCTCAATTTTTTGCCCTCTGGATACAAAGCTACGTTTAGAATGGACTGTCTTGGGCGAGTTGCTTGCTTTCCTTTTGTTGATGAGTTCTCTGAACTTCTTACTGGCTGTTTGATGTTTTTATTCCTTTTTAATAGCTTTTCATTTTCTCAAATATTACTGGTCACTTTACTGTTCAGTTTATAGTTTTCTACCAACAGGTAGATCTCAATTACCAGCCATCGAGGAACTAGTTTGCTAGAGATCCTTCCTTTCTGTCTTAATTCAAAAGATCATATTGTCATTGTTTCCTTACAAAATGATCTTGGTCTTTATTGGCCCTTTCTTCTTTTCCCTTGTTCCTTGAAGCTGCACATTTTCTTAGACGAGCAGGTTATACTGGTCCTTTCTGATGTTATTAATCCAACATTCAATCCACTCTAACATATCTCAGTTCAGAAACAGAATGAAATGTCCTTCTCAACTCATTTTCAAAAGAAGTTGTTTTTGTATGCACTGTAATCAACAAAGGGTTGTTGAGAAAGTCAACCAAGTGCATCTGTTCTGCATAGAATGTTAAATTCATAACAACATAGCCACGACCAGGTTGATGAAGACAGCATAAGATGTTAAGTAAGGAAATCGATCCTAATTTATATTCTGCATCAAAAAGTCTTTATTCATTGGTCATCTTACCGCTCCTTTACTTCTTGAATCCCTTAATCTATAAAATTAGAATTATTGATCTCTAAGGTTCCTGATAACTTTAGAACTCTATATTTTCACAATTCTTTTCTTCCTTCTAAATAAACCTTTGCAGCAGCAGGAAAGGAATGTAGTGACTGAGGAAGCAGAAATTCAAAGTGAGGCTTGCAGGATGAGCATAATGAATGTTTCCAGAAAAATAAATGGGGGGGATGGGGGTTCTAAAGAAAGAAGATAATAGGTGCAAAGTTGTAGAGAGGAAAAGTAGCATGGAGTATTAGAAGAACTTTAGCAAAATAGCTGTTTTGATTCAAGGGGAACTACCCCAGGATGACAACTCCTAGGTCGTGCAATTTGTACTATTGCATCACATCGCTAATTTTGAATAGCAAGAGAATTTCATAGTTTAAGAATTGGCATTGCACTACACCTATACAAGAAGCCAGTGGGGTAGATGTGTTTTCTAGCTCTCAGGAAGGTGGAGCTTCACCCTAGAGCCTCCAGTTCCAAGGTCAGCAGCTATTATTTCCAGGATGTCCCTCCAACCTTCAGTTTAGTCTGGAGGCCAGACTAGTGAAGAGTTTCCAGTTTGAAGGGCATACATAATTTCATGATATTGGTCTTTAGTCCAGTTTTCCATTGTGTAGTTGGAATGAAGAGCCAGACATGGTGCAGCTGCTGGACCAAGAGGCAAAAACTAAATATGAGACTCTGGGAAGGCCAACTCCAGAATGAAGTTGGAGGTACAGCCTGGGTCTAAGAGCAAAGATGACTCGTTCAAAATGGAACTTTTGTGATTATTCAGTAACAAATGAGGCAATCAAAGAGTTTAATATAGTTTCTGACAAACAATCGTTGGGTTTTGTTGTTGTTTAAGACATTGAAATTTAAACACTGATGACCTTACTTGAGAAGTTATTAACTTCCAATATGAAGGAACCAGATTTAAAAAAAAAAAAAGACTACAGAAATTCTTCAAGACTGGGGCCTGTTCTGCCCTCCTCCTGCCCATCTCCCGTGGAGTCTGCCAGGCTGTGCTCCTGGTGCCTTTGCGCTCATTCATTACATGACCCAGGCCCTGCCCCACCTCTTCATGTTTGCTGGTAGCACATTGAGCTTTATATCATGCAACTATGACTTTGAACTAGAAGTTCCCCCATCTCCTGCTTAGAATCAGCACAAGGATAGGAGTCAAAAGACCTGGGCTTTCTTTGAAACCTCACCATTAACAAGTTGGGTATTCTTAGCCAGTAATTCAATCTGTCTCTGCTGAGTTTCTTATCTGAGAAAAGGGCTGGTTAATTCGAATAATATGCAAGGACTTCTACAACTCCAGAGCAGAATGAAAGCACAGCAGCACCTACAGAAAGTAACCTCATTATAAAAGTAGCCATAAAAGGCTTAATAACATCATCTTGGGTGCTAAAATAGCATCAGCTACATAATACAGATACTACACTTTCACCTGAAGGGAAATGACAACGAGGAAAATAATATTTACAATGCTGCAGAGACATTTTTTCAGTGAAAAAAAAATTGTCTCAATAGCCACAAATTGGGATTTCAAAAGAAGGCATCAAAGAGGGTAACCGGCCTCTTTGGATAATTTAATAATTTGGTAACTGCCCGCTCTGTGATTCTCTAATTTCAAGTCAACTAGAAGAGCACACTTCATTGGGTACTTACTGCATATAGGTGCACTAGGTAGGTTCTCCATGTACTGTATTTCATGCTTGCAAATATACAATTTTTACAGAACATATTTTATAATTTTGCAGTTTGGAATGAAAAATATCTTATTTCCATTCTAAGATAACAGATGGTCAAATTGCAAACTAATAGCTGGATTCACTAGTTTATACTTTTCTGATAAATTTAACTCACACAACCCAGGTTTTGTATCACAATTCTATTGCATTGTTATCTACAGATAAATTTTTTACCAAGCATTCTGTGCTGATGTGGTTTCAAGAACTTTCCAAAGGTACTCTTTCCTAGGAGGATCTGAATTTTCATTGCTTTGTGATGTTGATGTTGGCAATTATCAGAGCAATAATCAGTGAAGTTGTGAAAAAATTTAAATGTCTTTTTTGATACAATATAGATGTGATTATCAAAAGTCTGCATTAACCAAGAGTGATTCATATTTAACACTAAAGGCAATGATATTGTTGTCGGAGAACAGTCTATTTGTAGAAAGCCATACTTCAACTGCAGTGAATGATTGGAAAAAAGACCTCTTTACAAAACAAGGGTTAATGGGATGTGAATAAGATTTTTTTCAATTCTAAAACCATGTTTTCCCAAGTCACATTTCATTGAGTTCAAGAATGTCCCTTTGAGGATATACAAATAAAAATATAGAATATATCTATATCTTTATCTATGTCTATCTGCAACTATGTGTGTGTTTATGTGTGTGTGTGTATTCTATTTCTCAAGAGAATGGGCATTAACTACAGTATGAGTGATTCAAGTTGACATTAGAAGAATTAAGATGATGATGAGAAACTATTTAATGGGTGACAGAGGAGAGAGTCTGTTATCTTTTTGCGGAGGCTCTGAAAGAAGGAAGGGCTATTTGTCCAATGGAACTGGGTCAATTTAGCAGCTCCCATCCTAGTTTTGTGATGTGTAAGATGGGGAAATCTCTGAACTTCTAAGTTGGAAAACTGTTGTTTTTTTTTTTTTTTTTTTTTTTTTTTTTTGCCATTCTAAATAAGACATACTAAGTATAACTGAAGTTGGTGTTGTTGGAATGTGGGAATTTAGGTGAACTTGGCAACACTATCTAAAATTTTTCTTCTTGGGATCAGCAGCTGATTAATAAAACTGGAAGCAAGGCAAGGTCTACGATTTTTTTGTATCCTTATATTTAGGCAACTCCTAATCCTCAGTTCTTCCATGCAGTTTCTGCCATTCCACCAATCTCCTCTTTGTATTTGTGTTCTTTAATTTTCCAGTACTTCTGACTAAGTGTAATTTATGGAGATCTTCTGGATCAAGGGGAAGCTATCTTCCCTTAAACTTCAGGTGGCCCAGATGTATAAGCAATACCGAAGAAGCACCCTTACTTTCTGCTCTGGTGCTGCTATTAGTGAAAGCACTTAAGTGTCTTAAATGACAACCAAGAAGTTTTTGACAGGAGTTTGAAAAGAGGTGGAGCATAAGGGCTGAGGATATAGCTCAGTTGGTAGAGTGTTTGCCACTCTGGAAAGCAGTGTGGAGAATCCTCAGAAAACTTGGAATGGACCCACCTTTTGACCCAGGTATCCCACTCCTCAGTTTATACCCAGAGGACCTAAAATCAGCAAACTACAGTAACACAGCCACATCAATGTTTATTGCAGCTCAGTTCACAATAGCTAGACTGTGGAACCAAACTAGATGCCCTTCAACAGATGAATGGATAAAGAAACTCTGGTATATATACACAATGGAATATTATTCAGCCATAAAGAAGAATAATTTTATGGCATTTGCAAATAAATGGATGGAATTGGAAAATATCATGCCAAGTGAAGTAAGTCCATCCCCCAAAACCAAAGGCTGAATGTTTTCCCTGACAAGTGGAAAATGATATCTAATGGGAGTGGGGGGGTGGGGAGTGAGAGAAGAATGGGGGAACTTTATATTATGTACAAGGAAATGAGAGGGAGGGGGTATGAAAAACGGTGGAATGAGACAGACATCATTACCCTATGTACATGTATGATTACACGAATGATATGAATCTACATTGTGTGCAACCTAGAAACGAAATTATGTACCCCATTTGTGTACAATGAATCAAAATGCAGTCTGTAAAAAATTAAAAGCTAAATAAAAATAATAAAAATTAAAAAAAATAGGTGTAGCATAAGAAGGCATTTAGCAATAGTGTAGCTACTGGTGACATTATTACCATTATTCCTGGAACTCTCCTTTATCCCTTTTTCTATCTTGCTCATTTCCATGGAGTTAACGACATTGTGATTGATAAGGTATAACAGAAACTTGACCCGTGTGGCCCATTCAGTAGTCTGTATAGTTACAGGAAATGAGGTTATCAGAGATTTTTTTCAATAATGCAAAAGTAGAAATGTTGAAACAAAAGTTTTGATGAATTACAGTTTTAAGGCCAGACTGGTTCTCCATGCTTAAACATAAGCATGAATTAGTTCCTTCCCCAACACATTTTTACTGTTATATGTGTCCAGTTTATGTCTCCTGGTAGTATACAGGCCATTAAGATCCAGAAACATGACAAGGAAACTACTGATTTTTGACCATTTCCAAAGTAATTTATCATTAAAGAGAACACATTGCAGCACTAAATCAGATACACATTGCATCACAGAGACAATAAGGTTATTAAGAAAAATATTTTTCCTAATTTTTCAATATTAGAATGTTTTACTGTGTAATATTTTTATGGGGTTGTTTGAGAAGTCAATTCACAGAAGTCATCAAGGAAGGTTGTAGTAATATTTTAAAGAATAAAATGGATTCAACCAAGGATTGTTTTAGGGAAAATGAGGTCTTTTAAAACACTACTCTAGTTTGTCTTTTTCCAACTTGACAATCTACTTTCGGTCCATTTGCTATTCATAAGACCAAAGAAGTAGCAATAAATTGTTGCTTTCCCTGGTTATGCCTGGATTATCCATAGTATATTTTAGAGACACGCCTACTTTCCTCCTGATCACAGCAAAGGGTTATAAATCTGTCAGCAGAGTGATTCCCAAAGCATATGGCGCACAGGGGAAAATATGGCGCACAAGAGAAAATAGCTTGCATTTAGCTCTGGACAGCTGTCCAGAGCTCAACAATGTTGGCAACACGTTTCAGAGCAGATAAACTAGGAAATATATTTAGAAAGCACAAGCTAAGAAATTTATACTAATCTCCACTAGATTCAAAGACATAAATTGCCATTGCAGTATTTCTAGGAGCCGGGCTGAACTAAATAATTCTTGGTCACCAGAATTCTGTTAAGTAGAAATAATATTCACCATTTCAGACCTTGATTAGATAGGATCCATCTGGTTAAGATGACAACAATAAGCTTTCCAATAACTGATAAATTCTTCAGTTACTTGTCAGACATGATTTCTGGCACTTTAAAACTTTAGAGTAAGAGAGATCTTTATACATAAAATGGACCATCTGCAAATTTGCACTGGCCCTCAGACACTTCAGTGAAAATAAATCTCATCTTAAGATTCAGAGTTCATGAATTTAAAATTAGTGAACTAAAAGAGCTCCTTGGAAATGTGGCTGATTTGGGGGCTGGAGTAGGGAAAATGTAAGATGATCCTGGCTCATCTTGTCATACCACAGTGAGAGAAAAATCCTTTAAAAAGAGAATAATGGGGGAACTTTAGAATATATAGAAGGAAATGAGAGGGAGGGGGTATGAAAAATGGTGGAATGAGACAGACATCATTACCCTATGTACATGTAGGATTACATGAATGGTATGAACCTACATTGTGCAAAGCCCTAGAAACAAAATGATGTACCCCATTTGTGTACAATGAATCAAAATGCAGTCTGTAAAAAATTAAAAGGTAAATAATTTTTTTTTTAAAAAAAGGATATCAAAAGGACATGACAGCTGTTAGAGCTCACAGTGGTCAAAACTGGAAAAAAAAACGAGCAACAAAATAAATAACTACAATACTCAATTAAAATCCTATGAATCAAACAACCAAAAAAAAAAAAAATGCCAAAATCAAATCTGAGTCCAAACTAATATAAATCAATTACTGAATAAGGAATAAATGTATGAGGGGATAATTTTTCATACATAAGAATCAATAGTATTATATGTACATGGACATTTGACTAACCTCCTAGACAATTGCTTTATAGTGCATTTCCTTTAACAAAATGCCACAGGTGTAAATTAAGACCTACATAACCCACTCCTGGATATTCATCACTGTGCTATCCAGAGGAATGCTACTGAAGTTATTATTTCTCAGATTTCACAATGCAATTGTGTGGAATACTTATCAAATATCAATAATCAGATTAAATGGATATTTTGAGAAAAAGATGAGTTCATAACTTTACACATCTTTTGAATTATTAAATTGAAATGTTTTCCTTTTTGGACAATAAAAAACTCACAAGTTTTGGTGCTCATCTAACAAGTATATATTTCTTCAGAGCATGTATTACAAACACTAATTTCACTTTGACTTAATTTTAAGTTATTGTTCCTCTCGTTGAACCTTTTTATGTGCATTATTTATATCCTATAGTTGGACTGTGTTCATTTGAGAAGGTTAGAAAAAGTGCATAGACAATATTTTTTGAGGAAATTAAAGGTTATCCTATCACTCAGGTAACGATTGTTATCACATTGCAGTATGACTAAAAGACCATCTAGACATTTGTCATGCTGTATTTCACTGCCCGTTTTTAGTCTTTTATTTGGGGGAGGAAAAAATGATACAAAATAAGGTGTACATTGAATTAAAATTAAAGAAACCCATTTAAGTTCTAAGTTCTGTTTTGACTGTTAGATATTATTGCTTTGTAGGTGGACTAAATTCTATGTCTGTGTCTTCATATATTCATTTAGAATCTTAACATTTAGGAAAATATTTATGGTTGATTTATCTTTAAATAACACTGACGATATGGAACATATTTTGTCTGATGTATTTAATAAAGTAACCAATCCAAGTCCCCTTAATTAATAAAGATGTAGAGTGTCAACATTCTATTTCTATTGTTCTTTTTTTTTTATGGAGAGAGGGAACCAGGGATTGAACTTGGGGCACTTGACCACTGAGCCACATACCCAGTCCTATTTTGTATTTTATTTAGAGACAGGGTCTCACTGATTGCTTAGTGCCTCACTTTTACTGAGGCTGGCTTTGAACTTGCAATCCTCCTGTCTCAGCCTCCCCAGCCACTGGGATTACAGGCATGTATCACCAAGCTCAGCTCTGTTTTTCTTAATTAGGACTTGGAACCACCCTCATTTTTTTCCTTTTAATTGATGAATGACAACATTAATTGGGTGACTTTTTAAATCTTATTTTCTAATTGATGAACTTGTATATATTAATTATGTATAATATTTTGAAATACTCATACATTGTGAAATGGCTCAGTTTAACTAATTATATTTACATTACCCCACATATATATGATTTATTTTGGTGCATGGGGTGGCACTTTAGGTAAAAGATTAACTCCTAGAGTGTCTATAGAGTTTTAGTCTCTTTAGCAGTGCTATAGTTTGGATTTGGAATGGTCCACAAGGTCATGCATTGAAAGCTTGGTCCCTAGCCATGATGCTGTTGGGCAATGGTGGACACTCTAACAGGTGGGGCTTTATGGGAGGAAGTTAGGTAATTGGGGGTTGTCCTTTAAGGGAATATAGGAACCTTGGCTCCATCCTCTCTTCTTGCTTCCTAGTTGCCATGAGGTGAACGCTTCCTCTACCATATGCATCATTGTGATGTGGAGCCTCTACAGGCCCAAGCAACATGGCCAAGTGACTTTGAACTGAAGCCTCCAAACCAATGATACAAAATAAAGTTTTCTGCTTTTAAAGTTTATTATCCCAGGTATTTTGTCACAGTGACAGAAAGCTAATTAACATAAGCAGAAACCTAACTAGATATCCAAAAGTAATAATATTTTTCATATGTACGTTATTATATCATTATCAATGCTGTGTTATAAAACTAGCAATAAAAATAATCTGATCTTTGAAAAATAATGAAGAAATAACCCTAATAAGAAGAGAGAACAATGGAAGAGGAGGATATAGGTGGGTTATATAAATAATTTCTATTAAAGAAATCATGGTCTTAATTCTTTTAATTCTGTGTTGCTAAAGAACATCAAGAGAGAGAACAAGGAGAAGGAGGAGAGGGAGAAAAGGGAATTTTTAGAAAAAGAAAAAATGGTTGAAGAAAAACAATAATTTTTCTGGAAAAATGTATATGAGGAAGAAAGTAATCTCATTCATAAGGGATATTAGATGCATTTGAAGATCATAGAAGGGTTTCAAGATGGCGGACTAGAGGGTGGCTGCATTTCATGTTGCTCCAGGACTCAGGATTCAAAAGAGGAGAAATTGAGAGACTTGGGACCAACTCAAAGCAGCCGGGTGAGTCTCTCCCGTTGGGGAGGCGTCCCAGATGGGGCGGTAGTCCCAGAACGCAGGGAACTTTGTGAAGTAGAGCTGCCCAGCGAGACGCCCCTCCCCCCGCTGGAGCAGTGAACTCGCACAACTGGGAGCATCGTAGAGGAGGCTGCTCAGCACAGCGCTGGGACTCGGAGCAACCACTGGGGCTCCGCGCTGCGGCCCAGAGGAGGGGCTGCGAGGAGAGCTGTGTGGACTCAGGACACCGGGGCCTGCCCTGAGGAGGAGGAGGAGGATCAGTGTGGTGAGGTGCTTGGACTTGGAGCGACTGCGCCAGAGCTACAGGCGGTTGCCTAAGGAGGAGCTGCTCGGTGAGCTGTTTGGACTCGGAGCGACCATTCCTGAACACCAGGGCCTGCCTTGAGGAGGAGGAGGAGAAGCATGGCTGCTTGGATTCGGAGTGACTATACCAGAGCTATGGGCGGTTGCCAGAGGAGGAGCTGCGTGGCGAGCTGTTTGGACTCAAAGCGACCTTTCCTGACTACCGGGGCCTGCCCAGAGGAGGAGGAGGAGGAGGAGGAGGAGTGCAGCGGGTTGCTTGGACTCGCAGTGACTGCGTTGGAGCTCCAGGCGGCTGCTCAGAGGAGGAGGCGAGTGGTGAGTTGTTTGGACTTAAAGCGACCGCTCCTGAACACCGGGGGGCTGCCTGGAGGAGGCGCGCTTTGGGTCACTTGGTCTCCAGTGGCTGCACCAGAGCTCTGGGCAGCTGCCTGGAGGAGGCGTGCAGTGGGTCATGTGGACTTAGAGCGACTCAGAGTGACTCACAGTGACCACTCCTGAACACCCGGGGGGCTACCTGAAGGAGGAGGAGGAACAGGGCAGGACACTTGGACTTGGAGTGACTGCCCAGGGCTACAGGCGGTTGGCGGGAGGAGGCTCACAGTGAGTTGCTTGGACTCCTAGTGACTGCACCGGAACACCGGTGGCTGTCTGGAGGGAGAGGCGTGCGGCGGGTTTCTGGGACTCAGAGCAATTGTACGTCGCTCCAGGTGGCTGCTCAGAGGAGGGGCCGCATAGCCAGGCTATTAGGTACAGAGCAGGGTCCTAGGACCTAGGAGTCTTCTTGGTGGAAGAGCCACACAGAGACATGCTTAGGGGCGCAGCGAAGGTTCCAGGACTGCAGGCAGATTCTCTGAGGAGGGGCAGCCAAAGGAGATTCATCTGCGAAGGGTGAGGCTCCCAGGCCCAGAAGGTAGGGCCGGGCCCCTGGGAACGTTGCAGAGGAAGGCAGCCCAGTCCAGGCAGTAGTTGTAGATTAAGGGGAACCTCTAGGAGGGGAACCGACCAGTGAGACCTCCCCACCAGGTGAGTCTTCCCTGCCGGGTGAGGTTTTCCCACAAGGACGGTAAAACCAGAGACATAGGCCCAAACAGGCGTTGCCTCAGCCCGCAGCCTAGTTCCCCTTTGGATGACCATTGGTCAACAAGTGGAGGCACCTCTGCCCACTAGCAGGGAATATACCCCACCTGAAGGCCACCACTCCTAGAGAGGCACCTTCCTTATGGAGCACCGCGCTATCAACTTCCTCCAAGACTTCAGCCTACTGAAGGCTAAGAGGGGATATATATAGAAATCTTCAGGGACATTGTAAGTCAATAGAGGAAATCTGCAATATCTCAGCAGTCCACTGATACCTGAACAACATGAGAAAACAAGGGAAGAATATGCCCCAAACAAATCGAGATGTTACATCAATAAAACCCAATGACAGCATGGCAGAAGAAATGACAGAAAAGGAGTTCAGAATGTACATAATTAACATGATCAGGGAAGCAAACGATGAGATGAAAGTGCAAATGCAGTCATTGAATGATCGCACCAATCGACAGTTAAAAGAGCAAATACAGGAAGCAAAAGATCATTTCAATAAAGAGTTAGAGATATTGAAAAAAAACCTAACAGAAATCCTTGAAATGAAGGAAACAATAAACCAAATTAAGAACTCCATAGAAAGCATATCCAATAGGATAGAACACCTGGAAGACAGAACCTCAGACTTTGAAGACAAAATGTTTAACCTTGAAAACAAAGTTGAACAAACAGGGAAGATGGTAAGAAATCATGAACAGAATCTACAAGAACTATGGGATATCATGAAAAGGCCAAATTTAAGAATTATTGGGATTGAGGAAGGCTTAGAGAAACAAACCAAAGGAATGAACAATCTATTCAATGAAATAATATCAGAAAATTTCCCAAATCTGAAGAATGAAATGGAAAATCAAGTTCAAGAGGCTTATAGGACTCCAAATACCCAAAATTACAACAGACCCACACCAAGGCACATTGAAAAATACCTAACATACAAAATAAAGACAGAATTTTAAAGGCTGTGAGAGAAAAGAACCAAATTACATTCAGGGGGAAACCAATACGGATATCAGCAGATTTTTCAATCCAGACCCTAAAAGCTAGAAGGGCCTGGAACACCATTTTTCAAGACCTGAAAGAAAATGGATGCCAACCAAGAATCTTATACACAGCAAAACTTACCTTCAAATTTGACGATGAAATAAAATCCTTCCATGATAAACAAAAGCTAAAAGAATTTACAAAAAGAAAGCCAGCATTACAGAACATTCTCAGCAAAATATTCCATGAGGAAGAGATGAAAAACAAAGAAGCAAATCAGCAAAGGGAGGAATTATCCTAAAGGAATTGTCAAATAAAGGAGGAACCAAGTTGTGTCAAATAAATAAATAAATAAATAAAATTTTAAAAATGAACCAAATGACCCGGAAACCAAATCATATCTCTATAATAACCCTGAATGTTAATGGCCTGAATTCATCAATCAAAAGACATAGACTGGCCGATTGGATTAAAAAGAAAGATCCAACAATATGTTGCCTGCAAGAGACTCACCTCATAGAAAAAGATACCCATAGACTAAAGGTGAAAGGATGGGGAAAAACATACCGTGCACATGGACTCAGCAAAAAAGCTGGAGTATCCATCCTCATTTCAGATAGTGTGGACTTTAAGCCAAAGTTAGTCATAAAGGATAAAGAAGGACATTTCATACTGCTTAAGGGAAGCATAAATCAGCAAGATATAACAATCATAAACATCTATGTCCCAAACAGTGGCTCATCCATGTATGTCAAACAAATCCTTCTCAATTTCAGAAACCAAATAGACCATAACACAATAATACTAGGTGATTTTAACACACCTCTCTCACCACTGGACAGATCCTCGAAACAAAAATTGAACAAAGAAACCATAGATCTCAATAACACAATCAATAATTTAGACTTAACGGACATTTATAGAATAAACCATCCAACCAAGAGCGAATACACTTTCTTCTCAGCAGCACATGGATCCTTCTCTAAAATACACCATATATTATGCCACAAAGGTAATGTAAGCAAATACAAGAAGATAGAGACACTACCTTGTATTCTATCAGATCATAATGGATTGAAATTAGAAATAAATGAAAGAGTAAAAAACAGAAACTACTCCAACACCTGAAGATTAAACAATATGCTATTATATGATGAATGGATAACAGAAGATATTAGGAAGGAAATTAAAAAATTCTTAGAGGTAAATGAGAACAAAGAAACATCATATCAAAATCTCTGGGACACTATGAAAGCAGTACTTAGAGGGAAATTTATTTCATGGAGCGCATTTAATAAAAGAAGTAAAACTCAACAAATAAACAACCTAACACTACAGCTCAAAGCCCTAGAAAAAGAAGAACAGACCAGCACCAAAAGTAGTAGAAGACAGGAAATAGTTAAACTCAGAGCTGAAATCAACGAAATTGAAACAAAAGAAACAATACAAAAAATTGACAAAATAAATAGTTGGTCTTCGAAAAAATAAACAAAATTGATAAACCTTTAGCCACACTAACAAAGATGAGAGAAAACCCAAATCACTAAAATTTGGAATGAACAAGGAAATATCACAACAGACACGATTGAAATACAAAACATAATTAGAAGCTATTTTGAAAATCTATACTCCAACAAAATAGAAAATTTCAAAGACATCAATAGGTTTCTAGAGACATATGAATTGCCTAAACTGAAGGAGGAGGACATACACAATTTAAATAGACCAATTTCAAGTAATGAAATAGAAGAGGTCATCAAAAGCCTACCAACAAGGAAAAGTCCGGGACCAGATGGGTTCTCAGCCGAGTTCTACAAAACCTTTAAAGAAGAGCTCATTCCAATACTTCTCAAAGTATTCCATGAAATAGAAGAGGAGGGAACCCTCCCAAACTCATTCTATGAAGATCATAGAAAATGATCACTGGTGTATGATTATGGACTGTCTAAACTGGGAGGGCATATTTAATGTACATATCCCTTAATCTTTCTTCCCTCTTCCACCTTTTCCCTTTAACAAATGAGGGGATTTAAATGCAAACAAGTAATAACATTCGTCCCAAATTATACAAAGTTGGGGCAAAGCTAAGGCTAAAAACCTTGACCTCTTGATTTCTAGCTTAATTTCCCTTTTACTTCAATGAGTAAGGACGATAAAACATAACAATGCCACACAATGAAATATACTTAAACACAGATCAGGGTCAACTAAGCCCCTACTGCTGAGACTGTGAGTCTCAAGAGTCAGACTTTTTAGTGTGTGTCTAAATTGGGAGTAATTACATCTATTTCCCTTCTGTTAATTTGCACATAATAAGTACTGAGAAAATATAATCTATAATAATCAATTGGGTTGTTGTTGAATTTCTACCCAGGATTGGCTCTTTGGACAGCCTTTGATGTTGAAGTCACTATGACCCTTGACTCCTTAGGTGCCTTGGACTTCTATCTCATTCCCCATGACAGTCACAAACCCATAGAGCAGCAGGAGACGATCACACACTGAGTAGACTTTATTCTCTAACTACCAGTCCTTGATAGATTCCGACATTTGCTCCCAATTAATGCTCAGAAATTCTTTTTTCTCCTAATTAATCCTCTGGAAAATTCCACATTAAAGTTGCTGTCAAAGTTGCTGTCAACTTTTTTTTTTAATCCCCTATCTTCATGTCTAGTTCCATCTTCTGAGCCAATAACTCCATGTATTATTTCATGGAGAAGCTCAGGCTATAATCCTTTTTCTCGTCCACAAAATATCTATATACAGACTTTAGGCACGATTCTACATATATCTACATATTTATCTTCTTTCCTGGATTAGTTGTTACATCTGCCTTCTAGTTCTGTTTTTTCCTATTTCCAACTCTTCCATTTTCCCCAACCTACAGATTACTTTTTTCTCTCAGTAATCCCTTATATATCTAGTTTATTTAAAAATATCTGTTTAGTGATTCTCTTTCATCTTTAAAGCGTCCAGGTCTCCACCACCTTGAAACCAGCCTTGGGCTTGCTGTTCATTCATCTGACTCTAGCCCTTGGAAAGTGAGTTAGCTCTCAGTACTGAAGTTATGTCTATTGTTCACAACCTTTGCAGCCTATACCTTTGGCCAGAATAGATCCTATTCAATTCTGTTGAAGACCTTTCCAGTTTAGCTCACTCAGTCAAAGAAAATTTGATTTTACTTTTATTACCACCTATCATTTCTCTCTTTTTTAAATTTGTTACATTTTAACTTCATTTTCCTTGGTTCTTCAACCTCCTTTGGAATTTATAAGTACTCCTGTAATTCTCAGATTCTCCTTGCTTCAGTCAAATACTGTTTCAGTTCAAGGTGACATTTCCATATGACAGATGGTATTCTTCTACTTCTGCCTTGACACTACATGCCAATGTGTAACCTCCCATGCCCAGGGAATTAACAGACTTGTTTTCTGCTCAGACTTTTCCCAAGCAGCTTGTACCTGCCTGGCCAGGTCTTCAATATCTCACATCCCAATGAAATTGGCCTTCACTCAAGATCCAAAGCCAGTGATTTCCTAACAAAAATGAGAGCTTGGTCTTCCAAAAGCACATTTCCTGTTTACATTGTGAGTGTCTCCAGTATTCTCCACTCAAGCCCATGTCTCCAATCTCTTCATATCTTTCATTAATACAAATCTACCTCTTTAATCCTCTACTCAGACTCACCATGTGAATTTTGACTCAGCGCTTTTGATTTTGCCATTCTTTCCACTTTTAAGTCAACTGTACAACTCTACTCTTTGTAAATCTTACCCATATGATGGAAAACAAAACAAATTCCTTTTTCTACAAAAAAAGAAAAAACTAGTAGCCATTACAGCTTTAAACTCTGAATTACCTAGGATTAGATAGATATTTCCTTAACTTGATGACATATTTTATCTTAAACAGAGTCAATATCCTATATAATGGTAAAATTCACAAGTGATTTTTTTTTAAATAAAAAGAGGATGCTAGCTATGAACAACACTAATTCATGCTATGGTTGATATTTCTATAGAGAGATATGTATTTTGGAAAGGAAGATCCAAAAATATCTTAATTTTCATATTATATGATTGTCGTCTACTCAGATGATGCAAAAGATTCAAATGGAAAAAGTAGTAGAACTAACAAAAGAGCTCTTCAAGCCTGCTGATTATGAAACATAAATAAAAATCAATATATTTTCTCTATGCCTGCAATGACCAGTTCAAAAAAATACAGTGAAAATTGATACTGGTCACAATAACAAATGTAGAAATCCTACATTATATATAACATAGAATAAATTTAATGAGAAATGTGCATGACTTATATTAAAGAACCTGAAAAATTTTAATGAAGACTATATGACATATCCACCATTCAATACTCAATTCTACCACCCTCCCAAAATGTTCTAAAACCAACGTGAAAATATTCTTATCTGAATTTCTTTCTTTTCTATTGTGGACAACAGTCAACTCATTCCTAATTGCAGAGCACTTTAAACCTGAGAGTCTCAAAAACAGACTATGCTATTTGTATATTGGTTATGACATAACTTTGGCCTGCCTCTGCTTTCTCCTCTACAAAGTAGTAATCTTAAGATATTACATAGCACCAGGTTACTATGTAGAATAAATGAATAATCCATTATTAATAATTTGTTATTTAATATCTACTAAAATATTTGATAATTATAAAAACTATATTGAAATAATTAGAATTTCTACTATATTTTTATATTAAATTTATAAATCCCTAGTACATTAGTTAGTGCATTAGAATAGTCCTCAATAAATTATCATCATTATTGTAACTCTTTTACACATAATTGGTCAGTGTTCACGGTTGTAGAAAATGAATGATCCTTCTGATCAGAGGATGGAAGGAACATGAGAGGAAGTAGAAAACACCCAGAAGCCACAACTAAGAGCTACAGAAGAGTCAGAACCATAGGTACAATGAGGCCAAGGTCTGAGAGCCAGGAGAATCCGTAAACAGGAGGTGGGGGTTACTTTAGAGCATAGTTGCTGGGGCAGAGTGAAGCCAATGGGTACTCCAGAGACCAAAAACTAGGGGTAACCATGGAAACTCCCTCATGACTTTAAGAAAGCATTGTGCCTGCACTGGTAAGATGATGAATGTATCCAGAGAGCTGATAGACCAGGTTGGCTCATGTTCAAAGAACTAATCCCACAGAAAGATTACAGATAGCAATTCTTAAATCAGTTGGAAGGTGCGTGTGGTGGCTTCAGTGAAACATCACACCTATGCCGGTAGTAGATGCACAGTAATGATGCTTTGAATAAATGTCTTGTACTTGAGCAATACTTGAGATCACCTGCAGTGTTCTAGATTTGAGGAGTTATGAAAGATTTGCTTATCATTAACTGATTTAAGAACCAAGTTCTTATTACACTGTATTTATCTCATATCTGCTACCAAAAAAACATAAACAAAAACAAAACAAGAAAGATATTTTGAATCAGGCTTGTTAGGTAGCTTGACTTCAGGAAAAAAATTTTAAAAACGTCATTTACCCATATTCCTTCACAAAAGGACAGGCAGCAAAAATCCATATTTTTATTCTAATTATGGTAAATGTCATCAAATCCCATTGGAAAGGCAAATGAAAAGAATTATATAACAATTTTATTATGTAACATATTTCTAAGTATGTTACCATCTTTAGTCCTCAGACACATATGTATTAGTATGTTAGCCAAACTCTCTTTAATGTTAACATTGTTTGTAATGCTTACTGTCTAGACATGACCAAATAGAAGGAGTCAAGGGAAATGTCATAATGTTTACAATATCATCTGCCAATCTATTTTCTCCTTCTGCCTCTATCCTACATATATGAAGAGTTTCTTCTGCTAAACTTGTCTAATATTTTTGAATGAATCTAATGGTAAACTGAAGACCACAATCTTTCTCATGTTATTGAATTCACCTGAGAATTTTGGCATAATATGATTGCCCTATAAAATATAAACAACTTTTAACATAGGTTCAAATCTTTTCTTCAGATAGTCATATGCATATGCACAGCTATCATCCAAGAAGTTCCAGAAGGATTTGAAGGATTGCAAAGGAGTACTGTGATAAGCTTTGATGAGGGTATTTTTGGAAGAGTAAATAGAGGGCAAACCAACTCGCTAAAAGGTTTAGCTGGGACTCTCTAGTGCTATGTCAATAATTACTCATAAGAACTCTATAAACATTTAATATGGAGACATGAGATGAAAAGATTTTAAAAGTCTCTAAGCAACACTAAGATGATGTGGCAGTAATAGCCTCTTCTGCTGAAGATCTGCACTGAAATTCCAACACTGCCACTGACTACCTGTGTTATTTTGGTGAATTATTTGTCTACTGAAACTTCATTTTTCTCATCTCTACATTGTCTGACAGCAATCTCTATGTCCAGAGTTGCTTTGAAGATTAAAAAGAATAATTTTTATTGAAAAATATCTTAGTAATACTACGTCAATAATATAAACATTTAAAAATATTTGCTTGGGTATGCTTTCCAATGTCATAAAAACGTGTAAACTTGTCTAATGGACTGACTAAGCTGTGAATTTTATGAAGGTGGGAACCACTTCTGCCTTTTTAACTTGTGGTCTAATCCTGTTCCTTTGCTTTTTATAAGTATACATACTGAGTGAAAAAAGGAATAAGTTAATGAATGCATAAATAGACCAGTTGCTACCAATTACTGTTAAGAGGAGTTGAATAGAAGACAGTTTCTAGAATGAATGTTTAGAAGTAATTGACTCACACTCATACTTACACATCCTGTTTCATTGCCTCATGTCTTTTTACCCACCAAGACCACATGAATTCAAGGAATGCAAAGACCCTCACATCTGTATAGTAAAAAATAGAAGCACTGCCATCCAGCTGACGAGTGTTTATGATGAGGTGTAAGCAAGATAACACGGAACACAGCCCAGTACACATCACTCAAAGAAAATCCTCCAAGTCATCGCCTGTGTTTCTTAGTAACCCCATGCTCTCAAGGATAGTCATGTTAATCATTACCCCACTTACCAAAACAGACAATAGCAGACTGAAAAACTACACAGCCAATGAAGAGCTAATCACACGTCTCGAAGATTTATGAGCTTTCTCCATTTGAGAGCATTGGTCAACAAGAGGCAGCAGGAGAGGAGAAATGTGGTTAATGGTATTACTTAGCTCACAAGTGCTCCTCCCCCTTTCCCCTTTGGGTAGGAGATCTCAGAAGTCATTCCAAGTCTTTGCGGTGTGCCTTGTTTTGCAGACCCTGTAAGAAAGAGAAAGGAAACAGCAAAAGGAAAAAAGAGAAACAAGACTTCAAGTACTTATACAATGAAGGCAAATGTGAATGAACAACAACAAAATACACCCTGTAAGAACTAAAGAGAGTGAGTATAGAGCTTAAATGCACTAACTTCAGAATGCCATGTACTGGGGCTAGACTCCTGGCTCCACTGCTTCACAGAGTGACCTATACCTCAGTTCCCATGGGCTGGTGCTATCTCCTGGGGTGACTAAAGCACTGAAGGCAGCAACACATACTGTCCACTTGGAGCAAGCATTCAGTAATGATAAGGGAGCTGATCTCCATCTTGGAAATGGAACTACTCTTCTTGTGCTTTGAAATCAATTGGAGATAATTTTCCCTTTCCTTAGCTTTTCAATTGCCTGACCATTGAGAGTTGAATTGTTGCTATTTGGTAGAATAGATGAACCAGAGGGAAAAGAGGCAGAGGAGCCATTGCTGGGAGAAGATGGAGTTTGGTTTTCATTTTCTGATTAAGTATTATCTGAAAGTAACTGGGTGACTTGCTGGTCACTTACTTTGAACGTGGGCATGGAGTTGGACAACCAGTGTTCTAATGCCATTCTGTCACTTACCAGCTCTGTTTCTTGCGCGAGTTCAGTGTCCACCCCCGCAAAATGAGAATGGCAATACCACCCAATGCAGAGATTCAGTGAGTGTTTAAATGAAATTTTTGTGTGAAATGTTTAACACAATGCCTGGCAGATCTAAGCATTCAATAAAATTAGATCATAATGACAATGATAACAATAAGTAGGTCATCTTGCAACTTGAATCTAAAAACCTAATGTCACTGAAGAATTCTTTATAAGGACTTGAAGCAGTGAATTCAAACTGAAATGAAGTATTATTGGCATACCTATTTCATAGCTCATATAAAATGATGCTAATTTGGATAAAGATTCTTATAAATTCATGATAGGTAATAAGCTTCTATATGTCATCTGATTTCCCCATAATTCTCCATTATTTTCTTCAAACTCCCATTTTTATGATGAGACATTTGTCAAATATTTTACACTTAACTGTCATCACATAAAACATCATTTATCTCCAAAAAACTTCAGATTCCAGTAACTAAATTTGAAACCTGTGGGAAGTCAGTAAAGTCTAGTGATGTTACATCAAGCAATAAGCACAAATGTTGGACAACACAAACCTTAAGCTGTAACTAAAGAGAAGTCACCCCTCATTGAGCACCTTCTACATATCAGGCCCTATGGTGGGCTCTTCACATACTTCATTGAATTATCATTAATAACCCTGAAAAGGGAATAATATTATGCTTATATTTAGAAACAGACTTTGAGATCTGAGACAAATCACTTAAGATCAAAGAGTTAAGAAATGGCAGGGTCAGGGCTAGATTCTAACTCTGTCTGACTTCAAAGCCTGCCCTCTCTTTCTTAAGCCTCACTGCCTCTCTCCAGGAAACTAGGCACCCACCCAAGTCCATCAGCAGGAATCACAGTGACCTGCTGGACACAATAGGGTCCAGGCATCCCCAACCCAGACAGGATGGGCAGTGGCACCAGCTGACCTGGTTTGCAGAAAGGCTCATAGGGAACTAACCTCAACCAGCTGGAAAGACAAAGGCCAGGGACAGGTAGAGCCTGAGAGGTTTAAATTAACCTGTTTTAATCCAGAAGTTTTCAAATGGTATTACTACTCACAGAAATGTTTTGTTTTGTTTTGCTGTTAACACCTATTTTTCAAATGCGAAGTTATGTACTACTCTTCAATAAATAAATGCAAAAATAAAAACTCAGTAATGGGGGGTGGGAGGGGGGCAAGAATGGAGGAAGGAGGGACTGTATAGAGGGAAGAGAGGAGTGGGAGGGGTGGGGGGGAAATAACAGAATGAATCAAACACCATTACCCTAAGTAAATGTGTGATTACACAAATGGTATGCCTCTACTTTATGTACAACCAGAAACAACAGGTATCCCATTTTTTTTATAATAAAAATAAATTTAAAAAAACAAAACTTCAGATGTTCTGGTGTGGGATCAAGAAATTAGGGATTAATGAATTAGGGTCTCTAGGCTCTTTGCTGGCTTCTGATGAGTGACTTCAATGACACATCAGTGAATCCATAAGGTTCTTAGGAGTGATTTGAAAATCACTTCATTGCCTATTAATCATTGTTTCTCAAAGGGTACACAAAAGGTACAGTGCAGATCCCATTCTTCAATCCAAACCTGTTATTTGGGGGAATTCTTAGCCAAAGATCTTGCCATGATCCAAGAAACTCATAGGTTTGCTTTCTTTCTTTCTCCTTCTTTAGCTTGCCTTCCTTCCTTCTTTCCTTCCTTCCTTTTCAAAAAAAGAATATCTTGAAAGATTCAGAACTCAAAGAGCTGCATCCCTCAGAAAGTTTATTTCAATAAAGTTCATGATTTGCTCACAGCCTCTCCCTGCTGAGGGGAACTGGTTCTTCCTCCTGACTTTACATGATTGACAATGATGCCTTTTAGTGACAACTTTTCCTTATGTAAGAGGCAGCCTTCTCCCAGTATCTAAAACAATGATAAGAAGTACAGGCATGCAAAAATTGTCACAGTATGGATTAGGGTAAAATGATTTTGAAAAAGTCTAACATGCATTTGATTTCTCCCCTAATTGTAACTTTCATGGGATATTTCACAGAAATAAAAATCTCCAGATTTTCACTTCAAGATTCTTCTGGGAATAGCATATAAAATATTCTGGATGTGGAATTCATGAATCTACATCTTTCCTAGCTCACCAGGTGATCCTTGAGCACACTCAAACTTGAAATCTGCACTCTTACTCTTTTGCTCACAGCACGGCCTACAAAGCAATAGTGCAGACATCTCCCGGGTGCCTCTGGGATATGTGGACTCTCAGACACCACCCTAGACCTGCTGAGTCAGGGTCTGTTTTTTAAACTAGGTTGCTAGATAGTCTATCACCCTATTAACATTCTAGAAACACTGGCCTAGAAGAGGCAATGCAGAGCCTTCCATCTGGAATTGGAAGAGGGAGATGAGGGGGACCTGGAAGCAAGTTCTCTGTGGAAAGCCTCAATCACAGCTCTTCAGCACAAGCTGCCTTTCCACAAACAAGGAGCCACTCTGTGACCTGTTACTTATCTGCTCTCTTGTCCCATCATGGTCTGGTAAGGGGGTGGGCATAAAACAATTCTTCCTTGGCTGTTTGAACAAGAATTTTTGTTTGTTTGTTTGTTTATAAATGGTGAAAGTTTATTTGGCTCAGTGGGAAGTCATAAAAAAATGAAACCTGGCAACAGTTATCTGTTAAGGTTGTTATGCTGTGTCATCCCATGAAGACAGAAGGACAAGAGAGCAAAAAGAAGGGGATAAACCTCATCCTTCTATCACTCTCAAGATGACTATCCCACTCCTTTCTGAGCAAGAATTTTAACATTAATTAAGAAACCATTTATTCATTGCCTGTGTATTCCAGGCAACAGAAGGAAGTCATGGTCCAGGCCCTCCGGGTCCCACCCATTTCCAAATCTCTAGGCTTGGACTGTACTCCTCACCCATTTGCCTGCCAATCCTGCTCCTAGATCCTGGTTTGAATGTGGAAAATGAGTCTAATGTTGCCACTGTGGTGAAGTGTCCCCAGTTAGCTAGCACTTGACTGTGTCAGTTTCACAGTCCCCATAAGCACAGCTGCTGTTTGATGAGCTACAATAGCATTTATCTTCATCCCACAGGGCCATTTGCTTAGCATCTGCTTCCTGGGTGCAATCTGTGCTCCTGCTCAGGTGAAATAGCTAGAGAAGCTGACAGTAGGATTGCATTTACTGCTTACATTGGTAACTGTGAGACAGACCCTCTGAATAACTCTGGTCTTTGCATCCCTTCAGCAGATAGTTGCCTTAGGATTAAAAAAGAAGGCAGCCCACCCCAACCACATTCCCCGTGAAATTTTGACTCTCCTGCCTAGGAAGGATTTTAGTTGCTCACCATATTTGCAACACTGTAGTGCTGTCACCAGCCTTCACACCACTTTGCTCCCTTGGAGACATGCTCTTTCTGTTTAGGGTTCTGTCAGGTAAAAAAAAAGTACCTGGCCCCTTGCTGCTACATATGTCCTTTCACAGAGGTGTGGGGTGAAGGTGTCTGGGTGGCACTGAGTTCATTTTCACTCCCATCTTGTGGAACCAGGAAGTAGCTACAGGAACACCTCCAGAGAGCTTTCCAGAATACCAGTGGTAAAGCCATGAAGTCATGCTTTGCTACATGTAAATTTAATTCCCTTGATGGAGGCAATGATTTCTGTGTTTTGAGGTGTTGCTGCTGATGATGATTCAAGATAGAACTTGGAGCTTCCTCTGTGATTCTTAAGTTTCCACACCTTCTACCCACTCACTCGACATCTCCTAATGGTGCCATAGCTCGGCTGTAGAAACTTCCCACACCATAGACAGACTTAGCGACTTGATCCACCTGTTTTCTCAGTCACTTTCCAAGAAAGTCCAAAGACCAAATTTATCTACACAGTGACCTCCAGAAAATCCAGACTTAGATCTACTAAGGGTGGGGTAAAGACAGAATCCCCTCCTCAATAATTCCATAAAACCTGGTGAAGCGTTCTGATTGGTTCAGTTGGGCATATACCTATCCCTAGACCAATAACTTTGACCAAGGCTGGAGCCAGTTTGCTTAGGTTCTGTATTTTTTTCTGGAACCTGGAATTGATGCCAGACCTACTATATGCTATGACTAAATGATGTGAACAGATACCCAAAATGAAAACTAGAGAGCTAGTAACAGAATAGTCAATGAACTCAATAAACAAAAACATATACCTTTATTATGTGCTATTGTTTAGGGCTTATGATAGAATAGATGGTTTAATAGATAAGAGGATTTTCCATGCACGTGAGAAGAAGCAGGATACTCATCTGAGTAGAAGTTCTCTGGAAAAAATTGTTACTTACAATAAGACAGTCAAAATTATATAAGACAGGTCCTAGAAGATATGTAAAAAGTCAAATTACATTATTCTTAAATGGAGGACAAATGCAATAACCTCATTAGGTCTTTCAAATTCTCATTTCACAATGACTCACACTCAGTAGATACTCAATAAAGATTTTTATTGGAGTCCTATGATTTGATACTTGGAGTGAAAATTAATCTCCATATAATTGTAAAAGAACTAATTAAGGAAGCAGAGTTATTGCTAAGATGCTAATCAATAAAAACTGCAGGTGTTCTTTCAATTAGAGTAGGAAATTAATGAATCCACCTTTTTTTCCTCAATTTACCGTACCAATATAAAATTTTTTATAGACCCTGAAAAACTTTACTTTGTTTTCACAGAAAGAAAAAGGAAACAGACATTTTAAGTTGGTACCAGGACTTTATCCCATGAGTCTAAGTATGCCCACATCTAAAACCAGGACTGGATGACATGAAAAATTACCCACAGTAAAGTTCTCTCTCCTCAAGATTAACTAAGCATACACACAGAATCAACTGGCTCAGCCACACTAGATCCTATAGCATTTTCTAGTATCTAAATGTACACATAAATGTTAATTGAGTTAAGAGGTGGACTAATAAAGGCTGTAAAAGAGCAAACTGAGCATGTCAAGGTCCGTGACTATTCAGTAATCTAAAGATAGACTATTGAGGTGCATTCAAAATAATGTTGGGGGCTAGTGAAATTTGAATTACTATACAATCTCTATTATTTTGAGGAAATCGGTTGTGGTTTGGATATAAGATGTGCCCCCAAATCTCCTGTGTCAATGCAGGGGTGTTCAGAGATGGAATGATGGGACTGTGAGAGCTGTAACTTAATCAGTTCATCCTGGTTTGAATGGACTGCTGACTGGGTGGTGACTATAGGCAGGAGAGACAAGGCTGGAACAGAATGATCACTAGGGGCCTGTTCTGGGGCCCCTTCCCACCCACACCCTGCTTCCTGGTGGCCATGAGGGGAGCAACTTCCTTCTACCACACCCTTTTGCCATAATGTGCTGCCTCATCTTGGGCTCAGAGCAATGGAGTCAGTCACCTATGGACTGAGACCTCTGAAACCAAGAACTCTAAATGAACTTCTCCTCTAAGCTGTTCTATCAGGTATTTTGGTAACAGAGATACAAAAGCTAACACATCAGCTCATACCTCTGAGTTTCAAATCACTATCAGTAAGAAAAGGATGATGATACTTACTTCAAGGCATTTGTTACAGTTTGGATGTGAGGGGTCCCCCAAAAGTTCATGTGCGAGAAGAAGGTTCAGAGGAGAAATGATTGGGTTGTAATTAATCAGTGAATTAATCAGTCCCCTGATGGGTGTGGCTGGAGGAGGTGGAAATTGGGGCGTGGCTTTGGGGTATATATTTGAATCTGGCTAGTGGAGTCGCTCTGCTTTCTGATCATCATATAAGCTGCCTTCCTCTGCCACTCTTCAGCCATGATGTTCTGCGTCACCTCTGAACCTTGAGGAATGGAGCTGGCTGTCTATGGACTAGTGGAACCCACCTTCTATGGACTAAGACCTCTGAAACCATGAGCTCTCTTATAAACCTTTCCTCCTTTACAATTGTTCTGGTTGGGTCTTTTAGTCATAGCAGTGAAATAGCTGACTGAAACAGCATTATGAAGATTTGATGACATAGTAAAAACAGAGTGCAACCTCAAAAATGGTTGTCATGCTTATATTCATATCCTTCAATCTATTCATAAAGTTTAGTATTTATGATCATTTTCAGGACCTCCAGAATTACCCTGAATCCAGATATTGTATCTACCATACACTAGGTCAATATCTGTTTTAGCAAATTTCTGTAAAAGGAAAATAGACTTGATGTAATGAAAATCTTAGTTGTCGAGTACAATTAGGTCTTTACTTGATGTCTTCTTACCATCTCTTAAAAGATTACATGTTTATATACATACATACATATAATATATAAAAACAAATATCCCACACATATGAAACCCTTATTTCACATTACTAGTATATGAAAATTTATTTCTTTTATAATCTTTTGTTCATAATAAGAAGGGCAAACAAAACATTACTCACATTTTCTCTGGAAAGGGAAAAATGGACTCTTCATTGGTCCTAGCCTGTTATTTTTATTTAAAATTTAATATATTTGGTACAACCATAGAAACGAAGTGATGTACCCATTCATGTACAATGAATCAAAATGCAGTCTGTAAAAAATAAAAAAATTAATAATTTAAATAAATAAATAAAATTTAATATAGGTAAAGAAAGCACAAAAATTCAGTGTAAGCAAAAAAACAAAAATCGAAACAAAACAAAACAAAAACCAAAATCTGTAAGAAAATGCAGTGTAGGGACAAAAACACAAATAATTTTATTTTCTTATTGAGGTATTATTGACAAATATTCTATGTATTTAAGGGGTGCAATGTGATGTTTTGATATGTATATATGGTGGGATGATTTATCAATGAAGCTAATTAACTATTCATCACCACATATATTATCTGAGAACATGTAGCATCAACTCTTGCCATATTTTAAATATGCAATATGTTGTTATTAACTATAGTCATCATGCTGTACACTGGATTTCCAGAGATTGTTCCAGTTGTAGTTGAAAGTTTGTACTCTTTGACATACACCCTCTTATTTTTTCCTCTAACCTTGGCCTCTGGAAACTACTGCTCTATTTACCATGGCTATGAATTCAGCATTTCCAGATTCCACATGTAAATGAGATCCTGAAGTATTTGTTTTTCTGACCGCTTATTTCAGTTCATCTATGTTGCTGCAAATGGCAGGACTTCCCCTTTTTTTAAAGATGAATAATATTTCATGTTATGTATTTCTTTGTGAATAATGTCCATTATGGTTTTGATCTGCATTTCTCTCATCATTAGTGATGCTGAGTATGTGTTCACCTGTTGGATATTTGTATGTCTTCTTCTGAGAAATGTCTATTCAGGGACTTTGCTATTTTTATTGGGTGATTTATTCTTGTTATTATTTGCTGCTGAATTGTTTAAGGTCCTTACATATTCTGAATATTAACCTGCTGCTGGATATATGGTTTATCATATTTTCCCATTCTGTGGACTGCCTTTTCATGTTGTTGAATGTTTCCTTTGCTGTGCATAAATTTTGTAAGTTGCTGAAGTCCAACTTCTTTACTTTTGCTTTTGTTGTCTATGCTTTTGCTATCATTTTAGAGAATAATTACCAAAACCAATGTCATGGATCAATTCTTTCCACTCTGTTTTCTTTTAGGAGTTTTACAGTTTCAAGTTTTACATTTAAATCTTAAACTAATTTTGAGTTGACTTTTGAGAATAGTGTAAGATAAGGATCCAACTTTTTTTGTTGTTTTTTGTTTTTTTCCCACATGAATATTCAGTGTTTTCAGCATCATTTGGCAGGGGTGGGGAGTTACTGGGGATTGAATTCAGGGATGCTTCATCACCTCTTAGAGAAACAAGGTCTCCTTAAGTTGCTGAGGATCTTGCTAAGTTGCTGAGTCTGACCTGGAACTGAGCTGGAATTGCATGTGTGTGCCACTGAACCCAGCTTAACCAGCAACTTTTTTGAAGATACCTCTTCTTGTATATTCTTCATTCCTTTATTGTAGATTAGTTGATAATGTATGGGTTTATTTCTAGGCCTTCTGCTCTCTTCCATTGGTTTTGTATATCTTTTTAAGCCAATACCACACAGTTTTCATTACTATAATTTTGTAAAATAATTTGAAACCAGGATCTGGAATGCCTTCAACTTTGATCTTCTTGCTCAAGATTCATTAGCTATTTGGTGGTGCCATATGAATTTCAATTTCTTTTGTAGTATCATATGAATTCTATTTTTTTTTCTAATTTTGTGAAAGTGACATTGGACTTTTAATAGGGATTGCATTGAATCTGCAAATTTCTTTGCATAGTATGGAAATCTTAGCAATATGAATTCTCCCAATCCATGGACATGGAATATCTTTGTTTATTTGAGGCCTCTTCAATTTTTTTCATGAATGTTTTATAGTTTTCAGTATACAGGTGTTCACCTACTTGGTTAAATTTTTTCAAAGTATTTTGTTTCATTTATCTTAATTTTTTATTCAATTGTTAGTGGAATTGTTTTATTGATTTCTTGTTCAGACAGTTTGTTGTTAGTGCATACAAACACCACTAAATTTTGTCTATTGATTTTGTATTCTGGGGCATCACTGAATTCATTATATTAGATCTAATGGTTGTTTTGTTGGAATTTTTAAGGATTTACATAAGATCTTGCCATTAGGAGCAGACCATTTTAGTTCTTTATTTCCAATTTGGATGACATTTCTTTTTCACTTGTAATTTTTCTCATTTAGACATGTTTCATATTGTAGAGGAAGAGCTTTCAACTTTTACCACTGAGTATGATGCTCACTGTGGTCTTGTCATATATGCACTTTACTGTGCTGAGGTACATTTCTTACATATTCAGTTTGTTGAAAGTTTTGTGTTATTAAAGGATGCCAAATCTTGTCAAATGATTTTATTGCATCTATTAAAGTGATTCTATGGTTTTGATCTTCATTCTGTTGATGCACACTTTTATTGATATTCCTATATTCAAATATCCTTGCATCTCAGCTGTAAATTCTACTAGCTCATGGTGTATCATCCTTTAAAGGTGCTGTTGAATTAAGTTTGTTAGTATTTTGTGAAGATGTTTTGCTCCTTTATTCATCAGGGATATTGTTCTATAGCTTTATTTTCTTGTATTATCTTTGTCTGACATTTAGTATCAGGGTAATGCTGGCCTCTTTAAATGAGTTTGGAATTCAGAAGTTTGTTAGAATTCATTGATCAAGACTTCTGTCCAGGAGTTTTCTTTATATAATTTTTTTTATGTTACTGATTCAATCTCACTATCAGTCTGTTCAGATTTTGTATTTCTTTGAACATAAGCCTTGGTAGGTTGCATGCTTCTAGAAATTTGCCTATATTTTTAGGTCACCCAATTTGTTGTCAAAATTATTCACATTAGTCTCTCATGATCCTTTGTAATTCCGAGACATCATTTTAATGTCTCTTATTTCTGATTTTATTTGAGTATTCTTTCTTCTTAGTCTAGCTAAAGATTTGTCAGTTTTGTTTATCTTTTCGAAAAACCAACTCTTAGTCTTGTTGATCTTTTCTATTGTCTTTCTAGTCTTCAGTTCCTGGATTTCTACCCTGGTCTTCATTATTTCCAGGCATATGCTAATTTCAGTCCCTTTGCTCTTCCTTTTCTGGATACTTCATGTGAAAAGTAGGTGCTAATTTAAGATCTATCTTCCTTTGTTCATATGAATACTTACCTCTATAAATGCTTTTTCTGCATTTTTAAGATCTCTGAATCTCTTTGTTTTCCTTTTGATTTTTCTTTTTGACCTAATTGTTCTTTAGGAGTGTGTTGTTTAATCTCCACATTTGGGAATGCTCTCGTTATCCTCCTTTTATTGACTTCCATTTTCATACTGAGGTTGGAAAAGATTCTTGATTTGATTTCAATCTTTTTAAGTTAATTTTTTCATGAAATAACATTATCTGTCCTTGACATTGTTCAATGTGCACTTGAGGAGAATGTGTATCCTGTTGTTGAATGGAAAGTTCTGTATATATCTGTTAGCTCCTTCTCATCTAAAGTGTAGTTCAATTCTAATGTTTTCTTATTGATTTTCTGTCTGGGTGATCTATCTGGTGTTGGAAGTAGGGTATGGAAGCTCTCTGCTCTTATCATGTTGCTATTTCTCCTTTCAGTTCCATTAATTTTGCTTTATATATCTAGGTGTTCAGATGTCTGCTGAATATTTATTTACAATTGTATATCCTCTTGTTGAGTTCTTTTATCATCACATGATGACCTTATGCTTAGTATAATTTTTTTATTTGACATCTGAGTTATCTACTCCTGACCTCTTTTGGTTTTCATTTGCATTGAGTAATTTTTTGTTTGTTTAGTTTTGTTTTCCATCACTTTAAACTTATGCATATCCTTATAGCTAAAGTCAGTTTCTTTTAGGCAGCATATATTTAGTTTTTTAAAATCTAACCACTTTGTCTTTTGATTTGAGCACTAAAGTCATTTACATTTAAGGGAATTATTCATAAATGAGGACTTACTATTGTCATCTTAGTCATGTTTTTCTCTGAGTATTTTGTAGTTATTTTGTTTCTTCATTTCTCCATTGCTGTCTTTGTTTTCTGACTTTTTGCAATGATTTCATTTCCTTCTCATTTCTCATGTGTCTATTATATATTTTTGCTTTCAGATTATCATGAAGCTTACAGAAAGCATCTTAAAACAGTCTATTTTAAGTTTAAGTTAACTTCACCATACATAAATGTCACACTTTTACTTCTCCCCACACATTGTTTTTGATATCACAATTTGCCTTTTTATGCCATGTATCTCTTAATAAAATATTGTCACTAATTATTTTTAATACTTTTGTCTCTTAACCTTTATAATAGAAATAAAAGTGATTTATTCACTACCATTACAGTGCTGAATTATTCTGAATTTAACTATATATTTACCCTACCAATGAGTTTTACACTTTCATGTGCTTATATTTTCATGTTACTAATTAGCATCCTTCATTTGGGCTTGAAGAACTCTCTCTAGTATTTGTGTAAGACAGTACAGTTGTGATGAACTCCCTCAACTTTTGTTTGTGTAGGAATTTCTTTAGTCATCCTTTATTCCTGCAGGAAGATTTTCAGAATAAATTATTCTTCATTGAAAGCTCCCCCCATTTTGGCATTTTAAATTTATCATCCATTGTCTCTTGGCCTGTAATATTTCTGCGAGTAGACTTATAGAGTTTTCATTATGTTATGAGTAGCCTTTCTCTTCCTACTTTTAATTCTTCATTTTTTACTTTTGACAATTTGATTATGTGTTTTAGGGGAATCCTCTTTGGGTTGAACCTGTTTGGGGATCTTTGAGCTTAACAGAGCAGGATATCCATATGTCTCCCAAAATTTGGTAAGTTTTTTTTTTTTTCTTTTTTCGATTTGACCAAGTGATTTTACTTCTAGATATCTCATTTATAGTCACAATCTCTAATGTATGTAAAGGCACTCTTGCATATTTAGTGCTGCAACAGTTGGACTTAAATATCCTCACAGTATGATTAAACACCATGGAACATACAATTGTTATACAAATTAAAATGTATGGAACATACATTTATTATACAAATCTAAGTGTGCCATGGCAGAGATATTCTGAATATCATTTAAATTTAAAAAATCAACTACGAAATATGTTTTTGGTATAACACATGTTGAAAGATCTACACAGTGCGCCATAATACATAAAGCATGCCTAATCAGTAAACATACTTAATTCTCATATAATTATAAAAACATCAACAAATACTCTAACCATTAAAACCTGCATAAAATTAATAGCATTTAAGTAAGGAAAGGCAAAGGCCAAAGAAAGAATGGTCTAAAGCAGAGAGAATAGTGAAAAATGATGGAAAAAACCCTAGAAATCCAAAATGTGAAATTCAAACACACCTTTATAATTTATGACATAGAATTCAGCAGTGAACCCCAATGTTATCAGGACATTTGTATAATTTTGAGTAATGCCCCTTAATGTCCTTGGCCCTGATTTTTCTTGAAGGTGAAATATTTTGGCCTTGCAATAAGCACATCTACACATCTTGTAGCATTTAGTAGGAATCCCAAATCACAGTGACAGTTGAAACACTGGCAGATATGTTCTTGTTAGTCCCTCCACAGGCCCATAACAGAGTATTGCAGATGTTTTTATAAAATGCTTAAAAAATATCCTATTTTTTGATTTGGTAAGTTTTAAGTCATTATTTCTTGAATTAGGTTTCTGCTTATTTGTTTTTTCTGTCTGTATATCTCTGTCTTCTCTCTTTCCTCCTCCTCCTCTTTCTCCTGAAATTCTCATAAGGTATACATTGACTTGTTTAACTGTGTCCCATAGATCTCTCAGGTTTCCTTTATTCCTTTGCATTTTTTTTTTTCCTTTTTTTCTCTTCAGACTGGAATATTTTAAAGTGTGTATTATCCATTGCAGATTCTTTCATTTACTTTCCCATCGTGAGAAAAAAAAAAAAAAAAACTGAGATAATTTCTGGATAGAAAAGTTTATTTCAACTCACAGTTTTGGTGGTTCTAGTTCATGATCAGTTTCCTCCACTGCTTTGGGGCCTGAGAGGCAGCTGTACATCAGGGCAGGAACATGTGGCAGAGAAAAACCACTCACCTCATGGTCAAGAAGCAAAGGAGCAGAAGAGGAAAGGACCCAAGTCCCACAATCCCCTTTGGAGGTGGATCCCCACTGACCTAAAGACCTCCCACTACCTCCCCCTCTTAAAGGATCTGTCCTCTCCCAATAACACTATGCTGGGTACCAAGGCTAAATTATATGAGCCTAAACCCAGTCTATAGTAGCTTGTTAAGTCTGCATCAAAACTCTCTACTACATTGTTTTTTTTTTTTTATTTCATTCATTGTATTCTTCATTTCCAAGATTTCTGCTCAGATTTTTTTGTTTTGTTTTGTTTTGTTTTTATTTCTTGGTTGAACTTTTCATTTTGCTCATATATTTTCCAGGATTTTGTTGAGTTGTATTTCTATGTCCTCTTGTATTTCAATGAGATTCCTTAAAATAATGTTAAGTTGCTTTTTAGCCAATTCTTTGGAACCAGATGCTGGAAATGTATTATGTTCCTGTAGGAGTGTTATGTTTCCTTGTTTTTTATTGTTTCTCATGGTTGTGTGTGGATATCTGCCCAGGTGAGGGAGAAGTTCAGTCTTTCAGAACTTATAGACTGACTTTGGTGAGTGTGAGAAGGCCATCTGGGGTGGAATGAGGTTGTTCCACTTCTGGAGAATGCACAGGAGCACAGTTCAATGCAGCCCCATTGTCTAAGCCTCAGTGAATAGAGTGGCGTCTTCAGTGGCCTAGGCTGTTGGATGAGGACTTTTGGAGACTTCAGTGTAAAAGACTTCTGGGTTCCTTCTCTTCTCCTTTCCACAATGGCCAATGTCCTAGCCAAATAAATGCCTCTGGGTACCTGATTTAGTGCATAGTCACACAACCAGCTGCAGTGGCACCATTGTTTGGGATGCAAGGATTCAGAAGAGCAAGATACCTGGAGAATTAGACTATGAACAACATAAATACTGTGGTACTGGGATTCTTGGGGCACAGGTGTACTGACAGTAGTGGTGACACCAGTATCCGAAGTATAGACAGGTGCAGTTCACACAAAAGATTCAGATTGGGGGTTTCTTACATCTGTTATAGCAACTTAGAGGTGACAGTGTACTCCAGTGACTTGGGCATTTGGAGGTGGGCACAGAAGCAACTCAGGTTCCAGCACACAGTGGCTACTGGGCCCTGCAGAGTTGCAAATAACTCAGCAGCAGTTCCCAGTACTTAGTATGGTAGATCAAAACATTAAATAAATAAGGTTCTATGGATGGAGCAATGGTGACTGGCTTCCTAAAGATGGTGATGTGCAGGCTCTGAGATGCATGATGCAAAGCAGTGGTGGCGCCAGTTCCTGGGATGGAGCAATGCTGGGGCAACTCAGACTCTAGGGCACAATGGTGACTTAATGGCAACATCTAGCAATGGGTGGGCACATCACAACTCCAGCCCTGGGGGTTCAGGTTCAGTTCAGGAGTGGTTTCAGCCCCTGGGATGGCAGGACTATAGCAGCTTAGGCCCTGGGGGTATAATGCAATCAAAGCTTCTTTTCTGGGAGGTATGCAGCAGCATGGACTCCACCTTGTCTCTGCTAAATTTAAGACTGAAGGGATCCTCAGTGATCAAGGCTTTAGGTGTCCACAGTGGTAATAAAGGAAAATTTCTTTTCCTCATGAAGGAAAATTTCTCAGAGAAGATCCCCCTTGGTACCAAGGTTCTTTGTATGACAGGATGGGGCAACATTGGAAAACCAATTCCTAAGCTTTTCTTATTCACTTATTCTGGATTTTGTGCTTCACAGGATTTTTGCTGCTCTGGGAGGTTTCCAAGAGCTATTTTTATTGGTGTGTGGATGGATGTTTATTTACTTATTGTTTGGGTTTTTTTTTTTTTTTTTTGGTTTGTGTGTGTGTTTGTGTGTGTGTGTGTGTGTGTGTGTGTGTGCGCAAAAGAAGAGTTGAGACTTCCTAGTATTTGATATTGTGGACATTCATCAAAATGATTTGATGGAGCACCATCTAGGAATTTAATATGCAATTTATTGATCCATTAAGTAAAATCTGTGATTTTTAAGTTTTTCATTATGATCTGTGATCCCAGAGGTGAGCTAGTCTGTTAAGGAGAACACATTAATTGATGCTTTGGTTATTAAAGGCAAGACAATACTTAGCATAGTGAGAAGACTTTAAGATAAAACTGTATACAAGAGAAGTGTTTACTTTTCCTTTGATGTTCTGAATTTGGGACTTGGGAAGTTTCCTTGGACTCAGAGAAAGGACGGTATGTAAAAAGGGGTTAAGTATGGAGAGAGTGGAATCTGGCCACATGGCTGCAGCCGTGTGAGTGGAAAGAGATGGTCAGGTTAAGCCTCCCATTGTGGATACTATGACAACTCATCTAGGTTCCCTTTTAAGAATCAGACTTATTCACCCAGCTGCTAGGAGACTTCTTGACAAAAAGCATTCAGCTGTCAACTCCCTTTGAAAATAGTCTAGACTGAAGAGCACCCCACAACAAATGGCATGCTCTGTTTCTCCAGCAGTCCACTTCCAATGTAAACCCAGTATGAAGACTTATCCTTCTACCTCCAACTTCAGACAGCTTTGAAGGACTATTCCAGGTCCAAAATTACCCCTAAAGTCATTTGAGTCCTCTCTTGAGATTGCATCACAGACAAACCTTTCCCTAAAGACAAACCTTTGCCTACTCTGCCTAATTCTGTTTCACTGCCTTCTCTTTCACAGGTTTCAATCCCAAGAGAATTCCTCTCATGCTGCCTACTGGTCTCTTAGCTTCTGCATCCCAGGAGCTCTATCTGGAACACCTCCCTATAGAAGGAGGAATGAAGAAAGAACTGTGACATTGATATTTGATTTTAAGTGGGGTTTTTTTTTGGGGGGGGGGGGCATGACTTTAATCCATTATTCCCAATTCTTCAACAACAACAAAAGCATTATACACAGGATCTTTGTGATAGTCTCATACCTGGGGGAATAGGAAACCCAGTGTCTCACCTTACTTGGGGTAAAGGGATGTGACCTGATTGGATCTGAAGAGGAGTTCAGAGAAAAGGGTTGCAGACCACCAACTGGTAGAAAATATGCACTATCCCACATTGTTCTTCTGAGGGAAATCACTAGAATTTCCAAGGTTAGCTGAAAAAAAAAAATAAATCGTGTGTGTAGATATTGAGGAAAATATTTTTCCAGGGAGTAAGAGATAAAACTTTGCAAAAGAAGGTGACTTTATTGATCCTAACAGATGAGTTCCTACTAAGTTAATTTTCAGTTTCACATAAGTTAGCATTTATTTCCACCATACCCAGCAATACAACTAGGGCATTGTATGGGGGTTATCCATGGTAGCAACCCCTAGAACTAGGGTTCCATTATCAGAACTCAATAACCACTTTTCTTACTTCTAAACCACTGAAAAAATAATTTTCCCAACATTCAGATTTAGTGCAATAAAACCTTCCAAAATGGATTTTTTTTCCCTCTTTCTAGCTCTCCTTTCACCAACAGGTATTTCTACATTTAAAATATTTGGAAATATTTGGTGTAAACATTTTCTTCATCAGTTTCCTCCCCTTTTGTAGAAATTGGAAATTGCTTTTCTTTGAATTCTGTCTACTATTATCCACCTCTCAAAGCCTTAAGTGTCAATATTGAGAATTCAATGAATGATTATGGCAACATGTTCTAAGCTCTATGTATAAAGTTAATTTATGACCAAGTTTGTTCAACTTTGTTTCCTTAGAGCTGGAAAAATATAAATTCTGATAAGTATAAGCAATTTCTCCCTTTATAACCCTAAAACAATCCTGGTTCCTCACCTACATGGGGTCGTCAAATGTGACTTAGAGGTACTCTAGAATAATGAGAACAATTGCTGTACATTTTCTTAAGGGCTAGGTTAGGGGTTTCATATAGTGTGCCATGCAGAAATATTTCCTGAAGCTGATTTTTCTAAGCATTGCCTAATCTAAGATAGTGCTGAATATTCCTCTCAATGTCTATATTCCATGCTTTTCTTTCTTTTCTGCTCATTATTTAGTGTCTGTGTCTGAGCTAATGGGCTCACCAGTTGGGAGACCTCATGTGACCTCCTACATCTAGTTATCAGGGAATACCTTCCTCTATGTATTTCTTCTTCATCTCTAAGACCTCTTATTTGTTTAACCTTATTGCTTTCCTGTTCTCCTTACTTGCTCTTGAGTTCAGCCTGCACCAGATTGTATGTGGAGGGCAGTGGGTAGTGATGGATAAAGGTCTTACTATTGTCTACTCTAACCTCTGAGTGAATTACCTGAAATGTGACCTGTCTCACTGCCAAGATGTGACTAATTTTCTTCCTACTAATCCAAATTCTTTCATTTAATAGGATCTCCTTCTTTAACTTGAATTGCATTATCAAAAGCCTGTTTCAGTTGACCTAGCTAAATATGTGCCAGGATTAAGGGAAGGAAAAAAAAATCCACCCTCCCAGGCACAGAGAACATATTTTAAAGGGTGTTTAGGTCAAAGATTTATGAAGTCTCCTACACAATTTATAACATAGTTTCAATGGGGAAAATGCAACCACAGTTCAAAATAATTGATTTACACACAAACTTTCGAAATTTAAGTCTGTGCAGTGCCTGTAGCTCAAACTGAATCTTTGTCATTCCTCTGGAAAATGACATCCTTAACTGTACTGTGTTGATGAAGGAGGCAAAACATTGAGGCAGGGAAAGCTGCAGAGTCCTGCCAATGAAATGGGGGGAGGGATGTAGGAAATAATAAGAAAAACCTCACAAAAGCAGTAAATGTATTTGGTGGAATGACAGAGATCTCATGGTGCTAGAGACCCATTCCATAAATCAAATCAGAAATTGAACTCATTCTTTCTGTACAAATAAATCATGGATTGATGTGTTAACATACATAGCTCTAAGAGTCTTTTTTGAAATATTATGTAAATAGCAGGAAAATGTTATTCTAGTTCTTTTTTCTTATTTTCATTTACTTTTTCTCATAAACACATGACAGATATATAGACATGTGCATACAGGTCGGGGTGCCTGGATTAGGGGTTCCTCAGGCAGCAGGTGCTTCAGCTCTACTCCTATGCCAAGGTGATTCTCAGGACTTTGATATAATCACATTCCCAAATATCTTTCCTCAAAAATCTACAAATCCAATTCTGTGAACTCAAAGCCAAATGCAGATTGTAACAGAAACATGGTAGGAAGTAGCAGGGCATATTAATATTAACTGTATGCATACCACAGGAAAATGTCACACCAATTCTATTCAACCAGTTAGGTTTCCTGTTCTGCTTTTCCTTAGCCATTACTGACTGCTCTTTCTCAGCCATTTTTGTTTAAAAAAAAAAAAAAACAAAAAACTTCTCTCTCCTAACATTACACACCACAGTCAGGTCCACATTATTCCAATTCACTTCACTCCTAGAGAACCCCTCACTTCACCACTACCAGAAGTACCACTGCATTTCTACCCAAGTTGAGAAATAACACTCTTTGGTTTCTTCCAGTCATATTCTTAAATATTGTCTTGTTTAGCAAAATAAAGGAGCATCCTTTTAAAATTTAAATTCATATATGGAAGAACTAGGAATAAAGTGACACAGTGATGATTAGCCAGTCTAGGCAGAGTGTCTTTAGACAGACCATTTAAGACAGGACGTTTCTGCTGCTGGAGCCGAGGTCCCAGAAAGGGCCTTCCTGGTGCCGCACCCCCAAATGCCCTAGGGACCAAAAATCACTAGAACTCTTTCTGTTAGGAAGGATGAACAGCTTCATGGTTCAGACTCTTAAGACAAATATTAATGCTGTAAAGCATATGGAAATTGGAGTTATTAAACCCTATTTTCTTGTATTAAAACAAAATAACCTCAGCAAGAGATCATCTAATTTGACCTCTTGGTTACATTAAGTATTTAAAAATATTGTCATTATTAACCTGTTTAAAACAAGAGTTTGCACAAGTAAAATGGCTAAATAATAATAATCACATCCTTTGTCGAAATTTAAAAGTTCATCTTATTATTCCAGTAGCTCTTCAGATTATTCAGATTGATCTTGTATAAATATCTTTTATTTTTTCCCCTTTTGCATATTCTCACTTTAAAATTAAGAAAATATGAGATTATGTGTCCACCTGGATCCAATTTTGCTGCTAATTGTGGCTTACCCCAAGAAAAGTTCTGCAGATGAAGTGCATAAATTCATGAATGAGTTTGAACTTCAAATAGGAAATATCTATACCTACCCAAAAAGATGTATTTTGGTGAGTATGAACTTGAAATAAGAAGTTGGATAGGTTAAAGATTAAAAAGAAGTTTTCGTTTATGGTATATTTCCCCTTTTTGGATTTCAGAAGAGGTTTAATACATTTTGACCCAGGAGAATAACAAACCAGTATTTAAGCCATAACTAGAGCTCAGGATCTTTGGGCAAAGTGGAAAGTGACTTTTGCCTTACTATTATGGCAGTCACTGCTTAACAGCTCAGAGGAAAAGGAAGGAAACAGCTAGTGAGGAAAAATACATCTGAACAGGAGTAGAGAAGTTTTCCCTCCTTTGAATGCAGCCAGAGGTTAACCAAACATTCTATGTGTCAAGAAATGCTCCTCAGGGGGAATGTTTACTCCAACTGTGAAACCAACTGATGTCTTAAAACCTTGAAAAAATTTTGGCAATTTAGTTGCTATTGGGGCCAAAGAGAGGAGTTATAAAGAAAGGGGAATTAAATTTTTTTCCAGATTTTTTTTAAAATGGTAAGGAAGGAAACATAAGTAAGTACAAGAACTGCACATTCCACTTGGGTCATCCTCTGGGTTCTGCAAAACACACATTTTTGTGTTGGGTTGCAGCAGCATTAGTACTATATCCACCAGATTCAGTGGACAAATCCTCTCACTGCCTGCTTCTTCCATAATGTCTGAAAACATAGGAACAGATAATTATTTAACTGTCGGGTAAAATGTATACTTCATCTAAGAGAACACCAAGCAAAAATGCCAACTCACAAAAACATTTCAGCAAAGATAGAGCTCTATGCTTATGGCACAGATAGACAGTTTTCTGGTGATTTTCCATGGTGCAAAGGTGATAAAAACAAGCAAACAAAATTATTAAAGTTTGAGGGTCATAATTTTCCCTTGACCTCCCTTGTCATCCATACACATCTCCTATCATTTTCCCATATACACTTCCCAAGAAAAATCACATGGTGGTGCTTACCTAGAACCCATCTCCCTTCCCCACACTCCAAATGGAGAAGAATGAAATGTACCATCAATCCACAAAGATGAACTACATCAGGAGGGACACCAAATAGTGGGGTATACAATATGTCAGGGACAATTTTGAAAGGACACAGTGATAAGAGGGAGTTCATGTAATAAGATCACTTGGCTGACATGGTATCAAAGAGAAAGTTCTGGATTAGAAGAGACAAGAGGAGTTAAGCGTTGTCATAGACCATGTATATGAAACCTCTGTAAAGGTTTTCAGGTGCTGCAAATAAAGATTGGTATTTCTGTGGAGACTGCTCAATGCCGTCTGTAAAAAATTTAAAAATAAAGAATTTTTTAAAATATTTTTTAAAAAGTAACACAACTCTGGTTTGTTCATGTTGTAATTGTCTTTATAAAGCATAACCCAAAGATACAAAGGAATGCATTGTGCAAAATCTTATCTTTCTCTGAGGTTTCCAGAAATTTAGTAAGGGAAGTTTGGTGCCTTGTTTTAGATTGCTTAGTGCAAGTTCTAAGTGAAGCATGGTTACCCAATAGTTAGAGCTTTTTTTTTCTGTTAGAATGTTTTGTTTCATTAAGACTTCAAGAAGCTTATGTTTTTACTCAATAGTGGAAAAATTTGGTAGGAAAAGAAGTTTACAAGGCCATATAAATGGATAGAAACTGACTAGTAAAAAGTCCTATACGTAGCGAAATATGAAAAATGTGTTATTTTGCTTGTTTGCTGAGCATTAGGGTCTAAAGGGTAGGAATCCATACATTACACACTTATTTTCCAACTCAAGTTTAGAAACACTGAGGGATGTAACAGTAGCCAGGTACATGGAATTTAAAACATGACCTTTATTGTTGTTATGTTTGGATATGAGATGTCCCCCCAAAAGGTCCTGTTAATGCAGGAATATTCAGAGGTGAAATGATTGAATTATGAGAGTTGTAACCTAATTAGCTCATCCTAGTTACAATGGAATGACCAGGTGGTAACTATAGGCAAATGGGCATAACTGGAGGAGGTGGATAACTGCCAACTTGGCCCAGAAGCTTTCATCTTCCCTGTGGCCATTTGCACCCTCTCCTTCCACTTCCTGGTTACCATGAGTGGGGCAGCTTCCCTTTGCCATGCTGTCCATTGTGATGTGCTGCCTCACTTTGGGCCCAGAACAATGTACTTGACTGACCATGTACTAACCACCTGGAACTGTGGACCAAGATATACTTTCCCTCCTCAAAGGTATTCTTGCTAGGTATTTTGGCCACTGTTATTCAAAGCTGATAAACACAGAAATTGGTAATAGGAGTAGAATTGTTTATGTGACTAACCTGACTATGTGGTTCAGAAGCCTTTGGAATAGGAGTTTGGAAATGTTTGAAAATGTACGGTGGAGAAGATTTAAAATATTGTAAGCAGAGCATAACGGGAAATTCTGGTGGAAGCTCAGAAGACCACAATGCTGATAGTTATGCAGACTGTGCACATAAGATTTCACAGGGGAATGGTGCTTCTATTGGGAATTGGTCAAGAGGCTATTTGTGCCATATTCTGGCAAAGAACTTCACTATACTTTTGCCATATCCTAAGACTTTATGAGGCTAAATGTAAAGATGAACTAATTAATCTGGTGTAGGAAATTTTAAGACAGCATAACATTCGGTCAGTTGCATTGGATATTGTTGGCTGCATTTAGCCAGATGTAATGTGAGAATGAGGAGCAGATGGCAAATTTGAAGGGTTTCAAAAACTTTCAATTTGACCACAGAAGTACTTGTAAAACTGAGGCCAAGAAAATTGTGATTGTTAAAGAGATCATAATCACTAAAGAGATGCTAAGTACTTTCCACAGAGATGATAGGAAATACGACTTGAGAGAATCTCATAAATTTGTAAGAAAATGCCTACATTAGTCAAGAATGTAAAAGGAAAAAATTCCTTTCATAAGAGCTCATGGAGGTGCCTGTCACACACAAGGATGCCTAGAAAGTTTTGTCACCATACTCAAGTTATGCAGACACTGAGGTTTTTATAACCATGTATCCAGGGAGCTCACCTATTGCATAAGCTGATGGCAGACCTTGGCATCACATATGTGGTGCTGGTTATGCAGGAATGCAAGATCCTAGAGTTAAAATAACATGGAGGCTTCCATGAAGATTTCAATGGAAGACCTGGGAGGTCAGGCAAAGTGTAGCAGGGTTGGAATTCTTCCAGACTATTCCTGAGAGGGTTATGTGTGAAGCTCTGAAGTTAAAGCTGAAGCTGGAATGGAAATCCCAGAAATTAAGTGATGCCAGTAATGGACTACCAGCAGAGAAAAACTGCTGACTGCAGAGAAATCAAGGTTAAAAGAAATCCCATACACACTGCAACCAGCAAGGTCAAATGGGTGGGGCTCTCCAAGCCCTTTGGAAAACACATGTTGCCACCAGATGTCCTAGATACTATATGTAAAGTGTGGGTCATGTTTGCTCAGCTTAGTTTTAGTCTTCTTTTGGGTCTCTCTTTTCCTTCTATGCCCTATTTCTCCTTTTGAGAATGGGAATATTTACTCTGTGATAAGTTATATTGAATATATGTAATTTGCTTTTGTCTTTCACAAGGGCTCATAGCCAAGAATTTGCCTTGGCTCTCAGAGGAGACTTTGGACTTGAACTTTGAAGCAGTGTTGGAACTGTTAAGATTATGGAGACTCTTAGAAATGGACTAAATTACCTTTGGCTTTGTGAAATGGTCATAAGCTTCTGAGGATCGAGGTTAAATGCTATGATTTGGATATAAGGTGTCTCACCAAAGCTCCTGCAGTAATGCAGGAATATTAGAAGATGAAATGATTAGATTGTGAAAGTTGTAACCTAATCATACTACCCTAGTTTGAATGGACTAACTGAGGGGTAACTGTAGGCAAGTGGGATCTAGTTGAAGGAAATGGGTCAATGGGAACATGGTCTAGAAGCTTTCAGGTTCCCTGTGGCTCTTTCCTACCTCTCCCCCATTTCCTGACTACCACTAGGGAAGCAGTTTTCCTCTGCCATGCCCTATCACCATGATGTGCTCCCTCACATAGGGTCCACAGCAATGGACTCAGTTGATCATGGACTAACCCTCTGGAACTATGAACCAAAATACATTTTCCTTTTCTACATTGTTCTCGTCAGACATTTTGGTCACAGTTATGAAAAAATGACTAACACAATTGCTTATTAGCTTATTGGGAGGATGTTCCTTAGTATGAAGACCACCTTGACTTACAAGTATTTTTTTTCTTCCTCCACTCCTAGTCCTGCCCTGACACCCAAGGGAAAGTGAATCAATGGACCTGTAACACCCAAAATTTCTGCTTTGCACTAGGATTGGCAAGGAGGGGATACTAACTGCCATTATATATGAATTTTAATACATTATCTTTGCCTAACTGAGACACATTACTGCATGTCACCTGCTAATCAGGGACCTCACTCTGCCTCCCTGAGAAGAGTGACTTAGTAATAAGGAAAGAGGTCAGAAGTATTTCTTAGCAGGGAAGGGATGGGGCACTGCATGAAATCCAGAAGAATGGAGGAAATGCATTCTGTCATAGCATTAAGCCTTAAAAAGAAATATTGAACTTATTTTTGTTAGTCATCTAAATATTTCTTTCATTTTGGGTAATATAATTCATTCAGAAATGGTTGAAACACAATAGATCAGAGGCGAGTTGTTATGTAATGTGAGAGACAAGATAAAGAAGCGTTTTGATTAATTAAAATATCAAATTCTGAGAACTATCACCTTCTTAAAAAAAAGAGAATATTTGAATTTTAAGCAAGATCTGTGAGAAAGATTTGGAAAACTAAGGTTTATTCTACTTTCTTTAAAAAATACTTGATATTCCACTTTTATTAGAATTAAACTTTAAAAGTCTGTTTAAAAAGTCAAGGTTTTGGACCTTACCCTGGAATTATTAAGTCAGAATCTCTTGAGACAGAGATGGAGAGTCTGCACATAACAAATTCTCTGAGTAATTCAAATGCACACTGAGGACAGAACATCATCTTTGGTCGTAGGACAGCATGTACCAGGTACACAGCTCTATTTGACACATGGTCAAAACACAAAATTAGCCTTGATTCTCCTGAGGAGTTAAGCTCTCTTTCCCTTGTATCAAATAACAATCGTCTTTATAAAGAACAATTTGAAAATATAAAACATCAATCAGGACCTAGAGTGAACCATACTCTTATGTAGTAAAACAAGAGAAAGCAAGGATATGGCATTAGGCATTTGGATTAGACTGCAAAGCTGGTCTTTTCACATCTCACACATGAACAATTCTTTTTATTCACATCCAGAAAATGTGTATAAATCTGCAAGTCTCTGGTTATGCACATATGATTTTGATTACATTTCAGTGCCACTTAGCTACATAGTCATCAATTTGTATAGATTGGCTGAAGTGCTGAACATCCCACTTGGAAATCCTTTAACTAGATTAGAAACCCCTGGGTCTACACATTGAAAATGATTTTCCAAAAAGAATCTACAGTAATTAGTAATTAGTAGGTTTTCTGGGCCAACTGTTTCACAGTCTGAGGCAGTTAATCCATAAATGCATTAATTGTATTAGACTGTGTAGGTAAAAAAATAAAAAGTCTACTAAGTGGGAAAATTACTGAGCTATTCTAGTTCACTGTAAAAAAAAGTGGTGTCAGTGTTTGTCTCTAAAGCATAACACAGACAAATTAGCCCTTATGTTTCAGTCATTGAATTATGTATAAATACTGTTGACAGTGAATTTTCACAAAACAGTTATATGGATCTTTTGGATATATTTGTAATAGTTTCAGTTTTAGAATTACCTTTAAAATAAACTTACAAAATATAAACATACAAAAAATCCTATAGTCATTTTCTATGGATTGGATTGTCTATTAGTTACCAGAGATCTAAGAAACTCTTTCAGACTTTAATTGGTAAGGCTAAATACTACATCTTGTATGCCTATATTTCTGTACTTTTTAAAATCTGGGATCCTAGAAATAAATATTAATGCAATGTGTTCTAGCACTCTGACACCAATTACACATTAATCTAATGGATATAATACTTTCAGTTTTTAGCAAAGGAAACTTAGACATAGTATTAATCAACTTTGTGTCACTGTGACCAAAATACCCAACAAGAACAACTTAGAAGAAAGTTTATTTTGGCTCACAGTTTCAGAGATTTAGTCTATGGTTGGATCACTCCATTGCTCTGAGCCCAAGTGAGACAAAACATCACGGAAGAAGGGTGTGGAGAAGGGAAGTCACTTACCTCAGGGTGGCCAGAAAGAAAAGAGAGAGAAGAGGAAGGGGGAACAGGGAAGATGAACCCTTCTAGGGTGTAACCCCTAGTGAGCTACCTCCTCCAACACTCCACCTGCCTACAGCTACTACTCAGATAGTCCATTCAAACTATGGTGAACTGGTTAGATTACAGTTTTCACTATCCAATCATTCTACCTCTGAATGTTCCTGCATTAATGCAGTGGGGTGCACATTATACGTAAACCAGAAGCAATATTATCACTATGTACTATATACTATTTAGGGATATGAAACTAGTCTTACTAATATTTTTGCCTGTCATAAAACTAGACATGGCTGTATACATATTGAAGTTACACAATAGATATTTAAGAATTGAGTCGTGCACTCAAGACTTGTTTTAGTCAGTTTTTTCACTGCTGTGACCAAAAGACCAAGGAAGAATAATTTTAGAGGAGGAAAAGATTATTTGGTGCTCACAGTTTCCGAGGTCTCAGTCCATAGACAGCCAGCTTTGTTCTTTTGTGCTAGATGTGTGGCAAAGCAAAGCAGGTCAAGACATCACACCAGGAAGGAGATGAGGGGAGAGGGCTGGGGGGAGAGAGCTGGGGGAAGAACACTAGCTCCCCTTACCATGAATAAATATACCCCAAAGGCACACCCCCAATGACCCACCTCCTCTAACCATAATTTACCAGGCTACAGTTACAATTTAGTTAATCCCTATCAAGAGATCATTTGCTCTGGTTAGGTTAAGGTTCTCATAACCCAATAATTTCACCTCTACACTTTCTTGCAGTGTCTTGCACATGAGTTTTTGTATTTTGCAGTGTCAGGTGAGGGAATGAGCTACTATGGCCTACTTTCCCAAGTATTCTACTCCTTTATCCAATCCTCTAAGGAGAGTGAGCAACATCCCCCTCAAACTATCGAGAATCACCCTCAGACAGAATCTCTATACTTTTAACTCAGAAATGTTGGAGAAGGTCAAAAGTTGAGCATCACTAATCTGATACAAGCCCATCAATTACAAGGAAACAAGACCTTGTAGGCTAGTAATATTAGGTAGTTTAGGTTAAAGTTGTACAGTTGATATTGGTCTTAGAATCACCTCACAGTCAGATGTCTGTTAATATGTGTTAAAATGTCTGAAAAGTGATATCTAGGAGATATCTAGACAAAAATATGTAAAACACTGGTTGTCAGATATCAGATATCAGATGACAGAACAGAAATCACTGAGAAAGGGAAGAGAATTCAGGGAGTTCCTGGAGAAACTTTCTTGACTTGAATTCAGGGAGGGTGAAGTCAAGTAGAGCTCAGAAAGCTCCCTAATGGAGAAGATGAAAGTGGGAATCTGAGCAAACCAAGGTGGCTAGAGCCAACAGAACACAGTATCAGACAGAAGATTTGTATGGAGAAAGAGCTCTGGAGATACATTAAGGGTCCTGAGTACTGAGTAACATGTGTGTGAGGCAATTACTTTAGGGTGAGAAAAGAACTATCTGCAAGGATGAATATGTGAAATATCTGGGGCTTACATAAGACTGGGGGTAACTTATTTTTTCAATAGCCAGAGCAGAAAGCTACATAATTCATGGGACACTGGAGAAAGTATTCAGTGGGTATATTTTTAGTAGTGGGGCAAAATTAACCCTGGACTAAAAGTTGTCCAGTTCTAGTTTAACAAATATTGAAGTGGAAACCTCTAGTTTAACAAATATTGAAGTCAACCTGTCTCCCAGGAACTTAATGAAATTCTAGAAGCTCAAGACTACTTTAGGAATACAAGAATATCCAGAACTCCAAATTCACAATGTCTGATATCTTATAAAAAGAACAACCAGAATTGTAAACAATCAGGAAAATAAAATCCACACTGAAGGGAAAAATCAATCAATATAAGTAGACCAAGAAAGGACCCAGATTATAGGATTAGAGAACAAGGATATTAGAATAGGTATTAATGTAATATTCTGTAGATTCAAGAAAGTAAAGATTGAGCACATTAGAGGCAAGATTAATATAAAAGATAAATTGAATATCTAGGGTTGAAAAATACACTTGATGGGATTAACAGCAGATAAGGTACTGGTAATAAAAAAAAAAGAATGACATTTAAGACATACTGCATACAGATGAATGAGGATGAGAATGACTCAGATTCTTCATAAGAAAGTCTGCAAACTAGAAAAAATTAAAAAGGAGCAACAACTTCAAAGTACTAAAAAATAATAACTACCAATCTGGAGCTTTATATCCAATAAAAATAGTATTATAATAAAAGATAAGATAAATATCTTTCATACATACTGAATTTGAAATGCTTCAGTAAATCTTTAGTACAAAAAAAGTTAAAAAGAAATCTTTCCTCAAGCAGAATATAAATACAAATATGTATAAATACAAATATGTACAAAAAGATGAAGATTACCAGAAATGGTGACCATATGTGTTAATATAAATGAATTCTGCTATTATTTTAGTAGAGTTCATTCATTTGGAAAAATAAGAGACCCAAAATAGCCAAAGCAATCCTTAGCAAGAAGCGTGAAGCAGGAGGCATCACAATATCAGACCTTAAACTATACTACAGAGCAATAGTAACAACAACAGCATGGTACTGGCACCAAAGTAGACATGTAGACCCATGGTACAGAATAGAAGACAAACCCACATGAATATGATTTTCTCATACTAGACAAAGGAGCCAAAACCATACATTGGAGAAAAGATAGACTATTCAAATGGTGCTGGGAAAACTGGAAATCCATATGTAACAAAATGAAATTAACCCCCTACCTCTCACTGTGCACAAAAATCAACTCAAAGTAGACCAAAGTCTTAGGCACTAGAACAGATACTCTGCACCTAATAGAAGAAAAAATAGACCCAAATCTTCATCATGTTGACTTAGGACCTGACTTCCTTAACAAGACAGCTAAAGCACAAGAAGTACAATTAAGAATCAATAAATAGGATGAATTCAAACTAAAAAGCTTCTTCTCAGTAAAGGAAACAATCAATAATGTGAAGAGAGAGCCTACAGAATGGGAGAAAATCTTTACCACATGCACCTCGGATAGAGCACTGTTCTCCAGGATATATAAAGTACTCAAAAAAAGAAAAAAAAAAAAAAAAAAAAAAACCAAATAACCCAATCAATAAATGGCCGAAGGAACTCAATAGATGCTACTATTTTAAATCTTTTTAAAAGAAAATTGACTGTTTAGAACAAAAATTATAACCATGTATTGTAAAGTTTACAAGATACAGAGAATTAAAATGTACAACAGTAAACACAAAGTTGGAAATAGAAAGTTTCTGTGTCAAGGTTCTTATACAGTACATGAAGTGGGATCATATTTCTTATAGGCAGACAGTGATAGATTACATAAGCACTATCAACCCTAAAGCAAACACTGCAGTGACACAACCAAAAGTTCTATGTAACAATTCAACAAAAAAATAAAAAGGACTGTAAAATGAATGCCTGAATCCAAAAGGAGGCTTAAAAATACAACAGTGGAAACCAATAACTGACTATCCAAATAGAAAATAAGCAGCAAGACAGTAAATTTAATCCTGATTATATCAGTAATCACATTAAAAGTAAATCATATAAGTACCTCCAAATAAAAGGTATAGCTGGAGTCCAAAAGAGGTTTTCAAGATGGCGGACTAGAGGGTGGCTGCATTTCATATTGCTCCAGGACTCAGAATTCAAAAGAGGAGATATTGAGAGACTTGGGACCAACTCAAAGCAGCCGGGTGAGTCTCTCCCGTTGGGGAGGCATCCCGGATGGGGTGGTAGTCCCGGAATGCAGGGAACTTTATGAAGTAGAGCTGCTGGGCAAGACACCCCTCCCCCCGCTGGAGCAGTGAACTTAGACAACTGGGAGCATCGGAGAGGAAGCCACTCAGCACAGCGCTTGGACTCAGAGCAACCACTGGGGCTCTGGGCAGCTGCCCAGAGGAGAAGCTGCGTGGAGAGCTGTTTGGACTCAGAGCAACCACTCCTGAACACCGGGGCCTGCCCGGAGGAGGAGGAGGAGGAGGAGGAGGAGGAGGAGGAGCAGCACGGCAAGGGGCTTGGACTTGGAGTGACTGCACCAGAGCTACAGGCTGTTGACAGAGGAGGAGCTGCGCAGCGAGCTGTTTGGACTCAAAGTAACCACTCCTGAACGCTGGAGCCTGGCCTGAGGAGGAGGCGTATAGGACTCCAAATACACAAAATTAGAACAGACCCACACCAAGGCACATTATAATGAAAATACCTAACATACAAAATAAAGACAGAATTTTAAAGGCTATGAGAGAAAAGAACCAAAATTACATTCAGGGGGAAACCAATACGGATATCAGCAGATTTTTCAATCCAGACCCTAAAAGCTAAAAGGTCCTGGAACAACATTCTTCAAGCTCTGAAAGAAAATGGATGCCAACCAAGAATCTTATACACAGCAAAACTTACCTTCAAATTTGACCATGAAATAAAATCCTTCCATGAGAAACAAAAGCTAAAAGAATTTACAAAAAGAAAGCCAGCATTACAGAACATTCTCAGCAAAATATTCCATGAGGAAGAGATGAAAAACAAAGAAGCAAATCAGCAAAGGGAGGAATTATCCTAAAGGACTTGTCAAATAAAGGAGGAACCAAGTCGTGTCAAATCAATAAATAAATCAATCAATAAATAAATAAATAAAATTTAAAAAAATGAACCAAACGACCAGGAAACCAAATCATATCTCAGTAATAACCCTGAATGTTAATGGCCTGAATTCATCAATAAAAAGACATAGACTGGCAGATTGGATTAAAAAGAAGGATCCAACAATATGTTGCCTGCAAGAGACTCACCTCATAGAAAAAGATACCCATAGACTAAAGGTGAAAGGATGGGGAAAAACATACCATGCACATGGACTCAGCAAAAAAGCTGGAGTATCCATCCTCATTTCAGATAATGTGGACTTCAAGGCAAAGTTAGTCAGAAGGGATAAAGAAGGACATTACATACTGCTTCAGGGAAACATAAATCAGCAAGACATAACAATCATAAACATCTATGCCCCAAACAGTGGCTCATCTATGTATGTCAAACAAATCCTTCGCAATTTCAGAAACCAAATAGACCATAACACAAAAATACTAGGTGATTTTAACATGCCTTTCTCACCACTGGACAGATCTTCCAAACAAAAATTGAATAAAGAAATCATAGATCTCAATAACACAATCAATAATTTAGACTTAATGGACATTTATAGAATATAACATCCAACCAAGAGCAAATACACTTTCTTCTCAGCAGCACATGGATCCTTCTCTAAGATACACCATATATTATGCCACAAAGCTAATGTTAGCAAATACAAGAAGATAGAGACACTACCTTGTATTCTATCAGATCATAATGGATTGAAATTAGAAATAAATGAAAGAGTGAAAAACAAAAACTACTCCAACATCTAGAGATTAAACAATATGCTATTATATGATGAATGGATAACAGAAGATATTAGGAAGGAAATTAAAAAATTCTTAGAGGTAAATGAGAACAAAGAAACATCATATCAAAATCTCTGGGACACTATGAAAGCAGTACTTAGAGGGAAATTTATTTCATGGAGCCCATTTAATAAAAGAAGTAAAACTCAACAAATAAACGACCTAACACTACAGCTCAAAGCCCTAGAAAAAGAAGAACAGACCAGCACCAAAAGTAGTAGAAGACAGGAAATAGTTAAACTCAGAGCTGAAATCAACGAAATTGAAACAAAAGAAACAATACAAAAAATTGACAAAATAAATAGTTGGTTCTTCGAAAAAGTAAACAAAATTGATAAACCTTTAGCCACACTAACAAAGAGAAGATGAGAGAAAACCCAAATCACTAAAATTTGGAATGAACAAGGAAATATCACGACAGACACGAGTGAAATACAAAACATAATTAGAAGCTATTTTGAAAATCTATACTCCAACAAAATAGAAAATTTCGAAGACATCAACAGGTTTCTAGAGACATATGATTAACTAAACTGAACGAGGAGGACATAGACAACTTAAATAGACCAATTTCAAGTACTGAAATAGAAGAAGTCATCAAAAGCCTACCAACAAAGAAAAGTCTGGGACCAGATGGGTCCTCAGCCAAGATCTACAAAACCTTTAAAGAAGAGCTCATTTCAATACTTCTCAAAGTATTCCATAAAATAGAAGAGGAGGGAACCCTCCAAACTCATTCTATGAAGCCAATATCACACTGATACCTAAACCAGACAGAGACACAGCGAGGAAAGAAATTTTCAGACCAATATCCATAATGAACATCGATGCAAAAATTCTCAACAAAATTTTAGCAAATCGCATACAAAAACATATTAAAAAGATAGTGCAGCATGATCAAATGGGTTTCATCCCAAGGATGCAAGGTTGGTTCAACATCAGGAAATCAATAAATGTAATTCACCATATCAACAGACTTAAAGTCAAGAATCACATGATTATTTCAATAGATGCAGAAAAAGCATTTGACAAAATACAGCACCCCTTCATGCTCAAAACACTAGAAAAAATAGGGATAGTGGGAACATTCCTTAACACTGTAAAGGCCATCTATGCTAAGCCCATGGCTAATATCATTCTAAATGGTGAAAAACTGAAAGCATTCCCCCTAAAAACTGGAACAAGGCAGGGATGCCCTCTTTCACCACTTCTATTCAATATCATCCTTGAAACTAGCCTGAGCAATTAGACAGACCAAAGAAATTAAAGGGATATGAATAGGAAAAGAAGAACTCAAAGTATCCCTATTTGCTGATGATATGATTATATACTTAGAGTAACCAGGAAATTCCACCAGAAAACTTTTAGAACTCAAAAGTGAATTCAGTAAAGTAGCGGGATATAAGATCAATGCACATAAATCTAATGCATTTTTATACATAAGTGATGAATCTTTGGAAAGAATAATTAGGAAAACTACCCCATTCACAATAGCCTCGAAAAAAAATAAAATACTTGAAAATCCATCTCACAAAAGAGGTGAAAGACCTCTACAATGAGAACTACAGAACACTAAAGAAAGAAATTAAAGAAAACCTTAGAAGATGGAAAGATCTCCCATGTTCTTGGATAGGAAGAATTAATATTGTCAAAATGGCCATACTACCAAAAGTATGCAATTTCAATTAAAATCTCAATGACGTACCTTACAGAAATAGAGCAAGCAATTATGAAATTCATCTGGAAGAATAAGAAGCCCAGAATAGCTAAAGCAATCCTCAGTAGAAAGAGCGAAGCAGGGGGTTTTGCAATACCAGATCTTCAACTCTACTACAAAGCAATAATAACAAAAACAGCATGGTATTGGTACCAAAATACACAGGTAGATCGATGGTACAGAATAGAGGACATGGACACAAACCCAAGTAAATACAATTTTCTCATACTAGACAAAGGGGCCAAAAATATGCAATGGAGAAAAGATAGCCTCTTCAACCAATGGTGCTGGGAAAACTGGAAAACCATATGCAACAGGATGAAATTAAACCCCTCTCACCCTGCACAAAACTCAACTCAAAATGGATCAAGGACCTCAGAATCAGACCAGAGACCCTGCATCTTATAGAAGAAAAAGTAGGTCCAAACCCTCAACTTGTTGGCTTAGGATCAGACTTCCTTAACAGGACTCCCATAGCACAAGAAATAAAAGCAAGAATCAACAACTGGGATAGATTCAAACTAAATAGCTTTCTCTCAGCAAAGGAAACTATCAGTAATGTGAAGAGAGAGCCTACAGAGTGGGAGAATATCTTTGCCACTCATACTTCAGATAGAGCACTAATTTCCAGAATCTATAAAGAACTCAAAAAACTCTACACCAAGAATACAAATAATCCAGTCAACAAATGGGCTAAGGAAATGAACAGAAACTTCACAGAAGAAGATGTACAAGCAATCAACAAACATATGGAAAAATGTTTAACATCTCTAGTAATAAGAGAAATGCAAATCAAAACTACCCTAAGATTTCATCTCACCCCAATTAGAATGGCAATTATCAAGAATACAAGCAACAATAGGTGTTGGCGAGGATGTGGGGAAAAAGGTACACTCATACACTGCTGGTGGGGTTGCAGCCACTCTGGAAAGCAGTATGGAGATTCCTCAGAAAGCTTGGAATGGAACCATTTGACCCAGCTATCCCACTCTTTGGCCTATACCCAAAGGACTTAAAATCAGCATACTACAGAGATACAGCCACATCAATTTTCACAGCTGCTCAATTCACCATAGCCAGATTGTGGAACCAACCTAGATGTCCTTCAATTGATGAATGGATAAAGAAACTGTGGCGCATATATATATATATATATATATATATATATATATATATGTATACAATGTACATATATATATACACAATGGAATATTACTCCACCATGAAGAATGATAAAATTATGGCATTTGCAGGCAAATGGATGAAATTGGAGGATAGCATGCTAAGTGAGATAAGCCAATCTCAAAAAACTAAAGGATGAATGATCTTGCTGATAAGCGGATGAGGACATATAATGGGGGTAGGAGGGGTTAGCATTAGGGTTAAGGTTAGGTTTAGGTTTAGGGATAAGGAGGGTGGTAAGAATGGAGGAAGGAAGGACTGTATAGAGGGAAAAGAGGGGTGGGAGGGGTGGGGGAAGGGAAAAAATAACAGAATGAATCAAACAACATTGCCTTATGTAAATTTATGATTTTTAATTAAAAAAATGGAAAAAAGAAAAACAAGTTAAATAAGAAAAAGAAGTAAAAGATGTGACATAAAAGTGAAGAAGCTATGCCAATACATTTGAAAGGTAAATGAAATGAACAAATGCCTAAAGAGACAAACTGCCAAAGCTCATCTAAGAAAAAATAATTAAGCTGAATAGCCCAGGTTTATTAAAATAATGGAATTGGCAATTAAAATATTAAAATTCCTGTTACAAAAGGAAATTGCTCCAAGTTCAGATGATGTTCCTAATGAAATTTGCCATATGTTTAAGGAATAACTCCAATTCTACACATTCTTTCAGAATATGATAGATGCAGGAATAATCCTCAAGTCTATTTTATGAGGACTGCATTACCCTAACATCAAAAGATATCACAGAGAAAGAAAGCTACATTCCTTATCCATGTAGATTCCAAAGTTCTTAATGTAATTTTTGCTGATTATATTAATCAATATATTAAAGTATAACACACCATAAACAAATGGGATTTATTCTGATGCAAAAATCAATTTGAAATCCATAGGATCCTTTTCTGTTAAAGGAATATAAAACAACTTATTCACCATTGTGTAATAGACACAGAAAAAGTATTTGACAAGGTAACAAGTTCCTGATAAAGTCTCTCAAGGAACCAGGAATAGAAGGGAACTTTCTCAACCTGACAAAAGGCTTTTTTGAAAATCCCACAGTAAACATCATACTTTAAGGGTTCAAGACCAAATGATTTCTTTCCCTTTAAGATTTGAATGACAGATGTCCACTCTTACCATATATACCCAACATTGTATTAGAGGTTCTCTTTGGTGTAATATTCAAGAAAAAGAAATGAAAGACATCCAGATCAGGAAAAAATGAGAGAAAAATCATATGAATGACATAATCATCCATATAGAAAAATCTTAAGATTACTTCCTATTTCTGAAATGTCAATGCCCTGTCTTGTCTATTAAGATTCTGTTCCTCCTTCTAGACCTAGCTCAAATACTAATGTATGCCTATTTGGGCTTATTTTTCCCTCTTGAGAACTAATTCCATTAATACTTAATAATATTAAATCCTTCACTAGGTCTAAATAAAATTCACATCATGACTTAGTGATAAAGTCAGCTCACATGTTCCTTTCCAGTTAGAGCATTAACTCTTTAAAGCTAGGAAAGCATTCTGATCATCTCAGCACAGAAACTAACCCAGATCCTAGAGAACAGAAAGGCTCAGAAAACATTTACAGCTGTTTCAAAAAAGCTGACTTTATAGGTATCAATAAAACTGACCATATAGACCATCTCTTTCAAGGGCATTTTCTGCAAGTTCTGAAAATTCTGCCTGGAATCTCCAAATTTCAGTGTCAGCTCATTCACCATATCCTCAATTAACTGTAAAAGCCCTTGAATATATTTATTGCTGTATTATGAAAGTAACATTTTTCTATATTTTCCTCATAATTTTGTATTGAAGAGATTTTTACATTTCCAGATGAATCTTCTAGTATTGACAGAGAAGACAGGAGAAAAAGAGATCTAAAACTCCTCAATATTTTGGCAGTATGAAGCAGATGCCAGGAAATATTTCTGAACCGTATAGGAGTCCTCAGCTACTTTGATAACACTGGCTAAGAAGCAACAGTAGCTGTTTACTTCCTGTTCAGAATCAATAAACAGGAAGTCGTGGTTTGTGCTCAGCTTTGCCCCACTCTGGCTCTCATGGATTTAGCTGCTGTGGTCAGTGGTATTTCTGAGCCTCCTTTTTCAGACAAAACCCACCCTCACGTATAGCTCTTGTTCAGGTAGCCTACACACTGTTTCTGAGTGATACAATGTGCAGTCTGTCTGGAAGCCCAAATATCATGGTAAAATTTCCTTTCTTGAATGTAACAATCCACTTCAATATTTTTGTTTTGAACTTTGGATAACCAGGCTTTACTTCCTTGACTATAAATCAGGGAAAAACTGCAATGAACCATCTAGGTCTATTTAATATGCTTTAAAAGTTTATTTAATAATGTTATTCTTTAATTCTTCTTTTAATTTGTTTTTTTATTTATACAGACTGCATTTTGATTCCTTGTACATACATGGGGTACAACTTTTCGTTTCTATGGTTGAGCACGATGCAGATTCATACCATTCATGTAATCATATATGTATGTAGGGTAATGATGTCTGCCATAATTTTGTTGGCCTGTCTTTGCTTCTGATTGTGTATACAATAATCAAGCATGCATTCTCAAGTCCTGAGAGGTAGGGACAAGGTCTATCATCACAGGCTACTTGGATTCAAATCCAAATGCACTTCCTACTAACTGGATGACCTCACACAAGTCACTTAGCCTTTCCAGTCATCATTCCTTGCCTAAAAAAATTAGGGCATTGGGTTATGTAGTCTACAGGCTTTTTTTTTTTTTTTTTTTTTTTTTTTTTTTTCAAAGCACAATTTATGACATAGAGGGAAACAGGATAGAGGTTAAAAAAGCAAAAGTTTTAAGATCTACCTGCCTAACTTGACTAGCATTATCCTTGTTTTCCTATCTGTATAATGGGAAATATAATACTTCCTATTCCATAGAATTTCTAATGAAAATTAAACAAGCCAGCACATGTAAAAATGCCTGGAACTCTTCCCGGCACATAGGAAGTCCTCAACAGGCATCAATCTTCATTATTACCTTGTCCCTTATCTACAAAGAAGTGGTAGGACCTTGAGCATACAGCACGGAGGTGGGAGCAGAATTGCTACTCTCTAGATTCCTTTCTAAGAATATGTGATGTTGTGTTCCACTAGGTAGCTGAGAGAAATTCTGTGCCCAAATCCCACCTCCATTAGCCTCCTCACCCTCCTCTCCATTCTAAGTTTCCCAGTTAACTCACCCCAAATGTGCTCACTTCACTTTCCTATCTGTCAACAGGATCTGTTCTCCCCTAGCATAATTCGTTGTTTGGACCTTTGTTCCTAGGTGTTGTATTAATGATTATAATGATGATGGCAGCATTCAGACATAGTAAGGTGATGAGTAGGAGTTTTCTGAAATTAAGTAGTCCTCCTCCAAGAGCTGCATTCAGGAATTATGTTCAAACTATGGGATATGAAGGACATTTTGAATGTCAGAAATTAAAGGTAAATTTCTACCCAACTTTATTTTCAGTTGTTCTGCCTTTCATTTTAAGTTTCATTCTATAAAGAAAAAAAATTTTCCTTCATTAAATAGTATTATACAAACAGTAAATGATGAGAGGGATGGAAGTAGAGTTTTTTTGCAGAAGAAAATGAAAGTCTATTAAAGTACAAGTATTAACGTATAATGATTGATACTTTCACTCAAGAGGCCTGTGTTGAGCAGCTACTATGTGCTAGTTGGACAAACAAGACACAAGGACAGATAAAAAATGATCTTCATGTCTACACAGGAAAATATGATATATTTTTAGAAAGGAATTGAGGTTATTTCAGAAAACACAGAGCTTATTTGGATTTCCTCTGGTTTATTTTAGAATCTAATAATATTTTATTATGCACTATGCCTAAGAAAGACTACACAATTGTTTGATTGGTTGAACTCTTAAGAATCTTAATTGTGTCCTAACTGGTTTGGGGGGCTTTGGCGTGCAGCTGAGGCTTCAATGAAGAAGCCTCATAAAGAAGGTGGCATTCAAGATGTCTCAAAGACAAATTAAAGTCAATCTGCTAGTGATGGGAATGGAAAAGGGAAGGGAACACTAAGCAGAGAATACAGATGTACAGTTTGGGAAGTCTGAAGATGTGCATGCATCCTGTTCAGTACCCGGGTAGTGCAGTTCAGTATGACTGGGGCACATGATGTGTTGTCCAGGAAGAGAAAGGTGAGTGAGCCTCAGATGTGTCAACAGATGCCTGCTCAACTCTGCTAAGATCCAGGGTGTCCTTCAAAGAGAATGCTGTGTCCATAATGAAATAGGAAGCAACTCCAAATCCCAAGGAGATTCTAGGGAGAGCTGGACATCTTCTCTTCACTTGCAGGCTCAGGACCAAGTCTTATCTGCATCACCTCACCTTCTCGGCCATCTGCCTGGTCATCTGAAGGAGGGTGAGATCACAACTGGCCAAGGTGATTCACAAAGGACATTATCTTATCCACTGCTATGAACTCATCTTTCCACACAGAAAATCATGTTTGTTCAGAATAAAATTGAAAGTCAGACTTTCTGCTACAAGGATATTGCCCAAACATCCCTATTGTTTCAGATTGTTTATTCCGTCTGTGAAACTGCCTCTTGCCTACCTGGAGTGCCTGTCCTAGTCCAAACTTAAAATTAATTGTAGCTTTAACATTTCTTGAGGCATTTCATTCTCAGAATCACACACGGTTGGCTCTTTAAGCAATTGTCAATTTGTTTCTCATTGAGATGTGTTAGCAATTGTGCCTCTTATTGTTTCAAATCTTATTGTTTCAGTGAACACAGTCATTGAGTCATGACCCTGATACAGAAAATCACATCATGAATTTCAACACAGTTTTTATTTTAAAGTGTTTGGGTGAAAGGCCAAGGCAATATTTTGTTCAACTAAACCAAATTTTTTCAAAGAAAAAAATTCACTTAAGTTTCAGAGATCAACCAGAAATTGACTTGTGAAATATAAATCATTTCCTAAACTTCGACCCATAGGCTATAGGAAATGCTGACTAAAACCTAAAGAATAAGGCATGTGTAGTGACTTGCTTTATAACTAGAACATTAAAGTATGAAGTGTCAGTACTTCTGGAAAGCCCATTCAGCCACAGATAGTAACTATCACCTGACAATATCAGAGATGGTTACAAATGTTACTTTTGTTCAGTTTCTCCTTGCTCCATCTTTTGTGTCAATATGACTTTTTCTTCACTTCAAGGGCATGCCCCCAGTGACCCAAAGACCTTCCACAAGGCCAACCTCTTAAAGATTCTTCCGCTCCCAATAGCACAGTGACTAGGGACCAAGCCTTTCACACATGGGGCTTTGGGGATGTTCCATAACCAAACCTTAGCAGTGCAGTAATCAAAACAGCATGTTATTGGCATGAAAACAGACATACATACCAATGAAATAGAATAGAGGGCCTAGAATAAATTCATGGATCTGTAGCCAACCAATCTTCAGCAACAGTGCCAACATGCAATGGGGAAATGACGGTCTCTTCAATAAATGATGAAGGAAAAATTGGATATCCACAACAGAAGAATGAAGTTAAACCCCTGCCACTGTCCATATGGAAAAATCAACTAAAAATGAATTGAAGGTTTAAATGTGAGAACTGAAACTATGAAACCACTAGAAGTATAGGAAAGTACTTTAGGACATTGGAACAGGCAGGTGTTATGATTTAGATATGAGGTGTCTCCCAAAAGCCCATGAGTGAGACAGTGCAAGAATTTGCAGAGGTGAAGTGATCAGAGGTATAACATAATCAGTGGATTAATCAACTAATATGGATTAACTGGGCAATAACAACAGGCAGGTATGATGTGACTGCAAGAAGTAGGTCACCAAGGGCCTGCCTTTAGGGTTTATATGTTGTCCCAGTGAACCAAGCTCTCGGCTTCCTGGTTGCCATGTCCTGAGCTGTTTTCCTCCACCACACCCTTTCATCATGACGTTCTACCTCACCTCAGGCCCACAGCTGTGGAGTGGTTTGCCTGTGGACTGAGCCTCTAAAACTGAGCCAAAATAAAAATTTTTCCTCCTTCAAGATGTTCTTGTCAGGTCTTTGGATCACAGCAATGAAAAGGCTGCCTAAAACAGCAAGAATTTTGGATAAGATCCAAAAAGCACAGGAAAAACAAAATAGACAAGTGGGATTACATCAAACTAAAAAACTTCTGCATAGCAAAAGAAACAACCAACAGAAAAGAGACAACCCACAGAATGGGGAAGATGTCTCCAAGCTGTACATCTGACAAGTGGTTGCAGCCAGGACATATAGGGAACTCAAGTAACTCAATAGCAAAATAATAATAATCTGGTTTTAAAATGAGCAGTAGTATATAGACATTTTTCAAAAGATGATATAAAATGACCAAAAGGTGCATGAAAAAAATGTTCAACATGACTAGTCATCCAGGCAAAAATACATTGAGCTATCATCACAGTCCAGTTTGAATGACTATTACATTTAAGTCTCTGATCCATTTTGATTTGATTTTTGAATATGGACAACAAGACAAGAAATGATGCAGAGGATGTGGAGAAAAGGTAATCGTTACACAGTGCTGGTGGAATGAAAGTTAGTACAGCCATTATAGAAAACAGTATGCAGTTTCCTTAAAAAATTTAAAAGAATTACTAAATGATTCAGGAATCCCACTTTTGGGTATCTATCCAAAGAAAATGGAATTAGTATGTCCAAGAAGCCTCTGCACACTCCCATATTTGCTGTAGCATTATTCACAATGGAAGACATGGAAACAACCTAAGCATTCATCAACTGGTGGTTTCACAGAAATGATATGCTAGGTGCAGTGGAGCACACCTATAACCCCAGCAGCTTGAGAGATTGAGGCAGGAGGATCACAAGTTCAAAGCCAGGTTGAACAACTTAGTGAGATTCTAAAATCAAAATAAAAAGGATTAGAGATGTAGCTCAATGATAGAATGCTTCCCTACCATTCAATTCCCATAAACATAAAAGAACGTAAGAAAGGATAGAGGGAAGAATATAGGAAGGAAGGAAGGAAGGAAGGAAGGAAGGAAGGAAGGAAGGAAGGAAGGAAGGAAGGAAGGAAGGAAGGAAGGAAAAATATGGTATGTATATACCATGGAATATCATTCAACCATAAAAAGGATGAAATCCTGTTATTTGCAACAATATGGATGGAGCTAGACGTCATCATGTTAAGTGAAATCAGCCAGACACAGAAAATCAAATATTGCATGATCGCACTCATTTTTAGAATTTAAAAAGTTGATCTCAAAAAAAAAAAATGTCAATCTCACAGAAGTTTAGAGTAGAACAATGGTTACCAGAGACTGGGGGAAGCAGTGGAGATAAAGGTTGATGGAAGATGGGTCAACAGATACTAAGCTCTTGTGAGAACTTCAGGTGTTCTGTTGCACACCAGGACGACTTTAGGTACCAATAATGCACTGTATATTTCAAAATAGCTGGAATAAAAGATTTTGAATGCTTCTTTTTCCATGAAGAAATAATAAATTCTGGAGATAGATATGCTTACCCCAATTTGAACATTACTCAATGTATACATGTGAAAAAATTTCAGATGGTACCCCACAAGTTGTACAATTTTTATATGTCATTCAAGTAGAAGAAGGATACATGAAGAATTGTCTCCACAAAACAAAAGAAAAATGAGGTGCTATCTGAAGGCTGCATTATATCCCCCAATATTCCTATATCAAAGCCTTTCTCACATCCCTCACAGACCTTAGTCACATACAACAGAATGTGACTGCTTTGGGAGAAATGACCTATAACGATATAAATTAAAATGAGGCCATTAAGGTAGGTCTTAATAAGAGAAGATTAAGGGACACAGAAAGCCAGCAGGGGTGTGAGTGGACAGAGAATGACCCTGTGAGGACACAGAGAGAAGGCAGCCACCTGCAAGCCAAGAAGGGCTCAGAAGAAACCAAACCTGCTAACAGCTTGATCTTAGATTCCTAGTCTCCATAACTATGAAAAAATTAAATTCTATTGTTCAGACTACCTGGTCTTTGGTATTTTGTTAAGACAGCCCTAGCAAACGAAGGGTACCATTACAAATATATCAGAATGGCTAAAATGAAGGAACGTGGTTTGGGGAGTAGATGGCTGCTAATGTAGAGCAGGACGAAATTTGAAGAGCTTTGGGCTAAAGAATAAAATAAGGACTCAGCCAGCAAAGAAAGGAGAAAAAAGATTGTTGGGCAGCTTTTAGGGCTTTACTGAGATGAGCAAAGGATAATTTTGGAGTCATTAGTATGGTCCACAGACACTTTTTAAAATAAAGTTCTGCTACAAAATGCTTGGTAAACTGTAAAACACTCATTTCTCCCGTGTACATCTCACATCCTTTTCTAATCCAGCTGGATGCCAATTCCTCATTCTAACAAATGAGTCCAAAAAAAGGAATGTTAATTTAGATCAAAGTATGTCAGAGTTCATCTGTAATAAACGGGGAACATGATGGTAGAAAATTCTTTGAAATCAACACTAAAAATCAGTGTAAAAGAAAAGAAAAAAATCAGTGAAGAATTCCCATGTGACTTGAGCCACCAAGACTCAATAATACAGAATAAATTGAGGTTTGGATTATCCAGGGCTACAGATTGTCAAAGTTAGTATGTGAGAGTTGAGGAATAGAATCTAAGGGAGTTAGTGCAGAATTGGAAAGTGAACACAGAGTCTAGGACAGATTGAGATGGACACTGAGTTAGAAATTACTAAGAGATAAAGGGGAAGTACCAGGAAATTAGAATTTTTGTGGGAAAGGACAGGAAGAAGGGTCAAGAAAAGCAAAGGAAAGCTAATACATATGGCAGGTTCTTTCTGATGTAGATAACATCATTATGACTTACAAGAGAGCAAGTAGGTATAGAGAGTTTAGACAACTAGTGCAGAATCACAGAGGAGGTATGCACCTACACTCAAACTTGGGTCTAATAATATAATACATTCCCTTTCTACTTCTCTCAATTGACTGTCAATTTAAACAACAAGTGGAATGGAGAAGGTGAGAGAGGCAGGTGGTCAATTCAAGAGATGAATATGGAAGTCTAAGATACTGAAGTCCATGCCCTTAGACCTGAAGGTAAGTTTCAAAGTGTGACTGCTCAGGCAGAGCAGAGTGGAGGTGAGCTAACTAGACGAGACACGACGAAGACCTGGAGCCCAGGGAAGCGAAAACTACCACACGGAGATCTAAGATCAGAGTAGAGAACTGAGGGGGAGAGAGGGGAGAGAGAGAGAAAGAGAAAGAGATTGAGGAAGATTTATTCATCATAGCTGTGGCCTTGAACTATACAAAATGATCCACACCCTGATTCTCTGATTTTAGGATAGACAAAGTCTTAAGAGTAGTAATGTTAGCTTTTGAAAAGTCCTTCCTTTAAATCAATTCCCAATATACAAGTCATGTTTCACTGCAGTCTGTGTGGAAAGAAAGAACTAAATGGCACAGAGGTGCATTCCCCAGTCCGTTTGCTTTTTGATTTAACAGGTAAGGGCCATTTGCTTTAATTCTGACCTCTGATCCTGACCACAGTCATGATTTTAACTCTGCACTGAGAAATAAACATGGACTATGAAATATCAGTACATTAAATCAAAAGAATTTTTGCCTGGAAAGAACAGTCACCAGCCTGTCTGACAACCCTGCTGCTCCTTGTATAGTGCAGAGTAAGGAAAGATGCCTTTGGCTCCATTAAACTCTGTGGGTGGAAAGGGTGTGCCCCATGTGCATCTGAGCATCTGAGGTGGCAACGAAGACTGTGCAAGATGTGTTTTCAATTCTCCTGGATCTTTCAGAGGCTCCATTGTTACAGGGTTACTGAAACAGAGCTGTCATAGAACTCAAGGCATACAAGAAAAAAATGAAAATACTGTGACTCACACTGTCTGTACTGCTCAAGTTGCTTAAATTTCACAGACTATTTATGCTAATAAAAATCCCTGAAAATTCATTTGCATAGCAAGTACTCAGAAGTCTTTAAAATAGACAGAGAATAACTGTCTAATAGTTGCTATACATAGATACCCTATTGTTTAATTATTTAGACGACTGCAATTTAATAGCAATTCAAATGGATCATCTTCTACAAGTTTAATTTTTAAGATAGAAAGGAACTTTTAGTTTAATGAGGTCCAAAAATAAAATTTATTCAATTATCTTGATAAGTGTCTTGTCTAATTAGCTGAGTATCTGGAGCTGACATATGAGGAATATTAGCTTTTGTTGCATGCTTTGTTCTTTTATAATAATTTAGTGGCCAGGTAATTTATATATATTATCTCATTTTATTCTTATAACAATCTTATGGTATAGGTATCATAATTATTACTCCTGTAAGGATGAGAAAGCTAAAGTCCAGTGGGCAATGCTAAGTAACTTGTTCACTGTTGTGTTCTGGATCTGGAATGTCCCCCAAGGCTCATGTGTTGGTTTGGCCCCTAATGCAGCAATGTTCAGAGGTAGGAATTTGGGGAAGTGATTGGACTTTGAGGTCTGACCTCATTAATAGACTACTGCATTAAAGGATTCATAATTTGATGACATTACTGGGAGGTGGTAGAAACTATAGGAGGTGGGGACTGGTTGGAGGAAATGGATCACTAGGGGTATACCCTGGAAGGGTTTATCTTGTACTGGGATCCTTTCTTGCACTCTCTCTGCTTCCTGGCTGCTATCAGGTGAGAAGCTTACTACCAACATTTACTCCTTCTGTAATATTCTGTCTTGCCTCAGGCACAAAGCAATGGAGTCAGCTGACCATGGATTGAAGCCTCTGAAACTGTGAACCAGAATGAGTTTCCTCCTTTGTTATTTTTCTCAAGTATTTTGTCCCAGCATCAAAAAGCTAATTTAAACATTCACTTAGTAGGTAGTAGAGCTAAGATTTATGTATTTACCTGAAAACAACCCAAATTAAAACTCAAACTTAAATTTAGAATTCTGCATTGTGCATGTTTTTTTAATAAATTATTCAATGTAATAATTTACATGTATTAAATACTTGATGTGTTTTAAGAATTGAATACAGAGTATTTAATTTTTACAATAATTCCATGACAGTGATGATGCATTTGACAAATGAATAAACTGAGACAAAGTGTCCCATGTGTACTCAGTAATGGAACTGGATGTGCACCCATCCATTTCTGACTCATTTCTCTTACCCACTATTCTATCTTTTTAGGTTCAGCTTCACTATTATTGGACCCATCCATGTAGATGTAGCTTACCTTTGAGCAAATCAGAGATGGAGATATTTATAAAGTTTTTTTGGTTAGTTTTTAATTGGACTTTAGCTTGGCATAACCAGAGGAGGAGGCCACTATTTACTAATAATTCAACTTCTTAATATACTGCTTTAGTCTCTGTGGGCTGCAATAACAAAATACCATGGGCTGGGTAGTTTGTGAACAACAGAAATTTCTCCCAGTTATGAAGAATTCAAAGTCCAAAATCAAGGCACTGTCAAATATGGTGTCTGGTAAGGGCTTGCATTCTTATAGACAACACCTTCTCACTATATCCTTTCACGGTGTAAAAGGGGTAAGGCAGCCTTCTGTAACCCATTTTATAAGGGCATTAATTCTCTTTATAAGGGCTCCACTCTCATAATGAAATCACTTCCAGAGCCCCATCTAACACCATCACACTAGTGATTAGGTTTTCAACACAAGATTTTTCAGAGGATATCACACTCAGGCCACAGAATCTACTCTGCTCCCTATGTCTCTTGGATCTAGACTGTATCTATGATCCCAACCAAATCTCAATATATTTTAAAGTATTACATCTAGGTTAATCCTACAAATCAGTAGTTAATTCAAGGCCTGAAATATGGTGAGTATCCAATAAATACTAAACATGATTATTATCCCAGTGTTCCCAAGGTGAAGAGATGTTAAAGAGAACATAGATCTGATGCTGACACCATAACCCAATGGTGTGCTCTGTGTGGGATTAAAGTATAATCAACTTCTATAGATAGGTATGCATGTGTGTGTATGAGTGTGTGTGTGTGTATGAGTGTGTGTGTGTGTGTGTGTTCAGTCATTTGGCCTTCCTTTGGGCATCTCTCAATCTGTCTAAATGACTTTGCTTTCAAATCTCACCTCTTTGCTTCACATAACAGAGCCTCCTTCTTTCACTTTTTATTTTTCCAGTTTCTTTTTCAGCATCAACCAAACCAAATATTATAAGTTACTAAGGTAGGAGGAGACATTGATGAAAAATCAAACAATAGGTGCCTTGTAATAAAAATGCTGTTTCTTGGCAATGTTACTTGTGCTAATGTAGAAAGCATTCTAATTCCAATAACTTCTCTGGACTAGGGCAAACACAAGTTGTTATGTTATTCTCACCTCATCTGACCCTCTGAAAAATCATGCTCAGGGTTAACACCATAAAGAAGGGCTTTCATAACACATTAATATGTTAGGCCACTCCCTTTAGCAGGACACAAGGCAGATACATCTCTCCTATCTAGCAAACACAGAAGACTCAGGTGTCCCATATATGACTTATCCCTGATGACATTTTTTATAGATGTTTTCTTTTGTAATCATCCTGATTTTAATGGATCTTGGTCTGTGTCATATGATGCAGAAATCACAAGGCAAGCATTCTCTTCATGATCATTCATTCTCATTTTGTTTTCAGTTAAGGATTTACATATCATTATATCATTAATTCTCATAAGATCTTTCAATTCTTAGCCATAGATTGCATTTGTGGAGTTCACTTAGTCCAATGTTTTGTACAAAAGGTGATTGAAAGCTCATCTTTTCAAAATAGAATGAAATAAATACATGTTAGTTTGCTATAGATTTCAGGAATTCTCACCTTTCACTTGAAGTGAATTGCCTTCAGTGGTTAGGAGTCAAAATTAAACTGAAAATAGTTGTGAAACCTGTTGGGACCTTAGCTCTCTAGACTCTTGAGAAAAATTTAAAAAGCAAGGATGATACAATTATATAGAGAGCATACTGACATAGCCATTAACAAGGATGGCCAGAAGTGTTGCTTTTCCCTGTACTTCCACTGTGCTACAAATATCATAAGTTCAGTCTTAACTTGAACTGCCACCAGCCATGTACAAGGCAGTCCTATATGAAGAAGGTCATAGAACAGAAGGACAGATGTCAGAAGCTGGTGGAAATCAAGTTAGTGGTAGTCATCATTTTCCAGTTACCTGGTTCTTGAGAGAAGAACCACAAGCAGGGAACTAAGCAGGTCAGACCCTAGCAAAGAGCCTGGGCTTCTAATTAAAGTTCCCAGCTGCAGCAGAAATCCAGGACACAAATCCATGTACCACGACTAGACCAAAACACAGCAGCATGCCTCATGTGTACCTGATTCTTGACCTGTTTGGAGATGGCTACAGCAAAACCAAAGCTAAATCACACCAGCTGGTATTTTGAACCTATTAATTACAGTACATCAATGTTTAATATGCCTATCAATTGTGAAAATGTTGGTTCTAATTATGAGGAGTTGTGGCGCTAGGTTCATGTGCTGCAATTGTAACAAACTCCTAGCTGATGCTGATACTGCTGGGCTGAGGACCACCGTTTGAGTAGCAAGGTACTGCCTGCTTATTAATTCACCAAGGAATGAAGATGTGGGTTGGGAATAGGAAATAAACAGCAGACTGGAAGAAAATCAGTGCCTAGAATATACAAAGTCTGGAGAATAGAGAAGAGTAACTTACAGGTAACAATTCTGCAGTCAGTGGTAGTCAGGGACTTAAAGAGCCCCAGGAGGTAAAACTTGGAACTGTGGGATCACAGTGTCTCATACAGACATTCTCAGATGGATTTGCACAATGATGGTGCCAAGAAAAGGGGACAGTAGAAGCCTGCTACCCTGGGACTCCTTTACCAGCTGATTTGTTCTGAAGTAGTGGGTTCTCCATTGTGGTAGAAGAAATTGCAGAGGACAAGTATTCAGTGTCTTTTCTGACAAGTCTCTGTCCTGTCTCTTTTGCGTTACCCACTTTACTGATGGTTAGCTAATTTGGAGATTGGAGATAGACCATGTTCATTTATCATAGTAACTGTGTCAAGCCCAGGAGAAAAACCCCACCCTCACCCCCACCCCCAGCCAGGAAAAGACAGTGGCCTATTTCATAATTGCAGGAGACAAGTGAACTCAGGGTGGTGGGCGATAACTTCAGTGACTGCCTTCCCCTGACCCAAATGATTAGTTTCCTCTGCCATGTCATTCAGCTGTCCACAATCTGCCAAACATGTCAGAAAAATCCCAATGCCAAGTGCCTACCAAACTAAAAAGTAAAAAAATAGCCTAAGGAAAAGACAAGTTAAAAAGTAAAAAAATAAAATTAAGGCTCATGCTGTGAAACTGGGCACACTCCAGGTGGTTTTTATTGTAGCCAGTCTAAATTCTAAGCCATTAGTCCTCAGAGTGCTAGCACCAGTACTCTCAGAAACTAGATGTTTGGTAACTCCCGGAAATTTTCCAGTTACAATTCTAATATCATACACTGGAAATCTTTGTACTCCCAGCCACTGTGTAAGATAGTCAAAAGAACAATCCATACACTTTCCATGTCAGTTTATAGCACGCTTCATCTCCTACTATCTCCAGAAATGACAGCTTGATTATAATGTAATTATCTTTTGTCGTGAAGCTAGTGCATAATTTTATTTCCAGATGGGTTTATGTTGCTTGTATTTAAACTCATTACTGAAAAAAGCAGTCATGGTGAAAAATATAAATAAATAACCTTAAGGCAGACCATCATAAATTCCTTTAAAGAGAGGAGTCTTATAAGTTGAGGACTGCAGGGAAAGAGCTCCTGTCTGTCTTATGTCATGCATGTCCCACTGTTAGAAAGATAAATATCTCTGTCTTAAGAGGACAGAGGCGGTTCTGAGTCAGTGAAGATGTTTCTATGGAAATGAAAGAAATATGCAAATGCTGCCATAAAGAGCACGAGAGCCTTCCTGCAGCAGATTATTTGACCTGGGGGAGACCACATTACACAGAGAGGAGACATGGATAAGCCAGCGTCAAGGCCCATTGGAAAGCAAGCAGCCAAGACACCGTGTGATGTAAATGAATGGAAAAAATAATCATTCTCATAGTCCACAACTAATATTCTTCATGCTTGTGTACAAAGGGTTTGTATCCCCTTCTGCTCCTACAGACCTTGCTGGATTTAGTCCTATTGATTCCCGCTTTTACTAAAAGTGATGGCCTCTGTTTAAATTGTACACTCTAAAATATTCTATAATTGGATTTAGCAAGTGACAATGTTAAGAGGTTCTTGAGGTAGGTGACCCCTCACATACACACTCACATAACACCTGTCCAACCACCCCACCTTCAGAGTGTACTTGAGAAGTTTCATTCATTCCCTTACCACCGAGCCCTTAAGTGCCAAGTCAGGCAAAGTAACAAAAACAACAGTGCAGTTGGAGCTATTGGAAATATGCATGTGGAATGTGATGAGAACTCCATGGGAAATCCTTGTAACTTTGGACAATGCCTCAGGGTGAGGTTATACTTGACTGGAATCTTGCAGGTGTTGACCTTGTGGAATAGTATATGGATACTGCTATACAGAAGTACATAATAGTATTTGGAATAATAGTATGCTTCATGTGTATGTGTGCAAATGCTCACCAGTTTAGAGATGGCACCCCTGCCTGAGTCAGACTTTTCTTTTGGTTTGGTATTGTTTCGCTTTAAACAAGCAATGAGGCAGATTTTTAGATTGCCAAGAGAACTAGAGACCAGCCTAGCATTACTCAATTTTCTTTTAGTCTTGAAACCATTTTTGTTCCAACGTAATTTTTCTTCTTTTACATATTGGAGCAGGTATTGACCTCCAACCCTTACTAAATGTAGTTGCAAGATTTTCTCAAAGCCAAACTTGCTTCAGACGAAGACAGTTCATTGGTCCATGACATAATTTCTCCAAGATCAAGTATGATTAGTAATAATCACATTAACACTAAATGCATCATCTCATTATAGATAGGAGAAATACTCCAGGCTCTCCCTCTCTGTTCTCTATTTTACTAACACTAAAATGCAAGTTTTCACATATTTTGGATAAACAACTGTCATAGAATCTTCACAAATATAGTATCACATATTCTATTTGCTAAATTCTCAAGTATATATTTTTGAGAGACATTCACTGAGATCTTGATGGGACTTAAGTTATTTTACTCCATGAAAAAATAAGAAAAATAGTTAATTTTATGGTGTTTAGGGAGCTATCCATTCTACTCAGAGGAATTTGATCCAAAGTCCCTAAGACAAGTACTAACTTTGTCTCATCATGGTTCAGTGCATAAGTAGACCAGAATGCATGGAGCTCTGACATATAAAATTACAAAAATATGAACTTGAATGGTATCTGTTTAAGATACTAGACTTGATGAATTTTTATCCAACTACAGAAGAGATCAAATAATCCTATTACAGAATTAGAGAAGATCATAAGTACATTGAAACAAATGCTAATAATAGCTGTTGTGCTCTTTCCCTATGCTGGCCTAGAAAATTACATTGTATAGACATAATATGTCCACGTGTATATGAGATGTTGCATAAACCAAGTGTAAGGGAGCATTGTCAGCAAAATAAAATGTAAGATAACTTTTTCTGTAGTAACTGAGCAGTCTTAGTTCACTGGTACCTTGAGTGATGAAGATCTTAAAGAAACTCCTGATCATTCGTCAAGTGCAGAACAAAGAATCTAACATAATTGGAGGACCCCATGATTAGGGCATAGGCTTCTGAGACGTTAGCAGAAAAGGATGAAGATCATGAAGTGAAAAGATAGATTACTTTAGGTTTCTGTTTAAATCTAAATGACTGAGTAGTTACACCAAAGCACTCTGAGACTACCTAAGATTAAATGACATTTCTGAGACTGGAGCATGCAGTGCACAACAATAAGACTCTAGGAAACAGGCCATCCCCTAAGCTGCAACTGCTCAGAAACCTGAAGTACAGGATTGAATAGAAATTACCAAAGGAATATTATTTTTTTCCACAGGCTTAGGACAGTGGAACTCATGTTAATGAGTTATGATATATAATTTTCAAGTCCATACAGGAATAATTGTTACTAGAGAGGTAATAATAGACAGATTATAATTATGCACACAACTACATAGTATAATTTTATTTACAGGCTCCAAAATTGTGTAAAGAATTAAGATTGACAGTTATTTAATACAATGTTAGATGTGTTAGTTCACATCTGTTCTAAATAAATTGTATTGCATTTATAACTGTCCCATTTCTAGCTACCATTATACCAGGAATATCCTTTACTTTTATAGTTTAACCCTTAAGGTCTATTTGTTATAGGTTCTCAAAAATATCCTCTGACACTTGTAAAAAAAAAAAAAAAAAGCCTAAACAAATCTAACAGTCATTGATAATTTATAAGTGTTAATTTAACTTAAGTCAACTAATATTACTGTTAATACTGTTGTGAGATTTTTGGTGTTTGAATTAAAATTCATGAAGAACAGGACTATCATCCTTAAATTCAATGAGCTGAGATGAATTTGGACTCTTTACTTTGATATATTAAAAGGAGCAATGTTATCTGACCCTACATAAAAATTAATATAAAAAGAAAAGCCTTTAGCTTCATAAATTGAGCAAATCCAATAATGATGGTCTAATTATATAAATTAGAAAATCTTTAAGCCTTTGATAGGCTCCAAGTTCTGAGAATAAAAACACCCTTTCCTAGAAGTTAAGGGCATAGTCTATATTATACTGATTATTATCATTTTATCAATCCAAGGTTGTTTCGAGGTCAGGTAAATGCCAGCCTCCTCCTTTTATGGTTTTGTCTTGGATAATGGTTTAATACAAGGTTTTACAGTGTCTTAAGGAATATTATATCCATCCCCACCGCTCCCCCAAGAACTAGGAGGAATTGAGGGATAGATTGTTTTATAAGATCCTGTAATCTCACATTTTGGCCTTCTGACTATTTGTCAAATGACAGTCTTTCCTTCACATGGTATATTGGTTTCCTAGGGCTATCATCACAAAACTACACAAACTAGGTGACTGTGTTAACTTTTTGCCACTCTGACCTAAAGAACTGACAAGAATAATTTAGAGAAGGAAAAGTTTATTTTGGCTCAGTTTCAGAGGTTCAGTTTATTGTCAGCCTACACTATAGGTCTGGGCCAGAGATGAGGCAGAACATCATGGCAGAAGGTGTGATGGGGGAAAGCTGTTCAGCTTATGACAGACAAAAAGCAGAATGAGCTTGAGCGCAGGGAGCCAGGGATCATATAATCCCTAAGAGCATGCCCCCAGTGACAGACTTTCCCTAGCCACACCCTACCTACCTAGAGTTACCACCCATTAATCCATTTAAATTAATACATCAAATGGATTGATCACTGATTAGGTTATAGCTCTCCTAATTTGATGATTTTACTTCTGAACATTCCTGTATAATCTCACATGTGAGATCTAAGAGGACACGTCATATCCAAATCAGTGGCTTAACAGCACAGAAATGTATAACAGTTCAGGAAGACAGAAGTCCACAGTCAAGGCATTAGTGGGGTCATGCTCCCTCTAAGACCTTCCTTGATCCTTCCTAGTTTCTGGTAGTGACCACCAATCCCTGTTATCCTTTGGCTTTCCACTGTATTATAGTCTCTGCTCTGGCCTCACGTGGCATTCTCCTGTGTGTTTCTGTCTTGGCATTGTTCTCCTATTCAAAGGTCACCAGTCATGTTGGATTTAGGTCTATTCTAATTAACCCTTCTTAACTTGATAACATATGCCAAAGACTATATTTCCAAATAAGAGTATATACACAAGCGTACATCTCATTGGGGTATGTGATGCAATTCACAACACCAAGGAAACAGATAACAGAAGACTTGACTATTCTCAAGTGCTGAATATGAGGACAAAAGAAAGTTGTTTATACATTGATGATCATTCAATAACATTTTGTCTTGAAGAGTTAAGCAGAGATTTCTGGATGAGTAGAAGTTTTGAAGTTTCCTACTTAAATTAATTTCCAATTTTACTTATTAAGACTAAACAGTAAGTATAGCTTCAAACCAATGTACCTAGACCAACTGAGCCTGTTTGTGAATCTTACCAGAATGTGGAGAGAGTTCATTAGCAGAAGAATATCAACTTGTTCTTTTCTTCACTTAGCTCATTCTCTCACAGTCCAGGTCAGAGGACATTACTGACACCCCAGAACAATCAAGTGCTGAATCAACAAAACTGAACTTATGAATAATATCTTTTGATCTTATATCAAAAAACATTCAGATATGGGAAGTGAATAAAATTCTCCCAGTCAGGTTTCAACAAATCTTGTGCTAAAATTCTTAATCTTTCTAACATGAGACCCTGTGTATATTCATGATGAAGAAAATGTCTATATTGGCTTTTTTCCCTAACAGGGCTGGAGTCTCAGTCTACTTTCTGCTATTATAACAATACTATAGGTTGAGTAATTTATAAATGAGAGAAATTTATTTCTCACAGTCCTAAAGGCTGAGAAGTTCAAGGTCAAGGCTACCATCTGGCTAGGGTTTTCTTGCTATGTTACCATAGTGGAAGGCATCACATTGACAAAGAAAGTAAAAGCAAGAGGAGCAAACCCACTCTCACAATTATAGACCCCTCCCTGATAATGGAATTCGTCCATAAACACCTCCTAAAAGGTCACATCTCCTAATAAAGTCACAATGGCAACTGAATTTCAACATGAATTTTGGAGGGGAAAACTTACAAACTGTAGCAGTTAATAAGAATAGTTCTCTCCCATCAGAGCACATTTAACTAATACCTGTACCTTTGCCTTAATCCCTCTTTGAAAGGAAGCTGGGGAGTCAATCAATTTATCTTTTAACCATGCAATGTTTGCTTTGGGACAACAAAGGAAAAAAGTGGGAGGGAGAAATTGAATATAAATCCACATTTTTCCTTATTAATTTATACCTTTAGTCTCCTCTCCTGGATTCCAGACCACATAACCCAAAATTAGGGCATATGTCTACTGTAAGCATGTGAAACTTACATCTAAATATATAAATTCATTATATTTAACCTGCATTAAGTTCCTTTCCCCATACAGTTTTCTACCTCGATTCCACAACCACGGAGCCAGCCACCTAAGACATAAACCTAGATGCCATTCTTGTCTTCTCTTTTCTTATTAATCCTCATATTCACTCAATCAGTAAGTTTGATCAATTTTACATCATAAATATTTCACAAATACATGTCCTTTCTCCCTCTCCACAGCTGTTTTCCTTAGTTCCAACCCTAAAATTTCTCACTTGAGTTATCACAATAGCTTCCTAATTGCCTCCAGTCTTGTCTCTTCCTCTCATCTAGTCTCTACAAGATAGCCACGAAAATCTGACAAAACTGAGATGTTTTCATTGTTCTCTTCCACTAGGGTATAATTCATTCATTTATTTATTCAACCAATATGTAGTGGGTGTGTGCCCTAAGCCAGACATTGTCTAAGGCATTGGTGAATAAAACTGAATAGTCTGCTGTCATGGGCTTACAGTCTCTTGGAAGGGTAGATGTGGAGGGTGAAGATATTAATCATCCTTGGTTTTGTGCAAAATTATAAGCTAGAATATGAGAAAGATTTAACATTATAAAAGCTAATAGCAGAAGACCCAGTCTAATCTGGAAAATGAGAGGGTGAAGTGAGAATAAGAACCAGGACTGAGCCTTGAGGAGGGCCAACATTTAATGGTTGGTAGGAAGATGGACTCGTAAGGAAGCTGAGGCTGTAGTCAAGGTGCCATCCAGGGGCTCACAGAGGCTGAAGGAAGGGAGCAGTTCAAGAAGAACAGTGGTCCTCTGTGTCAAATTCTTCTTAGAGTAAGGTAAGGTATAGAAGACATCCCCTCAAACAGTGGTGCTTGCCTGTAATCCCAGCAACCCAGGAAGCTGAGGCAAGAAGATCACCAGTTCAAAGCCAGCCTCAGCAAAAGCAAGGTGCTTAGCAACTCAGTAAGACCCCAACTCTAAATAAAATACAAAATAGACTGGGGATGTGGCTCAGTGGTCGAGTGCCCCTGAGTTCAATCCCCAGTACCAAAAGAAGGAAAACATCCCTTCCTTAAAGCAAAGTTCACCAATGACAGAAAGAGTCGATTAGAGAAATGAATGGGAGACCAATCTGAAGAAAAGGAGCTAATAGAACTAAAGTTCTCAAGGATCTCTGTGACCTGGCTCCTGTTCTCCTCTGTAGCTTCTTCTCATATCACCTCCTTAGCTACTGTACCCTACATTCCTCTCAAATACAGTCCTTATTGCCACAAGTGACCTGTGACCTTCTCAAAGTTCCACGGTTGCCTTTGCCCTAGGACCTTAGCATTTGCTATTCTCTCTGCCAGAAGGCCCTTCAGCTTTCTCTTATCTGGACAGTTCTTATTTCCCCTTCAAGACTTTGCTCAAGTGTCGCTTCCTCAGGAGGCCTCTCCTGATCCCCACTCCCAGCCTCAACACCACAAATTCATCTTCTGCGTCGCTCCCTGCATAATATCTCATGAATGCCCCTATGATTATCCTTATGAAGGACTCTACTTTGAATCTGCTTGACTGTTTTCCCCCACACAAGTGCAAGTTATGAGAGAGCAGGGACTCTGATTCATACTTACGTACTTAGAAAATGGTTGAAGAATGAGCGAGTAATCACTTCTAGCTACAGTCTCCGACATTAGCAGCTTCATCTGCAGCATGACTGAGTTCTAATGATACATATTCCCCTGGGAGCAGCAGTGGCTCCTCCTGGAACAGCAGTATCTTGTAGATACATCTTCCCAGTACAGCTTTGGCTTCGGAGAAGGGGTTTGAGTCAAAAATGGGTTTAATCTAAGCACTTCTTTAAGTCTCAGTCTCCTATCTATTAAGTAAGTTTAATACTTGCCTTACATTGCTTTATGAATGTAAAATTAGGAAAATCCATGTGGAATACTTAGCCATTTTAAGTCAGAGACCAAATGACCTCTAGATGTTAGTTATTATTGATGCTGCTTGTGCCATAATAACACATCACAAGCATGGTGGCTAAAACGCAGATTTATTTTCTTCTAGTTTTGAAGGCCAGAAGTCAAAATAGTTTTACTAAAATAAAAATTTTGGTAGTTTTTGCACTCTTTGGAATTGTGGAGTGGTATGCATAATTGGTGGTTAAACACAAAAGGAATAGTCAAATTACATGGCATCTGCAGAAAACACATAATGCTCATGATCTACTATAACAGAGCAAAAACTTCTTATACTTAAGCTTATATTAAAAACTTATGCACTTAATGAAAAAAGAACTACAGGAATTCTTGTTTCCTCATATTTGACTGCAAAGGAAAAAAAAAATTTTTTTCCTAGAAACAAATCGAGTCAGATTTATTTTCTGAAGATTGGTGTAAGTGCAGGGGGAGGTCAGGAGAGGGTAACTTACCCTACAGGAGTTCTCACTTACTGATTATTTTATGTTTCATTATCTGATACGATCAGATGGGATTGCATCTTCCCTCTCTTCCACCTTACAAAGTTGCAGGAAGCTGTATCTGTGCCCAAAGTTATCAATGAAGGGAAGTTGGGAAGCATGTTTTCTTTTAGACATAGGTGTCTGTCCTTACTCTTATAGATGTGTTCCTACTAAAAGGAATGGAAAAGTTCCTGTTGTGTTAGGGATTGTTGCCAGGGCTCCACGTTTGGCATTTACTTGCAAATTTTGCAGTTTGTTCAGAGCCAGCATGCCTTCCTTGAGAGAGTTGTACTGGGATTAGAAAACAATTATTAAGCATAATAAGAATGAATAAGAGATTATAATTGCAAAAAAAATCTGCCAAATATATTTCCTGTAAACATAAGTCATTAAAAAGAACTTCACATAAAGATTCTTATATCCTAACTTTTTTTCTTATAGCTCAATGTCAAAAACTAATCAACAAAAGAGGGGAGAAACATAGTTCTGAATCTCAAAGCAAGTCTAGAAGTTTGCTTTCTCGTGATGTGTAGAATATCATTTGTCCAAATGATAAACTCCAAAACCGATGGTATTGACAAGTGGGATAATTGGAATAAGTCTTGAAGTCAATGGTGTGTGTGTGTGTGTGTGTGTGTCTGTGAAAGAGAAGGAAAAGGAGTTGGAGAGAATAATTACAGGTTATTAAATAGGAAATGCTTTTAAAAAACTGTTTTCTTCTCAACCGATTTAATGAATACTATAATTGTGATTAAAGTGGAGCACAAAGGAGGAAATCAGCATTAGTTCCAAAGTGTTTTGCTTCCAATCTAGACAACACTGATACAGCAGCCTATTAATACAACTTAACACTGAAACACTGCTGTTTTCTGAGATTCTCAAACATCTTCACAAACAACTGTGACTGTCTTCATTATGTGGGAAGCAAAACACTGAGTGAATAATTTAACATGTGGTTCCTGTATTGAGTTCTGAAATAAATCTAGATCAATCCAGACAGCTCTGGTATTTGTCCTGGTCTCTTGGCGCCATGCTCTTTCCCAAGGAGGTAGAGGGGGATAGTTTGCTACAGGGCCCAATTCATCCAACTCATGTAACAAGGAAAGGGTAGAAAAAGTGTGCTCCACCTCACACTGTGAAACTTTTATATTTTAATTCTGAAGATTACCCTACTCTGATTATGCTAATTTCAGAGGAAAAGGAAATCTGGGGAAGGAGATTTACAGGCTTATCAAGAAGCATCAAGAGACACAATTAACAAAAATCTGTATTGTTTCTTTCCTCTGTGGTATAGCTACGTATCCCAAGGCTTAGTGATATCAGTACCCAAGGAAGGTAAGTGTCACCCTCTTGCAGGTACAGGCTTCTATACAGTTGGCATCCCCTGAGCTATGGAAACCTCATTATACCTCTCCAAGTTGGGCATTTATGGCTCTAGTTGTCTGCAAGGTGGAATGCTCAAGAACTTCTTAGAAGGTCACCTAACAGGAAAAATGAGCACTGAGCCTCTTGCTTGCTCAAGAGCCTGCAGATTCCACAAAAGTGCCCCTGAATAATGTCCAAGTTATCACCTCCGAGTGTCTTATTAAATTATTAAACTCAACTACAATTACTATAGCTAATAAAGTGCTCATGCAGAGCACAATAGCAGCCATAATTGTGTGGCGGAATGATTAAACAGCAGGCTGCAATAATGATTCCAATCCATCTTCAGAGATGGAGTTAAAACTCTAACAATCAAATCAATCAATTAGTGAAGAAGAGTGCTGAGGAGGAAAAAGTCAATGAAAAACAAATTTTCACAACAAAGCAATCAATCAATTCCAAATAATTGTGCTGCATCATTATATTAAAAATGTGGGATAATATTAGTTATTGCAATTAAATATCAAAGCAATGGCTTCATTGTCTATTATGCTGGCTCAAACTGGAAGGGAATCTAATTTTGATTAGGCTTGATGGAATCCCAATAAATACCCATGATCGAATTCATTTTTTAAATTTTTTAATTGTCGATGGATATTTATTTTATTTTTTTTTTATGTGGTGCTGAGGGTGGAACACAGTGCCTCACATATGCTAGGCAAGCACTATGCCACTGAGCCACAGCCCCTGAATGCATATTTTTAAAACCAATGCTACATAATGGTCTACTTGTTCACCCTAGCAGTCCTTTAGAAGTTTTCTGTATTGTACTTTATAGTTTCCAAAACCCTATTGCCAATCTTATGTGAAGTTTTTCATGGCAAATGCCAAGGGAAGTTGAAGACGGTGAATGTTTTTTAACTAACCTATTTTACAGAGAGGCATATTGAGGTTCACAGACATGCTTTTTCCCCAAGGTCAGGTGGGTGGTGAGACAGAGAAGACCACGTCTTTTCACTTTAGTCCCTCCATGCTGCCTGGCTGACTGCACTAGTAAAGTTCAGAGAAAAGAATTTACTGAAATCCCAAAAAGCCCCCTTCCTCTGCAGGTAGCTACAAGACACTGAGGCCATGAGGGAGGGACTGTGAGTGTACGTGACAAAGGTTTAGTGCAGGTCTCTAAGGTATAGGTTCACCTTAGGGTAAAACAGCCTTAAAATGACACTTCTTGGGTGCTTTGGATGTGACCAGAACTTCAAATGCCCAGTCTGAGGCAGGCCTTTCCTCAGATTGCCCCAAAACTTATCCTGATGGTTTCTTTGTTTCTGCTGTAGTACTCATTGACAACAGCTATTTATACCACTGGTCAAATACTTAGAATGTGCCAGGTTCTCTGTGAAGTATATTACATATGTTATCTCAAGTTAATTCTGAAAATGACACCCACCACTGAGTACTATCACTCTATTGTAACAGAACTTTTAAAAACTTAAAGGAGTTAACTAGTACAAAGTTATAGAGTCAAGCATCACATACAAGATTCTGACTGCTCCAACCTGCTTCTCACTCAGCATTCCGCTCCCGAATTTTTGGTTATAAATTGGTTAATTAGTCATATATAATTTAAGAAGTTTAACATTTCTCACTGGTCTCACCTTCCAACTATTTCAAGAGCATTCATTTTGATCTCATTTTCCAAGCTGATTCACCAAATATAGTGAGTTCAGAAAAGATGAATCAAAATTTGTCAGGTAGTTTATAAAGTCGACATGTAATTTTTAAACTCTGTAGTTATTACATGATGCAGAAAGGGGATGTGTCATTGTTGCCCCAAGGCCACAGCCAAGTTCAGCAAACTGCTGGGACTGACAGGATTCGGTATAGTCATACTCCTGGCTGTGACTTATTACAGGGAAAGGATAGAAAAATTCAGTAAAGAGAAAGAGGGGCAAGGAGTGAAGTCCAGAGGAAACCAGAGGCAAGCATCAAAGGGTCCCCTGCCTGTGGGTGCACTGGGCATGCTTCATTCCTCCAGCAACAACTTCTGACAACACATCTAAGATGTTGCCTACTTAGGGAAACTAAGTTGGGGGCTGGCCACTTAGGCTCTCTCTACTGAACAGATACTAAAATTGCAGGCTCCCAAAAGGCACACAGCATTCAACCTAGAACATGTTATTTGCACAAACAGTAGGTTCAATTAAGCTTTCCTATCAGAAAATGGTGAGAATCTTCGAAAATTTAAGTACTTATCCTCCAGCCAGAGGTCAACCTTGAAAACAGGGTTCTCCATAGAGATCCTGCTAGGCTAACATTTTTTCTGTAGAGGTGAAGTTTGTCATGTCTTTTCAGTTTATTTATTTCCTGTCCATCCTCCTTTCCTTTCTTTTTTGTTTTTTTATCTCTCTGTTTTAAAAGAACTGGATACTAAGATTCTTACAGGTCAATTTAGTTGATGTCATAAGGTTAGTCAATAATACATTTCCACCTGGAATCCTTTCATTAATTTACTGCCTTTCATAAAGAGGTCTGGTCATGCTTTATTCTGGTATGTCTCTGGAATGTCCCCCAATGGCTCACATGTTCATGGCTTGAACCCCAACGGAGCAATGTTCAGGAGTGGAACTTTGGGGAAGTGATTGCATCATGAGGGCTCTGACCTTTTCAGTGGATTAATTCAGTGATATTTGAATGGACTGCTGGATGGTGGTGGACCCTGTAGGTGGTGGGGCATGGTCGGAGGAAGCAAGTCACTGGGAGCATAACCTGCAAGGATATTTCTTTTCCCTAACCCGTTTCTCTCTCTGCTTGAACTGCCTTGAACTGAACAGTTTGTCTCCACCACTCCCTTCTGCCACGATGTTCTGCCTTGCCTCAGGCCCAAAGCAATGAAGCCAGGCAATCATGGGTTGAAAGCTATGAATGGGAGCTCAAATAAAATTTTCCTCCTTTAAGTCTTTTGTCAGGTATTTTGGTCACAGTGACAACAAATTAACACAGGATTCCTTCTAAGCAGCAAGCTCTCTGGACTCTAAGCCTCATGGTTTCTCTCATAACTATATAGCGTCTAGGTTTTGTTGGATCCTTTTAGACTTCTAACCTAGATGTCTCTCTAAGTGGGAATAACTGTTCAGCATCTGCCTGTGCTGACACAGCAGACATTCTGTCCTCTTCACATGCAGTTCCCAGGGGTTCCATGCTGCCCATGGATGGAGGATAAATTTTCTCTTGCAAAACTAATCAGGCTCTTAAGACTAAGACCTTAAATAGAAGCACTAGGTGGCAGCTCCGGATTAGCCTTTTAAACTATGTTCAAAGACATGAAATGTTGCCTCCAGGGAGGAGTAGATGATGTGAAGGGAAAGTACAGACTGGAGGGCAGGAAAGAACAAGAGGAGGGAATTTAAAGAAGGAAAGAGAGCCCAGAGATAGCTTCAGGTTAGGATGACCCTGGGTCAGAGCAAATTCTGAGCTGAAATGGTGATAAACCCCAAAAGTGTTGTGTGTGTGTAAGAAAGGAGGGAGAGAGACTGGCTCTTTATGGAGAATTATGCTTTGTGGAGATGTTTAAAAAATTAAACATTACTTTACAACCCAGTCTTCATTAGATAGTTTATATATTCAACTATTGTGTGAATATCTTGTGTAAGAGGAATAAATTTTTGGTTTTGGGTTTTGTTTTGTTTTGTTTTGTTTTGTTTTGTTGGTACTAGGAATTGAACACATCCAAGTCCTTTTCATTTTTTATTTTTGAGACAGGTTATCACTAAATTGCTGAGGCTGGCCTCAAACTTGAGATACTCCTGCCTCAGTCTCCTGGATCACTGGAATTACAGGCGTGAGCCACTGCACCCTACTATAAATGATTATCTAAGGTATTTAAATATGAATCTGTTAGCGATACTACCATCCCATGCAGATACTAACCACTTATTGACCAATTGTCTTAATAAAGATACATTTATATTTATCTTCAATCCAACTTACTTTTTGTCTGTCTACTCTTATGGGTACTGAAAATCAAATCATGAGGGTTTGGAGCTTTATTTTGTTTTATTTTTCACGTAAAGGATTTGTTGCTTAAACCATGAAATACAGTAGCACGGCCTTCCTTTCAAAATCCCTCCCTCATTCCTTCCTTTCCAGCATCTGTTCCCTGCCACCTCCTACCTCTTACCCTACAACCCCTTTCTTCTTCCTTGAGTTCCAAGCTCTCACAGCTCCTGATGACTTCTATTCCCTTCTTCTCTTCATCTTACCTGTTCCTAAGTCCTCATAGTAAAGGACATTTCTTCAGTAGCTCGGGCATCTCAGCTTGGAATCTCCATGGTGTAAGAAAAATGCCTGCTCATCTGTGTGAGTCATCTTGGATGTTGTCTTGGACTTGCCATATTATTTTTTAAAATCAGATTTTTTTGTTATTTAAATTTGATGCTGTCATGAAAAAAAAAAAAAAAAAAAAACTATGTAAACTCATGTTCAAAGATGCTCCTGTGTGTCACATGCGCAAAGAGTACTCACAAACCAAAGGCTGGGAACCAAACTGAGGGAAGTCCAAAAGAATCTGAAAGCTGCTGATCAACTGCCTCGTTCTGATAAGGAAGCTGCTAAATAAAGGCAGCTATTGAGTCTTTTGAAACTTAGACACATTTTACCTGGAAAGATTGAATCAGACTAGGTAGTTGGGAAAGGCAGTGCAAATCCAGGCAGCACATTCTGCATTCTTTTCCTGCTTAGCTACACTGTTTTACCAGTTTCTGGGGCTAAGAAAAATGGAGAGTCTCTCTACATCCCAAGATCAGATAACAAGTGACAAAAACTATTAATTCCATCAACTCTCTATAAAGTACTAGGGATTCTTCATAGAATACCTGTTTACTAAACTTTAAAGATTTATGTAATTAATAACTATTCTAAAATATCAAAATCTAAAGGTGAAGGTGTGTATTTATCTGTAGTCCCAATGAGAACTGATGGTTTTGAATTTAGTTGATTATCAGAATCTCTGAAAAGTTCTTTTTTGCTTTTGTTTTTGTTTTTTTGACTAGGGATTGAATCCAGGAGCACTTCACAACTGAGCCACATTCCTATCCCTTATAGTTACATTTTATTTAGAGACAGGTCTTCATAAGTGGACTTACTAAGTTGCTGAGGCTGGCTTCGAACTTGAAATTCTCCTACCTCAGCCTCCTTAGTTGCTGGGATTACAGGTGTGTACCATCACCCCCAGCTCTGGGAAGTCTGAATAGATTTCTAGGTTCACATCGAAGATTCTTATCCAGTAGGTCTCAGATATTGGAGATTTTGAAATCTAACTGTATTGACTTTCATACTAAATCAGGATTGAAATTCTCTGAATAATACTACAAGGACTCCACATTAGTAGAATTTCAAGTATCATATAGTTTATTACAGAACTTCTGAAATTAATATTCATTATAAATCATCCAGGACAAGTTTAAATGTGGATTCTGGTATCTCTGAGGTAGAGAAAGAGATTCTGCATTTGTAACAAATTTTCAAGGGATGCAGATACCTCTATCATTGTGCTTTAAGGGTCGCTGCAGTAGATTAACTCCTTCATTCTCAGTGACTGAACACACTAAATGTTTGCTTCTCATTCTTGGAAAGCCTAGTGTGGATAGTCCTTCTGTATCTCATAGCTTTATCATCTGGAAGGCATGGCCTCCATGGTTACCCAGTAGGAGATAAAAAGCATGGTGGGGGTCTTGTGGTTCTTAAATCTCTTGATTTAGAAGCAACACATGACATTTGCCAGCACTGGACAGATGGCCTCCAGTTTAACTGTAAGGAGACTGGGAAATATAGAGAAGCACATGGAAAATTTGGTGAGTGATCTACATCTGGACCTGAAAAGTTAACAAAATTTAAAATCTATTGAAATAAGTGCTTGGTTTTATCTTGATTCGTTAATTTTATTTTAATCTAAACTACACTATTGAACCAGAATAAAATCATTCTCTTTGATTCATTTGGCTCCATAGAGTGATTATCTTGTCAAATATCTGAAGCCCAGGAAATGCCATGATAATATGGTTCATTATTGAATTATATGTAAAATTATATTATGTTGAATTATGATATTACAATCACTAACATATTTTTATACAAAATAAAAAATGCTAAAAAAACCCAGCAAATTCCCAATAAGTGTATGATGGCAATAATGATGAGACTGTTAGAAGATACGAAAATCTAGAGAGCAGATAAATGGGATCATGAGCTCTTCCACAATTCCTCTCAAGACCTCTGTTCCACCTGGACCCCTTCATTTCATGGCATAGCCATTTGCTTTCATCCTCTTGTTTCAGTCAACACTCAGAATGTCTTTTATTTTCTAGTTTTCTTGCCTTAGGTAAGTAACTTAACTTTGTTAACTTTCAAAATATTTTGTGTAAATGGAAACTTAAACAACTATGCCTCATTGAGTCATTGTAACAACAAAACAGTTACTCAAATATTCTCCTCTCGGAAGGAGATTATGGAAAAATTTTAAAAGACTAGAAAGAAGGAGAAAGGGTAGATTTGAGTATCTCTTCGGGTTCTTCCCTGAATCTTATTAACCATTGCTTTCATGAATCAACATTTATAATATGAATGTTATAAATACAAGAAAATTTGAAACAGTTGTTAAAATCTTCTAAGGAATCTGTGGATGTAAGCAGATTCTCACTGGAAGAATCAGTTTTGGAAAAATCAAAATTTAATGCAATAGAAAATCTCTGCATCTCCTTATAACCATGATTCTAAAATAAATACATTATTTCAATCTCATGTTCCCACTTTTTCTCTCCAAAGATTGACATTATTTTACCATGAGCCTAGTACCTCTTTTATTTTGCTCTATAGGAAGCTGATACTCAATATATATTTATTGATTATAAAGAGTAATGTCATTTTAGATGAACATTCTCTCTGATTTCTCTGACAGAAGTTTTAACTTTGGAAGGTCATAGAATACTTTGGAAATTAAAAAAAAAAAAAAACTATAAACCTCTTTTCCCCATAAAAATATACATTATCCAAACCCAAAACTTCTTACATATAATTTCAGAAGGTTCACAGACCTCCAATGCCACCTATGGATTCCTTGTTCCATATATTTTACATTAGCTTTCAGAAATTTGAAAGCAATTCCCCAAATGCATATGAGAAAGTCATAAATTCTAGGAAAATCCTGTGATAACAGACTTCCTTTTACATGTCCCCCAAACTTCTGGGCCCTGGTACACTTTCTCCAAAAGGATGATTTTCTCTCTCCCTCACTTCTTCCGTGAAGCCTTTCTTGATGCTGCCACATAGTGTTAAATTTTCCTCCCTTCCATGTCTCCTCTCAGTCAGCACTTTGGTGCAGTGATATTTCCATTTCTACACCTTCAGTGACGAGTCCAGAAGATGGTACACAGTAAGCACTGGGTAAGTATTTGTATAACTCTGCTGAACAGCAAGCCACTTGGATAGATTTTTTATACTTCTTTGTGTAATCATACTTCATCAGAAGCAGAACAAGCAAGACATTCTTGACAGATCACCTCATTAGCCCTTTTCTCCTTCCAGATTATGCCTGACTTAGCCTGGGACAGACACTCATCAAATTAAATAGCACTTAATAAACTTGTCACAGTTCTTGTGACAAACCAGTTAATTATAAGATAGTCTAAAACAAAGAAAAGCTCTTAAACTCATATTAAAATTGGAGTGAGCAAGAGGAAGTGAAAAGCACTATACAGAAAGTCAATCTCAAGTTATGTAATTGAGATCCTGTGGCTGAGATTTCCCATTTATTTCAAAAGCTCAAAATAAAGTTTTGTTTGGCATGAAAGTATCACTATTTGTCTCAAGAGGAAAATTATCAGGAATCAGAAAGCAAAACAAATGGATTTGGAAGCATATTATCAGAAAAACAAAACATCTAGTTAAATTTGTATTTCAGATCGTTTTAATGCATGCCTCAAATATTGCATGAAATATACAAAAAAGTGGTTATTATAATGAGTAGCCTCTATTTTTATCTGCATAACCTTTTGGCAACTCTAGTTTGAGGGCCAACACCTCACAACCAAAAAGGGCAAAAGGCCATGCAAAGTCATTTTGAATAACTTTGATTTACATTTTATTTACCCATGTTCCAGCTTTTATTTTCCTCCTTCTTCCCCAAAATGAATGGCTCATGAGGGGCAACTGCTGGTGCAGTGCATTCTTGGCCATTGCTCCTGAGTCTTCCCCCTTGCTGGCACATGTTGTGTGAGGGGCCAGCTGTCATTCTGTGGTGTCAGGTTGTGGGCTATCCCTTTGGGAAGAGCAGACGGTCCCCTTCCTGAGAGGGAAAGGCCCCAGAGGTCAGCAGAGGCCAACACCTGTTGAGTTTTGATAGTGTTCCAACATGAAGTCAAAAGGCCTTGCCTTGCTATTTATACTGGGAAAGTACAAAAGGGTCTTAAAATCCTGAGACAGCTGATCAAGCTGGAGTATGGTCACAACTTGGTGAAAAAGAACAGATGTGGCTTCTGAAGAACTATGTATGGGATCAACCTGGGAGTTCTCCTCCATTATTTTGATGGATGCAGAGCCAGTTGGGTCAACTCATATGTCACTACATGGCTTTCTCTCTGGTCTTTGGTTTCCATATGAACCAAATATTCTGGGTTTATCTACCCAGAATTGGGCAACATGACATTTTAGTGGTATGTCATTCTGAATTTGAATCTTTCTAGTCTATCAATGACTTTCCCTAGGAATGGTGGTGGTGTTAGTAATGTTTTGAGAAAAAAAACCAGAAAGGTCAAAAAGCACATAAGGTTCTATAATCAGAGTGATTTTAGTAAAATATTTACCAAGATGTTTAAGCTAACTTTTAATTTTTGTACCAGATATTAAACTTGGGGATACTTAACCACTGAGCCACATCCCCAGTTCTTTTTGTGTTTTGTTTTGAGATAGGTTCTCACTCTATTGCTTAGACTGATTCATCAAGTTGAATGCCCAAGGTTTGAAAATAATCAGGACCTTCTCATTCTTGATAATCCTCAGAGTGTGAAGTATGGGTCACATATTCTTCTAAGAAGAATCTGGTAATATCAAGGGTCCATACTGCGTGGGCTGCACAGCAAGCTGAAGTGTAGTGATGACCTTAAAACCCATGGAAGAGAAGTGGTCTCTTTGCACTGAAGGAGGACGCACACAACAAGCCCTTTTCAAACGGCTGTTTGACTTTATCCTCAAATTTCCTGGAATATATGTAATATTGCAACTTGCCTTTTTATCATATTCCTTATTGGTATCACTGCTTGAAAAGCATACTTACCCCCCAACCTGACAAACTAACTCTTTCTTTAGGGCAGAACTTAAATATCAATTCTATTTAGTGTACCCATGGCCCCTGGTTCTACCCTATGAGAGCCCTTACTCAACAATAGGCAAGTCCTCATAGGTAGACATTAATCAGGGTTGCCTGAGGTAGGGTAAGTGAGTGGAGAAGCAAAATGGTTAGAAGATGAAGTCAAGATTGGGACTGGGGAGGTAACTTGTAACCAGATCAAACAGCAAAAGAACAGAATAAATTATAAGATCAGTATCTTAGAGTGCATAGTTTGGGATTTGAACAGTGAGTGGATCATTTCTGAAATTGTAATTCAGTGTTGGACTGTCCATTTTGTGTATGGTGTATGGTGTGAGGCCAAATTAAGAGTGCAAAGTCCCTCCTGACTGATTGTCATTTGCCATTGCTTCTTGTGTTGATTTGTTCCTTCTTCTGAGTTGTCACTTTCTAGTTCCAGAGACCATGTATTTTCCATATTCTCACAATATCTACCATAATGCAAGTTAGGCAGTAGGTGTCCCATGAGGTTAATGGCTTCACCACCAGTGAATCTGCGACTACTTTGATGGGGAAGTATAGGTTTTTGATTTGCCTTTTAGGTATAGATTTTACTTTTTATATTAGGGATAACTGACTCCCAAGGATTTTATTTCCTTGAGACTGTTAGGTTATGCCATTTCATAAACTGTTTTTATGTCTTCTGATCAAATATGCCTTGTCATCAAAGATAATGGAATCAAACGGACCTCTTTATTCACCTCATATTAGACTTAGTATATGAGAAGCCAACTCCAAGGAAGTATGGAACACAAATGAATAGAACTGCTTCAATGTAATTCCTGCTTCAATGTCTATAATAGAACGAAATCAGGTTTATTTGAAGATTAAAAAGATTGTTGATAGGGTAAATTCAAGGTCGGGATTAGGGAGATAACTCAGAACCAGGTCAGATAATAACTATGTCACTGGAGTATGTTAAGGACTACGACATGGGAAGGTGAAAAGAAAAGAACAAATTCTCTACTTTTGTCCTGGTGCAGGAAAGCATTATGAGCTACAACAGAATTCATGTTTTATTTTCTCCATGAATCATCCTCTCCTCTTCCCATGAATCTGCCCAAATTTTCACTATTTTCTAAAGACCAAAGACAAAAATTTCAATTTCAGTGAAATCAGGATTGTTCTAGATTTTCTGTACCATAGGACCTTGCTAATCAATGTGTGTTCCTAAGGTCAGGAGCCTAAGAGCTTGGTGCAAAATCGCAGGACCCACAGGACTTACTGAAGGAGAATTTGCATTTTAAGAAGACCCCCCCCCCCAATACCAGGCAATCCATATGCCCTCATTAAAATCTGGGAAGTCCTGACTGAGGTAAGAAACAGAGGGTCGGCCTTCAAAAGAATCCACTTTTCTAATAACTCCAGAGAGTAAGTGCCCCATACTCTTGTTCCTACATGAGTTCTGGGGTGAACATCTGTCATCATGCCACTCCCAACAAAGCTCCCCCTGTCTTTGTGTAGTTCCTGTAGTCACTGAAATGATCAACTGCCTAGTCCCCTTTCCATTCCCTATTTAGCATGTAAGCTCTGCAGATAAATTTGGTCAGCAAGAGTGTTCAACTCACCCACAACTCATTATCTAATTTATTATTGCTGCCTTATGTGCTTTCTCCTTTGACAGCAGTCATTAGAGTGTTTCAAGGTTGTGAATAGAAAAGAAATACTCGGATTCGCTATGTCAGTGTTATTGACATTTTCCCCATATACTTTTATTTAGAGAGAAAACATGAGGGTATAACTTTAAGCCTAACATATTCTAGCCAGTGCATGAATGATAAATGACTTTTTAAAGGGGGAACTCTTTACCTTTCTACATGCTCTTCTGCATCCCAATGAGGATGACAAACTATCAGACTTCGTTCTTTTGACTTTCTAGGTGGTTTTGCAAGTGGAAGTCACATGAGGACACTGAAGAATGAGAAGAACAACGGGTCTGGGAATTTTTCACTCTCCACTCCCCTACAGCTCCTCCTCTTACCCTTTTAGGCCTAAGAGTGGCAACTGCTCATTGCAGTTATTAATACCTAAATGTGTCACCATCCATTACAGATCATCATGTTCTTGCCAGTGCCTTTGCAAATAATTTCTTCATTAAAATCTCTTTGATTTCCTCTTTGTATAGTTCTTTCTGTGTTCTGCCTGGGACCTTGACTGATTTAGTCACCTTATTTTCTCAGCTTTCTCAGTTTAGCCTGAAGTTGCATAATCTAGCAGGTACTTGTTATTTTAGTTAGATCATCTTTCACTTTACACCTCTCTGGCCTGTTCTGCAAGTGATCTCTTTCAATACCCTAATTCAGTGCTTCTCTAAATCTAAAGATTGCCACAAATCACCTGAGAGATCTTGTTGAGATGTAGGTCATAGGTGGGACCTGAACACCTTGACTTCTAATAAGTTGTCAGGTTCTGCTCATCCTGAGGGCCCACGGACCACATTTTGGGGCTTCAATTCAAATACCGATAATGAAGGATGGAGATCAGTGGTTCCCTAAGTGAAGTCTACAATCCAGAGCATCCACATCCCTCCAGAACAAGGCTGTTAGAACCACAAACTCTGAGTCCCCAACCTAGACCTTCTGCACCAGTGAGACCTAACCATGTTTTATCAAGTTCTGTCAGTGACTCTGATCCATACCTAAGTTTGAGAACCACTTAAATAGAAGGTAGTTCACTTGTAATATCTATTCTTGAGTCATCACTATTTGAATGACCTCACATAAAATAATGTATGCACTCCTCAGAATGAGTCTTCTCAAAATAGAGGTAGAGTAGCTATATAACTTAGGAAATTGACATAGGTCACATTGACAGACTTTTAAATTTCTACTGTTGTCATACACAATAACATGAAGGCAAATAAAATCACCAATAAATGTATTTTAAAGATAATAAATGATGACAGTATTCAGTTCATCTTATCATAACATGAAAGTCTAGCTAGGTACTATAAGAGATACAAAGATCAGTTATTCAATCTTTGTCTTATAGAATTTATAGTCTCAAGAGAAAAATATTATGCTTCAGTTGGAAGTACTAAAAGACTACTTTCTAGGATTAAAACTGCAAAATCAGCACATAAGGAATGATTAGAAGTCTGATCAGAAGTCTATAAAAAGACAGCATAAAAATAAAATGTTTCTAGGACTTGAAGCAAGATAGGTAAACACAAAGCACTTCCTGGACAAAAGAAAGCTACAGAGACAAACTCTACTGAGTTCTGCTGTCTGGTTTAGCCCTGTTGGGAAACTACATTTGACTAGAAGATCTTTTTTTTTAATTTTGTACCACGGTTTTGAATCATAGCATTGCTTTGATGAAATCAAATTTATTTCCACCAAGCAAATTTTTGTCTTTTGCTATTTCACTTGGTATATACCCAGATTGTTACAATGCATGGGTATGACCAGTCCAGTAGACAACTGATCCCATTCTGCATGAGTATAATGGAATTCTGGGCTCATTTTCCACTCTTTGGGATACAGGAACTGTAAGAATGGTTTGATTGATGCTGGAACACTGAGAAGATAGAATTTCTGGATAGCGAGGCTGGAATCCTGACCACAGCAAATTCTCTACCCTAATATTGCCTGTTCTGTTCTGCTGCAGATAATCAGTCTATATAGATAATATATATCTCAAAATCTACTCACTTTAAACATTTGAAAGTCACACAAATAATTGTATGGCAAGGTTATAAGCATGGCTAAACTTCCTAAAACTTAAATATTTAGAGGAAGAACTAGCACAACAGATCAGGATGGATACTCAGGAAAGTCAATTATACATAAGTAATGAATCTTCAGAAAGAGAAATTAGGAAAATTACCCCATTCACAATAGCATCAAAAAAAATAAAATACTTTGGAATCAATCTCACAAAAGAAGTGAAAGACCTCTACAATGAGAACTACAGAACACTAAAGAAAGAAATTAAACAAAACCTTAGAAGATGGAAAGATCTCCCAAGTTCTTGGATAGGCAGAATTAATATTGTCAAAATGGCCATACTACCTAAAGTGCTATACAGATTCAATGCAATTCCAATTCATATCCCAATGATGTGACTTACAGAAATAGAGCAAGCAATTATGAAGTTCATCTGGAAGAATAAAAATCCCAGAATAGCTGAAGCAATCCTCAGTAGAAAGAGTGAAGCAGGGGGTATTGCAATACCAGATCTTCAACTCTACTACAGAGAAATAGTAACAAAAACGGCATGGTATTGGTACCAAAATACACAGGTAGATCAATGGTACAGAATAGAGGACACAGACACAAACCCAAATAAATACCATTTTCTCATACTAGACAAAGGGGCCAAAAATATGCAATGGAGAAAAGATAGCCTCTTCAACCAATGGTGCTGGGAAAACTGGAAAACCATATGCAACAGAATGAAATTAAACCCCTATCTCTCACCCTGCACGAAACTAAACTCAAAATGGATCAAGGACCTTGGAATCAGACCAGAGACCCTGCATCTTATAGAAGAAAAAGTAGGTCCAAACCTTCAACTTGTTGGCTTAGGATCAGACTTCCTTAACAGGGCTCCCATAGCACAAGAAATAAAAGCAAGAATCAACAACTGGGATAGATTCAAACTAAAAAGCTTTCTCTCAGCAAAGGAAACTATCAGTAATGTGAAGAGAGATCCTACAGAGTGGGAGAATATCTTTGCCACTCATTCTTCAGATAGAGCGCTAATTTCCAGAATCTATAAAGAACTCAAAAAACTCTACACCAAGAATACAAATAATCCAATCAACAAATGGGCTAAGGAAATGAACCGACACTTCACAGAAGAAGATCTATAAGCAATCAACAGATATATGAAAAAATGTTCAACATCTCTAGTAATAAGAGAAATGCAAATCAAAACTACCCTAAGATTTCATCTCACCCCAATTAGAATGGTGATTATCAAGAACACAAGCAACAATAGGTGTTGGCGAGAATGTGGGGAAAAAGGTACACTCATACATTGCTGGTGGGGTTGCAAATTAGTGCAGCCACACTGGAAAGCAGTATGGAGATTCCTCAGAAAGCTTGGAATGGAACTACCATTTGACCCAGCTATCCCACTCCTTGGCCTATACCCAAAGGACTTAAAATATGCACACTACAGAGATACAGCCACATCAATGTTCATAGCTGCTCAATTTACAATAGCCAGATTGTGGAACCAACCTAGATGCCCTTCAATTGATGAATGGATAAAGAAACTGTGGTGTATATATATACAATGGAATATTACTCTGCCATGAAGAATGATAAAATTATGGCATTTGCAGGCAAATGGATGAAATTGGAGAATATCATGCTAAGTGAGATAAGCCAATCTCAAAAAACTAAAGGACGAATGATCTTGCTGATAAGCGGATGAGGACATATAATGGGGGTTAGGAGGGGTTAGCGTTAGGGTTAGGGTTAGGTTTAGGTTTAGGGATAAGGAGGGTGGTAAGAATGGAGGAAGGAAGGACTGTATAGAGGGAAAAGAGGGGTGGTAGGGGTGGGGGGAAGGGAAAAAAATAACAGAATGAATCAAACAACATTGCCCTATGTAAATTTATGATTACATAAATGGTATGCCTTGAATCCATGTACAAATAGAGAAACAACATTTATCCCATTTGTTTAAATAATTAAAAAATAATAATTTCCAGATGTGTCAAAAATTAAACCATAAGAATGCTAAAAAAAATTTAAAAATAAAATAAAATTGGTAGTTTTTATTGCATATAGTTCACATACCATGAAACCTAAAGGTAAAAAGGCTCTTTAGTATATCCCCAAAGTTGTGTAATCATCACTACTATCTAATTCCAGACATTGAAACTTCCAAATTTACCTGTGCTTTCAGTGCAATGCCAAGACCATTCAATGAGTAAGATATTGTCTTTTCAACAAACAATATTGGAAGAATTGTAGAGCTACATGTAAAAGAATGAAGTTGGGCTCCTACTTCATACAATTTACAAACATGAACTCAGAATGAATCAAAGACCCTGTATGAGTCAGCTTTCCATTGCTGTAACAAAAACACCTGAAAAAAGCACTTAAAGGAGGGAAAGTTTATTTGGACCACAATTTCAGCAGCTTTAGTCCACGGTTGTCTGGTTCCATTTCTTTTAGACCTGTGGTGAGGCAGAGCATAAGGGCAGAGATGGCATGGTAGAATGGAACTTCTCACATCAGAGCAGCTAGGAAACAGAGAGAGAGCACATTGAGGAAGGGGACAGGGACAAGACATACCCTTGCGGGACACATTCCCAGTGACACAATTCTCCAATAAGTCCCTGCCTCCTCTAGTTTCCACCATTTCCAAAGGGTCCACTCAATTAGGAACCCTCAATGGGTTAATCCATGGATAAGATCAAAGTCCTCATGATACAATTACTTCCCCAAAGCCCATCTCTAAACATTGCTGCTCTGGGAACCAAGCCTTCAACACAAGAGCCTTTGGGAGACATTCCAGATTCAAACTATAACAGACCTTAATGAAAGAACTGAAATTATAAAACCCTGAAGAGAAAACATAATGGTAAATCTTAGTGACATAAACAGATTATTAGAATCAACACCAAAAGCATAAGTAACAAAAGGAGACAAACTGGACTTTATAAAAATTTAAGTTTGTGTTTCCAAAGACACTATCACAAAAATAAAAGACAACCCACAGAATGAAAGAAAGCACTAGCAAATTATGTGTCTAATAAGGGATTTGTATCTCAAATATAAAAATAGCTTTTACAGCTCACTAATAAAATGACAACATAATTTTAAAGGTGCAAATGATCTGTATAGGTATATCTTTAAAAAAGATATACAGTCAGCAGGATGGTATAATCAAAATAATAGACAAACAATTTTTGATAAGGATGTAGGGAGGGCTGGGGATGTAGCTCAGTTGGTAGAGTGCTTGCCTTGCAAGCACAAGGCCCTGGGTTCAATCCCCAGCACCACAAAAAAAAAAAAAAAAAAAGGATGTAAGGAAATTGAAATCCTCATTCTGCTGGTCAGAATGTAAAATATCTGCAACCACTATGGAAAACAAACTGGTGTTTCCTCAAAAAGCAAACAGTTATCCTATTGCTCAGCAATGTCCATTCCAAGACAATTGAAAACATATTCACACAATAACTTATACACAAATTGTTTGTAACATCATTATCTATAATACCAAAATATTTACTAATTCAAATGTTCATCAACTAATAAGTGGATAAACAAATTGTGGTACATGCATACAGCATAATGTTACTTGGCTTTAAAAAACAGTGATGTATTGATAGATGCTATAACTTGAACTTTAAAAATATTATACTAAAGAAAAAAGTTAGGCATTAAAAAACCGCATATATGATTCTATTTGCATGAACTGTCCAGAACAGCCAAATTTAGAGAAACAGGAAACAGATTAAAGGTGGTTTAGGGTCATGAGGATGTAAAGATTATAGAAGTTACTATAAAAGTTTTATGGTTTCTAAAATTCATTATGGTGACAGTTGCCTGACTCTGAACATAACAAAAAACTTGGAGTTGTGTTCTTTCAACAGGAAAATTTTATGGTACCTAATATGCAGATGTCAATAAAGTGGGTTTTCTAAGTCAAAAAGAGAAAAAGAGACTAAGTATTATACATTGTTTACACCAGTGGAACATGCTTTGCCTGAACCCTCTTGCCGACACTCGCTATTACATTATCTAGAAAAAAATCTCTGTATTGTTTAATCAGTTCGGGTTTTGGTCATTTGCATTGTAGGTTTGTAACCAATATACAATGCAGCTATGGCTTACCAGGAAAAAAAATCTGCATGAAGAAGGCAGGGGCCAGAGCACTGGCCAAACTTGCACCGCTTTTCAGGGCTTTTGCTCACTAGTTATTTGCATCACATCTCATAGTCCTTTGGCCAAAGTATGTCCGTTGGCCAACTAAGCCCCAAGTCCATCAATGAAGTGGGATGGTATTATTCTCCATACAGAAGCCACCATAAATCTTATAGCAATGAGGGGGGGATGTGGAGACGTCTCAAGGAGAGGGAAGGTAAGAATGATTGTGAGTAATAACACAATCTCCCACAATTGCTTTCACAGGCCCATCACTGTACCTGGTCAATACACTTATTTATCATTGAACAAATGAATTCATAAATTATCAGTTCTGTGTATTACTAAATGATGAAATAAATTTTAGGGGAAATTATAAAGAAAGGGAAAAAAAGGTGAATTTATATTGTAAGGATGGAGATTTGCTTCATCAATAGTTGTACTGATGGAGACAGAGAGAGAGAGAGAGACTGAGAATGGAAGAGAGAGAGGAGGCTAAGCTTTGAAGTAGGAGACCTCCACAAGGAAGTGGGTGTGCAGAGAGAAGACAAAGGGGTTCCCAGAGCTGGAAGAGAAATAAGGCCATGAAAGATCAATCAGGAATTGTCAGAGATCAGTACAAGGCAGTATCAAGGATTTTGAAAAGAAAAGGTGATCAATAGTGTCAAAAAGCCAGGCATGGTGGCGCAAGCCTGTAATCCCAGTGGCTCAGGAGGCTGAGGCAAGAGGATTATGAGTTCAAAGTCAGCCTCAATAAAAGCAAGGCACTAAGCGACTCAGTGAGACCCTGTCTCTAAATAAAATACAAAATAGGGCTGAGGATGTGGCTCAGTGGTTGAGTGCCCCCGAGTTCAATCCCCAGTACCCCCCCAAAAAACAATAGTGTTAAAGATATATTTGTAAACATTAAATACTCCCTATTCCAAAACTCCAAATGAGATATGTTACCTTTTTTTCTTTTCTTTTTACAGGTCCATTTCACACAGGAAAATAAGTTAATTGAAGACTACATGGAACAACAACCTAATTAAGTTTAGTGGAGGGTGAACAAGAGATAGTTTGAAGGAAAGAAAAAAAAAATGATCAAATTATCCAATTTGAAAATCAAGAACAAACTGCAAATAAAAGTTAATACACATAACAAATACATAATAAATATTTAATAAACTTCAATAGCCAGTTGAAAGAGAAGCAGAAAGAGGACTGAGAATAAGGAAGAAAAGAGAGTAAAAGATAAGCAGACATAGAGGGAAAATAGGATCAAAACAAAATCAAACCAAACAGCTTAGTGGTTCTAAAGGTTGGCTGCACATTAGAATCACCAGGCGTGATTTTTAAAATACTGATGCTGGGGCTCAACCCACAAGGGTTCTCAACTAATAGGCCTAGAATGAGACATGTATTGGTATTTAAAAAAAACAAAAACAAAAACAAAAAAACTCCCAGGTGATTCTAATGTGCATCTCAGATAGAGAACCACTGTCTTTCAGGTATTGAGGCGAGGAGGAGAGGCAGGTGTAATCGGGTAAGTTGGGTAAGTTATTATATTAGTCCCATCATATAATCAACTTCGGCTATGGGCTTCAGGAGACCATGGAATTAGCTATCTAACCAGGCATAGCTTGGCTGGTGTTTACTCTTAAGACAAGGAGAGTGATAAAATGAATAGAGAAGTTTAGGAATAAATGTCTCAAGATCCCATTTTAATTCCAACCGTATGGTCTCAGCAAATCACTTAGCATCTCTGAGTGTATTTTTACATCTGCAAAATAAAATTTAGGTAAGGTGATTTGTAAGGTTACTGCCATAGCCGTGACTTGAAAAGTCTCAGCATAGAAGAGGGTAGAAAGGCCAGCCAAATCCGTTCCGTCCTCGGCCAGATTCAGGAAAAAGCAAGCAAGATGAGGCAAAGACCGACAGTGAGAAAGGAGGGCAGAAAAGATCTTTTAATCTCAACTCACATGTAGATTTCATGTTTGAATTTTTAAAAAAATAAATGTTAGAGGATAGATGCTATTTTTTTCATAGTTTGGGCCTCTAAATTGTAATATGACTCTGCTTTCCTATTATCTACAAATAACCTGAAGCACCATGAAGATCAGAAAATTTAGCAAAATAGGTTTAAGTGAGAAACAGATGAGAACCATTTGCCTATTAAAATGAAAAGTGAGTTATAAAAAGCTTCACATTCTAAATCCTAAATTTGCATTTCTATATGCAGGTGATGGGGAAGAAGGTTGAAATAGAGCCAAGGATGGGACAGCCCCTTGGGCCTTTGTCCCATTCTATCACAGCTTCCTACAAATGGCAGTAGCCAGTTGGTCCTGGCCTTGCAGCCCCAAGTTCAGAGGGCTCTGGGGAATTATCCTGCTCAGTGTGCTGCCTCTATCAAGTGTTGGGGGCAGTGCCATGCTGACGGCGCCAGAACGGCACCTGATCACATCCGCAGCGAGGAGGTTAATTGACATAAGCACACTCAGGTGATTTATCGTCCATGCACACAATGTATGCGCATGTGTTCTCCAGCACTCCTAATAGTGCCTACTCGGACATCTAGCTTCTAGCCTAATCTTTGCATAAGAGGCGTGGCCCTGCCCTCGGCTTCCTGGCGGTGATATAAGCGGCCGTAGCAGAGGGCGGGACAGCAGAGCAGCAGCTAGCAGCAAGAGGCAGAGAGAAGCCACTAGCAGAAAGGAAGAAGAAAAGGCAGCAAGCAGATAGAAGCAGCGAGTAGGGGCAGCGGTGGAAGGCAGATCACAAAGCGGAGAACTGAGAACACACCTCTAGATCACAGATAGATAGCAGTAAGTGGGACGCATCACTAAAGCACCTTAGGTAGACACACCCTTAGTTCTCAGGATGCAGGACGCACCTTTAAGAAGAAGCAGCAGAACTAAGAAGATATGGATCTCTGAAATTGTAGTCTCTCTCTCTTAACAAAGTCTCTCTCTCCGATAAGCAAAGCCTCTTTCTCTCTCTCCTCTCAAAGCAAGTAAGCCTCATTTCCTCTATCCTCTATAAACAAGCAAGCGAGGAAGCAGCCCAGAGATAGAAGTAGCTCAGTTTCCGGTCCACCACCCATAAGACCCGCGCAAAATGTTGCTGCAGGCGGTGACAAATACCCGTAGATTTGGTACCGCAAAGAGCCAGTGACAATCAAGTACATCTTCTTTAAAATAATCCGAATTTCTGATTATACATGACCATGGTAGGGAGTCTTCAGAAATCAAGAATTGAAGTACAAGTCTCCATAATCTTCACTGTCACCCATATTGCACTCATTTGATGTTATTGCTGGTATTTTTAAAATTGTATTTAAAAATTATTTCACTTTATATTATAGTATTTGCACTCTATTGCCTATTACTACTTTCCTCAGATATACAATTTTAACTGGCCAAATAATAGTTTTGCATAATTTATGCAATGAATTTATGTAAATGTTCCCTTCCCAATGGGCATTGGGATACCTCTGTGTTGTAATGTTGGGATGAGCATCTTATGCATAAATCTTTTCCCCATTTCTGATCATTTCCTTAGGAGATATAGAGTTGCCTACCCAACCTCTTCTCTGGAAATGGCCTGCTACACCCACAAATGTCTCTTATAATTACACTTAAACCATGGTATTCTGTCTTTCTGACAACAACTATTTGGTGTACTATTGCACACCAGAACCCAAAGAGTCTGTTTTGAGAATTTGGAGTTTTAACCTAAAAGACATAGAGACAGTATTATTTCTAGCCTAGACACACCATTGGCAACATATAGAGGAAAGACCATCCTGCTATTAAGATAGCTAAAGACTTCCTGATTCCTGCTTTTCAACTATCTATTATGTTCCCCAAATTCACCTCTATCCTTCCAATGAATTCCTATGTTTAGACACACCAGGTCTGGTTGGTTTCAGCAACTTTAAAATTAAAATATTTTAATTAGTAGAAAGGATGTGGCAATGTTTCTTGAAGAGGTATGACTTGGCTAAAGTAAATCTAAGGCCATTCATGCATAAGCCAAAGTGTCTCACAGAAATTTCTGTATTTTGTACTTCTATCAGTAAACACATGGGAGGATCCTATATTTCTTTAGTATTTTTGCCACATTTGAAGGCAGATAATAGCATCATCTCATTCTTCAAGTATGAATTTATTTAATTTTCAATAATGTTAAACTTTTTAAAAAATTTTTAGTTTTTGTAGTTGTAGATGGACAGCATGCCTTTATTTGCTTATTTTTGTATGTGGTGCTAAGGATCGAACCCAGTATCTCACACATGTGAGGCAAGTGCTCAGCCACTGAGCCACAACCCCAGCCCCAATGTTAAGCATTTTTATATGCTTTCTATCCAGGTGCATTTGTCAACCTATGTGTCTGGTTTTTTCCATGTTTCTATTGTGGTCTAAGGATTTATACTGATGATCTAAACATGATCTTAATATATCAAGAATGTTAATCTTGATTAAAGCATCCCTCACGTTTTGCTGTAATTATGTAACTATGTATGTGCCTTTACTTTCTCACCATTATCTTTCCTGTATCTACAGCTTTGACCAGACCGAACAATGCTCATTCTTTGTATTCACATGAGTTAAGGAATTATATGGTAATAGCAGGCCAATATCTCAGTGGTTTAACAAACATGTGAAAGGAATATTTATTTCAAACTTTGTCAGGGATGGGAAGATTCTGCTCATTTTAAATACTCAGTGACCCAGGTTGGTTGATGTTCCATCTTGATTCGTCCTTTCCCAAGCTCTATGGCAGATCAGGCACTCAGATGATGTTAGCACTCATTCTTCTGCCTGGAAGTAATTCACAGCCGTTCTGCTCATATTTTGTGGCCCAAAGCAAGTCACATGGCCATGATGAACTTTCTGTAGGCAGGGGTGTACAATCTCACCTGTGCCAGGTGAAAGTCAGAATATGTGAAGGGCCTGTGGCTGCCACGCCCTGTGCTTTCTTGCCATTTCTCACTGTTCCATCCTAAGGAAAACCCTTCTGCTGTTCCGTGTTCAGATTCCTGCAAACCTTCCAAAGCTATCTCAAAAGCCATGTTCTCCTGACGTCTTTTCTTTCCTAAAGATTTGTATTTTATTTGTTTTAATTAGTTATACATGACTATAGAATACACTTTGATACATCATATATAATGGAGTAAAATTTCTCATTCTTCTGGTTGTACATGATGTAGAATCCCACCAGTTGTATAGTTATATATACACATAAGGTAATAATGTCTGATTCAGTCTACTATTCTTGTTATCCCCATATCCCCTCACTCCCTTTCCCTCCCCTCTACCTAATCTAAAGTGACTATTCTTCCCTAGCATCATCCCCCATTGTGAATTAGTACCCACATAGCAGAGAAAACATTCAGTCTTTGGATTTGGGGGATTAACTTATTTCACTTAGCACAATATTCCCCAGCTCCATTCATTTACCAGCAAATGCCATAATTTCATTCTTATTTAAGGCTGAGTAATATTCCATTTTATATATACATATTTTATTCCATATTATTTTATTCCATATATATATATCACTTTTTTTATCCATTCATCTGTTGAAGGGCACCTAGGTTGGTTTCATAGTTTAGCTATCATGAATTGAGCCATTATGAACATTGATGTGACTTCATCATTGTAGTATGCTGATTTTAAGTCCTTTGGGAATCAACTGAAACATGAGCTAGCTAGGTCAAATGGTGGTTCCATTCCAAGTTTTCTGAAGAATCTCCATACCACTTCCACAATGGTTGCACCAGTTTGCATTCCCCCCAGCAATATATGAGTGTACCTTTTCCCCCACATCCTCACCCACAATTATTGTTATTTGTATTTTTTAAATTATTTATTTTAATTTTTTACAGACTGCATTTTGATTCATTATACACAAATGAGGTACATCATTTCGTTTCTATGGTTGTACACCATGTAGATTCATACCATTTATGTAATCATACATGTACATAGGGTAATGATGTCTGTCTCATTTCATGATATTTCATACCCCACCTCCCTCTCATTTCCTTCTATATAATCTAAAGTTCCTCCATTCTTCTTTCACTCCCCACCCCCCACCCCCATTATATATCATCCTCCACTTATCAGGGAAAACATTCAGTCTTTGGTTTTTTGTGGATTGACTTATTTCACTTAGCATGATATTCTCCAGTTCCATCCATTTATCTGCAAATGCCATAAAAGGCACACTTTTACATTGCTGATGGAGTTGCAAATTGGTGCAGCCACTCTGGAAAGCAGTGTGGAGAATTCTCAGAAAACTTGGAATGGACCCACCTTTTGACCCAGTTATCCCACTCCTCCATTTAAACCCAAAGGACTTAAAATTAGCATACTAGTAACACAGCCACATCAATGTTTACAGCAGCTCAATTCACAATAGCTAGATTATGGAACCAACCTAGATGCACTTCAACAGATGAAGGAATAAAGAACCTGTTGTTTGTATTCTTGATAATTGCCATTAAACTGTATTACGAAGCCATGGTAACAAAAATGGCATGTGGTTAGCATCAAAATAGACACATAGACCAATGATACAAAACAGAAGAGACAGAGACAAACCCACATAAGTACAGTTATCTCATACTAGACAAAGATGCCAAAAATATACATTGGAGAAAAGATAGCCTATTCAAATGGTCCTGGGAAAATTGGAAATCCATATGTAACAAAATGAAATTAAACCCCTATCTCTCAACTTGTGTAAAAATAACTCAAAGTAGATCAAAGTCTTAGGCACTAGAACAGAGATGCTGCGCCTAATAGAAGGAAAAGTAGGCCCAAATCTTCACCATGTTGGCTTAGAATCTGACTTCCTGAACAAGACTCCTAAAGTGCAAAAAGTGAAATTAAGAATCAATAAATTGGATGGACTAGAACTAAAAAGATTATTCTCAGCAAAAGAAACAGTCAATAACATGAAGAGAGCCTACACAATGGGAGAAAATCTTTACCACTTGCACCTCAGAGCATTAATCTCCAAGATATATAAAGAATTCAAAAAACACCAAAATACCAAATAACCCAAACAATAAATAGGCTAAGGAACTGAACAGACATTTCACAGAAGAAGAAATACAATCGATCAACAAGTACATGAAAAAATGTTCAACATCTTTGGCAATTAGAAAAATGCAAATCAAAACTACCCTTGAGGTCTTTTCTTATCTTCTCTATATGAAATTGGGCTCACCCCCTGGAACCACCCTAAAATCTTAAGAATAATCTTTTTCTACCTTGATTTATAGTCACTTGAGTATATTTTTCCTCCTTTTCTCTTGGATCATGAGTTTCTTTAAGGTTCTATATCTTATTTGTGTTCTTATACTTCACAGGACTTAGTCCAGTGTCTGATAGATTAGGCTCACAGTAAATGATGCTTGAATGAAAAAAGGCCTGGTTCCTAGCCCGTAGACTTTCATTTTTGCATAATACTAGGAGATTTACTTGTGTTTCATTATTATGTTAATAATAATTATGTTTTCAATCATGTTCAACTTAAAATTAACATGTTTTTTGATTCTCAGTGATTAAGGAAGCTGATAGCTACAAAGTGCTTATCAACACCACAAAACTCTTCCTCTTCAGGTGCAGATGCTGATGGATGCAGAGTGTTTTTCAGAAAGGACACTTTATCAATAAGTATAGTACCAATGTGATTTTTAATTGGCCATAATTTTTGTTGTTTTTTTGTTTTGGTTTTTTGAGACAGGGTTGCTTTGACCCTGGGGTTCAATTGATCCTCATGCTTTAGACTCCCAAGTTGCTGAGACCACAGGTGCACACCACCTTGCCTGGCAGGCCACCATTTGAAGTTACTGCTATTTTCACCTTTGAATATCATTGTAAGTTTATCTTCATCTTTTCACATTTATATAGATATTTTTCTCAATATTGTATATGGATTTTTAAATATTTTTATTTAATAATGTAGATAGTTCTTTGAGCTCTAGTTTTGGACAGGAATTTCACATATTCACATACACACATATATATGTATATGTGTAATATGTGTATAGATGTATAAAAATATACATGTATATAATTATATACTTATATGTGTATATACTTATATAGACATGTATGTATGTGTATATGGTCCATGCATAAAATGTATATACGTAATGTGTATATACACACATACTGTGTTTAAACAAACATGTATGTACACAGGGTCTTTGCATTTAACATTTCAGACTGTCATTATTTACTCAAATGACTATTCCCTGACCACCCTGAATATAGTAGCTCCTACCTACTGACCACACCCCCAACTTCTGTTTCATTCCTTATTCTTGTAGGTCTTATTATTTCTTGGAATTCTCTTATTTGCCTATTTGTCAGACTGTTATTCTTACCACACTTACAGTTAATCTCTCCTCACTAAAATTCACCATCTCAAGGACCAGGATTTTCATTTTTAGCTGCTACAATAACAAGTAAACATTGCCTGGTACAGAGGATGCAGTAAAATAAATATTCTTCAGATCAATGAGCAAATGAATAAAAGATTCTTTCTTGGGTGACTAGGTGGATTGTGCTACCATTCACTGGTAAAGAAAGTGCAAAGGCAGGCGTAATTTCAGAGGAATAATATGTTTCACATATTTGAATATATTGGGTTTAAGGTTCCTATGTAATATTCAGACGAAGATGTCAAATAGAAATTTGGTCACATAAGTCTGAAATATAAATCAGAGGACATAGATATGGTCCTTTGCTTATAGGTAATATTTGAAATCCTAGGAATGGCTAAGTTTCCTGGGTACGCAAAGCATAAGAACAGAAAAGGGCACACTTCATCCTCCCAGATCTTTTCTCTCTGATATTTGCTCCTCCCAACAACCTCAAAGGGCAGGAATCCCAAAAACTTTCCATCTTAACAGTGCAAATGCCTTTGCCTCTTTAATCTTATTGGCCTCCTATCAACGGAGACAGCTCAGGAGAGATGGTCCTGTACAGTCTATTTATCCCGGTCTGTTAGACTCATGTTTATCCCTGATGTTACAGATGTTGGAGAATCAATACATCCCATGGGGCCTTACAGAAGCAGATAGCAGACCCCACTTGCTTACCCAAACACTTTCTTTCAGTCCTTCTGGCAAAATTCCCAGGAAGGAAAGACAGGGATGTGCAGAGAGTGTTTTATCGGTGATGCACAGCAGCAGCCAGCTGTCTCCCTAATGATTATTTGTATTCATACAGAGATCGGTTCAACAAAGGAACTTGAGCTCACAAGGAACTCCTCCTCCTTGGTAATACATGCTACAGCCACACAAACTGGTTTATCCCCCCCCCCCCCTTAATTTACAATCTCTCTGCCCTGGGACTGTTAGAATCACAACATGTAATTCAAAATCTCTAAGAATAATAAAAATCGAATCTTGTTCTATAACTAAGGACACTGGGTCACAGCAACCTGCCTAACGACCCCTTAAGATTAATTCTGACACTCAAATTCACACTTCTGCTTCCTAATCCTTATTCTAAAACTCTTCCTATATTCTAGCAATAATTTCCTAAAACAATTAGTCCACTTTTTTTTTTTTTCCAGGGGGGTGGGGTGGCCAGTGGGGGATACCAGGGATTGAACTCAGGGGCGCTCAATCATTGAGCCACACCCCCAGTCCTATTTTGTATTTTATTTAGGGACAGGGTCTCACTGAGTTGCTTAGTGACTCACCATTGCTGAAGCTGATTCTGAATTTGATATCCTCCTGCCTCAGCCTCCCGAGCAGCTAGGATTACAGGCATGTGCCACCATGCTCAGCTTAATCCACTTTTGAAGGGTCTTATCAGTTTCAGCTCATGGACATCTTGCAAGCATTACCCAGCATGCTAAAATCAAATGAAGGTAGACTTTGTGCAAAACTAGTCTCTGATTATATGACTGATAAACTTTTCTGTAGCTCTTATGTCCTATCCATTCAGTGCTGAAAGCCCAGGTGAGACATTAGACATCATCTATCCATATGATGATCAAATTTTCTTCTACTATTTACTCATGGGGCATTCATCCATTTCTGCTTGGTCAACCAGGGATGAGAAGTTCGCTCTCACGTAGGCTACTGCATTTAATTTTCAAGTCGCTCATTAGACAATTCTCCCTCGTGATAAGCCACAAACTGCCACACTGTATTTTCCTTATTAAGCTTTAGTCCTTCACTATGGAGCCACCCAGAATAAGTCTAAAAATGCCCTTCTAGAGAAAGCAATGCAGTTTGATGAGAAAAATCATCCACCCCCGGGTCTTCTCCTAATTATACAAATCCCCTTGAGTCTTTCAGCATGTCCTCATGTGTTCCCAGTTTACCAGCTTCTGCAACTCAACCTGGAGCTTTAGGCAGCTCACTCTTCCTCAGGTGCGCTCTGTCCAGCACAGAGTAGAGGCTCCTTAATGCCGTCCTGATCCTCGTTAGTCTCCTTGACGGTCATTTCACACTGTTGATCCAAGATCCAAGCTGAGCTCACAACCCACTGTAGCAGGATGTAAAATAGTTTACGGTCCCGCTGTTAAATGATGCCTCCTTTGAACTGTTCTTCAGCGGTTAATATCCTAATGCCAAGGATCAGGCTTTACATTTACCTCTGTGATATTTTATCTCACTGGATTTGACCCATATTTTTCATTTGCCATTTGGTGTTCTCACCCAAGTCATTAATAAAAATTATAAACAGACCAGGTCAAAGATAAAACCCTATGGCAGAGTCTAGATTAACACTGATCCATTAATTAAGCATTTTAGTCTCATTCAACCAGTTTCTAAATTACCTGTCTCCACCCTCGCTGGCCCACAGCACTGCGTCTCGCCTCACACAAGACCTTGCCAAGCACCTGGCTCAAACCCAGACTCAGCATTTCCAGCCATCCACAACAGTCGGTTGAGTAACTTCATCAACTTGGTCTGTATTCAGCTTCAAAAGGAACATAAAATACATATTTTTTTCCAATATTAAAAAGAGGCATAGTAGTTTGGCCTTTTGGATGGGATCCAAGCAGCCTCAAATGTGCTCAGGGTTGTGAACGCACACCTAGGCAGGTGCCGCTTCCAGTTTCTCTCAGAACTCACTCATTCTGTACCATGCTCGTTCCTGCCTCTGGGCTCTAGGAGCATTTCACCTTTAAGTCAACCTCAGAAACCCGAGGCTAATAGACATGCTTCAGTTTTCTTTGAAGCATTACTTACTCAGTGGAAGAAAAGATAGCTTAGAGTTTTAGCACTTCCTGAGAGGTAGGAGGGTGAAGGATCCAATTGTGGGGGCTGCTGCCCTGAAAGCAATCTCACACCTCACATCACAGGAATTGCCCCCAATTGTCTTCCCTCCTTCCCTGCCTGGAACACTGGCTAAAAGGCACATCATTCTATGGGTCATCAGGAAGTTTTTCAATCACCCTCTGATGGTTTACATAACCCTTTAACTTCTTGGTTATAGAAGTCAAGACACTCACTCTTTTGCTTTTACAAGACTCACAATTTCAGAATTCCTTCCATCAAACTATCATCTTTCAACATACCCTAAAATATTCACACAAGTAAAGCTCCCCACAGGGTGGTCCATTTTCCAGACCCAATCCAGACTTCTGGGAGATAGAGGAGCTCACCAGCAGTTGCAAGAGATCCCAGAAATTCCCCGACTCCTTCCTCTTTGACAGCTGAGAAAATTCCCAGAGACATTGAGTGAGCTGCTTAAGGTCACAAAGCTAACTAAACACAGAATTCAGATCTTTTGACTCGGAACTCAATATCCTTCCTGCATTCACAAAGAGGAGAATTGGGGTTTGGGAGAGAGGAAGAAGCGGGAATATCCTGACACAAGAAACCTCTCAAACCATGGTTGCTTGGACATCACTTGAGAAACAAAGGATGGGAGGGCATGTCTGACACTCGTGCAAGGCCAGTGAACAACCCGTTCCTCTCCTAAAACTGACCCAGAGAATGGCCATCTGCATTTCTGCCCCATCTGTCATGGATCATTGGTACCAAGGCATCTACTTCCCATCGACTCCAATGGGCCCTTGCATACCACTGATGAGGAAGGAGCAGGTTTCCTACAAACAATTCTTTTGCTCTCCTTCCCTTATTGTGCCACTGCAATAACTCCTTGTTTGTAGCTTGGCTCCATCGTGTTAACCGCTAACACTTCTCTACTTTGTACTCGCCCATAAAGAGGATCCCAAACCTCAGAAGTTTGCTTTACTTTTACAGAAACAGGTTAGTACCACAGCAGGTTTTTTTTTTTTTTTTTTTTAAAGAAACGAAAAAGCCAACTTTAATTATTTAGCTATTAGAGAACTCACAGGCTTAGGTAACATAACAAGGAACCATTCAGTAATTCAACTAGATATGAATTGCCTAACTCCAGGGAGAAACACCGGAAAAAAGCCCTTATGTCCCTAAGCTCTCATAGCACTGAGGTAGAATAGGAGGAATACAAAATAGATAGAAAGGAAACAAAAGTTTAATTCAAAGCTCTTCATAATCTTCCAGGCCTGTCGTTCCCCAGGCTAGTCTCTTTCTCAGGCTAGTTACTCCCAGATTCCTGAGAAATCTAAAAATCTACCTATGTACTATTATTTAACCACTCAATAAGTGGACCAAGTAGAGAGCGATGACATTTTGAGGAACCTATAATTTAGGGGACTTTACACCATAATCTACAGATCCGATAATGAAGACTACATCAGCCTGAGGATCCTGAGACTGACCAACTACCAGAATTCTTCTCAAGATAACCAGACCAAGATCATTCCTACATACCTGTCCCACTTCTCACCACGTTTCCAAAACCACACCTCTCATCTCAAGAATGACTGGCATTCTCCATTGAATGTGCACGTTCTTTCCTAAGCAAACCTGCATTTATGTCTCTGACTGTCAAGTGCTGAATTCTTCTCCTTCAGGTAAGCCAAGGACCCTACTGGTGCTCAGTACAGTTCCCCTTCTCTCTGGGAGCTCCTCCAACCGTTCTTTGGAAATACCCCTTTTTCCTTGACAAGCAAGAGAGTCCTCAAAGTCTCATGCATTCTGGTAACTCCCAAAGTACTAACTTATAATTTAGATAGACAAGGCCAAGATGATCTTCTTGGACTGTGATCCTCAAATCAGACCCATCAAGGTCATTTTAAGTGTTCTTTTAATCAAGTGCAATCTTTGGAAGTGAATTCCAGCATGTCTATGTTAACCAAGTACATAACTCGATTCTTACATAGTCAACTGGAAGTCTTCTAGAGATGATGGGTTCTACCTTTTTCTGATTATGTTCTATTTAGAATCTTACATCTCTTGATAGACAATATCTATATGAACATGAAGGTGACAAAGAATTTTATGTGAAACATTCTGACATGGAGAAACCAGGGAGGGGTCTACATGTTTAGGGAGAATTAGAAGGAATGTTAGAAGGAACTAACATCAAAGAGTCCTCTAGAAATCCAAGCCAATCAAACCTATTTCTATAAAATACTCAAATCATTGTTAAATGCTGACAATATATATTGCTTTTAGTGATCTTCCAAAATTCACGGATTTTAATTAGTGCAAAATCTGGGGGGGGGAAATCCACCTGATATCTCAAGGGAACTGACTTGAGTCCATCATGAGAAAAGGACACTCCTTGCACTATGCTACACTGAATCCATTGCTGACTCAAATGCTGCAGCTGATGACCTCACAGCACCTCGGGCAGAGTTGGTATGGCAAAAGTAGACTGGCTTATTGCCTATTACTCCTAGCCCACTGCTAGTCTACCTATTTCACCTTGCCTTGCAATTACATGTAGCCTTTGATGAGTAACGGCCAATGGAGCATAGGTGATGGGATCCACTTACACGCAGTCTAAGACCCGATATAGAAAATACATCCATGGACTCTCAAGTCTCAGGAGATGGCGGAGTCACAAGAAGGAAAAACCGCCTGAATGCCTGTGTGACAGGAGCCTTGCCCCTGTTAATTATACTTTTCATTAAGAAGAAACAAATTTCTAATGTGTTAGAAACTAATAACAAACTCTCAGTAGCTAAGACAGACCTCAGAACAGAAAGTAGCATGCTGACTTAGTGAGAGCCCAAGATGTGTGCTGTTGTTTCAGTGATCAGACAGCAGTCAGTGAGGAACTAAATAGAGCTACTAGAGGATTAGAAAGTATCGCTATTCTCTGGTCAAGGATTTCATATAAATCTTATCTGAAATAACATGAAAAGGAACACTTGCTTCTGAGCCTGAAGCATAAGGATAGTGGCAGGAAAGAGGTCAAGTGAAAGTGTGTTGGTTACTCTTAAATGCTTTTAATATAGAAACTCAAACAAGAGATGAGTGTTTTTCATGTACAGAAGGAAAGGAATGGAGAAAGTTTAAAAATCAAGTGTCTTACAAGTCTGGAATGACCAACTGCTTCTGGACTCCAAATATTAAGAGACGAGACTGGAAAAGGTCCTGGACTACAAGGTTTCATTCAGATTTCTTGCCGACATAGCGTGACTTGGCTTTGAAGCAAAGATCAGAGTAGGGTGGCCAAGCCTATTGTTTCAGTGAGCCTCAAGTTAGCTTCCAGGAAGTTGAGAGAAGGGATGCATAGAGATGAAAAAAAAAAAAGAAATCAGACTTGAGAATTATAACTAGAAAAGGACTTGAGAGTGATTACTAATACATGGTACTGATTCAAAGCAAATAGATCAGAAGTCTACAGAGTCTTTGAAGAAATTCTATTGCCTTCTCTAAAAGGCTTTCTCTAAAAGGCTGTTTAAGACTTGAAACAGTTCTTGGGCCCACAAACTTGCATGAATGGGAAGCTGTTTGTGAAAGCTATAAAACTCCCAAGTAGAATGTGTGCCTGGAAACTCTCAGTGGATGGAGCAGGGACACAGAGAAGGAAGAGCAGAGAGTACTTCACAAGCACAGACTATGTCTGACTGTACAACTTCTCCATTGCTGTGGCACAGACATTTGAAACACTTGGCCAGTAGGATTTCAGAAGTCAGTGGACTCATGACCACTTTGTGTCTCCTTCTTTGTGTCCACATTGCCTGACAATGTTTACCAGGAAGGGGGTTGACATTTTAAGTCACCAGAGGCTTCACATCCAAATCTTGTCAAAATGTTGCATTGTTCATAGATCCTGGACTTTGAAATGGATGTAAAAACTGGGTGAGACTTAAAGTTGCCTTTCTTTGGAAGAGGAAAAATAGGTTCTGAGTATATAGGAGTTGAGTAAAATTAACTTCCAGTGACCACAAGAATAAACTGTGGCATACACTATATCACAAACCTATTTCCCTTCTGTGCAGTTTTTTTGGTTTGTTTTTTTTTTTTTTTTTTTTTTTTTTTTTTTTTTTTTTTTTTTTTTTTTGCATATGACCAAGTTCTGTTGATTAGGATTATGGGTAGAAGTGATATGTCCACATCCAGGCCTAACCCATAAATAGTCCAAAAAATGTACCAAACTCACCCTCTTCTCTTATTTCCCGTATTTGCAGCTACAGACTGATGATTCAACAAAGGACTCCAGGGCTGGAAAGAAACAAAGAGCCTAGGCCCCTGTTATGGTCCCCAGTGCAGCAAGGTTCAGAGGAGGGTCTTTTAGGTCATGATTAGATCATGATGGCTCTGACCTCATCAATGGATTAGTCATTGAATTAAATGGATTAAACCACTGATAGCTGAATGGACCACTAGGAGGTGGAACCTAGTTGGAGGAAGTAGGCCACTTGGGGCATATCCTGGAAGGGCTTAATTTTCTCCCTATCTCTTCCCAGCTGCCATGAACTAAGCAACTTTCCTCCTCCGTGTCCTTCCACAATGACATTCTGCTTGAACTCAGGTCCCGAGCAATGGAGCTCGCTGACCATGGATTGAATTCCCTTAAATCATGAGTTAAAATAAATCTTTCCTTCACTAAGTTGTTCTTGACAGATATTTTGGTCTCAGTAACAAAAAGCTGACCAACACAGCCCCTAAATGCAGAAGCTGCACCCCCACCCCATCTACCAACATTAGTCAAATAACTATTATGTAAGGACTCCAAGCCCTAGTGATTTTTTTTTTTTTTCAGCAACAAGCTTGCCCTTACTAGTACAAGTGGACGGAGTTCTAATCATTCACACTCAGAGCAAGTATAATTGAAGGAGAGCGTTGGGTACTCAATAAGCATAAGTTTCCTTGTCCTTTCTACTTCTATAGCAAACTAATGGTTATTGAGCCCCCACTACGTGTACTAGGCTACATACTTTGTTTATATATATTATCTCAAAGCAACCCTATGGTGTTGGTACTATTGTCCAAATTTTACCTGTGATGGATATAAAGCACAGGAAGACTATGGATTTCCTAAAAGCACACCATCTGTAAATGGATTTAAATATATGAGTGTGACTCCTGCATGCACGTCGCCACTGCCTGCCCTACCATACATTTCATGGTAATGTGACCTGGAAACATGGAGAGAGCATTATTCTCACACATAAAGGTCTCACATCAAGGAGTCCGACAACATACCTCCTTCCTCTGATCCACTTGAGTTTTGGCCTTATTTTCTTCGATTGCTTCCCCTTCTTATGCAGAGTTCCTCTTTGCTAGAACTACTTAAAAGAGCAAGTATAGTTGTTGGGTCTTGCCTCATGTGTGTACTGAAGGGAAAGTTAAGCAGAAGCAGGTTACTGAGATCTGTTTTCTCCTCTGTGACATTTGTTGAAATGACCTCGTCCCACTCAACGTACACTCACTGGGGAAGAGTGATGGTTTTCATGCTTCCTACAGAGACACCTGGGAACAGTGGTTCAGAAATCCAAACATAAACCATTTACCCAACATTGAACATGGAAACTTAAAATTCTCGTCACTGGTCGTCTGTTTTAGTCAGCTTTTGTGTTGTTCTTGTGCATATTTTGATCACAGCAACTTAGAGGAGCAAAAGTTTATTTGGGGCTCATTGTTTCAGGTTTCAGTACACAGACAGCTGACTCCATTGCTCTGGGCCTGGAGCAGAGTCAGGAAGCAGCAGGGTGTGGAAGGGGCTTCAGGAAGAACCACCCTTCCAGGGCATCCCCCAGTGAGCTACCTCCTCTAGCCATGCCCCACCTGCCTAGTTAGCACCCAGTCATTCAAACTAGGATGTACTGATTTGGTTCCAATTCTCGTAATCTAATCATTTTACCTCTGAATATTTCTGCATTAACAGAAGGTTTGGAAGGACTTCTGACATCCAAACCACAACATCACCCTTTGGCAAATCATGAAGTAAAAGGCACCTCCTGGAGTGAGAGGACCTACAGTAAAAGAATCATTTACAAGTCACAGGTTTGCTCTGAGCATTCAGGGATACAGCCTCTACCTGGTGAAGGGCATGGAGCCCACATGTTTAATCAATAGGCTTCCACATGTCAATCTATTTTGAAGAAATGAATCCTGTCTCACTGGTTCTATTCTGTCAGTAGTGGTAATCTTACTGTTGTACCATTGTAAACACCAAGAAAAGAGTTATTAGGTCTTGACTTCTTGTCATTTTATTTTCTAATTTGGTTTTCTTACCCTTTCCTAATCCAAAATCATCTTTCAGCTAAACACTTTTTTAAGCACAAAAGTCAGTAGTTTCAGAGGCAAGTAGATGAATGTAATAGATGCAATTAAAAGGCATAGTTCAATATTCAGTATAGGTTATGGAACATGCTCCTACACACACACACACACACACACACACACACGTACTCACACACATGCACACTTACACACATATATCTCACATTCACTCTGTACCTATGGTAATTTTCACTATATAACTAACTCAATTAAAATTTTCAAATTATTTCAAGTATCCCTCTGCTTTTGCCATAAGAACATTCTTAAAGTTTTTCAAAAGTAGTTGTGCTGCATAGTGATTGTTGGATTTATTTGGATTTGGGCATTTTGTAGACGAGTGATGAGTGTTTAATTTGCACTGTTCACCATGCCTCTAGAAGTGAATAAGTGCATAAGTGAAGTAGTGTATTCTGTCAAATCCTGGAGAATTACAAGTTAACTTTGAGGAAAATCTGACTTATTTTTTTTTTTTTAGTGGTCCTGGTAGTTACACCCAGGAGCACACTACTATGGAGATATATCCCTAGTCAATTTTTGTATTTTTATTTTTGAGACAGAGTCTTACTAAGTTGCCCAGGCTTCCCTGGAACTTGAGATCACCTACCTCAGTCTCCTAAGTTGCCTGGGAGCCACTGCACCTGGCTCTGTTTCACGTTGTTTAAAGGAAGGTGGGGAGGTCATCCTGTGTATATGTGGAATCAGCATCAGTGACCCTCAGCACAGAAAGGTACTTTGAAAAATACTGTGTGGCTTTAAGTAAAGCCACTCAAGACACTGGGTATGATTTATTTTTGCCCCTATTGAGATGATAATAAAAAGATACTAAAGTGGCAACCAGTAGGACACACTTTAAAAGGAAATACCTGATCTAAGAGTTAGCAAATAATATATCTTTGAAATCAGATACAAAATGAACTTAGTTGATATAATTACAAAGAGACTATTTCTCTGTCTTCTTAAAATATTTTCTTATATAGAGTAGAATCCTCTGTTCCATGATGATGAATGAAAACTCAAATAGTTCTATGAGTTTTCTAATCACTGCTAGGTAATAATCCCATGTAATAACCCCCAAACATAGTCCTGATGCTATTTTTGAAATATCTAATTAACCAGGCTCAATGACATGTCTATAATCTCAGCTATTCTGGAGGCTGAGGCAGAAGGATGCCAAATTCCAGGCCAGCCTGAGCAACTTAATGAGACCATGTCTCCAAATAAAGTGAAAAAGAGGATTTGGGATGCCCAGCACTCATGACTCACAAGGCCCTGAATTCAATCTCCAGTATCAGCAAAAGCAACAATAATGTCTAGTTAGGGGCTGGCAGTACAGCTCAGTGGTAGTGCATAAGCTTGACATGGATTAAGCCCCGAGTTCCATCCCTTTAAAGAAAAAGAAAAAAAAGTCTAATTCTATAGTATCAAAATTTCAAGACTTTATGTCATTGAGCACAGCGCTCTCTCTCTCTCTCTCTCTCTCTCTCTCTCTCTCTCTCTCTCTCTCTCTCGCTCTCTCTCTCTCTCTCTCTCCTTTCTTCTTTCCTATGCTTTCATCTCTCCTCCTTATTAAAAACTGATTTCTGATCCCTCCAGGGGCAAATCTGGGCTTGACAGGACAGATAGAATGATGTTCTATTGGACTGGTACTCTGTTAGCTTCCTTCATGATTTCTGAACCTGAACAGGGTACATATTCTCTCACGGCAATCTACTGGGTTTCCTCAGCAGCCACCCCATTACCACTGTTGGAAATTCCTAACTTGTAGCTCCCATAAAGTGGGTAATTCATACATTATTCCTAACCATATTATTTACTCCTCCTGCAGTCCCTAGAAATTCAGAAATATGATCACCTTCTCTCTATAGTCATTTCAGCTCTTTCTTGAAGAGGGCCTAATAGAAGCCCACACTGTCTTCCAAGGGTGATCCACTGAGGACCACTGGAAATAATTATCTACTTTTTGCCTCCACATGCTTTGGGAGTGTAGGATGATCCTATAGCTGCCTGTTGGGATCTGTCTATTCCTCTCTTTCTCTCTCTCTCTCTCTCTCTCTCTCTCTCTCTCTCTCTTTCAGCTTTTCAGGTTGGAGTCAGACAGGAGTCCAGGTGTTCTTCAACCATAGGAGATATAGGTCAACATCTTCCAGTCCTCCTCTTGTGGTCTTTATCCTTGGCTAGAGAGAAAAGAGGGGCATCCTTTTCCCTTTTCTCAGCACAGCAGGGCTCACAGGATAACTCCCCAAGGACCTCCCCTCTACCAGCCTGACCACACTGATCTTCAGTGACCTGCTTGCATACTCCATGTGGAGGAGGGATTTAAAGTTGTAAAACTGTGCTTTTGAAGTTACCTTTGAAATTTCTGAACTTGGTTCAGAAACTCACGTTGGGTGGTTAGGCTCATTATTTCTTGTTGCTTCCATGGAAACTTCCAATTTAACACACTAATATCCTCATTATAACAACTTTGGAACCTATAAGATCACATGATGAAGAGAACAAAACCATTCATAATTTTGCTTCCCAAACATAATATAACCTCTTGACAGTATTTGGAGAAATATTTGCTCAATCTTTGTGTGTGTGTGTGTGTGTGTGCTTAGGAACATATTTGAATATAACACTTTTCCATTGGTATCTGAGAAGGATTGGTTCTAGAAACCCCTGCAGGTACCAAAATCTGAAGATGCTCAAGACTCTTATCCTCCCATACATTTTCAATAATCTCTTCATTATTCATAATACCAAATACAATGTGAATTCCATGTAAACAGCTATTATACTGAATTAAGAAATAATGACAAGTAAAAAAAAGTGTGTATTTCTTCAGTACAGACACAAATTTTTACCAAATGTTTTTGCAGTTGTTTGAATCTGTGGGTCCAGGCATTGCATATATGTAGGCAAACTGTATGCATCTTTAGAAAATTGTGCATACTAATTTAAAATTTTTTTTAACATTATTTCCAACAATTTTCTAAGTTAATTGTATTATTACACATTTCTAAATGGTTATTTCAAATATCTCTAGATGATTCAACAAATTATTTACTGTTAAAATACCTAGGTTTTTTTCCTAATAATTTTATCACATAAAAATATTCTTGTGGATATTATTGTGGGCAAATTTTTGTGTTTGTAGCTAAACAAATTATAAATAATATATATGTAATATTTACACAAATACATGAGAAATACCAAATATATGATGAAATCATATATAGAAACAGAAGTAAAATCTCATCATTCAAAAGTAATATTTCAAGCTGAGGTCAGTAATCAAAGTCTCCTGACTGAGTTAAGGGTCTAAACAGACAATTATGTTCTATAGAAACTGGATTCCAGAGTACTGACAACAAATTTCACCCATTTTCACTATTTTCTTAAAGTAGTTATTATCTAAGAAAGTCACCAAATACTATTAATCCTGCAGCAGAAATATTCCTGAATCCAGCCCCGTCGTCTGTCTCCACCATCATTACTTTAATTCAGTCCTCCACCATTTTCACATGGGTTGTGTGAATGCTCCCTTGCTCTTCCTTACCTGTCATCAATCTATACAGGCAGGAGAATGGGCTACTTGAAAACATATGTATTCTAGTACTGCTTCCTTGGTTTAGGTTCCACACTGACTCACGTAGCAAGCACATAAGCCCACATGATTTTCATAGCAGGTGGAATCTTTGCCATGTCTCACATGCCTGATTCACCCATGGTCACAACCCTGAATATTATGCTCCAACTATGTTCGTTACTTGGAGCTCCCTAGAGTCTGTGCTGCTGCTGCTGCTGCTGCTGCTTCTCCTCCTCCTTTTATTTTGGGGGCGGGGGTGGTACTGGGGATTGAACCCAGGGTACTTTTCCACTGAGTCACAACCTCATCAATTAATTAGTTTGAGACAGGGTCACACTAAGTTGCTTAGGGTCTTGCTAAATTGCTGAGGCTGGCCTTGAACTTGCAATTCTCCTGCTTCAGCCTCCTAGCTGGTGGGATTACAGGCATACACCATCACCGTGCCTGGTCAACACTGGGCACCTAATAGTTTCCACACATACACTCTTTCCTTCACCAGGCGTGCCCTACCCTTCTTTGGTCTTTCAAATGAGTGCCTACTCTATCTCCTCTTTTCCCAATATGACTAGGTAGAATTCATTGCTCCTCTTTTGGCAATTGACACTTCAGATTTCTTAGTTTCACACTTTCCCTTGACAAGTTGTGCAGGTGCCTTATCTGTGTGCACATCTCTCTGTCTCACTGGATTGAGATCTGCTTGAACACAGGGACTAACTTTCCTTTGTATGCAGTATGATTAGGCAGGTGGCATAGGCTTAATGAATTTGAATTATGATTTAGATATCTTTTTAACACTAACAAAATACTTAGACTCACCAAGAACATAACATGGAAATAAATATTCCTTTTCACCCATCTTTTTCAGTTAAAAAATGTAAAGCCAGGGAGAGAAAGACTGTAACTTCAAGTCTGAAACTGAGGAGTATGTGACAGGAGTCTGGGGGCACAATGCTGCTCCCTACTTTTCTAGATGATAGCATCTCCAACTAGACCCCAATAGCTACTTTACAAAAAACCCCACAGATTTCCAGTTAACCCTGATAGCTAAACATTTTCAATACATTTCTCCTCCCACTCGTCTGGTTGTGTCCAATGATAACATACATGTCTAAAAGAGACGTCTATAATAGACCTATATGTCTGAAATGGAAGCCCAGATAGGCATTTCTGTGTTCCATGGAATAGGGCTCCAATTCAAGTAAATATCATTTTTATAGCATGCATAAATGATAGATTTAAATTAGAATAAAAAGACAGAAAACAGCATGTGAAACACTTCATTACCTTTTACATTTCTGTGAAGCCTAGGGTAGAGGCAAGTATTAAAATAACAAGATTGAAAAGTGGCTGGTGGAAAGGTCTTTAGCACTTCTCGGCTGACATTTTTAAAGGGGCTTATTAATGCAAAAACCCTGCAGCTTTCATCATGAGCACACAGAAACTGAATCTCTAAGTTGTACACAGACAGGAAGGGAAGTCTGCCCTATTTGAAATGTTTAATAGAAGAGGGTGAAAAGAGAATGCAGCTTCTAATCCTTCAATGTCCCTTCATCCACCCCCTTCTATTACCACCTTCCTAAAAGTCAAATTGAAAAATGTGGTTTCAGTCCTTGATGCAAACTCTGCAGGCTGCCATGCCCTGCCTGGAGCCATTACAGGCTGCTGGGCAGTTGTATCCACCCCACTGCTGATGGAATTACACAGTGATGGTCTGTCATTGCTCTAGGGATGGAAGTGGGCAGTTAACCTGACCCTCTGCTACTCTGACAGCACATAAGAAACCTCCTATACAGAAGCTAGTCAATCCCTCTTCTTTTCAAAGCTAGGAAACAAGAATCTCCACTATCTGAGGAAATTAGGTCTGGTACCAGGTATAAAATATAAGGGACTGCCTTCCACTATTCTTCCTGTTGTACCCATATTCTAGAAGCCTGTTTCCTGCTTTTATGCCCCATCTCAGCATCACATTAAACTATGCAATGCAGTCAAGGTCTCTAATGTCCATATTCAAAGCCTCACCTCATACATGGCTCATACGCTCCCTACATCCTTAGATCTCCAGGCAACTGGAGATGGGACCAGAGTTGTCAAAACTCTTTATCCTCATCAAGTGCTTCTTAAACACTCTGAGACTTCTGACCTCTCATTTATTCTGGAAAATTACCAAAATGTCCCTCTTCCACTCTCTCCTCCCAATTCATTCTAACCTCGTTCTCTCTCAGCATTTGAAGCATTATGAGGGCATCATGGAAGCACATAGAAGACCTTCCAGAACCCTCTATAGGGATCACAAGCCCCTCCTTTTACCACTCACCCCATCCCAGACTAAGCCTCCCACGCTGACTTGGTGAGCTACGTAGAGGCAATTCCCACTATATCAAACTCTTTATCATAGGAAAGAAGAATATTTCAACAGTTAATATTCCAGTTGATACTGCAGAGGTGCCAAGTCAAGAATATGGCAGGTCTTTTAGAAGAGTCTTTATGATGTTCATACAACTGGAACACATTTTTTATGCTTCTGCCTTTTAAAGCACTCCTGAGTCTGTTGCTCTGTAAATCAAACATCACCCAGGCTAAAATCATCCTATTCTGCCCTCTGTGTCTCTGAGTATATTTGCATAATCGAGGAGCCATAGAGCTTAGTGGTAATTTGGAAATGGCTGCGTAAAAAAATTCTATATACCTAATTCCCATTATTTTCAAAAGGAGAAACTGAGGTTAAAAAGAGATTTATCCGAGTTAGAAGTAGAGACAATGTTTGTCGGTATTTAGGGTCCCTGATTACTAAGCCACCGCTCTTCATGCTATTCCATGAAAACTGCTACTCAGCTAACTCAAGATCACCCCAGAGTTCTCTCCCACAGAGGCAGAAATTGGATGCCCAGCACAGGATTTTGTACTTAACAATAAGTACAAATAAATAAATGACACTCCAAGTGGCACACGTTTCCTTGAAAAGAAAGGCCTGATACAGTGGTTTCTTTCTGTTTTGTTTTCCTTACCAAGAACTGTTTCTCTTCTGCCTCAAGACCCTGAAGGACACTCTACTTCTAACATCAAGGCAGAGACCTATTGTGAAGAGGTGCTCCAGTCTGGACACGCCAGAGGGCAGGGCCGCCAGAGAGGCTGGCAAACCCCGAGGCCACGACCTGCTCTCAGGGCTTTCAGAGAGGGGAGGACTGCCACAGAAAATAACAGAAGCAGAGCAGACGCCATGACACTGGCTCAACAGATTGGATTTCTTTTTGTCCTCAAGTAGTCATTCTGTAAGAAAATATAGTTTATCTAATATGAAGCCATTTCACAAAACATTCAAATGACTCTTTGAAAGTTGCTCTCAAAAACAGACAGAAAAAGACAATGTCACTGAAAATTCATTTTATGTAAGTTAGGGATTGAGTTCATTTTCTGCAAGACTTTCTTAGAAAAGAAGGAGATACAAATTAAAATTAAAATAAGAGTGAGAAAAAAAAATGTATGCAGCATTCTTGTGAATGTTGTTGATGTTCAGAAGGCCAGAAGATGCTTTTTTCCTCAAGGTTAATTTGGTTATTAGAAATAAACAAGAGTCATCAAACTAATTGAAAAACAAAGTAGGTAAATTTTTACTTTTATTTAAAAATGTATACAGATGATGTCATTAATTTTCCAAGTGATTTTGAGGGTGTTTTTGAAAATACCATTTCAAAAATGATCTAAGGAAGGGCAATGTCATTGGAGTAAAAATACTATCTTTCCAGGTTTAAAAACAGTCAAGATCCATTCCTTTAGGTACTATGGCTCAGGGACCAGCCACATAATATGACCCATTCAAATCCATGATGAAATACATATGTCATATATGGCTATTTGAAAAAATTTGCAATAGATTAGAAAAGTTATCTGCTATAACATTAAATGAAAACAGCAAAGTTCAAAATTATACAAGTATTATTACAACTTCATCAAAATATGAATAAAGATTGGAGGAATAGAGGCCCAAATGCTTAAAGTAGTAACCTTTGGGTGGTAGAATACCAGGTGATTTTATTTCTGTTTTTCAATATTTTCTAAATTTTTATAATGAACTTATCTATTCTAAATGATGTAAAATAATTATTTTGTTTTTAAATGACAATACAAAATTATTTTCTCATAACCAATGTAAGAATTGCTTGTTTCATCCTCAAACTATGATCACCTTGCCCTGTGGCACCTCATCTGCAGCACGACATGGTTGGGCGATTACTGTCACTCTGAGATTTTGGAGAAGACCAATATGCAGCAACCATAGATCCTAAGATTAAAAACAGAACAGTCACAAAATAATAAAATAGTATGATTTGAATCTAAAAAAGGAATATTTTGTAGACTTGAACATCTCATATTATAGTTAAACTTAATTGTTTAAAATCACTTATTAATTCAAATCAACATGGCCATGTGTTGACTACAAAGTTTATATATAACCACACAGCAGCAAAGCTAGACTATACCTAAAGACATGGTCATCTTCAACTAAATAACCAGTTGTCATACTACTTAATTCATTCCTTCGGTAGGTGTTTATCAAGTGGCAGAAAGCACCTAGCACCCAGAACCAAGGAGCAATATGAACAGCTGTATCGTTTATGGTATTCTCAATTTTCAGAAAATATATTGCTTTACATTACCTCATTCGATTTTCACACTATTTTGTATTCATGTTATAGCTATTACCCAAGTTCATATACTACATTATGAATAGCTTTAAGGCTAGATTGTTAATTCCTTGTGAGCTGGGAACTTGCCTTATTTGTCTTACCAATCAATGGATTTGACAAGTTAAATTTCTATTTTGCAGATTAGGAAGCAAAAGCTTTGGGATTTATTTAGGGTCATAAAGGCAAAAAATAGCATGGGACAACAAATTCCATGCCTTTTTTATTTATTATAATACCTGCACTTGGACATGTACAGGCCCTTAGCTATGGCTGACAAAAATTATTTTAATATTTTAAAATTCCCCAGAGATAAAACTGATAATTAAGAGATTAATTCTTTACAAAAACACCATAATTGCCACATAAACAACTAAGAATGACTAACCATATTTATAGCAAAGTAATTACAAACAAAATGTGCTATCAGAATTTAAATAATGGACCAAGTGTATCCTCAATGGGAAAGCTAAGACCTTGAGTTTTGACCTAATAGGAGTTCTTAAAATCCTAAAAAATCAATAGAGGCTGAGAGAGACAAATCATCCATATGGGTGAAACGCTAACAAAATTGTCTCGAGAGCATCATCTGAGAATAAAAATGAGAACACAAAGTATTTGGGACAGCATATTTTGTCACAGAGTAATAAACACAGGTTCCCTGGTTTCAGTCAGTGTCAGCGCAAACGTTACACATTTTTCCCCCTAATATCAACCCTAAAACAAAGGCTCCCTACCCAGTGATGTGCTTGTGAATGTTTATAACTGGATTCTGAGGGGAAAATGTACACATGTGTATACATATGTATGTTGATTATGAATTTTACTGATACAAAGCAGGCTGAGCATGCATTTACAAATGATCATGCCATGCATTATTCATCATAATGAATTCTTTATAGACAATTACTCCTCACAGAATGCTATAAAGAAATTTTTTTTGTTCATACACTAGTATTCATAGGCTACCTGTCCTTGCAATCAAACAAGTATAGTTCAGAATTATCAGTCTCAAAGAATGCAGAATTGGGAAGAGATGCACAGTAGCACACCATTGTCACATAGTATTTCTGCCTTACAGGTGTAATGAATGTCAATAACCACAAAAGCATACATAGCAGCAATAGGTTGTAAAACAAAGAAGTGATAAGTTTTGAATATTCATTACCTTTGTTTCTAATATGATTTTTTAAGTTTATGTAATTTCATTTTTAATGATGTCTATGTTTAACAACTGGCTTTAAAATTTTTCTTTGGATTTAATTATCAGTTTTCATGAGACAGCTCCAGTATACCCACTACCCCACCATTCTCTATTCTCTTCCTGGTTTGTTTTTCTAAACGACTTTAATCACCACCAAAATTATATTATTTGTCTATTGCATTTATCTTCTACCAGAATATATGCTTAATGAGGGCAAGCATCTTGTAAGCATGGTGTCTAGTTTATTTTTGTCATGGTGTCTAGAACATGGTAGGTAGGGGTGTGAGAAGCCCAGGTTCAGTTTGAGTGACTGGACATCTTGGTTAAGTGATGCAAGCTTTTGTCTTTGTGTGCTCAATGAGCAGACTCTCATACAGAGGCTAGAGTGAAGGAGCTCCCTCGGAGTGTTCCTATTACTAGCGCATGTGGAGAAAGGAGAAGGAAGAAATGCTGTTGAGTGTGATACAGTCTTTACCAAGACTTCAACTTATTCCACAGGGGCTCTGGAGTTGAGATAGCCCATTGGAGTTATTCCAAACTGAGCAAAGTGTGAGCCTGTATATTCCCGCAGTAGTCATTAGCTAAGGACTGTCCCCAAAAGAGGGTGACCTTGGATAAGATGATTCTTTTCAGCTGAGGCAATTCCTGAAGGGGGCTGATAGCTGAGGAGTGTCTGCCAGCAGCACTTCAGCAGCTGGGGAACATGTCCCACACAGGACTAGATTCAGGGCAGGATGCCAGTGCCAGTAGGAAATTGGAGCTCAATTAGAAAATGAAGAATGGAGCCAGTCACAGGAGTCACAGGCAGAGAGCACATCTGGTGGGGATTGGAAGAAAGACTACAACTTGGAAGGCGTTCAAGTTCCCAGGGCTTGCACCAGAATTGTTGGTTTCTGGTGTTAGGAAGCAACTGTTGAATAAGGGAAGGAATATACTACCTCTCTGATTTATCTTGGTGGACTCCATAAGCTTCATAGAGACCACAGTCACTTAGGATCTATCATGTAGTCTTACAAAGCACAGGTCATTCGGAAATATTTGTGGAATGTCTATTAAGTGTCAGATCCTGTTCTATGGTTCCAGAAATATAAGGTTAAATGAAAAATGTGCTAATGGAGCTTATATCCATTAGGTTCTTAACCTGACTGCTCATTAAAATCACCTGCAGAAAGAACTACTTTAAAATTCTGGAAATTCTGATACAATTGACCTCAAAGGCACCAAAATTTATATATCCTAATTGATTTAAATATGCCATCCGAATTGAGAACCATTGCTTTAAACCATCAAGTGAAGAGATAGTAAACAGGTGCACACAACCAAAGTTCCCCAAATTAGCTAACAAAATATATAAACCAGATACAAAGAAACAAAAGGCTAAACAATGTTGTAATCCAAACTATGATTTCATTTTATCCTCTGTACCCCAGAAACACTCATCACCAAAGTAAAGTTATTGATACCTTATCACTGGAATGGATGCTAAATATTTTTGCTGATCAGTTGGGGTTACCAGCTGTATTCCATGTGTTGTGTTTGACAGCACAACTAGAAATGCTTTGCACATAATCAATAAACATCAGGACAACTAAATATGATCCAAATCACTTCGGCTGAAAACTGGCAGCACCATGGGCATTTGGCTCTTGACAATAAATCGGCCTTTTTCTGAATTCCTGACTCTGGTGCCCAGGCACAGCATTTAATTAGTGTTTCAATTATCATTTAAATGTTTGCACATCAAGTTCAATAAAGATCAGGCAGATGAATCTGGGGACAAGTGGTTGCATCATCAATGATTTCCCCAGAGATATCTTATTTGAAGGTTAACAATTCAAGCAGAGGGCCTTAAAAAGTTGTTAATTGCTGTAAATACTTTTTTGGCTGCAGCAATCGGCACTGTGAATAAGTGACTAGATCCTTTGATCTTAATGAACTAAGATGTTTTTCATGCACCACAGCATCTGGTTGGGTCCTAAGCTGCAGTTATCAAGAGCATAGAGGTCATCTCCTTCTAAACAATCTTTCATACTGGCTAAATTGTAATTACCCTTTATAAATTAGCCATCAACTCACTACAACAGCTTCATTGCCTGGAATTTTTTTTAATCATACAAATAATAAAATTTGAATGGAAATGTTATAGAGTGGAGAGCCAGCTTTATATCATTCTCAAAAGATGAAAGTAGAGAGGATACCTGTGATCGAGTTGCCTCTTAATGTGACCTTATCTATTGTTGTGTAATAATGTTGCCTGTGATCAATAGGAATATAGAAGGGTGGAAAAGAAGGAGAAAGAACTTAAATGGTGTACCCACCCACAGCATTTCAAGACTGAAGTGATTTTAAATGCTGTAAAGATTAAACGAGCACATGTCAAGACCTTGACGAATATTTAGAGTAGAGTGGACTTTCATTTAATTCTGAGTTGTCTTTTCTACAAGCCTTAATAGTTTTTGGTTCATTTTCAACTCAGATTCAGTATGGAAAAGGAGTATTTAATAACCCACTTCAAAATGAGATGAAAGGATTTCAAATAGCTGAAGACCCCAGAACTAAGGCAGATTATCTGGAAATCTCTCAAAATGGAATCTCTTGTATTTTTACACAGCTTTGGGCTTTATTGTCTGAGCATCCAATTATTAAGGAGGGAAAAGAAACGGCATCCTGCAATGTGTTTCACTCCCCAGGAGTCATTTCTTCAAAATTAAGATTTGCTTTTCAGTTTTCAAGGCATGTTGACATCGAATATTTCACAGGTCTTTTCAGGATTCTACTAGAGCTTATCTACCTAGTTGCTGCTGCTGAAGTCTATCCGCCCTTGCAAAGGAATTAGCCTATTCTCTAATGGTGGCTTTTCTCAAGGCCAGGGACCTTGTATCCTTAATCTTTTACATTGTCTGTTCTTTACACCATGTTCTTCAGAACACAAAATGGGATAGGATCTTGACATCTGAAGTAATTTTATGAATAATCAGGACAATTTTCCTTATTTTGCAGACAATTGAGGCTCAAAGTAGTTGATTGAATCTCATAAGACTCAGTACTCTTGGGCAGACGCAATGAAGAGCTCCATGTCTAGAGTCCTGCACACTGGCTCAAATACCAGCACCAATACTCATCAACCATGCACAAGGTCCTTAGCCTCCCTCAGCCTCAACTTTCACATCCATTAAAAGAGCTATGAAAAATGGTGGAATGAGACAGACATCATTACCCTATGTACACGTATGGTTACACAAATGGTATGAATCTACATCATGCACAACCACAGCAATGAAAAATTGTACCCCACTACAATTAAGCAAAATACAGTATGTTAAAAAAAAAAAAAGAGAGTAGAGCTATAAAAATAGTGTTCGACCCTGAAAATGTGATGGGATCAAATATCAAATGAGACAATGCATGAAAAGTACTTAGCCCAGTGTCTGACCTAGTAGGACTTGATAAATGGTGACTGGTATAATTAGAATCAGAACACACATTAGAACCAAAGACTGACTTTCAATCCAAGATTCATTCATTTTTGTCACATTGAACAACTCTTGAGTTGTACAGCTCTTCCATCAAAATTCTAGGCCTTCTTGCTTCAGAAAGAACTCTATTTCTTTCCTTCTGTGTTTGAAGGTGGATGCCAAGCTCCCTTGAGGAAGTGGGTTAAGAAATGGTTGTTTCTTTAATGTGGTTCTTCCAGAATGTCTCAGCAAAAGCAAATTGAAGCATGGTACTGCATTGTGAAATTTACCCCCACCCCTAATTTCCTGCCTATTTTCTTCTTAACTTCACAGTTGGTCACAGTTTGTACCTGTGCCTCGTAAAGCATCTATTTCATAAGTTAATTATGTTCTCTGAAAAGGCAACTGGCACCTAGGGCACAGAAAGGTACCATATAGCATGAAGTGGGAAGGTCATTCTGCCCCCTTCTGAAAATTGACTTTGCCTTTCCAAAAGGTTATTCTTGGGTTCATTCATTTAGAAAATGCAACAACATCTTCATAATAAAGAAAGCCAACCAAAACACTAAGCTCACAACTAACCTTGATTAGGTTGTCAGAAAGAATAGCTCCTGAAGTGTGTCAAGCATGAAGAGCAGTTAAGGTGGAACATTTTCAATTTTCAACCCTGGTTCATACAAAATGAGTTTTTCTCATTTAATCTGCGTTGCTGTAACGGTGACTGTGCTGCCACCTCTGAGAAACTGATCACTGTGATGGTGGGAAGACAGTTCACAGACCATCCCTTGGTTCAGCTGTCACAAAGACTTTCAGGAAAACCCAGTGGCCGCCTGATTATGGGAAACCTCCAGGGAGCCTGCTCAGATACAAAGACAGAATGAAAAAGGGCAGCACCATTGTCAGTGCTCAGGGACAGAGATAAACACTCTGAGAAAGCCACACTCCCACCTCTGTCAACTTAGAAGGGGAAAAACAATAACATGGAGCTCAAACAGGACCACTGAGACCCTTGTATCTTGGAATTTACCTAACTCCCCTTTGGATGAGCTTTCATATTATGAATCCAAACTTTAAAAAAAAAAAAAAAAAAAGCTATAGATGGACAATCTGTGTGCCCTCTTCCACCTTGGACTTCTCTCACTTCTCCTCCCTCTTCTAGCTTGGTTGTCAGTGCTTTGCTGACCTTCCTATTCCACACTTCTGAAATCTGTAGAATGTCCCTCTCCCACCACTGCAAAATTCTTCCACATTCACCACCTGGATTAGCTCAGTAGTCTCTTAGTTATTCTTTGTAACCAATTACTTTATGACCCAAGCCATCTGGCATTGTGCTACATGACTAATCTTCCCTTAGTCATAACTTTCACCATATTGCCAGCCTGTGCGCAGACACCATGTTTCCTATTTTATTTAGGTATTCATGTCCTTCTGTTTTGGAACAAGCGCAGTTCGGCTTCCACGGCGCACTCATCTTTCCAGGTCCTGATTTGCCTCCTTCTTTCCTACTTTTAGGCTATTTGTAACTGTTTCCGTATTCCAAATTACCTACTTCTTTCATAATATGACACTTCACTACTGGAGGCTCCATTGTAAGAAAGTCACTTTAGTTAATTCAGGATTCATCATTTTGTCTTTCTTCAGCAACACCCGGGAATTTTTTTCTTCCTGAAAGTTTCTCACTTCTTCTCCACATTATGCCTTGGAACTTTTATCCCTACTTCCCCTATAGAATGCACACATTCTCTAACTTTCCTTTTCCTCCAAACTTTGTTCCTGAACACAACAAATCTCCTAAAGTAGCCTGAAATATGCACCAGAGTAGAATATTGGAAAAAAGCATAGGATCTAGTTTGAAGAGTTTTCTGTTCTCAGCAGTATTTTTAAGTATACAGAACACCTAAAATTTGGAGGTGCCTAAATTAGCTGAAGTGTTCTTAGAGGTCAAAAAAAAACTCTCAAGTCCAGAAATGGGCTATCAGAATTTGTCATCTAGAAATGAAAATTCACCATTTGTTCCCTTCTGATGGCCTGTAACTTGGATTTATCAAACCATAAGGAATCTTGAATCCTAGGCATCAAGGGAGTACAGAACAAAGACTTCTTTGTCACACCAGGACCTGAAGAACTTGTGGGTAACTGTAGAGAGAACTACCTCAGAGGGAAATGGTGGGGGCCTTCAAGTGTCTCGGCCTTGGGTCTGTGTCAAAGGGAAAAAGAAAAATGATCAAAAACCTTAACTACAATTGCCTTCACACAAATTCGAGGCTAGAATTCTCAATAATTGTATGACCTCAAAAAAGCAGACACTAAAAATTTAAAGTAGGAGTGGCAAACTGCTCCACAGGCCAAATCCAGTCTACAATCTGCTATCTTACTGCCCATGTGCTCAAATGCTCTTCTCATGTTTAAATGGTTGAAGAAAAAAATTTTTTAAAGAAATACTTGCAGGCAGGCTCTTTCCACGGGGCGATCCAAGATGGCAGACTAGAGGGTGACTGCATCTCCAGTCGCTCCAGAACCCAGGTATCAAGAAGGGGAGGCATTGAGAGACTCTGACTAAATAGAGCCACGAGGTGAGTCTCCCCCACTGGGTGAGGCTCGGCATGGGCGGCAGGCCTGGATAGGGGTGGCTTATCAGAGTAGGCCAGGGCAGCTAGAGTCTTCCCCAGGCAGACCTGTGCACTCCGGCGGTGGGCTCCTCGCACACGGCCAGCTTCTCCAGCTTCTTGGAGCAGGCCCCCCAGTGAGAGCCTTTCTGCATAGAACCAGCTCCGAGTCCCGGAGCCAGCGCAGTGAGCTCCAGCTTGCAGGTAGCTTCAGGGACCAGGACAGGGTAGCCAGGGACTTCCCCAAGCAGCCTGGCTCCCTCCAGCGAGAGGCACCTTTCAAGGCTAGCTTCTCAGAGCAGACCGCCCAGTGAGAGCCTTTCTACACAGAGCCAGCCACAAGTCCGTGAACCAGCGGAGAGCTCCGACCCACAAGCAGCCTCTAGGACCAGGGCAGGGCAGCCAGAGACTTCTCCAGCCGGCCCTGCCCCCTCCAGCCGCAGGCTCTTTCCACGGGGCGATCCAAGATGGCAGACTAGAGGGTGACTGCATCTCCAGTCACTCCAGAACCCAGGATTCAAGAAGGGGAGGCATTGAGAGACTCGGACTAAAATAGAGCCACAGGATGAGTCTCCCCCACCAGGTGAAGCTCGGCCTGGGCAGCAGGCCCGGAAAAGGGTAGCTTATCAGAGTAGGTCAGGGAAGATAGAGTCTTCCCCAGGCAGCCCTGCGCACTCCGGCAGTGGGCTCCTCCCACACGGCCAGCTTCTCAGAGCAGGCCCCCCAGTGAGAGCCTTTCCACACAGAGCCAGCTCCAAGCCCTGGAACCAGTAGCAGGCTAGGGGCAGCTTTCTTCGGAAGCACTGCATTATCAAGTTACTCCAAGACTTCAGGCTACTAAAGCTGGGAGGTGATACACTGGAAATCTACAGGGACACTATAAGCCAATAGAGGAAATCTGCAATATCTCAGAGTCCCACTGACATCTGACCAGTATGAGAAAACAAGGGAAGAAAATGTCCCAAACAAACCTAGATACTATATCAATAAAACTCAATGACAGCACAGCAGAAGAAATGTCAGAAAGGGAGTTCAGAATGTACATAATTTAAACAATCAGGGAAGCAAATGAGGAGATGAAAGAGCAAATGCAGGCATTGAAGGAGGAGATGAAAGAGCAAATGCAGGCATTAAATGATCGCACCAATCAACAGTTAAAAGAGCAAATATGGAAAGCAAGAGATCATTTCAATAAAGAGTTAGAGATACTGAAAATAAAAAAAAAGAAATCCTTGAAATGAAGGAAACAATAAACCAGGTTAAAAACTCCATAGAAAGTATAACAAATAGGATAGAACACCTGGAAGACAGAACTTCAGATAGTGAAGACAAAATATTTAATCTTGAAAACAAAGTTGACCAAACAGAAAATGGTAAGAAATCATGAACAGAATCTACAAGAATTATGGGATATCATGAAAAGGCCAAATTTAAGAATAATTGGGATTGAGGAAGGCTTAGAAAAACAAACAAAAGGAATGAACAATCTATTCAATGAAATAATATCAGAAAATTTCCCAAATCTGAAGAATGAAATGGAAATCCAAGTACAAGAGGCTTATAGGACTCCAAATATACAAAATAACAGCAGACCCACACCAAGGCACATTATTATGAAAATACCTAACATACAAAATAAAGACAGAATTTTAAAGGTTGCGAGAGAAAAGAATCAGATTACATTCAGGGGGAAACCAATAAGAATATCACCAGATTTTTCAATCCAGACCCTAAAAGCTAGAAGGGCCTGGAACAAAATTTACCAAGCCCTGAAAGAAAACGGATGCCAACCAAGAATCTTATACCCAGCAAAATTACTTTCAGATTTGACGACGAAATAAGACCCTTCCATGATAAACAAAAGCTAAAGGAATTTACAAAAAGAAAGCCGGCATTACAGAACATTCTCAGCAAAATATTCCATGAGGAAGAGATGAAAAACAAAGATGCAAATAAGCAACGGGAGGAACTAGCCTAAAGGAATAGCCAAATAAAGGAGAAACCAAATCGTGTCAAAAAACAAAAATGAGTCAAATGACTGGGAATACAAATCATATCACAATAATAACCCTGAATGTTAATGGCCTGAACTCATCAATCAAAAGACATAGACTAGCAGATTGGATTAAAAAGAAAAATCCAACAATATGCTGCCTGTAAGAGACTCATCTCATAGAAAGAGATACCTATAGACTAAAGGTGAAAGGATGGGAAAAAACATACCATGCACACAGACACAGTAAAAAAGCTGGAGTATCCATCTTCATTTCAGATAATGTGGACTTCAAGCCAAAACTAGTCAAAAGGGATAAAGAAGGACATTACATACTGCTTAAGGGAAGCATAAATCAGCAAGACATAACAATCATAAATATCTATGCCCTGAACATTGGCTCATCCATGTATGTCAAACAAATCCTTGTTGATTCCAGAAATCAAATAGACCACAACACAATAATACTTGGCGATTTTAACACACCTCTCTCACCACTGGATACATCTTCCAAACAAAAATTGAATAAAGAAACCATAGATCTCAATAAAACAATCAACAATTTAGACTTAACTGACTTATATAGAATATACCATCCAACAAAGAACGAATACACTTTCTTCTCAGCAGCACATGGATCCTTCTCTAAAATAGACCATGTTTTATGTCACAAAGCTACTGTTAGCAAATACGAGAAGATAGAGATACTACCGTGTACTCTATCAGATCATAATGGATTGAAATTAGAAATAAATGACAGAATAAAAAACAGAAACTTCCCCAATACCTGGAGATTAAATAATACACTATTAGAGGATGAATGGATAACAGAAGACATCAGGAGAGAAATAAAAAATTCTTAGAAGTAAACAAGAACAAAGACACATCATATCAAAATCTCTGGGACACTATGAAAGCAGTACTTAGAGGAAGATTTATTTCATGGGGCGCATTCAACAAAAGAAGTAGAAATCAACAAATAAACGATTTATCACTACAGCTCAAAGCCCTAGAAAAAGAAGAGCAGACCAACACCAAAAGTAGTAGAAGACAGGAAATAGTTAAAATCAGAGCCGAAATCAATGAAATTGAAACAAAAGAAACAATCGGAAAAATTAACAAAATAAATAGTTGGATCTTTGAAAAAATAAACAAAATTGATAACCCTTAGCCACACTAACAAAGAGAAAGAGGGAGAAAACGCAAATTACTAAAATTCAAAATGAAAAAGGAAATATCACAACAGACTTGAGTGAAATACAAAACATAATTAGAAGCTATTTTGAAAAACTATACTCCAATGAAACAGAAAACCTCGAAGACATCAACAAGTTTCTAGAGACATATGAATTACCTAAACTGAACGAGAAAGACATACACAATTTAAACAGATCAATTTCAAGCAATGAAATAGAAGAGGTCATCAAAAGCTTACCAACAAAGAAAAGTCTGGGACCAGATGAATTCTCAGCTGAGTTCTACAAAACCTTTAAAGAAGAGTTCATTCCAATACTCCTCAAAGTATTCCATGAAATAGAAGAGGAGGGAACCCTCCCAAACTCATTCTATAAAGCCAATATCACCCTGATACCTAAATCAGACAGAGACACATCGAGGAAAGAAAATTTCAGACCAATATCCTTAATGAATATTGACACAAAAATTCTCAACAAAATTTTAGCAAATCGCATACAAAAATATACTAAAAGGATAGTGCACCACGATCAAGTGGGTTTTATCCCAGGGATGCAAGGTTGGTTCAACATCCGGAAATCAATAAATGTCATTCACCATATCAACAGACTTAAAGTTAAGAATCACATGATTATTTCAATAGATGCAGAAAAAGCATTCGATAAAATACAGCATCCCTTCATGCTCAAAACACTAGAAAAAATAGGGATAGTGGGAACATTCCTTAACATTGTAAAGGCCATCTACACTGAGCCCATGGCCAATATCATTCTGAATGGTGAAAAACTGAAAGCATTCCCCCTAAAAACTGGAACAAGGCAGGGATGCCCTCTTTCACCACTTCTATTCAACATCATTCTTGAGACTCTAGCCAGAGCAATTGGACAACCAAAGAAATTAAAGGGATACGAATTGGAAAAGAAGAACTCAAACTATCCTTGTTCGCTGATGACATGATTACATATTTAGAGGAACCTGGAAATTCCACCAGAAAACTCTTAGAACTCATAAGTGAATTCAGTAAAGTAGCAGGTTACACGATCAATGTTCATAAATCCAATGAATTTTTATACATAAGTGATGAATCTTCAGAAAGAGAAATGGCCTCGAAAAAAATAAAACACTTGGGAATCAATCTCACAAAAGAGGTGAAAGACCTCTACAATGAGAACTATACAACACTAAAGAAAGAAATTAAAGAACACCTTAGAAGATGGAAAGATCTTCCATGTTCTTGGAAAGGCAGAATTAATATTGTCAAAATGGCCATACTACCTAAAGTGCTATACAGATTCAATGCAATTCCAATTCATATCCCAATGATGTGACTTACAGAAATAGAGCAAGCAATTATGAAATTCATCTGGAAGAATAAAAATCCCAGAATAGCTGAAGCAATCCTCAGTAGAAAGAGTGAAGCAGGGGGTATCGCAATACCAGATCTTCAACTCTACTACAGAGAAATAGTAACAAAAATGGCATGGTATTGGTACCAAAATACACAGGTAGATCAATGGTACAGAATAGAGGACATGGACACAAACCCAAATAAATACAATTTTCTCATACTAGACCGAGGGGCCAAAAATATGCAATGGAGAAAAGATAGCCTCTTCATCCAAAGGTGCTGGGAAAACTGGAAAACCATATGCAACAGAATGAAATTAAACCGCTATCTCTCATCCTGCACAAAACTCAACTCAAAATGGATCAAGGACCTCGGAATCAGACCAGAGACCCTGCATCTTATAGAAGAAAAAGTAGGTCCAAACCTTCAACTTGTTGGCTTAGGATCAGACTTCCTTAACAGGGCTCCCATAGCACAAGAAATAAAAGCAAGAATCAACAACTGGGATAGATTCAAACTAAAAAGCTTTCTCTCAGCAAAGGAAACTATCAGCAATGCGAAGAAAGAGCCTACAGAGTGGGAGAATATCTTTGCCACTCATACTTCAGCTAGAGCGCTAATTTCCAGAATCTATAAAGAACTCAAAAAACTCTACACCAAGAATACAAATAATCCAATCAACAAATGGTCTAAGGAAATGAACAGACACTTCACAGAAGAAGATGTACAAGCAATCAGCAGATATATGAAAAAATGTTCAACATCTCTAGTAATAAGAGAAATGGAAATCAAAATTACCCTAAGATTTCATCTCACCCCAATTAGAAGGGCGATTATCAAGAACACAAGCAACAATAGGTGTTGGCGAGGATGTGGGGAAAAAGGTACACTCATACATTGCTGGTGGGATTGCAAATTAGTGCAGCCACACTGGAAAGCAGTATGGAGATTTCTCAGAAAGCTTGGAATGGAGCCACCATTTGACTCAGCTATCCCACTCCTTGGCCTATACCCAAAGGTCTTAAAATCAGCATACTACAGAGATACAGCCACATCAATGTTCATAGCTGCTCAATTCACCATAGCCAGATTGTGGAACCAACCTAGATGCCCTTCAATTGATGAATGGATAAAGAAACTGTGGCATATATATATACAATGGAATATTACTCCACCATGAAGAATGATAAAATTATGGCATTTGCAGGCAAATGGATGAAATTGGAGAATATCATGCTAAGTGAGATAAGCCAATCTCAAAAAACTAAAGGATGAGTGATCTCGCTGATAAGCGGATGAGGACATATAATGGGGGTAGGAGGGGTTAGTGTTAGGGTTAGGGTTAGGTTTAGGTTTAGGGATAAGGAGGGTGGTAAGAATGGAGGAAGGAAGGACTGTATAGAGGGAAAAGAGGGGTGGTAGGGGTGGGGGGAAGGGAAAAAATAACAGAATGAATCAAACAACATTGCCCTATGTAAATTTATGATTACACAAATGGTATGCCTTGACTCCATGGACAAATAGAGAAACAACATTTATCTCATTTGTTTACAATAAAAATAAAGTTTAAAAAAAATAATAATCTCTTAATACCTGATGGTAGGACAACTCTGTATCCACATGCAAAAGAAGCTATACCTATACCTAATCTCATATACAAAGATCAACTCAAAACAGCTCCAAGGCCTAAATATAAGAGCTAAAAATAGAAAACTTTTGGAAGAGAACATTGGGGAAATTTTCATGACCTTGGATCAGACAATGATTTCTTAGATATAACACCAAAAGCACAATTTTAAAAAAAATAGGAAAATTGAAAAAAAAAGAAATACTTGCAACATATAAAAATTAGATGCAATTCAAATATTGGTGACAAACAAATTTTATGGGAACATAGTCCCACTCGTTTGTTTGCTTACTGTCTGTGGATACTTTTGCCCTGCCATGGCAGGATCAAATGGCTGCAGCAGAGACTGCATGGCCTGAAATATTTACCTTCTGGCTCTTTACAGTGAAAGTTTGCTGCCCCATAATTTAAAACAGTCCTCAGAGAAGAAAACAGGGATGCTCTTTGGGGAGCAAACTTTAAGCACAAACCTCCAAGAATTCCATAGAAAATATTCTAAGAAATATAATCTAACAATAAAAGGGGGCACTCAAACTCAAGAAATAATAGATGTGGGTGATAACTGAAACACTGACTTTGAAAATCAGATCTAGAAAGAGTGCAAACACTATCAGATACAAAATATAAAGCAAATATGTTTCATCACATTTGTCTAAATCCACTTGAGAGCTATGCTGTTGTACTAAGCATATATTCATTTGTTGGATGATTTTTTTTTTTACTTGCTCTCAGCTTTCTCAGTAGAGGGTGATGGGCAGTAGGGTTCTTTGTTTTCCCATATGCATTATAAATGTTATCCGTTTTGTAGAGCATAATAATAGGGCTTAATTGTTAACTTTGTTTAAAATAGATCCTGCAAGTACTTGAACACCTAGGCACAATCCCAACACTGGCACTTCACTTACTCATAATTCAATTACCTGTAATAGAATTGAGAAATCTAGTCTATTGAAGTACTAACCACTAGGAAGCATTAGAATCAGCAGTGATTTCCTAACCAGGACAAGTTCCAAACTTGAGCTCAGTGAGTCCTGATTGAAATGAGATCTGATATCCACTTGACTTTCAAATAGGTCTGCTTCCTTCAGACTCCATGCCTTTCTAGCTAATGCTCTGGTCCATTGTCTTCCACCACATCTCCCTGTAGCATTCCATATTCAACTTAAATGTCACTGCCTAATAGAGGAATCCTGAACACTCTTTTTAAAGAACACCTATATATGCACATTGTCTTCCACATTATCCTATTTATGGCAATTCACACTACCCAAGTATTATTTGTACCTGTGAATACAGCCATTTTCTGTATCCCACCCCCAGAATGTAGGATGCATAATGAAGGAGGCCTGTCTTTGTCACACACACGTGTTTTACAGATTTTCTTATATCTAGGACCTATAATAGTGACCACAGGCAAATTAATTTTTAATTGATTAATATCTTGCTTGAAAAGATGAATGTAGGGAAACCTATCTTTTGTTTAAGATAAGTTAGAAATAATTGATTTTTGTCCCTATAAATCAATGACCTCTGGTTTTATTTTCATCTCCATCTAAGAATTCAGGATGGTTGTTGCACACAGACTCTAGATTCATTCATTTTCAGGAAAAGAAGAGTTTTATAAGTTTTCAGGTTTAATTTCTCTTGAAGAGGGAATTCAATCCTTTCTGTATGCACTTTCCTTGATTGGGTGCTTGGATAAACTACAACTATGTGACCATTCCCAAGACCATGAAAGAGCCCCAACAAAATTTCCAGTTGGCAGAGAATAAACCTCTGGTCTCTTCCATGCTAAGCGTAATGAACACTTTTCTCAACAAGGTCAAATTCATCAGTACACATCTGTATAGATTCTGTCCTTGTTGGAATTAAATTGGTCTAATTCTTATTGCTTGGTTTTTTGACTGGAAGAATAGAGATGACTGTGTGCCTGACATCTAATTATCACACAGGTGATTTTATTGAAGTTATTCTTGACATTAATAGGTTAATTTTAATCATATGCTTGGATTAATAAGTGCAATAGTAGACAGGAGCAGGGATGATTGGTCAGTGCTTCATGATTTCTGGCAACTCATTTGAAAAGACTCAAAGACTGGGAGGTCTTTGATGATGGTTGAGGATGGAATCTTCTAGAGGCACGGTCACTGACATAGGATAGCCAACCTGGGCACTGGCATGGGATCTATCTTAGTAACCTGATTTCCTCACACCATGGTGGCTACACATTCAGCCTTCTCACATGGTATTTCAAAGCTCTAAAATAGAGTGTTTAAATGACCAAGGCAGATGCACCTCATTCTTTATGGGCCCGCTTCAGTAGACACACAGCCTTATCTCTACCACACTCTAATGGTCACAGCAGTGGAAAGTCCTTCCACACACAGCAAAGGGGTTATAGACCTCAGCTATTCATGGGAGGGTTGCCAAAGAATTCATAACCCATTTTAAAACTTGTATAAGCTCCTTTTCTCTAAAAGTCACTCCTCTCTCAACATAGCCTAGGGTATCTAGCATTAAGGTTAAGAAACAAAAGTCAAAACAAAACCTCTATTATTTATTACCTGTGTAAATCAGGAAGTTCATCTTTGGTTATCTCATCTGAGCAATAAAATTGCTAGACTTTATGATCCCTAGGGGCCTTCATTCCAGATTTTCATTCCATGATTCTAGTGTATATTGTATGTAGACTAGTATCACTCAAAAATTCACATCCACCTGGAGCCTCCAAATGGAATCGCATGTAAAATACCGTCTTTGTAGAGGTAGTGAAGTTCCCAAGACTAAATCACTCTAGATTTAGGATGGGCTCTAAGTATAATTACGGAAGTTAAAAATCTAACTTCTTGCCTGCTTCACAGCAATGGGTTTCCTCATGGGGAAAGCAACAAGAAATTAAAATTGAAGAATAGAGTCACTGGGGTGGGAGGGGAACAGTATGCTCACAATTTAAAACTGTAATGCACCCAAATCACCTTTTAAATGCTTTGTTGCTGTTTATCCTGGGCATGAGCAAAAAGTGAGGCTGATGGAGAAGTCTTAGTATGTGGAAGGACTCAGATAAACTAATCCAGGCTCTAAAGGAGGGATAACGAGAAGAAGGGTCAATGTATAAGTCATGTCCACAAGAAAAGCCTGCTCCTTGGAAAGAGATACCCAGCATGGCACAACTACAAGGTCAAGGAGCAACTATCTGTGCTCTCTTGACATGGAAAAAAGGAAAAGAAGACCACATAGAAAGATGAAGCCAAATGCACTGAACATATTTCTTTAAAAAACTGCTTTAGCAACTAAAGAAACAAGAAATAAAATGTAAAATGAAATGAATGCAACTAGGTCATAAATAATCTACAGGTAAATTCTGAAACTGCAAATGATTCCCATTTTGACTTCTTAAGACTTTGCGTGTTGCCAAAGGTTGTCTGCCCCTCCCTGGTCTGAAGGATGCTTCTATTCCCTCTGCCAGTGCCTGCATAGCTCCCTTCCCAACCCCGTGACTGCTGAGTTCATAAACGGGTAGCATCTCACAGGAGAGCTCCCCCTCCCTGATTTCACATTCCATTTAAATTTCTAATTTGCCAAAGCTCTGGGAGAGAGAGAAAGAGAAAAAGAAAGAGAGAGAGAGGCATCAAGACACGTTGAATTGAGAAAGTCAAAGTGAATAGTAATAAGAGGTTCCATTACAGCCCATACATTCTTCTTATCTGGGTGACAAACACACTCATATAATTTGAGTTCCTGCCCTCATTTTACTTTGAAAATGATTAGAAGGCCTCAATATATCTTGAAAAAAGCAGCTTCCCTACTGTATTCTATATAGATCACATGCTAAGCTAACCTAAAAGGAGAAATTTTGTATTGAAAGATTAGAAAGTGCCTTTCCTAAAGCTATGAAAGCTGATGCTGAGATGCAGAAGGTACTGCTAATCAGATATTTAGAATATAAAGCTTTGCACCGTTAAGAGGCTCCTTTTTGTCATTTGTGTAAATCATTTTTACGTAGATTGTGGAGAAAAGGAACACATGTAATAAGGACATTAACTTTTACTTTACAAGACAGAAGTTCACAAGGGGAACAGCAAATGAGCTGAGCTGTTTATCACAGGGCTTCAACTGAAGATAAGCAAAACTGGCTAGCACAGCAGGCAGGTCAGTGTCTGAGCCTCCGCTCTGAGTCCTCTAGAAGCTACAGAAATTAAGCCTTTCTGTTCTTGTGCTGAGTGCTCGTTGACTTTGCACCAGGTCGAAGCAATGATCTGTATAATTGCAAACCCTCCCCTATTACCAGAGCCTGTCACTTCAGAAAGTGATGTCTGGGCGCAAAGCCAGAGCTTGGCTTCACCTTAGTTTTCAGGATACTCTGCATTGATTAAAGGAAATATATTATGTTGAATGAAGGCGGGAGAGAGGAAGCACATGATGAGAGGGAAAAAGAGGAAGAGAAAGCAGGAGAGAGAAAGAGTGTTTGTGTAGGGGAGATGATAGAAGTAGAATGAAAACATAGGAGAGATTGGGTGAGAAAGTGAAATCACTCTAAAGAACAGCATGTCTGCATTGTTTGGAGAAAAGCAGTGTGAGGAGATAGAGCAGATTTCCTTCCAACAGAGTCTACTTCCCACAGGTTTCCACCAAAACACGCACTCAGCTCCCGACTTGGGAGGAGATTCCACCTCGTTACAATGAATCTCCATGAGAAAGCATGGAATACTGGTTCTGGTGCTGACCCTGGTGAATGTCAAGAGAATTGACGGACAAAGCTTATGAGTGTCCAGTTGCTTACCTATTGTGTAGGCTTTTCAGAAATCTGTGAATGTAAGGCTGCTGCATAGAGAAAAGGAGCAGAGCCTAGCATATGACAGAATTCAACAAATACTTATTAAATAAACTGAGTTGAAATAAAATAAAATATATTCTGTGTGCAAGAAGAACACAAGATTTAATTTTTAAATCATTAAAATAAGGCTCAGTCTTAAAACTAACTCTTATTTAATAATTACATTGCTGGTGTTTTAGGGCATAAAACCCAGCTCTGGGGATCCCAACAGACTAGATTCAGCCACTGTTCCACTATGTGAATTAAAGAGCAGTGGAGAAGGCAATAAAGAAACATTAATCAGTGTAGCCACACTGGGAAGAACTGGAAAGGTCTAGTGAACTAAGATCTGTCTTTAAGGACTGACAAGTACTTTGAGGTTTTATAGAAAGGCGAACAAAGGCAGGAGTCAGGGTTTGCATAACTTGGGGCTTTACGTAGTTTGTCAAGCAGGTAACCTTGGTAGGCTGTGGTCTGGTTGACCATTATCTCAGAAGTGGTTCTGGAAAGTTCCAGGAAAGTCATCATCGCTTGAGGGGCTGATTGGATTCTCATCTAGGGGATGTTTGCTTCTGCGTGGGGGGAATTACCTTTCACGGGGTAATTGCCTTCTCCTGGAGGGACTATCTCATCTCAGGGGATCTTTCTGCAAGACTTGCTGTTGCCTGGAGGTTGTTTTGATACGATGTCATAAAGATGTTTTACAATCAGACATGTTTATTCTTGGAATTCAAGGAAACCAAAGAAATAAATGACTCAGAATAGCTCAGAAGTGGGGGAAAGAAGTTAAGGAATCAAAATGAAGCCAAAGAGGGACAAAATTGAGTGAATTAGGTCAGTGACTGGGATTTTTTTAGTTTGAGGGGTTTTTTTATTATTATTACTATTTCTTAGAAATTGTCTTAACACTGAACCACTAATGCATTTCTTTTTCTGTATATACATAGAAAAATTTCTCCTGAATCATGGATCTTTTCAGGTTCTATGACTTTTGGCGATTCTCAAAGGTTACACACTACATAAAGAAGTTGTAAATCTGAAAAAAAAAATTACAAAATACACACAAAGCAGCAAGACAGAAAATGGCATGAAGAGATTATCATTCTTTTGGTATGTTCCACTAAACCTCTTCTTGTAGATAATTATCACCTTTTATTCTTAAGATTTGCACTCAAATTATAATTGTCATCTTTAATCATGCAAGCATGCATCATTCATTATTTAAGTTGCAAAATAAGTGCACAGAAAACAGTGGTGTGGGAAGGTACAAATCAGCCTCAGTGGAGGGAGGGAACATGAAATAACTATGTGGTGGGTGTGATCACAACTCCACTAAGTCACTCTGTGAGATTCATTTCTCCTGAGAAATATTTATTAACTATAAAAATCTCTGAAAAATAGAAATGATAGCCTATTACTCCTGGAAGCTCAGTTCTAGTTGTAACAGGGCTGGCTGCTACTCTAGAGTTTCTCCTCTTTCTCCCCCGCCACCTTTGCCCTTACTTAGACCCTTGGCAAGGTTTACGTCCGCTCCTCTTGGCTCTGTAGTCTAAATTCTAAAGAGAAGCCCCAACTAAATGGTTAAATGCAAATGACTAAATCTTTAGATTGCAGCCCTGAGCCCCCCAAAATGGAGCTTAAAGACAATAGCTCCTCTATCATCTCAAGATGGCCAAATTGTGAATAAACCTGATTCATTCCCATGAACTCTCTCTCCCCAATGTTGACCTTCACTGGCAGGCAGCCCAGACTTATCCCTGTAACATTCTCGAAGGCTGCTGCCATCTTTTCCCTTTGAGAACATTAATCTATCTCCCTCTTAATTTATTTTTGTCCCAGGGTGATAGTCCACAATGGAGGCAGAAAAGAATTAGGTGATCAATACTAGTTTGTCAGTAGCAACAAAATTTTAATCACAGACGTAGGACTAAGGAAGAAGTAATAACACAATTTCTTCTTACTGGCTGTGAACAATTCAGACAATGAATCACCAAACTCCACCATATTCTGCCTCTTTACCCAGGAAAGGAACAACACTGCACCCTCATAGCCCTTGAGTAGACATCCTCCTCTACATCCTCCTTAGAATCTCCAAGGTGAGCGGGTGCATGACTTGCACACCTCAAGAACTACACATTTTTCTCTAATAGATCCTTCCAATTCTCAATGTGCATGCACAAATATTAATCCATTTGAACTTCTAACCCTTTTGCTCACCCTAAATGAAGAAATTCTCAGATAATAAGTGGTTTGCCCAAGACTGCATGCTCAGTGTGGAGGGGATGTGGCCCAGCAATCCAGGTTTCCTCTTTTGATACCCTTGGCTAAACTAAGACCCTTGAAGTTGCTCTGAAAAAAAAAATTTTTTTTTTGGAATGCACAATGGGCAGTAATACTACTAATCCTTTATCTGGACAAGATCAGTAAGTAATGTAGCTGTGGGCGAATCTGCTGGCCTAGGTTATAAACTCAAGGAATAATTAGATTGCAGTTTATTACCAACAGAATAATTATCTGCTTTTTCAAAAAGACTTTGTGTCCTCATTTGTAAATTGGTGGAGGGAGGGAAAGAAGTTAGGACAGATCCCCTCGTTTCACGAACACAAAGTTAATTAGTACACATTATAGTGGATGAAATCACTTTAAAACTATAGACAATATACTAGTTGTTTCTAAGTTGTGCCCGTCTAATTAAATGTATGATTGTGTAGTTTTCTTGATAAGTGGGAAAGAAAGCAGTTGTAATTTTTTTTTTTTAATGTTTCCTATGGCCCATGAAAATTAGATAACTAAAAGCTTTCCACAAGAATGAGTGTAGGCCTCACTGGAACATCTTCCTACTCACCAATCAGAAAGCCTCTTCACCATGACTGAACCCCCTCTCCATGCATTCTAAACAATTGCTTCATCTCATTCTGCTTCCACTGTAGTAAACTGATGTCTACCTTTTCATCAGTACTTCGGTTGGCTTGCCGATTAACATTTATTCAGAATCCCAGATATGTGTTAGACATCAAGGGTACAACAATGACCAAGGTATCAAAACTGATTTATTTTATATATGAATGAAGGAAAATGTACATGTTTTGTATAAAGTCATTACTATCATTGAAAGTTGTGTAGGCTTTTTGTTTTGTTTTGTTTATCTGTCTGGGGATGCTATGCCCCAAGGTCAATAAGAGGTTTTGGTGAGCAAGGTGCAGTGACTCACATCTGTAATCCCAGCAGCTCCAGAGGCAGGAGGATTGCAAATTCAAAACCAGCCTTAGCAAAAGTGAGGCGCTAAGCAACTCAGTGAGACCCTATCTCTAAATAATATACAGAATAGGGCTGAGAATGTGGCTCAGTGCCCCTGAGTTCAATTCCTGGTACCATAGCAGTTTCCCATTCCTCATCCACAGGCAGAGGAGTCAAAGCTTAAAGTGCCAAATATGATAAGAATAAATATTTAGCAATCTTAATTATATGTAATAAAGTATAAGATACAGAGTCAAATCTCAAGCTATCATAAAGTAGGTATTTACTTCAGTTGGCAAACTTCAGCCTTCTTAGCCATGGAATACCTATTAAAGTTTTCATTCTGTGGCTAGATCTTCTTTCTGGATGGTAGCTAAATACATTAGTCTCTTATCAATAACAACTCTAGAGTTATTAGAGATTTTTATTCCAAGTTACATTCCTTTTGCATTTTATTGCTGGTAACTTACAGAAATACATTTGCCAGAGCAAAGGAAGATGGGGTTAGGTCACACACAAACACATATTTCCAACATCAAGACCTCACTAGAATTTTTTATTTTATTAACTGATTTGATAGTATATGTGGTCCAGAAACTGCATCCTTTATTCCTTCACTTTTAATACTTTAAATTTTATCTGTTGCTAAAAAGGGATCGTATATGATTTCAATACACCTAAAATTAAGGTCTAAAAAAATTTAGGAAAGAATGATTTTATCCCTGCCCAGGATGAGACAACTACTACTGTTAAACATTATTTAAGCTCCCAGCTTCTTAATGGCCAAAACAAAAGTAAATACAATATTATGTAATTTTTATTAAAAATCCACAACTTTGCTTGTGAAATCATTTTCCTGGACAACTCTCTTCCATTTTCTATATAGAATAAACAGTAAGCAACAGGGTGAGAAAAATGAAAAATACCTTTTGTAGATACTATTGAAATATTTTTAAAATAACCCTTCCTTATATCAAAATTTAATAAAAATCCACAACAAAGTTTGAAATGAAAGTAGTTTTGTGGAAAGTTAAGAAAACAGTCCTTGTTTGTAACATCCTGATGATATAACTTCATATAAGGACAGAGTTTAAAGAACTTAGATAAGTGAAGATGCCTCTCAGCCTGTCTCTTTCACCCGTGATTTGTCAGCTGTACTTTGAGTAGATACTTTATAGGGACCACTTTAAGACCAATCTCTTTTAAACATGTCTAAAATCCTGATTTTCTGTGCAGTTGATTGATAATAGTCCTGAGTTTTTTATGTAGACATGAAGTAGATGTTACTAAGCAAAATATAGGTGAGATTCCCTAAAGTTTATTATGGGATGCTAACTTTGACAGTTCCTGCTCATTTGGTACCATAATCAGAATGATTTGTCCTGGTCAAGAGAGTACTTTAGTTCACTTACTATACCAGACACCAGGAAGGAAAAAGAAAAACCACAATTTTAGTTTAAGCAATGTATATGTTCTGCATCAAGTCTTCATTAATAACTCATTTATTTTCAAATGACCAATGAACTCCAAAGTACAGTCAAATAATTGGGATCTTAAAGTTAGAAGATGTTCCTTCAATGCTATAATGTGATTTGAACACCTCCAGTAACAGGTAACTAAATGAGATATCCTGTCAAACTTTCAAAGCACTAACTAGGAGAATGCTTTTCTATACAAAGTTCTGTAACATTTACTTCTGCCTACCCTCCAGCTACAATCCCTTCTTTTGGTCTCCATTTCATGCAGAATATGCATAATAAAAAGAGACATCCGTTTCAAGCCACTGCTATTTTGAAATTTTAACTATGCTACTGGTCAAAAGTTTGTCTTTGCCCACAGCAAAGTCTAATGCACCTACATTGTTTCAACACAGAAAGCTCATAACAACTATTGCTTTTTGTGGTACCAATAGTGCAATTATGATATTTTTCTCTATGGGCTTAACACTTCTCTCCTTCTCTACTTAGATAAGGACCTAATCCATCTGTTATACGAGTCTTCCATTCTCCTGGCTTCTAAAGTTCAGTGCTGTGCACTACCTGCCCTCACACCATTCCAGGTTATGCCTAGTCAGAATATAGATGGATATCCAGACCAAGCAACCAATCCATGACTTGTGTTCTCTGGTGTAAGTATAGGAGTCAGCTCCATAAGTTCCTCTCAAGACTCCAAGATAAAACATGAGAGATTATTTGGGTATGAATGTTAGACTAGAAAAACCATAAAGAATGGAGGATGTCTTAACAATTTGTGGATGGGGATGGCACTATACAGTTCATGGATGAAATAAAATGAATATTTAAATAAAGGAGAACAAAGAGTACATACATAGAAGGTCTGAGAAGGTAGGTCATCAGACTCTGAATAAGAGAGATCACAACTTTCATTTCTGGTGACATTTTATTTCCATGAGGAAAAAGCAGGGTGAAGAAAGTGGTTTCAGTCCGTGGATCCCAATCAATCTGATTTGATTGGATATTTGTATCTTAAAAATGAGGTAGTCCTTCCTGAAGAAGAATGAACACATATTTCCAGTAATAGATGGAGGTTCTAAGCTACAGAAGGAGATTCTCTGTGTCTTAAAGACAGTGTTAGCCATAGGTTACATTAGCAATTGAAATCATCCCAGCAAAGCTCCAGTTTATATTGATGAATTCTGATGACACACATTGCTTTATATACATATATATACAAAAAAGGGACAGTAGCTGGTTAGAAGAGTTTAACCATAAAACTTATGTGGATCAGAGTGCAAATATATACAGATAAAGAATGAAGTGTTGCATGCATGCCTGTTATCACAGTTACTCTGAAGGCTGAGGCAGAAGGATCATAAGTTTGAGACCAGCATGGACAATTTAGTGAGACCTTATCTAAAAATAAAAAAAGGTCTGTGGATCAATACTCAGTACCATAAATCTCAAGAAAACATTTTTAAACAGCTGAAAAATATAGCTCAGTGGCCCTGGGTCCAATCCTCAATATCAAAAAAATAATAAAAGAAAGTGTGCACATCACCAGGGCCTAGACTAGGTTTCATGGTAAAATTCTGATCCAACATGTTAACTTCTCCCTGTTTCATGTTCCTGATAATCAGGAGCTCAGACTGACCTGAGGAAGCCTCACTGCAGTGCAGATTATGGAGGTTTTGGAAATCTGTTTGGGGACACTCCACAACTTTCAGTTTTGGACGTGTTAGATTTCTAGAGGACTAGACTGTCTTCCTGAGAAGGAGAGGGGGAATGAAGGACAGAGTAAGTCAGGCTGGCAGTGAGAGGGAGGTACGAATGACATTTAAGAAGTACTGATCTGGAACATGTGTCCTAATTTTAAAAAAGGGAGTTAATACCTCATAGTACACAATTTTACAGCATGCGCTACCTATTCATTTTCGAGCTCCTCCTCTATTCTCCTACAGACTTTCTATGAGTCATTGCTGATATATACTGTATTATTTTGAACAACAGTTATGTCGAAAAATAGTATAGAATAAAATACTCTTTCAGAGCTTCATATTCCTACAATCTCACTGCAATTTCATTTGGTTTGTAACATTTCTCTTTTTTCTGGGGAAGGGGGTTGTAAAATGTACTTGTTGCTGAAGCCTCAAGATAGCCACATAATGGGGGGGAGGGAAGGGTTACTGTTAGGGTTAGAGTTAGGGTTAGGGAGGGGGGCAAGTATGGAGGAAGGAAGTACTGTATAGAGGGTAAAGAGGGGTGGGAGGGGTGGGGGGAAGGGAAAAAATAACAGAATGAATCAAACAACATTACTCTATGTAAATTTATGATTACACAAATGGTATGCCTTTATGCCATGTACAAACAGAGAAACAACATGTATGCCATGTACAAACAGAGAAACAACATGTATCCCATTTGTTTACAATAAAAAAAAAAGATAGCCACATATGAAATAAATCATTAGAAAGCAAAAGTTACCCCATGAAATTCCCAATTTATCTATACCCAAAGACTTTGTTCTTTCTAATGGGAATTACAGTGGGGAGCAGGAAAGGAGAGGTGAAAGACAAGAATCTCAGTTTAAGAGATTTCTGGTAGGCACAAGAAAAATGGCAGAAATTACATTCAGTCAAACTAAAGCAAAAAAGCAGACTGAAATGAATCACAGAAATAATGTCTGTTCAGAATCTGGAAATTAAAATAACGGCTCTGAAAAGAACAGATATGATTCCCAATTGAACAATGAGCTGAAATCCAGGAAGCTTTCAAAAATAAATAAAATGTAATCACAGTGAAGAATAAAGATGAGTGCACCTCTTCATTTACATGAGCGGACAGTAGTTCCACAGCCACTTGCTTATTAAAATGGATTGTTAACCAGACTGCAAAGGAGCAAAATGAAATGGATCATAAAGTTACTCATTTGAATGCTACATTCTCTCAATGAAAATGTATTTTTAAATTAAGATGTAATATGCAAGATGAAATATCAACATCTGAGCGATCATAGAGCTGAAAGATTTTGAATTAGTGGACAATATCTTGGTTTGGGGCAATGTAAGTTTTTCTCTCCATGACCCATCATTATAATTCAAGGGCTAGCTGAGAGAGAGCTATGTGTTTTTCATAGACAATCCCTGATTCTCAGATGTTCTTACCTTTTCCAGGGAACTATAGCTCTGATTAAGCTACTACTCATCTGGTCATACAGAAGGTAAGTACTGCCCTTAATAAGTTTTCATACTTGTGACTCAGGAATTCATTGCTGACTACCAAAGTACTCCAAATCCTAGTGACTTAAAAAAAAATAACTTGCTGGTTCTACAGTCTGGGATGGGCTTAGCTGGGCAGTCCTCCTGCTGATCTTTCCTGGTGTCACTCACAGCAGTTAGACTAGGGGCAGATTGCCCAAGAGGGCTTACTTAACTAGATATTGTAACCAAGGGACCTGCATTCCCTTCCCCCTGGCCTCTTCATGTTTCTTTCATGGAGGCAACAGACATCCAAGAAGGTAAATTTCAATACTTAAGTACTCAGTAAGCCTCTGCTTGTATCATGGTTGCTAATACTTCATTGGCCAAAATTGCACAGCAAATCACATGGCAAGAATCAATGTGGGAAGAAAACCACACACAAGTATGGATACCAGAAGTCATAATTTATTCAGACCATTAATATGACAATCTACCAAACCTTGTGTTTGAGATTCAGTATAGAGTACAAACTGCTCTGCCTGGCCTTCATAACTTGGTGTATTCTAGTCCCAAATCACCTTTTCTTTCGATACCCTACTCGGTTCCACAAAAATGTTGAAATAGCAAAACCAGTCACATGCATCAACCTGAAAACGCATTTGCATGCTATGTCCAGAATTCTTTCCTTTTTACTGTTATTCTTTTTTCTTTTTGATTCATTGTATCCAAATGGGGTACAACTGTTATTTCCCTGGTAGTACACAAAGTAGAGTCACACCATTTGTGTAATCATACATTGGGTAATGGTGTTTCTCTCATTCTGTTATTTTTCCTTCTCCCCTCCCCCTTCCCCCTCTTTTTCCTCCATACAATCCATCCTTCCTCCATTCTTGCCTCCCTCACCCCCCTGTTATGTATCATCATCTGCTTATCAAAGAGATCATTCAATCTTTGGTTTTTGGGGATTGGCTTATCTCATTTAGCATGATATTCTCCAACTACATCCATTTACCTACAAGTGCCATAATTTTGTTATTCTTTATGGCTGAGTAATATTCTATTGTATATATATACACCACAGTTTCTTTATCTATTCATCAATTGAAGGGTATCCAGGTTGGTTCCACAATCTGGCTATTGTGAATTGAGCAGCTATGAACATTGATGTGGCTGCATCACTGTAGTACGCTGATTTTAAGTCCTTTGGGTATAGGCCAAGGAGTGGGATAGCTGGGTCAAATGGTGGTTCCATTCAAAGTTTTCTAAGGAATCTCTGCACTGCTTTCCAGAGTGGCTGCACTAATTTGCAACCCCACCAGCAATGTATGAGTATGCCTTTTCCCCCCACATCCTTGCCAACACCTGTTGTTGCTTGTATTCTTGATAATCGCCATTCTAATTGGGGTGAGATGGTGTTATTCTTAAAATGCACATTCACACTTCCACTCTCTCTACTTAGCTCTTCCATCTATCTAGAATCCCAGCCTTCATTCATGGACTGGAGCATATATTACCCTTTCCATGAATACTTCCATGGTTCCATGATTGTCCCAATAAATGGTTCTATGATTGTCCCAGCCCTGAACTTAGTACTAAGGTGGTACAATGTGTTGATAATTACTCAAGTTTTGTAATCAGACAGACCTAGTTTCACATACCAATTCTCTCAGTGATTGTGTGATTATAGCCAGACTGCTTCATGTTCCTCTGCTGTACATAGATCTAATAATACTTTCTTATAGGGTAATCATGAAGAATAAGAGATAATGTGGCAAGTTTTCTAGTAGGCTAAGTAGTATATTATAGTCCTGTGGATCTATTCTTAGGAAACAGGCCTATCACTTTTATGGTGCTGAGATTTGGGTTTTTATCCTTTTGTTTTGTGAATAAATGCCTTCCATCATAGAATGTGAATCCTTACAGATGATATTATGAATAAGTCTCGTACCTTGCATTTTCACCCAGGGATTCCTCTTTGCCACTCTAGTGTTAGAGCTTGCTCAATGTTACTTGAGGTAGAAAAAAAAAAAAAAAAAAAGAAAGAAAGAAAGAAAGTACAGTGGAAAGGATAGTTCACATTTAATTTTTTAAAGCAAAATGGCCCTGGATGTAGGGTATCTATTTATGAAGAGGAAGTTAATAATTACTGCTTGGTAATTAGGGACTTGATGTAAGTATTAAGCTGCTAAGACATTAAATGTCATTTTAGGAAAATATTTTTTTAAACAATAGCATATTTCTATTCAATGAGTAAAAGCATTATGGTTTTATATACATAGGAAAGATGATGAAAAGTTGTTTATCTTAATTTCTCCTTTCAAACATGATTGCATTCATCTCATTAAGACACAGGTAAAGCCTCCCTTAGCACTAGAAGGCAAATTCTTCTAGGAAGAAGTGCATAAGTATGGCAGGCCAACTCTGCTTAATCTAGATGATTTGACACATTGTCTCTCTTAATCCCAGTTGAACTCCCATTGCTGAGAATCTACGAGTAAGATGCCAGTGGTAGGCATGTGTTCTCCAGAAGACCACTGTTAAAACCACTTGTTTTTTTCCTCAGCCACAAGGATTTGTCTGCTAGCCTGGGTTGGAGCTCCTCAAGAGATTACTGAGAAGCCAATAGGAGGCAATAAAGCTAACAATCAAGGAAATGTAGGATAATCTGATTCAAATTAGGGGGAGGGGATTTGGCCTAATGGGTTAAAGTTTGCAAATAGAAAAAATTGTTAAAACCCAATTTTCATTTCTATGTAGATTTCTAAATATCCTGATCTTACACAAAACTATATTAAAATTTCTAAGGATATCTGTTGACTCAGAAAATAAAAATGTTTGCCAAAATTCACTCATTGTTTTACCTCCAAGAGATTTCTGTGAAATCTAGGTGGAAGCTTCCATGAGTCCACAACTCTTAAATTTATATGCCTGCAAAATCGGAATCATATGGACAATGTTAGGGTCAAGAGCAGCCAGGCCCACTTAGACCTCTGGATGACTGAGCACAGAGAAAAGTATCCTAGGGGAACAATTTCTTAGACTTCCCTCTAGGAACAGGACATACAAGTGTTCTCTTCTCAAAACAACACCTTTTAAAAGAGTATACTTTTATACCCCTGAACCTGCAATGAGTGGGTTCTGGCTAATTCCTGAGGTGACCTCAAGTCATTCTTCCTATTGTTCAAATACAAAATACTTGGCTTTTTTTTAATGGTGCTAATCTCATCAGCAACCACATCTTCCTGCACTGTGACTTTAAACATGCTTATTTTCTGCTCCAAATGCAAGTTGTTCAAATCTTTCTGCTCTACTTATTGCTCTTGAATCTCACTGCAAACCTGGTCAAAATCAGTCAGCAATACCTACACCACTGCTTGAATGTTGTGCTCTCTTGAATTTCCTCTGCCCAATTAGTTAGTCCAGTCTTTAAATTCAACCTCAAACAAAAATCGCAGAACATGGACAAAATGTAGACAAGTTGTCTACCAGAATGTAATTTGAATGACCTCTACTGCATGTCCTAAGAGAGTCCTCATTACCATCTGAAATCTCATTTAATATAGTCCTTACTGTCTGCATTCCTAAAAACTTTCTAGTCTTTTGAGCTCACACTAGAATCATCCATTGAGTGCTGCTTATAACATGTAGTGTTTTTATACCTTACATCTCCAAATCTTTCCAAACTCCACCACAATGCAGTTCGAAGCCTTCTGGGCCACATAGTATAGTCACAGAAATGGTCCCACTTTTCAGTACCAGTTTTCTGTTTGTCAACTTTTTGTTGCTTGACAAAATATCATGGTGGAAGGGCATGTTGGACTCAAGTTGCTCACCTCAGGTGACCAGGAAACAAAGAAAGAATGTGGTTAAGGACAAGATATACTGTTCAAGAACATGCCCCCAGTGACCCACCTCCTCCAACCAGGCTCCACTTCTCAAAGTTTCTGCCACTTCCCAATAGTACTATAGGCAAGCAACCAAGTCTTTAGCACATGGCCTTTGGGGGTCTTTTAATATCCAAACCACAATAAATCTTTTAATAGTATTAAGACTTACAATTCATGGAACATGGGAGACTTTCCATTTATTTGTATTGTCAATTTCTATCAGTGAAGTTTTACAGTTTTTCAGTATAGAAGTCTCTCACCTCCTTAAGTTTATTGCTAAATTTTTCTTCTTTTTGACATTGTTATAAGTGATATTGGTTTCTTAATTTCCTTTCAGCTTATTATGAAATACAACTAAAATTTTTATGTAGATTTTAATGTCAGAGCTCTGCTGCTGCATTCATTAATTTTAAGAGCATTTTCTGTATTTGATTTTATTATTTATTTTGATTTTAAGACAGGACATTGCTAAGTCGATCAGCCTTGTCTTGAACTTTGTGATCCTCCTGCCTCAGCCTCCTGGGTCACTGGGATTACAGGTATGCACCACTTTGTCCAATTGTATCAACTGATTTTCATATAGTTTGAAATATAAAAATGAATCCCACTTGACTATATGGTATATAAATGTTTTAATCTTCTGTGGAATTTGGTCTCCTAGTACTTTCAAAGTATTTTTCCAACAATATTCATCATGATAGCTTTATTTTCTAAAAGAACCTTTAATCTGGTTCGGGGATAATCTTGGTGTTCATAAAATCAATTTGAAAGTGTTCCCAACTTCTCAGTTTTTTTTTTTTTGTTTGTTTGTTTTTTTTTTTGTTTTTTTTTATGGAAGAGTTTGAGGATTACTATTAATTCTTTAAGTGTTTGGCAAAATCTGTGAAACCACCTAACACTGGAATTTTTTGTTTTGTTGGGATGTTTTTGATTACCAGTTCAATCACTTTAGTGGTTACAGGTCTGTTACTGTTTTTTGTTCCTTACCAAATTCAGTCTTGGTAAATTCTACACATCTAAGAATTTATCCATTTCTTCTAAGTTATTCATTTTGTTGCATATAATTGTGTATTTTGATCTTTTCTAATTCTTTTTATTTCTCTGATTTACATTGTAATGTTTTCTCTTTCATTTAGGGGTCTCCTCTCAGTCTAGCTAATGGTTTTTCAATTTTGTTTATCCTTTTTTAAAAACTCCTAGCTTTATTAATTTTTCCTACTGTTTCAATTTTCAATTTCATTTTCTATCTCTATTTCATTTATTTCTTCTATAAACTTATTAGTTCCTTTATTCTATCCTTGACATGTAAAGTTAGGCTACATATTTTAGATCTTACTTAATATAAACATACCAATATAAACCTACCTCTTTGTATGAATTTTACTTTATCCCATAATTTTGATATGCTGTGGTTTTGTTTACTTTTGGCTCACATTTTCTAATTTCTCCAATGTTTTCTTCAACTGACTGGTTCTATATGAGTATGCTTTTAAATTCCACATATTTGTGAATTTTTTAGATTTCTTCTACTGATTTATAGTTTCCTTATAGCTGAAAAATATACTTGGCACATTTCCAATCCTAAATTTGTTCAGACCTTTTTTGTGGCCTAACATATGGTCTATTGCCAGACTACTCCAAGTGCATCTGAGAAGAATGATCTGTACATGTCTATCAAATCCGCTTGGTGTATGGTATTTTTCAAATTCTATTTCCTTATTTATCTCCTGTTTGGTTGTTATATCCATCATTAAAAGTGAGGTATTGAAATCTACTAATATTGTGCTGTTGTCTCTCTCTCCCTTCAAGTCTACCGTAGCCATCTTCACCAGTTTGTGCGCTATATTGTTGAGTGCTTATATTTTTATAGTTGTCACATTTTCCTTATAAAGTGATCTTTTATTATGTGATTTCTTCTTTGTTATTTTTGATCACTTTTTATCTAGTTTAAGTATGACCACCACTGCTCTTTGGCTAACCTTTGAATGAATACCCTTTCCCATCTCTTCATTTTCAGCCTATATGCATCCTTAGATTGAAAGTGAGTCTCTTGTCGACAGAATATAGACTATTATTTTTTCATCCATTCAGCCTATATATGCATTTTTATCAGTTTAATCCAATTACATATAATTACTTAAAGTAAGGATTTCCTAAGTAAATTTGTTGTTTTCTATGTGTCTTGCAGCTATGTTTTCCCTTTATATTTTTCTCTTTTTACTATTTTTATTTGTATCTTACTGATTTTATTTTATTTTTTTGTAGTGGCAAGCTTTGACTCCTTGTTTCCTTTTGTACATCACGTAGTGGTATTTTCTTTCTTCGTGTTTCCCATAATTACATGAAGTATTTTAAAATCATAACAATTTTTTAAACTAATAACTTAATTTCAAGCACACGCAAAAACTTCTTTATCTCCCACACAGACTTAATGTTACTTACGTTACGAATTACAATCTTTTTATATTGTGTATTCATTAACATACATTTATATTATTTTTGTGTTCACATTTTAAATTCTATACCAGAATTAAAAGTGATTTCTGCATTCACATTGCAATGCTATAGAATTTTATAAGTATATATTTACCTTTGCCAGTTTGTGTTTTTTAAAAAAAAAGTATCTATTTTTCCCTTTGTTCTCATACTGCATTCAACAAAGAAAACTTACCTGACTCCATGATATGTAGGGATTTCCCCTCCCAGCAAGCAAGCATTCAGTTCTATAGGAGCACACATCAGCTGGGCATCCTCAAATCCGATTTGTCTTACTATGTACCAAAAGATAGAGTGAGATCTCATGGATTCAGGGCCTGGTCTCCAAAATCCCCCAACTTTATATCCTAGGCACAAGCTCTAGGTTGTTTCACCTGTGCTTCTGATTGACCAACTATAAATCAGTGTTCCTACAACCCCCTTCTTGGGTTCAACTAATTTACTTGAGTGAATCAGAACTCAGGGAAACACATTTACTGGTGTTAAATAAAGGGTACACATTTACTGGTGTTTAATAAAAGGATACAGATAAAGTGATGCACAGTTTGGGTCTCAGGAGAAGGATCATGGAGCTTCTGTGCCCTTTTTGGGAACCCCATGTTTCTAGCCTTCTAGGACTCTCTGAACCTTGCCCTTTGGGGTTTTGTGAAGACTTCATTGCATAGGCATGATGGAAGCTTATAAAACCATATCAAAAAGCAATTGGATCAATAGGGTATGATAGAATGTTAACAGACTATTTGGGGAAACCCAGAGAGTCTTGTCTGCTTTAGCATTCCTGTTAGCCTCCATGCCATAGTCCTTCCTCCAGGGTGTCAGGCAGAATCCCTCTGGAATGACGATGGTCTTATAACCTACTGTCTGGAAAGGATAAGCCAAAGAATTTCTTTAGGGTCAGCTCCAAGAAAGAAAAGTAGGAGAAGATTATTTCCCTACTCTGACCTCCGCTTGGGGAAGAGAAATTCCAGTTTCTATGGCCTGCCCTGGGAAGTTATGAGCCAGGAACCATTTACAAAAGCCAAAATAAAATCACAGCTTTGCATTTTCATATGCTATCATGCTGCTAACAGCAGCCTTTTGTTTCAATTTGAAGGACTCCCTTTTTATTTTCTGATAAGGCAGGCCTAGTCCTGATGATCTCCCTCAGCTTTTTTTAAGAAAATCTTAAGTGTTCTATCATTTTGGAAGGAGAGTTTTGTTGGTTATAGCAATCTTATTTGGCGTTTTTGTTTTTGTTTTGTTTTGTTTTTTTCCTTCATAGTACTTTGATTATATCATCCCATTATTTCGTGGTTTGCAAGGTTTCTGCTAAGAAATCCACTGAAATTTTTATGGGAATTCCCTTATGCTATAATTTGAATAAGATTTGAATGTGTTAGACAAGAGCTTATGTGTTGAAATGTAACCTCCACTGTGAAGTACTAAGAAGGTGGAAACTTAATTTGACTATGGTGTTTAAAAGCAGAACTTTAGGAAATGATTAGATTAAATATGACCATCAACATGGTGACCCCATGACTGAATACCAGTGGCTTTTTAAGAAGTAGAAGAAACCAGAATTAAGGTTTAAGACTTACCCAAGAGTCAGCCCTGTGGTAAGTATCCCATAGGAAACCAGTCCTAATTCGAATTACACATCTCCTTTCTCAATATTGTGCATTGTCAGTGAACATCATTATAGGGAAACAGAAAAATAGCAAGAATGAAAATGGGAACACTTGATTTTATGTTAAAGTTGTGCAAAGATTTAGATAGACTATCTCAGATGCATGAATTACAATGAGACATGAATGCTTTTATAATTAAACTAAGCAATTTTATGAACTAGAAACAATTCACTACCCAGGTTTATGTACCTTTTTTTTTCTTAAATGAAAGAGATCCAATTAAACAGCCTGAGTGGAAGCCTGAATGAGCATTAAACAGTCACAAAAGTGATAAAGATAATTCCTGGCTTGTTTTGCAAATTGCTAACAATTATGAGCAAAAATCAATTAAAGTTTTTCTAAAATTTTGGAAAAAAATTTCTGAAATGTTTATATTATAGGAATTGAATTCCCCAGGTTTGTGTACTATCTTTATTTAAGGAAAACTCTTTAAAATCAGCATTAAAGATAGGTACACCATCTTTTGTCCAGAATAGTTATGGATGGCAGAAAGCAGCAAATGAAGCCCCTATTGTTTTAACAATTGTTTTTATCTCCCTACCAAGCTGCTAACCATCAACCAGAAGGACTGATCATATTTTGTGTGTTTCTACTGCCCTCATAACAGATTAGTAAAAAGGGAGTTAAAACACACACACACACACACACACACACACAAATCCAAAACAAAACAAAAACCTCCAGGCCAAGAAATAAACTGAAGCATGGTTGTAGAGTCTGAGATATATTGAAAGTCTGTACTAAATCATCATGGATTCAAGAATTCATGGGACACAAGTATAAATTAGAAGATAAAAAGCCTGGTATAACATGAAGAATATGATTTTCCTAATAAGAATTTGCTATTTATGAAGATGAATCTACTACCCTGGCAAAATGGAAAGAATGTGGACTTATAATCAGACAAACTTTAATGAAAACCCAAACTTTGCCACTTCCTGCCATGTGACTTTAGATAAGTTCCTAACCTCTTTGACCTGCAATTTCTATCTGTCTTGCTGGCAGGCTTGGCATTAAGAGGGATCACGTGGATTGCATACTTCACTAGTGCCTAGCTCATAGCTGGAGCTAAGGATGGCACTAGGTCCTTTCCCTCTTTGCCCTTATATCTTTTATTTCTTTTCCCATGTGACTCTTTATTTTGCTTAATTTATCCTCTGTTTTAGATCATGAAATTTCGCAGACTCAAGGACTGAGTCCTAAATTTTCATGCAGCACTTCAGAAAGATTTAATGCTTGTCAAGCCTGGATCTTCAGTTTCCAATTATTATTGACATCTTGAATCAAGTGCCACCCATACATACTTGCATAATGTTCCTTCCTTTTTCTTTCTACCTCCCCCTCCCCCAGTAATGGGGATTGAATCCAGGGTACTCTTCTTTCACGGAGTTACACCCCCAGCACTTTATTTGTTGGTTGGTTTTTGAGACAGGACCCTGCTTACTTGCAGAAGCTGACCTTGTGATCCTCCTGCCTCAGCTTCCCAAGTAACTGGTATTGCAGACATGTCCCACCAGATCCAGAAAATATTCATTCTTTGGAGTAAGAAAAAGTGAAATAGGTAAAGAGAATGGAGGTTGGAGAAGAGGTTATATCCACTGGCAGGAGGCCCTTCATAGATCAATTGCTTTCATTTCCCAAATTTTATAAAGTAAATAGTGTCTTATATAACCTTAAGCAAAGGTCCCTGACAAATGAAGGTCTACTTTTACTCATTTCCAACACCAAAATTCAGAATATTGATAGTGGTAATGTGGTTATTTCCTTGAATGAAGGTAGTTAGGAGCTACAGGTGAAGAATTGGGCATCTAGATTTAAGTCAAGGTCTGAGACCCATGGATTACTCATTCCACATTAATATTTTCCTGATTGAAGGAAACAATGTTCATCCTACAGTACATGTTCTGATATGTGACCAAATGTTGGTAACATACATAAAGTGCAGAAGATATTTTCATAAACTTCTTATTATCCAACCTAGTGTAGGTTCTTAAAATAATGTCTCCCAATGAATGACATCCCCCTGTGTCCACACCACCATGCAATGACACTTGTAATTGCTCCTATCAAGAAGTGGAGTCTATACTGTCATCATTTGAATTTGGGCTAGTATTGTGACTTGTTTTGACCAATAGAAGGTGCTGAAGTAATTGCATGTGACTTACAGAGCTCAGTGTGAAGATGCCTTCAGCTTCTGCTGTGACATTTAGAGCACTTTTGTCATCATGTAAAGAGGCTTGGTCTACTGCACTGGAAAATAAGAGGCCCTGTGGAAAGAAATGCCAACCATCAGATTCTCAGTGAGATCATCCAGGACCAGACAGCCCCAAGCTGATCCAACAACTGTTTGAGAATATGCACAAGAGCCCCACACTAGAGGGGCAAAAGAATTTCCAAGCTGAATCCAGCCTAAATTTCTAGTTCACAAGATTGTAAGCAAATACATAGTTATAGATTTAAGCCACTAATTTCTGGATTGGTTTCTTACTCAGCAATTTGTAACTGCCCACTAACTGAAAGGACCTTGGTAAACTTTTGATAGAAAATAAAAATGAATTTCAGAAAATCTGTCACCCATGCCTTACACATGTATTATATCAAGGTGCCTTTTTCTCCATCCATTTTGGCCTTGGCACTTCTGCCAAGACTCTTTCCTGGTATTTAATATGTGACTCTTTCATTCATTTGGTGTCTTTGATTTTGCAACAGGAGTTAAACATTCTGATTTTTGTTTGTTTGTTTGTTTGCCTTCCTTATTGAGTATGCGAAATACTGTGAACAGAAATTCTACCTTACCATCTTCTCAATCTCATTGGCTAGCATTTTCCTCTTGACTTTCAGCAGAGTTATTGCCCCTTTACTCTTCTCTGTCCATCACTCCTTTGATGAATTCACCCACTTTTGTGACTTTTTCCTAAGAATTTGTATCTCTATGCAGTGGACATACAAGGAAGAGTTGAGCTATAGCTCTAGTCTCTGAATATCATTGGTTTCCAGTAAATACCTGTGAGTTGCTTTTCAGATGGAAAATGAAATATACACTTGATTGTGACTCAGCATTATTTGACAAAACCAAAAGGATCTGGAAACCCCTTAAGAGATTCTGATAAAGAGATTTTCCACCTGACTATGAAAGCATGCATATTAAATTCTCTTCACAGTATTTCCCATAGTCAGTGAGGAAGGCCAAAAAAAAATTGGAATGCTCAACTCCTCTTGCAAACTCAGAGACACCAAATGAATGAAAGATTCACAGATTAAATACTCACGGCTGCTTAAATACCTTTTGTGCCATCCTCACTTAAGTATTCAAGGATGCTTCTGCCAATTACAAATACGAATCCACATGCAGCTCTGGGCTTCAAAGAATGAAATAAAACAATAATTTCAATTTTATAAGTCTTCGGAGTGAAAACAACTGAGATGTAGCCTTTTCTGGCTGTTGTGTGTTCCAATCCCTGCAGGCCAATTAAGTTCTTACACAGCTCCAGCAAGGGCTTGAAGGTTAATTAAAATGTGTGATTTAGGAAAAAGGAGAAAAACCAAACTGAAGATAATATATAGTGCACATATTCTACCAGCTGCCTTGGAATCAACATTTAATTAACCAGCAGTGAGGCACAGCACCTGCTTTTTTCCTCCCCATTTCTGCACAGACACCATGTATGCAGAGCACCAAAGGTCTCCATAGTTGACGTTTGCAAAGACAAGAATAGAGTGGCTCTCCATCCCCCAACTCCTTATGCCCTTCACTTAGACAGGGCCCCTGCTTTGGAAGGCCTTTATCCTTATACTATCCTAATATACCCAACTTTAACTAGTAGACCTTCCCCACTGACCCTTCTCTAAAGATTTACAGAGAAGTTTTTCTCACACGTCTGGTCCCCCTCCACCCACAACTTGCCCATCTTTCTGCTTTCCATAGTGGTGGTCACTTGGTTAACTAGCTAATGGCTTGTTAATATACTAACCCTTTCTGGAAATACTGCATTTTAATTGAAGGTTCAAAAGTCATCTCTGCCACTCTTTGGAGGATTAGGTACGTAGTTGCTCTGAACACTGGTTTACTCATCTGTAAAATGGTAATACTGGTCTAGTTCAACAGCTTGTTAAGTTAATTGAGATAGTATACATATGTCTCCAAATATATTCCTGGAGTTCAGAAAATGTTCAACAAATACTGGTGCTTTATTTTTTCAGCTGAGTCATTTAGAACAAGTTTGGTAGTTCACATTTAGAAAGAGCTCCAAGGTTTCTTGTGTGTTTCTAGAGAGAGTAGAAGTATATTGTGACCTTTATGGATGTGCAACCATTTGCCAAGAATGAGGAAATAATTGTATACCCAAATTTTTAGATTATTTGTGTTCTACACTAGATAGTACTTAAAATACACAGGATTCAAATAGGTCTGTAAAAGTTAGCCAAAATACAGTGGATTGGTAGATGTTTGACTATCACTTACAATAATAATAATTGTCTCTATGAAAAAGACAGATGAAAGACAACTAAGAACTTACCTAAGCTATGCACATTACATTTGAAAAATTTACCTTGATGGAGTTTTAGAGACAGATTGGTACTGGAATTTCTCAATTCAAATCCCGGCTCTGCCCCTGTGTGAATTTGGGCAAAAAACTGTCAGAGCTGCAGTCTCTAAGATAGAAACAACTATAATATTTGGCTAATCATGTTGTGAGAATTACATATGTATATGCACATGTAAAATGCTATCCCAGAGCCTAGCAATGACTGAATGTAAGTGATTGCTATCATTTTCAATTATCTATTGAGTTCTGGCTTGAAACTTCAGATAGGAAATTCAGTGCCCTTAAGAGACCAGGTTTTACATTATTGCACAACGACAGTTCTGTGCCCTAGGACAGAAAGAAGTAAGGCTACTACTCTTCACCCAGCAAGGCAGGCCTCCTGATACTCAAGAACAACTAGAGCTTCTCTCTGTCCTGTGCTTGTGTATCATGAAGCTTCTTTCCCTGGCTACCCTCCTCTAATGCTCTCAATTTGTCAGTGATCTTCTTGAAATGTGCATGAAAAATAGTCACAGAGCTCCAGAGGTAGCAATGTAAGATGGAAACTACGGTATCCACTAACAAGGAACAACTCTGTACCTTTGCCAACACAGCATCCCATTGGGTTAGTTTTTCATTTTATATGTATGTGAACATAATATGTATGTATACATAATATCCAATATTGTAAGATCAAACTTATTTAGTACTAAATATAGGCCATTATCTCATAGTTTACCCTTATTAATATGATTCTAACTTTCTGTCAGTTCTTTCCTACTAAGAGCACTAGAAATTCTATCTTTCCTACTATTATGTCAGCTGCAAACCATACAAGAAGGTTTCAACCTAGTCATGTGGAGAGGAGCATTTTCTTAAGTTGCTGACTGATAGGAGTACTGCTCTCAGTGGATTGAACAGGATGAAGGTTTGGGGCATCTCTGGATCCAACTTACCTAGGGATGATGTGGCTTGGGGTGATAATAATCTCTACAAGCCAAGAAAAACCACTGACCAATTTTAATAAAATGAAGGAATAATGATCAAATTAATAAATTGTTAGGGAGATACCTGGAGAAAGATATACTAGACTAAAATTCACACCGAGTTAAAAATAACTAGTATCAGAAACTTTGTGAGAATTGTTTCATTGAAAAATGTGACTGGATTCCTGAACAGGGTAGGGAAAAAAATGTCATTCAAAACAAAAATCACTGGAAATATGCAATAAGAGTTTCAGTTATTCCACAAATTCATTGGCTCTGACAATATAAGTAAGACTTCTTTCCTATAAATCTTGGAGGGAAAACAGGTGCTTTTTTGCAGGAGGGGGGCATATATCCCTGTGTCTTGCTTTGGCCAATAAAATGTAGGAAGAAATGAGAAATGGCAATGTTTCAGCACCAAGCCTAGACCTTGGAAGGCTTTCCATACTTCCACTTGGTTTCTTGCATCTCTGTCATTTCCATAAGGAAAACATGCCCCAGCTTGCTTCCTGATCATAGGAAAAGAGAAATGTAAAGAAAAACCTCCCTGGCTGAACTCAGCATGAATAAAGCACCTCAGCCTGAAGCAAGAGCCATCCAGCAAATTCATCCTGTAACAACAAAATTCCAAACACCCTCCCAAAGGACTGAGCAACAATGTATGCTTTAAGTCACCAGGTTTTAAGTTGGTTTGTTGTGTAGTTACACTAAGCATCAGGATAACTGATTTTTGGAAATAGATCAGAAGGGAAATGGAGGAAAGCCTATTGCATTTGGCAATAGAGTAGTCACTACACTGCTAGAGTATCAATGATGATGTTTCAGGAAAGTGGCAACCAACAAAAATCAGATGTCAAGGAATGAAGCATAGAAGAAGGGTCTAAGAGATCACATAATTGAGGATCCCAGGGGTTAAAATAGACCAGACAATCTTCAGCATCATATCCCAATGGAAGTGTACCACACATGTTGGGAGGCTTAAGAGGGAGTCTGTGGGGTGAGGTGGAGGCTTCAGGAGGATGCTGATGGTATAGAGAGGGAAGGGTCTCTAGAAATCAGAGTACAACACAGAGCATAACAAACTGATCTCCACAATCCCCAAAGGGACATAATGAAGGAATTAAGTCATACAGGTAAACAGGGAACAGATTTCATGAAGATATATTCTTCAATGAAGTCCTCAGATGGTGTAGGTCACTGATGTAGAAATGTCAAAGTAGCATATACTTGTCTCTGAAATTTCTGTTCTCCTTATGTTGAATTGGACTCTGACAAGGCAAATTTCTTATCAAGTGAGGTATCAAAAGAGTTGCAATACAGTTTTTGACATAAGAGAAAGAATTTGACATTCTACATAAAATCCAAGTCCACATCTTTGACTCTTTCAGGGTATTTCCAAGTGACTTACTGGGATGTCAAATACAGAAAAATCAAGGGTGTTTCTGCAGGAAGATTCCATTGTGTGGGTGTGTTGGAAGAGAAGCAGGATTGCACACTGATGCTGGGTCACTCCAGGCTAACTGGAGCCATGCCCCTTATTTTTTGTATTACCCAGAAGTTCACAAGATTGCCTTTAGTTGGACTGTCTCACAATCTCCAGCCCAAAATATGAAGGTATCTCAGAAGGCCATTTAAAATGACACAGTAGGACTATGGAAAATGCCTACAAGCAATTCATTGATAATGTTGGTTCTATTTCTATTTAATGTTGGTTCTATATTTGTAGAGGTGTGTCCCAACCCAGAGGAGACCAATGTTTCAGGGCTGTCTGAGCAAAATGGAATGAGAGTCATCTTCCTGAGATCTATTTTCAGCATGTCTGATGCCCACTCTCCAGGAGAGCGCCGGAGAATGACCATGCCCGTTCATCATCACCCAGTCCTTCTGCCTCATTTCCTCTCTAACGGAAAATCAGGACACAGTTTACTTTGACTATTGTGACCCCAGTGGAGTATTATGCAGACTTCCTCATAGTGCATTACCCTTTCCTACTCACCCTACACCTGCTCCAGGTATATACAGATTTTCACTGGAAAGTCTAGACCCAGCGACAGGGTGCTACCAGCCCATTGGCTCCAGCCTCACCTGCAGGCAATGGAAGTGTAGGTTTATTCCCAGAACACCTGTCAGGTGGGAACAGCACACTTAGCGAATGGGGGCATTCCAGGGACTGGAGGGAAGCCTCTCTTAGGTTTCAAGTGAAGAAAATACAAATTCACTCTCTCTTTGGGGAGATGAGAATTCACCAATGTGGCACGATCCCAGACAGTCATTTCCAAAGGTACATTTAGAAGTATAACTTGAGAAAGGAAAGAAAAATCAAATGAATCTAATGATGTTAATTAGGACATCCTTCTACTCCCTGGGTTGAAATTTTAAAATTCACCATTGCAGTATGTGGCTGATAATTGGAAAGCATAGATTAGAGTAGCTCCCTAATCAATGAATAATCTGTGTTGGATACTTTTTGTTGAAAGTCAGAATCATTTCACCCTTTTGAGAAGCTCAGAAACTACTGTTCCCAGATTCTCTTGCCAGTGGGGCTCAGCTAGATTTAGCTAATGGGAAGCACCTGTTTGAGACTTTCCAGATAGAAGTTTTCCCCCTAGTGGAAGTTCTGAACAAGGATGTGGGCATCAGCAGATGGCAGACATGGCAAGTCAGGATTTTACTGGAGGCTTTCAGACATCCTGAGAGTCTCCAGGTTTTCCATACAGAGATCAGTTGAGGTCATGGTGATGGTTTCCTGTAAGCATGTCCTTCCAAGTTTCCTGAAAGCAACCTAGCTTACCTTTGCTCCCCTGTACTCCCAACATAAAACCCCAGTAGTGCCACACTCCAATTTCCTTTTTAAGTTTTATACTACTTCAAATACCTAGTGAAAGCACCCAGAAACCACTCCGGATGGGGGAACTCACCCAAGAAACTTTATTAGCAGACAGTATCTGCTCTTAAGGGCAGAAGAGAGAAAGAACAAGAGAGTGAGGGAGAGAGAGAAAAGAGAACAAATAGCAAGGGAATTATGCTTAAATAGTGAAAGCCCATGGGCTAATTTGACCAATGACTGACAAGAAAGTTAACAATCTTGATTACAAAATGGTGTGTGGGTTGCTGGGCAGAATCAGGGGAGAAGTAGCTGCAGCCTTGTTCCTTATACCTAGACTAGCCTCTGGTTTCCTAACCAAATGCTTATTGACAGACAATTTATATGCCCCTTATTTCAAAAATATTTACAAGGCTCAAGGTATCTGGTTCTTGACTCAAATTAATGGCAGCAAGTTTCATCCTTATCTGGATTGATAAGGACAGTCCATGCCCAGGAATCTGTGAACAATCTCCCTCCATCCATGCAAAGAATATTTACTAAATATTTTCAAGTGTCAGCAACGTTTAGCAGTATGCGGAACTTTCACTCTAGTGAAAGAAGAAAGGTCACCAACCACGAAAAACATAATGTATCAGATGGTGCTGAGTGCTTTGAATTAAAAGAAGAGGGTAAAGGAGACAGGGTACTGTGAAAGGAGGAGGGTCTTTAATACATGGCAACCAGGAAAGCTTCATTGATAAGGTGATATTTGAGCAAAGATTTGAAAGGGGTAGGTGTGTGGAGGTATCTGGAGAAGCTTTCCCTGGTGTAAAGACCTGGAGCATGAGCATACATGGCCTGAGAGAAGGAATAATATTCCGGGAGTAGAGTGAGTAATGACAAAGGAGAGAGATTAAGTCAGGAAGGAGGTAGGGCTCCATGCAATATATAGACTATGGAAAGAATGTGGCTTTTATTCTGAGTTAGATGAGAAATGATATCACCAGATGGCTTCAAGGATGTGTTGTTTTTATATTAAGAAGGAAATAAAACAATATCTATACAAAAATAAAAGAGCTGTTTGAGAAAACACAGACCCACTGTTCTGTTCTCAAAAGCCACACTACTTCCTGCTGGTCACCTACCCCTCCAACAATCCATTGGCAGCTTGGTTTTTGTTTGAAAACCCCAGTTTTGGTCCTCTTAATATTTTGGCTTATAGAATGATTGAAAAGGAATTGTATTATGTCAAACTACTCCCATAGTTTTTCTGGAAATTACAAAATAAAGACTGGGTTCCCTAGATGACTACAAAATAATGTTGGATTTAAGGAAAGGCCAGATGATAAACATAATAATAATGAGCTCATGCCAAGAGAGAAATGCGTGTGGCTTGACATGACTTCCTTAGGAAGCACTTGTTGTTAGAGGGTCTCACTAGAGGGAGATCCTGTACGACAGCGCAGGGAAAGTTCCTCTAGCTGCATCCACGTGCCTCTGTGCACAGAAGACACAGGATGGAGAGGCACTCTTTCCTCCCAGGAGCTCGTTTCTGTTCTCCAGGGCTCTACACAAATATTACAAGACTTATCCAAACTCAGATGCAGAATAAGCTTCTGAAAAAGCAACCAAGAAGGTGAACAAATGATGGAGAGGGGGAGAGAGAAGAAGGGAAAACAATGGAGGAGAATTCAGGTTATTCTAGGGACTACTCAGGGGACAAAGGCAAGGAAAATAGCTGAGTTTCATCGACTCAGCTTAACTAGAACCAACACCAAGAATTCTCATTTTGCTTTAGAAACATTATTTTGGAGATGGGGTCTCACCGTGCTGCCCAAGCTGGCCTCAGACGCCTCGGCTCTAGTAATGCTTCTGTCTCAGCCTCCCAAGTAGCTGGGACCACAAGTGCGTACCCCTGAGCCCAGCTAAAAACATTCTCAACTGAAAGAAGAGAGAGGTGATTAGAAGCATCTACATGCTGTTTGGCTCAGTTGAGCCCCTTTTCCCCAATAAACTTCTCATCCACAGCCCCATTTGGGCAAATAACATAGTCATTATAGCAACAAAAATCACCCAGCCCTGTAGACTTTGAGAATAATTTAAAATATAATTATATGGCCAGAATTCAGAGAGCTGTTTACATTTATGACCCAAGTTTTAAAAAGGCACTTCTGGCTCTGATAGCTCACCTTGTTGAGACCTTCTCTCTCTCTCTCTCTCTCTTTCTCTCTCTGCACACCACACACCACACTCAAGCTACTGTTCCACACACTGTTCCATATGCATGTCTATATACTCAGACTTGTTCTTCTCACCCATTCTAATGCTGGACACAGGCTGAATGGGGCTGTTCAGCCTCAGGACCTGTCTTCTGCCTCAGTAGTTCTGCTCATGGCATGGTTTGGGAAGCTCTGAAAGTCCTATGCCTACAACAACACATCTCATTTTCAGCTAGCCATATTCCATGTGCTCCACAGCCATCTGTGGCTAGTGGCTACCATCTTGCCCTGTTCTGCTATGTGTAATGAGAGGATTCATGTGAACATACATTATAGGCATTAAAATGCTATCATCTGTAATCAAGTCCAAGGAGGACTTGTCTGTCATATAATATGCCAGCTGTCACAGGCTCCATTTCCCATGGTGCTTTCCTCCATGGCAGGGAACGGGGAGCTGGACATTGCCAAGTGTCCTGATTTTTACTGCCACAGTTGTTGTCCCTTGGAAAGAGCACACACTGTGTCATCAGGATGCACAGGGTTGACTTCTTGACCACATCTTATCTATGTGACCCTGGGAAAGTCCTCTTTCACTGGACAGCCTCAGGTTCCTTATCTGTAAAAAGAAAGATCCTATGGCTTCTATGTATACCACAAAGTTGCTACAGAGATAGACACGCATGTCATGGTACAAGTAAACTATCCTGTTATAAAGCACTAGATATCATCCTGGATATTTATTATCATTCTTGTATTTTTCAAAACTAGCACATCCTCATATAACTGTTGATTGGGTACTAAGAACATAGATAATCATAGGAATTTCAAAATTTTAAATTTATTTCTTGCTTTTTGCCTCTTCTGGCTCAGAACAGCTAGCCACCCTCTTAGCTAGCCCCTCTGCTGGAGAATGCATCCCTGGATAGACTGTTTTTGCAAGGGGCATGGAGAGGAGGACCAAGGCAAATACAAAGTAAAGTCATGTTAAGAACGTGGGTTTTGAATTGGAGACAGCCAGATGAGAATGTTGGTACCATTCCTTCCTAAGTTGTCCTGCTTTTAAGCCCCAGATTTCCCATTGTGAACCAGTCTGCTTCCAGAACCATGGGAGGCTTCTAGGAGAGGATGCAGTCAGCACTCGGTGCTGGGCTGGTCGAAGTCTGCCCTCTGGATTGTGACTGTATTTTACCATCATCTCAGCTCAGCAGATGCCTAATGCACCATCTTGGGAGAGGGAGGAGATTTTTTGGCTCCAGAGCAGACTGGCTATCCATCTGGTTTGGGTTTTTGTGTGTGGCTGTTGGCAGACTTGTTTAGTGGGGATGGGCCCTGGGTTGGCACTTGGCGTTATAACTCCTAGCCATTTAGTGACATCCCGCTGCACGTACTCATTGTTTCTGAAGAGGTAGGGAAGCAGCTCATGAGATTGAAGGCTTCTTCCAGTCCAGTTGGCTCCCACAGGGCCTCCCTCACAGCATTCTGCTGTTCTGGGAGAGCCTCTCTGCTTGTAGACCTGGGCAGGTGGAGTCCTGCTCACAAGTTCTCACATCGGTGTGCACTCTGTGGACTTAGGACAACTCTGGTCTAATTCTGGTTAGGTGTTTATACAAAGTCCTTTCACCTCACAAAATGCTGAAACTAGGAATGATACCATCCCTGGGGTGGAGAATGGGCCCACTGAGGGCATTGCATGCAGGCAGACAGGTGATGTCTAGCAGGTGTTTAAATTGTCACAAACTGTACCTTGGATGATGGAAGGTTGCATGATCAACCATCCTGGTCTGCTCAGGACTCAGGGGACTTCCTGGAATATAAAACTTTTGCCAGAATACTTAGAAGCCCAGACAGTCTCATGCTTGTGGGCAGTAGGATGCAGCAGTGCTTCTCAATCATTAACATGAATGTGAACCACCTGGGACCTGTTACACTGCTGATTCAGCAGGTCTGAGGTGAGGCCTGCAATTCTTATGTTTAAAATGCTCCCAGGCAGTACTGACACTATCAATGAAGGCACTACACTTGGAGTAACAATGCTTTACTGGACCTGCCAGAGACTTAGGAAAGATCTGGGCTGACATTCAGCTGTACCTCTCCCCAGATGTTATACTCACTTTCCTCATTTGCTCCAGTCCACTGCCCATGAGGACAACACCTATAGTCAAGGCTACTTTAGAATCTGCCTACTCATAATTGTCAATATATTTCTGTTCTTTCTCATTTAAAATTTAGTCCCCCTCTGCAAACCCTGCTTCTTCTGACCTCTTTGCCCCTCCCTGTTTAATCAAGTGAAAGAGAGTCCTGGTGGGCTTGATCTTATCTAGTCATGCAGGCATCCTTGTCTTTCCTCAAAGGCACATACCTGTCCCCTGACCTTTGAATGTGCAGACCCCTCTGACTGGGTCACTCATCCTTCAGACAGCTGCACAATCCCATCCCTCACATCCTGTGGTTCTTCACTTGCAGATCTCTGCAGCAGTCATGTCTATGGCATATGTCATATGCACATGTATGTTCAGTCCTTTCTTAACCACACTGAAATAGGCATCCTTTGACCCCATCATACCAATGCCTACTCACACCTGTGCAAACTCACAATTCCTCCCTTCTGTACTTTATTGTCTTTCTCAAGCAGATATTAGCTTCAAAGAGAAAATATATCTGACTTTTCATCCCCTCATGCGTTCCTTCTAAATTGAGCTGAATACTTAAATAATTTGCAGACATCTGCAAATGCCTCAGGTATACAGGAGCACACATGCACATGCACATACACACACACACACACATACACACACACAGGCATGGACATAAATAGATCCTAATAAAGCATGCAAATAATATGCACCATAAATGTTTCCTTTAGGGGAGTGAATTCTCTGTGAATCGCAACACAGAGCAAGGCACCCACTGCCTCTGCACAAAGGATTAGAAACTTGACCTGGAAGGGAGATGGCCTGGGGAGCACACCTGTTCAGGTATCTACCTGACCAGCTCAGCTGAACTTAGAGGAAGCCACCAAATCTCAGTGTGAAACAGAGAGGCAGAGTAGAGGACTTGTGTCTAAAAGGTCTCTTTGCTGCTTGGCAATGGCCTTAATTTAGTGTTAATGGCTTAATTTCCAAGTTGCACATCCTCCCTCCTTAAATAGCACTCAGTGTAATTGATGCCAGGTCAATTGCTGCGCCAGCCAAGGAAGTGTCCAAGGGGCAGGAACCACATGCTGCTTTACCTGTGCTTAAAGAGGAAAATGTCACACATCTCCCAAGAAACAGCTCTGTCTGAGATATAGCACAGAGTCTCAAGTGGCTCTTTGAGAAAAATAAAACAAGAAACACAAAATGAGAAAGACAAAAACTTACCTCAATCTCAGAATTAAAGAGTAAGTTTGATTCTTATTTTCCTCTTTACATTTTTAACTAGATTCTAAACCTATAAAACAAATACATACTATGTTATAATTATGGTCAACATGGTGTTACATAAAACAAACAAAGATATATAGATAATATTCTCAATTTTAGTTGAAACTATAAAGGACCCATCAGGAAGCACACTGAAATGTTAATGGTGGATCTTTCTGAATAGTGGAATTATTGCTGAAGTTCATCCTGCCCCCCAACCAGCTTCTCATTATTTTTCAAATTTTATATAGTGAGGATTGACTGTAATTTAAAAATGAATTTTGTTAATTTTTTAAATAAATGTCTACCACCCTGTAGTTATAATACCTAAGTGTTTTGTTTGTTTGCATTGGGTTTACTTGAAACAGGCTCCATCTCTTATTCCTGCATCAAAACCCAAAAGAAGGGAAGGATTTTATTTGGGGGAAGTAAAGAAGCACTCTCCTTGAAGTGCGCCTTCTTTTAGAAGGAACATTTCTACCCCATTGCTGGTTGAACCAAGCAGGTGTGGAACTGTGCACATTGGGTTTGCACTCAGTTGAATCCAGGGCTGGAATGGACCTTAGAGACCAACCAGTTCCATCCTCTTTCACAGCAGAGGAAACAGAGAAAGAGAGGAGAGAGGATGGGTCTTGCTCAAGGCCACACTGTGGTGCTGACATCTAACTAACTCAGGTCTAGAATCCCAGCTGGAACCTGTGCTCTCTTCTTCCAATTATTCGTGTTGCTTTTTCTTCCGACTCAGAAATAGAGCCCTAAAAGAATTCCAAGCTCACTGTCTTGTATTTAGTAGGCCCTCAGCAAATGAATAATGTATACACAGATAAATACTTCAAAAAGTTTTTAATGTCAATGATCACTACATATTGAAAATGAAGCTCAGGAAATAAATTTTGATTTCTCCTATTAATAAGAGAAAAGGAAAAGCAAAGACAAATCTACCTTTGAAGTAGAAAATCTGCCACTGCATGGGTTACATAGTGGTGGCCAGTGCCAGGGCCTGTCCCCAAAGGCAGGCGAGGCATCTGTGAGGACAGAAGTGCATGGGAGACCTTCACTGACCCTTCACTGGCTTAAGGGGTCCAAAGAACTTGGAGGAAATGTGAAAGTGTCTCTCTCTTCCTGGTGGTAAGTGAAGAGAAAACCAGATTCTGTGGCCACAGGGACCTCTCCCAAGGAATCAATCAAGGAGTTCCAAGAACACAAAGAGCATTGCTGCACTCAGCAAAAAAAAAAAAAAAAAAAAAAAAAGAAAGGCCAACACTTGGTGAACTTCAGGTGGCAAAGGGAGATTTTAAGGCACTCAAAAGTAGGGACAGTTTTAGAACTAAAGAAAGGCTTTAGTAATATTTACTAATAACAATGCACAGGCTTCTTAAATGACAAATTCTATAGAAATGCAGGACTTACTTTTTGTCTATGCTTAAAACTAACTGGCTCCTCCTCCATGCAGCCACCTTCTCACCACTCCCAGATCAGGGCAACTGTCAGGAGCAGGCAAATGAATTATGGTTCTTGAACTGCCCACAGACAGAGGTGATACCTCTCTTGGGAATTCCTTGGTGCAAAGGTTCCTATTGAAGATTGCCCAGTTGCTGTGGTGACACCCTGTTCAAAAGGGGATTCTGTGCCAGCCACAGAGCCATTCAGTTCTTGTTCAAGTTCAAATGCCAGCTGCCCGGGGAGTAGAGACTTATGGGCACAAGCTGATAACTATAATTAGACAGCACAGAAGTTAGTCCTTCACTTTGAGTGCTTTGAAGAAACTTTCTCATGATAAATCCTTTTAATGATATAGCATATATAATAAATGTGCTGAGCTGACTCGTGGTCACTATACTCCATCAGAGTGTGCTGCCCACCGAGTCCCAACTTTTTCTCTATTTGTGTGTCTGCTTGTTTTTTATAATCCTCCATTGCACCTTGTCCCGTTTGCTGATTAACAGCTGTGCAGATTACAATTGGCAACTGCTAGAGTTGACCAATATTCTCCATCACCCTGTTTGTTCCAAAAGGATACCATACCAGGTTTCAGATGTTTCCATACAGAGATGTTTTCTCTGAAACTTTCAAATTGTCTTTTTTTTTGGGGGGGGGGGGGGAGTTGGACCCACGAATACCACATCAGCCCTTTTTATTTTCAGACAGGGTCTTATCAAGTTGCATAGGGCCTCACTAAGTTGCTAAGGCTGGTCTTGAACTTGTGGTCCTCTTGCCTCAGCCTCCAGAGCTGCTGGGATTACAGGCAAACACCCTGTGCCTGGCTCAATTTCTTTATTTCATTTTATTCTTTTATGTAGAGTCACACCATTCATGTAATATATATATATAATATATATATACATATACATATTATATATATTATATATATATAATATATATATATATACACATACACACATAGGATAATACTGTTTGTTTCATTCTACCATCTTTCCGTCCCCCCATGCACTCCCACCACATTTTCCTCTACACCATTCAAAGTTCCTTCCTTTTTCTCATCCCCCCAGCACCTCCCCTCATTATATAGCATCATTCACTTATCAGAGAAAATATTCAGCCTTTGGTTTTTTGTGCTTGGCCTATTTCACTTAGCATGATATTTTCCAACTTCATCCATTTACCAGCAAATGCCAAGATTTTATTCTTCTTTATGGCTGAGTAATATTTAATCGTGTATATATACCACAGTTTCTCACTCCATTCATCAACTGAAGGCATCTAGTTTGGTTCTACAATCTAGCTATTGTGAACTGAGCTGCTATTAACATTGATGTGGCTACATCACTGTAGTTTGCTGATTTTAAGTCCTTTGGGTATAGGCCAAGGAGTGGGATAGCTGGGTCAAATGGTGGGTCCTTTCCAAGCTTTCCAGAGTGACTGCATCAATTTGCAACTCTGCCAGCAATGTATGAGTGTGCCTTTTTCCTCACATCCATGCCAACACTTATTATTGCTTGTGTTCTTGATAATAGCCATTCAAATTGGAGTTACATGAAGTCCTAGGGTGGTTTTAATTTGCATTTCTCTAATTATTAGGGATGATAAATACTTTTTTCATATATTCATTGATCACCTGTATATCTTCTGTGAAGTGTCTGCACAGTCCCTTAGCCCATTTATTGATTGGGTTCTTTGTATTTGTGGTGTAAAGATTTTTAAGATCTCTATAAACTTTGGAGATTAGTGCTCTGTCTGAAGTATATGTGGAAAAGATTTTCTCCCACTCTGTAGGCTCTCTTTTCACATTATTGATTGTTTCCTTTGCTGAGAAAAAGCTTTTCAGTTTGAATCTATCCCATTTATTGATTCTTGCTTTTATTTCTTGCACTATGGGGGTCTCATTAAGGAAGTCTGGTCCTAAGCCAACGTGGTGGAGATTTGGACCTACTTTTTCTTCTATTTGGTGAAGGGTCTCAGGTCTAATCCTCCATCCTCGATCCATTTTGAGTTGAGTTTTGTGTAGGGTGAGAGATAGGGGTTTAATTTTATTTTACTGCATATGGACTTCCAGTTTTGCCAGTACCATTTGTTGAAGGGGCTATCTTTTCTCCAATGTAAGTTTTTGGCACCTTTGTCTAGTATGAGATAACGGTACTTATATAGGTATGTCTCCATGTCATCTATCCTGTACCATTGGTCTATCTGTCTATTTTGGTGCCAGTATCATGCCATTTTTGTTACTATTGCTCTGTAGTAGAGTTTAAGGTCTGGTATTGTAATACCTCCTGCATCACTCTTCCTGACCATGATTGCTTTGGTTATTCTGGGTCTTTTGTTCTTCCAGAGGAATTTCATGATTGTTTTCACTATTTCTGAGAAATGTCATTGGGATTTTAATTGGAATTGCGTTAAATCTGAATAGCATCTTTGGAAGTATGCCCATTTTGATAATATTAATTCTATTCAAGAACTTGGAAGATGTTTCCATCTTCCAAGGTCTTCTTCAATTTCTTTCTCTAATGTTCTGTAGTTTTCATTGTAGAGATCTTTCACCTCTTGGGTTAGATTGATTTCCAAGTATTTAATTTTTTTTAGGCTATTGTGAATGGAGTTGTTTTCCTCATTTCCCCTTCAGATGTTTTATCACTTATGAATAAAAATGTTTTAGATTTATGCATGTTGATTTTATATCCTGCTATTTTGCTGAATTCATTTATGAGTTCTAGAAGTTTTCTGGTGGAGTTTTTTGGATCCTCTAAATATAGAATTATGTCATCAACAAATGGTGACAGTTTGAGTTCTTCTTTTCCTGTTCGTATCCCTTTAATTTTGATCTAATTGCTCTGGCTAGTATTTCAAGGATGATGTTGAATAGAAGTGGTGAAAGAGGGCATCCCTTTCTTTTTCCAGTTTTTAAAGGGAATGTTTTCAGTTTTTCTCCATTAAGAATGATGTTGGCTGTGAAATGAGCATAAATACCCTTTACAATGTTGAAGTATGTTCCTACTATCCCTTTTTTTCTAGTGTTTTGAGCATGAAGGGGTGCTGTATTTTGTCAAACACTTTCTCTGCATCAATTGAAATAATCATATGATTCTTAACCTTGAGGCTACTGATGTGATGAATTACATTTATTGATTTCTGGATGTTGAACCAACCTGCATCCTGGGATGAACCCCACTTGATAGTGGTGCACTATCTTCTTAATATGTTTTTGGATGCAATTTGCCAGGATTTTGTTAAGGATTTTTGTGTCTATATTCATCAGAGATGCCAGTCTAAAATTTTCTTTCCTTGATGTGTCTTTGCTTGGTTGGGTATGAGGGTGATACTAGCTTCATAGAATGAGTTTGGAAGGGTTCCCTTCTTTTTCTATTTCCTGGAATACTTTGAGAAGTATTGGAATGAGTTCTTTGAAGGTCTTGTAAAACTGCCTGATCCTGGGCTTTTCTTGGTTGGAGGCTTTTGATGGCTTCTTCTATTTCATTGCTTGAAATTGATCTGTTTAAATTGTGTATGTCCTCCTGGTTCAGTTTGGGAGGATCACATGTCTCTAGAAATTTGTCAATGTCTTCGATATTTTCTATTTTGTTGGAATACAGATTTTCAAAGTAGCTTCTCATTGTGTTATGTATTTCAGTAGTGTGTCATGATATTTCCTTTTTCATCATGAATTTTAGTAATTTGAGTTTTCTCACTCCTTTTCTTTATTAGTGTGGCTAAGGGTTTATTTTGTTTACTTTTTCAAAGAACCAACTTTTTGTTTTGTCGATTTTTTGAATTGTTTCAATTTCATTGATGTTTAGCTCTTATTTTAATTATTTCCTGTCTTCTACTTTTGGTGTTGTTCTTTTTCTAGGGCTTTAAGATGTAATGTTAGGTCATTTAGTTGTTGACTTTTTATTGTTTTCTTGAATGTACTCCATGCAATGAATTTTCCTCTTAGTACTGCTTTCATAGTGTCCCAGAGATTTTGATACGTTGTATCAAAACATATCAAAGAATTTTTTATCTCCTACCTGATGTTTTCTGTTATCTGTGCTTCATTCAATAGGATATTATTTAGTATCCAGGTGTTGGAGTAATTCTGCTTTCTATTTTGTCATTGATTTCTAATTTCATTCCATTATGATCTGATAGAACACAAGGTAGTATCTCTATTTTTCTGCATTTACTAAGGGCTGCTTTGTGGCGTAACATATGGTCTATTTTAGAGAAGGATCCATGTGCTGCTGAGAAGAAGGTGTACTCTCTCATTGATGGATGGAATATTCTATATATGTCTGTTAAGTCTAGGTTATTGATTGTGTTATTGAGTTCTATGGTTTGTTTAGTTTTTGTTTGGAAGATCTATCCAGTGGTGACAATGCTGTGTTAAAGTCATCCATAATTATTGTGTTGTGGTCTATTTGATTCCTGGAATTGAGAAGGATTTGTTTGATGTACATGGATGCACCATTGTTTGGTGTTGCTGCCCGCAGCAACAATCCCACGGGAAGGAATCAGAGGCAGACTGGGAATGAACTACTTCTATTATCTTTTTCTGGACTGCTTTCTTGCTTGCTTGCTTGCTTGCTCGCTCGCTAGTTTATAGAGGAAGATAGGCTTGCTTGCTTTTGGAGGAAGAGAGGCTTGCTTGTTTTTACTATGCTTTCAGAGAGGCTAGGCTTATCAGAGAGGCTACGCTTTCAGAGGAGCTATTTCTTAGAGGTCTACTGCTGCTTCTTAGAGGTGCATCCGGCATCCTGCATCCTAAAGGTGCGTGCTAGAGGTGCGTGCTATCAGAGGTGCTTTCTATCAGAGGTGCTTCTTAGTGGTGCATCCCGCATACTGCGTCCTTCATTCTGCGATCTGCCTTCTTCCAGGTAAAGAGAATGTCTTATTTACACCAAGGTAGCCAATCATTTTAGGATTAAGTAGCACGATTGGTGCACGCACCACGGTGCCAATGGAGAAAGAAGGAGGAACATGCGTAGACCTAGAGCACGGAAGAGACATCAACCAATCAGGCAAAAGGTCATGAGAGATCACGTCATGTCAACACTAATCAAGCACCACCTCATGGCCCAACACCAGCCACCATCTTAGAGCTGCTTAAACATGTCTCTACAGTTTGGGGCATAAATATTTACAATTATTATGTCTTCCTGAATTATGGTTTCCTTAAGCAGTATGAAAAGTCCTCCTTTATCTCTTCTGACTAACTTTGGCTTGAAGTCAACTTTATCTGATATAAGGATGGAAATCCTCACTTTTTAACTGAGTCCATGTGTGTGGTAGGTTATTTCCCATCCTTTCACCTTTAGTCTATGGATGTCTTTTTTTATGAGATGAGACTCTGGAAGGCAGCATATTGTTGGGCCTTTATTTTTAATCCAATCTGCCAGTCTATGTCTTTTGATTGATGAATTTAAGCCATTAATATTCAGGGTTATTATTGAGATATGATTTGAATTCCCAGTCATTTGGGCTTATATTTGGTTTTTAACTTGACTTGGTTTCTCCTTTGATTGTTTTTTCCTTTAAGGTATTTCCTCCCTTTGCCGACCTCCATTGTTGTTTTTCATTTCCTCCTCACGGAATATTTTGCTGAAAATGTTCTGTAGCACAGGCTTTCTATTTGTAAATTCTTTTAATTTTATTTATCATGGAAGGATTTTATTTCATCTTCAAATCTGAAGGTTAGTTTTGCTGGGTATAGGATTCTTGGTTGGCAACCAAGTTCTTTCAGATCTTGAAATATGTTGTTCCAGGCCCTTCTAGTTTTTAGGGTCTGGGCTGAGAAATCTGCTGCTATCCGTATTGGTTTCCCCCTATATGTAATATGACGTTTCTCTCTCACAGCCCTCAAAATCCTATCTTTATTTTTTGTGTTATTCATTTTCATTATAATGTGGCTTGGTATGATTCTGTTGTGATTTTGTGCCTTTGTTCTGTAGGCCTCTTGTATTTGATTTTATGTTTCATCCTTCAGGTTTGGGAAATTTTCTGATATTATTTCATTGTGTAGGTTGTTCATCCCTTTGGTTTGTATCTCTGTGCCTTCCTCAATCCCAATAATTCTTAAATTTGGTCTTTTCATGACGTCCCATAGTTCTTGGAGGTTTTGTTCATGATTTCTTACCTTCTTCTCTGTTTGGTCAACTTTATTTTCAAGATTAAATATTTTGTCTTCATTGTCTGAGGTTCTGTCTTCCAAGTGATCTAGTCTGTTAGTGATGTTTTCCATTGAGTTATTTGGTTTATGATTTCCTTCATTTCAAGGATTTCTGTTTTTTTGTTTTGTTTTTGAGAATCTATCTCTTGGTTGAAATAATAATTTTTTTTTAAAGACAATATTTTAGCTTCAATTTTTGACCCTGGAGAGCAGTAATGCAAACATGACAACCACAGTGTATCATGCTTTACATTTTTGAACTTTTTCTCTTCCATTTCTGATATTATGGGCTTTAGCTCTCTTTATGGGTTTGTGGAGTCAAAAGAACACTGACATCACTGTCCTGTGCCTTGTGGGGTTGAGCGATGGGCAATACATGAACACAGCTCTCAGCTCTGTTAGGGCTTCCAATTACTGGTGGCCTCTTTTGCTGGGAGACAGGTGAGCTTCTCTTCTCAACATAACCTCCATTTCTTTGTGTGTACTGAAACCCCTAACTAGACTTGTTCATTAATAAGATGACTTTCCAGATAGAGATGTCTGGGCTAAAAGAAAATCTAGTATGGTTCTTGTTATGGTTTCGATAGGTGGTATCCCCCAAAAGCACATATGTGAGACAATGCAAGAAAATTTACATGTCAAATGATTAGATTATGAGAGTTGTAACTTAATTGGTGCATTAATCTGCTGATATGGATTAACTGGGTGGTGATTGTTGGCAGGAAGGGTGTGGCTGGAGGAAGGAAGTGACTGGGGGTGTGCCTTTGGGGTTTACATTTTGTCCCTAGTGAAAAGAGCTTCCTTTCTCTGTCTTCATGTTGCCACATGCTGAGTTTTCTCCACCACACCCTTCTGCCATGATGTGCCCCTTTTCTTGGGCACAGAGCAGTGGAGTCAGCCATCTATGGACAAGAACTCTAAAACCATGAGACCCAAATAAACTTTTCTTCCTCTACATTGTTCTCGTTAGGTCTTTTGGTCACAGGAATAAAAAGGCTGACCAAAACACAGAAATTGCTTAATATGTATTCATTGGATAAATAACCTGTGGAATCCAGAATAGCAACCCCCTTCCCTTAAAGATATCCATGTCCTAACCCCTGGGACCTTTGAAAATGTAATCTTGCATGACAAAAGGGACTTTGCAGATATGATTAAGGATCTTGCAATGGGGACACGATCCTGTATTTTCTGAGTGAGTTCAATGTAATCACAAAGCTTCTTATAAGTGAAAGATGGGAGTGAGGTCAAAGTAAGAGAGGATCTGAAGATGTTGAACTGCTAACTTTGGGGATGAAGACTGAGCCAACGTCTGCAGGCAGCCTTTGGAAACTGGAAAAGGCTAGGAAGTGGAATTTTCCCTGAGCCTCCAGAACACAGGTAGGCCTGCTGACACCTTAATTTGAGCACAGTCAGACCCATTTCAGACTTCTAATCTAGAGAACTATAAAATGCTAAATCAGTATTATTGTAAGCCTGTAAGCTTTTGGTAATTTGGTACAGCAGTAATTGAAAGCTACCCAAATTGGAAAGAAATACTTAATAATTATCCAATGAATTTAGCGCTCAACCCTTTTTATAAAGAGATGATTAATAGATGAGAAAAGCTACCCCAGAGACTTTGGATGTACTTCTTTCACTAGACCTGCAACAATACCTTGCCACCGTGACCCTCAAGAATGAGCACAAAGAACCATGGCCACCCTCACTTTGGCCAAAGTGCATTTCACAAAGCCACATGCAGTCAGAACAATCAGTTCCAAATTACAGTGCCTTTCACTCTGAAAATCAGCTCTCTGGCCTCTCTTTTTTCTTTTTCTTTCTTTCTTTTTTTTTTTTTTTTTAACTCCAGATTATAACAAATTCAACAACCTCAGTAGCACATGAAACAATGACATTGCCTAATATGTAATTTGGGAGGGAATTTAATGATACATCTGTCTGTTTTGACAAAGCTTGGTTTTGAAGTATCTATTTAAAATAAAATCAGCAGATTGGCAGCGATTAAAAATGAAAGACTATAAAAAGTTTAGGGACAAAAGCATTAAAGTCTAATAGCTCTTGGCTTATGTGCCAGCACTCTAGTAAATATTTCTAGCACCAAATTTCTCTGCTGAAATCTCAGCATTATCTACTGCAAAAAGCACCACCTTTAAATACACACACACACACACACACACACACACACACACACACATCTCTTATAAATATTAGCCAACAAGTCCATCTGGGATGTGGTAAGACTGGGTATGCATAATATTTCAAGATATCTTATTAGGCATGGATGAACATTATATTTCAAACCCGTAAGTTAGGAACAATATGCTATTACTTTGTTTAAAGTGCCTCCAAACCTTTTAGATACTGCACTAATGTTATTTCTCCTGAGTAGTTTGTTAAGGAACTTTGGAAGTTTGGGAGTTTAGATATTCTAAATGATCTTGTAGAAAAAAGCTATGTAGCCATAGAATGTATTTCTATGGGTTCCTGAAAACTTTACTATAGTTTATACCTTGAGGAAATGCATGAGATCACAAAAAGATCACAAAAATGATGTTTCAAGTAAAATCAAGCATGAAATCACAGGAATTGCCAGTAACGGAATAACACTTATAGTTTTTTATAAAAACTCAAGGGTACAAGCTACCACCTGTAGCAGCCCAGACTCTGTACCCTGCAACCCACCCCCAGCTGGTTCCTGGGACCTGCATCTCATCCTAATGCAGACCTCAGCTTCCTCCTAAGAATCATCTTCCACTGCCTTCTGGATCCATCATACTTGGTGTCTCCTTAGGTCTTCTGCTTCCTTTCCCCAACTTTGCTTACTGATATTGCTGAAGTTCATACAAAGTTTTTACATATCTCTTATCTGGCATCCTTCTACTGATTAAAAAAAATCCATTAAATGAGTTTTTTGCACTACCATGAACACTCACACTCACCACCTCTCCTAAGAACAACTAATGGGAACATTGAACTAATTTTACAGCTTCTAAAGATGAGTTAATCATATAAATGGATAGAGATGATTTGTGGAATGTTAAACACAGACCCTTAAATCACTATAATCATTATTACTTCCCTAGAAGAGTTGTCCGACACTTCCAAGGATAAAAGAGAGGCAGAAGAGAAAGTAATAAAAGATATCATGTTTACTCATTTATTTAATCAATATGCATCATATACATACTACATGCCATGTCTTGTGCTAAGTGCATTGGAAATCCAGTGGGGGATAAAATAAGCATCCAAGTAGCCCTTTTCCTCATGGTCTAAAACTACTGCTAGAGTTCTACCCGTCACATGTGTGTTTCAGACAGCAAGATGTTGGGAGACATAAAGAAGTGAATGTATCCTACCTTAAAGAGAGGAGTTGTCTATACGATCACTTCAAAAGCATTGACCAAAATTTATCACATACTCACATTGAGTTGCAAGCGTGCTAGAGAAAATAGATTTTTATCTGTGTGGTCTGTGTCCACCTTGAGATTAGTATTATTTTTCCTAAGGAAGAAGGAGGACTGTGTCTTGGAAGTAGCATGCATGCTCAGGCACAGTATCTTTGCCTCCTTTGTATTCACTAGGATACAACCTGCCTTCAACCACATTCTCTTTAGTTTGTATGATAATTATGAGAATAGGAGAAACAGCTTTGTAACCCACAAAGTGCCACATAAATGCAAAGGATTGTGTTGATGATTTAAAAATTCTATTAGCTGGTAATTCAGAAAATTGGTACTTTGAACACTTAGCATCTGAAAGGTATAAAGGAAAAGACCTAGATCAATCTCATTATATATTGACTTCTTTTCTGCTTAATTATTTCAGTTTCAGATTTATTTGGTTGCTACTTTTTCTAAAGTTTTATTAAAAGACTTTTTCTTTCTAAAACATTTAAGTATTGTGTTTATGTAAAACCTCTGACCTCGGGGATTTCTTTCTAGAATGCACTGCACAATTCTCCTTACTTCTTAAAATGGCTCAAACATAAGATTATTTATTCACTCATTTTATACATGTTTGTGGGATGCCTACCATGTGGCAGGTTCTGTTCTAGATCCCAGATGGTAGAAAATCCAATCTCTCTCTCCTCTCTCTCTCTCTTTCTCTCTCTCTCTCTCTCTCTCTCTCTCTCTCCCTCTCTCTCTCTCTCTCTCTCTCTCTCTCTCTCTCTCTCTCTCTCTCTCTCACACACACACACACACACACACACACATTCAGAGAATTTATATGCTACTGAAGATAAAAAGCCAAGAGAATATGGTTTTGCAATTTGTGTGAGTGATACAAAACAAAGAAAGATACAAACAAACTCCACTTCATGTCCCTTTACTTCAGTAAAACAAGTATAATTTGATTGTAAAATAAAGATTACATGAAGAGAAAGGAAAAATCTGCAGAGCTGAAAGAATATAAGTGACTTCATGGTAAGAATATGACAAAACAATGGAAGAAAAGTGTTGGTAAATATGAATGAAAGAAGTGATTTGCTACACTCTGCCCCCCACCCCACTGAGATGGTGCAGCACACTTTGTTGATGTGGGTCTGGCTTGCTGCTCGAGCTTCCACACTCACCACAAAGCTCCTGGGCAAGTGAGCAGTCAGAGTCACCCCACTGCAGACAGGAGGTGGCAGCACTGAGATGGAGCTGAACAGGAATCCCCAGCCAAGGACATTTACTGTGCAACTGGGGCTGGAGAGAAATATTAAAATACAGGCGTTTCCTGCCTTCATGTAGTTTCTAATCTGGAAGGGTTGTGAACAAAAACAAAAATAAATGTATATCCACAAAATCAGATGGAGAACCTCAAAAGAAAAAGACGGATGAGTAGTTATGACATGTTCCTGAGTTTAACTGGGAAAAGGTGGGAGGTAAGTGGTACAAGACACATTTGAGCACAAATAAGAAGCATAAATAGAAAATGACTATGGGAAAGCAACCATTAGACCTTCCTGGTGACAAAACAGATTCTGGAGAATGAATCATTCAAAAACTCACAGCATCCTCATGCAGATGACTCATTTAAATTTTGCTGTATCCTGTGGAGCATTTTCCACTAGTTAGGTTTTGTTTTGTTTTGGTCCTAAGGTTAAACTCAAGGCCTTGAGCATGCTCGGCACAGGCTGTATGCTGAGCTACAATCCCAACTGACACTGTCAAGCTTAATATGTCCCCAAAGAGTCTTGTGCTAGAGCCAGCTCATACTGGCTCATTAGAGCTTATGGACTTACCTCTTCCCAGCTGTGCATTCAACATTTTCAAAATGGTGACTTAAAATTGGGAAGAGTTGGGGTATTTTCTTTATGGAACTCAGCAAAGGTCACAGATCTGGTTGTTAAACATTTACCAGCATAGCATTGCTCTTAAGTCAACTAATGCCAGGAGGATTATGTAAGAAACTAGAAAAAAAAAAAAAAAAAAAGCAATAAAAGTCAGAAGTTGAACTAAGAACTGTTGCTTTAAATTTGATACAATATTTTGTATCATTTCTTTAATGGGTTAACATCTTCATAGAGAAAGCATCAAGGTTATTTTGGGAATAAAATAGAATAATCAGTTTGTTGTATCTTTAATAACTGACTTAATAACAATGGTCCTAAGATTGACCCAAGACTGATAATATTACTTCATATGGAAAAGTTGGCAATTCTTGAAAATAGCAGCACATTTCACTGATTAATATTACTTTTTAAATATTCAACTTTAATCATTCAGAAACTATTTGCTGATTAGAGATCATAATTATTGTGCCAAGTTGTGTGAGGAGCACACTAGAGAAAACTAGCAACCCTAGCCTCAGCTTATTTTTCTTCTTTTCTCTGCATTTTGGATATATATGGAGGTGAGATACACTGTGGTGTGTGTGTGTGTGTGTGTATATATATATATATATATATATATATATATATATAAAATAAAAGTTAGGTCAGAATTATTCCACCATTCTTCCCTCTTCCCATCCCTCCTCCCTCCTCCTCAATCCTCAATCCCCTTTTCCAACCCCACTGATCTCTCTTCTATTTTCATGGAATTTCCTGGTCCCACCTATTTTCTTCCCCACCCCCCGCCCTTATTTGTTACTTGCTTCTACTTATGAGAGAAAATATTCAACCTTTGACTTTCTAGGTCTGTCTTGTTTCACTTAACCTGACATTCTCCAGTTCCATCCATTTACTAGCAAATACCATAATTTCATTCTTCTTTATGTCTGTGTAATACTCCATTACATATATATATATATATATGTGTGTGATATATATATATATATATATATCACATTTTCTTTATGCATTCATCTGTTGACAGATACCTGGATTGGTTACACAGTTTTGGCTATTGTGAATTGTGCTGCTATAAACATTGATGGGGCTACATCCCTATAGTATGCTATTTTTAGATCTTTGGAATAAATACCAAGAAGTGGGATAGCTAGGTTATTTGGTGGATCTATTCCTAGGTTTTTGAGAATCCCCATACTGCTTTTCAGAGTGGTTGCACTAATTTGCAGTCCTATCAACAATGTATGAGAGTTACAACTGTTTTTAATTTAGTTGGAATGAGATTTTAAAATAAGAAATATTTACATATTGAAAGGCTGTGAGTGAGGGAAGAAAATTGTAGATTAAAATGTAGTCAATGTAGATAAAAATGCCGAGGGAAAGTAGACCTCACTGAGAGATTGAATTGAGCTGGGTTATCAACAATGCATGAAATTTCCTTTGATTATTATAAAAACAGTATAACACATTGCTGGTAGGGATGTTAGATGGTGCAGCTACTCTGGGAGATAGTATGGAAGTTTCTTACAAAACTAAGTATACCCTTGCCATAAAACCTGACAATTGTACTCTTGGGCATTTATTCCAGAGAAAGGAAAACATAGATTTGCCCCAAACCTGTACACAATTGTTGATAGTGGCCTTATTAATAAACAAGCTACAGTTTGCCCAGCCACCTACCCTTCCCTGGAGTGAACAGTCAAATGGCACTGCTACAACATGAATATACCATGGTTAGATCTCAGGAAAATAGACTGAGTTGTAGGAAAGGCAAGCTCAAAGGATTGCATACTGTATTCTATAATTTTACAGATTACAAACTATAAAAATGACTCCATTTTGTAGCATTCTTGAAATAGCAGAAGCACAGTGCTGGAGAACTGATGAGTGGTTCTTGGGCATAGGGACGGGGTGAGGGGATGCTGGCTGCAGCTCTGTAGCTGGAGACTATGAGGGATCCTTATGAGAAATGTTTTTGCATTTGACCGTGGTGGTCACACGAATCTATACATATAATAAAATTGATAAAAACACAAACGAACATACAAATCAGTGCAAGTAAAGCACTCATTTGTCAACTTCTTATTTGTTACCAATACTACTATTTTTCAAGATGTTACTATTGAGGCATGTGGGAATTCCATGTCATTTATTCCAATTGCATATGCATCTACAAATGATCTCAAAATAAAAGGTCTATAAAAGTATTAACATAATAGTAAATAAGGAAGAGAAAATGATCTCCATAATGCCTGCATCAGCTATTACAACCTGGCCATTCCTTTTACTGGTATAGGGGACAGGTGCATAAACACAAAGAATAGAATGGGGCTTATTAGAATGTCTCAAATAATAGTATGTGCTTCTAATAGGACAAAATTTTCAATCTTATTTTCTGAAAATATGAAAAGAAAATTGTTCAGAACTGCATTACTGACTCAATTTCTGTTCTTCCTCATCCTGGCCCACCTTTGCTGAGTGCTCCATTCCACCTGTATCATCCTTGGCTCTCCTGAGAAGAATGGTCTCAAGATTCATAGCTGTGACATCAGATTGCCACTCAGGGCAGAATGTGTCTTTCCCTTCTCCTCTTGGTTTTTTCAGTTACAGGAACAATCGGGTAACTCTACTGCAGAGTGAATCCTAAAGTTCTGGCTTGATTTTTGTGTCAGAATGTACATTTTAGTTTAGGCAGAGAAGTGTATTATTGGCTAAAGTATAAACCCATGCACTAATCTGTCCATTAAGTTGTAAATAAGAATTATTAAGACTGGATTTTTATATATAATGACCCCCACATGCATATATATCCAAAGAGGGCATATTTTAAGTTTTCTTATAAATTTATATAGAAAATTATGTAGAACTCACTGATGAAACAAAACCATAAATTTGACATTTGAATGCTCTCTCCTTTGTAGCCCCAGGTAACATTCAAAAGCCACAACTTAATTTTAGACCCAGAGTGAAAGGTTTATGACCATGTTATTCAAACAAACACGTGTTGCTGTGAAATACCACCCTGACCAGGCCATCTGTTTATCTGGATGATTTCATTTAGTACACAGATCTGAAGGATAAATCAGCTGCTTTTTGACATACAAGGGGCCTGCAGAGAAGGCCAAGTCTGTAATTCAGCTTCTGCTCATCACTGGTCAAGCAAGAAGGCCTAACAGAGGGAGGGACAAATGGCTGATTGCAAGTAGCCAGGCCTGGGCTCTATTTCTTGAATTCTTCAAGTTAGGTTGGACACACTGTTGAACATGTGTCTCTGATGCTTCTATGATCCAACTGGGTATTTTGTGGACAGCTTTATTAATTTGTTTATACCTTCAGCTAGTTTTCATGTTCTTGCTTTCAAGGCTAAGATGTTGGGCTGGGGTTGTAGCTCAGTTGGTAGAGTGCTTCCCTTGCACGCACAAGGTCCTGGGTTCAATCCCCAGCACTATACACACAAAAAAGCCAAAGTGTTTAAGATCTCGGTTCAAAAGAGAATAGTTAGTGCTAACTGCTATTATTATGCTGTTCAGTAAGTATCTCATGGACTCAATAAATATAATTTTATGCTAAAAGTCTAGAACACAAATGCAATTAAGTTATACATCATTCACCTGCACATCTTAGTGTAGAATACCAGGGGAAAACTAATTTTAGTTTTTAACAGCCACAAATAAGTTCTACCACTTTATATAATTGTGGACAAGTTATTGCATATCTGAATTCACCAGTGTCCTCACCTATAAAATGTGGATAATAATTCTACACCTACTTCATAAGAATTAAATGAATTGAATTGGGAGTATGGCTCGGTGGTACAGCACTTGCTGGCAGAGGCCCTAGGTTCAATTCCCAGCAAGGCAAAAGAAACAAAACACACACACAAACAAAAAGAATTAAATGAGCTAATATAAATATAAAACTCTTAGGGCTATAATCCGAGCACTCAGGAGCTGAGGCAGGAGGATCACTTGACTTTAGGGGACCAGCCTGGACAACATAATGAGACCTCATCTCAAAAAAATAAAGAGAACAGAAAGCTCTGTGGGCAATGCCTGACATGTAGCAGGCACTAAGTAAGTGTTAGCCCTCGGAATGATTACTACTGTATTACTGTATGTTGTTTGAAACCTTGCATTTCATAGTCTATGTCTGTCACTACTCCAGTTATTTTCAAATACCAGATTTCAATTCATTTCCTATCTGCTATCTAATCAAACTATTTCTTTTTCTACTGTTTTACATTAAGCATGCTTGGGTGATCCTGTCTCTCTCCCTTCTTGTTTCATCAACCTTCTTGGGGGATTATGCTTCAAATGAGGAACTGATGACCTTAATGAGACCCTCTCAGGAAAGACAGGTGAGCATTGCTGCCTTTTTTGCTGGTAAGTCTACCTTGGGGCTTCACATTCTCAAGAGTTCCTTCCTGCATTAAAATTCTGGTGGTTGGGGGGCGGGGTGTCCCTTCCACTGGGAGAATGATTAAGGAGAGAAACAAGTTTACCTAAATCTCCATGGAAAAGAATGACCAGAGGTTCCCTCTTCTTTAACTGGGAACCCATCAATCCTTCAAAGCTATTTGGTCGCAATAGATTTTTTTTTTTATTTTTTTAAGAAACCTCCTTTTGGCTTTCTATTTTACAAAAACAGTATATTTAATGCTGTTAAATAAAAGTTCCTAAATTTCAGCACAGCAGCAGGGTTCTTTGTAGAAAGAAAGGTGGTGAGCTGTTCTCCCAAAGCAGAAGAAGGCCCCTGGGTGAAGTTTACACTAGGGGATGGGAATGGACTTGCGCTCCTCCCAAACACCCTGTGCTCAACCTCCCTTCCCCTGCCTCAGGCGTGGAGCATGGGTGCTCTTTGTCACTTTCTCACAAAGCACAGCCTGCAATCCCCTCTTCCAAGACCTGGAATTGGTGGTGACAGTTCTGTGTTTTATTGACCAGCTTAAAAACAGCAACGGGCAAAGGGGTCAGAGAGGGGCTCATCTCACTCAGTTTGGCTAAGAACATATCTTGAGAATCTTCCAAAGCAAGGAGACTGGGATAAGGAATTACCTTTAAAAGAAACTCCTGGGACTTTTTCTTTTTTCCCTAAGAAAAAAATTCCTGAATTCTCAGGCTATTTCAGATTCTAATTCCCATCATGATATCCATGAAATGAACCCTCCTGAAATTCATGAAAAAAATGGTTGAGCCTGGCCCTTATACGAGAAGAGGTGGTCTCATACCCAGTGAGGCACAAGAGGATAGGGAGAACCCTGAATTCCCTCCATTGCCCATGCCCTCATCATAATTGATTATTTAGATATTTGCCACAAGTAATTTTTAAAGATTATATGCTTTTAAATTTTTAAAAATGTGTCCCCTCCCCCCCACAAAAATATCCCTAATTGATAAAAGGGTTAGTTAATGTTTTATGGTGTTAACATAAACATATATTTCTATGATAATAAATTGAGTTAATAAAATTAACCTTATTTTAGGTTAAAATAAAATCATATTTGGTTCATATAAAGTCACAGTATGTAGCCATTAAAATTATATTGCATGATATTTATTTTTTATTGGTTCTTTTTAGTTATGTATGACAATAGAATCCATTTTGATAAAATTATACAAGTATGGAATATATCTTATTCTAATTAGGTCCTCACTCTTGTGGGTACCCACGATGGTGGGATTCACTTAGCTATTTTCATATATGTTCATAGGAAAATTATTTTAGATCTATTCTACTGTCTTTCTTATTCCTACCCACTTCCTTCCCTCCCTTCCCTTTATTCCCCTTTGTCTAATCCACTGAATTTCTCTTCTTCCCCTCCCCCACTTTATGTTCCATGAGTAATTTTTAACTTGAGATAAATTGTTTCTGTCTTTAGTTGACCTTTGAACAAGTGAAATTATCACTGAAAAACAGGAGAGGACATGTTGCATTCTTTACAGGTTCAACAAATGCATAGAGTGCTGTAAAAGCTTGAAAGTGAACATACTCACGTTCCTTTGGGAGTAAACTTGGAGATAATTGAAAGCTGCTGCTTGATTCATGGGTGGCAAAGTCAGTGGGTACCAAGTTCGCATGGGAGAAGGAGTGAGAGGGGAAAGAACTGCTGCCAAAGCGAGGTTGGGATAATGTGACCTGGGTGCGAAGGAATCCTGGAAAAGCCTTCACTGGTTCTCCAGGGCTTCCTCAAGATAGTCAGCCATGAATGCGGTGACCATAAGAGCCAGATGTGCTGGGCCAGCTTAATTTCATGCATTTTTTTCTTAAAAGAAACATTTTTTTTGCTAAATATAACTAAATATGATCTAATTTTTATATTGAAAGAACTTTTCCAAGACAAATTAGGGAAAAGTGTCCTTATTCCACATGTTCTGGTTTGAGGTTAGGAAAATACAGCCTTTACAATAAGGAATGCATAAGTCAGAGGCGGGCAACTCAAAGCTGGATGCTTAGGAAAGAGAAATGTTGCTGAGCTACTGAGCAGAGGCCACTGCAGGAGCCCTGGGGGCAGAGCATCCCTTGCCCACTTGCGACCCAGGAAAGAGGCAAGGAGTAGGGAGAGCCTGCCAAGTGACCTTCCACAACTGCAGCAGGTCAGCAGGAACAGGGAGGAAGGTAAGACCCTGAAGCAATGGTTTACACTCCAGCTGCACTGTGGCTCAAAAAATCAAAACCATGTGTGGGTCTGGCCCGAGCAGGCGCCTGGGGTTTGCTTCCCTCCTTATTTGCCTGCCTGATTCTTCCATCCAGTTATCATTCTCTTTGTCCTCACATAAAAGACTTCAGGGCAGTTCCTCTATGAAGTTACCCAAAGAAGATTTCAAGGAAAATAAAATGATTTTAAAACAGCCAGAGTTCAGATTGTTAGGGAGGACCTAGCTAGCACAGTGAGCCTCATCGGCGGCACACTCTGGAATTCTGACAAGAATTCTGAGAACTCTAAGGTCAAAGTCAACTACTCAGTTCAGTTCCAGCATATTTTGTTGCATGGGGTTCATCTCAACAAAGATCGTTTATACCATTATGACTGTCATACTCAACCCCTTGATTGTTCCCTTTGAACATGAGAAAATGTGAGTTACACATATAAGCTAAGAAGCTGACAGGGTATAACCTCTCAAGCAGTGTTAGAGGAAAATTCACTGAGAGATGGACACTACTCTATTTCAGTCTCCTGTGAACTGCTGGGGGCTCTCCATCTCTCAACGGATACAGTTGCTAAAAAACATTTACACTGAACTCTAGTCTAACAACTTATGTGTTTTTAATGCTATTTTTGAGGCTATAAAAGTAACACATGTTGATGATAGAAAATCTGAGAAAGCACAGAAACATAAAAATAAAATAAAAATCTATTTTAACCCCATGAAGCTGTGCTAACACTGTAATTTATGTATCTCAGCCATTTATACAACACACACACACACAACCCATGTAGCTCCTGTTTCAATGTGATACAACTGACATCACAATACAGTATTTTGAATCTTGATTTTACTTAGTAATATATTATTAATATTTTTTATGTATTAAAATAGTCTGAAAATGTTTCAGCGACTGCATAACACCTCACAGTATAAATGAACCATCATACACTAATGTTTTGCTATTGGTGACATTTCATTTTACAATATTTGCTATTTTAAATGCCATCAGCCTGGTATCTGTGGGCTCCACATGCAGGTTCAACCAATTTGCAGACTTAAAAGACATTAGGAAACACATTATGTCTCTAGTGATCACATACAGACTTTTTTCCTTGTCATCATTCCCTAAACACTGTAGTATAACAACTATTTACATGGCATTTACAGTGTGTTAAATGTTATAATCTACAGATGATTGGAGGTATATGGGAGGATGCACATATATTACATCCATGCAAATACATGCCATTTAATCCAAAAGGCTTGAGAATCTGAAGATTTCAGTATCTGCAGAGTGGAACCTCTCTCTGGTGAGTATAAAGAACAACTGTAATAACTTAATAAACATTGACATGTATATCTTTGATTATTTTTCTATATCCATGGGGTAGATTGCAAAATGGAAAATTACTGTCAGAGAATATGGGCTTTCTTTCTAGAAAAATGTATTAATTTACTTCCCTAGAAATAGTGAATGAGAACATTATTTTCTCATTTTCAATACTGAATACAATTCAAAAATTCTTTCTTACTATAAAGATTGGAAAATGGTCATTTCATTGTTGTTTAAAGTGTCATAGTATTTCAAAGGTTTCCTTTTTCTTGGAAAAAAAAGAAGCATAATTGAGTGTATAGCATGTTTTCTTCAAACAATCTCTGAATCTAACCAGAGGGTCTCCATGAACTATCATGAACAGAACAATTTTCTGATAACTGTGATTTTTTTTTTTTTTTTTTTTTAGTGCAGATCTTCAAGAGAAACTTATCAGTCCATGAGGGTATGCATTGCAAAATTAGTATATTGAAATATCGAAGAATCCTGGCTTCAAAAAAGATGGGAGGGGCAGTTGGAGGGGAAATGGGGAAGTTCTCAGCTGGGTATCACCACAGGTGGGCAGGTCCCAATCAGGGTGTGGAATGCTGGGAAAGGAGTTGTTGGAAGATAGAAAAGAATCTCAGAGGATGTGAAAGTGACTGAGAGAAACACTGTCTAACAGCTCATTTTGCTGCGACATTCTTAATAAGAAGGAAGCCTGGAAGAAATGCTAAAGTGGGAAGAAATCATTAAGCTCTCTTAAAACAGTGGATTCTAGAAATGAAACAGGTCAGACAAACCTTCTGGTGAGTTAGCCTCCTGTCAAGCAGCATGTGTGGTGGAAGAATGTCCATCTAAGAATTACACAACATCCCAGCTGGGGGACAAGGTGGCCACTCTTACACAAGCAGAAGGCACTTGGTATTGAGGAGTTCCTTGAGTGATCCCTGGTGGGTGTCCTTGACTCCCCATAGAGTACAGAGAGCTAGATACATTTTCTACCCAAACATGAGGCCAAGTTAGGGTGTTTCAACATGCAGAGACAAACTCTGGGCTCTTAACTGTGGTTCCAGGAAAGGACCAGTAAGGAGAAATAGAACTTGGCATGCTTTGAGGATCTGGACAAGTTATTAGATCAGGTCCATGGACCTAGACATCTAAACATGAGGCCAGTTACTAGAGTTTACTTGCAGGTGGATGAACATGTTCTGGAGACCTATGACCCCTGATTCCATACAGTCCTCTAGCTGTTGGGGGCTATGCCATGCAGATGGCGCCAGAACGGCAGCTGATCACATCGGCAGTGAGGAGGTTAATTGACATAAGCACACTCAGGTGATTTGTCCTCCACGCACACAATGCACGCACATGTGTTCTCGGAGCGCTCCTAATCGTGCCTGCTCGGACATCTAGCGTCTTGCCTAATCTTTGCATAAGAGGCGTGGCCCTGCCCTCCGCTTCCTGGAGGGAATATAAGCAGGCAGTAGGTAGAAGGAAAAAAGCAGCAGCAGCTAGCAGAAAGAAGTGGCAAGCAGAAAGAGTGTGACAGCGAAAGCAGCAGCTAGCAGCAAGAGGCAGAGAGAAGCCACTAGCAGAAAGGAAGAAGAAAAGGCAGCAAGCAGATAGAAGCAGTGAGTAGGGGCAGCGGTGGAAGGCAGATCGTAGAGCGGAGATCTGAGAACACACCTCTAGATCACAAATAGACAGATCGCAGTAAGCGGGACGCACCACTGAAGCACCTTAGGTAGACGCACCCTTAGTTCCCAGGATGCAGGATGCACTTTTAAGAAGAAGCAGCAGAACTAAGAAGATATGGATCTCTGAAAGTGTAGTCTCTCTCTCTTAAGCAAAGTCTCTCTTTCTCTCTGATAAGCAAAGCCTCTTTCTCTTTCTCCTCTCAAAGCAAGTAAGCCTCATTTCCTCTATCCTCTATAAACAAGCAAGCAAGCAAGGAAGCAGCCCAGAGACAGAAGTAGCTCAGTTTCCGGTCCACCACCCATAAGACCCACGCAAAATGTTGTTGCAGGCGGTGACAAATATCCATGAATTTGGTACCGCAAAGAGCCAGCTACATCTAGCAAAGCTTGATGTCATCTGGACTCTGCCTCTTGGTGGGGCTGAGAGGTCTTGGCTATGGTATGAGGAGATTGATGTGACAAGGAGCCAACCACATCATGAAAGGAGATGAGGAAGCTTCTCTGAAGGACACCCTTGATACCCAGAGTATCACATTTCATTCTCCCCTTTCAAGCTCACAAAGAGCTGGAAACTTCAAATGATAAATTGCAAGAGGTTTATGGATAAGGTAAAGAAATAAGTATTACAAAAGGTCCAGTAGGGAATGAACAAAAACTGCATCCATTAAAGTAGGCAAATAGGAAATGAAATGAAGTGAAGTGTGCTTTGATACCGGCATGGGGGACTGGAAAGCAGGAGAAAGATTCACAGGGACATTTTCTTCTCAAAGGCTGCTAGTAAATCAAGAGCATGAGATTAATGATGACTTTAAAATGGCTAAGGTATTGAACTGATTTCCTTAATCTGTCTTTAATAAGAGAAATGGAACCAAGCAGCCGTTTCAATTAAGTGGTAATGTAGAGTTTGCAAAAACGTCCGCAGCTGGTAAGAAAAATCTGGAGCCTGTATAAATATTCAGCTCAGCAGGTCTTGATGAAAGTCATCCTTAAAAGTGATGTCTACAAATAATTCCCACAATGCAGGGAAGGGGTAGGCAGAGTGAGGAGCCAGCAGGAGGGGGTGGGGAAGGAATGAGAGAAGGCAGCCAGCTACCTAGCACCTACTGAGTGCCGTTCATTGTGCTGGACAGCAGACTTTACACATGACATACTTCAGCCATTCTCATTACAGTCCTAGGAAGCACAGACTCCAGGAATAGATGGTTAGGAGAACTGGTAAGGAGTAGAATAGATGGTTAGGAGAACTGGTAAGGAGATGTGAGTAGTGGTTAACATCATAATGCTCTCCCACATTAAAAAAAATTTTTTTTAGGTACTGGGGATTGAACCCAACTGTGTTCTACCACTAAGCTACATCCCCAGCCCTTTTTATTTTTTTATTTTGAGTCAGAGTCTTGCTGAGTTTCCTAGGCCGACCTGGAACTTGTGATTCTCCTGCCTCAGCCTCCCAAGTAGCTGGGATTACAGGCTTGCACCATCGGGGTCAGAGCCCATGTGTCTTTAACATGATCAGGACAGGTTGCCAGTTCACCATGAGAGAGCTGACTTGAAGATCATATGTTGGGTTTTTTTCAGTCTGACAAACACCTGCCAAACACATTTACATATTTTATCTGTGCTGAGGGAGAGGGGAATACATGTTGAAAAAATGTATTTTATCCAGCCTCTGTCTTTGTAGAGCTTATGAACCTTTGGAAGCAGCAAAAATTAAGTTAGAAAACAGTGTAAAATAGTGTAAATTAAATTGTTGGTACAATCAGAGGGCCAAGCCAGAGAACACAGTGCTCACAAAGACTTTGAACATGAGGCAGAAAGACCTCAGGAAGGTGGCACTTGGAATAGGCTTTAAGGATGGAAAGATCTAGGCAAAGAAGAGTGTTGGCTTTCCTTGCTGAGGTTAGAATAGCAGTTAAGGTGCATGGGGTGGGGAAGATGGTAAAGGCTGATGGGCGTGTAGAGCGCAGAGTGGGAAAGAGGGAAGGAATAGAGCAGGTAGGAAAGATGCTGAGCTGCAAGTTTAGAGTGCTAGAAAAAAGAAACAGAGCCCAATTAACTCAGCAAGGAGTTCTGGTAAGCTTAGAAGAGTAAAGGAGTGACATGAGAAGAGTTCCTACAGGAAGAGAGGTCCAGTGTGGAGAATGCAGAAGGGATTGGAAATGGATTGTTAGGAGGATGCACCTTCAAAATCAGCCCACCACTTACCTGCTCCCACAACCTCTCTGCTACCTGACTGAATTAGACTCTTAACTGGATTTCCTGCTGCTGTCCTTACCACCTTTGGGCATTTTTGACATGGCACCCAGCGGGGTTCTGTTAAAGTGGAAGCAGATCAGGTCACTGCTCAGTTGAATCCTAAAAGGGTTCCTATCTCAAAGAGAAGTCCAAGTCCATGCAACATCCCACAAAGCAGTGCCTGATCTAGCTCCCACCTTATGTTCCTCCTCAGACCTCATCTTCTTTGTCCCTCATTCATTGCTGTTCCTCAAATATGATTGAAATAGTCCTACTACAGTATCACTCCATCTGTTTCCCTTTGCCTAGATAATTCTTTGCCCAGGTCTCCACTTAAATATTACCTTCTCACTAAGGCCCTCTCTGGGAACCCTTCTAAAATTATCAACCCTCCCAACATTTTCTAACCATCTTCCTGACTTATTACACTATAACATACAATTTCTTTGAATTGTTTTCTGTCTCTTTATCTCTTTACCTCTGAGGCAGAGATTTTTGTTATGTTTATTGCCATGTTCTCAGCACCTGTAACAGAATGTCATAGTCACACAATCATATTTATTGAATGGTAGAAAAATGAATGAATGAATGAATGAAAGAATGAACATCACAGATGAGAGTGGTCAAGTTTGCAAAATAGATTTCCAAAGATGGCAGAACCAACGGATGACTGCAGGGAGAATTAAGGAACTATTCTTTCAATAGAAACACCAGTTACCCAGTGAGTCTGAATTCAGGGACAGATAAGGTCAGTTTTTTGAAGAGAAATAATCATTGAAGTACAATAAATATCTGAATTAGACTCTAGTGAACTGCTACACAAATAAATCTGAAACTTTTTATTTCCATGATTTTTTCTAATAAAGATTTGAAACATGTACTTTCCCCTCTTCTATCTTTAATTCTGCTTAGTATCACTGCAAAAGGACCTATTTTAACACTGGTCAGAATTCTAAAATCAATATTAATATGTTCTATTTCCTTCAAGAGCTCATTTTTTAAATGGATTCAAGATTCCTTACTACAAATATCATAATCCATTGTTTTGCTATTAGAAAACTTGAAGAATCTGAGAGATATGGAAATTGAAAATAAAGAAGAAAAAAGACATGAGGTAAGTGATATGAAGGGATGTGTGAAAAAATTGAGGCTAAAAGCAGGAATGAAGTAGACCAAATTTTTTTCTTAAAGTGTAGTTATAAACAAACACTGGCAGGAATATAGTTGCTTTAGATCAAAGCACAAAGAGGAACTGGGATGGGGATGGTGGAAGGCACAAGCCCAATCATCCTGCAATGGACAAGAGAGGAGTTGGAAGGAGGCTCTGCAGAAAAGGCTTAACGTGCTCTGAGCATCCATCTGGAGATGTGAGGTTAGAGACACAGAAGGTATGTGTGGATGGAGCTGGGAGGCTTTCAAGACTTGAAGGATTAAGAAAGAAGGAAGGAGAGAATTTCCATATGTGCAGCTGGTTTCCATCAGTCCATATATGTAGGTGTATGAGAAATACTGCATCTCTATACCTCCTCCTCAACTTTTTCTAAAGCTATATCTCCATTCCAGCAGGTGAGCTGGAAATCCATAGCTGTTCTTTCAATGTTCTGCTTACCTTCTGCAGTTCAGTGTTGTGTCAAAGGCTTGTTGTCCCACAGAGTGCCAGGGTGATGGTGATAGGGTAGCTGTTGGAAATTACTGCTCAGACCCTGCTGGGGCAGGCCACCTGTCATCTCTTCAGGTCCACGCTGTGCAACCCTCAGCAGGACTAAGACATAGGACAGTCCAGCCATGGTTACTCAGAAGTTTCTCCGAGTCGCCACTGCATACACAGGGAAACACTAGAAACAACATGCTTGTCTATATTTCTTGTAGGATCTTCCATTCTGGAACATCTTTTTTAGTTTGAGGGGAATTGCCTCCTCTTCAAACTCTGTTCTCAGAGCAATAATTTTAAGCCTCCAGGAAAAACCCAGAAAAGAATAGAACATATCCCTTGAGATGGAAGAAACATAAAAGGCTACTATCCCCTTGCATGGGAGAAATAAAAGACTGTTTTATTTAGCTTTTTCATCACTGACTAAAATACCTGACAAGAACAACTCAGAAGAAGAAAAGCTTATTTGGGGCTCACAGTTTCAGAGGTCTCAGTCTACAGACTGCAGGCTCCATTGCTCTGGACCCAAGGTGAGGCAGCGCACAAGGGAGAGACCCAGGGGAGATAGCTGCTCAGCTCATGGTAGAGTTAAGAGATGGATAAAAGTCCCTATACTCCCACCCAATTCACCAGTTTGACCCTTGACATAACACAGTACACACTGGAAAATGATAGTAAACTCCCTCAAATTCAATTAAGTAGCAGTATCTTCTCTAGAGCAGAATAAAGTCTTAAGTTATATGTGGCCATTAATTTGGTAAATGTGCTATTTTCTATTCTGATCTGAAAAGATCAGATTTTGCATTCATGTTGAATGGGTGACAATATACATATATAGTTTTGACCCAGGATTATATTAACACCCCTGCTGTCATAAGCTAGTACAAAGATATCTGTACCCTTGAACATCTCATAGAACAAGACAGGGTCTCAGTAAGTTGCTGAGGACCTCACTAAGGTGCTAAGGATAGCTTTGAACTTATGATTCTCCTGTATCAACCTCCTGAGCTGCTGGAATTATAGGTGTGGCCCACCATGCCTGGTGCATGTTTATTTTAAACTTGTCAGCAAAATGTTTAAAAATCCAGTTGCTGAAAGTAGCTGAAATACTTCTTCACGTGTAAAAAATAATTCATTGTACCTTATTCCTTCCTCCATATGGAAATGAAATACAAGGTCTGGGAGACCTCTTCGGGTTCTAAAAACAGCATATTTCACACCTGGGAATACTGCCCTGGTCCATCTTTTAGGTGACAAGAAGTCTGTCATCATCTTTGTATAAGTGAAACTTACAGCACAAAAGTGGTCTGAAGCATGTTCATACAGAGCCCATGATGGGAAAAAAGCTTTTGGAACCTTGTGCAAGTTTTGAAGGGAAAATCATAATATAGACCCCTAAGGTTCTAGAACCAGGCTAAGTTCTTTTTATTGGAGGAATATAAAACTTATAAAAAAAAAAAAACCTGTAATTTTTTCCCCTCATTTTGTATTGGTGCATTAGCATTGCACTTAATGGTGGGATTCATCATTACATATTTGTACATGCACATAATACAACAACATAATTTGACCTATATTATTCCCCAATACTTCCCCTTTTCCTCCTCTCCTCCTTCTCCTTGGTCCCACTCCTATACTCTGTTGGTCTCCAATTTTCATGAGACACCCAAACTTTCTTTTCCTTTTTCATCTCTAGCTTCCACATATGAGAGAAAAAATGACCTTGACTTTCTGAGTGGTTTATTTTGCTTAACATAATGTTCTCAAATCCCTTCTATTTTTCCTGCAAATGATATAACCTCATTCTTTATGGCTGAATAATCTATATCAGTGGACACCCAGGCTAGCTCCATGTTTTGGCTATTATGAATTGTACTGCTATGAACATAGGTATTGCTACAGTATGATGACTTTAATTTATTAGGATAAATATTGAGAAGAGGTAGATTTGGGTCATATGGTGGTTCCATGCCTGGTCTTGAGCAACCTCCCTACTGATTTCCATAGTGATTGCACTAATTTATAATCCCACCAACAGTGTAAAAGTGTTCCTCTTTCTCCATATCCTCTTCAGCACTTATTGTTTGCATTCTTGATGACTAACTGCTATTTTAACTGGAGTAAGATGAAATCTCAGTGTAGATTTGGTTTTTTTGTTCACTAACTGTTAATGATAAGGAAAATTTTTTCATATATGGAAAATTTTTTCTCATATTTGTTGTCCTTTTGTATTTCTTCTTTTGAGAAGCATCTTCTTAGTTCATTTGCCCATTTGTTAATTGGAGTTTTTGGTGTTTTTTTCAGTCCTTTATACATTCTGGATATTAATTCTCTGTTAAAAGACTAGCTAGCAAAGATGTTGCTCTCATTCTGAATGTTCTCTCTTCACACTGTTAATGGTTTCCTTTGCTGTGAAGATCTTTTAAATTTGATGTCATCTCATTTATTAACTCTTGGCATTATTTTCTGAGCTTCAGGGGTCCTATTGAGAAAGTCATTGTCTGTGCCTTCATGTTGGAATGTTAAACCTATGTTTTCTTCTAGGAGTTGTGCTATTTCTTATCTAATTCTTGGGTCTTTGGACCATTTTGAGTTGACTTTGTGCAGGATGAGAGATGAGGATCATTTCTCATTCTTCTCCATAGGGATAATCAGTTTTTCCAGCACCATTTGTTAAAGATTCTTTTCCCCAATGTATGTTTTTGGCAAACTTTGTCAAAGATCAAATGAGGATATTTGAGCGGGTTTGTCTCTGTGTCTTATATTCTGTGCCATTGGTCTATGTGACTACTTTTATGCCAGTCCCATGCCATTTTTGTTACTATAGCTCTAGTATAATTTGAAGTCAAGTATTGTGATTCCTTCAGCATTGTTTTTTATTTATTTTATTTTATAATTTTTTTAGCTTAGAATTGGCTGGCTATTCTGGGCATTTTATTTCTTCCAAATAAATTCTAAGATTGTTTTTGCTAGTCATTTTTTTGCTAGCCAATCCTAGCACTGACCATAATGTGCAACTGACGGAAAGGCTCTGGAAGGAGAGATGGATGCTGACCAGGCCCAAAAGCATGCATTCCTACTTTCAGGACTACCTCTGAACTAGTTGCCATCCAATACTCAACCTGCCAGCATTAAAGATCAGTGTCGAGTTCTCCAGTATGACACTGTTCCTTAACAGGTCTATTGACTAGTTGGTGATAAGACTACATTTGGCTCCTTCTATTTGGAAGAAGAGACTTATTTTAAAAGGAATAAATACACCTACATATTGGTTTGGCTTCAATCCTGTGATGGTGTTAGCCAAAATCACTAGTGGAGGACTGTGGGGGTCTCTCAGCCACATCCCACATGGATGAGAAAAGGGTTAACTGCCGGAGGATGATTTTGGCTGTAAATCAGTCAATTACCCATAAACTTGTCTAATCAATAAACACACGAGTCACTATTCCTTTTAAATGAGAGGGGGTGTGATGGGTCTGACCATATCAACATGGAGTAGCCCAACTCTCTTTTATTTATAATCACACAGGTAAAGAGACCTGGAATGGGAGGAGCTGCTTCTGTGATAAACAGGATGGGGTGGAGTTAGGGGAGTCATTTTCTCAGGGAAACTAGACAGGGAACCACTCCCACAAGCACCACATACTTCCATGGCTGCTAGGTCCTGGAAGTCAGGCCTCTGTGTCCCATGGCTCAACCTCATCTGATTCTGCTAGATAAGGATGGCTTCCCACAGAGGACTTTTGGAATATTTGACTCACTGGCATGCTCCCACACATCACATCATCAGATGAGACTTGGGAAGCCATTTTTCAGTGAGAGTCACTAGACATTTCACATATACCATTCAGAAATTGACCATGTGGCCCATATTCAGTGACTGGGGCAGATTTAGGAGGACTGGGTTATCTAATGCAAATCTGATAAGGCCATATATTTGTAGCGCTCTCCCATGGGATTGGCTGAAGTTTGTCAGACCCAAATCACTGATTCTCTCGCTACACCCAATCTTGCTTCCTCCCCATCCTTTCCTCAAATATGATTCACTAATATATACCCCTTCACCCCAGACTCCTTTTTTACTTTTTACTGTGTATCCTGAGTATAGAGATTCTTTGGAGTTTGGCTTTCACAGACTCTGCTCTTCTTCCTCACACTGAACAATTCCCATTGGACACCATCCACCATGGTGAGCAGCAATCCAGCCCATGACCACTATTGATGGTTATACACATCAGTAAGTCTATTCAGCAATCTATTCTTACCCAGCAAATCAGCCCTGCCTTGCTCTCTTACAATCCCACACTGCCTTCTTGAAACAAATAGCTGTAAAAAGTGAGATACTTTGTATTCAGAATAGAAAATGGGACAGTCGGCAGACGTTTTTATAGTCCAACTTCAGGATAAAATGAGAATGGATGAAATGAGGAGTGGATATAAATGAGGCCACATTTCCTCAGGTCCCACCTTCACTACTGCTTCTCAAATAGTGATGCACCGGATCAGGGTGTAACCATAGTGACACCCTTTCTGACATGCACAGGTTTTCCCATGGGGTTAACAAGGTTGACTCTGGAAAGCAGGACAATTCTCAGAAATCCTGAATCTAGCTGAATTACAGCATGGGGTATCTGTGCTAGAATGCCCTTTGCATTTAAGAAAAGCTTTACTTTTTCTATAGCTAAGAACAGGAAAGTTCACATAGTTACAGATTATCAAAGACCCTTTGCATAAAATCCTCAAATTTGAAAATTGGCATTTGAGCTCTGTGTAAGATGTCTCCCTGCAATTAATAGGACCACCCCTTGCTATGCTGAAGAATTGAAACCTAGTGGCCACTTCTGCTCGCAAAAGCTGCTGCTTTCTTGCTTTGCTTTGAACTGCCACTTAGTTCAAAACTCAATCCCTCACTGAACTTTGGGCTTTACCAACAGTGTTCCGACCAGTATTCAGAAAAGGCCACGGGAACCCTGGGAGAGTGTGGACAAGAAGGTTGGTGTCCCCCAAAAGCTCATGTGTGAGACATTGCAAGAAGGTTGAGAGGGGCAATGGTTGGGTTATGAGAGCCTCAATCCAATCAGTGAATTAATCCCCCAATACAGATTAAAGAGTGATAGCTGTAGGTGTGTGGAGTGTTGCTAAAGGAGGTGGATTCCTGGAGGTGTGCTGTTGATATTTGTCCTTCTTGAGCAGAGCTCTCTCTTCTTCTTGGTAGCCATGTCCTGAGCTCCTTTTCTCCACAACACCCTTCCACCATGATGTTTCTGCCTACTTGAGCGCCAGCCATCCATGTACTGAGATCTCTGAAACCATGAGCCCCCAATAAACTTTTCCTCCTCTAATTGTTTCTGGTTGGTCACAGAAGTGTTAAAACCTGACTAAAACAACTGGATTCTTCTTATATACTGTACCTAGGCTAATACCAACTTGGAAATATATTAGACCAGAATTTCAACAAGGATATTTAAAGCAGATATGAACTGCTTATTTGCTGGATGATTCCCATCTAATCTCTCTAGCATACTCTTGTAGAAAAATTTTTTTTCTTCCTTGCAGTGTTCTGTTTTAGTGGAAACAGAAATCTAAAGTTGAGGTTTTATTTACTTATTTTTGGAGCCCCTGGGGAGAAGAAACTCACAGGCAAAATATCAGATCACATATTGCATATCTAACCATGGAGGCAAATCTTTCCTCAATTATTTTGACTCTCTCTTTTAAAAAACTGTTGCATAAAATCTCCATCTATATAGAATATATTCATTCCTGTGGATACCTGACCATTTCCCATCTTTAGCATACCCATCTAAAACACATTTCCAGGAAGTTTTCTGGATGGATCAAAAACATTGTTCCCTTTATCTAAAAAAAAAAAAATTTTTTTGGGAGGGGGGACATAGGAGTGTGCATGTTTCTTATTTCACCTTGTGGACATGTGGCTATAATTCCAGAATAATGAAGACTGAGAAAAAGAAAAAACAATGGGAGAGGCAAATGTTCTCCCTGCCACTGGATGCTTAAGAAGACCAACCATTGGCCTTCAAGACATTAGCTATAATACTGCTGTACCAATCCATATAAAACACAGTGAGAGGTGTTTATGGCAGGATGCACTAGGGTGAGCTGGTACCAGCTGGTGGTGTTTATCTCTTCTCAACCTCAGTGTCATCTTGGTAGTTCAAAATGGGCCATTGCAGGAGTATGCGCACCACGGGAATCAGCAAATGACACAGTTTATATGTGGGTTTTTTTTTTTTTTTTCAGTCCAGCAAGCCAGTTTATCAGTGCTCTATTTAATTTGTTCTTATTACTCTTCCTCATCTTTCATAGGATCACGATTTCCTCCTCTATGTTCTTCAATATATGGAGTATATATTTATAATACCTGTTTAAAAGTAATTACCTGATTTTAACTTCTAGGTCAGAGATTGGTTACCTGTGGGTGGAATATAGTTGTCAGCTTGTTTTTATATGGCCCATAAGCTAAGAATGGTTTTACCTTCTTCAAGGGTTGTAGAAAACAAGAAAACATCATCAGCCACCAGAAAAATTAAAATAACAAACAAAACAAGATACCATTTCACACTTAGTAGGATGGCTACAGTAAAAAAGGTAGAAAATAATAAATGTTGAGGATACAGAGAATGGAACCTGCACAGTACAGTAGATAAGAAAACAGTTTGTCAGTTCCTCAAAAGTTGAAAACTATATAGAGTTGCCATATGATCTGGCAAGTCCATTCCCAGGTATATATGCAAGGGAATTAAAACTTATGTTTGAACAAAAACTTGACACAAATGTTCACAGCAATATTATTCATAATCATAATTATCTCCTCAAAGTGCAAACAATTCGAATGTCCACTGGCTGATGAACAGATAAAATGTGGTATATTCATACAATGAAATATTATTTGACCATTTGAAGAAATGATATGGGTTGAAAATGAACTTTAGAAATACTAGGCCAAGGGAAAGAAGCCTGTCATTAACTATCACATATTGCATGATACTTTTTATATGACATGTCCAGAACAGGCAAGTTCTCAGAAACCAAAAGTGTAATGTGAGCTGCCAGGGACTTGAGAGAGAGACATATTAGAGACTGTTTGACTATGCATAGGTTTCTTTTGAGGGTGATAAAAATATTTTAGAATTTATTGTGGTGATGCATGCACCAGAACACACAGAATTTAACATTTTAAAAGAGTAAATTTTATAATATCTCAATAAAATGATTTTTTTTTTTCTAAAGAAAGGGATTCCTGTACACTGAGATTGCACATACCTATAAAGCATCCCCAAAGTTCAGGAATCTACCACAGATAATTAATTTGTTTGTTTTGGGTAAATAAGAACATTTATTGATAATTTAGTACCAATATAATTTTATAAAAGAAAGGAAATTTTAATGCCTAAGAATTAAATCAGTAATGAGGAACAATTTTTAACTGGAATAAAATGCTGCTTCACTAAAACAGCATTATATAATTTTCATAAACTACAATAGTATATAACTCAGCTTATTATAAAAAACATTTTTATATTGCTTGAACTATAAAAGCACTACTACTACTACTACTTTTAAAAATCTTTTCAAAAAAGGACTCAGGTATAGAAATAACTAATATAAATGTTTAAGTTTTGAATTTTAACACTTATGTAATTAGGTTATTATTTGTGTTTTAATAATTGATTTATTGATAATAATGTAGAATAAAAAAACCTTAATGGATAAAACACTTTATTCAAAACAAGAATGATATTTCAAAACTGTAAAAATAAACAAAAACCAATTTCTGGTAACTTAAAGATATCTAAAAAAACAACCACATTAACATCTATTATTTAGAATACAATCTCATATTCAAGGCTAATCTTTGACTTTCTCTATTTTACAACATCTGAGCTAGAATCTTCCTCTTTACCCATGTACACTGTTAAGGAACTGTTTCAGTTCTAAAACTGAAAAATGTAACTTGGGACAAGCAAGAATACATACTATTGATCCCTTCCTATACACCAAAATAAAAATAGTTCAAGTGACTAGAAACTAATTTTCACTATGAAAAAGAAGTTAGTGAAACATTTCTTTTGAAAATAGTGAATAATGGATGGATTAGTATTCTGATTTGAGCTATGCAAGAACTTATTCCTATCTGAGGACACTCCAGATCATCTACCATGAATTTATATAGTACAGGACATTTGCAAAAAGCCTTTCCCCGTTTGTTAGTCAGGACTCACAATACCTAGCTGCAGTGAAATAGCTGAATCAACTTCTGCTTACACAGGGAGAACCAAGGCACAGGGGAGACCTTGCCCTATGCCACAGCAAGAACTCATTCTCTTCTGGCTTCTTGTGGGAACAGCTAGGTAGACGCTCCTTTGGAGGAGGATGTTCATTTGTTTATGGCAGTAGTGAAAGTACTGGGATTTGTTGTGGGAGAATTCATTTTGGCTCCATAAGTGAAAAGTTCAGAGGATGGCTAAGGCAGAGATTTCAATAGGAAAAGAATTAATAGGAAGAAAGTTAAAATAAGACTAAAGACTCCTTTCAGGCAGAGATCACTTTCAGAAATAAAAACAGCAAAACAAGAATAGGAAAAAAAAAAATAGCTGAGGAACTGTAGTTTCTCATTGATAAGCCAAGGAGCTTTTATAAAATCACTTTCAGAGAAGGATCTCTCTTGAAGATAACCCTTAAACATCTTATCCTCCCCCGCCCCATAAAGCCCCTGTGAGTTAGACAGCACTAACCTACAGGAAAAAACTGAGAAGTTAAGAGGTTAAGACCCATGGAGAGTGAATAGGCTGGAGCAGATGTTATGTCTTAAAGCACTGGCTTAGAAACATAAACAGAAAGTAGAAGATAAACAGGAACTTCTATAGATTGACAAGTGGAATAATCCACGGGATCCAGTAGCAATACCAGCTACTTAACTTTTTTTTATATTTTTACAAAGCACTTTGAATTTCAAGTATATAATGAAGTCTAAGATGACAAACACTCATAAGAGTATTGAAATGCTCAGTTAAAGGAAATATGTGCAATAAATTCTCATTAAGGCCATGTGAAAAAAGCAGAGGTATACATGAAACAGTGTGGGCAACTTCTAACAAATGCATTTAGGACAAACTTCTGCTGCCTCGAGTAAAAATATAAAGAACAGTGACCACCAAAATGACTTGAGGAATTTAATTTAGCCTGATCAATATGCTAGGATGAATTAAAAAAATACTGGTCATTATTGGAAAGGTACTGAAAATCAAAACACCGGTGCCCATTCACGCGGAAAACCATGTGCACCTCTGAGTTTCATAGCTCCACCGAGTTATGAAGGGAAATTAACCTCTGAGGGAGACACATAAAACACCTCTTCACGGCTGTCAGATACATATGGAGTAGGGTAGGCCACGGTTCTAAGTTGGTGTAGCGAATCTGATGTTCTGGATTCCCAGGGAGGCTTTCCCTCAAGGTCTCCTCTAATGAACTTTCACAGTTAAATCCCATGCCACGGAAATAAATACAATCAGTGTAGGTCATACACCAAGGATGCTGCTGGGCCATGGGGGACTGGTCAGAGAAACTTCAAATGGTAGTGCTGGGAAAAACAGTAAGAGGGCAACTGTTTGTTCTTCCACCTTTAGAAAAAGCAAGATTGGCTGTTTTTGGTTTATTAAGAGTATATGGGGTTCAACTACAATTTAATATTAACTTTCAGTCTAAGAAGGCATCTCCACCTGACCTCCTCCTGTGCAACTCCTGGCGCTCCTGACATCTGTAGACAACACAGCTGTAGAATAGAACACCTAGAAGACAGAGCCCGGTCCAGCGTTAACTTATGAAGATGTGGCTCTTTTCCATAAGTTTGTAAGGCACTGATATTCAGAAAACCTGTTCCTCTGAAATTCAGGTATTTAACTCTAAACTTCACAGCTGGAAGATAAGAATGTAGCTAGTCACTTGATATATAGATCATAGCCTTAGAACCCAAACCCGGATTGGGAATAGATTTATTCATAACCAATAGAATGGAGAATGTTTTTATTTGTCAATAGTAGTTACCCTTCTCCCTGAGATTCAGAGGGAACTTCTACATCATGGTCCCAACTAATAATTTATGATAAAAAAGATGATCAGTTACTTTGAATTGTTTTACGTTCTCTTATTCTAGTCTACTAAGTTTCAAACTTCTAAAACTGAGTTGAAACTTAAGTAGAGGAAAATAATTAATCCAAGAGGGGATATACAATAATAAACAACATAGTATTTACAAATTTAGGCCGGCAAGGGAAATTTAAATATACTCCTCCCCTTTTCTCTTTCTCTCTCACACACACACCCCCGGGGGTGGAGGAACAAGCTGTCACTAAGAATAAATGTCAAAAGAATTCTATTCAACAAGTAGTTTAGAGGTGTGAAAACCTGAGAAATCCTTATTAAATCATGTTACATTTGATAAAATTTATTCAAATTGTTTGGGAATATGTTAATCAGTCTTTATGTATACTTTGGGGGAGACTGGTTAACAAAGTATCCCAATCAGGACTACAACCTCCAGGGGCTTTAGCATTTGAAAAATTCTGTTTACTTTAGAGACTATTTTCTGTCTGCAGTTCAACACCAGAACCTTATTAATAAGTGAATATTTTCAACAGTCAAATTAGTGGTATTGAAGCTATGTAGACTGGCCTAAGTGTAAGGCACTCCAGCCCTCCATGAACAACCCCATCCTAGGATTACTTACTCATTCTGTGCAAAAGTAAAATAATCTACTGGGTGCCTGGTTCAATCTGCTGGGATAGCTGGGTTCACTTCCAATATTTCTTTTAGGTGGGATGTCATTGGAATGCCTTAAAGGACAGAGCTGGGGTCTTTTCAAATTTACAGGACAGGTTGGATGGCTGTTCTGGTGACTACCTGCTTATAAACACACAGGACACAGTGCTTGGCTAAGACCTGATGGTGAGTGTAAAGACTTATCTGGTGAGGCTGGTATAGCCCTCATTCCTCCAGCTACAGAAGGCTACTGAAACACCCAATAGCTGTGAATGCCTAAATTGGCAAAGACCAGCTTATCACTTGGTTTAATGACAGAAACCCATGCATTTCAGTAGAGGTAACAAGATTAATACAGTTATAACCTACAGTTTAATAAGCTCGCAAATATTAGTTTTTAGTTAACAGGAATGAAATTCTCTAATTTTATAAGGTCTGCCAAAGGATGATGAAAGGATCTTGTCAAAGGAAGGAGACAAGCATAGAGCCAAGTCACAGGTGGTCCCTGACATTTCTACTTTATACCCTTTCTATTCTTCTGGCTTTCTACCAAAGTCCTCTTTCTTTTCACCTGTCCACAATACCAATGTTACCACCCCTGGGAGTTCAATAAAGGTGAGAAAAAGAAACAGCAATTAGTATATCAAAGAACTACCTTGAGGAAGCGATGTCAGAGAGAAGTTTGTGCTCACTAAAATCCAACCAACAAGGATGAAGTGGTTTTGAGTTTTGGTCGTTATTTTGTAGTTGTGGATATGAGAGCCTTTCTGAGTATTTAAAGAAGGCCAAAACCTAAGTAAAAAATAAGCATATCCACTTGTTTTCACCTTAATATTTCTTATGGTTTTCTTCCATGAACATTTTATATACTTCTGCTTAAACATGAAAAAAAAAATCAAGACAACTATATTTTCTAACACCAAAAGCAGATTTGAAAAAAGTAACAGCTGACTGATGATCAGCATGACCTATGATTGCCTGGTGTGGAATGTGAGTGTGTCTATTCCCCCAAGGGCTCTTAGAAAGAGGACAAAAAAAAGTCCGGCCCTATTCAATGAGGTGATTCATGTAAGGTGCTTGCACTGGAACCCAGTCCATACTACCCCCATCAATAATGTTAGTTGTAAGTAGTAATTTGTAAATCAAGAACCATCACTAGTTATAGCAACATGGTGTTTCCATTCCAGCTAATGCTTAAAATTCAGACATAAGACTTTCCATATGAGAAATACTTATTATAGTCAAAGTAATGTTTGCTAGTGGCAGTTAGCTCTACTTGAATTAGGTCAAAGTGAAATTTCCCTGTTGCTACTTGGCTCTTTCTGAGGACACTACAGTTCTCTAAAAGGTGGCAACAACAGCAGAAGTTTAAGATCAATATGCAACAATAAAGTGATAGGCACTTGTCGGTTTCCAAAGAACTTACAATTTCCAGTCCATGATCTCCTTGTTTAATTCTCAGGAAGGTATTATAATTGGCTTTACAGACTGACATTTGATACCTAAGGCAGGTTTAGTGACTTGTCTAAGTTTCCATAGTAAGGGGTAATGCTGAGAGTAGAACCTATTCTTATCATTCTTGGAACAATATCCTATCCTCTACACCCCAAGGAATAAGAGGGTTGAAGGCAGTCTTTACTGTATGTGACAAATAGCACCAGGAAATCAGGGCAGGAAAAGACTAAACAATGATGGGAAAAATGGTAAATTTTAGACTACTATGAAAGAGGAATTAGGAAATTTTCTCAGAAGGATAAAGAAACTGTCCTTGTCTTGTAAACAAGGTCACAGAAAACAATAATGGAGCCAGTTCATTTAGTTTGCTGAATATCATGTTAGTTTCTACTATGTGCATGTTATAGTGAAGACTAGCACAGGTAAGAATTTCGTATTATGTGCCCCAAAGAGCATAGACTTCAAATTTAGAACATATAAAAATGCCAGCATAGAGAGAACTCTTATAGAAGAAATAATAAACCGCTGCCATTTAATTCTTGTCCTGTCATGTTAGGCTGATCCTAGATGATGCTGATGCTTCTTCCTGTTAGTGTGGTATGCAAAGAACCCAGTGTTCTGCTCTTGCAGCAACAATGCACACTCCCAGGGATGGGCTACATACAAAATAGGCAATAAAGGCTATGTTTAATGTGAGCATACGCCCCCTCCAAGTGCTCTGGATATTTATTTCTATCTCAGTGTATTTTAGAAAACCAGTTATGGTATCTAATATTAGCTATAGATTATATCTCTAAACTTTACTCATTGACCTTTAAGAGTCTAACTTCCAAATTTAAAAGGCATCATCAGGCAGTCTAGTCTCCAAATTTAGAGATCAACAGCCTAATTTTGGATAGCATTTTTTAGTTGAGGGGGCTGGTTGATCAAATCCTTGTAAAACTCCTCTCCATTTAGCTAAGTTTTCAGAGAGAGAATATGGGAGGCACCAGAATAAACTATTAGAGCTTATATGACCCATGCAAAGGGCTAACAGCTATAAAATCTACCAGTTTGTTCAAGAAATATCAGAGCTGAGTGAAAGGCAAAGAGAATGCTCAGCTAGCTGGCTGCAAGAGAGATGTTTACATCTGAAATTTCTTTTCCATAACTACACCAAGAATGTGAAAGGCAGACAAGTGGTTCTTTTTGGGAAGGTGCTGAAGACAGAACAAAGGAGTCTTGAAACCCAGTGTTTCTGAATCCCTTTCTGTGGTGCAAATGAAGACATCTGTACTCTGCCTGGGCCCACAGTGATTCTTTGAGTTAATTCAACAGCCTGTTTACCAACAGGATCCTAGAAACCATCCCCAGCACGTAAGACATTTGTAAAGCTTTGTAAAGGAGGTGATGCACCACCATAACCTCCAGTATTTATAAAACACTTTGCTGTCACAGAGAGATCTGACAGTCAACTTATTTTTGGAAAACAATTGCAAGGATTCCTATACCTTCAGCTACACTCACTCAGTGATGGCATTCCAAGCAATGAAGTCACTTATCTTCTTTGCAATAAGAGGCAGTAAACTCTAACTCAGAGGTAGCACAGTGATTCTGCAATGAGAGTCATTGGAGTTTTACCCTTTGATGCTCTACAGCTATTGCCTTTAAAATCGCCAAAGATTTGAGTTGGAATTTAAGTATCATCTTCCCCAGAATTGTTGGTCTTTAGGTAATGGAGGGAGAGTATATTACTACTGTAGAACAATGTGGATCATTTGTCTGACAAAGTATGGAACTGAAAGAAGAAAACACACACACACAGACACACAAACTAAAGCCAGTACAACACGAGTCATAAAGTATCTTTGGTATCTCATTAAAAATCTAGGTAATGTTCTCCTTTCCCCTTGCAGCTAGGTTGGAAATGTGCACTATTTTATTTCAGTGCTCATTCCACGCTTCTCTAAGATATGACAAGCTTACAGTGCTTTTTATTCCTGTGACATAGTCTAATCTTCCAGAATACACAGTAAATCTACACTTTCCTTCAGATGTGAGAGATAGTGATGGGCACTGGCACACATACCTGCGATTCTTCTGTCTGCTCACCCAGTGTAATTACTACGTCAGTCCCCATGATGGAAAGCTGGCAAGGGAAGATGAGCAAGCTCCTGGCAGACATCCGGAGTTGCAGGATACCCTGGTAGATAAACCACTGTATCTCTTGTTTTTAGCATCTTTTTACTCTTCTTGATGAGGTAAAGTATGGGAGGAAGAATATAGGATATGTGGGTTTACCACACATACCATATTGTAGTGGTTTTATTTAAAAAAAAAAAAAATAGTTTCTGAATTTTCCACCTGGCTTTTAAGAGCAGGAGTTCATTCATGGTGTTTTCCAGCAGGCTTTTCTGAGGTAGATAAAACATGGAAGGTAACTGGTGTGAAGTGGCAAGACAGCTAACGCCTGTGTGGATTGACATTAGTTTGAATGAAATTCTAGAAGTGAAAGCTGAGCTCCTCATGTATAATCCTAGAGCAAAGTGGGGACAAGGAGAGAGGTTGAACACCACTTAAGACAGGGATTTTAGAAATTAATCAGTGGGGAATGGACTAATCTGGTAGTAAAGGACAGGATTGTGTGAACTCGGCAGAACAAGAGATGAAACTTTTACATACAGCTAGTCACAAGTAGTCAGGTAACAGCAGGAACGGTGCATCCTCAGGACCTTACTGTCCAAGAAGGGAGATATATCACAATGACAAGGTGATTTAAAAGCAACTGACAGGATGGAAGGTTTAATTGCCTTTTGCTATTGTTGTTGTTTCTGGATAAAGAACAAATCTTGTCTTTTTCCTCAGGTCTTTGTACACAGGTATTGTAATTGCATTAAGCATGTCAGGGAAATCTAAATCCCATCTAAACAAATCAGTGAAATGGATTCTGAACTCATTATTCCACTCTTTTGAATTAGAGATAAATGGGCTGGCCTGCTTGGGACCGAGAGAGTTTAATACTACCAGCTGGGGCCTTTCTTTCTGGAGAATGACTACAGTCATCATGGGCAGATGCTGCACTTCCAAATGAACAAGCCATTGTAGGCCAAATGTTAGTAGTTAAACACCATCATCACAGAAACACACAAAGCTACAGTCAAGTTCACAACACAGCTGGTGGTTAAGAAACCCTTAATGAAGGAAAGAAATCTGCTATTAGCTCCAAGTCATTCATCAAGACTTCCAATACAATTAGACTGGGATGGTTTTATACTAGAGAGAATAAAATAACAATTGGCCTCAGTTTCTCTCCCCAATCTAAGAATAAACATTTGTTAGAACAACCATTGAAGAGGAAAGTCACACATAATGCTCTCGTGGGTTGATGAAGACTCTCTTGGGGTCATTGTTTTGATGATGTTTGACAGGGCTCCGGTCTTGGTAGCACATCTGATTGTAAAGAGGGTACATCTGCTGAATTCCATCTTCTCCCACTGGGTTCTCATCTTCATAGTCAAAACTCCTGGTATTTAGGCCATTCTAAAGATTCAAACATTGTTTACATTAGCAAAGAAGCTATTTGCAATTTTCCATCACTTTAGGGAAAAAAATAAAACAGGCAAAAATAGAATTCATTAAAGTCTGTGTCCCTGATTCATTACCCCACAAGGAATTGAATGGCAAGGTAAAGTTCAACAACTTATCACTTTCCTGTCATTTGTTGCTCACAATACCTTGAATAAGAATGGTGGAAGACTCCTAAATACAAAATTGTAACTAAAGGGGACTGTGATTGGTTTTAGGTTTTGAAATTAAGAGTTGGTATCAGGTAAGATAAACTGGAGAAGAGCAATGCTGTGAACTTCAGGAGTCTCTCAAGCAAGGCTCAAGTTTAGAACTGTTACATGAGAAATAAAGAGAATTAAAAAGAAACCTCAAGATTCAGCACTGGGGAATTGGGGAAAGGATACAGCAAAATGAACTGGCATTTGACCATATGCCTGACAACACAGAGAATAAGAAAGGCTGCCAAAAATATCCTCTTGTCTTGGCCTTTCTTTCAGGCTTGACCTTGAGCCACAGTTGACACTTTCAAGTAAAATTAATTCCACATGATGCTCTGTGGTACAGACCCCTCTGCCTGCTGATTGGTTTCACAACATTTCATTAATTCTAAGATTACTTAGAAGTGGTTCTAAGAGTAAGGAAGTTCAAGGACTTTACCAAATCATAGTGCAGGCATTCAAATAGAGACGAGATGGATAAAATGGACATACAATGGGATTTAAATAAGGATATGAGCCATCAGCTTTAGCTGGGCAGATCCTGACAACCTGACCAGGCTACTTACAGAGGGTGGAAAACTGCAAATTTCTCTTTCATTTTTCTGAGTCTGCAAAGGCAAGTGTTCAGTCTGGAAGACATAAAAAGACATGCACTTTAAAGCACCAACACATGGTGAAATCATTCAACCAATCCCAGGAAGACTCCTATTTTTAAAAGAGCCAATCGCGTCTTGTTTACCAATTAAGCAAAATGATATTCCACAGGAGGATGGAAAAAGCAACTACACGTTCATTCTCTCTCCCACCTCCCCTCCTAGCTCCAGACTTGTTTTAGAAAGAAAACCATACAGAACATCTGCTGCAGAAATTCCTGTGCAAACTCCTTTATCTTACTTGAGAGCTCAGCATGGGTATTCTGCCCTTTCCCAGAAGAGTTTGACATTTTTCCATCAGGTATGTGGTTTGGGGTGGAAATGAAACATCAGATTTCTTCTTTATCTATCAGATATATGTATCATCTTTATCTTCCTTCTTATTTGTCCCCCATTCTCACCCCCACAGATCAAGAAGGGTCTCATCACTTTAGAATCTCAATTTCCCTCTGCCTTCCCAATACATATTTCACACACTCTAGACCCCACTTCAAATACTGCATTTGGGGGGGGGGTACCAGGGATTGAACCCTGGGGTACTTCATCACTGAGCCACATGCCCAGTCTTATTTTTTTAATATATATTTTATTTTGAGACAGTCTTGCTAAGTTGCTTAGGGCAGCACTAAATTGCTGAGGCTGGCTTTAAACTCACAATCCTCCTGCCTCAGCCTCCCAAACTGCTGGAATTATAAGCCTGCATCACTGTACCTGGCAAATATCACATATTTGTGAAGCATTGCACAACATCTTCAGGCATCTATTATCATAATAATTTATTTGCTTGCTTGTCTTCTTTACTAGAAGAATTCTTGTTGGAGTTTCTTGCAAACATTATCTCATCCTTATCAGTAATTCTACAAAACTGGTATCTTTATTTTACAAGTCACTAAATCTGAGGCTCAGAGTGGTTAAGTAAAGTATCTCCAATCATTCACTGGGAAGTAGTAGGCTGTGATTCAAACATGGTTTTGTCTGATTTCAAATCCCATAGTCATATCTCCTGCTTCTAGCCTAGTGCCTGGAAGATGCATGAATGAAAAGCATGTCTGAATGTGACAGCGTGTAGGCCCATCTATCAGCATGGTCTATACTTCACTGTCTTTGCTCATGCTCTCCCTATAATGTAGAAGGGAGCTGATATACTACCCATCCATCATGGCCCAACTAAACTAATTCCTTTTTCCACAATTTCTTTTTACATTCCCTGTTAGTCTTTTTTACTCCCAATTTTCCTACTGTTCTTGTCTATACCTCTATTACAGCAGACATCATTTGCCTTGCTTTACAGTCCCAATGTTTGTACCTTTCAACTCCAGTCGATAGTGAACCTGTCCTGATCATTGCTATGGTCTGAATGTTCGTGTCCCCCAGCCCACCATCCACCCAAAATCCAGATACTGAAATCTCATCTCCAAAGTGATGGTTCAGGAGGCAGAAATTCTGGGAGGTGATTAGGTCATGAGGGAAGGGCCTTCATGAAGGGGATAAGTGCCTTTACAAGGGGCTGAAGAGATCAGAATTTTCCCTTTCTACCATGTGGGTTACCATATCAGGAAAAGTCCTCAAACCTGAATCTGTTGGTATCTTGTATCTCTCAGCCGACAATGAGGAGAAATAAATCTGTTGTTAAATGCTACCTAGTTTGTAGTATTTTGTTTCAGCAGTCCAAACAGACTTAGCTAGCTACCTCCAACCCCACATGCTAGCACAGGCTTCTGCAATATTAAGAAGTGAGCAGTTAATGAACTGATTGGAATCTACCATCGATTCTTGACATTCCATGTCAAGGTTATCCACATTAAAAATTATGACAATTTTGTTGCCCCTGTCATATACAGCATGATTCTAGGGTGCTTTACACATGACCAGTTGATGCTAACAAGACAGGACCAGTTTCATGGATATGTGATCACGCACACAAATCCTTGGCATTTAATGCTCTGAAGTTGTCATCTTAGAGTTTCTAAATTAGTTTATAATGAACTTAGTTTTTAAGCAATTAAAAGAACACAGTAGACTTCAGGGATATGTAGCCTGAGCACAAAGACACCTTGCCTCCTGATGCTTGTCCTGGCTGCTACTCTCCATCCTAGTGCCCAGGTCTCACCTGGCGCTCCTCTTCCAGCAACTGCTGCTGCCCTCCACCCTGGTTCGGGGAAGCTTAGGTCAGATGTGCATGGGCTTCCAGCACTGCGCACACCTGGCAAGTACCTGGAGGTCACATTCCAGCAAAAGCAAACCTCTTATTTATCCCAATCTAGGTACCTAATATTGCCATCCTGACACTCTTAATTTTGAACAAGGGATCTTTGCATGTTTATTTACACTATCCTTCACAAACTTTGAGGTCAGTCCTGGTCCAAGGAAAATAGACTTGTTAAAAAGTACCTAAAGTTAAAATTAGCATTTCCTTTTACTTCTTCTCTTCACTATTTTAGATCATCCCTGTAGTTGTTTCACTTCCATTATAATATGGATAATTAGGAAATGATTCTATATCATTCATAACTGAATCTAATGTGAGAGGAGGCAGAAGAGTTAGAAGCTTCTCTGCAGAGAGGATGAGCATGGAATTTCTAAGCCACTAGAGTTAATCTATTCTTTCTGAAGAGGTAGCTGGATGTCTTAAAAATTGATCTTATTTATAAACTGACTTCTTACACTTCAAGTACACCCTGTATTGCAATAATAAAACCTAAACATATTTGTGTTGAGTTGTAGAAGAACAATTGGTAAAAGCCATCATAACCTTTTATCAGCATCAAGGACCTTCTCATAAAGCCATGTCACAGTCTACTCAGGACTCATTTTTTTTTTTTTTTTGGGTGCTGGGGATTGAACCCAGGGCCTTATGCTTACAAGGCAAACCTCTACTGACTAAGCTATCTCCCCAGCCCCAGGACTCAATTTCTAAGTCTCACAATTTCATAGAAGGGAAAAGCAATCGAAGTGATGATGTTCTAAGCGAATCCTGCTTCCAAAAAGGAATAAGAGTATCTACCAAATGCAGGGCAGCAGATTTCTGGTACTTGTTTCTGTTCCTTATTTAATGGTCTGATCATGTCAAAGTGAAAAGAAATTGGAAAATATATCTTGAACACAACCTCTAATGGTAATAAGAAATACCTGCCAATCTGGTCCCTCCCTATTCCTCCTCTTTGTGGCAGTGTGTAGAAAGCAGGGCTATGAATAACACTGGAAAAGAAGCACATTGGGAACACATGATGTAGATGAAAGATGTGCTGTTCCATCTTTACTGTTTAAAATTCCAAATGGTTAATCAACATGACCAGAAAGTAAATTATTCACCTATTCTTGAAAATGCTGGGTACCACCTGCAATTTGGTCATCAGCAGTGAAGCACAATAACAACCTTAAAGTATCACGAGTAACAATGCAACAAGTATAACAGTATTAGACTTAATACTACAGAGGCTAAAGACTTATTTTAATAGAAACAGATATTTATGAGCCATGGGCCTTATGAGTATTAACAGAATTGCTATTTATTTCCCCTCATGGTAGGAGATATTAAAATTAGCCAGAAGTGGTGCATTTAACAAGGAAGAACCTGAGAGAATTTCTAGCCCTGTACAAGAGGAAACAGTGCATGGACACTACAAACTATCTTTGTGCATACTGACTGGACAGTAAGTGAATGCGCACGGTCCCGTCTCCATTTCACATTCTAAATCTCCATCATTACTACACCTCATAGGAGCCCATGAATTTTGCAATGTTGAAATGAGATGTTGAAACATGCTGACTATTCTTTTCAGTTAATGAACTTAGTTTTGTTTTTTTTTTTTTTTTTTTTACTACAGTTTAAGTTCATAGGAAACTGAGTAGAAAACACAGATTCCCATATAGCTTTCCTGTCCCTCCAGCATACAAACATACCATCCCAACAACACCTGGCACCACAGTGGCACATTTGTTATTAAAGACAAACCTTCCTACACATCATTATCCCTTAAATTCACAGTACAGAGTTCATTCTCAGTGTTGTACCTCACATAGGCTTTAACAAATGTATAATGACATGGATCCACCATTGTATCATGCAGAATAGTTTCATTCCTCTTAAAGTCCCTTTTGCTCTACCAGTCCATCCTTTCCCACCTGCCCAACCCCTGGCGATCCCTTTCTTTACTGTCTCCATAGTCTGCATTTTCCACAATGTCCTGTAGTTGGAATCATTCAATATGTAGCCTTGTCAAGTTGGCCTCTTCCACAGTGCTTAAGGTTTCTCCATGTCTTTTTGTGGACTGATAGCTCATTTCTTTTTAGCGCCAAATAATATTCCCTTGTCTAGATGTACCCATTTATCCATTTGCCTATTAAAGAGAATCTTGGATGTTTTCAGGATTTAGCACTGATGAAGAAAGCTGCTATGAACATCTATGCACAGATTTTGTGAGGACATAGGTTTTCAATTCATCTGGATTAAAGCAAGAAACAAGATAGAGGGATCATGTAGTAAAAGTATCCTTAGTTTTATGAGAAACTGCTACATTTTCTTCCAAAGTGAGCATATCATTGTGCAAACCTACCAGCAATAAATGAAAGTTCTGTTGCTCCACATTCTCTCCAGCATTTACTGCTTTTAAAAAATTAATGACCACAGTATATAAAGTGTCTTACATAACACCTTACTTATGTTTGGTATGTAATACATGTGAATGAAAATAATGTTTGAACTGCTGGATACACACTATATATTATTCTATTATTCTTTTATCTTTTCCTAGAAAGCCTTTGGCTACTCTGAATCTGTAACACACAGTTCGATTTCCCTACTTAATGTACTAGACTGCAGCAATTTCTGTTGAACTACAATCCATATTCACTCCTTTGATTTACTGAAGTCATGTGGACTCTTATTCCTGGTTTCTAAAATGTTGGCAACTCTGGCTTTTCAGTTTGATTTGTTGTCTTAGTAAGCATTTTACTTTCCCTGACCCAACAAATAAACCAGAACCTCCATTTTTAGTATGCATTATACTTTACTCTGTTTCCCTATAGATAATGTTTTTAAATCCAATAAACAGAGCTTTCAAGATAAGGTTTATTCTTAGTGATGACAGAACTAAAATCTCAAACTGCTATTGTTATGGAGCCTACAATAACCCTGGACATTCTGCTTATTCTGAAAGTGAAAAATCTTCAAACCCAGGGTTCCCTTGGGACTGTTGCCCCCATTGCCAAACTTAAGTCTCTTTGTCTTTGATTTTCTTCCATAATTTCATCCCCTAAAAGTTCATCCCCTTTAAGTTTTTCCCTAACATGTACCCTCTACTGGTCAGTCCTAACTGACATCGACCTTTTACAGGAGTTTCTTAAGCCTAGAACAGGCAGAACTCCTGTTCCCACCCATCTGTTGTGACCACCACACTCTTCCCATCGTGGACTCTGGTACTAGGTCAACGTCTCCTCCCTCTGCTCATGCCATCATTTTCAGCAACGCTGATGTTTGCAGGGATGACTTATCTCATGCCCCCATCTCATTGTCTTTCGTCTTTGTCTCTACTTGAGCATACCACTCCCACACCAGCAAGAATTTCTGTCATGCTCTGAAACTTTTGGTCTCTTGCTCTCTTACTTGTCTTGCCACCAATTCCTTCTACCTGGTTTACAGACCTATCCAAGCTTCTCTCATCTTAAAAGAGAAATGAAAGGACAGTATACTTTTAAAACTATGAATTCCAAAATCCTTAACACATCTCCTAAACCTCAGCTTGACAAGATACCATAAACTCACACCCTCCTGCCCGAGGACTGTCATCTTCCTTAGGAACTAAGTGAAGCTGTAGTCCTGCACCATGTGTGTAATGGTTGGTCCTCCAGTGCTGCCCTGCACGTCAAGCATTTGCTAAGCTTCCTGTCACATCCCTGGGTAACTTTCCACTGCTACTTATGGCACACCAGACATAACTAAATATTTTAATGTGGACTCACTACTTTTTATAGAAAGAGTACATATTATATGAAGAATGCATGAATAATGAATGTTACTTAATTACTTTGATTCTGTGTGAAATCTTGTTCAGTCTCTTAGAAAAATGGAACAAACTGCCATACACTGCCCTCTTATGCCTGTCAAGAAATCCTGAACCCGTGATAATTCAACGTTTTATATTACTTTTTCCTTTTTAGTTCTATTTGTGCTTTTGTTGTCCTTCTAATTGCACTGACCAGGTAAACCAAGTCTCTCTTTTTACGACCTGGACACAGTCTCAGGTTAATACCTAGAATTCCAAAGGACTACAAACAAAAGTTTCTGGAATTACTGAGATAGAGAAAACCTTCTTCTGGTTTCTCTTGTTCAAGATACTGTCTTGTCTGCTGGCATTCAGCCTTCTGATGATGCCTCCACAAGGCATTTTTAAAGGGTTTCTTTCTATCAACATACCTTGTCCTAATACATCTTTCTTGTGCTGACAAGTGATACCTTTTTACTTCTGCTTCCAGTCATGATGGAGAATTAATACTAGAGTAGCCCTTCTGTCACAAACTGCCTCATGGTAGAAAACTAGACAAAATAAATGAAATGACAGTTTTCAGACCCTCGACAACTGTGCTGTGCACAGGGCTGGCACCCCAGAGAAAATACATATGCATGCATGTATATGCATATACACACAAAATCATCTGATACTCCTGACTTTTCTGCTGGTACGAGAAGAGAAGATCACAGAGTCTTGCTGAGCTCAAGAGACAGAGTTTAAAATTCAGGTAAGTTGAAGTGGCTGTAATCTGTGGGACATGGTACTAAAGAGGGAGCCTCGCATGGAAAAAGCTCGCAAAAACATGCATAGGAGTCCCCTTGGCTGTATATTAAGCATGAACAAAGTACAGAACAATCAGTGGAGAAAGAGAAATTTCTAGAGAGCTGTTATCTTAATAACTATAAGAGCTTTATTAAAATCGGTGACATTTAAGTTCAAACCAGCCAATGCAGAAAATCTTCTCTGAACACGTAAGACTGTATTGGTCTATTTTTTGGTCACTATAACAAAACAACAGAGCCAGGCAACTTTGTAAATAAAGTTGTTTCATTTCAGTGTGAGGTGCATGGGTTGCAAGGTTGAGGGGCTGCATGTGGTGATGGCCTCCTCACTGGCACAGTGTTGAGGTAACCCAGGGCATGCATAATAGGGCAAGAGACAAGGAGTGTACACATGTGTGTGACTTGCCTGAGTATTCCACCATGAGGGCTCCATTCTAATGACCTCATCTAATCTCAATCACTTCCCCAAAGTCCACCTCAAAACACCATAGTTGGCTTACATTTCTACTCTCTGACTACCTCACACAAGGATTAAACTTCAACACATGGACTCTAGGTGGACACTCAAACCACATCTAAACCATAGCAGAGATACTCAGTAGAGACTCAGTGTCCTGCTTTCAGAGTAAGGCTGAAGTCACTCTCAAAGAACAGGCAACTGTAGAGCACAGATTAAAACAAGCTTCAAGATCAAGCAGATGTTCAAGAAAATTAGCTGACAGCCAAAAAATAACTAAATTCTTATTAAGGAATAACAGCAAAATTCAAAAAATTGACAATGTAATATTAGCAATGTCTAGCATCCATTTAAAATTTCCTGACCATGAAATAAAGAAGGAAAAAAAATTAAGTCAAAAGAAATGAACCAAGAAGTGATAGATATGATGAAATTAGTAGGCAAGAATGTTAGAATAAATGTAGTTAAGACTATCAAGGAAAGCATGAAAATAACATGAGAATTAACAATGATGAAAATGACAAAAAAAGAGGACTCCTAAAGCTGAATAGAAAATAGTATCTGAAATTTTAAAAGTCACTGGATATCTTAATAGCAGATCAAACAATGACAAAAAAAATTAAAAAAAAAAAAAAAAAAAAAAGATCAGTGTACCTGAGGGCAGTAACTACCAATACAAAGAACAGATGGGAAAAGGCCGTCAGTGATCTGTGATTCTACCATTTGTGGAATTATAGAAGGAAAAGGAGATAGAAAAAAATGTTTCAAGAGCTTTAAGTTTTTCCCAATTTGATGACTTACAAACATAAATAAAACCACTTTAACTACTGTTATGGTATGGATGTGAGGTGTCCCCCAAAAGATCACCTGTGAGACAATGCAAGAAGGTTCAGAGGAGAAATGATTGGGTTGTAGAATTCTTAATCCAATCAGTGAATTAATCCCTGATGGGAGTACTAAAGTGGTAGAGTATGGCTGGAAGAGGTGGAAATCTCTCTCTCTCTCTCTCTCTGCTTCCAGATGATGTAAGCTGCTTCCCTCTGCCACATTCTTCTGCCATGATGTTCAGCCTCACCTCCAGGAATGGAGCTGGCTGCCTATAGATTGAGACCTCTGAAACTGTTAGCTCTCTAATAAACCATTCCTCCTCTACTGTTGTGCTGGTAGAGTCATTTAGTCATAGAAGTAAAAAATCTGACTAAAACAACTACATTTCAAATCAAATTGCTGAAAAACCAACCTTCAGGAGACAAAGATGTATCCAGAAGAAAAAACAAGACACAGTACATGCAGAGAAATACAGTTGAGAATTATCCTTGGCTTCTCACCAGTGATGATGGAAGATGGAAAACAGAAGACAGCACCACTATGACCTTAAAGTGCCCAATGAAAAGAAAGGTCAAACTATAATTTTTATGTTCCACAAAAGTATTAAAAAATGAAGGAAAAATAAGGAAATATCCAAAATAAAAGTTAAATGAATGTGTGGTCAATAGATATATACCATAAGAAGTCTTCTGAAAACTTCTTCACGTGGACTAAAACTGACTCCAAAAATGAATTTATCAATTTTTACATTTTTAAAGAAGATGCATTGTTTTAAGATAAAACTAAGAGGAATGGGTTGTCAGTTCTGCAACATGGATAAATTAACTGTGTAAGAATAAAAAGGAAGAAAAGAAGAAAACAGAAGTAAATATTAAGGTTCACAGATTTTATGTAAAGCAGTACAATGTTATATTAAATTAGATGACGGCAAATTAAAAATGTATATGCTAAATTACAGGTAAGTCACTAAAATAGTAAAAACAAATAAGTATAAATAAGTCAATAGATGCACTAAAAAAACACGATTCACCTAATTCAAAAGAAGGCAGGAAAACAAGGAAAAAGGAACGAAAAAAATCACTGACAGAAATAGAAAACAAGTAACAAAATGTTGACCTTATGTCCAGCCATAGCAATAAATAAGAATGGACTAAATACTGCAATTAAAGGCACAGGTATTAAGACTGCATAAAAAAATCAATATCCAACTACATTGTGATTTATTTGAAATATTTTATATAGAAAGATATAGATAGGTTAAAAACAAAGGGATAGGAAACAAATAAAAATCATAGAAAGGTTTAAAAACTGGAGTGGCTATAGTAATATCAGAAAAACAATAACTTCAGGGCAAGGAAAATTATCAGAGGTAAAAGGATCTTTCATAAAATGATAAAATTATTGGTTTATAAAGAAGATATAATGCAACACTTCTAAAGGTGTATATGCCCAATAAGAGAGCTACAGAAACACCTAATAACTGACAGAACTAAAAGGGCAAATAATAGCATTCACAAAATACAGATGGAACTGAACTTCCTTTCTCAAGTAAGAGGCTTGAACAACACTAATGACCAACTTGACTTAGTTGGCATTTATAGAACACTGTAGCTAACAACAACAGAATACCATTTGAATCAGTACACATGGAGCATTCTAGTTCAGACCAGATAACATGTCAAATAAAGTCTCAATATGTTTGAAAGGATTGAAATTCCAGATATATTTTCTAGTTATTATTGTCAGAAAAGAATTTAATGAGAAATCAGTAAGAAATTTTTTTGAAAAATTTCAAAATATTTGTAAATTAAATAATACATTTCTAAATAACTTGACAAATAACAAAAAAGATAGAAAATATTTTTAATTTAATGATAATTTAAAAAATTCTAAAATACAAAACTTCATGGAAATTCAAATGAAGACACATACTTTGAATGCTTGTTCTAGAAAACTGGAATTTTAAATGGATTAGAAAAGAAGAATTTTTCAAATTAATAATCTAAGGTTTTTCTTTAAGAAAGCAAAGAATAAGAGCAAGTAAAATCCAAAGGAAGAAAAAGGAGAAGAAAGAATAAAGGGTGAAAAACCAATAACAATGTACAAACACTGGAGAAAGTCAAACCACAAACTGGTTCTTTGACAAGATTTGAATATTGGAAAATCTGTAGCAAGAAAAACAGTGAAAACTAGACCAATATGACAATGAAAAAGGTGACATCACTACTGACCTATATAAATTACAAGGAAAAAAAAGAAATGTGTTATGAACAATGATGCTAATTAATTTCAACAATCTAGAGGAAATGAACAAAAGTCTTGAAAAACATAAGTAAAATCCATTCCACACAGAAACTCCTAGTAAATTCTATCAAACATTTAAAGAAGGACTAATATTACTCTTAAATTCTTTCAGGAAACAGGGAGAAAAAACACCTTTTATAACTCCTTTGGTGAAATTATTTTCATCTGTGTAGCAAAACCAGAGAAAGATATGACAAAAAAATAAAGGTTTTCATTAATAATTCCCTCAAACTTTAAATTAAAATAGCATTCAACAGCTGAATGAGTTAAAAAAATTATGGTATATCCACAAAGTGGGATACTACTCATTAATAAAAGGATATTTATTCATGCAAAAACATGGATCGATCTCAAAAACATTATGTTGAGTAAAAGAGAACTGCACACAAAAGAACACACTGTGATTTTACTCATTTGAGGTTCTCTTAAAAAGGCATAACTGATATGCTGCAACAGAAGATACCTCTGTGTGTGTGTGTGTGTGTGTGTGTGTGTGTGTGTGTGTGTGTAGGGCTGTAGTGGAGACTGAGAAATGTTTCAGGGGATGGAAATGTTCTTGAATGGGGTAGTGGTTACACCAATGCACACAAGCATTCAAGTTTATAAAACTGTACACTTAAAATGTGACATTGTGCTACATGAATTTTATCAATAAAATTTAGTTTTTAAAAAACTTTCTATCTTAGAGCAATTCCATTTATGAAGAGAGAAGGCAGAATGAGAAGTTTCTGATACAGTTTGGAATCCACTATAAAAGTACATTATAAATTATCAATACATTATAACAGATTGTTTTATACACAGAAATTTTTCTGCTACGGTAGCCAAATGCTTATCTGTATTCTTATAACTGAGTTACCAATCTGTAAAGATTTCTCCACACTAGTAGAGAAATACATAAAGAAATGTCTGTCATACATAATTCACAAAGTATGGATTCTACAAGGCTTATATGATATTATATGCCTATCAATGCGGTACCTCTCTAAAATAATTCATACATCATTATTAAAACTATGGACCTATCTGGGTGCCATCACATGCCCCTGTCCCAATTACTTAGGAGACTGGGGCAGGAGGATCATGTGAGTTGAGAAGTATGAGATCAGCCTGGACACCACAGCAAGGTCCTGTTTTCAAAATACAAAACAATCCCCCACCCCCAAAACAAAACTTACTGTTGATTTCCCTTTTATTTAATTATTAGGAGAGAGGCCCATGTTGTAGGAGCATTAACTATAAAGACTATTCTAATCAAGCAGATTTATAACAACATTAATTAGGGACTTAATGCGATACCTAATTGTTATGTTCTCCATGATAATTATATTTATGGGTAAAATTATTCACATGAATATCTCTTATTATTATAGTAGACCCTTAGCATTCACAGACTTAACATGGCTGGTTTCAAGCATTCACAAGTGAGTTTAAAAGGTTTATGACAGCAGTAATTTGTAATTTTTTTGTGAAGACACAAATTGAAATCAAGACCTGGGAGGTTTTTTGTGATAAAGCTAATCATTTAGCTAATTAATGCACTGAGGGACTACTCAATAGCCATCTCTCAGTGTGTCTTTTATTTTTATTCTTATATGTGATTTTTATACAAGACAGGGTTATTTAGGAATGTATGGTTTCTGAGAAGTCTATGAAGTATCTTTCCATAAATGCCAAGGGAATTGCTGTATTATTAATCAACTTTTTCTTTAAAGTTTGAATTTTTTCCTTATTATTTTTTAGTTAATTCTTAGTTCTCCAGTGTTGGTAATCAGTCATGATCAAAGCAGGCTGCCATCACACATCTACAAGTTAAATGCATCAGCAACTACAATGTTTACATCACCATGATGTCAGGAAAAAAGTGAGGCAGATAATTCGAAAGGAGGGGCATCCTTCCAGTGGACCTATGTTGCCTAGCTAGTAAAATTAGCCTTTATTTTTCATTTTTTCTGGTCTTCAATTCACCCTACAGAATCAATATCTATTCTTTAACACAGTGATGCTATCTTATTAGATGCTACCCTGTTGAGGCAAGAAACACTGCTTCCCAAGAGTAAATGGCAGTTAAAAATCTTTTTTCCTCTTCATGTACAAAATACTTTTATGGCCAAACAGAGTTTAGGTTTCTCCTATTGGCCCCTAAAACAGGCCAACAAATACTACAAATAACAGGTCATCTACAAAGTATAGGTCTGGTATTTTTAAAAATTTTAAATTTTATTTTAAATTTTATTTTTAAAAAAGTATAGGTCTGGTAATTTTTAAAAATCAATCCCAAAACACTTAATGAAATATTCACTTAGTATTTTAAGTGCACATTTTTTTGTCTGTACAAACCAGTGTGACCCTAACCTGTGGGTGACCCTACCTGTAGTCTTAATACTTAGGAGGTGTCCTGAAGCAGAAATAGCCTTCCCTGGCCATCCTGTGTAGAAGACAGTGTTAATGACTACTGTCGTTACATTTGAAATCTGATGGGTATTTTGATTGTTGTCTGTGAGAACAGAGCTCCACAGGGGAGAATGGACCTGTAATAGTCCTATACAATAACCTCATCCTCAGTAATAATGAGATGTAAAAGAACTTATGGGTCTCTGCCCTCCTGGAAATTATAATCTTGTTTCATGTCACTCTTTCAAATAGTTAAACAACACAGAAAGAGTTTAAGAGCAAGTGGGAAGCCTGTCATGCTTTTACTTTGCCAGAGCACATAGGGATGCAACCACTTGCTAATATATTATCGTGTGCTCAAATTACTATAGGTCCACAGTCCCTCATCTGAAACTGTTAGAAACAAATGTGTCTTGGAATTCAGACTTAATTTTTTTAAAATTTTTAATCACATAATAATTTTATGTATTTTTGGTTCATATGATAATTTGATATACATGTTTAATGGGTAATGATTAAATCAGGGCAATCAGCATTTGCTTCTGTTGGGAACCTTCAAACTCCTCTCTTCTAGTTATTTTTAGATATGTAATACATTGTTATAAACTATAGTCAACCCTACTGTACTATATAGGGTAAGTAGGACTTATTTCTCTTATCTAACTGTATTTTGGTTCTTGTTATCCAACTACTTGTATGAGATCAACTTTTTTAGATTTTATATGTGAGTAAGAACATGGTATTTTTCTTTCTGTGCTTGGCTCATTTTACTTAACACAATGCCCTCTGATTCCATTCACTTTGTTACAAATGACAGGATTTCATTCTTTTTATAGCTTGAGAATATTCCACTGTGCATACAGGCATTTTTTTTAATCCATTCATCTATCAATGGGCATCTTGGTTGACAGAATTAATGCTTTTGAAATTTAGAAAAGTGTTATGTATTCTATATATTTAAAAAACACATCTAATAGAATCTGATACATATTTCTATAATCAAGCATAAATAGTTCTTCAGTGCAAAGTATGTATATTCATATTAAATGAAGAACAAAAGACTACAACACTGTGAAAATCATTTGTTCAGGTTAAATATGGGTGCAGAATGTGTTAAGAAAAACAAAATGCTTAGGGTTTCTTGAAATTGTAGATAGCAGAGTGAAGATCTATAATATAGACTAACCACAGGATTGACAGGCGTTCAGAGGCCAGAGCAAGCAAAATAAGCTATAAAAAGGTGGGGGACCCAGATCTTACTTGTAGGAAGGGAGGAATCACATGATCACACTGGGAGTGTGAGGAGTATGTTGGGGTCAAATTATGTAAGACCAGACTAAGAAGCTCAAACCTCTAGATCCACCAGATCCCAGGCTGGGTAACAGTGAGAACTGGACCTGAAAAGCATTAATCTGGTTGATGAAGATGATGGCAAAAGAAACAACTAGGGATGCCAGGAACCAGGAGAATTCAGGATTTTATTATGTGGCAGAGAAGGCAAAGAAAAAGAAAACAAATAAAATACCAATTGACCTAAATCAAGCAAGCAACAACTGATGACATGTGCAAAACAAGAGGAAATAAGAATAAATGAGAGCTGTACACTTCATTAAATAAAGGTTGTGAGACAAAAGATTTTATTTTTCTATGAAAAGAACAGCAGTGTGCATAACAGAGGAGATTACTATAGATTGAGTCTACGAGGAATAATGATCAAATTCTATTCAGGAAAACAAAACACAGATTTTTCCAAAGACCCAATAGAAAGAGAAAGGAATGCCAGATCAACTAGAGGAGGGAGTACGTTACAGTGGCCTGCTACTGGGGAAACCATTGTTCTTGGAGAGGAAAAAGATCTAAAATCTCCAGGGTGGGAGGCAGCAGGTCATGTTACAGACACTGAAATAATTAAGAGGTTCAGGGAGAAGTAGAAGGTGTAAGATTGCCAGGCACTTATACCTAGATTTTGGGGGTCCCAAATATAAGATCCTAATTGGAAAGATCATGCATGATTATAGGTGAAAGATACAGAAGAAGTGAAAGCCACTCATGACCTAAAAGTGACAAGACTTTAAGAACACAGAAAGGTCTAAATGTTAGCCCATGGAGAAGATGGATGCTCATGTGAAGATGAGGAGCAGCAGCAGGTTCAGAAATCAACCTTTCTTGTTCAAGGAGATGAAGTGTCTCGTATTAAAGAGGAGTGGTATGCACTTGGAAAAGGAGTTATGCTTTCCAAACAGATCCAGGATGAGTAACACATCAAAGAGAATGAACAACATCTGTGTATTAAAGAAAACAGCACAATTATTTGCTTCCAATTGTACCTTGGTTTTTAAAAGAATATAGCATTCCACCAGGCATGGTGGCCTACGTCTGTAATCCCAGAGGCTTGGGAGGCTGAGGCAGGAGAATCAAGAGTTCAAAGCTAGCCTCAGCAAAAGCGAGGCACTAAGCAATTCAGTGAGACCCTACTTGTAAAATAAAATACAAAATAGGACAGGGTATGTGGCTCCGTAGTCAAGTGCCCCTGAGTTCAATCCCTGGTACTCAAAAAAATGAAAATAAAAATAAACAAATGAAAAAAAAATAAATAAACAAATGAAAAGGGCTAGGAATGCGGCTCAGTGGTTAAGTGCCTCTAGGTTCAGTCTCTGGTACCAAAAAAAAAAAAAAAAAAAAAAAAGTATATATATATATATATATATATATATATATATATATATATATATGGCATTTGTACATAAGCTGCTTGGAAGAGAGGAAAGAAAACTCAAACTCAACATTGAGTGGTTTCAAAAACTGCAAAAATCTACCACTTTCCCTCCAAAAGAGCTCAAAGTGCTTTATTGCAACCTTATTTTTAGTTCATGGGATGTGAGAAAACTCAACAATATAGGGTAAAACACAAAGTTTCTCAGAATTTCACAAGTAAGTCTACTCTTCATAAAAACATCAGGGCTCCAATCAATGGGCATGATAAATGGCAGATAAAGGAAATAGGTCAACAGAAAAAAATTCTCTACTGATTATAATTTGTGGGTGGAGAATTCTGTAACAAATATTACACCATAAGAATGAAGTTTAGGTAATCCAAATTTCTTCAATGTAAAATAAAATCCAAGCTAATTTTGGACACTTTAAATATATAAAAGTCAATGGAAAGGTTATTATTATTATTTCCATCCTTCCTCACTGAAATTTTAAACATGTTTATGACACTTTACACATCTTAGCACATTAGGGCTTCTAGTAAAAGTGACAAAAGTCTGGAACACAATTTGACCTGTGGGTGTGCATGTGTCTACACATGAACATGAGTGTAGCTGGAGGCAGAGAAGCAATGGCAAGGAGCACTACAGTGAGGAAGTCAGATAGAAGGAAGAAAGAGAATCATGGACAGAAGCAGCTGGTACACACAAACAAGAAACATAAGATTATAGGATCTAAAAATCTACTTGTAAACTGAGCATAGAGGTGCATGCCTGCAATCCCAAATAACTGGGAGTCTAAGGCAGGAGGATCATCAAGTTCAAGGCCAGCCTCAGCAATTTTGCTGAACCCTGTCTCAAAATAAAAAAAAAGGGCTGTGGGTATAGCTCAGTGGTAGAGAACTTGCTTAGCATGTATGAGGACTTGGGCATAATTCCCAGCACAGTGGGGTCGGAGGGTGGTGAGAATCTACATGTAGAAATCGGGGAGAAAAGTCATAGAATATGGCAAGTGTCCAGAAGGAAAAGAAAGCATAACAAAATTCTCGATTTCCTCATTTTAAAATATCAATTTATTTGAATCTGTATTCAGTTCAAATCAAGAATATTTAGATGATGGATGTCAGCAAAAAAATTAATGCTTCCTTATTTTGTGAAATGCTGTAATATACAACGTCTACCTCAAGCACGTGGCTATAAATCTGTGCAACAGAACTTTAACAGGGAAAACCAGATGACAAAGTGAGATATTCTGAAAAAACACATGCCTTTACATTTTAGCGGTATCTTTTTTGACTTATCAGATGACCTCCCCCCATCCTCCTCCACACACAACTGTTTTTGTTTTCTTTCTAGCTTCTACCCATATGAACGGTAGGGTTCATATATTTCCTTATAAATAGCTTTCAAATGTCAACATGCACAGGTCCATGGAGCTCTGTTCCTGTAGAGATACAAAAGCACCTGATGTGCTGGGAAAGGATGCTGTATTAAATTGCAGCAGCTGAGCATCTTCTGAATACAATCTCAGTAATTGTGGGACAAAGAGCCTCTGAAGCCGGAGACTGTCCTCAACAATTGAAGCATCAGAAGGAGCAAACTTGCTCAGCCCTTTCATCTCAGGAATTCTAAAATGTCAGTGTAAAAACAGGCCCTCACGAATTACCTAGAAACAAACCCTTTCTTTCCCCACATGAGCAAAGAATTCCAGGGAGGTGAAAACATTTCCCCAAGTGTTCACTCATAGAGGAGTTGGGACACAAATCCTAATCCATGCTCTTTGACTCACAGGCCAGCGATCTTTCCTATACTGAAAATGCAGTGGGTTCTTGAACTAGACTCCCTGGGTTTTTCTCCCACCTATTGGGGTGGTGATACTTGTGGAGTGACTTAACTCTTGATGTTCAGTTTGCTCATCCAAAACTAAGCATAGTAATACTGGTGCCACCCTCACAAGGTGGTTATGAGGATTATGTGAGTTAATACATACGAAGTCCTTGGAACAATGCCTTACATTTTAAAAATGCTAAATAAGTGCAAGCTATACTTAGGACTAACATATGTTCTCTGATTTGGTAGACAGCAAGGAACAGAATTACCCCAAATTAGGACCTGTTCATTAGAGATGACCTTGGAGAAATTACGCTGACGAAGAGTCTAGCTTGACTAAACTTTAGTCAGCCTTCTAAGCCCTGTCCTAAGTCTATCTGTGCACTTTCTTGTAAAAATCTAGTTTATTAATCCCTGCTAGTCAGTTTGGCAAGATCCCCACCCCAACATCTGATCGCCCAGGCTATCTAATTAGGTTTCTCATTTCTCATCACCCCACAGATAATGTCTGATCCCCAAAGCCTGACTTCAGCAAGAATTCCATTAGGTCAGTTCAGCTAGAATACTCCTTCCCAGTTTCCTCTTGGTAATCTCCCCTCCCCGGACTACCTTTCTGCTCCTTGGCTATAATTCCCACTAGTGCATACTGCATTCAGTGTTGAGCCTAATCTCCCCTATTGCAAGATCCAGTTGTAGATCATTTATTCCTATTTTGATGGTCCTGAATAAAGTCTTTCTAATTATTTTTTGACAAGTATCACTGAATAACTTTATCAATCCTCTAAAAGTGTTTATTTTTAATCAATAGAAGAAAATAGTAATTCCTACATAGGAGGGTGTCTCCATGTATTAAATGAGATAGTTCTGTACAATGTTCACAACAGTGCCTGCTATAGGCAGAGTTCAATAAATAACAGATATTATTCACAATATAATAATTAAGTAAAAATTTCTAACTCTTTATCATCAACCTATTTCCACCTTACCCTCACTAATGATCCTCTCTACCTTACACCTTTCTTCATCCCCATACCCAATAGAGAACAACAGAACAGGGGATTTGTGTTTTAACACTAAATATGGGAAGAAGGATAAAAATTTAAAGAGGATTTAACTTAATATACAAACATCCAAATTCACCCCAATATATCAGTGGATAAGAACTCATACTTCAGACAGATGAAAAGGGGCACACAAGAACAATTTCGATTGATCAATATACTATTTAAGTGGGAGAATAATAATTTTGTTAAATGCAGAGGTAGCTAATAAATGAACTAAATGACATGTTTTCCTCTCACATGCTATTGGTGACAGTATAAAATATAAGTTGATTGGCAACAATCATCAAAATTAACATCCATATATCCATGATTTTTCACTTTTAAGAGATTCACCTGATACATGTGTTTCCATGTGTATGAAAATTTGTATTTGCAATTTTAACATTTCAACTGAATATAAAACTGTTGCCATACTTGTTAGTTCAAGATCTTAGGTATCTTTCCAGTAATTAGGACAGAAAATAGAATGTACCTGTCACCTAAGTGTTTTAATGAAGTGAGGGGTTTACCTTAGATCCTGGAACTAAATGAATTATCATTAACATAATGATATTGCATTGGCAACTGTATTTAAAATCTATTAATTTTCTATGATAGAGCATTTTATTTATCCTTGAGCACATTTGCCAGAAAAAGAAAGTTTAATGAAGGTACTGTAATGTCACATAATATTACACTAAAGCCAAATTTTGATTTGAATATCCATCTGTACTGTCATTTTTATGAAATTTTAATAATTCTGATAGACCAGTATGAACTACAGAAATCTGTGTATAAGTTTCTTTCTTTTAGATTAAAATATATACATTTTCTTTTCACTAGTATTCTACTAATCAGAAAACTTACAGAGCCCCATATAACATATATAGGAAATTGTTTAGAATGAGGAGCTAGATCTTACTCTAACAATTGTGGATCCATCCATCCACAATGGGTCCATGATCAAATTCACTGAATGCCCAACATGCACCAGACATTCCATCATGTTCTAGAAGCAGGCAGGAGTGGACTCATAACAAAGGTATGGTCCTGTCCTCCACTGTGACTACCATCCAAAACCTAAATACTTTTGGTAGCGTCTGAGCCTATTTGCCTCTATTCTGTTTCTTGAAATTTATCCCTTATACTGTACATCTTGTGATTTGTTTTCCCAAGGTCCAAGTTACATTATCTTATTGTCCTTCTCAAGTACCTTACATTGATAAATTCATTCAATAAATATTTGAGGCCCAAACATGTACCAGATGCTTCTGTAGGGGCCAAAGATAGAGCAAGGCTGACAAAAAGCATTGCCCTAATAGAATTTTCATTCTAATAGTACAGAACAACAATAGTTAATATATGTATTTGATGTGTTAAATAGAAATAAAGGGGCAAGGAACAGGGGAGTCTACATGCATGTGCATATTGTCTTCCTGGACTCCTAAGTAGAATTCATAACTTCCTTCTGGACTACAGAAGCTCTTTAGTACTTTAGCGTTTTTTTTTCTTTTTTCTTTTCCTTCTTTGGTTGTACATAGAAATCTACTATGAAGTGCCTAACACAGTGGCTTGCACATTTTATACAACAAATAAAAGTGAGTTGCCTAGGATTAGAATGCTGACCTAACTGTGTTGCTTTTGAAAATGGGGATTATTCCCAATGACCAGGAACACTGATGTGTCACCTGAGTAGTCCACCTATGAAGTTCACACAAGGAGAGATACACAAGACACCACAATGAAAGGGGACTGCTCACCCTCAAAGGTTCCAATCCCCACTTAACAATCCCCAGCAACTCTCACTATTTCATAGTTCACAGACTTATTTTTAATTTCTTTATCAGTGTTCTAATTTGTCTCTATTTTGTGCCCAGCCTTTATATTCAATGTAAAAATTCAAGCCTTTCTTTGTTAACTATAACAAAAATATGAAAAAGAATGTCAGTGTTTAAAAGAAATTCACTTTCTCTCTCTCTATGGCTACCTTTTATTCAAAGAATAGCTACTATCTTAATTTTCTGCATTAGAGGAAATCACATGTTGTTATAGATACTAATTATGTACTTAAATTGAGAAAAAGGGGTTAGAGAATATGCTTTCTGAGGTCCCTTCCAATTGAAAACTCTTGACTCAACTACTCCTAAAATAGCACCAATTAGTCCAATAGTTTAATACTTAAAATATTTCCCAGATGTTGAGAAATCTTTTAAAATATATTTTGACTCATTACAGAAATTCATTTCTAATTGACTTTCAATTTTACAAATGAACATGATTACAGAATGCAAAATTACTTAGCTCATATGGGTGAATCACCCATGTGTGCATTTGGTTCAGCCATTTATAGGCTTTAATCCACATGATACTATAAACCCCATATACATACTATCTATATTATATTTTTCCTCCATTAGGTGTGCACGTATGTACATATGTATATAGTATATATGTACATAATATATATTATATATTCTTTGATGCAAATTCTGAAAAGAAATATTACTAATGCTTGGAATATAATCAGAGAGAATGAACATAACACTTTGGACCATCAAGTATCATTTTCCCTAAGACTGTCAAAACAGTACTGAAACATGTTGACAATTCATTCCCATGCTGCACCCAGGATGTGTCTAAAGGTAGACCTTAATTAGATGGAATTCCAGAGGATTTCAATCAGATGAACATCAGGTAAGCAAAGAAAGCAGGAAATTATTAAGAAAGTCACTTTCCTTACTGAGGTCCTAGTCTTAATTCCAACTCAGGAAACAGATACTATGTTCTATCCTAGTCAGACGAGGGACTTCTAAAGGTTCCTCAAATAAAACCAGTAGATTATTGTTCCTGTTCAGTTTGGAGATTATTTAGTTTCTTTGCTGATCATTTCATTCCTTGGTTGGTAGATCTTGTCATAAGAAAGTGGATAGGGAACTGAAAGAAAGTGTAGTGGATATGTACTATTCACTGATATGTTATATTCCTCTCTGGATACTTGGGAGGATTATATTTTCTATCCCCTTGTAGTTATATGACTTGCTTTTGTTAACCAAATGAAAGCAAAAGAGAAATACACTTAAGAGTTATATTTAATTGCAGGGGCTCAATTCTCCAGCTTGTGCTTTGCCTGTTTTTGTAACTGTGGGAGAGGCATTGATGTGGAACTGCAGCTCTGATTCAGTAAATGAAGGAAAAGTACCCTGGAGGCCAAGTCCTACAGCAGACTGGGACATGTAATAAATTTTTCTTTTTTAAGACCCTGAAATTTGGGGGTTGTTGATTTCTGCAGCATAATCACTCCTATCCTATCTTGATTGCTTCAAGAGATACATTTAGTACCTCTGGAAAAACTGTTTTGAAGGATGAATTCAAGTTATTGGTTTCTGAATTTTACTAGAATTCAACTACTCTATTTTATAGTATCCCTCTTAAGGATAGCTAAGAACTGGTTATTAGAATATAAATGAAAATGAAATAAGATCACTTAAAAAGTTTACATTCAATTGTTTAAAAACTCCTACATGAAGATAAAAATAGGTAAATATATTTATACATGTAATTACATGTAATTACTAGTCTCAGTCTCCATCTGACTGTAAGTGTGAGAAATCCAGAATAAGAACCACTTTGTAATACTCAGTCAATTGCAGAATCACAAGGGATAGTAATAAAATGGCTACACATATAAGCCACTACATTTAGTTGGTTTGTTAGGCAGCAATGGAAAACCAACAGATTTTTGTACCTGGAAGTGGGGTTGTCAACTATTTTTTACTCAGTTGCATATAATGGAGATGAGGTTTCTTTTTTTATATTATTTTTTAAGAAACTGTTTAGTTTTCTAAGTCAATTTACCCCAGGGAAGCAAATTAAAGTAAATCAAAAAGTGTGATACCTACATACATTGTAAGATACTGCCAATTTATAGACAGAAACCTAACATGAAAATGCCTCCCGATGGCCTGGAATCAGGGTGGAAAGAACATAATGCTGACTTAAAACCTGTTTATACAGACATACTAAGTTGAGAATCTGGATTCAATATTAGTTTGAGTGGCTGGTATATGGTTCTCACAGTCATTGGTTGACTAAAATTCAGGTCTAACAGTAGACTATGTTAAATCAAAGTAAAATTAGGAGATCAACTCCTAAGGTAGATTTATCATGTAAGGTTTATTTAGCCAGTCCTTAACTGTGTCCTTCAGAGGGCCCTGAGAACATTCCTTTACCACTTCTGTATGAAATGCATTCATGAGGGAACTCTGGCATCCTTGAATAGTTCATCGACGATTATTCTCTTTCACCTGAGAATGACAGTGGGTACTGCTGCCACTAAAGTGGGCTGAATTAATGGGGGAAAATACCATCCTGGGTGACAAGAGACCAAATGGCAGCACTTCACACACCAGAAACATGGTTTGTGTGGTACCAGACTAGCACCCTGGACACCAATTTTTCTTTTAAATTAATTACCTCATTAGTATAACATATTCTACGTCATCAGATTGTGTTTGGAAAACTTTAAAATTCCACACATATGTTTAACTTTTCATCCCACTTCAAACTTTTACTCTATACCATCCCACTCTTTCTTTCTTTTCTCTTCTCCTCTTCTCTTTGTACTGGGGATTGACCCAGGGGTGCTTAACCACTAAGTTACATTCCCAGCCCTTTTTATTTTTAATTTTGAGACAGGGTCTCTCTGAGTTGCTGAGGTTGGCTTTGAATTTGGGATCCTCCTGCCTCAGTCTTCTAAGCCGTGTACTTATTCTTAACTTAAAAAAAAAAAAGTATTAGATAGAGGAGTTCATTCTTTCTTTAATTCCTGTTTTCAAAAACTGGTCTTCCCTACACCACATTCTAATTTTCATTCCTATTAGTGCTAATTTAATTTGAAAAGTTTTTGAAATTAGGAAATACATGACCATCTTTTTGGTCATGAAAAGAAAAAGATACATGCAGTAAAAGTATACAAAGTAAATTTTTAAAAATCCTATTAAAAAAAAGAAAAGGTTAAAATAGCAGCAGACTGCCATTAATAAGGGAGAAAATGGTATTACATTAACTACTTAAAAATCCCAGCAAGGTCTTGCCATTGTCTTAAGTTATATCCCTTTGCTTTCTTGTTTCTCATACCAGATCAAGACACTGAAATTTCAGAACCTTGACTGTATTAAACAAATAAATGGTCAACTGAGGATATTCATTTAAAATAAAGTCTATATTTAATGGGATTAAATACAGTTAGGCTAACAAATACAACTGCATGAAAAGTGTTTGGAAGAATGCAACATAAGGATTGTAGATGGCTGTCAAACACACATATATACACAAATGGAAGTACACCATGTTAGTAGAAGTATAGGGATTAGGAAAGCTAAGTTTGTAACTGGCACTTTTAAACATAAGGTTTTTTTTACTTTGTTTCAGACAACATATTTCAAGAATTTTAAGCTTTAGTTTGGTAGAGAAGAGGGTACGTGGAAGGAAGGTAAATTATTTAAGAAATGGGTGAAAACACTGGATGCATTCAAGTTGGTTTAAAAAAATGATGAAAGCAGGTTAGCAAACTTTAAATATTTGAAAAGCTACTGAACAGTTTCTAAAGGGTTGTTTTAAGCTATTTAAGGTATGCATGAAAATTATTTGGTTTTAAAATATGTGTCCATAATTATAGCTTAACATGATTAAGAGAATTTTAAGAACTAATGATCACAATTAGGTCTAATTAAATAAGTTGAAAGAAGGCCAAATTTAAATTTTTCTAGCCATTTTATCAAAAATGAAAAATAATGTTTTTGTGCACCACTGAAACTATTAACAGAAGTGTCTTATGTTGAAGCTGGACAAGTACCTTTTTGAGGTGGTGTTAAAGGGAAATATCCTCTTGAGTGGAAGTCTGGGCTGTAAGACCTCAAATGGCATCTGCTTTCAGGGCAACAATTCAGACTTAACATATGGGGCCCTTTTAATCCTTTCCCTTAGCAAGTTAGGTAACTTATCACATTCCTCATTCACAAACAAAATTAAGTACAATAGTTACAGGCAGTCAGTTCATTATGGAAAACTACCATCAAGGACAGGTTTATTCAGGTGTTGAGGACATAAAAATATAAACTCGAATCTTTTCTTATAGACTAAAATACCAAATTCATTATAAATACTTGCATTTAAGAATGATAAAGAGAGCAAAGGTGAGGAATACTCCCTAAAGACAATTTTGGGATGAGGATTTCTAATTATATAAAGTACTCTGAGAAATAAGAGTAGAATTTAATAATAATGTACCTAGTAGAGACAAAATGGAAAATAAATTTAAATATAAATTACTTTTACATAAACTAAATACAGATTTATAAGATAAATTAAGTTGTTAATTACAATATCAATAGTTCAGTCATCTTAATTTTAGCCAATATAATGGATGTGTAGGGTATTTCACTGTGATTTAATTTGTATTTCTCTGATGACTAACAATGCTGAGTATATCTTTAGGTACTAATTTACCATTAATACATTTACTTCAATAAAAAGACCACATAAATCTTCTGCTCAGTTTTTTAAAAACTAAGTCACTGTTTTCCTACCTAGTTGTAAGACTTCTTTATATATTCTGGATATAATTCACTTGTTTGATAATACATGTTATGTCTTCCCAGTTTGAAGTTTGTCTTCGTTTTCTTAATGCTACCCTTATAAGACCATATTTTTAATTTTGATGAAGTTCAACTTACCAATTTTTCATATTTCTTGCTTCTTTATTTTTAGTACAATTATGTGCCTGTGCACACAGTGTTGCAGTTTTACATACAGTCATATCTCAGTGGGAAATAAACATAGTAAAATGTTCAGCTTTGTGGCTACCTTTGCTTGAACACAGCCTATAATTTCTCAGCCTCTACTTAAAAAAAAGTAGCTAAAAGTAAAGCTTCCATTTGCATCATTCTTCTAAGGGAGTATTTGTGGTTTCCATGGGAACACATACATCAATAATAAGGCATTTAAAATGTTTCAAACAAATACATTTACATGCCATTTCTTTTAATAAACAAGATTGATAGCTTAAACAATTACTCTCCGTTAAACATCTGAAATTAGAATTATTACCTTCTGTAAAGTGCCAATAAATTTAAAATAGGAATCATTAAAAGCTAAGAATTTCCTTTTAAAGACCTTTAGCAATACCAATTCTTCAGTTACTTATCTATCATACGAGAAGTATCCTGCATCTAGCAAGTTTATCTCTCATCTACTATTCATTGTGGTTAAAGCTACTATAACAATAGCTTTCAAACTGCATTTAAAATTTTTTGTACCTATGTGAGCACTCAAATAGTCATAATTATAAACCAACTATAAAATAATGTATAATTTGCATTTTTAAGAAGAAAACGAAAATTTTAAGAAAGATGAAAAAAATAAGTAATTTCTGCTTATGTTAAACACTTGCTTTAAAAAGATCCACTGATATCTGGAAATGGCAACAGTTCTTCAAATTAAATGTAATGAAAACAGTAATGCTGGTTACCTTCAATAGGCGTGATTTTAATAACACATTAGTTAACTGCTATTGTTTGAATCTTGAATGTCCCCCCACCAAACCCCAGTGTTAAAAAAGCTTGGTCCCTATGATGGCACTAGGAGATTATGGACCCTAAAGGAGTGTGGCCTACTGGAATAAAGTTGGATCACTGGAGGTATGTCATCAGAAGGTTCTGTGGGAAGTCAGCCCCTTAATCATTATTCTCTTTTTTTGTTTCCTAGCTGTGAGGTAAGTGCTTTGCTCTGCCACACACTTCCACCATGAAGTGCTGCCTCAACACAGCACCAAAGTCATTTGGAACCAAGTGATCATGGAGTGAAATCCTCAGAATTATGAGCCAAAAATATACCTTTTCTCTTTTATAATTTAATTATCTTAGGTATTTTGTTACAGTGATGAAAAGCTATCATATTAATCAATCATATAGTTAAATGTTACACTATGAATCACATGATGATATTTAAGACCTACTTTGTTTTCAATTATCACTGGTTACTTTTCAATTTATCATTACATTATTTTCTCAAGGGAAAAAAAAAAAAAGTCCTATAGAGGTAAGACAAGAAGAGACCTTGAGGCTCAACTCTGTTCCCAATGTGCAAGTAGTTCCTACAGTTAAGGACAATGGCTTATTCTTCTAAATAATAACATTACTTCTTGAGATATCAGTCCCAGTATCAGAAAGACCTAGTTATTAGAAAGATCTTTTGTATACTGAGTATTCAAATCTATCTTCCTTTGACTTTTATCTTCCAGTCCTGCTGTTTTCTAAAACTATAAAGAAAAGTTATACTCCCCAAAGCAAGGGCAGGGAGGGGGTAAGGCAAGAATGGAGGAAGGATAGATTGTGCAGAGGAAAATGAGGGGTGGGGAGGGGACAGGAGGGAAAGAAAGATAATATAATGAGACAAACATCATTACCCTATGTACATGTGTGATTACACAAATGGCATGACTCCACTTTTTGTACAACCAGAGAAATGAAAGTCATACCCCATTTGCATATGATGAGCCAAAAAACTAAGTAAAAAAAAAAAAATTAAAAATAAAAAAAATATTTTAAAACATAAAAAAAGAATTGTCATAGTTTGGTTCTATAGAAAAAACAGATAAATGATGATATAGTGATTAGAAATGCTGAATGAGCTTAAGTTGAATCTCTTGGAAAACCAGAAGTAGGCCTAAAAGAATATATTTTAAATCCTATTTTTTTTATTTGGTTATCATGAAAAACATCATAAGGGATAATCCTGAATGTAAATGTGTTATATATAAATTTGGTAGTAATCAGCACATAAAATAAGAATAGTGACTTATGATTCATTGGTAAATCTGAAAATGATTTTCACAGGCCTAATGATTTTTGTAAAGTATCTGTAAAGAAGCATCAATAATTCAACCTGAAGAACCACTCCAGATAACCACCCCACCACCCAACAATGGGTTTTAACTCCTGGATAATGAACTGCTGTGTAATCTGAATTATAAAATTGACTTTTTAATGACCCCCAAAAACCACATATGTCACTTTGGGATCTTTTTTCTTCTCAGAACAACACTGAGTTACCAAAAGGCTAATTGCTTGCCACGAACACATTCCCAATTACGCATATAACAATAAATCAACAAAGGGTGATTACTGGATATGAATCTGAGTAGATGAACACTTGGTTTTGATTTGAGAATAAATGCCAAAGAATCAACAAATTGGTCTCATGCCATAAACAAATTTAACCAGTGGTGAAAACATGTCTCTGGGGAAAGCCCGTGGTAACTGTTGCCTACCACCACGCCCAGGAGTAACAGGAAATTTATACTATGGTAGCTTGTTTACTATGGAAACTCATCTGACAGGTTCAGTTGCCAAGGCAGACTAGGTGGAAAAACTCCCATACTCATAAGAAAGTGGAAAAATTTAGCGTCTATAAGTCAAATGACTATGGTCAACTCACAGAAGGAATAAATGCTCCCAGTGTTTGTACAGCTGTTCAATTTCCTTTTACAATTTCTTAATTATCAGCATTTTTAAGGTTTCTGAATTAAATTTAGTAGTCAGCCTTATGTATCTGCTAGCTGCCTGTCTACAGAATCAACCAACCACAGATGAAAAACATTAGGAAAAAATATGCAGAAAACAAAAATTGTTTATACATGTCTGAACATGGACAGACTTTTTTCTTATTACTCTCTAAACAACACAATATAAGAACCAGTAACATAGCATTTATATTGCATTATTTTAAGTAATCTAGAGATGATTTAAAATATATAGGAAGATTTATGTAGGTTATATGCAAATGCTGTGCCACTTCATAGAAGAGATCTGACCACACAAGGATGTCACAGTATCTGTGAGGGTATCTTAGAACCAATTCCCCTTGGACACTGATGGACAACTAACTATATTATGGCTTATGTTTTATCATCGAGTTCTGTTTTTGAAAAACCAATACAGTCTTTAGAAACATTTAAATGAGTTCATTAGGATATGATTTATTCAGATTTAAGAAGTTTCTAAAAAAGATTTTATTTTACTGAAAATATTAATTCTAATTTTATTTAAGACATCTGAAAAATATTAAAAAATAATCAAAGGGTGCTAACTATTCAGTAAATCTGTCATTTTGGGCTCCTCCCAAAAATATCTTGTACTGTTTTCTAGTCATTCCACTATTATATGAACCAGAGAAAAAAACTGAAATATTAAATTAGTAAATTATATAATACATATCAATTCTCAAAATTAGAAACCATATTATTATACACTTGTTGATAAGATTACTGTCACAATTACACTTTGGTAAAAGACTATCAGTAATAAGACCTTTCACTGTACTCCATATTGGAATATTTTATTCTAAACTAGATTTTTTTTTTACTAGCTTGAGAAGAACTTTTAGAGGAGGTTAAGATATAGAAGTCATTCTAAAGGGGAGAGTGTTGTAAACTGGAATGACCAGAGATGGAAAAAAAGTTTATATTATGGAACTGGGAAAGGGGAATGTGAATAACAGGGGAGTATGAGGCACTAAGGAAATGTCCCACATAGCTTTAGACACTGGTGAGGACTGGTAATCTGAGAATCTAAAAGGTAGGAAGTTCAAGTTTTCTGTGAAATCACTGTGAACTGGAGTTATTATGACACCATGTTTACTAAAGAATTCAAAATCAGAGTAGATAAACAAATACATATTGATACTAGGACATAAATATGTAAAATCAGGATATTCCTGGAAATTCTGGCATATAGTATTGTTGTACCAATACATATAGAAGGTTTTAATAATAATCAAGAGCCTGGCTGTCCCACAGGCATTTTCATGTTACAGGTAGTACAGATATTTTGAGTCACTAAGGTAGGAAGTCAGGTACTATGGAAGGCATGAAGGTCTCACTGGCACTGGTATTGCTTGGGTCACAATATGAAAATAGTTCTAAAGGCAACTCTACATTTAGGTCAGCATGAATTTAGCCAAGGACTTCAAAATGACTAAACCTACATTAAAAGAAGAATCTTAAAAAAAAAAAATCACTCCATAATGCTTGCTATGATTTACTGAATGTTAGTGAACTACATTGTTAAGTTCAACCATGTCATTAAACATTTATATTAAATAATAAATTATGGATTGAGCATTTCTAATCCAAAAATCTAAAATCCAAAATGCTCCAAATCTAAATCCTTTTTTTTGAATGTCATGATTTTGAAGCATTTTGGATTTCAGATTTTCAGATTAAGGATGGTTATCAGTGAAGTCTAGGTAAATACAGTATTCAAAAACTGGAAAAGCTCCAAAATCTGAAACACTTCTGGGTTCCAAACATTTCTTATAAGGTACACTAAATCTGTATTTACATGATTCTTTCAAAGGTTCCTATATGACCTTTACCAATTTTTTGATTGATAACATGTCAAAAGAACTCCAACAAAACAATTTGTCTAGACTAAAATCCAGACTGAATCACCACATTCAAAGTAAAATTAGACTGATAACATCTAAATGAAATTTAATTCACAAAGAACAAGTTCATTTTCTGAAAACAATCTAGTAGCTTTGTCTGAATATTTTAAAATACCTCGATTCTGTATCCAGACTTCTCTGAATTTAAAAAGGAGTTACTTAGGGAAAAAAGAAAGAAAAAAAAAAGAAAAGAAGGAAAAGAAAAGGAAAAGGAAAAGGAAAAGGGAAGGAAGGAAGGAGGGAGGGAAGGGGGGGGGGAAGGAAGGAAGGAAGGAAGGAGGGAGGGAGGGAAGGAGGGAAGTAGGGAAGGAGGGAGGGAAGGAGGGAAGGAGGGAAGGAGGGAGGGAGGGAAGGAGGGAGGAAAAGGAGTTACTCCAAAATTTTTTTAAAATTGTTTTAAAGAGAATTAGTAGGTCCCCTGAAATTTAGGATGACATTTCATTTTACTTAGCTTACCGTATTTAACTTCAATCATTCTTTACTAGTACTTACTCATAAGTCAATCAAGAGTCACCCTTAATTAAAACTTACAGTTCCCTGATGGTGGTATGAACCTAACACAAGTCTAAAATGAACCACTTAAGACTTAATGTTCTGATTACTTCTCAAGCAAGAATGGACTAAATTTAGTTCTTTAAAAATTAAGGTAAAAACACAACGTAAGTAAATTAATGGTTAGGATAATACCTTTCTATATGAATTCCCAATTAGCACTGAGTCACTAAAACAGGTTTTGGGTTTTTTGTTTTGTTTTGTTTTGTTTTTAAGTTTTGGCATTACTTATGAACAATTACTTCAGTCTTAACTATGGTTTATTAGGTGGTATAAAATATTTTTGGTAGTAATATTAAAAAGTAGAGGTTCACTTCTAGTATTAGGAGTTGAGAGTAATAATACTTTGATTTGATACAAATTGGTACCTTATCCAAAAACAGTGATAAGCTATACAATTTCCAAGTTTCTTAAAATCAATTTTCTAGATATGACACAGACATAAGGATGAAGTGACACTATATACAAATTTTCATGTCTTCCCTTTCCCCCAAAATTTCTGACATCACCCTCAGCCTGCTTAGGAAACTTATTTTATGAACAGTTAATTTCACTATCACCAACTTGGTATCTTGGTTATAAGACACCAAGAAAGGTCATAAAGGCAGCAGTAGCCATGGTGGTAAGAATGGAGGAAGGAAGAATTGTATAGAGGGAAAAGAGGGGTGGGGGGGGGAGGGAAAAAAAATAACAGAATGAATCAAACAACATTGCCCTATGTAAATTTATGATTTTTAATTTAAAAAAAAAAGCTTTTGATTAAGAAAATAGAAATATAAAAAATCCAAAAATACACATGAGTACAAATAGTGAATGTGTAATATTTATAATACATCAGTTGCCATAATTCAATGCCAAGGATTCAAAAGGAAGAAAGATGATGAGAGGCCTATAATGTCAATACAGTCAAGTACACTAAAAAAATCTTACAAAAAGGTATGAGTTAGATGTTCTTCTCCCTGGATTATTTAGAACAGTCTTAAAAGGCTAACATTTAATGATTTCCTTTTAATCATTTACTTTTTTTACAGTATTGTGGTAGCTAGAAATTAAGCCAACTCTTTTCAGTATTAGAAACAGCTCCGAAGGAATTACTGCATGTCTTCATGTCTTTCTTAGGAACTATTTGGTTTAATGCTACAAATTGTTTGCAGTGGTTGTTATTTGGCTCCCCGAAACAGTAAGGTACTGGAAACCTGCAAAGAAAACTGTAAGTCTACAAGATGGAAACTCTACTGCCTCAGATCCATAGTTAGATGGGTAGACACACAAACAACATGAAAAAGCAAGGGAACAAACTGCCCCAAACAAACCAAGATACTCCAATAACAGAATCCATCATCAGTTATGTATACACTTAAACTGAACTGCCAAGTAAAGATGATATAAGGAGTAAAATCAGAGAGAAAACATAGGAAGTGAAAGATCACTTCAATAAAGAGAGATTCTGTAGAAAAAAAAAAAAAAAAAAAACAAGAAATCCTCAAAATGAAGGAATGACTAAACAAAATTAAAATATCAACTGAAAGCATTACCAACAAACTAGTCCACTTGGAAGATATTTCAGGCAAAGAGGACAAAATATATAACCTTGAAAACAAAGATGAACATGGAGAAATGATATTAAGAGTCCATGAACAGAACGTTCAAGAAATATGGGATAACACATTTCCAAAATAAAGACCAAAATTTAAAATTTGTAGGGACAGATGAAGGCTCAGAGATACAAACTAAAGGAATGAACAATCTTTTCAATAAAATAGTATCTGAAAATTTAGCAAATGTAAAGAATAAAATGGAAAATCAAATACATGAGGGTTACAGACCCCATATAAACAAAACTACAACAGACTCACACCAAGACATTATTATGAAAATGCCTAACAATACAAAATAAGGATAGAATTTTAAAAGCTACCAGATAAAACAACAGGTCACATTTAGAGGGAAACCAATCTGGATCTCAGGTGGTTGCTAGACTGAGACCCTCAAAGCAAGCAAGTCTTCGAATAATATATACCAAGCTCAGAAATAAAATGGATGCCAATCAAGAATACTATATCCAGCAAAATTAAGCTTTAGAACTAATGAAGAAATAAAAACTTTTCATGATAAACAAAAGTTAAAACAATTCACAACTAGAAAGCCTGCACTAAAAAAAATAAATATTTCATGAAGAAGAAATGAAAAATAAAAGTTTAAAAAAAGCATAGGCAAGAACTACACTAAAATAACAGTGAATCAATGAGAGACAGACTCAAATTAAAAAACCAGAAATAAATCAAAATGACAGGGAATAAAAAATTATTTCTCAATGATAACATTGAATGTAAATGGTCTAACCTCATCAATCAGAAGACACAGACTGGAAAATTGGATTAAAAAACAAGACCCAAACTATGCTGTCACCAAGAGACTCAGTTCATAAGCAGTGACATCCACAGACTGAAAGAAAAAGGATAGAAAAAAAATATACTTCACATGGATCTCATAAATAAGCAGGGGTTTTGATCCTCATATCAGATAAAGTGGACTTAAAGCCAAAGTTAATCAAAAAGAACAAAGGGCATTTTATGCTACTAAGGGAATGATACATCAACAAAACATAACAACTGTAAATATTAATGCCCTAAACAATGGGGCATCTGTGTACATCAAACAAATCCTTCTCAATTTGAAGAAGCAAAAAGACCACACACAATACTGGGTAAATTTAACACACTTCTCTCATCATCGGATAGATCCTCCAAACAAAACTAAATAAAGAAGTTCTAGAACTAAAAGATACAATTAATTATTTAGACTTAACAGACATATAGACTATTTTATCCATCAATGACTAAGTACACTTTCTTCTCAGCAGCACATGGAACCTTCCCTAAAACAGACCACATCTTAGGCCACAAAGCAACTCATAGCATATACAAAAAAAAAAAAAAAAAAAAAAAAACAGAGATAATATCAGATCATAATGAAATTAAATTAGAAATCAATGATAAAATAAAAAAATAAAAATAGAAGCTACTCTAACACCTAGAGACTAAGTAATATGCTAATGAATGACAAATGAAAGCGGAAGAAATCAAGGATAAAATCATCCTTAAATTGAGGACTTCATCAAAAGCTTACCAATTAAGAAAAGTCCAGGACCAGATGGATTCTGAGCTGAGTTCTACTAGACTTTCAAAGAAGATACAACACCAAAACTCCTCAAATTATTACATAATAGAGAAAAGGAGGGAACCCTTCCAAACTCATTCTATGAAGTGAGTAACACTCTGATATCAAAACCAGACAAAGACACATCAAGGAAAGAAAATTTCAAACCAATATCCCTGATGGAACATAGATGCAAAAATTCTTAATAAAATTCTGGCAAATCACATACAAAAACATATTAAAAAGTGTACTGTAATCAAGTGGAGTTCATCTGAGAGAATCAAGGTTGGCTCAACATATGGAAATCAATAAATCTAACTCATCACATTAGTGGACTTAAAGACAAGAATCACATGATTATCTCAACAGATGCAGAAAAGGCATTTGAAAAAATATAGCCTTCATTCATGTACAAAGCACTAGAAACACCAGGGATAGTAGGAATATACCTCAACATTGTAAAAGCTATATATGCTAAACCCAAGGCAAACATCATTTGAACCGAGAAAAACTGAAAGCATTCTCTCTAAAAACTGGAACAAGATAGGGATGCCCTCTTTCACCACTTCTATTCAACATAATCCTGGAAACTCTAGCCAGAGCAATTAGACAGTGGAAAGAAATTAAAGAGATACAAATAGAAAAAGAAGAACTCAAACTATCCCTATTTACTGATGATACAATTCTATATTTAGAAGACCCAAAAAACTCCACCAGAAAATTTCTTGAACTTATAAACTAATTTAACAAAGTAGCAGGATATAAAATGAACACCCACAAATCAATTCCATTCCTATACATAAGTGATGAATTAACTGGAAAAGAAATTAGGAAAACTATCCCATTCACATTAGCCTCAAAAAAATAAAATATCTGGCCAGGAGCAGTGGCACATACCTGTAATTCCAGTGACTCAGGAGGCTGCAGAAGGAGGATCATAAGTTCAAACCCAATTTCAGCAACTTAGTGAGTCCATAAGCAACTCAGTGAGACCCTGTCTCTAATAAAATATAAGAAAGGTCTGGGGATGTGGCTCTGTGGTTATGTGCCCCTGGGTTCACTCTCTGGTACCAAAAAAAAAATGAAAAAAAAAAAAAAGAAAGAAAAGAAAATGTTTGGGAATCAGTCTAACAAAAGAGGTGAAAGACCTCTACAATGAAAACTGCACATTAAGGAAAGAAATTGAAGAAGACCTTAGAAGATGGGAAAGATCTCCCATGTTCTTGGATGGGCAGAATCAATATTGTCAAAACGGCCATACTACCAAAAGTACTATACAGATTCAGTGCAATTCCTGTTAAGGTTCCAATGACATTCTTCATAGAAACAGAAAAAACAGTCATGAAATTTATTTGGAAAAATAAGGGACCAAGAATAGGCAAAGCAATCCTCAGGGAGAAAAGTAAAGCAGGAGCCATCACAATATAAGACCTTAAATTACTCTACAGAGCTACAGTAACAAAAAAAAGGCACAATATTGACATCAAAACACACATGACGACCATTGGTCATCATGTACAGAAGACACAGAGACAAACCCACATAAATACAGTTATCTCATACTAGACAAAGGTGCCATAAACATAAATCAGAAAAAAAGAGTTTCTTCAACAAATGGTTGGAAAAACTGGAAATCCATATGTAGAAGAATGAAATTGAACCCTTATCTCTCACCCTGTATAAAACTCAACTCAAAATGAATCAAGGATATAGGCATTAGACCAGAGACCCTGTGTCTACTAGAAGAAAAAGTAGTCCCAAATCTCCATTATGTCAGCTAAAGAACTGAATTCCTCAACAAGACTCCTAAAGCTCAAGAAGTGAAATCAAGAATCAACAAACTAAAAAGTTTCTTCACAGCAAAGCAAACAATCAAGAACAGGAAAACAGAGCCTACAGAATGGGAGAAAATATTTATCACCTGCATCTCAAACAGAGCATTAATCTCCAGGATATATAAAGAACACAAAATACTTAACACCAAGAAAACAAATAACCCAATTAATAAATGGGTAAAGGAACTGAACAGACATTTTACAGAGGAAGAAATATGAATGGTCAATAAATATATGAAAAAATGTTCAATATCACTAGCAATTAGAGAAAAACAAATTAAAACTACACAGATTTCATATCACTCCAGTCAGAATGGAAATTATCAAGAACACAAGTAACAATAAATGTTGGGGAAGATGTGGGGGAAAGGGTCACTAATACATTGCTGGTGGGCCTGCAAATTGATGCAACCACTAAGGAAAGCAGTATGGAAATTCCTCAGAAAACTTGGAATGGAACCACCACTTGACCCAGTTACCCTACTCTTCACCATATCCCCAAAGAATTTAAAATCAGTATATTATAGTGACATGGCTACATCAATTTTCCTAGCAGCTCAATTCACAACAGCTAAGCTATGGAACCAACCTATGTGTCCTTCAATACACTAATGGATAAAGAAAATGTGGTTCATATACACAATGGAATATTACTCAGTCATAAAGAATGAAATTGTGGCTTTTGCTGTTAAATGAATGGATCTGGATACTATCATGCTAAATGAAATAAGCCAATCCCCCCAAAAATCAAAGGCCAAATGTTCTAATATGTGAATGCTCACTCACAACAGGCAGGGAAGAGGGAGGAGTGGAGGTTTACCTGACCGAACAGCGAAGAATAGGAGGGAAAGGATGGGGAATGGAAATGAGAAAGAGAGTAGAATGAATTAGACATAACTTGCCTATGTTCATTTAGAATACATGACCAGTATAACACCACGTCATGTACAACCACAAGAATGGGAAGTCATACTCCATTCATGTATGATATGTCAAAATACATTGTACTCTCATGTATAACTAAATAGAACAAATTAAAAAATGTAAGGTCCATAAAGAATTTTTTTCATCTATTAACTATGTGTTTTCAGTACTGGTGCATATTAACTATCCAAGAATCATTTATTCAATAAATGAGTATTTATTTGATACTTATTTGATGAAAAATAGAGCTATGATTCAAAAAGTATAGTCTCAATTTTAATTTCATTTTAAGTGCTACTAAGTTTATAAAAGTATCAATAATTTCCAAAAGAACCACATGCTGAGTTTAAATGAATCAAAGTAGTACTAGTTAAATTTTTCTACTGAAATAATTTCATTGCTTTGATTCTTTAATATTTTTATTAACAATTACATAGGCCAGGATGTAGTTTAGCAGAAAAACATTTGCCTTGCATCACAAAGACCTGGGTTCAATCCCCAGTTACAAAAAAAGAAAACACATAAAAAAAGGACCCCACCAAAAAAACAATTAAAAATAAAGAATTACATAGCTTCTTCTCTTTGGTTTTGGTGCCAGTGTTTGAAAGCAGGGATTCTTATCCCTGAAACTATAGCCCTCCAGTCCTTTTTATTTTTTATTTTGAGACAGGGTCTCAGTAGGTTGCTTAGGACCTTGTGAAGTTGATGAGATTGGCCTTGAACTTCTATCTTCCTGCCTCAGTCTCCTGAATCGCTTGGATTACAGATACACTCCATTACACCTGGCAATATAGCTTATTTTTAAATAAAAACAAGGGCAAACACATAGTACTTTCTATGTGATGCAACATTTTAAGGGCTGCAACATATTTTAATACATTATTAATCTCTATAAAATCTTATAAAGTTGATTTATCGAAATGTATCAATATTTACCATAATTTTGTCCATTAACAAAAGACAAAAGAGACTTGAATCATGGTCTCTGACTGCCTCATGGTTGCAGCTGTGCTTGTGCTGGGAACGTTTTGTGCAAAGGTGCAGGTGAAGATTGCCCAGTTGCTATGGTGATTTCCTGCCTGAGGAAACTCTACAAAAGCATGGAATTATATCAGTCTTGACCTTGAGTTATGACACCAGCTGCAATGGATAAAAAGTTCTGTGCATAATAAGATAATCACAATGTCTCAAAAGTGCTGGGACCTGTCTGCTTTGACAAATAACCTATTAATGATCCAACCAATATAACAAACATACTGTACTAGGTGTGGGTCACTGTTCCTCCATCAGAGGACAGTGTGACGGTGTGTTGGTATTAGGTTTCTCTCTCTAAGTATCGGTCTTTCTTAATCTCCCATCACCCCTAACCATTGTTCTAAAGTTCAGCCATGCAGATTGAGGCAATGAGTTTACAAAAAATCCAAACAAACAAAAAACCCTTAATATACTCAAAGAGGAAAATACTAAACCAATCAATAAATGGGCAATGGAATTGAACAGGCACTTCACAGAAGAAATATGATCACTAATCACAAATATTCATATTCATATGATCACTAATCACAAATATTCATATCACTTTACCATAACTAGCAATTAGAAAAATACAAATTAATACTACACTGAGATTCCATTTCACTCTAATGGAATGGCAGTTATCAAGAAAACAAGTAACAAAAAATGTTGGCAAAAATGTGGGGGAAAGATTCATTCAAACGTTGCTGCAAATTGGTGCAACCACTGAAAGCAGTATGGCGATTCCTCAGAACACTTGGAATGGATCCACCATTTGACCCAGTTACCCTACTCCTCAAGGATGTACCCAAAGGACTTAAAATCAGCATACAATAGTGACACAGCCACAACAATGTTCATAGCAGCTCACTTCACAATAGCTAAGCTATGGAACCCTAGCTAGGTGCCCTTCAACCAAATGAATGGATAAAAATGTGATGTGTATATATATATATATATATATATATATATATATATATATACGCAGTGGAATATTACTCAGCCATAAACAAGAATAAAATTATAGTATTTGCTGTTAAATGGATGGAACTGGAGACCATCATGCTAGCTAAAATAACCAATTTCAAAAAACTAAAGGCCGAATGCTCCCTCTGATATGTATATACTAACACACAATTGTGGGGGTGGGGAATAGAAGCCCACAGGATTAGACAAAGGGAAATGAAGGAAAGGGAGGGGAAATGGGAATGGGAAAAACAGTAGAATGAATCAGACATAACTTTCCTATGTTCACATGTGAATACCCAACCAATGTAACTCCACAATATGTACAACCACAAGAATGAAGTTATACTCCATATATGTATAATATGTCAAAATATACTCTACTCTCAAGTATATCTAAAAAGAACAATTTTAAATATTTAAAAAGATACTTGAAGTGATACTGAAACTTAATAATAAGATTACAAAATTTTAGTTATATGTATATTGCACTCCTAGCAGATCAGCAATAATTAAACAGAACACACAAACTGTTGCTGAGTCTGTGGGGACACAACCATTTTCATACTTTGTGAGTAGAAGTACAAATCAGTATATTATAAAACTATAAATACTTGTGCTGTTTTATGTAGCAAGGGGAAAACTAAAAACTCACCCTGCTGGTTATACTTACATAGATACCAAATGCCATATATGCAGTTATTCACTGAAGCATTACTGTTTTATTAAAATCTTTTAACATTACAAACTATGCAATATAAAAATATTAAAATACTATGTAGATATAAAAAGTAATAAGAATGCTATCTGCATCTCAATGATGACTGCTCTCCAGAATATCTTAGGAAGAAAAGGCAAGATACATAACCAGTTTTTTTTTTTAAACAAGAAAAGGGGGAAATGAATTAAAAACCAACCTAGATGTCCTTCAATTGATGAATGAATAAAGAAACTGTGGTACATATATATATATATATACACAATGGAATATTACTCAGCCATAAATGGATGAAAATGGAGAATATCATGCTAAGTGAGATAAGCCAATCTCAAAAAACCAAAGGACGAATGATATCACTAATAAGTGGATGATGACACATAATGGGGGGAGGGAGGGGTTAGTATTAGGGTTAGAGTTAGGGTTAGGAGGGGGGCAAGAATCGAGGAAGGAAGGACTGTATAGAGGGAAAAGAGGGGTGGGAGGGGTGGGGGGAAGGGAAAAAAATAACAGAATCAAACAACATTACCCTATGTAAATTTATAATTACACAAATGGTATGCCTTTACGCCATGTACAAACAGAGAAACAGCATGTATCCCATTTGTTTACAATAAAAAAAAAGAAAAAAAAAGTGTATGTATCTGTGTGTGTGTGTTTTCCTGTCTATGCTTAAAATCAGCATCAATACAAATGAATAAAATTGGTTATCTATAACAAGTGGTGGGGTAGGGTGATTAGGAATGGGAATGAGACTTCAGAAACTACTCCTTCATACTCTTTTGTATTACCTATTCAAAAAATATATAGAAATAATCTTTCTGTAAAAACACTCTGATAGGATTATTTATGAACATTTACTAAAGTATGCAGTACACCATAGCAAATTATTGGAAAATAAAATTCAAGTTTTCCCAGACAATAAATTCTTCAGAAGCACCATGTAACTAGTATAAACAATTTGACATTGCAATCTAATTCGGGTTTTTAATAGTGTTGGGGGCTGTGCCATGTTGGTGGCGCCGGGATGGCACCTGATCACATCGGCAGCAAGGAGGTTAATTGACATAAGCACACTCAGGTGATTTTCTCGTCCATGCACACAATGTATGCGCATGTGTTCTCGAGCACTAATTGCCTGCTCCGAGCGTCTGGCCTAATCTTTGCATAAGAGGCGTGGCCCTGCTCTCCGCGTCCTGGAGGTGATATAAGCGTGGGTGGAGCTAGACATACACACAGCAGCCATTAGCAGAAGAAAAGCAGTAGCAGAAGACACGCAGCGCTGGCAGTAGCCAGAGAAGACACGCCACAGCAGCCATTAGCAAAAAAGCCAGAAGAAAGAACACAGCAGCGAGTAGGGGCAGCAGCAGAAGGCAGATTGCAGAACGGAGAACTGAGACGCATCACTAGGGCACCTTAGGTAGACACACCCTTAGTTCACAGGATGCAGGACTTTAAGGCATGGCAGGCCTCTCTCCTTCTAAGCTCTAAGAAAAGCCTGTTTTTCTTTCAAAGTTTCTCTCTTAAGCAAAGTTTCTTTCTCTCTGATAAGCGGGGTCTCTCTCTCTCCTCTCAAAGCAAGAAAACCTCATTTCCTCTATCCTCTATAAATGAACAAGCAAGAAACAAAGTCTCTCTCTCCTCTCAAAGCAAAGTAAACCTCATTTCCTCTATCCTCTATAAACAAGCAAGAAAGCAGTGCACCAAAGAGAAAGATAGAAGTGCCTCAGTTTCCACTCCACCACCCATAAGACTCGTGCAAGTTGTTGCTGCAGGCGGTGACAAATATCCATGGATTTTGGAACCGCAAAGAGCCAGTGACGAATAGGACCTTATTTTCCTATCATACAAGTCCACTGACAGAGGGAGAAAAGGTCCTACAGAAGAAAATCAGAAATGACAAAAATATATAACTTAAAAACGATATTCACTGAGAATTCTAATACACAGATAATCACTGCTAATGTGGAATATTTCAAGTCTCTGGTTCAGTCTGTTCTTTTTCATGCTATATTGAAATCAGTATCTGATATATTAGATATTAGGTACACTGATATTAAGTATACTGAGATACACTATCTGGAATACATGTATCACAGAACAATGTAGAAAAATTCACAGGTTACATAGACTAAAGAGAATATAAAAAAGAACTTGACTCGCTCATTCCAAAAACTTTATCGGAATATATGAGGCAATGCATCTACTAACTATGTTGACTGAATTATTCCACAACATATATACATCAAATCATGATGTTGTACATTATGAATATATATATATATATATAATTTTTATATGCCAATTTGAAAATGTTTTTCAGGTAGCTATAATATACCAAGCACTATCTTGTATTCTAAGATCATGGTACTAAACAATGGTGACATGATCCTTTTAATTGCTTACAGACAATAGCAGAGGTTCTTATTTTCTATTTTAAGGATCCAAAACACTTTTATTTAAGTGATCATATTAAACAATAAAACTAAGAATGTTAAAAATATCTTATTCACTTAGCAAGGGTAATAAATCCATTATGTATTAATATAAATGTAGTATGTTTGTTGTATATGAATACAATTATATTAGTATTAATACAGGTTAATAACTATTCAACAATTATTTTCGAGAAAAGAGTGCCATTTTTTCCTTCCATTTTTAACACTTTTTATCTGGATCAAAAGAAGAAAACTTGAATTTCAAATCTGCTATGGTATTCAGTCTGTTGTAATATGCTGTTTAGTTGTAGTATACAAAGACAAAAACAGTCTCACACAGATATACTATTAGAAGGGCTGGGGAGATAGCTCAGTTGGTAGAGGGCTTCCCTCACAAGCACAAAGCCCTGGGTTCAATCCCCAGCACCACAAAAAAAAAAAAAAAAAAGAAGATATACTACTAGAAAAGGAAGAACTATTTCAATAGCTTTTTCAGACAATCAGAAAAATTCTCCTTCCATTCCATACCAAGAGTCTGTAAGTGTTAGTTTCTTACTTAAAGTTCGCTGATATAGGGAATATGAGCACATATAAGTAAGCTTTACATAATTTTTATAGTCATATAAGTACTTTGTGTGCACATTCCATTTCATCACATAGAATACTTATACACATACATCTACACACATATTTGTGTAAAACTAATGTCTGAAATCATGAAAATAAATTGTGTACTCTCATAACTGAAATACTTCATAAAAAAGTTTCAAGACTTAAAAATTTTAAGTCTAATCAAAAGCAATCTGAAAGCTAACTACTTCTGCAATAGGGGAAGAAATATTATGATAGCTGAAGGGAGTAAACAGCATTTATTGATATGTCAGTACTATAAAAAATAACATCAAAAGTCACATTCCCCATAATATTGTTGCTTGATTGAAACCCTGGTATTATCTTCACTAGTCAAGAAAGTATTCACTTCAAGGAATCTACTAATATTGACTTTCCAAGGTTAAATACTATTTTAGGCTAAAATATAGAATATTTAAAAATATGTACATTTACATACAAATTTTTCCATATCATAAATCAAACTTTATTGAAAAACCTTAAATATGTTTATTTGCAAATGTTCTATGTATCATTTCAGTTCCTTTGAGAACTGAAATTCAGAGGAATATACAACTCTTACCATATAAAGCTACAAAACAGCATTATTCATAGAATATACAGTGTTGCCAAAATGTTAATACAAATTCTGTATCAGTGTTCATTATTTTATGTTGGATTTGAAACTGAACAATATAATGAAGCTTCCTGTATACAGCCCCCTCTACAAAACAAAGTATCATACAATAAATAAGCAATAAAAAAACCTTTCATTTGTAACAGTTTATATACCTAAAAGAGTCAAGAAAAAAACTGAAAAACTATTAGATTGAAAAAGAAATTTGTGAAAAAAAGCTAGATACAAGATTCATATTTAGAAACTATACATTTTTTACATATTAATAATCCGAAAAAGCCATGGAGATGTGAAGGAAAACCACTGACAATCAAAATACTTAAAATGCCTCTAAGTAAACCCAATGGGTAAAAAGAAGAGAGCAAGACTTCATTCCAGTATATAAAAGAACTTAAAAATAGATGCCTAATTCTTAGAACTAATATAGTTGATTATAGTTGTCGATTCTCATTAAATTAATTAATAAGTTCAACAGTATTCTTAGGAAACCTGTAAAAGCAATTCTAAAATCAATAGGGAGGAGAAAAAAAAATCTTGGAAAGGAGAAACAGATAAGGGAATTCGCTCCACTGAATACCAAATTATATCATAAAGCAATAGTTGTTAAAATAGTGCTATCTTGGTTTAACAAGATAAAAATAGCAATATAATAGATTTAAGAGTTCAGAAAGAGCAAATATAGATAGGAATTTATTTTAGGATAAAAATGTTAAATCACTGAAAAAGGATTAAAAAGTCAATGGTATTTGAACAAAAGTCTATCTCAGTGGGGGGAAAATGAGTCTCCACATCATAAACAAAAATAAATCTCAGATTATTTAAAAAATAAGAATCATAAAACTATTAAGAACTTCATAAGATATTTTAAGTATTCCAGATTGAAGAGAAAGGGGAATGAAATTTTAGACAAGATACAACTTCCAAAAAAATACCAGGAAAGAGACAATCAGATTTGTATGACACTATTATATTAAAAAATAAGAGAAAGATGCAGAAAAAAGATCTATCTAGATCAGAAATGCCAAAAAAATTAATAAGCAAAGTTTGAAACATAAATGAAAACTGAAAAAATGATACAAATAGGTAGTTTACCAAACCATAAATAGGGGATTATGAAAAGATGATCAACTTCATCCAGGAATCTATAAAATTTGTAAATGACCTGCTTTTCAGTTATCAAATTTACAACATAAAAACAAAAAACTAATAAACCATATAGAAGAGGGAAATGTGTGTTCATTTGTTAGAATATATAAGTTGATACAGGTAGTTTGGTTGGCAATGTCACCTATTTAAATGTAAATTTTAATAGCAATTCTATTTCTTAGCATGTTTTATAAATATATATATGTACACTATAAAGTACATAAAAGTACTTCAGAAATTGTAACCACAAATAAAATAATCAATGGATTATTTTTAGCAAATGTGACAGAATGCCATTTCAGGCATTAAGAATGAAATCATTCTCAAATTTGAAAGTGCATTAAAATACATCTAGGCAGGTAAGTAAAATGCCCATTGTTACCAATCTCAAAGACTGATTCGTAAACCTGAAAGTGTTTATGAGTCTACATTTTTAATACCCCGAGAATTTTGATAAAGTTGATTACATAGTTACTTTTTGAAAAATACTGATCTATAATGGAATACATATTAAGTAGGAAAAGCAATTTCAACAAGTTATATTGTGACTTCATTAATGTTTTTTGAAAATCTATTTGTACATGTAAATATGAACATAATACATATGAAAATAAATTCACTGAAAAATGGGAGGATATTAAAATTTATAATAGCAGTGATCTTTGGGAAAAGGATTAAGATCTTTGGGGATGGAGGAATGAAAAAGGACTTTTACAGGTGATTTTGTAAATCTGATTCATAAAATATGTGATTTTATTTTTTGTTCCAAGAATATACTTATGTATGACCTGTACAATTTTAGGAAAATGAAATATAAAAAGACAAAATGCATTTTAATGTCATGAGTTCATATTTGTTTTCAAAGTGCTGGTTCACTTTTAAAGGATTATCAACTATTAAAATGACAAGTCAGTGGTATTTCTAAGAACTCTGTGTCTTCAGGCAAATCATTTCCTATCTATTTCCTTGTACATGCATGTGACTACTCCAGACATCTTTTCTAAAGTATGGCAACAGTTCCAACTCAAGAAAATTGCCTCTTCACAATACTTCCTTCTCCTGACTTACATTTAGAGGAAAAATTCTCAGGGATGAATTTTGACATTATTATCACAAAAGCAACAGTTAATCAGTGGACAAATGTAGGTAGGGAGAATTGATTCTTTCTGTAATTTCCCAAGGGAAGTCACTGATGAGAAAAACAAATCAGTCTCTTCCTCAAAGACATGGCAGCATTTGGGAAGCATGAGACCTTGGTCAATAGGTCCTGTCTGGTTGTGAGGTTCAAAACTAATGACGTTAAACAAAAATTACTTCATGAGTTTAAAATGAACAAGTTATCTAATAAAGTGGAACATTACTAAGGAATTTATTATTACAGCGTGCTATCATTCCATGAAATGAACTGGACACTAATCACATACTTACTGATTTCTTGGTAGCCAAGAAACATTATGTATTTTGAATTTTGATATTATAAGATTAAGAAACAAATAGAATATATGACATTTTAATGCATGAGTCATGACAAATTATCTTTATAGAAATTAGCCTAAATTTTATTCCCATATGATTTATAGAATTAAGAATAAATAATAAACTAATCATTTCATGTCCAATTCAAGTTCTTACTCTGTTAGGCAATATTTTATAGAATTAATTTTATATCTAGACAGGAAAACACTGTTTACTCATGTTTTCAACTGCTTAATTTTAGTTGCAAAAAAAATCACAATGACACTCAATTGGGACTCTGACTCCCTAGGTCTAGGGATGGTCTATTTCAGGTAGTCACCCATCAATTTTCTTTCTAAAAAATTTTTTCATTACTTTTTCATATGACTCTTCATTTATACCCAGGTTTATACCTTTAATTATACAACTTACTAATAATAAAATTACTCAAATCAATATCTGAGTAATTTTTCCTATTTCAGAATTTCTACCTCCAAAATTGATCCAACCAGAAGTCTTCTCTGACTCCAGCAGTACTAAAAACAGCAGTCTGTACCACTGTCAACTGAGCTGATGTGAAATCATTCACAAATATTCATCCTTTTGTACTTATTTAAGCTATGTCTATTTAGGAAACCTACTTTCTTAACTAAAACCCAAGATACATGATCTAAAAATAAATATTTTTTCTCAATTTGGAAGCTTTTGTAAATACTCAAATTGAAAAAAATTATATCAAGTTATATATAATCAATTAGTTTTACTGACTATTAAATACAATTAGGATTATCCCCAAAAATTCCTAATGATGTTAAAAAAAATTTCTAAAACTAAATCTGGAAACTCTCCATTTACTTACCGAGTAGCTTTGTTGTGGGAAGAAGATGAGTATTGATCTGCAGCATTTAACAGTGATAGCTAAGAATCTTATTGACATTTCAAACTACTTGTCACATTCATCCATTTTGTCCAAAGAGATGTACAGCTACACTCTTAGTGTAAGAAAAGAAATCTGAAAAGATGACACATCTTCACCCTCAAGACACTTAAGTGTAAGATGTGCTCACTAACAATGGTTGCTAATGCCAGGGAATGCTCCTTCCAGGCCAGTGACTGGACAGTAGGCTGTGTATATGGTCAACAAAGGAAAAAAAGCTCAAAATATCCTGTCAGGTATACTTCATTAGAGTCTTCACAACAAATTAAATTAATTGAGCAAATTATTTGCTTTATTCAGGCTGAACATACAGGTCATATTTGAAAGGATAATATTATATACTAGTCTGAAAGGTAAATACTTGATAAGGAGTTAGAATCCCAATACACTATGGGAAAAAGACAAAACAAAGAACAACAAAAATCCCTAAAGCTGAGAATGTACGAATTCAAATATTTGGTATAAATTCTGCCAAATGCTGAGTAGAAATATTAATTCAGGCATAGAATACATGAATGAAATCTGAGTCTATACTTTCATATGAATTACTATAAGCTGATTCCAAAATAAATGCTAAAATTATCACAAATGTAGCTTGGGGATCAATATTCATACTTAGAATTTTAAACTGTTATACAAACCTTTCATTACCAAATAAAAGAATGCTAAAATTTAGATCTTGAGTATACTAAAAAGTAAAATACAGTACTCCAAAGAGAAGCAGCTCTTCATCTAATTCTACCAAAAACATCCATTTTTCTATTTTTAATCTATATAAAAATGCCAATTTTACAAAAATCTGTAAATGTCAATAAAAATGAGCAATAAGTCTTCTACCACAACCTTTTAGCACAAAGCATTTATTGTTGACTTGTCTTAGCCTGTCATTGGCTATAACTTTTCTTACTAAATTTGTAGACATAATTTGATCTCCCAGATATTTTAGAGAAATGACTGAACATGTTAAGAATTATGCATCATTATGCAATTAAGTACAATGACTACACAATATTGTACAAAAACAAATTACTTAGGATTTTTAAATTGTATTTTAGATTGAGTATTGATGAACACATACCTGATACAAGAGGTCTTTTTGAGGCAAAGGTACAGATCGTTCTTCATACAAAGGAGGTGGTTTATGTGTGGGTGGAAGATCAATCCTGCATTAGAAAGGTTAAAAATGTTACTGCCATTTAGTTAACAGGAGAAAAAGAAGGCAGAAAGAAGTCAAAATTCTCACAACTCCAGGGGATATTTTCCTCATACTATAAAATACTTAATTATTATTTCATCTTGTATGTTTAACTCATTTCTTATTTTCCTTTAACATATCAAATAGAAAATAAAAGTAAACATTAATTTTAATGTTCAAAACCAATCTAATTTATTCATATTTAATTTAAGTAGTTCAAATATAAGAAACATTTTTGAAAATTGTTAAGCACATAAGTATATGACCAATTTACTTAACTACCACATTAACTACCTATATTTTAAAGACAATCAAACAAACGTGTTATACTTTTCTCTAAAGTATCATACAAGTGATTTAACATATTCCATCTTAAAATGACATTGAAAAAAGTTTATACTGTATCTTGGAAATACTTCCAAGTCTGAGTTTCAAAAGATTTCCTCACTCTTAGAATATTCATCACACAAATTAAGATTTTTCAGTCGACAGACCATTATCAATCTTGCCACCTGAAACAAAGAAAGGGGCCAATATATGCTTAGGAAATGAATTTAATATTGCCAATATACTAACTGGTAAAAACCCTCAATTTATATATAGTAAACAAAAAACAGACTTAAATATATCTTGTAGCTCTTTACATTTTAGAACATAATTATATATTTTTTTTCATAACTTTGAAGATCAGATATTTTCAGTACTTGTGATTAGTAAACAAAACATAGGATTATATGAAAAGACTAAGGGAATGGAAGCTATAGATACTAATAAATAATGTTTTCAAAATTATAGAAAAGATTATAAGTTGAGAACAAAGGCAACATTAATCACATGCTAGTCACTCTCTATGAAAGAACTCCAGTTTTAAGAAAGGTGTCACACTGAATGAGCACTTTACCATAATTTTTTTTTTTTTGGATACATGCATATATTTAATAATGAAACAATTCATTAACAACAAAAAATTATAAAAATTCATGAGACCTCAGTGCTGTGGAAGAAGGTGAGATAACAAGGAAAAAAGCAACTGAACCAGAAGGAAATATGATGAGCAAAAGCAAAGGCAAATATCACTAGGATAGTATTATATGATCTGAAAAGGAGAAGGGCTGGAGAAGCAACCAGTTATCTGAATGCTTGGTAGCAAGCAGCCTCACTGAATGCTGCACAGAATGGAGGCTATGAGCCAGAGAAAGTCAGGAAAGGAAAAGAATCTATAACCCAGGGTAAATAGATGGAAGAGAGTAGGAATTACAGAGAGATGACTCTAAGGCCTTTTGTTTCCTCTAAAGTCTAAAATAAGCCTTAAGTTTTTAAGTATGTCAGTCAAATTCTACAATCACATCATGAGTAGCACTAGGCACCTGTGAAGAAGTGGTGAGGGAAGTGGTTTATAAAAGTAAAGGAGTGACATGGATCCTGCTCTACAGAGCTTACAACCTACCATAATTTGTTAATTTTTTCACCCAATGAATATCACAGCAAATTCTTAGCTCCAAAGTGTCAAAGGTCAAACTGAGGGTCATGAAGGTAAAGTTATTTATTTATGGTCAGACCATCAATTTGATCATGACAGAGCTGAAACTGACACCTTAGTGTCTTCAATCCAAAAAGACAAGAGTTGTAATTGTGCCAGATTAGAGAAGCAGAGAATATACAAAGCATTTTTAAAGATAAAATGAATGCATCCTTTAAATGCCAGTCTTGTGTCCTTAGCAGAAACATAAAAGTGCAGAAGAACTAATGCTAGCCAGGCATGATGGTGCACAGGCATAAGGCCTAGTTACTTGCAAGGATAAGGCAAGAGGACCACAAATTGGAGGTCAGACTGGGTAACTTAGTGAAATCCTCTCAAAATAAAATAAAAATAGTGGGGGGCCGAGGGGTGAAGCTAGATAAAGAGAGATCTTGCCTTAGCATGCATGAAGCCCTGGGTTTGATCCCCAGCACTGGGGGTGGGGGCATGTCATTTGTATAGAACTGCACAGTTCATAAAACATTATCTTATTCTATTCCCATCACAACCATGTGAAATAAGTAGGAAAAGTATTATTCATAGTTAAAGATAAAGCAACAAAACTATTGATAGAACTGAAAATGAACACATGTCAGTTGATTCTGCAACGAAGTGAAATTTCCATCTTATAAATCTATCTCAAAGATTAGGCCCAAATGTTGCTTATTCTTTGAATAAAAACATACATATTTTATAATTCACTAAAAATGAAGCTTTTCTCTTAAGGAAAAAATTTTAAAACTTGATGAATTTAATTATTCTTGGTAGAGATACACATATAATATATATGTAATGAATGTATTACATATGTATGTATATAATACAGACATACACAATCCGAGGAAGCAATTAAAGTTTGTAAGGTATTTTAAACCTTAACTAGTACTTCATTAATGGCCTGCATTTCTATTCAGAGGGCAGGCAACATAAAGTATCAATGTGTAGTGGTTTGGAATAAAGTCTAATACACTGTGGATAAAAACTGCTGTTTAATTTATATGTCCATGGGATTCCCCTTGAAGTTGTTCACTTCCTAAGATGTAGTTTAAGATGTCCTATTGAAACCACTGTCATTTAACAAGTCTCACATTATTCTTACTTCTCTCCCTGGGACCCTTTGAATAAAAGCAGCTGTAAAGACAGATATAAAGACTAATGCATAATGAATAGTCATAGAACACAGGCAGAAAAAAAAGATACTTACACTTTGTCAAGGTAGGATGGTTTCTTTTTCCGAGGAGTGAGCAGCACAGTCACAAAGACAGCAATGATGAAAAGGGCAAGGACAGCTCCAATGACAGCACCAGCTACAGCTATGGAAGAGGTCTGCTTAGATGGAACATCTGCAAAGTAACAAAAATTAGGCTATTCAAAACATTTTAAAGAGTTCTTTAAATTACATACCTTAATTTCTAAATTGTGCAAATGCTATTTGATTGAAGCATGGTATCCAACAGTCAGTTTAGAGGACCCAAAATTCATTAGTTTGAGCAGCATTTATTCTAACAACCTTTCTGCTTCCTTGTTAAGTACCCCAGCTTTGCTTTTTTCAAATTATGAAAAGAATATCCCCAATAGACATCAACAAGTTAATCTACTAGTTATGGTCAAAGAATGTCTGGAGGAGAAAAGAAGATAGATATAAAGATGAAAATAATTTTGTGTTCTTACTCTAAAGGTGATTTAAAAAATCAGTATTTTTAAGAGTCAATCAATAATACATACATTTGCCATTTTTATTCTATTAAAATGAAAAAGAAACTTAGAAACCAAACACCTTTAAGAGGAAAATAAATAATAAAAAAACCACAAACCAAATGAATATAAACAGTGACAATACTAAAAAATTTTAATTTTTTAATATTAATGTTTTAAAACAGGACCAAACATGCTGGCAGAAAATTCTTTCATCTGGCTGCCAACATAGTATCAATTTCTCCCTCCCACATTGTATCACAAATTTAGGAAAAAAGGATTTAATAATTCCATGTAGCAGTTAGCATTTCATAGTGTTTAAAAATTAAATCACTAATTTTGAACTACCAAATGAGTCTACTAAGATTACGATAATTAAGTATATATTTTCAAATATAGGAACTATTAAGGGACATGACCAAACCATAAATCCTCATGTATATTATTTTGACAATTTCAGTCATATTAAATTCAGTAACAAAATTTGTGAGGTGATTCATAAGTTGTAAAACTTTCTTCATATACATGACTTTGTTTTATCCTTCTAACCAATAAAAAATATTGAAAATAACATCTTCTAAATGAAAATACTGTTGTTCTGAAGTTAAATGTTCTATCCATGATCACTGAGCCAATGAGCAGCAGAGAAAAAAAAGAGTAAAGTTGGAGAAGGATAGAAATCTCACCCTCATATCCTTGTTTGGGGAACAATGTTTTCTTTTGCAATATCTAATGTAGACTTGCATTCTGGGCTTCCTATTTGCTAATAAGAAGCTCTTAGTTTTCACTTAAATTGATTTATTCACATATACTCTTAAGCAATTTCAATTATTGTTATGATCCAGATATAGGAAATTTAAATATTAAAGCACTGTAAGGTTTGAACTACTTCACCTACATAACATGTCAGTCTTTCCATTTAAGTACGTATTTCAAAGTATCTTCTATTTTATTAGATTGTGGTCTACACAGTGTTATTTACTGGTCAAAAAAAACCATTTTACTTTCCTTCCAATCATAAATATTTGACTAACCAAGCTGAGTTTATTTATTAATGGGTCATTTTTTAACCTCATTCTAAATTAGATCTATTATTGCTCAATAATCCCCAATGACTCCATTTAATTATGTACTGGATGAGGGGAAAAAATGTGAAATAGTGCAAATTTACTCAGCACTTGTAAATGTTAAAGATTTGGGGTGATCTCTTCTATATTTTCATTTTCCCCATCATATAAATTATAGCTTTGACCATTGGTCAATTATACCATTGACTATAAAGTAGATGTCTCTATCCAATCCTTAATAATACCTAAAATTGAGATTCTTAATCTACAGATCACAATTTTTCATCAAACCTCATATCTCCAATAAAGTCTTTCACCTATCTTAGCAATAATAAGTTTGTAGTTCATTGCAAGTAATAAAACATAATCACATAGATTTTTAATGTCCTAAATTCCTAACCATACATACTATATTTTAGTGTTCTGAATTATCAAATCTAAATATATACTACTTTTAAACATTTTACCTATTACCTAGTTATCCAGTTCTAGGCATCTACAGCTGAGAGTTCACTCTATGTATACAACAATATTTCCTTCTATCTTAATTTAGGCATTTTTATTTCACCGAGTTCCATTTTTTCTTTATTCCTATTTATCCTATTTCATACCTCTTCTTAATATCATAACAGGATGTTAAGTGCTAAAAACAGCAACTGGAAGAAAAATAAAGTATGTATTCTTTCACCAAATGGATAATGCAGTTCAATTGGTGCTAAATACATAAATAGGGTATATTACATCTTTCCTTTTGTAATTCTTTTACTGAGAAAGGGAAAGATAAAATATATTTAAGGATATTAAAATTTTAAGGATAGCAGTATGAAATACAAAGAGGTAAAACATTCACCACACTGCTACTCCAACATCCCACATAAACACATACATACTACATATATACCAATAAAACCGTAACAAGGAAAATATTAAGCATGCAAATTTATACCTTGGCATTTTTAAATGCTAATCTAGTTTACTGGTGGCTGACAAAAAGCCACCACTCGAGATGTTCTTAAAGTCTAATAATGCTTGTAAGTGGAAGAAAAGGACATTGACCATGAAAATTGAGGTACACATCTGTAAAAAGGTAGCTTATTGCTATAATAGTAGACATAATATTCATTGACAATTCACCTCCAAAAAAAGAAAAATAGTAGTCCCTGATACAACAAAGGTATACCACCTATAATAGATATTATGCATATAACCTCTAAGGAAAATGTTCAAAATCAGCTACAAATCATACTAAAAAATTTACAGGTAGAACATTACTTTTTGGAAAAAATATACACGGTAAATACTGCAGATATTAAATTAAGGTATTCTTTATTATCACTTTAATAGAGATGAATAAAAAATGTGAAAGTTAATCAAGCATATGTGAACACCTAATCCACCTATGAAAGTAAGATAAGATATTCTTTTGTTGGTTCTTTTGTGAAAATTTCAGTTATATCCCATAATTCAAAGGTTAATGCAATGACCTACAAACTTTTCTCCCCATCTTTCATTTGCTCCCATACCACCTCTATCACTGTATTACCAATTTTTCCCATAAATACCCCCCCCCCATTTTTTCCCTTCCACTTAAATGTATAAATGATGGGAATCCAATATGGAACCTCCTGCATGCTATCTAAGTCTTCTGCCACTGAGCTACACATAACAGTCCTCTGTTCTTCATTTTTAAACATATCCTTTAATTTTATCTTAATATGACATCTAAGCCTTTATATTCATGCAACTGTTTATCTCTAATGTTTAATAAAAATGCTGTATTTGGGTCAGGCAGATTTCACAGTCTCTCATCCAACAAACTACCAAAAATCTAATACACATTAGGAATTGTGCTAAGGGCTAGGAATGCAACGATGAATCTTAAGGTCCTCAAAAAAGAGAAAAATTCCCAAAGTGAGGTCACAATGCATGAAATATGCATGATCCCATCAAGTAGAGAAATTTCACTGCTTTTCTTTAAAAATCATTCAATAAACTAAATGTTCACTAGTATAAAATATAAGAATTGGCTCTGACAGCTGCACTTGATGGATGGGGCAGATGTTTACCTGTGATACAAAACACCTGCAGTACTGTATGGGGGAAATGGTGTGAGATAGTTAAAAAAAAATTTTTTTTTGAGTAGTTACTAATTCACTTGGTTTATTCTTCTCATATCATCAACATCTTAAGACATGAGAGCTCAGTTGAATGAGCTTATATTTAAATTTAACCAACAATTAAAAATGTAAAGGAGGAACTGTATAGATGTTCCATGTGACAGAAAAACATCTGACACAAACAGTGCTAATCTGTTATACACTAGTAACCATTCATTCCCAGTAAATGTCATTCCTGAAAAGAATTGATATAATGAAGATAATACTAATGCAGGCACATCTAATAAAAAATACAGCAAACACCTTACTCCTAACACAAACTTTTATCAGTTACATTGTGAAATAAAACCATGGCAATCTAATGAGATGACAAATGAACAAACAACTAAAAAACATAACACATCGGAAGACCAACTAAAATACAGATTTACATTTACTCATTAACAGTAAACCTCACACTAAACCTATACTGGGTTGAAACGATCCATTGTCCAAGGTAACATTAATGTCATTAGCAAGATACTAAAACATCCACACACTTTGCACATAAAAACAGGCTCTTAAAAGGGTCTAAACAGGAGGTTGGGATGAATACTGTTGACCTTCCAATAATACTGCCTCTTCCATTTTAATCTAGTTGGCTTTAAGAGGTAGCATTTCTGCTAAAACACTTAACCAAGATTCACCATATACTATTTTTGAATCACTGAATCACAAAGTATAAAACCAAGAATAAAAAACAAATGAAGCACAGGCTGGGGATATAGCTCAGTTGGTTGAGTGCTTGCCTTGCAAGCACAAGGCCCTGGGTTCAAATCCCCAGCACTGCAAAAAAAATAAATAAATAAATAAAATGAAGCACAATCATGTTCTTTTTTCAAGATTTTAGTGAGAAAAAAAAAGGTTAACTTTAAAGATGATAGACAATTATAGTTTACCAAAATAATTAAGGTTTTTCATTATTATCACTTTAATGAGAAAACATTCACTTTTAAAACATTATTTTATCAGTTAAAGTTGCCATTTTAAAATCTTTTATAATGTATATAGTCAAGCTGCTATAGTAGCAAAAATATAATTTGAGTATATAGTAATTTTTAACTGAGTGAAAAACTTTCCATCGATCTAGAAAAGATAAGCAAAAACGAGAATAAAATGACAAAATGTGAAGTGAGTTGTGATGGGTGGAAGTTGATACATAAGATACAGGTAAGTTACTAATTCTAAAGAAGAAAGCTTCAGAAATCTATCATTTGAGCTGGACTTCGAATACGGACTGATCTTCCAATGTGCAAAAAAGGGAGTAAAAACATTTGACAGGACATAATATCAAAGCACATGGTATGTTAAAACAGAGTTAACAGATCTAGATATTGAGTAGTCCCCTGTTAACATATCTAGGCACCGAGTATCAAATGGCTGCTAATACCAAAACAGAAAAACAGGCATTAAGTGCCTTCTAGTGGAAGAATATACACCATTTTTTAAGTAATACTGGCAAAAAAAAAAAAAAAAAAAGGAACCTGAATCTAATCAAAATTACAAATATTTCTACTAAATTATAGAAAACATAAAGAAACATTTAGGGTACAATTAGAACAACTGGAAAGTATAAGGAAAATGAAGCAGGTTCTTCAACAAATAAACTGCAAGTGAAAAACTGGGGGAGGGAAAGTAAGTAACACATTAAAAAGGCATTTCTAGCAACCACAATATATGCAGGTATACCTAACAAAAAATAATGTAAACAACTTACTCCTAACACAAACTATCAGTTACATTGTGAAGTAAAACCATGGCAATCTAATGAGATGACAAATATGAGTAAGTGTTTGAACATTCATTCCATGCTGTTAAGCTATTTGGTATTAAAAAATGATACTATGGTTAATTTTTCAACAGTCATTGTCTTTTTAGAGCAATATGCTGATTTATTATACAAATGAAGGTATGGCAAGAAGGATTTCATGGCTAAAGGTTTAAATGAAACAAAACTGATGGTAAATCTGAATAATTAAAAATGAGAAGAAGTTCATTATTCTCATTTTTGTATAATTTTCCATAATAAAAAGTCTTATTCTCCTAAATCTCACTTTGTTAGCTTCATCTAAGTACCCAGTCAGAATGAACAGCATTATTAGCTAAAAGGCACGTGAAGTCAGATTTATTCCAAAATTAAAACACATTTTACCCTTTCAAAAATGAAATGAACATGAGTTACTATTACCAAGGTTCAAGAAAAGAAAGGACCCCTAAGGGTATATGTACAGCAAAAGCTTTTGTAAAACTATGTTTGGTTTCAAATCTTGATGGAAACATATCACTACTCAGGTCAAAGTAGGTATGTATTAAAAAAAATTAAAAATTGGTTGACTTTTTTTGGTTTACATAATAGAAGCAAACAGGAGACTTTTTCTGAAAACATAAAAATTGGTATTCTGTGGACACTATTCTAAAGACTCCTTTATGAACAAAATTCTACTGGCATAACATGAGGGAACAAAACAGTCCAAGCTGTATGTTATTTAAAAAAAAAATGCCTGCTTGTTCTAATATAATGTAAAGTTTAGAAAAAATATATATCATAATTTTTAAATGTCAGAAATAAAAAAAAGGAAAAGGGAAATTATAAACAATTCTAAACAATGACATTTTTAATCAAAACTGTTCACAAACAATACATAAACATCACTAAGTATCACCATAATTACCTTCCAAAATATATTAAATTTCACATTAAAAGCCAAAACAGTTGTCCATTGGTATCCACAGAATTAGCTCCAGGATACCTGAAACCAAAATCTGGGAATGCTCAATTCCTTGTAATTTAATATCTGCATATAATCTGCACATATCTTCCTGTGTACTTTAAATAATCTTCAGATTAGTATTACCTATTGACATGTAAATAGTTGTTATATCGTATTATTCAGGAAATGACAGGAAAAATAAGGATGGTACATGTTCATTACAACTTTTTCAAATATTTTTGAATGCTATTCATGATATATATGTGAAATAGGAATCCAATTTTAAATCAAATTTAAAGTCAAAATTTAATGACAAACATGTCAACCTATGTGCTCCCTCAAACTTTATTTACCTATGTCCTTAACATGATTATTGGGAAGAGAAATAAGGCAGATTCTAATTCCCACAAATCATTAATTACATTTTGATTGTAAATTAAAGAAAACAGGTTACATATACACACATATACACCACTAACAAGTATAATGAGGATGAAGAAGATAATAGAGAGTCATAGTCTCAATACAGAAATATAACTTGAATATTTTTAAACTTCAATGGTTTGTTGCATAACTATTAGAGCTAACACCCAATATGTACCTTGGTTAAAAAAAAAAAATTAGTAAAAACTAAAATTAAACCCAAACCCAACATGTCAAAAAAAAATCTAAGGATCTTTTCATGGATAGTACATTTCTAATTGATAAGTAAACAGAAAAAAAAAATTCAATTTATACTCTATCCCCACTTATAGAATTCAAAATCCAATATGGGTACCATTTCTTCCTTTCTTACATTGTACATTGATTCCTTCCACAAAACAACAACTTCTTATATGTTCATATATCTTGTTTTAGCAGTATTTACCAATCAAAATGAAACTCAAATCACATTTTTTTTTTGCATATGAAATGGCTACATTGCTGTTTTTGAACTTCCATATTGTACTTTCTAGGATTCCTTAATACAAAAATATGTAGTCATGTATTACCTTAAACCTTCCTACAAATGGCTATCAGAAGCAATAATTACTACTAAAAAACCTCAATGTTTGCTTTAATATCAAACTTCCCAAAAGTAAAAATCTCTATCAGGCACATGATAAAAACTGCAGAGTCAAATGTCATCTTTAAAGTCAGCCTCTAGCCTACTAAAGTTTCAATGTATTTTAACAAAATGGCAGAAAAAAACCAGAACTGCATTTACTTTCATTGTATTATTGAAATACGTTAACCAGTAGGGGAAACAAACAAACAAACAAAAAACCTGAGAGTAAATATTAAAAAGCAAAAATGGCTGAAAGCATAAGAAAGAAATATAAATATGGACCAAGAATAGTAAAAACATTCCATTATTTTTTCCAAAAATAATAAAGTTTCATATAAACCTAATAATTAGCTGGGCACATAACTGATATTCAAAAATTAATTTAACAAAAATGTTTATTTCATATAACTATTCATGATTACAAACCATTCCCTATGTACAGTATCATATACATAAATCTCTAAGAAGCAACAGTGCAATGCTTCCAAAAATCTTAAGCACCAATATAGGAGTCCTGTAATCTTTTAATATGCCACAAGATTTAAATTAAGGATACAGAACATATTAAATACTCACTTGTATGTTTTCAAGTTGCCTTTTCCCACAAAAACAAAACAAAAAACTAACCATATAATGGTGACAATGTAAAAATAAGTTCATAATTAGTAAGAAGATATTTTGGAAATATAGTTCTTGAAATACATTGCTAATTTCTTTCAGATTATACTCAAACTGAGATTTATATAAAATCCTAAACATGATTATTCAGTTCATATTCATACAGCACTTCCAACCCTTATTTTTAAAGATAATTTTGATCAGAAAAAAACATAAATTTACAAATTTACATTTTTCATGGGAAGAATTTTAGACCTATGTTTCTTGTGGCTGATATCATTGCTGATATTCAAATAAAAAAGTTATTTCAATCACTTTGTATTATAAGAGTTTTCTTCCAATGACGTAGACTAAGAAGTCTTAGATCTGCATATAAGTGGTTAACTACATTAAAACACAGACATTTTAAACAAGGCAACAGTGAGCTTAACTTTACTTCTTAACCTGATATTATAGTCTCATAATAAGTATTAGGGAAGAATTTCTAATTTATGCAAAATACTCCTAAAGAAAATTAGTTTATAATTATTTAGAATAATGTTTTTGCTACTTGCATGTTACAATTTTGCCTTTATAACACCTTTTGCTTTGATGAGGATGGGAAGCATGGGTGGTTGGAGAATTAATAAAGTACCTACTTCACCTTTTTGTCAAAAAAAAAAATTTATTTGATTTGTGATTCTCCTAAAAATTTCTACTTCTACTTGACTGCCCTGGCAAAACATTTATTCTACACAGGACTTTTTTCTAATGAATCATCAAAACACATTCTTTGGACCTCAAAACAGCTGTCTTTATGATTACAAATTTATAGAATTCCACTGTAGAAGTAATTTACCTCCCAAAGAAGATTCACATTTGAAAATTTAGATAACATTTCTTTCTCAAAATGTACATGATTCTGGAAAGAATACACTTAATGAATTATGTAAAAAACAAAAACAAAACAACAAAACAAAAAACCCCTCATGATGTTTCCAGTTTTAATTGGAAAAACAAAAATCTTAAAACATATACATACATTAGGAGGAAATAAAATAGAGGAAAAAGGGGATGGACTGCCAATATCCATTAGCAAATATGACCAGTTGGTTCTATAATTCAAATTTTTCTAGTTAAATTCCAAGTTTCCAAGTTTAATTTTTTTCTGTACATTTACCCGTTTGAACATCAACAACATTAAATAACTTAAACAAGATGGTGTATAAAAGTCCTTCGTATAGATTCCTGGCTGAAATATCTCATCTCTAAAACTGGTGTGCCAGTATAGTGAAATGCCCTCTCTGTTCTGTATTTGATCGTGTACCATATTTCATTACTATTTGTATACTTAAACTATTCATATAAATTATTAAAATAAGGCTACTGTTTAATGTACCAAAATTCATGTTCACAAGACAATTTAAGAACTGTCTTAACAGAGATGAAAAAAAACTGTAATAATTATCTTGTTTTGAAGGCATGTATTTTATTACTCTTGTATGTATTCGAGACAAAATATTGACCAGCTAATGATACTCTTTCACACATCATGTTCATGGAGTTTACTACCACAGTTTTAGTGCAACAAAATATCTTTGAAAAGCCATTCTACAATAATTATGGCAAGGCTCATTAAAATGCAGAGGTAAAGATTCCATTTGTATAGAAACTTAGAAAATAATGTCTGAAAAGGAAAGATGTTCCATCAGGCTGAATATTTTTAGTATACTAAAAATATATATAAACATTTTTTGAATTAGTTTTAGAGTCAATTTTGATGTAGTATCATTTAGTGGTGATAAATTTTAAGAGGTATATGTTTAACAAACATTATACTTGAGATTATGTCTTAGGTAAACATTTAATACACAATGCCAAGGTAGTTTCTTTTTGTTTTTTTTTTTTTAATTTTTGTACCAAAAACGTCACACATTTAACGTTGACATTTCTTCTTACCTGTGTGCCTCAGACCAATAAAGTACTCTGCATTAAAATTTAAATCTTGAGACAGTAGTACAGCATTGAAAAAAATTGTAAAGCAGCTCAGATACATTGAACCCAGATTTTACATTTTCATTTGTCAGATTAGAATATAAAAAGCTTGAAAATCAACTTGAAAAAGCTTATTCTTCCTCAAGAAAAAGTATGAACAATCTGAAAATGATCAACTAGTATGAATGAAACATTGTACATAGTTAAGTCACATTTAGTGGTTGCTAAACATACCACTCCCTCCTGGAAATTACGGAACCATCTACATGTGAAACTAAGTCATCTTCGTTTTCCTCATAATGTTCATCGCTGACAAACTTCATTCCCATTTTTAGATCTTCATAATAATCCATTGGTCTTTCAAACCTATTGAGATTTTCTACATTGTTCCACTGAGTTTTTTCAGGCTCTTCTAAATAGTCTTTACGTATTAGATTGTTCACTGGATTTTTGTTTTCTTTTTTTACACTGTCTGGGTAAGAATCAAGCTCATCTTGTTGAAGAACATCTATTTGTGATTCTTTTTGCATATCTGATGGTGGAATGTAGTTCTTGGCAAAATAGTCTCCTCGAAACGTCCGTCTTCTCCTATAGCAGAATATTCCAGCCAAAACACTTACAAGTACTATGAAGAGAGCCCCCCCGACTACACTAGCAATTACTGTGCCAATTGTGTCATCCTTAATTGTTGCCAAAGTTGACAATGGGAAAGGCAATTTTTTAGGTTCTGTTGCTAGATCCTCGGTGTCAGCAGTTGAGGGATGCCACTGAATTGTAGGCTGAAGGGTGGTAGTAGTAGGAGGATCTAATGGAAACAGTAAAGATAGACAAGACACAGAAAGCAAAGAATGTCAATGCAGGCTGATTCAGCAGCAAGTTGAAAAGACAGCACAGTTAATGAATATATATTCATAGTAACAATAGTTTTTCATTCTTAATTTGATTAAGATTAGACAGTAATGGTACTTTTATATATTTTTAAAATAACAAAACTGACACTTAGTCAGTTACTAATACAATGAAAACAATGGAAACCTATGGGGTGAATACTACTTTATTCCAAGTTTAAAAGTGATACTGTACTCTAGGAATAAGGGTTTTTTTTAATGTAGGTTATTACTTCGCTGTAATATACAGAGCCAGCTCAAACATTATCATATAAAACATTAAATGAAGTTACTCAAATGTGTATTTTCTTAGTAGCACAAGGAAATTAAATGAACAAATAAAAAATTAAAGTAAGTTTTCTTGATGTTCATCTTTACCTAAAAGGTAAGATCTTAACTTTATTTTTAAAAGAATGAAAAACTATAGAATCTTGTTTAGTGGGTACAGTATAAGCTGTTGGTTTAATAATTCTCTCAAAAATATTTTTCTTAAATAAAGAATACTATAAATTTTTATAAAGGAAATATGCAGTAAAGACCATTGTTGAGTAATTTAAAAATATAAATGATGTGTTTAAATTGTGTTAGCCAAATGGCTATTATCAAATGAGACTGATAAACAAAAACAAGGTAAAAATATTATGATCTATAATGTGGTAAAAATCATCTAATACTCCATGATTAACATATCTAAACATTTAGAAAATTAAGGAATTTCAGCTATACCTGTAAAAAATTAATATAATTGCTTCAGGATGGCATCTCAAAAAGAGCTAATATTTTAGAGAGAACATTCAAATAATACTTAAATATTAGATGCAAATGAACCTGTATACGGACATTAGATTATAAGAGTAAAAAGCCATTAATATTAAAAAGCAACTAAACATAAATAGTAAAAATTAAAGACTGGTTAATTATCAATTAAGTAGTATTTGTTGGTCATGTTACACAAAAATTCTAGAGTTTGAAGAAAAGATGAGCTTAAAAATCTTGATTTTTTTTTTCTTAGATAAAAATAAATGGCCCAAATGGTAATATCCTACAATTAATTTTTAAATGAGTGGTACTGACAGAGTTTTAAAAATATGATTGTTAGAAATACTAAATCTACATGGGTAAGTTATTCTAAGATTACAAGCTAAAGAAAAATACTTACTGAAACAGGTTTCATCACGGAATGCCATATGTATAGAATGTGGTAAAAATTTAGCAAGTACAGTATAAAACTTAACAAACACAGTATAACTAATTTGCTCAGTTGAAATTGATATTACAGGTAATCCTGTCAAGTACTCTGAAGTATTACTTATAGTATATGTAAGTGAATCAAGGAAGAGTTGTAATTTTTAAGAACATATTCACTAGCTGAACAAATAAGTGTGGAATTGAAGGATTATTTCTAGGAAAAAAGGAGAAAACGTTCATATAATCCAACTTCACAGGATTAAGATACTAAAAAAATACACTAAAACAAATCATTTGTAAGATAATTCATGTGTTTTTGAGAAGGAAAGAGTAATAGGGAAGGGAAGTTTTAAGTATTAAATGTCATCTTCAGTGATTCCCAAAGAAAACTATTACAACAAAGTGGCATCAGCACATTTAAGTTCAGATCATCTACGTAAATTATTTATGATTTACACATATTTGTGCATGCTCTGATTTTTCAGTTTTTTGGTAACTCCTAATATGCTAGCTGGGTTTCTCAGAAGAGTGAATATGCCTGAGCTCATGGAGTATACACACACAAGTCAACATTTTTACCACATATCCTAAAAATAATAATTCACACTTTTTATTTCTACTCACAAAGTTCTTTATATGAATACTGATGGATGTCTAATGTTCAATTCACTCAGATTCAACAAAATAGATTTCAGAAAATATCTACTAAAAACATTAAATTTTTTGTTAATTTAGTTTTGATAAGTTTCAATCCACTATCCTCCTCCTTAATCAATGTTAAATATAGCACAACATTCAATTAAGATCATTCCATGGGGATTATTGTTAATACTTCATTATTTTGTATTTTAAGCATATGACAATGTATATAAGACTTTTGTTTTTAAATTTAGAATGAGTCATAATTCATATGAGGCAAAAAAATTTTATAATCATCAATAGCTACTTATTTATTGTGATATAAAAATTCTTCCAAATATCATTCCACATTTTTTCAGACATTTAAAAAATTTTGTTGAATGTGTGATAAATGAGGATATAATAGATATAATGAACTCCAGTGTACCTTGAGTTCCCCTAACCCATATTCTTAAGTTTATTTTTCTAACTAATTGTCTCCCATCAAATAGAAAAATAGTCTACTAAGGTCATTGTAGCTATAAGGTAAATTTTTGCCTAATAACTGTGTTATGAAAAAAAATTACATGGATTACTTCTATTTCTTTAAGCTTTTTATGGGTTGTTTAAGTAAAGAAAATCATGCATTTTAAAGCTTAAGACATGCTAAATGTTGATTCTTAAGTTTTGACATTATATCCAAACCTTAAAATCAGTATGATCTGAAATTCACCTTTTTCAGAGGAATCCAGTTTTAGGCATAGTTTATTTGACATGTAAAAATGCGTTTTTCTATTTTTAAAGAAAAGGGACCGATATCGGGGGGAAGAACAAACTGGAAAAACACAATGTCTAACAGTACTGGATAATGAGCCACAGCACCCCAGAACAGTGAAAGTATATTAAGAGTAAAATCTGGTATTTGCAGTTGAATATTATAATCATGAATCAATGGCCTCTTACTCAAAATCTTATGTCTCCCAGTGTGGGAAAATGTATAATAAAATTTAAAACAATTTCACTCAAGAGTTGCTAACTCTACTCTGTTCTAAGCAGAACTTTGAGACTCTTATTTTAAGACACATTTTTTTTTACTTATATTTTAAAAATCATTTCTAAAAGTTTAAAGCGTTAGTTTCAATAATAGGTAAAATTTTGTAAATTTTACAACGAAAATATTAACTATTCTCTTGCAATTATGGTCTTTTATTCTGATCTAAAAGGTTTTACTAAGTAGTTAAATTTTTTAAAAAGCAGTATTATTTATCTATGATTCTTGGCATACTCCAAGAAACTCTTAGCGAAGTAAACTAAACCTGGCATAGTATACTGTACTGTAGACTCTCAGGTAAAAATGTAAAGTCCAATCCTTGATCACTTGGAAGAAAATCATCTCACATACTGCTTTCTTCTTCTGAAATACATAGCAATAATTTAACAGATTTTTCCCAGTCACTCAAAATTTCATTTCCATTCTTAAAAAAACTTTCTAGATGTTGATTTTTAAAAACATGTAAAGCTATCAATATCAATTCCTTGTTAAGGCAAATAAAGTTACATTAAAACAGATTCTGGATTTTTAATTCTTTCCTGATTATTCTCTTCTCAAATTTATTCATTCATACAAAAAAGTGTACTGAATACCTATTACATTCAAAATATCACTGCAGATGATGTAAATACAACAGTTATTGAAGTAGACAAAAATCCTGCCCTCTCAGGACTTAAGTTCTGGTGAGTGCAAAAATAGACAAGCATATAAATAAAATATGCAGTATGTCACACAGCAGTAAGTATTCAAGAGAAAAATAAGGCACAGCAGGAGGACAGAAAGTGGTAAAAGGGTAAGAAGAAAAATTTTCAATTTTAAATACAGTCATGAAAACAAATACCTCACTCAAAAATGCAACACTTCCACAAAGATCTAAAAGACATGGGGTAAAGAGGTAGAAAATATCACATGGAAGAGCACTCCAGGCAGTGGAAACAGAAAATGCAAAGACTGAGAGGTAGAAATATATCTGTTGTGTTTAAACAACAACAAAGAGGCCAATATGGCTGAGCCAGTGAGCAAGGGGTATATATAAGAAATGAAGTCAAAGAGGTAATTTGGTACCAGAACATGTACTGAACCTTATAAGGCACTGTAAAAATTTGGTTCTCACTGTAGGTAAAATGGAAATTCATGGAAGGTTCTGAGAAGAGGAATGATATGATCTGGCATGACTTTAAAAGGATCACTTTGGTTGCTCATCTGATGACAGATTAAAGGATAACAGATTCAAACTGGGAAATTAGATGGCTATTTTAATAATGATGTAAGATTTGCTGACAGCTTGGACCAGAGTGGTAGCAGGGAGGTGGTGGAGAACTAGTAAGATTCAATATAACACAATGGGAAAGCTGACACTGATTTCTTGATGGACAACATAGGGTCTGAGAGAAAAAGTGAAATCAATTTTATTTTCAAAATATATACCCCAAATGTAAGATTGGAAGTACAAAAAACTGAGAGGAAGACAACATACAGAGGAACGGGTTTGGTGTCAAGGTGTTTAAGATTAGAATTTCATTTTTTTTTAAGTATTTTTTAGTTATAGATGGACACACTATATTTGTTTATTCATTTATTTTTATGTGGTGCTGAGGATTGAACCCAATGCTTCACAAATGCAAGGCAAGTGCTCTACCACTGAGCTACAGCTCTATCACCTCAGAATTTCATTTTTAACATGTTAATCTGTAAATGCCCATTCAACTGCTACATATAGTTAATTATCATCAATAAGCAGTTGGAAATACGAGTCAGGGATACTGAGAAGTGGACACGGAAAGCCAAAAGATGTAAATTTAGGCTATGGATGGAATTAGTACATATTAAGGGCATCCAAATTGGGCTTGATATTTATAGGATTACATGACTAAAACATATTGAGCCTAAAATCTATGTGAAACATCCCACAACAAACTGTACGATAGGAACAAAAGGTAAACAGACTTCAGGTAATTACATTTTAAATATGCGTTTCCTATAGTTTATTCCCTAAGGGAAGAAACACATTTACTAATATTTAATCTCCCTCAGATTTCCACAAAAGTACTGATACTAGCATAAAGGGGTAGGGATATATACAGCACGAAGCTTCTTCCTAGTGCCATATAAAAAAAATTTTTGAGTATCATGTGCTAAGTACCAAGCTAATTGCTGAATATACAGTAGTGAATAAAGTAGATACAAGGTACTTAATTTTGAAGATAGTAAATAAATGTGCATATAATTAAAAATTGTGATGAACACTATGAGAAAATAATATGGGCTCAGTTTCAATGATAACAGATCTGAGAATAACATTTAAGCAACTATAAAAGTATTTTAAATCTCTATTTAGTTTTAGATTTAAAGAGATAAAACCTTAAAGACTCATTAAATAATTATCATACAAACCTGCATTTCTAGGTTCTACTCCACTTTCCCCTTAATTTTCCATGTTAGACATAAAGCCTGATATATTTTTGCAGTTAGATACTCAAAATAATTTATATATATATTTTTCTAAATGAGCATTCCACTAATCATTTATAACTACAAACAAGAAAGAATATATTTTTAGTCTATGTAATTTTGTGAATGGCCCAATTTATATTCAGCCAAATTAACAAACATTTAGTGAGACAAACAGTAAGTAAATAACCTAAGTTCTTAGTAGCTTAAGAACTGACAATAAGAAAAAAGGAATATTTTATTTCATTAAAATATTTTCAAAAGCATTCCTACTTTACCTCCCAGTAACCCAACATGGACAAGTCCCATGAATGGGAAGCAATGTTATTTAATAAGGCAGGTTATCAAAGTTAATATCCTATTTTATTTATCAGACAAATGTATGCAGAGTAGCCACCAAAGGGGGGAAATAAAATCACTGTTCTTTGTTAAAAAGACAAAAGAATTTAGAAAGGTACTCCATATATAAAATAATACTACTTAACTAAAAACTGTACATATTAAAATACATATAAATCTGTGTAGACATTCTGTCACTTCTTTAAGAACACAACCTTATATATTTCAGACAGGATTACCTCATATGTCTTTTATATTATTTGGAAAACTTCACACTGATGAATTTATATCTTTACTTCTCTATCATATTATTATGTAATTGTCACCATAGGAATATTTTAAGTAAGTCATTTTGCAAGTAGACAGTAACTTACCTGAAATGTAAATGACCTTTTGATCACTTCTTTGGCCGAGGGAATTGGTCACTTTACAGACATAAACACCAGAATAATTGAAAGTCAGTGGATGGACAAAATGAAGAGTATTATCTGAAGCCAACAAACCATCAAGCCATTGTCCATCCAACCTAGATTTTAAAAAGCATGAAATTATTTTAAATATCTTCACATAGAATTTATTGACAATTATTTTTAAAAAGACATTATACTTTTGGATGCTAGTAAAATAACCACTATCTTTTGGATACAATTATCTATGAAAGCATATAAGCAAGAAATTTTCATTTTAAGAAAGATGTACTACATAAAAGTCCATTAAGTAAACCCATCCTTTCAAAATATTTATGTAAGTATAGCTAGGCAGACAGAATAGAATGAGAAGAAAGAGAAAAAAATTATTTAAAAATTTATATTTAGAAAACTGTTCATTAGAAAAATATTATTTGATAGCATTATCAATAATTTCAAATGAATTAAAATTCTCCATGAATTATAAATGAACACATGATAAAACTACAATTTTCTTAGTTAAAAGTCATATCATGTAAGTCTATTAAATATTTTGCACCTTTTATAATATATTTCTAGAGAGCATAGGGAGATACAAAACAAAGGAATGAACACTCTTTTCAATGAAATAATATCTGCAAATTTCTCAAACCTTAAAAGTGAATGGAAAATCAAATATAGAAGAGCCTTATAGAATCCCAAATATACAAAATTGCAACAGAGACACACCAAGGCACATTATTATGAAAATGCCTAACATACAAGATAAGGATAGTCTTTTTAAAGATTGCCAGAGAAAAACAACAGGTCACATTTAGAGGAAAACCAATCTGGATCGCGGTCTACTTCTCAACCCAGAACCTCAAAGCTAGTAAGTCTTCAAATAACATATACTAAACTCTGAAACAAAATGGATGCCAACCAAGAATACTATATCCTACAGACTTAAGCTTCAGAACTGACAATGAAATAAAAACTTTCAATGATAAAGAAAAGTTAAAACAATTCACAACTAGAAAGCCTGCACTAAAAAACATACTTAATAAATATTTCATGAAGGAATGAATAATAAAAGTAGACCATCAAAGGGAAGAACTATACTAGAAGGAGGAGAAATAAATTCAAATTAAAAACCAGAAACAAAATGATAGGAAATAAAAATTATTTATCAATAGCATTGAATGTAAATGGCCTAAACTCATCAATTTGAAGACATAGACTGGCAGATTGAATTAAAACACAAGACCCAAAAATAAGCTTTATCCTCCCAAAAAAGAGACTAAGCTCACTGGCAAAGATATTCACAGAATGAAGGTAAAAAGATGGGGGAAAAAAAACATGATTCACATGAATCTTGTAATAAGCAGGGGTTTCTATCCTCACATCAGATAAAGTGAACTTCAAGTCAAATTTAATCAGAAGGGACAATGAAGGTCATTTCATACTGCTTAAGGGGATTATACATCAATAAAACATGGCAACCTAAAAACTAGAATAAGATAGGGATGCCCTCTTCTACCACTTCTATTCAACATAGTCCTAGAAACTCTAGCCAAACCAATTAGAGAAATAAAAGAAATTAAATAGATATGAATAGGAAAAGAAGAACTCAAACTAGTCCTATTTGCCAAATATATTATTCTGTATTTAGAAGACCCAAAAAAATCCACCAAAAAACTTCTACAACTCATAAATTCAGCAAAGTAGCAGTATATAAAATTAGCATCGGTAAGTCACTTGTGTTCCTATACACCAATGATGAATCAGCTGAATGAAAAATTAGGAAAACTATCCCATTCACAATAGCCTCAAAACAAACAAACAAAAACAAAAACAAAAAAAAAAAAAAACTTCAGACTCAAGCAAAAGGTGAAAGACCTCTACAATAAAAATTACACAACACTAAATAAATTACAGAAGCCCCCAAAAGATGAAAAGATCTCCCATATTCTTGGATAGGCAGAATTAATATTATGAAAATGGTCATACTACCAAAAGGGCTATAAAGATTTAATGCAATTCCTATTAAAATTCCAATGACAGTCTTCACAGAAATACGAAGAGCAGTCATGAAATTTATTTGGAAAAACAAAAGGTACAGAATAGGCAAAGCAATCAGTGAGAAAAGAGAAGCATGAGTCATCACAATATCAGACCTTTAATTATACCACAGTTACAGTAAAAAAAGAAAAAAAAAAAAAAAAAAAAAACCAGCATGGTAGTGGCACAAAAACAGAAATGTAGACCAGTGACACAGAAAAGAAGACACAGAGAAAAACCAAAATAAATATAGTTATTTCATACTAGACAATGGTGTCATAAACATAATTAGAGAAAAGCAGCCTTTTCAAAAAATGGTGCTGGGAAAACTGAAAATGCATATATAGCAGAATGAAACTGAACCCCTATATCTCACCCTGCACAAAACTCAACTAAAGTGCATCAAGGACATAGGCATTAGACCAGAAACCCTGTGCCTACTAGTAGAAAATGTAGGCCCAACTCTCCATCATGTCATCTTAGGAACCGAATTCCTCAACAAGACTCCTAAAGCACAAGAAGTAAAATTAAGAATCAATAAATGAAATGGCATCAAGGTAAAAAGGTTCTTCCTAGAAAAGGAAACAATCAAGAGTGTAAAGAGAGCCTATAGGAGAAAATCTTTGTAACCTGCACCTCAAAGCACTAATCTCCAGGATATATGAAGAACTCAAAAAAAATTAACACTAAAAAAAAGCAAATAACCCAATCAATAAATGGGAAAAGAACTGAAAGGCACTTCACAGAAGAAATATGAATGGGGAGACTGAGACGGGGGATTGTGAGTTCAAAGCCAGCTTCTGGAACTTAGCAAGGCCCTAAGCAACTCAGTAGACCCTGTTTCTAAATAATATACAAAAAAAGGATGGAGATGTGGCTCAGTGGTAAAGTTCCCCTGGGTTCAATTCCTGGTACCAAAAAAAAAAAAAACAAAACAAAACAGAAACATGAGTGAAACAAATATGAAAAAATATTTAACATCTCTAGCAATTAGAGAAATGCAAATCAAAACTACACAGATTCCATGTCAATTATAAAGAATACACGTAACAAAATATTTTGATGAGGATATGGGGAGAACGTATTCTCATACATTGCTGGTGGGACTGCAATTGGTACAAACTCTATGGAAAGCAGTATGGAAACTTTTCAGAAAACTTGGAAAGTTATTCTACTCCTCAATATATTTTCAATGAACTTAAAATCAGCATACTATAGTGACACAGCCACATCAACATTTAGAGTCCCTCAGTTTGCAATAACTATGGAACCAACCTAGTTGCCTTTCAATCGATGATTGAATAAAGAAAATGTGGTATATGTACACAATGAACCATTACTTAGCCATAAACAAGAATTAAATTATGGCATTTGCCAGTAAATGGATGGAACTGGAGACTATCACATGCTAAGTGAAGTAAGCCAATCCCAAAAAACCCAAAGGCTGAATGTTCTCTCTGATATGAGGATGCTAACCCACAGTAAGAGGAGGGGGGTGATAGAAGTCCATTGGATTAGACAAAGGGGAATGTAGGGAAGGGAAGGGGAATGGGAATAGGAAAGACAATAGAATAAAACAAACACAATTTTCCTAAATTCATATATGAATATTCTACCAGTATGTACAACCACAAGAATGAGATTCTAAATAGAATAAATTATACTCCATGTATGTCAAAATACATTCTATTGTCATGTGTATCTAAAAGGAACAAATACAAAAAGAGAGAAAAATAATGTATGTATAGAGCATAACTTAATATTAATACAAATTGATACTTTGATCTATCCAAAGGTGGTACAATTTTGTTTTGTGATTCTAAGGGCAGTGAGTAAAAAAATAATGGGTATAAACTTTTGCAGTTAAAAGTTGAGACTGACTATCCCTTATCTGAATGCTTGGGACCACAAAGTCTTCAGATTTTGAAGATTTCTGAATATTTGCATAGACTTTATTATTTAAACATCCCTAATCCAAATATCTGAAATTGAAATGCATCAGTACTCAGAAAGTCTCACAGTTTGAAGTAAATCACATTTTGGATTTTTGGGACAGAATTTTAATTTAGCACTGAAGAGTAAAGAAAATACTTTTTTCATAGTTTCAAAAACAAACGTAGCCAGATGGAGTGGCACATGTATAATCTCAGCTTCTAGGGAGGATGAGGTAAATGAATTCCAAGTCAGAAGGGAGCCTGGGGAACTTAGTTATACAGTTTTAAAATAAAAGGGCTTGGGATATAGGCTCAGTGGTACAGCAACTGTCTAGCAAGCATGAGTCCTTGGGCCTGAAACTCTAGTCCTTTTAATTCTCTGAGAAATTTTAAAATGTCTTATAATGTTTTCAAATTGTTTATTCAGAAGAGCCACAGAAAAATCTACATATAACACTAAACATGTAGCAAGTGGCATATGCTAAGAATTCTCTATGTTCTTATACCTATGTTACATAATTCAACTGCACCTGTACCAAAAAATCTATAAAGTACTGTAATCTACAAGGAAACTAAGTATCACAGGGATTAAATGACTCACTCAAAGAAATATATCTAGAAATATAGACACTGGGTAAGAACCCATAATTATCTGTTTTTTAGAAATACTCTATCAAATAGATAACTTACCTCATGACCATTTCCCATTTTTAAGGAAAAAATAAATAAAAAAAGAACTTCTCTGCTTTGAAAATCAACTTTCTTAAAGGAAACAAGGTAATCAAATACACTGTTTTCTTATTTCTATAAAATCACACCAAAAACGAAAGTTAAAACATTAAAAAGTTATTTAAAATCCACAAGGAGAGAACAGGAGGCCCCATTCAACAGAAAACTTTGAGAAAACAGAAAATAGATGGAAAAAATAGTTATATGGTTTAAGTCAGTGTTCCTCAATGAAGAGTGCTTTTGCCCTTGTAAACATTCTGGGTTACCCTAACTGGGGAGTAGAAGGTGCTACCTGCTTTAGAGGATAGAAGCATGGGATGTTGCTAAAAATACTATAATTCATAGGGCTGCCTATCACAAAAAGAATTATCCATCCCAAAATATCAATAGTGTCAAGGTTAGAAAGATCTCCTGCAAGTTGAAGAGTTGCTTTCAGGAAGCATATGATGAAAAAGTAGTTTGGTCCAAAGAACACAGGAAAGTTTGGAGTTTAACTCACTATTAATGTGCAGAAGGCTAGCATAAAGCAAAGGGCTGGAAATAAGGAGATTAGTTGAAAATTACAAAATAAATCAAGGGACTCCTTCCAACTCTGTACTAATAACCAGGCACTTACTTCTTGGGTAAAAAAAAAAAAAAAAAAAAATGAAGGTAAATTCCACAAACAAACAATAAATTATGAAGAAAAGATTTCCATTCATCCATTGGTGATACCTGGAGTTTCCATAAGAAAAGAATCTCTCTACATGGTCATTCCAAGTGGTACCTATTGAAGAATAATCTTCAATATAGAAAAAGTTTTCACCATGCATTTTATTTTAATACCTCACTCTGAAATTACTGGAAAATAAAAAAAAAAAAATCTACAAAAAGGAAAGATCAAACCCAAAGAATCTGGAAGAAAGAGACAATATACAGAAAGCAGAAAAAAATTCCCTGGGGAGGAAATAATACTATAGTATTCCTGGAAAGAAACTAGATGATACTATATCCATAAAATATGAAAAGAATGCTATAGAACTAAATAGGGAATGAGAATGTGCTTGTAAGAAATTGTAAACACATCAATTTTTTTGTGTGTGTGTGTGTGGTGCTGGGGATTGAACCCAGGGCCTTAGTGCTTACAAGGCAAGCATGCAAGCACTCTACCAACTGAGTTATATCCCCAGCTTGTAAATACATCAATTTTTTAAAAAATTAAGTCAAGAGAAAAATTTTATTGAGAAAATATTGCTGGTAAAACAATAAAACCACTTGACAAACATGTAAGGATACTTATACAATACAAATAGTAGTTCCAGTAAAAGTGAACAGGGGAAAGAAAAAAAAAGAGGTGAAATGACAAAAAAGAAAGACAATTATCTAAAGATAAATGTCTGAAGATTGAAACAAGTCCCAAATACTGAGAAATAAAAATGAAAACTTCAGTGTAACAGTTTCAAATTTTTTTTATTTTTTCAAATTTTAAAGATAAAAAGAATTAAGGAAATATAGATAATAAACTACACAAGTAAAAAGAGATAACTGTTAGCTACAAGGAGAGCTCTAGACAAAACAAAAACAAAAAACCACCAGAATGCTGGTATACTACTTAACTCTTAGTAAAAAATGTATTTATCTATCCTAAAGAGGCAAAGGAAAATTCACAGAGTTTAACTCAAAGGAACTTAAATTCATTCAGACAATGAAGAGTAAGAATATATATTTGTGGCTAAAGAGGTGGTCATAAAATTAACTCATCTAAGAAGGGAACAGTGTTTAAAATTGGTAAATCAAGAAGTAGCAGCTTAAAACCAATGAGGGCAACTACAAGAAAAATATTTCTAAATTTGCTAATGCAGCCTGTGAGCAACTGAGAAGGTAAGAAAATACAGGAGAATAGGGCAGCAGAACATTTAGAAATTGTTCATTTAAATAAATTATTCAGCTATTATTATAAACATGCATTGGACTGATAAAAAGTTTACATATGCATTTAAGATTACTCTTCACATTTAACCAAGCATGGGCAGCCATGCCTATAATCACAAAAACTCAGGAGGCTGAGGCAGGGCAACTTAACAAAATGGTGTCTCAAAATAAAAAATAAAAAGTGCTGGGAACATAGTTCAATGATACAATATTCCTGAGTTTAATTCTCAGTATGGGGAAAAAAATAATGTTTTCACTTTTAAATAATTTCTCTTTAGAAGCATAATGTTACACTACCTGCTCCACACAGATTTGAATGGTGGTGGATTTGCATCAGCATTACACTTGAGATTAACACCTCTTCTCCCCACAAACCAATTTCCATCATATCCTGTTACTGAAACTTCAGGGGCATCTATAAAATAAACACATGAAAGAACAAGTCATCTTTTTGTTATGGGTAAATGCAGTATACAATGATAGAGTGTTAACACAATGGACTAGGCTTTACAAGAACAGAAATTATTTTTCCTGTTCTCAACATGTATTAATCAATGTGGAAGATAGTACTCAAATATTAGTTGCCTAAGGAATGAATGAATGAATGGATAATGAGTACCCAGACACTAGACAATTTTAAGTATACACAGTTCTAATTTTTAGGGATGCTGAATATAAGACTACTCATAAACCTACAATCACCAAACGCAAAATGTTAAGAATCCTATTATGAGAGATACAGACAACACATGAAAAAAGCAAATACATTGTAATAATTAAATAACAAGACATGGTATTTAACTATCATGTAGAACCAAGTCATCAAATAAAATTATCTTTTAAAAGATGTTTAATCCAGAAGGAAATGTATCTCGTAAGAGATAGCAAGTCAATTAGAGAAATAAAATGCTCTATGCTGTAGTTAATTAATAGTCAATGGACATGTAAAAGCATGGCAAAGACTTTCTGAGACTACAACATACTTAAAAGTGAAGTAAATTATCTAAGGCCTCAACAGTACTATTCATTCAATACACCCAAAGATCTTTTAGAATATGTGTGGCTATTGAAGGACTACTTATTCATATCTATCAAAAATAAAGGTCTGCCTATAAATTATAAACTCCAATACCTACCATTTATTCAACCATCATTTTGTTTAACTTCTAATGAGGTAAAGACTCCATTTTATGTATGTGGCATATATTTAGACTCATTATTTATAAAATTTATATTCTGCTAATAGTAGAAAGAATGGCATTTAATAATATTTAGTCCCTACCATGAAGATCAGGAAGGAAAAGAGTAAGATGTTAAAAGAGAAAATAAGAACAAGGACCAATTTAAATTGAGTCTAGAGGTGAGAGAAGTCACAAAAGGATTCCTAAAGCATTTCTTATGCATGGTGCTGTGACCTTTCTGGGAGCAACACAGAAAACCAGGTGAATAGCAAAGGACAGATAAAAAGTTAAAATAACATCACGTCAGTCTTTAAATCTTATAGGAAAGCCTGGTCTACTGAAAAACAGTTTAGCAAAAGGTGGTAAAAAATTAAACTTTTACTAAGATATAGCTACCTTGGCAATTAAAAAAAAAAAAAAATGCCTGCCTCATAAATCCCAAGAATTAGTCAACACTTAAAATTGTACTAAATTGTGTTGCTGAAAGAGTCCAGATCTATCAGTGAGTTTAATCTCTTTTTAAAAGGAATAAAGACTAAGCATAATATATTCCTAAAAACATACCTCCTAATTTTTTTGAGGTATGAAATTGGATTCTAAGACTTTCCCCTTAAATCTGTTCACGTTTTATTCTCCAATTTTAAAAAGGTAAAAGCATGAGTATTCCAAGAACATTTTAGAAGGAAGTTAATAATGAAATCCATTATTATGAAGAAATACATAGAAAAAAATTTCACATATCTAGGATTACAGTCAAGAAAATAAATAATAATGATTTTAAATAATAAAAACTCAAGAAAATGTCACTCATTATTAGACACAGGTAAAGAAATGTATATATGAGAAATGGTAGTACTTACAGTTGAGATCTGAATTTTACAAGAAAAAGGAAAAAGTTAAGAGTCTGTGAAAGTAAGGAGGAAACATTTTTTTAAAAAAATAGATTCTCCAAATAACTGAAAAGATGGTATTAGCACTCAAGAATGTAATGGTAATAACAAGCATAAATACAGCTGTTCAAGTTTACCCCCATAAATAGTGAAAAAAAAAAAAAAACTTTGAATTAACTTTAAAAACCATTACAAGTTTAATGAATATGTATGATTAAAAATTCTATGCATGGCATTTCAAAAAAAAAAAAAACAACAAAAAGATAAAACAATTCCTTCAAACACCTATCTAGATTTAAAATCTGTACATGAATGGAAATGACAGCAGAATCTAAATACTTTTACTAATGTTATCACTTTATCTAATTTCCATTATCTTTACTCTAAGATACAATCAACAATAACCTTTTCTTTTGCTCAAAATTTTAAAATGCAAATAAACATATCACAATATACCCCAAACTGAGAAACTATAGAAAAGGAAAAAGTAGATACCCATGAAAAAATACACACACAAGCACCCCTTAACAAAAAAAAAAAAAAAATTTAATATGAAGCTAGCTTTGAAACTTATCTAATTATTATTATCCCAATGTTTTTAAAATATTGTTTTACCTACCTAAGAATCTTAGAACATTATCAATAAGATCAGAATAGAAATAATATTGAGAAACCATTTTCAAACTAGTTAAAAATGTATGTAGGGAAATAAAAGATTCTTGCTGAAAACAGTAAGCATGGGTAAGATCCAGGAAAATGAATAGGCATTCAAACAGAATTGAGTTGTCTATACCCAAGTATTGTACATTTTGAGATACAAATTTTCCAACTCCCTTACATCCAGTCTACTTTTAAGGTCTTAAGAGTCCTTCTCACAAATGTAATAAAAAATGCTCTGATTAGGAGACAAGCACAGTGGCAAACACCTGTCATCCCAGTAACTCGGTAGGCTGAAGCGAAAGGATTGCAAGTTCAAAATCAGTCACAGCAACTTAGCAAGATCCTGACTCAAAATAAAAAATGAAAAGGACTGGCAATGTAATTCAATGGTAATATGCCCCTGAATTCAATCCCAAATCCCAATCCAAAGAAAACAAAAATGCTCTGATTAAATAAAATTTTCATGTAAATATAAGCAAAAACAAAGAGAAAAAATGTCAGCAAAGAAAAGCTATAGGATTATCTGAATACTACATACTCAAATTTAATAGGAGCTTGATGAAACATGTCAAAAGAAGAAAAATAAAATATATGACAAGTTGAAAAGCAAACATTAGCTTTTACTTACACTGTATATCTAACATGAAGGAGTATCGGATATCCTTTTCCAAGGCTGGATGTTTTACAACACAAGTAAGTCGCCTTCCTCTAGCAAATCTGGTTGGAAACAGCTTATACTTGCTGACAATTGTTGCTGTTTCATTTGGAAAAGAAGTTGTAGTAGATTCCATTTCACCAAGATCACCTTCCCAGTCAATATGTGCAACTGGTTTTCCAGTGGCTGCAATACAAATGGCTGCTACTGTTTCATTTCCTCCATCAATTAAAGAATCTGGCCCTTTTATCAGGCTCACAGTGGGTTCAACTGTTCAAATTAAAAAAGAAAAAAAAAAAGTAAGTTAAATTTCAGTTAAGAAAATAGTTACATCCTTCCAAGACACACCCACACACATTTCACAAGCTCAGGAACAACTACACAAGGCTTTTAGGTAATGCCAACATCAACTGAGTTCATGGAAGAACAAGAAAAGATGTGTAGCTACGACAACACAAGGCCAAGATTTTATACTCCCATCACAAAGATGGCTCTCCCTGACAGAGATGTACATTTTTCTCTCCAAATTAGTAGGCAACAAAAAATTTCTGCAAACTTGTTCATAAGTTCTTTTATAAGATTTTTTTATAAGATTAATAACTTTTAAAAAAGTTTTAATATATAGTGCTTCATTCTATAGCAAAAAGTTTACTTTTTAAAATGTTACTAGTAACGAGACTACAGTTAAAGTGCTAAGCAAAAGAAAAATAAAGTCCTTTAAATATACCTACAAATGCTTTTCTGGGCTTAGAGGGTGACTCAATAATTTCATTTAAAACACACTGGCTTTAAAACATTCAATCTTTAACTTCTCATATTACCTAACAGAACTGATTAGGGTTGCTAAATTTGTTCAACTATTTTGGTTTCTAAGATATACTTTAAACTCACTCTCAACAACTCTTGGGTATGTTCCTGAGCTTTCTGGGTATAAGAGTTTCAGAATTAATGTAGAGGGAGGTATCTATTTTTTGGTAAAAGGTTCTTTTTAATCATACATGATAGTATAGCCATAAGAATGAGGTCCTAGTTGGAGTAACATATAATCTGGTGTGTTTTAATGAAGTTTTCAATTCAAATATACTAAAATTTATCAGTTTTTATTTACTTTTGAAAGTAAACTACTTTATGTACTAAGAAATACCATATTTCTATACTTTAAGGCCAACTATTATATGACATTGTTTCTTGTTCTCTGCTGAAAATTTATAAATTGATGTTTCTCCAAATGTAATAAGTGCTATGGTTTAAAAGTCCATTTCTGATAATTCCAACATCTTATGTCTTGGCAGGTCTGTTTCTGTTGTCTTATTTTGTGCAGGCTGCTACTTTTGAAGTGTTCCTTACTTATAAACCGAGTTATTCAAGTAGACTGTGTAGACCTCTGCTTGAATAATTAGTGTAAAAATAATTGGAAGCCTAGAATAAAGATATCTTTCCTTCAAAAAAGATCTGTGTTTTCTTATGCCAAGTTCCTAAAAACCACTATCACTACGATTTTCTTAAATTCAATATACAGTTCTGGAGATCTACAAAGAAGGCTGTCTTACTTCTATTTTACTACTATTCTGAGACTGTAATTGTTTGGGGTATAAAGTGAATATCAGATGCACAATTAGGCATGCCAAATTGAGCAGACATTGTCTCTTTCACTTCTCAATGTTCTCAAAATCTTATCATCTCAGATGTTTCTTCTGAAATGTCAAGTATCTCCAGGTTGAATGCAGTTTAAAGCACTAACTTCTACATTTTCGCCTTCTACTAAATTTTGACCTAGTTATATTTCTCACTATAATACTTCTTTGAAGTTTCTAAGGTTTTTTTTGTTTGTTTTTATATTTCACACTCACTGAGAAGGTTGGTCTGTTAACTTATGCCATCATTAATAGAAACCTTTTCTTTTTGGGGAACTTAAAACATTTATTTTAATGTCAGCTTTAAATTATGTTACTTATTTTTTCTTAAGGGCACCCATCTCCTAGTTATTTTTACTGGTTTTCTAAAGTTCGTTTCATCACATTAAATTCTCTGGGTAGTGACTCTTCTCTGTCAAGCAGTTTGCTGTTGCTTCGTCTGACCATGTAAAAAATGCTACCAAGGGGGGAACTTTCCACCTTTCTCTCATTCTTTCCTTCCTTCTGTCCATCCCCACCCACCCCCAACCTTCCACTTTTCTCATCACTGAGCTATGGCTTGGAAACTGACTACAAAGGAAGCTAGAGCAATTGTGGGGGCTCATCTTATTCTTCTACATCTTTCACAGATCAGAGCCCTATATTGCTTATTACCCAGTGATTAAAAACTCTTCAATATTTGCCTGATTTTCTTGTTCCAGAGAAAAGAGAATGAATTCAAGCCCTGTTATGCCATCATATTCGGCAATGGAAGTCAATTTTTTAACAGCAAAACCAGTATTATTGAAATAGGGGAGAATTACCTACAACTATAATATCCTAAAAATGATCATTATGATATTTGTTTCCTTCTCTGTTTCTATTTCTAGTTGTTACATAGATGAATTTATTGTATGAATAATTTTATGCCTCATTTCTTCTCAACTATAACTTGAGCAACTACATAATATTACATCAAGAGAAAGTAACCAATTAATATTACAATCATTCTACTGTGGGGCACTTGTTCAATGTTCCTAAAATTTTTGTTATACTACATTCCTTTAATTTGGTTTCTGACACAACCACTCCACCAAAATGCTAATGTTACCAAAGACCACCTAATCTACAGACTTATACATGGCCACTTCTTTTGGATAACTTTCTGGAATGTGATAAATCAAAACAGTTCTTCCCAATCAGTTCAAAAGAATTAAGTCCTAATGCCTTAAACTAGCTATTCTAAGTAATGAATTAACTTCTAAGTTATGCATTTAGAATAATACTAGCTTTATTGCACATTTAGAAAAACTAAAAAAACCATTTTCTGTAGGGCTTAATTCTCACTGCAGAAAAGGCTTCTAAAGTAATGCTTTCTTAACAACTTTTCTTCTCTTAATATGAATAATAGTATTATGCCTTGTCTCAAAGCTCTCCCTGAACTCTATCCATATTTCTTCCAACCTCTTGCTCTAATTATCAGTCGCAGGCCTGTTCTATATTCATCTTAGAACTTCAATAACTAATACTGCCCATATGATTCCAAATTTTCTCCAATTTTACTACAAGTCTTGTCTCCTCAGTTTCCAACCACCCAACAGGTATTTGCCTGTATATATCCTCAAACTTAATAAACCTAATGCTGAACTATTCAGCCCAGCTTCTCAATACCTGTTGGAAATTCAGATGAGCCTATTCAATTAATAGCAACAATTTGTTCCATCAGCAAGTTTCAAAATCTGTTACTGTTCAAACTTCTGTTGTTTCTTATATTGGTCAATCAGTCATGAATTTTTACCATTTATTCCTTAGTAATATTGCCCTTCTTCACTCAAGTGGCAGAAATTGGAAAATTAATTTTGAGTCTTCACAGCCTCATGGCCAAAACAGTATGATTTTAGGATCTCTTCATATTAATTTATCCCAGACTGATCTTCCTAAATCACAACTTTCACTACTTGACTCTATTAAGTCAAGTCTTCTATAAGTTAGTCATCCCTCTAAATGAAGTGAGAAGAATGTCACAATAGTGTTTCTCAAACTTTACTGTGGACACAAATCATTAGAGGGTCTTGTTAAAGTGAATATTATTGTTCAGTAATTCTGAGAGAAGTGTGAAATTCTGTATTCCTAATAAGCTCCCAAGTGCTGCTGGTTCATGGACCCAGCAAAGCTCTGAAGGTAGAAGAGGCAAGGGAGAAGCAGCACAACTATTATATACTAAGATTATATTTCTAGTAATATGTCAGTCTAACATTCAAGTTACTTTAATTTGCTCCTATTCTATACCTCTCAAGACTTGAAAATTTTTGTTCTCTATATAAATATTTTGAAAACAATGCATTACTTTTTCAGTGTTCCACTAATTTAGTAAGTTAAGGGTCGTGATGCTTCCAAATAGTCTACAATGGATAGGACAGCTCACCTCAATGAAGAATTCTGACCCCAAAATTCAATAGTGGGAAGTAAGAAAATTTTTGCTTTAATGTACAGTTTTCTGCCTCTCTGCCCTGGCTCATCTACTCTCAATTCTAGAATAACACTTCTCTAGTCTTTCATTTTAACCCATACATAAAAACTGCCCATCATTTGAGGACTAACACAACTACCTATTCTACAAAACATTTCTTAACTACCATATTCGCCAAATTCATTCTTACACCTTACTCATATATTTATTGTATGAGTGTTATATATCAGGAATTCTTATTAACTTTAGGGAAAGCTATCAGTTAACCAAACTCCTAGCAGCTGAACAGTCTTTCTGAGGAAAGATTTAAGCAGACTATTTCCATATAAGCAACAAACTGCTATTACTCCTTGATCCTTACTGCATTATTCCAAAAATACTCAGCAGTGTTTCTGAATTAATATTCTTCTGTAAGTGGTTATCTTAATGCTAATAAGGTTATTCAAAATTTCACCATAAATTTTAACAGTTATCTGATAGGAAAGGGGTATCTCCTATCCATTTATTGTGAGCAATATCACAAGATTCAAATAGCTATCCAAATCCACAATAGCCAGAATAAAATTTGATGTGAAAAACTGAAACAAAGTGCCAGAAGGCTCCAAGAAGTCACAATCAGTCACCGAAAAGAAAAACAGAAAAACCTAAATAAGATGGTAATTATTTCAAAGTTAAAAAAACGTGAGGGGTAGTAAAGGAAACAAATGTCACAGAAACAGTTTCTAGTATAATTAAAACATTATCTTTCATGAAAGAAGTGAAAAGCTAAACCAATGTAGAATTATACAGATTAGATGGACAGATACTGATATTTTAAAAGATAAGAGATCCTAGAAATGTTTAAGACAAAACTTGAGAAATCACATTTGAATTATTTTACTTAAAACCTAAATTTGAAGATAATTTCAAACATTTTAAAATTTTGAAAATATTTGTATCATAACCCTCACCACTATCACCAAAATACACAATTCAAGCACACCTACCTAACACAGTTACAGTTGTAGAGGACTGGGCATTTCCAAGTGGAAATGTAACAGCTTTGCATATGTATTTTCCAGAATCAGAGAATCCGATGTTATGTAGAGTAATTGTTGCATCATTAAGTGAATAGTTTTTAAACAAGACTCTTCCCTGATATTCTCCTTGAACAGAGAATCCATATTGAGGATGATGAACTGCAATAGTCTGTGTACTTTTGCCATGTATCTTCTCCCATGAAATTTGTGTTATGGTTTCATTTACTTCAATTAAACACTTCAATGAAACATTCTTTCCCCACACTGCTGTGACATGTGGCTCCACAATAATTGGTCCAGCTAAGGCACCTATGGGGGAAAAACACATAATGGAACTGTTAGAAGTTACACTAACCTGTGGTGTCTTCTCCCTCCCTTTTTCCCCTTTTCACAGATTCATCATCTCTCTCCCTCCCTTTTCCCCTCCCCACCTTCTCCTTCTCTCTTCTCTCTTTCTCTCTTTCTTATGACTGAAAACAAAAAGAAGTGAAAAGAGTAAGATATTCTCTGGGCTGGATATAAGAGTCAAAGGATGAATATCAATCAAGCTAAATACTCGCCAATATATATTGCTGTGAAAAAAAGCACTAATATGGGACCAAGCTTGGAAGCAGATCCTTCCCCAGTTAAGCATTCTTACATGAGAATCCAGACCTGTCTGACACTTTACATTCCCATGAGATTCTAAAGTAGAAGATCCTGCTGAACTGTGCCTAGATTCCTGACCCACAGAAACTGAAAGATAATAAGCAGATGTTGTTTTAAAGTTACTAAGTTTTAGGGCTTTTTTTTTTTTTTTTGGTACCAGGGTTTGAACTCTGGGACATTCAGTCAGCCTATTTTGTATTTTATTTAGAGACAGGATCTTACTGAGTTGCTTAGCACCTCGCTTTTGCTGAGGCTGGTTTTGAAATAGTGATCCTCCTGTCTCAACCTCCAAGCCACTAGGATTACAGGTGTATGCCACCGTGCTGGACTAGGGTAATTTTTTATACAATAATAAATAATTTATTCATATAAGACCTTTCGAACCAAATATAACACCAAAGTATCTTCTTTCAGAGAATTCCTATATTAAAAATTACTATAAAAAAGATCTTTCAAGAGAGACCAATTTTCAGAAAATAATAAAGAAATGTTTATATAAATATGAAATCTATTTTTTCTTTTCAGTATGAAAAAAACATCCATAAGCAAAAGTTAAAATAACATCAAACTTTTTTCATATAATATTTATTTCCTTCCTAAAAGCAATGGAACAAAACTTACACTGTTAGGGAAGACTAACATTCATGAATACTACAGTCAATCAAGATATTAGTTCATTAACAAGTATATTAGAACATACATAGTAGGTCCTTGAATAGTTTACCACTCACATGTGTTGCCTAGCAAAAGAAACAAAAATTAAGAAGTAAACCAAAATATGTACTCAAAAATGAAAAAGGTGTAAACATTGAACAATACTTTTAAAACTAAATTAGAACTTGTAAATATACATATATATATATAAATGCATAAGGCATCACAAGATAATAAAAAAATGTGTTTAAACATGTTCAAACAGTTCTCAACAACTAAAACATTTCACATTATTATTTCCATGTATCTATTTTGAAGGGAAAAAATGTAAAAGTAGATTAGAGGACAAACTTAACCATTTAGGTTATATTACAGAAAGGAAGTGACAATTTTCACTGACTACACTTAACAGCTATCAAAGAAAGAATGTTGGTTTTTTAACTATTGCTCCAAAATATTTGAGATTTCCATGATTTCACTATCATTCTCTATCAGCTTTCAAGTATAGATAATTAATCATTAATCCAAGACACATAAAATGTGGTAGTATTCTAATGTATTACAGCAAGTTATCATAAGCCTGGTATTAAACCAGAAAATATGCAAACTCATGAAAAAGCAGTTGCATGAATATTAATAAAAGCAATTAATAAAATATTCACTATCAGGTTTTAAAAAATCTGACAAAAGGATTCTTAATAATAGAGCAAACTTTTCAAATGTGGCAATCATCACACTAAAATTATAAAAAGAGGCAAGGTCATTAAAAAAAAAAAAAAAAAGATCATGACAGGATGGTTCACTATCATCACTGTCACTGCCCCTGTTCAAATGAAAACAAATTCAAACCAGTGTAACAAATTAAGAAAAAGAAACAGAAAACGGTAAGTATTATAAAGAAACAAAGTATTACTAATCGAAAAATCTAAAATCAAGGTCAAGTAACAGGCTATGAAAACCAGTAATCTGGTTGCTTATAAAACATATGCAAAATATATATGAATCATATAACCAAAATGTTATAATAGATAATACCTTTATGTTTTTTGCAAAAAAGGCTTACTTATTATTTGTAAATCATAACTATACTAAATATCCATTAATAAACTTGTGAAGAAACTATAAACCTGACTTAGAGTAAATGAAAGCTATGCCATGTTGCCAGATGAAAAAAACCTTAAAAATGTCAGTTCTTCCCAGATTGATATACAAATTCTATGCAAGACCAGTGAAAATACTAATTTAAAAAATATGAAAATATGAGCCAGGTGTAATAGCCAAGAAATACTTCAGAAACAAAGAACTAGTGCAAGGAACGAGAAATATTAAAGTGAAATTAATAAAAAATTTGGAATTCAGTACTATAAAAATAATCAAAAGTACATAGAGACTGATGCGTATCATGGGGTAAGATATAAAATAAGGTTAATATTTCTTTTAATTTGTTTGAGGGGGGAATAGTGAATTAGTCATAAAATACTAAAACAACAAGAGCTAACTATCTGAAAACACACACACAGATCAATAGAAGACCTAAAGGTAAAAAAATTTGTTACATATTGCCTGTATATATAGGCAGTGACTTTTTGTATATTCTTTCAGATAACACTAATTATTATCCCTAGAGAATAGAACTACTGAAAATTAAAGAGGGACTTCCTTTTTTCTTTAGGTACTTAATTTCAATTTATTTTTTAGTTGTAGATGAACATGATACCTTTATTTTATTTATTTATTTTTATGTAGTGCTAAGGATCAAACCCAGTGCCTCATACATGCAGGCAAACACTTTACCACTGAGCTACAATCCCAGCCTTCTTTAGGTTCTTTTATGTCAGGATCATTGATAAAGTTGTAATTTCCACACTAAAAAGCTAACTAAAAAATAAAAATAAAAACATTCCTATTAGGTGGAGATAGTCAAAGAGATGGGTTAAAAGACTAAACTTTTTGTGCACTACCACGACCAAATTCATATATTGAAGACTTATCATCCAACGTATGTAGAGGTGAGGCCTTTACACGGTAATTAGGTTTACAAGAGGTTATGAGGATGTCTCCCCTGTGATGGGATTAGTGTCCTCCTACAGAAAAGAAGAGAGACCAGAGCTTGCTCCTCTCTCTTTGAGAGCACACTGAGATGGAAACTATATGCAATCCAGAAAGATAGATGTTATCAGGAACTGAATCTGCTTGTACTTGTATTTTGGGACTTCCAAACCTTCTGAAATGGGAGAAACAAAAGTTGGGCTATTTAAGCCATACTATGTGTTGTATTTTGTTATAGGAACCCAAGTGGACTAGATACATAGTATTAAGATAACCTGGAAAGAATACTGCTAATTATATCACCTTACATCCCAGAAAAACGAGGGCCTAGAGGGCTACCAATACTAAGGCAATATTTGAACACAGGAAGGAAAACCAAAATAGACTGACCCATCAATTTAAAAGTATCTTTTTTTATTTATTATAAAATTAGTTTGGGATTTGTCAATATAAACCTTTATGATGTTAAGGGTAGGGTACCTTCTGTCCCAGGTTGTTCAGTGCTTTTATCATGAATGGGTACTGAATTTTGTAGTTTGGGATTACTACTTGATTTCTGTCCTTGATTCAATTTATGTGATGAATTACATTTACTGATTTGCATATATCCAACCATTTGTGCATCTCTAGAATAAAAACAACTTGGTCATGGTGTACAATCTTACTATGTTGTTGAACATGACTTGCAAATGTTTTATTAAGTATTTTTACATCTAAGTTCATCAATGATACTGGTCTGTACTCTTCTTTCTTTGAAGTGTCCTTATCTGGTGTTGGTATGAATGTGATACTGGCTTCACAGAAGGAATTTGGAAGAGTTCTATCCCATTCTAGTTTACTGAATAATTTGAAGAATATTTGCATTAGAGTTCTTCTTTAAAGGTTTGGCAGAATTCAGCTGAAAATTCATCTGGTCCTGGGCTTTTCTTTGTTGGAATGCTTTTTATTACTGAATATCTCATTACAAGTTACTGGTCTGTTTAGGTTTTCTGGGTCCTCTTGATTCAGTTTTGGCACATCTTATTTGTCTAGAAATGTATTCATTTCTTCTAGGTCTTCCAATTTATTGGAGTATAAGTTTCAAAAATAGTCCGTAATATGATACCCTGATTTATGAAATGTCTATGGAGATTTCTTCTTTTTCATTTCTAATTTTTTATATGGGTTTTTGCCCTTTTTTGTTTTTAAAGGAACAAACTTATTTTGATTTTTCAGAAAATACCAGCAACTATGAAAAACAAGCTGAATATTTGGCTGTACTAAAAGCAAAATAAAAGTAAAAATAACACTTGAAAACCATGTTTTAAGCTTCAAAAAACATTTTAAAATGCCAATTTAAATTATTTTATCAATAGAACAAAACAAGTTCACTAAACTACAACAACTGGAGTATATGTTTAACTGCTGTAATTTTTTCAAATTAAAAAATATAATAACAAAAATCATTTGATTCCACCCTTCTCTTTCTTTTGGTTAGTTTAGCTAAGGACTTATCAATTTTGTTGATCTTTTCAAAGAACGAACTGTTGTTTCATCAATCCTTTCCATTTTTTTTATTCTCAAGTTCATTGATTTTGTCTCTGATTTTAATTATTTCCTTCCTTCTACTGGTTTTGTTGTTGGTCTGTTTTTTTCCAAGGGTCTTCAGATGAACATTATATTGTTTATTTGGGATCTGATTTTCTTCTGTAGAAATTCACAGCTATAAACTTTCCTCTTACAACTGCATTCATGGTGTCCCGGATGTTCTGGTATATTATGTCACTATTTTCATTTCAGTTTAAGAATTCTGTAATTTCTCCTTTGATTTCTTCTATGACCCACTCATCAAAAAAGTACTGTTCAATCTCCATATCTTTATATAGTTCTGTAAGATTTTGTCATATCTGATAATATACAAGGATTATATCTATTTTTGTTGTTGTCGTTGTTGTTGTTGTTGTTCAAAGTTGCTTTGTGGCTTAAAATTTAATCTGTTTTAGAGAAGGTTCCAGGAGATGCTGAGAAGCAAGTGTACTCAGCTGTTGTTGGATGAAATATTCTATAGGTGTCTGTTAGGTTCATTTAATTAATAATATTTTTCATGTCCAAAGAGTCTTTGCTGAGTTTATGTCTGGATAACCTATTTAATGGTGAAAGAGGTGTGTTGAAATTACCTAATTATTGTACTGGGGTCTGACATTTCATTTTAAGTAGTGTCTCATATATAATTAGAGGAACCCACGTTTGGGGCATAAATATTTATTGTTATTTTATCTTCTTGTTGGACTATTCCCTTTATCAATATTAAGCTACCTACTTTGTCTCTTCTGATTAATTTGTGAAATCTGCCTTGTTATATATGAGAATAGCTACTTCTGCTTGTTCTCGGGCTCCATTAACACAATATATCAATTTCCATCCTTTCACTTTCAACCTGTGTCTGTCTGTGCCTGTAAGGTGTGCCTACAACATTCAAAAGCAAAACCACTAAGAAAAAAGGTTCATTGAGTTGAATAGAAAAAAAAATTCCCAACAAAATGCAAGAATCTTTCAAAATTTATAAATTGATATTTTATTAAAAAGCATTTGGTTTTAAAAGAATTGAAGTTAGTATATGATACATGCCTACCCAAGTTTATGGCAGTACAATTAACAATGGCTAAGTTATGGAACCAGCCATGATGTCTGCCAACAGATCAAAAATGTGGTATATACACACGCAGTTTTACTCAGACATAAAGAAAGACAAAATTATGTCACCTGCAGGAAAATGGATGAAACTTGACAACATTAAGCAAAATAAGTCAGACTCAGAAAGTAAAGTCATGTTTTCTCTCATGTGGAATTCAGAAAGGATAAAAAGAGAGAAGCAGAGGAGTCTCATAAAACTAGAAGACCAGCAAAGTATGCAGGAAGGCAGGGGTGCAAAGGAAAGGGAGGTACTGGGAACAAAAGTGGCCAAATTATTTTGCATGCATGTATGAATATGTCAGAACAAATCTCACTATTATGTGTAGTCAAAATTCACCCATAAAAAAAGTATTTGGTTTTACCAGTAAAAAGATACTAATGTAACTATCAGATTTTTTTACATTAATTTCTAGGAGCTAATACCTGATTTTTTACTTTCTGATTTTTCTACAAAAACATTCTGAGTAATTTTTATAAGTTTTGGTATATGTTTCTTTGTTTCAACACTTAAGTCTTTGAGCAAGGCTTTGTACTACTTTTCAAGTACTTATAGTTTGGTTCTACCTTAGATTCCGTGAGTTTCTAATGATATTACTTTTGCAGTTTAGTTAAATAGAGTTCTGTTGCTTGCAAATAAAAAAGTCTAAAACATTTCCATTCCAGGCCCAAACTAAAAAGTTAAAGACTACTTGTAAATAAGATTTACTCCTTGAAATCTTAAAATTGGAGAAAAAGATTTTTTTATTGTAGGTCTTAAACCAAACTCCTGCTGGATGAAGTGGTGCATGCCCATAATCCCAGAGGCTCAGGAAGCTGAGGCAGGAAGATTTCAAGTTCAATGCCAGCCCCAGCAACTTAGCAAGATGCTGTCTCAAAATAAAGTATAAAAAGGGGCTTTGGATGTGGTTCGTTGGTTAAGCACCCTGGGTTCAATCTCTAGTACCTGAACACCAAAAAAACTCCCTATCAGAATGCCTCGCTTTTGAGGGACTCCCAAAATCTTAAGCCTGTTTCCTTCCTCTGCTTTCCAATATAAAACTGAGTTTATCTAAAGAGCAAAAGGACTTTGAGACATGTTTGTTACAAAAGACCTGAAGTTCATCATTATTCATGATATAAATCTGGAATCCTAAGAGATTAAGGAAGTGCAAAGAACTGGATCATTCTCTATCTACCAAGAATTCTAACCATGTCATAAGTTGTTCCAGGCTACTGTTCACTCTAGGAGTCAAGGGAAACCATGTTAAAATATGCCATTTCTGCTTTGTTTACTTGATTTACAAGTTAGTTTTATATCATTAGCTAATTAATTAAACTAATTATTCTTTTAAAGAATAGGAGTGTTTCTTCCCCTACCTGTAGTTCCATGAAAACACTATGACAAAAACATAACTCTGTTCAGTATTTATAGGATGTACAGAGAATACAAAGCATCTGGAAACATATATCTAAGAAGAAACTTGTGACAGAAAAGAAAATATAAGGTCTTATATTCTATAACTACTCTGATTTAAAAAAAAATTAAAAATTCAAATTTATATTGGAGATTATTAAGTGTTTGAAATGAAAAGTATGAATAAAATGGCAGCAGTTCCCTTTCCAGTCCCATTTCCACAGCTATGAACAAGAAATGGTAAGCATCAGCATTTCAGGCCCACAGAGATGTGACTCTGGAAAAGCATCTGCAGGAAAGCAAGGCAGGCGATTGGTTCTACATACTGCAGATACTTGCAGGGAAGGATTTCAAGTGAGTTGCACAAACAAGTAAGAAGCATGAGTTGATTTGGGAAAATGAGTAGGAAAGATACATGCACAGTACAGCAGAATACAGATCTCAGAGATCTCCAGAGGTGAATGTATTTTCAGGGAGTGAGAGTAAGGGGGAATGAAGTAGCTGAATTTGGAAACCCTCCCCTTGCTCTGATGTTAGCCCTAGGAAGTCTCCCTCCCTTCTGTTGTGATAAGGAAGTGCTTCAGAAACTAAGAAGGAACTGAACTTGTGAAATCATGTTTTCTTGAGTCCTGGAATCTTTGGCCAGTATAAAGGTAATAAAAGTACTTTCCCTGTTTCAGGGTAACTTGTGTTCTTCTTATTGGCAGGGATAAGTCTCTGGGTTCCATTTCTCCTTCAGATAACGGGTTATTTGCTAAAAATGTAGCATATCCTATCAATTTACAACAGGACAGGGCCAAAGGTAAGCTGCCTTTAAAAAAAAAAAAAAAAAGGTTATGGAAAATAATATTCCTGCAACATAGCCCCCAAAGGGGCTCAGGAGGAGGTAGGGGAAACTACCCAAGGAACAATGGGCCCTGGGGGAAAGGGCAGATACTGAATGCTGGGCCCTAAACCATGACCGTCCCCCATTTGACCTGTTTAGGCAAATTAGTCCTAAACAGAAGCACAGCAAATACCAATGGGCAAGATTTGAGTACTCATCCCTGGGATCTGGACTCTTATCTCCTCAGACAATAGCGAGTTTCAACCTTTTTACAACTACTTTCCTAAATTAAAGTTTTAACCTGTTCAATAGTCCCCGACTGTCAAAACTGCACGTACACAGTTCCCAATCATTACATCATTGTACCCTATAACCAAAATCCCCTCTGTAACTGATTTTCCCATCCGGAAAATGGGTCCCAACAGCACCATTTTCTACAAAGGAATAAAGGCTTCTCTGAACCCCTTGAGGTCTGCTTCCCATCTTTTGCGCTTAGAAAACCAGTCTATAGAATTATTCCCTCAACCTCAATTCTCATAGCTATGTCTGTCTGTCACCTATCATTAAGCTCTACAAAATATATACATATATGTAAATACCCAACAAATTAAACATTATAGTCTGTGTCCAACTACAAATAACAAATACAACTTTGAAATATGGATACTTTGAAACTCTTAGAAAAATTTTCTGAGGCAACTACTAAAATCAGTACATATTTTCAAGAAACTAGAAATAAAACAGCATCTAGGTGTCCTCAACAACTTTGGCATACTTCAACAAGCATATTTTAGATGAATCAAACTTAGCACTGGAACACTGCATAATTAGTTTGAAATATTTTACACTTATGTTTGTCATGTCAACTTCAAAAATTTATAAAGGCTTTTCAACAAAATCCCCAAATAATACTCAAAACAGGAATATGCATAAAGGAATAGTCAAGTGAAGTAAATAACTTACTACAAAAACTAAAAACTCCCAACTCAAATATTAGAGTACAGAAGAATCTCTTCTCATGTCCTAACTATAAAACATAATTCTGGAATTACAGGATGTTTTATTCTGCATTCTAAGGAGAAACCTGGGTCACATTAGCTTAATTTGGTTGAGAAAACCAACCATTCATTCAGTATATATGAGGCACTTAACTTTGTGCCAGGTACTATTACAGGTGCTGGGAACGGTGTGGTACAGATGTTTCTGCCATTGTGAAGTTTACACTGAATGTTGGAAACAACTGCAAAGAAAGTAAAAATATATAGTAAGAACTCTGGAGAAAAATAAAATAAGAGGATGTTTTGGTTTGGATTGTGTGGTGCCCCTAAAAACTCACATGTGAAACAACGTTATTAATGCTCAGAGGTAAAATGTTCAATTATGCAATCTATAACCTAAACAGTCCATATTAGTTTGAATGCACTGGCTGGACAGTAACTGGCTGGGCAGATGGGGTGTGGCTAAAGGAGGTGGGTCACTGGGGTCTTGACCTGAAAGGGTGCATCTTCCCTGGGATCCCTTCTCAACTCCCCACTCTCCCCACACCCTCTTCCTTGCTGCCAAGAGTGGAGCAGCTTCCCTCTTCCACATCCTTCTTCCAGATGTCCTGCCTCACCTTGGGCCCAGAGCAATAAATGTGTCAATAGACTGAGACCTCTGATATCTTCCTAGTCAAAATAAGCTCTTCCTCCTCTAGATTGGTCTAGGGTATTTTGATCACAACAATGAAAAAGCTAATTAAAACAGAAGGATTACTTTTGGGTGGATATAGGGAGTTTTTCAAGATACGGGTGATAAAACAAGGGCTTTTTAAGATGAAAATGGAGCAGAATTTAAAAAAAAAAAAAAAGTGAGGGAGAAGAAAAGGCCTTTTTGTGACCCTGGAGTGAAGCAAGTGAGAGGAAGAATGACAGGAGATGAGGGCACAGAGATATCAAGGACCATGCAGGTCATTTTAAGAACTGGCTTTAATCCTGAGTAAGATGGGAAACCACTAGAGAATTTTTAGCAGAAATATGACATTCTAACCTATTTTTTAAAATGACCGTACAGTTCTGTTAGGAAAATAGCAGGAAAGTCAAGACTAAACCACATATACCAGTTAGGAATCTATTATGTTAACAGAGGAGAAGATGGGGTTTGAAATAGGGCAATCAAGACAATAATCTTAAGAAGTAAGATTCTGGATAATTACATTTTGAAAATGATAGGGAACAAACAGACACGAGTGGTTAGGAACATGAGATTAAAGGATTGAATTTATAAACTGGCCCACTGTGCAGACCCCCACATGCTTTCTCTTTTAAAAAGCAATTTTCCTGCAGTTCTGCCTACTTGAAGTCCAAAGGATGTGTTATATTTCTTAGCAAACTATCTGTTATCTGCAGGAGAAATGCAGGCCCACGTGCCAATAAAAAGAACACAAGTTGCCCTGAATTGGGCAACTTTGGTGACTCTTACACAGATCAGATCCCAGAACTCAGGGAGATATGTATAATTCCCCCTAACCATAAAGTCTGTAAGAACAGGTAACAATTACTACCAGTTGGCATGGACCAAAGTGATGTAGAAGTGTCATGGCATTGGGGATTTAAAAGCCTGATGTCGCTCTACAGTCAGTCAAAAGTCAAGAGGAAAACTTACGCAGGACTCTCTGGAAACTTTCCTGGGACCTCCAATAAAACTGGGGGGCAAGAGACACAGACCACTCTTCTTCTCTCTGAAAGGACCTACTCTGTGCCTTGAGAGTATCCCCTTTTCCCTTTTACTATGCCTTCTAATAAAATCCATGCCGGTTACTCTAAGCAATATGTCTGAAATCTTGCTGGCATGACTGCAGAAATTGGGGTAAAAGGGGAAACTCCACATTACCTCAGTTTCACGGCAGGCCTTCACCCTGTAACAGAAGCTTAGCAAACAAGATTTGCTGATAGAATGAACATCAGGGTTTGAAAGAAACAGAGAAGTCAATTACCACTTTTTTTTTTTTTTTTTTTTTTTTTCAGTCTGAGCAAGTGGAATGATGGAGTTCCATTTACCCAAATGAGAACTGGTAAGTGGAATATTTTAAGCATTGAGGTGAAGAAGAACTCAATGAATACACTGAATAAGCAGGTGGATATGTGAAAGCATGCTGTTCTGGAGAAAGTGATGGATTCGAGGTACAAATTTAGAGTAATCAACAGATAAAAATTTTATGAAGTCATGAGACAGGATGAACTCATTTATAGAGTATTAATAGCAAAGAGAAATGCGGTATTAAGAAAAGCATCTGAAATGTACTAAAAACATTTAATGATTTGGAAGTAGAATAAAATTCAACAAAGATGGAAAATGAACGGCCGAGGAAGAAGAAACAGAACCAGAAGCAAGTGAAAACACATAGTAAGTGAAAAAAGAACTTAAAAAAGAGTGATAAATTATTACAAATGCTGTTAACAGGTCAAAAAGAGAACCTAAACCATTAATTTTAGAAACTCTTTTGGTAGAGTGGTAAAGGTAAAAGTCTGATTGGAAAAGATTTAAAATAGAACAAGGACTTTTGCTTCCAGACCCCCCCCCCAAAAAAAAATTACAAGATTCATCCATCCTCCTGTCTAAAACAAGCATTCAAGACAATGATCAACAGGCAACAAAGTACAGTCTGCCCTCTGTATCCACTCACAGGTCCTACATTTATAGACAGAAAATATATAAACGGGAAAAAATTCCAGGTTACAAAAAGCAAAGTTTGACTACCCTGCACCAAGCACTTCACTGAAAACATGTGAAGTGATGTGTAGGTGTAACCTGCAGTAGCTCCTACCACTTCATAGATGACTTTGTGTCTCCCTAGAACTCACTGGTCATTGTTGGCCTTACTTCTCATTTGTATAATATGTAGTTAGTCTTATAATGGTTCCATGTATACTAAACATGTACAGATTATTTTTCTTGTCATTATTTCCCAGACAATAGACTACCTATTTATACAGTATTAGGTAGGATAAATACTCTAAAAATGATTTGAAGTATACAAAAAGACAAGTGTAGGTTATATGCAAATACTCTACCATTCTATATATGAGCCCTGAGCATCTGAGAATGGGTATCTGTGAGGGGGTGAAAGAGAGGTCCTGGAACCAATTCCCTGAAGATACCAAGAGACTGCACTGAGAAACAATAAACCAAGTGAGCACTGGAAATGGCCTTAGCTGACCACATGAAGAGAATTTCAAGACCACAGCATAGAAACAAAGAAACTAAATAGAGGCAGACAGTCCTGAGTGTGATGGTTTAGACTGTGAGACAGATTTTCCCCAAAGCTCCTATTAATGAAGAAACATTCAGAAATGAAATAACTGGATTATGACAGCTGTAACTTAATCAGTCCATCCCAACTGAATGGACTGACTAGGTGGTAACTGTAAGCAGGTGGGATACTGCTGGAGGTGGATCACTAGGGGCTTGCCCAGAAGGCTACGTCTCCCTGTGGCCCCTTCCTACCTCCTCTCTGCTCCCTGAACCCACCATAAGCTAAGTGGCTTTCCTCTCCCCCATGATGTTCTGCCTCATCTTGGGCCCAGAGCAATGGAGTCATCATCTATGAACTGAGATCGCTGAAACCTTGACCCCAAATAAACTTTTCCTCCTCTAAGTTATTCTTGTTGGGTCTTTCAGTTAAAGTGATGAAAACACTAACTACCATACTGAGTTATAACCAAAATTGTACTGAAGGGTCCAGACACTATAAGCAAGCAAGAAAAAGAAATAAAAGGTAGAAAAAAGAAATAAAATTCCTTGAATTTACAGAGAAAACAAACATCTATGTAGAAAATTTGATGGAATCCACAACAAAATAAAAAAGTTATTATAATAATGATTATCAGCAAGTAAAGCAGTAGTCCTCATGTAGGTCCTAAGAACAATATACACAAATCAGTTGTATTTCTATGTACTAACAGTAAAACATTAGAAAGTGAAACATTAAAAGCACTGCTGTTGAGAGTAGCATCAAAAAAAAAAAAAAAGAGATAAAACAGGGATTAATATGAACAAGGGTAGAAAAACGTAGTCAAAACTACAAAAGTGGTTGAAAGAAATTAAAGATCTAAATAATTTGAGAGATATACCCTACTCATGAGTCAGAAGACTCAATACTCTTAAAAGTAATTCTCTCCAAACTGATCTACAGATTCAATGCAATCAAAATTATTTTGAATTTTTAATAGAAATTGACATTTCTAAAATTCATACAGAAGAGCAAATCTCTGAGACCTTAAGCAATTATTTTTTTGATACATCACTAAAAGCATATCATAAGACTTCATCAAAATTAAAATTTTCTGCTCTTCCAAAGACAATCTTAAACAAGTCACTGAGTAGAAAACCTCTGAAAAACATGTACCTGAAAAGGACCAAAATACATAAAAACTCACAAAACCCCATATTAAGAAAAAAAACAAACCAATAAAAAAATGAGAAAAGGTGCTAAACAGAAATGTCACCAAATAACATATAATAAGCACATGAAAAGATGTTTGACATCAGGTAAAGCAAATTTAAGAACATAGTAAAATACCACTGCATAGATATTAAAATGGATAAAATTTAAAAGACTGAAAATATCAAATGTTGGAGAAAAAGCTGATGAACTGAACTTCTCCTGCATTACTGGTTAGACTACAAAATGATACAATAACCTTGGAGGATAATTGGCAGTTTCTTAAAGTTAAAATAAAGCAGCACTGTTATGAACCAACCATACCACTCCTGTCTTACCCACTAAAGTATGTGTCCACATTCTAAGACTTGCTCATGGAAACATTATTCATAACAACTCAAAACTGGGAAATGATCCAAAAGCTCATCAACAAATGAGTGAATAAAAAAATCATAATTGTACAATGAATTATTACTCAGCAATAAAAAGGAATATGCCCAATCAAAAGAGAGAAACTTCCTCACCTTGATAAAGAACACCTACAGAAAAACCACAGTTAATATCATATTTAATGACAACTAAGTAGAAATTAGGATGTCAGATCCCATCCCTCCCCTTTTAACGTCATACTGAAAGTCCTAGCTAATGCAATTAAAAAAAAAAAAAAAAAGAAAGAAAGGAAGGCATATATTGATTAGGAAGGATCAAGTAAAAATGTCTTTATTCACAAAAGATTAAAAAAAAAAACTCTTGGAACTAACAAACAATTACAGTATCATTGTAGGATACACATTAATAAATAAAAGACAATCAATTTCTTATATACCCATCATAAACAATTCAAATTTGAAATTAAAAACAGAAATAGCATTTGCATTACCACCTCTAAAATGAAATACTCAGGTAAAAATCCAATGAAATATGTATGTGCAAGGTTCATGCAGAAAATCATAAAACTGATGAAATCAAAAGAGTAAATAAATGTAGAGATATCTTGTGCTCAGGGACAAGAAGACATGATACTGTCAAAATGTCAGTTCTTCCTGAATTGATAGATTCAATGCAATCCTATTAAAATATTAGCAGACTCCATTGTTCTAGGTCCAAGTTGAGGTACAGAAAAGGCATGGTAGAGGGAAGCTGTCCCTTCATGATAGGAAGCAAACAGAGGAAGAAGGAAAGGAATCAAAGGAAAGATTACCACCTTCCCCTATGACCCACCTCCTCCAGCCACGCCCCACCTGCCTACAATTACCACCCAGTAACCCATTCAAACTAGGATAGACCTGATGAGGTTATAGCTCTAATCATTTCACCTCCAAATATGTCTGCATCCACATAAGAGTTTTTGGGAAACACCTCATATCCAAACCATAACAAGTTATACTGGAGATACCAACAGATTGGTTTTAAGTTTATATGGAGAAGCAGAATACCCTGAATAATCAACACAATACTGAAGGAGAGGTCCAAGGACAAAAGACTGGCAAAATCTGGCAAACTACAATAATCATGACAGTGTAAGGAATTGGCATAAGAATAGACAAATAGATTAGCGGAATAGAATGAAGTCCAGAAATAGATTCACAAAATACAATTAACTAATCTCTAACAAAGGAGCCCACATAATAAAAACAATAGAGAAAAGTATTCAATAAGTGACACGTGCAAAGACAAAAATCTAGACACAGCCCTCTTACACTAAACACAAAAATTAAAATAGATCAGATGCCTAACTATAACAGCAAAACTATAGAAAACTTTTCTTAGGAAATTACACTAAAAAAGTCTAAATGACCTTGTATATGGCAATGAGTTTTTAGATACAAAGGTGTGATTCATGAAAGCAGTAATTGATATGCTGGACTTCATTAAAAATTCTTGTTCTGAGAAAGGCACTATCAAGGGAATGAGAAGATAAGACAGAGACTGGGAGAAAATGTTTGCAAAAGATATATGTGATAAAAACTACTTTCCAAAATATTAAAAAACCTGTTAAAACTCACCAATGAACCCAACTTAAAAAACAAAATTTACAAGTGTTGAACAGATACCACCAAAGAAGATATTCATATGACCAACAAGCATATGGAAAGATGCCCAACATCCTACATCATTAGGGAAATGCAAATTAAAACAACAAGGTAGCCCTATACATCTATAAGAATGGCCAAATTCAAACATTAACAAATGCTGGTAAGGATGTGGAGCAGTAGCACTCTCATTAATTGCTTGTGGGAAAGAAAAGGGCTTGACTACTTTGGGAGGCACTTTGGCACTTTCTTAAAAAACTAAACATGTTCTTACCATGAAATCTAGCAATAATACTTCTTGGTATTTACCCAAATGAGATGAAAATTTATTCCATACAGACACCTGTACATGGATGTAAATAGCAACTTTATTCACAATTATCAAAACTAGGAAGAGCAACAGATATGTCTTTCAATAGGTGAACAAACTGTGATATATACAGACAAATAAATATTATTCAGTGTTAAAAAGAAATAAGCTATTAAGTAATAAGAAGACAAGGAGCAACCTTAAATTCATACTGCCAACTGAAAGACGTCAATCTAAAAGACCACCTGTTGTACTCTATTGACATTATGGAAAAAACAGAACTGTTTAAAGAATAAAAAGATCAGTGTTCAATAGTGGGGAGAGAATAGGGAGGAATAGGAACAAATACTTTTAGGCAGAAAAACCATTCTATATGAATACTGTACTGGTAGGTATACGTCACATTTGTTAAAACCCTCAAAATATACACCATCAAAAGCAAATCCTAATCTAAATGATGTACTCTGGGTAATAATGATGGGTCACAAATTACAACAAATATTCCACTCTGGTACAGGCTGATATTGGAGAAGGTTGTGCTGCTCTGGGGAGGTAAACAGGAACACCATATCTTCTGTTCAATTTTGCTATGATAAATAAAACTTCTCTAAATAAATTTTTTAAAAAAGGAATGGACTATCCATACAACAAATTACTATGCAGCAATAAAATAAATTTTTTGGTAAATAAGAGAAGAGAAATTCAAGAACATTTTGTGCACAGGGAGTTTTGTGAAGATTTTTAATATGAAGATTTTTTTATGAGGGTATTTTGTTTTCTTTTTAAAAGGAGACACATTTGTATGTGATGGAAATGACCCAAAAGAATAATTTATGATACAAAAGAAGGAAAGGAAGGGCTGGGGTTGTGTCTCAGGGGTATAGTGCTTGCCTGGCATGTGTGAGGCACTGGGTTCAAATCCCAGCACCACACATAAATAATAAATAAAATAAAGGTCCACTGACAACTACAAAAAAAAAAAAAAAAAGGTAAGAATTTCACTTTGGACTGTAGCTCAGTGGTACAGCCCTGTACTGTGAGACACTGGGTTCAATCTCAGAACTGCATAAAAATAAATGAATAAAATAAAGGTTCATCAACAACAAAAAAGAAAAGAAAAGAAAAAAAGGGAAGGAAGGAAGGGAGGGAGGGAGGGAGGGAGGGAGGGAGGCAGGCAGGCAGGAAGGGAGAAAAAAGAAGGAAAGAGGAAAGGCCAATTGCTGAAAAGAGGTTCTTGAGGAAACAGTATGGGATAAATTTAGGATGAAAGGGCTGTTGCTGTCCTTTCCTTAAGTATCTATTATAGCAGAGCAATTGTACAAGCCCAGACAAGTAGATAAATGGTAGTTCTGTTCTTACCACTATTTGCTTTTGAGAAAAGTAAGCAAAATTTTCATCTGAGAATAAGAGGAAGTTCTAGAGGCTTAAAAGGAAATGAAGAGTGGAACAGTTGTAGAGGAAAAGTATAAAGACTGATGATGAAATACTGATTAAGTATCCCTTATCTAAAATGCTTCGGGCCAAAAGTGTTTCAGATTCCAATATTTTTCAGATTTTGAAATATTTGCATAGATTTTACCTGTTGAGCATCCCTAACATGAAAATCCCATGTAAGATTTTCAGATTAGGGACACTAACCCTGCAGTTCTCCAAGTATGGGTCTCTGAGAAACCCCAAGACCTTTTTAGACACTCAATAAAGTAAAAAAACTATTTTGACAATCACATTAAGACATTATTTATCTGTTTCAATCTCATTCTGTCATGATTATACAGTGAATTTTCCAGAAGCTACATAATAATGTGACAGATTAAATGTAGAAGCAGGCATGAAAACTCAGTTGTTTACCACTAAGACAGACATTGAAAAGATTAGTGAAATATAAAATAATGCTTATTTCTTAGAAAATACTAATTTTCATTTTAAAATGTTAAGTTATAATTGACTACTCATTTTTAATGAATAAGCACTTTAAAATCTCTTAGTCTTTAATTTTTATCAAAGTAAATAGGTAGTATCCACATTAACAAAAGTTAATTTTTCAGAGTGTAAAAAGGTTCTGGGACCACAGTGCTTGAAAACTGATTAGGAAAATGCAGAGCTTCAGGATAATACCAATGACCACAGGAAGCTACTAATATTGAATTACATGAACATCAATATCGTTCAGCTATCTGTGGAGGCATGGAGAAAACAAAGAAAAAGATTTACACTGTAGGAGTTTCACAAGGCAAACACAATTATAAGAGAACTGTACAGGCAAAGAAATGATTTTAATGATACACTATGGATTTTAAGGTGGTCTAGAAGGAAAGAAAAGGAACTATGATTAAAGGACTATAGAACCCAATATATTAAAGAATTATTGGAAATCAGTGCCAAGTAAAGTGAAGTGTACAGTGGGAGATGATGGCTGAATGGTGGGAAAGTTGATTTCTCTGGAACTCAGTCTTCATATTTATAAAATGTCTTATTACTTTAAAATTATACAGTCTTTAAAATCGCCAAAGATCTTTTTATATACACCATTTTATTTGATCCTCACCATCACACCCTCCCAAAAAAAAAAAAAAAAATCACCCTTGGAGGTACAGATTTTTTTTCCATATGACAGATTAAGAATCAAGATTTATCCTACACCATACAAATTTTACAAGCAGCACCATTTAAGCTATGCCTTGAAGGTTAAACTTTTCAAAGGTTAAACTTTTCATAGGCTGAGAAGACTACTTCACTCCAAGCTAAGTAAAGATCTAACATGAGATCAAAATAGGGTAACACAAATAAGTCTGGAAAGAAAGGCTGAATACAAAATGAAGGAAGGACAACAATCAGCAATGACAGAAAATTAGAACTAAAGTCTTCTAATTACCACCTAATATAGCGCTTAGCATTCTTAGAAATCATTGTTCTAGCCACTAGCCATACATGACTATTTAAATTAATTGAAATTAAACTAAACATTCAAGTTTTCAGGTACACTGGCCAAATTTTAAGTACTCAAGTTTGACACCTGGCTAGTAAGGTTTACTGCTATAGTACTGAAGAGTATAGTTATATAACATTTGCATCCCTGTTGAACGTTCTAGATAGCATGGTTCTAGAAAGTTCAATAAAGGTTAGCTTCCTTTCTACATACAGCTCTAGAGTTTCCTATAAAGTTGAAAAGATTCAACCTCAAAGAGCTAAGTTTAAAAAGTTTACATTTGTATAATTACAACTTACATGTAATCAACAGTAAATTACATATGTAAGAAATAGCAAAATTCTAAAATATCTTTTATACATCAAAATTAAATATAAATTCCATACCACTTTATCATTGCTTTTGTTTGGTATTATTTGTTCCCCAAAGGTTCATGTGCTATAAAGCCTGGCCCTCAATGTGGCAACATTAGGTAGGAAGGAATCTTTAAGAGGTAGAACCTAGTGGAAGTCCTTAGGAATTATAGAACTCCGGTTGCTCCCTGGCTTCCTGTTTCAAGATGTGATTCTCTTCCTCACACACGCACTCCCACCATAATGTGACACAGTCAAAAGGGCCCTCATCAGAGCTGAGTAAATGCCACAGCCTTGCCCTGAAACTTTCAAAACTACAAAATACAACATTTTTTCTTCAAAGTTAGCCTGTTTCAGGTGTTTTATTAAAGCAATGACAAACTTACAAAATCATGGTATTTTTAATAATCTTTAAGTTGCAATTTCAGGTTCTATAAAATACCCTATATACATATATGATTACACAAATGGTATGAATCTACATCATGTACAACCACAGAAACGAAATGATGTACCCCATTTGTGTACAATGAATCAAAATGCAGGCTGAAAAAATAAAAACAATTATTTTTCTAAAATGTGGTTTTTCACCATCTATTTTCAATTACTACCTTTCATTACCTGATCAACATAAATAAAGAATCTCTTTAATGGAATTTACATTATGCCCAAAAGTACAATTTCTTCATGTTTTTAGAAGAGAAGGAATTTACAGAATATCTGATCTAACTACATGTTACAGAAAGAAAACAGACAAGAAGAAGCCTCTTGGATTTGAAAAGTCATTTTTCCTACTTCATCATATTGAGCACAGAAAGTATGAATCTTTCACAGAAAGAAAATCACCTAGGCTATTAATCAGGGCATTCAAAAGCTCAGTGCTTTTCAAAACAAAAATTCAAGAGGGGCTAGAGTTCCCAAGTCAGTATTAATTCAACTGACTGAATGCATGAGCAAAGGTTTTCATAACAATTACTAAAAATCTCTTTTGATTCTCCCTTCATCCTATGTAACTGTTACCATTTTTAGGTATTAACAAAATCAGTATTTAAAAATTTAAAGGTGTTTTAATCGTAATGATAAAATTTATATTCCAAAATACTATAGCAATTATATTATAATCAACAGCAAACTATTTTCAACCAAAAGAATTGTTTTACAACCAAAGTATTTCTGATCCTTTAGTTTACTGTAAACTGTAAGTGAAACATACAAACCAAGAGCTTGTGAATGGATAATTTTCCTTCTCAGAAGCACTGTAAAGAATTAGTGCTTTGAAGATACTAAACAACTATCAATTCTCATAAATACTAACCTTCTATAAAAATTCAGGTTAAAATTTTTAACCACATGCATGAATAACCCAAAAATCTCAAACTTACGGTTTAAAGGAGGCATCTGTTAATAAGTACATGGTACTTACAGTTCAACAGTATATTTTTCAGACTTAAGAATGAGACTTAAAACTGTGGATGAGTAAGAGGGTGGAATAAAAAAAAAAAGTATGAACTTTTCAGCCCAGACTACCTGCACTCTACAAATACAGATCTCTAAATTAACACTGGTGTGAATCTGGTACTTGAGCCTATTTTATTACTTATAAAATGGGACTGTTATCACCTAATTAACAAAGTTTCAGTAAAAAAAAATTAGAGACTACTCAAACATGGTACAGGCACTAAGCACCAGGAAGACTTACTAGAATTGTTTGAGGAGCAGAAACTAAAGCCTGATTCTGTAGTCCCCACCAAACTGCATGACTATGTGATCCCTCCAGCCCATCCCCAGCATCACAAGCAGCTGGGAGGTAAGTGCAAAGAGTTTGTAGAGCCTCACCAATCTAGAGTTGATTTTGCAAGGCTGGGAAAATTGAAAAACCATATAGGGCAAGTGACTAGATATTCCTAAGACAAGTTTTTAAGTTGAAAAAGAAGTGAGTTAATACAGACAAAATATAGGATGCATACAAATCACATATTAAGAGCTCAAATATTTAAGAAATGTCATTCATTGAACATTAACTACTATGCACTGTAAGGCAGAAAATAGTAGGCTGACACCTCTAAAGCTGAGAATCTAGAAGAGAAAATATACATACAAGATGATGTATGCTGCAAGTAGAATAACTGTATAATTTGTTATACAAGCCAAAACACTTTTAAAATGAAAGTGGACTAGAGGGACATTATTAATAGTAGGAAAACATTATCAATAATTATGCCACAATAAGAGTTGTAGTCCTAGACATTCCAAGGCAAACTAGGACATATCGCCCTTATAAGAGCCACTCTAGCTAAGGTTACAAACTTAAAGTTGGGAAAGGAAATGAGAGAAGTGTGTAGAATAAGAAAAACTACATCTTGAAAGTGAATTTTTCCTTTAGCTAAGCCACAAGTTGTAATTCTAATTTCATCTGTGTAATTTTTGTGGGAGAATAGTGGTGTTTAAGCTAGATCATAGTAAGTTATTTTTTGTTTTTGTTTTTCCAAGTAAAGAAAGGGCACTAAAGGGGGATGGGAGGAGAAGCAAGCCCACAGAAACAGAAAAGGCAAGCAGTTTGTAGATGTCAGGAAAAAAAAAAAAATCCAAGAATCAGCAACAATGTAACAGGAGATGAAGTCACAAAGGCAATTTTTAAATTAAATTTTGAAAGATATACTGTTTTTCCCCCCACTAACACTGATTTAACAACCCACCTGTGTGGGACCATAACAAGAGAGGAGGTGTCGTCCGTATACATCAGGAGTTTAAAGTACAGTCAGAGAAACGGTAAATGAGAAGGAAGGGAAATAGGAAATAGTGCAGGTTGAAATTACAGGAAGTCAAAAAATCTGCAGTGTATTAAGAAAATTCATCTAGCATTTCACATGCATACCCTACTGGCAAAAAGAAAGCACACATGTAGAAAGATAAATTGGTAAATGTGAACCTGTGAAGGTGATCTTATTTGGAAAAAGGATCTTTGCAGATATAATTAAACTAAGAGTCTAAGGGATATCACCCTGGATTACCCTGGTAAACTAAATCCAATGGCAAGTGTCTTTATAAGAGACATACAAAGGAGAAAGCAATGTGAAGACAGAGTGAGGGAATGGAGTTATACAGTCACAAGTCAAGGTAAAAGCTACCAGAAATCACAAACACCAAGAAAGCAAAGTTTCCCTTATAATTTCTGGCAGGAACATGGATGGCACCACCAATATCTTGATTTTGAAGATCTTCACTCTAGAAATGTGAGAGAATAAATTCATTTTAAGGCAACAACTTTATGGTAGGTTTGTCACAGAAGCCCTAGGAAACTAATACAGAAAACTACTGGCCAAAACAAGAATAGGGACATCAATAGTAGGATGTTTAGACTTTCAGACTGCTCAAGAGTCCCAGAATCAGTGTTAATTTAGGAGAATTTTCTCTTCACTGTTCCAAAACCAGAGAAGAATTCAGGATTAAGACCAAAGAAGCAGAACTAAAACCTCAATTGATAGGTCTAGATTCCTCATTTAGAGAAGGAAGAAGCTGGACTAGAAATGTGGTTTTCAAATTGTTCTACGTGTCCAATTCTAATAATGTAAACTCACCCCCTGGTAAGGAAAAGGATTATAAGAGAATTTCAAAGGAAATGACTTAAAGCACCTATTAGAGTAGCTTCACTTTTCTCTACACAAAATTGTTTTGAAGAAAGGGAGGGAAAAGGGAATGAAGCTGAAAATTACCATGTTAGATGTCTAGAGTCCTATGCACTATGTGGCAATTTGTTTCTTCTACATTCTGGACAAAAGATGGTCCAAAGTAGACCCTGAAAATTGACACTATAATCCAACCACACTATTTTCTTCTACCACAATTTCCACAAAGCACGTCAACAGCAAATAATCATCATAATTTGAAGCTAGTTAAGTAGTTAAGTACAGCATTCAATATAGCAAGCAATACTGCTATAAAAATTAATTTGGGTTTTTATTTTTAAAGTCAACTTTTCACCAAAATACATATTTTTTCACCTGCATCTCTAAAATATAGGGATTCAAGTATTCAATACATATGTTAACTTGTTTGCTATTCTTGGTAGCATGAGAGAGAGTATGCAACTCTATGACCCACTTGACCTTTAAAGTCTACATTGATACTACTCCACTGATTCCTTCTGATAAGATCAAGATTACACCAGCAGAACAGATAACAGAGGCTTGTAAGAAGCCTCAACAATGATGGTCTTTTAGGTATTAAAGAGTCAATATAACAAGCCTAAATTGCTATCTTTGAAAAGGCCTTCTTGCAAGGATTGCCCTTAAGTGGCCTCAGAAAATTTAGATTTGGGGAGGGTTCCTACCATTAAATGATAATAGTGAGTCACCGAGTCTAAACTATTTTAAAAACAAAATGGTTGTTGCTGAATATCTACTTTCCTTCTAGGAGTATGAAATCTGGGTGTAAAGTAGGCAAGGAATGCCTTAATGACTGGCTCCCAGTAAAAATTCTGTGGAGGTAGTTTCTACTCTGGTTGGCAATATTTCACACATGCTGTCACAACTTGTTCCTGGAGGAATTCATTGTATCCTGTGGGACTCTGGGAGAGGACTCTGGAAATCTGTGCCTGGTTTTCCCCTGACTGCCTCATGACCCTTTGCTGATAGTGCCTGAATCCTTTTGCTGTAATAAATCATAGCATTGAGTATGATGATATGCTGAGTCCAAAGAATTAGTAAATCTAAGCATCTTGGAGACCTTTCAACCTGTTTTTTAAGAAAAAGAGCATTCAAACAGCTCTTCATAGCATTGAGGAAGAGTGTAACATACACAGGCAAAACTAAATACAAAAAAGTAAGATTCAATGTGAAAAAGAACTAGGAATACCTTAAATCTTTTCCACTTGTGTTTTCCTTTTCACATATGTATACAAGTAATGATGATTTTTAAAAACTCTGCCTATGGATAAAATATTTAAAAATAAAAATCATTATTATAAAATAATCAAATACATATAAAATAAAGTGAAGGAATAAACTATTTACTGCTTGTTTGGATTATTTCCTTACTTGATAGTATATAAAATCATGATCTCTTTTAATCAATGACAATTTATATTTGATGGGATACAGTAATTGTCACAATTTGATATGCTAAAGAAATAAATCAGCTTCTACAAAATAAATATTACATAAGAAGGCAATACAAGTTATTACTCAAAACACTTAATAACAGAATAGAAAAACAATTGTCTGTATATTCTATGCACTAATTACAATATTTACATGAATCGATATGTACAATTCTCAGTTTCTAGAAAAGCAAAACAAAGACATTTCCATTCCATCTGGTTTAAGAGACCCATGAAACACATAATATTTAAATTATAATTTGTGCAGGAATACCTTTGAAATTTCTTTACACTATGAAGACATGTGTATTATTACTTCTGAATTCCAAATGTGCCCTTCTACATATGCTCTGCAATAAATGGAATTCCTTTAAGTATTCGCCTTTAATGTGATCATGGTGTTAGGCTTTCTCAGGAGATGGTGCAGAAGGGACAATGAAGGAAGAAAAGGCTATTAGAACTAAGAGTTCAACAAGGTTACAGAATACAAAATCAATGGACAAAATTGAGTTGCATTTCTATAAACCAGCAATGAACAATCTGAAAAATAAATTTAAAATAAAATTAACTGAAAAATAAAATTAAGATGACAATTTCACTGATAACACCAACAAAGTAAAACTTTTACTAAAAATTACAAAGAAGTGTTAAAGAAAACCCAAATAAATGAAACAATATTCCATATTCAGAAATGAAAAAACATACTACTACTATTAAAATGGCAACAATCTACATTTTGGTCTAGAGTCAAAACAATCTCTATAAAACTCAACCTCAAATACGTATGGAAAGTAAAATAAACAATCTTGAAAAAAAATAAAGGTAGAAGACTAACACTTGTCAAACTTCAAAACTCTGCAAAACCATAGTAATAAAACTACAATACAGCGAAACTACAGTAATCAAAACTATGTGAAACTATAGTAAGGATGAAGATACAGATCAACAGAATAGTAAGAAGAGTCAAGAAATAAAGCACTATGTTTAAGATAATTGATTTCAACAAAAATATCAAGTCAATGCAATAGGGAATGCATAATCACTTCAACAAATAAACTGAGCAAAAACTAGATACCGCATTTTTTAAAAAATGAAGGTGGACCACTTCCTTTTCCATACAAAAACATTAAATCAAAATGAATCACAAACATTTTGTAAGAGCTAAAACTATAAAGCTCCTAAACGAAAATATAGTACTAAATCTTTATGAACTTCATTAGGTAAAAGTTTCTTACTATGACACAAAATGTACAAAAACAACTAAGAATTAAAAAAGAGGTAAGATGGACTTAATCAAAATTAAAATCTTTTGTAATACACTGAACCTCAGAAAGTAAAGGCAACCTGCCAACTGAAATAAAATATCTCCACATATTTAAGGTAATTGAATATAGAAATTTTTTGTTTAAAAAAAAAAAAAAAAGCTCTTACAATTCAATTATAAAAATTTAAAAACCCCAAATGAAACACTGGCAGAGAATGTGAACAAACATGTTTTCAAAGAAGCTATAATATATAACCAATAATGAAAATTTGCTCAACATCATTAATCATCAGTGAAAGGCAAATCACTTTCTACTCACTGTGATGACTATAATCAAAAAAACAGATTAATAATTAAGTTTTGTAGGAATGCAGGGAAGCCTATACAATACTCGTGGGAATACAAAACTATAAGCCTCTGGAAAATAGTACAGCACTTCCTCAAAGGGTTAATACAGTTAGAAAAGAACTAAGCAATTTGAACCCAGGGTAAATATCAAAGTGAAATAAAAATATAAGGTCACACAAAAAATTTATATGTGCATATTTATAGAAGCATTATTTATAATAGCCAAAAGCAGAAATAACACAAATGTCTATTCATAATAGTCAGATATTATGACCTTGATAAAAATGATTAGGCCACACAGCAGAATATTATTAAATTTTTTTAAAATGAAGTACTGATATATATGTCACAACATGGGTGAACCTTGAAAACACTAAATTACATGAAGTAAAAACAAACACAATAGATTAGATTTTATGACAGCATTTATATGAAACATATAGAATAGGTAAATCTATAAAGACAAAGTAAATCAGTAGCAGCCTAGTATTAAGAAATTGAGGTAAAAGGCAAATGACTTCTTTTTTAAAGGACTGATAAAATTGTAGTGAATATATTAAAATATATCTGAATATATTAAAAAACCAGTAAATTACACACTTTATCAGTAAATTGTATGGTATGTAAATTATATGACTAGGCTGTTATACATTTTAAAAGAAAGAAAAATAGAGAAATTTCAGACAAAAACCAGATTTATACTAAAGAAAATACAGTGAATGCTCTTCAAGCAGAAGAAAATGGATTTTATATAGAAACCTTATCATGAAGATGATGCAGAAAAGGGAAATATATAGAGAAAATAAACATTTATTATATAAAAGAATAAAACTGCCTTATTGGATACACATACACAATGTACTAACTATAGAACAGGATAAAGCGTTTCATAGGGCCTATATTCTCTGAGAAATAACTGTGTACAGTCAGCCTTCTAGATCCAAGGTTTCTACATCTGTAGATTCAACCAAATGCTCACTGAAAATATTTGGAGACAAAACTGTATTGAACATGTACACATTTTTTCCTGCCATTATTCCCTGAACAAAACAGTATAACTACAATTCACATGCCATTTACATTGTACTAGGAATTATAAAAGTATCTAAAGAAGATTTAAAAGTAGCGGGACACAGTAGCACCCGCCTGTAATCCCAGAGATTCCTGAATCTGAGGCAGGAAGATCCCAAGTTCAAATCCAGTCTCAGCAATTTAGTAAGACCCTAAGCAACTTAGAGACCCATTTCAAAATGAAAAATAAAAAGGGTTGGGGATGTGACTCAGGGTTAAGCACCCTGGGTTCAATCCCTGGGACCAAAAAAAATTAAAAAATCAACGTCCATATGAGTATAGTTCATACACTGTAGGCCAATACTATGCCTTTTTATATAAGGGACATGAGAATTGTACATATTGCTTTCTGAGTGGTGGGTTGGAGGGGTACTTGGATCCTTTCTTCTATTTCAAAGACCCTCTCTCTATAATTATTATATCTTATACTCTATAGGGTAGCCAAAAAGTGAACAGGATAAGGATATAACACCTGCAATTTAAAAACGGGAGAGGGGAATTAAAATAATACAAAGGGACATAATAAATGAATAAATAGAACAAAGAACTTAAAGACAAACAGAAAAAATGTCAGATGATACAGTTAAACTCAAATATACATGAAATTAGATAATTATATATCAATACAAGACAAAGCCTACGAGATTTTTAAAACTACATTCTGCAAAAGCAAATTAAAACTACACTGAGATATCATCTCACTCCAGTCAGAACAGCAATTATAAAAAAAAAAAAAAAGTAAAATAAATGTTGGCAAATGTTGTGAGGAAAAAGTTCACTCATACATTGCTGATGGAACTGCAAATTATTGCAAACACTGTGGAAAGCAGTATGGAGATTCCTCAGGAAACTTGGAATGGAACCACCATTTGACTCAGTTATCCCACTCGTACGTATACCAAAGGACATAAAATTAGCATACCACAGTGACACAATCACATCAATGTTTATAGCAGCTCAACTCACAATAGCTAAGCTATGGAACCAACCTAGCTGCCTTTCAATCAACAAATGGATAAAGAAAATGTAACATATATACTCAATGGAGTATTACTCAGCCATAAAGAAGAATGAAATCAGGGAAATTTGCTGATAAAAGGATGAAACTGGACATTATCATGCTAAATTAAATAAGCCAATCCCAAAAAAAATCAAAGGTCGAATGTTCTCTCTGATATATGGATGCTAACCCACAATGGAGGGGGCCAGGGGTGTAGAATAGAAGCTTCAGATTAGACAAAGGGGTATGTAAGGAAGGGAAGACGGATGGAATAGAAAAGAGTAGAATGAAACGGATATTACTTTCACATGTTCATACATGAAGACATGAACAGTTGAACTTCTCATCATGTACAACCACAAGAATAGGAATTTATACTCCATATATGTATAATATGTCAAAACACATTCTACTGTCATATAACTAAAAAGAATAAAAAAATTTTAAAGATTATTTTTGGGTAAAGATGGATATTAGATTTTCAACTTGATATTAACCCAGAAACAGGTATACACATGAAAAATTCTGAACAATGAATATTTCTAATAAAAGAGTCTGAGAATTGAAAAAACATACATTTTGCTTAAAGGAGACATGCCTTAAATTTAAGGACAAAGGTTGAAAGGTTAGGAACAAAAACTTGCAAATGTTAACTAAAATAAAGCTAAAATGTGGCTATACTAGAACCAAAGTATGCTTACAGCAAAAAGTAATACTAGAGATAGAGGGCAATTTAGTAATGATAAAAGAGTCAAGTCTTGAGAAGAAATAACAAATTTGATTATATTTCACAACCTAATCTCAAATCACAGAGCAAAACTTCACAAAATTACAAGGAAAAATCAGGCAAACCCACATTCTGGTAAATGATTTTAATATACTTCTACGTAATTAACTAGAGCAGAAAAAAAAAATCAGACAAGATTTGAACAACAAAACCAATTTAATCTAATTGGAGTATATACACATATGTGGAGGGGAGCGCACATGCCCATGCACCAACACAAGCTCAATGTCTGACTGTTCCCAACAAGAGCACTGTCCCTTTTTTTCAGGTGTACATAAAATTGACAAAATTGAATGCATAGGAGGCCCAAAGACTGAAATTATACACAGAGCAAATTCCTCAACACAATGTAATTAAGCTAGAAATAAATGAAGATAATTTACCTCCCCTATCACCTCATGTTAAGTACTAAATTTCAAAACAATCAAAAAAATCATATGAAAAAATGTTAAAATGTTTTGAGTTGAATACACACAAGAATATACAGTCATGCCTAAAAAACAAGTATATAGGTTGAAGTGAGAAAAAAGCTAAAAATCAGTTATCTAACATATCTCAAGAATAAAAGAGTAAGAAATATCCTCCCCTCAAAAACATAGAAGAAAATAAAGCAAAAATTAAAAGAAAATAATGTAAAACAGAAAAGAACAAGTCTAAAGGGGGTTCTCTGAAAAGTCTGATAAAACAAAGTGGAAAAGACTGATTCAAAAAAACAAGAGAAGGCACAAAATACCAATAGAAGAAATGAAAAACTAAGGAATTACTATAGATTCTCCTATCAAGATAATAAAAGGTCTGGGGAAGTAGATCACTAGCAGGGTACATGCTCATGACCCTGGGTTCAATCCCTAGTACTGCAAAACAAGACATGCTCTACAAAAATAATAAAAGTTTATAATGACCAATTTCATATTAACAGATTTGAAATCATGAAATTAACAAATTTCTACAAAGATGCCATGTGCCCAACCAACACAATAAATCTGACTAGTATTTTATTTATTAAAAAGTTGAATCTTCGATTAAAAGCCTTCCTATTAAAAAAAAAAAAAAAAGAAAGAAAGAAAGAAAAAAATGAAAAAGCTCCAGGCCAAATGTCTTTACCTGTTAATTCTACCAGTTAAGGAAAAATAAATGAATAAAACCAATCTTAAACTCTTATAGAAGATAGAAAAAGATTCAACACTCAAAATTTTTTAATGAGTCCTGCATTCCCTTAATACCAAAATTTGGCAAAAACATTAAGGAAGGAAAATTTAGAGGTCAATATAATTCATAAACATAAATGGAAAGAAATAACAAATTCAATCTAGTGATATGAAACACAATGATAGCTTAATACTTTTAAGAATATAATTCCCATTGTAAAAAGGGGAGAGATCATATAATTATTTTTTAAATAAAGCATCTGATAAAATTAAGTACCCATTCACGACAAAAATTCTTAGCAAATAAGGAAAACTAGGTATAGAAATGGCCCCAATCTGATAAAAAGGATTTAAAAAAAAAAAAAAATCTACAGCAAAACACCATATTTCATTTTGAAATGTTAAACACTTTTTTAAAAAATCTGAGATAAAAATGAGACAATGCTTACAGTCACTAGATCAATATCATACTTGAGGTCTTAATACAATAAGACTAAGGAAAAGAAAAAGAAGTATAAAAATTAAAGAGAAATAGGTTTTAATGATTCACAGATACATGACTGTATGGATGGAGAAATAAAAAAAAAGTTCTATAAGGAATTAAAAATAAATCAAGTTAAGCAAGATCCTTGGATATAAGTTCACAATGCCAATATCAATTATCTTTTCATATGTCTGCAAACAACTAGGAATTATTTCATAGATATAATCTACAACTGCATCAAGTAACAAAATAAATCTGTAATTCAAATGATTAAATTTAATCTAAAGTTTAGACTTATGTAAGACTTTAACACTCAAAAAAACTGGAGTTTGTTTGGTTTTTTAAGTAAAGAAAATGGAAGTAAATTGAGAGATCAACCAAGTTCATGAATTAGAAGACTTATTACTATAAAGATTTCAATTTAGTTGACATAACTACATAAATTTAAAGTATTCCTAATGAAAGTTCAAGCAGGCTTTTTGCACAAATTGATAAACTGCTACTAAAATTCATACAAAAATGGACCAACACTAATAAGCACAATAAATTTTACCAAATAAATGGACTACTCAATAGTCTACCCGATACCAGGATATAAAACCATAATGAGACACTGTGATATTTATGAGAAGAGAAAAACAAAAAGACCCAATGGAACTAAGTCAAAAGAAAGAAAGAGAGAGAGAGTGAGAGAGAGAAAGGAAAAGAAAAGAAAAAGAAAAGAAAGACAGTCACATGTATAGGACTACTTGATTTATTACAAAGGCAGCACTGCACAGAAGATTTTTTTCATAAATGGAAATGGTTGAGTGAATGGTACAAAAACAATTTGGAACCCACCACAAATAATCACAATTAATTCTAATGTAGTATTCAACTAAAGGTAAAACAGTAAACTTTCTAAGACAAAAGTTTTTCAAGATGGTTATGCTAAAGAAAAATTTTGTAGACAAGACACAAACAATTACAAAGAAAAAGATGGGTTTGAAACTGGTAAGATATAAGGAACTTTTGTTCATCAGGACACCATTAATAGAGCAAAAAGTTCAACATGGAAGAAGACATTTGCAATATATATAGCAAAGGATTCATACCTAGTGCACATAAACAATTTCTACAAATCTAAAAGACAACCCAACTGAATAAAAAGGGTAAGAGAATGAACAGACACTACAGAAATGAGGATATTCAAATAATCCTTAGGACTCAATTATTAAGAAAATACAGATTAATATCACAATGATACACCATTACAAACTGACCAGAATGGTCAAAAGAAATATACTGGTATCACAAAGGGCTGGTGAGAATAGAGAGCAAATTAAATTCTCAATACCCTATTAGTGGGAGTAAATTGTTATAAACACTCTTAAAAGCAAAACATTAAAAATATGAACAATTCCAGCACCAAGACAGGTACAATGATGTTCATGGCAGTACTATTCATGAAAGTCTCAAAGTGGCAGGCACAGTGATAATCCCAGAAGCTCAGAAGGATGAGGTAGGAAGATCACAAGTTCAAAGTCAGCCTCAACAACTTAGAGAGGCCCTAAGCAACTCAGTGAGACTGTTTCTAAATAAAATATAAAAAAGGTCTGGGGATGTGTCTCAGTGGTAAAGCACCCCTGGATTTAATCCCTGATTTAAAAAAGTCTCAAAGTGAAAACAATTCAAATGTCAGTCCAGCGAATAAATTATATGGAATATTCATGGAACTGAATACCGTACAATGTTAAAAAAAAAAAAAAAAAAAAGAACTACTGTTAACACTCAAAAACATGGATGAATCTAACAATGTCAGCAAAGTATTACATAAAGTTCAAGCACATTTAAAATTAATTTGTGGTATTAGGAGAATTATGGTTATTTCCAGAAAAGAAAGGTTATGATGGAAAAGGAGTGCGAGAGGGACTTGTGGAGAACTGGTAATGTTTTATTTCTTAACCAGGGTAACCATTTAATGGATATATTTACTTTTTTCATCCAACTGCACAATTATGTACATGTTAATAAACAAGTTTTAATATTTCATAAATCTGTTTCAAATCTTGTTCAAACCAGCTCAGACCTCATCATTTTTCAAAATGCTGTTATTTATCTGGTACTTTGACTTTAATCAAGTCCCAAATTTCACAGCTTACAGTGTCAAAACAAAAGTCATCACCCTTTTGTTATAAGTTGAACGGTGACCCTACAAAAGCATGCTGAAGCCCTGACTCTTAGTACCAATGAATAAGACCTTATTTGGATAAGAATATCTGCAGACATAATTAAGATGATAGAACTGGACAAATGAACCCTTAATCCAATATGGCTGTTTTACTTATAAGAGGAAAACGCCATGATAAACACAGAAGGAGTACCACGTGTCAACAGAGGCAGATACTCTGCAATTGCAAGCAAAAAACATCAAACAGACAGCAGTCACCCGGAGCTATGAAGAGGCAAGAAAGGATTCTATCCAGAGTCTCAGAGGGAATATGGTCTTACTGACAATTTGGTTTCTGACTTATAGACCTCAGTACTATAAGATAATACATTTCTGTTATTTTAAGCCACCTCATTTGTGGTACTTGATTCTGGCAGCCCTAGAAAACTAATGCAACCTTCCACAATACCTAATTCTTACATCAACCTCCCATTCAGCAAATACTTATTCTCTCGTTTGTCTAATACAAAAACTTCCAAATTCACTCACTTCCCCCACTTTTCATATACTAGAATCATCAAAAGGTGTTTTTACCTTTTAATAACCCTTTGTTTTTAAACCTTTCCCTTTCATATCTACCACTACCTAATTCTGACTTTCAGAACACTACATGTAGAATATTCTGCTGTATGATAAATCACTATTTCTTAAATACTATTTTCCTTATTTCATTTTTCTGTTCCCAAACTATCAGACATCCTATTACATGACCAAAAGGCACTCAGTACTGACTCTGTATTATACTTCCTTTAATATATAAGTACAATTAATTCCAAGGAACACGTTTTTTATCAGCTAATTAATGAATATTTTATCCTTTCAGAGTACTAAGAATAATCTCCTAGACTCAGTGCTTGATTAACTATTAACAGACACCAACACAAACTTATTACCTTTATATCATTTACATTTTCCAAGTTCATGTTATGCTAACTCATGCTTTCAATGCTGACTCATTTAATTCATTCTTAGTTGATGTTTTATTCTATTTAACCTCAAAGTTTCTACCTTAAATCCCAGCATCACCCTACATTATTCTCAAAATATACCATTTAAATCATTAACTATCAAAACATATCTATAACTTTCTTTTCTTATGCTTATCATTTTATTTTCCCTAAAAAAAAGTATGGTCTCTCACCATTCAGACTATCCTCTCCTATCTTTGTTTTTAATCTTTCTGCTTACTTTCTGTTTCTGGGTCATGTCCATTCAAGGGATTCCTACTTGTTTCCCAAAGACACAGAAGTTTCATCATAAAAAAATCAAATTACATAGAAAACTGTACATTAACATTCTATAGTGGATAACCATGGACAATATATTTCTTAAACTACAAAAAAAAAAAAAAAAATCATCCAGTTTCTAATAGCAGCAATGTCAGTGTTAGAAGCAAGCTAAAATATCTAGTATCTAGGGGGCAGCAAGTCATGACCCTAGTGGACTGCCACTCAACATTATTTTGGCTGTGGTTCTGGATATAGTTCTAGATGCTTACCTAGCCTCCTTTGGTTCTTGATTTCTATACCTGAGACACCCAATATCCTTTAATAAATGTTATTAACTACTGTCAAAATTCTGAGGCTCCTTAAAGAAAGAATCTTGACTGTTTAGCTTGGGCTGTTATAAAAAAATACCATACACTGGGTGGCTTAACAGACATTAATACTTGTAGTTCTGAGGCTGAAAGAGTTCCAGCATGGTTGGATTCCTCAGGAGGACTCTCCTTTGGCATTACACATGGTTTCTTGTTTTTTCCTCACATAGCTGGGAGAGAGGCGGGTCTAGAGTCTCTTCCTCCTCCTATAAGGACAGGAATTCCATCACAAGAAGCACTCCCTCCCAACCTCATCTCAACCTAATTAGTTCCCCCAAAGGCCTCACTTCCTAATACCATGGCATTAGGGATTAGGGATTCAACATATGGATGGACACAAATATTCTATAAGTGACACATTCTTCCCTCTCAAATTTCTCTTTCTCATCTCTCCCAAGAGCTGAACCTACCATCCTACTATTCTTTCGCTATTCCTCACTTGTTAATCTTTGGGATTGGACTTTTTCCTATTTTTACTAAAATTACTGAGTTACCATTGTCCTCCTAGCGACTACTAAATTTATCAAGTTTCCTTTCCAGATTATTTCTCTCCTCTCTGCCTCTCTTTGATAATTTCTCCAATCAAAATAAAGATCTCAACCCCCACACCCCAATACCCTGTGCCCTTCCCAGATTGCATTTTCCTTCCTTCTCTTTTCCTCTTTCTCCCTCCACTGTGTTCTCTTCTAACACCTCATCCAATCCAAATACCTCAATCCTGATAATTCCCAGTTTCACTTCCTAACTCCTACTCTCTGGCTTCCAACTACAGCTCAAAAACAAGCCCCAGAAGCACAATTAAAAAGTTTCCAAAAATCTGCCTCGCATGGTGGCCCACGCCTGTAATCCCAGCGATTTGGAAGGCTAAACAGGAGAATTACGAGATTAAAGACAGTCTGGACAACTTAAGGAGGCACTAAGCAACTCAGTGAGACCCTGTCTCTATATAAAAAATACTGAAAAAAAGGGGGTGAGGGGGTGCCACTGGGGATGTGGTTAAGTGCCCCCTGAGTTCAATCCCCAATACCAGAAAAAAAAAAAGTCTCCAAAAATTTACTAGATTGATAAGTCAATTCCCTTACCATCTTTTCCTAGTCATTAAATGACTAGGGAGAAACCCCAATTAATTCATATTTAACTCTCTCTCACTCCCAATAATATCCAAATACCATGCAAGGTACCCCTGAGATCTATTCCTACCACAAAATTGTTATTTATTTCTGTAATCCTCTATTCCCAAGGTCCATGGCAATGGTTTTCCTTTTTGCCTATTGCTCATCATTTACACTGCTGCCAGAGCTACACAATGTTCTCAGATCACCATTTCTTTCATAGTTACCTGTCTTCAAAAGCTCCTCACTGCCTCCAGAGTCTAAACTCCTCAGTCCAAAAAAAAAAAAAACTTTCCCTCCATAAAGCTCACGCCTGCAAACCATGAAACACTAAATTTCTTCTATGGAGTCCTCATCCCAGTGGACTTTTCAACTTGAAATGCCTTCCCTTCCTTTTCACTGAACTTAACTCAAAAAAAATAAACTTACCTAAATTCTTCCCTCAAGTTTCAGTCACAAAATTAGCTCCTCTTTAAATTTTCTCCCATCCGCGGTTAAATTGTTCCTTGCTCCTTATTCTATAATCCCACAACACTTATATTTCTAAAATAAATGAGATCATTTTCCTTTGTATTTTTGTTAGTTGTAATCGTTAGAGTCCTTTATTGCAATTTCATTTTCACAGCAATTCTGTGACGGAAGTATTACTTAGCCAATTTTATAAGTGATGAAACAGGCAGAGAAGTAACTGGATTTAAATTCTCTCTGTCTCTGACAATTTTACATTTCTTATGGGCAAATACTTCAAGGGGCCTATAAGAGTCCTCCTGCATAAAAGATGCTTTGTGTTTTAAATAGTCTCTCTTCCTTTTTGGAAATGGACCTGTTTTGCCATTCTGAATTCTACATATTCTTGAAAACAGTTCCAAAGTTTTATCTTATCTAATTGGCTTTCCTTTACTCTGGAAGACCTTACTGGTCTTTTTAAAAGTTGTATCATACCACTTGGTATTCTGTTACAAATACATAAATACATACACATACACTTATTACATACATACATATATATATATATACACACACACATGCACACAATTTGATTCATTGAACACAAATGGAGGCATCCACTATATCTTCCCACCATGGTATCCTTTGTACTGCCTGGCAACATGTTTCACACACCTGTTTCTCAACTAATGCTCAGTAGAACTCAATCTATCCCCAGCACCATTTTCTGTGTCCTTTATTGTTTGTGTAACAGATCAACTGTTGTGACTAACTAAACTTTACCATATTTTAACATTAAACATTACTCAATTCATTCCTGAAATTTAAGGCTTGGAGGTCAACAAAGTACTCTAATCATCTCATGGGAGCAAAATCTACAGAACTACTATTTCATATGACTGTAGAGGGCAGCAAAGCAACAGCAGTATCCTCAAAGAAAAACATTTTTCTTAGGGAACTTTAGATTTGTTTTTATATTTTAACATATGCTGTCAATATTAAAGCTTTATGAGAACAAAATACTTTTCCATACACAAATTTCACCAGCTACTTATATATTTAAACATTTTCATTATCAACTTTTAAATACAATGAAAATTTATCAATGTTCAGATCCTTTTACATACACATAGAAAATGAGTTTGATAAACAACGTATGGCTTCAGCAACCATAATTGATGACTTTTTTAAATCTAAAATTTGAATATTTTCTAATTGAAAAATACAAAAATAATCTACTTTCCTAATTTTATTTTCTTGAATACAGAAAAGAATGTCAACAGTCTCACTAGTCTTTTTTAATGATAAGAACAGTAGTCTTCATTAATATTACTAATTCTAGCCTTGATATACCTTGTTTCAGTTATTCAAAAATTAGTCAACTGTAGGATCAATACCAGCTTTAAAAGAAAAAATTATGAATTCTCTGCCATTATACTAATACACAACAACAAAACAGAAGGCAACAACTTGAAAAAAAAAAAACAGATCCCTACTGTTGTGTGTGTGTGTGTGTGTGTGTGTGTGTGTGTGTGTTATGGGGGACTAAACACAATGGCAGGGGCACTGAGTACTTTACATCTCAGACCTTTTTAAAATGTTTTTATTGAGACAGGATCTCAATAAGTTGCCAAGGCTGGCCTTGAACTTGCAATCCTGCCTCAGAGTCCCTAGCTGCTGGGATTATAGGCATGCTACCATGCCAGGCTCCTAACTGTGTCGACGTTAAAGTTCATTCTGTTTGTGAACCAGACAAACTGCATCATTAGACGATCTTATATTTACAATTTCGATACTTATAAAATAAGAATGGGGAAGCTATCATAGAAGTTGATATTGAATATAACTACATCATTTGCATGTTTCTGGAGGTTTCTGTCAGTGGTAATTTTTCACCACCTTTAAGTTTAACAAGCAGAATTGCGGAGATTTAGCATGGCTGCTACAGCCTTTAACATAAAAAGACTCATGAGTTGGTAAAAAAAAAAATGCTGCTCTGATGTTCTAGCCCTACACACTTAACAAGGATAGAACTATTAACTATGTACCTTCTCCCACTTGAATCTCTTCAGGAAAAAAAAAGTTAACAAGCATTTTTCTATTTTGTATTAAAATAAAAGATCTAGTATATCTCTAAGCAGGTTTAAAAACTAGGCAGTTTACTGTCACAGTGAGTATTAAGTTGAACTTATAGCCAATTTAAATCAAATTAGTAGACTGAGTTCATAATGACATTGTGAAGTTGTAATCTGGCCCACAGTGATATGATTAAATTATAAACTTTTATTAATAATCTTTGAATACAACCATCTAAAATGTTTTAATAATGACAAGTCTATCATGTGGATAACTCACAAAAAGTTACTATACAAAAGTAACCTTGCCATAATTTATGAATACTAACATTTCACTAATATTTTTGTTTTCCCTCTGAATTAATTTAGAAGAGTCAAGCACACTCATAATGTTTCAAACACTGAGTTGGAGCCAAAGCTCTGTGCACCTGTTTTTGTATTTGCCCAGTGGTGTTTTCAAGTCTTTCCTGACAGCAGCACTGAGGTTATCTCCACTACAAGATCAACTAGTTACCTTAAATGTATCCACCTTACTCCTTCAACTAAAATCTAGAGTGAAGTGTGCCATATATAAATAAAATACATCTCATGGAAACTGTTTGAACTATATACGTACTTGGTTAAATGAGAGAAAGTTGATTTTGCAACACCAAAAAAAACTTGTATTCTTCCTAAATGGTCAATATTGCGAACACTTCAGATTCAGAATGGGTAAGACAATAACAAAAAAGAAGAAACTAAAGAGGGCAGACAGAATTTTTTTTTTTTTTTTTTTTTTTTAAGAAAAACCAGTGTAGAGCTATTTCAAGTAGTATATTTAGGCCATCAGTTTATACCTCAAAATTAAAATACACAGGCTTTTCAAGACAGGAATAATATCAAGAGTGCATATCTAGCTGGGGGCAGTGGCAGTGGCTTGGGAGGCTGAGGTAGGAGGATCATCAGTTCAAATCCAGTCTTAATAAAAGCAAGGTGCTAAGCAACTCAGTGAGACCCTGTCTCTAAATAAAATACAAAACAGGGCTAGGGATGAATTAAAGTAAAACAGAATATTTTACTTAATTTCATACACCATTAATAAACTAATGCATATTATGACTTTCTGAAGGGTAAATGGTCAGTTTTTCCCACTCCCAAATATGTTTAATTATGGTACTATATTTCGCCACATAATTGTTGCAGATTTTATGCCAATTTTTTTGTAAAAAAAAATAAAAGGTGGTGTGTGACTGTTATGTGAGCCTCTTTTAAAAAATACTGTACCAGTATTACTTAAAAATCATTTATTACTAAACTGGTACAAGATCAGGATACATGGAACACTCATGAATATACATTAATGTGATGGTGACAATTATGTGGTGAAATATGGTACTTTCTTCCAAAAACTTATTTTCTAAGACTAGTACCATGGAAGCACTTTGACAAACATTGTTCCATACCTCAAAGTGTGGGGAAAAAAATGAAGAGACTGACCATAGCTCACTGTATGGAAGATGTGCTGAGAGAAATCGGCTTTACACCTTGCACTTCAGAATTTGACTAGAATTTGACTAGCTAGAAAGGAAGAGCAATGTCATTCCAGGCCTAATAAATAGAACTGGAGAAGAGCATAATCAACTTTAAAGACAAAGAATACTTGAGACTTACACTGTCCAAAGTGGTAGTCAACAGTCCCAACACACTTGGCTACTGGGTATATTAATGTGGCTACTAGTCCAAATTGAAATGATCTGTAAAGTGTAGAATATCCACAGGAGTTCAAAACTTAGTGCGAAATAACACATAGGACATCTACATTTTTAATGTCAATTAAATGCTGAAATGATGTTTTGGTTATCTTATATTAAGCAGACTAGAATTAATTTCATTTGATTCTCTTTTTTTTTAACTTTTTTAATGTGGCATGAGAAAAATAAAATTATGTGGCTCCCACTGTATTTCTAGTGAACAATGCTGGTTTAGACTAAACTTGATTTTGCTACTAAATTCATGAAATAGAGAAATCTGCACATGGTAAACACATGCAAATACAAAACTGTGAATAAAATGGTGGGAGTGTATTTCTTTTAAAAATGTAATCACATCTGGAGAAATACTAAATAAAAATGCCGTCATAAGTAGAACAGTTTGGGGAAAAGAATCATCTGAAAATGTATCTCAAAATACAAACGCTCCACTCAATAGTCTTGCAAAAAGTACGGGTCCAGTAAAACCATAGTGACACCTGGCAATGTTGTTTAAAGGAAGATTCCCTAACATCTATGATTTGAATCCACCCATACACCCTATTTTGCTGACCTTAGTAATCTGAAAATAATGATTTATAGAGCTCCACCCCTCCCCTTTTGTTGCTATTTAATTTCTTCTGAAGAAGTCTAAGCTGTGAACCTAAAGAGCCTCTACTAGGAGCAACAGTCAATCCATTTAAAATAAAAACTTGATTTTTTTTTTGTTAAACCCTGAAGTTAAAGGAAGCCAAATAAAGTTTAAAAACAAACAAAACTATCATAATTTTATCTATAGAATCGCATGTATAAATTACTTAAAACCACAAACTACAGTGTTGAAAAGCAGACTGCCATTTCTCCACTATTTAATCCAATTATAAACTGGTGTTTTTATACAGCTCAAATACCAATTTATGAATATCTACTCATAATGTAACAGCTCTTCCCTACTTTTCTTAATTAACAGAATGAATGGTAGGCAATCAACAGGCTTGATTTAAAAAAAACCTCCAGATGATGCATTAAAAAGATCAGATAAAATTCACTATTATAAATTAACATTTTCTAAGAAAACTATAGTACCTACAATATGTATACATCTAGACTCACAGGAGGCAACTCCCTCTAAAATTCTAACAATGACCTACATTATAAGTAAACCATTTAGGGAAAAAACCTGAAGGCAACCCTAGAAAAAGTCTAGCAACAAACTTTATTTAAACAAATGATTATATTATGCCAGAGATAGAACAAAAATTAAAAGTTTAATGAAATTCAGGAAAGGAATGTGTTCAAGAATTTAAAGGCATTTCTAAATATAGAGGGTAATCAAAAGCATGACAGATCAAAAGAATGACAGGTTATTAGTACCCAGATTTTTAGATATGAGTGTGTGCCACATAAAATCATCTTTAATATTCCATTATAGACTTAAGGGTTATTTGATTTTATTCCTCATTTACACATCAATAGTATTGTCTTTTTTTGCAAATCATGTATCATTTATTGTCCATCTTTATGAAGACTTTAAGAGTACAGAATATGCCATAGAAATATTAACTAATTTTTAAAAGTAAATTGTAGAATGTCAAAATACTATTTTTGATAAGAATAGCATAACTAGCTTCTTGTCAATACGTTTCAAATAACTGATGTTTTATTCCTCAATTATACAGATACAAAATGTATCTAAGTTTCTGAGTCATGTAATTATAAATATGTAAATATGTCAGAATGGGTTGAGCATCCCTAACGTAAAAATCTGAAATCCAAAACACTCCAAAGTTAAAAACATCCTGAATAAACATGATGCCACAAATGAAAAATTCCACCCATGAAACTTTGTTTCACACACAAAATTATTTAAAATATTATATAAAATTACTTTCAGGTTATATGTATAAGATATACATAAAACATAAATGTATTCCAATTTTTTACCTTGGGTTCCATTCCCAAAATACTTGATTACACATATGCAAATATTCTAAACTCTAAAAAGAATCTAAAACACTTCTGGTCCAAAGCATTTGGAATAAGGGGTATCCAACCTGACTAACAAGGTAAGCCAGTAAATATTTATAATCCACACACACAGAACTACCCAGCATATTTCTACAGCATATTTCTGATGCTATAGAAGGGAAGATCAAAGGAGAGGTTACAAAGGACAAAACTGATCAAAGTATATTGTTATATTATATTGAAATACAAAGACCTAAGAATGGATTCTATATACGTATACATAATTACAACACCCCCAAAATAATTTTAAAAGGTAGTTTTTTTATCACTTCTACTTGCTTCTAAATTTGGTTCACTTTCTAATAGTATATGTTTAGGATGTGAACAGACTTAAATAAGTAACAAGTGTTGTTCGCCCCAACCTGATGCTATCAGAAAATAGACAAAGTACAAGTTGAACTGAGACTCCCTCTCCATTTACAATATAATTTTACATTTTCAATATAATCCTAATATTCTAAGTGACCTTACAGAACTGCCAAAATTTTAAAATGCATTCACCATCATTAAGGTAAGATTCAACTAGTTTCCATATAGCTATACAATAAAATCAATTTTATTATATTCTAATCTTTTAAAAATTGGTTATCTGTATGTTTAGCTGAAGTAAATTTAACAAAGATTTAAAAACTACTCATTGGGCTATAAACTCCTTAAAAAAAAAGATGCAAAGTGCAAATACAGCTAGTCAATTAATTTGAAAACTCAATTATTCACAAAAAGAGAGTAGAATTTAAGAATCATCAATATCGTGTCAGGTGCGGTGGTGCTCACCAGTAATCTCAGTGGCTGGGGAGGCTGAGGCAGGAGGATCTAGAGTTCAGCAAAACCAAGGTGCTGAGCAAGTCAGTGAGATTCTGTCTCTAAATAAAATACAAAATAGGGCTGGGGATGTGGCTCAGTGGTCAAGTGCCCCTAAATTCAATCCCTGGTACCCCAAAAAATAAGAATCACCAATACCATACAGGATTGTTTATGTTGTGCTATGTAATAAATATTAACACTGTTTTAGTTTATTCCTTTCAATTACTCCTCAAAGAATCCCAATAGTAAGGTGATAATATAAATCTATCAATGATTTACATTTAGTAAGTGGGAGTCATTTTTTCAGAAAACTATGTTCTTAATAACTAAAACAAATTGCAGGAAGAAAAAGAAAGAGATATCAATCTTTTACCATTACTACAATGTCTAACTTGAATTATCTGACTCAAACTGGCGGTATGCTTAGTGGTAGAGAGTGTGCCTAGCATGCACAAGGTCCTGGGTTCGATCCCCAGGACCATAAAAAAAAAAAAAAATTCTCATTTCACATTCATATGTATCCTCCCTGTCCTCACTGGTGATTGAACCCAGGGGCACTCTACCACTGAAATACATTCCCAGCCTTTTTATTTTTTATGAGACAGAGTCTCACAAAGTTGTGAAGGTCTTGTTAAGATGCCCAAGGTGGCCTTGAACTTGTGCTACTCCTACCTCAGCCTCCTGTGTCTCTGAGATTACACTGGAGAGCCACTGTGCCCAGTTCATATATACATCTTTATCCCTAATAAGTTAGGCATCACTCTTCCTGGAAACCCACAGTAACTCATGCACATCTCTATCATAAACAACACTGGGCACTGGACTGGATTCTCAGCACCACATATAAATAAAAGAATAAAAATAAAGGTCTATCAACATTTTAAAAAACAACTGCCTTATACTCACCTATTTCCTTTTTGAATATTTAAACACTCTGAAGCCAGAACTTTGTCACGTATTACATCCCCAATGACTATCAAGTACATAAAAAGTACTTTTAAATGTTCCCTATTATCTTGGATCTTTTCTATTACCTTCTAAACATCCATCTAAAGATAAAACCTTGCTAAAAAATGCAAGCTACAGTAGAATCCCAGGATCAAATAGAGTCTTATAAAGGTCAAATAGTCTATCTTCTTATTCATCAATACCATATCCTTGCTAATATTCTGTCTTAAGATAAATGTAGAAAAGAAAATTCAGATAAATCAACCTATGAAATGATTATTGTCATCAAAATGAAACATGAAATTTCAGAATTAAATAAATCAAGTCTGTCAAGTGACAAGTTTTTCCTAGTCCACTTGATCTTTATATCTAGGAGTTTCTTAGACTTAAAAAAGTAAAATGGAAACTGGTAATCTGTCAACCTGTAAATGTCTCATTTAAAAGTTCAAATCTTCAAGTAAGATAATGTAAAACAAATAGAAAATCTGACATAATTTTTTATATTTTCAAAATATGAGGTCTACCAGTTGAGGGGCAGTTTTCATAGTCAAATTAGCATGATAAAGTTAACCATAACTAAAGCACTAAAAATAAGCAATGTATCAAAAATAGCAAGGAAAAGAAAAGTCTAAGTATGATAAAACAAAGCATTCTGATTAACAAATCAGTCATCACTTTAAAGCCTAGAAATCTTTGCAACTCTAAAACTAATTCTACTCAAATAGAAGTACATGCCAAGTCTCCTAAGTAGTACTATGCATGTTAGCACTACTAACAGTGGTCAGATCAACAGGTTGTTAGATCAACACATAGCTTACAAGAATAAAATTCTATTTCCATATTTATTAAGTATCCCTAGGTCACAACAACTGTGCACTATTCAAAGACTAAATTCTAAAATAAGAGTTTGATGGAAAAAACTTGTCATAAGGGTTCACAAATTAGGGTGTTATAACACTATAAGCCAAAAAAGGAAGCTCTTTAAATGAGCAGTGCACAATAACGCCAAACTAGTGTCTATGACTACAACTACAAGCAGAGTTGACTCTTAAAAAACTTCAATTTACACTTCCTCTCAATCACAGTCCACAAGCCTAACTGCTGAAGGTTTCAATTCTAAAATAAAGCATCAAGACCTCCAATAGCACATTATTAAAGGTATTTTTAAGAAACCTCTTTTCTTCTTCCATGTGGAAAACATTGTGCTCCTTCAAAAAGTAATCAATTCATTTGTAAAATCAAATTATTATTATGCAATTATATCTCCTGTATCAGCTGTACATATTATTTAGCTTCATTCTTCCTTTTATCTAATTGGACAAATGTACTTCTGTGGAGGTACATATATTCTCCCCATCATAAACATAAACTGGGTAGTCAAGACAGTAAACTGTTAATGTCCTTTCCAACTATCCTGGAACTCAACTGTAAGCTTAGTGGAACATAAAAACAGCACACAAATTCAACCAAGAATCTTTTATCAATTTAAAAGAGTAATAGCATTAAGAGCTGTGTCTTGGAACTAAACATCTGAGTAGTGGCAATCAACACTAGACATTAGACAACATGTCATTTTTCATTACTACATTGTATAAATCAGAAACTTTCATTACAGTACGGATGGTGAATTGGTAGTGAAAATTCTCAGCCTATGAGGGGCACTCAAATCTCATAACTTTGTCTACCTCATAACCAACTACCTTAACTCACATACCCACAACAGGATTCTCTTCCTTTCACATCACACTACCCAGGCAATTTCCACATCTCCCCTTTTAATAAATATCGGGAAAAAAATTGGGTCGAGATTTCATGATACACTAAGAACCAGTCTTTGACTACAGGGAGTTCTGCCCATCACCTTCCCCACCAAGTAAGAGTTCTTAAATGAATAATGCTCTGCAGTATTTTGATATTACCCAAAGGCATTTTGCACTATCTCCAAAGACCAGTGGTCTTATTTTCCCAAATCATTGTGGCCTATTAATTACTACTAAGAATTATTTTTCTTGCATAAAAAGCAAATTTTTTTACATGATCCTTAAAAAGTAGGCCTCTAGTTTCAAATATTTGGGAACGGAACTTACAAAGGGACTAGCCCAAAATCTGCCAGGAAAACTGTACCAAAACATGGGAAAGACTGACACTGGGATAGATATGGGGTTGTTTTGATTAGAACAGCCGGCAGTCGATGTAATCAAGTATTTAACATGTATATCTTCGTCCTGGAGACAAAGAGAATTTCCTAAAATAAGCAGGGGCAGTCAAGAGACGTCCCACAACTGGAAGGCAGCGACCAGGCTCAATCCGAGATCAGAGGTTGCCAGGGCAGAACAGGGCCCAAGGACCTAAGAAAACTGGTTGTAAGGGATGCTGCGGCAGGGTGGGTTTAAGATGGTGCCTTCTCCCGGGAAGAGGAGGACAGAGGCTTCATTCCGTCGGGCTCTGGTCCCGAGGGTTTCCGGGATCACAGCTCAAGTTTCACCGGGGAAAAAAAAAAAGGAGGCGGCAAAACGTGCATCCCAGCATCTTAACGCCAGTCCAGAAGTCCGCACTCTCCCCTTCCTTCGAGCTAGGAAGTAACGGTCCCCAGAGCTCCGCGCACCGAGCACCCTCGCCGACCCGGCCATCAGCACAGAGAGCCGCGCGGCTGCTAGGATGGACGGCGCCGCACTCGCCCACCCGGCCCTTTCCCGGCCTCGCCCGGGGCGCGGCGAAAAGTTTCCAGCCAAAGTCCGCGACACCCGCTCGCGCAGCCAACCGCCGAACATAACCGCCTCGCCGCCCCGGAGAGCGGCCCGCGAGGGCCGGGCCGCCGCGCCGGGACCCTCGGTCGCGCCTCCCTCAGCCCGCGCCGACCGCCGCGGTTCACCTACCACAGAGCCGGGAGAAGAGCAGCAGCGGGAAGAGCAGCAGCAGCAGCAGCGGCGGTGGCGTCGGGGGCGGCAGCAGGAGCCCGGTCCCGGGGGGAGAAGCGGAGGAAAGTTGTGCTTTGCCGCCTCCGGGACACAGCGGGGCCGGCCCCGGGGTCCGCGCCATACCCCACCCTCCCCCCGGCCCGCTCTCCCGCCGTCCCCCCGGCTCCCCGGGCCCCGGCGCCTCAGGCTCTGGGTGGCGGCAGCAGCGGCCGCGGCGCGGCGGCGGCGGAAGGTCCGGCGAGCGTGTCCCTAACTCCCAGCTCTTGCGCCGTCGCCGCGGGCTGACACTTAGCCGAGCGCTCGCGGGTGCCTCGACTCCGCCGTCGCCGACGCCACTGCTGAGGCTGAAGCGGGAGCCGCCCGCCGCCGCCGCCGCCGCCACTCCCCTCCCCCCGGCACCCGCCCGCCTCGAACTCCTGGGAACTCGGAACGCACCACCCCACCCTCGCGGGAGGGGGAGAGCAAGCCGACCCTCAAAGCCGGCGCCCGAACTCGCCCGCCCTCCTCGCAACTCCCGCTCCCGTCTGATCCCGGGGTGCCTGCCGCCTCCTCCCACCCCGCCCTCCTACACACGCTCCTCCCCCTTCAAAAGAAAAAAAAAAAAAAAAAAGAACTCTTCTTCCACTTTGATAACGGGGTTTCTCCCAAAGCAGAGCTTTAAAAAGGACAGGAAAATCTGGAATAGGTTATCCGGCCCCGCCCCTTGTTCCTGCCTCGTTTCCCCCCCTTCTCAGACTTTCCAATGGTATCGCCCACTCCGCCCCTCGCGGGTCCACAGCCGCCCCGGCGCAGACGGAGGCGGAGTGCGGCGGGACAATCGCGCTCCGGGTTCGCCTCTCCAGGCCAGCGTTCTCCCTCTGGTGGGGGGCCTGGGTCGTGGAGGGGGTGGCGAGGAGAAAGCAGGATGAGGCTGCCCTTCCGTTGCCCAGGCTAAAGGTTCCTGTCTGGGAAGCTGAACGCAGCCTGCTAGACTAGTCGCCTCCCTCCTTGCCGGGGCGCTTGGGGACTGAAAGAAGAGACTTTCTCCTTCCTGCTCCCCGGGACAGCTGTGCTCTCCGAAGCTCTCTCTTCTTTCTCGCCCCACTCCCCACTTTTCCCCAGCTCCCGCTTGCTGTGGCACATTTGCACAGGCGTTTTTCTTGCTCCTTTCTCTGGGAGGGTGGCGTGGTGGAAGGGTCGGCGGAGCTGGCGAAAGGAGGGGCCCCCGAAGGTTTGCTTTCTCTCTCTTGCTTCTTTTGGGCTGCCGGCTTGTCCACTTTCAGCGCCGGGCGATTGGCAACAGGAGGCCGTGGATATTCCCCATCGGAGGGCTTCCAAGGCTATGGTGTTCTTCTTAGGTCATTTGCATGTTCGCACGTGTAATCTTATTTTTGCTTGTTTTTGTTTGAACGAATCACAGAAAAGCGACCTCGGGAAGTATTAAACATTTGCCCGTGAGTGCTTGTAGTCCACCAAGCCCTCCTTCTCTCCTCATCTACCCGCCACTCACTGCCGGGGTACCTTGACCTTGAAACCCCAGACACTCGCGGAGGAGGAAAGGATTAAGTTTGGATTGTCCGTGGGGGTGGAGTGGGGCGAGGCCAAGGGTCCTAAGGCCTTCACCATTCATTTTTTGTAGGTCCTGCCATCTCAACCAGATAGTCACAAATGTGCTCCAATCAGACGAAAAATAACCAGCCACCCAGAGACAAACCTGTCGCAGCTAAACTAAAGCTTGCCTGCGGCCAAGACCACGTTGTCCTTTGCTTTCAATCACTAGGGTCTCCCCACCTTCCGCCCACTGGCTTACAATGTTTTACTCACCTCAGAGGATACACACCATTCTATACCCTGCCGACCTCGTATTTCTTTACTTCCGACTCCCATCCAGTCTCCCAGCGCTTGGTCTTGTACCTCTTTTTTCCTCCACCCCTTTCCTCTACTCTCTCCCTCCCTTTTTCTGCCAGTCGCTGTCATCTCCTGTAAGCCTGTCTCCTGCAACCAATGCTTTGTATCACCTATCCTCAGGATGCACTTATGAATAAACCTTGTCCTGCATAGCATAGGGAGATCCCCTGATGATGTTCATAATTGACGGAATGTAGCTATTGTGACATTCCTCAGCTTTGCTGACACTAGTTTCCCTTGAGAAAATTTCCTATTTTCACATACCCTAAACCTAATTTTACTGCTAAATTTAGAAAGAGCCCACTGAGCAACGACTAGCTAATTATCTGTTTAGATAGCACTTTAATACGTTGTTAAGACTCAGTTCAATGTTGAACAACCAAAATTTTAATATCGCTAGCCAATTTCATTCTCCCTGCCTTTCCCTGATGGTTCCAGTCTTCAGGAAAAGTAATTCAGTCAACGTTTTAAAATGTGCCAAGGCTTAATATGGGGTCTATCTGTGCAATTTGCTACTGAGATCATCAGGAGTTAGCAGGATTAGGGCTTCTCAAAAAGATGACATGAAGCTTTGAAATTATATTTCCTATATGTTTGGAGATACTAAATAATAACATGCTATGATTATATTCTCTCACCTACAGTAAAAAGAGTATGAAGGAAAAGCATTTATAGATGTTATATAAGTACTAAAAGAGCACCATGCTGGTGTTTTATATGCATAAGTGTATTGTGTTCTAATAATAATAATTTGTGTTGATATATCATCTTCAACCAGGAATGTCAAAGCACATGCTCACTTCCCAGGGAAGGTACCAATTACTATTATCCCTACTTGACAGCTGGAAGAACCTGGGCATAGAGGTTAAGTGATGTGCAAATACTGCCACCCATAAGCAGTGGTTTTTCCAACTAGAACCATGTTTTTGCCTTCTAACATCCACCAGTGACCACTTAATATTCCTCTTTAAGTTAAAAACAAATTTATTAAGGCAACTCAAATTTCTGCCTAATAAAAAGTGTCCAGTCTTATATTACATTCTCCTCAGTTAAAAGAAACTTAGACATACCCACCTCAAGCTTTCCTTCTGGAAATCATGACTGGTTACAAAAAAAGATTTTACATTACAAAGTAAAACCCATTTTTAAAACCCATTTTTCCAATGACAAGGATTACTGTTGATTTTTTTAAACCTTTAACAGTATTCTTGGATTTTATACCATTTTTAACTTTCTGACTATAAATAAGTTCATATTTATTGTTCACTTAACAAATTAATTTTAGGAATAAATTATAACTAATTAATATTTCTGACACCATTGAATGCTAAATGCATATGTTTACTTTTTAGAAAGATAATATCTGAACAAAAATCAAAGTGATCTCAATGCCAGCAATGATTTCATTGTTTCGGGTTAAAAGTACTGATGGTGTCCATCCCACTTTCTTCCTCAAAGACTGCCAATTATCAAGTTTCATTAACTCTTAACTAAAAAATAAAGGTTTTCATTTTAACAAAGAAATAATTTTGTAGCAGTGCCAGGCATTCTGCATTTATTAAGATCATCCGAATTAAAAGTTTGAGACTATCATTAGAATATCACAGCTGATTGAATGGAAGTATTGTATAGTTTAGATAAGATATTATGTACTTTAGCCAATTCTCCTTACCATCAGCAAATCTTTTATAACCTGCTGTGTGAAGAAGCATAGCTTTTCCCTTGGTGGAAAAGATGAGCAATGCTTTTGTAGAATGTTTCATCTTGGTACCACATTTGATAATAAGCTGATGTTACCTACCTAGATTCACAGAATTCTAGACGAGAATTAGGCAAATACTTAAAAAGCAACCTGTGATCCCACAAAAGGTCCGACACTTGGCAAAAATTTCATTGATCTCCTATCCATCAGATGCAATGTTTTTCCTACTGAAAAGATCTTCACCCGTATAGTTATACTGCTTTCTCCCTCCGATTTTCTCTGAGTTCTTGTTCAAGTTTCACTTTCTTGCTGAGGCTCTCTAAGACCACCCCATATGAAAGAGCTGCTTCCACCCCAATCTCTATCTCCTTAACTTTATTTTCTCCATTGCATTTTATTATTTGATATGTATATATTTATTATTTTTTATCAGAGTGAAAAAGCACAGCAGGGATCTTTTTTTCACTGCTAAAACCCAAGCACCTAGAATAATGCCATATAGATTCCAGATTGAATGATCAAACAATAACTATAGTGACAGCATGCTCAAGTGCATGTCTAGTGACCAACAAACACAATAGAACTATATTAATGTTTAAGATTCAGTTTATCATTAATCATGTGACACATTTTAAAACTGGAAAATGGTTATACTGATCATTGCTTAAGACTGATTTAATTGCGATAAGTGCTGCGTTTTAAACATTTGTTTTTCCATTCATATTCATAGTTCTGTATTCTGCTTTGTAATTCTAGGGCTGGGACTCTGCAAACTAGAATTCTCCTTTACCAACTGGCATTCTGATATGTTCTATCAATAGAGATCACTGAAGAGAGAGTAAAGGCAGGAATATAAGAGAAGGGACTAGTTAGTTCCTTTCATTTTCTTCTTGTTCCTGTCAGCATCACCTCAGTAATAATAGCCTGTCACCATGTCTTTACTAGTTGCTTCCAAACTCTCACTTCCTTTACATGCTAAAAACCAGCTCGTCATAACCCCTAGATGGTACCAGCCCCAGCCACACTCAGAGTTCCCCCATTTCTCAGAGGTCCAATTTTAAGCTCAGCAGGGTCTCTCCTCTGAGCTTCTAAGTTCTAATAATCCAGCCTTTTCCTTTTGTTCCCCCAGCTCTAAAGGTGCTAAAATCGTCCTTTACAGCAGATAATTTCATATCTCTGCATCACCTCAAAGTTACCCTTTTTGATCTGGAGATTCCCTCCAAACCCTGGTAACATTTCTCTGTAATAAGTTCCTCCAGTTACACAGTATGGTGTCTGTACTCCTCATTGAACCTCAATTGATGCTCTTTTTTAGTGACTATTTCCTAAAACTTTTCCTTACAACAGTTATTTTTGTCTATGTCAAAATGTTTAAAATTAAAATTGCACCATCATTCCAACAATAAATTAATTAAATAAGCAGTAAGGTAAATAAGCAAAACTTTTTCTGTTTCCTTGGCACTAATCCACATTAAGCATAGGTGGATGAGAAACAAATTAAATGCAGGTAACTAGGTTGATATTGTAGTCATATATATGCTTTGTTTTTGTTGATATTCACCATTTAGGTAATGGTAAAAAAATATATGATTTTATTTTAGATGGTTTAGATGATTTAATTCCCTTATGGACCTTGAATGCACTTAACAATCATTATGAAACTAAAAGTCAAGAGGATTATTTGGAGAAAGAAGAATTGGACTTCTCTCCCAAATCAACATGAAAATAAACATACATTTTACATAATTATCTAAAACCTACTTCTAATTATAATATATAGCTCTTTTGTAGGGGTGCTAGGGTTCCAAAGAATATAGCTTGAGAAACTGATATTCAGGCCGAAAGATGAGGTATTCTATAGCATTGTGGCAGATTAATTTATCAAAGATGGTTAAATTACTATATGCTGGATTTTCTGTAGGTGCTGGGAACAGAAAACCCCATGTCCTGACTCCATATACTAGTAACAATATTCTTGCAAACACTGAAGAATTCACAGTAGAGGAGAAAGTAGAGAAAATGTCCCAGGCTTGCCTCAAAAAGACTGGGAAGCCCTCACAGAAGAGATTTGTGAACAGTCTTAAAGAATGTCTAGAAGTGTTCCATACAGTTTTTGGGAAATAGAGGAATGACAGATGGAAGGTTAGAGAACACAACATGATGTGTTCTGGAAAACATAGGCATTTCTGTGCTGCCAAAGGGTAGCATGCAAAGGGTCATTATAGGAAAAGCTGAAAGTAAAGTTAGATGAGTAGTCAGGGATTTTTTTAAAACCTGGTAAAAAAAGTTTCAATTTTATCAGATAGATTGTGAGAATAGTTGAAGAATTTTGAGCAGGTAAGGTTAGATTTATTAGAAAAGTCAGAAAAGGGTGCAAAGGTGAAAACAAATGGATTGCCAGGAGATTTTGGGAGAATTATAACTAGGAATTATAAGATGTAATGAGCAGAATGTAAGAAGGTCTGAACTTTGATGGAATAAAGGGGAAGTTTGAATGTAAAGGAAAAAGTGAATTCAGGAGAATTTTAGTATTTTAAAACAAATTTCCAGAGTGAGCTGAATATGGTATGGGTAGGCAGGAGATAATAACCTAGGCAACTGAGAGAAGCAGGAAAAGGAAGGCACAAGAAAAAAGTGGTGAAAAAGAATGAAGAGAGAGGTACTTCAAAAAGGAAATGAGAATGTGGGTTGAGATACAGAGATAGGAAAAGAAGAGAGACCATGGAAAAGGAAGTTGGGAGAGGAGCAAATGACATAGGCTGCAAAAAGGCAGTTGATGATTTTATAAAATATCAGGTAAAATTTTAGCACATTTTATAATTACTTCTACTAAGTATTATTCCCCTGAATTTTACATCTCAGTTAATCAGGTTCATGAAATGTCCAATAAGTTTCTTTTACATTGCCAATAATCAATAAGCATTTTTTTAATTGAAGAGAGGAAAAAGATAGAATAGCCTTGTGCTGTTGGATTGAGATTGTACTGAGCTAAAGAAGTCTGGTGTTCATTCAATGAAAAGTCACTTTTGTCCTACAGGTATTTTAATAGATCCTTCCCCCAATTAATTACATAAAGCATTGTTTCTAACTTGTACCCTTTACTATGTAACCCCAAAAAGATACTCTTCAGCCATTTCATTTCCCCCAACCCAGAAAGGTATGCAAATCCTCCATTTTGTGACCTTGGGCAAGTTACTGATTCTTGAGTTTCCTCATATGAAAACAAGGGAAGTGAATAATTCCTTCCTCACAGTACTATTTAAGGATAAAGGTAGTTCATATAATGACTTTAGAAAAGGCCTGAACCATAAAGCACAAGAAATGTAGTTGTGATAGTAGTTGTATTGATATTAGCAGAAGTATTTAAAGCATACATTCAGGAAGTACATATCAATCACAGAAGCCTGGGAGTAGAATTTTGGCAAGGCTAATATTCCTAACAATCCAGTTGAAATCTTAAAGCCAGTTTTGATCAAATTTGCCTTCCATTAGTCAAAGTACACTAATTCTGCCTTCTCTTTTATTGTTTACAAACCTCTGCAGTTTATCTCCAATGATCAATAAAATAATGCTCTCCCTCCAAAGTTGTTTACATTCTAATCCCCCAAATCTATGAATGTTTCACATTACATGGTAAAGAGGAACTAAGTGTGCAATTAGAATTACTGTCGTTTATCAGTGGACCTTACAAATAGGAAGATTATCCTGAATTACCCAGGTGGCACATTATAATCATAAGGGTCCTTAAAAGTCAAAAAGGAAGGGCAGAAGGCAAGAGACAGAGGGGATGTGACTACACAAAAATGGTCAGAGAGATGCATCATTACTAGCTTTGAAAATGAGAAGAAGACAATAAGCCCAGGAACATGGCAATATCTGGAAGATTGAAAATGTACAGACATAGGTTTTCCCCAAGAGTCTCCAGAAAGGAACGCAACTGTACCTATACCTTGATTTCAGCCACGGAAAACGTTAGCCTCTTAACCTGTAGAACTAGGATGTAGTTAATTTGTTGTCCTAAGCTACTGTACTGTGGTAATTGTAGAGCAGTAGAAGGAAACTAATGTCCCAACTCCCTTATCGTAATGTCTTTGACCAGCACTCAAGGACCTTAGCAGAAAACGCAACTCATTTCTAACCACCTTCTCTAGTTTACCTCAGCACCACCCTGGGCTCACTCCATTCTTGATCAGTTTCTTTGTTTTCCTCATGAGACTCATTAAGATCACCATTCCACCATGAACAAACAACCCCATACCTTGGCATTTAACATCTCTTCCTTCTCAAACTAGTTGAAACGTGGATTTGCCTTTTAAATTTTAAGATCCTTTGCAACATTTTCTGAAAGAGCTTTTGCTTTTTTAATTTCTTTCAACTCATTTTGCCTGGAACAGGGCTGTATATCTCTCCTTCTGGACCATTATTATATAGCTGTCATTCAATAATCCCTCCTTTTTGAACCTTACACTTGGAACCTTACACTTACACCCCTATCCACTTAAACACTCATTCATTATACACTTAATCATTCTGCTCCTATTTGACAAACTTTCAATACTTTTACATCTCCTGTGAACCTTTGGTCTCAGTGGAAATGTCATTTAAGAATTTTTTCTAGCCTAGCTCCTGTTTTCCTACATTATCATCACCACTGAATTCTTTGTCTTACGTGTTTTGTCTTCTGACATCTCCAAATCATTATTCCTGTTTTTTCTGTCTTCCTGTCCAGAATGAACCTCATGGTAAATTTTCAGTAATGCACTTATCAAAACCTTATCTACTTTACAAACCCTTGCTAATGACATTGAGGATTTCTGCCACAGAGCTAAAGTTGCTTGATAAAAATCTCAACAGGATGCCAACTATAATTCTTGAAATTTTGTGGTGTCAAACTTACCTTCAGGTTCCCAAAAATATGCACAATTCTTACAGTTATCCTTATTGAAACCTTTGCAACAACTGCTCCAAAATTTCCCCCTTCTCCTCAAGCCTCCATCCTCGTCCTTCACCATGCACTTTCACTGGTTAACACTGCTTCTAACTTCCCTGAAAAAAAAATGGTGACATTTTCTAAATGGTGACATCAGTCACCTTCTAATTTAACTTGTTACCCTTTCCTCTCAACAATGACTTAAAATTCCGATGACAGTAAACTCATCTCCAGTCCTCCCCCATTCCCCAAGTCAGAAGCAATAGTTATATCCTCACAGCTGAGTGTGGAAGAGCAGAGATACAACTTACCTCTTAAAAATAGATCAAACACTTTGAGTATTAGAATACTTAAAATCTAATTTCAGACTCAGAAAACAAGTTTCAAAGATAACAGACTGCTCATGATAGCCTGACTGTCCTCTTGTACCTTAGAGACTCTGTTGTGGTATTAAAAAGGCCAAAGGAGTTGACCTAATTTATGGAATTAAATTGGTGTGCTACTGGTCAGCTGGTTAAGGAAATGAGTTCTCTTCTTTTCATGATCAAATATTGTTTTTAGGAATTTTTTTAATTCTCTTTAGACATACATGACATAGAGTATATTTTCACATATCATACATACATGAAATATAACTTGCTCTAATTAGGATTCCATTCTTGTGTAGTACATGGAGTTTCCCTGTGGTGTATTCATATATGAAGAGAGGAAAGTTATGTCCGATTCATTCTACTGTCTCTCTTATTCCTGTACCTACTCCATTCCCTTCAGTCCCCTTGTCTAATAGAATGAACTTCTATCCTCTGCCCCTCCTCTGCCTTGTTGTGTGTTAGCATCTGCATATCAGAGAACATGCCACCTTTGATTTTTGGGATTATTTTTTTTACTTAGCATAGTAATATCCAGATCTATCCATTTATGAAGTCATTCTTTTTCTGGCCAAGTAATATTCTACTGAGTATATAAACCACATTTTCTTTATTCATTCATGTGTTGAAGGGCACTAGGCTGGTTCCATAGCTTACTAATTGAGCTTCTATAAACATTGATGTGATTGCATCACTGTCATATGCTGAAATTAAGTCCTTTGGATATACACCTTTGTTGAATTCTTACCCTCTTCTAGCAACACCAGCTACAGACAGATATGCTTCTGGGTCCCATTGGATTGTTTATTTATCCTGATTTGTACTGTTTTCCATGACCTGTGTTTTATACATATTGTTACTGGTTAGATCAGTTAGTACATCATGGTGCCCAAGGAGTAACTGAGGTTAGCCGGTGGCAATTTTCATATTAGCTCTGCTGCCTACTTGCTGGGAAGGTGACTGACCACTCTGGAGTGCCCAGCATTCCAAGTTCAGCACTGAAAGTCCCACATCACAGGAAACCTCTTGGGGCTGGGCACACAGGCTGGTTGGCTACCGTAGGCCTCGGACAATCCATGTGCTCTTTCTCCCTGGGGCTTGCCCTCTGTGAATGGGTGCCCACAGCCAGTGTAACACAGGTGTGTCATGAGGACCGGGGGGAGATGTAGGAAAATTGCTTTTAGCTGTGCCCGGCCCATGCTAAGCACCCAACAAGGCTAATCTCCCCTGCGCTTCTCCTTCAAAGCTGTCTTGACTATACTCGAAACTGCAGTATTTCATTTGAATTTTGGAATCATCTTGCTAAGTTCTACAAATACCCTATGCAAACTTAAAGATTGATTCTGTGGGAGAAGGGAGAATTGGCTGTCTCTTCATGCTCCTGATTGTTTCTTTGCTGTGAAAAAGCTTTTTAGTTTGATAAAAATCCCATTTATTGATTCTTGATTTTACTTCTTGTACTTTAGGAGTCTTGTTGAGGAAGTCAGTTCCTAAGGCTACATGATGTAGACTTGGGACTACATTTTCTTCTAGTAGTTGCAGGCTCTGGTCTAATGCCTAGGGTCTTGATCCACTTCAAGTTGAGTTTTGAGCAGGGTGAGAGACAGGGGTTCAATTAGATTCTGCTACATATAGATTTGCAGTTTTCATAGCATCATTTGTTGAAAAGGTTATCTTATCTCCAATATGTTTATGGAATCTTTGTCTAGTGTAAGAAAACTGTAGGTTTATCTCTGTGTCTTCTATTCTCTTCCATTGGTCTTCAAGTCTGTTTTTATACCAATACTAGGCCATTTTTGTTACTATAACTCTGTACTATAATTTAAAGACTGGTATTGTGATGCCAACTGCTTCACTTTTCTCACTAAGGATTGCTTTGGCTATTATGGACCTCTTGTCTTTCCAAATGAATTTTGTGGCTGCTTTTTCTATTTCTATGAAGGATGTCACTGGATGTAAAATATGTATGGCACTTTTGGTAGTATGGCCATCTTCATAATATTAATTCTACCTATCCAAGAACATGAGAGATCTTTCCATTTTCTTCAATTTCTTTCTTCAGTGCTGTGTGGTTTTCATTGAAGAGGTTTTTCACTGCTTTTGTTAGGTTGATCACCAAGGGTTTTTTGTTTGCTTGTTTGTGTTTTTGAGGCTATTGTGAAAGGGCTAGTTTTCCTAATTTCTCTTTCAAAACTGATTTATTATTGGTGTATAGGAACACAATTTATTTATGGGTGTTCAATTTTATATCTGCTTCTTTGCTAAATTTTTTTATGAGTGAAATCTGTTTCTGGTGAAATTTTTTGGGAGTTCTAAATATCTGCATATCATCAGCATGTAGGGACAGTTTGAGCTCTTCTTTTCCTATTCATGTCCCTTTACTTTTTTTCTTTTGCTTAATTACTCCAGCTAGGGTTTCGAGGGCTATCTTGATTAGAAGTGGTGGAAGAGGGCATCCCTGTCTTGTTTCAGTTTTTAGAGGGAATGCTTTCAATTTTTCCCCATTTAGACTGATATTGGCCTTGGGTTTACTGTATATTGCTTTTAAATGTTGAGGTATATTTCTACTCTCCCTAGTTTTTTTAGTGTTTTAAACATGAATAGATGCTATATCTTGTCAAATGTTTTTCTGTATATATTGAGATAATCATGTGATTATTGTCTTTAAGTCTATTGATGTGGTGAATTACGTTCATTGATTTCCATGTTGAACCAGCCTTGAATCTCTGGGTTGACACCAATTTGATCATGGTGCACTATCTTTTTAATGTGTTATTGTATGTGATTTGCCGGTATTTTATTAAGAATTTTTGTATCTATGTTCATCAGGGATATTGGTCTGAAGTTTTCTTACCTTGCTTCTTTGTCTGGTTTTGATATCAGGGTGATACTGGCTTCTTAAAATGAGTTTGGAAGGCTTCCCTTCTTTTATATTTCATTGAATAAATTGAGGAGAATTGGTATTAGGTCTTCTTTGAAGATCTGGTAGAACTAGCTGAGAATGCCTCTGCTTCTGGGTTTTATTTTTGTTGTTGTTGTTGGTAGACTTTTGATGGCATCTTCAATTTCATTGCTTGAAATTGATCTGTTTGAATTTTCTATGTCCTCCTGATTCAGTTTGGGCAGGTCATATGTCTCTAGAAATTTGTCAATGTTTTCAAGATTTCATATTTTATCTAGAGTATAAATTTTCAAAATACTTTCTGAGTAGCCTCTGTATTTCAGGATTATGCTTGGTGATACTTCCTTTTTCATCATAACTTTTAGTAATCTGTGTTTTTTCCCTTAGTTAGCTTGGGTAAGGGTTTATCAATTTATTTTTTCAAAGAATCAACTTTTTGTTTCAGTGATTTTTAATTGATTATTTTGTTGTAATTTCATTGATTTCAGCTCTGATTGTAATTATTTCTTCTGTTCTGCTTTGGGGGTTGATTTGTTCTTCTTTTTCTAGGGTTTGGAGATGTAATGTTAGGTTGTTTATTTGGTGACTATCTATTCTTCCAGTGAAAGACTCAATGAATTTTTCTGATAGAACTGCCTTCATAGTGTCCCAGAAACTTTGATATGTTGTATCACTATTCTCATTTACTTCTAAGTATTTTTTATTTTACCCTTGACTTTTCCTGCTATCCATTGGTCATTCAATACACATTATTTAGTCTTCATGTGTTGGAGTAGCTTCTATTTTTATTTTATCATTGACTTCTAATTTCATTCCATTATGATCTGATCAAATACAAGGTATTTCCTTTTTTTTGTTTGTTTGTTTTGCTAAGAGTTGCTTTGTGGCCTAAGATATGATCTATTTTAGAAAAGGATCTGTGTATCTGTGCACTTCTGAAAAGAAAATGTATTCCATATGTCTGTTATCTAAATTATTAATTGTATATTTTTGTTCTATATAGCTTATTTAGTTACTGCTTCAAAGATGTATCCAGTGATAAGAGAAGCATGTCAAAATCACCTATTATTATTTTTATGTTGTTGTGATCTATTTGATTTTTGAAATTGTGAAGAGTTTCTTTGATCTACATGTACACCATTGTTTGGGGCATAAATATTTACAATTGTTATATTTTGTTGATCTATAATTTCCCAAAACAGTATTAAATGACCTTCTTTGTTTCTTTTGATTAACTGTGGCCTGAAGTCTATATTATCTGATATGAGGATCGAAGCCCCTGCTTGTTTATGAGATCCATGTGAATGATATGTTTTCCCCATCCTTTTACTTTCAACCTGTGGATGTCTTTACCTATGAGGTAAGTCTCTTGGAGACAGCATATTTTTGGATCTTGTTTTTCAATCCAATATGCCAGTCTATGTCTTTTGATTGATGAGTATAGGCCATTTACCTTCAATGTAATTATTGAGAAATTATTTTTATTTCCTGTGATTTTTATTTCTGGTTTTTTAATTACTTTTTCCTTTGATTGACTATTCTTCTAGTGTAGTTCCACCCTCCTCTGGTTTTACTTCTATTTTTCATTTCTTCCTTATGAAATATTTCATTGAGTGTGTTTTGTAGTGCAGACTTTCTAATTCTGAATTCTTTTAATCTCTTTTTCATAGAAGGTTTTTCTTTCTTCATCAATTCTGAAGCCAATTTTGTTGTGTATTGTATTCTTGATTGGCATCCATTTTCTTTTTTTTTTTTATTGTAAACAAATGGGATACATGTTGTTTCTCTGTTTGTACATGGCGTAAAGGCATACCATTTGTGTAATCATAAATTTACATAGAGAAATGTTGTTTGATTCATTCTGTTATTTTTTCCCTTCCCCCCACCCCTCCCACCCCTCTTTACTCTCTATACAATACTTCTTTCCTCCATACTTGCCCCCCTCCCTAACCCTAACTCTAACACTAACACTAACCCTTCCCTCCCCCCCATTATGTGTCATCCTCCACTTATTAGCGATATCGTTCGTCCTTTGGCTTTTTGAGATTGGCTTATCTCACTTAGCATGATATTCTCCAATTTCATCCATTTGCCTGCAAATGCCATAATTTTATCATTCTTTATGGCTGAGTAATATTCCATTGTATATATATACCACGGTTTCTTTATCCATTCATCAATTGAAGGGCATCTAGCTTGGTTCCACAGTCTGGCTATTGTGAATTGAGCAGCTATGAACATTGATGTGGCTGTATCTCTGTAGTATGCTGATTTTAAGTCCTTTGGGTATAGGCCAAGGAGTGAGATAGCTGGGTCAAATGGTGGGTCCATTCCAAGTTTTCTAAGGAATCTCCACACTGCTTTCCAGAGTGGCTGCACTAATTTGCAGCCCCACCAGCAATGTATGAGTGTACCTTTCTCCCCACATCCTCGCCAACACCTGTTGTTGCTCGTATTCTTGATAATTGCCATTCTAATTGGGTTGAGATGGAATCTTAGGGTGGTTTTGATTTGCATTTCTCTTATTACTAGAGATGTTGAACATTTTTCCATATGTTTGTTGATTGCTTGTAGATCTTCTTCTGTGAAGTGTCTATTCATTTCCTTAGCACTTTTGTCAACTGGATTATTTGAATTCTTGGAGTAGAGGTTTTTGAGTTCTTTATAGATTCTGGAGATTAGTGCTCTATCTGAAGTATGATTGGCAAAGATATTCTCCCACTCTGTAGGCTCTTTCTTCGCATTCCTGATAGTTTCCTTTGCTGAGAGAAAGCTTTTTAGTTTGAATCTATCCCAGTGGTTGATTCTAGCTTTTATTTCTTGTGCTATGGGAGTCCTGTTAAGGAAGTCTGATCCTAGACCAACAAGTTGAAGATTTGGATCTACTTTTTCTTCTATAATCCGCAGGGTTTCTGGTCTGATTCCGAGGTCCTTAATCCATTTTGAGTTTAGTTTCGTGCATGGTGAGAGATATGGGTTTAGTTTCATTCTGTTGCATATGGATTTCCAATTCTCCCAGCACCATTTGTTGAAGAGGCTATCTTTTCTCCATTGCATATTTTTGGCCCCTTTGTCTAGTATGAGAAAATTGTATTTATTTGGGTTTGTGTCCGTGTATTCTATTCTGTACCATTGATCTACCTTTCTATTTTGGTACCAATACCATGCCGTTTTTGTTACTATTGCTTTGTAGTAGAGTTGAAGATCTGGTATTGCAATACCCCCTGTTTCACTCTTCCTGCTAAGGATTACTTTAGCTATTCTGGGTTTCTTATTCTTCCAGATGAATTTCATAATTGCTTGCTCTATTTCTGTAAGGTACGTCATTGGGATTTTAATTGGAATTGCATTGAATTTGTATGGCACTTTAGGTAGTATGGCCATTTTGACAATATTAATTCTTCCTATCCAAGAACATGGAAGATCTTTCCATCTTCTAAGGTGTTCTTTAATTTCTTTCTTTAGTGTTGTATAGTTCTCATTGTAGAGGTCTTTCACCTCTTTTGTGCGATTGATTCCCAAGTATTTTATTTTTTTCGAGGCTATTGTGAATGGGGTAGTTTTCCTAATTTCTCTTTCTGAGGATTCCTCACTTATGTATAAAAATGCGTTGGATTTATGGGCATTGATCTTGTAACCTGCTACTTTACTGAATTCACTTATGAGTTCTAAGAGTTTTCTGGTGGAATTTCCAGATTCCTCTAAATATATAATCATGTCATCAGCGAACAGGGACAGTTTGAGTTCTTCTTTTCCAATTCGTATCCCTTTAATTTCTTTGGTCTGTCTAATTGCTCTGATTGGAGTTTCAAGGACAATGTTGAATAGAAGTGGTAAAAGAGGGCATCCCTGCCTTGTTCCAGTTTTTAGGGGGAATGCTTTCAGTTTTTCACCATTTAGAATGATATTAGCCCTGGGCTTAGCATAAATGGCCTTTACAATGTTAAGGAATGTTCCCACTATCCCTATTTTTTCTAGTGTTTTGAGCATGAAGGGGTGCTGTATTTTATCAAATGCTTTTTCGGCATCTATTGAAATAATCATGTGATTCTTGACTTTAAGTCTATTGATATGGTGAATTACGTTTATTGATTTCCTGATGTTGAACCAACCTTGCATCCCTGGGATGAAACCAACTTGATCATGGTGCACTATCTTTTTAATATGTTTTTGTATGCGATTTGCTAAAATTTTGTTGAGAATTTTTGCATCGATGTTCATTAAGGATATTGGTCTGAAATTTTCTTTCCTTGATGAGTCTCTGTGTGGTTTAGGTATCAGTGTGATATTGGCTTCATAGAATGAGTTTGGGAGGGTTCCCTCCTCTTCTATTTTATGGAATACTTTGAGAAGTATTGGAATGAGCTCTTCTTTAAAGGTTTTGTAGAACTCGGCTGAGAACCCATCTGGTCCCAGACTTTTCTTTGTTGGTAGACTTTTGATGACTTCTTCTATTTCAGTACTTGAAATTGGTCTATTTAAATTGTTTATGTTCTCCTCGTTCAGTTAGGCAATTCATATGTCTCTAGAAACCTGTTGATGCCTTCAAAATTTTCTATTTTGTTGGAGTATAGATTTTCAAAATAGCTTCTAATTATGTTTTGTATTTCAGTCCTGTCTGTTGTGATATTTCCTTGTTCATTCCGAATTTTAGTGATTTGGGTTTTCTCTCGTCTTCTCTTTGTTAGTGTGGCTACAGGTTTATCAATTTTGTTTATTTTTTCGAAGAACCAACTATTTATTTTGTCAATTTTTTGTATTGTTTCTTTTGTTTCAATTTCATTGATTTCAGCTCTGAGTTTAACTATTTCCTGTCTTCTACTACTTTTGGTGCTGTTCTGTTCTTCTTTTTCTAGGGCTTTGAGCTGTAGTGTTAGGTCGTTTATTTGTTGAGTTTTACTTCTTTTATTAAATGCGCTCCATGAAATAAATTTCCCTCTAAGTACTGCTTTCATAGTGTCCCAGAGATTTTGATATGATGTTTCTTTGTTCTCATTGACCTCTAAGAATTTTTTAATTTCCTTCCTAATATCTTCCGTTATCCATTCATCATATAATAGCATATTGTTTAATCTCCAGATGTTGGAATAGTTTCTGTGTTTTACTCTTTCATTTATTTCTAACTTCAATCCATTATGATCTGATAGAATACATGCTAGTGTCTCTATCTTCTTGTATTTGCTAACATTAGCTTTGTGGCATAATACATGGTCTATTTTAGAGAAGGATTCATGTGCTGCTGAGAAGAAAGTGTATTCGCTCTTGGTTGGATGGTATATTCTATAAATGTCCGTTAAGTCTAAATTATTGATTGTGTTATTGAGATCTATGGTTTCTTTGTTCAATTTTTGTCTGGAAGATCTGTCCAGTGGTGAGAGAGGCGTGTTAAAATCACCTCGTATTCTTGTGTTATGGTCTATTTGGTTTCTGAAATTGAGAAGGATTTGTTTGACATACATGGATGAGCCACTGTTTGGGGCATAGATGTTTATGATTGTTATATCTTGCTGATTTATGCTTCCCTTAAGCAGTATGAAATGACCTTCTTTATCCCTTCTGACTAACTTTGGCTTGAAGTCCACATTATTGGAAATGAGGATGGATACTCCAGCTTTTTTGCTGAGTCCATGTGCATGGTATGTTTTTCCCTATCCTTTCACCTTCAGTCTTTGGGTATCTTTTTCTATGAGGTGAGTCTCTTGCAAGCAACATATTGTTGGATCTTTCTTTTTAATCGAATCTGCCAGTCTATGTCTTTTGATTGATGAATTCAGGCCATTAACATTCAGGGTTATTATAGAGATATGATTTGGTTTCCCAGTCATTTGGTTCATTTTTTAAATTTTATTTATTTATTTGTTTGACACAACTTGTTTCCTCCTTTATTTGACAATTCCTTTAGGATTATTCCTCCCTCTGCTGATTTGCTTCTTTGTTTTTCATCTCTTCCTCATGGAATATTTTGCTGAGAATGTTCTGTAATGCTGGCTTTCTTTTTGTAAATTCTTTTAGCTTTTGTTTATCATGGAAGGATTTTATTTCATC